>NC_141689.1:1312734197-1317534197 GCF_964263255.1 Lissotriton vulgaris
ACAGGTGACAACTGGTTCTACTGGTGTGTTTATCAACGAAAAGTTGTATTGTATGAAATTTGTGAAGATATCTGTAATGCCACTGAGGATATGTTTTGGTTGTGATTGGCAAACTCAAAATAAGTGGTGTGTTTATCACCCTTGAAAAAACAATAAACACAAAATAATGGTGTGTTTATCACTGAAGTAATAAAATAAAGAATTTCCCAATGCTTGTTGATTTGAAAGTTATAACATCTGAGAAAAAAATAAACACAAAATAATGGTGTGTTTATCACCAAAGCAATAAAATATTGAATTTCCCAATGCTTGTTGATTTTAAAGTCAAACGCTCCTCAGTGGTTATAATCACATGTGATTGTCTACTTCTAGAAATTGGTAAACACAAACAACGGTGTGTTTATCATCGGATAACAGAGAAGAGCGATTTTCCAATATTGTTTATTTAAAGTTGAGCGAAAGAAAGAGATTACAAGCAGCCGAAGGCGATAAACGGGTTGTTTATCGATATCCAGGCAAGAGTCTTCACACGGCGTGGTAACAATAGAGGTCTTGACTTAAGACGTAAGCTTGAGGTTATACACAACGTGAGGGTTGTGAAAGAAGATGGCGCGCTGTGATGAACGCGCTGGATCTGACGCGGTCAAGGTGCATAATCTAACAGATAACGCGCGTGTGAGCGCGAGTGAAGTTGGGAGCCCGAGGTAAGAGCTCTTTTTAAAAAGAAACAAGTATGTGCTGAATGAACAGTAGCTTTTCAATAATAGAAATAGCTAAGTAAAATAAAGTGTGATGTCTTAGCTTAATATAAAGCTGAGGCTGAATCAAGCATGTCAGAAAGGAGTTCTCCTTTTCTTTTAAAAGCGCTAACAAACTTGTGACAGCCTAAGTAAATGACAAACTTCTGATGTTTTAAGCAAATTAAAATGCACAGTACCTTGAGTTGGTGGTAGGAGAAAGCAAGATGCTTTACCACAAATAATGTTGGTCGTGTTAGGACGTTTCTTTCCTTCTTCTAAGATGATGTCAATTGAAGTAAGTAGGCTTCAATGATGATGAATTTCCAGATGATGAAGGGTCCTTTTCTTCAAGCCAGATTGTCGCCAGTGTAATAAAGTTAGATCACACCAGTAGAAGGTTGAAGGATGAAGGATTTATTCTTCAAGTATATCACCATTCTCGCTCCGGTGCCTACTCGATTCACGGGTTCACACTCTGCGACTCTGGGCAATAGCTTGCTTAATAGCTTGCTTAATCTCCACAACGGCCCCTCGCGGCGGGATGCCTGGCTTTCACCTTGCGGACCGTGGCTACCCTCACAGACTAGTGCGAGACTCGTACAAAAGAGCACGGTACTATGACAGAGATTGTTTGTTGAGAAGTAAACCTAAGACAGAAGCGAATAAACTAGTCTGTATTACACGTCATTCAACAGTTAATGCGAAAGTCAAACAGGTCATTAACTCATCTTGGCACATCTTGAACAGCAATGGAGCAACCAAACTAGAAAAACCCCTTTTTGCCCATAGGCGTAACAAAAATATCAAAGATCATATTGTTCACTCTAGAATCAAAAGACCTATTGATTCTCATTATATGGCTCAGAAATCTCTGACTGGAGATAACCCTGTTAAAGGTACTTTTCCTTGTTCAAGCTGTAAATCCTGTGGAAACATCCATCCAGGAGTTTCCTTTACACATAATGGATATACAGCCAATGCCAAAGAGATGTATAATTGTAAAACCTCCAATGTCATATATTTTTTGAAATGCCCATGCTCGCAAGGGTATGTAGGTGAAACATCTCGTGCAATACAGATAAGACTGACAGAACACCGTTCTGCAGTAAAAACTAAAAAACTGACTGCACCCATTGTGAAACATTTCTTAGATCATGGCCATGGTCCGAATGATTTCACTTGGCGCATATTAGAAAAAATTAACACGGCAAATGACAAAGGAGGCGAGGCAATACGCAAAAAACGCGAAGTCTTCTGGATTTTTTCTCTCAACACATTCCGTGAGGGATTGAATAGTGAAATCCCTTGGGAGAATGCAATCTTCTAAATATATAACTAGAGGAGAAAGAAGTATCATCATCAATTGTGCTCCGTTTAAAACATCCAGGAAGATAGCTTCAGTCCGATGTCTTCATAAGCTTCTTCACCTTTTTAATTAAAAAGTTTTTTTATATTTTTTACTTTAATTCAGTCTATTTGTCTTAGATATATATTAGGGAGCCATACATAATATCTAACAGCTCAGACGGATAATAGATCTAAACAGCGATAGCCCGTGCCTATCCGGTACCAGTTCAGTACATCTGAGTCTTTCATCAAGTATACCTGAGTCTTTCATCTAGTTTCACTAATACTAGTTATAGTCAGGATAGGTTGCTCCATTTGCACCGATAGCGCGGGTCTAGTTGTCTTTATCAGCAGACAAATGTCTCTTTTCGCGCTCTATCAACACTAATTAGATCAAGATTAGTCTCATTAGCTTCAGCGGTGGCAATATAAAAACGCGCGAACCGCACTACCCCTTTACTTTATCCCGGGACTACGCCCGAAGCAGACGTTCGCCTCCACGCCACAGCTATTTTCGGATCAACAGGTAAGCTATCCTCAGATAGAGATAGGGATATGTTAAACCATATAGCTAAACGCGGTAGAAATAGCCACAGAAATTATAATACAGGAATTGTTGTTGCCCTATAGGAATCTGGAAAGCGGCATACAGTGTATCATCACGCACGCTTATCACGCTCGTACTTCACTTCGCCATACTGCAGAGAAATTATAAATACAAAAAGCGATAAACAGAGGTATGTAATGTGTACTCGGTAGTTCAATTATTAAATTTTACACCATCAAATATATACTCCTACCCTTATCTAAAACAGGTTTTGTTCTTGTTTTTAAGGACTCAAACGTGTTCAAAAGTATTGACACGTATGGCCACTAGAATACATATCAAGTACTTAACGGCCATTGACCCTCATCCAAAGACGCTCATCCATTATCAATAAGCCCGGTAAGCAAGCAATAGGGAATTTCAGAGAATACCTGTTGAATGAAGACATCATTATAGATTTACCGTATTTAATTTCTCGTTATGTAATCTTTTCAGTTATTCAGATATCGCAGATAGATCAGAATTCGACAATCAACTTACATATAAGTATAGGGTGGAGGCGACACTATTTAAAGCTCTAATCCGGGTAAGAAAAGCTTTTAAGTTCATTCACCTTTCTTATAGTCCTCGAAATTACCAGATATAGCCAAAAGCATAGCATAGCATATTATAATAGGTGTACCTTTCATTACCACCTAGGCATCCGTCTTTTAAGTGAGACAGACTGAAACTTTCTAAACTATCCGTAGCAGACATCAAGAACTGATACGTTCTCAATATAGGTCAGTTGGCCCCCCCCCCCCTTTTCAATTAAAAGATCCTCCTTCGCAGAGAATTTTATTTTAGAGAGTCATGCTTATCTGCGACACTAATTGTATTTTATTTTTTTCACTGACGTTACAGAGTTAATTTTGAAATTCCCGTGTTCCGGTTCAGAATATTAGATGGAACCGTTTTAAAACTAAAGTCATCACGTATATGTGTATTTCATTCTTTCCAGTGGTAAGTGCCAATTGGATATATGATATTAGAGATATCTGTTAGTGACAATCCTATCGTAAACATAAGTAGGCCATCTATATATGTATTCTATATTAGGGAGAACAATATGTTCCACTATTCAGAGAATGTAGTAAGAACCGAAATATCAATGCCATCCAATTGACAAAGACTTTAATAAATTATTAGTGGAAAGTAGAATGGTGTTTATATATATAATTAGGAATCATTAGAGCTAATTTTTTCATCTTTTCCATCTATATTCCATCTATACTCTATCTAATATCTATTCTCCTCTAATTTGACACCTCAGTCCTAAATTGATACCTCAGCTCTATTTTTCCGATTGACGATTCATGTTAAGCCTTGAGCATTGTCTACTCAATATGGTAACATATATCCTGACAGAATATTGGAGAATGAAACAGTATAAAGTAATCAGATATGCTCCTGTTTTATGTATCAGATATTTAATATTACATTTATAGCACATCTGTCATTTTGCACATTATGGTCAAAAAACTTATAAAAGATTATCAACTGATGCATTTGATGAATAATCCCTTTGTTTAATACGTAGGTCGATGCATTTTTGATCACAGATTAACTATTGTCAAATATGATTTTTTGGAAAATAACAGTGGCCTCCCTATGAAATATGAACACAGTGAGATAAGCAACCCACAAGTCATTATATCAATAGACTGTGGCAATAAATTATATAAAATAGTAGCAGGCCATAAGAGAGGTTATGATATATGATTTATGTTTTATAATTTCTCGAATTATCAGCGGTGTTTAAATTAACTTAGGACCTGAGTTTATTGAACAGTGTTTCCGTAAATTTTATAAAATATGTATAGAATAAAATATTATTGTAAGAACTGAGAATGTAAAATTAAACTATACATTATATTTTATTTTCAGAAAATTGTAAATTGTCTTGAGAAAGGCGCTGGTCGCCGAAACGCGTCGACACACAACTTACTCTTCTATGTTCAAGAACTTTTATGTCAAGATTAATGTAAATTCAACTTTTTATAAAATGTATATTTTATTTATTGTTTTTGTGACTGTAATAAACTTATGTATTTAACTGGAAGCTGTTCAATCTCAGTGTTGGTCCTTTCTGTATTGTGTTTTTAAATTTAGAATTACTGCCTAGGTAGTTTTCTCCACTGATTTATTTCCCTGACCTAGGGGTTGATTGTTAATTTACATACAGGGAACCCTTGTTGTTTTCAAAGATTTCACCTTGCGGATACCCTGCCGGGGTTATCTCACAGGGGAATACCAGGACGGGTTCCCTAAGCAAGCGCTTAGAAACCGCTCGGTGATTTGCGCTATATAAATTCCTGTACATTTACATTTACATATACATATAACGTCCTATCCACACAGCATCAACGCAGCAACTGACACATGAACATTCTCTAAGAGCTTCTTAGGATAACATTCTAGAACAGCATAAACGGAAGTTGCCTTAAACAATAATAACTAAGCATAAAGTCATAACAAGTAAAGGTATTACAGTTTACTCAGATTTTCCCCTTTAATGATTGATTATTCAGCTATTAAAAAGCACGGACCACACTTGTATGGGAGCAAGATCATGGAGTTCTTGCCGCCAGTTTCAAGGATGCCAAAAACGAACACAGTGTGGGCAGGCACTTGGATGCTTGCAGTGAATGGTCTGGAAGGTTTCGCACCATGAGATAAAATTGGGATATCTACACTGGGGTATGTATGGCAATTTACACACAGTAAAAATACTGACCTCGGTGCAGATATTGAATTATACAAGTCACAATTCTTCCACTTTTGCAATTATGCCACACTCCAGAAAAGTACAAAGATCCCCTAAATCCTATCCCTGACTTTAGCTCTATAGAGTCTAAATAAGTCCTGAAACACATGAAAAGCAAGAGTATTGCAAGACTGTACCGGACATTGGTGGTCAGTGCACCAGATACCCATATAAAGCTGAGGATTAGATGAACTGCTGGTCTGGGCACATTGGAAGGCAAAGATTGGATTGATGCCGAAATGGCAACCAGGGTACTGGCAATCTTGGTGAGATTGCGACTCATTCGGTTTAAATTCCTCAGTAGAGTATATTATACTCAAGATAGATTGCATAAGATGGGGAAGTCTCCAAATGCAAGTTTTACCATGATGGGACATTTCAGCATATGATCTGGCACTGCCCAAAAATTCAAATGTACTGGCCATGGCTCCAATCGATGATGCAGGAGCTGATTGGCTTCCCGTTATCACTGGACCCCCAATGTACTATCCTGGACATAACATACAAGTTGGCTGGCTCAGCAGTAGACAACATGTTGCATACAGACTATCTCGTGGAGATATTGCTAGACATTGGTGGGCAAATAATGCTACTAAGGTCTCGGGGTGGCTCAGGGCCATGAATTGCTGTGCTCTGGCTGAAGAATCCGTATACAGGAATTTGGGCTGTCCTGGTAAATACAAGAGAATGTGGTGCAAATGGTTAGACCACCTTCAAGATGTTTTACCCTCCGCTCTTACTTTTAACAGACTACCATTGGTGGATCGGATTATTTTATGTTATGACTTTTGCTAGGTTATAAAGACTGTAATATTGCTGAAGACCTATGTTCTAATGCTGTATGATATCCTGTCTGTGTACTATCTGTTGTTTTGGGAATACATAAAAAACAATAAAAAGAAGCTTAAAAAAAAGTTAAGGTGCAAATACCACAATTTTGGTCCTTTTGGTAGAAGTCTTTATTTTGTTTGTCCTCATATCCCCAGCCAGTCTACGTGGTCTGAGGCTGTGACACATCCACTCACCGTGCTTGGTGTAACCATTTGCTGAACAAATCTCGATCCTCCACGGTAACTGAGAGAGAAAGAACCAACCTCATTCTCGGTGAAGGACTAAGGTGTAATCATCAGACAATCAGCATTTATTTTGCCTGGCCAGATAGTGGCCCTATGTTTTTTCAACATTAGCCAATTTACGGCTTAGCTCTAATCCACAGGTATAATTAACAGATTTAAGCCATGCCATTCCATTGTGGTGTCTGTGGTAACCCCTTTTTACAGATTTCCCTCTTTGCTAATAAGATCAGGAAAAATTTATATGGGGCTTGCTCCTTGAGATGCTGGGGATAAAGGCAATTAATAAATAATAGGGGCATTTATAGAGCGCAGAGTTTTTACGCGCACCGGCGTGTCCTCGCGCTTCGACCGTTGCGAAACCCTTCCTGGCTTCCCTGAGAGATGGTCCCTTAATGGGTATCTCCAGGGTGAGACCAGGCATCCCCGGCGGTCTGGTGGGGCCGTTAGTGAAGATGAGGCAAGCTGATGCCCAGAGTTGCCGAGTGTGATCGCTGCTCAGAGTGGGCACCGAGGCGAGAGAATTATCGAGTCCGCTGACCCTGGTCCAGAAACCTGCCACGTCGAGAATCGAACCCTGGTCCCGGGCCGTCCTCTGCTCTCGGGTCTGCCGCCTCTAACCAGTGAGCCTCACTACTTCACCAATTAGTCAATCCAAATAATATCAAGGCACAGTTTACCTTAAATTTGCTGCGAGAATCTGACCTCCTCTCTAAAGGAGCTTAATGCCAGGCTATCAATGAGTACATGCTTATCGTCTGTGTCCGACTCTCCACAGTTCTTGCATCCCAGGTTCCCAGCCGTAATTCTAGCGAGCTTGGCTGGTGACAGTAGGCCCAGTGGAGAGTAAAAAGATGATGAATTATAAGTGGTGCAGCTTTAACTGTTGTGTAAAGTAAACTCAAATATACTCACCATAGTTGCTCATTAATTATTGCCAGTAAGTTCTTTTCCTAGTGTTGATATGAAGGTCCCATCTTTCCGTCTATTGCAGTGATGATTGTCCAGTACCACTGGGCGGTATCCTTCTAAAGTTGTTGCTTGGCCCCCTTCTGAGTAAAGAAGGACTCCAGGACTGGACCTCCTGCATTCAGTAGACTTTGTGATGCCCACCAGGAGGTTGACTGTAGGTATTTACATTTGAGAGCCTCTCTTTTGACAGATCAGAAAACACTCGCCAAGAGATCAGAGCATCTCCTCTTCTAAAATCTCCCCTGGTGAGACATTTGCCCCCTCGGAAGGGATAGCTCAGTTTATCCATAAGCTAGGCAGGGGTACCGGGAGAGTCTCAAATTGGTGCTGGATCTGTGTAATGATGGATTCCTAGGGCTTTTCTCATGTATGCCCAGAGCCTTAAAGCAGCCAAAAGCCCCTTCAACCTTACCTGCTTGAAAACATTTGGATCCCCAAATTTAAATAGAAAATTAGCCAGACCTACGTGTTGTAACATGGCTTTAAACAGCTGACCCATGTAAGAGTTATCGAGTACACCAGCCAAGGACCTAAGGTTCTTAAATTGGAAGTCATAATCATAAACCATAAAAATCCGGAAGGGCCAGTCCTCCTTGATTCACCTCCCTCCTCAGTTTCTTCCAGGCAATCCTCTGTCCCTTAGCTGCCCTTTCCTTGCAATTTTTGTAGACCCTATTCTTTTTACCTTTATTTATATATTTTCTACATCAACCTGAAGGGTCATATACAGAATCCTTCGAGACAACATACATCAGCTTATTTCCATTACCCACATTAGAGTCCCAGTACCTTAGCACAGTTAGATACATTTCACACTGTTCGTGGCTTAGCAGCGGTTTCAACGTCATATAAAGAATACTTTTGACACAGGCACCAACTGTTGCATACTATTGTCTTCATCGGACTCACTAGTCTGTTAACTGCCCAGCACTACTGGACTCCACAAATCTCTACATGTCTCTCTTCAACTTGCTATATCCTCTTCCAACTTCCCATTCTTATGACAGGCCTTCATATGCAGTTCTTCGGCCAATGACCACTCTCCCACATCTTTCATTCAATTCACAAAAGAGGGGGCCCGTTCACCCATCCAGCAAATGGCAACCCTCCATTTAGCCAGCACCAGCGCTAGCTGCATTAACTTGTTGGCCATTTGCTTCTTCTTGCGTTGCGGTACCAAACCTAAAATGCACTGCACAGGCGTAGCTTCGAGCGTGGTTCCCACCCTCTCACGGAGGCGCACTACAACTGCAAGCCAATATTGATGAACATCCGGACATTCCCATGCAAGCTGCATAAACCCCGCAGACGTTTTGACATCTAGGACAACTATGCGAACGGGAGGGATCGATTCGATGAAGCCTCGCCAGGGTCATGTATACCAGTTGCAAGAAATTATAGTGCAGCAGCTTCAACCGGGCATTGCAAGTCACCTTACGTGTAAGCATACATACTTTCACCCAATACGTCTCCAGCAATGGCGTCTGCAAATCCCCATTCCATGCATCCAACACCCTAAGAGCCAAAGACCCCAAGTCAGCCCTCATGGCCTTGTACAACAGAGACAACAGGCTGCACCAACCTCCACATGTTAGCAATACATCCAAGGTCTCCGTGGTCTGGGACATAGCCGGATACACGGGCCATGTCTCCTTAGCCACTTCCATCAGGCCAGCATATTGAAGATACTGCCCTAGTCGCAGGCCAAAACTCTCACAAGCCTGCTCAAACGTAAGGTAGGTGTTGTAATTTGCCAACACCATGCAGCCACCCTCTCTCCATGCCTGGAAGGACATGTTTTCCACCATCCTGCGCACAGGGACCAACTGCCAAATAGACAATTCCAGATGGAAGGAAGCCTGCCCCAGCACTCGCTCTACAACTTTCTGCCAAAAACTGGCCGTTTGCCTGACCACATACGGCAGCTCCACACTCGCCCCAGCACCCTCCATCAAAATTATAGGGAGATCCTCTGACTGCGCTCGCCCAGCTAGCAATCACTTTTCCCAATGATCGTCCCCATCCAACCACTGCACAGCATGCTGGAGGTGCGCTTCATAGTAATAAAGATCAAACCTGGGTACCCCCAGTCCGCCTTCCTTATACTGCTTCTAGAGCACCCACAGCGCAACCCTACAACGCTTTCCCGCCCAAAGCAAAGTCACCAGGAGAGACTTTTGACCTGGTTTTGAGCAAATGAGTGCCCTTCTTTCTTGGCCCATGACATCACCTCTGTCTTTTACTTACTAACCAGATATCCCAACAGTATTCTAAAATTCTTCGCGTGCAAATTCTGGGCCCATCATAAATATGATTATATCATCAGCTTATAAAGCTAACTTGGTTGATAACCTGCTACTTCAAATGGAATGATAGTGTTGTCCTGGCGAATCAGTTGGGTGAAGGGCTCAATATATAAATCAAAAAGGATAGGGGAGAGAGGGTACCCCTGCCTTGTGGTCCTAGATATCTGAAAAGGGGCTGTGAGTTCCCCTTGTTTTTAAAAAACAAAAGATTTTTATTTATCATACCTACAATGCAGTAGAACATCTTCATAAAGAGAAAATCAATGTCGCACAACACTTAATTGCAGTCGAACACACAAAACATTACAAAGTCACGATTTTGTATTCTAGCAACATTAGAAGCGGGACGCTTCCCACACATCCTCTGAGTTTCATTGTCCATCGGAGTCTGAATCTTAGTCGTCTCGATCAGGTGGTGGATCACATATGTTCCCCTTATATTTGTTCCAAGCCCCCCAGATTCTACTCCACTTTTGCGATCATGATCCCTAGCGTGGCCCAGCTTTGAGACGGTCTAGTGAGGTCATTCGGTTCCCAAATATTCAGTAAACACCGTCTATGCTCCGGCACTAGTGACGTTTCCTCTGACTGTGACAGTGTTCTCATCACTTGCGTCCAAAACTCCATTATTTTAGGACAATCCCATATGGTATGAAAAAAAGGTGCCCACCTCCCCACACGCACGCAGACAGAAGGGGTGCTCTATTTTTCCCATTTTGTGTAGGGTGTGTCTGGTGTGGTAAGAGCGGTGTAGGATGCGGAGCTATACCAGCCTGAGGCAAGAAGGTATGCCCACCTCCTTTGGGGAAGCCATCGCCTCCCGCCATTCCGGATCCTCAGAGTCGCCTACATCACTGGACCATTTGTCTCGCAAGGGGCCCAGCAGGTCGGGGAGATTATTGACTAGCTTTCGATATGTGAGGGAGGTGGCCTTCTTCGGCATGTATTCAGTCAACAACCTATCCTCCAACGGTGATGCCTCCGGGACCGTGAGTTCCCCTTTTACCAAGATTTTAGCTAGTGGTTTTGATAGTGCTACGAACCCCATAATTCTGGAATACCTCCCAAAAGTACATCCAATTGAACCTGTCCAATGCCTTGACAGCATCAATCGTGGCAATTGTCAGGGGGAGGTTAAAACGTCTGCCATATCAATTGTGCCAATCAACCGATGTGTCCGCTTATGTAATTGTCTCCTAGAGACAAACCCCTTCTGGTCCAGGTAAATGAACGTTTAAATGACTCCGACAACCTTTTTGCTAGAATTCCAGTGAAGATTTTGTAACCACTGTGGAGTAGGGATATAGGCCTATGGGCTCTGCTGATCTGAGGAGCATGGTGGCAGGCTAAACATCTGTTGCAGAGGTCCCGGAATGACGAGCAGGTGAATTTCGTCTGAAGTCCGTTTTCCAGCAAGCATGGACCCGGAAATGCAGGTGTGGTGTCGGAGAACTGAAGGGCATATGACAGACTTCTTTATTATTTTACCAGCGGGTGTTGCTGGGAATATGGGCTTTGGAGCAGTACAAAGCTCTCCTGTGGTGGAGTACAGCAGCGGCATTGCTGGGACGTGGACAGTCTTGCATGGTGCGGATCTGCTTTCGGGGTGACAGAGGCAGCGGGTTAGAGGTCCTGCGAGGATGGCGTACAAGGTATGCAGTGGTGTTGGTAAAGAGTCGCTGAATGTCAGGCAGATGTTTGACTGCCAACCGCCCCTTAAAGCAGGGATGTACAGTGGAGCTCCCACACGGGAGGTCAGTTGAGGTGCATTCCGCCTCTACAGAGTAGAGCGCGTTCTGCGGGTGGAATACAGAGAGAGGGCAAAGGCCTAAAACTCCCACAGGCAAATACAGATAGGAATAGGGACTCTGGGGGCAAACTGGAATTGATACCTACATGCCTGGAAGTCTAAACAAATAGATATACTTTGCGGTCAGCTCGCCGGTGCACACTGGATAGTAAGCAAGGCTTAGTAGGGGTCCCCAAATCAAGGTATGGAAAAAACGGTCCCGCAGGGTGGTACTTAGCGCAAGAAATTCAGAGGGTTCAAAGAGACCCATTTAAACTCAGTCCTAACTGTAAGGGGAAAAGGAAGATTTTGACAACTTTCAGACAAACGCAATCAAGGAGTAGATCCTTACTACCACTCTGAAAGAAGGTTCATTACAACACAAATGCTTCACTTACCAGATCAGATCAGATCTGATGTGGGCAGAATTACTGTGCATAGATATTTAGAGTTGGGCGAGAGGATGGGAACATTGAGAGGCCTATGGGCCACAGTGCAATTTAAATTCCCAGCGATCCTAAAAGTAATGTGGAGAAATTAGATGCACCACCTAAGAATGAAAGTGTAAGCCAAGGTCCTAATACATAAGAAGCACAGCACCAAGCAACTCCAAGAAACCTTAAGAACCGGCACTACATTTTTTATTCTTTTGGGCCCGATTCCCCATTCTCTTTTGTCCCCTTGTTCCTGTATAAATAAAGTATCAAGAGATCAGATCACTAGATCTTGGAATTGTAGAGAAGCATGGATCTTAATGAAAAGGCTGAGGCATTGTTTGCTGATCTCACTGGGTCGTCTGTAGTGACTGTTATGCCCTTATTGATTTTCTTTTGTTTGCTTGTGGGTGTAAGGTGATTAGGTTGGGTCAGAATAGGATGATGGTAATGACCTATAAAATAAGTTAGGTTTTTATTTCAGTCCTTCTGAGGCATTAGCCCTGAAGGCGAGAGGATGGCGCATATAATTGTGGGGGTTTCCTCAGCGTGCGACACAGGGCTGGAGAGCAAGCCGGAAGATGAAGAAAATATTTGTCCTCAAGTCACGTGCGAGATGAGTCTTAAAGAATGAGAAGGAGATTAGGTGCAAGGTTGCCTGGGGTAAGGTGATCTCAAGACCGTGTATGCAGATAAAGCAGTTACATGGGATGTGAACGGCCTTAGAGGTGGAAACGAATGTAGGTTGTATTAGAATGTTTTTAAATAATAGAACCACAGATTACAGGAGACATACTTGTCTTCGCAGTAATTTAGATCAGTGCTAAAGAAGTACTTTGGGGTACAAGAGGTTTTCTGCACAGAACAACCAGGAAGCACAAAAACAGTAGCCATACCCATATAAAAAGAACATGGGGATAAAGGTGATAAGCTATAAAATGGACGACTTGGGGAGGTGGTTAGTTACTGTGTTGGGGATCGGAGATAATGAGCTAACTTGTGCAGGATATTATGGCCCGAATTGTGATGATCCGACATTGCTCAATCGC
The DNA here is from genome assembly GCF_964263255.1 of Lissotriton vulgaris. NCBI lineage: Eukaryota > Metazoa > Chordata > Amphibia > Caudata > Salamandridae > Lissotriton > Lissotriton vulgaris. The sequence goes on from NC_141689.1 coordinate 1,312,747,261, forward strand.
TTACTATTAGGCATGGGTGAGTGGTTGTCACCCGTTTGGTTGGGGGGAGACTTTAATATAGTCTTGAATAGAGAAAGCAATATAACTTCTAGGTCCCCCTATGCTGGTATGAGTAAAGGACATGATGAGAGATCTTGCCTTAATAGATACACGGAGGAAAAGAATGGGGAATATAGGAGGTTATACCTAGTACAGTAAAAAGAATGGTCATTACTCGCGCATTGATTACCTTCTCTTAGATCACTTGTTAAATCACGCATTTCCGACAATAATGCATGTTCCTGCAGGGTTATCTGATCATTCAGCAGTACAGTCTTTGAACTACCATCTGTGAGTGCCCCTCTGAGATGGACACTGAAAAGGGACATATTGTTGGATGAGGAAGTCATTGAAGCCTTAATTAAACAAACAGAGTACTTTGAGTAAAATGAGGGTATGGCCAGTGCTGTAATGATATGGGAAGCATATGAGGCCTATATTGCAGGCTGAATGGTGAAGAATTCATATGTGCAGATCAGGAAGGATCTGACTTCCAGAAGGAGTTGATGAGTAAGATTGCCCAGAAGGAGGCAGAATTACAGGAGGACGCAAGGCAGGGCTTTGAGGCCAATTCCCTGCTGAGCAATGAATTAGAGAAGCTGCAGCAAGAGTTAGTAATCTGCCTAGATACTAGGCTGAAAGCCAAATGGGAGGCAAGTAAGCTTCAGCATTTTGAGTATGGGGAGAACAGCGGGGGGTTACTAGCCTAGAAAATCAGATCTAAGCAGGAACAACATATATGTACTTGTCAGGTCAGGGACAAGCAGGATCTTGAGTTTCACAGAGGAGATGAAAGGAGAGATGATGCGCAATTGAGCGTAGTCTACAAGTAAGATCTAGGCCCAGATCCCTCAACTATTAGAGATTGGCTAGGCAATAAAAATCTCCCACATCTTACAGAACAGCATATGACTGATCTTGGGGCTGCGATTACGGAAGACGAGATAAAAGACCAAGTGAAAAACCTAGCTAATGAAAAGGCAGCTGGCCCAGATGGAATAACAGCTGAATTAAAAAAAAATGTTTAAAAGGTGTTGCGCCTCTTCAGGAAGTACCTATTCAATGAGATGTATATAATAGGGCATGCAATCTCGCTCTCTTGGTATGAGGCTATGGTGGTAATGATTCATGTTTATGGAAGTCTGTCCAAATTATGGATCATACAATTAGAAAGACTAATTGTTTGAAAAAAGTTTGAAAAACTATTAGTTTATTAGCCAGAATGTTGAAAACATAGTAGTCAGGGGAAAGTTTGAAAATAGGGTAAGATGTAGGCTAAGGGTTTTGGGTTATGGGTTTAGCATAGGGGTTGGTGTGTAAGAATCGAGGTAAGTGATACAGTCAGAGTTAGGTTTTAGGATAGTTTTGTGGTCAGGGTTATGGTAAAGGTTGTTAAAGGGATTATGGATAAGATTTAGAATTTGTCTTATAATCCACTGATCTCTGAACCTTTAAAAACCCTGACCATCCCTGAAAACCACCCATTCATGACCCCTAAAGCCCATCATCACCCCTACAGTCCCCCATCCATGAACCCTAAAAACCCTTTCTGCTTATTTCTGAACCCTTAAAACTCCGCACCACCCTGAATTCCACCCATTCTCAAGTTTAAAAAAACCATTGACCACCCCAAATCTCTACCCATCACTGAACCTTAAAGCACTCAGCAGCCCTAAACTCCACCCATCTTTAAACCCTAAAAAACATCAAAACCCCTCACTTGTCACCCATTGAGTAACCTTAAAAACCCTCACTACCAATAAATTCCACCTATCTTGAACCCTAAATACTCCACTTCGCCCCCAAACCTCACCCATCCTTGAGCCCCAAAAACTCTCACTACCCCTACCCGTTATCAAAAGGGAAACACTACTTAAGGCGCACTCCAAGAAAACTAGAACTAAACAGCTAGCATTCGTAACCAGATACTGTGACCAGAGTCTGACCATTTATAACATCATAAAAAAACATTGGCATATTATGGCCTTGGATAACTCGTTGAGTAAACACATTTTAAAAAAAAACCACTGATAACCTATAGCAGGGGTAAGACACTTAGGAACATTTTATGCACCAGCTATGTAACTCCCCTGACTAGTACCCCTGAGGGCTCATGGCTTCCGAGAACACCTAAAGGTTTTTTTCTGTGGCACTAGTTGCAATGTATGTCAATTTGCACTAGACAAGACTAAAGGCTTTCAGTACAACACAAAAAGACTGTACTCTATACAAATGTTCATGAACTGTAACACCAAGTTTGTAATATACCGTATGATATGTAAGTGCAAACTAATTTATATGGGAAGCATTATAAGACTGTTGAAGGAGCACTTACAAGAGCACATCAGGGCTATCAGAAACAATAATTCCAACTATCCACTAGCAACACATTATAACACGGCACATGCAGGATCTGAAGTATTTGAGATAAAATTCAATGGACTGGCACATGTTGTTGACAATCCGAGGCTGGGTAACAGGATACTAGCCCTCAGGAAAGAGGAAACAAAGTGGATTATCAGGTTATGGGCGGTGGAACTGGGGCTCAACACAGATAGTGAGCTACATGTATTGCTGAGAGACTAATCATTTACTACTGTGTTTGTCAGCCACCAACATGTACTATGTTTCTAAATGATCAGAATTAAAGCATGTTTGTCAACTGCATTAATGTGCATAACAATCATTTTTCCTGTTTCCAAAATGAATTGTGCATCAAATTCAGATGATTGTATTAAGGGGTTACTTATTACAGAAACTTACCTACAGGATGTATAATAACAATGTAAGAAGATTATTACTTTTGTGAAACTCAGTGGAGAAGCTGAATGAGGGATTATGTAAACAGTTTCACTCATACGCAACCATGGCTGTTCACTTTAGTAGTGATTATTATCACTGGTGACTATTCACCTCTAAGATACTCCTCTCTGTTCCTCTTTTCTTGTATATATCATACTTCTATATAGCCCCTTTGTTTGTGCCTCTCTATGATGGAGCCTGAGATCGCCTTTTTTGGAGGGCGACCAGTGCTGTATTGCACTTATTAGCCTACTCTATCAGCCAATCCTCTCCTGTGTACATAATCTCTGCTACTGATTTCAGTACATGACTATTTTTGCATGGTCGCATATTGAGTCCTTTACGAACCGAAATGGACTATTTGCTTCGATGTTTTTATACACCGTGGATAGAGGTTTTCTTTTCCCTCTCTTCGATCTTGAACAGGTTTGCATACAATATGACATGCAACCGCTTGTTGATTCATACCAAGTTTATATTATGGATGATGATCTTTTGAATACACCTTTGTGTACACACTTTGGTTGACAATCGGAGATTTTTAAAATGGCGACTGCATTCACAGTTGTTCCGGGCTTCCTGTAATCCGCTAGTCCTCTTTTGACTTCCACATGCGGATAGCAGCATTTAAACGCGATCACCACGGCCACGGGGATTAATTTATTGCATTATGTGCTGATACTCTAATTGATGAGTTATTCTGGACATTAGATTTTGGCGGGCAACCCTTTAATCGTGCTTCTCATTTTAAAAAATGTGCTTTTTTCTTATGGGTTGCCAGTCACTGACAGAGTATTCTCTAGTTCCTGAGTTACTTTTTCTCCCATTCCTTTTGTATTGAGTTACGTGGACCCCGACTGACCTAGGAGATTGATGTTTTCACAAATAGACCCTTCAGGCGAGATATTTAGGGTCACAGCTATTTTCTAATTATTCACATATGTTTGATATAGACTAATAAGCACCTTTGGCGTTAATCTTTCATTTTGATTGCACTTGACTTTATGAGACAATATGACCTAGCATTTGGTTAGTTTTGTTTGTATTGCACTTATTCAGGCATTGAGCTCTTGGACTGTACCTATCAGTGTACACTTACACTTAGCCTATTGACTTGGAGATTATAATACCAATAACCTGCGTTGGGTAGTCTTAGCTAATGGAAGTGTGTTATATCCTTACTTAACCAATCATGAATATTTAATTTGTGCAATTTACTACATGATTTATTATCTATTGTGTAGGGGGCTTATCAACGCTCGCTGGTGGATTTTGTCCATGGGTGGACAGTATGAGGACATTACTTTTGTTTATAGACTTGCACATTGCTCCACCTCAAGAGGAAAATACTTATGTCCTTTCTTACATTTTCTTGGTGAGTTACCACTTTTAATGGATCTGTACGTTTGTATTGTCCTACTTTATAACAATGGGAATATGGAGGAAGTACACCATGTCTTCATTTTTACAACCTTATGGGGACCACCATTGAAATTCTACATTTTTGACAACGCATAGACGTTTTTTGAGTATTTCAACATTACTTGTGAGTTTTCTTCCTTTTGTTTACCGTATATGGTTTTTTCTCACTTGGATGGTTCAAAGAATTTTGACAATTCTTTACTATTTTGTATTGCATCTTAGCGGCTCTTGTCATTTTTTTTACGAACTTTCTGAATCGCCTCTTTAGACCAGCGACCGTTACATTGCCGCTTTAGGTCAATAGTACATGACTTTTTCATTTTTTCTGGGCTTTACTGTTTACAACCTTGTAGACATGGAAGGTGTAGTGTCTTTACACTCTTTTTCTGATACACTTAAGGATAGTCACATAAGGGTCATAGGTTCTTTTTTAATCTGGTCTCCTTCTCCGATCACCCGCCTATTGGTTTGCACAAACCCTTGGGACGGTAATAAACAGCATGACACCTGCTCCATTCCTTGACTTGATCTCTTTTTGCACAAGGGGCACTATGACGAGTCAGTCTTTTTTTAATCAATACACCAAGTGCAGTTTTCCTTGCCATATTTGTTGGGAACGTACTCTTGGTGACTCGAGCTGTCACGAGCGCTCAGGTGTGTCTGGCTGCTCGTGACAAGCTCGTGTTGCTGTTTACACATGTTATGGTTTGAACTTGCAGAATGCCATCGGTTGTGCTGCATCTGTTAATCATTATTACAAGCTGTGACTTTGAGACGTGAGGAGCGAATAAACTACGTCTCCTACTTCAACCTCTCTCCGTGTCTTTCTTCGACTTCCCTACACTGGCGACGAGCGGGAGCCGCTTTACCTGCGCTCAAGACCATTGGATGTTTATTTTTATTTTTTACTTTTTGGTTTATCCTGGAATTACCTTGAAATTTGCCAGCGTTTTAAAATTTTCGTCTTAAAGAACAGCATTGGATTACTGCTGTGTAAAGGGAAGCAGAAGGACCTCCGTTCACCTAAAGAAATTAAAATCAAGTATTTCTTACTTGTTTTTCCGTAGCAGCATCTTTGGAATTGTTGCCATAGGAGTCCGCGCTTACAATTCTGAACTGCGCAATCCTACGCCACGCTCTTGCCATCGCGTGACTTCAATCCAACGTGACGTCTTAAGTCATCGCGCATGAGTGTGTCACGCAACGTTGCTAGGCGACTGCCGGTTTTCATCGCGCAAAACAGGAACCACTACAGATTGCCGGTTTTCATCGCGCATCGATCGTTTCCTTTGTAAAGTACTGTGGAGACCTTTTCTACCCTCAGTTTTCGGACAACTGGGAATTCAACCAAGATAACCACAATATTTTTTTTCTTTTACTGTAGCAGGAAATCTTAGTCACAATTTCATTCGTATTGTGCATACTAAACATTTATGACTTTTAAGTGCATTTTTATTTTGAAATACATATTTCAAGTGTAATTATATGTGTATACCAACTTCCTGATAGCTTGTAATAATTAGGTTAACATGTCTGGCATTGTTCCACCACCTTCATTTTTGTCAGCACCTGGTGAGCCACCCATGGCTTGGGAGATTTGGGAACCTGTCTTCTTAGCCTATGTTGATGTTTTAGAAGAAGGGGATTGTGAACCAGAAAGGAAGTTGTCTTTGCTAAAACATTGTTTAGGCGGTATTGCTTTGAAAGAATTTAAAACTTTACCTGTTTTAGTGAATCCAGGAAACATTAATGTATATGAGTATGCTTCACAACAGTTATGTTTAAGATATGGGAAAAAGAAGAACGTTGTCATGGAGAGGTTTATATTTTATTCTCGGAAACAACGTGCTGATGAACCTGTTGAGGATTTTGTATCAGCTTTAAGAACGTTGGCTGTAACATGTGATTTCGAACATATTTCTTATGAGCAAGTATTAAGGGACCAGATTTTGATGAGAACTAACAACAAAAAAGTGCAAGAACGTCTTTGGACAACTTCTGATATGTCCCTTAATAATGCTATAGACATTGCAAAGTCCATAGAACACTCAGAGAAGTTTGTTAAGGAGATCAGGGGTAATGATAAGAGTGATGTTTTCAGTATACCTAAAGACAGGGATAAGTTTAAGAAAACGTTTTCGCAGAGAAATGAGTTTTTTTCTAGGAACGATAACAGATATAAAAATCAGAAATATGACAAGAGAACTTCCAAATTATTGTGTTTTAGGTGTGGAAGTGATGGACATTTAGCAGATTGGAAGAATTGTCCTGCTCTAGGCAAAACCTGTTCAAAGTGCTACAAAAAAGGTCATTTCACAAAGTTTTGCAAATCTACACCAGGGAAGTTGAATTGTGTACATGAATGCTGTGATGAGTTTCAATCAGATGATGAAGAAACTTTTCAAGTCAATACAGTTATCAATGTTTGTGAAGATGGGGATTGCACAAAATTTCCATCTTGTGTTGTTACCATTGATAATGTGAATTTGGAAATTTTTGTAGACTCGTGTGCTTGGTACACTTTAATTTCCCTAAGTGTCTTTAAGGACAAATTTCCGAATAAGAGCCTAATTGATTCTGATGTTTCCCCTGGTGGTTATACGGGTCACAGAATTGACCTAATTGGCTATTTCATAGCTGACATACAATTTTCTGGGCGGCACATATCAGGGAAAGTTTATGTATCAAGAGCTGGTCTATCGCTTTTGAGTTGGCCACACCAATTTCAATTGGGGATGAAAATTGATCCCAGGGCTGATCCTCCCATGTATGTGGTGCAATCCTTGAGTGTATCTAGTGTCACTGGGGACAATTCTCAATCCTTGAGTGTATCTAGTGTTACTGGAGACAATTCTCTAATTACTGAGAATTTACGCCAATCTTTTCCCACCGTATTCAGTGGTACCTTGGGTCGGTATAAGGGTTTTGAACATGTCATCAAATTAAATGAGAATGCCATTCCTGTAAGACATAGAGTAAGGAATGTTCCCTTATCCTATAGAGTTAAACTTAAGGATATGCTAAAAGACTTATGTGAGAAGAACATTATTGAACCCGTTGAGTCTTCACCTTGGGTTTCTCCGATTGTTATTTCGGTTAAGTCCAATGGTGAACTCAGACTATGCATTGACCTCCCCAGTGTCAATAACGCTATTTGGGTTGATTCGCACCCTTTACCAAACCTCCATGAGATAGTGTCGACATTGGCTGGGGCACAAGTCTTTTCCAGTGTTGACCTAGCCAGTGCTTACCACCAAGTTGTACTTGCTGAGGAGTCCAAAAATATCACTGCCTTTATTACACCTGAAGGATTATACAGGTTTTGTCGTATGCCCTTTGGGCTGGCGAGTGCAGCCTCCGTGTTCCAGAGGCTAATGAGAGATACCCTAGAAGGTTTGAGTGGTGCCATAGCATTCCAGGATGACATTTTAGTGCATGGGAAGGATGACTGTGAGCATGACAATAATCTAAGGTGTGTGATTGCTGCGTTAGCGCAGAAGGGTCTTACACTTCGCCTTGATAAATGCAAATTTAAGCAAAAGGAGGTAGAATATCTTGGACATACTATTAGTGGAATGGGAATCAAGCCAAAGAAGAATCATGTTAAGAGCATTGTTGATGCTCCTGTGCCTACGTCAAAAGAGCAACTTGTGGCCTTTTTAGGTCTCATCGAGTTTTATGCTAAATTTATCCCTAATTTTTCAGTAAAGGTTGATCCGTTCAGATGTCTTTTGAAGAAAAATGCTAAGTTTGTCTGGACTGATGAAATGACACAAGCTTTCCAATCCTTAAAAATGTTTATTGTGAATGCTCCCTGCTTAAAACCGTTCGTTATTGGCGTGAAATGCATCATTATGGTGGACGCCAGTTCCTCCGGTTTAGGTGGAGTACTCTTGCAGAAAGATTGTGAGAAAGAATGGGTTGTGGCCTATGCATCTAGGGCTTTACGTGATGCTGAAAAGAATTACTCCGTTATAGAAAGGGAGTTACTGGCATGTGTTTGGGGTGCTGAACATTTCAGACCTTTTTTGTGGGGCACCAAATTTTTGATAAAAACCGATCATAAGCCATTGGTGTACCTCATGGCTCCAGGTGGAGGAAGGACTATGTCGGCACGCCTTGCAAGGTTAGCTTCTAGGTTGCAGTCTTTTCAATATACAATTGAATATGTTCAAGGGAAGGCGAATGTTCATGCGGATTGTATGTCCAGATTGATTTCCGAATCTGATGTTTCGGGAGTTGGCCATGAAGAAGAGTGTGAGGTTGCTTTCAATTTTAAAGATGTCAATTCTGTGTGTAGCGGAAAAATTTCTTTGCAGGAGGATGTCTGGATAGAAGAGATGAATAAAGATTTGGAGCTAAGCAGTGTTATGAAATATCTTATACAGGGTTGGCCTGAACAGAGGAAGTTGTCTGGAAACATGATGGACTTCTTCAAGGTTCAAGAGGAACTTGCTGTGGAAAATGGTTTGATTCTTCGTGGCGATAAGATTGTTCCACCTTTTCAACTTAGGAATTCTCTACTCGAAATTGCACATGAAGGACATTTGGGGATTTCTTTTACCAGAAGGCGTTTGAAGGAGTCTTTCTGGTGGCCAGGTATTGACTCGTGTGTAGAGCATTTTGTGCGTAAGTGTACCCAGTGTTCTAACAGCGATAAATCAGCAGTTGCTTTACGTCCTGAGCCGTGTCCCATTGACTTACCTTTAGGTCCCTGGCGGAAATTGGGGTTAGACATCATTGGGCCTTTCAGTTGTCTACCCAAGCAGGAGGCTTTCGGCATTGTACTCATAGACTATTTTTCTAAATGGCCTGAGGTCAAAATGGTTAGGGAAGTTACTTCGAGTCATGTTATAGAATTTTTAGATGAGATTTTTTGCAGGGAAGGAATTCCCCAGGAAATTGTGACTGACAACGGTCCACAGTTTGTGAGTAAGGAGATTGAACTTTTTTTTGCCAAATGTGGTATTGTCCATAGGAAGATTGCAGTGTTCCATCCTGAAGCGAATGGTCAGGTTGAACGCTTCAACCGTGTGGTCAAAGAGGCCATACAGCTTTCTATTAAAGGTAATCTAAATTGGAGGAATGCCTTGCAATCCATGTTGTTGGCTTACAGAACTTCTCCCAATTCTGTGACTTTGGTCACTCCCTTTGAGCTTCTGAGAGGGCGGAAGCCCAGCACCAAGTTAGTTCCTTGGTGGCTAAAAAAAAATTTAGCTGGTTCTGAAAACTGTTCTAAAGTTGATTTTGAAGCTGTTCTACAGAGGGTTCAGTCATATAAGGAAAGAATGAAACGCGATATGGTCAAAAGGACTGGTTCTACGTCTAGTCGTTCTATCAAGGTGGGCGATCTCGTTCGCATTAAAAAGAAAGAGGGTGTGAGTAAGGGCTTTCCTGTTTGGTCGAATCCCAAGAAGGTCATTGAAGTTTTTAGGAATGCGGTCAGGCTTGATGGTGGTTCTGTCTGGAATTTGAGCAGGGTTTCTTTGTTTAATGGGCCTTGTCCATTGGTGGAAGATTCAGACAGCAATGTCTTTTATGATGTTGGAAGAATGAGTGGTAATGGTGAATGTCCTCAAGCTACGTGTGATTCTGACAATACCAGGGCTATACGCTCTCACCGCTTACCTGTTAGGTTTAATGATTTTGTGATGAATTGATTTTTTTTTTTTTTTTTTTTGGTTTTCTTTTAAGGGGGGAAGGTGTGTTGGGAACGTACTCTTGGTGACTCGAGCTGTCACGAGCGCTCAGGTGTGTCTGGCTGCTCGTGACAAGCTCGTGTTGCTGTTTACACATGTTATGGTTTGAACTTGCAGAATGCCATCGGTTGTGCTGCATCTGTTAATCATTATTACAAGCTGTGACTTTGAGACGTGAGGAGCGAATAAACTACGTCTCCTACTTCAACCTCTCTCCGTGTCTTTCTTCGACTTCCCTACAATATTTTTCACTGTTCACACAAACACATTAGGGAGAAGAATATTTGTTTAAACTGCAATTGGGTTGTAATAAATTACATGTAATATTAGGAACTGTCTTCTGATATGTTCATATGTATACATTACAGCCTTGAAAAAGTCACTGGTGTGACGAAACACGTGTCGGCTGTATCTACTGGACTGGCTGTTGCTTGTACCACCTGAAAAATATAAACATCATTTGAAAAAGATTGGATTCTGTATTGTGGAATATTTCTTCAGTTCATGCTTAAGGACTCAATCACAAAGTTGAAATTTAACTGTTCATAGATTTTTGGCAGGAGTGTGTTGGTCTCTAGTTTTGTAAAGTTAGAAAAATGCAGGCCTAACTTGAATTTGGTTCATGAAATACAGAATATGAAAAAATTGAAATATACATTTTGTTTAGAGCCTTTCGAGACCTTATATGTTTCTTTCAACTTATTTGCACTCATAAAGCATTTTAGTTTTGTGGTAATTATTACCACAGTTTCAAAGTACCCCCTTGTAAAATTATTTCAAAACAAAAATTATTAATATTGTTTCTCGTGATTCATATCAGTACATATATGAAGATTATTCCTTAAAAGTTACACCGCACTTGGTTTTAGTATAAATATGTGGCACCCTTTTTTTCTCTTGGTGCACAATTTCACATATGCAAAATATTGAGTTTAAGAATGAAACCTTTCAATTTCACAAGTAAATATCTCTAAATCGTATTAGATTTAATTGAATTCTTCACACACATCATTTTGATAAGAATGGTTAGAAATCTTATATCACCTAAATACATCACATTTACCTTTTGATTGATACACAATGGGTTAGCAACTGAAACAGTTTAAACTATGAACCTATATTACTTAATGTTTATGTACCTATCTACCCTACAATTTATCTGCATGTTTTTACGATGCATGTAACTAAGTCTTCTCATTGATTTGTTTCTCATGATTCTTCAATGTATAGTTTGCACAGTTGGTGCATGTTTGTCATTTTTCTCTCAGATGTGTTGTAATCATTTTTACATGTCAGCTACAGGGATTCATCAGTTTATCTTCTTCATTACCATAGTGGTTTCCACTTAATGCAGGAACCAATGATAGAAGTTACTGTTAGCCTTTAGACCTTGCCTTGCTCTACTAATGTGGAAACTATGTTTGTCATGTATTGAATGCAGTGCAAATTGAAAAGCACCCATCTACAACATGGTTCAAGGAAAGTAAGCCACTCCTGGCTGACAGTGATATTCTGAAGGAGAGGGAGTGACATGCAGCCATGGCTCCTCTGTAATGGCAGAGGAGCATCGCCCCACTGCCTTGCTCCGAGCCAGCAAATGTAAAATAAAACGATGTTCTTGCATCACTTTATTTTGCATTTTCTGGCTCTTAGCCAGCACTGTAGGAAGAGGGAGGCCGAGGCATAAGAGGATGGAGGAGGAATGCTACATGAACTTCCTAAGTGCTCATGTGTGTTTGACCGGCCACCTCAGGCCAACCGAAACACACATGCGCACTTAGGTTTCTCCGGCCCGGCTGCATTGAGCAGCTTGGCTGGAGAAACCCCTACAGACTCCCTGGCGTGATAGGAGTGTCTTTCTAGCCCGCCCAGGCCAATCTCAATTGGATGGGAGTCTGTCTGAGGTGCTGCTGGGACCCAGGAAGAGGAGAGGCGGCAGGATGCGATGTTGGAGGCAGCCAGCAGGTAATGGATTTTTTTTTAAAATCTATTATTTCTAACACCCACCCATGTGACCCCCGCGATACTCTTCCTGCGTTCCTTTTACCGGCCTCACCACCTTTCATTTGTGGTGGCCGCCACTAGTGACTCCTGCTGAGCAAGCAGCTTCTGAATTAATCAGGCAATATTCTGCTTGTTTTGAGTTCTGAGGCAACAGCCTTGGTTAGTACTCTACATTTTATTTCTGTTGTTTTAATTTCTTTGGCTCAGCTGTTGTTTTAGATAATGAGCTTCCTGAGAAGATTCCGGTATTTAAGACTTGGTTTCTGTCCCATCAAAGTATTTTGGATGTAGGAAGAAGAGAGTGAGCTGGAATTGCTTTTAAAGTGTTCCTTTACATTCAGCTTTTCTACCCTGAAGACTTAAAATCGGAAGTGAATCCTGGCCAGTGCTTTGATGTTTTTATTTTGAATTTTAAAGCCAGGAATGTCTTCAATCTCTTGTGCCCTCTGCCCCCAATCCCCTGGAATTGGTTTCTGAAGATATGTAAATGATTCTCTGTTGGGACTTAAAAGTTCTCTGCATGGTATTAGATTTGCACCCCTACCCTGAGTGCCCAACTGTTCTGATGTCTAGATCCCTAATACAAATTTTTGTTGTCATACGCAAACACAGATCATGTGCGTGCTCTATGACATTGCCCTGTTTCGCTGATTGTGGTCTTGTTTGACTGGTGAGGGTGCCCAAAGTGTTACTCTCATAGTTGTGAGAGGCTACTTCCTTAACCAGGAGTTAAGCAGAACAAGCACAGTGGTGGCAGCATACATTGTAGTAATTAGTAGATGTGAATATTTCCTTTTAACCTGCCCCACTGGAGCAAGGCCTACAAGCTCATTCAATTTAAAGTTCAGCTACGGTTTTCTCAACTCACCCTTGGCCTACATCGGTTTAGTGTGTGGTACTGCGCAACGCTTGAGTGGTGTATCTGTGCTGGATTTATAGGTAACTGTAACAAGTATTTAGAAAATGAATTCATACAATTATTCGTCAAGTTGCAGTAATACTTGCTCTGAAATACAAAAATGCAAATCCAAGACAACAGATAGGGTATAAACAAATTACTTTATGAATTTAGTGTCATTCATAATTTCCCTATATTCAACATATTCATTAGACATTAGGTATATTTTACAAACCTGCGCATCAGACTAAGGTGATCGTGATATTGAGTGCAGTGATCTATCGTGCAGTGGTGAAATAAAACCAATGACTTATATACAAGTGAAGGAAGGGAGGAGGTAGAATGTTGGCCAAAGCGGTATTCAATTGGAGATATTCCTCTGTGCCACTGCGGTTGGCGATTTCTATGGAATACTCTCTGTTGGTCCAAGAGTTTCTTCGTCGACGTAAGACGCCCGATTCACGGATCAGAGCGGGTCTTCATCAGGGCAGGGGGGGTTTGGGAGGGGGTGATTTCGCCTGTTGGGTTAATTAATATGGCGTCAGGTAAGGATTTGCTTTGTCTGTGATTCAAGGAGAATGGTGGTTCATGATGCTGGTTGTTGCTCCATCTGTAGTTCCCTTGACACCAGATTCCAGTATTTACATATGATCTTTTTCACATCTTTACTCTTTGTATTGTTCATAGTAACGCATACCAGGGTGCCAGTTCCCTCTGGTTTTTCTTTCACCTCCAGTAGTTGGTCTCTTGGTTGATACCATGCCCGTTTCTTGGCTCGCTTCAGATGTCCTGAGGGGTACCCACGGGCCTTCAATCGTGTCGTTAGACTGTCTGATTCTCTGAAGAAATCTTTTCTCTGTGAACAGTTCTTCTTATTCTCAAGTATTGCCCATAGGGCAGGTTGTCTCTTAGGTTCCTCGGGTGATGAGACCCATACATCAAAAGTGTGTTGCGTTCCATTGGTTTGCGATAGAGATCGCAGTATAACAGGCCCTCATCAGCTCTGAAGGTGAGGTCCAGGAAATCAATTGCCTCCCTTTTGTGGCTCATGGTGAATTGGATGTCTTCACTCCTGCTATTCAACCATGCATGAAATTCCAGTAGGTCACTCTCACCACTCAACCATATCATCATGACATCTTCTATATATCTTTTTCAGATATCAATCTTGTCTAGGTATGGGTTGGCTGTGTCATAGAGATGCTCCTCGTCATATCTATCCATGAACACATTTGCTAGGCTCAGGCGTATGTTGCCCCCATAGCCACTCCTTTGCACTGCAGATAGAATTGCCTCTTGAAGACAAAATATTTTTTTTTCATTGCTATCTCCAACAATGAGATCACGAAGTTCATTGGGATCCAATGCGGTCTAGGTCTTCTGTCCAACATAGTCCTAATCACTTCCACTGCGTTGTCTTGTGGGATGGATGTATATAGAGGATACATCAAGTGTGACCAAGATCTGGATTTTTTTATCAAATGGTTGTCCTTCCAGCAATTGAATTATGTGCATGCTATCCCTGACATAAGACTTCGTAGTTGGGACCCAGGGCTGTAAGAAATGATCAATGAATTTATTCAATGGCTCCAAGATCGATCTACAGCCTGATATTATAGGTCTCCCAGGTGGCTTCTCCAGTCTTTTGTGTACCTTGGGTGGAGTATAGATAGTTGGGATTCTCGGTTCTTGTTGGTTTAAGAAATCCCTCTCATGCCTACTCAGAAAACCACACTCGATACCCTCCTGGGGAGATCAATCTTTTGATCTCCAAGGTGGGGTCCTGGGGAATCCTGCAGTAACTTTCCTGTACCTGTAGTTGTTATTCAATCTCAGTGATGTAATCATCAGTGTTCTGGACTACTATTGCTCCGCCCTTATCGGCTGCCTTGATCACAATAGTATAATTCCTCGCCAATTTGTTTAATGCTATCTTTTCATCTTTGCTGGTGTTGTATCTGATGTACCTTTCCTCCTCTATCAAATGCATTACTTCCTCTGAGACAATCTTTTCAAATGCCAGAATCCTGTCGCCCATCATGAATGTAGAAGGTGGTCTGAATTTGTTGGCCGCCCTGGCAGGTGTGAAGGTATTCTTGGTGAAGAAGTATTTCAACCTAATCTTACGAAAGAATTGCTGCAGTTCTAACTTCATTTGGAATGAGTCTGGTACTGCTGTTGGTACAAATAATAATCCTTTTGCTAGTATGCCCATCTCTGCTTGTGTCATGCTATAGTCCGATAGATTAATAATCGGATCCAGATTGGACACACCTACTTGTTGGGGTGGTGCAACAGTATTCTCAGTTGTATTGGTAACATGCGCACCCAGTGTGTCTTCATCCATGCTAACCAGGTCCTCTACTTGGGCCTCGTCTGGTTGTGGTAGTGCAACAATGTTCTCAGTTGAATTAATTAGGGTAAGCAAAGTACTTACTCAATACCTTGGACTATGCGAAAGGTTTGAATAGATCATGAATTGATACACCCCTATATGTTTCCATAGCTCCTTCCCCACTGGAATCTAAGCACACTGCCTTTGAGATCCAGCGGAAGTCAAGTCTGGGTACGCCCCCGGCCCCCCCCCCCCACCCTTGGGTCCCCAGAGGTGAGTCCAGCATCATGAACCACCATTCTCCTTGACTCACAGACAAAGCAAATCCTTAACTGACGCCATATTAATTAACCCAACAGGCGACATCACCCCTCCCAAACCCCCCCTGTCCTGATGAAGACCCGCTCTGACCCGTGAATCGGGCGTATCTAGGGTCGAAACGTCGACAAAGAAACCCTTGAACCAACAGAGAGTATTCCATAGAAATCGCCAACCGCAGTGGCACAGAGGAATATTTCCAATTGAATACCGCTTTGGCCAACATTCTACCTCCTCCCTTCCTCCACTTGTATATAAGTCACTGGTTTTATTTCACCACTGCACGATAGATCACTGCACTCAATATCACGATCACCTTAGTCTGATGCGCTGGTTTGAAAAATATACCTAACGTCTAATGAATATGTTGAATATAGGGAAATTATGAATGACACTAAATTCATAAAGTAATTTGTTTATACCCTATCTGTTGTCTTGGATTTGCATTTTTGCCTTTTCAGAGCAAGTAATACTGCAACTTGACAAATATTTGTATGAATTCATTTTCTAAATACTTTAATTACTTATTTTTTACCCGACAGAACTATTGTTTATGTTAAAAGCATTGCCCAGGTTCTGAGGGATACTGGGTTACCCCATAGTAACTTACTGTATAGGTAACTGTGAGTGGTACAATACAGGGATAATGCAGTATTGAGCAGTGCATGCGGGTGGATGCATGTGCTGGGTGTATGTGTGCCTGTGAGTGGCACAATATATGAAGGATGTTGTGTTGTGCAATGTGTGCAAGTTAAATGCATGTGCTAGGTGTATCTGTACCTCTGAGTGGTGCAATACATGGAGGGCCCAGCGTGTGCATGTTAAGTGCATTTGCTGAGTGTATATGTGCCTATGAGTGGTACAGTACTTGAAGTATACAGTGCTGTGCAGTGCGTGCTTGTTAAATGTATGTGCTGGATGTATGTGTGCTTTTGGGTGGTACAGTGTATTGGGGGTACAGTGCTGTGCAGTGGGTATAGGTTGTATACATGTACTGACTGTATGTGTGCCTGTGGATCGTACAATATATAGAATGCCCTGGGTTCCATTTTGGGAGGTCCTGGCCTTCATGGTGAAACATAGGGAGGAGGTAGAAAAATCCCCCCCAGACTTATTTGTATATTGCTGCATTCCCTTAAGCTGTGTGGAACACTCACTTGAGAAGAGAGAGCCAGGCTTCCACTGCACACTTCAAAGAGCTAACCATTGCACAGAATCAGCTCTGGTAGCTGCAGCAGAGGAGGTCAGAATAAAGGTGGACAAAGTCGACAGAGCGGCTGTAATCCTCCTGGATCTCTCTGACGGCTTTGATACGGTCCACCATGCTTTACTCATTAAGCGTCTGTCTGCCTTGGGTTTCAGGAAATCTGCACTAGCGCTGCTGAGGTCCTTTCTGGCAGATAGAACTCCGTGGGTGGAGATAGGAGATGCAAAATCAAATCCTTTCTCACTCCCCTGTGGGGTGCTGCAGTACTCAGCACTTAGTCCCACTCTTTTTAATGTGTATGTGACCCCCCTGATGCAGTTGATCCTCAGTTTTGGTCTGACTGTACTGTCATATGCGGATGATACACATATAGTGGTATCCATCTCATCTCTGGTTGAGAAAGACGCTGTAAATGTTTGCAATTGTCTGACGGCAGTGGTGAGTTGGATGCAGGCCAACTACCTCAAATTAAACTCGGGCAAAACTGAGGTATTACTCTTTGGGAGAGAGACCTCCTTCTGGATTGCGTCCTGGTGGTCGGCAGAGTTGGGCTACCTTCCAAAGCCTGTGCAGAAGGCAAAAAACCTGGGAGTCTTGTTTGACACGAAATTGTGTTTTTGTGCTCAAATTAATGCAGTAATGTCGGGAGGTTCATTCATGCTGCGTGTTCTCCAAAAAGTCCTCGCATACATTCCTTTTGACCTGCAAAAGACGGTGATGATGGCCCTCATCACATCTAAAATGGACTCCCTTTATCTAGGGGCTTCCAAATATCTGCAAAAAAAATTGGAGTCTCTTCAGAACGCTGCAGCGCGGACACTTCTGAAAATTCCTAAATTCAAACCTATATCCCATTTACTGCATGATCCACACTGGCTGCCTGTGGAGAAGAGGGTGTCTTTTAAGGCACTGTGCCTTATGCACAAGGCGCTTTACAAGACTGGCCCATCGTATTTTCAAGAACGGTTCACCTGGTACGTGCCCAGCAGGAGTCTTAGATCTAGCTCTGCGTTTATGGTTACGGTTCCAAGAGTCAAACGAGCCAACTAGGGTGGCAGAAAGCTAGCCTATCAGGGGGTACAACTGTGGAACTCTCTCCCCCGGGCTCTCCGCGCACAACCGCACTTAAGGTATTTAGGAAGCAGCTGAAGACTTGGCTGTTTCCACTGTAAATTAGTGAGGTCTCCTGGTTTTCTTCACCTCCCCTTCCCCCCTATGACTCCCTCTTTCCGGCCTGGATCTGCTCAGCGCTAAGACACCCTCGGATAATGCACGCTTTACAAAATCACTTCATTCATTCATTCATTCATTCATTGACTCAGTGGGAGGGCACAAGGAAGGGGCCTGGGCACATTTAAGGATGGAGTTGGAGCTAGTAGGAGAATCATAAAAGTAGGGCTGGAGCACTGTTAACCTTTTGATCGAACTATCACTGTGGCTGACATCCAGATTTTAACTCTAGTCACGCCCATGGACTGTGTTGTGGAGCTACCAGCTTTGAAGTCACTTCTGCTGTGACTGATGTCTTTAAAAAGGAAGAAGAGGACAGAGGAGTGAGCATTTTAAAAGACGTAGACCCCCAACATGAACTTCAAAGACTCAGACACTAAATCACATTTAGTGTCTGGAAATAATTATAAGAAGGAGAGGTTGAGTCCCCAAAAACTGTCCTCTGCCAAGCAGCCAAACAAGCTGTGTGAGGAGGGGAAATTCTCCAAGACTTATGCCTGTAACCAGGACTGTGGGTCAAGTCTCCCTGCATTTCACACAATGAATCCAAGATCACTTTCCCTGGAGCCTGAAGCACAATCATCTGCCTGCTTCCCAACTCCAGTGTGCCTTGTGAGGAAGAGGAGAGTGTTGGAGGTAGCGAGGTCCAGTGAGGAAACGTGTTGAGTGGATTCCCATTGTGAGGTGTAAGGAAATAGCTGCTGCACAGATTGGGTTTTTGCCCATGTACAGGACAAAGTCAGTGGCCCCTGGACGCCAGTAGAGGGCCGCCGTGAAGTGAACTGATGTGAATGCTGTGCCGACTGGGTTTAGAGCTCGTTTGCAGCTAAGTGCTGGCAGTCCTGTATGTCAGGTAGGGCTGACGCACGTGAACTTTGTTGAACGTTATAACGATCGGGCCTGAACCTGTGTGCAGCTGAGAATCTGAAACACTTCATGCCTGGAGGGCCTGCCGTGCAGACACCAGCTGTGCCTAGTGGGTCGGTGCCCTTGTACAGTAGGGACACAGTAACCTTGTATGCCAGAGAGGGTCACCAAATGTAGCCAGAACTGTGTACAATTCCAGAGCATCGGCGGAGAAGGGAAGCCGCGGTGGGAACCCCCAGACATCTACCCCTGGATGAGGGATCAGCACTGGGACCTTTATGTTATCTTCCCTAATGTCATGGGAGAGACCTAAAAGCCTTACCTACAATTACCACATGTTAAGGAGATCGGTTATCAGCAAGTGCAGCCTGCTTTGGCTGCATGCTGTGAACTCAACTAGATCAGCCACTGCTACTCCGATGCCCGCAGAGGGGGCGCACTCAGGAATTTCAGACCCTCAGAGCCTGCAGGTGTAGGTAAGACTGAATTGGGGCCAGTTGGCCCCAGGGAAACTTGCTGGCTATAATAGTGTGTCAGCGCTGGAACTTTTTTGACTTTAGAACAGAGTCAGAGCAGACTCTTGAGACTCGGACTACTATTGAGGCAACCCCTGGATGTTGGGAGAGAAGAAACAACACAGTTATGACTAGGGTCTGAGGCAACATTTAAAGACCTGACCTGGATAACTTGCTCCACAACAATATCTGTACAACACGAATATCCAAGGGTCCGGAAGCAAAACTCTGAACGCTATGAACTCTAGAGCAAACCAATATATAAGTGGGTGCCGACTTCCTTAATGAAGACTACTACAATGGAAAGTTCTATTTAGGTGAACGGATTCCCATCACTCACCATTAGGTGACATGCTTCATCATCTGGGTTTCCTCATTGATGTCACTCTGGTGACATTAAGGGCTACAACCTCATCAGAAGGATGGGGGAGCCCGAGGAGTAGCCAGAGAGAAACTGAACTCCTGTCTAAACTACCTGTCTAAAGTACCAGATGAGAGTTTTTGAGTTATGTGGGAAAAGAATGCAGTGCACAATGATAAGGTGATGTGTGAATTTAAAATTGACCTATGAGAAACCCTGCCTTTAATAATGTCTCTCATAGATCAAACTAAAAACAGTGCAAACGACAGCCTGTAGCAAATAACTGTCTGTTGTTCAAAAAAAGGGGGTCAACATGTTTCAGCACATATGGAAAACTTTTTATCCAATGCCTTCTTCAGGACATCTACTCAGTTGCTACTGCAAATGTGAAAAAAATTATTTTTACAAAGAATATGAAAAGATATTTGTCAATAAAAGTACACTAGAAACGGTTGGAACAGATACAACCAAATCACCTGCAATCAGGAATGTATAATCCTTCCTCTGCAAATCCCGTACAGCTGACGGTTTCTGTAACACAGTGAAGGGAATAGGCGTAACCATTTTGATATGCACAGAGATCTCACGTTCAAATCAAAACATCATAGATTGTAGTGATATTCTCATTATCATCTACATACACCCAAATATGAGTATATGCCAATGCGTTCTTACCCGAAATGCATGAGGAGGATACCTCGCCTCACCTGGCTGCAGCTCAGGAAAAAAAGAGGCACCGCTCTATGGGACAAAGTGGGAAAATACCACATTTATTATGGTTTCCCACTACTCCCAACATCCTATGAGCCACCTTAACGTAGCAGAAGTAACATGTAAACACACACAAAACACAGAACTAATACTGTTTGTTATATATTATGGTCTCATCACGACTATATGATCCAAATAGATCTGATGTTTCTCAAATGGTCTGATATATGAATGTAAATATGAAGGCTGAGAGTACCCTCTTTCCAATTCTCAGTCTAGTGAACTCCTACAGACCATTGCAAAACAATATCCTTCACATCTGTACAGTAGTAAACATTCCAAGGAACAAATGCGGATATATGCTGTGCTGGTACTGTATTAATCAACTCAATACCCCCACATATGCCACTGTATTTTATGCCCCCAGGTGTTCAAATCTATGCCTTTGCATGTGGCAATTTAAATTTAAATTTAAGCTTAAAAGACTATCAGAATTCTCATTAATATCTTCCTGCCTGGAAGTACTTAGCGCTACTAATTGCCAGTATATCTTTAGCGCTTCAAATGGAAAGTATATCCTATCTCATAACCCCATCGTGGAACCTCTACATTGAAATATTGTTTGAAGTTATCATTAGTGTAAACAACAAACCGCAGGGAAACATCCGATATGAATAAAAAAGTCTGCGATCGTTGCGGGACCTCTACATAACAAACTAGCTTGCATTTGTAATAAGTGTAAGTAAGAGACGAACAGGCAGTGTAAATGCAACCACCGCGTGAGTATATTTCAGCACAGTGATCTCAACAGATCCATTTCTCTCATGCCCCTGGATGTTGCCAATAGTGAATGGGGAATAACCACTATTGCTACGGCGAGGAGGAAGTGGGACAGGGAACTGCAAAGGAAACTCTAGAATCAAAACCTCTGGGGGAATAGTGTCGTTTGTGAATGTCCTATTTTTTCTGTCTTGATAGCAGTAGAAATAAAATACTTCTCTTTTTAGGTCACTGCCTACTGTCTACATCTTCTGTACTTTAAGAAGGTTGACCTGGGAATGCATTCTGCCCATGGCTTGCTATTGGCTTTGTAACTCATGTTTTCTGACTTTCCATTTGCTGGCTTTTTTTTGCTTTAGGTTGTGTATCTTGAGTTTGTACCATCCCGTTCTAAAGCTGTGTACAGTACTCTTCCCCAAACTCATTTTCTGTAATAAACAGGCCTTTAAATCTTATTCTTATCTCATCACAATTGCCGGGCTTTCAAAGACCGAGGTCAAATGTCAAGCTGTGTTTTCGCGGCGTTTAGCTTACTTTCCGCTGACTTCAATGTGAGAGTTTTTTGTAGGAAAGTGGAATGCAGCGTGCTTTCTCCATGGAGCCTGCTTGTGCCCTATTTTTAGGTCGAGCCTGGCAGCACATGTGCTGCTCTGCGAAGCATTCTGTATTCAAGTATAGGCATGAAGCCCCGCCCACTCTTTCCCATTTTTGTCATTGGCTTATGTCAATGTCCTATGTAAATGCTGACTTCTGATTCATTAATAGACTTGTTAGTCCCTCCTTAGAAATGCCTTGTCTTCATTATTAACCTCCCGTGAGGACTGGCCCTTTTACTTCTGTTGTTACACAGTATGTCTTTTTTAGTCTGTAAGCACTATTTTCTTTAATGACTTTCTCCTACTGCAGGCACAACATGCTTTCCTGCAACATTAAGCGCCATGCGCGCTTTCACTTTCCAAGCAGCCAAGAACAACAGCCACTCATTTGAATTGAAATAGGTCTTGCATTCGCAAGAGTTTGAGATACTGGCATTGTAAATGACAATGCCTTTTATATATGTGTCAATTATCAAAACAGATAAATTAAAGGCATTGTCATTTACAATGCCAATAGGTTAAACTCTCTGACATGAGAGACCTATTGCATTGCAAATCCCTCTTCTTTGGTGGGTCCATTTAATTTGTGAAACTGCCTTTTTAGGAACAAAGTATAACACTGCATTTCAGTATCCGGGTCATCCTAACATATGGTGATCTTGGGCAATTTACACTGCTTATGGTCCATTCACTGTCAAGCACAGCATAAGATCTTTTCACAGGAAAGAGCCGGCCACATTCTACTACAATTTAACAATATTTGGTTTTCACTTTGATGTGTAAAGCATATGCTTTATTTATGACATCTGTGGCAACTTGTTTTGAAGAGTTGGATACGTTTAAAGTCACTTTTTATGAAAGCGTTTGTACTTATGTTTAGCTACACAATAATTAAGTATTTCCTCTGCAACTGTGCCTTTTCCTGGAACACTTATATTGCTGGTTAAAAACGATTTCCTCATTTGTCCTTGAGGCAGTAGGGTCATGATTGGAATGGTGCAGCAGGTGCATTGGCACAGGTGCCAAAAGTTCTAGGAAACCTGCCAAATACTGATTATTGCTATATTTTACTACTAAACAAGCAGTCACAAGTGCAGTTACCCTACAGGCACCAGGGTCATGATTTGAATGGTGCAGCAGGCGCAGTGACACAGGGGCTAAAAGCAGGGGCGGCTTCTCCGCTATGGCGGAGGAATATCGCCCCACCGACACAGGGTAAAAAGAAACAAGCATTTGCAATGCAATAGGTCTCGCATTAGGAAAGTTTGAGCTATTGGTATTGTAAATGACAATTTTTTTATTTATGAGTTGGTTTTGAAAATAGCGAAATTAATAGCTTTGTCATTTACAATGCCAATAGTTTTTTCTTTCGCAAATGTGACAACTATAGCATTTATAATGCAATATGTGTTGTATTTACGTGAGTTTGATGTATTGATATTACAAATAACAATGACAGTGATCCGGCATAGATGGAGACCGTGATTAAAAGAGGTACCTTGGGAAAACAAGATACCCATGTAAACATTTGTGCTCTGGCGTACACAAGTGCTCTGGTGAATAGAGGTGTTCTGTGGAGGAGAGATGCAATATCGGGTACTCCATGGTGACTGGCAGGCCTATTGTGAACAGAGGTAATTTGGTAATGTGAGAGCCCCCAACTGGGGGAGGTGGTGAGGTAGAAGGAGACTCTTGGGTGAAGACAGGTGACCCGTTGAAGAGAGGTGCGCTGGTAAATGAAGGTGTGTTGAGCTGGTAAAGGCGTGTGCCTAGGTGAGGAGGGGTGCGATAGTAACGGGAGGAGCTATGGCGAAGTGTGAAGAGAGATGCTCTGGTGAAGAATGGTTCCTCAGAGATGAGGGATTCTCTGGTAAGGAGAGTGTTGTGGTGAAAGAAGGTGCTCTGGTGAAAAGAGGGGCTTTGGTGAAAGGAGGTACTTTGGTGAAAGGAGGAGCTATGGTGAAAGACGGCTGCGGTGTGAAGAGAGGTGCTCTGGTGAAGAAAGGTTCCTCGAGAAGAGGGATTCTCTGGTAAGGAGAGCGCTCTGGTGAACGGAGGCGCTCTGGTGAAAAGAGGGGCTTTGGTGAAAGGAGGTACTTTGGTGAAAGGAGGAGCTATGGTAAGGAAGGCTGCAGTTTGAAGAGAGGTGCTCTGGTGAAGAATTGTTCCTCTGAGAAGAGGGATGCTCTGGTAAGGAGAGTGCTCTGGTGAAGGAAGGTGCAATGGTGAAAAGAGCAGCTGTGGTGATATGAGGTACTTTGGTTAAAGGAGGAGCTATGGTGAAAGAAGGCTGCAGTGTGAAGAGAGGTGCTCTGTAAAGAATGGTTCCTCTGAGAAGAGGGATTCTTTG
Source organism: Lissotriton vulgaris (assembly GCF_964263255.1). Taxonomy (NCBI): domain Eukaryota; kingdom Metazoa; phylum Chordata; class Amphibia; order Caudata; family Salamandridae; genus Lissotriton; species Lissotriton vulgaris. The sequence goes on from NC_141689.1 coordinate 1,312,771,395, forward strand.
GTAAGGCGAGTGCTCTGGTGAAGGAAGGTGCTCTGGTGAAAAGAGGGGCTTTGGTGGAAGAAAATACGTTGGTGAAAGGAGGACCTATGGTAAAGGAAGGCTGCAGTTTGTAGAGAGGTGCTTTGGTGAAGAATGGTTCCTCTGAGAAGAGGGATGCTCTGGCAAGGAAAGGTACTCTGGTGAAAAGAGGGGCTGTGATAAAAGTAGGTACTTTGGTGAAAGGGGGTGCTCTGATGAAAGGAGGTGCTATGCTGGAAGAAGTGCTATGAAGAAGAAACCGCCAAGAAGTGTGATTTTAGGGTCCTTTGACCCCTTCAAGGTGCCCACCCTAGTGCTCCCGCTCGTAGTTGGTATTATTTACACTATGTCCACGTGCAGCAGGTGCTCACTGTAATCTCCCTCTTGGGGTGCTTATTTTATCATCTCACAGAGGATGTTGTTCCTGCTTCAGTGGCTGGTTGCCCTTGCATCTCTGTCTGAGTCTTTTAGGAAAGCACCTCTTTACCAGAGAGGAGGCGCCGCATTGCGGAAGGTGCCAGCTGCAGCCCGTCACATACTCTACCATTTGGATACCCCCCCCCCCAAACACACACACACAAAGCTCCTTCAACCCTCAACCTGCGTCTCCCCACCTTAAATCTCGCCTGCTAACTATTTCTCAGCTCCACTGCACCCCTTCAGTGCCTCGAGGCTACTTTAATGTGACATGAAGCTCTATAAACAAGCAGTGGCATTCAAGGAAAAGAAGCAAATAGTGTGGGGGGAGGGGGGCTTCTCTCTGAGTGCTGAAGAGGTGGGAAGTGTTTAGATTAGGGATTTTCAAGGGCACCCGTTTGTTAAAAAAAACTAAGGAAAGTGACTGATGACAGGAGTTAGTGGCATAGCAGAACTAACGTTTAGGGGAGAAACTTTTACGCTTGTCTCAGTGTATGGGTCTACTGGAGACGATCCAGATATTTTCCAATTCTTGGATGCGGAACTTGCACAGTGGCCAGAGCCTATTATTTTGTGTGGTGATCTGAATTTCCATGATGCAGATAGTAGTTTTCTAGATTCTAACAGGAAATATACGGGGAGAAAAAAGAGAACTTACAGGGCCTTAGCGGATATGGCAAGGAATAATTCTCTAGAGGATCCATGGCTATATTGCCATCCAAATCTAGATGGGAGTACCTTTTTTTCAGCTCCCCACCAGATTTTAGTCAGGTTGGATTATTTTCTGATTACAAGAGGTTTGGTAGATGGGGTAAAGATAGTAAGAGAACCTAGGATCATTTCAGATCATAGCCCACTAGTGCTAACTATAAATCTTGGGCAAAAGAGAAATATGGAGCCGACACAATGGACATTTGACAGAATGCTTCTTCAGGATCAAACGTATAGGGTTAAAATGTCTGAATGGATTAAGGAATTTTGGGAAATTAACAGAGGTACCTCAACACCAGGGATAGTGTGGGATACTTGTAAGGCCGGAATAAGAGGAATGACCCTGAGCTATGTTATTACTGCACAGAAAAGGGAGAGGGAAAAAGTAGAGAGAGATAACGAATTAATTAGAGAGGCAGAGGAGGAACTTATGATGGCTATAAATGCGCACTCACCAATCGAGCAGATTTTATTGAAGTTAGTCGTTCTAAAAGCAGAGGTTATGGATGGGTTGGCAAAAAGGACAGTAGAGAAGTACATGGCTAATAAAGAGAAGGCGTATGAACTCAGTGAGAGAGTTGGCCACATATTAGCGGTACGAGCTAGGCAAAGAGATGGGATGGCAGATATTAAGGAGATTAAAAGCAACCAAGGAGTTAAGGTTAAGGGAGCAGAACAGATCAGAGAGGTTTTTAGGCAGTTTTATATGACACTGTATCAATCAGAAGGAGATGGAGCAGAAGAGGACATAAGGGCCTACTTGGGGGAGATAGAGCCGTCAAGATTGGAGGAAGTAGACAGAAAAGAGCTGGAAGAGAAATTTAAGGTGGATGAACTGATTGAGGCCTTGAGTGAGCTGCCATCTGGGAAGGCCGCTGGCCCGGACCAGATCCCAGTTGAATTTTATAAAATCTTCCAATCCTCGCTGTTAGCAGATATGTATAATCTGATGTTGTTAGCACAATTGGGTGAGTCTGTTCCAAATTCTTGGGGTGGAGCAGACATCATTGTTATTCCAAAGAAAGGCAAACCGACAGATGTCCCGGGCTCCTACCGACCCATTACGTTAATGAACGCCGATGTTAAGGTGTTTTCCAAAATGTTAGCAAAAAGGTTATCCAGGAAAATTGAATCATTGGTTGTTCCCTCTCAGCATGGATTTGTTCCAGGCAAGGGAACAACCCACCACACTAGGTTAGTAATTACGGCATTTGATGTAGCAGATACCCTAGAAGACCCAATGGCAGCGGTGTTTCTCGACGCTGAAAAAGCATTCGATAGGGTCTCATGGAGATATTTATGGGATGTTTTGAGGTGGCACGGTATAGGAACAGGATTTATAAAGGCTTTGCAGACATTATACATAAATCCGACGGCCAAGATAAGAATTAATAGAGGTTTCTCGGCTGCAGTTAACATTCAGAGAGGTACAAGGCAGGGCTGCCCCTCTTCTCCTCTGCTTTTTGCTCTATACCTTGACCCCTATATAAGGAAACTGGAAATTAATCAAGAGATATCACCATTAGTGCTTAATGGTCGTAGGCTTAAATCATTAGCCTATGCGGATGACGTCGCTATCTTGACTCCAGAACCCTCAGTTGCCATTAGGGCAATTGAAGCTGAAGCTGAGAGGTTTGGTCAGTTCTCCGGATATAGTTTGAATACCACTAAAACACAAATAGTTAAAAATCAATGGGTAATTTGTAATGATGACAGAGTGACGAATATGGCAATCTACCTAGGGGTACAAATGACAGCAGAAGTAAGTAAAATTGTGGAAAATAACATGGATCCTTTGATTGTTCAAATGAAAAAAGATCTGGAAAGAATGAACAATTTACACCTGTCGTTAGTTGGATGTACAAATATAATCAAAATGATGATTCTACCCAAATTTTTGTATGTGTTCAGGGCTGTACCCTTGCTGATTGAAGCTAGCTGGTTTAATGGTATAGAGGCTATATGCAATAGGTTTATATGGGCCCAAGGTAAAACTCGGAGAGCCTATAGGTACATGACGCTTCCCAGAGAAAAAGGAGGATGGGGGGCACCAGATTTTCGTTTATATTATATGGCTACTGTCCTGCAATACATCCAAGGTCTTATTGGTGGAAATTCTGATGATGTAAGGCTCCAGAAGATGTCTACAGAGGTTTATGCTGTCGCGCTTGGGGCAAATACTGAGAACTGTTTTCTAAAATGTATTGACTATAGTTACTTTAAGAGGACTAAGTTCAAAACTGTAAAAGCGGCAGTGACGATCTGGAATGCACTCTTAAAGAAAGTAAAGATTGGGAGGTATAATAGGTATGTTTTATTATTTAGCAACAGGTCACTCCCCAAGGAAATATTTGCGGATCACACTATGGCAGAGTGGGCTCTAAGGGGGGTTACGCAAATTGGAGATCTATATTCACAGGATGGCTTTAAGCAATTCTCAGAGCTAAGAGACACATATGGTTTAGATAATAGGGGATTTTTCAAATATCTACAGCTTAGAAGCTTTCTGAACAACAAAGTTGGAGGACCAGCAGGTTTTAATAAAATAGAAATAATGGAGAAAATAAAATTGATGGGGGGCTGCTCTATCAAATCTTTTTACGCAGCACTGGTGGAAAATAAGCAGGATGACTTAGCTAAATTTAGCAAGAAATGGGAGGATAAACTGGGAGTTGATAGTAATTTGTTTTATGATTCTTTGAAATTAGGGTGTACGATACTATGTGCTGCCCCGTTGCAATCACAGCATTATAAAACATTGTATTCTTTGTACTTTACGCCAGCAAAGATTGCAAATTGGGGGGGAAATCAAGGAATCAATTGTCCCAGATGTAATGAGTTGGAAGCAGATAGCGTACATATTTTTGCATCATGCCCCCAATTACGAACATTGATTAATGAGATTGAGGGGTTTTTGGCAAGATCACTGGGTATTGAGATATCCCTTACGCCGGCTTGGATTATGCTAGGTGTGAATAATGAAGAGCAGGTCCACTATGCTGAATTTCTGTTTGTAATAATGGCTGTATATAGGCTCACAATAGCTAGGGCTTGGCTAGATAAAAGCCCTCCGAGTTTCCAAACCTGGCTGGCAAATACTCTGTATGCATATAATATAGAGGAAAAAATTTATGCTCGAAAGGGGAGAAGTGGAAGACGATTGGGGACTAGAATTTGGGAGCCAATATGTAAATGGAAAGAGAGGCAATGAAGGAGTAATTGGGGGAGGGGGGCGGGAACATGTTGATGGTATAGTTATTATTACTGCTTTCGGTTCTCATCTTTTTGATTTCTTGTGTTTACGTTGGAGGTTGCTTCTTATTATAGCTGAACTGGATAACGTGTATGCTTTCTTTATGTAGCTCGACTGTATAATTTGTATGTTAGTTTTTTAAGGCTGGAGTTTAAACAACGCAAAAAATACAGTAATGGACAAAATTGTGATATATGTAATGCTCATAAATGATATGTTGTAACGAAGAAAAATAAATAAAATTAATAAAAAAAAAAAAATTAAAAAAAGGAGTTAGTGGCAAAGAGTTTACAATACCCGAGCGCCCAAAGGAAAGTAAACTAACTTAAAACTAGCCCATTACGTGGTCTGCGAGGTGCCTGGGCAGACAAAGTGTGTGAGGAGTGGGAGGGTGGGGGCTGCCTGCGCATGCGCGGCATTTCTAACTTTCGTTTTGAGTACCAAGCCCCGGAGAGAAAGCGAAGTGGCAGGTGACGTCCCGGGTCCCAGGAGGGGCCCCGAGTGAGGACCAGTGGATAGTACTGCGGGGCTCCCATGCCTAAGGGGAGAGCCCCGCTTCGTGCTGGCCTGGCAGAGGAGCTTGAGTGCTCTGCGGGGCTCCCATGAAAAGCCCGGCGCGTTCCACATGGTGCGAGCCCGGTGAGGTAAGGGGGGGAGGGGTGTGTGCCTGCGTTTGTGCCTGCCGTGTGTGTGCCTGTGTCAGAGCTCCAAGCATACCTGATATGTAATCGCCTTGACTTGTACTTGCGCGGGAGCAGAGATGATTAGGCTCAGGAACTAGATGCCAGTACCCGAATCCCAAGAGACGATGCCGGCAGGTCTATAAGAACCTTCCTACATCATCCTCCGGGAAGGGGGTGTGGATAAAATAACAAACAGAGAAGAGACTGGTCCGGAAAGTTTCCTCAGACTACTTCCTTCAGGGTGTCTGCGTATTGGAAACCTGTAAGAGGAGCACACCATTAGTTTTTCCTTCCTACGCTACTCTGACTCTAATGTTCTCGGGTTTAGTCTTAACTCACTTAATATCTTCCCGGACCTTGCTTCTCTTCTATGAAATGTGGTTTTTCTCGTCTAGTTAGTCGTTGCTGCAGGGAAGACAAGGGGAAATGGGTTAACTCCTTACACATGCTATTCTATGGTCACCCCTGATACTGTCTTCTAAACATACTTACTTGACTAACTACTCGAGGACGCTGCTTCGGGGGTTCTGTAAAGTTTGTTCTGTATTGGGAAAACGTGGAACAGGACTTTACTTATAGATAGTCTTTACACTAGCAATGACTCAAGGAGGAATGTTCTGGCAATCCTTATTTCCCGCTTTTTTACACACAGTTCAGGAAATGGTTTCTCTTTTCCCTTGCCATTCAATGTTCTAGGAAAAAAGACTTCTTGTCTCTCTTTTCGCTCAAGGTTCAGATAAAGGGGTTTCTCGATTCTCTTTTACTCAGTGTTCAAGAAAGGTTTTTCTCGTTTCTCTTGGTCACATGGAATTTAGACGTTCGGATTAGCACTTGACAATGTTAACTACGACACTTTGAATATCTTCAGTTTGGCCAAACACTAGTTATTCGACACTTAGCTTTCTGTTGTTGACTGACTCTCTTGTTCGCTGAAATCTTCTTCTCCACAGGAATTCACCTTTGCTCAGTATACACTTCGACGATTCTTCGGAGGTTCACTTTACCGCTGGAAACTTGGACTTGGGAAAAGGGGCTGTTATTACGCGTTTGAATTAGTACGCCGTAATAACGTTTCCTCGACACTCGCGCTAAACGCAAATGGAGTACTACAACCAGGATACTTTAGACTAAGGATTCGAGGAATTCACCAGAGTACGCACACAGGTTCTTCTTCGCTAACGGTTCAGGTGAAGTGCGTAGTTTCTAGAACTTGCGTCCCGCTCATACTCTCCGCACCAAAACGAGGCTTAAACGACTAGAGCGTCAACCTCACAGCACCACGGCACCGCGGCAGCCATTTTGTCTCTCCAGAGTCGGACCCTCTCTGACCATGATAACTCTGTGTACCTTCGGGCTTCGCTTTGGGTCGAGGTTGAACCACACACCAGCGTATCCACATGACGGGTTCTGACAGTACCCCCCAACAAGGCAGGCTCCTTCCTTCTGGGCTTGGAGGGGTAGCGTTGGTGGAAGGAATGAACCAATCTGGGAGCGTGAACATCTTCTTCCAGTTCCCACGATCGCTCTTCAGGCCCATAACCCTTCCAGTCGATGAGGTAGTACAGTTTCCCTTTGGAGAACTTGGAATCCAGAATGTCTTTTACCTCAAACTCCGTTCCCGCCTCCAGGTGAATTGGCTTAGGGGGTGCTTGCATTCTCAGGTCTGCAGAAGTTCTCTTTAGCAATGAAACATGGAAGACAGGATGAATCTTTAGCCTAGGAGGAAGTGTCAATTGATAGGTGACGGGACTGATTTGTTTCTCCACTGGGTAAGGACCAATAAAGCGGGGTTGAAATTTTCGATTTCCCTTTAGTCTCAGATGCTTTGTGTTCAACCACACCTTATCCCCCACGGACAGTGGAGGACCAGCACGCCGCTTCCTATCCGCATAAATCTTATACTTCTCCTTAGCCTTTTGCAGATTGTCCGTTGCCTGTTGCTGGATGTGACCCATCTGGGACACCAGGTCCTCAACAGCTGGGACTGCCGTTTCCATTTGTCGGATTGATGCGTTTGGATGTCGTCCATAATTCAAGAAGAAGGGGGAGAAACCAGTGGAACTGTTTCTCGCATTGTTATGGGCGAATTCCGCCGACCACAAGTAATCGGCCCACTGAATTTCTTCCTTCAGAAGGAATAGTCGAAGATACTGCTCCAGCTCTTGATTCACCCTCTCTGTTTGCCCATCTGTCTCTGGGTGATAGCTCGTGGAAAACCTAACTTCTGTACCTAGACCTTTCATGAATGCCTTCCAAAAATGAGATACGAACTGAGTACCCCTATCCGAAATGACCACCTTGGGTATGCCATGGATCCTGACTATTTGGGAGTTAAAATGATCTGCTACTTGTTTAGCTGACGGAGTTCCTTTTAATGCTATGAAGTGGGCCATTTTTGAGAAGGCGTCTACTACCACTAGAATGGTGTCATAACCTCTGCTCAAGGGTAAATCGGTAATGAGATCAAGAGTCACTGTGTGCCAGGGATAAGGAGGGGTGGGTAAGGGTTGCAGGAGCCCCTTAGGTGCTTGTCGTTCAGATTTTCCCTGAGCGCAGATCTCACAGGCCTTAACATATCTCTCAATATCTGTAGACATCCCAGGCCACCAATAGTGTCTCTTTATCAGCTCCTCGGTTTTGTTTTCTCCCTTGTGTCCCGCCAGCTTATCATCATAACACTCACGCATCACCTGTTGCTGCAATTCTGTTGTAGGCACATACAAGGCCTCCCCTTGATATGGCAACTGACGAACGATCTTCCTGCCAGGATCTTCTTTAACCCAATTTTGCTTGTCCTCCGAACTCATGCTTCCTGCTATGGCCTCTTGGACATTGATCGAAACTGTGGCCCCAATAAACTTGTTCTCAGGGATGATCGGTTGAACCTCTATGGTCGTTCTCTGAGGGTCGGTATCCAGTCTGGAAAGGGCGTCGGCCTTCCCGTTTTGTGCTCCTGGACGAAAGGTAATTACGAAGTCGTAATCCGCAAAGTACAGGGACCATCTGAGTTGCCTTGGCGTGAGTGTTCTGGCGGATTTCAAGAACTTCAGGTTTCGGTGATCTGTGAATACTGTGACTTGATGCTGTGTCCCCATCAGATAATGCCGCCACTCCTTGAAAGCATCCTTGATAGCCAGTAATTCCTTCTCGGTGATAGTGTAGTTAATTTCCGCCGGGGTCAGCTTCCTAGATCGGTAAGCTACTGGATGCAGTTGACCTGTGCTCTTGTGACGCTGCGACAGGACTCCCCCCAACGCCTGGTCTGACGCATCGGTCTCGACATAAAACGGTTCCGATGGATCAGCATGAAGCAGGACTGGTGCAGTAGTAAAGGCTTCTTTTAAGGCTTGAAAGGCCTCCTCGGCCTCTTCCGACCACTCGAACTTCGTTCCTTTCTTTAACAGCCTGGTAAGGGGTAGAATTCTCCCGGAAAATTCTCTGATGAATCGCCTGTAGAAGTTGGCAAACCCAATGAAACTTTGGACCTCTTTCACACTCGTTGGAGATTTCCAGGTGGTTACTGCCTCTATCTTCCGCGGATCCATTAAGATGCCAGACGGGGAAAGGACAAATCCCAAAAATTCGACCTGGGAAACGTCGAAAGCACACTTCTCCAGTTTTACAAACAGCTTGTTCTCTTGTAGCTTCCTCAAAACTCCTTTCACCTGCTCGTGGTGTCTCGTCACATCAGAGGAATAAATCAAGATGTCATCAATGTATACAATGGCACACTGGTCGATGAACTCCTTCAGGATATCATTGATAAAATGCTGGAAGGCAGCTGGGGCATTACATAGCCCATAGGGCATCACTTGGTACTCGAATAGGCCGAATCTAGTCCGAAAGGCCGTCTTCCACTCGTCACCTTCTCGCATCCTGACTAGGTGGTAGGCCCCTCGCAGGTCTAATTTTGTGTAGACTTGAGCTCCTTTGACTTGGTCCAATAACTCCGATATCAAGGGCAGGGGGTATCTGTTCTTCTTTGTTATCCTATTGATTGCTCGATAATCGATGCATGTTCTTAAGTCCCCTTCCTTTTTTGGCACGAAAAATAGGGGCGACGAGACAGGCGACTGTGAGGGTCGGATGAAACCATTCGCCAGATACTTGTCCAGGTATTCTTTCAGATGTTGGTGTTCTTTCTCGGTTAACGCGTACACTCGACTGCACGGCAAGTTGGCTCCAGGTTCTAGATCAATCTTGCAGTCGTAGGCTCTGTGTGGAGGTAACATCTCGGCTTCCACTTCGTTGAACACACCTTCGAACTCCTTATACACCTCCGGGACCTGGCGGGTGTCTATGGCGCACACGGAGTGCTCTACAAGACTCAAGGCATGAGCTGGGTTTATTTCTTCTCCACTATTCCTTGGAACAAAACAGTTCTCACAACAGTAGTTTGAGTCCATGTGAACGGTTCTGGAGTTCCAGTCAATCGTGGGGTTATGCTCAGTGAGCCATGGTAGTCCAAGAATTAACTGAAACTGTGGAGCATCGATCAGGTTGAACTGGATCAATTCACGATGGCCATCTGCGGTGATCAGCTCCATCACCTCTGTGTGGCTCACGATGGGTCCCGAAGATAGGTTAGTTCCATCCACAGCGCGGACTGGCTCGCTTTTCTCTTTTCTTATGGCTCTGATTCCCACCTTGTCCGCAAAACGCAAGTCACAGAAATTTCCCGTCGCTCCAGAGTCTACCATGACAGAGACTTCGGTCAGGACCGTCGATCGGAACATCACTCTCATAGACAGAATCAGATGCGGAGCCGCCGCTTGAAGGGTATTAGCCACATGGTGTTCTTTTGGAGTCTCTTCAGTAATCCCACCCACCCGTTCAACTCCAGCCACAGGTGGTGCCGCTAGTTTTCCTTCGGCTTGAATGTTCCTTTGGGCTTCTTCGGACAGTTTCGGACAAAATGCCCACTCGAACCACAATATATGCACAGGTTATTCGTTCTCCTTCTCTCTCTTTCTTCTTTCGTTAGGGGCCCTCTGATGGTTCCGATCTGCATTGGTTCTACTCCGGAGTTTCCTTCTGAGGTTCGTGTTCCCTCTGGACGCGCCCTGTCGAATCTGGGAACGACCGCCCGGAAATCTTTTTTCTTTTCCCCTCGCCGCTCTCCTTGACGAAAATCTATTTCTAGAACTAAATCGATGAGGGCCGATATCTCCGTTGGGCGATTTGGAATTTGAGCCAACACGTCCTTCAGCTCGTCTCTCAACCCACGATAAAACACTGCTGCTCGTTTGCTTTCTGGCCAATCCGTCTCCACCACCAACTTGTTAAACTGCGCCAGATATGCTATTAGGTCTCGATTGCCCTGTCGCAAATCTAGTAATTCGTTGTCCACAACTTGGGAGATCCTCCTGCGATCAAATATTCGAAGAAACTCTTGTTTGAAATTTTCGAAGTTCCTCAACAGCGGGTCTTCTCTGGTGACTAGAGGCATGGACCAGGCCGCTGCGTCCCCGCTCAAATACGAGAGAATGAAGGCTACTTTGGACTGCGCATCAGGGAAAATCGATGGGCGGCACAGGAAATGTAAGGAGCATTGCGAGAGAAATATCTGTGCCTTCTGTGGATCCCCACTAAACCTTTCAGGGGCGGCTAGAGGAATAACTGGAGACAGGGAGTGTATGACTTGTGTAGTTGACCTGTTTGTCGCTTCTAACACTGGATTCATGGCCTCCCGCTCTAAACTACTAGTTCTGTGTAACCTCAGGGCTAACTCGGCTGTTTCCTTTCGGGCGTTCACTACCTCTTGTTTTAAATTCTGATTCTCTTCCCTTACTGCCCCCAGTTCCTTGTGGATTGCGTCTAGGATCGTCCCTAACGATTGTACATCTATTCCTTCGGCCATCTCTGCTCAGGTGCAAAAAATACTTGGGCACTTCACTCTGTCAGAGCTCCAAGCATACCTGATATGTAATCGCCTTGACTTGTACTTGCGCGGGAGCAGAGATGATTAGGCTCAGGAACTAGATGCCAGTACCCGAATCCCAAGAGACGATGCCGGCAGGTCTATAAGAACCTTCCTACATCATCCTCCGGGAAGGGGGTGTGGATAAAATAACAAACAGAGAAGAGACTGGTCCGGAAAGTTTCCTCAGACTACTTCCTTCAGGGTGTCTGCGTATTGGAAACCTGTAAGAGGAGCACACCATTAGTTTTTCCTTCCTACGCTACTCTGACTCTAATGTTCTCGGGTTTAGTCTTAACTCACTTAATATCTTCCCGGACCTTGCTTCTCTTCTATGAAATGTGGTTTTTCTCGTCTAGTTAGTCGTTGCTGCAGGGAAGACAAGGGGAAATGGGTTAACTCCTTACACATGCTATTCTATGGTCACCCCTGATACTGTCTTCTTCTAAACATACTTACTTGACTAACTACTCGAGGACGCTGCTTCGGGGGTTCTGTAAAGTTTGTTCTGTATTGGGAAAACGTGGAACAGGACTTTACTTATAGATAGTCTTTACACTAGCAATGACTCAAGGAGGAATGTTCTGGCAATCCTTATTTCCCGCTTTTTTACACACAGTTCAGGAAATGGTTTCTCTTTTCCCTTGCCATTCAATGTTCTAGGAAAAAAGACTTCTTGTCTCTCTTTTCGCTCAAGGTTCAGATAAAGGGGTTTCTCGATTCTCTTTTACTCAGTGTTCAAGAAAGGTTTTTCTCGTTTCTCTTGGTCACATGGAATTTAGACGTTCGGATTAGCACTTGACAATGTTAACTACGACACTTTGAATATCTTCAGTTTGGCCAAACACTAGTTATTCGACACTTAGCTTTCTGTTGTTGACTGACTCTCTTGTTCGCTGAAATCTTCTTCTCCACAGGAATTCACCTTTGCTCAGTATACACTTCGACGATTCTTCGGAGGTTCACTTTACCGCTGGAAACTTGGACTTGGGAAAAGGGGCTGTTATTACGCGTTTGAATTAGTACGCCGTAATAACGTTTCCTCGACACTCGCGCTAAACGCAAATGGAGTACTACAACCAGGATACTTTAGACTAAGGATTCGAGGAATTCACCAGAGTACGCACACAGGTTCTTCTTCGCTAACGGTTCAGGTGAAGTGCGTAGTTTCTAGAACTTGCGTCCCGCTCATACTCTCCGCACCAAAACGAGGCTTAAACGACTAGAGCGTCAACCTCACAGCACCACGGCACCGCGGCAGCCATTTTGTCTCTCCAGAGTCGGACCCTCTCTGACCATGATAACTCTGTGTACCTTCGGGCTTCGCTTTGGGTCGAGGTTGTGTTTGCGCACTTCAGGGAATCTGAGGCAGGAGATGTGCACGGCGCCGGCCTGGACGTGCACGTCCACAGACACCAATCGCCGCGCGTGCCCGACCCCTGTCTAGGATTCCCAGGAGACAGGCAACATTAGATACTTCGCTGGACGCAATGCTTCGCATTGTTTTTTCCAGCTCGACCTAAAAAGAAAAAGAAAACGATAATTAACCCGGGTTTATTATCGTTTTCTTTTGTTTCCCGGCCAAGCCTTGGGGCAGGGCCAGGGGAATGACAGGCAGTGATGGGGAGTGATTGCACTGCTATCTGTGTGCATGGCGGTTTGGCCAGCCATCTGAGACTGGCCAAACCGCCATGTGCACTGAACTTCTCTCCAACCCAGCTGCATTGCTGGGTTGGAGACAGCAAAGCACAGGCTCCCAGTCTCCTTGGTAATGCATATCATCGGCACTCATGCCAATCCTGAAGCTGCTCTCATGCATGAGAGAAGCTTCAGGATTGGCTGCAGGGGGGTCTGAGAGCGTCTGCTTGCAGTGGAGTCATGAGAGGAGAAGACCGAGATGCGGTGTGCTGCAGGCAGCTGGTAAGTTCTTTTTGTTTTTCCTTTTTTTAGTTGTTCATCGTCCCCCCGCCCCTCTCCTCTGACACTAGCCGCTACTAGCTAAAAGGCCTAGGAAACCCACTGAACACCTAATATTGCTATGTTATACTACCAAAGAAGAATTTAGGAGTGCTTTTTTAGGTCTCGGCTAGAAGCGAGCGAAGCTCGCTCTCGCCAGAGACCTTATTGTTAGCGGTTCAGCTTCCCAGGAGGACAGCACTGGCCGCGCGCGCCGATTTGTTAAGGCCACGCGCACGAGAACGCGCTCGCGGCCAGGTGCTGTCCTCCTCGAAAGCTGCCTACCTTCCCCGTGCAGGGCGGGCCGCCGCGCTGCCTGCGGCGACCCGGAAGCATTGCCGGCCAAACCGGAAGTAGGTGCTGTCCTGCAGAGCATGCTTTTCAACTCTGTGCTCCTCAATGCCGGAGACGGCTTTTCATTAAATACTCTTGTAGAACTACTTTCCACACTCCTAAACGCTTTCGTGAGTCGGCCCAATATAATTGTTGCTTCTGCTTTGCTGCGTAATTGTTGTAAATCATTTATGTCAAAGAAGGTCTACTTGTAAAAGATTCAATACGAATCTAGAGGCCATTGTTTTATGCAGATTGAAGTATTTCCGGGTGACAAGAGTGAGCCCGCTAGTCTACTAACCATTAATTCCAAACATTGAGCTGACTTTCCCCTGGTTCTGTAATTTTTCTTCTGCCTTTTTTTTTACATCCATGTTTCCAAGAACTCCTTTACTACTTTAGACCCGCAGACATCTGTTTACAAAAAAATAGGATGGGGCAAATTTGCGTAATACAGATGACCTGCTTGACGATTCATGGGCGACAGTTCGCCAAAATGCTAAATGTAGCGGAAATGACATCACACGCCCTTTTACCATCAATGATGTGACAGGACTAACCATTTGTTCCAGCTTTAGATCCTTAGTAGCATTCCATTTGGAGCCCAAACAACAGGAAGTAAACAGGGCTCTACAGCCTTCTCAGATCGGGCTTCAGTTGCGGCTGTTTGCCAAACCTATTATAGTTTTTCTAAAAGAGGGCTTCGGAGGAATATTTCTCTCTCACCACATTATTTACTGTTAGGTGTATTATTCCTCCAGCAGTGCTTCCATTGCAGTGGAAGAGGTATAGGCAGAAAATATGTTTCATCTCAAAATTAAAATGAATCCACACACCTTTGTCAAATTTAATTAATCAGTGAGTAGTGAGTGCAGAGTAGTGAGTGGTGAGTGCAGAGCGCAGAGTAGTGAGTGCAGAGTAGTGAGTGCAGAGTAGTGAGTGCAGAGTAGTGAGTGCATGCAGAGTAGTGAGTGCAGAGTAGTGAGTGCAGAGTAGTGAGTGCAGAGTAGTGAGTGCAGAGTAGTGAGTGCAGAGTAGTGAGTGCAGAGTGGTGAGTGCAGAGTGGTGAGTGCAGAGTGGTGAGTGCAGAGTAGTGAGTGCAGAGTAGTGAGTGCAGAGTAGTGAGTGCAGAGTAGTGAGTGCAGAGTAGTGAGTGCAGAGTAGTGAGTGCAGAGTGCAGAGTAGTGAGTGGAGAGTAGTGAGCGCAGAGTAGTGAGTGCAGAGTAGTGAGTGCAGAGTAGTGAGCGCAGAGTAGTGAGCGCAGAGTAGTGAGCGCAGAGTAGTGAGCGCAGAGTGGTGAGCGCAGAGTGGTGAGCGCAGAGTGGTGAGCGCAGAGTGGTGAGCGCAGAGTGGTGAGCGCAGAGTGGTGAGCGCAGAGTGGTGAGCGCAGAGTGCAGAGTAGTGAGTGCAGAGTAGTGAGTGCAGAGTAGTGAGTGCAGAGTGCAGAGTAGTGAGTGCAGAGTAGGGAGTGCAGAGTAGGGAGTGCAGAGTAGGGAGTGCAGAGTAGGGAGTGCAGAGTAGTGAGTGCAGAGTAGTGAGTGCAGAGTGCAGAGTAGTGAGTGCAGAGTAGTGAGTGCAGAGTAGTGAGTGCAGAGTAGTGAGTGCAGAGTAGTGAGTGCAGAGTAGTGAGTGCAGAGTAGTAAGTGCAGAGTAGTGAGTGCAGAGTAGTGAGTGCAGAGTAGTGAGTGCAGAGTAGTGAGTAGTGAGTGCAGAGTAGTGAGTACAGAGTAGTGAGTGTAGAGTAGTGAGTAGTGAGTGCAGAGTAGTGAGTGCAGAGTAGTGAGTGCAGAGTAGTGAGTGCAGAGTAGTGAGTGCATAGTAGTGAGTGCAGAGTAGTGAGTAGTGAGTGCAGAGTAGTGAGTAGTGAGTGCAGAGTAGTGAGTAGTGAGTGCAGAGTAGTGAGTAGTGAGTGCAGAGTAGTGAGTGCAGAGTAGTGAGTGCAGAGTAGTGAGTGCAGAGTAGTGAGTAGTGAGTGCAGAGTAGTGAGTGCAGAGTAGTGAGTGCAGAGTGGTGAGTGCAGAGTGGTGAGTGCAGAGTGGTGAGTGCAGAGTGGTGAGTGCAGAGTGGTGAGTGCAGAGTGGTGAGTGCAGAGTGGTGAGTGCAGAGTAGTGAGTGCAGAGTAGTGAGTGCAGAGTAGTGAGTGCAGAGTAGTGAGTGCAGAGTGGTGAGTGCAGAGTGCAGAGTAGTGAGTGCAGAGTAGTGAGTGCAGAGTGAGTGTGCAGAATGCAGAGTAGTGAGTGCAGAGTGAGTGTGCAGAATGCAGAGTAGTGAGTGCAGAGTAGTGCGTGCAGAGTAGTGAGTGCAGAGTAGTGAGTGCAGAGTAGTGAGTGCAGAGTAGTGAGTGCAGAGTAGTGAGTAGTGCGTGCAGAGTAGTGCGTGCAGAGTAGTGCGTGCAGAGTAGTGCGTGCAGAGTAGTGCGTGCAGAGTAGAGCGTGCAGAGTAGTGCGTGCAGAGTGAGTGTGCAGAATGCAGAGTAGTGAGTGCAGAGTAGTGAGTGCAGAGTAGTGAGTGCAGAGTAGTGAGTGCAGAGTGGTGAGTGCAGAGTGCAGAGTAGTGAGTGCAGAGTAGTGAGTGCAGAGTAGTGAGTGCAGAGTAGTGAGTGCAGAGTGAGTGTGCAGAGCAGTGAGTGCAGGTGCAGAGTGGTGTGTGCTGTTGAGTGCAGAGTGCTGTGTATTGGCAATGTAAATGACAATGCCATTTATTTATGATTTAAAGAAAAAAAAAAGAAATGTCATGAGCAATGCCAATAGCTCTACCTTTAATGATGCCGAGACCATTGCATTGTAAATGCTTGTTGGTTCTTTTGTAGCCATTGCACCCAAAGCAACACATAGCCTAAAGCAACGCTGTAATAAAATTTGTAACTTATTGGACCCTTCTGTCTACTTACAGCTTATGTAACATTCAGCACAATTATATGGCACATTTTCACAGTTTTTGTATGGTCCTAAAATGCTTCTAAATCTGGACACACTAACACATTGGCAAGGGCAGTCTCCATTCTATAACGTTAGTTAGCACGTCAGCCATTGCAAACACTATATAAAAAAGTATAATTACCATATGGTCATTCCATACCATGCCTATGCGAGATCAACTGGCTTGGTCTATGTTTATTTAGCCATATTAAACAACGGCTCTAGCTTCAGTGCAGCATTACTGAAAGTTTTTAAAAATCGCGATATTGTGGACAATGCTAGCCTCTGTCATACAGATTTTGTTACATTACTAAAAAACATCAGCAAAGCCAATAAATCTCACATAGGCAAGACCTATTGGCTTTGCCAGTGCTTGTTTTGTAAAAGTGGATATTCGACTGTCCAATGATTTATTGCTGCCCGGTGTGTGCATTTTGAGTCTGTGTTCACTCCCTTGTATCCACAGCTCCCCCCAGGGGCGCTTTAGATTTCTCAGACCACATTATCACTGAAAGTGAAGTGCTGAAGTGGGACTTGGTGCAGTTGCTCAAAATCCATAGTATGTCCAGGCCTGGGACATCAGGAGCAAAAAGCCTCAACACACACGGTTAGTCCCAGTAACCCCTGCTTGCCCCTTGGCTCTCTGAAAGGGGCTCTGACAATCTCACTATGTGAGCCAGAATTGACCCCCACTACTTTGTGGTGGATTTTTGTGCCTTTCTCATTGTGGTGATAGAGGGCATTTGTTTAAATGCCTATCATACCTTGAGAGTGTATAGTATCCGGCAGTGGCGGGCAGGATCAAATAAGATAGTGTATCTGGGAAGGAAGTCAAAATGATTGTTATTGCCCATGCCACCCTACTCCCAGTGAACACCAGTTTGAGGTATTCTTGTGTGGCACCCAAAGTTTCCTCCACAAAAAGATGTCCAGGAGAAATTTAGGAAAGAGTACAATTTTGAGTCAGCGTGTCTGATGCTGATGGCCATTCAACTAGCAACAACAGGTTTGGAGGATGCTACCCTTTTGGGTAATCGGAGTAACTTTCAAGCTTGCAATACACAAATTCGATATAATACAGTCCAGTGACGTCCATTGTGGGCAGAAGTTGGAAAACCGGGATTCATACATTGTGGTATGTCTGGATATCACTGGTAATCACATACTCTTCAAACTTTTCAGTTTTTTATCTTAAAAAGCATAACATAATGTGTATTTGTAAAGTGCAGGTTCACCTAAGAGTATCTTGGTGCTGAATGCAGATGTTTATTGTAACTCAAATCAATGGTACACATTTCATCGACCGGGGCTTGAACCTGTGACCATGAGGTCAAACACAGGCCCCTACAGTGGATGCATTAGTGCACTAATCAAACAGGTTCGGCTCAGGGTAGCAACCATTGTGATTTTGTTAAATCTCCTAATCTTTCCATCGGTTTATGAAAGCAATTTAAAGTGCAGTTTGAAAGTTTGTAATTCAATATCAGTAATATAAAAATGTACAGTTGTTCTCTGACAACACTGTTTACCATCAGTATCCTCCTTTGAAATTTGTATTGTATTATAGTTGCATTTGTATAGTAGCCATACTCCTGACGAGGAGACGAAGCACAATTGTTGACAGATAATACAGTTTACTCCAAGATAGTGCTCTGGATGGGATTGTGTGTCTGTCCTGCGACCTAGATTGGTAGTGTGTCTGTCCTGTGGCCTAGATTAGTAGTGTTTCTATCCTGTGGCCTAGATTAGTAGTGTATCTATCCTGCGGCTAGATTGGTAGTGTTTCTGTCCGGTGTTCTAGATTGGTAGTGTATCTGTCCTACGGCCTAGATTGGTAGTGTTTCTGTCCGGTGTTCTAGATTGGTAGTGTATCTGTCCTGCAGCCTAGATTGGTATGTTTTTGTCCTGTGGCCTAGATTGGTAGTGTATCTGTCCTACGGCCTAGATTGGTAGTGTTTCTGTCCGGTGTTCTAGATTGGTAGTGTATCTGTCCTGCAGCCTAGATTGGTATGTTTTTGTCCTGTGGCCTAGATTGGTAGTGTGTCTGTCCTGCGGCCTAGAATGGTAGTGTTTTTGTCCTGCGGCCTAGATTGGTATGTTTCTGTCCTGCGGCCTAGATTGGTCGTGTCTGTCCTGCGGCCGAGATTGGTATGTTTCTATCCTGCGGTCTAGATTGATAGTGTCTCTGTCCTACTGCCAAGATTGGAAGTGTTTTTGTCCTGCAGCCTAGATTAGCGGTGTGTCTGTCCTGAGGCCTATAGTGGTAAATTTCTGTCCTGCGGCCTAGATTGGTAGTGTTCTGTCCTGCGGCCTAGATTGGTATGTTTCTGTCCTGCAGCCTAGATCGGTGGTATGTTTCTGTTCTGCAACCTAGATTGGTATGTTTTTATCCTGCGGCCTAGATTAGTAGCGTGACTGTCCTGCAGCCTAGATCGGTGGTGTGTCTGTCCTGCAGCCTAGATTGGTATGCTTCTGTCCTGCAGCCTAGATTGGTATGTTTCTGTTCTGCAGCCTAGACTGGTATGTTTTTATCCTGCGGCCTAGATTGATAGTGTGTCTGTCCTGCAGCCTAGATCGGTGGTATGTTTCTGTTCTGCAGCCTAGATTGGTATGTTTTTATCCAGCGGCCTAGATTGATAGTGTGTCTGTCCTACTGCCTAGATTGGTATGTTTTTGTCCTGCAGCCTATATCGGTGGTGTCTGTCCTGCAGCCTAGATTGGTATGCTTCTGTTCTGCAGCCTAGATTGGTATGTTTTAGTGCTGTGTTTGGTTGCTTCCTTTGCCATGAATTGATGCAAGAAAGGAGCGAGATAGGAACCTGCTCAGGTTACAATAAAGCCAAAGAGTGCCGCGTTGCAGCGTCTCCCACAAATGAGAGCAGCACCTGAATGTTCTATTCTACTCCCTGATATCCGACCATTTAACACAGGCCTGCGGACTAATGCCGTGTTCAGTATACTATCAAATATCTTTACCTGATAAATCCTTGCCTTGCCAGAAGACGCGGCGCCATAACATGCAAGAACAACGTCACATGGCAGCTTTGTTTAACATGGGGGACCTTTGTGCATCTTAGAAGGAACTGCCCTTTTAAATATCACCAGTCTTTCGGTACAGTGAACGCCTCGCTTCTGCTGTATGCAGAGTGCTAGAAGCAACGAAGTGTGCTTATCTTGTGACCTGCTTGCTGCGATGTGCCCACGTGGTACCAATGTATTTTTAGGAGCGTTTTATAACCCACATGAAATGCCATTTTCTTCATAGTTTGGGTCATGCTTTGTAAAGAACAGATGCAGTAGTTTTCTTCAGTGGCTCATCAATGTGTTTCCCGGATGCGAGTTTGGCCTCCATTTTTCTGCACATTTGGGAATCAGTCAGCCTCTAAATAATAAAGATAACATTGAAGACGTTTCTGACTATTGATGTCACAAGTTTGGCCTATTTGCCAGTAACAGAACTTTGCCAAATTCCACTTCATTTATCATTTTCCGATTTGTTTTTCTGATTCGGTCCTTTGCATGTTGTGCTCCAACAAACTGAATTTTTAGGTTTTGGCTAGAAACGCGCGTAGCGCGTTCTCGCCAGAGAACTATAGCGATCGTTTCAGCCGAGAAAATCCGACAAAACGAGACAAGAGCTGTGCACGCGCGCAGCATTGTGAATGGGATAGGGAGCGACAAGAGCTGGCCACGCGCAGATTTGGTCGCGCGCACGCTCACGGCGCCAGCGTCTCCGCCGCGCGCGATAACTGCTCTCTTCCTGGCCGGCTTCACGGAAGGCAGCATGGCGTGCGGTGCCACTCTGAAGCGACCCATGGAGTTCGAGGCCCTGCTTAGCCCCCAGTCCCCTAAGCGCAGGAGGTGCGCCCCGCTGCCTGGGTCCCCTGGGGGACATTCCCCGCAGCGGTGCGGTCTGCTGTCCCACGGCGCGGAACAGCCTCATGGAACACCACCGCTTGTGCCTTTTGTTGGGGAGCGACGCCTCACCCCAGGTAACTGCAGAGGAGGCTCAGGCCGGGTGCCACAGGGAAAGCAACGACATGGGGGTTATCCGGGGACAGCGATCTGGATCAACGTGATTGATGGTGGTCTATCAAACTGGGAGTAGAAAACAAGAATTCAATAGTAATTTATAGAAATTACCATCAATGCGAAAGAAGCTCGAAATTCAATGTGTGTCAGTCTTCTAAATGAGCAATGCTGTTTTGTGGGGTGTGAGTGCAGGGCTTCACTGTTGGTTAATATTTTGGTGTGGGTAGGTGCACAGAGAGTTAAGTTTCTGGATGTAAGTATCGGCTGCAGTCGAGCTCGGCACGGGGCTGATGCAGTTATTCATACAGCTCTGATGATGCACCTCAGGCACGGGGCTGACGCAGTTATTCACACAGCTCTGATGATGCACTTCGGGCACGGGGCTGACGCAGTTATTCACACAGCTCTGATGATGCACCTCAGGCACGGGGCTGACACAGTTATTCACACAGCTCTGATGATGCACCTCGGGCACAGGGCTGACACAGTTATTCACACAGCTCTGATGATGCACCTCGGGCACGGGGCTGACGCAGTTATTCACACAGCTCTGATGATGCACCTCGGGCACAGGGCTGACGCAGTTATTCACACAGCTCTGATGATGCACCTCGGGCACGGGGCTGACGCAGTTATTCACACAGCTCTGATGATGCACCTCAGGCACGAGGCTGACGCAGTTATTCACACAGCTCTGATGATGCACCTCGGGCACAGGGCTGACGCAGTTATTCACACAGCTCTGATGATGCACCTCGGGCACGGGGCTGACGCAGTTATTCACACAGCTCTGATGATGCACCTCAGGCACGAGGCTGACGCAGTTATTCACACAGCTCTGATGATGCACCTCAGGCACAGGGCTGACACAGTTATTCACACAGCTCTGATGATGCACCTCGGGCACGGGGCTGACGCAGTTATTCACACAGCTCTGATGATGCACCTCGGGCACAGGGCTGACGTAGTTATTCACACAGCTCTGATGATTCACCTTGGGCACGGGGCTGACGCAGTTATTCATACAGCTCTGATGATGCACCTCAGGCACTGGGCTGACGCAGTTATTCACACAGCTCTGATGATGCACCTCGGGCACGGGGCTGACACAGTTATTCACACAGCTCTGATGATGCATCTCGGGCACAGGGCTGACGTAGTTATTCACACAGCGCTGATGATGTTCCTCGGGCACGGGGCTGACGCAGTTATTCACACAGCTCTGATGATGCACCTCGGGCACGGGGCTGACGCAGTTATTCACACAGCTCTGATGATGCACCTCAGGCACGAGGCTGACGCAGTTATTCACACAGCTCTGATGATGCACCTCGGGCGCGGGGCTGACGCAGTTATTCACACAGCTCTGATGATGCACCTCAGGCATGGGGCTGGCCCAGTTATTCACACAGCTCCGATGATGCACCTCGGGCACGGGGCTGACACAGTTATTCACACAGCTCTGATGATGCACCTCAGGCACGGGGCTGACGCAGTTATTCACACAGTTCTGATGATGCACCTCAGGCACGGGGCTGACACAGGTATTCACACAGCTCTGATGATGCACCTCAGGCACGGGGCTGACGCAGTTATTCACACAGCTCTGATGATGCACCTCGGGCACGGGGCTGACGCAGTTATTCACACAGCTTTGATGATGCACCTCAGGCACGGGGCTGATGCAGTTATTCACACAGCTCTGATGATGCACCTCGGGCACGGGGCTGACGCAGTTATTCACACAGCTCTGATGATGCACCTTGGGCACGGGTCTGACGCAGTTATTCACACAGCTCTGATGATGCACCTCGGGCACGGGGCTGACGCAGTTATTCACACAGCTCTGATGATGCACCTCGAGCACGGGGCTGACGCAGTTATTCACACAGCTCTGATGATGCACCTCAGGCACGGAGCTGACGCAGTTATTCACACAGCTCTGATGATGCACCTCGGGCACGGGGCTGACGCAGTTATTCACACAGCTCTGATAATGCACCTCAGGCAGGTGCTCACAGCTGTTATTATTCACACAACTCTGATGATGCACCTCAGGCACGGGGCTGACGCAGTTATTATTCACACAGCTCTGATGATGCAACTCAGGCACGGGCTCACAGCTGTTATTATTCACACAGCTCTGATGATGCACCTCAGGCACGGGCTCACAGCTGTTATTATTCACACAGCTCAGATGATGCACCTCAGGCACAGGCTCACAGATGTTATTATTCACACAGCTCTGTTGCGCTCTCTAATACTCTTTACTAATAACTCTCTCCTACTCACTATCGACTTCTCACTCTACTACTTACTGTGTGTGTGGGTGCTCATGCAATAGGTCTCGCATATGTACGTGATGAAGCTATTGGCAATGTAAATGACAATGCCATTTATTTATGATTTAAAAAAATAAAAAATAAAGAGCAATGCCAATAGCTCTACCTTTAATGCTGCCGAGACCATTGCATTGTAAATGCTTGTTTTAATATGGAAGTTTGTGTTGATCATTGTGGCCATCATCACTCCGGGGTACAGCAGTAGTACGCTAGATCATCCTTTTATTCAACAGTACCCGGGTTGTCCATCGTCTGCTGTACATCTGGACACCTACACCCAGTTGCGGCTGGCATAGCTTGCGGGTTGGGGGGGAGGTGGGGGGGGTCGCAGCGGGGGTCACAGCGGGGGTCACAAGAGGGGTCGCGATAACGAGAGGGAGAACAATAAAAATCACTTACCTTGCTGCTGCCGGGTCCTGCGTCGCTGCTCTGACTTCAGGAACAGGAAGCAGACAGTCAGGCTCCCTCCCCTAAGCCAATCACAATGCTGCAATGCATGGTGCTCAGTCAGGGGCTAGAGGGGTGGGCATGTTCTTCATGTGCTTGGAGAAGTGGGAAAGTGCGCACGACTGGTTTAGGAGGCCCCAGAGGGAAGACCAAAAAGTCATTGCGCACTGAGGAGTGGACAAACCACTCCTCCCCCACCCGGTTAGCAGAGCAGCCCCGCCTACCCACCCGCCAAAGAAACATAAAACGATAATAACAAATGTATTATCATTTTATGTTTTTGCTTCTAGCACTGCTTGAAAGCAGTGGGGCGACGCTTCTCCACCATAGCGGAGGAGCTGCCACTGCCTACATCCCTTTGATAATGAAGAAGCTTTAGGAGCTGCTCTGTTCTCATAACTGCAAGTGAAGGAGCGGCTCCATGAAGGTGGCCTGCATAAGTCTGCTGGGGCCAGTGGTGCACTACTTACTGGCCAAGGCACCTTCTACTAGTCCTCCAGATAAAAGGTACTCATTTTCCCCCTCCTTCTATTACTGGTGCGTGCTCTCCTCAGACTATTTGTTATACCAAAATTCTAGCTTAAAAATGGCAAGTCACTGTGAATGTACATTCCAGATTTTCATTGTACTCCAGCGAACGACGCCCATATCTGTGGCAATGGCTTTGCCTCGTTTTATTAAGAGTGTTGTGGAAAACATTAATGTCAATTATACCTTAATATTGCGCACAACTCTCTCCCCAAATAGAGTATCTGAGCTATGCTGATCAGGAAGAGTGGCACTGTTTAACCAACCATGTTTTTAATATTTTCCTAAAGCTCATGTACTTGGGGCAAATACGGATATGGATGCGGAAACTGTTCCTGTGATGTGAGGCCAAATATGAAAATGATCTGCCAGTAAATGTGGTGGTACGAATGCGTGAGGTTGGCAGGAGAGCTTTGTTAGGAGATTTTAGCTGTCTGGAGGGCAAATAACTAAGCTTTGAGTGCAGGAGAGCAGGTTGGGTCTGGTATAAAGCTTTTGTGCGTTAGGCAGTATAGCTTTAAAATTGCCCACTTTTTACTAGGCAACCAATGCAGTTTTTTTTAGCATGGGGACCGAGGGCTACCTAGCTGGAATATTCCAGATTAGCCGAACGTCAGTGTTCTGTATGACTTGTAGTTTGGCCAGCAAAATGTAATTTGCTGCTATCAACACTGTGTTCCCATAATCCAGGCAACTGATTATAAGAGCCTGGACCAGGGTCTTCCTAGAGGTGGATGGGAGCCAGGAGAAGACTTGTTTTAAACGGCCTGTGGAGAAACGGATGCCACATGTGACATTAACTTAATCTCGCCAAGATAATGTTTGGTTGATTTTTACTCCCAGATTTTTTACCGCTTGCTTGGGAGAAAGGGCTGGACCGAGATCAGAGAGCTACCAGTCAGCTGACCAGAGCTGGTGAGCTTTATCAAATAACACAGTCTTCCATTTCTCACAATTTAATTGGAGAAAGTTCTTCCCCATCCAATCTGAAATGCTTCTCATGCAGTGCAAACATTTAATTTTCTCCTTGTCCAGTTCAGGACCGAAAGAAATGAACATTTGGGTATCTTCTGCATATGACATGTTCTTGACACTGCAGGGTCTCAGAGTTTGTGCCAGAGGTGCTACATAGATGTTGAAAAGAGTTAGGCTTAGGCAGGAATCCCTGGGGGACCCCTTTGTTGGTAAGTATCTTTCTTGACACAGACATGTTGGGTGCTTATTTGGGCGGGAGACTTCAATATTGAGACTTGTGTATATTCACCTGATGATATTTGTGGCCATGAAGACACTAAAGGTAATATCTTGATGCATTGTCCCCATAATACATTTGGGTACAGATTACATTTGCTGATATATAAATACAATTTAGAAATGCTGACACAAAGCGGATGCACCCCCCTGCAGACTCTTTGTGGAAATAGTAGTACTTCCTGTATCGACCATTGTTTTTATTTCAGCAAGTAAAACTAATGTTATCTATTACATTAACTATAAAAGCTTCCTACTAAATCGACCACGTTCTACTCACACTCTCAGTAGTATTACCAATTCAGCCACAATAAGTATTTCAGATGTCCACTTCAGTTCCTATAGCCCCCAAAAAAGGTGTTTAGCTTAAAATGGTTGGGAGTAAATGCATCACTGTTCTTGGAAGAATTGTTAAAAAGCAGTCTAGAAGAGTTCTTTACTTGTACGGAAACTGAACGCCCAACTGATGAACTTGTTCTAGCTTTCAGTAGGATTACTTCAGCTATAGCAGACAAATTAAAAAAGAAGAGCCCTAGTAAACCGATACAACCCCCTGGGTGGTTTGACCAACATTGTACACAGGCAAATTGCAAACTAAGAATAGCTCTACATAAATCCCCCAGGAATAGAGAAGAAATCAAGCTCCTTAGGTTTAATTATAAGCAGGTCCTGGGGCAACGTAAGGCTGAGATGCCGGATCAGGCCTGGGTAGGTTTAGAACGAGCAACCTGCTCTGGGGATAGGTTTTATTTTGGAAAGTTATAAACTCGCCTTTTCTCTCGGATGATGCAGATCCCAAAATAGAAGTCTAGGTTGCTCCATCTATTTGTGTCGAACATTTCGAAGGCATTTTTAGGTCGAGCCTAGCACAGCGCGCATGCGCTGCTCTATGGGGAGGCTCCTTGCAAGCACTCCAAACTTCCCAGAGATATCTCCGTGTGGGTCTGTCAATTCCCACACATTCCATTGGTCTTTGCGTGTAGCTGTCAGTAATAAAACAACGCAAATGGTCAAAGAAGGGTGCATGTCCCGGCTTTCCTCTAAATGTTCACTCCCATGGCGTTTGGGTCTCAGGAGTGAGCAGCGGCGCACAGTGTCCCAGCTGCATTCCTGGATCATGTTACTAATTAACACAGTGCGGTCGCTTTCATTTTCGTGGCCGCGCTTGTTTTTTTTACCCATGATTTTTGTCCTTGCCTGAATCGTTTGTTCTGCTCCCCAGCCTGTCACAATATTTTCTACCATTCCTCGGTCTGCCCCAAAATCTCCTGCCTTTCTCACTCTTTTCTTCTGCTCATCGGCCTTTCCCAATATTTTCTTCTGCTGTCCTTCCTGTCCCATTTTTTTCAGCTCCACAGCATGAAACAATGTGGAGTGAGCACATAAGAGTTGTCAGGGTCCGAGATGTTACACCCACGGTGTTCCTTCTTGTTAAGGCTAGAGCGGTCGATGCCGAAGCTGGGGAACCGGGTTCGAATCTCCGCAACGACACTCAACATCCTGTGATTTTGGACAATCTCCCTGTGCCTAACAGAAATGAATGAGTCCTTGTGTAACGAAACTGGTACTATGAAAAGCGCTCTGATACCTGATATCTTCTGGTCTAGTTTGCAGTTAAAGGAAACTATATTACGCCTGGCATGCACACATAACTGGGCCCCCAACACAGTATGCTGAAGGCACTATGTGTTTAATCCTTTCTAACTATGTGCATCACCCACCGTATAGCTCACAAAAAAGCACCTCCATATCTGCAGGACTTGCTCCCAGTCTATCGCCCTTCACGTCCTTTGAGGTCGATGGGTAGCATGCTATTAGTGGTGCCTCGGATCCATAGAGCAAGAATGGGAGGACGCTCATTCAGACACCATGCAAGCAACGAATGGAATAACCTGCCTATCGAACTGAGGATGGAGCCGTCTGAAACCAGGTTCAGACAGAGGCTGAAAACCCATCTTTTCCCCATGATAAACTCAGCATAGTTCACCCGTTTCTTTGTGCTCACCCTCTGTGAGCTAAGCTGAAGAGTTGTAGGTAGGTTTGTCAGCGCGGGGACGCACTGTTCACTGTGCAACCAAGCGCTTAACAAATGTCATAAACTAAACTAAACTAAACTAACTACCCCCCTCCCCCTCCTCCGGGACAAGGGAACTAAAAATATTCTAACTTCTCAAAAGCCCTGCCCCCACCCCACCTCAGTGTCTGCCTGCCTTGCCATTCTAAGAGAGATCTCCCCAGCCCCAATGAAAGTCCACCCTAGCCCAACCAATCACCTCAGTTCTGATCGGTAGCATGCAGCACAGCCATGACATGGAACCACAGGCCGCTGCCAAGGCCCCTCAGCCTTGGACTGCAGTGTTTGGAGACTGATACAACTGAGACCTCACACAGCTCAGTTAATGTACATTTCATAGCGGAAAACAGCAAAACAGAAATTAAACACGGGCTGCCCGTATGTTCTCAACCTTCAATTGATGAGCCTAGAGTCAGCCTAGCTCTTGCTAAACACTTATAAGGTCCCAAAGGCGAGACCTATTGGCTATGCCAGTGCTTGTTAACCTTTGTATGGATTAGTCTGTAACAATACAGAACAACCCAAGAGGTCTGCCTCTAATTCCTTTAAAAATTATTACAGTGGAGGAGGTGGTTGTAGCCATAGGAAAATCTTCTGCTTCTAAAGCCCCTGGCCCCGACTGTGTACCAGGTGACATTTTTAGGGTTGCTACTGATTTATGGGAACCAATTCTAGCTAATGTGTTTAATGCTGCTGCTAGAGGAATTATCCCTTGTACCTGGACTAATTCTATTTTTGTACCTATATATAAAAAAGGAGACAGGGGGGACCCTAGGTGTTACTGCCCAATATCCCCCTTGTACTCCTCAGCAAAAATCCTTTGGAAAATTGTTTTAAATCGATTGGACGATTGGATGGTGGATACAAATGTGCTGATGGATGTTAAGTATGGTTTCAAGAAGGATATAGAGAACATGAATAATGTATAAACCTCCATCTTATATTGAGTAAATATACATTAGTGAAGCAGGGTTTATTTACCTCTGTTTTGTTGATCTCTCTAGTGCCTTTGATTTAGTTAACCATTCAAACCTCTGGAAAACTTTGATTGACATGGGTGCTCCCAAGGATATTGTCTCTTATCTCTCTCAGATGTACTCTTCTATGACCTCATGTGTAAGATTCTGACTAGAGGGAGAGTGCACATCGAGATTTAGTGTTAAAAGAGCGATAAGACAAGGGTGCGTCATAGCTCCCTTTATGTGAATGGGATTGACCGAGCGCTACGGATGACAGATGCTGATGCACCCAAAATTGGACCTCGTTGTACCACTGTGCTCCCATATGCCGACGATGTGTTGTTAATGTCCTGAACCACAATTGGTTTACAAGAATTAATTGATGGTTTCCTCGGATATATGGAGCATAAAGATCTTAAATTAAATCAGGCTAAGACCTACACTATGGTGTGCAGAAGAGGCAGACCCAAAAAGAAATCATACTTTGTTAGAGAACACAAATTATCAGAAGTAAAGAATTTCTCCTATTTGGGTGCACTGTTCTCAAGTTCCGGTTCTTGAACTCGGCAAGCCACGTTTTGTTAGATCATCTGAGGCTTTAGGTTTGACAAGAGAGTCGGCAGTAAAGACATTCGGGAGGTGTTGCATCTTTGCAGGAGCAAAATATTTACCCTCAGCCATCTATGGAGCACTTCTCTGGGGAGCGAGGGAGCAAAATACTTTGCAAATACATGAGAATTCACTGTTGGCCAGGCTTCTTTCTGTATCACGTTCAACCCCTATTTGTATTACTCACAGGGAACTAGGTGTAACATATGTGGGCGATAACATCGACCTATGTGATTACTGATTGGCATAACATTTGGAGCAAACCAGGTATGAAACTTACCAAAGATGTAATTAATGACGGCCTTGCCCTCGAGCACTGTAATAAAATTCCTTGGCTGGTGTGAGTCGATAGGCTTTTTAAGGAAATTGACGTAGAATTTCAAATTAAGAATCCAGCGAACATCCTACAGTATGGCAAGAATGAACTAAAACCCATGTTTACCATGAAATGCATAGGCGAGAGGGAATTCAAAGAAACGCAGAAACCTTCAGTAAATAATTTGCTGAAAAGGCCCTTACAGAGTGGATTGCAGAGCTATCTTGTGATAGTCACAGATATACAGAAAAGATGTTATCTAACCAGGTTCCAATTAGGCATTGCACATCGTCTTGTAGCAATCCCAAATAGAGACATATGGTCTAATAAACTTCCTAGAATCCCTTATGATGGAGTGTCAGTCAATCTTCAACTGATTTTATATTATGTTGTGGTTTTCATTCCAAATCAGGAAACATGTTTTAAGCCCTGTCCTATTATTTAGGGATTTTACAACGCATCCCGAAGCCTCTAAGTATCTATGCAGTCTTGAGACTTATTGCAACTGTCATGCTGTTTCTCTTTTTATTACTGGTGCTATAAAAGTGAGGAATATTCTTACATTTTATGATAAATTGGTGTATGGATATGATTAGCTATGTACAATATATTTGGATTATCCTCATTGTCTGATATTATGGTTTATTATTTGAATCTTAAATTTTAAAGTTTTTATGTGGTTTTAAACTGCGGTTTTATGATATAATGATTCTGACGATAGTTGTATATAATCATGTGTGCTTTTAGGATTATATATAATCGACTAAAACTGATTTTTACTTGACTTGACATTTTGGGTGCGGTTGTCAAGAAAGTCCCTGAGCCAAAGCAGAGCTCTGCCATGAATACCTGCTTCGTGTAGTCTGCGGATAAGAATGGAGTGGGAGACAATGTCAAACTCTGCACACATATCCAGTAAAACTAACATCCCTGGCGTTCCTGCATCTAAAGAGAGTCAGATGTTATTGGTGACTGCCAACAATGCCGTCTCAGTACTATGTATTGTTCTAAAACCAGATTGCGAGGTGTCTTGGATCTCGCATGTTTCTAGAAAGGATGTTAGTTGTTTGTTAATGTTGCTTTCTAGACTTTTTGCAAGCAAAGGTAGTAAGTAGCAAGATGGGTCTATAGTTAGCAGGGACTTCAGGGTTAGTGGTGGGGTTTTAAAGAAGCAGAGATACTTGCACGCACTTCCAGTCATATAGATGACATAAGATGTCAACTTAAGATGTTAAGCTGATCCTGAGCCGTGTTGTGTGTAGTGCACAGTAAATATAGGGCGTGTGCTATGCATATGCCAGAAACATGATGAAGTATCTTTATATTAAGAGCTGCCCTTAGTTGCCCCTGCCTTAGTTAATACCTTCTCTACCTGGCCAGAAGCGTAACGTAAAATGATGCCCCACGCAAACTGTGAGGAGTGTGCCCAGGGTCTCCCATATCTAGTGGATATCCATTGGCATTGACCGAAATAGGGCACATCTAAAGGGTAGGGGGATCACAGGCGCAGCAGGGGCCTGTGTTACACTTTTGTACCTGACCGTGATCCTCAGCCTCCATGTGCCTGGAGTGTTGGCAATGTGTACAGTATGGCAGAGGAGAGGGCCACCTCTCAGGGAAAAGATCAGCGCCTGACCTTTACCACCTTGTCCTTATGGGCATGTGCAGCAAGTGCTCTGGTATGAGGGGCTGCCAGAGCAGCATGCTATAGGACTCTTTGACGCGTACCAGCATCAAGAAGACACACTTTGCTGTACTAATGTGCCATACCTTAAATTTGATCAGCTGTAGGCTGATCCATGACCCTGGAAATCACAATACAAAATATGAATAACTGGTGTTGTAACCAGATATGTCACGCAGTAACGAGCTGTTTATAAGGCATCCATCGTTTTAAATTATTTTACAGTGTTGATACATGTTTTTTATATTATTTCCTATGATCAGTGCTTTAAATGGGCAGGCACCGTCCGGTATGGAGTACCTGCACTTCTTTAATTTGAAGGGGAGGTTACCTGCACTTCTCAGCACTGCTGGAATATATTTAATAGGAGAGTCCCGGCACTTCTCGGAAGCAAACGTACTGTAAATAGGGAGTACCTGCACTTCTATATGTCCAATTAAAGCACTGCCTATGATCACACTGAATGCAAACGGTGGGCAATGGTGGACAGATGTTACCATTTGTCACTGTCTTAATGCCTCCAGTATACCAGGTTGCCCAGTTACTGATGAAACAACAAGTATGTTTAGCTCATTTTAATTTATTTTACTTTATCTAATGAGGTTGAATTACACAGAGCCTTGGATTGTGTACTTTATTTTCAAGGCCTAGCGTCTTGTGTTTGGGGTATTACACCCCCCCTAATAAATGTGTTTTCTCATAAATAGTTTGCTTCAAATGCATTCAGCCGGGTCTGATGAGATGTCTGTCAGATTTCACCAGGAATTTGCACATAACACATACAAAAACGCGCACTGTTCTCCTCTTTCCTTTGAAAGTCTTCAAAAATGCTGGTTATTTTACAAGAGATGGTGTTTTTTCTCTCCCTTTCCACTGCCTCTCATGTGCTCTACTGCTCCCCCGCCCCCGCCCCCACATCTTACTAACCAAGCTACGCCCCAGTTTACTCTTCCTCCGAGGGAGAGGTGATGAATTTGCAAACTTCGATCATTATTCCTCGCTGGACAGAGATTTTAGGCAGTATGTGAAAAAAAATGTTTCCCCCTGGACTCCCAAGTGTTATACAAAAATTGACACCTGCTTGACAACAGGATGTATTTTCCCATTAAAACGCTGACAGCAGGTTCGCGTCGGGTAGCTGTTAATTACAAATAATTCGATTTTATGTAGGGATTATTTGTAGGTGAAATTCTAGGGCACCAGCAACTCTCGTGTTTACTCAAGTGAAAGGATGATTTTAGGTAATTAATCTTTTTTAATTATTCTGTGCTATTTAATTTTAGACCACGTTGTATTAACGTTCGCATTCTCTG
Source organism: Lissotriton vulgaris (assembly GCF_964263255.1). Lineage (NCBI taxonomy): Eukaryota > Metazoa > Chordata > Amphibia > Caudata > Salamandridae > Lissotriton > Lissotriton vulgaris. Next base: position 1,312,803,159 of record NC_141689.1, read on the forward strand.
CCGTACTCGACGCTCTCGCTAACAAAATTGACTCCCGAGTGGGTGTAAAGTCCTATTACTAATCCGTTTGTTACTAAAGCACCGCTGGTGGTTTTGTGACTAAAGCCCTGCAGATGGCTCCAAGTCCTGCTCATACAAAAGCGCCCTGCGGCCTCACTGGTGAGTAAAATTGATGTACTTCTGTTGAGAATGTGCCTGCAGGTTAAATTCGCACGGATTTATGAAAGTGCCCCGTAGTGCTGTCCCTGTTTTTGCCATAAACACCAGCAGATTATGTCTGGAAACCCTGAGGTTATTGTTGGTGAATACCTTGTATCATTAGCTCGAATGTTCTCATTATAAATCACCTGAACATTTTGTAACTTAAGCCCCTATATTTATTTCCACATTAATGCCTGAGCGGTCTTATTTCATTTTTTAAATAATTTCTATTCTACATACTGGTTTAAAGTGTATTTTAATAAATGTTAAGACGACAACAGTATCACACGAATGTGCCACAATTGCTAAAAAAGAAGGCGTATTATGTTAATAAATCAGTGTCAGCGCACTGCCCCAGAAATGGCATCATGTCAATTGCTTGTTGCTTCGGTAACATATCTTAACCGATTATTTTAATGATGAGTTGGTGCTTCAAGTCTTTAATGGAATGGACGAAAAGTGGGAGATTTTGGACTCAAGCACAAGAAAGTGCTGCCACCAGAGAACCCTTTCTTTTTTTTTTTTTTTTTTACCTTATGAAATATATTGGTATTTAATACTATTTATATTACACAGCTGATAAGTGAGATACAGAAACTGAGATTAAAAGAATCACACAACAGTCTAAGCAGGTGCAGAAAACACAGATTCCTGAAGACCTCATAAGAAAGGCAATAACATTAAAAATGTCATTCGATACAGTAAAAAATGACAAATGTTTCTTCCTAAACTTAATACTGACCATTTTTTTATACATCTTATTTATCCTAAGAGCCATCAGTAGTTAATACAAACAATATAATCCCTTTACAATTACACTCTATTGGTATCAAAGCTTCCTGGTCGGCCAGCTGAATGTCCTCCACTTTTCAACAGTCTTTTATTATAAAACATCTACTAAATATGGCGCCCAAACCGTTTGAACCCACTACCCACTCATTCATAAAACATCGCTAATGAAACATGGTCACCTAATGCGGCACGTTCCTAAACTTAAAATCCAACTAAAACGGGCTTTTCAGGTTGGCAGCATACAGTAGTAGCAAAGCAGTCGTCAAGTCAATAGGTCTAAAATACAATTGCTCCCACAGCATACATGTAGTGAAAACAGTTAATTAACTTAACAAAAAGAAATGCATGGCTACATTGATAAATCATAAACGAACGTTTTTGTGTTATCACTTCCAACTTTCTGCAGAATCTCTGCCTGTTGCCTTTGAATAAGCCCCACAGTTCAGCCCTCACTGCCCCCTTTCTTCCCAAGATATCAGTCACTATCCCTCCTAGTTACAACATTTCCACAAAGATACTTGAGATAGTGTAGTCTAAACAGGGAACAAGCTTCCGCTGTTGGTGCTCCCTGAAGGCAATCTGACTGTTAATAGGGAAAATCAAGGGGGACCCATTCACGTCATTTGAATGGAACTTGAGGAAAGTGATCACCGACTAGACAGGATATGTTTACCCCAACTCTAGGACAAGGGCTTTCGGGAGCCAGAGGTAATATAGAGCATTCATTTAAACATTGCATGTTATTGGACCTCCATATTTAGATTTCTTAAAAAGAATATATATATATTATTTCCAGGATTCTGATTGTTTTAACTTTGGTTGTGTAGCTCCAAAGGTAGGATATTTGGAAGTGAGTTGTCCCAGAAAAACAATTAGAGCACTCGTTTTTTGTGGGATTGAGGTTTTAGTTTGTTATAGCTCATCCGATGCTGAAGAGAGAGTGACTTTTGTAACTGAGGGTAATTGGCATAATTATACAGTTTGTAGCGGAATGACTCTGCGATCAGCAATGGTGCCAAATTTGTAATTTTTTTAATTAGTTAAAATGCTGAGAACTTTGTAACACCAAAGTTGGCTTGATTGAAAGGCATTGATGTGCATAATAAAGAGTTGCACCTTTCGAAAACTGCTGGATCCACTGTGTATAAGGTTTCCGTCTGCGAAGAGATGGCCGACTGTATCACCGGAAAAGATGAAAATAGTGTGGGACTCGGCAGAGTCTGTTCTATTTGGGGTCCTATGAAGGTTTTTGTATGCACAAGGCAGATCACCCAGCATCACAGAGGTATTTACCAGATTTAAAAGAGGAATTGCTACTATAGTGATTCGTGCAAAGGCCTTAACTATGATTGTGATATACATCCAGTGCTCACCCACTGTGAGAACACTTTCTCATAATTGTTAGCTCCAACCTTCAGCCGAAGTTGCAGAAGCGTGTCAAATATAGCCATGGGCATTTCAGCTACATGGACTATTGCCTTAACCTCTAGCCTCAAGCACCTTATATCGACATAGACTCCAATTTTTAGAGCAACCTTCACATTATTGCACAATACTTGGGCTGAACATTAGCAGCAAAACAAGTTGGAGGTGTATCATACACATCTGCACGGAAATTGTAGGTATTAAGTGTTTGTAGCTGTTCTTTTTGAGGAAATGTAGCTACAGATATTACTTTAGAATACTATGTTTTCCTTGTTCCTGAATAAGCCTATGTTAGCACTGAGTATGAAGTACCAACACAATTTTATTCTCTCTTTTATAGTAAAATCTCTATTCTCACTCTAGCTTCCATTCGTGAAAATTAGCTGAGTATAGCTGAGGTGAAAATTAGACACATTGAAGAATCTTATGGAGAAGCTCTCCGATCAAATGGTACGAATTTATCAGTCAGTCAGGAGTTCAATTTAGCACGTTTTTCCCATTCGAAGATATCAGTAGGGATACCCTGTGTGAATACTTGTGAGACATCGGGGAGCAACTACAGGATGCCTTCCAGCAAGGTACTTTTTCACAGGTGGGTCACTAGTTTAGGCAGCTGGACAGATTCTGCTTTCTGAACTAATAGTGGAAGTGAAAAAAGTGCTCAGTAATGATTGGTCAATGCAAACAGGTGGAAATTTCAATTATGATATATAGAATAATATACCTCTATCTCTACATTATAAGTATATTGCAAGTTCCGTACCCACAAGGAGACATGAGTCTGAAGGCAGAGTACCATTATCAGGGCCAGAAACTGCCAGCTTATTTGCTATAGCCTTATAATATATTTTGTCAGGGGTACACAAAGCCGTATAATTTATGGCCTACTCGGCTGCTGGGCTGTGTCCACAGATTTTCACTTGTCACAGCCTGCAGTATTACTATGCATGAATTCTCGGCCCTGAGTTGCTGTATGTGCATTCCCTCTTGTTAGGCTCAATCACCATTGTATGCAGCCTCTTTAGACTTCTAAGCTTAAGAATCACAGTCTGCAGGCTCTCAACACTATCACACACCACTTCCATCTTACCACAGGCTCACTTCTCTCATGAGGGAGGTAGCGGAGTGTCAGGTGTGGCTACCTCCAACACATTGCAGCTCTCAATAGGAGAGATTGGGTGGTGGCTCCTGCCGGGCATACTCCTGATACCAACACAGAGGGTTTCCTCCACACCTGGGCGAGGTCAGGACTATTTGCAAGCTACTTGCATGACTATATGTATGAAATAAGTTTACACAGGTGAGAAGCGACTTAATCTTTTATTACATGAGTGTTGTATGTGCTTCTTATACCACAATTATGGATGTCATGTTATGGGGAGATTACCATCTCCAACAGATGGTACATTGCTGAAAATCAAGTTCAGTGGCTTATTGTGGATGGAAACCATTACCAACTGGTGCAAAGCTAAGGCTTGCAAACTAGATGGCAAGTTTCTGGATGATGGTGAAATGTGACTAATTGAATCCAGGTGCTTTCAGAATTCTTGTCCCTTCCCACATCCACAAGGCTCAGCTTTATCACAGTAACTGAAATCTTACTTTTTTCTTTCTTTCAAAACTGATTTTTATTTGTGCTGACAGCCACATATGGCCCTTTGGGCTGAATTCACGCATATTCAGAGCAATGTACATATGTAAGGCAGTAGTGTCTACATCACTATGTATCAAAAAGAGAATAACATTCAATAATACAACAAAATGTGCCATGTCCCTGCTGTACTACCCAGCTTTCACCCTCCTGCGCCGTGATATCCCTGAAATGTTGCTTTTTAAACTTTTTAACATACTTTTGTCTCAGTCATATACGCGATTCAACCTTTATCAAATTCCTAAATATATTGGAGACAACTTCTTAATTCACTGCTTTCCGGTTGAATTGTGTAGCATTCAAATAGCAACCCTGGTATATTTTGGGTTTTCCAAATTCTAGTTCTGTTTTCAAAAGCCATTTTGGTGTCTTTTGTATAAGAGTAAACCTAACTTGCACAGTATTTTCCATATCTTGACATTTTGTTGCAATGGCTGTGGGCCTAATACCCTGTGGTAAACACGGCACTGCTCACTGTGTTTGACTATGGTTGATTAAAGCATGACTATTGGTTATGTCCTTAAGTAGTACCATGTGGACTGAGTGGAGAATATGAAAGCCAGTGGTACAGTCTACCCCAATAACCTGTCTGTTATAATTTCAGGTTGGGGCTATCCCTTAGCATATATGTCAGGTCACAGCTCACTTGGTCACATATTACTCTTCGAGTGAGGGAGGAAGCCTGCTTGGCACACTCATAAAGTGGATCAGTGCCAATTATGTAGTAATTAAAATGTAAGGATTTAAGCCTTGCTTCCCTGACGTATCGATCATCAGTAGAAAATTGGGATGACCAAATCTATGGAGTGTAGTCTTGCTGTCGTCAAGTTGGCATGTTCAACAAGTTTGGAGAATGACTTATCGAAGAGAGTACCATAAAGTCCAGAGACTAACCCTTGTGAGACTCCCCACTCTTCAGTACATTCTTCCATACTCCTGGCTAGTTGCTGTTTCTGTGATCTCTTTTAGATGTGCTTTGATTGCTAGATTACAGACACTAATGTCTCCCAGGAAGCCAGCACACCATCTGCTTCTCTCTGAAGTGATATCTGGAAGTAAACTACCTGCACAGGTCACTATTTTGATAATGCCTAACATGATGCTCATATTAAGTATGAAAGAGGGATCTGCAAGAGGGGCAAAAATATGCATGGAATCTAAAATATCTGGCATATCCTCATAGGTCAACCTGATCCTGACATCATATCTTTTAACAATTATCTAAGGGAAATATAAAGAGGTTTGAGCCTTTAAAGGAGAGCTTGAATGGCTACCTGTAACCCTGACCTGACCATTTACCTCTACTCTGAGTTCTCCTTTAAGGCTACGTAGTCCAGTCGTCCAATCACAGGTGTTACACAAACTTGAGCAGGAAGGTGTGCTTCGTACTAGACTTGATGATACTTCAACAAACTCTAACTCAAATAATGATTTTATAGCAAGACAGGAGGCTCATATGATGCATAAACTTGTATTCACTCTTTCTGAGGAGCAACTCTTAAATAAAAGCTTCCAAAGCAGAACTCAGTTCACATCACAATGAAAAACAGAATCCTGTGTCCCATAAATACACCTTGTCCTCCATATTCCTCCTCTTTTCTTTGCTGCTTCTGAGCAGACAAATATAATTGGATGCATGGTTAATATTAGGATTGGATGATTGTTTATGTATTGTAGATATAGATGTATTGTAATTGTGGTCAATTCCCAATGTATGGGTAATGAGGTTGGCTTAATAGACATTTGGTAAGTTTCTGTTTTAATAGTATTTTGTCTTAATAGATTTTACCATTGATGAAATATGATTAATGAAAGATTGTGAAATGAGGTATTGTGGGTAGACTAACTCTGCATTAATAAATATAACAAATACATTTGTCAAGCTTATTTGTCCAGTTACTTGATGGTTACGCTCTTCGAGCGCCATTTTGGTGCACTCTAGAGAGCAGGGGTTGTTTACCATCGGTTCACTTACTGAACCATTGTCTAAATATGTGGATGTCTTTCTCACACCTTTAGTAACCAATTTACCAGCCTATGTGAGGGACACCGGTCACCTAATAAGTAAAATTGAAGGGATCAACTTTAATCCAGACAATGATGTATTGGTCTTGATGGACATCGAGGCGTTGTACTCTAATATCCCCAAAAAGGTAGCGCTGGAAACTTTGAAATGTGGCCTTGAAACCAGTACCAACCAAGTTGATAACCTATTTATCTTAGCGTGTTTTGCGGTAGTGTTACAAGAAAACTATTTTGAATTTGATAAATCTGTCTATAAACAAACATTGGGTATTAGCATGGGTGCTGCCTGTGCCCCAAATGTGGCCAATATTTATATGGGTGCCTTTGAAAATAGATTTATTTTTAACGAGATTGCCCCTTTTTTGAAAACATCTCACATTGGCACCGATTTATTGACTCAACTACAGACCCAATCCAACGGCGTCAAGATATATAAGTGACTATGAAAGAGGGGCAGTCAAAACATACTTCTCCCAGACACTCTCTTATACACGTTATAAGGAGGTGATGCACTGTACTACGCCCACGTTAAAAAACACACCTGTTCTCCCCGACAGTACCACAGAACAGCATAAGTTGTGACCCAAAACAAAAGTTGGTCGCAAGAGTCCACACCTAGTGTTGGACTAAGCTCTTAATAGAGAAAAAATGTGCGAGAAGCAAGAGACGCCTCACGGAAACACCACCAACGGGGTAACTGGTATGCAATTTCCAGACAGGCCCCTGTCTCATCATAGGTAGTCACTTGCTTCTCAAAAGAAATAAGAAGAAAGGAAAGAGGTGTCCAAAACAAACAACAGAAAATGTGACAAACAGTGGAGAGCAGAAAAATCTGTTGGTGACAAACACACACATAAAACTGAGTGCCTAAAAACACAGCACACAAGTCCCTTAACCAACTTTATTCATAGGGAGGTGATAGTGTGCTGTTTATATTAAAAAGGCTGGTAGCTATTCATGCATACCACTACCTAATGCCAGTGCCGACATGTTTCACTGCTATAATGCGTTAAGCAGTTTCATCAGGGCTGCACTCATATGCTGCCACTCCACTTTTGGACACTAGTTCTGTAATGCACTGCCAAGAGAGAACAGGTGGAAGGACATTGTTAAAAACATGAGAACCCTTGGTTAGCAATATGAATGGAAAATGTGGTGATGTGTGGGGAATATTACCAGGAGTCAGCCAAGTTAGTCATACCCGCCGCTCCAGATTCAAAAAGGTAACAGGGTACTCCAATCGTAAGTTTTCCCTTTTCCTTAGTCTTAAGTTTTCTGTTGAAAAAAGAGTGTACAACAGCTTGTATCATGCAGCTTCGTAGAAACCACACAGACTACAATGTTACCTTGTAACACCTAGCCCTTACTCCCTTAGTCACCTTCTGGTGTAGGATCTACAACCCCACTACTCGATTCGTTTCCACATAGAGATTGTGCATGCATTAAAACAATACAGCATCTAAAGCTAAATGCCACCTGTATACTTAGTTATAGAGCGCTGCATCTAGCTTGTGCTGTCGATGTCAAATAGGCGAGCCACACCTCTTTTGTATGCTTTACCGGTGCACGCTAGCCGCCTGTTGAAACAGTTACCACTGTGAGCCAAATCATACTCGAGCATAACACTCTCAATACCCAGCTCGGGGGCGCGTGTGTTGTAAAGTTCGTTGCATCAGAAACCACACACCCTCTCGTAACGCGGCCACCAGAGTTACACCCAGGACTCCCCTTGGTACTTCCCTGTAGGCTGTCTTCCCAGACCACCAACTATCCTCACCGTGACGACAACAGGAAGACGCCTTTCCTCCGCCGTACCGCTGCCGTAGCAGCTCGCATTGAAATGCGGAAATGCGGCGGGACCCCACCCATTGAATTGCATCTCGTGACCCCTGTGCCGGACGCGGCGGCCATCTTAGCCTAGTCAAAGACCGTGTAAAAGTGCCTATATGGGGAACTACAAAAGAGTGTATACAGTACGACAATGACTATGCCCCACCTAGCTGATAAACTTTAAGCACAAGCACACTAGTGTATTTTACGTACCAGGAGTGTTTCAAGAATGTGTGGTGAAACAATCATTACAGACTATATAAGATGTATAATGGACAACACAGACATGCCTGGGTTGAAAAGAGCACCTTCTGGTGTATTTATATAGTGTTGAAAAAACATCCCCACAGAGCTAGTATCTCCCACTCCCTGCGGATAGGAAAGGGATGTGCACTCCATAATGCTTATATGTATGCAACAGCTGCCCATCCTGTCTTCTGGATATTGCAGCAACTCAATCAAAATACGCAGGACGCAGATTGTGCCCCATAACAATGTAGACTTCCTGCAGTGAGCAGCACTCAGTTCAAAAACTCGTAAGTACCCACTAGGGACATAAGGGTGTAAAGCCCTCCCCACCCAAGCCTGGGAGGAGCAGGGTGTGCCTGCTGCGTTAATCTCGGGCCCAGAAAAAATGAATGAATAAGTGTACCAGTCATAGTTTGACCTTGTTCCATTCTATAATTTCATTAAGCCCAATCCGATCAGTTTTCTCGTTGTAAATCCAACGGGCTTCTTTAGCCAACAGGATCCCATCGATGTTCTGAGGGGAACCCTTAACCTTTTCCAATACTGTCCACTGGAAGGTGTGTTTCTCTGTGAAACAGTGTTGAACCAGCTTAGTTGTCAGTTTGCCAGCTCTAATGGTGCTCAGATGTTCTTGTACTCGCACTTTGATTTTCCGCGATGTGAGTCCTATGTAGTGTAAACCTCACTGGCAAGTTAACCTGTACACTACTTGTGTTGAATTACAGTTACTAAACTGGTTGAGGAACCATTCCTTACCCGATGCGAGTGTCACACTAGTGCTCTTCTTAGTCAGTGGACACACTGAGCACGTCCCGCATGGGTAATGGCCGTTAGGTACCGTGGAGGTGGTGTTAGTTTGTGCAGTCGGGGCTCTTGAGTGTACCAGTTTGTCCTTCAAGTTGGATGCCCTCTTGAAGGCAAATCTTGGGGGTGGCATGTGGAAGTCACTGTTGGACAAAATGGACCAGTGCTTTCGAATGGACTGTCGAATTTTGGTGGTCATAGGGTCATATGTCATGACGACAGGTACACATTCATCTCTCTGTTTAACTACCTTCTCCAAGAGGGCGCTCCTAGGTGTGTTGAGCGCTCTCTTTTTGGCTTGTTTTACAATTTTGGTGGGGTAGTTTCTGTTGGTAAGCTTAGATGCCAACTCTTCAGATTGTTCTAAGAAGGTGTTGGTCGAGGAGCAGTTGCGTCTATATCTCAAAAATTGCCCCACGGGCAGATTATCCCTCAGCGCCCTGGGATGGAAGGAATTATAAGAGAGTAAAGAATTCCTATCCGTAGGCTTCTGATGTACACAGGTATTGATCGTGCCGCTGCTGTATTCAATATCCAAATCAAGGTACACTGCCTTATGCCTGTCATAAGTCCAGGTAAAGTTAAGGTTCACATCTTGTACGTTCAGCCAATTCAGGAATTCAAGGAGATGTTCCTCTGTACCTGACCAAATGCAGAGCACGTCATCTATATATCTCTTCCAGAGCCGGAGGTGACTCTGCAAGGGGTTGTTATTATGATAGATGACGTGCTCCTCGAACTGCCCAACATAAATACAGGCTATGCTGGGGGCCATAGTGGCCCCCATAGAAGTCCCAGATATCTGGAGATAGAGCTGATCTTTATAGCCAAAGTAATTCCTTGTGAGGGCTAACTCAATGCATTGGAGTACAAATGTCTGAGTGGTGTCATAAAACCATTCCTGGCTACCCAGGGCGCGGGCTGCTGCCACCAGCGCCGCGTCCTGGGGTATGCAGGTGTACAAAGATTCGATGTCGATTGTGACAAAGAATTCGCTCGCTGGGTCATACTGGATGTCCTCAAGGGTGTTCAAGATGTTGGTCGTATCCTTGACAAACGATCTCTGGTTGACCACAGATTCTCTTAGAAAGAAGTCCGCATACTGGGATAGCGGTTCTAAAACTGATTGGATACCCGCAACAATGGGGCGTCCTGGGAGTGGATGTGTCGGTTTATGGATTTTTGAGAGTATGTAAAAAGACGGAGTTCTGGGATTGGTGTTCACCAGAAACTCCGCCTCTTTAACCGAAATCCATTTCTTCTCCTTTGCTGATCCAACCATGTTGCGGATAGTTCTAGATAATTCTTCACAGGGTCTTTGTTGAGAGGTAGATAGTTAGTTCTCACACTAAGAAGGCGTAATACTTCAGCCTCATAGTCGGCCGTGTTGAGTAGGACGATTGCCCCGCCCTTGTCTGCCGACTTTATGGTCAGCATGTGTTTGTTTTGAAGGCTTTTGACTGCTTCCCAGTCTTCCTTTGTCATATTCTTGTGGTTAAACTGTTTCTGGGTCTGCTCTATTCTCTACGAAGCTGCATGATACAAGCTGTTGTACACTCTTTTTTCAACAGAAAACTTAAGACTAAGGAAAAGGGAAAACTTACGATTGGAGTACGCTGTTACCTTTTTAGGTCGAGCGTAGCGATGGACCTCCATGTATACTTTAGTATACATATATGGGGACACGAGTCGGAGGCGCGCATTTTCCGACTTGGATTTGGCCTCGTGGGCGCGCTTTTGCTGCTGGCTGTTTGCTGTGAATGTGTGCGAGCGCGACTCTGCCATGCGCCTTGGAAACCGAAACCTAAGAGCCGCGGGACGTGAGCTGCCTATGGTAGAAGCTCACGTGCGCGGCTCTTAGGTTTCGTTTTGACTTGTTAATTTAAGGTGTGCGTTATAAGTAGTTAATTGAAGTTGAAAGACTTAAAAACGTATTTTTGCCACGTCTTTGACCCCCACCACCTCTAGCTCACTGATCCCGCCCCCATTGCTCGCAGCATCACAGCTCACTGTTTGCACGCTGATGCAAAGCTAGACACCAACCAGCCCAAAACGCTAGTGCAGACATATCCTAAATTAGCCCTTCACATGCTCACTTTATGTGCTCACCATTGCAGCATGAATTTTTAACCGACTGAGACCCTTGTGCATAACGCTTGCTCTAGCGACATCTTGTGGCAAATTGGTTTAATGCACTCAAATGATTATTCACTCCAGCCACTTGCTTTCGGGGCGCGAGCTCGTAAGATCTACTTGCTATAAGCCAGGCTGAAGTTAAACAAGCATATTAATTAGGATTTTGGTTGTAAGCACAGGCCTTAGTTTAAAATGTTTTAGAGATTTTGCAGGAAGATATCAACCTCTGGAGCCTCGCAGTAATCACGGCTTATGGTCCTGAAACCAACAACAAATAATATCAATGATGCAAAATATATTAAAGGGGTCACAGAATTGTGAAATAAATACGTTTTTATGAATATTGAACGGCACAACAGCTTCCCCCTCCACCTGAGAGAAAACACTGACCATACCAGCCCAGGAGATTAATGAAAGGTACAAAGTGAACAATTGGTTGTGGGAAACCATGCATCAGGATGTCCTTATAGAGCACTATGCAAACTGTTTAATTTGAATGGTAAAATCGAAGTAATGAGAATGTGTACAGTGGAGTAGCTGTGAGAAGATTTGGAGATACAAATCCTTGTAGGTCGCCTCTCATTCAGGCTGTCACACACAGCACCCTCACACACCGCACCTTCACACACCGCACCCTCACACACCACAACCTCACACACACCGCACCCTCACACACACCGCACCCTCACCGCACCCTCACACAAACCGCACCCTCACACAAACCGCACCCACACACACACCGCACCCTCACACACACACCGCACCCTCACACACTGCAACCTCACACACTGCACCCTCACACACTGCACCCTCACACACTGCACCCTCACACACCGCACCCACACCCACACTGCACACACTGTACCCACACACACACACACCGCACCCACACACACACCGCACCCACACACACACCGCACCCACACACATACTCTGCACCCTCACACACACACACTCTGCACCCTCACACACACACACTCTGCACCCTCACACACTCTGCACCCTCACACACAGCTTATCTGTTATTTTCTTCATTTATTAGAAAGTTTACTACCTTTAAGATCTGAACACAGCTGCCTGGTCCTGTTTATGGCTAATAGATCATGTCTGTAGCCACACTGCACCCTCACACACACCGCACCCTCACACACCGCACACTTACACACCGCAACCTTACACACACTGCACCCTCACACACACTGCACCCTCACAGACCATGCACCCTCACACACCGCACCCTCGCACACACTATTCCCTCACGCACAAACTGCACCCTCACACACACACTGCACCTTCACACACCGCAGCCTCACATACCGCACCCTTACACACCGCACCCTCACACACATTGAACACTCACACACTGCACACTCACACACCACACACACACACCACACCCACACCCACACACACACCGCACACACACACCGCACCCACACACACACCGCACCCACACACACCGCACCCACACACACCGCACCCACACACTCTGCGCCCTCACACACTCTGCGCCCTCACACACTCTGCGCCCTCACACACTCTGCGCCCTCACACACTCTGCGCCCTCACACACTATGCACCCTCACACACACTGCACCCTCACACACACTGCACCCTCACACACAGCTTATTTGTTATTTTCTTCATTCATTGGAAAGTTTGCTCCCTTTAAGATCTGAGCACAGCTGCCTGGTCCTGTTTATGGCTGATAGATCATGTCTATAGCCACACTGCACCCTCACACACACTGCACCCTCACACACACTGCACCCTCACACACACTGCACCCTCACACCACACCCTCACACACACTGCACCCTCACACACACTGCACCCTCACACACACTGCACCCTCACACACACTGCACCCTCACACACTGCACCCTCACACACCGCACCCTCACACACCCCCCCCACACACACCGCACCCTCACACACACCGCACCCACACACACCGCACCCACACACACACCGCACCCTCACACAACGCACCCATACACACACACTGCACCCTCACACACACTGCACCCTCACACACACTGCACCCTCACACACACTACCCCCTCACATGCCACGCCCTCACACCCCGCACACACCGCACCCTCACACCCCGCACCCTCACACACCGCACCCTCACACACCGCACCCTCACACACCGCACCCGAACACACACACTGCACCCAAACACACACACTGCACCCAAACACACACACTGCACCCAAACACACACACTGCACCCGAACACACACACTGCACCCGCACACACACTGCACCCGCACACACACTGCACCCGCACACACACTGCACCCTGACACACACTGCACCTGCACACACACTGCACCCTGACACACACTGCACCCTGACACACACTGCACCCTGACACACACCGCACCCTCACACACCACACCTTCACACACACCACACCTTCACACACACCACACCTTCACACACACTGCACCCTCACACACACTGCACCCTCACACACACTGCACCCTCACACACACTGCACCCTCACACACTCTGCACCCTCACACACTCTGCACCCTCACACACTCTGCACCCTCACACACTCTGCACCCTCACACACTCTGCACCCTCACACACTCTGCAATGGAACATACACTCCAAATACCACTCAGTGCCACATAATTATATGCAACATAATTGCACACCTCATACTTACACTCTACTCAATGCAACATAAATTCACTTTATCTGTCTATCTATCGCCCTCCCTCTATCTATCGCCCTCCCTCTATCTATCTATCGCACTTTATCTATCGCACTCACTCTATCTAGCTAGCGCATCACTACAGCATCACTCAGGGCCACCACAGCATCACTCAGGGCCACCACAACATCACTATGCGCTACCACAGCATCACTGAATGCCACAGCATCACTCATCACCACCACAACATCACTGAGCGCTACCACAGCATCAATATGTGCAACCATTCAACAACAACTGGTTCAAATATGTTCTCTCAATGTTTCAAGCTTTATTACAAATGTCACAAAAAGATGTTAATATTTCACTTCTGTTCTTGGATTTCCGTCACAATAAAATACAATGAACATAATCGTTAAATATTTACAAAAGCTATTGCCATTATAAATTACAATAACTTTTATTTAAGTATTAATTCTTAAAAAAATTAAAAGCCATTTTTATTTGTAATATCAATACATGTAGGTCACGTAAATACAACACATATTGCATTACAAATGCTATAGGTGTCACATTTGCGAAAGTTAAAACTATTGGCATTGTAAATGACAAAGCTATTAATTTCGCTATTTTCAAAACCAACACATACATAAAAAATTTGTCATTTACAGTACCAATAGCTCAAACTTTCCTAATGCGAGACCTATTGCATTGCAAATGCTTGTTGAATCTGGAGCGGCGGGTGTTGTACACTCTTTTTTCAACAGAAAACTTAAGACTAAGGAAAAGGGAAAACTTACGATTGGAGTACCCTGTTACCTTTTTGAATCTGGAGCGGCGGGTATGACTAACTTGGCTGACTCCTGGTAATATTCCCCACACATCACCACATGTTCCATTCATATTGCTAACCAAGGGTTCTCATGTTTTTAACAATGTCCTTCCACCTGTTCTCTCTTGGCAGTGCATTACAGAACTAGTGTCCAAAAGTAGAGTGGCAGCATATGAGTGCAGCCCTGATGAAACTGCTTAACGCATTATAGCAGTGAAACATGTCGGCACTGGCATTAGGTAATGGTATGCATGAATAGCTACCAGCCTTTTTAATATAAACAGCACACTATCACCTCCCTATGAATAAAGTTGGTTAAGGGACTTGTGTGCTGTGTTTTTAGGCACTCAGTTTTATGTGTGTGTTTGTCACAAGCAGATTTTTCTGCTCTCCACTGTTTGTCACATTTTCTGTTGTTTGTTTTGGACACCTCTTTCCTTTCTTCTTATTTCTTTTGAGAAGCAAGTGACTACCGATGATGAGACAGGGGCCTGTCTGGAAATTGCATACCAGTTACCCCGTTGGTGGTGTTTCCGTGAGGCGTCTCTTGCTTCTCGCACATTTTTTCTCTATTAAGAGCTTAGTCCAACACTAAGTGTGGACTCTTGCGACCAACTTTTGTTTTGGGTCACAACTTATGCTGTTCTGTGGTACTGTCGGGGAGAACAGGTGTGTTTTTTAACGTGGGCGTAGTACAGTGCATCACCTCCTTATAACATGTATAAGAGAGTGTCTGGGAGCAGTATGTTTTGACTGCCCCTCTTTCATAGTCACTGCTATATCTTGACGCCGTTGGATTGGGTCTGTAGTTGAATTACATGTTTAGAGTGGAGGGCGACCCTTTCCTTATTCCCTCTTAGCTCCGATTTAATGTTTGAAAACCGATTTATTGACAACATTTTCTTTATTTGGAGCGGGCCCGAAGAACAACTTACCAAATTCATTTGATGGATTAATTTATGTGACCCACATTTAAAATGTAGCCCTAATTTTAGCAAGGACAAGATATAATTCTTAGACATCTGGATTCAGGTGGTGGATCAGCACATTGAGGTTTCACTGTATACAAAACCCACTGCGCTAAATACGCTTTTGCAATATCAGAGCTATCACCCTCGTAGCCAAAAGGACAGTATACCTTTCAGTCAATTCACAGGAATTGTACCTGTGTAAAAAAATGTGATCTTCGCGCTGAACAATAAAAAATTAAACTCCTGAACAGAGGATATCCATACAGAATGATCAAAGAATCCTATAAAAGGGGTAAATACCATAATCAAGATACTTTTCTTTAAACCAAACCTAAGGAGAATCAGAACAACCTGGTTTTTGTCACTAGGCACTCGAACTTTAATAACAAATTACACCAGGCTATTAATTCTTCATGGCACATCCTTAATTCAGGAAATCAGACCAGTATTCTCCCGAAGCCTATTTTCGCATTCCGCAGGAATAGAAATTTAAGGAACTCTCTGGTCAAATCCATAGTTCCAGATAAGAAAGAAACTGTTCAACGTTCCATTACTGGAACAAACCCCATCCTAGGCACCCACAAATGGGGCAGTTGCCATGCTTGCAACTTTACCAAAGTCACCTCTAGTCTGGAATGGGGAAAGAAAAAATTTCTATTTAAGGACATGACTAACTGCAGGACGACCAATGTGGTTTACCTTATCCTTTGCCCGTGTGGCAAAGGATATGTTGCAGAAACCAGTAGAGAAATGAAAGTGAGATTTAGCAAACATAAATCTGCTGTTAACAACAAACGTAGTGGAGCCCCAGTGGTTAGACATTGGTTGGAGAAACAACACTACGTCAATGATCTTCAAGGACTCATATTGGAACATGTAATAGGTTTGGTAGTGGGTGCACAGCAATCTCTTATCCTTGAGGTTCCTTGAGTTCTATGTGCTCCTGGGTATCACTCTCCGAGTATGAGTGTATATATTAGATACGTTATAGCATCCCCATTCACATGGGGTATGTCCCCTGGGCACTGTATTTGTATCTCTATTGTGAGATTTACTCCAGTTCAAGAAAGTTTTGACACAATTGTCTGTTGATTGTTTCAGTATTGATTTTTATTTTTTATTTTTCTTGCTGGGGAAATTGTACTTCATCTCCCACAATGCAACTTGCATCAATTTATATTAGACTTTCAAATATCCCAATGCATTTCGCCCTGGTCGGCCTTTATCTGGGGAATATCTAAAATGAGAAGGGAATGCTACCCAATATACAAGGACCATGGGGTCATAGAAGTATAGTGACTATAAAACAGGATCAGTGCCGGGTTAAATCAAAAGGTGTATGTGCTCACGTTTCTATAATAACGGTTTCTGGTGTGTATTGTGTTAAATCGGTGCAAACATTCACCATGTTAAAAACGAGTCGTACTTGCTGTTAGTTTTGTTCATGGAATGTGGAGGCAAGTTGTGTCGGTTAGTTTCTTGTTGATTCATAGTGCTTGTAGGACGCATGCTTGGACTTTAACGTATCGTTGAATGTTCGTGCTTTGTTATTCAGTGTTAACAAGCGGCGCATTTCAGTGCGAGTTCATACACGTAATGGATATGGTAGCCGGTCCGCGTTTATCAATGACCATGCTGAGTCTAAGTGACTGCGATTAACAATAGTGCTCGGCGCACTACACATTTACTTACTTTATTGATAAGATGCGTAAAGGTAACGGTCCTTTTTTGTTCTGCGCGGGTATGAAACAAAGCGGAAGTCGTTCTGTGTGTATTTAAAGGTGACGTGACAGTGTTAGAAGTGGAAATGAAAATGGGACTAGAACATGCATATTGGAAAGTGATTGTTGTACCGGTAGGCTAATCCTATACCTTCCAGTGTCTAACGTCTGAAATATGGGTTAAAATTGATGGGTTATACTATGTCTAGTTAATGTAAGAACTAGATTCCACAGCATATTGGGAACAAAAGTTTATAAACATGCAGATGATTAGACTAGATGCACCATGGTTCTGATACATGATGAATTAACATTGATATAAACAATAAAGGTTTACATTGTTGTAAACAATAAACATTAAACAATAAGAAATATTCAGTTAAAAAAACCTTTGCTTCATTGTTCTACTGAAGTGGTAGCTTAATGAAATCAATCAGGGGTTATAGGCGGCAGACCTGGAGCTTGAGTTCGGCCCTGGACCAGGGTTCAATTCCTTGCCTCGGCGGGTCTTGGGCTCAATAATTCCACGGACTCGTTAATTCTCGCTCCGGTGCCTTCTCGACTCACGGGTTCACACTCTGCGACTCTGGGCAATAGCTTGCTTAATCTCCACATCGGCCCCTCGCGGTGGGATGCCTGGCTTTCACCTTGTGGATACCCTGCCAGGGTTATCTCACAGGGGAATACCAGGACGGGTTCCCTAAGCAAGCGCGGAGATGCCCCAGGGTAAGTCATGCGCTATATAAGCTTCATACATTTACATTTACATTCCTAAGGGTTACAGGCAGTTTAATAAACAAATCCAATGATTTTCACGGTGTAATAGGGTGTTGTGGTTGTCTCTTCCTTCATTTTTGGTTATGACTTCTAATATACAGAATTTCAGTTGGCTGATGTTGTGTCCTGCTTCAATGAAGTGATTGGCCACCGTGGATTTGAGGTTTTTGGTTCTTATGTTGCTTTTATGTTCGTTGAAGCATGTCTTGATTTTTCTTTTGGTCTGTCCTACATATATTTTCCCACAAGGACATTTTAACATACACACTACATTGGATGTGTCGCATATAGCTGTCTCTTGTAGATTGATCTTGTGTTCTTTCATCGGGGTTGTTACGTATCGGCCGGTGATGATGTTATTGTAATTATTGCAGTTCCAGCAACCTATAGTTCCTTTATGTACAATATTGTTTTGTTTGTTGGCTCGATTTTTGATGATTTCTCCTAGATTTTTTGCTCTGGTGTATGCAAAAATGTGTTCCTGTTCAAAGGGGTGATGGAAATCTGGTTCCAACTGTAATATTGACCAGTGTTTTTTGATGACCCTTTTGTATGTGCAACTCTTGGTAGAGTGTTTGGAGGCTACGGTTATGCGGTTTTGTGTGGCTTTTTCTTTGGGTGATAGTAATGTTTCTCTATCGTTTTGCATGGAATGTTAGCTTGGTTCAGTATGTGTTCTGGATAACCGCTTGCTTTAAATCGTTGTAGCATTTCCTTAATGCATGTCTCCCTGATGTCTGGATCTGATACTATTCTTATCACTCTTAATAATTGGGTGTAGGGCATGTTGTTTTTGAGTGATGGTGGATGGAAACTCCTGTATTGAAGGTTGCTGTTCCTGTCCGTTTCTTTTCTGTATAGATCTGTTTCTAATCCAACTTTTGTTTTGGTTATCCTTACATCTAAAAAATTGATGGATTGTTCTTGGATTTCATGAATTCATTTGTCTATTTGTTTGAGTTTTGCTATTTGATCGCTGAGTTCTGTGGATGTTCCATTCCACAGGATGAAGATGTCATCTATAAATCTTACGAATAGCTTCAAATGTGTCTGCCATTCTGGTACTGACAGTATGTGTTGTACTTCAAAGTTCCCCATGAAAATATTCGCGTATGTGGGGGCAGCACAATTGCCATAGAAGTGCCAGTCTTTTGTAGAAACCAGCTGGTTTTCCATTTAAAATAACTGTGTAGTAAGGTGTATTGTAGTAGTTCCATAAGGTAAACTTTGAGATCTCCATCATAGTCACATACTGTCAGTACCAGAATGGCAGAGATATTTGAAACTGTCCACTGTTTATGTTTCTTGGAGTCACCAGCAGGACAGAATGACCAACAGAATGATGATAAGAAAGCAATAGACAGGGGAGAGGATGTGGCATAACAGCTAGAGTGCCAGACTTTGAAGGTGGGGAACGTGGTTTAAGTCTTGGTGGGAGGCTCAACATCCTGTGATTCTGGGCAAATCTCTTAGGGACTGATTACCAGTTGGCAGTCCATCAGACCCCCAAACTCGCGGTGGCATGGCAGGAACCGCCTAACTGGCGGTCCAACCATGGCATCACGAGTGTGGCGGTCCCACCTCCATTGAACCACCGCAAACGCTGGGAATCTGTGATCCCTCAGCGGTGGTGCAGCAGTCTGGCCCAGCAAAATGCTGGCAGTGCTGCTGCAGCACTGCCAGCGTATTATGAGTTTCCTCACTGCCACAGTTTTCATGGTGGTGGGCCTGCCATGAAAACTGCGGTGAGGAAACTAAGGGGGCCCAACATGACCCCTGTTGCCTTTGTCTTTGGGCAAGGGGATTATGTGCCCCCCCAGTCTGCATGCACCCCCAGTTCCTCCTGCACGGCATGGACTTCACAGTCTATGCCGCGCAGCAACATGCTTTGACGCGCCCATTGTGGTGCCTTTCTAACAGGTACTGCTGTGGGGCCACCAAAGCATCGCCTGCCAGACCACTGATTAACTCGGAATCTGGCGGGCAGTGTGCAGATGAGTTTGGGAGTGTGGAAGCATGGTGGTGGCGTGGCGGCCGACACTGCCAAACTCTTCATCTCTCAGTGCTTAAAATGTATATGCCCATCTGTAATGGAACTAGTGCTCATGTAAAGCGCTCAAGTTTGCTCTATAGAAAAATGCACATAGAACAAGCATTGGAAATGCAATAGGTCTCGCAGCATTAGAGTTAGTGCTTTTAGAATTGTTTATGGTTTTTTTTGTAAATCTTTAGCATTTTTTTTCCTGTAGCCAATGCTAAAGAATTTAAAAAAAAAGCCATAAACATTTCTAAAAGCTCTAACTCAAACGCTCCGAGACCTATTGCACTGTGTGAGGGTGAGGGGTTGAGGGTGAGTGAGGGTGAGGGTGAGTGAGGGTGAGTGAGGGTGAGGGTGAGTGAGGGTGAGGGTGGGTGAGGGTGAGTGAGGGTGAGGGTGAGTGAGGGTGAGTGAGGGTGAGGGTGAGTGAGGGTGAGGGTGAGTGAGGGTGAGGGGTTGATGTTGAGGGTGAGGGGTTGAGGGTGAGTGAGGGTGAGTGAGGGGTTGAGGGTGAGTGAGGAGGAGTGAGAGTGCAAGAAAGTTGCAGTTTGGCTTTGAAACGGATCTGAGAGGTGTCTGCGTGATAAATGAATGATGCATAGGAATGGACAGAATGGGAATGTGTTTCGAGGACGTGCTCGGGGTGTGCATACTGGAAGCAGGGTGATGGATTCGAGGCTATGAGCGAGGGTGATGCCGAGCTCACCTCAAGGAGAGGGTGAGGGGCCAGGGCAGAAAGTAGGTGCAACAGAAGGAGCTGTGTAGCAAGAAACGCTGAGGAACGTGTCACTTCTTCAGGCGGAGATGCAGCCTGCAAGTTATCTCGAAGAGTTAAACGCTCGCTGCTGATAGGTAGGTCCCTGTACGCAAACAATCGTCTAGAGTCGATAGTAGGTAATGACGAATCGATGAAGCTATCAAAGTTCTGGTTGGCTTGGAGCACGCGGTCTGCGGGTTACACGTAACTTCCTGGAGTTGTGTGTTCACTTAACATTAGTGGCTGCCGAATGCCTCACACGACGCCGATTCGCAGACGAGTGCTGCTCGGGCGGCTCAACACAGCAAATGGCCGCGGCTCTTTTAAAGCCATGTGCTGGGCATGAATGCAGCTGCTGCAACATAAAAGACCAAATGGCTGTTGACATTTGGTAAACCCTAAAAAGGTTTACTGAGCAAGGCCCTCCCCGGGAGTCCATGAATGCGAGAGAACAATCCGCATTCTTGGGGGCTAAGTGTGTGTTTGTTTAAGACCCACCCTCAATTCAGAAGCTAATTGTCTGAATGGAGATGAAGAGGTTGGTGTGCTCTTTTGGCCAGCGGGGGATTGAAGCTGTGTTTTTTTTTTTGTTTAGTTTAAAGCCTCGACCTAGTGAGGCAGCGGGGGTGGGTGGGGAGACGGGGCTGGCTGTCAGCTCAATTACCAGCTCCCAGAAGGACAGGAAATAAAGAGTTGTAGTTACAACGACAAGCTCTAAGGCATTTACAGTGTTACAAGTGCCTCCTAATACACCAATAGCTTGAAAGGGAACGATAAAATAATGTTACAGTTTAATCGCGAGTTAAAGTGAACTGGCGATGCGTCGAGGCAACAACTTTCCATAAAATAATTGTTTTTTTTTTTTGTTTAGTTTAAAGCCTCGACCTAGTGAGGCAGCGGGGGTGGGTGGGGAGACGGGGCTGGCTGTCAGCTCAATTACCAGCTCCCAGAAGGACAGGAAATAAAGAGTTGTAGTTACAACGACAAGCTCTAAGGCATTTACAGTGTTACAAGTGCCTCCTAATACACCAATAGCTTGAAAGGGAACGATAAAATAATGTTACAGTTTAATCGCGAGTTAAAGTGAACTGGCGATGCGTCGAGGCAACAACTTTCCATAAAATAATTGGCTGCGCACCGCGGGTTAACGGAGCCGCGGCTCGTATTATTACACTAAAGACGCTGTCATTACGGACGCCGGGCATGAATATTTTACAAGGTTGGAGCCTGCCCGGTTCTCCCTCCGACACACACGGGGTTGTTGGGCCCACTATGCTCCCTCAGAGAAGTTGTGGACGTGGACATTCGCCACAGAAACACACAGGACCAGAAAGTAACCAACAGGACTATTTGCCCAAAACGTTAAGTTACTCCTCATCCGCACGTTGCCTGGAAAAGAAGCACACGAAGGCAAGCTCATCAGATAGGCAGGCAGGAAGGCAGAGAAGCACATGAAACAGAAAAAAACATCTGAAGTGGGAGAGTTTGGTTGGGGAGAAAGACACGAGTGAGCATGCAGAACACATGGACAGCGGAACACGGGACGGGAGAGAAGCACACAAAAAGCAAAACGGACCTCACCAGGGAGCGGAGGAAGATGGCGGGTAGAAGCACACAAGAGACACAGCAGCTTAGGAGGAAGAAACCAAGAAATAGTGCTGGGGGTATTTGTCAGGGGAGAAGCACAAGTGGGACAGGGTTTTCAAAGCGACACAGTGGAGTGCTGCAGAGCGAGTCAGCCCTGCCGACTATTAGCTGCTGGGGGCAAGATTTAACAAGACGGAGGGAAGAGAGGGGAGGGGGGAGGAGAAATGCGACACGGCGGGAAGGGGAGGGGGCGGAGCGGGTACAATAAACAAGACGGAGGGAAGAGAGGGGAGGGGGGAGGAGAAGTGCGACAGGGGAAATGCGAGACGGCGGGAAGGGGAGGGGGCGGAGCTGGTAAACAAAGACGGACGTGCACGCGCTTTTAAGCTCAATGCGCATGCGCATTGAGCTTAAAAGTCACGGGCACTGCAAGGAATCGCCACGATTCCTTGCAGTGTGGATAAAGAGCGGATAAGTCCCAATACTCTCGCCTTGCTCGATGCGCATGCGCATCGACAGGCGAGACCTAAAAAGGAACGATTGGGGAAGTGCCTACAGGCTTGAGAGGTGGGGAAGTGAAAAAATGCCCTCTGTAGAGTGTTTAAACAAAAACATTGAGCACCCTAGTGAAATAAATAAAGCAGTGTTTGAGAGGGTTGCGTTTTAGCATCATTATACACCACCAATGTAATTAGCTCGCAACGAGTGCGCCCCTGACTCTCCTCAATTTGAGATTAAGCCAACTCCATTACTTATCATTGCAGAAAACACTCTCTTCATTTCTTGAAACCAGATGGCTTTATAAAATGTATTGAATATATTTTCCTATTCCTGTGACTGACTGGACTTGTAGATCAACATCTCAAAGACTAAGTACAAGACACTAAACCCACATAAATCCTGTAAGGGGGACCTAGAATGGAGGAAACCCGACTGGATAAAGTTAAGCATTTTGACTATTGGGGTGTGAAAGGTGATCATTCACTCACATGGATTCCACACTTAGAGAAGAGTGGTACTATGCTGCTCCAAAGTTCTGCTGCAGTTATCAAAATGTGTAGAGCTATTACCTCTAGACCAGAGTTACCTGTACTTGAGGTGTGAGAAGTTGGCCTGGCATAGACTAGTTATAGTGGGCACCTTGTACCAGTCCAAAAAACCCTTATTGATGATAGGTTTAAGACAACCTTTATTGGAAGCCACCCTAGTGGTAGCTATGGAGAGCAGCCTTCAGGCTAAGTCTTGAAGGAGTGTAAAGCAGCTTGGTTTACCAGATTATAACCTCTTGAATGTCTAAATGAAAAGAGAACCCCACAAGGTATATATATAAAATATATGTATTTATTTCTAAAGACTCACTAGTATTCTCTTTATGAGATTACAGAGCAAAGTACACACTTTAAATGCAATAGAACTTCAGTAAATAGCACAATATACACTGGGCCCCGGGGGGGACCAAACCATATACTAAGAAAGTGGTATAAGAACCACGACTTGACTAGACACGAGGCCTAGAGCCTGTAGAATCGCTGCGACCTCAAGGAACCACCCAAGGTAGTGACACAGGGGACCGACGGGGGACATGTGCATTGTGAAAACACAGCCGCAAATCACTGCTAACTTCTATTGGGAAAGTTGCGGTTGGAATTTTAAAGATTAAGGACACTTAGGAGAGGCCTTTGAGCAAACCACTTTAGACTTAAGGGGTTCTAGGGCTAACACCCACAGGAGCATTGGAGTACTCGAGTTACCTCACCCAGGGAAGCCGGGTGCATAGGTGTCAAATGGTGTCGGGAATCGTCATTGATTTCAATGGCGATCTGCTACAAAGTGCTGCTTCCGTGGAGAAGAAAAGTGTCCAGTGTGATTCAAGCTTGGATTAAAGATGTGAAGAACCTGAAAGCAGAGGGGACTGAGTCTGAGTCACTTGCCAGTGATCAGGGTCATGATAGACGAATGCCCACCGTTGTCGGGTGATTCAGGTGTGAAGAGGTGAAGCTTGACTCTGCAGCCACGAGGACCAGGAGATGTTGACAACAACCAGGAGCTGGATTCAAGCTGTCCCACGAAGGATGTTGAGTGCTGCGGCATTGGTGTCCGGATTGGACCCAACAAGCCTTGGCAACAGCAACCCAAGCAGAAAGAGAAAAGATGCATCGGTGTGGACCAGCAACAAATTGTTCTTGGATTTCATGAATTCATTTGTCTATTTGTTTGAGTTTTGCTATTTGATCGCTGAGTTCTGTGGATGTTCCATTCCACAGGATGAAGATGTCATCGATAAATCTTACGAATAGCTTCAAATGTGTCTGCCATTCTGGTACTGACAGTATGTGTTGTACTTCAAAGTTCCCCATGAAAATATTTGCGTATGTGGGGGCAGCACAATTGCCATAGAAGTGCCAGTCTTTTGTAGAAACCAGCTGGTTTTCCATTTAAAATAACTGTGTAGTAAGGTGTATTGTAGTAGTTCCATAAGGTAAACTTTGAGATCTCCATCATAGTCACATACCAGAATGGCAGAGATATTTGAAACTGTCCACTGTTTATGTTTCTTGGAGTCACCAGCAGGACAGAATGACCAACAGAATGATGATAAGAAAGCAATAGACAGGGGAGAGGATGTGGCATAACAGCTAGAGTGCCAGACTTTGAAGGTGGGGAACGTGGTTTAAGTCTTGGTGGGAGGCTCAACATCCTGTGATTCTGGGCAAATCTCTTAGGGACTGATTACCAGTTGGCAGTCCATCAGACCCCCAAACTCGCGGTGGCATGGCAGGAACCGCCTAACTGGCGGTCCAACCACGGCATCACGAGTGTGGCGGTCCCACCTCCATTGAGGACTCCCCAAGTGGTGGAGAGTCAGGCCAGATCTGGAGCAACCAGGGAAGCCCAAGGAAGGTCAAAGTTGCCTACTCAGGGACCCAACAGTCAATGGACCAGGGATTGCGAAGGTACCTCAAGCAAAAACACAAAGGGCCAGCTCACTGAACACTCGTGGAGTGTAGGACAGCAATCTTCAGTGGAAAAGGTGCTCGGGTCTACAAGTAACCCAATGCACAGCCTCAAGGGACGTCAAGAAGCTAATGCACTTGCAAATGTGCACGGGGTCCAGGGGTTCCGGTTCCACGGTACCCATAAGGGCTGCCGGTCTCAGTTTTGCCTGGGACTCCGGTCGGCCTCGGGGTAGTCTGGAAATCCACCTCCTGTGTTGCAAATACTTCGGAGTCCGGCGGGAGGTTCAGAGATGCAAACCGGACAGATGCATCTTTGGTGCCTGCCACGCAGGGGAGTAACTCCTTTACTCCAAGGGAGATTCTTCAGTCATCCAGCTTCGTGCAGATCGTCGAAGTTGCAGAATTCAGAGTTTCGTCCAGGTGTAATCTAAAGTCCTGTTGCTAGGGGTTCCTATCTTATACCCAAGGAAGGGGTGGGACTAACTCTGGGGACCCACCTATGGGAGGGTCTGGAAAAAGGGGTGGCTACACCCATTTCCTTTGTCCAGTTTTGCGCCAGAGCAGGGGCTAGTAGCGGGGTACCGGTTTGAACTGGGCTATGCACAGGGGCACCAAATGTGCCCCCAGTGCTGACTTCAAAGCACTCTTGGAATGCACCCACCCAGCCCCAATACACTAAAGCCTGTCTGGGATGTGGTGACACCTCCCTGTGACAGGAAACCTATTGTCCAGGCCTCACCTGCCGGAGTTTCGTCCAGCAGCAGGAGGCCAGACTTGTATTTGTGGCAACCATTTTGTGATGCCAAGGTTCTTTTAAACTGGTACGGGTGTACCAGTGTGTACACGTCTCTCCCTCTAGAATGGTGGAATCATACTGGCGGATGGGGAGGTATGATTCCAAAGTGTTTGACACCAAACGCGACATGTTCCCTTGCAGCCATTCCAAAGATAGCATTTACTGTGAGGTTATAATGCACTTAAGAGTATATGGTCAGGCTGCATCACAAAACAACCACGGAGAATAGATTCCGAAGGCTGCAGAGGGGCCCTGCTCATGCATGAGCACCCTCTCACACAAAACCCAGCACCCTGCCTTCAGGATTGATCAGGCCTGCCATAGGGGTGACTGATAGGTTTATATGTGTAGTGATATAAGGTAGATATAGGGAACCTATATCTAAGTAAGGGGTGCATATACCACCTTACACAGGCTGCAGTAGCAGAACTGCTGTGTCATTTTCGAAGGCTGCCCAGGGGTGGCATAATGCATGCTGCAGGCCCTGGTAGGCCTCTGGGGTACCTATGCTCTGGGTATATAGGATATCATATACGAGGGTCTTATAAGGGTACCCCAGTAATCAAACTGGAGTGTACCTAAAGTACTTGGAATCATTTTAGAGAGGAAGCAGCTAGGCTGAGGTCCTTGTTAGCAGGCCCCAGCCAGACTAAAGTCGAAAAACAGTGAAACACCAGCAAAAAGTGGGGGTAACTATAAGAAGCAGATCCTACTCTCCTGCATGAGGTATATAGAGAGAAGACTCCAACTGCATCATAAATCAGGGCTAGGTGTAATCCCAAAGAACTATCCAAAATGGACTCTTGAGGCATTTACTTAACCCCTTCGATGCTCATGACGAGCTCAGCTCGTCATGAGGTACACCTCTCGTACACTCATGAGGAGCTGAGCTCGTCATGAACAATGGAAATCTATTTTGGTCAGCGTACAGGGTAAATCTGCACCGCACCAATGGTGTTAAACTGTTACAAAGGACTCCCATCCTACCACCCTGTCTTGATAAAGGCCTCAAGAAAATAGGGGACCTGTCTGCTTTTAGACCTTTGATCTTTTGGGTGAGACTGTGGACAACTCCCAAACTAGTCTCATGTAGGAATGCCTAAAAGAAATTTTGAATTTAGATAAGGTTCACACCGTTCAATGGCCGCGATGTGTAAAACAATGGCTGAATGTTCTGGGGTTGGGAGTCCTTTGGAATTATCTACTGTCCATTAACAGATTTATAAGGAAACTGACAAAGTCACCTACGGGGACTATTTATTGGATCAGTGGCATACATCTATGACACGTGGAAGTCTCAATGATATGTGTTTGCCTATTAAACCTGCTTCTGCTCTCGAACCCTATATGGACGAGATCTTTATCCATCAGGCTAGAAGCCTATACATTAAATTTAGATGCTGGAATGTATTTATTAACAGTTTTACATGCAAATGGAAGTAAGCTTAGCTGCCATGGAAACTGCAAGGCATGCAAACATTTTGCTAAGAAGGTAGATCATGTCGTATTCTTCTACTCGGTGTATAAAGCAGCAAGAAGAAGGTGGACAAGACTGTTGTGTTTAAACATGGGGATTAGACACTAGTGCTCTGTTTTGAGAATTTTCCATCCGGACTCAAACATGCCTATCATGTTCCCGCTGACAAAATATTTATCCGGTGTATGACTTTGTAGGAAGGGCTTGGGGTTTTTGTTATAAACAATTCTTTACTTCGCATATTTAACCACGCATACCATTACCACAATTGTACATCCATTAACATTAAAAGTATGACAACCACGCAAACAACAAGCACGCACACTTTCACCACCCATACTATTATTTTGGTTTTTTTAACTTTGATTATTTATGTGTTATTTTTCTTTGTAATGTTGTTTTGAACATTCATTTTTGTAAACGCATTTTGTTAAATTAAAAAGTACATGTTAAATGTTTTTTTAAAAATATTCTCAAAAAATGCCACCACCAAGATGGCGGATCTCGTACATAATGTAGGTTTTGTGGGAAAAATAAACCTCGCCATCTCGTATATTAATAGCATCCTATGGACCACGTTGGAAGTGCAAAAGCAGAGTTAGGCTATCTGGGATCACATGTGACATCAGCGGAGCGAGTTTGAGACTGACAGAACTTGCAAGGGCTTAGGGTGCAGGGACCTCACTGCCGCACTTTGTGCAGCCGCTCTGTGCTCTGACAAGTATTTTGTAATCAATTAATTTTCTATTTAATACTCATCCACCCACAGCCGCTAAACACTTTGCATCCCGTCTCAGTCATTTATTGTATAAACTGTCGGTGTATACATGTGCTTTGTAATGTTTTGTGAATTTACAGCCACATGTGACATCAGCGGAGCAAGTTTGGGTCTACGACAGTATCTGGCAAGTATTAATGAATTAATTTTTAGATTAATATTCACCCACGTTCGAGACAGTGCTGCACCCACACCAACACATGAGGGTTGCTACCACCATTTTATTATTTAAAAGATAGACCGGTTTGCCTTTGCAGCCCCCAGGCTCAGAGGAAGAGTATTTCAGGATCTACAGGCCTTTTCTCTCTAACACACTGCATGAATCTGAATGATCTGTTGTAAAGTCTTGCGCTTGCGCTGTAACTGTTTTCCGGTGTAAAAAATGTGTGGTCATTGTAGGTTGAAGTAAAAACTTTGTTGTGAATACTGTTCCCCCTTTTTTAGGTCTCGCCTGCCAAAGCACTTACGCATTGCTGGTGAGAGATATAGAGGGGTAGCAGAAAATCCTACCAAGAGAGCTTTGGAATGCAGATTATGGCCTTTGCAAGTACGCCGGGCGCGCACTCGCCATTTGCTCCCCCGCCCCCCCATCAGACTTGCAAGGAAGCCGCTCGCACACCACCATTTGTCTGAGCCTCGGCATCAGACTTCAAAGGCTGCCGCTCCCCTGCCCACCCCCCCCGCCACAGCAATACTGAGAGCTTGTTCACCCGTCCCTTCTCGTCTGCCCTCCTTATCATCTATCTTTTTACCTGCTTTTTCCCCCGTCCATTCCCCTCTTTCCTATCCCGTCCCAGTTAGCACCCTCTATCCCCATCACGAGCCTCTGTCCCGCCTGTTTCCATTGAACCCCCTTATTGCTTCAGCTCGGAAGTGCTCTACAGATGTTTGCACTTTTCATTCCACACAGACGTGCTTGCAGCCTCCTCCCCCGCCAAACGGCTCGTACCCCATTATTCGCCTCATACTACTTCCTGGGTGCTTGTTTTTATGTGGAACCGTCCCCATTCCACTATCAGGCTGTTTCTAAGATTTTGGCATTTCAAAGGAAGCCGCTCCCCCGATCCCCATCAGACTTCAAAGGAATGCGCTCACGAACTTGCTAGCCTCGCTCTTGTGAGCCTTTATTACTTTTATCTGGAGCTTGCATTCTCATCCCAAACCAGCTCCAGATTAGCACGCCCATGAGAGTTTTGCTGTGCAAAAGCAACAACCCATGTAATAGAATAGACTGGAATTAAAATGGCCGCCACAAAATTTGTTTCATAGATTAGAGCGAGGGGATTTTTGACTTTGACCACGAGTGACTTAAAAACATTACCAACAAACAATGTTTTTAATCATAGTTTATACAGGCATTACAAATCAACACTGTGTTCTGCGTTGACCATGCCTGATCAATAGGGTGTTTCCATACCGCTCATACATAGATTCAAATGCCCAACTTCTTTGCATAAATAAAAGAAACTTAAATCACTTGCCGCTCACTGTTGTAATATATATCTGTTCACCACTACTTTGGAAAAGTTGCCTTACCGTTATCAGCTGACTCTTCTCATTTCTAACCCTCTTGTTTCTCCCAACTAGTTTAAAGTGCACTGGATATCAGTAGGTCTTTCTTGATGCTTTTAAAGGTACATACACACTTCTCACCGAAGAAATAAACTCCACCCTCCAACTCCAACTCCACACTCCAACTTCCAACTCCACACTCCAACTTCCAACTCCAACTCCACCCTTGAACTCCAACTCCACCCTCCAACTTCACCCTCCAACTCTACCCTCCAACCCCACCCTCCAACCCCACCCTCCAACTCCACCCTCCAACTCCACCCTCCAACTCCACCCTCCAACCCCATCCTCCAATTCCACCCTCCAATTCCACCCTCCAACTCCACCCTCCAACTCCAACCTCCAACTCCACCCTCCAACTCCACCCTCCAACTCCAAATCCAACTCCACCCTCCAACTCCAAATCCAACTCCACCCTCCAACTCCACCCTCCAACTCCACTCTCCAACTCCACCCTCCAACTCCACCCTCCAACTCCACCCTCCAATTCCACCCTCCAATTCCACCCTCCAATTCCACCCTCCAACTCCAAATTCCAACTCCAACCTCCAACTCCACCCTCCAATTCCAACTCCAACCTCCAACTCCACCCTCCAACTCCACCCTCCAACTCAAAATCCAACTCCACCCTCCAACTCCACCCTCCAACTCCAAATCCAACTCCACCCTCCAACTCCATCCTCCAACTCCATCCTCCAACTCCACCCTCCAACTCCACCCTCCAACTCCACCCTCCAACTCCAAATCCGACTCCACCCTCCAACTCCACACTCCACCCTCCAACTCCACACTCCACCCTCCAACTCCACCCTCCAACTCCAACCTCCAAATCCACACTCTACCCTCCAACTCCACCCTCCAACTCCACCCTCCAACTCCACCTCCACCCTCCACCTCCACCCTCCACCTCCACCCTCCAACTCCACCCTCCAACTCCACCCTCCAACTACACCCTCTACCCTCCAACTCCAACTCCACCCTCCAATTCCAACTCCACCCTCCAACTCCACCCTCCAACTCCAACTCCACCCTCCAACTCCAACTCCTCCCTCCAACTCCACCCTCCAACTCCAACCCCACCCTCCAACTCCACCCTCCAACTCCAACTCCACCCTCCAACTCCACCCTCCAACTCCAACTCCACCCTCCAACTCAACCCTCCAACTCCAACTCAACCCTCCAACTCCACCCTCCAACTCCACTCCACCCTCCAACACTCAGGGGCACCACCACATCACTCGGGGGCACCACCACTTCACTCGGGGACACCACCACGTCACTCGGGGACACCACCACGTCACTCGGGGACACCACCACGTCACTCGGGGACACCACCACGTCACTCGGGGACACCACGACATCACTCGGGGACACCACCACATCACTCTGGGACACCACCACATCACTCTGGGACACCATCACATCACTCTGGGACACCACCACATCACTCTATGACACCACCACATCACTCAGCGGCACCACCACATCACTCAGGGGCACCACCACATCCCTCAGCCCAACCACATCATCCCTCAGCACCACAACAGCTCTATCCTTGCTTGCTACCAACAAGCATTGCCATAGCCAACAGGACTCGCATTAGGAAAGTGTAAGCTATTGGCTTTGTGAATAACAATGCTATTAATTTATATATTTTCAAAGCCAACACATATTAAAAAAAATTGTCATTTACAATACCAATAGCTCACACTTTCCTAATGCGAGACCTACTGCATTGCAAATGCTTGTTCTAATTTGCAAAGGCTTCCTAAGAAGGGGATGGGATTTCTGCTATAAATTAATGATTCTATAAAACTACTCCTTGGATACTGATTCTACCGTGAAATCTGTCACCTCAAATGCAAGGTCACAGATTTGGAAGATTGCTCATGCTGAGACAACATCTGGTTCTGTGGTGTCCCCAAAAAGGAAGAGAAAGGGGATGCTTGATCTTTTTTGGGTGAGCTCATACCTTGGCTGCTGAATATGCAATTTTGTGATGAGCCATACAACCATTTACCACAGTGGTGAAAAACTGCTCTTCAGATCGTCTGCTGGTTAAGACGATCATTTGAAATCTTTGGTAGACACCGGTTTTAAATTAGCACTTTCATTGCTTATGTTATGTGATACGCCAGACCTTTTGCAAACCTGCACCTTCTAGGTAGATCTGACACCACAGGCCTCCATCAGATTGTGTAACCACAACAAGTCCTCTTTGCCATTTGAAGAATAATACTCCCACAATGCCAGCTATAGAGGAGGCTAGAGCTTCCACTACTTCTACTTCCACCCTCACAACCATATGAATTCTTCTTACAGTATTTAATTGTGTCTTTCTGCTACATAGATCTATGGTTATATGGACACTTCCTTTCACTGGCTACAGAATAAAAGGTCCTCTCACCGATCCCCAAGAACTTCATGTCTCTTTCTCCGAGTTCTTCGTGGAATGTTGAAAGGACTGTGATGGATATGCCTTTCTGGCTGCTATCTGATAATTGATTATGGGTGTTTATATAATGAATACTAATATAGACTTTTTTTAGTCAGATTTGGTGTCAAAACCTAAAAGTACTTCAAGTCTTACAAGGCCAACAGAAGGCGTTCTAGAGTTGACATGGGACTGCTGATGGAGAGGATGGAATTTATTAATACAAAGGGGAGGCGTGTAAGGGAAATGTTTATTGACCTTGCATTGTTATGATCCCTGTAAACTATGAAAAAACCATATATAACAACGGGTCAGAAGAAACATAATGAAGCTATCTAGACAACTCTGTGCTATTGATAGGATACAATCCCTGAATCCGAGGTATTCATGGTGAAAAATATGTTCCCATCAGATACCCATCCTGTACCGCCCTACATCATTTGGGATCCTTCACCCGAAGGAAGTGGAATCAAATCCACTACGGATTAGGTAGATTGTGTCCTAATCGTATTTGAAGGAGTAGTTGATGTATAAATGAAAACTATGTGTTGGTATCAGGGGGCAAAAAGAGTTAGCAGTGCAAAAAGTGCTATATGTAGCATGTGATTAAGTGAGTTAATATTGGGTTGTGGGAGTGGAAATAAAATTTTTAATAGGATCCTACCCACACCCAAGGTTAAAAAACAGTGCAAAGTAGTGTTAACAAATAACTACTTGGGTCTTATCTAGGTCGACATGTTTCTGCAGTTTTGAAGGTTCACAAGATACCTGTCTGCTTCATCAGGACCTTAACAATAAAGTGCTACTGCTGATAAATGTGTGTTAAGTGATCAAAATCATATCACCTGAAATCGCCAATCGAAATGATCCAATTGGTCACCAAAGGACGGACAGACATACACACAAACAAAGAACACAGAGTCAATTAAGATAGCTTCAAATTCACAGAGAATTTCTCGTGATGTTACATATTCTGCCAAGAAATGTTGGTCAATGGTTGTTTAACAATCAACCTTAAGGCCAGGCAAAGAAAGTCCTGGTATGAAAACAGATTGCATACACTCACCCACAATCTGGGGAATGAACTCTCCACCTCACCCGGCTACAGCTCAGGTACAAATGGAGCACCGCTCTATTAAATGTGGAAGGAAAAAATAATAATGAAAGAGGAAGAGCTCTCTTGGAACTCAATTAGAACACATACACTTTTCCCAACCTGTTTGTTTTACTGTTGTTTTCAATTTCAGTCCGGTATAGGGAAAGTCAATGGTATAGCAATTTGGCTCTTTGAACCTAAATATTACATCTAGATTTAGTGCTTAGATGAAGGTATATATGCTCGGTCGCTAAAATATAAAAAGGATCGAACAAAGTACCCGTGTGTAGCTATCGGGTATCTGGGCTAGGCGGAAGGAGCAAAAGAATGCAAAGTTCCGAAGGGGTCTCCCTCTTATGCCTGAAATCCCTCGGAAAACAAACGGTCAATGCAGCGCGTTTGGTTGTGTAGTTCCTTAGTCCCCCACCCGCTTACCTGTCCGTCGGTACTCCTCGCCTTCCTCTAGGCTGACAGTGGGAGGTACCGGAACGGACAGGAAGCGGAGTATTTAAACTCCTTCTGGTTGGCCGGCGGGGAAACCACGTGACACTCCTTGTCGCGTGCGCCGGAACTACCGCAATGATGGGAAATGTAGTTTGTTCACTCGGGGCCTCTCGCCCGAGATTCTATGCGGCCGTTCTAATTCACCATCTACTGTGTTGGCAGACTTAAGCATACTGCGCCCTGTTCTATAATAGACATTTGAAAAAAATACGAGTGCCAGTTCCAAGAACTTTTAATAGTTATTTGGACACCGAGATGTATGTTTAAACTCGGCAGGTGAGATGCCATTATTACTCGGTGTGCTATACTTGCCTATGGGTTGAATTTTACATATTGAGGAAACCAGTGGACCTTCATTTTAATTAAAAAACCATTTGCTGTCTTATGTATGTATTGATTATGTTATTTTCTTATTTTCCATTACCATGATCTTAGTGAATGGGTGCCAGTGAACATAGTGGGATTGGAAAAAAAGGATTTTGGTATTTTGCAACGTTATAGCCTAAAGAGGCAAGGTCTACAACACCTTATGCAATGAACAATCTATCAGAATCCTATAGCGACATCCATGGGATGTCCTCATTCAGACCCGTTACATCAGTCTGAAGTTTATACACCCATCTTTGTTCTTTTTTATGTAAGAAAGTGCTTATGTCTGTTATGTGCTTAGGGATTACTGGTTGTTCTAGCACTGTCCATTGCATGTCGGTGGGGGCATGTTGGGCCTCTAAGAAGTGTTTAGTCATTCGTGTTGTTTGTTTGTTGCAGCGTATCAAGCTCTTGTGCTCTGAGATCCTGGTCTTTATTTTTCTCGTGGTCATCCCCACATATTTCTTATCGCAGGGACAGCTGATTAAGTATATAAGGTTGGAACTATTACAGTTCGTGAACCTGCGCTGTTCCCACGGATGTTCTGTCCCAATGTTAATCGTAGTTGATTTACGAGTCTGGGGGCATGCTGCACACTGTCCACAAGGATGGTGTCCGATTACAGCAGGCATATCCCACAAAGTACCTGTCGTTTTTGGGATTTCAATCCTAGGTCTTGTGTGGACCAATTTGTCCTTCAGGTTTTGTCACCTTTTGAAGGCAAAAAGGGGAACTGGCAGTTTATCTTTTCCCGTATTGAGAATGCCCCAGTGTTTCTTGATGATGCTAGTGATTTGGTTAGATAGTGTACCAAAGGATTGGAGCATTCAGCGCACTTCAACCAATCATAGAAAATGTTACAAGATTCCGTAGTGCTATTAGCTATGTAGTCGGTAAAACGCTTGAGCTGTGTTCCCTTATTTGGCGACAGATATGTATTGCCTTTACATTGGTCATAGCTCTGCCATGGCTGCCAGTCGACCTGAAATGAAGCAGTCACAACCTGGGCGATGGCAGCCTATCTCGGCCAGGGCAAGCCAGATTGCTGTCTGTGGTGGGGAAGGGCAGCGCGGGCATACTTTAAAACAAAGTGATAAATAGGAGTATAGACGGAAGCAATGACGGGCAGAGGTGCGAGCGAGGAGGCGTGTGCATGCTAAAACGAATATATATTTTTTTAAAGCCTTGGCCACTTGGCCGAACGTGTAAGTGATGCGGCAGCGCGGCCCTAAAAGTGAAAGTGGCCAGATGGCGCCGGGAGCAGCAGCAGCCAGCAGAAGGAGCTGGACGCACTCTGCGGTGGGGGAGGAGCATTCGAGAGGAAAGCCTGATGGCACCTGATCGAGCAATGCGTGGAATACTATGACAGAAAGCCAGATGGCGGTTGCACACGTGTGTAACCGCAAGCTTGAGGCCAGCAAAAACTTGTGGTGGCACTTTCAAAACCCACTTACTAAATGTCTCGCAGTGCAGGGCAGCGCATGCGCTGGCTCAGGCAAGACATAAAAATGGTCAGATGTTATCCCCAAGAAGTGCAAATCCTGAAGCTTGTGTGTGGCAAGAGGCATTCTGCATGACAAGGGGCTCCTAAAGCACTGTGCTGTGTGAACACGGGCTCTTTGTGGTGTGGTGTGTGCGACCAGACAGAGTTCAACAGAATACAAACAGCATTAAACACTCTAACTTCCGCTTCCTGTGAAGCTCTCCATGTAGCCGTAGGTGCACAGTGTAAACGCACCATCACCTGAAAGGTCATGACCTTCTCTTCGGTGAAGGCAAAACCTGAAAATACCCTGAACCGTGGTCCGGCCCAGTGCAGCAACTGGGTTTGAATATATTAGAAACAACAATTCTGAGAGCAGCTCTTGAAAATCTGTCTTTTTCACAAGGTTCCTGAAGAGTCCACATCTCACGGCACAATGTGTTTCGGTATTGGACAACTTTTAAAATGCTATGATTAGACCTTACATGCCATGTACGTTAATATAACACAACCCAACACAACATGCATTTTAACAGCGTGCAATAAGGATACTTTCCTAAGAAATTAAGTTATCGTGTATGCTGTTGCACACAGGCCACCTCGGAGCTCGTCCTGCCCCCCCATGTCTACTGCCCCCCAAGGTTTGTAGGGAGAGAGGGCGGGTTGCTGCACCAACCAAAACTGTGTGATCTGCTCCCCCTCCCCACAAGGACTCTCCCTTCTCTCTCACTTTCAGAGATTGGACCTGGGACACTGTAGTGCAGGCCTCGTAAACGTCCAAACAGATAAATAATGCAAGGGTGTGTGTGAATGTCTGAATATATCAACCGAGCCCCGGCATCCAAGGAGGCAAAGTGGGGGGGAGGTGGGGCTGTGCGGGCATTGCTGGTGAGTGAGCTGCGGCTGTGACCCCCCCAGCAATACTAACGCCGGTTGGTACCACCCGCCCCCCAAGGAGGCCGCTCGGACTGTGGTTATCACTCAGGACCTGAGGCCCACCTGCCCCACTTTCCACCCGCGTGTCGCGGGGCCGCACAGCTGCCATCACCTCACAATCACCCGAAGGACTCATTCGAAATACATGAAGTACAGAGAGAGGGGGATCCGGTGCCAGCGCCATGGCAACGGTGGGGGCGCGGATCACTTCTCTGGCTATGGGTGCCACTGTCAGCCAGCTCTAGAGCGTGCTGCGCTGTATCCCTCCACCAGCACCCCATGAATCCACAGCTGGGACCCCACATCCATAGCTGGGTTCTAACATCCATGGATAGACTCTCTCATCCACAGCTGGGACCCCAAATACATGGACAGGTCACCTAACCCTCTACTGCAACCCCACATCCACAACTGGGCCCCCCACATCCACAGCTGACCCCACGCCTCAAAAACTAGGACCCCCAAATCCATTGAACGCCCCCCTCACAGACGGACATCTGGATCCCCTCATCCACAGCTAGCCCCCCACATCCACAACTGCCCCCCACATCCACAGCTGGTCCCGCACATCTATGAACAGACCCCCTCACTGACTGACAACTAGACCCATCATCCACAGCAAGCCTCCCACATCTACAACCTACCCCCAGCATCCACAGCTGGCCCTGCATCCACAGCTGGCCTGCACGTCCATGGGTATACACTCTCACCCACAGCTGACCCCAACATCCATGGATGGACCCCCTCACCGACAACTGGACCTCCTCGCCCACAGCTAGCCCCCTACATCCATAACTGCCCCCGCATCCACAGCTGGCCCCCACATCCATGGACAGACTCACCCACAGCTGTCCCCCACAATCACAGCTGGTCCCGGTCCTACACAGCTAGCCCCCCATATCTACAACATTCCCCCCCTCCATTCAGGGACCCCCTTATCCACAGCTGACTCCCTACATGCACAACTGCCCCCCATTTACAGATGGACACCTCACATCAACAACTGGCCCCACTCTGCTACAGCTGTGACCCCCTACATCCAGAACTGACCCCCCCCACAGCCACAGCTGGATTCCCTAAACCACAGATGGACCCCTTCATACACAGCTGGCCCCCCACATCCACAGCCGGACCCGCTCCTCCACAGCTGGGACTCCACATCCATGGACTGACACCCATATCCTCAGCTTTCCTTCGCATCCACAACTGCCCACAGCCACATTTACATCACCCTCTATTCTATTGCAGTGCTCCCCACTCCTGCTGTGCCACAGATCACCTTGACTTCATGGCTGCAGGGGTGTGTTAATAAAACATCTACTTGTCTGCTTAATAAATCTACTTGTCCTGTAACAAAATCCACTTGTCCCCTTTGTGCCATGTAATGCGGCAACAAATTATGCAGCAATCTCATTATATAAGAGTTCTGATATAGCCTCTCTGATTATGCCAGGGTTCATACCATAGTAGTATTTGAATACTAGCAATTCCCTTATGCTGCTATGTTTCTGCAGGTCTACATACTGGGGCTGAAGGTAGTGGTAAGCAATAGTTCCAGGGTTGGAATGCCCTTTTTGGTCTGTACAAACCTACTAACGTGCATGTTTTAAGGGTTTTCACCAATTCTTCTCTAATCATTTTCCATACTGAGAACGGTTGGAAATTTTCTACTGACCGTGGCAGACTTAAAACTTCTTCCGGGGTTGGGAAAAAAGTGGTTTGGAGGAAAAGTGAACTTGAAAACATTAAGATTTTCACACAAGCAAATCTGCACCTGCACATTTGCTCGTGCTAAAATGCAGTTCGCAAATATTTTATGGGAGTACTATTTCTTGGCCTACTTCTGTAAATTCTTGTGAATTTATGGAAACTGTACATATGCACTTAATGCAATGATATATACCCTGGATGCACTTTTGAGACTTTCTTTAATAATTGGGCCTCTAATTAGACCTGGCATTAACCATGACCTTTTGCTTTGTTTTTTATTCTGTCTCTCTCCGTCTGTCTATCAGCTTGTGTCCCTGTAAGTGACAGTATTTTGCTCTTTTAGAAGGAGCATATTGACACACAATGTAGTTTTGTTCAGTGCCCAGAACTGCTGTGGCAATGTGTGCTGAGACCAACATTTTTTTGTTTTGCTTTTGCCAATGCTTGTTAGAATGGTGAGGACCCAGCAGCTCCCATACTGTTAAGGTTTTACAAAAACCATGCCTAAACAAGTCATGTCTTGACAAAACCAAAAGGCTGACTTCCAATTTCAGACCCACTAGCTTTGCCAGTGCTTGTTTATTTTTGTTTTCCATATTCGTATTTAAACTGACTTCACTGATATTCCATTCTGAATATTTTTTGGGAAATACTAACATA
The DNA here is from genome assembly GCF_964263255.1 of Lissotriton vulgaris. Lineage (NCBI taxonomy): Eukaryota > Metazoa > Chordata > Amphibia > Caudata > Salamandridae > Lissotriton > Lissotriton vulgaris. The sequence continues at coordinate 1,312,842,398 of NC_141689.1, forward strand.
CATCAACATGTTACTAAATGATGCTGCAAAGAAACGGTACCTAAAATCTTACAGTAAAATGTTTTCTTTTCTTATATGCATTTTTGTTGTGAATGTTTTATTTTGAACGCAAAGAATCATCACTCTTACTTTCAAGCTTCTGAAAATATTTGCATATAATCAGAGAGCTTTCTGGGTGCATTAATACAGAGCCTCATATTACTAAACTTTGAAAATGTTGTACACTTTTATACTGGAACCACCGTCAGTAGTGCAGGCTGAGCTTAAAACATTTACTTTTAGTGCTCACCCTAATAATAAAGGCTTTGCGTTAATGAACTTATATACAAGTTTGAACAGCATTAACACACATATTACATATAACACACACTTTACCTTAATTGTAGAGAATTTCCTTCCCTGGTCCACAATGTGGTACTGTAAACTGGCAGCCAAAGGGTTTGTGCTGCCACAATATGTCCCGGGCGTCGGGCTATAGGAATTCCACATCCCTGCTGGCTCCTGCAGTATTTCTGCCTAGCTGATATTGTGAAACAGTAAATTTGCTTTCTATACCCCCTGCTTTATGGCACATTATTGGCATCACAAGTCAGTCAGGTGTTGTCTAAGGTGAAACACGGAGGGCTTTTTGTGTGAGTAGTTGTGTCTTGCACCTCAATGATATCTTACCATGGAGGGCTATTTCAGAAAGCCTTTTCTGTTATTCCCCTGGTCTTGCCTCAGCCTTAGGTGTAATTTACGCTTGTATTTCCAAGACTAGGGCAGGCTTACCTACTGAAGACACTAGAGAATGGCCTTTGCCAAAGTTTCCTAACACTGTCCCGTCAACAGAGACATGTATTCTGGGCAGTGGGAAAAGTTTGCCACAAGTAGTAAAACAAGCATTTACAATGCAATAGGTCTCGCATTTACGCGAGTTTCAGCTATTGACATTGCAAATGACAATGTCTTTTAGTTTTGTTTTTGTTTTTAAAACATAAATCAAATGCATTGTCATTTATAATGCCAATAGCTTAAACTAGCCTAAATGCAAGACCCATGGCATTGCAAATGCGTGTTTTGCTAGGCACAGATTAAGTGATTTGCCCAGAATCGCAGGATGTTGAGCGTTGCTTCCGAGACTCGAAAAGGGTTCCCCAGCTTCGAGGTTGACCGCTCTAACCGTAAGGCTACATCCTCTTCCCTAGAAAATCGAAAAGGTTTACACCTTAAGCCAGCTTTGCTTTGCTTACTGTACAGAACCAGAATGACAGTGGTTTACCAACGTCCACTAGGCCGCAAGAATTTACGTGTACGAAAATCAATAAAGCCGTTCATATCAACCGTATCGTTGTCACATTGAGATGAAGCTAAATTCATTTATGACATATTGAACATACGACAATACCTCTGGATTAAGATTCTTTGAAGCCAGAGTTTAACTCATAAAATTAAGATATTTGGTTCCGACGGTAGGGATTCTGTGTTGCCCTAAATGAACCAATAGGCTCCCTTCCTGCTTCTCTAGACGAAAACAGAACCGGCAGAAGGGTGGCAGGTAAACATGAGTTCGGAACTAAATGAGTATCAAATATTTTTTCATTTGCACTCACGATCAAAGTGTCTGTTGGGCAGCCCTGTAATTAATGTGACAGTACTCAGCAGACTGACCTATGAAGAATGAAAGGCAGCATTGTCCCCATTGTAATTCTTGCTCATGACAAGCAAGTCACACATGGTGACAGCAGCGAGCTCATAACTCGCCGACTTTCACGGTTGGTAGCTTAACAAGTTGCACAGCATCCACCACGCGTGACTAAAGTTAAACAAAAAAAAAGCATTTGATGCCCATACTATGCATGCGCACCTAGAATATGTTAAAGGTGCTTTTTTTCTTTTTACGTTCTAATCCGAGTTGAATTTATAACTAAAAAGAAAAGAAAACGAGCAAAAGCATGTTTTTAAGACACAGGGAGCGGAGGCATCATTATGGAAGGTGGTAGAACATCAGACCAACATGGGAGACATTACTGGGCAAACGGCAAAGCAACATGGGGGCTTGAGGGAGAGGATGACCGCTGAAGCTACACAGGGGGGGTTTTGATGCAGAAGCAATGGGAAAGGCTGGGGGCGTAAAAAGCAACATGGGTGGCAGGAGCAGAAGCAGCAATAGGGATGGGGGAAGCAGCACAGTAGGCAGATGTGAGTGGAAGCACAGGAGAGAAGCACGCAGGTGAGTGCGAGGGAGGGGCAAGGGTAAGCAGTTGGGCAACAGGAGTATGGGGGAGAGATTACACAAGGAAGACGGCTTAAAATGTGTGCACTCTATAGAAGTGTTTCACACAAAAGGGAAACTAGACAAATAGATCGTACCTTATCCCTCTTCGGCCAGTGCACGATGGGCAGCTCCGTCAAGGCTGAACGAGTGGTACGCGCGCCACAGCGAGACATGTGGTTCCAATTGTCATGCCTGTGTCTCAGTACTATAATTGAAATCACATGCCGGCCATGCGGGTAACCGACACCAATAGCCCATCGGAGGAGCAATGCGCCTGCCTTTAGCCAATTGCAGGCTGTGTTTGTTAAAAAGACGCGCGCAGAGGCCAATTGCCTGGGGCAAAAGTAAAAGCACACATGCAGCGTGTGCGAGCATCTGAAGCGATTTCTGAAAGCCCCTACATGAGTCTTTGCCAGAACAGCGCGCTGTTACAGGCGCGACCTAATGAATAATCTGTGGGATCAGAGTCCACCAGCCAAAGATTTCGTTAGCACGGGGGAATGAGGAAAGCTCCTTGAGCAACATCAAAATACAAATGTATACACCAATGCTTATAAGTTTGGAATAAGGTCATGCGATTCTTAAAAACAAAACAACCAGCTGTCTAGTCTGATGTCATGAGAACACGTGAAACGGCATTAAATAGTAATATTAATATTCAGACATTTTAGCTGTGTCAGCTAGCCTCCTTTTCTAGCCTTAGGAGCCAAGGTGTAGGAATAGCTCCATGTTAGAGACTGGCATTTCCTGTCACCAAAGATAGCATCAGCAAGAAGACCTGACTGATGCAAGTTTTGGTTATGTTATTGGTAGTTTACATATTCTACAGCATTATTCTCTCCCCATTTAGAACTGTATGTTTAAATTGAGTATTCAGTTTGATAATTCTATAGCTATGTGATTGTTTGTTATGTTTTTTAATTATGTTTTTTTTATTTTCTGGTCATCCTTTTTACTGTGCATATATTTACATATTTTCAGGTTTTCTAAAGGGCTCTTTTACATAAAGTAAGCATCCTCGCTGGAATTTGCATATTAATTGTAATTGTAATAATTATGTCGTATTGAACCCGTGACTCACACTTCACACCACCTCCTTAGTGCCAGGTCATGGATCCTGTCTAAGGAAGCTACTAGCAGTCTTGAGGCTTGAGTAGCCAATTTTGTGACGGAATACCCAGACTCCTGGTTAGTGGGAAACACCTGCAGCCTCATCTGTGATATTTCTCAATGACTGCAAAGCTGCATAGTGTGGAATGTCTCTTCAATGCATTTGTAAACTATCCTCTTTATGTGGCGGTAGGTGACACTGAAGGCCTTGAAATAAGGAAGAACCTGGATTTCTCTCTCTCCATTCCTTCCTTCTGAAACTTATTTCAGGGGTGGCTCTTTTTCGTCAGTAAGGCCTCCAACAGCTGTAATATTCCTGGATACATATATGGGACCTCTCCGCTGCATGTCGCCCCCTCTAAGGTGAGCAAGTGGCTTCATGTCGTTACAGACACCTTATTCCTGGCCAGTCTTTCCTCCTACAGACCACTGTCATCAAGAAATACTCTGCAGTTGGTTCTTTGGAGGTGAGCCTGGTCTATAAATCCCGAAATGCATTGGTTTGATAAATAAAAGCCCAGGAATGGGAAATGACGACGTGGAATCACCTTGTAACTTTAGTTACCACTAATCCTTTTTATGTTGCTTCATCATGCTGCCTTTATTATATTTCTTTACACCCGAATAAGTACACATAATGATCCCCTCTGCTGTCTAGTCACACCCTTTCCTGGCCGTGCTTCTCAATCAGCCACTCCAAGTACCCCAGCTACACAGATGACTCTGGAAAAGCCTCAGGCCTTTGAACATCCAACCCTCAACCATTTTTATACCTGTGGAGTATTCTATCCGTCATCATGTGTTTACATCCTGAATTTGACAAAACTGTCATCTGAACAAGCAAAATGAAATGTTGCCTTTGTTTGTTCCTCAATCTGTATCCCAATGTTGAATTAGCAGCTGTTTCACCCCAAAACTCGATTTGTGTGAATGTAGCGATAGGCTACCCTCTAACTTGATGACTTCACGGAGTGCCTCTTGGAATTAACTTAGCTCTGTTGTCCCCCACAGCCACACCCAATCTAGGACAGGTCTTAATTTGACAGTGGAAGCAATACCCAAAATCCCAAGGTCCTTGAGTATTGGGATAATTTGAGCGCTGATTGGTAATCTAAACAGGCACTTAAAGAACATGCAAACACATCTTTACAGATAAGACACATTAGAGTACCCTCCCATAACTCAGCGCCATATAATGCTGCACTTTTATCCTGGGCCCTGTAGATCTCCACTGGTAGGTTAATTGACAACTAGCTCTTGTCTATGGCCTAACACAGAGTAGCCCAAAAGAGTTGCACCACAATATTTTTTGACTTATTTCTTTTTCCATTTTAGGTCATTGGCAAAATGAATTCCTGAATAGGTGAATTCCTGCACTCGAGCCAGTGGAGTTCAATTTTTCCTAAACGTGTTTTTTTACACCTTTATATTGCTGGAAGACCATCAGTTTTTCCCACCTGTGTTAATTGACAAGCCATATGGGAGCAAAACTCGCTGCACTTATTAACCCGCTCGCTGCGGGTGTCGGCCAACGGCCGTCGCGAGCACTACCTCCGTAGTGCTGCGCACTTCCGTTTGCCTACGTGGCCCGCCCTCTTAATAGAACTCTCGGCACTGGCGCAGAACGTTCAAAGCAGTTAAGGTGTTAAGTAGATTCTGTAGGCCTCTTGGGGTTTTGGACTCCAAAGGGATGTTATCAGCGAACAGAAGTGATGCATTTTTTTACCGTAAATTCTAAGGGCATCATTATCACAGGGCTCCATCGATTCGACCAGCTTGTTCATATGTAAGGAAAATAACAGGGATGTCAGTGTACTACACTGCTGAACATCTTTATTAACCTAAAGGATCTTGAAGATTCCAAGGCAGGTCTCATTAGATTCTGGCAAAGCTTCCCTCATGGAATCTGAATAATAAATGTAGAGTACCGGGGGTGGATTCCCTGCTCAGATAAAGAAGAGCATGAGAGATCCCTAGGGGCCCTACCAAAAGCACTATGAAGATCGACAAATACTACATAAGTTGGCAATTTTCTTAGCACTACATATTTTGATAGTAGAAGGAAAAGGCTCAAGACTTATCAATAGTGCCAGTTTTTTCTTCAGAGGTGTGGTAGACAGTGTGACGAGATCTGTTTACTCTCTACTCAATTCTAAAGTCTGGACAATAGTGTACAAGCAAATAAAGTTTGGATGTATTCAAGCAAACTTATAAATCGATAGTTTGCCGGTTGTTTCTGTCACCTTTCTTGTAGAGAGGAACAATTGCAGCTTCCAACCAAGAAACCAGCACTGGTGCACAGTTTCCGATTGCATTATTCAGAGATATAATTTAAAGTCCCCACAGAATAGGGTCTGATTTATATGGGTCAACTGAGATCTTATCGAGGCCCTGGCGCCTTGCCCCTTCTTCGTCTGCCTATGGTGAACATAATCTCCTTCAATGTAAAGGGCGCAAAACACTTGGTCTCAATACTACAGGTCAAAAAAGCTAGGAACTGGCTCCGATGAGAGTTATAATGATGAAAAGTGGGAGGTACACACATCCGTAGTCATACGAGATTCAATTCTTAAAGCAATAGTCCCCTGATCTAGCGATTACAAGATGTTCTTGCCATCAGGCATATCCCCGCCCAGCTCTATTTATGCTTACTACACTTCTGTAGCGATGTATTACAGATTTAATTTCGGGGCAGACCTAGCTACCACTCAGTCATCATCAAACCAGTGATCTTTCACAGGGTTGTGTGATATCTTGATCAGCACTGGCTTAAACAAGTGCTTGGTTATGTGTTCCACAAGGACGCCACCCAGGGCCATGCATTGATGGGGCTCTAAGCTAATATTTTCCCCTGAAGATAACAGTGTATTCAAACAATTGATAATCAGTGGACTAAAGGAACAATATTAAAATGTTTCTCACTTGAGTCCTATGGTTGTTCTCTACCAAAATATGAATATATATCAGAGAGAGACTGCAGAGTTTTTTTAACTGCTAAATTGCTCAAAGAAGAGAATCAACAAATCACAGTCACTTTCTGGGTGACAATCAACGTTCATATCTAGGACACTTGCCTGGTGCCGAACACCCAAAAATTTATAAAATTTATCTCACATTTATGCAGGTCATTATGACATTTAAAATGTTTAGGAGAGTCTAAGTGGAATCTTCCATTACAGGTGCGGAGGCCACGAGACAAGGTAAGTAATCAGAGCTTTGAATTAGGCATGGGCGAATTTTGCGAATCTGGCGTTCGCGAATTTGCAGATTTGCGAACTTGCAATCCCCAAAATCCGCGAATTCTCTCGAATTTGCAGATTTTTTTTCTGTTCGCAAGGATTTCTGCAAGTTCGCGAGGATTTTGTACCAGTTCGCAATTGCGAACTTACCTGTCGGCTCGCAACGGTCGCGATTATGTTGTATCTACGTCTGGTTCATCATCACAGGTTCCCAGCACCCTCTGTTTCACCACTGCCACCCTCTGTTTCACCCATGCCACCATCTGGTACATCAATGCCACCCTCTGGTTCATCATCACTGTAGATTATGGGGGGAAAAAGCAAGCACACCTGCCCTGCTTCAACTGACATGAATTAATTTGGGGTTAATTTATTAATGTGTCACTGTTTTAAAATTCCAGTCTGCACCTGCTTCCTTATCTGTAATTTGCTTTCTGTTGCAGTGCAATTTTTTTTCTCCAGGACCTTTGTGGCCTACTTGTAGCTATTCTATGATCCGGCTGTGAGGGTCAGAGCAGGGTCATACAATTGTTGCAACTAGCAACTGAACTCTGGAGGGGCCCCAGTCAGGAAGTACTACAGGGAATGGTTACTAATGATGAATTTGAACTTTTGCACCTGCTGCTGAGTGCTTTCAGTTTAGCAAAACTCGTTTTTCTGCAGAACAGCAAATGTAATGCCAACAAACTTACTTGTGAAAGTTGATTTCTAATCCAAAATTGATCCAAAGAAAGTCAAAAGGCCTCAAATCCAAAAAAGGGCAGGCAAATGTCAACCTGAGGAGTTATTCTGATAAAAGTCATCATTTTCAGAAGGTTTATGCTGCTTGCTAGTGGATTTCTTGTGCAGAATTGCAAATTTTGTAATTTCGCGAGTGCGAGATTGTTGCTGCCCGCCGCACCTACATGTTCGCAATTGCGAACTTACACCGCACGCCTCAAAATTGTATCACCAAGAAAAAAAAATCCGCTGCGTGTGAATTTGCGGATTTTCGGTAAATTCGCGAGCGTTCGCGGATTGCGAATTTACCGAAAAACCGCAAAATCCGCGAGCGGAACGGATTTTCCGCCCATGCTTACTTTGAATACAATGTTATTTTTCTTTAGACAAGAGCAGATATGCCCCACGTACAATCTTCTTCCTCCGCTGCTGCTGAGTAATCCTCATTGAATTCAGAGGACTCAATGAAATTACCAACTGTGACCACAGTGAGCTTTTTTCTGTTCTTCACAGGCATGCCAATATTATGGAGCCAAGTTTCAAGAGCAGAGAGGGTTGATTAGACTTTCTCCTGTTTGTGACCTCCTTTAGAGACATTATATAGCATAATCTGGTCACCAGAATGAAATGCTAACAGTAATCGCTGGATATCATGGTGGCCTCAGCCAGGTGCTTTAAACTTAATGTTAAGTGAAATGCTTACCCACATAATCAAGTCATCCGACTGTCTTCCTTGTATGATCTCACAGATGGAATGTTAAAAGAGGTAAAGCCTAGAGTAAAGTCCAGGTTCTTGAAAAACACAACTGATGGTAGTCGATAAAATGACACCATTCTAGAGCATCAGATTTTTGCACATGCCCTGCAGGTTTCCAACTTAGTAACTCTAAAGAAACTGCACCACTAAGAGCACTTTTGTGGATGGCAGAGCAGATTTCATCAAGATCAGAAGATTAATTTTGACAGTCGCTTGTGCTAGGTACCATGCACTGGTTTTTGAAGCTGAGATCTTTGTCAACCCCTCACCTTCCAAGAGGCCATTACCACTTCCTCTAGGTATATGTCCAGTTATATTCTGGGAATCACACTCAATTGCAATGACAATGCTTTCTGCTATGGGGGTTTACTCCGGGCGCTTAAGGTTGACTAGTCTCCTGCCCAACAACTCCATCCTTCTGCCAGGATCTCCACCACTCACATCTTTACTGTAGGAACGAGGAGAGTACCAAGGCCTTAATAAAACTGGATACCTTCTTATTATGAGGACCTTCTCCAAGTGTATGCCCATGTTTTCCAAGGGAGCTCTTTGATTCCACAATGCTAAACAATTGTCTTTTTCAGAAACCAGTTCGTGTTGTCTCCTTTTCACTCTTTTCTAGTTTGCCACAAATTCAACTGAGGCTATATCTTTGGGTTTGATTGAATTGTGTCTGTCGAGATGTCTGAGTAAGTGCAGCAGGTTACCCCAAATTAGGATCTCGTATGCACCTTCAGAATTATATACAAAAGTAAGTTCTAATTTCCTGTCATTATAGAGCCCCCAGCCTTCAGAGCAACTGCTCAATATGCTAGTTTTCTCCGACCAAACATTTGCCTGCAAGACGTAATGCACATGGACATTGAGGTTTGTGACTAAGGTCGGAAAAGTAGGCTAGTTCACAAAGGCCGGGTTTCAAGAGTCTACATTATAACAAGCATTTACAATGCAATATGTCTCGCATTTACTAGAGTTTGAGCTATTGGCATTGTAAATGACAATGCCTTTTATTTACTTGTTGATTTTTAAAACATAAAGACAAAGCATTGTTATTTACAATGCCAATAGCTTAAACTCTCACAAATGCGAGACCTATTGCATTGCAAATCCAACACTGACGATACAGATTTAAAAGGCAATTCAGATGGCGATCTGCGGTGAAATCATCAGATAAAAGGTTGCCCGTTACCCAGACTGTTTTCAACGCAAGGGCCATATTAATGGTAGACTGTACACTATACTAACGACTAAGTCCTAAAAATACCTAGAGGTGTTGCTGAGTGGTGCATGTGGGTCCTACATTTTCAAAAACCTCCTTTGATTTACCCTGAAGCCTATTTCTTTTTAAAACTTTATTGAATAAAGCAAGGATACAATCAGCCGTCTCGAACCGCCGACCTTGAACCTCGGAGCCTGTTTCAAGTTGTGGCGTGCTTTCAACACGAGCCGTGATAAGTATTATAATGGGAAGGGGAAATGAGCTACTGGAAATAAAATACTTCCTGAACAGAATTTAATAATTTAATGCAGATTTAATAAAGGAACCTTTCACAACATTTTAAATATTTAAAAAAGTAAGCCCATACGATTAGCACCCATGCTTTTAAAGTACACACAATCTAAATACAGTATCATGGCCTGCTGGCCTATCCTGGTTCTGAAATATATGGACACAGTTTGTCTTGGTAACGTTACATTTTATGCCTGACGGTTTACTGAAGAAAGCGGGGGGTCCTATGGGCAGCCATACAATATGACAGGGAGCACATGCATATATAAAGAGCCTTTAAAAGGGTGGCGAGTGTGCTTACAACAATTCTTCTTTTCATCAGGCTGAATCCTTACTCATATAGATTGAGTCAAAAGTCCATTTTTTTATATAGAAAGGACAGCTTTATTGATTCAGGTAAAAACATGAACAGCCGACACGTGTTTCGCCCCTTTGGCGATTCGCGCAAGGGCTTTTTCAAGGCTATTTACATCTGAGTCTGCTCATTGCAATTCTTACTCATTATTATGCTGGTTTCCAACAAACATCCGATTTTTCAGCAGTATAGATTTGTGAGGGGAAATCCCTAAGTTCCGAAGTCAGGAGCCTGCAGGTCGTTCCTTCCGCTTTCGCGTAGAAACATATATAAAGAGCGCCTGCCAAAACAAAGAGACACAGCAGGGTAGGAGCCTGTGTGATAAACAAAATGCTGTGCAGCACCAAGGAGGTACAGCAGCTTGGCAGCTCTGCTGGGCTCTTGTGTGGCTGGCTCAGGCGAGACCTAAAAAAGGGTGTAAAAAGGTAATGTTAATAACAGAGCTGGATTATGGAGGCGCAAAAGGGGGAACAGTTAGGTAAAAACTAAAAAAGAAAGAAAGCAGTGGAAAACAGACAAGGCTGGGTGGAAAGGGGAGATAGAGAATGCAGCACACAAGGGCAGATCTAGTTGAGTGCGACAGAACATAAGAGAGCGAAAGGAATGAAAAAAATTACAGAAGGGTAAATGAAGTGACAGAGTGACTGCAGTGAACAGGAACCGCACAGTTTGAGAAGGTAATGAGAAAAAAAGCGACTTGAACTATAACCAAGCAGGCTAAAATGTTACTGAAATAGCGTTTGAAAACCATGTATCTGTTGCAGAGCTCTTTCCAGAATCTATAAATGTGTATTTGCAATCCTTAAGAGACAATACAGAGGTTTAATAACCCATCTGTGCAGATCTGTGTTACCTGCAGGTCACTGGTTATAATCTCAGGCCGAAAACTGCAACTAGTGCAGACAATCATGTGTATCCTGCAGACTGCAGACTACAATGTCACATGTCATTCAGAATGCTCAATAGGTTACTGCACCTACTGCAGACATTTGTGGATACACATGTGATAAGTGTGTAGCGCGTAGTTTCAGTTCTAGTGAGATAGCTCCCTTTCAGCACGGCTCGAACAGTATGAGCGCTGCATGAGGAGACCCCTACAATTTCAATGAAAAGGGTTTAGAAGGCTTGGAATTCGAAAGAGGTACCCCTAAACGTCATCACTGTTGCACCAAATGGCATCTCAGCCATAGACCACTGTGAGCCCCGATCCTGCTGCACACCCCGCCCGAGCCCGGAGCCGAGCTTGCCGACAGTGGTGTTTAATCTACCAGTGAACAGGGCGCCGCACGGCCTCGCAGATGGTCAGTGGCATATAGACGCTACCTCTAACCAGCCCGTGACATAAGACAAGCCGCTGTGCGGTGTAAAAAACTTGAAAGTATCACAACAACCACAAGCTGGGGACCACGGGTCAGACGGGAGTGGGTTTTCATTTTGGCTCGTTGGTAATATTAGCTCTTTACAAACTGCGCCAATGTGCATTCTGCATAGTTTGGGTCAGCGCTTTACCATACCGAGGCATTACGAATACCGACCTGAGGGTGGTGCTTTAGTTACAGTGCCTGTGCCGGACCTGTTGGCTTCGCTGCTGGTCTGCGAGGGGTGACGGTGTTTCTGGTACTGTGTGACTTCCAGCACGTGAAGGGAGTGAGAGGATGTTGGTGGTGTGAGAGTGCTTACGGTAGTGCAGGACTGTTAGTTTGGGAGGCGTGTGAGAGTGGTGTCTGTGAAGGGTTTGTGAGAGTGCTTGAGTGAGTGTGAGACTGTTAGTCTATGAAGGGTGTGCAAGTGTTGTACGTAGTGTGAAGGTGTGAGAGTGCCGTTGTTAGTGGGAGACTGCTACACTATGAGGAGTGTGCAAGTGTTGTTGGTAGTGTAAGACTGCTAGTTTGTGAGGGATATGACTGTTGTGGGTATTGTGGAACTGCTAGTGTGGAAGAGCTGTGAGCGGTTGGTGATAGTAGGGGATAAGAGAGAGGTGAAAGTAGCGTGGGGCTGCTACTTTATATGTACTGCAAGTGTTATCACTCGTGTGAGACTGCTACTCCACGAGACTGTGTAAGTGTCGTCGATAGTGTGAAACTGCTAGTCTGTGAGGGGTGTGAGAGTGTTGTTGGTAGTGTGAAGGTGCGGGAGGGCTGTTGCTAGTGTGAGACTGCTACTTTATGAGCTGTGTGCAAGTGTTGTTGGTAGCGTGACTGCTAATTTGTGAGGGATGTTATAATGGTGTCGGTAATCTGGAACTGCTATAGTGTGAGAGAGTTATGAGGGGTTTTCTGTAGCATGAGGATAAAACAGTGGTGCCAGTAGTGTGAGGCTGCTACCTTACGGATTGTGTGTTTCACTTGTGTGTGACTGCTACTCTACGAGGCTGTGTGAGTGTCTTTGGCAGTGTGATTCTGCCAGTCCGTGAGGAGTGCAAGAGTGTTGGCAGTGTCTGGCTAAACCCCACCTCGCTGGAAGGAACAGCGGGTGCGGACGGCAGACACTCTCGGCCCCGATCTCAGCCAGGCCCTCCCCTCCTCACCGTGGTGGAATGCAGCTGAAGACTCACGGACAATGACACCTCTAAGTTTAAAGTGTAGTGTTTGTGTTATAAATGCTTCTTCTAGTGAAGACAAAGCAGACCCTCCAGGATTTCGCGATTTCACGGTTTGCCGCGAAATCGGCACTTTTGAAAAAATGCAGCGAATTTTACAAAAGTGCCAGCGAAATCGGCACTTTTGTAAAAATGCCGCGATTTTTTCAAAAGTGCCAGGGAAATTGAAGGAAGGCAAAGGTTAAAGTTGTACATTCCTATGGTAGAGCAAAACATGGTTCTTTTCCCCCCAGAAGGGAGTTGTGATCAGACAGCATTTTTACAAGTATTCGGCATAAGTCACCGAAATATGTAACTGTGTGATTTGCAGAGCCTGACATGCAGGTCATTCATGGGACAGTAATAAGAATATTCCCTGCTAGTAGGATGAAGGTTCTTCATTTCCCTGTGTTTTAGCTAACCCTGGAATGCTTGAGCAGTTGTTATTCGAAGTTGATAGCAAGGTTGAGTCCTATCCAGTCCATGGGCACCACACAACTGAAGTCCCCACCTATTATTTTAGGGCAGTGTGTAACTCCTGCTAGTCATATCAATAACCTGTCAAGGAATGCTGCTTTTCTTATAATTGAGGAATATATGTTAATTAAAGCAATATCTTTTTCCATCCAATGTACTTAGTTTGCTTCATCATCCTTCTTCATCCACCATTGAGTGACTTGAAACAGTACCCTGGGGTGGACACACATCAATACACTTCTGGAATGGGCTGAAAAGGTTGTGAAATATAATTGTCCCCTTCATCACTGCAGCATCAGTAATCCAATTTTCTATGTAAGGTGTTTATCCTGTAAGTAGGCAGTAAGTACTCCCCTTCATTCAAAACAAGTATGAACATTGCACCTTTTAGTGATATTATCATTCTCTCTAACATTCCACTTGAGATATTTAAAATTCCTCATTTTCAATGTGTTGGTCATTTGGGCAAGTCACTGGTACTTTATGTAAGGTTCAGGGTGCCCCCAGTCCATGACTATGAAGAATTTGTTACTGTATTTGTGGATCCTTGTCAGTAAATAATGTGTAGCAACTGCAGTCCCACTTAAGGTAAACTCTTTAAAATAATTTCTCCACCAAAACCTCCTGAGAACTGTAAGGCAATGGCCTCCTATCACTGAACAGATTAATAATTGTTCAATATGTGAATGTTGGTGTCCACCACCTGGAAGTAACGTAAGAAAAACAGAATATAAAGAAAAGGAGGGGGGATGTGCAGGCATAAGTCTGGACTCATGCCACCTACAGTTCTGCTGCAAGACTATCATAGTTCAATACATCCATCATTAGCTTACAGATGTCATCAGAAGTCTAGTACTACTCCATTCATTCAACTAGTGTTTGTGTATCTATGAATAGATTGTATCAGATAACCTACAGATCTTGGGGTCAGCCCTGGAAGGTGATGGCCATCTTCCAAGGTTTGAGCCTGGCTTCGATCATTGTTCAGACCCTCCAGGAATTCGCGATTTCGCGGCAAACCGCGAAATCTGCACTTTTGTAAAAATGCCGCAATTTTAACAAAAGTGCCCGCAAAATCGGCACTTTTGTAAAAAGTCAGTGATTTTAGCAAAAGTACCCAGGAATGCAGGGAAAAGGTTTATGAGGGGTCATTAGGTCTTCGGAGATTTTGGTGGTTTTGTGTAGATGTGCATATGTAGGTGGCAGAAAAATAAAATCCAACTGAAATAAAGTGCAGCAAAAATGCCGCTAAATTGCCATATTTGTGCCGCTAAATTTACATATTTGTGCCGCTAAATTTGCTAATCCATGCCGCTATATCCTGGGTTGTCTGGGTCCTCGATTAATTGAAAAAAGGTCAAGACACGCAACATCAATCACAGGACGTAATACCGGCAACTTGAAATATATAACCCGCAGGGACAATATTTCATTAATTGCACACAGTTTGACCCTGGAGATTGATACCACGAACATTCGTTACAGACACACACAGGGGGGTGAAGTTGAAGCGCGGCCGGGCTGCTGGAAAAGAAGCCAAATGGCAGCTGTGCAGGATGGCAGCTGTGCACGTAACGCGCGCGCTTGTGCGCCTGATAGTAAGCTATCAGCGTAAGCAGGGCAACTTGCAGCACTCAGCAGCTTGCAGAACTCCACGGAGCATGGTAGAGATTTTCAGGCACTTCACAGAGTTCCACATAGCAGAACTCAGCGAACTCCACCCAGTTCTAATAATTGTTATATTGTAAGGTATTGTAGATTAAATGATATAATGCAAATTACTGTTTACAAAATCACTTCTTCTTTGATATGCGTGCTGAAATTTTAAGGGTGAAGGGAAACATTTCAAAATGCACTGACCTCTGCCGACAATTACTTTCACCCTTGTGGTTTTATTTACTCAACAATACACACTCATAATTACACCTTAGTCAATGAGCCGTTTCAGATTCACCCTCTGCTTAAAACCGCTCGATAATAAAATGAGCATGGCCATAGGAGCATTCCTTTTTCGGTGTTTTCTCAAAAGTAACTGGACCAGCTTCGAGGAAATCAAGAAAACGCGCCTCGAATAGTTTCTGAAACTAGGTGACCTGAGAAGTGACATCTTATTAGAAATCATGACCAATTACATGGCATGGAAGTGAACATTGCAAGATGTAGATTTTACACCTCACCTTTATACCTCAGTCCATGCAGACCTGTTACTCACTTTATAGTGTCTGTTTTAAAGGGCAGTGAAAACTGGTACATTGTTGGAAATATTCTGGGCAATTAAAAAGGGGTTGGCAATAGGAAGCAGGAAGTTTGTATTAATTAATAGAGTCGAACCTGCCACTATTATAACGCCTGCAGTCGAAAACTTCCACAAAACACCCAACACATGTTTAGCCAAAATAATCTATGAGCTCCTGTACTTGGCCGAGTTTGTTCTGAAAGAATTAGCCTGGTCTCTTTCAAAGGCTGGCTTCTTTCTCAGACTCTCTTTGTCCTGCCAGATAAACACAGTCAACTAAGGCCTTTTACTAATTGGCACTGTTATCAGGCTTTGGGTAACCTTGGGTTTGCATTTCAGTTGTGGAACTGGCGCTATTCTTTGTCAGGCTTAAGAGTCTATGCAAAGGTACACAATGGAATCCTGGGTCAGTCATTTGAGCTCCTCGTGCTGTGCATTTTCACTTTAGTAAATGGGAGTTAAAAGACAGTGATGATTGTGTGTTAATGTTTATTGCATTGCCAATGCTCAAAGGGCTATTTTTGTCGACATTTCCAACCAAAGCAGACCTTTTATACTGTTGCAGTTTTCTAGCACTGCGCTAAAGAAAAATAAACATTCAGGATGTCTGAGGATTCTATTGTTTTTCGATGTAGGTCTCCCTCAAGAGAGCTTCAAATCATCATGACTTGATGTTATCTACACATTTAAAAACAAGGCCTAAAGTGAGAGCACTAAAGCTACAAGCTCTTGGCATTGCTGTGGCAGGGGAGCGCATTTCTTTGAAGTCTGAAGCGGGGGCGGGGAATCAGAGCGGCCGCGGTCGCTTTGATGTTCTTGTCTTTCTTGCTTCGTGGGAGGGGTAGGGGGAGCGAATTGGTGTGCACTCGCCTGGCTCACATGAACTGTACGCGATCCGCAGTGGGTAGACTTTTTGGGTCTGCTTACTATAAATCTTGCCTATCATCCCTTCGGGATGTAATAGGCGAGACCTAAAAAGGAGCATTAGGAGTAAATAATTGGGGTCTGGCCTATTGCACACCTACATTAGGAGCATTTGTCATCAGAACGGCCTTGTCAATGCAGGAAGATTCCAAGCAAAAATTAGCTTGTTGGCTGGGAAATGCTGACCTGCTGGAATTTAAAGGTATAGTAGACTCTGGATCCAAATGATATTGCTTTGGTGCTAATAGACTCACCTTGCACTTTGACCTTTTTATTTTTAGAAAAATTGGAAAATAATTGCACCTCATCTTGGTTACCAGTAACACAATCAGAATTACAATCTTTGCCATTAGAACATTTTTCTCCCATTTTCTTCATTTGAGTATTTTTCTCAATTTTCTGTTACTGCAAACCGTTTCAAAGTCATTGCCTTGCCCAGAGCTCAGTGGGTAGTATCAACTCCATTGTTGAATTTTGTCTGTTGAAGGGAGGCAGAGCCCATCCCCAGAGCCTACAATATGTTCAGTATCTGCAGGGGGAATGCTTCGAACTTTTAGACCAACTTTCCTCATGGAGTGGGAAATTTTCACATGCAATAGTCTAATTTGTTCAAGAATGTCCTCAACCCATAGGTGCGAAACACACAGTTTGAGTGACCGGAACCTCTCGGTTACCCATACATATAAGGCTGGCAGAGAAGAGTATTGAAGTATCCATTGGGCTTTCTAGAGCTTTGGCCTTGTTTGTCTATATAGTTATAGAATTCCTCTGTAAGGTACAAAACTCTAATAATGTACGGCACGGGGTACTTCATCCCTTATACTATGTATGCTGTTTGGTGTACTCTGAAGGACGTCTGGAAAGGGTGCCAAAAGTATTCTCGAGACCACACACAGGGGCATTGCTGTTGTTAAGACATCAAATTGATAGATTCTTCCAAAGCACAGCGAGTGTTGCCCTTGGGGCTGTATTCGAAAATGTTTTCGATACCGGCACAGATGACAGGGGCGGCTGGAAGGGCCGACTGCTCAAGACCAGAGGTCTGCTTGCTTTGCATGATGAAAAATAATCATTGGACTTCCAAGTCATGCGGCATGAATTATGACTATTGTGACACTCCATGAGGACAATGTAGAACAAAAGATTAAAGCTGTGGTGTTTGGACATGATGTATTACCCATAACCTGGGTCTCTGATGACATCAGCGTTGGTCATATCAATGTCGTCGTCTTTTTCATTGGTTGAGGGTTTAGTCTGGACACGGTTGGATGCCTGTCTGTTTGCCCATGTCTGTATTCTTTCTTCCCTCTTTATTGATGATATAACTTGGGAGTGACGTGGGTAGGTCTAATAAATCTGAACGAGAGCACAACGTCAAGCAATTGCCATAAGTGTGTGAAGAAACCGGAGTGATAATGCAACAGAAACACAAGGCACAAATTAGCTGTAACGTGCCCATGGTAGGCCGATGAAAAATGTAAAAAGCACTGGCAATTAGATTGCGTCAGAAACAACGCGAGCCCAAAAACATACTGTTACCCCTTCCCCCTTAGAGGCTGCCAAGCTCCTTGAGTCCGAGTTATAACACAAAATCCTGATTTAAAAGCGTCCTGCAGAAAGAATACAACTCTTTGCTGTTTGCATCCTCCGTGAAGTAAGTCGAAAATGCACTTCACGCTGTTGCGTTTAGTGTCTGAAATGTCGGCGTCATGGCCGTGGCATGTGCGTGGAACTCCTGGCATTTGTGGACTGAACCAACTGCTGGTTTCTCGCCATCCTCCTTGTTCTTGGAAGTGCGCGGTATTGTGTGTTTGCCGTTCTGGCCAGTTTCTGCGGCTACACTGCCCTATTAGTTGCCCTATTAGTCCTATCATATGTAAACATTTCCCTTGTAAATATTATCTTGTGCCAGTTGGCTTCATGTATATCTAGATGAAGGGCCCAACAAATACCCTCCTCTCTTCCCGGACGGCACATTAGTTCAGATTTCCTCACCCGACGCCTGGAATATGTGCCCCCTTTTAGTCCTTATACTTCTCATCACCACCGCTTTCCTAGTAACACCCTTCTCGTATCCCCCCGCACACCCTCTCCTCATTTTCCCAACATGGCCACCACGCGAGTTAAGGCTGGAATTAACTGCTACAAAATCATTTATTCTCCCGGCCAGACTAAAGCTTCAGTAAAACGATTGAAGCATAACACTATTGAATGTTTCCCTGATTTCTTTTTTGTTGACCAATTTTACAACGGTCGTTTTGGGAGGCGCAAAAACGATTTAATTTTCTTCACTCACGACACCCCATCTTGGTCCACCAGCTTATATAATTCCCTTAACGTCACCTCCTCCTCCTCTATCCCTCATGGGAAACAACTAAAGATTTCCCCCTCTGCGTATTTCAACGGCTCCCTCACCCTCTCAATCTATAACAACAGTACTGTCATGATCCAAGGCAAAGACACCTGTCTCTCTCTCTTTGACCACCTCTTCCCCTCCCTACTCCCCTCCTCTGTGACCGGGTTTTCCCCTAACTCTCCATCTAGCTCCACACATTACTCCCTTTCTCTTCCCCTGACCCCCCTACACTCCTATAGGCTGCACCCTCGGGAGGCACAGGTTGGCCCTCTTCCCTCCCCCTCCCTTGTGCCCTCCTCTCCCTTTCCTCCCACTTCACAGTATGCCCCCCCCTTCATCACGTCAGCCTTCCCACTTGCTAATACGCTCCTCGTCCAATCTGCACCATTGCGGTACTCCAATCTCATCTCCTCCCCCCTATTCCTACCTGCTACTCCCTTTTTTAGTCCACCCCTCCTCCAACCTCCTCCCCCAGCTAACTTTCCTCATGCTCCCCCTATTCCTCCCTCTCCCCCTCTTCTCTACCCTCTCCTTCCCTCGCTTCTTACCCCGATTTCTCCACAATCCTATTACATCTCTCTCCTTCCCCCCACTCTGCTAGCAATGCTGTGCTACCCCCTTTCCCTCCTTAGTAACCCTTTCCATCTCTCCCCATCGGACCCAGCAGAACCATTTCCTTTCTTCAACTTCTCCTTCTCCCAACCCCCCTCACTCTGCCAGATGCCCGTTCCCTCACATCCACCTCTCCTAGCCAACAGGACCTCTCCAACCACCTCCCCTCTTTTCCTCCCAAACCTTCTACACTCCTATGACACCTCACTATCCTCCCCTCTCCATCTCCTTCTACCCCACCGCCTTGATATGCACCCATCTCCCCCTAAATATATCCTTAATTCCTTTCCTTCATGCAACGCCAACAAAGACAACTCTCCCTTCACCTCTGATACACCAACCCCTGCTCTCAACCTCCACCTTTCCCCACCTATGAACCCTTAACCCTAACTCTCCTCCTGTCCCCCCATCTCTCCCTGCCTTCCACCACCAATTTCACCCCCTCCTTTTGCCATCGAGACACCCAACCTTCCGTGCTCTGCCCTACTCTCTCTTGAAAATAAGCTAGGCTATCTTATCACCGCCATCTCCCAGCTTGTAGCCCCATTTCACTTTTAAGCTCCAAGATTTCCACTTTCCCATTCACCTCAACTCCTTTGGAAAACTCTCACCTTCCCACGAGATACACCTCGCCCCCTCACCCAATCATAACCAAGCATAACCTGTCGTATGCAAACATTGTTCACTCACACAAGCCCTTGAATGCCACCCTTCTTCAACATGCATCTCCGTGTAACCCAACTGTCAGAACCAAGCATCCACCTAAACCCTCCCGTGCACCCCGTATAGGTACAATATCCCTATCACCCTTCTTAGCCCAAGTGTCCCCGTCATCAAAACAGTCTCAACAGAGCTGCGCTGTCTGCTCCACAACTGCAGATCTGCAATAAAACACAAACTCGAAATCTCTGATACCATCACCCTTCACAATATTGACATGTTCTGCTTAATAGAGACCTGGTTCAACAATACCTCTCACTCTATGTTATATCTCCTATTACCACAGGCTATCCTATTTTTAGGAATGACAGACCTATCAAAGTTGGGGGAGGTGTTGCAGTAATTTTTAGAAACTCCCTTCAACTTAAGGCTTCTCCCATCAGCGCCTTCGGCACTTTTGAATGTCTATCTCTTGAGCTTCACTACGCCACCGCTCACCCTCAGATTCCATGTCATTTACCGCCCACCTGGCAGCAGCCCTTCATTTCTGAAGGAACTCACTGTCTTCATCAGCGACCAATACTCGCTAAGTGGCAATCAGACCTTCGTGGGTGACTTCAATCTCCACTGGGCTCTCTGCAAAACTCTTCCGCGAACTTGCTAGCCACCTTTCTCTCTACTAACGATCTTATCCAACACTGCACAGAATCAACACACTCTAAGGGCTCAATCCTGGACCTTGTTATTACTAAAGCAGGCATGCTTTCTATCGCTACCCCTATTCACGTAGACTGGTCTGACAACCTCCTCATCCCATTCTCTCTTCACCTAGCACACTCTATAACTCTTGGCCAACCTAAGAGGGCTACCTCCTGGTTCTGTGACACTAAAAATATTGCCACCGTTTCCCTCTGTGAATCAGCTTTGCTGTCACTTCCAAGGTGTAGGAAGGTGGCTACCTGACTATGGTTACCCCAGATTTTTTGCCTTGTGTTTAGCTGGTTTTCAACTTAGTTGGCCTGGTTCCCTGCTAACCAGGGCCCCAGGCTATCTGCTTTCTCTGCAAAATGGATTCCATGTACCCTAGGTGCATAATCAAATTGGCTTGGGTCACCTTATCAGCCCCTGTACAGAGCACTATAGGTGCCCAGGGCATAGGTGCATCCAAGGCCTACCAGGGGCTGCAGCATATCTTTTGCCACCCCTGGCTGGCTATCCAAAATTGACACAATTGGCTGATCACTCAGCTGGGGCAAGGTGGTGTAACCACCCCTTGCTTAGATATAGTATGCCTATATCTAAACCTAACTGGACACATATATACCTATCAGTCACTCCTATGGCAGGCCTTAACAATCCTGGAGACAGAGTGCTTGGTTTTATGTGAGATGGTGCTCTAGCATGAGCTGAGCCTGTCTGCAGCTGTCGGGACCAACTCCCTAAGCTGTTCCGGGATAATGCCAAACCATATACTATTAAGTGCATTATAATCCTCGCTGTTATATAGCAACTTTGGTTTGGCTTTATCAAAACATGCCGTGTAAGGTGTCATACGATTTGGGATACTATCCCCTCGACAGTTCTGTCGACGGGGATAGCATTCCACCCCTCTAGAGGGAGAAGACATGTTACTTTACTGAAACGCGGTTGAATTTTAAAAGAGCCTCAGATCCACAAAATGGATGCTTCTGCCACAGACACAAGCCTGACCTCCTGCTGCCGACCGAAACTCAGCAGAGGAGGGCTGGACAAAGGCTTTCCTGTCGCAGGGAGGTGTTACACCACCCCAGACAGGAGATAGTGGATTGTAGCAGGGAGGTTTGAAAGAAACCAGACACTGCCTGGGGAGCACAAGGCTGCCCCTTGCATAATCCGGCCAAACCGGTTCTGGGGCACACCAGCCCCTGTCCCAGCGCGGCCTGGATCAAAGGAAAGGGGTGTATCCACACCCTTCCTGGGTCCCACCCATAATAATAATAATAATAATAATAATAGGGACATGTATAAAGCGCTGAGTTACGCGCACCGGCGTGTCCACGCGCTAAAAAGTGGGAGAGGCGGCAAACAGGGAACACAGCTGCCAAGCAGGCAGTTATTTAGCAAAGAGGTAGGTTTTTAATTTCGGTCGAAACCTTGCTTCTTCGGGTTCCAGGCGCAAGTCCACTGGAAGTTTATTCCAGTAGTTTGCCGCTAGACACCTGAAGGATCTGCCTCCCATGCGCGCTTTCTTTACCCTGGGGATCCTAAGCAGACCCCCACCAGCGGATCTGAGCACTCGGGCAGGTTCGTAGACTTCAATCAGTCTCCTCAATGGTCGAGGGGCCCTGCCATTCAGAATCCGGTGACAAGTGCAGAGGGCTTTATATTCGACTCTGCGCCTCACAGGGATCCAGTGTAACTTCTGCAGGGCCACCTTCGAAGGCGCCCTTTTGGGCAGCCTGAGGATCAGACGAGCTGCCGCATTTTGCAGCACTTGAAGGCGGGCCATGCTTTTCTCTGGTGCCCCCAGGTACAACAGGTTCCCGTAATCCATCCTGGCGGTCACCAGAGCATGCATAGGAGGGGACCTAGCAGGTAATCCAGCCCCCTAGATTGGTATAAGAATGGGAGCAGTGCCAACACACTCAGATTATCCTGATGAAACATTTGATACGAAACTCTGGACCCTTCGACATCCTACTCAAGGTAGAATACTGAAGAATCTCCCTTGTGGTCAGGGAGTGACCACCCTGTGCAAACAGGCACCATCCAGGACCTCGACGTCTGCTTTGTTGCAGTTCCCGCCGGAACTCGAGCGACAGAGATCGACGAGATCAAGCTTGCCTACCTTCTTACAGCCCGATCCACAGTCCCTGCAGAGCTGAGACCCGTGGAGGCGACGGGAAGCGTGGGGCACGCCATCTTGAAAAGACCACGAGACGCTGACCGTACAGCTCACGAGTGACCCTCGAAGCTGTACACCGGGGTTTGAGAAGCCCCAACCCTGAGCCACTCTTGCACCGAAGTTCACCCCACTACACTCGACGAGTGCTACGTGGGGCCCTTCTGCTTACTTTGGCTCGACGCGTTGGCCCGGTCACTTGCCAGCTGGCTTGTGGCCCCTGTGCCGACGAAAACCTAAAACCGACTTGCGATTCTGGTTGCTCCAGACTTGCACCAGCTCCTCTGAAAAGGAGCACCCGCTCTGACCCTCCTGGTCCGAGTGAGAAGCAATCTTCCAGTCCTGCGTGGATTGCTCTTGGCAAGTGTTGTTTGCTCCGATCTTGAAGCCGACAGCGCCGACTGTGAGAGGCTGCGTGGGACAGCTCGTGACCCGCTCCTGGACGTCGCAGATGGCCCAGAGCCCACGTGGCAGGGGAGAGAAGCTCCTCAACAACCACCTGATTGCGTCCGACATTGCCTGGTTCCGTCCTGGTTCCACCCTGGTCACTGCTGAGTGACCCAGACTCTGTCCCCTCTGCTTTCAGGTACTTTTCTACTCTGATCCACCCTTGGATCACACCGGACACTTCTCCTTCACATCGCCTGCAGCATCTACAGCTTCAAGCACCAAGAACCTGCGTGACGAAACCCGACGCCACTTCGACCCTATGCACCCGCTTCCTGTGGGTGAGGTAACATTGCAACGCCGGTGTTCCCACACTGGTACACACCTCTAGGGTCTGTGTCTAAAGTTTTGTCCATCTAGGTTCAGCGGAAGTTTCCTAAAACTCTATTTGTTTAACTTTTACGCACCATTGACTTAACATTGGTGCATGCGTGTGCTTTAAGCGCTGCACCCGAATCCCGCTGGCTTTTCCCGACTTCAGCATTGCTTGTCCCAACTGCTCCCAGCGATTCCCTAGGCCCTAGGCCTAACCACTGTTCGATTGGTATCTTTTATACCACTTTCTTAATATATGGTTTGAGTGGCCACCCGCCCTCATCCATAATTGTGCAACTTTGTATGTTATACTGTGCTTTTGATTTAACGCGTGTGCCCCTTTGCTTATAAAGAGTACTGGGGATTATTTTTAGTAATAAACACATATATTTTTATAATATATACTTGTGTGGTGTCCTTTCATTTGATATTACAGGATTGTGATTGGTAAAACAGCTCGCTTAACACGACCTCTTGATTTTAGCCTTTAAGGCTGCTTAGTCTATGCTACCATTAAGATAGCTTGTCTATAAGGTTGACTTGCAACCAGACACCATAAGGGATTGTTTGGACTGATACAAGGTGGTTCCAGAATTGGAAACATCATATATTAGGCCAACTGCTCACATTGGTGTGCAGCGGTGCGGATTTGAGCTTGCTGTTGTTTTACCATTGCAATCTTTTTATCAAATTGAAAGATCACATCAAGTACCTTAGGTACATATAAATCAAAAGCTTAGCATATTAAGTTCTACTGAATTTAGTAGTTGTAGATTAAAGGGATTAGCACACCCTGACTACAACTCACTAGCAAGGTACAGTAGGAAAACACTTAGTGTAGGTAAGTGCACCACTTGCACCTCACTAGCAGTCATGTCTGACACAGGAAGAGCTTCAGGCTCTGCCCCTGTGACAGTTGACCTTACCCAGGCAACTTCCAGCTATGACAAACTTAGCCACAAAGACTTGAGTGCCTTGTGCACTGCAAGGGGGCTAAAAAGGGGCAGAAACCCCACCATTCCTTCCCTGATAGCCATCCTGGAGAAGGATGACAGATAAGGCGAGTGCAGCTCCCTTAGACTTAGGAGATGGAGTGAACACCCCTGAGAATGAGCATACTCCAGAAGAGGAAGAAGAGGAGGAAGAGGAGGAAGATGGCTCAGTAGTAGATGGGCCTGGTGATCAGGATCAGAGGGGTAACCAGGTTGTAGTTGCCAGGCTTAACCAGGCCAACTTAGACCTACATGGGAATGGAGAGGGTCAGCACCTCCCCAGATCCTATAACCTAGTTCCCACAGGCAATAGAAGGGTGAGATCTCCCTCAGGGGATTCTCACATTTTTAGTGTCTCCAGAAACTCTCAAAGGGGAATGACTTCCCCCCCAGAGAAGAGAGCATAAGGCTAAGATGAGAGCTGTAGAACTCCAGATAGAGAGGAAAGAGTTAGCCCTGGCCCAAGCTAATCTTGCTTTAGCAAGGGAACAGAAAATGTGTGGCTTAGGCAACAATATTCCTAGAGAGAAACCCAGGTCCTATGATAGTAGAAACCTGACAAAGATTGTGCCCCCCTACAAGGAAGGGGATGACATCCACAAATGAATGACTGCTCTGGAGAGAGCCTGCATGGTACAGCAGGTTCCCCAAGAACATTGGGCTGCAATTTTATGGTACTCCTTTTCAGAGAAAGGGAGAGATAAGCTCCTCACTGTTAGACATGAGGATGCAAACAATTACAATGTCCTGAAGAGTGCTCTGATAGATGGGTTTGGCTTAACCACTGAACAATACAGGTTAAGGTTCAGAGACACCCAGAAGACACAGACTCAGGACTGGACTGATTTTGTAGATTGTGCTACTAAGGCTCTGGAGGGTTGGCTACATGGCAGCAAAGTACATGACTTCACAGGATTGTATAATTTGATTATGAGGGAGCAGATCCTAAGTAACTGTCAGAACCAGCTCTTACACCAGCACCTGGTGGACTCAGATTTGACCTTTCCCCAAGAATTGGGAAAGAGGGCAGATAAATGGGTCAGAACCAGGATTAGGCCTAAGAATCAGGACAATAACCAGAAGAAGGAGTCTACCAAGCCTCAAGATAAGGGTGGGGATAAAAGTAAGGAAAAGACTTCCCCAGGGCCCCAAAACTCCAAGGATGGAGGTGGGTCCCAAGACACTTCTTCAACCCAGAAAAAGCCTTATTGTCATGCCTGTAAACAGGTTGGGCATTACAAAACAGACAGCTGTTGGCCCAAGAATGGCAATAAAGAGAATATACCTCCAAAGCCAGCTCCAGCACCTCCTTTTACTGTTAGCAGTAATCCCCCAGGAAGTGGGAGCACACCCAGGAATCTGGGTGGGTTTACTTTTGGAGCCCAGGTGGACCCTGGCCTATCCAGGTCCCCATCACCCCAATGATCTTGTTTATGAGACTGGCATGGGGTTTGCCAACTTCTCTGATTGCCCAAATACCTTGAGCAAATATAGACAAGAACCCATCATCAATGGTTTGAAAGTTGAAGCCTTTAGAGACACAGGGGCTAGCATCACCATGGTGGCTGACTCTATAGTCCCCTCTAAGCAACTTTTACCTGGTGCCACATACCAGGTAACAAACATTGATGGATCCAAACAAATCATCCCATGGCAGTAGTAAGTCTCAGCTGGGGAGGTGTCACTGGCCCAAAGAGAGTGGCAGTGTCACCAAACCTCATCCTGGGCTTAGGTTGAACAGGAAATCCATTCTAGAATGGTAAACTCCAATGGAAAGGTTAGTGGGGCTGTAATGGCTACAGCCCCAGTCCTTCCTGAAAAAGTTGGTAGGGCTGTGCAAGACTCAGCCCCATCTTTAGCAGAAGCTCTTCCTAAACAGAATAGCAAAGCTGTTATGATAACAGCAGAAACCCAAACTGAGTCTCCTCCTGAAAAGGTTGGTGGGGCTGTGATGGCCACAGCCCAAACTCAAACAGATATATGGGTTGTGAAGCCTGAAACGATGGATCACTCCACCCAAACTGAGAGCATGGAGGAGGAAGAGAAATCTCCCCCTCACCAGACATTAGGACAGGATCAGCCTCCTCAGGGAACTGATCTTACCCCTGATGAAGGAACTGCCCCAGAGGTTGTTAGGCCTGGCCTGACAGAGCATCTGATGGCAGTGGACCCTTTTCAGGTGGGACCCAGTCTGGAGCAGGTAACCTGCCCCTCTCTACCTTTCCTTAGTCAGCCCAGGGCTGCAGAGGACAAGAAGGACAGTGAGACCCAGAGGGCCCCCTGTCAAATAAAGCACCCCCATCAACAGATTAGGGGCACCAAAACTAGTAGCCCTAGTAAGGGGAAAACTGTAAAAATTCCTGAGGGAGCCCCCTTAAAAGTAGTTAGGGACCTCCCACAGATGGACTCTGTTGGGCACAGCCAAACCTGGGACCCAAAGTGCCCAAACCTGAACTGTCCCTCCAGCAAGCCAAACAGAGGGACCCAGCCTCCAGCTTTAGGTAGCCAGAGGTTGACTCTGAGAGCTCAGTGCAACTCAGTTGAAGAAAGAAAGGCACACATGGTGGAAGATAATTGGAGGAAGTTGAGCCCTAAACTAGTGGAGCCTCACTTCAATACTCCATATCCAAACCAGCCATTTTCCTTGCATAAACACACCCAAGGTAGTGATTCCCTATGGTGGAGACCCTCTAATACCCCAAGGGTGAGGGACTACTTAGTGGACCATGAGACAGGGGGTACCCATGCTAGTGCAGGTACTGCCTTATATGGCCACTCAGGCAATATAGGCTTACCTGGCCAAGGATAGCCTTATCTCCTTTCGTTTGGGGGGGGTTGACTATGGTTACCCCAGATTTTTTGCCTTGTGTTTAGCTGGTTTTCGACTTAGTTGGCCTGGTTCCCTGCTAACCAGGGCCACAGGCTATCTGTTCTCTCTGTAAAATGGATTCCATGTACCCTAGGTGCATAATCAAATTGGCTTGGGTCACCTTATCAGCCCCTGTACAGAGCACTATAGGTGCCCAGGGCATAGGTGCATCCAAGGCCTACCAGGGGCTGCAGCATATCTTTTGCCACCCCTGGCTGACTATCCAAAATTGACACAACTGGCTGATCACTCAGCTGGGGCAAGGTGGTGTAATCACCCCTTGCTTAGATATAGTATGCCTATATCTAAACCTAACTGGACACATATATACCTATCAGTCACTCCTATGGCAGGCCTTAACAATCCTGGAGGCAGAGTGCTTGGTTTTATGTGAGATGGTGCTCTAGCATGAGCTGAGCCTGTCTGCAGCTGTCGGGACCAACTCCCTAAGCTGTTCCGGGATAATGCCAAACCATATACTATTAAGTGCATTATAATCCTCGTGGTTATATAGCAACTTTGGTTTGGCTTTATCAAAACATGTTGTGTAAGGTGTCATACGATTTGGAATACTATCCCCTCGACAGTTCTGTCGACAGGGATAGCATTCCACCCCTCTAGAGGGAGAAGACATGTTACTTTACTGAAACGCGGTTGAATTTTAAAAGAGCCTCAGATCCACAAAATGGATGCTTCTGCCACAGACACAAGTCTGACCTCCTGCTGCCGACCGAAACTCAGCAGAGGAGGGCTGGACAAAGGCTTTCCTGTCGCAGGGAGGTGTTACACCACCCCAGACAGGAGATAGTGGATTGTAGCAGGGAGGTTTGAAAGAAACCAGACACTGCTCGGGGAGCACAAGGCTGCCCCTTGCATAATCCGGCCAAACCGGTTCTGGGGCACACCAGCCCCTGTCCCAGCACGGCCTGGATCACAGGAAAGGGGTGTATCCACCCCCTTCCTGGGTCCCACCCATAGGAGGGGACCTAGCAGGTAATCCAGCCCCCTAGATTGGTATAAGAATGGGAGCAGTGCCAACGCACTCAGATTATCCTGATGAAGCATTTGAAACAAAACTCTGGACCCTTCAACATCCTACTCAACGTAGAAGACTAAAGAATCTCCCTTGTGGTCAAGGAGTGACCACCCTGTGCAAACAGGCACCATCCAGCACCTCGACATCGCTTTGTTGCAGTTCCTGCCGGAACTCGAGCGACAGAGATCGACGAGATCAAGCTTGCCTGCCTTCTTACAGCCCGATCCACAGTCCCTGCAGAGCTGAGACCCGTGGAGGCGACCGGAAGCGTGGGGCATGCCATCTTGAAAAGACCACGAGACGCTGACCGTGCAGCCCACAAGTGACCCTCGAAGCTGTACACCGGGGTTTGAGAAGCCTCAACCCTGAGCCACTCTTGCACCGAAGCTCACCCCTCTACACTCGACGAGTGCTGCGTAGGGCCCTTCTGCTTACTTTGGCTCGACGCGTTGGCCCGGTCACTTGCCAGCTGGCTTGTGGCCCCTGTGCCAACGAAAACCTAAAACCGACTTGCGATTCTGGTTGCTCCAGACTTGCACCAGCTCCTCTGAAAAGGAGCACCCGCTCTGACCCTCCAGGTCCGAGTGAGAAGCAATCTTCCAGTCCTGCTTGGATTGCTCTTGCCAAGTGTTGTTTGCTCTGATCTTGAAGCCGACAGCGCCGACGGTGAGAGCCTGCGTGGGACAGCTCGTGACCTGCTCCTGGACGTCGCAGATGCCCCAGAGCCCACGTGGCAGCGGAGAGAAGCTCCTCGACAACCACCTGATTGCGCCCAACATTGCCTGGTTCGGTCCTGGTTCCAACCTGGTCACTGCTGAGTGACCCAGACTCTGTGCCCTCTGCTTTCAGGTACTTTTCTACTCTGATCAACCCTTGGATCACACCGGACACTTCTCCTTCACATCGCCTGCAGCATCTACAGCTTCAAGCACCAAGAACCTGCGTGACGAAACCCGACGCCAATTCGACCCTATGCACCTGCTTCCTGTGGGTGAGGTAACATTGCAACGCCGGTGTTCCCACACTGGTACACACCTCTAGGGTCTGTGTCTAAAGTTTTGCCCATCTAGGTTCAGCGGAAGTATCCTAAAACTCTATTTGTGTAACTTTTACGCACCATTGACTTAATATTGGTGCATGTGTGTGCTTTAAGCGCTGCACCCGAATCCCGCTGGCTTTTCCCGACTTCAGCATTGCTTGTCCCGACTGCTCTCAGCGATTCCCTAGGCCCTAGGCTTAACCACTGTTCGATTGGTATCTCTTATACCACTTTCTTAATATATGGTTTGAGTGGCCACCCGCCCTCATCCATAATTGTGCAACTTTGTATGTTATACTGTGCTTTTGATTTAACGCTTGTGCCCCTTTGCTCATAAAGAGTACTGGGGATTATTTTTAGTAATAAACACATATATTTTTATAATATATACTTGTGTGGTGTCCTTTCATTTGATATTACAGGATTGTGATTGGTAAAACAGCTCGCTTAACACGACCTCTTGAGTTTAGCCTTTAAGGCTGCTTAGTCTATGCTACCATTAAGATAGCTTGTCTATAAGGTTGACTTACAACCAGACACCATAAGGGATTGTTTGGACTGATACAAGGTGGTTCCAGAATTGGAAACATCATATATCAGGCCAACTTCTCACACAAGGCTAGACCCGAACCTAGATGTTGACGATCTCACCTCCCAATGCCTCTCAGTCCTGGCAGTCGAAATCAATAACGTCACTCCTCTCCAAAGCAAAAAGAAAAGGACTATTCTCTCAGCACCTTGGTTCAACAAATCCCTCTATGAAGAAAGGAAGCACCTAAGACTCCTGGAGAAACAATGGAGGCAAGCGCCCTCCACCGATAATTTGGCCACGCTTCGTTCAGCAAGATCCAAGTACCACAAGCACATCTTCCTTGGGAAAGCATCACACTTCAGAACCCTCCTTGACTCATTCAAAAATAGACCCAAAAAACTATTTGATATCATCAAGAATACTAACTGCTCTCCCCCAACCTCCAAGTTGGAGGATTCTACAAAGAAAGCTGAGGATTTATCTGTATTCTTTGTCGAAAAAGTGAAATCACTTGTGGATTAGGTTGCTCATCCTACCCCTCCAGAGGAGCGCAAATCACTAGCCATTTGGCAGAACTTCGACCCCATCTCTGAAGATGTCCTCCTCAAGTGCATCCTCGAAACAAGGCCCTCCAACCATTCTCTTGACCCCATCCCTAGTGCCATTGCCATTGACTTCTATAACCATTCTCTTCCCTATTGGTCCACTCTGGTCAACCTCTCCCTCTGTCAAGGCTCCCTTCCTGTTCCCTTCAAAACTGGGCAGGTCACCCCTCACCTTAAAAAACCCACTGCTGATGCGAATGACCTCAACAACTTCTGCCCCATCACTAACCTACCCTTTCTTGCGAAGATCACAGAAAGATGTGTTGCGAAACAACTCTCTCGTCATATCGAGGACAATGATCTTCTTGACAATTTTCAGTCCGGCTTCATCCAAAACTGCAGCACTGAAACAGCCCTGCTGCAAGTGATTGATGGCGTGCTGCGGATACGCGATTCGGGGGGGTTCTTGTCTTCTAATTCTCCTTGACCTTTCTGCAGCCTTTGACACTGTCAATCACAACACCCTCCTAAACACTCTTCAACAGAGAATGGGCATGGAGGGCACTGTGCTTAAATGGTTTGCTTCCTTCCTCTCTAATAGATCCCAAATGATCAAAATAGTGGACAATCTTTTATCTCCTTTGGCAGTGGGTCAAGGTGTTCCTCAAGGCTCTATACTTGCACCCGCATTGTTCAATCTCTATTTGGAACCACTGGGAAATCTCCTATGTAAATCCGGGGTCCACTATCATCTCTACGCAGACAACACTCAAATCTACCTCAAGGTTGCCTCCACTCACGATCTCTCCGTCCTAATCTCTACTTTGGACTCCATTCAAAACTGGATGTCAATACATCAACTGATTCTGAATCCCTCCAAAACTGAATGCCTCCTCCTATCTTCCTCACTTTCTCCTCCCCCGGTTCAATCATGGATGGACCAGATGAATCTACTGAACAATAAACCCATCATTGTCGACAGCGCAAAATCCCTTGGTGTCATACTCGATAAAAAACTCAATCTACTCTCCCACATTAATTCAATTGCAAAGTTTGCTCGATACCAACTGTGCCTTCTTTGGGGGATTCGTCACTTCTTTCCGTAGCATGACCTTAAAATCCTGGTGCAATGGCTGGTCCTCTCCAGACTGGACGACTGCAATTCTCTTCTTACTGGCCTCCTCTAATCCCACCTATCCCCCCTTAAGTCTGTTCTCCATTCAGCAGCTCATTTCATTTATGGGGCCAAAAGAAGCGACCACATCACACCCATGTTATCCACCCTCCGCTGGCTTCCCATCGAGGCAAGATCTATCTACAAGACCGCCTGCATTACCCACAAAGCCTTGCACTCCTCCTCTCCTCGCTACCTGGCGAATAAACTGAAACTCTCTGGAGGCTCTAGACCATCACGAAATGCGGAAAATCTACTGCTTGAACCTCCCACTTTCAAGAAGGAAAGATCGATGGCCCAATCCTTTTCAGGCAACGCAGTGAGAATCTGGAACTCACTTCCGCCTCCACTCCGGACCACCACCACCTCCTCCCAGGCCTTCAACACTGACCTCAAAGTTCTTCTCCTTCAACGACACTTCCAAAGTTAATTCATGCCCTCTCTATTATCTGAAGGAAGACCTTTTATTATAGGAAATTTCTATTCTCCATGACTATGGAAGTGCCTTCCCAGTGTGTTCTTATGGTTTGAGAGTCTGCCATTTATTGCAGTATTACCCTTTTACCTGTGTTTGGTACTCTTTTGTAACATGCACACGTCACTTTTCTCTTGTAACACACTGTTTGCTACCTCTTACATTTTGTTTGCTTTTGATACTTGCACAAGTGCCACCATTGCCTACGTAACATTTGTTCTTGTGTTTGAGTGTCATCCATTTATTGCAGTATTATACCTCTACTTGTACTTTGTACGCTTTTGTAACCTGCACACATGTCAATTTTTCCTCCTGTAATGCACCGTTTGCTATCTCTTGTATTTTGTTTGCTCACGATTGTCACTTTTGCCTCATGTAATGTAACGTTTGCTTTTGTAATTTGTTCTCTTGTAATGTTCTCATGTATCAGTTCTGTTCCTATTGTGAAGCGCTCTGATACCTTCGGGTAAAGTCAGCGCTATATAAAAACGCATAAATAAAATAAATAAATTAGTGAGGAGACCCTGCTGGAAATATGGTAGCGGCCTGCCGGATGCTGTTGCCCCCATTGAGGAGGGCCAGGGAGGCGGCCCTGCGGCGGAGGCCTGCGAGGCACTGTGCCTCGCCGAACATCTGCTTCTGATTACGGGAGGCCCGTGGACATTCTTCCTGGCCTGTTTGTCACAATACTGTCATTAAAGGGAAGCTCGTTCGCGGGGCAGGAATGCGCATATGCTTCCAATCACCCGCCCATGTGGTGTAACCTGATCCGGGCCTGCACTTCCTGACTCTGGGCTACTGCTGGCAGGAGATGCCTGCGCTCCAAACAAATGTCCGGGGGCTGTGCTCTGGGGGAGGAGAACTCTTTGCAGATACAATATCTTGCTATTTAGTAAGCTACCCTGACCTATCGGGCGAGGTTAAACTTCCGGCGTCTGACTCTTTCCATCCCAGCCTCACTGCTTCCCATGATGTAAAAGTTGTGTTTCCAATATGCGCGTTCAATATTTTTGATACTAGTTAGTTGTATTCTAAACTCTGTGTTGAGGAGCAGCAGTAAAGTATAAATCGGTGCTTTAAGTAGGGAGAAGATAAGTGCAGGTACTCACCCGAATGAGCCTCGAACGGAGGGGGGTGGGGGGGGGATGTTGGTTGCGGCGGGACTATTGGCAGGCAAAAGCTGCAGGCATTTAAATTATTTTATTTAATACCAACGAGATCCAAGGTCAGTGAATGGGGTACTATTAACATGGGTTATGATAACATCTGTATTTACAGTTCTTTGAAGTGGAAACTGTATCTTCCTCCCTAATCCTTAATGACGCAAATGAAATACACTGAACATGAAATTCTGCTATGCACGTCTTTATTCTTTAACATACAATGACACATTGGTCATAACTTTTATTACCACAATTTAACACCTCCCAGCAGATTGCGTAATTCCGGTTTAGAGTCCACCCAGATCCGCAAGGTTCCTAGCGCTCAGGGCTTTAAGTGGGATGCAAAACAAAAGCATTGGCATAGCAGCCAATAGGTCTCGCCTGTGGGACCTTATAAGTTTTTAGCCAGGTCTATTGGCTTTGCTAATGTGTTTAAGCTGGAAGCTTTCTAGGGGGGGGGGTGTCCACATGGGTCAGCAGGTGCCGATTTTGCACTAGGCGTGTAACCACTGGCAGCACAAAGACAAGCACACGAATTTCAACATCTATAAAGTAAATAAAAGGAGGGCAGGAGATATGTTGGAGACATTCAAAGTCATATTTAGGAGTTCAGTGACAGCGTGAGAAATTGACTTTGCAGCGCTTTTAGAAGCCGGGGGACTGAGGGGTAACATAATAATAGATGTTTATTGTTACCTAACTCAATGGTATTCATTTTATCTACCTCAGAAGGATGTAAGGCTGAGTGGACCTGCCGGTATTTGAACCTGTGACCATGAGGTCCCCTGCAGTGGATTGGCCCACAAAGCCACCAGACCACTCCCTGGAAGGACTAAAGATAACGTTGGGGGGACTAGCACCTCACCTCTACCTTACCTAATATAACATTAATAAGGATTGTGGGTCTTCCGAAAAATGCCATAGATCAGGCAAAAAGAAAACAAAGGTTGTTTTGCTCTCATTTTTTACAGCTCAGAAACGCACAAGTTGTTCTTTAATTTGTTGCAGAAATAGTTGTAAACTGAACTTGCATCATGTTTACTTAATATCAAGTTGTGTAAATGTCGCTGTAGAAGAAAATATAGATAAAACATGCTGCAGGACCGACAAATCTGTCCGTCACAGCCTCCTGTGTCTGAGACTCCCTCTTAAATCCTGCTTGGACTTTCCATTCTGTTTTTTTATAGTTTAGATGTTCCCGTCATAATTATAAGAACTCCCGTGGGAGGCAATAAATCGATAACCTGTGTTCCATCTGTGATTCATGCAGCAACGTAAGTGTTATTTATATTAGGTTACCCACATTTCACTTGTCCATACAGGACTTCAAGTACCACAAAGCAATGGGGATGGCAATAGGTCCCTCGCGCCTGACATGGGTCAGTTTCAGCTGCCCTGTAGCCAGCCTAATGAAGCAGATTTCTGGCTGAGCGCTCTTCCCAGAAGCCCTTGCCTTTTTGTAGATTTGCATCAGTGCCCCGTGAGGGTGGTGTCTTTAGAGGTGCCAGTGTCCGGGCAGTAATTTGTATTTGATGAATTATTTATTTTGCTCTGGTCACCGTAAAATGAGTCTACACAGAGCCCTCGTCCTGTGCAGATGGAGCACATGCATGAATAGATGAATGAATAGAGTTATTTTTATGGGTGTAGCTCTGCGAAATGTATCAGGACACATTACAGCCTGATTCCCCCAAAAATGTAAGAAAATTGTCCTCTAGTGTATATGCAGCAATAAACTGGCTGCAGGTTGTAGACAGAAACGTGCATAGTCGTGTTTTTCCCACCTGTGAATTATTATTTATTTTAGTGATTTATAGCGCGCAAACTTGACCCGTGAGGGTATCAGAGCGCTTTACACAGTTACACGGTAAACAAAACAACTTAACAAAGCAACCTAGTCTCAAGTGCAGAGACATACAAAGTTTGGGGAGGGGTAGGGTAGCTGAGGTGCATAGGATACAGTTATAATGGGACCAGTAAAAACAAAAACAGAAGCCCCACGATTACATATCAGGGCGAGTTGGTAAACTGCGGAAGAGGCGATAGTTATGTATTCGGTAGACACACTGTGGTAGATGCAAGCATGTCATTGGCCTAGGAATTTAACCATGAGGAAGGTTTTGGTCTCCTTCTTAAAGCCAGCACATGTGATCTTGAGCAGGTCACATATTTCATAACTGTGCCTTTGCCGTATGTGAGCGTATTTTTCTACGGTGCCAGAAATAACCTGAATTTAACCAATCTTCACCCTCACAGGTCTCGTGAGGCCACCCTCGTTACTAAACTATCCTGAACTCGAGCGCTGGAATGGTGCTAAGTCCTAGTCTTCTTTTCTGATCTTTCTAAAGATGTAGGTGTGAGTCCGAGCTGTTGTGTTTTTGTGTCTCGTATATAACTACCAGTGCTTGCCACTAGGGTCAATACAAAAATGAGCCCCCACGTGTTACTACAGTGGGCATTGAATACACATTTTCAAACAAAAGACCCGGGAAGGATGAATGACTGACTGCATCCAATAGAATTTAAATATATGGTTTCCCGGGTGCTCTCTGAACCCCTCTACAGGTGCATTAACTGGGTCAGTTGTCTTGCCTGTGGTTTTGACCATATATACACAAAACACCTGAGCACACCAATATCATTATTTCTAAAGTCAGTAATGTAAATATTTCTCAAAGCAGTCAGTGATTTCTCAGCGCCCTATATATTCTTGATCCAGAGATTTTCAAGAAGAAAAGATAAATAATCCAAATAGATCTTCTTGGGTTGAGGTCTGTTTTTAATTTCCACAGTTCACAAGAAGAAAACAGCAGCCGACGCGCGTTTCGCCCACAGGGCTTTCTCAAGGCTTGTTGGTAATTTCCCCAAATGTCTGTGATTGCGAGTATTTTCTTAGATGTATTTCTCTTAGGCGGATGGAAAGTGTCCTGAGTATTTGAAATTAATTTTTATACGCAGATTGTGGTCGCAGATTGGTGCTCCTATTTTTCACTCATCAATATGATAGTTGTGGCCCAAATATGTAAAAGAACTTGTCCTTTTTCGAGTTACACATTCAATCCTTGGGTCCAATTCCATCCATTAGAGAATTAAAGTTCCATTTGAATCTTGATAAATCCAAAAGTACGCTATTCGACTCGTGAGAGCGCTACACGTGGCGCCCACTCGTACTCCTTTTTCATTGGTCAATACTAAAATGAGCCCCCACGTGTTACTACAGTGGGCATTGAATACACTTTCAAACAAAAGACCCTGGAAGGATGAATGACTGACTTCACCCAATAGAATTTAAATATATGGTTTCCCGGGTGCACTCTGCACCCCTCTACAGGTGCATTAACTGGGTCAGTTGTCTTGCCTGTGGTTTTGACCATGTTCCTACACAGATGTCTGTCCATGCAGACCCTCCCCGACGCAAGCATTGCTGAACAGAACAGCAATTTAAAAAAAAGTGTATCCATGAAACCGCACTCTTGTGGAGGTGGTGTGTGTCCCTTGCCGGGGTGGAGGGGACGCGCCTTCCAATGAAAGCGGTAAGGAAATCTGACCCAAAACAGATGGCCCCTGCGCGCCACTGCTAGCTCCTGAGAGCAAAACTCTCTGAGAGTAAACATTTCCAGAAAAGCTGGGACATCCGCACGCCTTTAATAATTTAGTACTAAAACCAGACGCAAAGGCCAATAGCATGTGAGCAACACACGCACAAGCTTTTAGAAAAGCTGAAGTGATTCCAAGAGGCCGATTTGCTAGAGCAGTGCATGTGTTATGCTAGGCTCGACCTAACTAGGGGGTCTGTCAAAGGGGCGTGGCCTATGTAATTAAGGGCATGGGTTAAAACACTTAAGCTAAAAATCTGTACTGAGTATAGTGTGCTCTCAGACTTGTATTTTGCTGTTTCTGTCATTGCATCCAGATATTCTCCACTGCCTCCTTCAAAAAAGAAGTGAAAGCGATTCTCATGGCTAAATTCATGTGAATTACTTACTTATTACTGTATTCTAATTATTAGTCTGTCTTAACAGTTTACTGCCCAGTCCAATTGAGTTTTGTTGGATGCACTATTAGGTGCTCTCTATCCTCACTGTCCTGAAGAAGACCCACCCTAAGGCTGGAATCACCTAGCTGTTCACTCAGGGGTGGAAACATAGACTACAACTAGCGCACAAGCCCTGATAACTGTGAATTAACAGCAGTGTCGTTGGAAGGCTATGTGATATATAGGAACAACTGACCTATGTTAGGCTGGAATTGTATCTCGAAATGTGTTGAATACATGCCACACCTCTTTTCCTTGTCCACCCTCCTCACGGTTTCACATTGAACATTGACCAACTACACTCCATCTACATTTTCTCACACCTGAGCACCTTTCTTCTAAGACTCAGAACTATGTGGTGATAAAAGAGCGACTGCTTTGCCGCATTTATATTGCGTATTTACTTTTGTAAATAAATTGCATTCATTACGAATATCTAACATGGGTCTGTGGATGCGGGCTTAATTTAATTTTGTTTTCCAAAGTTGTTTATTGTTACTGTGACCACCTCTATATTGTATTGTATTATTGGCCCGGTCTGGTAGGATTGCAGGTATCCCCATTGATATAACTACAGCCACAAAGCTTGGCAGACTTTATGGAAATGTTATGACCTGCAGCGGCTCAGCAGAGGGCGACACTGATGCTCAGTGCCTGTGCAGGCTCCACTGGGACAGGCGTGTTGGTAACAGGGCAGCACTTGTCCTGCAGTGCTAAGCATGTCTATCTTGAGCTGCACGCTGCTCTTCTGCTTCTCAGAGTAGCAGTACTCTCCCTAAGCAAGGATAAGCTCCAGTACTCCAGGAGAGAAAATGTATAAGGGTCAGTTCTCAGTACCTGTGAGTACTGGTCCATTTAAAGCATTGGTATGAATGGAAACTCAGGGTTATCCGTGGAATAAAGAGGGCCAGAGGGGGGAAAATGTCTATTGTAGACAAGCTATGACAAAATGAGCAAGCTGAAATTGTAAGCAAGCCCTTTGAAGGACAATTGAGGATATAACTTTCCTCCTTAATGCTGCATTCAAAAGATCATTTTACCTTGTATATTTGGCTAAAGTGTGTTGAATTTCGGATGCAACTAGGGATAATGATGTTTAGCCAGTTCAGTTTCAGCAGTTCTTTTCTTTTAATTTATTTAGATATATTTCTATTAAAATCATTGACTACTACTAGGGAACATTCCTCACCTTCGTACTGTCTTGTACCCGTGTGTCTTCTCTATCTCACTTTTACTACTTATTTATGTATTTATTGTTTTCTAGGATAGTAGTTGGTCTTCCATCTCTGACCCCTCCTGAGGCACTCACCGAGCAGCAAGTTGGGGGCCGCTAGTGAACCCTTGGTCCCCGTGACCTCAACCGGCTCCCCGCATGATGCAGGTTGCTCATACCCAGAGGGAGCAGCTGTTTTTGCATTCTTTCTCTGGGCAAGAGTAATATGTGTTCCCCTGCCCGCAGGAGCGTGGGCAAGGAAACAGAGTCTGCTCTCACCTGGCTAGCTAAGGCTGAGGCAGGCAGAAAACGCTGCATCTTTAAAACTCATATCAAAGTAGACATCCCGACTGTGATCCTAGGCCCACTTACAGCCCCAACCCCATCTCTCTCATAGCAGTTGATAAGAATCTATTAGATCTACTACTGATGATTGCGACCAAACTCATACTGATTGTATGGAACTCCGCTAACCACATGTCCTCCTACACATGGTGGACATGAGACACTTACATTCGCAGCACACACAAAACCTACCTCATCCAAGATGATACTTCTAAATATTTCCGCATGATTTGGAAGTCTATCGACAGGATCATGCAAAAAACGAACCTTCAGAAGTAACTATCCTATTCTCTCAAACCAAACAATAAACATATCCCAAACTACATACCTACCCACCAACAGGTTACCGGTGGGGCAAGTCCACTGCTTTACTTTCCCCCTTCCCACCTTCTCCTCCATTTCTTGTAGACTCCATACTCTCACGAGGTACAAATCAATCGCCAAATACCATAAACAATACATTAAGCCAGAGGGTATGCTGACACAGACTACGTATCGTCAATAATCTAGCCCCCCCACTATTACTTTGCTACCAGAGCAACTGCACAACATCCCTTAGAATGAGAACCGTGCACAGATATTTGAGATGTATACGGGGTCAAGTATGTTATTTACAGAATACTGTGTTCCAAGTCATTTTTTCTGAAAAATGTTGTCAGCTACTACCTATGTATTTTGTTTCTTTAGTTTACTTTTCTACATTATCATGTTTGTTTATCCTCAAAAAGGTTCAATAAAAGCGCACTGAAATTAAAAAAAGCGTTTCCCGAGTGTTAGAAGAAGCAGAAATACAGTGTGTACTGATGTGATCCCAAGAGTAAACAGAACGCCTTGACATGACTCACTTCGGACCTGGTTGTTAGTATCAACTTCATACGAAACACCCAAGAAATGACTTGTTTAGCATTACATAGATATCTTGAGGATGAGATTTCAATGTAATAATATCGTTTCCAAATATTTCTTAGTAGTGTACTAAAGGCTTATCCGGAATTCACAGGAATTTGACCCTCGAATATAGATGATATTGCATAGAGAAGAGGTATCCAACTGTAGTTCAAGAACTACTGGTAGCTCAGCAGTACACAGAAAGTATCTCCCTAAAGTGCAGCCCAGTACAGTACATAATTCAGAGGGTCTAGCCATTTTGAAGATTTCAGCGCTACTCATATATATATATCCTTGGAGTGGTTGCCAGTCAAACCAATGGCAGACCCACCTTCTTACACACAAACACACACTCTACCAGCTTGTGGTACCTGCAACATGACCACCTATCTCCACTCTCGATTTAGCAAAGTTACATGGGGAGGGATTATTTTGCAAACCACAGTTAATCGATTATACACGTCCTGTGAAAACCGGGCCAGAAACGAAGTGCCAGCAGTAGCCAGAGAGAAGTTGCTTGAGTGTGGGGCTTATGGAGAGAAGGTAGAAGCATGTGATAAGTCTATTAGCAGCCAAGGAGAGCACAGTCTGGATTGAAAGTGGTGAGAGGGTATCGGCTTGTTTGTTTCAGATTGTGGAAGTGGTATGTGCTTACATGTATATTTGTTTAAATGTTTAATTTTGCATATGTGCACTACAATATGTGCGTTGCAAATGTGGCTGGTGTGAGTCCCTTCTTGAAAGACATTGTCTCACCCTGGAAGCCAATCATGGTGTTAAGGAACACCAAATGCATACGGTGCCCCCCATATAAGGCGTTCATCTCTGGAACAATTATGACTATTTCTAGCATAATGTTGGCACTGTCAAAAGAATGACAAATCTTTGTATATGTTGGGCGTCCTTCGACTAATCATAGCATATTGGTTGCTTTCCTTGTCGTTTTGTGAGTAAGCCTGGATTAATCGTGGCCATCTATCACATGGATGGCTGCTAATGTAATGTCTCTTGTGTTCGGGCCTTGACAGATCACAGCGCCAGGATACCCGCCGGGTGATAGTTGTGCTTTATAAGTGTGACTTACATACATACATTACATTACATACATAATCAAGGCCATCCTTGGACTGATAATGTCCATAGCTTACGTGGCGTGGTATTCCTTAGCATCACCGTTGGCTGCCATAGCACACTTGCGGCCCTGACATAATGGTGCTCATGCTCGTCTTAATACAGGCATCTCAGATAATATGGTGGGCATCCCTGGCATGTGATGGTAATGCCTTTTCTGGTAAAGCAGAATATGTCCGTGTGATGCATTTGTACTAGGGAAGTTACACGCTGACATTTAAGGACCATATATGAAAACTGACTTTTAATGCAAACATTGAGTTTTTTTCCAGAAAAAGACAAGATTTTCTTTGAAAGCATACTTGATTTTAAAAAACCTGTATTTAAAAAAACGTTTATGCTGATGTTTGAAAACAGAATGATTACAAATTCAAAACATATTTAAAGCTGTTCTTTGAATGATAGTTCATGCCGTGTTGAGGAGGTTTTGTAGCAGAGTTTCCTTTGTGGCACTGGGGACTTTCTGCTGTGGAAATCATTTCATTAGATATTTGGAGACATTTTAAATTGATAAAGATTTTACTGACAGTGCTGTTAGTAAACCGGTCTTCTGCTTTGGGGTGGCTGGGGTTGTACTACAATATCAAATTTTCAGTATCGTTTATCCAAACTATTGTATCCAGAGTATCAAAATATCACAATATCATGAAGGTAATATTTTAGGTCATTTTGATTGTATTTAAGTTCTTAACTCCACATCTTCTTATTTTTAAGATACATGAAGTAGCTTGTGACTATTTTTATTTATCAGAAGAAGCTCTCATCATAAAGCTCAGAAACCTCTGTCACAGAGGAAGAAGTGCCATTTCCAAAGAGGTTTTTGTGGGGTGAAATAGTGCTGGGTTATCTCATTGACTTTTCTTTGTGGTACTCCCTGAAAATGTTTGCTTGCTTGCATTCAGACTTTGTGCTTCCAGCAGATTGCTAGTACGGTTTCTTAGAATGTTAGCTATGGTTATTTATATTTATCTAACACCCGCTGAGCCATTCACTCATGTGATTACTCTACCCTGCAGCAGCATGTGCAATCTTGTGAGACTTAATGCTTTTAACGCACCAGAGCCATGTAACCCCCATCCTAAACGCAATACCAGGTCATGCCTACAACCTAAAACAGTGTATGAATAAAGGGGTTTACCCAAACATAGTCACTGGGACCTGGGTTCTATAAGTACTAGGAGGAAGGGGTCCCAGTGTGAACGTAGAACAATATACACGATTCAAAGAATGAATTACCAAAACAATGAATGGATCCACAATGTTTTAATTCACAATGGGATAAGGTATAATGAATATACACAACAAATTGTCAAGCGCAGTTAGCGGTTGTACAGTGCCCCAAGGGAGGAAAAGGGAGGGAGGTGGTGATAAAGTGAGGATGTGGAGATGAAAGGTATATAGTGACAGTAAAATCAGTCAATTGAGCAAAACTGTTTTGGCAGTATTATACAAAACCAAAATAGCCAAAGGGTTAGGCAATCAAATCAAATCGGCATACTTCACAAAATACAGTCAATGTTATGATAGTGGCGTGAAGTTGACACAAAGAAAGTGGTTGTCGACGTTTCGACCCTTTTATCAACGCAGGGAATAGTTGTGCCCTTGCTGTGGGGTCTTCATCAAGACCAAAGGGTGGGGGCAGGCAACCTGAGTTAGTAGAGTTGCAAATGGACTACCAATGTCCTGTAGACAGTTACTTTCATCTAGGGTGTGTCTGTAGGGTTTAGTTATCGGGACTGGAAACGCCGCTCGAAATTGCATTTTTGAGCGGCGTTTTCAGTCCCGATTTACTCTGCAGGAGTACCACGGAGGTTCCATTACCTGCGGTTTGGAGTTTGACTAATTACGGCTCAGAGACGGACACGCTCTGATACTGTCTACATTGACGGCGTGGTCCATCGACCAATTCTTTTACAATCAACCATCGATCTTGAAAACTTCACGCCACTATCATAACATTGACTGTATTTTGTGAAGTATGCCGATTTTATTTGATTGCCGAACCCTTTGGCTATTTTGGTTTTGTATAATACTGCCAATACAGTTTTGCTCAATCGACTGATTTTACTGTCACTATATACCTTTCATCTCCACATCCTCACGTGATCACCACCTCCTTCCCTTTTCCTCCCTTGGGGCACTGTACAACCGCTAACTGCGCTTGACAATTTGTTGTGTATATTCATTATACCTTATCCCATTGTGAATTAAAACATTGTGGATCCATTCATTGTTTTGGTAATTAATTCTTTGCATTGTGTATATTGTTCTACGTTCACACTGGGACCCCTTCCTCCTAGTACAACCTAAAACAGGCCAGACCAAACAAGATGAACAATAAACATACACCCAATAAACTGTAGCAATTGCAAAGTGGGAACTGGCAGCCACAGCCATCGCGTAACTCAACACATATCCTGGAGCTCCCTAGAGCCCAAGCGCATCATGTAGGATATTACATTTGTCATAGGAACTTATATAGAAACAATGCAAAAGGATCTGTAAATTCAGGGGAGCAGCGCACCGTTAGTGCTATCATCCAGGACAGATCACAGCTGTACAACCCTCATTGTCAGTTGCTATCCCAGTAGCCCATCTGCCGTTTGTGGTGTCACTGTAGGGAAACGTGTTAAGCTGCCTTCGGAGTCCGAGCGAACCGTACATGCGTGCGGAACCAGCGCTCCATGTAAGCCGTCGCATCATTTCTTTCGCTTCGTTCCAGCAGCCTTATGACACAAATGTTATTACGCCGCACCCTGACCTCCGCGCCTTCGACTCTGTCCATCAATCCCTTGACCTCCTTCCAAAGGGCTTGGAGCTGATTCGCATGGTCCTTGTGCTGTGGCACTAGGTCTCCTTGTGTAGAGTTATGCTCCTTCACCGTGTCAGCCAGCTTCGCGTGGTCCGCTTTCAGTAAGTTAA
The DNA here is from genome assembly GCF_964263255.1 of Lissotriton vulgaris. Classification (NCBI taxonomy): domain Eukaryota; kingdom Metazoa; phylum Chordata; class Amphibia; order Caudata; family Salamandridae; genus Lissotriton; species Lissotriton vulgaris. The sequence goes on from NC_141689.1 coordinate 1,312,886,192, forward strand.
AAACAGTAGTGAGGATGCCCATTTGCTGTTCAGTGGCCCTCCTGGACTTCCTGACTTCGCTAAGTATTAAGTCCAGTTCATTCTGTGCTCCCACGTCTGCTGTGGGAGGGATCGTATTGAGTGATTGCATACTCAGTGTTGTGTCGTCCTTGTCCATTTCTTGGGAGTTAGTGGCTGTGACCTCTGCGTCTTACCTCATGTGCAGTCCATCACTCCACTTATTTTCAGTGCGTCACGGCCCTTGAGTGCTCGATCTGTGCGTCAGAGAGCCCAGAATAGTCACATCGGCTAGGGTAGTGTTCTGTGGGCCTCAGCGCCCTGTATATCCAAGTCCACCTTCGCTGTGCAGGAGACCTGTATACCAATTGCACAAGGAGTCCCGCTAGGCAGCCCACCACTGGTATCACGCATCTACATATCCATCTGGGCATTCTCTCAGCCTCAACTGCAAATGCCGGGCAGGGTAGATCTCCTATGCTCCAAGGTATACTGTTGCATGCGCCGGGGAGACAACGCATGCCACAGGAGCCTTCGATGTGGCGAGACTCCCACACACCGCACTCAGCTGCTTCCAATGTTCAATGCGATTACGACTCCCCGCAATCGCCGCCTGCAGTATGCCACCGCATAGGGTGGGCCAGCTTCAATGTTGGGGTGGGTGACCGGAGGAGAAAGGGGATCACCAGATGGTCACCACTTCAGCTACTGTCCCATCCCTGTCCCCCACAGTATCTTCATGTTCATTAGAGATCCTCACAGTCATAGATCATCTTACAGGAGGACAGACTTGAGCCCCCCATCCCTACTCGCAGCAATGCCAGTCCTGCAGGTCAGGCCACAGAGTGCAAAGTCCCGGCATCAACCCCCGCTGCCTCGCAGGGAACACAGGCTAAAAGAAAGGGGGGAGTGGTGGAAAGGGGTAGAGGACCGAACACGGCAGTCCCGCCAGCTCACCAGTGTCTTATGCAGGGGTGCTCCGCCCTCCGGCAACCCGGAGCGTCCAAGGGGGGCCCCCCGCTAATGGAGTACAACACATGTCTCCTCCCTCCTTCGCTTTGAGCCCCACTCCCACAGTCACTCAAAGGGGGGCGGGATGGGAAGTGTGGTGTGCGCTCTAGTCTACCGGCGTACACGTGATGACGCGTGACGCCGTAGACTAGAGCGGGAGAGTCGCGCATGCGCAAGGACGCAAAAGGAAAGGCGCGAACGGAGAAAGCCGGCAGTTGGCGACCGGAGCGGCAACCTGTTAGACGCTCGGCGCCCTTGTAGCGTACATTGCAGAAGCTAATATAATAAACGGAGTAAAACCTTCCAACTGTGTCAGAGTGTCTTGTGGAGGAAGAAAAGAACATTACAGTGGCGACGAGGCTGGGACCCGGACACCACCAGGTGCAGGGACATCGGCAAGAAAATTAAAACCCCCCACAGCAACATCCACGAGCCAGGAGGGCACAGGATCTGCAAGAAAAACAAACAAGGGCGTGGCAGCAGCGCAGCAGCACGACCAGGAGCTAAACACTAACAGCAATAGCCAGGTCAGTGTGGCCCAGGACCCCGGGAGCCCCCAGGCAGCAACCTGGCAACCAAGGGAGACACCCCTGAGTCTGAGGAAGGGGGGAGGACAGTGCAGACAGCGCACACTACGAGGGACAATACCCCAGGTAGCCCAAGGGGTCAAGGGGACACGGCAGCGAGCGCAGGAGCGTCCAGTGAACCCACCCAAAGGGCCCAGGAAGAGGTACCTAGAGGCGAAGCCAGAATGGCGAACCAGGCATCAGCCCTGATGGCACCGGTCCCATTCCTAACCAGGCCAGGTGAACCCCAACTCAAATGGGAAGACTGGAAGGAATACTTCCTCAATTACATTGAAGCCCTGGAGGATGAGAGCGAAGGGGAATACAAGCCGGAAAGAAAAAAAAGGCTGTTGCTCCACAACTTAGGCCCAGAAGGGGTCAGGGTGTTTAAGAATCTGGTGCCCAAAGAGAGAGGTGCAGCGGAGACGGACGTCTTTGTGAATGCACTGGACGATCTGGACAGTCATTATCGTCCAGCAGTTTGTGTCTCGATAGACCGCTATAACTTCCAACAGAGAAAACAGGAGGCAGGAGAGTCCATTGATGACTATGTGGCAGCGCTCCGCCGGCTAGCAATCACGTGTAGGTACGGGAACCTGCAGGATGAATACATCAAGGACCAAATAGTGATGCACACCACCAGCAGAGCAGTACAAGACAAGCTATGGGCGATGAATGAAACAACCTTGAAAGAAGTGGTAGCAATGGTCAAGAAGGCAGAAATGTCGAAGAGGGGCGCAGACGTGGCGAAAAGAGAAAGTGGGCCGAGACCGATGGTTAACAAAATCGACGAGGCGCCACATGCCAGCAAGCCCAAAAGCACCTACGGAGACCCGAGGAAGGACACAAGAGGGCCAGGGAAGCAGCTGCCCCGCCCCAGCCAGGGATCGAAATTTGCGTGCTATCGATGCGGCAGTGCAGCACACACAGCCCAGGACAGGCGTTGCCCAGCGTTCGCGCCAGGTGCGCATTTTGCGGGTTGAACGGTCACTTTGAAAAGGTCTGCCGAAAGAAAGGGACGAAGTCCACGGTCAAGTGCATCGACGCGGCCACAGCCAACGTAAGTGAAGAAGAGGACCTGGAAGAAGACGACCTGGTGCTATGCATAGAGGATCAAGTACTGGACGTATCCGGGAAGCGAAGGGATAAGCCCCGCACCGACATGCACATCGGGGGCGTCAAGGTATACGTGGCCGTGGATTCGGGGTCCCCCTGGACCATAGTGCAAAGATCAATATGGGAAGAGGATTTCGCGCCAGTATTAGGACCCGACCTGGAGCCGCCGGACATCAGACCCATCTCGTACACCGAGAATTCCATTCCATTGGTAGGATGCAAGGACCTGGAGTTCGAATTCAGAGGAAGGTCGGCCACGTGCACCCTGTATGTAGCGGAAAAGGGCCCATCCGTCCTAGGATGGAGAGATGCAGGTGCCCTCGGCATAATACTCAATCCTGGAGGGAAAGAACAGATCCTGCTCACTGATGAATGGCCCCTCTCGCGGGAGGAAGACTGGAAAGCAGCATACCCCAAAGTGTTTGAAGGCACGGTCGGCAAACTGGACAAATTTGTGCATAAAATGGTCCTTAAGGAAGGAGCAGTACCGGTAGTGCATAAGGTCCGGAACATACCGATATCCACAAGCGAGGCAGTGCGCCAGGAACTACGGAAGTTGGAAGAACTGGATATCATCGAGCCAGTGGACAGTGCAGAATGGCTATCGCCCTTGGTGGTGGTAAAAAAGCCCAATGGCAAGGTCCGGCTCTGTGTGGACCTGAGGGAGCTTAACAAAAACCTCATAGTGGAGAGGTTCCCGCTCCCCAGAATAGAAGAGATGCTGGCAAAGACAAAAGGTATTACCCATTTTTCCACCATAGACCTCACGTCTGCATACTACCAGATAGAACTCCACCCGTCGAGCAGAAAGTACACAGCGTTCATAACGCCCTTTGGATGCTACCAATTCAGGAGAATGCCCTTCGGCCTGGCGTCCGCTGCGGCCGTCTTCCAGAAGCTGATGCATAAATTGTTTAAGGACATCTCGGGAGTGCAATACTTCCAAGACGACATCCTAGTGATGGGCTCCAACAAGGGAGATCACGACAGAAAACTACACCAAGTGCTGGGAGTGCTGCAAGGCAAAGGAATGACGGCGGAGTGGAGCAAGTGCAGGATTGGGTCTCGCTCAGTGACCTACCTTGGGCACGAGATAGGCACACACGGGATCTCACCGAAGGAGCAGAATGTGAAGGCAATCAAGTGCCCCAACTACCAAAGAGGAAGTGCGGTCATTCCTGGGAATGGCCGAGTATTACAGCAAGTTTGTAAGACATTTTGCCACGAGAACGCACAGGATGAGACAACTGACCAGGCACAATACAAAGTTCGAATGGGATAAGGAGGCCCAGGCAGAATTTGAGGCCATTAAAGACAGCATCAGCCATGCAATTCCACTGCAGGGGTATGTCCCCACGGGCAAGACCATAGTAACGACAGACGCAAGCGACAAGGGCTTGGGGGCTGTCTTGGCGCAGGAAAGGGAGGACGGAACAAAAGAAACCATCAGTTTCGCATCCCGGGCGCTGTCCCCGACGGAGCAGAGGTACAGCGTGATTGAAAAGGAGATGCTGGCGGTCACGTGGGCGTTGAGCAAATTTCGCCAGTTCATATGGGGCACGAGATTCAGACTCCAGACGGATCACAAGCCACTCATCAAAGTATTGACGTCATCAGGCCACGACACAGCCACCCCAAGAATAGCAAAAATGACCCTGAAGCTGCTAGATTATACGTACGACGTGGAATACCTTCCAGGTACACAGAACAGGGTGGCTGATTACCTCAGCCGGGCATCGGCCATGGAAGAGGCGCCAGGGGAGACTCCGGACACAGAGGAGATGGTCGCTAGCATGGAGGATCATGAGTCGTCCATCAGTGCGCAGGAATGGCAGGCGGCTTATGAGCTCGATGAGGAGAAGATGGAAGTAAGGAGACATCTCACCGTGGGGTGGCCGGACAAGAAGAAGCTAACGGAGGGTGTCCGACGTTTCTATGAGATGAGAGAAGAATTGTCCCTGAGTGACTCGGGGATATTCTTGTACAGAGGAGAGAGAGTGGTGCCACCAGAGACGCTGATACCCCGACTGCTCAAAGTACTCCACGAGGGGCATCTGGGCATAGTGAAAACCAAAGCACTGGTCAAACAGATGTATTGGTGGCCAGGAATGGATGCCCACATCGAGAGACAAGTGCGGGAGTGCGGACAGTGCCAAGGAGCGGACAAGGTGCTCCGCCCCCTCAGACCCGCTCTGGGGAAGTTCGACACCCCGCATGGCCCTTGGGAGGACGTGGCTATAGATATCCTGGGGCCCGTCCTGGACAGTAGAGGAGTAAACAAGTACATTTGTGTGCTAATAGACAAATACTCCAAGTGGCCAGAGGTGGACATACAGGAAGCGATGGACACAGACACGATCCTGAAGTTCCTAACTGGGGTGTTCCTCAGAGAAGGAATTCCCAAAACAATCCTCAGTGACAATGGTCCGCAATTTGTATCGGACAAGTGGAAAAGATACATGAAAAGGAATGGGATCGAGGTGAGACACACGGCCGTGTACCATCCAGCATGCAACGGCCAAGTCGAAAGGTTCAATAGAGTGCTCATGGGCTCCATCCAGGCAGCCATATCGCAGGGAAAAGACTGGGAGATGGAGATGATGAACATGATTTGGGCATATCGGATAACGCCCTCTGTAGTGGGGTACAGTCCGTTTCAAGTGTTAAGAGGAAGGCACCCCTTCACCCGAGACAACGTGGCATGGAGGGAGAAGACCATCACCAGCAAGTGGTCCCCAGCCGTGGTGCAGCACAATCTGGAGAAGGCCCAGAAGATTTACGCAGCACACTACAACAAGAGACGCAGCGCGAAGGAAACGGCGTTGGAAGAAGGGGAGTGGGTTAGGATCAAACTCCCCACCCTACAGAAGAAGGGCGAAAGCAAATTCAGCCAGCCGCTGCAGGTCAAGGAGGTGCGTGGCAGGGCGGCTCTCCTCAGTGACGGCAAGGTCTGGTCGCAAGACCGCATGGCCAGGGTCAACAAAATACTGGTCTGGCCAAAGGCCGAGGAAGTCGAGAGATGCGTGGATCACCCGGAGGATAGACCTCTTCCGGAGTTCAGCTCAGACAACCAAAGGGAAGGTGCAGGCGAGGACAATGAAGAAGTTGTCCTGAGAGCCAGGCCGAGAGACGGAGGAGGAATACAAGCTAAGGCGGAGCAGGGAACAGATGTGAGAGAAGTTGGGGTGTCCCATGGAGAGACGGAGGCGAGAGAGAACATGCCGGTAAGACACACCCGCAGTGGAAGGGCAGTTGTGGTGCCCTCTCGTTATAATGACTTTGTGATGGATGGACACTAGCTGGTGCCTTCCCCCGGTACCCCACATAGACTATGTCCACAGTTTGAGGACACTTGGTTGGGGGGGGGAATGATTTACGTTGTGTTTGGTAAAGGGGGGAGATATGTGGTGTGCGCTCTAGTCTACCGGCGTACACGTGATGACGCGTGACGCCGTAGACTAGAGCGGGAGAGTCGCGCATGCGCAAGGACGCAAAAGGAAAGGCGCGAACGGAGAAAGCCGGCAGTTGGCGACCGGAGCGGCAACCTGTTAGACGCTCGGCGCCCTTGTAGCGTACATTGCAGAAGCTAATATAATAAACGGAGTAAAACCTTCCAACTGTGTCAGAGTGTCTTGTGGAGGAAGAAAAGAACATTACAGGAAGCAACACACCGCCTCCAGCCCCAAGCAGGGACAAGGTGCAAAATCCAAATGGGCCCCCCCCCGCAATATGATCTCACTGTGCAGGCCCAGTCCAGGCCTGCACCACGCTCCAGTAAACAGCATTGGGCCGGGGCAGGATCACTCGCAGCTCGTCTCGTCCCTGGGCCGGAGGTCGAGCCCTCGATAAACACTGCTCCGTTCTGCAGGGTATTTTCTCTCCCGCACGGCACGCCACAGCTCCGTCTAAGCAGGTCTCGGACGTCAGAGGGGGAACTTCGTCGGCATCGACGCTGAACTGAACCACAGCTTGGTCCTCCCTCCGGCAGCCGCTGTCTCCCGGTCCCGTAGCCTCTGAAAGCCAGGATTACCGCCTCTACTGGTATTGGCTCGCTGCTCATCCGTTGCACAGTACCCGCGGCCCGTTTGGCACCACAAATACCAGTCAGGATGTAGTAGAGATAAGGATTATTTGCTCAGGCTCCGGAGCTCACTCAATGCACGGCCGCCATGTTCGGCAGCTGGCCACGCCCCCCACACAATAAATAAAACTCAAGTGAAAACTCCCCAATACTGAGCAACCCGTGTATTGGCTGTTTTTAATAACCAGTGAAAATCACAAATCAAGGAATGTACTTGGAACCAAAGGTCCAGAAAGGGTTCACACATAGGATCAAGTGACCCACACAGATGTAAGAATGAACATTGGCGAAGCACCAAAACTGTTAATGGTAGGGTTCTGAGTGAGCTCCGGGGCATCTAAGAGCCTCTTCAAATTGGTTCACAAAATCCATTGCTATTTATACAAGGTTTTCTAAGGGTTCCATAATATGGTTTTGAACTGTGGCCAGATAAAGCAAGCCACCTAACACCAAGCCTTTAAATACCACAAGCAGCGCTGATCATAAGTGTAATGTTGTGTGATGCTAACAGAGATATTAAACCCTCAAACTGTGCACACTACTCATGGTGATAAATGTGTCTTATGTACTAAGCATTGTATGCATACCATGAGATGCATGTGTGTGTTTTAGGGGGTACCCACGTACATACCCTACCCCAGTATAAAGATGTAATCGTGTCAAACCCCATCATGGCCGCGTGGACTGAGGTTTGCTCGGTTCTGCTCCAAGCACCGGGGATTTAGAGAATGGCCCACGCAGAATGCGGCCTGGCCCGTGGTTTCGGAAGAAGTAAAGCAGGGGCACTGAATGGATACTCTAACTGCACCGAGCACACCTCATTTCACCACCGGTATAAGATGAGGAGCAGCTATCAAGATGGCATTGCCCCTGCTTGGTGACTACAGACGGCTGGAGGCGGCTCTCTTTTGGCAGCTAAACTCACCGGGAGTGTGCTATCCAGACGATATTTCAGCCCTCTGCTGCCCGGGACCGGAGGGCATACAATGCAACGAGCACTGGAGGTACGGCAGCGGCGACGTGAGGAGAGGCGGCCCGGTGTGGATGATAGAGGAGCGCGCCGAAGCTCGCTGTGAATAAAGGTGGGGGCCCATTTTTAGTCAAGGGTAGAGCATTTGCCCATCTGTGTCTCCCCCAAAATACATGCAGCACGACTTAAACTAAGTGGGCCCCCTCCTTGGCCGGTGTGAGAATTGTCTGTCCTTAAGATGGCGCCCATCAGGCTTCACCAAGCGCCAGCGACCTTGGTTGGCACCGGGTTCTGAGAACAGCTGCCATACCGGTGAGCCTATGTAAAAGGGGAAGAGCAGGAGAAACTCACCGGGTGATTAAACTGATGGTCTTGAGAGTGGGTGAGCCGTGAACACCGGAGATCGGGACTGCCTAATTCTAAGATGGTGGCTTCCTGGGACAGAGCCCCTAGAACGGTGATCTTACTATTGCTACTACCTGCTGATGAAAAGCCTGGGCCCCGTATTTCATTCCTTATGTTGCTGCATGCCTAGCCTTAATGAAGAGTGCATAGCTTTAACGGATTGGAAAGGCTCCGTTAATTGAGACTCTGATCCTACCATATTCTGACAGAAACAGCCTGCCTTGAAAGAGAGTCAGCCTGCCAAACATCTCCCCACCTCACTGTTTGATCGCACTGGAATACAGGAACAATTGAGGGAGGCATGGAATGCATTGCAGCACGGTCTGAGGAACCAACTGGACAAGCGCCACGGAGCAAGCACTGCTTGATGTTTGAATTAGGCTCAGGGTTTCCCAGTAATACCCGGACAGGTGCGGAAGTAGGAGCTATGACGGGGGCCCCCAGGCGGAAACCGGGGAGATTGAGCAACATGGTCGATGCCCGGTGGAGCTTTTTAGGCAGCTATAGAGGAGTTTGGCTCTGGTTCACTCCCTCGGCCGTCACCTACCCAGCCGGACATTAGACATAGTTTTTGTTCATCTCCCTGTTGTGTTTCCTTCCCTCCACCGCCTCCTCCCTCTGTGATCATGTGGCTACCTCCCCTTTCTGACTTATACGTTAATATCTCTTGTTACTGTGTAATCACAGTTTTTCTCCTGACGTTTATTCTTGGCTCCTGTAACTGATGCAATTTTGTAACCTGTAACTTGCTGATCCTGGTGTAAAGCTGTGTTGCCCGAGCAACTTTGGCTGATGCCTGGTGGAGCTGTCATATGCAGCTATATAGGAGTTTGACTCTGGTTCACCGCTCGGCCGGCACCTACCTAGCCGGACAACGGACATCGGATATCGTTTTCCTCGTCTCACCGTTGTGTTTTTCCTACCTGCACTCCATACCCCCGTTTACCATTCCCCCTCTAGCTCTTCACTCCCCATCAGGCCCGGACTGGCCGTTGAGGGCACCGGGCAATCCCCCGGTGGGCCGCATGGTTGGGGGCCGGTTTTGGGCCCCTGGGGCCGTTTTTGTTACAGGGCCGTTATGCTGCAAAAACTGCCCTGTAACAAAAACGGCCGAAAAACGGCCCTGTCACAGAGCGCGGTCGCACCTCTCCCCCCTCCCCTCTCCTCCCGGAGGGGGGGAGGGGGGCCGGCCGAGCACTTTGCCAGGGCCGGTTCTGGTTCCCAGTCCGGCCCTGCTCCCCATAAGACATGTGTATGCGCTGATAATCTCACATTATTGTGTAATCTCAAGTTTTTTTTCTTTTCTCCTATGTCTATACTTGTCTATATAATTATGGAACCTGTAACTCACTAATCCTCATGTAAAGTGCTCTGATTCCTCCGGGTCTAGCTAGCGCTATATAAAACTTTGCAAATAAATAAATAAAAAGAAATAAATAGTGAATGGTGGGTAAGGAGACAGATGCACAGACCCACCCCCTGCTGTCTAGTTTAACATGCTCTTCTCTTGTGAGGTGTATCTTCTGTAATAGGGCTTCTGTTAATCCCTCTTGCCTTAGGTAATGTGTAATGTACTACCGAACTAGAATACCTTATTTTGCTGGACTCTCTGCTTCAGGGCGTTCCGGGTACTGTGCATCAGGGGGGTCTTGTTGCTGTGTTATGTGACAGGAGCAGGCAGAATTGCTGAAGCTGCTTCACCCTGTGTTTAGGTTATCTGGCTGCCTCTCACACTATCATATCAGTGGCTATACCTGTTTCATTGGTTCCCCTGGGACCTCATTGGCTGCCATTTGGGTTAATAGGAGTTAGTACCTGTCATAAAACTGGGCACTAACGGTGGGGGTGGATTAGTACTATATAGTGTGGATGGCTTCCTAAGATGCAGAGATTTAGGGTGGAGGTAGCTGTGTGATGATATTCATAATATGAACCTGTTTTTTACATACAATATAACACAACCCTGCTACTTCTAAATACTATAAGAGTTTTCAGGATGCTAGTTTGGGTTGTCCTTGTCAGAATTCAAACCCAAATCCATGGCTAGGTGATCCCACAGATATTTCCTTTAAATATAATTTCCTTTTTGAGAAGACAAGAGGTGCTAGCTCTAGTTTTTGCTGGTCTCCGAAATGTTTCACTGGTCCAATATGGCCCAAATAGCCAGACTCCAATTTACATGTCACATTTACTTAGCACAATATGATCACACAAATATACAGTGTAGATTCCAACTGAAGAGCTTGGTATGGGTAAAAATCCCATTGTTTGACTTCTCCTAACTAAAACAAAGTATGCATTTATACATTTATTAATTCAGATTTATTGCTTTTCAGTTTTTTTAAATTGTAATTTATTTCAAGTTCTCATACAGAGCCAATATAGTTATTATACTGTAGGTCTCTTTCCCAACTATTTGGCTATTACCCTATTTCCATCTCTCCCTCTCACCAGGTCCGATCATTGGGCAGTGAACTGTCAGATACCGACTGAGAAATACTAGCGAACAATCCCCTAGTAGAGCATGGCACAGAATTCGGCCGGCTGAACTGAGAGACACCATTCCCCCCTGTACCCTGGCAACTGGTCCAGGATCTGAAGCAATGTTTCGCTCTGGCTAAGCTCAGCTCTGGACATAGTAGCTCCAATAAACCATAAAATGGTAAACAAAAAAGTATTCCAGGCCTAGTATAATGAAAATCTTAGGAGATCAAGGCAGGATTGCCAAAGGCAAGAACAACAAGCATTGGCATAGCCAATAGGTCTCGTCTTTGGGACCTTATAAGTATTTAGTTATGCAGCACAATATATTTGGTGCAACAACATCCACTGTTGCATTACTAAACACTTATAAGGTCCCAAAGGCAAGGCCTATTGGCTATGCCAATGCTTGTTTATTGTTGCTTTTGTAAAGTGAAAAAGCCCCCTTTTAATTTGCTTACTGTTATATCACAAGCATTGACAAGGGCAGTGCAAGCATTGGTAACACAAACAAATGTTACGGGATAGATATGAACTGTGTATGCTTGACGTCTTGTCATGGATGAGTTAAAACTGCACTTTAGCAGCAATAGAAGGGATGGGGGAGTGCCACTGGGCAGTTCCTTGTGTCGTAAAACATTTACATTTCGATTTATGGCTTTGTGCCTCCAAACAAAGGCAAATAAATTATGCTGCAAAAGAATATCGCAATGGAGCTATGATGTGGGGGGCCACCAGATGAAGAGGGCACGAAAGTAGGGGAGAAGGGAATGTAAAGATGGATCGATGGTTAGAATGACAAACACTGAAAGAAAGAGAGACGGACTAATGGAAAAAGAGAGAAAAGGCAGAAACAAGCATGAAGCAACAGTAGAAAATATGAACATTGGAAAGAATAAAGGAAAAGAGAATAGAAAGAATATTAAAAAAAGATTAAGAGATTGAAGGAAAGAAACAAAGAAGTGAATGAGCAAGGAATCAATTGAAGACAGAAAATAAGGTATAAATAGAGGGAAAGAAGTTAAAAAGGAGATGTGAAAGGAAGATGGAAAGAATGAAAGTTAGATTGGGGGAAGCCCACCCCCCCGATTCCTCAGGGGTGGATAGGCTTTGACTTGCACGTGAATGTCCCTTCAAAGTTACCTGTAAAACCTAGAGCCTTTTTAGCCAACGTATTTAAAAATGCACTGTAAAAAGTTCACTCACTATCGACCTCTGTTTTAAAATATGCTTTTTCCGAAGCAGGTCAGCCAGAGAAGGCAGTTCTTGATGAATTTGATGATTTGGGGATTGGCTGCATAACATTTCGTAGAAAGTCTCGAACTTTTTGTCTAAATTGTTTGAAGGTGTAAAATGTACCTTTTGGGCGCTTTGGCTTCAATATTCCCTTAGAAGAAGCAATCCCCACCCCCTAAGAATCGCCAGACTTGAATTTTCATTGCTATTTGGGATATGGGGCCTGATGTATAAAAGGATTATAAACGTTCTGTGTCTATGGGGAAATGTACTAATCCTTAAGAGCCATGATTCAACGTCAGTGGTATTTTTCTGTTTTGACTACCCCTTTCGCTCTGCAAAATATGCTGCAGAACTGCAAGATTGTGATAAATAAGTGGCTGTTACTGCTATGCGTTTTCAACCTATTCTGTGTAATACACAAGCTCTCAAGCACAATTTCACTGTACACTAACAAAATCGATTGTCATTGCCAATGCTTGTTTAAAATTATGCTCCCCTATTCTCCAAACACCCCTGCTCTGAATTAGGCGCTCTCATTGTGTCCGGGTCGATTTTCGTCAATTATTGCTATATGTCCGAGGGCTTCTTTGTGTTCACTGTCAGACCCTGGGCCAGGTGTGACAAAGGGCCTGGGAGTCACAACCGAGTCTCTTCAAAGTACCCTAAGAAACTTGGTTCCAAATCATCAAATTCAATTGGCTGGAACTCGACACACTCTTTAGTCGGCTTCAAGCAGTCTGCTTAACCAATTTGCGGAAATTATGTGATTAAAATAAGAAAACGGCCGGTGCAGCCATTTTTGTAGACTAGAAATTAATTCATTCCTCCTCTGGCAGATGTTAAATCATGGCCTGCCTCTGGGGTAAATAAACGTTCCCTCTATGAAGCGCTCGGGCTTCCTGCTGAACTTTCACTATTTTCTCTGCAAATAAAAAACAAGCATTGGCGGCGGCACAAAAGTGAAAGTAATCGCGCAAAAGAAGGAGAGGCCAGGGCGCTGAAAGCTGGCAGAATGCACACCTTCAACTATTGGGGTTTCACTCAGACCAGAACAAGTTGCAAGGACTGACATTCAAAAAGTCGTAGGTAAACATAAACGGAGCTACATTTCTTCTTACTGGTATTTTAGTAGGCAATGGCCTTGGGTTCTGGGAAAGCGGAGAGGGTAAATGGAGAGATGGCACGAATAATGAATTACAAGCCTGAAACAAGAAGCGCGAGCAACAATCCCGGGAGTTGTGTGCATGCGCAAAAAACCCCCAAAAACACGCGAGCGGTGGACACGAAAGAAGGAGAGGCCAGGGCGCTGAAAGCTGGCGGATGCGCGCATGAACACACGCGTGAACGCAAGCGCTAGGCCGTGTGGCAGCACTTTTAAAAGCCCTAACTAAATGTCTCGCAGAGCTACACATGCACTGGCTCAGGCGAGACCTAAAAATGGAGAAAAAAATATGATATAAAAATAAACTAGCTGAACATAAAAAAGTATCCTAGCAGCAAAAACCTCATACTACTCTGAACAGATAAGAGCATCCTGCGTTGCAAACAAGGCCCTTTTGCTAGTTATAAAAAAATTGATAACACTAGCTAGCCCTAACCATGCAGTAATAAATCAAACTGTTTGTGATGCGCTGGCAAACTTTTTCCAAGAAAAGGTTGCTAATATTTTCTTTAATCTTTCCGTTAAGAGTATAGCTGGTCAACAGGATGAGTGTGCCCTAGCTTCCTCTGCTGGTGAAACCAGATTCTCCACCTTTAAGGCCCCTTTAGAAGAGCAACTGGCAAAATGAATTCCACTAATCAAATCTGGGCGCCTAAAGACCCCTGTCACCCTTAGATAATGCATATGATTCCTGCTCAAGTGGCACAATATCTGGGCCATATTCTGAACAACATGTTCGCAGGAGGAACCTTTCCTATGCACTGGAAACTTGCCTCCATTCTGCCCTTGTTAAAGAAAGACAATATGAATGCAGTGGACCTAAGTAACTACCGCCCAATTTCAAGACTTCCCTTTGCTGCCAAGGAAGTAATGAATCAGCAACTCTCAGAGTACCTAGAGGAAAACCTGCTTCTGGGCGATACACAACACAGGTTCAGAAAAAAATCGTAGTACTGAGTCTACACTGGTGGTAGCTACAGAGGATATTCTGTAAGTGCTGGACAGGGGAGGGACCACTCCCCTAATTTTGTTGGATGTCTCCGCAGTGTTTGACACGGTCAGCCACAAGATCTTGGTTGACTGCATAGTCTAGGGATAGAGGATACAGCATTAGATCTCCTGCAATCCTTCCTGGTTAACAGACAACATACTGTGACGATGGGCAAGTTTACATCTTGGCCTTTCTCCCTGCCCTGTGGAGTTCCCCAGGGATTGTCACTGAGTCCAAAACTATTCAACCTTCATATTACGCCACTCGCGACAATTATAAAAAATGCTGGTTTTCTCCTGGCATCTTACGCGGATGAGACCCAAATTGTGGTGTTACTGGCAAAGTCTGAAAACAATTCTGGCATGGCATTCAGAACATGCATGAGCAATGTGAGCAAGTGGATGGACCACAACTGCCTTAAATTAAATGCAGCTAAAACTGAGGTCATCCTCTTTGGTAATAACTCCTCACTCTGAACGGCGGACTGGTGGTCACCCGAATTAGACTCACTTCCTGAACACTCAAAGTAAAAAATCTAGACTTCCTGGAAGATAAAGAACTGAAGTTCAAGGACCAAGTTACCAAGTCCCATCAGCCTCATTTTGCTGCTTAAGGCTTATAAAATAGATTGAAAAATTCTTGCCTCCTGAACGTCTGAGAACAGCAATCATTGCATTGGTACTTACAAAGATCAACTATTGCACTAGCTTCTATCTGACTCTCGCAGTGGGTCTCATGAAGAGGCTTCAGACACTGTAAAATGTTGCTCCCCGTTTCCTTTTTAAAATCCCTAAACATGAATCAGCTAGAGGAGCCATCAGGAAACTACACTGGTTGCCAGTTAGACAACAATGTAGGGTTAAGGCTCTCTGTCTGCCCTATAAAACATTGCATGGATTGGGGCCAGCCCACTTTAGGGAGAAACTCAAATTGAACGTCCCAGCAAGGATGCTTCGCTCAGGCTCTGCCATGAACCTTACTGTCCCCTCATTTAGGAGGACCAACTGGGGAGGGAAGAGCTTTTTCAGGGCCACTGTTGTGCTCTGGAACAGCCTTCCACCGACACTAAAAGCTGCTCCCTCTCTACCTACTTTCAGAAAGGCCTTAAAGACCTGGCTTTTCACACAGGATTAGAAGGCACCTGGTCATCGGCCTGACTCGCTTCTGACATCTGCTGTAGCTTTCCTCATTTTTATAGTGCCAAGACACCCATGGGCATAAGTTGCGCTTTATAAATTCTATCCATTTATTCACCTACCAGTCAGGGCATTGTTACTCTCATTCGCTTGCTTCTTATTTGATGACTTCCCATCCTCCTCTTGTGTTTGTCCCTCCCCTGGAGTGTAACCTCATTACGATCCTTTTGATTCACTCACTTTTATCTTTCACTGTTCAACTTCCGGGAACTACTTTTCATTTTTTAATCTAGCTCCCCATCCTAGTGGGTATGTTTTGTGAGCTGCTTCCCCCTCAAACGCACTATGTTGCTCCACATCCCGCCCAAATTATCTGTAAAAGCATGGCAACATAGATATTTTTGCTGAGGGAAAGCTGAAGAGCACACTTTAGGGTTGGTTCTGTTTATCTCCTGCATCCCACATATCACATTAAAGCACAAGCTTTGCCTTGATAGGGCTGGGGGAGTGTCATCTGCTGCACTCCCTGGCATCTAAGTCAGAAGGTGCACTTTGCATGGCAGTCCTCCCGGCGGACCATAAATCTGCTCCCTGAGCTTCTGCTGACCGTGGAATGGCTGAATCCCGTGGAAAGTGAATTAGGCCTTGGCAAGCATTATATTCCGTCACTTCCGTAATCTTTTTAAATTCTGCTCAGATCTTCCTGAGTGAATAGTGTTTGAAAAATAGACCTTGCTATTTATAAAGATTAAAAACATTGATTTCATTGAACATATCTTTGGGATCCGTAAGATATGTGTCTGCTTTTCTTCCAGTATTTTGAAATGTAAACAGACTACTATTGACAAAGCAAATAACTTGCCACTTTTAGTTTGAAGGCGAGGACTGTTGACTTTGGCAATACTTGTTGTTTCTTAATTACCATCCATTCATCAATGTAAGATAATGTTTCTGTATAGCACCCTTTTACTAATTAATTGGTCCCTTAGAGCTTTGGTGCAGATCTGGTCTGCCATGTGGCAGGAATTCTGTGTGAGGATAGGGGTACCTCTCAGAATATATAGGTTCAAAGAGTAGTGTAATGTGGAATTAGTGTAGGGCTTCTAGGTGTATAGAGTTCGCTAATCAAATCAGTGTGGAGTCAATATGTGTTTGGATTGTCACTCAGGGATGTGTCATAGTGGATATGTTGGTTGTTCAACCCCGAGTCAGCTGTGATGGCTCAGCCCATCGATTGGGGCCACACCAGATCCTGTACCTACATGGGCTGGATTGCTGCTTTTCTTGTGTGTTAGTGGGTGACAGTGCTAGAAGAGTGGGCAAGTTCTTGTGTAGTTTTTCCATTGTGCCCGAATTTCCGGAATCCTTTGGTGGGACTGATTGTGTTGGGTAGATTGGGTAGCGTACTGGGTATTGTTTTAGAATTCTTCCTTAGGTCTACATAGTATAGAATCTGAGCCATTATCTATGGTTCCCTTGTTTTTAGGGGCTCATGCTACGTCTTTGTTTTCCAAATTCCTGGTTCTCCTGCTCATAGGGGTAGATTTAATGGGTTGTTCGTGGGTTAGCGAGTCATTGGATGCTAGTTGGGGTAGTTTGGTGTTGCGAGGGGTGAGTAGTCAGTCCTGTATGAGGAAAGCAAGATAAGCCTGACAGGCATACTGAGTGTAACATTAGAATCAACATTGGATCAGAAGAGATAAATCAGTATGCCCAAATAGAGCACAATTTAGAAACATGACCATGTACAGAGTGCTGCTGCCTTTTGGCTGGATTTGTGCTATAGAAATACCATCTTTATACATATACTGTCTAATCGAATGATTATTGCTGATATGACGCCAGTCCACTGTGACTCAAGCTGCAGTGGAAGGTGGTCTGTTACATCAGGAAGCACAACAAGAGGCATAGCAGATCGCACAGTCACATAGTCATAGATCAAACTGCACTTATCTGACCAGTCTCAGTGCAGTTATGTATACTTAGGTAAGGAAAGCTGATGTGCAGGGCCAAGCGGGAAAGCAGCAGTGGCGACTCTTGCCCTCCAGACTTGCTGCTGCTCCTCAGCTCACCACTTGATATAAGAGTGTCCAAGGGCTGCTAGAAAAGCGTGCTTGCACTGAGTGCATGCTCACAGGTTCTAGGTCCAGCCAGGATCCAACAGGGCGAGACAGGAATACACTCACTTCTCTTGACCCTCTCTCACACACACTCCTCTTGTACACCTCTCACATTCACTTCTTTCTGACAATTCTCTCAGTCACATTATCTGCTCTGCTACTGCCCCCACCCTTCTCATTCAGCCTCCAATACTCACTCATTCCTGTAATCCCCTCCACCTTTTCCTTCTCTTGAACCGTAATTCTTGCATTCACACTCCTCTGATACTCACTCTTATCACATCCTTCTCCTGGTGCCAGAGACCACATTGCGGCCACAAGGTTGTTCAACAACTGCGGCTTCTCAGCACTTGCTTCAGGTCTTGATGTAGCCCCTCCACCCCGCCCAGGTTCTGCGCCTGACCCTCTGTATTAGGTGCCAGGCCTGCACAGGCCCAGGTGCAGCTCCCACACCACATCCATCGAGAGCAGTGTAGAATGAAGTCATTTCTTAACCCATTCCGAGACCAGGCTAGCACTCACCTTGAAGGACTATTAATAGTGCTTATAATGGGATGTTTGCGACCCGCATGTGACTCAGACTTTGAGAACATAGCGGGATGTTGGTTCCTAGGGACTGGATTTAAGTTTACACAGGATTCGCTTTGATCGGATTGGATCCCCAGACATTCAAGCGCTTCACCCATTCTTGTTGACGCCTCTGAATCTACTACCACATTGGAATATGAACTGCTAGTGTGACTTACGAAAAGTGTTCTCCTTCATTTCCATGGCAGGTTCTGTGCCCGGTGTTCTGTTTCCAGACAGAAGGATTTTACTCTGGACAGGAAGGTCGGTTGATCTCACAACTTAAGTGATGACCTGATTTAGAAGACTGCGGGGAGGTTTGCATTGCTGAATGGAAGAGAGAAGGGCATAGAATTCCCTGCATACTGGGAGCCGACTTTAACAGTCCTAAGAACCTAGACCTAGCTTCTAGTTTGCCACCTGTGGGGCTAACTGCTGGTACAGGTTTGTTGGCTTAGTGGACTAATGCGTCCTCTGTAGGAGTCAGTGTTTGACTTCATGGTCACAGGTTCAAATCTCCGTAAGTCCACTTAGCCTTTCATCCTTCTGAGGTCGGTAAAATGAGTACCCGTGAGTTGGGTAACAATAAACCTCTGTTATTCATTCCCTAGATACACTTCTGGGTAAACGTGCGCTTTACAAATACATGTTATGTTACACTATTAGCGAAGAGCGCTGCCATGGCTGGCAGTTCATGCCACTGATCAGCCCAAGAATATCATCCCTAATGAGCAAGAACATCCATCTGCCCCACTGCCAAGACTTAGCAAAAAGAGCAGGCGGGTACTGTTGAGGTGAGCTGCTTTGCTGTGCTCCCCAGATGCTCATCCTCCCCCTTAAATTGGTATACTGCTTGTGTGTTCACCAGAACTTGAGATTTCATCGCGCCCCTACCTGGTGCCCGAAAGCTCCTTGCAGCAGAATGTCCTGCAGCTGTGGTCATCTGTGGAAAGGCCTCCAGTGGGCTATGGTTCAATGCTGCTGAACTCTTGGGTGGACAAAAAAGATCCAATAGGTGCAGCAAATCCTGTGAGTGTTTCCCTTAAATATTTGGTCCACAGCTACACATCCACCAAAAGATGGCTTGCACAGAACTCTCTAACTGTGCCTGCAAGACAATGCAGCTTCGTAAAGCTGCCTCACACTGGTTTTGTTTATGGTGAAGCAACTTTAAAGCTAAGCAGAAATATCATGTTAATGTACTGTTGAACCTTTACATTTAAACAAAGTCTACTTTGTTAAAAGTGAGTATAACTTCTGATAAGTATGTTTATGGGCGGTCATTCACATGATATCTCCATTTGAGCTTTCTAAGTAACATCACCCTTTAAGAGTATGACGACATGACTTTTCACCATCACTGCCCCTGAGGGGTTCTTGGCTTTGGTTGACTTTGAAGTAACAAATAATTGCTGAGGTTCCAGGAAGAATAGTCGTTAGGCAGATTACTGAATTGCCCCCGAGTTCCACGGCTCCCAGGAATATGTCCCGCAGAGACTCCCACCTCAGACAGGCCTAACATGCACATATTTACCACAACATCACTGTTCACTTCCACCCACACCCCCACTCCATGCAGATAAACCCTGAATCCAACCCAGTACAACTCCCACTACAGCCATGCGGGCTCGTACCACTTAACCAACAACATACTGGTCCATCTCCATTTAGTCTGGTCTTGTCTTCCTGCAGCTTACCCATGCTGCGCACCCATGCAACCTCTCCCCGAAGCCTCACTCCGCATGTAGTCCAACTTACTGCCAAACCTCTGCTCAACTTTCTACCTGGTTACTATTAGAGGGCCTGCACCACCAACCTCATAACTAGCCATCAATTGTCCTACGTTACCTCGCTCATACACATGCCTCAACAGCCCCACAGTCTGTACCCCCTTACCGACCACAGCAGACTTAAGAGGCCCCCCCCCCCCCCCCCAAGGCAGGCCACCAATAACCTTTCAAGCTTTCGACTCTATCCTCGAAATACTATCCCAACGCATTCATCTATTCTTTACATTCCTCTTAACTAAGCACATATAGTGTGGAATCATGTGAGCAGCGGATCATATTTTAGAAATAATTTGTACAAGTAACTATCGACATCAGGGTGTCTAGTCAAAGACGAAGGAGGCTAAAGGCTAACATGCTATACTAGCACATTAACATTTGCATTACATGTACCCCAGCCCATCCACGGAACCTGACTCGTACATTATTACCACTGTTACAAGTCACAACTGAACCTTCATGATACATTGCAATGTGGACTACCACTCGATAACCCAGATATTGAGTAGAGAACAGCAAGAGTGCCGCACCCTCTGCGTGACCAGTATGTCTCTGAAACATACCGAATGTAAAACAGAAAGGCACCAAGTCAAGACCAGACTTGATATTAGCATGCAGTGTAAAAACTTGCACAGTATTCTTTGGAGGAAGGCCAGGAGAGCAGTTCCATAATGGGAACATCCTCCCATGGGTCAAACCGCCATGACATGATCCTTTAGGCCCAAAGCACGAGGAGGTTCTGTGAACGGCGTATGCCTCTCTGTACAGAAATCTAGGCACATATTTGGATTCTGTGTTCATCAGCATTTAATACTCGGCAGTGTTACATCCCTTCAATACTCATTGCTCCAAGCAGGGTACTGCCCAGCAGCTTGATGCCTTTCACTTTTTCTTCTGCATTTATTGCTCATCAGCTTAGGGCCAGATGTACGACCCTATTTTGCATGCGCATATGGGTTTGCGACCCGTTTGCGTATGCAAAATCTAATAGGGCCATGTACAATCCCTATTTTGCGAGTCACAATTTTTTTGCGACTTCCTAAATAGGAATTGTGACTCACTATTAGGAAGGGGCGTTCCAAGGGAGTCCCTTCCTATTGGCGAGTCTGAGGCCTGTGTAAAAATGTTTTGTGACCGCAATTGCGGTCACGAAACACTCGCAATTTACCGCCCTCTTCAAGAGGGTGGTAAAGCACTCGCAAATGTGAAGGGGTCCCCATGGGACCCCTTCCCCTTTGCAAATTGCTGGGAATTTTTTTTTTTAGGGGCATGCAGTGGTCCCAAGGACCACTACCTGCCCTTTAAAATGAAACGAAAACGTTTAATTTTTCTTTTTTTAAATGCATCCTGTTTTCCTTTAAGGAAAACGGGCTGCATTTAAAAAATAAAATAAATATAAATCTGCTTTATTTAAAAGCAGTTCCAGACATGGAGGTTTGCTGAGCCCAGCGGCCACCATACCTGGGAGGGTCAGCCATTCCTAATGGGGTCTCAAATTGCGAGTGCCTCAATAATATGCATGAGGCATGCAATTTGCGACCCTATTGGGAATCGGAATCAGTGTCTCGGACACAGTTGTACATCCCAATTTGCGACTCGCAAATTGTGAGTCGCTATTGCGACACAATTTTTGAGTCGCAAATTGCTTGGTCGAACATCTGGCCCATAGCTTCTCTGACTAGGGCATTAGCCTTCAGCACAGTTTCTTTGACAGTTTAGTTTGAAGCCGCTTTGTACCCTTTAGGCTTTTTGCAGCAGCATGATATTTTTTACTAGGTATTGCAAATGAGAATGTTTACCTTATTTTTTAGAATTTGAGTGATCCATTTAGTATTTGATGTTAGCTTCTGTTTAGGACGAACCTACTAGACCGTGAGTCGTATTGTAGCGTACCAAGTACATAGATGGGCTTGGAGCCTGTCCATTGCTTACTATTGGTTGGCTTTCCTGTCGTTCTCATTTGCCTGCTTCTTATTCATGTCTCCGGTTGACAAGCTTGTGGTTATCCCTCGCATGAAGCAATGCCTCTTTACCATTGCTTTGATTGGCTGGCACCTATGCTGCCACGGCTTGGTTTTCAAGCACTACTTTTGCACTACTTCTTTCTTTTCTGTTAAGCATGCCATGAGAGTGCATGTTTTTTTAAACTGTCGTGCTTATGTACTTCTCGTCCCAACGTACTCTGTGTTACTCTCTGTCGTCCGAATGCTGCGCCCCATCCCCCTTCTTGTTGTGCTGGCCTGTGTACTTCCACCATTGCCCCCTCACCCTTTTTAGGTTTTGCCTGGCGAAAGCTGCGCTTTCTGCGCAGCTTTTTCGCGCAGGCGAAAACATGATGAGAACAGTAGTGTGCTTTGGTTCGGCCCTCGTCATTCATTGGCTGGCTCCGTAAATGGAGCCTTGCCATTGGACGAGGGGCCTGTCCGTCAATGCCGGACCAGACACGGGGGCGTTCCCGACATTCTTTGGCTTTTGCCGACGTCACACGACGCCGGGAACGCCCCCGAGTCTGGTCCGGCATTGCCGGCACTTCTGCGTCTCTCCTGCCCCGTGACTGGCCGGCCGGCCAATCCTAGCGCGGCCGGCCGGAAGTGCCCGCCCCCCGCAGCCCGGGGGAAGAAGGAAGACGGCAAGCAGTATGGCGGCGCCCGCGGGGCTCCCGTGGCCTGGAGGGAACCCCGGGAGATGCGGAGGACGTTGCCGGTCTCCCATGCCGAAGAGGGAGACCGTAGAAGTGCCGCCGTCGCAAGGTGCAGGTGAGTCGATTTGTGCTCCCGTCCCCGTTCCCGCCCCCCTCCCGCTGGTGACCGTGCTTTCCTGTTGTCTCAGCCAGGCCCGCTCCCCGCAGACTCCCCTCCCCCTGGTCTCCGTTGTTCCCACCCCCTCTCCTGCTCGCAGCGTCTCCCGTCCCCGTTCCCGCCCCCCTCCCGCTGGTGACCGTGCTTTCCTGTTGTCACCCACGGATGGCTCCGTCAAACATTCTAAGAGCTTCAAAGATGCTCTGAAATGCAAAGTTCCCTCAGATATCACACACCTCCCTATGCACACCAAGCGCACACTAATCACACACAGACATTAAATAAAAAAGCAATATGTACCTCTTCAAACAAAAATAACATGCATCCTTCTGCACTGCCCATGCATAAACCTCAATTATCAATTCAAACTCTTTAACATACTACATACAGAACACTATCGCAACACCATATACCACTCATAACGTAAACAAAGATATGGCAGGAAACAAAATGCGCATTAGTATGATTTGGTTAAGTGCAGCTAAAAAATCCGAACCATTAAATGATCAGAAACCTACAACTATTAGTGGCGATAAGCAATACCGAGGTACAACAGCAGCGAGGGGAGTGACCCACTGACCCGGTCTCATACCTGAAGCTTGGGCCTCCTGCTCAGGTAGGGCAGAATGCAGTTGCTGCTCTGCTGGTCGCATGGCTTTGTGTACACGATGCCGTACATCACCCAACAAGTGTGGAGCACGTATACGATGAACACCCCCACAATAAGGGTTGTGAAAGAGCTCTTGTTGAGCATGACTTGAAGCAAACTAGCACTACAGCCGGTGTCACCGCAGGATTTCCAGAGCCGGTGTAAGGGGAGGAACTTCCGTTGCTAGGGCAAGGTGATGGACAGAGAGAAAGGACAAGCCTGATGCCGAGGCTATAGAATACCGCCTTAAAAGTACTTTATTTGCGTGCATTTTTGTTTAAAAAAGCGGGCTTGGTCCAAAGCTGTTAGAACGTTTTACAAGACAGCAAGACACGTGTTCACAATATCATAAACGGCGAAATGAAAACAGGAAAAATTGTATTCGCAAACGAACTGTACTAATGAAAATTGCTTTTAATGTTAAAGTAACATTTGAATAATCTGTTTTACCCCAGGAGTTCATGGATTTTCTGTCGGGGACACCATAAGATTCAAACAGACCAGTGTGAGGATATTTTTGGAACCGGGGTTTGTTTTTGACATCATATGAAGCCCTTGAGACACCGAAGGCTCTAATTGGCTAAGAGCACTGATTGCGCCCATTGGCTACTGTTTATTTCAGCAGTCTCTCAAACCTATGCTCCCCGATTGGGTCACTATCGGCCATGTACTGTTTCGTTTTACTTGCTCATGAGTCATAATATTCCTAGATTTTGCCGACGCTTGTGCCCTCGCGGCTGAGCAGGCTCTGAATTGGCTCACACTCTCTCCGTTACTATTGCATACGTGCCAATATACCCGAGTCAGGCGGGTGTCTACCAATTTCTAACCCCCCCAAAAATACGTTATTTTGACTGTTTCGTGCCTGAAATTAATTCCGTCTGCTTCTATTGCAGTCAATGAGAGGAATATATTCTCCCGATTCTATTTAGTTCAAGCCTGGCCAGCGCATGCGCTGCTCTGCGGGTATGGACTTGAAGCCCCGCCCACTCTCCGCCCATATTTTTAGGTTTTGCCTCGCCAAAAAGATGCGCTCTGCGCATCTTTTTTGCGCAGCAAAAACCTAATGAGAACTGTAGTGTAGTGTGTGTGTGTGTGTGATGCTGTGTGTGTGTGTGTGATGCTGTGTGTGTGTGTGTGATGCTGTGTGTGTGTGTGTGATGCTGTGTGTGTGTGATGCTGTGTGTGTGTGTGATGCTGTGTGTGTGTGTGATGCTGTGTGTGTGTGTGATGCTGTGTGTGTGTGATGCTGTGTGTGTGTTGTGTGTGTGTGTTGCTGTGTGTGTGTGTGTGTGATGCTGTGTGTGTGTGTGTGTGTGATGCTGTGTGTGTGTGTGTGTGTGATGCTGTGTGTTGCTGTGTGTGTGTGTTGCTGTGTGTGTGTGTGATGCTGTGTGTGTGTGTGTGTGTGATGCTGTGTGTGTGTGTGTGTGTGTGATGCTGTTTGTGTGTAGGGCTGTGTGTGTGTGGGGGTGGGCTCTGTGTGTGGCTCTGTGTGCGTGTGGCTGTGTGTGTGTGTGGGGGTGTGGGTGCAAATGCAATAGGTCTCGCATTTGCAAAAGATTAAGCTATTGGCATTGTAAATGACCATGCCATTTATTTATCTGTTTTCAAAACTAACACATAAATAAACAATTTGTCATTTAAAGTGCCAATAGCTCTAACTTTGTCAAAGGCAAAACCGTTGCATTGTACTTGGTATCGAATCCAACAGCGGCCATGATGCTATGGAAAGAAAGGACAAAGCATATTGACCCACTGTTGACACTATGGAAAGAATGGAGGAAGTATCAAAAAAAGACAGGTGGAGCATAAGAACCGAGCTAGGGGATGCTC
Organism: Lissotriton vulgaris; assembly: GCF_964263255.1. Classification (NCBI taxonomy): domain Eukaryota; kingdom Metazoa; phylum Chordata; class Amphibia; order Caudata; family Salamandridae; genus Lissotriton; species Lissotriton vulgaris. Next base: position 1,312,911,104 of record NC_141689.1, read on the forward strand.
ATCCATGAAAAAGGAGACTGCTGTTCTTTCCATGCCCTCAGAAAGTTCTCTTTAGGCCACAGCCCCCTAGATTTGAAATGGCTTGCTACCTACCATTTTCAGAACAAAGAAAGGGGTGTGGCAGTTATTTTGATGAGGAGAAAAGATAATGGGCCAGAAGGTGTGTGTGTGGGGGGGCTCTGTGTGGGTGTGTGTGGGGGGCTTTGTGTGGCTGTGTGTGGGGGGGCTCTGTGTGGGTGTGTGTGTGGGGGGGTTTGTGTGTGTTGGGGGGGCTCTCTGTGGGTGTTGGTGTGTGTCATTTGCGAGAGATAAAGCTAGTGGCATTGTAAATGACAATGCCATTTATTTATGTTAAAAAAAAACAAATAAAAATAATGTCAAGAGCAATGCCAATCGCTCTAACTTTAACAAAGGCAAAACCATTGCATTGTAAATGCTTGTTGTTGTTCCTTCCTTCCCCCCACCTGCTCCCTCTGTGTTGCTTTCCCGGTCTTGCCGTGTTACTACTGCCCAGTGGCTAAAAACCCTTGGCAAAGCTAACAGGTCAAAAAGGCGAAACCTATGCTTGTTTTACCAATCGAACCACGTGCTTTGACTGAGCTGTGAAAGAACCAGAAATCCCTTCGTAGCCACCTAGTAAATTATAGCTGAAGTGATTTCATGCCTATTAAGGTCGTTTGCCAAAGTAATGTGGCCACCACATCTCTGTCTTCTGATACCAGACGATGCACGTGAGGGGACATCAGTGAAAGGAATTCCCTGTGTGAGTGTTGGTGACACCCCGTAAACGTGTTACATGACTCCGTCATCTCGCTTGTGGGCCACACTTTCCCCTTTATTTGACTATTTAGGGGCTGCTGAAAGAGCGGTTTGGTAATAAGTGGTTAGCCACATCTAACCGCAAGCCAGTCAAAGGAACGTAATGCCGTATGGGATTTATTTTCCTTCAAAATGGCTTGTTAAATACATATAGGTACCTTACGTTGTAAAGCCCTGAACAGCGGATTGTTGATTTTTCCAGTATGGATTCAGCCAATAATGCCACAAAAAAAGTTAATGCCTCAAAATATCTGTCTGCTCTTTAAATAGGCTGACCTAAAACATCAGCGCGTGCACATGGCTTCCTAGCTGCCGTTTTTATTAGTCTTTATTTTCACACAAGCCGCGGTTTCACTTGAAGAAGCAGAGCTATGCGCAGCATCTCGGTGGGATATGAATGTCTCCAGAGGAGAACCCTGTCATCAGCAGAACCTCTCCTCCTCGTGCTGGGAAACGAGCAATGCCTCAGTGGTGAGCACCTGAGACCCCAGGAGAGGAGCAGCTTGTATTAAACAATGTGCACGTCTTGGGGAGCTGTAGACTTCATACCTGTTTCTAGGGCAGTCATAGTACTGGTCTGTCCCTGATTAAAGGATGAAGGGTGTATTTCCCAGGATTTTCAGGGCTTTCAACCTAGTGTCTGAAGGCAAGCGTTAATATAAGGAGGCGGATGGACATATGGTAACTAGCTCAATAAAGCTGTTCGGAGCACATACGTTTTAGATAATTCAGCAAAGGAAAGGACATGTTAATCTTATCTTTAAACTAAGAATACTGTAATGACAATTTTTTTTTAAGGTAGACTTGCACGGAATGAGATCGGAGTTAAATGTGTTCCAAGACCAACATAGTATTTATTTTTAATTGAATTAGGAACTAAATGGCTGTATACAGCCGTAGGGTGGGAGAACAATACAATATTTTCAAAGACACAAAAAGCAAAATGTGTACTATCCAAGCACACATCCTCAGCATATTAGAGCTCCATAGAGTGCCACAGACGGACTATCCCTATTTCAGTTTCCCTCACTTGTGAGAATGGTTTTTCGAATCCTCTCTGACACTAGGGGGCCAATTTCAATGTTGGGCGGAATTGCACCCGCTCGACACCATCTCGTAAATGGAAATGACCGACACCCGGTCGGTGGTCCCACCCGCCTCATTAGGATGCAACCGAACACTGTTCTCTGGCATTCCTACTTTTCCCTATGGGAGCATGCATTATGGCCGTAAACCGGCTGTAATACATGCTCCTGTTGGGAAATGGAAGGTGTTGTTTATCCCTGCACCCCTTGGTAGGCATCTCAAGGTGCCCCCTCGATCCTCAACTGAAGGCCGCACACACAAGGAGCCCCTGCTAGGGGCTCCCCAAACACACTTTCAGACATGGTTTCCATGTCGGACAGGCCGGCAAGGAAACCATACTGAAATCGTGCATCGTAATCCCAAGGAGGAAAGGCCCGTCCTTTGGGATTACGAGCAGGTTAGGAGCCCTACGTAAGCCAACCAGAAAGACCGGCTGCTTTCAATCCGACCAGCTGGTACATAATCAGCCGGTCAGAATGGAAACCGATGATGGCGGTCGGAAAGCCTCTGACCAAAGGTAATAGGCCCGTAGGAAGTCATTTTGGCTGACTATTCTATCTCTTTGACTGAAACTCTAAGTATTCCTTGCTGCGCTGCGAATTACCATAATCTGCTTGGTGTGGTGACGACACGTTTCACTTACTGGCACATGAGTGGCTGGCTGCGGACGGTGCTCCCCAAGTACCAATACAAACATTTTATCCCATTGAGCTTACTGCCCTCAGAAAAAGTAAGCAATGACAGCTTTGCTATTTTTCAGTGTTTCTAAAATACTTTTCTGAGAGGAAAGCTGGAGCTCTCCATTATCCATGCTCAATAGAACCATGCTGCCACACTCTATTCAAGCATGTCCCCTGGGACACAAGTCATTGAAGTCGACTGGGTAAATTTGAACATGCTATATTTTACCTTTGACTAGATCTACAGCATCATTCTGTAATAGTAACCTGGATAGGCAGTCCTCAGTAAAGGGATAACCCGACTCACATAGCCTAATTCTAGGGGTATGAATATAAAGTGCAGGTCAGAACCAGACTGCTTAGGCATGCTTTTTGATAATTCTGGACCGTATTCTAATGGCTTATACTTGGCAGTGGGACAAGAGCCTTCACAGTTGTTGACAGTTTATTAATTGATAAAATCCCTCATATCGAGATGCCATAGTCCACGTGGTCTACATTTCTGGGAGATTAGGCCGAAGTCCATCATAACCATGCTGCAGCCTGTTGCAGTGTCTGTGTCTCCATATAGAAGACCTCACCGATGAGACTTGGAGTTCCTATTTGAGCTAATGTTTAATGAAATCTTCATTGCTGATACTCACAATTGCATGAATTAAGCAGCGAGCCTAAATGAACATAAACAGTAGATCCAAAAATGATGTGCACACACTATAAGCACTGCTGCTCGAGGGTGCGCCCGGAAGCAAATAATGTAGAAAAAACAAACTTAGCGGTGCACCAACAGGAAATATAAATAATACAAAAGTATCTTATTTCTTTTGGTTTCAAACTGATGTTCTTCGACACATGGTATGCTTGTTGAACAAATGTGGAAGCCCTGAAGAGTTCACAGTGATGAACGAATGTAGTGTATTCACTTTATTACTGTATGTGGTCATAAATGCTTAACACACAGCCTCTGAGATAAGCCTGTCTGCTCTGCCAAGCTACCAAGGGGGTGAGCAGGGGTTATCAAAGGGTGTGATCCCCTTGCCCTGACTAGAAAAGGTGTGTCCCTATTTGTCAGAAGTGCATACTTCTGCCAACTAGAGACAGCCGGTTCTAACATTGGATGCAGCGGTGAGGATTTGAACCTTACATTTATGACCCATGTGCAGTGATTAGTGTGCGCTACATAGTGAAAGCAGACCATAGCGCAGCCACAATCTAATTTGGAAGGATCCTATTTTTGTTCTCCGCTTTTCTGAAGCTTGATTTTTTTGAACACTGCCAGTTTTGATCATGAGTGACACCGGAGTCACTGCCCCTGTTGTTGTTGTGGAGAAATTTGATAGAGCAAAGATAAACGTCTACAAATTGGAGGAGCTGAAATCCTTTGACAAACAGTTTAAAGTTCCTACCAAAGGCCTCAAGATTAAGGAAAACTATCTCAAAGCATTGGAGGCCTGGTTAGAGTCCAGAGATCCCACTGATCCGGTGGTGGTACCGCCAGTGGAAGGGGATGAGGAGGTGCCAGTGAATGGGCCTGTGTCCTCTCCCGGTAGCAGTGTTTCCTCCAAAGGTCTTTCCCCTGAAGAAAGAGAAGAAAGGGCGAAAGAGCGAGCATACAACATGGAAATGGCAAGGCTTAAGATAAATGGGCAGTTGGAGTTAGAAAATGCAAGAGGTAGGAGAGAAGCTGATTTGGAGACCAAAAGGTTGGATTTTGAAAGAGAGAAGTTAGCGTTGGAGCGTGATACCAAGTTGAGGGAATTGGACATCCAAGCTAAAAAGTTAGAATTGAATCCCTCTGGTGGCAGCATCCCATCTGGGCCTGCAGAAAGTAGGTTTTATTTCCCTAAAGATGTGATAAAAGATTATCATAGGAATGAAGATATTGGTCAGTAGTTTAAAGCATATGAGTTAGCATTGTTGGCCCACCGGGTCCCTGAGAAGGATTGGGGAGCGGGGTTGTGGGGTCGCTTTGTGAATGAGGGAAGAGATACCCTGTTAGACATGCCTGTTGAGGATAGGATGTCGTATGCTCATATGAAAGATGCTTTAATGTTGCGGTATGGCCTAACCCCTGAGAAGTACAGACAAGCTTATAGAGAATGTAATTAGTTGCCTGGTACGACGTGGGTTGAATACGTGTCTTATTTTTGCAGAGCCATGGATGGTTGGGTAAAGGGCAGCAAAGTGGAAAGTTATGAAGCTCTTTATGATTTGTTTGCTTGGGAGCATTTGCCTAATAACTGTTTTCCAGAGCTGCGCCAGCACCTTATTGATAGCAAGATATCTAACCCTAGAAAACTTGCTTAGGAGGCGGGCCGCTGGGTCGGTACCAGGGTCCACAAGGGTCCAGCTGGAGACTCAGCCAAAGGTGGGCACGGTCCCCAGCAGAAGAGTGGGGGGGACAAGGGCAAACAGAAGGAGTCCCAGAAAGGGCCCCAAAGTAATCCCCAAGGGAACCAAGGGAAGCCTCCCCCTGAGAAGAAGCCTGGGGCTCGACGGGTAAACCGGTTCATAGGGGCCCCCTGACCTGCTACGTTTGTGGGCAGGTGGGACACCGGTATTATGACCCCCAGTGTCCCATGAAGAATTTGAATGCACCACCGCGTGCACCCCCCCCCGTCAGTTGGTGAGTGTAGCCCTGGGAGGGGAAGAGATGGTTGTCCCTGGTGGGAGGGGTCCCGCAGAAATGACCCTGGTCTCGCTAGGAGACATGGAAATGGTCCCTCCACCCCCTCTGCCTAGTAACATTAAGAAATATAGGCAGTGGGTGACCATTAATGGCCATAGAGTGGAAGCTCTCAGAGACACCGGAGCGAGTGTGACAGCTGTCAAGTGTCACTTGGTGTCCAGAGAGCAAGTGGTTCCCCACGCATTCTACCCCGTGATAGCTGCTGACAACTCCCAGAAAGAGTGTGAGGTAGCTCAAGTTTCCTTTGAATGGGGGGGAGTTTCAGGTACTCTTCAGGTTGCTGTGAGGCCCGCCATGCCTGTTGATTGTCTCCTGGGCAATGATTTAGAAGACTCCCCTTGGGCTAAGGTGGAGAGGGAGACACATTAGAAAATGTTGGGTGTGCCAGAGTGGGTGTGTGCAACCACTCGTTCCATGACAGCAAGTAAGGGTGTTGATGGGGTCACGGAGCCTGAAAGTATGGCCCAGGACCCAGCTGTAAAGAGAAGAGGCAGGAGGCGCGGGAAACCGGCCCCCGTAGTTCCCGTGGTCCAGAAGGAGGTAGACCCTGAGGGGGATGCCCTGGAGCCCACAGGGGAACAAATTGCTGAACTGGGAGACCTGCCCGAGCTAACCCATTGGCAGCAGGATGGTGGTCCCTCCAGGGAAGAATTCTGTGCCGAACAGAAAGTGTGCCCTTCTCTTGTGGGTATGAGGCAGCAGGCCTCAGCCCAAACCTCAGGTGATCAGTCAGGGTCACATTTTGTTTACTGGGAGAACGACCTCCTGTATAGCGAGCCTAAGGCTGCTGAGCCTGGGTCAGCCCGTGTCCTGGTGGTACCCCAGCGCTTCAGAACCTTCCTACTGGGTTTGGCCATGACGTTCCGTTAGCTGGACATCTGGGGCAGGACAAGACCTATGACAGGCTTGTTACCCATTTTTATTGGCCTCAGATGCGAAGGGATGTAGACATCCATTGTAAGACTTGTCACACTTGCCAGGCAAGTGGGAAAAGCGGAAGGAAGCAGAAGACTCCCCTCCAACCTTTTCCAGTGGTCAGTACCCCCTTTGACCGGATAGGGATTGACATTGTTGGGCCCCTGGACCCCAAGACAGCCCTGGGCAACAGGTTTATCCTGGTCTTGGTGGACCATGCCACACGGTACCCGGAAGCCATCCCTCTCCGAACAGTGACGGCCCCCGTGGTGGGACGGGCACTGATGGGTGTTTTCTCCCAAATGGGGTTCCCCAGAGAGGTGGTGTCGGACCGGGGCACCAACTTCATTTCCAACTATATGAAGTCTCTGTGGAAGGAGTGTGGGGTAACCTACAAGTTCACCACTCCTTACCACCCTCAAGGTAATGGGTTGGTTGAGAGATTCAACCGTACCCTTAAAGGCATGATCATGGGTCTTGAAGAACCAATGAGGCGGAAATGGGACGTCCTCTTGCCATGCCTGTTGTTTGCTTACCGTGAGGTGCCACAGAAGTCTCTAGGGTTAAGCCCCTTTGAGCTTCTGTATGGTCACCCGGTAAGAGGACCTTTGAGTCTGGTCAAAGAAGGCTGGGAGCAATCTCCCAGGAAACCTCCCCAGGATGTGTACAGTTACATGCTGGCCTTTAGGAACCAGACTCGGCGCTTCAGAGATCTTGCTCAGGCAAATCTGGAGGCCAGCCAGGAAGAGATGAAGCGGTGGTACGACCGGAATGCCACTCTGGTAGAGCTTCAGCCTGGTCAGGAAGTTTGGGTCATGTCCCCTGTGGAACCTTGTGCGCTCAAGGACAGGTAGACTGGACCGTTTAAGGTTGTGGAGAAGAAGAGCGATGTCACCTACCTGGTGGACTTGAAATCTCCCAGGAACCCCTTGAGGGTCCTGCATGTCAACCGTTTGAAGCCCCACTTAGAAAGGTCCGAAGTGGGCATGCTCCTAGCTACAGATGCTGGAATGGAGGAGGAGAGTGAGCCTCTTCCTGACCTCCTGTGTGCTAAAGAGCAAGATGGGTCCGTGGATGGTGTCGCCCTCTCTGACACACTGACCCTTGAGCAGAAGCAGGATTGTCGCCAACTGTTGGGACAATTCCCTGATCTGTTTTCCTTGGTTCCGGGTGTCACTCATTGGTGTGTCCATGACGTTGACACCGGAGACAGCCCTCCTGTGAAGCACAAGGCTTACAGGGTGACTGACAAGGTCAGAGCATACATTAAGGAGGAGGTCTCCAAAATGTTTGCCTTAGGGGTGGTTGAGTCCTCTAGCAGTCCTTGGGCCAGCCCAGTGGTCTTAGTCCCGAAGGCTGCAGCGCCTGGTGCTTCACCAGAACTTCGGTTCTGCGTGGATTACCGAGGACTCAATTCGGTCACGAAGACTGATGCGCACCCCATCCCCAGAGCTGATGAGCTCATAGATCGGTTGGGGGCTGCCCGGTACCTTAGCACATTTGATCTAACGTCTGGGTACTGGCAGATCACCTTAACTGATGGGGCAAAGGAGAGGTCCGCATTCTCCACACCAGATGGGCTATACCAGTTCCGGGTGATGCCCTTTGGGATGAAGAATGCCCCTGCCACCTTCCAGAGGTTGGTCAACCAGGTCTTGGCTGGACTGGAGGATTTCAGTGCCGCCTACCTGGACGAAATCGCAGTGTTCAGCGCCAGCTGGGAGGAACACTTACGCCACCTCCAGGAAGTGTTGTTGGCCCTGCGCAGAGCAGGCCTCACAATCAAAGCCAGTAAGTGCCAGATTGGGCAGGGTTCTGTGGTGTACTTGGGGCTCCAAGTAGGGAGCGGCAAGGTTGCCCCCCTGCAACCCAAGATTGATACCATCCTGGCTTGGGCACCGCCCAAAACCCAAACTCAGGTGAGAGCCTTAGGTCTCACGGGTTATTACAGGAGGTTTGTCAAGGATTATGGTAACATTGTGCACCCCTTGACTTCGCTGACTTCCAGGAAGCAGCCACGAAATGTGATCTGGACTGACGCCTGTCAAACGGCCTTTGACACCCTGAAAACTGCAATGTGCACAGCACCTATACTCCAGGCACCCGACTTTTCTAAAGAATTTGTTGTTCAGACGGACGCTTCAGAGCATGGCGTGGGGGCTGTTCTAGCTCAGGTGAATGAAGAGGGCCGAGACTTGCCTGTAGCCTTCATCAGTAGGAGGTTACTTCCCAGGGAAACGAGGTGGAGTGCGATAGAGCGAGAAGCATTTGCTGTGGTCTGGGCGCTGAAGAAGCTAAGACCCTACCTGTTTGGGACTCACTTCCGGGTTCAGACAGACCACAGGCCCCTCAGATGGTTGATGCAGATGAGGGGTGAGAATCCAAAACTGTTGAGGTGGTCCATTTCCCTACAGGGGATGGACTTCACGGTGGAACACCGCCCTGGTACAGATCACGCCAATGCTGATGGTCTGTCCAGATTTTTCCGCCTTAGTGATGAGGACTCCCTAGGCCAAGGGTAGTTCTCCCCACATTTCAGCTGGAGGGGACACGTGTTAGACCTGGCATCATTGGCTTGAGTCTCTACTCCATTTTTTCTGTTTGCCTCCACTGTTTTACGATGTTTTTGCTGGTATACTGCTTTGGGCACTGTGCCACTGCTGATCAGTGCCACAGTGCAAGTGCTCCCTATGTTAAATTGCTGTATTAATTGAATTCCATGTTTGGCTTATTTGGTTTACTATCAGTCCCTAGTCTAGCGCACCAGGAGTGCCAGGGCTTGTAAATACAAATGCTGCTCGTGGGCTTGCAGCACATGTTGTGCCACCCACAAGAGCGGCCTAGTAAAAGTATGTCTGAGGGTCTGCCATTGCCAGACCCACGTGCAGTCTAGTACTGTCACGCTGACTGCGCAAGTACACCTACTTGCCAGTCCCTAAACCTTCCCTTAACTTAATGTTAGTCACCCCTATGGTAGGCCCACGGGCAGGGTGCATTGTAAGTATAAGGTAGGACAGGCCTGACCAAGTTGGCATGTCCTAATAGTGAATTACAGCCATATTCGTTTTTCACTATGGCGAGGTAACCTGCTCTCCATTAGTTAGATGGGCTGCCAGGATTATTAATGCCATAATCCTAGCTAGCTCGGGGAGCATGGTGCAATGTCGAGTTTGGTATCCCTGAACTCGGGGTTTAATAACGCATCCGTTTGTGTGGATGGTTTTTGGACTCTGGGTTTGAAAATAGCACTTTTAGAAAGTGGCTATTTTCTTGTCTAACTATTTCTGGTTTCTGCTGGTTTGGTGTGTGTGTGACAGGAGCTGGGTGACTCCAGAGATCTGATGAGTCAGTGTGGGATGAGTGGGACATTTGCGTTGAGAGTAGGGGGAGAGTAGTTGCTGATAGCCTGCCCGACCTGATACAATGCTGGCTCCACCTCCTGCCAAGCGACTGATGGCTCTGTGCCTGCCATGGGCGATCCTGGCCCCACCTCCTACCAGGAGGCCGATAGCTCTGGTCCTGCCAGTGACAATGCTGGCTCCACCTCCTGCTGGGCGTCTGAGGACCCAGCCCTGCTCAGTGAATAGGTCAGGTGCCTCTGCCCGGCTCCACCCACTACGGACCCAGGATGTTGGGAAATCCCCCTGCATGGACAAAGGGATCAAAGCCAAAAAGGGGTATAAGAAAAGGACCCCTGAACCAAGAATTTAGATCACTTCTGACAAGGAACACTGAAACCAAGGACAAGAAGCCTGCTGATCCAAGGACTTGCCTACCCCTTCTGCCAGTGTGCTGTTTGCTGGGGGGAATCCTGCATTGCTTCTTTATTTTTGCCAAGGAACCAGGAGAGAGGAACTGTGTGTGTACTCTCACGCTTTGCTAAGAAAATCTCCAAGGACTGGAAGAGTGCCAGTCTCCTGTTGAAGTCACAGGGCTAAAGGACTTCATCTGCTAAAGTGCTATTTGCTGGAACCTGTGAATCCAGCACCTCCGAAAGAACCAGCAGTCTCGACGCCGACGGACGTCGCCGAATCCAGCTCGACATCGTGAGTAACGGCTCCAGTGTCCCGCTTCCTCGACGCCGGCCGCCGGGCCTGATCGACGCCAGCAGCAACGCCAGTGAGTAGTGAGTTCGGCTCCAGCTCCAAGGGACCTCGTGTCTGCACCGCTGCTGATCGCATCAACTTCGTGCCCTCTCGACGCCGTGAGCGCTGCTCACTCTTGCAACATCATCATCGACATCGACGACTACTGAGGCCTGATCGACACCGACGACGCAACGCCGGATTGCTCGACGCCGCTGATCATCGTGTGCTTCATTTTCCTAAAGGTACTGTGTTGTTGTGGGTCCGTGGGACTCCGGGCTCGACGTAGCGCTCCTCGCGGTCGACGCCGAACCTTTGGATTAACTTTGCCTCGATGTCGTGTAGCCCCCGTGTGGGTTACATTGTTGCCAAGAACTGGGTTTCAAAGAAGAAGAGTTGCTTTTGTTACTAAAGACTTTGTGCTAAGAAGAAACTACACTTGAACTATTATTTTTCCTTCCAAGAGTATTTATTAAGATTGTGGGATATTTTTGTTGTTATTTGGTCTTGTGCTAAGCCTTATATAAAAATCCTTATTTTTATAATACTACTGTGTCGTGTCCATTTGTAGTGTATTCACTTTATTACTGTATGTGGTCATAAATGCTTAACACACAGCCTCTGAGATAAGCCTGTCTGCTCTGCCAAGCTACCAAGGGGGTGAGCAGGGGTTATCAAAGGGTGTGATCCCCTTGCCCTGACTAGAAAAGGTGTGTCCCTATTTGTCAGAAGTGCATACTTCTGCCAACTAGAGACAGCCGGTTCTAACAAGTGTCAAATGAATGCTGATTTTTTTTTTCCTTTGCAATGTTATATTTTGCGACAAAATGCCACAAGTCATGATGTACAGGCAAACGAGAGAAACCGTAAAACATTGGTATGTTTAGAAGGTATACCTCTCAACATTGTTTTGTTGTAAGCCAGGATTCGAGAAACATAGGGGCGCATTTTACCGCAAGACACTGTCGAAGTTTTCGGTTGCACATCCCCGCAAACGTCCGTAACAGGAGCTCAATAACAAACAGTTGGCAAAGTTTCCATTCCCTGTCGGGAGCAGTTGCTGCTACTCTCCATTCTCGGGCGACATGACTTGTAATTATTAGCTTACTTGTTTAATTAAAAGACAGCAAACAAGACAATAAGTCACTAATTAATCTTTCTACACGCTAATCATTTTTATCTCAGTAAAATAACGAATTTGCGAACATGGGTCACGTTTAAGTAACATTTTTCGACGAAATAGTTACACAGCCATATTTGGTGAGGGCAATAAGAGTAACCCAAGTCGGTAAACAATTGCGAAGTTTGATTTAAGTCGCAGCTCTTTGTTCCAACTCTGAGATGGACATTCACAGTGAGGAGAACGTGCATATACTTACAGCCGTAAAACGGAAATGTCAACTTTTTTTACTAAAACACGAACACATAAAATGTGAACTAAACGGACACTTTGAGAAAAGCTTCAAGTCTGGTAGAAAATAAGCCAAAGAACTCAAACGGACCCCCCTGCAATTCCACCCAAGGTAAGAGGAAATGTCTCAGGCACATTAAGAACGGCATTCTCCATTCTCACGCCCGGCGATACACGCTTTGAACAATAAAGTCCTTCCAACAATATCTCCACCCATCTGGTCTGGACTAGCTGTCCGCAGTGCAATTTAATCCAAGCCCCTCAGCCATGGCAGAGAACGTTCAGTAAACAAGGTTAGAGTCACCGTGTGCATCCATCCCCCTGGTAGCTCTGTGCCCAGCGCCCTTGTCGCCTTCCTCCCCCCCACCCACCCGAATCCACCACCCTGCTAGCTCTGTGCCCAGCGCCCTTGTCGCCTTCCTCCCCCCCCACCCACCCACGCCCAATCTCACCCACAGTAACATGCTCTGCTTCCAGAGGGGGAAATAACATCACCCAGCACGGCAAGTTCCAAGCAGGCAGCTGCTGATTAATAACTAAAAAGAGCTGCAGTTCATGGCCCTTAACAACTTGAGACCGAGCACGGACCTGTAAACATTATTCTGGTCTTTGCTTGTTTTCTTCAGCAGAGTTGTTTTAAAGTCTGTAATGGAGTGTTGCGATCCCCAGTTTGTCCACTGTTGCTCATGGTTCTGTGATTGTGAGCTGGCATGTTCTTGAGAGGGGCTCCTTAACAATTTGATAATGACGAGGTGTAAAATGAATATAAGTAACGTCTTGAAATATCCTCACTGTATAACCGCAAACTTGTTTGACCCTCTGGTTTGTACCATATGACAAGCTTTCAGTTATAGTCAAATGTCAGTTTTTTTCCTTATGCCATCTGGAAGTTCGTGCACCCCCACTCCTCAAAGTTCACTCAATTCTTTAGAGCTGATGCCATTTACTTTTGTATTTCGACTTTTCGTAAAACGTATCTTCCGCAGAAGTGTTAAACTGCTTCCAAATGCACACTTTATTTTAAGTTATTCGCAGTTTATAACTTGAACCTTCCTGGGCAATGTGAACAAAATCATTTTATTCAACTTCGGACATGCATAAAGTGTGAATTTCAAATCGTCCGTCTCAAGCAGTTGAGGCATTTCGTTTTTTAGGTCTCGCCTGTCAATGCGCTTGCGCATTGAGCTTGCGAGAATATAGGGGCTTATCCAGAGGTTAACCAAACTGTGCCCGTGAAAAGCAAGCTCAATGCGCAAGCGCATTGACATAAAGCGCGTGCACATCAAAGCCAGCCATCTGCTGCCAGCAGCTTCACTTGAAAGGCATCTCTCCACCCCCTGCTTCATCAAAGGCTGTTGTCTTCTCTTTTCGAGAGCCTGCGCTGTCCTCATGCATTTCTCCTCCCCGCCACCATTTGTCTCTTCAAAGGCTCCGCTCCCCGCCCCCCGCCTGCACCTCTCTCCTACTCTCCTACTCCCACCTCCCACGGAGCGCATGGCACTGCTTACATTTTACTTTGACGGCCGCCATGCCGTCTCTCGTGTTTTTTTTTTCTGAGGCCGTCCTTTCCGCCCTCTTATCACTGCAGTGCATGGCACTGATTACATTTTACTTTGGCGGACATGTGGGCACCACAAACACAATTTTATTTGGTTTCCTTCCCGCTTCATGGTCGGCCGCAGCACTTTACACACGAGCAACGCTCACCCACGACCACTGTTTGCTTTACTGTGAAAACAAAGCCTCTCCCTCCCACCCCCACCCTCCCGCAGGAACAGTTCCACTTCGATAATGCTCTCTCTGTGTTGTGAATGCCTTGTTAGAGAGAGGCGGGAGGGCTGACTTTAGAAAGCGCATTTCTTAAAGGTGCACAAACTCACAGCCGGTGCACGGAAGCTGCTTCTCGCTTCTCCTTGGCTTATCGCACCTCACTCAAAAATTGCTACAACGCGTCATCAGAGGCCCCACGCATTGCCCTGCGCACATAACGTTTATGTACACAGGAACCGTGCTTCATGTTTGAGCGTGGCGCACCAGCAGCGATTGATTTCCAGTGCACTAGGTACTATATACAATAGATTTTAAACTTTCTATGTTCCTCTCCTCCACCCCCAGAGAGCGGGGAAGGCCACGGAACCCTTCTAAACAGCACTCTTCTTTTCCCCTTTTTGCTTTCTTTGCCTCTCCCCTGTTCCTGCTTGCCCCCGATTCCTTGCCCAGCCTCTAATTGTTAGCCCTGTCACTGTTTGCTTTCTCTGACCCTCCGCCGCACTTGCTTGATTTCTGTAAACCTAATAGGTCCCCTTTTTGGGTGACTTTCTCTGACCCTGCTTGTTTCACCTGCCCTTGCATGCCCCAGATTCGTTGCCCTGCTCTTGCTTGCTTCCTCCAACACTCTTCTGCCCCTTCTTGCCTTCTCTGACGATCCTTTATCCCTGCTTGCTTTCCGTGCTTTCCCCAGATGCCTTGCCCTGTCCCTGATTCTCTGTCCTGTCGTTTGCTTTCTCTGGCCCTCCTCTGTCGTTCCTTGCTTTCGATGACCCTCCTCTGTCTCTTCCTGGTTTCTCTGTCCTGCTTGCATCACTGTCGCCGTGTGCACGTCCCCGCTTTCCACCCACCCCCACCTGTCCCTTTTGCACTCCCTGTCCCTACTTGGAATCCCTGCCCTTACAGTTCACTGGTTTGTGTTCTTCAATGCCTCGACTTGCTCTCCCGTCTCCGTATGCCCTCCCGTCTTTGCTTGCTCTTTCTTGTCCTTACTTGCTCTCCCTGCCTCCGGACGCCCTGTCCCTTTCTAATCCCCCTTTCTAGCTCTCCCCTGTCCCTGCTTGCTCATTCCTGCTCTGCCTTCCCTCCCATGTGCAGCTCTCCTGCTCTTTCCCTCTCTGTCCCCCTGCTCCTTCTCCCCTCTCCCTGCTGCACCTGTTGCCCTACTCCCTCCTGCCTGCGGCTGCCTGCTGTAAGTAATCCAGCCTCTGACTATTACTCGACTTCGTCTTTCCCTGGAGAGAGCTGATGCCAGCCGATCGTCCTAATGGTACTCCTTTCATCCCTTTCCATCTGTGCCTGGCCAGTAACAGGGATGCGCTGATAAACAAGGACGCCCTGATGTAGTTGTGCCTAATTTACTGTGGCATGAGTGTGACTTACCCGTGACCTTGCGTACCTGCACTTCCTGTCTCTTTGTCTCGTTTTTTGTATGTTCTTTTTCATCCGTACTTTACCCCTATGCCACTGTTTCCCCTCCATCCTTGTTTTTTTAGGGGACTTGTTTGCATGTTTTGACGTGGCTGCATTTTCGTCACAATAAAATACACTAAACCTATTCTTCACAAAAGTTATTTACAATAGTTTAAGCTATTGCTATTATAAATTACAAGAACTTTTATTTAAGTGTTAATTATTTAAAAAAATTAAAAGCCATTTGTATTTGTTATATGAATACATGTAAGTCACGTACATACAAAACATGTGGCAATGCAAATGCTATAGGTGTCACATTTGAAAAAGTTAAAAGTATTGGCATTGTAAATGACAAAGCTATTAATTTTGCTATTTTCAAGACCAACACATAAAAAAAATTGTCATTTACAAAGCCAATAGCTCCAACTTTTCTAATGCGAGACCTATTGCATTTCCAATGCTTGTTTATCGGGCCACATTCGCGTACAAATGTTGTTTTCCTACAGTTCTACCCTGTCTCTGGTGCCAGCTGGTCTCTGTGTCGACTCTGTAAGCTGAGCCGAACTCTGCTCGCCGGGAGGAGGCGCGAAAGGGGTTTTGATGAGCTGTCGCTTTTTATGTATCTGGCTCATCCAGTGCTCCCTCTTAAATTATATTGACGGTGCAATGTCGGTGGTTAACAAAACGCACAGATCAATACAGCTGTTTAGAGCGATCAGGAGAGAGATGTTTAAAACTTTTCTCCAGAAGATGTTCTTTGAACTGCTTCAAGTTGGATTCTTAGGGGGTTTTGAAAGCGAATTGGAACTCAGCCTTGTTACATTTCATGCCGCTCCCCACAGCACTAATTGGTTCTTTGAGTGCTGCCCTAGTGGAACTGGTTATATCGGGGCTGTGGTCCCTCTCCGCCCTCCTTAGTCACCTGTATCTGATTCTTTAACGGCTCCAACCTCCATAGCACACTGTGTCCTGAGTTTACTCATTCAGTGCGGTTATATTGATGACCCTGTTGCCACAAATACATTTCTAGGGAGAACTTGCCTTGCGGATGAGTGCCACATCACTTGGTCTTGATGGTCCCCCTCTGTCTCGTCCCCGTCCCAACAAACTAGTTGGCTCGCTTCTTTCAGGGGTGCATCCCCGCTGCGTGAGCGCTCTTTACAGGACGGAAACATATTAGCTCAGACCAGGCATGAAAAGGCCGAACACAAGAAAGCCAACCCTTCCCGCCAGCCCCCGGGATGTCCCTCATCCATTTCGAAAGTCCCCACCTATGCATGCCCTCCCTATACATTCATCTATGCCATGCAGCCCGCACTGATCCCCGCTGAATGAACGCATGCACCACATACATACATACATCCACCCCTAACATGCCCTCCCCATCACACAGCCACAGCTCGACCCCACCACACATAGCCACAGCCCCCTCATCTGGAACGGCGTTAACTTTTCACCCCCCTCCCCCCGATCCCCCACCCTCCTTCCATCCCCCCAACGCCGGCATTGGACTGGCCTTCGTAGTGTGTTGGGGTATACCAGCGTGGGGCACTATACACTTCTTGAGAACTGTGTTCTGCTGTACAGCGCATAGACGCACGTAGTGCCCCACCACAGGTACCAACAACCAGGAAAACAAGCATTTGCAATGCAATAGGTGTCGCATTATTAAAGTTTGAGCTATTGGCATTGCTAAATAATGCAACACCAATAGCTTTTGTTGCAGTTGGTGTTGCAATATTTAGCAATAATGAAAGGTGGTGTGGCACACCCTAGTTTTGAGAGAATGTTGTAACACAAGTATTCGTAGGAGACAAATTCAATGGTTTCAAGGCGCCGCAGGGGTCGTCTCTTCTGGCTGGGTAGAGACGCGAAGAATTGTAGACAAGTAACAGGGGAGAGTGGGGGCTTCCCACCCTAAACCCTGTGGTGCTCCAAATGAGGTGGCTACCTCAAAATTGTTCAACAGTAATAAAGTTCAATCAATGTGAAAAGTTCATCAAAGTAAATCTTTAATCCATGGAAGTCATATATTGGTCAACATATAGACTTAGGTATCAACATTGCGGTGGTTCAGTTTAGTTCAGCAAATATCTTTCAGGGAGACCATTATCCCTATGCATTTCGGGATTTACATCCCTTCATCAGGGGAATGAGGATCTGTGGGGGAAATAAACACTGGTATAAGGAGGTGGACTTTGCCTATCCCATTCTCAAAGAGGTAAATGAAACGGTTAAAAAATGGAGATAAATGCTTGCCGTGATAGGAAAGGAATACTCGAAATAAGTGATTGTGCCAAAAAAGAATAGAAAAGGAAAAGACTCCCAAGTCCGGTAGCTAACCACCATGATATTGAACATATAATGTGCGCGCTTAAAAACGACTTTGGTGGAGTGTTGTGGAAAGAACGAGACATTGGCCCCATCACCAAAAGCGGGACACCCGTTTAAAGTGCAGTCGAACGGTTACAGTGATCATTAAATGTGCTGTGCGTCTTACCCCAAGCGCTCGTCGGCAGCGTGGTGTGCTGTAACTCTCGGTAAAGAAAACCCGGTGCTCACGGTCGGGCAGAGATCGCGTTCAAAATGTCATCGGACACAAAAGACGGACCAGGGTTTAACTAGTGGATATGGAAGACGGACACCCGTGTTAGGGTGAAGATAGATGTAACCCATGTCCTCAGAGTAAAGAGTGGAGTCCCGAGGGATCAAAGTGGTGTATAAGCATGTCATACCGGCGGGAACAATACTGAATTTAATGATAGTGGGCAACATTATAAATTAACTGATGAGGAAACATAAACATAGATACAAAAAAAGTGTCGGCCATCTTGGATCGGGGAAAATCAACAAATAGCAGTGAATGACTGTAAAAACCCGTTGGGCTTGAGAGTAGACTAATTAAAATACACAAGTATTAATCAACTGTAATGTACTGTAAATCAAAACATTCAAGGAAAACAGGTGAAAGGGAACATGAAGAAGGAAGTCTGGTATGATGTGTTGAAAATCAAAACATTTCAGGAGATGAAGTGGAAGGAAACATAAAAACAGAACAAAGGTCTGGTGTACAAAATATAGGAAAGCCCGTGGGCTTTCCTATATTTGCTTTTTTCCAACGGGTTTTTACAGTCATTCACTGCTATTTGTTGATTTTCCCCGATCCAAGATGGCCGACACTTTTTTTGTATCTATGTTTGTTTCCTCATCAGTTAATTTATAATGTTGCCCACTATCATTAAATTCAGTATTGTTCCCTCCGGTATGACATGCTTATACACCACTTTGATCCCTCGGGACTCCACTCTTTACTCTGAGGACATGGGTTACATCTATCTTCACCCTAACACGGGTGTCCGTCTTCCATATCCACTAGTTAAACCCTGGTCCGTCTTTTGTGTCCGATGACATTTTGAACGCGATCTCTGCCCGACCGTGAGCACCGGGTTTTCTTTACCGAGAGTTTAGGGTGGGAAGCCCCCACTCTCCCCTGTTACTAATATTTAGCAATGCCAATAGCTCAAACTTAATTAACCCGAGACCTATTGCATTGCAAATGCTTGTTAGACACTTGCTGTCAGATCCCATTCTAGGAGCCACAGGACAAAGAGGAGGTATGATGCCCCAATCTTGGTGGTTGAGTTTGTTTACCACTCGTGGCCTGGGGTCTGCCCTACTGTGGTTCTGCTAACAGTGCCAACTACAAATCTTTCCACACTTGACTCTCAGAGTAGCAAGGGCGTGCAGTCTCCGTCTTCTTAAGGAGAAATCAACAGTCAACCAACAAACACATTTTCAATGAAACTGCAATTAGGATCATAAACTAAGTAGCAATAGGCAGTGAGGCACTACACCTCCTTCTTCCTGCTGGTGTGGGATCTTCTCTTACTTCCGCTATGGCCGTGACTCCATAGCGATAGTCCCAGACACACAATGGGTTTTAGGCAAAGATTATGCACTGTTGCAAATAACTTAATTTCTTTACCAGGCAATTTGTGCAGTTTCAGTTTAATGTCTCTTTACCCCTTTCTTGGCAAAAAGTCTCAGTGAGCATGTCAGACTCACATGAACACATGTTATTGTCTAGTCCCTGGTGAGGGTTGGGGCTCGTGACTTACCTGCCAGGTTCTGTAACAGTTTGGGTGGCACAGTGGGAGCAGACTGGCTCCCTCCTGCATGGCATCAGTTTGTTTCAGATGTAGATTGGACTGGCAGCCTTGTTTGGAATGATGGTCACAAAGGACGTTGGAGGGGTCAGACCTGTGCAGTGATGCCTATCCTCAGCAGCAGCAGTTCTCCTGGCTGGCTATGGCAGTGTCTTGGATTGGAAGATGTTGTCTACAAGCCAGTTTTCTTGTGATGGTATCCTTTAGCAGAAGCAGCCTCTGAAGTCATTGAGCTTCTCACTTGTGCATAGACATGGTCATTTCTTCAGTGTCAACAGCAGCAGCAGCACCAGTCTTGCCGCCTGCAACGATATACCAGGCAACACAAGCAGATGTTCAGGTAATGCCTCATGCTGCTTACACTGGCCACATCAGAGTGACTGAGGAGACACTTCCAAGACATGTCACTACTGGCTTTGTGCTTTAAGGAAGTTCACTTTTTCTGGGTGCTCTTCGTGCCTGGAAGTAGCTGGACATATGAACAGTCTCTCCTCCTACAGTGCCAGGCATAGTCCTTCCTTCTCTCAGCAGGGAGGCAGTCTTCTAGGTACTTCAGGCTGACTCTTTTCTTCTCCATCAGACACTGCAGACTCCAGGTGATGTTCCCTCCCCTCTGGGAGATTGGCTGTCAGTCATGTGCCCTGGTTTCAATACAGCTGATCAAGTATTCCGGGGAGCACTACTTCTTGGACTGAAGCAACGTGGGGTTGTTTGGATCACTTTCATACACATTTTCCATGCAGGGATGTGGATCCACTGTCTAAGGCTTTAGAACCAGTTTGGGTCGGATTCTTATCCTGCTCTCCAGACACAGCTTTTGTTTAAAATGATGTCTATCAAAGCAGGTAACAATGAAACTGGCAACAAACAGGAGTACCCAAAACAAGGGCACAATGAAGTGTGAGTTCTCTGCACCTGGATGTCATCGCCCTTCCGGAAGCAGTAATCAGGGACAAACAAAAGAGTGGACCTTGCCTAGAAATCTTTTCACCTTGATCAACAGAAGCTGCAGTTCCACCTCTCACCCCTACCATCCACGAAATAGCAGTGCTCAGGAAGAACTAATCCACAGTCCTTTGCTAACAAGGACTTCATGGAATTTCTAAAGGTATCCCTGCTTCCATCCTCCTCACTTCAGTGAATAGAGTTCCAGTCACAGGCATGCTGGCCTTACACTTCCACTTTCTGGGGAAGTCAGCCAGTGAAAAATAACTTTATTTGGTTTTCACAAACCATAAAGCATATAAAACACGTTTCATTTAAAAAACTTTTCAGTTCTTAAAATTCCACTTAGTTCCTTTGTGGCACCAAGCCTTCAGTCTTCGCCCACATTTATAAGTAAGCTTTCTACCGCTATCATAAATTTTGTCCCCCTGCATATTAAAATGTTTGATGCGGCACCCAGCCAACTTGTCGCCGCATGTCTGCAGGTGCGGATATTTAAATCATTAAAAACTGTTCTCAGCAGCTTCCTTCTTTCTGATTTCACAGTTTCACAGACACACAGCAAGTGGCTCAGAGTTTTCATGTGATAGCCACATAAACGCCATGCCTTTGTTTGATGCTTGTTTTTCCAGGTGGGTGCCAAGTCTAATGAACAAAGATCTCCAAATCTGTATGCCATGAATCTCCTTTTTAAGGACAATCGGAAATGAGCTGCTAGATAGGGTTGTGGTCTTAGCCGTGTGTAAGAATTTATTATGACCCATGCGTGGCGGCGTCTTAGTAATCCCCTTTTATCCTCCACGAAGGATAATGCTTTTGCTTTGTTATTGCAAGCTTTTTTAAATGTGGACTTTTCCATCTTGCTGTTCCAAAGTCCATTGATCGCTAATTCATCCAGTGCTAACCGCAGTTGGTCCCCCCACGTATTTGGGGTACTTTGCTCCATTTGTTGTTTTATTTCCAACCAGCATAAGTTGTTCAAAGTTCCCAACTCTGCTGCTCTGAGTTTCCAGCATAGATTTACCATGGTTGCCTTCCTTTGGAATTCCTGGTTCTGTAATCCGAATTCCAAACAAATTCGTGCTGGCGAGGAACCTTTAAAAAGGTTGAATACCGTTATATAAACCTTGGTTTGTAATTTGTTTAAGAGGTTACTTTCTTGTCCATGCCAAGTTTCCAGACCGTAGGACAAGGTTGGTAGCACTTGGGCTGCCATGATTTTTAGAAGATGCCCGTGTGAAGGGCTTTCCAGTTTCTTGGATAGTTGTTTGTAGGCAAATATTAAGGATTGAGCTTTTGCTGTGATCTCCTTTTTCTGCTCCATCGTTGACAGATTTCTTGCCATTTTAATGCCCAAGTATTTATAAACTCTTGTTTCCTCTATTTGACAGTTCTTTGCGTACCATTTATAGTTTCCTTGTCTTGGGCCCGCTAATCTTACCACCTTGGTTTTGGATTTATTCAATTCCTAACCTTGAGCATCCAGGTAGACTATTAGTTTGTTTATTGTCCTTTGCAGCCCTATCGGAGTTTGACTTACCAGGACAATAGCATCTGCATACTGTAAGTATTGAACCGGCTCCTTTGCCAAATTCGGTGGGTGTCCATTTATTTGTTCTAAGTGACTGTTCAAGTCTGCTAAGTATAAATTAAATAAGCATGGTGAAAGGACGCAGCCCTGTTTTAGTCCGTTTGTTATATTTATTTTTGAAGAGACTCTTTGTCCGTCCCCAAGTTTAACAGTGGCCCATGTTTCACAGTATAGTGATTGTATTGCATTTATCAGTGGCTGTGGCAATCCCCATACTTTTAGTTTCTTCCACAAACGGTCCAGCGGCACTCTATCGAATGCAGCTTTTAAGTCAATGTAGCAAGCCACTAATACTCCCTTTTTCCTTTCAGCTTTTTCCGTAAGAATTGTTAAGGCACTTTCTGGGGAAGCTGTCCTCGCTCTCCAATCCTTCGCCATGCTAATCTAGGGGCATCCGTAATGGATTCCCAATGGCCCCAGTATTCAGACTCTCACAGCGTCCAACTACCATACATGTGTTACACATGTACTGCATATAGACACATGGCATTGACACTGAAAGTCACTGCAATGTTGTAGGTTCCACATAACAATAGGACATTACATAAGAGGGATCAGTCACCCTCACTGGCACAGAACAAAAGGTCTGGTCATACTATACATTCTCAAAACATTGTACACCAATGCTTTATGTGACATACCCATGCCAAAGACAGTAGTCCATTGCCTGATATGATGGCATGCTTGGTGTGGCCACCAGGTCACAGGGCATTTCCTAGACCTCCCATTGTTGGGGGCAGGCTTAGGTATGTGCGGACATGCTAGAGTAGCGTAACACTAGGGCCAAAATAAGTCAGGCTGCCTATTTCATACGCAGTCGGACACGCAGGGCAGGAGTAGACATCGGATCACCCTGCAGGGACAGTCCCATCCCAATACTTGCCAAACCACCATTATCCAAACTTGCATAGCATGAACACAATATTGAGGTAGTGATGGAAAATATCTTCCAGGCGGCCAGAGATTAACACTCTTTTCTCGGAAGAGCTATCCTCTCAAACAAATATGGTCCTTGCAGCACTTGATTTTAGTTCCCTTTTAATGTATTCAAAACCTAGCAGACAAGTGGTCCCTCTCATTGACAGTGGGCGAAATATTCTCCTGGGTTTTGGATTTCCCCTGCCATGTACAAATGCATACATCATACAGTCCAGTGCCTACACCTGGACATGCTTCCATAGGCAAAAAATTGAGTCCATAGCCCTGCATGGTTGAAAGAAAGCCATGGATGTTTTAGTCAAAGAGGGACGCTGCTGTGGAAGGTTTCACCTCAGTCATAGGAGGTAAGAAATATCCTGCCCAACATAAACTCTCACACCTTCCCGAATGGCGTTTGAATACAGCCGAATTAGAATTATTCCATAAATGTATGCTTTAACAACCAGTTGGTTTCCACTGTTAATCGTGTTTCGACTATGGTGAAGCCCTAGTAAATGGCAGAACTGTGTTCATGCATAGCTTAAGTGGTTTACTCCCAAATAGCTTGTCCTTGCAATCTGTTGTCATTCTTTGTGGGCGTATGCTACGAGGTATAAAATGTTCAACAGTCAACGAATTTAAACTATTGGTCAGCATATCTTTTCATCTGTTTTATAAAACACATTACATAATAAAGGACTCACATGCACATGATGAAAAGTATTGCGACATTAATCCAAACTTAAAGACGAATGAAGTTCTTTTAGATCGTAAACAATGTTCTCCTCTTTACAGACTCCAAACACAGACGTTCGAAATTTGGGCCTGTCTGGTCATGTCGGTTTCGACAGTCTTCCGGATCAACTGGTCAACAAATCAATTTCACAAGGCTTCTGTTTCAACATTCTGTGTGTTGGTAAGTGAGATTAATGCATTTTGCTTATATGTATTAGGTATTTTATTAACAATATGACACATCTGGGTACCTGGATTTGAATAGTTTCAGAGCAGCAGCAAAATACCCACCATGAAGAAGCTATAGCAGTGCCTATTAATGGAATATTAATGGAATGAAGGATATTTTTTGTGATCCCTGTTGCAACAGCCTATTGTGTCTTTTTACTTTTTATGTACCTGTCTATGCTTATCTTTTTGTTCAATCAACCCTATGTACAGGGCTCTGATACCCTTTGGTCATGTGCGCACTTTATAAAACACTCTAAATAAAAAGAAAATGTGAGTGCTAAGTCAATATTATGTCCTTTGATGGCCAAGTCAGTCTGAGGAGGTTGGCTTGTTCTGTGCTGAGCTTTTCGATTAATTGAAGCAGCTCATTGTGCTCAAATATGAACTGCCTTTAAACAGGGATTAACATTCACATTCTTCTGTGATAAAGATGAAATTAACTGCGATTTATGACCGGTCTGCATGGAAGGTCCTGGTCCGCTCTCTCAGTTGTTCCTATCGATCGCAGTCGAAGTCGTCGTCGGGTAAGTCCTACAGGCACAAAAAGGCCAAGAAGTTGAAGCGTTCTTCAAGTCAACGGATGAGGAGCAGGCTCAATGCGATAAATCTAGGCCCCACTGCTAAACTCCACCCATGGAGCCTGAATCTGGATTCGCTCTTCGCCTACCTGAATTTCCTGGAGCCATGCATCTCATATTTGGGTGACCAGACCCCTCTGGGCCCCAGGTTTTCAGAAAGTATCTTGACTGGGTTTCTGCTGATTGGTTTGAGCCAGTCCTTGGATCTGAACCATCCCTCGTTTCGAATCCACGACTTCACTGGGGCCCGGTCCAGTAGCACCATTCCCGGTGCCACCGACACCCAATATAGAGCCAAATTGGTGTCGCTCCACACCGGCTCACACCACAACGAGACCATGCGGATCAGAGACAGTACTCCTTTCTTTGCTATGCCCTCTGGTGAGTTAGACTTCGGTGGGTCTGAGGATCCCTATGGCTACCTTGATCTCCTTGAATAACCTTTGGCCTAAGATAACTGGTATAAAGACCTCGCTGATGCCAGTGATGTGGACACCTTACCAGATACTGTACTGACCTCTCCTCCTAGTTTGGCTATGAAGTAAGGTTCCTCCTTTGCTATGGTTGTGCGGAGGGCGGCTGGAGTCCTCAGCCTCACTCTCCCCTCAGTAGAAGGTGAGACCAATGTCTTGATGGAGTGCTTTAACCGAGGGTGTTCCACACTCAATACCTCCTACTCTTTAACAAGCCCTCTCTGATGTCCTGCTGGGGTGTGAGCAAAGCCCTGGAGGACCCTCCTATGCACAGGATTATTACACGTCACCACTATCCATGTCCTGGGGACCCAGCTTTCCTCACCCAGCATCCCACCCCAGAGAGCCTGATGGTGCAGGCCTCTACCTCCAATGTGAATCCTGGCACTTTCCTTTGCACTCTACTGGATAGGGAATCCAAGATGCTGGATACCTTCAGGAAGAGGATTTTCTCTTCCACCGGCCTTGAACTGCAGTTGGTGAACACTGCATGTCTCTTGGGCCAATACAGCTACGTGGTGTGAGACTCCATTGCAAAAGTGCTGCCCATATTCTTGGAGGAGGCCCGAGCCACCCTTACCCAGGTTATTGTCAGTCAGTCATTCCACTTTATTCAATTAATTACAATCATAAAACTACAAAAAACAGACAACAGACATAGACAATATTGCAAAACATTAGGCATAATGTTTAAAATACATAGAAAAAATTACAGTTCATTTGGGCATATTGTTTGTAAGCAGTATCACAAAATAAAACATCTAAGTTGCCAACATTTTTAAAAATTACAACAATCCTTAAAATCTTAATTAGGCAATAATCATCCTCAAATTTCTTTTTTTCTTTAGCCTCACTGTAGCTACGAGAAAAGATGCAATATTAAAAATATCACCTTGGTTACACAATGACTGTAAAAAAACTAGCGCTGGTCTAACCTGAGAAAAAACCCTTCCTCTCAGGCTAGGAACTAGATATCTTGTGCGAATATTAGAATAGAAGTCACAGAACATGATAAAATGTAAAGTATCCTGGGAGGAGAAATAATTATTGCATTGGCAAGGTTCTGCATCATCAGGATTACACCATCACTGGTAATCCCCCAATGTGAAGTGAATCAAATTAAAGCAGAGCCTAGTTAGGAGCCAGCGATGGTATGGCTTGTTTACCATCGACAGGTAAGGTTCCATATTAATAGTTGTTTTTAACAAGGAAAGAGGCCTAACTTGCATAGCTCCTGCTCTTCTCGCCCCAGCATCAAAAAATTCTTAAAATTCAATTTTACCCATGTCACATCCTCCTTCTGGATCTTGTCAGGGTCCTCATAAAGTTCTGGCCGTCCTATTTTGAATAACATATTTTTAACGTAGGACAGCCACTTAATTTTAGAAGATTTATCTAACTTAACGCAGTCCCGTATAATCATATGATTCAGGGTTAAATCAGGGTTCAGCCAAGTTTTGAGCCAACAAAGCAACGGAGCTGTACTCAAAATGTTAGTAATGTAGCCTAGCCCTAATTTTTGATGTATAGCATACAATGGGGTGAATTGTGGTACAGACAGAAGACTCCTTAAGAATTTATTTTCAACTATCTGAATCCCAGCCTGATCTTTGTATCCCCATATAGAGGATCCTTAGACCGCTATGGCCAAAGACTTTGAATGGCCTCTATTGGTCCAGCCCCCAAACGCTGTGCAAACCCTAAAAGAGATAGAGAGGATCGTGTAACTGCGTTCTTTTTTTACTTTTTGTTGCAAGACCCAAGATGACCTATCATCAAAAAGAACCCCCAGGTAAGTGAAAGAGAACACAGAGGAAAATTCCACTCCATTACAATAGAAGGATTTAGTTTTTCTGGTTCTGTGACCCGCTGTCATAGTGTGTGACTTTCCAATATTTACAATCCAGTCCAGAGAGTGCATATACGCCCCAAAGGCTTCTAAAAGCCGCTGAAGGCCTACCACAGTGCGGGCTAAAAGTACAGCGTCGTCCGCTTATAGGAGGACAGGGATTAGACATTCTCCCACACGCAGAATATCCAGTGCTGCTTCCACAAGTGATTTATCCAGATCGTTAATGTAAAGAGTAAGAAGCAGGGGTGCCAAAAAGCATCCCTGCCGGACGCCCCTACCCGATTTAAAAGACCTAGTACAATCACCAGCCTGAGATATACTAACCGAAGCTGTAAGATCTTGATGAAGATTAGCTAAAAAATAGACTAGACAAGGGTCAAGTCTTTTTTCCAACAAAATATTCCATAGCTTTGACCTGTTAACCAGGTCAAATGCAGAGGATAGATACATAAATGCCATTGTAAGAATGTCCGAGTGGTCGTTACAATGAGTCACTGGACATTGGGGGTATTAGTTTGGAGCGTATTTATTGGGAACGTTTGTTCTTTTTTGGTTAAGGACAACTCTCTTTCTGAATTTACAGTTCATGAAAAGACAACTATGTACAAGAACAGGTGATGCGTCGGACGCTTTCCGGTATGGCTGGTCTGCTCATGGGATACCGTCTTCCTGGCGTTGGTCTGTTCCCCGTGGCTCCCCCCGGAAGGAAAAAAGAAAAAAAAGGGTCGGGATTAGCCAAACTGCTCTTCTCCTGAAAATGCTACGTGCTACTGTCACCATAGATAGTGGGGATACAAGGGAAGGTAGGGAGTGTGTGGGAAGGAGGCCGGCGTGAATCACCCAGTTATCACCCCCACCACCCCCACTGGAAGGCACTCCTTAATGGTACTTGCCTTGGGCCACGGCCCGTCCACAGGGCCGTGGCGTCCGGACCCGGGGCGTTTTCTCCCTTCCTGGGACTGCCGGGCGTGAGCGCCTTGTACAATCTTGGGGTGTACTCCCACGGGTTCTGGTCCTCACCTCCTCCAGGACTGCTGGGCTCCTCCAGACGCTGCTTCCTGCCGTGACTGCTGGGCTCCTCCAGACGCTGTTTCCTGCCGGGACTGCTGGGCTCCTCCGGTCGCTGCTCCTCTCCTGCACTGCTGGGCTCCTCCGGACGCTGCTCCTTGTCTTGACTGCTGGGCTCCTCCAGACGCTGCTTCCTGCCGGGACTGCTGGGCTCTTCCGGTCCCTGCTCCTCTCCTGAACTGCTGGGCTCCTCCGGTCTCTGCTCCTCTCCTGAACTGCTGGGCTCCTCGTCTTCCTCCGGGCACCATGGAATCGCTTCCTGAAGACGCCGCCGGGACTCTGTGTGTGCCGTGTTTTTATTGTCCTTCCTCGATTTCCCCGCCAGCATGATCCCGCGAACAACTAGACCCGCAGCTACTTCCGGGCGGTCTTGGGTGTCTCCGCCCGACAGGCTCCACTTCCGGTCTTCAACCGCGGTGGACTCCCCGTCCTTACCACAGCCATCCTCAGACAACCCTCTTTAGCCATGGTATATTTACCTATTAGTAAGTACAGATTCAGGCACTGATCCATAGTGCCCCTCCCACTTCTAAATCCATATTGCAGGTTGGACAAGATCCCCTCTCATTTTCCCAATCTGTAATTTTAGTTAAAATTACCTTTCCTAAAATTTTCACAGAGGAATCAATAAGGGAAATCGGTCTGTAACACCGAGGATCCCCTCTCTGTCCCTTTTTAAAAATAGGTATAATAATTGATTTTGACCAAGATGCCGGAAACCCTGCTGTACCCTCAGCACTAAAAACATTAGCAAGGATTTTTGCCCAGAATTGAGGATTACTTTTATATAGGTCTGCAGGAACGCAGACTGGGCCCGGTGCTTTGTTACTGGCCGTATCTCTTATGGCTTTCTCAATTTCCCCCTCTTTAAACTCGATTAGGGCACTGGCTTGATGAAATGAAGACCAAGGGATGCAATCTGATGCCCCCTTGGACTCATAAGCACCTCAAAATGGGAACGTCACTGGGCCTCTCTAATGTTACATACCTGAGCCTCATTATCCTCACCACTAAAAAAGGGTTATTGATAATATACCCAAATCTAGTGCTGTCCTTTATCACCTCCACAGATATTTGGAGTGCCACGCCTCATCCTTGATCTCTTTTTTCCGGCTGTGAAGTACTATCTTATACTCCTTCCTCAGCCTGGCTATCAATTCCCTATCACATGGTTGTTTTTATCAAGGCTAAGACTAAGGAGCGGTGGGCATGTGAACATTTCTCGTCAAACCATCTTGGGCCACATGTGAATCTCGGTTTAGTGTTTATGGTTAGGTCGCGGGCTATCTGACTACAAATGCCCTCAAAGGCTCTGAGGACCGCATCCTTAGTACTTAAAGGGTCGGTGCAAGTTGTGATATTATCTATTCATTTCTCACGCAGACCCTTAAAGAAGGTATCTGGGGTTACTTTAGCCCATCCAAGCCTCCTCCAGTGGTCACATGTTACCACCCTACTTGGAACCCAATTCCTACCTCCTTTGCCCAAAATGCCACAGGAGTTGTCCAAAATTAAAGTGACAGGGTTATGATCGCTAAAAACCGATTCCCGAGCATTATAAAAGATAACCTTGTTCAGTAGCATAGGGGACATAAAAATATAATCTATAATGGTGTTTCTTGCCTTAGATTTAAATGCGGGACACCGATCTTGGGGGTTAGCAAAACTGGGTTCAAAGAGATCGGCATCAGTCAAAAGGGACTCAAGGTGGTCGCCACGTGCAGAGTGTTCGAAGTGTGGAATCATAGCATAATTGAAACCAAGCGGGTCATCAATTGAACAATACGAATCACACAAATGAGTATTAAAATCGCCCATTAATAAAACATAATATGCAGTGGATTGCTTTAACTTATATTCATTTAAAAAATAATTCAAAGTACTTAAGTGCTGATTCACATATTCACACTCCCCCGAGTAATAGAGGTTCACTAGTAATAGCTTTGGATAGTTTTGCTACTAAACTCCAATATCCTACAGTGGGGAGAATCTATCTCTAGCCTTTTTACAAAGCCCCTTAAATCCAGAGAAATGGAAAACATGAGGCCACCTTTTGCTCTGCCCGCTAGGGCCAGACATGCAGATAAAAAATGGGAACTAAAGCCATCCAGCCAAAAGTTATCCCCCCTGTCCTAGGTCTCCTGGAGGGCAATAATATCATATGTTTTTATATAGGATAGCCAGTTGGGGTTGTCTCTTTTAGATCCTAGACCCGCGATATTCCAGCTCAAAATTCTACAATTATGGGTATTATCACCAGCATGTTCATCCCTATGCAAATCAATAGGACATGGGTCAGAGTTACAGTCCACACTACCCATGTTAATACCCTCAAATGTAATAGGACTTGCTACCATTAAACTTAAGGCCAACTGGGTACTTGAATCAAACTCAGGAGAAGCATCAGATTGGATAATAGGTTTCTTTATCACTGATACAGCTACTGGTGGCAGTCAATCGCAGGCATCTAAACCAGACAAAGACTATTAGCTAGTTCAAGGTCAGAAGATCTGCCTATGGGGTATACTTCGACCTCCCCCCTAAGCAAGGAAAACTGACTGGGTCTATTAAAAAACCCTATAGGTCGGAGGGAAATTCCCGCATGATGGTACCCTTGCTTCCAGCTCCCTAGATGCTCTAGTGAGAGTCTGACAACATGCTCATGATTGAAGTTGGCAATTACACAATCACCCCCCCCCCCCAATCCTTCGTGGAGTGTCCAACCCGCGATGCACGTCTTGCCATTATCATTTGATTGCAAATGTCCCAGCCCCGAACCCCGACTACCTTCAGTTGTACGGTGAGCCAAAGCATTGTTTTGGCCATTAGCTGATCAGCGGATTCTAACTGCCCAGCATGTAGAGTAGGTGCATTCCTCAAGACCACTACCAGAGGAGCGGCGGCCGGTGGGAGGTGAACTGCTCTAAGACCATTTTTGACTGCGCAATGGACCAGACCATTTTGGAATCTCGGCCAGACTGCACACAAACCAAAGTTGATTGATTAACTGCGCCATAGTTAGAACAATTTTGTATAATATTGCTTGCTGGTCTAGCCAGGGGTCTGTTTCCCTCCTCCCTTGGGGTACTCAGTTTTAACTGAGAAAATTCACTAGAGATGTTCCCTTTCTCACCCACATAGCCACCCGAAGCTACCAACCCCACAACAGGATCTGTGCCTAGCCCGCCAATTCTGCTAGAAGATGAAGGCCTATATTTGGATATAGGGGGAGGGGATTTTGGAATTAGAGGGTTACACAGTACATTCAATGGAATTTCAGTCGGCAGACCAATTCTAGTCAAAGAGTCTTCAATGGTACGAAGATTAGGCACAACAAACAATTAAAAATCAATCAATCTTTCTTCAATTCGTGTTAACCTATCGAGGATAGGGGAAAGAGATGACGCAATTAAAGCCCCCATTTTGACCCATAAAACCTCAAAAGCTTCAAGGGGAACACCCAGCGGGTCAGAGTTCAAAGTAACAGGGATAGATGTAGCGGGCTGTGGCTCTGTTGTCAATGGGGATGTCATAGTCACTGTCCTGCCATTCTTATTTGTCGTCTGCAATTTTGCACTTTTCTGCCCTTGCGGTCCTCCTCCCCTCTTCCTCTTTATTGGTGGCTCCAGAATTGGAACCATAGTTTCCTTAATTTGAGTTTTAGATTTGGGCACAGACCTTTTAGCCATACGTGGTAAAGTGCCTCCAGATGTACCTTCTCGGACCAGATCATCAGGAGGGGGGCTATTTGGAACCTCCGCTATTGCAGAGGAATCCAGCGGGACGTGCGAGATCTGATTAGCACCTCCAGCTAAACCATAAGAATCGATACCTGCGGCTAAACAAAGTTCAGGTGTACGAGCTGATGTCAGACCGCTTGGTTTGAAGATCGTTTGGTTTACAAAATATCCAAGGATAGACGCGCTCAGTCAATGCGATGTCATGGGCTAAAACAGAGCTAGCCTTGATTGAGAATTGGTCCAAAGTCCCTGCCACGCTTTCCCCAGATGGTGCAGTTCTGCTCTTTCCCTTGCGGGTATTCATTTCAAGCTCGGTACGGTGACAACAGGAAGCCCAAGATGTTAGTATCCAGAGGAAAGAGCAAAAGGCAAAATGAGACTAACCTGGGGAACCGCTATGTTCAGAGGGGGGGCCCAGCCCGGCCTCATCCAGTCTCTAACGGGCTCAAATGGGCACGCCCGGCGCGCGTCCCGCGAAGCGGGAGCAGCGAGCAGTTAAGTAGTAATCAGGCAGGCTCAGGTGCGCCAGTAACCGGTGGGCTCCCTGGGGCTTGCAGTCCGTTTAACACAGCGTCCTCCTCGCTCCTTGCTTGCGATGCGGCTCCTAAACCAGTTACCAGACCCACCTCCAGGGAGTTATTGCTTTGGAATCTGTTCTAAAGTAAAGACTCTGTGGCTAGAAGTCTCTATCAGATGCGCAAGTTACTTTCCTTTGGCAACGTCTTATTTGGTAGCGATGCTAGCTAGCCATAGATTCCGTACTGACCCTGCCATCCTCCTTGTTCTGTCCACTGACCTTCGCCTCCTAACAGGGTCCATGTAGGTCAATAGAATCTTCACACTGGTCATCAAGTTCTGCCGTGGCTCCATGCTTCTGGTGCGGAAAAAGTAACAGCTTTGTAAAAGCTCTGGGACGGCACCTAGATAGGCACTATTCACGTCATACCTGTTGTGGATGACGCCGAAACTGAGCTGTCCAACTTCACCTACCTGGTGGGCAGGTGTAGGAGAGTAGGGTCTGCAATCCTATGATCACCCCAGATTTTTGCTTTTTGCTTCACTGGTTTACGACTTTCCCTGGATGTGGGCCTGCTAATCAGACCCACAGCCTAGCTGTTCTCTCTCTAAATTGACACGTGTACCTTAGGTGCATTTACCAATTGGTACTGGGCCACCTTATCAGTCCCTGTACCCAGGGCATAGGTGTACCCAGGGCCTACCAGGGGCTGCAGCATGTATTATGCCACCCCTGGCTGGCCATCTAAATCTGACACAACTGGCTGCACGACAGCTGGGGCAAGAGGGTGTAATCACCCTTTGCTTAGATATAGTATTCCTATATCTAACCCTAAAATGGACACATGTATTCCTATCAGTCTCTCCTATGGCAGGCCTTATCAATCCTGAAGGCAGAGTGCTTGGAATTATGTGAGATGGTGCTCTGGCATGAGCTGAGCCCGTTTGCAGCTTGCTGAACCAAGTCCTAATAGCTGTTCCATGATAACGCATACCATATACTCTTAAGTGCATTATAATCCTCGCGGTTATTTGCCAACTTTGGTATTGCTTTATCAAAACATGTCGAGTAAGGTGTCATACGAATTGGAATACTAACCCCTCGCCAATTCTGGCGACGGGGTTAGCATTCCACCCTTCTAGAGGGACACGACATGTATGTAACTGTGAACCCCGGTTAAAGTTAACTCGAGCCTCAACATCACAAAATGGATGCTGCCACCACAGACACAAGTCTGACCTCCTGCTGCTGGGAGTCCTTCCAGCGAGGAGAGCCTGGACAAAGGGTTTCCTGTCAGGGGCGGGGCTAGCACCGTCCCAGACAGGGTTTTGTGTATCCCAGGTAGGCAGGGCTTTACAGGAAGGTGACTGCAAGTGGCACCCCGGTGCTCACTGTGCATATGCCGGCTTGAACCAGTTCCAGGGGCACACCAGCCCCTGAGCTGGGGAAAGTCCGGACAAGGGAGAGGGGTGTAACCACCCCCCCCCCCCTGGTCCCACCCATGGGCAGGACCTAGTCGCGTACCAGCCCCTTTCTTTAGAATAAAGGTAGGAGCGGGGACCCTTCCAAATTAGATCATCTTTGAATCCTGAAACTACTTTCTACGAAAGGAACTCTCGACTTCTTCTCAAGATTTCTCCCTTGTGGCTAAGGAGTAGCCACCCTGCACCCGCAGGCACCATCCAAGCATCGCGGTTTGCTGTACGTCCATCCTCCGGATCAAGACTGCCCAGCTCGACGAGACCCGGCTTCCCTGGCACCTCTGACCTCTACCTGCATCATCAGCCCAGCTGAGATTCGTGGGTGCGACGAGACCTCGAGGGACCGGCCATCTTCAAAACTGCACGACGCTTGCCCAGCACGACCGCCGAGGGATCCTCGAGTGAGTGCTTTGGGGTTTGAGAAGCCCCAACCCTGAGCAGCTCCAGCACCGAAGTCCAGCCTCCCAGCATCCACGAGATCTGCGTGGGGCCCTTCTGCTCTTTGCTGCTCACCGCGTTGTCCGGCTACTTGCCTGCTGGCTTGTGGCCCTCTTGACGACGAACCACGACACTTCCATCACTGGTCTGGTTGCTCCAGACTGGCCCTTGCTCCCCTCCAACAGAGGAGCACCCCGGACCCTCCTGGTCCACTCCAGACGCCATCTTGAGTCCACCGCGTCGGCTTGCATTTGCCAAGGGTTGTTGCCCCAATCCTGGGTCCAGCATCGCCGACAGCAGATACCTTCGTGGGACAGCTCGCACCTCCATCCTGGTCGCCGACAACGCCTCCTGGTCCGAGAGACTGCAGAGCCCAGCGTCGCCCACTCACCTGGTCGAGGTGACTTCATCCAGTGCCATCTTGGTGCCCATCTAATCACTGGCTAGTGATTCAGAACTTGGTCCCCTCTGCTTACAGGTATCCTTCTTCACCGATCCAGGCTTGGATCACATCGAACTTCATCACTGGTCGCCTGCCAGCAACTTCTTCTTTCAGGCTCCATAGACTGCAACGAGGATTCCCGACGTCTTTTGAACCCTATGCAGCCGCAGCCCCTGGGCTAGGTAACTTGAGTATTTCGGTGCTCCAACATAGGTTAACTGTCTAAGTGTCCAGATCCTTTTTCGTTTTCAGCCTATCTAGTCGGATTCGTCCGATAACACTAACTTTACTAAATCTAGCATCCATAGACTTTGTCCCGCATCCCGCGTGAGAGTGCACACTCTGCACCCGATCCCCCTAGGCCTCCTGCTCCTAACCTGAAGGTTCAGTAGTGTAGTCCTAGCGATCCTAAAGCCTCTGGATCTTGTTACTTACCTGCTAGTATTTCGCATTCCACTTTTGTAGTATATGGTTTTTCGTGCCCCTCGGGCATTTGCGTAAATTGTGCAACTTAAAGTATTTTCTTAAGAGTTTTGTTATGTGCTTAGCTCCCTGACTCATAAAGAGTTCAGGGTAGACTTGTTATAAATAAATATCTGTTTATTTTCATAACAACTTGTGTGGTGTCCTTTCACTTGGTGTTCAAGGGGTATATGTGATGGTATAACAGCTGGCTTAACACGCCCTCTAGAGTTTACCCTAAAGACTGCTCTTGTCCATGCTACTAGGATAGCTGGTCTATAAGGTTGACTTACAACCAATCATCAATAAGGGTTGTTTGGAATGATACACAGTGATCACTAGAATAGTGAGCACTACATATCAGGCCAACTTCTCAAATTGGTGAGCAGCGGTTGGGATTTGAGCTTGCTGTTGTTTTACCACACGTATCCTAAGAATATCATTTGAAAGATCACATAAGTACCAAGGTACATATAACTTAGCTTAGAATACTCTGAGTTCTACTGAACCAGCTGTTGTAGTTCAACAGGGCCTAGCACACCCTGACTACAACTCTTAGCAAGGGATCAGTAGGCAAACAAATAGTGTAGGTAAGTGCACCACTTACACCTCACTAGAAAAGCATGTCAGACAAAGGAGGGAACTCAGAGGCCCCCCTTGTGTCAGTTGACCCTCCACAGGTCATATCAAGATATGCAGCTCTTAGCTTCCAGGAGATGAGACAGATATGTACCTCCAGGAAGCTAAAACAGGGTTCTAACCCTACCATCCCATTCCTGATTGGTCTCTTAGAGACTTATGATGCCAGGAGGGCTTCTAACACAGGCCCTCCTAATCCAGATGGGAGCATGCCCCCCTTAGAGGGAACCATTGGTGACCCTGGCCTTAACCTCCTTTCAGCAGAAGGTGAAGAGGAGGAAGAGGAAGATGAGTTATCAGGGGATGAGGCAGACAAGGGACAGGTAGAAGTCAGTAGACTCACCAGGTCCAACTTAAGGAGGCATGAGAATGGACTTGGGGGACCCCCAGGCCCACTCTCAGGCAGGCTTAACATTGGGAATGGACAAGTTAGGTCTCTATCCAGAGGCTCTAACAGATCCATTCGTACCAATGGCTCTCAGGCCTCTTCTCACAGAGGGATGACATCCCCTCAGAGGAGAGAGCATGAAGCAAAGATGAGGGAGGTCAATCTGAGGATTGAAAGGGAAGAACTTGCCCTGGCCAAAGAGAGACTTGCCTTTGCTAGAGAGCAGAAATTGAGTGGGGCAGACCCCACTGGTGGCAGCATTTTACCTAGAGAAAAAGACAGGAGTTTAGACACTAGACACCTGAGTAAGATAGTGCCCCCCTTTAAACAAGGGGATGACATCCACAAATGGATGACTGCTTTGGAGAGGGCCTGCACTGTCCAGTGCGTCCCCCAGAGTCAGTGGGCAGCTATCTTGTGGCTCTCCTTTGAAGGCAAAGGTAGAGATAAGCTCCTCACTACTAGAGCTGCGGATGCTAACAATTACCAAGTCCTGAAGAATACACTGATTGATGGGTTTGGCTTAACAACTGAGCAGTACAGGTTGCTGTTCAGGGACACCCAGAAAATTCAGTCTCAGGATTGGGCTGACTTTGTTGATTGTGCCACTAAGGCTTTGGAAGGCTGGTTGCTGGGTAGTAAGGTTACTGATTACACAGGGTTGTACAATCTGATCATGAGGGAACAGACTTTAAATAACTGTCAGAACCAGTTGCTGCATCAGCACCTTGTTGACTCAGATCTGACCTCTCCCCAAGAATTGGGAAAGAAGGCAGACAGATGGGTCAGAACAAGGGTCAAGCAGAACCAGACTCAGAACCAGGGTGGTCAGAAGAAAGCAGACCAAAAGGGTAATAACAAGAGTGAACAAAATGACCAGAAGTCTTCAACAGGTCCCCAACAACCCAAAGAGGGTGGGGGTCAGGCTTCCCAGAAGAAAAAGAAGACTCAAGAAGGCCAGTCAAAAAGGTGGTGCCAATACTGTAAAAGTAAAACTCACTGGTGTAGTGAGTGCACCAAGAAAGGAGGGCAAACTCCTACCACTACAGCCCCTAAGGCACCTGCACCCCCTAGTACAGTCAGTAGCGGTAGTGCACCTCCCAAGGGATTAGTTGGGTTAACCTTGGGATCTGAGGGGTATGACAACCTAGTTGGCACACTCACTCAGGCTGTCCTTGTCTGTACAGGGGATGTGGATATATCCCCTGATGTAAGTCCCAATACTTTGGGAAAATACAGGCAGACACCTTTTATTAATGGAAAAATGGCTCAGGCCTGCAGGGACACTTGTGCCAGTGTCACAATGGTGACACCTAACTTTGTGGACCCTGGACAGATCATGCTAGGTACAGACTACCTAGTGACCAATGCCAGCAATGTCACTACCCACCATAGTATGGCAATTGTTGATTTCTCCTGGGGAGGGGTAAGTGGCCAAAAGAAAGTTGTGGTTAGTTCAGACCTCCCAGTTGAATGTTTGTTGGGCAATGATTTGGAAACATCCCTATGGTCAGAAGTGGAGCAGAGGACTCACATGGAAATGTTAGGCTTGCCAGCACATGTCCTTGCTGTGACTAGGTCACAGGCCAGAAGATGCCCCACTGAACAGGTGCTGGATCCTGGAACAATGGACTAGACACCTTCCAAGAGAAAGAGCAGTAGGGTTAAGGCATTGCCTTCCCCCTTGCCCCAGGTTGTGGATCAAGTCTCAGAGGAGGCTGACCTCAAAGAGCTGGGGGAAACTGAGCCTAAAGAACTTGAACCTGATCAGGTTGAGTTTCTGGGTTCAGGGGGACCTTCCAGAGAAGACCTGGGGAAAGCACAGTTAGACTGCCCTTCACTTGAACCCCTCATACAGCAGGCTGCTGCTGAGGCTGCAGGGAACGCCACAGGCGCCCACAGGGTATACTGGGATGATGGACTCCTATACTCTGAGGCAAGAGACCCCAAACCTGGTGCAACCAGGAGGCTGGTCATCCCCTTGTCTCAGAGGGGTTTCCTTCTCACCTTGGCCCATGAGATTCCCCTTGCAGGACACTTAGGCCAGAATAAGACTTGGGACAGGCTTGTCTCACACTTTCACTGGCCTCACATGAATGAAGATACCAAGGAGTTTTGACGCTCCTGTGTCACTTGCCAAGCCAGTGGTAAGTCAGGTGGCACAACAAAGGCCCCCCTTATACCACTACCTGTGGTGGGGGTACCCTTTGAAAGAGTGGGGATTGACATTGTTGGTCCAATGGAACCCCAGACAGCATCAGGGCACAAGTTTATACTGGTGGTGGTGGACCATGCCACCAGGTATCCTGAAGCTATTCCCCTTAGGACCACTACAGCACCTGTTGTGGCAAGAGCCCTAGTTGGAGTGTTCTCCAGAGTGGGCTTCCCTAAGGAGGTTGTCTCTGACAGAGGTGCAAACCTCATGTCAGGATATCTGACTGCTATGTGGAAGGAATGTGGTGTCAACTACAAGTTCACCACACCCTATCATCCACAGTGCAATGGGCTTGTTGAAAGGTTCAACAGGACCCTAAAAGGGATGATTCATGGACTACCTGAAAAGCTCAGGCGTAGATGGGATGTCCTGATACCCTGCCTTTTGTTTGCTTACAGAGAAGTCCCACAGAAGAGGGTTGGCTACAGCCCTTTTGAACTTCTGTATGGGCATCCTGTAAGAGGACCCCTTTGTTTGGTGAAGGAAGGATGGGAGAGACCTCTCAAAAAGCCTGCAACCAACATTGTGGACTATGTACTTGGTCTCTGCTCCAGGATGGCTGAGTATATGGAAAAGGCTTCTAAAAACCTTGAGGCTAGCCAAGAACTCCAAAAAGCTTGGCATGACCAAAAGGCTGTCCTGGCTGTGTACAAGCCTGGACAGAAGGTGTGGGTGTTGGAGCCAGTGGCCCCAGCAGCACTCAAAGACAAATGGTCTGGGCCCCACACAATCATTGAGCAAAAGGGAGAGGTCACCTACCTGGTGGACCTTGGAACTCCCAGGAGCCCCCTCAGGGTGCTCCATGTAAACAGGCTCAAAGCATATGTCGACAGGAAGGACATGAGCTTGCTCATGGCCACAGATGAGGGACAGGAGGAGGAGAGTGACCCTCTCCCAGACCTGCTCACTCAGAACCCTGATGATGGGTCAGTGGATGGTGTTGTCTTTTGTGGCAGCCTCTCTGAACATCAACAAAAGGATTGCAAACAAGTTCTTCAATCCTTTAGACATATGTTCTCTCTGACACCCAGTCAGACCAATTGGTGTACCCATGAGGTTGACACTGGGGACAGTCTGCAAGTTAAGAGTAAAATCTACAGACAGCCTGATCATGTCAGAGACTGCATCAAGACAGAAGTGCAGAAAATGTTGGAGTTGGGAGTCATTGATCTCTCAGATAGCCCTTGGGCTAGTCCAGTAGTTCTAGTGCCAAAGCCTCACACCCAGGGTGGTAAGAAAGAGATGAGGTTTTGCGTAGACTACAGAGGTCTCAATGCAGTCACTAAGACTGATGCCCACCCAATACCAAGGGCAGATGAACTGATAGATAGATTGGCTTCTGCCAACTACTTAAGTACATTTGACCTGACAGCTGGGTATTGGCAAATCAGGTTAGCTGAGGAAGCCAAGCCCAAGACAGTATTTTCTACCCCTGGTGGGCATTATCAGTTTGTCGTAATGCCCTTTGGTTTGAAAAATGCACCTGCCACCTTCCAAAGGCTGGTGAATCAAGTTCTCACTGGGCTGGATGACTTCTGTGCAGCATATCTTGATGATATAGCTGTCTTTAGTTCCACCTGGGAGGATCACCTGGTCCACCTGAGGAAAGTGTTAGAGGCACTGCAGAAAGCAGGTCTCACTATCAAGGCCACAAAGTGCCAGATAGGGCAGACACAGGTTGTATACCTGGGCCACCTTGTAGGTGGAGGCCAGGTTCAGCCACTGGAGAGCAAGATACAGTCCATCAAGGACTGGGCTCCTCCAACCACCCAGACTCAGGTTCGAGCTTTCTTGGGCCTGACTGGTTATTACAGGAAATTTGTCAGAAATTATGGATCAATTGTGACTCCACTTAATGACCTGACAAGTAAAAAGATGCCAAAGAAAGTTCAGTGGACAGCAGGCTGTCAAAAAGCATTCGATGACCTAAAGCAGGCCATGTGCACAGCACCTATCCTAAAGAGTCCAGACTACTCCAAACCATTCATTGTCCAAACAGATGCTTCTGAGTTGGGTGTGGGAGCTGTTCTATCTCAGCTGAATTTTGATGGTCATGACCAGCCCATTGCTTTTATTAGCAGAAGGCTGACCCCCAGAGAGAAGAATTGGTCAGCTATTGAGAGGGAGGCCTTTGCTGTGGTTTGGGCCCTGAAGAAACTGAGGCCATACTTGTTTGGCACTCATTTCAAGATTCAGACCGACCATAAGCCCCTCTTGTGGCTAAATCAGATGAAGGGTGAAAACCCCAAACTACTTGGGTGGTCCATTTCCCTACAGGGGATGGATTTTACAGTGGAGCATAGACCTGGCACTGATCATGGCAATGCAGATGGGCTCTCCAGGTATTTCCACTTAGAGCAAGAAGACTCACCTGGT
Source organism: Lissotriton vulgaris (assembly GCF_964263255.1). NCBI lineage: Eukaryota > Metazoa > Chordata > Amphibia > Caudata > Salamandridae > Lissotriton > Lissotriton vulgaris. Next base: position 1,312,951,224 of record NC_141689.1, read on the forward strand.
CAAGGTTAGTTTATTGTCCCAAAGTTTGGGGGGGTCATGTAGGAGAGTAGGGTCTGCAATCCTATGATCACCCCAGATTTTTGCTTTTTGCTTCACTGGTTTACGACTTTCCCTGGCTGTGGGCCTGCTAATCAGACCCACAGCCTAGCTGTTCTCTCTCTAAATTGACACGTGTACCTTAGGTGCATTTACCAATTGGTACTGGGCCACCTTATCAGTCCCTGTACCCAGGGCATAGGTGTACCCAGGGCCTACCAGGGGCTGCAGCATGTATTATGCCACCCCTGGCTGGCCATCTAAATCTGACACAACTGGCTGCACGACAGCTGGGGCAAGAGGGTGTAATCACCCTTTGCTTAGATATAGTATTCCTATATCTAACCCTAAAATGGACACATGTATTCCTATCAGTCACTCCTATGGCAGGCCTTATCAATCCTGAAGGCAGAGTGCTTGGAATTATGTGAGATGGTGCTCTGGCATGGGCTGAGCCCGTTTGCAGCTTGCGGAACCAAGTCCTAATAGCTGTTCCATGATAACGCATACCATATACTCTTAAGTGCATTATAATCCTCGCAGTTATTTGCCAACTTTGGTATTGCTTTATCAAAACATGTCGAGTAAGGTGTCATACGAATTGGAATACTAACCCCTCGCCAATTCTGGCGACGGGGTTAGCATTCCACCCTTCTAGAGGGACACGACATGTATGTAACTGTGAACCCCGGTTAAAGTTAACTCGAGCCTCAGCATCACAAAATGGATGCTGCCACCACAGACACAAGTCTGACCTCCTGCTGCTGGGAGTCCTTCCAGCGAGGAGAGCCTGGACAAAGGGTTTCCTGTCAGGGGCGGTGCTAGCACCGTCCCAGACAGGATTTTGTGTATCCCAGGTAGGCAGGGCTTTACAGGAAGGTGACTGCAAGTGGCACCCCGGTGCTCACTGTGCATATGCCGGCTTGAACCAGTTCCAGGGGCACACCAGCCCCTGAGCTGGGGAAAGTCCGGACTATGGAGAGGGGTGTAACCACCCCCCCCCCCGGTCCCACCCATGGGCAGGACCTAGTCGCGTACCAGCCCCTTTCTTTAGAATAAAGGTAGGAGCGGGGACCCTTCCAAATTAGATCATCTTTGAATCCTGAAACTACTTTCTACGAAAGGAACTCTCGACTTCTTCTCAAGATTTCTCCCTTGTGGCTAAGGAGTAGCCACCCTGCACCCGCAGGCACCATCCAAGCATCGCGGTTTGCTGTACGTCCATCCTCCGGATCAAGACTGCCCAGCTCGACGAGACCCGGCTTCCCTGACACCTCTGACCTCTACCTGCATCATCAGCCCAGCTGAGATTCTTGGGTGCGACGAGACCTCGAGGGACCGGCCATCTTCAAAACTGCACGACGCTTGCCCAGCACAACCGCCGAGGGATCCTCGAGTGAGTGCTTTGGGGTTTGAGAAGCCCCAACCCTGAGCAGCTCCAGCACCGAAGTCCAGCCTCCCAGCATCCACGAGATCTGCGTGGAGCCCTTCTGCTCTTTGCTGCTCACCGCGTTGTCCGGCTACTTGCCTGCTGGCTTGTGGCCCTCTTGACGACGAACCACGACACTTCCATTGCTGGTCTGGTTGCTCCAGACTGGCCCTTGCTCCCCTCCAACAGAGGAGCACCCCGGACCGTCCTGGTCCACTCCAGACGCCATCTTCAGTCCACCGCGTGGGCTTGCATTTGCCAAGGGTTGTTGCCCCAATCCTGGGTCCAGCATCGCCGACAGCAGATACCTTCGTGGGACAGCTCGCACCTCCATCCTGGTCGCCGACAACGCCTCCTGGTCCGAGAGACTGCAGAGCCCAGCGTCGCCCACTCACCTGGTCGAGGTGACTTCATCCGGTGCCATCCTGGTGCCCATCTAATCACTGGCTAGTGATTCAGAACTTGGTTCCCTCTGCTTACAGGTATCCTTCTTCACCGATCCAGGCTTGGATCACATCGATCTTCATCACTGGTCGCCTGCCAGCAACTTCTTCTTTCAGGCTCCATAGACTGTAACGAGGATTCCCGACGTCTTTTGAACCCTATGCAGCCGCAGCCCCTGGGCTAGTTAACTTGAGTATTTCGGTGCTCCAACATAGCTTAACTGTCTAAGTGTCCAGATCCTTTTTCGTTTTCAGCCTATCTAGTCGGATTCGTCCGATAACACTAACTTTACTAAATCTAGCATCCATAGACTTTGTCCCGCATCCCGCGTGAGAGTGCACACTCTGCACCCGATCCCCCTAGGCCTCCTGCTCCTAACCTGAAGGTTCAGTAGTGTAGTCCTAGCGATCCTAAAGCCTCTGGATCTTGTTACTTACCTGCTAGTATTTCGCATTCCACTTTTGTAGTATATGGTTTTTCGTGCCCCTCGGGCATTTGCGTAAATTGTGCAACTTAAAGTATTTTCTTAAGAGTTTTGTTATGTGCTTAGCTCCCTGACTCATAAAGAGTTCAGGGTAGACTTGTTATAAATAAATATCTGTTTATTTTCATAACAACTTGTGTGGTGTCCTTTCACTTGGTGTTCAAGGGGTATATGTGATGGTATAACAGCTGGCTTAACACGCCCTCTAGAGTTTAGCCTAAAGACTGCTCTTGTCCATGCTACTAGGATAGCTGGTCTATAAGGTTGACTTACAACCAATCATCAATAAGGGTCGTTTGGAATGATACACAGTGATCACTAGAATAGTGAGCACTACATATCAGGCCAACTTCTCACAGCAGGGTTACTGCTCTAGATTTTCCGGATCCAGTTTGACGCCTGGGAAATATTCTGAGGTAAGGAATCTACCAGATAACAAACTAATTTACGTAAGGAACTTGTTCTTGTATGCCATTTTCTGACCTAAGGCACAGCAGGGATATTTTGGGCTACAAAAGTTATTCTGGCCTGTAGCCCTCTGTATGTTTTCAGTCACTTCCAGCAGGCAGTCTCATCAATTGTCATAGCAAAAACATTGGTTTCAGGTAGTGACAACAGACAGTCTTCTTTGACGAGGGCACGTGTTTAATGTAGAACAGCCAGATTACCTGGCATTCAGGGGAAAGTTTTTAATATTTCAGTTTGTGAGTAGGCCTTTGTCCATGCTGCACCAGGGACCATTTTAAAGATATGTATCACTGATTGGGATTCATTTTATTGATGCAACATTCTGTCTGCTGCTAAAGCCCCATATAAAGTCTGTGTGCATTTGCCACAGTAAAGGATGGCTTTAGTGTCTGTGTCTCATATGGCATTTCTGAAACTCTTCCCCAGGCACGCTATTCCATTCGACTTGCAGTATAATTGGGCAAGGGGGCCACTTGTCACGCACCCTTTTACCTTGCCCACTGGAAAGACACCGTGTTGTCCCCTGGGTCAGATTCTTCTGTCCGGGCTCATGGAAGTGTGTCAGCCCCCAGAGAGGTGCTTGTGTCTGCATGTATGTTGTGGTATGTGAAGAGCGTATTTGTACACGACACAGATCTTTCTAGACAAGAAAAGCTGAAAAGACAGGATGTAGGCTGACAGTCACTTATTATTTGACGGACTCCTACTACCGCCGCATTACGTGGCTCCCTGCGAAGAACCAGCGGTGATATATGCTGACGCTAATTGTGCACTGCCCTTTTTCTCCTAATTTAAACACTTTGCCTGGCATGATAACAGACTTGGAAAGCGGTCTCGTGTTATATAATAATCTCCTCGCTGACAAGAGGCATTTCACATAATGGAAATGTTTGAATCGCAATTAGAAATACCACTTCCGGTGCCGTGTCACTTCATAAACGCTTCTGGTTGCCATTTTAAATGATATCTGTTTTATCCTGTCTGCGAAGCCTGCCGAATGCACTGTATTTATGGTCATTGGAAGGGCACGTCCGGCTGCTGTCATTATTCTATTAAATGGTTAAAATTTTATCAATGGAAAGCGAGGAAATCCGACATTGAAAAGCAGCTTTTCCAGATTAGTTATTTGATCTCTGTATGCCCTGGCTTTCCTTCTCAATCTACTGTCTTAAAATAGATTTGAGATGTAATAATGACATTGTTGTCCTATTTTTTCAAAGAGATTGCTTCTGGATGTTTTGGGTGTTTCTATTGTAATTTCGCTAGTATGGCACAGATTCATGTGCTTACAGTACCTCCGACCAGAGCAGGAATTTATGAACACTCCCATTTTATTTGGGTAATTTTAAGTCAGGCGATCCTGTTTTTTGCAGTTATGGCCTTCAGTCAATAGTGATCAGTCTTGAATTCACCATTTGAAGAGATTGGATTGCAGATGTACTTTGTAAGATTGCATCAGAAAAGGCTTCTGTTTTTGAAAAAAAAGACCGTGAGCTACGAGTCAGTTGCTCCAAATGCGGGTTGCAGTAAAGCTATCACATTCCCAGCAGCGCTTTCCAAGTCTGCCTCCTGGTCCTGCTGGGGGAAGGGAGAAGCGCTGGACTCTGAAGATGAAATGGTTATCAGCTGATAAAAACTACCAGAATCAGGAGAGTCAGATGGGGAGGCACATCCTTCACTCAACTAGCACCCAAGCTGTGGAATTCACTGCCATGCGAATTCAGACTCCTTAAACGGAAGCAGCCTTCCGTAAGTCGATCAAAACTTGGCTGTTCCATCAGTATTATTAATACACTTCTATTCCTCCTACTGTATTGGTCTCTTAGTGCTGGGAAGCCTTTGGGCAGCTATGCGCTCTACAAATCACTTAAATAAAAATAAATAAAATAAAATTAATAAATAAGCTAGGACAAGATCACGCCAAGAGGACAAGCATGTAGAGATACAGCAAAAGTGAAGAAAAGGGTCTGGGGGCTAAGGGCTCTTAGGGCACCTGAGGGCATGTTCTGTTGGGGTAGGAGGTGTTTCGCTGATAGAGATTGCGGGACGCTAAATCCAGGGTCTCCGGTAAAAGAGATCTCATTGATCCTGTAGGGGTTAGAACCTCCTAGGTGGCCAAACAAAGCGGCAGCAGCCAATATACCCTTGACTACATCCCTCATGGGGGTGAACTGGCTGGGACAGACCAAATGACCACTTATGAGTCTGTTGCTGGCCAAAGAGGAGCCATTAGGTCCTGTGACCATGCATTAGGCTAGTTGTATCCTGACATACTTCCCTCTTGACATGCAAGCATGGGCCTTATGAAGATACGGTTACATTGAGAGTGCCGAAGCCCAATAAACACTGAATGACTCCAGACCCTTCCTACGTGGGCTCCAACATAAACACATCCTATAATTTTGTCTCAGATCTTGTCAATACCTGTTCATCACAAGAAACTGCATTGAGCCTGTTGTGCCTGTCTGCCCACTAGGAACTGCTTGGGTCCAATGAGTGGGAAAGGGAAGAGATCAAGGGGTTGTGAATACCCCAACTGATGACTGTCTGAGGGCTTGCTAAGGTTAAAAGAAGTGCACATTAGGGAAAGGAAGAGGTCTTGACACATAGAGCTAAAAAGAGGGTAGGTCTTGATGCAACAACATGTCCCTGGCTGGAGGTACCCTTCAAAGGGGAAACTGGAGCTATCCCCAAAGCTTTGGATCAGAAATATATTCAGGTCTATGGGATTGCTGTCTTTCTTCTCGACAGACAGGACTCCAGCTTCTCATACCTTGACTAGGCTTATCACTATCCACCTCCACCCTCCCCCCACACTTCAGGTCTGTTATAGCTTACTACTAAACTACAGAGAAGCAATCCTGCATGTGTCCAGGTTCCTTCTTTTACCTGACATTACCCAAGTGCAGAAACATAGCAAAAGCTTGAGCAGTGAAAAGCGTTCTAAGAGAGAAGGCCTGAAATACTTGATGCCTATACTGGCACAATAAACATTCCAGACTGATGACAAATCCTATTGCTTTTGAACTCCAGAATAGGTTTTGGCCTGGTTGGATGGATGGTGGTGAACACGGCCCATGTAAACAATTGGGCTGAAGTCTAGAGGTGGGTGAGCCAACAAATTAACAGGGGGAGATGAGCCAGAGCGGAGCCAAGGGTCTGGCTTGGCTCTAAGAGTCCATGCTTGAGCCGAGTCATGGGAATATTTTTGCAAGTAGATCCTGTATCGAACATTGTGTAAAAATATGATACAGTGTTTTTCTCTACCTTTGATCTCAGGTCCCCTGGTGGACCTAGAGGCCTACTCGGGATTCACAACTGTTTTACAAAATTAAATAATATTAAAATTAATAAATTAAAAGTAATAAAGTGCATAAAAATAAATAAGCAAATCTGTAAATTTGAAAAACTTTTCTACATTTGATTGTGAATTAAACAAAATATTTTAGCATTTGTTTGGTGTACACTTGTATTTGTGGTTCGTTTTGAAATTCAAATCACAGAAATGGCCTAGCCCGGGGGTCCCCTGATTCAATAATGACTCAAATTATAGCGAATCCCTGAATAAGTTAATCAAAGCCCATAATTTAATTTGTATCTGATATCCAAGGGAATGGCGAAACAAATCCACCCACTTTTACAGGAAGGGGTAGGGGGAGCACGATAGACTTTGCCCTGTTATCGAGGGACTTTGTTCAGCAATTTGTGGGTTATGAGGTGCAGACACTCCCACATAGCAACCATAACCCCATCATTGTAAAATTCCACTTTTTTGATCACCAAAGTACATCTGATGAGATTATACCCCTGTTAAATATACAGCAAAAAAGGGAGTTCACTTAAAGTGGGGCACCATTAATCCAAATACAAATTTTCAACGACCTAGTTGGTAAGAACCCCAATGAGATCTTGAGCTGCATTTCTACGGGAGGTGACCCCGCAAACATTTTGGACAGCTTCATGGGAATCAGTAGAGACATTTTTGGTGGGCTTCTTTCAAATAAACTGCTCAAAGAGCTTGACGGTCACTCATGGTTTTGTCCTGAGTGTACCGCTGCACTTAGAGCCCTTACGGCAGCTTCCAATACCACCCCTGTAATATCATTGAAATTGGAATAGCAAGAATAAAATATAAGCAAGCAGTCCAGCAAAGAAACAGGATTTTAGAGTGAATGCGTGGGAGGACCTAAATAAAGTCGCCCAGTTGAATGATTCCAGACTTTTCTGGAATATAGTTAACCTCCCCTTTTTTTGGATAGTTCAGCCACCGAGGTTGACTGTCATATCTCCGAACAAGAATGGATAACCATTTTTCTCTTGTCTTCAACCTGGATAAGAAGGGGGACTTGGATGCGAGGAATATTGGGCCTGTTTCCCACTACATGAACGAATACTAGATGGCTAATTTTGTAGATTTCTCCTCTGTAACAAAAGCTATTGTGAGTGCTGCCAATGTTAAGGCCCGTGGTCCTGATGAAGTACCAATAGACATATTTAAACAAAACATAAAGTTTTGGGCACCACTGCTCACAAATGTGTTGACGGCAGTAGTAAAGAGTGGCCCAATTAATTCATGGAGGTAAGCTACAATAGTACTTATCTTTTAAAAAAGGTGACAGAAACTCACCCACATGTTCTCGCCCAGTATCACTGATAGATTCGACAGTAAAGATTTTAGGGCGTGTCATCTTCTACAAACTTGAGATGTGGGCAGAGGCGAATTCCTTTTTTTGCCCGCTCCAATATGATTTCCGACCAGGCTAAGGGTCACTTATCCTGGGTACATATGTCAAGGCCAGAGGAGGAGCCTTGCGTATGGCTTTTATGAACCTCTTCTGTGCCTTCGATCTTTTAGACAGGGATATTATATGGGACTTGATGGACTAGGTGGGAGTAGTGACCTCTTTATTAGATCTTATAAGATGTTTGCACCTGGACATGACTACCAGGGTTCGCTATTCACGGTCTGGCTATTGCACAGCCCAGATAAAGGTTGTCAGAGGGTTAGGCAGGGGTACATATTAACTCCTATCCTTTTTCTTTTCTATATAAACGTATAAACTCCCTAGCTACAGAACGAAGATCATGCAGTGAAGAGGTCTCCAAAATTTGCACTCAGGCAGTGTTGTACACACATAAAGTGGATTTCAGCTCATACTGCTAATGGTCTTCATAAGCTCTTAAATGGATGATTGATTTTATGCTTAGGCTCAAACTTAAGGTGAACCAAAAAGGGCCTTTGGTGTGACATGTGGTCCAAAAAATCCTAAATCAAGAACGTGTTTTATAGGGTGGCAGTTCTAGTGAGAAAGTACCCACCTTCAATTATTTAGGTATTTTATTGGATGCGAGTGGGCGGTGGGGCCGGCTAATGACCCAAAGAGTGCAAAAGATGGGGGCTACCGAAGATGCTAAATATACATTTGCCAAAAAGCTGGGCCAATAGCCAGTCCGAGAAATGATCCAGCTCTACAAAAGTAAATGTGTATTAGCAGCCACTTGTGGGGCAGGAATTTGGGGTTTTGCTGCCACAAGTAAACTCTAGTAGCTGAAAATAGTTTCCTGTGCGACTCCTAGCAATCCCACCAAAACCACCTCGAGCGATATCACATGGCACCACTCCTCTTATGGTTAAAGGTATGAAACACTCATAAGGCACATTTTTCAAGACAAGTGCTGACGGATTGTTTAAGCCTAGACAATATGATTGCGATCCATTGGCTGGGGTATGTACAAAATAGTTACTACATCCCGGGTTATAGTTACCTTTTAGACAGGCCAGAACACAGTATCTCTAAATCTAAAGAACTAATGAAAGAGGCAAATAATTCACTTAGAATGGAAACTAGACCTGAGAGATCGTTCGACACGCCACCAGTGATCAGATACATTAAGATGTTTACATCCATTACTAGCAGCCTGTCCCGACGTTGTCCGGGTAGGCTTTGCGAGGTGAAAGGTACTCACAAGCATTGCGCACCTCGGACACGGGCAGCTCCTTTCTCTCTCTTACCAGTCACCCCTTTTTGCCCACTTCCCCTCAAACTACCTGGCCTTCTGTTCTGAGAGCTTTAGCTTCACCTGTCCCGGCCATCCAATTTGCCGTCATGACTTCTTTTCGGCTGCAGTTTCTGTGAAATGCTAATCTGTTTGTTTACCTGACGGCTCTCACCAGAGAGGCAGTGTCCCCCCCTTTCTCCCCATTACACTCCCCTCCCCCATCATCTGTAGTGGGAGGCGCCCCAGGCACATACATACCTGCCATTCCTCCCACGGGGAAGTCAGGGTGGAGGGAGAGTCCTGAAAACAAATGTGGCTGGCTGCAGCTTGTTTTCATTTGAGGAAGCAGTTTACCCCCCACTCCTCTCCCCCACCTCGACGCTCCACGGGAGAGCGAGTTAACTGGGCTACTCCCTTTGCATGCACTCTACTTGCCCGCTACGCGTAATATATACCCCAAAGTTCCCTGTGCTTCTATCTTCCTCCCCAACGCGCCATCGCAGAGATTCAGACCATCCACACCATTTCCACAGTTTCCCCCAGCTCCACAGCCCTCAGCTTCTGCCCCGCCGCGCCCCCACCCTACCTGCAGCACATGGGAGCTGGGTCCAGCCGTAGGATGTCTGGCCTAACTGGGGTGGGACGTCTGCTGTTGGGAAACAGGGCTTAGTTGTTTGGGCTGCGAGCATGCATGTGGGCTTACAGCTAAGCTGTCGGGCGCGACTTACGTTCACCGACAGGGTTACCGAACGCCGTGTTTCTTTTCCTCCCCACGTCTCCACTGTCGCCGCCGCTCTCTTCACCATGATGGTGGCGGACATTGCACTGAACCAGGTGTTGGTTCCGCGCTCCTCCCGGAGCTCCTGTCCGGACGCCGAACGCCGCGTTTACGTAACGCCACGCCCACACGCCATTGCACCTCTCACAAGCGTTGTATACGCCGCGTTCGTATCACTGTATGCATACGCCCAAGGACTACTTTTCCCCTAATGTTCTTTCCCCCTCTAATGTATATGGTGTGGTGCTGTATAGCCTATGTCCATCTCCTGGACCTCCCCTTTCCAACGCTGTATTGGGTGTTGTGATTGGTGCTGTACTTCCAGAGTTTACCCGGCTCAAAGGTTCACAGTTCTCTCTTTATAATAGTAGTATAGATTAGAACATTGGAATGTTGGGAGCTCCATTGTAGACAATGGAGTGCTCTCGGCTTATAATGGCTGGTATAAGCCTGGAGCTCCAACATTCCAATGCTTCTTTGTTCACAGCTCTGGCTGTGAACAAAGGCTTCAGGGAGCCTGAGGGGATTCCAATCCCCTCACGTTCCCAAAAGGCTTTGTTTTTTTTGTTAGAACATTCTGTCCTCTAGTGTCAGAATGTTCTAATAGCCTTATAGCCCTTCGTAGAGGGGCTATACCGCTATTAAAGTCCCTCTCCCTTGTTAAAGGCCCTCGCCTTCGGCTCGAGGCCTTTAACGCTGGAGAGGGCCTTTAATAGCCGGTATAGCCCTCTACGGCGGGCTATAAGGCTATATTAGAACATTGGAATGTTGGGACCTCCATTGTAGACAATGGAGTGCTACATGCTTCTAAGGGCCGGTAAAAGTCCGCAGAGCAATATTTCAAGGTTTTACAAAGGCCTCTCGGAGCGAGCTTCGAGATGCCTTTATTTTATTTGTTAGAACATTCTGCCCTCTATCGGCAGAATTTTCTAATAGCCTTATAGCCCTTTGTAGCTGGGCTATACGGGCTATTAAAGTCCTGGTCCCTTGTTAAAGTCCCTCACCTTCGGCTCGGGGCTTTAACGCAGGAGCAGGCCTTTAATAGCCGGTATAGCCACCCACGGCGGGCTATAAGGCTATAGTACGGAGCCTTATTTAACCTGGATAAACAACCCAGAACATAGATTCTCCCTCACAAGTCTGTGACTGAATAAAGTTCACTTCCTAGTGGCTTTCCCCCAAGGGGAGGGAGTACCTGACATGCATCCCTTCCATGTTGCCCATGTGATATTGTTGCAGATCAATCCACACCGCATTTCATGCTCTTATGCACACTCTGACTCAATTAGACCACGTTTCTTGCATCCAATATTACTAAACAAGAACTTTACATCTTATAAAGTGGTTCTGATTTACCTGCAAGGCCTATTTTCCATTGAAGTTTGCACTGCTGTTCTAAGCTATATCATTGCTGCTATTGCATTAAGAAGAAACTATGCCTTTTAACTTTTAGCGGAGGGCTTTTTTTGGATTCTGCCCTTTGGACTCCATGTTTTCCAGTTGTTGTTTTTATTTATTTCTTAAAGATTTTATTCACTATATTATATGATTTACTTCAATTGTGCTTTTATGGTCAGAGATATGGCTGAATAAAGATATTTTGACTTGACTCAGTGTGGGTCCCTGGATTCCAGTAATTATTCAGTGGGGGCCAACAAAGTCAAAAGTTTAAGAACTGCTGTGCTAAAGCGTTTCCCCTTAGTACAGCACATAATAGCACTGTATTGAGAGGCATACAGGCATGAACTTAAAAATAAATATTCCTGCTCACCGGCCTGGCCCCGATGACAATGGCTTTGGTGAATTTAGAGGCACGTCAGTTGTCCTGTGTACCTTGTATATGGCCTTGATTCTAATTCTACATCAAACAACACTATACTCTATTAAATCAGACCCCGGGTGTTTTTGTACAGCGCCCAACCAAAACTGGCGTATATAAAAAGTGCTCTAACAGCTATTAATGATGGAAAAGGAGCCTCAGTGAAATGACATATTGACTGTGCTACACGCAGTTCGGACGAGCGGGGAAAATGGGTTTGATCCCAGGATATCTGGTTTCGCATTGTGCAATCCAGCCACTAAATGGGTCTGTCTCGCTCCCTCGTCCATTTTACATCAAAAATCGATCCTTTGTCTTTAATTTGTGACGCACAAGGCTTCATCTTTGGTGGCTCGAGGTTTCAGGTTACAGCAGCGCTTCGGAAATTCATCTATATCCTGCACCCCTCTCTAGGTCCATAAGAAATTATTTTAATAAACGGATGAAATACTGTGGCTACTACTTTGGATTGGAAATTTCTGGAAGTTCCTGGAAAAACTCCATGAGAATTCCGATGAGTTTGAGAGATGGGGAAAGCACTCTCAAATGCTCGTAGTTCTCACTGGGCAACTGGGAATGAGTGGAGCAAATGGCTGGACCTTCGGACCACAATTTGAGCCATCACGCCAAACTGATAGAAATGCAGTAGGAGACTAGGTCTGTCTGCACTTACTGTGCATAGGAAGAGGAGCTTGCGCTCATCCTGAGTCTCATAGTCTGTTATGAGAATCTGGAAGGCTGCAGTCACTATGAGAGTTTGGAGCAGCTAATTCAGAGGAAAAGCCCGCAGTGGTGCTCGAAGCATCAATTCTCCTCTCATTCCAGTGCTGGGGCATGATGGGAATATCTTGTTTAAAGGACATTGTTGTAATCACATCATGAGGGATAGACATCAATGGGTTTGCTTAAGTTTATTGGAATAGTAAACACAAGACCAGCACGCCCGCCGGCTTCAGCCAGCGGGATGTCACTGACTGTCAACGAGCGGCGTTCGCCTCAGAACGTTCGGCATTCGGAACATTCCGCGGGGGCGCGACAACAGCGTAAATGAAGTCACAACATACCCCCCTTTCCTCTACACGCAGGTAGGGAATTGAGTGGTAAACAATGAAGGAACAGAGTTTATGGTTGACAAGAGCAAGGAAAAATAACCAACAAATCAGCCAACAAGGAAGTCATGCAAGTGTTGAGGAAGCCTCCTGGCCCGTAAGGGTCTCTGGTATGTTTGAGCTCCATGAAGGTTCTGGCACACATCACTTGAGTTGATGGCTCTTTGATCAGTGCCCAAGTTATCCCCACCGGGGCCTGGTGCCCTCGTCTCTGTACCTGTACGTGCACTGTCAAGCAATTGGCGATCATGGGCTAGCATGTACCCTGAGCATATATTTTTGTTGACTGCATTTCTATTAAAGGTTTCAGAAGAATAGTCTCTAGAACAATACTTTGCTACCCTGCGCAAGTTCCATTTGTCACCATTCTCTAATACAACATAGAAGGGATATACTTCCTTTACCTTGAATGGTCCAAGAAACTTACACAGACCTCTGACCAAACGTCCGGAACGGACTTTGACCCAATCACCAACCAGAATGTTAGACATGTTCTTTTCCCTGCCTTGTACCTTCTTGGAATCATGCACAGGAATGCTCTCATCACAATCTCCACCATTCTTCTCTTCAATCAAATCCCGGATCCAAGCAGGCACCAGTTTTGAGGCTGGTTTCCTGCCTCTTATGGCTACAAAGGGAACCACACCAGTAGAGGAATTTTCAGTCGTGCGATAAGCCCATACCAAGTCATTCAAAGTCCTTTCAATATCAAGATTATTGGTGAGTGCCAGACTTATCGCACCCTTGTTCATGCGATTAGCCCTCTCGACAATCCCATTGGATTGTGGGTTGTACAAATTGTCGCCAAGAAGATGTTGTAATCACATCATGAGGCATATACATCAATGGGTTTGCTTAAGTTTATTGGAATAGTAAACACAACACCAGCGCGCCCGCCGTCTTCAGCCAGCGGGATGTCACTGACTGTCAACGAGCGGCGCTCGCCTCAGAACTTTCGGCATTCGGAACATTCCACTGCGGCGCGGGGGCGCGACCACAGAGTAAATGAAGTCACAACAGACATCTGCGAACCGTCTGGCGCAAAGTCCTTTGAGCAGTTGCGTAAGGAGTATAATTCAAGATCTTCAGAGTCAAGTCTTTTCTTTCAGTACCTACGACTCCGACTCGCAATATGAAGGTGTGTAGAAACTTATGGGAGTGCGACATCTGATTTTCCCCAGAGAGCAGAGTTATGGACAAGCCCTCGGTAAAGGGGGCAGTGTCACTGGTTTGTAATATGCTAATGACCAACTCCCTCAATGGTCTGGTATGAACAATAAAGAATGGGCAACAGGTGTGGGTCCTCTTAAAAACACCCATTACAAGTAAGGCCTGATGTACCCAGGGAGATAGCAATTAGAATGGGATTCAGAAGGGTCCAATTTAATATTCTTCACAGAATATATTACACGAGGATCTGCCTCAAATTGTTTGACAGAACTTCGAAAATCAGGATAATTTAGAGGATGTGGGGAGTAGCATACATTCCATCAAACCATTTGGTATTTCCATGGGGTTCTGGTTTCCTGGCAGAGGGTTAAAATTAAATTGATTAAAGTTCTAGGTAGAAATAGTAATTGATATGCCTATAATAGACTGCATGTCACGTGGGAGCATGGACAGTCCAAATAGGGCAAACATCCTGCAAGTTCTGCAACACATCGTGGAGCTGGTACATTACACAACAAACGACCTGACATGGGTAGAGTTTAAACCCAAGTGCCAGTACTTTGAAAGAATCAAGAATAGCTACCTGGAAAAAAGTGCTCCTGCCCAAAAGATACTAGCAGAGATGGCTCAATTTGCCAGCGGGAGGATCTGGGTACAGGCGCCAGAACAAGAAAGGTACCTGCACAAGGTGACGGGATGCTCCAGTACAAAGACAGGGCAACAGCAGGAAGGGTGCATACTAATAGGTATTCCCCTCAGCGTCTCCCAGCAATGTATTTCCTAACCTGAGAATACGCTGCATTTTCTCGCCAAAGAGACCTACGCAGCACGTAGAATCATAGCTGGCTCACAAGTGTCGCATCACACAAGCAATTGGGGCTGGCTAGCTTCCAACCTGGCAGGGATGCACTTAATTCATTCCTATCTTCCAGGGATCAAATCAGACGACATCTCACAATAATGCAGTGGCAACGTCCCTACAAATCATATAGAACATATTCTGGCTCAAGTCTACTATAAACGACATTGAAGCATTGAACTCTACACAGAGCAGTGACCGTCCATGCCCACAAGAAACCTGGACATTGTCACCATTACTCATTCAGTGTTTTGCAGAATTCCAGCATTCGGACAAAAATACCAACCTATTTGATAGACCGTCTGGAGGTCTAGTCATCTACGTCATTCTGCCACTGAAAGTAACGGCAGTAAAAATCAGCCTTCCTACTGCTATGGTACAGGCCTTATTACTGCAGGGCTTGAAGCTGAAGGGGCACAAGAAATGAATGAAATGAGATAAACAAAAGATTGGTAAAGCGCTGCTGATACCTTGAGGTGTCTAGGCACTATAAAGACTCCTCTTCTGTTAATAAGCATGTACTTCAACTGTAAAGATAGCCTGAGGTTTGGCAAGGTGAGAGATCTTGTAGAAATCGTGGAAGAGTTATTACACACCTACCCCACTAGTGAGACAATAATAACTGTCGACTTTATAACCCGCAACATTGGGGCCAAGTACACGGTTAAACTCCTGGCAGATCCTGTAGGCAGCATCTTACATACATTTCTAAAACACATCAATAGAAGTCAGCACAAGATGGACTTCCATGCACTATAGGCCAAAGTCATACAATAACACCTCAACATTGAACTACGTGTTCATGAGTTACCGCCTCGCATACCAACTCTTGGACTTCTCAAGATTACAGCAGCAGGCCAGCGATCATCTTCCACTAACTGCGCTTATATCCTTGTAGTGACTCAGCCCCGACATTCCAAACAATCTGGGCTCCCCCACTGGGGAAATAATTTACATACTGCTACGAAGAGTGAAATGGAATAAAATCAACACCTTGTGCCTAGCAGAATAGAAAATCAAGTGGCAGTCGGAAAACATCAATTGTTCTGGTGCGGATACATTATCAGAATGGCCACCATTAGCAGCAGCCTTGCACCAATTGCTTCATGGAAGACCAACCAGCGTGCAC
The DNA here is from genome assembly GCF_964263255.1 of Lissotriton vulgaris. Lineage (NCBI taxonomy): Eukaryota > Metazoa > Chordata > Amphibia > Caudata > Salamandridae > Lissotriton > Lissotriton vulgaris. The sequence goes on from NC_141689.1 coordinate 1,312,966,949, forward strand.
CCAGTGATCAAGGAAAATATATCATATCATATCATATGTAAAGCGCACTACTTACCCGTGAGGGTCTCAAGGCGCTGAAGGGAGGGAGTGCTGCTACTGCTCGAAGAGCCAGGTCTTGAGGAGTCTTCTGAAGGTGAGCAGGTCTTGGGTCTGTCGCAGGTGGGCAGGGAGAGTGCTCCAGGTCTTGGCAGTGAGGAAGGAGAAGGATCTTCCAACTGAGGTCGTTCGTTGGATGCGGGGGATGGCGGCGAGGGCGAGGTTGGCGGACCGGAGCTGGCGGGTGGGGGTGTAGAAGGTGAGTCTGCTGTTCAGGTAGGATGGTCCGTTGTTGTGGAGTGCTATGTGTGCGTGGGTGAGGAGCTTGAAGGTGATCCTCTTGTTGACGGGGAGCCAGTGTAGGTCTCTTAGGTAGGGGGTGATGTGGCTGCGACGAGGGATGTTGAGGATCAGACGGGCGGAGGCGTTTTGGATGTGTTGCAGTCGTCGTAGGTGTTAGGCCGGGATTCCTGCGTAGAGAGCGTTGCCGTAATCCAGCCTGCTGCTGACGAGGGCTTGGATCACCGTTCTTCTGGTATCGGTCAGGATTCACTTGTAGATCCTGCGGGGCATGCTGAGGGTGTTGTAGCAGGAAGAGATGGCGTTGACCTGCTTCGACATGGAGAGGGAGGAGTCGAGGATGAATCCTAGGTTGCGTGCGTGGTCTGTAGGTTTTGGTGCTGTCCCTAGTGAGGTAGTCCACCAGGAGTTGTCCCAGGCAGAGGGGGTGGGGCCGAGGATGAGGACCTCCGTTTTGTCCGAGTTCAGCTTCAGACGGCTGCTCCTCATCCACTTGGCGACGGCCTTCATTCCCTCGTGGAGGTAGGTTTTGGCGGTGTGCGTGTCCTTGGTGAGGGAAAGGATGAGCTGGGTGTCGTCGGCGTAGGAGATGATGTTCAGGTCATGTTGCGGGCCACTTGTGCAAAGGGAGCCATGTATACATTGAACAGGGTTGGGCTGAGGGATAAGCCCTGGGGAACGCCGCAGATGATGTCAGTGGCTTCGGATCGGAGGGTGGGAGGCGGACACGCTGGGTTCTGCCAGAGAGGAAGGACGTGGTCCAGTCCACGGCCTTCTCCTGGATTCCGGCTTTCTGGAGGCGTGTCTTTAGTGTGCGGTGGCAGACCGTGTCGAAGGCGGCTGACAGGTCCAGGAGGATGAGGGCTGATGTTTCGCCGTTGTCTAGTTGGCGCCTGATGTCGTCTGTGACGGCGATGAGGGCTGTCTCTGTGCTGTAGTTTCGTCTGAAACCGGACTGGGATGGGTCTAAGCTGTTGCTGTCCTCGAGGTGGCGGGACTGTTGCATGTTGGAGATTTTCGCGATGACCTTCACTGGGTAAGGGAGCAGGGAGATGGGGTGGAAGTTCTTGAGTTCCTTGGGGTCCACCTTGGGTTTCTTGAGGAGGGCGTTGATTTCGGCATGCTTCCAGCTTTCCGGGAATGTCGCTGTCTCGAAGGAGATGTTGATGACTGTGAGAAGTTGGCCTGATATATGATGTCTCCAATTCTGGGGGCACCTTGTATCAGTCCAAACAATCCCTTATGGTGGTGGTTGTAAGTCAACCTTATAGACAAGCTATCCTAGGGGTAGCATGGACTAAGCAGCCTTCAGGCTAAACTCAAGAGGGCATGTGAAGCCAGCTGTTTTACCAAATACAATCCTGTAATATCAAATGAAAGGACACCACACAAGTTACATATTATAAAAATATATGCATTTATTCTCAGAATAATCCTCTATACTCTTTATGAGTCTAGAAGCACAAGCATTTAAACAAAAGCACAGTAAAACATATGAAAGTTGCACAGTTATGGATGAGGCCGGGGGCCACTCAAACCATATACTAAAATAGTGGTATAAGTATCACTACTTGAACAGTGGTATGGCCTGAGGCCTTGGGAATCGCTGGGGCTATTCGGGACTAGCAGTGGGGAAATCGGGAAAAGCCCGCGGGACTCGGGTGCAGCTCTAAAAGCACACGCATGCACCAATGCAAAGTCAATGGTGCGTAAAAGTTATCGAGTTACAGTTTTAGGAGTCTTCCTACTGGACTAAAATTACCAAACTTTAGACTTAGACACTAGAGGTGTATACCAATACAGGAGCACCGGCGTTCATGAGTTACCTCACCCACAGGAAGCGGGTGCATAGGTGCCAAAGTGTGTCGGGTTTCGTCACGCAGTCTGATGGTGCCTGGAGATGAAGATGCTGCAGGCGTCCAGAAGAGAAGTGTCCGGTTGGATCGAAGATGTAGAGTACCTGAATGCAGAGGGGACAGAGTCTGGGTCACTCAGCAGTGACCAGGGTGGAACCAGGAAGGAACCAGGCAATGTCGGGCGCAATCAGGTGGTTGTTGTGAAGCTTGTCTCCGCTGCCACGTGGACTCTGGGGCACCGAGGATGTCCAGGAGTGGACCACGAGCTGTCCCACGAAGGCTCTCGCTGTCAGCGGTGTCGGTTTCCGGATCGGAGCAAACAGACCTTGGCAAATGCAACCCACGCAGGATTCGAAGATCGCTTCTTACTCGGACCAGCAAGGTCAGAGCGGTGGCTCCTTTTCAGGGGAGGGAGGGCAAGTCTGGAGCAACCAGACTCACAAGTTAGTTTTCAAGGTTCGTCGGTTCTGGGGCCACTAGCCAACGGGCAAGCGACCGGACCAACGCGTCAAGCAGAAAAGTGCAGAAGGGCCCCACGCAGTACTCGGTGAGTGTGGAGGGGTGAGCTTCGGTGCAAAAGCTGCTCGGGCTGGGGCTTCTCAAACCCCAATGCACAGCTTCGAGGGAGCCTTGGGAGCTGCACGGTCAGCACTTTGTAGTTTTTCCAAGATGGCAGGCTCCAAGCTCCACGTTGTGTCCACGGGTCTCAGATTCGCTGGGACTGTGGATCGGGCTGTCAGGAGTCGAGGGAAGCTGGTCTTGTTGATCTCTGTCACTCGAGTTCAGGTGGGAACTGCAACAAAGCAAACGGTGAGGCGCTGGATGGTGCCTGTTTGCACAGGGTGGTCACTCCTTGACCACAAGGGAGATTCTTCAGTCTTCCACGTCGAGTGGGATGTCGAAGAGTCCAGAGTTCTGTATCAAAGTTTCGTTCAGGATAATCTGCTGTGCATCAGCACTGCTCCCACCTTTATTCCAAACTAGTGGGCTGGATCACCTGTAATTTAAGTCAAGAAGTGCTACAAGGGACTTATTTAAAACAGATTTACATTCACTAATGAGTTGTACATGTGTAACGCACTCTTGTGTATCCACAGGATAACCGTCTTATATCAACTGTAACAAATATATTGGTGGAAGGCAAAAGGAACATATAGAGCAAGAATCGTGTTTAATATTCAAAAAATTATTTATACTGCAACAAAAGTAGGGAGACAAATACAAATGAAGTAAGGCAGAACGGTCATGAACAGAGATAAATCAAATTTTCACTACAGTTCATAACTAGTAACATCAACTCCAGATATTTAGAGACACAACCAAAATTAATTAATAAAAAAGGGGTTGCGAATTGGTGACAGAGCAACGTAACAGGAGATGATGGAGTGTCGACGTTTCGGTCTAGGTAGCAGTCGTCAGATAGACCATCATCAGGACGGTGTTTTTCTATGCAGGAAAAACTCCCTTGAATCCTCAAGTGGATCTTTTATGAGCACAGAAGCAGCAGAAGCAAATGGCAAAGATGGAAACAGCAATGGCGTGTGGCAAAGATGTCCGACACGGAGCCTCAACTTAAATTTAGGCAGTACGCGCTATGGCTGATTGCCAGATTTCACGTGAAGATTTAACATCAAAAGTTTTTTCAGTAGTGTTGGGAACCGACATACGGGCGCGTCGTCATCAGTTGTTTAGAAACGACGCGCCCGTATGCCGGCAATCAGCCATAGCGCGTACTGCCTAAATTTAAGTTGAGGCTCCGTGTCGGACATCTTTGCCACACGCCATTGCTGTTGCAGTCGACACTCCATCATCTCCTGTTACGTTGCTCTGTCACCAATTCGCAACCCCTTTTTTATTAATTAATTTTGGTTGCGTTACACATGTACAACTCATTAGTGAATGTAAATCTGTTTTAAATAAGTCCCTTGTAGCACTTCTTGACTTAAACTACTTTGTGCCCAAGCCTACAAGGGTTTATTGGGTTTCCCCTGCCTTTAACAGGATCACCTGTAAGGTCTCTCCTATGGGTGGGACCAGGGAAGGGGGTGGTTACACCCCTTTCCCTTTGTCCAGTTTTGCGCCAGGACTGGGGCTGGTGTGCCCCAGAACCGGTTTGACTGGATTATGCAAGGGGAAGCCTTGTGCTCCCCAGGCAGTGTCTAGTTTCATCAACCCTCCCTGCTACAATCCACTATCTCCTGTCTGGGGTGGTGTGACACCTCCCTGTGACAGGAAACCTTTTGTCCAGGCCTCCCCTGCCGGAGTTTCGGTCAGCAGCAGGAGGCCAGACTCGTGTCTGTGGCAGCAGCCTCCATTTTGTGATGCTGAGGCTCTGGTTAGAATTAACCGCGTTTTAGCAAAGTAACATGTCTTCTCCCTCTAGAAGGGTGGAATGCTACCCCCGTCGCCAGGACTGGCGAGGGGGTAGTATTCCATGGCGTATGACACCTTACACAACATGTTTTGATAAAGCCAAACCAAAGTTAGCACATAACCGCGATGGATTATAATGCACTTAAGAGTACATGGTATGGCAATATCCCGGAAAAGCTAAGGGAGTTGGTCCCGACAGCTGCAGACAGGCTCAGCTCATGCTGGAGCACCATCTCACATAAAACCAAGCACTCTGCCTCCAGGATTGTTAAGGCCTGCCTTAGGAGTGACATATAGGTTTATATGTGTCCAGATATAGGTTTAGATATAGGTATACTATATCTAAGCAAGGGGTGATTACACCACCTTGCCCCAGCTGAGTGATCAGCCAGTTGTGTCAATTTAAGGACCAGCCAGGGGTGGCAAAAGATATGCTGCAGCCCCTGGTAGGCCTTGGATGCACCTATGCCCTGGGCACCTATAGTGCATTGTACAGAGGCTGATAAGGTGTCCAGTACCAAATTGGTTATGCACCTAGGGTGCATGGAGTCCATTTTAAGGGAGAGCAGATAGCCTGAGACCCTTATTAGCAGGATCCCAGGCCAACTAAGTCGAAAACCAGCTAAACACAAGGCAAAAAATATGGGGTAACCATAGTCAGGTATCCACCCTCCTACAATGACCTTCCGTAGATGGGGTGCGATGGTTGCGTCTGCTTTGTTGAATACGTGTTGTGGGCAGGGGTCTGACTGTGAACCTGAGTGGATGGAGTTCATGACCTTGCGCGTCTCCTCGTCTTTGACGTGGGACCAGGAGGTCAGGCGGTTGGTGCAGGTGGAGTTCGCAGGGGGGTGGGGTCTGCCGTAGTCTGGGTGGTCGCGGTGTTGAAGCTGTCGTGGATGTCAGTGATCTTTCGATGGAAGAAGGTGGCCAGTGAGCCGCACAGATCTTGTGAGGGCGGGATGTCATTGGTGTTGGCTCTGGGGTTGGAGAGTTCCTTCACAATGTTGAAGAGCTCTTTGCTGTCGTGAGCGTTGCAGTCCAGTTGGGTTTTGAAGGAGGATCTCCTGGCTGTTCTGATGAGTTGGTGATGTTTGCAGGTGGCTTCCTTGTGGGCTGCGTGGCTGTCAGGTGTATGATCGTGGAGCCATTTCATCTTCAGTTTCCGGCATGTGCGTTTGGAGATCTGGAGCTCTTCAGTGAACCAGGTGGCTTTCTTGCTGGTGTGGCTGTTGGTGTGTTTCTTGAGCGGGGTGAAGGTGTTGGCACAGTCCTCGATCCACTGTCTGAGGTTGTGGGCGGCGGCGTCTGGGTCGGTAGGGTCAGTGGGTGGGTTCTGGGCGAGGGTGGAGGTCAGCTGGTCTTCGGTGACTTTGCTCCAGCAGCGGCGAGACAGCTGTTGGGTGCGGTGGTGATTGGTTGGTTTCTTGAAGGTGAAATGGATGCAGCGGTGGTCGGTCCAGTGGAGTTCGGTGGTGTGGTTGAAGGCGACGTGGGTGCTTGTGGAGAAAACGGTGTCAAGCGTGTGGCTGGCGGCGTGGGTGGGTTCGGTGACGAGTTGTCCGAGGGCGAGGTTGTCGATCAGGGTGGTGGTGTTGACGTCGTTGCTGTTCTTGAGGTGGAAGTTCAAGTCCCCGAGGAGGATGTAGTCCGTGGAGGTGAGTGTGTGGGTGCTGGCGAGGTCGGCGATGGAGTCGCTGAACTGAGCCCGGGGGTTCTGTAGATGAGTGTTCCTCTGAGGGTGGTGTTGGGGTCGGTGTGGATCCGGAAGTGCAGGTGTTTGGCGGTGTTGAGGGTGTCGTCTGCGTGGGTGTAGACCTTGAGGGTGGACTTGTGGATGATGGCTAAACCTCCTCCGATTCCGTTGCCGCGATCCCTGAGGAAGATCTTGTAGCCATTCGGGATGGCTATGGCGATGTTGGGCGCGGAGGAGTCGTTACACCAGGTCTCGGTCAGGAAGTCAACGTCTGGTGCGGATGTGTCGAGCAGTTCCCAGAGCTCAACGGCGTGTTTGCGTACGGAGCGGGTGTTTAGGAGTATGCAGCAAAGGTGGTTGGTTCCGGTATCTGCAGGTTTGTTGGTTTTGTTGCAGGTGAATTTGCAGGTGCGGCAGGAGAAAGGTCCGTTGGTGCGTTTCGGGGCGGCCTGGAAGCAGCGATGGTCTCGGCCGGTGTTGAGTGTGAGGAGAGTGCTGGCGTTGTATCGGGGTCTAACGTCGTGGTGTGCGCGGGGTCCAGGGGTTCCGGCGCTGGGCAAGGTCCAGGTGCGGACGGGCGCAGACAGGCTTGCCTCTGGCGCGCCTCCTGTGCGCCAGCGCAGCGGCCGCCCCTTAAGGCGGGGAGGGAGGGAGGAACAGCTGGGAGGGGGAGCAGGGCGGGACGCAGGGGGCAGCAGCGGCGGCAATGGGCAGGGGGAACAGAAGGAGGAGGGGGGAAACGAGGCAAAGAATGAGGCAAGAGCGAGGGAAGCAGGAGACAGAACAGTACAATAATCACAGAATTACAGGTTACTGGCAAGAAAACTGAGACACTATACCACAGGGGTAACAACAGGATCGAACTCACGGCCAGGGAGGCAAAGGCAGCCTGGGAGGCGCTCACACACAGGTGGAGCTGTGCGGCAGTAGGGGAACGACCTGGCCTGCGAGCAGGGTCATGGGTCGCTCCTACAGTCATGCAGCGGCCGCCATTAAAGGCGGGGAGGGAGGGAGGAACAGCTGGGAGGCGGAGCGGGGCGGCGAGGGGGTGGGCAGCTGGGGAGCAGTAGCGGGAACAGGCAGGGGGAACAGAAGGAGGAGGGGGGAAACGAGGCAAAGAATGAGGTAAGAGCGAGGGAAACAGGAGACAGAACAGTACAATAATCACAGAATTACAGGTTACTGGTAAAGAAATGAGACACTATACCACAGGGGCAACAACAGGATCGAACTCACGGCCAGAGAGGCAAAGGCAGCGTTTGAGGCACTCACACACAGGTGGAGCTGTGCAGCAGCAGGGGAGCGACCTGTCCTGCGAGCAGGGTCAGGGGTCAGCCCTACTGTTGTGCAGCGGCCGCCATTTAAGGCGGGGAGGGAGGGAGGGAGGAACAGCTGGGAGGCGGGAGCAGGGCGGCTAGGGGGCGGGCCGCAGGGGAGCAGCGGCAGGAACGGGCAGGGGGAACAGAAGGAGGAGGTGGAGGGGGGAAACAAGGCAAAGAATGAGGCAAGAGCGAGGGAAGCAGGAGACAGAACAGTACAATAATCACATAATTACAGGTTACTGGCAAAAAACGGAGACACTATACCACAGGTGCAACGACAGGATCAAACTCATGGCCAGGAAGGCAAAGGCAGCGTGGGAGGCGCTCACACACAGGTGGAGCTGTGCGGCAGCAGGGGAGTGACCTGGCCTGCGAGCAGGGTCAGGGGTCGCTCCTACTGTCGTGCAGCGGCCGCCATTTAAGGCCTGGAGGGAGGGAGGAACGGCTGGGAGGCGGGAGCGGGATGGTGAGGGGGCGGGCCGCAGAGGAGCAGCGGTGGGAACGGGCAGGGCGAACAGAAGGAGGAGGGGGGAAATGAGGCAAAGAACGAGGCAAAGAACGAGGCAAGAGCGAGGGAAGCAGGAGACGGAACAGTACAATAATCACAGAATTACAGGTTACTGGCAAAAAACGGAGTCACTATACCACAGGGGCAACGACAGGATCGAACTCACGGCCAGGGAGGCAAAGGCAGCGTGGAAGGCGCTCACACACAGGTGGATCTGTGTGGCAGCAGGGGAGCGACCTGGCCTGCGAGCAGGAAGGAAGGAGTGCTCCCTCCGTCAATGCTTCAGCGCGATGGTGAAAGAAAGCAGAAGGATGGTGAGGCAGGTCGCCAACCTCTATAAACTTATGGGGACTGAGGAGCTTCGACTCAAATGCGTAACAGCAAGAAAATTACACTGCAGGTGTGCATGGTAGCACAAAAAACAACACGGAGACTGGCAATGGCTGCACATTCACAAACTCCTGAAGCAAAACAGCCAGACTGAATTCTGGAGGTACTTTAAAGACCTCAATGGGCATCCTCATGACAGATGCAACGGAGTCCCAGCTGACGTATGGATCAAGCATGTCCGATCCCTCTACTGCATGTCCTCCGCCAGAGCCAACAAAGTAGATCCTCCAGCGCTACATGACATCATAGTGCACGACCACCCACATGCTAAAAACAGGGTACAGCATACAACTAGCTCGCAACTAAATACAATACACTTGGACCACAGCCGCATGACTAAAATTCTTAAGCGCAGACGGGACGGGGTCCTGGCCCTAACGGGCTCCCCACCCACCTATTTAAGGAGGATTATGAATTCTGTGCCTCCCTTCTCACTCCTCTTTACCAGCACTGTAGTGTAAATGCCACAGTCCCTGAATCTTGGAAGGGTTCGATTCTTCAACCTACACAAAAAGGGAGATAACACGGATTTGACAAACTACAGAATGGTTGCTCTGCTGGACATTGAATCCAAGGCATATGCAAACCTACTATTAAACGATACAGACGCCTGGGCTAGAGACGGGGGCTTTCTGCCCCTCTAAAAATATGGCTTCCGGGAAGGCGCTTCTACTATGGATAACATCATAGCCTAAGCTTGCCTGATCGAGCAGGCCACCCAGCTGAATAACCCCCCCTCTTTGCATGCTTTGTTGATTACTACGCAAGTTTTAATGGCATGGTAAGGAGCATTCTCTGGAAAAATATGACAAAACTGGGGAATCCCGTAAAAGCTCCTGGATACCGTACCAGCACTTTGTTCCGAAACCTGGATCAGAATCAAGCTCTCCCAAAACACAGCGACCACGTAAGTGTACATGAACCAAAACCGCAAACAAGAATGTGTCCTTGTGCCAATGCACACTGCTGAGCGAGGAAAATCCTTAAAAACTGCTAATCTGCTAGTACCTACATTTGGGCCGGAATGGTTGTTTCTGAGGCAGAACGCTGACGACATGATCCTAATGGACCACACAAAAGTGGGAATGCAGAGAGCCCTGGATGCATTAAATGCTTATAGCATCACCAACAAACTAGTGGTGAACTGGTAGAAGACACAATAATCACAAGCTAGAGTGGATAGGGTGGAAACTTTAGAATTATGGTCTACTCCCAACTACCAATAGCGGGGTGTGTGGTTTGCTAGCAACAGCAAACCCAAGGTGAACATGACATGCACGGAAGAAAAGGGCAAGGCAGCTATCTATGCCTTGTGCAAACTTCACTCTACCCTACACAGCCCAGCCACTGAGGTCGTATTGAAGGTAATCAGAGCAAAACTTCTACCTTCCATTTGTTAGGGACAAATCGCCTTCCCGAGAGGCCTAGTGGACACCATAGAGTGGGTGCAGTGCTGTGCCTACAAGCGCATCTTTCAAATCCCCACATATATTCCTAACTCTTTAGTATGCCTTGAGTTTGGCCTAAACAAGCAATCCTTTGAGAAATGGTCAGCCATAGTCCGGTACCACTCCAGTATTTGTACATAATCTTCAAACAGAATGAAAGAGATCTTGAACGGTATCCCCTGGGCAGAATACCTGACCGTAGTCTGCTCTAAACTAAATCTGGTCACGGACAACTGGGAAAACCTTGTAGACCAGTCTACGGCTTCAAAAACTGCCCTGAATAAAGAAGTCAGGCTCTTAGCTAGGCTAGAAGATCGCAGTTCTATTGAACTTCTAACAGCAATATTCAGGTCATACTGAGCTCATGCAGAGAAAAGCACTGCCAGCCGTGCTTAAACTGTTCCCTAAGAACCAGTCCTCAAGCAGATCCTACTTGCAAGACTCATGGCGCTTCCAATAAAAGACGTAAGGGTTGCTGGAAGTCACTAGCAAATACTGGGGCATGCAGACTGTCACTTACAAGAGGAGTCATGATCTGCATATGCCCAGTCTTCTTAAATGCACGCCGTAATTTGATAAACCTCATTTAAAATATATATATATATATTTATATAATGTACACACATGCAACAAGGTGAAAGACCTCCTCTGCAACCCAGAAACCCCCACGGAGTTGGCAAGATTCGTCCAATTCATTAAGGAATCACAACAGCTGCTAGAACCAATCAGTCTCTCATAAACCTGTTGGCACTTCTTTATCACGTATCTGAACCCAGGTGGATTAAGAAAAGGCTAACCTCCGAGGGGCAAACAGCACTCGGCACTTTAACCGAGGACACAAACTCGAAGGGCCCAGAACTCCGTAACATCAACCCAGGTCCCTGTCATGCCCTGGTGAACCTGGGACTATTGTTTACAATCAACACTCCGTACCTTAGTGGCCCGCCTCTAGGTTGCCTGTCCGTTAGCCCTAAAAGCACAGTCCATGCCCTCACAACTTTCGCACGTTGCCCTAATCACCCATCCCACGTGCCTGAAACGGTCACGCGTCCGGGCCCCAGGGGCCCGGCAGGCTCCTTTTGACACCCCTGCCCCCTCCTGACAGTCTTGACACACCACTACTTAGTGCTTTCTTCTGGTCGCATCTTACCATTTTTAATGTGTGATGAATGTTGTTTTATCCGTTTTTTACACGTCGCGACATTCTGGGGAAATTGTAATTAATTGAAACAAATGAAGAATGACGTACTTACTGTAATAATGGGCATCCTTGAAACGTGGGGAGAACAGGGCCCCGTGAGATTCCTTATACATGCTTGCAAATGTAGGACCAGTGGGGATGTGCAGGGCCCAATGCCTGAAAACTGGCCTAGAGCATGGCTGTGAAGAGAATGGCGTAGCGAGCCAGGGCTGCCTTATAAAGTATGAAAACATATATAGAGTGTGGATGCATCACTTAAAGCTGTTAGGATCCTCCCCATACCTAACCCCTGTCCCCCCAAACCTAAGGACAGAAATGTTCAGTACTATAAAATCCACGAAAGTTTAGCAATTGTATTTTTTGTTGTTGTTACCTGTAACACACACAGTCGGAGATGCTCAGTTGGTATGGAAAAAATAATAGCAATAAAAGGTGTTTCAGGAAGCCTCAGTGGGGAGCCGTCTGCACAGCAGACACCGCTCTGCTGCGAATGCCACGAATTATACGGCATGAATTCATTCGTTGCATTCCCCAGCCAACTGCAGCGTGTAATGCTATCTCTCCACCAACCGCGTGCCTAATGGACAACCACGCCTCACATTCTAAGCAGTATTTGGCACCAAAACAATGTGTGTAATGTAATAGGCCGCGGTCAGAAGTATTACGACGCCAGTAGGCCCCTGCGCACTTTATTCATAGCCCTGGTGGCACAGTAACAGTTGCAGCCCATGCCAGTCATTACTTGAGAGATGGACAGAAAGGACTGGGGCAAGAGAAATGGGTAAATAATAAAAAGGCAAAGAGATGAATAAAATAAAGAGATATGTCTTCGGCATGCCTTGTCATCCTTTTCACCAATACTGTGATAATTTGCGTCAAATGAAATACTTGGAAAGGGCTTTTCATCACATCTAAAAATGTGGGGAATGGTGGCATTCATGGGACTGTACAGTAAATTCATAAACTGTATAATAACGCGGTATGTCACCTCATGTGCACGTGTCGTATTTAACAGGTACAGTGCATAGTTTGAGATTGGCCACAGCATCAGGTGGCGATGGTTTGTTCCCCTCACCCGTTTCAAATGTCTGAACAGAATGGCTGAACAAAATGGCAAATCCACTCACTCCCTTTCCGATTTTAATCCTGATTAAGAATGTTTATACTTGCGCATCCCTCTCATCATGTATGGAATCAGCCATCGAACAATAATGGCAGGGGTCTAGCCAAGAAAACATTGAATGGCACTGGCATCATACTGATACAACTTTACTTTAAAGACTGCATCTGAAGCATAAGAGGAACTCCAGTTATGAGAACATAAGATTCCGACCGCCGGTGCAGCATTCTCACACCACCATTTTTATTTTATTTTGTTTCTGGTGCAGACATGCCAACCCTCCCGATTCAGGCGTGAGACTACCGATTTCAAGGCTAGTCTCCCGCCTCCCGATTCCTGCAAGCAAAAACCCGATTCCTCGGGGTTTCAGCTGAGTGACAGGGCTTGGTATTGTGTTAAGTGCCAAATCTTCCAGCAATAGTCAGAGTGGCCATGCATAGGCTCTTGAAGGGGTGAAAAACCAACAAAGCGTCATTAACAAGGAAATGGTCTTTTAAAGACCTGTGAAGTATTGGGGCTGCGTGTGTGCACAGTAGGGTGACCAACTGGCATTGGTGCAAATTCAGGACGGTGAGTGTAAAAATTCAGGACAAAGGGTCAAAATTCAGGACACAAATTCAGGACAGGAGGTCAAAATTCAGGACAAAACTTCTTTACAATAGGTACGTTTTACAGACACATCAGAGGTCGCGCAATAGTATATAAGTAAGCCCAGCCATTTCCAAACATATTCAACCATTTGCAAACCTATCCATCATGTATCCTTCCATCTATCATTTCACTCATCCATCCCTTCATCCATCCCCTCATCCATCCTTTCACTCATCCTCCATTATCCATCCATCCACCCTTTCACCCTATCCATCTGTACACTTATCCATCCACTCTTCATCCCATCCATCCATTCACTCATCCATTCAGCCATTTACCCTTTCACCAATCCAGCCATCCTTTCACTTACTAATCCTTCCACCCATCCACTCTTTTAGTCATCCATCCATCCTCCCTTTCTCTCTCCATCAACCCTTTCACTTAGCCTTCCTTCCATCCATCCATCCATCCACCCACCCATCCAGCCATCTACTCATCCACTCATGAATCCATCCATTGCCCCTATCACTCATCCATCTATCATTTCACTCCTTCACACATCTATTCATCCTTTTGTCCATCTACCCTCCCTTTAACTCACTCATCCATCCTTACACCCACCCTTTCACTCATATGTCCATTCATTCACCCTTGTACTTATCAATCCATCCATCATTTCACTCATCCACCTAACCCCCATCATCCACCCACCCACCATCCACCCACCCACTCATCCATCCATCCTTTCACCCACTCATCATCCATCCATCCTTTCACCCACCCACCCACCCATCATCCATCCATCCATCCTTTCACCCACCCACTTATCCATCCATCCTTTCACCCACTCTCCATCCATCCATCCTTTCACCCACCCATCATCCATCCATCCATCTGTCCTTCCCCTCATCATCCATCCATCCATCCATCCCCTCATCATCCATCCATCCTTCCCCTCATCATCCATCCATCCTTTTCGCTCATCATCCATCCATCCTTCCCCTCATCATCCATCCATCCTTTTCCCTCATTATCCATCCATCCATCCATCCATCCATCCGTCCTTCCCCTCATCATCCATCCGTCCTTCCCCTCATCATCCATCCATCCTTCCCCTCATCGTCCATCCATCCTTTTCCCTCATCGTCCATCCATCCTTCCCCTCATCATCCATCCATCCTTTCACCCACCCCCGTCATCATCCATCCATTCCCTCATCATCCATCCATCCTTTCTCCCACCCCCTCATCATCCATCCATCCATCCATCCTTCCCCTCATCATCCATCCTTTCACCCACCCCCTCATCATCCATCCATCCATCCTTCCCCTCATCATCCATCCATCCATCCTTCCCCTCATCATCATCCTTTTCCGTCATCCATCCATCCTTCCCCTCATCCATCCTTCCTTTCATCCATTCTTCCCCTCACCCATCCATCCATCCCATCCATTTATCCTGCCCCTCATCCATCCATCCTTCCCCTCCATCCATCCATCCTTCTCCTCATCCATCCATCCACCCCATCCATTTATCCTGCCCCTCATCCATCCATCCTTCCCCTCCATCCATCATCCTTCCCCTCATCCATCCTTCCTTTCATCCATCTTTCCCCTCACCCATCCCATCCATTTATCCTGCCCCTCATCCATCCATCCTTCCCCTCGTCCATTTATCCTGCCCCTCACCCATCCATCTTTCCCCTCCATCCATCATCCTTCCCCTCATCCATCCTTCCTTTCATCCATCCTTCCCCTCACCCATCCATCCATCCCATTTATCCTGCCCCTCATCCATCCATCCATCCATCCTTCCCCTCCCTCCATCCATCCTTCCCCTCCCTCCATTCATCCTTCCCCTCATCCATTTATCCTTTCCCTCATCCATCCATCCTTCCCCTCCATCCATCATCCTTCCCCTCATCCATCTTTCCCCTCATCAATCATTCAGCTACCCTTCCACCCATACATCCAGCTATTTACATTTTCTCTCCATCCTTCCCCTCACTCATCAATTCATCTATCTATCCTCTCTCATTATCCATTTATTCAATCTTTCATTCATCCATTCACCCTTTCACTAATTCATCCAGCCATTCACACATCCCTTCACTTACTTACTCGCCCACCTTTCCATATTAATTTTGAGCTGAGCCCTTTAGAGAAGAGGCCCATAAAAAACTTCACCCTCGCTGCAGGGGCCGCTCGAGGACTGGGACAGAAGCCACCCAGGGCAGAGACAGGATCCACCACAGGGGGGGACAAGAGCCATCACAGGCGGGGGTGGACTGGAGCCTCAACATGGGGGACAGGAGCCATCACAGGCGGGGGGTGGACTGGAGCCACCACATGGGGGACAGGAGCAGGAGTCATCACAGGAGAGGGAACGTGATCCACCAGGGTGGGCACAGGGGTGGGCATGCAGTTTTCTAGTATTATCTTGGGCTTCTCGCCCCCTCCTGCACAAGACAACGAGAAGACAGGCTCTCTGTCCAAAATGCCATCCCCCACTGTGATATACAGTACTTACAGGAGATACTCTAAGAGAACTGATTGTCCTCCATACTTTGTTAATCAGTGTGGGTGCGATTGTGCCATTTCTTTATTGTATTACATTATGCATGTTTGAAGAACCAAGGTTTGCTTACAAATTACTGACAGTAATTAAGCTCGGTGAAGAGAAGCAGGTGCTGCCTCGGTGTAATCAGGGGTGTAATCTGGCCGAGTCTAGGATGTTTGGGGCCCTGGGTAGAAATGGAATGTGTGAGCCCTCCTGTAAATAGCAGATACAAGATGCATTCAGGGCTGTTTGCATGTGAATGGATGCCCCCTGCTCCTGAACCTGCAGCCCCTCCAAGCACCTCTTAACAGCTCATCAAGGGCTGGAGGTGTGAGGGTTGCCATCCCGCTGTGCCTCTACAGTGCTGCTGGGGGTCTCAGCTTTCATACAGCATCGGAGTCAAGAAGGGAGGTGGGGGCAAGCTGTGCCCGGTTAAAATTTCGGACAAAGGGTGGCTGGTCAGTTGACAGGGGTGGCAGTCTTTCAGAGTGTCCTCGACCATCTGGTCTAGAGCTGGAAACCAGACACGCTCTCTTAGTGCTCTCTTGGTGGACACAACCCCTCGATGACCCTCATGCGCTAGGTCGACTACTCCTTGTCTCAAGATGGCTGGGATGACTATCCGGTGATCTCTTAGAAGGAGGCCGTCCTCGGTTATTGAGAGTTCGTCAGAGACGTGTCGGAAGGCCTGGAGCTCTTTCTTGGTGTCCGGATTCTCTTCTTCGTCTTGTGGGTGATGTCTCCACCTGTTGGATTGTATGCGTTTCATTACAATCTGTGGAGTGGCGTCTTGGTTGGTTGCTTCCCTGATGGTGTGCATGGGTATGGCTGGTGGGCGAGCGTGACTGGCCACGAAGTGAATATATTCCTCCGCAATGGAAGGAGTTGTCTCTGCAGAGTCCCGGGGGTGGCGGGACATGTAATCAGCAGGGTTCTCCCCTTTCCCCGGTTTGTGGACAATTGTAAATGTGTACTCCTGCAGGCGGAGGCCCCACCGCTCGATCCTGGGGGGCATCTTGCACTTCGGATTGCCATAAATCGTGACGAGCGCTTGGTGGTCAGTTATGAGCGTAAAATGTTTCCCATAGATGAAGATGTGAAAATGCTTGCACGCCCACACGACGGCCAGGCTCTCCTTTTCGGGCTGGGAATACTTCCTTTCTGGGTCGGTGAGGCTTCGGCTGGCGTACGCGATGATTCTCCGTTGTTCTGAGTCGTCATCATACTGGGCCAGAATCGCCCCTAGGCCCACCGGACTGGCGTCTACAGTGATCTCTGTTTTCCTTCTGGGATTGAAATATGAGAGACAATCAGATGATTCCACGGCATGTTTGATGTCCCTGAAGGCGCGCTCGCATTCCGGAGTCCAGTCAAAAGGCTGGTCAGCCTTCGTGAGGAGCCTCAGTGGGTGGCTGATTGTGGCATAGTCCCGAATGTAGCGAGCGCAATAGCTTGCCATTCCGAGAAAGGACCGCAGATCGTTCACGTCGGCCGGGCTCTTGGTGTTGTTGAGCACCGCTACCTTGTCGGGGTCTGGTTTCATACCACTCGATGAGAAGATGTGACCGAAGAATTTCAGTGTTGACTGATGAAACTCGCATTTGTTTTTGTTGAGAGTTAAGTTTGCGTCCATTAGAGCATGGCAAACACGGTCAAGGGCAATGTCGTGCTCTCGGAGATCCGTACCATACACCAGAATGTCATCACTGTAGTTAAGGGAATTCGGAATGTGGTGGATGATCAAACGTATCGCCTCTTGGAAGATTTCAGCGGCTGAGGAGACGCCAAAACTGAGTCGTTTATAGCGGAAGAGACCAAGGTGTGTGGCAAAAGTGGTGATGGGACGAGAGCTGTCGTCCAGCTCGAGCTGATGATAGCCCTTGTTGAGGTCCAGTTTGGAAAATACCGTGGCTCCATTGAGTGCCGTAATCATGTCGCTCAGGTGTGGACCGGGGTGTCTCTCCCTTTCGATCGCCGTGTTCGGCAGGCGCATGTCCACACAGAGATGGACTTTGTCTGGAGTCCCTTTCTTGGGGACAATAACAACCGGGGACACCCAGGGAGTGGGCCCTTCGGTGCGTTCGATGATATCAGCATCCAATAGGTCCTGGAGTTCTTGGGCCACAGCGGATTGCAGATGGAAGGGCACTCGTCGCGGATGTTGAGCAACTGGCTTGACTCGTTCATTGATGTGCAGATGCACTTGCCGGCCCTTCAGTTTGCCTAGGCCCTGGAACAGAGATGGGAATTTCAAGGCATAGTTGGAACTGTCATTCACATTGAATAGGATATGCACCAGGCGCAGGCGTTCAGCCGTGGGGAGGCTCAGTAAGCAATCAGCGTCGGGCCCTTTGATGACGTGGATGACGGTTGGGACAGTGAGGCTGCCATGTGTGAGGGTAGTGTCGAACTTGCCTAAGCACGGGAGTGGCTTTCTTGACATCCAGGTGTACACCCGGACGGGTGCAAAGCGTAGATGAGGTTTGGGAACCATTCGATCGTGTTCAGCCACCGAGATGTAGTTGAGGGATGCACCACTGTCCATTACGAATTTTGCTGCATGATTACCCACCATGATGTCGAGCCGTGGGTAGCGCTTGAGCTGATCGTTGTCAGCGATGTTGATATATTCTGTAGTGTAGGAAGATCGCCTGGATGATGAAGATCTGGAGTCTCTTGAGGGAGAGCGACGATCCCATCTGGAACGTCTAGATTCGTGACTGGAGTGAGAAGACGCAGGGGACCGAGCAGGTTCATCCTGGACGGCTCTGACATGGTGCCGTTTGGTTTCAGGTCTCGAGGATCTTTGTTGGCTGGCACGCCGGTCATTGCTACCACGTTTCTCTCGGTGGTAATCGCTGCACATGGCTTCAAAATGATTGGATCGTCCACATTTTCGGCAGCGTTGGCCCATAGCAGGGCATGAGTCAATGTGAGGGTAGTCATACCCGCACCTGAAACACCGTCTTGTGCGTTCAGGCCGTCGATCTCTCCTCTCCGAATCCTTTGGTCGGTGGTCCGTTCGACGTCTGCGTGAGAATCTGGATCGGCGTGATCTGTCACGCGGGTTGCCTCTGTAGTCCTGTCTTCCATGTCGTCGGTCGGAGACACGGTTGGCATGTTCGCGGCTAGTGCTAGGCTTGACTTCGATATCCGCCGCATTTTCTTCGGCTTGGTCATACAGCCGGGAGTTCTCTTCGATTTCTGCCAGCTCTTGTGGTTTCCTCAGCAGTCGTCGCCTCAACGACTCTGAGTGGCACCCAGAGATTATTTGGGACTTGATGGCTGCATCCGGTGAGAAATTTGTGAAGTCGCAGTATTGGGACTGACGTCGCAGTCGGTGTATGAAGGAGGTTAGTGGCTCATCTTTGTCCTGGCGCTGTTGGTGGAACTTGTGTCGCTCGTAGTCAACATTTCTTTTGTGCAAGAAACGGTTGTTCAATACATCTCTCACTTTGGCATAGGTGTCGCCATCGTCGGTCGGGATTTCTCGCACTATTTTGCTGATCTCACGCCCTCCTAGATTGCGAAGGGTTATTATTTTGTCTTTGTCTGTCTCGATTCTAGAGCCTTCAATATAGTCCTCAAAATCCTCCAGCCATTCCTGCCATTTTAGGCCCATGCTACTTCCTGTCGTGATTATTAAGGGTTCCGGCGCTCGCAGGTGCGTGCCTTTGACTTCCTTTTGCGCTGGAGGGTTGGACATCTTGGCGGTGGGCCTTCAGTTCTTGCGCTTGACTCTGGTCGCGGTTGCTGATGTCTGCTTCCTCCACCTTTCACTGTAGTCACCAATGCTTGTTTGTTCTTTGTTACTGGCACTCCCTTGACAATGATTGCTTGGTGGCCAAAATTCAATATATTAATTTGGCGCTGCCGGTGCTTGTTTGGGTTTTCGCCTGACCCAAAGATGGCCGCCCTCTATTCAGATAGGGTCTGTCCCTGATGCTGCCTGACTTTAAGATGGCCGCCCCCTTCTGTAAGGCACGAGGCTTTCTCTCTCTCTCCCCGAGGGCACACGCGCGTGGCTGCGCTGCTGGGCTCGCGTGTGCAAACAGTTGCCGGTTACTGCCTTTCAGGTAGGCTCGAGTTGTGGGGCGTTTGGCTGGCGGGCTGCTCAGCGCGGACTCCTCATCACACGCGCGCCGACCTGGCATTAGTTTTCGCGCGTCAGGCGGCAAACTGCTTCCCTCGCCTGCGCAGCGTCTCGCAGTGAGTTGGGGCAATGTCGGAGTGGGCTCCCGACTTTCACTCACGGTTCGGTGGGTCTGGCGGGTCTCGCGCATCCAGCGCGACCGGCTCCCTTCTTCCGGCGCTCTGCCTTTGATCCTGGCGGGTTTCGCGCGTCCAGCGCGATCAGCTTTCTTTCTTGGCGCCTTCACTCGGCGCACTGTCCGCTTCTCTCCACTCGCTCCTAGAGCCGCCTGGTCACTCTCAGACTTCTCCTGGTCACGTCTGGGTTTCTTCCGGGGCGCCTCGGGATCGCGGTTGCAGCGGAGCTCTGGGCGCTCCACGCTGCGGGACGGGGCTTGTTCTGGTGGGTCTACTGCCTCATCCCACCCTCGTCGCCAGCTGTCGTGTCTCACCACAGTAATACACGGACATGACTGGTATATGCTTAAGCTCTTTATTGGTGCTTCTTCACAGGTCCCCGTCCCTACTCTAACTGACCCCTTCCTGTCTTGTCCCCACCTCTTCCCCTCTGCCCACCTAGCTCCGCCCACCCCAACTACTGGACTGTCAACTCTATCGCACGGACTGTCCGTGAAATTTACTGACGGTTGGTCACCCTTGCCTAGTGCACAGGAAGCTGTTTTAGCCCAGGCTGTCACACGGGGGTTCGGATCATGCACTGCCAGCAACCTGCCAGGCCAGTGCACAACACTTGCATCACCCTCTCTCTGCCTGCCATTGCGCTCCATGCTTCTGAAAGGTATGAAAACAAGCATTTGCAATGCAATAGGTCTCGTATTAGGAAAGTTTGAGCTATTGGTATTGTAAATGCCAAATCTTTTATTTATGTGTTGGTTTTGAAAATAGCGAAATTATTTGCTTTGTCATTTACAATGCCAATGGTTTTAACTTTCGCAAATGTGACACCTATAGTATTTGTAATGCAATATGTGTTGTATTTACGTGACTTAGATGTATTGATATTACAAATAACATTGGCCTTTAATTAAAAAAAAATAATTAATACTTACATAAGTTATTGTAATTTATAATGGCAATAGCTTTAACTTTTGTAAATAACTTTTGTGAAGATTATGTTCAGTGTATTTTATTGTAACGAAAATCCAAGAACAGAAGTGAAATATTAACATCTTTTTGTGACATTTGTAATAAAGCTTGAAACATTGAGAGAACATATTTAAACCAGTTGTTGTTGAATGGTTGCACAGATTAATGCTGTGGTGGCGCTGAGTGATGTTGTGGTGGCGACGAGTGATGCTGTGGCGTTCAGTGATGCTGCGGTAGCGCATAGTGATGTTGTGGTGCCCCTGAGTGATGTTGTGGTGCCCCTGAGTGATTCTGTGGTGATGCGATAGAGTGAGGGTGATAGATAGAGTGAGGGCGATAGATAGAGTGAGGGCGATAGATAGAGTGAGGGCGATAGATAGAGTGAGGGCGATAGATAGAGGGAGGGCGATAGATAGAGTGAGGGTGATAGATAGAGTGAGGGCGACAGATAGATAGAGTGAGGGCAAAAGATAGATAGATAGATAGATAGATAGAGTGATAGAGTGATAGATTGATGGCGATAGATAGACAGAGTGAGGGCGATAGATAGACAGAGTGAGGGCGATAGATAGACAGAGTGAGGGCGATAGATAGACAGAGTGAGGGCGATAGATAGAGTGAGGGCGATAGATAGATAGAGGGAGGGCGATAGAGGGAGGGCGATAGAGTGAGGGCGATAGAGTGAGGGCGATAGAGTGAGGGCGATAGAGTGAGGGCGATAGAGTGAGGGCGATAGAGTGAGGGCGATAGAGTGAGGGCGATAGAGTGAGGGCGATAGAGTGAGGGCGATAGAGTGAGGGTGATAAATAGATAGAGTGAGGGCGATAAATAGATAGAGTGAGGGCGATAAATAGATAGAGTGAGGGCGATAAATAGATAGAGTGAGGGCGATAAATAGATAGAGTGAGGGTGATAGATAGAGAGAGGGCGACAGATAGAGTGTGGGCAAAAGATAGATAGATAGATAGATAGATAGATAGATAGATAGATAGATAGATAGATAGATAGAGTGAGAGAGTGAGGGCGATAGATAGAGTGAGGGCGATAGATAGAGTGAGGGCGATAGATAGAGTGAGGGCGATAGAGTGAGGGCGATAGATAGAGTGAGGGCGATAGATAGAGTGAGGGCGATAGATAGAGTGAGGGCGATAGATAGAGTGAGGGCGATAGAGTGAGGGCGATAGAGTGAGGGCGATAGAGTGAGGGCGACAGATGGATAGAGTGAGGGCAAAAGATAGATAGATAGATAGATAGATAGATAGATAGGTAGATAGAGTGATAGAGTGAAAGATAGAGTGATAGAGTGAAAGATAGAGTGAGGGCGATAGAGTGAGGGCGATAGAGTGAGGGCGATAGAGTGAGGGTGATAGATAGAGTGAGGGCGACAGATGGATAAAGTGAGGGCAATAGATAGATAGATAGATAGATAGATAGATAGATAGATAGAGTGATAGAGTGAAAGATAGAGTGAGGGCAATAGAGTGAGGGCGATAGAGTGAGGGCGATAGAGTGAGGGCGATAGAGTGAGGGCGACAGATGGATAGAGTGAGGGCAATAGATAGATAGATAGATAGATAGATAGATAGATAGATAGATAGATAGATAAAGTGATAGATAGAGTGAGGGCGATAGATAGATAGTGAGGGCGATAGATAGAGTGAGGGCGATAGATAGACAGAGTGAGGGCAATAGATAGATAAAGGGGTGGCATGTGGATGGTGGTCCAGTCTTCCTGGCTGTGAGTGCGTCTGTGGATGGTATTGTAGGGGCTGGTGGTCTAGAGGTCTGTGGATGGCGGTGCAGCAGACCTGGCTGGGAGGGTCTGTGGATGGTGATTGCTGGGAGGTCTGTGGATGGTGATGGCTGGGGCGGTCTGTGGATGGTGATGGCTGGGGCGGTCTGTGGATGGTGATGGCTGGGAGGGTCTGTGGATGGTGATGGTTGGGGCGGTCTGTGGATGGTGATTGCTGGGAGGTCTGTGGATGGTGATTGTTGGGAGGTCTGTGGATGGTGATTGCTGGGAGGTCTGTGGATGGTGATGGCTGGGGCAGTCTGTGGATGGTGATTGCTGGGAGGTCTGTGGATTGTGATGGCTGGGAGGGTCTGTGGATGGTGATGGCTAGGGCGGTCTGTGGATGGTGATTGCTGGGAGGTGTGTGGATGGTGATTGCTGGGAGGTCTGTGGATGTGATTGCTGGGAGGTCTGTGGATGGTGATAGCTGGGAGGGTCTGTGGATGGTGATTGATGGGAGGTCTGTGGATGGTGATGGCTGGGAGGTCTGTGGATGGTGATGGCTGGGTGGTCAGTGGATGGTGATAGCTGAGAGGTCTGTGGATGGTGATAGCTGGGAGGGTCTGTGGATGGTGATTGATGGGAGGTCTGGGGATGGTGATGGCTTGGCCTTCTGTGGATGCTGATATCTGGGAGGGTCAGTGGATGGTGATTGCTGGGAGGTCTGTGGATGGTGATTGCTGGGAGATCTGTGGATGGTGATAGCTGGGAGGGTCTGTGGATGGTGATGGCTGGGCAGTCTGTGGATGGTGAAGGCTGGGCGGTCTGTGGATTCTGATAGCTGGGAGAGTCAGTGGATGGTGATTGCTGGGAGGTCTGTGGATGGTGATGGCTGGGTGGTCTGTGGATGGTGATTGCTGGGAGGTCTGTGGATGGTGATTGCTGGGAGGTCTGTGGATGGTGATTGCTGGGAGGTCTGTGGATGGTGAATGCTGGGAGGTCTGTGGATGGTGATGGCTGGGGCGGTCTGTGGATGGTGATGGCTGGGAGGGTCTGTGGATGGTGATGGCTGGGGCGGTCTGTGGATGGTGATGGCTGGGAGGTCTGTGGATGGTGATGGCTGGGAGGTCTGTGGATGGTGATTTCTGGGAGGTCTGTGGATGGTGATGGCTGGGAGGGTCTGTGGATGGTGATGGCTGGGGCAGTCTGTGGATGGTGATGGCTGGGAGGGTCTGTGGATGGTGATGGCTGGGAGGTCTGTGGATGGTGATGGCTGGGAGGTCTGTGGATGGCGATGGCTGGGAGGGTCTGTGGATGGTGATGGCTAGGGCTGTCTGTGGATGGTGATTGCTGGGAGGTCTGTGGATGGTGAATGCTGGGAGGTCTGTGGATGATGATTGCAGGGAGGTCTGTGGATGGTGATGGCTGGGAGGTCTGTGGATGGTGATTGCTGGGAGGTCTGTGGATGGTGATGGCTGGGAGGTCTGTGGATGGTGATTGCTGGGAGGTCTGTGGATGGTGATGGCTGGGAGGGTCTGTGGATGGTGATGGCTGGGATGGTCTGTGGATGGTGATTGCTGGGAGGTCTGTGGATGGTGATGGCTGGGCGGTCTGTGGATGGTGATAGCTGGGAGGGTCTGTGGATGGTGATAGCTGGGAGGGTCTGTGGATGGTGATAGCTGGGAGGGTCTGTGGATGGTGATGGCTGGGCAGTCTGTTGATGGTGATGGCTGGGCGGTCTGTGGATGCTGATAGCTGGGAGGGTCAGTGGATGGTGATTGCTGGGAGGTCTGTGGATGGTGATGGCTGGGCGGTCTGTGGATGGTGATGGCTGGTCGGTCTGTGGATGGTGATGGCTGGGCGGTCTGTGGATGGTGATTGCTGGGAGGTCTGTGGATGGTGATTGCTGGGAGGTCTGTGGATGGTGAATGCTGGGAGGTCTGTGGATGGTGATGGCTGGGAGGGTCTGTGGATGGTGATGGCTGGCGCGGTCTGTGGATGGTGATGGCTGGGAGGGTCTGTGGATGGTGATGGCTGGGGCGGTCTGTGGATGGTGATGGCTGGGAGGTCTGTGGATGGTGATGGCTGGGAGGTCTGTGGATGGTGATTGCTGGGAGGTCTGTGGATGGTGATGGCTGGGAGGGTCTGTGGATGGTGATTGCTGGGAGGTCTGTGGATGGTGATGGCTGGGATGTCTGTGGATGGTGATGGCTGGGAGGTCTGTGGATGGTGATGGCTGGGAGGGTCTGTGGATGGTGATGGTTGGGGCGGTCTGTGGATGGTGATGGCTGGGAGGTCTGTGGATGGTGATGGCTGGGAGGTCTGTGGATGGTGATGGCTGGGCGGTCTGTGGATGGTGATTGCTGGGAGGTCTGTGGATGGTGATGGCTGGGAGGTCTGTGGATGGTGATGGCTGGGAGGTCTGTGGCTGGGAGGTCTGTGGATGGTGATGGCTGGGAGGTCTGTGGATGGTGATGGCTGGGAGGTCTGTGGATGGTGATGGCTGGGAGGTCTGTGGATGGTGATTGCTGGGAGGTCTGTGGATGGTGATTGCTGGGAGGTCTGTGGATGGTGATTGCTGGGAGGTCTGTGGATGGTGATTGCTGGGAGGTCTGTGGATGGTCATGGCTGGGCGGTCTGTGGATGGTGATGGCTGGGCAGTCTGTGGATGGTGATTGCTGGGAGGTCTGTGGATGGTGATTGCTGGGAGGTCTGTGGATGGTGAATGCTGGGAGGGTCTGTGGATGGTGATGGCTGGGGCGGTCTGTGGATGGTGATGGCTGGGAGGGTCTGTGGATGGTGATGGCTGGGGCGGTCTGTGGATGGTGATTGCTGGGAGGTCTGTGGATGGTGATGGCTGGGAGGTCTGTGGATGGTGATTGCTGGGAGGTCTGTGGATGGTGATGGCTGGGAGGGTCTGTGGATGGTGATGGCTAGGGCGATCTGTGGATGGTGATTGTTGGGAGGTCTGTGGATGGTGATGGCTGGGTGGTCTGTGGATGCTGATACAGGAGTCCCCCGCTGTGGGGTGGTGCAGCTCGTCTGACTCCAGCTGCGTGCACTCTCCCCTGTCCCTGCCCTTAAGTCTGTGCTGCAGCCTTGGCTCCTGTCTGTCTCACTGAGGGGTGTTAACGAGAGCCAGAGGCGGCTCTCGCTGTGTGTTCTGGAGGGGCACGGAGCTCATCAGAGCAGTAATTACAGCAGAGCGGGAGGGGGGGGTCTGAAGAGAGGGGGGGGGGGTCCGGGGAGTTGAGGAGGGGTGAGGGAGCCAGGGAAAGAGGGAAAGAGTGAGTGTACTGTATACACTGAAATAGAGCGCACTGCTTCCCCTCGCGGCGCTATACTTCGGAGCAGACGGAGCATGAAACGGGGAGGAACTTTAAAGCAACGAAAGATGGGTTGAGATAAGGAAAGACTGCAGAAGGAACAACCTAGACAATAAGAGAATAATTAATTCTGTATATGGAGAGAGCGGACAAGAAAAAGAACAGAAGTAGAGAACGGGTAATAGGAGCAAATATGGGCGGACAATGCAGGAAACGGTGAAAAGAGAGGAGGGTGGATGAGAAGAAAGAATAAAAGATGGAGGAGAGGAAAAAAGGTCGGCGAAGACAGAGATAAAACAGAACATAGAAAGAACGCACGAAAAACAAGCAGCAATATCGAGAGGTGGTGGGGGCAGGGTTAAGGGTAGGGAGAGAAGGCACAGGCTGGACAGGCTGTGATCTTGGCGCTTTGATGTGGTGTGCGAGGCGGGCAGAAAGGACGGCCGTGGGAGGTGGGAGGAGAAGTATGGAGAGTGGTGCAGGCGGGGGGGGGGGCGTGTAGCAAACCCTTTGAAGAGCGTTTGGCTGCCAGGGGGGCAGAGAAGCAGATTGCCTTCAAGGCAGGAGGCAGGCAGAAGGCTCGGCCAAAGCTATTAAGCTGTTCTTCGGCAGTTTTACAAAGGCAGGAAGCGCCCCAGTTAATTGGAAAGCTGACTGGGGGTAAGGTCTAGCGCAAAAAAGGAGTGCCGGTAGCTCCATCAGAAACCACCGGCTCAAATTAGGCACTGGTCTAATCCATCAATGTACTTTTGTACCTGCAAATGCGTTTACTTTGAGACAATATGTGACTTGTTGAACATAATTGAGCTTCCTGAGGTGGCATAAGAGACTTGCTTACTGGCGCTGGGTTGGGTGTGTGGACACTCGTGCTTTGCTCAGCTGTGAGATCCATTTACACACCCGAGTAAGAGGCCCAGTGAGCTTGTCGCCCTCCTGCAGAATGGGGACAAACATCTCATTAGGCACATGGGGCTGAGTGACTTCTGTTTACCATTAAGGAGTCTGCTGGTGCTCAGCCAAGGGCACTTAGCTCTCGTTGCTTCCTAACACACACATTTCACCTTCTTCCAATGGAGGTTTCTTCACAAAAAGGGCACGAGTAAGCAAGCCCAAACTTTGCCAACAATTGGCTAAGAGCACCGATTCCATTAAAAACAACAACATAGACGCAAATCATAGTGGCGTTTAAATAAAACATTTGCAGAAAAAAGGGTAACATTTCCAAATTGGAACCTAATCGAAGGCGCGAACCCCAGGCGCTTGACAGGCAAAGCCCCGAGCCTGAGCTTGGCGTGTTGGCAGTACAGAAATGAGAGCAGAGCAGAGAATCATGCAGCTGTGGAGCTGGGTAAAGCTGAATGGTGAAAACACTACAGAGAGGTGGGGAAAGAGCAAGAACAAAGGACGGGAGGAACATGTGGGAAAAGGAAAACAAAATCACAGGGCAAAGGCAGGAGGAGGCAGTACCCGCTCAGAGCATGAGAGTCTGCAATAGGCCCTATCGCCGTGAGACGAGCACCCAGGGTACAATAATGAAAAACAGAGGTAGAAATGAGGGAGGAAGAAGGGGAGAAGTACACTATTATGGGAAAAGAGTAGACAGGAGCTAAAGCTACATGAGGGGGAAGTGTGAGGGGTGAAGCATGCAAAAAGACGTCCAAAAATAGGGAATGAGAGAAGGAAAGGGTCCAGGGATATAGAGGCAAGATTTAGAAGTAACTGCAGAAAGGGAAATCAACAAGGAGTGGGGGGAAAGGACCGGCGGGAGCACATGAAGAGAGGAGACGAGATGCCAGCAGAGCCGAGGCTGGGAACCCAGAGGCGGCCCTAAGGCTGGCAGCAGAGAGGGGAAGTCGGAGAGCAGGAAGCCGGGCTCCCTCCCATGGGGCTCAGCCTGGCAGGGAGAGGCAGAGGATTGGGTTACAGGAGACATTTAACTCTTCAAACCTGTTTCGACTAGAATGAGGTAATTAGGGCCTTTGTAACAGGAAATTCAATGCACGCTACTGCCCTGAAAATGAGCAGAGAGTTACTCCTGTCTAACTCGCAAGTTAGGTGATATTTATGTACTTTCCACTGATACAATTTTGCCTCGAAAATGGTTAGAGATTTACTCCAGCGGTGAGGGGCTGGGTTGGTTGGTTGGTTGTTTTGTGTGTGGGAAGTAACCAGTTTGGGGAGGAGAAATCCGAGTAAGGCTGTGTGCGGGGAGAGAAGAACAGATGGCTGTGAAGCAGGGGGTGGGGCAGCGGAACCCTTTGAAGTGGCCTGGCGGCCGTGAAAGGAGAAATGCTGCTGCCAGGGGGAAGGCTCGTGCATGAGAGCAGGTCACGTGATTGTGATTCACGTGAACTGTTGAAAATCCTCATCGTAAAAGTCAGCTTTGTGGATGGGCGGCATTAGGTCTCTCTACGAGACCTAAAAACGTGCATTTGTGTTTCATATGTCAAATCCTGCAGCAGCACACTTCCAAAGCCCATACATGCCAGTAACCTGATTCAAGGCCTCATTCTCCTGATTTTTTTTTAAATCTCCCTCTTTTCTCTTCTGAAATGTTGTCATGTATGCTGGTGGCTCCCTTGGTCTACCTAGATCTTTAGCCTAAGGACATGGAGCCATTGATTTCATGTCATCTGTACCTTTGGTCTTAAATACATCCAAGTTTCAAGTTCCTAACAAACCTTTTTTTTAAAAACTCTTTTTATTTAAAGTTTGCATCATACATTTAGTACAGAACATGCATTTATCTTGAAGTTGCAGTTACAAATTGGAGCAAAAAAACAAAAGGAAACACATTTAATCAGCAATCATTTTACGTGGAGTCGAGATTCTAGCATATCTTAATTTTAAATCAGGAAACAAAGTATGGTAACTCAGTT
This sequence comes from Lissotriton vulgaris, assembly GCF_964263255.1. Classification (NCBI taxonomy): domain Eukaryota; kingdom Metazoa; phylum Chordata; class Amphibia; order Caudata; family Salamandridae; genus Lissotriton; species Lissotriton vulgaris. Next base: position 1,312,995,524 of record NC_141689.1, read on the forward strand.
CATAACCTTTGAGGACACTGAGAAACGTTGACTTACTATGCGAGAATCTTGGTTTTGCCTGCAAGTTGCATCATTTATACCGTCTGTTTAGTGTAATTCTACTGGTAATTGTGGTGAGAGGACCTTCACGATCCTTCTTGTTCCTAGAAGGACCAAGAGAAGGATTTTTTGTGACCAGTGAACTCTAAGAGCCTATATTGTGTTTGCCGTATTGCTCTCTGTTGCATTGGCTGGACATTGTATGTTAGTTGCAGTTGTGGTAATTGTGCCACCCATATCCGCTCTTGTTATTCACGCCCCCTTTGAGTTATACCTTGATGGCTGAACAAGCTGTGTTAGAGTTAAGAAGGTTCGGGGGAATCTGTTTTCCACTGCAGACCTAGAAAACCGTAATCTTGTGTATGTAAGCGACACCTGCTATCCCTAATTTGACACTGCTAGGTTGTCAGTGTTACTGCGACAATCAGGGAAAACTACTCTGACCAACATCCTTGTACAGTCTTAGATATGGATTTCTGGAAGCATTTGCATTGCAAAGTTGGTGATCATACAAGAGGAAGACATCCTTGCCCACACAGATAAAAACATAAGAACATGGGATGGTTGATGACCAATAACTGTTAGCCATATAAAGTTCTTCGGAAAAAAGGCAAAATGCAGTAGTCAAGCTGCAGGACAAAGAGAAAGTGATCCTGGTTTGGAATTCGAGAGGAAGAATGGGACGAAGCCACAACACAATGAAATGCAGAATCTAGGGATGCCAACACCAAAGGGGTTTTGTATAATGTACTACATCAGTCCACTGTCACCTCACAATACAATGTATGGCAGGCACATACCAGTTACACTGTGTCCAAGTTTGATTTATTTACGCACTTTTGGCTACTATTGCATTTTCCAAAAGGATTTACAATATTGGTTAAATATTGCAAATGTAAATATTCCATCTTTAAACACAGAGTTAATCTCTATGTTGTGACAGCTAAACAATACCATTATCACAAGACGCCATCATGGCATGTGACGTGCTTGTATAAAGTGCTGTACTCTGACAGAGCAAAGGACAATGAATACCCCATACAAGATGAAAATTAAGTCTTTTGACGCATCCACCTATAAACCTAAAACAAACAGATTACATTCTCCTTACTTTCGAACTAACTCACACAGGCCATCACGAATGTAAGCAGTGTACAATGTCTGTACTAATGACACACAACCAAGCACCAACATAGTAATAATGACTATAAAACTAAGATTTCTCCAGTTCAACCGATGGCTTTCCGCTATGCACACGAAAGAGGGCCCAGAAAATGAGTTACTCTGGCACAAACATGACGGGTATCTCATCCGCTGTATTACAGGTTCCATAGGATATAATGAAGTTGTAATACAGCGGATGGGATATCCGTCACGTTTGTGACGGAGTAGCCCTGCCTGCCAAACTCTTAATCAGGCCCCTAGTCTTTCCCTTACCCTTCTAAACAGGGTACATGATTGCACAAAATGTAGGAGATCCTCTTATGAACAACATAAGCAAGAATAACCTTCTCTTTACCATAATAAAATCACAAGGCAAGTTAACTCCCACTGTTGACTAGGACAAAATTCCCCCATTCTCGTGGGTTTCTTACATTTTTCAACTATGGCTTTCGAGATGAAGCATCAGGCAAGCCTATTAGCGCCACAACACTGTAATTGTCCAATGCCTGCTAAGCCATTTCTTTACGCGGGCCCAAAGATCTCTGTGTTTTTTTATCAGGCTTCACATAGCTCTTGCAGCCAAAGACCCCAGGCCTGCATGTTGTCTACACAACTTGTCACTTATATTTTTTCATTTAGAATATAAAATATGCACCAGTCTTATTTGCTGCATATTTTAAGAGTGCAAATGTGCATTTTTCTTGTCATGGTTTGTAGCTAAAGTTCAGTTCGAAAACATTTAGAAAATATCTAGGTAGCTGGAGTAGCCTCTCCCTAAATTTCTATTCATGAGGGCCTACTATCTCCATACTTAAATCCAGAACCCATGTACCAGCACCATCTGCTATCTGGTTTGCTAGTTTAGCCTGGGCTACCATTTGATTTGTATGGAAAATGTATTTCCATCTTGCAAAGGGAACAATGAATTGCATTATATAAATCCTCAATATTATACCCAAGTATGGGAAACTATGCAGGTCTCTTTTTTCGCACCTTTCAGCTGAAACACTTTGCTAAGAAAGGGAAGACAGTTCAGTACCAACCCTCTCTGATGGAAAAGTGAAGCCTGAAACAGACCCCTGAACTACAGTGCAAGCCATGTCCCACGCATGTGTAGATGGAGTCAAAGCAGGACTCCGTGGCCCACAGGCCATTGCTCTGCTACCCTTTACCCATAAAAACGTTTCTTGGACTCTTGCTAATCATTATGATCTTTGATTTTACTGCGTTTATTTTCAAGCTGTTTGTGGTAGAATATTTTTCTATGATGTGTAGCTGTGTTTGAAAGTCGTTTTGTGTATGGGCAATTAGAATAGAATCCGCAGCACCTAATAGCACCTGGACTTGAACCAGTTAAACTACAGTTACAACCTGGGAAGCCATCAATGCCTCTTTATATAAACCATTGGGTACAGATCTTCTTCGCAGTGCAAAAAATAAAAAAAAGTGCTCAACCAGCCTGATTGCACCCAGTCAGTATTACCCCACTCGCATCCAGTGGTTTTGCATCTCCCCTTTTCTGATTGTGGTGTTGTCCTAACCTGGCACATTATCAATGTCTGAAAAAGGACACCCAATTGTCTTCTTCTCGGATATTAGCATGTGGGCTGGATTTTCATTCTCAGAGATATGATTATCAAGAGTTTTGTGCGTTTATATTTACTGTTGCCTACTCAGCCATCTGCCACCTCATGTTTAGCAGTTCTGTCAATTTCATGGCTATCAGAAGTGTTTATGGTTTACGTGAAGACTTACTATCCTCAATGTTTACTTGTTGTTTGAGGGGTTCCTTCCTCTGCTTCCATTCATTATCAAGCTAGCCACTTGTCTTCCCCATGGATTGTAGTCATTTTCCTTTTATTACCTTGGTGTCTGGTGACCAATGGCATCATGGAAATATTTATGTTTCGATGATACTTGTTAATGCCCTCCTGACATTTTCCTCAAGTAGACCTATTTTCTTGCATCATCATAGCATTGCCTACTGTTTCTTCTTGTTTGATCCCCTCATCCAATTGATGCATCAATTCGCGCCTCCAGTAGACACTTACTTTTGTGCAAAATCTAGATATTCCAAGTTATTGGGGTTGGAAAGTCCTAATTTTATTAAAGACATGGAGGTCAGTATTTTGACCCACTTTCTTGCTTTATTTTTAGGTCGAGCCTGGGCAGCGTATGCGTTGCTCTGCGAGGCATGCTGTATTAGAGTATCGACTTGAAGCTCCGCCTACTCCCAGCTCATATTTTTCATTGGCTATTGTCATTGTCCTTTGTAAATGGTGGCTTCTGATTCGTTAATAGGGTTTTAAGTCACTCCTTACTACCGCATTGTCTTCATTTATAACCTCCCAAGAGGACTGGCCCTTTTACTTCTGTTGTTACACAGCATGTCTTATTTAGTCTGTAAGCACTATTTTCTGTAATGAGTTTCTCCTACTGCAGGCACGACATGCGTTCCTGCAACATTCAGCGCGCCATGTGTGCTTTCACTTTCCAAGCAACCCAGGACAATGCCAGCCGTTTCTTTGAAATTAAATAGGTCTCACATTTACAAGAGTTTGAGCTATTGGTATTGTAAACGACAATGCCTTTTATTTATGTGTTCATTATAAAAAAATAAAATAAAAGGCATTGTCATTTACAATGCCAATAGCTTAAACTCTCGCAAATGCAAGATCTGTTCTATTGCAAATGCTTGTTAAACCAGTAGCCAGAGACATTGAAATAGGACAATGCTAAACCATGCTATCAACAAAAAAACGATTCCTATCAGCATTGGTGTGTTCATTACAGAAACAACACAGATGAGTAATTGGTCCTCCCAGTGCATCATGTCTACTTCTTTTTTGATGAAGAGCAGTTTTTCTGTAGTGTGAAGAACTAGTAGTAAGATGAAGATGAAATGAGTGAGGATAAAGGCCACATACCCCTCTCCTTCTTGTACTGACGACTCAAGTAGGCTTGGGATCTGTGACTGGTGTATCCAAGACAACACAAAGAGGGGCTTTGAAAGAATTGAAGTGGACCAAATAGAAATACTCTGAGAAAACTATTTTTTGATTGAACATTTATAAAAGGGGATGAATAATTGTCACCTCTGTGTCTTTAATAAACGTAGTACTTTCCTACAGTAATAAATTAGAAAATCCGGATTTTATTACAAGATCAGGGAATCATATTATGCCAGTTTAAAGTTTAACTACTACGAATGTAAATGCACGTACCACAGGATTATAGCAACGTCGTTTAAACGTTGAAGCTTAAGACTAATCAGCTGCTCTCAGAATTTCCTCCAAAATGGAGTCCAAATGGAATGCCTTGGAAACCATGCCCCCTTGAGAATTGAACCCCAAGACTGAAATATCAATTTTAACCAGTTGTATGGTCCATTTCGCCCATCTGGAAAGAGTTGCAATTGATAGAGGTATGTAACGTTTTTTTCTGAATGGTATTCGAAGTTTGGAAGCAGACATCCTGAGAGGCGATGTATTTCTTAGTATTCTTTGAACCAGTTCACTAAGCCAAGTTTGGGATAATCTGGAAAAGCACCTGAGTTAATTGTATTAATAAGAGATTTTGCCTGCTGAAAATGGTGAAGAGTATTCCGGAATGAGTAATATGCCTAGTAGAGTAATCTAATGTATCACGTTTGAAACTCTATTAAAGAAAACAAGACATAAAAGATTTATTAACTTTAGTGATAATCATTTGAATAATAGTGAATCATTCCTAGGCCACAAACTAAACATACTCAAAACTAAACTTGTATCTCATAACACATAGGCACAGGAGAGATACTTATACTTATTCTTTTTAACCCCTTCGATGCTGATGACAAAGCCAGCTCGTCATGGGAGTTACATGCGCTGCGCGCATGACGAGCTGGCTTTGTCACGAAAGCCGCGATTTTCAAATTTCAGTGCGCAGCGGGAAAACCCGCTAGCGCGCATGCGGTTAATAGATGTCGGATCAAAGAATGCTGTCCTACTGATTTTTCTATCTAAGGATAATGGATATGGCTGGCATGTGCATTTTTATGGTATTATAACAGATGCCAAAGAACGTTTGGTTCTTGGTGCCCAAGAAAACTCAACACATTTAACAGCGTCTGCTGAAAGGCCTGTGATACTCCCAGAAGGCTTGAGACTTCTACACCACCAACCTGAGAATGCCTAAGAAGATCAGATTGTGAAATAGACCTGGTGGCTTCATAAGAAGATGATCAAAGAAAGTGAGACATACGGCAGTGTTTGTGGACATTTGTGGAAAATGTAGATAACACACCTGGGAAAGCCAAAATGTAGTTATAGTGATCAGGGATCCTAACTCTCTCCTTAATTTAGAAACATAAGGAGAAATCATTAAGAAAAGGGGAAATGCTTCAAAAATTACCCTGATGCCAAGAATGAAGGAATGCATCTCTGCCCATAGCCATAGGTTCTGATTTCCAAATAAAACGGGCTTGTGTTTAGCATTCCCTCTGGAAGGGAACAGGTCCACAGAGAAAGGACCACAAACATCTTGGAGGGTTTGAAAGATAGGAACATAAAGTTTCTTTGCTATATCAAGAATGTCTGTCTGCCTCTGAGTTGAGAGATCCCAGAATGTACTCTAGTGTACCTGACAGATGATGATGGTGTCACTACTCTTCAAATTGTTTTGCCAGTTGTTTTGCCAGTTCTGTTGGTGTTTCTGACCGGTTGATTTATGTAACTTACTGCTGTAAAGGTTGTCCATTTGAAGAAGGACCGAGTATGGCTGTGATGTTTTGTAAAACGTTGAATGACAAAGGAACTGGCAACCACCTCTAAACAGTGCAAATGTATGGATGACTCCTTCTGAAACTATGCACCTCCAGTCTAGTGCGAGAAGCAACACTACCTGCCCCCCAAACCTCCCCACTCCCACCTTGACAAACTTGCATCAAAGACGCTCCTGGGTAAAATTGAAGAATATTCTGCCATTCCAGGCATGGAGATGGTCTAACCACAAAGATGCTTATTTCTTTGTTTCTAAATTGTAAGAAATTGCCTCTTTTTGCATGATCACCCCCAAAGGTTTGGATTGATGTGGTTGGTTTTTCGACTTGAGAGCGCACTGAGGCCTGCTAACCAGACCTCTGTACCAGTGTTCTAACCGATTACAAAATGTATGTTAAATTGACTACCCTCAATTGACTTAAGCTGACTTATTTATAAGTCCCTAGTATATGATACCAAGGGTACTCAGGGCTTGTAAGTTAATGTCTACTCAGGGCTGCAGCACTTATTGTGCCACTGTCCATGTGACAAAGTACAACATCGCTCCCAGTCTGCCACTGCAGCCTAGAATGGCAGTTTTAAACTGCTATTTTGACGTTGCCATTTAAATCAATGGAAATGCCCCCACTTCCCTTCACCACACATACAGGTCTCTCCTGCCTGGGGAAGGCCTATCGAACACTAAGGCAGGGAGCAGTATATTACGTAGTGGGACATGTATTTTAATATTTTCCAACAGTAAAACTTCCAAATTGTCATTTTTACTGTGACAAAGCTTCTCCCTGTCAGAATTGGTCACCCAGCACGAGCCAGAGTAGCCAAACACAACTCTTCCAAACTTTTCAAACTTTACAGTTACCCATGCTTGTTTGCACTTTGGACCAAAAAGCTGGGATTTATGTTTTCCTTAAAAGCATATATCTTAGGAACTCCCTGGTGGATTTTGTTCATCTTGGTGTCTAAAAATTCATACATATATATTTCTATAAATTAGTGTCAAATTTCTTTTGTGTTGTGTGACTTTCTTATGCTGTTGGTTGGCACTCCTAAATGCTTTACACTAGTTCCTTTTTAGGTCTTGCCTGGTGAAAGCAGCACATGCGCTGCTCTCGCCATGGAGAGCACCTTTTGGAATCAATTCTCCCTCGCTTGCATGCGCGCGTCTGCATGGACAAAGATGGCTGCTCTCGCCATCTGTCCAATGCAAACAGCATGCGTGTGTCCATACGGACTGTGAGCAGTCCGACACCATCTTGCCTAAATAGCGCGTTCACCACGCTGCCGCGCTCACCCCCTCATGCGTTCACCACGCTGCCGCGCTCACCCCCTCTCACCAGTTCACCACTCTGCCGCACTCACTCCCCCGCCCCTCAAGTGTTCACCACGCTGCCGGCTCACTCCCCCACGCCCCTCTCTACTGCAGCCAACCGCTCGGAATGTCTTTGAGATAAAAAGGAAGTGGAGATGTGAACTTCCCTTCTCCATCATATCATCACTCAGAAAAAAATGCACAACTCTAACCCCATTATGCAGAGGGGGCTGTTAAACACTTTTATCCCACCACTGCTATTGCTGATGGTTACAACAATGGATGGGATGGGGGATGCTGCTTGTCACTCACCACCAAATTCTTCATGAGGGCTCTGACAGTGAAGGCCTGGGGGTGCTTGCTAATGCTGCCCGCAGCCTCCCTCCTGCAGGCGGCCTTCTTGGGGGCTCCTCTCACCTGCGGTTGCTTCTGCTTTTGCTGCTCTGCAACCATCTCTGTCTGACCACCGGCCTTGATCCTGGGGACCGGCAGGGTGCTGGGTTTTAGGCTTCTGGGCAGCGGGTGGCAGGGTGACCAGTCAGCATTTTTTTGGAACCTCCCAGTTTCCGCATTACCCCATGGACTTCGCTTCCCATCAGACACTGGGCCTTCGCGCGTGACATCACTGTGTGCCACTGGTAGCCACTGTTGGTTGTTTTGTGTGTTACACTGTGTGCAAAGTATGTGTGTGGGCGTGTGACAACACTGTGTGCTATTTCTAGCCACTGATGTTTATTGCGTGTCCACGAGGCTTTGCTGACAGTAGTGTTCAAGACAAGGTAGGCACAATGAGGGGTTCTCACTTTTCTCCTGTGGCCCCCAGAGGCTGGGGCTCCTTGCCCTGGTCATCCAGATCCATCGAGGGCCCGGAGTCTGAGACGTCAGCTGAAGACTTGGCTTTAATAAAGTTATCTACTTGCCTCCTTGGTAGCCCTGTGTGTCACACTGATCTTGTAGCGCCTAGACACTCCATCGAGCAGTCTGTGTACTATACATACCTTTTGATTTGATTTGTGGTGTGTGTGACAACACAACACTGTGTGCCTTTGGTATCTACTGATGTTTGTTGATTGGTTTATCGCTGTGTGCCAGCTGTGTGTGTGTGTGTGTGTTGTGTGTCAGGACTGTGTGCCACTGATGTTTGTTGTGTGCGAGGTGTGTGTGTGTGCAAGCTAGAGAGAGGGAGGGAGATAGAGGGACAGCACTGTGTTCCTGTTTGTTGAGTGCATCCCCTCTGTGTGTGTCTGTGTGTGTTTGTGGGACAACAATGTGTGCCATTTGTAGTCACGTATGGTTGTTGAGTGCGCCGTCGATCTGTGTGTGTGAGTCAACATTGCGTGCCATTTGTAGTCATTGATGTGTTTTGTGCATCACACTGTGTGCAATGTGTGTGTGTGAGACAACACTGTGTGCCAATGGTTAGCGCTTTATGCTCACACCGACGCGCTGTCATTGCTGTCTTCTCACTCTGTGGAGTGAAACCGCTGTCTACTCTCACAGTGTTTATACCATGCCAGTTTGTGTGAATCACTTCGGATAAACACGCAGTGGAATGAAACAGTTTCATTAATTTCACACGCTGTTAATTACTCTCGGCTGCATTCCAGTGCATCACATTTTTGCTCACGTTTCCACTTCAAACAATGACAACTGACATCCAAGCGAGTCTTGGCCCCACCCTGATGCGACTGTCAGAGGTCAAGAAGTGAGGCCAGATCCTCTCTGAATGAAAACATCTGAAGTACCCGGCATGCTTCAGCCTGGTTGGACCTTGTCACGGAGGTGCTGAGTGACTCCTGTTACACTGGCCAATCACTGCGATTTATAGCAATTCAGGGCTTGTCACTTCTGTCAGTCCACAGATGTCACAGCCACCTGCAGACAGTCTGTCACTACTGTGCTGTCTGTCCACAATTGTCTCTTCTTTCTATCCAGAGGTGTCACGGCCTCCTGCAAACAGAGACTGTCACTGCTGTCTGTTCTCAGGTGTCACTTCTATTATTCCACAGATGTCACAGCCATCCAGAGATAGAGGCAGTCACTGGTGTCTGTCCTCAGGTATCAAAGCCATCTACAGATAGAGACAGTCACTGCTGTCTGTCCTCCGGTGTCACACCCTTCTGAAGATATAGGCTGTCACTGCTGTCTGTCCTCAGGTATCACACCCTTCTACAGATGGAGGCTGTCACTGCTGTCTGTCCTCCGGTGCCACACCCTTCTGAAGATATAGGCAGTCACTGCTGTCTGTCCTCAGGTGGCATAGCCTTCTGCAGACAGAGGGCGTCACTGCTGTCTGTTCTCGGGTGTGACGGCATCTGCAAACAGAGACTGTCACAAGCTGCCTGTTCTCAGGTGACACTTCTGTCATTCCACATATGTCACAGCCATCCAGAGATGGAGGCAGTCACTGCTCTCTGTCCTCGGGTGTCATAGCACATTCCACTGTGGCACACAGCCACAAGGGTGCCCCGTCTTTCCACCCAGGGGCGGGGTGTGCTAGCCGTGGACAAGGAGCAGAGACAGCGTCTGCTCCTTCATATGGGATGAATGAAACCGGGTGTAACACAACTCTGTTCATTCCCACACTGCTCCCAAGATCCCACCACTGCTGTTTTGCACTTCCTTTTTATTTCAGTACTTTATGCATTTACTAAAAGTACTTCCAATGGAAGAAAATGCAGCAAACGGATACACAATTGCAATTGCATTTGACCTATTGGTATTTTAAATGGGAATGCCTTTCATCATTGCACGTTTTTTAAAGACATAAGTTAAAGGCATTGTCATTTACAATGCCAATAGCTCAAAATCTCGCAAATGCGAGACCTATTGCATTACAAATGCTTGTTTAAGCCTTGGTACTCGAAGCCACAGCTACCCAAAGTTAAGCCCAGAGTTGAGCAAGAGGTTTAACAAACTAGCTTGACTGCACCCAAGATGGTTTTGTGATTGTATTACATGGTAAGGTCGCACAACCTCACCAAATAATACCCCAAAACCCTCACATAAGTCCAAAGGTACTCTATGTGAGTAAGAAAGCCTGGACGTATGTGATGGAACTTTAGACATTGAAGGGCTCAATAAGAAGCGGGCCAGAACAGCACTTGAATTGATGGTGCCAGTAAACCCTCTATTGTGTCATTTTTTTTTTTAAACTCTTTATTCGTGACTGTAACAATGTGTCATACATTACATTCCTTCATTATCGCACACATCAGTCTTTTCCATTTTCTTTACCATTAACTTTTGACAGCATATCTTTCCAAATCGCGTGTCTTCTGTATTACAATTCTCCGGATGCTTTCCAATGTTAGTCTTCACATAGCATAATTATGACTTGCATATTTCGCTAAACCCCAACTGTCCCTCCCTCCCCGTCCACCCACCCTCCATCTCCTGGTCGTCCTCCCTCATACACTCTACATGTTGGGTCTATGTGCCTTTGCTTTTCTAGGAGTCGTTATAGTTCGTAGGCCTGGTCTATCCCTCGTGCCTCTTAATCGCGTTCTCGTACCTTGCCCGCCCTCTATTATGTGTATTTCCTGGTTGCCGCCCCTAGACTCTGGAACACCCTTCCTGCACATATCCGAGCAAGTCCCTCCCTGTTCACATTCCGCAAACAGCTAAAGACGTGGTTATTTGACCAATAGCCTTGTATATCTTCTTTACCCCAGTTGCTGATCCATCACTTAACTAGCGCCGAGACGCCCACGGGTATTCGCCGCGCTCTACAAATGTCAATAAATAAATAAATATTTAGTCATTCCGCCAGGTCTTGCGAAATGGTCAGGTCCATCTCCTCCAGTTCGATCATCATTAAGTCCCACTCCTGTGCTATAGGGTATTTGCGAAGACCTTTGTCCTCCTCTCCCCGCAGCGCCGCGGATTCAGCTTTGCCCCGTTTCAGTAAATCAGCTCGCCACATTTCTACCTGCGGGGGTCTGGGCGATTTCCACCTCATAGTGAGTACCCTGAGTGCCAACAAGAGTGCCAGGTCCGTAAATTTCAGTTGTGCTTTGCATGTTTTGGGTCGTTTCCTGTTCCCTATCAGGCAGGGTAATGCCCCCTCAGGGATCCGGAGTGTTGTTATGGAGTGTAATGTGTGTTTAACCGTCCCCCAATAATTGCGTATCTTCGGGCATGTCCATAGCATGTGGAGGATGTGTGCCTCATCTTCCTGACATCTTGGGCAGCAGTGTGTAGTGGCAGGGAACATCCTGTGGAGTCTCTGGGGTGTGAGGTATGCTCTATGGAAAATCATGGCCTGTATGAACTGGACCTTGACATTCCTAGACACTCTCCTGTGATGACCAAGAATGATTTTCCACTCCCCGTCTGTTAGGGGTTCCCTCGTGTCTGCAGTCCAGGTCTCCCTAAGTGTGGTGATTGGCGACGCCACATGTTCTCTAATACCGACATATAGCCATCTCACCAGGTGTCCCCCCGTACCCATGTAATGTAGGAGGTGTACTAATTCATGTTGGTCTGGTTTCGTGCGTTGCGGAGCCCAAGCGCGCCGCACATAGTGCGTCACCGAGGAATGTAATAGGTATAAGCGCGGCGATGCTCCCGTGGTTTGCACAAATGGGGCGTGATCCAGTATTGTGTCGTCACCGAACAGATCACCCAATCTGTCCACCCCGGCCTCCGTCCAAGGGCGCAGTCTGCGCTGTGTCAGGATCCCTTGCGGTGTCGGAAATTTCAGGAGGGGGATGTTGTCTGCATAGGGAGTGACCTCTGCCGTGTATGTCAGTGCTTTCCTCCAGCAGGTCAGAGCCACATGCAGGAGGGGGTGGCAGTCTCTGGGAATCTTAGCATTGGGTAAGAGGAGGGAGTGTAGTTCCCCTCGTGCTAATTTGTCCGCTGTGTAAGCGATCTCATGCAGGTCCCTGCCCGCCACCCATTGTGTCAACCATTGGAGCTGGCTTGCATAGTAATAACTCTGCAGGTCTGGTATGCCCAAGCCTCCCTGTCTGGTGTTCAATTGTAATTTTTTAAGACTGATTCGTCTTCCCCCTGAGCCCCATACAAGGTTGATCAGTAATGTATTTAGTGTGGTAAAAATTTGTCGTGGGAGTAGCACCGGTAGATTTACAAAATAATACAGTAGTCATGGGAGCAGGACCATCTTCGAGACCTCCACTCGTCCCATTACTGATAGGGGTAGGGATGTCCAAAAGCTTATACTACCTCGTAGGCCAGTGATTGCCTTACGGATGTTACTGTCAATTTGATCTTCCGGGTTCCGGTACACATTTATCCCGAGATATTTAAACGTGGTCGGTGCCACCTGGATTGCATAGGTGCCGAACTGTACATGGGGAGGCTGCTGTCCTTCCCGGAAGAAGAAACCTAGAGATTTTCCCGGGTTTATAGCCAAACCAGATATGGCCTCAAATCGTCTGAAAATAGTCGCCAGGATTGAGTGGTCCCACGCAGGTTCCGGAGAAACACCAAGATGTCGTCAGCATATATGGAGACTAAATTGCTGGTGCCTCCCACTGGTATGCCCTCCTCCGCAGCTCTGGTTCGGAGCGCAATAGCCAGGGGTTCCAGCGTCAGTACGAACAGCAGCGGCGACAGCGGGCAGCCCTGCCGGGTGCCCCTGTGGACTTCGTAACTGTCTGATGTGTGCCTTCCTGTGCGTGCCCTGGCCGTCGGACCTGCATATAATAAGCAAATCCATTTTATGAGGGCCTCTGGAAAACCAATGCGATGTAGGACTTCGAACATAAAGTCCTATGTCAGGTAGTCAAACACCTGTCGGAGGTCCAGGGCTATACAGCCAGCATGAGGTAAGTCCTGAGGGGTAGTTGTCATAAGGGCATGGAGTCGTCTCGAGTTTTGGGAGGTTCTCCTCTCTGGGAGGAAGCCACATTGATCAGTGTGGATCAAGCCAGGTAGGTGGTGTTGGATCTGCATGGCAATAGCCTTACTGAGGATCTTATACTCCGTGGAGAGCATGGAGAGGGGTCTGTAATTACTTACGTCTAGGGTGTCCCTGCCGGGCTTCGGGATAGAAATCACCAGAGCCTGCATGGTCGTAGCAGGTAGGTGGCCAACTTCGTAAGCAGTTTAATAGATGTTCTCCAGGACGCGTGCCAGTATATCATAGTATGTGTTGGAGAAGAAGAGACGATTTATACCATCAAATCTCTCAAAAGATCAAAAGATCAAAGACAAGCCATCTGTGCACTGAAAAACCAGCAGGAGGCAGTCATCAGACCGGCGGACAAAGGAGGGGCAGTGGTTCTGTGGTCTAAAGAATTGTACAAAGCAGAAGGAAGGAGCCATGTCTACAATCTAAATTGGTACCGCCGCATTACACAAGATCCCACGGCAGAGATCACTCATGAAATATCTCGGATGGTGAAAGAAGCGAGAGACAACGGAATCCTTGGCCCAAAGGAAGCAGAATTCCTAGTTAAACGATTTCCCCGAACTCCACATTTGTACTTCCTTCCAAAAGTACATAAAGACCCCAACACACCACCAGGTCGACCGATAGTATCGGGATGTGATTCAGTGTTGGAGCCAATCTCCAAGTTTGTGGATGTGTTTTTGAAGGAATTCGTCACCAAAGTCCCGTCGTATCTTTGTGATACAATGGATTTTATAAACAAGGTGGAAGGACTGGAATTCGACCCAAGTACACAACTTCTAGCTACAATGGACGTCTCGTCCTTATATACTCAAATTCCACAGCAAGACGGAGTGGATGTTATCGAGATGTATCTTGACTCCAGACCTCGTCCTCACAGGGTACCCACCGAGTTGATTTTCAACTTCGCGGCCCTTGCTCTAAAAAAGAACTTCTTTGTGTTCGAAGAAGAAATGTTTCTGCAAATTAAGGGATCAGCGATGGGCTGTCCCTTCGCACCGGAGATGGCAATACTATACATGGCCCAGTATGAGGAGAAGTTTGTGTACAATAACAACCCGTACAGAGCCCATATAGGGCAGTGGCTCAGGTATATAGATGATGTGTGGTGTATCTGGAATGGTACACCACAATCTCTAGAAGAATTCCATGACTGGCTGAACAACCGAAGTCCAGATATCAAATTCAGTTTGGCGTATGATTGCAAAACCATGCCATTTTTGGATGTAGAGATCAAATCCACGCCGGAAGGCCTCAAGTCGACTTTGTTCCAGAAAAAAACTGACAAGAACAATTCCCTGCATTATAAAAGTTACCATCCAAAGAGCTTAAAGAACAATCTCCCCTACGGACAATTCCTTAGGGTGAGAAGGAATTGCTCAAGAACAGAAGACTTTGTCACTCACGGTGAAGCACTCACTAACAAATTGAAAGAGAGAGGTTATCCGGCCAAGCTCCTGAAACACTCCATGAAGAGGGCAAGATGGACACCTCCGGAACATCTTCTGCAGAAGAGAGTAAAACCACAAATGGAACGGATGGTATGTGTATCCACTTTTGGACCCCATACCACCCCGGTGCAGAAAATTATCCGGAATAACTGGCACTTGGTCGAGGAGATCATCCCCGAGATCGGCAAACCACTGTTTGCACTAAAGAAAAATCGAAGTATCGGACAACAGATCTCCTCTACTCGGGTGATAACCAAAAGAGAAACACAGAGTACCCTCTTCAACATGGGCCCAGTGAAAGGACACCACAAGTGCGGCACATGTTCGGTGTGCAGCCTTACGATGGAAGGAACTCACTTCACGGATGGCAAAAAACATTGGCGGCACGAGGATTTCACGAACTGCAAAACAAAATATGCAGTGTATGCCGTAACCTGCCCTTGCGGGAAAGTCTATATAGGCAAAACAACCCAAGAAGTGCGCCAACGCATAATCCAACATAGATCACGGATAAATAACAAAGTACTGACAGCACCCCTTGTGTCCCACTTTTTGAAAAAAGAACATTCGGTCAATGATCTCAAATGGACGATTTTGGCAAGTATCAATTACATCGCGGGTGCCGGTGGGGACCCGGATGTACGACTGGCACAAAAAGAGGCCTACCTCATTTTAAAATTCAATACTGCTATGTCGGGACTGAATGATCTGAATGAATTCAGTAACCTATAATGGTCTGTATGTCCGCAACGAGAACCTGCTACCGCTTGCTGCAGCTCATGTGATCGTAGCACACCTTGTTGAGATAATCACAGCTAAAGGATTATCCATCACACCACGTTGTAATAGATCTATAGACGCCTGCACTTTTTAGCACAAGTCTCATGTTGCACGTCATAGTTTCACCTTAATTCCACAGACATGGTAGTTCAAACTACGTTTCCCAAGATACATCAGGACCGCAGTCGATTAAAATACAGGTAGACAAGCTGTCTTCCAGAACGAGTTGGGTGCCGGACCGTAGCGTCTCCTAACTCTGCAGAGAAGTAAGTCACCCCATAGGGACATATTCTATACTGAGAGAGTGGAATATCACGTCTTCCTAAACGCTCGCTCTTTGTATTAACAGTTCACAAGCCTGTGCGGCGGCTGCCGCCTCTACACGCGTGCAGTGAGGACATAATTGCCCCAAAACGAAGGTAGGACTCATCAACTTTTTCGAACGTTCTAGCATTGCAGAGTTAAAACGGGCTATACTAAGAGGTCCCTTTGCTTTCTCTAGTCATATAGATCTGCACATCGAACAACTGACGTGTGCCGGCACCCCCCTTTGTATCCGCAATCTTTGCGCACCCTTGAGGTATGTCTTGGTCTTATAAGTGTACAAGTGTAGCACAACAGGGACAGTGGAGGATCATTTTTAACTTAGATTTTTACGCTATTTTGTTCACAGGGAGTGATCCAAACCTCTCATCAATAAGGTACCTTTATTTTCAGAGTGTTTGAGTCTGAGCGAAGAGTTTATGTTAGTTAGCCCCTTCACTGACACCGTCTTTTAATTATTTCACAGTGACAACGACCCCCCAGTCCATCTCCTGAGGAGAACCCGTTAAATGTGGTTGGGTTCGAAACGCGTCGACGTTCTTACCTCCAAGATACCAAATAACTAGGGCTTGATAGGAATTAATTAACACACTTGCAAATCGCTGATCAGTTCCTGTGTTATTCCTAGTCATAGCACTTTGAGATCAAATTTACTGTGTATCTTGTGTAGGTGGTAACAAGTAGGCTATTATTTCATTCTGTTAGTCCACTTGTTCAGTCTGTATTCAGGATTGGTGCCTCAACGATTGATTAACCTGAGGCATAGTACAGTTGTCCATGTTAATTGTTTGTTACAATTTTCTTGTTTGAAGTACTTTGTTTGATATGTTCTTTTCAGTATATTGAATATATTTTTGTATCTTTGTAAATGTTGTGTTGTATTGTTTGATGCCAAAAAACTTTTTCAAAATCTTTTATAAAACAAAAAAGTTATTCAATACAAATGGTTGTCCAACCTAGCAATTGATTATACTAGGCTGTGTACTACTGCATAGACTCAAGCTGCCCGGCTATTGTTTTGTTTACTTCCTCACCAGCATATAGCGTCCTTGCTCGTCGGTTCGTCTCTCTAGTTCCACAAACGGAGTGCCGTGGCGTACCCATATCGTGGCACCCCTGGAGAAAGCAGAGTATGTTGTGGAGAATATAGTTCCCCTCCACTTCTTCCGTAGCAGGAGTGCCTCGGCTTGTGTTAAATGTGACTCCTGTATGAACACTATGTGTGCCTTTTGTCTAAGCAAGAAAGCATGTACTCTGTGTCTCTTCTGGACCGCCCCCAGCCCTCACACATTCCAGGTAACCAGCCTATACTTTCCTTTTTCCTCAGCCATATCCCTTTGTAGGTGTCGCAAAAAGTGTTCCCATATGCTTAGCAAGTGATTCCTCATTGTCAACCAGGAGACGGTTCCCTCCCTATCCCAAACCCCAACTCTGGAGGCGCAGCCTCTAAACCCTGCTGTGCCGAACCATAAACATTGAAACACAATTAAACAGATTACGGTACATACGCTTGTGGGGGGTCGGCCAAGCATGTGCCGTGTCCAAAGAGCCATACTTGGTCAAACCGCCTGCTCAACGGCGCCGCCGGGAGAGTTCTCTTGAAATTGTCTAATGAAAGTATCCACGTCTTGTGGGGGGGGGGGGACAAAGGGATTGAGGAGGGGGGAGGAGAAGGGTGGTCATTTTCTAATACACTTGCTAGTGTACATCCGTGTATCTCAGGAGTACAGAAGGTGTACGAATCACATCCTACAAACAATGTGCAGAAAAATCCCCTTCCTTCCCAAGTTTAGGCCACATAGCGCTCATTAGCAATATTTATTTATTTATTTAGCATACTTATAGAGCGCAGACCTGTCACCCAGAGGGCATCCTGGCGCTTATAGAAACCACACATATATACCATGTAATCATACCCTTCCCTCTCCCTCCGCCCTGCCGCCCCTCCAGTTTATACAGAAAAGGATATCACGTTGATCTTAAGCCTCAGGTCTAGTCCATAGAAGGTATTATTCTTGGGCATTGTCCATAAGTTAATCCGGCGCTCTGGGTGTCACAGTCGGGAATAGTACCATACTGTTGTCCGAGTCCGAGTGTATAGTGCTATCTTCAGTGTCTGTGTTAATTGTCTCTCGTTCATCTCTGAAGGAGCCCACCGCTGCCACAGCATCATCTTGTCCTTGCTTCTGTTGGTGGGCAGTAGGTTTGCGCTGCTTCGGGTGATTGCGTTGGGTGCCGGTCCTGGTCTCCCCCCGAGCCGAGCTTTCTTTAGACCCATCGTCCGGAGAGTCTTGCGTCGAGTCTAGATGCTCCTCAATCTCCATCACCTCCATCCATTTCTCCACGTCGGTGGGGCTTTCAAAAAAGTGAGTTTTGTTGTCGTGGATCACCTTCAGGCGCGAAGGAAACAATAAGGCGTAGCGCAGTTTTGCCCTCTGGAGTCTCTTTTTAACCTCATAGTAGGAGGACCGCTGTTTCTGAACCTGAGTGGTGTAGTCCGGATACAGTGATATTCGTTTGTTCTCCCATTGTATGACCGATTTAATTCTGGCCTGGCTTAGTAGTGTGTCTCTGTCCCGATAGTTTAGGATCTTGACAATGAGTGGCCTTGGTAGTTGTCCCGGTTTTGGCCGGCCAGTTGGAATTCTGTGAGCTCTCTCCACGCAGAAGAACGGTGACAGACCTTCAGAGGCGACGTTGTCTCGGAACCATTGTTCCATGAATTCCGTTGCGTGGGGCCCCTCGCTTCGTTCCGGCAGGCCAATAACGCGGATGGTATTGCGTCGATTACGCCCTTCTGCATCCTTCACGCGTTCCATCAGGGATTTTACCTGGTGTTGGATCAATTGGATGGAGTCCGTGTGTTCTGCCACCGCCGGGGCAAGGCCAGCTAGCGTCAGACCCTGGTCTTTGACTTTGTCCGCTAGTTTTTCATGATCTGCTTTAAGCAAGGAAAGGTTGGTAGTGAGGGTGCCCATCTGTGCTTCCATCACAGTCCTGGAGTCCCTGATCTCCTTAAGTATGAGATCTAGTTTGTCGCCTTGCTGGCTCCCTGAGAGGGTAGAGGTCAGTGTTAGCGGTGTAGAGCCCCCTGGTTCCGCATCTAGCATGGGTCCCGTGAGTGTTCCCTCCTTGCCCTCCGTGGTTTTCACGCCCTTTCGTACCATGGCAGCCGCCGGGTGCCCGCCTGGTGGCAGGGGTGCGTCCTGGGGCGAGCTACAGTCGTCCACTGCGCACCTGTCTCTTCAGCCCTCGCTCTGGTGGTCTCCTGCATCTTTTACTGCTGGGAGTAGTCGCCCACAGGATCACAGTTCTTCTGCGGGGGGCGTCTCTCACCTATCCCGGGCATCGGGGGTGTCAGAGCCTTTCTCCGGTATTATCTACCTCCAGGTGATATGTCTCGTCCCTCAGCAATCTAGTTCCGGCGGTCAGAGGCCGACAGCGGTATTGACTGTTCTCCGGCTTGTGTGTCCCCTTAATCGTGAGTAGGCTGGGTGCAGGTGTAGGAGGGCTGTCCGGCAGTGTACTATTGCTCCCCGTGTGGAAGGAGGACCCCCCTTTTCTGCACCACTCAAGCTCCTCTGCAGCACGCTTGTGCAATCGGATCTCCGCAGTAGATCCCGGTCCCGAGCCCAGGGGCCCCTACCGACCTCAGTCCACCTCCTCCCACGCTCCGGGTGTCAGCTGCACCCGAGGCCCCGGCTTACACCACGCTGCAGGGCCTCAGGGGCTCTCTCATCGTGTCTCTGGGCTCCTCACCTCCAGTCTCGGCAGGCGCTCAGTGGGGCAGGCGGGGGGGACTCCAGCCGGCAGGCACCACCGGCGGCACGTTCAGGCGGCCCCCTGTGACTGCGGCCCGAAGCTCCAGCCTGCAGCTCGGGACCGTCCACAAACACCCCTTCTTTTCCGGGCACCAGGCTCCGCAGGTCACCGTCCGCACCTCCTCACTTCCGCAGAGGAAGGATCTCCGCCGCAGGGGTCTGTTGTCGGTCCAGGATGTTCCTCCTTACCCCAGTCCACCGTTCTTAGCTTTCCGGGCACAAGCTCCACTCCAGGCCCCGGCTTGCGGCGTGGCGCTAGGCCTCAGGATCGTCCACGGTGTCGGTCCGGGGCCCCCGCCGTTAGACCCCCAAGATCACTGGCAGGGCAAGTGGGGAGCCTTAGCTTCAGAATGCAGCCGTCCGCGGGCAGTCACCGCCGACGGCGCGTTCAGGCGGCCCTCTGTGTCCGTATTACGAGTTTTCGGCCCGCAGCCCGGGGGCCGTCCACAGACACCCTTTCTTGTCCGGGCACCAGGCTCTGTAGGTCCCTGTCCGCGCCTCTCCACGTCCGTAGAGGCAGGATCTCTGCCGCAGGGGCCCGACTCCGGTCCTGAATGCTCCGCCGTGCCGTAGTCCTTCTTCAGCTTTACGGGCAAGTCCCTACTCAAGGCCCCGGCTTGCGGCGTGGTGTTAGGCCTCAGGATCTTCCCGGTGTAGTTCCGGAGCCCCAGCCGCCAGACCTCCAAAATTACCAGCGGGACAGGCGGGGAGTCTTAGCGTCAGGATGCAGCCGTTTGTGGGCGTAAACGGCCCCTCTACGTGGTCTGCAGGATTTTTATTCCCCCGGCGGCACCGGAGTTCTAGCAGACTCCGTCCGCCATGTTGGCCTGCTAGCCACGCCCCCCCCCCTCTATTGTGTCATAGGGAGATATGGGACAGTGTCAAGAGATGGGACAGCTCCATTTGGAGAGCTACCCATTTGAGTCCTGCAAGTTTGTGAGTGGAAGAAAGACCATTGAAGTTGAAACCTAGGAACTCCAGTGACTGTGTAGGGCAGAGAATACATTGTTCCTTCTTAACCACAAACCCTAAGCTTTCCTGAAATGAATTGCATAATGAGAAAGTTGAAGAGGGGCGGGGTTGTCCTGAACCGTAGTGAGAATACCTTTGAGGCAGAATAATGTTTAATGGATGGTCGTTCACCACAGTAATGTTCGCAGACTGGGTTGAAATAAATTACCGTGGCAGCAAAAAAATTGAAGCAAAGTATCCAGATACATTTCTCATCCCAGAGGTATGCCTTCAATGAACTACCCCTGATGCATTATCAAGAGGCCGGTGAATGCGTGTTAGGGGTGGTCGGATCTGACCACATTCATGAGTGTTCAACGTAGATTCCTCAGAGCTGCGTAGAATGCTCCTTTTCCGCATTTGTTATTGTGCCCCTGAGATCCTTTTGTGACATTCCCTAAATATCTTACTGCATTATGCTACGATATTTTGAGACGTTCCCTAACTAGCAGAAAAGGGAGTTTCACCCGCGAATCTTTGCTTGGCTTACTGTTTGGTTAGTGACCACGCCCCCTCTACTCAGCGTCCTGCTCCGTGAGGTTCCCGTAGCGTTCTTGTTTTGCCTTTGCGTTCCCGTCTTGCTCCTTTCCTGATCCTGTGGTATTTGCCCTTGAGTCCCGGTATTTATTTTCCTTACCCGTATCCTGCCCACTGTTTGTACCTCCTGCTCTTTCCTGAAACCTTGCTCCTTTTTCGGCACCTCCTTCCCCGGTGCCTTTCTCTCACTTCCGCATTGTTTCTTTGGCGGTCTTTCACTCCCCGTTTCTATTAGTGAGACTGGCGCCTCTGCCGTGAATTTCTCGCCGGGCATCTCTGTCGTCTATTGCAGAGTGATCGAAGAGATTCTGTATGTATTTGTTTCTGCGCTCCTTTCCGGCTTCAGTTTACGAGTGGAACGCTTGTACGTCTATCTTGCATTGTATTGTTATATGTACACCCGCTCCGCTCCGTCTTAAGTTTAAGAGTTGGGCGTGGTGTGTGTATTGTGGGTATTGTTTGTGTTGTGTGTTATTTGTTCCTCACTCCGCTCTGTCTTAAGTTTATGAGCTGGAAGGGTGAGTTGCCGTGGCACTTTGTCTTTAGCTCTATAAGTGATACGAGCTTGTCTACAGCTGCTCGTGTGGCCCAGTCTTGTTCTGTCTTAAGTTTAGGAACAGGACTGGAATTGTGTACATTCTTCCCTGGAGATATTCTTGCTGGTAGTTATCCATGTTCCCTCCTTTACCTCCTGGTTATTGAATTGACTACCAGCTTAAAGCCCTGCTGTTCACCTTGTGAGGTAAGTGGAATGCTAAGTTGAACACTTATGTATTAACCCTGTAAACTACTGGTGAGGTTAGTATTGTTGTACATTTATTTTCCAGCCATCTCCTGCCATCGAGACTGCAGCTACATCATCCTTGCTGGGGGAGAGTGGTATACACCCTGGGAAAATTCCCCCCACACTTTTTGGTAGCAACTGACCTTGAGCGAGTTATCTCTTCTCGCTTGGGTCGTTGTCTGGAAGTGTGTGGGACATTCATCTTTGCTCCTGTGGATAAACATCCTCCTCTCCCGAAGAGGATCCCTGACAGAAAGCCAAGCCCAAGTATATATATTCCACCCGAGCAAAGATGAATACAGACCCGAGTGCGGGTCCTACTGAGCATACCCCCTCAATGGAAGAGATCAGTGCAGTAGTAACAAGTTTACAACAGGAAGTGGCCATGTTGCGAACAGAAAACCTGAAGTTACAGGCAGAAGTAACCCACTTACAAGCACAAGAGACAGGAGCTGTGGGTGGGACTAGTGCAGGTGCAGTGCCCAAAAGAAATTATATCCAACCAGCCCGGTTTTCTGTGCAAACTCCTATGGTCAGTTCACCTGTTGAGGCTTCAAACTCTGTCCCTCCTGTACAAGTCACTGTTCATACACCTAGTCCTGTTCCCCTAGCCATGCCAGAGAGATTCACAGGAGACAGTGCAAAGTTTAACAGTTTTATGACCCAGTGTCATCTACAGTTTAAGTGTAAGCCGGCAGCCTTTCCAGACGATGCCACAAAAGTAGCATTTATTATTTCTTATTTAGGAGGAAACGCTTCAGAATGGGCTGTCCCTTTGGTGGAAACTGATGATCCCCTGTTATATAATTACAACGATTTTCAGCTCAAGTTTAGAAGCCTTTTTTCTAAGCACGCATATATGCAAGCCAGTGACAATGCCCTGCTTAACCTAAAACAGGGGTCCAAAGATCTCCTCACATATATCACAGTTTAATCGGTTATTGGCCGAAACATACTGGCCTGAAGACAAGAGAACGTCATTATTCTACAGAGGATTGTCTGAGGAGTTGAAGGACATACTGGCACAAATAGTTAACCCTCCTGAAGATTGTCCCTCATTCATTGAGCTTACGGTCAAATTGAACCATCGACTACAAGAGAGACGAGGTGAAAAAACTCGTATCGGATTCCCCAAGTTGGTCTTACAGAGACCCGACAAGAAGGAGATGAAAGACATGCCTGAACCCATGCAAATTGGTGGAGTGAGAGGTCCTATCTCAGATGAAGAGAAATCTAGAAGAAGGAAGAACAATTTGTGTTTATATTGTGGCAAGAATGGCCATTACGCTAAAGATTGTCCCAACCGTCCTTCTACTACTCCCAAGAAAATTGCCAGTATGCAGGAAAACTACAGAGCTTGAAGAATGAGTAGATCGATTCTACAAGTACATGCCTTTGTCAGATCTCTCACAATCAAAAGACATTGATGAGACCCGTGAAACATTTCCTATTGAATATCACGCTAGTGGTCAGCAATCAAGATAGACATAATATGTCTCTACTTCTAGACTCCGGAGCAACTGGAAATTTCCTCGACATACAGTTAGCCCATAAGATGAACATACCCTTTGTGACAAAAGATAAACCTGAACCCGTCAAGTCTGTGGATGGGTCTGAACTTTCATCAGGGTTGATTAGTCATCAAACACCTCCCCTTCTCTTGGTATGTGGTAATGGGCATTTAGAACATATAATCTTTGACTTGATAGACACTCCTAATTTTGGAGCAATATTAGGAGTGCCATGGCTCCAAATCCATAATCCCACGATTGACTGGATAGACAGAACAGTGACGTTGAAGTCACCCTATTGCATGACTCATTGCTATCAAGAAGCCAGTGACAGTTTACACCCGGTGTGTTGCACAGTCCAGTCCTTAGCAGTGGCTTCAAAGATACCAGACATCTATGCAGAATTCCAGACAGTATTTAATGAGGAACAATCCACTAAATTGCCCCCACATCGTTCATACGACTGCCGCATTGACTTGCTACCTGGGGCTGAACTTCATAACAGTAGGATATATGCGCTGACTTTTGCAGAAACCGAATACTTAAAAAACTATCTGGACGACATGTTACAAAAAGGGTTCATCAGACACTCAACCTCCCCGGTGTCCTCGCCTTTGTTTTTCATCCCGAAACGGGAGGGTGGCTTGAGAGCATGCCTGGATTACAGGGCATTGAACAAGATTACCATAAAGAACAAATACCCGTTGCCACTCATCCCTGTCTTGGATCAAGTGCGAGGAGCAAAGATTTTCACAAAGATAGATTTAAGAGGAGCCTATCATCTAATTCGGATTAAATCAGGAGACGAGTGGAAAACCGCGTTTCACACTAAATTCGGGTTATATGAGTACTGTGTCATGCCCTTCAGGTTATGTAACGCGCCAGCAGCATTTCAATACTTCATCAACGAAGTACTACGAGAATGCCTTGATGTTTTCGTCATGGTGTACATAGATGATATTCTAATATATTCTCAAACAGAAGAAGAACATGTTGTACACGTCAAGAGAGTGCTGAAAAAATTACAAGAGAATTCTTTGTTTGCCAAGTTGGATAAAACCACCTTTAACACTGATACCATCGATTTTTTGGGTTATGTAATTTCGCCTCAAGGGATTCTTATGGATCCTAAGAAAACGAAGGCGTTGATGGATTGGCCTAGCCCCACCACAGTCAAGGAAGTACAGTCCTTTCTAGGATTCTCTAACTTCTATAGGAGATTCATAGACCACTTTTCAGAAACCATTCTTCCTATAACTAAGTTACTCAAGAAAGGGATCAAGTTTGCATGGAATGAAGAAGCAGAACAGGCGTTTTGCAATCTCAAGAAGAAATTCATGTCTGCCCCCATCATTCGGCATGCTGACAACACTTTGCCGTTTTTCTTGGAAGCTGACGCTTCACAAGCAGCTGTTGGTGCTGTCTTGTCGCAAAGAGATCCGGGAACAGGACAACTCCATCCGGTGGCATACTTTTCTAAGACTTTGCGCCCTGCCGAGCAAAATTATACCAAAGGCGAAAGAGAACTCCTTGCCATCAAGTTATCCTTTCAGGAATGGAGACATTATCTATTAGGATCTCCACAGGTTATCACGATATTTTCTGACTATCGGAATTTGCAGTTCTTTAAATCTGCCAAAGCTCTTACACCAAGACAGATGCGTTGGGTATCCTTCTTTAGTGAATATGATTTTATAATAACTTATAGACCTGTCGCCCAACATGGCAAGGCCGATGCTCTCTCAAGAATTAACAACTCTAGCATAGAAAATTCGAACAGCACACCTCCTATAATCCCAGAACATAAAATCATTGGAGCCGAAGAACATCACTCTCAATCCTTTTTGGATATCCTAAGAGAACAATACGCCTTGATCGACAAACAAGATTGGATGAAGAATCCGTTGAATACAGTCAAAGGAGGATTATATTTCCATGACAACCGATTGTACATACCTTTTCCCCCCCTACAAACTCAAGTCTTAGAATGGTGTCACAATAGTGTGCTTGCAGGACACCCAGGAACAGCCAAAACGGTTAGTTTATGTCAGAGATGGTTCTGGTGGGATCATATCATCAAAGACACAACGGCTTATGTTAAAGCTTGTTCAGTGTGTGCTAGGCAAAAGTCTTCCCATTGCGCCCCCACAGGGTTGTTAAAAGTCATACCAGCTCCGCCTAAACCTTGGCATACCATCAGTATGGATTTTATCACCGAACTGCCCAGTAGTAAAGGGTACAATACCATACTGGTAGTAGTTGACATGCTGTCCAAAATGGCCCATTTTGTCCCACTTAAAAAGATACCATCATCACAAGAATTGGTACACATCTTCCTAGAGCAGGTAATTCGCTTACATGGGACTCCAGCAGTGATATTTTCGGATAGGGGCCCTCAATTTGTTTCCAAATTTTGGAGAGGAGTGTGTTCAGTGTTACAAATGGATCATAGATTGTCCACTGCATATCATCCGCAGACGGATGGACAAACTGAGAGAACTAATCAAACACTAGAACAATATCTACGTTGCCTCCTGACCAGTTTACCTTCCACTTGGTTGGAAGCATTACCATTAGCAGAGTTTGCATACAACAATTCAACACATTCAGCCATAGGAGTGTCCCCTTTTTACTTCAATCATGGGCAACATCCAGGGTTCCTTCCTATTCCTTTCCCAAATGATCTTGACAAAATTCCTGCATTAAAAGAACACCATCAACACATAAAGATGGTATGGGAAAATGCCATTCAAGAATTGAACAAAGCCAAAGAAAACATGAAATATCAGGCAGACAAACATCGCAGAGAGGAACCACAGTATAACGTGGGTGAAAAAGTATGGTTATCCACCAAAAATCTCAGACTTCCTGGGTCCAAGAAATTACAGCCTCGCTTCATAAGTCCCTATCCCATTAATAAGGTCATAACCCCAGTGACTCTCAAATTGCAGTTACCCTCACACATCAAGATTCACCCTGTGTTTCATCGTTCACTACTCAAGAAATATATTCCCCCACTGAAACCCGAACAACCTCCTCCTCCTGTAGTGATCGAAGGCGAGGAAGAATTTGAAGTACAACAGATCCTAGACTCTAGAAGGCAGAGAGGAAAACTCCAATATCTGATAGACTGGGTTGGGTATCCCCCAGAAGACAGAACTTGGGAACCTGCTGAGGATGTACATGCTCCTAGATTGATAAGGAGGTTCCACCGATTACATCTATTGAAACCCGGCCCCGGGAGAGTGGTTTTGAGGGGGAGAACTGTTAGGGGTGGTCGGATCTGACCACATTCATGAGTGTTCAACGTAGATTCATCAGGGCTGCGTAGAATGCTCCTTTTCCGCATTTGTTATTGTGCCCCTGAGATCCTTTTGTGACATTCCCTAAATATCGTACTGCATTATGCTACGATATTTTGAGACGTTCCCTAACTAGCAGAAAAGGGAGTTTCACCCGCGGATCCTTGCTTGGCTTACTGTATGGTTAGTGACCACGCCCCCTCTACTCAGCGTCCTGCTCCGTGAGGTTCCAGTAGCGTTCCTGTTTTGCCTTTGCGTTCCCGTTTTGCTCCTTTCCTGATCCTGTGGTATTTGCCCTTGAGTCCCGGTATTTCTTTTCCTTACCCGTATCCTGCCCACTGTTTGTACCTCCTGCTCTTTCCTGAAACCTTGCTCCTTTTTCGGCACCTCCTTCCCCGGTGCCTTTCTCTCACTTCCGCATTGTTTCTTTGGCGGTCTTTCACTCCCCGTTTCTATTAGTGAGACTGGCGCCTCTGCCGTGAATTTCTCGCCGGTCATCTCTGTCGTCTATTGCAGAGTGATCGAAGGGATTCTGTATGTATTTGTTTCTGCGCTCCACTCCGGCTTCAGTTTACGAGTGGAACGCTTGTACGTCTATCTTGCCTTGTATTGTTATATGTACACCCGCTCCGCTCCGTCTTAAGTTTAAGAGTTGGGCGTGGTGTGTGTATTGTGGGTATTGTTTGTGTTGTGTGTTATTTGTTCCTCAGTCCGCTCTGTCTTAAGTTTATGAGCTGGAAGGGTGAGTTGCCGTGTCACTTTGTCTTTAGCTCTATAAGTGATACGAGCTTGTCTACAGCTGCTCGTGTGGCCCAGTCTTGTTCTGTCTTAAGTTTAGGAACAGGACTGAAATTGTGTACATTCTTCCCTGGAGATATTCTTGCTGGTAGTTATCCATGTTTCCTCCTTTACCTCCTGGTTATTGAATTGACTACCAGCTTAAAGCCCTGACGCTCACCTTGTGAGGTAAGTGGAATGCTAAGTTGAACACTTATGTATTAACCCTGTAAACTACTGGTGAGGTTAGTATTGTTGTACATTTATTTTCCAGCCATCTCCTGCCATCGAGACTGCAGCTACATCGTCCTTGCTGGGGGAGAGTGGTATACTCCCTGGGAAAATTCCCCCCACACTTTTTGGTAGCAACTGACCTTGAGCGAGTTATCTCTTCTCGCTTGGGTCGTTGTCTGGAAGTGTGTGGGACATTCATCTTTGCTCCTGTGGATAAAGATCCTCCTCTCCCGAAGAGGATCCCTGACAATGCGAGCAGTGGTTCGTGGATGGAGAATGAAGCAACCACAGTTCTACAGAGTGGAGAGGAGGAGGCGGCTTTGGGTTCAAACGCTCTTAGTGTGAGTGACCCTTGGAATTTATCTGCTGCATCCCCTGCTGACCAAGGGTGTGCTAGTAAGTTGAACAAACTGATCGTAAAGATAAGTGGCTGAATATTATACAAAAACAATTATGCACAGTTTATCAGTGGTTCAAAACCTGTCATCTGTGATGCCTACCCAGAAGGCCCGTGTCTGTTTAGAAAATAACTCTAAAATTAATGAAGTATTTAGACTCAAAGGAGCAAAATTGAAACTTTGAAAGAGCCCTGTACATGTGAAGGAATTTGAAACTGGATGCCAAAAATGAAGTTGATCTGCTTAGCATGATTCATTGAGCAGCAGGCAGAATGTAGCTTAGCTGACGGGTGGCCTCAGCTGAAGTGTCAACCAAAAGAAAGCATACATTAGGAGGAGCAAAGACAAAGTAATGTGCTTTAATGTAGCAGTATCTTCATCTTTAAGAATTAGAACCCGTATTTAAAACGCTCCAACCTTCCCAATAAAATAACATTTTCGAAAAATGTGGCTGTGGAATTAAAAAAATAAAATATTTGGGTATTTGTTTTATTTATTGTTGATTCTGAACTTTTGAGCATTATTTTGAGGATGAAAGCTCATAATTGCTTAGGACTGTGGTCCGCAGCTTCCAATAATGAATTAGTTGGGGTCCCTGAATTCAACTAATGATTCAGTGAAGGGTCCACAGAAGTAAAAGGGTTAAGAATCGTTGCAGTATATGAGAGAGCCATTCTTTAATAAAGGAATAAAGGTACTTACCTCCATCAAGAAAGAGGAACATATGATATGCGTGGGGGACGGGGGGGGCGGGGGAGGCGTTGGAGGAATGAGTTAAAAAGGACTAATTACTCACATGTGTTGTTTTTGTAGTACACACGCCGAAGCCTGCTTGGAATTGTAATTTTTATAAATGACATATGGTCCTACATTGTCCTTCGATTTCAGCGTTTCTGACTGATGGTTTGAAAATAAAGTAAGAAAGTGAGGCATAATATTCTCACCCGGCCATGTAATAAAATCCCCATGCAGTGTCCAAGTCTTGCACAGGCAATATTCTCTATGTTCGCTTTATGACAAAGTAGAAGACATAATCAATTTCTAGTTTCCAGGCTACAGCCAGTATTTCACATCTGGACCAGCAGTCTGCTCTCAGCAGGATATAACTTAGTTAGTACCTTCTAAATAAAAATTGAGAAAGTCAAAAGGTTATGAATTTAGTTAAACCCGAGTATAGGACAAACAAGCATTGGAAATGCAATAGGTCTCCATTAGAAAAGTTGGAGCTATTGGTCTTGTAATGACAATTATTTTATTTATGTGTTGGTTTTTAAAATAGCTAAATTGATAGCTTTGTCATTTACAATGCCAATAGTTATAACTTTCGCGAATGTGACACCTATAGCATTTGTAATGCAACATGTTTTGTATTTACGTGACTTAGATGTATTGATATTACAAATAACAATGGCTTTTAATTTTTTCAAATAATTAATACTTAAATAAAAGTGATTGTAATTTATAATGGCAATAGCTTAAACTTTTGAAAATAGCGTGTGTATTTTATTGTGATGAAAATTCAAGAACAGAAGTGAAATATTAACATTTTTTTGTGACATTTGTAATAAAGCTTGAAACATTGAGAGAACATATTTGAATGAGTGATGCTGTGGTGGTGCTGAATGATGCTGTATGCTATGCTAGGTTTTGTTTTGCTACCCTATGCTTTGATTTGTTATGCTATGCTGTGTTTTGTTAGGCTATGCTGTGTTTTGCTAGGCGATGGTTTGTTATGCGATACTATGTTTTGTTACGCTGTGCTATATTTAGTTGTGTTTTATTATGCTATGCTGTGCTTTGTTATGCTATGTTTTGTTGTGGTTTGCTATGTTTTGTTATGTTTTGCTATACTAGGTTTAGTTTTGCCATCCTATGCTTTGTTTTGTTATGCTATGCTATGTTTTGTTATGCTATGCTGGTGAGGGTGGGTGAGGGTGTGAGGGGGTGCGAGGGTGAGGGGGTGCGAGGGTGAGGGGTTGAGGAGGTGCGAGTGAGGGGGTGCGAGTGAGGGGGTGCGAGTGAGGGGGTGCGAGTGAGGGGGTGCGAGTGAGGGAGTGTGAGGGTTGTGAGGGTGACAGCACAAATCTGCAGTATTTTTGTGGCGGGCACATTTTTTTGCCCATCTCAAAAATACAGTGTATTTAGAGGTTTTCGGCTGCAAATGTTGCTTTTTTGGGTCGTGGGATTTGCCACCCAAAGTCGCAAAATCCTGGGGGGGTCTGATTACATTAAACAGATGACAAAAATGCAATTAATTTAGATAGATATATATACATACACATACACACACACACTGACATTCGTTTTTAGTCAGTAGCAAAATACACACAGCGCAAGTAACTTTGTATTTGAATATTCCACACGTTATATTTAGAAGATTATATTAGTATGGGAATGTATTTTATCAGCAATGTGCTCATTTACCTTAACTTTGCGCAACAATTATTTACTGGTCAAGAACAGCCTTATCCAGTCACCTCTAGTTTAAGTCAGGGGTGTGAAGTAGTTCCCTTGGGGTTTCTCTCTGCAGATTGCCCAGCTCTCGTCATTGGCCCTAAGTGAATAATTAACGGAGTGCAAAATACGTTCATGGCAAGGATCACAAAGCGAACAAGATTTGGCTGGGAGCAAGAGTTATTTAAGAAGGGCTAGGGAGAGGACTTTAAAACAGAATAAGGATTATTCTGAAGTACGTAAGGTGCATTCATTGGACTTACCACCAGCAATATTCGGATTCGGTAGCCTGTTACAACTGAACAGGTGTTGCTTATTATCTCTCAGAAAATTCTTTTTTTTTAACTCTTGAGAGTTGGGAACGTCATAGGTTAGATAACTCGGGTGGGTGGAATTAACAGTTTTAAAATATCCCTTTATTTCGTAGCTGCTTGAATGGGTGGAGTAAGATACGTTGTGATCATTTTTTTTCTCGTTTACCCGTTGGGTAAAGTGACTAATTTATTCTCAGTACTGCAGTCCCTACCCTAGGATCTTTTGAGATTTTTGCTTTTGTTTTTTAAAGTCTCATCCGCTCTACCGACCTCACACTCAATCGATCGTCGAGGGTGAGTGAGGGCCGTGGGGTGTAGTTACATTCCTACGCTTAACATGGAGTTGGAAAATAGAAATGCAATTAGTTTCATTGGCATGTACAGGCGTGAAAGGGAACCCAACTGCCGAAAAAAATGCGGCTGCACATTTCTGAGAGTCAGCCCTTTGGCGATTGAAGTGCAGACTGACAATTACTGGAGGCAAAAATGCCGTTCTGTTACCAAAATTCCGTTTCCACGACACCCATCTGAAATGATGCACTACAAGCCTGGCAATGCAGGGACTGCATGGCCATGCAAGTCTTTCTTTCCTTTGTACAGGGCTGACGCCAGACATAAACACTTGACATGCTCTTCGGTCATAAACAAAGCACCTGCACTTTCAGGTCCAGACTTGCTAATATTCGGTGACCAAAA
Organism: Lissotriton vulgaris; assembly: GCF_964263255.1. NCBI lineage: Eukaryota > Metazoa > Chordata > Amphibia > Caudata > Salamandridae > Lissotriton > Lissotriton vulgaris. Next base: position 1,313,027,071 of record NC_141689.1, read on the forward strand.
AACACAAAAGGTTGCATTATCAGAGATCAAACGCACAATTAGAGCCGTGAATGGTTTACAGGAAATACCACCACGTGACCGCAGGCCGGATGCTGCCGTCACAGTGAGTCACGTGGCACTGGATTCACCTTAGAGACGGCGACTGCGTGGCTTGTGGCCAAGATGACATCATGGGAACTAAATGACAACATATACGAGTGACCTTTAATCTGTGGGATGGGCGTAACCGCACTAACAAACATATCAATTTAGTGTTGCAGGTCACTAAGTTTACAAGCAGCTGTGAGTCATGCACTTCAAGGTACTGTGTAGCTTACACGGGGTTCTTTGTAATTCCCTTCCATTTCAGAGAGCTGGATTTCACCGTGTAACAGGTTCGATCGGCAGCTTCACAAACTGTTCCAATAAAACTATAAAACGGTCGATTTGCCGGGAAAAAAATGCCCAGAACCCGTTTGTCTGGTACAACCATTATCACAAAAGAGCGGCATTAAGCAGCTCACGAGGAACAGTGCTTTAAGTGGGATGGAAAGGGTTGGGGGCCGGAGGGTGAGTTGGGAGACATTATGAAGAAATATGATGCCCAATAACTACCCTAAAGATTGTGTTTAATTCTGAACGTCTTGGCAGCTACGGGAAAGAGAGAAAACAGCAGTAGGACGTGTAGGGCTAAAAACAAATTCACGAGGGGGGACACGCAGCAACGACAGTGAGCCCCCAGGATGTACACAAAAGGCCCGAGAGGCTAGGAATGTTTATGGCTTCAGTAGAGCAGGGGCGGCAGAAGGGGGAGGAGAAATGCGACACGGCGGGCAGGGGAGGGGGCGGAGCGGGGAGAGGAGAGGGTGTGAAAGCAGCAGGGGCCTGGAGTGCGGCTGAGGGAACAGACGGCGATTTGGTGATGTGCACGCGCATTTTAGGTCAATGCGCTTGCGCATTGACCTAAAAGCCACTGGCACAGCACCAAATCGCCCAGTTAGTTTAACTCTGGTTAAAGCCCTATATCCTCGCAAGCTCGATGCGCATCGAATAGCGAGACCTAAAAATGATACAGCACAGCTTGGTTTTATGGGACCGAGCAAGGACGAGCATGGGTGGAGAACACGAGCCTGCCGGTGAGCTGCAGTGAGAATAGAAAACAGCTTAACATGCACAAGACGCCTTTATTAGTGCCGGTCTGCACTCCAGGTGTGCCCCGCGACCGCGGGGAGGGCCTCCCACACAGGGACATTGCAATCTTTGCTTTATATTCTCCAAGAACATAAAGGGTCTTCATGGCAGTGGGAACGCAGTTTACCATTAGGGGAAAACCAGGGTCAGGGCTTTGTTATGATGGTTGATTCTCAGGGTGAACCCAGGAACCGGTAAGACGGTCATTTGTGTATTTAGAGCATGTACAACCCTAGCGGTGCAATAAATACACTGACGATGGTTGCTATAAAAATGGCAGAGAAGATAAGGAGGCCCCCTCTTAGGGGTTGTCTGGGACCAGGGGGAAAAAAGAATGAAAAATCACGAGATGTCCCACTCTACAGGCCCCAAAGCTGAGCAAAAGGACTACTGTATCGATGTTATGATGAATCAGACATAAAAACACAAACCGGCCTATCTAAGACTACTATGGTGCTATAAAAATGGCACAGTGATTGTCAGTGCCCTCGGGTTAACACCTGCAGCTCACAAGGACCTGGTAGCAGACGCTGAGCACACCTCACTCTTCCCTTGATACTGCCATGGCAAACGCTCACATATCTGCTTCAGAAGACTTCCTTATGCTCCCAACGCTTGACTGATTTCTTGCCTTTGAAAAACCTTTCAGCCAGTTTGTGAAAGAGCAGGAGAGCTCTGACCTCCGCCCCCATCACGTTCACATAGACCACCCACGCTTCCTGGTGATGTCACAGGGTAATATTGCATCCTATGCCTTTGGGCTGATGGCGGTGTCCTGTGCCTGTCAGTTGAGGCTTTGTGGTTGTGTATTAAAGACATGCTGACTTGGGTAAACCATGAAATCTTCTGGCTGTGGTACAGGAGGAATGTAACCCCAACTGCCCGCAAGGACAGACGAGAGGCACATAGATAGGGTACCTTGATCTAATGGATGTCCTAAGCGGTACATGCCGTGCGAGCACAGCAGCCTCGTTTATCCTCTCCTGCAGTGTGTTGCTAGGCACCTCAGAACATGGCTTTGCTGATCCCTGGGGCTGTGGACCTGTCACAGTGCTTAATCTATAAAACAATAGGTGTTGGTGCCCAAGTTTTTCAAAGAAGCCCGCCTGTGCCACTGCCAATGTCGAGGTTTCTGAATTTCAAAAGGTTTCTGCTGCTCACGCTTCCAGTCCTTCATCCATCACCAGACACTCCCTGAACCTTTTTTTTACACTTGAGGGTTATTTTTCATCCCTGCTTTGTCCCTTTCTTGCCATTTTTATGTATTTTTAGGTCAAGCCTATCGCATGTGCTGCTCTATGGGAGGCTTCTTGTAAGCACTCCAAACTTTCCCCTAGACTTCTCCATGTTGGTCTGGCAACTCCCACACATTCCATTGGCCTTTGCGTGTGGCTTTCAATAATGAAAGCACGTAATTGACCAAAGACGGCTGCATGTCCTGCCTTTTCTCTAAATGTTCACTCCCACTGCGTTTGGGTCTCGGGAGCGAGCAGCGGCGCGTGGTGTGGCAGCTGCATTCCTCCCTCGTCATGGATAATTAAACACAGCGCGGTCGCTTTCACTTTAGCGGCCGCACTTGTTTTCCTTTGCTGCTTTGCTTGTTGTAGGTTTGTCCTACATTTGTTTCTGATTCTCGTCTGAGTTATACTTCTTTCTGTTTCTTATCTCACGCGCAGATGTCTCGTACACACGTGTCTCTTGGAGACTCCTTGTTTCTAGCCTTTATCTCATGCACATTTTTCTAGCCTTCCACACTTGTGGTATACGTGCGCGTAATACATTTCTATAACAACACACTGCCTCGGGCGCACAGCTCGTCGCTAAGAGTTTTCTTGCACATGTTCCTAGCGGTGCACACTCGAGTCAGGGTGCTGCTGTTAGTAATTAAGTGCTGTGCAGCCTCTCCTAGGGGTACACCTTTCAGCTCGCACACACTTTGATGGTTGCACACTTGAGATCCTCTCTTGTGCACACCACTGACTGCTCACACTCATCTCGAGGCACTTCTAGTCATGCACGCCAGCTCCCGTGGCACACCAGTTTCACGTGTTGGCCTTGCACACTTTAAACCGTGTGTGACTGTGTCTCTGGGGTTAGTGTGCCCTTGGGTAATCTGAGGCTCCCAGCATGAGGTTACACACTGCCAGGGCCACACAATGTGTGAGCTCGGCTCACTGTGGGGGAGGGGTGTCGCTGGAGGGTGGGGCCACAGAAAGAGCTGGCGTCAGTACGTCTGCGAACAGCAAATTGTGTCAGATAGTGTTACCCATGTGACCTGGCACTATTCGCTGCCCTGGCACTGGCACTGACATTCAGGAGCCTGGCACTGCACCCCCGACCACCACCCCCCTCCACTGCCCTTCATTGCCCTGGCACCAGCCCATCGCAAGCATTGGCGTTCAGCAGATTGCCACTGCCACCTCCCTTTGCTGACCTGGCTCCGGCCCTTAGCACCCCTGGTGTTCAATAGTCTGGCTCTGTCTTGCCACCCACACCCGCTGGCCTGGCACCCACCCTGCACAGCCCACTCCTGTACTAAGGTTACAAGGGACCTGGCACCCGCCTTTTAGAGGTTCTTGCATCCACCCAAGTCTGGCCTGGCACTGGAGCGTACCAGCCTGGCACACACACTTGGTGATGATCTCCGCACCTCCTTCTAGACCCCAGCTCACTATTGTTTGCAGTCTGTTACTCACCCCTCACCTCCCTGGCACTCACCCTTCACCGCTCTGGCCTGGCAGTCACTCCTCGCCCCTGACACTCACCCTTCTCTCTCTCTGGCACTCAACATTGATTTCCATGGCACTCAACTGTCACCTCCCTGACACTGACCCTCGGCCCTCCTGATACTCGTGCTTCCCCTCCCTGGCACATATTCTTCACCTTCCTGAAACTCACCCATGTCCCTCCTGGCCTTCATTACTCACCCCCTTGGCACTCACCCTTCACCTGCATGGCACTAGCCCTTCACCCCCATGGCCTGGCAGCCACCCTTCGCCCCTTGCACTCATACATCCCCTCCCTGGCACTCACCCTTCACCTCCCTGGCACTCACACTTGACCCTCCTGACTCTTACGTCTCACCTCCGTTTTTTTTTTTTTAAAGAAATGTTATTGGGTTTTGTTTCACACAATATACAAATTCAATTACGTTTCCCTTGCTTCGTAAATCTCCCATAGGGCCCCATAATCACGTTTTCAGCCATTGGGGAAGGATGATATTCAGCTCACATATATGAGGTCCCATACATACAATCCCTAGTGTGCCTTCGCCCAATAAAACGAACAAGGTTCCCCATATTCCCTCCCCCCTCCCCAAATCATCATCATCGATGGCTATAGTCAGTCCCAGTCAAGGCAATGGGTATGCACGGGAGTCATTGGAAAGTGTTCTGTGTGATGTGCCTGTCACGTCACGGGGGATTGCTCTACTCAGCGTGTTATTCCGCCGTTTCATCATGTGTGCCAAAGTCGCGCAATGATTGTACTAAGGCGTCCCATGCCTGAGCTGTTTCCAGTGCCTTTTCTCTGCGTAGTCTTCTCGCGGTTTGAAATCTGAACATGCTTTCTCCATTAGCCCACTTAAGAAACTCTTTTCTCCACCTAGTGCCATTGGGCCCTACCTCTGCTTTCCAGTGTCGTGTAATTTCTCGCTTTGCTAATATGAGCCCCATGTCTATAAACTTACTAGTGATCTTATTCTTGGAGGTATGGGGGAACCAGTGTAGGACACCCACAGCCATGTCAAATTCTAAGCCCCTGTCTGTGATTGTGTTCAGAGTATCTACCACCTCCTTCCAATAAAGTTCTAATGCCGGGCATGCCCACAGCATATGGCCCAATTCCACTCCCACCGTTGCAAACATGGGGCACTCTGCAGTGTCTACGTCGAAATACTTCTTGATCTTTCCCGGCGTCATCTATGCGTGGTGGAGGATGTAGAAGTGCACCAGTTGGAATCTCGCATTATTCATACTCTTCCAGGCCCTCCGCACAATCTGTGCCCATGTCACTTCAGGGATATCTTTACCTATATCGGTTTCCCACTTACCCTTCAGTGCCCCTAGAGGCGTGAGCCCTTCATTAATCACTCTGGAGTAGAGGCATGTGACTGCCTTGAACGTTCCCGCGGCCATCATAACATACTGACAGGCCATTGTTGTTCTCGGCTCAGTCAGACCCTCTCTCCAGTGCTTCTGTATCGCTCGCGTCAGTGCTGCATGTAGCAGGAAACCCCCTCTAGGTAGGTCAAACCGTTCCAGGAGTGTTGGATACGGCAGTAGAGCCCCATCCTCATACAAGTCCCCCAACACCTGGATTCCCGCCTTCTCCCAATTTTGTAGTTGCGACCAATTGCCGCCATGCGGCAGTGCCGTCAACATCCCCAATGGAATTTCGGGGGCATAGGGATGTAGTACGCCCACCCTGCGTTGCGAGCGATTCCAACATAATCTGATTGTCTTTTCTTCTTGCGTGAGATCTCTAAGATCTAATTTCTGCTGCAGTGCTATAAAAGAAATAACATGGTGAGGAATACCTCGGCCCTTACTATGCTCTGGGCCCCTGAATTCTCGTGCTACCTCTTGTGTGTAGACCTGTAGTTGAGCAGCCAAGTAATATAATTCAAAATCAGGGACCGCCAGCCCTCCCTCCGTCCTAGGTCGTAGTAGGGTCGTTAATGCTACTCTCCGGCGACCCGCCCTGAAGAACCAGGTTTTAGAACCCAGCAGTGCCAGGGAAAACGCCCGATGTCTTCGAGTTCCCCTGCCTTGGCAAACAGAGACACGGGACACTTCTTGATGACGTCAAAGACCAAAGTTTATTGGCTGCAACCAGGAACAGAGATCTACGAAGCACAACACAGGTGGTTCGCTAGAGACTGCACAAATTCAATGAGCGGAGCATGGTCTTTTATGCCAGAAATCACATTCCAAAGTAGCATCGGTTACACACAAACTATCCAATCACAATGTGACATTTTAAAAGTAGCGCATGACGACAATCTCATTTTCCGTTGTCCAGCCCACCAGAAATGACCAAGCAAATTCCAACTTTCCTGTTTAATCAGGCCGGACAAACCCATCATAAAACCTTAACCCAAATCAGTGATTATGCCGTAAAGGAAGGAGCAGAAACAGATTGGAAGCAAGATAGAAAGGTGGGTGCAGTGTACTGTAAATTCGGCTTATCCTGCTCTTTGATCTTTATCTGACCAGCTGCTTAACAATGAACTGGCTCAGCGAGGTCAGCCTCGGGCAAGTGAGTCAGTTCGGCCAGGTCATTCAGAAGTCAGCTAAGGTGTACGTGTCCCAAGGACTCGCTTGGCCGCAGTCATCGGCCAATGTGAGGGCAACCACACAAAATGGCTGCCGTTCACAAAATGGAACCCGAGGGTTCAAACGAAATCCCTGAATACGTAGTGTTCTCATTGATCGATTAATGCAAAAACACTCGTACACACCGCACTCGTAATTTGCGGTCCGCTGATACCAAAATCGTCTATTTCCGATTACCTTTATTGAACGGGTTCGGAACCACCGAACCTCAGACCCTCAAACTACGGAACTACAGACCCTCCTTTTGCCCTTACATAGGCAACAAACCCAAACCCATGTCAATCTGAATCTAGGTCTATCATCATCAGATCATCGATATGTTGCTGTAGCATCATCCTAGTACTTAGTACCTCCCTCTGGACAGGTCTCCTTGCACACAAAGTAGCACAGAGGCCACAAATAGCAGGAGCACACTGTACACAGAGACAGAACAGGAAACGGATAGCTAAGACCATCCCAATGACCATCAGAATCTTCCATCCCCAAGTGGATATCAATCCCCAAAACCATCCCATCAATGACCAATCTCCTTTGTCTATATGGACAGAATCGGAGATCTTATGTAGCTTGGAAATGGCCTGGAAGACTGACGGAGCATTGTCTGGAATGAAAACGCAGCAGCTCGATTGAATCAGTTTACATACTCCACCTCGGTCTGCAAGTATGACATCAAGAGCAACTCTATTCTGAAGTGTCATAAGTCTATCCGACTGAAGCTCAGCAGTCAAGTTACTAAGGGCACCGGCAGTTTCGACTATGGTGGACTCAACCACTCTCGTCAACTGGCGAATGTCCCTACTGTTAGCCATCAGTCCCTAGAACGGCAGAAAACCCTTAAAGAAATCTCCCAACTCTTGCCCTGCAGTGTCTTCCTGACTGAAGACACCTCTAGCAACTCTCGTCTTATGGTAATCTGCCGCAGCTGTAAAAGTGGGAGGCAACAGAAAGGAAACAAAACATGTGCCCGAAAAGTCAGGGGGCAACCATGTATACGCTTTGTCATAGCAAACAAAATAAGTACCCTTAGCGGCTAGAAATGCTGGGGAAGTCTGAGACGTAAATACATAAGTGTCAGTACAGACGCTCTTCCCTAGCTGAGCTCTCGGATTCTTGCCATTACCCTGCAGACAATAGCGACCCTGATGGGGCACTATCCAAATCGGTGGAGAACTTTTCGCTCGCTGGTTAACACTCAGACTAACTCCATATCCAGTAACGTCCCAACCACTATATGGTTGTTTCTCATCCTTCGGAATAGTCTCAACTGCATTAGTCCCTTTAACCATATCGACTATGCCTCTAGCTACAGCACTATTCTTCGGATTGTCTTTCGTTGAACGTAGGGGATAGACACTATGGGCATAGATGAACATCGTTCTATATGCCCAAATAGAACCATTAAGGCTGAAAGGCAAAACCAAGTACAGAATACCTTTATCGGTCGTATGGGGCATTAGACCACAAATCCAACAATTCGTTGTGTTCATAACTAACTGGTGTTGGTGCAAAAGTTGAATAAAAGAATTATTGGCAAATTCCAGTCTTCTAACTACTTCATGTTCAGGCAAAGAGTGAAAAGAATGTGAAGAACTAGTAGGTGGAGGTGGAGGTTGCACAGTGGGGATAAACGTCACTTTAAAAGAGAATGTCACATAACCAATTAAAAATATCAGTAGCAAAAATAAGCACAATATTAAAAATCTTTTTCGTGTGATCAGTTTGTGTATCTTACTTTTAAAATTCATTGGTACTACAGGTGTCTCCAACTCGAAGAAATCCATCCTCACTAAATATGCTGCTCGCGGTGGTAGGGTGTTCTATGCTAAGGAATGCCTCTGTCAACCCAGGGCAACTCCCTTAGGCCAGCCAGAACCTTCGACCTAGTGTCTCGGGCTTGCACTCCAAAGACTTGTCAACCGCGACCCTACAGCTGAACCCGGATGGCGGTTCGAAAAACAAAAATAAGTAGTTCCTCGGAGGAGAGTTAACCTGTAAACAGAAAAATCATAAAAACTTAATTTATTCTTTATTAGTCCCACGACTCTTGGTCGCAAATTATAACGATCTTTCCCAGACAATGTCTGTTCCTTAAATAAAAGCTCAGGCTCAGTAGTGTTCAATCGATTCAAAGGAGGCACAGCTTCTTGTAGAAGATAGTCACTTTCTTTCTCAGTGTTCGTTCCAATCAAACGGGCATCGCTGAATGGCAAAAATCGTGGCACAGTTTCTATTTCAGAGTCTGGGAGTCCTTCCTGGACCCACCGGTCGTACGGTAAGGGCAACGGAGCCCGCTTGCAGTGTATGCCGTGGATCCAGTTTTTCTTGCCTTGCACTCGAACTGCAGAACGTGTAGACAGGAGGACTAGGTACGGTCCTGTCCAGCGGGGCTGCTCGTTCTTGCTCCGCTGAAAGTTCTTGTTAAACACCCACGAGCCGGGTTTAATGGTGTGACCTGGATCTTCGGAAGCCTGTGGCAGGCTATCGTAAACCTGTCAGGGTAAAACACGCACTTTAGCCGTCAGTTCGTGCAAGTAATCAAGTAGCACAGGGTATTCGAGATCACTGAACTTTGTTGGTCTTGGTATGCCCCAAATGTTCGCCGGGCAACCAAACACAACCTCATATGGACTCAAACCCATTCGTGAATGCACAGTCATTCTTGTGGACAAAAGTGCTAAAGGCAAAGCATCTGGCCATTGCAAACCAGAGCTCGCTTGGATTTTAGCCAACTTCAATTTTAAAGTGCCATTATAGCACTCGACTAAACCAGCTGATTGGGGGTGATTTGCAGCGTGGAACTTCTGCCGGATACCTAATCCCTCGCATACTCTCTTCATCACTTGACCCACAAATTCACTCCCATTGTCACTCCAGATAATTCTCGGCAAACCAAACCTCGGGAAAAACTCTTTGATTAGGGCTTTCGCTGTGGACAAGGCAGTATTGTCCTTCAAAGGATAAGCTTCCACCCATCTAGAAAAGGAGCAAACAACCACCAAAACATATTTCAGGTTTGTTGCACCTCTCCATGTGGATGAAATCTAGCTGCAAAGCCTTGAACGGATACGTAGGAGGAGCAAAATGACCAGCTGGTGTTGGAGTTCCCTTACCAGGATTGTACATCAAACACACCATACAGTTCTTAACCAAATTCTCTGCACATTTGGGAATTCCCGCATTCTGCCAAACCGGAGCCAACAACTTGCAAATCCTTTTCACGCTGATATGTGCCATCCCATGAGCCATTGTAACAACTGGAAGCACATACGCGTCGGGCAACAACCATCTTTGATGCTCAGACAAATCAGTACAACAACCATTCGAATCCAATCTACCCTTACTTTCTCTCCATTCATTCAACTCTTTCTCTGTAGCTTCAGCTTGGATGGATTTCACACTCTCAATCGTATCTTCACACATACTTTTCTCTGGAACCCATCTCGCCGGACCTGCAACATACATTCGGCTCATCACATTTCTCGCAGTTTCTTTCGCAACTTCATCCGCAAACGCATTTCCGCGACCAACATCGTCCGTAACTTTCTTATGGGCACTGCATTTCACAATCGCTACTTGTAATGGCAAAGTAAGTGATTCAAGAAGTTCATTCACCAACTGCCCATGCTGGATCTTTGTCCTATGCGAAGTCAAGAACCTACGTTCACGCCACAAACGTCCAAAACTATTAGCCACACCAAACGCATACTGACTGTCAGTGTACACATTCACTTGCTTTCCTTTTGCCAACACACATGCTCTCGTTAATGCAATTAACTCTGCTGCTTGCGCTGAATTATGTGGGATACGTGCAGCTTCAACAATCGTATGCAAAGTCGTAACAGCATATGCCGCAGTCTTATCACCATTTGGCAGCTTAAAGCACAAACCATCAACCCACAAAGTACCATCACACTCTGGAAGAGGAGTATCCCTAAGGTCTATCCTCCCTTTCCTTTCTTCCTCAGTCCTAAGGAAACAATCATGCTGTTCTTCAACATTATCTGTCTCAGCTGAAATTGGCAACAACGTGGCTGGATTCAACGTGTTGCATCGTTGAATGTGCACGTGACTCGCTAACAAAGTCAACTCGTAACCCGACAACCGAGCACTAGTTAAGTGCTGTTTCTTGGTACAATTCAACAAGGTATCCACTGCGTGTGGAACCATTACAATCAATGTGTTGTCCATAACCAAACCAGCAGACTGTCGAATTGAATCAGCCGCTGCTGCTGTTGCTCTCAAACAACTCGGCAACGCTCTAGCTACCGGATCTAAAGTCGACGAAAAAAAAGCAAATGGACGTTGCTTATCGCCGAACTGTTGAGTCAACACTGACAATGCACATCCCTCTCTCTCATGGACATACAATGTGAAAGGCTTACTGTAGTCGGGGGTACCCAACACAGGAGCCGAACACAACGCATTGCGTAATTCTGAAAAGCTCTTTTGACATTCGTCAGTCCAAGGAATAGGATTTGAAGTATCCTTAACAGTAAGAGCTATCAAAGGCTTCGCTAGCAAAGAAATTAGGGATCCACTGTCTACAGTACTACGTAATACCCCAAAACGCACGTACTTCTCTCTGTGTCGTAGGCACATTCATTTTCGCAATAGCTTGAAATCTCTCTGGGGTCAGTTTCCTTCCCTCCTTCGATAAGAGGTGACCTAAGTAGGTTACTTCTTGTCGACAATATTGCAACTTGGAGAGAGAAACTTTGTAATGAAAATCAGACAAGTGGCGTAACAACGACAAGGTGGCTTCTCTACAAATCTCTCCATTGTCAGCAGCAACTAGCAAGTCGTCAACATATTGAATAAGGGCAACACCATCTGGTAAAACCAACAGATCAAGTTGCGTTTTCAAAGCTTGGCTATAGATCAATGGACTCTCGCAATAGCCTTGAGGAGCACGCTTAAAGCGGAAACTTCGTCCTCCTAAAGAGAATCCAAAGATATCTCTACTCTCCATGGCAATCGGGATGCTGAAGAAAGCATTCTTCAAGTCAATCACCGAGAACCATGTAGCGGTAGCCGGAATCAAAGTCAACAAAGCTGTGATATCAGGCACAACAGGAAATTGCGGAACAACTATCTTGTTCACCTCGCGAAGATCGATCACGAACTTATATACAGGAGGCTGTGAAGAATCAGTTCTCTTCAGAACAGGCAAAACGGGACTATTGCACACATTACCTCTCGTTTCCTCAATCACACCCTTTTCGATCAGATCATAAATGATCGCTAAAAGTGCTCGCTCACCATCACTCGAGATACGGTACTGTGGAATGCGAGGTAACTTAGCATTCGCTTTCAGTGTCACAACATAGGGCGGAATCTCCAAGAGGCCTACATCATTCGGGCCAGTAGCCCACAATGAATTGGGTAAAGAAGACAATTCAGGTGGAAGTCCATCTTTAGATATATACATCGGAGAAATCACTCTCTCACCCAACGTAAGATGTACTCCTGACGGAGAACAATACAACGTGGCATACAATCTCTTCAACAAATCCAATCCCATAAAGTTCTCACCACAATCTGTAGTCAAAATGAGGGGTGCTTCGAATCTATGAGGTCCAACAGAAAAGGGCAACGGAGTAGAAATCGGATTCGTAACTGGGGCGCCAGAAAAACCTACAGAAACATTCTCAGAGCCAGACAAAGGTGCGCCAGGGAGTTTAGAGTGCATAATAGAACTCTTCTTAGCACCAGTATCTAGCAGAAAGGGCTCTGACACACCTGATGCAATCACTTCAACATAAGGTCCACTCTGATCTACTGGAACTGAAACAACTCCCTCTCTTTGTCCTTGGCTGTCCTAGCAATCATTACCATCCACTTCCTCACCTTCGACGTAGTAGTCGTCCGTATAGTACTGAGCTGTCCTACCAGATGAACCATTCTGCTGATCAAAACTATTCATCGAGTTCTGTGGAGGCAAAGAACGACCATTCTGTCCACGACCTCTACCTCTAGGCGCTTGTTGAGCACCTCGTCCTCTCACACCAAAAGCACCATTTGTGCGCTGTAACAAAACCGGACAAATATTCTTGAAATGGCCCTCTTCTTTGCAATACGCACACTGATTAGGCCCATACGGAAAACATTGTTGAGAAGACTCGTTCCTTTGCGAGTTTCTCGAATATTGCTGATTCTGCTGATAATCGCGTTGAATATTAGTACGGGGTGGATAAGCTTGTTGTAGAAGAACTTTAGTCTTTAATTCCTTAGTCTTCCTATCCGCTTTCTCTATCTCACCTTTATGCCTATTTTCATAGTACTGGGCCGTAGCTAAAATCTGCTCTTACGTGGAAACAGCCCAAGCACTCTCAGAATCTTTCAACTTATTGCACAACTCAGGAAGCAAATTATGTACGAATTTGTCGACGAACAATCTCTGGCCACCCTCAGTAGCCATGTCCTGACCATTATGGTCTACAAAGGTATTTTCAAACCGCGTGAAAAAGTCAGACACCATCTCATCTTTCTTCTGCTTACACGCAGACAACTTGTCCCAATTGACACGCACTTCAGGCATCAAAGTCTTCATATAAGTAATTATCCTACCAGGAAGTTCAGTAATTATATCTTCAGGCTTAGCACCGCCTACTTGCCTATCATTCGCAGCACTAAGATTATTCCATGTATCGCCCAATTCTCGTGCATGATCCGTGTGACGAATCGTACCCCAAATAGGCTGTGGAACAACATTTCCAAACAACATATCTATGTCTGCCAAATTCATGATTGATACACGAACCCACAGTCTGAGTGAGCTCTTTATAATATCCCGCCGGATTTTTGCGCGGATCAGGCAAAGACTGCTTAGTAGCCAAAACTTCAACACGCTTCCAAGGAACATGTACCCAAACACGCTGACAGTGTGGAGCAACATTTCCATCTTGAGGTATCCAAACTGGAGGAACCTCACGCATCGGATACTGACGCGCTGCTCTCCTAACTGACGAATAAGGCTCAAACAGTCGCTCAGAAGGAGTGTCACTACGAAATGAAAATAAAGTCGCAAGTGCTTTCTCAACATCCTGAGGACTCACAACGGTCCCTTTCGCAAATTCGGAACGTATACAGTACAACTCAGCAGGAGCTTTACCTACTTCTTCAACCCATTGTTCATGGAGGAACACACACATCATCTCAAAAACGTACCGTTGCTTTGGTGCTTCCCATTGAAGGAAAACATCCATAACACCCTCAAGATCATACTGTGTAGCGTACGTAACCCATTTACGCGCCATGTGATCCAAAACTGTACGCTCATTAGCATCAGGCAACTGACTACGTGACTGTCTTCGCTCATTAACAGGAGACATACCCAATTGTCCCAACAAAGGAGAAAAGAAACTAGAAACTGCAGCAGCCATTCTCTGTCTAGTAGAAGAAGAAGGTGAAAGAATAAGAGAAGACGGAACAATAGTAGAAGAATCCAAAGTCGGAACAGAAGGAGTATTATAGATAGGCGTAGGAGTAGCAGATGAAGGGGGAGGCAAAGTTGGCGGCCCCTGAGGAGGCTGCGCCAAAGGAATAGTAGCCAACGGAAGAGGAGCTGGCTGTGGAAGAATTGCAGGTGGCAAGACAACCGGAGGTTGCGCAACTACAACTGGTGGTGGTGGTGCCGTAGCATTCTGTGCATAAGGGGGTGGCAAACTCAATAGATGCGACATCAAAGGATCTTTCGCAAGATCTTTCTTGTCTTCCTGCTCTTTAGGCGGCAAAACTGGGTAGCACTTATCTACCGCTAACTTCCTAACCCTAAGCATCTGTTCGCTCTCTTGCTCTTCCTCATTATCCCTATACGCTATAGCAGCTTGCACCATTGATAAACCTCGTTCTCGTTTATTCTTCTTCGCTAATTTAATTTCTTTCCGTTTGGCTTCTTTGCGCCATATGCGGAAAGAGTCAAACATTGCCGGCTGGGCTTTCTTTTTGAACAGTTCAACTTCGAGATTATCTAGAATCTCTGTTTCAAAACTACCGTAACGGGGCCACTGTAGGACACCGTCTTTCTTCGTATATTTTACCCAGATATCATTATAACCAATGGGACCCACACCATGCTTCACGTAAAGCTCATATGTTGGAGTTCCAATCGGAGGAACCGGACACGAATCCTCTAACCGGGAATCCTTAGAACAACCACACCCAAATATCTTCCCAAGTCTGCTAAGACCAGGCATCTTCGCTCTCTAGTCTAGCTTCAAACTTCAAGGGAAATCTCAAAACGATAGCCTCGCGAATACACGAGTCCCTTGGCTTTGGGGCCTGCAGGTACCAAATCAAAGCGATCCACAAAGGGATACCAAACAAACTAAGGACTGGGAGACGCTCCACTCATACTTAACTGAAATGTCAATGGCGTCACCAGAAGACCCGTCTATCGTCTCGCTCTACAAATCGTCTATGGCTCCAAGACAGGGCGACAGTCAGGGCAGCAGTCCTTCGTAGCCGTCGGAAAGCGGGGAACCTCGCAGCAAAGACTTTCGGACTACGACGAATACAGGGGTCGATGAAGTGACAGGCCTTCCTCCAGAATTTCCACACGAAGCTCTCCACGATCTTCGGGCTTGGACCGGTACCGCTGAAGTCGAGCCCCACATTGGGCGCCAACTGAAGAACCAGGTTTTAGAACCCAGCGGCTCCAGGGAAAACGCCCGATGTCTTAGAGTTCCCCTGCCTTGGCAAACAGAGACACGGGACACTTCTTGATGACGTCAAAGACCAAAGTTTATTGGCTGCAACCAGGAACAGAGATCTACGAAGCACAACACAGGTGGTTCGCTAGAGACTGCACAAATTCAATGAGCGGAGCATGGTCTTTTATGCCAGAAATCACATTCCAAAGTAGCATCGGTTACACACAAACTATCCAATCACAATGTGACATTTCAAAAGTAGCGCATGACGACAATCCCATTTTCCGTTGTCCAGCCCACCAGAAATGACCAAGCAAATTCCAACTTTCCTGTTCGATCAGGCCGGACAAACCCATCATAAAACCTTAACCCAAATCAGTGATTATGTCGTAAAGGAAGTAGCAGAAACAGATTGGAAGCAAGATAGAAAGGTGGGTTCAGTGTACTGTAAATTCGGCATGTCCTGCTCTTTGATCTTTATCTGACCAGCTGCTTAACAAGGAACTGGCTCAGCGAGGTCAGCCTCGGGCAAGGGAGTCAGTTCGGCCAGGTCATTCAGAAGTCAGCTAAGGTGTACGTGTCCCAAGGACTCGCTTGGCTGCAGTCATCGGCCTATGTGAGGGCAACCACACAAAATGGCTGCCGTTCACAAAATGGAACCCGAGGGTTCAAACCAAATCCCTGAATACGTAGTGTTCTCATTGATCGATTAATGCGAAAACACTCGTACACACCGCACTCATGATTTGCGGTCCGCTGATACCAAAATCGTCTATTTCCGACGGCCTTTATTGAACGGGTTCGGAGCCACCGAACCTCAGACCCTCAAACTACGGAACTACAACCCCCAGAGGTAGGACACATCCATGGACCTCAGAAGCCGGAAGGTAGCAGCAGGTATCCACTCTGGCAGCGTCCTGAAGTAATATAAGAATCGTGGAAGTGCCACCATCTTCAGTAGTTATTATTCTGTAAGACAAGGGAACCCACTCAGTAAGCAAGGACCAAGGGTACATAGTATTATCATTCAATAACGGTCCTTGACAGGTAAGGATACAAAAGCATCAAATAATTATAGGCCACAATATGCACTATAATAAGTAAGGTGTCCAGCCGGACCCTGAATTTAATTAATGTAGAGGATAAATGAAGATTACAAAGGAAACATATCTGAAGTTTGACACAATCCTGTATCCACAACATATAACAAGGCTAAAACACAACATACATAGGGTCAACGAATATCAGGCAATTTTACAATTCTTGGGAAGCTAGTACAGAAGAGAAATAGTTAACCTAGCTTTACTCATGTAGTGAAAACACAATGAAGTCACACAATGGAGCACTATTGTTTAAACTACACTAACTGTCGACTGCGTTTCGATCCTGTTAAAGTAAAGGATCATCATCAGGGCAACCAATGACAAGCCTGAAAGTGTGAGCCTAATTCAGATTCGATGCGGGGCTGGCCAGTTTGGGTACAGCAGCCGCGACGGGCAGGAGTGATGACCCTTCCACAGCGGGAACGAAGAGTAGAGGTCCCGATGTGGTGGACACAATTGCAGAGGGAGGCCCGGAGGGCAGGGGCTCATGGGTCAATATCCGATCGATGAAGGATGCTGGGGCGAACCACAGGGGGGCCGGTGAGTGGTCTGATTTGGACGGACTCAATTCTACTTCTGCACTGCACATTGAGCAGCAGTTGTCTGACCGGTGCAATCGAGCCCTCCAGACGTCTCCGATTGTTCCCTCCCGAACAATGCGATTCTGCCTTATCTCGGGCACCAACTGGGTTTTAAACTGACTCCTCGGGAATTCCCGACGAGGACCTGCCATCAAGGGCCACCCCCTTCGAATTGAGTCCGTCCAAATCAGACCACTCACCGGCCCCCATGTGGTTCGCCGCAGCATCCTTCATCGATCGGATCGGATATTGACCCATGAGCCCCTGCCCTCCGGGCCTCCCTCTGCAATTGTGTCCACCACACCGGGACCTCTACTCTTCGTTTCCGCTGTGGAAGGGTCATCACTCCTGCCCGTCGCGGCTGCTGTACCCAAACTGGCCAGCTCCGCATCGAATCTGAATTAGGCTCACATTTTCTGGCTTGTCATTGGTTGTCCTGATGATGATCCTTTACTTTAACAGGATCGAAACGCTGTCGACAGTTACTGTAGTTTAAACAATTGTGCTCCATTGTGTGACTTCATTGTGTTTTCACTACATGAGTAAAGCTAGGTTAACTGTTTCTCTTCTGTACTAGCTTCTCAAGAATTGTAAAATTGCCTGATATTCGTTGACCCTATGTATGTTGTGTTTTAGCCTTGTTATATGTTGTGGATACAGGACTGTGTCCCACTTCATATATGTTTCCTTTGTAATCTTCATTTATCCTCTACATTCATTAAATTCAGGGTCCGGCTGGACACCTTACTTATTATAGTGCATATTGTGGCCTATAATTATTTGATGCTTTTGTATCCTTACCTGTCAAGGACCGTTGTTGAATGATAATACCATCTTCAGTAGTGCTATGCGGCCCGCCACCGACAGCGGGAGAGTAGCCCAAAAGGACATGCTGCTGTTCAGTGCTCTTATTCCACGGCCAATATTGCCTTCCAATAAGTCGGTTGGCATGTGGTAAATGTACACACCCAGATATTTCAGGCAGCTGGGATCCCAGCGCACCGAATTGGCCGCAGGTGGCTGGGGTTCTCCCTGGCGTACAGGGAATAAACACGTCTTGGCCCAGTTCACTTTCAGGCCTGATACTGCGCCAAAGCTCGTTAGTAGATTTTTGGCTCCCACCATTGCCTCGTCGGCATCTTCGAGGAAGAGCTGGAGATCGTCCGCGTATAACGATATGTATTGTTGCCCAATCCTTCTTTGTAATCCTCGATAGTGATCCCCCGTGCGGATCGACATCGCAAGAGGTTCTACTGCCAGAGAAAACAGCAGCGGAGATAGTGAGCAACCCTGCTTCGTGCCCCTCTCCACCGGGTATTGCTGCGATATCAGCGTGCCCGTTTTCACTCTGGCCACTGCCGAGGTGTAGAGCACAGTCGTCCATCTCAGGTAGTCCTCACCCACTCCAAAGCGCGTCAGCACTCCGTAGAGATATTCCCATTCAAGGCTGTCAAACGCCTTCTCTATGTCCACCGATAGTATCATTGGGTGTCGGGCCTCAAGATGGTCTCCCTCCAGCAACCGCAGCAAGCGGCGTATGTTTGAGGTCGTGTTCCGCGTTGGAATGAACCCAGCCTGGTCCTCATGCAACAGTGTGGTCATGTGTTCTAGCAGGCGAGTCGCTAGGATGTTGCTAAGTATTTTGTAATCAGTGGTGAGTATCGAGAGTGGTCTGTACGACACCGTGTCTCCACTCTCCCTCCCTGATTTCAGTAAGGGTATCACCAATGCTTCCCGCATGGACTGTGGCAATTGCCCCAATTGTTTCGCTTCCCTATAGACCTTCAACAGTCTTTGCGCCAAAAGGTCAGTGTATCTGCGTAGAATTCAATGGGCAGCCCATCTAAGCCAGGGGTTTTGTTTCGCGCCATATGTTTTATGGCGCGTCATATTTCCCCTAGTTATATTTCTTTGCCCAATGCCTTGGCCTGTTCATGGTCCAATTCTGGGAAGCAGAGTCCCTCAAGAAATTCATCTATGGCTGGAGTGCCGATTGCTAAGTTGCTTTTGTATAGGGTTTCATAATATCTCGTGAAGCAATGCAAAATCTCAGTCTGGGTGTAGACCTCCCCACCGCCCGTTGTGTGCATAGATACTATAGGGGTCCCCCTTTTCGTGGGGTTGGCCAGCCAAGCCAGCAAGGTCCCCGCTTTGTCGCCCTCTGCATGGGTCCTGGCCGTGTATGCTTAGTAGTCGAAGCTACGCAAGTGCTCTGTTTCTGCTGCCACCTCTTCCTTCGCCTCCGTGACCCTTCCTTGCAACTCGGGGTGACCAGGTCTCGATAGTTCTGCATTGCGGAGTTTCTTATCAGCCTTGTCTAGATCATCTAAGAGAACCTTTCGCACACCTACCTGTTTCCCTATGCAAAACCCTCTCAAGACCACCTTGAAGGCGTCCCATTCTGTCGCCCTCTCCGCGGTCGAGCCGGCATTGTCCTCAAAATATTGTACAATTCTTTCCTCCAGCGCTCCCTGAAAAAGGGGGTCCTCCAGCGCCTCTGGGCGTAGCCTCCAAGTAGGGACACATGAGGCACTAGGGAGCCACTGCAAAGCGACTAACAAAGGATTATGGTCCGACAACGTTCTCGACGAGTATTCAGTCCTCATAATAGCTGGTATTAGGTCTGGGGAGCAGAGCATCGCATCTAATCGCACATGGAGCTCATGTATACTTGAGAAAAAAGAGTAATCTCGATCTTGTGGGTGTTGTGCCCGCCAAATATCTATTAGGTCCCATCTCGCCTGCCATTCCATTCTGCCTTTGGTTATGCGGTGTTGCGGAGATTCTGCCAGAGGGGGGTGCGATCTATCAAGTGAGACGTCCAGTACAGAGTTAAAATCCCCTCCCATTAGCAGTGGCCCCACAAGAAAGTGCGCCAGGGATCCGGACAACCTCGCCAAGAAAGTTAGTTGATCAACGTTGGGTGCATAAACACTGCAGAAGGCTATGTCTTTACCCGGCAACCTTCCCGCTATTGCTACGAACCTACCCTCTGGGTCTATAAGTTGCTTGGTTAATTGGAATGGGACCCCAGCTCTGATCCAAATTAGGGCGCCTCTAGCAAACGCTGAGTATGTGGTATTAAATATTTGGCCCCTCCATCTTCGCTGTAGCGCCATCCCTTCAGCCTGTGTCAAGTGTGTTTCTTGAAGTAATGCAACCTGCACTCCTCTACGCACTAAATAAGCATGGATTTTGTGCCTCCATGTCATGGTGTGGAGCCCCCGCACATTCCAGGTTAAACATCTTAAATTAGTTAGACCACCCATGTAGGCAAAGGTCAGCATCGATGATGAGCCCTCCCTCCAACATCCCATAACAAACCAGACCCCCTTCCCCCCCAGAACAGGACCTAGTAACCTCCATCTAGCTCCCATCCAAAAACTCTCAAATAACAACATTTGACTAACCCAACAGAAGTCGCTGTGGGTGTGCCTTAAGGGCAGTACGGGAGGGTTGGTCGCCAACGGGCAGCCGCCCAAACCCGAAGCTCCATACCAGGCGACCGAACCCCAATTAGTGAAACATCTCAATGACCTCCCACCTCCCAATTCTAAGCGAACAGTTCCTCCCACAATGCACAGCGGGCCATCCGATACAGTCTACATTTGGTAAAGGCATACTGTCCGTTTCAGAGCACTCAGTGTCCGAATGTTCACCTCCTTTTTCCGATTCCCCTTCTTCCTGCGATGGAGAGTCTTGTGTTCCAGAGAGGGCAGCCACCACTTCCAGGAACCCCTGCCGCTCCGCCGTGGTCTCCGATAGTGATGGCCTCCTCAGACCCCTTTGCCTGTTTCGGATCCGTCGCGATATCCGTTGTGGCAAGCCTTCGGAGCCCAGTCTGGGCCGGTGGTCGAGGACGTCTTTTCCAGATTTGTAGAGTTCTAGCCAGGCACAGGCATCATCAGGAGTATCAAAGAACCTGGTGGTATCGTCCACAATTACTCGTAGCCGAGCTGGGAAGAGCAAGGAGTACTGCAGGCCCTCAGCTCTCAGTTCTCTTTTGACCGCCAGGAAAGAGATCCGCCATTGTTGCGTTTCATACGTGTAATCCGGAAAGATATTGATTTTACTGTTCTGTACCTGGTAAGGGCTGTTTACTTGTGCATTCTGGAGCAGCAGATCTCTGTCCCGATAGTGTAACAGCCGGGCGACCACCGGGGGGGAGGTCGACCCTGTTGTGGTGGCCTGGCTGGGGCTCTATGAGCCCGCTCCAGTGTGTAGAAAGAGGACAGGCCCTCCGGCGCCACCACCGTCTGGAGCCATTCTTCGAGGTAGCGCACAATGTCCTTCCCCTCGACTTTCTCCGGTAAGCCAACGATCCGGATGTTGTTCTGCCGATTACGCCCTTCTGCCTCCTCCGCTAGTCTCTACAGTGTATCTATGCGGTCCAGCACATTGGTCATAGTGGCTTTGAGGTCTTTTTGTGCCAGTTCAAGGGTGCGGATCGTGCCTTCTACCTGTTTAACCCTCTCTGTCAGTTCTCCATGATCGGCCCGCAGTAGTCCCAGGCCCGTGGCCACTTGCGCAATGTCCTGTTGGAGCGCTGCACGGGAGTCCGCTATCGCTGACAGGATTTTGTCCAATTGGAGTTGCAATTGAGGGTCTTGTGATTGTCCGGGGTCAGAGTGGTCCCCTTTGTCTGATGTCTCTGTATCTGACGTGGGCTGCGCAACGCTTTTGATCCCCTTAGGTTTTCCCATGCTGGCGGTACACAATCCGGTGCCCCGTCAGTGGGCAGGGAAACACAACCCATAATCAGGGTTCTCCGCACAGCCTGCCACCCCCGAGTGCACACCTCAGGGGTCTTCCGAGTCATGGATCAGGCGCGTGGAGTGTAGGGTCCACAGCCGCAACGCTGTAATGTGGATCCAGAAAGGAGCCGTTAAGGTTGTAGCGACAAGGGCGCCAGCCGCAGCACTACGGGGCAGGGTAGACCGTGCTCCAGCGGTATGTCCCAAGACAGGCAGTAGGATTATCCCAGCGGTACGCAACGGTCAAGCCGACACCACGTACGGTACTGTTATCTGCCATCCAACAGCGCAGTGCCAGCCCAGGGACGGTCCCCCACTAGGTCAATCGGCGTGTGCTCTCCAGTTGTACCCCAGCAGTCTGTTGGTTCTAGGTGTAAGCGCCGGGGAGGGCCACCCCCTGTAGCAACGTCGCGCGCACTCACCTCCTGGGCCCCTAGGAGTAGGTCGGAGCCCAAGGACCCAGGGAAAGAGGAGGAAGGGACGGTCTGCATGCGACTTGTAGTATCAGCAGGCTGTTTCAGACACCTCCCAGCAGCAAATTTCTCGCATTGTGGCAGTTGCGTGGGCCTTCTTCGCCCGCACTTGGGACTGGGGCCGCTCTAAAACTGCCGCCAGCGCCTTTGGCCGCCGTGTTTCACCCACAGGACCCTCAGAGACTGGCTTTGTCCGCTCATGTGTGGTGTCCGGTCAGCCCCAGGAGTGTCGTCGCGGGGTACTACCGCTTTCCCTCTCGGAGCTCTGCCATGGAGTCTCACCCCTTTGCCCACCTCCGTCTCTCAGTGTGCTGTTCCACAGCCTCCGATCCCCCCACAGCAGTCCCAGCTATTTCCTCCAAGTTATGGCGCCCGTTCACTGCTGTTGTAAATCTGGTGGCAAACCCAACGGCAACGCCGTCTCACCTCTGGACCCCAAGCCTCCAGGCACCGTCAGGGCCTCCGCTCAAGAGCACTCCTCAGCGAGGCTCCGCCATGTCCATCTCGTGGGCCTCACAGTTCGAAATAACCTCGCTGAGCCTGTCTCCCCAAGCAGGTGGAGAGGATGTGTGGGGAGTCGTAGGGATCCGGGGAGGCCCTCCGTAGTGTGCCGCGGCGCTGTCTCAGCGAGCTGGAGGTCCGCTTTGCAATTGGATCGCAGAGCCGCTACTCCCCTCACACTGGGGGTCCAGAGAGTGTCCACTTCACTCTGCAGTGTTTGGGGGGGAGGGGGAGGGGCCAGCGTCTTCAATTGCCAGTGGATTTAGCTGTGTAAAAGAGCTGCGGATCTTTGTGCATTTATCCCCCCACCGGCGCCTTTCACCTCTGTGTACCAGGATTTGGCTGCGTCTCGTGTGACAAAGGCTCGGCGAGGGGGATCCGATCCTCTCGTCCCCAGTGCACGGGCTCACGGAACTGCAGTGCGACCCTCCGAAGCGGGCCGAGTGATCCTGCGTCTCTTCTTCCTGCGCGATTCCTTTGGGTGGCAGTCGCACCGCAGGACACGGCCTGCCCTCCGATGTCAGCTCTGGAGCACCCGTGGGCCAGCAGGGCCTCTCACAGTCTTGGGCACCCGGGGAGTCAGTCCGACTTCGCAGCCGCCATTTTGGGATCCGTTCTGCAGTGGGATGCCCCGGGCAGCGCGCCGGCGATTCTCTGCATGTCTGGCGATCTCCGGTGTGTCGCCTTGTGGGTCCGTCTCAGGGGACACCCTTCCCCCATGTTATTAGGTGGGTTGGGCCAATGGGATCTATTTTTCAGGATCTATGGAGGCTCGATCGCGGAGCCCAGCGCTCAGGCGACCTCCTTCATCGGCGCTCAAGCCACACCCCCCTTACGTCTCACCTCCATGTCACTCTATTTTCCTCTCCCTGGCACTCACCCTTCATCTCCCTTACCTGGCACTCACCATTCACCTCTATGGCACTAGCTCTTCACCCCTCTGGCCTGGCACCCACCCCTCGCCCCTGGCACTCATACTTCCCCTTCCTGGCACTCACCCTTCCCCTCCCTGGCACTAACCCTTGACCCTCCTGACTCTTACGTCTCATCCCCCTGGTACTCACTCCTCACCTCCCTGGCACTCACACTTCACCTTCCTGGCCTGACAGTCACCCTTGTCCCTCCTGGCATTCAATCCTCACCTCCCTGGCACTCACCATTGACCCTCCTGGCACTAGCCCGGTTTCCCCCAAGAACAAAAAGTAACAAGCATTGGCATAGCCAATAGATCTCGCCATTGGGACCTTATAAGTGTTTAGCTATGCAACTGTTGATGTTGTTGCAGCAAGGATATTGTGCTGCATAACTAAATACTTATAAGGTCCCTAAAGCTAGACCTATTGGCTGTGTCAATGCTTGTTCTTCCTTTTTGTTGCCTCCTCTGCTACATTTCTGTATGAAAGTCTTATGATTAAACAAATCAATGGCTTATTTACAAGTCAATTGTGCCGCCGGTGTGTCATTTTTTTGTCACCGGCGAAGCAAAGTGCAGACCCATATTTACGAGGCCCCACAAAGACACTTTGCGTGGCTTTTCATGGCCTCGTAGATATGAGTACGGCAAAGTAGCGCAAGTCCCTACATTACCTTGCTGTGTGTCAATGAGGCGTTCCATAGGCATTGCGGTGGCTGTTCCTATGCTACACACATGGATTCTGATGCAGTTCCAGATATTGAAGGACTTGTAAACCTGGGAATGAGTCAAAAGCCTACACCTACCCAAGGGAGCTGTAACTTGGAGAAATAACTTTATTTCTCCTAATTTTTAGGTCGAGCTTAGACAGAGCATGCGCTGTCTCAAGACATAAAGTAAACAGTATAACAAGAGTAATCACGCCTGCTGCTTGCGATTGGGTCTTTCTGGCGTTCCTCTCTTTTTCTGGCTCCTAATTGGCTGGCGGTCGGAGACGTCACTTCCTTTTCAACGCAGACAGCACCGTCCAACTACAGTTTTATGTGCTAGTGGGCTGTATCTGTTTTGTGTAGGGACTACTGTGTGTTTTGTTATTGCCATGGCGCCAGCTTTATGGTCCGCCATGCGCATACATGTTTAATATTCCTCTACACCAGACTGCCCCCCTGCTCCTTACTGGGGAGCGCGCTTGACGATGCATGCGGCTGCGTGGGGTTCCCCCTCTGAGGGACAAGACCAGTGATCGGGGTAGGGGTGCTGCAGGAGAAGCCCCGGGTCCAGCGCAGGGATTCGCTGCCTGCTTCCAGCTCCGTGAACTGCTGCATCGTTCTCTCCAAGCCCCCTGCACAGATGGCTCCATCTGGGGGAGATAAAACCAAGGGACCCACCCAGCATCGTCACCTCAAAGTGTTTTTTGCCACCTACCACCTTTGCCTGTTTTTGAAGGGCATCGTCAGAATACGGATTGCCTTTTCTGACAATGCTGAAAACATGACGTCTCCAGCCAGGTTTAAGAAGTACAAGGCAATCCTGACAGAGTATAACACCCAAGTCAAAGGTAGGCGCCTTGGTTTTGCTCTTTGTTGCTTTTGAATCTTTCCTGGGGTCCCTGCTGCCCCAACTCTGGTCATTGTAGGACGCCCTGTGTAGGATACCACTGTATTGCTCCTATTTAGAAGCTTGTGGAGGAGGAGAGGGGTTGCCCCTCACGTTTTCTTTTCTTTCATGTATACCGTTTGCTCTGCAGATATCGCTGCATCTAGTCATGTGTTTGTTGGTGGCTGCAACTAGTGTTAGCTGTTTTAAGAAGCTGTTGAATTGACTAAAAAACAAAACTACAAGTCCCTGAACGCAAGTGCAACAGGGATATTATGCTGCATAACTAAATACTTATAAGGTCCCAAAAGCGAGACCTATTGGCTATGCCATTGAGGCTTGCCAAATCATTTAAGTGATTAATTAGACAACCGTTTTTTGTTTCCAGATGCTTTAATCAGTTCAACAGATGTACAGAGTTATTGTCTGAAAAAGTGTATAACATAAAAAAATAAAACTTTTTGGATTCAAATACATATAGCACTGAAACGTTTAGTTTTCACATAAAAGTGGGTGTTTTCAAATAAATATGATGCCACGCCTACCCAGAATCCAAATGCAACGCATCATTGGGGGGGCTCTTGCCCAGAATCATTGTGGAAAACGATGTAAACACTTATAGGATGGCCACCTTCCCGGTGCGTCTGAGAAGCACTCCCCCGGGGCTGGGGCGACTCCAGGAGGGGGGCCTGCGATGAAGCTGCGCGCAAGCCGAGCTAATGCGCTCTATCACAATGTTTAAGTAGCGCGCAGACCGCGTCACCTTGGGTACTGGTCTCCATAAAACAGCAACATTTTTTGTGCGGGTGTGTAATTGAGCTAGACGGCAGCATTCTGTAATCACATTGTTGTCAGCTATTTAATTAATCTTCAGTCACATGAAAAATAATTGTACATTTTATATTCTGCTGGAAAAACACATTTAATCTTGCCCACCGTTTGACAGATGCATTTTTCATCTGAGCGAGGGCTGTGACTGTAAAATAGGAGGCGTGTGCTTATCATGAGTGATTGCGGGGAGCAAAGGTCTCCAGGCATGTGAGATCTTTAAAAAGAGCCCCAATGGCAGAGCGAGAGATTCACACCACAGTAAAAACAGGCATTGGCCGCGCGGCCGTGAAAGTGACAGGGCCGCTCTGCCACGAAAGTGAAAGTGATCGTGATCGCGATCAAGCGCGGCGACGGAGGAAAGACTGATGGCGGCTGCGCACGTGCACGCTCGCATGCACGCAAGCTTGAGGCCACCAAAAGCCTGTGGTGGCACTTTGAAAAGCTGCTCACTAAATGTCTCGCAGAGCTGCGCATGCGCTGGCTCAGCTAGACCTAAAAACCTGGACTGGACTACCTAATCACTCATGGGCCTGGACAACGTGGGAGCTCTTCCCCAATTATCTCCGCTTTCTACATGGCGCCGCGATGAGCACATCCCCAAGAAAAGAAAGACCGCACATCAGAGGCTCACCCACTTCAAAAAGGGAAACAGAAACAGGAAATATACAATCACTGACTAGGTATCAAAGCACTTTCCGACGAGTAACACGAATGAATACAGCAGCCATAAGAACGGCCTCTCCCTCAGCTCTGTAAATGGACTTGAATGGCTGCCTTGGCTGGCTAGACCGTGATATGTAAACACTCACACGCTCTATTCCTTCTTCTCTTTTGCACAGTGTACCGGAACACTAATACTGAGAAGCTGGGGTCATGTCTGGAGTTTGCTATAGATTTAGAGTATAACAGATCTCTAAAAGACAGGCTGGTACCTGCCTCTTACTATGGCCTACTAGCCTGCCCCTTACATCCCCAGCTAGGCAGACACTCATGCATTGACCCAGTGAGGAAGGACAGAGTTATGACCTACCCTGCTATTCATTCTGAAAGTAATATTCAGTGTTTCGTGTATGGCCCTCACCTGCTCCATGGCGCTGCTGCACCAGGGCCTGTCGTGTCCGCAGAGGGACCACCCTGCACACCTGGGCTAACTTACTGGGGCAACTGCTAGAGGGCAGGTAATTATTGAGGGTGCGTGACCTGGTCACCCCTCCCCTTCAAGGCTCTGAGCAAGCTAGAGAGAGCCTGGGAAGTTGTAAAAAACACACATACTCTCAAACAAACATATGCTGTGCCCTGCGGGAATCCATTCTTGGGATTCACTTTAATTCTGCAGTGGACTCTGGGAGTTATAGTGCCGATTAACTACCACGGGGTCAGTTGCTACAAAGCATCAGTTTAATATCAGTTGTAATGAGGGCATTTATTTCCTGTACCCATCTCTCCCGAGAAAAGGTAAAACTGTCATATGGGAAGACTTTATCCAGGCTTATAAATGTAGAAGTACACAAGTATCAATCATAACAAGCATTTGCAATGCAATATGTCTCGCATTTACGCAAATTTGCGCTATTGGCATTGTAAATGATAATGCCTTTTATTTATGTTTTCGTTTTTGAAACATAAATAAAACGCATTGTCATTTACAATGCCAATTGCTTAAACTTGAGTAAATGCGAGACCTATTGCATTGCAAATTCTTGTTTCCTCCTTGGAAAACATCTCAGTTGATTGGTTGTGTGCAGGAAGGTGTCCCTTCCTGCACAAAAGCAATTGGTCCTACAACGCAGACACCCTTGCACCATGGTACAAGGGTGCCTGCGTTGGCCCAAGGCAGCCAAAAGGGCGCCAGTGCAGTGGGAAAGGACAGGACGGCGCCGTATATCAGAAATATGACGCATTCCTACCCTTTCCTTTTGACGCAGCGCAGCAAAGTGACTTACTACAATCCCCTGCGTCAAAAACTTGTACATTAGACCCTAAGTCCTGATCCCCAATAAAGAATGCTGGTCGGACCCACCTGCAAACACCAGGTCAAATTAAGCTCTGACGTTCCTGAAGGAACCACACTACTCCTGAGCTCTGATTATGCAAAGTCTGAGTCCAAATTAGTTCCTTCACCTACTTATTAGTCCATATTGTTCTGGCCACCTGCCCGTGGAGCCCTGGCGCCACAGCAGGTCCCCTGTGAACCAATAAACTCACTCTCCCATGCCCTACACGTACTTCAGGGAGTTTGCACCTCTGGGGACTGCTCCACACCCCCTACCCCCAGTTGAAAGCAGACCCCTCTTCCGCATTGTTGAAGGGTGAGTCCTCAAACATTTAGTTTTTATTGTTTCACAACTTGTTAAAAGTGAAATAGAGCACTGTGTGGCTGCCTTTTGTTTTTTTAACACCAGCAGACGTTTAACAGTAAAACATTGCATTTGTCACATGCAGATGAGATTCTGTGCTCGAGAATGCCAGGCCTTACTTTCAGATGTCTTGCATCATGTTTCGAGAAGACAATGTTCTCATCTTCCAGCAATGAAGTGATTGATCTTTGTTTGTCTTAAACATTCTTCGAGCAGCTGAACTATCAACTCATGGTATATCTGCGGATGCATTCCTTAAAACTTCCTGAGAAAAGTATGAGGGTCTCAAGTTCCCAGGCTGAACCTGTTCCTCTAACTGACCTACTGTCCTTTCATTTCTGCCCGGCAAACGGAATTCCATCCTAACTGACTGGCAAAGAATAGGTACGCAGCAATGAAAACAAGCACTTGCAAAGCCAATATGTCTGGCTTTGGCTGACAGCTTTTTGGCATTTTCACTCGTTGTTTTGTCATGATAGTCATGGTTTTTGTGGAACCTCACTGCAGAAGGAGCTGCCGGACCCTAATCAATAGGAAGCAAATGTCTAAAAGCAAAAATATTTATATTGCCCTCGAAAAGCACACATTGCCATATGATATCAGTCCTTGGCATTGAAGAGAACTGATGTGTGTGCAGATGTGCTCCTCTGGAAAGTGTAGAGTACGGCCGCTCACAGTGAAGGTAGCCAATGGCTGAAGTGGAGTGATCCACTCACCCAGGCTGGACGCTGTTGTGGGTGGAAGAAAAAGGTGAATGGCACAACAACAGATAAAAGGATGAAGGGGGTTGGCTGAAGGCCCCGATAAGTAAGTACATTTTATACTTAAAATTAGTAAAATAAAAAGGTCTTGGCTAATGCAGACCTGAAAATGCTCCTCGGTTATTTAGTGGGGTGCCCTGGCAGACTCAATCTGAATTTAATATTATTTTTTATCTAGCAAACCGTAGCTCTAGAAATCCACCCACAGTGAAAATTGCAGGTAGTAAACATTTGAATATATACATTCAAGACGTTTTTAATTTAGAAACAAATGTAAAAGTCGTTGTAGATCATATGTTAAAGCTGTAGTAAAGAAGGGAGGACACAATGTGTCAGGCAAGTTGCCCGGTATTACATTTTCCCAGGGAAAGAGTGCTTGTGGAGTATGGTTCAATTCTTTTTAAGAGTGCCGGAGACTCTGGGATTGATTGGAACATTTGTTCCATTCTAAGGTAATCTTGCACAATTATGTGGACCGATAGACTATAACATGTTGGCACTGATCTGTCTGTACAGATATTTTTGGCACCGATTGTTTGGTACAAATGTTTTTACACTGGTCGTCTCTGTAAATGTTTTGTCAGAACTCCGCTGATAAGGCGTCATCGGTTCTTGCAAACGTTGGTGCTAAAGTTAGACACTAATGAAAATGTATATGCACATTGTGGGGCCCCTCTGTGGGAACTGGCGCAGCGCGGTGACGCTGCGCTGGACAGAGGGACTCCGGACACCTTGTGTGCTTCTCCGCGTGGTCCGGACTAGTTCCGTGACCACGCCTCCTTTATTTTGTAGTACGCGCGGACGCCACGTACAACGTCCGCGCTGGCGCACGACTACGTGCGTGAACACTAGACTGCGCAGGGCAGTCTTGAACATTACACTCCTTTCCACCTTTATTGAAAAGAAACAACATGCAAAACTGAGAGTCAATGGTGGACATGTGGAAAAACAAACAAAAGTGGCCGGCAGGCCTGTTACCAGTCTGACGCTCATGGTGTACAGTCTCAGTCCACAGCAAAGTCCGCCAGCTGTGATGAGGGGGCTGGATTTCTTCTTAGCCCGTAGCCGGCGGCCTCCCCTCGAAACAGTGCTCTCCTCGGGGTGACCGGCCGGGCTGGGGTTGGCGACAGCTCGTCCCCGGAGGGACACTGACTTGCTATGCCGGGCCTCTCTGACTCTGGCGGGCTCGCCCCTGGCTGGTCTGCTGCGTCGCTGTACCCGCTCACCGGAGATCTGGTGCTTAGAGTCGTCGGGCTTGGTGTTGCTCTGTCCGGGTTTCTGCTGGACATGTCGTTGGGCGGGACTGCAGCCCGCTTGAAGAAGGACACGTTGCGGGTGACTGTTTCTCCGTCGCGTTGAGCCGTTACCATCGTGCCTGTCCGGCGGGTGACAGTCCAGGGTCTGGGTTCGAACGGGAGCCTGAACTTGCTTCCGGGATATCGGTCTCGCACGTATACTTGATCTCTTTCTCCAATGTATGATTCTTTGGCTCGGCGTCGGAAACTCGCATACTCGTTTGAGCGCTTTCTGTTGAGCAAAGTCTTATGAGGGTTTGCTTCCGTCGGGGTCCAGGTGTGGTGGTGGGGGATCGTGTCTCGGACAATTCGCCCCATAGCGGCTGGCCCTGGGGCCGCTGTAGTGGTACGGTGGGGTGTCAGCCTGTACTCCCTCAGGAACGTGTAGATGGCTTTCTCCAGGGGTGTCTCCTCCGCATGAGCGATCCGAATCACTTTATTGAGGGTCCTCATGAAGCGTTCCACCTCTCCGTTGGCCTGTGGCCACCTGGGGGTGACTTTCCTGTGCTGGATGCCCCACTCCTGGAGATAGTCCGCAAATTCTTGGCTTTGGAACGGCGGCCCGTTGTCGGTCTTGACCAGATTGAAGATGCCATGGGTGGCGATGAGTTTCTCGAACTTTGTCGTTACTTCCTTGGCTGTGAGTGTAGGTATTATCTCCACTTCGGGATATTTGGTCAGGTCATCAATGACAACGAGCATGTACCGCCCGTCCGGGAGGTGTCCAAAATCGGCGCTCACTCGTTCCCAGGGTCTCTCTGGGTTCTCCTCGGTGATTACCGGCGGTGGCGGTTCGGGTGGACCTGCGGCCTGGCACCAGTGGCACTCCTTGACCATCTGTTCGACCTTCATATCCAGGTCCGGGAACCACACTTTGGCCCTGAGTCTACTTTTTGTCTTCACCACTCCCTGGTGGCCTCGGTGTGCCAATTCGATTACTTGTCGAGTCAGGCTCGCCGGCATCACGATCCTTGGTCCTCTAAGTACGCATCCTTGACTGTCTACTGACAGTTCGTCCTTTACCCTGAAGATGGTCTCTAGGGCTCGCTTGGCTTCCGGTGTCCTCTGACTCAGCGAGGCCTGGAGTGTTCTCCAGTCATTGTCTCTCAGGGCAGTGTTCACTAGCTGCAGGACTTCATCCTTGCGGGTTGCGTCCACGATCATGTCAAGGTTCATGGGCAGCGGGCGTGATCTTTCTAGGATGACTTGTACATACTCCTCTGTCTCTTCGGCATCTTCTCTCTCTCGGGTGGTTGCCGCTCGGGGGTGCCGTGAGAGGTAGTCGGCCGGATTGGACGCACCGGGCTTAAATTCCAGTTTGTAATCATACTCTTGGAGTTGTAGAATCCACTTCTCGATTCTCGGGGGAGGCTTCGAGACTGACCCTCGGAACAGGGGGAGTAGGGGCTTGTGATCCGTGGAAACAGTGAACGGATGTCCATAGACGTAAACGTGGAAGTGCCTGCAGGCCCAGTGGATCGCGATGGCCTCCCTCTCAATCTGAGAGTAGCGTTGTTCAGTTTCTGTCAGGGACCTGCTGGCGTAGGCTATGGGTGCCCAGTCTTCACCGTTTTGGCTTTGTGTCAGTACTGCTCCGAGTCCATAGGGACTGGCGTCCACTGCTATGTTTGTCGCCTTGGAAGGGTCAAAGTACGACAGGGTCGTGTTGGCTGACAGGGCTGCCTTGGTGTTCTGAAACGCCAGCTCCTGCTCTTCTCCCCACTGCCATGGGGTGGTGGACTTGGTGAGCTCCCTTAGTGGCCTGGTGAGATTGGATAGGTCGGGGATGAATCGCCCGCAGAAGTTTACCATCCCGAGGAAACTTCGAACTTCTGATGTGTTGTTCGGCGCTGGGGCTGTTTGCACGTCCTTCACTTTTTCAGGGTCAGGGGCTACTCCCTTGTCGGAGAACGTGTACCCAAAGAAACTGATGGTGTTCTGCAGGAACTGACACTTCTTTCTGTGTAGGGTAAGGCCAGAGTCTTTGATCCTTTGTAGCACGCTTCTGAGTCTTCTGTGGTGCTCTTCTACTGTATCGGCGTATATCAGCAAGTCATCGCTGACGTTTAGGACGCCTGTGATCCCGCTCAATACTTCTCGAATCGTGTTTTGGAAGACCTCCGCAGCGCTTGATATTCCAAAATTGAGTCGCCGATAGCGCCGGAGGCCAATGTGAGTGGAGAAAGTGGTGATGTACCTGGAGTCCGGGTGCAGAGGCAGCTGGTGGTATCCTGATCTCAGGTCCATTTTGGAGAACCACTTCGCTCCGTTTAACTCTCCTAGAATGTCGTCTATGGTAGGCGTCAGGTGTCTTTCTCTCTTCACCGCTGTGTTGGGGAGACGCATGTCGACGCAGATGCGGACCTGTCCTGGTTGTTTGGGTTTCCGCGCTACCACAATCGGCGACACCCAGGGGGTGGGCCCGCTGACCTTCTCGATTATCCCCTGTTTTTCAAGGGTCTCCAATTCCTGTTCCACTTTCTTTCTTAGGTGAAATGCTATCCGTCGATGACGGAGGGCTACTGGCTGTATGGATTTGTCAATGTGTAGAGAGACTTCTTTGCCTCGGAGGCATCCAATACCTTTGAAGGTGTCTTCGAATTCTTCCAGGATTGTGTCCAGCTCTTCTTCCAAGACGGCCATGGCAAATGAGATGAGGTGCAGGTCTTCAGCTGCTTGGCCGCTCAGGAGCATTCCGCTACCTTCTTTGGTCACGTAGATAGTGGATGGCGTCTTCAGTTCTTGGTGCTGTATGTCTGTCTGGAAGCACCCTATTAACGGTATTGGCGTCTTTTGTCCATAGGCGAAGACTCTGATCTTGGCTGGTTTCAGGATTGGTTTGTCTCGCAGTTGGTTGTAGACGTTTGCCGCCATCAGCTCTATCGAGGCCCCTGTGTCAATGGTCGCTCTCACTTCTTGGTTTAGTACCTTTATCCTGCACTTTGGGAGTCGCCGTTTTTTCCTCAAAGGCTGATCTATGGCGAACACATAGTGCACCGGATAGTTGTGAGCGTCATCGTCCATATCTTCGCTCTCAGGGTCTTCCCTTATGGCATGGGCGGCTTCAGGTTTGGGTTTAGATGATCTGCACACCGATGCGAAATGGTTCATGCGCCCGCATGACCCGCACTTCCTCCCCCGTGCCGGGCAGTCTTGTGCTCTATGTGGTGCGCCCCCACAGTATCCGCACTCTTTCCAGCGTTCTGGCGTTCTACCTCTCCCCGCCGGGCGTTGCTTTGGTCTCACCACGTTGACGTGCTCTGCCACGTGAACTTGCTCCGTCTTTACTGGTCTGTGAAGCGCTGCTTCCATATGCGATGCCCTTGCGTGGGATAATTCCTTTGAACGGCCTAGTTTTAGAATGTCGGCCAGGGGCTTGCCATCCTCCTGGAGGATCTTTACCCTCAGGTCAGAGGAGTAGCAGTTTTGGATAATCTGGCCGCGGATTTCTTCTTGTTCATCCTGGAACCCGCACGTGCTTGCAAGTTCCTTTAGGCGACCATGGAAGGCATCGAGGGATTCATCTGCTTCCTGACGCGCTTGCCTGAAGATGAAACGCTCGTAGTCCTTACTCTGCATCGGCTCAAAATGGGCATTGAGCGCGTTGAGGAGCGTGACATATGTTCGAGGGGTAGCCTCTACCAGGGTTTTGTATATCCTGTAGATATCTTTCCCTCCAAGGTGCAAGAGGAGCGCCCTGCGTCGTTCGCGCGCCGTCCCTGCTCCTTCAAAGTAGAATTGGAGCCTCTCAACCCAGTCTTTCCAGCGAGGGGCTAGGGATGCTGGGGCCCCATCAACCACAAAGGGCTCGATTGGCGGGATGGACGCCATGATGATGCAATGCAACCAGCCGCCGCACCCTTGGCACGTGGGGCGAGGGTCAGGAGAATCTTCTTCCTCTCGGGCTCGGTTCTCAAACCAGGTCAGTAATGCCAGGTGGTGCAACAATTCCAGTGGCCAGAAGAGGGCAGTATGCAGAAGCCCTGGTTGCACTGACAGGGATTGCGCGGGGGAGGGGTCCGTGGGGACAGCTGTGACACTGTGGGAAGGCTCAGCGCTGGTACCTTAGAGTGTGCAAATCCTCCTCCCTTCATGCGCCAGAGCAGAAAGCACTTGTGGCCTTTCTTGGTAGGCAGAGAGCATCGAGGCTGGCCTGCGCCGTCGAAGAGATGCGGGGCCGGCAGCTCCGTGATCGGGAGCCACGTGTGTGGTCTCAGGAGGTCGGGGAATGTCCGGGCGTGCCGGCGGTGCGGGCGAGACAGCTGCTCTCCGTGTAGCATGGGCACTTTACGCCCTCGTCGCCATTGTGGGGCCCCTCTGTGGGAACTGGCGCAGCGCGGTGACGCTGCGCTGGACAGAGGGACTCCGGACACCTTGTGTGCTTCTCCGCGTGGTCCGGACTAGTTCCGTGACCACGCCTCCTTTATTTTGTAGTACGCGCGGACGCCACGTACAACGTCCGCGCTGGCGCACGACTACGTGCGTGAACACTAGACTGCGCAGGGCAGTCTTGAACATTACACACATTCCCACACCGGCTGCCAGCCGTAGACTCGCTTCAACTGGGGCGTGTGGTTGCAAAGTAGGCTTAGTTTACATAAAACGCAGCGTCCATAGACTGCCTTGTATATTTCGGATTTCCTAGTGTGCGCTACGGGAAGGAAAACTAAACCTCACTACGAGAAACAAATCCTTTACGTCCACAAAAAAACATGAAGACGATCTGCTTCACAGGGCCGATTTACAAGGAGTGTGTGTTTTTAAGATCACTGCATATGAGCCTTCGCTAGAATTAGACACAGAAAAAGAAACTCTTGATTTAGTGTTTGAGACCGAACTTTTGCAGTTATCCAGGGCTTCTTAGCTTGCGTATACCTCCGAGCAGTTGAGTCCTAGGATTCGAAATCGGTTTTTACCGTTTCTTTGAGGAGAAAAATCACATCTTTTCACAAGATACGATGCTCCACTTCTTTGAACACATTTTTAATTCATGGTGTAGCTTAGGGTCTGTTGATCATGTATATCACTCTTATAAACAACCTTTGGATTGTGGTTTTGTTCAGTGTCACAATCCGCATCGCTAGTCCTAAAGTTCTCTCCACAAACGCCCCGTGGAAAAAATAGTGATTGGTCTGCATAATGCTAATGGAAACATTCAAGAAGCCAGCAAAGCTGAAGAGATGTCGTTATGCTACAAGCAAGCAATGCTTATGCATATGAAGATTGTTAAAGACTTGCGATACTCCTTGGAAATCCAGTGCATGCCTGGGGATGTCGGCGTGCAACCCTATAGTAAATAATTATGTCAATAGCACACCAACGGAGACCATTGTGGTCCCAATACGGCTTTGGTGCTCCCCGATTGGACCCGTCTCTATTACCTTTAAGATCAAGTTCAATATTTGGAGCTGAACAATTCTCAATAGAATGACAGACACGTTAAAGTTTCTATATGAAATTAATAGGCAAACTGCAAGAAATGTGCCATTAAAAGGTTTAGTGGTACAAAAGGGTGTGGTGATGGACGGAGCATCTGAATCAATCAAACACTCACACCCAGTCAACTGATCTGGGTTTAATCCATCACCGTTCTTTAGCACACTCTGCCACCCCAGTACAGACATGGCTATATGCAAATCAGTCTGACCCTGTGCCTCATGGGAACAGTCCAGCCCGAACTGCCAAGCCATGTCTTTCCTGGACCGGAAACAAGCTACCGAGGACCGGTTTCTGGCATTCCAGCCGTCTTCAGCCCGGCTTGCATGAATCCAGAGGCAAAGTGAGCAAGGGACTCACGTCTGAGCATACCCTGCCACACTTATGGCGGCAAAAAGCGGTACAAAAGGGGGTGGTGATGGACGGAGCATCTGAATCAATCAAACACTCACACCCAGTCAAAGGATCTGGGTTTAATCCATCACGTTCTTTAGCCCACTCTGCCACCCCTCAAGGTTTAGTAGCAAAGCATGCAATTAATCTGTACAAGAAACGTTGAAAGTTCTATATTAAATCGAGCATAGATTTGCCTTCTAAAGTTAGGTAAAAAGGGGTCTGGGTTACAGAGGGACTTGCGTCCCTTTATAGGACTTGGGACAATGACTTATACAGAAACGCCGCACGGAGCGGAAAAAGCATCTTGCTCACCGGAGGCTGCCTGACTCACCTGCTCACCGGACACTCCTGGGGCCCTGACGCTGTTGGTCTCCCCTGCCGCCGCAAGCACCATCCCGCGGCCGCAGAGGGGGAGACTACAGCTCCCAGGCTCCTTTGCCTGCCCTGCCCACTTCCGCCGGTCAGCGCGCTCGGAGGCGCATAAAGGACAGGAGCTCCCACTGAGGGGCGGGGGACAGAAACGCCGCACGGAGCGGAAAAAGCATCTTGCTCACCGGAGGCTGCCTGACTCACCTGCTCACCGGACACTCCTGGGGCCCTGACGCTGTTGGTCTCCCCTGCCGCCGCAAGCACCATCCCGCGGCCGCAGAGGGGGAGACTACAGCTCCCAGGCTCCTTTGCCTGCCCTGCCCACTTCCGCCGGTCAGCGCGCTCGGAGGCGCATAAAGGACAGGAGCTACCTCCGCGTCGCGGACGCGCGCGGGCGGCGCCGGGCTAAGCCCGGGCAAAGGGCGGGCCCTCTGTGGCCCTCAGAGGCCTGAGGAGACTGGACTGGGCCAGGGACCCTGTAGCGCCCAATTCTGACTATCATCGTGCGGTGTGCACGTAAGAACTCAACTTTTATAATTTGTTACTATTGTTGTTTTTACTTGATCGTGAGTGAGCACGCTAGTGTGTATTTCGTAGCCTCGCTTCTTATG
Organism: Lissotriton vulgaris; assembly: GCF_964263255.1. Classification (NCBI taxonomy): domain Eukaryota; kingdom Metazoa; phylum Chordata; class Amphibia; order Caudata; family Salamandridae; genus Lissotriton; species Lissotriton vulgaris. The sequence goes on from NC_141689.1 coordinate 1,313,064,205, forward strand.
ATGTCCAAACCCAAATCTGACAAAGTTAAGGTAGGTCCAGCTTCACTGGATAATTTCCTGGTTAGGAAAGTAAACCAAATTAACAATAACAGACGTGCATCGTTGGGGAAGGCCAATATGACAGGGGACTCACTAGACACACCCCCTGATATTACTCCACCCATAGACCCTGTTGCTAATATTACTGATCTTATCACTATTGACCCCCTTGTGCCCATCTCTGTAAGTGTTGAGGTCTATGCCGAGCCACCAGTACAGCTAATCGACGACACCGGTGTTTTGAATGAGACCCAAACTGTAACCCAACCTGAAAATAGGCCCCTGAGAACCTGTAGAACAGTATCTCAAAAAGATAATGGTAAACCTAATAACTCCAAGGGTAAAAAAAAGGATGGTAAGACGACTAGTGGCCCTGCTACTATAACCCCTTTTGTCTTTACGGGCATTAATGGTAATGGGGTTCATCAAAATTCTGACTTGCTTGCCTCTTTATTAAAAAATCTTGAAGCTTCATTAACATCAAAAATTGAAGAGCTTATCAAGCCTTTAACTAACAAGATTGACAATTTAGCAAAGGAAGTTATAAGGCTGGGTGGTCTCTTATCATCACATAAGACTGCAACATTTGGTGGTTTAGTTCACAGTGGGGGGAAAGGGAAAGAATCTGATAAAGCCAATGACACACGGATGAAGGATAGGGATAGGGGGAATACTGTTATAGTGGTACCAGCGGAGCCTGATAGACCCAACATATTGGATACGCCAGTGGTATCAGCTCCACAACCACAACTATCTACAACACCCCAAAACAGTAGAACCCTTAGTCACCCAAGGCACAATCGCTACTTAAATCTACCACCTGATTGTGCTCCATATGTGGCAGTACTAACTAATGTCCCTCCTTGCGGCACACATCCTGCATCTCCTTATGATGAGTCCCATAGTTCCTTGAAAAACAAGACTGTAGCTTGGCTTAACAAAAATTGTGGTTTTCCCATAGCATACTCGGACCAGATCATGTTAGTTAGACGCGTGAATTGGGTGGGACCCTCTAGAAAATCTAGCTCTGGAGACTGTATAGTCATTAATTTTAAACACCCTCAGCATGTGGCGACTGTTCTCTTGAGAGCTTCTTCACTGGTCTATAATGAAAACAGTATCTGTGTACGCCCGCTAGGCTACTTTTATGCGCATCTCTGTAAACCTACACCACAACAGAGCTTATCCAGGCGGGCATTTGAACCTTACACCCCTGTTCAAGATTCTCAATTATTTTATAACATCATGAATCCTTGTAGGTCAGCTGGACCCATTGATGTTTATAACAGGAGTAATAGTGTTGGCCCCTATCGATATGGCACGGATCTAACTACACAGAACAGGTATGAAGCATTATCTGGCCTTGAAATGTGCGACTGACAGATGGCACCTGCGGCTCAGGATACTGTGGCTACAGGTGAACTCACAAACATAATCTCAGATATCCCGGAGGTTACTAACCCAGCATGCCAAGCTATTTCTTGGAATATTGCAGGTCTTGCGGCGAAAATGTGTGATGAAAATTGGGTGATCTACATCAAACAGTTTTCGATTATCTGCCTTCAAGAAACCTGGGAGGTGGGCTGTAACCTCTTTTTGGAAGGTTATAAGGCATTTTATGTACCCGCTTTGCCATCCTTAAGGGGTAGGCCGAAGGGGGGCCTGGTAATTTTTATTTCAATACTATTACCTTGCGGAGTACGCAGAGCTGAAGCCAAGCATACAGGTGTATTGGGCTTGGTCTTATCTGGAGGAAATGTCAGTGTGGGTTTGGTGAATTTTTACAATGCTATCTACGACAGTGAGGCTAGGAATGATATTTGTTTCCTACATTCTTTTGTTTCTAATAATATGAAAGACCTAGGCCATAATTTGCTGATTATGGGGGATTTTAACTTACATCCCTGTATAGATCCTTTACATAAATGCTTACCTGAAATGTTTTGTGAACGTGCATGTTATCTCCATATGGAACACACCAAGGAGGGGGAACTGTGTAACAATCTGATGGAGGATCTTGACCTCTCTTTGGCGTTGTCTTTTAAAGACCCGTTGTATCGTTTTGATACCCCAACTTTTAAGGGACATGGTAGGGGTACCTTTATAGACCATATACTGGCCTCTCGGACGATGCAAAATTTTTTAGACTCTTTTTGCATTGTCTCGAGCGTGTTCAGTGACCATAATCCCTTAACAATCTGCTTGAAATGTCCCTGGGCAAAGAAGGGAAATAAGACCACTACTCAAGGTAGCCTGGGAACAACTGATGGCAGGAGGAGGTTAAAGTGGTCACTGGAATCTGCAGATACCCTCTACAAAACTATTGTTGAGAGTTGTACAGAGGAGATTAAAGTTTGCATGATTAAGGGGGATGACCCCAGGCTAGTACTAGAATCTTATCAAAATGTGTCGGAGAAGGTGTCAGCGCTTCTTACTGTCCCTAATAAAAATCAGGCTAAAACAGGTCCGAAGTGGTTCAGCCATGACTGCACCAAAGCTGCACGCAATCTAAGGATTGCTTTGTCAGCCTCACCGAGGAACCGGGAGGAGGTGAAGGCCTGCAGGAGAGAATATAAGGCTATTACCATCGCCCGTAAGGAGCTCCTCAGGAAGGAGGCTTGGCAGGAATTACTTGATCCCTCCACCCTGAAGAGCAGCACCAAGTTCTGGGCATTGGTTAAAAAACCTTTTTTAACCGATGACCCCTGTAATGAACTTGCTTGCTGCATAACTAAAGCAGAATGGGAAAGCCACTTCAAAAGCCTGTACTTTCTAGAGGGTGCTGGTACTAGTGCTCCTGCCCCACTTCTGGGGAGCAGTAATATAACATTTGAAATAAGCGAGGTTCGGGTTGCCATCTTGGGTCTTACAGCCAATAAAGCACCAGGTCCCGATGGAATTCCGCCGGACCTTTATAAATATGATCCAGCTTTCTGGGCTCCAATTCTGGCTGCTGTATTTAATGCTGCGGCCAGGGTAGGCTGTCCGGAAACGTGGGGATTATCAACTATAGTCCCTATCTTCAAGAAAGGCGACAGGGGAAGTCCTCTTTGTTATCGACCAATATCCCTTATCGATTCACTGGTTAAAATTATGGGGAGAGTTTTACTTCAACGTCTAGTAAGCTGGGCGACCGATAATAACATTATGTCAACTTGCCAATATGGTTTCTGTGAAGGCCGCTCTACCATAACTCAGTGCCTTAATTTGTTTCTTATTTTGAATAAATATACTGTTGTTCAAAAAGGAGTAATTCACTTAGCCTTCATGGATCTGTCATCAGCCTTCGACTGTGTCAACAGGGGGAGGCTATGGCAGACCATGAGGGACAAAGGCGTGGACATGGGGATTGTGGATTTCCTTGCGGACCTACATAATGATACAAAAGCCAATGTGAGGTTCTCAGCGAATGGGGAAACCACAGGCAAGTTTAGCACCAACAAAGGAGTACGGCAGGGTTGTATTCTGGCCCCATTTCTTTTTAATTTTTATATAAACGACCTAGAGTCTGCATTGCAAGAGATAAAATCAGATTGTCCAAGAGCAGGAGAGAGGGGCATTCCCCTGCTTCTATACGCGGATGACGCAGTTTTAATATCACGAACAGAGAAGGGTCTTCAAGCACTGCTGAATGCTTTTAATAATTTTATGTCTGACAGGGATCTCATGGTCAATAATTCGAAATCCTACATTATGCATGTTGGCCGTCAACCAAAAAAGAAGTTTGTTTTTAAATTAAATGATGTTGTGATCCCTGTTACCAATACATTTTCATATTTGGGTGTTTTATTTGATACTAAGCTCAACTGGGCTCCACATCTGGCCAGAAAGAAGGGTGAAATGACCAGAGTGAATGCCTCGATTTTTAATTTTGCCAGTAAATTGGGGAAAAAGCCGATGGTTGCCATGATGCAACTATATAGTGCTAAATCCATATCCACCGCAGTATATGGCAGTGAGATATGGGGCTATACAAATGGTGAACAAATACAAATAGCCGAAAATAACTTCTTAAAGCGCTTGCTGTGTGTCCCAGGTAGTACACCAAACTTAGCTGTACATGAAGAGCTTGGCTGTCAGTATGTCTCAGACATTGTCGGTCTGAAACCACTGTTATGCTGGATTAAATTATGGTTAAGCCAGGATATACCCTTAACCCACCAGATACTGGAAGATCTTGTTTCAATGGATTATGCCATGTGTGTACCCTGGCTCAAATATCTGAAGTCCCAATTTTTGAAGCTTGGGCGCCCAAATTTGTTTGAAAACCCGGGGGATATAGTCAAGGGTGATGTTGCAGTAATTAAGAGGGCCTTTTTTATGAATCGTAGTGCCCTAAGAGATGAAGTGGAGCTCATGAAACCAAATGTCAGAAAGTACATTATGTTGAGAACATGTGACACTATGGAAATGTACTTAACAGGCTCCTTCACCTCCCATGACAAGTTTCTGCTGACCCGATTTAGATTCAACATCTTCCACCACATTTTAATTAGACCAAAGTTGGACACTTTTAAAAATTCGGCAGCACCCTGTGGCTGCGACGGGAAGTCTCCACAGGACATGCTGCATTTTATATTTTTATGCACATTTTATGAATATCCCCGCAGGCGGTATCTTGTTACTCTTTTAAGAAAATTAAATTTTAAACAAATCAGACCCGCTCTTGTATATTTACAGCTATTGCATTCTGACTGTGTTCTCCAGGTGTTAGAATATTTAAAATTATCTGTGAGAATAAGAAAATGCTTAGATGAATAACTGTGATTTTCTGCCTGAAGTACCTTTTTGCACTATTGCTTATGGGCTCGACTTGCACTTGCACTTTGTCTGTACCGATCTTGTTTACTCACTCTGTCAAGAAACTTATATGTCTTATGCACTTATTTTATATTGTCTATGTAATTTTGTGATGCTTTTTCTTTTTAAATGAAATGTATAATGTATCGTACTTTTATGGATTGCAATATATCCGAAATAAAGTCTTTTTGAATTTGAATTTGAATTTGACTTATACATTTCTAAGGTGAGGCACAGTTCTCAGAGTGTGCACTATCATGTCCTGTGTTTGTGTGTATGAGGCTCTAGTGATCCTCAGCAGACTCCTTACAAGTATTGCGTGATCTGGTGGGCGTGGTTAACAAAGTATATGACGCAGTACGTTCAGTAAGTGGTTGCATGCTGAAGAATAAAGACTTGCAAACCCGAGCTCCATGTCTGGGGTGGTCTGTTACATGTTCCCGGGCTGGGGAGAATGATACAACTGGCAATAGGATCGGGGATATGTGCCCCTAGGGATACAAGACTGCTCTCCCTGAGAGTTAGCCGTGGTCCAGCAAACTGCTAATGCATGCCATGTGCGACTCAAAAAGGGGTCTACAAGTGTCGCATGTGGATTCTAAGCAAAACTTCAGCTTTTGAGAGGCCCTTGAAGAAGGTGAAGGCTCTATGGAGGAGCACTATCAGTAAGCCTGTCAAAACTCTACTGGTATGGCCAAAAGAAGAGATACTGTACCACAGTATAACACAGAACCAGCACTGATGTAAATCTGAAATGCTAAAGACACTGATAACCAGATACAAAGAAGCACCAAAGGCAGCGACAGCATGGTGCAAGAAAGCCATAAAGGTAAAGACGACCAGGCACACAAAACCACTAAAGGCAGCGAAAGCCAGGTATAATGCATAAAGTCAAGAGCGGTGATGAGCATGTGCAAGAAACAAAACCATTACTCACAGTGAAGAAGGAAGATGACATCCGACAACCTCAGCTGGGGCACAAAGACTCGAGTACTAGTGAGCAGGTTGCTGTGCCACCTGGCCAAGAGTAACTGAAGATTAAACGTTGTCTGAACTGCATATACTCTCGACATTAGTAGGAAACAGCACAAAATACAATGCAGCTGTGTTCCTGAAACCACAGCCTCCTTTTGGTACCGCCAAAAAGCAGAATATTGGTGCCAGATGGACTGCCTGAATCAAAACGTTCGATGACTTCATAGATACTATAGAAGAAGCAGATGACATAAAGATCATCAAATACCTAAAGAACCTCGCAGGTGATGGAATACAAAAGTGATAAAGGTGATTTCACAAGCTGATAAAGTATCACACCATCAGATCAAGAAGACGTTGGAGGCCAAGTTCAATACAATGCCGAATGTTGACTATGTAAGGTCAACTTTCAACCAAGCAAGACATCAGCTTAGTGAGATGAAGGATGAGTTTGTTGAGAGACTCTATACCCTCATAAAGCACTGCAAGTTCAATTAATTAAATGATGAGGAAGCCATGCATCTTAATGTCATAGATGGTTGCCTCTCCAATTAATTTCGATGATGCATGCTGTGAGAAACACTTCGTGTGGAGAAAGTACTCAAGGCTGCAAGAGCAGAGGAACGGTATGACCAACAAGCTTCTAATATGGAAGCTGGAACAATCCAAAATGAATCAGTATTGAGCATTAAAAAGTAAGCAGAAACACAAAGCAGAGGTCCACAGAGTGATGTCTCTGAAGAAAACCGAATTGTGTTTCTGCTGTGGATTATCCTTTCCACAAGAAGGTAAATGTCCCGACATTGGACTAATATGTAAAGGCTGCGGGAAGGAAAAACATTTCATAATGGATTGCAAAGTGAATGAAAAACTAAGTGCATCACAGAGAGATGAAAAGATGGATGCCAGAAAGTTTCAGAAGCACTCTAGCCGCTCCCACAAGGCCAAATGGCAACATCAACTAAGGCAAGTATAAACAAAATGAAGTACATCGTTATCACATTCTTCGTCCAAAGGCTTGTTAACGTCATCATCAAGTAACAGTGAGGAAGATGGATGTGCGATGGTGATGTCAGTCACAGACAAACGTACACATATAGGATTGGCTGCTTACAAAGAAGAACATAAATCTAAAAAGAATCACCACACAAAGCAACAACGGTTGTTTGGGCATTGTCTTAAAATCACACCCAAGGTAAATGGTTGCCCTACAACTTTTGTTATAGACAGTGGTGTGTCGATAAATATCATGCTGACAGAAAAGTACAAAGGACTGTCTCCGATACCAGGTTTCACACCGTCAAGTACAAAGGTAGCTGGGCAGCTTTTATGCCATTGCAGAGTAAAGGACTCTTTGTAGCAACCGTGAGGCACAAGAAAATGTCAGTCCAAGCTCCAATTCATGTCCTCCCAGGTATGTTTGAACGAGTGCATGCTTACTAAGTTTTGATACTGCTCCTTACATGGGTCTGATCTCTATTAACTACAACTTGAATGGCCATTCTGAAATAGTGAGCCAATTCCTGACACTGTTTCATGGACATGGGAAACTTAAGACTATGAAGGTGCAGATACACATAAATGAAGATATTCACCCTGTTGCACAGCAACACTGTTGAATTGCTTTTCACGTACAGAATGCCAATGAGAAAGAACTAGAAACACTGTTAAAGCATGACATCATCAAGTGCTGTACTAGTCTGACACCGTGGGTTTCACCCAATGTAGTAGTGCCAAAAAGGACAGTGGGGGTTCAGTGCACTTTTGTGTTTAAATGCGACAGGCCAACAAAGCAATCGATAGGGAAAGACATCCAGGTTCACATATATCGGACATGATCATGCAGTTGAATGGCGCTAATGTTTTCTCCCGCCTTTGTTTGAACAAAGGCTATCGTCAACTTGAACTGGAAGAAAATTGTAGGTACATTATTACCTTTTCAACTCATGTTAGTTTGTTCAGATATAAAAACCTCAGATTTGATGTGTCGTCAGCTGCAGAAATCTTTCGAGATGTCATTCGTTGAATATTTTATCCTGCCACACATACTTTTAACTACAGTAATAATATACTGGTGTTTGGATCTCCACCAAAAGAACATGATAAAGTACTCACACAAGTATGCTGTCTGCTTGCTGATACAGGTCTCACACTAAATGTAGAGAAGTGTGAGTTTCATAAAAACAGACTTACCTTCTTGGGCATATTTTCTCTGAATATGGAATCACTCCTAACCATGAAAAGGTACAAGCGTTGTCGTCCACTTGTCCCCCAGAAAAGCTGACCAGGCTTCAATCCTTCTTAGGCATGGCCAGCTACTGCTCAAGGTACATTTGCAATTTTTCCGCTGTAATTGTCCCTCTAAGAGAATTGACAAAGCAAGATGTTCCGTTTGAATGGGCATGCAAATGTGACCGAAGTTTCAAGAAACAAAACATGCAATTGAAAATGCAACATAAATGGCTTACTTTGACCCAAAATTGTATACAAACATTGTGGTGGATGCAAGACCGGTGGGGTTGGGTGCGATCCTTGCCCAACACAATGGACAACCCGATGCTCAGAGACACATGTGGCCTGTGCTAGCCAGAACCCATCTCAGACCGAACGTGCCTATTCTCAACCTAAGAAAGAAAGCTTAGCTGTAGTATGGGTGTGTGAACACTTCCATGTGTTTCGGTACGGACAGCATTTCATCTTTGTCACAGATTATCAGGCATTGCTCACTATCTTTGCAAATCCGAAAGTCAAGATGTCCCCCTCGCATCGAGAGGTGGGGTTTGCATCTGCAGGAGCATGATTACACGATTGTGCACAAACTGGGATCAAAACCCTTCAGACTACATTTCACGAGTGTCGCTACAGCGTCATAGTACAGCGTCCAAAGCGGCTGAGGTCTACATTAATTTTGTTGTAAAGTCAAGGGCTCCTGCATCTCTTTCTATTGAACAGACTCTAACAGCTACTAATATGGACAAAGTCATGCCCAAGCTCTAAGCTAATGCAATCATGAAGGAAACATACTCGAGCACTTACAGATGTTGTTGAGTAACAGAAATGCAAGAATGTTCGAGGATAATTCCTTTTACACATGATGGTATCCTATTGAGAGGGGCAGGAATAGTTATCCCTGAAAGTTATTGAACTGGCACACAAAGGACATTGTGATTGTGGCTTTGCTGCAACTAAAAAAGCCCTCTGTGATCGTGTGCTGTTTTTATGCCTTGATGAATGAGTTAAAAAGGGAACATAAACTTGTCATCTATTCAACAGTCTATCTCGCAAAACTACTCAGCACCCACTGAGCATGCTTGGCCTTCCTAAGCAAGCATGGGAGAGGACTGTGGTTGATGTCTTTGGCCCCCTCAATAATGGATATCATCTCATGGTAGTTGTCGCTGAGTGCCCACGCTTTCCTCTAGTGGAAGACTTATCATCAACCACACATGACAGTCATCGAGGGCTGGATGACATTTTCACAACATGGGGTGTTCCCTCCATTCTCAAATATGGCAACAGTCTCCCCTTCAATAGCAGAGAGTTCAAAGACTTTCTTTGCTTGAGCATCAACATCACAAAAGTACACCTCTCTGGCCACAGGCAAATGGCATTGTTGAATGACTCATGAGTGCTTGGAAAAGGGTGGTTCTGCATGCTGTGCTGGAAGGCATCAACTTCAAATCAGCTTTATGCCCAGCCCTTGGTACCTACCATTCCACCCCTCATTCCGTGACAGGAGAAAGTCATGCCACCTTACTGTTCAGGAGAGCTCTTGGAACAAAGATACCACATTGAGCACCAGTCGGTCAATATACCCTGATGAGATTTGTGTCACCGAAACCACTCGCAAATGCAAAATGAAGGCTTACGCTGATAAGTGCTGATGCGCTTGAGACATGGTCATAGAGAAAGGAGGCCTAGATATTGTCAAGCAAAAGTGTACATGCAATAGTGACTCTACATTTGATGCTGAACTGCTAAAAGTTGTGGCGCACAAAGGACATATAGTAACTGCTAGCTCCAGACCTCATGAGTGAAGCAAGTCTACCCGAGGGCCAAGTCAAGCATCCAATGCTGCTCTAGAGATGCCAGATGTAGGTCCCCCTCCTCTATGTCGTATAGCTAGATCTGGAAGACTGGGGCAAGCACCTCAACTACTTATCAAGGAATGATGATGTGTTTATATATGTATATTGTTCGTCCTTTTTATTTAACAAATGGGAGATGTTGTGTCCTGTGTTTGTGAGGCCTCTAGTGAGCCTTGGCAGATTCCTTACAAGTATTATGTAATCTGGTGGGTGTGGTTAATAAAGTTTGTGGCACAGTTTGTTCAGTTAATGGTTGCATGCTGAAGAATAAAGACGAGTAAACCAGAGCGCCATACATGGTGTGGTCTGTTACATACTCTTAGGCTGGGGAGGATGCTACATGCAGCAATGAGAAACAAGCAAGAAAATGCTCTTTACTACAGAATACCTTCGAGGATTGTCCTACATTCAGTCAGTCAATCAATCAGTAGATTTGTAGAACGCTTCTTGTCACCCTTGAGGGAATCCTGGCAGGGTCCATTTGATTAGCCGAATAGCCAGGTCTTCATGGACTTTTGAAACTCTGGAAGAAATAGGGAGGTTTGTAGATAAAAGGGTTGCTTATTCCATGTCTTAACTGCTAGATAGGAGAAAGAGCGACCTCAGCATCTGCTACATTGGATGCGAAGGGCGAGGATTATATAAAGGGATGCAGAGTGGAGGTGTCTGACAGACTGATGTAAGTACAGGTGATGGTATAAGTAGGCAGGTCTGCAATTGTGTAGGGCCTTGTCTGCAAGGGTCAGTAGCTTGAACTGGCATCTTTTCTGTACAGAGAGCCAGTGGAGTTCCCTAAGGTAGAGAGTGATGTCGGTTCATCTAGGAAGGTCCAGGACGAGTCTCGCTGCTGCGTTCTGTATGGTCTGTATCGTCAGAGGAGGTGAGCTGTGATCCCTGCTTAGAGACCATTGCCATGGCCCTGTCAGCTGGAGATGAGGGCCAGGGTGATGGTGCTCTTCAGCTTTGGGATGGCCATTTGAATATCTTTCAAAGCATGCGGAGGAAGAAGAAGCAGGGGGGGGAGACAGAGTTGACGAGGCATCATGGTTAGCTTGTTGTCCAGAATGAGGCTTAGGTTACTAGGGTGGTCAGTGGGAGTAGGAGTAGGCTCTAGTTCTGAGTTCCACCAGGATGCATCCCATGGGTAGCTTTTGTTTCCGAAAATCAGTACCTCTGTCTTGTCTGAGTTAAGCATCAGGTAGTTGTCCTTCATCCAGTTGACGACGTCTGTCATGGAGTTGTGGAAGCTGGTCTTGGTGTTGATGGTGTCTTCGGAGAGGGAGAGTTGTGAGTCGTCGACGTAGGATATGATGTTGAGTCCATAGGTTTCTGGCGATGCTGGCCAGAGGTATCATATAAGTGTTGAAGAGGGTGGGTGTGAGAAAGGATCCTTGGGGTACTCCACAGAAGATTTCCTTGGGCTCGGAGGTGAAGGGAGAAGGTGGACCTTTTGCATTCTACTGGTGAGGAAAGAGGGGATCCATCTGAAAATGGTTCCTTGGATGTCTATGTTATGCAGCTTTGTGATGAGTATGTGGTGGGCAACCATATCGAAGGCTGGTGAGAGGTCGAGGAGGATGAGAGCTGCTAGTCTTTTCTTATTCGAATAGGGCTTGAATGTTGTCAATAGCCGTGATGAGGGCCGTCTCAGTGCTGTGGTTGCTGCAGAATCCGGATTGGAAGGATTTGAGTAGGACTGTTCCATTCCAGATGTGAGGAGAGTTGTTGGTTGGTGGCTTTTTCCAGTATATTAGTTGGGAACAGGAACAGGGAGATAGGTCTGTAGTTTCTGAGTTCCCTGGGGGTCTGCCAATTGTTTCTTTAGTAGGACATTGACTTATGCAAACTTCCAGCCCTCGGGGAAGGTGGCCGTGGAAATTGGGGTGTTGAACAAGGTGGTGAGTACATGACTGATTCTGTCTTCGTCTAGGTTGAAGATGTGGTGAGCGTATGGGTTGGTTGGGGCCCCTCAGTGGACTGAGTTCATGATGGAGGCAGTTTCCTGCGGGGTGAGCTGACTCCATTCAGTTAGTTGGAAGTCTGGGGTGGTAGCGGGGTCATTGTGTTGCTTGAAGAAGCCAGTGGGCTTGGGGTGGGGTTTGAAGTTTCGTTAGATGTTGGCAATCTTGTCATGGAAGGAGTTTGCAAGGTTGTTGCAGAGTTCCTGTGAGAGGCTACTGTTGTTTGTTGCAGCTGAGGGGTTGAAGAATTCTTTGGCGATGTTGAAGAATATATTGCTGTTATTTGAGCTTGAGTTGATGTATTTGTCTAAGACCTTTTTCTTCGATTCTCTCAACTGTCTGCTGTAGCGGTTGAGGGCTGTCTTGAAGGCGGTCTTGTCGGTTGTGTCTTTGCAGGTAAGCCATCTCCTTTCCAGTTGTTTACAGAGTGATTTAGCGGTTCTGAGGTCTTCAGTGTACCAGCTAGCTGCTTGGTGGACCTTCTGTGGGTGTTGTTGCTAATGGGAGTGATGCTGTTGGTGCGGTTGGTGATCCAATTGTTGAAGTTTGGCGTTCTGGTCTTAGTTGTTGGAGGACATGGGGTAGATGGTGTTGAGCGTGTTGATACATGTGTCCTTTGCATCTCTTCAACTTTCACGTCAAGACTTTATTTTTCTTCTTCTCATTGCTTAGAGGTTCTTGAGCCCACAATCCATTATACTGCTTGATGAAATTAGCTTACAGGATTTTAGGAAAATAAGCACACATGTAATGCTAATTAGTATAACCAAAAGTGATGTTGGTAGAAATCTCAGATTTCCTCCACCTACACTGCAAGGAGCAAATACAACACAAGACGACTTTGCAAAATCATAGGTCTCATAGCAAGCTATTCCTTATTTATGATGGTTAGAGCTCTTTGGGTTTTAGTAGCTAGCCAATCTACTAAAGTTGATATCCTTCTAATCTTAACCTTGTTTAATACAATTCCTATTGGAGGTATAAGTGTTCCAAAGGCATCACTAGGGGTCAGCTTGAAACTACACTTACTTCACTTTATATAGCGCTCAAGAGGAAAATCTAGCTTATTAGTGTGATAGAACCGAGGGACAACTGGGTCTCCATAGCAACTACCTACCCAGTGATATGGGAATTGGAAATAAGCTAACATACCACATACATAAGAAGTGTCTTTAATACTTACCTCTAATTCGGAAAAAGTTTTGTCTTTGAATTAATAATTATGTTCACATTCGCTCCATTCCAAATTTACAACAGTCTCATTTCACTCTTGCTTTCCTATTATGCATAGGGATACCTTTTTTGCAACGTCAGTGCACAATTTCCAATGTGGTTTCTTCAAAGTCTTCTTATCCTTTATAATAATATATTCTGCACCTGTTTTCTTTTCTCCATTCTCTTCATCTATTCTTATCCTGTTATTTAGTTCATCTACAAATACCTTTTCATATCTACTTATTTTATAGGTTACATCATGCAGGCTTTGATTAGTAGCCCTCATGTTAGTTACAGGAGTAAAGAATTTAATCAAATACTTACGCTGATCCTTAGACTTAAGTTTTGTAAGAATGGATAACATGTTTAGTAGCCCACAAATATATATTAGTATCATTTACAACTGTCACATCTTCTAACAGCTTATCGTAATCAGAATAAAACAGTTCTGTACAGAATTCTGGTGGTAGAAAAGATTCAGGAAAATAGAGCTTGAAAATGAGTAAGAGGGGGTAAATGAAAATATACTGCCCTCTCAGCTGCAAAGGCTGGAATGTAAGAACACACATAACAATGTTCTACTTGCATAACTTTCATTATTCGTCCAATATTTGAAAATAGACATTGTAACTATAAACACTCTCATGCTGTGGAACATGTGAAACCTTATTTTCGTGTACTGGTTTACTGACAAAAAGTTGTAATTGTGGTAATCACTGGAGTATGAGGGACATCACCTCTCAATAGATAAACATCTAACAGCTATCCAATCATAGACACAAACGTAGCAACTGCCAAAGCTACAAGCAAGGCTTTGCAGTGTTGCTGCACCATGTTAGCTAGCTTAAATCAGATCAAGAAAATATCTGAATCTAAGATTGTGGTAGTAAACCCTCTAAGTTTTATCCTATGGTTACTACTGTATCTCGAAAACTACAGGGAGTTTTATTCTGCATCAGCTCGAGGCCTAAGGCTCCAACGTCCTCTGACTTTAGCCTAGCTCTCTAATCGTCCTTTTCATCATTTGTCAGTGATTATTATGGGTGAGCTCTTTGTGTAACTGGTCTTAGTCTCGGGGAGGTTCGTCAAAATTGGTTTGGCAGTCATTGAACTTGAAGTTGATTTTTGCAAGCTATATCCAATCCGGGCCTGAATACTTTCGGTTGACTTTTCTCTCTCTTTTGGGGCGCTTGAGTGTAGCCAAGTCTCTGCTTTCCACCAACATCCTATAGTCTAATGCCGATGCTGGGAGGATTGTAAGGTGTTGACGTAGGAGGTCTAGGTTGCGGCGGAAGCTCTCCCAGCACTGCAAACTGTGCAGCTTGGGCACGTATCACTACTTGGTCTGGATTATAACGGCACTCCCGCTTCCAGTGCCCCACCTTGCTGCAAATGTGTCAATGGGTAACCTTCCTTAGGGCACTAATGCTGGTCTCTGACATATTACCTCAACCTCTTCCTATGCCAGGGGCATGCCATCCATATGTCATGAAGCTTTAAATCCCTTTGACCCCCTCATTTTGTGCTAACTGGGTTTGGGCTATCATATACCTCTCCTAAAATCCCCTTTCGCTTGGCTTCTAAAATGTCTCTACAAAATTTTGCTCATTGCAGAATCTCGTTACAGCAAACAAATGTGGGCCGGAATGCTGACCATGCAAACATTCTCCCCCAGTCAAAAGATCTGGGTTAAAACCATTGTTCTTTTGCCCTCTACACCACCCCAGTTTGGACCCAGCCATTTCCAAATCAGTCTTGACCCTGTGCCCCATTGGAACAGTCCAGACCGAACTGCCAGGCCAGGTCCTCCCTGGACCGGAAACAAGCATCCTGGGACCGGTTTCAGGGTATGTCACCCTTCTTCAGCCAGGCTAGCTTGAATCCAGTGGCACAGTGAGCAAGAGACCCATGTCTCGGCATACCCATCCCACTTAGGGCAAAAAGTGTTACAGGAAACAAATGATGGTCGGAATGCAGACAATGCAAACATTCTCCCCCCGTCAAAACATCTGAGTTAAATCCATCGTTCTTTTGCCCACTACGCCACCCCAGTTTGGACCCAGCCATATGTAAATCAGTCTTGACCCTGTGCCCCTTGGGAACAGTCCAGGCTGAACTGCCAGGCCAGGTCCTCCCTGGACTGTAAACAAGCATCCTGGGACCGGTTTCAAGGTATGTCACCCTTCCTCCGCTAGGCTAGCCTAAATCCAGTGGCACAGTGAGCAAGGGACCCATGTCTGGGCATACCCATCCCACTTAGGGCGAAAAGTGTTACAGCAAACAAATCTTGGACGGATTGCTGACAATGCAAACATTCTCCCCCAGTCAAAAGAGCTGGGTTGAATCCATCGTTATTTTGCCCACTACTCCACCCCAGTTTGGACCCAGCCATATGCAAATCAGTCTTGACCCTGTGCCCCATGGGAACAGTCCAGACTGAACTGCCAGGCCAGGTCCTCCCTGGATCAGAAACAAGCATCCTGGGACCGGTTTCAGGGTATGTCACCCTTCTTCAGCCAGGCTAGCTTGAATCCAGTGGCACAGTGAGCAAGAGACCCATGTCTCTGCATACCCATCCCACTTAGGGCAAAAAAGTGTTACTGCAGACAAATGATGGACAGAATGCTGACAATGCAAACATTCTCCCCCAGTCAAAAGATGTGGATTAAACCCATTGTTCTTTTGACCACTACGCCACCCCAATTTGGACCCAGCCATATGCAAATCAGTCTTGACCCTGTGCCCCATGGGATCTCATCAACTGGGATCTCGTCAACTGGTTTGCTCTGCCAACATAAGACATGTTAAATATTATAGTTACCACTTTTGGGTCGAAGTCCCTGCACAAAAGAGACAAGAACCCCTCCCACGTTGTCTCCAAGTGGATTATTATTTCCCCTGTGCTCCCTGTAGCTCAGCTCCCGCCCTCATTGCCAGAAGCTGCTCTTCGTATGAGCCGACCCGACGTCCTGATTTATTCAGACGCCGATCACCCCCACTGCCTCAAGCCGTCCAAATCGCTATCCAGCATTGGATCTCACACACCAGCCCCTCCATCCGCATGAAATTGCCATTGGCGGACATCACTGTTCCCTCGACAACCCAGTCCTGATGATGATCCCGACTGACGGGGATCGAAACGCCGTCGACCACACAGCTTAATTTTATGGCGCCCTTCTTGTTTTGTACTCCTGGAAATTGACTCATTCTTGTTTTAAGTGATTACAACTTGATCCCTGGAGCCATTACTCTGTATATTTCACCTATTGTCACTACGCGCCGACCACGCTGTTTCACCCCAGCACTTGCACTATCACCACTATTCACTGTATATATTTATGTATATATCACCCTCACCAAGTGCCACCGGGTTGTTACCCCATTTGATGTGTACAGTGCTGTTTAACTGTATAACTTTGCAACAGACCCGCCATGCTCTTTAAGTGGTGAATAATACCCGCCTTTTTTCAAAAACTGCAGTGACTCCTTAATTTCTTTCCTTTGTAATGCATATTGCATACACTTGTTGAAATTGTCTTCCAATTGACACCTGTTGGGAATTGTTCTTATTTACACTCCCTGTACACCTGCATTAACCTTTCAAAGTAGGTGTGCACCAACATTTTCAGTTCTTGTGAGGTTCTGAAAATATTGGTCCAATTCATTTCTCTTTGTGAAACCTTTGCCTTTAGATGTTTTATAGCTTTGGCATACTTAGTTTTGACTACAGGCTAAGGTCTAAGGAGTTCTGGTGTTGCCAGTCAACTTCCCTCTTATATTCTGCCCACAATTCCTTTGGGACCACCACTTTGAATAACACATCTAAATCTTCCCACAAGACCTTTGAAATGGTCTCAGTCTGTTCCATCTGTGTATACCACTTATTAGGATTTTCTCTAAGCTTTGGTAGGGAGTTTGTAAAATGGAAAATATCTGATTGTGACCATGGGACATGTATGTATGCTCCTCCCTGTACTTCTCTCAGAGGATACTCCATCACCAGCCCTCCTGCGGTTCCTTCCTCATCTTCCTTAGCGCTCTCTTTCTTTCTTTTAACCTTGACCTTCTCCTTCCTGGACAAGAGCTCTCTGGATTTTTCTGTCTTTCTCCCAAATGTTCTCGATCAATTCCATTACATGAGTCTATAAACCTTTTAACTTCAAATAATTTTAACTCCTCGCCACCCATCATCATCGCAACATTCTTCTACAGCTTCTATCTCTGGGTTATATCAATTGCACGCCTTACTGACACCCTTTTCATCCTTGCATGCGTCTCTCTCATCACTCTCGCTGCTTCCTTGCTCATGTAGAGCAACTCCCTTTCATTGTTATTCCAGTCAAACTGTAGTTGTGCGACATCACGACAAGATAACTGTCATTTGACCCCAGTGCCCCGATGTACCTTGATGTGGAAAAAGATACAGAAACTTACTTACCCAAGTGCCCAAACTAGCTGAAGGGTTGGAAATCCATGGGATCCTCTGCTTGCGTTCGAATAGCAACTACTTGCTGCATTAATCCCAATTATTTGTCATGAGGGGGTGCATCGATACAGAAAATTAACGCATGTATTGGAAATAAGTGGGCCTTTTACAGGGCACCGAAACACGATATTCAGTTGGAGTTGTATGAGCTGTTTAGAAAATGGTAAAAGTACTGACCTCTCCAAACTAAGACAGAAGAATTGTGTTCCCAACGACTTGATAGCGCTTTTCTTTGTGCAGATTCCAGGACCCATAAAGCACTATCCGGTGAATCAAAGTTCACAACTGAGACTGGAAAACCAATTATTACATTCGATGACTATGAAGCACATTAGGCTCCTCAAAAAACAGAAAATGAGTACGTTTCAAACCATGAAACTTCAAGTTTACAGAAGGCAAAGAAATCAGATTAGTATGACTTAATGTTCAAAATGTGTATGCTCAATTAATATGCAGTTTCAAAATAAAATCAAAGCCTTATATCAGAGGACAAACCAGCATGGGGTTTCTGCAAGGGGAGAGTCAAAAGAAAATCAGTTCTCTTATTAAGAGAGTATTCTAAATCTCCTACTGTGCTCTGCTGTAAACTGCATTGAAACTCAGTTTGAAATCCAATCTACTCTGCACTAACTTAAATTGCTTAATTTTAACATTTGAGGCACCTACATACAGTTTTCATGTGGCAGTCTAATCTGGTTAAGCGGGATGATACAATTATATGCTTGTTAGGTTCGTAGGACTCCTTACAATACAGCTTCTTTCAACATTGCATTCGACAAGTAGGACTCCAGCTTCACCTAGAAATAAAATGCTCATGTCAAAAAGCAAGTTGGCAACCAGCATTAGCAATTTTAAAATGCTAATATATGAAATATATATATATATATTTAATAAATATGAAAATACGTCACCAGAGACAAGCTACTGTTAAGCGCAGACAGACACAGTGAAGGGTCTGGAAAATGTGGACTTCCTTTCAAAATGTTTAATTTGAACGAAGAGCCTTCTTAAAGGCTTTCTGTAAACCTAATCTGAGCTAGCTCTAAAGACTATTGGTCATGGTATCCTGAAATTGCAGACCTTGTTGATGTCTATACTTTTTTGAGGCTTTTGCCAGTTTGTTGGTCACACATGCAAGCGGATTCAGCAGTATTACATTTGAAGGCGTTGAGCCCACAAGCTTCTTTGACTCTGCGCACACTCCTCAATTCGGACTACTGTCCTGAATCTGTAGATCCAGAGGGTGAGGTGATCAACCCCACATACTTCAGCAGTCTATTCTCCCTCTTGCCTCAGTCGCACAGATATGCTACCTCCCAATAGGTCTGAATATTCAACATCTTGTACCAGTCTCTTACCATTCCCTCACTCACCCTTCCCCTCATTCCTGGGGGCGGGGTGGAAATCTAAACAGAAGGACAAACTGTTAAGAAGGCCTATAGGTCTTGTCTGCATTTATTGTGAAAAATGTTTTGCTTGTGTAATATTATTAATGTATATAGTTGTATTGAAGAAGGGCATTATTGATAAAGAGATTAAGTGTGAAACATATCTTAATTTTCATCTAGGATGGCTTTTTAACATGATGGCGGCTATAAAGGAACTAAGGGCCACATGTATGAAACCATTTTTGCATTTGCAAATGGTGGGAATTGCTACATTCGACCGCTTCAGAGTGCAAAATAGCCTTTCAAGATGTATGATAGGCTTTGTAGTCGCAATGTTAGGGAATCACAAAACATTTTGATAACGTAAAATTGTGACTACAAATAGGGAATTGCAATTTGCGATTCCCTATGCACATGTACCAAGCATTTCTTATATTCAAACTGGGTATTTAGGAAAGGCTATTACCATTTCACTATTGACTGCAAATTGATGGTAACCATGTGCAATTTTTGAAAATGCACAAAAAATGCATTTTTTATAGTGCCATGTAACGCGCATATGATATGTGTGATTTTCTTTTATTTTTTTAACCATGTTTTTATTGATTATTTTCGAAGCAGCTCGGATATACAGTAGCATTACTTTACCATTCATGCAAAGTACATACATGTTGACCATCTGTTGGAAGGTAGGATCCTTCTGCATGGTTATCCCCACTTTATGCCTGGTGCTAAGCTGTTTTTGACTAATCTGACTGGGATCCTGCTAATCAGGACCCCAGTCTCTCTTTTTTTCTCCCTTAAATTTTCATGTTCAGTACTTAGGTACATCCCAGATTGGATAATGAGGTACCCTTCTGCGCCCCTGTTCATCACTTCTCTTGTTTCTTCTCATGCCCCGGTCCGCACTCTCCGCTCTTCTTCTCTTTCTCTTCTTCATATCCCTTGCTTCCGTAAATCCAGAACGGGGGGCACTCGGTTCTCAGTCCTGACCCCCCAGTTCTGGAACAGTCTTCCTCTCTCTATCCGCTCCATTCCCATCTACACTCACTTCCGCAAAGCTCTTAAAACTTTTCTTTTCTTTCAGGCATTCCCTTCCAAAAACCTCCTTAGGTTCCCTCTGCTGAGCTCTGATCAGGTCCCCAGCGCCAGGAAGCCGTTTGGCCACCGTGCGCTTTATTAAATACTTTATTCATTCATTCATTCATTCATTCATTCATTCATTCATTCATTCATTCATTCATACCCTTTTAAGTTCCTAGTATATGGTACTAAGGTACTCAGGGCATAGGTTACCCCAGAGGTCCCCCATGGGCTGAATCATGTATGATGCCACCCATGGGAGACCATTCAAACTGTAACTACAGGCCTGCCATTGCAGCCTGTGTAAGCCGGTGCTAGCACCACTTACTAAAGATATAGGTTTCGTATTACTAGGGTCACCACACCTAAAACCTATAAGTCACCCCTATAGCAGGCCTTTGCAATCCTGAAGGCAGAGTGCTTGTTTCTAAGGGCAAGGGTGCCCCTGCATGAGCAGGACACCCCTAAAGTCTATGGAGTCCATTCTAGTGTGTTGTAAGTGAAGTAGTCATATACAATATAGAGGGGCACGGCGTAATTATGCGATGACCATCTCAAAACTGGCTGCACCGAATCCCATCATGTTTGGTATCAAACATAGTGGAATCATACCCCCAGACCGTAAACAGTGTGGGAGGTATGATTCCACTGGAAGAGCCCTCCGTTAGGATGTCCATGTCCCCAGTACCAGTCTTCCAGACCTGGACAGCACAAAATGGTTGCTGCCGACCAGAGACACGATGCTGCCCTCCTGCTGCTGAGCCAAGCTCGAGCAGAGGAAGGCAGAACAATAGGCATCCTGTCACAGGGAGGTGTGACCACCTCCCTGACAGAATTTAGTGTATTGGGCAGGGTGGGCGCGCTTGCCAGTGCCTCTCAGTCTGCATGAGGGGCACATTTGGTATCCCCATGCATAGTCCAGCTCAAACCAGTCCTGGGAGCCATAGGCTCCCACTCTAGCGCAAAACTGGACAAGGGTCATGGGAGTAAATTCCCCCCTGTCTAGACCCTCCCCTGGGAGGGTCCCCTGAATCATCCCAACCCTTTCCGAAGGGTACTTAAGGGCTTACCTGTGGATGGGTCCCTAGATTCATTGTGGGACAAGATTCAGATCAGACACCACTTCTTCTAACGTCTGGGCATTGTGGACTTCGTTTTGGCTTGACTTAAACTTCCTTCCAGTCTGCTGCATTGTCTGTGCCTGTGCACCATACAGGAACTTTCCAAGACCTGTGGGCATCAAAGACACCTGGAGCAATCTCCCTTTAAGTGAAGGAGTCGTCCCTGCAGTCACAGGCACTGAAACTAAGTTGACCGGGCTGCTGATCCTGAGCTCCTCCAGACCACGAAAGGTTCTGTAACACAGGTGGTGGTTCTCCACAGCCCTCGAGGCCTGCCCTGCCCTCTCACCAAGTTTTAGGCCAGTATCCCTTGTGGGGCTGCAATAACTGAACCCCTGTGCACTGCGCCAACTTGCAGTTGCAAAGGCTTGTTGGCTTCCTTCCAAGAAGATCTTCGGAATCCAAGTAGCCCCAACCTGAAGCATCTCCAGTCACCAGAATCTTTGTCTACACCGCATCATGTGCATTGTGGTCTGCATCTTTTGGTGAGCATCTTGAGGTCCTCTCGCAACTCCAGTGCCTCTGCCCTGTGGGTCTATTTGAGGGTCACCTTTACTTCTGTTGGACTCCCCTGATTGCTCGCTGCCTGCCCTGACTCATCTGCTTGTAGTGAGTCCCCTGGACCATGCTGCTCCCAACACTGCACTTTCTTTGACTTCTGCGTGGGTTAAATTTTTCAAAGCTTGTTGGTGCTCTCGCCAGATGGACACCGACCCCTCAGCAATCGACATCCGACATGAGACAGCTCGTACACGGTTCCTGGTCTTCCTGGTCTTCCTCCGTGTCGGCTGGTCCTCACAGCTGCAGAGTCAAGGTCTTCCTCACCTCTCCTGCAACTCCTGACATTGGTGGGCATTCGTCTTCCAGATCTCCTTTTCACTCCTGACTAACATAGACTGTCCTCTCTGCTTGCAGGTACCTCTCAACTAGAATCCACCTTTGGGTTCCACTGGACACTTTCTACTTCATCAGCAGCTGCATTTTCCTGAAGCCCTCCATTTGGTTCGACACAGTTTCTGTCACCACTTCACACCTATGCGCCAAACTTCCCTGGTGTAGGTAACGTGTGTACTAGGGTATCCATGGGTGGGGTGGCTCTCCAACCTTCTGTCTTCCACTGGGTTTCTTCAGGGTCCACTGGGAAGGTTCCTTAATCTTTAAAAATCCAACCGCGACTCACTCATTGACTTGTACAGAGAACTCTGTCATGTTCCCGTGCTGCACACGATCTCCGTGGGGTTCCTAGTTAGGCACCTTGGGTGGTTCTTTGGGGACCCAGCATTTCTACGTCCTCTAGAACCTGTCTTGATCCGAGTCTTGGTTCTCATTCCACTTTCTTAGTATATGGTTTGGTCCCCCTCTGGGGTCCACTGTGTATTTTGTGGTATTTACTGTGATTTCTAAGAAAAGTATTGTGTGCATTGTGCATATCTCTGGGTAGTAGATATCTAAACATATTAGGTAGTATTATATAATAAATACATATTTTTATAAATACCTTTTGTGGTTCTTTTTCACTTGGTCAATACATATAAGATTGTTTTCTGGTAAACCAAGCTGCTTTACACTACTTCTAGACTAAGCCTGAAGGCTTTTTATGGTTTTCTAAGGCCCCCTAAATCACCATAAGGTTCGTCTTGACTGGTGCAGGGCATCGACTTACATGAGTGTACATCCTATACCAGGCCAGCTTCTCACACCATCATAATGTACATATTTTGATGTTATTTCAAATCCAAAATACAATAAGCACATTGCTGATGTATTGACCTAGATATGAGATAGCTGTAAGATTACAACACATGATAATATTTTGGAGCACCATGTTCAACCCTTCACCCCCTCCCGCCTTACACTCACTTGAGTGGTCTGGTCTGACTTAAATACAGATTACTTATGAGGCGGCCAAGAACCTGTGTGTGTGGGGGGGGGGGTGGGGGGGTTGGGCGTAGGGAGAGACGGAGTCAATGGCCTCAAAGCAGGTCTATTATTGCTAAAATCACAATGTGTGGTGGTCCAGCATAAACGGGTGGCTCATTCCGTGAATGCGCTAATTGTCAGTGGAGCAAGCTTTAAATTGTTCTAGCAGGTGAGCCCACTCCATTGAGATGGGCTTTTTCTGAAGCCCTCTGTATTTCTCCCGCTGTAGGGCCTCCCTTTCTGCCGTGGCCCAAAGTATTACTTCTTCCCCCCAAGCTCCCTCTCTCATTGTCAAGTTGGATTTCCAACGCTGTGTGAGCATTCTTTTGGCCAATATCAGGAAGAGATCAGTGATGCTGTGCAGCACCACAGCTTTCCTTGGTAGTGGTGATAGGCCCAAGAGACACACTTCAATACTGGACCAAGAAGGTCTTTCGGATAGATGCGACAGGCCTGTAGTATTTTCCCTCCAATACCCTTGCAGGGAAGGGCTGGACCAAAGCATGTGGATCAAGCCGGCTTCCGGCAGGTGACAGTAGGGGACATTCCTAGGGAGCGGATTGATACATTGCATGGACCCCATGTAGTGTTAACTATGCCCTAGGTAATAATGAAAGCTGCCTGAATTTGAATTGGACAGTTCGAGACACTCGTTTGGGGTATTCAAGGATGAACGCCCACTCTTTGTCCGTGAGGGCCCGTGCAATATCATTCTCCCATTTCTGCCTAAGAGGTAGTTGTGGAATTTCCAAATGCTCCCTCAAGCACCTGTTTAACCATCTAACTAAGTGACTTCCATAGCCCATTAAGTATAATGGTTGTAACAGTTGGAATGTAGGATGCTCTTGTTGCTCCTCGAGCCAGTGTTGGCGGGTAAGGTGTAGTATGCTACCATGGTTCAAAAACAATGTATACAGTACATCATGGGTGCGCACAAAGTCAGCGTGGGGCATTAAAGTTTTATCATTGAATAGAGATTCTACCGTTGTAACTCCAGCATTCCCCTAAAGTGCCAATGTGTGGGCTGACAAAATCCCTTGTGGTGCTACCTTTCAGTAGTGTAACGCTATCTGGAGAAGTAGGGGAATTTCCCTTGGTCTCCCGGGTTCAGGGCAAAGTAGAGCCTCTAGTGTTCCAAGCTGCCATTGAGCAGGTGTGTACCCAATTTCGAACAAGTTATGGCCAGCTGCCAATATGCCAGCCATTGTAACTGTCCAACTAAACAGTACGCCTTAAAGTCCTGGGCTCCCATACCCCTTCTGGCTCTGGGCAATTGTCGTTTAGTGAGGCTAATCTGGCAGCGTTCTGAACCCCATATCTGGTTTATCAATAAGGAATTTAAGATTCTGAATAATCAAGCTGGGACCACCACAGGGTGGTTAACAAAGTACAATAGGAGCCTCTGCAGCATTACCATCCTAGCTACTGCAAGGCGTCCCACCGTGGACAACAGTAATTTAATTCAAAAGGCCTCCTGTGATTTTAGGGAATTAACCGTGTGGACCAGGTTTCCTTCTAATGTGTTGTGGGTGTTTCTGTAGATCTGAAGTCGCCAGACGTCCTCCAAACCCCACCCCATCATCCATTGACTCAGGATCCTATCCTGTTGAATCATTATTGTTCCAGGTAGTGGGAGGTGCAATCGGTCTAGACCTACATCAAGGACCGCATTAAAATCTCCCCCCAACAGCCAGGGATACTATGACCATTCCGCTAAGGTGACTGACAAGCAGGATAGAAATGCCTCTTGGTCAGTGTTAGGTGTTTTTATTGACCCGAGTACTATCCGTTTCCCCATCTAAGTTACCATTTATTAGTACATATCTGCCTTGGTCATCAATCTTGCTATATATGAAGGAGATTGGGACCCCTGCACATATCCACACTGCCGCCCCACGTGAGAAAGCCAAATAAGCAATCGGATACAATTGCCCCCTCCATCTCTGTTGTAATTTGAGGGCTTCAGTAGGCATTGAGTGAGTTTCCTGAAGGTATACTTTTTGGGCGCAGCGTCTGTGCAATCGGGCCAGTATTCTGTGTCGCTTGTGGCTCAATCTCATTACCCATATATTCCATGTGCTGAAATTGTATGATTTAACCACTGACACCATTAGGAATCAACATGCAGATCAGAAACTCCCAGCCCCCCAAGCGGCTCCTCCCGTATACAATCATCCAGATCATTATCAAGCTTAACAAATTAACAAAGTCCCAATACTCGGTCAATTGAGTCAACATCGTTCGACCAAATTTTACTCTAACTGATAAACTAGTTAACTGTGATGTAACAAGTGCCTTCACTTGTGGGGTAGTCGACTGATGTAGTAAGTGTGTAAGTCACTAGTGATAGGCGGTTCAACTCAGTACAAGCCGGGCCTCTGGTTAATATGTTATAATATGCGATAATATCAGAAAAATCTTTTCTCTGGCACGCTTCAAAAAGTAGGCCAAAACTTTTCTCATGGGTAAGTTCCTTGTCTAATCTCTGCCTTCAACCACCACAGTGTGCCTGACTAATCTAAGACTATCGCCTTTTCCTCAGATCACCTATTCACTCCACCAAGAAACTGGGGTTTTACACAGATTCTAACTGTAATTGTAGCCATACACCTGTGTCCCTCTGTTCCCCTATGGGTCCAGCACCCTTGCCCCTTTCCAAACATTTTGTATACTTCTGTACTTCTAAGCCTTTTGTTTGTTCACTTCTGTAAACCTTGTAAAGCGCTCTGATAACCTCACGGGTCAAGTTTGCGCTCTATAAAACACTAAAATAAATAAATAAAATAAATAAATTTGCCATACATTTTAATAAACAAGCCGTTACTCTACTTATAAATCATGTATATCTTCTAGGTAATAGCGACCTGGACCAGTAGAACCTATTATCTGCTGCAAAGCCTGACGGAGGCGTGCAAAGAAAGAAAAATAAGGGCAAAAGATCGATTCCCCTCTTCCCAATTGGGCAACAATTCAGTAATTCTTAGCCCAGTGGGTCATTACTTAGCCGCATGTTCATGGAGGAAAACAATGCGACACACCGTCCGAGTCCGATGTTGCCTCTCTCAAGGGACTGGAGCTGATGGGTGGGCGGTTGGATCGAAAAGCAGTTACTTAGCGGAGAGCCTCCTGTCTGCCCTCCAAGACCAGCCTTGGGGATGGGGCCCCCAATAGGCTTTCTTGTGTAGTTAGTCCTCTTCTGCGCCTATTCGGGTTTTTTTGTGATTTTGGTTGTGATCTCTCCTGGCAACTACACCCACCTGTTTCTAGGAAGTTTCTGTCTAACCAGTCCCAGGCACTTTCCGGCGTTTCAAAAAAGTGGGAGCGACCCTTGACCCTGTGATCCAGGCAGGTCGCTCCCTCTGCCACCGCGCAGACCCCCGTGTGCCACTACTGCCGCTGCGTGCCTACTGCTGCCTGAGTCCTCGTTGTGATTCTCTCTCTGCCTTACGTGACCCTCTGCCTGCTGTTGCTGTGCCCCGTGTTTTTCCTTTCTGTAACCCTTGTTCGGTTTAGCTCCAGTCTGACCGTCTACCTGTTGTTGCTGTGCCCCGTGTTTCCTTTCTGTACCCCTCGCCCCTTTGCTTAGTTCTGCCTTCTCTCTCCCCCCCTGCCCCCTCATGCCTTCCGTGACCCTTACCGCCGCTCGTTCCCCGCGGCCCGCCCCCTTGTTCCCGATTGGTTGCCCCGCTCCCGCCTCCCAGCTGCTCCTCCCTCCCTCTACCCCTCATATGGAGGCCGCGCGGTGGTGAGAGGAGCGACCCTTGACTCTGTGATCCAGGCAGGTCGCTCCCTCTGCCACCGCGCAGACCCCCCGTGTGCCACTACTGCCGCTGCGTGCCTACTGCTGCCTGCCTCCTCGTTGTGATTCTCTCTCTGCCTTCCGTGACCCTCTGCCTGCTGTTGCTGTGCCCCGTGTTTTTCCTTTCTGTAACCATTTCTCGTTTTAGCTCCAGTCTGACCGTCTACCTGTTGTTGCTGTGCCCCGTGATTCCTTTCTGTACCCCTCGCCCCTTTGCTTTGTTCTGCCTTCTCCCTCCCCCCTGCCCCCTCTTGCCTTCCGTGACCCTTCCCGCCGCTCGCTCCCCCGTGGCCCGCCCCCTCGTTCCCGATTGGTTGCCCCCTCCCGCCTCCCAGCTGCTCCTCCCTCCCTCTACCCCTCATATGGAGGCCGCGCAACGGCCGCGCAACGGCCGCGCAACGGCCGCGCAACGGCCGCGCAGCGGGTGCGCCGCTAGTGCGCCAAAGGCAAGCCCGTCTGCGCTCATCCGCGACTGGACCGCGCCCAGTGCCAGGACCCCTGGTCCTCGCCGACGCCAGCCCACCCGACGGACTTACGACGCCGGCACCCTCCACGGACTCAACACCGGCAGAAACCCCGCCTGCTACCGAGCCACCCCGAAATGCACCTACGGACCCTTCACCTGCCAAGCCTGCAAATTCACCTGCCTCCGAACCTGCACCGCACCAGCCAAGACGATCACCAGCAACAACCACCTCAAGTGCATCCTGCTCAACACCCGCTCCGTCCACAGGCATGCAGTTGAACTCTGGAACCTCCTCGACACAACCTCACCAGATGTCGCCTTCCTCACAGAAACCTGGATGAACGCCTCCTCAGCCCCCGACATCGCCATAGCCATCCTGGAGGGATACAAGATCACCCGGAGAAACCGCGTGAACCAAACCGGAGGAGGCATCGCCATCGTCCACAGAAATACCATCCGCATCACGACCAACTCCGACGACACCCTCACCGCCGCCGAGCACCTTCACTTCCAGATACACACGACCCCAAGACCACCCTCAGAGGCACTCTCATCTACAGACCCCCGGGACCACGCACACAATTCAGCGAAGCCATCGCGGACTTTGTCAGTCTGCACGCCCTCACCTCCACAGACTACATCCTCCTAGGGGATCTCAACTTCCACCTGGAGAACAAAAAGGACTGCAGCACCGCCACCCTGCTGGACAACCTCGCCAACCTCTGACTCAAGCAACTGGTGAACACCCCCACCCACTACGCCGGCCACACGCTTGACCCCGTCTTCTCCTCCAGCAAGCATATCTCCTTCAGCCACTCCACCGGACTACACTGGACAGACTACAGCTGCGTCCACTTCAACTTCAGGGGATCCATGACCCACCACCGCCCGCAACAGGTTCTCCGCAGAAGCTGGAGCAAGATCACCGCCGACCAGCTCGCCACCACCCTCAGCCAGAACCCACCCACCAACACGACGGACCCCGACAAAGCAGCCCGCAACTTCACACAGTGGCTCACCGGCTGCGCCGACGAACTCGCACCACTGAAGAATCCTCCCAGCAGACCCGGCAGCAGGAAAGCCTTGTGGTTTACCAACGACCTCAAAAACTCAAAGAAAACCTGCCGCACCCTTGAGAAAGCCTGGCGCCACGACCAAACAGCAGAACACATGACAGCCCTCAAGAACGCCACCCGCAAACACCACCAGCTAATCTGCACCACCAAGAAGACCGCATTCAAAGAACGACTGGACAACAACACCCACAACAGCAAGGAACTCTTCAGCATCGTTAAAGAGCTCTCCAACCCCAGCACCTGCAACAACAACATCACACCCTCGCAAGACCTCTGCGACTCTCTCGCCTCGCTCTTCCACCACAAGATCGCCGACATACACAAGAGCTTCCGCGCACTGACCACGCACCCAACCACCGAACCAGCACCCCCCACCACCACCCTCTGCACCTGGACCCCTGTCAACACCGAAGACACCACCCGCCTGATGAACACCATCCACTCCGGTTCCCCTACCGACCCATGCCCACACCACATCTTCAACAAAGCCGACTCCATCATCGCACCCCAACTCCGGGACATCATCAACAGCTCCTTCGCAACCGCCACCTTCCCGGAGAGCTGGAAACACGCCGAACTGAGCGCCCTCCTGAAGAAACCCACGGCGGACCCAACGGACCTCAAGAACTTCCGCCCCTTCTCGCTTCTCCCCTTTCCAGCCAAAGTCATCGAGAAGACCGCCAACAGACAACTCTCCGCCTTCCTCGAGATCAACGGATCCCTCGACCCCTCACAGTCTGGATTCCGAGCAAACCACAGCACCGAGACCGCCCTCATCACAGCCACCGGCGACATCAGGTCCTTGCTCGACAACGGGGAAACTGCTGCCCTCATCCTTCTGGACCTCTCAGCATCCTTCGACACCGTATGTCACCGCACCCTGGAACAGCGCCTCGGCAACACCAGAATTCAAGGAGCAGCACTGAATTGGATCATCTCTTTCCTCGCCGGAAGAACCCAGAGAGTCCGCCTCCCCCCGTTCCGCTCTGCGGCCTCCGAAGTAATCTGCGGCGTACCGCAAGGATCCTCACTCAGCCCCACCCTCTTCAACGTCTACATGAGCCCTCTCGCAGCCATCGCTCACCA
This sequence comes from Lissotriton vulgaris, assembly GCF_964263255.1. NCBI lineage: Eukaryota > Metazoa > Chordata > Amphibia > Caudata > Salamandridae > Lissotriton > Lissotriton vulgaris. Next base: position 1,313,093,708 of record NC_141689.1, read on the forward strand.
ACACAACCTCAACATCATCTCTTACGCCGACGACACCCAGCTGATCCTATCCCTCACCAACGACCCCACCACCGCCAAAGCCAACCTCCAGGAAGGAATGAAAGACGTCGCAGAATGGATGAAGATCAGCCGCCTGAAACTGAACAAAGACAAGACGGAAGTCCTCATCCTAGGACCATCTCCCTCTGCCTGGGACAACTCCTGGTGGCCCCCTGCCCTGGGCATCGCACCCAAACCAACGGACCACGCACGCAACCTGGGCTTCATCCTGGACTCCTCCCTCACGATGACCAAGCAAGTGAATGCCGTCTCGTCATCCTGCTTCAACACCCTGCGCATGCTCCGAAAGATCTTCCGGTGGATCCCCACCGAAACCAGGAAGACGGTCACCCAGGCCCTCATCACCAGCCGTCTGGACTACGGGAACACCCTCTACGCTGGAACCATAGCCAAACTCCAGAAAAGACTCCAGCGCATTCAGAACGCCTCAGCATGACTCATCCTGGACATCCCTCACCGCAGCTACATCTCTGCCCACCTGATCAACCTGCACTGGCTCCCCGTCAACAAGAGGATCACGTTCAGACTCCTCACCCACGCACACAAGGCTCTCCACAACACGGGCCCGAAGTACCACAACAGCCGCCTCACTTTCTACACACCCACCAGCCAGCTCCGATCCGCCAGCCTCGCCCTCGCCTCCGTCCCACGTTTTCGGAAATCCACCGTCGGAGGTAGATCCTTCTCCTACCTGGCAGCTAAGACATGGAACTCCCTCCCCACTCACCTACGGCTGACCCTGGACCATCTCTCCTTCAGGAAACAACTCAAGACCTGTAGCGACCCCCACCCCCATTAGCACCTTGAGACCCTTACGGGTGAGTAGCGCGCTTTACAAATTTCATGACTGATTTATTGACTGCTTGTGAAGGATCTTTAGTTTCGCTGGGAATAAGAGAGCAAATGTTAGGCCGGCAGCACAAACTCGAGATTTGACCTCCAGGAATGTAGCGCGTTTACGCTGGACTGCCAGTGTATAATCTGGGAAAATTGAGATTTTAACATTGTCAAGTAATAGAAGGCCATTGTTCCAGACTTCTTTCAGGAGTAAATCACGGTCTCTAAAGTTCCGTATTTTGGCCATGATTGGCAGTGAATTTGCGCCAGGGATAGGTTTTTTAGAAGGCACACAATGCGGGCATTCTACTGTAAACAGAGTGGCTAATCCCGTTGGGCCACCTTTGTTTTTAGCCATTCTTCAATAAACAACGTCAGTTGCGGGCCTTCCGACCCCTCAGGGAGGCCCACTATACGCAGATTGCTCCGTCAGAACCACCCTTCCGCATCATCCGCCTGGGCCTTCAGAGCTTCTATTTGTTGGGCGCAGTTGTGAGAGCTGATATCATGCTCTTTCACCTTAGGTGCCATGAGGTCCAGAGTCACCTCATAGGTCTTGACCCTATCCGATAATTTTCGGTGGTAGTCTTTTAACAAATTGAGTTCAGTAGAAATAGTCCCCAGTTGTTGTGCAATGACTGATCCGGAATCCTGAGCCTCCCGCAGTATCATGTCTAACTTACCTGCTGGGGGGTTTGAGGCATCTTCTTCACCCAGTATGGAATTCATGGAGGAAACCTTAGAGGGCGAAGAAGGGGACCAGGCTCTCCCTGACGATGCTCTTGATTTAGCTTTCGCGTGCCCCATTGCCAGTGATGGGCTAGCCTGTGAAGGAGAATGGATAAGGGAAGACCCCATCCAAATGGTGAGCCCACTCACAGTAGTTCAATAATTTAAAGCTTTATCTTGGCTGAGTTGCTCTTTGATGAGTATTCCGAGCCTCTCCCAGGACAGCGCGCCACAGAGGAATTGTAGACGTACATTCAAGGTTAGCCGGTTTTAGACCCCTATCTGAAGAGAGCAGTCAGCATCTTGTCGCTGAACCAGTTGCATACAGTAGTACATTGTGGACCCCTCTGTAAGGCACCGTCTCCGTAAGCCCTCCCCCTCACTGCCATGATCCAGACAGGTTCTTTTGCTCCCCCACAATTCACGATGCTGCAATTCTTGGGGGGGGGGACCCTGTGATGGCGCGCTCAGTGGGGTTGTAAGGGAGGCTTTTGACCGCCAGTACCCGGTGGACCACCAGTTACACCTACATTCCTGGTGCCAAGTTCAGCCGCTAATGCCACCCCACACTCCTGTGGATGCGGGGGCTCTGCTCAAAGATAAAATACAGGTGGAGGGGAGGAAGTCAAACGTCTGATCCAGTTCGTGTCAATTTAATGTCCAGGGGAGCCAGCCCGCTCTGTGAACATCCATATCACCACCTCAGCCCAGGTTGGGGTAGATGATTCAAGTGTACTTGAAGGCCTCACTATCTTCTGGCCTGGCGGTTAAACCTCTCTGCGGGCGCCACCTCACTCCCTCTGCCATCTCCTCCAAGGTCCCCTTGTGAGGGGCCGTTGGCATTATACATTTGCTCCAAGGTTCACTCAATGCCCCCCCCTGGAATTGGGTGCTGCGCATGGGGCTGATTCGCCCCTCAATTGACGCTCAGGATCAACAGGTAGCTACAGGGAAGGTGAGGTGAGGAAGTAAAGCCTTGTCCAATTCAGTTTTGTCTTCTTTTGCAACAGGTGCTTCCTTACCCGTGCTGACATCTCCAGAGACACAGCAGGGGAGGCCGTTGTCGGTAGCTGCAGGCCTGATGGTCTGTAGACTTCTCCCCCAGAGACCGGGGACTGCAGCAGGGCCCACCCGCCACTGATCTGGCAACAGGATGCACAGGTAACAGCACAAGGGGGGAGAGAAGCGAGGAAGGAGAGATTCACCACCATCAGCACTTGATGCGGCCTCAGATGGTGCCAGTCGGGAGGCCGCTGCAGGGCTCCGCTCCTCCAGGCCACCCTGGCCACACCACGCAAAAAGTCAAGGCCCGATGGACCTGCAGGAACTCACCGCAGGGCCTCGCGCCCCCTGTGCTGGCTTCACAGCTCCGTACATTAGGGGCCACCCTCACAGGCAGCTCCCAGGGCAGTCAAGTGGTTTCGGTTCTGCAGAGGCCAACAATCAAGTTTGAGGCGTCACAGACCTTAATGTCGCTGGCAGGCCTGCAGCTTGTCGCAAGAGCTCGGTGTTCCCAGCCGCTTTTGTGTCCAACTCTGCTCAATTCCGCAGCCCCCTTATGGCTTAGTAGTAGCTCTAGGGTTATTTGATGACACCGAGGTCATTTATGTGCAGGGATATGTGACGGATTGTCGTCCCGGGCCCAGAGCTCATCGATGATGCGACCGCCACCTTAGGCTGCTAGCCACGCCCCCGTTATGTGTGTGCTTTACATTGCACACTTTTTGGAGAGGGTGCTTCAGGGGGGCCTTAGGCACCCAGGCACCCTTGGGCTTGCATGACCTAATTTGTGATTACCAATTAGGTAAACGCAAATTAGGCAATGCAAAACCATTCACACCTATTGTCCATTTGACCCATAGTTGCAAAAGGAGAAGTATTACCTAATAGCAATTACCAAATTGCGTCTGCGAATCTTTAGGAATTGCTTTTAGGTAATCGCTATTTTCTTACATACCGTTTTGCATTCCTTAAGTTGGAATTACCTAAAATTCGTTATTTAGGGAATGCAAAATGGATTTTTGATACATGTGGCCCTAACAGTATTTACTACTTTACTACTACTGAATCTGCCAGCTGTGTTTGACACTGCTGACTTCCAAAATTTACTCCTGACACTAATCAAACTTGGCATTCAAGGAAGTATCATAGATGGGATTTCCTCTTATGCCCAAGGCAGGTGCAGCATTGTCTTACAGCCACTGTTGCAGTGAACAACTATCACAATATAGTCTGAAGTGCCTCAAAGCTAAATTATCTTTGTACTCCTACTCAATCTCTTCATGATGCCACTACCAAATCCAGTCAGTTCATTCAATCTAACTTGTTACAGTTAGGCTAATGATACACAGATTATTGAATCATCAAAATTGGGGCACTGTCTCAATGTCACCGACAAATTGATGCCGATAAACCATTTTAAAACATTTTTTTTCCAAAAACATAGCTCCTGACTTGTAGACAATGGAGAAACTATATTCCTACAACAATCTAGCCCAAGCAGCTAGAGTATTTAGCAAAGTAAAGTAAGGTAACATGCAGTGATCATGCACACTGACTTCCAATTGATCCCACAAGTGACTCAAGTCACAACATCTTCCAACTACACAATGTAAAGTCTGCAAACTGTGGTGCAGAACGAAGGATAAAGACAGCACCTTGCCAGAAGGAGCCCAGATTGTTGCTCTTGCAATGGAGATGGCCAGGAATTCTTTTTATTTGCATTTTTAGTTTTGACAAGTATGTGTTTTTGTTTGGGTATGGGTGTGTTTTAATTGAGCTTTTTTTCTGATAGAAACTGCATTTAGTTGGTGACATTAACCTTACAGGCAATTGACCACTGCACCACATCCAGATTCAGTGAGGATAGCTGTGCAGATATACTCTTTGATAGCTTCAGGTGACTAGAAAAGAAGCAAGAGCTGCATGACTCTGAATCCCTGCCACATACCTAGACCTGTATGCAGATTTCAGTCTGGCATTGCTTTAAAACTCTACATAGGCTCTTTCTAATGCAACTCATGAAGAGGGCCTGGGCTCCTCTCTTTATGGCCCAAAATAGCAGAACCTCCCTTTGTTACTTTAGCTGGGTCGGAATAGAGAGGAACCTTGGGATCACAAAACCTCAAGTCAACCTTCAGGATCCTATATGGTATTGATGTACAATTGTTGTTACCTGTTTGAGCAAAACAGCAGACAGGTACGAAGTTAAAATATAGAAGGTGAGTGAGTGAGGGATATGTATAACCCTGTAGGGCACCAGGGTCTCCGTGCAGGTCTCAGGTGTTAGATCAGTCGGAGACCAAAGTGTACTTTTTGTCCTCGGTCATTAAGATCTGGAAAAGATTAATGAGGTACATAGTGCTCATATTTTATTTATTTTTTATTTAGGTTTCTTGTAGAGCGCTAACAATCATCCCAAAGGGATATCACGGCGCTAAGTTTGCTAGAGAACGGGTGCAGTGAGCAACGTTGCTTGATTTAGTCGAAGTGGGGGAAAAGGAGAGTTTTTAGTTTTTTCCTAAATGCCAAATGGCATTCTGTGAGTCGGAGGGCCACAGGCAGTTCGTTCCACTTCTTTGCTGCGGCGTGGGAAAAGGCTCGTTCGCCCATCCTGGCTCTTTTAACTCGGGGGACGCTAGCTAGCGCCGAAAGTTGAGAGCGGAGGTTTCTAGTGGGAGTGTAGAAGTGAATCCTATTTCTCAGAATGAGCGGTCCTGTCTGGTGCAGTGCTCTGTGAGTGATGCATAGCATTTTGAAAGTTGCTCTCTGTTTCATTGGCAGCCAGTGCAGATCACGCAGACAGTTTGAGGCCGAGTCGTATTTCCCTTTCATACAGATGGCCTTGGCTGCTGCGTTCTGCACCAGTTGGAGTTTGGTGAATAGGTACTCCGCCATGCCAACGAACAGGGAATTCCCATAGTCCAGCCTACTCATCAAGAGAGACTGAACTAAGATTCTTCGACACTCTATTGGAACCCATGGAAAGACTCTTTTGAGCATTTTCAGGGTTGCAAAGCCTTTGCCGCATATAGTGGCTACATGCGTTTTCATGGAGAGGGAGGTGTCAATCGTTATTCCAAGGTTCTTCGCTGTCGATGTTGGGGCAGGAGGGACACCCAGGGCAACCGGCCACCAGGTGTCGTTCCACAGTTCGGTATGTCCTCCGAACAGCAGTATCTCTGATTTGTCTGCATTAAGCTTGAGATAGTGCTTGTGCATCCAGTCAGCCAAATCAGAGAGACAGTTTATAAGCCTCTCCTTGGGGTTATCCTCCTCGTCTAAAATTACAGTAAGCTGGGTGTCATCAGCATATGAGCAGATTTCAACACCCCACCTTCTGCCAACTTCAGCAAGGGAAGACACAAAAACATTAAACATGGTAGGGCTTAGCGAGGCCCCTTGCGGGACCCCGTATTTGATAGTCCGGCGCGGGGATGAGAAGTTGCCCAAGTGCACTGATTGTGATCTTTCCGATAGGAAAGACCGCAGCCATCCCAGTGCTCTGTCCCTGATGCCTCTGGATGCCAAGGTTTCCAGGAGCAGATTGTGGGGGACAGTGTCGAATGCTGCCGAGAGGTCTAACAGGATTAGGGCAACTGTTTTCCCCTTGTCCACATGCATTCTGATGTTATCAAGCACAGCAAGGAGAGTAGTTTCAGTGCTGTTGTTGGCCCTAAATCCTGTTTGTGTAATGTCTAGGAGGTTGTTTGTTTCGAGAAAACTGACCAATTGTCTATTGACCAGTTTCTCTAGTACTTTCGACAGATAGGGAAGTTGGGAAATGGGTCTGTAGTTGGCCGGGTTGTTGATATCAAGACCTGCTTTTTTTATAAGGGGGGTGACTGTAGCATTCTTCCAGCTGGATGGAAATTCTGCTGTTTCTAATGAGTGATTCAGCAACTGGGTTACTGCAGGGCAAATCAGAGGAATAAGTTGACGGAAGATATGGTGGGGGCAAGGGTCCAAGGGGGAGCCGGATTTTATTTCGAGCATTGCTTTGCCTACTTCCTCTTCGGAGAATGGGCCGAAGCTGGTACAGTGGGCATGGGAGATAGGTGGCTCTTGTTCCCCTGAGAAGCCCGTCTCAGTATTGGGGAAGGAAGAGTAGATCTTGTCTATCTTTTCACAGAAGAAGTTGTTCATTTTATCACAGCTGAATTGCGAGGGAACCAGATTAGATGATAAGCTGGGCGGGCAGCATAGCTCTTTGACAATTTTAAAGAGCTCTTTGGAGGAGTCTTTCTTTTCTAGGATTCTGTTGGAAAAGTAATCCTTTTTTGCCTTTTTAATGGCTTTGGTATATTGCGACAGTTCTTTTTTGTAAGTTGCCCTGGTCTCTTGGGATCTCGTTAGCCTCCATTTGTGTTCGAGCATAGTGCATTTCCTTTTAAGTGATTTTAGTTCCTGACCGTACCATTTTTCAGACATAGTGCGCCTGGGTTTAGGATTCCGGCACTGTCGCGTACAGTGCTCTAGGGCTGATGCGATGTGGTCCTGAAGTCTCCCTGTCGCTTCATCGACACTTGTTACTCCGGAAGGGGGATGTATAAAATGTTTCTTAAAAGTTTCCACCTTGAAGTTCGCAAAACTTCGTTTGTGGGTTGCCCTCTGATGAGAAGGTCTGGTGTTTTTGACCGGTAGGTGAATATCAAATTCAGCCATAAAGTGGTCTGTCCACGGTAATGGTCTTATCCCTGAAATGGAGATAGGGTTAATATTGGAGAAAATCAGGTCAAGGGTATGTCCGGCCTGGTGGGTTGGTTGCTCAATACGCTGGGACAGCTGCAGTATCTCCATGTTTTCAGTTAATTGTTTAGCAAGGGTGTTATTAATATCATCATAGTGGATATTAAAATCTCCTAGCAGTAATATGTTTTTATTCTGGAGACAAATTGGCATGACTTGTGCTAGAAGATGCGTATTGAATTCCGCGGTGCAGCCCGGGGGGTTATAGATGATGGCTCCACAAAATAGGATGGTGGTATTAGTGGATAGGGAAAATGCCAAAACTTCGTGGATCCCAACCTGAGTGATCATTTCCTGTTTACAGTTAAATGAATCTTTAAACAGTAGTGCTACCCCCCCTCCCTTCTTCTTCTTCCTATTAAGGTTAAGAATTTTGTAGTTGTCTGGGAGGGCCGATGCAATGTCCGGAGTATTATGGGTATCTAACCAGGTTTCTGTGAGAAAGGCTAGGTCTGGTTTGTCATTTTCTAGGATATCCCATATTTCGATTGCATGTTTGGGGAGGGACCTTACGTTAAGGTGGATACATTTTAGAGTCACTTCAAGGGAGGTGGGATTGGTAGGGCAGTGCCAGGGGTTGCTCAGCCAGTGGCAGTTCCGACAACTGACTGGTCCCATGGTGTTAGAGGGCTCCAGTAGTGCACATGATGCTTGGGACTGAGAGTAAACGGTGTTAAAATTTTTCAGCTCGCTCCCTGAGTAGGTGATGGGGCGTTTGCTCGGAGACCGTGGGTGGCTGGTGGGTGAAACAGGGATTGTGGCCCCGGGTCCCGGTCTAGTACAACAATATCTCAATACCTTGGTGTCCAGGTTGCAATAACCTGGCAATCAAGATCCAACAGGAGTGATGCTGCCTCACTTCCTTGAAACCAGTAATGGCCATTCAAAGGATGTGTATACTGGTCAACAGTTTATTGCGGGAATGGGGAATGTGACAAGAGGCAGAGAAAGTTGTTCTTCTATGTTGTATGATATATCTCTCATAACCCACTCTCTCAAGTTGCCCTTGAGCTGAAAGACAGGAGTAACCTTTAGAAATACTATATTGAGTAATCTGAACTGTAATATACATTTTAACGCCTATATGCATCTTTATGAGTTTAGAAGTTAAATTTGCGCTATGAATAATTCTTAACATACACAGTTCATCATCTGCATTATAAGAAATACACATTCATATTACGGGTTTCTGGCAATATGCATTTACTTTCCCATCATTGGTAGGCCCCCTGAGGCATTATCACCCTGGAAGACCCTGGAAGGCCGAGTGTCCCAATATCGCAGAGCTGATCTGACTGCACTGACTACGGGTCAGCAATGTCTACGACGCAGGGGAAGAAGGATAGAAATGTTAAGTACATGTTCACTAAGATGGCTGGGGCGTGTGGAGGAGCTGGGAGAGAATCGCCGACTGCGACAGGAGCACAAGAAATGGAGAATGTGGAGGAACCAGTCACAACCACTTTCCTGGCGCAGCTGTTCTCCACCCTACGGGAAGATTTGCTGGCCCTACCAGGGGATTTTGCCAAGGAAATAAGGGAGGGGCTGCAGGACATCGACTCAGTGGGGGAAAGAGTTGTTACCATGGAAGAGCACGAAACGGCCCGGGATGAAGAGGTGGAACAATTGCAGCAAGAGGTACTTCGCCTTCGAACCCAACAGATAGACAATCAAGCCCATGCAGAGGATTTGGAGAACCACTCCTGGAGAAACAGCATATGAAACAAGGGCGTGCCTCCTAAAGAAGGAGGAACAGACATCACCCGGTACCTCCAGGGCCTCTTCAGGCACATTCTACAAGAATCCCAGGACTTTGATATAAAAATAGATAGAGCTCCCAGAGTAGGCCTGCAAAGAAAAGCACTGGCACCACCCCGCCCCAGATATCTTGGCATATCTACCAGACTTTCAGCGGAAAGTACGTATCTTAAGGATAGCAAGAGATTCCCAACCGCTGACATACCAAGGCCACGCCTTTGCTCTATATCAAGACCTAGCTGCGATTACACTGCAGAAAAGACGAGATTTCTGACCCGTTACGACGCATCTCCGTAATCAAGGAGTCACGTGCTCTTGGGGACACCCTTTTCTGCTGATCTTCAGGTGGGACGATAAATTGCATCAACTTCGGTCCCTGCGAGAAGCATATTGCATCCTTGATATCGAGAATCTGCAACAGGAAGAATTGGAGAGAAGTGACAAACAAGCATTTGCAGTGCAATAGGTCTCGCATTAGGAAAGTGTGAGCTATTGGTATTGTGAATGACAATTTTTTTTAATATGTGTTGGCTTTGAAAATATATAAATTAATAGCATTGTTATTCACAAAGCCAATAGCTTACACTTTCCTAATGCGAGTCCTATTGGCTATGGCAATGCTTGTTGGGAAAAAGCATGGACAGTGCTGCTGTGGTGCTGATTGATGCTGTTGTGGTGCTGGGTGATGATGTGGTTGGGCTGAGTGATGTGGTGGTGTATTAGAGTGATGTGGTGGTGTATTGGAGTGATGTGGTGGTGTCCCAGAGTTATGTGGTGGTGTCCCTGAGTGATGTGGTGGTGTCCCTGAGTGATGTGGTGGTGTCCCTGAGTGATGTGGTGATGTCCCTGAGTGATGTGGTGGTGTTCCTGAGTTATATAGTGGTGTATTAGAGGGATGTGGTGGTGTCCCAGAGTGATGTGATGGTGTCACTGAGTGATGTGGTGGTGTCCCTGAGTGATGTGTTGGTGTCCCTGAGTGATGTGGTGGTGTTCCTGAGTGATGTGGTGTTGTCTGTGAGTGATGTGGTGTTGTCTGTGAGTGATGTGGTGGTGTCCCTGAGTGATGTGGTGGTGCCCCTGAGTGATGTGGTGGTGCCCCTGAGTGGTGCCCCTGAGTGATATGGTGGTGCCCCTGAGTGATGTGTTGGTGTCCCCGAGTGATGTGTTGGTGTCCCCGAGTGATGTGGTGGTGTCCCTGAGTGATGTGGTGGTGTCCCTTGAGTGATGTGGTGGTGTCCCTGAGTGATGTGGTGGTGTCCCTGAGTGATGTGGTGGTGTCCTAGAGTGATGTGGTGGTGTCCTAGAGTGATGTGGTGGTGTCCTAGAGTGATGTGGTGGTGTCCTAGAGTGATGTGGTGGTGTGCGGCGTGCAGCAGTGAGGCGTGCAGCAGTGTGAGGCGTGCAGCAGTGTGTGGCGTGCAGCAGTGTGTGGTGTGCAGCAGTGTGTGGCGTGCAGCAGTGTGTGGCGTGCAGCAGTGTGAGGCGTGCAGCATTGTGTCGTGCAGCAGTGTGCAGCATGCAGCAGTGTGAGGCATGCAGCAGTGTGCAGCACTGTGTGGCGTGCAGCAGTGTGTGGTGTGCAGCAGTGTTGTGTGCAGCAGTGTGTGGCGTGCAGCAGTGTGTGGCATGCAGCAGTGTGTGGCGTGCAGCAGTGTGTGGCGTGCAGCAGTGTGTGGCGTGCAGCAGTGTGTGGCATGCAGCAGTGTGCAGCGTGCAGCAATGTGAGGCGTGCAGTAGTGTGAGGCATGCAGCAGTGTGAGGCGTGCAGCAGTGTGAGTCGTGCAGCAGTGTGAGTCATGCAGCAGTGTGCAGCATGCAGCAGTTTGCGGCATGCAGAAGTGTGAGACCTGCAGCAGTGTGAGTCCTGCAGCAGTGTGAGGTGTGCCGCAGTGTGAGGTGTGCCGCAGTGTGTGGCGTGCAGCAGTGTGTGGCGTGCAGCAGTGTGTGGCGTGCAGCAGTGTGTGGCATGCAGCAGTGTGAGGCGTGCAGCATTGTGTTGTGCAGCATGCAGCAGTGTGAGTAATGCACCAGTGTGCAGCAGTGTGTGGCATGTAGCAGTATGTGGCGTGCAGCAGTGTGTGGTGTGCAGCAGTGTGTGGTGTGCAGCAGTGTGAGGCATGCAGCAGTTTGAGGCATGCAGCAGTGTGAGGCGTGCAGCAGCATGTGGCGTGCAGCAGCATGTGGCGTGCAGCAGTGTGCAGCATGCAGCAGTGTGAGTAATGCAGAAGTGTGCAGCAGTGTGAGGCATGCATCAGTGTGAGGCGTGCAGCAGTGTGGGGCGTGCAGCAGTGTGAGGTGTGCGGCAGTGTGCAGCATGCAGCAGTGTGCGGCGTGCAGCAGTGTGAGGCGTACAGCAGTGTGAGGCGTGCAGTAGTATGTGACGTGCAGCAGTGTGCGGCGTGCAGCAGTGTGCGGCGTGCAGCAGTGTGCGGCGTGCAGCTATGTGCGGTGTGCAGCAGTGTGAGGCGCGCAGCAGTGTGAGGCGTGCAGCAGTGTGAGGTGTGCAGCAGTGTGAGGTGTGCAGCAGTGTGAGGCGTGCAGCAGTGTGAGGTGTGCAGCAGTGTGTTCAGTGCAGCAGTGTGCAGCATGCAGCAGTGTGGGGCGTGCAGCAGTATGTGGCGTGCTGCAGTGTGCAGCATGCAGCAGTGTGAGTAATGCAGCAGTGTGCAGCAGTGTGAGGCATGCATCAGTGTGAGGCATGCATCAGTGTGAGGCGTGCAGCAGTGTGAGGCATGCAGCAGTGTGAGGCGTGCGGCAGTGTGCAGCATGCAGCAGTGTGAGTAATGCAGCAGTGTGCAGCGTGCAGCAGTGTGCAGCGTGCAGCAGTGTGAGGCATGCAGCAGTGTGAGGCGTGCAGCAGTGTGCAGCGTGCAGCAGTGTGCAGCTGGCAGCAGTGTGCGGCGTGCAGCAGTGTGCGGCGTGCAGCAGTGTGAGGCGTGCAGCAGTGTGAGGCGTGCAGCAGTGTGAGGTGTGCAGCAGTGTGAGGCGTGCAGCAGTGTGTGGCATGCAGCAGTGTGCAGCATGCAGCAGTGTGAGGCGTGCAGCAGTGTGCGGCGTGCAGCAGTGAGGCATGCAGCAGTGTGTGGCGTGCAGCAGTGTGTGGCCTGCAGCAGTGTGTGGCGTGCAGCAGTGCAAGGCGTGCAGCAGTGTGGCATGCAGCAGTGTGAGGCGTGCAGCAGTGTGTGGTGTGCAGCAGTGTGTGACGTGCGGCAGTGTGTGGCATGCGGCAGTGTGTCGTGCAGCATGCAGCAGTGTGAGGCCTACAGCAGTGTGCGGCGTGCAGCAGTGAGGCGTGCAGCAGTGTGAGGCGTGCAGCAGTGTGAGGCATGCAGCAGTGTGAGGCGTGCAGCAGTGTGTGGCGTGCAGCAGTGTGTGGCGTGCAGCAGTGTGTGGCGTGCAGCAGTGTGAGGCGTGCAGCATTGTGTCCTGCAGCAGTGTGCAGCATGCAGCAGTGTGAGGCATGCAGCAGTGTGCAGCACTGTGTGGCGTGCAGCAGTGTGTGGTGTGCAGCAGTGTTGTGTGCAGCAGTGTGTGGCGTGCAGCAGTGTGTGGCATGCAGCAGTGTGTGGCGTGCAGCAGTGTGTGGCGTGCAGCAGTGTGTGGCATGCAGCAGTGTGCAGCGTGCAGCAATGTGAGGCGTGCAGTAGTGTGAGGCATGCAGCAGTGTGAGGCGTGCAGCAGTGTGAGTCGTGCAGCAGTGTGAGTCATGCAGTAGAGTGTAGCATGCATCAGTGTGAGTAATGCAGCAGTGTGCAGCATGCAGCAGTTTGCGGCATGCAGAAGTGTGAGACCTGCAGCAGTGTGAGACCTGCAGCAGTGTGAGTCCTGCAGCAGTGTGAGGTGTGCCGCAGTGTGAGGTGTGCCGCGGTGTGTGGCGTGCAGCAGTGTGTGGCGTGCAGCAGTGTGTGGCATGCAGCAGTGTGAGGCGTGCAGCATTGTGTCGTGCAGCAGTGTGCAGCATGCAGCAGTGTGAGTAATGCACCAGTGTGCAGCAGTGTGTGGCATGTAGCAGTATGTGGCGTGCAGCAGTGTGTGGTGTGCAGCAGTGTGTGGTGTGCAGCAGTGTGAGGCATGCAGCAGTTTGAGGCATGCAGCAGTGTGAGGCGTGCAGCAGCATGTGGCGTGCAGCAGTGTGCAGCATGCAGCAGTGTGAGTAATGCAGAAGTGTGCAGCAGTGTGAGGCATGCATCAGTGTGAGGCGTGCAGCAGTGTGGGGCGTGCAGCAGTGTGAGGTGTGCGGCAGTGTGCAGCATGCAGCAGTGTGCGGCGTGCAGCAGTGTGAGGCGTGCAGCAGTGTGAGGCGTGCAGTAGTATGTGACGTGCAGCAGTGTGCGGCGTGCAGCAGTGTGCGGCGTGCAGCAGTGTGCGGCGTGCAGCTATGTGCGGTGTGCAGCAGTGTGAGGCGTGCAGCAGTGTGAGGCGTGCAGCAGTGTGAGGCGTGCAGCAGTGTGAGGCGTGCAGCAGTGTGAGGCGTGCAGCAGTGTGAGGCGTGCAGCAGTGTGAGGCGTGCAGCAGTGTGTTCAGTGCAGCAGTGTGCAGCATGCAGCAGTGTGGGGCGTGCAGCAGTATGTGGCGTGCTGCAGTGTGCAGCATGCAGCAGTGTGAGTAATGCAGCAGTGTGCAGCAGTGTGAGGCATGCATCAGTGTGAGGCGTGCAGCAGTGTGAGGCGTGCAGCAGTGTGAGGCGTGCGGCAGTGTGCAGCATGCAGCAGTGTGAGTAATGCAGCAGTGTGCAGCGTGCAGCAGTGTGAGGCATGCAGCAGTGTGAGGCGTGCAGCAGTGTGCAGCGTGCAGCAGTGTGCAGCGTGCAGCAGTGTGCGGCGTGCAGCAGTGTGCAGCGTGCAGCAGTGTGCAGCGTGCAGCAGTGTGAGGCGTGCAGCAGTGTGAGGCGTGCAGCAGTGTGAGGCGTGCAGCAGTGTGAGGTGTGCAGCAGTGTGAGGCGTGCAGCAGTGTGTGGCGTGCAGCAGTGTGCAGCATGCAGCAGTGTGAGGCGTGCAGCAGTGTGCGGCGTGCAGCAGTGAGGCATGCAGCAGTGTGTGGCGTGCAGCAGTGTGTGGCCTGCAGCAGTGTGTGGCGTGCAGCAGTGCAAATCATGCAGCAGTGTGGCATGCAGCAGTGTGAGGCGTGCAGCAGTTTGTGGTGTGCAGCAGTGTGTGACGTGCGGCAGTGTGTGGCATGCGGCAGTGTGTCGTGCAGCATGCAGCAGTGTGAGGCTTGCGGCAGTGTGAGGCATGCAGCAGTGTGAGGCCTACAGCAGTGTGAGGCGTATGGCAGTTTGCAGCATGCAGCAGTTTGAGTAATGCAGCAGTGTGAGTAATGCAGCAGTGTGAGGCGTGCAGCAGTGTGTGGCGTGCAGCAGTGAGGCGTTCAGCAGTGTGAGGCGTTCAGCAGTGTGAGGCGTTCAGCAGTGTGAGGCATTTAGCAGTGTGAGGCGTGCAGCAGTGTGAGGCGTGCAGCAGTGTGAGGTGTGCAGCAGTGTGAGACGTGCAGCAGAGTGTGGCGTGCAGCAGTGTGAGGCGGGCAACAGTGTGAGGCGTGCAGCAGTGTGAGGCGTGGGGGAAATAAATGCACTGAGAAAGAGTGGGGGGAGCACGAGCCGCCGAAAGAGTGGGGGAGGGGATACTCCAGCCGATGAAAGAGTGGGGGGAAAAAAGCTCGAGCCGACAAGAGTGGGGAAAAAAGCCCTAGCAGACGAAAGAGTGGGGAAAGAAATGCACGATCCGACGAAAAAAACATGAGTCAGAGGAGAAAGTAAAATGTGAGCCAGAGAAAGACAGGAAATAAGTAACGAGCCATGTAGAAAAAAAATAAAAGCTCTCGGCAATGCTGTGGTAGGGGCGGGGGAGTGCATTCCTTTCAAGTCTGATGCGGGGGCGGGGGAGCGGCAGCCTTTGAAGTTTGATGCCGAGGCACAGACAAATGGTGGTGTGTGATGTGGCTGGCGATGATGTGCACGTGCATAGCTCACATGAACTGTACGCGATCCGCAGCTAGGTAGACTTTTCTTTTCCGCTTACTATAATCTCACCTATTTATCCCTGCGGGATAGAATAGGCGAGACCTAAAAAGCACAAAGAGAGCGATGGCGACGAGTCCAGGGAGGCAGATTGTCGGGAACAGAGTTGATACCAGACACTGACACAATTGCACAGGAGAGACAGGCCGTCTTGCATTCCTTGTCCAACGAATCTGGCTCCAAAGATGACGATTGAACTGATGCAGGGGTCAGATAAGTGGAAAATGCAGTGCCGGGTGGGTAGTGGGCATAATTCAAGGGAGCGGGGAGGAATCTATGGGTACGAAATGCACCCTACAATCTGGTTTACCAAGGGCACGCGGACTGGTTCTGCGGATCCTGGACTTTCTTGGGGTACACTTACTGTTTTTCTAGTTGGGGTTAGGGAGGGAGGGGGTTCCGGCGTCCAAAGACCATGTACCTAGCGGTTTTCATGCATGCTTTTGCAGACCAGGAGGGAGGAATGGAGGAGCAGGGAGTACAAGGTGGTTGGATTAAACTAGGGGCCTGACTTAGCTTTGAACGCGAACCCCTGAAATGTCCGGAGAGGTAGTGAAGTCCTCATGCTTATTTTCTAGGGGCTCAACAATCCCATTAAAAGAAGGGCGATTCTCTCATGTTTAGAAATTCGGAGGCAGATGTGTGCCTGCTACCGGAGACACACTTTATTGCCCACAGACTGGCATCGAATGCGTTCCAGGGGATTCCTTCAACAGTTCTTTTCCTGAACTTCAGAGACGTAAGCGGTAATGCCATTTTGATCGCAAAAGAGGGAGGTGAAGGATAAAGTGGCGGAAATAAAAGGGAGGTTGCTGGCGTACACAATCCAATTTGGTGACCACATTGTAGTCCTAGGCTCCGTATATGCCCCTAATACCGTACAGGAGAGCTTCATCAGAGTAGCCTTAGCAGAGACCGTGGCCCAGCAAATCAGTATGACGTTAGTAGGGGAGGACCTGAATCTGGTGCTGGATGCGGAAAAAGATAGATCTAAAACTAGTTTCCATTAGAAGAGGGAGCTCTCAAAGGAAGGGAAGAAATGGCTACGGGGAAATGGGTTTGGTAGACATTTGGAGGGAGGCCCACCCCCAATGCAACTCAATATTCATTATTTTCACGTGCCCACAGGTTCTATGCCCGACTTGATTATTTCCTAGGGACAACAGAGATTAACAACATGGTAAAGGACGTGGACATAGATCAAATGGCCCTCTCCGATCATGATGCAGTGACTGTTCAGATACAGATACCACAATGCCAGAAAAATGTGTGATGCTGGGGGCTCAACGAATACATGCTCCATAAGGCGGCAGTGATACAACAACTCGCCAAATTCATTAACGACTATTTAGATATTACCGACTCCCCTGAGGTGGCCGTTACAACACTATGGGAACCGATGAAGGCAGTAGTGCGGAGAGAACTAATAGCTATCTCTGCAGTCAAAAATAAGGACTGCAAAGAAATACGCACACAGTTAACTGTGCAAGTTTGAGAGCTGGAACGGGTACATAGCTGGACACTGGCACCCAGAGTGTGGAGACAGCTTAAAGCTGCGAGGGCACAGTTAGCGAGGTTAGATCTGGACAGGGCAGAATACGCGGCAATTCGATTAAAACACTCCTACTACATCGGGGGGTAGGGCAGGACCCCTATTGGCAAACAGGCTTCGGTACCAAAGACAGCATTCAAAGGTACTCTTGCTAAATAAAACTGTGGGGAGGAAGCTACTGGGGATCAGAAGATAGCTCAGACTTTTAAGGAGTTTTACGAAATACTATACACGAAGGACACAGCGCCTAGACGCGATAGGATGTCGCACTTACAATTGGTTAATGTGTCCAAAATAACATCAGAGCACGCAGACGCTTTAGATGCTACAGTACGGATAGAAGAGGTGATCACCGCAGTCTCGCGACTTAAATTACTCGAATCGGCTGGCCCAGATGGATTTCCCGCACTCATTTATGAAAATGTTTGCCATATTCTAGCCCTGTTATTGACGAGATTAGTTAACTCTTTCGGGGGTAAAGGATTGATCCCTTCAAATATGCTAGCAGTGGCGATGGTGGTGCTGCCAAAACCGGGAAAGGATAAGCAGGACTGGGGTTTGTATCAACTGGTAGCCCTACTCAATGTGGATCTGAAATTATTCATGGGCATACTGGCCACCGGACTAGGTCCGCTTATGCAGAATCTAATAGAATCGGATCAGGCAGGGTTTATTCCAACTCAGCAAAGCCAGGACAATAAGAAGAGGATCCTCCACCTCATAGATAAGGCCCACCAAACGAAATGGATGCGCTTTTACTGACAGTTGAAGCCGAAAAAGCGTTCGATCGGGTGGACTGGAGGTTTTTGGAACAGACAATGGTACATTTTGGATTGGGCGACAGGTTTCAGGAATGGGTGGGCTGCTCTATGGAGCGCCTACAGCCTCAATTAGTGTTAATGGTGTTTCTTCTCGTCCCTTCTTTATTCAAAGGGCTACCAGGCAAGGTTGTCCACTATCACTCCTATTATTTGCACTGTACATTGAGCCCTGAAATTAGATGGATAACATTTGGAGAGGAGTCACATCCAATTAGCTTATTCACAGAAGATATCATAGCAGCATTGGCGGAACCACAAAGATCGTTCCTCGCTTTTTTAGAGGAACTGGAGGTCTTTGGCCAGGTTTCGGGTTTTGTGGTCAATGTGGGTAAATCGCTGATACTTAACTTGAATCCAACAAGTCCTCCTTCCGGGAACGAGGGGGCACAGATCTTGGGTATTAAAGTGGTCGAATCAATCCCATATCTGGGGTTGGAACTGGCAGCGACGATCAATCAAATGCTTAGATTAAATTATGGCAGGTTAACGCAACAAATTAAAAAAGAGCTGAGCAATTGGGGTAAACATTGTCTTTCGCTATTGGGGTGGGTGGAGGCGATCAATTAAAATGACTCTTTTACCAAAGGCCTTATATTTATTCCAAACTCTGCCTGTGCTCCCGCCGGAAGGGGTGATTGCTTCGCTGCAGAGAGAAATCAATCCCTTTGTGTGGGCTGGAGTGCGGCCCGTATGAGAAGGTACCTAGGATAAATGCTACCTAAAAACGGGGGTCTCGAATAGAGAACTTAGTGGACTATTACAAAGCAGCCCAATTGAGATATTTGGTGGAATGGAATAGGCCTGAGTCCGAGAAGAGATGGGTCTTTCAGGACAGAGCACTTGCAGGCATTCCTCTTTGGAAGGTCCTGTTCCTGACGAAGCCGCACAGACCCTAAAGTTTACTGAGATCGCTGATTACAAAATCCGTAATGAAAGTATGGGAAGAGGTGGCTACTGCAAGGAAGCTCACATCATTTCCATCACTGTTGACACCTTTGTTTGGAAATGGTGAGTTCAGAAATGGAAGAAACGGCATTTCAGGCGTGGCATAGCACTCCTTGTAAATCTGTGGGGCACCTGTTTTATTTGGCGGGAATAATCTCATTCCCACAGATAAAGGAGGACTGTGGGGTGCCGGAGATGGAACGGTTCAGAAATATGCAATTATTACATTGGGTCCTTCAACCCGAGATAAGACCACAGGCCAGTTGCCAACTGACTCGATACGAGAAATGGTTAATCACAAAACAGAATGATAAGGGGATGATATCGGAACTGTACAATATGCTTAGACAGTCAGAGTTATTGCTCTCTACACCCAGTCAGAAAAGATGGGCGAAAGAATTGGGTAGAGAGCTATTTGTGATATTTGTGATATTTGTGAGGTTATTTGTAGAGCGCGACGTTCGCTCCGGAGGGAGCATCTTGGTGCTGAAGATTCTGAGTGACCAGTCCTAGGGTTGAAGGGGGGTTTAGATGGCCGCTTTGGAGTAGTCATCGGAGAGGTTGAAAATCCAGGTCTTTAAGAGCTTTCTGAAGGGTTTTTCAAGAGTCTGTTGTCTGAGAGTTTTGGGCAGGCTGTTCCATGCTTTCGTGGCCAGAGAGCTTAAGGTTTTACCGCCCTTAGTCTTCAGGTTGTATTTGGCAGGGAGGATGAGATTGTCAAGGGACGAGCGGAGGGAGCGACTGGGGGTGTAGTGGGGAAAGCGTCTGGAGAGGTATTTAGGGCCGGTTTTGTTGAATGCACGGAAGGCAATGATCAGTATTTTAAAAAGAATTCTTTTATGGAGAGGCAACCAGTGTAAGGAACGGAGGGCTGCAGAGATAGAGGCTCTGCGAGGTAACTTGAGTACCAATCGTGCGGCGGAGTGAAGCACACTTTGAAGTTTTGATAGCGTGTTCTTTTTTACCCCTGCGAGAAGGCCGTTGCAGTAGTCTAAGCGAGAAATTATGAGCGCTACTGTCACAGTTTTCCTGGCGTCGATTGGAAGGAAGTCGAAAAATTTTCTGAGGGATTTGATTATTCCAAAACATTTGCCGGCTACAGTTCTAGCATGTAGATCAAAGGACAGGTCAGAGTCAAAGATGACGCCAAGATTTCTGGCAGATGTAACAGTCTGGGGGGGAGCAGCTGAATCGTCTGGCCACCAGAGGGCTGGACAGAATGAAGAGTTTTTTCCAATTGGAAGGATCTCAGTTTTGCTAGAGTTGCATTTTAAGTGGTTGCGGTCCATCCAGCGGAAGACTTAAGTCAAACAATGTTTAAGGTTGAGCTCAGCTTCAGTGGAATTGTCATCTAGTGGCACGATGAGTTGTGTGTCATCGGCGTACGAGGTGACTGGTATGCCGAAGGAATCAATCACGGACAGGAGTGGAATGAGGTAGATATTGAAAAGGAGGGGACTCAGGATGGACCCCTGCGGTACACCTGAGGAGACCATCTTCTCTTTAGAGTGGAAGGGACCTAGGGCGACAGTTTGTGATCGGTCGGTGAGGAATGACTTTATCCAGGATAAAGCAGAGTCGGTAATGCCAATATCTATCAGTCTACTGATAAGGATGGAGTGGGAAATGGTATCAAACGCCGCCGTTAAGTCGAGGAGGATAAGAATTGAGTTTTTCCTCTGATCTTGTAGCAGTTTGATGGTATCTGATAATTCTATCAGTGCAGTTTCAGTCGAGTGTTTTGGACGGAAACCCGATTGTTGAGGGTGGAGAATGTTGTTTTCTTCCAGGTGGCGTTTTAGCTCTCTGTAGACTAGTTGCTCCGTTATTTTTCCCAGGGCAGGGAGTAGTGAAATCGGGCGGAGGTTGGTTAGATCTGTCGGGGATTTGTTGGCCTATCACAGAAGGAATGGGAAGGGATATACTATAGAGCGAAACACAAAGCTCGCAATGTGGCCAGTATTGAAACTGCTATGAAAATAGCCAAGTACTGGTATCTTACGCCTGCACGCCTTCATAAGGGTAACCCTGATAGGAGTCCTACTTGCTGGAGGGGTTGTGAGGTGGAGGCAACATTAGTACACCTCTTATGGGACTGTCTGACCTTAAAAACTTACTGACCAGCATCTCAGATGATGTAGACCAACTATTTGATACGCAGATACTAAGACTACCAGTGTATGTGGTACTAGGCCTTCCCGATCCGATAACATACCCACTCAAAAGCAGTAGAGGACGACAGATGGGGCTAGCCTCGGAGGCAACTCTTCAAAACATCCTGACACTCTGGGGGACATCAACCCCACCCACTCATGTAGGCTGGCTGCATAGGATATGGTATATCCTGGGTATGAAACGTATTACAGCCTCCCTGACTAGCTCTGAGAATTCTTTTTAGAAAGTATGGAAACCATTTTTAACCTTATTATGAACAGAGTTTAACGAAATTACTCGGCCAAAACATCTGAGAGCGTTATGTGTGACGGTCCCGGAACTGAGGACCCAGCCACCCAAGAACGATTGATATGAGACACCACCGAATTACCAATGCGTGTCACATGAGCATCATTAGGACTACCGGAAGGGGGTAGGGTGGTGGGGGGGTGTTCAAGTTAATCGTTTATTTCGCAGAGAGATGTGTGACACAATGTTGAGATACGCATTGTGATAGAAATGATTATATGTGCATTGTATTAAGAATGTAATTTGAATATGAGAATTCCGAGTTTACGTTGAATGTAAAGCAAAAGAGAATGTATTGCTAAAGGATATTGTATCACTCTCCCAATATTGAAAATAATATTAAAGAGATTTAAACTACAAAGGGAGAAAGAAAACTCGAACAAATGGAAAATGACCTCCAAAATTCTCAAACCATAGTATCACAAGTGGGGTACACCATGCATCGATCTATTTCCCATACATCAATCAAGGAATGCACATACTTCGCAGCAGGGTATTGACACCCTCTGCCCCAAGGGATTGCTCAGTGGATAAACTGGTAACTTGCTTTAATTTTTCCACCTGTTTTGTTGACACCAGCAGTGGGGCATAAAGTGCATTAGGAGTCAGTATCAATGATCTGAGTTGCTTCACCTTGGTACAGCAAGTATGATGATCACAGGTGTTTGAAATGTCGGTACAGCTGCATTGTAAGATCAAGCTATCCCCAGACTTACTAACAATGCACAAATGCCAAATTTACCATCCGTTGATACAATCACTCAATCTAGTGAATTTAGTTCCTGGATTCGTGGAATTTAGTTACCTTAACTTACCATCAGAGTGTAGGACTATTCTTAAGGAGGCACATCACCCCACTACACAAGCATATTATTCAGTAAAGTAGAATTGGTTTGTCCATGAACGTAATTTATTACCCACTTCTCACATTATAAGACATCTTTCAGACCTAGCTTACACTTTCCTTCAAGTTCATTTGACAGCAATATCCGCCTATTTACAAAATAGACAATTCTTTACACTGTTTAAAGTTCTTTTTATCAAAGCATTCAAGAATGGTTTGAAGAGCTTTATCCCACCAAGCGCACTCCTGAGTGCCAAAATGGGATGTTAATAATGTCTTAGCAAACCTAATGGGTCCACGTTTGAACCACTACATTCATGCTCAGTGCATATGTTACCTCGGTAAGTTGTCTTTCTGATAGCTATCTCTTTTTCAGAGTTACAACATGCCTTCTGTAGATGAACCTTTCATTCAAGTTCACAAAGACTAGGTAATTGTGTGTACTCACCCATGCTTTCCCCCAAATGGAGTATCACCTTCTCACCTTAAACAATTGAACTTCCAGCATTCTTTCAGAATTCTCCAATCAGAACAGAAAGAGCAATACACTTTCTAGATGTAAACGTGCAACCTTGTACAATATCAATAGAATCAAACCATTATGCAGACCAAAACAATTGCTGTAGATTTACACTTACACAACTGAGTAAACATATTTCTGAAGGGGACATAGCAGAAGGATTGTGCGATGGATACAAGTCGGCAGATATGTGTAGGGCCGCAACACGGTCCTCTGCACATACATTCACAAAGCATTACTATTTATGTATGTAGATGTATACTTATCTATTTAGTATTTGTTGTATTTGTGAACCTAGCAAAAAGGCAGCGGATCACTGTCCGGGTTCAATCATTGATTAGAGTTTAAAAAAAAAATAGGTGGGATAGACTATTTGTTCACTGTGATGTAGTTTTCTTTTAAGAGCTGTTGTTCCAGGTTCTCAGTGCATAAATGCAATGGGAGAGTTTAATGGCTTCTGGGCTTTAAAAGTGCACGAGGCACCAGAGGTGGTGAGTTTTTCAGTCTAAAGGGCGGGCCTGTCGATTGTTTTGGATTTGTGCAGGATGCAGCTGTTTTTCTTTTAAGATGGGGTGAGCTGGCAAGGCAAGCTTGTGGAATTCTATCAGAGCATGGTAATATAGTCCTATTTCCTCAGTCCTAGCAGGGCATCCCCATCCTACCTAGATGCACTGAGACGCTAGGCGTGACGAGTATGCCTAAACGTGGATCCTGTGCTCACTGTAACACAGGACTCTAGCTGCACCCTACTGATGAGGCCAAATAGGCTGAAATTAGCCTGTAGTTGCTAGTGTTCCCATTCAGAGGGGACCTGGCCTAAAAGCTCAGACTGGACGGTTCCTATTGGAGCAAGACCAAGGCTGCTTTGCATATGAATGGTTCCTGTTTGGGAAGGCATGGTGGGCAAAAAGCAATGGCTGAGATTGCGATCTGGAGTAATTATCAGTAGCTGAGATTAATTTAAGAAGTCCACTTATAGAGTTTTTGTTTTCATGTTTGATTATTTGACATCTAAAGTTGACATAAATGGTGTCATTCTTTTGTGATTAACATCATTCGCCTACTCGCACTCACCAGGTTTCAATAATATCATCCTTCCAAATGCCTTCTTACCTGTGGAATCCCTCAAAGGCTACTCACTGAACCTCATCAGCAGTCCCAGGCCCCCAGTCCACACCCAGGTGTACCACATGTATATCGACCGCACACAGGTGCAGCTCACTCTGAAGAGAGCATCTTGGGAGGTTACCTTTTGCTGTCCAGAGGTTTACCAGCCACAGGTGTAGTCATTCATGGGATGTAGCTTGCGCTGTCATTGGGCTGCCAAGCTGCTTTTCCCCAAATCAGTGCCTTGAAGGTGCAGAGGATAACGATGATTGTATCTGGAGTTGCCTGTCTGCAGTATCGACTTAGGTTCCAAGAGGAGTGAATGCAAAGCGTGGCTGCAACTTGTTCGACCTCCCCGACTGTCATGAACCAAAGACCCACATGCGGCTTAGGTCAAGTGTAGTGCTTAGACGGGCTTTGACAGAGGAAATCTCATTCAAGGGCCCGAATCTCAACTCTTCAAGAGTGTAAGGGGCACTTTGCTCCTTTCCCATCATTGGAAGCCATCTATGCAAGTATAATGCAAAGTCCTGTTATGCGTTTGGCTCATATCCGAATGTCAAAGAAGTAGGTATGGCTAGGTGAGAAGTAGCTGCATCTAGCGGCAGGAGCACCCTCCCCATCTCTCCACATTTACCTAAGGGTGTCAGCAGGACAAGTGCCATGTTTATTTACTCCATGAAGTCTCCTTTGGGCTCACTGTTTTACACATCTTTGTCACCCAACATTAACACTTAAGAGGCAAGCTCACATCCGCTCAGTGGTTTGAATAAAATAAATCAACTGCAGAAAAGGACCGATTGTTAGCTTCCTAAACGAATTAAATGAAAAATAATAATTGGTAGACATGGTTGTAAAAAAAGAAAGTGACAGTGGAAATATTGAAATAATAATGCGTTTAATTTGGGAATTGAAGATCTGGTCTTCCTCTGACAGGTGAAACGGGAATTGGTAAATCGACATTAATGGACACAATATTTAACACCGAGTTTGAGAGCCACCCCGCATCCCACAATGAGCCTGGAGTGGGACTGAAAGCAAGAAGTTATGAGCTGCAGGAAAGCAATGTCCGCCTGAAGCTCACCGTGGTTGACACCGTCGGATTCGGCGATCAGATTAATAAAGATGACAGGTAAGACTTTCTGCTCCTGCATCCTGTTGCGAATGGAATGACCAACATCAATATCATTTAGTCGTATCTGGAAAATCTTTTTAAAATGTTTTTATTGCAAGTTTATTTTACGTACAAAATGTTTCCTTGCACGGGATAGTGATGCCTGTATATGCATTACATTAACATCCGTATCACATTTGCTTCGTTCGGCTTTTTGGGGTATCTGAGAAGAAGAGCAACACATAACAGTAAACAAATGTTTTTAGACTAAACACTGCCTAATCTGATCAGGAGGAACAGGGGTGTTACATGAGCAGCATACATGTCAGAGGCCCATATGATGTTTCCATGTTCGTGTGTCTCATGTTTATTTGTTTTACCACTTGGAGCAGACGTATTTTTCAGTCCTCCTATTTTGCATCTGCTTAAGGTGGGCGCTCATATGGGGGAGTGCTAGATCCCTAATAAATGCATACTAAAAGCCCAGGTCCTCTGGTAGGTAGCGGTCAGTTCTACCAGATTTCATTCAGACTCCCTCCTGCTCACACCATTCGGCTACATCCCTTAGGCATCTGGTCACAATCTGGCCTTTTCGGCTCAGGCAGTGTATTGGTAGTATTCTTCTGGCCAGTAGTAAGGTGAGATCAATCAGATTTTTCAATAATGCACTTTTTGTATGATAAGATCCAAAGTGCCAAAATCATCGGTTGCTGAATGCCCTCTTAATGCCGGAGAGCGCCTCCTGCCAGTGTTTGTCCTGGAAGGACCCAATGAAGTCAGTGTTTAGGTCTCGCCTGGCGAAAGCAGCTCATGTGCTGATCACGCCAGAGAGGACCTTTTGGAATCGATTCTCCACGTGGGCTCATGCACGTGCCTGCATGGACAAAGATGGCTGCTCTCGCCATCTGTCCAAAGTAGACCGCATGCGCGTGTCCGTGGGACAGTGGACAGTCCGTTGCCATCTTGTTCACGCAGGCTTCCTTCAACTCTGGCTCCGTCAAGAGATGTGCACAGCCTCACGCATGGCGGTGTACTTTCACTTTAAACACGGCGTGCTTTCACTTTAAACAGTGCACGCGCGCGCGACGGACCCAGAGTTGAAGGAAGCTGGCGCACAACATCTTCAGTTCAGGCCTTAGCATAACACAGAGTGCGGCAGAATGCAAGCCCGACCAGCCAGGACATAATTAAAAACATTCAGTTACTCTAATCTGCTTGGGCCTAAAAACTGGTTCTCTCGTACTTATGTTAGACGCTACTTATGTTAGATGCTATAGTAATCACGTCGTTTATGAGACTCTGTGCTATCAACACTTTCTACTGAGGCGTTGTATTGACCTCGCGCTCATGTGAGGTATTGTAGTAAACACATCATTTCTTTAAAGAGACTCTAAACTGTCAACTTTTTTTTGTGAGGCGCTTTAGCTTTGTGCCTAAGGAATGTCCCGAGGTTCAAGAGATAATGTGGTATGCTTAAATCACATGATGCGTCCTGCACATCATGCAAGTGAGAGACCCCTACTTTAGGCGAGATACTATGCATGGCAACAGAACAATACCTCTGCAGTTGAGCAGGTGACAGTGGCTTCGAGTAAATCGTTGGTAGCATAGCTACCGCTCAGATTGCACAAATACATGTCGGAGACATAAATATCACAGACAGAATCACATGGATACAGGGTTAACAGGTGCCATTCATGGATCATTTTTTGACCTCATGTCCACAGGTTTGAATCCTGCGGGTCCACTCAGTCTTTCATCCTTCCGAGGTCAATAACACGAGTGTCTTCGAGTTGGGCAACAATAAACATCTGCTATTTCAGGGCCAAGATAACCTTCAGGGAGAAAGGGCACTTACAAAACACTTACACTATGTTATGCTGTTTTTTAAGTTTATCAGAATTCTCAGCAGCTATTTGTTTCACACAGAATCTGAAGCTGCCTTTACCATTATAAATGCAGGGAAATAAATAACATTTATTATGAACATGAAATATCCCACGGGGTGCCACGTGTTTGCTCAAGTTCAGGGCCGCATTCAGTAGCCCGAAGATTTGCCCGCACAGCATTTCATCCGGTGCAGAGCGGGAATATCGACGGAAAAATATCGTGTGACATAAATATCCCCGTAGAAATATCGACAAGAAGAAATATCGACAACAAAAATATAGTTTGACCAGAATATCGACTGACAGGTAAGTAATATCGATAACATTAATATAGTTGTAATAAATATCGTTTACAAAAATATAGTTTGCAAAAATATCGATTTTTTACTAATTATATGTATTTTGGTGTTTTTAATGAGTATTGTTTGTCAATTTATTATATGTTGTAGAATTTTATCAGTTATTAATGTATTTTATGTTGAATTTTGTGTTATTAGTTCCGTAGCGGGTTGTGGGTTTATAGGGGAATAGGGTGGGAAGTAATTTAAATATATAAAATTAATTGATTAATTAATGTGTTAATTTAATATTAATTGTTTAGTAATTATTTAATTAATTTAAATTAGTCAATTATTAATTAATTATGTTAATTATGTTAATTGTTTAATTTTAGGTGTGTGTAGTGGAGTTTATATGTGAAAATGGTGTGAAGTAAATACATTTTAATTGAATAATTATTAAATACTTTATAAATTAATTATAATTAATTAAATATTAATTGTAAAAGAGTAAATAATTTAGGTTTGTGTTGTGGTGTTTATAAGTATATATGGTGTAAAAGCTGTCAATTAATTATTTAATTATAAAAAAACATTATTTTTCATTAATTAAATAGTAAATATTAAATGTAATTGAGTAAATAATTTTAGGTGTGTAGGTGTGTGTTAATAATAATATATTTAAATGTATATATTTATTATGTTTATATTCTAAATTAAAATTTATAAAAAGTTTGATAGTTTTTTTTTTTATTGTTGTGAGTTCCAGCGCTTTCCCTACTGTTGCACCCTCCGGAGTGGGAATAGTAATTTTCACCCCTACGCTATCCAGCGCTTTCCCTACTGTTGCACCCTCTGGAGTGGGAATAGTAATTTTTACCCCTACGCTATCCAACGCTTTCCCTACTGTTGGACCCCTTGGAGTGGGAATAGTAATTTTTACCCCTACGCTATCCAGCGCTTTCCCTACTGTTGCACTCACTGGAGTGGGAATAGTAATTTTTACCCCTACGCTATCCAACACTTTCCCTACTGTTGCACCCTTTGGAGAGGGAATAGTAATTTTTACCCCTACACTATCCAACGCTTTCCATACTGTTGCACTCACTGGAGTGGGAATAGTAATTTTTACCCCTACTCTATCCAACGCTTTCCCTACTGTTGCACCCTTTGGAGTGGGAATAGTCATTTTTACCCCTATGCTATCCAACGCTTTCCCTACTGTTGCACCCTCTGGAGTGGGAATAGTAATTGTTAGCCCTACGCTATCCAGCGCTTTCCCTACTGTTGCACTCACTGGAGTGCGAATAGTAATTTTTATCCCTACGCTATCCAACGCTTTCCCTACTGTTGCACCCTTTGGAGTGGGAATAGTATTTATTACCCCTACGCTATCCAACGCTTTCCGTACTGTTGCACCCTCTGGAGTGGGAATAGTAATTTTTACCCCTCCGCTATCCAGCGCTTTCCCTACTGTTGCACTCACTGGAGTGGGAATAGTAATTTTTACCCCTACACTATCCAACGCTTTCCCTACTGTTGCACCCTTTGGAGTGGGAATAGTCATTTTTACCCCTACGCTATCCAGCGCTTTCCCTACTGTTGCACTCACTGGAGTGGGAATAGTAATTTTTACCCCTTTGCTATCAAAAGTTTTAGCTACTAATGTTTTTATATTGTTATTAAATGTATGTATTAGTATTTTTATAAATTTTTTAAGTGTTAAATATATGTATATGTACACATTTATTAAGTTTATTGTTTAAATTTAGTTCATTTGTTATAAATAGTTAACATATAAAAGTAAAGTAAATTATTTTGTTAATAATATTAATATTATTAAATTTTTTAATTTAAGTTATAATATTGATTAAAGTCGATATTTTTTACATCTATATTTATTACATCTATATTTATTACATCTATATTTTTGAGTCATTATTTATGTACTTACCTGTTTAAGTATAGGGAGTCGATATTTTTGTAATCAATATTTTTACAACTATATTTTTGTAAACTATATTTTTGTTATTGATATTTTAACATGGAACCTTTCATCCAGCCTGGCCCATCATCTCATGATACACCCGACTGAAATCTCCCTGGAGCTCCCTCTGCTATTAAAGGCTCATCCGGGCTTTGGAGAGCTCTGATGAGCCAGAGAAGCTTTGCACAGACTTAACAGGCTTGGGCCTTCAACAGCAGTGTGAACTTGGAGAGACACCTGGTATCACACATCTCTCTGTGAGGTAAACTCAGCCGTGAGAGTGTCAGTTTAAATAATGAACTGACCTCTAATCTGGCATGTTGAGGCTTGACTGTCAGACCACAGCAGATGTCTGCAGCGAGCATTCAATGCATTCAGCTGCCTTAAAGCCAGGCCTGATTTTTTTTTTTTAAAAGCGAAATGTTTTAAGCAAACTGAAGGACGGGCGCTTCGCATTCATAAGGACATTTCTATAGCGCATCAGTACAATAGCTTTGTTTAGGCGCTGCGTCGTCCCCTTGATTATGGCTGGGCAGTAGATCAATTATTTTAGTCGATCAGGGGATCAAGTAGATCGATAGCTTAGAAATGCAGCACATAGAAAAGTGTTCATTGGCAGGACCACAAACAACCCTCAATGGACCAAAAGACGTGCCGCTGATGGAAACCGGAAGATTCAGAGAGCTTTGAGGGGCCTCAGTGAGTGAAGGAAAGGACAGACCGGTGGCCCCTGGTGGTCTTGGTGCATCATCCTGTTGCCCAATTTTTGGGAGTGTCTATCGCACAGTTTGCCCAAGACGCCCCCTCTTCATTGTTTTCAGAATCCAGACCTTGATCCCCGTTTCACGCTGACAAGATAGCTCAGCGGGTCAATCTCACACTTTCCATTCATGAAGCTTTGAGGCAAACGAGCCAAGCCCGCAATCTGCTGAATCTCATGTCCCTAAGCGCTTCGAAGCCTCAGAGTGCATGCTCCCATGCTTTCCCATTGAATCACAACACACTGTGTGCAAACCACAACATTCGAACTAGGCAGGCCTTTCCTCCTCAAAAGGACGGTGAGATAAGATGGGTACAATTTCCACCAAAGATTAGATGTAGTGGTGTTCGCTGTAAAAAAATGGTCACATTAATATTATTAAAATGCCTAAATGAAGAGGTACATGTATACATCGATGAACCCTTGCCTCATGGGCTGCTGTATCTAGGTGTGATCCAACTAATATTAAAAAAGCCATTACATAAAGCCGAACTAATTTGTCATGGGACCTGTGGTATCGGTCTAGTGTTCCAGATAACCGGAACTGGAAGGGGTGTAGCGGAAGTTGTGGGCGGCCATTTTATTCGGGCGCCAACCGCACAGAGTAAAGACGTGGTCCCGTCGCACCAGGGAATAAACTACAGTTAACTTACCCAAGTCTCATGTCGTTCTTAAAATAACTTCATTACAATGGCGACGAGGCAAGGGATCTGACAAGAGAGCCGGTGCATAGACGTCGAGGATAGTGGGAAGGAAAACAGCAACCCGGAGCGCGGCAGAGGACGAGGGAGAGGCCCAAGAAGGAGCGATCAGGCTCTCATAAGTAACAACGTGGTTGAACACACGAGTAAGCTGAACTGTGAGCCGATCCCAAGCTGCATTACTGCGGGGGAAAAGCGGCAGAGCGAGAGCACCAAATAAGTGACTCACCGTCCAGGGCACGAGGAGCCCCGCTCCGCAGGAGTGTGAAAACCGTGCACCACGCTGGCGGCACTGCGAGAAAAAGAGGAAGGAACGAACGCTGTTGACGGAGCGGTCCGAGACGGCCTGCAAACGCCACTGCACACAGACGGTGCGAATGGAGGCGGCTCAGCCAGCGGCGAGCACAGTGAAGAAGACGGGGACGAGAGACAAGCTCCAGGCAGTCTGCTGGGCAGGCCAGTCCCGGCGCTAGCAGGACCCAGAGGGAACAGCAAGATGGTGACACAGTCCTCCTCCTTAACCCAGTTGGTACCGTTTCTCCCAAAAAGGGGGGAACCCACGATGCCGTGGGAAGACTGGAAACTATATTTTCTCAATTACCTGGATGCGTTGGAAGAAGAGAATGGAGCAGCGTATGCAGGCCCCAGAAGGAGGAAGATCTTACTGCATAACTTAGGCCCAGAAGGTCTCAGGGTATATGACACCATGGTCAAGAAAGCAAGAGATGTGACCGACACCGACGTGTTCAACCACGCACTTGAAGACATTGACGCGCATTACAGACCCGTAGTGTGCGTAGCCATAGACAGACACAACTTCTTCAAGAGGAAACAGGAGGGCGGAGAGACAATCGATGAGTATGTAGCGGCGTTGCAGAAATTGGCGCTAACCTGTAAGTTGGGCGCACTACATGATGATCTGATAAGAGACCAAATCATAATGCACACGTCCAGCACGCACATGCAAGAAAAACTGTGGGTGAATGGAGACGCCCCCCTGAAGGAAGTTTGGGCCCTGGTGAAGAAGGCGGAAATGTCCAAGCGATGCGCCCAAGCTGCTCAGAAGGACACCGGGGCGACGCAACAGGTCTGTAGGATTGTGACGCAGAGCAAGAATGAGAAGGCCAAGCAGAGAGAACCACAGAAAGGGCAAGAACACAGAGAGAACACACATCAGGGGAGCACGGCCAACAAGACAGGAAGAGGAGGACGGCCATGCTGCTACAGATGTGGAAGCTCGTCGCACTTGGGCAATGACAAGGTGTGTCCCGCGTTCAGGGCGAAATGTGCGTACTGCCACATATTCGGACATTATGAAAAAGTGTGCCGCAGGAGATCGAAAGGAGCCACAGTCAAGTACATAGAGCAGGAGACCCAGGAAGACAAAGGAAACCTAACAGGGGAAGAGGAATTAGAGGAAGTCCTCTACATCGATGCCCAAATCTTAAACGTAGGGTGCGCAGAATCGGACAAACCCAGGCTCGACATGCATATCGGAGGAGTGCCCATCGAGATCATCGCCGACTTAGGCGCCCCCATCACCATAGTACAAAAACAGGTGTGGAAAGAGAAGTTCGAACAGATTATTAAGGAAGAGCTACGTCCCATGGACCTACGGCCGGTCACGTACACGGGACAGAAAATACCGATGTTAGGGTATTGCCCTCTACTATTTGAGTTCAGAGGACGCAAGGCAGAGTGCAAGCTATACGTCATGGAGAAAGGACCGTCAGTGGTCAGCTGGAAAGATCAAGGAGCACTAGGAATACTGCTGAACCCAGGAGGCGTAGAAAAGGTGATGCTGATGAATGTGGAGGACAGGGAAGAGATAGAGGCCTGGCGCAGAGGATACCCCAAGGTGTTTGAAGGGCGGATTGGCGAACTGACCAAGTACACACACCTAATCAAGCTAAAGGAGGGAGCCAAACCGGTCATCCACAGAGTGAGAAACATCCCCTTCCGAAGCAGGG
The DNA here is from genome assembly GCF_964263255.1 of Lissotriton vulgaris. NCBI lineage: Eukaryota > Metazoa > Chordata > Amphibia > Caudata > Salamandridae > Lissotriton > Lissotriton vulgaris. The sequence goes on from NC_141689.1 coordinate 1,313,125,807, forward strand.
TGGCGGTGCAGGCAGAACTCGACAGACTGGAAAAATGCGAAGTGATACAGGCCATCGAGAGTGCGGAGTGCCTCTCACCGTTGGTGGTAGCCCAAAAGCAAAATGGGAAGGTGAGGCTGTGCGTTGACCTCAGGGAACTAAACAAAAACATCCTGATCAACAAGTTTCCCCTTCCTCGCATCAATGAAATGTTGGCCAAGACCAAGGGCGTAAAATGGTTCTCGACAGTGGACTTATCGTCTGCCTACCACCAAATAAAACTCCATCCGTCGTGCAGCCACCTCACATCATTCATCACACCCTTCGGGTGCTACAAATTCGTCCGGATGCCATTTGGGCTGGCATCAGCGGCCGCAGTATTCCAAAAGTTGATGCACAGACTCTTCCGTAAGGTGGATGGTGTTCAGTTTTTCCAGGACGACATCCTGGTCATGGGTAAATCCAAAAGAGAACATAACGAAAAGCTGCACACCGTAATACGAACACTACAAGAGAATGGACTGATGGCTGAGTGGTCCAAATGCAAACTCGGGGTACCATCGGTTACATACCTTGGCCATGAAGTCAGTGAACGAGGCATTGAACCAAAGAAATCCAACATGCAAGCGATATTGGACGCGCCAGCCCCAGAAAAAAAGGAGGACGTCAGGTCGTTCCTGGGTATGACCGAGTACTATAGTAAATTCATGCCCCACTTTGCCACGAAGACACACTGTTTACGCCAACTGCTCAAAGAAAGGAATGGTTACAAATGGACCGATGAGGAGCAGGAGGAGTTTGTCAAATTGAAAAAGGAAATGAGTGAAACTATTCCGCTAACTGGATTTGACCCGGACGCCGAATTAATCCTCACCACGGATGCAAGTGAACGAGGCCTGGGGGCAGTGCTCATGCAGAGGTCAACCCTTGGGGAAATGTCAACGATCAGCTTCGCCTCGAGATCCCTGGCACTCAATGAGGAAAAATTCAGCGTCATTGAAAAGGAGATGCTGGCTGTTGTGTGGGCCTTGGAAAAGTTTAGGCAGGACCTGTGGGGTGCAAAGTTTCTAGTCAAAACAGACCATAAACCCCTGGTAAAAGTTTTAACATCCAATGGGCATGCTCATGCCACGCCCAGAATAGCCAAGATGACACTACGTTTGCTGGATTTTGTGTATGATGTGGAACACATACCGGGCCCCCAGAACAAGGTAGCAGACTTCCTGAGCGGGGCGGCAGCTAAGGAAGGCGCGGATAGGCAAGAACCCTCACAGTGGGACAACTATGTGGTGGCAACAGAGTAGAAGACATGGAGAAGGTGATTGGAGCTCAGAAATGGAAGGAGGCCTATAAATCGGACGAGGACCTGTAGGCGATAAAAGGATACGTGGTCCACGGGTGGCCCGAGAAAAGACACTTGAAGGAGACATTAAGAAGGTATTGGGAAGTGAGGGATGAGTTGTCCCTAGGGGAAAATCCCCTGTTTCTGCTTAGAGGCAACAAGGTGATTCCTCCCCAGGGGATCATCGAACACCTAATGACTTTGTTACATGAGGGACACCAAGGAATCACCAAGACAAAAGCGTTGGCTCGTCAAGCCTACTGGTGGCCAGCAATCGACGCACAAGTAGAACTATTTGTACGACAATGTGAATCGTGTGCTAAAGCGGACAAGTCCCAGACCCTGATGAGGCCTCCATTAGGAACGTTCCCGGTGCCTGAAGGACCATGGGAGATAGTATCAGTGGACATTATGGGACCAGTGCTAAACGCCAAGGGCATTCAAAAGTATGCCATAGTATTAATTGATAAGTACTCCAAGTGGCCAGAGGTGGTAATAAAGGAAGCAGTGGACACAGATACTGTGATAGCCTTACTGAGGGATGTGTTTATCAAAGAAGGAATTCCTAAAACCATCATAAGTGACAATGGGCCGCAATTCACTTCAGGAAAATGGGATGCCTTTGTAGCCAGAAACGGGATAGAAGTCAAACGCACACCCATATATCACCCAGCCGGCAATGGGCAAGTAGAACAATTCAACAGGGTGATCATGGGTACCATACAGGCAGCCATAAATGATGGATTGGACTGGGAGAAGGAAGTGCCAAAAATGTTGTGGGCATACCGCATCACGCCAGGGAGCACGGGGTACAGCCCCTTCAAAGTACTGAGAGGGAGAGAACCATTTACCAAAGACAATACAGCATGGAGGAAGATGGTTGTGCAAAGTAAGTGGTCTCCAGCGGTGGTCAGGAGAAATCTAGAGAGAGCACAAGAGACCTACACCGAACATTTCAACAGGAGACGAGGCGTACAAGGTGGGGAGTTAGAGAAAGGAGATTGGGTCAGAGTGAAAGTGGCGACCTTAAAGAGGAAAGGTGAGAATAAATTCACGCCGCCCCTCCAAGTGTTGGAGCCGTACACCAGATTGGCACTACTCAGTGACGGAAAAGTTTGGTCGCAAGACAGAATGGCCAAGTGCAGCAAGATATTGGAGTGGGGAGAGGAGACTGCCGAAGGGACCGAGGACGTCGAAGAAGGCAAGGAAGAATGTGATGGAGAGAGTACGGAGCAGGTAGAAGAAAGTACGCAGCAAGAGGAAGAGAGAGATATGAGGCAGGACGATGAAGGCAGAGGAACCAGTGGCACAAAGGACAGGGGCAAGTTCAGATCGATGAAGGAAAAGGCGGGAAGCACCTTGGAAGGGACAAAGACAGGTGAACCGGAGCAGGAGGAACAGGGAGACGGGAGAAGAGAAGGAGCTGTAAAGACAAGAGCGGGAAGAACCATAAGAACACCGGAGAGATTCAAAGCCTTTGAAACGGACTACAAGTAAGACTGTTCCTATATGTTTTGAAATATTCTGTTGTGAATAAAGGGGGGAGATATGTGGTATCGGTCTAGTGTTCCAGATAGCCGGAACCGGAAGGGGTGTAGCGGAAGTTGTGGGCGGCCATTTTATTCGGGCGCCAACCGCACAGAGTCAAGACGTGGTCCCGGCGCTCCGGGGAATAAACTACAGTTAACTTACCCAAGTCTCATGTCGTTCTTGAAATAACTTCATTACAGGACCTTTAAGGGCTGGACGTGGCCTGGGGACAGCGCAATTAATCTTCAGCCCGGGGTGTCAGTGCGGTGCTGGGCACTGACTGTCCTGGCAGATAGCTCAGTTTAATTTCCTGCCCAGCGATGCTTGTGCTGCCCCAGGCGATGGTGCTGTGCTGTTGCACACCAGGGGACGGGAGCTGAACACCCATCCCTCGCCTCCCCTCATACTGGAAGAGAAATCTCTCCAGAGCCTCCCCCGCCCCCCCGCTTCCACCTCCGTTTGTTTTTTGCTTCTGCTACAAAACGGCAGCCGGGCCCACTGGGGCCTTCTCTTTGTAACATGATTTAATTAACTGCGGCCCACATCGGGTCTTGTGCGAAAGATATAGTGACAGTAGCCAATCTGGACGACACTTTTAGGATCAGGATGTGTGAACAGCGAGGACGGCAAGCGCGACGAGCGACCCTTGACAGGCCCAGAGTCACCAAGGACCTGCGCTGGTCATGGTGCTTACAATCCAATAACAAGCATTGAAAAAATGCAATAGGTCTCGCCTTTGATTAAGTTAAAGCCATTTTCTTTGCTAATGGGTTTGTATAGCAAAGCGAATGGCTTTAACTTAATAAAAGGCAAGACCTTTTGCATTTTCAATGCTTGTTTACTTCTGCCTTGCTTACAGTGGGGGTATATTGGTGTCTGTGCATGTTGCCTGGTGTATGTGGGTTATAACTCTGTCAGAGGTGCAACTAGAGCCACATTTCGGAGGGGGGGGCTACTAAAAATTTGGCGTTAGCAAGTAAAGTCTTTTAAAGACATGTGAAGTACTCGGGTGCGGCGGTGTATGTGGGAGAAGCTCAGCCGGGCTGACACACACAATGGGGGGCGGGGGGCTGAAGCCCTTTGAGTCCATGGGTGTTGCGCGCCTGACTCCTGTACCCAGTGGTAGAAGTGGGCGGAAACGGAAGGGCACGGCGTGCCCCTACTTCTAAAAATGATTTCAGTCCGTTCCCCTACTTCTTACTTTCAAAAAAGCTTCCCGGGACGGCAAGAATAGTCAGACTTAAAAACGATAACTTTTTTCAGTATATTCCAGTGGCTGCTCGCACTTCTCTGTGAACTCCAGAGGCTGCAGCAGCCCCCCCCCTGAGCTCTCACAGACTGAGGGCAAGCCCATTATCATTCCGTTTGAGGCACATTACCCACTTTTGAATGACAATGCGCCCGCCCTCTGCCTTTAGCATATCAAGTGCCAGTGAGATCGGAGTTGGTGATTACAGAGGAGCTTTCCCCAGACAGAGTACTATGGGGAACTTGACACCTTGTATAATTTGTTAATGTTGTACACAGACTGATTTGGGCAGGAGCAGTGACCGGACAGAAGAGGTGACAGGAAAGGAGAGGTACTAGGGCAGGAGAGGTGACCGGGCAGGAGAAGTAACGGATAGGAGAATTGAAGGGGCAGAAGAGTTGACGTGTCAGGAGCAGTGACGGGACAGGAGAGGTGATGGGACAGGAGAGGTGACGGGATGGGAGAGGTGACGGGGCAGGAGAAGTGACGGGCAGGAGAAGTAACGGATAGGAGAAGTGACGGGGCAGGAGAGTTGACGTGTCAGGAGCAGTGACGGGACAGGAGAGGTGACGGGACAGGAGAGGTGACGGGACAGGAGAGGTGACGGGGCAGGAGAAGTGACGGACAGGAGAAGTAACGGATAGGAGAAGTGACTGGGCAGCAGAGGTGACGTGTCAGGAGCAGTGACGGGACAGGAGAGGTGACAGGAAAGGAGAGGTGACAGGGTAGGAGAAGTGATGGGACAGGAGAAGTGAAGGGACAGGAGCAGTGATTAGGCATAGGCAGGAGCGGTAACCGGCAGGAGCAGTGAACTGATAGGGGCAGTGAACAGATAAGAGCAGTGAACGGGGCAGGAGAAGCGATGGGACAGAAGCGGTGATCGGGCAGGAGTGCTAACGGGACAGGAGCAGTGAACAGGCTGGAGTGGTGACGGGGCAGGAAAAGTGATGGGTCAGGAAAAGTGACGGGGGTAGGAAATGTGACGAGACAGGAAAAGTGACGGGTCAGGAAAAGTGACGGGTCAGGAAAAGTGACGGGGGTAGGAAATGTGACGAGACAGGAAAAGTGACGGGTCAGGAGCAGTGACGGGGCAGGAGAGCCAACAGGAAAGGAGAGGTGACTGGGCAGGAGAGGTAACTGGACAGGAGAGGTGAACAGGCAGGGGAAGTGATGGGGCAGGAGAGGTGACGGGGCAGGAGAGATGACGGGGCAGGAGAGATGATGGGGCAGAAGAGGTGATGGGGCCGGGCAGGAGAAGTAACGGATAGGAGAAGTGACTGGGCAGCAGAGGTGACGTGTCAGGAGCAGTGACGAGACAGGAGAGGTGACAGGAAAGGAGAGGTGACAGGGTAGGAGAAGTGATGGGGCAGGAGAAGTGAAGGGACAGGAGCAGTGATTAGGCATAGGCAGGAGCGGTAACCAGCAGGAGCAGTGAACGGATAGGGGCAGTGAACAGATAAGAGCAGTGAACGGAGCAGGAGAAGTGATGAGACAGGAGCGGTGATCGGGCAGGAGTGCTAACGGGACAGGAGCAGTGAACGGGCAGGAGTGGTGACGGGGCAGGAGTGGTGACGGGGCAGGAAAAGTGACGGGGTAGGAAATGTGACGAGACAGGAAAAGTGACTGGTCAGGAGCAGTGACGGGGCAGGAGAGCCAACAGGAAAGGTGAGGTGACTGGGCAGGAGAGGTAACTGGACAGGAGAAGTGACGGGGCAGTAGAGGTGACGGGGGCAGGAGAGATGACGGTCAGGAGAGATGACTGGGCAGGAGAGATGACGGGGCAGGAGAGATGACGGGGCAGGAGAGGTGATGGGGCCGGAGAGGTGACGGGACAGGAGAGGTGATGAAGCAGTAGAAGTAATGGGGCAGGAGCGGTGATTAGGCATGAGCAGGAGTGGTAACCGGGTAGGAGCAGTGAACGGGGCAGGAGCAGTGAACGGGGTAGAAGTGACGTGCAGGAAAAGTGACGGTGCAGGAAAGTGACGGTGCAGGAAAAGTGACGGGACAGGAGAAGTGACGGGACAGGAGAAGTGACTGGGACAGGATAAGTGACTGGGACAGGAGAGGCAACAGGGCAGGAGAAGTGACCGGGCAGGAGAAGTGACAAGGCAGGTGATGTGGCGGGCAGGTGACGTGGCGGGCAGGTGACGTGACATGGCAGGAGAGGAGAGGTGACCAGGCAGGAGAAGTAATTGATAGGAGAAGTGAAGGGGCAGGAGAGTTGACGTGTCAGGAGCAGTGACAGGACAGGAGAGGTGACAGGAAAGGAAAGGTGACGGGGGCAGGAGAAGTGATGGGGCAGGAGAAGTTAAGGGACAGGAGCGGTGATTAGGCATAGGCAGGAGTGGTAACCGGCAGGAGCTGTGAACAGATAGGGGCAGTGAACAGATAAGAGCAGTGAACGGGGCAGGAGAAGTGATGGGACAGGAGAAGTGACGGGCAGGAGAGGTGACGGGCAGAAATGGTGATGGGCCGGAGAGGTGACTGGGCAGGAGAGGTGACGGGGCAGAAGCAGTGATTAGGCATGAGCAGGAGCAGTGACTGGGCAGGAGTGGTGAACGGGTCAGGAGTGGTGAACGGGTCAGGAGTGGTGAACGGGTCAGGAGTGGTGAACGGGTCAGGAGTTGGGAAAGGGGCAGGAGTGGTGAACGGGGCAGGAGTGGTGAATAGGGCAGGAGCGGTGAACAGGGCAGGAGAAGTGAGGGGCAGGAGAAGTGATGGGCCACTAGAAGGGAGGGAGTAGGGGAATTGATTAAGCAGGAGTGTTGATCGAGTATGAGCAGGAGTACTGACTGGACAGGAGCAGTGAAAGGGCAGGAGCAGGCGTTTCCCAGGGGGACTTGAAGGGTAGGGGGTCAGTTTAGTTAGGGGGGACCGGTTTTGTACAAGTGCAGGAATTTTAAAAACACTGCAAAGTTCTTTGTATATTCAGCAGGTTTCGGTCAACAATACAAGTGCCAAGATAACGTTGGTGATCAATGTACCAGCTGGAGAGAGACGGGAGCATGTTTTGTCTAGTGGCTGTTTTACTCATCTAAGGTAGTGCAGAGGGGTAATATGCCTGCTGCATAGAACATGTACCATGCATATCAAAGAGCAATATGTTATGTGCATAGTTCAGTTGGTACTGCTTTGTGTTCACTTCCCGAATGAAAGGACACTAGAAAACATATGGCCTGGCAGTTCGGGCTGGACTGTTCCCATTGGGCAGAGAATCTAGACTGATTTGCATATGGCTGGGTTCAATCTGGAATGGCATGGTGAGCAAAAAACGATGGATTTAAGCCCAGATCTCTGAACTGGGGTGAATGTATGACATTGTTCTGCATTCTGTCCGTCAATTGCTCTTTTTGCATTTGTCACCCGAGTGGGACAGGTATGCTCAGACATGAGTCCCGTGCTCTCCATGCCACTGGAATCAAGCATCCTGGCTGATGAGGGCTGAAAGCCCGAAACCGGTCCTAGGATGCTTGTTTCCAGCCCAGGGAGGACCTGGCCTGGCAGTTCAGGCTGGACTGTTCCCATTGGGTGCAGGATCAAGACTGATTTGCATATGGCTGGGTCCAAACTGGAATGGCATGGTGAGCAAAGAAACAATGGATTTAGGCCCAGATCTCTGTACTGGGATGAATGTATGATATTGTTCTGCATTCTGTCCACCAGTTGTTCTATTTCATGTCGAGGACCATAGGCTGCGCTTGCGCAGTCTCGGTCAGAGAATTTATGTTTTCTAGAGTGGGGCTTGAACCCGCCCCTCTTCTCCATTGGCTGGCTTCCTAAACGGAGGCCAGCCATTGGAGGAGAGGGGCGTTACTCTGTTCAAGCCCCGTATTTTTCCGATTCGGGGGCGTGTTTTTTGCGTTCTTTATCGCCGTGACGTCATCCGTCACTCAACAAAAAACACGCCCCTAGTCACAAAATGGCGGCGCGTTTCTCCGAGGCATTTCTGCTTTGTCTCTGAGAAACCTGGTGGTGTAGAGCGCTCCTCGGGAGACTGGAGTGCTGGCGGCTGAGAGGCCCTGCTGGTGCGGGTGAAACATTTTTAAGAATTGCCCCCGAAATCACCGTCACCGCTACTAGCACGAGTGAAACATTTTGTAAGAATTGCACCGGAAACCACAGTCACCGCTGCTGGCGCAGGTGAAGCATTTTTAAGATTGCCCCTGAAATCACCACCGCCGGTCCCGAGTAAACAGCCAGATTCAAATTGCCCGCGAGCCGTGATGAACGAGTTGCCCAGCTGGATGTCAGCATCACACCGAAGAGAAGAGTTGCGCTCGACTCAGGAGGAGCCCTCCTGTTTCCCCGTGCAGCGCCCTCAAAGTCACCTAACCCAGAGACCGGAGAAGCCTCGCACCGGCACCCGCCTCAATCCCTCCAGGTAATACTTAGCACAGTGCTGCATTGGGCGGGGAACGGGCTGCGGGTGGGAGGTTGCCCAGGCAGCAATTCTGAGACCGGGCCGCCGGGGACTGTATTAATTTGATAGCGGGACCTTTGGGGACACTCACCTGATCGCGGGGTCTCTCCCCCCTTCCCTGGTAACAATCTCGGCCCGTACGTGCCCAGCATGGCCTTGTGATACCGGGACCTTTTACTCCTGAACTTGGGGTAAATTACAAGCATTTAAATAACCTAACCCCGCATGATTAACCCCAGAGCCCATACTGCAGCTTTGCCGGGTTCAGGACAACAGCTCTCCTGCCCCCTCCCCGTCCGTGATCCGAGCTCCGTACATCCCCCCTGATTGTGCAGTTTCCCCTCGTTGCTTGTTATGCCTCTGTGCCCCCCTGCCCCCTCGTTGCTTGTTGTGCCTCTGTGGCCCCCTGCCCCCTTGTTGCTTGTTGTGATCTGGTTTTTGTGCCCTGCTTGTGATCCGGTTTTTGAGTTGCTCTCCTGCTCCCCCCTCGTTGGTTGTGCTTGCTGTCCTGCCCCCCCTCTTTGCTTGTGCTTGCTGTCCTGCCCCCCCCTCCTTGGTTGTGCTTGCTGTACTGCCCCCCCTCGTTGCTTGTTGTGCCTCTGTGCCCTGCTTGTGATCCGGTTTTTGTGCCTCTATGCCTGGTTTTTGTGCCTCTGTCACCCCTGCCCCCTCGTTGGTTGTGCTTGCTCTCCTGACCCCCCCTTCGTTGGTTGTGCTTGCTGTCCTGCCCCCCTCGTTGGTTGTGCTTACTGTGCTGCCCCCCCTTGTTGCTGTCCTCCCCCCCCTTGTTGCTTGTGCTTGCTGTCCTGCCCCACCTCGTTGCTTGTGCTTGCTGTCCTGCCCTCCCCCCTCGTTGGTTGTGTTTGCTGTCCTGCCCCCCTCGTTGGTTATGCTTGCTGTCCTGCCCTCCCCTCGTTGATTGTGCTTGCTGTCCTGCCCCCACCTCGCTGGTTGTGCCCTGCTTGTGATCCGGTTGTTGTGCCTCTGTTCCCTGCTTGTGCCTCTGCTCCCTGCTTGTGCCTCTGTTCCCTGCTTGTGCCTCTGTTCCCTGCTTGTGCCTCTGTTCCCTCCTTGTGCCTCTGTGTCCTGCTTGTGATCCGGTTTTTGTGCCTCTGTGCCCTGATTGTGATCCGGTTTTTGTGTTGCTCTCCTGCCCCCCCCTCGTTGGTTGTGCTTGCTGTCCTGCCCCCCCTCGTTACTTGTGCTTGCTGTCCTGTCCCCCCCTCCTTGGTTGTGCTTGCTGTCCTGCCCCCCCCCCTCGTTGCTTGTTGTGCCTCTGTGCCCTGCTTGTGATCGGGTTTTTGTGTTGCTCTCCTGCCCCCCACCCCCCTCGTTGGTTGTGCTTGCTGTCCTGTCCCCTCGTTGGTTGTGCTTGCTGTCCTGCCCCCCCCCCCTCCTTGGTTGTGTTTGCTGTCCTGCCCCCCCCTCGTTGCTTGTTGTGCCTCTGTGCCCTGCTTGTGATCCAGTTTTTGTGCCTCTGTGCCCTGCTTGTGATCGGGTTTTGTGTTGCTTTCCTGCCCCCCCTCGTTGGTTGTGCTTGCTGTCCTTCCCCCCTCGTTGCTTGTGCTTGCTGTCCTGCCCCCCCCCTCCTTGGTTGTGCTTGCTGTCCTGCCCCCCCTCGTTGTTTGTTGTGCCTCTGTGCCCTGCTTGTGATCCAGTTTTTGTGCCTTTGTGCCCTGCTTGTGATTGGGTTTTTGTGTTGCCCTCCTGCCCCCTCGTTGGTTGTGCTTGCTGTCCTGCCTCTCCCTCGTTGCTTGTTGTGCCTCTGTGCCCTGCTTGTGATCCAGTTTTTGTGCCTCTGTGCCCTGCTTGTGATCGGGTTTTGTGTTGCTCTCCTGCCCCCCCTCGTTGGTTGTGCTTGCTGTCCTTCCCCCCTCGTTGCTTGTGCTTGCTGTCCTGCCCCCCCCCTCCTTGGTTGTGCTTGCTGTCCTGCCCCCCCTCGTTGTTTGTTGTGCCTCTGTGCCCTGCTTGTGATCCAGTTTTTGTGCCTTTGTGCCCTGCTTGTGATTGGGTTTTTGTGTTGCCCTCCTGCCCCCTCGTTGGTTGTGCTTGCTGTCCTGCCTCTCCCTCGTTGCTTGTTGTGCCTCTGTGCCCTGCTTGTGATCCAGTTTTTGTGCCTCTGTGCCCTGCTTGTGATCTGGTTTTGTGTTGCTCTCCTGCCCCCCCTCGTTGGTTGTGCTTGCTGTCCTTCCCCCCTCGTTGCTTGTGCTTGCTGTCCTGCCCCCCCCTCCTTGGTTGTGCTTGCTGTCCTGCCCCCCCTCGTTGTTTGTTGTGCCTCTGTGCCCTGCTCGTGATCCAGTTTTTGTGCCTTTGTGCCCTGCTTGTGATTGGGTTTTTGTGTTGCCCTCCTGCCCCCTCGTTGGTTGTGCTTGCTGTCCTGCCTCTCCCTCGTTGCTTGTTGTGCCTCTGTGCCCTGCTTGTGATCCGGTTTTTGTCCCTCTGTGCCTCTGCTCCTCTCCATGTTGCTGCACGTTAGCCTGCCACCCATTCAATTTTGGGAAACTCATCTACCTTAGGTAACCTGCCCCAGCCCCTGTGTGCGGTCTTTCCTGCTGTCCTTCCAGGAATATATTCTATTGTTTCTGTTGAGCAGTTAAAACCGGTTGTATATTGCGTCTTTTAATTGCCTCCTCCCGACTCCAAGTTCTCCCACCAGCATCCGGGCAGTATTTTCACAATCAAAGGGCTGTTACTTTTGCCTCGAGGCATGGACAGCATGTTTGGTCCTGAGGCTTCCTGTGTTGGGAGAGGATGTGGCATAGTGGCCAAAGCTGGCAATTAAGGGACTGGGGAAACAGGTTTGATTCTTGTTTTTCTTGCCTCTGTTCCCTGCTTCTGATTGTTTTTTTTCTTGCCTCTGTTCCCTGGGGCGTTACTGGGCAGAGATGGGCGTGTGGGTGACCTAGACTGAGGGATGTCTGTGTGTGTTTGTGGCTCTGTGTGTGTGTGTGTGTGGCTCTGTGTGTGTGTGCATGTGTGTGTGTGGATTTCTGTGTGTGTGGCTCTGTGTCCGCTAATACTCTCTACTACTCTCTAATGCTCACCTATTACCATTGTAAATAACAATACCATTTATTTATGTTTTAAAAACAAAAAAAATGAAACAAATGCCATTTGCAATGCCAATAGCACTAACTTTAACAAAGCAGAGGCCATTGCATTGTAAATGATTGTGCTATATTATGATTGAGCAGCTAGCTGGCTGACATGAATATGAAGGAGCCTTTTAGGGTCACCGTGATTCTAGATTCTCCTGAAGAGTCCCTTTCTCTTCTGAGCCCTGCTTAACACATGTGTACAGGAGGAGCCCTGTATTCATGACCTCAATGTTTGAGACAAAAATAATCATGGATTTCTGAACAATGAGAGTAAAAGCATTAAGGTAACATGTTGTTCCTGCTTATATTTCACACGCTTTACATAAACCTGTATTCCCTATGAGTGTTTGCTTTTTCCTGAATTAAACCTCAAATAAACATGTTTATCCATTGTTATAAGATGTAACTGGTCAGTGAAATGCTAAACCTACTCAAAATTGACATGTTTTGCTATTTCTAGCCACATCCCTGACTCCGCCCACTGATTCACTCTTCGGTTATTCCCGCCCCCTGATTCTCCACCCACAGTTCCCCTACTTTTTTTCCCCACTTCGACCACTGCCTGTACCCTCCCCTGTCTGCACTATTAATGTCCATGTGGATAAGTTTCGGGGTTCTTCATCTTATGTGCCCCATACTTGTTGCACTACTTGGCGGTACGCCTGGCTGTAGTGCAGGGACTGGCCACCTCTTAATTGGTTCAGAAAAGGGGGTGGTGATGAACAGAGTGTCTGAATTGAGCAGACCACTCTTACCCAGTCCAAAGATCAGGGCTTGATCCATCACCGTTATTTATCTCACTGCCCCATCCCAGCTCAGAACCTGGCTATATGCAAATCAGTCTGTCCCTGGCCCAGTGCATCATGGGAACAGGGCAGACTAAACTACCAAGCCAATTGTTCACCAGAAAGGAAACAAGCTACCGAGGACCGGTTTCTGGCATTTCAGCCGTCTTCGGCCCGGCTTGCTTGAATCCTGATGGAGCAGTGAGAAAGGGACTCATGTCTGAGTATACCCTGCCACACCTATAGTGGCCAAAATCGATTCAGAAAAGGGGGTGGTGATGAACAGAGTGTCTGAATTGAGCAGACCACTCTTACCCAGTCCAAAGATCAGGGCTTGATCCATCACCGTTATTTATCTCACTGCCCCATCCCAGCTCAGAACCTGGCTATATGCAAATCAGTCTGTCCCTGGCCCAGTGCATCATGGGAACAGGGCAGACTAAACTACCAAGCCAATTCTTCACCAGAAAGGAAACAAGCTACCGGGGACTGGTTTCTGGCATTTCAGCCGTCTTCGGCCCGGCTTGCTTGAATCCTGATGGAGCAGTGAGAAAGGGACTCATGTCTGAGTATACCCTGCCACACCTATAGTGGCCAAAATCGATTCAGAAAAGGGGGTGGTGATGAACAGAGTGTCTGAATTGAGCAGACCACTCTTACCCAGTCCAAAGATCAGGGCTTGATCCATCACCGTTATTTATCTCACTGCCCCATCCCAGCTCAGAACCTGGCTATATGCAAATCAGTCTGTCCCTGGCCCAGTGCATCATGGGAACAGGGCAGACTAAACTACCAAGCCAATTCTTCACCAGAAAGGAAACAAGCTACCGGGGACCGGTTTCTGGCATTTCAGCCGTTGTAGTGTAGTTCCTAGTTTCCCACTAGGCCCTGCGCATTGGAATAACATAAACAGTAGTATCGACGTGGAACTGCGGATATTCCAGGCCTCCACTGACTATGTTAAACTTAATTGGGTGTGTTACCAACTAGCTCAGAGGTCACTGGAAACTTTCTTCTCTGCATAGGAAGTGATCAGCTTCCCTGGCACAGACAAGAAGGGATTCAGTTTTCCAACAACCGTGCAACATGACAACTTTGCTCCTCAGATCAAGAGTCAATCTCTAGGGTCGTGTGAAACAATAGACATGTATTTCACTCAGTCAGTCTAGTGCAGTTTACTTTCACGAGATGTAGAGAATAGAGAGACGGGCGTTTGTCAATAAAGGGTTAACATTTATTGCACAGTCTTTCTTCTCGTACAAGAGAAATGTATTACCACAATTGCAAAGCTTGTTATGATAAAAAGTACGTACAGTAAGATAAGTATTGCAAAATAATACTGTAAAATCATTGATATGGTTTCTTAGCCATACAATGGTTAAAAGTAATAAAACATATATACAGTCATATATACATTAGGCTAGAATACTCAACTGATGCTTCTAACTAAGCCTACCCCAGTGTGCCTGACCTAAGCCTAACACGTGGAAGGGGAGTAAGTAAGTAGCTTTAAGTTAAGTTGGTTTTGCCAAGGTTTGTTTCAAGAATTCTCATTTAAGGGTTTAGTCAGCACCATACCTCTGAATAGAATGATGGAGGTTTGGTATCTCCTTCAGGGGAAGCTCGATATCCCTGTCACCCGCGAGGGTAAACCGGAAACGCCGGAGCTGGATTTCTCTGTACGAGAAAGGCAGCGGCTCTTCTTCAGCGCGTCGAGAGGAGGAGGCGGGGGACAGCGTCCGCGGGCAGCTGGATCTGCTAGGCTCTTTGCAGAGGGACGTCTGTTCGGCTCCTAAGCGTACTGCACCATCGTTCGCGCTTTAGCAGCGATAATGGTATCAGTAGCTTCACCACCACAGGGACAGCAGGCTGCAGCGACAGAGTGCTACAGTGCTCAGCAACAGTAACGGTATGCACAACAGGGTGCACAACAGCTCTCTTTGCTTAAGGCAACGTTGGTAGTATTTATACCTGACAGGTGCTGGGTTTGACGCAAGTTTGCTGGACATAAGACGTCAATTAAAGATATCACTAGGAAGTGATAGCTATCAGTTGCTCATTAGAGTTCTATTACTAATCAAAACATAGCAAGGGGGATTTCCCAGTTTGCTGAGTTTTTATCTTGTTGAAGAACTCGGAGTGTTAATCTAGGAATATCAGATAGTGACTTCTGCTCTGTCATTGCACTAATTGGTCGCAAAGGAAGTGGCAGAGAGAGATATCCTTGAACGTGGCTCTGTTCGTGTGAGGTCAGAGATGACTTTCTGAATATCGCACATCAGGATTCAAGCAAGCCGGGCCGAAGACGGCTGAAATGCCAGAAACCGGTCCCCGGTAGCTTGTTTCCTTTCTGGTGAAGAATTGGCTTGGTAGTTTAGTCTGCCCTGTTCCCATGATGCACTGGGCCAGGGACAGACTGATTTGCATATAGCCAAGTTCTGAGCTGGGGTGGTGCAGTGAGCTAAAAAACGGTGATGGATCAAGCCCTGATCTTTGGACTGGGTAAGAGTGGTCTGCTTAATTCAGACACTCTGTTCATCACCACCCCCTTTTCTGAATCATTTTTGTCCACCATAAGCGTGGAAGGGTATACTCAGATGTGAGTCCCTAGCTCATTGCACCATCAGGATTCAAGCAAGCCGGGCCGAAGACGGCTGAAATGCCAGAAACCGGTCCCCGGTAGCTTGTTTCCTTCCCAGTATAAGAATTGGCTTGGTAGTTTGGTCTGCCCTGTTCCCATGATGCACTGGGCCAGGGTCAGACTAATTTGCATATAGCCAAGTTCTGAGCTGGGATGGTGCAGTGAGCTAAAAAATGGTGATGGATCAAGCCCTGATCTTTGGACTGGGTAAGAGTGGTCTGCTTAATTCAGACACTCTGTTCATCACCACCCCCTTTTCTGAATCATTTTTGTCCACCATAAGCGTGGAAGGGTATACTCAGATGTGAGTCCCTAGCTCATTGCACCATCAGGATTCAAGCAAGCCGGGCCGAAGACGGCTGAAATGCCAGAAACCGGTCCCCGGTAGCTTGTTTCCTTCCCAGTATAAGAATTGGCTTGGTAGTTTGGTCTGCCCTGTTCCCATGATGCACTGGGCCAGGGTCAGACTAATTTGCATATAGCCAAGTTCTGAGCTGGGATGGTGCAGTGAGCTAAAAAACGGTGATGGATCAAGCCCTGATCTTTGGACTGGGTAAGAGTGGTCTGCTTAATTCAGACACTCTGTTCATCACCACCCCCTTTTCTGAATCATTTTTGTCCACCATAAGCGTGGAAGGGTATACTCAGATGTGAGTCCCTAGCTCATTGCACCATCAGGATTCAAGCAAGCCGGGCCGAAGACGGCTGAAATGCCAGAAACCGGTCCCCGGTAGCTTGTTTCCTTCCCAGTATAAGAATTGGCTTGGTAGTTTGGTCTGCCCTGTTCCCATGATGCACTGGGCCAGGGTCAGACTAATTTGCATATAGCCAAGTTCTGAGCTGGGATGGTGCAGTGAGCTAAAAAACGGTGATGGATCAAGCCCTGATCTTTGGACTGGGTAAGAGTGGTCTGCTTAATTCAGACACTCTGTTCATCACCACCCCCTTTTCTGAATCACCTCTTAATTGGAGCAGTTCTTTCGCCAGCTCCCACGTGATTAATTGCTCGTTGTTGTATAGGTCTCCTGCCAGTTGACAACCTCCTTCCCTCCAGTGTCTCATGTCATGTGAAGGAAGCTCTTTGTGTATGCTTTCGAATTCAGGGGGGGGGGGGCGTCGTTTATATGTCCTCTTGATTAAGTGGTTTGGGTTCTGAAACACAATATTTTAGAGTAGCACATTTTGGTTGGTCTTTACTTATTGTGTTTAGTTTGTGAGGGCATTTGTTTTTCTTTCGTTTTCATCGTTTTTTTAGCCCTAACGTGTGAGTGAAGCACACAGGAGATTTGCTCTCCCGACCCCTGGCTAGCTCCGCTATATTAATATATGCAAGTAAATTCTGTTTTTATTATGGGTTTCTGTGGGGTGAACCCTTAATAGGTTCAACTATACAAACAATCTCAAGATGCTCGATAGGTCTATTACCAGCCTAGTAACTGTACTTGCAATTGTAAGAGGCTCGATAGTTCTATTACCAGCTTTGCAGATGTTTTAGCTGGTTCGGGTGCCGTGTATTTTTCACAGTTGTCACTCGTTTTGTTTGACCCTAAACATCTTAGCCTTATTCGCTCCCTTTAATTGTTCTTATTTCTTCTAGTCATTAGGGAGGTGCCTTTTAACAACATAAGTTGTGCACGCCACAACTTTGCATCTTGTATCGAAAAGTAAGTGGCATACATGCAATTTTTTATAAAAACTTCCTAAACCTGCACATAAGATCAGTTCATTGATATTCTTCTTTATCTCGGTTCTAATTTCCTTTAGTCATTGGCGAGATGCCTTATAACAATATAATTTGTGTACGTCACAACTTTGCATCTTGCATCTAAAAGTAAGTGGCATACATGCAATTCTTTACATAAACTTCCTAAACCTTTACATAGGATCGGTTCATTAATACCCTTTTTTATTTCAGTTCTATTTTCCGTCACTTTGTACAAATTGTGTACACCACTCAAAAGTGTGAAATCATCCAGGTGATGATATCTCACATGTGAAATCCCTTTTCAGTAAATACTTCTGGTTCTCACATTTGGTGTGCTGGTGCAAATTTTCTTTCACCTATCTTTACTGCTTTCTTTCTCCCTTCTTTAGTAATTTTTTTATTTTTTTTAGTTTTCTGCCCTATAGAAATATTGAACTGTGTATATATATATCCATATGAATATAGTTTTTGTATTTTATAGATTCTTTGGGACGCTCAGTTAAACATTCTTGTCCTAATGATGACCATGTAATTATACCAGGGTCGAAACGCCGTTGATGCATATGTGGCCGTAACTAACAAAGGACGCATTGTCTTGCTTGTTGTTTCAGTTTTGTCCTGAACCTCTCCTGCTATGTAAGCCCTTCTGTCTGCCACTTTTCTGATTTTGCTTTGTACAACATATTTTTCATATACCAGTGCATGTTTCTGAGCATATTGTCTTAAATTGTTTTTTCTATTTATATATTGAATACATTTGATATCATTTTCTAATATTTCTCATATGGGTTCTTCTTCTTCTATTTAGTTTTGTCACACAGTCTTTTTCTTCTTTTAAGAGTTTAATTTGTTGTTATTGACTGCCTGTAAAATAGGTATGTTCATGATATCTTGTACCGTTGTTAGGACTAAATACACATTTGAATTCAGGGGCGCTGCTTTGGAATTATGGCAAGCTGAGGCGTCATCTAGTCCTAGACAGACTCCAGGCATACATTGCTAATTGTGTTATGCACTCCCCCTATCTCCCCTGATCTCTTGGGGATCAGCTCAGCTTGCTGCATTCTGCCCATCAGTAGTGCTCTGCTATGGCTTTTCCACTTAATCATCCTGCCGTAAAGTGCAGTTGTGAAATCAGGTAGTACGTTTGAACGTTGGGGACCCGGAGTCCTACCTGCTCATATGTGCATTGTAGTATATCCACTTTTACTCTGCTTCTTTTCTTTTCCCACACTATGCTAATCACAGACAGCGTTAGCTTGTCCACTAAAATTCCAGAAGGGTTTAGAGTTTATCTTTGGATTTTGTCTGCCGTGCTGTTCTGTTGGACTGTAGAATTGATGGTTTGCGCTTGCTTCACCATCCTGAAGTGCGCATACATACTCTTTTAGTGTTGTTGTTTATTTAGTTACTGATACAAGTCTACTGGGATGCCTTCACCACCTGATGTTCTACCTTTTTGCGTACCCTGAAATGCGCCAACGGTCTTGTCTATCGTAAGTGTGGCTTCTAATCCACCACACCTTCAGGTTAGGCACCTTCACAGACTCTAATATTTGTTATCTGTTCATGGCATGCATGTGTGGTAGTCTTCTGATAGTTATTCTTCCCAATAGTCATTTATCTCTTGCTTGGTGAATAAGTCCGGTCCAACCAGGTTCCTCAGCCGCATGGTCTTGGAGTAAGGCTTCTCCCTATTTAGTGGCCATACACCCATGCGATCAGTCTCCCCCCCCTCCCTGTGGAGCCCTGGTCTGTGTATTGTCTGTGTGTATTTGTCTACTTTATTTTACGTATTTTCTATTTCAACTAGTTTTACTACTATTAATCTGGAAGATCATGTTTTATTACATTTGTTTCATGATGATTACTGCAATTAAAGGCGTGGTGAGACTCAGGAAACAGCATCATGCATGATTACTGGACATGCTCAAAGTCATGTGACGACCTTAACCCAAAGATTACCTGCTAGTTGTCTGTTTTGCTGGGCGGTTTGTGTCTGCTCTTATACTGGGTCAGCAGGCTTTGAAACCCAACACAATTTTAAACTCTTCTCACAAGTTGGATGTAGTCTTTGTTTGAAAATATTTATTTCCATTTTGCCAAATTCCTGACGTTCCTGTCTAGCAGACATCAGTATTTATGAACACCTCACTTGGGAAAGAGATTCCCGCTCAAACTGGTCATATTTTAGAAGGTCAATATTTTTTTTCTTTGTTGTGCAGAACCTATTCCCACCCACAGTAGCTCCACTCAAAAGATTTTTCACATTGTAAAATACAATGTGCATTCCAAAAATCGTGTGCTTGCATCTGTGTGCATGGGAACAGCACTAATCAGAACAAACATTAGTAAAGCCAATAGTTCTGGTGTTGTTCGGCTTCCTTTTGGCCGTACACATTCTTGTTTTGTTTGCCATGGTTTTTTGAAAACTTTATTTTTGGGGGATCTGCAGGGTCTACGCCAATACAAATATATATATATATATATATATATATATATATATATTGGCAAAAGCAAAATGTTTTTTGGATCTCAAAAAGGACACATTGTCGTAATAGTTCATGGCATTAAAGGGAAAATGTGTGTAGATGTGCTCCTTGTGAAAAATCAGATTTCTGTCACTCACAGTGAAGTTAGCCAATGGCTGATATGGGCTGACTCACTGCTTCATTCTGTAGTGGGCAGAAGACATATGTGAATGTCACAACAGCAGACCAATAGACGAGTTTAGGTAGCTAAATACACCTATATGTAAGTATACAATTGTATATAATTGTAGTAAAATCAAAACACCTTGGCTAACGCCTGGCCAAGAAAGATACAGCCAACTACATATTTGATGATTTCGTTTTGGCGGAGGGGACCCCTCTCTGGGTTATGAATATTCCTATGTAGTTTACTTTTTATGATCTTTGACCATCTGTGTTATGATGGTAACTTTGACCACTCTTATCAGTGGCACTAAATGTAAAGGGTCGTGATTAACGTTGGTAATGTTATAGTCCTTCATTCTGTGCTGTTCTGCTGACATGGCTGTTGCATGCTGCCCTCATTGAGGGGTAAAAGTCCTTTGATGTAGGATTTGCAGTCAAGACTGTTTGCTCAGCTGGCACATGCGGTGCCCTCCCTCCAGATCCTGTGTGGGCTCAAACATAACACTCTATGATCAACAAGGAAATATCGCCTGTGGTCAAAGGAACACATTTTGGTACCTCTCAACTTAATTGTTGAAGCATCAGTCATCGCACAGATTGGCGGCTGCAACTGTTTCTACGCTGTAACAACAATTTGCAGCCTCCTCCAGGTGGCGTAACATGTAAGGGCAAGAATTATCTATAGACATTAGGTACATTATTAGTCTCCTTCGCAATCAGGGCAGTTTGTGGAAGGCATTTATTTAGGATCTGTGGGCGCAAAAGCGTACCCCAAAATTGATACTCTTCTACATTTAAACCACACACATACCCCTGTTTATTATTTTTAGGGGCACGTGCATCAAACTCCACATTTGCGATTCCCAAATAGAGATTTTTAAGGAATTGCTATTTTGTAATCACAAATGACTATGCATGTACGAATCGCAATAAAATGAGCAATTCTTTAACAGTAGCTAATAGTGATTCAGAAATTGCGAATCGCTATTAGCTAATGTACGTCCATTCATTCGTATGGGCCTACAGGTCAATAGGAATGAAAGGTAATGCATTTGCAAATTGCGAAGCACCCCCCTCAAAAATGTAAATGTGCACATGTGAAGCACACACATGCCCTAAGGGCAACTGTGCACTACATGTTACTTTGAAAAATGCATTATTGTGCATTTTTTAGAGCATGTACAAATTACCATCAACTTGAATTTGACTGTAATTAGCGTTTCCTAAATGCACAGTTTGCCTTTAGTAAAGGCTACATGCATTGGCAAATAGGGATTCGCAAATTGCGATTCCCTAAATGCATTCGCAATTCAGGTAAAAAATAGTGATTACCTAAATTGCGAATGAATAAAGGCACATGCATCTTAAAAGGCCTTTTTCCATCCGCAAACGGGCCAATTCTGCAGATCGGCCAATTTCTGAACGGAAAAAAGCTTGATCCATGTGCTCCTTCGATTCATGCTTAATTTGTCCCGCTATTTTCCGGTATTTCCCATACTTAGCCCGGTTATTAGATTCATCATTCTCTGAGATAGGCAAATCCTGAAAGGACAGTGTTGAATTCCAACAAGTAAGGAGTCAAAAACTATCAATCATTGTTATTAACCCCTTAACTGATGGGGAGGGGGGGTGTCCCTTCTCCCCCCAGTGCTGAGACCTTTATTGACTATTTGTGGATTACCCTAGAGTGGACAAAGAAAATAGGCAAAGCATAGCTAAATGATGATTTTTTTCACAAAAATAGGAAAAAATGCTCTGGATAAAAGTGTAATTTTTTTTCTCCTAAAAATTACATTAATGTACGGTTTACTGTGCTAAAGTCACAATCTTCCCAGCTTTAAGGAACATGTAGAACTGATTAAAAAAAACCTTATGTTCGAGGTATATGAGCTGTAGATCATATGCTTTAGCGTAGATCGCCATCTAGTGTTGGGTCCGGATGTTTGCACTTTGTTTTTCTTGAAGAAATCTTTGTAGTCCCGAGTTAGGTGACTCCTCCCTTCGGTGATAGTGCGCATGGGCATCAGCTCCATACTTAGATTGTTTTTTCCGCCATTGGGTTCGGATGTGTATTGCGATGCTCTGATTCGGTATAGTTTTCGAACTTCTTCGAAGCGCAATCCTCTACCCTCGACGGTATTGTCTTTGATCGCAGTTCCCCATTCGACGCGCATCATTCCAATGGAGAAACTTTTGATTGGGAAACTCGAGGCCGGCCATTGGGCCTACCAGTACTGACCGCGCTTGCAGCCGATGGAACGGACTCCATTTAAACTATGTCCCGGGTGTCGTGCTAAGTTTCCATGCACCGATTTGCACGAGGTCTGTAATCTCTGCTTATCCACTGGAACACAACGAAAAGGACTGTGAAGCATGTCGGTCTTTCGGATGGAAGAAAACAATTTGTGATCGTTGGGCTCGAAGCCACGAGATGCAACACCACAGTGGCTACGTACCGGACATCTTGGGAGAAGATCCAGATATCCAACATCCAGTCGAAGGAGCCAAGGAAGAAGAACAGGTCTCCATGCCCGGAGCAGACTCTGACATGGAGGAAAAAGAGCACATCACTTCGGGTCACCGTACCGTGAGTACTGATCCCCCTGTGCCCATTCAACATAAAACAAAGGCTCTGGTACATCCTTCGCCTCCGGGTTCAGGTCGGCACTGACAGAAAGTTTCCAATGCCCCACCCTCCAGCCCGGCTAAGAGACATAAAGAAAAGCCTTTGGGCTCGAGCTGCCCCCATTCCGGTGCCAAACCAACACCCTCGGCACTGAAACAGAAGTCCAAGTCTCTACCAGTCACCACACTTCCGTCACCGAAGACTATTGAGGTTCCGTGAATTCTGAACCCGTTTTATAAATGTCATGGTTTCGTTACAAATTTGATAGTAGCGAACCGTAACTAGTGAGTTTGGCAAGTACGAGTGATTTCGTCATGTTAGACCGATGGATTCACTACGTATTTAGGGATTTCGTTCTGAACCCTTGGGTTCCATTTTGTGCATGGCAGCCATTTTGTGGTTGCCCTCACATAGGCCGATGACTGCGGCCGAACGAGTCTTTTGTACACGTACACGTTAGCTCGAGTTTGTGCTGACTTCTGGATGACCCGAGTGAGCTGACCTCGTTGCCTGAAGCTGACCTTGCTAAGCCAGTTCCTTGCCCGGTAGCTGATCAAGATTAAGGATCAGAGCACAGGACATTGTAAAGTTTGGTATGCACTCACACACCCCTTATCCTACTTCTTATCTGTTTCTGTTTCTTCCTTTATGGCTCTTTTATGATATGGGTTCTGGTCTTTTTATTATGGGTTTGTCTGGCCTGTTCGAGAAAGAATGTTGGGCTTTCCTGTGTAATTAATGGTGGGCTGGACAACTGAAAAGTGGGTTTGCCGTCATGCGATACCTTTTGCAATAATGCCTAAGATTGGACAAATTGTAAATAGTAGGTGTTTGTCCGGAATGTGATTTTTGGCATAAAAGATGATGTCTCGCCATACGAATTTGAGCAGTCTCCGACGAATATACTTGTGTTGCACTTCGTGGACTTCTGTTCCTGGTTGCAGCCAATAAATTCGATCTTTGACGCCACAGAGAAGTATCCTGTGTCTCTCTAGTCTAAGACAGGTGAACCCGAAGACTCTGGGCGTGCCCCTGGCGCCGCTGGGTTCTAAAACCCGGTTCTTCACTATACCTTTGACACCGAAGACCTTGGAACATAAGGCCTCCAAACCTAAAAGTTTGGATTCAAAATCCCCAAAACCTACAGGTTAGGAGCCGAAATCCTCCGTACCGAAAGGTTCGGATCCAAAATCCTCTGCATCTAAAGACCCGGAGCTCAAATCCTCCACATGCAACGACTCTGAGCCGAAATCCTCCACATCCAAAAGGCTTGGAGCCGAAACCCACCAAACACAAAGACTCACACCCTAAAACTCCAACACATAAGGTGCTGGAGCCGAAACTCTTGGCACCGAAAACAGCAAATGAAGAAAAAGACACTCCACCCAAAGAGCCTCGGTCCGATGAGCCATCTTTAGACCCAAAGCAAAAAAGACTTGTTATTAAACCCTAAAACAGGGCATATTCAGGTCACTCTTCCTCAGAAATAGAAGCTGGACCTCACAGAGGACTCTTCTATACCTCTTAAGAAAAAGGACTCTGGTTCTAACCCTTCTCCACCTTACATTACACCTCCCTCTCCTCATAATAATCTGAATGTGATTATTTCACCATCAAATACACCACCACCTCCACTTTCACCTAGCATTCAGGAAGAGGATTATGGAGGTGGGGATACTGATGAGGAGCAGGGCATACCGCAGATCAGGACAGACCTCAAGATACTGATCCATGGGAAAATTATGATAAGGAACCAGATGCAGATAATGACCCTGACCTGTATCCTTCTAGACCCTCCTCACCTGATGATAACATTGGATACGCTCAACTAATTAACAGAGCTGCACAATATCACAGAGTGGAGCTCCACAAAGAGCCTTTGGAAGAGAATTTCCTCTTTGAAACACTCACCTATTCTCAAAGATCTACTTAAACTTTGCCTATGCTAAAGGGCATGCTAAAGCACATGGATGAGGTTTTTAAAGACCCAGTTAGAGCTCGAATACTCACACCCAGAGTAGATAACAAATACAAACCCGCTCCAACAGACCCTGCTTATATTAAAGGTCCGTTACCTTTGTACTCTCTTGTAGTCTCTAACGCTTGCAAGAGAGCTAACTCTCAAACCACAGGTGAGGCTCCCCCTCCTGACAAGCAGTCCAAACTCATTGATGCCTCAGGCAAGAGAGTGGCTACACAGGCTGAAAATTATTGGTGTATTGCAAACGCTCAAGCTCTGCTAGTACGCTATGATAGGGCTTATTATGATGAGTTAGAACAGCTCATGCAACACTTACCGATCAGTACAAAGCAAAAGCTAATGACCTTATCCAGGAAGGCAAACTTATCAGTAACACTTCCATTAAATGTGCACTTGATGCAGCAGACACAGAAGCTCATGCAGTAAACACTAGTGTGCTATTGCGCAAACATGCTTGACCTATGATTTCCGGTTTTAAGCAGGAGGTACAGTCCTCCATACTTTTAACCTTTTGGTAAGGAACATCTTTTCGAGCCAGCTGTACATACATCCCTTGAAAAAATGAAAAAGGACACTGAGGTCTCAAAGTCTATGGGGGCTTTACAATTACCAACTAGCAGAGGGTTCTTTTGCTGCTCCTTTTACAGGGGTGGCTCAAAGACAGTGTCCACTGAAATTCCCTCCTCCTCTTACAAGGAGAATAATCAATCCACCTCTCCAGGAGCTATTTTTGAGGAAATTATAGAGGGAACAATAATAGGGGAAGAGGCAACGGCAACTCCACACGCACTTCCCCCGCAAACAACAGTGACTTCCTTCCTCTACCCCCAATCATTCCACACCAGTCTCCCACAATTCCTGCCTGTCTGGAATTCAATCGCCTCAGACAAGTGGGTCCTACAAATTATCCAGTATGGTTACTGCCTGGAGCTTACAAGCACTCCCCCAACTATTCTTCCAAAACCACATACCATGGTACCAGAACATCTCACTCTCCTAAAGCAAGAGGTTGTCTCTCTATTGGAGAAACATGCAATAGAACCAGTTCCATTTCATCATCAAGGGACAAGAGTATACTCCTTGAACTTCCTAATCCCCAAAAAGGATGGCTCTCTCAGGCCTATATTAGACCTCAGACAGCTAAATCTCTACATTCAAGCAGACCACTTCTACATGGTCACACTCCAACAGGTGCTTCCACTGCTTCAGCATGGCAACTTTCTATCACTCTGGACTTAAAGGACGCCTACTTTCATATTCCCATTCCCCCGGCTCACAGAAAATATCCCTGGTTCATGGTGAATGGAACACACTGTCAATTCAAAGTTCTCCTGTTCGGGGTAACTACAGCACCCAGAGTCTTTGTCAAGTGTCTGGCAGTAGTCGCGGCTCACTTAAGAAGGCAACACATTCACGTCTTCCCTTATTTAGACGATTGGCTAATAAAACCAAATCGCAACACCGCCGCCTACGCCACACACAAACAACTGTTCAACTACTTCACGACTTGGGGTTTACTGTCAACCTCACCAAATCTCATCTCCAGCCATCTAACAAACAAGTGTATACTTGCAAAGCTCTAGCATACCCTACCTCAGTCAGGATACGCAACATGCAAAATCGAATATCACAATTTCAACCTCAACACTCTCCACCAACCCGAGTGTTCATGCAATTGATAGGAATGAAGGCTTCTTGTATTCTAATCATTCCTTATGCAAGACTCCAAATGTGCCCATTACAGGAATGATTGGCATGTCAGTGGAACCAGGCTCAAGGAGAGTTACCAGGTCTAGTGTTGGTAGACGACCGCACCCATCGCTCTCTGCAGTGGTGGAACATACAAAACCTTTCCAAGGTACGGCCATTCCTTGACCCTGTTCCACAGATAGTACTAACAGCAGACGCATCTCTCACTGGTTGGGGAACACATCTTCAAAAACGCACCATTCTGGGCATGTGGACTGTACAACAAAAACAACTCCACATAGACCATCTAGAACTGCTAGCAATATTTATTGCTCTCAGCGCTGGTAAACTGCATCTAGTAGGCAAAGCTGTTTTAGTTCGTACATACAATATGACAGCAATGTACTACATACAAAAACAAGGGGGGGATACACTCCTTACATCTTTCACAACTTTTTTAAAGCATTTGGAGATAGGCCATACCTCAACAAATATATCTCCTTGCAAAACACCTCCCAGGAGTAAACAACCAGATTGCAGATCTGCTCAGTCATCAACAACAACAGATCCACGAATGGGAACTTCATCCTCAAGTACTCCTCCCATTCTCCCAAATATGGGGCTACCCAGAAATATATCTGTTTGCCACACACCTCCATGCAAAATGCCAAAGCTTTAACTCCATGCACCTACACCCATTATCCAAAGGCAATGCAATATGTATGAATAGGTCAGGAAAATTTGCTTACGCTTTTCCACCTCTCCTGCTAATTCCATTAATGGTTCGGAAGCTCAAACAGCATTCCCTCACACTCATCCTAGTTGCTCCAACATGTACTTGATATCCATGGTTTACAACGTTGCTGGAACTATTAGTAGTTCCTCACCAAAAATGATATCTCTCACCCAAGCTCCTCACTCAGAGCCATGGAGAGATAAGACACCCAGATCCCAGTCATCTCAACCTTGCGATCTGGCACCTGAAATCCTAGAGTTAGGCTACCTTAACCTCCCGCCAGACTGCATGAACATCATCAAAGAGGCTAGGTGCCCTACCACAAGAGCATGCTACGCAACAAAATGACAACGATTTGCACTCTACTGTACCAACAATCAAATCAGTCCATTAGATGCTTCAATACAAAACATCATTTGTTACCTATTACACCTACAGCGTTCTAATTTGGCGTATATATCCATACGCTTACATCTTGCTGCAATAGCTGCCTACTTGCAAAACCCACAGCATTTGTCTCTGTTTTGAGTATCAGCTATCAAGGCTTTTATTGAAGGACTCAAAAGAATCATTCCTCCTAGACTTCCATCTTCTCCTGTGTGGAATCTCAATATAGTTCTCACTAGACTCATGGGTCCACCATTAGAACCTTTACACAAATGTGAACTACAGTTTCTCACATGGAAGGTAGCCTTCCTTGTAGCCATCACATCTCTTAGAAGAGAGGGTGAGCTTCAGGCACTAACTTTACAAACACACCAAAATAAGGTGGTTCTTAGGACTAATCCCAATTTTTTACCCAAAGCCGTTTCTGCCTTTCATATCAATCAATCTGTTGAGTTGCCTGTATTTTTCTCTCAACCAGATTTAGTGGCAGAACGTGCTTTTCATATATTAGATGTCAAAAGAGCCATACTATATTACATCGAAAGAGCAAAACCTGTTAGGAAAACAAAACAACTTTTTGTTGCTTTTTCACCACCGCACAAAGGCAATCCCATATCAAAAGCAGATATTGTATGGTGGATAGTTAAGTGCATTCAAATATGCTACATTAAAGCTAAACGCACGTTAACAATTCCCCCCTAGTGCACACACTACACGCAAACTAGGGGCTTCAATGGCATTCTTGGAGAATATACCCTTAGATGACATATGCAGAGCTGCAACATGGTCTACACCACCCACATTCACAAAACACTATTGTGTTGATGAGTTGGTAAAACAACAAGCTAGTGTGGGCCAGACAGTTTTAAAAACACTATTTCAAATCAGTGCAACAGCTACAGGTTAGCCACCGCTTCAGAAATAGCTGCTTTATAGCTATGCTAAAGCATATGATCTACAGCTCATATGCCTTGAACGAAAAATGCTACTTACCTAGTATGCATCTGTTCTTGGCATGTAGAGCTGTAGAATCATATGCGCCCACCCGCCTCCCCGGGTACCTCTAACTGTTGCAGTATTATCTTACTTAGATACATTACACATGGACATCTATCTTTACTACTTTACCAACTCCATTATCACATTTTATGGCAAAACAATCTAAGGATGGAGCCGATGCCCATGCGCACTATAGCCGATGAAAAACAAAGTGCAAACATCCTGACCCAAAACTAGATGTCAATCTATGCTAAAGCATATGATTCTACAGCTCCAAATGCCAAGAACAGATGTGTCGGAGGGACGGGCGGAAACAGAAGCGAGGAGGCCGTAGGGAAGTAATAATGGGATATGTTTTATTATATGCTGTCCCAAAATGTCAGAGATAGGTGAGTCTTTACAAAATTAAACACAAATACGCTCAGTTTTGGCTGGTTCTTGGATGTCCTCACTGAGATCCACCACTGTAGGAGTCTTCAGCTGCTTCTGGCATGGTCTGGTCAGAGCGCCAGGGTAGTACTCAAAATCAAAAGAAAACAGAAGGCGCAGTCAGTTATCAAGCTCAAAAAAATGCTGGTAGCCTCCACCACACCTCGTGAGGATTTCCCCCCCAAAAAAGAAAAGGGACAGTGCAGGAAGGCAGCTAATTAGAAAAGAAAACAAACAGTAGAGATAGAGCCTGCAGATAAAATGCCACTCCTAAAAGGGAAACGCAACCAACGTCAGTTTCCCCGGTAACCAAGTCTCCGGGAGGTGAAGGTAACAAGGTGACAAACAAACAGATCCCCTCCCTCCACTCCTCCCTTCCCTCTGCCCGGATTACGTACCGCTTTCTCGGCTCATTCGTGTCCTCTGGGGTCCACCAATCCTCACACCACAGCTCGGGGCTCTCGAGGTCGTCCTCTTCCTGGTTCATCGCCAAGCCATCCACCGTTGCTACTACACTCCATCTTGCTCTCTCTACATCTCTTCCGTAGGCGCCTCCTTCCTGGTTATGGGTGCTTCAAGGTTCTCTTGTCCTGTCCCAGGGCCCTCCTTGCCAAGTTGATTGGACGACGGTCCGTGTTGCTCCGCCCCTCCAAGGATCGTGCTGGTCTGTAGTAGTTCTTCCAGACTGTGTGGAATGGTGAGAGTCTGTTTGTAGTGTCTCGGTCTCTTTCCTGTGTTTATGGTCGTTGCATGAGCCCTGAAGATAAGGAATCCATAAGGGGGGGTAGGATCGATGTTTTGATCGGGGTCGCTTTGCGGTGCCTTCTCACAAGATGCGTACTGGGTAAGTAGTATTTTTCAAAGAGGTAGCTCATGTTTCCTATTTTTTGTGCTCTCAACCTACTTCCAGTTTGTGGTAAGGCAGAAAGGGTATAGTAGGCATAATTCCGAATTTAGAAAGGGGTCATATGTGTAGATCCCTCATGGGTTTCCCAAAGAAACTAACTGTTGAAATAAAGAAGTACTGAAAATAAGTAGGACAAAACAGCCATTTGTGGCAATGTTTTCATCTGTAACTTTTAGTCACAAAGGCCGATTTACAAAAGTAATATACCATCAGGCCGGCTAGACTTCCTGGTTGTAGGGATTTATAGGGGTTGTAGGTTCTCCAAGAACCCAAGGTACCCAGAGCCAACAACTGAGCTGCACAGTATAATGTTCAGTTAGTCAAAAGATTTTTATTCAACCGTCAGCTGGTCATAAAAGCCACAGAATAAATATAAAGTTCATATTCAAATGATAACAGATACAATTGTTAAAAACCTAAAATCACAACAACATAGATATCACAATTAAAACAGACCAGTTTACATCGGATAGGATTTCGTGAGTTTTATAGTAGCAATTATAAATCCAAGTGTTTCATGGCAAATTTCTGGGGAAGCAAGGGATTATAAAAACCTTAAACCCTCTTTATATGCTGTTAAGTGGGTGTGCAAAAGTGCTGGACGTAAAAATCGAGACCTTAGCGGCCATACAATGTGCAAAAAAGCATAACATGTGCAGTGTACTTAGTGAACATAGCATCAGATGGACACTTCGTACCAAGATGACGCTGCAGAATGCCAAAGGAAAGGCAACTAAATGATGAATCACATTTAGTCTTAACCTTGTCAGATAAAATCTGTGCTGCTGATCTCTTTTCACGGCTACATAGAAATCAATTCCAGGACCATTAACAATTTGCATAACATTTATGGCAGCACTGAAAGTGAGAGACTTTTCAATTCTACATTCTTCTCTAAAAGAGGCAAACCTTGCTTTTGTCTGAGGGCCAGTGCCTTCTGGGGAGTCAAAAAGAGCTCTCCGATCCAAAGCGTAGAAAACCTTTTTTAGGTGTGCCATCCATGGAATGGCATTCATGTTATCTAGGTTTAAACAGTCCCTCAAAACTTCTCTGAAAATCTGGCCTGGTCAGTGCTCCATACTTCTACCCATAATAATAAAGGGGCTATACCAGTATGGTCTTCCATAAACCCCATCCCTATTTCAGCATGTGTGATAAAGCTTGGGGTGGATTTTGGCAGTGATAAAAGTCTACATAAAAACTTGTTTTCTGCCATCTGCAACTTTCTTGGGACTGTAAAACCCCACACTCCTGCACCCACGAGCCCAGAGAGAGACACTTACTTTTGTATAGTTAAAGCATCTCCCTAATAGGTTTATGTCCCAGCCTGTTAGCAATCTCAAAATGGAATCAACAGCTACCTCCATCTTTTACGATCTTTGACTAATTAGACATTCCCAGGACCCATTGGTATCAATAGGGAGACCTAGGTAATTAAAAGTAGATACCTTTTATATTGGGGTCCCTCCTAAGTTAAAATGCTTGGTCTTCGTACTTTTGGGACCACAGGTCATTAAAAAAGATTTTAGATGATTTACCTTAAAATTTTGGTTCTTCATAAAATCATTAAACCCTTTAATAAGCTTTCAAAACCCTAAGCAGTTAACCCCAGGAGAACTGCGTCATACACGTACAAAAGAACAGGGACTACACAGGAGCTGATTCTCAGGATGTCTTTACTACACGCCTCTAAAAAAGTATTGAGGGAGTTAATGAAGAATACAAATAAAATGTTTTATCCTTGTGTACAGAGTCTAGACCAATTCGTATGGTGAAATATACAGAGTGAAAAAATGGGTACCAAGGGAACCTATGTATTTCTGAAATGGGTGCAAGATATGGAGTTTAAGTAGTTTAGTAGGAGTGGTTACTTGTGCATCTCTTAATTTGTGGGTACCCGTACTACCATATAATTTAAATGCTAGTTTTCAAAATGTCTTCTTTCTTACACACTGAGTTACATTTGGAAGGGGAACAAATGCAGCAATATTTAATTGGTAATAATACATGTTCTACTATTCTATGCGCCCACATGTTTGCCTATAAATATGATTCCTCACTTGTGTGGGTAGGTCTGGTGCCCGAGCCTGGAAATAGCCCAAAATACAACACATCACATTTTGGTGGATTTTGGGCCCTAGCACAGCCGGCACCTAGGGAAATCCAGCGAACTTCCAGATTTTTTAAAACTAGACACCTGGTAGAATCCAGGGTGGGGTGACTTGCATGCATCTTGCCAAGTTTTCATACCCTGAATCCCTTGCAAGTCTCAAACGTTGACTAAAAACACATTTTCATGACATTGATGTGATGGAAAGTTCTGGAATATGTGAGGAGTCACGAACTTCATTCCACCCGGCTTTCCCCTAGTCTCCCAATAAAAGCGGTACCTCACTTGTGTGGGTGGACCAAGTGCCCACAACAGGAAATGGACCAAAATGCAACAAGGATACATCACATTTTTCCACTCAAAACTAACCCTTTCTTTGCAAAGTAGGTAGCTGTGGATTTTGTGCCCTAGCTCTGCTGGCACTTCGGGATACCTAGCAAACTTGCAATTTTTAGAAAAATCGACACCAGGGCGGATCCAGTGTGGGGTGACTTGCATGATAATTTTACCCAGAAGCACTTTCAAGCATCAAACATTGGAACAAAATCCACATTTTCCCTGCATTTCTGTGTTGGAAGGTTCTGGAATCTGTGAGGAGACACATATTTCCTACCATTCTGAGTTCCCACTTGTCCCCTGTTAACAACCACCGGCGTAAAAAAAAACTGAGGGGGCCTCCCTGCACGGTACGAAGAGGGGCCCCCTCTAGGCTCAATTAGGAGCTCTCTGGCCAGAGTGCAGTGCCGAGGGGGCCCCCTGAAGCTTTGCCCCCCCCCCGCCCCGCAGGGGCTGCGGGGGTCTGTGTTACGCCCCTGTTAACAACGATACCCCACTTGATGGGCGGGCCACAAGACCATGACACAAAAAGACCCTAAAGCTCTAATTGAGAGATAAGAAATTGGGGTAGCTGCGGTATTTGGGGTCTTGCTGTAGTGCCACCCAGGCAAAGCTACAAACCACAGATATTTTTGAAAACTAGACAACCAAGTAATTCCAGGGTGGTGTGCAGTTCGTAGATCCTATGAGGTTTTCTTTACCACGATGCTCTGCAAACCTCAAACTTCGCCTGAAATCACACATTTTCCTCACATTTCTGTGATGGAAACGTACAGAATTTGTAAGAATCCACTAAAATCTTATCACCTATCGCTACCCCACTTGTGCAGATAAAACTCTGCACTACTTGTGTGGCTGGGACTAGTGCCTGCAACAAGAACTGCTCAAACCGAGATCAATGGGAGTCCCCTTGCTAGGTGGTTATCATTGGAAGACTTGGGGGGAGTGGTGGGTGGTAGAACATTTGTGGCTCCCTGCAGATTTCTGATGTTTTTCTCACAGACATGTGAGGAAAGTGTGTGTTTTTAGTCAAACTTTGCAGGGCATTGTAGGTAAGAAACAGCTGTGGAATCTACACGAAGCACACCACCCTGGACACCCTTCTAGTTTTCAGAACTGTCTGGATCTGGTAGGATTTCCCAGGTGGCAGCCTACCCAAGCCCCCAACATTTGCAGCCATTCACCATTGCAAAACAGAAGGATATTGCGAGTTATCCACACTCTCCTGGCCCATATGTGAAAATAATACCAAAAGGAATCAGGTTTCCTCTCATTTGCCATTGAGTGAGATTTATGTTGAGGCTTTAGGGGTGAGGGTGGTGCAGATGTTAGGATGAGCCAGACCCATCTAATTATTTTTTTAAAGAAAAAATATATCCCTGCCTTACAGTGGGCTTTCGGCCCCCAGGAGAGAACTGGGGTTCATCCCCTGTTTTTCCCGGGGAGGGGGGAGGGGGGAGAGTGTTACCCTAGCAGCCTGAGTTTAAAAAAATAATAAAGGGATCCTTCTGGTGCTCTGCACCAGAGGGACCTTTATGTGCCTATCTAGTGGCCGACAGATACACTGGGGAGGTAGTGCAGGTGATTGCCATTGGCCGACACCCACACTAAAGGGGTTAAATATACTAACAAACTCCTGACACACCTTGTTCGGCCGTGAGGGGAACGGCTTTAGTGTCCTCTCGGCAGCGGGCTACAGCAGGCGCAGTGAGGGAAACGGCAGCTCGCCAGCAACAGCGGCAACCGGCAACCGGGACAAAGACAAAGACCACAACTCCCAGCTGCCCCGGCGCCCAGGTCGCGTCTGTGATGCCAGCACTGCGCCCGGAGGCGCCAGATAAGCGCTGAGCGCCGAGCGCTCCCTGGGGACTCCTGACACACCTTGTTCGGCCGTGAGGGGAACGGCTTGTGTGTCCTCTCGGCAGCGGACTACAGCAGGCGCCGTGAGGGAAACAGCAGCTCGCCAGCAACAGCGGCAACCGGCAACCGGGACAAAGACAAAGACCACAACTCCCAGCTGCCCCGGCGCCCAGGTTGCGTCTGTGACGCAGCACTGCACCCGGAGGTGCCAGATAAGCGCGGAGCGGGACTCCTGACACACATTGTTCAGCCGTGAGGGGAACGGCTTGTGTGTCCTCTCGGCAGCGGGCTACAGCAGGCGCCGTGAGGGAAACGGCAGCTCGCCAGCAACAGCGGCAACCGGCAACTGGGACAAAGACAAAGACCACAACTCCCAGCTGCCCCGGCGCCCAGGTTGCGTCTGTGACGCCAGCACTGCACCCGGAGGTGCCAGATAAGCGCGGAGCACCGAGCGCTCCCTGGGGACTCCTGACACACCTTGTTCAGCCGTGAGGGGAACGGCTTGTGTGTCCTCTCGGCAGCGGGCTACAGCAGGCGCCGTGAGGGAAGCGGCAGCTCGCCAGCAACAGCGGCAACCGGCAACCGGGACAAAGACAAAGAACACAACTCCCAGCTGCCCCGGTGCCCAGGTTGCGTCTGTGACACCAGCACTGCACCCGGAGGTGCCAGATAAGCGCGGAGCGCCGAGCGCTCCCTGGGGACTCCTGACACACCTTGTTCAGCCGTGAGGGGAACGGCTTGGGTGTCCTCTCGGCAGCGGGCTACAGCAGGCGCCGTGAGGGAAACGGCAGCTCGCCAGCAACAGCGGCAACCGGCAACCGGGACAAAGACAAAGAACACAACTCCCAGCTGCCCCGGTGCCCAGGTCGCGTCTGACGCCAGCACTGCGCCCGGAGGCGCCAGATATGCGCGGAGCGCCGAGCGCTCCCTGGGGACTCCTGACACACCTTGTTCGTCCGCGAGGGGAACGGCTTGTGTGTCCTCTCAGCAGCGGGCTACAGCAGGCGCCGTGAGGGAAACGGCAGCTCGCCAGCAACAGCGGCAACCGGCAACCGGGACAAAGACAAAGACCACAACTCCCAGCTGCCCCGGCGCCCAGGTCGCGTCTGTGACGCCAGCACTGCGCCCGGAGGCGCCAGATAAGCGTGGAGCGCCGAGCGCTCCCTGGGGACTCCTGACACACCTTGTTCGGCCCTGAGGGGAACGGCTTGTGTGTCCTCTCGGCAGCGGGCTACAGCAGGCGCCGTGAGGGAAACGGCAGCTCGCCAGCAACAGCGGCAACCGGCAACCGGGAAAAAGACAAAGACCACAACTCCCAGCTGCCCCAGCGCCCAGGTCGCGTCTGTGATGCCAGCACTGCGCCCGGAGGCACCAGATGAGCGCGGAGCGCAAAGCGCTCCCTGGGGACTCCTGACACACCTTGTTCGGCCGTGAGGGGAACGGCTTGTGTGTCCTCTCGGCAGTGGGCTACAGCAGGCGCCGTGAGGGAAACGGCAGCTCGCCAGCAACAGCGGCAACCTGCAACCGGGACAAAGACAAAGACCACAAATCCCAGCTGCCCCGGCGCCCAGGTCGCGTCTGTGACGCCAGCACTGCGCCCGGAGGCGCCAGATAAGCGCGCAACGCCTCTTGCCACGCGAGTGCGCGCGGGAGCGACCGGGAGAAGCCCGGGACAAGGGCGGGGCCGTCTG
This sequence comes from Lissotriton vulgaris, assembly GCF_964263255.1. Lineage (NCBI taxonomy): Eukaryota > Metazoa > Chordata > Amphibia > Caudata > Salamandridae > Lissotriton > Lissotriton vulgaris. The sequence goes on from NC_141689.1 coordinate 1,313,160,964, forward strand.
TGGCCGTCCGGGGCAGGAAGAGGCAGGGCAGGGCCAGTCACTCTGTCCAGTGCAATGGGGAAACGCAAACTTGCAACAAAGGGCAGCGAAGGTAAGAATGCCAAAGTCCCACGTAAATCTGAGTCAATCATTTCTTATCTTACCTCTGCGGTGGGGGCTTTGAACTATGAAATTGCCATTGCGGAGAAAGAACTGGGACTTGTACAGGTTGATGTGGCAACTAGGGTCTCCCTGGATGAATCTGTTTCACAGTCACAACCAGAGTTACAACCAGAACTGGCTCGTCACATCCCACTTGAACCAAACATAATTGTGGCGGCCCCTCAATCCCCTTGCACGGTAAATCAGTTACCTTCCCAAAACAACAGTAAGGCGGCATCACCGGAGCCACAGCAATCCCTCATGCAAAAAAACAAAAAGCCCCGAGGAAATAAACTGTGCAAATTGCCTACATCTAAAGTAGATATTACAGCTACCCAGGGCTCCCACGCTAACGTGACAGTTGTGATAGAAGAACTGTTTGAATCCAGGTTGGAACCACTATTGGTTAATATTGCAAAGGACATAGTGGACACTTTGAAACAATGTGTAGAAAACATCTTGCACAAATGTGAACGCATTGACAATTGTCTAAAAGACCTGAAGTCCTACACTGAGAAGCGAGCCCACGAAAACCCAGACCTGTCTGGTAGTCAGGAGGTGGTCATGGGCTCACCAATGCAGGCTAATAGCCATAGCCATACAACCTGCATAAATCCTCCCAAAGGGAGCACAACACCTCAAGGGGAGACACACACGAACTTAGTCTTGGGGGGTATGCCAGAGGACAGGACAGGCAAGCCAATAGACAATGAGCGAAGACATAGTGGGTGGCATGCTAGAAAAAACAACACAGTGGATCTCCCCCCAGATGCAGCACCACTAGTTGTAATCCTAACTGGGATCCCACGTCTTAATACCAACCAGAGGGAATCAGAACAGGATCTACTAAACAGAACCAGAAGATGGTGTACACAGTTCAGCAGTGGGAGTTTGGATGTGGGGAAAAACATCATAGCTGCCAGTAGGGTGGACTGGGTGGGGCGAAGGGAGAAATGTATTACTGGTGACTGTGTGATTGTCAACTTCAACAGTCCCAATTTGGCTACTACACTACTCTGGGATGGATCTGAGCTAGGTGGCGTAGGTATTAGACCCCTGCCATTAGGCTATTTCTATCCACCTCCACCCCACCGACAGGCCAAACCCCGACTGAGGCACACTCCGTCACTACTAGGACATACAGGAAGGGTAGGGGATGTGAAACATTATTCTTATCAAGCACAACAGGCACGTTTGCGGGTGGGGGATAAGTCTGCCACAATCACACACAATGTCCCGGTTCACTCAGCTGAAAGTCAGGTGGAACCCGTTGCTTTAAGTAATCGGTTCTCACCACTTATAAACCCCTTTACCCTGGACCTAGTGGACTGACTATCACCCACCCACTTGAATGGTCAGGAGATTTCCATGCTACATAGTCATTGCCACAAACCAATGGTACTTAGCTGGAATATAGCAGGGCTAAGAAAGAAAGCCTCGGACGAAAGATGGGTTTATTTTGTAACTCACCATGACATCATGTGTTTCCAGGAGACATGGGATACAAATGGAAATTTCTATCTAAATGGTTATCGTAGCTTTTTTGTTAAAGCGACTGCAGGACTGGGAGGGAGACCCAAAGGAGGCTTATATACAATCATCTCTATCAAACTGGCAGGCTCCATGAAGAAAATAGAATCATCAACAGATAACATCTTATGTGTAGAATGGGCTAGGCCAAACCTCCCAATAATTTTAATTGTAAATTTTTATAATGCACCGGATAAGGTATCATATAACACACATTTAAGGTCCTTATCCTTTTTTCTTTCTCACTATAAGTCTCATCAAACAGCTTTAATCGAAATTTTTCTTATGGGAGATTTTAACATTCACCCCTGTGGCTGGGATTGTCTTTCTAAACAACAACTGGCACCCCCGGGTGCCATAAGTCCCCATTTTGAACATACACCGCAGGGGATGGAGTTGGAAGAATTACTTGCCGACGTAAATCTGTTTGAAGTTGCTGGGCCCGAGGGGGAGAACAGGGCAGCGACGTTTACAGGAAGAGATGCAAACACTGTTATAGACTATATCTTTATCTCAGCAGGACTAGTTGATGTGGTATCCTCCCTGTAAGTCAAGGTTTCCGCCTTTAGTGACCATAATCCCTTGATTCTGACCTTAAATATTGGTAATAACAACACAACTCAGGTTGAGCGTCTGGGTGGTTGTTGTGATTCCATCGTTCCCAAGGACCGGGGAAGAAGGTTAAACTGGTCCAAGGTGGTCCCGGACACATTCATTCAGCATCTTAAAGCAAATGTTCACGCAGATTTGTTAACATGCACAGACAGCTCGGCAGCTGACATTGACATTATTAATTCTTTTTCTAACATTTGTACACAAGTGAATTGTGATCTAACACTTAGAAAGAAGCGAGCTGAAAATAACCGCCCAAGGTAGTTCGATAGGGAATGCTCTAAGGCCCACAAGGGGCTTATGGCGGCCCTTAAACAGCAGCCCAGAAATCGTGAGCGGGTGACTGAGTGCAGGAAACTCTACAGACTAACCATCAATACTCGAAAAAAGTCCATAAAAAATGAGGCTTGGGACAATCTTACATCAATTAATATCTTGAAAGACAGTTCCAAATTTTGGGCAGTGATCAATCACTCCTACTTCTCCGAGGAGGAAAACTCTATCATGGATTGTGTGATCCCCGAGGAAGATTGGGTTGCCCATTTTAGTCAAATATATAACAGCGAAGAGTCACTAGCACTAGTCAGTCACCACTGGCCCATGGTCTCTGTTGTCCCCCTGCAATTTAGCGAGCATGAGGTTACTAGGGCCATCCTGGAAATGACAAAATGTAAGGCCCCAGGCCCAGATGGCGTTCCAGCAGATCTTTATAGGTCACCCCTGAATATGTGGGCTAAAATACTCACCAATGTTTTTAACTCCTCCTGTACAGCTGGGTTCCCCAAATCATGGTTCTCCTCCACCATCATTTCCATTTATAAGAAAGGTTCTCGAACAGACCCGGCCTGTTATAGGCCGATATCACTGATTGACTCTGCCATCAAGATCCTGGGCAGGGTCATATTACATAGACTGGGGGATTACATAAAGGAGAAGGGGGTTCTTTCAGACCTGCAGTATGGGTTAAGGGCCAGGAGAGGAACCATGGATCAGTGCCTAAACCTCCTTATGCTAGTAGGCAAATACACCAAGGCCAAAGAGGGAAATCTATACATGGCCTTTATGGACCTCTCCTCGGCCTTTGACTTGGTCAATCGATCCAAGCTATGGGCCATACTGGCCAGCCTGGGTATTGACCCCCCGCTGGTTAACTTCCTAGCGTCACTCCACACTGACTTGTCCGCCTCCTTAAGAACCGACCGGGAGGGCAGCTGCACCCGCCCTTTCCATTCTAGAAGGGGTGTCAGGCAGGGCTGTATCCTGGCCCCCCTTCTATTTACCCTTTACATTAACTCACTGGGTAAAGAACTGGTGGTTCAACACCTGACATTCCACGAGTGGGGGACTCCCTGGTGCCCGTATTATTATACGCGGACGACGCAGTGCTTTTAGCCCGCACAGGGGAAGGTTTGCAGAAACTTCTTGATGCATTTGGAGAGTTCATGGTATCACTCGACCTGGCAATTAACAATAAAAAATCACATATAATGGTGGCAGGGAAACGCATGAAAACTCAAAAGCTAAAGACGTTTACCTGCACTGGTGAGGGGGTGACCAGGATACCAGTTTTCACTTACCTGGGCGTTATCTCTGATGAGGGGGGCTCCTGGACCGCCCAATTAAATGCGAAAAGCCTTGCAGTTAAGAGATCAACCTCAGCTCTAATGAGCTTTGCAAAGCGACTGGGTTCGCATCCAATGGATGCCCTCTTGAAAGTATATAAGACAAAATGTCTGTCTATGGCCATGTATGGTGCCCCCTTGTGGGGCTTTGCGCCACAAGGTAAAATACAAATAGCGGAAAATAATTTCCTCAGAACATTGTTAGGAGTCCCACAATCAACACCAGTTTTCTCCCTGCACACTGAGCTAGGCATAGGCTATGTCACCGATGAGTTACAACTGGCCCCTCTGGTCTACTGGGCAAAAACTTGGTTAAACAATGATATTCCTTTGAACCACTGCATCCTTAAAGACTGCATGGCGCTAGACAAGGTGTCTAAAATTCCCTGGCTAGCATACATTAAGAACACACTGAATAAAATGGGTAGGCCAGATCTTTGCAATCACCCGAACACCTTAGTCAAAGGAGATGTAAAATGGATTAAGGAAAACTTTTTGCGCAGGGCTAACCATGCTAGGGAAGAAGAGGAACTAATTAAGCCAAAAGTAAGAGCGAATTTTTTGCTCTTAACTACTCCCTCTCTAGAACCCTATTTGAAAATTGTCAGTAAACCATTCCACCGTCACCTCCTTATTAGATTCAGGTTCAACATCATACAATACTCCCTAGGTGATTTCCCAGTGTGGGGGGTACCTGACACTGAACCCATGTAGTTGTGACAATTTCTCAGAGCAGTCTCTTATGCACTTTGTAATGTTCTGTGATCACTTCAAGGAGGGCAGAAGACGGTTCTTAGCCCCAATTCTGAGAGATGCAGGTTTTTTACAAGTACGCCCAGCTCTCCTCCATCTACAACTACTAGGATCTACAAGGGTAATTTTCGGGGTTGCTAGCTTCCTGGTAGCTGCTATGCATGTTAAGACCAGGAAGCTATCCCCGAATAACCTGGCGGGGTGATCGTATACTTGGTGTTCTTTTTATTGTTTTTAAACTGTTCTTTTAGCATGCCCATTTTTAATAACTTCTGTATGTATTGATATTATCATAAAAGTTTAATGTCTTTTTAAACTGATGAAATGTGACACTGTATTTCTTGATTGTGCTTTTATGATTTTAACAATCGAATAAAGCTTGTTTTGACTTGACTTGATACTAACAAACACTGTACACAATAAGAAATTGGAGCCTGTGCCTACATAACTCCCTCCGCTGCAGAAGGAAGGAAGGTACAGATAAAGCAGTTCCTGACCTTCATAATAACTGAATACTCTTGTATCATTTTAGTATCAATGTTATCTTGAAATCCATTAACTAAACTTTCCCTACATTTTAATGTATTTTGTTTCACTTCATTATGTACTGTAATTAATTCAACTCTTGTGGAGACATTTCCCACTGAAGATAGTAAGTACTCAACAAGCTAACATAAACTATTACTATTGTTAATAAAGCAATTAAACCCAAAATTATACAGCATTTGCTGTACTTCATCTTCTCCTAAGACTAAAAATTGATTGTGAGCCTCGAAATTTAAAGTTAACAAAATATATATATATTTTTTTATTAACTTTTTTTTCCAAATGTGAAACAGGATTCTCAAATAAAAAAAGACATCAACACAATAGTAATCAAACCACCTTTTCAGCCCAAAATCAACATTGCATAACCAAACGCCTCACATACAGCATAACAATTGTAATTGTAATTGAAATAGATTTTTGTATAGCGCTAATCATCGTCCGGTCTCTAAGCGCTCCATATCCAGTTCAAATGACTTTATTGCTGCCACTAGGGCCATGAAAATACAGACAGATAAAAACAAATAACAAATACATAAAAATTAATATTTGACAAACAGTCACAATTCATAAAAGCATAATTTCAAGCCAAGAACTGAGATTAACAGCAATTTAAGAGATGTCAGTGTTAGTCACGACATAATGTGCAAAAAATGCAATAACTTTACAGTAGGAAGTACCATAAATAATACATCAAAAAGATGCCTAATGGGTAGTACATAAATCATCATGCTAGTACCCAAGAACTTAGCAACAGAAATGGCAAAAACCGGGCAGCAATAGGCCCTAAGTATGGCGAAGTGCAACAGAAGGGCTACATACACCTAACAGACTACTTGTATGAGCAAACCAGGTTCTGCGGGGGAAGACATATGCTGGGCACATGAAGAAAACGTGTGACACATTTTCCTCTTGGGAGTTGCTGATCGTACATGCAGCAGCTCCTCTGCTGGCCCTGTTTGAAGTGAAAAGTCAGCGGTAGGGTACCCACTTGAAACTGGAAATAAAACTTCTTATCCAGTGTAAAACACACCTGGCCCCAGTAGAGCTCAAACCCACAAGTGGGCTTGCAGTCAATGAAATCATTTGTTAACTGAGCACAAGTAGCTTTCCAGGATTCTTTGCCTTTAAAATTGCCCAGTAGTCTTGTTTTGGAGAATCCTTAGACGGAAGGTTAGTGTTGTCCAGTGGCTCCCACAACTCAGGCAACCCAAGAGAATGGAGCGCTGCCTTGATTCTGGAGAGCCAAAGGACCTTACTAAAGTGATCAGCTTTCATTACATTTTGGAGACCATCAACATACAGAGCGAGTTTGGGGTGGTCCACAGACGTCTCCAGTATAGTAATGGACGCTGTCGAATTTTCCCTGCCAACCCTCTTACATCAAAGTCCATAAAAAGTCGATACAATGGAGTGCTAGGGGAGAGAGAGGCACTATTTCTCAGGAATTTGTTTTTAGCTCTAGCTACTTCTTCAGAATTAGAAAACCCCAACAATTCTCCCCCATAAAGGGTAAAGCCCAGTGCGCGCGGGAGCGACCGGGAGAAGCCCGGGACAAGGGCGGGGCCGTCTGTGGCCGTCTGGGGCAGGAAGAGGCAGGGCAGGGCCAGTCACTCTGTCCAGTGCAATGGGGAAACCCAAACTTGCAACAAAGGGCAGTGAAGGTAAGAATGCCAAAGTCCCACGTAAATCTGAGTCAATCATTTCTTATCTTACCTCTGCGGTGGGGGCTTTGAACAATGAAATTGCCATTGCGGAGAAAGAACTGGGACTTGTACAGGTTGATGGGGCAACTAGGGTCTCCCTGGATGAATCTGTTTCACAGTCACAACCAGAGTTACAACCAGAACTGGCTCGTCACATCCCACTTGAACCAAACATAATTGTGGCGGCCCCTCAATCCCCTTGCACGGTAAATCAGTTACCTTCCCAAAACAACAGTAAGGCGGCATCACCGGAGCCACAGCAATCCCTCATGCAAAAAAAACAAAAAGCCCGAGGAAATAAACCACGCAAATTGCCTACATCTAAAGTAGATATTACAGCTACCCAGGGCTCCCACGCTAACGTGACAGTCGTGATAGAAGAACTGTTTGAATCCAGGTTGGAACCACTATTGGTTAATATTGCAAAGGACATAGTGGACACTTTGAAACAATGTGTAGAAAACATCTTGCACAATTGTGAACGCAGTGACAATTGTCTAAAAGACCTGAAGTCCTACACTGAGAAGCGAGCCCACGAAAACCCAGACCTGTCTGGTAGTCAGGAGGTGGTCATGGGCTCACCAATGCAGGCTAATAGCCATAGCCATACAACCTGCAAAAATCCTCCCAAAGGGAGCACAACACCTCAAGGGGAGACACACACGAACTTAGTCTTGGGGGGTATGCCGGAGGACAGGACAGGCAAGCCAATAGACAATGAGCGAAGACATAGTGGGTGGCATGCTAGAAAAAACAACACAGTGGATCTCCCCCCAGATGCAGCACCACTAGTTGTAATCCTAACTGGGATCCCACGTCTTAATACCAACCCGAGGGAATCAGAACAGGATCTACTAAACAGAACCAGAAGATGGTGTACACAGTTCAGCAGTGGGAGTTTGGATGTGGGGAAAAACATCATAGCTGCCAGAAGGGTGGACTGGGTGGGGCGAAGGGAGAAATGTATTACTGCTGACTGTGTGATTGTCAACTTCAACAGTCCCAATTTGGCTACTACACTACTCTGGGATGGATCTGAGCTAGGTGGCGTAGGTATTAGACCCCTACCATTAGGCTATTTCTATCCACCTCCACCCCACCGACAGGCCAAACCCCGACTGAGGCACACTCCGTCACTACTAGGACATACAGGAAGGGTAAGGGATGTGAAACATTATTCTTATCAAGCACAACAGGCACGTTTGCGGGTGGGGGATAAGTCTGCCACAATCACACACAATGTCCCGGTTCACTCAGCTGAAAGCTGGTGGAACCCGTTGCTTTAAGTAATCGGTTCTCACCACTTGTAAACCCCTCTACCCTGGACCTAGTGGACTGACTATCACCCACCCACTTGAATGGTCAGGAGATTTCCATCCTAGATAGTCATTGCCACAAACCAATGGTACTTAGCTGGAATATAGCAGGGCTAAGAAAGAAAGCCTCGGACGAAAGATGGGGTTATTTTGTAACTCACCATGACATCATGTGTTTCCAGGAGACATGGGATACAAATGGAAATTTCTATCTAAATGGTTATCGTAGCTTTTTTGTTAAAGCGACTGCAGGACTGGGAGGGAGACCCAAAGGAGGCTTATATACAATCATCTCTATCAAACTGGCAGGCTCCATGAAGAAAATAGAATCGTCAACAGATAACATCTTATGTTTAGAATGGGCTAGGCCAAACCTCCCAATAATTTTAATTGTAAATTTTTATAATGCACCGGATAAGGTATCATATAACACACATTTAAGGTCCTTATCCTTTTTTCTTTCTCACTATAAGTCTCATCAAACAGCTTTATTCGAAATTTTGCTTATGGGAGATTTTAACATTCACCCCTGTGGCTGGGATTGTCTTTCTAAACAACAACTGGCACCCCCGGGTGCCATAAGTCCCCATTTTGAACATACACCGCAGGGGATGGAGTTGGAAGAATTACTTGCCGACGTAAATCTGTTTGAAGTTGCTGGGCCCGAGGGGGAGAACAGGGCAGCGACGTTCACAGGAAGAGATGCAAACACTGTTATAGACTATATCTTTATCTCAGCGGGACTAGTTGATGTGGTATCCTCCCTGGAAGTCAAGGTTTCCGCCTTTAGTGACCATAATCCCTTGATTCTGACCTTAAATATTGGTAATAACAACACAACTCAGGTTGAGCGTCTGGGTGGTTGTTGTGATTCCATCGTTCCCAAGGACCAGGGAAGAAGGTTAAACTGGTCCAAGGTGGTCCCGGACACATTCATTCAGCATCTTAAAGCAAATGTTCATGCAGATTTGTTAACATGCACAGACAGCTCGGCAGCTGACATTGACATTATTAATTCTTTTTCTAACATTTGTACACAAGTGAATTGTGATCTAACACTTAGAAAGAAGCGAGCTGAAAATAACCGCCCAAGGTAGTTCGATAGGGAATGCTCTAAGGCCCACAAGGGGCTTATGGCGGCCCTTAAACAGCAGCCTAGAAATCGTGAGCGGGTGACTGAGTGCAGGAAACTCTACAGACTAACCATCAATACTCGAAAAAAGTCCATAAAAAATGAGGCTTGGGACAATCTTACATCAATTAATATCTTGAAAGACAGTTCCAAATTTTGGGCAGTGATCAATCACTCCTACTTCTCCGAGGAGGAAAACTCTATCATGGATTGTGTGATCCCCGAGGAAGATTGGGTTGCCCATTTTAGTCAAATATATAACAGCGAAGAGTCACTAGCACTAGTCAGTCACCACTGGCCCATGGTCTCTGTTGTCCCCCTGCAATTTAGCGAGCATGAGGTTACTAGGGCCATCCTGGAAATGACAAAATGTAAGGCCCCAGGCCCAGATGGCGTTCCAGCAGATCTTTATAGGTCACCCCTGAACATGTGGGCTAAAATACTCACCAATGTTTTTAACTCCTCCTGTACAGCTGGGTTCCCCAAATCATGGTTCTCCTCCACCATCATTCCCATTTATAAGAAAGGTTCTCGAACAGACCCGGCCTGTTATAGGCCGATATCACTGATTGACTCTGCCGTCAAGATCCTGGGCAGGGTCATATTACATAGACTGGGGGATTACATAAAGGAGAAGGGGGTTCTTTCAGACCTGCAGTATGGGTTAAGGGCCAGGAGAGGAACCATGGATCAGTGCCTAAACCTCCTTATGCTAGTAGGCAAATACACCAAGGCCAAAGAGGGAAATCTATACATGGCCTTTATGGACCTCTCCTTGGCCTTTGACTTGGTCAATCGATCCAAGCTATGGGCCATATTGGCCAGCCTGGGTATTGACCCCCCGCTGGTTAACTTCCTAGCGTCACTCCACACTGACTTGTCAGCCTCCATAAGAACCGACCGGGAGGGCAGCTGTACCCGGCCTTTCCATTCTAGAAGGGGTGTCAGGCAGGGCTGTATCCTGGCCCCCCTTCTATTTACCCTTTACATTAACTCACTGGGTAAAGAACTGGTGGTTTCAACACCTGACATTCCACGAGTGGGGGACTCCCTGGTGCCCGTATTATTATACGCGGACGACGCAGTGCTTTTAGCCCGCACAGGGGTAGGTTTGCAGAAACTTCTTGATGCATTTGGAGAGTTCATGGTATCACTCGACCTGGCAATTAACAATAAAAAATCACATATAATGGTGGCAGGGAAACGCATGAAAACTCAAAAGCTAAAGACGTTTACCTGCACTGGTGAGGGGGTGACCAGGGTACCAGTTTTCACTTACCTGGGCGTTATCTTCGAAGAGGGGGGCTCCTGGACCGCCCAATTAAATGCGAAAAGCCTTGCAGTTAAGAGAGCAACCTCAGCTCTAATGAGCTTTGCAAAGCGACTGGGTTCGCATCCAATGGATGCCCTCTTGAAAGTATATAAGACAAAATGTCTGTCTATAGCCATGTATGGTGCCCCCTTGTGGGGCTTTGCGCCACAAGGTAAAATACAAATAGCGGAAAATAATTTCCTCAGAACATTGTTAGGAGTCCCACAATCAACACCAGTTTTCTCCCTGCACACTGAGCTAGGCATAGGCTATGTCACCGAAGAGTTACAACTGGCCCCTCTGGTCTACTGGGCAAAAACTTGGTTAAACAATGATATTCCTTTGAACCACTGCATCCTTAAAGACTGCATGGCGCTAGACAAGGTGTCTAAAATTCCCTGGCTAGCATACATTAAGAACACACTGAATAAAATGGGTAGGCCAGATCTTTGCAATCACCCGAACACCTTAGTCAAAGGAGATGTAAAATGGATTAAGGAAAACTTTTTGCTCAGGGCTAACCATGCTAGGGAAGAAGAGGAACTAATTAAGCCAAAAGTAAGAGCGAATTTTTTGCTCTTAACTACTCCCTCTCTAGAACCCTATTTGAAAATTGTCAGTAAACCATTCCACCGTCACCTCCTTATTAGATTCAGGTTCAACATCATACAATACTCCCTAGGTGATTTCCCAGTGTGGGGGGTACCTGACACACTGAACCCATGTAGTTGTGACAATTTCTCAGAGCAGTCTCCTATGCACTTTGTAATGTTCTGTGATCACTTCAAGGAGGGCAGAAGACGGTTCTTAGCCCCAATTCTGAGAGATGCAGGTTTTTTACAAGTACGCCCAGCTCTCCTCCATCTACAACTACTAGGATCTACAAGGGTAATTTTCGGGGTTGCTAGCTTCCTGGTAGCTGCTATGCGTGTTAAGACCAGGAAGCTATCCCCGAATAACCTGGCGGGGTGATCGTATACTTGGTGTTCTTTTTATTGTTTTTAAACTGTTCTTTTAGCATGCCCATTTTTATTAACTTCTGTGTGTATTGATATTATCATAAAAGTTTAATGTCTTTTTAAACTGATGAAATGTGACACTGTATTTCTTGATTGTGCTTTTATGATTTTAACAATCGAATAAAGCTTGTTTTGACTTGACTTGACTTGATACTAACAAACACTGTACACAATAAGAAATTGGAGCCTGTGCCTACATAACTCCCTCCGCTGCAGAAGGAAGGAAGGTACAGATAAAGCAGTTCCTGACCTTCATAATAACTGAATACTCTTGTATCATTTTAGTATCAATGTTATCTTGAAATCCATTAACTAAACTTTCCCTACATTTTAATGTATTTTGTTTCACTTCATTATGTACTGTAATTAATTCAACTCTTGTGGAGACATTTCCCACTGGAGATAGTAAGTACTCAACAAGCTAACATAAACTATTACTATTGTTAATAAAGCAATTAAACCCAAAATTATACAGCATTTGCTGTACTTCATCTTCTCCTAAGACTAAAAATTGATTGTGAGCCTCAAAATGTAAAGTTAACAAAATATATATATATTTTTTTATTAACTTTTTTTCCAAATGTGAAACAGGATTCTCAAATAAAAAAAGACATCAACACAATAGTAATCAAACCACCTTTTCAGCCCAAAATCAACATTGCATAACCAAACACCTCACATACAGCATAACAATTGTAATTGAAATAGATTTTTGTATAGCGCTAATCATCGTCCGGTCTCTAAGCGCTCCATATCCAGTTCAAATGACTTTATTGCTGCCACTAGGGCCATGAAAATACAGACAGATAAAAACAAATACATAAAAATTAATATTTGACAAACAGTCACAATTCATAAAAGCATAATTTCAAGCCAAGAACTGAGATTAACAGCAATTTAAGAGATGTCAGTGTTAGTCACGACATAATGTGCAAAAAATGCAATAACTTTACAGTAGGAAGTACCATAAATAATACATCAAAAAGATGCCTAATGGGTAGTACATAAATCATCATGCTAGTACCCAAGAACTTAGCAACAGAAATGGCAAAAACCGGGCAGCAATAGGCCCTAAGTATGGCGAAGTGCAACAGAAGGGCTACATACACCTAACAGACTACTTGTATGAGCAAACCAGGTTCTGCGGGGGAAGACATATGCTGGGCACATGAAGAAAACGTGTGACACATTTTCCTCTTGGGAGTTGCTGATCGTACATGCAGCAGCTCCTCTGCTGGCCCTGTTTGAAGTGAAAAGTCAGCGGTAGGGTACTCACTTGAAACTGGAAATAAAACTTCTTATCTAATGTAAAACACACCTGGTCCCAGTAGAGCTCAAACCCACAAGTGGGCTTGCAGTCAATGAAATCATTTGTTAACTGAGCACAAGTAGCTTTCCAGGATTCTTTGCCTTTAAAATTGCCCAGTAGTCTTGTTTTGGAGAATCCTTAGACGGAAGGTTAGTGTTGTCCGGTGGCTCCCACAACTCAGGCAACCTAAGAGAATGGAGCGCTGCCTTGATTCTGGAGAGCCAAAGGACCTTACTAAAGTGATCAGCTTTCATTACATTTTGGAGACCATCAACATACAGAGCGAGTTTGGGGTGGTCCACAGACGTCTCCAGTATAGTAATGGACGCTGTCGAATTTTCCCTGCCAACCCTCTTACATCAAAGTCCATAAAAAGTCGATACAATGGAGTGCTAGGGGAGAGAGAGGCACTATTTCTCAGGAATTTGTTTTTAGCTCTAGCTACTTCTTCAGAATTAGAAAACCCCAACAATTCTCCCCCATAAAGGGTAAAGCCCAGTGCTTGGGCCTCATTGATTTTAAATGCAGATGTGATGGGTTTGGTATGTGAAGTGCAGTATTCCTTGAGTTGTGCGCCTGAAATCTGCTTGAGTTTTGTGGCTGCCTTGTTGACATGGGATTTCCAAGTCATGCCCTCAGAGAACGCTACACCAAGTTAGGTAAAAGAATCTGGATTTTTGGTTTGAGCCAAGAGGGGGGCAGCAATGTCAACCTGAGACAAAAAATTAACAATGTCAATAATAAATAACTAAAACAGTGTGGGTATCAGCACGCAACCCTAGCGGACACTTTTGCAAACTTAAATTCTGTCAGTTAGCTGGTCCTGTTCCCCCCACCTAATACGAGCATAGATATGTCAAGTAGGTAGATTACTAATGAAACAATGTGGGGTGACATTGGCAAGTCAGTAAGGGCCTTCCAGTGGCCAGGCTGGGGTACTAGATCAAAAGCTGATTTTAAATCGACAAGAGGACATCAAGGTTGCCTCCAATAAATCAGCAAGAAGTGAAAGGCCTGGTCGATGGTAGAAACATTCCTACGGATACCGTCTTGGAAAGGACTGAGAATGTCTTTCGTGGGTATCCAATCTTGGATTTGTGCTAGCACACATCGACAAAAGATTTTTTGTAGGCAATCTATTAGACTAATAGGTCTATAGTTGCTTGGTTGAAATGTGACTTCTCTTTTGTGAATGGGTAGACCTGTTGCCCCCTTTCAGGAACAAGGAATGTGAGCCTACTTGACAAGGGCATTAGCAATGATAAGAATGTAACAGTGCCAACCCTCCATGTCTGATAAAAATACATTGTCCCAGGGCACCATCTGGACCTGTGGCCCTTCCTCGTGTGACAGCATTCAGGGACTGGAAAATGTCATATATTTCTGTGAAGTGAATGAGAGGGTATGGGACAAGAGTAATATACTGGTTTGTACTGGTGGAGTCATCAGAGTACAAATTGTGAAAATAGTCAATGTAGTCGGATCTGGCTACATTGTTTGTAGATTTCAGTGCAGCTAATGTGCCGCCCTGTGCAACCAGTAGCCCGAATTTAGAAAGATCACTTGCTAAGCATGCGTCCATGAGAACCCTCCACCTCTGATCATCCCAATCCTTTTTGGCATTAGCAATAGCCGCCTTTAGGCCTTCCTGATCATGAGAATGTGTGCCATGTCCTTAAATTTAATGACTTAAACTTAATGACTTAAACTAAGGAATGATTAAGCGTGTGACATTCTTTGTTAAACCAAGAGCTGTTTTGCCAGTGCCCTTTCATTTGAGTAAGTATGAAATGGTAAAGTACCCTAAAATACTCTCGAAAAAGCCCTTATGGGTGAGCATTAGTTTTGGTCTAGGGTATTCATGTGGCCATGCTCGGTGAGAGCAAGAACTGTTTTTAGATCTTCATCAACAGCAGACAGTATATCAGGACAAGCAACGACCTGATGACATTTTAGATAGTATTTATCAGTTGTCAGAAACACGTCCCTTGCATGGGAGTACAAACTAGAAGACGAGGAAGTATTCTCACCGAAAGCCTGGATGCTCCAGGAGAGAGAGTTGCGAGGACTTTCAGATTTTTCTAATACGATCATATCAGGAACAGTTTTCCACAACACCTTAAATCAACTAAATTGTTGTCAATTCGGCTCTTGTGATTTGGTTTTTTGAAGTATGAGCTCCTATAGGGTCAGATTTTGTTCTTCATTTAAGGGTCCTGAGCCCGAGTTCTATGGTCAGATCTTTCAATTGGAGAGCAACCTGAGACTATCTTTTAATAGGCGGTATATACAGAAGGGGGACAGCTGAGGCAGTATCCTCATCTCTAGTCAAATAAACACTGCCAATGTCAAGGCGCTCGTATGTTATATTGAAATCACCCGCCACAATGAGGTAATTTGGGTAGGAACACTGTTCAAGGAAGCTTTCAAGCACTTGAAGGGTTCGTGGTACCATACATCCTCTGCCCCCTCTTACATGCACATTAAAGATGATTATTTCAGGTATGGTTCCGATGTTAAGCTGGCTACCCAGAATGTCAGAGGAATCTATATTAAGTTAGTGTACTTGGTAATTGAACAAGACACTGACCCACATGACTAAGCCCCCAGAGGCTCTGCCCCTCTGGCTAGGGGTTAAAGGAATAAAGAATTGAGGTAGCCTGGCCTGTCGACTGAATCAAGGGACCAGATCTCTTGTAGTAAACAGATCTCCTAATTGTTCATAAATTGATTCCTCTTGCGAATGGATACCTTGGACCTAAGTTCAGCCTCATTCCAGAAAACAAAAAGCAACTCTTTAGACTTAGAAATTACAGGTACTTTACTTGGAAAGCTAACCTCAATCGACTTATGTGGGATAGTATTATTGTGTGGAAGGGAATCTTATTAGTGGAACTGTTAGAAATAGTTTTTACCAAAGGTCGAGGGAGTAGGATTAAAATTAGACAAAACCACAAGTGAGCAGGGATAGTTTGGATGATCAGACAGCCTGGTTGCCGATATTGTATAAGACTGTGAAAGATTTAGTTGTGGGTAGTGGCGGATCCAGAAATGGATCAGCCACTCCCCTGAGTCAGTCATTGGCACTGAGACCTGAAGTAGAGTTAGCTGGCACTAGGCAAGGCCTCTTGTCAGTAAGATGGGGTGTGTTGGGGTGATTGAATTGGATACTAGAGTTACTGGGGGGGCATGTCCTAGCTTTAAGGGCTACCAGATTGTCTACCATGTTCTTTGTCCTGAAAGTTAATTCAATTGCATCTAAAGTGGAATTGGGATTAACTAGCCTTTTAGCACTGGTAATGTTATCTTGGATGACTTGATTGACAACCCCTAACATTAGGAATCCAATGTATCACTTTATTCTTGATGGATTTCTTCCCTTCATTCCTAGCTTGCGAGGTCAGCTTAGGGACATTAATTATCATGATGAACTCTGCAGAAATATGTCTGCTATTAATGTGGCGGAAGAGAGCTTTAGATGTACGAATGAGATTGGCCACTTAAGAAGAAGAAGGGTTGCCAAGTGTGATGCAGCCACCATGAATTCTCAGAGGCTGAAGACTAGGAGAAAGAAGAGTTGCCCAATTTGTACCAGGATTCCATGGGGCCACAGACCTAGAAGGGCACCAGACAGAGCTATCAATGGGGGCACTGCCACAGCCCTAAGAAAAGGGGTGCCCTGTGTTCGCAGGAATCGTCGCTTAGTTAGATGATGCAACATAAGATCATAAGCTGCTGGTGTGGGTGTAGTACTGTGGCCAGTAACTACATGTTCTTTACTGTAAACTAGGAACTGATTAAATGATTTAGTCAAAGCTGAAACCATAGATTTTAACACCCCCCTACCTCGGCCTTCAAGTCCAGCATAAGTGCAGTATAGTAGGGGTGAAGCGATTACTAAATGGCAAGGCAGCCTTGAGAGAGGCCTGAGTAGAAAGGGCAGAGGGAGCGTGCACTGAAACAGATGTAAACAATGAGTCTGCTTTGTCCTCAATCTGTGGCTTGTGGGCCTGTTTGCTGGGTTTCTTGAACACCCCAAGAATTATTTTTTGCTTACTTTGGTGGTCGGTGGTAGGGGAACGAGTGGAACAAGAAAGCGAAGCAGTTGTTGTCGGGCGAGTATCTCCTCAGATTCACCAAAAAGGTTATCAATTCTATCAAAAACACAATGTTTCCCCGCATTGTTGGGTATTTTTTGATATTTTTGTTTTTTTACCAGACCTGCCCCTCTCGCAACGGCCTTCCTTTTCCCCATCAATAGATACAGATAGGGCAATAACAGAACTGTAATCAGTGCTGGGAAACAACAAGTCAAATAAGACAGTATGTCAGCGTGCAGAGCAGCTGCCTTACAAATTTGTCACAACTTGCAATTCCTCTCATAAAACTATAAGTGGCAATAAGCAGGAGAGGTGTTCAGAAAGTTTAACGACCAACAGTCAACACTACCCTCGATGTGCAGAGAAGACTAAGAGGGGTGGCCCAGCCCAGCCTCTTCGGGCTCCATATTACAAACCCAAAACTTCAGCAGCACATGAGAAACACCTCAAAGAACCTCACAACCAACAGAATCAAGCCACTTTATTCATAATTGCACTCCGAATCATCCAATAACAGCATTGTGCATCAGATTCTCTGCAAACTGTCGACACCGGAACTCCGCCAGGAAATCCATTATCTCGCTACACCGAGCATAAGGGTAAAAAAACAAGCATTGAAAATGCAATAGGTCTCACCTTTGATTAAGTTAAAGCCATTTGCTTTGCTAATGGTATTGGATAGCAAAGCAAATGGCTTAAACTTAATGAAAGGCGAGACCTATTGCATTGTAATGCTTGGTTTCTACTCTGGCTGATTCACGGGACATGTCATTCTTGATACGGCTCATTCCTACTGCGGCTGACTGCTGCCATGGCTAATTCCATTCCTGCTCCAGCAGAGTAACTGGAGTTCACTCCTGCCGTGGCTGAGCCCCGCCGAGCCCCTCCGCACCAACAAACAGCAGAGGCAGTGAGGTGCGGGAGGGAGCAACGGTTGGAGAGAACGACTTATCATTGGTGCGCAACTGCAGACGCCAGGCGTTCAAACCTCCCAACTATAAAGAAGGGGGGATGGGGGGAAAAGGCAGTGAATTAAAAAAAGTATTAAGAAAAGTGAGAACATAGAAGAAAATGGACTGGTGAGATGGAAAGAACGAGAAAAAGAAATTGAAAAGAAAGACGAGCGAAACAAAATGAAGACAAAGAGGGAGCAAACAAAATGGAGAAAGGTAGACAGACATTAAAGTAAAGACAGAGGAACCGAAAAGGTATCAAAACGACTGTCTAACACGAGAGAAGTATACGAATGCACAGGAGAAAAGAGGCGGCAAGCAAATGGATCTCTATCGTGAAGAAGACAAAAGGTAACCGACATGGGAAAATAGAAAAAAGAGAGAATGGCTGGGCTGAAATGGTAGACCTTGGAAAGGGTAAGAGAACATAAATAAGGAAAGTTGAGAAAGTTTGTCGAAGGACAACGGGAGAGAAACGGAGATCGATCTGGGAAAATAGACGGGAAATGGGTTTGACTTGAAAAGAAAGCATGATACAGACAAAAAAAACAGCAAATGAGAGCCAACGGGTGATGAAATGAAAAGAGGGAGAGGGGAAGAGAATGCGAAAGAGATCCTGAGATGTGAGAACAAATGCGCTGTAAGCAAATAACAAAAACGAAAGAAATGAATTAATACAACAAATAAACCAAACAGGGGAAACAAATAAAAAATACAAATTAAATTTACAAAACCCACGCCAAGAGCGAAGAGAAATGCACGATGATCAGGAGACAGGAAAGGAAACCGAGAGGGAGCGCCATGTTGTGAGAGGCCGCTAGCGCCTCCAGCTTCAAAGATCCTTGTGATACAGAATAAAACGGAGGCGGTTAAAGGATAAGAAAGGAAGCGGATGTTGTAAACACAGACGGACAGCAAGAGTGCACCTTTTAAAAGCAATAAAAAACAAGTGCGGACGATTAAGGATTCAGTGTACTGCCGCCAGTAAAAGATCCTGTCCCGGTGGGCGGGGTCAAAAGTGGATAGGGCGGCAACAAGGAGGGACTAAATAGAATGCCAGTGTTTAGCCTATGCTATAATGCAAGCCAATGGGAAGAGGGGCGGGGTTTTAAGTCCCCTTCCTCAACCGTATTGATTTCAAGAAGCTCACGAATGCCGAGAGCAACGCATGCCCACTGCAATGGCCATCCGAGGCCTAAAAAGGGTTTCTAGCAAAAAGGATGTGCTCTTTAACATGCAACCGTCTACTCATACCAAAATGTATTAAAGCAAAACCATACCCCAAAATTTTGACCCCCCAAAATGCACCCATTTCTAAAAAAGGTATTCAATACCCTCTATGCTAATGTCATCCGAATATGTTCGAACAAAAAACAGAAACATTTAGACAATAGGACTTTCTCTCAGTGAATGGAGTCAGTGAAAACATCAAGAGAGAAAAACTTGTTTCAATCTTACATCTGCACCACAGCAAGTTCAACAAAAGCAAGGCAACTACTGCAGTGGAAATAAACCATTATGTCAACAGTTTACTTTGTTCTACGAAGCATGTGCAGAGAGTATGTGTGCAAGGTGAACGTGCAAGATTGAGCGTCAGAGATGCCATTGATCTTGTTCAAAATGGCGATTTATGCAGACATGTGGCCTAACTAAAACACACCATGCGCGCAGCAGCTTTTCCCGCTGTGCGCTGACTTTTTAAAAAAACCCGCGGTTCATGCCGAGCTCAGCTCGTCATGAGCGTACGACAGGCGTAACTCATGACGAGCTGAGCTTGTCATGAGCGTCGAAGGGGTTAATACCTTCGCTTCTACACATCATATTACATTTGTTTGAATTGCGTCTATATTAATTCAGTATCCCACATGCACAGTGTCACTTACAAATCTCTTCATGTAATGTCTGAACCAGAATGAGTCCTGGGGTGATGGTTTGTAGACAACTGTTAATTCTTACAATTCGAAATTATATTAAAGGGGAGCATTATTTGCAGAGGAAACTCACTGCATTTCTAGTTTCCTTATGTCAATAAAGGATCCTGAAACACTTTTACAACTTTCCTTGTGTATCTTGGAAGCTGCTGCATGCTGGTTGTTTCCTCCACAGATTTCCTCTTCGTTATTCTTCCTAGGTTGCTCCCAGTGTTTTGGAACCTCCCCACTAGATTCGTCAAAACCGGTCTTCTGTTTGTCCATGTTTTTACTTTGCACTCTAATACCTTTTTGATAGTACGGCAGTCCTTGGAGCTGACCCCTACTCTAAAGCATAACACTGGTTATTAATTTTTCACAGGAAGTCTGTATGTAGATGTGCAGAGATAAAAACCATTAAGTATGACTGCCTGCAAGTAGGATGTATGTGAACCTCCCCAACTCATCACTTTTGGGTACTGTTACTGAAATATATTTAAGATGAGTGGCTGTGGACCGTAGTAGAAGGCAGTCTCGGAACCACACCTGAAACCCACGTGACCTTTCTTCCTCGAGCTGACATGTTCCTGTGCTGGGCTCTCTCGGAACTCTAGTTTTACTGTAAAGAAAGTTCTCATACGTATGTGAATGAATGAATGAAAACAAGCTTTATTTCGATGTATTGCACATATCTTAAAAAGCATTACAATACAATAAAACAGTAAGATAAAAAGACTCAATACAATGATAAAATATTTCAATTCACTATTTACAGAAAAACGATTTGGGCATTAGTAGAGAGTAGGGGGAGAATTTTTAGGGCATGGTTAGTAGCCTCAAAGATCGGGTCCGCAATGCCCAGCCCAAAAATTTGGCAAGGCAACAAGCAAACAGGGGGCGGGGGTCGGATCTTAAGATGCGTAGAGCCTCAAGGTGGGATCTAGTGCCGAGGCTCCTACACAAAGGCTTCAGCCAGATGCGGCGCAGGGCTATTTAGGCTGGGCACTCAAAAAGTAGGTGGGGGACTGACTCTGGCCTATTAACACAGAAGGGACAGAATGGTGTTGATTTTGAAAATGCCTTCCAGCTGGCAATCAATTTCCCCACTGGCAGTAACCCCAACCTAAATTTAAAATATAGCGCCCTATCCCAAGATTTAGTAATCAAGTCCAGATATGGTTCACAATAAGGGACATCCTTAATCATCAGAAATTCAACACTGGTTCTACAATGATTGGAGTTGCAATTTCTGGTGTCCATCACCCATGACCAATAAAGCTTCTTTAACATCTGCTTTGGCGGGGCAGTTCTGTTTATCCATGCATCCTCGAGGCCCAGTTCAGTGAGAAGACACTTGACTTCCTTTAGCCAACGGATTTTATACCAACCAGATGTTAGAAGCAGTTCCCTTAAACCTTCAGCATAGCTAGACAATTCTGGTACCCTCCAAATTCGTGACCAGAGGAGGAGGGGGCGCAACCTCGCCTGATCCCCTATTGGGCGAGTGCCTGTGTCTAGCAAAATTGGGAGAGCAGGTGTACTATACGGCAAGCCCATGAGGTCTTTATGGAATTTGTTTTCCGTTTGGTCAAAAGGTCTACGTTCTGAACGCTCCATAATTCGGACCCATAAAGGGCTGCACTCACCCCCCTTGCCCTGTAGATGTCCAGTACAGGGCCAATGGGTTTAAGCGAAGAGGCCCGTTGTTCTTTCAAAAGTGCCCCTACAACCTTCTTGTGAACCAACAATGCCTTTTGTAGGTGGGGTTTCCAGCTCATTGAGTCGCAAAGACGAATGCCCAAATAGTCGAACTCTTTTACCCTCTCAAGTTGAACAGAGTCCAGAGATGGGGGAATGACAGTTTTCCTCTGAGGGTTCAAGACCAGGAACTTGGTTTTACCTACATTAATTGCAAGACCCCTAGCATCACAAAAGTCCTTGAAGCTAGTGAGTAGGCTTTGCAGACTTGCTGGCGTTTTTGAGATCAGGAGGGTGTCGTCTGCGAATAGGAGAGTAGGGATTTTTCTACCAGCCAGGGAGGGTGCGTCAGCTGGATGTTTGAGAAGATGCTCCACCACTCCATTAACGTATAAAGAGAATAGAGTGGGGGCTCGCACACAACCCTGGCGGACTCCCCTATTCACAGGAATAAGAAATGTTTTTTGACCCTGATCTCCCCACCTGATCTGCGCAAAATTGTCCTCATGTAATTTTATGAGCAGGTTAAGTAGGTACAGGGGAATACCCATTGCGTCCAGAACGCGCCACAGTTGTTCCCGTGGGACTAGGTCAAAGGCAGTTCGTAAGTCTATAAAGGCAAGGTACAAGCTGCCCTTGCCCAAAACAACCACTTTCCAGAAGATCATTAATAGCCGTAATGTCTGTTCGATTGTTCCAGTGCCCGATCTGAACCCAGCCTGATAGTCCGAGAGTATCTTTTCTTCCTCAATCCACTGCAGAATCCTCCCCAGGACTACCTTACCCGCTATCTTCTGTGTGGAGTCTAGCAGAATGATTGGGCAATAGTTTGCAGGCTCGTCCCGGCTCCCTTTTTTGAAAATTGGGACGACCTCCGCTCCCTTCCATGACTCCGGAGGTGCCCGCCCATCAAAGCAGCATTCAAAAGTGCGGCAATAAGACAACTCCACTCTACTATATTGACCCTAAGTAGGTCACCTGGGATTCCGTCGGGTCCCGCGGCATTGTTCGGGACCAGGCACTTGATCGCCCCCTCTACTTCTTTGGTATAAAAGAGATCGGCCTCATTGTGATCTGAGCTTTCGATGTGCAAATGTTCGCTGGGCAGTTGGACCATTGGGCTGACTGTGGAACCCCCAATTAGGGAGTAGAGCTGGAAAAAGTGAGCAAACCACACCTCCCCAGTTATGTTGCATGTCATTAGGGAGTCTTCGGGTTTGTTCTTCAGTCTCAACAGGTCCCAAAAACCCTTTGAATCTTTCCTGGAGCTAGCCGCCTTTAGGTCAGTCCAAAATTGGGTTTCATGCTCAAGCCTGGCCATGGTTAATGCCTTCCGGTAGCTTTTCCTAGCGAGTTTTATAAGGTTGGTGCCCTTGGATTTCACTGCTCTGATGAGTTCGCATTTTGCAGAGCGACAGGCAGGAGAGAACCAACTTGCACCGCCTTTGGAAGCACTTCTTTTCTTTAATCTCCCACCTGCTGGATCGATAGTGAACAATTCTCCCAAAGCTTTAGTTGTCTCTGCAAAAAGAAACGGGACATCCAGTTTACTAAGGCTCAAGGAGACAAGCCTCGCTTTCGCAGTGGTCATTATGGAATTTGCTAAAGTCAACTTCCCTTCGTCCATAGCAATTGTTCTCCATTTGAGCCGCCTTCCACAGTTTGAAGGGCACACCTCATGCGTTGATTTCCATGAGTGGGGGGGTTGATTTAGCGTCAAACTCCTCCAAGGGGAGGACAAAGTCAAAGCTAATTGATTATGATCACTGTCAGTGGTTGGTAAGACCTCCATGTCAAGCAAGTGAGCCCAAAGCCTATGATTTAAGAGTATATAAATGATCCGGGAGGTATAGCCAGCCCTATTGTATGTGTGTGCCCCATTAGGATCAGACATGGATCTGCCATTGGTTGCCCTTCAACCAAATTCCATGCAAAGGACATTGAGATCTATAGCCCCCTGTGTCCATTTTTTGATAGGTTTGAGTGTAAGCAGAGGAATTCCTCTCCTAGTGTCTCCCTCCCAGGTGTCTAAAATGTCCTCACTGGCAAGTGGTTCAAAGGAACAATTAAAATCCCCAGCTAATAGAACAAGAGAGTTGGCGTTACAGGTTCCAAGTTCTTCCTCTATACCTGTGAGTGGCAACATGGAGACACCACCCCTTGCCCCCCTTAGGTAGATGTTAAATAGTTCCAGCTTTTTCCCCCCGGGCCTTTAACTGAAATTCTCTGTAGGTCAGGGGATTTTGTCGGCATGTGCCTGATGGATAGGCCCAGAGAAATACTAACCCAAATTAAAAGGCCACCTGATGGGCGCCCTTTATTACCAGGTGGTTGTGATGCAGGGACAAAGTAGGTAGTATAACCCACTTTGTGTCGGGGTTCTAAGCACCAAGCTTCCTGCAAAATACAAATCTCGAAGGATTCAACAAGGGTGTTCCAGTCGGGGATATTAAGGTTACGAGCAAGGCCTGCTACATTCCAACTCAGGATCCTTAGTGCAGTGCTCCCAACGGCCCTCACTCCCAGTGTCGGGTCGTGTACAAGGGGATTAGAATCAAGGCCCGGGCTCCTTACTGCGGGTACCAATGTTACATCTAGTATGTCTTTTCCCGCTTTGGAATGTAAGCCCTCCCCCCTTATAATTTCACCTTCCGGGGGTGCGGGATCAGGAACTAACTTAATTCTAAAGGTGGGTGCAGAAGCGGGTGACAATGAAGATGAAGTGGGCTGGGGCAAAATGTCCAGAGCCTGGGCTTCCTTATGCACAAGATTACTCGGCATCCCCAGATCAACTTCAACATCCAAAATTAGTTGGTCAAATGGATGATTTGTAAAAGGGTGAAAATCTGAAGCACTAGACAGTGTCCTATCGAGCTTCTTTGTTAATCCCCTAGTAGGGCTACACCCGTTTAGGCTGCTCTCAAGGATAGAGGGAGCTATTGTCGATGAATGCAAATTGGCCTTAACATCATAAGGTGGATTTAGAGGCAGGGGAAGTCAGTCTACCTCTTCTAAACAGCCGAACCTATTAACGGTTGGTACTCCGCGCCACCGTCTATTTGGACCTTGCCAGCCCTTTCTCACCCCTCCCCGGGCCGGATAGCGAGGCAGTGACCAATCCCCCCCATGGTTTAAGATAGGACGAGGGGGGTAGAAGAATGTTAGAGGTCTGACTACAATTGGTGAATTCTCCCCCCAGTGTTCCATGAACATATGTGTTGGGCTGTCTGTGGATCCTCAAAAGAGACTACAATACAGTCACCTGGAATAGATTTGCGTGAAGGTCCTATCCAGGGAACTCTACGCACCATTAATACTTTACTTCTCAGGTAACTGGGGAACTGCCTATTTGTATTCAGCCAATGGATAACCTTATTTTTTAGGGACCAATAATTTTCTTGGTTGTAATTCCCCAGTTCAGGGACACCCGCTAATACCGCCACATAAGGCCTTGCATCCGGAGGAAGATCTATGTATCCCCCACGGAAATTTTCAACGTTTTGTGGGCCCTGCAAGGTTGTTCTATGGGGCATTGGCCCACATGCATCATTGTGTCATTTTGCATTTCTTAATTTGCGAAAAATAAGGAATCGCAAATTAAGAAGTGCAAAATGCTATGCATCATTTTTTTCGGTATTTCTTTGTGATTCGGTAAAAATCGCAATTTTTACAGAATCCCAAAGAAATACCGAATTCTTAAGTTAATTTTCGCAATTCCCATTGATTCCTATGGGCCAAAAGGCTCATAGGAGTCAATGCAAATTGCGAATGGCACTTAGAAAATTTCATGGGTGCAGGGGGGGGTCCAAAGGACCCCCCCATGCACCCCTGAAATGTATTTTTCGCATCATGTTTCACACACACATGTCCTAAGGACATGTGTGTGTGAAACATGAATGTTGAAAAAAAAACATTCAAAGCATTTTAAACACTTTTTCCAAATTTACCGAGTGGTTCAACCACTCGGTAAATTTGGAACCCTAATTGCGAATTTCCACTTGTCAAAGTAATGATGCATTGCTTTTAAGAAGTCGCACATCTGCGACTTCTTAAAAGCACCCGCAATTTTAGAACTCGCAACAATGTTGCGAATTCTAAAATTGCTTCATGCATCCCAAAAAGCACTTTTGCATTCGCAAACGGACGATTTTAAAGAATCGCACCGTTTGCGAATGAAAAAGTGCTTGATGCATGTGGGCCTTAGTGTCGTTCGCCCTTGGAGCAGCATCTTCTTTATGTGGTTTAATTGGTTGCTGTGAGGGGTGCATGAGTGGCTTAAAAGGGGGGTGAGGAGCTTTATCATTATAGCCCTTCGTGCGTGGTTTGGGTATTGGTCTACTAAGGGGCGGTGCAGGTGAAGTGGTGGTAATTGTATCCACTTCTGGGGGTGCAGACCTTTTGTTATCTTGGAGGCTCAGGCTTGCTAAAGTTAAGATGCTTTTTCCACCTCTAGAAGGTGATTTTCTATACGGGAGAGTCTTAGATCCAGGGGAGTTAAGAGCTTTTTTAGGGTTGTCCAAACTATTTTTAGAAATTCCTCATCAGTTCCCTCAATCTCGCATAATTGCGCCCCATTATTCTCCTGTATGGTAACTATATCATTGGGGTCCAGGTTTGGGCAGTTCTCATCAACACTCGGTAGGTCCTGGTCTGTGGCTACCGTTCTTTCTACTTCTCCTTGCTTGGGGAATTTAGCATTATTAGGACAGTGTGCTCTAGCAACTTTGTTTTGCAAAAATCACAGGGGATTGATTCTGTTTAGGTAATCAGGGGCAGGAATCAGAATAGATATTATTAAGTATACAAAGCCTCTGACACCATAGATCACACAGATTATTTTATGTTCAAGTCCTATTTATTGACAATGAACGCTCATATTTTTTAGCACATTATTTTAGGGTTCAAATGGGTACACATTGGGTGTGAACAGCTCAGCTTTGAATATCTCCTTATATCATAAAGTACATTCAATATTTACAACAAATGACTTGCTAGCTACTAAGTAGTTCAACGTGAGGAAAACACAGTGACAAAATTACAATGAAAAAATTAAAGAGTTCAAATATCAACAATCCACAATAAAAGGAAAAGTGAGTTCGTGTATCAACAAAATCTTATTTACAATTGATATTTCAGGGTCCTACTATGAATCTAAGGGAGATTATATTGGTATCCCAGGGGAATGTTATCAATTTGTCCCTCAAAGGGAAAGGTTAGTTGTCCTGTATCTTGCCAGGGAAAGTCATGTATTCAAAAGTATTTAATGCCTAATTGTGAGATGCGTCTCTCACTATATGTCCCAATTATTTAGTTTGATCATATGGCATATGTCTCTCCTGGCACTGGAGTTGAGCCTACGCGTTTCGACCTTGGTAAAAATCTTGACAGGGTGAAAAGTTTGGACAGGTCTTCATCAGGGCTCGCAGTAGGTGGTGGGGAACATCATGGTACACCTACGGGAAAGTTTTAAGAAGCATGTTTTAGTGGTTGGGTATGGGATATGGGACCAGTTACAGTGCTTTTAAGTAATATTTACAAATGTTGATTATTTCAATTGAAGATCACGTACCCAAGTGTGGGAGAGTCGGTACTGCATTGGATGTGTACAGTTGAGTAACAGGAGGTGAGATTTCTCACACGCCGGTGTGATGAGGCTGTGCGTCCGCAGTCTTTAGTTACTGTGGAGAGAAGCAGGGAGATGGGGTCAGACCCTCGTGTTGATCAAATAGGTCCTGTGAGCTTCTCTTGATTCTGAGTTTAGCCCCTGTTGCATGATGCGTACGAGAAAGTGGCGTTTGCCAGTCTCTTATGATGTGAAGCTAGCGTGAGGCATATGCGCTCTTTTATTAATTACAGGGTTGTGGTTAGCCCTGCTGTGTCTGTGGTGTGCCAGGGCGTCTCGTACCTGGGGTCGTCTGGAGGATTCTTTAGTAGCGCCACGGCGTCGTCGTTGCGGGGCAGTTTCTCCGCGAGGTAGAGGAGCAAGGGTGCATCACATTCCCGGCGTCTCCTCTCTGGAGCGTGTTGCTTCTCTCTCGGCTCCCGCTATAGTGAGTTTACACAGCGCTCGGCAGGCGTGGGGTCTTACGTCCTGGTCGGGGATGAGAACAGGGCTCTCATAGGCGTGTTCTCCGGCTTTGGTGTCTCGGCGCTCCTGATAGGACAGCGTTATCGCGTCATGTGCACATGTGCTTGTTGCTAGGAGATCAGGACGCTTGTTTCTTCAGTCTAAGCTTCAGACATCGCGCTGGAGTTTGTGTTGTGTTTAGAACATGAAACTGGAAATTTCCGCTAGTTCATTGAATCCGTGGTTAACAGTATCTAGGTACATGATAGTCTTGGCTTCTTGCTTTGACAAGTTATCGGCCACATTTTTACCTTTCACTTGTTTCACCACAGTCCATTTCAGGTCATCTGGTCCGTGCTGTTTTTCAATGCAGTGGGAGACCATTGGTGCATTTTCCTTTTTGCATCGAATTCTGGAGCGATGTTGTGATATTCTTGTTTTTATGGGTTGGCTTGTTTTGCCAACGTACGCAAGTCCGCAAGGGCATATGGCACAGTAGATAACGTTGCAGGTATTGCAGTTTGTAAATACCTCATGTTTAATTTGTTTCAAGCCATAGTAAAAAATTGTTCCTTCTATGGTGCTGCTACAGGAAATGCAGTTGCCGCATTTATGATGTCCTTTGACTGGCGGAAGGTTCAGGAGTGACTGAATTGAACTGTCTTGCCTTGGTAATGTAGTGTCAGCTCGAACCAATTTGTTTCTCACACTCTCATTCTTTTTGAGTGCGAAGATAGGTGGACCTTCAAATGGTTTCAGGCTCCGTACTGTATTCCAATTTTTGGTGACTATTTTCTTGATTTCTGCGGTTGCTCCGGAGAAGGTTGTCACACATACAATTGGGGTGTCTTCCTTGTTTTTATCTTTAGGAGTCAAGAGGGTATCTCTCGGGATATACCATGCTCTCTTCATGCTTCTCTTTAGTAATTTCCTGGGATATCCTCTTTCAATTAGTTTATGTAGCAGCTCTTGGGCATGGTGGAAGTAGTCAGTTTTCTTTGTGCAATTCCTGCGCAGTCTCATGAATTGGCTGAATGGTAGGTTTTCACGGAGATTGCGTTGGTGAAAACTGGAGAAGTGTAGAAAAGTATTACGGTCGGTCTCTATGGTGTACAGTGTGGTATACATGTTGCCCTCTTCATGTTTGACCATTAAATCCAAAAAGTTTATTTGTGTTTTGTTATATGACAGAGTGAATTGGATGTTGGGATTTCGGTCATTGAGCCAGACAGCGAATTCTTTCAATGTTAGTTCTTCGCCTCGCCACAGCATGAAGACGTCGTCTATATAACGTCGCCAAACTTTTATATGTCCTTCGAATGGATTGTTATTGTAAATCCAAGTGGCTTCGTATAGAGCCATGTACATTATAGCCATTTCCGGCGCGAAGGGACATCCCATGGCCGTCCCCATAGTTTGGAGGTATTGTACGTTATTGAATTTGAAGAAATTGGATTTCAGACACATTTCCGCTAGTTTGATTAGGAAATCACTAGGGACATTGTGTGGCCTTTCTCTCTTTTCGAGGAAGAATTCAAGTGCTTCCAAACCGTCTTCTTGCGGGATATTCGAATATAAACTCACGATGTCCATGGTGACCAGAAATTCCATTGATTCATCAAAGGGTTGGCCATCTAGAAAATGTATCGCTTCCATCGTGTCTTTAATGAAGCTTACAGTCTGGCCAACAAGAGGTTTTAGAAATGTGTCGACGTATTTAGCCGGTCGTTCCAGGATTGAGTTAACCCCCGATATAATCGGGCGTCCAGGAGGGTTCGTGGGGTCCTTGTGGACTTTAGGTAGAATATACATCAAGGGCGTGCGTGGGTTCTTATTTATTAGGTATTCTCCCTCCTTTTTGGATAGCCATCCTTCTTTTCTACCCTGATTGACCAGCGTTTCTAGGCGATCTTTCAGTTTTTTATTCCAGTTGTCATTCGTTTTTTTATAGTATTTTTCATCTGTGAGTTGCCGTAGAACTTCAGCTTCGTACATTTCCCGTGGGAGGATGACAATCCCCCCACCTTTGTCTGCCGGCTTGATAATGAGACTTTTGTTGTCTTGGAGTCCCTGTAGGGCAATTTTTTCATCCAATGTTAGATTCCATTTGATGTATTTTTTATTCCTCTTTTCTAGCGTGTCTAGGTCACGCAGCACATTCTTCTCGAACGTTAGTAATTCCACGGGCATCTGGCTAGAATTAGGAAAAAAGGTGGAAGGATTTTTCAGTCCAGAATAGTTTCTAGTCATTAGGTCTGGCTGGTAATGACTAGAAACTATTCTGGACTGAAAAATCCTTCCACCTCTTGTTGGCCAGACTGCAAGCTTCATTAAAGACACGATGGAAGCGATAAATTTTCTAGATGGCCAACCCTTTGATGAATCAATGGAATTTCTGGTCACCATGGACATCGTGAGTTTATGTTCGAATATCCCGCAAGAAGACGGTTTGGAAGCACTTGAATTCTTCCTCGAAAAGAGAGAAAGGCCACACAATGTCCCTACTGATTTCCTAATCAAACTAGCGGAAATGTGTCTGAAATCCAATTTCTTCAAATTCAATAACGTACAATACCTCCAAACTATGGGGACGGCCATGGGATGTCCCTTCGCGCCGGAAATGGCTATAATGTACATGGCTCTATACGAAGCCACTTGGATTTACAATAACAATCCATTCGAAGGACATATAAAAGTTTGGCGACGTTATATAGACGACGTCTTCATGCTGTGGCGAGGCGAAGAACTAACATTGAAAGAATTCGCTGTTTGGCTCAATGACCGAAATCCCAACATCCAATTCACTCTGTCATATAACAAAACACAAATAAACTTTTTGGATTTAATGGTCAAACATGAAGAGGGCAACATGTATACCACACTGTACACCAAAGAGACCGACCGTAATACTTTTCTACACTTCTCCAGTTTTCACCAACGCAATCTCCGTGAAAACCTACCATTCAGCCAATTCATGAGACTGCGCAGGAATTGCACAAAGAAAACTGACTACTTCCACCATGCCCAAGAGCTGCTACATAAACTAATTGAAAGAGGATATCCCAGGAAATTACTAAAGAGAAGCATGAAGAGAGCATGGTATATCCCGAGAGATACCCTCTTGACTCCTAAAGATAAAAACAAGGAAGACACCCCAATTGTATGTGTGACAACCTTCTCCGGAGCAACCGCAGAAATCAAGAAAATAGTCACCAAAAATTGGAATACAGTACGGAGCCTGAAACCATTTGAAGGTCCACCTATCTTCGCACTCAAAAAGAATGAAAGTGTGAGAAACAAATTGGTTCGAGCTGACACTACATTACCAAGGCAAGACAGTTCAATTCAGTCACTCCTGAACCTTCCGCCAGTCAAAGGACATCATAAATGCGGCAACTGCATTTCCTGTAGCAGCACCATAGAAGGAACAATTTTTTACTATGGCTTGAAACAAATTAAACATGAGGTATTTACAAACTGCAATACCTGCAACGTTATCTACTGTGCCATATGCCCTTGCGGACTTGCGTACGTTGGCAAAACAAGCCAACCCATAAAAACAAGAATATCACAACATCGCTCCAGAATTCGATGCAAAAAGGAAAATGCACCAATGGTCTCCCACTGCATTGAAAAACAGCACGGACCAGATGACCTGAAATGGACTGTGGTGAAACAAGTGAAAGGTAAAAATGTGGCCGATAACTTGTCCAAGCAAGAAGCCAAGACTATCATGTACCTAGATACTGTTAACCACGGACTCAATGAACTAGCGGAAATTTCCAGTTTCATGTTCTAAACACAACACAAACTCCAGCGCGATGTCTGAAGCTTAGACTGAAGAAACAAGCGTCCTGATCTCCTAGCAACAAGCACATGTGCACATGACGCGATAACGCTGTCCTATCAGGAGCGCCGAGACACCAAAGCCGGAGAACACGCCTATGAGAGCCCTGTTCTCATCCCCGACCAGGACGTAAGACCCCACGCCTGCCGAGCGCTGTGTAAACTCACTATAGCGGGAGCCGAGAGAGAAGCAACACGCTCCAGAGAGGAGACGCCGGGAATGTGATGCACCCTTGCTCCTCTACCTCGCGGAGAAACTGCCCCGCAACGACGACGCCGTGGCGCTACTAAAGAATCCTCCAGACGACCCCAGGTACGAGACGCCCTGGCACACCACAGACACAGCAGGGCTAACCACAACCCTGTAATTAATAAAAGAGCGCATATGCCTCACGCTAGCTTCACATCATAAGAGACTGGCAAACGCCGCTTTCTCGTACGCATCATGCAACAGGGGCTAAACTCAGAATCAAGAGAAGCTCACAGGACCTATTTGATCAACACGAGGGTCTGACCCCATCTCCCTGCTTCTCTCCACAGTAACTAAAGACTGCGGACGCACAGCCTCATCACACCGGCGTGTGAGAAATCTCGCCTCCTGTTACTCAACTGTACACATCCAATGCAGTACCGACTCTCCCACACTTGGGTACGTGATCTTCAATTGAAATAATCAACATTTGTAAATATTACTTAAAAGCACTGTAACTGGTCCCATATCCCATACCCAACCACTAAAACATGCTTCTTAAAACTTTCCCGTAGGTGTAACATGATGTTCCCCACCACCTACTGCGAGCCCTGATGAAGACCTGTCCAAACTTTTCACCCTGTCAAGATTTTTACCAAGGTCGAAACGCGTAGGCTCAACTCCAGTGCCAGGAGAGACATATGCCATATGATCAAACTAAATAATTGGGACATATAGTGAGAGACGCATCTCACAATTAGGCATTAAATACTTTTGAATACATGACTTTCCCTGGCAAGATACAGGACAACTAACCTTTCCCTTTGAGGGACAAATTGATAACATTCCCCTGGGATACCAATATAATCTCCCTTAGATTCATAGTAGGACCCTGAAATATCAATTGTAAATAAGATTTTGTTGATACACGAACTCACTTTTCCTTTTATTGTGGATTGTTGATATTTGAACTCTTTAATTTTTTCATTGTAATTTTGTCACTGTGTTTTCCTCACGTTGAACTACTTAGTAGCTAGCAAGTCATTTGTTGTAAATATTGAATGTACTTTATGATATAAGGAGATATTCAAAGCTGAGCTGTTCACACCCAATGTGTACCCATTTGAACCCTAAAATAATGTGCTAAAAAATATGAGCGTTCATTGTCAATAAATAGGACTTGAACATAAAATAATCTGTGTGATCTATGGTGTCAGAGGCTTTGTATACTTAATAATATCTAGCAACTTTGGCCTTCTTCCGTGTATAGGCAGACCTTACAGTGCGTTTTCTTTTGTGTACTGTACCCTTGGTGTAAGAGCCCTGGGGGTTATCATACTCCTCAACAATGTGTGCGGGGTCGAAATAGGGGCAATATCAGTGTGGATGGCCAAATCCGAGTCACTTACAAGCAAAGGGGAGTTTTGGCTATTTTGCGGTTGGGTAAGGCCTGGAGGCACAATCGTCCCAGGAGGTAAGGGTGGGGTGAGGTGGACCTCGGCCTGCGTTGTAATGAGGCGTGGGATCAATGTGTGCTCGGGACTTTTTACTGTTGCTATATATCCGAGAGAGGATTTTTTAGACATGGCGATGTTTTGGGACAGTCTTCGGGCTGCTTCTAAATCCAGGGAAACACGTTTTTGCATTTTTGTGATTTCGTGATCTATAGCGGTGTTCATTCTAGTAATGAAGTCATCTATAGTTCCATTTACCATCTTCCCACCGTTGGCAGCTTTACTACGGCTAGCCCGTGTGCACATGATTCTAGTGTGGTTTGCTAAGCAAAATAAATAGTGGAAATAGCAAGATGTACTAACAATGGGCCAGGAGGACGAAAGGGATGGGGTCCAGTCCGGTCTCTCCGGTCCTCGAACGGCCTCAAACGGCCCGCTCTTTGCCCGGTCTTCGCCCTGAGCTGAGTCCCGCGCGCGTCCCGCGAGCGCGTTCACCAGGTCGTTTAAATGGGAGGAGGAGGCGGGGCGGGAAGAGGACCAGCTGCAGCAGATTAGCAACGCACTGCCCCCTGGTCCTCGCAGTCCCGCTTAGGAAGGTGTGTCAGCTCCCTTTCCCAGTTACAGGAGACCCCCAGGCACGAGCGGCTCCCGCGAAGCGGGGGCCGCGAGATGTTGTCAAGTGCGCCGAGGGTCAAGTGCAGGCTCCGGCAAGAGGTGCAGGCTCCGAGGGTCAGGTCCACAGTGAAAGCCCCGCGCTACGATCCACAAGCGCTTCCACAAAGAAAGGAATCCAGCGAGGTAGGAGCCGCCGATGGTTTTCAAGGCTGCAGGGAGGCGGGGGCGGGAAGAGGACCAGCTGCGGCAGATTAGCAACGCACTGCCCGCTGGTCCTCGCAGTCCCGCTTAGGAAGGTGTGTCAGCTCCCTTTCCCAGTTACAGGAGACCCCCAGGCACGAGCGGCGCCCGCGAAGCGGGGGCCGCGAGATGTTGTCAAGTGCGCTGAGGGTCAAGTGCAGGCTCCGGCAAGAGGTGCAGGCTCCGAGGGTCAGGTCCACAGTGAAAGCCCCGCGCTACGATCCACAAGCGCTTCCACAAAGAAAGGAATCCAGCGAGGTAGGAGCCGCCGATGATTTTCAAGGCTGCAGGGAGGCGGGGCGGGAAGAGGACCAGCTGCGGCAGATTAGCAACGCACTGCCCGCTGGTCCTCGCAGTCCCGCTTAGGAAGGTGTGTCGGCTCCCTTTCCCAGTTACAGGAGACCCCCAGGCACGAGCGGCTACCGCGAAGCGGGGGCCGCGAGATGTTGTCAAGTGCGTCGAGGGTCAAGTGCAGGCTCCGGCAAGAGGTACAGGCTCCGAGGGTCAGGTCCACAGTGAAAGCCCCGCGCTACGATCCACAAGCGCTTCCACAAAGAAAGGAATCCATATGTATGTATGTATATGGTATTTCTATTATTTCTATTATTTCAAACCTAGCCAAAAGGCAGCGGTGCGCGATGTACCTGGTCACATACAAGCATAAAGTCAGAGTGATAGGGAGGTATTCCAGTTGTGATCGGGCAGCGCCTAGTGAAATGGCGTGCTTTAAGGAAGTGAGTCTTGATTCCATTGAGTCAATTTGAAGTGAGTATGAAGGGTGGTCTATGTGCATTTCAAGAAAGACTGAAGGAGTGATACAGCACTTTTATCAGGGATTACTTATTACCTCAGCAGTCTTAAATGAGCCAATTGGCATGAAACAGGTATGATAAGCTGCCTTATTCAGAGGCCATTGGTGCAGCTTTAATGCACATTGTAAGTTCTATGTTGCTTGCCCAATCTGATGTTTTATTTCGCCATAATTCTTTCAAAGTTCTCTTTTAGGGAAAATGTCTTCAGTGCTTATGAGGGCTTTGCATTCTGCGTGGAAGAATGGCCTCTGCTTTTGAGTTTTACACCGGGCACAGAGAGTGGTCGCTGGTCATGACCCCTCAAACTTTAACTGGCTGGTACACTGTTATCTTCCTTCCCGGTACCTGAGGCAAGATTTTTAATAGATTTCAACATTAGTGGATGTAGTTTGAACAGAATTCTGTCCCAGACTGGCAACCAGCGTAATGCCCGCTAGGCTTTGGTCATATGACCTCTTCTCCTCAAATCCATTATCAGGCACACTGCTGTGCTTTCAGTTCTTTGCAAGCATTGGATTTGACCACTGAGCAAGCAGGAGCATAGGTTGTTAAAATAATCCAGGCTGTGATTTCACATCTAAACATTTCAATATTATGCCAACCTCATTGAGACATACATGTATTAAAAATGGCAACAGATTTCCAGCAGGAACCTTATCATGTATGTGACACTGTTATCCAAGGCAAGGTCCAATCTGGTATTTGGAGTCTCTCATCGTTGCTGATGAGCTCTGCCAATTCAATCTTTTCCCGCTGTGGAACAATGATCAAGGAGGCATTTGCAGGTGCGCGTGCTCTATATGCATCAACCTCCTTGGAGCCGAAATGCCAAAGTTTTCTTTGGATGTTCCTGAAGGCTCAGGTTGTTCTGAACCTGCAGCATGTTCCTATAAATGGTGGACACAGGAAACTGAATTATGTGCTCTAGTTTCTTGTATACAAATGCTTGCTGCTGGTTCAGGACTGGGGGCACAGTTTACAAACTGCTGTGGGCAGAACTGCCATGTAATACAGAGATGTGAACATACTGGGGCCTGCAAAAGACTTGGGCTCCCAGGCTACGCATTGTATTGCTTCTTTCACCAAACCCTAAGGGAGGAAACAATGAAGAATACTTTCCTTGCCTCTGGTATGGTTGACCTTTCTGAAGAATACCAAACAATCAAAATAGTTGGCAACTTGATACTGGTGTCGCACCAAACTTTCTGGCAGGGGGAGACGTTTTAGAATGGTGAAGGAGGGGAAGAAAATAGGGTATTCGTGTGGTAGGTACCCAAGATGCCGAGAAGTACATTATTTCTATTTTTGGTCAGTGAAGCAGGAGAGGATGAGAGATTATGCAGTGCCCAGTGACTGTGAGACTGTCAGAAATTGGGTATGAACTTTCAGGAGGGAGATTAGGATGAGAAGGGCAGGTCTTGTGTGTTCTCAGTGTAAAGCTATTAGGAGAAGTCGAAAGAGGAGAGCAGGTTACCAAGAGAAGCGTTATAGAGGGAGAAAGAAAGGGCACAAGGCAGAACCTTGGGGGATGCCCATTCATTTGGGCATGCTTGGAAAGCGACAGAAAGATCATAACACTAAGAAACAGTGACTGAAGGTGAACCAGTCAATGTCAGGGCAAGGGGTCCAAGGGAAGAATGCAGTGAGTTCTGCATTAGTTCTTATTTTGAATAGTTTGCTTCTCAGATTTGGCCTGTTTTCAAACCATTCGTATCTTTAACAGAAAGTGTGAAATTCTCCATCTCACATAGGACGCTGATATTCATGGTGGCCTCCAGTGTAGGCAGACACGTTGTGTTATGTTTCTAATCTCCATAATGGCGCTCCACAGTGCTGGCTGCCATCATGCTTACATTTTGCTTATGGCAGCATGTTTGCTTCCTAGATTTGCAGCTGCTACAATATGGTACCTTCCTTACTGTAAAAATGTAGAGAAAGCTTACGTGTTTTAGACCTTCATACTTTAGTGTCAAGAGATAAGTGTCGTGAAACCTGTTCTGTTTTTAAAACATTTCATCAGATCAGTGGTAAAAACCCAATAAAAAGACCAAGATTAGACCATTGATTTGTAGAGGTCTTTGTACTAGATATTATCGCCAGAGGTCACGACAAATTGCCGATCCAGATCCGCTCCCAATCGGAAAGTTAGCTGTGAAAGTGGGGAACTGTGCTGCGACTCTTGTCCTTCCTCGTG
The DNA here is from genome assembly GCF_964263255.1 of Lissotriton vulgaris. Classification (NCBI taxonomy): domain Eukaryota; kingdom Metazoa; phylum Chordata; class Amphibia; order Caudata; family Salamandridae; genus Lissotriton; species Lissotriton vulgaris. The sequence continues at coordinate 1,313,198,041 of NC_141689.1, forward strand.
TCACGTGTTCTCTCCTTCGACATACCTCTGATGGCAAACTGCCATCTTAGAAACTCGAGAAGCAGGGATGATCTTTATTATCCTAGCTAACAAGATTAGTGCCGTTGTTAGAAATAGCAGTAGGGTGTTGGATGTTATTGAACTCGCTAAAATACGTGAGATGCTCTCATTGTTCTCATTGACCGTTACAATAGTCATTGTTGTTCTATTCACTTTCTGGGTGGTCACAGTTCATATTTTATGTGCGAAATTAAGATTTTCAAAATAATGATTTTAAAACTACATGTCCCTGTTTCTCAGTGCAGTGATTGAGTGTGTTAGTCACAATATGAAAATTTGTTAGGATTTCCCTGAATTTGCTTACTGGGACCTTTGATAGTAACCTGATAACAATGCCTGAGCAAATATAGCTTGGGTGGCTAGTATTGGGACTGCAGTCAATCAGGATTTTCTTACTCAGCATTGGTGCACTGACCTAAATCCTTGCACCCGTGGGTTAGAGGCAGGGGTGGGGGGAACTTGACTCTGCAGAATTCCGCTGAATAATTTAAAAACTCCCCGGGTTTCTGCGGAGTTCCGCCAATGGCATAAATAGTGACCTTGTGGTGTGATTTAGCACCCGGAGCGTGTTTCGCACTGAAAAATTAGCACAGACGGCACCATGCGGGGCGCTCGAGGACGCAGCTAGTCAAATTGATTTTGCTGCTGCTTGAGTAGATTTTCTACTGGAGCAGCAGCCTTCTGACCACCCGAGATAGAAAAATCTCCCTGAATATCCAACTAGTGACTGGAAATTGTGCTGGCGATGCCAAATCTTGCTCGCAGTCGCCAACTTACCGTTCTGCAGCCACATGTGAGAACAAAATTCCACCACGTGGCAATTGGCGAAATTTGGCCAAAACTCTGCATTACAAGAGTATTGTGGAATCGCCAAAATTCCACCAGTTCTTCAGGGGGGATGGAATGTTTCACCCATTCCTAGTTAGAGACCCTACACCTGCAGTTCTGGAGAAATTCCGGAATTCGCAACAATTGGCTCCCAGCGTGGGACCACAAATTTGTCTACACATTTTTAGTAGTTTTTTGGATAGCACAATCAAAACCAAGTGTTACAAATATATGGAGATGTCTGTTGTAATATATCTCCTTTAGGTTAAATAGGAATCCCCTGTTTACAGTAGGTTCTGTCAAGCTTGACTCTTAAAAGCAATTTTTTCCATTTTTTAGTTTCTGCGTGTTGAATCTTACGTTTATTGAATCTCCTCACTCAAAATGATGGCTTCCATTGCAATAGAGTTAAATTACAGAGAGGAAGTTACATAACATTTAAAAAATCATGGCGTCCCTGATAATAGGTGAGCAGTCATATTTGGGGTACATGCACATGTTGCATATACCTATGAGACGTTCGATTCATGCGTGCAGTGTGACCCTATGGAAGGTGCAACAGGGCACATTCACACAGAAAAAGCTGTGTGAGACGACGTCCCGGCCACCCCAACAGGAACACCGCCCTCCACCGAACCTACCTCCTTCGCTACCACCGGGACTGTATCCGCGGCCTCAAAATGCCGCCATAAGGACCGGACTCGAAACGCCAACCAGAGACCAGAGAATCACGCCCTTCTTTTCCCCACAGGGACCAACAGAACACCGGGATTGACGGACTCAAATCTCGCGGACCCCGGAAGCTCCGCCCCTGGGGCAGCGACAGAACAGGATAAAAGGGAGAACCAGGAAGAGGACGTCGTCGGAGATTTGTGGCAGGAACCTCGGACTGGTGGTCGTGAAGGAGAAGAAGCTGGAGACGGAGAGCAGACGGGCGAAGCAGACGTGTGGACCGAAGAGTGGTGGAGTCCACAGAAGGTGGCTGAAGAGCGGCCGTAACTCAACGGAGAGTTACGGCGGACCGCGTGAGTGCCTTAAAACCTTCCTATTCCCCTGCTCACTAGGAGTCCCCTGTTAAGTCCCTGTATAATATTACCCTTCTCTTTAGAATCACGTCCCCTGCACTGTATTATCGTTGTATAGCACTCCACTGCATGCCCCGCCATTGCCTTCACGTCCCGACCGAACACCCTTTCTTCTTACCGACCCGTGTTCCTACCTCCCCGATACCCTCCTTCCCTCATGGTCTCTTTCCGTCCCTTCCACAACACGTCCCGGGTGACGGTGAGTGTTACAGAGTTCCTGAGACTAGGATAGGACTAACGGTCCCTTGTTTTCTCTTTTGCTTTCTGCCATCCGTGGATCCCCCACGTCACCGGAGCCGCCGTTGGGACACCTGAAGACAGCGAGCTGTAACGAAGACCCGGAGTGGATCCCGTACCCTGCAATCTTCATTGTTTTCCCTGTGTCCTACTCTGTGACTTTCTGCAATAAACAGCCAGTATAGCACACTATATACGGCCTCCTCGCCTGCTTTTCCGGCCCGCTGCACACCCACCCTCACAAGCAGCAAATATACTTGTGCAGTATAGTGCATATCATTACCTAGAAGTTGCCATGAACCCCAAAATGGGTTTGGTGAGTTGCTACTTCACATACTCTGCTGAGTTATCAATGGGCCACCTAGCCCGTACTGCCTGGGTATACATTTTTCCCAAATTCTGATAACCTGGGACTTCATGATGTTCTAGGTGAATTAAATGATAAAGCTAATGTGTACAGGCAACTTATGCAGTATGTATTACAGACCATGCAAAGCAGAATATCTCCTGTAGGACCTGCAGCACAGGGGCAGGTTCTAATTCAGGAAATCAGTCCACAGACCATGCGCACCATTATGGGCAAGGTACACTTGAAGCAGAATTGCTTTTTGGATTGCTCACAAGACCAACCACTTGGGAGCGGTCTTTCCTCATAAAACAGTAGCAGATAAGCAAATAGTTTTAACTAAGTATCTTCCCTTGAGATGGTGCCACCATAGAGTAGTGTGATACCTGAGGAAATATATTTGTATGTATTTATACTACTATTCATTGTACACCCTCATTGGTGGTTCTTCCAGATGTATTAAGACAAGTACAACATGAGCACTGAGCTCTATTAGCTCTGGACCAAGGTGTGAAATTAGAGGGGAATTAAAAAAAAGGTTTCCTCAATCATCCTGAGCAGTATCCGTGGAGAAGCCAGAACTCTGACCAGACACAGGCAGGCAGCTGTTCCCATTCAACAACGTTGACATTTTGTTACCAAAAGTAATTTCTGAAACATATATACCTGTGGGTCATGATACTTTGGGTTCATTAAACCACATCTCAAAGCCAAAAGCGATACTGAAAGTTCCAATCAGGAAAAAAGTTATATCTGAATCTAAAAAGAAGCAAAGGGCGAAACAAAAAAGATCGTACTGGATGTCTGTCAGCCCAAGAATCCTGTAAGAGTGGTTACTATTTGAGGGACTGTGATAAAATTAAAAAAGCCTGATGGGTATCAGTATTCGGATAGCATCTCTTCTCATTCTCTTCAGAAATCTGATGGTAAATGGACAGAGAAAAGTGGATGGAATGAGTACCATAGAATTGACGATCATAGTAAGCAGAAAGGCGAATTAGGACAAGAAGCCAAGTCTAGTGTTAAGAAAAAGATAAAGGTCCTGATTCCAAGATATCTGAAAAGAAGAAAGTAGCTGGACTAGATACAAACCACTCTGTGTGGAGAAGATTCGCACAAATTTGAGATATGAAGCAAGGTTTATTCAAATAGAGTCATCCACAGAGCTGCCTCAACTGCCTCCTCTCATCTCCAACATTCCAAGTCCAGCTTCATGCCAAGATTCAAAACCGGAACAAGGGGTAAAACACCATTTATTTTCTTCTGAATCTTCTTCACTAAACAAATGAATGGCTATTTCCCATGTCTCTACAAACTTTCACGAAATTACTCCTTTTATTGCATTTTCTACAGGCTACTCCTCTCGCCGGACACCCAGGGTAACTTGCCAAATGATTACCATTACCGTCTGAAGTCTTCCACTCTGATTTCTGTTTAAACACTTCAGAGCTACTCCCTTTACCTGGGTCAATTATCTCTGCAACCTTATTTGCACACTTATTGTCTGTGACTTTGTCTCTCCTTTTTGTATCTGATGACTCTTTCATCTCTCTTATACAAAATGCAATACGTTCCATACTTTTGGCTTTGTTTACTGTTTGAGATAAATCAGGGTTTTCTGCTAGCAGTCTTCTTTGGCCCTTGTTATTACTCATGCACCTTACGAGCTGGTCTTTTATTAAAGAATCAGCCTAAACACCAAATAAGGCGCCAATATAATTCGTCACTCTCTCATTCTTTCCTTGCACCCTCGAGAAAAACGCATGTCTTTCTAGAACTACATTGATCTTTTCCCAAAATTGTTCCTCTAGTTTTTTTAAGGCAGTTACTTGTGTTCCTTAGCTCTCACTGAAAGTCTATAGCCACTGACAAATGATGTCCTTTTCCAGTGGTGACATGAAATGTAAAATACTCATTATCAAGGGCCAACAGGACAATCACTGACTACTCGCGGCCCTTGGGGACCGTGTTTAACATTACCTCAGATGGGAATTCCATCTGGTTTCCGTGCCGACAGCCAGACCTCCTGTTGATTTATTTCTGATTAGGAGAGTGACCTGTCCTCGTAGCAGGCTCCACCTCCTGACTCTCCGTCAACCAATCTCAACGTATTGATGAAGGCCACTTTGAAAGAAGGCTACGCCACATTGCTGCCTCCTACTCAAAGGAGGTGATCAGGCTCTTGCGTAGAGACGTTGTAGCAGGTGGGGACTGTTTCTACAGCGTGTTTCTGAAATCGCTATCAGCCCCTTCCGTTGAGCTTGACTTGACCCGGTGACAAATTTATGCCTTCCGTTTGGGCAAGTCTGGTCAACCGGCCAAAACACGGCAAAGCAGCTGTGCGGAAAACCAAAACCTGCTCACGTTGATGGAGTCTCTCTTCACAGCCCTAAGGGGGACTAGGCACCAGTAACGGCCGTCAAAGGTGACAGTGGTGATGCGGGCGGATGGGGGGGGGGGGGGTGTCAGGTAAGTCGACATACAACTGGAGTAGTAAAATTAAATAAATAAATAAAAACACTTAACTTGCGCGCAGTGATGCGTTGAGCGCAAGGTACGTGGTTTTATTTTTTTAAATGTTATTTCACTTCTCCCATTGTATGGCAACATACCCGCCCCACTGCTCTTACCTGTGTGGGTGGCCACCCCTAGGCATGATGACAGTGTCTTACACAGAGGGAGTATTTTAGGAGATGAAAAATTAACACTGCTATGGTGTCTCCAGCCCTGGAATACCAGCACGTACAGCGACTGAGTAGTCCTCGTTGACCAGGGTAGGTGACACTTCGCTTCATGAGAGAAATTTGTGAGGATAATGTAATGCTCTTCACACAGATGTAAGGCAACATCAGGAATCAGGGAAGGGGACTCACAGCTGCCCCTGTGCAGTGATCCCCTCCTTGTCGCCAAATTTGAAGAGGATATGCACAAATGTGAGGTATGAAGTAAGCTTTATTCATGCAATCCTCTACAGAGTTGCCTCAACTGCCCCTCTCAGCTCTAACATTCTAAGTCCAGGTTCATGCGAACATTCCAAATGGAAACATGGGGTAAAACAATGGGAAGAACGTGTAGGGGATGCACCATTCAATAAATTACAACAATGTGCAAATTATGGGTACTTCTGCAGGAACAGGGCTTTGGTGTCCATACTTCTAGACAGCACAACATAAGTCACTATAGTGCATCAAACTCTCCTGAGGATTCGGCTGGTGAAACTGACTGAAGAATTTAAACAGGTTGAAACCCCACTTGTCTATCTTTCCTTTAAGACTTCATTGTTGTTTAAGAGATTTCCTATGGTGTGTAAGAAAAGTCCTGGCTTATCCGTGGCATGCATCATGGAGATATTACAACCAGATGCTGAGTCACTATCCTACATTGATGAGATTTGTTTCACAGGGGAGGATTTGAAAAAACTTGACCCGAGTGGACCGGGTAGTGACAATACAGACCTCACATGCTTACCTGAATGTGATTTTCCATGGGTATGAATTATCCAGTGACTGGAGGGGACTGGCACTGGACTTCCTTCATAAGTGCGCTGCCCTGCATCTTCTAACAAGCATTTGCAATGCATTAGGTCTCGCATTAGGAAAGTTTGAACTATTGGTCTGGTAAATGGCACATTTTTTATTTATGTGTTGGTTTTATAAATAGTGAAATGAATAGCTTTGTCATTTACAATGCCAATACTTTAAATTTTTGCAAATGTGCACCTATAGCATTTGTAATGCAACATGTTTTGTATTTACGTGACTTAGATGTATTGATATTACAAATAACAATGGCTTTTAATTTTTTTTAAATAATTAATACTTAAATAAAAGTTCTTGTAATTTATAATGGCAATAGTTTGAACTTTTGTAAATAACTTTTGTGAAGTATATGTTCAGTGTATTTTATTGTGAGGAAAATCCAAGAACAGAAGTGAAATATTAACATCTTTTTGTGACATTTGTAATAACGTTTGAAACATTGAGAGAACATATTTGAACCAGTTGTTGTTGAATGGTTGCACAGATTGATGGTGTGGTGGTGCGGAGTGATGTGGTGGCGACGAGTGATGCTGTGGCGTTCAGTGATGCTGTGGTAGCGCATAGTGATGTTGTGGTGCCCCTGAGTGATGCTGTGGTGCCCCTGAGTGATGCTGTGGTTGTGCGATAGATAGATAGAGTGAAGGCGATAGATAGTGGGAGGGCAAAAGATAGATAGTGGGAGGGCAAAAGATAGAGTGAGAGCGATAGATAGATAGATGAATAGAGTGACGCCGATAGATAGATAGATAAATAGAGTGAGGGCGATAGATAAGAGTGAGGGCGATAGATAAGAGTGTGGGCGATAGATAAGAGTGTGGGCGATAGATAAGAGTGTGGGCGATAGATAGAGTGTGGGAATTATGTGCCATACTGCTGTATTGATATGTTATTCATCATTGTAATGTCTATGCAATTATTTTTGGTACTGCAATAAAAACGATGTTACAAAAAAAATAGATAGAGTGTGGGTGATAGATAGTGTGGGCTGGATTTAGAGGGTGTATTTTGTTTTGGAAGGTGGATTTAGTTTTTCATGTTGGATTTGGATGGTGGAGTTGGAGGGTGGAGTTGGAGGGTGGAAGTTGGAGTTGGAGGGTGGAGTTGGAGGGTGGAGTTGGAGGGTGGAGTTGGAGGGTGGAGTTGGAGGGTGGAGTTGGAGGGTGGAGTTGGAGGGTGGAGTTGGAGGGTGGAGTTGGAGGGTGGAGTTGGAGGGTGGAGTAGGAGTTGGAGTGTGGAGTTGGAGGTTGGAGGGTGATGTTGGAGGGTGATGTTGGAGGGTGATGTTGGAGGGTGGAGTTGGAGGGTGGAGTTGGAGTGTGGACTTGGAGGGTGGACTTGGAGGGTGGACTTGGAGGGTGGAGTTGGAGGGTGGAGTTGGAGTGTGGAATTGGAGGGTGGACTTGGAGGGTGGACTTGGAGGGTGGAGTTGGAGGGTGGAGTTGGAGTGTGGAATTGGAAGGTGGAAGGTGGCTTTAGAGGGGTGAGTTGAAGGGTGGAGTTGGAGGGTGGAGTTGGAGGGTGGGGTTGGAGGGTGGGGTTGGAGGGTGGAGTTGGAGGGTGGGGTGAGGGGGGTGAGGGGGTGAGAGGGTGTGTGAGTGAGGGTGTGTGTGAGGGTGAGGGTGTGTGTGAGGGTGAGGGTGTTTGAGGGTGCGGGTGTGTGAGTGAGGGTGTGTAACGGTGAGGGGGTGGGAGTGGGTGAGGGTGAGGGGGTGTGAGGGAGGGAGGAGGGTGAGGGTGAGTGGGTGTGAGGGTGAGAGGGAGTGTGAGGGTGTGTGAGGGTGAGAGGGTGTGTGAGGGTGAGAGGGTGTGTGAGGGTGAGAGGGTGTGTGAGGGTGAGAGGGTAAGTGAGGTTGAGAGGGTGGGCGAGGGTGAGTGAGGGTGAGAGGGTGTGTGAGGGTGAGAGGGTAAGTGAGGGTGAGAGGGTGGGCGAGGGTGAGTGAGGGTGAGAGTGTGTGAGGGTGAGAGTGTGTGAGGTTGAAAGTGTGTGAGGTTGAGGGGGTGTGTGGGGGTGTGAGGGTGAGGGGTGTGAGGGTGAGGGGGTGTGAGGGTGAGGATGTGTGAGGTTGAGATGGTGTGTGAGGGTGAGAGGGTGAAAGGGTGTGTGAGGGTGAAAGAGTGTGTGAGGGTGAGGGGTGTGAGGGTGAGCGAGGGTGAGGGAGGGTGAGGGGGTGAGGGGGATGTGAGGGGGTGAGAGGGTGAGTGAGAGTGAGAGGGTGTGTGAGGGTGAGAGGGTGTGTGAGGGTGAAGGCAGGCTCTGGCATTGGAAAGGCAATGAGCACCCCTGCACTGCGGCCTGATGGACAGTGTTTATGCACCAGCGCCAGTGTGTCATACTAGCACCCCCTGCCCCCCATCCAAACCAAAAAGGGAAAAATGTATAGCCCACAATTCTTAGCATATTTATTAATATTTGTTAACAATGAGAAAAGCCCTGGTTAGAGAACGAGGCTTTATCCATCACAATCCCCGCAAAGTAACCCAAACAAAATGTGACATTTCTTTAATGTCTGCAGCCTGACAAGAACCAAAATGATGCGGACATTTCACCCAACACCGTGAAAAACAGATTAACGTGTACTCTAATGCGCCAACCCCTAAACCGCTGAAAGTGAAACTATGTCCCTACTTGGCACCATCCGACAGACTATCGGTTTATTGCTGCATCTTATACTCCCTACTTCAAACAGCTGTAATTCTGTGCTCTATGTATCATATGCCATTTTCGATGTTGGACCTTGTATATTGATCTTAGTTTGTTGTAAAGAAAACAGATATAATGATGTCAAGCGTACATTTGCAAATATATGTGTGGTACTGAAAATTCTGGATTCTGCTATTGTATGGTACCGAAGCCCAACACTCGTGTCAGAAAATATCATCATATCATGACGAATTTGGTATTGGCAGACCAGTAATGATTAGGACATTATACCTGTGCATTTGCGTCATGATTGAGTGACGAAAACACCCTTAGATCGTAGTTTCCGTCTTGAACCCTCGGGTTCCATTTTGTGAGCGGCATCCATCTTGTGGTTGCCCTTACATAGTCAATTGACCAAGGCCGAATTCGAGCTAAAAGGACACGTAGACCTTTCCTGACTCCTCTGTGACCTGGGCGAGCTGACTCCACTGCCTCAAGCCAAACCTGTTCGGGCAGTCCCCAACCCAATGGCCGAGCGAGATTAGCATCAAGGCACAACATGTCATAAACCATTCACCGCATACAAACCACGCTTTATCATACACACACCTGTCCCTGTTTCTACTTTATGATTAGTTTTACAAGGAGGAGGTGCCCGATTTTATAGGGGTTTCATTGATATCTGATGGAAGTTCTGGGCCTTGCTGGGTAATCATCACGAACTGGACAAACAAAAATATGGGCTTGCCATCATGACGGCTTTTCCTTTGTTGTGAAAATATGTATATGAACAAACTGTAAAACTAGGAATTCTTGCCTGAAGCTTATATTTTTGTATAAAAAGAGAAGGCTGGCTCTGTAAAAACGAACAGTCTCCTGAGAATATACACACCGTGCTGTTGTACTTCTAGGACGCTTGTTACTTGGTTGCAGCCAATAAAACTCGATCCTTGACATCACCTAGAAGACTCTGTGTTTCTGTGGTCCAGAACAGGAAGAACTCAAGAGGTCTCTGGGTGTTCCCCCTGGCACCGCCGGGTTCCTAAAAACCCGGTACCTCATTTGGCGCCCAACTCGGGGCGGTATCAAGCGGTGTCGGTCCAAGCCAGATGTTCGTGAGGAGCTTCGTGTGAAAATTCCAGAGGACGGCCAGCCACTTCAGCGACCCCTGTATGTCGACGTGGTTCCGAAGGTCTTTGCTGCGAGGTTCCCCGCGTCCCGACGGCTACGAAGGACTGCTGCCCTGACTATCGCCCTGTTTTGGACCCATTGATGCTTGGTAGAGCGAAACGATAGACGAGTCTTCTAGTGACGTCATAAATCTTCAATACTTCAGTTAAGTATAAGTGGAGCGTCTCCCAGTCCTTAGTTTGATTCTTAGTTTTGGTATCCTTGAGATACGCTTTGATTTGGAACTTGCAAGCGCCAAAGCCGAGGGACTTGTGTATTCACGAGAATATCGTATTCGATAATCCTTTGAAGTTTGAAGCTAGACTAGTGAGCGAAGATGCCTGGTCTTAGCAGACTTGGAAACTTGTTTTGTCTTGGTTGTAGTAGGGACTCCCGATTAGAGGATTCGTGTCCGGTTCCTCCGATTGGAACTCTAACATATGAGCTTTATGTAAAGCACGGCGTAGGCCCTATCACATATAACGAAGTGTGGATAAAATACACCAGAAAAGATGGTGTCTTAAAATGGCCTCAATATGGTAGCTTTGATACAGAGATCTTAGATAATTTAGAGGTGAAACTGTTCAAGAAGAAAGCCCGGCCGGCGATGTTTGACTCCTTTCGCCTATGGCGCAAAGAAGCCAAACAGAAGGAAATGAAATTAGCAAGGAAAAATAAAAGAGGTATGTAAATGGTACAAGCTGCCATTGCATACAGGGATAATGAGGAAGAGCAAGAGAGTGAACAAATGCTTAGAAGTAAGAAGCTAGCAGTAGATAGATGCTACCCACTGTTGCCACGTGAAGGACAGGGATCAAAAGAGACATCTGAGAAGGATCCTTTAGTGTCCCATTTACTGAGTTCACCACCCCCCTATGCACTAAATGCTACTGCACCCCCGCAACGCTTTGTTATACCGCGCCCCGCTGCATGAACACCAGTTCTTCCACAAGCACCAGCTCCTCTCCAGCTGGTTTCTTCTCCTCCGGCGCAGCCCTCTCAAGGGCCGCCGCCTTTGCTACACACTCCATCTGCTTTTTCTACGACTTCGCCTACTACTCCAATTGCTTATCCTAATACTCTTTCTACTACTGCCTCGACTTCTGCTTTACATCAGCCTCTCTTTTCTGGCGCATCTGCCTTTCCCCCAGCTTCTCCTTCTGTTCGACAGAGAGTAGCGAACACTGTCACTGGTCTTTTCTCACCTTTCTTTGGGTCGCCTAATACGACCCCTAAAACAGAACGTAGACAGTTGCGGAGTCGACTGCCTGATTATCAGGAAAGAGAAGCGCTGAATGAGTTGGCACGTAAATGGGTTACTGATACTGTAAAGTATGACGCTCAGTCCGTTATGGAAGTCTTCAGTCAGTGGGAAGCATCTACGCAGAGATATGTCTTTGAACAAATGTGTATCTTCCTCTGTGAGGGTTTGAAGGGAAATGATCAAGAGTACAATATGCAAGAATTATTCCGTGTGTGATTCAAGTTCGGAGAAGGCATGATTGTGGGTGCCGATGTCGAACCAGCAATTGAGATGTTATTGTCTTATAGAAGTAAGGGAAGTAATTCTCGATTACTGTCTGAGTATGACATGCCAGGTAGGAAAAAGGCGCGACAGTATCCCATGAGAGAGGTTCCTCCAGTTTGGAGGGAAGGTGATGCAAATGCGAATCCAGCCATTCCGCCGCATTTCCAGCGTGTATGGGTACATGTCCCTTGGAAAAGATCAGAGGTTTTGGCTCTAAAGCAGACATTGCCTGATCCCCGCAACAATCCTGCAGGATATTATAAGGAATTATCACAGACTGCCAGCTCCTGTATCATGAATCTAGCCGATGTAGATATGTTGTTTGGAAATGTTGTTCCACGGCCTTTATGGGGAAAGATTCGTCATGCAGATCATGATCAAGAGTTAGGTGATACATGGGCTAATATTGCTGCTGCTGATGCTAGACAAGTTGGTGGCTCAAAGCCCGAGCCTTTGGTAGCAGAGCTTCCTGGTAGAATTATCACGTATATGAAGACTTTAATGCCCGAATTGCGTGTGAATTGGGACAAGTTATCTGCGTGCAAGCAGAAGAAAGATGAGAATGTGTCTGACTTTTTCACGAGGTTTGAAGAGACTTTCGTCGATCATAGTGGTCAGGATATGGCTACTGAGGGTGGCCAAAGATTGTTTGTTGATAAGTTTGTACATAATTTGCTTCCTGAACTGTGCAATAAATTGAAGGATTCAGAGAGTGCTTGGGCTGTTTCCACGTCAGCACAGATACTAGCCACAGCCCAGTACTATGAGAATAGACGCAAAGATGAGCTAGAGAAGGCAGATAAAAAGACTAAAGAATTGAAAACCAAAGTCCTTCTCCAGCAAGCTTATCCACCTCGTACTGCTAGTCAGCACGATTATCAGCAACCCCAGCAGTATTCGAGAAACTCGCAAAGAAATGAGTCTTCTCAACAGCGTTTACCGTATGGTCCCAATCAATGTGCGTATTGTAAGGAAGAGGGTCATTTCAAGAATAGTTGTCCGGCTTTGTTGCGACGTTTGAATGGTGTTTCTGGTGCAAGAGGTAGAGGTGTTCAACAGGCCCCTAGAGGTAGGGGTCGTGAAAATGTCCCACAGAATGCTCGTCCCTTTCCGCCTCAGAATTATATGAACAGCTTTGACCAACAGAATAATGTGTCTTCTAGGACAGCTCAGTACTATGCTGATGACTACTATGCAGAGAACGAGAATGAGGGTAATGATTGCTAGGACAGCCATGGACAAAGAGAGGGAGTTGTTTCAGTTCCAGTAGATCAGAATGGACCTTACATTGAGTTGATTACATCAGGTGTGTCAGAGCCTTTTCTGTTGGATACTGGTGCTACAAAGAGTTCTATTATGCACTCAAAGCTCCCTGGCGCACCTTTGTCTGGCGAAATTAATGTTTCAGTAGGTTTTTCTGGCGCCCCGGTTAGGAACCCGATTTCTACTCCTATGTCCCTTTCTGTTGGGCCATGTGAATTAGAAGCACCCCTCATTCTTACGACAGGTTGTGGTGAAAAATTGTTGGGATTGGATCTGTTAAAGAGACTATATGCGACTTTGTACTGTTCTCCTTCAGGAGTGCAACTTACACTAGGTAAGAAAGTGGTTTCTCCAATGTATTTGTCAAGGGAACATATTCCAACAGAATTGTCGTCTCTTCCAGATATACTTTGGGCCACTGGATCCAATGATGTGGGTCTTTTGGAAATAGCGCCATATGTCATAACATTGCGAGCCAATGTAAGGTTGCCACGTATTCCCCAATACAAGATTTCTAGTGAAGGTGAAAAAGCGTTGTTAGCAATCATTTACGATCTGATTGAGAAAGATGTCATTGAAGAGACAACAGGCAACATCTGTAATAGTCCTGTTCTGCCGGTTTTGAAGCATACTGATCCTTCCCAGCCACCTGTGTATAGATTTGTGATTGATCTTAGAGAAGTGAACAAGATTGTTGTGCCACAGTTTCCAGTTGTTCCTGATATTACTGCCCTATTGACTATGGTTCCAGCGTCAGCCACTTGGTTCTCGGTGATTGACTTGAAGAATGCTTTCTTCAGCATCCCGATTACCGAGGAGAGCAGAGATATTTTTGGCTTCAATTTAGGAGGACGAAGCTTCCGCTTCAAATGCGCTCCTCAGGGCTACTGTGAAAGTCCATCAATATTCAGTCAGGCTCTGAAATCACAACTTGACACGATTGTTCTACATGATGGTGCGACTCTTATTCAGTACGTGGATGATTTACTGGTCGCTGCAGATACTGAGGAGATTTGCAAACAAGCCACTTTGTCATTGTTGCGTCAGTTATGTGATATAAAGCACAAAGTCTCTCTTTCGACATTGCAATTTTGTCGACAAGAAGTGCCCTACTTAGGTCACCTCTTATCGAAGGAGGGAAGGAAACTGACCCCAGAGAGAATACAGGCAATTGCAAAATTGAGTGTCCCAAGGACACAGAGAGAAGTGCGTGCGTTCTTGGGCATTACATCATATTGCAGACAATGGATACCGAATTTCTCATTGTTGGCCAAACCTTTGGTGGCGTTAACTTGCAAGGATACACCAAAACCCATTCCGTGGTCTGAAGATTGTCAGAAAAGCTTTCACGAATTGCGTGATGCATTGTGTTCGGCACCTGTGTTGGGTACCCCTGACTACAGTAAGCCTTTTACATTGTATGTCCACGAGAAGGACGTTTGCGCATTATCAGTTCTGACACAGTCTTTTGGGGACAAACCGCGTCCATGCGCGTACTTTTCAGAAACTCTAGATCCCGTAGCTAAGGCATTGCCAAGTTGCTTGAGGGCCACTGCGGCAGCAGCTGTCTGTATTCGACAGTCTGCTGGGTTAGTAATGAATAATACACTAGTCGTTATGGTCCCACATGCAGTAGACATTTTGTTAAACAGAACAAGGACACAGCACTTAACTAGTGCTCGATTGTCAAGTTATGAGCTGACACTGTTAGCGAGTCACATACATATAAAGAGGTGTGATACACTCAACCCAGCCACGTCATTGCCCATTCCAGCAGAGACAGATGAGGTCGAAAAACATGACTGCTGTTTTAGGACAGAAGAAGAGACAAAAGGGAGAGTAGACTTGCAGGACACTCCCCTTCCTGAATGTAATGATACCTTATGGGTTGATGGTTCGTGTTTCAAGTTTCCGAATGGTGATACGACTGCAGCATATGCTGTGACAACATTGCATACGATTGTTGTAGCTGCACTTATCCCACACAATTCTGCGCAAGCAGCAGAGTTGATTGCACTTACAAGAGCGTGTGTGTTGGCAAAAGGAAAACGAGTGAATGTGTACACAGAAAGCCAATACGCCTTTGGCGTGGCTCACAGTTTTGGACGATTGTGGCGCGAACGTGGGTTCCTGACATCGCATGGTGCAAAGATACAACATGGTCAGCTAGTGAATGAGCTTCTCGAGTTACTGACCTTGCCACTACACGTTGCGATTGTGAAGTGCAGTGCACACAGAAAGGTCACAGATGATGTTGGTCGTGGGAATGCATTCGCAGATGAAGTTGCGAAAGAAACTGCAAGGAACGTGATGAGTCGAATGTATGTTGCAGGTCCCGCAAGATGGATTGGTGATGTGGGTATGTGTGAGGACACGATTGAGAGTGTGAAGTCTATACAATCCGAAGCCACAGAGAAAGAGGTGAATGAATGGAGAGAAAGCAAGGGTAGATTGGATGCGAATGGTTGTTGGGTCGAATTGTCAGAGCATCAGAGATGACTGCTACCCGATGCGTATGTACTTGCAGTGGTGACAATGGCTCATGGCATGGCTCACATCAGTGTGAAAGGGATCTGTAAGTTGTTGGCTCCAGTATGGCAGAATAGTGGAATCCCTAAATGTGCAGAGAATGTGGTCAAGAATTGTATGGTGTGTCTGAAGTACAATCCTGGTAAGGGAACCCCAACTCCAGCTGGTCATTTTGCACCTCCAACGTATCCGTTCGAGGTTTTGCAGCTAGATTTCATCCACATGGAAAGGTGCAACAATCTGAAACCCGTACTCGTTGTTGTTTGTGCCTTTTCCAGGTGGGTGGAAGCGTATCCCCTTAAGGACAATACTGCCTTGTCCACAGCCAAAGCCCTTGTCAAAGAATTTTTCCCCAGGTTTGGAATGCCTAGAATGGTCTGGAGTGATAATGGGAGTGAATTTGTGGGACGAGTGATGAAGAGAGTGTGTGAGAGTCTAGGTAGACACCAGAAGTTCCACGCTGCAAATCACCCCCAATCAGCTGGATTAGTAGAGTGCTATAATGGCACTCTAAAGTTGAAATTGGCCAAGATACAAGCAAGCACAGGTCTTAAATGGCCTGACGCCCTGCCTCTGGCACTCCTATCGACAAGGATGACCGTTCACTCTAGAGTGGGACTTAGTCCACACGAAATTGTGTTCGGTCGCCCAGCTAACATATGGGGAGTGCCAAGGCCCACAAAGCTTAGTGAGATAGAGCATCCTGTACTGCTTGACTATTTGTACGAATTGATGGCTAAATTGCGAGTTTTACACCAACAGGTCCATGACTCTCTGCCTCCGTTCTCTGAAGCTCCAGGACACCAAATCGATCCTGGATCCTGGGTGTTGGTGAAAAACTTTCAGCGAACAAAGAACGAACATCCCAGGTGGAAGGGCCCATACCTCGTCCTTCTTTCCACAAGATCAGCCATTTGTGTGGAGGGAAAGAAGAACTGGATCCACGGGATCCACTGCAAACGGGTCCCTCTACCTCTGCCCTATGACCGGTGGGCCCAGGAGGGTGTCCCCGACTCAGAGACTGAATCTGTGCCACGATTTGTACCTTTCAGTGATGCACGTTTGAAAGGAACTCCTACAGAAAAGGAGAGCGATAACCTTCTGCAAGAATCTGTGCCACCGTCAATGCAATTGGACACTACTGAGCCTGAACTCTTGTTTCTCGGCCACACAGCACCCGGTCGAAACCGCTATAACTTGAGGCCAAGACCTATGACTATGGACAAATAAAAAAAGTTTTTTTCTTTTTGATTGTGCAGCTCTCTCATCCAGGAAACTTGCTCATTTTTGATTTTCGAACAGCCATCCGGTTCTGCTGTTAGGGTCGCGGTTGCCACAGTCTTTGGAGTAAATTTACTCATGTTGAGGAGATGGATGTGATGGCCATACTAAAAGCTCTGAAGTTGGGGTCCCCAGCTGATCCATGCCCTGCGAGGGTTCTGAGTGGAGTGGCCGAAGTAATAGCCCCTATGGTTACTGCTCTAGTCAACGAGTCACTAGCTTCAGGAATGGTGCCCTCCCAGTGGAAACAAGCCAAACTCCTACCTCTGATTAAAAAACCCACTGCAGATCCATTGATTACATCTAACTACCGGCCCATATCCCTTCTCCCAGCCCTTGCCAAAGTATGCGAGAAGGCTGCATTTCGGCAGCTGGAGAGGTTCGTGGAATCCTCTGGGGCACTCCATCCGGCCCAGTCGGGGTTCCGTACCTCTTTTAGCACTGAGACTGCACTTGTGGAGGTGGCAGAGGCCATCAGGGAGTGCCTGGACGGAGGCGGCAGAGCGGCTCTAATTTTATTGGACCTCTCTGCCACGTTCGATACGGTGCCTCACCTCCAGCTTTTGACTAGGCTGGAGGATATTGGCATCTCGGGCACGGTCCTTGGGTGGATCAGGTCTTTCCTGTCTGACCGGTCTCAGCAAATCTGGCTACCTCCCTTTCATTCTTCCAACCACAGGGTAGAGACTGAAGTACCACAAGGGTCGACCTTGAGTCCCCTTTTATTTAATGTCTACTTAACACCTTTGATTCTGCTGGCAGAGAACTTGGGTAAGAAGATAATGGCATACGCAGACGACACCCAACTTCTCTTTACCTGGAACAAGGATAATATCTGCACTTCAGGAGCTCGCCAATGCCTATCCTCTGTATTTGCTTGGCTAGCAAGAGCCTGCCTCAAATGCAATGAGGACAAATCAGAAATCTTGCTCTACGGCCAATTTCCAATTGACTTTAAAGAGTCCATCTGGCCCAGGGGATCACCTTGCCCTAAGGGAGAGGGTGGGATAGTTAAGAACCTTGGAGTCTGGTTTGGTGCCGATCTGTGTTTCCGTGACCAGATTTCTATTCTGGCTGGGACTTGTTTTGGAACTTTGACCACCCTTCGAAGATTCTTTCCCCTTCTCCCCCAAGCGGCCAAAGAAACGGTAGCCAGAGCATTGGTGCTCTCCCGCCTGGACTACTCGGATGCCCTTTACATCGGGGCACCTGACTTTCTGATTAGAAAGCTACAGGTAGTCTAGAATGCGACGGTGAGACTCCTCTATAACATCCCAAGGAGGCTCAGCGTTCGTAAGCAACTGAGGGAGCTTCACTGGCTTCCAGTGGCCCAAAGAGTGCGTTTTAAGGCTCTAGTACTCGTTTATAAAGCCCTGCATGGACCATGTCCACCCTCCCTTGCAAAAAGATTTGCCCTTTACCTACCGACCCGTCAGCTGCGATCTGCCTCCCGAAAGCAGGTGGTCGTCCCCAGATTTAAGAGAGTTTGCCTGGGGGGGCAATCTCTGACGGTAAGGGGAGCTCAGTTGTGGAACGCCCTTCCTGATGCTCTAAGATATTCCCCCACCCTGACTAATTTTAAAAAACTGTTAAAAACTCACCTTTTTATACATCATGAATAGCTGCTTTTCCCGATCACTCTGATCAGTTTCCTCACCGCGCCAGGACAGTCTCGACTAACAGCGCGTTATAAATCAATATATAACATAACATAACATAAAGGGGACTGGTCCTTGCTGGGGTGGTTCTGGGAACTGATATCTGCCTGGGTATGGAAAACTCTGATATTTATTGGAATGATCTTAGCCATTCTGTTCATGTTTTGCCTGTGTGTGCAGTGCGCTCCTGCAATATGTGGCCTCTGTGCTACATCATGTGTAAGGAAGCCTGTGTCAAGGGACGAACTGAGCAACAGGATGATGCTACAGCAGCATCTCCATGACTTCATGAATACAGATTTGGACTCAGATTAGCATGAGTTATTGCCTATATAAGGGCAAAAGGAGGGTCTGTGGTACTGAAAATTCTGGATCCTGCTATTGTATGGTACCGAAGCCCAACACTCGTGTCAGAAAATATCATCATATCATGACGAATTTGGTATTGGCAGACCGGTAATGATTAGGACATTATACCTGTGCATTTGCGTCATGATTGAGTGACGAAAACACCCTTAAATCGTAGTTTCCGTCTTGAACCCTCGGGTTCCATTTTGTGAGCGGCATCCATCTTGTGGTTGCCCTTACATAGTCAATTGACCAAGGCTGAATTCAAGCTAAAAGGACACGTAGACCTTTCCTGACGCCTCTGTGACCTGGGCGAGCTGACTCCACTGCCTCAAGCCAAACCTGTTCGGGCAGTCCCCAGCCCATTGGCCGAGCGAGATAAGCATCAAGGCACAACATGTCATAAACCATTCACCGCATACAAACCACGCTTTATCATACACACACCTGTCCCTGTTTCTACTTTATGATTAGTTTTACAAGGAGGAGGTGCCCGATTTTATTGGGGCTTCATCGATATCTGATGGAAGTTCTGGGCCTTGCTGGGTAATCTATCACGAACTGGACAAACGAAAATATGGGCTTGCCATCATGACTCTGCTTTTCCTTTGTTGTGAAAATATGTATATGACCAAACTGTAAAACTAGGAATTCTTGCCTGAAGCTTATATTTTTGTATAAAAAGAGAAGACTGGCTCTGTAAAAATGAACAGTCTCCTGAGAATATACACACCGTGCTGCTGTACTTCTAGGACGCTTGTTACTTGGTTGCAGCCAATAAAACTCGATCCTTGACATCACCTAGAAGACTCTGTGTTTCTGTGGTCCAGAACAGGAAGAACTCAAGAGGTCTCTGGGTGTTCCCCCTGGCACCGCCGGGTTCCTAAAAACCCGGTACCTCATATGCCTTATGTAACGATCTGCCACTTTGTAATTTTGGATCTTATTTAACGAACATTATCTACTGTAAAGTTCTCTTGCACCTTTGGGTAATGACACACTATATAAAAAACAAAGCATAAATAAATAAATAAATAAAATAGAGGTCAGGGCAGGTGGTGGCAAGGCACAAAAAAGGTGGGTCCTCTTATTGTGAGGGCGTTGGCGGAACAAAAAGCACTCTTTTCTGCTGCCTAGAGGACTTATTGCCCCCCTGCTGCGGATAAAAGGAATTGCATAGACGCTTTTAACCTGGGCATAGTTGTCAACTTTTTGAATGCGATACCTTACAAGGCACCAAACACTTTAAAATGAATAGAGTTGAAATTAAGCATTCCTTTTAGCAAAAAAAAAACAATTACCCCATACTTGAATGCTACTCTACAGTGTGTTTACTTCACTAGAAGTGCCACCGTACATTCCCGTGTGTATTGCTGTAAATTTCATAAACAGACCCTGGAACACGCTGGCCTTGATGTTCAACTTAAATAAGACTAACACTGTGAATAAAAGTGTGCCACTCCCACACGGGGGGCGGGGAGGTGCGCGCGCGCAAGAGAGAGAGAGGGGAGGGGGCGCGAGTGAAAGCTGGGTGAGGGAGGGTGTTTTAAAAAAAAAAATTATTCAGTGTCCTCATTGTTGGTAAACTCACGCACACAAAAAAAATCCACACAAACATCACTGTAAGGGCCACGCCACTGTGATGACCAGTCCCCGCAGTACAAAATGAAAGGGGGGGCGTGTAAATGGTGAAGATGTCAACTATAGCACTTGGAGGGCTCAGGTTCCCATTCCCTGACCCCACGCCATGCTCGGTTCTCCGATGCTGGTCAAAATAGCCTGCCTCATCTGGAAACACTGAGAATGAAAAAACATGCCCAACCGATAAATGTGGGTGCAGGCATTGTAGCTTGTAGGGCACAATAGCTGGGACTGAAAGAGAACAGAGTGTAGAGAAAGCACCAAGAAGTCACTCAGCTGTCAGCGGGCAGGATATTTCAAGGAGCACAAGCAGAGTCGCTGGTATCATGAGATGCCGAGCCGTGGTGTTTTACACAGAGTTATGGATTTGCTTCATAATGTATCATTTGCAGCACAATTTGCACATTTTAACCCCAGAAAATCGCTTCTAGCTCAAACAGACCAAGTAACTAACAAGAAAGGGTGCGCAACAGGCTTTCCGTGCCAGAGAGAAAATGGCACCAGCGTGAAGAACAGTACCTTAGAGGACACCCTTTTTATCGCCCGAAAAGACGTACATAATGGCAAACGTCTGTAGCCGGGAGGAATAAAGCGGCAGAAGCGAAAAAAAACACCTCACATTAGCGAGAGATGTCCTGTGCAGTACAAGCATTTAAACAAGCTGTCGGGAAATATTGTTAAATCTGCAGCGGCGGTTTACACTGCTGATCAGCTGCTGTAGGGGAGGAGGGAAGCGGAGCAAGTGGGAGGCCGGCACAGCGGCTCATTACTGTAGCTGTTAGAGGCACATCAAATGGGCAGGCAGTTTCCCGTGAAAGTGAAACAAGGGGAACACCACACCTAAAACCAATCAATTTTAAGATTTACCATATACATTACACAGTTACCCAGCATTGTACATGTATTCTGACGTGCTGTTGAAAAAAGCCTGGATGGGAATTTCTAAAGCTTTTAAATTTGCTAATCACGCTGCCTCCATTGTGAACTTCTAAAATAACAAGAAGTGTAATGAAGAAAAAAAAAAAGCGCCCGGGAAATGCACTCAGGGCAAGAGTGGGAACGCAGTTGCAGAAAGAGGTTTTTCTAAAGCTTTTAAAGTTGCTAATCACGCTGCCGCCATTGTGAACTTCTAAAATAACAAGAAGTGTAATGAAGAAAAAAAAAGCGGCCGGGAAATACACTCAGGGCAAGAGTGGGAACGCAGATGCAGAAAGAGGTTTTCTTGTTTCCTTTGAAGTGAAGCTCTAATTAGGGGGGAGGAGAAATGAGTCAGAGCGCACGCTGGGGAAGCTTCAGATGCCTGTGGGAGGGAGGCTGATGGCTTTGATGTGGACAAGCGTTCCACATAAGTGCACCACATGCACTCGACGTAATCCGCCTGGTGGTTTCAGAGCTTGGTTTGCCCTCAATACTCTCGTCTATTTATCACTTACGTGATAGAAAAGTCGAGACCTAAAACGTAAAGAAAATTGCAGGCATTGGTAGGACTTCTTCATTTTGTCAGACTTACTTGCCATATTACGCTGAGTCAGGTACGTCTTTGAATGTTTTAATTACTCCCATGTGAAATTTGAAATTATGTAGTCTAATTGCAGCACAATAAAGGAAGCGCCAGTAGCATTTAGCATTTCAGTGAAACCTGCACCACTCCTGACAAAATGTGTGATGAAGAGCGACAACATACAATACTGCAATGTGCACAACCCCAATCTCTGAGAAGTTGAGGGAAATCATCAACAGCTTGTTCTGTCAATACTTGAGGTGTTATAGAGTCAGAACCATGTTCATCAGAAAATTGATAATCTCTAAGGCATTGAAGTCAGAAAAAAGCAGGTGTGGTGTTGTTGAGCGCTCATTCAAGGAAGACACTCCGGCTGACCCCTTGTGCTGCTCCCTCCAGGTTTCGGGCATGAGTGGGACCATCCTGGTTCACATGGGGAGCAAAAAGTAAAGTAGAGAGGGACCACCCACAAGAGCCCCTGTCAAGGGCCTTTACCCAGCCCCACACTGCCTCCGGTTGAGTCCTGTGGGGCCCGCAGGAAGATATCGTTCCCTCTCCTCCCTGAGGGAAATGACTGAGTGAAGCAGGGTCCCAGAACTTCTTTACTCTTTAGCCGCCATGCTCAGCAGTCAAGCAACACTCCCTACTGATGCCACATTTAACTATATGATCCAGGATGAAATTTCTGTTTCGACAATCTTACACCATGAAGGCATGTCCTCATAGCCAATTGAAAGTGATGTATGTATGCACCAGGTTCTTGCCAAAACTCCTAGTCCTTTAGCTAATCACCCAGATCCTAGTTATAATAGATTTATACCTGTAACGGTTATCACTTGTAAGCTGTGCCAACAATGGTTAGCATAATCCAGCCTCATGGCTAACAGTGCAGTGCTGTTGAGATAGGAAAGAAGAGGATTTAACAGAACAGCTATTTTGATGGACAAAGGTTTGAATGTTGGGTACTTGTATAAGGGGGCATCTTTCTGGAGTCAAGGTGACAGTGTAGGGGAGCGCAGACCAACTGAACAGAAAGCAGTCTTGGTGAAGAATGGGGAGTGTGAGACATTGCAGTCGATAGAATAGAGGGGTCACAGTTGATAGCTTGAGTAGAAATTTCACCAACATTGTTATTACAGGTTCCAGAGAGATGGGCTTGCAGCTTGAGTTTGGCGTGGGTGAACAGTACTCTGGATGAGTGTGTCAGTTCCTATTTGAACAGAGTGTATTATTCAGAAAATTATAAGATTTTGTTTTGAGAGAAAATTATTTTTTTATTGAGGGTGGCTTTCCCATTATGCCAGTTGGGTACAGCCCCATGTGTTACACACATCACTTGGAGTAACCATGGAAAAATTCATATAGGTAAGCTGATCTGGCCTATCTGACATGCACAGGTTTTTTTAGGTCGAGCCTGCGTCAGCGCATGCCATGCTTATGTATGCTCTCTCGCGAGACTATTGTGTATAACAAAGGGCTTGCAGCCCGCCCATTGCTTCCCACTTGTGGGCTCCTTTGTCTCTCCTCTTTGGTGCCTCTTTATGGTCAGCACAGGCTAAGCCTTCACTTCCATTCCCTTCCTGGAGCATGGTTCAAGCACAGTTTGATTCAACTTAATTAGTGGCCGTCTGCTGCCCGTGCTTTGATTGAAGTACTATTTCTTTTTTCCACCTCCCACTTGTGCTTTTTCCCCTACTACCGACCCCATTCTCGATGTTGATGCCTCTCCGGTGTTATTTATTCCTTTTTTTTTTAGAAGTGTTATATAGTGCGAACTCTTGCGCTCCACAAGAGCACCAATCATATTACATTCATGTTTTTATTTATTAAGTAGTCACTGGGATATTACATTACACAACGTTACGTTCATGTTTAGGTTTAGGCACGGGGCAAATAGGCAATTTTCCCACAGTCACAAAATGTTGAGAAGAAGCCGAGAATCGAACCTGCCTTGCCAGTTCCAAAGTCGGCAGCTCTGGCTATAACGCAACATCCTGCTATAAAATCACATCCTCTCACTGTGATTAATGTTATCAGTAAATTGTTTCCTGCTGTTTTGTTTGCAGTGTTATCTAGAGCAAACTCAAGGCCACCAATTACATTCAGTGTTATAGAGCACGAACTCAAGCACTTTAAAAGAGTTTTTATAGCTCTAATTTAAAAAGGCAGTGGCAAAGCCAATAGGTCTCGCATAGGAGAGCTATTGGCTTTGCCAATGTTTTGAAGCCATGTTGTCAAGCAGCGCACCTCGTCCATGAATAATCCCATAACAAAACCAGACAATTCATACCGTCTGGTTTTAGACTACTGATATTTGAACACATCCACATGCACATTTACAGTACAAAATGAACATAGTGCTGCACTAATGAAAAACATTGTATGGAAAAAATACAAACCAACACTAGATATCTCAAATGGATTTTTCTGCCAGAATATAGAGCCTAAAAGCAGCTGTTTGACAGTATTTTCAGTGCTGGGTTCACAACTGCAATTTTGCCATTTACCTTTATGGGTATAAGAATAGTCCTCGGCTGGTTTCAGCCAGAGTGATAAAGTAACTTTAAAATGTTGATGAGGTGGCATTGTCCTATGTAGATGATATTTATCTGATGGACAATGAATTGATGAAACACTTTGACAGAGGAGACCACATAATTCCTGGGCTTTGCTTACTTGGGTTACAAATTTAATTTAAAAAAATCAAAAATAGCCCACCTCAATGTCCTGTTTCTGAAGTGAGTTGTCAAATGAAGGCAAAAGCTTGCACCACATCTTTTAGAAAAATGTGCACTGCTCCAACCTCCAACAACTCTGAAAAAATCAATTTTAGGATTCCTGAATTTTGGCAGAACATACATTTTAGATTACACAGAACGAGCAAAACCATTCTACGATTTAATCGGACCTGATTTTTCAATCAACCATTGGACATAGGAACATACAAACATTTTACGTTCTGTACAAGCTGACATGATAGCTTCCAATCATTTACACACACGTGTAAACACAACTAACCTAGTGATCTGCGGAGTCGCTGGAACAACCGGGTACACCTATATTACTTTCAATGAAGGTGATATAGTACCCATTGCATACAAACCACATTTGTACCCAGACACTAAAATGTGTTTGGCATCGACTGAGAACATTCTCATAGACTGCTGTGGTAAGAGAGAGAGCACTAGCACAGGGGTAATGCATACTTTTCTTTAACCCAGAACCGACCTTAGAGGCCTTTAAAAAAGCAAACATTCCAAATGCCAATGGGTGGACTCTCTCACTGCAACAGATGTAGACTACAGATTCGATTCTATATTACGAACACAAGCATTCCTGCAATAAGAACAAGAATATCCTCTGCCGAATGAAATAATGCCTCTAGATAAATACGATTACATCATTTACACTGATGGTTCTGCTCAGCCTGCCATAGGGACACAGCACCAATATTCGTGGCATGTGCAATCGTAAAGGGGCGCATGCATGACGGAAAGTTCTGTCCTGAAAAAGCACACATTCAGTCCCTAGAGGATTGTACAGCGCAGCTGGAAGAACTAAAAACCCTGATACTGTCACTACAAAGTATGGATCATTGATTCCCCACACTTCTAGTGTGTGATTCGTATTACTGTGTCCAGTCCTATAATGAATATCTTCACTATTGGGGCCAGCATGGATTTTGAGATTCCAAGGGTTGCACAATCAAGCACAAGCTGCTTTGGGAACAGGTGGCAAAGCTAAAAGAATGCTTGCCACGGGCTCATGTAGTCCGTACATTGAGTCATCAACATGTTGGTGTTCACGTTGAAGGGAATTCGATAGCTGATGAAGCTGCTAATGCAATGGTCCGCACTGCTGCCATTGCCGCAATCCCTCAACCCAGTGTGAGATTAGACAGAGACATCATGGTGGCTGTCAGTGCCACACGCAATGACACACACATGCCAAAAGGCTTTCCACTCAAGTACTCCTACAAGTTAGATGCACAAAACATTCCATATGCTCAGATTCTAGGAGTGGGAATAGAGTTATACCAAACACTCATCGCAGATTGGGACTGAGACTAGTGCACATGAGGGTCTGGTGTCAGCGCACCCAGGGGTTACAGCTACAGTTTTACTACTGAAGCAGCGCTATTGATGGCCAGGTCTCACTAAACAGACCAAAGACTTTGTCCTCAAATGTGACATCTGCCAGCAGATCAAAGGTTCAACCATAGCACGTCCACCTCAGACACCTCTATTGACCTCAGACAAGCCTCTGCTTGTGTTTATTTTCACTGCAGTCCCTTACACTTAGATGGAGCCTAAAAGAACATCCTGTAAAGCAGGCGTTCTTTTGTACACAGTTCCAGGATCAATCTCTAAAAATACAATAAGACAATAGACAAAGACTAATGTAAAAATTGATACATCATGATTAAAAATCCACACCATAAAAAAAGAAAGAGGGAGAACGCACAATTGAAAATACACTATGTCATAAAATCATCAGCTAATTTGTACTAATAATCAATACAGCTACATGATTGGTATCTCTCATCTACTGTGCCGGTACGTTCTCCAAATTTAGCTTTATTTAACCATTGACGCGTTTTGGCGGTATTCAACAAATTCAAACCACCTTCTTCAAGACAGTATTTTATACGGTCTCTAATCAATATAAATTCATCATTGGAGCCCCAAGAGTATCTTTTTACTTCTTCATTATGTATATATTTTTATTTTGAACACTCCTCATCTTCCACCTTAGTTTAAAAAGAATCTCAACCCTGAACCGAATAACCCTCCATGAGACCTGTTTAAGGTGAGTTATCATTTCACATACGTTTACACTGAATTATCAGGGCAACACTTTCTCTCCTTGTTGGGTAATGTGTGTGCTGTATGTCGCAATCAATCTTTAAGTTCTGAGCCTATAGATGCCAACTGGCTGTGATCTCTCGTTCCCCTTACTGGCTTCCTTCTATCTTCTTTACTAGTTGCGTCACTTAGCTCCAGTCTGCTTGATTTCTTCGATATAGTTCGTACATCTTAAGACATTGTCCAGCACAAAGTCTAGGATGATCTGTAAAGTAAGGGTGATATACTGAATTTAAGTTAGTCTGCCAGAATATAGAGCCTAAAAGCAGCTGTTTGACAGTATTTTCAGTGCTGGGTTCACAACTGCAATTTTGCCATTTACCTTTATGGGTATAAGAATAGTCCTCGGCTGGTTTCAGCCAGAGTGATAAAGTAACTTTAAAATGTTGATGAGGTGGCATTGTCCTATGTAGATGATATTTATCTGATGGACAATGAATTGATGAAACACTTTGACAGAGGAGACCACATAATTCCTGGGCTTTGCTTACTTGGGTTACAAATGTAATTTAAAAAAATCAAAAATAGCCCACCTCAATGTCCTGTTTCTGAAGTGAGTTGTCAAATGAAGGCAAAAGCTTGCACCACATCTTTTAGAAAAATGTGCACTGCTTCAACCTCCAACAACTCTGAAAAAATCAATTTTAGGATTCCTGAATTTTGGCAGAACATACATTTTATATTACACAGAACGAGCAAAACCATTCTACGATTTAATCGGACCTGATTTTTCAATCAACCATTGGACACAGGAACATACAAACATTTTACGTTCTGTACAAGCTGACATGATAGCTTCCAATCATTTACACACACGTGTAAACACAACTAACCTAGTGATCTGCGGAGTCGCTGGAACAACCGGGTACACCTATATTACTTTCAATGAAGGTGATATAGTACCTATTGCATACAAACCACATTTGTACCCAGACACTAAAATGTGTTTGGCATCGACTGAGAACATTCTCATAGACTGCTGTGGTAAGAGAGAGAGCACTAGCACAGGGGTAATGCATACTTTTCTTTAACCCAGAACCGACCTTAGAGGCCTTTAAAAAAGCAAACATTCCAAATGCCAATGGGTGGACTCTCTCACTGCAACAGATGTAGACTACAGATTTGATTCTATATTACGAACACAAGCATTCCTGCAATAAGAACAAGAATATCCTCTGCCAAATGAAATAATGCCTCTAGATCAATACGATTACATCATTTACACTGATGGTTCTGCTCAGCCTGCCATAGGGACACAGCACCAATATTCGTGGCATGTGCAATCGTAAAGGGGCGCATGCATGACGGAAAGTTCTGTCCTGAAAAAGCACACATTCAGTCCCTAGAGGATCGTACAGCGTAGCTGGAAGAACTAAAAACCCTGATACTGTCACTACAAAGTATGGATCATTGATTCCCCACACTTCTAGTGTGTGATTCGTATTACTGTGTCCAGTCCTATAATGAATATCTTCACTATTGGGGCCAGCATGGATTTTGAGATTCCAAGGGTTGCACAATCAAGCACAAGCTGCTTTGGGAACAGGTGGCAAAGCTAAAAGAATGCTTGCCACGGGCTCATGTAGTCCATACATTGAGTCATCAACATGTTGGTGTTCACGTTGAAGGGAATTCGATAGCTGATGAAGCTGCTAATGCAATGGTCCGCACTGCTGCCATTGCCGCAATCCCTCAATCCAGTGTGAGATTAGACAGAGACATCATGGTGGCTGTCAGTGCCACACGCAATGACACACACATGCCAAAAGGCTTTCCACTCAAGTACTCCGACAAGTTAGATGCACAAAACATTCCATATGCTCAGATTCTAGGAGTGGGAATAGAGTTATACCAAACACTCATCGCAGATTGGGACTGAGACTAGTGCACATGAGGGTCTGGTTTCAGCGCACCCAGGGGTTACAGCTACAGTTTTACTACTGAAGCAGCGCTATTGATGGCCAGGTCTCACTAAACAGACCAAAGACTTTGTCCTCAAATGTGACATCTGCCAGCAGATCAAAGGTTCAACCATAGCACGTCCACCTCAGACACCTCTATTGACCTCAGACAAGCCT
Source organism: Lissotriton vulgaris (assembly GCF_964263255.1). NCBI lineage: Eukaryota > Metazoa > Chordata > Amphibia > Caudata > Salamandridae > Lissotriton > Lissotriton vulgaris. The sequence continues at coordinate 1,313,226,639 of NC_141689.1, forward strand.
CTGTCTTGTGTTTATTTTCACTGCAGTCCCTTACACTTAGATGGAGCCTAAAAGAACATCCTGTAAAGCAGGCGTTCTTTTGTACACAGTTCCAGGATCAATCTCTAAAAATACAATAAGACAATAGACAAAGACTAATGTAAAAATGGATACATCATGATTAAAAATCCACACCATAAAAAAAGAAAGAGGGAGAATGCACAATTGAAAATACACTATGTCATAAAATCATCAGATAATTTGTACTAATAATCAATACAGCTACATGATTGGTATCTCTCATCTACTGTGCCGGTACGTTCTCCAAATTTAGCTTTATTTAACCATTGACGCGTTTTGGCGGTATTCAACAAATTCAAACCACCTTCTTCAAGACAGTATTTTATATGGTCTCTAATCAATATAAATTCATCATTGGAGCCCCAAGAGTATCTTTTTACTTCTTCATTATGTATATATTTTTATTTTGAACACTCCTCATCTTCCACCTTAGTTTATAAAGAATCTCAACCCTGAACCGAATAACCCTCCATGAGACCTGTTTAAGGTGAGTTATCCTTTCACATACGTTTACACTGAATTATCAGGGCAACACTTTCTCTCCTTGTTGGGTAATTTGTGTGCTGTATGTCGCAATCAATCTTTGAGTTCTGAGCCTATAGATGCCAACCGGCTGTGATCTCTCGTTCCCCTTACTGGCTTCCTTCTATCTTCTTTACTAGTGGCGTCACTTAGCTCCAGTCAGCTTGATTTCTTCAATATAGTTTGTACATCTTAAGACATTGTCCAGCACAAAGTTTAGGATGATCTGTAAAGTAAGGGTGATATACTGAATTTAAGTTAGTTTTCGTGTTTTTGATAACTGTGAACATAATCCCAATAGGGGTGTATTGATGAGAAGACATATCTAAAGCTTTGGCATCTGATAAACGTGCAATAGAAATCAAAAACAACAACATAGTAAGCTTTGCAGAAAGCTTATTTAAAGAAAGAGTTGCATTGTCAGGCCAGGGGTGAAACAAATTAAAAACCGCATTCACATCCCACAATTTGTTATACTGTGGAAAAGGGAGTTCATTAAACGTTACTCCCTTTAAAAGATGACAGATGAGTAGATGTTCTCCGACTGGTTTGCTGTTGATTCAGGGATGATTTAATTAGATCGCCTTTCTGTATAAGTTTATAGTCCTGTAAGACTTACCTCCACTAGCTTCAGCTGCCAGAAAATTAACGATATAGATTATATTGGCTGAAAGGGAATTCAGATGTTTTCCCAAACACCAGCTTGACCATAAAGCACTTGGGACTAGTACGCTTTTATTATTTTCTGGAGCCCAGGCTTTGCTAATGAATTCTGAAGCCTCTTGTGAAATGAAAAAAGAAAATTGGGTTGGCCCGCTATTCTCCAAGCAGAAAGAGTGAGAGATTTTGTCGAGAATCAGACCATGAGGGTGACTTAGAAGGTCCACCAACATTTTTTGAAAGGACTAAAGTTGGACTGGGAAGTCAACAGCCAGCTCTAGAAGAGGAAGAAACCAGACCTGAGATTGCCAGAATGTGACCGCCATTACCAAAAATAATGAAAAGCTAAGGTGACTAAATGATACCAGCCCTGCAAGAAAACATCTGTAGCTAATGCTAGAGGATCTGGACACCAGCTGAAGAAATGCAGCACTTGGGAATTGAAGCGTAAAGCAAAAAGATCGATGTTGAAAGGACCCTACTTTTGAGACAGACTAGAAAACTGAGGGATAAAGCTTCCAATCGCTGAGGTTCCGCGGATGATGAGAGTGCCAATCTGCAAAGGAATTGAGGTTGCCCTGTGGGTACTCATTTGGACCGTGATTTTGTTGAGAAGACATAAGTACCCAAAAACCTTTCCCAGTTCTGCTAAAGGTCTGGATTTAGTGCCGCCCAAATGGTTTATATAACATACTGCTGAAACATTGTCCATCTAAAGAAGAACGAAACATTGCATCCTGTCTTTTGTGAGGCATTTTATTATAAAAGGAGTCTGGCACCATCTCTAAACAGTTGATATGCAATTTGGACTCCTGGAGAGACCATGGACCCCCAGTCAAGATTGTACCACAGCTCGACCCCCATGCCTTCTGGCTTTCATCTGATTCTAATGCAAGATTGGGTACTGACGACAAGATAGTCTTTTTTGACCAGGTGCCGTGAGCGTGAGGGGTAGGTGTCCCGCCGATCCAGCGCCTAAACAAAGGTTCATCTAACCTAACAGCGCTGGCCTCACGGGAGTATGCTGCGAGGCCCTGATCACTTCCCTTAGGGTCGCCTAAATAGAGCAGGACCCCTTGGCCCTCTATACCCCCGACCCAGAGAGGTTGTATCTGCCTTTTTCAAAGTGAATGAGCATCTAATTCTTATATTTTTTGTGTGTAGTACTCTGTTGAGGTCCTGACGAATCGCCGGTTGGCGAGAAACATGTTGACCACACCAGGGGGTTGAGTTCGTTTTCTGTATACCTATACGGTCTCTAGCTCCCCTCTCACCCCTTTTAATCTGGGAATCAGCCACGTCAATAAAAGTCAGTGTGGACTGATTACCCTTTTTAACTTTCACTCACTTTCGCACCGACTACACTTTCTTCCATCCTCACTCACACCCACCATCGGCAAGGAACAAAAGAACCCCGCCAAAAGAGTGCCTTTGGGTACTCCGTCAGACATTGCAGCGCCGGTCTGTCGAGGGGCAGTGAGTCAATGATAGCAAAAATTCAGAGTTCCTTCTCCTGGATTCACTATTTATCAAATCTTTAATTAGTCATGGGGTCTTCCCTAGAGAAGCAAGGGGGTTTGTAGTGTTACAGTAGTTACCAAATTTACACTGCAATGAAAATGGTGCCCACAGGTATCAGCAAAAACATGAAACAATAGTGTTGTTGTATAAAAATATTGATCAATTATTTATTTAAAAAACATAATGCAAACAATTTATAATAAGTCACAACATGTACAAAATTACAAATTTATTCTAGGTTTTTACAAACGCAAAAAACATTCATCATTTTAAAAAGGATTATTATTAAAACATCATACTGTCAATTATACAATGGTTTTTGTTAAAAATTACTGGGACATAGGAACGAAAAAGTGTCGACGCGGCGTTTCGGTGCCTCTTTATTTTGCACCTTCTTCAAGGACTCGTTCACGATTCAGTTATTCTACTCTGAAAACATACAGTGATACATAATGTTAGGCCCATATTTTCGTACATTTGCACATAGATATTTAATAACATTTCTAGACTTAGCTAATATTTGGTAACTATGAACATCAATACAAGCGCCCTGCGGTTTCTTAGCATTCATTTTGTTAAAAGAATGCCAGGGATGGAATACATCCCTTGTGTTATGGGGGGTCTAATTGTTGTTATTTAGACACCTTGTGTTCTACTCCTTACAGGTTCTCACTTTCAGGGTAGATATATCGCCTTAGTGGGTTCTTTGATTTTTTTTTTTTTTTTTTTTTTTTAATTTCAAACTGAACCCTTTAACTTACCCAGGTGCGAACATCCTGGTGATCTTTCTTGTATTTCAGATTGAACACGTTTCTTCTTGTGCTCGCTGTCTTTCCTTATCACTTATTTCTAAGGAAAATTGTATCGTAGGTCATGATCGATAACTGTGCTTGTTTTTTACTTTAACTGTTGTTTTTGCACTATAATGAACTTATTCCCAAAATTTTTTACCTTATGCAAGTGTCTTTGGTTGAGCGTCACTTGTTTTGGTAAAGATTAGGGACACGCTTCAGTCCTGTTAAGAGGATGTATTCTGTTTATACCACTGATAATCTAGTGCATTTGCTCTAACATTCAACATATTTTTGCAACTAAAACAGCATGTTACTGGCTGTCTAGAGGCTCTATTTAGTCTAAATTTAACGTGACATTTCTTACCGGTCCGCTTTACTCTTGGTCTTTTAAGAGTGATGGAGGACGCCTCTGGGAGCTACCTTCTGATAATTTCATCCACCATTAACTCTGTGAAATACATTTTGTTATATTTATTACTCTAGTGCCCTAACTTCTGTCACTCAATTCTACTTTGCAGGGGAAATTTATTACCTGTATGGTTAGAATGAATACATCTTAAGTTTATTTCTTTCTCCTTATAGCTTCTTCTTTGTGGGGCTTTTTTATCACATTAGCGGTCCACTCTATCAGGGAGAATCCGAAAATACTCACATTTAGTCAAGCATTGTTTTGCTATATTCTACTCTTAAGTTAACTGTCACTGTTATAAATTATTTTAGCTTAGTTCAACTCTTAGGGAGTACCTAAGTATAGCCATGTTGTTAGTAGTCAGAGGGGTCCTTTCTCACTTGCTCACCTGTCAAGGATAGCTGAACTGCACGGCGTCCTCCACCTTCCTGGGCTCGTTTGGAATGAATGATTGCTGTTCTAGACCCTCCTTTTTATACTACATCTTATTGGGTAATTACTTGCACCTGTGGTTAATCATTCCATCTGTTGTATTCGATGTATGTTTTTGGTTGGGCACACCGGTCGCCATCTTGTAGTGCCTTTTTTAGTTAATATACTTGTTACTGTTCCTTGTGATTGTGGGTCTCTCTATTTTTTTAAGTATCTATGAATGGGTTTCTTCTTGTATTATAACAATTCCGTGTATTTACGGCATTAGACCATTTAAAGCGGAGCGTTCTTGCGGACTTTTTTGAATTGTCTCTATTCGGTGTTAATTTTTATATAATACTCGCGTATTTTTGCTTTTGATAGTACCAGCGTATCTATGTTTTTTGTTGTACCAGTGCTCACTTTTTTACTCAAAACACCTCTAATGCGCTCACGTTATTCGCCTGTGCCAGGATGTACAACCGGGCTCGGTTTCTTTGTATGGTGATCTCGGTCACAAAACGTGGCCGCCATCTTGTAATGTGCAATCTATTACCCTTATCATATCTCTTATTCCCTTTGCTTTGAAGGAAAAAGTTGTTCTGTGTGTTTTTATTTTAGTCTTTTTGTTGGCATACTGTTATCCCAGCTTCTCATTGTTTAACCCTTACATGGCCCTGTGCTTTTGGCATTTATTTAGAACTAATTAAGTTGGTGTGTTTTGCATGGAGTTTATTTCTGAGCCCTGTGTCTAAGGGATTTTCACGATGTTATTTAGTGGTTGCATCTATTTTTGCTAGCCCTTTTAAAGTTGGGGCGCTTTATCGTTGTGTTGCACTCTTCCATATTCGATGCCTTAAGTATAGTTGTTTAAGCTGTTGTTTATATGGGTGCCATTTTGGATTGGGAAGGGGCTGCCTTTCACACTGGGTCATGTGGAGATAGAGCCTGCTTGTTTATAATGTCAATTTTCATTACTGCCCATTCATAAATCTATAATTAAGTTCATTTGAAATTTGACAATTCATCAATGTTGGCTAGAGTCATAACGCTATTTCCTCAATATTAGTTTGTTGTTTGGAGCTATATTGAGGAAATAGCGTTATGACTCTAGCCAACATTGATGAATTGTCAAATTTCAAATGAACTTAATTATAGATTTATGAATGGGCAGTAATGAAAATTGACATTATAAACAAGCAGGCTCTATCTCCACACGACCCAGTGTGAAAGGCAGCCCCTTACCAATCCAAAATGGCACCCATATAAACAACAGCTTAAACAACTATAATTAAGGCATCGAATATGGAAGAGTGCAACACAACGATAAAGCGCCCCAACTTTAAAAGGGCTAGCAAAAATAGATGCAACCGCTAAATAACATCGTGAAAATCCCTTAGACACAGGGCTCAGAAATAAACTCCATGCAAAACACACCAACTAAATTAGTTCTAAATAAATGCCAAAAGCACAGGGCCACGTAAGGGTTAAACAATGAGAAGCTGGGATAACAGTATGCCAACAAAAAGACTAAAATAAAAACACCCAGAACAACTTTTTCCTTCAAAGCAAAGGGAATAAGAGATATGATAAGGGTAATAGATTGCACATTACAAGATGGCGGCCACGTTTTGTGACCGAGATCACCATACAAAGAAACCGAGCCCGGTTGTACATCCTGGCACAGGCGAATAACGTGAGCGCATTAGAGGTGTTTTGAGTAAAAAAGTGAGCACTGGTACAACAAAAAACATAGATACGCTGGTACTATCAAAAGCAAAAATACGCGAGTATTATATAAAAATTAACACCGAATAGAGACAATTCAAAAAAGTCCGCAAGAACGCTCCGCTTTAAATGGTCTAATGCCGTAAATACACGGAATTGTTATAATACAAGAAGAAACCCATTCATAGATACTTAAAAAAATAGAGAGACCCACAATCACAAGGAACAGTAACAAGTATATTAACTAAAAAAGGCACTACAAGATGGCGACCGGTGTGCCCAACCAAAAACATACATCGAATACAACAGATGGAATGATTAACCACAGGTGCAAGTAATTACCCAATAAGATGTAGTATAAAAAGGAGGGTCTAGAACAGCAATCATTCATTCCAAACGAGCCCAGGAAGGTGGAGGACGCCGTGCAGTTCAGCTATCCTTGACAGGTGAGCAAGTGAGAAAGGACCCCTCTGACTACTAACAACATGGCTATACTTAGGTACTCCCTAAGAGTTGAACTAAGCTAAAATAATTTATAACAGTGACAGTTAACTTAAGAGTAGAATATAGCAAAACAATGCTTGACTAAATGTGAGTATTTTCTGATTCTCCCTGATAGAGTGGACCGCTAATGTGATAAAAAAGCCCCACAAAGAAGAAGCTATAAGGAGAAAGAAATAAACTTAAGATGTATTCATTCTAACCATACAGGTAATAAATTTCCCCTGCAAAGTAGAATTGAGTGACAGAAGTTAGGGCACTAGAGTAATAAATATAACAAAATGTATTTCACAGAGTTAATGGTGGATGAAATTATCAGAAGGTAGCTCCCAGAGGCGTCCTCCATCACTCTTAAAAGACCAAGAGTAAAGCGGACCGGTAAGAAATGTCACGTTAAATTTAGACTAAATAGAGCCTCTAGACAGCCAGTAACATGCTGTTTTAGTTGCAAAAATATGTTGAATGTTAGAGCAAATACACTAGATAACCAGTGGTATAAACAGAATACATCCTCTTAACAGGACTGAAGCGTGTCCCTAATCTTTACCAAAACAAGTGACGCTCAACCAAAGACACTTGCATAAGGTAAAAATTTTTGGGAATAAGTTCATTATAGTGCAAAAACAACAGTTAAAGTAAAAAACAAGCACAGTTATCGATCATGACCTACGATACAATTTTCCTTAGAAATAAGTGATAAGGAAAGACAGCGAGCACAAGAAGAAACTTGTTCAATCTGAAATACAAGAAAGATCACCAGGATGTTCGCACCTGGGTAAGTTAAAGGGTTCAGTTTAAAATTAAAAAAAAAAAAAATCAAAGAACCCACTAAGGCGATATATCTACCCTGAAAGTGAGAACCTGTAAGGAGTAGAACACAAGGTGTCTAAATAACAACAATTAGACCCCCCATAACACAAGGGATGTATTCCATCCCTGGCATTCTTTTAACAAAATGAATGCTAAGAAACCGCAGGGCGCTTGTATTGATGTTCATAGTTACCAAATATTAGCTAAGTCTAGAAATGTTATTAAATATCTATGTGCAAATGTACGAAAATATGGGCCTAACATTATGTATCACTGTATGTTTTCAGAGTAGAATAACTGAATCGTGAACGAGTCCTTGAAGAAGGTGCAAAATAAAGAGGCACCGAAACGCCGCGTCGACACTTTTTCGTTCCTATGTCCCAGTAATTTTTAACAAAAACCATTATATAATTGACAGTATGATGTTTTAATAATAATCCTTTTTAAAATGATGAATGTTTTTTGCGTTTGTAAAAACCTAGAATAAATTTGTAATTTTGTACATGTTGTGACTTATTATAAATTGTTTGCATTATGTTTTTTAAATAAATAATTAATCAATATTTTTATACAACAACACTATTGTTTCATGTTTTTGCTGATACCTGTGGGCACCATTTTCATTGCAGTGTAAATTTGGTAACTACTGTAACACTACAAACCCCCTTGCTTCTCTAGGGAAGACCCCATGACTAATTAAAGATTTGATAAATAGTGAATCCAGGAGAAGGAACTCTGAATTTTTGCTATTGTTGACCCAATCCTTTTCCTGATAAAAAGGGTAGCTCCCAGACAACCTATTTAGTGAGTCAATGATGACACTGGACACCCTTCAGTCAGGGTGTGTTTCACACCTAATACTCTGGGTGTCTGAGGCTCTCTAAGTTCCGACAAGGGAACCCTTCCAGTCCCTTAACTTGTGATATCAACTCTCCTCTCCACTCTGTAGCACTTTCCCCGGGGAACTTTGTATTCTGCTGTATGACAAGATAGTCTTGCCATTACAGGTGTCTAAATGGCCGATCCACCATTGTAGTTCTAAACTTGACTCTGGGTCGATGCTGATAGAATCCGAATAAGCCAGCCCCTTGTTCAGATGACAAATCTTTAGGCGCTGATAAGGAAGGAAGAGGAACCGGGAAAATCACTTGAATGGAAGAAGACAGATGGTCTACTATTCTTGCCAAAGATCTGAGAGCTATTTGGGAGCTGCAAAGAGTGTGAAGAATCGCGTATTTGATTGTTTTTACCTTTGATTGAGGAAGATTACAAGTAGCGCTTGAAAAATTTACCAGAAAACTGTCAAATTTGATTTGTTGAGTGGTAATCAAAATTTCTTTTTCTATGTTAAAAAGTAAACCTAGCTCTGAAAGAAGAGAGCAGGAGAGATGAAGATGGGCGCGAAGAGTCTGAAAGTCTTGACTCATGAACAAAACAATTTCTAAATAAATTATTAGTGTAATGCCCAGAGATCTGAGATATGCCACCACAGGTTTTATTACTCTTGTAAAGCACCATGGTACTGAAGAGAGACTGAAGGGTAGAGAAGAAAACTAGTATGTATGTACTTCCCACTGGAATTGAAGACATTTTCTATGGGAACGATGAATGGGAATTGTCAGGTAAGTATCTTGTAAGCCTTACCATCCAGTCATGTTGACATAAAGAGTCTCGGAGATTAATTATAGTCTTCATTTTGAAATGCTGGTACACCACAAACTGATTGAAAAGTATGAGGTTGATAACTGGATGCATGTTTTTGTTTTCATTCTGAACCAAGAACAGGGAAAAGAGAAACTCTGAGGACTCTGGAAGTAAGATCTGATTTGCTTGTTTTTGTAAAAGAGATTGAATTTCTAATTAAATGAGATTGATAATGTCTGATAAGGAAAGACACTTTGGAAAGGTGGAGCGGTAAACACTATAAGATAACCTCGAATTATGTTGGAAACCCAAGGATCTGCAGTATTGGTTTGTCATTTTGTGAAAACATACTGAAGACAGCCACAGGAGGATGGTCAGAAAGAAGACTCACCTTGTTGATTGTTATTTCTGAAGTTCTTTTGACTGGGTCCTCTGTAACCTCAACCTCTTTAAGGGTAGAGCTGCGGCTTATAGTCTTGATAGGCGTAGCTTGAATTAAAGAAACCTCTGGATCCCTTTTTACGGTAGGTATGGTCGATAAAGTGGCTCCTGCCTCTACCGGCCAGTGCAAAAACCTGTTGAGAGAGCATATTTTTCAAAGATTGTTGGACTTTGTCAATTGAAAAAAATGTGGTAACATATCTTCTAAGGTCCTTGATAAAGTAATCCCCAAACAGGAGTCCATCAGCCTTGATGCCTGGATTGAGAGAAGCCAGATTAGCCAACTTTAAAAGGAGACCTTTTCTCTCTTCATGATTACAGAGTTGGTGTTGTCAAACATGCGAAAGGCTCTCTGAGTCTACATAGAGAGACATTGGAGGGTCAATATCTATATTGTCCAATATAGCAGCCTCCGCTATATCAAAAATGCGAGCTAATGGACCCACTACATCCAGTAATATATCTTGACAAGTCAACCAGGCCTTGCCAACATCTTTGCTGAGACTTTTGCCAAATTTTGAAAAGAAGGTGAGCAACGATGGGTCAATTGATGGAGTTGAAGTAATGTTAGAGGAAAGGGATGGCCTGGGACATTCAGATCTCAATTTACTCCTAGTTTGTTTGTCTAAGGGTAGACAAAGTGTAGAATCGATATAATCTCCTACATGGGCAGTAGGAAACCACTCCATTGAGTTTGGATATTGAATCAGATGGTGATCGAACATAGGAGAACTTTCAGTGTACTGGACTGTTTTGGCTAGGAAGGATTCCATTTTGGACTTTTTTCAGCGGAGATGGAGAAGAAGAAGGATCATTGACCCCAAACATATCGATATTATCATCTGCATCCTTCATATCGTCATCAGTGTCCAAAATATTTGAAAAAATTGGTTGTCGGGGAGCATCTTGAACATTCTTAGTCTTAGATTTGAACTTAACATATGATTTGATATTCCCCGCTTTCATATTAGGCCTGTGTGGAGCAATTTACTCAGTCGTATTGTAACGAAACCTCACTTCTTAAATTTGCAAAATCTGTATTGGGGGTCATAGCTTGTTTCTTTTAGGTAAAGGCAACAATTTGTTTTCTTTTTTCCCCTCAGAATGGGCCAGTAAAGTCTTATACATCATGCTCATCATAGAATTGTTTATATATTTCTACATCTTTTCCATAGAAGCTGCAACGGCCTGCTCCACTCAGGAATGAATAATAATAATTCAAGTAATTTTTGACAGCTTCCCCGTCAACATAGTCTTCACTGGGCAAAGGAAAGCTATCCAGTTCCATTTTATTAAAAGGAATCAAATGATGCAGGCAGATATGTGAGAAAACCAATAAAGGCGGAAACCAGTCTAAAACACACCCGGGCGTGCACTTGCCCAACAGTCCACAGACAAGCTATGGGGAGGTAGAGAAATAAGCCACAACCCCCCTGTGACGCCACTTTGCCTGGCAGAAGCACAGAGCCACAAGAAGGAACAGAAACAAAAGTGTAGTCATTAGAAATGACCGCTTGTAACCACAATTTTGAACAAAGCCCGCAGCCCTATCGCGGCACGGACAGCAGTGTCCTAAAATGGCAGACATGGGTGAGGATGTGTGGAAAGACACAGCACTGCACACTCAGTGGAAGGATCAAGCAACACAGATGAGAGACGCTCAACAGTATGGAACAGCGATAATACTTTAAACAATCCAACAAGCATATATATTATTAATACTACAACATTAGAGCAATAATGACCACAATGTTAAAGAAAGGTACTTATCTTGACTGTGAGCAGCAGAGCTGTTTGCAGTCAAGCATGACATTATACATGTTACTATGATGTTATTGGTTGTAGTGATCATTATGGTCTTGATATAAAATTGGAATGCTGTAAACCATTATTGTCTACCGTCAATCAAATCCCAATTGAAACAATCGCTAATAAGCATGGACAATCCTGAGCCCAGGGCCTGGATGGCATCCCAGCTACCATTTTGTAATCGCCCCGTTTTTTGGGTAAAACTTTTTAAGTCACTTTTTATCTTTTGCATTATATTTACCCAAATCCCTGATTCCTGGAAAGGAAGTCATATTGTGTTTGTTTATTGAAAAGGAGACATGTTTGACCCATTCAACTATCACCATATTGCCATGGTGACGCCTGGGGAAGTGTTTGTAAAAGTTATTTTAAATCCATTGAAGATTTGAATGATTAACAAATATTTGCTTACAATTGAACAAATTGGATTTTGTTCCTCTTTCTCAAGAGTTTATAACATCTTATGTTTACAAATGCTGTGTGAAAAATATGTGGAGAAAAAATATGAAATTCTATATTTGCTATATTGATTTTAGTTGTGCATTTAATGCTGTAAATTTACCAAAAACTGAAAATTTTGAATATTCCTGTTCATTTTAATAAGATAACATAACACATGCATTTGTAAATGCGCACGTCACCCAAGGGTATCTTGGTGTGTAATAACAGATGTTTATTGTTAGCCAACTCAATGGTACTCATTTTATTAACCTCAGAAAGATGAAAGGCTGAGTGGACCCACCAGGATTTGAACCTGTGATCATGCGGTTGAAAACAGGCCCTTACAGTGGAGCATTAGTTCACTAAGCCACCAGACAGAGCTTTAATCAATCTTCTCTCTTAAAACTGGCTGTGTGTGTTAATAGAGACAGTCACTGTATTTACAATATGGATTTGTTTGGCTAACTGGTTAAAACAAGGATGTGTTTTAGCCCCTCTTTTATTTTCAATTTAAATATCTAATTTTCCGAACTCCATGAAATCATTTAATCCCTTTCTTCTGGAAAATGAAGAAATATAATTATTAGCTATGCTGACAAATTAGTGCTGATTTACCATATTTCTGTGAGGCTACAATGACAGGGAGGTCCTGATGAGCGATACAGCTGTCATACAGTACATCAACAAGAGTAATGAAGTAGGCTCCAGCAAGCTGTGTAGCAAGCCTAAAGGAGCTTGACTTTTGGCTCTGGACCAGGTGGTGTCAGCAGATAAGTTGTAGGGTGCAGAATGTCAAAGCTAACACTCTATGCAGGCTAATGCTGACTAATGATGAGTGGGAGATTGGGCAAGATATCCTGACATATATTTTCTCGCAGTGATAAAAGCTTATATATTATTTGTCAAGTTGCACATATAATGCAGGGCTCTGCACCCCAAAGACAACTGCACAATTCCTCCATACAGTGATAATGATTTGGACTTTTGCCTTTAATAACCAACACATAGTAACAACTCCCCTTACCCCACAGATCGCGCAAATTCCACATAAACCTGTCCACCACTTAATAATACAGCAAGAAATGCTAGCCCCTCCGATCCCTCCCACTACCCGCCCCATGGTCTAATAGTGCGTGTATGTATCATTCCGGCAAATGTGCCTCTACCAACGGTGGCGGGTCCAACATCAGACCCCAATAGTCTGCCCACCGCTTCCAAATGTTATAGTGTTTGTGCGGGCTCCCCCTAGCAACGAAAATGGGTTGTTCTAGCCCCATGCAAAAGTCCAGCCCATTCTTCCATGCGGCCACCGATGGTGCCCTGGGGACCTTCCAAGCCCTAGCAATATCTCTCTTTGCCAGTGTAAAGCCCAATTGTAGAAGGGGTTGTTTATAAATACTATCCCCTATCTCCTCCATGACATGTAATGGGGCCAGCTGCGGCGTGCGGGGATCTTCCATCCCAGAACCTCTGAGAGGCAGGAATATACCCCACTCCAAAAGCTACCAAGAGACGACAGCTCCAGACCGTATGGATAAATGTGCCCTCCTCCCGCTCACAGCGAAGGCCTGATAAAAGCTTTTCAAGGACCTCTTCATGACTAGTCTTAATCAGACGTGTGCATCCTTTTATACCTTTGAATTTTGTCAGCCGTACTCTCTGGGTAAGATTCTAGCTTTGATTGGAGAAACCCATTTGACTATGTCTTTTCTCTCATTCTGGAGCTTCGCAAAGGGGCCCAAAAGAATAGAAGACTCTTATGATTCGATTACGAGTCTGGCGGCCCATGGACTGCCAGACTCGCAGGCGGCATGGCGGAGGCAGTCTCCCGACTGCCCTATTACGGTATGGGCGGTGGGACTGCCACAGCCCCACTGCAGCCGCCAGGGTCCCCTGGTCCCTCACGCTTTGTGGGTACACACAGGGGAGTACAACATGTCCCCCCCTGTTTGCATTCATACCAGTTCCTGCACAGCATGGACTTTTCAGTCCATGCCGTGCAGGAACTGTTTTTGGTGTTCCTATTGTGGTGCCCATTCTCAGGGCACTGACATGGGAATGTCAAAAACAAAACCCACCAGACAGAAGGAAACTCCTATTATGGCAGGCAGTCCAACCACAGCTTTGGCGGTGCGGAAGTGTGACTGTGGGGCGGACCCAGTGCTGCACCGCCAAAGTCGTAATCGAGCCCTAAATGGGGGTGATCTTTATTGTCAAAGAACGGGTAACAATGACTTTTTTCTTAGGTCTTCTAAACCTCTGCCTCTAGCCACCTTGTCTGCAGTCCCTGAGAGAGAACCTGCTCTCCTGCCAGGAGAGGAAATTTCGACATCCATATTTATCAATGTTGTGCCTCGCAGCCGGTGATTGAGAGAAATTACTACATCGATTACTCCCTGCCTGAAGCAAGGGTATGGATATTTTGGAAGCCAGATTTCTATCAACCGAATTAATCTTTATCCAGGGAGACTGGAAAGGTATTCTGAATGATTTATGAAAGATTTGAAGATCTAATGAATGTAGATAAGTCCATGGTTTAACAGGTCTTTCCTTAGTGAGAGCTATGCTCATTACAGGAACTGAGGATCAAAGAAGGTTAGGAGTCTTCTAGTTTTAAATGTATTGACTTGAGCATAAATCATTCTTCTCCACAGTTGCATTCTTTTTTTAGTAGGGTGGTGAAGATATTATTTCTACCTGCTCCATGTGTTGCTTTGTTGTGGATATGAAATTGGTTCTTAGTTTCTTAATTGGTGCTCTGGTAAGTTCATTCACTCTTGATCTTTACATTTACTAACAAGAAATAGTGTTTCTTTTGCAAGTAGAGTATTTCAATGTTTACCTCTGTTTATTAAACTTCCTTATGCAGCTATTCCACCTCACAATATAGTGTTAAGTACATGTCCCTCTGTTCTGCCATGGTACTTTTAGAATGTCGCCTGTATCAGATTTCTTTTTCTGCCTTTTTAATCCCATCTCATCCCTAAAATATAGGAGCAGATAAGCCATAAAGAAGTCTATTACTGTGAATTTGATTGTTCAGAGGACTTCAGGACTGATTAACTATAAGAGTTTACGGCTTCAATAAGGTTAAAGCAACGAGAAAATAGACTTATTTTCGAGCCCTAAATGGGGGTGATCCTTATTGCCAAAGAGCGGGTAACAATGACTTTATTCTTATGTCTTCTAAACCTCTGCCTCTAGCCACCTTGTCTGCAGTCCCTGAGAGAGAACCTGCTCTCCTGCCAGGAGAGTAAATTTCTACATCCATATTTATCAACGTTGTGCCTTGCAGCCGGTGATTGAGAGAAATTACTTCATCGATTACTGGATACTGGATACTGTTGTGTATTACAAATGGACTATCATCTGGGAAAGGAAAAACAACTGCAAAACTGTTGTTTGTGCACTCATAAGAAGGGGTCATGCATTATGGGTATGGCTCCCTGTGTTCTGATTTGACAGATTTTTACAGATAAATACTGACAGAAAACAATGTGTTTTCTGCCTATGTTAATTTTTAAAAGTGGATAAATACAGAAAATTGTGCTCCTTTAAAGTCACTCTCCATGCTGTCTTTGATGAATTATAGGCCAGCAGCTGAGAATTTGGACAGCATGGGAAATTAAAAAACAGGATTATATGTATTTAAATAACGGCATATGTCAACATACATTTATGATATAATGCTAGTATTTACCAGTGGATGTATTGTTATGTAATATTTGACAGCTTAAATAGCTAAAACACGACAGACATCAAAGTATGAGTGCGTGTCTATCAGTTAAATAAATATGGAAATGTACAGTTTTTCAACTTCAGTTATACGCAAAACACAGAATAAATATGGATAAATACAGATAAAATTGCCAGAAAATAAATATGGATAAATACAAACCGAATTGTTGAAAAAATAAATACCATAAAACCAGGAGCCCTGCCCCTAATTATGGGACAACTTTAAGGGCCTTACGCACTTTGGTTAAGTTTGCATTCTTTACCCTGACCCATGACGAGGGCCTCTTTTCCGTTGCTTGGTTCATTAGCATTTTTTGTCTGAACATCTTGCTCTGAACTCTCATGTTGCATTACACTCCTTGGCCCTCCTCCTTTAGTGGGCGTGGCCCTGGAAGTCTTTCTACATAAGGAATCGATTACAATGGAAGTTGTACATCTTTAGTTCAGCATGGCCAGATTCATCACCCAATTTGAGGATAAGCACTGGCCATATAAATCCGTTCCATTTCCATTCATTGTATGTCAATGTCTCTTATGTGGCTAAGCTAAAAATCTGGTGTATCAGACCGTCGTAAATGTGCATATGGATTTGAAGAGCAAGTCACTTTCTTTGGTAATGCTTTTTCTGATGTATATTCTTTCCACAGATTTCTCATCTCCCTCATAGGTCACCCTCTTTCAATAAGATCATGTATTCTGTAATTGTTTCTTGGTTATTCTCTTCCGTTGGCTCATCCTTTAATTCCTGCACTCTATTAAAGACGCAAATGGCTTCTCTGTTTTTCAGTGTTTTCTTTGGGGGCAGTGGCCTTCTAAGCCTTCAAACACCCCATTGAGATTTAGGCTCGATTTGCACAAAATTAAACGACTGAATAAAAGTATGAATTTGGCTTATCAAGTGGCTGTAAAGTCTATCGCCTTTTGGCTGATTTTTGAAATAGGATAGTGTTCTAAAATGCACCAATAAACCCATTGTTTCGCAGTTCCCTTGGGTGAGAGTCACTAGGGGAGTAAAGGCCCATGGCCCGCTGGCTTCCTTTGCATCTCTTGCTCACCTTAGCTTGGGATTATGATTTATCTCCTGCCCCATAAAAGCTTTACCGGATGCAGCTGTCATATACACCTGAAGAACCAATATTGGGTATGTTTTTATACTTTTTCTTAATTTTGACTAATGTACAATCAGAAAAACTCTGCCGAAGTTTCAAAAGGGTTCAACTGTTGAAAATAAAATGTGCTTTCTCACAATTTTGAAATCAGGAAGGCATGTAATATGCTGTTGTGCAGGGGCAGCCGGCACGGCTCGCGGGTGGGAGAGCGGGCGCGGATGTTGGGGGGCTTGCTTGGGGATACTTTAAAATAAATTAATCAATAACAACCTGCCACTGCAGTCTGGTTCCGCATCTTCTCTCCAGCTTGCCTGTGTCCAATTCCATGTCGGAAAGGTAGCAGGCAGCCAGGCTTCCACCCCTAAGCTAATCACTACGCTCCTATGGAGCATTGTGATTGGTCTGAGCGCCAACAGGGGCTGTAAGGGTGGGCATGTTCTCCATGCAGGCTGTAATGCAACCTGCATGGAGAACAGGGGAGTGCGCATTACTGTTTTGGGCAGTCCGAAAGGTCCGACCAAACAGTCATTGCGCACAGGAGTGTCTACCACTCCCCCCCTGCAGCTCTGCCCCGCCCCGTCACGCACTGCCACAGCAGGAGGAAAATAAAGTGATAATAACATTCAGTTATTATCATTTTATTTTTTCCTTTCTTTGCTGCTCCTGGCAGTGGGGCGACACTCCTCCGCCGTTTGGGACAGCTGTATGCTAAGGTAACGATTTGTTCTTGTATGCAGTGCCCCTAAATATTAAAGAATGTTTGCAGGATCGAGCCCTTTACCAATACATGTGCATGCCTGACAGCGTTCTTCTGCAAGCCCACTGTACATGAAGGTTCTGTGTGTTCTTGTTTTTCAGTTATAAAGCCATTGTGGAGTACATTGACACCCAGTTTGAGGCCTATCTGCAGGAGGAGCTAAAGATCAAGCGCTCACTGTACAATTACCACGACTCGCGGATCCATGCCTGCCTCTACTTCATTGCACCCACCGGCCATTCTCTTAAGTCTCTTGACCTGGTCACCATGAAGAAGCTTGACAGTAAGGTACTCGCTATTGGATTATACACACCTTTGCTACTCAGGGTTTTGTTTCTAAAGCTAGACAACTGAAATTCTACTCGGAAAATATTATCCGGGAGCAAGGCTTCAATTTGTTATGTTAGGTTACCTGATATTTTATGGCATAGTTCTGCCATTCAGATGGCCGCATAGCGCTCTGTGCCATCTAGTGGGCGTGCATCTACCAATCCACAGTGTCTTTGTCAGCCGGTTTTCAGTGTCTGTACCAGTGCTTTAAATGGGAAAAAATAAGTGCAGGTACTTATTAAAATGAACTAGAGTTGTGGCAAGTGGGCGGGACTATGGGCGGGGCTTAGGTTAAGACATGATGATTCATAAAGACTTCTATACCAGTTGCAGCACATATCAAAACACAACAGAAATGCATTTATGTAAACAAAACAGGTTAAATCATTACACAAAATGAAAGCCAAACAGGATAATATGTTAACTTTTCTTTGGTTTTTAATATTTGCAACTTCTTAATGTCATACCATTATTTGTTGTTGTTTAGCACAATGCTATATATTCTCAAGTGTGCGCACACACAGAAAGAAACAAGCAGACACGTACACAAAAGCATTCCACACATGCAAAGAAGCCTATGTTGAGCAGTCAGCAGTGGCTGAGCTCAGGTCTACAGAAGTGCCTAAGCTGTCAGAAATAGCATTTTCTCGGACAGCTCAGTGCTCACCAGCATCAGCAGCCAATGAGCCTACCTTTCATGAGTACTGGTACTCTCCTAGGCCAGAGCAAAGTGCTGGTACTAATAGTGATAAAAAATAAGAATTGCCAGTACTCGGTACCTGTGAGTACTGGCTCATTCAAAGCACTGTCCCTGCCCTTTTCCTTACTGCCAGGCTCTTCCTGTCTCTTGCTGGTTCAGTATCTTTACATCCACATATCCTCTCCGTTCTCGAGTCACCTCTCATTTTTACCCAGCCTTTAACCTGCGCTCCCTGGTTTTACCCTTCTTACTCCCACCTTCCGCTAACTCTCCACAAATCGCTTACATTTTGTCACAGTTTTTTTCCACACTTGCCTCCTCTTCTCCCCTCCATGATGAACCGTACTGGTTCCACCTGGCCAGTATTTTGTTGTGCTGTATTTCATTATTTTTGTTAATAGAGCATGCTTACTATTGAAGGCTGTATTTTTAAATAAAGGCTTGTAAAAAAAAACGTGCTAAATCAGGATTGATATTTTTTCCCGTAAATAAAAGCATAGATTATTTAATCACTTCAAAAGTACAAAAGTTTTTCCAAGCTGTGAAAGTGTGCATGCAAGAGCAAGCGCCCAAAGCGCCGTCGGGCACTATAAGTTCTGCAAAGCAGCCTTTTAAACTAAATTTCAGGCTAAGGTTATTTCATTTCTCTTGATCAGACTGCTTCCCGCTATTAAAAAAGGCTAATCGATTTGAAATTGCATGTGGTTCATAGATAGTTAAACCAATTACTTCAAGACATACAACAGATATTTTACACAAATGTGTTAAAATACCATTTCTAAGCACCCATTTCAGAACTGAAGAAATATCTGGTATTTTTATCAGAAAAAAAGTGGCAATCCTAATTTCAGCTGTCACCTCACTTTTTTACATACCTCCCCTCACCCTTCCTTCTATGTTTAGCTCGTTTTCCCCTCAACCAGATCCAGTTCCTGCAGTGCTGCAGCGTTCCCTGCTATCCATTGCTCTTTGTGCAGGGCTACCTTCACACTCATGTACCCATTACATACTGATCTGTCGCTATTAACACGCAAATGCAGCGATTAGTGGTAGAGGGGCACACAAGTGAAGCAGCTCCCGTGCTGGAAAAAAACATGAACAAAAAAACAGCTGTGGCAAAGGTGTAGGATTGTGTTGCCCTGCCACTTGCTTTTAGTACGGCCAGTGCAATACCCAAAGTGGGACTGGATTAATGACCAGCAAGGGGGGGGGGGGGGGGGGGGGCCTAAAGCACTTTCGACTAAATGGTAGTTGAACGCCTAATCAACAGTGCAGGGTCTGCCTAGGCCCTGCCCTCTCCATTCCCCGGCAGTCTGGGGAAATTCAAAGGGAGCTGCTAATCTAGCAGCCACACTGCAAAAGATTCAGAAGCAGAGCAGTATTTGTTCCGCATTTGCGAAGAGACCTACCCTGTTCGTGCTGTGCCATCAATCACTGCACCGGTACCCTCCCTGACAAGTGCTGGTACTGACGAGTGGAAAATTAGGAAGTGCCGGTACTCAGTACCGGCGAGTACCAGCCCATTTAAAGCACTGGTCTGTACCCACTAATGTCTCTTTGCACCAGTTCACAGGTCTGAATCCACCACACCCCATCTGTCTGTGTCTTCCTGTGTCAGTCCACCCCATGCACGAATATTTTCCCACCACTGTGTGCCTTCTCCTGCCTCTGTGCTGTATGTACCTTGCTGCTGCTGTCTCTTTATCCCTATGTTTTCCATGTATGAGGTTTTGTTTATTTCCCTAGTTTGTCTCTCCCTGGCCACATGCAACCAACAGTGTCTCCCTGATCCAGTATCTGGCTCCCTGTCCCATTGCTGTTTTCCTTGGTTTGCTGTTCCTATTTCCGTGTTTACTCTGTTCCCATGTTTCCCTTTTCAGATGTCCTGCTTTTCCAACTAATGTGTAGAATAATCCATTTTGCCTCCGTTTCCCTCTCTTCTTGCTTTTATTTCCGTGTTCCAGTGTTAATGGTTTGATGTTTGAATGTCAAAGATTTCCTTTGCCGTTGTTTCTGTTTTTATGTGTGATTGCTTGTTTCCCTGTCCCGTTGCTTGACTATCTGTGCCCTGCAGCTGGGGTTTCCCTGTCTTGGTGCAGGTGTTTATCCCCGTTTTACTTTCACAAGTCAAAATGATATAGAGAGGGACCACTTTGCCTTACCAAAGGAATAGGATACTATTAACACGTGAAAAACCAGTTTTCCTTGGGTTCCTGCAAACTCAACACCACTACTCTCTTACATACATCATTTCAATTACACCAGATAGGAAAATTACACAAAAGCCCAAACTGTAGTAAAAAAAATACGTCAGAATTAGAAATGTGTACAATTATGTATTACATTTTTTCTATATTCCTTTGTTTATAAAGACTATTAAAACAATTCAAGGTTTTTACTAATATAAAACATTTCATTAAAACAAAATAGCATGAAAAACAATTCATACATATTCATTCTACTCTTATACTACTCAGAGAAAAATAATACATAACAATAATAAGAAAGAGAAAAAAAGGCAATACACTCTGTCATTCAGTGATCCAAATTCATAGAAGATATGCTAACTGGAACTCGACAGGTTGATACTCGTTGAGTAGCTACAGATCCCGCCTACTGTATGAACGGTGTAGTGGCTGCGTCAACGCTTTCGATGGTGTTGTATCACTGTGTACCATCTTTCTCAAGACAATAGTATTACTCTCATTTTTAGACATGTAAGCGATCGTAAGCGTATTCCTGTTAATTGAAGCAAGGTTTATAATAGTCTGTGACGTAAGTCCCACTCGTTCCTGGGTATTTTCATCTAATACTTCATGCCCATATTGAATATCTCATTGGCAAGATGTTCAAAGATAGCAGTTAGTCTATCTCATTGGATGTAACTGTATACCTGAATTATAAGCACACTTTGTGGAAGACACTTCTTGACAGGATCTTTATATAGCTTGCTGATGTTAAAACACGTGCAGTCTTCCAAAGTCGGTAATAGCTTATTTGTTTTTCTTACTATTCCGTAGCTGCCCTTCATGAATTGGGCCTAAAAAACTGCTTCCGCCGGATCCTACATTATCTCCTGGTTGGACAGCTCGCAATGTAGTCTACACGTTTTAACATCAGCAAGCTATATAAAGATCCTGTCAAAAAGTTACGGCACAGGTTCTTATAAGCCTTGCTTCAATTAACTCAGTTTAGATGTTACAATGCCACAAAGTGGCACACGGGACCAGGGATTCACTGTCTAGGCTATATAGAGTAGACCCAGGATTCTTTGTTGGACGCAAGCCGTCAGTTCTAATATCCCCCTACAGTAGCCCAGCATTAATGGTGTATATCAAGGCATGGCTGGATCAGACACTGGCTGAACAGGAGACTGAGAGAAGGAGAGGGGATAGATCTGGAGTCCTGGATGACTGCCTGCCAAGTCATCATCTGTAAGGAATAACATTCATTAAACTGTATGTCTTCAATATGTAATAGAGAACCAATGGTTACAACAACAAAATCAGTCTTTTTTTCTAATGGATTTTATAGCCGCATGCCAGCTGGCGGCTGGGGAAGGCCTTCATTTTCAGGTTGAATTTATAAGAATTCCAGGTAGCCGTCACTGGTCCTGAGAAACCACAGGACAATTACAGTGACACTATTAAACAAACAACAAGGAGCAGACATAGCCTACAGAACAGCTAGGATTGGCCAAGTCTATAGGTCTCGCCTATGCACAAACCATTGGCTTTGTCAATGTGTTTTAGCCAGCATGGCTGCTGATCAGCATGGCCAAAACTTTGTGGCGTAAAGGAGAGTGGGGTAGACTGGAATGGCAAAGAGTGGAGTAGAGTGGCATGTATTGGATTGGCATAGAGTGGAGTCACTTAGAGGGCGAACACTAGAGTGGAGTAAAGTAGAGTGGACTGGTATACAGTGTATTGGCCTAGAGTGTTGTAGTGGCTTAGATTGCAATGGTGTAGCATTCAGCAGTGTACACATGCAGTGTTGCAGATTAGAGTGTTGCATAGTAGAGTGTAGTGGCGTAGAGTGTAGTGGTGCGAGTGTAGTTGTGCAGAGTAGAGTGGCGTAGAGTGTAGGGGTGCAGAGTAGAGTGTCCTATAGTGCAGTGGTGTTAAGTATAGTGGCATAGAGTGCAGTGGTGTTGAGTGCATTGGTGCAAAGTTGAGTGCAGTGGTGTAGAGTGTAGTGGTGTGGAGTGGCATAGAGTAGAGTGGACTGGTGTACAGTGTAGTGGTGTAGAGTGATGCAGAGTGAAATATACTGCAGTAGAGTACAGTGACGTTGAGTGGTGCAGAGTGCAGCGGCGTAGTGTGGCGTGATGCACAGTAGACTGGCGTAAAGTCCATTGGTGTTGAGTGCATTGGCATAGAATGCAGTAGTACAGAGTAGAGTTGTGTAGAGTTCAGTGGCATAGTGGGTAGTGTTGCTTAGTAGAGTGTCTGGCAGTGCAGTGTTGTAGAGTGATGTAGTGTGCAGTGGCGTAGAGTAGAGTGATCTTAAGTAGAGTGACGTAGAACGCAGTGGTGTTCAGTACAGTGGTGCAGAGTGGAGTGGCGTAGACTAGAGTGGACTGTTGTAGAGTGCATTGGCGTGGAGTGCAGTGACATAGAATTAAGCGGCATAATGTGCAGTGTCGTAGAATGCAGTGGCCTAGATTAGAGTGGTGCATAGTAGAGAGCAGTGGTACAGAGTATAGTACTGCAGATTTCAGTGGCCACAGTGCAGTGTTGTAGAGTAGAGTGGCAGAGTGGGCAAATGCATAGAGTGGTGCATAGTGGAGTGGCGTAGAGTGCAGTGGTGTAGAGCGGTATAATGCGGAGTTCAGTGGTGGAGAGTGAAGTTTTTATTTTTTAAATTTTATTTATAACGTTTCCAGACATAGACAGTGTTGGAACCGGGCTATCGACCCATTTAGGGTAGCTTGGCACAGGGAAGAGACACTCAATCCAGAAGGCAATTGTGTCGGACTTGCGCAACACTCACTACAACACCCCAGTGCAAACCCACAAAAAATGACACCACACCGTCTTGGTTAAAATATAGAACATGGAAATGCTTTATCTCATTGGGGTAAAGGAATAAAGGAAAAATTAAAAAGAAAAACATCTTGCTTAAGATATTGGATTGTTAAACATTTCCTTTTAGGATATATGTGCATTAGCTAAATAGCTCATTACATTTCTCCACAGTAGTTTAGGCACCTGGTTTCCAATTACATTTAACATGGCAGACAACAGGCAAGAATAACACTTCTAGATCAATTAGGCAGAATTCCAGTTCAATTAAACCGGTAAATACATCAAATGTTACTGTATTATATACGATTGTTCACTTAGAACATTCATAGTTAAATGAGATTCTATTTTAGCCAGTTTCTTCATCAACTTAAATTAGGCTCAGAAAGACATATGTGAAAAACATCACACTGGCTACTGAGTCAAAGAGTGCTGACTCTTCTTCACTCCTGGGCCTGAATAATGACTCTGGAGGTCTTATTTCCAGAGGGGGGTGTAAGGTTGTCACCCACTTTCTTAATTTTAGGAGTGTCAAGTTGTGCTTGAGGAGGGGTCTACCTCAGAGGTCTAGTTCTTGTATTCCCTGCTCCGGTACAATCCCTTCTCAGGCCTCCCCTCCCTGGTTCCCGGATACCTCAGCGCCCGACCAGCACTTGGGTTAAGTGGTTCTGGAGCTGCGTCCGCGGGCCGATCTTTCTCCCTCCCACTCAGGACTGGCACTTCGCCTGAGGCCGGAAGAGGCCGCTGCCAATCCGCAAGGTGTGCTTCCCCGGAGGCTCCGTAGCACAAGGGCCTCCGTGCTCTTCTGCCCCTGACCCTCCGGAGGGGCGGCCCGGCCTTTCACAGGGTGCGGCAGAGTCCAGTGCAACAGGAAATTCTGGCTTGACAAGGGAGAGTGGAGACGCGCCAGGCGGAAGTCCAGATGCCAAGCGATCCCGCCCGCATCACTCTCCTCAAGCCGGCGACGCCCCTTTTCCACCTCACGCCTGGCGTGGGAGTCAATTAGGCGATCTCCACATCTGATTCAGCGGCACAGTGTCGCCGGCAGCCTTAGCACCCAGCCCCTCAGCAAGGTCGCACAGGTTGAAAAAAGGGGGGGGGGGGAGTATCATGGGCACAGTCAAAAGCAGCTCTGAGTGAGTTGGGCCTTAAACACCTCGAGCAAGGTCAACGCTCTTTAGACAGGCCAATCAGCAACCCAAGTCACAACTCCAGATTCCACCTTACTTCAGAGATCGTGATAGAAGTCCTTCCCTTCCACGTCGTCTCAATAACTCACTGCACCACCCTTCCAGGTTTCTAGGGTCAGGGCCAGATTACTCTCACCAGATGCTGAAGTAGTTTTGTTCTGTTTAAGATTGGCCACACTGAAGCTTAGTTCTGGCAAACTTCTCACAGGCATGGCCAGATCAGCAGGAAGAAGGGCAGCACCCACAACCAACTTGCAGCCCCTAGGAGCAGTCAGATCAGCCTGAGTCACAATCCCCCTACTATGTAGTCTGCACTCCAGCCAGCCCAGCAATGACAAAATGGCCGCCCAGTGTCCTCCCTTATATAGCCTAGGCCCAGGTCACTAGAGTGGACTGGAAGGTTCTGGAACTCTCTAATGTAATCCTATGGGCCAGAGCTCTGAGGTAATTTCTAGCAGGCGTCCATCTTAAAAACTCACTCCACCCACCATTTTAGGAAGGTGCACCTGTACCTCAGCACTGGTTAGGAGTGGTGTGGCACCCAGAGACCTAAGGCCACACGAAAAGGGTTGGTGGAAAAAATAATGAGAGGCAGAAAGGGACAAAAATAAGGGGAGACCATCCAAAAGCTGACAGGTCTACTGGACAGTATTACATAGTTTCACAGTGTAGGATATACATTATAGGTTACCGTAGGCAGTGACATCATATGCAGTCTTTCCCCTTACACGTATTGTAGATATCACATCTCGTCCACCGTGCCCATATGTGACATCAATATAGCTCTTCATACAATACATTAACACTACACATGCTATCATGGAAATACAGGGAATATGAGGGAGATAACAATTCCTAGCAGAGATGTCCATCATAGCAGTCCATCATTGGTCAGCAGTGAAGGAATCAGCGATATCAGCTGCCCGTACATATAGTTGACAATGGCAGTGCCCAACCCAGCATCCATCCAACAGTAGGTTACGTCAACCCATCCCCCTCAGCCAGCCCTAGACCACCATCCTGTGTGGGCGAGTCAGAACCCCCCTCTGCACTTCGAGCGAGAAATGTTTGCAGCGGACCCCATATGTCTCTTGGTCTAAAGGTAATTGCTTGTGTTTCCGCATAAACACCCGTTTGCTCCTGACAATATACTACATCTCATATCCATTCCTTGAACTTTCGAGCTCTGCCCCTGCCCCATCGGCAAGCCAGCCGTCGTTTGGCCAGTAATAGTGCAATACCTAGAAATTTTCTACAGTGTTTGGGTATGTGTGCAGTATATCCCAGCAACATAATCAACGGGTCCCTCTCCAGTGTGATCTCCAGCATATTCTCGAGGGCCACGTGCACTTGCGTCCAGAAGTCCCATACCCGGGACATACCCACGCCAAGTCCAGGAAACCCACCCCAGCCCTTTTACACCTTTCACATCTATCATTATTTGACAGCTGAAATCGGTATTTCTTAGCAGGGGTGTAGTAAAGGCGCTTTGAGAACTTATAATGTATGACTTTGAATCTACAACTAGCTGAGATGTGTTCTGTGACCCTACACCAATAGGTCCATTGGCTTTCTGGTATTTCCTTTCCTAAATCAGCACTCCAGTGCATGTGGGCCGACCCTTCTACCCCACGACATCGTGACCGCTTGCTACTATATAGACCCGATACCAAGTGCTTCCCATCAGAGGAGTTGAGCAGGAAATGTAGTGGTTCAAGAACTTCCGGTTCACCAGGGAATTCAGGTATCACCGCCCTCATCCCCTGCCTCAGCCGTATGTACAAAAAAACCTCCAAGAGTGTGGGTCGTACATCCCTAAAGAATTGGTCCATGTAGGGAAACACCCCTTCATGGAACATGTCACCCCATGTGGTGACATTAAGTCTTCTGCACAAGGCTCGGAACCCCGATTCCTGCAGTACCACCATTTTCAGGGTGGTATGAAAGCAGGAGCCGCGGAGAGTACAATAACTGAGACTCCAGTATAACTGCCAATCGTCTCCATGCATCCACAGTGCAAGTTACCGTTGTGGGTGGTATCTCCATGGCACTGACAGGCCCATGTATGACGCCGCTCAGAGGAAGGGGCCGCCCCAGCCAGTCTTCCGTTGCTAGTTACGGCATGTATGGCATGGGCAGCATCCAATGGTATGCATAATGAGCCTGCGTGCTGATATAATAGATCTCAAAGTCGGGAACGTCAAATACACCCTTATCATAGGGCTGCGTGAGGATTGACCATTTAAGTCGTGGTTGTTTACCTCCCCATAATTCTGTCCATAGTGTTTTAAAGAAAAAAGCTCCAGGGTAATAGGGAATATTAAGAAATAGGTATAGGAATTGGGGGAGGACAATCATTTTAATGAGTGAGGCTCTTCCCACCATCGACAAGGGCAGAGAGATCCAGCGTGTCACATTATTTTCCAGTCTCATGATCGCTGTACCATAGTTATTATTATTATTATTATTATTATAGAGGCTTTTGTAACGCGCTCTGCTACTAAATAGTATAGTATCCTGGCGCGGAGAGAAAAGGAAGGGGGCAGATCACAGTAAATGCAAAAGAGGGACAGCCATTAGGCGTTGGTGTTAAAGAGGTAGGTTTTTAGGCCTTTCCTAAATGCCATGATGGAAGGGGCTGTTCTCAGTTGCAGGGGGAGGGCATTCCAAGCTCTCGCTGCTCTAACAGAAATGGATTGTCCACCAAGCCTGCTATATTTGAACTTTGGTACAGTCATTTGATGAAGATTGTTTGATCTGAGAGGGCGGTTGGGGGCATAAAGAGAAAATCTTTTTCTCAAATAGGTAGGGCCTGTTAGGTGGAGTGCACGGTATGCTAACACAAGGATCTTCCTTGTCCCTAGACACTTGGATACCCAAGTACCGAAGAATCACACCATTCAAGGGGAAAATCTAATAAAAATCTGGGGAAGATTAGTGCTGCATCTCCCTGACTAAGTTTTAAATGGTTGGTTTTATTTCGCAGTACAAGGCTCGTGCCAGGGCCAGATTGGAAACCCAAATAAGCCCGGGCTAATGTTTTCAGACCAGTCTCCATACAGTGCACACCATGTGCAGTGAGTGAGCCTGACCACTACAGAGGAAGCTTTGGGAGGCTCCCCCCCCACCCAAGAAAATGTAGGAAACAATTGTGCATTCTACAACAAATTTATCATTATATATTGACTTGCATCAGCTTTTAAAGAATAGTAAATGATGGCCTTACTATGCACCAGGATACGACAATCTTAGTTGGGGTTCTTCAATGATTCCCTTATTATCACCCTCCAACATTGACTCTCATCTCTCCGTAGCCCCTCCATCACATGTATTTCATTTGTTTTATAACATCTCTCATACCATTGAAGGATGTCAGAGCCCTTTACATTACACACATATAGGGGCAGAATTACAAGCCCCTTGCGCCATGGGTGCGTCCCAAAAACGGACGCACTGGTGGTGCATTTTAGTGCCCCATATTTCCAAGGCAGGAAAAGCCACCCTGCGTGACTTTTCCTGGTCTTGTAAATATAGCCCATTTGCACACAGCACTTTGCGTGAAAGGGGTGTTCCATATGTGTTGCTGTGGGTGGTCCCACGCAACACCCATTAAACCAGATACATTTCCAGATTTACTATAATTCGTAAATCTGGAAATGTGTCTTAATGCTATGCCTCCCCAGGGGACGAGTAGGGAGGCGCAACGAGAAGAAAAGTATTCATTTCTCCTCGTTTTTTCTCTTTCTATGCATGTTGCATTCTGCAGCATGCATAGAAAGAGGATTTCACCTCTGGTGATTGTTTATGTACTGGAAGGTGTCCCTTCATGCACATAAACAATCAGTAAAACAATGACGTTTTGCAAGTTCTATGCGTGCTAATGCAGCACACTTAGAATTTGAAAAACACCATTTCTGATTGTTTATATGCAGGAAGGGTTCCCTTCCTGCACATAAACAATCTCCCCACGATGCAGGCATCCTTGCACCATGGTGCAAATGTGCCTGTGCAGGCGCATGGCAGCAGTTTGTGTGCTAGCGCAGGGGGAAGCACAGAGATGCAACATATTGTTGTAAATATGTCGCATCCCTGTGCTTTAAAAATGACTCAGTGCGGCGCAGCCAAATGGCTTGCGGCACACACTGCGGCACATTCCTTGTAAATCTGCCCCTAGTGACAATGATTCAGACATGTAAATCAGTGTGTGGATAATGTTACATAAGGCAAATGCGACTATAAGGTGCAGGATTCACATCTCATTCATACTGGTAGGCATTTTTAAAGAGTGCTTGGTCTGGAGATGCACAAACTCAGGATTCAGAACATAACACATTGGTTAGCATTGTTGACTTTAACAATAAAAATGTATTTCCACCCAAATAAACATTTAGCAGCATCAGGATAATGAAAGACTTGGAAAAAACGCTCTTTGATGACAGTTTATAGGTCACTGTGCTAGATTACGATTATCACTTATGAACAGCACAGAAAGAATCTCAGTGACAAAAGCAGTAACCCACTAATCTTTGCACATAATAAACTGTTTTATAAAATGCCTGATACACGTTCTTTGCAGTAGGCATATTAATCCTCTGTGCTACATTAGATAAGTCAAAGTTGCCACTTGACAAAACTCTCATCTCTCTCCAGCCGGTACATAAATCACTGATGTTAGCTTGACACTTTTATTGTTGCTGGAAAACTGCTAATTCTACAAGGAACTTTGTAGTGCTTTTAAAATTACTGCCTGAGGACCCCTTGGGAATGTGTCACGGACCCCTGGGGGTCCGCAGACCACAGTTTGGGAAACACTGCCGAAGAGGCATCTAAAAATACAGCAGCAACTAGAAACTCTGGCGCCACAGTCTGTATTAAAGAGAACATGGTGTGCAAATTATGATTAGTGGCCCTTCCAGGGACAAAGCTAGACTGGTCGGGAAGTATGATCTTATCCATCAGGAGACATAGCCGAGTGGCCAGCACTTTGACCAATATTTTCATATCACAATTAATAAGTGACAGTGGTCAAAAGGAATCGCAGGCTGTGGGGGGTTTACCGGGTTTCAGTAGGGATGTTATGACCACTTCGCGCATCGAGGAAGGAAGTATCCCCACTTCGAGGGATTCCTCAAAAACTTCCCGTAAGACTGGCGCCATGACGTCAATATAACATTTATAAAACTCGGCAGGCAAGCCATCAAAGCCTGGTGCCTTTCCATTTTTCAAGGACATGATAGCCCCCCGGATCTCGTCGAGCTCAAATGGAGCACTAATAAAGTCTCTATGTACATTGCTAAGCCAACATAACACTACCTCCCCCATAAAGTCATCAAGACCCACCTCTGCATGGTTTTGTGTGGTGTATAATTTGGCGTAGTGTGAGGTAAAAGTTTCCAGAATACCTGTGATGTCTCGGCAAATTCCTCCCTCTGGTTGATCTATCTCCAATATGCTATTGTGGAACCGTGGGCAGAGTGTAACCTCAGAGAGGGCCTTCCCCGGTCTTTCCTCTTTCCCATATCTCCGCACCACCCAATACTGCCCTCTAAACTTAACTTCCCTGACAGCCTCTTCATACTCAGATAATTTAGTCCTAAAATCTTTTTGTACTTGACCTGTTTCCCCACTCAGCATGCGACCCTCCAACATCTTCAGTTCCTGCTCCAATTTCTGCAATGTACGTTGTATGTCTCTCAATACTCCGAAACTTTTGGAAATGCAGTAGCCCCTCATCGTAACCTTAAAGGCTTCCCATATTACCTCCTCACTGTCTACGGACCCTTTATTTCGTGAAAAAAGTCTGTTATCTCCTCCCCAAGTTCAGCCTGAAAGACCATATCCAACAATGCAGTTGGTTGCATTCACCATTGTGGCCTGGGCTTATCATACCTAGGGACCTTGATCGTGATTTTTACAGGGCAGTGATCAGAATAGGTCCTGGCAAGATGTGTAGCATTACATAGACCTGTTGCTAGCCCTCTAGAAATCAAGCAATAATCCAGCCGTGCCCAAGTCCCAGTGTGTGATGTAAAGTCTGTACCCTCCCTTCGCAGCGGATGTAATTGGCGCCAGCGGTCCAATAGGCCCCCCTCTTCCACTATGCCAGCCAACACCTCACGAGATTTGTTATGATAATGAACTGCAACATCAGCTCTATCCTGGGTCGGGACCAAGGCAACATTAAAATCACCCCCCACATAACATGCATAGAACCAATATCCATTATCTCATCCCACAAAGACGTGAAAAATTCAGGTGTATCCACGTTGGTGGCATAGCAATTCGCAATTGTTAAAGAATCCCTGCCCATCCTCCCCCATACAATGACATATCTTCTCTGTGGGTCCGAGAGGGTACCTGCAAGTGCAAAAGGGACATGCTTTTTAACCAATATGGCAGTGCCTTGCGCATAAGATGAATAGGAAGAGAATGCTCGGACACTTGCCCATCTGCTGGCGAAATTATTGTGGGATTGTGGGTGAATATGCGTCTCTTGCAGCAATGCCACCTGCACCTGCTGCCTATCCAGGTAAGCCAATACCTGCCTGCATTTCCTCGCATTATTCAGCCCCCTAATATTCCATGACATCACTTTCAAATCCTAGTTATCACCCCTCCCTGCCATACTGCCCTATGTGATCATTCTGACAACCCTGTAACATTGATTGGCATAGCATATCTCTCCGCAATATGTCATATGTATAATGTATATTACTGTCATCAACTTTGCAAATTTCTCCCCTCCACCCAACCCCCTCCCACTGAAGCATACCAATTAATTCCAGCATTAGTCAATCCTACCCCCTCTCTCCCATCAACCCAATAGAACAATACAACAGGGGTACTCCCATTTGGGGATTCCCACCTGGTGACTCACGGGTACTTTGCACCTATCTAGGAGACCGAGTACAACTGGTCAGTCCTCCGTGAAGCGGCAAGGGTGTCTGTTTTTTTTCATCATAAGTGTTCCGCCCAACTGCAACATTCCCATTGAGAGGTCTGAAGTACAAGGCCACAAGGAAAAGAACATATGTAGCGCACAAAAAAGATCAAGCAACATTGCATTTCCAGCGGAATTTAGTTAAATGCATAAATGAGGTCCCATCACCATCCCTGAGGAGGGTCATTCCACATCAGATAGCTGCGCCTCCGCTGTGTCATCTTGGTCAGTTGTCGTATCCTTCCGTCGTTTGATTTTCTTAAGGAACTCCTCCACGTGCTGTGGCTTCAAGTAAATATTTTGAGTGCCCTGATACGTGACTCGGAGACGCGCCGGATATAAGAGGGCATAATCGACCTGTGCCTGCCTCAGTTTCTGTTTCACGGTGTTGAACTTGCGTCTCTCCTCCTGCACATGTGCCATGAAGTCAGGGAAGATAGTAAAGGAGACACCATTAAAGTTTTGCTGGTTCTTCTCCCTGGCCACCCGCAGTACAGTGCCCCTGTCCCTATAATTGAGGAGGCACGCTATGATGGGCCTAGGCGCACTTTCAGGTGAAGGCCTCGGGCCAAGGGATCTATGAGCCCTCTCCACGATGAATTGAGGGGAGAGCGTGCCTGCGTCAGTCACCGCAACAAGCATTTTTTCGACATAGTCCTCGAGTTTGCCCGTATTTGTGCTGTCGGGCACACCTAAAATGCAAACATTACCCCGGCTTCTAGCTTCAATGTCCTCATTTTTTACGTTGATGATTTTCATCAGTTTGTCCATTTGGGTCAACGCCGTTTTCAGTTATTCTGTGACATCCTCTGTATCAGATATTCTATGCTCGCTTCCTTTAGGCGTGTATCATGTCCATCCAATTTGCGAGCAATGGCGCCCATGCGGGTAGTGAGTGTATCCACTTTATCCGCTATCGTCGCGAAGCCTTGACGCATTTCCGACAGGAGTGTTTGCATGTCTTTGCTAGGCCCAGCACCCTGCTCAGTGGGCGCCTCCACTGTGCCATTCCCCACCTCAGCACCTTGTTAGCAGGCACTCCTTTTAGCTACAAAATTGAGACGCGGCTGACGTGAATCCAGTCTCCCCATCGTCCAGAATCCAGTCGCTGGAGAGTGCCACAAAATCTTGTTGTGTGTTCAGGAAACAGTGTCAGTGCGTTTAAACTATATTGCAGTCACAGCTATAGCGTTGTGCCTCCTCAGATTATGAAATTGGTATCAGGAGGCATACAACAGAATTTATTGACACAGCAGACCATCACCAAGTCCATCACCAGTATAATCCACCTCACAATCCAGGTGCCCTACTGCACAGTATCGTCCCGCACTATGGCACCATCAATAAGCCAGAGTCCTTATTTCACTTCAAGCACACAGCGAGAGCGACGATGCCAATGGCGGTTCAGCCAGCGATTAGTCTCTCTCCTAGACCCAGCCGCCTTTTCCGCCAAGAGTTCAGGAGTAATCGAGCAGCCCGCCTCATATCTCCATGACTCGCTTAATACTAAAGTCCCAAGCAGCTCCCAAAGACTACGCAGCAGATCTGGTCTGTACTAACACTCCGCCAAGTTATACACAGCAGGATGTCCTGGATGCAATCCACTTGTATGAGCCTTCGTAGCACAAACACTCAAACTGTGCAGCCGCAGTCACATTATCTAATACCTTTATGTTGTAGCCTCGCACTGACCCCCTATGTTATTTTTCCTGTCCATCCAGTAGGCCACAATCCACTAGTGGTAAGCGCTGCACTGTCCAGCATTAGCGGCCGCCATTTTGTCGGTTAGGGTGTGTGGAGGCAGCAGGCACTCACCCGATCCGTCATGTCTGCCCCGCAGCTGCAGACCAAGGGCTCCGATACACTGCTGATGTATTTGCGCCCTGATGATGCCCTGATATGCCTCGCCGCCTCCCGTGTCTTTCACCGTCCAGGTGCTCTAACTCGAGCGCGGTCGTCCGGCCCACTCACCACGTGACCACCGCAGATCTCACAAAGGTCCTTCCTCCCGAACACTGCTCCAGTCCGCACCAGGGGTCCCACTGCTTAGCAGCTCGTACCAGGCAGAACACAGTCAGGCGGAAGATTTAGCACCGCTTGTGCCCCAGAGGTCAACGCTCGTATTAATGCACTAAGAAATCCTTTATTACGAATGATAACACAGGATAAATAAAGGATTGTTAACCGGACTGCGGGAGCCTCACGAAATCACGGCAATTCCGCTTGTGCGCCACCTAGCGCCCCCTGGTGGAGAGTGAAGTGTTGCAGTGTCGTAGAGAGCAGTGGTGTAGTGTGCATTGGCACAGAGAGCTGTTGTATAGATTGCAGTGGCGTAGACTGCAGTGGTTTAGAGTAGAGTTGCGTAGAGATTAGTGGCATAGAGTGGAGTTGCCGGCGCCGAGCTGGGTAGATTGGTATGGAGTGCAGTAGCGAAGAGTAGATTGTTTGAAAGTAGAGTGAAGTGGTGGCGAGTGTAATGGTGTAGAGTAAAGTAGTGTAGAATGCAGTGGTTTTTAGTGGCGTACAGTGGATTGGCGCAGAGTGCAGGGGTGTATAGTTGAGTGTTACACAGTACTATGCATTGCCATAGTGTATTGGCATTGAGTACAGTGGCGTAGAGTCTAGTGTTGCTAAGTGGCATAGAATGGAGTTGTGCAGAGTGGTTTGGAGTGGCTTAGACTGGAGTGATGTAGAGTGCAGTGGTGAAGAGTAGAGTAGAGTGGCTTAGAGTGCAGCATACATCAGCGTCGAGAGGCGTAGAGTGAAATGACAATGGCATAGAGTGGAGTGGTGCAGAGTGGAGTAGAGTTTAGTGGCACAATGTGGGGAAATGTGGAGTGGTGTAAAGTGGAGTGGTGCAGAGTGGAGTGCATTGGTGTGGAGTGGTGCAGATCACAGTGGAGTATGCATGGTGTGGAAGCACACTGTCATTACAGAAAACCCATTTTCAATTGAAATGAGCATTACATTTGCACAGACATACAGTTTTACTAATAAAACTATACAACACACAAACGATAATGTGTGGCAATAGCATCACTTAGTGTATTGGTTTGTTTTGATCATATTAAAGTATTTGTTTCCAACATACTTCGGAATTATCAAAAAATATGCTTCATTTGTTCGTTAATAATTCTGATATATTCTGAAATACTTGCACAGTTCATTTAAATGTTGTTGCGTGCTAGAAAAAAAAACCTTCCCTACCTCAGGTATCCAACAAGATTGTCACATAAATCCTCTCACTTTGAAGTCAGAGAAAGAAAAGTAAATATCAAGCGCCCTCCCTCAGAAGTCAGAGCCTGACATTTGACCTCTCTCTTTGAATGCACAGCAAATGTGAAAAGATAAGATAAAGATTAACAGGCCTGTTTACAGAAAGGGGCACTCCTGGAAGAAATTAGGGGAGTAGGTGTGAAAAGGCTTTTGCTCCTAGGGCGGCACAAACTCACCCTGGACGGCCTAAAAGAAATAAAGCTAGCAAGTAAAAAGCCAGAAAATGTGAGTTACAAACCACAAAGCCAATGTGCAGGGGCAGAATGCATTTGCAGGGAAGCCTTCTGAATTTCTCCAAGATTTATTTAGCAAACCAGACAGCTGCACTGTCTGGTGGGCTGCGATGTAAAACTTAGTAGGACCCCTAAGGAAAGCAATAAAAGTGCAAGTGAGGGAACTTAAGGCTGAGAACAAACTGGGCTGAGTAGCTTAAAGCGAAGCAATATAGATTTGCTACACTGAGTGAGGTTACAATCTTGGCTTCTAATGCTGTTGGTGGCTGCCTTTATCTAAAAAGCAAAGGAAAGTGTTGCTGCCATTTTGGATTGGTGAAAATGTACGAGTGAGGCGAGGAATGCTTGAGTTCATTTCAGTCACTGGTGATTACTCACTCTGCATCCCAATCCATTGTTTTTGCCCACCAAGCCACCTCAGACAGGAACTGGCTGCATGCAAATATGCCTTGGTCCTGCTCCAGTAAGAACAGTCCAGTCGGAATTGTGAGGCAATGCTCCCTCTGAACTGGAACAAAAGTATTGACTGGTTTGGGCCTACATGGAATAGGCTGTCCATTACTCTCAGTGTTGAAACCAGACGCAATCTTAGAGCTGACCTGACTTGACCCCATGCAGGTTGAACTAGACACATTTGTCTCTCTAGTCTCCACCTTCCCAGTGAGCACAAATGTCATGCGGTCCATCCATGTTAACCCCTCAACTCTGTATCACACAGAAAACCCGCTTGACAGCGTAACCTAGTCCTTGGGCAACCTGTGTTGCAACTAAGAGGTCTCACCATGATGAATTCTGACATTTAGAGAGGATGAGAGTCGAAATACATGATGTTTACTGTTTTTATTTCTAGTCTCAGTGTCTGTGCTTCCCTGCTGCCACAGTCAGTGCTACCCAACCCCTTGGTTGTAATTTCCCCACTCCACGTTCTAAGTTTACCTCCTCAGGATCTGCGTTCCCCTCCCCCAGTGAGCTTCTCTTCTGCTGTTGGCCTATTCATCTCAGTTCCGTGTGAAACGGGGTGTGGGCTCAATGTATGTGCATTTGGGGGTGAGGGTAAGACAGTGCCATTCTGGTGCCAAGTGTTGAAGTTAGTGTTCGGGTGTCTTTGGCTGGGGTTGCAATCCATATGTCAGTTAATGTGATACACTGTATTTGTCAGTGGGTGTGAGTGCAATGAGGGGCCAGTGGATGTCTAGGCCACTGTATGTAGGTGGTGCATGCATGCCTATGGGTTCGGGTGCTGGATAAGGACAATGGGTGCCACTGGAGGTGTTCCTGAGGAAAGGCCAAATGTTAGTCCCAGATCAGGTGTCAAGGGGCATAGGTGCAGTGTACCTGCCACTATTTTTTATGCAGTAAGTGTGCCAGTGTGCATTGATGCAGGGCTGCTTAGAGGTTGCATCACCACGTCTTTGTGTGCCTTTAACTATTTTAAAGTCCATACAGCAACAAACACATTTCTGTGATACTTATTTTTATGAAGCACTCAGGAGTGAGATTGTAATATTGTAGAATATTCTTGAAAGGACATTTTATTTGGATTTTAGTGATGAACATTGCTTTTGGGTTTAAATTTGAATATGAGTAAAAGAACTTGACTAGATAGTGTCCAACAGTTTTACTACACCACAGTCATAGTAATTTTTGGCAGCTAAAACATCTGAATCACTGCCTCAGAAATACAGAACTAGGTTCAGAATATACCTACACTGCAAATGTATTCACATCAGCTCCAAAATAATTCTGTTATGTTATGCAGATTTGTACAGCACACTGTAACCTGGGAGGGTATCCCGCGCCAAGCCGATGTGAGTCTAAACACACCTAGGGCCTAATAGAACTACTCAAAAAGCCAAGTCTTCAACCTCTTGCTGAATTCAGAAAGTGAGGAGGTGGCTTTTATGTGTAGTGGCAGGTCGTTCCTCTCTTTAGAAGCGATGTAGGAAAAGGCTCAGCTGCCGGATAATGTTTTCGCAATGCGTGGGGGCTTCTGCAAGTGGGAGTCCAGATATGTGAAATGTCTGGAAAGTTATTGAAAGCAGATGCAATTGTGGAGGTGTGCTGGGCCAGTGTTATGTAGTGCCTTGAAAGTGTGGGTAAGTCTCTCCATAATACGAGTAATGTCATGGTCCTGGCATACATACCAGTCCCATAAGCCATTGCAGCCTTGATGTTAGTAAGTACATTCTCATCTTCGGTCCACATTTTCCCTTATGATACTAGCGAAGGCTTACATGTGCACACTTTCAGACACCCTTTCTTCCTTGGTGGGTTTGCATCAGCAAAGGTTGGCTTGATCTCTTGGATGCTGCAAGGATCTTGTGCAATTGGTGCGCTGGCGACACTGGGATGCCAGGAGGCTAATGGAAATGCTTACAATCCATGTGCAATATCAGATCAGTGACAGATCAGCAATACCTTCGACTACTCACCTATGTGGGCACCAGCTACAATGTATGTGTTGAAAAGACTTATGAATGATGGGCTGTGTGATGTCCACATGCACACAAGCAGTATGAAGGCCGTCAGAAGCCCAACACTCTTTAAATTCATCCACAATGGCTCATTAAGTTGTGCCATGTTTCTGATTATCCTATCCCTCTTCCTCTCTTTTTGGAGTCTTCCACTTGCAGCAGCCTATTCTTGGTAATGGCACACTAGCTCCTTCCACTCTATCTTTTTCTTTTACTTCCCTAATCTCCTGGGACAAAAATCAAATGCTAGTTAAATACTCATTACATACCAGGTGACGTTGGCAAACGCAGACATCTTGAGTATCACGCTTAGATATACGTTGCTGGCATGGCAACTCTTCAAACTTCAATACATTGTTCACATAAATACAGTTAATGTTGTCACCGTTTAGATAAGAGCGTGAATCCTCAATTACAGGGGGTGTGAGTACTATCAATATGGAAGGATATGGGTATTCTCAATGTTTACCCGAAACCCTCAACCAATCTCTGCCATTGGTGGCAAATATAGTCACTACTGTGGTAAATCGTTGGGTGGCCTCATTATTGGGTTTTGCACCTAGGTTCTCGCTTCCCTAGGTGAGTACCACCTCCACTCCAGGGAAAATTCAGGAAGGATCTGTCTCATGGTGTTTAAAAATACCTCCTGTATTTTAAAGGAATATCTTTATGGGGTGGAAGATACATGGATAAGGTTAAAAAGAAAAGGTGAATTTCTTGGATGTGTTAACATACCTGGGTGGTCAACATGTTTCGGCCTCTCGTTCCCTTTCGAAATGCAGGGTTTGGGTCTTCATCTGGACCTTACTCCAATGTAACTAGTCCCTTACTGTTTGTTGATCCTTATGTTTTATCTTCTTTTTTGACTTGTAAGTCATGTACTTGCGTGTCTTCAAACCAAATTTTTGTTTTTTGGAAAGAAAGTAATATTTTCTTGTAGCCTATCATTTCTGAAAAAAGTTTTTGGTGGTCATATTGGCGCCTTTGTGTTTCACTCAAATCTTCTTATCCCAGTAATGTGACCCAGCCCATCACAATCTTAGAGAGTATTTAAACATTACTTTTATCAGTTTTTCATTTTTCAGTACTATGCAACTCATTTTTTTCAAGCGGTGGGGGGGATACATTTTTCACCCACTGTGTTTATTACAAAAATGTAATTTTTATATAGTGAGAGGGAACATGGGGTCTTAATTTGGAAAAAAAGGAGAGAAAAAGAAATAACGATAAGCTCAAAAATATACGTGAAAGGGAGAGAAGTGAAGTCTACTTTATACACCGATTTGGTGATCGTCACAATTTGAAAATCATTGTCAGACATGAATGGTAGATGGCACATTATGTGGTGGTTTTTAAGGTCTGCACCTTCTTCTCATAAAACATTTTGATCTTCAGACATTTAAAAAAATATATAAATCTACTGGGCTCTATCGTTCCATTCAAGATATTATATAATTTAGATCTATTGTTCTGTATGTGAGGTAATGTCTTTTACCATGCACTAATGCTCAGTTAGTGAATGTTGTACATGTATCTGTTCTCTACGTTGGTTATCAAATCACCCTTCCTTATAGGATTCAAAGTGAGTGTGGGCTGGTATTTTTTCAGTCATTGGTTCTATACTTCTAAAGCGCTCAGATTTTTCAATGTGGGACTC
Source organism: Lissotriton vulgaris (assembly GCF_964263255.1). Lineage (NCBI taxonomy): Eukaryota > Metazoa > Chordata > Amphibia > Caudata > Salamandridae > Lissotriton > Lissotriton vulgaris. Next base: position 1,313,265,818 of record NC_141689.1, read on the forward strand.
CCAGGGGATTATTTATAAGAAACCGCAAGCATAGCTATGGACAAAAGGTCAAGGCGTGTAGGCATCTGACAGATCTGTCAGAAGGGGATCGCAGTCATTGTTCAAGTTACAGAGGACAGCGTCCTACCGTCACGTACTTGTCGTGTTTATGAGCCCCCGGTGCAATCACCTGTGTAGACCCCTTCTGTCCTGAATGGAGGTTGGTTTGAGTATGCCAGTTCTTTTTATGTCAGGCAGTCAACATGACCTGATTTTGAAAACTGCTTTCAGGTGTGTTTGAAGAGTTTCGCACATTTTTAGAAACATGTCAGAGTGTTCCTTATTTTTACGTAATGAGGGTGATCGGTTAACATTTCTATCTTTTACATTCATAGACAAAGAATGTTGAATGTTTTGGGGGGCATATAAAAAAGGTTTTATAACTATTCTCTCGCCCTCGAAATAATGATAATAATGATTAGATGATTAATTTGTATTATAATAATACACATACTAATAGTGAATGTGAATTTACCCTTTCATTAATTGGATATTTGATATTTGAAGGTGTATTTCTAAAGCGCGGCGTTCGCTCCGGAGGGAGCATCATGGCGCTGAAAGTCCCTAGAGCCAGGTCGAAGAGTGGAAAGGGGGAGATTAGATGGCAGCTTTGGTCCAGTCTTCGGGAAGGTTGAAAATCCACGTTTTGAGAAGTTTTCTAAAAGGCTTCTCTAGGGTCTGTTGTCTTAGGAGCTTGGGCACGCTATTCCAAGCTTTGATGGCCAGGGAGCTTAAAGTTTTCCCCCCTTTAGACTTCAGGTTGAACCTGGCGGAGGACATGAGATTTTCATGGGCGGAGCGCAGAGAGCGACTCGGGTTGTAGTGTGGGAAGCGCCTGGTTAAATAATTAGGGCCTGTTTTGTTAAAGGCCCGAAAGGCAACGATGAGTATCTTAAAAAGTATTCTCTTGTGCAGAGGTAGCCAGTGTAGGGTCTTTAGAGCTGCGGAGATCAAAGATTTGCGGGGTAGTTTTAGGACAAGGCGGGCGGCGGTGTGTAGGACGCTTTGGAGTTTGGAAAGAGTGGACTTCTTGGTCCCCGCCAGGAGGCCGTTACAGTAGTCCACACGCGAAATTATGAGGGCCACTGTTACCGTTTTTCTGGCCTCAAGGGGGAGAAAGTCAAAAAACTTTCTCAGAGATTTGATTATGCCGAAGCATCTGCCAGCCACGGTCATGACGTGTTGGTCAAATGAAAGATCAGAGTCAAAAAGTACTCCGAGGTTTCTAGCAGTGGTGACGGTCTGGGGGGGGGGGGGGCAACAGAGTTATCCGGCCACCAAAGGGCTGGACTGAAGGAGGTGTTCTTTCCGATGGGGAGGATCTCTGTTTTACTAGAGTTGCACCGGAGGTGGTTGGAGTCCATCCATTGGAATACAGCAGTTAGGCAGTTTTTGAGATTGAGTTCTGCGTTGTTGGAGTTGTCGTCGGGTTGAAGGTAAATGTCCTCCCCTTCATTTCCGATATTGATATTGTTTGGGTGATATAAGTATTTTATAGAATTATTGGGAATTTCTATAATAAGATTGTAACTGTATGTTTTTGTGTTCTGAACACAAGTGTATGGTTCACCTATTGAGTGCTAACCATGGGATATTGTCATTCAGCCCTCTGATAGAGGTTCCCAATTGGTACACCCATTGTTGCTCTTTTTCAAAGAGACTTTTTTCTGCATTTTTGTCTACTCTTTCCAGTGTTTCCAAAATGATCCCTTCCAGCTAGTTTTCAGTGTTTTTGTGTTCAAGAAAGTGGTGACTCATCCTTGTCGTTGCTGGGGGGTTCTCCTATACGTATTTTTGCTTTCCTGCAGCAGGTCATCCCAATGTATCTGAGTTGACATGGCCATGTAATCATATAAATGATGTGGCTTGTGTAGCAGTTGGTATGTGTTCTTATTGTCCAATTCATCTTAGTCGTTAAATAGATGGACTTGACATTCTTGGTGAGATGGCATCCAGAGCATGAGCCGCATGGAATATGTCCTGGGGTGCGTTGCAGACCCCAGATGTTGGGTACTGTTACTCTTTTCTGGTGAGGATATTTCAGGCTCGTGTGTACGAGGTAATCCCGTAAGTTCTTTCCTCGTTTGTTTGCAAATCTTGGTAGTGACCAGTCCAGGTCACCGGAGTGGATGATGTTCCAATGTTTTTTGATAGCCTTTTTCACCTGATTTGTTGTTGTGCAGTAGGTTGTAAGACAGAATATAGTATTCACATCCTGGGATTTGTTGGTTTCTTCCAGGAGGCTCTTTCTTTTTTGGTTTCTTGCACATTTCTTGCATTTTTTCAGGATCTGCTCAGGATATTTTCTTGTGTGAGATTTTCCATTATGTAGTTAGCTTGTTTTTTATAGTCTTTTAGATTGCTGCAATTGTGGCAAATTCTTAAGGAATTTACTATATGGGAAGTTATCTCAGAGTGGGCGCGGATAGAAGCTGTTCAAGAGTAACAAGCTAGTCCTATTCGTCGATTTGTAGTAGGTCTTTTTACTCAGTTCCGTTCCTTCTGAAAAAATTGTTACGCCTAGGATGGCTAACTCTGTGCTGTGTGTGGAGCAGGTGAATTTCTAAAAATTGTTGCCATTGAGCCAGACATAAATTCTTGGACATTTTCCTTGTCTCCTTGCCAGATGATGAAATATCATCGAAGTACCTCTTCCAAAATAGTAGCACCTTTTGTACGGATTTGGGTTGTTTAGTATGTGTGTCATCAAGAACTCACTCACATATAGTCCTGCTAGGCCCTAGATAAGCATTAAGAAAAATGGGGTAACCCATAAGGCATGGACCTGGGTATATATTGATATAGAAAAACAATGGTCCTAAACCTATTGATTGTGATGCTTGATTTAATCAATTCTTAGTCAATTCTTTCATGTAGAGCAACCCCACCCAGTCTGCTCTATAGTACTCAAGTTGCTTAGTACCATGAGATAAACCTACACCACGGTTAAAGAAAAGTACTTTTTGTTTTATTTTTGATTTGTTTTTTCTTTTTGTTAATAGTTCATTTTATACACAATATATCATTTCAAAATAGATAAAAACAGGATGGTTGCCCAAAAAAGAGTGTGCAAAAGAAAAGGGTGATTAGAAGTGTGAAACAAGTGAACAGAGAGGAAAAATTCACAGTAGTGGACAGAGATTATTCACATTATTTGACAAACAATATCGGACATATGATTTTCCGTATTGAGTACCTGGCCAAACCTTTTTTCAAACTTATTACAATCAAAACGTTATTACATACAAGCATATATGTCTTAAGGTTTTTTGCACTATATACACAGGTTTTTTTAATAATTGGTCCAAGGTTATATGAGAATACCGTCGACGTTTCGACTCGTCTTATGCCCAAACGGTGATTTGAACCTGGGGATTGCGAGTCTTCATCAGGACTGGAAAAACAGACGGGGGCAACCAAGGGATAATATTAACCCTACAAAAAATAGAGTAGGAAATTACTAACCGTGGTGGATGAAATAAGTTAAGAAACCTTAACCCATGAATGGCTATGGTCTTTTTTCTTACCCTTCAAACAATGAGAGAGCAATAGGAGGTGTTCCAAAGTTACAACTTCCCATCAATTATCCTGTAAGAACAAATGATACCTAGAATTTATCTAGGTCTGATAATTGGCAATACTCTAACCATTACCATTGTTTAAGGAAGAATTATTTACCTCAATGTAAGATTCTCTCCTCACTTATGTTGGGAGGGCAATACTTAATATATGCATCATGGCGAATAAATACCTACAAGTAATTTGGATAGTATCAGTGTACCGCACACCCTGGAAGGCATAAAGGTAAAGGATAATTTCCAGAGAATTTACCTTGGTCTAATTGTTGTAGTGTAGTTCCTAGTTTCCCACTAGGCCCTGCGCATTGGAATAACATAAACAGTAGTATCGACGTGGAACTGCGTATATTCCAGGCCTCCACTGACTATGCTAAACTTAATTGGGTGTGTTACCAACTAGCTCAGAGGTCACTGGAAACTTTCTTCTCTGCATGGGAAGTGATCAGCTTCCCTGGCACAGACAAGAAGGGATTCAGCTTTCCAACAACCGTGCAACATGACAACTTTGCTCCTCAGATCAAGAGTCAATCTCTAGGGTTGTGTGAAACAATAGACATGTATTTCACTCAGTCAGTTTAGTGCAGTTTACTTTCACGAGATGTAGAGAATAGAGAGACGGGCGTTTGTCAATAAAGGGTTAACATTTATTGAACAGTCTTTCTTCTCGTACAAGAGAAATGTATTGCCACAATTGCAAGACTTGTTATTATAAAAAGTACGTACAGTAAGATAAGGATTGCGAAATAGAACTGTAAAAGCATTGATATGGTTTCTTAGCCATACAATGGTTTAAAAGTAATAAAACATATATACATTCATATATACATTAGGCTAACATACTCAACTGGTGCTTCTAACTAAGCCTACCCCAGTGTGCTTGACCTAAGCCTAACACGTGGAAGGGGAGTAAGTAAGTAGCTTTAAGTTAAGTTGGTTTTGCCAAGGTTTGCTTCAAGAATTCTCGTCTAAGGGTTTAGTCAACACCATACCTCTGAATAGAATGATGGAAGTCTGGTATTTCCTTCAGGGGGCACTCGGTATCCCAGTCACCCGCGAGGGCAGACCGGAAACGCTGGAGCTGGATTTCTCTGCAGGAGAAAGGCAGCGGCTCTCTTCAGCGCGTCGAGGAAGGAGGGGGGACAGCGTCCGCGGGCAGCTGGAATCTGCTGGGCTCTTCGCAGAGGGACGGCTGTTCAGCTCCTAAGCGTACTGCACCATCGTTCGCGCTTTAGCAGCGATAATGGTATCAGTAGCTTCACCACCAAGGGGACAGCAGGCTGCAGCGACAGGGTGCTAGCTTCACCAACACGGGGTCTTGCAGACAGCTAACAACAGGCAACGAGCTATTGCTTAAGGCAACGTTGGTAATATTTATACCTGACAGGTGCCGGGTTTGACGCAAGTTTGTTGGACATAAGACGTCAATTAAAGATGTCACTAGGAAGTGATAGCTATCAGTTGCTCATTAGAGTTCCATTACTAATCAAAACACAGCAAGCGGGGATTTCCAGGTTTGCTGAGTTTTTATCTTGTTGAAGAACTCGGAGTGTTAATCTAGGAATATCAGATAGTGACTTCTGCTCTGTCATTGCACTAATTGGTCGCAAAGGAAGTGGCAGAGAACTATGCTGGAATGTGGCTCTGTTCGTGTGAGGCCAGAGATGACTTTCTGAAAATCGCACTTGAACGGTTATGCCAATATAGGGAATAAATGGATTTATAGCCGAATAGGGGCATAAGGTCACAGTATCGATCAGGAACCTAGATAAACACGCAACACCCACTCCATGTTTTCATGTCCATCAAATTACTAAAACTAGAGCAATTAGATGCATGTGTAACATTGCCCACCCCAAAATACATAAATGCATTCGAAATAGGCGTATTTGTAATACGTGAAATTTAGGTACTGTACGTTTTTTGAAGCATAGGAATCATTCAAAAATTATTGCATATGGAATCAATGAACGATTATGCAAAAAGAATTACACATGAAGTATCTCTGACAAAAGAAGGGCGAGATAAATCATCACATATAAATGCATTGCAATAACATGTGCTAGAGGCTGATGTAATGTTGTTATGTCTCTAGATGTGTTTAGAAATAGAAGTTTGAAGCTTCTGTTCTCTAAGAATAGTTTTTACGTTAAGCAAAGAATTGTTCGTGCCAAAAAAAGGTCAACATTAAAAATGTCCAATTCAAAAGAATTATTGCTTGAACGGGGAAATAGAGTTCCAAAGCTTTTTGCAGTTTTTGTTGATCAAAACTGAAGGCCGAATTCAGAGTTCATGGGAACGCTGTGTGTCGGAAAGCTTCTCCAAAGTTATTGTTTCTGTACGGGTGAGAACATCGTATCAGACAGGCTCTCAAAGAATTGGTCTACAAAATCAGGTGACAGTTCAACCAAATTCGATAGCGCTGTAACTTGGCAGGTGTGAGAATGATTGCTGTCATCGTAGTCAGGAGCAGCAATGCTCACAGAAGGCCGTACCTGGGTGATGCTGCTTTTGTCACTCACTCCACTGTTACCACCTAGTCGTAGTACAGGAGTCTCAACGAATGCTGTCATCAGGATTGGTAGCCGCTGGGGACAACACAATGCGTGAGCCGTTATTGGACTGAGCAAAGTATCGACGTCCGTTGGTACTGCTGATGGAAGTGAAAGACAGATGTCCAACACGCATTCATCTCCGCATAGCATACATCTTAGTACCGGTAAGATACAGTTCTGCCATATAGGTCCGAATGAAAGGAACCAGGTCATGTTTAGATCTCTCAGCCTGGCCAATCCAAGGGAACAATGCTTGCATACAGCATTTGACCATGGATGTTACTCTTACTAGATAACTTTTCCCTGGCACAAGGCCACAACATCTGTGATCCGTTCTAAGAATGTAACTCCCGTTTGAAAGTTGCATAAAGAAGGGCCCTATCTGAGTTGCAGGTGTGACTAGCTGGTGGCATGAAAGGTTGTTAGAATTTCCATCACATGCGCCGTGTAAATTAATACCCTGACACAAAAGTATACCGCTTAGTGAATGTTTACAGTTCTCACCACTAAGAAATACATTTTTGTCACTGTCACTATAGCAAGAATGAGTGTATGGTAATTTCCATTCAGATTTTACATATCCTTTACCCAATTGTTCATACTGGCCAGCAGGTATGTACTCAAGGCATTTTTTTAAATCGGAAAGTTGTTATCGGAATTGTGATAATTCCGTGTATTATCCATTCAATGACAGGACTCTCTGACATTGTCAATGGTAATCTCTCGAGTTTTTCGATGCTCAGGATTGTATAGTCTGCTCCTTTCTGTGCCAAACTGATCTGTTTATCAGTAAGGTTAAAAATGGAAAATAATGACGTTGTGTTGATTAAACGCCAAGGCACATAGCCTGAACGAAGATTTTGCAGCGTCCAGCCTAATTCTATAATAGAGCGTAATTGAGTTTGGCCATGTTGTAACATTAGCAAGTCTCTATCTATCACATCAAAGGCAGAGGATACAATATTGTCCAACGAATATATTCTGGAAGACAGAGTCATTAACCCATTGTCTACTACAGAAAGTGATTTCTCCAAATTAATGCGATCAATTTCTCGTATTTTTTCAGCAGTTTCAATTTGTTTGACTATCCAAGCCTCGTTGTACGCAGCATAGATACTGGTCGCTATGAAACGCTTCTGACGCTGTTTGCGTGGTCCAAGAATGAAATCGCGCAAATCAGCACCATCTTTTAGTAAAGACAAGTGTTGCTTAATTTCAGCCAGTGTGGATGATGTTAGCCATTCAAGGCAGAGTTTCCCTACACTGTATGTTGTTATTATCCCTGGATGTTGTCTCTGGGAGTATCTCGAGTCTAATCTGGTCAACTTTAACCCCTGTGTTTTATTCAGGAATCTATCTTGACAGCTGTTTGTGTCAGTAGGCCAGATTAACCACTTTTTCCAATCAGGATTTGTTCTGTTAAAATGTAAAATTTGTGACACGTCTAACTCAATATCTGTAGTTGCATTTTCAGGTATTGGCTTTGGTATAGACGGTTTTTTAAGCTCTTTTATCTTAGCTAGGCCAAGGCAAGATGTTTGGTGTATTGTGTCATTTAAAAACATCATTTGTTCTGGTATCATGCAGGTTCTAAATAGTGCTTCAATGCCTTGCACCTGCCAATCTTTTGTACCCCAAATTGTTTTCGTTTCAATATTATTTTTCCAATAATCAAAACCAAATGTCATCATTTTGTCATAAAATGCTTCTGAATATATCAATTTAGAATTTGTCAGCATTGTTTTCATTCCTGTTTTATCTAACTGTTTGTAATAAAACGTTTCTGCATTGCTGGTGTTAAACCCTGAGAAGTATTTGAATTTCTCAAAAAATGCTTTAGAACTGCTTTTAGGTGGTGTAGCACAATGTTCCCATTGATTATACATAAAAACATTTCTAGGCTGTGCAGATTTATGCAAGTAATGATCACCATAGTGTGTGTAACAGAATAACTGCTCATAACTAGATGAACCTTGTAAATAATCATGATCTGTGAATCTAGCTGACATTACTAAATCAGACATCATGTCATTAATACTGTTAAAGTCCCAATCATCAGAGAATGTACTAGGTGTTACAAAGTCACTTAAGGAAACCTTCAGTTGATGAGGATACTTCAGGATTTCGACCGGACCATATATCTCATAGTCTGTTTTCTCCCATACTACCCCACCAGGTATTTGAATGGCTGTGACGTTTACTGTTGACAGTTCTCTTTTCTTCACGTGGGATGATCTGTGTGGTTTCAGGACTAGGTTGATGTTCTGACTTGCTGTGTCCATTGTAATATATTTTCCCTCAATGAATTTTCCCAAACACAGTACCATGATGAGCCAAAGCAGGAGGAAAAATACACCTAGACCGAACCAGAACTCTAGCCAAGGGGAAATAAGGTAGATTTCCTTTAGTTGATGAAAGAGTTCCGTTGCTTTTTCTTTAAAGGTCTTTTTTGTTTCTGGCATCACTTCGGGCTCGTTTTGATCTTCAGAGAAGTTGTCAAAGTTGATGAAATAACCAGAGGCAGTTCTGTCAATTGATGGGATTGTTCTTTCAATCTGTCTCTCGTAGCACTTTCTGATGCCACATTAGTGTAGACTGGTGTTGTTTCTTGACGAACTGTTTCAATCTGTGTCTCAAGAGGCACGAGTTCCATGGCATTATTGCATAGTCCTTCATTGTGCACTGCAGGCTGATCGAATGTGATTAGTCTTTCAGTTTGAACCTCTTGGATTGTTGCAAGTTTGGGTATTCTGTTGTTTCTTGGGAGTCCACTGGGCCTACTGTTGATTATAGGCCACATGCTTGTGGTTTTACCAGATCGATGGACACAACTCTGTTCTCCTTTTTACCAGCAAGGGGCGGTAGCACAACTGATCTTGTTCCGGTGACTGCCAAGACAGGTACTGCTTTTCTGTAAGAAGGCCCAAATTCCTCCTTCACCGCGATCTTTTCTCTGACTAGATCCCCAATCTTTGGAATCCAGACAGGCCTTGCTGGGGCTGTTGCTGGTGGTGCCTCGTCAGTGGTACTTGGCTGTTGCTTTAACTTTATGACTATCGAGGTCCTGAATACGCATTCTAATTCCGAACAATAGTTCGTATGGGCTGAAACCTTTTAGAGAATTTCTTGGCATGTTATTAAGACTAGTCTGGACACTTATTAAATGTTTGACCCACGCAGCGCCTGAACCTAATACCTTCGCTGTTATAGATTGCTTTATGTCCCGGTTTTTTCTTTCTACCACACTGTTCCCTTCGGGGTGCGACAGACAAGAATACCGCAACCCAATTCCCATGCTAGCCATGGCCTCCTTATAGGCTCGAGAGCTGAAAGCAGGACCCTGGTCAGAATGGAACGTGGTAATTGCGTATATGCCGATATGGACTCGCAAATCTTTTATAACAGTTCTAGCGTCAGCCGAGTGCTGGAAGCCTCATTTTTTAAGTGTGTTTAGCCTTAACTGATTAATAGGACGCAGGTTGGGGTGCAGGCAGCGTTACGCTGTTTCTGATCGGTAGCCGGTAGCATGGCTCACTACTGCGATCCCTATTGCAGTTTTCACAGTTGTTTACATATATTCGGTGTTCTACACTCATTCCCGGCCACCAGTATACTGATTGTAATTCAGTCAGAGAGTCCCTGATTGTTTGGTGTCTCAGACCCAATCCCATGTGTGCGTCTGCTATTAAAAATATTCTCCTGTTCATGTTTGGAATTACTCTGTCCCCCACTCCAGGGATTCGAGCAAAAGGAACGGAGTTTGCATCGATTATGTATGCATAATTGAGTGGATAGTTCACGGGTAGTGCTGCACAGTCGCCTTTTACGGTCGTTTTTACTGCCAGCATGGTTTCCCCGTCTATGTATTTATCTGTACGCTTTTTTGTGGCTACGGAAGCCGGTTTAGTTGCTTCCGCTGTGGCTGTATTAGCCAATGAATTCCCTGCAACGTGAACGCCATCACGTTGAAGACTCTGTGCGTGGATCACGTGAGTCTTTCGTAGTTCTTTGTGTAAAAGAGCTACTTGTTTCCAGAGCAATTTATGCTTTATTGTGGCACCTGTGTCATCTTTGTAGTCGTTTTCGATCCAACTCTGCAGTTTGTTATTGTAAGAGTTGACGCAAAAATGAGAATCGCACACGATAAGTGTCGGGAATTCACGTTCTGCATTTTCGAGCGCCATCTTTAAAGATCTGATTTCAGTTCTCTGAACCGAACAGTTTCTTACAGATTCAGTTTTTGTTACTTTCGGTCTGAATTTACCGCACAGCCAACGACCTTTAATAATCGCACATGCTGCATCGTAGGATTTTCTCTCTACGTTGAAATGCTGTACAAATCCATCTGTATAGATTATACAGGCGTATTGTGAGAGAGGCAGAAGCTCGATTGGCAGAGGATATTCTTCTTCATATTCTAAATCATTCAGTTCTTCGAATTGCGGGGCGAAATAGTATTTCACATCTTCCGCTCCCAGAGAATCTATACACTGTATCCATTTCGGATCCAGTGACACTGTAGGCAGGTTTACTGGGCTGAATAGCGCCTTGAAGGCGGATTCCCCTGTAAGGATATTAATCCGTTTGCCGTGTTCTAGTTCTCGTTCATTTGCTAATGCGATTTGCACTGCTTTCACAGTTCTTTCTGTGTGACTGAATGTTTTTTCTACTTGTGTGTACAAGTGTGATTTAATTGAAATTGGTACCTTTTCTCCCTCATTAGAGGTCAGGTATGTGAATCCGCATCTTCCTGGGATGACTCGGATTACAAGATCGATCGTGTTGTCACGTGTATCTAATTTAGTTTTTGCTAACATGTCTGTTTGCAGTGATCTCAAAATTTCTGTGTGTTTTTGAGTCCAATTGATTTGTTTAAAATCGGGTTTAATTAGTTCGTAGAGAGGTTTAACCCTCTCTGCGTAATTTAGGATGTAAGTTCTTCCGAAATTCAGAAAACCTAGTATTGATTGTAAATTCTTCAGCGTTTTTGGAGCTTGGAGTACAGCACACTTCTCTAAGAAGTTGTCCGCTAGGCTTTTCCCTTCACTTGATAATTCGTACCCTAAGAATAGTACTGTCAGATGGGCAATTCGAGACTTTTTAAAGTTGAATTTGTAACCCTCTGCTGCGAACCCAAGTATAATGGTGTTCACTCTTTTCAAGTGAGTATCCAAGTCGTCGTCTGTGAGATAGATATCATCTACGTAAGATAATGCCTCATCATCATAGATTTGTAGTAACTCTGTTACCCTAGCTGAGAATAGTCCTGGGCTGTTCTTGAACCCCTGTGGGAGTCGACAGAATTTTTCTGCGACCCAAATGCGGAGAAAGCGGTCAAATATCTGCTTTCCGGTGCAATGTTTTGACAAAAGAAACCATTAGATATGTCTAATGTCGTTTTATATTTTTTCCTAACTATGTTATTCATTAGGGCTGCACTATGCGAGTTTTGTACTGCAAAAGTTTTACAACATGTATTAAGATGTCTGTAGTCCAAAACTAGACAATATGAATTGTCTGGCTTGGAGACAGGAAACAAAGGATTGTTCATTTGAGAGGTGCATGTTTCAATCACCCCCTGGTACTCAAGTTGATCTAAGATCTCCCTGACCTGTTTTTTAGCTTCTTGCTTAATGGGATACTGCCGTTGGGCAGTTGGTTCACTTTTTAATTGGATTTTGTGAGGAGGTGAATCCTCATCCCATCCTACATGATTTTTATACAATGAAGGTGCCTGGGCTACTGCCCATTTCCTTGCATATGTATATTTTTTGTGAATTGGAATGTGATTCGAGAAGGCAGGCATAATCACTTCTTCGCCACGAGGGCACTCCCTGACAAACTCCGGGGGCCAATCTTTTTCAGCTAACAGAATATCGTAGCCTTTTGAGAGCTTATCCCAAAATAGACCCCTAATTTTCCTAGTCTTATCACCCTCCATACGCAATGTTATTTCGTATATTTTATGGGGCTCGCTAAGTCTGGTGTCGGCAGTTTCAACCTGAATGTATTCATTCGTGTCCACTGTCTCCAGATGACTCATCAAGATCTTGCGCGCTATACTGATTTCTGCTGCACTGTCCAACATTGTCAATGCCCACTCCCCGTTTTTCAACTGTGTCCTCAGTATTCTCGGCATGGTTGATTACTCTAATACTGGCTACCTTCTTTTTCTGAAATTGAGATTTTTTACTCTGAGCAGGTTCCTTGTCTTTGGACTTGGTGTGCTCTCCTGGGTCTGACCGTCCTCTTCTTTCCGATTTCTGTGGAAAAGATCGAGAGGGACGTGTATCAATACTATGATATCTATCAGGTTTTTTCAGATTATCCCTATTTCTAAGGTTATATCTTTTCTCAGAGGGCTCCCTCTGGGGAGACTGGCGTTCTCGAGTCGGAGTTCTTTCCCTCCGTCGAGGAGACCTTCCTCTGGTCTGGAAAACTTTTTCCTTGGGAGTGGATTGTTTATTTCCATCCCAGTTCTTTTTAGGAGTGTTTAAATTATTTTTAATAAATAATTTTTCAGGATTTTCGAGCAGTTGGGGCTTTACCGGTTTCCCACCCAAGCTGTCTCTACCTAATTCTTCATAGCATTTTTCTATGATTTTTGCAAGCTCAACAGGATCTTTTATATCTGTTTCCCTCAACTTCTGGCGGATCGCCACAGATGCTGCTTCTCCTTTTATGTTGGCTAATAATATAGCCGAGACCTGCTTGAAGTCTTTCAGTAATTTCATACCTAGATTTAAAGCGGGCTCTGGACCGTATTCATTTTGAATCTGTTTTAGCACTTCTGGTATTACCGCCATAGACGGAACACCGTGTGTTTTTGTGTAAATGGAAGCAAGGACTGTACCCCAAGTGTCACAGTCCTCCACGTGTGGTGCGATTCCCATAGGAAGGCAGATGGTCAAGATTCTGTGTTTCTCTATAGGGGTAGTATCAGGAAATACTGCCTCTATTTGAGTGATTTTCTGTGCTAACCAGAAGGGAATTTGTTCCCGTTTAACGGGTGTTTTACCAAGACATGACTGTATGTTCTGTGGTGTGATTTTATTAGTGTTCCCCTGATGAGGGGTCAGCTGTGGTACATTAACAGCTGGCTGGACTGTTGCAGTCCGCATTACATATTGGACTAATTGCCTATGTATTTTTATTAATGTGTTTAGCTGTACTAACAGCTCTTCTCTTGACATTTTTACAATGTCAGGATGTGGTGTGTAGCTGGCTAGAACCGGCCACGTGGCTCCTGGTCTACCTAGTGGACCGAGCCTGGTAATGTGATCATTGTGTTTTAGGGCGCCATTAAACCAGAGCAGGTGCTCTTGAAATTTAAGTGGAATTTCAATCTCCTCGAAAGGAGCGTACTCTTCCGGAGGTTTCTCTATTTTGTAATAGTGAAACTCTTTTGTTATAGCGTTTACCGCTGGAAAGTTTATCCATGAATAGATGAATAGAATACCTCTGTCTGCCGATATTCGTGAGCCTCTATCACGAAAATTACTGTACCACCGTGTGGTGGCAGTCCGTTTTCTATAAGTTTTAAAGTTATAGATTTTCTTAAATGTGCCGGGATGATTATTGCACCTGGTACCATATCGTCGGAATCCTGCTGAGTCGCATTTACTGCGGCCCCAGTGGTCCTGTTATTTTCTCCTGGCATTGTTAAAATGCAAGGTTTGCAGAGTAGGTCTCCAAGGAGACAAAGATTAGGTGCACAATATTTTGGAACACTGTATCCTTCAACGTTGAATAAACCAGAGCTTTACATAGGAATCTCTTCCTACTAAGGTCGGGCGGATTTTAACCTTTCACCCACTCCAGACGTCTATTGGAGTATTTACGGGAGAAAGGGGTCTGTGTGAAATATGCACGACTGAGTTACTCTAACGTCTTGCATTAGTTTATCGCCTTACCAAACGTTTGGGCGCCATGTAGTGTAGTTCCTAGTTTCCCACTAGGCCCTGCGCATTGGAATAACATAAACAGTAGTATCGACGTGGAACTGCGTATATTCCAGGCCTCCACTGACTATGCTAAACTTAATTGGGTGTGTTACCAAGTAGCTCAGAGGTCACTGGAAACTTTCTTCTCTGCATGGGAAGTGATCAGCTTCCCTGGCACAGACAAGAAGGGATTCAGCTTTCCAACAACCGTGCAACATGACAACTTTGCTCCTCAGATCAAGAGTCAATCTCTAGGGTCGTGTGAAACAATAGACATGTATTTCACTCAGTCAGTTTAGTGCAGTTTACTTTCACGAGATGTAGAGAATAGAGAGACGGGCGTTTGTCAATAAAGGGTTAACATTTATTGAACAGTCTTTCTTCTCGTACAAGAGAAATGTATTGCCACAATTGCAAGACTTGTTATTATAAAAAGTACGTACAGTAAGATAAGGATTGCGAAATAGAACTGTAAAAGCATTGATATGGTTTCTTAGCCATACAATGGTTTAAAAGTAATAAAACATATATACATTCATATATACATTAGGCTAACATACTCAACTGGTGCTTCTAACTAAGCCTACCCCAGTGTGCCTGACCTAAGCCTAACACGTGGAAGGGGAGTAAGTAAGTAGCTTTAAGTTAAGTTGGTTTTGCCAAGGTTTGCTTCAAGAATTCTCGTCTAAGGGTTTAGTCAACACCATACCTCTGAATAGAATGATGGAAGTCTGGTATTTCCTTCAGGGGGCACTCGGTATCCCAGTCACCCGCGAGGGCAGACCGGAAACGCTGGAGCTGGATTTCTCTGCAGGAGAAAGGCAGCGGCTCTCTTCAGCGCGTCGAGGAAGGAGGGGGGACAGTGTCCGCGGGCAGCTGGAATCTGCTGGGCTCTTCGCAGAGGGACGGCTGTTCAGCTCCTAAGCGTACTGCACCATCGTTCGCGCTTTAGCAGCGATAATGGTATCAGTAGCTTCACCACCAAGGGGACAGCAGGCTGCAGCGACAGGGTGCTAGCTTCACCAACACGGGGTCTTGCAGACAGCTAATAACAGGCAACGAGCTATTGCTTAAGGCAACGTTGGTAATATTTATACCTGACAGGTGCCGGGTTTGACGCAAGTTTGTTGGACATAAGACGTCAATTAAAGATGTCACTAGGAAGTGATAGCTATCAGTTGCTCATTAGAGTTCCATTACTAATCAAAACACAGCAAGCGGGGATTTCCAGGTTTGCTGAGTTTTTATCTTGTTGAAGAACTCGGAGTGTTAATCTAGGAATATCAGATAGTGACTTCTGCTCTGTCATTGCACTAATTGGTCGCAAAGGAAGTGGCAGAGAACTATGCTGGAATGTGGCTCTGTTCGTGTGAGGCCAGAGATGACTTTCTGAAAATCGCACTTGAACGGTTATGCCAATATAGGGAATAAATGGATTTATAGCCGAATAGGGGCATAAGGTCACAGTATCGATCAGGAACCTAGATAAACACGCAACATTGTCTTTTTTCAATTTCTGGTATGAGGTGCTCCTGTTGATAATATCAGGTAGCTGTATAAGGAGACACAATGAGGTCTCACTTAGAATATACATTAGAAACTTTTTTCAGCCAAAATTCGCGTGTTAAAATTAATCACAATTACCTTCTTGAGGTGATTACGATGCACATATGTAGACAGGCCTTGATTTTATATGGGCTCCTACTCGTGAAATCGGGTAGCTGTTTCAAGGGAGACACAAATCGATAAGGTCTCACTTGATGCATGTAGCTCATTATTAAAAGCAAAAGATATTTTCCGGAGCTTGTGTGTTACAATTAATCACACATACTGTTTAACGGGGCTTACCTTATTTCCAATATCCTGCCCGAAAAACAGGCCTTGATTTAATATGGGCTCCTACTCGTGAATTCGAGTGGCTGTAGTTAGGGAGACACAAGATAATGGAGTCTCACTAAATTTCATTCGAGGCGTGTTACTCGTTTTTAAATGCAATTCGCGAAATTCTTGTGTGTTACAATTAACCACACACCATGATATGCGGGGCTTACCTTATTGCCAATAGTTCTGCCCGTGTAAACAGCCAAGCCTCAGTGTGTACTAGGACGCCGCCGTACCTGCTCCCGCATTTCCGCATTCAAATGTACCCAGCACCCCTCTTCCAATGGACATAGAGAGAGGACTGGTTCTGGAATAGAGTAACGGAGTGTGTAAAAACACACAAACGCGCAAATTCCTTTAATTATCTTATGTTAATGATCGTCTTCTATTTATTATTATATTTGAAGAATTTTCGCGACATAGGATTTCGGCGATTTTTATTTTAAAAAAAAGGGGGAAAAAATGAGGAAGATCAATTCCTGAGTCTCACACATTATCCGTTCAATAATGTCTACGATAACTAAGCCCTAGATTTCTATATCAGGCCCTAGATAAGAGCATTACCCATTTTTTTGTTGTTCTGTACTTCCCTAGAAGAACTAGATATTCTGTGATTTCTGAGAATGTGACAGTAGGTTTACTTATGTCCTTCACGATGTGATTTGTTCAACTTCCATGATGGCAACAGTTCAAATAACTAACCTCTGAAGCTAAACTGAAATCTTGCCAATGCTTTTAAAACACATTTTGTAAACAAACTGAGGACATTTGATAACGGCCATCTTTTCAAACAGGAAAGGCAGTCTATCACAAACAAGGCAACATTTAGATGGATTGATCCTGGTAGGCTTTGGACGCTTCTAAGAGCAGCACTCTGTTTTGGAATAGCTTGACAGTAAGTGGGCGAATAAAAATAATTTAGAAATCTGTTTTGGAACACTCTTGTCTTTCCGAAGGAATGCTCGTACAAGTTGAGAAGATCAATATGAGCCAATTCTCTTGGGAAAAACATGATACAGTTCTGTGGATAGGGAAACAAACACACTTGTTTAGTGGAGGCAAATAGTAATCCTATTTGTAGCATTTACATGAAAAAAATGCCTAAATACCGCTTGAGATAGAAATTCAAGATATTTGACTCTATAACTTCTGGCACCAAGTACATGTTTTTTTCACTCACTTTCCCTTTGCATTGACCTTTGTTGACTAATCTGACAATCTTAAAACACAGCTTTGCAAAGCCAATAGGTCTCGCCAAAGAGAACTATTGAGTTTGGCAGTGTTTTGTACCCATGCTGTACAGCAGCACAATGCTTTGCAGTGTGACTAGAACAACAAAAAAGCACTATGACACAATCGGAGCTAGATTTTTTTTGTAAAAAAGTGCATTAGTGCTGGATACACCATGGTGCTTTTTAAAATAATTTTTATAGGCACGCTGCTATACAGGTAACCTACAAATCATTGCCAATGTCGGCAATGCTCCTGGTGTACAGCATGAACAAAAGGCAATGGCAGAGCCAATAGTCTCAAATGCAAGACCTATTGGCATTGCCAATGCTTGCTAGGTTTCAGCACAACATCCCTGTGATTCAGACCAAATCAGTTAATCTCCCCATGTGTGAAAAATAAAATAAAAAGAACATTTAGCAAAAACCTCTATCACATAAAGAAAGCAACTGCACCCATGTCATAGTGAAAATACATTAAAAAGCAGATAATAGCTGTTGTCACAATAACTACTGATAACATCTGTTGTCACATTAAAAGCAGATCACAATAAATATCTATCTTAAAGGAGAAAAGGGATTCTATGAAGTGTGGCATAGTAAAACATAGCTACCAATGACAAGAGCTTCAACAAAGACGAAAAAGAAAAGTAGTGCCTTATTCACCAGTATGATCAGCCGAAGCACAGCAATCAAGCTGAAGCAATCAATACTTGGTCCATGCTCCAGCCAAATGAAGAACTGAAGCCAGAATGCCCTGGCCAATTAGAAGTCCTCCAATAAGAGTGACAATTAAGCCAACCAATACTAAGCAGTGGGCGGGCAGGAAGCTGCTTGCTGCATAAAATATCCGTCGCAAGCGAGAGCGCATGCAGCCCATGCGGTGTCACAGGCGAGACCTAATGTGATCCTGTTTCTGTAGGGTCAGAGAATCTCAAGATGGTTGCCGTGATACACATTACAGAATCCTATCACAGTGCACTAGATGTTACGTCATGCAACAACACGCCCATAAAAGGCGGTACAGGAGAGGAGGAAACTGGTTCTACATTTCTATAAGTCTGCGCAAGGTAAGAAGGCGGTTACCTGAACACAGAAGTGGATTTCAGTGCGACAGAAGCTTCAATGGAGCGAGAGACCACCTAAAAAAAAGAGACCCCTTGCGGCACTCACCCACATAACTCCCTGAGCAAAGGAGAACGCTCTGGACCCAGATGGCATTACCCTGGAGGGCTGTGGCGGAACGCAAGTGTCGGGAAGGGGTGGGGTTTTAAAGGGGGGGTGGTCAGGGCTTGGTCAAGCCCAGAGGGTCTACACTAATGGACACGTCAGCACTTGTGTCATTTGAATTATCGCTTAAGCTGAGCATGGTGGTGAATGGCAAGGTGGTCATAGACACAGTAGTTAGTAAGACAGGGTAGGTCATGAAAAGCTGCATCGAACTTACAAGAGCTGTTTGCTTGTTTTGTTTTTTCTTCGAGGGTCACTATACTCCTGGGCCAGGAAATTCCAGAAGGGGAACTATGTACTCTGGCTCCATCAGTTATCCAAGAATAAGATCCCAACCCTTAAGCAATCTACAAAGGAAAGAAGGGGAAATAATAACTGTTATATATATCATGTAGAGTTGTCCTCAATATATCATGGGTCTTGTTTTTGGATCACTAAGACCTGGTAATTATTTCTTTTTTTGGATTTACGGGAAAAGGGCCAGTCAAGATGGACAACACCTAACTAGAATTGTGGAACGTATGTTATTTTAATTTTCCACATTATTTCCCCTCACCTGGCTGGGAAGCACAGCGTGTTGGTAGCGTGTTGTGTGAGCCCCTTGATTTTAGCTCGGCTGAGCTTGCTAGACGGTTCACGGAGGACTGGACTCGCCCCTCCCTCCCGCCTTGGTCTGACGCCGGTGATTAGCGCCGTTTGTGCAGAGGGCGTGGAGGGTCCGAGCCAGGCACTTCCGGTAGGGAACAGCAGCGCTCTAGTGGTTGGAACGCTGGGGGGGATATAAGGCACTGGAGTCAGGAGCCTTGCGTGGTAAGTGGACTGTGGCAGCGTCCCTACCGCTTTTAAAACCAAAGCGCTTCTGCTCGCATGCTTAGCGGCGCGTGAGCATTTTATGTTATTTTAATTTTCCACATTATTTCCCCTCACCTGGCTGGGAAGCACAGCGTGTTGGTAGCGTGTTGTGTGAGCCCCTTGATTTTAGCTCGGCTGAGCTTGCTAGACGGTTCACGGAGGACTGGACTGGCCCCTCCCTACCGCCTCGGTCTGACGCCGGTGATTAGCGCCGTTTGTGCAGAGGGCGTGGAGGGTCCGAGCCAGGCACTTCCGGTAGGGAACAGCAGCGCTCTAGTGGTTGGAACGCTGGGGGGGATATAAGGCGGATGTGTTGTCGACAGCGCAGCGGGCGAGCGCAGCGGGCGAGCGCAGCGGGCGCGACGAAGGCGCGCCGGAGTTGCGCCAGAGTTAAGCCCGTCTGCGCCCGTCCGCGGCCGACTGCGGCCTGGGGCCACAACCCCTGCCTCTCCCTCCTGTCAAGTCTCCTGGAGTCGAGATGAGTTACTTCTCCTCCGAAGAGAGCTATGTGGGCTATGTCCCCATAGCATTGACGCAGGGACCAATGCGGCCTGCAGCCACTGCGAGTACACCTTTAACACCGGTAAGGCACTAACCGCAGGCCAACATACTTTGGTATGTGGCCTATTAAATGTTCGCTCCTTACGGAAACACTCCCTTGATATCCGTGACCTCCTCGCGGGGAAACAATGGGATTTTCTATTCCTTACGGAAACGTGGCTTGATCAAGACTCCATGCCGGAGATCATTGAGGCCATACCTGAAGGCTACTGCCTACATAGGCTAGACAGACCACGTGGGAGAGGGGGCGGTATAGCCATTGTTGTGCGGCAAGATTATCAATGCCAGCTGGACCGCACTGTGATCGACGACAGTGAAGCTGGCGTCTTCTCTATTTCTATTAATGGCCACTTCACCCTGAAAGGCTTGTTAATTTATCGTCCTCCAGGCTCTTCCACAGCCTTTGTTGGAAAGCTAGTGGAAGATGTCACTGAAGCCGCTCTACGCTCGGATAAATATCTGGTCCTAGGAGATCTTAACTTACACCTAGATACCCCCTCGGACAGAGTGGCGAGCGAGCTATGCCACACGATGGCTAGCCTACAATTCGAGCAGAAGGTACTGTTACCCACCCACAAGCTGGGTCACCTTCTGGACCCAGTCTTTGCTAACTGGAGCCAAGTGAATGCCCAAGCGCCGATTCCCATCGCATGGTCCGATCATTTCCTCGTCCCTTTTACCATCGGAATACAGGGACTTCGCCCCGATGACCCTCCCGCTGACAAACATCTTAGGCGCAGATGGACAGCATTCTCCCTGGCCAAATTCAATCGGGCACTTACCGAGAAAGGTCATCTCGGGGGCGACGGGGTTGATGAAGTTAATTTCAACTTGGACCAACGCATTTTGGAAGCCTTGAATCAGGTGGCACCTCTGGGTATGTCAAAATCAGGCGGCCGGATACAACGGTCGGCGCCCTGGTTCAATGAGGATCTGCGTACGGTCAAGGCTGCATGTAAACGCGCCGAAAGGCAATGGAGGATCGCATACTCCATGCAGGCCAAAACTGTTGACACTGATTGTAGACGTGCCTATCACATGTTGATTAGGAAAGTTAAATCATCATATTATTGCAATAAAATTGAGGAAGCCAAGCAGTCCACTAAGGAGCTTTTCTCTATTTACAAATCTATTGCAATAGGGAAATCCGCCACACCACCAAAGAAACTTTGCACTACGGAGGGCTGCAATCGTATTGCGGAGTACTTTGCAACCAAGGTCTCCAATATATACAACTCTTTCCCCCAGAGGACAGATAGTGGCATTGCCCTCTTGGAACCCCCAAGAAGGGAAGGAGAACATCGGCTGACCACGTTTGTCACCCCCGCCACTACGGAGCTTCTCCGTATCTGTGGATCCATCAAATCCGGTTCCCCCAGAGACCCGACCACCCCCAGCCGGCTCAAGGACAGCTTGCCAGTGCTAGAGCCCTATATGCGTCAGCTTCTGGACACTTCCTTTGAGTCTCAAGTGGTCCCGAAGGCCTGGAAACAGGCGGTGGTACTTCCCCTGCAAAAAAAGGCCAACGTTAGCTTTGAAAAGCTGGACAATCTCCGTCCTATTTCCCTCCTTCCCTACATGGCGAAGGTGGCGGAAAAAATAGCCAACGTACAGCTCATGCAGTTCGTGGAGACGGCTTCGCTACTCCACGACTCGCAATTTGGCTTCCGTCCCCGTCACTCGACGGAGTCTGCTCTCCTGGTGGCGGTGGAGGCACTCAGACAGGGAGTAGATGAGGGCCAGACGATGGCATTGATCCTCTTAGACCTAAGCGCAGCATTCGACACTGTAGCACATTCCACCTTGCTACAGTGTCTGAATGGAGGTGGGGTGACAGGAGCTGCGCTTGGATGGATTAAGTCCTTCCTCTCTGAGAGGTGCTTCCAAGTCAGACTGGGTGAGTGCTACTCTAGGGAGATTGAGCTGGGCCAGGGCGTTCCTCAGGGTTCGTCCCTGAGCCCAACTCTATTCAACATCTATGTCTCCCCCCTAGCAGCCATTGTGGAGGGTCATGGCCTTCGCCTGGTGTCCTACGCCGATGACACGCAGTTGGTCATCTCCCTATCGCGCGCGCCCGGTCTTGCGGCAGACATCTTCAGGAACTGCATGAATGATCTTGCTGCGTGGATGTCTGCCAACTGTTTAAAGTTGAACGGGAGCAAGACCGAGGTGCTCGTGGTGGGGGGTGTACCGTCGGCGTGGTCGTCGGCGTGGTGGCCACCTTGTTTGGGGGAAGCTCCCGCTCCCTGCCGTGAGGCCAGGAATTTGGGCGTGTGGCTCGACAGGGACCTTACCTTTGGCCCACATGTCAGTCGGGTGGCGGGGGTATGCTTCAGTGTTCTGAGAGCCCTCAGGAAAGTCTTAGACCTGCTTCCTATTTCAGCTCGTCAGACGCTGGTGCATGCCCTGGTCACCTCCCGACTTGATTATGGGAACCTACTCTATCTAGGGGCCACAGGCAGGGTCATCGGTCGTCTGCAGGTTCTCCAAAACGCGGCAGCGCAGCTGGTCCTCAGACTCCCCAGGAGGGCATCCGCCAAGCCAGCCCTGCGAGCGCTCCATTGGCTCCCTATTGAGAGGAGAGTGCAGTTTAAGGCCCTTGCCACCTGCCACCGTATTTTGAATGGCAAGGCACCTCTCCCGCTTCAGAGCCTAATAGCCTACTATGAGCCTACACGCAGCCTCCGGTCCTCGCAGACCGGGCTGTTAAAAGTACCTAGAATATCTAAAGCTCGCATGGGAGGCAGATCCTTTAGATACCTTGCCCCTAAATGCTGGAATAATCTGCCACTGGAACTTCGGCTTGAATCTTCCGAAATCCAGTTTAGAAAAAAACTTAAAACTTATTTGTTTCAGTAGATAGCCTGGTTGGGAGGAGGGGGGACAGTCACTCCACTTATCATAGCGCGGGGACACGCCAGTGGCGTAACCAGGCGCTTAATAAATGCCCAATAATAATAATAATAATAATAATAATAATAACAGTAGCAAAGAAGCTGATGGAATGGTTACATTTAGTTTTATTTTTTATTGTAAACATATGTCACAAAATAAGAGACAAAGTAAAGAAGTTTGGTGCTACCTAAACGTTGCAGTCACATGCTTTCAATTAAAAATTGTACATTTCAAATGGAATTAACCAGTCTATATAACTGTAAAACAGCACAAATGGTTCTTAGCAGTCCGGTATAATTTTAGCAGTTATTTTATATTTAATGTACATTGCAGAAAAATAAGATTTTGTTTGGCGCAAGAGAAAGGTGCTATTAGTTTTGAATTACAGTAACCTTAAGACATTGTCAAGAATGACTAAAAATAGTTTTAAAGGATAAAGACTGGAAAGAAAACAAGCACTGGCAAAACCAAATAGGTCTGGCATTGGCCGCCAGCCCTTTGCCAACATTTATTTTGTTTTCTTATGATTTTTGCAAAACTTTATTGTTCAGTAGGCTGCTGGTCCTTTTATCAATCTTAACAAAAACATTGGCTAAAGGCAAAAATATTTTTGGTGTAAAAAAAGCACAGATTGCCCTAATACTCCTTGGCAGTGAAGGGTACTATGTGTGTGTGAAGGCGTTATGGTATGCCGCCCTTATGAAAGGGCAGCATACCATGGCATATAGTGAACACAGCTAATGCCTTAAGTGGGCTGATGCATTGCCCCATGATATATGCTGGAGTGAGTGGAAGAAAAATATGAATGACACAACCACATACGAATGGATGAGGTGTGGCTAAAAACTCCTATAAATAGCTTTCATGTACTTAGTTTTAGTAAAACCAAAAGCTATTTACTAGCACAGACCTAAAAAAGGCAATTGTTATGCCATTAGTTGCCAACCTCTTTTCTTTAAGAAAGAAGGAAGGAAAGAATGGGAGAATGAACAAGGAAGGAAAACCAGAGTGAAAGACAGAAGGAAAGAAAAAAGTAAGGAAAGAAGGCATGAAAGAACAAGCATTTGCAATGCAATAGGTCTCACATTCACACAATTTTGAGCTATTGGTCAATGCCTTCTATTTATGTTTTGGGTTTTAGAACATAAATACAAGGCATTCTTATTCCCAATACTAATAGCTTGAAATTGTGTGAATGCGAGACCTATTGCAGTTCAAATGCTTGACAATATGCTGTGCGATTTGACACGTGACGAGTGGGCTTCGAGGCACTCAGGAAAAGGGAAGTTCAACACAGTCCATCGAGGAATATCGCAGAGAGAAAGGAAGTGTGTGTTCCAGTGGGTAGACCGCAGGATTGCAGGGACCCTGGCACGCACAGCAGACAAAAAAATATATATACCCACCAAAGGGAGTGTAAATGGCCCCATTTAGATGAACCTCGGTAAGCGCGAGATATGGGTTTAAGGCACCATCAGGCAAACCAATAATTACCGATAGCATGTGAGGCACAGCAGCTTTGACACCCCAGAAGAAGTTGAGAAATTATTACTGGTATTGTCATGTCACTGATTACTCATTGTGAGCCGAGCAGCATCTCAGTGTGGGGTCCTGCCCAATGCATTCTTGCTGAGCGCCAGGAGGACCCAGTATTGGGGGCAGATAGGAGATAACTGATGCCCTGGCCCTGTGGGGGCGGAATGTAGGAGTGTGTGATCCCCACGGGGAGAGGTATGCAAACTATAGTGACCCCCGTGGCGAGATCTACATGTATACCTCATACTGACCTACACAAGGAGAGAAATACCACACTGCATACACTGTAGCAGTGCGAATTCAGGTACAGCAGTATCACACACAGACCTGTCAGTCACTTATAACACCCTTAAGCACGTCCACTCTCTCTAACCCTTTCAACCCTGCCGCTACCCCCGCCCCCGCAGAGACATGGGGGGAGAGGATGCCCCAATGCAGAAAGATCTCCAGCCCAGATGGGCTCACCGAGGAGTAATGCATGCATCACAGGGGAGGGCCGGAATTCCAGCTTAAATTTCCCCCTCCCCCAACATCTGGGCCTAGAATTATTATGCATACAGCACACCTGGCTCAGCAATCACCACATGCACTGTCCGTGAGAGGCGCAAATTAGCCTGCATCGCAGCTCTGGGCAAAGGGATTCACCAAAAACAGAGATGATGTGAAATAAAATAAAAAAATCAAAAAAGACGCCTGCTCCCTGGCACCAGTCACAAACGCGAGGTGATGAGCAGATGGAGATTAGAGTGGGAATTCTGTTATGCCGCCCCCATCGCTTCTTTCTCTACCCTCTATTAATCAAAATGGAAGAAGTGCCTATGAGGCTCCTGGCAGACCGAGGCCTGGCTCCTGCGCCGGAGGTCATCCCTCCCTCGGCTGCAGATCGCACAGTGCCTCTGCACCGATACAGACGTCTAACTGTCCAGGCCCAGATTGTGATGCAGTTTCCTTTAATCTCCCTACACGTTATTCTCCACCCCCTCTGCACCCTTAAGCACAACAGCAGATCACACTTGAAGGGTCTTTTGTGTGCATTTTTTAGAGCTAGCTTCTCGTTTTCATTTTGCATGAATCGCGCTGCAAAGGAAGCCCTACCTAGCCTTGGCCGTTCTCTCGTAGCTCCATCCTGCACCAGCACCTAAGGGATCCCCAAAGCAAGTGGACGGATAGTTTCTATCCATTAATTTGCTCGTTCAATGGTGGTTGCTGGTCTCTTCTCCGTCCTGCGCTTTGCTGCTCTCGACAATTGTCTTTCTTCTCTCCTCTCCCTGAGAGAGGCGGCTGGGGCGCTTTGGGGGCCCAGGGCAGGCAGAAGGCGCACCCGATGCTCTCCCGATCTGCCCGACCAAGGGCCGCTCTTATTCTTCAGGATTGCTCTTGGGAGGATAAATGCTGGGGGAACAAAGGGGGTTAGGGCAGGCAGAGCCAGAGAGGCAGACAGACAGATGGGCAGGCAGAGAACCAGAGAGAACCAGTTATAGCGTCCTTCAATTATTTGACAAATCTAGATACGGCCTGTAAAATACTTGCTCCGATAAAATCCTCCCATCGAAACAGGAAAATACCTTCAGCCCCGTGGTTCACTGAAGCCCTCCGGACGCAGAAACAATACTGCAGGAATCTTGAAAGGCAGTGGCGTCGCAACTACAACTCCGCAGACAAAACGACCTACAAAAATGCTCTCTCCATCTACAAGAGACTAATAGTTGCTGAAAAAAGTCTCTACTATACTTACCAAATCGATCAGGCGAAAAATTCAGCTGGAGAACTATTTTGGGTGGTTGCCACTTTGTCTAACCCCCCTGCCCGCGCCTAGAAGGTTCCCAGTCTTTAACAGATGCTCTGGCCAGCTTCTTTGAGGAAAAAATCAGTTCCATTTTCCTTACCTTCTCTCATTCCTCCCCTTCACCTTCGCCTATGGCACTCCCCATGAATACTTCGCCCATTCTATCAGTTTTCGACACCATCGACCAGAAGCATATTCAACGCCTGATAACCAGCACTAAATCCGGATCCCCCCTAGACCCATGTCCCCCTGCTATCCTGAACCTCATTCCAGAAGCTATTTCCCCCGCGTTGACTACCATCTGCAATGCCATGTTTTCAACAGGAATATATCCCTCAGTTTGGAAGGAGGCTATCATCAAGCCACTTCTAAAAAAGCCAACCCTGGACCCTCTGCTCCCCTCCAGTTACAGACCCATCGCATGTCTCCCCTTCCCATCCAAGCTCTTCGAAAAAACCATGAACATTCAACTTTCGAAATTCATCAATGACAACAACCTACTTGATGACACTCAGTTTGGCTTCAGACAGGGACACGGGACGGAGACAGCACTGCTAAAGGCCGCTGACGAAATCCGAACGACAATGGACATGGGAGGAGCGGCAGTCCTAATACTCCTAGATCTTTCTGCGGCTTTCGACACGGTCGATCATGTCACTCTGATCGACCGTGTCTCAGCTCTAGGAATTAGAGGCAAAGCTAAAGACCTGATTGCCTCTTTCCTAGCCAATCGCCCCCAGACTGTCAAGATGGGTAATTTCACCTCCCAGACCTTCTCACTCCCATGCGGCGTTCCACAGGGCTCCTCGCTAAGTCCAACGCTTTTCAATATCTATGTATCGGACTTAGCAAGGGTGATAAAATCTTATGGAATTGCCCTGACAACTTACGCAGACGATACCCAATTAGTATTATCAGTGCACAACAACGGAGCATCTATCGCCGCCAACTTTCAAGAGGGAATGAAGGCGATAAGCTCCTGGATGTCATCAAACTGCCTCAAACTTAACTCCGACAAAACGGAGGTGATGACATTCGGGAGCTTGCACCCAGCATGGTCCCCTCAATGGTGGCCACCTCAGATGGGCCCCCCCCCCCCCCAACCGGTGGTCAAGGTCCGAAACCTCGGAGTCATTTTTGACAATAAACTTACTTTCATACACCACGCCAATGCTGTTGTATCATCTGCCTTCTACACTCTAAAAAAAAAAAAAAAATTACTTCCTTACCTACCACAGTCCGCGGGCAAAACACTCATCAGCACCTTAGTGTTCTCGAGAACCGACTATTGTAACTCTCTTCTCCTGAATGCCCAAGAAAAGGTTCTCAACAAGCTCCAGACAGTACAAAACGCGGCGGCTAGAACCCTACTATCCATTCCTAAGTTCACTTCAACCTCAGCTCATATCAAGAAACTACATTGGCTTCCGGTTAGGAGCCGAATCAAATTTAAGGCTCTGTGCATAGCCTATAAAACTCTGAATAATGCAGGACCACAGTTTCTAAAAAGAGCTCTCCGCCCACTGGAACAACGCAGGACCCTTCGATCTTCCTCTGCCTACCTGCTGAACGTCCCTAGGACAAGAAAGGCCAGCTGGGGAGACAGATGTTTCACAACCGCCACGGCCAAACTGTGGAACACCCTACCACTTCATATCAAAACTGCCCCCACGCTCCTCAAATTCAGAAAGAGCCTTAAAACATGGCTGTTCTCATCGTCCTAACTCCTCCGTCACACCATCAGCGAGCTCTGTAAATACTAGCGCCGAGACACCCGCATGGGTATTTGCGCGCTTTAAAAATTGCAAAAATAAAATAAATAAAATAAATAAAGAGAGACAACTACGAGAAGAGAAATCTTGGGAAAGACTGCGTGGATGCGGATGAGCAGCGCTAGTGAGACACAGACATAATCAGTGGGAAAGAAGGAGAGCTAGGGGGTGAGCGAAGAATACAGATGCATGGAGAGACACAGCTAGAGGAAGAAACAAGCGCTCACAATTGCGGGAAGGCAGCCGATTGTTTATATTTGCATCGCGCTTTCACTTTCACTTTAAGTGAAAGTGCATGCAAAAATAAACACGCGGCTGAGTGAAACAATGTGTACACACCCCCTGGAGATAAGAAATTGCTTCACAACAGCTGTGAAGCAGATGACCCAGTCCGGAAGGGCCGGACGAAATGGAGAAAGGGCGGTAACCAAGTAGCCTCCTTTTCAACGGGAAGCCAGCGTTTACAATAAATGCTGACGCAACCTAATGAAAATAAGGGGTGGGGCTTCAAGTCCCATTGTAAAATCTCCCCTACCCCAATATGTCTCGCAGAGTGAGTAGCGCATGTGCGCTGCTATGCTAGGCGAGACCTAAAAAAGGGAAGGAAGGAAAAAGGATAGAAAGACAGAAAGAAGGCAGAAAGGACAAATAAGGTAAGAAGAAAAGAAAGAAAGAAGGCAAGAAAAAATAAAGAAAGAAAGAAAGAGCGGCAGTCAGATAAATAAAGGAAACTCCAAAAGGAATTTACAATGGCATTTTCAGCAGCAGGTACTGATAATACTGGAATATGCTGTAGAAAGCGGCCTGCTATCGCATCAGGCTCTAAACACAAAGGCAATACAAAAGCATTGAAGTACAAACAAAAACACTAGCACTGAAGGGATCTACCTTCTGTGCTGATGTGCTTATTGTGAGAGAGGAAAATGCAGTCACTCAAAGTGAAGTTAACCATTGGCTTAAGTAGGCTAATCCATTGCCCAATGCTTTATGCTGTAGTGGATGACAGCAACATGTAAATGACATTTTGACCAACCAATGGATGAAGAGAGCTGTCGGAAATCCCCTTTAAGTAGGTATATTCCACATGTAATTTTACTAAAATCGAAAGGTCTTGGCTAATATCAGACCTAAAATCCATTGCAAAGTAAAGTATTTGCTGCACCAGCCTGTAGCACTAAAGCACAGTAGTTTCTTGGCTGCTGTGAGTGTGATCAGGCAGACATTACTTACAGTGCAAGAGAGAGAAATGCTAATGTGGCCTCACCAGTTGTACTATGCTGTGGTTTATGACAGTTGAACATATGCATGGATGTTTATTATTAAATCTTTGGAAAACAAGAGTCCTGAAAACAATTTCACGCTGTCTCCAAGCAAGACCTAAAAAAATACATTGATGATAAAGCATACATGTGTAACTTTGTCTTTTGAATACTGTTCTATGAAAGTAGTATACGAGTATGACCAACAAACACCTTTTTTTACCTAGACTTGCTACTTTAATGATTTGCCGAAAACACTGGACACTCAAAGCCAACAAGTAGGCCGGGAGTCACAAGGATTGTTTATTCTCTACTCGTACTGCTTCACTTAATATTGAAGTATGATAAGTAAGCAAATAGGGTATCAAGAAAAGCTAGCCATATTGTAAAGCAGTTTTTTATTTATATAGTAAAGATATAAAGGAAAGGAAACCGAAAAAAAAACTGTTTACCCATACCTTATCAGAGCATATATTGGTGGTATCTAGGTTCACTAGTCATTCCTTAAGACATAACCATTCAAGTAGTTACACGTAGCAATTACTTCACACTTTCAAGTATTTTATTGGAATTTATAGAACGCATTACACCCTAAGGTGTCAAAGCTGTAGCGGAGAGCACCCAGTACCTGAACAAAAAGCAAAGAATCCCATTACTAAGGAAGATGGAGAGAGAAAAGCCATGGTTTCAGCAGTTTTTTTAATGCAGAAAATACATTAGTTTCTGAGATGTTAATAGGCAGGTTATTTCATAATTTGACTGCAGCCACCAACATAGACTGACCTCCCCATCTGGCCTTGCAGAATCTGGGAACTAACACCTGTTTGCGAGAAGAAGATCAAAGAAACCTACTAGGGGAACATCACTAAAAAAGGGAATTGAGATGGCAGGAGCCTTTCTGATGCAAAATCTAGAAAGACTATACAGAGGGACTTAAAAATAATCAGTTTTCTAACTGGCAGCCAGTGAAGGGGCCAAAACCCTTCTCTGATCGAAAGATGCCTTGGGATGTTCAAGATAATTTGAGCAGCTGCGTTGTGAGCAGCTTGCAGCTTGTTAACACATAAAACATTGATATTAGGGTACAGAAAGTTGCAATGATCGAATCACAAGTTGATAAGGGCGATAATTACTGATTGGCGCAAATCTATTGGAATATAAGGAAAAATCTTTCTCGAGGTCCTTATGGTAACGAGGCCTGTACTCGTGGTACGACTGACCTGAGACTCAAAGCTCAAGATATTGTCAAACAGAACACCCTACCCATGTTTTGGGCTGATCTGACCGGGGTGGAAAGCAGTCCACAGTCCTCCGCTTGCTTTCATCCAATCAGCAACCATAGAAAGACCAGGTGTTAAAAACTCCTTGCATCCATCCAAAAGTCTTTTCTAAAGAGAACATTTATTGGGTTTTATTGGTGTAGGAAAACACACTTACACCAGACGACTAGATAAATGCTGCAAGAGGAGCCATAGAGACAATAAATAGAGTAGGGCTCAATGGCGAGTCCTGATGGACCTGTGATTAAGCGATTTTATTGATGAGGATAACGATGGAAGAGAAATAGTTTGGCATCTATCTGATAAAAACAGACTTCAGCAAACACTATGCTAAACCACATACACGTATGTCTTCCAGACATTCCAACAGAATGGATAGTGACGGAGTGTCGAACAGCGCCGACAGATCAAGCAACACCAAGGTGGTGGATTGACCCTGGTCCAAACTAACTTTGATGAATTCGGAAACCTTGAGAAGTGCTTATTAAGTGGTATGATTCGACCTGAAACTGGACTGCGTATTTTGAAGAAGATTCTGAGCTATCAAATATTGAGAGAGCTGACAGTTTACTATTTTTTCCAAGATTTTGGAGGCAGCAGGTAACAACAATATAGTCCTGAAATTGGTCATATTAGATGGGTCAGTCTTGGGCTTTTTCAACAATGGAACCGCATGAGCATGCTTCCAATAGTCCACAACCGTGGCTGTGGAATGAGACTGAATAAATTACCAATTTTGTATTGGGTTAGCGACGGCACTGCCGTAACCAAAAGTTGAGGTAGACAAGGATCAATTAGTGAGCTAGACCTATAATTGAGAATAGTTTGAGCAGAATCTTCAAGCAAAATGCAATTAAACTGAGCTACTATACAACCAGTAGAAGAGACACAGTGAGAAAAGAGAAGTGTGATGAGTTGGTGTTTTAAGCAGTGGTTTGAGGTTTGAAGAAGCACCACTGTTAATCACTCTCTGGATCTTTAGCGTGGTGAGTGTAATCTGGCTATGAGAAAAGACATAGTGGGGGCAAGCAAGCAGGGCATAGTTTGGGGAGGTGCAGGGGATATGGACGCATGACATGGACAAGCCCCAGCACCAGAACCAGAACCATCTGTTCATGGCCTTCAGGCATGCACAACCTGATTTAGGAACAGGGCCTGGCCTTGAGTTTCCATGGTCATGTTCTCTCTGACTGCTCTGCAGAGCCTTTGGTTGTGCACAGAAGATTCTGGACACAGGCTGTGCTCTTTTTGCATGCCTTGTGCCCACTCCTTACAATCTTAGACAATTCACATCCAGGTCTCAGTGCAGGTCTTTCCATCTGAAAACCAGCCAATAGAAACCACGGATTCCTTACCTTAGAATTATCCCCAGGTGTCAGACTGGATCCGGAATTTCTTCGTGAGCAGTACCACTGTGGCCTCCTAGGTCATGTTGTTCAGCTCAATGTGACATCGTGAGTGTCGCCTGCGCTGGAAGTGACGTCCGCTGTGCCTATATATGCGACACCCAGGCATGCTGATGTCAGTTCCTTTCTTTCCATCAGGGACGGTTCTTCTCAAAGGGCGTAAGAGCGTCGCCCCCTGCTGCAAACGCAGCAGGTAAATGTAATTTGAATAAAATGGCAATTACCATTTTACCACAACTTAAGTGTGTGGGTGGGGCTGATGGCAGTAGCTGAAGGACTTTGGAAGCTTTCAACACGCATGTCAGATTGGCTGGCCGTCACAAGATGGCCAGCCTGATTTGTCCACTTCAGCCTGAACAATTCAAACAGTGTTAAACTGCAAAAGGATTGCAGACACCAGCCTCACATGGACCGCTGGGTAAGCCTGCTCAAACCAATCATAGGGCTTCTCCCATGAAAAGCTCCAGGATTGGTTAGGTTAACGCTGTTGGAGCCTCACATCAGTAATTTCACCGAAGGGCTGCTTTGGGAAAGGTGAAGGACGGAGCTGCAGCCTCTGTAGTCATACCACCCTCTAAGACTTTGTGGTGGTGTGTGTCGGAGAATGCTTTTTATGGCAGGTTTGGTGAAAGAGAACTAGGGAAAGTGCCAGTGGGAGACACAACATTTCTGATGCTGTTGGAGCTGCTCTATGTTTCTCAAAGATCTAATGAGCCTGGCTGCAGGTACATTTTAGTTTTCTAACTTTTAAATGTGTGCAGCGCTGATAAGAAACCTTCAACTAAATAGTTCAGCTTGTCGTTACTACTGCCTAGAGGTTTGCAAGAGGTATATGCCCTGTTTCAACTAGCTTAGAAGAAAGATCAAAGGTTGCGGAGTGCAGAAGCACAAGGCTCCTCCTCCTTTGTACTTCAGTTACCCTTTGTGATCCTGAGCCCCCAACCCATCCTCCATGTTTCAGCCGCATCTTTTGCCATATATTCGGAACCATTTTCTGCCTGTCGTATTGCACGTCTACCTTTCCATGGGCACCTCAACCTCTTACTAATTTGTACCAGATCGTCATTTAAATCTCAACCTCTTCTGCCTTTTCACACTCGTGTCTGGAGAGGATGTGCCCTAACAGCCAGAGCTGCTCGGAAATGGTAATCAGGTCTGGCATCGGCCCAACATTCTCTAATTCTGGTTAAGTTCCATAATCTCCCCATGCCTACCAAATCATGAATGTGTCCACCTATCTCCGTGTCGCTCTTCCCTTTAATGAAAGCCCTACAAAATTTCTGTGAAGGATCCAATTAGCTTAAAGGGATGGCTGCCGACCGTGCTTACTCAAAGCAAGATGCCTGAGGAGCAGAAATCTGAGGCGAATAGGTGTTAAAAGTATGTCATTGGTATTTGGGAAGTCAGTTGAATACGTTGCTCGGCAAGTGTGCAGATCTGGTCTGCTTTCCTTCATGTGTAATTTGGCTGTGTGTTTTTCGGGAAGGCAATAAAGACTGCTTTTTTTTGTGCTGCTTGCTCTTGGCCACATTAGCATGGGACACCTTTTCAGTGTCTGTTAACGCACTGTGCTGGGTCCCGCAGTTTCCTGTCGCACAGAGGGGCATATTATCAAGAAAGGGCCTTACATTATAGCCGCTTTTATCGGTAGGAAACTGCCGATAAAGCGGCGATAATGGGCTTGATAATATGCTTTATGAATTCCAATCGAAGCCCATGTTAGATGTTAAGACATGTAACATGGGCTTCGATTGGAATTCCATAGAGCATATTATCAAGCCCATTATCGCCGCTTTATTGGCAGTTTCCTGCCGATAAAAGCAGCGATAATGTATCGCCTGTCCTTGATAATATGCCCCAGAATTTTTATCAGAGAGCGTTGTTGAGCAATCGCCTTGTATCTTATCTAATGAATTGATCGGTGCAATCGGCCCGATCACAATTACGTTTTTACTTAACTCGCTCATTGCTGAAGCAATGTATCTTCTATTCTGTTAAACCAATGCAGCATTGTGATAGCCAGGGGCTGGAGGGGTGGGCATATTCTCGACGCAAGCCTGCATGGAGAAGGGGAAAGTGCGCATGACTGGATTTGGCAGCCTGAGAGGGTCGACCAAACAGTCATTGCGTACTCAGGAGTGGGAAAACCACTCCTCCCCTGCCCTGCTCCGTAAGCAGAGCAGCCCTGCCCACCTGCAAAGTAAAGTTAAAATGGTAATAACTAAAAGTTATTACCAGTTTATGTTTTTGCTTCTCACACAGAAAGAAGCAGTGGGGCGATGCTCCTCTGCCATAGCGGAGGAGCCGCCACTACCAAGGACTCACTTTTAGCAAACACAGTGGCCAAGTAGGAAAAAATGGAGATGGAAGGTATTCTTTTTCACAATGATATAAATACATGTTTCAAGCCAGCATCAGAGTACATGAGGGGTAAAGGTTAGGCAATTAAAGGACTTGAACTCAGGAAATACTCATTTTGTATGAAAGACACTATTGCAAGTTCTGGAATGATTAGCCACTTACATGGCAGTGGCACAGTTTACTCTGTCAGTCACCTGAGCCTTGAGTTTCATGAAAGTCTCTCATGTCTTTTGATAAAATCTAGGCAAAAGAGATGAGATATAGGCTCAGACACTGTGTAGAATAATCGTTTCTGACCTTTCTCCTCTGCTCTGCCCAATTAGATTTGGTGCTGCTCGGGAGGAAGTTAGAGGGTCACCTTTTAGAAGACAGAGACTTTGGAAAGGTCACCATCCAGGCCTTCATTTTGCTCTTCCTGGGTATCGGCAGAACCATCACCCCTTTCTAGTTCCTGGCTGTGATGCCTCCTCACCGCTGTGCCCTCTCTGCCCAGGTTGCGTTTGGGATCCTCACTGAAGAGGAGCTGCTCGTCATCAGCATCCCCAGAGAGCTTGATGGCCCAGGACCTCTCATATGAGAAATGGTCCAGAGATCATTTGGAGTTATATTAGTGAGCTGCTGCTGTTTACAATATTGAAGACACTATCTATGAATATTAGATGTAAACACATTTAACATTTACACAAGTACGCCTGTGCACTGTCAGTGACCTGGCCAAAGAGGGCATGAAAGAGTTACATTTGAATCTTAAATTCAAAACTGTTCCAGAATATCCTTATGATGTCCCTGTTGTATATGTGGCCTAGTTTCATATTATACGTGGAGCAACATTAACATAAACCAAAATTATTTTTGGTGAAATCAGACAGAACATGTCTTTCTACAGAGCATATAATCTTGAACTTGTGTATTTTAAGGAGCAGTCATATGTGATAATGATGAAAAGGGAGGCTTGCTGAGATAAAATATTTACTTATGTTCACACATTTTGGTTAAGCGGGGAAGCCGAACTGGTTCCAGGATTTCCGTTTTACATGTTGCAGTTCGGACCCTGGGACCATGGCTACCTTGCTCATGTCTTGAAAGTTGGAAAGAACTTTTACACCCCACCTCTTTCAGAAGTCACCAGCTGCCTCTGCTTTCCATGCCAGCCAGTGCAGATCTGGGAAAAGCTACCCCATAATCTCTTTTTTGACGTAAGCTTTTTTCAACGTTTTGTTGAAGTCTTTTTTTAAATCTTACCTCCTGGTGGGGCAGGGATGTCTCCAAGAAAGTTGGCTTCCAGCCCTACGGCGCCTGTCACCAACAGATGTCAGTAACCGACTGGCACCTTGTTTGCCTGTGGTGCCTCGAACTGGACCATGACCCGAAAGCCACCCTGACTGCCACGCCATGCATCCAGAGGCCTTGAGGTAGCAAGCCTGACGCCGGAACGCTTGAGGTCCCGGTCACGTGGACGTTCATGGGAGCGGTTATGGATCATCGTCCCACAACATGGCATTTCATGGGAGCGGTTATGGATCATCGTCCCACAACATGGCATTTAGTCATTTGGGTAGTCTTGAAGGCACAAGAAGAAAAAGAGTCAAAGCTCCCTTCGACTTCACCTTGTCCATTGACCAACGAATTGAGGGAGCATCCCTCAAGGCCTGGCTCCGCGTTTGAGCCAAAACCTGGCCGGACTCTGAGCCTTCCCACATTTCATGGAGACAGAGCGACCCCGCTCAGACTCAAAGAGTTACATGACTACATGCGCCTCATATTTGAGTGGCCCACTCCCTCCCGCGTGCCTTCAAGCCCCATGGGTTCAGAATGGGCCCCTACTGGATCCACACCGTTGACTTCGGTGCCAAGCATCCATAGACGGATCTGGATTAGCGTTGGTCATGCCATGTCAACCTTCCCCGGCACCAGTCCCAAGACTGGCGCTCCCAGTGCTGCCATCCCCATTTTCATCCACGAGGGGCATAGTATGTCACTGGCCTCTGCACACACTGGAGCCAGGCCTTCCAAGCTATAGCCTGGGTGCTATTCCTATGTGCTATGCGTGGATCTGGGTAATGCCAGCAGAATGGACACTTCTTCAGATACTGGCACAGGCTACTGTACAGTAACCTGACTGTTTGGGTAGTTAGGTAAGACTCATTGTTCGCAAAACAACGTTTGATGTTGAAATTGGAATCTTACAAGTCTGGCAGCCATTTCCCAGTTTACTAACCACAAGGGATTCTGAAAATACTTTGTGAGTTCATGTGGGTTGTACCTCATGGTAGTGCTGGGCTGATTGCACGAGGGATGGGAAATGCCCCTTTTTCAGGATAAAAAGCCAGTATGTACTGCGTGGATGAGTTGACCACGTTTTATGAGATGTATTTTTATGATTGAAATGTCTTTTAGTATTCTAGCTAACACACACCTTAACATTATTTACCTTCATGGGTTTTTGTTAACTTTCACTAGTACACAAATACTAAAAGGGAAAAATAAAACGACACAGTTAAGATTCAGGATTACCTATAAATTATAAGGTGAGATGAGGCTCAATACATTATCTCCATTACCAAAATAAGATGATGTACAGATGCATTGATGCATAGCATTCATTTTAATATATTGCAAAGAAACTGTTGAAGACTATATGTACACTAGGTTCATAAAACGAACCCCAATTGTTCCCAGTTGTTTTGTTAGGGAGAATACACTGGGAGGTGGAATATAGAGGCTACATTTTCTGTTCCCATCTCTCTGTTATGTACATATATTGGGTGTACAGATGATTCCCTGTTCCCTAAGTAGAAGCATGCAAATTCTAGACCAAGGATGTGAATATCACAGGTGTCTCAATTAAGTCCAAGAGTGTTAGGTTAATGCCATATTTTTACGATATTCACTGACTTTGTTAATGAGTTCCATTTCGATTCATTTATGTGCATTTATCATATGCAGAGATGCTGAAAATCTGGCATGGATCTGACTATTTTGATCTATGCTGGTCACTTGACGAAGAAGAATATGAAATGTTGGCATTGGGAGATGTGATTTACTGACGAAATTGTAAACTGCTTAGGCAATAAACATACCCCCAGATTCATCAATGTCCCGATTTGCGAGTCCTTAATAGCGATTATTAAGGAATCGCTATTAAAGACTCGCAAAACGGGATGCATGTAGAAATCGCAATTAATTTTGCGATTTCTACTGCCTCCTTATTTGCGATTAGCTAATTGCTAATCGCAAATAAGGAATGGCTTTCCCATTCATTCCTATGGGCCTCAAGGCCCATAGGAATGAATGGGGAGTCATTCCTTATTTGCGATTAGCAATTAGCTAATCTCAAATAAGGAAGCGATTTCAAGGGTGCCAGGGTGTCCAAAGGACACCCTGTAGCACCCCTGAAATGCAAATGTACACAGGTGTTGCGCACACACATGTCCAAAGGACATGTGTGTGTGTAACATACAACTCAGAAAAATGCACTAAAGTGCATTTTTCTAAGTTTTCGCTATTTACCACGAAATTACACTTCGCGGTAAATAGCAGCCCCATATTGCGAATTTGCAATTTTTAAAAGGTTCATGAATAGCATTTAAGGAATCTCTAATTGAGATTCCTTAAATGCGATTCTTCGCAATTTAGCGAGTTCTGTAATTGCGATTTTTGCATTTGGGATGATGAATCCTAAATGCAAAAATAGCGCTCGCAAAGGGCCGGATTCTCAGAATCTGGCCCTTTGCGAGCCGATTTTACTTTGATGAATCTGGCTGATAGATCCGAAACCCAGCCTACTTAGTCCACCTACTGGATTAAGCACATTTATAATTCTTTTCTGACTAATTTGTGATATGTACCAGAAGGGTGGCACTTAAAAACAGGTTACCACCTAACCTTAAGCGTTGTACGAAAGAACTGACAAGTAAATGCAACATTTGCTTATATCCAGGAAGTTGGTCTGAGTGATGCTACCACACCTTAGATGTCGGATCCTTGAAAATGGCTACCCCAAATGTATGGTGCCATTTCTATCGCTGTAAACATCCGCAGCTAAGAATCTCACCTACTTCAGGGAGTAAAACAATCAGTTCACAGTTCATGTAAACTCAGGTCATTTTAATACGGTAAACAATGTATTTTCTTTGCTTGACAGACAGGACTCTGCAGTTCACTGCTTCTCTAATTCATTTATGACAGAAAATTGAAACATTATTATTTATGTTTTTTACTGAAAAAGCCGAGCTTTTAAGTTAGTGACAAATAATCGTGGTATGAAGGGTTTATTTATTGGACTATTAGCTGGCCTAGGAGTTTTGATGGTAGTTTGGATATAGATAAAAAGTCATGGTGAACTTTCGATTATAATTTGTCACGGTTTACTG
The DNA here is from genome assembly GCF_964263255.1 of Lissotriton vulgaris. Lineage (NCBI taxonomy): Eukaryota > Metazoa > Chordata > Amphibia > Caudata > Salamandridae > Lissotriton > Lissotriton vulgaris. The sequence continues at coordinate 1,313,304,351 of NC_141689.1, forward strand.
TAAGGAACTCTAGTCATTTGGCACGTCTTTCTATCTTACCATGGCAAGGGATGTAATTATATGTTTGTCCAAAAAACATACCAAGGGCCCGATGTAGCTCACCAAATACCGGTCGGTAACGGCCGACCGGTATTTGGAGTTTCGGATGTAGGGGGCCTTAAAATTACCGATTCGGTATATTTACAGAATCAGTAAATTTACCGATTCTGTAAATGACCGAATCTGTAAATTTACCGAATCAGTAATTTGTGATGTAGGTGGCACTGAAAACAGTGCCACAGACCCTTCAGAATTCGTTATTTACCATCAAATACTATTTGATGGTAAATAACGAATTCCTGTGTCACATGGCACACTAGCCTGAATCAGGGGTGCAACAGGGTGTCAAAGTGACACCCTGTCCCCCTTGTCAATTCGGTAATTTTACCGAATCTGTATTTACTGATTCGGTAATTGCCATTGGTTCCTGGAATCAATGGCAATTACCGAAACGGCAAATACCGATTCGGTAATTACCGAATGTTACGGATTCGGTAATTAGTTCGGTAAAAATACCTACATAGCATTTACCAATTTGTAAATACCGAATCGGTAAAATTCGGTATTTACGAATCGGTAAATACTAATTACCTACATCGGGCCCTTAAATGTTTAATGATGGAAAAACTTCAGCAATGGCATGTTCTGCAGTTCAGATGATTGTATAGTTGGAAAATTACAAAACTCCTCAAGATTAATTTCGTTGGATAAAATACTGGTTGCCGCTTCTCCCGTAAACCAAGATATTTAATGTATGAAGGAGGTCTCTTCCACACGATCTAATTAAACTTGCATACTCTGTAGTATCATTTAAGACATATGGCCTGATTCGCAAATCTTTTGTTATGGGCAGGAGCTACTCTTATAGTACTCCTGGCTTACTCCTTAATTCAAGGTGCGAGCCTGGAGAATTCACTAAATCAGGTAGAATCTGGGTGAGTGGGCTCTTTTCCTGCTGAAGACTCATCTAAGGGAGCATCCGCTGTTAACATTTCCATCAGGGGTAGTCATCTGCTTCCAGGGCTCGGTATAATATTACCCATTATTTGTCAGTTTCCTTTACCGATTTCCTGTCCATCTTCAAGTACGAAACGACTTTGGTACCACTCTATTACATGTGGTTTTTCTAATAAAAGTTTGTTTACCGTTTTTAAGAATTTCAAGGATCAAAAAGTATTTTACGAAGTCTATCAATAATTAAGCAGTGGGGTTTTGGGCCCTTACTTTTTTATAGTTGTAATTTATGTATCTAAATATTTTCGGAACGTCCCTCGGTCTGAGCATAGTGGGTGTCTTACTTGCTTAGAAATGAGAATAACTAATATATAATTAGACTATCCTGTTTTAGGTTTAAACCTATATTAAATGATAAAATTCCACCGAAAGGGAAATAGCCCTCACCAGTATAAACAAATAAGCGCTGAAAAAACACCTGATCAACCACAAACTAAATGCAAAGAAAGTAGATCTCTTGAACTGCAATTTGGGCAGGTCCTTCCACTTTTGTGTCCTGTTATATGTTGGTCCAGGTTCCCGATGTCCTGGATTTGTTGAGTTCCCGGGTTCTGGCTTCCGTATTGTAAACATTTTTTTGCCTTTGGATTAAACTGATGATTGCATTCTGTGTTGTTGTCCTAGTTTATTTGTAGGGCTTGGGTATAACTTACTATGTGACAACGAGGTAATTCTGGGATTACTTACCAGTAATAGCATCACTCCAAGTCAAGTCGTCGCCGTGCCGAATCAGGCCCTCCCTCCCACCCTTTTTTTTGGACCAGTCTAACTATGTGGTGTTTGGGCTTGGTACGGAACAGGAGGTATGGAGGGCGAGGGACTTCTATGTATTGGGAAGGTGGGGTTGGAGGCACGGGTGCCTCACTATCTGAGTCGGCATGGTGAGAGACAAACTCAGAGTAATGCTATTACTGTAAGTAATCGCAGCATGTTTTACCATCCGTGCCACAAGAGTATGGAATGCCCTGCCCCTGCCCTTCCACAGAAACTGGAATCTCATCACCTGGTTTAAAGGAAAGGGTTAAAGACATGGCTCCTGCACAAATGTTAAGGATGTTTTTATTATAGGAAATTTTCGGTCTGGATTCAACTATCTAGTGCCAGGACATCCACAGATAAAAAAAAGCTCTTTAGAAATTCATTAACATAACACAACATAATGTAGAGACTCATTTTGCTCTAATACCACCCAGCGAACAATATATGTGTCTCCCTGTTCTGCTGTATACAATATGGGCTTCCAGTGTAGTTTATATGTCCTCTTCTCACACATTAGGTATGGTTTAAAAACTTCAATGTTTTAAAGAACAAATGATAATATGTGTGATGGAGCCAGTCAAATTATCTTACACTGAGTAATATTATCTGTTGAAATATAACCCTGTTTCTTTTTTTGTGTCCTTTTTTGTGTCTACTCGTTTTTACAGGTCAACATAATTCCTATTATAGCCAAAGCAGACACAGTGGCAAAAAATGAGCTACACGTCTTCAAAAGTAAGATTATGAGTGAGCTGGTCAGCAATGGGGTGCAGATTTACCAGTTCCCAACAGATGAAGAAACCGTGGCAGAAATCAATGCTACCATGAGCGTAAGTGTCACAGTTGAGTGAGTGCGATCAAGAGAGGAGTAACAGAAGCTCAATGTATTGTACTGCTAAGTATGAGTGAAGAAAAGCATCAGTGTGTTTAGTTGTTAGTATGTCTTTGGAAATAGATTCATTTAGTGCTCATTACTGTTTTAACCAGGTGAGTACAGTATTCACTCTACCAGCTACTCTCAAGTGGATGCACTGGTATATTATTCTAACAACTAGTAGTAGTAGTAACTGAGCTTATAAAGCACCTGGTTACACTAGCCAGTGTGTCCCCACGCTGTACCGCTGAGAAACCCATCCTGGCCTGTTCCTAGGAGGCGCCCACTCCTGGGCACCCCAAGGTGAAGCCAGGCATCCTTAGCGATTAGGGCCGGTGTGGAGATTAAGCAAGCTATTGCCCAGAGTTGCAGAGTTGGACCCATGATTACAGTAGGCACCGTGGCGAGAATTATCGGGTCTGCGGACATTGAACCCAAGACTCTGCCGCGACGGGAATTGAACCCTGGTCCCGGGTCAGATCTCTGCATCAGGGTCTGCCGCTCTAACCAGTGAGCCACACTTCTCCACTCTGCCGCTCTAACTATTAAATACCTCCAGTAGATATACAACGTCCATTCCAGTACTAAGGTAAATTAATGGTAGAAGGCCTTCCCTTCAGAGTGAGTGCTCTGGTGAGTGCTGTGACTAGACCACTAGAGTGGAAGGCATTATAAGGAAGGCAAATGACCCATTGGACTCCAGTTGGTCCCCATAGGTAACATTTCGACACATGATATAATGGGGAAGATTAACGGCGGGTTACACTGGCATTGGGAACATGGTTTGATAGTTCATATGATTGACCTGTTCCTTGGTCACAGTGTTCAAAGAGATAGATAGAGTTGAGTGAGTGCCTGCAGTGAAAAAGCCTCTGAGGAAGCTATGGCTTAGCACTCACCGTGATGCCCTTCCTCGGATGCACCTTCTCTTCAAAGTGCACCTAGATTTTGGGCTACTACCCAGTGGGTATGAAAAGAGAGCAGTAGATCCTTTCCAGTCTATTGACAGGTGTGTCCCCGAGATAGCCTATCCTCTGCTTTTACAGAGGATGTAGTGCCTCAGAGTTTTCAGGAAACTGATGCATCAGAGAAGGACAGCAAATGGCCCAGCCTTCTGAGTAAACCCTTTAGAGCCTTCTGACAGTCCATTTTCATGTCCTTGGTGTGTGTTAGTCGCAGTCCAAGTGAAAAGCCAGGTGTCAATTTAGATAGAATCCTGGTCCTTGGCATCCCGACGCCTGAAGATATCCCATACAAAGGGAGTGGGAGAGTTGGTTCTCTCAAAATAGACCTACACGCCTCACCCTGTGTCAGCCACAAGAAAGACCAGGAAATAGGAAGCCTGGGTAATCCAGCCTGAGAATCTGGGTATCGATCTGGTTCTAATAGCTTGCATCTCCAATTATTTTCAGAAGCTATTGGGGTTAGTAGGTGTCTGTCTAGGAGGGTGTCTGTGTTCACTCCAAATCACAGTACATATGTGACTGACGAGACCATTAAATTGTTCTGGAAAGCAAGGGGGTACTGCATGCTGTCTTGTATATGCTTGTAGAACTGCACTCTTATGCCAACTTGCACTGCCCCAGTTAAAGTTTCTGCCACACCAGTGGGTGGTTGGGAAAGAAAGGAGGCTGCTCCTGGACTGCCAAAATCAAGGTGCCGGCTCACATGTGCCCAGACGACTGTATGCTACATACCCACAACCCCCTTCACATGGAAAGCCCACTCCTGCCATTCAACCAGCGACTGCCATCTTCAGCACCACCAGGTGGCACTAGGAACTGCAGCCTTCCTGTAGCCCTCATCCCACTCAGGGAGAATTGGGAAACAAATTACCCTAAAATTAGGGTAGGCTGTTTTGACCTACTGAATGAAATGATGCTAACTTGTGAGTCAAGTGACGAAACTGATTGGTTGCTAGAACTCTTGCTGGCTTGCTAACTCTGGCTTTTGGGAAACTATGCAAGGATAAAGAAGTATCTGAAGGCAAGAATAGAAGAATATGTAAGAGACATAAGTAATGGTTACGAACATACATCTCCTTAATTAGGAGTCGGCTGGCATTGAGACATACATAGACGGGATCAAAACCATCAGTTCAAAAGTCTCATTCACTAAACGTATGTCCGCTCCCTTATTATGGTCTCCTATGGGTATGGAAAATCAGTCACACGTATGATTGTGAATGTGATTTGTTGTGCAGATTGAAAATTGTAGACTGTACTTACGTCATTTTTTTTATATAAAGCATAGGGATTAATGTGAGCACCACTAAACCAGTTTGATGACTGCACAGTGCTAACCTTGGGCTATTCATAGACAGTGATGGACACCAGTTATGTGGACTCTTTCCATCTTGCTTCCGAGTGATGTATGTGCATCTACCAAGAAACTCTGCCTTTGATAGGCCTGACAAACCCCAAGGAACACTGATATAATTGTGCTCAAAACAAGTAGGGCTCACAGGACACCACAGCATAAGCCAAATTGCCCAAGTCAGAGGAAGGCTGTTGATCGCTCAGTGTTTTGACTGCAGTCACAGAGTACGGGCTAGTGGTGAAGGTATGACTGAATGAAGGTTCTTGCGGACCAAGACTGCGGTATTGCTCTAGTTTTACAATAGTTACATTAATGCGCATTCTGGCGTGCATTCACTTTACTACTTTGATTGACCCTCCCGCGCCAAAAGGAATACTTGAAAACAAGAAGACAGTTCTAAACCCCGAGAAACAGCATTTCAAATAAGCTATTTGCTTTTTGTCATTATTTGGCAAGAAGACGAGAAATTAGAATAGTAAGGTACAGCTGTATTGTTTAAATCAGAAGATTCCAGCTTTAGACAGTTTGGCAAGCAACCCTACTTTTCTACATCAGACTAAAACCACATATTTCAACGTTATTCTTTTTTTTTTTGCGTGTTTGCAAACTGGTAATTGTACTGTTTTTTTGTTCCATCTGCATTGTGACATTTTGCACAGAGCTGACATGATTTATTGCTCAGAGACTTGACAGTGGTAGTTTCTAATTATATATTTTCACTAAAACCCTAAAATGCATTCAAAGGACCATGAGGCACTGCCACGATAATCGTGTTTGAGCTCACTGTTTGCAGTGCTTATTCACTGCTGAGGTTTCAAGACTTTATTCTCTGCCTTTGCAGCAATAAAGCAGTGGTGCTCATAATCTGAAAGGTCCTCATGTCAACAATGTCAATGAGTCATAGGTTATTGTACCGTACTCACTAGTTCACTTATTGGACACTTTATAACCCTCAGCCTTTTTGGGTCTCGCTTAGGCAGCGCTTGTGCTGTCTCTTCGAGACATTCTGTATTCAGTTATGGACTTTAAGCACCGCCCATTTTCTGCCCATCTTTTCAATTGGCTCCTATTAGTATCCTTTGTAAATGGTGGCTTTTGATTCGTCAATGGGCTTAGTAGTTCTTCCTTAGGATCTCCTTTTCTCCTGTTGTACCCTCCCATGAGGACTGCCCCTTTTACATGTGTTGTTACTCTGGATATTTTAATTACAGTCTGTGAGCATTATTTTCTTAATTGTTTGTATCCTGCCTAAACGGCGCCACTTTTATTTTATTTTATTTCAGACTGGCAAAGCAATTTACTACCTTTCTGAACGCACTCAGCATCTAGTTTTTCTCTCGTCCCCCAATCAGCCCCCTCCTGCAGTTAAGATCTTGCTATCCTGTTCGATCCTCTCATCGCCTCATCCCTCCTCCATTCTTAACCAATTCCCTTGCTGCTGTCTCCTGAGCACCACTCGTTTTAGGACTTGTGTCCGGGCAATAAGTGCTTGTTTTCAGTGAGCATGATTGTGTATTGAGCTCTTTATGCATGTGCGTGGCTGAATGCACTGTGTCTGCATCCCTCGCGCGTGTACATGGAGTATATTCGTGGAGTGTGTAGGTGTATTGCACATGTCTGTAGTGTGCACAGTCATTTCACCTTATGCGCCTCACGTGAAGAGTCCCACCTGTTGGTGCATCCTAAACTATCGCTCCCTCAGAGATACAAGCTAGTCAAAAAGCAAGGAAAATGCTCCCGCTTGGTATTGCAATGTATGTTGAGTTTTCAGAAATGAAGTGAAGCTTGCACCACCCTGGTCTTGCTTTACATTTCGGCCAAGCATTTCTCTCCCATTGTGGCAGTTCGAGTCCCGATGTCATCTCAACAACCAATACCTCTCCTTGCTTCTACCAATAGCAGTTCTGTGCTCCCCAAGCCTTTTTAAATTGCTACCTCATATAATCAGATGCCCTCACAGTGCACTGCATGCATAACTTATATATAGGTAGTGGCGCCTTGCTTGATGTTTGAGCACGGCACCTGTTTTTATTTTTCTTGTTGCTGTACCTGTAACGTTTCACTTCTAGGAGGCGGCGTGCTCCAGGTCAACACCATGCTCACGCGCAGCGAGCAAGGAGCGTTGGGTAGACCATCTTCCAAGTTTAGTTACCAAAACTCCCAGATCAGTCGTGTTGGGAACAGTAACTTGAGGAATGGCCTTGCAGCCTCTGCCTTAATCTTGGGAGACCTGGCGGGGTCCGCCTGCCTCCAACGCCTTTTAGTGCGTAGTGACACATCTCCTGCAGCCTATTTTCTTATTGCCAGCTAAACTCTAGCGCTTCTGGCCCCTGCAGAGGTGCACTTCCAGAGTGTGTGCTTCCCTGGCCTTTGTTCTGGTGTGTTATATATGGAAACATGCTCTAGTCATAATCCACGGGCTCCCAGCTAGTAGATGACCCCTTGGGAGGTTCACATTTGGAACATGCACGTGCATTTCACACTCCTCATCTTGGTGTTGGTCATGTTTGTAGGAAGGTTGATACCTGACTATGGTTACCCCAGATTTTTTGCCTAGTGTTTAGCTGGTTTTCGACTTAGTTGGCCTGGGATCCTGCTAATCAGGGCCCCAGGCTATCTGCTGTCTCTTTAAAATGGACTCCATGTACCCTAGGTGACCCAATTGGGTATTGGGTCACCTTATCAGCCCCTGTACAGTGTACTATAGGTACCCAGGGCATAGGTGCATCCAAGGCCTACCAGGGACTGCAGCATATCTTTTGCCACCCTGGCTGGCCATCCAAATTGCACAACTGGCTGATCACTCAGCTGGGGCAAGGTTGTGTAATCACCCCTTGCTTAGATATAGTATACCTATATCTGGACACATATACACCTATAAGTCACTCCTATGGCAGGCCTTAACAATCCTGGAGGCAGAGTGCTTGGTTTTATGTGAGATGGTGCTCTAGCATGAGCTGAGCCTGTCTGCAGTTTTCGGAACCAAGTCCCTTAGCTGTTCTGGGATATTGCCATACCATATACTCTTACGTGCATTTTAATCCTCGTGGTTACTTGCTAACTTTGGTTTGGCTTTATCAAAACATGTCGTGTAAGGTGTCATACACTTTGGAATACTACCCCCTCGCCAGTTCTGGTGACGGGGGTAGCATTCCACCCTTCTAGAGGGAGAAGACATGTTACTTTGCTTAAACGTGGTTAAATCTAACCAGAACCTCAGCATCACAAAATGGATGCTGCTGCCACAGACACAAGTCTGGCCTCCTGCTGCTGACCGAAACTCCGGCAGGAGAGGCCTGGACAATAGGTTTCCTGTCACAGGGAGGTGCTACACCACCCCAGACAGGAGATAGTGGATTGGGGCAGGGAGGGCTGAATGAAATTAGACACTGCCTGGGGCGCACAAGGTGTCCCAGGCAAAGCCCAGTTCAAACCGGTGCTGGGGCACTCCAGCCCCAGCTCTGGTGCGAAACTGGTCAAAGGGAAAGGGGTGTAACCACCCCCTTCCTGGGTCCCACCCATAGGAGGGACCTAGCAGGTGATCCAGCCCCTTGATTTGGAATAAAGGTTGGAGCTGTGCCAATGCACATCAGATCATCCTGTTTGAAACGAAACTCTGGACCCTTCGACATCCTACTACTCGTAGAAGACTGAAGAATCTCCCTTGTGGTCAAGGAGTGGCCCCCCTGTGTAAGCAGGCACCATCAGCGCAACAAGACTTCCTTTGCTGTTGCTCCCGCCGGAGCTCGAACAACAGAGACCAACAAGACCTGGACTCCCAGACTTCCAACAGCCTGATCCACAGTCCTAGCAAAGCTTAGACCTGTGGAGGCGACGTGAGACGTGGGACAGGCCATCTTGAAAAGTCAACAAAGTGCTTCCTGTGCAGCCCCCGAGGTTCCCTCGACGCTGTGCTTTGGGGTTTAAGAAGCCCCAGCCCCGAGCAGTCTGTGCTCCAAAGATCACCTCTCCATACTCACTCGCTGAGTACTGCGTGGGGCCCTTTTGCATTTTCCTACTCGACGCGTTGTCCGGTCACTTGCCTGTTGGCTAGTGGCCTCTGTGACGACGAATCACCAAATTTACACTGCTGGTCTGGTTGCTCCAGACTGGCCCCAGCTCCCCTGAAAAGGAGCCATTGATCTGACCTTCCCGGTCCGTTCAAGAAGACATCTTTGAGTCCTGCGTGGGTTGCATTTTCCAAGGCTTGGTGACTCCGATTCAAGAACCGACACCGCCGACAGCAAGAGCCTTCGTGGCACAGCTCGTGTTCACCAGCTGGTCATCCTCGATCCTTCCTGGTCCACGGGGCAGCGGAGAAACACCTCGACATCACCTGAGAGCAACCCGACATCGCCTGGCTCCTTCCTGGTTCCTCGCTGGTCACTGGCTAGTGACCTGAACTCTGTCCCCTCTGCTTTCAGGTACTCTACATCTTCGATCCACCCTTGGATCCAACCGGACTCTTCTCTCCTGATCGCCTGCAGCATCTTCATCTCCAGGCTCCATAGAACTTCACGATGAAACCCGACACACTTTGACACCTATGCACCTGCTTCCTGTGGGTGAGGTAACGATATAACTCCGGTGCTCCTATAGTGGTTTACACCTCTAGTGTCCTAGTTTTAAGTGGCTAAGTTCTAGTCCAGTCGGAAGTCTCCTAAACCTATAACTTTCTGATTTTTACGCACCATTGACTTGTCTATTAAACGCAATTGCCTATAGACACTGCACCGCATCCTGTGGGCCTCCTATGACCTAACCTTCGTTAGTCCAGTGTAGGCCCAGCAATTCCCTAGGCCCTAGGCCTGTTCATTGTTCGTGACGTGGTACTTATACCACTTTCTTAATATATGGTTTGAGTGGCCACCTGGCCTATCCATAATTGTGCAGTTTATTGTATGTTATACTGTGTTCTTTGTTTAACGCTTGTGCTTCTGTGCTCATAAAGAGTATAGGGGATTATTCTAGAAATAAATACATATATTTTGTAATATATAACTTGTGTGGTGTTCTTTCATTTGGTATTTAAAGGATTGCATATGGTAAAACAGCTGGCTTCACATGCCCTCTTGAGTTTAGCCTAAGACTGCTTTTGTCCATGCTACCCCTAGGATAGGTGGTCTATACGGTTGACTTACAACCAATCATCATAAGGGTCGTTTGGACTGGTGCAAGGTGCTCACTAGAATAGTGAACATCATAAACCAGGCCAACTTCTCACAATGATGACTGTCTCTAAGAGAGGTTAGTGTGTTTTGTAATCTTGATTGTATCAATGTATTCTCCATCCTCCTTCTACCATCAACATGCTGCTGGGCCTCCCCCTACCACTAACTGCTGTCCGGTCTTCCTCTTTCACCAATGTGCACTCGTCCTTCCTTCTACCACAAACTGCTGCCAGGCTCCCTCCTACCACTAACTGCTGCTGTGTCTCGCTGCGTTCAACAATATTCACTCGTCCAGGCTTCTACCACTAATGGGAGCTGATTTTTACCACTAACTGCAGTTAAGTATTCATAATTTACCACTAGCTGTAGGTGGTTCTCCTTGCTTTTATCACTAACCGAGCCAGGGACTACATGCTTTCACCCCTAAATGCAGTTGGATTGCTCTGCTTTTAACACTAACCACAGCTGGATCTCCATGCCTTTACCAAAATTCACTTGTCCCACCTTCTGTCACTAAGTGCATCAGGGGTCTCCTTGATTTCACCACTAAACTGTTTCTGAGTATTTTAGCTATTATTACTATCTGCAGCCATGTCTCTGTCCTTTTCTCCCCAACTACAGCCGGGTCTACCTGCTCTCATCCCTACTTCCAGCGGGGTCGCCTTGCTTTTTCCACCAACTGCAGCTGGGTTCTCTGCTTTCACCTCTAACTACAGCCAAGATGCTAGGCTTTCACCACTAGACTATAGCTGAGTATTTCTGCACTTACCAGTGACTGCAGCTCAATTTCCCTCCTGTTCGAATTAAATAAAGCTGGGTCACTTTCTTTTACCACGAATTGCATCTGGCTCGCCCTGCTGTCACGAATAAACCGTAGCGAATTACGTCTGCTAGCACTACTAACTTCTGCCGGTTTCCCTGCTTTTACCCCTGTCTGTAGCTCACTCGTCCTGCTCTCACTGCTAACCATCACTCATACTTCCTGTCTTTACCTCCAACCTTAGTTGTCGCCTAGCTTTTACCACTGACTACAGTAGTGTTTCCTTGCTGTTACCAACAACTTAACTCGCACAAAAAGAAATCATTGTTATAAATATTGCCACCTTGTATTTGGATTGTACACGAAAATTATGTATGTTATCCCTGTTTTACTTTGGACTGCAGTGCAGTGGTGCCAGATCAAATATAAAAAAAATGCTTTTTACCCTATTTTTTAGTTGGCTCGCACTGGTCACTGTTTTTTTGTAAATGTAAGGAGATCTTTAACCAAGTGTTCAGATAAAAGATGTCGATCTGCTGCCTCTCTCTGCTTTTCTGAGGTTTTGGCTATGGGTGAGTACTTTGTTTTCCAGCAATGACTTTAATTGAAGATTAACTTTTCAGAATGTTTGTTTTCTTTCCGTCCATGTGTACAAATCATCAATTATATAATGGATTTGTCTCTGAACTATTGCAAAGCGTTCTGATACCCGCAAGGGTCATGTTCGCGCTATATAAAACTTTCTAACTAAAATAAGGCGCAGTTATAGAAGTGGAGTTAAAAACAACAGTGACATTTTTCACCATTAGCTATGTTTGTAATAAATACAAATCCACATTCCTCTCTCAATATATCCTCTAACTTCACTCTCTGACTCACTCAAACCTCATTCTCCTACTATAAACTCCAGAATAACACTTTCTAGACTCTTCAATCCTCTATCCCTCCGTGCATCACCCAAAGCTCATTTTACTACTAAGATCTCCCAAACAACCCCTCATGTATCCCTCCTCACAATAATCCAACACCTCATTTTACTACTATCATCTCTAATCCAGTTCTAAAGACTCTTCCCTCCTCCATCTCTCCTTTACTCATCCCAAACATCTCACATTGCCACTGTTCAAACAAATTCATACTTCCCTATACTAATTCCTCACTAATCCTTTTGGGTTCCGGAGTAGCGTGCTACTCGCCGAAAATGTATTTGACACCCAGTAAGTGCTATATAAATGCAATTACATGCAGACACCCACACAAGATTTAAATACGGATGCAAAAAACCTCCCATGAATATACCCCAAAACATATCTATGACCTCAAAGAGACTGATAAAAAATACTTTTTAATATTGCAATCACTTGCTTGAAATATAACCATCCTTAACACAGTGCTGTTTCTTAATTACACTGGTATGTGGTCTGTTCATCTTAGCAGGTTCACTGTGCTTTCTTGAGCTCGTACTTCTCTCTCCCTACTCTTCTTCTTGTGTATAATGCTGCATTTCTTTCATCCCTCTCCTTCTTATCCCTCCTCCTGCTCTTCCTCTCACTCTCCTTACTCGTGCCCAGTGGCAGCTGGCACAGATAGGGGGTGGTGTGGTGATGGAAGGGGGTAGGGGGTAAAGGAAAAAAATAACTTACCTCCTCGCCACATCTCTCTCTTCCTCATCCCTCGTTTCCTTCCATTCTTTTCTCCAGAACTTGAAGCACAGGCTTCCAGGCGTCCCTAAGCCAATCACAACTCTGTAATGCAGCGTTGTGATTGGTCTGAGAGCTGTGGTTCAGGGCTCAGCCAGGGAAGGGGAGCCTGGGCATGTTTTCCACCCAGGCTGTAATGCAGCTTGGGGGAAGAACATGCAAAGTACGCATGACTGTTCGGGCCAGCCAATTAATCATTACGCACTTACAGTTGCTCACCACTCCGTCCCCCTGTTCTGAGAGAAGAGCAGGCCCGCCCCCCCCCCCCAGACTTGCCGCAGCAGGAACAAATACAATGATAATAAGAAGGAATTATCATCCTTTTATTTTTCCTCTATTTCCTCTGCTGAAAGCAGTTGGTGGCTCCTACGCCTTAGCGGAGGACCCGCCACTGGTGAGTAGGAACAAAAAGCAGGTCATGACTGAGAGTGCAAGTGGGGGGAGAAGGCTGTATCAAGAAGCATTTGGGAGGGTTGTGTGGCAACTGGATGGGACGAGGAGGAAGCAGCACACAATAGAGAGATTCTCAAAACACATGCACTCACATGGAGTGCTCAAATTAAAATATAATAGTTCTCTGCATGTGAGCAATGAAAGATACAAATGTGTCAATCAAAAGTATGGTAAAGAGACTATACTTCAAGAGTTGGACAAACAAAAATAAGGAAGGCAAACCATCGAGTAAAAAGCTAGCAAATGACAGGGACAATAAAGCAACCCACTGTTAAGCAATGGGTTGTCTTGAAGCCCACTGTAAGTTTAGTTATGGGGCATTACATGACGTCTTTCCTAATTAAACTGCTAACCGCTGCCTGGTAGACATGACCTTAAAAACATATCGGGCCTACTGCAAGCAGATGGGTACAGCGAAGAGAGCGTAAATAAAACGCGAGCTTGCCCAACATCGAATGACTGTGACGTAGGTGCAAGTATCTAAACTGGGGCGTATTTTGAGAGTCAGCATACATCCTAGTGTGTGCAATAAATAGCTTACAAGTAAGTAAATGAACATCCGTTTCTTCCCCCTTCTCATCTCCTGCAGGTCCACCTCCCGTTTGCTGTTGTCGGCAGTGCCGAAGAAGTGAAGATTGGCAACAAGATGGTAAAGGCCCGGCAGTACCCCTGGGGGGTCGTGCAGGGTGAGTTGATCCAGACTTGGGGGTGGGTGGCCTATTGATGTTTTGCTAATATTAGCTGCTTGTGGACGGAGTGGGGAGGGGAAAGAATGAAACAGACTCTGTGCACCATGTGTCTAACATACTTTAGACTGTTGATGAAACGGTTCCAAGCCAAGCATTCCAGTCTTCTCACTGGAATGCATTGCAACGTACAAGGCACATATCCTCTTTCGCATTTTCCGTCAATCACAGTTTTAGTATCGTGTTTCTTAAGAAGGATACACATTTTTGCGCGTTAATAACTTGCAGGGGATTTAAACGAGGCACCGTGCGAAAGACATGCATACAGTGACAAACTCTAGTCAGTGGCTAAGAGCACAAAACCAATTATGTATCCCATCTCCCTTCATCATGATACCCAACTTCTATCATGAAATCACTAGCACGTATATTATGGTCCAACATGATTTTCTTCTCTAAGCACCCATTTCTCTTATAGAAATTTGAGGCTTAGGGAACTCGTTTTTCAGAATCCTAGCATTCCAACAGATGGAGTGTTTGATCAAAGACCGCCTACTTAATGCATGTTAACAGAGGAATGGATGCTCAGGTGGCTTCTTGTGGAGAAGTGTGGCACAATGATTAGAGTGGCAGACCCTGATGCAGAGGTCTAGCCCGGGACCAGGGTTCAATTCCCCACCTCGGCAGGTCTTGGGCTCAAAAATTCCACGGACCTGATAATTCTCGCCTCGGTGCCTATTCCAATCATGGAGTCCCACTCTGCAACTCTGGGCAATAGCTTGCTTAATCTCCACAAATGGAGTCCCACTCTGCAACTCTCGGCAATAGCTTGCTTAATCTCCACAAATGGAGTCCCACTCTGCAACTCTGGGCATTAGCTTGCTTAATCTCCACAACGGCCCCACAACGCTAAGGATGCCTGGTCTCCACCTTGTGGGTGCCCAGGAGTGGATGCCTCACAGGGAAAGCCAGTTCCACAGCGGTATTCGTACAAGCACCTTGAGACCCTTGTGGGTGAGTAGTGCTCTATACAAGTATCAATTTACATTTATCTAGACAGTAAGGTCCAGTGTATACATAAAACGGTCCAGGAGACTCAAACCGGAATATGATGCTTTCGGAGGCCCAAGCTAACTTGTTACACTTTCTATGGTTACCATTATTTTTGTGGCTCTGGGGTACAAAAACATATTGAAATGGCATTCACTAAAAGTCCACTGACCCATGTATCTCATAATAGTTGACTAGAAACTTTAATTGGAAAAAAAACTGTAGCCTTTTTCATTACTGAATCCTGAAAGGAAAGTTATTTCTGAAATGGTGCAGAGTAACCACTATGCCCAAAGGTATGGAGAAAGCAAGACTGAGTTGGGGCACAACTCTATTTCCAGGATTCTGGTCCATTCTGATTTAGAGTTTGCAAGCAGAACAGCATGTGGTCTCCCTTAGGAAGTCGAAGTTAGAAAGGATGATCACATAACCCCTATGCGAACATCCAGTCTACCTCATGCATCTCTCTTCTTTGGCTTGCCTTTTTCAGTAGAGACATTATATATATTTCCCTAGCTTTTGAACATTGTACGAAAAGCATGGAAATATATAAATTTAAGAAAATGATTCACTACACACTAGTATAGATTCTACATTCCATCTCCGGATTCCTTCTTAAATCCAGGTTTTTTCTTTCCTAGGTGCTCAATGTCCACACTTGAATCAAGATTGTGAAACTCACCCAAAATTGAATTTAAATCACATATATTGTACAGGATGTTCAAGAGAAAAATATAGACGTTCCTTTTCTGTCTGCTGAACACTGTGATTGGAATCTACTATATTAAGTGCATTATGCATTGAAGTTTTAATTTATAAAGACAAGGTCCTGGTATACATTGTATATTGAAATATGTGCGTGGGTACTTACTGATACTGCAAAAGGGTGTACATGTCTACATGCGGTTTGGTCAGTAACCAAAACAATTAGAGTAGGATAAAGGATACAAAACCCACTAACTGTCACCTGAACCATAGTGGTGTTGTATTCTCGGCATCCATGGTTTTATCCAGTTCTGGTTTACCAAATAGCAACGTAGGCACCGACCTATGGGCCCCACTCCTTTTAGGGCCCCTGAAATAACAAATCCAAAGGAACATGCAACTTACCAGTATGCATCTGTTCTTGGCATGTAGAGCTGTAGATTGGTATACTTGTGCATAGATTGCCTTCTGGTGTTGGGCTCGTATGTTTGCACTTTGTTTTTGTCTTGGAAGAATTCTTTGTAGTCACAAGGTAGGTGACTCCTCCTTAGGACGATAGTGCGCATGGCATTGACTCCATCTCCAGATTGTTTTTGCCATAAAGGGTTATGATGGAGTTAGTAAGAAATAGAAAGAGATATCCATGTGTAATGTATCTAAGTAAGATTGTACTGGAACAGATAGAGGTATCCGAGGAGGCATATGCAAATCTACAGCTCTACATGCCAAGAACAGATGCATACTGGTAAGTAGCATTTTTCGTTCGAGGCATATGAGCTTTAGATGGTATACTTGTGCATAAACGGTACATCAGTTACCTTCTTAGTGGTGGCTACCTGTATCTGTTGCAGTGTTCTTAATACAGCCTGGCCCACCCTAGCTTGTTGTTTTGCTTGCACATTCACACAGCAGTGTTTTGAGGAAGTGTGCGGTGTAGACCAAGTTGCTGCTTTGCAGATAGCATCTAGGGGAATGTTCCCTAAGAATGCCATAGAAGCCCCTAGTTGCGTGTGGAGTGAGCTTTAGGGGGAAGGGTTAATGTGCGTTAGGCTTTAAGATAGCATATTCGGATGCATTTAATATTCCACCTTGCAATCCCCGCTTTTGAAATGGGATTGCCCTATTGAGTTGGGGAGGAAACCACAAAGAGTAGTTTAGTTTTTCTAAAGGATTTTGTCCTTTCGATGTAGTAAAGTATTGCTCTTTTTACGTCTAGCGTGTGCAGAGCCCATTCTGCCACTGAGTCCGTTTGAGGGAAAAAAACTGGGAGTTCAACAGACTGGTTAAGATGGAAGGCAGAAACGACTTTAGGTAAAAATTTTGGGTTAGGTCTAAGAACCACTTTGTTTTGATGGATTTGCAAAAATGGTACTTGTATGGTTAATGCCTGGAGTTCACTAACTCTTCTAAGATGTCTGATAGCTACTAGGAAGGCTACTTTCCAAGTTAGGAACTGTAGTTCTCATTTGTGCAGAGGTTCAAATGAGGGGCACATGAGACTGGTAAGAACAATATTGAAATTCCATACCGGAGAAGGTGGAGCTCTGGGTGGAATTATTCTTTTAAGTCCTTCCATAAATGCTATGATAGTGGGTACTCTAAACAAAGACAAGTGTTGTCTGTTTTGGAGGTAAGCTGCTATTGCAGTGAGATGTAGTCTTATGGATGTAAATGCTAGGTTACATTTTTGTAGGTGTAAGAGATAACATATCATGTTTTGAATAGAAGCATCTAGTGGATTGATTTTGTTATTTGTATAGTAGATTACAAATCGTTTCCATTTTGCGGCATAACATGCTCTGGTGGTAGGACGTCTAGCCTCTTTAATGATGTTCATGCAGTCTGGGGGAGATTGAGGTAGCCAAACTCTAAGACTTCAAGAGCCAGATCACAAGGTTGAGTTGATTGGGATCTGGATGTCTTATCTCTCCATGGTTCTGAGTGAGAATCTTGGGTGAGAGGTGTAGCTTTTGATGAGGAACTACTGATAGTTCCAAGAGGTTTGTAAACCATAGTTGTCAGGCCCATGTTGGAGCAACCAGGATTATTGTGAGGGAATGCTGTTTGAGATCCCGAAACACTAACGGAATTAGTGGGAGAGGTGGAAAGCGTAAGCAAATTTGCCTGACCAATTCATTCATAGCACATTGCCTTTGGACAATGGGTGTGGATACCTGGACATCAAGCTTGGGCATTTTGTGTTTTGATGTGTGGAGACCAGATCTATTTCTACATGTGAATGAATGGAAGAAGAACTTGAGGATGAAGTTACCATTCATGGATCTGCTGTGTTTGATGACTGAGCAGATTTGCGATCTGATTGTGTACCCCTGGGAGGTGTTCTGCAAGGAGATATATGTTTTGCTGAATGGCCCATCTCCATATGCTTTGAGCTAGGTGTGAAAGCTGTAGAGAGTGTGTCACCCCCTGTTTGTGTCCCCCCCTGTTTCTGTATGTACTACATTGATGTCATGTTGTCTGTACGGACCAGGACAGCTTTGCTTACTAGATGAAGTTGAAAAGATTTGAATGCCAGAAAAATTGCCAGTAGTTCTAGGTAATTTATGTGGTGTTGTTTTTGCTGCGGGGTCCATATGCACTGAATGGTATGGTTTTGAAGATGAGCTCACCAGCCGGCAAGCAATGCGTCTGCTGTTAGCACTATCTGGGGAACCGGATTGAGGAATGGCCGCCCTTTGGGATAGTTTTGGGTGTTCTACCACAGCAGAGAGCAATGTGTGCGGCTGTCCACAAACACCAGATCTGTTAGCTGACCTTGAGCCTGGTTCTACTGACGTGCCAAACATTCCTGTGAGGGACACATTTGGAGTCTTGCATAAGGGACGATGGGAATGCAAGAGGCCATCATCCCGATCAACTGCACGAACATTCGAGCTAGTAATGAGTGTTGAGGCTGAAATTTGGCTATTAGAACTTGCATAGTGCTTATCCTGAGAGGGTTGCGGTATGCTAAAGCTTTTGAAGTGTTTATTGTGGCTCCTAGTTATTGTTGTGTGTTGGACGGTTGTAGGTGGGATTTGGTGAGCTTTACCATGAATCCCAAGTTGTGAACCAGTTGGATTGTTTTGTGTGTGTGTTGCACCCAGCTGCTGTGTGACTTGGCTTTTAAGAGCCAGTCATCCAGCTAAGGAAACACTTGAATGTGTTGTCTTTGTAAGTGGGGGGTCACTACTGCGAGGCACTTGGTGAAGACTCTGGGTTCTGTAGTGACCCCGAATGAGAGGACTTTGAATTGGTAGTGTTGACCGTCCACCACAAACCTGAGATCTTTCCTGTGAATGGGGTAAATGGGAATGTGAACGTAGGCATCCTTTAGATCTAGCGTGGAAAGTCGCCTTGTTGAAGTAGTGGGAGCACCTTTTGGAGAGTGACCATGTGGAAGTGGTCTGACTGAATGTAGAGGTTTAACAGTATAAGGTCCAGTATTGGCTGAGAGAACCGTCCTTTTTTGTAATTAGAAAGTAAACCCCTGTGCCTTGATGAGGTAAGGAGACCAGTTCTATTGCATGTTTTTGTAATAGAGAGAAGAGTCAGATGTTCTGAGGACATTGGACGTTGTCTGGGAGGGCTATTTGGGGGAGTGGAGGTGAGTTCCAGGCAATAACCATACTGGATAATTTGTCTTACCCACTTGTCTGTTGTGATGGAATTCCAGACAGGTAGGAACTGTGAGAGGAGTCCTCCGACAGGAGTGGGATGGTCGGGGGGAAGTGAAGGGAAGTCACTGTTTGGAAGTAGAGTGTTGCAGGTATTGTGACTGCGACCTCTTCCCTTACCATTGTTGCCTCGGTACCTTACACGAAAGTATCCTCTGAAGGAAATATTTTGATTGGGGCTCTTATATGAAGAAGAGGAGTGCTCTGAACCGATAGTGTTGGAGCCAACCCTGTAAAAGGAATGACAAAATGAAAATCTAGGGGAAGATAATTGCAAGGCTCCCATGAATTTGGCAGTTTCCGTATCCTTTCCCATTTTTTCTAAAGATGTATCCACTGTGGGCCCAAAAAGGTGCTCCTGGTCAAAGAATAGCAGACTGCACTTCCTGTTTGAATCCGGAGAATCGGAGCCAAGCGTGCCTGCGTAGCAAAACGCTAGTGTTAATGGCACGGGACGCAGTATCAGCTGCGTGAAGCGCACATTTAATTGAGGTGTTAGTAATTAATTTCCCCTCCAGAAAAAGGTTGTTAGCTTTTTCTTCATATTGGTCAGGAAGGTGTTGCATGAGCTTTTCAAGCTTATCATAATGAGCTCTGTCATACCTGGCCAACAAAGCTTGGGCATTGGCTATCCCCCAATGATTTGCAGCCTTTTACGTAATACATTTTCCAGATGCATCTATGAGTTTGGATTGTTTATCAGGAGGAGGGGTGTCGCCTGTACTTTGTTAGTTTGCCATCTTGCGTGCATTAGACACAACAAGAGAATCCAAAGGGACCTGACCTTTAATGTGAATTGGGTCATTGGGAGCTTCTTTATATTTTTTGTCCACTCTGGTGTTCAGAATCCTGGCTCCGTAGGCGTTTTCGGCTCCGTAGGCGTTTTCGGCTCTGAAGATTTTTTCGGTTCCGAATGTTTGTCCATGATGTGTTTCGACGCTGAGGGCTTTGGTGTTGAGGCTGCCTTCGGTGCCGACGAAGAAGGGCGTGGCACATCTTTGGCCTTGTACTTCGGTGCTGAACGTGATTTTTTGGCACTAGAATGGGGCTCGCTTTAGCCCAATCCAGAAGGCTTGTCTTTAGGTTTCATAGCCGGGCCAGAGAGCAGGGCGTCTGAAACATGTTTCCGGTGTCGACTTGAGCCCAAGGGCGAAGGTGTTACCGGAGCCTTAGTTTTGGATTTTGGGAGAGGGGTTTCTGTACTCACCGTCTGCTGGGCCGAGGTGCCTGGCTCCTCTTCAACGTCAGAGTCGTCAGCCTCGGAGGCAGAGATGTCCTCTTCATCACCTTGATGTTCTGGCTGGACATAGGGATCTGCTTAGAAGATTTCCAGACTCGAGCTGCTTCTGCAAGACATTTCGTGACGTCGAACCCGACGGTCACGGATGGTTTTCTTTGACTTGAATGATGCACAGGCCTCACAGTTCTTGTCTTCGTTCTCCGGGGAGAGGCAGAGATTACAAACCTCGTGCAAGCCCATGTGTGGTAACTTAGCACCACACGCAGGGCATTTTTTGAAAGGAGTCCTTTCCATTGACTGCTGGCATGGTCGGCACGGATAGGCCCAACAGCCGGTGTAGAAGATCGAGGTCGAGGAGTTGGTTTTAAAGATACACGTCGAAAGTGAAACGCGATCCAGACAATACCGCTGAGTGGAGAGGGATTGCGTGCCGAAGGAAGATTCGAAACCAATATCTACTTGGAGCGCAGCAAATCACATCCGAACCTGATGGCGGAAAAAAACAGAGATGGAGTCGATGCCCAGGCGCACTATCGTCCTAAGGAGGAGTCACCTACCTCGTGACTACCAAGACTTCTTCCAAGACAAAAACAAAGTGCAAACATCCGAGCCCAACACCAGATGACAATCTATGCACAAGTATACCATCTTCAGCTCATATGCCTCAAACTAATATTGATTTGATCTTGAAAGAAAATTATAATCAAGCTTTCTTAAAAAATGAATTAACTCAAAGAAACGAAAACTTTACATTAAAGACTTTATAGAGCAAACTTAAACAGTACATAAACCAGAGACTTCAGATTCACACACGTTTGTCTCTTAAAATCTCATTTTCTGGCAGCTGTCAGTTTGTAAAAATATCTGTTGCATTGGGTATTGGGAGATAATTTGCGGGGGAGGCCTGAAATTTTGACTGTGTAGGGGCCTCCACTGGGTTTAATCCAGCATGGTTTCATCTAGCACTCTATACAGCAAACATCCAGCCATCTGAAATAAAGTTTGCTCCTGGGGTACTTTTCCCCTCTCCTCCCTTATACTTCATGATCTAGGGACATTTGTACGGTGGTTCTGGGTAGTTGGTAATGTATTATATGAGCATGGTTAGCAAAGATCTTTCTGACTATATAGAAACCATCATTTTGCTACTGCCCATCTTTCAATATCCAATCAGATGCACTCCATGCCACAGCATGATTGTATCCAGTCTTACAAAGATTAGGGTAAGAAATTGAGTTAAATTGTGTGAGCGTGTACCCTATAATTCTACTTGCAGGAGTTAGACCTAACATTAGCTGTCATGCCCTCTCTTTTACCATGAACGCAGCCTCCTTTCAGTTAATTTCTCTCTATGTTATAAGCTTCTGACTCTTCTTTTAATAGTAGGATTGGACTAGTGTTTCACTCAAGCCGGGTCAACATACACACCAGAAGTTCCTTAGAACTGAAGCACTGGCAATTAAAGAGAGCATCCCGAAGTCTACTGCACAGATACGCTAAGACAAAACAGAGTAGAAGCCTCTCTAACATGGACACAGTTTCGCCGCAAAATGTTCTTCAGGATGATCTTATAGGTCTTACAAGATATAAAGGAATAATATACCCTTGCTGAGCATCATAAGACACAATATCCTAGGTGTTGTCTACCAGCACTTTCTTCAACCACTTGACATTTTCTAGTGGTTCCTTTTTCCATAAGTTCTTCAGGCATAGCTGAATAAAGTCGAAGTAGTTGTCTGGCTTTTTACTGCAGATCGAAATGTACCGAAGAGGCCCTTAATGTGCTTGCTTTTTTTCTTTTCTGTTCTTTTTTCCTTGATAATTGGTGCGATAAACAGTATTACATCAGTCAGTACAGTAAAAGAAGGGGGTCCATGTCTATTAATACATCTCCAATTTCATCTCTTCTGATCCTGTCAACCCCAAACATCTGTCTAGTAATTAATCTGGACTGGGTATTGTAGGTTAGGGCATTCTTAGCATATTGGGTGGTGGTCATGAAGTGCTTTCTCTGCAGGGGTTTCAGAACAAGGGCTGTCAAACATATATTTCAAAATTGCTAAGAAGGTAGCATAATTATTCAGACAGAGAGTAGCAGTGATCACTAGCGAGCCTGCTAGCCTAATTATAAGGTATGCCATCTTGGAACAATCCAAATATATTTAAACTGGACAAAATGCAAATTGAACCAAGAGAGCTTCCAGGTATTCGTTCACATCATATGATCCCCATTGAATTTGATGTCAACGGAATAAGTCATAGGTAGGTCCAAAGGTGAATGGGTGTCTAGTGTTTGCTACAGTACAGCTTTTTCAATTTACTGCTTGTTGGAGGGGAGATAACAAAATGTGGACATCTAATCCTTTGATTTAGATGGCTAAAAACTATGTTCTCACAACTGGGCAATGGCTGGATGTAGAAGTTGGCATTCACCTTCTTCTTCGAGCTTTTGAGGAAAAGGCAACTCCTTCTACAAGCCACAATGTCTGTTTCAAGTGTTATACAGGTTACGGAGCAGAATGTCTCCCCGAAAGTAATACCAGAAAGAAGAACGCAAAGGGCACAAAAACTTCCACGGTGCTAAGCACCAGTTGTAGGCCTCTTCTTGCAAGGCTAAATCCTTGGAGTAAGACCATCGCTGGTGCTGGAAAGACAGCAGCAACAATGTCACTGACTGGACTAGAGCAGGCATTACTTGAGCAGAAGTTAATTATAAAAAAAAACAACAGCAGCATCAATGAGGAGGAGTTGTTATGCACCGATCTCTGATTAGAAGCCTTTTTACATACTGGTACCGTGGAAACCACATGACAAGAAAGGGCAGGTTTCAGAACAGGGACCACTGGATGTGAAAGAGCTGTCCCCTAGACTTACTAAAATGTTGTCCATTCAGTGGACTTCATAGAACGGTGTTTCCCTGAAGCGGAGTTGAGCCGTTAATTCCCACTTACAGGTTTTGCCTGTTGGTGACCTGGACCGGATTATCACCAAGCCAACCATCTCACCTGCATGACAAACAAATCTCAAAAGTCATCTTGGGAACTGCACTATGCAAGGCTGTTTATTAATTCTGAAAAGCCCATCTTGTGCATTAGAAGCAGCCCACAAGATAAGCAACATTCTGGCCTGCTTTATTCTCTATAACTAGGTACATACTGCTAGTAGAACAAAATAGGGTGTAACAGATAGAGATATACCCATGGGCGTCCGCAGGGGGGGGGGGGGGGCAAGGAGGGGCTCTTGCCCCCCCCCCCCCCCTGGATCGCAAGTCCGTCCGGTGGGCAGCGCCCCTCCCTTGGGTTGTTCAGAGGTGCAGCTGCAAGGCCCAAGGCGGGCCCCCCTCTCCTGGGCCATGCTGCCATGGCCTAAAAGGTAATATGACCCCCGGATTCCTTTCAGCTGTGGCAGACCGGGCAGGGCTGGTTTTGTGGCCATGATCAGTTTTCTTTGCTGGCAACTCTCTCTTATCCTAATCCCTGCATCTGCATGATAATTGCAGATGCTGGAACTGGCCTTAGGTGTGAAGTGAGCCCTGCCCCTGCATGAATGAAAGGCAGAGCATCCTGTAGGTCTCACAGCAAAAAGACTGACCTTAGAGTCACAATCGACGCTGTTCCGTTTCAATGATGAGAAAAGGAGAAGAGCAGAAAATGGAGAGAGAGGCTATTTTTTTCTTTTTTTTGCAACTGTTTTCTTGTTTTTTCCTAATAAGCATGTGCATCCAAGAGAAACATAAATAGAGTAATACATAAATAGTGAATATAAGCACTTGGTGTTTTTTTTAATTTTCATGTAAATTACATTAAAAAGGAATAATGAAAAATTGGGTCGGTAAAAGAATAGTGAAGATGATTACATTGAGTTGGTAGGACGTAAGGAGGGGTGACCCCCACATCCATTCCTACCACGCTGAGAGGAGTGCAACAAACCCTCCAAGATACACCCAAGTTATAACCCATCAAGCCACTCTCCATTACTTGTTTTACACATCTGAAAAGGTTGCGCTACTCCCCGGCATCATGTTTGTTCATATCTGAAATATTGAATTCCCATGTTTTTTGGGTACATCTAAGGAGGTCTGGTGTCCACTTTTGCTTTTAATAGAAGTATCAGGGAGAGGCACATCTAAAATGGGCTAGACAAACAAAAGAAGGTAATAGGTGGGTGAGATGACAGAGCAGCAGAGGTGAGATCTGAACATAAGGGGCAAAACAACTATATAGAACAAGACGCTTAAGGAAAGGGAGATGGGGAAGTAGTGATGTGTATGTAATGGCAGAATCAATGAGAGAAGGGAAGAGTCTTGGTTAGGTAAAATGAATAGCATGCGAAAGAGAAATTTAACAGGCTTGGGGAGAGTGGGAGGCTGGAAGGGGAGAGAATGCTGTAAATAAAACAAGGGCAGTGGCGTAACCCAAAATGATGGGGTCCCACTCTGCAGAATGTGATAATGGGCCTTTGAGACTCCCACATCTCACAGATATTCATTGGCCCTGGGCTGAATGGGAGCCCCGTGATGGGTTGGGGGCCTCCTGAAGTGTTGTGGGCCCATCTGTGCTGCAGGGGCCTGTATTGCGTCCTGGCACAAGAGGTGAAGCAAGGTACGAGGCCGGGGAGAAGAGTTGTAAATAGCAATGCATGTAGGGCAGAGGTGGAAGCTTAAGGGACAGAAACGATGAATTGAGGGTAGAGGTAAGCGGAAAAAAAACATGAAGAAATGAGCATGGAAGAGAGAGGTGGACATAAAGGGGACAGAACCAGTGAACAAAGTTGAGGCTGGAGAGAAAGATGAAAAGTGAAAGGAAGTGCTTGGATGCTTGGATAGGAGAGGTAGATATAAGAGAAGCAGAGGCATCAGGAGAACTTAAGTGTCATGGAGAGGGTATGGTGAGTGTTGGATGTAATAGGGCAGGACAACCAAGAGCAGGTAAGAGGCAGGGGAGAGTTAAAATATAGAGAGGTAGAACTAGTGAGAGAACGTTAGAGGCTGTGACGAGATGAGAGGTGAAAGATTCCATAGGTAGGTAAGAGGTGAGTGTAAAAGAGACAGAATTAGTGAGAAAGGAAAGAGACAGTAGTAGAGACAAAGTGAAGTGTCGAGCATGGAAGGGATACGCAGATATAAGAGAGGCAGTGTTAGAACTGGCTATTTCTGGTTGGCTAAGGCTGACGCCATAGTTAGGCAGAAACCACCATTCTAGTCAGGGCAAGGGAGTCACACGCCAAGATAACCCCTGCTCACCCCCTTGGTAGCTTGGCACGAGCAGACAGGCTTATTCCGGAGGCAATGTGTAAAGCATTTGCGCACGCACACAACAGCAACAACATCCTAGGCACACCACAAAAGGAACTCCATACAAGGTTATATAAAAATAACTTTTGTATTGTCAAAAGACATCAGATAGTAATCACACAATATACATTATGCCAACTGGCACAGGCAATATTCACAAAGGATTATTTACAGGACAGGGCCACATGGGCCACTGTCAGAATCAACACTTTTAGAACTAGAAATACTGTTAGAAATAGCACTTTGAACATATAACAATCCGAAGTTTCACACATGATGCATAGAACATTCAGAGGTGTAGGAAAGACACAAGATGTATAAACAAACATTCAGCGGTGTAAGGAACAAGGCACATGACGCAGCAAAACACATTCCGAGGTACCGTAGAAACACATGATGCCTAAAACAACACATTCAGAGGTGTAAAATCAAGAAAGACACATGATGCATAAAAACATTCAGAGGTGCCAGAACATAACTCAATAGCGCAAAAACACATGATGCCCAAAAACATTCAGAGGTGTAAGATCAAGGTGCGTAATCATATTCAATGCATTACATTTCCTAGCACCACATCACATTGCGCAAAGCTCACATTGGGCAATTACCATCATAACATAGGAGGTAACCACATTGCGCAAACTTACATAAGCCACCACCTGTGGCAGTCCCTAGGCCAACTGGCCTTGTTGGGGCTAGGACGCCCTGTGTCCAAATGTCAGGGGCTTAAACGGTGCAGCTGCTCACTCATTGCTGGGTAGCTGTGAATCAACAAACTGCGCCAGGGCCCTCACTGGCCCTAGAACAAAAGCTGCGCCAAGCTGGAGCCACACAGGCTCTGTAACTAACTTTGCCCCCTAAGAGCCCTCTCTGGGCTCGCAAAACAACAAGGTGGGCAGGGAGCCTCTCGGGGCTCTAAAGCAACCATGTGGGCAGGGAGCCTCGGGGCTCTACGACAAAGAATGCCCCCAGAGCCTCTCGTGGCTCGAAACAAAGAAATGCCCCCTCGAGCCTCTCTGGAGAGCCTTGCGGGCTCTAAACATTGTGGGGCCATGGAGCCGCTCAGGGCTCGAACTACAAATGCCCCTTGAGCCTCGCAGGCTCTGAATAAAAATGTGGCGTCGTTGGAGCCCCCCCCCCCTCTGGGGGCTCAAGATCACGTGAATGGCCCCGGAGCCTCTCTGAGGCTCGTAAACCAATATCGGCCGAATGGAGCCTCTCAGGCTCCAGTAACAACACAGTGCCCCCGGAGGACGCTCTACTGGGAGGAGGGGGGGCGGACACCGGCAATGTGTCCTGATGCCCCCTTCTCCTCTCAACCACCCGCACTCACCGGCTCACTGCTCTGGTCGCGCTGGGCTGTGGAGGCAGGATAGGCTTCCGGCTTCGCTCTTGGAGCCTCTCTGGCTCCCACTCACGTCGGACTCCTCTGCAAGAGGGCCGGGGCTCTGCCCGCACACAGGGCTCTTCACTCGAGCCCCGGCCATTCTGGTCTCTCGGCTCCGCTTCTTCTCTCGGGGTTCCCTCAGCACACGGGAGCCCCGCAAGCGGCCACACTTCCTCTTCCCCTCCTTCCGCCTCAGGTCCCAGGCCGGCAGCCAATCACAGCACGGCCCGGGGATGACGTCACGGGGGTGTCCCGGACCGGCTGCCCTTGATTTCTCGAGGGCACAACATGAGGGGTGGGCACCCTCTGTAATAAAAATAAAAGCGCTACTAAGCGCTTGGGGACAAAAATAAAGTGCTCCCAGTGCTATAAGAAAAATACAGCGCTCTCAAGCGCTATAGGGGCACAGGCAGCACATGAAGCGCTCCCAAGCGCTTGAAGCATAAATAAAGCGCTTCTAAGCGCAGTGGCATCAGGCAGACCCCCAAGAAGTGCTCCCAGTGCTAGGGCACCAAAGGTCCAGCAAAAAGTCCTTCAGGGGTCCAGGACAAGTCCATCAGGTATCCAGGGCAAAGCAAAGTCCCCCTATCAACCCAGGCAAGGCAGAGGGGTCCCCCAGAAGTCCTCCAGGCATCCAGGGGCTGGGCAGGGCCCAGGGAGGCAAGCCTTCCCTTGGGTCCAAGCAGCAGCACGCCCCTGGCAGGATTCAAGTCAGAAACAAGAACATTTTGTAAGGGGACACAGCCCCTTTTTATACAGAGAAATCCTTTGTCTAGCAGGGTGCAGGCAGTGTGAGAACCAGCTACAACTGGTTATAGGGAACTCCTTTCACAGGCCAGGATAGGGACATCAGACGCACCCCAGGGGGTGGAGCCAGCATTGTGTGGGGCGAGCCCAGCCTCATTCTGGACCCTCAAACCAGACGGTCAATCCACAAGCAGGCCCAGGCTCACTCCTCCCCTCACATCAGCATGCTAAACACCACCGGGGCAGACCCGCCCAGACTCTTGGAGCCAGGCTCACCAGCCAGCCTCAGCCAATCACACGCCAGACACAAAGTACACAAATATGCCAACTTCTAGAACACAAATATGCCAACTTCTAGAAGTGGCACTTCTACACTAAACACAATCATGCCGCATATATCATTGTGCAGCATTCAATCTCACGAGTTCGCACATACCAAACTCGACCCTGCACTCCCCACACATCAGGAACTACCATGGGCATACATATTCCCCATTCATTCCTATGGGAGGGCAGGTCACTCTCACCACACACACAGAGAGCTCACGCACTTTACACTGTACCACAGTGAAAAAGTGCGCAGAGGCCTAAAATCACCAACACCAGGACACAGAAACAGGCTAGGAAAAAGCAAAAAGTCTCGGGGTGAACCTGCCAAAAAGGCTGGGTCCAACAGGCAGAAACAGTGAGACAAGGTAAGAGGCTGGGAGGTATAAGAGAAGAGGTGGGTGTAAAGGGGCAGACCAGCAAAAAACACTAGAAGGCTGGAGGAAGAAATGAGAAGTGAATGGCAGTACATGCATGGGACATGTAAATGTAAGAGAGGCGGAACAATCAAGAAACCTTACACAGAGAAGAGAGAGGAAATAGTGAGAGGTGGATGCAGAAGGCCAGAATCAATGAGAAAGGTAAGAGGCAGGGGGGGTGACAATGCCTACGGCATGGAGGAGAAAGGTGGATAGAAGAGGGACATCATGAGAAAGAGAAGCAACAAAGTTGGGATAGCAGAGAGTTTGATGTTAAAGGGCGAATCCACAAAATAAGGTTTGAGGAAGAGACGAGAGTAAGAGTAGAGGATGAATGGAAATAGGTGGTGTAAGTGGCAAAATCAGTGAAAAACGAATAGAGTGTTCAGGAGGATGAAAATGTAGAGGAGATGTAAATGGGGCAGAGCCAGTGAAAAAAGTTATAAGGCTGGGGGAGAGATGAGCAGTGAAGGTAGTGCATGGATAGGAGTCGTGGCTATAAGAGAGACATAATCAGCAAGAGCACATAGGCAGAATGGCAAGAGAGAGAAGTGGATGGAAGAGAGAAGAACCACCAAGCGATATTAAGAGGCTGGATGAAGAGGGAAAGATGAGGAGAAGGTGGATGTAAGATGTGACCAGCAAGAGAACGTTAAAGGGTTGTTGAGAGATTGGAGATGAAGATTAGATCAGGGAGGTAGAGTTTTATGTAAGAAGGGCAGAATCAGCAAGAGGAGAGGGAAGGCGAAGGGGAGAGGTGTATGTAATGGGGCAGGAACAGCAAGAGAAGATAAAAGGAAAGGGGAGAAGGAAAAGGCATAGCTGTAATTAAGATGGCATAACCAACAGAGAAGATAAAGACTGGGTGGAGAGTTGAGAGGTGAAGAGTAGGGCGCGGAGGTATTAGGGCCAAGAGCAATGTAAGAGTGGCAGAACTAGAGAGAAAAAAAATGTGATCCGTATCAACTGATTTCCTTATATTAGTTTATAAAATGTGTACTGCAGCTTTATGTTCATGAATGTGGTCTTTTAAAACCATACTCCTTATGTTTTGTAAGGATTTAAGCAATGGACATTGACATTCTTGCTTTTTGGAGTTGGTTTACACCTTTTAGATACAAAATGTTGCTTAAATTAGCAGTCAGGTTACGGCATGTTTTGCTTATTTTTGGTATCCTCAAAGTGTTGGTATGATAAATCCTTAATTTAATTGGGGAAGATGCCGATTTTTGTTAAAGTACATCTCGGGCTGTGTGAAATATTGGTACATAGAGGAATTCTATGCTATGTATTAGGGGTAAGGGTTTCAGTTGGTTATGCAAAACTTGAGAGGATGCGTATTGTGTGTTTGTGATGCAACTTCGCCTAGAAGTTGGTTTAGTACCTGTGGTGAGTGTGAAGTGAGCTAGCCCCCATTTCATGAACAAAAATACGATTGCCATTTTGAATTGAGGGGGAGGGGGCAGGGGGGGGCGGGCAGTATAGAATGACTTAATTGACAGCTCGTTGTGGTGGCATATTTGTGGGGTTTCGCTCTTTTCTGTGTGTGCTTTGAGGGTTTTTTCTGATGAGAGCCTCTTCAGGGAGTTGCAGCTAAAGCCACTTGTGTGGGCTATGTCTCTGGGAGTACTGTGCTGGTATTAAGTACCCCATGCCGCGCCATTGTTATATTACCTTTTTGGCACTGTCGATATTAATGGAAGAAATAAGTATTGGTATGAGGCTCACCCTTTATGTGGGTCTTTGTTTGGGTGAACTGCAGAGCTTTGGTGACATTGTGGTGGTTGGGCACTGTCTGCAAGTATACATTTTTCGGGGCAGTATCAGTCGTATGTATAGGTGGACCAGATGACTCTCACCAGGGCACAACTTTTCCAGCTTTGATTTGCCATACCAGTGCTTTCTGGGAGCTGTAGTCTAGGTTAATGGTATTTCAACCAATTGGTCGAACACACTAGCTAATAATGTAAAAGCAAAACCCAGGTCTGGAAAAGTAATTCTCCACATCACTTGCAGTCATCTTGTCACCTTAATTATGTAGCACCAACGGTCAGTGTCTCAGAAAGGAAGAACTCTTTCTTGGTGTATTTGAGAGATGCAGTTCTTTTGAAGAAGTGTCTGCAAAGTGCTATGCTTCTGTTGGGATCTGTGTGAGGTGTCACTATTTTGAACAAAATTTTACCTCAAGCTCCATTGGGGCATTGTCGATGTGAATGCAGCTCTTTAGGCAGGAATGGGTGTGGAGACTATACATGTGTGTGTATGCAATGGTGTCAACATGGGGTGTGCATATTTGAAGCCACTTCTCTTGGGCTAGCAACTGGAGAATTATCTCTTTGGGATCAAACTAATTTGCTTGTCATTGAAGGACGAAAAGGAGCAATGAAATCAGCACAGACAAACTTTAAAGTGAAATAAAGTTCATGTTATTATTGAGACAAGAAAAAACGTAAAAAAATTCCCCACCCCTTTAGTTTATAAACTAATAAAATGGTCAGTGAAAAACTAATACATCATGCCATTACCATCTACTATGCAATAACCTAGCCTGTATTTGACCCTCCGCTATCTCTCTCTCCACTTTACCTAGTTCTTTGGGTTCTAGGCCCTGTTCACTTTGCATTGGCATATTGGTCTCCTCTTAGGCCTACCAGACACCTTCTTCACACTGATCGTTTAGTCCTTTCTCAAACTTACCGGCATCAGGCCAGCACTGCCATATCTGATTCTAGGGTATATTATGTTTGACCCGGACCCTCTAGGCAAATTAAGAGGTAGAATGTTCACTTGACTTGCTACCCCACCTCCTTTTTCTTAAAACTAGAAGCAACTGTATTTGTCCACCTCCACCATTTGATCATCCCTCATTAATCCCCAGCAAGTCTTACTTGATATTATTTATTGTTTCCGGCCCTGCCTCTTTAACTGATTACTTTTCTCCTAAATGTATCTGTTAGCTCAGGGCATCTGTGTCCTAGCTTTAGCAACACCAGAAAGAGCTGGGGCTACCTCATAACCCCCCCATCTACAGTACTTTTTTACTCTCACCACATCACCTTATTAGCATCAAGCTCATCCTCCATTTTCTTGCCCCCCTACTCCTAGCTGAATGTTACTCCCAGGTCTGTCAGAACTCCTTCTTACCAAACCCATGAACTCCATTCTGTCCATACTTCTCTTGGGCTAGCAACTGGAGAATTATCTCTTTGGATCAAACTAATTGGCTTGTCATTGAAAGACGAAAAGGAGAAATACAATCAGCGCAGACAAACTTTAAATTTAAATAAAGTTGATGTTATTATTGAGACAAGAAAAAAATAAAAAGAATTCCCCACCCATTTATTATTTAAAATAATACATTGGTCTCTTCCTCTTTTCTAAAGAGGTGTGCTTTAGAGGACATGTATCCTTGCCACATCTGTGTTCAATGACTTGCAGAGTACCCCTAAAACCTACCCATTTATCAGTTTCCTGCTTTCCTCGTTTCAGTTTTCCTGCACCTGGCCTTTACTTCTGCACTGAGATCTCCCTCTCTTGCTTTTCCACAGACTCTAAAGAGGACATTCCTCTTTCCAAGTAGATAGATGGAATCAGCCATGGCTTTGGTACTTAATGAGTTGCTTCATTAATATTGTTCTAGACAATGGGGCTTAGCGAGGCTGATCCTGCTAGCTCTTGAATTTGACACAATCGTCCACTGTATCATCAATGAAAGGTTTGCTGATGTGGATCTCTCTAGAACCACATCAATCTGATTCAGATATCTTTTTCCGGCCATTTTTTGTTTTTTCCTCTGTTTCATTGTAGTTGCGAGGTCTTCTGCTGTGGCGCCTCACAAGATTTTTCTCTCCCCCTCCCATGGGGTTCTTTGTTTATTTAAGCTCTTTGTCTTATTTGATATTTTATTTATTTATTTAATACTATTGCCAAATGTTGGAGGATGGTGATGAAGTAAAATGTTGCCCCCCCCCCCCGGAATTTTTTTGCGGATGCCCATGGATATAACCCTACCCAAGCTTCTACCCATACTTCCGTGCTAATATATTGAGATCAATGGCATTAGTGATTTTGTTCCAAAAGAAGGTAGTCTACTTTTGTTGCTCACTGATCTGAAGAGGGAATTTAAGGTGGAAACATCGGTTTTGGTGTGTGAATAATTTCTGAATTTGCATGCTGCGCATCACCCTGCCACTTAGCGGTTGGATCTGGAATTTGTATCTTAGTCATTTTTTGCTTATAATTTTTTGTTGTTGTGGCCATCGTCAAGTTGACCATGTTCATACTAGTGCCATAGTCAGGTACACAGAAATAAAGCACTGCACGAATGAATATCCTTAGTTTAAAATACAAAAATATTTTAATCATGTTTAGCGGTTTCAAAATACTTCCATGCTGAAAGAGAAGTATATTTTCACTCCTTAAGAATTAATTTTCCAACTAACTTCCAAATAATGTTCTTATTTCAACAATTTGCCGTGTTGTACGTGTTTGCTAATTCCTTAGTGTTACATTAATGCCTTGAAATGTGTTGATTTTCATGTATTGCAGTTATTCTTATATGTAGCCAGGACAATGAAGATGTGCTGTAAGATTTATATTCCTGTAATCATCCTAATGTTATACTATCCTGCTCTGTCTGGGGAAAATACATTATTTTATTACTTTAGGGATGAACATTATCCCTTGCACTAAGTAATTGTAATACCTGATCATTTCAGTGTTTAGACTGCAATTCTTAGTAGATATGCATGTTTTGTGTTCTCTACAGAACCATCACAGATGAATTTAAAATACAGAGCGATTCATCGATGATAAAAACTGTGCTTCCTTTCATGTGGACTGTCTAAATATTTAACATTGCCATGTACCTACACTCAAAAAATAAAAGCGCAAGAAAGAATGCAACCTATTTTTGCTTTGATTTACATTATGGAAAATGTATAATGGCCAGTGGAAAAAGTTGTAAAGCTAGTGATAATCCCTATGACTAGATAAGGGAAAAGAGGAGATACGTTGTTTGGTGGTGCTGATGAAAGCTGGTTAGAAGGATGTACTAACGCGTTGATGTAATGTCTGCTTCTTTCCTAGTTGAAAATGAGAGTCACTGTGATTTTGTGAAGCTCAGGGAGATGCTGATTCGAGTGAACATGGAAGACCTGAGAGAGCAGACTCACATACGCCACTATGAGTTGTACAGGCGCTGTAAACTCGAGGAGATGGGATTTAAGGACACCGACCCTGACAGCAAGCCATTTAGGTAAAACACAGAAATGCACTAGGTGTATGTGTTCTAGTCATGCCTATGCATACATGAGGTAACATAGAAACACAAAAGAATACTGACTGAGTTCTGGAGCACTTAGGGTGTAAAAGGGCCATGTATGTATTAAAAAATGGGGAAACCTAAAATTCACAAAACCACTTCTAAATTGGAAAGATTAACATTGCAAGAGTGACTGCTTGGTGTTAATATGCTAAATTGAGCACTGGTTCTTGAAAGAGTGCTTGGCATCATCCAAGTATACAAATTATACATCCACAGGCCTTTTGAAGCTCCTTGACCGGCATCGAGTGAACTAGTGCAATGTTCACTTCTCACACTCTCACTGTAGTGGGAAGGACAATTCCACACCCACATTTTAGGAAACGTTTCATGGGTAACTTACAACATGGAAGTACCTGGCAGCTTCAGCAGTAATGCTGGGGTTGTCTAATGCAACATAAGGGCTCTATTATACAGGCCTGCTGATTAATGTTAATGTTAATGTTATGGACATTTATATAGCGCACGGCTGCCCCAGCCAAGGGGCGTCCCGGCGCTGCGAGCAGACAAAATGCAGAGAGAGAGTAGCACAGATAGATGACAGATTATTGGAAAAGATGGGTTTTGACGGCCTTTCTAAAGGCTAAGAGGTCTTGAATTCCCCGTATGGCTTCGGGCAAACTGTTCCATAGCTTGGCAGCCAGGAAACTGAAGGATCGGCCACCGACTCTGGCCAGCCTAGTGCGAGGAATGGTCGCAAGATGTTGTCCCTCTGAGCGGAGCGATCTTCTAGGGGTGTACTCAGACAGGAGGGGACTCAGCAAGGGGGGAGAGGCGGTTTTAAGGATTTTAAAGGCTAAACATAGAGCCTTGAACTGGATCCTTTTGCCCACCGGGAGCCAATGCAGTTTTTTTAAGGTTCCAGAAACGGAAGAATGGCGAGGGAGGCCAACCAGAGCCCTGGCTGCCGCATTCTGGACTCTCTGCAATCTGGTGATTTCAGCCAGATTCGCTCCCAATAGGAGAGAGCTGGCATAGTCCAGTCTAGAAAGAATCGTCGCCTGAACAATGAGCTGGCGGGTGCGGCAGTCAAAGAACTTCAGAATGGGCCTGATGTTACGTAAAATGCCAAAGCACGTGGCAGCCACTTTCTTAGTGTGGATGGTAAACTTTAACGCCGAGTCGACCCATACTCCCAGATTTTTGACGCAATCTTTTGGCTTGGGGGGTGAGCCTAAGATGTCAGGCCACCAGTTGTCTCCCCAGGATGCGGTGTTTTTCCCCAGGAGCAGAATCTCAGTTTTTCCGGCGTTTAATTGGAGAAAATTCGACGTCATCCAGAGTGTCTGATTACATGCCAAATTGTGCAATAGTAAACATTTAAGCTGCATTATTACTACCTCTTTGTTTGGATTTACCTAATATCATAACACTAGTCTGATTATTGTGGGTGTTAATTAACCCTGTGGTCATGTTTGATGTTGACCTATAATTCTTCATCATAACTCACACCTCTTGCCATTTTTAATTAACACTCAGTTTCTTCCGCACACTCTTCATTATAGTGCTAATAATATGTTCAACCATACTATTAGTTTGAGTATGATAAATAGCTGACATGTTTTCTATTGAATTGCCATTTCAATAAGTAGTCCACTCTCTAAAGAGCTCGTTTGCAACCAAGTGATGATCAGTAAGGGTAGTCATAAATGTATCACCATACACTGAATCCCATTGCCTCGCCTTCCTTGCACTCCTTACTGATAACAACCTCTAAACCTACAAACACTTCCTCCCTTTCTTCAACTTTCTCCCTGTTCTCATCTTCATCGTCTTCTGTAGCACCAAAAGACAGTATGCCGTGAGATTTCTATCACCGGGGAGAGCTGCTATTTTAGAATTATGAATCCGCAGTCGTTGTCCACTTGCCTTATTATGTCTACTCGGATTCCAAATCTTTACTTCTGAAGATGGCTTTGAAGAAGGCCTTGACTGGCCTTTGTCCATTTTTACAACAAAAGTTTGTTCTCAATAAAAGAGTGAAATCTGCATTCAGTCCAGAACACAAACATGCTTCGTTTTCTGTCACAGAATGCCCCCCATTTGAGCCCTTCTAAACCCTTGATGCAAACCTAGCATCTTCTGTCTTCCATCAGAATCCTACGAAAGTACCGCTCCAAAACAGTACTCCCATTCATCCAAAGTGACAAACGTGTTGTCCTCTTTCCGAAACCAACTAAGCATGGAACCTCTCAAAATCCTCCTGGCATGTTTACACTTCATTTAGTCATTCCTATGTTCCCACACATGCAATGGATATTTGTATACAACAAACTCCTCATAGCCAACTATTAATTGGTTCAATGTACAATAATCGTCCCTTAACTGTAGCAGACTTTGAAGTACTGTCAACCACTCTATGTTCATACAAGCCATCAACAATGACTTCTTTCTCTCTTTCTCAAAATGTGGACCACACATGAGAACGACGTGTTAGATGGAACCATCCTTTCATGAACTCCACTTCACGCAGAGTTTACCTGTCATTGTTTAAAAAGAAGTTTCAGGAAGTTTCTGTCTGACTGTTCCAAACAGACACAGAAAAGCCTTACCACCAAAATAAAGTCGTGGCTGGCCACCGGAACATGCACAGGACTATAGCTCTCACAGTCAAAACCGCGTCTCCAGTTCCTGGTTCAACAGTCAGTCGCCTTTTCCCCAAACATCAGTGTTTTGGAGTACCCCAATACTATTCTGTGATGTCTGAAAAAAAGGCAAAGCTTTTAAAATCTGAGAAGGAAAAGGGTTCTGAACTGTCCACATCATTGTCACTCACTACATGGTAGATACAGTCAAGATATCAGACATACAGTGTAAAAACCAGAATTTGCTCAGTCGATATTGCCCCACTTCACTGTCTGTTGCATTATTGTCAGATATGCTAAGGGCATCACTACGGGTGGGGCTGACATATTCAAAGCTTTGTTACCACTGCATGCATAATGTCTTCAGAGTTTAGCTTTTGTATGCTGAGGAAAACGCACTCATACAGAGAGGAGGCAAAAAGCAGATTTTCAAATGCACTCACCTCTCATGAAATACTCAATGGCATACTAATAACAAACACAGAATTCCGCAGTAACCTCTCACACATTCAACATTCCAACAACCACTCATCTGTGATAAGACAAAGTTATTAGTAAGCAACTCCCTGCTACTAAATATGAACATCAAAGATTGAGACATGTATGGGAGAGCCAACATAAAGGACCTAGATCCCTATGAATGCTAAACCTGCTATTAACCCACATCTTACTGAAATTACAAAAAAGAGTGAAGGGTACTCATTTCAACCCTAAGCTGCAAACAGTTGCCTCATATTGCACTCACAGGGACATGAAATTACTAAAATAGTAGATCGCCCTTGCTATTGTAGTTTTCAAATGGAAGGAGATCTGGTTCACTTCCTGTTGTGTTGCTTGTTGATTGGCGATTGAGTGGTGTTCCAAAAACTATTATAACCATATAGCAAAAAATATAGAGAGAATCTTCATTTATTTGGTGGAAACTCGGGTTGCAATGTTCCTCTTGCCACCCTTTTATAAACAGTGTTAATAACCTGGGAGTGGAAAACCATTGGTTACAGTTGACTTAACCAATCTCTGGTTACTAAAGACCCTGGATTTTTGCCACATTTCCACAAGTCTGAGGATTAACATTAGGACAATGAGTGTGGTCTCTCTTTGTACTCCAAATATTCAAAAGGTTATTGGGAGCGTGGGGAATGGGGATTTCCCCCCAGTTTTTTTGCTTTGTTATCTAGTTATTTTTGTTGGTGGTACAGTGAGATCGAATGGGTATTAGGCCATATGGGCAAACACTACCTCTGCCCAAATGGATAAAATTCTTCCTCTGTGACATGTAAAGTAGACTTGCAGTAAACCAGTAATTCTTCTGTGATTATCTTCATTCTCATTTATGCACTGCTACTGATGCCCCTGCTAGTCGTCTTCTAATGAAGTTCTACTTTCTCATAGATTGGTTTTGGGAACAAATAGGATCACTGTTTTTTATAAATCCTACCTTTTGGTATTTTGTTTCAGTCCATTCATAGCATGAAAATGTGTTTTCTTGTCCAAGGCAAAAATAAATCTCACACATTCGATTGCTGTTCATATTGTCTCAGTGTCCATTTTTAACTTGTATTTTCTCCACACGTTGCACCAATTGCTGTAGACTGTGGGTTATTCAGTAATTTTTGTAGCTTTAGAGCATGGCCCACGTACTGCTTCCTTTCTCTGTGAGTATCGTTCTGCTGCTCACTCTTTCTGACCTGGGCTACTTTTTCTTCTACTTTCAGCACCCACTAAGAGTGCATAAGTTTGCAGTCTGTCTCCCCTCCTCCACCTGGCCCTCTTCATGCCATTGTTTGCTCCATCACCCTCCTGCATTTTTGCCTCGCTGTTGTTTGCCCAGCGCCCCTTTCCACTCCCTTGTTGTTGCTTGACAAGTGTTCCTCCTTCTCTCCATCGTAGCTTTCCCCATCCCCACACACACACCATCATGGCTTGCCTGGTTCACCTCACACCTTCTGTGTTGTTGCCCCATCATTGTTGCTTGCCCCATCCCACTTACCCTTATGTTATTGCTGTAGCTGTTTCCCCCTCCTTGTTGTTGCTTTCCTATCCCCCAACTACCTTCCTTTATCTTTGCTTGCCTTGTCTTCCCGCCCCTCCCTCCAGTCATTGCTTCCTGTGTACACCCACCCTCCCACATCGTTGTTTGCCCCATCCCCCTCACACCGCTGTTACTTTCCCACCCACTGACATCTGCCAGCACTGGCTTCTTCATAGAGTTTTACCCTAACTTTTATCCATAGCTAAAACACATTGACACAACCAATCGTTTTTGCAGAGCTGAGACCTATAGGCTTTGCCAGTGCTTGCTGTAATAAGAGGCCAGGGCTAACTAAGGTACGGTTTTTCTTCAAGAAGAAATTGTCGATTATGGGATTTTGCTTTTAATTTTCGTCTTCCCATGACAAATCATATGTAAACTAGATTGCATGAAATTGAATCTAGTAATGAGGCGACATGTATGTGTATGTAGGCATAGAGAGGGTTCTAGAACATGATTCAGTCCGCACCACCATGTAACATTCATCTTTCATTTGCCCTCATGGGACACATTTATTTTGCACTCAGTACAATAAACAGGGGCAGTTGCGGTTCTTTTATGTGCATGCTTTTGCTTTTACAGCCTTCAAGAGACATACGAGGCAAAAAGAAATGAGTTCCTCGGTGAACTCCAAAAAAAGGAGGAAGAAATGAGACAGATGTTTGTGATGAGGGTGAAGGAAAAGGAAGCGGAACTGAAGGAGGCGGAAAAGGATGTAAGAACAATCTAAATGTTTCTTTCAACTGGTTTCACATGTACTTCATTGTAACTTAGTAAACTTGCAACACAATCAGAATCTTTGTCTCGATTGACCATATTTGAAAAGATAAAAAAGACGGCGGTAGGGACGTATAATAAAACCCCATAAGAAATAATGTTAAATTAAATTATTTAAAAGAGTTAAAATATAAATAAATATAAATTCATATTACAAAATATAAAATCATTAAAAACTATTTAATAAACTATTTTGAATTTTTATTCAAAATAGGTTATTCAAGATTTCATAATTAAATAATAAATATGAACTATTTTTATTTTTTTAACGGATACTAAAATTCTACTATTCTGTGTTACTACATGTCTCCTGATAAAAAATAGTGCCTCGCTTGTGTGGCTGTGCCTAGTGTCTGCGACACAAAAAAAAAGCGACCAGCAGACATCACATTTCACCCAGCAAAATTAACGCTTTGTTGGGTTTTTTTATACAATGTGGGTAGCTGTGGAATTTGGGCCCTAGTTCAGCTGCCAGCTAGGGAAACCTACCAACCTTAGGCATTTATGAAAACTAGACATCCAGAGTCCAGGGTGATGTGACTTGTGTGGATCCCACAACATTTTTTTTCTCCAGAGAAGACCTTGCCATCCTGAACCTTTGGCTTAAATCCACCCATTTTCTCCCTTTTATGTGGGAGAAAGTTCTGGAAGCTGTAGGGAATGACTAAACTATCACCCAGCATTCCCAGACTTCTCCAGATTCAAAAATGTTACCCTACTTGTGTGGCTGGGCCTAGAGACAACGACACAAAACCTTCCAAAACAGACATGGGGACATCAAAAAATGTGAGAAAAATTTGCCTGATTTGGGGCTGTAGGCAACTGGGGATTTGGTGCCCTGGCTTAGCCGCCACCCATGTAAACCTACTCCACAACATTTTGTTTTTTACCAAGTCCTTGCAAACCTCGAACTTAGGCTAAAAAATGCACATTTTCCCACATTTCATGTGTGGTTATCTACAAATTTCATACCACTCAGCAGTCCCATATGTCTCCCGATAACAAAACAGTATGCCATATGTGTGGGTGGGCCCAGCTCCTGTACAGGAAAGACCCCTAAATGTACCTTGAATGGATCAAATGTTTCTACTCAAAACTGACCATTTTTTGCAATGTGGTAGCTGTGGATTTTGGGCCTGGCTCGCCACCACCTAGAGATCCTACCAAACCCAGACATTTCTGAAAACTAGACACTCGGGGGGAGTCCAGAGTTCTTAGCTATGCATGGATCCCCCAATGGTTTCTTACCCACAGTGCCATGCCTTTCTCAAATTTTGCCTAAAATAACACATTTTCCTCACGTGACAGAAGCAAATCAAACCAGGCACAATATGAAACATTGCGAAGGAGGTCTGTCAAGAAGGAAAGTCAAGAAAGCGCATCTTGTATCCTGGAACTGAATGGCATTGTGCGTTGCCATTTGCATCAGGTGCACAACTAGCTTGTTATACCATAAGCAGGTCTTACATGCATCATTCTAGGGCTGTACTACGTGGTCTTGTTTGCCAACCCCGCCCATGTATCTGTTGTAGAAAAGAATGCAATTAAACTTCAGGACTTCAGCCAACTGACCATGCAAGGAAACTGAAGATGTTGTCTCGCCATGTATGGTGGTCAAAACTAGACGGATTTCTACCGGAGAGTGTAGATGGTCGGTTCGAGTGCCGGGAGACCGCGGACATTGGACCCTACTTTTAAAAGGGCTGTTTGTGAGCAAATATTTCATCCCAAGTAATCACAAAGCGCCTTAGAAGGTTTTATGAAGATTCAAGCCTGCCATAGAATGATAAGCACTGTCTCAGCTAAAGTTAGACTTTCTAAATAGGACGAAACCATCTCGCTTAGAAGATTGGACTTTACTCACCGCGGTTTCCTGCCATATTAAATTGCAAGTTTTTATACAAGGGTCTCGGGCTATAGTGTTCCCCTCAATGCACAGATGATAAAGGGTGCTAGCAGGGAGGTCTTGTTGATGTAAGCAGGTGACTGCATGAAAACGTTCAATTAAAAGACAGAGTGTATATTATTCATGTCTTGATAAACATGGACTCATAAGGCAAAATCCCATCGAAACGCGCTGACGCTACAGTTTGGTACACAATCCGGTCACTGCGCACTGGTGAAAGAAGACTAATTACCTATGGCATATTTCCGTGCTTGTAATATTATGTCATGACGGAGGTGTGAAGTGTTAAGACCAATTTTTTCTGTCTAGCTTTTGTGTTTTCACTCTCTTGATGTTTTCATGCTCATGGTGATTACCTTTTTTAATGCATTGTGTTTTTATGAAATTGTTATTAATTGTATGAATGTATGCACTTTTTTCTTTTTTGAATGTGATATTTTGTATACAAACAAATAATAAATATATGTGATATATTTTTTAATTAAGTGTTTATGGTGCTTTCCCTATTATATATGGTCCAATTGTAGTATATGTGTGGAAAATGAGAAAAACTATATAGGTATGTGTGATGTGTGAAC
Source organism: Lissotriton vulgaris (assembly GCF_964263255.1). Classification (NCBI taxonomy): domain Eukaryota; kingdom Metazoa; phylum Chordata; class Amphibia; order Caudata; family Salamandridae; genus Lissotriton; species Lissotriton vulgaris. The sequence continues at coordinate 1,313,346,172 of NC_141689.1, forward strand.
TTTGAGTCTACTCCATAACATTTTCTACCCAAAAGGGATTTTCCTTTCTCACTGGTCAAAACTAGTACCTATTTGAGCCGGTGGTTTCTGGTGCTCAGCACCTGCACTTAATTGTCAGCACCATTACCTATGACAGTCGGAAACCTGGTGGTGCTGTTTTTGTAAATTCAGAAATGAGCACAACTGTTGTGTATTAATTCAATATACATTAAGAATGACTAATACCTGCTGGCAAAGTCATTCTTTTAACTTTGGGTCCTGAAAATGTCAGATTTGTCACAGGAGTGTGAATATTAGTTATGCTGTTACGGTAATTTACAGTGGCAATGGGAGGTGCAAGCAGAAGTGGGCTGCTGACTGGAGCCATGGCACTTATTTAATTACAAACTGAGCACTGGTCAAAAGATAGATTGATCTTCAATTTGATGGCTAGCAGTTTACCACAACTTAAAGCACTGCACTTCCCTTTTACAAGCGTCCCGTTAACAAGATCCATTAAAACCCCATCCTATGTTCATAATTGTATCATAAGCAGGTGCAGCCATAGTAAACAACTCCCTGTACTAAACAGATATACTTGCTTGCGATCTTAGAATTTGAGGGTTAGCAGTTCTTCACAACTTAAAGCACTCTGCTGCCCTTTTACAAACTTTCTGTTAATCAACTCCTTTGGAAACCTTATCTTGTTGCTCGCAATTGTACCACAAGAAGGTGTGGCCATTGAAAACCACTGCCTGAATATAGAATTCCAGTATAACAATTTTCTAGATAGAAGTGGTGGTCCTTGTTCATTAGGGAACCCACAAGATGCCAAACAATTTTTCCACTGGTAGCTATTGTTATTATTTCCCCTTATAGAACGCATGGCTACCCAGTGGGCTTCCCAGCACTAGGGATAGGAAGAAATGTCTAACTAGAAGATTAATATAGCGAGGTCTTTAGGCTCCTACAAAATAGAAACAACAATGTGCAACGTCTTAAAAATTCTGGGAGGGCATTCCATAGTTTTTGGACCAAGTATGTGGAGGAGGAGCCTCCTGTACACACCAGGTGGATTCAGGGCACACGGCATAAAGGCTTATTCTCAGATCCCAGATTCCACCTGAGCTAATGACTTATGACCACCAGGTGGTGAAATGCTGGCTGTAGGTATAGCCAGTAGAGCTTTCACTAAGTAGGTACAATTTAATACAACCCTGAGCACCCTTGCTTTTGGTAAACTTCTTGAACAGCAATTATCCTTTATACATCTTCAAGGATTCAGTCACGGCTATGTTTTTTCCTTGTCTATATATTTCTTTTAAAAGCAAAGCAATGTGGTTCAGCATAGGAGGAACTTTGAATAACCAAGCAGAGTATGGCTGGTCTCTGGGAAGGGTCTGAGTGTTATCTCTGAAATGCAGCATGCTGCAGAAGCCAAAAAAGATTTTTATTTATGGGTGCACCACATTGGCACGGTACTCCTCCGGGAGGAAACAGCGGGGATCCGGAAATTCCCAATTGTACAACTCTGGGACGATCGCCTTAAATCCTTTCAACAAGCCTGCCTGGAACAGGGGATAACTTGAGCTGACGTTACCCAAAACTACCGCATTGACACAAGGCACTGCGGGACGCCGCCACACTCGCTATCACCCCCCCCCCCACCCTCCCCTGGTCAACATCATACCCAAGCCACCATCAGAGCTCCTACCGTCCCATGACACCGCACATGCTGGAATCGCACCGCCCCCGCATTCACGCTCTTAACCCTATCGCCTGCACCGCAAGCTTAGTTGTCAAGGACAGACTCACTCCCCCTTTTACGACTGTCACGCTTCCCACGCGCAGAGCCCTGGCCACGCCGCCGGACCGCGACCACTGACCTGGCTGCACCCTGGCGATGTTATCCATGGACCCCGGCTCAGACCCCAACACACCCACGCCACTGTCCTGCCACATTCCGCCCCAGACCCGCTGACCCCCCCTACTACGGCTGCAACGTCCCCCCCCCCCCCCCTCCCCCAGCGCACTGACTGGCGCTTTCGCTTTCCCTCTCTTTCTCTATTGCTATCCTTCCACTGTTCTGGTTCATATATCTGTTCACTCACTGGTTACGTTCCCAGATCTGGCCTTTTATTGCTATAGACAAAGACGTTACACACGCTATAATTGCACCGCTGGACACTATGTCCCTGCAGACTCTACACAATCCCGCTGTAGTGACATGACGCGACCCCTAACACACATGGTCTGCGGGACACGACTAAGACAGGTACCCTTTCGGAACTGGACGACCGAACTGGGGCGAAGTTTCTTGCCATTAAGCTCAAAGTGAAAGAAAACTTTTCACCTGGATTGACAACAATTGCTGCCTGGATGACAGAGAACAGTCTCCAGTTGAATGCCGGAAAAACACAGATTATGCCATTTGGTAAGGCCCAACAGCTGTGGGGTTCTGACTGGTGGTCCGTGGAATTGGACGGGGCACCCATACCCAAACAGGGGGTTAAGAACTTGGGAGTTAGTCTTGACCAACCTAAAACTATGAAAGAGCAGGTGATGTCCATCTTAGGCTCCTGTTTTCAAATTATGCTCTTACTGAGAAGAGCCTTTCCATTCCTTCCACTTGCAGCTAAGAAATCTGTGGTTCAGGCTCTTATGATTAACCATTTAGACCACAGTAATGTACTATTGGCTTTGGCAAATAAGACGTTGTTATCTGGACTACAAGTTGTGCAGAACACCGCAGCTTGCCTCATGCGCAACCTTCCATCAGGGGCGGCATCCGCAACCCTTCTGCATGCTTTACATTGGCTACAGCTCCAGAAGAATCACTTACACATAAAGCCCTGACTGGAAAAGGCCCATGTTACCTAGCTTTAAACGTAGTCACTATTGCACGCCCAAACTCCTCAGATCTAGGGATAAAACTATGTTAACTGTTTCTCGTGTCAAAAAGGCCTAATCGGAAGGTAGGATTTCCTGTTGCCTAGCCCCTTTTCTATTGGAACAAGGCGCCGCATCATATACACACTTGTTCAAACTACCTTCTCTTCAGGAAAGCACTTAAGACAACTCTGTTATGTAGTTACTGTTTTTTTCCTATGCTTCATGGCTGCACCGAGATAATCCTCCCAAGACGATTCATGCTCATTATAAATTAAAATAACATAACATAGCACAAGAGGGAAAAGAGCCTTTTTCAGTGGGTATGGCCATGATTCGATACTGATGGCTTTCTCTTCCCCCAGTAAAATCTGATCTGTGCAACCTATACAGGATGGGGTATACTTTCAAATTTTAGTTACCTCTGCTCAAACTTTTGACCTCACTTTGAAACTCCTACTTCGGTCAGAAACAAATTTGCTGTGGCTACAGAGACATGTACAGAGCTAATAATTATTGTCTTATATTGTAGTTTAACCATAATGAAGGCAAATAGTCTCGGTCGATTCAATTATAGAAAGTGATTTCTTGAGGAATATAGCTTTGCTGCAGAATTAGTATTGTAGGATTGGCAGACTTAGCCTATCCAGTTTCTCTGAAGCTCTTTCAAATCTGATGGGACAACTTCAAGAAATTTAGATCCCAGGTTGTTATGCATGTTTTTACTAATGAGGTAATGAGTAAGGCCTTTCACATTCCGAAAAATTATATTGAGGTCTCTGCATTGCACAGTGTGTGTCATTGCGGTTTAAAGTAGGGTGCCTTAAGCGTTCATTTGAAAGTGAAGTAAATGTTTAATTTCTACTGTAATATGGAGACTATGTAAGGGTCACCCCTAGAGCCATGACTAGTATATAGATAGGTTTGCGACTGTCTCCAACACAGAAATCCTTGTTGAGGGGGTGGGGGAGAAAAGAGGGAATAGGAATGTAGGTCGCATACACTTGTAGCAGAAATATGTCCTTGTTCTAGATGGCTGAGGTTTGTTTATTTGCATTTACAACAAACACATTAATACACCCCCCTTCACCCTGCACCACCCATCACCTATCATTCTCCAGTACTGCATCAACATCATCAGATTTGTTTATACCAGCATCATGGATTCCCCAGCATTTTGCAATCCATAGTATTCCCACCATTTGACCAGTCCCTTGCCTTCCACCATTCTGAGATTATAAGTTGAATTTGGGAGCTCCATTTTCACTCAATATTGAACTTGGCTAGGACCAGTGTGACGCCCACGAACACCGGCTCGCCCCAATTCCTACCTCTGCTTTCCAGGATCACCAAAAGATCCACTCTGGATGTGAGTTCAGAGCGTCTTCCCAGCACCCCCGTAAGCATCCTAGCAATGCACCCCTAGTATGGTACAATGTCATGGCAATGCTAGACCACATGAAAGAAGTCCTCATCAGGATGGGTGCATCGGAAGCATTTGGACATGGGAAGTATTCTGGTATACCAGAGGTGGCAGGGAGAGGTATGGCCTATGAAGATAGTTTAGTTGAGTGGGTTGCAGTCTGGATGATATTGCGATCTCTCTAGGGGCCATGTGTGCAAATCTCCAGTCTGCGATATTGAGCACCCTCACCCAGATCTCCCATGTGTGTTTCAGGGGCCCGAAAGTGTCTGTGAAATTTTTATGAGGTAACAGTATCTTTTGGACACACCACTATGGGCAATGCTGCTCGTCAGCAAGTGCGCCACAATCAAAAGCATACTGTGTGTGCAGTTCAGCAAAGGACTTTATATGATATCCACACCTAGGGACGTGATACAGATCTTGCCCCATTGACGAAATCTCTCCAGCAGGGCTGTGTGGAGCAGCCAGCGGCCACGGCACATGAGGGTCTGTTGCGTAAGTTTGTGATACCAATTCATGAATTGGAGCACTGCTCACTATCATAATAGCACTGCTTTCGTGGGCTGGAATGAGGCTTCCATACAGGTACCCTAGAACCCTTTCCAGACTCAGTAAGGCCAGTTCCGTGCTGTAAGCTGGGTTTCTCCAGCCCCCACTCATCCAGTTGTTAACAAACGGGAGCTGTGACGCCCAATAATAGAGTTTAACATCACTCAGAACCATCAAACGTTGCTTAAAGGCATTTGTTCCATGTGAAACAAAGGAAACACCCTGACCATATGAAAGTCTTGAGTAGTACATGGAGTTGTTTGAACCAATAGTTGGGGATTGGGAGTGGAAAGTTTTGCAGTACGTAAAGATGTTTGGGAAGCAACATCATCTTAAAAAAGCGCCACCCCGTCCAGAGTATTCAGCAGAAGACCAGATCAATACTGTAGTAATCTTTGTGTCTGCTAATAGAGGAGTCAAGTTGAGGTTGGGTATAAGTTCCGGTAGGATTGATTTGTAGACCTTCAAGCATTTAAAACTAAGACGCTTAATAGGGATGGTGCCCAGCCAGCTCACTACTTCCATGTCACCCGTCAGCGGGACCAACAGAGACTTGCCATGCACAGAGGCCAGAGTTCTCTTTGAAGGTCTGACAAAATCAAGGACCCAGGGACAAGACAGCTGCCAATAGGCCCGGAACAGGAGCACGTTGTTGGCATACAGGGCAGTCTTATCCTCTGTACCCTCCCTCCACTTTCACCTCCATACCTGATCATCATGCTGGAAAATTTGAGACAAAGGTTCTATGTATAGGGCGAAGAGAAGGGGAGTGAGCATTCCTGCCTTGTGCCCCTACTTGTCAGAAAGGGGGCAGAGAGTGCTCCATTGATGAGGACTTGAGTGAAGGGCTTCCTGTAAAGTAGTCAGACAAATCTGCAATATTTCGGTACAAAATCCATGTGATGGAGTACCTGGTTAAAGCAAGAGCAATCCCCAGTGTTGTATGCTTTCTTGAAATCAGCTAACAGGAGTGCACAGGGATTAGTTACCTCGTGCCGCGAGCGCCACAGTGACACCTCGAATGCGATGGTGGGTGCTTCAGCTGGGCATAAAGCACAATGATCGACGTGAAAGAGATAGGACGGCACTAGCTTAAGCCTCTTCTAAAAAATCTAAAGTCTGCACTGATCAGCTAGATTGTCTTGTTAGAGGTGCAGGTTTTGGTCGCCTGAACCCGTTTGGGACAGACCACTATAGTGGCCTCTTCCAGCTCTGGTGGAAAGGAACCCCATTGTTCCACTTCAGAGCCGAGATTCGCCAGATGTGGCGTCAGCAGGAATTGAAAACACCAATAGTATTCCGCAGGGAACCCATCGGATCCCGGAGTCCTTCTGGTGTTTAAGTTGTGTATGATTGTCTCTATCTCATCTGCCGTAATGACAGACTTTATGTAGGCCCTTTGAAGCGCCATGAGTCTAGACAGGTGTATGTCCTGGAAGAATAAGTTAGAGCACTCCCATTTGGAGCAACAGGGATGGGAGTATAGTCCCTGGTAATGGGCAGCAAATGTCTCCGCTATGCCCTCAGTGCTGGTGGCATAGTGCCCTATTGCACTCCTGACACCGGGAATTATCCTTGACCTCACCCCCTTCGGCTAACCAATAAAGGAGTTTTCAATGTTTTTCACCATTCTGGTGGATGTTCTCCAGTGCTGGGGGGCTTCATCAAGTGCCAGCTGGCACAGAGAGGTCGTGGCCAATTCAAATTGCCTGTGGAACCCCACAGGGGCACCCACAGAGCAATGTTTCTCTAGCTTCAGTATTTGGGTTTCTAGATGGGCCAGCACCTCGCCTTTGAGCCTATCCGCCCTGCGGAGATAGGATTTGGCGATCCCCCTAAACATGGCTTTACCGACTCCCCAGAGTATTCCAGGGGTAGCCAGCGATCCAGAATTGATCTCAAAATACATTTCCAGTTCCGTCCGAATCTGCTCCTGAAACTGCCTGTCAGTAAGATACCACATTGGGTGCCTTGACTGAATTTGTGCATTGAAACTTATGGTCACTGGAGAGTGGTTAGAAATGCCTTCAGAAAGTATGTGTGCTGCTGTTAGATGTAACATGTCGGTAGCTGGAAGAAGGAGATTGGTCCATGAAAGAGCCTTGGTCAAAGCCCCAATTGTCGTGCTGCTCGCTGTTGATGTTAGGGCGAGGTGTTGTGTTGAAGTCTCCCCCAAGGATGGTGGTCCCATGGGGAAACCCAGAGGTCCACTCTGTAAGTGCCGCTGGGGTCTGGGTCAGGAGATGAGGCGGGACGTAGATGCTCAGGAGGTTGATAAGTCTGCCCTCAAACATGACCTCTACCAATACATAGCGGCCCTATGGGTCCGGTCTTGTCTTGGTCACCCTCAAGGGGAACGTTTGTTGCAGGAGTATATCCACCTTCTAAAGCCTATTGGGTATACTTCCGGATAAAACCGATCACAGTCGAATCCTTGGTGCCCAACAGAGGGGTCTCTTGCAGCATCAGGACTGCCGGGTGAGTTCTTCTGCTGTAATGGAGGACCGCCACTTGCTTGAGCCGATCCAACATGTCATTACCATTCCACATCAATACTTGAAAACTAGCCATTCCAGAGGGGGGGAGCCTGAGGTGAGGGTCCTGCCAAGAGGGTCGCACGAATCCCCTTCCTGAGTTGTGTGCAGGTGTAGGATAGTAGTGGATGGGGTGTGCTGCACAGTGCATATAACAAAACTCCCAAACCAAGGCTAAAAAGAAAACCATAAAACAGTCCCTTGCCCCTAACTCCGCCAACCCCATACTTCCACCCCAAAAGCATCTGTCACACCAACAAGTTCCCATAAAGCCCAACTTTTCTTTCACTGCAGAAGCCATCAGAGGTGCACCTCCTCCTACCAATGATCTTCCAAACTAGGTACTCAGAGAAAAGCTCTCGAATCCGGCAATTCAACGAATCCCACTGCCCAGTGTCCTCACCCCTTCAGGGAGGTGGATATATGAGGGGCTTAGGCCAACCAAAGTCGTATGGGGGGGTACCTGCCTCATGATCCCTCCTCAGCAGCAAGCTCCCATAAGTCACCCAGAAGGGAGTGCCTCTTATGGGTAGGGGATCCCTGTTCTCACCTCCGATGATCCCACTCTGCGCTGGAGGAGTCGAGCGAGATTCTGTGGCATCTCAGGCCTCCCTGGGGCCTCAATGGTTTCTTGGCAATGGACACTCAAGGACTCTGGGGTGCCTCTGTCGCTGGTCTTCCTGGCAGAAGAGTGGTGGGTCCCCCCAGTGGCTCACATCGCTCAGAGGCCCACTCCCACACCTCCTCAGGGCTTGCAAAGAAATAAGCTTGGGAGTCGTGGACCACTTTCAGCCTTGCCGGGTATATCAGCATGTACAATGAGGACATTTCCAGCAGTTTCACTTTGACTGCATGAAATAGTTTACTCTGACTTTGAACTAATTTGGTGTCGTTCAGGAATATCATGATGCAAGTTGAGTCGAAGTAAATGATTACTTATATGTGTGCTTCTGGCAGAATTAGACCTGGTCACAGTGATTCAGTAACAGAGCAATTATAGGTCTGGGGGTACACTAGAAGGCAAGTGGGGGTACATTATGAGGCAGGTGGTGAGCCAAAGCCCTGTGTGCTCTTCCTATGATGAACCAAGGTGAGAGGGCACCCTCTAGAACCGAGGACTTGATCCAATGTTTGAGAAATTGCTTGGGGGCCACGGATTCAACTCCCTTGGGGAATCCCACAAATTGGAGTTTGTTCGGTAAGATCGGTTTTCCGCATCTTCCAGCTTGTTTTTAAGGGTGTGGGTAGTAGTGTTCAACTTGGTCGCACTAAAGGTCCTCCTCTGCTGAGTATCATGGGGCTTTTAAGGGTGTGGGTAGTAGTGTTCAACTTGGTCGCACTAAAGGTCCTCCTCTGCTGAGTATCATGGGAGCTCTGCAAACCATTTGAGGCTGTGCCGGGGTGTAAGTCTTGTGTTCCAGGTAAAACCACACCCGTTCGCTTACCACACCGATGACAGCAGCTGGAGCTCTCTAGGAAAACACTGCCTCCTGTCTCTCACCACAGCCCCCCCACCATGGATGAGGCTCACAGGGGCCACTTCGGAGCCTCACATTGGTGGGCCTTAAGAATCAGGTCTCGGGCCACCCTCGCTTACACAGCACCGGGCTCTCCTCTGTCCACACCGCTGAGTCCCTTTAAGGGACGGCCGCCATCTTGGAAGGCCGCTGCTCGGCCCAGCTCAATTCACTGCCAGCACCCAACATGAGCTGCCTTGATCCGGGTGACCCCCACCAACATCCAAAAGAGGTTAGGAGCCTGCAGTGGTCACTGATGACAAGAATGGGAGGTAGGGGGTCTGGATATCAGGAGGTCCAGAACATTTCTAAAACGTGCCCGCCATCCAGGCCTCTGTAGCATGCCCCTTAGAAGACCATAGGTAGCAAATCCTTTGTGTCTCTAACAGATGTGCTATGCAACTGAATGTACAAGGGCCTCACTTGCCAAATGTATATTTATTGTTGCCAAAATGTCAAACCAGTGTTGTATGAAAGTGGACACACGTTGCATACTGACCCGGTTGGTAGTCCAGTTGCAGCACATATTAAAAAAATGTAAGCAGAAAAGCTTGTGTAAACTGGGAGCAAAAAGGGGGACTCCTCTCACAATAGTGGGCAGATCTTAGCAGTAACCGAGCGGGGGTAAGTGCACAGGCTGCTATCCGAGGTAAAATAGGTGTGTGCAAATTGGGTGTTGACAGTAGGGTAAAACACACAAAATGATGGACGGAATGTTGCACAATGGCAAAACATTCACCCCCAATCACAGATCTGGGTTTAATCCATTGTTATTTTGCTCACCAAGCTGAGCCACCCCAGTTCAGACATTGCCATATGCAAATCAGTCTTGACCCTGTGACTCATGGGAACAGTCCAGACCGAACTGCCAAGCCATGTTTTCCCTGGACCAGAACCAAGCATCCTAGGACCTGTTTCTGGCTATCAGCCGTCTTCAGCCAGGATGACTTAAGCAACAAGCATTTGCAATGCAATAGGTCTTGCATTAGGAAAGTTTGATGTTTTGGTATTGTAAATGATATTCATTTTTATTTATGTTTTTTAATAGTGAAAATATAGGAATTAATAGTTTTGTATTTTACAATGCCAATAGTTTTAATTTTTTTAATGTGACACATTTTGCAATTGTAATACAATATGTGTTGTTTGTATGTGACTTATATGTATTGATATTACAAATAACAATGTCTTCTAATGAAATGTATGAATTCGTTTTTAAATAAAAGTTATTGTAATGTATAATGGTAATTGGTAAAACTTATGCAAATAACTTGGTGGACTTGTATTTGGAGGGTGGAGTTTGATTGTGGTTTTGTTTTTTGAGTCTGTTGTTTGATGGTGAATTTGGAGGGTGGAGGGTGTAGTTGGTGTTGGAGGGTGGATTTGTAGTGTGGAGTTGGAGGGTGGAGTGCTGAGTGTTGCTGTGGTGGTGCTGAGTAGTTTTGTGGTGGTTCTGAGTTGTGCTGTGGTGGTGCTGACTGATGCTGTGTGGTGCTTAGTGGTGCTGAGTGATACTGTGGTGGTTCTGAGTGATAATGTGGTGGTGGTGAGTGGTGCTGTGGTGGTGCTGGGGGGTGTTGATTGAATTTGTGGTGGTTGTGCGTGGTGCTGTGGTGGTCCTGAGTGATGCTGTGGTGGTGCTGAGTGGTGCTGTGGTGATTTTGAGTGGTGCTGTGGTGGTCCTGAGTGATGCTGTGGTGGTGCTGAGTGGTGCTGTGGTGGTTTAGAGTGAAGATGTGGTGGTTATGAGTGATGCAGTGGTGGTATTGTGGTGGTTCTGGGTGGTGTTGAGTGGTGCTGGGCTTGTGCTGAGTGGTGCTGTGGTATTGCAGAGTGATAATGTGGTGGTGCTGAGTGGCGGTGATGAGAGATGCTGTGGTGGTGCGGAGTGGTGCTGTGGTGGTACAGAGTGGTGCTGTGGTGGTGCTGAGTGGTACTGCGGTGGTCCTGAGTGGTGCTGTGGTGGTGATGATTGATAATGTGGTGGTGCTGATTGATAATGTGGTGGTGCTGAGTGATGCTTGGGTAGCGCTGAGTGATTATGTGGTGATGCTGAGTGGTGCTGTGGTGGTGCTGAGTGATAATGTGGTGGTGCTGATTGATAATGTGGTGGTGCTGATTGATGCTGGGGTTGCGCTGAGTGATGCTGGGCTTGCGCTGAGTGATGCAGGGGTTGTGCTGAGTGGTGCAGGGGTTGCGCTGAGTGATGCAGGGATTGCGCTGAGTGATGCAGGGGTTGCGCTGAGTGATGCTGGGGTTGCGCTGAGTGATGCTGGGGTTGCAAGTGGGAAAAAAAACGAGTCTAACAGGGTCAGAAGGGCACAAACAACGGGTCTAACAGAGGGCAGAAGGGCACAAAAAACGAGTCTAATAAGGGCAGAAGGGCAGAAAAACAAGGAAAAAAACAAGTCTAATAGGGGCAGAAAGGCACAAAAAAACGAGTCTACCAGAGGGCAGAAGGGCAGAAAACCAGGAAAAAACGAGTCTAATAGGGGCAGAAAGGCACAAAAAACGAGCCTAACAGGGGCAGAAGGGCACAAAAAACGGGTCTAACAGGGGCAGAAATGCACAAAAAAGCGAGTCTAACAGAGGGCAGAAGGGCAGAAAAACGGGAAAAAACAAGTCTAATATGGGCAGAAAGGCACAAAAAACGAGCCTAACAGGGGCAGAAGGGAACAAAAAAGCAAGTCTAACAGAGGGCAAAAGGGCAGAAAAACAGGAAAAAACGAGTCTAATAGGGGCAGAAAGGCAGAAAAAACGAGCCTAACAGGGGCAGAAAAAACAAGGCCGCGAAATGAAAGTAAATAAACGCGGCCGCGAAATGAAAGTGAATAAACGCGGCCGCGAAATGAAAGCCTTTGATGCAGCAGGGGGCGGAGCGGATCCCTTTGAAGTGAAGCTGCTGGGGGCACCACGCTGAGGAAGCAACAGATGGCTGGCTTTGATGTGGTGATGTGAGGCAGGCAGGCAGGCGGATAGAAGCACGTGCCCGGGACACATGCACTTCTGGAAATCCGCATTTTTGAGAGCTTAGTTTAGCTCTTAGTTTAGCACCAATAGTCTTGTCCTATTCATTCCTTGCGGAATGGAATAGGACGAGACCTAAAAAGTGGCTCACAAAAAACGATGGATTTAGGCCCAGATCTCCGTACTGGGGTGAATGTATGACATTGTTCTGCATTCTGTCTATCAACTGTTGTTTTTGCATTTGTCACCCCGAGTGGGACGGGTATGCTCAGATGGGAGTTCCGTGCTCTCCATGCCACTGGAATCAAGCTATTCAGGCTGGTGAGGGCTGAAAGCCCGAAACCGGTCCTTGGATGCTTGTTTCCAGTCCAGGGAGGACCTGGCACGGCAGTTCGGGCTGGACTGTTCCCATGGGGCACAAGGTCAAGACTGATTTGCATATGACTGGGTTCAAACTGGAATGGCATGGTGAGCAAAAAAACGATAGATTTAGGCCCAGATCTCTGTACTGGGGTGAATGTATGACATTGTTCTGCATTCTGTCCATCAACTGTTGTTTTTGCTGTTGACAGTAGGGTAACAAGGGCTGTGGATTTCACCAACTGGAGCTCTCTAGTATGGCATGTTAGTGGCTCCTATTGGAGGACCACTTTAGGATATAATTGTAGAGTATTGTGGTGGAAAGCATGAGGTTACAAGAAGGCAAGTCTTGATACATCCTGTGCTTTCTATAAAGGGGATCTGAACCTGTCTCTCCTTCAATGTCCTGTCGTTTTTGGTTCAGTGGCAGGTAAAAAAAATTTAGTCTGTCTAGGTGAAGTTCTTGGGGCAGCAGCAAGCAATACTGCCTTTGCTAATCGTTTCCAGAACATATCCTTTCCAGCCACAATCCTGCCACCTCTATTCTTCACTATCTTCACAAGGGATCTCAAATTGTCGCTGTCCCTCAGATCTCCTGTCCTTTAAAGCCAAGTGCCTGGTCACATTTTCCAGTCTGTCTTTCCTCGACATGACGTCAAGTACAAAAGGTAGCAGTAGGCAGTACTTCCTATGCAGTCTTTCCTGGCTGTTACAGTGTACCATCCAGCGTGATCAGCATGATGGTGAGTTCCAACAGGCCGAATGTAATGTCTCATTCCTACAACTGAGCATTCAAAGCGAGAATATTCTTGGGTTGGTACTTGTTTCATGGGAAAAGTCTGCCGATAGGAATATCATTTGATGATCTTATTAATGAGTACTATATTTTTTAGCAGTTTTGATGACCTGCCTGGCATGCTGGTGGCTGACAAAAAGCAAGTAATTATGGGTCTTTCCACATTCTCCTCTGCTGTTTTGGAGAGCATATTTGCTGCAGCCATTGGAATTCCAGGGGTGATGGGAAAATGTATTTCTAGTAGCTCGTGGATTAACGAGGGTAGGAATGATATAATGTCAGTTTACTCCATGTTTTCTGGTACACCTGAAAAACGTCACATCTGCTCCTTCCTTCCAAATCTATGTATTTTTCGTTTATGAGCAGCACTTCACAGCTCCATTCTTTGGTGTTGGCCAGCAGATCTTCAGAATCGCCAATCCTTCTTTTGCCAGAATTCAGTGTCACTTTTAACAAAGCTATTCCTACATAAGAACATAAGTTACTTACCTGTAAACTGTGGTTCTCCAGTATTGGTGTCTTTCATAGATTCACATGCTTGAATATTCCCCGTCGTCGAAGTGGGAGTCCCACGGTACATAAAATAGCAGTAATATATGCATGTATATATGAGAAATATTATAAATAAAATATACATACATATAATGCAATAAAATTGTAAACTTAAAAAAGTACCATAGAACAGAATAGGCCCATTGAAAAGCCCAAGGGAGAATTCACTTTAGTAACTTATAGGAGTCATTATGTGTTGGTCCACCTTCCAGCCAATCAGGCTGTAGCCTCCTCTAGAACCTTCTCCTCAGAAGCCCAAGTCCTCAGATTTTCGCAGCACAAGTAAGTATAAATGCTTGAGGAGAAGAGAGCCTCTGAGGGGAGGATGGGAGGGTCGCATGTGAATCTATGAAAGACACCAATACTGGAGAACCACAGTTTACAGGTAAGTAACTTATGTTCTTCTCCAGTATTAGGGGTGTCTTTCATAGATTCACATGCTTGAATAAGAATAGAAAGCAGTAAAACATACATTAGTCATAAAGGAAGATACAAATTAAGTTTAGGCATACCTTATCACTTAATAAGCAATAAAAAAACCAAAACATGACAATACCTTTATGACTGGAGGCGGGTAGCAACAGAGGCTCACCTTTAATGGAAAAGATTCCGCAGCACCGCTTGACCCACTGCCGTATCCGCGGCATCTGTTGATTGCAGGCAGTAATGCTTCGTGAAAGTGTGGCTGCTGGACCAAGTAGCAGCTCTGCAGATTTGTCTTAGAGGTACCCCCGCAAAGAGGGCAGCAGAAGTCGACACAGCTCTCGTGGAATGAGCTCGAGCAGGAGCAGGAAGGGGCTTGCCAGCCCGCTGATGACAATAGGATATGGCAGACGATATCCATCTGGTGATAGTCTGTTTAGTAACGGGTTGTCCTTTGCATACTGGGCCATATGCAACAAACAATTGATCAGACTTTCTGAAGGCAGCTGTGCGTTGGATGTAAAATTTAAGACAGCGCTTAACATCCAGAGTGTGCAAGGAGCGCTCCGCTGCAGATTGAGGTGCAGGGAAGAAAGTCTTAAGAACAATAGGTTCATTGAGATGAAAGTCACTGGGAACCTTAGGAATGAAACTGGGATTTGTTCTCAAGGTGACAGCCTCGTTGGAAAATTGCAAAAATGGAGGCTGTATAGTAAAGGCTTGGATGTCGCTGACGCGTCTAGAAGAGGTCAGAGCAAGTAACAGAGCCACTTTCCACGTGAGGAACTTCAGATTGGAAGAATGGATGGGCTCGAATGGAGGCAAAAGCAGCTGAGACAGAACTAGATTGAGTCGCCATGAAGGTGGAGGCCGACGGATTGGAGGAAACATCCTAAAAAGGCCTTTGAAGAACTGTCTTATGATCCTGGAAGAGTACAAAGATGTTATGCCATCATGACGGAAACGAGAGATAGCAGCCAGAAAAACCTTAAGGGTAGAGTGAGATAGTCCTGATTTTGCTAACGACAAAAAGAATGGCAAAATTTGTTCTGGCTGAGCACACATGGGATTTAGCGATCTAGTGGAACACCAAGCGCAGAAACGCTTCCATTTCAGCTGGTAAGTTTTGACAGTAGATTGCGCTCGAGCATTTGATAGCACTGCCCTACAATCCTTGTCGATATTCATGTGTGCAAATTCATAGTACTCAGGTGCCAAGCATGAAGTTGAAGGTATGCTGGATCCGGATGGCATATCTGACCTTGATGCATTGTGAGAAGATGCGGCAGAGGATGCAACCGTATCGGCTGTGTCTGAGAGAATAGGAGGAGATCTGAGAACCAAGGGCGTCTCGGCCATTTGGGCGCGATCAGGATCATCCGACATGGGTGGAATCTCATTCTGTGTAACAGACGTGGAATGAGCGGCAGAGGAGGGAATGCATAACTGAAGGTGTTCGACCAATTTATTGAAAAGGCATTTCCACTCGACTCCTTGTGTGGATGCCGGCTCGCAAACGTTAGACATTTCCTGTTGAGAAACGTTGCAAAAAGATCCAACTGCGGTCGGCCCCACTGTCTGAAGATGTAATCCAAGGTTGGTTGGTGTAGTTCCCATTCGTGGTTGTCCGAAAGGGCTCTGCTGAGCGCGTCCGCCAGCACATTGGCCACACCTGGTACATGAATAGCTTGGAGATGTATTTGACGTTGTAGAGCCCAGTCCCAAATTTCTTGTGCCAGCTGTGATAGCACGAGAGATCTTGTGCCGCCCTGTTTGTTGATGTAGTGCATGCTGGTGGTATTGTCTGTCTTCACCAACAATGTTTGTCCTTGCACTACTCTTTGAAAGGACTTCAAGGCCAAGAAAATCGCCAGTAGCTCTAAGCGATTTATGTGCCAAGTGCGCTGAGACGCTGTCCACTTGCCCCTCACTGACATTCCGTCGAGATGAGCACCCCACCCCTCTAGGGAGGCGTCTGTCGTCAGTGTCAGTGTTGGTTGTTCGTCCTTGAATGAACGACCTGTTGCTATATTTGGAGGATGGGCCCACCACTCCAAAGCTCTTTGCATGCGAGACGTGAGAGGAATCTTGTCCTCGAATGACCCTGATACCTGCTTCCACTGGCTGTCGAGTTCTTCCTGAAGGACTCTCATGTGCAGTCTGCAGTTGGGAATCAGTTGAATGCACGAGGAAGCCATGCCGAGGAATGACTTGTACATTCGAACAGAAACGTACTTTCTTGACTGCAGGAATTGTACCTTCTGCAACATTCTGCTCTGACGTTCCTGTGAAACGAACACTTGCCCTAGCCGAGAATCGAGCGAGGCTCCTAGAAAATCTCGCTGTTGAGAAGGGTGAAAGTGTGACTTCAGGCAATTGATGGAGAAACCTAAAGTTTCGAACAGGGATATGCAGACCTGTGTGTGTTCTTGTGTCAGTTGGAAAGTCCTGGCTTTTATGAGGCAATCGTCCAGATATGGATAAAACTGGATGTTCTGTAAACGCAGGTAAGCTGCCACCGGGGCTAGGATTTTGGTAAACACCCTCGGTGCCGATCGAAGGCCGAATGGAAGGACCTTGAATTGGTAATGAAATTGGCCGACTGTAAAACGAAGGTATTTCCTGTGCCTGGTGTGAATTGGCACATGGAAGTATGCATCTTGAAGGTCTATTGTCGAAAAGAACTCTCCTGGAATGAGGAAATTCAAGATTTGAAGCAGGGTTAGCATCTGAAAAGTCTTGGACGCGATGAACTTGTTTAGAGCCCTCAGATCCAAGATGGGGCGCCACTCTCCTGATTTTTTCTTCACTAGAAAGAAACGGGAGTAGAATCCCTTGCCGCGTTGATCTTGCGGTACCAATTCTATGGCTCCTTTCCTGATCAGAAGTTGCACCTGGGCCAACAGTTCCCTGAAGTGGGGAGAAGGTGGGCCCGAAGGCGGGCGAGCGGGGGGAAATTTCGTAAATTCCAGGGTGTGTCCTTTTGAAACTACATCCAAGACCCATTGGTCGTTGGTGATGTTCGACCAATTGGAGAAGAATTTCGAGATTCGACCTCCAAGATGCACAATCCTCTCACTGTTTTTTGCTGGTGTTCGCACCACCTCTGTAGTTGGACTTCCGCTGGTAAGGCCTGGAGGTGGATGAACGATTTTGGGACTGATAGGATCCTCTTTGCCTGTTGTCGTAGGTGTATCCTCTATATTGGCCCGTGCCTCGAAAAGTAGAGGTTCCTCCTCCTCTACCACGAGCCCCACGAAATGGCCTCTTTCTGTATTGCAGAGTCGTTAAGGACTTCGCAGTGTCCGTGTCCTTTTTGATGAGTTCCAAGGCATCATCAACGTGCTTACCAAACAAAGATTCGCCATCGTATGGCAAATCGAGCACTCTGGATTGAACTTCCGGTCGGAAGGTTGTTGACTTCAGCCAGCCTTGGCGACGTAAAACTGCAGCACCCGCCAATTGACGGAATCCAGTAGAGGCTATATCGACGGCACAGTCGATAATTTCCGCCGAAATCTTTTCTCCCTCGAGAATGATGGACTGTGCTTCTTCCCGGATGGAGTCAGGCATTTGTGGAAGTAGACCAGCGATCTCGGACCACATTTGACGGTCGTATCGACCCAGAATGGCTAAGGCGTTGGAAGCTCTTACCGTTGTCGCAGCCATTGTGGTAAATTTTTTACCAATGGAGTCCAATTTACGGCCATCCTGATCCGGGGGGGAAGTTAAGGGAACGGCAGGATTTCGAGACCTTTTTTGTGCCGCCTGAGTGATCACTGAGTCTGCTTTAGGCTGTGAAACTAAGCAGGCCGGGGAAGTAGGCGGTGCTTTATATTTTTTGTCCAGCCTAGGTAGAACGGCTGGAATGGAGTTAGGACGTTCCATCAACTTCAGACCCTCTTCCCATATGTGGTCAATAATAGGAATGGTATGAGTTTGGCGTTGAGGCAAGTCCTTAAAGTCATACAGAAAACATTCTGCTTGCTGCGTTTCTAACGTTAGGTGAAACCTTTTTGCTGCACGGACCATAAGGCTGTGGAAACTTGCGATATCCACTGGTGGCGAAGTTCTCGGTGATGTTGGTGGAGTAGAGGGTGTCTGTGCCCTATAATTATCCCAATCCTGCATTTCCTCATCATCAGTGTCATTATCCCCAGTGTTTTGTGGAGTTTGACCCTCATTATCCGTATCAGGAGCAGCACCTAAAGGAGACGTAGGTGCAACAGTCGCTTGAACTCGAGGCCTAGGCGTTGGAGACTGTGGTTGAAGCACTGGAGACGGAGGGCGTGGAGCTGGAGCCTGGGACCGCTGCACTTGGGGTGCTGGGGAAGGCGGTAACGATGGTGGAAATCTACGATTGTAGTCATCCAGCATATGTTGTAGGTTTTTCACCATAGACGTAGGAATTTGTGTAAAGCGTTCGTAATTAGGTTGTTGTGTGCTATCCAATGGAAAAAGGACGTTCCCATCTTCGACTGTATGATCCGCATACTCATCCTCATCGCTATAGTCCTGACACTTAATGTGTAACTCCGATGGACTGGTTGCTGGTTGGTAAAGTTGATCAACCTCTGAATCATTTCCAGATTCCTCTGCTCCAGATTGAAATAATTTCTCCGGAGGTTGTGATCCACTCCTAATAGGACTTAACTGTATTAGCGGTACAGACTTGAGGGACGAAGTAGAAACCACTTTGAAGGTGGTAGCAGATTGTAGGGGTTGCTGTGTCGTCGACGAGCCCGTCGACGAGAGTGGCATAGCTTTAACACCCTCTAGTTGTTTTTTCGTTGGCGCCGCTGCATCCGGCGCAGGAAATTTAATTTTGGTAGATGATGATTTTTTGGCCGTCGACGAGGCCGTCGACGAGGCCGTCGACGAGGCCGTCGACGGAATCGCTGTCTTCACCGTCGACGAGGGGGTCGTCGACGGAGCAGTCGTCGACGGAGGGATCATCCGCGTTGATGGTATCGTCGACGGGGCTGTCGTCGACGAGGATCCGGTCGTCGACAATGAAGTCTTGGTCTTCGTCGACGGGAGAGCCGTCGACGATGGATGCGTCGACGGTGGTTTCTTCGTCGGCGGTTTGATTGACGAGACCATAATAATGGATGAGATGGGTCTCACCTCCTGGCTGCTCGTCGACGAGATGATCATCGTCGTGGCAGAACTAGTCGACATGGAAGAAGTAGTCGTCGACGTGGAAAAAGCCAAAACAGACTTCGTAGACGCCGAAGACGTCGACGGACGCGTCGACGAGCTCGTCGACGAGCCAATGCCCGTTTTAGAAACGGAGGGCATGGTCTTGGGACGAGACGCCAGAGAACCAGGTCCCGTAGGCGCGCCCTGAAGCAAGTCTTGTGAGGAGACATCCTTAGAAGATCCCAGTTTTTTACTCTTCTTAAGAAAAGGAGAGGGGATTTCAGTCTCAGACCCACGCTTCTGAGAGGTTTTAGAGAAACCAGATGACATACTCTCAGCATCGGACACGATGTTGTCAGATGACTTCAACTTCTGTAGCCACAGAAGGAGACGAGCCTCTCTGTCCCTCAAGGTCTTAGGAGGAAATTTGCGACAGAGTTTGCAGGTGGAGACAACATGGTCCGGATATAAACAGTAAATACACTTACTGTGTGGATCCTCATGAAAAAGGCGAAGTTTCCCACAGGATGGACAAGCCTTGAACAGAGTTTTCTTTGAAGAAGACATTTTGAAGAAAAATATGAAGAAATATGAAGAAACTTTGAAGAAACTGAGCAGAGCTCAGGGAGACTCCCTTCACACGACGTGCGGTAGAAAATCTGAGGACTTGGGCTTCTGAGGAGAAGGTTCTAGAGGAGGCTACAGCCTGATTGGCTGGAAGGTGGACCAACACATAATGACTCCTATAAGTTACTAAAGTGAATTCTCCCTTGGGCTTTTCAATGGGCCTATTCTGTTCTATGGTACTTTTTTAAGTTTACAATTTTATTGCATTATATGTATGTATATTTTATTTATAATATTTCTCATATATACATGCATATATTACTGCTATTTTATGTACCGTGGGACTCCCACTTCGACGACGGGGAATATTCAAGCATGTGAATCTATGAAAGACACCCCTAATACTGGAGAACTAGATTTGACTTCTATAGGGTTTGCCACTGTATCAACGTATCGATAATAGCTCCTTTAGTAACTATTCCAGTACGATCACTACCATGTTTAAGCTGGATTTGGGCGCTTTATTTTGATTTTCTGCTACCCATCACTACAGGACATATAACATTGATTGAAAACCTGTCTTTAGACATCAAGGTTGATATTGTTGAGTGACATAAGTAAAAAATAAAAAAGTAGGTGCTCTAAACCAGAGATGGGTTTTTGTAGCGCCCTTCATAGGATGCAATCTTGTGTTGCTGCTGGTGACATCGGTCCCAGGTCTTCAGGGTAGTTGCTTCAGGCAATCGTAAAGGGTGTAAGAGGCCACATCACAATCGCCATACCAGTGACAGCTGTTCTTAGATGTGTGGCAAGATCTTCAGTTACTTTTCAGTCTTTCCACCATCGCAACTCCCAAGTGGGTCATGGTACATCAGCTACAGTCGTATAGGCATCGCTGTGCATAACAAACAGATCTTCAATTTGTGGTGGTGTCTGTGTCCGTTTCTTCATCATATAGTGGTGCTGGAGAATCATGTGGGAGAATTATCACTTATAACTATATTTATTTCATCATTTCAATATTTTCAATATTTTCCCTTACTTGGCACATATTTTTGCATTTTCCAAAACGTTGCTTCTGAAGACCCCATTGCCTACTGTTCATCTGACCTCCAGGGACTTTGACATTCTAGGATGTGGCAGTAAATTCACATGCATGGTTACAGGACTTCATATGTCACCCTTTGAGTGTATCACCACTGCAGTCATACCTAAGTAGCCGCATTGTGCAGTGGAAAATAATTTGCCTAGCACAGACTATGGCATTAATGCATTCGCATACAGGGTAATATCACCCTTTTCTCATTTTGCATGGGTGATGCACTTGCCTTCCCCAGCAAACAGGACTCTTTTGGCATCTAACACCCCTGCACCAAAGCTGTGGTTGGGGTCTTCCGTATTCATGTCCCACTGTTGTCATACCACTGCACTCCAGAAATATGAAGCGGGCCTCTGTTCACAGCAGTTCTTTTGGAAAGCTGTGCAATCTATGCAGCACCATCTGTGATCTATGCATTGACGCTGTGGTGGATCCCTCTACTCCAGGCTGATCAGGAGTGGTTGGGGATGTCAATGTGGATCCATTTCCTTCCCCATCTGCTTCTGTGATAGTTGCATTGAACCGTTGAGCAGATCCTCCTATGCTGACAGTGCAGCCTACCAGTTCATCACCCTCACACTGCTGTTCAGCGTTCCTAGTCCCTGCGGCAGCTGGGCATTCAGAATGGCTATAGTAGCTCTATAGAAGCATAGTCGTGTTAAATGTGGTCTAGCTTCACTTCCTGAGAAGTGCTCTTTGAGCACCACATGTTCAACAGTTAAAATGCTGTTAGCATGGCCTCTGGTAGATGTGTTGTGTGCTCTTTGTTGTGCAACAGAGAATGCTTTACTGTTCGGCCCTGACTGTGGTTCTCTTGGGGTCTCTTGGGGAATACACTGTCAAAGAAATTTTTATGTGCTTGAATTACACTTTTAATAGTCCCCTTTTTAATTAGGTTTTGACTGGCGATGCGCACGTAGTGCGCATGCGCCAAAAAACCTTATGAGTTGTGTGTGTGGGTCGGGATACGCCCCCTCCTCCCATTGGCTAGCTCCATAAATGGAGGCTAGCCATTGGGAGAGGGAGCTGTCCGTCAATGCCGGACCAGATTCGGGGGCGTTCCCGAGAATTTTTGGCTTTTGGCTATGTCAGCCGAAAGCCTGTTCTCGGGAACGCCCCCGAGTCTGTTCCGGCATTGCCGGCACCTGCCTTCCTGCTTGTGACGCGCTACTCACGTATTCAGGTCAGTGCAACATGTTTTAGTTACTTTCGAATGTATATATACTTTTTTTATGTTCGATGTTAATTACTTTTTTTTTCCAGCTGTCCTCTCTCTCCCCCGTGAGCCCTTCTCGCCCCCCCCCCTCCCGCTGCCGAGCTCCAGGGGGAGGCGCCCTGCGCCGACAGGCTTTCGCGGTCCTTCGCGGTCCTTCCTTTTCTCAGCCGCTTTCTTGTTTTTACAGTGAAACTTTGCATCTTGAGAATTGCACTTTTCCTTTCCCCAAAAATAAATGAGTTTGCAACGTGCAATGCGCTGTTGCCTGGAAACCCAGAAGGGTGAAGGGGGCATGCATGCAATGGAGGCTCTTGCCAGCTGTGCCACCGGGATGTTCACTGAACTCACTGCGCGCGCAGGGCCCGCTCCAGACGGACGCCGACGCCCAGAAGGGCTGAGACAAATGGCCTCTTTCTGTGTCACTGCTCAAGGACGGCCTCATTTGAGTCACGAGGTCTGCCATTCAAGCCTCCCTGGGTGGGCTAGGGATTGGAACTCGGGGGGGGGGGGGGGGTTGTCGTGGGGGCCTGCCGGCCTCCGTGCTCTTCCGTGTCTGGTGATTTTTAGGTGGTGGTGGTAGTGATGGGTGTGGAGGGCTCTTGTGTTGTAGTGTCTGTTTTCACATTGGAGTATGTGACGTTGCTATTTTTGTTTGACGTACCCCGACTTGTGTGTGTGTGTAACTTCTACAGGCCTGGGTGGAAACTCTGGCGGGGGCTGTGCAGTTGCACATGTGTCTTCTGGGCGTGTTTGTGCGGCGAGCGTTGGCAGGGTGTCCTTACCCAGCGTGTGATTACTTGTGCACACAAGCCAGGGATGTTTCACGAGGTAAGAGAGTTGTGTACAGTATCTAGGACTTGTTGCTCTTCGGCAGTGGGGAGTGTTTGCCGAGTGTGTGGCAAGATTGTGTTTGCAGGGCACTGTACTGTGTGCGTGGCTGTAATGCTTGGAGGCTGTGGTGTGTGCGTGTGGCTGTAATGCTTGGTGGCTGTGGTGTGTGCGTGTGGCTGCAATGTTTGGAGGCTTGGTGTGTGCGTGTGGCTGTAATGCTTGGAGGCTGTGGTGTGTGCGTGTGGCTGGGTTACACAAAGTAATGGTGGTGGCACAATTGCGCGTGGTCGTGCTCCTCCATAGGCTCCACGTGAAACCCGCCTCTAACTTATGTGTTGGGTGTGATTGTTAAAGTGGATGTTCTGGCGAGGACGCGGCCCGCCCTGGTGCCGGCTGACGGGGGGAGAACCTGCCCAGACAGGGGTTGATACGTGGGCCTCGGCTGTCCTCGTTTGCCCCTAAGTCTTGTTTGGAAGCTGTTTGCCTGAGAGCAGGACATTGTGTCCCTAGCCTAGTGTGCGAGTCACGGGGCATTGCGTATCACACCATTTCTGCGTGGAAAGACCTCTGGTGTTCTCTGTTTGGGGGGAGACCTGCGTGTATGCAGTGTGCTGGTGTCTGTCGTGCACAACGTATGGTGGTTGTTTGTGATTTGCACACCAGGCCTGGTTCTGCATCTTGTGGGGGGCAGGGCACTATAAGGCATTTCAATATCTGTGTTCAGCGTCATATTTGGAAATCGTTGCACAACCTGGGATGCAATCTATTGAGGTGTAGCGTGTGAGGGGCCTGTGTGCACTCACTTACTGTGTTGCGCGCCATGGGTTGCACTCTCCACGCCCACATGCTGCCACAGGGCCCTGTCGCCACTTCCTATTTCACGCTTGCACACAGCAGCACTTGTGAGGGTAACTCAGGCCACTAGGGTGTGTGTGTTTGTGCTCTGTGTGTCCCGGCACCTTGTACCGCGTCCCGTTCGGTTGTTTAGCGGTTGTGCTGAAGCTTTCTTAACATTTGAAGAGCTTTTGTATTTTGTTGGCTCACGATTGTTATTTGTGCTTCATTTAATGTAACGTTTGCTTTTATATTTTGTTCACTTGTAATGTTCTCATGTATCAGTTCTGTTCCTATTGTGAAGCGCTCTGACACCTTCGGGTAAAGTCCGCGCTATATAAAAACGCACAAATAAAAAAAAAAAAACGGATCTTTCCATCCCACGTAGCAGTACTATGTCGATAGGAATCCTTCATGGGGGTGGTGTGTGTGAGGGGGGAGGGCGGGGGCTGGAAGCGCTGCTTGCCAGAGGTTTCAACCTCAGCCGCTGACCTTGAGCGGTGTCTTTTCTTCCTGGGCCTCGGCTACACGGGACCAGTAACATGCAGAGACCCTGGGGCTGCCCCGGAGCAAGCACGGGAGCCCTTTTCATGGACTGGGAAGGGGGGGCCCTCTCGCAGCCTGTCCTCTCGCAGCCTGTCCTCTCGCAGCCTGTCCTCCGCAGCCTGCCCTCTCGCAGCCTGCCCTCTCGCAGCCTGCCCTCTCGCAGCCTGCCCACTCCCGGCCTGCCCTCTCCCTGCCCTTTCCCAGCCTGTCCTCTCGCAGCCTGTCCTCTCGCAGCCTGTCCTCTCCCAGCCTGCCCTCTCCCAGCCGGCCCTCTCCCGGCCGGCCCTCTCCCGGCCTGCCCTCTCCCGGCCTGCCCTCTCCCGGCCTGTCCTCTCCCGGCCTGCCCACTCCCAGCCTGTTCTCTCCCAGCCTGCCCTCTCCCAGCCTGTCCCCTCCCTGCCCTCTCCCAGCCTGTCCTCTCCCTGCCTGTTGTCGTGTCCCGGCGGCAGCAGGCAGGAGCGTGCACTGCGTCCCCGAAGTAACAGCCCTAAAGCAAGCAAGAAGTACGCCCCCCTCCCACCAATCCCTGTTAGGTAGTGGAAACTGTCCAAACTGGGGTGCAGACAGCCCCTCTCACCTTTCGGCCTGGTACCACTGCACCAGCCGCACTACTTCCCTACTGACCGTTCTCCACTTAAGCCCCGTCTAAATTACAATTCCTGCTTGTGACCCTTTTGCCTGCTTGTGCTTGTTTTCATGACCCTGTTGCCTGCTTGTGCCTCGGTGTGCCCCTGTTGCCTGCTTGTGCCTCCGTGTGCCCCTGTTGCCTGCTTTTGCCTCTGTGTGCCCCTGTTGCCTGCTTGTGCCTCCGTTTTCGTGCCCCTGTCGCCTGCTTGTGCCTCAGTTTTCGTGCCCCTGTTGCCTGCTTGTGCCTCAGTTTTCGTGACCCTGTTGCCTGCTTGTGCCTCCGTAAGTGCCCCTGTTGCCTGCTTGTGCCTCCGTGTGCCCCTGTTGCCTGCTTGTGCCTCCGTGTGTCCCTGTTGCCTGCTTGTTCCCCTGTTGCCTGCTTGTGCCTCCGTGTGCCCCTGTTGCCTGCTTGTGCCTCCATGTGCCCCTGTTGCCTGCTTGTGCCTCCGTGTGCCCCTGTTGCCTGCTTGTGCCTCCGTGTGCCCCTGTTGCCTGCTTGTGCCTCCGTGTGCCCCTGTTGCCTGCTTGTGCCCCTGTTGCCTGCTTGTGCTGTGTGGGTGTGTGTGGAAGGCTCTGTGTGGGTGTGTGTGGAGGGCTCTGTGTGACTGTGTGTGTGGGAAGCTTTGTGTGGCTGTGTGTGTGGGACGCTTTGTGTAGCTGTGTGTGTGGGAAGCTTTGTGTGGCTGTGTGTGTGGGAAGCTTTGTGTGGCTGTGTGTGTGGGAAGCTTTGTGTGGCTGTGTGTGTGGGGGGCTCTGTGTGGCTGTGTGTGTGGGGGGCTCTGTGTGGCTGTGTGTGTGGGGCTCTGTGTGGGTGTGTGTGGGGGGGCTCTGTGTGTGTTTGTGTGTGTCATTTGCGAGAGATAAAGCTAGTGGCATTGTAAATGACAATGCCATTTATTTATGTTAAAAAAAACATAAATAAAAATGTCAAGAGCAATGCCAATAGCTCTAACTTTAACAAAGGCAAAACCATTGCATTGTAAATGCTTGTTTATGTACAGTCAGTGTGTTTTTATTTTTACTGGAACACAGATTTTAAAGATGTTTCTCTGGCAGTGATTGTAAGCTGCATGATTTTGCTGCCACACTTGTACAATAATAGTATTTTTATATTCTTGTAATTCTGTTTTTGGTATAGTAGTTTGTTAGCAAATGATTACTTTTTATCAGTCGTGGGTTTGAGGAGATTTGTTATAGAATGTCCATTTAGAGTTCTGGGGTCTAGCAGACACACCGAAAACCCAGATGACAAGTTTCACAGTGCCAATATTCTTCACTGGGTTAGTGTTTCATAGTTTGTTTCAGATCTTGCATATGTGATTTCATGTAAGTAAGTCTCATTTGTGAATGTTAAAATAATCATCTTCATCATAGCAAATTATAGGTTGCATTAACATTCTCTGCCCGGCTCCTCTGGTGGTTGTTATTTTCCTCTTGTTAGGTCGAGTCTGGGCAGCGCATGCGCCGCTCTGCTGCATGCTGTATTGGAGTATGGAATAGAGGTCCCGCCCACTCTCCGCCCATATTTGTCATTGGCTTGTTTCATTGTCCTTCCTAAATGCTGGCTTTAGATTCGTTAATAGACATGTTAGTCCCTCCTTAGTACCGCCGTATCTTCATTCGTAACGTCCCATGAGCACTGGACCTTTTACTTCGGTATTAGAACAGTCTTAGGCAGGTTACAAAGATTTCAAATTAAAGGTACCAGAATATGTCTGAACTCCTGGAAACAGGATCATTCAATTTCAGAACCGAAAGCCATCTAGTGGGTTACTGGTAGAGTCACGTTTAAAACGTATTATTGTTCATTAGACCTACTGAAATACATTTCCTGAGTAGTTAGATAACTGCAAAGCCTTGCCACTAACAATCGGCAATCGCTCACTTCATACTGAATCTAACAACAATTTAGAGCACCCTAAAGTCTTTAACTTCCTTTACCCAGGCTCAAGGACAAAACCAATCCACTTGAATTGATTTTGCAGTTGCAAAGCCTGCAATTTGCAAAACAGGCTTTGCGACAGCATACTATAAGTCATAATGTACTAAGGGTAGTTTGTGAGTTGGAAAAGTCTTTCTGAATCACTAAGTGCCTTTGGTCACCCATTTTGAATTGGAAGGGGGACATTTAGCTCCTGGAGTCAGGGAGCGAAGGGGTGAAAAAGACCTAAAACTATTTTTAGCATTTTCTTATCTTAATAGTTCTAAAAAATAAAAACAAATAAGACATAAGGGGCCGGGTAGAGGCACTCAGAACTCCTGGGCCTTGTAGCAGGGGTCCCAGAGGGACCCACCACAAAAGTCAAATAAAAGCTATTCGGGGGGGATACGTGGATCAACGAATCCACAGTAACACCCAATGTGACACCAAAGGTTGTGCGCAGCAGAGGGTTGGCGCGAAAAAAACAAAGCTTAAAGTGACGTTATAGTTAGGAATTATAATAAGATCATACTTTAAAATAAAGAGAACCTAGGAAATTCACTAAAAAAAGAAAGGTTGACAGGATGTTATAGTAAGATGAAAATGTCTGTTAAAATGTACTATTTTAAAAGACCAAACCACAGAAATTCACCAGTAATAGTTATCTCAAGTATCCATAACTCTTGCCCTAAAGTAACTCTAACCCACGGCCTCACCATGCACTACTAATTACCTCACATATTTTATGGTATGTTCTATGCCATAATGGAGAACATCATTGCAACATCAGAAATGACATCATTGATGACAACGCTGTGTATGGCAAGGGCGAGAATTAAAGTTAATTGAGGGCATGAGTTGTAGTTACTTGAGATAACTATCACTGGTAAATCTCTGTTCTTTTGTTAGATTAAAACAGTATGTTTAACTGATATTTGCAGCTAACTATAACGCCTCTTTAAGTCTTGTTTATTCCCTGAATATATATGTATATTTTGATGACTAGAGCAGTGATGATGGGACCCCCTCAATAATAAGAATACGGCCAGGGAACAGAGGGGAAGAGATAAGGTACAACTAGAGAAAAAAGTTCCCTCATTGGCCACAATTATTCATTGCAAGTATACATCCCATTATTTATATTGAAGGTGACAGATACACAACAAGCTTTTTTATTTTCTTCAAAAAATTTATAAAGTGTTTAATTTTTTGTTTTTAGCATTGCTTTCAAATTTATATTTTTTCATTTAAGTTAGAGTTCATAAGAAACACACAATCACAGTATTAACATATCATAAATCATTTCATAAGTTATACAAAAAAAGGGAAAAAGAATTACATTAACAATAACTAATCATGAAAAAGACAATTAATACTAATACATGTGCCCCTGATATCACACAACCAATCACAACATGCTCACCCATACATACTAGCATTACATACACATACACTATGTCTGAAAAAGGAATCTGGGTACTAATCAGCAGGGAGCCCCCTGCCAACTAACGGGTCTCAAAACTAAGTATGAGACCCCGCACTCTGGTCGACGCGCGTTTCGGTGGCACGCGGCCACCTTCCTCAGGACCTCTTCCAGGCAGTCAAAACCCACAAGAACAGGGGACCTAAAAAGTATAATAGAAACAATAATATGTACACTGTCACCAAGAAATGGTGAAACCAAGGAATAAGCCAAGTCAGTATACACACATTATTTACATAGTTAAAAACTGCTGTTGACACTTGGGCTCAACATGCGACACAACATAACCCGAATCTTCAGTGAATGTACAAAGATACTAATTAATAGAGTACTGTAAGAGCCTAAGGCAGGTAATATGGAGAAGTACTGATGAGACCTACTCAAATGGTCTAATAGTATAACCTGTAAATACAGTAGACAAAAGTCGAAAGAACCCAACAGGGTCTGAAAAACATGAAACATTTCAAGATACACAATGAGTGTATGATTACTTACACTTAAAAATCATGGATTCTGCTTAATTCTCAAGCAGTAGTGTCATAAACATGAACCACGTAAAGAGATATTTCTAAGTATTTCACTATCTGAAAAGAAGAAAAGCATGCTCAAAAAATTAATATATAAGGAAAAAAATCGATAAATTATGCTACCTAAAGATGTACATGCCTTACCTATATTTAGAATGTGGAAGTCTCTACAGATATCCAAAAATAAACGGTAGACGATGTCACAAATCCAAAAGAGCAGCTATCGATCTTTATGTTAAACTGAAATAAATCACAACAAAGGAAAAGAAATGTAATGAGGTCCATAAGTGTCCCCCACATACCATCTGATAAGTATGGGCGAATTTTGCGAATCTCGCGTTCGCGAATTTTGCGGATTTGCGAACTCGCAATCCGCAAAATCCGCGAATTCTTGCGAATTTGCGGATTTTTTTTTGTGTTCGCAAGGATTTCTGCCAGTTCGCGAGGGTTTCGTACAAGTTCGCAATTGCGAACTTACATTTCGGCACGCAACGATCGCGATTATGTTGTTTCTACGTCTGGTTCATCATCACAGGTTCCCAGCACCCTCTGTTTCACCACTGCAACCCTCTGTTACATCAATGCCACCCTCTGGTTCATCATTACTGTAGATTATGGGGGGGAAAAGCAAGCACACCAGCCCTGCTTCAACTGACATGAATTAATTTGGGGTTAGTTTATTAATGTGTCACTGTTTTAAAATTCCAGTCTGGCACCTGCTTCCTTATCTGTAATTTTGCTTTCTGTTGCAGTGCATTTTTTTTCCCCAGGACCTTTGTGGCCTATTTGTAGCTATTCTATGAGCCTGCTGTGAGGGTCAGAGCAGGGTCATACAATTGTTGCAACTAGCAACTGAATTCTGGAGGGGCCCCAGTCAGGAAGCACTACAGGGAATTGTTACTAATGATGAGTTTGAACTCTTGCCCCTGCCGAGTGCTTTCAGTTTTGAAAAACTTGTTTTTCTGCAATTTCGCTGGGTTCGCGGGGCGCGAACACGCGCGAGATCGGATTCGGAAGCCGCAAATTCGTGCGAATATGCAATTTGTTTTTTTTGCGGCGTGTTAGTTGGCAAGGTTTTGTGCGTTTTTGCGAGCAGCTCGTAGCGCAAGGCGCGAAGTTACCCTCGCGGTCGTTCAAGGGCGCGGCCATCTTGTTTGCCTGACGTATTTCCGTTTCCGGGCGCGAAGTGTAATCTCGCAAAGTCTGCGGCTTGCCAGTACAGTTTCGCGCGTGTTCGCAAGGAAAATCTCGCGCGAACTTACCCGCGCGGTCGTGAACGGGCGCGGCCATCTTGTTTCTCATTCATTGCTATGGTTCTGGGCATGGCCTTTGTATCCTCTGTCAATCTCTGCCATCCTTTGCTTGTTTGAAGTTTTTTTTGATCTATTTTACTTATTATCTATCCCTCTATTTTTCTAGCCCTATATTTTTGTGTTTACTGCTACTTTTGGTTAATTTTAAACTACTTTTTCAAACTCTTTTCTTTTCTTCTCTTCCCTATTCTATTTTCTTTATTCCTTTCCGCCCAGACCATGGTGAAGGGAGCCGGGAAGCATCCAGAGAAGGGGAAGGGTCCCGCACCCCATGTCCGGCTCCCGTGCGGGCGTTTGAGGGGGGAGCTAGTGATGCCACGGGAGATCTTTACCCCGGAGGAGGTGGGCCAACTCATTTTTTATGTTCAGCGCCGCCTCCCCAGGACCATCATGGGAGGCGGCAAGATCAGTGCCGGGTACGGGGCCCGGGAGCGCCGGAAGCGGTGGGAGAAGGTGTGCCAGGCCATTTACCACCACTCTCGGGTCTGGCGCACCTACAACCAGGCCACCCACCGCTGGACGGATGTCCTGACCCGTGAGCGAGATCTGCTCGACCTCCTTGGCCTTGAGATCCCCGGGCTTGGTGAGTAGTAGTAGCTATTTCTTTACTACTATGTTTTCTCCTGCTGTGTTATTCTATTGCAAATTTTTGTTTTTTACCAAGAGCAATAATGCTGCTCATTACATTGTAGGTAAATTATATTTCAAAATCTTGTGTGCATTTCAGGTACACTGCTCTCCTTCTTCTCAGTAGTGTTGCTACTATGCTTATTTGTTTTAGATTTTGTGTTCATTTCATTGGCCTGTGAAATTATGTATGAGTGTAGTTTAAAGAACTGCGTAATGCTACACACTAAGGTTCTGATTTTTAATTACCGGCACATCCCTGCAAAGTAGCAGGGATGCGCCAGTAATTGTGCGTCACGCCACCATCACCCATGGTGCGCCGTATTTACAATGCGGCGCACCATGGGCCCAAAACGTCACCAAAGCGTTACGCATCTGTGCCGTAAAGGCGGCGCATTGCTGGAGTTGCGTCGCAACGATGGTGCAGCTCCATCAATGCTCTGGGGTGCCCTATCTCCCCAATGCTGCGTCAAGCCGTACGTCTGCTTCAAGCAGGCGCAGGGTTTGAGTCACGCATCATTGTCCTCAAAGTGACTGATTGAAATCTTGTAGATTTCCCTCAGCCACTTTTAGGATGCGTTCCTGCGCAGGAACGCCCTCCCTTGCGCCGGAACGCCCCCTATTGGCGCAGGGCTTTACAACGTGATGCATCTCCCATATGCGTCACGTTGTTAATATACGCCGCACCATTGCGCCTCTTTTGTGCTGTCGCTGCGTCACAAAAGTCACGCAGCAATGGAGCAAAAGAGCCGCAAGGGGCTTCTAAATCAGCCCCTACAGACTCAAGTCCAGTCCTTCCTTTGTACACATGGCGATAAGAAGAAATAGTGGTGGTGGATTAATAGTTTGAGTATTTTAATGACTGGTTAATGTAGTAGGAAACTTTAGTGTTGTCACTGATCTTCAATCACGATGGACTTTGGCTATCACTTTGCGTGCTGCGGACTGCTGCCTGCCAATCCTAGGCAAACCTTTTTAGTACTTTGTTTAATAGTGAGTTACATAGGGTAGTTTCCAATTCGACGGTCCGCAAATCAAGCAATACTAAAGTAATAACGTAGTCGACCACATGAGATTGGTCAATAATATATCCCGTGGAGTCGTTCCCTATTTGCTATTTCGCAAAAATATTTTTGTTAGTTCTTTTGAAATGTTTGATTTGGTTGAGAAATATCATTCATGTTTTCTGTTTTTCTTTCTTTCATGTTGTACATCAGCTTCCCCCAGGGGCAAGAGGAGGACACAGGAGGAGGAGGAGGAGGGTGCTGTTGACGATGCAGGCCAGGACCGGGCAGGCGAGGGCTCCTTTGCTGGCCCCAGTAAGTTTTAATTTTAATATAGAGTACTTATTTTTTCCTAGCATTCCTCATTCGATTTTTTCTAAATCGTCTTTGATCTTCTTGTAGACAGGATCTAAATTCTTATCCTGCCTCGACTATGACTCCGTGTGGTATTACTAGATTATTCTTATTAGTCTGTCTGTGTAGCTAACTAAGATTGCACATTTGGCATTTCCATTGGACTCCCATTCTAGTCAGCAATAGCTCTATGCACTGAGTGCAGTCCTCTGGGATTGTCCATAATGTCTTTTCAAGTATTCTAAATGTTTATGCTTTGACCATTGCCAACAATAAAAAGGTGAATGACCACCAAGAAAGAATAAGTTACTACTTTACTTTTGGTTTGGATAGGAGGACAATCCATTCTACTACTGTTGCAGGGACAAATCTGCACAAACAGAACTATGGACACTAAATAATGCATTGCTTAGCTTATCAATTATAATAGGTGCTGTTAGACTTTCCACATACCTCATTGATAACAGACTTTGTAGTTGAACCCCCAATCTCCTTACTGACTAGATAGTGTGGCAGAGTCATTTAGCTCCCAAAGTCACCGATGGCAGAGGCACGGACTCATGCTTGCAAAAATTCCAAAACCTTTAGCTCATCCACTCTAGTCTGGAGGACCAAAAACCACAGAGTCTATTTAAGTTTAAAAGTAAACACATTTATTAAAATCAAGTTTGTCATAAAAGTGAACGTGTAACTGAAAATGGAAAAGTGCTTAGTGCTGACGATTAATTGGACACATTTCTTGTGGTCGAGCCGAGCTCTCACCTGGTTTGAACTTGATCCTGCTCATGTTCTTAGAAGTCAAGCTTCTGTCTGTTAGGAGAAAAAGTGGTGCGTGTTAAAAAGTAAAAAGCAAACATTCATCAGTTGTGCCAAAAAGTGCAGCAAGACAACAGCCTTCCCTGGAAAAAGGGACATTTTTACTCTAGAGTACACAGTCCTAAATTATTAAATTGTATACTGTTTTTTTCACATTTCTTTCTCCCTCCTAGACCAAATATTATATAGTAGTGAGTGGTGTATTCTAACATTATTAAATTTACTTTGTAGGTGGAACATCTGGAGACGGGGCCAGCGCGGAGGTGGTGGTGGCATTGGACGAGGAGGACAACTCTGGGGAGGAGGCGGTGCAAGTGCCGGACAAGGACATGCCTGTGAGGGTTCACACGGTGGTGGCGGGCAGAGGTAAGCTATACATTCCTTAGTCATTGAGATTGAAGACTGCAGAGTGTGCTTTCTGCACGGGTGTATTATAAATAAACCAGGTAGTAGCCTTCTCTAAATGTACTTCGACTTAGCTGTGAAGTTTTTGGAGAGAAGAATCCCAATCAGATCTGAGGTGAACTTGATGGATGGGATGAACAAAAAGCGAAAGAAGGGTGTAAGTAAGTGTGGAAGCACGAGAAATGTAATGATGACTGGCAAAGAAGAATGATATGTGTTTGCTTGGTCCACGAGGTGGCTGGGAAGGAAAGAAAATGGTATGGTGCATGGCTGGGTGAATGATGAAGCAAGGATGGGTGGAAGGAGAACAGCCTGGGTGGGTGAGACAGAAACTGTATGTGTGCATATACTTTGAATGGATGGATGCCTGGATCAATCATGGTACTATCTGACTCTTAGATAGCATATGTGTATCTAGAGAGAGTAGACGGTCACTGGATGAACTAAGTGTTACTTTGAAGAGCATGTAACACCGCACCCGCACGTCCGTTCCAGTGTAGGAAAGGCAAGGAAAAGAAGTTGTAACGTTGTCCAAATACTACCATGATAGTAGCAGTAGTTTGTATTGCAACTGCAAGCACAGCATATATCCGGTTATTACGGTGGACACTCCCTACCTCTCTTAATAACTTTAGTTTAGTAGTAGTACGTCATTCATGTGTGGGGGTATCACTGTTCACTCAATAATAAGCAAAGCACCTAAAGTCATCCCATATGTCATCAAATACATCCCATGTGAAGTGATAGATAATCAGATAATTTAGCTTCTTCATTTTCCTTTTCTAATACTCATTTGCACTGTAGGGTGAAAGCTGAATTAATTAAGCAGTAGCCCTTTTAACAGAGTATTCTCAGTGCCACCCGTAATAGAAAAGTAAGAGCTTCACCACCTGCATGTACTGGACCGGTACAGTAACTCAAGTCTGTCTCACTCACCATGGTGTGCGTCTGTTTTTCTCGGGTGCAAGTTCACTGCGCGTGCATTATGCCGGCTTGCATAAGATAACGTACCAATTTTCCTAAACAAGAGAGAAGAAGAAGAATAAGAGTGGTGTACTGTCATAGTCGACTGTAATGGAAGTCCATAGTGCTCGTAGAATTTGTTCCTGAAACTCCCACTAATGTTAGAGCAAGGATGAAGAAGTCGGAGGTTACATAGATACTGTCCTCAATAGTTATGTACTGTGCTTTCAATTTGCTACTTGTACTGTGACAACTTTCTGCTCAATCATTTTGTGTTAATCTTAAGGAGCATTGGTTACAGACTATGTCTTTCTTTTTTCATGTAGTTGCTCCTTCCAAATCCAAGACACCATCAAGGAAGAAGGAGCTAGCTCGAATGGCCCGGCAACGGAGGCTGGATGCCACTGTCGCTGAATATCGGCGGCTGGTGGCCCTGGAGGAGGAGGAGACGCAGTCTGGTACAACAACAACGTCCACTGGGACAGCTGCATCCTCCTCCGTGCGGGCTGCCAGCCAGCGCAGTGCTCCAGCGGTACGGAGCTGGGCTACCAAAGCCAAACGCCACCGCCGAGCAGCAAAGAAAGCAGCTGCCCCTCACAGGATTTGCAAGGCACACCGGCGCCGCTTATCCCTCAGACTGTCCTACCTGGAGCAGGAGGTCCATAACTATAAGAACTTGGTGGAGGGCCTCCGCTTCGAACTTGCCACCCTCCGCAAGGAGCATGATGCCCTGGCTGCTAATTCCAACAGCACCCTGCCATAGTGTCCCTTGCCCCTTTTTTAGAGACTTTTGGCGGGTGGGAATTGGGAGTTGGGATTTTTGGGGACTTTTGAAGGACAATCGTTGGGGTTAGGGAGGGTCTTGCGGGAGATTCTTTTGTTAGGGCTATAAAAATATACTTTTTGAAACTTTATCTGACCATACCTGTTTTTTACTGCTTTTGAGTCTGGTGGGTGAGGGTTTAACAGTAATTTTGTTTTCCTGAATAGTCCTATGACTTTAGTAGTACTACCATCAATCCAATCTCTCGTCTCTCCTAATACTCCATTATACTACCTCCAACCAAACGCCTATCTTACCTGTAATTTCTGTTTGCAAGTAGGGCTAGGCCCAGGGCTGGCTCCACGGGAAACAGCGAATAAGGTTGGCAATCCTGGGCGGATACAATTTCCTCATAGCGGTGGTACTAGTGGTGTGACACAGTGGCAGTTGCATGCCTATGAAAAAAAAGAAAATGAAATCTGGTTTGTCCTCCTGAGCAATACAACGGTACAA
This sequence comes from Lissotriton vulgaris, assembly GCF_964263255.1. NCBI lineage: Eukaryota > Metazoa > Chordata > Amphibia > Caudata > Salamandridae > Lissotriton > Lissotriton vulgaris. The sequence continues at coordinate 1,313,381,715 of NC_141689.1, forward strand.
TAGAGAATATAGCAGGTGACAGAAGTACACTAGAACAGTGCCACATTGTAGCCTAACAAATGTTAAAGTATAACTAATTTGGTTGAAGTTCTTTGACATTAGCCATGGGTCTTTGTCAAGCAGAGTAAGAATATATCCTTGGATTTCTTCACCAGCCTGTTGCTATCACCTTATCCTCCCCGGCAAGTGTGTGGATTTATTGCTGTAATTCAGTCACACATCAATGAAAACCACACAGCCCGGAGGAAGAGGGTTAGGGTTTTAAAAATGGATGGGTACGGGGGTTTTTAGGTCTCGCCTGTCGATGCGCATGCGCATCGAGCAAGGCGAGAGTATTGGGACTTATCCGCTCTTTATCCACACTGCAAGGAATCGTGGCGATTCCTTGCAGTGCCCGTGACTTTTAAGCTCAATGCGCATGCGCATTGAGCTTAAAAGCGCGTGCACGCCCGTCTTTGTTTACCCGCTCCGCCCCCTCCCCTTCCCGCCGTGTCGCATTTCTCCTCCCCCCTCCCCTCTCTTCCCTCCGGCTTGTTTCTTTATTTGACCCGCTCCGCCCCCTCCCCTTCCCGCCGTGTCGCATTTCTCCTCCCCCCTCCCCTCTCTTCCCTCCGGCTTCTTTTTTGTTTATTTTACCCGCCGTGTCGCCGTGTCTCCGATCCTTTCGCTTGTTTACTTTAATTCTTATTAAACTTCTCTGCCTTTGGTTACAAGTCATCTGTTTTTAACCCTTAATACTGTACATCTGCTTAAAAAATAAAAATAATAACACACTCCTCCCTCGAACTGGCTGCAGCAGATCAGTCATTTTATACAGAGGGTGATATTTGGCTAAAGCACACACGACGCTTCGCTACAGATCTCTTCCGAGTCCAATGAGCTGTTATTTGCATTCTGCAATCAAGATGAGAAAGCAAAAGTGCACGTAATTGAAAAGGAAATAGACAAACAAGGTCTAGAAAAGCCCTGCACACCTGCCATGTAGCTTTCAACATCCTCTCCCAAACACTGCTCACGGAAAACGTAGTTACTGCAAAAAGTTTACCCAGTTTTTTTTATAAACTGTCTTAGATCTTTTTAATTAAAAGGAGACGAGTTTTGAGCTTTTGGAAGACAAATCGACCATGGAAGGCTACAGCACGAGACGGCACCAAAGGGCGACACCAAAGCAAAAGTGGTCACATCTGCCTCAAACTAGTAGGCGCTGCACTTAAAAATATACAGGCCGAGTCCATCCTGTGCAAAGCCTTCCTCCGACACTACAGGGGAAGCAGTCCACAAACTACAGCGCCAGTAAAAAGCTAAACAAACTCCAGTCATCAGACTCCGTGAAGTCTCCAGCACCATTACACTGACAGGGTTGATCCCCCTAAACTGGACTCCCCGAATTGGCGATGTACACATCGCCGTAGGTCCCGCTGCCCACCTTCTGGATGAGTTCGAAGTCCTGCTGTGGGTTCCTCCTCAGGATGTCGGCGCTCGGCCGCCCCAGCCCTTCCATTCTCTGAACTGCGATTGCCCAGCGGGAGGGACCCGATCAGTGGCCCCTGGCTCCGGTTCACTACCGGCCACTGGGCACAAATAATGCGGCTCTGAGGCGACGAGGCTTCGATGTAGACAGAAGCCAGCCTGCCCCGACAGCGGATATGTGAAAACTTCTGGAACTCTGTCTGCCGTTGCCAGGGGTTCGGACAGTAGCCCTTGCAGGGCTTTGTCTGCGGTCCCTGTAACTTTCTCAACAGAGACACCGGCACTTTGGCATAGCGCAGACAGCTGTGCCCAACTCTGCCAGGAAACGTCACACGCACGCCACCCAGCACGCGCCTCGCTCACTGACACCCAAGAAACCCATCTTCCGTTTCTAGTCAGGCGTTTCTGTCAGAGAACTTTCACTGAAAACAAACAAAGGACACGAGTGTTCGAAACCCCAAAGTAACACGACGGCCATCTTGAGGTAGGCGGGAGGGGGCTGAAACCCACATGAACTGCAGAAGACTGAGTAGAGCCGCTTTCTGAAACGCTTGTTGAAATATAAGTCGCTGCTATAAACCTCCAGAATCCAATGCTAAAGAATATTAATACAAATTATTTGTAGAAAATCTATTGCCAACAATTGTTAACATTACAGGCAGAGAATAGAAAGATTTGAGGTAGCCACCCTCTCTCAGATAAACCTCTCCCAGTCTTCCCACTCTAGTCTCCACCACCTCTCCCATTCTCCCCTCCCACCCATTCCCTCAACCCCTCACCCTCACTCACCCTCAACCCCTCACCCTCACTCACCCTCAACCCCTCACCCTCACTCACCCTCAACCCCTCACCCTCAATCCCTCACCCTCACTCACCCTCACCCTCACTCACCCACACTCACCCACACTCACCCACACTCACCCACACTCACCCTCACTCACCTTCACCCTCACTCACCTTCACCCTCACTCACCCTCACTCACCCTCAACCCCTCACCCTCACTCACCCTCAACCCCTCACCCACCCTCAACCCCTCACCCTCACTCACCCTCAACCCCTCACTCACCCTCACTCTCACTCACCCTCACTCACCCTCAACCCCTCAGCCTCACCCTCACTCACCCTCAACCCCTCACCCTCACTCACCCTCAACGCCTCACCCTCAACACCTCACCCTCAACGCCTCACCCTCACTCACCCTCAACACCTCACCCTCACTCACCCTCACCATCACTCACCCTCAACACCTCACCCTCACTCACCCTCAACCCCTCACCCTCACCCTCACTCACCCTCAACCCCTCACCCCCTCACCCTCACTCACCCACCCTCAACCCCTCACCCCCTCACCCCCTCACCCTCACTCACCCTCACTCACTCACTCACCCTCACTCACTCACCCTCACTCACTCACCCTCACTCACTCACCCTCACTCACTCACCCTCACTCACTCACCCTCACTCACTCACTCACCCTCACTCACCCTCACTCACTCACCCTCACTCACCCTCACCCTCACCCTCACTCACTCACCCTCACCCTCACTCACCCACAGCATCTTCACTAAATATATGTAATAAACTTTAAGCTATTGGCAATATAAAATAAAATCCATTTTATTTACTTATTAATTATTGATTGTTTTTTAAAGCCATTGATTTTTTTAATATCAATACATATAAGTCACATATAAGTCCCGTTAATACAAAACATGTTGCTTTACAAATGCTAGAGGTGTCACATTTACAAAAATTATAACTATTGGCTTTGTAAAGAAGAAAGCTATTAATTTAGCTATTTGGAAAAAACAACACATAAATAAAAAACAAAAAAATAAATAACACCTATAGCTCAAACTTTCCTACTGCGAGACCTATTGCATTTCCAATGCAATAGGTCTCGGAGCATTTGAGTTAGAGCTTTTAGAAATGTTTATGGCTTTTTTTTTTTAATTCTTTAGCATTGGCTACAGGAAATAAAAATGCTAAAGATTTACAAAAAAACCCATAAACAATTCTAAAAGCACTAACTCTAATGCTGCGAGACCTATTGCATTTCTAATGCTTGTTGGGAAAGGTTTTGGGAGACAAGAAAAAATAGCACAGCATGGACAAACAATTGTGAACATAAACAAATCTTTGGGTACAAACCTATCCATCAATCTTTGAAAGTGCATATACTACTGGGGAAGAAAGAATGCGACAGTACAGGGCGTGTGTGGAATTATTGATAACTATATTCAACATAAGGTCTCTGTTGCCAGATACCTGAGAGCCTTGCTGGTCACTATAAATCCATTCACAACATTCAATGGGGTTGGTCTGGAAGGTATAGTAGATAGAAAAGGAGAAATTGCTCTTTTTCTAGGTGTCCCCTCACTCACCAGGGTTGCCCCTTGGTGACATGCTTCATCATTGGGGCCATCCCAGTCCTCTACGGGCTGGGGCGTGCTGCGACTTGCGAATTACGTAGGAGCACTTACAAATGACTATGTGTGGTGCAGATGTGATAGTGGAGTGGACTACGTGATGTGTTAAGGGATCAATTTAGAAGCAGAGAGAGATCCAAGAAATGCAGTCACAGTCAGAGAAAAAGACAAAGGATACTGTATCTGTATGTTGTTGTAGTTGTCCTGTTGAATTTGGTAAGTAAGTTGCCTGCAGAAAAAAAATCCTCTTATTAGCGGCACTCCTCCATTGCAGCCGACGCTTCGTCCATCGATGTTGGTCACCAGAAGACACCCTGTAAAAAAAGCACAGCATGGACAAACAATTGAACATAAACAAATCTTTGTGTACAAACCTATCCATCAATCTTTGAAAGTGCATGCACTACTGCATGCATGTCAGTGAAAAGTAAGTAGTACTTTCGACAACTGTGGAAGAAAGAATGCGACAGTACAGGGCGTGTGTGGAATTATTGATAACTATATTCAACATAAGGTCTCTGTTGCCAGATACCTGAGAGCCTTGCTGGTCACTATAAATCCATTCACAACATTCAATGGGGTTGGTCTGGAAGGTATAGTAGATAGAAAAGGAGAAATTGCTCTTTTTCTAGGTGTCCCCTCACTCACCAGGGTTGCCCCTTGGTGACATGCTTCATCATTGGGGCCATCCCAGTCCTCTACGGGCTGGGGCGTGCTGCGACTTGTGAATTACGTAGGAGCACTTACAAATGACTATGTGTGGTGCAGATGTGATAGTGGAGTGGACTAAGTGATGTGTTAAGGGATCAATTTAGAAGCAGAGAGAGATCCAAGAAATGCAGTCACATTCAGAGAAAAAGACAAAGGATACTGTATCTGTATGTTGTTGTAGTTGTCCTGTTGAATTTGGTAAGTAAGTTGCCTGCAGAAAAAAAATCCTCTTATTACCGGCACTCCTCCATTGCAGCTGACGCTTCGTCCATCGATGTTGGGGACCAGAAGACACCCTGTCCACTGCCTGCCTGATGCTGAATTGTGGCTCGCTAATGTGAAGCCTGACTCCATCCTTTTTTCCCCATTGCACAGACTGAAACCCGGCCTGTAATTATTCAACGAAAAACAGGAAGTGATATAATATTACAACACCACTGATAAATAAATATAAGGTATGTAGGCTGTGGAGTGCAAAAAGTCACACTTTGATTTTCCTAGTAGACAGTACAATATTTTTGAAAGTGTGTACTCTGTCAGAGTCACCTTTTGAAGGATAAATAAGTATGGGCAAATTAATGTAGCGGATCTTTCCCCTCAAGCTAGGTGTCCTGTAAACTGTGTTTTAGAACAAAATTAGATCTTCCCAGCAGTGCTCCCACCCAGACCCTTACTAAAGCCAGTCGCAAAAATGTAGAAGACCCCCAATCAAATCTCAAAAAACTAGGCCTAGCAGAAAACTGGTGACAAAACGTACTTTGAAAGTAAAAGTAGGCCCAAGTACCCCCTTACCCACTGTGGATTGCATTCAAACCACTTGCAAGCAACCAAGCAAAAGTATCCATAGCCAGCATCGCTCCAAGACTCGAAAACCCCCCCACCCAAACACATGCAATAGAAATACTGCTAACCCTAACGAACCCTAAGTTAAGAATAGTGGCAACGGCTTTCTTTAACTATGCCAAATCCCCCCTTTCCCACCATGGATTTTCTTCAAATGACTTGCAACCAAAATTACACATTCTCACGAGTGCTCTAAGACCCCAGAACTCAGTTGCAAAAATCTAGAACACCCCGAAACACATGCAATCCTGCTGCTAGGGCTAACCCTAACGAACCCTAAGTTACAAAAAGTGCCAAAAGGCTTTTCCGCAAGGATTTTGTCCCAACCACTTCTACCCGGTATTAGACCTTCCCAGGAATGCCCCAAGACCCGCCAACCCACCCTCCAAGAAGCATAACACCCCCAAACAGGCCAAAAGCAAAATCTCATACTTGCAATATTTCTCGGCCTTCGGTCCAAACGCGCTGCGTAGCTAGGCCATAAGTCGGGGTTGCCACCACGGATTTCCTGAAAAGCAAATGCAATCAAGATTAGAGTGTCCCAGCAGTGCTCCCAGACCCCGAAACTCACCCACAAACACCAGGAAGCCCCACAAACAGGCCCCCGAAAACGCTACATTGAGCAAAATGTCAGAAATAGCAACAAAAAAAAATCGACGTGGATTTTGTCCCAACCACTTTTATCTGGTATTAGAGCTTCCCAGCAATGGCCCCAGAGCCGTCAACCCCGGAGAAAACGAGTAGAAGACCCCCAAACAGCCAAAGAGCAAAAGTACAAAAATGGGGACTTGGTCATTTTTTTCCAAATTTCCCAAATCACTCCACGCGCGCTCTGCAGCTAGGCCCTAACTCCCCTCTGCCACCATGGATTTGCTTTAAACCTCTTGCAAAGTAAAGTATATATAGCCAGCAGTGCGCCCAGACCCCGAAACCCACCCACAAACACCAGGAAGCCCCCCAAACAGGCCCCCGAAAACGCTACATTGAGCAAAATGTCAGAAATAGCACAACAAAAAAAATCGGCCTGGATTTTGTCCCAACCACTTCTACCCGGTATTAGACCTTCCCAGGAATGCCCCAAGATCCGCCAACCCACCCGCCAAGAAGCATAACACCCCCAAACAGGCCAAAAGCAAAATCTCATACTTGCAATATTTCTCGGCCTTCGGTCCAAACGCGCTGCGTAGCTAGGCCATAAGTCGGGGTTGCCACCACGGATTTCCTGAAAAGCAAATGCAATCAAGATTAGAGTGTCCCAGCAGTGCTCTCAGACCCCAAAACTCACCCACAAACACCAGGAAGCCCCACAAACAGGCCCCCGAAAACGCTACATTGAGCAAAATGTCAGAAATAGCAACAAAAAAAATCGGCCTGGATTTTGTCCCAACCACTTCTACCCGGTATTAGACCTTCCCAGGAATGCCCCAAGACCCGCCAACCTACCCGCCAAGAAGCATAACACCCCCAAACAGGCCAAAAGCAAAATCTCATACTTGCAATATTTCTCGGCCTTCGGTCCAAACGCGCTGCGTAGCTAGGCCATAAGTCGGGGTTGCCACCACAGATTTCCTGAAAAGCAAATGCAATCAAGATTAGAGTGTCCCAGCAGTGCTCCCAGACCCCGGAACTCACCCACAAACAGACAGAACCCCCCCTAAGAGCACCTCAAAGGCAAGCAAGTCAGCAAAAACACTAAAAAATTTGCACCTCGGATTTGGTCCAAACCACTTTTATCCGGTATTAGAACTTCCCAACAATGGTCCCAGAGCCGTCAACTCACCTGCAAAGAGGTAGAACAACACCCCCACAAGTGCTGAGTCTTTCTTCATTGGGCGTAAACCAGCCCTCTGGTTTGATGGAAATAGGAGTCTGGAGGAGGAGGATAGAGGAGCATGTTCTTCTGAACTTGTGAACCTGAGGAATGCAGACTGCGGCAACTTCAAATCAAGTAGCAAACCAGTGAAGACAGTTCTGCTGATGGGCTTGTTTTTGTGATTATCTGATTAAAGTTTGAAATATATTAACTGTGCACAACAAAGAAAGACAGACACACAGGAATAAAAGTGAATAAGGACGAAAAAGAAAGTTATTGATTCGTTGTCTCATTTTCAGGGCTCGGTATCACGGTCCAGGAATGAGAATAAGGCTTCGTCATCATACTCTGCGAATTCAGGCAGGGTGAGCTCAGTGTCACCTGACAGAGTAGAAATTCCCTCATCTATGTTGCTGGCCACCTCGTCTTCATCCGGCGCGCTTTCTCGTACTCTGAAATCTGGTGGTATGAGGTGCTGATTCATCTTGATCATTGTTAACCTCTCCACATTTTTGGGCGAGAGGCGGCTCCGTTTGGGAGTTACAATGCCACCAGCAGCACTGAAAACCCGTTCAGAAGACACGCTTGCGAGTGGGCAAGACAAGTAGTTTAAAGCCAGGTTGGTGAGCTGTGGCCACAATTCTTTTTTCCCATGCCAATACGCCAATGGGTCAGAATTAACATAGACCTCTGTTGAGTCATTCAGATAGTCCTTCACCATCGACTCAAGGTCCTCATCCAAGGTTCCTCCACTTTGCTTAGCTGTTGCTCTGCCTCTGTCCTTTTGAGAACCAAACCCACGCAGAGCTAGCCAATCCTCTTCAGCCTCCAATGTTTCTGTTGTGTCTGGTGCAGATGATCCGGTTGCCGGTGTCTTTAACGGCTGAGAGGTCACTTGTGCCACAGCCACAGGTGCAGAAGTGGATTGTTTTGACTGGGGATGGCCTGCTGATGTACTGCCATTTCCTTCAATTTTCTGCCGTTCTCTTTCAAACCTCTTGGCTGACAAGGCTAGCCAACGTTTGTACTTTGGAACATGTTCATCATCAAAAGGAAAGAATGCTTGGCCTGCCAGCGCCTTTTTGTAGCGTGGATCCAGAATAGTAGCACAAATGTAATGCTCTTCTGAGTGGATCATTTTAAGACGTTCATCACCTTGTAGGAGCTCTAATAAGTTTCTCAGCCTGAACAAAAGAGTCTTGGTTTTTTACATCTTTTTCAAACACAGAACACACCTCCTTCAGTTGGTCCTCCAGCATGTACAACAATGGGATAGCTTTTGCCAAATTACAGTCCTCCTTGCTGACTGCACGCGTGAAGAACTCAAAAGGACGAAGCATGCGTGTCAGGCTTTGAACTATGTTCCATTGCGCCGCACCCATCCTCAGGTCATCCTGAGCTGTACCCTCTGTTAAGAAATATTGATCGAGAACCGTATACTGCTCATACAGACGCTCAAGCATGTAGAAGGTTGAGTTCCAACGTTTTACCACCTCCTGGATGAGTGCTTTCACTGGCATTTGAAGTTGATATAGCAGGCTCCTCAGCTGCTTCCGGGCCTTAAAAGAATGGCTGAAATGGTTGCACATTTTTCGGCAGGTGTCCAATACTCTGTACGCTGCACTGCCTTTAATACCCAAGAATTTTTGGACAACCAGGTTTATACAGTGCGCCAAACACGGCACTCTGAAATAGTCACCCAGCCTCATGGCCTTAACTATATTGGCGCCATTGTCCGTGGAAACATAACCAACCTGGCGTTTTTTTGGGGACAGCCAGTTAAGGACCTTTGTGTTAAAGACATCCAAAATGTTTTGTGCTGTGTTACGTTTCTCCAAACCAAACATGGCTAGTGTTGCATGTTTCCGAGCAGCTTTAAAAACAATGTCCGGGTCAACACCTGTGTTTAGCTTTGCTTTAGCCCCTGAAAAAGAGACCCAGTGTGCAGTGATGCACATGTAATCAGCGCCTGCGCCACTGGTCCACATGTCTGTTGTCAGATGTATAGTGTGAACAGCACTCTTCTGCAAAGCTGCCCCAATCACCTTCAGAACATCTTCATGTAGTGCTGGAACCGCAATTCGGGCAAAATAGAACCGGCTAGGAACCTTCCATTTAGGGCAAAGCGCTGCCACTAATTCTAGAAAACCAACTCCTTCTACAAAAGAAAAAGGGAGAAGGTCCAGAGCTAGCATTTTAGCCAGCTTAGTGTTATACAGACGCGTCAGTGGGTGGTTGCGTTCATATTGCGCTTCTGTAAACAACATCTTTTTAATGTTGCCCTGGACCAAGGATTTACGGGATGATGATGATATCTTCGACCCAGTTACGCTCGCTGATGAACTTTTCCGCATTGATGTCTCACTCTCTCCCACACTCTTAGTGTGCCTCACATGGGGTGTGCTGCTGACAGGGGTACTGGGTGTAAGTGAAGTGTTTGACACGTCTTCTTCCTCCTTGTCATCATCAGATGAAACATCAACGTTTTCATTTCATGCAATTCGGGCTTCCTTGATCGCCTGTAGGTGCGCAAACCATTTGACAGCGTGCTGTCTCTCAAGATGACCTCTCTGGCCTCCGGTACCATAGTTGGTACCAAACTTACCACGACTAACTCGAAGCTTACAAATGCTACAAATGGCTATGTTTTCATTTTTTGGGCAAACACTAAAGAAGTCCCAAACTGCAGACTTGAAATGTCTTTGGGGGCCGGATATACTGGTGGTGGTGGTCCTGCTGCTAATGCCAGATGAAGTGGAGGATGTGGATTGCCGAACTTCAGTACGTTTTGCACTTTCACCACCACTAATTGAGGTCGAGGTGGATGGAGGTCCCTTCTTGCGAGGAAGAAATATGGAAGCGGTAGGTGTTGGTGTACTAGTTAACTCCAAATCCAATGATTGTTGTGTTTCCATTGACTCCTTGTCGACATCATCATCACGCTCAGCAGCTTCTCGGGATAGGGTCAAAATGTCTCTTTGCTGCATGCCCGCTGGGGCTGCAGTGACCATTATGATGACTGGATCGTCGTCGTGAAGGGCTTCATCAGCAGCAGTATGCGTCACTTCTTGTTGAGCCTCATCACACTCCATAGGTATGAGTTTTTCGACGACCTTCCTTTTACGCTTAGGTATCTTTGTCAGATCATGGTGTGCCTCACTCTCAGGCTGCCGTGGTGGTACCCATTCGTCATCCAGATCATCAGTAGGAGGTGAGCTTGAAGAAGATGTAGACACCGCTCTTGATCTTTTCCTTGCTAGGGATGTGGAAGACAATGAATGATCATCAGGAGGAGTGGCTTCCTCAAATGATACCTCGGTCTGATTGTCAATTTCCTGATGTGCCCCTACTTCAGGAGGAACAACTATTGTGGGCACTTGTGACCCTCCATGCACCTCTGCTTGCGCATCTCCTTGCGCTGCCTCTCCTTCCACATGTACTTGGGCTTGTACTACTTGCACATGTTGTTGTTGCGGCTGTGGTTGTTCAACACTTGTCAGATGAGTTACAACAACCTGTGTTGATTCAGGGACATTGCTGCTACTTTCTTGCGATGAGCCAACATCACTGGTCGATGGTGATTGGAGAAGTACACTGACTGCCTCTGAAGCACTCAAGGGCTTTGACTTAATTTGGGGTGGTGGTGGGGGCACTGAACCCAATGGAGCGGGGGTGCTGCTCTCAGCTTGGTCCCCAGCAGATCCTGCTGCTGCAGGCGTACTTTTTTTTTGCTCCCAAAAAACGTGGCGGTTGGCACACCAGCCTCCTTGGTAACTTGCTTCTTCTGCTCCTTACTAGCAACTTTCTTGCTAGAGGAGCTACGGAGACCTTTTTTTGGGGCCATCTTCTTCAGAGCAGGTCAGACAGCAGGCCGCAGTTGCACGAATTGTAGAGTTGTCTGAGGCCAGACGTGACGTCGCGTGACGTTATGCTGCACACACACACCGCTGCAGGACTTCTTCCTGGCACTGGTGGTTCTCTTGAGTCTTGTGCACCTAAAAACAATGGAAGACAGAGGAACATCAGTTCAGTTATACACCCCAAAAAAAATCGGAAAAAAACCCAGAAAAATCAGCACAATCCCATTCCATCCATGCCCTCCATGATGTTTAAGTTCAAGACACCCCACAGAAAGACTAGGCCCATGCTAGACTCAAATACCCCTGGTGAAAAGGCCACAAGTACAGCCCCAAAAAACGAAAATCACTGAAAAATCTGCACAATCCCATTCCATCCATGCCCTCCATGATGTTTAAATTCAAGACACCCCACAGAAAGACTAGGACCATGCAAGACTCACTACCCCTGGGCATAAAGGTTGAAAAGTAGGCAAAATGGTTGCAGGCCTAACAACAATGCCTGCATTCAAAATGGCCACTTGCCTCCCCGCACATGGCCAGGGCCTGTAGCAGCACTCAAAATGGCCCCCAGCCACATGGCCTGTCCCTCCCCATGAACACCCCCAAAAATCGAAAAACACTGAAAAATCAGCACAATCCCATTCCATCCATGCCCTCCATGATGTTTAAGTTCAAGACACCCCACAGAAAGACTAGGCCCATGCAAGACTCAATACCCCTGGTGAAAAGGCCACAAGTACAGCCCCAAAAAACGAAAATCACTGAAAAATCAGCACAATCCCATTCCATCCATGCCCTCCATGATGTTTAAGTTCAAGACACCCCAGAGAAAGACTAGGCCCATGCAAGACTCAATACCCCTGGTGAAAAGGCCACAAGTACAGCCCCAAAAAACGAAAATCACTGAAAAATCAGCACAATCCCATTCCATCCATGCCCTCCATGATGTTTAAATTCAAGACAACCCACAGAAAGACTAGGCCCATGCAACACTCACTACCCCTGGGCATAAAGGTTGAAAAGTAGGCAAAATGGTTGCAGGCCTAACAACAATGCCTGCATTCAAAATGGCCACTTGCCTCCCAGCACATGGCCAGGGCCTGTAGCAGCACTCAAAATGGCCCCCAGCCACATGGCCTGTCCCTCCCCATGAACACCCCCAAAAATCGAAAAACACTGAAAAATCAGCACAATCCCATTCCATCCATGCCCTCCATGATGTTTAAGTTCAAGACACCCCACAAAAAGACTAGGCCCATGCTAGACTCAATACCCCTGGTGAAAAGGCCACAAGTACAGCCCCAAAAAACGAAAATAACTGAAAAATCAGCACAATCCCATTCCATCCATGCCCTCCATGATGTTTAAGTTCAAGACACCCCACAGAAAGACTAGGCCCATGCTAGACTCAAATACCCCTGGTGAAAAGGCCACAAGTACAGCCCCAAAAAACGAAAATCACTGAAAAATCAGCACAACCCCAATCCATCCATGCCCTCCGTGATGTTTAAGTTCAAGACACCCCACAGAAAGATTCAGTCCACCCACCACTGAGTACCCCTGGGCAAAAGGCCCCAAAACAGCCCAAAAATCGAAAATTCCAAAATTGTAGTTGCAGCAACTGTAATGCCCCAAACAAATTTCTAATCCAACAGTGATCCAAAGAAAGTCAAAAAGGCCTCAAATCCAAATATCCAGCAGCATCCACAAAAAGTAATCCTTCCAGCTCCAGATCCAAATGAAAAGTGACCAGGAGATGGACAAAGCACTGGGAGGAGCCTGCTGGACAGGAACAGGAAGTTGAAGACTGTGGGGCACTTCCTTCCTCCCACCCCCCTCCCCCCTCCCCAAAATGGACTCCTCGCTAAAAAAGTGCAGGCAAATGTTAATCCTAAGGAGTTATTCAGATAAAAATCATCATTTCAAGAAGGTTTATGCTGCTTGCTGGTGGATTTCTTGTGCAGAATTGCAAATTTTATATTTTCGCTTGTGCGAGATTGTTGCTGCTCGCCGCATCTCAAATCTCGCAATTGCGAAGTACAGCGAGACGTGATCTCGCCGTACTCGCGTTGACAAACTCTCGCTGTGCAAGTTGGCAAGCCGCGATGACGTAATCGCGCTCGCCAAATTCCCGCGGGATCCCGCAGCAAGATCCAAAATGGCGCAGCACTCGCAAAATATCGAGAAAAACAACTCGGCAAACGATGATAAACGCCGCGCACCGCAAAAATTGTATCACCAACGCCGCGCGCCGCAAAATTGTATCAGCAAGAAAAAAAAAATCCGCTGCGTGCGAATTTTGCGGGAAATTCGCAAATCTCGCGGATTGCGAATTTACCGAAAATCCGCAAAATCCGCGAGCGTAACGGATTTTCCGCCCATACTTACTGATGATATATAGATAATGCAAAGAACCCACCTTAAGATCAAATGTATTATTATAATTTCATGAGCCCATGATACTCCTTTCAATTATATTTCATTAATGGGCCGTATGTAGAAGAACTGCATCTTGTCTCCTCAGCAGTCCTACAAAATGCAAAAAAGATGAGATCTCAGTCTCACCGAGAGAGTGCAGGACTAGTACATTACCCTATTTTGATGACTGCCTTCTCACAACACCGGTGTTCAGAAGAAAAAAGCCTCTCTGGAGATGATATGCAGTCCACGTTAACTTATGTAGCAGCAGTACATATAAACCACACTAACCAATGCATTTCGACTTAACGGTCTTGATCACAGCACATTAGTCCAGTTTTCCAATAGCCAAACACAGGACACGGTATTATAGGATTCGTAGTCCTTCTTTACCCACATTTAAAACAAAAGTGATATTATATTTAAAAACAAGTATGTATATTATTTTTCATTATAAAGAAAAGCTATTATTACAGTTATTTAAAAAAATGAACTTGAATTAATTACATTATCAAAACAGAAAGTTTAGGCAAATCAACCCTTTTTGGCCCAACAGCTGGCATGTAATGTATGTATCTCAAGGTTTTACATATTGTATTCTTGAATACACGTATTGATTATTAGCAATGGCCATATTTACTTAAATATCATCCTAATATCTTGAAGTTGCGTAGCTTTTCATGTGTATCATGTGCCTTTACAGTTTTATTGTCATGATTTTAAAATGCACTCTAGTAATTGGCATCGGCTATATTGGGACAATTGTTAGTAGAACTTTCCACATCTCTACATACCTAACATAGAGTATGTGTACATCCTTATAATGTGAAAATGCTCACCAGTAGGCACATGTTGACCATCTAAAACCCTCCAGTGAGTTCCATATTTAGTTGGCTGTCTAAGAATTGCTCAAGATCATGTTACACATACTACAAACCCCATCTTTCATTTTTTTATGGCCCTAATGACTTATTTGATTTCCCTAAGTATGCTACCTAATAAATCCCTTATTGTCTGCCATACACGACATTAAAATGTGAAAGATGGTCCAGCCATAAATGAGATGCACAAATAACTCATTTTGGTTGAGTTAATTTAGGGTCAGGTTTCTCAAAGTCAGAATTTACCATGATTCAATTTGCATAAGGAGGTGTCTCTATTTCCCTCTTTCCTGTGTTTTTAGCTTATTTATGGCTTGGTACCTCAACTGTAATCAGCCACTTTCATGTTTCATCTCAAACTGTCTGGCGTCTGGATAATTACGATCTTTAGTTCTGATCGCATGTGTGTGCTCCAACACTCTTTTCTTCACTTCAAATTCAAAGATGTATTCATTCGAATTCATATGCTAATTCATAAAAGATTCAAAGTACAATAAAAACATAAAATGTTGGCACTGTACAGTTCAGACTAAATATGCTTAACTTTTCTTTTCTTTTTTCGAGTTTTATAAAGCGCAAACTAAACAGTTAAAAGTCGATAAAAAAACCATGCAGTACAAATATTGTAAATATAATACAATCTTTAAATGCTACTATGGGAGAGTTGCAAAGACACTCGGGGATTTTAAATTTAGTCCCTCAACCCATTCAATTGACTTCATAGTGTAAATTATTTAAATAAATTAACTGCATTGCTGCTTCGGTGATTTTTGCGCTGTGCTGCAAATTACCATTTTGCTGTTGTCATGACGAGCTCAGCTCGTCATCAGCACACGACACCCGTGGGTGATGACGAGCTGAGCTCGTCATTAGCATCGAAAGGGTTAATGATTTGCGCCTACGAAGGGTTATTTTATTAAAAGCAAGACTCATACTACATATTTTAATATTTGGTAAAAAAATTTAAAAGATAAGAGTCTCCTGTTGAAGGACCACACCCTGTGACAGAAAAAGAGGGTGTTATAGAAATGTTCTAATACCACTATAAAATCTGCAAAAGAGCATAAAGTGTGATGTTGGTTGTGTTGCCTTCCCATCACATGGGCATCTAGGTAAATTTCGGGACCACGAATCAGCTTTTGGAAAGACCACTAGATGATGAATGAACTCAAAATGTAATCTTGCGAACAAAAACCTGTCATAAACACTTTTTACACCAATCAATTATTCTTTTATCCCTTGTTTAACATTGCCCAAGCAGTATTTGTAAATTGTAGGTTTTGCAATTTCTTGGACTTCTCTATGGGCACTCTTTTTTCCAAAAAAAGTGTTTTAATTTCATATTTACTATATTTCAAGAAGCTGTAAGGTTCTACATGGTATAAGTCTTCCCCTAATTCTTGTAATTAGGATCTCACATTCTGCAACCACAGAATTTCATCAAAATGGTCCAAATCCAAACAGTCCCTAATGACCTCTTGTAAAAATGTGATACCCTCTTTTGACAGAATACTGTGCCACTTCCCCAAGGTTTTTAGATATGCCTAGTTCTTTGTGCACTGTGAAAGTAGAGGTCGAACTAGGCATGCCCAGGAGTCTCCATAAAAAAGTAATTTCCTGGACCTGCAGTAGGTTGTACTTTACCCTATCCCACACCAGGGAGCCTTTCAAGGCTACCGACAAACAATTACGTCCATAGAACTTAGTCATTTCTCTTTAGGGCTTATATCCTATTTTCTTAGAAAAGCTAAAAATTGCAGCAATAGCCCTAATAAATGTCACTGTAGCCATTTCCATATGAGATGACCAATTGCCTTTTTGAAAGAATGTGATACCCAGATAGGTAAAAGTTTTTAGTTGTTCTAATTTTGGTCCCTGTGCAAAAACACTGTTCACAGGTCTCCTCTTGTAAATATTTTTCCTAGATTTAGTTTTAAGTCACTATTCTCCATAAACATTACAAAGTTGTCAACCATCCGCTGAAGGCCGTTTGCTGTCCTGGAGGTGAGCACCACATCATCTGTGTATAACAATATAGTGGTAGGACGTGATCCCACACCTGGAAGCCATACAAGGCTACTGACAAACAATTACGTCCATAGAACTTAGTCATTTCTCTTTAGGGCTTATATCCTATTTTCTTAGAAAAGCTCAAAATTGCAGCAATAGCCCTAATAAATGTCACTGTAGCCATTTCCATATGAGATGACCAATTGCCTTTTTGAAAGATTGTGATACCCAGATAGGTAAAAGTTTTTAGTTGTTCTAATTGTTGTCCCTGTGCAAAAACACTGTTCACAGGTCTCCTCTTGTAAATATTTTTCCTAGATTTAGTTTTAAGTCACTATTCTCCATAACCATTACAAAGTTGTCAACCAGCCGATGAAGGCCGTTTGCTGTCCTGGAGATGAGCACCACATCATCTGCGTATAACAATATAGTGGTAGGACGTGCTCCCACCCTCAGAACATCAGCCTTCACATCTTACAGAAAATGGTCCAACTCATTAATTTATAGGGCTGTTACTGTTAATGATACTTTATTTGATTTAAAAAATCATAAAAGGGTGGACTTACCACCATGCAAGCGGAATTTACATCATAAAAACAACACAAAATCAACTTTAAATCAAGTTAGAAATTAATATCATGCTATACAAAAATAGCGGGGAAAAGGTCTAAAAGGAAGAGAATAAAACAAATGATATGAGTTCTAGCTAGGGACACATTAATTTTGACTCATGATGAAAGGAAGAAAAATAAAAAGTATAAAATAATGATTGTTCAACAAGAGTCTCGTTATTTTTAACTCATGATACGAAAAAACAACCGTTTAGAGGGGAGGGGAAGAGAGTGGAAAAGTCTGTGGCCTGCCCAAGCCTGGCCTATTGTCCAGAGACCTCGATGGGTGCTGCCCTTTTTTCCAGCTCTATGGCGGCGAGATTCAAAAGTTTTATGGTTTTACATGAGAGTTCTATCCAGGATCCACTTAGGCATCTTATCACCGCCGCCCTGCAAGTTCTCACCTGGGCTTCTCTTAGAAGAGATCAAAGAAGCGTTTTTCTTAGATTTTGAAGTGCCGGGCATATGCATATAAGGTGCTGTAAAGACTCTGCGCCGTTGCCACAGAGGCGGCAATCGGTAGTTGCCCACAACCGTAGCCATTTGGGTGTGAGGTCTTTGGACGAGAAGCAACCCAGCCTTAATAGGCTTAATTTCCTTTTATAGTGGTCCCTGAAGCATTCTTTCAAATAATCCTGAGGTTTTAGGTAGGTATATGACGGCAAAACGATCCAGGCGTGGCTTTTGCCAGCCACTGCTGCTTTATCCATGAGTAGTGATGTTTGTTTAACTGCTTTCTTAATTATCAGTTTGAAGGCGGAATAACTCATGGGCAGACGCCAAGATTCTTCTAGTTTTAGTGCCTCCAGAGCTTGCCTCAAGATCTTGAATGTTGAGTCTGGTAGCCCGGTCTGTTTTTCGACTTCTAACAAACAAAGGTGGGCCAGGGATTCGTCTTCTGCGTCCCTCATGCGCCAATAATATTTGGCGAGTGCTCCTTGTCTTGCTTGGATCTGGTTAGTAAGACCGAATCCCAAACGAATTTGGGCTTGCGAAATTTGTCTCGGGATTGAGAAAAGAGTTTTAAACAGCCTGGATTGGGCGAGATTTAACGCTTTGGCATCCCGGATTGCCAGTAGTTCAGAGCCGTATGTCAGTGATGGCAGAAATTTGGCGGACCCAGGTGTCTGTGTAGAGCTCAATGATTGCTCCCAGCAACTTTGGCGGCACGCCCCAGGCTTTCATCTTAGCCCAAAGATTAGATCTTGGCACTTTGTCAAAGGCCGCTTTTAGGTCCAGGAAACAAGTGTACAGCGGGGTGGAGTTGTAGATAGCTTTGTTAACAAGGAGGGTTAGCGCAGATAGATTGGTCAAGGTGCCCAGTCCTGGCCGAAAGCCTGTTTGTGTCCGGGGAATTATCCCTGTACTGCTCACCCAGGATTCCAGTTCTACCAACAAGTTGGAAGCGTAGATCTTAGCCTCCACGTCTATTAAGGCTATACGCCTATAGTTGTTAGGGTCTGAGCGGGACCCGGATTTATAGATTGGGTGCAGAATGCTGCCTCTCCATGATTCGGGAATGTTCCCGGTCTTTAGACTCTGACCAAATAAGGGTGTTAGTTAACTGGCCCAAACGATGGTTCTTTCCTAAATAAGGCGTTGGGAAGCCCGTTTGGACCGGGCGCTCCGTCTGCTCTCAATGATTTTATGGTGTTTGAGACCTGCTTTAGTGAGAACAATTCCATGTCTCCAGTAGTCCTTGGTGTCGGTAAATTCCCAGTGGTTTTTGGAACTGGCATTTTACTCGGGCTGGACTGGGGAAGCTCCACAAGATGCTCGGCCTTGTTGTCCGTGAATGAATTGTACGAGGAATTGTATAATAAGTTGATATGACTACTCCAGAGCTGGTCCGTCATATCTGAGGTAAACTGGCGATGTTTGCCATTTAGCATAAAGTTTATTTTTGCCCAAAAATCCTTCGGATTCTGCAATTTGCTTGCATGGAGTATGGAGCACGCTAGTTTTTCCCTGTGCATTCGCTTGGCCAGATTTATCTCTCTTTTTAGTTCTTTTTTTAGAGATTCGATTGTATTCAGCGTGGGTTGTGATAGCTGGGGATCTTTTTTGCGTTCGGCCCTGAGGAAAGCTTTTATTTGCCTTTTTAATTGGCGCAGTTTCGGTGTGTACCATTCCCCGCCTCTTTTTCTTATGGGTTTGCGTCCTCTGTTGTTGAATTGGTGTTTCTTATTGATCTCCATTACAAAGTTTTCCCAGGTTTTGACTATGTCTCTCGATGTTTCAGATAGTTGGAGCAATTCGTGGCATGATGCCATTAAGATAGAGAGATTTCCTTCGTTCCAGTTTAGCTGTTTTAGGTTAAAGATTTGTGTATTCAGGGACAAAGGCACGGCCTTCTCTGACTTTGTGGGTTGAATGGTCAGGATGAGGGTCTGTGGAAAATGGGCGCTTTCTATGCGTTCCTGGATCTGGAAGTCGCTGATGTAGTGGAATAGGTCGGGGTCAGCCAGGGTGTAATCTAAGGTAGAGCCTGAGTTCTTAGAGACCCTCGTTAGGGCGGCTGGTCTGTCCAGATGGCCTCTCCCATTTAGGGTGTACAGATGAAGAGCTTCCAGTTCAGAGGCACATTTCCTTCCCAATGCACTTTGTCTGCATTGGTTGCCCTGCCGTGGCTCGATGTGAGCGGGGAGGGTTCCTTCCTGTCCACGAGTTAGGTTCAGATTAAAGTCTCCTGTTATAATCATGTTTTCGCTTGGGTAGGTTGATTTCAGTGTCTTGATTGTTATGACTAGTTCTTTTATCCTTTTCCCTTTGTGTTTTCCGCTGGGGTGCATGTAAAGATTCACGATCAGGAGGCCCAGGTTGAGGGAAACTTCCACTTTAATACATTGCATCCATGTAGAGTCTAAGTCGATGCAAATTGGTGACCAGGTGAAGTCTGTTGATATGAAGATGGATAGGCCCCCTTTGGCCCTACCGGAACGTCCCTCCTTCTGGGCTGGAACAAAGAATTCTTTATATCCCACTAAAGGCGAGTTTTTGGTCTGCCATGTTTCTTGAAACAGTAGTATTTTAAATTGGATTATGAACTCAATAAAGTCGTCTTCCTCCAGCTTTGTATTTAAGCCGTTGATGTTCCATGAGCAGATCATGCAGCCCTGGTTTTCCCCCGTCTTTGGTCTACTATCAATTCAAGCTGTGTTCCTGTGGGATTGTGCCCGGATAGCGTGTTGGGGCCTTTCGGCCATATCTGCTTCTTGGTGGGCGAAGGTGATTGTAATTTGTCTTAGTCGCTGCACTTCCACTTCGGTACTGCTTCTTAAATCTGGCCCTTTAGCATTTTTCAAGAGGCTTATTTTTGGGGTTTGTTTCCGCAGCGCGCTGGGATATCGTGCAGGCTCCACTTTTTTTAGTTCTATGCCCCATGCGGCGAAAACATCCCTATGAGACAGGATTTGATCTGTGATGGTATAATTGTTCCAAGTTGTAATCGTCGAGTCTGAGCCTAATTGAAGAGGGTTTGGTTTGAACTCTATTGATTCAAGGTCGCTCGATTTTAAGTAACGTAGGCCTGGGAGTTCTTCTAGAAGTCTTAAAATGGCCCCTCTGTTCAGGATATCGTAGGACCCTCTTGAACAATATTGTGGAATAAACTCAATTTTGTTGCTTGACGTGGATCGCTTTGGGATTTTTGGTCGACTGCTCTCTTCATTAGATGGGGGGGCCGTTCCTACCTGGTCAACCTCTAGCTCTGATGAGTGTGAGTTTACCATCTGTACGCTGTTGGCGAGGTCTTGTCCGTTGAGGACTGGAGCATGAAATTTGCCGCCCTGTGTGTCTCGTGAGTTGACTCCCTTGATTTTTGCAGCATTAACTAAGAGAGCTTGGCTGTTGATGTCTGGGACTTGGCTAGATGAATTCTTGTCGCTTAATTCCGTCCTTTGATTGACTTTTATGTTGATTTCAGGCTCTTGAAGTGATACCTTACAATCTGGTTTTAGTCCCGCAGGTTTAAAGATACTGAACACTTTTAATGCGTTCTGATTTATCGTAGTGTGACCTGTTGCTCCTTTTGAAATTGAGGGTGCCTTGGTGGGTGAAGAATCCCTCGGCGTGGTCCCTTGCTCTGACCTTGTTTTAGTTTGGAGTGGGACGCACTCTGAATGCTGTTAAGCTTCCTTGATCACGGAATTGTTGAAGGATTTTTCCGGAGAGGTTTGAGGGGCCCTTCGGTTGTGTACTTTTGCGTTTCTGGCTTTCCTTAGTCGCTTCCGTTCTCTCTTTGTGAGCGTTGGAGCCTGTTTGATGTGATTAGCAGTTGGCGCGACGTTGGGAATTGGCTCCTGAATTAACTCGGTTGCCTCTATACGGTTAACCAGGTTGTTGTCATCTAGGCTTGCTGGCGACCGGTTTTCCTTTGCTGGGGGAGTGTGGATAGTCTTGCGATTCCAGGCTCTCTTCGCCCCTGCTAGCAATAGTCATCCTTGTCAGCCTACCAGGATCCTCTTTAGAATGCTGATTGACGATTGGATCACTTGATGTTGTGGTTGTTTCCATTGTTTCCGTGGGGGAGTCTTTTGACGAATCCTTAACAGCCCCCAGTATTTGGGTCATCAGACTGGGTACTGTGGCCAATTTGTCTATTATATTGGAGCAGTGACAAGTGTAGAACGTATGATCTTTATTTAATTGAACCTTGGTGATCATGGTATTTAAGTCTTGAAGGTTTGCTTCAATCCCCTTGACGTGGGACACCAGGAGGTGGAGCAGGTCGACTTGAGTATTGAATTTTGTTGCTTGACGTGGATCGCTTTGGGATTTTTGGTCGACTGCTCTCTTCATTAGATGGGGGGGCCGTTCCTACCTGGTCAACCTCTAGCTCTGATGAGTGTGAGTTTACCATCTGTACGCTGTTGGCGAGGTCTTGTCCGTTGAGGACTGGAGCATGAAATTTGCCGCCCTGTGTGTCTCGTGAGTTGACTCCCTTGATTTTTGCAGCATTAACTAAGAGAGCTTGGCTGTTGATGTCTGGGACTTGGCTAGATGAATTCTTGTCGCTTAATTCCGTCCTTTGATTGACTTTTATGATGATTTCAGGCTCTTGAAGTGATACCTTACAATCTGGTTTTAGTCCCGCAGGTTTAAAGATACTGAACACTTTTAATGCGTTCTGATTTATCGTAGTGTGACCTGTTGCTCCTTTTGAAATTGAGGGTGCCTTGGTGGGTGAAGAATCCCTCGGCGTGGTCCCTTGCTCTGACCTTGTTTTAGTTTGGAGTGGGACGCACTCTGAATGCTGTTAAGCTTCCTTGATCACGGAATTGTTGAAGGATTTTTCCGGAGAGGTTTGAGGGGCCCTTCGGTTGTGTACTTTTGCGTTTCTGGCTTTCCTTAGTCGCTTCCGTTCTCTCTTTGTGAGCGTTGGAGCCTGTTTGATGTGATTAGCAGTTGGCGCGACGTTGGGAATTGGCTCCTGAATTAACTCGGTTGCCTCTATACGGTTAACCAGGTTGTTGTCATCTAGGCTTGCTGGCGACCGGTTTTCCTTTGCTGGGGGAGTGTGGATAGTCTTGCGATTCCAGGCTCTCTTCGCCCCTGCTAGCAATAGTCATCCTTGTCAGCCTACCGGGATCCTCTTTAGAATGCTGATTGCCGATTGGATCACTTGATGTTGTGGTTGTTTCCATTGTTTCCGTGGGGGAGTCTTTTGACGAATCCTTAACAGCCCCCAGTATTTGGGTCATCAGACTGGGTACTGTGGCCAATTTGTCTATTATATTGGAGCAGTGACAAGTGTAGAACGTATGATCTTTATTCAATTGAACCTTGGTGATCATGGTATTTAAGTCTTGAAGGTTTGCTTCAATCCCCCGGACGTGGGACACCAGGAGGTGGAGCAGGTCGACTTGAGTATCCAATTTGTCCGCGTGATAGGACATGTCGGCTCCTATGGTTTCCATTTTCTCTAATAATTGCGGCCAAATGGAAGCTGTTTGACTGTTCTCTGGCTATTCCCCCCGAGAGTGTCTGTGAATGGAGATCGGTGATATAGCAGAGTAGACTAAGTGGTGTGGTTGAATAAAATGCTCACGCATTTGGTCGCACCCTGGTCTTTTGTCAGTGCTCTCTTCCTTCCCAGGACCTTGATTGTGTTGAGCTGGTAACTTGCAAGAGCTTCGTTCGAGTTTTTCTGTCTCAATTGCTATTATATTTAGTTGCTGTCACTTCGGTGTCGGACTATCTTTGATGGCATTGGTGTCTTCCGTGACTCGTCCGGTGGAAAGAGAGCAGTGCTTTTTATCCAAGCTCAGCGTAGGCTGACTGGACGTTGGACTGTAAGAGTTTGCCTGTGGTGTAGAGCACGGTTTTTCATCGCGAGGATACACCTGAAACTGCGGAGGGGATTCCTCAGTTGTAGTAGTGGACGTATTCTGGATTGGGTGTGCATTCTGCAAACTCGGCTCTTGAAAAACCGAGTCATCAGCTGCGTCCGGGGCCCAGTGTACTAGGGCGCGTGCCGGCAGTATGTTGGTCATTTGTGGTTGCTGAATGGATGGTTCCCCCTTAACTTGCTCTAAGTCTTTAGATATTTGTTGGATCTTTAAAACGTTTGACCAGAGAGGGCCGGACCCCTTGCACCCAGAATTCCTTCTTGACTTTGTAGTCTGGGCTTTGCTGGGTTCGCTGTAACACCTTGACCGATATGGTGGTGGTACGGACCGTTGGGCTTCCTTATTTGTGTCCTCCATGTAAGCGTTATGATGTAAGCTGTTGCGTTTAGAGCCTGAATCTTGTACTGGGGGTACCTTCCCGCTCCCGCCCCCAGTGGAAAGTCTTTGAAAAACTTTGAGGAAGTCCGTGATCAGTGCCCTTTTCCTTGCTTTTAAATGCAGGGCCTGTTCGCTATGTGCCGGGAGTGATGTTACATCTCTCGACTTGTTTCCCTCATTATTCACTGCAGGGCTGCTGGTTGTGCTGTCCATGTTGTTGATCCTGTTGGCTCCTTCATCCGAGCTTAGTAAACCATGAATATCAAATTGATGTTGCGTACCCCGGGGTTTTTTTGCGAGGTCTGCAGAGCTAGTTGCGGGGGCTATTGTACTAAAGCCCTGAGCTTCCTGGGCTAGCTTTGTGGGACTCTTACCGCTGCCCATGGCTGTCCCTTCGACTTCCTCCCCCACCTCTTCCGCCGCCCCGTTGGTGGTCGTGCGTGGGGGACCCCCCTTAACTTTCTTTGTCTTCCCCTGTGATGTGGATACTATGGCGTCCTCGCCTCGTAATCTTCCCGACCTCATGCTGAGGTTTGCCAGTAGCTTAGGCCAATAAGTTCAGAAGCGCGCTTGGCTTTTCTGGCTTTTGCTCCAGGGAAATGGTTCAGAGACTGGACTCACAGAGTGGAGGACTGGAAGCGCTGGGAAGGGGATGCTGGTTCTCTTAGCGCTAGTCTCTAGGTGCCTCCACCCCACCCTGGGGGAGGCACCTGTTCTCAGGGTTTGAGCCTCGACCCTCCCGGTCACTGTTCACGAAGAGAATTTTACTACACCCCGCTGTTCCCCGCTGCTCCCTGCTAGGCTACGCAGAAGCTAGCAGAGCTGCATCCACTGCGTCTGTGGCGCACTAGTTCGCTAGTGTGATTGAACGGCAAGACAGCTTGTTTGTTTTGACGTCAGGTGGCTTTTGTGGCAGCTAGGATGATCCAACTGTTGCCTGTTACCTAGCAGGAGGCAGAGGTGCGGCCGAACTGCAGTGGGACTGCAAGGGAAACTCAGGCGTGTATTCTCTCCGGTTGGGGTCGTCAGTTTTGGTAGGGCTGCTGACTCTGATGGCTCGAGTCGTGCGTCAGGGGACGGGGTAAGGGATGCAGCAGTTCACCTCACCTTTCCGCTAGTTGAGCCTTCGTCTTCGTCCCCACTCTTCCACCTCTGCAAATCTCGGCGGTGCTCTGATCGGCTCTGTGTGTTCCCTCGGCTGACCTGGTGCCACTGATTGAGGCCGCCCGGAAGGACCAACGGATCGGCTCACGTTGGGGGCTTGTCTGGCTAGGCTCCTGCTGCTTGCTACTTGGCCGGGGTCACCCAGGTGGCACAGCGGTCACGGAAAACCGGAGCAAGTCCTGCCACTGTAGCCACTGACACGGGCCAAGGTGCCCCCCGCAACTTTCGCCTGGACTGCAGCTCCCTGCTAGCTGCTTGATTGCATTGCCGGTATCACCGCTCGCACGCCGCTCTCACCTCTCACCACCCAGGCTGAAGGGGGGGGGCAAGGGGCAGGGGCCGACTCCCACGGACTCCCACAGAACTTCCAGCGTCCCTGCTCGCGCCTCCTCAAGCCTTCCTCGGTCCCTGCAGCAGCGCGGTGATAGTCGCGGGCCGACCCGCAGGGGTCCGCTGTGGTCACGGCTCGCAGAATTGAAGGCTCACGGTCACGGCTCCCGGCTTGGGAGTCCCGGCTTCCGACTCTCGCGACTCAGACTTTTATAGGGAAAACAATAAGGGTGCAAGCACACATCCCTGCCTAATCCCCCGGGTCACCTGAAATGCATCTGTGTGTTGTTCATTACTACCATAGGGTACAGATGATGTTAAGGAAGTATATGACTGGGAGAGAAAACACACAATTTCCCTTGGGGTGCCCATATCAATTAAGATCTGCCAAAAATTGGCATTGTTCCCAAGGTCGAAAGGGCTATACAGATCTGCAAAACCAAAATGAATGTGCCCCTCCCTTGCTAGCGTATATTTACTTATAATAAGATGCACGTTAATCCCCTGTTCTACAAAGCCCATTAACTTCCTGAACCCAAATTGTGCATCAGTGAAAATGTCATTTTCCTGGGCCGAGGTTTCCAGCCTAGCAAAGATCTACTCATAAAATTTCTCTGAGGAATCTGAAAGTGATATGGGGTGATAACACCTACCATCCCCTTTTTAGGGCTCGGCCTACGTCACCACGAAGTGGGGCGGAGCTCCGAGCTCCTATTGTTAAAGAAAAAAAAAAAAGGTTTCTTTAGGGCTCGAGCCAGAAACATTCCTTACATTCCTTAGTGTGCAAGCTTTTTTTTTGGCCTCTGCATAGTGATTCGTCTTCGCTGTGCTGTCTTTTTAGTAGGCTTGACGCGATAGGCTACATGTTATTTCCAGTCGCCATTTTTGGCATCTTCTGTGCGGTTATGCGCACGGCCGTCCATAAATATCAATTAGGAGCTGTCAGGGAGGTGCTGTAATGGAATCCAGATGCTGTGGGCGCGTTCACAATTCTGCAGTGCGTTTGGTGGGCGCGCGCCATGCAAAGCACAACATTTGTCTGGTGTACATCACAGCCTGGTGCAGACAAGAAGATTCTTAAGACGGGAACGTTTCTTGCACTGTGCTTGTGCCGAGTGCGAGTAGTTTTCACAGCTTCCCGTTTGGTGTGTAATTTTTTGGAGTCATTGCACAACCAGGTCATTTGTGAAGCAGGGAAGTGTAGGTGCGTACGTAGTCTGTCTTAGTGTCAAATTTTTTTTTCCCGACTATATTTGGTGTTTGCAGTTTTATGTAGCGTGAAGTCGATCTGAAGGTAGTAGATTATATTAAATTAAACCAAGCTCCATTTATTAGGCACGGGGAGTTTAATTGATGCTTAGAAGCATATGCTGGTAAGATGCTACCGTAAAACGAGCATTTTTAACCCGTTGCCAGCGCTGAAAATATTAAGCGCTAGTGCGGTATGTTCCATTGTGCGAATGAGATTGGAACGTTCAGCGGACGTGCGCAGCACTAGCGAGGTAGTGCACGCGACGACCGCTGAACGTTCCCCGCACTTAAGGGGTTAATGGCGACAGTTCTGTTTGTTATGCTACATTTTTTAATTGCTTTGCTGATGCTCTTTTCTATTGGGTGGCATCGTATGATTGGCTTAATTAAACTGATGGCATTTGGTAATGTGGGAGAGGGATAGGGTCCTAAAGCTCCAGCAGTTCCTAAGAGCGTATTCTTTTCAGTACCACCACCACAACCAGTACTAGCAGTACTACAGACACCAGTACTACCACTACAACCACCACCAGTACTAACAGTACCACGACCACCAGTACTACCACTACGAGTACTACCACTACCAGTACCACCAACACCAGTACTACCACTACCAGTACCACCACCATCATCACCAGTACTAGCAGTACTACCACCATCAGTACTACCAGTACAACCACCACCAGTACTACCACTACTACAGCCACCAGTACTACCACTACCACCACCAACAGTACTACCACCACCACCAGTACTACGAGTACCAGTACTACCACCACCCGTACCACCACCACCAGTACTACCACTACCAGTATTACGGGCAGCAGTACCACCACCACCAATGCTACTGCTACCAGTACCACCACCACCAATACTCCCGCTACCAGTACCACCACCACCAGTACAACCACTAACATTACTACCACCCCCAGTACTACCACCAACAGTACTACCACTACCAGTACCACCACCTTCAGTACTACCACTACTACCACTACCAGTACCACCACCACCAGTACTACCAGTACCACCACCACCAGTACTACCAGTACCACCAACACCAGTACTACCACTACCAGTACCACCACCACCAGTACTACCAGTACTACCATCATCAGTACTACCAGTACTATCACCACCAGTACTACCACTACTACAGCCACCAGTACTACCACTACCACCACCAACAGTACTACCACCACCACCAGTACCACCACCAGTACTACCACTACCAGTACCACCAACACCAGTACTACCACTACCAGTACCACCACCATCACCAGTACTACCAGTACTACCACCATCAGTACTACCAGTACTACCACCACCAGTACTACCACTACTACAGCCACCAGTACTACCACTACTACAGCCACCAGTACTACCACTACTACAGCCACCAGTACTACCACTACCACCAGCAACAGTACTACCACCACCACCAGTACTACCAATACCAGTACTACCATAATCAGTACCACTACCACCACCAGTACTACCACCACCAGTACCACCACCACCAGTACCACCACCACCAGTACTACCACTACCAGTATTACGGGCAGCAGTACCACCACCACCACCAATGCTACTGCTACCAGTACCACCACCACCAGTACTCCCGCTACCAGTACCACAACCACCAGTACCACCACTACCAGTACTACCACCAGCAGTACTACCACCAACAGTACTACCCCTACCACCACCTCCAGTACTACCACTACTACCACTACCAGTACCACCACCAATAGTACTACCAGTACCACCACCACCAGTACTACCACTACCAGTACCACCACCACCAGTACTACCACTACCAGTACCACCACCATCACCAGTACTACCAGTAATACCACCATCAGTACTACCACCCCCAGTACTACCACTACTACAGCCACCAGTACTACCACTACCACCACCAACAGTACTACCACCACCACCAGTACTACCAGTACCAGTACTACCATAACCAGTACCACTACCACCACCAGTACTACCACCACCAGTACCACCACCAGTACTACCACTACCAGTATTACGGGCAGCAGTACCACCACCACCAATGCTACTGCTACCAGTACCACCACTACCAGTACTCCCGCTACCAGTAGCACCACCACCAGTACTACCACCACCAGTACTACCACCACCAGTACTACCACCACCAGTACTAACACTACCAGTATCACCACCTCCAGTACTACCACTACTACCACTACCACCACCTCCCGTACTACCACTACTACCACTACCAGTACCACCACCACCAGTACTACCAGTACCACCACCACCAGTACTACCACTACCAGTACCACCACCACCAGTACTACCACTACCAGTACCACCACCATCACCAGTACTACCAGTACTACCACCATCAGTACTACCAGTACTACCACCACCAGTACTACCAATACTACAGCCACCAGTACTACCACTACTACAGCCACCAGTACTACCACTACCAACAGTACTACCACCACCACCAGTACTACCAATACCAGTACTACCATAATCAGTACCACTACCACCACCAGTACTACCACCACCAGTACCACCACCACCAGTACTACCACTACCAGTATTACGGGCAGCAGTACCACCACCAATGCTACTGCTACCAGTACCACCACCACCAGTTCTCCCGCTACCAGTACCACCACCACCAGTACCACCACTACTACCACCAGCAGTACTACCACCACCAGTACCACCACCACCAGTACTACCACCACCAGTATTACGGGCATCAGTACCACCACCACCAATGCTACTGCTACCAGTACCACCACTACCAGTACTCCCGCTACCAGTAGCACCACCACCAGTACTACCACCACCAGTACTACCACCACCAGTACTACCACTACCAGTACCACCACCTCCAGTACTACCACTACTACCACTACCAGTACCACCACAACCAGTACTACCAGTACCACCACCACCAGTACTACCAGTACCACCACCACCAGTACTACCACTGCCAGTACCACCACCACCAGTACTACCACTACCAGTACCACCACCATCAACAGTACTACCAATACTACCATCATCAGTACTACCAGTACTATCACCACCAGTACTACCACTACTACAGCCACCAGTACTACCACTACTACAGCCACCAGTACTACCACTACCACCACCAACAGTACTACCACCACCACCAGTACTACCACTACCAGTACCACCAGCACCAGTACTACCACTACCAGTACCACCACCATCACCAGTACTACCAGTATTACCACCATCAGTACTACCAGTACTACCACCACCAGTACTACCACTACTACAGCCACAAGTACTACCACTACTACAGCCACCAGTACTACCATTACTACAGCCACCAGTACTACCACTACCACCACCAACAGTACTACCACCACCACCAGTACTAACAATACCAGTACTACCATAATCAGTACCACTACCACCACCAGTTCTACCACCACCAGCACCACCACCACCAGTACTACCACTACCAGTATTACGGGCAGCAGTACCACCACCAATGCTACTGCTACCAGTACCACCACCACCAGTTCTCCCGCTACCAGTACCACCACCACCAGTACTACCACTACTACCACTACCAGTACCACCACCACCAGTACTACCAGTACCACCACCACCAGTACTACCACTACCAGTACCACCACCACCAGTACTACCACTACCACCACCATCACCAGTACTACCAGTAATACCACCATCAGTACTACCAGTACTACCACCACAGTACTACCACTACTACAGCCACCAGTACTACCACTACCACCACCAACAGTACTACCACCACCACCAGTACTACCAGTACCAGTACCACTACCACCACCAGTACCACTACCACCACCAGTACTACCACCACCAGTACTACCACTACCAGTATTACGGGCAGCAGTACCACCACCACCAATGCTACTGCTACCAGTACCACCACCACCAGTACTCCCGCTACCAGTAGCACCACCACCAGTACTACCACCACCAGTACTAGCACCACCAGTACTAGCACCACCAGTACTACCACTACCAGTACCACCACCTCCAGTACTACCACTACTACCACTACCAGTACCACCACCTCCAGTACTACCACTACTACCACTACCACCACCACCAGTACTACCAGTACCACCACCACCAGTACTACCACTACCAGTACCACCACCACCAGTACTACCACTACCAGTACCACCACCATCACCAGTACTACCAGTACTACCACCATCAGTACTACCAGTACTACCACCACCAGTACTACCACTACTACAGCCACCAGTACTACCACTACCACAGCCACCAGTACTACCACTACCACCACCAACAGTACTACCACCACCACCAGTACTACCAATACCAGTACTACCATAATAAGTACCACTACCACCACCAGTACTACCACCACCAGTACCACCACCACCAGTACTACCACTACCAGTATTACGGGCAGCAGTACCACCACCAATGCTACTGCTACCAGTACCACCACCAGTTCTCCCGCTACCAGTACCACCACCACCAGTACCACCACTACTACCACCAACAGTACTACCACTACCAGTACCACCACCTCCAGTACTACCACTACTATTTTATTTATTTATTTAAAGGTTTTATAGAGCGCGTAGTAACCCTAGAGCATCCCAGCGCTAAACCTGAGTCTCCTGTGATTTCAGCAGAGGAGGGAATTATGGGTGAGGAAAAAGGAGGGTCTTTAGTGCTTTCCTGAACTGGAGGAGATTGGGTTCTGTCCTCAGTCTTCTTGGGAGGTTGTTCCAGTGTTTGGCCGTGTGGACCGAGAAGCGGCGGCCACCGGCCCTGGCTTTTTTAACTCTGGGGACTGTGATGAAATTTTCTCCGCTGGACCGGAGGGCCCTTTCCGCTTTGTAGGGGATAATGAATTCCTTGAGGAGAGGGGGGCCGTTGTTGTTAAGGGTTTTGTGGGCAAGACAGAGAGCCTTGAAGGCAACCCTTTCTCTGACTGGGAGCCAGTGGAGAGACTTGAGAGCTGGCTTAGCCGAGGATCTTGCGGGTGTGCCAGTAAGCAGGCGGGCTGCGGCGTTTTGGACTTTCTGCAAGGTGTTGAGGGTAGCTCCGGGAGCTCCCAGGTAGATTGTGTTGCAGTAGTCCAGTCTCGCCAGGATGAGGCCCTGAATCAGGAGTTTCTTGGCGTTCGCAGGGAGCAAGGGGAAGATCTTTCTACAGGCTCTGAGTAGTCCGAAGCATGTTCCTGCCGTCTTTTTTGCCTGTATTCTGAAGCTCAGGTCTTTTTCGATCCAAACGCCTAGGCTTTTGACCTCTTCCTTGGGAGCGGGGGGATCACCCAAGCAGTTGGGCCAGAGGTGAGGCGGCAAGGAGGGCCCTTTGTGGCCAAGCATCAGTATCTCGGTCTTTGAGCCGTTTAGCTTTAGTAAGGAGAGGTTCATCCAGCGGTGGACTTCGGTGAGACAACTGTGAAGGTCAGAGGGGGAGTGGTGGGGGTGTGAGAGGGTTACCACCAGCTGGGTGTCGTCGGCGTAGTTGATGATTGAAACGCCGAACGGACTGACCAATTTCTCCAGTGGGGCCATGTATACGTTGAATAACGTAGGGCTCAAGGATGAGCCCTGCGGTACTCCACAGCGGAGGGGGATAACGGGTGAGTGGCTGTTGTTCTCCTAGACTTGGAAGGAACGGTCTGCTAGAAAGGATTTTAGCCACTTCCGGGCCGTACCCCTTACTCCGATTTCTCCCAGTCGTTGGATTAAGGTGAGATGGTCCACAGTGTCGAAGGCCGCACTGAGGTCCAGGAGGATCACTGCCACTGATCCTCCCGTGTCCAGAATGCTTCTGGCCTTCTCCACTGCTGCCAGGAGGGCGATGTCAGTGCCCTGGCCTGGACGAAACCCTGTCTGGGAGACCCCTAGTAGGTTGTTGCTCTCCAGGAATAGTGACAGTTGTTTGTTCACTAACTTTTCCGTGATCTTACTATTTCCTGGGAGAAGGGAGATGGGTCTGTAATTGGAGAGGTCCTGTGGGTCCAGAGAGGGTTTTTTTAGTAGGCCTTTGACCGCTGCCGCTTTCCAGCTGGGGGGAACTATGCCCTGCGAGAGGGAGGAGTTGATCAGTGCCGTGAGGGGGGGGGATGATGGTGCTGGTCACTTTTTTCAGGAAGCGGAGGGGTGCGGGGTCGAGGGGGGACCCACTTTTGATTGAGGCCAGTGTTGCCACAACCTCTTCCGTGGTGACTGGACCAAAGGCGTCCAGGGAAGGTGAGGGGCTGGTAGGATCCCGATCCGTGTGACCCGGTTGACCCGGTTCGGAGGGGGGAATGGCCACGAGAATTTTTTGTATTTTCTCGTCAAAGAAGGTAGCAAGATTAGTACATTTGCTTTCCGCCTCTTTGGGGTCGAGTGGTTTGAGAGGGGGGTCAGGGGGGTGAAGGAGTTCTTTAAGAACGGCAAAGGTTTTGTGGGCCGAGCATGCAGCGTTTTTGATTCTGCTCTCGTAGAATGCGATTTTGGTGTTACGTAGCTCCTTTTTGTAGGCATTTACGGAGGTACGGAATGTATCTTTTTTCTCTTCTGTTTTGTCCTTCCTCCAAAGGCGTTCGTTCCTCTTGCAAGCCTTCCGCAGAAGGTCGAGTTCGGGGGTGTACTAGGGGGCTGGGTTGACTCTCTTGGTGCGTTTCAGAGAGCTGGTTTTTGGCAGGATGGCATCAAGAGATTGGGTGACCCAAGTGTTGAATTCCTTGTCCGCGGCTATGGGGTCTTGAGAGGGGAGGGGAACGTTTTCCCTTAGTTTGGCTGCCCATTCGTCTGGGTCCAATTTGTGCCATCGTCTAGTAAGGGTTCTGATTTTGGGGGGTTGAGGGGGCGGAATGTTGATAGCCCATACAAAGGGGACCAGGAAGTGGTCGGTCCAAGGGAGGGGGACGTGATCTTGGGTTTTCAGGTCTGGGATGTTTGTAAATATGGGGTCGAGCAGTTGCCCTCTTTCATGAGTGGCCTGTGGATTTTTTAGGTCAAGGCCGGTGGAGGTGATGTCCTGTAGCAGTTCTGTCGCCTGCTTGTCGACCGGGTCCAAGAAGTGGACATTGAGGTCCCCCAGTAGTAGGTAGTTGGAGGAGGACGTACACTCAATGGAGATCTGATCGATGATTTTGCTTGGAAATTCCGCCAGGTGGCCCAGGGGGCGGTATACCAGAATTCCCGTTAACGAGGTAACTGGGGAAATTTGTATGGCGAAGTGACAGCTTTCACATCCCTTGATGTTGCCGTCTGAGGATCTGCAGGTAAAGACGTCTTTGTAAATTATGGCTAGACCCACCTCCTCTACCCTCTGGTCTGTTCAGCGAGCACATAAGGTACCCGGGAGGGAGTGCAAGGACTATGTCGGGGCCGTTGCTGGAAGTGAGCCAAGTTTCAGTTAGAAACAGGATATCTGTGGCGTGGTTTGCGATTAGGAGGTTGATTTTGTGCGCGTGCTTCACGAGCGACCTGCAATTGAGTAGGCCTAGTTGAAGTCCGCTAGGAGCCGGCAGGGTTGCAGAGGTTGCATTTAGTGAATGGGTTGTCGCCCGTCAGGGTGCGCGTGCAGGCTGGGTGTTTCTGGGTTTTTAAGGCTAGAAGCTTGTCCCGGGAGTATGTCAGGTTGTTCCTGGCGAAAATGGGCATAGTGGTAGGGCCTGGGGCCGGCTGGGCCCAGACGGGCTTGCCTTTGGCGTGCCTTCGGCGTGCTGACGGCGCGCCCGCTGCGCCCGTCCGCTGCGCGTACGGTGGAGGCACATATTTTTATGGGGAGGGGGAGGGGGAGGGGCGTGGCCTCCTAGGGGGCGTGGCCTATCGGCACGCCGGTAATGGCGCTGGGTTTCTGGGCGTTAGCTGATAGCCCGAGGTCAGCTGTGCTAAGAGTTTGGGACAGGGTCCTGTGCAAATAACAATGTGAGTAGTGCTTTTTAAAATCAGCAAACTATACACAAAAACGTACAAACAGTTTTGAAATCACAAGTTGCAGTGCTATCTCGCTCCCGGCTTCCGCCTCAGGAGTGCAAAGGTTCTGGTAGGCAGCGCTTCAGAGCAGCGGTTAAGTACCTGTTCTGAGGGGGGGCGTGGCCTCCAAGGGGGCGTGGCCTATCGGCACGCCGGTAATGGCGCTGGGTTTCTGGGCGTTAGCTGATAGCCCGAGGTCAGCTGTGCTAAGAGTTTGGGACAGGGTCCTGTGCAAATAACAATGTGAGTAGTGCTTTTTAAAATCAGCAAACTATACACAAAAACGTACAAACAGTTTTAAAATCACAAGTTGCAGTGCTATCTCGCTCCCGGCTTCCGCCTCAGGAGTGCAAAGGTTCTGGTAGGCAGCGCTTCAGAGCAGCGGTTAAGTACCTGTTCTGAGGGGGGGGCGTGGCCTCCAAGGGGGCGTGGCCTATCGGCACGCCGGTAATGGCGCTGGGTTTCTGGGCGTTAGCTGATAGCCCGAGGTCAGCTGTGCTAAGAGGTTGGGACAGGGTCCTGTGCAAATAACAATGTGAGTAGTGCTTTTTAAAATCAGCAAACTATACAAAAAAACGTACAAACAGTTTTAAAATCACAAGTTGCAGTGCTATCTCGCTCCCGGCTTCCGCCTCAGGAGTGCAAAGGTTCTGGTAGGCAGCGCTTCAGAGCAGCGGTTAAGTACCTGTTCTGAGGGGGGGCGTGGCCTATCGGCACGCCGGTAATGGCGCTGGGTTTCTGGGCGTTAGCTGATAGCCCGAGGTCAGCTGTGCTAAGAGTTTGGGACAGGGTCCTGTGCAAATAACAATGTGAGTAGTGCTTTTTAAAATCAGCAAACTATACACAGAAACGTACAAACAGTTTTAAAATCACAAGTTGCAGTGCTATCTCGCTCCCGGCTTCCGCCTCAGGAGTCCAAAGGTTCTGGTACCACCACCAGTACTACCACCACCAGTACCACCACCACCAGTACTACCACTACCAGTACCACCACTTCCAGTACTACCACTACTACCACTACCAGTACCACCACCACCAGTACTACCACTACCAGTACCACCACCACCAGTACTACCAGTACCACCACCACCAGTACTGCCACTACCAGTACCACCACCACCAGTACTACCACTACCACCACCATCACCAGTACTACCAGTAATACCACCATCAGTACTACCAGTACTACCACCACCACTACTACCACTACTACAGCCACCAGTACTACCACTACCAACAGTACTACCACCACCACCAGTACTACCAGTACCAGTACTATCACAACCAGTACCACTACCACCACCAGTACTACCACCACCAGTACCACCACCACCATTACTACCACTACCAGTATTACGGGCAGCAGTACCACCACCAATGCTACTGCTACCAGTACCACCACCACCAGTTCTCCCGCTACCAGTACCACCACCACCAGTACCACCACTACTACCACCAGCAGTACTACCACCAACAGTACTACCACCCCCAGTACTACCACCAACAGTACTACCACTACCAGTACCACCACCTTCAGTACTACCACTACTACCACTACCAGTACCACCACCACCAGTACTACTAGTACCACCTCCACCAGTACTACCAGTACCACCACCTGTACTACCACTACCAGTACTACCTCCACCAGTACTACCACTACCAGTACCACTACTATACCAGTACTACCAGTACTACCATCATCAGTACTACCAGTACTATCACCACCAGTGCTACCACTACTACAGCCACCAGTACTACCACTACTACAGCCACCAGTACTACCATTACCACCACCAACAGTACTACCACCACCACCAGTACTACCAATACCAGTACTACCATGATCAGTACCACTACCACCACCAGTACTACCACCACCAGTACCACCACCACCAGTACTACCACTACCAGTACCACCACTTCCAGTACTACCACTACTACCACTACCAGTACCACCACCACCAGTACTACCACTACCAGTACCACCAACACCAGTACTACCACTACCAGTACCACCACCATCACCAGTACTACCAGTACTTCCATCATCAGTACTACCAGTACTATCACCACCAGTGCTACCACTACTACAGCCACCAGTACTACCACTACTACAGCCACCAGTACTAGTACTACCACTACCACCTCCAACAGTACTACCACCACCACCAGTACTACCAATACCAGTACTACCATGATCAGTACCACTACCACCACCAGTACTACCACCACCAGTACTACCACCACCAGTACTACCACTACCAGTACTACCACCTCCAGTACTACCACTACTACCACTACCAGTACCACAACCTCCAGTACTACCACTAATACCACTACCACCACCACCACTACTACCAGTACCACCCCCACCAGTACTACCACTACCAGTACCACCACCACCAGTACTACCACTACCAGTACCACCACCATCACCAGTACTACCAGTACTACTACCATCAGTACTACCAGTACTACCACCACCAGTACTACCACTACTAAAGCCACCAGTACTACCACTACTACAGCCACCAGTACTACCACTACCACCACCAACAGTACTACCACCACCACCAGAACTACCAGTACCAGTACTACCACAACCAGTACCACTACCACCACCAGTACTACCACCACCGGTACCACCACCACCAGTACTACCACTACCAGTACCACCACCATCAGTACTACCAGTACCACCACCACCAGTACTACCACTACCAGTACCACCACCACCAGTACTACCACTACCAGTACCACCACCATCACCAGTACTACTAGTACTACTACCATCAGTACTACCAGTACTACCACCACCAGTACTACCACTACTAAGGCCACCAGTACTACCACTACTAGAGCCACCAGTACTACCACTACCACCACCAACAGTACTACCACCACCACCAGAACTACCAGTACTACCACAACCAGTACCACTACCACCACCAGTACTACCACCACCGGTACCACCACCACCAGTACTACCACTACCAGTATTACGGGCAGCAGTACCACCACCACCAATGCTACTGCTACCAGTACCACCACCACCAGTACTCCCGCTACCAGTACCACCACCACCAGTACCACCACTACCATTACTACCACCCCCAGTACTACCACCAACAGTACTACCACTACCAGTACCACCATCTCCAGTACTACCACTACTACCACTACCAGTACCACCACCACCAGTACTACCAGTACCACCACCACCAGTACTGCCAGTACCACCACCACCAGTACTACCACTACCAGTACCACCACCACCACCAGTACTACCACTACCAGTACCACCACCATCACCAGTACTACCACCATCAGTACTACCAGTACTACCACCACCAGTAGTACCACTACTACAGCCACCAGCACTACCACCACCACTACTACCAATACCAGTACTACCATAATCAGTACCACTACCACCACCAGTACTACCACCACCAGTACCACCACCACCAGTACTACCACTACCAGTATTACGGGCAGCAGTACCACCACCACCAATGCTACTGCTACCAGTACCACCACCACCAGTACTCCCGCTACCAGTACCACCACCACCAGTACCACCACTACCAGTACTACCACCAGCAGTACTACCACCAACAGTACTACCACTACCAGTACCACCACCTCCAGTACTACCACTACTACCACTACCAGTACCACCACCACCAGTACTACCAGTACCACCACCACCAGTACTACCACTACCAGTACCACCACCACCAGTACTACCACTACCAGTACCACCACCATCACCAGTACTACCAGTAATACCACCATCAGTACTACCAGTACTACCACCACCAGTACTACCACTACTACAGCCACCAGTACTACCACCACCAACAGTACTACCACCACCACCAGTACTACCAGTACCAGTACTACCACAACCAGTACCACTACCACCACCAGTACTACCACCACCAGTACCACCACCACCAGTACTACCACTACCAGTACTACCACTACCAGTATTACGGGCAGCAGTACCACCACCACCAATGCTACTGCTACCAGTACCACCACCACCAGTACTCCCGCTACCAGTAGCACCACCACTAGTACTACCACCACCAGTACTACCACCACCAGTACTACCAGTACCACCACCTCCAGTACTACCACTACTACCACTACCTGTACCACCACCTCCAGTACTACCACTACTACCACTACCAGTACCACCACCACCAGTACTAAAAGGACCACCACCACCAGTACTACCACTACCAGTACCACCAGTACTACCACTACCAGTACCACCTCCATCACCAGTACTACCAGTACTACCACCACCAGTACTACCAGTACTACCACCACCAGTACTACCACTACTACAGCCACCAGTACTACCACTACTACAGCCACCAGTACTACCACTACCACCACCAACAGTACTACCACCACCACCAGTACTACCATAATCAGTACCACTACCACCACCAGTACTACCACCACCAGTACCACCACCACCAGTACTACCACTACCAGTATTACGGGCAGCAGTACCACCACCAATGCTACTTCTACCAGTACCACCACCACCAGTTCTCCCGCTACCAGTACCACCACTACTACCACCAGCAGTACTACCACCAACAGTACTACCACTACCAGTACCACCACCTCCAGTACTACCACTACTACCACTACCAGTACTACCACCACCAGTACTACCAGTACCACCACCACCAGTACTACTACTACCAGTACCACCACCATCACCAGTACTACCAGTAATACCACCATCAGTACTACCAGTACTACCACCACCAGTACTACCACTACTACAGCCACCACTACTACCACTACCACCACCACCAGTACTACCACCACCACCAGTACTACCACAACCAGTACCACCACCACCAACAGTACTACCACCACCAGTACCACCACCACCACCAGTACTACCACTACCAGTATTACGGGCAGCAGTACCACCACCAATGCTACTTCTACCAGTACCACCACCACCATTTCTCCCGCTACCAGTACCACCACTACTACCACCAGCAGTACTACCACCAACAGTACTACCACTACCAGTACCACCACCTCATAGTACTACCACTACTACCACTACCAGTACTACCACCACCAGTACTACCAGTACCACCACCACAGTACTACCAGTAATACCACCATCAGTACTACCAGTACTACCACCACCAGTACTACCACTACTACAGCCACCACTACTACCACTACCACCACCAACAGTACTACCACCACCACCAGTACTACCACAACCAGTACCACTTCCACCACCAGTACTACCACTATCACTACCAGTATTACGGGCAGCAGTACCACCACCACCAATGCATCCATCAACACAATTTAGAGAATCACATGCAACAGATCTGGAGTGTGTTGCGTGCGTGCTGCTGCTGTGAAGGGAACTAGGCTTCAGTGCCAGGCAGCGGCTGCCTGCAGACCCAAGAAGGATGAAGACACAGAGCAGCCCTGCAGATTCCATCAACACAATTTAGATGCATCAGATCTGGAGTGTGTTGCGTGCGTGCTGCTGCTGTGAACGGAACAAGGCTTCAGTGCCAGGCAGCAGCTGCTTGCAGACCCAAGAAGGTGACAGTGAGTGCAGAGTGACAGTGAGTGCAGAGTGACAGTGAGTGCAGAGTGACAGTGAGTGCAGCGTGACAGTGAGTGCAGCGTGACAGTGAGTGCAGCGTGACAGTGAGTGCAGCGTGACAGTGAGTGCAGCGTGACAGTGAGTGCAGCGTGACAGTGAGTGCAGCGTGACAGTGAGTGCAGAGTGACAGTGAGTGCAGAGTGACAGTGAGTGCAGAGTGACAGTGAGTGCAGAGTGACAGTGAGTGCAGCGTGACAGTGAGTGCAGCGTGACAGTGAGTGCAGCGTGACAGTGAATGCAGAGTGACAGTGAGTGTAGAGTGAGTGCAGAGTGACAGTGAGTGCAGAGTGACAGTGAGTGCAGAGTGACAGTGAGTGCAGAGTGACAGTGAGTGCAGCGTGACAGTGAGTGCAGCGTGACAGTGAGTGTAGAGTGACAGTGAGTGTAGAGTGAGTGCAGAGTGACAGTGAGTGCAGAGTGACAGTGAGTGCAGAGTGACAGTGAGTGACAGTGAGTCACACACCACCAGCCATCAGTGCACGCATCAATTGTTAACGCATCCACAATTAACTATTGTAGCAATCGCAGTATGGTAAACTTTACTTTTAAACATATTCATCTAAAACACAGCATGCCACCATTGGTAAAATTACAACCCAACCCACATAATTCCACTACACACCACATGCACACACTCCATAACACATGGCGAAAAGAGATTGCCATTCACAATGCCATTAGCTCAAACTCAAATAAATCCGAGCCCGATTGAATTTCTAATGCTTGTTTTAAAATGCGTACAATCACACTCTCTGTCCAGGTTTTTGGGAAATGTCCATTTACAGCAGCTTCAATAGTTTGAGAAAGGAACGGGACCCATAGCGAAAAATGTGATTTAAAAGCATCCATGGGGACCGCATTGGGCCCAGGAGCTTTTCCTACTGCACTATTCTCTAGCGCTGAGTTGACTTCCTTCATAGTAATTAAGTCTAATGGCACATAGTCGGTGGCACAAAATATATCCTGTGGTGCATTCCCAGAGATATTTTCAGGATTAAAAATGGCACCAAAATGGCAGGTTCAGCCATCGAGTGGGACTGTTACATCTAGGGTAGGCATAGTACTCCCTTTTAGGAAGGGTGAATTTATGATTTTCCTGAAGAGGATGTTATCACCAGTATCCGTTGCCTGTGCTAGATCTGCCCAGGCCTGCTCTTGGAGTTCCCTTTTCCTAGTATCTATCTCCATTTTGTACTTGCTTCTTAATTTACAAATGTTTTCCCTATCTCTTGGTATCCCTTGAAGGGCCTTTCTTCGAGCCTGGTTTGCCCATGAGCAGGACGAGTTGAACCAACATTTGAATCTCTTTCAAATAGATTTTGCCAGTCTGTGTAGTTTGGCCGAAATGGCTGCAGTAATCTTAGAATAAGCTTCTACAAGTATATTATAACCCCCCCGTTCAGTACAAATAATAAAAGAATTCCAATGCTCTGAGATAACAGTTTTAAATATATCCCTGCCCATTTGATAATAACCAATTTATTTCCAGAACGTTTGATAGGTGCTACTAATTATATTGCTTTTCAATAGTGAAGGGATGCACACCCCTCACTATTGAAAACCTTCATAACTACAGCCCTACCTAGGGAGTGCACCCGTGGTTCAGCAATTATACCAATAAAATCAACAAAGACTTTTGAATCCACATAAATCATCAAAAGATCGGAGTTCATCGCAAGTGGCAGAGAAAACACACGGAGTGATTTGGAGATGGACATAATGAATATTACGGCATGTTTTACACGGCAATGAAAAGAGGGAATACTTGACTGCATATATGCATTTTGGGAGATGTAGTTTGTAAGAGGAAGCAAGCACGTAAGGGCGGGAATCTCATGTGGAGTTCTAACCAATTAGGAGGGAGAACATAGAGGGACAAAGCTTAAAAAAGGAAACGGGAATAGGTAAAGGGATTACATCTCGAGTACGATGTTGATGGAGATGGGTTTTTAAATACAAGCACAGCAGGTATGTAGGAAAGGGGGTTGGTAGAAACGTTTTGATTTATAATGAGGAAGTGTGGTAGAGAGCAGTGAGACGCCGAGGTTTAATTATTATGAAAATAGGGAGAACAGGACGTAAGACATTTGATCGCATAAACTTTAAAAGAGCAGTTTTAAATCTCGAGCCATGATGTTTTTCCATTTTGGGATATCAAGACGTTTTTACTGTGGGATATTTGAATGCACAAAAGAGAGTTCTGAGGAGATTAATGGCGAAGGGAGGGTGAAAGACTGGGACCATCAGGGAAGGGTTTATAACTGGATTAAGAGGTTGAAAAAGGAGAAACCAGAGGATTTTGCATGCTTAACATGAAGGATATAAAGACAGAGGAAAGACAGGATGCAATGCGCAGACAGGCTGTGTAAAAAAAGTATCATGTCAATGAAATTTTGTCGTAATTGTATTTAAGAGTGTTAATAATGATTCCGTTATTATTTATTGTAGTGACCCCCGAAGAAGGGCCCATGAGCGGCCCGAAATGCATTGGTTTTTTTTATATGAAATAAAGACTGCTTGCGTTGAACGTTGCATTATCCATATTCTTACGGAAGGCCTGGATTGGCACAGTCTGAATATTAGAAAACTGAAAATTGGCAGTTTTGTTTGGTTTGTGGATTTGGATTAAACAGTGAAAAACAATGATTTAAGAGTAAGAAAAAAGATTACGGTGAAAAGTTGGAATACATAAAGAAATGGTTAAAAGTTTGGTGAAAACATGCACGCCAGGGGCGGCATGAAGCTGTGCAAATGGTTTTTTGGGGCTACATGTAGTCCCATCACTTAAAAGTACTAATTATATTGCCTCACCTTTACTACAGGGAATATTAAAGGTTGGAGAACTAGCAGAACATGGCAACAAAAAATTGTATAATCTATTTCATGGCTTATTATTATGTGTAGGTCTTTAGCTGAATTTAAAATATTATCAATAATAGAACAATGCTGATTGCCATAAAATGTTGGTAAAGCTGAACCATCGACCCAATATTCCTGTTATTTCTAGATTGAGTTGGTATAATAATTTGTTTAGTTGTTCCCCATATGAATCTTGTCAGAAACGAGATTGATCTAGTCCAAAACAATCTACGTTAGAACAGGCTGCTCCACTTTTATTCTGACACTTATTTATATCAAAATCAACTGCCCAGATATATATATATATATATATATAATTTGAATCCATCTTGTTTAAGAACACCTCTAAGTCCTTTCTTAATGCTATCACCACCCTGCTGCGCGTATTATTTAAAAGGTTATTTTAGTAATTAATTAAAATAACCTTGTATCTTTGATCAATTGCAAGGTACACCAGCTGATAATGGGGTGAATTAGTTGTGGGCAGTCGATTTAAAATAAGTATAGTTAGGCCCCCTTTAGCACGCCCATGTAATGATGGTGTGGCTGGAGTTTGGTCATTGGTGAAAATATTATCCCCAGCCCAAGTTTCCTGTAAAAAAATTATATTGCCAATTTTAATAATATTTTGCCAATCCAGGTTGTTTACTTTTGACTTTACGCCAGCCACATTCCAGTTCATAATCTTTTCAGTATCATTCATACTGCCCCCATTAGATCCCTTTTCCATCCTGCTCTTATTTGCCCTTCTTGGGTTTCTTTCTCCAGGTCCATCTCCTTACTGCCAATCTATGTAATAATATAATGTCATTCCTGCTCTGCGAGGTGAGATATATCAGTATATCTATTCGTGATGGTGATAGGTGGAGGTAATATATCAATTGTAACCTGATGACTACCCTGTCATGCGCTCTTAGAGGTTTAGACCGATAATGACTACGGCAGGGTTCAGCAGTGGATAAATATGACCTGCTGGTACTTAGTGGTCTATAAAAAAAGCCCAAAGGAAGGGCTTCAATTTTACCTGAATATGGTGAGCCATGCTTCAAACCCTGTAATAATTTACCCACTATAAAGGACCTGTGAAAATTTATAATGACGCAGTCCTCTTGATTTTCCTTGGGGTGAATTCCAAGCCAGGGCACTCTTTTAACATATACTACTTTCCGAGAAAGATCTACAACCCAACCTGAGTTCGACTTTAACCAATGCACCGATTTATTCAACAGAGTCTTCATAATCCTCCTTGCACTCATTTGGAAGCCTTGGCCCATCCTTTAGTATTATGGTATAGGGGGGTGCATTCCGGAGGAAGCTGGGGGTATCCTCTTGCATAACGCTGGTCCATTCCATTTATTTTCTCCCTGGTAATCTGTAGTACCCTGAGTTTTACTAGTTTCTGGGTTTAGAGTGGAATTAGAGATTTGTGGGGCAGGGGGAGTAGAAATTAAATGTACTTTGTTATTTTGTATCATCCTGGCATTTTGTCCACCGCTTGTTCTTTATTGGGGTTCATATTCGTAGGGCCCGAAGGGGGTGCCCCCGGATTCATGTTTCCCTGCCACTGTCTCGCTCGTATAATTTTACTTATAGTTGATATTTAGTTCAACATTACATCTAAACGTAACTGGAGGGGGCAATTTCCCGCTTAATCAAATCCCTGAAAATGTCTTTACTGTTGTTCATCCACAGATCCCTAGGTTCTTGTATTTCGGGGGA
The DNA here is from genome assembly GCF_964263255.1 of Lissotriton vulgaris. Classification (NCBI taxonomy): domain Eukaryota; kingdom Metazoa; phylum Chordata; class Amphibia; order Caudata; family Salamandridae; genus Lissotriton; species Lissotriton vulgaris. The sequence goes on from NC_141689.1 coordinate 1,313,426,475, forward strand.
GGGGGCTGGCAGTATTACAAATCCTCAACAGAGGGCTAAGGCAGACCATGATGAGTAACTGAGAATTTTTGCCTTTTAACTCCTGTCTCCATATGGTGCTGCTGCGCAGCATTTTGTATTCTATCAGCGTTAGCCTTGCTTTTAGTTATAACAGACCTCTTTGCCTTTTTATTCTTGGGTGGACTAGTGTCAGAGTATAGATCCCTGGAGCTCATGTCCTCCCTCTGGGCCTGGATGCTATCTAGATCCAGAGGCAATTCCTTATCTGATGATATTAAATTGACATGTGTCAACAAGGGAGCTGGGCAGAGTGCTAGGTAGAGCCTCCTTGCAGTCAAATCTAGCTCCGCGTTTACCACCCCAATTGCCCTCGTTAGCTTACGATCAAGTGCAGTTTTCCTGATCGTTGGACTCTGCCCTTTTATAGCACTCATTATCCTTCTTTTCCCCATATTAGTAAGTACGTACCTGGATTGAATGTGCTAGTTTTCTCACAGGCCTCCAATTTAGAGAAAAACACATACAAAGTAAGTAGTAAAAACGTACCCTTCCCTGCCCCAGTCCAAGTGGTACACTTCTATGGAGCATGTAAAGGGATAGCCCCAAAACTACCTCAGAACAATGCAAAATACCATTAATACATAGAGGCTGGACCAAAATGAGGGCACTCCAAAGTTGTCCCCTACGCACCACAAAAACAAAAAGAATGCATATTATTAGGTCTGCCTGCTACAAAAGAATTTGGGATAGATCCAAAAGTATAAATAAACTCGACAGAGATAATCAATGCAAATAAACGTGGTAAAGCAGGTTAACCGATGTTCAGATATAAGTCAATACCTCGGAAGACAACCATCAGGGGGGTGGAACAGCCTTTGATCCAGGCTTCGCCCGGGCCCGTCTCGCTTTGCTGGAGTGCAGATCACCTTTAGCGTGTCGGATGGAGGCCCCATTCCCTTGCAGAACCAGTTGGCGCCCGTGCCTCCAGGCGCAATGACAGGTGGGGTAATGATTCCCCGGTGCTCCTCTGGGGTCCAAGTGGTGGCATGGTCCCTAAACAAACAGCAAATCTTCAATTCACAGGCCGTGTTTCCTATATAAGCCAGATTCATGGGCATTTTAAACAATATACTACAAATTTACTGTTACATGTTCCCAATTATTGAATGTCTCAATATCACTTCCTTCAATTTGAACTCATTGGTTGACTCTTCTATTCTGCAGATTTTGCAGTGATTGCATTTCAGGAAGTCTGTCTGACTTTTCCTCTGTTCATTTTATATTCTTTCCTCAAGTGGCTATGCACAATTTTTTCCTTAATACTTATGGCCATCATATACGTCACTGCTGGCCTGGAGTTCAGAATTTTCTGTAGTGTTGGTCCACTTTTTAGTATTTTCCAATGTTGACAGTATTCTCTTACATCTTTGTTTTCCCTTGAATTATTCATGGCCTGTGTTATTTCATTAAAACAACAAATTTCCTTTTCCAAAGTTTTTTTCGAGGATGGAAAAACTGTATAGCGACCTACCCTTCAGTGTGAAGAAAGTCTTTGCGCAGGTTACCAAATTTACAAAACTCTTAGTAACAATTATTCAACAGGGGCACATTATCACACATGAGCTTAAAATTTCAATTATTTATTAAAGGTCTTGTTAAAATATCAGTGCAGTACTGGAATCATATTATGCATCATTTAAAAACAATTAGTCACAATTATAAAAACATCTTTAGTGAAAAAAAAATTCAAATTCACAATTTATTTCTTGGTCACACTACAGTTATTAGTAAACAAACAAATTGTCGACGCGGCATTTCGGTGATCTACACAATCTTGTCCCTTCTTCAGGACATTGTTCATTACAAGCCCATCTAAAAGATATACAATGACAATCAGTTAAATCAATGAACCTGCTCATGTTTATGCTCCTAACACTGATGTTTTTATGCTTATACATTATTTATTCATTTCATATATAAATCTCTATCTATTACCCTATTATTTGGTAACCCCACAAGAAATTCTCACAGCTCCTATATTTCTGCAGCAGTTCTAAAAAGAACCTTTATTAATGTTAAAAATGACAAATCTGTCATTTCAAAAAAAAAAAATTCACATACCTATTGGGTCTCCACAGGACCTCCAATAGTCTGTGCGATTAAAAACTCGGCATATCTCAAATAAATCAAGCTGTATTTAGGGAGAAAGAGAAATACTTAACTCTACCCTATTTCTTTGTTAATTTTACAGCTTGACCTTGTTTCTAATTTGTCTTACCTAGGGATTATTTCCTTCCTGGCAAGTTATGTGGATGTCCAAGTGCGTTATCTTCCTGTCTTTGGTTGCTACAGAAAAAATATAGGATACCAATGGGCGTGGCTTTACTTTGCTTCTCTTTCCTCCCCCATTTTCTCCATGCATTCCCTCATGTGTACCATTTTAGAGAGTTACCTTAAGAGAAGGTCTTGAAAACTTCTTCTCTGTTATTTATGAAGAAGCGGTCTACTTTCCTAATAGGGTAAAAGGTTGTCTTATTATCACATATTCTCCCTATTTGTGTTGTTCATTTCCTTTTTTCCCCAATTCCCTCTTATTCTTACTGCTGATAGTTTTTTCAAGGGTGTAGGGAGGACGTCTTTCTATTAAAAGATCCTGGACTACCACTTGTGACTCTACAAAGGAATAGGGACATACGGGTCACTACATTATTATGTATTCTTATCCTGCTCTATATAACCAAATGAAGGTGTTCTTACCTTGGCTGTATCCCAAAAGGTTTTATTTGCCCTTATTGGTCCTCTTTTTTATGATTTGGCAGAACCACTGATTTGGAATTTTTAAATTGTTCCAAACTGTAGGAGAGTAAATGCAGTCTATTATTGTTTGGGTCCAGGAGTTAAAGTTTCCCTCCCTGGTATCCTCCTGCCCAGAGTACTTACTTGTAAAATGGGTGATTCCAGCTCGAAGTCCTCCCTTCTCAGCTTCCTTTCTGCAAGTGAGTGTAGGGAGGATGTCGCTGTCTTTTTATAGCAAGCCTAATTGACAATTAAGCCCCCACCTGGCTGTCATTAGATTGAATGGTGAGAAAGACTCAATCTTTTGCGGTAAATGTGGCCGCCATCTTTTAATGGGTTCATACTAGCTTAAGTCAAATCCTGATTATTTCCACCTTCTTCCTTAATTTATTGGAATTTGTTCTTTCTGGAGTTATTTTCTTATTTTTAATGTTATACCACCAAAACTAATCAGCCTTGGTGTAAACTGGCCGTTACAAGTCTCAACTTTATTAATACTACGATCGCACTTTGTTTCATAGGTGCCATTTTTGCTGTAAGCATCCCCCTCATCGTTTAGTAGGTGACTGTGGCCGCCATCTTATAGTGGGTTCACGCTGGTTTCAGTCTGATCCTAATCATGTCCACCTTGTTACTCGGTGTGTCCCGGTTTTTCTACCAGGTGCTATTCTTTTAATTCTGGATTTTATATCTCCTAATACATATCGCCTTTGTTTAAACTGACTATTCAAGGTTTATAGCTTTCTGATTTTTAATAATACTACAATCGCGCTATATTTCATAAGCTCCATTCTGAGGGATGTATCCCCGCCATCTTTTAGTGAGATAGTACTGGCTTCAGTCTAGTGCCCTTTCCGTCAAAACTTTTTTTGTTATTCGGTATCTTCCGCTTTTCCAACGAAGGCACAATAACAAAATAGGTCGTGGTTCCATTCAACCATTTATACCTATAATTACATGACTTTCGGTATTTTATTTAACAGTTTTCCTTGGTTGTTATGTTATACTGACGCTTTGGTTTTAGTGATTTTGTGTATCTAACTTTGTGCTTTTGTTGTTATTATGATCGCGTTGTATTTTGTGGACGCCATTTTTAGTTCATCAGTGGCGCCATGTTGGAATGGGACAGAACCTATCTTTTATACATCCTTTGATCAATATTTTGTTATGTTACCTTGTCAATCGTCAAGATTATCTTTGATTAATGTGCGTATTTCAGTTTGTTAATAACACGCAGAAATATTGTCAGTTCCCCTCAATTAATAACTTGTTTCACTGCTTTTATGTCTGTGACTGAGTTATATGTCCTGATCTTTCTTTGTACTATATTGTATCTATACCTTATCTATCTATCAATGAGTGAATGCATCACATATAGGAGTGTTTGCGCAGAGTAATCCATTCAGCCAACCACTGTGTATTTCATGATTACGTCATAAATTGTAATATGTCACTGGGAATTCAATTACAGTATTCCTACCCACTCTTCTTTATTATTCAAGCCTGTTCTATATGTATTAAATCGCGACATGTGATATTGCTCTCTTTTCTTTCTTTTAGTCATAAGATCTCCGCCCCTTTTATTTAGACTAACTAATTCTAATATGCACCATTTAAGGTCCTCCAACTGGTGTCCTTTCTCTTGCCATTGGGTTAGCAAAGGTGCATTTTGTTTTTTTGTACAAATCGCAGATCCGTGTTCATTCAGTCTCTGTCTTATTTCTCTTTGGGTTTCGCCAATGTAGGCACATTTCACAGGGACATTTTATCTTGTATATTACGTTTTGCGTCCTGCAGTTAAGGAACATTCTATGAACATGAGTTATATTGCCGTATTTAACACTTTGTCCCTTGAGGCACCTGCTGGAGTAACAGCACATGGAGGTTAAAGTGCCACATCACAAAGCTGTGGCAGGCACTGTTGTAGGGACAAATACATCATTAATAGAATGATAATTATTACTCACATCTAATCCATTTCCGGCCTTAAAATCCCACATATTTCAAGCGAACAAGTTATAATTTGTCAAGGATTTTGAAGGCACTATACTGATGAATCGCGACCGTAAAATGTATGTGAAACTTTGCTTGACGCGTGGACACCGTGTTACTTATCATGTTTCAAAACATTTCTATTAGTCATTGTAAACTGGAGGCATTTGATCCACTGTCGCTATCCACAATCACTGCTCTGTCACCACCTCCTTAAAGTAGATGTTATCTTTCTAGTTATTTTAGGTACTCAAAGCAAGGGTGGCCCAGTGGTGTACAATGGGGTGTTTTTGCTCGTCCTCCGACACAACAATATTCCTGTCTCACAGAAATTTCTTGATTTAGGACTCAAAATTCGGCTCACTATGAATTAAAATTGTGGTAGTTTAATCAACCTGAATTTGAGCATTGATTACATTAACACCTGGTCGCCTACCCCATCACATTATGTGAAAACGTCAATACATGCAGGGCCGGACTGGCCATAATGGGCACCGGGCAATGCCCCGGTGCACCGCACGGGTGGGGGTCCGGTTTTGTTACAGGGCCGTTTTTGCAGCATACCAAAATCGGCCGAAAACCTGCCTCGTCAAAGAGCTCGGCGGCACCTCCAACCCCTCCGAGTGGGGGGGGGGGAGCGGCCGAGCACTTTGCCAGGACCGGTTGTTATGTTATGTTATGTTATGTTATTTATATTTTTATAGCGCACAGCTGCCCCAGCAAAGGGGCGTCCTGGCGCTTTGACAGACACTATAACATAACACACAATAAAAGAAAAGGCAACTATTCAGACACGGGGAAACAAGAAAGTTTTAATCGCCTGCCTGAAGGCGAGCAAGTCATCAAGGGCTCGGATGTGCACCGGGAGCGAGTTCCATAAGCAGTTGTGGTTCCCAGTCCGGCCCTGGATACAGGCCACATATCGTATATTCTTTCTTACAAATTTGTAGAGGAAGGAATCAAGAGAAGTGAGAAGGAAAACACAAAGTTGAGTCACTACATGCTGTAGTTAACTAAACGAGCCCGTCTAAAAATGGGATGATAGAATTTTATTCACAGATAGCCATCAATAACGGCCTTCAAGTTTCTTCAAGTCGTCAATGAGATAACCTGTTTATGAGCAGGCAAGCAACCCTTTAGTTTACGATCTTTGTGTTGTATTTTAACCTTAAAGGTTTCTTGAACTTTAACAATTAGCATTTTCTAAACACAACGCCGTGGCCTGTTGCGTCATTACGAATATGCACACGATATGGCGTGACCTTCTCCATTCTAAGGACCAGGAAGACATGTATTGTTTTGTATTGTATTTACATTTATGTGGTGCTTACTGCCCCTGACGGGGCGTTGAAGAGCTTACCTACGAGGAAAAGCAAAACCAGTGTGACACTTAGTGTGAGCAGAGGATACTGAGATAAAGTCCCTACTACTACATAAATACATGAAGACAAAGGAGATCCTTCTGCATGCCCACCACAGGCCTAGTATTGGACACTTGCTCCAATTCCTGATATGAACATTAGTAAAACTACCAGCCCATGACTGGAGGTGGTCCGGCAAACAAATACATACAGAGAGCCGAGGCAGTGGTCTGACTTGACTCTAAGCTCCTGTTCACCAGCCCAGTCAGCCATGGGAACATTTGGTATGCAAGTCATGTAAAATATGATAAAGTCTCTTCAAAATTCCAAAGTGTATTTCTTTAATGTGCTGAAGCTTTTCCGTATAAAACATAAGAATATATCACTGCATTGAGAGCTGTTTATTTAAAGCAATAGTTTTCAAACTTGAACCTAGCTACATACATGGCAACCCCCTGTTGTGTCAACGACAATGCCATTAGTCAATAAAGAGGCGTCAGCTTTCCTGTGCACCTTATACAGGTCTTAGATTTTTATTAAACACTGGGCGACATTATAGTCACTCAGAGTGAACTCACGCATTTGAAGGTGTTGTCATGAAGAATAATGAAGAAAAAGGAGGCTTGGTGAAATACAGTATTCATCTAGGATCACGCTATTTGGATAAGCAGAGAAGCTGGGATTGATCCCAGGTTGTCTTTCATATTGTGCAATTCAGCAATGAGATTGGTATATCACTCTCCTATTTTACATCGAAGGTCACTGGTTTCTTTTCAATTCTTGGCTCATGAGATTACAGGGTGGGTGGCAGGCAGAAGCCATATAGTGCCTCGGCTCATTTTGGGCTCCAGGGTCCAAGAGCACCTTAAACTGAACCGGAGCCCTTCATCTGGCATGAGGCTGGCTCTAGCTTTGAATTAAATGTCCAGTTCTCCCCATGATAAGGAGCTATTTTTGAAGAGATTTCCTCTTTTTTAGGTGGTGCTAAAGGGTCTCTTCAAGGCTGTCTCGTGTTTTTAACTGTCAGACTTGTCACAGTTCGAAAGCTGCCTTGTAACAACACCTCCTAGGGAACGTTTGCACCCCCTCTGATTGGTGGAAACTATCTCCAGGTGCCCATTTCCCTCAGGTATTTTTGCCACACGAGAGTAGCTCAAAATGCGCCTTTTCTGTTTATGCCAATGGTAATCTGATGACGAAAAAGCAGTCTGTGATTGATAGACTCCCTCTTGTGATTGTTTTTATAGGTAGCTGACATTAATACAATGTATGGGCTGTCAGTAAAGGTGTTGCTTCAAATGAATGAGTCACGTCTGTGCAAGTACGTTAAGTGGCTCACTGGTTAGAGGAGGCAGACCCAGAAGCAGAGGTCAGACCCGGGACCAGGGTTCAATTCCCGACGCAGCAGGGTCTTGAGCCCAAATGTCCACGGACTCGATAATTCTCGCTTCGGTGCCCACTCGAATCATGGGTTCACACTCTGCAACTCTGGGCATTAGCTTGCTTAATCTCCACAACAGCCCCCCCCCCCCCCGCGGCGGGATGCCTGGCTTTCACCTTGAGGATGCCCAGTACGGGTTATCTCACAGGGAAAAAGCCAGGACGGGTTCCCAAGGCAATCGCCGAGATGCTCCAGGGTAAGTCGAGCGCTATATAAGACTGTATAATAATAATAATAATTAAGGACGCCTGGGCACTCTGTATCCATAGATGCATCGTGTGTGGCTGCAGATGTCTAGAATGGGGGTGGCTTGTCCACAGGGGGAACTGTTAGGATGAAGTGTCCACCTGCTACAGCGTAATATGCGCTCATTAGCCTGGCATATTTCTTTGTGACCCGAGCTGGGTTGCTGCAGGTTGGAGTCTGCATTTTTTCCTAAATAGTTCCCATATGTACAATTAATTAGGCTGAGTGTTTTAATTGCTTCATTCCTGCTACAGCAATGCAATAGGTCTCACATTTGCAACAGTTTGAGCTCTTGGCATTGTAAATGACAATGCCTTTTATTTATGTCTTGTTTTTTAAAACATAAATAAAAGGCATTATCATTTACAATGCCAATAACTTAAACTCTTGCAAATACGAGACCTATTGCATTGCAAATGCTTGTTTTTTTAATTATATTTAAAATTCTAATTACAATAGAGTGACACTGTTTCCCTCAGAACCTGGGTATACAACATAATATAATAACAATGGGTTCTGTTGGGAAAGGAATAGTTCTTTTATAGTATGTACTTTGTCTTTTCATTTTAACATATCAATAAATGATTTACAGCTCACACAAGTCTGAATTTCCTTCATATATTGTCATTCATCTGTCGAGGTTACAGAAATAAATAAAACAAGACTGCTCCAGACAGTGACAAGAGAAACGTGCTCATGCAGTGTGATCAAGTGATTGAAACAAAACAATAAAGACAACGCATCAGAGTGAGTCTGAGGGTGAACTACTAGGAAGAATTGGGAATCAAATAATAGAATCACTCGGTAATTCCTTATATCTAAGGCAACTCTCTGAGTCCACTTGTGATCTGTTATTTCTATCACCAGCCCCCTTCCTGCAGTTTGAATGCCCTTGATATTGCGGTTTTGGGGAAGAGTTCAAGGGTGATATGAGGGATGTTATAATAAGGCCCTTAGTTGAGTCAAGCAACATGGAAAAGCTTCCCTCTTAGGAGTTGGAAGAAAGTTTTTGGGGCAAACGGTGGAAACACTTTTATGACTACATTGAGCTGTTTATGTACAGTGGAGTTTTGCAGCATTTCAGAAGTGAGCCCTGCCCCAATAATGGAGTCATTTACAGAATGTTTGATATTTTGCTCTTATACCCCAATTTGGTAATACATTTACCACAACTAGCTAGCATTGTAGTGTAGTTCCTATATTCCCAATAGGCTCTGTGCATTGGAATAACATAAACAATACTTTAGACGTAGGACTTAGGTCGACTAGGTCTCTATTGAATATGTTAGACTTAATTGTGAATGCCAGCTAGCTCAGAGGTCACTAGAAACTTTCTCGAATCCACAATAAGGGATTAGTTTCTGACAACCATATAACATGACAACTTTGTTCCCCAAGAATAAGGAATATATCTCCAGAGTCGCGGAAACAATAGATGTCTATTTCACTCAGTCAATCAAGCATGCTTCGTTTCACCAGAAGTGCAGAGAAATAGAGAGACGAGCGTTTTAAATAAAAAGGTTATTTATTGAGCAGTCTTCTTTCTCATGCAAGAGAAGTGAATTGCTACAATTGTAATACTTGCTATGAAGTAAAGTGTGTACAGTAAAAGGAGTATTATGGCATAATACTGTAAAAGCATTTATATGGTTTCTAAGCCATAAGATACATAAAATAGATAAAATACATACAATGATAAATAATGACTAAAAGTACTCAACTGGTGCATCTAAAATACGCCTACCCCGGTGTACCTAACCTAAGTCTAGTACAAGGGAAGAAGTAAGTGAGGTGTAGCTTGAGTTAAATAGTTTCTGCCAAGAATCTGTCCAAGAATTCTCTAAGGATCTAATCAGCTCCGTACCTTGGTTATAGAATGAAGGAGGTCTTGTATCTCTCTCAGGACTCGATCTCCCAGTAACCCGCAAGGGTAGCAGGGGAACACTGGAGCTGGATTTCTCGGCAGGAGAAAAGACAGCGTCTCTCTCAGTGCGCCAGCAGGGAGGGTCGGCTTCCTTCGGCACTCGCATACAGCAGGGTGTCGGGCAAGTAGTTAGTCGATCTGCTCCAAAACCACTGTGTGTTTTGCTAGGGCAGATGTGGGCATATTTATACCTGGAAGGTGCCGAGTCTGACGTAAAGGTGGACATGATAACGTCACTAAGAAATCAAAGTTCTTTACACGCTCCAGGAGTTCTGGGACAAATTAATACTGAAGCTGGGGGAATTCCCGTACTGCTGAAGGCTGGCTGTCTTCAAGAACTCGTTGTACTCTAGGAGCTTAGTGGAAGTAGCCATGCCGTATTTGGACTGCATTGGCTATGCCTAAATTTGGTTATGATTCTTATGCCTATATAAAGGTATGATAAGTTATGCCTATATAAGGGCATGAATCGGTAAAATTAAACTAGAGCCCTAGATACGTTACAACACCCAATTCACGTAGAATGTCCATCTTTACCAAATACTAAGCAGTTATAACATTTCTGAGCATGTGATTACAATCCCACCCCAAAAATACATAAAATGCATTTGAAACGGTTTGTACACGAAAAATGAGTATTGTACTGTACGTTTTCTAAGCGGTGGCATCATTCAAATAATGCATATAGTTTTTACATTTGAAATGCTGGCTGAATGATTCACGAAATTTACATTTATGAAATGGCTCTTAATACAGAAGAGAAGGTCGAGACCATTTCATCACAGATTTATATAACACTGTACATGTGCTAGAGGCTCATTTCAAAATATTGTCTCTAGGTATCAAAAAATAGAAATCTTGTTCTTTAAGAATAGTTCTACATTAAGCAGATTACTCTGTGCCAAAAAAAAGTAAATATTTTGGTATTGAGAAAAAATAATTTTGTTGTAGCAAAAAATAGTTCCAAATTTTTAGAAGTTCGGTTTATCAAAACTGAAGGCCGAAATCAAAGTTCAGGGAACGCTGTGTGCTGGTTTCTCAAGAGTTATTCTCGTTGTTAGGAGAAACATTAACTCAGATAGGCTGGCAAATAATTTGTCTACCACAGTAGGTGAAAGTTGGGCCATTCCCGAAAAAGTAGAAATAGTGCATATGTGAGATGCATTACCGTCAGCGTGATCTGGATCAGCAATGTTCACAGAAGGTTGTACCTGTGTGCCGCTTTCATCTCGTACCTCACCGCCACCTAGTCGTAATGGTGAGGTCTCAACGAATGCCGTCATCAGAATTGGTAGCCGCTGGGGACAACACGTTGCATGAACCGTTACCGAACCAAGCAAAGTATCGACATCCATAGGCACTGCTGATGGAAGTGAGAGACAGATGTCTAACACGCATTCTTCTCCGCAGAGCAGGCATCGTAGAACAGGCAAGATGGAATCTTGCCACATTGCTCTAAATGATAGAGACCATGTGGTATTCAGATCTCTTAGATGAGCCCAGCCGAGAACCTGTGTTATCTTATTTCGGTACCGCATTGCCTGGATCGTTTGTTCCATGGTAATCTGGGGAAAAACCCTTGATACCTTACGGACTTTGTTTTGGAGCAGCGGTTCGGACTACGACTCTGAGGTGAACCACGCTCCCCCTTTCAATTGCGGCATCAGCCTCACCTCTCGCGTTTCCCGCTCCGCGGAAACGCTCAAATTTGGGGGCTTTTGCGAGTGGAAGCAAGAGTGAACTACAGAGCCTACAAGCCACCTGGGCATAGAGACACCTTCCCTCCACGCCCTTAACAGTTGAATATAATCGGCTTCCTAATCCCGCATCGTGGGAAAAACCTTGATACCTTACGGACTTTGTTTTGGAGCAGCGGTGAGGGCTACGACTCTGAGGTGAACCACGCTCCCCCTTTCAATTGCGGCATCAGCATCACCTCTCGCGTTTCCCGCTCTGCGGGAAACGCTCGAATTTGGGGGCTTTTGCGAGTGGAAGCAAGAGTGAACTACAGAGCCCACAAGCCACCTGGGCATAGAGACATCCTCCCGCCATGCCCTCCACAGGTGAATATAATCGGCCTCCTAATCCCGCATTGTGGGACGAGCCGGGCGAAGCCCGGGCCAAGGGCGGACCCATTGTAGCCCGTTAGAGACCGTTTGAGGCCGGGACGGGACTATCCTCTTTCATCCTCCTTACCCTTAAAAGGTCAGTGACAGCTTTACCTTTGCTTTTAATCACTTGTACCTCCACTACCATCCCTAGTTTTCGACTTCTGGGTGTGCGCACAACACAAACAAAGTAAATATTTTTGAAATCAATAATGGCATCAGCTCTAGGGAGGAGAGGAAGAAAATCGTTAACGAGTGGTTCCATAGTGGGAACTCTCGACCAGTTCTTGAAAAGAGCGACCACTATTGTTGAAAAGGAAATAGTTATGGCGGAAAAAAGACTATCTATTGAGATTCTATCGGAAAAACGCTCTTCTCTGGGTCTTTTGGCACAAGCACGTTCGCCATTGCGTCCCTCTAGTGTGGAGCCTAACCAAGGAAGCACTACAGTAGGCGAGATAGCAATCCGTATACCCGAGTACGAAGAGACTAACCACTGCCTCCCCGAGTCTGATGAAGCCAACCTTACCAACAGAGCAACATCGAAACAACTCGGTAACAGGCATGAAGGAGAAGTGGTACAGTGTATCACAACATGGTCCACCACTTATGCTAAGCAGAGTCAATCTAGCCTGCAAACTGAGGGTAAGGGGAAGAATCAAAGCTCCAAAAGAAAACGTGGGGTAGCAGCTGGTAAAGGGAAACATCCAAAGTCCCGGAAAATTAATATAGATTCTGGTAATGACACCCTCCCAGCGAACTGCGACCAGATCCTGACTGTACTGCAAGTGATGTAGTAACCTTGCCCCCGACTCCTATTGATGAGGCCCCGATGGAAATGGGAAGGGATTTTTGGACCAGGCTGGAAGCTATTTTTCATAAAACATGCCTTCCAATCTACGACAGGCTAGACACAATTGAGAACAGACTGGTTTGTTTCGAATTAGCGTATGCAACGACCCAGGCTTGGACTACATCCAGGACTAAATGCCGCGGCAATTGTCAACTGCATAAAAATACCATTGACAACTGTCGTGTAACATTCGTGGACACTGTAAATCCTGTTGTTGTTCTGCAGGGCTCCTTACCATTGTCTTTATGTCCAGGAGCTAATGTTGATGTTAATGTTGTATCTAGTAACCCAGTAAAAGATGGTGGGGGCGGGAGGAGGGCGGTCGCAAGTGAGGGCCCATCTACCTTGCAATCAAGGGGGATGCATCTAGTACGCAGACTATGAAAAGGTTACCCCGCATTGACCTCCCCCTGGAATCCGTTCCCTATGTGGTGATACTAGCAGGGGTCCCTCCATTAAGACAGGACAAGAGGGAGGAGTATCGGGAACTGAAGAATAAGTGTATTCACTGGCTTAGTGCCAATCGCCCCCTGCCCCCATATGTCTCATCAGAAATTCTGTTTGCTAGACGTGTGGATTGGGTGGGCCCCCGACGCAAGTCCATAGGGGGAGATTGCATAATCATTAACTTTAGGGACAGGAAGGCAGTCAAACACGGTACACAGACAAAATATTGAGATTTAAATTTCGAAATACAATTATATCGAAGTTTAAATATCGATGGGATAATAATATAGAAGGTAAGTAATATCGACAGTCTTAATATCGATATTAGTATGATATCAGTAATTTCGAAGTTTGAAATATCGATGTCAATAATATCGAAATCAATAATTTCGATGTTACTAATATTGATTTTTAAATACATTTTGTGTATATTATAATGTATTTATTATGTTTTATTATGTAATTTTTAATGTAATTTAATTAAATATTGTCTTTTAGTACTGTAGCGGGTTGTGGGTTTATAGGGGAATAGGGTGGGAAGTAATTTAATAATAATCAATTAATTAATATATGTTTGTAAATATTTTTAATTAATAATTAATTGGTAATGAATTAATATTAATTAGTTAATTCATTAATATAATTTTGAACATATTTTTAATTATTAATTAATTGGTAATTAATTAATATTAATTAGTTAATTACATTAATTAAAGTATTTTTTTTAATATATATAATTGTTTGTTATTGTTAATTAATTAATTGGGAAAAATAATATTAATTATTAAATTTAATTAATTACAGCTAATGTGCTAATATATTTACTTTATTGTTATTGTTAATTAATAATTAATTGGTAATTAAATAATATTAATTAATTTTGGGTAAAGGAGTATTTTTAGGGTTCAGGGTCAGTTTTGGGTTTTTGGGTAAAGGGGTATTTTTAGGGTTCAGGGTCAGTTTTGGGTTTTTGGGTAAAGGGGTATTTTTAGGGTTCAGGGTCAGTTTTGGGTTTTTGGGTAAAGGGGTATTTTTAGGGTTCAGGGTCAGTTTTCACTTCTTGGGTAAAGGGGTATTTTTAGGGTTCAGGGTCAGTTTTCAGTTTTTGGGTAAAGGGGTATTTTTAGGGTTCAGGGTCAGTTTTCAGTTTTTGGGTAAAGGGGTATTTTTAGGGTTCAGGGTCAGTTTTCAGTTTTTGGGTAAAGGGGTATTTTTAGGGTTCAGGGTCAGTTTTGGGTTTTTGGGTAAAGGGGTATTTTTAGGGTTCAGGGTCAGTTTTGGGTTTTTGGGGTACAGTCGTACAGGGTAAAAATAAAATAAATTTAAATTAAATCAATTAAATGAAATTAAAAAACATTAAATTATTAAGTTTTTATTTTATTTTAAATGTATATGTATCAGTTTTAATTTTTTAATTATGTTTTAATATTTTTATTTAATATTTGTAACATTATATGTATTTTATAATTATTTTTACATTATTATTAATACATTTAAAAAAACGATATTTTTAATTTCGATATTTTTGTACTACGATATTAATTTTTCGATATTTTTGTACTTACCTTGTTAGGGATAGGATTCCTATATTTTTGACTTCGATATTTTTGTATTTCGATATTTTTGATTTCGATATTTTGTCAGACATTCGTCAAATACATCTGCAACTGGCAGGATGTAAGTCCGGGACATTCAATCCACTCTCTGCCCCTTACCTCCTTCTACCATGCCTCACCACAACACACCTCAAGTAATCTAACCTCTAGAGGATTAGACAACCGGGCAGCCATTAGGGGAGGGGTCAGGACCTATAACAGTTTTGACATACACTCGGGACTGGAAGACTGCGATTGACAGTCATCCTTGCCCGGATTTGAGACCAACATTCACGCCCATCCCCAGTTAACAGAAACTAGGGGAAGTGATCTACTGGTGGGTGGTGCAAAAGGGGATGAGGATATTGCATTCCCTAGCTATAATAAGATTCCATTGGTGCCAGAATGTAGCGTACACATACCATCTAGAATTGAGTGCGTAACACATCTACCGAGGGTAACAGAGGCCCAATCTCCCATAGTTAGCCCCCCCAACAAAGGTGACCGTCACAATCTCTTACATAGGGCGGACCTGGGAATGGTTAATGATGTGGGTTCTGAAGAGGGTGTCAGTAGGTGTGACCCTGTATCAGGGCCGGATTGTGTAGGAGGAACAGTTAAGGACAAAGGAAGTATTTCGATAATTTCATGGAATTTGGCGGGGCTGGGTTCAAAGCTAGTCTTACCTGAGTGGATAGTTTTTATTGAAAAATTTGATATATGTTTATTTCAGGAGACAAGGCTATTAGAACCTGCTTTACGTGACGGGTACCTTAATTTTTATATCCCTGCAACAAAAAAAGATAGGGGCCGTCCATCTTGGGGATTAACAACATGGGTGAGGCAGGGTTTAGGGTGCCAAATTAGGCAAAGTACTGCACCAAATAAGGACATACTGCCAATTAGAGTCAGTACTACTGAGGGGAAAAGTATAGAGATTATTAATGTTTACGCGCGAGGCACCCCAGGGGGGAAAAAAAATCTGAGGTCGTAAACGATCTAGAAGAGTTATTAGGGGCACTGCCCCTGAATACCCTTCCCCTGGTAGCAGGGGATTTCCACACCACCTTTGAGCCCCTAGGACAGAGTTATTCAAACTGTGGGGCGCGCCCCCCTGGGGGGCGCAACGCCATCTCAGGGGGGGCGCGCACTCCACCAGCACCATAAAATGTCACCTTTCATTGTTTCGCAAGGCGGCGAGGCAGAGTGGAGCTGAAGGGGTGAAGACTATCAACACCTCATTAACATGTCAAAAGGTCTTTAAAAGATGGAAACACCCATTACATCAATGTCAAAAGATCGCAGTGCCATCACACCACGACTTTGACATTGCAGTATAGTTTGAATCGCATGCATTTACTTTGCATGCGACAACGGCGGTGTCAAATGCCAAACACAAGCACGACGCTAGGTTCCTGCAGTGTCAACTTATTGTAATGCACAAGAGATTCCAGCTCTGTTCGAGGCTTTGGAAACATGCAAGTACGGCATGAAAAACAAAACACAAGCACGAGGCTTTGTGAAATACCTATAATTATGCATGAAATAAGTATAATTCTGCATTACATTATTGTGTGTCAAGAGGTTGGTGGTGGATGTATGGGTAATGGGATGGATGGATGCCTGATGGATGAATGGATGGGTGCATGATGGATGCATGGATGGATGATGGATGGGTGGATGGTGTATGGGGGATGGATGGATGGATGAATGATGGAATATATGGATGGATGGATGCATGATGGATGAGTGCATGATGGGTGGAGGGATGAATGATGGATAGATGCAAGATGGATGGATGGGTGCATGATGGATGCATGGATGGATGATGGATGGATGGATGGATGGTGTATGGGGGGATGGATGGATGGATGAATGAATGATGGAATATATGGATGGATGCATGATGGCTGAATGCATGATGGGTGGATGGATGGATGGATTGGTGGGTGCATGATGGATGCATGGATGGGTGGATGTATGGGTGCATGGATGCATGATGTGTGGCTGGTGGATGTATGGGGGGATGGATGGATGGATGAATGGATGGGTGCATGATGGGTGGATGGGTGAATGATGGATGGATGGATGCATGATGGATGGATGGATGGGTGCATGTGGATGTATGGGGGGATGGATGGATGCATGATGGGTGGATGGATGAATGATGGATGGATGCATGATGGATGGATGGATGGGTGGGTGCATGATGGATGCAGGGATGGATGATGGATGGGTGGAAGGATGGGTGCATGGATGCATGATGTTTGGGTGGTGGATGTATGGGGGATGGATGGATAGGTGGGTGCATGATGGGTGAATGATGGATGGATGCAGGATGGATGGATGGGTGCATGGGGATGTATGGGGGATGGATGGATGGATGGATGCATGATGGGTGGATGGATGAATGATGGATGGATGGATGGATGGATGGATGGGTGCATGATGGATGCATGGATGGATGATGGATGGGTGGATGGTGTATGGGGGATGGATGGATGGATGAATGATTGAATATATGGATGGATGGATGCATGATGGATGAATGCATGATGGGTGGATGGATGGATGGATGTATTGGTGGGTGCATGATGGATGCATGGATGGATGATGGATGGGTGGATGTATGGGTGCATGGATGCATGATGTGTGGCTGGCGGATGTATGGGGGCATGGATGGATGCATGATGTGTGGCTGGTGGATGTATGGGGGGATGGATGGATGGATGGGCGCATGATGTGTGGATGGATGAATGATGGATGGATGCATGATGGAGGGATCGATGGATGGGTGCATGATGGATGCATGGATGGGTGGAAGGATGGGTGCATGGATGCATGATGTGTGGGTGGTGGATGTATGGGGGGATGGATGGATGCATGATGGATGGATGGATGAATGATGGATGGATGGATGTATGGGTGGATGCATGATGGATGGATGGATGGATGGATGGGTGGGTGGGTGGATGGATGCTGCGATGCTGCGATGCCAAACACAAGAACGAGGCTTTGGAAACATGCAAGTACGACCTGAATAAATGAGGTGACATAAATGTAACTCTACAGTGCTTCTCAGTGGAGAGCATAGTCTTTGAATGGTACTTATGTTATTGACCACAGAAGTTTCTTTGAGGAGGCTTTGCAAGAATTGAGTGGAGAACCCATTACAATTTGCACACATTTGATCTTGAAAAATGTAGTTTTGGACTGTGTAGTAAGCCTCTGTCATTTCACCGCACTAACTCGCAAACCTGCAGTTTTCTAAACACTCTTACTGGGTTTAACATTATTAGCCAGATATGGACTGGGAAATGCGGATGACGGTCGATTATGTAGAATACCAGGTTCCAGAATGTTTTGTCAAGTGGTGGGGGGCCCGACATCTAAATAAATTCAGATGGGGGGGCTCAACTTACAAAAGTTTGAAGACCTCTGCCCTAGGATATGACGACCCGCTGCACCCGCTGCTAACAAAAGAAGAAGACCTAAGATGGGGTATCCCAACCATTGAGGCAGCTCCAGTAAAAAGGTGGACTGAAGCAGCAATCTAGGTGAAATGGTTGTGTATGGGCAGCCACTTGAGGGCAGCTAATAGGCGCAGTCTGTCAGAAATACTTTCGATAACGGTCTTAGGTCGAGCTGTATCGATTACCTGTTAGTTCATCTAAAGCTCTGGTCCCATTTGGTAGATATGGAGGTTATAGAACGAATAGAGAGTGACCACCATCCACTCACCTCCGTTTTCAATTGGATCATCCCGGGGGGTATATTACCCCTCCAGGGGACTTTAGCACCTGACCACGTTCTAACCAATGATATGCGCCTCTTAAAATGGTGCAGAATCATTGAGGACCCTGAAACTCTAGTTGCTATCAACAAAGAGGTAGTTAGCGCATTATTAGAATTGGGATCTGCATCTTTTAGTCTGGACAACAGACATTATTTGACTAATGTCTGTTGTCCAGTAGTAGGTTTTTAGAAGGGCTAAAAACCTACTTTTGTAGACCAAATACAAAAAAAGAAAGCAAAGGGAACAAAGCGGGAGGGATGGTATAACCCAGCTTGTCGAAAGTCCCGGGCCAATCTAGGCAGAGCACTCAAGCTTGGAGATATATCATCGGTAAGGTCTGCTCGTGCCCACTATAAGAAACCAATGATAGAGGCAAAGAAAATCTGGGACGAAGAAATGTGGATGGAGCTAAAAGAAGCTAGTGCAGCGAGGAACCCCAAACTATTTTAGGATGTTGCCAAATGGGATAAGGGTGGCCGCCCTGATCGCCCTCAGAACAATGTGGCCCAAAATGACTGGGTCGACTACTTTAAGCCACAGTACGCTAGAAACCACGACGCAGCATCTACTGACTTGCCCTCTGACATATACTACGTCAGGGAGATTTTTACCCCAGCAGATGTAGATAGGGCATTAGACGCAGTGACTGAGGGTAGAGCGCCGGGTATGGATGGCATTCCAGCAGACATTTTCAAAAATGATATCCATTGCGTGCATTGCTAATGCAATTTCCCAAGGAGCGGACATTCCACCCTCGTGGAAGGGGGCGGAGATCGTCCCAGTATTTAAAAAGGGCGACAAGTCCCTAGCAGCTAATTATAGACCAATCAGTCTAATAGACTCTGTGCAGAAGGTGATGGGCAGATTGGTTTTAGAAAAGATTCAGACTTGGATTGAGACCCATGGCATTTTAAGTCTGGCACAGGCTGGGTTCGGGCCCGAACCATCACAATAGACCAAGTATTTTGTTTCATCAATCTGTATTGGAGGACGGTGGTTATAGGTAGAGGAGCCCTTTACGTGGTATTTGTCGATTTAAGGGCAGCTTTCGATTTAGTACTGCGAGGAAAACTATGGCAGGTCTTGAGGGAAATGGGGAAAGCTCCAGAACTACTATCCCTAATCATCCGTTTACATGAGGGGAATTATGCTCGGGTCCGGTGGGGGGGGGCGTGGGCGAAGTGACAGAAGACTTCCCTGTTGGCAGGGGTGTAAGACAGGGTTCCGTTTGGCGCCTACCCTGTTTTCGCTCTCTGTCAACGGGGTGGCCGACTTTCTCGCTCTTGTCTCCCACGGATGCCCCGAGGCTGGCAGGAACACTCATCCAAATCCTCATGTTTGCGGATGATACTCTAATAATTTCCAAGACTCCTAGTGGCTTACTAAGAGCCCTCCGGCTCTTCGAAGAATTCTGCAAACTCCGCGGTTTGGAGGTGAACACCGCAAAAACAAAGTTCCTGTCCTTTAACGTGCATAAGTCGTTCAAGGGCAATGTACTTATGGATAATATGCCCCTGGAACAGGTTGCTTCTTTTACATACTTGGGGGTCAGGTTACAGAGCGATATGCGATGGAACTGCCAACTTGATCGGGCAGTTTTGTCGCATAAACAGCAAGCAGGAATTCTTCTAACTAAGTTAAAAACTTCTCTCTCAAAACCTATCAGCCCAGTCTTGGACATTTATGGGATGAAAGTTTTGAGCTCTTGTCTTTACGGAGCTGAGTTGTGGGGGTTCGAAAACATAAAGAGTCTGACCACAATGGAGAATGCGTTTTTACGCAAAGTAACAAGCCTCCCCCAAAGCACTCCTCTAAGTCCACTATTACTTGACCTTGGTAAGCTGCCCGTGGAAAATCTTGCAAAGCTCCGCCCGCTACTATATTGGCGGAGGCTCTGGTGTACAGAGGAACTTACTCACTATTCTAGCGGTCTTATGGACGTTATAAAAGCTGACTCGTCCCACAAAGTAAAATGGTTAAATGAAATTAGATCCCTCCTGGGGAAACTTGGTTTATCTGAACTCTGGACTGATCCATCCAATGCGACATTCCCCTCGAAGGACAAGCTGAATGAACGCTATTGGGAAATGGTATTTACGGTAGAAACCTCCAGAGGCTTCTCGACCCACCTTACAGGCCGCTTTCTCGATTTAAAGTCTCGTCCAACTTTCGAAAAATATTGGGACACGATCGAGAAAGTATATGATCGTAAATTGTACTTTCAATTAAGAGTAGGCGCATTGCCAACTCGTGTATTTACCTGTAGATGGGGAGGTGCAAGAAATGATAAATGTCATAAGTGTATTAATCAATCTGAAACAGTGGGGCATATATTCTTTTTCCCCCCGCTGTACACTGTGCCACGCAAAATCTGGTTAACGCCTATCTGTAGAGTGTTGGGAATCAGAAGGTACGCATCAGCTTTGAGAATTCTGTGCTCTGATCCTGAACCTCCAATTTCCCTAGCTGTTGCAAAGTTCTTGGGGTGGGCCTGGCGAATTAGATTGAGTACATTGCACCCAGGTTCCAATGAGTGAATACTACTTATTTCGCTTTCTTTCCTTTTTGTCCCTAACCTCTTTGGGCTTATGCCTGCATGATGCTCTGGTCATCGAACTGCGCTATTTGTCACCTTAGGTCTATAAACTGAGTAATGTCTTATGGGCTAAAAAATAAATGAATTGGTTACATTTTTATGTATAGTTTTCTTTTTTTTTAAAATAATATTGTGATTACTTATTCGATGGTTAAAGAATGGTTTAATTGTATTTTAATTTTTTTTAGCTAATTTATAAATGGTTTTAATTGTATTGTAATATGTGCTTTTATGACACTACTGTCGAATAAAGTTTTGTGAATTGGAATTGGTAATCTGGGTATCGCTGGTGACTGGACTTGCCATATCGGAGCAGAAGGAACAAAAATAGAATTCCTGCTACGAGTCCCAAAATGAGAGGCAGACCGCCGAACACAGAGTGCACGAAATTTGGAAAAATGCTTAGGACTGCTTCAATGGGTGCTAACAGTCCCGAAAAAAGTGTCTTAAATACATGTGCGAAGCCACTGGTATCAGACATGTTTGAAATTTGACCTAACATTTCTACGAAATGTACGGGTCAGTTTGTTGATAATAATGTATGTATCTCTGCTGAGGTCCTCGCAACTTGCAGATCATACGTTTCTCTAGACGAGGTCAAAGGCACAGTTTTTTGTAAAAGAATGGCTTTCATTCTGCTTAATGTATCAATTCGAATAGAAGAGATGTTCAATGAAGGCCAAATTGTTGCCTCCTTGTCTGGCTTGCTGTTTGAATACAATACTTGCATACAACAAGTGACCCTGGATGTAACACTTACGAGATAGGGCGTTCCTGGCAACATGCCACAACAGCTGTGGTCACTTAACATAACGTAGCTACCGTTGGAAAGCTGCCTGAAAACAGGTTCTATTTGTGTTGATGGAGTGCCGTGCAAGTGGCAAGAAAGATCATTAGATGAACCCTCACAGGCTCCATGTAAATTAATTTCTTGACATAGAAGTGGACCACTTAGTGACTTTTCACATTTTTTTCCACTAAGAAATACCTCTTTATTACCCCCCACTCCAACAACTATGTGTGTAAGGTAAATTCCAGGTCTACTTGATGTATCCTTTACCCAACCTTTCATACAGGCCCGCTGGTATATGCTGTAGGCAGTATTGAAACTGCAATCTCGTTATTGGTATTGTTATGGTACCATGTATTATCCATTCAATGGCAGGTTTCTCGGAAACTGTTAATGGTAATCTTTCTAGTTTTTCAATGCTCAGCACCATATAGTCTGCTCCTTTTTGTGCCAAAGAGATTTGTTTATCTGTAAGGTTAAAGATAGAAAATAATGACGTTGTCTTGATTAGACTCCAAGGCACGTAGCCTGAACGCAGATTTTGTAACGTCCAGCCTAACTGTACAATAGAACGTAATTGGGACTGACCATGTTGTAACATTAGCATATCCTGTTTTATTATATCAGTAGCAGATGATACAATGCTGTCCATAGAATAAATTCTGGAGGACAGAGTCGTTAACCCATTGTCCACTACAGACAGTGATTTTTCCAAATTAATATGCTCAATATCTCGTACTTTTTCAGCAGTTTCAATTTGCGTTACTATCCAAGCTTCGTGGTAAGCAACATATATACCGGCGTATATGAAACGTTTTGACGCTGTTTGTGAGGTTCCCAAAAAGAAATCCCACAAGTCAGCACCTTCTTTAAGTAAAGTCAAGTGTTGCTTAATTTCAGGTAGTGTGGATTTCTGTAGCCACTCGAGGCTTAGTTTTCCTACACTATATGTTGTTATTATCCCTGGATGTTGTCTCTGGGAATATCTTGGGTCTGGCCTGTTCTGTTTGAACCCCTGTGTTTTGTCCAGGAATCTATCTTGACAGTTATTAGTGTCTGTGGGCCAGATCAACCATTTTTTCCAATCAGGATTAGTTCTGTTATGATGTAAAATATGGGACACGTCTAACCCCTCATCTGTAGTGCTATTTCGATCAGGCATAGGCTTTGGTATAGACGGGTTGTTTAAATCTTTTATTTTAGATAGGCCAAGACAGGTTGCTTGTTGAATGGTGTCATTCAGGAACATTATTTGTTCTGGGATCATGCAGGCTCTGAATAATGATTCTAATCCTTGTACTTGCCAATCTTTTGAACCCCAGATTGTTTTTGTTTCAATGTTATCTTTCCAGAATTCAAAACCAAATGTAGACAACTGTATCATAGAATTTTGCAGAATATATCTGTTTTGTATTGGTCAACATATTTTTCATTCCTGTCTTATTCACATTTTTAAAATAAAACGTTTCTGGATCTATGACACTAAACCCTGAGAAGTATGGAAATTTCTCAAAAAATGTTTTCGAGCTGCCTTTTGGCGGTGTTGGACAATGTTCCTATTGATTATAAGTTAAAACATTTCTAGGTTTTGCAGATTTATGCAAATAGTGGTGCCCAAAATGATTAAAGCAATACATTTCTTCATAATTAGGTTAACCTTCTAAATAATCATGATTTGTAAACTTTGCTGACATTTCTAAATCAGACATCATATTATTAATAGTCTCAAAGTTCCAATCATCAGAGAAACTGCTCGGTGAGACAAAGTCACTTAATGAAACCTTGAACTGGTGTGGATACTTCAAGAGTTCAACTGGGCCATAGATGTCGTAATGAGTAGCGTCCCATGCTACACCACCAAGTATAGGAATGGCTGTGATGTTTACTGATGACAGGTCTCTTTTTTCAACATGAGATAACTTGTGAGGCTTTAGGACCAAGTTGATGTTCTGACTTGCTGTGTCCATTGTACTGTATTTTCCATCAATCATTCTTCCCAAGCTTAAAATTAAAATGAGCCAGAGCAGGAGGAAAAGTACACCTAACACAATCCACAATTCAATCCATGGTGAAATCAGATATATTTCTCCAAGCTGATGAAAGTGTTCTGTTATTTTTTCTTTGAGTGTCTTCTTTGTTGGCTTTTCTTCATGTCCACTAGGAGCTTCAGAAAAGTCATTGAAATTGATGAAATTGCCAGAGGCAGTTCTGTCAATTGTTGGAATCGCATCAGGATTGTTATTAATCTTTGTATTTGCTTCTTCCTTTGTCATATTAGTATTGTCAGAGGCTACATCATTGTAGACAGGTGTTTCTTGACGAACTGTTGCAATTTGGGTTTCAAGAGGCACAAGTTCCATGGCTTTGTTACATAGTCCTTTTTTATTCACTGCAGGTTTATCAAATGTGATTAGTCTCTCAGTTTGAACCTCTTGAATTGTAGCAAGGTTTGGTCTTCTGCTACACCTTGGGAGTCCACTGGGCCTACTACTTATTATTGGCCACATGGTTGGGGTTTTACCAGGTCGATTGATACAACTCTGTTTTCCTTTTTACCAGCAAGGGGCGGTAGTACTACTGATCTTGTTCCGTTGATTGCTAAGACAGGTACTGCTTTTCTGTAAGAAGGCCCAAATTCCTTCTTCACCGCAATCTTTTCTCTGACCAGATGCCCAATCTTTGGAATCCAGACAGGTCTTGCTGGGACAGGTGTTTTTTCTTCAGTGGCCGTTGGCTTTAGCTTTGTGTTACTCAGACTTCTTCTTGTTTCAATTAAGTCCTGTAAAACAGCCAAACGATCTTTGATATCAAAGGTTTTTTGTTCCACCACTGAAATATGACTATCGAGGCCTTCGATTATCATTCTAGTACCAAACAAAAGTTCATACGGAGTGATTCCACCCAGAGAATTTCTTGGCAAATTATTTAGACTACGTTGGACACCTATTAGATGTTTGACCCACCCATCATCCGAACCTAATACCCTCGCTGTTATAGATTGCTTTATCTCACTGTTTTTTCTTTCCACTACCGTAATACCCTCAGGATGGAAGGGACTAGAGTACCGCAAGGCAGCGCCCAAGCTGGCCATGGCCTCCTTGTAAGCCCTAGAGCTAAACGCAGGACCCTGGTCAGAATGTAGAGTGCCGATTGCGTAAGTGCAGATAAAGACTCGCAAATCTTTTATAACAGTTCTGGCATCAGCCGAGCGCTGGGGCCACATCCAAATGAATCTTGTGCAGGAATCCACTGCGACCATGATATATTTATAGTTACCGTCCCTTTGTAAGGGACCTGAGTGTGCAGATGCGAGCCCTTCATGCGCTGCTAAGATTAGCCCTAACCTTTGTTCCATGTTTGGGATTGCCCTATCCCCCACTCCAGGCATTTGAGCAAAAGGAACATTGTTTGCATCAGTTTTATATGAGTACTTTACTGGAAAGCCTTTCGGGAGTGTCCTACCACTGTTTTTTACTGAAGCATTGACAGCTTGAATTATTTTGCTGTCTATTTTTGTTTTTGAACGAGTGATTGCAGCTGCGGAAGCCGTGTGGATGGCTGCCTTTGCGGCTTCATCAGCCAATGAATTCCCTGCAACGTGAACGCCATCACGTTGATGACTCAGTGTATGGATCACGTGAGTCTTTTGTAGTTCTTTCTGTAAAAGAACTACTTGTTCCCAAAGCATTTTATGCTTTATTGTGCCACCTTTCGCATCTTTGAAACTGTTTTGAACCCATTTCTGCAAATATTCATTGTAAGACTGGACACAGTAATACGAAACGCACACTATTAGTGTGGGAAATTCGCGATCGGTATTCTCAAGCGCCATCTTGAAAGCCTGTAGTTCAGCTCGCTGAGCTGTACAGTCTCCGAGTGATTGAGTTTTTGTGACCATAGGTCGGAATTTACCTTCGCGCCAGCGACCTTTTACAATCGCGCACGCTGCACTATAGGCTTGTTTACCCCAATTGCGGGCTGTGCTGCTCCATCTGTATATATTATACAACCGTAATGTTGAAGAGGCAGAATTTCGGTCGGCAGAGGACATTCGTACTCTTATTGGAGAAATTCTTGTGTTTTCAAGCTAGGGTCAAACACGTATTCAACGTCTGTTGCAGCAAGAGAATCAACCCATTGTATCCATCTTGGATGTAAAGCTTTAGCATTTGGAATGCTCGCTCTTGTCACTGCCTCTAAGGCAGGTACAGGTGTAACAACTGATATGCGTTTTCCCTGTGCGAGGGCTCTTTCTTTTGCTATAGCAGTTTGAACCGCTGTCAGAATTTTCTCAGTTGAAGTGAATTTTATTTCAGCTTGTGTGTACAAGTGTGCTTTGTAATCTATTGGTACCGTTTCACCTTCGTTATAGGTCAGGTACGTGAATCCGCATCTTCCTGGGATGACTCGGATTACAAGGTTGCGTACATTTACGCGTGTTTGTAGCTTTGTTTTTGCTAACATGTCTGTTTGTATTGAACGTAAAATTTCTGTGTGTTTCTGAATCCAATTTGTTTGTTTGAAATCAGGTTTTATTAATTTGTAGAGAGGTTTAACCCTCTCTGCGTAATTCAGAACTTAAGTTCTTCCAAAATTCAGGAAACCCAGAATTGATTGTAAGTTTTTCAGCGTTTTTGGTGCTTGGAGCAGCGCACATTTCTCTAAGTAATTGGCTGCTAGGCTTTTCCCTTCACTTGATAACTCATATCCTAGAAATAGGACCGTGAGGTGGGCAATCCGTGATTTTTTAAAGTTGAATTTGTATCCTTCATATGCGAACCTAAGTATAATGGTGTTCACTCTTATCAAGAGCCTGTTCAAATCATCGTCTATTAGATAGATGTCATCGACATAAGATAATGCCTCATCATAATACATTTGTAGTAACTCTATTACTCTGGCTGAAAATAATCCTGGGCTATTCTTGAATCCCTGGGGGAGACGGCAAAATTGCCTCTGGGCCCCCATACTTGAGAAAGCTGTCAAATACCTGCTTTCTGGTGCAATGTTTTGACAGAAGAAACCATTTGAAATATCTAATGTTGTTTTACATTTTTTGCACACAATGTTATTCATTAGTGCTGCACTGTGTGAATTTTGTACTGCAAATGTTTTGCAACAAGAGTTTAAGTGTCTGTAGTCCAATACTAGACAATATGAATTGTCTGGTTTGGAGACAGGAAACAAAGGATTGTTCATTTGTGGGGTGCATGTTTCAATCACCCCATGGTACTCAAGTTGACCTAAGATCCCCCTGACTTGTTTTTTAGCTTCTTGCTTAACAGGATACTGCCTTTGTGCAGTAGGTTGATTTTTTAACTGGATTTTATGGTGAGGGGATTCCTCATTCCATCCTACATGATTTTTATATAATGCAGGGGCTTGGGCCACTGCCCATTTTCTTATATATGTGTATTTCTTATGAATTGGAATATGATTTGAGAGGGCAGGCATAATCATTTCTTTGCCATGTGGGCACTCCCTAACACATTCTGATGGCCAGTCTTTCTCAGCTAGAAGAATATCATAGCCTTTAGATAGCTTCTCCCAAAAGAGAGTTCTTATTTTCCTAGTTGTGTCCCCTTCTATACGCAATGTTATTTCATATGATTTATGGGGTACACTAACTCTGGTGTCTGCAGTTTCCACCTGAATGTACTCATTCGTGTCCACTGTCATCAGAAGATTCATCAGGATCTTGCGAGCTGTTGTCACTTCTGCTGTGCTGTCTAGCATTGTTTGGGCCCACTCCCCGTTCTTGAGTTGTGTCCTCAGGATCCTCAGCATGTTTTATTTTTGCTTGCTACCTTCTTTTTGGGAAATTGAGATTTTTTACTTTGGTGAGCGTGTTCCTTGTCTTTGGACTTGACGCGCTCTTCTTTATGTTCTGATTGTCCTCTTCTTTCCGATTTCTGCGAGGAAGTCTGAAAAGATCGAGAGGGACGTGTATCAATATCTTGATATCTGTCAGGTTTTTTCAAATTATCCCTATTTCTGAGGTTATATCTTCTCTCAGAGGGCTCCCGTTGTGGAGACCTACCCCCCCGTTCTGGAGATCTATATCTCCGTTGGGGAGACCTTCCTCTGGACTGAAACTGTTATTCTCTGGGAGTGGTCTGTTTATTACCCTCCCACCTCTTTTTAGGAGTAATTAAATTATTTTTAATGAAAGTCTTTTCAGGATTTTCTGTTAGTTGTGGTTTTAGTGGTTTCCCACCCAAACTATCTCTACCTAATTCTTCATAGGATTTTTCAATTATTCTGGCAAGTTCAAAAGGCTGGTCTGCTATTTCTGTTTCTTTTAATTTTTGGCGGATCGCCACAGATGCTGCTTCTCCTTTTATGTTGGCTAGTAGTATAGCCGAGACTTGCTTAAAGTCTTTCAGTAATTTCATACCTAGATTTAAAGCAGGCTCTGGACCGTATTCATTTTGAATCTGTCTTAGTACCTCTGGTATAACCGCCATAGACGGAACACCATGTGTTTTTGTGTAGATTGAAGCAAAGACTGTTCCCCAAGTGTCCCAGTCTTCCATATGTGGTGCGATCCCCATTGGTAAACAGATTGTCAGAATTCTGTGTTTTTCATGAGGTGTAATATCAGGGAATACTGCCTCTATTTGAGTAATCATTTGAGCCAGCCAGAACGGAATTTCTTCCCGTTTTGCGGGTAATTTACCAATGACTGATTGTATAGTCTTTGGTGTAATTTTATTTGTGTTCCCCTGGTAAGTGGTGTGTTGTGGAATTTGTATAGCAGGTTGGACTGTTAAAATCTGCATGACATATTGGACCAATTGTCTATGTATTTTAATTAATTGTTTTAATTGAACTAACAGTTCTCTGTCTGACATTTCTTCAATGTCAGGATGTGGTGTATAGCTGGCTAGAACCGGCCATGTGGCTCCTGGTCTACCTAGTGGACCGAGCCTGGTAATGTGATTTTTAATGTTTTAGGGCGCCATTAAACCAGAGCTGATGCTCCTGGTAAGTTAGTGGAATTTCAACGTCCTCGAATGGAACGTATTCCGCTGGAGGTTCCTCTGCTTTGTAGTAGTGGAACTCGTGTGTTATAGCATTTGCTGCTGGAAAAGTTATCCATGAATAGAATACCTCTGTCTGCCGATACTCATGTGCCTCTACCACAAATATGACTGCACCACCTCTTGATGGTACACCACTATTTATTAGTCTGTAAGTTACACTCTTTCTTACATTTATCGGGATGATTATTGCATCATCTTCATTTTCATTAAACCCTGTAACGTCTGAACCCGGTTGATTCGCATCTACTGCAGCTCCACCGATTGCGTTGTTGTCGCCGTTAGTTGACATTGTTTAATGAAAGTTTTCAGAGCAAGTTTCAAGGAAACAAAATTAGGTGCACAATATTTTGGAACACTGTATCCTTCAACATTGAATAAACCAAAAAACTAAAACATAGGATTCTCGTCCTACTTAGTTCTGGCGGATACTGACCTTTTACCCACTCCAGACGTCTATTGGAGTTTTTACGGAAAAAAGGGGTCTTTGTGAAAAGCACGACTGAGTTACTGTAGTATCTAGTGTTAAATTATCACCTTACCAAACGTTGGGCGCAATGTAGTGTAGTTCCTATGTTCCCAATAGGCTCGGCGCATTGGAATAACATAAACAATAGTTTAGACGTAGGACTTAGGTCGACTAGGTCTCTATTGAATATGTTAGACTTAATTGTGAATGCCAGCTAGCTCAGAGGTCACTACAAACCTTCTCGAATACACAAGAAGGGATTAGTTTCTGACAACCATATAACATGACAACTTTGTTCCCCAAGAATAAGGAATATATCTCCAGAGTCGCGGAAACAATAGATGTCTATTTCACTCAGTCATCGTGCATTCTTCGTTTCAGCAGAAGTGCAGAGAAATAGAGAGACAGGCGTTTTCAATAAAAAGGTTATTTATTGAGCAGTCTTCTTTCTCATGGAAGAGAAGTGAATTGCTACAATCGTAATACTTGCTATGAAGTAAAGTGCGTACAGTAAAAGGAGTATTATGAAATAATACTGTAAAAGCATTTATATGGTTTCTAAGCCATAAGATACATAAAGTAGATAAAATGCATAAAACGATAAATAATGACTAAAAGTACTCAACTGGTGCATCTAAAATACGCCTACCCCGGTGTACCTAACCTAAGTCTAGTACAATCGAAGAAGTAAGTGAGGTGTAGCTTGAGTTAAATAGTTTCTGCCAAGAATCTATCCAAGAATTCTCTACGGGTCTAATCAGCTCCGTACCTTGGTTATAGAATGAAGGAGGTCTTGTATCTCTCTCTCTCAGGACTCGATCTCCCAGTAACCCACAAGGGTAGCAGGGAGACACTGGAGCTGTATTTCTCGGCAGGAGAAAAGACAGCGTCTCTCTCAGTGCGTCAGCAGGGAGGGTCGGCTTCCTTCGGCACTTGCATACAGCAGGGCGTCGGGCAAGTAGTTAGTTGATCTGCTCCAAAATCACTGTGTGGTTTGCTAGGGCAGATGTGGGCATATTTATACCTGGAAGGTGCCGAGTTTGACGTAAGGGTGGACATAATAACGTCACTAAGAACTTGAAGTTCTTTACACGATCCAGGAGTTCTGGGACAAATCAATACTGAAGCAGGGGGAATTCCCGTACTACTGAAGGCTGGCTGTCTTCAAGAACTCGTTGTACTCTAGGAGCTTAGTGGAAGTAGCCATGCCGTATTTGGACTGCATTGGCTGTGCCTAAATATGGTTATGATTCTTATGCCTATATAAGGATATGATAAGTTATACCTATATAAGGGCACGAATTGGGAAATTACACTAGAGCCCTAGATACGTTACAACAGCATACCATTAATGCAAATGTAGGGTTGTTCGTCTCACTTTCTCTGCTAATATTGGTGTAAAATTAGCACAAGCTTTTCGTTGTACTCTGATACTAAAAGATATGCAATGCAATACTTTTCTTAAAAATTGCATTAAATGCAGTGAAAACCACTTCACACATGTCACTGGATTTCTACGGTTTCTGCGTATTCTAAATGGCCCCTAACATAGTATGCCCATGAATGAAAAAATACTCCATGTATTAGTGTGTGAGAAGTTGGCCTGGCATATGCTGTCCATTAGTTCTGGTGGGCACCTTGCACCAGTTCAAACAAACCTTATTGATGATAGGTTTAAAGACAACCTTTATTGAAAGCTATCCTAGTGGTAGCTATGGAGAGCAGCCTTCAGGCTAAGTCTTGAAGGAGTATAAAGCAGCTTCGTTTACCAGATTATAACCTCTTGAATGTCTAAATGAAAGGAGAACCACACAAGGTATATATAAAAAATATATGTATTTATTACTAAAAACTCTCTAGTAATCTCTTTATGAGATTACAGAGCAAGGTACACAATTTAAATTCAATGGACATTCAGTAAATAGCACAATATACACTGGGCCCGAGGGGGGCCAAACCATATATTAAGAAAGTGGTATAAGAACCACGACTTGACTAGACACAGTGCCTAGAGCACGTACAATCGCTGGGACCCCAAGGAACCGCCCAAGGTAGTGACAGAGGGGACCCAAGGGGGACGTGTGCAGTGTGAGAACACAGCCACAAACTCTGTTAGCTTCTATGGGGAAAGTCACGGTTGGAAAGTTAAAGGACCCTTAGGAGAGGACTTTGAGCAAACCCCTTTAGACTTAAGGGGTTCTAGGGCCAACACCCATGGGAACACCGGAGTACTCGAGTTACCTCACCCACGGAAACTGGGTGCATAGGTGTCAAATGGTGTCGGGAATCGTCGTTGAGTTCAATGGCCATCTGCTGCAAAGTGCTGCTGCCGTGAAGAAGAAAAGTGTCCGGTGTGATCCAAGCCTGGATCGAAGATGTGAAGAACCTGAAAGCAGAGGGTACGGAGTCTGGGTCATTTGCCAGTGACCAGGGGCGCGGTAGACGAATGTCTACCGATGTTGGGTGATTCAGGCGCGAGGAGGTGAAGCTTGACTCGGAAGCCTCGAGGACCAGGAGGCTTTGATGACGACCAGGAGCCGGATTCGAGCTGTCCCACGATGGATGTCAAGTGTTGCGGCGTCACAACAAGCCATGGCAACAGCAACCCACGCAGAAAGAGAAAACATGCTTCAGTGTGGACAAGCAAGGTCCAGGGAAATCCCCAAGCGATGGAGAGTCAGGGCACGTCTGGAGCAACCAGAAAAGCCCAAGGAAAGTTAAAGTTGCATTTTCTGGGGCCCACTGGTCAACGGACCAGCGATCGCAAAGGTACCTTGGGAGAAAACACAAAGGAATGACTCACGGAACACTCGTGGAGTGTAGGCCAGCAATCTTCGCTGGAATTGCTGCTTGGAGTCTGGGCTCCAAGTAACCCAACGCACAGCCTCAAGGATCGCCGAGAAGCATATGCACTTGCAAATGTGCACAGTGTCCAGGGTTTCCGGTTCCACGGTACCCACGAGGGCTACGGGTCTCAGCTTTGCTGGGAACTTGGGTCGGCCTCTGGAAAGTCTGGGAACCCACCTCCTGTGTTGCTAATTCTTCGTAGTCCTACGGGAGCTTCGGAGATGCAAACCGGTCAAATGCGTCTTTGGTGCTTGCCACGCAGGGGAGTAACTCCTTTACTCCAAGGGAGATCCTTCAGTCATCTAGCGCCTTGTGGATCATTGAAGTTCCAGGATTCAGTATCAGAGTTTCATCTAGGTAAATCTAAAGTCCTGTAGTCAAGGTTCCTGCTATATCCCCAAGGAAGGGGTGGCACAAACTCTAGGGGACCCACCTATGGGAGGGTTTGGAAAGAGGGGTGGCTACACCCATTTCCTTTGTCCAGTTTTGCGCCAGAGCAGAGGCTGGTAGCCCCTGCAACCTGTTTGAACTGGGCTATGCACAGGGACACCAAATGTGCCCCCAGTGCTGACTCTTGGATTGCACCCACCCAGCCCTAATACACTAAAGCCTGTCTGGGAGGTGGTGACACCTCCCTGTGACAGGAAACCTATTGTCCAGGCCTCCCCTGCTCCCCTGCTGGAGTTTCGTCCAGCAGCAGGAGGCCAGACTCGTGTCTGTGGCTGCAGCATCCATTTTGTGATGGCAGGGTTCTGTTAAGCTGGTACCGGGTGTACCGGTGTGGCCATGTTTCTCCCTCTAGAAGGGTGGAATTATACCCTCGCTGCCACGACTGGCGGGGGGGGGGTATGATTCCAAGATGTTTGACACCAAACATGGCATGTTTCCATGCAGCAATTCCAAAGTTAGCATTTACTGCAAGGTTATAATGCACTTAAGAGTGTATGGTCTGGCTGCATCACAGAACAACCCCGGAGAATAGATTCCTAAGGCTGCAGTAGGGCCCTGCTCATGCATGGGTACCCTCACACACAAAACCCAGCACCCTGCCTTTAGGATTGATAAGGCCTGCCATAGAGGTTCCTGATAGGTTTATATGTGTAGTGTAAGGTAGATATAGGGAACCTATATCTAAGTAAGGGGTGCATATACCACCTTACACAGGCTGCTGTAGCAGACATGTTGTCTAATTTTGGAAGGCTGCCTAGGGGTGGCATAATACATGCTGCAGCCCCTGGTAGGCCTCTGGGGTACCTATGCTTTTGGTATCTAGTGTACCATATACTAGGGACTCATAACCAGTAACCAAACTGGAGTGTACCTAAAGTACATGGAATCATTTTAGAGAGGAAGCAGCTAGGCTGGGGTCCTGGGTAGCAGGGCAGAAGCCAGACTAAAGTCGAAAAACAGTGAAACATCACTGGGGGTAACTATAAAAAGCAAATCCTACTCTCCTAGAGCCATTTCGAGGCTCTCTTTGAAAAAATAATGGTGCAAATAATGGTGCTCAGCACCAGTGCGACCCGGCCCACTTAAAGCCCTGATACATTGTATATGTTTCAGACTGCAGTTCGCAAAACTTTTCAGATCCTTTAGAACTGCGACCTGTCTTTACCTCTGATTTCACCATTACTGTGTGTTTGGCACTGTTTTGCCTGCCAACAGAAGAGTTTTTTTGCTGCCAACCTTGGGTCACGCATTTGCCTGTCTCTGGCTGTTACTGCTGGCCCTTAGGCAGTGGGGATGAATTATTCTTGAGTATGTACTGCCCTGCAGGAGGTGTGACTTTGCAGGATTGCCTGCTTCTGAGGCACCCTGACATCAAGGCGATGAGCGCAGCTCGAAGACGAATGAATGATTCACTCAGGCGCTATTCCGCAGTGATAAACGTGCTGATCAGAGGCAAAGGCGAAATCCCCCAGGCCCGATTTGAGAGGCGAGTCTTGGCAAATGGGAGCTGCTGTGATGTAGAGCAAGAACCATTGCTGCCAAATGTTACAGTAGGGCTAGGCACAAATAAATCTATTGCTTAATTTTGTATTACCTTCTTATTGGGAAAGGCCTTTGAAGAAAAATGATGGTGATATGTATGTTTGTATAAGATGGATCGATCGCTTGCAAGGCGACCATTGAGGGCTCTGGAGCAAAGTTTAAAGTGGGTAAAAAAGATTTTCAGAATACTTGCTTGATCATCCAATCCTTTGCCTCTCTGCTGAACAAACAGAGCAATGTTCACTTATTCTAGTAGCAATTGGGACTCTGTGCAACTATGTGTAAAGGAGGTACACATTTGGCAACATTTTAAGAAGGCAAAAGTGAATGAAAATACAGTGTGTGTATGAAAGTGCCCCTTTTTGACATGCTCACCCCACTTTTTGCCCAGAAATTGATGTGGTTTCGACTGGAAGTGCACTGGGTCACCGCTAACCATATACCCAGTGCCAGACCTCTTTCCTAAAACTGTATCACTGTACCCCAATTGATAATACCTTTGGCACTCCCTGTAAGTCCCTAGTTAGTGGTACGTTTGGTACCTAGGACAAGGAGGCCAAAGCAGGTCCTTACGGGCAGCAGCACTACCTGTGCTACCCTAAAGAATCCCTCATCAAACACATACAGACTTCCACTGCAAGCTGCGTGTTTTCATGCAGCCAAAAATGAAAACGTGACATAGCACACAACCCCGGGTGCCATGTGACAGACACCACATTGTCTAACCCAGGGTGGTGTGGAGTGTAAAAAAACGATGGATTTGGGCCCAGATCTTTGGACTGGGGTGAGTGTGTGACATTGATCCACATTAGGTCCATCACCTGTTGTGTTTGCATATTCCGCCCTAAGTGCGCTGGGGATGCCAAGACGTGGGTCCCAGGCACTCCACACCACTGGAGTCAAGCTAGCCGGGCTGATGAGAGGTGTTACCTCGAAACCGGTCCGGTCCTCGGATGCTTGATTCCGTTCTGGGAAGGACATGGCTTTTGTAGTTCGGACTGGACTGTTCCCATGGGGCACAGGGTCAGAGCTGATTTGCATATCGTCACTGTCTAACCCAGGGTGGTGTGGAGTGCAGAAAAACGATGGATTTGGGCCCAGATCTTTGGACTGGGGTGAGTGTGTGACATTGATCCACATTCGGTCCATCACCTGTTGTGTTTGCAGACCCCACATGGAGCATAGGTGAGACACCACTACTGCATGTCTTACAGACCTAAGGCAGAGTGAACAATACTACATGTGAGGTCATAACTGGATAAGCAGATATGCCCCAGTACTGGTCAACCCTATTGCTGCCACTACAAATGAACAGATAATTCTGGGGCAGAGTAATGCCCACTTGCTACATCAAGTGGTCATATAGGGGGTGTAGTGATCCCATAGGTAAGTAGCCCATTGGCTACTACTCTACACTCCCCAAAATTGAATATTTAAGGGATCCCCTGGTGCCAGACAAGCAGATCCTGCTGACCTGAAAGAAGAAGAACGTGAATAGTCACAAGGAGTAAGAAAAGAAGATCCAGGAACAGACTTGGTGCTAACCCTGCCGGCCGGCCTGCCTGCTGACTTTACCAGTTGCACCAAAAGCCAACCTGTCCTGCTGCTGTGGTGTCTCCCAAGCCTGGGAGACCCTCCAGTACTTCACCCAGGAACCAAGAACTCCTATAGGACAGTGGACCTGTTCCTATGCATTGTGCAGGTACCCAAGACTGAGCTGTGAGGCTCCAAGACTGCAGAAACCCGACTCTGATAAGCACCACTGCACCTGAGCCGCCTAGTCCAAGCTAAAGTGGGACTACTGTGCCAACATGTTCCCAAGACCCTCCAGACTCAAAGCCCACCTTGTGTTTTCCCAGTTTTCACTTCTCAATGACACCTGCAGCCTCTGTTCGCAGGCCCCTTGTACCACAACTGTTTCCGGTAAGAAACCCTGATGCCTAAGTACATCTCTCACTCGTCGCCCCTGGCCCATGGAGAAGAGAACTAAAGATGTCCCCGAGCATTTGAGGTCTGAGCCCCCATGTTGGTTCAGTCCAACTAACTAGCCTTCCAGTCAAAGCTTCCAGCCTCTTTTTGTGAAGACTGATCCCCATTGACTTTCATTGGGCACCCGACGATGTTTTGCACCCTTGCACCCAGTCACCCTAGTGCCGCTGGTAATGTCTGGTTGGTGTGGCCATCGACCTTACCCTCAACTCACCTTAAGTCCTGGAGATTGGCTTCGTAAGTAGCTGTACTATCCCTGAACTTCGTACTTGTTTTTCCTTCCTTAGGATAACATTGCAGTTTCTGAAAAATAAACTTTAAATGCAAAAGTATTTCTATTGAAAAACCTATTTACCTGATCAATCATATTGATTCTGGTGCCTAAATATATATAAAGATACGTGTTATTGTTATAAATTGGTGCAGATCTCCTTATTGAGTTGTGTTGATTATTTATGGACTATTGTGTGTATTTGTAGATTTCTAACACTCCCCTCTGATAAGCCTAGGGCTGTTCGACCATACCACCCCTTAGAAGAGCACCTAGGGATTGCTTGAGAAAGCCCCTGTCCACTCATAAGGGAACCCCTGGACTCTTTGCACCTTATATCTCATTTTGATATATCATATAAAGAGCCAGCTTCCTACACAGTGGTACAGATGAGTCAGTGCATTGTGTGTTTGGGGGCTGTGAAGTGAGGGAGATGTGAGGAAGTGCATTCAGGAGTCAGTGAAAGAAGGCTGCTA
Organism: Lissotriton vulgaris; assembly: GCF_964263255.1. NCBI lineage: Eukaryota > Metazoa > Chordata > Amphibia > Caudata > Salamandridae > Lissotriton > Lissotriton vulgaris. Next base: position 1,313,463,507 of record NC_141689.1, read on the forward strand.
ATGAACATAAAATATGCATATGGACAAGATTTGGAGAGAGAAAAGGGTGCATATGTCTAACGTAGAATACGCATGATTGAGACACTTTGAAGACCACTACCCCTTCAACAGTAATGTATAATTCCCAGTCTCACAATGAGGTACTCTGCATTGTTATCTTAAAGTCTGTGGTTATGATGAATAACCTGCTATCTACGTCATTATCATATGAAATCTCTTTATTGATGTCATAGCTACACTTTCATAATTGCTTAATTAACCTTCTTGTTCTATCAAATATGCTTCAAAATGCAAAGTTTGCCCACTCTTTTTTTCTAAATTTTCATAGGGAAAGAACACCCCCAGGCTCCACTTGTGACAGTCGGGCTCGCTCACTGCGCTCGCTCGCCATCTGCCACTGATCACAAACGTTTTCACCCCAGCACTTTCAAATGTCACCAGCCGCCAAGTCATTCCTCTACTTCTTGTCTTCAAGAAGTACAAGCCTGTTCCTTTGTCTGCTTTCCTCTGAATAATGAGTGTTGCATCCTGTCATATATACACAGTTGATAAATCTCTCTACTGCATCAGTACTGGTTAAAATGAAATTGTTAATTCTTCTTCTCTGTATTTCACTAGCTTCATGAGAAGTTTGATCATCTAAAGAGGACTCATCAGGAAGAGAAAAAAAAGCTTGAAGACAAAAAGAAGGAAATTGAAGATGAGGTAAACATGTTTCAGAAGAAGAAAGCCGCAGCTCAGCTCCTCCAATCTCAGGCACAGCAGGCTGGCTCTCAGCAGACAAAGAAAGACAAGGACAAGAAAAAGTAAGAACGTGTAAAATATACATGTTCGTAAGTCTGTGACAGCTCTTTGGTTTTGTTTTGTTGTGTGTTTGTAGTTTGCTTTTTTTCTCATTCGATCTGGAAACTCGCCTTTTAGCAACAGACTAATCACAATGTTTTTTTTCCTGGAAAGCAGTAAAGCACCCATCAAAACAAAAATATATTTTTCCTTGCAATCATAATTTTTGTTTTTGAAAATCAATATAGTAAGAAGCTAGCTGGGGAGAAGTTGGTTCTTTTGCTGTCATTTCTAGTGGGGTGGGCAATCGCCCCCCTGAAATCATTTGATTTGGGTCTGCAGTTAAAGATTAAATAGAATGTAGCTGTTTTATGGTTTTGCATCATCATTTTAGCCCAGATACTGTGCTTTGTATATATAAATACTTCTATTATTTTTTTGTGTGTAACAGTACGTATTAATGTAGCAGCAACACATTGGTACAAGAAATGTATGTAAATGTGTAGTATGTTCCCTCACATCCTCGCCTTCTTCTGAATCTCATTTCTTTGAAAGTCTTGACATCAAACGTGGAGGAAACTGAAGCTTAAATATTGCTCTTGGTGCCCATAGGAGTGCATACAAATGTTCTAACCATTGCTGACTGTTGCATAAAAAATATGCTGCTGTAGGCCATGCCGTAGGGTCCTTCAGCTGACTGTACATTAAAAAGGCTACAGTCTTTTAGATTTCTTGTCTGCCATTAACATTCCTAGTAGCTCAGAAGGGAGGCAGCAGTACACCTAACACAGACCTTCCACTTTTCTCTTAAGAGTTTTGTTGTATGACCTGCCACTGTCAACTCACCTTAAATATGACAATCACATAGAAGCTTCCATATTTTGGATTTGATCTTTTTTGATTTAGCACCTTTTATTTCTCCATTCCATATTTTCTACGAATCGTAATTGGGTAATCAACCTACCTCATTAATATTAATGAGGTACATCACAATTTGCGACCCCCTTGAAAGAGCTAAATTCACAAGGATGGTGGCCTGCTGGGGTCAGCCGTCCACCAGGTCTGTGATTGCTTTTAAATAAAGCAATCTTTTTTATATTAAATGCAGCCTGTTTTCTTTAAAGAAAAACAGGTTGGGGGGCGTGGCCAAGATGGCGGCTCGGTAGGACGTGTTCCGCGGAGGCTCCCCGAGCCCGATCCCCCCACCGGGATTTTTAGCGGACCTACCACCCTGCCAAGCCAGCCACCGACTGCGGACAGTGTCCGGACCACCAACTGCGCAGCCGGGGCCAGGGGCAAGGCTCCGACACAGAGTGAGGCCCCGCGGAGCAGAGGCATTGCTCGCAACGGCCTAGTGGCGCGAAAACGGAGGCCCGGGCCCCGACGCTCAACTGACCAGGGGGGCCTGCCTCGGCGATTCAAGCACCGGCGCTGCGGCGTCGGAGGTTCCGGCGGCGAGCGCGAGGGCCGAGGTGCGGTGCCTGCCCGCAGAGGACGGCGAGCCCACCACCAGGGAGGCGGATCGATGGGCGCCGGGTCCGCCGGCGCACAGTCCTAAGCAAGACCCCAGCTCGGGCCTAGTCACAGGAGGAGCGGCCGCATTCAACCGGACGGCCTGAGCCTGCAGGTACGCAGCACTTGGTGGGGTGTGGACGGAGGCAGCAGTGGACCGGAGGCGCGTATCTGCGGGGGGTCGAGAGCGTGGAGACCCCTCGCTGCACACAGGAGCTGCCGCGGCCCCCAGGAAGAGAGCAGAGGTCCCAGGACACCGGGCCCCGCGTGACCCCCCGGCTTGGGCCTAACAGCCGGTAGTGACTTGGCAGCTGGTGACGTGGAGGTGCTGGGAGGGCGGCGAACAGCGGGGGAGGCACTGGGAGCGCGCCCACGAGCCCCCCAGACCCAACGATCAAGAAGAGACTTCGCGGGGCCCCATTAAGTGCACAATCACCCGCAGCGGCGCCCAGTGACCCAGCGTAGCCTGACCACCGGTGTGTGCGGGGGATGGGGACCCCCACAGTGGAGGAAAGGGATTAAGGACCGCCGGACAGGTCGAGAGGGGTCGGGGCCACGGACCACAGCGGAGCGGACGGCCCGGTCCACGACATCTGGGCCCCTGGAGCCAGGGACGTGTGGAGCAGTGGACTCCGCGGCATCTGAGAGGAGCCCTGGGGTGCACGGGGCAATCGGTCAGGCCGCAGCACAGTCTACAGAAGGGCCCGGCAGGAGGTGGCGTACTGCAGTGGTGACCGGCCCGAAGGAGTGGCAGCTCGGGGAGCTCAGCAGAGGCCTGGAGAGTCGACCTCGGGCGCCATAGCCCACGGAGAGCACAGGCAAGGGCTGCAACGAGAGGGCTCACTGCAACGTCTCGTGGGACCCGGAGACCGGAGGAGCGCGGCATCCGCGGAACCGAGACACCTTGCGAACGCAGGCCGACCCCTTCTCCCCAGACCGCACGCACCGAGGACTTCTACGGTCCCGACAGGGGCAGCACCCCAACCGGGGCCTCCGGCCAGAGACAAAGTGCGATATGGCGTCCAACAATCGCAAAGAAAACCGCACCATCTCCGATATGCTGACCAAGGGGTCTTCTAAGGTCGACAAAAGCCCTGACAAGCTGGCTCAGGTGCCCCCTCCAAGGGGAGAGACCACACGGAAGGCGAGACCCCGGCGACCAAGGCATTCATGGAGGCCCTCTTCACCTCTCTTAAAGAGGACATCCAAACCTTCCGGCAAGAAATGACAGGGGAATACAAAGAACTCCGACGAGATGTCGACGATCTGGGGGAAAGAGTGGCCGCAAATGAGCTCTCGGGTCAAGCCAGAAGTGAGGAAATAGAACTCCTCGGGCAGGAGATCGTTCGCCTCCACGACCAACAAACGGACCTTCAATCTCATACGGAGGACCTGGAAAACCGCTCCAGACGCAACAACATCCGCGTCCGGAATGTGCCACTCAAGGCGCAGGGAGACGACGTGGCAGGATACCTACAAGCATTATTCCGGATGGTGCTGGAGGAGGACGATGACTTCGTGATCCGTGTCGACAGAGCTCATCGAATGGGCCTGGCTCGCCGTACTCAGGGCCCCCCCAGGACATCTTGGCCTTCCTGCCGGACTATCCCCTAAAGGAACGCATACTGAAGGCGGCGCGTCTCAAACAGCCCCTTCGCTTTCAAGACCACGCAGTGGAACTATTCCAGGATCTGTCGGCAATCACCCTACAGAAACGGAGGTCATTCAAGGTTGCCATCGCCTTCCTACGCAAGGAGGGGGTCCCCTACTCCTGGGGACACCCTTTTTTGCCTCATCTTCAAGTGGAATGGAGCCCTACACCAGCTGCGCTCCTTACGAGACACCTGCGTCTTACTGGGCATCCCACATGAGGAGACTCCACAGGATGATATTGACGAGGGGCAGTCGTCTGGGACTGCATCTGGATCCCCTCGAACGACTTGTGACGGCTGGCAGGAAGTACGAAGGGGCAGACCGCAAAAGAAAAACCTCAAGCCTAATCCCGAAACAGTGGCACAGGAACAGGCTGCAGCGATCCAAGAGGTCTCCAAGGACACTGATGCCGACTCATGAGATGGCTTCGGCGACGGTCGACATCAGCTAAGTTATGGCACCTGGTCGGGGAGAGGGTCGGGGGGCAATGAGCCGCCACTACCACACACCCATACATTGACTCATTTACCACAGGCCTGGACAGACAAGTGAGTGGCCTGGGACTATGTTCACCTGTTTGGGTTTCGGGGTTGAACGGGGAGGGGATGGGGGAGGGGAGGGGGTAGGGGTTGAGGGGGAAGTTGGGGTTAGGGTGGGAAAGGGGGACTGGGGTGGGAGGCCCCGGGGTGTTCGTTCCAGAGAGGCGGGACAAGCGGGGACACGAGAGGGCTATGTACAAAGGTTTGTGGAGATGGACACAGGAGCTCGAGGGCACATCTGGTGCAGGCAAAGTGGTAGCGGGGCAGGGCCTACTTCCCCGAATGGCATCTGACACTTTGCAGGTCCTAACTCTCAACGTTAAGGGCCTCAATAACTCCATTAAGCGGCGGGCGGTGCTCTCGTACTTAGAGAACTCCAGCGCGGCAATTTGCCTCCTACAGGAGACACATTTGCTGGCAAAGGACTGGCATTGTATGCGGTCCAGGGCCTTCCCGACACAACTTTATTCCTCCACTATGGAGAAAAAAGCGGGGGTGGCCATTTTGTTTGCTAAGCACTTCAAGGGCCAAGTAAGGGACAAGGTGGCAGAAATAAAGGGCAGACTGCTAGCGCACACTGTTAGCATTCGTAATGTGGAATTCACAGTGAGAACCATTTACGCACCCAACACTAAGCAGGTACAATTCCTCACGGGGGCATTGTCAGAGGTTCTGGGGGCTGCACCCAAGTATACACTGGTGGGAGGGGACCTGAATCTGGTGGTGGATAATGCGTTAGACAGGTCGGGACACAGATTTGGTGACTCCGGCGCTCTCTCTACGGAAGGGAAGCACTGGCTCGCCAGCAGGGGCTTCAGGGATGTATGGAGGGAGATACACCACACAGCACCGGGGTACACCTTTTACTCACACGTTCATAGGACATATGCCAGGATAGATCACTTCCTTGAATCGGCAGATATAGCCCCTATGGTAAAGGACGTGGAGGTCACCCCAGCGGCACTGTCCGACCACGACGCAATCCTTCTACACTTGCAAGTCCCCCGCATTCACTCTGGTAAGGGTAGGTGGTGGCTCAGGGAGTCCCTGCTCACGCGTAAAGAGGTCACGCAGCAACTAACCCAGACTCTTTCAGACTACCTTAGCAGGAATGACACGGGTGAGGTAGCCATGCCCGCGGTATGGGGGGCGCTAAAGGCAGTGGTCATGGGGGAGCTGATGGCGATTTCGGCCGCTGATAACAGGATAAGGAAAGAAAGGCGCCAGGAATTGACCGCACAGGTACTGGAACTCGAGAGGGTGCATTGTCGGACGGGGGCGCACAGGATTTGGCGCCAACTGAAGAGCGCCAGAGCGCAACTTGCAAGTCTTGGCTTGGACAGGGTAGAATATGCGGCACTACGCCTCAAGCATACTTATTATGTGGGGGGAGACAGGACTGGTCGTCTGCTGGCCAGCAAACTTAAAGCGCAAACAGTCAAGGCCAAGGTGCAAGTCATACGCGAGGACGACGGACACGAGCACTACGAAGACGAGCACATAGCCGAGTCTTTCAGGGCATTTTACACCAAGCTGTACAAGGCCGAACCGGCCGCGGAGGAAGGGGTCGGGTTAGAGTACTTGCATGAGGCCAACGTGACCGCACTGAATGGCGCGAACTCCGAGGCGCTGGACGCTCCCATCCGCCTGGAGGAGGTGGTGTCTGCCATTGCGCGCCTTAAACCACTCAAAGCGCCAGGCCCAGATGGGTTCTCCGCGGGCTTTTACAAACCTTTTGCCACCTTCTGGCCCCAGTGTTGACAAAACTCTTTAATCCGTTCCGAGGCCCAGGCTTGATCCCGCAAGAGATGCTCGAGGCAGACATAATCGTCCTACCAAAACCCGGAAAGGACACTTCTAAATGCGCGGCCTATCGGCCAATATCGCTTCTGAATGTTGATCTGAAGCTTTTTACCGGAATCTTAGCCGCAAGGCTAGGGCCTTGTCTCCCAGGCATAATTGAACCAGACCAGGCGGGCTCTATACCCTCACGTCAATGCGCGGACAACACCAAACGCCTGTTGCACGTCATCGATAAAGCCCACTACAACGATTCGGACGCTGCCCTGCTGTCGGTTGACGCTGAAAAAGCGTTTGACAGAGTGGACTGGACCCACCTCGATAGGACTCTGTCGAGATTCAGGCTTGGGGAGAGGTTCAGAGCCTGGGTGGCAAGCTGTTACGCGGCCCCTCGTGCAACTATTAGGGTGAACGGGACGGGCTCCAAGCCACTGGACATCCGGCGAGGCACGAGGCAAGGCTGCCCTCTTTCGCCGATGTTGTTCGCCATGTACATGGAGCCGTTTGGCCAACGAGTGCCTAGATAACCGGAACATAAAGGGCATCACCTTCGGAGGCGAGGAGCAGACCATCTGTAGAAAAAGGTAGGGCTAGGACCTTTCTCAAGATTTGCCCGGCGCTAACCGCCCTTGTACCATTCAAGTTTACCAAGCAATGAGGCAGGCGCCGGAGACCAGAAGGCAGGAAACAGAAGTTTATTCCGACGGAGCAGAACACATCAGATCAGACAACAAGGTATCATGTCGAGGTGCTCTAGCGGCCTCTCCGAGGCCTGGCCTCTTATACACCGGTTTATGGCATGTGACCTTCCTTTAATACGATCGAGTCTTTGTAAGGCAAGAGAAAAAGACATCCCCGTAATCCTAGTGTCAATCCCACCCCCATATACCTTCACAATAGAGGGTTTCAACCTGCTGATAAGAGGAGGGGACCATCACGCAGCTGAGTGTTCCGTCGAGTCTTAGGATGTGTGCGCCTGATCATATCACAGGGGGTGGGGAGGCCTGGATCAATAGAGGGTCCTTTGAAGGAGAGCGACCTCATACAATAAAGGGCAGTAAATGACATCTCCCAGCTTAGGCAATGGCCTCGGACCTGTGTGGACAGTCGGACACGGGGTGAGGGGTTATCAATGGAGTGGTATTCATGCCGCGTGGACAATCCAGCGCAGGAGGGAGGTTTGTCAACAGAGGGGCATTCATGGGAGGAGAGGAGGTGTTGGTCAGGCGCTAGCGTGACTCCCAAGGACAGGGTCATGCAGAAGGGCCCTGCTCGTAAGGAGGAGGAGGGAGGGGGAGCCAGGGTGCGCGGAGGAGGCTTGCTGGGTCAGAGGGACGTGCTGGCGATCGATCGTGGACAGGGAGACCATGATACCTAAAATGGCTGCCATGCACGTAATACATAGGTGACCTAGAATATCTGCCGTGCATGTAGTACTTAGGTGACAAGCTGGCGCAGATGATGTTCAGATCGCAAGTCAAAATTCCACAGTCCTCCCTTTTAACATATCTCGCCAACTTGTCAGTTTGAATTTATTCCCATAAGGCCACGTATTTCTACTTCATAGAGGGGACTCATGTGCTCGTTTCGGAAGTCCAAAGTCTTTGGGCACATACAGTTAGAAACAAGGCCGCACAAAGGTGGCAGACATTGGATACCTAAACAACACCCACATAAGATCACAACAGGTATCAACACAAAGGAAAACAACTTCCAACCCCAATTCTTCAAAGTGTCCCAAAACCAGTTCCCAAGCGACCATCCTTCTTGTTCTTGGTGAACCTCTGAGGAAAGTCTGTGGAGGTGTTCAATGGCTTTGTAGACTGAAGGCGAGTTGTCAGGCACGTATGTGCAGCAGCTGGATCCGATGATGCGGCATGCTCCTCCTCGGTCGGCTAGGACCACGTCTAGGACAAGTCTATTTTGGAGGGTCACGAGGCGGACCGCCTGAAGTTCCGCAGTGTTGTTGGCGAGGATACCGGCAGTGATGTTGATCGTTGTTTCTACTGCCTGGGTCAGGTGCCGGATAGCACGGCTGTTTGCCATTGGGCCCCACAGAGGAACAAGTCCCTTTGCTGCATCTAGGAACTGTGCTCCGGTGGAGTCGGCTTGTCCAAGGTCGTCTGCACGCCTCTGCCTGTGATGGTTGGCAGGGGCTACATATGTGGGTGGGAGAACGAAGGCAATGTAACAGGTACCCTTCCAACCCTTCGGGAGCCAGGTGTAGGCCTTGGTGCCACACACAAAGTACATGTTTGGAGAAGCAACAAAGGAAGGGGGGTCAGCTGAGTCCAATGTTCTGGTGGTCTGGCAGGCGCTGTGACCCACCAGCTGCGTTCCATGGCCTTCGAGACACACAAGACCTGTGACATTGATGACAGACAGAGCCACAGTCAGTGTTGCGGTAGTTTGTTTTTGTAGATGAGAAAAGGTGGTCCTGGCTGGATTGTGGAGCACCTGTACTTCGACTCGTTCTTTGGCTGGAATGTTTTTGATGAAGGTGGCGCCTGTGAGCGCAGGACACAGGGCAGCAGGAGTCTTCCCGGTTCTGTTCAGCCAGAACCCAGAGTAGAAGTGTGACACTGTCCGGCCAGAGGTGGCGTTATCCTTGTGGCTCTCTTGCATGAGGATCAGCCAGGCGAGGCAAGAGCCGTGAACTGAGAAGGGTGAAGGGATGAAGGGAATAGAGTGTCCGGTGGCATGCGGGAGCAACCCGCAGATCCAACAATTCGTAGCATTGGCAGCAATGTTGTGTTGGTGCAACAGTTGCACAAAGGAATTGTTCCAGAATTCCCTGCGCCTTTCTCGGAGCTGAGGCGACAGAGAGATTAGGTGATGCTCTTTCAGGGGGGTCGGCTGTACAGTAGGTAGCAATGCCTCATGAGCCGGTGTGTTTTCTTCCAGAATCCAGAAGGAGGTCATGAGGAGGAGGCAGAAGAGGAAGACAATGAAGAGTGCGATTATCTTTGATTTGTGCAAGTTGTCAGTCTTTGGATTTCTATACTGGGTATTTCCTGTTGCTTCCATCATCTTCTTATCTGGCGCTTCCATCATCTTCTTATCTGGCGCTTCCATCACCTTCAAGGGAGCTCGGTAGCGGGCAGAACCACAGACTTCGTTTAGCTTCTCTTCCGGCAACCTTTGATTGTGTTTAGGTCACCGTTCTGAGATTTAACTAAGTCCGTGGCCTACTTAGCCGAAACTCCCCCCTTTCGACGCAGGAAATACCCTTCTCTGGACGGCACAGTGGGATCGGAGAATTTTGCAAGTTCGAGTGCCCCCGTATCGGGATAACAGTCCAATATCGGTCGGTCTTTGCTCAGGAGCTCTTCTTGGGTGCTGACGTTTTCTGTCGTGGCCAGGTTTGCAGAGACTTTTCGGCAATGATGCGCATGCAGCCAGTGCCTCTTCCCCTCCACTCGGAGTGCCGTTCGGGTGGTGATCAGCACTTGCCAGGGGCCCGTCCACCGAGGTTCCAGACTCTTGGTTCGCTGGAAATTTCGTATCAGCACGAAATCTCCCGGTTGGATGTCATGGCCGGGGCCCCTGGAAGCATCGGGGATAGCCTGCTGCACCTGTTGATGGATGACAGACAATGTTTTAGTTAACTTGCACAAATAATCAGATAGTAGGACGTCCGGGACGTCATGAATGGAGGTCGGTTTGGGAGCAGTCCAGAGATTCATCGGACGCCCAAACACGACCTCGTAGGGGGTCAAATGGTGCTTGGTGGGAGTGGAGCGCATTGATAACAAGGCCAGTGGGAGGGCATCCGGCCAGTTAAGTCCAGTGGTGGCCACTATTTTTGCCAGTTTCAGCTTCAGGGTGGCATTATGGCGTTCCACTAGACCAGCGGATTGGGGGTGGAAGACCGCATGAAATCGTTGCTTCACCCCCAACCCTTTTAGGATTAATTGGATAACCTCAGCTATGAAGTGGGGGCCGTTGTCGCTCCACAAAATTCGACAAAGGCCATAGCGAGGGAAGAATTCCTTCAGTAGTACTTTGGCAGTAGTCATGGCAGTGTTGTCACGGGTTGGATAGGCTTCCACCCATTTGCTGAAGGCACACACAATGACTAGTACATACTTCAGGGTTTGGCATCTCTCTAGTTGGATGTAATCCATCTGAAGGACCTCAAAGGGGTGATTGGGGGTCCCGAACCCTCCCCGGGGTACTACAGTCCCTTTCCCGGGGTTGTGTTGCAGACAGATGAGGCACTGCTGAACTAGGCGTCTGGCTGAGTCGGGGATTTTGTCGTTATGCCAGACTTTGGAAATGAGTTCGATCATGGGTGCAGATCCTATGTGTGCGGGGGAGTGAGCCATTGTCAGTATGGGAATCAGATATGAGTCGGGCAGCAACCATTTGTTTGCATCTTTTGTTCGCCAGCAACCCTCTTCGTCCTTCAAACCCACCCTTGCCCACTTAGTCAGTTCGTGAGGGGTGCTGGCCGACTGTATGTCTCTGATCATTTCCCTTGTGTCACTCCATTTTTCTGCTTGTGACCTGGTCACATATATGCGTGTCACTGTCCTATTCTCAGCTGTGGTTCGTGCAGTGATGTCGGCTAATGCATTCCCTTGTCCGACTAAGTCTGTCACTCTTTTGTGTGCCTGACATTTGATCACCGCTAATCGTTTGGGGAGGAGAACTGCCTCAATCAGAGCGGACACTAAATCTCCGTGGAGGATTGGGGTACCGTGGGATGTCAGGAATCCCCTCTCCCTCCACAGGAGCCCAAAATGGTGGACCACCCCGAAGGCATACTGGCTGTCCGTATATACGTTCGCGGTGGTCCCTGCGGCTATGATGCATGCTCGGGTGAGGGCTATCAGCTCTGCTGCCTGGGCAGATCGTTGTGTGATGCAGGCTGTCTCAACTACTGTTCGGGCTGTCGTGACTGCATAGGCAGCTGAAGTGGTGCCATCTGGGAGTTTGATGCATGAGCCGTCTACCCATAGCTCTCCATCGGGGTCAGGAAAAGCAGTGTCTCGGAGGTCAACCCTACTCCTAGTCTGTTCGTCTGTGAGGGTCACACAGTCGTGTATGGGAGGAACGTCGGGGTCGTTTTCAGGCAGGGGTAACAATGTGGCAGGATTCAAAGTCGTGCATCTCTTAAGGGTGATGTGGGGTGCAAGCAGAGTCAACTCGTACCCTGTCAGTCGTGCGCTAGTCAGGTGTTGGGTCTTTGTCTGGTTCAAAAGGGTGTCAACTGCATGGGGCACTAATACAGTGAGGGAGTTGGAAAGTACGATTCCCTCGCTCTGACGGATGGAGACAGCAGCGGCAGCTACTGCTCGAAGGCAGGCAGGTAAGGCTCTGGCTACAGGATCAAGAGTGGCGGAGAAGTAGGCACAAGGGCGCTGCTTAGGGCCAATCGATTGAGTCAGGACAGACAATGCGCATCCCTCCCTTTCGTGGGTGAAGAGGGAGAAGGGTTTGGAGTAATCCGGCGTTCCGAGGACGGGTGCTGAGCAGAGTGCATCCCGTAATTCCTTAAAGGAGGCTTGACACTCAGTGGTCCAAGGAAGCGGGGAGGGGACATCTTTGGTCAGCAGGGCAAGTAATGGTTTCACAATGAGGCTGTAATTAGGCAACCACTGTCTGCAAAAAGAGGTTAGGCCAACCAAAGAGCGGACCTGCTTTTGCGTTTTTGGGATGGGGGTGTCTAGGATAGTTTGGATTCGGTCAGGGGTAAGTTTCCTCCCTTCCTTGGACAGAAGATGGCCTAGGTAAGTTACTTGTGGCTGGCAGAACTGTAGTTTCTTTTTGGAGACTTTATGGCCATTTTCTGCAAGGAAGTGTAGGAGTTGGACGGTGGCTGTCGTTGCCAGCGGGGTGGTGTCGGCCGCCAAAAGGATATCATCGACATATTGGATCAACACCACTCCCTCTGGTAGCTGGAAGGCATCCAGCTGTCTTTTGAGAGCCTGGCTGTAAATGCTGGGACTTTCAGTGTACCCCTGGGGAGCTCTACAGAATCGGTACGAGCGAGATTTTAAAGTGAAGCCGAAAAGATAACGGCTGTCTTGGTGGATGGGGATAGAGAAAAATGCGTTTTTAAGGTCGACAACAGAGAAGGTGGTGGCAGTGGACGGGATGAGGGTCAGAATGGTGGTGATATCAGAGACCACAGGATATTGGGGTACAACCACTTTGTTAATCTCTCGTAAGTCGATGATGAAGCGGTATGCTTTCTCATCTCCTTCACCTTGTTTCTTAACAATAGGTAGGATTGGGCTGTTGCAGACGTTGCTAACCACTTCTTCAACCACTCCTGCATCTACCAGAGACTGAATGATCGCTACCAGTGCCTTCTCACCCTCTGGGGATATCCGATATTGCGGGAGTTTCGGGAGCATAGCGTCCTGTCTTACAGTTATATGAATAGGGTCAATCATCATTCGTCCCACATCAGAGTCATTTTTGGCCCACAGGTACGGAGGCAGGGTGTCAAGCAGGGACAGGTCAGCGTTAGTTATGCAGCACATGTGTCGTGGGGGACGGGATCTGGGCATGTCTGGGTTGTCGTACAGAATGACTCGTATTCCATCTGGGGAACACCTAATGGTAGCTCGAAAATGTTTCAGTAAGTCAATGCCCATAATGGCGTCAGGGGAGTTGGAGGAGAGTAGAAATGTCGCGTCAGCAGTGTTGCTTTCTAGGTCAAAGGTAATAGGTACGGACAGGGGGTTAGTGGAGGGCGTCCCATCGAAACCTATCGACGTTATGTGTGAGCCAGACAAGGGTGCCCTTGGAATCAGTCGTTTTGATAACACACTACGTGTCGCCCCAGTGTCTACCAAGAATGGAGACTCTGTACCCAAGACCTTAGCGGTGACATAAGGACCTTGCTGGTCAACACAGAGCTCGACTGGATCCCTCCCTTGCCCCTGGCAGTCCTATGCAAAATCAGGGGCATTTTCACCTTCGGATAGCTGATATTGATTCTGTCGGGGACGGTCAAATGTATTCAGTCTTCCTGATCTGTCATTGTTAGTGTCGTTGGAGTTCCCTCGTCCCTGTACTCTATTCCTCGGACCACCTGCCACATCCCTGGAATCCCTATTTCTATTCATCTCTAGCAAAACCGGACACTGGGTTTTCCAATGGCCGAACCCTTTGCAGAAGGCGCATTGGTCATTGCTAATATCTCTCCGTCCAGTGTGAGATGTCGGGGTGTGATCCTTAGGAGGTAGATCTCTGGGGGCGTTTGATAGGTAGTTCCCCCTTTGATGTTCCCGTCCTAGCGCTATACCCTGTATCTGGGCTATCATTACCCTTTCCTTCAAATCTTTCTTCTTTTTCTCGGACGCCCTATCATTCTCATTCTTTTGGTGCTCGTAATACTGAGCCATCTGAAGGATAGCTGCGGGTTTGGAGGCCCCCCAACTACTCTCACTTGTCTGTAGTTTTTGGGAGACTTCTTGAGTTAGTCCTTTTACATAATTTTGCACAAACAGGTGCTGTCCGGTTGCGGTGGTCATGTCCTGGCCACTGTAGTCGGAGAACACTGTCTCAAATCGGGAGAAGTATTCTGACACATCTTCCTGGGGTTTCTGTCGACAGGCCGTGACTATCGACCAGTCTACTTTTCTTTCCGGGACCAGTGTTTTTAATTTCTGAACTATTTTATCTGGGAGTTCCAGTATGTCCTTCACTGGTTTACTCCCTGGCTCTCGCTGTCTGTCTAGTTTACCGAGTTGGTCCCAGGTATGTCCAAACAGATCCGTGTGGTCAGCCTTCCGGATTTGCTTCCACACGTCGGCTGGCAGACATAGCCCAAAGAACAAGTCAATATCTGCTAAAGTCATTATTGTCGAACCCAAGGCTGTACCCAATTCGGTATAAAATGCTGTCGGGTTCTTTCTTAAGTCGGGCAGGGTTTGCTTAAAGGTTAGGATATCTTGTCGGTCCCATGGTTGGTAAACCCAATTGTACACAACCCTTCCTTTTGCATTTTCATTATTAATATCATCGCTCGTTCCCTGGCCCCGTGGCGGGATCCAGTAAGGAGCCGCTTCTCTGATAGGCATCATAGTATTGGCTACTTCTGCCAACCTTGCTTCAGGGACCGTAACCTTGGCTTCTGGTTTCTGTTCCGTGAGGTGGCGGAGGACCTCAAGCATTTGCATGAAGAGCTCCGTCGCCTCACGTTCAGTCCCATCTCCAACATCAATTTTCCCATACAGCGTTGTTAATTTAGCGGGACCCTTGCTCTGATACCTATCTTCATACGCGTTCAGGGTGTGGTAGCTGAATCGCAAAATAAAATGCCGCCTGTGGCTTTCGGCATGTGAATTATATATGTTCATTGTGTACTCTTCGCTCTCCCTTCGTTCTACCAAGGTCTTTGCTATTTTGTCGATCCCGTCCCGCTCATCTTTGCTTAATCTATTTAATCTGGCCGATGATTGTTTGCTAGACTCGGGGTCGTCTGATGAGGTTGTTAATGTGGCTGGTGCAAAGGCCGTGAGGGCTGGTGCACTAGCGCTGAGATCGCTTTCGCTCACACTCGGAGCGTGAAAGCTTTGTCGGCAGGGGGCATATGGAGGGGGCATGTAGATGGTTGGGGGACCTAGTAGTAGCTCGTCGTCCGCTCGTTGTTTGGAGGGCAATTCAGGGTAGAGCGCAGAGGGGGTCCTAACAGGACATTGGCCTGTCGACCCTGATTCTTGGTTTCGCATAGTTTCCTTTCTTTCTTTTATTTCTTCTTCTAGTTGCTTTGCGGCTAGGTGGGCTGCCTTTCGTAATTCTTTCCCTATTTTTGCTTCTTCTCTTTTCTTTCGTTGTTCCGTTTCTTTGCGCCACATGCCGATACTGTCGAGCATAGTGGGCGTGGTCTTATTCTTCTGGAGCGCTATTTCTAATGTTTTTATTTTATTTTCGTCAAAGGAACCTATCAGTGGCCACTGACTTTCAAGGTTCTTTTTCGTATATTTATGCCATAGTTTAGTGTAAGCTATAGCGACTAGTCCATACTTAGTGAACATGTCCTTATTAGGGGTGCCCTCCAGTGGAGCTGGATGGTTCATCTCTAATAAGCGGTCCGGGCTAAACAGGCTACCAACCAGTGGGGAGAAGACAGGCATGACGGATTACAACGGGGACAAAAGTCTGCACTACCTATCTTATCACGGCGGACAAAGACTAGACAGAATATTTCTATTCTACGTTGTTTGGAGGCCGTGAATACCTCAAAAGAACCAATACCGAATAATCGGCCAATCAAACAATCCAGTGGGGAGAATAAGTGGGCACGAAAAATTATCGCTACCCACTCTTTCTCTACCTGCAAAGAGAGGCCTTGTTCTTCCCTGTTTGCAGACAAAGAATCTCCAGACAATAATCCACGAACGATAGTTCGGGAAACAGTGGGGGAGGAAGATAGGTACGACGGATTACAATGGGGACAAAAGTCTGCGTTACCTATCCTTCACTGCTTGCAAAGAGAGAGCCTGTTTGTTTTTCCCCGTTTGCAGACAGTGAATCTCCAGAGGGTTTCAACAAAGCGTAATACTAGTATTATCCAAAAACAATTTCCTCAATTCGTCGTGTTTACACGACCTTACCCGGACCGCATGGACGGTTTCCTGTCCTCTGGATCCAGCGCCCGATCGTCCTCTCTCCTTCGTGTTGTTCGCGGCACTCCTGATGGTTCCCAGTCAGGACCGTAGATCACTCGAGAGAGGTCTGTTCAGAACTAGTGAAGGTCGGATGATCGGCTGTCAGACGAGGGTCTATCGGACACGAGCTCTTCCCGATCGTTGCAGTCGTTCACTCTGTCATCGGGACCTCTCCCACTGGATCCACGTGTCACTGATGGGCCCCACGCTTTGGGACGCCAATTGTAGAAAAAGGTAGGGCTAGGACCTTTCTCAAGATTTGCCCGGCGCTAACCGCCCTTGTACCATTCAAGTTTACCAAGCAATGAGGCAGGCGCCGGAGACCAGAAGGCAGGAAACAGAAGTTTATTCCGACGGAGCAGAACACATCAGATCAGACAACAAGGTATCATGTCGAGGTGCTCTAGCGGCCTCTCCGAGGCCTGGCCTCTTATACACCGGTTTATGGCATGTGACCTTCCTTTAATACAATCGAGTCTTTGTAAGGCAAGAGAAAAAGACATCCCCGTAATCCTAGTGTCAATCCCACCCCCATATACCTTCACAATAGAGGGTTTCAACCTGCTGATAAGAGGAGGGGACCATCACGCAGCTGAGTGTTCCGTCGAGTCTTAGGATGTGTGCGCCTGATCATATCACAGGGGGTGGGGAGGCCTGGATCAATAGAGGGTCCTTTGAAGGAGAGCGACCTCATACAATAAAGGGCAGTAAATGACATCTCCCGGCTTAGGCAATGGCCTCGGACCTGTGTGGACAGTCGGACACGGGGTGAGGGGTTATCAATGGAGTGGTATTCATGCCGCGTGGACAATCCAGCGCAGGAGGGAGGTTTGTCAACAGAGGGGCATTCATGGGAGGAGAGGAGGTGTTGGTCAGGCGCTAGCGTGACTCCCAAGGACAGGGTCATGCAGAAGGGCCCTGCTCGTAAGGAGGAGGAGGGAGGGGGAGCCAGGGTGCGCGGAGGAGGCTTGCTGGGTCAGAGGGACGTGCTGGCGATCGATCGTGGACAGGGAGACCATGATACCTAAAATGGCTGCCATGCACGTAATACATAGGTGACCTAGAATATCTGCCGTGCATGTAGTACTTAGGTGACAAGCTGGCGCAGATGATGTTCAGATCGCAAGTCAAAATTCCACACATCAGCTTGTACGCAGACGACATTCTGGTCGCTGTTGAGAACCCGGGGGTATCGATCCCAGCATTTCTGCAGGAAATGGAGCAGTTTGGGAAGGTCTCAGGCTTTAAGATGAACATCCAGAAGTCCGTAATCCTACCACTGGGGTCCAATGCGCGTCAGCCTAATAGAGGGTCGCTTCGGATCAGAGGGCTACAAGAACAGCTGGAATTACCATACTTAGGAATAGACCTGTCCCCCTCGACGGCCCAAACGGTGGAAAATAACTATACCAAGCTCTTTCACCGTGTCCAAGGAGATTTCTTCCTCTGGCGACATCATCCGCTGTCATGGCTAGGCCGGGTGGCAGCCGTCAAGATGTCTGTGCTGCAGAGGGTGCTATACCTGTTCCAGACCATCCCGGTTACTCCTCCACTGGGCATGCTTAAAAAGATGCCAGACGCTATACAGCAATACGTCTGGGCCGGGAGGCGCCCTAGAATGCGGCGCGACCTCATCTCACGGTCACAAGCCGAGGGGGGGCTAGGGGTCCCTGACCTGCATCGTTACTTCCAAGCTACCCAGCTGCGCTACCTCCTGGAGTGGTCCAGACCGACCTCAGAGAAAAGGTGGCTCTTTCAAGATAGGGCAATGGCGGGCATGTCGCTTTGGCAAGTCCCATTCCTGGCAAGACGCGACAGACCGGCATATATCAAGAAATCTCCCATCACCAGGATACTCTTACAGGTGTGGGACGCAGTAGCAACAACTAGAGATCTCACCTCCTTCCCGTCACCGATGACACCCCTTTTTGATAACCCGGTGTTCGTCCCCGGGACGGCCCCTGGCGCCTTTTCTCAGTGGCGATCCACAGAATGTAGTTCGGCAGGACATCTGTTTGACCGGCAGGGCTTTATGACACTGGAGGCTCTCAAGGAGAGCTACGGGATAGACCAGCCGCATAACTTCCAATATTTTCAATTAAGACACTGGCTCACTCACAAGGAAGTCGCCCCGCAGGTAGACCGCTTCCTCACACCCTTTGAGAAGTGGCTTCTGGCCAAGTCGGACGATAAGAGGGCGATCACGGAACTTTGCAAATTTCTGGCCCCAGCGCGGGCAACTAAGTCAGCGGGGCAGAAAAGGTGGGAGAAAGAGCTCGGGCGGGCACTCTCGGACAGGGAATGGCACAATATATTTTTCAGGGCCCATCACACGGCTAGGAACATGGCGAGTAGGGAGGCCGCGGTCAAAGTGGCCTGTTACTGGCACCTGACTCCGGAATGCCTCCACCAGAGCAACCCTAGGCGAGATCCAAAGTGCTGGCGGGGTTGCGGTCAGACTGGGACCATGCTCCATCTGCTCTGGGAATGCCCGGAGGTGCAAGACTACTGGGAGGAGGTACTGAGGGATATAGATTTACACTTCGAAACGGAGATCCCACGCTTCCCGGCATACACGATCTTAGGCCTACCTAACAAATTGACTTTTCCACTCAAATCAATCCAGGGGAAGCAAATGGGGCTAGCAATGGGCGCAGCGACACACCACATCCTCTCACTGTGGGGCAGCTTGCGCAAACCCTCACACACGGGATGGCTCCACAAAATCTGGTTCATAATGGGTATGGAGCGCATACAGGCCTCTCTCACGCAAACCACGGACTCGTTCCGAGAGATATGTCGCCCCTGATTGCACTACTCACCACTGAATTTCACGAACTGACTTGCCGCAAATACCTTCGAGTTCTCAGACTGGCTGATGAATTTCACAAACCTACTGATGCTCAAGGGCAGACAAAGAAAAGGCGAAAGCCCAGGTGATTCCCTAATTAGGCCTTGGCAGAACACACCGGGGGGTGGGATGGGAGAGGGGGGGTGGGATGGGCACCACGGTTGTTGAGATAAAAGGGGTTACGGAGTGGGGTCAGTTGGGGTATCCTGTTACTTGAAAATGGCTTTCACTGCATACATGGACACATGGCCCGAGGCCGGCCGATCTTAGGGCTCTTTCCCAGGAGCCCTGAGTGGAGCTCACAAGAGATGGTGGATTGCATATGTCCTATCACTGTAATGTACTATGCTGTTGCCAATAAAAACAAATTTGATTTTTTTTTTAAGAGCAAGCAGGGACCCATGGGTCCACTGCCTGCTCTTCAAAACGTTTTACAACCTTTCCCAGGGGGAATGTGTCCCTTGCGGACCCCTTCCCATCTGCAAATGGGTTACCACCAACTTAAAACTGGTGGTAAATTGTGAATGTTTTGCGACCGCATTCACGTCACAAAATATTCAGAACATACTGCTGCGGTTCGCTGTTTGGAAGGTACAGCCTAAACACGCCTCTTCCAAATGCCGAATCGCAAACCAATTTGCGATTCAGTAACAGGTTACCAAATCGCAAAATAGCGTTTGATACATGTAAGAAGCCTTTTTTGTGGGCGCAAACAGGCCGATTCTGTGAAACTGTCCGCTTGGGAACGCAAAATTGGTTGATACATGTTGGCCTTAGTTCCCTGTCCTGAAGTTTAAAAAAACAAGCATAAGAAGGAAGGGTAAGCATATCCTGCCACCCTAAACCCCATTGAGGGACCCAGAGAGCCCCCTGGGCCAAAATGCAAAAACCTCAGCACTTATTGCCACAAACCCATGGGACTCCTGTGGGATAGTGAAAAAAAAAACAGAATGGCAGCCAGGCCCGCAATCCTAAGTTATAGACCCAAGGGAGCCCACCCCCGGGGCCACATTTCATAAAGGGAGAAGGGCTCGCTGCCCCCCTCCCCGGGCCATTATAGAGGGGAGACAAGGTAGGCAGCTCCTCTCCCCAAACCATCAAAAGCCCGGGGGGAGTCCACCCCCTGGGGCACAAATGTTTACAGCGGAGAGGGGGGGTGTGCGTCACCCATCCAGATCCTTGTATGGCACTGGGGATCCCAGAGCCAGCTCACTATCTGTTCCTGGGGAGCCCACTCCCTGCATACAGCAGTTTGCCTGCCCACACTGGTGCGGGCAGGGAAACTTGTGTTTTCTCCCGTCTGGTTGGAGCATTTTTGAAATTCCCACCAAATGGAAGCAAACACTGAGTCTGCCCCCAGCGGATGGGAGTTTTGAAAATGATCCTGTCCGCTGGGAAGAACCGTTCGATCTGTTTCCCTGAAACAGATCAGGAGATTGCTGCCACCCGCAGGGAGCTGCATAAGTAGCTACTCCCTGCGTGCGGGAACAGTGCTGGCTCCCTGAATACACAGGGAATCAGCTTGGGCCATGGGGCCCTGGGGCTCCCCCAGTGGACCCAATGTTATGGATGGTGGGTACCCTGGGTGGGCACTAAGGCACCCACCTTGAAATAATGCGGGTTCATGGGTGTAGGATCCCTAGGACCAAAAAAAGCTCAGGAAGGGGCACCATGCGGCCCCCCTCCCTTTTCAGATAAGAAGTGGCACTGGGGAATAGTGCCCCGAGGGCCTTTTGAAGACCGGGGAGAGGGCCTGTGCCTCCTTTACTTTAACACCTTGCGTGCGGCCCCGATTTCCCCAGTGTGCTGGACATTCCATAACTGGGTGTGGTCGTGACGGAACCATTCCGTCATCAGCACAGCTCAACTGTGACTGATGATGGAATGGTTCCGTCACAAGCATTGAAGGGGTTAAAAAAAATAGGGCCTGGGTATGGGTCCCCTGGGCCTATAGAGGCTCAGGGAGGAGAATCTCCAGCCCCCTCCCCTTTAAAGCATATATGACCCAGGGCCTTTTTAAGGCACACTGAGGAGGTAATGCAACCCCCCTCTCCTTAAAAAAAAAAATACAACCATAGGAGATGAGGTCCCCAGTTCCTTAATAAGACTCTGCGAGGGGGGCCACATGACCCCCGTTCCCTAAAAAGACTTGGGGAGTGTGATTGTTTCAGCACTGGAGGTGGGCATCTTTGTACCTATAATGGAAAAAGAAAAAGGAGACTCAGTGGGAGGGGGAAACACAGCCCGCTTCCCCTTTAAAATACCTAAGTCTCTGGAGGATGAGGTCTCAGGCCCATAATAGGTTCCGGGAAGGGAAAATCACGAGTCCCGCCTCCCTATTAAAAAAAAAAATATGGGGCGTGTCCAAGCAAGATGTCTGAGTGGACGTGAGCCGCTTCAGCTCCGGCCCCTGAGTTTCGCCCACTGATCTCTATTGCACCCACAGAGGACCAATAGGCTTGTAATCTCCTCCCGCTGGTGGACGTGCTGACCGGGAGCTCAGTATCTGCCTCATGTCCAGATTTGGGGTGTGATTTCTGCCCAAAGAAGCAGCAGACTAGGGAGCCAGGCTCGCAATTGAAATGGCGCGGAGATGTGCGGAGGGTGGAACGACAGGAGCAGAGCTACTGCTCGCAACCCAGTGACTTACCCCGCCTACGGCTCCTGTGAGAAGACTCTGTCTCTGCCCGGCAAATATGCGAGCTGCGCAGGGCTCCGGAGCACACATGGACAACCTGTGAGTGTCCAGGCGGCCTGAGGCACTGTGTTGAGAGCGGCCGCTGCTTAGTACACGCTGCACTGGAAGCTCATTTGCAGCATCGCGAGGGCCCGGCGGGACTGCCATTGATGACCAGGGGATGGGACCAACAAATGCTTGGGTCTGGTTCCTACCTGGCCTAAACCACTCTAACTGGATAAACAACAAAAATGGCCAGGTACATACATTTGAAACTATTGAGATTAGCACCACACCTAGCCAATAATCCTAAGCGAGGGACGTTTTCATTCTGATTATTTTTTACTTTGTTTTACATATTTTTCTGTTCAAACAATGTGCCAAAAAGGGACACTACTATCAAAAACATTAGACACCATCAACACATATTACAAACAATGACCACATGAATACATGAAATACATTCATATAACAACCAATGTTAAGGTAATGAAAAAACATTCATATAGACACCATATATAAACACAAGGGGGTAGATGCCACCAACTACTGCATTTATGGGGCACCAGTCCTAGTTTCGTGTGTACAAACAAGCGGCCAACTAGAAATTTTCATAGGCCTGCCTGTAAGCTACACTGGAACACAGTTCTTTTCTAAGGGTCTGATTTGCAAGAAAGGATTATTTAAACTGTATTTTCTGCAACACCCTTAGACATTCTTATTCCAGCGTTGAGTCAACGTGTTTCGAACCCTTAAAACACTCGGGGGTTCTCCTCAGGACAGGGACTGGAGATGGCCTGTGTGTCTTTTCTTTCAGTGCTGTAGTATCCCATTCACAGAAGGGGCGGGAAACCTTATAACTTAAATCCTTGCTTGCTAGCGAGGTCCCTTCTCTCATTGATGGGTCGCATTGAGTTTTTTGCGAGTGAAGGCGCTGCGCTTACAACTTCTCGTATCGTCTGGTTCAAAAAAGCGGAGTACGGCATGACTACCTCATTTTTCTGATGTACAGCAAATTTCTTCAACTGTTTCGGGGGCAGCCGGACTTGCTCTGACTTCCGTGTTTGATTCCAATGACAACGCGCATCATTGATGACCAGGGAGCAGCGGAGGCAATGTCCAGCCAAGGGGTTAGTCCGCTTCCCCTTCCTTATATTTATTATCGACCAGAAGGAGGCCGTGGGAAAAGTGGGACCGGGAGACCATGCCTGACCTTAAGATGGTGCCCAACCAGTGATTGTTCCTGAGGAGAGGCCCCTGCAAGTTATCAGCGACGTGGGAAGGTGGTCAACAAGGGAAGACTTCTCCTAAGGTCCTGGTCATTTTTGATGTGAGGTGAAGGGGGCAGAAGGCGACTGATTCGCCGGTAGTGAGGCCTCCGCAGTGCCTGATCTTAAGATGGCTGCTGGTGCTTGACTACAACGAAAACCTGCCTCCTCTCTAAGCCTACCCCACAAGGTCCCAGACAACTGGGCTGACTGGCATCGCGACAACCATATGCAGAGGGGCTCCCAGTGCCCAGCCTTGACCCGGAGTGTTTCTCTGCCCATATGCCGCCTAAAAAGCAATAAATATGGTCTCCCACTATTTTCAACTACAGATAAAGGTTCAGCTGCCTCTGAGTGTGACCAGAACCACCAAATGGTGCTCATCAGGGAGTGTCTTCAGCAAGACGTGGACGCAGTGGGATCCAGAGTGTTGGAGGTGGAGGAACAGACGCAGGACCTGGATGCCCGCTCCGCCAAAATGCAAGAAACTCAACAAGACCTTCTGTCTCAGCTCCACCAAATGCTCTTGAAGGCGGAGGATTAGGAGAACAGATCCCGGAGGAAGAACATACGCTTTCGGGACCTGGAAGAAGGGGCAGAAGGCCCAGACCTCGAGGCATTCGTGGTGGGCCTCTTCTCAGAAATCCTAAGCCCACAACAACTGAAGCTCAAGATCGATTGGGTCCATCATGTGGGGATGGCACAGTTTGGAAAGCGCAGACGTTCGAGGAATGTTCTTGTCAAGATACACTCCTTCACTACCAAAGAAGCCATTTTAAACGCAGTGAGGAAAAAGGAAGAAACCTCGTTCCACGGCTACAAATGTGCACTATTTCAAGACTTGGCACCTTCGACACTAGCACGTAGGCAGGTATTGCATCCTGTCACCTCCAAACTACGAGAAGATGGTGTGAGATATGGCTGGACCTTACCCTTTGGACTTTCTTTTGAAAACAAAAACAAATCTCATCATATCTCGGATTTGAAGGCGGGTCTACGCATTCTGGGTCTCCCCATCCCGGCGATGACATCAATCCTGGTCCTTCTACCGGCTTGGGATTGCCCTGGAGGGAATCCCGAACTTGGCACACAGTCTCCAAAAACAGACAGAAGCCTAGGGGGCGTGGCTAGCAGGCCATGATGGCGGATGGAGTCTGCTAGAGCTCCGGTGCCGCCGGGAGGCTACGATCCTGATAGAGGCCTCTGAGGAGCCAGGAGACGCTTTGGTGGAGTGGCCCTGGCTGTGGTGAGCTCCCCAAAGGTCCGGTGGAGATTTGAAGAGCCTATCCGGTGGAGATTTGAAGAGCCTACTGACCGGGGCTGACGGGCGGCGGAGCTCGGAGAAGTTGCGGCCCTGTCCCCGAGGCGCAGCCGGGACCTAAAGTTTGTGGCACCCGAGTACGCGCAGGGCCCACCGCGGGAAGCGCCGGGGCTGCCCTCGAACGGGCCGTACATGGCCCTGCTTCTTCTGACGAGTAGGGAGACGACATCAGCGGCACCCTAGGAGGCGGACTGCACTGGGCGGAAAACGGACCTATAAGTGAGGCGGTGAATCACGGCGGGTCCCGGCCAAACAGCCCTTTATAGCGCGATGCCTCGGTGACCCTACGGATCCAACTGGGGGAGAGCTGACAGGCAGGGGGGATGAGGCGGATGACTCCTAGGAGGTAATAGCTGCTGCCGCACCTTGTCCTCCCCCCTCCTTTCTTCTCTTTCCCCCCCTCGAAGACGAGCGCGGCCCGGCTACTGGGTTACCACTGGCTTTTCCGCCCGCGGACAGGAGATCACGTGGACAGGCCCTGGGAAGCTGAGCGATCGCTGGGGGCATCCGAGGCCGAGTCGCACCGGCCTGGGCCCCCGCTGTGCTCCTGCGGGAGGGGGAGAGAGACGACGCTGGAGTCCCCGGCCCCCTGCACGTGGCCCATCCCTGGTCCCCAAACTGAGTCCTGAGAGCGACGGAGAATGCCTGTTGAAGGGAGGCCCGAGTGAACCCTACGTCTCTTGGTAGGTCCCGCCAACGGAAGTCGGTGTCGTGGCAGGGGAGCTGTGACCGGTGTGAGACGTGACCGGTGTGAGACCGTGGTGCCACCGGGATACAAACTGCGGAGTGCCCTGGTCCCGGACATAGCGTACAACCAGCTGCAATAGCCATGGTCCGGAAAGGGGCTAAGACTATGGATGGCAAAGACAGCACGATGTCTGCGGGACCTGCCCCAGAGACCATGGCAGAGGGATCCACGTTGCGGCCAACGGACCAGAATCCGAGTGGGGAACACCAGGCGGACAAATTAGATCTGATCCTACAGGAGATTAGAGACTCCAGGCTTTCTATGGAAACACAAATGGGAGCTCTCACCACTAATCTCTCTTTACTAAAGGCCGATCACGGCAAGCTGGCTGATAAGGTTAAAGACCAGGGCGTACTGTTGGCGGATCTAACCCCGACGGTGACCGACCACACTACCTCCATCCAACAACTACAACAGGTGGCGTCCCTAATGGAGCGTGTGGAGGATGCGGAAGGCCGCAACCGATGCAATAACATTCGCGTTATTGGGCTTCCGGATCGGAGCGAGGGGACCCATGCAACGGAGTTCATGGAACAGTGGTTCCGGGATCATGTGACCGCAGAGGGCCTGTCACCGCTCTTCTGTGTGGAAAGGGCACACCGAATTCCTACTGGGCGACCTAGACCGGGACAACCGCCACGCCCGCTGATTGTCCGGATCCTTAATTACCGGGATAGAGACACACTATTTCAAAAGGCTCGGAGAAATCTCTCATAGAATATGAAAACCGACACATCTCGCTCTACCTGGACTACACTAACTTGGTGCAAAAACAGCGGTCCTCTTACTTTGAGGTTAAGAAGAGGCTCCAGAAAGCCAACCTCCGGTATGCCTTGCTGTTCCCGGTTCGTCTCAAGATAATACATGACAATAAGACTCAAGTCTTTGAAAGCCCTACCGACGTGGAAGAATGGCTGGAAGTGATGTACATTGAGGGGAGTCTGGAGGCGGCCCGGAGTGAGTCGACCAGCAACTCCAAGAAAGACCCGGAACGCACAGGTGGAGCTTCCCCCACGCAGTCAGCACGGTCACGACAGCGTAAACCCTCCAAAAACCAACAGAAAGTAAATCAGATGCAGGCCATCGCCATGGTGGGCACCTTTAGAGACGAACATGGAATAATTAACACGGACACGGATGAAAGTACACTGCACTCGGACTCGGAACACAGCATGGTTGTGTTCCCGACTGTGACGCCGAGAGCGGCGGATGAACTACTAGACAATGGACAGGAGTGACTATACATGAAGATGTGTCCTGGAGGCCTATGGCCTACTGATATCCTTTATCTGTAACTACAATGTTGATATGATGTGTGGGATGGGGGGGCGGGACTTCAGGGCGGCTGGGAGGTGATTCTTCTGAGACACAAGACGGTTGGGTCAAAGCTTAAACATTGTGCAACTCTCATAGGACAGTTATAGGCTGTGGACCTACCAAACTATAGACTCCCAAAGGGTGTTGTAACCTGCAGATGAAGGGCCCCCCCCCGGGCACGTATGGCACCTACGCTTAGATAAAGGCTTCCCTGGCGGCACCGTTGAGCCGGCAGCACAGAGACTCATGACTACGTGGGCTAGGTATATGCTCAGCCAACCCCCCAATGGCGTATGCACCAATGATTGATTTCTTATGTTTTATGTTTTCTTGTTCAACACAGCAATGTTTCCAAGCTGCGCCATAAGAGTTCGAGTTTGGGGTAGGAGGAAGTACGTTTCCTGGATACTGTTGAGGGTACATGCGCTACAGGGCAAGGTTCTGAGTATTATGACACTCACATCAGAGTATGGCTGACACTACAGGGAAGTACAGGCTGGCAACCTGGAATGTACGAGGGCTAGGAGCTATTCAGAAGAGGCATAGAATACATGCTTTTTTACTCCGTCACCACGCCCAAATAGCATTCCTGCAAGAATCCCACTTAACACTGGCTGAGGCACTCCCACTACGAAAGAGATGGAGGGGTACAGTATTTTCTACATCATACTCTGCTTTTTCCAGATAGGCTACCATATGGGTGCGACATGGTACTCCCTTTGTGGAACTGGAGAGGAAAGTTGACGACCAAGGGAGATATATACTGGTGAAGGGTACTCTAGACGGTACACTGTTGGTCCTGGGCGGTATCTATGCCCCGAACTTCGAACAGGACACATTCCTTGTAAAAGTAGGTCGAGCATTGGCTGATTGGGTGGACATTCCCTGGATCCTGGGAGGACTCTGGAACATGGTCCTAGATATAAATCTGGATAGGTCACACCCCCCCTCCAAACGACTGGCATACACAGACTGACTGATTCCTTCAAGGCCTGGCTCCAGGGGTGGGGACTGACGGACGCCTGGCGAGCCCTCCACTCGACGCATAAAGAATATTCTTATTACTCCCCGGTACATGCCCTACACACTCGATTAGGCAGATTCCTAAATGTAAATGTAAATGTTTTTGTACTTGTATAGCGCACAGCTACCCGCAGTGGGTTTGCCGGCGCTTGTACGAATACCGCAAGGGAACCCTTCCTGGCTTTCCCTGTGAAGTGTCCACTCCTGGGCACCCCCATGGTGCAGACCATGCATCCCTCGCATTGTGGGGGCCGTTGTGGAGACTAAGCTAGCTATTGCCCAGAGTTGCAGCGAGGGACCCATGATCAGAATAGGCACTGAGGCGAGAATATCCAGTCAGGGGAATTAATGAGCCCGAGACCCTCCGGGGCAGGAATAAAACCCTGGTCCCTGGCCAGAGCTCTGCATCGAGGTCTACCTGCTCTAACCATTTAGCCACACTTCTCCACTATGCACCAGCCCTCTACTTACCAAATGTGCGTCCTCTGAATATCTAGCAAAAACCTTTTCTCATCACAGACCGCTGACACTCGATCTGCAGTGGGGGAGGGTACCATCCCCGGTGCCCACTTGGAGGCTTAACCCACTACTGCTGGAGGACGGTCCCTTCCGCGCGTCTTTGTCAGATATCTTTGACAATTACTTCCAGGAGAACTGGGACTCTGCGACTTCTAACTTAAGAGTATGGGATGCCATGAAGGTTGTGATAAGGGGAGCTGCCATAGGACAGCTGGTGGGTGCTAGACAGGAAATTCAAGGAAGCTTTGCGAGGTGGAGGACCGTTTGAAGAACTTGGAGGCGGCAGTAGGCGTAGACTCTGAGCAACGAGAGAAATTGCAATCCAGCAATATAGACCACGCAGAGTTGCTGGAAACGCTGCGAGTTATTGACCATAAGGACTACTTACGACGACAGCAGGCAGAATAAGACAGGTCGGGTGCCCTTCTGGCTCGCTTAGTACGGGACAGTCCCGAAGCTCCAGTGATCACACAGATTAGGAATGGGGCCTGGAGGGTGGTGTCTACACAGTCGGCCATCAATGCTGCCTTTAGGGACCATCTGAAGTTGTTATATGCCCCTGCCCCCACGGATGACGTGGAAGGGATGCTGGACTTCTTGAGAGACCTACCCTTCCCAGTCTTGACTCGGGATGAGCAGGCAGGGATGGACAGACCCATCACACAGCAGGAGATCCGGACAGCCATCCGAGCCTTGAACCGGGGTAAGACTCCCGCATGGACGGATTGCCCGTAGAGTTTTACCAGGCATACTCTACGACTCTGGTACCTATTTTGGAGGCTGTCTATAGGAAGTCCTATGAGTCTGGCTACCTGCCGGTCTCAACGATGCAGGCCTCAGTCATCTCCATACCAAAACCTGGGAGAGACTACCTTGACCTGGCTAATTATAGGCCCCTCTCAATGCTCTCCATGGAGTACAAAATACTCAGTAAAGCCATTGCCTTATGGATACAAGCCCACCTCCCTGCCCTAATTCATCCAGATCAATGCAGCTTCCTCCCGGGGAAAAGTACTTCCCAAAATACGAGGAGGCTACATGCCCTCATGTATGCCACGTCGCGGGACCTTCTTCAGGCAGGCTGTGTTGCGTTGGACCTTCGACAGGCGTTTGACTCCCTGTCCTGGTCATTCATGTTTGAGGTCCTTCGGTATTTTGGCTTCCCTGATTCCCTAATAATATGGATTTGATTACTGTATACAAACACAACGACCAGAGCATGCACGGGCAGGCACGTCTCTGATAGTTACGACATTCACAGGGGCACCGACAAGGCTGCCCACTATCGCCCCTGCTGTTTGTCCTGACACTTGAACCCCTAGCGATAGCCCTCTGGGCTCGGTGGGGTAGGATGGGCATTCCCATTGGGGGGACGCAGAACCTGCTATCGATATACGCCGATGATATCTTACTGTATTTCCAGGACCTGGGCGGAGATCACTCAACCCTAGCTACCGTCTTTGACTGTTTTGAGGCTGCATCCGGCCTGGCTTTCAACCCGGCGAAATCGGTGGGCTTTTACTTTCAGGATGGACAGCGACCCTCCCATATACAATTCGGCAGATATCAGTTTCCTGTAGCCCAGACCACATTCAAGTATTTGGGCATTAACGTTTATAGGCAGCCGGAAGACCAGATTGAAGGAAATGTCCGGAGAGCCATCAACAGCCTCCGTAGTAGTGTGAACTTTGGACGTCCTTGCCACTATCTGTTATGGGTAGGATAGCAGTCTCTAAAATGGTCATGCTTCCCCCGTATGCTGTATTATTTTGTAAATCTAACGGCTCTCCTCCCACAGCAAATATTTACCACACTAAATACGATTCTGATGACCCTCATCTGGGGCTCTGGGCGACGGAGGATAAGCCTCAAGAAGCTACAACTGAGTACCAGACAAGGAGGCCTCGGAGTTCCGGATCTGCGTAGTTATTATTACGCAAGTCAACTACAATGGTTATCACGCTGGCTGGCGGGTAGGGACCTACATGAAATTGACATCACACAGGACCGGTTAGCGCATGGAGAGCTGCACTCCCTCCTACTGCCTAGGGATAAGATCCCCAGGGACTGCCACCCCCTCTTGCGCACTGCCCTGATGTGCTGGCATAGGGCGCTGGCGTACACATCTGGGACCAAACCCTATGCGGACAATATCCCTCTGTTGGGACTCCCGACACCACAAGGGCACCTGACGCAGCGCAGGCTACAGCCTTGGGCGGAGGCAGGTGTTACTAGAGTGGGCGACCTGTTTGGAGACGACACACTGCTGGATTACGCCTCCTTTACACAATGCAATGGGGCTCCCCCACGGTTATACCTCTTACATGCCGCTGTATCGCACTATGTCCGGCGTACGTGGGCCTCACAGCGCAACAAACCTACGCAACATGAATTTGTACATCTCCTCCACTACATTGGGACTGGGGGACACTTGGTGCGGTGGCTATATACTGGGATTAGGGAACACGCTGCTATGCCTCTTACCACACTCAGAGACATCTGGACCCAGGACACGGGAGAGGCTATGACGGATTGAGCCTGGAATATCGTCCTCGGCCATACTAGGAGAGTGTAGTGTCCAGGAATGTCAAGTTCAAATTTATACAGGCGATGGTGCTACATAGAGCATATCTTACTCCCCAAAGGTTACACAGGATGTTCCCCGCTTCTTCCCACTGTTGTCCCCAATGTCAGGCGCTGAGGCTGCTATGCTCCACATGATGTGGTCATGCCCACGCCTACGTAGCTATTGGGAGACGGTCTGCTGTGTACTTCACACTGTTACAGCCATGCAGACACCAAGGGAAGTGCTACCTTGCCTGATAGGACACAGGAAACATCCCAAACAGCATAAAGCCCAGTTGAAGTTCTTAGACCTGGCACTGTTACTAGCGGTTAGAGTCTTAACTATGAGGCGGAAGTCTGCCAGACCCCCAGCTGTAGAGACGTGGAGATCTGATTTGCTAAAGTGGGGCAGAGCGGAGGGTACGATCCTGCGAAGAGAGGAGGAGAAAGGGCAACGAAAATATCCAATTGCACAGGATTGGGAGCGAATGTTGTTGGAGATAGAAGAAATAGACCTAGCGCCCTCACAGGAGGGAACCTCATAACTGCGAATGGTAGGCAGGTGGTGTGAATGGGGTGATTGAGAATGGAGGAATAGTCCAAGGTGCGCATTGGTCAGCCAGAAGACTGCGAGTGTACTACTCTAGGTGTGATTGATGCCCGGGATGACACACCAATGGTTCTGGTGCCCATTAGACAGAGAATCCAGGAGATGTACGGGGTGGGGTGGGAGTTGGGCGGGATTGGGATTGGTTATGACGTTCATATATAGTACTAATGCTACGTAAACACTGAAGCAATAAGAGAGAATACATAGGAAATTTACACTAACATTAGCTTAGTAAGATATATTGTTCCGACTGCTGAACCTCTGACAATATGGATGTGTAAAAATTGGAATAAGGCAATGTCAATTGGATTATGAGGGGAAGAAAAACGGAAAAGACTGGAAGAGAATATTAAGGTGTATCTGTACAATGTGATATCTGTTGCAGTCATGAATAAAGAGTTAAAAAAAAAAAAAAACAGACAGAAGCCTAAAATGAAGTCCCCTGGCGAAGTGTGCCCTGGTCATGACGACGCTCGTGTTCCATGCCTGCTGATGCAATATTTGCCTTTGCGATGATGTTGCCCCGTAGACGCTTTGAACACTTATACAGGTTCTGCTGAGATGCACCTGATACTCCGAGCTACTAATGGTCTGCAAACTGTCTTCTGTGTTCTCAATGCTTTGGCAATTGGGGGGGGGGGTGCGGGTCTTGTCCATATTGCCCAGAGTTTCTTCATTCATCTCTACAAAGTTAAGAGCTGAGAGCCTGTTGGCTTCTCGGCATGCAGTTCTTTGAGGGTTTTTTTTTTTTTCTTTCTTGGGGGGGGGAGAGTTCCTGGTGGTGGTACATTGGTACAGTTAATTTATGTTTTATTAGTAGACGAGCTGCTCATGTTGGGTGGTTCCTCTGGGATGCGAAGTTGGTGGGAGGCTGTGATGTGACCACAAGTATGCTCCATGTGGGAGTACTGAGGGGCTGGTAGAGGGGGGCTGGTTGTTCCCTTGGTGTCCATAGCATCCTGGAATGTCAAGGGGATGAATTCCCCCCATAAAAGGCAAAAGATGTGGAAATACCTCAACGACCGTCAATTTTAGGTTGTGGCGCTACAAGAAACTCACCTCAAGAAGTCTGAGGAATTTGGACTCCGACACAAATCTTACCCATTCATTTGCAGGTCCTCCGCTAATACCAAGCAAAAAGGGGTAGCCCTCCTCTTCCGTAGTACTGTCAAATTTCAACCTGAGGCAATAAAGGCTGATCGAGAGGGAGGGTTGCTCATGGTGAAGGGGAGACTACAGGGTGGCCTTTGCACTTTCATCTCACTCTATGCACCCAATGTGGGACAGACAGCGTTTCTGACGTCCACTCTGGACATGATTGGGGGATTTGTGGAAGGCCCAGTGATTTTGTTGGGCGACTTTAACCTGACATGGCATGAGGCCCTGAACAGTTCATGTTCTCACAGGGCTGCTCGTAGCTGCTTCCCCAAGGGGGTTAAACAGAAATTGCATGGCTTAGGCTTGTGTGATGCCTGGAACACTCTCTATCCGACTACCAAAGACTTTACGTACTTTTCCCATGTTCACCAATCGTATTTGCAGATTGATTACAGCTTCAGCCACACCCTGGTGGGCTCACTACAGACTGCCCAGATCTTGCCCATCTCCAGCTCGGACCACAGCCTGATCCCTATTAGTTTAGCCTGTGGGGGGCAAAACCTAGAACTTCTCGTGGTGTTTCCCTACATCGCTCACACAGGATAAGACGTTACGGGACGACTTAAGAGCTTTCCTTACTGAATATTCCACTCTCAATCTTGCACAAGTCACTTCCCCCCCAAAATAACTGGGATGCTTTGAAAGCGGTCCTAAGGGGCAGGTGTATTCAACTTAATGCAGTCCTGCAAAAACAACGGGCGAAGGAATGCACAGCACTTGAGGGGGAATTGGAGGTGGTGGAGAAAGCGCATAAGGAGACACCTACCCGGGTATTGCAATGTCAGCTCACCACCCTCCGAGGCAAACTGCGCTCCATCTATAACAATAGAGCCGAGTACACTTTGCTAAAGCTGCGGCAGACATCATATGCGCATGACGATAAGGTGGGGTCACATTTAGCCCGTCAACTGCGTGAAAAGAGGGAATACAAATTTATCGGGGGTATTAGTGATGCGGATGGTAACCTCACCTACTCCGATGATACTAAGGCTAACATTTCTGGTAAATTTTACAGGGAGCTCTATCGTGGCACTCCCTCCAATGTGATATTACAACAACAGTATCTAGATTCAGTGGACCTTCCCCATCTTTCCCGGGCAGCCGCAGCGCCCTTAAATGCACCCATTTCGGAAGAAGAGGTTGGACAGGCCATCTCCAAACTCGAGCTTCATAAGACGCCGGGACCTGATGGCTTCACAGCCCAGCTTTATAAGTGTTTTGCATCCAAGCATATGCCGCATCTCACTGTGCTGTTTAATGCGGTAGACCTAGACGCCCAGGTCTCGACCTCGATGGCCGAGGCGGTGATATCAGTCATTCCAAAGCCCAGCAAGGATCCCCAGAGCTGTGCCCCTTTTAGGCCCATTGCTCTGCTTAATCGTGACGCAAAACACTATTGCTCAATTTTAGCCGCTAGGTTGGAGGACCTGATGCCCACACTAATCCACCCTGATCATTCCGGCTTCTTAAAGGGACGGCAGATGCATGATAACATCCGGCGCACCCTGCACCTAATCGAAAAGTGTCTACATTTTCTGGTTGGCCTCGACACTGAAAAAGCCTTCCACAGGGTGGATTGGTTGTTCCTCTTTCTTACCATGCAGAAATACGGCTTCGGAGTCGGGTTCCTCAACATGGTCCAGGCAACCTATCACCTCCCGTGATTCTGAGTTCAGGTGATTGGGAGAGCCTCTCTCCCCTTTGACCTAAGCAGAGGTACACAGCAAGGTTGTCTGCTCTCCCCCATCCTCTTCGCGCTCAGCATTGAGCCCCTGGCAGCTACAATCTGGGCAAATGAGGGGATCAGAGGAACACAATTTGGCAGCACTGATCACAAAACCTCACTCTTCATAGGTGACATCTTGCTCACCCTCACGGAGCCTAGCTCCTTACTACGGGCAGTACAGGAAGATTTAAAGAATTTTGAAGCTGTGGCGGGATTTCAAGGTCAACTTCTCCAAATAATTCCATTCTAAACCTTACACTCCACGAAGCTGATGCCGCGAGACCAAGAGCCCAGACACCGCTGCAATGGGCTAAACACTCTCTCCTATATCTGGGCATCCACCTCACCCCTAGAATTGATGGTCTCTACAAAACCAATTTATAAAACCGCTAATGACACAGCTCCGGCAAGACTTTAAGAGATGGAGGCCTTTGTACATCTCATGGCTTAGCCTGATAAATGCCATCCAAATGACGGTGCTACCTAAACTTTTATATCTCTTTCAGGCACTTCCAATCGACCTTGATCGCAATTTCCTTCCTCACTTACATTCTCTCGTCATTCATTTCATTTGGCAGGGAGGGAGGGCACGGCTTCCGTTTCATGTACTGGGGTGTCCGAAAAAGGGGGAGGGGTGGGGTTGCCAGACTTCGCGTTTTGCTACCAGGCGGCCCAACTCGGGTGGTTCTGGATGGTCCTTGAGAGAATCTGATAAACACTGGCTCCACATGGACAGGGCGATAGCAGGCAGGTCCTTCTGGGATCTTCTTTGGAAGCCGAGGAAGGAGAGACCAGCGAACGCTTACCTTAGTAAACCCACCCGCACCACGCTCAAAGTCTGGGACGATATCATGCGAAGAGAGGGTTGGACATCTTTCCCTTTTCCCACCGGCAATGCGTGAAGGGCCCTTTGATTGTTGGAGGGAGGGGGGCTTTTTAAAGGTTTCAGACTTATTTCAGAACTATGACGTGTTGACGTCTGAGAACTGCAAACTAGATTTTCATGTAGCACATGGCGAGCACTACCACTACCTCCAGCTGAAACACTGGGTCTCTCAACCGCACGTAAGAGACACCGCCACCAGGGAATACACTACCATGGAGAACTTGGTCAGGCGATCAGGTACCATGAAGGGTGCAATTTCTTCATATGCCATGCTGCTTACTAGTATACATGCTCCTAGGGCGCGGTGCATGTCTTGCTGGGAACAGGTGATAGGACGAGACATCACCGATGACACGTTTCAGCTCGAATGCCTTTTTCAAATGCTGATGAAACCGGTGTACATGCTCAACGTCTTTAAATATGTGTTGCCTCATTCCCATTGCAGGATACACTGGCTTTGTTTTGATTGCCAACAGTGTCTTGTTTTTAATAAAAAGTGTTCCCACAAAATCTCTCATCCAGCTGCATGCCTGCCTTTGAAGTTAACTCACCTGAACATGCAGCGTTAAGTAACCTGCATCTTTCCACGTAGTCACGTCCGACTCCCATCGGCAGGTTTACATTTACCCCAGGCTGCAGCAGTTCAGCGGCTTCCAATACCTTGGAGTATCCTTATGCTGATTCACTGTTACCGCAGAATAACTTCAGGATGGGTGCTCTACCGTGCCTGTGGCTGCACGTATATATCCAACACAAGATCGCTCGTTTGAAGAACCAGATCAGAGCCCACTTCAGATTCACAGGACTTCAC
This sequence comes from Lissotriton vulgaris, assembly GCF_964263255.1. Classification (NCBI taxonomy): domain Eukaryota; kingdom Metazoa; phylum Chordata; class Amphibia; order Caudata; family Salamandridae; genus Lissotriton; species Lissotriton vulgaris. Next base: position 1,313,498,903 of record NC_141689.1, read on the forward strand.
TTTATTTTAAAACCAGCATGACGCTTTTCAGCTCGAATGCCTTTTTCAAATGCTGATGACACTGGTGTACGTGCTCTATGTCTGTAAATAGGTGTTGCCTCACTCCCATTGGAGGATACACTGCTCTGTTTTGATTGTCAACTGTGTCTTTTTCTTAATAAAATATATCCCCGTGAAATCTTACATTCGGCCACATGCTTGCCTTCGACTTTAACGTACCTGAACATGCAGCATTAAGTAACCTGCATTGTTCCGTGTAGTCACGGTCTGACTCCTGTCAGCAGGTTTACATTTCCCTCAGGCTGCGGCGGTTCAGCGGCTTCCAATACCTTGGAGTATCCTTTTGCCGATGCCACTTTTGCTGCTGAACAACTTCAGGATGGGTTCTGTACGGTGCCTGTAGCTGCACGTATATATCCAACACAAGATCACTCCTTTGAAGAACCAGATTTGAGCCCACTTCAGATTCTCAGGACTTCACTTATTCTTAAAGCCAGCATGACGCGTTTCAGCTCTAATGCCTTTTCAAATGCTGATAACATCGATGTAATTGCTCAATGTCTTTAAATAGGTATTGCCTCATTCCCATTGGAGGATACACTGGCTCTGTTTTGATTGCCAACAGTGTCTTGTTTTTAATAAAAAGTGTTCCCACAAAATCTCTCATCCAGCTGCATGCCTGCCTTTAAAGTTAACTCACCTGAACAACTTCAAGATGGGTGCTCTACTGTGCCTGTGGCTGCACGTATCCAACACAAGATGGGATCCCAGGGCCTAAAGAGGTTTAGGGATTGGTGCCATGAGACCCCCCTAACCTTTAAAATACATGGAGTCCTGAGGGATCGGGTCCCCAGTGCCTTTATAAAGCACTCAGAAGGGCCGCGTGGCCCCTCTCTCCTTTAAAAATAATACAGCCCTGGTAGCTAGCACCCTTAAGCTAAATAAGGCTCAGGGAGGGGGAGCCTTGTGGTCCCCTTTAAAATTCATAGTTCCCTGGAGGAATGGGGTTCCACTGCCTGATGAGGCTTAGGGAGGGGGGCACATGGCCTCCCTCCCCTTTTTGCATATATTTGGACCCGAATGGGGTCCCCAAAACTTAAAGGTCTACTTTATGCTGCTCACAGCAAAGTCTGTGCGCAGCGAGGGGATTGGATGCCTGCAGGCGATTGTGACCAGGCCCTGCGGTCAAACCCCTACAGCCATGCGTGGAGGGGGTTGGCTTTAAGTATGGTTATAAAATATTACTTTACGTTTAAAGAAAACTAGAAATTCACTTTAAAAACAAAGGTTAAATTAATGTTATAGTTAGGTAAGATAAAAAGTTCTATTTTTTTCTTCAAAAAGAAAAAAACCCTTAGAAACCCTAAGACAACACCAAACCTACGTTCTAGTTAGGTGAATTTGTCAGTGACAGCAATAATGTTTTGAACTAAAAACCGCAGAAATCCACCAGTTATATTCAGCAAAGCTTACTTTAACTCATGCCCCCTGTTAACCCGGTGATGCCACAAGTTTCCCATACAAAAATGTGTGGAAAAAGGGATTTTTTTCAGCTAGATTTGAGGTTTGCAGGGGATTCCCTGGAAACCCATGGGTGTCTAGTTTTCAGAAATATGTGGGTTTAGTAGGTTTCCCTAGCTGGCCGCCAAGCACGGAGCTGAAAACCCAGGTGACCCCCCTTGCAAAACCAGGTTGTTTTGTGATTGGCAATTTTGATGTCGCCTCAATACGTTTTGGGCCCTTGCCTGTCGTGGGTACTTGGGCCTCCCGCACAAGTGAGGCACCATTCTTATCTGGAGACCTGGGGGAACGCTGGGTGGTAGGAAATTTGTGTCAGCCCGGTGATACCACAACTTTCCCACACAAACATTTGTGGAAAAAGTGATTTTTTTCCAGCTAAATTTGAGGTTTGCAGGGGATTCCAGGTAAGAACACTTTGGGGAATCCACACAAGCCATACCTCCCTGGAAACCCCTGGGTATCTAGTTTTCAGAAATATGTGGGTTTGGTAGTCTTCCCCTGCTGGCCGCCAAACACGGACCCGAAAACCCAGGTGACCCCCTTGCAAAACCAGGTTGTTTTGTGATAGGCAATTTTGATGTCGCCTAAGTATGTTTTGGGCCCTTGCCTGTTGCTGGTACATGGGCCTCCCGCACAAGTGAGGCACAATTCTTATCGGGAGACCTGGGGGAACGCTGGGTGGTAGGAAATTTGTGTCAGCCCGGTGATGCCACAACTTTCCCACACAAAAATGTGTGAAAAAAAATTCCAGCTAAATTTGTGGTTTGCATGGGATTCCAGGTAAGAAAAAGTTGGAGGATCCAGGCAACCCATACCTCCCTATAATCCCCAGGGTCCTAGTTTTCGGAAAAGTGTGAGTTTGGTAGATTTCCCTAGCTGGCCGCTGAGCATGGGGCCAAAAACTCAGGTGACCCCCCTTGCAAAACCAGGTCGTTTTGTGATAGTAAATTTTGATGTCGCCTCAATATGTTTTGGTCCCTTGCCTGTCGCGGGTACTTGGGCCTCCCACACGAGTGAGGCACCATTTTTATCAGGAGACCTGGGGCAACGCTGGGTGGTAGGAAATTTATGTCAGCCCGGTGATGCCACAACTTTCCCACACAAAAATGTGTGGTAAAGTGATTTTTTTTTTCTGCTAAATTTGAGGTTTGCAGTGGATTCTGGGTAAGAAAACGTCAGGGGATCCACCCAAGCCACACTGTAGTGTAGTTCCTATATTCCCAATAGGCTCTGCGCATTGGAATAATATACCCTGCAGCTTAGACGTAGGACTGAAGTCGACTAGGTCTCTGCCGAATATATTAGACTTAATTGTGAGTGCCAGCTAGCTCAGAGGTCACTAGAAACTTTCTCGAATAAACAAGAAGCGATTAGCTTCTGACAACCATATAACAAGACAACTTTGTTTCCCTAGAATGAAACGTATCTCTAGAGTCGCAGAAACAGTAGACGGCTATTTCACTCAGTCAATCGTGCAATCTGAACTCTTTATGAGGACAGCGGCACAAGCACAATACAAGATATTCAATTAACATACATTAAGTTGCACAAAATACAGTAGGGCCATAGGGCCACGCTAAACCATATACTAAAATAGTGTTATAAGGACCACTACATGAAAAGTGAATAGGCCTAGGGCCTAGGGAATCGCTGGGGCTACGCTGAGCTACCAAGAGTTAGGAAGCAGGAGACCCACAGGAGGCGTGTGCAGTGTCTAATCACACACGCATGTTACCATAGAGAATGAATGGGAACGCACAAGTTACAAACTAGTTCTTTTAGGGCACTTCTCGGTGAAAGTTACTTGAAACCTAGACAGTTGGATAGTTGATACCTACAGGAGCACCGCAGTACTCGTGTTACCTCACCCACAGGAAGCGGGTGCATAGGTGTCAAAGTGTGTCGGGTTTCGTCGTCGAATCCTATGGAGCCTGGAAGAAAGATGCTGCAGGCGACCAGGAGAGAAGTGTCCGGATGGATCCAAGGGTGGATTAAAGATGAAGAGGACCTGAAAGCAGAGGGGACAGAGTCTGGGTCACTAACCAGTGACCAGGAAGGAACCAGGAAGGAACCAGGCGATGTCGTGAAGCAATCAGGTGCTGTCGTGAAGCTTGTCTCTGCGGCCACGTGGACCAGGAGGCGTCGACAACAACCAGGAGTCAGGCACGGACTGTCCCACGAAGGCTCTCGCTGTCGGTGGTGTTGGCTTCAGGATTGTAGTCAACAAGCCTTGGCAAAGGCAACCCACGCAGGAAACAAAGTTGGCTTGTTATTCAGACCAGCAAGATCTGAGGGGCTGCTTCTTGTGAGGGAAGCAAGGGCCACTCTGGAGCTACTAGAACAGTGGTGTAAATTCAAAGGATCGTCGCCAAGATGGCCACTAGCAAGCGGGCAAATAACTGGGCAAACGCGTCAAGCAGGAAAATGCAAAAGGGCCCCACGCAGAACTCGTGGAGTGTGCAGGGCTGATGTTCAATGCAGATGATGCTCGGGGCTGGGGCTTCTCAATCCCCAATGCACAGCTTCGAGGGTGCCTCGGGTGCTGCACAATTAGCAAGTCACAGACTTTTCAAGATGGCCGGTCCCACGTCTCTCGTCGCCTCCACGGGTCTCAGCTTCGCTGGGACTGTGGATCAGGCTGTTGGATGTCTGGAAGTCTGGTTCTTGTCAGTCTCTGTGCTTGGGCTCCGGTGGGAGGCGGCGACAAAGCAAGCCGTTGATCGCTGGATGGTGCCTGCTTGTGCAGGGTGGTCACTACACTACTACAAGGCAGATTCTTCAGTCGTCTTCTTGCAAAGTAGATCATCGAAGGTCCAGAGTTTTGTTTCAGAGTTTCAGTCAGGATTAATCTAAAGTCTTGGGACTCAGCTCCTACCTATATACCAAATCTAGGGGCTGGATTACCTGCTAGGTCCTTCCTATGGGTGGGACCAGGTAAGGGGGTGGTTACACCCCTTTCCCTTTGTCCAGTTTCAAGCCAGAGCTGGGGCTGGAGTGCCCCGGCACCGGTTTGAACTGGACCATGTATGGGACACCTTGTGTGCCCCAGGCAGTGTCTCATTTCTTTCAGCCCTCCCTGCCCCAATACACAAAAGCCTGTCTGGGGCGGTGCTGGCACCTCCCAAGACAGGAAACCTACTGTCCAAGCCTCCCTCGCTGGAAGGACTCCCAGCAGCAGGAGGTCAGACTTGTGTCTGTGGCAGCAGCATCCATTTTGTGATGCTGAGGCTCTGGTTAACTTTAACCGGGAATAGTAGGAACAACATGTCTTCCCCCTCTAGGAGGGTGGAATGCTACCCCCTTCACCAGAACTGGCGAGGGGGTAGTATTCCAAATCGTATGACACCTTATTCGACATGTTTTGATAAAGCCAAACCAGAGTTAGCATTTAACCGCAAAGTTCATAATGCCGAAGGCAAGCCTGTCTGCGCCCGTCCGCGGCCGGCTGTGGCTAGGGGCACCCCACTATGCCCGTTTACTAACTTATTCCTCAGACCAACTTTGTTCACGTCAAGGCCCCTGGTCGCTAAGTGCCCCTACCGCTGCCTACATTGCTAAACTCGGCCTCAGCCAGATCAACCCCATACCCTCTCTCCCTGCAAATATGCCTTCACCACTCCCCCCCTCAGCGACTGCATGGGGGCCGTTCGCCTCGCCGTGCCCCACACCCGCAATCTCGGCTTTTCTTCTCAACACTAGGTCGGCTGTCAAACATTATTCTGAACTCTTCGTCTTCCTAGATACCTATAAACTAGACCTTCTGTTTCTTACAGAAACCTGGTTTTGCCCAGACTCTTTGCCAAACGTGTTAGCGGTCCTCTCTTCCTCTTTATATGCCCTACGCGCTGACCGGCCTGCGGGGAAGGCTGGAGGCGGTGTCGCCCTGATAGTTTGTTCCGGACTTCACTTTCAACTGTTATCATCCCCCTCCATCACGGCGGTCGACTGTTTAGTTGTTCGCTCCGCCTCTTTTCAAGTCCCTATCACCTGTGTACTTGTTTATTGTCCACCAACGCAAACACCACACTTCATCTCCGCTATCCAAGATCTATTGGCAACTTTAGTAGTGAACAACTCATCTGTCCTGCTGCTTGGGGACTTCAACTTTTGGCCTTCCGATCCGGCTGAAGACTCTATGTCGAAAGATTTTACCGAACTTCTCCTTAGTTTAAACTTTTTATCACATATTCATACCCCCACCCTTGTCCGAGGTCATATCTTGGATCAGCTCTGGTCACTGAATATCACTGTCCCCCCCCGGTTGTTATGCCCTGCTCCTGGTCCGATCATTTCCTGGTTTCATTTTTCCTTGACCAAAGTCTCGTAAAAAGACCTCCCCTTCCTAGAAACATCTGGGCCCGCAATTGGAACCATGTAGACGTGCCTTCTCTCTGTTTAGCTTCCTGTCCCAACCTCGCAGAGCTTTCCCCCTCATCTCAAGCAGACACCATCAACAAATGGTTGTCCACAACGTGTGACCAAGTGGCCCGCTCAGATGCGTAAGAACCAGGCGTACACATGACGCTAATAGATGGTTTAACGCCGAGCTCAAGGAGAAAAAACTCAGTGCGTCAGGCAAAGCGCGCCTGGAGACGCGCCTACTGCCCTGTATTAAAATTGCAGTACATCTCCAATTCTAAAGATTATAAAAAAGCCATACTTCTTGCTAAGACCAACTACTTCTCCTCAAAAATTCTCTCGGTCGAAAACCAACCTAGGGAAATCTTTGCCACTGTCCATGAGTTAGCCTCCTCAGATAGGGTCACCCTCAAACCTTCCCCTTCCCAATCCCTCTGTGATTCTCTCAATGACTATTTTATTGAGAAAATCATTGCTATTAAGTCTAACATTCCACTGCCCTCCCCTTCCTTTACTGATCTCCAACCTCCGCCCAATCTGTCTCATCTGGACCAAATACCCCTCCTGACTAGGGAAACCTTTTTGTCTCTGATTGCCAAGGTCAAGTCAGGTTCCCCCTCTGACATCTGCCCTGCATATGTCTTGAGGGAGATCTTTTTGGCTTGCCCTTTGCCCCCTCTTACTTTTCTCAATGACTCTCTGGCACAGGCTGGAGGCGGTGTCGCCCTGATAGTTCGTTCCGGACTTCACTTTCAACTGTTATCATCCCCCTCCATCACGGCGGTCGACTGTTTAGTTGTTCGCTCCGCCTCTGTCCGTCCCTGACCTCCACAAATCTGCAATCATAATTCCTATTCTAAAGAAGCCTGGTGCCGATCCTTCCTCCCTCCCCAACTACTGCCCTATATCCCTTCTTCCGTTCTTGGGCAAAGTCCTGAAATGCCACGTCACTAAAGTCCTTAGCGCATTTGTGGAGGATGGCGGTAGCCTAGCCCCCTGTCAGGCGGGCTTTCGTCCATTCCACTCCACCGAAAAGGTAGTCCTTTCCGTTATGGACAAACTCAGAGAGGGGATGGATGTTAACTTGCCCCAGGCACTGGTCCTCCTTGATTTGTCCGCCGCCTTTGACACGGTTGATCATTCCATCCTTCTCACCCGTGTCGAGGCGGCCGGCATCAGGGGTCCCGCCCTGGCTTGGCTGACCTCCTTTCTGAGAGATCGCTCGCAGGCTGTCCATCTTGCCGATTTCTCCGCACCCTCACGCAATGTTCAATGTGGGGTTCCCCAGGGCTCTTCCCTTTCCCCTCTTCTTTTCAATCTATACATTTTCCCTCTCATTTTTGCTTTACAGCAGATGGAGGTCACGGTATTCAATTATGCCGATGACCTCCAGCTTATTTTCAATATTTCCCCCTCCCCGGAGTCCATTCACAATTTCCAATCGGTTATGATTTTCATCAGGGACTGGATGAACTGTAACCACCTCAAGTTAAACCCAGATAAAACCGAACTGGTACTTGCAGGTGGCAGCTCCAGTTCCTGGACCCCATTGTTTTGGCCCCTTTCCGTGGGTACCCCTCCTTCACCCTCCCCTTCAGTCAAGACCCTAGGGATAACACTCAATAAACACCTCACTCTCCACTCCCATATTAGTTCAGTGGTTTCATCTTGTTTTCTGACTCTCCGCACTATTCGCAAGATATCCTGGTTTTTCTCCTTTTCTGCTCTCAAACTGATTCTGTTGGCCATGGTGTTGTCACGCCTGGAGGTGTACAACTGTTACCACAGATTTTTTACAACGGATTCCATGACCACGGATTTTTTACAATGCAGGTCATGTTACAACGGATCCTTTTACAACGCTATTTACTACAACGCAGGTACTATTACAAAGCAATACCATTACATCGTAAGTATAATTATAGGTAAGTTTATCTTTTTGGGGGTTTTAGGGTACAGGGGTATTTTTAGGTTTTAGGGCTGGGTTTGGGTTTTGGGGTACAGGGGTATTTTTAGGTGTTAGGGCTGGGTTTGGGTTTTGGGGTACAGGGGTACTTTTAGGTTTTAGGGCTGGGTATGGGTTTTGGGGTACAGGGGTATTTTTAGGTTTTAGGGCTGGGGTTGGGTTTTGGGGTACAGGGGTATTTTTAGGTTTTAGGGCTGGGTTTGGGTTTTGGGGTACAGGGGTATTTTTAGGTTTTAGGGCTGGGTTTGGGTTTTGGGGTACAGGGGTATTTTTAGGTTTTAGGGCTGGGTTTGGGTTTTGGGGTACAGGGGTATTTTTAGGTTTTAGGGCTGGGTTTGGGTTTTGGGGTACAGGGGTATTTTTAGGTTTAAGGGCTGGTTTTGGGTTTTGGGGTACAGGGGTAATAGGTTTTAGGGCTGGGTTTGGGTTTTGGGGTACAGGGGTAATATTAGGTTTTAGGGCTGGGTTGGGGTTTTGGGGTACAGGGGTATTTTTAGGTTTTAGGGCTGGGTTTGGGTTTTGGGGTACAGGGTTATTTTTAATATATATTTACAATTTAAAAAATTAAAATTAATTGTATTAATATATGTTTTATTTTTTTAATAATAAATAATTTAAATTAATAATACATTAATAATTATTTACATTAAATATTAATTTTATTTACTTACCTGTAATTATACTTACGATGTAATGGTATTGCGTTGTAATAGTACCTGCGTTGTAGTGAATAGCGTTGTAAAGGGATCCGTTGTAACATGACCTGCGTTGTAATAGATCCGTGGTCATGGTATGCGTTGTAAAAGGACCCGTTGTAACGTCATATATCCCGCCTGGACTATGGCAACATCCTGTACAATGGGGTTCCTGCCTATGATCTCCGGCGCCTTCAACTGGTCCAAAACCAAGCTGCCCGTCTTATTTACGGTCTTTCTAAATCCCATTCACGTCACTCCCCTACTTAAAGCCTTGCACTGGCTCCCCATCCGGGAAAGCCCCCTCTTCAAGATGGGCTGCACGACCTTCCTGGCTCGCGCCGGAACCGCCCCAGCTTTCATCAATTCCGAAATCAAAGTCTACATTCCTAGTAGAGAGCTGCGCTCCTCCACCCAGTCCCTCCTTTCTGTTCCTCGTTTTAGGAAGAAAAAATCCAGGGGCGTGAAGTTTTCTGTCCTTGCCCCCACCTTCTGGAACGCCCTCCCTTTTGCCATCAGGTCTTCTGCCTCTTACCTTGAGTTTCGCAAAGCGCTGAAGACCCTACTTTTCTCACAAGCCTTCCCGCTCTAGCGCCCCCCCTGTCCTCTGGGGTATGCATCCTAAGCGCCAAAGAACCGCTTGGTAATCGTGCGCATAATAAATATTTTAACTTCAACCTAACTTAAGAGTATATGGTATGGCAATATCCTAGAACAGCTATAAGGACATGGTTCCGAAAGCTGCAGACAGGCTCAGCTCATGCTAGAGCACCATCTCACATAAAACCAAGCACTCTGCCTCCAGGATTGTTAAGGCCTGGCATAGGAGTGACTTATAGGTGTATATGTGTCTAGATATAAGGTTAGATATAGGTATACTATATCTAAGCAAGGGGTGATTACACGACCATGCCCCAGCTGAGTGATCAGCCAGTTGTGTCAATGTGAATGGCCAGCCAGGGGTGGCAAAAGATATGCTGCAGCCCCTGGTAGGTCTTGGATGCCCCTTTGCCCTGGGTACCTATAGTACACTGTACAGGGGCTCACAAGGTGCCCCAGTATCCAATTGGAGATGTACTTAGGGTACATGGAGTCCATTTTAAAGAGAGAGCAGATAGCCTGGGGCCCTGATTAGCAGGATCAAAGGCCAACTAAGTCGAAAACCAGCTAAACACTAGGCAAAAAATCTGGGGTAACCATAGTCCGGTATCCACCTTCCTACAGGTGGCATGAAAGGTTATTTGCAGAACAGTTACAGGCCCAGTGTAAATTAACTGCATTGCACAGAAGTGTACCACTTAGTGACTTTTTGCAATTATTGCCACTAAGGAAAACTTCATGTCCCCCATTCCAACACTTGTGTGTATATGGTAAAACCCAGGTCGACTTAATGTATTCTTTACCCAACCTTTCATACAGGCCCGCTGGTATATGCTCTAGACAATACTGAAACTGGAATGTCGTGACTGGAATTGAAATGGAGCCATGAATTATCCACTCAATCACAGGCTTCTCAGGAACTGTTAATTGTAATCTTTCGAGTTTTTCAATGCTCAGCACCGTATAGTCTGCTCCTCTTTGTGCCAAAGAGATTTGTTTATCTGTAAGGATAAATACAGCAAACAATGACGTTGTATTGATTAGATGCCATGGCACATAGCCAGAATGCAGATTTTGCAATGTCTAGCCTTACAGCATGATAGAACGCAATTGAGACTGACCATGTTGTAACTTTAGTAAGTCTTGTTCTATGATGTCTATAGAAGAGGACACAATGCTGTCCATGGAATATATTCTGGAGGACAGTCGTTAACCCATTGGCCACTGCAGAAAGTGCTTTCTCCATATTAATACAATCGATTTCCCGTATTTTTTCTGCAGTTTCTATTTGCGTCACTTTCCAAGCTTCGTTGTAAGCCGCATATATACTGGCGTATATGAAACGTTTTTGTCTTGGCTTGCGAGGTCCCATTAAGAAATCTCACAAATCATTGCTTTCTTTAAGTAAAGACAAGTGTTGTTTTATTTCTGGAAGTGTAGATTTCTGAAGCCATTCAAGGTAAAGCTTCCCTACACTATAAGTAGTTACCTTCCCTGTATGTTGTCTCTGGGAATATCTTGGTTCTGGCCTATTCCATTTAAATTCTTGTGATTTTGTCAGGAATCTTTCATGACAATTATTAGTGTCTGTTTGCCAGATTAGCCACTTTTTCCAGTTAGGATAATTTCTGTTCTGTTTTAATGAATAAGTTACGTCTACCTCCTCATCCGAACCGTTATTACTGTCAGGTGCAGGATTTGGTAAAGAGGGTTTATCAAAATCTTTTATCTTAGTTAAGCCAAGACAAGAGGTTTGTTGAACAGTATCATTCAAAAATAAAATTAGTTCTGGTATAATGCAGGCTCTGAATAGTGCTTCTAAACCTTGTACCTGCCAATCTTTAGTGCCCCAGACAGTTTTTGTCTCAATGCTGTCTTTTCAGTAGTCAAACTCTAAAGTAGACAGTTGAGCATTCAAGTTTGCAGAATAAATTTGTTTAGTATTGGTCAATATTGTTTTCATACCTGTGTTATTTATATTTTTAAAATAAAACATTTCTGGATTTGTAACTTGTGGGGTACACTAACCCTGGTGTCTGCAGTTTCAACCTGAATGTTTTCATTCAAGTCTACTGTCTCCAGATGATCCTTCAGGATCCTGTGAACTATGGTTACTTCTGCTGCGCTGTCTAGCATTATCTGAGCCCATTCCCCGTTCTTGAGTTGTGTCCTCAAGATCCTCGGCATGTCTGACCTTTATGCTTGCAACCTTCTTTTTTGAAAATTGAGCTTTTATATTTTGGTAAACGGGTTCTTTGTCTTTGGACTTGACGCGTTCTTCTTTGTGTTCTGATCGTCCTCTTCTTTCCGATTTCTGCGAGGAAGTCTGAAAAGATCGAGAGGGACATTTGTCATTATCTTGACAGGTTCAGGTCAGGTTTTCTTAAAGTATCCCTATTTCTAAGGTTGTATCTTTTTTCAGAGGGTTCCCGTTGGGGAGACCTACCTCTCCTTTGGGGAGATTTTCCTCTGGACTGAGAACTTTTCTCTCTAGGCAGTGTCTGTTTAGTATTTTCCCACTTCTTTTTAGGAGTAGTGAGATTATTTTTGATAAACACCTTTTCAAGATTTTCTGTTAATTCAGGTTTTACTGGTTTACCACCCAAACTATCTCTTCCTAATTCTTCATAGGATTTTTCAATAATTCTGGCAAGCTCATAAGGTTGCTCAGTAATGTCTGTTTCTTTTAATTTCTGGCGGATTGCCACTGATGCTGCTTCTCCTCTAATGTTGGCTAATAGTATAGCCGAGACCTGTTTGAAATCTTTTCTGGACCATATTCATTTTGAATCTGTCTTAGAACGTCTGGTATTACCGCCATGGACGGAACTCCATGTGTTTTAGTGTAAATTGAAGCAAAGACTGTACCCCAAGTGTCACAATCCTCTACGTGTGGTGCAATCCGCATAGGTAAACAGATTGTCAGAATCCTGTGTTTTTCATGAGGTATGCTATCAGGAAATACTACCTCTATTTGAGTAATTTTTTGTGCTAACCAGAACGGAATCTGTTCTCGTTTCGCTGGTAGTTTACCAATGACTGACTATATAGTCTGTGGTGTGATTTTATTTGTGTTCCCCTGGTGAGGGGTGCACTGTGGAATTCTTAAAGCTGGTTGGACTGTTAATGTCCGCATGACATATTAAACCAATTGTCTATGTATTTTAATTGATTGTTTTAGCTGAGCTAATAATTCTCCAGTATTACATCTTTCATAGATTCACATGCTTGTATGTTCCCCGTCGTCATGGTGGGAGTCTCACGGTAACAGAATGACCAAAGCAGTATCATAGAGATGAAAAAACTGCATAGAAAAGCCCATAGGGACTGTGTTATTTGGTAACCAGACCTCCTCATTGTTCGGTCCAAAAGTGAGCAAATCAGCATTACTGCCCTGCCCTGACACTCCCCAGCAGAACCTTCTTGCCTCAGATTTCCAACTGCCTTCGTGTGAGAAAGGAGTTTCCCTGAGCTCTGCTCAGTTTATTTCCAGTCTGAACTTTTGACCTTTTTCAACTGAATTTTCTTCTGGATAAGGTATTGTCTGTCAATTATTTTGCCTTATAATGGCTGAAAGCTCTAAAAAAAAGGCTTTTCAGACCTTGCAGATCCTGTGGAAAGGCTAGGCTTTTCTCTGAAGACCCTCACAAGGACTGCTTATACTGTCTTCATCCAAAGCATATTGCCAAGGATTGTAAATATTGTAGAACCTTCTCTGCTAAAACTTTGAGGGACAGAGAGGCTCGTCTGCTGTTGTGGCTTCAAAAAAAGAAGGCCGCATCAGATTCAGATTCTGGTGAGGAGTCTGCTGCTCAAACACCTAAAAAGAGGAAGGCCTCACATTATGAAGAAATGGTGTAGCCTAAAAAGACTAGGTCTAAGGGGAAGGAGGCATCTTCTTTACCTCATACTCCTCTCAAGAAGTTGTCAGGTCAGAAAGGGCCATCTTCTGCTCTGGCGACCAGTTCCATGGTTTCTGCATCAAAATCTGTGTTAAAAACATCAGCCCCATCGACGACTTCAGCGTCGGCGACGATTGTTTCGACGACAGCGGCGTCGACAACAGGATCTAAGTCAGTGTCGACGACGACTACGTCGATGAGTTTGACTATCCCGTCGACGAGGAAACCGTTGACGACGACCTCGACGACGGAGACCCCGTCGACGAGTGTTCTGTCGACGATGGCTCTGACGACGACGCCGGCACCGTTGACGATGGCTCTGACGACGACGGCTCTGACGACGATGGCTCCATCGACGATGAGTGTGATTTCGACGGCGAAGCCCTTTAAATCGCCAAAGTCGAAGACCTTAATCTCCATCCGGTCATTTCAATCGTCGAGGGGATCGTCGACGATAAGTAAATCGGCGGAATTCACGTTGTGGACGCAAATTTCTCCTCTGCCTCCGTCCAATCTGCTGGAGCAAGACTCAGATGACGAGGAGTCATCTGGAGTGGCCTATAGTCCCTCACAGCTTAAAATAAAGAGCCAGGACACAGATGAGGAGGACGTTTTTTCATTTAAGGAACGGGTTCAGTCAAACTCTTCCAGGTATGAATCTTTCCAGGAGACTGGTGACTATGGTGAGGATGAAGAACAGCAGGAAGAAGCAAGAGAAGAGTCAGTCTCCGTGCATGTATCTCTAATATCTGACCTGAGGCTTATGATTAATGACTATTATCGTCGTTTTCCAGAGGCAAATGCGCCTCTGTCATCTACACCAGCACCTGCAACGCAACCTCCGGGGGCCCAAAATACACATCAAACGCAGACTCTGCGTTCGCCACCAGTGGTGACAATCAGAGATGACCTGACCGACACCGATGATGATGATCAGCCTGAGGAGGGTGAACTCCTAAAGGATAATTCGGGAGGCCAGGAATGGAAGGAGTATGTTTTGCCGTCAGCTCCCTCGCCTACTCCAGCGCCATCCATTTCTCCTCCTCAAGATATTGGAGGATTCCACGACATTATAGAGAAAGCAGCTAGAAGATTCGATCTAGAGATGGAAGTTCAAGAAATGGAATGTTTCTTATAAGACTTCAAAGACAGCGCTAGGAAGTCTTCATGATCAATCCCAATTATCCAACATATTTGGGATGAAGGTCTAGAAATTCTGAAAACGCCGGCTTCCATTGCGGTTTCGGTTCCTAGAATCGAAAAGAAATACAGAGCACCAGAGTCTTCTCCGGCCTGCCTGATAGGACACCCTAGGCCAGAGTCGGTGGTGACACAAGCGGCACAAAGGAACTCCAAAAACCCAGTTTCCACTTCGATGCTGCCGCCAGACAAGGAGGGAAGGAGAATGGACGGAGCTGGAAAAAGGTTTGCAGTGATGGCAGCCTCTACTATTAAAGCAGCCAATGCTATGGCTCTACTCAGCCGCTTTAACAGACAAATGTGGTGGGATTTGGCGCCCATTTTAGCGGCACTCCCGGAGGACAAGAAGGAAGAGGCAACTGCTATCCTTCGTGATGGAGCGAAATCAGCCTCGGAATCTATCGATGTTGCCATGGATGTCTCCTTTTAGACAGATGGCGGGAGAAGTTTCTCTTCGAAGACAGGGTTGGTTAAAGGCAACCTCGTTCCGGCCTGAGGTGCAGGCGAAGATTATCGACATGGCCTTTGATGGCGAAAATCTATTCGGCAAGCATGTAGATGAGGCCCTACAGGGCATCAAGTCGGATACAGATACCTTCAACAAGGAAGGTTTCAGTCCTTTCGCAAAAGAGGTGCGAGAGGCCAATTCAATCAGCGATCTACATATCAATCCAACAGATATCAGCCCTATAACCAGCAGAGCTATAGGCAATACAATACAGGTCAACAATATAGGTCTTCCAACTCTTCCCTTCAGCAACAGCCCAGAGGCAAGTCCTCCAACAGAGGAAAGAATCAGCAGTCTAATAGACGGCAATGATCTCATGATGGCGATCTCTACTTAGCAAGTTCCCGAAAACGACCACTATCTGTCTCTATTCTTCAGAAATTGGCTGTCCATAACATCGGAAAAATGGGTTTTGGACGTAATAAACAGGGGCCATACCCTAGAGTTTGTGCAAATACCACCAGATCATCCCCCGGTGTTCAGGCACCATCAACATACTCAGGAGCTGCAAAAGGAGGTCCTTTCACTCCTACAAAAGGGGGCTATAGAGGAAGTTCCTCGGGATCACAGAGGGAAAGGCTTTTAATCAAATTTCTTCCTCATCAAAAAGAAGCAAACTACAAAATGGAGACAGGTATTGGATTTGAGGGATCTAAATCAATGCATAAAGAAAATTCCTTTTCGAATGCTCTCGCAGCAAGAGATCCTTCTTATGCTAAAGAGAAAAGACTTCATGGCTTCATTGGATCTCATGGATGCATACTTCCATATACCAATCCATCGGAAGCACAGAAAGTATCTGAGGTTTGTTGTGGAGAGTCGCCATTTTCAATTCAAAGTGTTGCCATTCGGCCTAAAATCGGCCCGAGGGTATTTACCAAATGCATGGCCCCGGTGGCGGCCCACTTAAGGTTGAAGGGTCACTGCATTTACCCATATCTCGACGATTGGCTTGTGACAGGTCCATCCTTCAAAAAGGCCAAGACATCCCTAAATTGCTACATCAGACTGTTTCAACGGTTAGGCCTGCGGACCAACTTAGAAAAGTCATCCCTGGTTCCAGCACAAGGCATCCAGTTCCTAGGAGCATGGATATGCACAAAGGAAGCGATAGCATATCCTTCGAAGGAAAGGATCAGGAAAATTATGGGCCTAGCAACCTCTCTGAAAGCAAAAAGGTTCACTTCTGTGAGGATATACAAATCCTTGTTGGGAATGATATCATCTTGTATCCCACTGGTTCCAAACTGCCGTCTTCGGATGAGACCTTTACAGGAACAGCTAGACGAGCAGTGGGTTCAATCAAAAGGAACATTCGAAGATCGGATCATCATATCTCATCGAATGAAGGTGGCCATGTCATGGTGGAAGGTTCGGGAGAACTTGAATCAGGGCCTGTCTTTCGAACCCCAGAGTCACAAATATGTGATGACATCAGATGCTTTGTTGCAAGGATGGGGTGCACACCTTCAGGAGCTGGAAATCCAGGGTCTCTGGTCGGAATGGGAAGCGCAACTTCATATAAATATGTTGGAGCTCAAAGCGTTTTTTCTGGGGCTTCAAGCTTTTCTACCCAGAGTTCAGGGATCGTCGGTGCTTGTGCAGACAGACAGCACCACGACAATGTTTTATCTCCTCAAACAAGGGGGAACACGGTCCAAACAGCTTTCAACGCTGGCAAAAAGGATTTGGAAATGGCTGATAAGACACAACATCTCTATTCAAGTACAACATAGTCAGGGCATTCTCAATACAAGGGCAGATGTCCTAAGTCACACGGACAGTGTGTCGCACGAGTGGGAGCTGAACAACACCCAGCTTCGCAGAGTGTTTCAAAAATGGGGCACACCAACGTTCGGTTTGTTCGCGACACGAGACAACTCAAAATGCAAACAGTTTGCGTCCAGGTACCCTCAACAAGATTCCAAAGGAAATGCGTTTTACCTGGACTGGACGGGAATGTTCGCTTACGCGTTCCTACCATTTCCATTGATTCCAAGAGTGCTTCACAAGATAAGATCAGAACCATGTCAGGTTATTCTGGTGGCACCAGCTTGGCCTCGACAAGCATGGTTTCAGACCTGCTACAACTTTCAAAGGGCAACAAGTTGCAGTTCCCGACGTTCCAGAACCTCATATCAATGAGCAACGGCCAGATTCTACATCCAGACCTGACATCGCTAAAGTTATCAGCATGGAACCTCATGAGCGCGAATTCCAGTCCATGATAATACCGCAAGATTGCAGGGACATATTATCGCAATCTAGGGCTACATCTACGAATAAAACGTACACAGCGAAATAGACACGTTTCTGTCACTGGTGTGTTGGTAAAGAACTTCCCCCGCTTACAGTACCCCCTGAAAGTATTTTGCCTTACTTGCTGTCATTATCAAAAGTAGGCCTGTCTCATGCCTCTTTAAAAGTGCATTTGGCGGCAATATCAAGATTCAGGAGGGTGTCCCAAATGAGCGGTCTCTTTGGTCTCACAGACTAATCAAGGAATTTGTCAAGGGGCTCTTTAGAGCTTTTCCACCCATTCAACGGCCGCCAATATCCTGGCAACTCAATACAGTTCTGGCACAACTTATGAGGCCACCATTGGAGCCTATACACAAGGTAGACTTACAATTTATCTCATGGAAGACAGCTCTGCTTCTAGCACTCACCTCGGCAAGGAGAATTAGCGAAATTCAGGCCTTCTCAGTGGAAGAGCCTTTTCTCCATTTTCGGCAGGACAGAGCAATACTAAGGACAAATCCGAAATTTATACCCAAGGTTCCTACTTCTTTTCATCTTAATGAACCAATTATTTTGCCTACTTTTTTCAGCAATCCTTCTTCTGATGCGGAAAGGACTCTACACTCCTTGGATATCTCCAGGTGTTTGAAATTCTATATTGAGCGAACAAAAATGTTTCGGAAATCGAAACAATTACTTATTGCATTTGAGGATCAGAGAAAAGGACTGCCTCTGTCAAGACTGAGTATTGCCAGATGGATATCGTCGGCAATCATTAAATGTCATGAAAAAGCTGGAAAGCCGCTGCATTCCAGGGTGAATGCTCACTCCACAAGAAAGATGGCGACATCTATGGCATTGTTTGCAGGAGTGTCTCTGCCTGACATCTGCAGAGCGGCAAGGTGGAAGAGTGTGCATTCATTTACCAGGCACTACTGTCTGGACACTGCGTGGAAAGAGGACACAGCAGTGGGACACGCTGTTCTGAGACGTCTGTTCCAATAAGGTATTCTTTGCTCAGTGTTTATATTATGTACAGTATATATTTTAAGTCTATTATTGTTATAGATGGTTTAATAAGTCTTTCTTTGAAGAACTTACCTTGTACGCTATAAATGATGTTCGGTTTTATTCTTATTTGCTCTGCGTATATTCAAATTATGTTTTAAAGGTATCTACGCAGCAGAACCATATTCCTGAGTTCTACCATGAAAACGCTCCAGGTTTTGGGTACTACTTGCTACTCTGATACAAGCATGTGAATCTATGAAAGATGTAATACTGGAGAAGGAATTAGTTACTTATCTGTACACTATAGTTCTCCAGTATTATCTTTCATAGATTCACATGCGCCCGCCCACCTCCCCGTTTCTCAGGTAGAGCCTGTTATCTCGGTATTTATCCATGTCTCGCACTTGGGGCTGGAAATCTGAGGCAGGAAGGTTCTGCTGGGGAGTGTCAGGGCAGCGCAGTAATGCTGATTGGCTGACTTTTGGACCAAACAATGAGGAGGTCTGGTTACCAAATAATACAGCCCCTATGGGCTTTTCTATGCAGTTTTTTCTTCTCTATGATACTGCTTCGGTCATTCTGTTACCGTGAGACTCCCACCATGACGACGAGGAAGATACAAGCATGTGAATCTATGAAAGATAATACTGGAGAACTATAGTGTACAGGCAAGTAACTAATTCCTTCTACATCTGACATCCTTTCAATGTCTGGATGAGGTGTATAGCTGGCTAGTACCGGCCATGTAGCTCCTGGTCTACCTAGTGGACCGAGCCTGGTAGTGTGATTTTCATGTTTTAGGGCGCCTTTAAACTAGAGCTGATGCTCCTGGTAAGTTAATAGAATTTCAACGTCCTCGAAAAGAACGTATTCCGCTGGAGGTTCCTCTACTTTGTAGTAGTGGAACTCGTGTGTTACTGCATTTGCTGCAGGAAATAGAATCCATGAATAGAATGTCTCTGTCTGCCGATATTCATGTGCCTCTATAACAAAGATTACTTTACCACCTCTTGATGATACCCCATTTTCTATAAGCTTTATAGTTATGGTTTTTCTTACATTTACCGGGATGATTATAGCATCCGCGTCATTTTGCTGGAGATTTGTGTCATCTAAGACTGCATGAGCTGCTGCTCTAGCTCTCTCCCCTTCATCGTCACTGACCGACATTTTGTCGACTGAAAGTTTTTGCAGAGCAAAGTTTCAAGGAAACAAAGATTAGGTGCACAATATTTTGGAACACTGTATCCTTCAACGTTGAACAAACCAAAAACTAATACATAGGATTTCTCGTCCTACTCAGTTTTTTGGCGCATTTTATCCTTTCACCCACTCCAGACGTCTTTTGGAGTTTTTTATGGGAAAAAGGGGTCTGTGTGAAAAGCACGACTGAGTTACTCTAGTATCTAGTGTTAAATTAGCGCCTTACCAAACGTTGGGCGCCATGTAGTATAGTTCCTATATTCCCAATAGCCTCTGCGCATTGGAATAATATACCCATCAGCTTAGATGTAGGACTGAAGTCGACTAGGTCTCTGCCGAATATATTAGACTTAATTGTGAGTGCCATTTAGCTCAGAGGTCACTAGAAACTTTCTCGAATAAACAAGAAGCGATTAGCTTCTGACAACCATATAACAAGACAACTTTGTTTCCCTAGAATGAAACGTATCTCTAGAGTCGCAGAAACAGTAGACGGCTATTTCACTCAGTCAATCGTGCATGCTTCGTTTCACCAGAGTTGCTTTAGAAATAGAGAGACGGGCGTTTTTCAATAAAAGTATTTATTGAACAGTCTTATTTCTTACGCATAAGAAATGCACTGCTACAATTGAAATGCTAGTTAAGAAGTACGAGACATATAATACGAATAGTATTATAAAATAGTACTGTAAAAGCATGATATGGTTTCTAAGCCATAACCATAGAATACATAAAATGCATAAAATACATACAGTGATAAAATGATGGCTAAAAGTACTCAACTGGTGCTTCTAACATATGCCTACCCCAGTGTACCTAACCTAAGCCTAGTACAAGGGAGGAGTAAGTAAGGAGTAGTTTAAGTTTTAGTATTTCTCTGCCAATAATCTGTTCAAGAATTCTCTTAGGGATCTAATCAGCTCCGTGCCTTGGTTTTAGAATGATAGAGGCATTGTATCTCTCTCTCGGGACTCGATCTCCCAGCAACCTGCAAGGTTAGCCTGGAAACACTGGAGCTGGATTTCTCGGCAGGAGAAAAGACAGTGTCTTTTCAGTGCGTCAGCTGGAGGGTCGGCTTCCTTCAGCACTTGCATCAGCAGGGCGTTGGGCAAGTATTTAGTCGATCTGCTCCGGAACCACCGTGTGTTTGACTGGGCAAATGTAGGCATATTTATACCTCTGAAGGTGCCGAGTCTGATGTAAGATTGGACATAATATTGTCACTAGTGCCTTAGTTCCTTGAAAACTCCTGGATTTCTTGGATAAATCAGTATTCAAGCAGGGGGAGGTTCCTGACTGCTGAGGGCTGGTTTTACCACGAAATCAATATGGATTCTCAGAGTTTAGTGGAAGTAGCCATGCCGTATTAGGACTGTGCCAGCTATAACTAAATAAGGCAATGATTCTTTATGCCTATATAAGGACTGGATTGTTTATACCTATATATGGGGATGAATCGGGAAAAGTTACACTAAGGTCCCAGATTCCCACATAACAATACCTCCCTGGAATCCACCGGGTGTCTAGTTTTCAGAAATGTGTGGGTTTGGTAGATTTCCCTAGCTGTCCGACAAGCATGGAGCTGAAAATCCAGGCTGCCCCCTTGCGAAACCAGGTGGTTTTGTGATAGGCAATTTTGATGTCACCTCAATACGTTTTGGGCCCTTGCCTGTCGCAGGTACTTGGGCCTCCCACACAAGTGAGGCACCATTTTCATCGGGAGCCCTGGGGGAATGCTGGGTGGTAGGAAATGTGTGTCAGACTGGTGATGCCACAACTTTTCCACACTAAAATGTGTGGAAAAAATGAGTTTTTTCAGCTAAATTTGAGGTTTGCAGGGGATTCTGGATAAGAGAAATTTGGGGGATCCATGGAAGCCGTACCTCCCTGTAATCTCCCGGGTGTCTAGTTTTCCAAATGTGTGGGGTTGGTAGTTTTCCTTGGGTGCGAGCTGCGCTAGGACCCAAAATCCAGAAGTAGGCACATTCCGCCAAAAAGTCTGTGCCTAGTGGGCTTTCTGCCACCCTGGGGAGGGAAGACATCGGGTCTATTGCCCTGATATGCCCCCAAGAGGGGCAGAAAGACTGACTATTTTGTTTGGGTGGGTGGGGACATTGGGATGCCCATCCTGGGCAGCCCCCACCCCTACATATAAAAAAAGCCAGCATAATCGCTGCCGCCTCGTAGGTTCTCTGCCTCCCGGGGAGGGGGGGGGGGGAGATCAGAGACTACTGCCCCTATCTGACTCCTGAGTGGGGGGGCAGAAAGAATGTGGCATTTTTGTGGGGCCAGTACATTGGCATGCCAATTCTGGGCAGCCCCGCCTGAACTTTGGAAAAATAAATGTCCCTGGTGCCTAGTGGGCTTTCTGCACCCCCAGGGGGTATAGCATTTTTTCTTTTGGGTAGGGGTATTTGAATGCCCATTCTGGGCAGCCCCCACCCCTACGTGTATATATAAATAAATAAATCCCTGAGTCCTAGTGTGCTTTCTGCCCCCGGGGGGCAGATCAGGGACTATTACCCCCATCTGCTTCCTGGGGAGGGCAGAAAGTTCTATTCCTACTTTGGGGGTAGGGTGGGGGCTTTGGTATGCCCATTCCGGGCAACCCCCAACCCTGGTGCATTAAAAAAAAAAACTGGCAACTTGGGTGTTTTCTGCCTCCGGGGGGCAGATTGGGGGCTACTGCCCTCATCTGTCCCCCAGGGGGGGCAGGAAGGCTGTAGAATCTTTTTATTTTGGTTGGGGGAATTTTTAATTTTGGGCAGCTCCCACCCCTACGTATATATTAAAAAACAAATCCTAGGGCCTAGTAGGCTTTTTGTCCCCACGGGGGTAGATCAGGGGCTAGTGCCCCATCTGCCTCCTGGGGGGGGGCAGAAAGTCTTATTCTTATTTTGGGGGGGGTAGGGGGGGGCTTTGGCATGCCCATTCTTGGCAGCCCCTCCCCTTGTGCATAAAAAAAATCCCTAGGGTGCTTTATGCCCCCCCCCGGGGGGGCAGATTGGGGGCAGAAAGGCTTTAGATTGTTTTTATTTTGGGTGGGGGTATTTGCATGCCCATTCTGATATATATATATATATATATATATATATATATATATATATATATATATATATATATATATATATATATATATATATATTCCGACAGAACTCCCAACGCGCCACTTCCAACCCTCAGATCAGCGAAGCGCACAAACAGGAGACGGACCACGGAATGGATGACAGGTATTTAATCCAGTTTAGGAAGTTTCAAGCAGGAAATGCATAACGCGTTTCGGGCTGCAAGCCCTTGTTCACATGCATAAATAAGTCTGTCACTTTTTTGCTTTTTATAATGCCTGGTGAAAAAATGATAAGTGCATGCCCCTCCCACACATCATGTGGTCAAAAACATGGTAAACACACTATGTGTTGTGACATATGGAAAGCAGACTGGATACATAATATGAATACCAGTATTTACACAGTAAAGCATTTTCTTTTAGCACAAGTAAATAAATAAATAAATACATGTTATTTCCGGATAAATACGTTAGTAACTTTGGTTACTATAAAGTATATCAACAGCAAGTACCCATGTCTATCATGGGTTGGGCGAACCCTTCTTCAACATATGTCACTAGCATATTTAGTGGTGGGCGTAGTGCAGAGAATAGAGACTAAAGTGCTAAAAAAGTGTGCAAACAGTGCATGTCCTAAAGTGCAAAACATACCAATTTGATATTGTATTTACAAGAGAGGAAGTAAAGTGCATAATTTATGATAAAAATTACCTGCATTAAGAAATGAATAATACATGCTAATTGTACAGATGGACCAGAAGTCACATTCTGGAAGATAAAAGCCTGATAATAAACATTTCATATATAAACAGGGTTCATCATAAAAAGTGATAAAATGTGATATTGACAACACCCTGTGTGTAAAACAGTGCTAAAATATACAAATATTATCAAATATTAAGTTAAATAACTATATACAATAAGGTTGCTGTTACAAGGGGATTCAAACCCTGGCAAACAGGGATCCTGACTAGCCAGGGCCATCAAGACAAGTATAAATACATAACTGATAACTCTGAAGACTGGTTCGACAAATCCCTTGGTAACAGGGAACCTGACTACCAAGGGTAACGTGATACAAAATAATGAACAAGAGAAGCCCCACCGAAGTTAGACAACAATAGACAAAGGCCAGCCTACAGAAAAGTATGTAAGTCTTCCGTGTTGTTGAGACCGTGCGGCCACTTGCTATCGAACTCCAGGATCATGTTGGATTCGAGTTGTCTGAGCCTCAGCTCTCTGTTACCGCCTCTTCTGAGTTTAGGCACTGCCCCTACAACAAAGTATGTGAGACAGTTAATGTCCTTGTTGTGTTTCATCTCAAAGTGGCGAGCCACTGGGTAACTGGGGTCACTATGCAGATTTGCACGTAAATGTTGCAGAATCCTAACGTGCACCTGCTGCTTGGTACTGCCAATATAATTCAAACCACAGGTGCACGTTAGGACATAAACTGCAAATTCTGTCTTACAGGTGTATTGACCCACGATGTTAACTGCCTTATCACTGAAAGGGGTAGTATAATGGGATTTATTAACCCCAAACTTACAGGCGCGGCAACTAGAGCATTTTCGAAAACCACCTGCAGATTGTAACCAATTCGTTTTTTCTTTTAGTTCCGGACATGGTTGGTCCAGAACAGCGCCCATACTACGCGCCCTACGAAAGGTTACAGTGGGTTTCTCCGGTAAAAGGGCCCCCAGAACATTATCAGATAAGATGATAGGCCAGTTCTTGTTAATAATCTGCCTGATCTTACGTTCCTGATTACTGAAAGAGGTGATGAACCTAGGACACGATTCGGATATCTCTTCTACTGAGGCAATGGGCACTAATGCATCACCAGTGATAGGTAACAGGCTTTTGCGGGTCCTAAGATCGACTTTAGCTAAAGCTCGGTCAAAGGTTTCCTTAGAATAGCCACGTTCCCTCAATCGTGCTTCCAGTTCCAATATGCATTGCCTGAAATCACTCTCTGAGCTGCAAATTCTTTTCAAACGGAGAATTTCCCCGTAAGGAATACTATTGATGGTGTGTTGTGGGTGCAAACTAGAGGCGTGTAGGGTAGTATTACCTGCGGTGGGTTTTCTGAATAATGTGGTTTGCAGTTTCATTGAGTTGTCAACGTAGACTTTAACGTCTAAAAACTCCACCTGTCTAGCACTGATGTGCGATGTAAATTTAAGATTTAAGGAGTTATTGTTGATTTCCTCAATGAAGGAGATTGCTTCCTCCTTAGTACCTTGCCACACAATAAAAACATAATCGATGTACCGAAGGTACTTGATCACTTTTTCTTTAACCCATACTTTATGTGTCACATTAAGGACCCACTCCTCCCACCAGCCAGCGTGTAAACACGCATAGCTGGGGGAGAAGCAGGCCCCCATTGCTACGCCTCTCACCTGTCGCCAGATCTCTTTTCCAAAAGAAAAATAGTTGTTTCTTAGGCACCATTCTATGAGGCTCAGAATTGCCTTATTGTGTTGATAAAAATATATCGGTCTCTGGTCCAGGAAGTGTTTTACTGCGTTAAGGCCATCTTCATGTGCTATGCTTGTATATAAAGATTCCACATCTAGTGTAATCAGCAACATGTCTTCCTGCCATTCAATTAGTTCTATTTTCTTTAGAAAATCTGTGGTGTCCCGGACATAACTGGGCAGCTTTTTAACAAACTCCTGGAGGAAGAAATCAATATATTGGCCCACCCTTTCGCCTACACTATTAAGTGCAGATATAATAGGCCTGCCTGGCATGGGCTTGATGTTTTTGTGAACTTTTGGTATTAAGTAAAATGCAGGGAGGGTTGGGAACTCATTGTGTAAAAACTTAAACTCATCCCCTGAGATGATTCCTTCCCTGCGCCATTGAGATAGTAATTTATACAGGTTATCACAAGCTTTACCATAGTCTTTGTTGCTAGTTCTAACATAACAGTTGATATCATGTAATTGTCTATGGGCTTCTGTGATATAATCTGTTTTAGGCCATAAAACCAGGTTCCCGCCCTTATCTGCAGTCTTAATAACCAGGTTAGGGTTAGTACTAAGTTTCTTCATGAGGGCATGATAATTGGCTTGTTGTTGATTAAATACTTGCCTCTTGTTCCTGTTGGTCAATTTTTAGAGAGATTTGATTTCCGTTGTGATGCAGTCGTGAAAAGTATCAATCGCATCCTTTGGCATCACGGGGACAAAATCTGACTTGCCTTTAAATGGAGTGAGTCCTGCTCCTTGCTGTCTCATATGTATTTTGTTCAGTCTTCTTTGAGTGGACAAATCCACGTCTGGCCCCATTGGCTGAGAATTAGTCGCTGTATCAAGATCGTGCATATCCAGCAGAACAGGGACGTCCACTGCTAAAACTTCAGGAGCCCCTGAAGTTACATTGGTAGAGTGGGCATTGGCTCCAGATTTAAGGGATTGCAACGTAAAGAACTTTTTTAACTTTAGCTTACGTATGAACTGGAATACGTCAACTCTTGTCGGGGCATATTTAAAAGACTGTGCTGGGCAAAAGTTCAATCCTAGCGAAAGCAGCTGTTCCTCCGCTTTGCTAAGAATTACATCAGTGAGATGGATGACAGCATTATTTTTTAATGCTTCTTGTTGCGCCATCCTTGTTGTTTCTTTTGCTGCACATTTTTGTTTTTGTTTTTGTTTCTTTCGTCTTTCATGCCTCCTTCTGTTCCTTCGGCTCTTGTTGCATTCTTTTGCCGAGGGCGCAGGGTTGACAGTCTTTCCGCCACTAAAAAATCCAACTCTTCTTCCATATTCAAAATAGTTATAGTTATAGTTATATGTATATATATATTCACTGAAAAAACCATAGGTTTCACACCAGTTATAGTTAGGAATTAGCATTTAAAAAACCTATTAAATTCACTGAAAAAACCATAGGTTTCACACCAGTTATAGTTAGCTGGAAATTTTACTGATATAAAACCATTGAAATTCCCACGTTATAGTTAGTCGGACTCACTATAACTTGCGCGTGCAATGCACTGCTGATGACATCACATATTACATCACTCATGACATGGTCAGTGACATCACTCATGACATCACTGATGACACCATCCAGTGAATATGTGTCTTTCTGAAAAATAAATATTAGTGAGTTATGTTTAAATATTTAAATATATATATTAGTGTTTCACTTTGTGTATAAGTGGCTACATATGTTGGTAAGTAGCTACATGCGTATGTATATGGGTTATTAGATATTTTTATTAGTATCAGTATGACTGTCTATATGGTTTAGTGGGGGTATTACTTAGCACATAGATGCATGAGTGACTGACTCTTTGTTTGTATGTGTTTTGAAGACAGCATATGTACAGGACTGTATGGGTGGATGAGTGTCTATATGTGTTTGTTAGTGAGTGAATGACTGTCTCACTAGTGTCTTTATCAGTACCTACATATGTTTTAATCTAGTATATATGAATATTGATGTATATAAGTGAGTATATGTGAGAGTAAGAGATTGTAAGAGTTCCTGTTTAAATAAGTATGTGTTTCTATAAGTGATTGTTTAAGAGAATAAATATGTGTAATTTTAAATAGAAGTAAGGTGGAAGTGTGTGTATAACTCTATATTCAAATAAATGGATGTTCAATAGTTTATTTGCACGTGTGAATATGTGTGTGAGTAACTTTTGGATGAATGTCGGTGTGTAACAGGATGTATAGGTGTATCACTTCATATGATGAGTGAGTATATGTATGAGTGACTATATAGAACTGTTGGTGAAAGAGTGGATGTGTATATAGATAGTGGAATTACTGAATTGCTTGTTGTAACTGATATAGGTATCTCCATTTTTTTAAAAATTTCAGTTTCTATTTTTGAATATGTGTCTCAAGGGTTACATTATAGTGAAAGGAGGTCTGTCACTATGTCACAAGGATGGTGTCATGAGTGATGTCACTGACCATGTCATGAGTGATGTAATATGTGATGTCATCAGCAGTGCATTGCACGCGCAAGTTATAGTGAGTCCGACTAACTATAACGTGGGAATTTCAATGGTTTTATATCAGTAAAATTTCCAGCTAACTATAACTGGTGTGAAACCTATGGTTTTTTCAGTGAATTTAATAGGTTTTTTAAATGCTAATTCCTAACTATAACTGGTGTGAAACCTATGGTTTTTTCAGTGAATTTCAAAGGTTTTTTTAATGCTAATTCCTAACTATAAGTTTCACTTTATAAATAAGACTGTTAGCTTTCTAGTTGTTCTTTTTAACACTCTGGTACATTTTCTCATTGGGCTACAGTTGGGCTACATCTAGTTGAATTTTGGGCTACATTTTCAATTTTTGATCTCTGGTGGCCATCTTTGGGCTACATTGGGCTACTTTGGGCTACATTTGGGCTACATTTTGGCTCTAACATATATTAAGCCCAATGTAGCACAATACATATTTTTCTAAAGGTAATGTTTTTTACAAACCACTTCAGAATAGAGCTACCTGTCCCTACAATTTTCCCAATTTTTTTTTTTAAAATTATTTTGGGGAGCGCTCCCGGAGCGCGCCCCGGGGAGCGCCCCGAAAAGCGTATTTTTACAAAGCGCCCCGGGGCGCGCTCCGGGGAGCGTCCCGTGAGCGCCAATATCGCAAACGAAAACATAATCGTGACGTATCGCGTAGCCGCGACCGCGTGATACGCACGGCGTAAGCGCACCCGGAAGTACTCGAGCGAATACGATCGCACAACGTAAACTTCCGACGCGCTTACGCTGCGCGACCCGGGGCGCGCCCCCGGGCGCGCCCCGGGCGCGTAGCGTAAGCGCGTCGGGTCATGTGAGCAGAAAATAACACTTTTCATTGGTTCATAACAGTTTTGGTTTCATAATGATGAAGCCCCTGGTCTTGTGACCTGAAAATAACACTTCTCATTGGTTCAGGACAGTTTTTTTTTCTAAATGATGAAAGACCCCACCTTTTTTCCTTATTCTGACTTTGTCCTTTGACTGAGGAAGACCTGTTTGTTGCTCTGTCTACTTTTTTGCTCTTTGAGTAATATTTTGTACTATAAAATGGCTTCATTAGTAGCATCAGCTGGTGCATCTGCCCCACCACCACCACCACAACCACCAAGAGGACCAGCTCCAAATTATATTGGTGGTCAAGAACAGGAGGAGGAAGAGGAAGAGGAAGAGGAGGAGGGGAGAAGAAGATGGCTGCCTGAAGAAAACACACCTTATAAACCCAAACCACACTTCATTTGGCAGTTTTTTTCAATTCCAGAGGGGAAAAAAAAGGTGAATGCGCCCAAAGTCACTTGCCTCATCTGCAATGATGAACTTTCACGGGGCAACCCAAATAAGAAATATTCTTTTGGTAACTATACCATGATTCGGCACATGACAAGAAAGCATCCAAACAACTACTCTCGTGCAGAGTTCCGGGAAATGGCCAGTAACCTCCCCCAGTCATCAAGGACCCCCTCCCAAAGAAACCAACCCACTTCCTCGCAACCAGAAACATCTGAGGTGATGCCTTGCATTCAGCCGAGATTTGCTGATTTTAAAATTACTTGCACTGCTTGTGGCAAACTTATCTCCTATGGGGAAAAAAGTGTGAAACTCATCGTCCTTGCAGGTGATAATCACAAGTGCCCCAAAAAGAAGTAATTTTTTGGGTTTTTTGTTTTTTTGCTCCAGTTGAGCCAGTTTCAATTCCCTTTTTTTGTTTCTCCCCCAAAAAAATACAAAAAAATATATAAAACTGTTTTGAAAAGCCAAAAAAAGTACAAAAAGTTCAAAAAACACAAAAAAAATATAAAACAACAAAAAGAAGAAAAAAAAAGTTCTTTTTAGAACTACCTCCAATTTCTAAATCAAAACTTCATTTTTTAAACACTCTGTCACCTTTTTTCATCATAGTGCGCTCCCAGGGCCGCTCCCCGGTGCGCGCACCGTGCGCTTCCCCCGCGCAAAACGAAAAAAAAAAAAATATTTTAAATGCCCCGCGGGGCCCTTTTATAGCCCCCACATCAAACCTAGGGGGTCAAAGGGGTCTATCCCTGACGCCTTATGGTCAGTTCCCACTTTGTTTTAGCCACCTCTTATGTCTCGATTTTACCGAGACACAAGATGGCGACCGCTCTGGACTGTTTCGAATGTTTACAGACACCCGAGAGCCAATCAGCTTTCCATGCGCACCTCGCGTCACGCGCCCGGAGCGCTCCCTGGTGCGCGCACCGGTGCGCTGCTATAGATATATATATTTTTTGGAACCTAAATTACTCAAAATCCACTGGAGCACATATCTTGAGACATAGCAAAGGCACATCGGGCTACCAGTCCCTACAATTTTGCCAAGTTTGGTGTAAATCCATTCAGCCGTTCGGGCTAAAAGTGAAATCGACCGCCCTATGGAAATTAACATGGGGAAAACGCGTTTTGGGACCCCCCTTTTATCTCGGCCCCCGCTTGACGAATCCCCCCCAAACTTTCAAGGAAGGACCGGAGCTCGACGAGGCCATTTTCAGGAAATTTTCAGGCAGATTCGTCAACCGGTGCCAAAGTTATTCCAAATAGAATTTTGAGATTTAACATTGAAAAAAATCCTAACTATAACTACCTACTGGCGACCGCCAGTAGGTAATATATATATATATATATATATATATATATATATATTACGTACTGGCGGTCGCCAGTAGGTATATATAGTTAGGATTTTTTTGAATAGGGATTTCTGAAAATTCTATGTTGAATAACTTTGGCGTTGATAGACGGAATTGGCTGAAATTTTCAGGAAAATGGCACATTTTGTTTCTGAGCGTCCCCTGAAATTTTGGGGGGGTTTCGTCAAGCGGGGGCCAAGAAAAAGGGGGGTCCCAAAACGTGTTTTTAACATTGAGTTTTCCATAGGGCGGTTGGACTCACTTTTAGCTCGAACGGCTGTATGGATTTCCACAAAACTTGGCAAAATTGTAGGGACTGGTAGCCCGATGTGCCTTTGCTATGTCTCAAGATATATGCTCCAGTGGTTTTTACGAAAATTAACTTTAAAAAATATATATTGGGCTACATTGGGCTATATATATGTTAGAGCCCAAATGTAGCCCAATGTAGCCCAACGTAGCCCAATGTAGCCCAAAGATGGCCACCAGAGACAAAAAAAAACAAATGTAGCCCAAATATCAGCCAGATGTTGCCCAACTATAGCCAAGTGACAGAATGTCCCAGAGTGTTCTAAAGAACAACTAGAGCGCTAACAGTCTTACTTATGACATAAGTATGGCACACCTGAAGTCATCTTGATTGGAATAAAGTGTTAACACTTAAAACATTTAATTTGCAAAGGAACAAAATGAGGGGGTTCATTTTGCCATAGAAATTATGATTAGTGCTGAAGAAAGAAAAATTAGGGCACATTTTGAGTGACTTCTCAAATCCTCCTCTATTTCATTAAAAAAATTCTGATATGCAGTCTCCCAAGATGGCCACCAGAGACAAAAGAGCCCAAATGTAGCCCAAATATCAGCCAGATGTAGCCCAACTATAGCCCAATGACAGAATGTCCCAGAGTGTTCTAAAGAACAACTAGAACGCTAACAGTCTTACTTATGACAAAAGTATGGCAACCCTGAAGTCATCTTGATTGGAATAAAGTGGTAACACTTAATACATTTAATTTGAAAAGGAACAAAATGAGGGGTTTCATTTTGCCATAGAAATGTTATATATTACCTACTGGCGGTCGCCAGTAGGTATATATAGTTAGGATTTCTTTGAATAGGGATTTCTGAAAATTCTATGTTGAATAACTTTGGCGTTGATGGACGGAATTGGCTGAAATTTTCAGGAAAATGGCACATTTTGTTTCTGAGTGTCCCCCGAAAGTTTGGGGGGGTTTCATCAAGCGGGGACCGAGAAAAAAGGGGGGTCCCAAAACATGTTTTTAACATTGAGTTTTCCATAGGGCGGTTGGACTCACTTTTAGCTCGAACGGCTGAATGGATTTCCACAAAACTTGGAAAATTGTAGGGAATGGTAGCCCGATGTGCCTTTGCTATGTCTCAAGATATATGCTCCAGTGGTTTTTACGAAAATTAACTTTGAAAAATATATATTGGGCTACATTGGGCTATATATATGTTTGAGCCCAAATGTAGCCCAATGTAGCCCAAAGATGGCCACCAGAGACAAAAAAAACCAAATGTAGCTCAAATATCAGCCAGATGTAGCCCAACTATAGCCCAGTGACAGAATGTCCCAGAGTGTTCTAAAGAACAACTAGAGCGCTAACAGTCTTACTTATGACAAAAGTATGGCACACCTGAAGTCATCTTGATTGGAATAAAGTGTTAACACTTAAAACATTTAATTTGCAAAGGAACAAAATGAGGGGTTTCATTTTGCCATAGAAATGTTATATATATATATATATATATATATATATATATATATATATATATATATATATATATATATATATATATATATATATATATATATATATATATATATATATATATATATTCACTGAAAAAAACATAGGTTATAGACCATATATAGTTAGGAATTAGCATTTACAAAACCTTGAAAATTCACTGAAAAAACCATGGGTTATAGACCATATATAGTTAGGGATTAGCATTTAAAAAACCTTATTTTACTCGCACAAAACCATTGAAATTCGCATATATAGTTAGTTGCGCTAACTATATATCGCGCACCCGCAATCCACTGCTGATCATGTCACATATTACATCATTCATGACATGGTCAGTGACATCACTGATGACATCACTGATGACATCACTGATGACATCATCGAGTGACTGTATGTTTCTGTAAAGTTTAAATTTGTTTTACATATTGAAGAATGAGTGGATGTATAAGTGTCTGGATGAAGGATTTAGTAGGTGCATGACTGACTGTATGAGGGATTCATTTTGTCTTACTGAATGCATGGGTTAGTGACTAAACTCTCTGAATGTGTGCATCAGTATGTCTGTTGTTGTGTAAGCTGCTGCATGTGTTGATCAGTAGCTATATGAGTGGCTATATGGGTTATTGATTGGTTGCCCAAGTATTTGTATGGGAGACTGAGTATGTGTGTGGGTGGCTGGGAGGTGTGTGACTCTGTGCATAGATTTGTGAGCAGTTGATTCACTAGGTGTATGGGTTCAAGAGTGCATTTGGAAACAGGTGTATGTTATGTTATGTTATAACCTATTTGTAAAGCGCACTTCGACCAAGGTTTCATGGGCAGTTGACTGTGTGCATGTGTGTGTTGGTGAGTGAATGGATATCTCAGTGCTACATGTCCAAGTAAGTACATATGTAAAACACAGTGCATGTGAGAGTTGGCATATATAAATGACTATACATGAGAGCCAGTGATTGTGCGAGTGGCTGTATGGATCATTGTGCACTTGTATCAGTGATTGTATAAGAGAGTAAGTATGTGTTAGTATATGTTTGAATAAGTAAGGTGTTGTGTGTATAACTGTATAGTTGAGGAAATGAAAGTGTGATTGATTCTTTGCATGACTGACTAGATGTGTGAGTAACTCCATGGATGAGTGGCAGAGTGTGAGTGTCTGTATAGGTGTTTGAGTGCAGATGATAGTGTTGTATTGATGATTGACTGTATGTATGAGTGATTCTATGGGTAAATGATTGGATGTGTGTATAGACCTAGCAATCAGTGTGTGTGTATGTAGCAACTGGTATTGGTGTGTCAATGGTTTCAAGAATGGTAGTCTGTGTTTAACAATGAGTGTATCAAAGGTTATATTAGAGTGTGAAGAGGTGCATCGTATTATCACATGAATGATATCATCAGTAATGTGATCAGTGATGTCAATTGAGATGTCATCAGTGATGTCATCAGTGATGTCATTTGAGATGTCATCAGTGATGGGGTGCCACTCGGTGGACGATTATGCGAAATACCAACCGTTATCATTCTGGCGACGCCTGTGGACAACGCCAGATCTACACCATTACGCAGAAGCATGTCTGGAGGTAAAAAATATTCCTGGAGCCTTAAAAATCGGATGGTTTAGAGATCTTAAGGCCACTCTTCTATCTATGGGCCTTACTGAGTTGTGGTCATCGCCCGAGGCAGCAAAATTTCCATCTAAAAATGAACTTAAAAAATGTTACTGGGGGGGGCGTGGCTAACATGGCGGCCTGAACGGACGTGCTTTGTGAGGCTCCCCGGCCCAATGCCCCAGAGCACGGTGTAAACGGCGAAAATCCCCCCAAAACCCAGCTTAAACGGGTGTCGCTGAGGGGCACCCCGCCGCCGCACCCCCTGGCCAGAATCCGGACCGGCGGAGTCACTTCATCGCGTCCACTGCTGCTGAGGCTGAGGGGACCGGCGCAATGGCGGCGCGGAGCTGAGGCTGCCCGGCGGGGCCGGAGAAGGTGGAGCAACCGGTGGATCTGCGGCGCTACCCAGCCGGAGACGGTGAGAGGCACTTGAACCCCGGCGGCGGCTGCGCACCCAGCACCTGACACCCTCTGCACTCGGGGCCCGCGCTCGGGACCCGCACGAAGGTCCGGCGGGCACCCGCAAATCCAGCCCCCGGCTTCGGGCCTAAGCTTCGACCGGAAGGGACCCCTCCCTGGGGGTCGGGTCCGACCAGGCCGGCCGCGCTTCACCTGCTGACTGCCCCGCAACCGGCATCTGGCTCCGGCCCCCCGCCTGGAGCTCTGTGTCGGGAGGGGGCCCCGCCCCGGAGCTGGAACACTGCCCGCCGCTACTGGCTTGCCTGCGAGGACAGCGCCATACTAGAGGCCCCGGCGCGAGGCCTATCTTAGTCACACAGAAGAGCGACCTCGCTCAGCACACCGCGGGGCCCGCTGCCTTTGGCCCCCTGGGGAACAGGAGCCGCATGGGAGTCACGTGGGACCATTAAGGGGGCTCTGCCACTGTGGTCCCCCAGCTCCGACCTGAAGACGCCCCTGCGCTGCCACGCGGCACGCGCTCTGGAAGAGAGCACACCGGAGGCCCCTGAAGAGGAGGACTGTGCCCCTGACGCCAGGGCCCGGCGGATGGCCGGCCTGCTACCCTACTCCCCGGCTTGGGGCCTGCCCACGCCTGTGAGGTGTCGACGCCTCCCACGGAAACACACCTAACCTGCATCTCGACTGCAACGCTCTAGGAGCTGGTCTGCCGAGGCGCTGCTTCCCGCTCCTGAAGCCATCTGCGCGACTCCACCGGAGTAGCTGCTAGGCCTCGCGAACCCTGCACCTCGCGCCAAAAGAGCGCCCCTTACCCCCTCTGTCCGTATCTACGAGATCCTGACTTGGACATCATGGCGCACTCCAGCCGGAAGGGGAATCGGAACATCGTGGACCTCTTGAATAAATCTGCACCGAAAGTGGAGAAGTCACAACCAGCGGCCTCCCCGAAGCCCCAGGGGAGCCCCCGGGGACAGGAAGAGGACAATGCCCCCATCACCAAAGCTTTCCTGGCCTCCCTCTTCAACACCCTGAGGGAGGACTTTCAAGCCCTGAAACAAGAGCTGACGGGGGAACAGCGGGAACTGCGCCGAGACCTGGACGGCCTGGGTGAACGGGTGGCATCGGTGGAGGAGTCGGACCAATCGCGCAGCATGGAGGTGGAGAGGCTGCAGCAAGAGATCATTAGACTACAGGACCAACAGGTAGACTTACAATCGCATTCTGAGGACCTTGAGAACCGCTCTCGGCGGAACAACATACGAGTCCGCGGAGTCCCGTTGAAAGCTGTAAAAAATGATCTAATAGACTATTTGCAAGCACTGTTCCGGGAGATTCTGGGCGAGCCTCAAGACTTTGAAATACGAATCGACAGGGCGCACAGAGTTGGCCTGGCGCGCCGAGAGTCGGCCCCTCCACCGGATATTCTGGCTTTCCTCCCGGACTTTCCCCTCAAGGAGCGCATTCTTCGGGAGGCCCGCAGGGCACAGCCTATTCGATTCCGCGACGAACCCGTGGCTCTTTTCCAGGACCTTTCTCCCATCACTCTGCTGAAGCGCAAATCCTTCCGGATAGCGACAAACTTCTTGAGAGACAATGGAACACCCTACTCCTGGGGCCATCCGTTCCGCCTGATCTTTAAATGGAACGGCTCGCTTCATCAACTCAGGTCGCTCCACGACACCTGTGCCCTACTGAACATTGAAATGCCGGAGGGGTCTGAATCCAGAGATGCATCCCCACATAGATCACAGGACGACCCGTCGCAGCGGCCGAGGGGCAGCTGGCAGACAGTGCGACGACGGCGCTCCCCGAGAAACATCCCGAAGCCGGACCCCGCCACGGTCGCTCAGGAGCGGGAGGCAGCGGTGCAAGAAGTGGCGGACAACACCGCAACAGATCTGTAAGCTTAAGAACTCTTGGGGGTTTTCTCTCACGCTATAATGACCTGGGGCGACAGGTCGGGGAGCCGCTAATTCGGCCACCGCCATGGTACCCCTTCTATTGACTTTCTACGGACCTGTGTCATACACAATTAGGCCCGAGACTTTGACTAGTTCCAGTTTTGGGGTTTGTTATGGGGAGGAGGGAGGGACGGAAAACGGGGTGGAGGGAGGCTATGTTGTACCTAGAGGGGCACATCCTGTTGGGGTTAGGGAGGCTTTTTTGGGATGGGGGGTGAGAGGGACGATGGGGGGGTACGAAGCTGTGGGTGGGGTAAGGGGGGGAGAGTGGGTGGGGACCAGTATGCCAAGGGACTCCTACAGGATTCAGATGTTGACCAAGGCATGCCGTGCACGGCGGCGATACATGATGCTCAGCTTAGGTTTTTTTGAACTCTTACAATATGACTGACACACTCAAGGTACTATCCCTCAATGTAAAGGGACTCAACAATCCAATCAAGCGGAGGGCTGTCATCTCATATCTCGAAAACTCGGGGGCTGATGTCTGCCTACTGCAGGAAACCCACCTCCTGATCAAAGATTGGCACAGAATGCGCTCCCGGGCTTTTCCTCAGCAGTACTTCTCCTCCCTTCCGTCCAAGAAAGCTGGGGTGGCCATCCTAGTGTCCCGACGTTTCAGAGGCCGGGTGGGGACCAAGGTAGGGGAGATTAAGGGACGCCTCCTGGCCTACTCCTTCCTCATTGGGAACAGCGCGCTGACAATAGGCACCATATATGCTCCCAACACGGGTCAAGAACCATTTCTAAAAACTGCACTCTCCGAGACACTACAATCACCTCCCTCTAAACTGCTCATTGGGGGGGACCTCAATATAGTCATGGACACGAACAAGGACAGATCCGGGCACCGCTATGGAGATACTGGCGCTCTCTCGGAGGAGGGTGGGTCCTGGCTGCAAGAAAGGGGCATTCTTGATCTCTGGAGGGCGGCGCACCCCAACGCAGAGCGCTTCACCTTCTACTCCCATGTACACCGTACATACGCGCGTCTAGATCACTTCTTAGGCTCTTCGGAACTGCTCCCTCAAGTAGCCGACGTTTCCATTGTCCCAGCGGCCCTTACAGATCACGATGCGGTGGAACTGATGCTCCGTATACCCACGGTACCACGCACTCCTGGCTCTTGGCGACTCAACGAACCCCTATTGCAGAGGCCGCTGTTGTTCGGCAAATCCACAAATGCACCTCGGACTACCTCGCAACCAATGACACCCCTGCAGTTTCGGTGTCGTCTCTCTGGGGCGCCTTGAAGGCAGTAGTCAGGGGGGAGCTGATCGCCATCGCAGCTGCTGACGCCAAGGTCCGCAAAGAAAAGAGAGCTGAACTCTCAGCACAAGTGGCTGAACTTGAAAGAGTTCATAGCCGCACCTGCGCCCCGAGGATCTGGCGTCAACTGAAAGCCGCCAGGGCCCAACTAGCCGGCATCGATACAGACAGAGCGGAATTTGCCGCTCTTCGCCTCCGCCATACGTACTACGTAGGAGGTAATCGCACCGGACGCCTTCTTGCCAGTGCCTTAAAAGCCAAAACTCACCGCTCAAAAATCACTACTCTCTTGGACGACTCCGGTACCGCGCTCACTGAAGACACGCAGGTAGCTAACGCCTTCAGCTCCTTTTACGCTTCTCTGTACAGTGAAGACAGAGTCTCGCCGTCCGACATTGACGCATACTTGCAATCGGCGGCAATCACGCCACTATGCCCAGCATCAGTGGAGGCCTTAGATGCTCCCATCCGCCCTGATGAGGTCCTGGCCGCCATCTCACGCCTCCGCCCGCTCAAATCACCGGGCCCTGATGGCTTTTCCTCGGGCTTCTACAAGCTCTTCGGCCATGCACTAGCTCCGGTACTCACGAGATTGTTTAATTCTTTCGAAGGCCCAAGCTCCATCCCGCCGGACATGCTGGCAGCTGACGTAGTGGTGCTGCCCAAACCGGGCAAATCCCCGACGCACTGCTCTGCGTTCCGTCCAATCTCCTTACTCAACTTAGATTTAAAGCTATTCACTGGGGTGCTGGCGGCCCGCTTGGGCCCCTGCCTTCCGGGTATCCTCGAGCCGGATCAATCGGGCTTTGTCCCGAACCGACAATGCAGTGATAACACTAAACGATTACTGCACCTCGTGGATAAATCTCACTTTCAGGTCTCGGATTCGGTGCTTCTGGCCATCGACGCGGAAAAAGCGTTCGATCGTGTCGACTGGACCTACTTACAAAAAGTCCTGCAGCGATACCAACTGGGCGGCCGGTTCCAAGCATGGATCGCGAGCTGCTATCACCATCCTATGGCCCGGGTCCGGCTGGGCGGCCTCAAATCGGACCCCTTCGAAATTCAACGAGGCACACGTCAGGGGTGCCCCCTCTCGCCCCTTCTGTTCGCCCTGTACGTGGAGCCCCTGGCGCAGAAAATCCGAGACAACCCTCGCATTAGCGGTATCTCCTTTGGCCATGAACCCCACGTGGTGGGACTGTACGCCGATGACATCATCGCTGCTTTGGACCGACCGTCCAGCTCTATACCTGCTTTCCTGGAGGAAGTGGAGAGCTTCGGAGCGGTCTCGGGCTTCAAAATCAACCGGGGGAAATCCTTGATCTTACCCCTGGGCAAGAACGCCCTTCCTAATACCCCACCACCTGATTTTGGCTGCGACTTGCAATCCTCCGCGCAGCTTCCATACCTGGGGATTACCCTCACTGCTTCCACGGACTCAACGGTGACCCTTAACTATAAAACACTTACCTCTCAAATTCGAGCCGACCTCGCGCGCTGGTCAAAGCAACCCCTCTCCTTGTTGGGCCGCATAGCGGCTGTAAAAATGTCAGCCTTGCCCAAGATCTTATACGTCTTCCAGACCCTTCCGGTCACGCCGCCGCCAGGTACGATTGCTGACTTGCAAAATGCCTTCCACCAGTTCATCTGGCAAAAAAAGAAACGCGCACGACTGCACAAACAGGTGGCGCACAGACGCATTGACGAGGGGGGACTCGGGATCCCTAACCTCAAGCAATATTTTCAGGCCTCACAGCTCCGCTATTTAGTGGAATGGTACAGGCCGGAGTCGGAAAAGAGATGGCTCTTTCAAGACAGAGCGATGGCTCAGATGTCGCTGTGGAAGGTACCGTTTCTTGCCCGCCAGCATAGACCGCGATACCTTCTCCGCTCCCCGGTTACTCGCACCGTCATGAGGACGTGGGACACGGTGGCGGTCAGGCGGGGCCTGACGACCTTCCCCTCCCCGCTCACTCCGCTCTTTGATAACCCGGACTTTCCGCCGGGCACCGATCCCCGTGCCTTCCTGCAGTGGCGGAGCACAGATTGCCGCTCAGCCGGTCATCTCTTTGACCTAGAGGGCTTCCTCCCCCTTGCCGACATCACACAAGGCTACGGAGTGACTAAACCTCACATGTTCCAATACTTCCAGCTGCGCCACTGGCTCACGCACCCGGACCACGCTCCCCTAGTTGCTCGACCAATGACGCCGTTTGAGAAATGGCTGATCACGAAAGACTCGGATAGGCACCTGATATCGGACCTTTACAAAATGTTATCACCTGTGGCCGGCCCAGTTAAAACGGCGGGGCAAAGGCGCTGGGAATCGGAGCTCGGAAGAACACTTTCGCCCATGGAATGGGGGTTTGTATTCTATAGAGCGGCACACACCACCCGTAACACTGCCGCCAGGGAGTCGGCGATAAAATTGGCCATCTACTGGCACCTTACTCCGGCAAGACTCAATCAGGGCAATCCTCTCCGAAGCGCTCTGTGTTGGAGAGGCTGCGGCGCAAGGGGCACTCTGACCCACCTCCTGTGGGACTGCGACGCTCTGCAAGGGTACTGGAAAGCGGTACTGGATGATATTGATTCCACCTTTGAAACTGAAGTCCCGCGCTTTCCTGCATACACTATCCTAGGGCTACCCAATGCGCTCACATTTCCCTTAAGGTCACTGCGAGGCAAACAGATGGGCATCGCCATGCAAGCAGCGTCGCAACACGTTCTGTCACTCTGGGGTTCCACCACATTACCCACCCACACTGGCTGGTTACACAAACTGTGGTTCACACTGGGCATGGAACGCATCCAGGCCACACTCACACAATCGACTGACTCCTTCCAGAAGACCTGGCACCCGCTCCTGTCCCTCTTATCCAGGGAATTTCACGAAATCACTTGCCCCAAATACCTTCGCATTCTGCGGCTCACAGACACACCACAGGCTCCGCCACAACCTTAAACACCTTGCTACTTGTCAGCCCGAGAATGCACTCAGGGAGACTCCGAACTACTGGCATACTGGTCGGGGAGGGGGGAGGATGGAGGGGCTGTTGGGTGGAGGGCGGGGGGTTGAGTTCTCTTCCTTTGGTTTTGTTTGATTGTAATTCTTACATGGCACCTTCAACTATATGCCGGCATCGCCATACTGTGTAGGTGTGATTTATATGCTTCTGAATGGCCTCTCAGAGAAGACGTGCCTGTCTGTCTCGCTCGCTACATAACCCTACTGCATGCTTACCGCCTTACTGTGCCTGTTATTCTTGCTCTTGAACTTAATAAAACAAATTTGAAATTAAAAAATGTTACTGGGACTGGGTGACGTACAATATTTTCTCAAAAACGAGCCCAAGCAGTCTTTCAGGACTATTTATGGTACACAAAGATCTACCCAGGTTAGAAAGGTATTGGGAAATCATTACCAAACCTCTGGACCGCAAACTCTTTTTTCAATTTAGATGTGGTTCACTCCCTATAGGGGACTTCACCAATAAGTGGGGAACTGATAGTTTGGGGTCTTGTGCAAACTGTCAGGGTTCTGGGGAAAGTCTGTCTCACCTTTTGTTTGTGTGCCCCCTATACTCTGCCCCCAGAACCAAGTGGCTTAAACCAGTATGTAATCAACTAGGCACTCGATCGGCTGCTGAGGCCCTGAGATTGTTAAAAACCAATCTGGATCCGCTCATTGTTGTGGGGTTTGCCAAGTTTCTTGGTTGGGCTTGGGTGATCAGATGTAGGTTTATCAAACAAAATTAGCAGAGAACGTTTAATCTTGTATATACTGTGGTAATATGGTCATGCTCGACACCTTTTTAAATTTTGTATAGTTCTGTACGAAGTCAACTCGATGTCGATGATTTAATACTGGTTTTATATATGTTATTGTGTATTTTGTATTTATGTCTTTTATGATGAATTAATCGAATAAAGACTTCTTGAACTGATGTAATCAGTGATGTCACTGACCATGTCATGAATGATGTAATATGTGACATGATCAGCAGTGGATTGCGGGTGCGCGATATATAGTTAGCGCAACTAACTATATATGCGAATTTCAATGGTTTTGTGCGAGTAAAATAAGGTTTTTTAAATGCTAATCCCTAACTATATATGGTCTATAACCCATGGTTTTTTCAGTGAATTTTCAAGGTTTTGTAAATGCTAATTCCTAACTATATATGGTCTATAACCTATGGTTTTTTCAGTGAATATATATATATATATATATATATATACATATATATATATATATATATATATATATATGTATATATATATAACATTTCTATGGCAAAATGAAACCCCTCATTTTGTTCCTTTGCAAATTAAATGTTTTAAGTGTTAACACTTTATTCCAATCAAGATGACTTCAGGTGTGCCATACTTTTGTGAATATATATACAAAAGCCATGTCCTTCCCAGAACGGAATCAAGCATCCGAGGACCGGACCGGTTTCGAGGTAACACCTCTCATCAGCCCGGCTAGCTTGACTCCAGTGGTGTGGAGTGCCTGGGACCCACGTCTGGGCATCCCCAGCGCAAACTGGTCCGGTCCTCGGATGCTTGATTCCGTTCTGGGAAGGACATGGCTTTTGTAGTTCGGACTGGACTGTTCCCATGGGGCACAGGGTCAGAGCTGATTTGCATATCGCCATTGTCTAACCCAGGGTGGTGTGGAGTGCAAAAAAACGATGGATTAGGACCCAGATCTTTTGACTGGGTTGAATGTGTGACATTGATCCTCATTCGGTCCATCACCTGTTGTTTTTGCTAACTCTTACAGAGGGACAGTATATAACTATCTGAAAACTCCTTCCTTTACTCTCACTCTTCTTCTTTCTCTCTATCACTCCCCATGTCTTACCCTTATTCACTTATATCCACCCTCTTTCACTCCTCTTTACTTACACTCACTGCTATTTTCTTTCCCTCCGTCACTACTGTTTCTTTTCTCTGTTTCCGTCACTACCTGTCATTCCCCATACTTAACTCACCTTCCTTTTACTTTCATCCCCTATTCACATTCTCCCAGAACCTCTGCTTTAGTTTTCTTCCTCTTTCTTCTCTTCTTTTGCTCCCTTATTTATTTTCCTTTTCTCAGTTACTTCCTCTTACACCTTTTCTCTGTTTTACTACCTCTTACACAGTCCCTCTGTGTTTCTCCCTCTAGCTCTCTTTCTCTTTACACCACTCTCTTTGTCCCCATTCCTCATGCTCACTCCTTCATTATTTTTTTTTCCTTTTTTTTTTAGTGCGCTGACGGATCGCGCCCCTGTACGCGCACCGGGGCGCTCACCGGTACGCGCACCAAAGTGAATTTGTTT
The DNA here is from genome assembly GCF_964263255.1 of Lissotriton vulgaris. Lineage (NCBI taxonomy): Eukaryota > Metazoa > Chordata > Amphibia > Caudata > Salamandridae > Lissotriton > Lissotriton vulgaris. The sequence goes on from NC_141689.1 coordinate 1,313,541,185, forward strand.
TAAAAATGAATATATTATATTAATATACAATATAGGGTTCATTTTTAGAAAAACATACCTTTCTCAGCTATAGACATTTGCAAAAAAATAACCTTAGAAATTCACTAAAAAGTACATAGGTATGAAGCCCTATAAAAAGTTAAGAATTAGCAGTTAAAAAACCTATGAAATTCACAGAAAAAACCAAAGGTTTCACACCAGTTATAGTTAGGAATTAGTAGTTAAAAAACCTATGAAATTCACTGAAAAAACCATAGGTTTCACACCAGTTATAGTTACCTGGAAATTTTACTGACATAAAACCATTGAAATTCCCACGTTATAGTTAGTTGGACTCACTATAACTTGCGCGTGTAATGCACTGCTGATGGCATCACATATTACATCACTCATGACATGGTCAGTGACATCACTCATGACATCACTGATGACACCATCTTTGTGACAGAGAGACTGACCTCCTTTCACTGTAAAGTAACCCTTGAAACACATATTGAAAAATAAAAACTAACATGTTAAAAAAAGTGGACATACCTATACCAGTTACAACAACCAGTTCAGTAATTCCACCATTTATATACACATCCACTCATTCACCAACACTTCTATATAGTCACTCATACATATACTCACTCATCATATGTAGTGAGACACCTATACATCCGTTAACACACCAACAGTCTTCCAAAAGTTGCTCACACACATACTCACACATGCAAATAAACTATTGAACATCCATTTATTTGCATATACAGCTATACATACACTACCACCTTACTTCTAAGGAAACTTACACATACTTACTCTCTTAAACAATCACTTATAGAAACACATACTTATTAAAACAAGAACTCTTTCAATCTCTCACTCTCACATATACTCACTTATATACACCAATACTCACATATACTAGATTAAAACATATGTAGTTACTGATAAAGACAGTAGTGAGACAGTCATTCACTTACTAACACATACATATACACACTCACTCACCAATACAGTCTGGCACATATGCTGTCTCAAAACACATACAAACAGTGAGTCAGTCATTGATGCATCAGTGTGCTAAGTAACACCCCCACCAAATCATACAGACATTTATACTGATACAAAAAAAATCTAATAATCCATAGAAACACACATGTAGCTACTCACCAACCCATGCACCCACTTATATACAAAGTGAAACACTGATACAAACATTTAAATATTGAAACAATACTCGCTAATATATGTATTCACTATGATACACTTAATAAGCCAGTTAACCAATCATTTTTTTTAAAAAAAACATCCATTAAGACACTTATTTAAACATTCATTCTTCCATCGACCTTTACATATACATATATAAAACATTTATTTTTCAGAAAGGCACACATTCACTGGATGGTGTCATCAGTGATGTCATGAGTGATGTCACTGACCATGTCATGAGTGATGTAATATGTGATGTCATCAGCAGTGCATTACACGCGCAAGTTATAGTGAGTCCAACTAACTATAACGTGGGAATTTCAATGGTTTTATGTCAGTAAAATTTCCAGGTAACTATAACTGGTGTGAAACCTATGGTTTTTTCATAGGCCCCCATATCAAACCTAGGGAGTCGGGGGGGTCTACTCTGCCCCCTTATGGTCATTTCCCCCTTTGATTTTTCCACCTCTTATGTCTCGATTTTACCGAGACACAAGATGGCGGCCGCTCCGGACTGTTTCGAATGTTTACAGACACCCGAGAGCCAATCAACTTTCTGTGCGCAAGTCGCGTGGCGGGCCCGGAGCGCTCCCCGGTGCGCATACCGGGGCGCTGCCATAGATATATATATTTTTTTTAACCTAAATTACTCAAAATCCACTGGAGCACATATCTTGAGACATAGCAAAGGCACATCTGGCTACCCGTCCCTACAATTTTGCCAAGTTTGGTGGAAATCCATTCAGCCGTTCGGGCTAAAAGTGAAACCGACTGCCCTATGGAAATTAACATGGGGAAAACACATTTTGGGACCCCCCTTTTATCTCGGCCCCCACTTGATGAATCCCCCCCAAACTTTCAGGGAAGGAGCGGAGCGGAGCAGGCCATTTTCTTGGAGAAATTTGCGAAGATTCATCCACCGGCGCCAAAGTTATTCCCAATAGAATGTTGCGGATTTCCTATGGAAAGTAGATCCTAACTATAACTACCTACTGGCGACCGCCAGTAGGTAATATATATATATATATATATATATCACAAATCCTGTAGTAGACACCACGTCTTTAGTCACGCGCAGGAGCCAAACAGGACACAGACCCAAAATTCGTGCTGATTACTCGTTTATTTTGCCAAGATGTCTGAGACGCGTTTCGCGGCGCGAACGCCGCTTGTTCACTCGACAATTTGAATTTACCACGAAGGCTTTTTTAAAGTGACAGTGCTTCCAAAAGTGAATCACGTGCTATCAACTTGCCATGGATATAGAGAAAATACTACAATCATCGTATAATACTGGTTTGTGCATTGGTAAGGCTGTCAGTTGATGTATAAAAATATTTGTAAAATACATTTTTAAATTACACTCAACCAATTTTAAAGAAAATGTACAATCCATATCAGCTTTTTTTGTTATAAATTCATGTAAAATACACTAGCCCTTAATCCATTACATTAACTAGATTAATATTTTGTCCATTTACATTGGCGAAAAACTGTAACTAAAGTGCTTTGAAGTGATAGTGACTTTAAAATCATATCATTTACTGTCTGCGTATTATACAAAACCAAATATTTTCAATTACGTTAAATTTTATCAATACGATCCACATATTTTTTTTTTCAAAACCGTGTTTATTAAGAGTTCAATCAAGATTCAGGACAGCCCTCCACAGTCAGGAGGAGACTGTCAACAACACAGACAGAGAAAGGCATGGTAGTGAACTCAGAGTTTTATGGAAACAAAGGGGCACGCCCCTAAACCCCCCAGCCCACCCATTCCCAACAGCATCCCCCAACACCCCTTCCAACTACCCACCCCTTATCCCACCCTAACCCAGTGCACGTGATCGCTAGTCAGCAACAGGAGACGGAAGCAATGTCAGAGTTGGCTAATAGCCTAGGGCCCGGGGTCCACATCAAGGGCCAGCACATCATCAATGTCAGCTGGGGGATCGAGGTCCAAACCCCTGTAGTCTGCCCACCGCTTCCAGATCTTATAGTGTTTCCGGGGGCACCCCCTGGCCTCAAACACGGGTAATTCTAAACCCATCAGATAGTCTAAACCTGCCTTCCACGCACTCAGGGGGGGGGCACGTTCGCACTTCCATGCTTGGGCCAGGTCACGCTTAGCCACCACTAGTCCCAACAGCAGTAGGTGGCGCTTGTAAATGTTACCCCCAACATTTTCCAGAATATGAAGGAGACCCAGCCTAGGGGTACGGGGAACATCCCACCCCAGCACTTCCGACAGGCAGTCCCACACACCCGCCCAGAATCGGGTCAGCCTCTCACAGGACCACACGGTATGGAAAAGCGTCCCCCTCTCAGCACCACACCTCAGACATTCAGGGGCAGCTATGAGGCCCGCACACCACAGCCGCTCCCTAGTATAATAGGCCCTATGGAGGTATTTAAATTGAATGAACCGAAGACGGACGGCTATAGCTGCACTCCGAGGGGATTCGAGGGCCTCCCGCCAATCATCATCATCCAAGGGGCCAACATCATTCTCCCAGGCGGCCTTCAAAGTCGAGAGGGAGGGGGAGCAGTTGACGACCAGGGAACGGTATATCTGAGAGACTTTCTTGTCGCCCAGGTCGCCCATAAACAATTTAGCCTCAATAGGACTAAAGTCGGGGAGCTGTTCCAACCCCACTAGGCTGGGGCCAAGGGCATGTCGGAACTGAAGATAGCGAAAGAATTGGGACCTGGACAAATTATATTCGGAGCTAAGGTCCTGGAAGGACTTAAGCGTGGTACCGTTGAGAACACGATCCACATATTTTTATCAATTGTTACTTTTTTTATCGTTCTTTTTTTTTCTCTCTATATATTATTTTCTCATTTTTTCAATATCGGATAACCATTGCAGTTATTTTATCTTTAAACATTTTTTATCTTTGACCATTTTTCTTTAGTATGTAACATTGCTTTTCTATGGATCTTGTCGCACATGTATGTTGTAACTGACAGTACCAGAATTTCATTGTATCCCTTAAATACCAGATAATTATATTTGATCGAGTCTATAAATAATGTTTAAAAAAACATCATTCTAAGATATTTACAAATATTAAAATCATTTGTACCCCAATTGTTCATGAAATACATATATACATAATTTACAACATAAAACACCTTGTTGTTCCTCATTCATATCTGGTGATTTGAATTATGTGTTTTATACGGGATATCCAACAATATCTTTTTCTAAAGATCCAACCTGGTTGTCTTCTCACTATCTCAGAACCTATTCTCTTCGTCTAAGCCAGACACGTATATAAGTCTTCCGTTAGGTTCAATCCATTCGGATGTTTTGAATCCAACAATAAAATGTATCTAGTCTCCAGCTTCCTTAATTTATTCTCACGATCACCTCTTCTTCTATTGGGGGGGATTGCATCTATAAGATAATAAGTCAAACCTTTGTTGTTTGACCCGTGGAATGTCTTAAAATGTCAAGCCACCGGGTAGGTATTATCTGTGTTTGTTATGGCTCGAAGGTGCTGAAGTATTCGAACATGTGCTTCTAGTTTGGTTGAACCCACGTAGTTTAACCCACATGGGCAAGTTAGCACATATACAGAGAATTCAGTCTTACAATTTAACATTTTATTTATCATATATGGTTTAGTCTTAAAGGGACTGAGATATGTTTTTGTGTTCGTACCATGTGTACAAGCTTTACATGTGGGACATTTTTTGAATCCTTTCAAGTTCTGGTACCAAACTGGTATATATCTATCTATATATATATATATATATCCATATATCCCTGGGGCCTAGTGGGCTTCTGTCTGCCCCCGGGGTGCAGATCAGGGGCTATTACCCCATCTGCCTCCTGGGGAGGGCAGAAAGTCCTATTCCTACTTTGGGGGTAGGGTGGGGGCTTTGGTATGCCCATTCCGGTAGCCCCACCCCTGGCGCATAAAAAAAACCCTAGCGCCTAGGATGCTTTCTGCCCCCCCGGTGGGACAGATTGGTGGCTACTGCCCCCATCAGCCCCCCAGGGGAGCAGAAAGGCTATAGAATGTTTGCATTTTGGGTGGGGGTATTTGCATGCCCATTCAGGGCAGCCCCCACCCCTACGTATATATGTATGAAAAAAAATCCCTGGGGCCTTGTGGGCTTTCTTTCCCCCCCCCCGAGGGGCAGATCAGAAGCTATTGCCCCCATCTGCCTCCTGAGGGGGCAGAAAGTCTTATTCGTACTTCAAGGGGGTTGGTGGTGGCTATGGCATGCCCATTCTGGGCAGCACCCACCCCTGGCGCATAAAAAAAATCCCTGGCATCTAGGGTGCTTTCTGCTCCCCCGGGGGGGGGACAGAAAGGCTGTCTGGGTAAATTAAATGGTAGGGAGCAAAGGCCCTTGCCCAAGTGGCCGCTCTCCCCATCCTGGTGGCTAGTGGTTGGGTCTCGGCTTGAGGATCTCCCTCCTGGGGCGCTCCCCAAGCAGGGATCCACTTGGTAAGGGTACCATTGGAAAGGGGAGATCCTCCCCTTTCCAACGATACCTCTCCCAAGTGTTTCGGTGCTCAGGGTGAGATAGCCGCACGAGCACTGAAACACTCAAAGTGAAACTAAGTTTCAGTTTAGTTTTCAGTCTCATGACGACAGCTCGCCATGCGCACAATCGTCATTAGACTGAAAACCTGTGAAGGGCCTCAGGAGGTTGGGGAAGCTTTTCCCCACCTCCCGAGGCCCCTCCAAAAAATGGAAATCCATCTGGTGTTTGTAGCAGAGGGATTTTGTCCCCCTGTCCTCATGATGGAATGGTTCCGTCAAGAGCAAAGGTGACGGAACCATTCCGTCATGAGCACCGATATATATTGGAAAAACAATCAAATAAGGGTAGGGAGTAATTTTAGGGTAGAGGGGTGGGCATCAATCAAATAAGGGTAAGGAGCAATTTTAGGGTATAGGGGTGAGCAGTGGTTAAGGAAGGAAAGGAGAACTTTAGGGTTTAGTGGTGGGTAGTGGTAAAGTGAGATAGAGGTATATTTAAGGTTTAGTAGTGGGTAGTGGTAAAGAGAGGAAGAGTTAATATTAGGGTTTAGGGGTGGATAGTGGTAAAGGGAGGGATGGGGAATTTTAGGATTTAGAGGTGGGTAGTGCCAAAGAAAGGTAAGGAGTAAATTAAAAGGGTGGGACTTGCTCCCCTTCCCTCAAAATAGAAAATAATTAAATTAAATCTTAGATTTGGAGTTTACGGTTTTGCAGTGGTAAAGAGGGTTATGGCTAATTTTAGGGTTTTGGGGTGGGTAGTGGGATAGGAAAGTTAGGATTAAAGTAAAATAAAAGGAGTGACTTGGGCCCTCTCACTCCATAAATGTAATATAATATTCAATTAAAAAATATACATAATTGATTTATCCTGAAAGCAACTGTGCTGGGCTTCGGCAAATTGTTTCCATCTTCAAGGCAATCCTGTTTTCGCTATGCGGAGAAGTGTGGCTCAATGATTAGAGTGGCAGACCCTGATGCAGAGGTCTAGCCCGGGACCAGGGTTCAATTACCCGCCTCGGCAGGTCTTGGGCTCAAAATTCCACGGACCTGATAATTCTCGCCTCGGTGCCTATTCCAATCATGGAGTCCCACTCTGCAACTCTGGGCAATAGCTTGCTTAATCTCCACAACGGCCCCCACAACGCTAAGGATGCCTGGCCTCCACCTTGGGGGTGCCCAGGAGTGGACGCCTCACAGGGAAAGCCAGGATGAGTTCCACAGCGGTATTCGTGCAAGCGCCTTGAGACCCTTGCGGGTGAGTAGTGCGCTATACAAGTATCAATTTACAATTTTTATGCAGGTGAAATAAACTGCTGATTTCTCCAAGTCCAAGTTTCTTAAGAATATCTTGCCCTCATCTATTGGTGAAAACCGACTAAGGCATGAATTTGTAGGTATTCACCATATTTTGCCTGGCACATCCCCTTTGGAAAGCCTCTTGTCGTGTCTGTGCACATACAGATATCACTGCGAACAAACAGATGTACCATGCTGGAGGATTGTGCACATTTATATATTGGAGAATTCCTACTAATCTATATTCTTTAAACCTTTAACAGGGACTTCCCCCGCCAGATAATCTTTCTGTACACCTGTGTGCAAAACTTTGTAAATGCTGGTGTAATTCTGAAAAACACTAGCAATGTACTTGATGGAGCCAATTGAGCCAATTTCATCTTTCCACATTAAAAACTTTATTCCTTCTATGTGTCACCCTTTACATCATCTAGAGCTTGTCTGACAAAATCAAAACAGGTATGCTCTGTATCCTGTTCTTTTATCACCTTTCCATCTGCCAAATTTAAATCTACATATCTTTCTGTTCTTTGGTGTCCAGTGACTTTTCCCTGTCCTCCATTTTTTCATTTTCCATAATTCCATAGCATTGTCAAACCTTTATCATACAATTGTGTACTGGAAAATGTAATGTCTTTGCCACACCCATCTATCTCCTTAACTCAAACTCAACCGTTGTACATGTCAATCTATCCTCTCACCCTCTCCCATCCTGTATTTAATTCTATTCAATTCTGCTGGCTCTGGCTTATCTCTCTGTATGTCCGGCACTCCATTATCACCATTTATTTTGTCATCTACTTGAAGTCAGCATCAAATATAAACAGTAGGTCTCTTAATTGTCTTCTTTACCCTCACAAACTCCGCACTTGTTTTAGAGCTCAATTCCTTTACCTTCACCTAGGTACCATGTTTGAATACTTTTGTACAGATTCGTGATTTTATTTAAGAATGTGTGACCAATTCAGAGATCTGGTGCAAAATACAATACACATCATGTAAACACTACTGCAACCTAATGTGACACATCTTCACAAAGGGTGAGATATCTGGTGCTGTTATGGCAAGATGTTTATTTTCCCTGTCTGGCAGATGGCTTAATGAAGGTAATTCAACGCATAGAATAATAAGAAGAATGTGTCTATCTAGGCGTCCTCTGGACTTCCATGACGGGCATGAAACCCTCATCTGTTTTTTTGTCTTTACTTAGGCAGTTACAGGCATACGTGATATCTGTTGTCTGAAGTAATCTTCCTGACTACAATCCCCTTGTTGAGTCATGATGGCTTTCAGTCCCAAACACACAACTCCTCTGCCTTTGTCTCAGGGCGTTCTTGGATTTCACCACTAAGCCTTAGGGATGCTGCGCTCAATTCTCCACAGTTATCCTGTGGGATCTCTGGAGTTTCCCAGATTTGCTCTCTATGCAATGTTCACTTTGATTGAGCTCATGTGGACTTTCTCATGTTTGGGCTTTTTTTTCTACTCCCGCTTGGGGTCCTGTTGTTTAGAGATGTTCATCAATGAAAGTGATGCTCCTTTGAGCTTTTCCGCCAGTACATACACTTGCTGCAGCTCTGGGCCTTTTCTTAACAACAGGCTTCTTATGTTAGGTCATGGTACCTAATCATCCTGGTACCTTAGAACCAGTCTCAAATGCTGAGTTACATCTGACATTACCTGCATATTTATTTTGCACAGCCTACTGGCCTAAAGCTGAGGACTGTGTTTCGGTTCTCTAGAATGGAGGAGCAGCTTTACGCCTGGTTTACCATGCCTCATATAAATATGAACTATGCCTGCCAGTTCAGCTGATCAGTCACATTCCTTTTGGCACAGGCTGACACCAAAGGGTCTTCCAGAGGTATTCCATAGTCAATTCACCTGCCTTCAGGCATGGCTCAAGCCAGTAAGAGGCACAGCCCACAATGGGAAGCTTCAGTTGAGTATTTATTTATTTACAATGGTAAATATGGTGCTCTTGAGATTCATCTCAATTTCTGATTTCTTGTAGCTGCCTTTCGGGTCAAATGACTATTATTGTCCATGCCTATGTGTTCTGCAGCTTTCGCCACATTTTGCAAGGTTTCTGGTATTGGGCATCCTTCCGCTTTACCTGGGCCTGACCTCTTATCATGCTTGCAAATGCCTACTGGCATTCCAGCCTTTAGGGCCACAACGTTAGTAGATTTTATGTGTGCATTGTTTCGTATTTTTTGGGAATGTGGTACACACCTCTTTCATCCACGGTCTACAAGTGCAGAGGTAACTCCTCTTGAGCCCACTCTGGGCCTCTGAACACTGCTCCCTGATTGGACTAAAACTGAGCTGTGCTGCACAGTCCCTTGATGTTTTTCTCAGAGTGAGCACTGTAGGCGGCATCTATGCACACCGTTTGTGCTACCTCATCAATGTTCTGTATTGCTAGAGCAGTCTTACTGAGGAGTTTTCTTGATTTCTGGCCACTGCGGGGAGCCATGCCTTACCGCATCCTACTGCACCCTTTTGTGAGTTGGCTTATTGAGTAGCCGGGCCTCTTTGCAGCCTGCAACCTGTTGTCTACAACTTTAATGGATTCAAGTAACTTGGAGATGTTTTGTTATCTTCTTGTTTTGAGTCTGGCTGACTGGAACGAATGTGGCACCCAAATCTGTTTTTTGGCTTTAGTTTTCACCGCCTCCGATGATGCCAATATGGCGGGGCTTGATTACAGTCTTGATGCAGAGCCAGCTACTCACCGTAAAACTTATTTTAAAGAATGTTACCCGGTCTGGGTCAAATTTTCAGAATGATCGTTGTATCCTGTTTGCCACTGTAGTTGATGCAGTGCTTACAAGGACAGATGTTTTTCTGTGCAACATATCTCCTACTTGAATGGCTGGGCAAGTGTCTCTTTCACAACTCCAATGACAGAATCTGCTATGAACTCTCCTTCTTTGGACACCACTGGCAGTGTTTTGCTGAACAATATTTGTAAAACTACCTTTTTCCCAACTTAATTGTTGATGATTAGTGGGACTTTCAGAGAACTCCTTCTGCGCCTCGTCCGTCTTTTCCATGAACAATGGGGAGTGAAAGAACATTTAGAGAGGCCAGAATGCACCTTGCACGGGAACCATGAGCATACCCAATGAGATGAATGTTTCTGTTTCATTTAGTACACACAGGTCATGAAGTACCTTAAGTTGTGCCCTGTGTTCAATGAGAAGGATTTATTTTAAAAAAGGTCAACCCCTCACCCACGCCATACGGCCTGCTTCATCTTAGGGCTTGACTCTTAGATGAGGTAAACTCTTTATAGAATGCTGAGGGGGCAATTGGTATATTGGCATTGATATTACATAAATCCTCATGGCCTAATTATCAGTGGTGCCCAACACTGAGAGTGCCTCCAGCAAATGTGCAGCCTATCTTGCAAGGCTCAACAATCTCTGATTATGAATAATCCCAGTCTTTACCACATTACCAATAAAAATATGTTAGGGAAGGCAAATACTAATGTTTTTTGGGCCAGAGGAGGATATAATTTGCCATTCAAACCAACATGCTTCTGCACCATGTAGTGCTCCCTATGATGCCAACTACATTCATCAGGGTTGTGATTGTGGTGAACAATCTTCTTAACCAAATAACATAACTGTATAAGGGTATAGGTACATCATTGTTTTGCATGCATTATGCAGAGCCTTCTATTTACTGTTCAGATGGTGGTGGGTGAAAGGAAGATACCAATAACTTCTTGTGCTAAAAAATGTAAAAAAAAAAAAATACAGCAAAGGCCTATGGTATACAACCATACGTTCATTCGTATTACATTGGACGGGTGTGCAACAGTCTCAGCAAACAACATAAGTGTCACAAAGTAGTTTATACATTAGGGTCGATGAGAATAGACCACTTACCCTCTGCTTTTTTAAAGTTGTACTTGCTGGCAAGGCATAGGGATCTATCAAGACTGGAAAAACCAACTGTACAGCAAGGATTTATTTCCCTTGACATGGCAGTCAGTCGGAATTACATGGTCCTTCACTCACCATTGATTGCAGTCGCGCATTCCTGAGACCCTTGTGATGTCACTACTGTACAGCAAAGGCATGGATTGCACTGCAGTGGGCCTTCATATGGGATGTGAGCAGTGTGCATGATATCACTCACATTTCTGTTAGTCAGAGCCTTCGATTTTCATTGTTTCAGCTAATGCCCAAACTGAATTCCACTACCAGGTTGTAGGGTAGTCAAGGAATAGGGTCTTTTTCGGAAAATTATTAGCTCCTTTAGTGTAGGCTCCTAGAGTGATAATGTTTAAAAGTTGTATAGTAAACATTTGCTAACTGTGAACAGTTGCAATGTATTAGGAAATAATATCCTAATGAAAACCTTTCCTTTATTTCAGGCCAGGAGTACCCTCTCTATGGAGTGATCTAGAAAGGTTACTCACAAAGTTTATTAAACTTGCATCTGATGCCAATGCATGCTATGATTTAATGAAACCAGGACACAGGTCCAAACTCAATTAGTCCATTCCTGTTCTTAACATGTGTGGCTCACATGCACATTCTCTGTTTACTTCTGCCATCTAGTTTTGGGCAGAAATGATTGCAACCAGTTTTTCTTCTAAGAAATCTTTCGAGTAACGAGGTCTCAGTGACTCCTTCTCTGGTTGTGCGTTGCTCCCCATCTCGATGAGTTCATCAGTTTCAATTGCAGCCCCACTTCCGTTGCCTTTCCTCCCGTTATGAGAAGAGTCTTTGCACATTTTCTTTCTAACGTGAACCTGCTACATTCCTTGAGTGCATTGTCATTGAGCAACCAGGTCACTTGGCCCTCAAGAATATTTGGCCACTGCATCCTCCAGACCACCTTCGGAGAAGGAAGAAGCACTTAAGGGGACAGAACGGAGGCCCTTCAGAAGATGCCCACAGTGTCATTCCAAATAACCCTAGGCCGATCTCCATGCTGTCTGCAACCTCTGCCTCTTGCTTAATGGAGCTCAATAAGAGCCGGTGTAACTCTTGCTCAGCATTCCGCAGCAAGAAAATCCTGTGTCAGGGGCGACCCAGAAGATGGGCCCACAGCAGAATGTCCAAGTCATCTTTAGAAATGCCAGACATCGTCAGCAAGGCTAATCTGCTTAGTGCCTATGAAGAGGAATTTGTTGAGTCAACCACTTGACCTTCTAGTGTGCCAACTCAGTCCCAAGTCCATTGACTCTGATGTCTTCGAGCCAAGGAAGGAAGAACATCTAGAAGAAGAAGAGGCACCGAAGATAATCCATCCACCTCTGTTGACCCCGACCTTGTTTGAAAACCAGGCCCGCTTGAGTACTATCAACACCCAAGCCTCTTTCAGAGCCCATGAACAGGTGCACTTTGGAGCTGAGTGCTGCCCCCATAGAGGTGGTTATCAAGCTCTATGCCTAAGCCTCCACCACCATCAGGTGCGCCACAGGGCACGAGTGCTGGTCAACTCCAAATCAAGGCCTCAGAGTCGAGGAAAGATCCTTCCAGGAGCCTCGACCCTTGGCAAGCCTTGCGTTCGAGGATGCCCATCGGTGCCAAAATCTCAAAGCTGCTCCACCATTGAGGGCAAAAACATCATTGGCGCAGAAGATTCTGTCATCGATGCCAAAACTGCTGTCGGCTTTGAAGTCGTACGCTCCCAAAACTCAGGAAAGGGCAGTTCTTGAGAGAATGCAAGGGGAGCTGGATAAGAGACAGAGGTGGATTATCATACAGCGGTACACAGGCCAGATCTTTGCTTCACAAAAAAACCCTGCCAAAGAAACACAGACTTTCTTTCGAACACAACCCGTGACCAGTCACTTCTGTGCCACTGTTGCCCTCCAAGAAGTCGAAGGATAAAGCTTCCGCTCCTCCTCCCCCTCCCACATTCACTTCCTCTACTACCACCTTGTTAGACCTGTCAGCCTTAGGGTGTTCTTTCCCTAAACGTTTTGCCTCTCTTCCTCCATTTTGCTGAACCTATTTTTGTTGGCCTCGGGACTCGTGCTATACCACTGCTAACCAGTTCTATTGTGCTTCCTCCCCTAAAACATGGCTAATTGGCATACTTAATTTACTTATAAGTCCATTGTAGAGTGATATACCATAAACCGAGGGACTGTAAATTAAATGATACCAGTGGGCCTGCAGCACATATTGTGCCACCCACTTAGGTATCACTGTAAAACATGTCCCAGATCTGTGATTACAGCCTGAATGCAGTTTTTAACTACCATGTCGACTTGGCATTGAAACCCTCTTGCCAAGCCGTACACTCCCCTTTTATTGCATATAGGTCACCCCTAATGTAGGCAATAGGGCAGAGTGCTGTGTAATTAAAAGATTGGATGTGTACTCTTAGGTTTTACATGTCCTGGCAGTGAGAAACTCCTAACTTTGTTTTTCACTGCTGTGAGGCCTACCCCGCCAATAGGATAACCTTGGGGATTCCTTAGTACATTTAATAAGCTGTAATTCTCTATTGGGAGCTGGTGGCTGTATCATTTTAGGTGTCTATGAAATTGTAACCCTCTTAAATGGTAAAGTCAGATTTTTTTATTACACTGTTAAAAATGCTGCTTTTAGAAAGTTGGCATTTTCCTGTACTTAGCCCTTTTATGCCTGTAGCCTGTCTTGTTCCCCTTGCTCCTTTTAATACAAGATGAGTCTGGTGTTCATGGCCCCAGGTATTGTCATTTTGACTTTCACTGCTTCCTCTTCAAAAAGTCCTTTTGTTGTCTTTGATTTAACTCTGCCTCTTCCTTTTAAGGGTCTTGGCAGTATTGAACCTGCTATTTAGGAAGACTAAATGTGCTTTGTCCCACATCTTTGCTGCTGGATCATGTGAAATTCAGGTTCTGCAACGGATATTGTCATTTGGAGAAACAATTGTCCTAGTATTGTTTGTGTTCTTGTTGTGCATAGTACTTGTCCTTGACCTATAGATGCATAGCATAATTGGAAAAACACTGAATATGTTTCTTAATTTTTTACACACTCTGATTTCTTGTGATCTCTGTGTCTTGTGCAATTTCTAAATTGAACTTTTGTAGCCTCTATTTACAGATGGTTAGTGAGACCATATTTCTAATGCCCGACTCTTCTTTTTCAAAGGCTTCCACTAGCATTGTATCAAACAATTTTCGGCATTTATAATAATTTAATTAACCACTCCCTCATACACCTTCAAATATAACCAATCAATCAATCAATCAAAAAGTAAGTTGAGATTTTGTATGTCCAAAAGGTCTGAAACAAGTGAGGAGGGCTGTGGATTTCACACCAACCAACTTCCCCACAGCTGAGCCTCTGCACTGGACAATCATGAACAAGGTGAAGTCAGAGGACATTTAGAGAGGCCACAATATATCCTCCATGAGAACTATGAAAGTACAGGTGAATGCCCAAGCAAAACAAGCAGTGTCTCAGTTCAAGGATATGGGTCTAGGTAGGGAGGGATGATTCCTCATGCCTCTTGCCAGGGTGACTGCATAAATCCTCATAGTCTAATTGTCAGTAGTCGCCAATGCTGATGTTGCTGCCTATAACTGTGAAGCTTATTTCCATTATCTCAACAATCTCTATCTGGTAGGCATCCCTCAGTTATCACCACATTACGAATGAAATTGTGTAAAGGTAGGCGAATACTAAGGGGCAGATGTATCAAGCCTTTTGCGACTCGCAAAAGGCATTTTAGCATTTTTTGATATGTAACAAAAAATCGCAAAATAAGGAATCGCAGAAATTTGCGATTCCTTATTTTGCTGATGCATTTAAGGAATCGCAAATTTTGTGATTCCTTAAATGAGATGTATGTAATTTTTTGAGATTGCGAATTTGTGTTAAGAAATCGCAAATTACCACCAACTTGTAGTTGGTGGTAATTTGCGATTTCTTTTAAAAATGCCCTATTTGGCATTTGTGAGGGTGGCATGTGACGCACATACATGCCCATAGGGCATGTATGTGCGCCACATGCACACACATGTAAATTTCAGGGGTGCAGCAGGGTGTCTTTGAGACACCCCTGCACCCTTGAAATAATTTTCAAATTGCGAATTCGCAATTTGAGAATTATTTCACAATCATTCCTATGGGCCTCCTGGCCCATAGGAATACATGGGAATTATTCCTTAATTGCGAATTCGCAAAATGCGAATACGCAAATAAGGAAAAATAAGGAATTGCTAAAAAATAGCGATTTTGTACATACATTCCATTTTGCGATTTCTAAATAGCGATTCCTTAAAAATCGCTATTTAGAAATCGCAAAATCGAATCTTGATACATCTGCCCCTAAATGTATTAGAACCGTTCTGCTATAGGATTAAAATCAACAGGAATACATTCATTCTTTATACAATCAAATCAACATATTTCTGCTCAATTCAATCCTCCCACTGGAGTAACATTTAACAGAGATTCATCCTAAACTGTAAACATAACTTTGAAAGGATTTTTCTGCTAAATGTCAGGTGTAGTATATAAATCCTGCAATTTACTGTTTAGATCCTGTGGATAATAGGAAGATACAAAAAACAGCAACTTCTTGTGTTATAAATTATACTTTATAATCACAGAACCCAGAAAAGGGATGTTGTGTCAGAACATTCATCCATTTGTGGTCCAAAATGGAATGGTAAACTGCTCTTGCAGACAATGACAGAAGTGCCTCAAAGTAGATCATACCAGAGCGAGATAAACTCATCAAATCATCTCACATTTGTCCTCTGGTTCAGTAAAGTGGTTCTTACTGGCAACGTATAGGGACCTAGGGGGACTGGAAAAAACAAAAGTACAGTGAGAAGAGTTGTTTTCCTTTACCTTACATGTCAGGCGTCACCTGGTGCATCACTTGTGAGACTAATGCTGATTTGAGTAAGGTTGATCCCTGAAGTGGCACACTGGGCACAAACATTAGACTGTAATGCCCTTGGAATAAATACCAGATTCTGAGAATAATTCAAGCATTCTACCCTTCACTTTTATTGTATTTGTCTCTCTCTATTATTGGCAGGCGCGCGTCTTTGTGATCCTCTTGATGGTGCTGCCTTCCAGCCAAGGCATGGATCCGTCTGGAGTGTGGTTTATACGTGGAACTGCAGCTTGTAAATGAGCGTTAATGGGCTGACTAGTCGGGAAGTGAGATTCTGGGCGTTCATAATTGCGGCTAAGATCCTATAAAGTTGGGGGTTTTACTATACGGAATTATTAGGGAACCACTCGAGTAACAAGTCCTCTGCTGGTTGAGCACTTGGGCAGGGAGGTGTTCTGGAATTCTTCCCTATAAGTGCTTCAGACTTATGCTAACTATGCCACCGTTCTGCCAGAGGATATACAGGGCTCTTTCTGGGATGTTCTGCAAAGTTTGACTACTTTTGCAGAAGTAGAGGCGTTTAATAGTTACTGCCCAGTTTCGGATCGCCCATTACCTTTTGATTATCCAGGCAAGGTTCTATGGTGTGGGCTTTGGCTTCCCCTTTTGGGCCTAGTCGAGACATATAGACATCTTTAGGTTTTATGGCGGTGTCCTTCAGTGTTCCTTGTTCTGTCTGTCTTGCTGGGTGTGTCTTTCTCCTCCTGCCTTTCAATGCCAGCTTCTTCCCCTTCTAAGTCGCAGCCTTCTGTGAAAGAAAGTGGGGTTACGCATGATTAAAAGTAAAGACAAAGCGCTTGAGTAAGTACTCAAATGAGGGGGCTCGAATGAATGTGTTCTTTCTGGAAGCATGGTATGGTACACGAACTGGGCCGGGACATGGGGACTCTTTTGCAGTTAATTAAGCTGGGAACCTCCCGTTCCTTGAAAGCATAGGACCTTCAAATATGTGGCTCCGGCTCCTGGTAAGGGAGGGCTCCAAATTCCTTTTGTTTTCTCCCTGTTTGTTAGCTCCACTCTGCGGCTTTGCTGCTTGGCCTTACACTCTGCCTCTGAAAAGGGTAGGTGAGAGACGCGATTCGTGCTTTGTTATTCCTTCTTCTTGCCTCTGCTGTGAGGATCTTGCAAGCTTCCCCTCAGTCCTCGTCCCCAGTTTGACTGTTCTTGACGCCAGTTATTCCATTACTGGGGGGTCGGTCTTGATGCTGAATTGTAATATACACACACGGCTGAATATATGTACCCTGTACATGTTTTATATGTCCAGTATTGAGCTGTTCCATCTAGCGACGCTGTCGGAGGAAGAGAAGAGTAACTTACCTCTCTGGTAGTATAGACGTTGCGCAACTCGAGGACTAAAGTTTAGAAGTTAAGGGATTTTGAGATATTGCCCTGAAACCACTATGCATTTAGCCTCTTTCCCCCACTCCATGGCATACTCTGCACCTGACAACTGCTGCTGGGGGTCTCTCAAAGAAATAAATGATTGAGGCTGCAATGCAAATCTAGCCACTTCATTCTAGTCTAACAAGTGTGTTCGATTTGTGGAGCAAGCTATTTATAATGATTTCTTTTGTGGATTGAAAATTGAATACCGACACATACACACAGATTAACTTTCAGTGCACCAGTACAATATACTGGAAAAGGTAACAGTTGGTAAGTTACAAAAGAAAAAGAAACTAGATGTCAACTTTAACTAACGGTGTGTACTGACTTGTCATGTGTGGCTCTTGATGTTAGAGTATGAGATAATGTTCTGATTTCTTGATTAGTGCATGAGCATCTGCCGAAGGTGAATGCTGGAGTCTGGCTCTAATAATTGTTTTGGCAGCATTTTTCCTTTTTGAGGTGTAGCCTTGGGTTAATGGGGGTATTGAGGGCAGGCAATTTCTGTTTCTAATTATTTTGTGTTTGTTTTTGTTTTGTTTTCTTCAACTTGCAGTGCAAGCTTCACATAAAGCCTGGCAAGCCAAGGATGGTCCCGCATTCACCTGCTTTAGCAGTACTGTGTTTCTGACATCTGTGTATTTGGGCAAAATAACAATTAACTCATTTAATTAATCGATCCTTTTGGGAGACAGGCGATGGGGTGAATGAATGAGGAAGATTACACCTTCAACTTGCATTCATAAAAAGGTCATTTTCCCCCTTGCAGGTCATATTGGCTCGGTCTGTCAGTTAAAGAAATAAACCTTTCCATGTTTCTCCAGTGGGAGTTCATTTCGATTTATCGGACAGTGTTCCATGCAACAACAAAAAAAAGAACTGAAGAAAGCTGTGCCTTAGTTGATAAACACACATAAGCTGACTGAAGTCTTTTCTGCAGATTGCGGATCATGAATGTGTATTCAGTTCATTTCTACAGCTGTAAAAAAGGAACAGCGTCTGTTGACACCATCCTTTACAGTTGGCAAAGGATGGCATGTGCGCTAGTGCACCTGCCAAGATTGCTGAATTATTACAAGTATGTCCATCTTGGGTGAACACTTGGCTGTTTGCAGACATTTTTTTTCAGTCAGTTGTTGATGTATTCCACTCAGGAGAAAAAGGCAGGGGTCAAGACTGAAACAGTCGTATCGCTCCAGAGATTGTTTTAAAATTTACAGTAGGGCAACATTCTATGAATGAATCAAATGAATTACAAAAAAGGTCCATCTGAGCGTTGTCAAAAATGATTACGAACCAGGCACAACAGGTACAGTTGTGCAGACCAGCCCAATCTTCAATTTCACTTTCAAAATTGTGCCTCTCAAATCTGTACTTAGCAATAACTCCTTCCTGATTCGTGAAAGAACATAATATATATATATATATATATATATATATATATATATATATATATATCCTATGCTTAAAACATAAACTTGGGGACTTCAAATAATCACAAACTACGTCCACTTTGTTGTTGTGATGTTAATCCTAATTGGTCCAGGAAATGATTCTGCTGGTAAATAACCCGGCTGATTCGCTTTGCAAAGCAACACTGACCAAGGCTAGAGCAAGCCAATATTACTTGTGTGTTGAGAAACCAAAATGTAGACTTGATCGCTGAGTCAATGAAGTCTTGAATCTTCTCCAGACACATTCCCTACCTACTGCTAATATACCACTGAATAATCGACCTTTCGGGGCTATCTGTAATAACATTTTGAGATATTCCTGGCTACCTCCTCATTCTCCCTTGCACCTGTTTGTCTGACTCCTCTCCTTCTTCATGTAAGCGGACTGTGGATGAGAACACCAAATTCATTTTCAGCGAAAACTCCAGCTTCTCGTCTGAACCATTTTCTTTTGTGGGGAGCAGGGTTGCACCTCTTAATCCTGTTCCCTGCGTTTCTCATCCCAGCCCTCCATCACATGCTCGCAGTGCGCTCCGTCCTGGTATGAGGTCCAGGGCTAACTGCTGGTGGGACTCCTTGACCTGAGGCAAAGGGAGCACTGGTAGTGAGAAGTGGGAGCATGAATTGCTTGATTCTAGGTGGACATCTCCTTTTTCCTTTTACCTTTAGGTTTACAAGTGAACTTTTAACGTGACATGCTTCCTTTGACGTACTTGAAAGAAATTGACTTAATTTGTGTCCTTTTATATCTTTAATGCCATTTCCTTTCTGGACAGGGTCTTTCCCTTTCTGATACATTCCAAGAGGTGGCGGCCCATGTTTACTCTATGACTTCTGGATTTCTTTCCCTCCTGCTGATCTTCTGCCAGCTTTGCCCTGCTCATAGCTAGGTAGTTTCATGTTTCTTTTCTCTATAGCTCACAAATGATGCACAAGTTTCACTACACTCACACTTACCAATCCTTCCTGCTCTGTCCTCACATTGGGATAGTGAAAGTGGTGGTTTTGTAGATACAATCCGTGTAAGGATTCTAGAGCAGGATCTTCACACGTTATTGAAACAGCCTAACTTGGATCTGGGGGAAGGATAAAAACAAATCTTTCTTAGTATTGGAGGGTCGAGAATCACACTGATGACTGATGCAGGAACCAGTGGTCAGAGCGCACATACATTTTGCTAGACAGTTATTGCAGGCGAGGGCTTTGCTCTTCCCTCTGTCCGGAAGCAGGGACGAAGCGGATTGATTTTTGCACAGATACCAGCCAGTGTGATGAAAACGGAATCAAATTCTGTTTTCCACTTTTCTGGTTAGAGGTATGATCCGCAATTTGTTTTCTCATAGTTTGAGAACAGTTTCCTAACAATCAAGCTGTATGTGGTCACTCATTGCTTTTGCTTTCTTATGCCTGACTGCTACTTTTTTTTAGTGTTCCTTGTCTTATACGCTAATTTGTTTTTAACTGTTTTTCTTTGCCAAGTAACAGCATGATGACTAATGTTGGCTGTCTTTTTGTCTAGTCTTAACGTACTTAAATAACTATTCTATCTAGTTTGCCTTAAGGTGGGAGAGGGGGGAAAAACACACATAGAACCACTAAACTATTCAATTTTGAGCACTGTAAATGTATTTAAGTCCTTTCTTGCCTACAGAAAATCACTACATAAAACTCATAGCTCCATAGCCTTTGAAAGCTAATTGCCTGTGTTTTTTGTATATAACCCATAGGCCTTGTCTTGTTTGTTACTGCTATACCTCTCTTTTCTTTCTGTATCTGTTGCCTCTTTTCACAGTAGTCCTTGGCTGTGCACGGAATAAATGCTCATGACAAATCTATCCGGATGTGCTCTCACCACTGCATGTAAGTATGGTATAACCTCGCAACTTTTATTGCCATGTATTTAATATTTCCAAATCTAGTTTTTTTTCCCTTAAAAAAAGCAATTGTTTTTACTTCAACTTCCTTTTCTTTAACGTCATGGGCAGCTAGATTAAGCACACTTTGACGAATTCACAAGACCGCAGTTTACAGAAGGTCTCCAAGGAGAAACGACACAACTGAATACAATTTGGATTGATTCTGGCTGTCAAGTATGATTTTGATAGCTGGCATACCTGGCTCCTGGGGTGACCTCTACATCATGATCAGTAGCTTAGATTTCATTAATATCATTCATAGCCATTGATATTAGAAGAGTCTTTGTCTAACGCACCAGTAATTTGCGTTCGGACAGGGATCGGAGCAACTCTTTTGCCAATAATAAGAATTCAAACAGTTGCGCTTACCAGTGAGTTCCCGCAGCACTCGGGCGCTCCAGCAAATCTTGATGATGGACGCTACTTCTAATATCTTAGTGCGTCCAAATAGAGAACTAACTTCTGCTTGACTTAGGCCAGGACTGGGGGAATTTAGCTCACACATGAACTGTGGCCAGTAAAACTGCTCAAGGGAAGTATGATATTGATCAGTGTTTGCCTCAGTTCTTCATTTATCCGCCAGTGTTATTTAACACATGGGCGGTGACCCATGATCACTTCGCCCACCTGTGATCATTTGCACTATTTAAATAATCACAGTCCATTCTCTAGTGAGTATTGAGTGACTCTTTTGGAATATTGCAGTCTGCAAAGTTAATTGCATTGATACATTTAGAAAACCTTAGGTTGTTGTTTGCACCCTTGGTAGAAAGTATGAGAAAAAGCACCGGCAACTGTCCATCACCATAGTGCTCAGCAGCAAGCACGGATCCCTGTGTGAGGGGGAGAGTTCAGGTTGCACTCCATAATCCAGTCCTACAATCTCACTGATGTCCAGCCAGAGAACCCACTGTGATGGTTTGCAGTGGATATCCGTTGCATGGTAAATGCACTGGAACCCATCACCGGCACTAACAAGTGCTACTGAGCTCAGTGCCCGGTGGCTAGCTATTGTAATCACTATACCTGGGGTCCGATCAAAACCAGCATGGTAGAGTAGTTGCTGAATCCTTGTGCCACTGTACGTCTTTTCATATCCAGTGGCAACAGGATCTTACCTTAAGAGCATCCATCACATCCCTCCCTCTTGCTTTTATAAATCTCCATGTACCTGTAAATCCCTGGGATATTATGCTTTTTATGTGTTGCAAATGTTCCTTATTCTTAATATTTGTTTCAAGTTGAATCCGCTTCTGTTTCCACTTTTATCCACTGGTTTTGCGCTTTTTGTTGATTTTCCTGAAACACATCATTGCCCATCCTCATCATCTTTTATATTTACATGAATGAAAGAAAAACTCCCTTTCCACTTATAGCGTTTTCAAAAGGACCACTGGTACATCTGTGTCTGTACGTTGCATATAGCATGCTATTCATGGGGATGCCATGCCATTAACCCTTTCTTGTACCTACCGAATATAGAGCTGTAAACATCTGAAGGAATAATGTTATTTGAATGCTTTTTTATATATATCACTTGCTTCACCTTGTACTCTAGTTAATACCTTGACAGTGTCTTTTTGAGGCCATTTTATAATGTACACAAGGTGGTAATGCAGTATTATTGTAATGTATGTATATAATTGATGTGTGTTAAATGTTTGATTATTGGTCAAACACATTTCATCTTGAAGTCGAAAAGTACACGCCATGAATCATTAGTGGGTACTGTGTATTGAAGAACTCATTTTCATGTAATGATGTGTGCCGGGAAGTAGAATAAAACATCTTGTTTGTGTGCACGTTGTCAATCATTTTGTATTCCTTTGAGTGTTCTGATTGTTTTTTCTTTCATGCACGACAGTCCAATTACATCATCTGGTAAATCTCCTGGGAAACGTTCTCTAAATATTTTTCTTTTAGAAAAGGTAAGCTTGTTGAAGCAAATCAGTATGTGTCTCTCAGGGTGGAACCCCGCTTCCCATCATGTCATAGGTGCCTTCGCCCTCAGAGCGGTCCATAGTACTGGACCTGCATCTTGTCCTGGTCTTGAAATGGCATCATCTGCTGATTGGACTCTTTACCTTTAAAAACTCCACGCTGAAATCCATGGGTTACTGCCTCCGGGATTCGCCTCTGAGTTGTGTAAGCGCAAATCCTTTTAGCTCGCCTTTGAATGTTTTTATTTATAAACAGCAAGAAGGTCGTCAAAAGAAGGGCTCCTGGTCTCTACCATATGAGGTCTACAACATTCACACATCCAAGCCAATGCAGGGTAGGTAAAACTGCTGATTTTACTATTCACCTCCGACAGGTGTAAAGTCCATGAAAGAGAACGCTGGGGGTTTGTTTCTGGTAGTAACTGATAGGACTGAAACACAACTTTAAATGATGGCACCACAGGAGTGGACAATTTGCTGAGTAAGGTCCAGCTCTTGTGAAGAGCCCCCAGAAGGGTCCTGCCTCCCTCCGCTCACTGAGTTTCCCAGCCAGTTCTTGAATGTTTTGGTCATATCCTTTGTGTGTTGGCCCCAGCGAATCTTACCCTCAGTGCCGTACACTTGTTGGCCTTTGGATGCTGTTTGGCATGATTAAGATAGAGCAGAGTTCAGGCTCACAAACCTAGAATCACTGTCTACTAGAGGCAGAGCAATTCAGCATCTTCTTTAGTGTGTTATTTGTGAGTAGATAGGGAGGTTCTGAAAACATACACACTTTTATGTGGATGCCCACAAAACACCTATGTCATTCTAAACCTAATTATTAGGTTTTATGCCACAAAGAGAACAACCTCTCAAACTTGAAAACCCAGGAGAAAATTAAGGTGGTTTTGTAGATCAATGCAGAGTAGTACATATGGGGAGAACTGGCTAAATTGGTCTCACTTTCTGTGGGGTTTTCCTTTTTGAAATGTAATTATTAATATTATTTATTTACTCATTTGTATTGCACAGCGAATCATCCCCAGGGGGATCTCTCGGCACCAGAGAGGAGGTCACCTAATGAGTAGAGGAATCTTAAAACAGCCAGGTCTTAAGCAATTTCTTAAAGGATTGAGCATGCACGAATCTGATCAGGGAGACTGTTCCAATGAGTGGGGGCTAGATAAAAAAAAAAGCCCGACCGCCCATTTTGGCTTTCTTAATTCTTCTCGTGCATTTTGAATATAATTACAATGTAATATTTAAGTAGAGAAGAAGCAGGTTGCAAACAATGACACAATCTGATAAAAATAAAATCTGTAGTCCTCCAAATTACTTTATTTTAATTTTATTTTATTTCGAAAGTTTTATATAGCGCGAACAAGATCTTTGCAGATATCAGAGCGCTTTACAGGACACGGGGGTGATAGAGTAATACAATGTAATAGTTGAGGTAGTTAGGTACAAGGTGCGTAGATAGAAAATGTTTGCTTATAACTTACAAAAGTATTTTCAAAACGAGTTTCAAGATATTAGACTGATGTTAAACTGGCTTTTAGTAAGTCTGGCCTCAAACCTGGAAGTAATTAAAAACTGACATTGAAATGGGTCTCTATCGGGCTGGATCTTCATGTCGTAAATTATCTTTGCTGGCAAAACACAGCTCGATTTCTAAACAGTGACTATAAAAACTGTTAGGGTATTGCATGTAAGCGATGTAGTTCATGTTTACATTTCATGTATTAACATAATCCTGCATTCCCTAAGAGGGTTTGCTACATTCCAGGGTGT
The DNA here is from genome assembly GCF_964263255.1 of Lissotriton vulgaris. NCBI lineage: Eukaryota > Metazoa > Chordata > Amphibia > Caudata > Salamandridae > Lissotriton > Lissotriton vulgaris. The sequence goes on from NC_141689.1 coordinate 1,313,565,535, forward strand.
TGTGTTTCTCTCGTTTCTTTTTTCGTGGAGCATATTGCTGATAGAAAGTGCATACTGTGAATTAAGTCACCTCTAGTATCTGGGTGAGTTTTAGTTGTGAGTGTTTGTAAAGAAACGCAATTCAGAGCTCTGAAGTTGAGATCAAAGGCAGTGTGAGTTTTTGACAGTACCGGTCAGTGGGTCATGAAGGTGTTAAGAATACATCCATTTGCAGCATGAGGTCTCCTCTAAATTAACATGCTTCACAACATTCTGACATCTAGTAGTTGGGTCAGGAACTGTCTTTGTTTTCCTAAAACTTTGGCCTATTAGCTGTCGGGTAGGAGTTGACATAGGCGTAGCCCCATATGAATTTATTAGCAATCCCACAATGCCCATTTGCATCCCCACCATGTTAGATTCATTTTTCCGCCGTTGGGTACAGAGTGCATTAAAGAGCTCGCAATGTTTTTTTCAGTGCAGGTCGGCGAGAAGTTCTTAAAAAATAGCAGAAAGCAGTTGAGGGAATAGCCGAGATGGGCGCTCAACGCTGGAGGGAGGTTTATCAGGGGGTTGTTGGGGGGCAATCAACATTCAGTTTATGTGAGGTAGTCAAGATGGGATACCTGGGGTCCCTCAACACCATTTAGAGCATGAGCACACTCATCAAGTTTTGCCCAAACCACCATCAAAAGTTGTCTCTGAACGATGTACACCCATTCTGTATGTTATGTCTGCCTCATGACCATAAGTTGGAGAACTGCATCCATGCTTATAATTTAAACCAAAAACGCTGGTTCCCAGAGACAAAATTCTTTTAGGACAAATGCAGATTAGGCAGGGCTATCTGAGATGGAAAAGAAAAGAAGGAGTGCTCTGTCAATGGAAGGGATGGGTTTCTCTGATGATGACGATATGGAGTCACAAGAGTCTCAGTGGGAACACCAAACTGTCGAGCTCGAGACATGAGGTAAAAAAAACAACAAAGCAGAGACCCTAAACCCACAGTGCTGCATGCCCTTAAAACACCTGAGATGCGACGGAAAAGGTATCCAAACATATGCCCAAGATGTTAAGCTCAAGACATTTAAGGTCCTTCCAGCAAGAGCATAGAATCACAAATTTAAGCCATCAACACCAAAGAAACATGCAGTTGAAGGAGCTCAGCGACCTTTCCTTCCTACCAGGAAAGAAAAGCTCACCCGTAAATGCCCTCTGAAAGACTTTGCCTTGACTTCCGAGGATGATTAAGCATGGTAAGGAAAGGAGGGGCGGGTGCCCTTGAAGGAAGAGGTCTATGGGCAACCTAAGACATCCAACGTCATCAATGTTTATAGAAAGAAAAGGGCTTTGGAAGCAGAAAATTTAATGAAGAGGAATAAAGCTGTTATATCTTGGAAGGAAGCAACAAATCTGGCACAGGAGTTCATCTCGACAGAGCAGGAAGAAACACTTGAGACAGGTCAGGATATATAAATGGGAAAGAGGAGTTAATTTTCAGTGCTGACGCCACAGACTTAGCGTTCCACACCATCCCACAGGGAGAAATGCTGTGGGAAGACATCGAGGCTGACTCGCCTCAAGAGGAGATAGAATCTATCCTTCAAGCCCATCCCCTCAAGATGATATCCCCACATACCATGCAGTTGTAAAGAAAAAACAGTAGAAGCCTTTGGAGTGGAGATGGAAGTGGTGAAAGAGAATACATGTTTTCTTCATGAAACACTCAGTCAGGTTTATATAAAGAACCAGTACCTCCGGATTCTGCCCAGTATAGTACAGTAGGGTAAGGAAATCTTCTTGAGACCATCAATGGCATAAAAAAGAAATACAGAGCTTCCACTCAATACCCTTAGTAAATACAGGGGCATGTCAAGCCAGACCCGCTTATTGTGGTCACGGCTAGAAAAAGGGCCATGTCCCCTGCAGGTATCGGAAAACCATAAAAATGTTACTAGGACTGCAGGTCAAGTAACTTGAATTATCTACTTGACCTAACTGTAATGTACTCGACCTGTAAACTGGTCTCAAATTGTGTGATTCTAGGCAAATATTCTATTTTACAGTACCATCTTTTTATTCATTATTACATTTGAGAACACCTTCAAATATGTGAGTTCAACATTTCTGCTGTGCAGAAAAACTCATTTGTTTGATTAAATAGACTAAAACTTGCTGCATGTATAATAAGAATCTAGCCCACATGTAGTGTACATATGATCCCAGATTTGCCTTCTAGTTCACTAAAAGCATAGCTATCAGGGGAGAGGCAGGAGTGTTTCTCAGTTCATGTTTAAAAGATCACTTTGAATAAATATGGGGCCATGTGTATAGAATTGAGGGATTGCAATTTCCTAATTGTGAATCACAATTAGGAAACTGCAAGCCCAAATGTACAAAAACATAGAAGTTGGAAATAGCGAATACTAATGGGGTTACAATATACCTAGCTCATGAATATTAATGAGGTAGGTTGCAGTTTGCGACCCATTAGGAATTGCATCTCTCACAGGGATATTGGACTGCTGGGGTCAGCAGACAACTGTGTTTCATTGCTTTTTAATAAAGCAATCTTTTTTTTCTTTTTAATGCAGCCCGTTTTCCTTAAAGGAAAAAGGGATGTGTTTAAAAAGAAAGAAAATGAAATGTTTAGGTTTCATTTTTTAAGAGTAGGCAGTGGTCCACGGGAACACGGCCTGCTCTTTTAAAAAATATTTGTATCAGCATTTACAAAGGAGGAGGAGTCCCATGGGGACCCCTTCCTGTTTGCGAATGGTTACCACCACCCTTGAGGTGACGGTTAAAAAGGGATATTTCCCGACCGTAAATTGGTTGCAAAACATTCATACGTACCACTGCAAATCGGAATTAGGAAGGTACTCCCTAAACACACCCTTTCCAAATACTGATCAGCAAACCCAAATTGGAATTCGAAAACATTTTACTGAATCGCAATTTGGGTTTTTTACATTTTGAAAACCTTTTTTGCGGTTGCAACTTACCAGATTCTGCTAACTGGGACGTTTGCGACCTCAAACAAGGTTTGTACATATGGCTCTGTAACATGCTGTGGTAGAGCACAGTCACTTACAGACAGTAAATTTCCCATTAATATGACCAAAACATTCCCATTAATATGCAGTTTTACGGATAAAACGGTATACTGTATAAACGAAAATCTGTGAAAATTGGGTTTCTGCAAACACATTTATCATTTGAACATCACCAAGTAAAGTGTTCTGATTTGTTTGCATCCTATTAAAATATGTTTTCTTCACACAGAAAATGGTATCTCATACCTATTGAAATATATTGTGAAATATTTGTACAGTTCACTTATTAGCTATTTGAATGCTGTGTGTTAGAAAAAACCTGACAGCCTTTGATTTCACACATTTTGTACAGCAGGGCAGGCAGTTCACTTTACAAAACGCTGGAGCTCTGCAGTCAAAGAAAGTAAAGTAATTGTAAGAAGACATAAACTGACTTCTGACCTCCCTCTCTGAACACAGAGCAAATGTGACAAGATTTTCAGGCATCATAATTGCTTCTTTACTTTCCGAGTGAACAGAACAGTTGTTTATCAACTCACCAGAACGGGCTTGTACGCCCTAAATACAGCTTGCCCTGATGAAATCTGACTCACCATAGCAAGTGGGCAAATAGTTTTCTGGAGGCCTACACTGCATCCATGGACCCCACCCCCTCCCCGGCTGAAAGAGAGCAAAGTGATGGAGGCTGTCGGAAGGAAAATGTAGAGAGGCGCAGCTATGCAATGGTGGACTGCTAACTTAAACTGCTTGTTAAACTAGCATGCCCACCAATACTTGGAGGACTTGGAACACCTTATATCACATCTCTCTGAGAAATGCCACAAAAAAGCATAAAGTATAATTGAGGGGAAGGGGGAGCAATATTACCAACTCCTGACCGAAGTTGACCTTTGAAAATGCGGATCCAGCAGGCAGACAACTGGCTACGTGTATGATCATGAGGATGAATGCATATCTTATGTTTTAAATCTGAGGATCAGTCAAGTATTATTGGCATGCCCCTCACTGGGAATCAGCTTTTTGGAATAGGCATGGGCCAATTTCTGGAAGAGATGAAAAAGGAACTTGAGACAGTGATTGTGATAAGAGCCCTCCCAGTTTACAGGCTCCCAATTCATCAGATGAAATCTCCAGAGAGGAGAGGCCAGAGGAGGCCACGAATTTAGGAACACAAAGTTGGAAACAACCAGGGACCAGCCAATACCCAGTTCCCCACACAATGGCAACAACTGTGGGATAAAATTGACAGTACCCCAATATTGAGACACCCCACTACTTACCCCACCTGCACCTCCCACGATTTACTGGATCAGAACAGTTTTTATCCACATTTTCATGAAGTGATGCGTCCCTGCATTAAGGCACCTCACAAATCATCAAAATGTAGCTCATTAAAAATTCCAATTTAAGGCTATTTTGAGTCCACTCAATAACTGAGTTCAAGCTCAATGAAAAGTTAAAGCATATTATTACAAAATCCAACCTTCCCTACCCCCCCCCTGCCTCCAGCGTAAACATGTGGATTATTCAGATTCTTAAAATTCTAGGATTAAAGCAGGTTCCTCTGCATTTCTTTAGTAGTCAGACCCTCAGGACAGCTTTATTATTGGTTTCTTTATCCGTTGCTATCTTCTTTTATTATATTGCACACCACTTTAGGTGTTGATGGGACTACAGTTACGACTCCCAATTGTCAGTATATTCATAGAGCGCTAAATAGTCATAATCCATAGAATCGCCATAAATATTATTTGTATACTCTGGTGTCTAGCATCATTCACAATATGAGGTTCACTGGATATTTTTAAGAAACTTTCTTTAGCATGATATGGTCTTTGATTACTTCCAACACTTTTATATGTCATTACCGTTCCACACTGATTTGGAGAGGTGTTGGAAATGTAGTTTAATATACTCAAATATGTGTATCTTGTATACATGTTTGTATAAATGTAGTCAAATGTCAATAACAATATATTTAAATAAAGGAAGGAAATCATCAAGTTAATATAAATCTAATTTCACATCATTAGAAACAAGAGCAGCTGCAGAAATAGTGCTGTTAATCCGATAAATACTAGGCACACCCCAATCCAGCGCCAATCTACCCTAGCTAATGCAATTACTCCCATGCACCTTGGAGCAAAAGGCACCATCTTAAATTAGACATGCACCCTCCTTGAATGAAAGCATTAATAATTGAGAAACCTCTGTCTGCATGTATGTGGCGCCTCACAAAATACACTACCTTATGCGACAAGTAAACAAAAATGTCGATCTTGGATTTCGACAAATCTTATAATCAAATCCACAAAATAATAAAACAAAATTTTCTTCAATATAAATCACAAGTACAAATAATTCATAAGAATCACAGTAATCAAACCACCAATTGTATACGCATTGCATAGCAAAGTATCTCACACACAGCATCCATCTCAGATGTAGACTTCAACAAAATAGCATAAACACGTTAGAGTCACTCTATCACCAAAATCATTCCACCCTATTCATACTTACACTCCAGATCACTCAGGAACAACACTGCAAATCAGGTTTCTCTGCAAAATCTCGATCATGGATACTCCACAAGGGATAATCCACTAATGTCTACGGACTGGGGAAAAGAGAGATCTGGAAACTACAGGGGGTCTCTTTAACAAAAGGAGTTGTTCTTAAACGTGCAACCATCCTCTGCTACCAAATTTGTGGGACCAAATTGAGGGTACCCCAGAATTAAAACATCCCAAAATTTACCTACACTAGACCTGCCGCGATTTACTGTATCGGAGACGGTGTTGAACCTCAATTTCATGAGGCAATGTGTCAATGCCTTAAGGCACCTACCAAACATAAAATCAATAAAATCCAATATAGGGATAATTTGATTCCACTCAATAACTGAGTTCTAGATCTATGAAAACTTAAAGGGTTTTATTACAAAATTGAAAAATAAGAGGCACAGAGTTAATGCCATGAAGGCTCGCAGAAACAAAATTATAGTATGTAAGAATCAGAAAATATAGTCACAATGGGCAGCAAAATAATCAGAAAAATAGCATCCCTTGCAGCATCACAGGAAGTTTAAAATATTTTGGCTCATCCCAAAAATCATTTTTTATACACAATTCTTGCATATTAAATCAATATTTCCACAGATTTGTTGTGGTGTGAGCAAAAGTATCATTTCTTCAGCAGGTCAGAGCACATGAAAAAATAATCATCATTACCTTAACACCTAAGCGCTATCCCATTTCCTTAGAAAATTGTTTAGTACCATCTATTCTAATATCATCTGGATATGTTGGAACAAATATGAAACATTGACGATAACACTGTCTTTGAATGAATGGATCCAGCAAAGAAATGGAAAAACAGCTATTTTAACAATATTATATCCAACTGTAGCAGGTTCGACATGAGCAAAACAATAACAGCAATAAAAATATTTTCAACTTGACTGTGTGCTGCAGTGTCTGTGGGGAGGAGATGTGCACAGGAGATTAAGCGTAAGTGACAGAGATGACTTCCATTTGTTCAAGATGCATTCTATCGAAAAATATGGCCAATCTAAAGCACATTATTACATACTCATGTGCACACCATAAGAACCGTATTTCAAAAGCAACTGTATTAAATCAGTCTGCAATATAAAATCATGAGTGTAAATGCATATTGCACATTGTTAATGATGCACACAAATTTAAATCTTTAAAACACTTCTACACAGCCTAAGAAATTTGTTTGTGTCATAGGGAAAACAAGGAGGAAGCTCCAGAGGATCTGACTCTAGCTCACCCATGTGACTCGGACACCACGCCCTCACACACAGCACATTAATAGGGGGCGAATAAACGACTTCCTGAAAAACGTCGGAAGTGAGTTCCACAGAAAAGTGGGTTGTAAATATTATTTGTCACAATTACTGCATAGACTTTATACAAACACCACCAAGAAAATCGCCAAAGCACAGGCATTTAAAAATAACCAGTTACAAGTCCCTTGGAAAGAGGTGCAACAGCTGATGTCAAAGAATGCAATTAAGTAGGTGCTACAGGAGGAAAGAAAAACAGGTGTGTACTCAGTTTGTTTTCTAGAGCCAAAGTAAGATCTGATGATTTGGCCTATTCTAGATCAGCAGTTTGTAAACAGACACATAAAGACAAAGACATTTCAGATGACAGCCTTGCAGGATGTTATTCCCTTTCTGGACAAGGAGAACTTTCGAGCAACAGCGTCAAGGAAGCCTACTTCCACATCCCCATTCTCACAGCACACAAACAATACATAAGGTTTCTACTAGAAGGGGACCATTACCAATAAAAATTCCTGCCATTTGGAATATAGACAGCTCTAAGAGTCTTTAAGAAGACAATAGTAGAAGTAGAAGTACTCCTTAGGAAATAGGCCATACATGTTTACCCAAACCTAGACGATTGGTTATAAAAAAGAACATGACAAAGATACAGTGACAACTACATACAAGTTCACAGTAAACTGGGCAAAATCATCTACCACTCCAGAAAAAGAGGAAAACGCTCCTAGGGGCAGAACTCGACACCCAGTTAACAATGTGTTTCGAACCATATGGAGGATCCAGGCCATGCTAGTCGAAATTTGCCTCTATTGGTTGTTATAGTCTATGATGGTAATGAATCTCCGAGGGATAATGGCTTGCTGCATCCACCTCATTCACAACATGGGATTACACATGAGACCAGTAGAGGAGTGGATGAGCAATCAGTGGAATCAGGCAGCAGGCACGTGGGAGGATCGAGCGGTTGAACAGATAAAGTCAACAAGAACGTGAGGAGATGGAACCTAATGAATAAGCTCAGAGGGAGACTATTGAAACAATCATCATTCCTATGAACTCCTCAATAGTAGGTTGAGGGGTGCACATGGAGACACTAAAGATTAGTGTTTTTGGTCAGCACAAGATGAGACTAAACACATCAACTTTCTGAAGTCGAAGAAAATCTTACTAGCACTAAAGACATTCCAGAACCAGATTGGGGGTTGGGGGGCTGTACAGATACTAACGGACAAAACATCAGCAATATTTTACAACAAGCACAGGGTGACAGGATCATACCCACTGTCACAAATGGCCCCATAAATGTGGAAATGGGCCATTTCATTAATAGCAAATCATCCTCCCAGGAATAGAAAATGTACAAGTTGATGGGTTAAGCAGAAAAGCAAGTTACACACAGAGAGGTAAAACAATCTATAGTAGAGGCCAAGCTGTGGAATGCTCTCCCCCAATACCGAAGGTCCACTCCGGAACTGACGTCTTTTCGTAAACAACTGAAAACGTTCCTGTTTAACAAGTAGAGCACCTCCCCGGCTTATATGTCTCATCTAAATAGCACTCTCAGTCTCAGCGCTTGGACACCTCAGGGCAGCTATGTGCGCTCTACAAAAACCATTTTATTTCATTTCATTTCAGATACATTATTCCAGTTGTGGAAAAGGCCGGAGTTAGACATCTTCACAACACAAGAAAACACAAAATGCCAGTACTTAGCACAAAGGTATTACCATATTCAGCTGTTAGGGAATGCCTTGTCAATAAGCTGATAGAGGATCATTGTGAACACTTGACCCCCTGTACCAGTGATCTCAACTGTTCTAGGAAAGTTCCAGAGCTCCGACATGGCAATGATCTTCATTACATAATGATGACCTCGTCAACCATGGTTCTCACACCTACTACAATTGTCGAAACACCAGTATGTCAAAATTCCCCTCCAAAGGGTCACTCTAACTATGCAACAAGGAAGGTATTCACCCAAATCCAGGGGAAATGCAGGTGACAGTTTGAGTTCTTTAATATCCAAAATTTAACACCGAATCTACAAAACGCTACATTATGTATCAGTAAGAAAGCATAGACCCAACTACTAGAAAATGCTACACTTTCAAGTGGAAGAGGTATATGACATGGTGCCAAAACATGCAATTGCAACACATAAATCTAGACACGGTCATAGTCCAATACCTAATGCATCTCACAAAAAATAAACTTACCAATGCTTCGTTGAGGCACATTTGGCTGCCCTTGCAGCTTACCTAAAAGGGCTATGCACCTTTAAAACGAGATGCATCGCGCTACGCGCTGCGGAAGCGCACGAGAGAGGCTGACACTGTTACTCTGAGAATAATAGGAGCGCCTGGGGAAGGGCTCCTGATCGCACCAGTCTGTGTCTTTTTGGGCATTATCTTTTTAATATAATTTGGCGCATTGTATCTTTTACTTGAGCCTCATTAAAAACGCTGCTACTGTGCTTTTAAATTTGCCCTCTGCCTACCTGCACGGAGTCCCCGGTCCACCGCCGATTGTTCGGTTTGTGTGGAGAGACGGTCACGTGCTAGAGGAAGGGTCTGTCACTTCCGGTGCACGCTCCAATCAGCTGCTACCAGCTGATTACCCGGCACCCTTAAAACTAGATGCATTGCGCTACAAGAGGCCGACAAGCGCAGCGGGTGCCCCGATGGCGCGCCAAAGGCAAGCCTGTCTGCGCCCGTCCGTGCCAGTTTGTCGCTAGACACGCTGACATTTTTAATAAAGCTGGGCCGACTTACACTAAGAAAGAGTTGTTACCCTATAGGAAGGGGGTGAGTAATTGTAGACAGTCTTGTGAGCTTATAATGGAGGGGCCTTTTTGTTGCTCGAGCTGTGGATTCAGTACTATTTCCACGCTAACTACATGTGGTGACCATCTACTTCCAAGGAGGCCATAGAGATTTTTAACCCTAACCTCAATAGTCGATCGTTAGCCAGACACTATGCTGACATTTATGATTTATTGGAGGACTCCTCTCCGGATGCCCTCTCGGACGACATAGCTCTCGGACGACATAACTGAACCTGGTCTAGCGCTCCCATTAGGATATAGCATTCTCACCATCAATAGGGCGACCATGGGAGGGGGTATTGGGGTGATCTATAAATCGGTCTACCCCTGTACCTTTACAAGGCAAACTATACCTGGATGCGAATGTGCCCTTTTTAAGGTTACATTAAGTCCCAACTACACAATGTCAGGGCTTTTGATCTATAGGCCCCCTGGGCCATCTGCTGTGTAAAGGGCTGCACTTGTTGAGGCGGTCAGCACGCTTGCTGTTAATACTGCCAACTTTACAATCACTGGGGACTTGAATATCCACTTAGAGAAAAGTGACGACCCTGATGTGGCTAATTTTATTGCATATATGGCAGTTTGCCAACTAATACAACTGGTGTCTGGCACTACCTATGTAGCTGGTCATCTGTTGGATCCAGTTTTCACCAACATACCCTCACTCACTGCCCTGACCCCTATGCCCATGGGATGGTCTGATCATTTTTTGCTCCCCATGTCCCTTCATGAGATAACACCCTCACGGAGCCTGGACCAGACGTCCTCACTTAAACGCCCTTGGTATAAGCTTGACTGGGACGCTTTCCAGGCCTGATTGTCTACTACATGTCCAAGCCTCTCTAATGATCCTGATGAGGCTTATAAGGACTTAATAGATTGGATCAGCCAGCCACTAAATGGTCTCATGCCTGAGAAACTGTCCCTGAACCGTAAAACTCTATCCAATCCTTGGTATAATAGCGAGTTGGCTGACCTGCGCAGAGAGTGTAAAAGGCTGGAACGTATTTGGAGAAGGGATTTTTACAGCAATGCGAAAGACATCTATCGAGCGGCAGTTAAAGGCTACCACAAGGCCATCCAATTGGTACGCAATTCGTTCTATGCTGACCTAATCCGCAACAGCGATAACCTGGCAAAGAGCATATGTTCGATACTTTCTAGCCTTAAACAACAGCGGATCAATGTAGGGCAAAAAATACAGTCCAACAAGCAAGTGAGGACCTTGCCTCTTTCTTTATTAAGAAGGTAGATGACATCTATTGGTCCTTCCCTGCCACGGGTACCATCCCTCTAGTGGCAGGGTGTGATCGACTTGTTAATACCTTGTAGTCACTGGCACCCATCTCCACAGACCAACTGCAAGCTCTCTGCATGAAAATTAAATCTGGCTCACCTGCGGATCCTCTGAAGCCAGAGCAATTTAGAAGGGTGCTGCCCACGATCTTGCCCTCCTTGAAGCAGATAATTAATATGTAGCTTTCCACCGTGCCCAAGTTGTGGAAACATGCTAAGGTGCTACCTTTTCTTAAAATGCCCTTGTTGGGGGGCGTGGCCAAGATGGCAGAGTGAGATGACGTGCATCGTCACTGCTCCTGCCAACGGCCCTGTTTCAGCACCGGTTCCGGCGCCTCCGTGCCCGCAGTGTGGGGCATCGTACAGTCAGAACCGACTATTAAGCAGAGCGGACCCGGAGTTCACGGCGGAGGCGCAACACGTGACAAATCTGGTCGCCTGCGGCCCCGAGAGCGCGAAGCGCCCCATCCCCCCGCCGTTCCGAAAGCGAGGCCGACCTCGGAGGTGGAGCGCAACCGAGTGGAGGCTCCCTGTCCCGGAGATCGTGGTGCAGCCTGAGGCGAGCAACAGCAGCGTTCGCCAGAGGGCGGAGCCGAGGTCTACGGCAACTGCCGAGGCGAACAGGCAGCCGGCGGCGCTGAGGTGAGGGTCCGGTGGACGGCGGAGCTGTAGAGAGACGCTGTGGGGCCCAGAGACCGGAGGGGGCGCAAAGCAGGAAAGGAGACCGGAGGTGAGACCCAGGACCGGATGATGCGAGCTGTGTATCGGTGAGTCCCGAGACACAGCAGCGAGGAGGTACCAGAGGGCAGAGGGGCTCCCTCGGCAGGCATACCGGCCTGGTGGTGGTTGGGACTCCCAACTAAATACGTCCCAGATCAGGGCCCAGCTGTCCTTGTAGGGCCTTCGGCGATCTGCAGCAAGTGGTGGCACGGGGCTGGAACCAGCAGGGGCACAGTAACTCATTCCCCGAAGGGAGTCTGATCCTCCGGCCTGGGAGGCGGGCAGCGACTCAGGCACCAAAGTAGGGGCACTACAGCAAAGAAGGAGTCCCCACAGACGTTGGTCGAGGTAACGGCCGGAAAACTGAGGGAAAGGGAAGTACACCAAGACGGAGCAGAGGCGACTGTCCAAAGCGGAGCCTGACTGGGCACGACACGGCGAGCGACCATGCACAAAAGCGAACCAAGGAGAGAGACTCACGCTAGGTTGACCGGATGGAGCACACTGGCCCCGTGGAGACCCAGCACCACCCCACTGACACGGTGAAGGTCGGAACCTACCGGATTGGCAAACGGAGACCGGAACGCCAGGTGGTACGAGTGCCAGGGAAGCAGGATGTCTATGAGCAGGCCTCTCCTAGGCAAAACAGTAAAGGAGCTGTTCGCAAAGACACAGACCCCCCCACAGAAGGACGCTTGGGCCCCAACACCGAAGAAGATGGATCAGACCCCCGACAATGGACCCATTACGAAGGCCTTTCTGGAGTCCCTCTTTGCGTCCCTGCGGGATGATATCCAGACCTTTAAGACGGAGTTCACCAGCGAAATCCGGGAAATGTGGCGTGAAATGGATGGCATAGGAGAAAGGGTGGCAGACCTGGAAACCAAAAGTGACCATAAGGATACGGAACTCGTGGCCCAGGAACAGGAGATCATTCAGCTGCACGACCAGCAGGTGGATCTACAGCTCCACCTGGAAGATTTAGAAAATCGCTCCAGACGCCATAACATCCGCTACGTCCGAAGCCACCCAAGATGCGTTTCGCTACGCTAGAGAACTTTTCAACCATGTGTTGGGGCGGCCATTAGACTCTCCTCTACAGCTAGATAGGGCTCACAGGACCGGACCACCCCGCGCGGCCACGGCACCCCCCGGACATTTTGGTGTGTGTTCAAGACTACCGTACCAAAGAGGAGATACTACAGAAGGCACGCCAGAAACATCCGATAGCATTTTAAGGCACAGCACCACTGTTATTCCAGGACCTGGCGGCGCTCACACTGCACAAGCGGCGGCTTTTCAAACCAGTCACAACCTATCTGCAGCAGAACAATATTCCATAGAGCTGGGGCCACCCCTTTCGCCTCATCTTCAGCCTGGAGAATAAACAATATCAGCTTCGATCGGTCTATGAGGCCTGCACGCTGTTCGAAATAGAAATACCCGAGGACGGCGTCGAAGCCCCGGGAACCACACCAGAGACGGAAGGGAGAAGGCCACAGTGGAGCCAACAGCGAAGGCAGAAACGAGTCAAGAAGCCTCAGGCGACGGAGATTGCAGCAGGACAGCGCGCCGCAGTGGATGCAGTAGCCACGGATAACGGCACCGGTCCCACGGGATGAGAGACTCGCTGACGCCCGTTGACCTGGATGTCCTTTCTTTGCCACATGGCCGTTGGCAGGAGGGTGCTCCCGAACAGACTAGTAAGACTACCTTACACTAATCTTTTTTCCTTTTCATCCCTGGATGAGAGACAATGACAGTTTACAGTTGTTGGGGGGGGGGGGGGGGTTTGGGTTGGGGAGGGAAACTGGTCCATGGTTCGACTGCTGGTAGGGACGGCTCTGAAGGCCGGAGGTTGGAGTCACGGCGCAGGGGCAGGTTGGGGGTTATCGGACCCGGCTACTCTAGGGCTACACAAGGGGCTGGGAGTGTGTTGGCAACTCTAGAAGAAGAACGATGAGCTAACCATCCTCATATTGAATGTGCGCGGCCTGAATAATCCCGTTAAGCGCAAAGCGATCCTGCTTCAGCTAGAACAGTCTAAGGCGGACATATGCCTCCTGCAGGAGACACACCTTCTTTACAAAGATTGTCACAGGCTGAGGTCTTGTAAATTTCCCCATCAATTTTTCTCCTCATGCTCGGATAAGAAAGCGGGAGTTGCGATCCTAGTGACACAAAAGTTCTGGGGCAAGGTGTTGGGGAAGTTGGCTGAGACCAAGGGGCGCCTACTAGTATACAGGTTCACAGTAGGCGACAAGACTCTTACGATTGGTTCGATATATGGGCCCAATGACGTTCAGGAACACTTTCTTCACAGAGCGCTCACTGATGTCACCGATACAACTGACCATCACATAGTTTTGGGCAGGGACCTAAATTTGGTTTTCGACAACACACTTGACTGGTCCTGTCAACGCACTACCCAGGTGGGGCGCTTACAACAGCAGGCAAAGCCAGACTGCAAGAATTAGGATTAACAGACCTTTGAAGCGAGCTGCATCCTGGTGAGAGGGACTATACACACTTCTCAGCTGCCCACCAAACATATGCGCGTCTTGACTACCTGCTAGTTTCCAGTGCCACCAAAACGCTTGCCACCAGCGCTGACATAGGAACTGCTTTGCTTTCTGACCATGCCCCTGTGAAGGCCGTCCTCTCCATGCCAGCTACCCAACGCTCAAGTAGGGTTTGGTGCCTCCGAGACTCACTGCTGCAGAGGAAGGCGGTGGTCACTAAAATCCAAAGCGCGATCACTGACTATCTCACACATAACAGCAACAATGACACCACACTATCCATGCAATGGGCCGCGCTGAAAGCGGTTCTTAGGGGTGAATTTATATCACTCTCGACTGCAGAAAATGCAGAACGTCAATCTAAGAGGGAAGAACTTACACAGCAGACCAGGGAACTGGAACAGATGCACCGGAGGACGGGGGCTCTGAGAATATGGAGGCAATTAAAAGCGGTCCGCCAACAACTCGCAGCCCTCGATCTAGACAGAGCAGAGTACGCAGCACTACGACTGCGCCACGCCTATTATACGGGCGGAGACAGGTGTGGGCGCCTGTTGGCTCACAAACTTTGCGAGGTCACGCAGCGCAGGGAGGTGCGAGAGATAAGAAGGATCGATGGCGTTACATTAGACGGAAACCAAATCATTCGGAAGCCTTCAGTGCATTTTATGCAGATTTGTACACAGCTGACCCCCTAACCCAGAGGTGGAGACAGAGTTCCTGGCAGGTATCCCCCTGCCGGAGTTGACGCAGGAACAAATAGACTGCTTGGAAAGAGACATCCGACCTGAGGAGGTCATCTCCGCCATCTCCCGGCTCAAATTAGGCAAGGCCCTGGGACCGGACTGATTCCCGGTGAGCTTTTATAAGACATTCTGTAGCCAAGTGGCACCGCTACTCGCCCGACTCTTTACCTCTTTCACGGAGAAGGGAGCGATCCATAGAGACCTACAGGAGGCGTCCATCGCGGTGATACCTAATTCATGTAAGGATCCCATTGAGTGCGGAGCGTATATACCAATCCCTCTTGAATGTTGACCTCAAGCTTTACACAGGGATCCTCGCCTCCCGCTTAGGACCATATATGGGGGGACTGATCGACCCGGAAAAATCCGGATTTATTCTGGAGCGTCAGACATAAGACAACACTAAACAGGCCTTTCACCTCCTGGAAAAAGCTGCGCGGACAGAGGGTGTATATATGATGCTGGCCATTGACGCCGAAAAGGCATTTGATAGAGTACACTGGCCTTACTTGGAGAAAGTGTTGCTAAAAGCAGGGATAGGGCCTAAATTCCGAACTAGGGTGTTCAATTGCTATAATTTTCCGACGGCAGCAGTTCGAGTCAATGGGTCCATGTCTCCCCGGTTTGATATCGAACGCTTGCACACCTTTTGTGCTCCGACCCGGAGGCGCAGGGTATCAAATTCGGGAGTGACGTCCACACCATAAGCCTGTATGCCGACGATGTGTTGATTTCCCTCGCAAACCCCCGGAGCTCCCTGCCGGCGTGCGTCGCGGATCTCGAGAGATTCGACAGAGTCTCTGGCTTCAAAGTCAATATGGCTAAGTCGACGGCCCTCGACTTGTCCCTGGATACCACTACACGCACCCACCTGCGGGCACTGTTCCCCATACCCTGGACGACGGACGCGGTCCCATATCTAGGGATTCAACTGGCACCCTCTCTTCAGGCCTCGGTGGATCTCAACTACTCTAAACTGCGGCAGAAAATCAGACGCGAGTTAGGTCAATGGAAATATTATCCATTGTCTTGGTTGGGTAGAGTGGCGGCTGTTAAGATGACGGTTCTTCCCCAAATCTTATACCTCTTCCGCACGATCCCTCTTGCACCACCTCGAGGCTGGATAAAACAGATGCAGTCAGAATTGTCACAGTTCATATGGAATGGGAGGAAACCCCGCCTGAAGCGCCAGATCGCCATGCTGGCACCAGAACAAGGCGGAATCGGGATACCAGACTTAGCAACATACTTTCAAGCATCCCAGCTCCGTTTTCTAGTGGAATGGGTCAGATGGGAATCTGGGAAACACTGGCTGTTTCAGGACCAGGCCGTCGCAGGACGGACTCTGCAGGAAATCCCCTTTATGAGACGAGAACACAGGCCTCCCAATCTCTACGCATCCTTCATCAAGCGGGTGCCCCTGGAGATTTGGGACCGAGTGGGGATCAGTCAGGAACTCACCACCCTTCCTTCCCCCCTTACACCCATCATCGGGAATCCAGAATTCTACCCGGGGATGGACGAGAAATCGGGTTGTCGGGCTCTCCATCACGTCTATGACTCAGAAGGGGTGATTCCCTTTTAGCAATTTCAGCAGGAATTTGACCTGCCAGAGACGGAAAGGCTCTGTTACTTCCAGGTTAGGCACTGGACGCTCAACACTACAGTAAGGTCGGCAGCTGACAGACACCTGACTAAATTTGAATACTGGCTGATCTCCCGCACCAACGACAAACAACTGATCTCAGACCTTTACAAGATGCTCATGCAGAAACACCAATACACCTACAATGCAGGCAGGGTGCGCTGGGAGCGGGAGCTGGAGAGAAAACTGACACACAAGGAGTGGGAGGGAGTCTACTATAGAGCGCGCCATTCAGCCTATCATATGGGACTTACGAAAGTCACTTCCTACTGGTATTACACCCCCGAACGCCTGTACAAAATGTATAGCAAACAGGATCCTCGGTGCTGGCGCGGCTGCGGTCAGATTGGCACATTAGTGCATGTACTCTGGGACTGCCCACTTTTACAGGAATACTGGAACCAGATACTAGGGGAGGTAGACACACACTTCAAAACAGATATCCCCCGCTTCCCCGCTTCTGTGCTCCTGGGGTTGCCTAATGCACTGAATTACCCACTGAGATCACGGAGAGGACGACTGATAGCAATCGCATTGGGGTCAGCAGTGCAGAACACAGTGGCGCAATGGCGATCCAAACACATCCAAATACATCGCCTCTGGATGGTTATGGGCATAGGGAAACTGTCATTATCCAGGGCGGGGGAGGAAGCGCGCTATGCGGAGTTGTGGAGGCCATTCCTGTCCCTGCTGGCGTCTGAATTCAAGGAGGTGACCTGTCCTAAGTACCTCCGGCTGTTGAGATTGGCAGACACCAAAACAGATCCAAAAACACATTGACTTACCAGTGAAGGTTGTGTGGGCCCTAGGCTGAGGCAAAAGCGGACCATGGACCAAAGGGAGGGGGGGCGGAGGGAGTTTGGGAGGGGGGAGAGGGTTGGCGGGGGGTAGGGGGATCAGGGCATGGGAGAAGTTTAGACTGTCTAAGAGGGGTCCTCCCTTCTTTTTCCTTTCCGTTTTGTTTTGGGTTGGTTACTGAACTCCTGAGGATGGGGGTCTTAAAGTGGCTGATAAGCCGTAGAAAGCACAGGAAGGCGCTCGAAGATGGACTGTTGGACATTCAGTGGCCGTAATGCAGATAACAGGGCTACTGACCTTTAAGCGGACGGGGAGCAGTAAGGGCCCAAAGATGCTCACCATCCACATTATGTTTATGACACGGCCGGCCCTGGTTGGGTTGTAGGCGGCTTGCTGTGTATAATTAATTAATTAAGACTGCTTTCTCATAATGTGATCAGGGGTTTGTGCCTTCCTTAACACTACTCGGCGGGTCTGTCCCCGGACGGATCTGCCACTCTTAAATGACACTACTGTTTTGCTACCTGTTGTACCCTCAATAAACATATGTAATACTAAAATGCCCTTGTTGAATCCGGGCAAGCCCAAAAATTATCGCCCCATTTCACTACTCCCGTGGGTAGCTAAGATTATGGAGGCGCACGGTAATTCACTTCTTTCAGATTTTCTGGCCAAGAATAACCCGCTGGACCCCTCCCAGAATGGTTTTTGACCTGGTCACAGCACGGAGTCGGCTCTCCTAACTGTGACAGAACACTTCTGGTCTGCTCTGGACGCTGGGCATACGTCGGCACTGATCCTTCTGGATCTCAGCTCTGCGTTTGACACAGTGTCTCACGTCATTTTGCTTCAACGTCTGCCGGAGGCGGGGAATGTCAGCTCAGACTTGAAGTGGTTCACTTCATTCCTCAGCGAGAGGTCTTTAATGGTTAGTGTTTCCCCATTTGTCTCAGGCATCCACCCTATTAAACAAGGCGTGCCACAAGGGTCCTTCCTCAGTCCCCTCTTATTCAATCTCTATGTCCAACCGCTGGCTGCGGTGGCTAGAAACAGGGGACTGACCATGGTCTCCTATGCCAACGACACTCAGCTGGTGGTGGCACTCTCTAGCAACACCAAGAGGGACGCCCTGAAATTCCAGTGCGATTTGGCAGTGGTCGCAGAATGGATGACCGCCAACTTCCTCCTGCTGAATGCCAGTAAATCAGAGGTGTTGTTGATGGGAAGGACCATGGTCTATCTATGGAGTGAACATTGGTGGCCAAAAAGCCTGGGTAGGGCCCCCCCTCCTAAGCTAGCCGTCAAAAACCTGGGGGTGTGGCTGGACTCATCGCTCAGCCATCAAGTCCAAACAAAAAAGGTAGCAGGGACCTGCTTTGGGCTGCTACGGGGACTGTGAGAAGTTGGCCTGGTATATAATGCTCACTAGTTCTAGTGATCACTTTGTACCATGCCAAGCAACCCTTATGATGATGGTTGTAATTCAACCTTGTAGACCAGTTATCCTAGTGGTAACGTGGACAAAGCAGTCTTAGGCTAAACTCTGAAAGGCATGTGAAGCCAGCTGTTATACCATACACAACCCCCTTGAATACCAAATGAAAGGGACACCACACAGATATATATTGAAAATATATATTGATTTATTAACTATTAAAATCCCCTGGACTCTTTATGAGCACAGAAGCACAAGCGTTAAATCACAAGACAGTTTAAAATACACAAAAGTTGCACAATATGGATGAGCCCTAGGGGCCACCTAAACCATATACTAAATAAGTGGTATAAGGGATACCAGGAGGAAAGTGAAGAGGCCTAGGGCCTTGGGAATCGCTGGAGCTATTCGAGACTGGAGTTAACTAAGTCGGGAAAGGCCCACGGGACTCGGGTGCAGTGTTCAAAGTGCACGCACTTTACAATACAAAGTCTATGGTGCGTAAAAAGCACAAAGTTAGAAAGTTAGGAACCTTCCGAGTGACCTACGGAGCTGAAACTTAAAACACAGGCCCTTGGGATGTGTACCAGTGCAGGAGCACCGGCGGAGCTGAGTTACCTCACCCACAGGAAGCGGGTGCACAGGGTCGAAGATGTGTCGGGTTTCGTCACGCTGGTCGATGGTGCTTGGAGCTGAAGATGCTGCAGGCGGCTCGATGAGAAGAGTTCCGGTGGATCCAAGGGTGGATCTGAAGAGTTGAAGACCTGAAAGCAGAGGGGACAGTGTTCAAAGTCACTAGCCAGTGACTACCGTGGAACCAGATTGGAACCAGGCGATGTCGGGTGCAAACAGGCGTTGTCGGGTAGCTTCTTTCTGCAGCCACGCGGATACCCGGGGTCGAGGACGTCCAGGGGTCGGTCACGAGCTGTCCCACGTAGGCTTCTCGCTGTTGGCGGTGTCGGCGACCTGATCGGAGCAACCAGGCCTTGGCAAATGCAAGCCACGCAGAAGTTGAAAGATGCTGTTCACTCGGACCAGCAAGGTCAGAGCGGGTGCTCCTTTTCACAGGAGCTTGGGTAGGTCTGGAGCAACCAGACCTGCTGTTTAAATCTTTGGGTTCGTCGCCAAGATGGCCGCTGGCCGCGTGGCTAGTGGCCGGGATGGCGCGTCGAGTGGCACAGTGCAAAAGGGCCCCACGCAGATCGTGGAGATGCTGGGGGGCTGATCTTCGGTGCAAGGGCTGCTCGGTGGTGGGGGTTCTCAGTCCCCAAAGCACAACGTCGAGGATGCCTCAGAAGCTGCGCAGTCAGCTTTACGAGTGTCTTCCAAGAGGTCCGGTCCCACGTCACTCGGTGCCTCCACGGGTCCCTTCTTCGCAGGGACTGTGGATCGGGCTCTGAGAGGTCTGGGAGTCTGGTTCTTGTCGGGCTCTGGGCTCGGTCTCCGGCGGGAGGCGGCGGCAAAGCAGACGTCGAGTTGCTGGTTGGTACCTGTGTTCACAGGGTGGTCACTCCTTGGCCACAAGGGAGATTCTTCTTCAGTCTTCTGTGCAGCAGAATGTCGAAGTCCAGTCTTCTTCTTAGTTTTAAGTTGATTTCGGGATGATCTGCCGTGCAATGGCACTGCTCCCCCTCTTATTCCCAAACTGGGGGTGGATCACCTACTAGGTCCCTCCTCTGGGTGGAACCAGGAAGGGGGGCGGTTACACCCCCTTTCCTTTGTCCAGCTCCGCGCCAGGACTGGGGCTGGAAGGCCCCAGAACCGGTTTGGACTGGCCTATGCACGGGGACACCTTGTGTGCCCCGGGCATGTCTGATTCTTTTCAGCCCTGTCCTACCTAATACACAAAATCCTGTCTGGGGTGGTGCTCGCACCTCCCAAGGCAGGAAACCCTTTGTCCAGGCCACCATCTGCCGAGTTTCGGTCAGCAGCAGGAGGCCAGACTTGTGTCTGTGGTGGCAGCGTCCATTTTGTGAAGCTGAGGCTCTGTTTAACTTTAACCGGGGTTAAGGCTACACACATGTCGTGTCCCTCTAGAAGGGTGGAATGCTATCCCCGTCGCCAGAATTGGCGAGGGGATAGTATTCCAATTCGTATGACACCTTACTCGACATGTTTTGATAAAGCCAAACCAAAGATAGCATTTAACCGCGAGGATTATAATGCACTTAAGAGTATATGGTATGGCAATATCCCGGAACGGCTTAGGGAGTTGTTCCCGACAGCTGCAGACAGGCTCAGCTCATGCCAGAGCACCATCTCACATATTTCCAAGCACTCTGCCTCCAGGATTGATGAGGCCTCCCATAGGAGTGGCTGATAGGAACATATGTGTCCAGTTTAGGGTTAGGCACAGACATACTGTACCTAAGTAAGAGGTGGTTACACCGACTTACCCCAGCTGAGTGATCAGCCAGTTGTGTCACAGATGGAGGCCAGGCCAGGGGTGGCACAATACGTGCTGCAGCCCCTGGTAGGCCTTGGATACACCTATGCCCTGGGCACCTAGGGTGCACTATTACAGGGGCTCATAAGGTGAACCAGTTCCAATTCGTAATGCACCTAGAGTGCATGGGCATCAATTTAGAGAGAGAACAGCAGGCTGTGGGTCTGATTAGCAGGCCCACAGCCACATTAAGTCAGAAACCAGTGAAGCAAAAAAGCAAAAATTTGGGGTGACCATAGGATAGCAGACCCTACTCTCCTACATAACCCCCCCCCAAACGCAGGGACATTAGACTAACCTTGACCAGTTGTGTCTTCATGTTCTAAGTGGAAGTACCTGGAGAGACCATCTGCGTTGCCATGGTCAGTCCCTGGGCGGTGCTCCACTGTAAAGTCCATCCCCTGTAGGGAAATGGACCACCTGAGTAGTTTGGGGTTTTCACCCTTCATCTGATTAAGCCATAGGAGGGGCTTATGGTCGGTCTGAATCTTGAAGTGAGTGCCAAATAAGTATGGTCTCAACTTCTTCAGGGCCCACACCACAGCAAAGGCCTCCCTCTCTATAGCTGACCAACGTTTCTCTCTGGGGGTCAGCCTTCTGCTAATGAAAGCAATGGGCTGGTCCTGGCCATCTACATTAAGCTGTGAAAGCACTGCTCCCACTCCCAACTCAGAAGCATCTGTTTGGACAATGAACTCTCTTGAGTAGTCAGGACTCTTCAGGATAGGTGCAGAGCACATGGCCTTCTTCAGGTCATCAAATGCCTTTTGACAGATTTCTGTCCACTGAACCTTTTTGGGCATCTTCTTGGATGTCAGATCATTAAGAGGAGTCACAATGGACCCATAGTTCTTAACAAACTTCCTGTAGTACCCAGTCAGGCCCAAGAAAGCTCTGACCTGAGTCTGGGTAGTTGGAGGGGACCAGTCCTTGATGGTCTGGATCTTACTCTCCAGTGGTTGAACTTGGCCTCCACCTACAAGGTGGCCCAGGTATACAACCTTGCTCTGCCCTATCTGGCACTTTGTTGCCTTGATAGTGAGGCCTGCCTTCTGCAGAGCCTCAAGCACTTCCTTCAGGTGGATCAGGTGATCCTCCCAGGTGGAGCTAAAGACAGCAATATCGTCCAGATAAGCTGCACAAAAGTCATCCAACCCAGTGAGGACTTGGTTCACCAACCTTTGGAAGGTGGCAGGTGCATTTTTCAAACCAAAGGGCATCACCACAAACTGATAATGCCCACTAGGGGTAGAAAATGCTGTCTTGGCTTTAGACTCCTCAGCTAACCTGATTTGCCAGTAGCCAGCTGTTAAGTCAAATGTGCTCAAATATTTGGCAGAAGCCAACTTGTCAATGAGCTCATCTGCCCTTGGAATAGGGTGTGCATCTGTCCTGGTGACAGCATTGAGTCCTCTGTAATCCACACAGAACCTCATCTCTCTCTTGCCATCTTTGGTGTGAGGTTTAGGGACCAGAACCACTGGGCTAGCCCAGGGGCTCTCTGAAGGCTCAATGACACCTAATTCCAGCATCTTTTGCACCTCAGTCTTTATACAGTCCCTGACGTGGTCAGGTTGCCTGTAAATTTTGCTTTTTACAGGAAGACTGTCACCAGTGTCCACCACATGTGTACACCAGTTAGTCTGACTGGGTGTCAATGAGAACATATGCCTGTATGCCTGTAGAACTTGTCTGCAGTCATGTTGCTGATGTTCAGTGAGGCTGCCACCTAAGGCCACACCATCAACTGAGCCATCCTCAGGGTTCTGAGTGAGCAGGTCTGGGAGAGGGTCACTCTCTTCCTCCTGTCCCTCATCTGTAGCCATGAGCAAGCCCATGTCTGCCCTGCTGACATATGCCTTCAATCTGTTCACATGGAGCACCCTGTGGGGGCTCCTGGGAGTTCCTAGGTCCACCAAGTAGGTAACCTCTCCCTTCTTTTCCAGAACTGTATGGGGTCCAGACCACTTGTCTTGGAGTGCTGCTGGGGCCACTGGCTCCAACACCCATACCTTCTGTCCAGGCTGAAATTCAACAAGGACAGCCTTTTGGTCATGCCAAGCTTTTTGTAATTCTTGGCTAGCCTCAAGGTTTTTGGATGCCTTCTCCATGTACTCTGCCATCCTGGAGCGGAGACCAAGTACATAGTCCACTATGTCCTGTTTAGGCTTTTTGAGAGGTAACTCCCATCCTTCCTTCACAAGACACAGGGGTCCTCTTACAGGGTGCCCAAACAACAATTCAAAGGGGCTGAAGCCAACCCCCTTTTGAGGGACCTCTCTGTAAGCGAACAAAAGGCAGGGCAGAAGGATGTCCCATCTTCGCCTGAGCTTTTCAGGTAATCCTTTAATCATGCCCTTTAGGGTCTTGTTAAATCTCTCAACAAGCCCATTGCATTGTGGGTGATAAGGGGTGGTGAACTTGTAGTTGACACCACATTCCTTCCACATAGCTGTCAAATATCCAGACATGAAGTTGGTACCTCTATCTGATATTACCTCCTTAGGAAACCCCACTCTGGAGAAAACTCCAAGTAAGGCCCTGGCCACAACAGGAGCTGTTGTGGTCCTAAGGGGAATTGCCTCTGGGTACCTGGTGGCATGATCCACTACCACCAGTATGAATCTGTGCCCAGATGCTGTAGGGGGATCCATTGGTCCAACAATATCAATCCCCACTCTTTCAAAGGGAACCCCCACCACAGGTAGTGGTATCAGGGGGGCCTTTGTTGTTCCACCTGCTTTACCACTGGCTTGGCAGGTTTCACAGGAGCGACAAAACTCCTTGGTGTCTTCAGACATGTGAGGCCAGTGAAAGTGAGGGACAAGCCTGTCCCAAGTCTTGTTCTGGCCTAGGTGTCCTGCTAAAGGAATATCATGAGCCAAGGTGAGTAGGAAGCCCCTAAATTGCAGAGGTATAACCAACCTCCTGGTAGCACCAGGCTTGGGGTCTCTAGCCTCTGAATAAAGGAGTCCATCGTCCCAATATACTTTATGGGCACCTTGAGCATTCCCAGCAGCCTCAGCAGCAGCCTGCTGTCTGAGGGGTTCAAGAGAAGGACAGGTTAACTGAGCCTGCCCCAAGTCTGCCCTAGAAGGTCCCCCTGTCCCCAGAAACTCAACCTGATCAGGTTCAAGTTCTTCAGGGACAGTTCCTTCAGGGGTCTCAAGATCAGTTTCCTGTGAAGCCTGATCCTCACTTGTAGGCAGTTGGGAAGGCGCAGCCTTAACCCTCCTGTTCTTCTTCTTGGGAGGTACTTGGTCCATTGTTCCAGGATCCAAGACCTGAGGTTCAGAGAGGCACTTTTTGGCCTGTGACCTGGTCACAGCAAGGACATGTGATGATATCCCTAACATCTCTGCATGAGTCCTGTACTCAACTTCTGACCATAGAGAGTTCTCCAGGTCATTGCCCAACAAACATTCTACTGGGAGATCAGCACTAACCACAACTTTCTTTAGGCCAGTTACCCCTCCCCAGGAAAAGTTAACAAGTGCCACACTATGTGTAGTAGTGACATTGCTGGCATTGGTCACCAGGTAATCATCGCCTGGCATGTATTGTCCAGGGTCCACAAAGTTAGGTGTCACCATAGTGACACTGGCACATGTGTCCCTGTAAGCTTGAGCCACTTTGTTGTTAATCAAAGGTGTCTGTCTGTATTTGCCCAGGTTACTGGGACTTAGGTCAGGGGTCAAATCTATGTCCCCTTCACAAACCAGAACAGCCTGTGTAAGGGTTCTGACTAGGTCAGAATCTCCTTCAGTTCCCAAAGTGATTCCCACTAAACCCTTGGCTTGAGGACCAACACTGCTAACTGTACTAGTGGGTGCAGGTGCCTTAGGGGCTGCAGTGTTGGGGGCTCCACCCTTTTTACACTCACTTGTCCAGTGAGAGGTGTTCTTACAAGTTTTACACCAGGGTTTCTTCTGACCTTCTTTCTTCTTCTTCTTGGAAGTTTGGGACCCACCCTCTGTCTCAGTTTGGGGCCCTGTTGAAGACTTCTGGTCTTTAGCTTTCTGCTCCCCACCCTTCTGGTCTGTTTTCTTCTGGTCACCACCCTGGTTCTGGTTCTGGTTCTTTTGCTTAACTCTGGTTCTTACCCATTTATCTGCCCTCTTTCCCAATTCTTGGGGAGAGGTCAAATCTGAGTCAACCAAATGTTGATGCAACTGCTGGTTCTGACAATTATTTAAAATTTGTTCTCTCATCAGCAAATTGTACAATCCTTCATAGTCTGTAACCTTGCTTCCCAGCAACCAACCCTCCAGAGCCTTAGTGGCACACTCAACAAATTCAGACCAGTCCTGAGTCTGTGTCTTCTGGGTATCTCTGAACATTAACCTGTACTGTTCAGTGGTTAAGCCTAACCCATCAATCAGAGCACTCTTCAGGACCAGGTAGTTTCTAGAATCCCCATCACTAACTGTGAGGAGTCTGTCTCGGCCTCTACCTTCAAAGGAGAGCCACAAGATTGCTGCCCACTGCTCCTGAGGGATCTGCTGTACCCTGCAGGCTCTCTCCATTGCAGTAATCCATTTATGGATGTCATCCCCAGCTTTGTAGGGGGGCACAATCTTACTCAGGTTTCTATTATCAAAAGACCTGTCTTTATCCTTGTGGATATTGCTGCCACCAGTGGGTTCTATTACCCCACTCTCTCTAGGCTGTCTTGCTCTAGCAAGTTTCTCCTTAGCCAGGGCAACCTCTAACTCTTGCCTCTGGATCCTAAGCTCAGCCTCTCTCATCTTGGCCTCATGTTCCCTTCTCTGAGGGCTAGTCATCTCCTTTCTGGAGTGACCATGAGAGCCTCTAGAGACATGGGAGGTATTGGATTCACCTGAGTGATGCCTCCTCCTCCTATGGCCCTGGTTAAGTCCACCTGAGGGTCTGAATGGGTTGTTACCTGATTCATTCCCAAGTTGACTTAAGTTAGCCTGGTTCAGTCTACTGACCAGCACCTGACTATCTCTGTCATCATCTGACTCACTGCTTTCCACCTCCTCTCCCTCTTCTTCTTCCTCTTCCTCTACATCTACTTGAGGAGCTCCAGTGGTGGAGGCTTCCTCATCTACTAGGATGATAGGGGCAGGGGTGTCTACAGTGTCATCCTCTGAAGGATGGCCTCCTTCAGCATTCCCTGTGGGGTTTGCTTTAGAGGTCTTTAGAGCTTCAGACTGATCCAAGAGCTCTCTTAGGTGGTCTGCAGTAGGGGTAGGCCCTGTCTTCAGACCCCTTAAGACACAAAGCTGTCTTAATTCCTTAAAAGGAAAAATAGCAAACTGGGATGGTGCCCTTGGAGGGTCACTCTCAACAGGAGTAAGTCCACTGGACCCCTCTGTTCCAGACATTGCTCTAGTGTGGGTGGATGTGTTGCAATCTACCTACACTGGTGTTTACCTACTAAACCTATCTAGTAGTTGTAGCTAGGGTGTGCTACTCCCTTTGCTCTACAACGACTAAGTTCAGTAGAACTTAAGTATACTAGTCTTGTTTTATATGTACCTAGCAGGTACCTGTATGATCTTTCAAATGATAATCTCAAAGATTGTAATGGTAAAACAACAGCAAGCTCAGATCCCAATCCGCTGCTCACCAATGTGAGAAGTTGGCCTGGTATATAATGCTCACTAGTTCTAGTGATCACTTTGTACCATGCCAAGCAACCCTTATGATGATGGTTGTAATTCAACCTTGTAGACCAGTTATCCTAGTGGTAACGTGGACAAAGCAGTCTTAGGCTAAACTCTGAAAGGCATGTGAAGCCAGCTGTTATACCATACACAACCCCCTTGAATACCAAATGAAAGGGACACCACACAGATATATATTGAAAATATATATTGATTTATTAACTATTAAAATCCCCTGGACTCTTTATGAGCACAGAAGCACAAGCGTTAAATCACAAGACAGTTTAAAATACACAAAAGTTGCACAATATGGATGAGCCCTAGGGGCCACCTAAACCATATACTAAATAAGTGGTATAAGGGATACCAGGAGGAAAGTGAAGAGGCCTAGGGCCTTGGGAATCGCTGGAGCTATTCGAGACTGGAGTTAACTAAGTCGGGAAAGGCCCACGGGACTCGGGTGCAGTGTTCAAAGTGCACGCACTTTACAATACAAAGTCTATGGTGCGTAAAAAGCACAAAGTTAGAAAGTTAGGAACCTTCCGAGTGACCTACGGAGCTGAAACTTAAAACACAGGCCCTTGGGATGTGTACCAGTGCAGGAGCACCGGCGGAGCTGAGTTACCTCACCCACAGGAAGCGGGTGCACAGGGTCGAAGATGTGTCGGGTTTCGTCACGCTGGTCGATGGTGCTTGGAGCTGAAGATGCTGCAGGCGGCTCGATGAGAAGAGTTCCGGTGGATCCAAGGGTGGATCTGAAGAGTTGAAGACCTGAAAGCAGAGGGGACAGTGTTCAAAGTCACTAGCCAGTGACTACCGTGGAACCAGATTGGAACCAGGCGATGTCGGGTGCAAACAGGCGTTGTCGGGTAGCTTCTTTCTGCAGCCACGCGGATACCCGGGGTCGAGGACGTCCAGGGGTCGGTCACGAGCTGTCCCACGTAGGCTTCTCGCTGTTGGCGGTGTCGGCGACCTGATCGGAGCAACCAGGCCTTGGCAAATGCAAGCCACGCAGAAGTTGAAAGATGCTGTTCACTCGGACCAGCAAGGTCAGAGCGGGTGCTCCTTTTCACAGGAGCTTGGGTAGGTCTGGAGCAACCAGACCTGCTGTTTAAATCTTTGGGTTCGTCGCCAAGATGGCCGCTGGCCGCGTGGCTAGTGGCCGGGATGGCGCGTCGAGTGGCACAGTGCAAAAGGGCCCCACGCAGATCGTGGAGATGCTGGGGGGCTGATCTTCGGTGCAAGGGCTGCTCGGTGGTGGGGGTTCTCAGTCCCCAAAGCACAACGTCGAGGATGCCTCAGAAGCTGCGCAGTCAGCTTTACGAGTGTCTTCCAAGAGGTCCGGTCCCACGTCACTCGGTGCCTCCACGGGTCCCTTCTTCGCAGGGACTGTGGATCGGGCTCTGAGAGGTCTGGGAGTCTGGTTCTTGTCGGGCTCTGGGCTCGGTCTCCGGCGGGAGGCGGCGGCAAAGCAGACGTCGAGTTGCTGGTTGGTACCTGTGTTCACAGGGTGGTCACTCCTTGGCCACAAGGGAGATTCTTCTTCAGTCTTCTGTGCAGCAGAATGTCGAAGTCCAGTCTTCTTCTTAGTTTTAAGTTGATTTCGGGATGATCTGCCGTGCAATGGCACTGCTCCCCCTCTTATTCCCAAACTGGGGGTGGATCACCTACTAGGTCCCTCCTCTGGGTGGAACCAGGAAGGGGGGCGGTTACACCCCCTTTCCTTTGTCCAGCTCCGCGCCAGGACTGGGGCTGGAAGGCCCCAGAACCGGTTTGGACTGGCCTATGCACGGGGACACCTTGTGTGCCCCGGGCATGTCTGATTCTTTTCAGCCCTGTCCTACCTAATACACAAAATCCTGTCTGGGGTGGTGCTCGCACCTCCCAAGGCAGGAAACCCTTTGTCCAGGCCACCATCTGCCGAGTTTCGGTCAGCAGCAGGAGGCCAGACTTGTGTCTGTGGTGGCAGCGTCCATTTTGTGAAGCTGAGGCTCTGTTTAACTTTAACCGGGGTTAAGGCTACACACATGTCGTGTCCCTCTAGAAGGGTGGAATGCTATCCCCGTCGCCAGAATTGGCGAGGGGATAGTATTCCAATTCGTATGACACCTTACTCGACATGTTTTGATAAAGCCAAACCAAAGATAGCATTTAACCGCGAGGATTATAATGCACTTAAGAGTATATGGTATGGCAATATCCCGGAACGGCTTAGGGAGTTGTTCCCGACAGCTGCAGACAGGCTCAGCTCATGCCAGAGCACCATCTCACATATTTCCAAGCACTCTGCCTCCAGGATTGATGAGGCCTCCCATAGGAGTGGCTGATAGGAACATATGTGTCCAGTTTAGGGTTAGGCACAGACATACTGTACCTAAGTAAGAGGTGGTTACACCGACTTACCCCAGCTGAGTGATCAGCCAGTTGTGTCACAGATGGAGGCCAGGCCAGGGGTGGCACAATACGTGCTGCAGCCCCTGGTAGGCCTTGGATACACCTATGCCCTGGGCACCTAGGGTGCACTATTACAGGGGCTCATAAGGTGAACCAGTTCCAATTCGTAATGCACCTAGAGTGCATGGGCATCAATTTAGAGAGAGAACAGCAGGCTGTGGGTCTGATTAGCAGGCCCACAGCCACATTAAGTCAGAAACCAGTGAAGCAAAAAAGCAAAAATTTGGGGTGACCATAGGATAGCAGACCCTACTCTCCTACAGGGACTTAGACCCCTATTGGGGTTCTTTGATCCCCCTACGCACCAGACTATTATTCAGGCAGCCATAATGTCCAGATTGGATTATGTCTGCTCTCTGTACATAGGGGCTAATAAGGTCGAGACTGCTCGGCTTCAACGGGTACAGAACACAGCAGGTAGATCACTGATTGGCTTGCGCAGGTCTTGCTCGTGTCAGCCACCATCCATCGGCTACACTGGCTACTGGTGGCTAGGAGAATTGAATTTAACCTCTTGGCTGCTAATGACAAGGGTAACTCGTCATGCCCCTCCCATTCATTTCAATGGAAATCCCATTATAAAGCTTTCAAAGCCTTAGCAGCCAAGTGGTTAAGGCACTTTGCATCACTTTTAAAGCCCTGAAGTTCAACACTCCGGGCATTCTGGCTAACCTAGTCATCCCCAACATCCCCACAGCCAGCTTCGCTCACTGGGCCAGCACTTGGTGAGGGTCCCAAGGTTTCGAAGAGTGCAGGCAGGAGGTTGTTCCTTCCGCAGTAGGGCATCCCTTCTTTGGAATTCCCTGCCCAGTCACATTTGAAGCCATACTAGCTATCTGGCTTTTAGGAAGGCCATAAAAACACATATTTTCCCCACTGTGTAGTTTCTGCCTTCTCTCTACGCTTGTGGCTCAGCTGACAGCGCCGGGACGCCCCTTTGCTGGGGCAGCTGTTGCGCTATACAAATGGCAGTAACATAACATAACATATACACACAATATTTTTTGACTTTCGCTGAGCAAAACTTTCATGAAGGTGGGCAAGAGACTTTTTCCTCCCAGGAAGATACCGTCCCTGCAAAGGAGTCTTACCCAAGTGTTAGCAGGGTTAATGAAAGCGCCATTTAAACCCATGCATAAGACACCACTTAAACATCTTCCATTACAAAAACATGTTCTTGGTAGCTATCACATCACTAAGAAGAGTGTGCAAGATGCAAGCTTGAATGGTGCATGAGCCATACATGTCCATTCACAAGTATAAAGTAATAATGTGGACACACCCAAAATTCCAACCAAGGTCATCTCGCCTTCTTACATGAGCCAGACAATCATTATACCAGCCTTCCAAAAGCCTTCTAATGCGGCAATAAGAGCTCTACACACACTGGATGCCAGGAGGGCCGTTATTTATTACATCCAGGCAACACAAAGTATCAGAAAAGCATAACATCCCAAGCCTTAGGGGCATTTTTTTCAAAGAATACCATAGCTGAATGGATCGTACATCTATTCAGCAAACAAAAAGTTGCTTTCTAACCAAGGGCACACTCTACTAGGACTAGGACTTTCATGGCGACCATCTGTCTGCAAGAAATATTGAAAGGCAGCCACCTGGGTTTCAGAACATACTTTCAGACAGCATTACTGCATTGATTTACAATCATATAAGGATGTTGAAGTTGGACAAGCTGTACTTAGAAATATTTTTGCTTCCACTCCCTCCTCTGCTCACCTCCTTAAAGTAGGAAGTACTGTTACATAATTTGTGCAAAACATGTGAATCTAGAAGATACTTAGTGCATCAAAAGTTACTTACCTTTAATTATGGTTTGCAACATAAAACTCTTAGATTCACATATGACCCGCCCCCACCCCCCATGTCCCCGTTGCTGGCGTTTAGTAGAAGGGAAAAAAGAAAGAATCTATCATGACGGGTACCAACTGGGGCCTCATCACTGGATATGTCGATTGATACCCATAAACGAACATAGAAACGTTTTAGGAAAAGAAGGCCACTTCAAACCCAAACATGAACACAAAACTGTGCAGAGCATGTGAATCTGAAAGAGTTTTAAGCTGCAAAACCATAATTACAGGTAAGTACCTGTTTTTTGTATATCCAATTCTTGGCTTCTGCAGAGAACAATGTCATGTGTGCCAGTTGTAATTGCGATTGTGCACAGAGGTGTGTAAAGAAGTTACCAACTGTTGAAAAACAGGGTGACAGAAAATGCAGTGCTTACAGATGAGTGGGTGTGTTGTGTCTAGGGGGATGGTGAAGTGAAGGAAATGCGTGCAAGACTGAAAATAGGGTGCTGAACAGGAGAGAGTTGAGGTGCAAAATATGCAGACGGAAAATTTCAGAATGATGGGAGGAGAAAAAAGGCGGAAATGTCTAACAGAGATTGAAGACGATAGTTGTGTAAAGCAAAAAAAAGAAGTTATTAAAAGACTCTGAATAGTACTGCCCCTTCTTCAGACTTTTCGTAATGTTTAATTCAGATATTTTCAATTCTAAATATTCACAACAAAATCGTTGTTACTTATTTAGCGGATATTGCGAACAAGCATTGGCAAAGCCAACATGTTTAGCTTATTTTAAGTGTGTGTATGTTACTGTGTGACATGTCTGGATGCAATAACAGATAGCTCAATGAAAGGAACCAAAATACTGGTTCAATCAGAGTACTAGTACTTGTAAAGCTTGATACTTACCCGTGAGGGTCCCAAGGCGCTGAGGGGAGAGGGTTAGGGGATATGCCATGGGAAGCACAGGATTTTAGTTGACATTTTATACCAAATACTTATCTACACAGCCACACCTCCTGGAAATTATTAATAGTTACTCTTCTTGTGCTACATCTCTTTTAGTGACCCTGCTTTTAAAATCCCACTTAAGCCCTGCAAAATTGTCTTTGTTATAAAGGCAAATTGATATCCCCATCACTAATATAGGAGGATGGACATGGAGGAACATGTGGTTGGAATTGCACAGTTCAACAGATATATCTTGCTGAAGCATTGTCGAACTCAGTAGGTCTAACATTCACACTCAGTACTGGAAAAAACAATTACACATGACAGCAGCAGTTCAAAATAATAAAAAAATATTCTGCTTTACACCATGCTTAGATGAAATTATTAAATATGAGATGTCAGAGTGAGCTTTTCGAATGTTAAATAGTCCCTCATGTATTCCAGTATCGGTGAAAGGCACATCCAAGCAGCCAATAGAATCAAAGTGTAAGAAATTGAGTTAGTGGCTGAGGGGGGTGAACCCCTACTCAAGCAAGAACCACAATCCTTTTCAGGGTGAGGCACAAGCAAACCCCAAATTAACCTGTGTTCAAACCTCTGGTAGTTTGGTACAAAGCAGTCAGGCTTAACGTAGAGTGAATGTGTAAAGTACTTATGCAGCACTTCGAACAGTAATAAAATAAAAACACACCACTAAAGGGATCATACACCAGATTAGAAACAGAGTAGGTTTAAAAAAAAAAACAAGACCAAAGCAACAATAATCCAATCGGTAGAACTGGAGTTAGGCAATTGTAAAGATTTACATGAAAATCTCACCAAACAACCCAAAGCGCTACTCGCAGCTATGTGGTCGAGTGAGACTGGGAAAAAGTCACAAGTTCAGGCCGACCAGGATGGAGCGCAAGTCAGAAACAGGGACCAGTTTAGTCCTGCTAAAAAGTTACCTTCTCAGTGCAATGCAAAGAATCCCATTCACGGTGTAGGGGGCCTTAAGGATCAGAGAAGTGTGGCAGGGGATTGTCGATGTAGCACAAAGAGCAGGCCTTGTGTCGCAAACAAAGCAAACACAAGGAGAAGATGGTCGGAGTGCTGAAACTTTTCAGACCCTCACCCCTTGTCACAGATATGGGTTGAATCCATCAGCATTCTTTAGCTCACTTCACCAACTCAGTTCAGACCCAGCTTTATGCAAATCGGTCTTGACCCTGTGGCTCATGGGAACAGTCCAGCCCGAACTTCCAAGCCAGGTCTTCCCTGAACCGGAAATAAGCATCCTGTGACCGGTTTCAGGGTAAAACCCTTCATCAGCCAGGCTAGCTTGAATCTAGTGGCAAAGTGAGCAAGGGACCGACATCTGGGAATACCCTGCCAACTTAGGGCGAACAAAGAAAACACAAGGAGATGATGGACGGAGCGCTGAAACTTTTCAGACACTCACACTCAGTCACAGATCTTGGTCAGACTTATCATCATTCTTTATTTCACTTCGCCACCTCAGTTCAGACCCAGCTATATGCAAATCAGTCTTGACCCTGTGCCTCATGGGAACAGTCCAGCCCGAACTGCAAGCCTGGTCTTCCCTAAACTGGAAAACAAGCATCCTGGGACCGGTTTCTGGGTAACACCCTTCATCAGCCAGGCTAGATTGAATCCAGTGGCAAAGTAGAAAGCATATACTGTTGTCGTCGCAAATGGTCTGGGTGGTGCCTCAAAATTACGATCCCTGAGAGTGGTCAATGCTGTAGCGCAAAGGGTCCGGCTGACGCAACTTCATGTTGGTGGGCTGTGCAGGGCGACAATGTTTTAACAGGGCAGCAAGGCAGTAGTCCAGCAGGACAGCAGTCCAGCAGAGTATCAGTCCTTTCAGCAGCACAGTAGTCCTTCTTCCTACCAGAGTTTCCGCAGGTTCAGAAGTGTACAAAGGGTATCGGTGTCTGAGTTCCAATATAACTGAGTCTTCCTTTGAAGTGGGAGAAGCTTCTAGAGGTTTCCCTTTGAAGTCCACAGGCTTCCTGCATTCCCTGCCGTGGCTTGAGACGTACTACTGGGGGTTTGCAGCCTTGTATGGGGAGGCAGTGCACAGCATATTCAAGTGTAAGTAGGGCTGTGCTCAGTTCTGCCCTCCCATCCAGCCAGTGACGGGCCACTCAGGCATACCTAAGTTCTCTATTTGGTGTGGCTGTATAGGAGGAAAACACAAAGCCCAACTGTTAGAACTGGGGGTCTCTAGTTGGCAGAGGTAGGTACCACTGTCCAAATAGGGACCCTTGCTTCTAGTCAGGGCAAGGAGATAACCCTCTGCGATAACCCCTGCTCACCCTCTAGGTAGCTTGGCACAAGCAGTCTAGGCTAACCAGAGGCAATGCGTAAAGTATTTGTACCAACACTCACAGTAACACAGTAAAAACACCACAAACTGATTCCACAACAGTTTAGGAAAATAAAGGTATTTATTCTAAACTACACAAGACCAAAACGACAAAAATCCAACATACACAGTTCAAGAATATAGTTTCAAAAGAGTTCTTAAAGTTGTAATCAAAGTTCTTTAAGTTGCGATAAAATAATCCACAGATGTGTGAAAAGTTCACAGTTGCGTCACGTTTCCTCACAGTACCTTTTAGTTGCGACAAAGTTCCACAAGCAGAAGCTGGTGCGGTGGAAAACAAGCGATGCGTTGCCTCTGAGACCCTGGGGAGGAGAAGCGACAGCCCCGCTGCAGCAGCGGGCGTGTTGCAGCGAATCCTGTCTGTATAGGGAGGAAGGCCACTTGTATGGATTCCGGTGCGTAGGTTCCGTAGGAAGTTTGTTCTCGCAAAGGCACGATGCGACGATCTCGTAGGGGATGCGACGATCTCCAGGGCGACGATGCGCGGTCCAGCGGGGATCCTCTCTCTTGCAGCTCCTCGATGCGATGTTTCTGTGACGATACTCGCAGCGACGTGATGCGGTCCACAAGCAAGCGATGCGGCGATCTCACCCAGAGACAACAGGCTCTGCGACGGCACTCGCAGCGATGTTCAGCTTCCCGCACCCATCGGGTGCGTCCCGTAAACGAAGGATGCGACGGCTCTGGCAGCGGCGTTAGGCGCTGCGACGATCTCGACCTTCGTAGCGGCGGGAAACTTCTCGCACTGTCGGGGATGCGCTCCGCAAGCGACCGATGCAACACTTTTCAATTGCAAAAGTCTCTCACGCTTAGTTTCAAGCTTCCCAGCACAGGTACAACTTCCAGAGGCCCCACAACTGGATCAAGAACTCTAGGAAGGACAGAACTCTCTCAGCAGAGTTCAGGGAAGTTGGGGTGAAGTCCTTTTGTTCCTGGGACTTCAGAACAGGGAGCCAGCTCTTCTCAGGCCCTTGGAGATTCCTTCAAGACAGGGGACACAGCACACAGCAAAGTCCTTCCTCTCTCTTTGGCAGGAAAGCAACAGGTCAGTCCAGCAGAGCAACCGCAGGACAGTCTTCCTTCTTCAGATTCAGCTTTCTCCTTGGCAGAGGTTCCTTCTTGATTCCAGGATGATCTAATTTTCTGTTGTCAGGGGTCCTGTACTTATACCCCTAAAGTCTTTGTTCTCTTAGTGCATGTGGGCCCTGAGCCCGGTCTGAACCAGTTCTGGGTGGATCCTGAGTACTTTATTTTGCTGGCTTCTTCTTTCCTTTCAGAGTGAGGGGCAGGGTCGTCAGCCGCCCAGCAGGAGATGGAGCCAGCATTGTGGAAGGCAGGCCCAGGTGCTAACTCCTCCCACCATTCAGGTTGCAACTGCAGTCATTCAGCCTAGGGCTGACTCAGACAGCCTCCTGAGGAATCCCCAGCCCCTGTCACTCACAAACCAGACAGTCAATACACAAACAGGCCAAGGCACACAGAAGGGTCAGACAAGAGAACAGAATCTTTCTAAAAGTGTTGTTCCCAAACACAGGATTTAAAAACAACCTTTCCTAAAAGATGTGTTATTAAATTCTGAGTTCAGGGATACTAGATACTTATGTCCTATCTTGTTCCTATGGGAAGAAATGCTGGAAGCCACTTTAGCCAGCATCCCCCATGTTAACCAATGGAGCAATATAGCCTTACAATAGTGCAAAAAGAAAATGGCTGTAATTCACTACCAGAGCATGTCACCTGCACTAGTACATGCTCTACCTTTCACATACACTGCACCCTGCCCAGGGGGGTACCTTGGGCCTTCCATAGGGGTGACTGATGTGCACAAAAAGGGAAGGGTTAGGCCTGGTCAGTGGGGACACTGACCAGCAGGACATGGCAGTTTCTAAACTGCCCATAGGCACTGCAGTGGCAGGCCTGAGACACCATTTTAGAGCTACTCCTGTGGGTGGCACAATCAGTGCTACAGGCCCACTAGTAGCATTTGTCATCACCAGCCCTGGCACACCCGGTACACTTTACTAGGGACTTCATGG
This sequence comes from Lissotriton vulgaris, assembly GCF_964263255.1. Lineage (NCBI taxonomy): Eukaryota > Metazoa > Chordata > Amphibia > Caudata > Salamandridae > Lissotriton > Lissotriton vulgaris. The sequence continues at coordinate 1,313,602,093 of NC_141689.1, forward strand.
TGACACAAATATGCCAAACATGTATATCCAATCAGAATAGCAATTTACATAGGGAGCACTTAGACTCTGGCACTGATCAGCAGTGGCAGAGTGTCCAAAGCATCTAAACCAGCAAAAACGAAATCCAGCACAGCATCAAAAATACAGGAGGTAGAGGCAAAAGGATAGGGGGAAACCACGCCAAAGATGCCAGGTCTAACACGTGTCTCCTCCAGCTGAAAGTGGGGAGAACTACCCACCCTCTTGGGAGTTCTCTTCACTAAGGCGGAAAAACCTGGACAGACCATCAGCGTTGGCGTGTTCAGTACCAGTGCGGTGTTCCACCGTAAAGTCCATTCCCTGTAGGGAGATGGACCACCTCAACAGTTTTGGGTTCTCACCCCTCATCTGCATTAACCACCTGAGGGGCCTGTGTTCGGTCTGAACACGGAAGTGAGTCCCAAACAGGTAGGGCCTCAGCTTCTTCAGAGCCCAGACCACAGCAAATGCCTCTCTCTCAATCGCACTCCACCTCTGTTCCCTGGGGAGTAGCCTCCTACTAATGAAAGCTACCGGCTGGCCTCCTCCCTCCTCAGTGACTTGTGAGAGTACTGCTCCCACACCATGCTCTGAAGCGTCTGTCTGTAATATGAACTCACTGGAAAAGTCGGGTGCCTTGAGCACCGGTGCTGTGCACATGGCAGTTTTCAGGGCATCAAAAGCAGTTTGGCAGGCAGTCCAGTCCACTCTTTTGGGCAACTTCTTAGAAGTGAGTTCTGTCAAGGGGGCGACAATGGTGCCATATCCCTTGACAAACCGTCTGTAATACCCGGTGAGTCCTAAAAAGGCTCTCATCTCTGTCTGGGTCTTGGGGGGCTCCCAAGCCAGAATGGTATCAATCTTTGCCTGTAGGGGCGCCACCTGGCCGCTCCCCACCTGGTGTCCCAAATATACCACAGATCCCTGCCCTATCTGGCACTTGCTGGCCTTGATAGTGAGGCCTGCCCTTTGCAGAGCCTTCAACACTTCACAGAGGTGTTGCAAGTTTTCCTCCCCCGTGGAGCTGAACACAGCAATGTCATCCAGGTATGCGGCGCTGAATTCCTCTAGCCCAGACAGTACCTGGTTAACCAGTCTCTGGAATGTGGCAGGGGCATTCTTCAACCCAAAGGGCATGACTCAGAACTGGAAGTGCCCCCCTGGCATTGAAAATGCTGACCTCTCTTTGGCCCCATCAGTTAAGGCAATCTGCCAATACCCAGAATTCAAATCAAATGTACTGAGGTACTGGGCAGCTCCCAACCGATCCACGAGCTCATCAGCTCTGGGGATGTGTTGTGCGTCAGTCTTCGTGACCGCATAGCGCCCACGGTAGTACATGCAAAACCTGAGTTCTGGAGTGGCACCTGGCGCAGCAGCTTTTGGTACCAAGACCACTGGGCTAGCCCAGGGGCTGCTGGAGGGCTCAATCACCCCTAGCGCCAACATCTTGGAAACCTCTTCCTTGATGCTGGCCCTGACCTTGTCAGCTACCCTGTAAAATGTTTGCTTCACAGGCAGACTGTCTCCAGTGTCCACATCATGGACGCACCAGTTGGTGGCTCCTGGGGTCAGGGAGAACAGGGAGGAGAACTGACTCAACACTTGGCGACAGTCCCTCTGCTGCTCTGGGGGCAGGGTGGGCGAGAGGACCACGCCATTCACTGACCCATCTTGCTCCTTAACTGCCAGGAGGTCAGGGAGAGGATCACTATCCTCTTCCATTCCTGCATCTGTATCCATGAGCATGGTTCCTTCAGACATCTCAAAGTGTGGTTTGAGGCGGTTCACATGCAAGACCCTCAGGGGCTGCCTGGGAGTCCTCAGATTAACCAGGTAGGTTACCTCACTCTTCCTTTCCACCACCTCATATGGCCCAGTCCACTTGTCTTGGAGCGCACAAGGCTCCACTGGCACCATCACCCACACTTTCTGCCCAGGTTGAATTTCGACCAGAGTGGTATTCTGGTCGTACCATCTTTTCATTTCTTCCTGGCTTGCTTCCAGGTTCGCCTGAGCGAGCTTCCTGAAGCGTTGTCTGGTTGCGGATGGCCAGCACATAGCTGAACACATCCTGGGGGTTTTCCCACTGGACTTTTCCCAACCCTCCTTCACCAGTGAGAGAGGTCCTCTAACAGGGTGGCAATACAGGAGTTCAAAGGGACTGAACCCTAAGAACTTCTGAGGCACCTTCCTATAGGCAAACAACATTCATGGTAACAAGACGTCCCACTTCCGTCTCATGGGCTCCGCTAGGCCCATAATCATACCTTTTAGGGTCCGGTTGAACCTTTCAACCAACCAACCCATTTCCTTGAGGGTGGTAATGAGTGGTGAACTTATAAGTTACCCCACACTCCTCCCACAGAGACTTCATGTACCTAGAGATGAAGTTGGTGCCCCGGTCAGAGACCACCTCTCTGGGGAACCCCACACGGGAAAAGATCCTCATCAATGCACGGCCCACCACGGGTGCTGTGATTGTCCTGAGAGGGATTGATTCCGTGTACCGGGTGGCATGGTCCACCAAGACCAGGATGAACCTGTTGCCTAAGGCTGTCTTGGGGTCCAGGGGCCCTACTATGTCTATGCCCACCCGCTCGAAAGGGGTGCTCACCACTCGGAAGGGTTGAAGGGGTGCCTTCAACTTCATTCCAGTCTTGCCACTGGCTTGACAGGTTTGGCAAGATCTGCAAAAGGAACCAACGTGCTTTCTCATCTGGGGCCAGTGGAAGTGGGTGACAAGCCGGTTCAGGGTTTTGTCTTGCCCCAGATGTCCTGCAAGAGGCACGTCATGAGCCAGACCCATTAGGAAGCTTCTGAAGCGTATATATTGGCAAGATGGCCGCGGACTGATTGTGCTGAGAGGTCGCATCCAGACCTCTCTCCCTTCATCACCAAGATGACAGCTTTATGATCGGTTAAAATGACCCCCAAAGGTTTTTGAATGTTGGTGGCAAGCACGTTTTACTCCTTTTGTCGGTGTAGTATTAAGAATCGACTCTCAGCGGAGCTGCTTTGGTTAAAGGGAAGGCTCTGCGACATTATGAGCTCCCTCAGCTCTAAAAGAATGCAGCACCAACAGCCGGCTAAAATGCCCCCGCGCTCTGCTAAAAACGATAAAGGGAAAGAGAAGTCAAAAGAGCAAGCAGACATAGGGGGGAAAAACGTCTCTTCTGAAGAGGCTACGCTTCCAGCCAAGAATCCAGGGGCAATAAGGAAAACGGTGGCCCCGCAGCAGAAGATGAAAACAGAGCTACGGGGTAAGCCCAGCGCGGTCTCCGGCACCGATACGAGCAGCCCTGCCGAGACGCATTCTGCGTTGCCGGGAAAACTTGCCGAAAGATCGGAAAAAAGTAAATTAAAGGAAACCTCTCTCAGGCAGCCTACCTTATCGGAGGTTTTCACCACCGCGCGATCAGCAGGGCAAAACTATGGAATTTCAAGCAAGCTCGGCAGAGGCAGTCCTGGAGGTCTCTGCGATGGTGGAGGCGTCCTCGAGGACGCTGTGGATGTACAGAACGCTTCCCCAATCGTTGCTAGGCAACTGCCTAGCCAGAGCGCTGTTAGCCGTGGAAGAGTGGTTTCTGGACCCCAGGATGCAGAAGGACTGCAACAGCAGAAGGACGTAGCCGTAGATTCACCTTTTGGAGACGCGATGCCGGAGATGGTGGGGAGCTCGTTCAAAGGTGACACTGGGAGTACTGACATGATGAGTGCGATTATGTCATTAGAGGAAGAGCTGCGTGCCTCAAAAAATGCTAAGACCACATGGGGGAGCTCAGTTAGTCTTGTTAATAAAGAACTGTGTTCTGCTGGGTGCTCTGGAACTCAGGAATCTTTAAAAAAAAGGGAGATATGGGCTCAGTGGAAGGGGAGCACTTTTACTCTTTAAACGAAGACTCTGACTCAGTTCAGCCCAGTGAGAAGACTTCAGAGGAAGAGGGCGAAGCCGACGTGGATTTATTGTCAGGCTCTAGTTATTCGGGGACTGATATGGGTAATGATACTATTCAAAAGAAAAGACAATTAAACCTGAGTAGACGGTTGGCAACTTCCCCAGGGGGCACGGAGAAGCGGCTCCTTTGGGACTATTCAGCAACCTCCCAAACTTATCAGGAAGAGGAGTCAGCTGGGTCTTCAAAGCACAGCGCCCGTTCGATCTCTTGTTCAACATGTTAAAGCAAATGCAAGCCGAGGCTAGATCAGTGAGCCGGAAAGCAAGGCAGGATTCTAAAAAAATTCAATTGACTCTGAAGAAGACGAATAAACTTTATGATGATCTTGTCGGTAAAGTCACGGAGGTGGAAGAGCGAACTGGCAAGCTTGAAGATGATCTCGCAATTTGGCAATCTTTTAAAACAACACAGGAAAGAATGTCAGAAGACCTCCAGTGGAAAATGGAGGATTTTGAAAATAGACAAAGACGTAACATCATTACGTCTTTGTCTATTTCACACTCTTGGGTGTGGCAGAGGGGTTGGAAGGGCAGGATACCAGGCGCTATGTGATTAACTTACTTGAAGGTGCTTTCCCGGAGTCCCAGTGGCAGTGGGACAGGGGGATCCAGAGGGCCCATAGGTTTCCTTTCACTCAGAAGAAGACGCACGGCGCAGAAGGAGGAGGCCAGGCACCCTTTCCAAGAGCTATTCTAGTTTACGTAGGGAACTTTTTGTTACAGCAAGAAATTATTGACAAGGCGAGACTTGATAATAAGAGATCTTATGAGGGTACCACATTCTTTGCCAGGCCAGATTTTTGTCATGTGACGGTTGAAAGAAGGTGGAGGCTGAGGCAGATGATTTCACCATTTCAGGCTCTGGGTTCGGAGGCCTATCTGTTGTTTCCTGCCAAGTTGAAAGTAGTCACGAATGGGAGAGCCAGAATGTTTCTATCAGAAATTAAAGCTCAGCAGTACATGGAAGAGCTGAAAAAATAAGAGGCATAAGGAATACATCGAATTGAATTGAATTGATGGTTGGGTAGTTAAGTAATAACACCAAGAATCACGCAAGTCTTAAAAGGAGCATAGGGTTAGGGGGGGTGTTTTTGAGGGGGCTATCAGCTGGAAAGTGGAGTTGGGGGAGGGGTGCGACTGACGCAATCCAAAAACGGTCACATATAGGTCATATATGACCTATTTGCCTGTAGTGGGGGGGGGGATAGCAGGGGAGGGAAGGCAAGGGAGGGGGTTGGGGGTTTTAAAAACGGTTAGAATTGTTGGTTTTTCTGGTGTAATAACACACATTTTCATTGGGTGTTGGGTACAGTACAGGCAGTACAGACAGCACACAAAGATTGTAAGATGTTGTTTTCATATTTTTGTTACATTTTTTTCTGCAGTAGGACGGTTTATGAGCAGAGACTTGTTTGATTTCTTTTAATGTCTTGTAAGATTGCTTCAATTAATGTATGTGGCCTCAACGATTCTAATAAGAAATTGAGAGTAGCAGGTTTACTGAGAGCTCTCCATCTAGACCTGGTATGTCTCCAGGAGACCCATATAGAAGCAACACAAGTATACCTAGTGGGACAGTTGGGGTTTGCAGTATTAGCAGCTACTAAACAAGGAACCAGGACTAGAGGGGTGGCAATTTTGGGGAGGAATAGGGATGTGGTGGTTCGTAGGAAAAAGGAGGATCAATGGGGTAGGTGGGTTATAGTGGAAATATGCTTTAAAGGAGTAAGTTTCACTTTTGTTACAATATATGGCTCCACCAATGATGATCCTGGTGTCTGGCAGTTTATGGATACAGAGCTTGCCCTGTGGCCAGAGCACTTTGTATGTTGCTGGGATTTCAACATCCATGACCCAGAAAGCTCGTTTACAGAACCGAGGGGGAGTTATGCAGGGAGAAAGAAAAAGACATACAGTGCATTAGCCAATATGGCTCAGCATAACTCTTTAGTTGACCCATGGGTGAAGCGACATCCTTTTCTGGATGGTAGTACTTTTTTCTCCGCCCCTCACAGAATTCTGGTCAGACTGGATTACTTTTTAATTTCTAAATCTTTAATCCCTGGTGTCCAAGTGTGGTAAAATTAATTACCTGGTACTGAATTTCTATGCGGTAAAGTCAATAAGAATAACTCATAATAAATAAGAGGCAAAATCCGTGATATTTGAGGTTTCTCAAAAAGGGTTTTATTCCTATAAAAGGAATTGGGTGATTAGCATATTGGCTCGAGCCAAGGTGGCATACCGTTCCGTCACCACATAGGTTCGGGAAGGGACAGACTGACAGAGTCAATGGTAATATGCGGGTATGCAAGTATGCGACAATACATTATTGACAGGCATTCATATATATAGTCAATGCATTACAGTAAAGGCATATGCAGGAGGCGTAACAGCTGAGAAGAGAGATAAGAGTGCATGTACGTAATACAAAGAGGCGTTACAATAGGCGTGCATGAAGGCGTGAACAAGAACGTCATTTATCATGATGTCACAAGTAGGCGGATCCATGAGTGAATCCGGCAGTGTCAGCAAAAATACATGGCAGAGATGCGTGCGCAGCAGTATGACGTGTAATGTACGTGTAACTTGAGGGGTGAAGGGGGACTTGACATTTAGCCCTACATGTGGAGACAGATGTCTGGATGTCAGATCAACCTAATCCCAAATCGTATCTAATATCTCATGTTTAAGGAACTGTATTATCTGGAAGGAAAAGGTCTCTCGGACAAGAGGCTATTCTATACTGACTGTGAGTGCGTGTATGAGCGTCTACGTGTCTGCATGAGATGCGAGGGGTGCGAGGGAGGGCATGGGCCTACCATGGAAACAGAGCCATGAATTACTTGCATAGAGACAGTGAGGCCAAGCCCTTTGCTCTGCAGCTGGAAGGATGTTGACATGAAACTACTAGACAGGAATGTATTTTCGAGGAGTGGAGCAGATAATTCGAAGGTTGAATACAGTCTTGGCAGGCAACAGGCTGAGCCAAGTACCGTTAGCCGCACAGGGAGTGAGGCAGAGGTCATGGGTACAGATGCAAGCCCAGGTTTAAGATTCAGAGTCAGAAGGCAGGAAAAGGCTCGATGGCAGAATTCAGGGCCTACTTCGCCAGAGCTGAAAAACGTGTAAAGTACACTACATAAAGACGTTGGCATGGCATATTTAGGAACGGACTATTTGACCCATTCATGGTGGATCTGAAAGAGGACATGTTAACGTTGGACGCAAATGTATTTGCGTCTTCATAGCTTGAAGTGGAGGGAACATACATGTACTTGTAGCGTGTACACGGAGTCGTTGGGGTCTAAGATAGGGGACACAATTGATCACAAAATTTATATTACCTCATTCCCTCCTTGTCCCCTACGGACCCTTCATGATATATCGATCTGCATGAATCGATCAATCTGTTCATGTAACATCATTTGCTCTTCTTTCTTCTTTTGACGTTTTGAATGGGAATTTGAATGCGGAATACATGATGTGGCGCACAGGCCGCAAATCGCCGGTCCACATTGTAAACACAGGCAGCAACTGAATACTATGAGAAGGCCAATGCCTAGGAAGGATAGGATCTTCCATCCCCAAGCGGTCAACGTTGTCCAGAACCAACCGGACCAAGTCCAGGTGCCTGGATTCTGATGTATCAGACTTACAATTTTATGGAGACGTGTTATAGCTTTATATACCGTTGGCGCGTTTTCTGGAATGAAAACACAGCAACTTGACCTGATGACCTTACAAGCTCCACCCCTATCAGCTAGGATGACGTCAATGACGAGACGATTTTGAAGAACAACAACCCGCATGGCGGACTGCTCTTCTGTTAAGTTGCCTAGAGCGGAGGTAGTTTCATTCACTACTGCTTCGAGGGTTCTAGTTAATTTGCGTATCAGTTTACTATTGAAAACAGCACCTAAGTAGGGGAAGAAACCTTTATTGAAGTCTGTGTATTGCTCCCATGCCGTTTCAGTGTAGTCGACAATCGGGAGATCTCTTCGGAGTCTATTGTTTACTAGATTGGTATTTCTGTGATAATCAGGAGGAGCTAGGAAGACAGGTGGCAGAAGGAATGCAATGTAACAGGTACCATCCCAATCTGGAGGCAAACGTATGTATGCGGTATGGCCACAGACAAAGTAGGAATGACGAGTAGCTCTAAACGTGGATTTGCCTTGATCACTGAATTCGATCACAGTAGTACATTTACTATGACCTAAGTGTATGGAACCATTCTTTCTGATACATAATTCACCTTTGACTGGTAACACTGACATAGCAGGTAATACTGGTGCGGCTCCGGATTCAACAGTAAGAATCATGAGGTTAATTGTGTAATTACCTAATCCATATACTTCATTTTCTAGATCAGTTCCTGTTCTAGTGGGAAGTCCCTTCTTGTCAGGGTAACAGACTTTAAGTAGAACTAAGTTCAGGTTTCCCCAAACCCAATTCCCATCGTAAACAGCAATGTCAGAATCTAAGGAATTAATCAATCTAAACCATGCCCCACAGGAGCCATTGTGAGTGAACGGGTACGGAAAGAGGGGCAGAACTCCCTTGTATTTCTGGTAGGGAGGGAGTCAGCCACATATCCAGCAGTTTGTAGCATTGTTAGTCTGATGGGAGTGATGTAACATACTAATGAATGTGTTGTTGCGCAGCGCAAGTCTGTAAGACAATTCATGGGGAGGTAATTCGCTAAAAGAATGTTCGGCAGTGACATTGTAAGCAGATTGTGCACGCTTGAAAATAGGGTAGTACATGTGTAATAATATACTGGCAGCAATAATAAGAAGGCTTAGGAAAAACATAATCAGTAATGTCACTATACAGTGACTACGAAGTGATTTACAATATGCACGTTTCTTGAGTTGTCTCTGTCTATCTCTCTCTCTATCTCGGTCTAGGGGATACATGTCAGAAACTAATTTAACCGATTCACCTAGGGGAGGACTTAAACAATTAAACTGTCTGACTTGCTAGACCGTAACTTTAGTCTATATTCTTCGGAGGCGGTTTTCTCAACCAGGGGGAGTTTTGAGTCAGTTTGTGGAGGAGGGCAGGGCTTAGAGTCCAAGTCCGAAGGAAGTCCGTGAAACTTTTTGATGTGGCTCGAGTGCAGCCATCCTTTTCTGCCCTCCAATTTAACAGCCGTCCTTGTCGTCAGAAGAACCAACTTCGGGGTCTGCCAGCGGGGCTCCAGTGGACTTCTCCGGTCAAAATTCCGCACGAACACAAAATCACCAGGGACCACTTCATGGGGCTTCACCTCGGTGTTGTCGGGAAAGGCTGCAGCTACCTGTGAACGACAAGATTGTAGTGCAGACATCAAGGAGGCAAGGTAATCTGTCAGCATAACGCAATCAACATCTGGGATTTTACGAGGTATAGGCGTCCTCCACATATTTGGTGGCCTACCGAAAACCACTTCTTACGGGGATAGCCCGGTTCGAGAGTGCGCAACCATCCTCATATAGAAAAGGGCAACTGGCAAGGCTACTATCCAGTCAACGCCTTTCTCTCTACATATTTTTGAAAGGCGGATCTTTAGAGTCTGATTATGGCGCTCCACGAGACCTGCTGCCTCGGGATGCCGGACACAGTGGAACTTCCACTGATACCCTAACAGGAGTGTTATGTGTTTCACAAGCTCGGATGAGAATGGCTGACCGTTATCTGAGTACACGATACGGGGCAAACCATACCGTGGGAAGAACTCGCGAACCAGCTGCTTGGCTGTGGTCGGAGCAGTGTAATCTGGGACTGGATATGCTTCTGTCCATCGGGAAAGTGCACATACGACTACGAGGACATACTTGAATCCTCGACAACGTTCCATCTGGATATAATCCATCTGGAGGACTTCAAAAGGGTGATCGGGAGGCTGAAATCCACCTTTCTCTACAGGAATGCTTTTACCTGGATTGAACTGACAACAAATCATGCAAGTACGCACTTTTTGTTTCGCTGCTGCTCGTAAGTTCTTATTGTACCATATGTGTTGAATGCTATCTAGCATTGCCTTTTCTCCTAGGTGTGCTGGGCTATGTATAGTGTTAATGATGACTTGAACCATAGAATCGGGGAGAAACCATGTAGATTTTCCCTTCGTCATCCATCCCTGATCTGTTTGGATCCCTCCTAGTTCAGTCCACTTCTTTATTTCATCTGGTGTGGCATGTGTCTGTATGTCAATTACATCATGTGCGGGATCCTTGACTGTCATGCAGTGTGATTGCGTCGGGACTATTGTCTTTGTCAAGTCAGTTGCATGCATTCGATTCTGGGCAGTTTGCTTAGCTGTTCGGTCTGCCTGGTCGTTACCCTGGGAGATCGTATCGGTAACCTTTGTATGTGCCTTACACTTCATAATAGATATCGCAGTAGGTAGATGTATTGCATCTAACAAGGCTTGAATGAGGGGACCGTGTTGAATGTTGGCACCGTGAGAAGTTAAGTAACCTCTCTCTCGCCAAAGGACTCCGAAATCGTGAACGACTCCGAATGCATAACGTGAATCAGTGTATATGTTAACTCTCTTATTTTTGGCTTGAATACAGGCTTGTGTCAGAGCGATGAGCTCTGCTGCTTGAGCTGACAGGGTGTCGATACAATTTGTTTCTATAACTTCGGTGTCTGTCGTGACTGCGTAAGCTGCCACTAATTCTCCTGTACCTGTTCTCATACATGAACCATCCACATAAAGTGTCAGGTCTGGGTCTGGTAATGGGACATCTGTCAAGTCTTGTCTGGGTTTCGTCGTAATAGTGATGACTTCGATACAATCATGCTTCAGTGGGTCTACACCGCTTAATGGCAAAAGTGTGGCAGGATTCAATGTGCTGCAGCGTCTGATTTCTATGTGTGGTTGAAACAATGTCAATTCATAACCTGTCAGTCTTGCTATGGTCAAGTGTTGGGTCTGTGTACGATTTAAAAGAACTTCCACGGAATGTGGAACTTGTACTGTCAATTGATGTCCTAATACTATGGAATCGCTCTGTCTGATTGCTAAAGCTGTCGCTGCGACTGATTTCAAACATGCAGGTAAAGCTTGGGCTACTGGATCTAATGTGCTAGAAAAGTAAGCACACGGTTTGTGTGAACCTGCTTGTTCCTGAGTGAGGACTGACAAGGCAGTACCTTCACGTTCTGTAACAAAAAGTGTAAAGGGCTTACTGTAACATGGTGTTGCTAAAACTGGTGCTTGACATAAGGCTTTCTTTAAGTCTTCAAAAGCTTGTGTATGTTCCTGAGTCCAAGGGAGGACAGTCGATGTCGCTGCCTCCTGAGTTGTCAACTGAATGAGTGGCTTTGCTAGAAATGCATATTGGGGAATCCATTGTCTGCAGTACGAGGTGAGGCCTATGAAAGCCCGCACCTCCTTTTGTGTTTTCGGTGGTGACATGTTTACAATTAACTGGATGCGATCTGGAGTGAGCTGTCTCCCCGCTTTGGACAGCAAGTGACCCAGGTACACAACTTGCTGAACACAGAATTGCAGCTTTGAAGGGGAAACCTTGTGCCCCTTGTCAGCCAGGAAATTTAAAACCGTCAGTGATGCTTTTTCACATTCGGGTTCGCTTCGGGCGGTGATCAGCAGATCATCGACATACTGGAGTAGGGCGGTGTTAACAGGCATGTGGATTCTGTCAAGTTGTCTTTTCAGTGCTTGGCTATAGATGCTGGGGCTTTCTGTGAATCCTTGAGGTGCGCGTGAAAATTTGAAACTTCGTCCATTTAAACTGAATCCGAACAAGTATTGGCTTTCTGGATCAATTGGGACGCTAAAGAAGGCGTTCTTGAGGTCAATTACAGTAAAGAACGTCGCTTCTGAATCAATAGCTGTCAGTAATGAAGAGATATCTGGAACCACAGGATACTGTGGTACAATGCATTTATTCAATTCGCGCAGATCAATAACTAATCGATAAACAGGTGGTGCATTTGGATCAGTACGTTTAAGAACTGGGATGATAGGAGAATTACATACATTGGAGTCGGTTTCCACGACCACTCCTTGTGCAATGAGCTCGTCAATTATTCTCAGTAAAGCCACTACAGCATCTGGAGGTAACTTGTATTGTCGAATTCGTGGTAATACCACTCCTGCTTTAAGTGTGACTCGATATGGTGTAATGTGCATACAACCTACATCAGTGGGGCCTTTCGCCCACAAGTGTGCAGGTACACTCTGTAACCGGGGATCCATGTCTCTTAATACATAATGGCCTTTAAAATCTCGCAAGAATAATCGTACTCCTTCCGGAGAACAGCATATTATAGCTCCTAGAGCTTTCAGTGTCTTTATACCTAATAGGTTTTCTGAACATGATTTTGTAAGTAATAAATCTGTAGTCCGTGTCAAAGGACCAACTGCAAGTGGAAGTGGCTGTGATACTTCATTAATAATAGGCTTTCCTGAAAATCCAAGGGAAACATTCTGTGAGCCTGAGAGGGGTGCCCCTGGAACCTCATTGTGACTGATGGTGGTCCTGCTTGCCCCAGTGTCAATTAAAAACTTTCTGTCTTTTCCTAACACTTGACTGTGTACATAAGGACCCTCTTGATCTACAGGAACTTCAATAAGGGGCAAGCCAAACTCCCTCTCTAGGCCGTTTCATGTGTATCGCTGATAATCAGGGTAGTCATTCTGTGCATACTGGTACATCTGTTGTGTCGTGTTCTGTGTTGCAGTAATAGGCTGTTGCTGTGGCACTGCTATAGTTTGTGATGAAGCTGGCATAGGCGGAATATGTTGTATATTCTGTGGTGCTTGTTGCTGGGCCTGATCTTGTCTAGGTACGCGCGGTCTCTCCTTGGTCTTACCCGTGGAGATATTGTGTTTCAGAACTGCACAATCGTTTACATAATGACCTGGCTGTTTACAATAGTTACATGTCCCTTTAACAGGAGCCGTCGAATTACTAGGCTGGGTCGCACCCTTTTTGTGACCATCAGCAGGAACTGACTGGGCAACTAACATTTTCAATTTCGTGTCTTTCATGCGTCTTTGTTCATGTTCTTGTTCTTCTCTAATTCTATTCTGGTGGTACTGTAACATTTGAAACATTTGTGAAGGGGTGTTAGCTTGCCAAGTGCTTTCGACTTTCAGTACTCTGTTCTTAACCTGGGGCAGTGAATTCTCAACTAATTTCGTTACAAAAAGGTGTGGATAGGACTCGCTACTTGGTTTCAGGCCGCTATTAATACCAAAACATTTCTCAAATCGAGTATAAAAATCACTAGTGTCTTCATCGGGTTTCTGTTTACAGGCTGAGATTGCACCCCAATCTTCCTTTTTCGTACTTAATAAACGTGGCAACACTTGCACTAACAATCCTGGTAATGCTTTAACCTTATCCCCAAGCCCTTGGCCTGGAATTCTAGTATTTTCTTCGTTTTCTAATGCAGTCCAATCAATCTTTGCATTTCCCACTTCCCATTCTTTTTCTTTAAGTTTCTCATAAATACCAGGAGGCAGTAGTACTTTCAATATCTTCATAAGGTCGGGATAAGTATAGTCACCCATGAGTAACATGTCTTTTATTTCACGGTGAAAACCTGCGGGATCTTTATCATGGCTAGGTACTAGTTTTTTCATTTCCAATAATTCTATTTTGGTTATGGGTGTGAACACAAACACACGTCTAAGTGTATTATCGGTATTCTGAACTGGGTGCACTTCTCGTAACGGATTCTGTCTATCCAGGTAATACATTTTTCTTTCCATGGAGTGTGCTGAATCAGATTGTGGACATAGGAAGGCACTATATCTGTGCCGTTGTTCTAGAATTACCTTAATTAGATCGGTACCTAGACCTCTCCACTTATTCATGAGTAGTTCTGCTAATATATCAGGCAGGGGGGCTGGATCGGAATGTTGGCTTCTATATAATAGAAGTAGGTGTTGTATCATGTACGTACCAGCTAAACGCTGTTCACTTGGTGTCATGTTCAAAAATGTGTGTGCTAACGCATCATCACTATATTTCTCGGGACTGTCAGCCCATTGTACTGCTGACCTCGCTAATTCTTGTTCATCCATAGAATCTAGTACATGGTACCCCATTCGTTCTCGAAGTCTGTTATCAGTAGCTTGAAATAAGTGTTCAGGAGTTCTTGGATTACACATGGCTTCTTGAAAAATTCTTTTACTTTCTGGACGCACTGGGCGCATTGAATTATTAAAGGGTCTTCCTTTACCTACATATGCTATCGTTTCTCTAACTGGTAATTGTGTTTGTCCTGTAGCTTCCTCTGGTTGCTCCTCTTCTGAGGACTCAAACTTGTCTGATTCATTTTCTGGTTCTACCTGTCTTGTTTCATGTATTTTTATTACTACGCTTCTGATTCTTTGATACATGTTTTTTATACAATTCTGTTTATCATGGTTCCCGTCTGCTATATTCTGACCCCATCTATGAAGTGCTTTCATTTCCTCCGGGTCCATCCCCGGCCTATCTTGTTCTCCTATTAAGCAGTTTATGAAGAACCGTAATATCTTGGCTTGAATGTCAACTTTCTGGTGAGCCATGGCTTCCTTAATACTTTCAGGTCCCTGCCCTGTTTGGACAAAATGATATATTCTGTCTAGATGTTCAACCATTCCGGGTAGGGTCAACAAAAAGTTGGTGACCCGTCTTAGTCGTACTGATGCTAGTATTAATCTTTCATCATTTCTACCGGGTACTGGATCATATCTACAATCCCCGAGACGTTCTTTTATTATATCGAAATCGGCTGATCGAGGTGTACGTTGTTGTGCTAGATCCCTGTAAGTCAATCTATGTACTTGTGGAGGTGTCTGGAAACCTATCGCCCCTCCGGACGCGCCTCCTGAGGCACTGCCTCCGAAGGGGTTGTTCGGATGTAAAGTGGGAGGAATGGGTGCGGGAAGAGCTGGAAGAACGGGAGGAAGACCAGGAGGGACATTCGGAACGGGAGGAAGAGGTGGAGGAGTAGCTTGTCGCGGGGGTAGGGGCTGATTGTCTCGGGGTCGAGCGCCGCCAGAAGGAGGTGTGCGCGGCGGTGCGGTATTAGCGTATGCGGGCGCTACATCATCTAGATAAGAAGAAAGGAAAATGTCCTTCGCGGTTTTGGGATGCATTTTAGTCGGGAGCATGGGAGGTGGTAGATCTTTTGGTACTTCCGGAGTGGCCTTAGGTAAACCTTCGGCCAGGAGAGGATACATACCATTCCTAAGGGTGTTTAGTTGTCTGTCTACTTGTTCTATTTTTACTCGGATACCTTCCTCAACTAATACGTTTTCTTGGGCCTTGTCGGAATCCTCTTTCCTTTTCTCTTCCTTTCTAAGTGCTTTTTCTGTACGCCTATGCGATTCTTTACGCCATAATTCGATGGCATCTTTCTGTGACTGTCTGGCTTTCTTTTTTCGTAATGCTTCTTCTACTCTTATGATGCAATCTGAATCCCATGTCCCTGCAGCGGGCCATCTCTGATTCTCTGCTAGATCTTTAGTGTAGTCCACCCATAAATCGAGAAATAGAACGGCATCTAGGCCGTGCTTGTGGTACATAAAGTACCCTGGAGTGTCCCTAGGTGGGATGGGAACAGCTTCCTCGAGTACCCCTTTTCTAGTCTTTATCTGTCTTAATTTGGAGAATAACGGCATCTTAAAAATCTGGCTACTTAGTGCTTACTCAGATATGAACACAATGAACACAATAATCACAATAATGACGATCGAACAATCACTCATACCACGACATTTTGAGACACATTAAAACATTTTGAGATGAACAATAACAATTAGAATGTAACTCGCTAACTGCATAATACTAGATACACTGCTCAACAGTGCAGACTGGATATACTGCTAAACAGTACAGATACACTGTCTAAAACAGTGCAGACCAGGTCTGTGTACCCAAACCTGTCTTGACCGGCACAACCTAATGCGCACGTCTAGATGCGTCCCCAGCAACGGTACTCACCGGGAAGCACGGAAACAGAAGGCCTCGGAAACTCTGGACTGGACTCGACTGGATTCGGACTGGATTCGGACTCGACTCGTGACGCAGATACTTCGGAACTTCGGAACCTGGTGGGCCTCCGTATACCTCGGATCTTGCTCTCTCAGCTAGGCTCTGGTCGGGATCCTCCGCACTTCTCACCGCCTCGTCTGGGTGTCGATCGCGGCCTCAGTCACCTCCGTTGGCCTGAGGGAGATACAGGAAATCCTGCGGGTACGCGTAGTTCCCGTCCGGCTGTGGCAGGGGGCTAAGCCTGCAAAGCACCTCCGGCGGGTGAGATGGGGGAGGGGTCCCTATTCGGGCCCAATTATGTGGTAAAATTAATTACCTGGTACTGAATTTCTATGCGGTAAAGTCAATAAGAATAACTCATAATAAATAAGAGGCAAAATCCGTGATATTTGAGGTTTCTCAAAAAGGGTTTTATTCCTATAAAAGGAATTGGGTGATTAGCATATTGGCTCGAGCCAAGGTGGCATACCGTTCCGTCACCACATAGGTTCGGGAAGGGACAGACTGACAGAGTCAATGGTAATATGCGGGTATGCAAGTATGCGACAATACATTATTGACAGGCATTCATATATATAGTCAATGCATTACAGTAAAGGCATATGCAGGAGGCGTAACAGCTGAGAAGAGAGATAAGAGTGCATGTACGTAATACAAAGAGGCGTTACAATAGGCGTGCATGAAGGCGTGAACAAGAACGTCATTTATCATGATGTCACAAGTAGGCGGATCCATGAGTGAATCCGGCAGTGTCAGCAAAAATACATGGCAGAGATGCGTGCGCAGCAGTATGACGTGTAATGTACGTGTAACTTGAGGGGTGAAGGGGGACTTGACATTTAGCCCTACATGTGGAGACAGATGTCTGGATGTCAGATCAACCTAATCCCAAATCGTATCTAATATCTCATGTTTAAGGAACTGTATTATCTGGAAGGAAAAGGTCTCTCGGACAAGAGGCTATTCTATACTGACTGTGAGTGCGTGTATGAGCGTCTACGTGTCTGCATGAGATGCGAGGGGTGCGAGGGAGGGCATGGGCCTACCATGGAAACAGAGCCATGAATTACTTGCATAGAGACAGTGAGGCCAAGCCCTTTGCTCTGCAGCTGGAAGGATGTTGACATGAAACTACTAGACAGGAATGTATTTTCGAGGAGTGGAGCAGATAATTCGAAGGTTGAATACAGTCTTGGCAGGCAACAGGCTGACCCAAGTACCGTTAGCCGCACAGGGAGTGAGGCAGAGGTCACGGGTACAGATGCAAGCCCAGGTTTAAGATTCAGAGTCAGAAGGCAGGAAAAGGCTCGATGGCAGAATTCAGGGCCTACTTCGCCAGAGCTGAAAAACGTGTAAAGTACACTACATAAAGACGTTGGCATGGCATATTTAGGAACGGACTATTTGACCCATTCATGGTGGATCTGAAAGAGGACATGTTAACGTTGGACGCAAATGTATTTGCGTCTTCATAGCTTGAAGTGGAGGGAGCATACATGTACTTGTAGCGTGTACACGGAGTCGTTGGGGTCTAAGATAGGGGACACAATTGATCACAAAATTTATATTACCTCACAAGTGGAAAAACAACCTAGGATTATTTCAGATCACAGCCCCCTGGTGTTAACATTTAACATACCTATGGTTCAGAGCAGGAATACGCAGTGGACTTTCGAACGTATTCTATTAAAGGATGGGGCTTATCAGAAGCATATGGAAGCCTGGATAAAATACTTTTGAGATATCAATAGAGGCTCAGCATCCCCAGGGGTAGTTTGGGATTGTTTTAAAGCTGGCGTAAGAGGGGAGACGATGAGCTATGTGTTGGCAAGACGGAAAAGGGAAAGAATTAAAATAGAAGAAATCCACCAAACATTAATTGTAGAAAAGGAAAAACTAGCTACAGCTACAAGACAGAATATCTCACTGGAGCCCTTTTTGCTTAAAATCATAGCCCTCAAAGGAGATACTACAGAAGGTCTTAGCAGGAAAGCAGCTGAGAACTATCTGGTTAAAAAACAGGATGCGTACGAACTGAGTGAGAGAGTTGGTCATATCCTAGCAGTCCGAACCAGGCAACGCACAGGTGCAGCCGATATTAAGGAGATTCTGGATTCACCGGGAGTTTCAGTTACAGATCCAGATCTGATAAGAGAAGTTTTCAGGAATTTTTATGATGAATTATATTCCCCGGATGATATAAGGAGCCAGGATGAGATGGACAGTTATCTTAGCGATATTCCTTCCCCTTCTTTGTCTCTTGAGGAGAAGGAGATATTAGATGCTCCATTGGGTTTGGATGAGCTTATTGGGGCCTTGGGTAGTCTCCCCTCAGGGAAAGCGGCTGGGCCAGACCAAATTCCCGTTGAATTCTATAAAGTATTCCAAAATGTTTTGTTGGTTGATATGTTTGATATTATGTTACACACACAACGTGGTGATTTACCCCTTGAGTCCTGAGGCGGAGCGGATATTATTGTTATCGCAAAAAAAGGGAAGCCTCCAACACTCCCTGGCTCCTATAGACCTATTACCCTGATGAACTCAGACGTTAAAATATATTCAAAAATATTGGCAAAAAGGCTAGCAGGGAGTATTGAACATCTGGTAAGCCCATCACAACACAGCTTCATACCTGGTAAGAGCAGGACTCAGCATGTTAGAACGGTAATCACTATGTTTGATGCTGCAGGGGTCCTGGGCGATCCTATCGCGGCACTTTTTCTAGACGCCGAGAAGGCCTTTGATAGGGTCGCCTGGGAATTCCTATGGGCAGTCCTGAGGTGGAGTGGAATAGGTAAATGTTTTATAACAGCCATACAAGCCTTGTATAAGGATACATCTGCGAAGATTAGAGTGAACAGGGGGCACTCAGAGGCAGTTAACATTTTAAGGGGCACAAGGCAAGGGTGTCCATCTTCCCCGCTCCTTTTTGCATTATATCTCGAGCCATTACTACGTAGATTAGAAAGAAATGAAGGGATTCCACCAATGAAATTGAATGGCTGCACAGTTAAATCTTTAGCTTATGCTGACGATGTGGCTATTTTAACCCCAGACCCAGATACAGCTATCAGGCGGGTGGAAACAGAGGCTCATTTGTTCGGCCAACTGTCGGGATATAGTTTGATTAAGTTCAATACGCAAATAGTTAGGAACCAGTTCACTAGATTTATTGACATTAGGGCGGTTAGCTCAGCAACATATCTGGGGATTGTAATATCTGCGAACCTGGATACTGTGGATGAGATCAACATGGCTCCGCTACTGGCTAAGGTCAAAAAAGACTTAGAGAGGATGAATAACTTGCATCTTTCTTTGGTTGGGTGCACTAATGTTGTGAAAATGGTGATCCTACCTAAATTTCTTTATTTATTTAGATTGATTCCCCTTTTTTTTAATCCAAATGGTTTAATACGCTAGAAGGTATTTTAAATAGGTTCATATGGGCCATGGAAAAACTCGGAGGGCGTATAGATTTATGTCTCTACCAAGAGAAAGAGGAGGTTGGGGTTCGCCAGATTTTAGGTTGTACTATATGGCGGCTGCTCTACAATATATGCAGGGATTGATTGGAGGGGGTGGTATCCTACAGAAAATAACAACTATGTCTACAGAAGTATATGCAGTAGTATTAGGGCCAGAGGCAGAAAATAGTTTCCTGTATCATGCTGAGTTAGGATACTTCAGAAGGAAACCGGCTAAAACCATTAGTGCAGCCCTTAAAATATGGAACGCCTTCCTGAAAAAATTGGGCCTGGGTAGATATAACAGATATATTAAATGGTATAACAATAAATCCTTTCCTCCAGAAATTTTCTCTGACTCAGTAATGTCTGCTTGGGGGGATAAAGGAATTACGCAGGTTGGTGACTTAAGGAATCCTGAGGGAGTAGTACAGTTCGGGGACCTAGTAAGAAGATATAATGTAGACAGAAGAGATTTTTTTAAGTATTTACAGGTCAGGAGCTTCCTGAGTAGTAAACAAGGGGGACCAGCAGGATACAATTGCAATGATTTCATGGAGAATATAATTACCGGTGGAGAGTCCACGATTAGATCAGCTTATGCGTTCTTAGTAAGGGGCAAACCGGATGATATAGATAAATATAGGAGTAAGTGGGATGAGAAATTAGGGATTGAACCTAAAGCCTTTCAAGAGTCATTGGATCTGGGTCGCACTATCCCTTGTTCAGCTCCTCTTCAATACCAGCACTATAAGACCTTATACTCACTCTACCATATGCCAGCTAGGATTGCCAAATGGGGGGGGGGGCTCTGAGGGGACAACCTGTCTGAGATGTAACTTCCCTGAGGCAGATATTGTCCATAAGTTTGTTACCTGTCCACAACTACACACTTTAATTAAAGATATTGAGGGCTTCCTGGAAAGGTCATTAGGGATACAGATAATTTTAACCCCCACTTGGATCTTGTTGGGAATTGGATCAGAGGGAAATAACATTGTTCAGTCTGATTTTATGTTTTTGGTAATGGCAGTCTTTAGATTAACTTTAGCAAGGGCTTGGCTTGATAAGACGCCCCGCATATGCAAATTTGGTTGGCAAATTTAATAGCTGCATATAATTTGGAAAAACCTATATATGCTAGGAAGGGAAGGGTAGGGAGAGCTCGGGGTGTACGAATATGGGAACCTTTAGCTAGATGGAGGGATGGGATAGGGTAATGTGATTATGATTATGATTCTGTTCAAATTTGTTACTTTTTGTCTTAACATAGGGGGATGGCTGAATAATCAAAGTACAATGTTGTGGCTATAATTTTCCCTCCTTTTTTTGAAAATGTGCTGTTCTGTAATATCATAATGAATTATGTTTGTGGAGGAAACAAACTGCCTAATGTATAATGTGTGTGATGAAAAGTATAATAAAAACAGAGTTAAAAATAAATAAAAGGAAGCTTCTGAAGCGCTCGGGTACCACCAGCACACGGGCTGCACCGGGCTCAGCAAAATTAGGCTCGCTATATAGTAGGTCATCTTCCCAGAAGATAAAGTGGTCACCTGCTGCCTGATCTACAGCCTGTTGCCGCAGACCATCGAGGGAAGGGCATTCCTTCTGCGCCTGGTAGAACTCCTCCCTGGAGGGACCACCTTCCTGCTGCCAATGGGTTAGCTCAGCTATGTCTCCCAGTTCTGCCACCTGTTCCTCTGTAGGTTCCAGGGCATCCCCCTCAGGTTCTGCTCCTTCCTGGACCGTGGGAACTGCTGGAGCGGGTTTCCCGCCTCCCTTGCCTCTTCCTCTCCTGGCAGGTCTCTGGGCCACTGTTTCAGGCTCCAGTTCTGCTGAGTCACCCTTACTGGCTGCCATAGCACGCGTGGTCACATAGATCCACGCAGGCAGACCCAACATCTCCAAATGAGTTCTGTGTTCTACATCCTCCCATGGAGAACTCTCCAGGTCGTTACCTAACAGACAGTCTACAGGCAAGGCATCACTGACAACTACTTCCAAAAGACCAGAGACTCCTCCCCATTCAAAGGGAACCTGCGCCAGCTTGCAGAGGCGCACTGAGCTGTCAGCTGCCACTACAGGGCGGAGTACATCAGGGATGATTTGCTCTTCAGACACCCACTGACACCTCACGGATGTCACGCTGGCTCCTGTGTCTCTCAGAGCCTCAACCTCTCTCCCATTGATGGTCACCTTCTGCCCATATTTCTTAGTGTTAGAGGGCAGTAAGGTTTCCAGGACCATCTCTCGGTCTCCTAGCGAGTCAAGGGTCATAACTGCTAGCTACCCCCAGTCACTAGAAACCAAATCCCCACCCAAAGCTACACTAGCTAACGCTGGGGCGGGAGCACCAGGGGGTGCAAGCTTCTTCTTGGGACATTTGGGAGCAATGTGGCCCACCTCATTACAGTGATAGCAGGTAGGGGGACCTTGGTTATCTCTTCTTTCTCTATTGTCCCGCCTCCCTTAGGGGGCCATGGCTGTCTATTTTTGGGGGGGTTGGGATTCCTTTCCCTTGGAACTATTTTGGGGGCCTTCTGAGAACTCCTTTTGGTTACCCTTGTCCCCCTCACTCTTCTGCTGGGGACCCTGCCCACCTTTGGCTGTGGTACCCACAATTCCTCTGTGGACCCTGGTACTGGTCCAGCGGTCCGCCTCCTTAGCAAGCTCAATGGAGTCTGTCAGCTTGCTGTCTAAAAGATGCTGGCACAGCTCTGGAACACAAAGACTACTCAAGTGCTCGCAACTGAGTAAATGCAACAACCCCTTAAAATCAGTTACTTTACTGCCCTTCATCCAACCTTCCAGTGCACGTGAGTACTGATTCACACATTCCATCCAAGTCTCAGACTCTCTCTTCTTGGAGTTTCTAAACTGCAGTCTATACTGCTCTGGAGTAAGGCCATACCTGAGACATAAGGCCTCCTTCATATTGGGGTAGGTTATGGCACCTGCCATCTCTAAGGGCTCTAGAGCACTCCTCCCAGAAGCCTCAAAATGTTTCCACAGGCCCGCCCCCCAATGCTGTTCAGGCAGATGTATGACGTTACAACGCATACTTTAACAACGCATACCATTACAACGCAATTTTTACAACGCAGGATCCTTTACAACGAATGCCTTTACAACGCATGACATTACATAGCAGATGCTATTACAAGGCATGCCATTACAACGTAAGTATAGGTAAGTATATACTGCCAGATTCATGAAGCTAAATTGCGATCGCAATAGCTGCGAAAAAGCTATTGCGAGCGCAATTGTCAAAAACGGTATTCTCGATGAAAAAAGCGAATTTGCAAACACAGAATAGCGAAATCACAAAATTATTCGCAGAATCCCGGCAGTAGCCCAATAGCGAATTGGAAATTGCGAGAAACCATGGATTCTGCGAATAAAATAGCGAAATCGCAATACAATCGCAATCGCTATTCAAGAAAAATCTCAATTTGCGAAAAACACGTAAATCGCTTTTTGCGAGGCGCAATTTAAGGACAACCCAAAGCAGGTGGTAACCATCAAAGCCAAGGAAAAAAAGATTAGAAAAACCGTTTCCCAATCAGTAACAGGTGCTGGCCTGACCAAACACACTTAAGGAGATGCAGCAGCAGCATTAGGAGTCTCACAATGCCAGGACTCTACATGGTGGTCAGGCGGCGAAGGCTACAGCGAGCAGCACGGATGAGACGTAGGATCCAGGAGAGGATATTCCGCCAGCGGGTCACCCTGCTGGGCCAAACCAGAGAGCAAATATACGCAAAGTACCACCTGAATGGGCCAATGATCATCCAGCTAATTCAGGACCTTGACCCCCTCATGCAGCACCCAACAAGGCGGACCAATCCTGTGCCCACACATGTCCAGGTATTGTGCAGCCTGCACCTTCTGGCCTCCGGGAGCTTCCATGGGATAGTTGCCGCTGCTGGTGGGATATCCCAGCCCACCATGTCCCGCTGCCTAAGGAGTTTCCTAGATGCAATGCTGACCCAGCTACACCACCACATAAAATTTCCCACCAGCCAACAGGAGTTGGATGAGACCAAGCATCAATTCTACAATGTTGCGCAATTCCCACATGTGATAGGATGCATTGATCGTACCCACATCCACATCTGCCCACCAGCTGAAACGGAGTACATGTACCGCAACAACAAGCCCTACCACTCCCTCAACATCCAGGTGGTGTGCAATGCTAAGACATACATCACGGACATAGTGGCACAGTACCCGGGGAGCACACATGACTCCTTCATATTCCAGCACTGCGGCCTCCACACACGACTGGCCAGGGGAGACTTTGGTGAAGGACACCTACTTGGTAAGTACACTTGGCCCACAATGTAACACTGTGATGAAGTAGCTGCGCTGCACAGGCACTGACCCTCTGCTCCTCTCATTCAGGTGACAGTGGCTACGCCCTCCGTGAATACCTCCTCACCCCATACCTCAACCCTGCGACACCACAGCAACGGCGTTACAATGTAGCACACATACGCACAAGGAGAGGTCATTTGGGCTACTGAAGAGCAGATTCCGCATACTGCACAAGACTGGTGGGGCCATGTACTACAGTCCTGATGTGTGCTGCTGCATTGTGGCTGTGTGTGCTATACTACACAACATTGCTACCAAGCGCCGGATACCTGTAGAGATCTCTGACAGTGAGTCAGAAGGGGACGACCGGCCACCTGCACATGTACGTCATGCATGCGGGGAGAATCCAGCTGAAGGACACAGACGCCGCAACGACATCACAATGAACAGTTTCTAGTGCACCCACTCCCCTCACCCAACAATTCACAAATGCATGCCAATGGAAATAGTGACAGGTGGCCGATGTACGATGCTAGAATAAATATTATTGTTGAAGGCACATTAATAATGACATTTTGCAATTATTCACATGTGAGTAGTATTGCGCCATACTGCTCTAAATCATACACAGGACATGCTTCTATCATCAGCATGTCCCTGCCAATGGACAGTAAAGTCAAGTGCGCCTCCGGCGCGCTGCACCCAATCGCCTCTCAGGCTCATCCTCAGGGATGGCACGTGAACCCGCTGTGGGCCTGCTGCTGCGGCGTAGGCCCCCGACTGTGAGGCAGACAGGCTGCTGACACTGGAGGTCCCCTCACTAGTGTCGTCCCCACCACCATTGGCTGGTGGTTGGATGTAGTGCCAGTACGGCACTGGTGACCTGCTCCAGTACATGCGCCACATCCTCGCAGCATTGCACCATCTGCTGCTGCATAGCCAGGGACCGACGTGACTGCTGGGAGGTGGCATTACCAATTACGTAGTTTGAGCGCGTGTAGGCAGATAGGCGCGTAAGTAGTTGGCGGTGGCGGCGGCGGGCGATGTTGCGCTGCGAGATGATGGCCGCAGTGTTAGCCTCCATGTCAGTTGTCATCCGCTCTATCCTATCCGACACATTTGCTACATTTCTGCCAATGTTGTGGAGCTGGAGTTGGATTGCCCCTTGGCTTCGTGCCTGCAATTGATGGATGCGCAGCATCCGGCGCTCTATGCTGAGCCCTGGCACACGCACAGCCATCCCCCTCCTGCCGCTGCGTGCTGTGCTGTGCTGGCGCTCCCTGCCATGCCTGCTATGCTGGCTGGCCACAGTGGGTGTGCGCACTGTCGCCGCTCTAGCAGCACCAGATGTTGAGGGTGCCGCTGGTGGTGGTGTTGCGGTTGCCAACGGCGCAGCGCCTGATGGGGCTGGCGCTGATGGTGGTGGTCTAGCAGCAGGGATTGGAGCAGAGCCTGATGGAGCTGGCGCTGATGGTGGTGGTCTAGCAGCAGGCAATGGAGCAGCGCCTGATGGAGCTGGATGTGTGGCTGTTAGCACCTCCTCTGCATCCTCTGGAGCCTCGTCTATCAGCAGCCTATCGCTGTCGCTGCTGTTGTTGTCAGCGCCACCTGTGAGGGAAAGTGGATGTTGATTAATTGCATGTATCTTTCACATGTGCAGTTGGTACATACATGCTGGCTGACATTCCCTGACTGGCTGTGGCATTGTGTACTTTAGGACATGTCTGGCTGCATTGGTCTTTTTGTACATTGTGCGCAGACTACATGTCCCACAATGCTTTTGGGCATATCCTAATGTGCATGGGTTGCATGACTGGGGTTGATTATGGGAGGCTATAGGGTCATGGCCATTGTTAGGGGACAGGGTCACAGTCGCATGCCATTTACCTTGGCTGTCTTGGGAGGGTCGGGATGAGTCCAGAGGGATGATCCCTCTACACGCCTCTCGCTGAAGTGTGTCCTCCACACGGTCCTCCATGGGGGTGTTGGGAGGGACTGTTGGATCTCCACCTCCAGTAGCCTGGCTCTCGCCCAGCCTCTCTGCCACCCTCTCCTTGGCACTACCTCGGAGGTCGTACCACCTCTTTTTCAGGTCGTCTATCGACCTGTGTGTCACGCCCACATCGTTGACTCTGGCGCCGATCCCCAGCCACAGTCGGCGTTTCTCCGCCTCTGGCACCCTCCTGGAGTCCTTTCCAAATAGTTTTGTGAGGTTTTCACACACTCCATCTATTAGGTGCTCCAACTCTTGCTCGGAAAATTTCAGCTTGCGCTTGCGCCCGGTGTCACTGGGCCCTGGTGCTGCATCCTCTGCCATTGCTGCAGTCTCAAAAGTGAAAGTTTTCTAAGTCTGGAGGTGTTCTGGAAGGTGCTCTGTGTGATGAAGCTTCGATCTCTGCCTCACTGTTCTGAATGGGGGTGGGATCTGCCTGCTTCCTGGTGGTGATGTAATCACTGTGCTGGAAATGCGACTTCCCATTTTTGCGATCTCGCTATTTGCGAGATCGCATTTAGCGATCTCACAAATTGCGAGATCGCAATTCCTACACGGATTTGGACGGAAATTGCGATTTTTCTGCGATTTTGAAAAATCGCTATCGCATTTTGCGGCCGCTTGCGAATCGCTTTATTTTATCGTAGATTTTGATGAATGCCGTTCTGCGAATTCTAAATTGCGATTCGCTGTCAATCGCAATTTATAATTCGTAGAATTCGGTTTTCATGAATCAGGCTGATAATTTTTTTTTTAAATGTAATTAATAAATATTTCAAGAATTTTATTTATTAAATTATTTTTTTAATGAATTTGTAAATATATATATATATATATATATTTTAAAAATACCCCTGTACCCCATAACCCAAACCTAGCCCTGAACCCTAAAAATACCCCTGTACCCCAAAACCCAAACCTAGCCCTGAACCCTAAAAATACCCCTGTACCCCATAACCCAAACCTAGCCCTGAACCCTAAAAATACCCCTGTACCCCATAACCCAAACCTAGCCCTGAACCCTAAAAATACCCCTGTACCCCATAACCCAAACCTAGCCCTGAACCCTAAAAATACCCCTGTACCCCATAACCCAAACCTAGCCCTGAACCCTAAAAATACCTTTATACCTCAAAACTCATACCTATCCCTAAACCCTAAAAATACCCCTGTACCCCATAACCCAAACCTAGCCCTGAACCCTAAAAATACCCCTGTACCCCATAACCCAAACCTAGCCCTGAACCCTAAAAATACCCCTGTACCCCAAAACCCATACCTATCCCTAAACCCTTAAACTACCCCTGTACCACATAACCCAAAACTATATCTGAACACTTAAAATACCCAATCACCCCAAAACATACACCTCAATACCCCAAAACATATACTCCTATACTCATACTTACTTTTTAAAATTACTTAAATTAATGTATTTAATTTATTTTTAATATTTATTAACTTAATTAAATAAATGTAATTTTTTTAAAATTAAATAAATGTTTAAAAAAAAGATAAACTTACCTATACTTACATTGTAATGGCATGCGTTGTAATTGCATCTGCGATGTAATATAATGCGTTGTAAAGGCATTCGTTGTAAAGGATCCTGCGTTGTAGTGGTTGCGTTGTAAAAGTAGTCCGTTGTAATAGTGGCGTTGTAACGGTTGTTTTCCGTTCAGGCACACCATTTATCCTCAATGCAATCTCATACGAAGTGAACCAGGCATAAATATCCTCACTCCTATGGTAATTCTGCACCAGGTCTTTGGGAATATATACTTTACCCCCAGGCACTGGCTGCGCGCTGCCACCATTTGAACTGGCATCCACCTCCTTGGCTTTAAGATCCAGTTCTCTCATGCTCAACTCATGAGCCAAAAGCAATTTCTTTTCTTCCAAGGGGCGGGCACTTATGCTCTCCTCCGCCGCCTTTTCTCTCTCTTCATCCATTTCCCATTGCTTCATTTTCATTTTCAGAACTTCCAACTCATATTCTCTTACTCTCTGATTCTCTTGTAACTCTTCTGGGGTGAGGCCCCTGCTGGAATGGTTACTGCCAGCTCCTGAGCCTACTCTGCCCACTGGCAGATCTGTGACTTGAAAACCATTTTCTCGATTCACATCATTTCCATCTTGTGCCTCCCAATGGGCCTTCAAGATTCTCTGCAGCTCCTCCTTTCTGTAGGCGCTCTTTATGGGGCACTCAAACTCAAGGCAGAATTTCCTAAGATGCTCAACTCTGTATGAATACAAATCTCCAATGGCAAACTCCAATTCTACTTCTGCCCCTTCACTGAGTGCCTTTCCTTTCGCAGACATGATGCTCTGAAGAGTTACTCAAAAATAGTCAAAAAATCAAAAACCAGTAGTATGCGGTGGCGTAGTGGTCTGCACTCACTAGTGATGTACACCAATTACTGTGGGTCAAGTACAAATACAAGTTCAAATCCCACCAATCTGACCACCAATGTTACAACTGGGGGTCTCTAGTTGGCAGAGTAGGTACCACTGTCCAAATAGGGACCCTTGCTTCTAGACAGGGCAAGGAGATAACCCTCTGAGATAACCCCTGCTCACCCGCTAGGGAGCTTGGCACGAGCAGTCTAGGCTAACCAGAGGCAATGCGTAAAGTATTTGTACCAACACTCACAGTAACACAGTGAAAACACAACAAACTGATTCCACAACAGTTTAGGAAAATAAAGGTATTTATTCTAAACTACACAAGACCAAAACGACAAAAATCCAACATACACAGTTCAAGAATATGGTTTCAAAAGAGTTCTTAAGGTTGTAATCAAAGTTCTTTAAGTTGCGATAAAATAATCCACAGATGCGTGAAAAGTTCACAGTTGCGACACGTTTACTCACAGTACCTTTTAGTTGCGACAAAGTTCCACAAGCAGAAGCTGGTGCGGTGGAAAACATGCGATGCGTTGCTCCTGAGACCCTGGGGAGGCGATACGACAGTCCCGCTGCAGCAGCGGGCGTGTTGCGGTGAATCCGGTCTGTATGGGGAGGAAGGCCACTTGTATGGATTGCGGTGCGTAGGTTCCGTAGGAAGTTTGTTCTTGCAAAGGCACGATGCGACAATCTCGTAGGGGCTGCGACGATCTCCGGGGCGACGATGCGCGGTCCAGCGGGGATCCTCTCTCTCGCAGCTCCTCGATGCGATGTTTCTGCGACGATACTCGCAGCGACGTGATGCGGTCCGCAAGCAAGCGATGTGGCGATCTCACCCAGCAACGACAGGCTCTGCGACGGCACTCGCAGCGATGTTCGGCTTCCCGCACCGATCGGGTGCGTCCCGCAAACGAAGGATACGACGGCTCTGGCAGCGGCGTCAGGCGCTGCGACGATCTCGATCTTCGTAGCAGCGGGAAACTTCCCGCACTGTCGGGGATGCGCTCCGCAAGCGAGCGATGCGACACTTTTAAATTGCAAACGTCTCTCAAGCTTAGTTTCAAGCTTCCCAGCACAGGTACAAATTCCAGAGGCCCCACAACTGGATCAAGCACTCTAGGAAGGACAGAAATCTCTCAAAGAGTTCAGGGAAGTTGGGGTGAAGTCCTTTTGTTCCTGGGACTTCAGAACAGGGAGCCAGCTCTTCTCAGGCCCTTGGAGATTCCTTCAAGACAGGGGACACAGCACACAGCAAAGTCCTTCCCCTCTCATTGGCAGCAAAGCAACAGGTCAGTCCAGCAGAGCAACAGCAGGACAGTCTTCCTTCTTCAGATTCAGCTTTCTCCTTGGCAGAGGTTCCTTCTTGATTCCAGGATGATCTAATTTTCTGTTGTCAGGGGTCCTGTACTTATACCCCTAAAGTATTTGTTCTCTTAGTGCATGTGGGCCCTGAGCCCGGTCTGAACCAGTTCTGGGTGGATTCTGGGTACTTTGTTTTGCTGGATTCTTCTTTCCTTTCAGAGTGAGGGGCAGGGTCGTCATCTGCCCAGCAGGAGGTGGAGCCAGCATTGTGGCAAGCAGGCACAGCTCTATTCAGGCCCAGGTGCTAACTCCTCCCACCACTCAGGTTGCAACTGCAGTCATTCAGCCTAGGGCTGACTCAGCCAGCCTCCTGGGGAATCCCCAGCCCCTGTCACTCACAAACTAGACAGTCAATACACAAACAGGCCAAGGCACACAGAAGGGTCAGACAAGAGAACAACAACTTTCTAAAAGTGCTGTTCCCAAACACAGGATTTAAAAACAGCCTTTCCGAAAAGATGTGTTAGTAAATTCTGAGTTCAGGGATACTACATACTTATGTCCTATCTTGTTCCTATGGGAAGAAATGCTGGAAGCCACTGTAGCCAGCTTCCCCCATGTTAACCAAAGGAGTAAGATAGCCTTACAATAGTGAAAAACGAAAATGGCTGTAATTCACTACCAGAGCATTTCACCTGCACTAGTACATGCTCTACCTTTCACATACACTGCACCATGCACAGGGGGGTACCTTGGGCCTTCCATAGGGGTGACTGATGTGCACGAAAAGGGAAGGCTTGGGCCTGGTCAGTGGGGACACTGACCAGGAGGACATGGCAGTTTCTAAACTGCCCATAGGCACTGCCGTGGCAGGCCTGAGACACCATTTTAGAGCTACTCCTGTGGGTGGCACAATCTGCGCTGCAGGCCCACTAGTAGCATTTGTCATCACCAGCCCTGGCACACCCAGTGCACTTTACTAGGGACTTCATGGTGACACAAATATGCCAAACATGTATATCCAATCAGAATAGCAATTTACATAGGGGCACTTACACTCTGGCACTGATCAGCAGTGGCAGAGTGTCCAAAGCATCTAAACCAGCAAAAACGAAATCCAGCACAGCATCAAAAATACAGGAGGTAGAGGCAAAGAGATAGGGGGAAACCACGCCAAAGATGCCACGTCTAACACCAACTGTCAGCCACACCCAGTCATGGGACCCAGAGCCAGGCTACAGAAACAAAAGGACTAAGGCAGGAAAACTGAAAATTTCTAAAGGTGGCATTCTCACACCACTTCACCCTACAATACCCCACTCCAAGCCATTCCACTCTACGAAACTCCACTCCACTCTACGACATGCCCCTTCACTCTGAGACACTATACTACACGCTATTCTATGACACATCACTCCACTCTGCCCTATGTCACTCTGTAACACTCTCCACAACTCCCTCTACACCACTCCATGCTACTTTACTCCACTATACTCTATGACTTGCACTCTCCGCCACTTCTTTTTATAATATTTCACTCCACGCCACTTCACTCTAAGCCATTCCTCTCAACGTTACTCCACTTTACGGCACTACACTCTACACCACTCAGTTTTACACCACTCTACTCTGCGTCGCTCCACTGTACATCATTTCACTCTATGCATATCAATTCTACACCACTGCACTCTATGGCACTACTTGTACGACACTGTCCTCCTTTTGCCTCTCCAACACACCACTTAATGACACTCCACTCAATGATGGTGCAAGGGTGCCTGCGTTGTAAGCAGGATTGTTTTTGTGCCAGATGGAGCACCTTCACACAGTAAAACAATTCCGAGAAACAATTTCCTCTGTTATTGTAGAATGCAGCACTCACAGAAAGAGGAAAAAACCAGTAGAAATAAAGAGATTTTTTGTTACGCCTCCCCTGGGAAGGCGTAGCATTTTGACACATTCCCAGGTCTACCAGTATTGGTAAATCTGGGAATGCTTCAGAATGTATGGATGGACGCGTTGAGAACAAAAACGTCCCAGGGCAGAGTAATACAACATAGCCATTTATGTTGCATTATCCTGGATTCATCAAGCCACGCAAGGTAGCCTTGCGTAGCTTGATAAATCAAATTTAAGGATTGCAGCAATTTTTCGCCCCGCTGTGTGGTGCAAAAGCAATGCAACTTTAAGATAAATATGCCCCATAGTGTTTCTAAAATATTTAGGTCCGAGTGATTGGCTTAATTGCTGACTCATAACTGTACTTCGCAAATCAGTGCTGTAGACTTTTCACTTTTCTTTATATAACTGCTGGCCTACCAAACAAAACTCAAACGTGCCAGTATCATCTGGGCTATAATTGACTGTGTGATGCACACAGTTTTCTAGTGATCCATTTAGTAACGTTACTTCACGGTGAGGCCTCTGGCACGACATTCATTTGGGCCTGGCAAAAAGTTTAAATCACCCACATTGCACTGCAGAAGCAAGCGTAGTGAGCGAACTCACCCTGAAACAGGGCAATTTAGGTGGGGTTCCTAACCACCCAAAAATGTTCAAAGCAAGGCCCTTTTTGGAACATTGTAAAGTACAATTTTAAGAATTTGACTGAAAGGACATATGATGTACATTAAATTAGAAAAGTAAATAATGAAAATTGAGATCAGTTCTGTCGGAGGATGTATTTCCCAATTTGAAAAGAAATGGCTGGTACAAAAATCTGGCAGGTATTTGAGCCACGAGATCTGCTGTCAATGTCGGAGCGAATCGCCATATCCTAAACCTTTGCAGAGAAAATACCAGTGTACAATTCTGTTTCAGTCTGTAATGGCCATCAATGTGTACTGTACCAGGGTCAACTTGTATTGAAAGCCTAGTACACACAAAGGGCAGGGTTCTTGTTCTCAGGGACTGGTTGCGCTCCGCTATGTTTCTGATTACTGCCTGTAAGGCTCGATAATTTTGGGTAGTGGAGCCACAGGAAAGGGGTGACCCTCCCAACCCCTTTAAGGATGTTGCTCACACAACATCTGCATTTGAGAACAATTCCTATGCGCACACAGTTAGATCAAACATGTAGTTAATACAATAGTATGTTAGGCCAAAACAATAAGATTATTGTCCACTTCTTCTTGTTGAGAATTTCTCTTTTTAATGCTCGAGCTACACCGCGCCAGCCGACACGTGTTTCGTCAAAGCATAGGTCGCTTTGACTCTTCAGGGCTTCCTTCTATTCTAGGCGTGTATTGTAATTCCACTAGACCGGTGATATTTCCAACCTGGTTAGGGTCTCTTCAGGTTACTTTGTTGCTTGAGTCTGCATTGAAAGCCTCACTATCCAGGGTGCTAGGAGTTGTACATTTTACTTATTATAAGGCATGGTCCTGACCCTGCGATGAGGCTTGGGTCTATTCAGTATGAAAACTGACCATTGCCCTGCAAATATCTACATTACTGCTAGATGCAATATCTCTGCCAGGCCACAAACTACATTGTGGGGGTATGTTAAGCACCACTGCCTTGCCGGCTAGTAACCACATTGGTCTGGTATGTAAAGCATCAAGGTGATGGCAAAACCGACATTGCAGAATGTAAAGCAGCATGGCGATGCTAGTATGCAGATTGTCCTGGTTAGTATAGCACCACTGACAATCAATCCAGAACTTGCATGTACAGCCCCGAGATTAATATGTCATGCATGTCCTATTTCAATGCAAGCATTGTCACCAGTGTGTTGCCTGTACCGATTCCCACAATGCACTCCCCCACATACACACACACCCTACTCGCAGCAGTAGGGGCTGGAGTTGCCAGGCTGACCCTACAGCGCTTAATATTGGAAAGCTAGCCGCTGCAGTGCTAAATGGAAGTCATGCTACTCCCTTCATCGTACATACTCTTTTGGTCCCGCGTGAAGTCTGAGCGGGTAAGATGTCTCTGATGTCCACGAGCATGCGCGTGTTCCAGCACTATGTAGTGTGGCTCACTGGTTAGAGGCGGCAGACCCGAGAGCAGAGGACGGCCCGGGACCAGGGTTTGATTCCCGGCGCGGCAGGTTTCTGGACCAGGGTCAGCGGACTCGATAATTCTCTCGCCTCGGTGCCCACTCTGATCAGCGATCACACTCGGCAACTCTGGGCATTAGCTTGCCTCATCTTCACTAATGGCCCCACCAGACCGCCGGGGATGCCTGGTCTCACCCTGGAGATACCCATTAAGGGACCATCTCTCAGGGAAGCCAGGAAGGGTTTCGCAGCGGTCGAAGCGCCTTGGGACCCTCCGGGTTAGTAGTGCGCTATATAAATGCCTATACATACAAACCGTTGTTACTTTGTAGAAGGGTGCTTCTTCTATTCAGGGGAACCAAGTGGGCTGCCCTAACGGCGTGGGCCCTCTCAAAGCGGTGCAGCGAGAACAGTGCAATGGGTCATGACAGCCCAACCATCCCATAAAGCGGCCCAGCAGGGACATACCAGAGTGCTTGAATGAGTCCTGTGTGAACTACCTGAGAAACTTTAATCACATCAATTGTCCACGTCACTCTAACTACTCCATCTTCACCCATGAAAATCTATTGCTTCTGTATTTTTGTCACTGATTACAAGTTTTTTTCTTTATTGAATCCGTTTCGTCTTTCTTTCCTTCTTTTTCTTTTCTGTAGCTTCTTCTTTATGTAACCGTCCTGTTGCCAGCTCTCCTCTCTTGCTAAGGATATTTGCACATCAGAAATACAGCTTTATCAAAACGTGGCATCTCTCGACAAGCGCTGCATCCTACTCTTCAACAGAATTGTCTTTATCTCTGTAGACCAGAAATAACCTTGGTGTACGTTTGGGGCCGATGCCTGCCTGGCCACTGATTTCCACTAATGCAAACACCTATACGCACCGTACAGAAAATAACCTTCACCGGGAAAGTATTGTTTTTCAGCGCGCCCAACTGTCTGCCTTCCAAGATGCGAGGTGCAGTGTCCATCCACTGCATGCTCTCCTGGCATGAAGTACTGTTTGCAGAACGGCCTGTTAACAACCTGATGTCGTTTATCTGCTACATCTTTGCTTGGCTAGCTCTCTATTTGATCTACATTGAAATAAATTGTTTGTAGCAATGCTCCATGGCCGAGGGGACTGGATTTGCTATTGTATTCTGTGTGTTGCATACAATGAATTTGCACTTAGATGTTGAACGTATGCACTGTCCATTTTTGATGATGATAGGCCTGTCTGTGTCCAGTGTTCTATTAACTGTAATGCTATAGTATTTATTTTGGAAAATGATTGATGACTTTTACAGAATAATTCAATGTATCTTTATAATGAGTACATTTTATCAGTATCTACCGTTGTGTGTGTAGGTTTACAAGTGCCAAAATAGTGTTTTCAATCCAAGGATATTTTTACCACAGTACCCCACTGCTGCCAAAGGCGGCTGTGGGGAGACACGTTTACTTCTCACCTACATTTCCTGTTGCACTAACGTGCTTTATTTCAACTTAGTTACGATTTCCTAACTATATTTATTTGAATTAAATTCTTAAAATGTAAAGTAGGATCGCTGAAGATATCAGCCTTTTGTGGGTGACAGGGTAGGTCTGATCTACGAACAAACCAGGAGGCTGCCCATTTAGGCCAGCAGTATGTGTTTGGAGACTTTGTATTAATATGGCGGCATGGGGTTCCAAACATCCCGCACATGTATAATTGAGAAAGCACTCGCTCATCGACTTTACTTCAATTCAAATGTACAATCGTATTCCTTGCGCATCCCTATATTGTGCTTCATGTCAGCTGGAACTGTTTGTTGGAATCTGTGACTATTAGCCGAAGAAAACTAAGAAAGATATCTCGTCCTGCTCTTATGCCCCTTACTTCCTCTCCCCAGACCCACCCACGAGATCTCAACGTTTAAACTGCAAAATGCATGCACGAATAAACAGTAATAATCAATTACTTGCAGATAATGTCAATATTCTGAATCAATTTTCTTCAACTCGCTCCTTTGGTAATGTGAAGTGTGTGCAAGTGTCAGACAAGCACCCCACTACCTTCCCAATTCAAAGTCGTTCCTAGCAAGAGTATACTCTACCGCCACGATCATGCTCCCTATAACCGAGAAACGATGCCACCACTCATCCTTTTTGACTCCCCAAGCTCCTAGAAGGCAAAACTGTAAGCCACGAATAGGAGGGAGTGTAGCTTTGTAAGTACAAGGACAATTACGATGCATTGACAGTAATAATAGTGACAGCAAGTATCTGAGGGACTGCATCATCATAATTCCAGTCCATTAGTATTAGGATGCACCCAACTCAACTTATGTGCCTTCCCAACACCCACCACACAAAAAGCCAGTGCAGACTTGATATACTGAGGGCAAAGTCTAATATTAGAAACTCTCCCTACGCTGTAGCAGTGGATGAGACACTTGAGCCCAAACTTCTGCCCTGACTCTCCAACTTCATCCTCAAAGATTCATCTTTCAGTATTGTATTGAACTCCATAAAGCCAAATCTCAGATATCCTGCAGAGACACACCCATGCAACTGGGAAAGTGGACCTGCCAACAATATCCTCAGACCTGACTCATTCCTCCAAACTATTGGCTGCAGAAATAACAGCTCAGAGCTAACTATGCAAGGTAGAAGTGGAAGGTTTGCAACTCTGATGAGCAGAATCAAAGTTCAGCAACGAGAAATTAATCTTATCAGTACGAGTCAAGCAAATCACCCCAGGCTTGCAATTATCTAAACCATGGAGGCGCGCTTCGTCTAGAGATGCTACCTCCGAAAATAATACCAAAAGCATTCCCTCTTTCTTATTGTGGAAAGAGGCTATTTTAGAGCTGAACAAGGACCACATAACACTAGAAAGCAATCACAGTAAACCCAGCTCTTCCTATCGGTAGGCTGCGGTGAGTGCCACTCAAAGCATAACCTTATAGAAAGCAATTGTGGAGATGTGTCTAGGGGCAGACCTAAAAGAGAGACAAGCACCAAAGGCATATCCAGAATGGAGCTAGAAATTTTTCTATGCGACTGGACCCGAGAAATCCTTCACCAAACAGGAAACCAATCCCTCTAACAAATTTAATCTAACCCAGAGGTCTCCAAAGTCATGATGGCGATCCCCTGAATTGTATAGTATTACCAGGTGTTTTTTTTGCCTTTAGCTACGCAGTTAGGGCAGTAGCAGTGCAAATTTCACTGAGACGCTATATTACATGTCAAATCTAGGTTACAACGTCAGGAAGGTTTTTGAAGTTTCCCTAATATATTCCAAGACTGACGTTAAAATATTAAACAATCCTTTTGGACTATTTTGGGGGAAGCTGTGCCTTTCATAAATATTCAAAGATTAGAGTTACAATAGTAAGTTAGCTGGTACACTCAATTTCTCCTGCCTGGGGAAAACAAATGAAGGCAAGGAACTCAAGGTTGTGTACATTCAAGAGTTCATTCTAGGTCCGAAGGAAAGTGACTATATGGGCAAACAATCTTTGTGCCACATTAGCTGTGCACAAATTGGGCTCAGACCTGCAAATTGTTTTTCTTTGCACCTTTCGCCCTGTAAAACCTGGCAAAAGTTGCATGTGTCAAAACAGGTCTTGATTATGACTTTCAAAGGTCAGAAAGGAGGAGAATATGCTGTTTTACCATGAAGTTCAATGAAAACTAGGCTATCCCTCATTCTGAACTTCGAGAACTGGAACTGGGAGTTAAAACTACAAATCGCTATATCAAGACCAGCCATATCACAAGTGTCTGTGGAGAGGGCCAAAGTGGTTCGCTTAAACAGAGGGACGCTTCTGACTGGGTTCTCTAGTAACAGTCACACATGCAGAAATCTGCTTAGAAAGCTGCACAACCAGCCAGGCCTCTGGTTGGAATACCACACCCAATAAACATGAGATCCTAACTTGGAATCAGGTAAGATTTTGACCTACTGATAAGTAATGCAAGGGGACTCAGTAAATCATCATCCATAGTAGTCCTTAAAGTGTGCAAACTAGCCCGTATGCACCCTTTAACTAGTGTTGCACTGTAATAACCCTCTTATGGAGAATACAACCAGGGGGCAAGACTTGTGTTAATTTCATCTGGGCAGATTTGAGACTGAAAGACAATACTTTACACCAAAAGTGTTGATCTTTGATGGGAAAGCCCATGAAAGAAAAGTGGCTGGAATGCAAAGGAATGTTGATGTATGCATCCTCCAAGTGCAAGGATTAAATGAACTACCCGGGAGGAACAAAGGGGATGATTCTAGGAATGGTGCTCATCAAGAAATGGGTTGTCTGCATACACTTGGGCCCCCTTCAAGGTTAATATCAATTTTAAGTCCCTAGATTTCTTCTGAACGAGGAATCTCTGGAATTAAATATTCTGACTCTTCTCCAGACTGGCATGATGGCTTATTTTGATACGCAGCCCTGAGACACTGGCTTGACGAAGGTCTCTCTTGGGGATGTTCATCGACCTTGCTAACGGTTTGGCCGAGTGACAACTCTGGAGGTATGTCCAGAGATGGCCCCATCTGGAGGGATACCCAAGAATTCAGTATGAAACTGTATGACAACAAATTCTCTGAACCAGGGATCGAATACTATCTATGTTTATATCTTGTGGGAAGGCTGATATTTTAAGCCCACAGTCACCCCTACTTGAAGGCATAGTCAAGACCAATGTGACAGTTTACAAGGCAGGACTGCAGAATGATTCTCAACACCCTTCTTGTAGAGCTGGTCTCTGAAGTGGTCGCAGCAACTGCTCGACTATCCATGGTGATGTTGCAGCGGAAATCGCAATGGAAAATCTTGGAAATGTGGCACCATTGCCTCTGATTACCTTTACCCTGATTTCCGCTTAAGGTCGATGGATCTTTGCCACCGTTTATGACCAGAGAGATCCTACTTAAACATGAGCAATTCATAAAATGCAAATAAATATTTTAGCCAATAACGAGAGATGTGAGTGTTTTTAAAGGGATTTATTTTCCAATCAAAATTTTAAAATCTCTGACTCTTCATTCAGTAGTCAGGTATCAATCAGGTTACAGAATTGATAACAGAAAAATTAAGTTAGCACAAAACACCGTAATTTGCAAACCGCGCGTTCCATAAAGAAACATTTTCTATTCTAAGACAATGGGGCACAAAATGATGTTAGTCAGAACTCCTGAAGAGCTCTAGAAGCAAGAGTGTGTTTGCATAAGGCCAAATCAATCATTAATAATTGAAGAATCTCCCATAAAGAGAAACAAAGCATAGAGCAAATAAGCCTTGGCAAAGCCAGTTAGTCAAAGCACAAATTAGAATGGAACTAAACCTACATCTAATCTGCCTACGTCTTCCTACGTTTTGGTCTCCATCAAGGTCTGCCCTCTCCTTTACTGCATCTGCAAATCACTTCTGCTCTCCTCCCTTCATGTCTGCGTCGAAGTATGAAACTCCTCTGCAGTCTTGCCTCTCTAAATCTCTCTCTGTCTGTCTCTCTCAAAGGGCTCCTAAAGTCTTCCTGCCTGTGTTCTGAAAAGTGTCCTCTCTCCTTTCTCTGAAACTCCTATCTAGGAACGCGTTTATCAAAGAATAATATTACAAAGCATGTAACGTGACTTTTCTTCCTGCAACTGGAATCCAGCCTTCTCCAAAAGGATGCCTCCACCCATTTCATACGTCATCTCCCAGACGGGTAAAGATCCTTCCGACGGCATACTTTATATCTCATTGAATACATTTCATCTGCTAACCTTCCTTTTAAGAAAGACATTTCATTTCTAACTACACTCATAACATGAACTGCAAAAGAACCTTTTTTAATTAAGCAAGAAACATTTAACATGGTAATGCACTTTTAAAATACGTGTTTTTCTGTTCTCACTAAAGCAAAGAATTAAATGAGGTTTTGTTCAACATTTCCAGCCGGAGAGAAAAAGATTCCTTTGCTTATCTGGAAGTTCAACAGGAACTCCGAGAGCAAGAGCTGAATTACGAGCTGGTACTGTTTCTACATCTTAAAATATTGTGCTAATTCTAATGCAAGTTATTTTCTACTAATGCACATTAACAGTTTTCACAAGTTAGAATCACATTTCCAACTAAGCACATTTAAATCAAGCTATGAATTACTTGCACATGGGTTACATAAATTGCTAAATGAAAGTGTCTAGCTAAAGTCTGAATTTCAGAGCTCATGTTTTCACTTTGTGGCACAAAATCTATATGTCACTTTTCATAATGCAGTTTTTCATTTCTGAAGCAAAGGCAGGTTTTCCATTAGTAAAGAAAGCACAGGTTTAGGCTCTTTCAGTGATATTAAGAATTGTCTTGCCAATGAATGGAGTATAACCCCTTAGAAGAAATGTATTCTTTGTCAGAATGGAAGAGAGTATTTCTGCACCTTAAAGGCTTAATCCGTCATATTGTTCAAGGGCTGACGGAACAGCTTTTTTAAAGAAGTTTGATGATGCTGCCATTCTGAACTTCCACTTCTATCAAGCCCCTGCCCCAAACCAGCCAACTTACCCCCACTAAGGAACCACTCATGATAGCAGAAGATCAAAGCTGCAGAAGATCAAAGCAGACGCGGCCTGCAGTGGGAGTACCTGCAGGGCGGTGAAGTGGGGAGGGGGAGGGGCAGGGGTAGGGTGTGGGGTAGTAATGTATGGATTACGGAGCATCCCAGGTAAGTAAACATTTAAATAAATTAAACGAATTTCGTTCAGTGCACTGCATCCCCAAATGCGATGCAGTGCGCGCAACGAAATTCGTTTTAATTATTTAAATGTTTACTTACCTGTAAAACTCCGTAATCCATACATTACTACCCCCCACCCTGCCCCTACCCCCGTCACCGCCCTACAGGTACTCCCACTGCCTGCCGCGGCTGGATCAAAGCCCAACAAAAGCAATATCTAGCAGGAAGTGAGTATGTGCCTCAATCCGGGTTAGCAGGTCAATGCAGTTTTGTCTCTCCTGGAGATCAAAGAAAAACTTCAACAAGTTCTAGAGTAAGGATTGGGAATATAGGTGGTATAGCTTCCAGCCCACAAGGAGAGATTAAGGCCATCATAAATGCATTGCAGGGTCATGTCCAACAAGCAGGCCATAGGGTCAGTAGAGACCTCAGTGGAAGGGGGATTGAGAGGTGTCAAGTTGGAGTGCCCCTTCAAATGGGCCAGCACAAAACCAATCTTGATTATTTGAGGGGTCTCTTCTGCTCTGGGTACAGTCATGACATATATTTATAAACAACACTTTTTAGGCCTATGTCCCTCCATTAACTTAGTACAAGGCTTTTGATCACAAGATGCATTAGAAGCTTGGTCGAGAAAAGTCTCACTGAATGGGTCTCAGAGCTGCGTTTTAGGATCTGCACTGGCGTTGGCAGGGGATGCAGAGATGCACTGCTACTCACATGTATAACAAAGTGAAGGTGTTCTACCTTTGCACTCCCTCCCTCCGCCACCCCCCTTCTGGGAATGACACCTTCACCCAAGTAGGCCCAAGGCCTTATCTAGCACAGGCCAGAAACAAAACAAAACTGATGGGAGTCATCTGGCAAGGCTTAGCAGAACACCTGCGTGTATCTGTTGTCAAAAAATAAGGAGTGGTGGGGAAGACTCCTGTTACATGGACCTCAGTCTTGGGGTGGAACCTACTGATGTGCCAACTCAACCCACATAGAAATTGGCAGGCAGCGAGTTGACTGCTTGGATGGTGTGCACATCTCATTCTACATGTGAACTGGAAAGAGGAGGTGGCAATAATTTTAAATTCCAGACCAATGAAGATAACTCAGCATGTGACACCCATTAACTTCCACAATATGTAAACACGTAGAAAAATATGACGATAATGCTTCAATAATTTTAAGACACGGGCTTGAATAGTGGAATGCTTTGTTATTTCACCAATGACACTTGTTTATACACTTGCATACTTTCTGTTTAGGTGATGCTGTTCTATACTGTCACACCGGTAGCATCTCCCATTGGAGCAGATTTCGAGGCAGGAGGCTCAGGCTTTCAGTCATTTGTTTGAAGTGGGATCCAGCGATCTCATGAACACACTGGAGTGATCCATTCTGTGATGTATATTTAGGAAATAAAGGTTTTAGGGGAGGAGCCAGAATAAACAAAGGAGGAAAATACTTAAGGAACAGAACATTCAACAAGAAGCGGAACTCTTCTTCCATGCGTGTTACAATGTAACCAGATGCCTAAATTATCAAAAAGTCCTGTAAAATGGTTCGTTTTTGGCTGTATATAGTCGATAGTGCAAAATATGTGTGTTGGTTCTCTACTGTTTTAAGCCCTATTTTGAGGAACATCTATTAAGGTGCATGCAATAGCTGCTCTTTTTAAGGTTGACAGTTTATTTTGTGAATAAAAAGCATTTATGAACAGGTGACTGATATTTCATTTATTGCTGATGAAACTATTGTTTGTTACACCAATGACATTTCGAAGATGTTTGAGAGAAATGTTTGCCTTATGCTGTTAACTGCAGCTCTGCCCATAATCTCACTTTATTGTTTCAAATACTGCAGCAGATTAACCACATGCGCGCGGGGGTTATTTTTGTGCTACGCGGCTTTTTTGCAAAAGCCGCGTTACATGACGAGCTCAGCTCGTCATCAGCACACGACCACCGTGGCTGATGACGAGCTCAGCTCGTCATCAGCATCGAAAGAGTAAACACAATTGACTTGGCTACTTGCCAGTAGGCTTTATTACTCTGAGTCCTAGTAATCCTCGCCACAGCTCTGAGTAAATGAGCTACTTTGTTACTTGCGGACAGTATTTACCCATACCAAAATAACTACACATGCCTGCACCAAAAGGGCTGCGTAGGAAGTCGACTCTAACATCCTCATGTAGGTGGAGCCTAGCATGTGTGCTTCCTATAATAGCAAAGCCGGAAAAAAACAGCCGTATTAGTCAATTTTTAGTCGGTTATCCAGTGACCATATAAAAATTAAAATACAATAAAATCACACAAAATACATTAAAAACAATACAAAAAATTGTAGCTTCATATGAAATTATAGATCTATAAAACAGAGATATAGCAAGCAAAAATAAAATTTCAAACACATTTGCGGATTGTGTGCTAATGGCTCGCTGTATAAAGTTTGCAGTTAAAAAAACATTTGCTCACTGTTGGCAATATCTGTAAAAACTCCATAGCAGCCCGACATTGTCTAAAGTTAGCCTGCTTCAGAAAAGGTCAAATATGCGTTTTTCTTTGTGAGGAATACAAGTTGCAGAAGAGAATAAAGTGCAAGGTGCTTTGTTCAGAGAGTCCATCACATGGACCTACAGACAAATTAGCAGCAAAAATACCCTATCTGGGGTGTACAAATAAGGAGTGAACAGTTTTCAACTGCAGTCTGGTAAGCAAAAATGTATGTTGTAGGTTGTTAACCCATGGCAGATAAGCCTCAATGCCAAAACAGATGTGAATTTGAACATGGGCAACGAAAGTGGGCTTTCTTGCGGATTAGGACATTCTCTCCTCTGAACGTTTGACTAAAAACTGTTTAGTCAATGATCTAGAATACTAGCACAGAAGGTAAGTGGAGTTCTAAACAATTTAATTAGATTCAGCCAATTACATGTCTTATATATGTATGTGATCCAATGTATCTTGAAACCCTTTTCCAATTTAAGGCAGTCCGCTATAATTAAACTGTTCATTGAGGTTTTCTCTTTGGTCTAAATTTTCAACCACAACAAGAGTGGTTACAACTTCACAGTGTCACTTAGGTACCCAAGCCCGTAGCCCAATTTCAGAATGATAAACATAATTGGTAGCAGGCTCAGGAACAGCCAGTAGACTTTGTATAAAACCATTTACCACCTTCTCCAGCCGATGCTGGCCACAGAGGCCCCATACACCCACCCCATGTGTGGCGCATGGACAACACCACCTCTGTATTCCTTGCAAATTAGGTTTACCCCGGCAGCTTTCAAAGTACCCCAGGTGACACTATCGTAAAAAAGTATTCCCAAGCAAGGATGCAAAGAAACCTTGCTGATATCCATGCTGTTAACAACAAATATCTTACTTTTCTCATCTCAGGGTCCAAACACCATTGTAGGAGTTTTTGATTGGTTTACCATCAGGTCCAAGCTGTTCATAAAGGCACAGAAGTGATATAGTTATCGCTGCAGACCATTCGCTTTTCTGGCCAATAGGACGGTGTCATCTTTATAAATCAGAGCAGGTACACTGCGATTGCCATTCATGGGACTCTCAACGCTGTAATTCAACAAGTGTTTTTCCAGGCCGTTAACATACAGGGAAAAAAATAATGGGCCAATATGAATCACTGGCCCACGCCGCAATCAAGTTTAAAAGCTTCAGTTATTTCCTCTGC
Source organism: Lissotriton vulgaris (assembly GCF_964263255.1). Lineage (NCBI taxonomy): Eukaryota > Metazoa > Chordata > Amphibia > Caudata > Salamandridae > Lissotriton > Lissotriton vulgaris. The sequence continues at coordinate 1,313,645,948 of NC_141689.1, forward strand.
TGTGCCATACCTCACACGGGCAGTTACACCTAGATGGCTCTCCCTCAGAAAGTATTAATCAGTTTTCCCTTCTTCCATCGCATGACACCTGTTTTCATTTGCCTGGAAGGAGAGGGAATGTAGGACTGTGGCGAGGAAGACTATCACTCAGAGTAATGTGGCTCCATCTTCCTTGCCACAGTCCTTACTTAAATGAGTATATTCTAAAGCTAAAAGAACATTGATTACCACAATCGTTGCATGCTACTCCAGCTAAATGAACAAATGAGGCCATCACCATGGATTACTCTACAGCTGACAGGACAGTAGAACCGCAAAAACATGAGAAAATGTCACTTATTATTAATTAATAATGAGAAATAAAGGTATTCTGGCTAGACCAGGTTGCACAAAGCAAGAAGGGTGTTCCTACAGTGGCCGTATCATTCAATAATGTGTGTACATCTCTGAGTAATCAAAGGCAGTGACAGAAGGAGGTAAAGTACAAACAAAGTTCATTCAAAAAATATTTATTTGTTCTTTTTTTATAGATATAAATTCATATAAATACTGTTGTTAATCAAAAATCTTTTTTATAGTGGACAATACATATATTAATTGAAAAAGTTCATAAAGAGCACAAAACAGTCATAAAAACAGCAGCAAATTAGCAGGTCCCCTGAAAAACAGTCATACACAGCAGCTCACTAACGTGCTAACAATCATACTACATTCACACCACATACATAGATGGAGAAGGAACTGGATTCCAAATAGCAGGATGACAAAGCTAATGTAATCCAAGGGCACCAAGGTGTAATTGTTGGCCCTTGTGGCGGGTCTACGTGCGTTTCGGTGGATCAAGCTACCTTCATCAGGACCTTGTTCATCAAATTGTGCAGATATCAGGGGATCAGACAAAGGGGAAAATGGCCTAAAAAAGAAGATAAATCTGTCACTATCACATACGCAAAAAAATATTTACAAGAGAACATTAATACATTCACTGTTGGGTTGGAACCCAGGGTTCAACACTGTGACTAGAGAGAGGGAATCTACATTTTAGAGTAGCAGGCAGGGGAATGTTGTCATAAGAGAGCATATTGCTGACGCTAGGTGGCTAGTCACTCTAAGAGTTAATTTAAGAGGGACCGAGTGTACAATGAAATTCCTATTTTACATTTAATGTTATCTTAGACGGTACTACATACAGAGGTATATCCATTCATGTAAGAATACTTACAATGTGATAGGTCAGCTATCACTAGAACGAGTTCTGTTTCAAAATTGAGAAGTAAAGTCACATCAAGTGCACCGCATCTGCGAGGGAACCAAGGGAGGCTGTTACGAAGGTTGTGATTGAAAAGACTAAATGGAACTCATATATTGCCCCTGGTTAATAGACTTACCCAAAATGCCAAGTCAGATGTAGTAGGTGACCCTCAGAGCTTCATCTTAATATTTTGGATACCATATTCTATGTAGAAAGCTACAAGAGAAATGTATAATGCCCCCATGTCATGGTAATTCTAGAAGAGATGAAACTTAATACTATGAGTCTGCTGGACCCCCTATAATTAGTGTTAAGGGTAACATACCGAGACGTGCGTATTGTTTCCGTTTCGATAGAAGTTCTGAAGAGATGCTTTTATTTCATAAAATCAAGGGGAGGGTCTCAGAGTATGGCAGTCCACGTAGAGGGTTAACTCCTGTTACGTTTCAGTCTCTAATAACACAAAGAGATACCGACAAGTCTGGTCAGGGACACCATAAGCGTTTTCGAGGTGTCGAAAACGTAAAAAACCAGTGAGACTAGATGGAGACTTACATTTACCAATGGTGATAGTATATCAAATGAGTAGATATTCTGTTGCAGAATTGACACTGTTCAGCCACCGCGACCCTGCAAGACGAAAGTAATATACATATAATGTAATCCTCGGGCATAGAAGCGTATCCAAAGGAGTTTCAAAATTACACGCACTGAGTAGGGCATGCCGGCAAAGGTGAAAAAAGCCGCATACAACGGAATATCTAGAGCTGTATGCTTAGAATGGGTATACAAGGTCCCAAACTTGTGAGGTCCCAAAGTCCATTGACAACCAAGTGAGAATACCGTGGAGGAACCCATGGGTTAAGCCCGATGTGCAGATTAAAAGTCGGTGCTCACACGTAGGGGGAATTCTATCTTTAGGTCTCAGAGGGCAACTACTCTGTGCTCCTCTGACTCAGATAAATTACCGCTGTATTTACCTTAGTATCCGGTGTACTACGACCAAATCCCTCCGCGTTCCTGAGACCCTCCGTGGGGCATTGCTGACGTCCACCAATTCTTATACTCTCCTGACTAAGTTAAAATATCGCGGGAGAAGTATGAAGTCCGCGAGAGTATCGCTACATAGTCGTAGACATAGGACTACATGGTGGCGGCCATCTTGTAAGTATCGAGCGAAGCGGGCTCGTAAAACCATGTTGACTAGACAGTGATATATTATCTCAAAGTGTGAGATAAAAAAGAGCCACGTCTAAAAGGTCGTGACTAAGGTGGAATTTCTTTTACGGGTTGCATATCGAGTTGCTAGCCCGGCATAGATCTTATAAGTATAGAGCAAAGCAAGCTGGTAAAACCATGCTAACTAGACAATAATATGTTATCTCAAAGTGTGAGATAGAAAAGAGCCACGTCTAAAAGGTCGTGACTAAGGTGGAATTTCTTTTACGAGCTGCATCTCGAGTTGCTAGCCCGGCATAAATCGTGTTATGGCACAGATTATTAGGGGGGAGGTTGAGAGGGGAGATTCTTTACTTGGTAACATACCAAGATAGCTCTTCGTTTAGTCCTCGCTTAACACTATCCAAAAGGAAGATCCAGAAGGTTTCACGTTTTTTCTGCGTGATTTCAATGGGCTGACCCATTTTAGGAGTGACCTTTTCCAGGATAGACCATCTGATCTCGTCCTCCTTATGTGACTTCTCAATACAGTGTTCTACTAGTGGGGCTGAGAGTTTCTTAGTCCTAATGGCGGACTTGTGTTCGCTAAAACGGACGCGAAACTCACGTCCTGTTTCGCCAACATAGGCTAAGCCACAATCACAGAACAAAATGTACACAATGTTGCTACTACGACAGTTGGTAAGGCAACGTAATTTGATCTTTATTTCATTGTAGGTGACCGTGTCAGAAATAAGGGCTGATTCGCAAGCGTGGCAGCAGCCACACCTGTGGTTGCCCACGACCGCAGGAAGGCCAGTGATGGAAAGCTGGTTATTAAAATGGGCATTTCTGGTCGGAGGTCTCGCATGGACAAGCATGTCCCTTAGGTTTTTATTTCTTCTGTAAGCCAGCATAGGTAGGGGAAGTGGAGAGCCACTTTCATCCATGTTTAAGATTTTCCAATTTTTATTTATGATATTCCTCAGTTTGTGATTTAGGGTAGAGTGATTAATCACGCATGTGATCCGGTCGTGTTTGTTCCGGGATTTACCCTGTAGGAGTGCGGATCTATCATAGTATTTGGCCCTTTTATAGGCTTGTCGTACTAGACGATGTGGGTAGCCTCTTTTAAGTAACCGTTCTTTCAGAGCATCTCCGTGTTGATGGAATGAACCAATATCCGTACAATTGCGGCGAATACGGAGAAATTCGCCGAAAGGTATGGATTCCCTTTGGCAGTTGGGGTGGAAGCTGCCAAATTCCAGAATGGTATTTTTGGCAGTATTTTTCCTAAAGAGGCTGACCGATAACTGTCCGTCAGTACCTGAAATACTGATATCTAGAAAATCTACCTTCTGAGTGCTCAGATTCATCGTGAACTTCAGGTTGGTGTCACTGGCATTAAGCCAAAGGTAGAAGGTCTGCAGTTCCTCTTCCGACCCTTTCCAAATAAAAAAGATATCATCAATAAAGCGCTTCCAAACAGAAATATTCTCAAAAAAAGGTGCCAGTTCGTTGAAGATGTTTTTAAGTTCCCACTCTCCCATAAAGGTATTAGCTACACTGGGGGCACAAGAAGCCCCCATAGATGTACCTTTGATCTGCTTGTAGGTTTTCCCATTGTATTCAAAGTAATTATTCATCAAAACAATCTCCAAACATTGGAGAATGAAGGCATCGGGGCGGTCAGATGGATATCTCCTGAGAAGGGTGGACACCACCTGTAACGCTCGACACTGAGGGATGTTGGTGTAGAGCGCCTCAATGTCGAGCGTCACCAAGATGTCTGTATCGGGGTTGAAGGGCAGGCCCTCTATTTTGTTGATGATATCCCCGGTGTCGCGGATGTACGAGGCATATTTCTGGGTTAATGGGCACAAGAATTTATCCACATATTTTGACAGTGGCTCAGTACATGAGCCAATGGTCGAAATAATAGGTCGCATGGGTGGATTATTTTCTGATTTGTGTGTCTTAGGAAGACCATACAGAACTGAAGTAGTGGGAGTGGTTTTATTAAGGAAAACAAACTCGTCTTCACAGATATAACCATCTGTGAAGGCCACTTGAGTTGTTTCTTGGATATGTTTGTTCAGGCGGTCTAATTCTTTACGTTGGGCAGGTCTATAATGTTCTGTCACAGCTAGCATTTCTAACATTTTGTCGTCATACTTCGATCTATCAAATACCGTGATACCCCCACCTTTATCACAAGGTTTGATGACTATGGAGGGATTGGTTTTTAGCTCATTCAAAGAGTTTCTTTCTGAATGAGAAAGATTTGGTTGAGGGGTATAGGTGTGTTTAATAACCCTTGCAACATCTTGAAGGACGCTCTGTTCAAAGATACGTACCTCCGCACCTACCATATCCAGGGTCGGTGTGAATGTCGATGCTGGTTTACAGCCCGAAAGATTATTTGCTTCCTCACAGGGTGGGCGGTCATAGAAAAATTTGTTTAGTCTAATTTTGCGAAAAAAGGCAAACAGGTCTTCGTGTAGTTTGAATTTATTGAGATAACTACTAGGAACAAATGATAGACCTCTACTAAGTACCTTTATGTCCTCTGGTTGAAAATTAGTAGAGGACAAATTATAGACGGGTAAGTCATTTGTAGCTTTAAGTTCATTATCTGCCTCTACCACCAATACTGTTGGTTGCGAGTCCTCACGTATTGTTGAGGAGGTGGAGGGTTCATTTGGGCATGGGTCGCTTGATCTTGCCAGCGGACATTCCTCCCTCTGTATTGGCCCCGATGTAAAAAACCCCTCCCATTGAATGGGCGTTGGTTCGGTCTTCCCCTGAAGGATCCTGAATTTTGCTGACCGTAGTTCATATCCTGGTAATTGTCTCCATCAGAGCCAGAAGACCCTGTATCGGAGAAGTTGGTGTATTGTCTCCTTTGATATCCATTATAGTTAGCATTGTAATTGCCTTGTGGTGTCTCCTGATAGTAACTAGGAGTGAGGTAAGGATAGATTTTCTCTTTGGTGAACCACCTCACATCTTTTTTAAGTTTATCCATTTTTTTGTTGGTGAGGTAGGTTTCAAAGTCCTTCATCTCTGATTTAATTTTTTCCAAGCAGGTCTTGCCATCTTCCACAGCTGTGGATGCATTCAGTTTTTCCTCGAGATCATTTATTTCCCGCAGGAGAGTAGATGCTACATCCTTCGCAGTTTCAATGATGAGCATCATCCAGTCCCTGGAGCAGCGGTTAGAAATAAGTGACCACCGCTCCAGGAACTTTCTGATGTCAATAAAGAGGGCAGGGGCGTTACGTACTCTCAAACCTGTGGGAATAACGCCTGCTTTTAAGTATTCAAACATGTAGAAAGCGTGTGATTCAATTCGTTTAAGTCTCTTACGCATATTCAGGAGATTCTGCCACTCACTATTCCCTAGTTGTTGGGGAGGGGTGGGAGTGCTATCGCCTGCTAGTTTTCCCATCAAGGTGTTAAAATCATCATCTGTGAAGCCAAATGTCTGGAAAGAATCCATTGTGAAGAAGGAGACAAAATGATAAAGAGGTAAGTGAAGAAACAGAAAAATTCCTGGAAGCAAAAAGTCAAATCTGTTTAAGGAAGTAAGTCTCTTAAATGGCTCAAGACAGGGGGAAGGTACTAAGATTATATCCTCTAGTCAGATGAGAACCACCCAGGAAGAACCACAACAGTGAAAGATTTAAAGACTAAAACAGTGAAAATAATTCACAAAGTTCAAGATGCAAATCCCACGGTTGAAAAACCGCGAATATGTGAAACATAAGCAATGGGACCCCCTCAAATGTATAAATTATGGCCCTGGAACCGAGGGGAACAAGAATACACAAAGCAAGAAGGGTGTTCCTACAGTGGCCGTATCATTCAATAATGTGTGTACATCTCTGAGTAATCAAAGGCAGTGACAGAAGGAGGTAAAGTACAAACAAAGTTCATTCAAAAAATATTTACCTCTGTATGTAGTACCGTCTAAGATAACATTAAATGTAAAATAGGAATTTCATTGTACACTCGGTCCCTCTTAAATTAACTCTTAGAGTGACTAGCCACCTAGCGTCAGCAATATGCTCTCTTATGACAACATTCCCCTGCCTGCTACTCTAAAATGTAGATTCCCTCTCTCTAGTCACAGTGTTGAACCCTGGGTTCCAACCCAACAGTGAATGTATTAATGTTCTCTTGTAAATATTTTTTTGCGTATGTGATAGTGACAGATTTATCTTCTTTTTTAGGCCATTTTCCCCTTTGTCTGATCCCCTGATATCTGCACAATTTGATGAACAAGGTCCTGATGAAGGTGGCTTGATCCACCGAAACGCGCGTACACCCGCCACAAGGGCCAACAATTACACCTTGGTGCCCTTGGATTACATTAGCTTTGTCATCCTGCTATTTGGAATCCAGTTCCTTCTCCATCTATGTATGTGGTGTGAATGTAGTATGATTGTTAGCACGTTAGTGAGCTGCTGTGTATGACTGTTTTTCAGGGGACCTGCTAATTTGCTGCTGTTTTTATGACTGTTTTGTGCTCTTTATGAACTTTTTCAATTAATATATGTATTGTCCACTATAAAAAAGATTTTTGATTAACAACAGTATTTATATGAATTTATATCTATAAAAAAAGAACAAATAAATATTTTTTGAATGAACTTTGTTTGTACTTTACCTCCTTCTGTCACTGCCTTTGATTACTCAGAGATGTACACACATTATTGAATGATACGGCCACTGTAGGAACACCCTTCTTGCTTTGTGTATTCTTGTTCCCCTCGGTTCCAGGGCCATAATTTATACATTTGAGGGGGTCCCATTGCTTATGTTTCATAGACCAGGTTGCAGCCAGGCAATTGTTCTTCAAGTATGCTTCCTTAAAAGCTGCCCAGAGGAAGACACCCACCTCACCCCCTCGTGCAGCATCATTGAACATTAGCAAGCAGAGCAACTTCAGCCTTCTGATAGGCTAAGGAAATCACAGTTTTATTTGAAAGACTCAGAGTAGAAACAGTCAAGCGCTGCGCCTAGTTGGCCGCAGTGGCGTAACAAAACTTGAGGAGGCCCACCTGCAAAGTGAATGAAGGGGCCCCCCCAACCACACTCAGGAGCTCTGCTTACAAGGTACTGGGCTGAAGGTCCCCCCTGAAGCTCAGGCCCCCCTGTACCGCAGGGGCTGCGGGGGCCTTTCTTACGCCCCTGGTTGGCCAAACCAAAAGTGTCAAGAAAAAAGTCTACCTTTCCGAAGGAAGCTGTTCCCTCCAAGTAGATAGGGAGGGCCCTATCCAAATCAATGGTATGCCATAAAATCTTCTGATGAGAAGGAGTCTTGAAAAAAGGCATGGATGACCAAGTCTTGAGGGAGTTGAAAAGAGGAGGAGACCTTTTGTGGTAAAGAGAAATCTGGTCTTCGCACTATTTTGTAATTAAATTTTTTGTAATATGGCTCATGTTCAGGCTGGACTGTTCCCATGAGGCACAGGGTCAAGACTGATTTGCATATGGCTAGGTTCAAACTGGAATGGCATGGTGAGCAAAAAAAACGATGGATTTAGGCCCAGATTTCTGTATTGGGGTGAGTGTATGACATTGTTCTGCATTCTGTCCATCAACTGTTGTTTTTGTATTTGTCACCCCGAGTGGGACGTGTATGCTCAGACATGAGTCCCAAGCTCTCCATTCCTCTGGAATCAAGCTATCCTGGCTGATGAGGGCTGAAAGCCCAAAATCTGTCCTAGGATGCTTGTTTCCAGACCTGGGAGGACCTGGCTTGGCAGTTCGGGCTGGACTGTTCCCATGGGGCACAGAGTCAAGACTGATTTGCATATGGCTAGGTTCAAACTGCAATGACATGGTGAGCAAAAAAACGATGGATTTAGGCCCAGATCTCTGTATTGGGGTGAATGTATGACATTGTTCTGTATTCTGTCCATCAACTGTTGTTTTTGCATTTGTCAGCCAGAGTGAGACGGGTATGCTCAGACGTGAGTCCCGTGCTCTCCATGCCACTGGAATCAAGCTATCCTGGCTGATGAGGGCTGAAAGCCCGAAACCGGTCCTAGGATGCTTGTTTCCAGTCCTGGGAGGACCTGGCTTGGCAGTTTGAGCTGGATTGTTCCCATGGGGCACAGGGTCAAGACCACTGTTCCCAATAAGCTGCGCGCCTGCGCACTTCCCTCCCCTACCTACCCCCGAGCGCAGTGCCATGTGTGGAGCGCGCACAGAGGGCACATCCTGCAAGAGTATTTGCACCGCTGTCGCTTTTAAAAGGCGCAGAGCACAAAAAACGGGCATTTACAGATTGTGGAGGTAAGTGGTTTGATGTGGCCACTTGCGTGTGCTTTTTCTATTGCCCTGAAGCGCACGCACTGTTTGCTGTAATGTTTTATTAGTAACGTGAGGATGCGGGGGAGATTGTCTTCTTTTATTTAGGTATACATTTTAATTGCAGCCTCTTCATGAGCTGCGATTAACATGGGTAATTAAACAAAAGCACTCAATCTCCCCCGCAGCCTCGCTTTACTTTCAGAACAATACGGCAAGTTTCAAAACACAGCGTGTGTTTTTTAGGCTATTCTGCCTTGTTTGCAGACTTGCTGTATTGGTTTGGTAGTAAAGCGAGGCTGCATGCAGATTGTGTGCTTTTATTTAAGTATCCATTTTAATCGCAGCTCGTGAAGGGGCTGCGATTAACATGGATACTTAAATACAAGCACACAAACTCCCCCGCAGCCTCGCTTTACTACCAAACCAATACAGCAAGTCTGAAAACAAGGCAGATTAACCTAGACATACACGCAGTGTTTTTAAACTTGCTGCATTGGTTTGGTAGTAACACAAGGCTGCGGGGAGATTGGGTGCTTTAGTTTAAATATCCATTGTTAATCGCAGCTCGTGAAGGGGCTGCAATTAACATGGATATCTAAATAAAGGCAGACACTGCTAACTCCTTTTCACAGTCTACCTGTTTGAATATCTCAAAGAGAGCTATTGTTACTATAATTGGCAAATAAGGGTACCGGTGGATACACTCCGTAAGAAGGAAGCAGCTGAGATAACTATGCCAGCCACAATCGTTTACAAGAACTACGCTGCATACTCAGAGGCTATTTGAATGATACATGTGTATTCCTCTTGTGTGTAGAAGCTCAATGCAATGTTTATTGGTTTACCTTAATGATGATACTCTTTAACAATGAAGAGTTTCAGCACAATGTCGGTGTATTTTTAAGTGACACACTCCAGATCACAGTGTTTGAGGGATAAAATCAATTTTCCGTAATCATCGTAATTTTTTGGTAGAGTTTTTTGTAACCTCTACTATTAGTTATTGTTTTGATATAATTAGCTAAGTAGCCTCTACCTGTTGTCTTTCTTTTGTTTCTTAATTACGAACTGAAAGCCAGACAAACGCCATTTTGTTCGTACACACTTTAGATTCAGCTGCGGTCACGTGCTCCCCTCCAGTAGTCAGTAGGCCCCAGCTAGTTGAGTTATATGAAGCAGCTGAATGCACAGTATTCTTTCCCTGTCCTGAGACCCAAGGTCGCATCTGTTTTCAGAGGCGATAAGCACATTCCTGAAGGCGCAGTGCCTGCGCTCCCAGGCACCGAGACAAAAGGGAGTCCCCCCTCCTGACCCTCTCCAATAATAGTAGAAGCAGACTTTCAAATTAGCTTTGTGTGCCATATATGGTCTTTCCTTCAAGCTTCTGTGCCAACCAGTATCTTTCCATGTACGGTGATCTCATACAGAATGATAAAGGTATATAAGCTATGTGTTGACTGTGAACTGGTAGTCTTCTCTGCGGCACTGGCTGGGTGATGACGGAGAGGCTCCTCTATAGAGTATTTTGTTTGAATAAGCGATTTACATTTCTTCACTGTCAACTGACTGATTATTTTGGTGAGACGATATTGGGGCTATTGGTAGGTATAGCTCCATAGGTTATATTTTATGGTACGTCAGTTGGCGACTCTGGTGGGACTCCGCGTTTGTAGTTGTCTTCCCCTAGACGGGGTAAGAACGACAAAGAAAGGGGAGCTCTGGTCGAGGGGGTGGCCTGATTAACGATTCTGGCTGAACTCCGCTCTCGCGATCAGAGAGCCCCAGCTGCTAGTGACCCCTCACCGGAGTACTACGGGCATAACCCAAGAGCTGACCGTGTTGGTCGTCAGGAGTGGGCAGTGGAGAATGCGCAATCATACCTGTGTGCACCAGGTGAGTGTATTGATTTTGGTGTCTTTGGATTACGCTGTTGAGCGGCGTCTTGGAAACAGTTAACTGTATTTGGATTTGGTGGTCGGTGTACCACGGAGAACTTTGGAGGTCTGACGGGGTGGCATTGAAGCTGCACAGGCAGATGCTCCATGGACTTGTTTGGTGAATAATAGAGGTTTGACCAGACGCCTTTGTGTGGCACGTGTGGTGCGCACCCGGCCGGACTGTTCTCGGAAAGGGTAGCCTTTTGGACACATCCGAAGCTACACTAAGGCAGCGGGCTCAGTCGGAATAGTCCTGAAGTTGAACCAGGAAGTTCGCTGGATGGTCTGTAGGCCGGTCTGTGGTTAATTCCTGTCTGGTGGCCTCTTGGTAGTCTCTGGAGTGCCTGATTTTGTCATTTTGAACGTTTTATGTTTTTGTTTGTTCGTTTGTGTGTAACTTCGTCGAAGAACGACTGAGAATGTATGAACATGGCCATGTTTGAGAGACTTGTTTTCTTTTTGTAAATGAGTGCGTTACTAAATAAACAAAGATGTCGTGTTTTAGTAAAATGTGTTTTGGGTGTTGTTGTCGCCTCAAGGGCGGACGATTGGATGAAAGCCAGCCTGCCCCGCCAGAGGGTAGTCCGAGTTTTGATATGTATGTTAAACATGGCATTTCGCCTATTCTGTTTAATAATTTGTAGCATAAATATACTAAAGATAACATGGAACTGCAATGGCCTTTAACAGGGTCATTTGACGAGAAAAAGATACAGTATTTGCAGGATCCGCTGTTCGCTAAAAGAAGCCGGCAATCAATGTTCGATTCTTTAAACTTATGGCAGAAAGAGGCAAAACATAGGCGTATACGGGAGGAAAAGTCGCTTAAAATAAAAAGAGGTCAGACCATAACCCAGAAGGCTATCGCATATGACAAAGAATAGACTGAGAAAAGTATTGACTGCTCGGATATACAGTTTCGGTTGCAGGCAGACAAAAGCTATGCAATTCGAATTGAGCCGGAAGACGAAATAGAGGATTTATTGAATACGCGTCCACTTCCCCCGTATGCTCCACAGCGAGTATATCCTGCGGTACCTCTTGTTACAGCCCCAGCCCCGACAGCCCCGCAAGCTCCGGCGTCTGTTGCACCTACGGCCCCCGCTTCTACGGGACCTACTCAGGCCACTGTTACCTCAGTGCCTACTACAGCCACTTAATTGACTGGCATTATATCGCCCCCCATTATATCCCCAGTAGTTTTGCCTTCACCGGCCCCGGCTTGGCCATCGTTGTCTGCCAGTTCAATCCCTGTAATGACTGATTTGACCCCCTCCCATGTTCCTGGTGCCCTTAGTGCACGGCGATTGTATACCCGATCCACGGTGGGGTACGAGGAAAAACGGTTAGTATTAAATCAAGCATCCCAGTGGGTACGGAATCCTATCTATACACTTATAGATATCTGGAGGACCCTCAGGGACTACGAGCCGGTCATGCAGCAATATGCTTTGGAAGCCAGGGCCAATCACTTGATCTCCCTCTGGGAGCAATGTTTCGCAGATGGAAGAGCCCCTCAAGTTCTCTATGACATTGTGAATCGGGCGCACAAGTTCGAGTTAGGACTGGAAGATGTGTATAGAAATGTTGCAATTATAACGAAATACCGAGAACGATTGTTTTCGAAATGCCAACATTGGGACTCTCAGCACCCCATGCGAGAAGTCCATCCTGTTTATCATCCTGAAATCCCGGAATTAAGGGACGCTAATGATCAAGTGACTTGACCTCGTGTAGAAGCCCAATTTCAAGAGCAGTGGGTATATACTCCTTGGAAAAGGAGTGAGGTTCTGTCTCTGAAGTCGCAATTACCTGACCCTCGGAAGAATCCCACTGCTTATTACAAAGAGCTCACTGAGGCTGCTTCATCAGCCGTCATGACATTAGCTGATATAGAAATGTTTTTCAGTTTACTAGTCCCTGTCGATGTGTGGCGACAGATGCACAATCAAAATCATGCCACTGAATTAGGGGGAACTTGGGGGCAATTTAAAGATTGGAACAGGGATCGGAAACCTGGAGACAAACTGAGACCAGAAATTCTGGCATTACCGGGCAGGATCATCATGTATATGCATTCTCTGATTCCACCCCGCAAGGTGGATTGGGATAAGTTAACTGCTTGCAAACAAAAGAATGATGACAGTGTTTTCGATTTCTTTATTCGGTTTGAGGAGGTGTTCATTGACTTCAGTGGACAAGATCTGTCAGTGGAAGGAGGCATAAGATTGTTTGTTAATCGTTTTGTGACTAATTTGTTACCTGAAATATCTGCACGACTACAAGCTGCAGAGAGTACCTGGACTACCTCCACTCCTTCCGTTATTCTGAGTATGGCTCAATATTATGAGCATAGAGAGAATGAGAGTAAAGACAAATCTGACAAGAAAACGAAGGACCTCAAGCCTCGAGTACTATTTCAGCAAGTAATTAGAGGACGAGGCAGAGATGGAGGAGGAGAGGGTTTATCCTGAGGGGGGCGGGAGCAGAAAGAGGCGGAGGTCCAGCTATTGCTTTGGGAGTAAACCAATGTGCTTACTGTAAACAGGAAGGCCATTGGCGAGCTCAGTGTCCTCTGTTATTAGCTCAAAACAGAGCAGTAAGAGGAAGAGGAAGGGGTCGAGGTGGAGTGGATCGGAGTGATATGAGAAGAGAGGAGTTGGTACGAGGTGAGCCAGGAGGAAATTGCTTTGATAATCCGAGAGGGAGACAGTACTATAATGAGGATTATGGGACTGATGGAACAGATGGGTATAATTATGCATAGGACAGCCACGGACAGAGTAGGGGCCAGGTGTCAGTACCTGTTGATCAGAGAGGGCCTTATGTCCGAGGGCAATTAATGGGGACTGCCGAGAATTTTCTAGTAGATAAGGGTGCAATGAATAGTTTGATTGCTTGTTCGCTGGTCCCAGGCGCTGCTCTGTCTGGGCAAAATAATGTCTCTGTTGGATTCTCTGGCATCCCGGTAGTGAGCCCCATTTCTAAACCTCTCTCACTCACCATAGGTCCAGTTAAGGTGGACTCCCCATTTTTGTTGACGTCGCATTGTGGGGAGAATCTATTGGGACTGGACTTGTTAAAGAAATTGCATGCAAAGATTTATTGTTCCCATGACGGTGTGTATTTAACTATTCAATCACCTGATCAGCCTCCCCGGCAATGTTTTGTACAAAATGAGCCCCTCCCTCCCGAGTTTGCTGCCATCCCGCCTACATTGTGGGCAACAGGCGATACAGATGTCGGTCTCTTAAAGATTCCGCCAGTCTCTATTACCCTGAAACCAAATGCTCGATTGCAGTGTATTCCGCAGTACAAAATCTCACCAGCTCTGAGAGGGCATTGTTAGCAATTATACAGGATTTAATTGACAAAGGCGTAGTGGAAGAAACAGCTTCAAATATTTGTAATAGCCCTATAGTGCCAATTTTGAAGAAAGCCCCTACAGAGAGCGGTCCCGATTATGCTGATACTTACCGTTTTGAAATCGATTTGAGAGAAATTAATAAAATAGTGGTACCCCAATATCCAGTCGCCTCGGACATCACGACGATCCTTACTATGATTCCTCCCTCAGCAAAGTATTTCTTTGTTATAGGTTTTAAAAAATGCTTTCTTCAGCATTCCAATCCACCCTGATAGCCGTCATATTTTCGGCTTCTCGTTATCTGGGCGCAGCTTTAGATTTTGCCAGGCTCCTCAGGGGTATATTGAGAGTCCTAGTATTTATAGTCAAGCTCTGAAAGCAGTATTAGACGAATTGACCTTGCCCCCCGGAAATGTTCTCCTTCAGTATGTGGATGATTTATTAGTGGCTTCGGATATTGAGGAAGGTTGTTGGGAAGCCACGGTTAAATTGTTGTCTGACTTGGCAATGAATAGTAACAAGGTATCCCTTTCTAAATTCCAATATTGTCGACAGGAGGTGACCTACCTTGGTCATCTACTGTCGAAAGAAGGAAGGAGACTAACTCCTGAACGTGTGGCTACTATTTCTAACATGGCTGTACCTTGTACTCAAGGTGATGTTTGTGCATTTCTTGGCATAACTTCTTACTGTCTCCAGTTGATTCCTAATTTTTCCCTTCTTACTAAACCTCTCTTGTACCTAACTACTAAAGATGTGCATGAACCTTTACCTTGGACTGATGAATGTCAGAAGGCTTTTGACTCTGCACCTGTTTTAAGAACTCCTGACTACCAGAAGCCTTTTGTGCTCTATGTACATGAGGTGGACGGTTGTTCGCTTTCTGTGTTAATACAAGGATTTGGTGGTAAGCAAAGGCCTTGTGCTTATTTCTCGGCGGTGTTGGATAATGTTGCCAGAGCACTTCCTAGCTTTTTAAGGGCTACTGCTGCAGTCGCGATGGCCATTCGACAGTCAGAAGGGCTTGTTTTGAATTCTAACCTCACAGTGTTGGTACCGCACACTGTGGATACATTATTGAATAAAAAAAAGACCCAGCACCTTACGAGTGCACGTCTTACTGGATATTAATTGACTCTATTTGCTCCTCAAATCACTATTAAGAGGTGTGCCACTCTGAACCCAGCCACGTAACTATCCCTCCCTTCGAATGAGCCAAACTATGACATATATGATTGTATATTTCGAACTGAGGAAGAAACGAAGGGACAGGTGGACCTCACAGATACTCCCCTATCTGACCCCCAAGGGGAGTTGTATGTGGATGGCTCTTGTTTCAAGTTACCAGATGGCACAACAGCTGTCTATGCGATAACTACCCTCTGTACTGTAGTTGAGACTTCGCGAGTTCCCTATCAGTCAGCACAGGCAGCTGAATTGGTAGCGGTATTACGAGCCTGTGAATTAAGTGAAGGATTGAGAGTAAATATTTTTACTGATAGCCAATATGCCTTTGGCATGGCTCATAGTTTGGCAAGTTGTGGGCGGAGAGGGGTTTCCTCACTTCGTATGGTCAACGAATACAACATGGCCCTTTGATTTTACGATTGCTAACTGCTTTGACATTACCTAAAAAAGTGGCAGTAGGAAAATGTAGTTCACACAAGGCAATAGTGGACGCTGTGGGAGAAGGGAATGCTTTCGCTGATCAGCTAGCGAAGGAAACGGCTAGATCCAAAATGTCTCCCATGTATGTGAGCTCGGCTAGATGGATCGAGGAGACTGATATGTTTGATAACACTATGGAAAGTGTCCGAGAAATACAGAAAGAAGCTACTCCTGCTGAATTGGCCCGTTGGGAAAATGAGGTGGGGAGATTAGATGATAATGGTTGTTGGATAGATCTGAGTGAAAAACAGAAATGGATGCTTCCCAATGCACTAGTTAACGCTGTAGTAATCATGGCCCATTGGACAGCCCACATGGGAGTAAAGTGTATCTGTGCCTTGTTAGATCCAGTTTGGAATAATCCTAATATTTCCAAAACTGCAGCCCATTCAGTCCAGCATTGCATGGTCTGCCTACGACACAATCCAGGGGGGAGGGAGCCTGTTCTCAGTGGAAATTTTGCACCCCCGTCTTTACCTTTTGAAGTGCTCCAGATGGACTATATCCAATTAGACCGGGTGAATAATTTGAAATATATTTTGGTGGTGGCTTGTGCTTTTATGTTGCATTGCTCTGTTCAGAAAGAAGGACTGAACTACATGCAGGAAAAGGGCTACATGCAGGAAAAGGGCCCAGGTTGTAAAATTCCTTTCTAAGTTGTTGGTGGAGAATTCTCGATGCCAGGATTTGTTTCTCGTTTGACTAACAATAGGAGTCTGCCTGTTAGGCTCTGGACGGACAAAGGAAAGAAGCACCCTCTGGCAGGTTGGACTGCGTTCCCTTAGTATAGTTTGGACTTTTAGCTAGGATGTATCCTTTTGGTAGTTTTATTCCTGAGGAGGAACGCCCCCTAGCTCCTCGATACATGCCTACTTATGTACCTATGTTTTCTTCTTGGACTACACGTGTAAAAGTAGCTTTTGTGATTACTATTGCAGTTTTCTTGATTATAGTAATGAGTGTATTTGTATATCTAGAATATCATCATCCTTTTTAACACACATTTGGAGAGGCAACGTTCAAATCACAATTTCTGGCTGACAATGCCATACAATTTAAAAATAGAGAAGACTGGAGTGATGGACGTTCACGCAGATTTTGGAGATCATAAATGCTTT
Organism: Lissotriton vulgaris; assembly: GCF_964263255.1. Taxonomy (NCBI): domain Eukaryota; kingdom Metazoa; phylum Chordata; class Amphibia; order Caudata; family Salamandridae; genus Lissotriton; species Lissotriton vulgaris. The sequence continues at coordinate 1,313,662,772 of NC_141689.1, forward strand.
ATTTTATTTCAGTGCATCTACAGCCAACGCGTTTCGCCCAACACGGGCTTCTTCAGGGCTTTTTCCAAAATAGAAAGTAAGTCTTCAGTTGTAAAATGCCTCAGGATAATCCCTTCTGTTTTGAATATAACGCCTGGTGATATATATAGGCCAACGAAGCGTTCTGCACATGGAATTCAGATTTCTAGTGTGCGGTTTTCCATGTACATTCAAAACAAACCACTCTTTTTATTCATATAAGGAGCTGGAATTATTCTGTCACGTGCTGATTAGAGCTCTAGTGACTCTCTCGTCATTCTGACGACCCGACGCGTACCTCGACCTGATTCCGTGAATATATATATATTCCAAAAAGGACTATGAGATGATTTTGGCCTATATTGAAGTACATCAAGGTTTTGACTTACAGGGAAACAATGGAGAAGGGTCACTTGATCCAAATGCTTGTATGAACCTGTACACTGAATATGAAAACATTACTTGGCAGAAAAAGGAAATATTAGACTTTGCGGAATTTAATTTTACTCCGTATTGTCAGCAGTTTCGAGATCAAAATGTTACTGATGATAAGGCCATCCCAGTTCCTATATTAAACAGTACTTCTGCCTTTTGTGTACAAGGATATGGACATTTCTCAGTAGGAGATAGTCATTGCAATTATACCTATCGACTGCGCACTTTTAGTAGCCCGCCTCTGTTGACCCCTCCAAATGTTTATTTTGTATGTGGTGAGAATGCTTATACTTGGCTTCCCCGAGGTTGGGAAGGCTGCTGTTATTTGTCCTTCCTGTATCCACCAGTTTATATAGCAACCTCCAATTATCATAAGGATCATCAATTGGATGGGCAGGGTCTGCCTGTGGTACGGGAGAAAAGAGATAATGATACCACTGAAATAGATCAAACTGATACTCCTGAACAGCACTTTATTGACATTGTAAAAGGAGTATTTCCTATCTGGGGTCCCATTATTACTAGCAAGGAAGTAAGGCGCCTGTCTAGGGCAGTTGAAATAGTATTACATACCACAGCAGGTATACTAACTAGTTTGACTGTAGAGCTTCAGGCTACGAGACTCGTCTCGCTTCAAAATCGGATGGTGTTAGAAGTTATTTTTGCAGATCGAGGAGGAGCTTGTCGCGTGATCGGCAACTCCTGCTGTGTATACATCCCTGACTCCACCCCATCTGTTCATTTAGCTATTCAAAGGTTACACTGTCTGGCTTCTGAAGTACATGCGTATACAGGTACTTGGTCCCTATCTGGGTGGTTTTGGGGTCTATTGTCCATGTGGGGTTGGAAGATTTTGATGATAATGGCTGGCATATTAGGAGTTATCTTTACTTGCTGTCTTTGTATACACTGTGGGCCTGCCTGTTGCTCCTATTGTGCTACAAAAATTACTTCTTCTGTGGCAAAATCTTCCCCCTGCTGTAGTAAAAGCCCAAATGGTTCAGCAAGAAATACGAGACATGATGCAAATTGATGAGGGTATTTTTTAGGACTGACCTCTTAGTTAGCTACATCATGCTCAAAGGGTGGTTCTGAGGGATAAAATTGATTTTCCGTATTCATCGTAATTTTTTGTTAGCATGATGTATCTATGTGTATGTGTAACCTCTACTATTAGTTATTGTTTTGATATAATTAGCTAAGTATGCTCTACCTGTTGTCTTTCTTTGTTTCTTAATTACGAACTGAAAGCCAGACAAACGCCATTTTGTTTGTACACACTTTAGATTCATCTGTGGTCACGTGCTCCCCTCCAGTAGTCAGTAGGCCCCAGCTAGTTTTACAGGGTCAAGACTGATTTGCATATGGCTAGGTTCAAACTGGAATGGCATGGTGAGCAAAAAAAACGATGGATTTAGGCCTAGATCTCTGTACTGGGGTGAATGTATGACATTGTTCTGCATTCGGTCCATAAACTGTTGTTTTTGCATTTGTCACCCCGAGTGGGACTGGTATGCTCAGACGTGAGTCCCCTGCTCTCCATGCCAATGGAATCAAGCTATCCTGGCTGATGAGGGCTGAAAGTACAAAACCGGTCCTAGGATGCTTGTTTCCAGTCCAGGGAGGACCTAGCTTGACAGTTCGGGCTGGACTGTTGCCATGGGGCACAGGGTCAAGAATGATTTGCATATGGCTAGGTTCAAACTGGAATGGCACGGTGAGCAAAACAACGATGGATTTAGGCCCAGATCTCTGTACTGGGGTGACTGTATGACATTGTTCGGCATTCTGTCCATCCACTGTTGTTTTTGCTCATGAGAAAGGAGGGCACTAATCTCTACCAACCTCCAACCTTAATTTATAGCAAAAAGAAAACCCCTTTTTAAAGTCATGTATTTTAGGGAAACTGAAGAAATGGATTCAAAGTGGGAACCCTGAAGGAAGTTAAATACCAAAGGGAGGTCACATGGAGGTACAGGAGAATGGACCACTGGCCTCTCCGGTGGATACTTCTAAACAAATGAGAGGCCAGGGGGTCAAAAGTGGGAAATTATTGAACCCCTAATTGGTTTAATTACGGGCCGCTGGCTGCAAAGGGTATAAACAGCCAATCCAAGGAAAGGCCCATATCTCAGAAATCCCCAAAACACTGTTCCCCTCAAAGGATGTTCGCAGAAGGCCTGTAAAAAAGTACAATTGGGTACAATTACTCCAGTGCCTCCCATAAGTGTTAAGCCTAGTGGCTCTTCAATAGTTTTGTATGAATAAGGCAATCTTGGAAGAACAACGTAGCTATTCCAGCCTCCACCTCATAATCGCCAGACCCTCAGAGAGAGCTGGCAGAGAGAGATTTCCAGGAAGATGGGAAGTCTGATGGGAAGTTGGACTAGAAAAAATATCAAAGGAGGCTAAACTGCAAGATGGATCAACCACAGAAGGGAGGGTTTTATCTTCCAAAAGAGAACCACCAAGAGAACCTCCATACTGTGCTCCTAATTTTTAGCTATGATTTTGCTGGTCTGACAGCCTGATAGTGTAACTGATTGAGCCCTCGGCTGGATTGGTAAAATAAATAAACAGCCAGTAGAGCTGGCTGTTAACCTGTTATGAAAAGCAAAAACCCCGAAAAAACAGTAGCATAGATTTAAAATATAATTATCTTTTTCCCCCACTTTGTTTATATTGCCGAATTGTGCAGTCAACTGTGTACATCACTGCGCACATGGTTACAATGTGATGGAAGTGACCTGCTTGGGGCCACCCAGGTCTCCTTGGACCACATCTCAGCCGTCCATACCAAATAAAGAGTCGGAAGAACAGTGGAGAATATTCTAATAATTGTTTGCACTCAGAGCGGCACCCCGTCTGCCCAGTCTCGGAGAGTGGTACAGAGGGAACTGAACTCAACAAGCATAAAGATACATTATGTATGTTTCATAGCCGGGCAAGAATGCGCCAACAGTGGAATTTTCCAAACAGGTACAGCTAGACAGTGAAATATAAAAAAAAGGTTTCAGAGCTCATATTTTACACAAACTAGCATAATCCAAGGTTGTTCCATCCTGAGCCCATCACCAGCAAAGTGGGAGAGGTCCTCTAACTAGTGAGAAAGCTATGCTCTGACGTGAACAGTGTACTCATTACTGAAACAAAACCTAAGGTGTCAGAAACGAAACTTAGGAGGGGGCATCTCTCGGAATTGAACAAGATGTTTAGAACAGCCTAAAATGGCATCTCAAAAGAAAATGGTGCAGCGAATGCTAACTTACATTGGGCACTGCGTAAGTGCAAACGGGTCTACTCTAACAAATGTGTGAGATTGACATACAGACAAAGAAATGCACTACGTACATCTGAGTGCCCTCCTACTGTCTGCAATGAGCCCAAGAATAACCTGGGACTTGGTCTGCGCTCAATATCATAAAGATAATTTTTCTGTGTCAGATGTATTGCACAAATCCCATGGAATAAACAAGGGTAACAACAATAAAAAAGGAAATGGAATGCAAAACCAAAAGACTCTGGCAGTGTTTGGCGGTGGTGATAAAACCTATACTTTCTTGAGTCATATAGACAGTCTTGAATACATTTTGGAATCCACGTCCCCGTGCTGGACGAGCTACTAATTGGGTTACAAGACTGTGGGCTATGATACAGGGCATCTGGGCAGGTAGCAATTATCAGTTAACATAGACATGGAGAGTATCCAGAGGTGATTTCATAGAGGACTCCAACTGTTTCTCCCAGAAGACCATTCGGGGATGGTCAGTCCCAGCATGGTCTTTAATGCAGGGGTTACCACTATCAGCACTCTCCCCCAAACCATTGACCTCGGCCAGTAGCCATAATTTGACCAGTGTGTCGGCCTCCTGCGCCCCACCTATGAGGAGGGGGTCTCTGCCTGTGTCGGGTTCCCCATGTCCCCACCCCCCGGCTGCCTAGCTGACTGTAACCTCTCCAATATGTCCCCCCAATTCTCCAAGTCATGTTCAGCATTTTCATCCATCCGAACTGAGCGCAGGCGGTGCTCCTCAGTCACCCCCCATTCACACATTCAGGCCCTCCATTTGACCAAGCGAGGGGGCGCAGAATGCATCCAACGTATAGCAATATGGCATTTAGCCAGCACTAGCCCCAATAGAGTTCATTTATATTGCATATGGGTCGTTGGTTTGAGGGCCAGCAAAACCCCCATAAGACAGTGTTTGGCTGACGCCTCAACAGGGACTCCTGTAGTGTCCCGCAGCAATTCGAGGACCATCATCCAGTATGACTGGAGGCGAGTAGAAGCTCAGGGCATGTGTGTAAATGTCACAGGTTCAGTGCCGTATCAGGGGCACGTCGATGAGTGTGCTGCATTAATTTGTGCCAATCAGTGAGGGGTCATGTATGTGCGATGTAGGTAGTGAAATTGTGTGAGTTTGAAGTGAACGTTACTAGCCACCGCTCAAACCTGCGTGAACGCCTACCTCCACTCCCCCTCCATAAGGGGCGATGATAAGTCCCCCAGCAATCTACCTTGGACCCTTTATACATCGACATCATGGTTTGCCATCAGGCTTGATATAGATGGGAAATAAATCCCCTGAAGGAACCCGGATCAAGGATCAACATCAAGGTGTGGGTTTCTTCGGGTTCCGAGTAGTCCACAGCTCACGCTCTGTGCGTGATATTTTTGCCTAGTGTAGAAAATGGACCTCTGGGACCTGGTAACATTCTCACACATCAGCAAAGGAGAGGAAAGTCCCATTGAGATATAGGTCACCTTGTGCCACACAACCATTGTCAAACCATCCAGCCAAGTCCATCACCGTTAGCATGTGATGGAAGCTATGGAGCCATTGAAGTGGAAGCAACCGCACATATGGGGTCCTTCACAAAACGTGTGTGACCGCTCGCTCCCTGGCCCATGCACCCTGACGGACTATGAAAGGGCAATCCAGCGGGGTTCGATAACCCATCATAAGATATCTTGGAAGGTCTACCCCTGTGACCCAGTCAGCCAATAGTTTAATCTTTGTGTTTGGACCCTTGGCATACCACTGCTCCAGTTATAAAAGGAGTCCAGCAGAAGGCCTGAGAAAACAGCATCATGTCTCCAGGAGTTACAGATACGTCAGTATTTCTGAAGTATCTGTAGCCGCAAAAATGAGTCATTGCTGCAGTGTGTCACAAAAGTGACGCACCTCCAGCAATGGATCATTACACATAGGCTAGTCCCAAGTTAAATGTTTCTGCGTCACTCTTACGGCTGCCATGAGGCAGGCTTAAGATATTGACGCATTTGCATCCTAGAAGTGGCGCAACGAAATCCAATAGATTTCACTTTGTCACTTCTACGACCCTTTCTGGTGCAGGTATAATGTGGCGCAGGGGTTTACAAAAGTGATGCATCTAACTTGATGCTTCACTTTGTAAATATGGCGTGACATGGCACATTTTTTACGGCGCTTGTGCGTCGCAAAGAGTGTTGCATCGTCGGTGCAAATGTGACGAAAGGGCTCATAAATAAGCCCCTCAGTTTTTATATCTACAATTTCACCCTGCTGCACTTCACCGCCCACACTAATGAGATGAGTAGTCTGTTTAGGGTGGTAAAGGTGGCTCTAGGGATATACCAGAAGGAGTTCTGTAGAACATGGAAGCAGCCAGGGCCCACTCATACCATAATAGACAGGGGCAGGCAGTTCGGGAAACAAATAGAGGATTCTAAGCCCAAAAGTACCGCTCCCATGTTCAAAGGTGTATTGGTCCTCAGCCGTATGGGTACCCTGGATACCTAAATAGCGTAAATTATCGCATTCCTATTTAAACTCCAAAGTGGGGAGATCTATGATTCCCAACCAGAGCTGCCAGTTGAAACATAGCCGACTTCTAGCAATTAACAATCAACCCCGACTCGGCCCCAAACGCTGACAGTATGTCCACAAGGGTGGGCACCGCTTCCTCTGGGTGACAGACACAAAGCAGCACCTCATCTGCATATAAAGATATGACTTGGGTATGTCTGCCCACAGTTATGACCCAGTTGGCCATATTGCACCGCAGCTGGATCACCAACAGTTCCATTGCCAGTGCAAAGAAGGGCGGAGAAAGCGGGCATCCCTGTCTCATGCCCGCGCCGTAGAAATAGCAGCAGAAACTACACAGCCATTGCGGACCCATGCTGTTGGTTGACAATATAGTAAACAAACCCAAGAAATAAAGTCCGATCTAAGGCCCATTCTCCCCAAGAACTCCCCCAAGTCCCACATCAGGGTGTCAAATGCTTTCTCAGTATCCAAAGCAACCACAGCTGCCTGTACATTCATGTCTGCTGTTGAATGTAGTATAAGAGAGAATCTTTGCAAATTAATATGGGTTCCCCTACCCAGCATAAACTCACATTGGTCATTGTGGACCAAATGCTTCACCACCCTACCTGGACGCATCACCAGCACTTTAGCCAATAGTTTGGTGTCAACCCCCAACATTGATAGGGACCGGTAAAAGCCTGGTATAAGCGGGTCCTTGACCGGTTTAGGTAGCATAACGATCTGCGCCTCCTGCATAGAGGAAGGCAGGACCCCTGCACGTTTGGTCTCCTGTAGTGTCTCCAGCAAACAAGGGAGCAATAGGTCTGCAAGTGTCTGAAATATTCCACCGGGAGACCATCTGGACCTGGAGACTTGCAGCGTGCCATATTCTGCACTGCCTCTTGTAGGTCCAAAAGCCGAAGGCGTCACCGTGAGGAGTGGAAGTGCTAGATTGTCAAGGAACCACCCTATGTCGTCAGCATGGTTGTCTCATCTTGTTTGTTGTGCCTTCATACTACTCGAAAGGTTGCCCGGTTCTTTACCATTGAGGCTTTCAAATTCATTCTCCTTGCTCTTGTCATCTCTCGGGTGGATTATGCCAATTCCCTTTATATTGGCATTCCTGCCTATGAATTACGCGGATTACAGCTCATTCAGAATCAGGCAGCTAGACTGATTTTTAGTCGGTCTAGATACCATCATGCTCTACCACTTTTGAGGCAACTGCACTGGTTATAATGCCCCGGGATCATCCGGAGCCGGGTCCTCGTCAGCTGGACCCCCGGGGGGGGGGCCGTATCCCTCCTTCGCCCCTCAGCAGTGTTCCCCGAGGAGGGGGTAAATTCCCAAGGTCCCGCGCCGCTGGGCAGTGTCGCGGGGGGGTGGGGGGGGCCGTCAACCCCAGGCACACCGTCGGTGAGCTCCCCGCCCTCGGGAGGGGGGAGGAGCCGATGGACCTGTACCTCGCGGCGTCTGCTGCCACACGTCTCGTCACGCCACACGGGTGCCTTCTGAACTCCGGCCCGCGGCTTCACGGCCCAGCTCCACCGAGGCGCGGCACTCCTCCGGTCTGTCTCGGCTCCGCTCCCTCGCCGCCGCCGAGACGTCCGGCTGTTCCCCACATTCTTGGCAGGTCGCGAGAGCCAGGGCCGGTCCTCGAACGTCGCTGAAAAAGGATTTTTTAGGATTTCTTGGTTTGTGCACGGCGGAGCTGCGGGATTAGGCGGCCATTTCGCTTGCCGGCTAGCTCCGCCCCCGGGGTTCTCACCTTGTAGTCAGTCAAGTCAAGTCAAGTCAATACATTTATATAGCGCGCTACATACCCAGAGGGTCTCAAGGCGCTTGAAGAAGGGTGGGGAATTACTTGTCAAATATCCACGTTTTAAGTTGCTTTCTGAATGCTAGGTGGTTCTGAGTAAGGCGAAGGTGAGTGGGAAGTGAGTTCCAGGTTTTAGCTGCCAGGTAGGAGAAGGATCTACCTCCCATGGTGGTTTTGTTGATGCGAGGTACAGTGGCAAGGGCTTGGTTGGAGGATCGTAGCTGGCGGGAGGGGGTGTAGAAGGACAGTCGTGTGTTGAGGCATTCTGGTCCGATTTCGTAGAGTGCTTTGTGTGCGTGGGTTAGGAGCCGGAAAGTAATCCTCTTATTGACGGGGAGCCAGTGGAGGTTTTTCAGGTGACCAGAGATGTGTTCTTTACGCAGGATGTCTAATATGAGCCTGGCTGAAGCGTTCTGGATGCGTTGGAGTTTTTTCTGGAGTTTTGCGGTGGTACCGGCGTAGAGGGTGTTTCCGTAGTCCAGTCGGCTCGTGACCAGAGCGTGGGTGACTGTTTTTCTAGTTTCGGTGGGGATCCAGCTAAATGTTTTTTTGAGCATGCGAAGAATGTTGAAGCAAGATGAAGAAACGGCGTTGACTTGTCTGTTTATCGAGAGTGAGGAATCCAGGATGACGCCCAGGTTCCGTGCGTGGTCCGTCGGGATGGGTGCTTTTCCAAGGGCTTCTGGCCACCAAGAGTCATCCCAGGCGGAGGGGGAGGTGCCTAAGATGAGGACTTCTGTTTTGTCTGAGTTCAGTTTCAGACGGCTGTGCTTCATCCACTCGGCTACTTCTTTCATTCCTTCGTGCAAGTTGGTTTTGGCGGTGGTAGGGTCTTTAGTGAGTGAAAGGATCAGTTGAGTGTCATCCGCGTAGGAGATGATGTTGAGATTGTGTTGGCGAGCGATGGCTGCAAGGGGGCTCATGTATACGTTGAAGAGGGTGGGGCTGAGTGACGATCCTTGTGGCATGCCGCAGATGACTGCAGAGGCCTCTGACTTGAATGGTGGGAGGCGGACTCTCTGTGTTCTTCCGGTGAGGAACGAGGTGATCCATTCCAGTGCTTTTCCTTGGATTCCTACGTCTCTGAGGCGCTGTAGAAGGGTGCTATGACAGACTGTGTCGAAGGCAGCGGAGAGGTCAAGGAGGATGAGGGCGACTGTGTCTCCATTGTCCAGTAGAGTTCGAATGTCGTCTGTTGCTGCGATGAGGGCGGTTTCCGTGCTGTGCTTGGCTCGGAAGCCGGATTGTGAGGAGTCGAGGGATTTGTTGGTTTCGAGGAATGCGGCGAGCTGGTTGTTGACCGCTTTTTCGATGACTTTGGCCGGGAATGGAAGGAGTGAGATAGGGCGGTAGTTTTTGAGTTCGGTGGGGTCAGCTGTGGGTTTCTTCAGGAGGGCGCTGAGTTCGGCATGTTTCCAGCATTCCGGGAAGGTTGCGGAGTTGAGGGAGCAGTTGATGACGTCTCGGAGGTGCGGTGCTACGTCGAGTATGAGGAAAAGGCAGTGTGCATCGCCCACTTACTAGCAAAGGTGGCGACAGGTTGAGCCCTGAAATGTGTTTCCTGGAGGAAGGCTATATGTATTGAGTGGCGATCCAGATATGATAAAATTTGTCGCCTCTTTCTCGGGTCACCCAGGCCCCTCACATTCCAAGTTAGTATGTTCAAATCAGTACCCTCCATGATCATGGTAGTTCCTGCGGAGTCATACAGTGTGATAGGAGGGACAACAGCAGCCAGTAGCTGTAGTCAGGGACACCTGAACACTGCGCCAGTTCACTGCTATGCCAACCTATCAATTCAGGCCCTGCAGAGCTGTACATGCCAGTGTAGTATCGTGATGGAGCGTGAGTGTGTACCATATGCACAGCGAGATCTATCTCTCGACTATAACTCTCATGCAATCCTGTCAAATCAAACCATAACATCTCTTCGATATCTGTTTCGGCGAAATCTGCAATAACATTTCCAAACTCCCCCCCCCTTCATTCCTCCTTAATTGAAACATCCCCAACTTGTTAGTACCCAAACACAATAGTGCCCCGATATATTCCAGGCCATTAAACGTGTTACACTCCGGATCACTTTTTCGGGTCGTGATGTGGCCCCAGACAGGACACTTCGGACCTGTTCCCTTCCCTCCCTCTTCAACAATGATCAACATAATAAGGACCCAAATATTAGATCTTCTCTTCCCGTTTCTCCGGGAGTTACACAGTGCAGTACGTGATCGGTTACAACCACATGACCTCATCATAGCAGCATCTAGAACACTTCTAAAATCATAGCTCAACAAACCCTGTAGAAAGGTCACTTTGCCACCCCCTCCCACTGAAGCATCCCCAACTTGCCAGAATCCCCATCCCTCCCTCCACCCCCTATAACAGCCAAACATCCCAACATTTGCAATGTAGTCAACATGTCCATTGGGGTATACCCTATGGGGGTCATCTTAGGTTGCACAATTCCACCCCCCTCACCGGGCCCTTCGTCCTGTACGGCCACAATCGGACACAATCAAGGGGAAGGGGGGTGGTGCCTGGAATACATTTCCACCAACAGTCCAATACCCGTCCATGGTATTCTCGTGTAGCAGCCGAGGTTGATCCCGATCAATGACCTCGTGAGACCTCTAGAGTGATGTCTTTAGATCAGCTTCTTGCTGCAATAGTAAAGCCATCGGATCACATATCTTCATGTAGGGATTGTTCGTCATCTTGCTCTTCCTCGCCGTTGTTTCTATGGCCAGTTCTTGCCCGTCGCAGAGTCTTCAAATAATCGTCTACTTGCTGTGGGTTCGTGAAGAAATGTTGTTTAGCTTGGTGGGTTACACTCAGCTTCGCTGGATACAGCAACGCATAGTCAATCTGGAGTGCACGGAGCTTTTTCTTAACATCCAGGAATTTACGGCGCTGTTCCTGCACCACAGGGGTGAAGTCAGGATAAATGGAAAAGCTAACTCCATCACACGTGAGCTTTTGGTTGGTGCGAGCCGCCCGCAACGCAGTGTCGCGGTCACGATAGTTTAGGAGCCGTGCAATGATGGGCCTTGGTGGGGCCCCAGGTATAGGTCGTGGACCAAGTGAGCGGTGCGCCCTTTCAACAATGAATTGTTTGGAAAACGCTTCATTTCCAACAGCAGCCAATAGTATCTTCTCTACGTAGTCCTCCATGCGCCCTGTGTTGGTGGATTCTGGCACACCTACCACGCGAATGTTGTTTCTTCGACTGCGGGCTTCCAACTCCTCATTCTTTGCAGCAATAACCCTGAGGACGTTCTCCATTCTCCAGAGTTGCATGGTATGAGAGGCAGTTGTATCATCATTAACAGATATGCGTCGCTCGGTTTCCGTGATGCGCTTTTCGTGGACATCCATTTTCTGTGCGATGGCGTCCATTCTAGATGATATCCGGTCGACTTTATCCACTATCGTGGCAAACCCTTGCCTCATCTCCTGCATCATCTGCTGTATATCCGACGTGGAGGAACCCTCACTCGTCCCAGTTGTTGATGGGCTTTGGGAGCCCGCCGCGTCTGGCACACTACGCAATCCTTTCTTGTTGCTAGCGGCTTCAAATGTCAGCTTAGGCTGCTTATTATCCTGCTTACCCATCGTGGGTCTCTTGTAGGGATTCGCAGAAAGTGATGATGGTCGTTTCTCCCGTCCTTCTCGGATAGGGAGGGAACTTGTAGACATGAGCACGAAGCAGTGCAGTTTGGCGCTCTCACTATCAGTGCGCAGGGAGGCCCAGACTAGCTGCGCAGTTGCGTTGCATGGGCGGGAGAGGGGTCCGCCGCACCACTTCTTCCAGGTCTGTGTCTACTGTATACAGCCCTTCGAAATTTTATAACGTTGGCATAGGCAGTGCTATCAGGTGCCTATCCAGGTCGTGCAGATGAGGAAGGATCGTAGGCCACCTGTCCGTGAGCCGACAAATGCAGCCGGGGAATGTCTAGGCCTGTACCTCAGGATCACTCGAATGGTGTCTCCAATTCGATTGCAGCCAGTGTCAAAAAGCCCTCCCGGTTGCCCTCACATCTCCCTCACCGCCTCCTCGCAGATCCTGTGCAGTATCTCGTCCGTACTATTGTGGTGTTTCCACCCCTTCGCAATCACCTAGCTCCTGGGTGTATCGTGGTGCTCTGATTGCCGGTATCCGCACTTAAAGCAGAGCAGAGAAGCAATCACTGTCCCTCGCCACTGTCGTTGCGATGAGGATTATGGAGTGGTGCCTCTCGCACTATTTATTCCCCCAGAGCCGTGCACCGGCCTCGATATGTGTCGTAGGGCGTTTTAGCCAAGCGAAAGTTCGTAGCGCCTACTGCATAGCTCATCCGCGTTTTACGGCCTCCAGGAGTCCCCCGTTACCGCTCTTGTTCCCTACAGAGTACTCTTCGGGCACCCACCTGGGTCGCGCTCAAGCAGCCCAAAGCTCCCTGGTCACCACCACAGGCGAGCTACGCCACGTCCAGGTCTGTTCCCACACACCGTCCCAGCCCGATGGTAAGTTCGACGGGAGGGAGGGGGGCGGGGGACGAAGTCGCCTCTGATGTGTTTCAATTACGGGGTTCAGGCGCCCGCATATGTGCCCAAGTCCCCAGCTCCTCACCGTTGGTCGCCGTCAGCAGGGTACAGGTCCACCGCATGCAACACGTGTGTCCCGCTGAGCGTGCAGTCGGTATCCACAGTGAACCAAGTCGGTTCCGTTTCTTTTATCCGTCTGTCTCAGTTAAATCAGGCTCTATCTTGGCAGCGAGTCCCCGTGAGGCCTGTGCGCCTTGTGGAGCGCCGCGGCTTTGCGTAGATTTCCAGCCCCTTCAACACGCTCCGCCCAGCTCCAGCTCAGGTCTCGACAAATATTCCGCTGCCTCTAACTTGGTCAGAACAAGTCGTATCTTCAAACTTTCGCCGATGTTGCAAAGCTATGTTCTCTCCCCTCGTGCTTATTTTCGACAGGAAAGGAGTCAGTATAAGCGGATAAATGAAGGATTAATGATCCAGGCTGCAGGAGCCTCACGTTAGTGCGGCCATACTGCATGTGTGCCCTCTAGCGCCCCCCAAATTCGCTCAAGCTAAAATTCTTCCAGTGGGATACACAGGGCTTTAAGTAGGTCGGGTCTCACCGGTGCTGAGCAACATCAGTTTTTTAAAGGGGGCTTCAAAACAGGTCTCTATCGGGCTCTGTTTTGTGCCTTGGCACAGACGGTCTGTTTTTTTCCGGACTGCAGTGACAGCAGGCACATCAATATGGGTGCTCACACTGCTTACTTATCTCGGTGGAGAAGTTTCGGCATGACATCCAGGGCCCGACTGGGAACCACAACAGGCCCTGGAAAAGTGCTCGGCCACCCCCCCCCCCCCTCTCCACTCAGGGGGGGGGGGGGGTTGGAGGTGCTGCCGAGCTCTTTGCTCTGCCGAGCTCTTTGCCAGGGCCGGTTTTCGGCCTTTTTTGGTACAGGGCCGATTTTGCAGCTATGCTGCAAAAACGGCCCTGTAACAAAAACAGTCCCCAGAGGCCCAAAACCGGCCCCCACCCGTGCGGTGCACTGGGGGATTGCCCGGTGCCTGCTATGGCCGGTCTGGCCCTAATTACATCATGCCAGGTGAGTGTTGTAGGGGAAGGGAAATCCTTTAAAGAGCCATTTTCTCTCTGGATTTCCCTTCTCTTCTTGAAACTCAGGAGCAGCAACAATGTTGTGGTGTCACAAGGGCTTTAAGTGGAAGCTTTTTCAATATTATATTCATGCTATAGTTGCAGCTTATTTATCTTATGCAATTACAACCATTGACAAAGCCAATAGTCCTGAATTGTTGTAGGTAGGATTTTACTTGTTGTATAATAAGTGCAATAAGAAATGTTAAATCATTATTTCTTTAAAGATTTAAAAACACAGGTCAAAAGCGAGGGTCCAGGGTTCATGTTATTCACATAGCCTCAAGAATACTAGTTTTTAGTTGGTATTACAGGACAAAAACAATTCATTGAGGGTAAAGTGCAATGTGTAAAGCAGCAAGGGCGTATGAATGTTATAGATAAGTGTAGCAATCCTCCCCCATGGTAAGACCCTGAGGTGCCTTGGTATCGAGGGATATTATATAGCGGGTCTCCAACTTCCTAAGTAGGGCATCCCTATCACCACCTCTCCTTTGGGGAGGAACACAATCTATAACAAAATATCTCAAAGCAGAGGCATCCTTCCCATGCATTAACTCAAAATGCCTAGCTACAGGATATGTAGGGTCAGCATGAGCAATCGCACGCAGATGTTGTAAGATCCGCTTATGGACCTGGGGTCTGGTGCTGCCTACATATCTGAGCCCACATGGGCATTCCAAAACATAGACCGCAAACTCTGTTTTGCAGTTCAATTTTTGTTTGATTTTGATGGGAGAGGGAGATAAAGGTGTAACTACCTCAAACTTGCTCACGCCATGCTTGCATGCTTTGCAGGTGGAGCAACGCAAAAATCCCTTGCTGTCATCTAACCATGAGCCTGACATAACCTCTGGGCTACTGGATACCAGACTGTCTTTCATAGATCGTGCCTTTCGGTACGTAATGCTAGGAATTTGGACATTGTAGGGCCTAGTATAGGATCATTGGAAATCAGTGACCAATTGTCCTTGATTATCTTGTGAATCATCCTATGCTGGTTGCTGAACCCGATAATTAATCTGGTTTCTTCATCAGGTCCACTGGCAGGGACAGCTGGTTGATTTACACCTCCTAAGCCTAGGAGTTCCAGCCTATTTATTTTGTTAGCCCTAACAATGGCATTATCTATGATGGCTGGTTTATAGCCTCGTTGAAGGAAACGATCCCTACACTGAGATTGTGCCACACGGCATTGCTCTTCGCTGCTGCAGATTCTTCTGACATGAAGCATCTCCCTGTAGGGGATGCTGCGTATCAGATGTGCAGGATGATGGCTATCCGCATGCAGCAGCGTGTTCCCTGCCGTAGGCTTGCGGTACAGTTTAGTTTGGAGAGTGCCTCCCTGAACAAATATTTCAACGTCCAG
Source organism: Lissotriton vulgaris (assembly GCF_964263255.1). Taxonomy (NCBI): domain Eukaryota; kingdom Metazoa; phylum Chordata; class Amphibia; order Caudata; family Salamandridae; genus Lissotriton; species Lissotriton vulgaris. The sequence continues at coordinate 1,313,677,861 of NC_141689.1, forward strand.
GAACACAACGGACTGAGTGCTAATGGTGCTAGTTAGCTGGATATTGAGATTGTTGTTGTTAAGCACTTGTATAAAATCTCTCACCTCAGTCTCAGTCCCATCCCAAACAAAAAACAAATCATCTATGTATCTAGACCAGAGTTTCACCTTCGTATTCATAGTGACAGCGTGTTCTGCCATCAGGACCTGCTCCTCCCAGTACCCCATGTGCAAACAGGCGTAACTGGGAGAGAAGCAGGCCCCCATAGCTACTCCTCTTGTCTGAAGAAATAGCTGCTTTGCAAACAAAACACATTATTCTCTAAACACATTGAGATCATCTCTACCAGCATTTGAGAATGTTCATTAAAGCAAACTTCCCTCTTCCCTAGGAAGTGTCTGATAGCCTTTAATCCATCTTGATGGAATATGCTGGTGTAAAGCGAGGTGACATCCATAGACACCAGCATATAGGTGGGATTCCATCTGAAATCAATGAGTTTCCTGATAAGATCGGTCGTATCAAGGACAAACGAGGGCAAACTTCTTACGTAGTCCTGTAAGAAGAAGTCAATGTATTTACTCACATTCTCCAATAGACTGTTACATGCAGAAATAATAGGTCTGCCTGGCGGTTGTTCATAATTCTTATGGACCTTGGGGATGAAATAAATCACTGGAGTAACAGGATGTTCATTTTTTAGAAATGTGTACTCCTCCATGGTCAGCAAGCCTTTGCTCCGCCAGGCAGACAGTTTAGAGTATATTATGTTCTTGGCTGCAACAGCATCCTGCATTGTTATTCGTTTGTAGCAATCTTTATCATTGAGTTGTTTGTGGGCTTCTTCCAAATACATTTTTCGTGGCCACAAGACCACATTACCCCCCTTGTCTGATTGTCTTATGACCAAATGTTTGTTTGCCTTCAATTTCTTTATCAGCTTGTGATATTCACTGTCTTTGTAATTGTACCGTTTAGTAGAGTGTGAGATCTTGATTTGTAACTCCTTCAATTGGGAATTCACACGCTCATGAAAAATATCAACATTGTCCTTGACCATATCTATAATTATATGACTCTTTTTTGTAAATTTTATGTTAATGAACGTGCTAAATGGATTATCCCTTTTTTTTAAAAAAAGGTGCATGAAGGCAATGTCGTCCAGCCTTTTTATTTTTACAATTTTTGGAAAATGTTTGTTATTGGACTCATGGCTGGTTTTTTGAAATGTGCAATAAGAAAAGGGAAAAGTTTAACTTAAAAAAAAAACAATTTGAATTGATCAATGTACTTTGAGGGCTGCTGATGGGTGTATTTTAATTTGTAAATGAAATGCATTGTATTATTTATGGTATTTGTCGCTTTTATGGTTTTTTATAGTATTTAAAATCAAATAACGCATTTTCAGACTACATATATTTATAATTATGTATTTATATGGTGTATTTCAGTTGTTTTATCTCTTTGAAATTGGCAACCCTTACCCATGTGGGCGTCAATAAGATTTGTTTTTTACCTGTCTTTGTTTCCAGGTTAAACTGAGAACCTAAGTGATATTTATTTTCTTACTATTACTTTGCGTCATTTTGCACCAAACTAGCAATACGATCTGCTATGTCAAAAACATTTGAAACAACATGATGTTTCTTCCATGACTATGATGAAGAGCGGGGTTTTTTTTTTAGCACTGTCACTTTAAAATTAGGAGATTGTACCTGGTAACGTGTCATGTGATCAAGGCCCCACGAAGACTGAAATGCATATTGGCGGCAGTGCTGGGCAAACAATAAAGAAAAAGAGCACTGCAACCTGGGTTCGCTTCGTCTTTTCTATGCATTGGAAGTCAGAGACGAGTATACAGGATATATATATATATATATATATATATATATATATATATATATATATATATATATATATATATATATATATATATATATATATATATATATTTTCTCTTCTTGAACGGTTTCCCACAAGATCTGCCGATCCCGCGACGGTGTGCCACTCTGTATGTGGATGTGGGGTCCGCTTGTTCCTCAACAACCAGAAAAAATGTGAGTTCACTCGAAGGCTGTTTCTAAAAACGGCTTTATTTCTCGCATACGCATTTCAGCAGTTCGCCTTCATCAGTGCGGCAAAGCCATACTAGAATAGCACTATATTTGAGTCTTTCTAAATGTTCAGGGCTCTAATTGGCTGAATCTGGGGCCAATAGGGAGGCAGCATTCACCTTGGAGTGTTGATGACGCGTTGGCATCCGCGTTTTCATACTACAATCATGGGCGTGAGTGCCCCTGTTGCCTCTTTCCCCTGGATGCCAGGCAATACCTACTCCGCTGGTCCTGCCACTGCCCGATGTTTCCCTATATGGGTAAGTTCTTGCTTTTTGGCATCCCTCATCTGCCGCTGGATTTAAAAGTGGTGGAGTCCCTGCAGGTGTACGTCGAATGGCAGTGCACCCTAAATTTGTATAATTTACAACCTGCAGTAGTCGACGGAGTCCAAACAGAGGCAGTTCAGGCAGATTGGAGATAGCTTCTTGATCGGTTTCCCACAAGATCTGCCAAACTCATGACAGGTGCCACCCCTGTATGCCACCCTGTATGTGGATGTGGTGCCCGCTTGTTCCTCAACAACCAGAAAAAATGTGGGTGCACTTGCGGGATGTTTCTAAAAATGGCTTTATTTATTGCAAATGCATTTCAGCAGCTCTCCTTCATCAGTGTGGTAAAGCCATACTAGAATAGCCCTGTAATTGAGTCTTTTTAAATGTTCAGTGCTCTAAAAGGATGATGCATTGGTGTTTTCATACTACAATCATGAGTGCCCTAATTGCCTCTTCCCCCGATGTTTCCTGGATGCCAGGCGACACCCAGCTGCTGGTCCTGCCACTGCCCGATGTTTCCCTATATGGGTAAGTTCTTGCTTTTGGCATCGCTCGTCTGCCGCTGGATTTAAAAGTTGAGGATTCCCCGCAGGTGTTCGTAGATTGGCTTGCAGAGTGGTGGAGTAAGGGGGCGAGCCTCCGGCCAATTCAAAAGGAAACAGCTGTGTAGGACTTACAGGACGGGCCAGGAGGACTTCTTGGCCCCCATAGTCATCCAGCATCCAAGAGGACTACATTCCCCAAAGAGTAGTGCGCCAGGAAGCGCATTGGTGGAGTGGTGGAGAAAGGGGATGTGGCCACCAAAAACCTCTCAGCAAACCCACAGTGTGGGACTTGCTGGAGGTAACAGGAGGCCCCAAAGGACCCTCAATGACCAAGGGGACTTCATCCCCCTACTAGTAGTGCACCACAAGGCATATTTGCAGAGTGGTAATGAAGATTACCAGTAAGTAATAGGACATTACCCCCAGGTCCCTCCGTCCTCGACACCTTCATAATACAAGTGGAGAATACCAAAGCAGAAAACCCGGCCTTCCGCACGCACAAGCACACCCAGGAAACCACAACAAAAGCAGCCACCCAAGGGAGCACCTATAAGGAGGAAAGGAAGACCGCAGGAAACAGCCGGCCCGTAATCCAGAACAGGACAGCAGGGACAAGGACCGGAGACAAAAGAAAAGGCCACGGGCTCCAAGAAAAGGAGGCCGCCAACCCGAGAAACCAGCAACCGGGACCCGGACCAGGTCACCAAGACAAGCCAAAACAACCCACCGGAGAAGACCGCCAAGGTCAGAACCAGCAGGAAGACCCACCAGGAAGACGAGACAACCCTGAAGAAAGCCAAAGAAAGAAATGATCAACGGAGCGCAGGCCCACACTCCCAAAAAGAAAGGACCCGAGCCCAAGAGACCCGAGGAGGAAACCTGGCCGAGGAGGCCCAGGAAGCAACAAGTACCCAGGAGCCGAACAGGATCGAGAACCCGACCCAAAAGACAGGGAAGGGGAAGAACCCCAGAACCCAGCCGAAAGCCCACCAAACAAGGAGAGGCCAACAAGACCGGAAACCAGCAACAAATAAAACACAACCAGGTCGGGAACAGAGAAACCGACCACAAGTCCAGAAAACCCCAACCCCAAAGGGATGGAACACAAGGCAGGAGGGGAGCACAGAGCAACCGGGAACCCCCAGCCGCCGCCCAACGAGGCACAGAGGGCAGCACAAAGAAGGCGCCCATAAGACACAGGACTGCCCAGGAACCCCACACCCAGGCCAGGCCAGCAGCAAGGGCAGGAGCAGCAGGAAAAAGAAAGCCCAGGGAGCACAGCACCCAGACCATCACCACAAGTCCCCAACCCAGCAATGCCGGAGAGGGGCCAAGCAAACCGCAAAAAAGAGGTCAACAAACGCCAACAGAACCGGGAAGCCAGGACCAGAGCCAAGCAACCCTACCACGCAGGAGGAACAGCAGGCCCAAGCAAACCCCAGAAGGAGAGCAGAGGACCAAGCAGCAGGAAACCACAGACAACCCGCAGCCAGGAGGGAGGGACCCGCAGAGGCACAAGCACCACAGAACAGCACCCCAACCCGAGAGAGGGAAGGGCACCCAAACAGACCCGCACCAGGAACAAAGCCCAGGAAAGCAAGGGAGGAAGGAGCGAGCCAGGACCACAGAAACAGGAAAGAACCCGGAAACATCTGGCAACAAACCCCTAGAGCAGGCCGAAAAGGGACAGCACAGCCCGAAACCCAGGAGGCACAGCCCGAGGCCACACACAACCAGCAAGAAGCCGGCAGAACCGGAGCCACAGAACCCCACACAGGCCCACAACACCGGGAAAACAAGCCCGGGAAGAGAACCAACAGCAGGAGAAGGCCCAGAAGGAACCACCAGGAAGCGGCTCCAACGCAGAACACCCTGCCAGGACCCAAAGGGAGACCAGCAAGGAAGCAGAGCCCAAAAAGGAGCCCAACACGCCGGAGCAGCACGCCCCAGCCAAAACCTCAGCCAGGCACCCACCAAGGGAACCAGACGAGACTAGAACAACCCAGGGAGCAAACACCCCCGCGAGCAGAAGGACCAAGAAGCCAACAGCACCCAGCAGCCCCAGGAGGCCAGGCAGGCACCAACCCGGCCCGACCAGGCACACCCACCGAGCAGACAGCGGAGCACGGTGACAGCACACTACCCCGGAGAACAGGTGTCACGATAGGACACAGCAGCAGCCAGGAACAAACCAGGCAGGCACCAACGATAGAAACAGGAGGGGCGGCCAAGAAACACCAGAAGCAAACTAAAGGTAAGCACGGGGAGAGCCATAGCAGAAGCAACCAGGCCAGGCACACAGAAGGCCCCGGGACAAACACCAGTAGCCCCAGGCCGGAGCAAAGGGAGGCCCAGAGCACCAGGAAAACCCAGACGGGCGCCCAAGCAGCCACCAACCAGGCCAGGCCCAGAAAAACCGCAGGGAACAGATGAGAACAGGCGCAGGCAGGGCGGAACAGAACAGCCGAACCCAAGGCAGCACAACCCACCCAAGCGCTGGTAGAGGGGACAAAGCACCCCAGAGAGCCCCCGGCACGACACCGGAAAGCAGCCAAAGACAGGAACCAGGTGCAGCCCAAACGCCGACCAACCCCATAGAAGCCAGGGAGCGGAGGCGAAGAACCAGGGCACACCACAGGAGCAAGGCCACCACAGCCAGCCCGCCGTGGAGACAAGGCCATCCACAGAGAAAGCAGACGCCGAAGAAGCGACCCAAACAGACGAGCAGCAGAGGGCAAGGCACAAGCAAGCAGACAGGGAGAACCCAACAACACAGAGAAAACCCCAGGAGAAAGCAAAAAAGGCAGAGCCAGCAAAAAGGAACCAGCCCCCACAGAGGCGACAGGAACCCACGCCAACCCCGGAGGGGAAAACCCCCAAGCCTGAGCGGCCAAGAGCAGGGGCACAACCTCGAAGAAGGGAACCAAGCAAGAAGCCCCGCGACCCGCCAGCCCTCAGAGAACGGAGAAGAAACGGGGCGGGCAGGCGGCAAGGCAGCAGGCCAGGAACAGAAACATGACCTCCAGACCAAAAAGAGGAGCACAGGAACCCAGCGCCCGACCAACCAGCACCCACGCACAGCGCGGGGGGGAGCAACAGAGCACACCGAAGCACCCGCCACTGAGCATCCACAGGAAGCAAGCAGCGCGGGCACCGGAGGCAGCAGCATGACCATCCAAAAAAGAAGAGGGGACGAAGCATAGCGCCGAACGCATGCACCCCAAGGAGGAGGTCCCCGCACAAACCACGGCACCCCCAGGTGACCAAGACGCCCGAACACGTCACAGCCAGAAGGACAGCCAGCCCCCACAACCAGAACCAGCCCATGAGACACCCAGAAGAAGAAAAGGGGGCAAAACATCCATAGCGGCGGCCAACAGCACAAAAAGGCCCCCACCGGCACAGGGAAAAAAACACCACAGACCCAGAGAAGGGCGCAGGTGCACGAGCAGCCAAAGAGAACCCAGAACACCTACAGACAGGCAAGGGACAGGAAAAGGAACACAGCACTCCAGCGCCCGAGACCACCAGCCACAAAACCACCCAGTAGCCCGCCAAAAAGAAAGGCATCCCAGGGACGCCAACCCTGTGAAACCCAACTGGCCGAGAGCGGAAAGGCCAGGGCCAAAGGGACGAGAAGCGACAGGGAGGGCGCCAGCCACGTGCGCGTGTGTGAGCGTCCAGCAGAACCAACCCAGAAGCATCCACCAACAGCACAACCAAGCCCAGGAAGGAGCAGGGGGCCTGCCCAGAGGGCGGAGAGTGTCCACAGGAAACGAAGAGCATGGGGCACAGCAACACAAAAAGCCGCCCAGGATGCAAAGAAAACGAACACCACGATGTAAATTGACACCCAACACAATGGCAAACACACCAATGAACCAATATGCACAACGTCACAACAGGGACTGAACAGACGGAGCAATGCATAGGATAAATGGCACATGGAGGGTCGGACACGCATAACCTGAAAAGAAGTAAAGACATTCAGCAAGGGCTGTCAGAACTCCGAGAAAAATCTCGAACAGCAAGTGAAATGGCACATGAAAAACCAAACCAGCCGATCCAGGAGAAGCACGAACTCACAACCCCGGCACGGCTCGGGGCAAGCACTGCTGCAGAAGTACTGCGTGCAAACCGATAGCGCCACCGGAGCCCACTGCCAATACAAAACAGAGGACCCCAGAAAACAACCACAGAACCGGAGCCAAAAGCCCGGGCCCCGAACCAGCAGCCTCCCATTTGCGAGCCATCAACAGAAGGCAAACCAGAGCCCCAGGACAGCCAGCCAAGGCAGGGGAGCCACCGGAACCCGCAGCAGTAGCCGCAGAAGGACAGCGCAGCCCTGGCACCGAGGCAGCCCGGGATTTCGTCAGCATGGAGGGGCAGCAGAGGCACAGAGCCGGTCGGCGAACACAGGACACAGAAACATAGGAAGTACACGTCCAGCATCCTCCACAGAGCAAGGCAACAGTGTACCACCAAAATTCCAGGCACAGGGGAAATGACCAAAAACAGCGTCAACACCCAAACACGAACACTGCTGAAGGGCCCAAGGAAATGCAAGTGGTGAGAAAGAAAAACCCCGCAAGCGGGACTCACCCAGAGCGGGGGCCCACCCCAGGAACAAGGCCCCCACTCCACACGCCATCACAGCCAGGAACAGCAGGAGCATATCCATCTAGGCATGTCCCCCCGGCCAAGCTCGGGAAGACGAGCCCACGACCCGGACGCAACATCACAGGAACTCCAGCCCCAGTCGCAAAGGACCGGTAGGCACACGAAGTGCATAGCAGAACACCTGCTTTCAGACAGACTGAATCCCAGCAAGCCCGGCAGGCCAGGAGGCAGTCCAGGGAACCCCGCACCCACACAGCCAGGCAGTCGGGCAGGGGGAAGAAGAGAAGCACCGCCACTCCAGCCCAGCAGGAGCAGCACCAGCACACCATTCAATCTGTCGACAGACAGAAAAAAAGAACAGGAGGGCTGCTGGGTAAGTACTGCTTATGTACTCCCGGGGGGAGGGGCAGTATTAGTATCCCAGCATTCCTCTTGTTTTTTTCTGTCGGGAGATGATCATCTCCACTTGTATTATGAAGGTGTCGAGGACGGAGACACCTGGGGGTAATGGTTGTGGGATAAAGTCCACTTTACTCCTGAGAGACCTTAGGGGCCAAAAAGACCTCCAGCTACCTCCAGTAAGTCCTACACAACGGAATTCATGAGAGCTGGTCGGAGGCGGAGGCTCAGACCCCTTTCTCCACCACTCTGCAAATGCAATCACTATTTAAAAAACCATAGAAAATCTCTGGAAGAAACAAAGGTTACAGGGACATTATAGTTAGGAACTAGAATTAAAAAAAACTTAGAAATTCACTAAAAACAAATGTTACAGGGACGTTCTAGTTAGCAAATCCAATTTAAAAAAAACCTTAGAAATTCACTAAAGTAACCAAAGGTTACAGGGATGTTATAGTTAGCAAATCCAACTTTTAAGAAACCTTAGAAATTCACTGAAAAAAAACAAAGCTTACAAGGATGTTATACTTAGCAAATACAATTTAAAAACATTCGAAATTCAGTGAAAAACTGAAGGTTACAGGGACGTTATAGTCAGGATGACATTTCACTCATACAAAACCAGAGAAATTCAGCCATTATAGTTACCTGAGTTAACTATAACTCGTGCCACCGCAATTAACTGCTTATGACCTCACATATTACATCATTCATGACATGGTCAGTTCTGGCGGGACTGTTCCAATAAGGCACAGGGACAAGATTGATTTGCATATAGCTGTGTCTGAACTGGGGTGGCAAAGTGAGCCAAAGAACGATGATGGATTCAACCCTGATCTGTGACTGGGGGTGAGTGTTTGAAAAGTTTCAGCACGAAGTCCATCATTTCCTTGTGTTTGATATCTCAAATGACACCACTGATGACATCACCCACAGCATCTCTCTCACGCTCATTCACACCCAATTAATCTTGTATACACCCACTGCAACTCCCACACAACCATTCACATATCTATACCAGTACTTACACACCCACTCACTGATTCATAGATCTACACACACATCCACTCACTCACCCATACTGCCACTCATAGACCCACTCACTCACTAACACAGCCATTGACATATCCACTCATATACCCACACAGGCACTCAAACACTGAGTGAGTCAGCCATAGAACTACTCACACACCTAGACACTCACCCATTCACTTAATCACAGTCACTTACTCACCCAAACAGTTACACACCCCCTTACTCATACAAATAGTAACATGTACTCACTCACCAATACAGTTAGTGACAGAAGCACACACTCATTCATATAGCCACTCTCATATTCACTCACGCATACAGTCACTCATTTACACCCCATCGCTCACCTAAAAAGCCTTTCACATACACAGTTACTCACCCCTACTGACACATGCACTCAATCACCGACACAGCCATACAGACACTCACTCACCCAAATAGCTTCTTAGACACATACACGATACCCCATACGACCACTGACTCACCCACTCACTCATCCATACAGGCAGACACACACCTCTCACCCACACACCCAGACAACCTTAGAGGTAGTCAGACAACCAATCAATCATCCATATAGGTATTCATGTACCCACTAACACACTCATACACCTACTTAACCATCACCTAACAGACAGATACACTCATTTACACAACCAGTTACCTATACATTCACTGAAACACCTAATCACCCACTTATACAGTCAGTCATGCACCCAGTGAGTCATCCATGCAGACAGTCATACATCCACTGATTCAGTAATAAACCTTAGTATATATATTTAAGAGTCATAAACTTTTTAAAAACAGTCACTGGACGATGTCATCAGTTATGTCATTTGAGATGTCATCAGTGATGGTACTAACCATGTCATCAGTGATGTAATAAGTGAGGTCATAAGTAATACATTGCGGGGCGCGAGCTATAGTTAACTCAGGCTGAATTTCTCTTGTTTTGTATGAGTGAAATGTCAGCCTGACTATAACGTCCCTGTAACCTCTGTTCTTTCACTGTATTTAAATACATAAATAAATAAATACATATATATATATATATATATATATATATATATATATATACACACACACACATACATATCTGTGTTGTTATGCACTGGCGGTGAGGAATTGAAATAAACAAAAAGAAAATACTCATTACATTGGGGCGGTGGGATGTCTACTGAGCAGAGGACTTGGAGAAATATACACAGAAATTATACTGTAAAATAAAATGTGCCTAAGAAGGGTACATATTAATGCTCTCAATATCGGTCATGGGCCGAAGATGGTACAATCGTACTCTGGCACCCAGCCACATGACCCGGTAAAAAAGGAAGAGAGTGGAATCACACAATCCGGAAAACAAAGCAAGCAGACAGAAAACAACACTACCTACTGAACAGTTATGATCAGGCGACCGAGAGACAGTTGAAAGAAAACAGCAAGGGAAACAACCCCACTAGAATAAAGAAAGAAAGACTACTATGGAGGACTGTAATAAGGGGTTGAGACAAACAAGGCCAAAACAAGGGAGGGCTATTCAGTCCCCACCTAAAAAGATGGAATAACAGATGGAGAAGGTACTTGACTGAAGCAGCATAAAAAACAGAGGAATAAATGTGGTAAGACCAACACCAGAAGTGAAGGTCCAAACCAAAGAACCAGAGTAAAGAACTGAAGTAACAGATGGAAAGGCAGTGCCTACATTCTATCAAGTGTGGAGGCCAGAGAAAAATGAAAGTTCCTGTTTGTATGGGACGGCCTGTGCCCGACAACAAGCCATGTAGCATCATGAGTGTGGATCCTGATGTCACCCAAGATTGTATTTGGTATGCTTATTAGTTCAAGGAAGAACAAACCCCCCAAAGGATTGGAACTGTATAAACACTTGCGACAGGTGAAGTAAACTCCCCAGAAAAGAATCCCAAGGGATCACCAACATCTGTACGAACCAACCCAGAGTGGATAGTCAAGAAACCCATGTTCGAAAAGAAACAGGAGATGAAAAATATCCAGAACCCCTAAAAGGGGTTAAAGGCATATCTGGAGAACGGGCAGTTCAGACACTAGGGGGCAGATTTACAAGCCCCCTGCGCCACCAGTACGTCACTTTTCGTGGCGCAGGGGGCTCCTCCCTATTTAGAAGGAAAGGAAAAGCCACCCTGAGTGACTTTTCCTCTCCTTGTAAATACGGCCCCTTCACATGCACCACTTTGCGTTGAAGGGGCGTTCCATGGGTGTTGCTGTGGGTGTTCCCACGCAACACCAATGGACACATCTCCAGATTTACGAGAAATCGTAAATCTGGACATGCGTCTGAATGCTACCCCACCCTAGAGGTGGCGTAGCGAGGTGCTACGAGGAGAAAGCTGCCCCTTGCTGCACAAAAACAATCTCCCCACGAAGCAGGCATCCTTGCACCATGGTGCAAGGGTGTCTGTGACAGCGCATGGCTATAGTTTGTGCACCAGCGCAGGGGGAAGCACAGAAATGCAACATTTTCTTGTAAATTTGTTGCATCCCTGTGCTTCTGAAGTGCTGCAGCGTGGCGCAGCCAAAGGGTTTGCGGTGCCGTGCTACTGCACTTCCTTGTAGATCTGCCCCTTGATGTTGTGGTTGGTATTGGAGGTGTCATCGAAATGTCTCAAACAAACACAAAAATATTCCCCAATGCGAAATGCAACCGCAGCTTTGCACAGGGTAGAAGCAAATCAAAACAGGCCATACAGGGGCACAGAAGAGAAAAGGGTCACCAATTAGGCTGCCCATGCCAAGATACGGACAACGTGGGTCCACAAGGAACCTAAAGAGAGAAAGCGAAAGGCAGGAGCCCATCTTGCCCATGTATAGCGAGAATTAGCACAAAAACTGCAAACGCCTGAAGAGAGTAAAGAAGGAACACCACCTTGGTCAGGACCCGATAACGCACCAAAGGCCAAGAACCATGCCCATTCCCTTGCGTCTGCTGGGAAAGAAGGGCACCAGATAGAGAGGAAGGAAATAACTCTCCAGCTAGTGTGGAGAAACACCTAAACACATGGAGGAGCAAGAAAAACGCCTGTACACCATCTTCCAAAGTGAACCGTTGCATCACAGCACAGCATGTGAAGTCCCCTAAAAGGGGCACTATCGTGTCAGAAACTTATGAAGGAAGACCTGTAAGGCATACAGACAAAGTAGTCTACAGGACAAGGAACAAGGCAACAGTGCATCTGAAGAAACCATGAAAATACCCTAATCAGAAGTTGGGGAGGAAGCAAACGAGCACTGTGCAACCACCGGCATAGAAACTCAACTGGGCCAAAAAATAAGACTCGCTCCAAAAACAGCCAAGTACCACAACCTGCCCTCGACAGGCTAAGAATGCAAGTAAAGAAAATATCTGCCAGGGCAGAAGTACCAGAGCGGATGCCACTCAGAGTTGACAAGTGAAAAGAAGAAGCCAACAGACACTGCCCTAGAACACCTCAGACAGAAAGGCCATCCCTGGACAGACTGAGTATGGGGGATAAGAAGAGAATGGTATAGCAAACACGGCTTAAGATGCCTCTCCACTTTGACTGTCCCGAAAATGATGCAAAGCAGAATCAGCGTGAGCCCCAAACAGATGGTGACCATCAAAAGGCATGTCTACCAAGGTAGATTGAACAGCTTCTAAAAAACCCACGGTGCATAGCCAGGCACTCCGGCGAAGTGCCACTGACAGAGCCATGGCTTACCTGACAGAATCTGTGGTATCCATGCCACATCCAAACAGCAATTTAGCTGCCTGTCGGCCGTCCTGGAGTAACTGGGTAAGAGTGGCTCATGCCTCATTCGGGTGCAAGGGGAGAAGGCACGAGAACAAATATCACAACACAAGAGAAAAACGGCCCAGGACACAAGTGGTATTAAGTGAGCGCAAAGCGGAACTTGAGGCAGAAAAGATATTTGGGCTCAGATTATCGAAACACCTTGACTCCCTGTCTGGAGGGACTCCTGGAAAGGCATGATTGTCAGGGGAGGATGTAGCAGACGGAACTATGAAGCTGCATGAAGTAGGCTACTGAAGGAGGCAGACTGGGTCTTCAGGGATAGGACGGTGCCTATTAGCTATAGACCAGTCCACCTGAAATGGACTTAGCCCAAGAGCCCAGCAAAATATCAAATAGGGTCTCACTGAAGGGGCGCACAGGCTCACCGGCTATCTGGCCCTGATGAAGCACCCTAATTAAGGGATCAATGGTCAGCTCCACAGAGAGGAGCTTCAGCTCCAGAACCACTGCAACCCTTCTCAGGAGCTCAGCGAAAGCCGAGCTATTCTCATTAGGGTAGGAGGAGAAAACAAGCTTGAGGGGGGGGGTGACTAAAGGCCACTAACCTCATCAAGTTCAGACACCCAATGAAATTCCAGAGAAAGCTGAGCAGCGTTGCTCATATCATCACGACTCCACAAAAACACCTGTCTCCCAAAGTAAAAACAGCTGGGGTCTCCTCTGAAGAAGGAAGAAGGTAGCGTGGGGTGACCCTCCCTGCTGACCATGCTGTGACTTTGGCATCAATGTAGCATAACCTCGTCATCGGGTAAGAGAGATACAGGAATGGCGATCAGCGCCGTTGACATCATGTTCAGAGTCGGCTGAACCAACACTGGCGCTGCAGGTGGGAACCCCAAGGGGCTGTGCACCAAGCCGAGGCAGATTCTCTCATGAATCCAGAGGGCCTCATTGATGCCAGAGGAGACCCTGCCAGCATGAATTCAGTTAAGGAGCCTCTGGCTTCCTTGGGGCAGAGATGCGTACCAGGGGGAGGCAGAGAACCAAATATTGAATCCAAAAGAATGAAGGGCATAAGGAGCACTCCGTTATTGTTCCCTTTTAGCACTGTATCCACTGGTGCTCCGATTTGTCAGGGTAGTCAATCCTGCTTTGAGTTACTAGAGGTTACGATTGGTATTGAGACCAATCAAACCGGGCACTGTTCACTTGGCGCTCCGCGCTTTAAATATGCTTAACACACTTTTTAACTTTATGCTTGTTTTTATTCTTATTCTTTAGTTTTTATACTCGGTTTCTATTGTTCATGTATTTTTTACTTATTTCATAACATAACACAAACATATGATTCAATTCATCATTTTTGTAAACATTGTGACATGATTACACATTCAATACTTTGGCTTCATATTTATACATAAAACAATATACAAAACATTAACAAAAGAGCCCTATGCATTTCGGCGCCACAACGGTGCCTTCATCAGGGGCGTGTCTGGTGTGTCCTATGACTGGTGTGAAAAATCGTGTCGCCTCACTTGCTGGACTCAGTATCCTGTCTCTGTGGAAGATATATTTGTGATCACTTATCTTCGCCCGGACTCTATATCTATGTAGCCAAAGGTTTTCCATCGTATTAGAAGTCCCACTCTCGACCGGTCTCCTTCAAGACCGGTCGAGAGTGGGACTTCTAATACGACGGAAAACCTTTGGCTACATAGATATATGTATATTGTTTTATGTATAAATATGAAGCCAAAGTATTGAATGTGTAATCATGTCACAATGTTTACAAAAATGATGAATTGAATCATATGTTTGTGTTATGTTATGAAATAAGTAAAAAATACATGAACAATAGAAACCGAGTATAAAAACTAAAGAATAAGAATAAAAACAAGCATAAAGTTAAAAAGTGTGTTAAGCATATTTAAAGCGCGGAGCGCCAAGTGAACAGTGCCCGGTTTGATTGGTCTCAATACCAATCGTAACCTCTGGAGAACCAAATATAGCATGTAGGGAGAGATACTATTCTCTCAACTGATGAGTCACCGCGGAGTCATGCGAAGCTCCTGCACTGCCGATGGCCAAAGCTGAAGACAGGAGCCATACTCTTTCGAGTCATGGTGAAAACCTAGACACCACATACAAATTCTACGAGTGTCCGGGACCAACATTTTTCATCCACGGGACCATGAGGACACCAGAAAAAAGCACACTGTGTCGTCGACAGAACACCGAAAGAGGCCAAAAATGGCCAGGGAAACTACTCTCCGGATCCGCATAGAAGCACAGAAAGGACAAAACTGATGTCAGCGTGTCAGGGGACGACTTATATGAACTTTGCCGACATCACATCAGTTGGCAATGCTGCTATAGAAAAATTTCTGGATCTAGTCTGGCGGCTGAGGATAATTCAAAAGCAAGGAATTTGCGGCTAGATGTCTCCATCAGATCCCTTTGTTGCAGATCCCGACTTTGACACTTATGAAAGTAGACTTTATGGATCTATCAGCTGACATCATACAGGTCAAGGCCTTCCTGATTGCTGTACTGGATCTCGTTAGGATGGCTCCAGCACTCTCTGAGTCACCCCCAAGGGAATATAGTTTCTGATAGCTTGGTGCCTCCTGTGACCCTCCCCAGGGCCACCCCTGTATGAGCTCCAGCCCTGGCACCAAAAAAGAAGTTGCAGCCTGCCAAAATGCGGTAACCAGTTTGGTCTGAGATTGCCTTTGCAACGTTACAGATGGCGTCCACAATGCCGCTCTCAAAATTGCCATCTTTGGACAGCATTATTGATGGTTCGAGGGAAAACATTAAGGTGAACTTTAAAGATGTTCCCTTGACAGGGCACCTCCATTGTCAGATGGAGGAGAGTTCCAGCTCTGACCCCAGTGCCTGATAAAGATGATGGTCGTACAGAGTATGATGATTCGGACACTAATAACCTCCATCCCAGTTATAATACAGCTACTGGCTTATATCTCAATTTACAAAATGTGAGTGGCCAGGACACTTCACTAGAAGGGGGCATTCCTGATTGTTTTGGTCCTGCTTCAGTCAAAGTTTCCTCATTTATAAAAGCAGCTGAAATCTTGCAACTGACCCGGTGTCTATGGAGGTGGAGTGTAACATTTCGACTGAAATCTTGCAATCACATCACTCCAAACCCTTGTGTCCATTCATTGGGGCTCCCTTGAATCCTCTCATGGATGCATATGAGATGCCTTTCTCTGGCTCAGAAGTACACAGACAATTAGCCAGCTACCAAAAGTCTGCTCCAGTTGAACCCCACTTTCTATCCTCTCTCCCATCACCAGAAAGCCTGACTGCCCTAGCGGAACACAAATGCCTTTCACATGAAGCCTCTAGACTGGGAGTCAAATAACGTGTCTTTGTTTCTGGCAGCCTAGCCTTCCACACTGCCTATGCCACTTGTCTACTGAATTGGTATTTTGATGCATCGTCGAAATTCACAACATTTCCAGTGGTCAGATTACCTCACCACATGAAAAAGCTGTTTTCAGATTTTGGCAATGACTGATTTTATGTATGCAAACAGATTCTGCTGCCATTATTGCAATGGGTACAGATGTAATGCCACATCTGCATGCTTGGATACATTCCTCTGGCTTCTCTGGAGATGCAAAATCATACTCATGGACATGCCCTTTGATGGCAAGCCGAATATTCATAGAGAAGGCTAACTCACTCCTCCCTGGGGTGCTCAAAAACAGTAAAACTATGACAAATGCATGGCTTGTCCACCCTGGCGAGTCAATTCCACCTCCAATATAGAAAGTTCTGCGGCTTCTGGAAGGCAGTACAGTCTCAGCAAATACAAAATTCTCAGTCTCACAGTGGGGTCCAGCATCAGTTTGTTGTCCTGACAACCGCAGAATCTCTCTTCACGAAAGTGTTGACGGTTATGGTGGCTTCACTGCAAGGGTCAGAAGTCCATGTATTTCTGTATTTGGATGGCTGGCTTGTGAAAATGTTGCAACCAACGAGAGTCACTGTTTCCTATCAGAAGAGAAAAAGGAAAGGAAAGGAACTCTAGTCGTCCTACTACTCTGTTTGTGGGGGATAGTGTGTCCTGATCTTGATGCCCTCACACACACCAAAGGATGTCATGCTTCATCACTGGGCTGTTGCTCCTCGTCGGGCTAGCGCTGCAATGCCCTACGGGGGATCTTTTGATAAAGCTGTGTGGGTGCGTGGGGGTGAGAGGCAATGAAGTCCTAATGTGAAGTTGAAAAATGACTGACCTTCCCTCCAGTTCCTAGATACAACTCCACTCTCTAGGCTGCCAACTGACTTCGTTAACTACAGACATGACTAACACTCGTCAGTTCCTTAATGACCAGTAATTTAGGTGTCCCAGCAACACTATAGTGACAGAAAAGCCCTTGCTTTATAACATCATGTAAATATTTCCTATACAAAGTTGTAACGCATACAAAGAGTATCCAGCCACTACTATTCCTATACTCATTTCCCCATTCCAATATGGCCCCCACACTGACATGAGTGACTGCTCAGCGTGCTCCTTGCTCGACAGCCACTCACATGACTCAGAAACGCCACTCCTCCAGGTCGAGTGTTCGGCAGTTCAAAAACAGAACACCAGCGTCTTTCCAATACTGGCCAAGATGGCATGAGGTCGGGTAGGTGTAACGGCACCTTCTTCTACGAGGCACAGTGAGTACAATCCTTGCTCTGAGACACCTTGGCATCCAGTATAGCGTGACACACAGTAGTGTTCTACTCTTCATCATTAACGCTATCACTGCTTCATTTCTATTTTTTAACCTACTACAGGTCTCTAGGGACCCACAGACCGATTCTCATGGGGAATTTTTCTCGCATTTAAGAGGTGAGCACTCCGCTTTGAGATAATTACTAATCAACTATCACCATACACAGAGTGATCTGGGATTTGCCATTAATGGTGGGTGTGAGAAGGTGGCCTGGCATATGCGGTCCACTACTTATAGTGGGCACCTTGCACCAGTCTAAACAACCTTAATGATGTTAGGTTTAGGACAACCTTTATTGAAAGCTATCCTAGTTGTAGCTGTGTAGCCTTCAGGCTAAGTCTTGAAGCAGTGTAAAGCAGCTTGGTTTACCAGATTATAACCTCTTGAATGACCAAATGAAAGGAGAACCACACAAGGTATATATAAAATATATGTATTTATTACTAAACACTCTCTACTAACCTCTTTATGAGATTAGAGAACAAGATATACAATATCAGCACAATAGAACTTCAGTAAATAGCACAAAATACAATGGGCCCCAGGGAGAGACCAAACCATATATTCAGAAAGTGGTATAAGAACCACGACTTGACTAGACACAGTGCCGAGAGCACTTAGAATCGCTGGGACCCCAAGGAACCGCCCAAGGTAGTGACACAGGGGACCCATGGGGGACGTGTGCAGTGTGAGAACACAGCCGCGAGCTCCGTTAGCTGCTATAGAGAAAGTCGCGGTTGGAAATTTAAACTTCTTTAGACTTAAGGGGTTCTAGAGCCAACACCCATGGGAGCACCAAAGTACTCGAGTTACCTCACCCAGGGTAGCCGGGTGCATAGGTGTCAAATGGTGTTGGGAATCGTTATCGTTTTCAATGGCGACCTGCTGCAAAGTGCTGCTGCTGTGAAGAAGAAACGTGTCCGGTGTGATCCAAGCCTGGATCGAAGATAAGAAGAATCTGAAAGCAAAGGACAGAATCTGGGTCACTTGCCAGTGACCAGGGGCACGATAGACTAATTCCCACCAATGTCAGGTGCTTCAGGTGTGAAGAGGTGAAGCTTGACTCTGAAGCCACGAGGACCAGGAGACGTCGATGATGACCAGGAGCTGGATTTGAGCTGTCTCTTGAAGGATGTCGAGTGCTGCTGCGTCGGTGCTCGGATTGAACACAACAAGCCTTGGCAACAGCAACCCATGCAGGAAGAGAAAAGATGCTTTGGTGTGGACCAGCAAGGTCTGAGGGACTCCCCAAGCGATGGAGAGTCAGGGCACGTCTGGAGTAACCAGGGAAGCCCAAGGAAAGTTAAAGTTGCTTCTCAGGGACCCACAGGTCGACGGACCAGGGATTGCGAAGGTACAGCAAGAGTAAACACAAAAGGCCAGCTCACGGAACACTCGTGGAGTGTAGGCCGGCAATCTTCGGTGGGAGTGCTGCTCGGGGACTGGGATACAAGTAACCCAATGCACAGCCTCAAGGATAGTCAAGAAGCATATGCACTTGCAAATGTGCACGGTGTCCAGGGGTTCTGGTTCCATGGTCTCCACGAGGGCTATGGCTCTCAGCTTTGCTGGGAGCTCGGGTCAGCCTTTGGGAAGTCTGGGAACCCACCTCCTGAGTTGCAAATTCTTTTGAGTCAGGAAGGAGCTTCGAAGATGCACACCGGTCAGATGTGTCTTTGGTGCCTGCCACGCAGGGGAGTAACTCCTTTACTCCAATGAGATCCTTCAGTCATCTAGCACCTTGTAGATTGTCGAAGTTCCAGGATTCAGTATCAGAGTTTCATCCAGGTAAATCTAAAGTCCTGTAGTCAGGGGTTCCTACTTTATACCCAAGGAAGGGGTGAGAAAAACTCTGGGGACCCACCTATGGGAGAGTTTGGAAAGAGGGGTGGCTACACCCATTTCCTTTGTCCAGTTTCGCTCCAGAGCAGGGGCTGGTAGCCCCTGCAACCGGTTTGACCTGGGCTATGCACAGGGACACCAAATGAGCCACCACTGCAAACTTCAAAGCACTCTTGGAGCGCACCCACCCAGCCCCAATACACTAAAGCATGTCTGGGAGGTGGTTACACCTCCCTGTGATAGGAAACCTATTGTCCAGGCCTCCCCTGCTGGAGTTTCATCCAGCAGCAGGAGGCCAGATTAGTGTCTTTGGCTGCAGCATCCATTTTGTGATGCCAGGGTTCTGTTAAGCTGGTACCGGGTGTACCGGTGTGGCCATGTTTCTCCCTCTAGGAGGGTGAAATCATACCTCAGCCGTCAGCACTGACAGGGAGATATGATTCCAAGCTGTTTGACACCAAAGACAACATGTCTCCTTGCAGCCATTCCAAAGTTAGCATTTACCGCTAGGTTATAATGCACTTAAGAGTATATGGTCTGGCTGCATCACTGAACAACCCCGGAGAATAGATTCCAAAGGCTGCAGAGGGGCCCTACTCATGCATGGGAACCCTCTCACACAAAACCCAGCACCCTGCCTTCAGGATGGATAAGGCCTGCCATAGAGTTGACTTACAGGTTTATGTGTGCAGTGATTTAAGGTAGATTAGGGAACCTATATCTAAATAAGGGGTGCATACACCACCTTACATAGGCTGCTGTAGCAGACCTGTGGTGTCATTTTGGAAGGCTGCCCAGGGGTGGCATAATACATGCTGCTGCCCCTGGCAGACCTCTTGGGTACCTATGCCCTGGGTACCTAGTGTACCATACACTAGGGACTCATAAGGGTACCCAGTATCGAATCTAGAGTGTACCTAAAGTACATGGAATCATTTTAGAGAGGAAGCAGCTAGGCTGGGGTCCTGTATAGCAGGGCCCCAGGCAGACTAAAGTCGAAAAACAGTGAAACATCAGCAAAAAGTTTGGGGAAACTATAAGAAGCAGATCCTACTCTCCTACAGTGGGGTCTAGCATTTTATTCATATGTTATTTGCACTGGTACTATACCTACCGACCATGGTGGTCCTAATAAGCGATACTGGGTTCTATGTGTTTGTCTCTTTGACTAGACATTTCGACCTCCTCGCCATAGCAAAAAATAAACGTACACCATCATGTATGTTTGTTTGTCTTGTCTTTTTTCCAATATAGCTCACTCATAGCTGCACAGTTTGTATGCTAACTCTATAAAGATTACCATGAGCACTTGGCCTACCAATGAAAGATCCAGGTCATTTTACGATGTGTTAATATATATATACAATTAGTTTTTTTGTAACTTACTTCTCCATGATGTTCTACTTTTGTCATTCTAGAGTACTACTCCTACACTTACCAGTGGCACTAGATTACTATAGGCCATTATCTTCTTTACAAATTATCTTTATTGGTTCAAAAGAAGTGCTTTTGGATGTCCTCCTGAGACCGCAATTTAGAGCGAAACATGTCGACCTAAAAGCGTATCCACTAGGGGTATGCTACACACCTAGCTACAGAGGGTCATTATACCCCTCACAGCAGCACCACCTTCTTGGTTTTTAATAAGCATGGGCGGAAAATCCGTTACGCTCGCGGATTTTGCGGATTTTCGGTAAATTCGCAATCCGCGAGATCCGCGAATTTCCCGCAAAATCCGCAAATTCGCACGCAGCGGATTTTTTTTTCTTGGTGATACAATTTTGCTGCGTGCGGTGTAAGTTCGCAATTGCGAACTGGTACAAAACCCTCGCGAACTGGCAGAAATCCTTGCGAACTGGCAGAAATGCTTGCGAACACAAAAAAAGCATTCAGCAGGTTCAAAAGTTCAAACTCATCATTAGTACCCATTCCCTGTAGTGCTTCCTGACAAGGGCCCCTCCAGAGTTCAGTTGCTAGTTGCAACAATTATATGACCCTGCTCTGACCCTCACAGCAGGCTCATAGAATAGCTACAAGTAGGCCACAAAGGTCCTGGAAAAAAAAATTGCACTGCAACAGAAAGCAAATTACAGATAAGGAAGCAGGTGCCAGACTGGAATTTTAAAACAGTGACACATTAATAAATCAACCCCAAATTAATTCATGTCAGTTGAAGCAGGCTGGTGTGCTTGCTTTCCACCCCCATAATCTACAGTGATGATGAACCAGAGGGTGGCATTGATGCACCAGAGGATGGCATGGGTGAAACAGAGGGTGGCAGGGGTGAAACAGAGGGTTCTGGGAACCTGTGATGATGAACCAGACGTAGAAACAACATAATCGTGACCGTTGCGAGCCGACATGTAAGTTCGCAATTGCGAACTGGTACAAAACCCTTGCGAACTGGCAGAAATCCTTGCGAACACAAAAAAAGCATTCAGCAGGTTCAAAAGTTCAAACTCATCATTAGTAACCATTCCCTGTAGTGCTTCCTGACTAGGGCCCCTCCAGAGTTCAGTTGCTAGTTGCAACAATTATATGACCCTGCTCTGACCCTCACAGCAGGCTCATAGAATAGCTACAAGTAGGCCACAAAGGTCCTGGAAAAAAAAATTGCACTGCAACAGAAAGCAAATTACAGATAAGGAAGCAGGTGCCAGACTGGAATTTTAAAACAGTGACACATTAATAAATCAACCCCAAATTAATTCACGTCAGTTGAAGCAGGCAGGTGTGCTTGCTTTTCCCCCCCATAATCTACAGTGATGATGAACCAGAGGGTGGCATTGATGCACCAGAGGATGGCATGGGTGAAACAGAGGGTGGCAGGGGTGAAACAGAGGGTTCTGGGAACCTGTGATGATGAACCAGACGTAGAAACAACATAATCGTGACCATTGCGAGCCGACATGTAAGTTCGCAATTGCGAACTGGTACAAAACCCTCGCGAACTGGCAGAAATCCTTGCGAACTGGCAGTAATCCTTGCGAACACAAACAAAAAAAATCTGCAAATTCGCGAGAATTCGCGGATTTTGCGGATTGCGAGTTCGCAAATTCACAAAATTTGCGAACGCCAGATTCGCAAAATTCGCCCATGCTTAGTATTTAACAATGATAGATGGACTTCCTTTTTCAATAAATTCACTTACTACCCCGCCAGTCATTTTTTAACTTCACATTAGGACTTCATTGCCTCTCACCCCCACACACCCACACAGCTTTATCATAAGATCTCCAACAAAGTGACCCCTCGGGGGACCCATAGGGCATTGCAGCGCTGGCCCAATGAGGAGCAACAGCCCAATGATAAAGCATGACAAATTTTGTGGTGTGTGAGGGCATCAAGATCAGGACAAACTGTCCCCCACAAACAGAGTAGTAGGACGACCAGAGTTCATTTACCTTACTTTCTCTCTCTTCTGATAGGAACAGTAACTCTTGTTGGTTGTAGGTTCTCCTCAGGAGCCCAAGGCACTGGACCTTTATGTAGCTCCCTGTGTCCCCCCTCTCTTTAATTTTGTGAAAATGTTGATCAATGAACACCTCAAGCGGACAGAGATTCTACTCCATGATTTGGCATTACCATTGACACCCAAATGTCTTGCCTATCTCCTTCATTGGGCAGTACTGGACACGACCTGCATAAAGGTCTGTCTTCATTTTCCTTAGAGGATAACAGATATCCAGGAGGGGATTTTGAGGTTCTGAATCAGACTCTGGAGCTTGTGTATGCATGGACTCCTGTCCTGGTCTTCCTGTTGGTGCTGGATAGCTGATTTTTGCCCTTCTGTAGGGCCTTAGTTTACAGGGGAGCCTCATGGCTCAGGTCCAAATCTGCACTAGTGGATGGAACTCTCCAAGCTTTTGGTGAGTAGTCCTCTACCATCGGTAGGCTTTGCCTATCAAGGGCATAGATACCCACTCACTAGGGTACCTCTCTGTGCAAGGTAATGTGACAGAACCTCTGGTCCATTTGGAGGATCGAGTGCTTGAGCTATGACAAGTTCACCTTGCAATAAAGCCATTTCTCCTTTCCTTCTCAAGGAGCACAATCAGATGCTGCCAGACCATATCTCCTTCATCCATTACATCAATTCAGAGGGCAGTGTGGGGACATGGACCATATGTTGGGAGGTGATTCGCCTCTGGCAGTGTCTATAGCAATAGGAAATATTCCTGGTTGAGCATCATCCCACAGGATCCCTAAATGTGAAGTAAGACGGTCTGAGTCACCACTCACTGAAGAACTGGATATGGGAGATGTCCCGAAGTGATGAAGGAGATCTTGTTGGGGGGTTCCAATCATAGGCCTCTTCCCTATTGCCCAGAACAGAATGTTTTCTCAGATCTGGCTGAAGTTTATTGCCACAAACCGGTCACAGAGAAACTGGTGCGCTGATCTTTTGTCACCCAGCACTCGACCGCCTCTTCATCTCCTATGCTAAGTTGACCTTCGAGCTGCAGTTGCAGGCATGATGATCGCACAGTGCCAGTTAGGGTCATTGTTTCTTCCCTATGATATCACAGACATCATCTTGGCCTTTAGGAAGCATGCTTAGCTTGACACATGGAAACCGAGCATTGCCAATTAGAATCATTTTGTCTTCCACATGAAGTCCCTGGTGTCAGCTTGCCAGTCAGGAAGTCTGCTGCCAAATCCTTTCAACGCAGGTTGTTAAGTGTGTCTAGTGGTGTGTGTGAACGGCATCAATCCCTTTATGTCTTGCCTTTTCAACATTTTGTGATTTGCATTATCCACTGCAGTGTCTGGCAGTGATACCAATTAACAGCTAGAGGTGCATTTTCTTAAGGCTTACTCTATTTCATACTCCATGTATTGTTCCTAAGTGGTTTTGACTTTCTGAATGGCATTTCCATTTGAGCTAATGAACATTTGCCTGATTTGACTTCATACCCTGAAGACAGTTCTAGTGGTAGCAATTACTTTGGCATAAAGTGTTCAAAACCTTTAGACCATATCAGGCTGTATACCTTTAACAGTCTTCTATCTAGATAAGTTGGTTTCACCTCCCCATCCGTCTTACTTAAGGGGATTTCGGTATTTCTTATGGCTTTGTCTCTAAGGGCCATATTTATCTAAACGTAACACACCCTAGTAAGTCCCCTTAGTGCACTGTGCTGCATTTCAGGGAATAGGCAGGAATGCAGCTTATTGATCACAATATGGTACATTCCTGCCTTTTCCCAATCCTGGCGCACAATGGACTTCCTGTCGTGAACACAGGCATTATTGCACTATGGTGTAAGGGTGCCCTGTGTTGCATTCAGGATTGTTTTTGTGCAGGAAGGGGCATCTTCCTGCACAAAAACAATCCCTGATGCATATTCCTCTATCTATGTATGCTGCAGAATGCAGCACACATAGAAAAATTAAGTAACAAGGAGAATTAAAGATATTTCTCCTTGTTACGCGTTCCCTGGGAGGCATAGCATTATGGTGCAGTCCCAGATCTACCAGTAATGGTAAATCTGGGAATACATCCAAATCCATGGGAGTGCAGGGGAACACACACGCACTCCCTTGGAACACCTCCCTGGGGCAGAGTAACGCAAAGCAGTGATTTGCACTGTCTTGCGTTACTCCTGATTTATCAAGTCACTCAGGGCCTCAAAAAGTGGCTTTGCTTGACTTGATAAAACGCATTTTGAGGTTACGTCGCGCATGCACCACATTGCGTGGTGCAAAAGCAATGCAACCCCTTGATAAATAGGGCCCTTAATCTTTCATCTTTCTTCCCTCCTCTATATCTATCGCAGGAGGAGGAGCAACTTCACCGACTGGACCCCAGGTGTGTTGTTTTTACTACACAGACTGCACTCCTCAGGTCAGAGTGGATGATCAGCTTGGTGTGGGCTTTACAGTGGTTAAGAAAGGCAAGGCAGTAACCAAATGCACCATTTCATATGGGTTTCTTTTCTGTATCAAGATTTGCTGTTTCTTGATAAAGATAAACTCTCCTGAGGACACTCTTGCCAACACCCCAACAGGCAATGCTGCCTCCGTAAACTCTCCAGAAGCATCCCAGTTCCCTACATCTCTTGCAGCTACATGGTCATCTTTTCATCTTCTTTGCATTCTGTTGCCAGGCCCTTTGGGCTCATTGCACAGACATGCAGTGACAGGAGCTGTGTCAAAGCTGTATTGTACATCTTCCTTAGCTACTCAGCGCAACTCCGTTCCAACTCCCTAAGAAGGATTTATTTGGGACTCATTCATAAGGTGAATATCTGCAGGAAGGTGTATCCATCTGAAGAAAAATGTACTTACTTTCATAAGCGATATTACTGGTGGGTGAATAATCATCTTAGAGATTCCTTACTGTCCACCCTCCTCCTATGAGGAATTAGTGCCATGAGAAATAAGATCAGTAAGCAAACATGTTATGTCCTATAAAAGCACTATTGTTTCTCTCGTGGTTAATCTCAGCACACCTCACTGGGATGTGGAAAAAAGCGCAGTAACTGACACCAGCACTCCAATGGGGACCTGTTATATACTCGGGTGTCATCATGTTGAGCGGTAGAGTCACAGCTGAAGCCGCATGACGCCACCTGGTGCACAGGTGAGCCATTACTGGGGAAAAGCTTTCTGGACTGGTCTGAAGCTTTGAGGAATAATTAATCAATCAAGCAACATGCAGGAAGATTGTGTATTTACCGTAAATATCATTACCAAAGGTAAGTAAATGTTTCTTCCAGTGCTAAAGAATATAATTTTCCCCAAAACTACCAGGAACTCACCCTAGATACCAGAGGATCAAAATCTGCTCTTCTTCATTTCATGAAAAAATATGCCCCATTTCACTTGCAGTAAACTAGTAATATTTGACCTAATTGTAATCTTCCAAGAACAGAACAAAACATGCGGACCAACTTTTAAAGTGTAAATGCAGCACAATACTATGGCAAAGAAGCTCGGAGCAAACAGGGAGCAGAACGTTTTTAAGAGAAGACATTCTAACAACCAGATGCAAACAGCAAATGTCCCAGAACGTGGAGGAGAAACAACTGCTTGGTGGCACAGTAGTCACAATCAAAAAGCTGGTTTCAATCTTCCCCTTTGTGTACAGAAATCAGAAACTAAACTAAGTAGGTGTGCATTGAGGAATTACATTTCTCGAAACAACTCCAGTAAAAGGGGGCAAACTGCCTGCTTATTCAGAAAGAAGAACAGCCGAATTGGATATCAGCAGGCATCGAAAATAAATAGGAGGAAGATACACATGTACTGAGTGTGGAAAAAGCTTTTCTGCAATGTCAAAGCTTATTACTCATAAATGAACACATACGGGGAGTGCCCTTTTCACTGTACTGTATGTGGGAAAAGGTTTAACCAAATAGAAGTTCTTCATAGACACCAAAGAATGCGTACTGGCAAAAGACCTTATCCATGCAATATATGTGGAAAATATTTAATCGTAAACACCATGTTCTTGAATACCTAGATTTGCATACAAAAGCACACTAGAATTGCAAGCGTGATTGACTGTATAAATGTGTGTAATTACTTATTTAAATGAGAAACAATGGAGTTACTTCTCAAAATATGATGAGGTTGGATGCTCTTAAACACAAGGATGCTACTATAAAACATGACAGTGCAGTGAAAGCAAATTGCACACGTATGGCTTAGTCCATAGAAAAATTGGCTCCCAGGAATGAATGAGGCATCTGTATGCATAGCATCCTATAAAAGCGCATTTCCTTGCTGCCTATGTTAATTACACTATTCTTTTCAGAACTGAGTTATATTTTAGTTTGATATCGCTGCTCAGAGAACTGTCTTACATACATGAGAGAGTTTAGTGACACACAACTTATACTAAGAGTCTTTACCTCAGGGATGTAGAAGAGGTTTAGTAATTTTGTCAGCTGTAAAACCAAAAGTTCTGGGAAAGCATGTTTTGTGTAAGTTGTAGATACTAGTTATAAAAAGAGTAACATTAATAGAGCACAGAAATGTATCACACATGTGCGGTGTTGTATCATGGGTTCTTCTGCATTATTGTCTTGCCAGGTGTTGTTAGTAGTATGCCTGAATAATGCTTTGTATTCCATGCCATTATTAGCTTGTATCTGTAATGTACATTAGCCTCTTAAGTGCTGCGCCTATACCAACGGCCGACGGCACCACTACCTCGGGAGTGCTGCCGTCGGACGTTCCAGCTGCACCTGCGCAATGGAACGTTCAGCACTGGAGCTGGACGTTCCATAGCCGTTAAGGTGTTAACTTCAGTTTATTATCACTGTGCAGTTGCCAGTTACCAGGACGCGTGCCAATTCAAGCACATGAATGCACAATTAGGGCACCTCAATAACCGGTATTGCATAGTTTTCAACCATGAAAAGACCTACATTTAAAATAATGCCCTCTTTAAATTCTCTTTTTCTCCTTTACAAATGAACCAATAATTACACAATGAACATTCTAAGTCAAATGGATTAATACTGAAGAAGAATGACCCTGTACTGAACTGTAGATAACCTTCACACAGCTGTCACTAGCTTTTCCTGCCTAGTGTGGGCGATGGCAAATTGTCACTGTACATTGTGAAGATGATGGCATTTATGGTGCTTGTACCCTGACTCTGGAAGTCACTGGATTGCACCAGAACCTGTAGCAGAAGCGCTTTCTGCACAGGACTGGGCAGGCAGCTCAATATGCCTGCTGTTTGCATCAAACCTGTGTTCTCTCGAGAGGTTATCATATTTGCCCGCAGCTGCGCCTGTCCTCTTAGATGAGAGAGGCTTGACAGGCAGGCAAGCAACAGAATGAACATGGGCTGACAAAGTTAAGAAGGCACTTCTGTGATCGCCTGGCTCCAAGGAGTACTGGGCCTACGCCAGGTGTGTTTTATGTTTCGTAATGGAAATTGATAGAATCCAGGAGCGGAGCCATATCTTAGATCATCACCAAGAAGGGGGAGGCTCAGTCGGAAGGTGAATGCGTGACAGGCACAAATATGCTGTTTTTGTAAGCAAGGGTGAGACCTCGGTTTAGCCTAGTAAGCTATATTGTTCCCCAATAATCCTATCTGTTTTGCTCAATGCATGTGGGCTGAGAACCACTTTCAGAATTGGGTGGACTTACATGTTCTAAAGTGCACTGCGTGTAGACGTTGAGTAAGGTCTGGGGGGCATATTACCAAGCAATAGCGATAATTATCGCTATTGCTTGGTTAGCGGGAAAAAAATGTCGCTGAGCACAGAGGATTTTTACCGCTGAGATACCTTGATATTATCAAGGTTTATCTCAAAAGCGGTAAAAATCCTGCGAAATGCATGAATATCGCTGAAAAATCAGCGATATTCATGCATTATCGTGACAATGCTCTTAGCCATGTTATCCACCTTCCATTGAATAACATGGCTAAGAACTGCTTTTAGCAGGCGTTAGCTTTTGGAGATATTTGCGCTTAGCGCGAATATTTCCAAAAGTTGTTAATAGGAGTTAAGAGATGTTAGCGACTGTTTTCAGTCGCTAACATCTTGGCACGCCCACTTTGCATGTCATTAGCGATAATTATCGCTGACATGCAAAGTGGGCCCCTTAATGCCCGCTATCGCCTACAAGCTGTCGCTAACTGGTGTTAGCGACAGCTTGGTAATAGGGCGAAAAAATTATCGCCGCATTAGCGAGAAAAAGTCCAGCTAATGAGGCGATAATGCCCTTGGTAATATGCCCCTGGGTGTCTTGTCACCTACCTTGTAAGCTCTTCAGAGTAAGTCGAGGAAATAAATGCAGAACACCGGTGTAACCACGTAATCAGGCCAGTTCACTGCAGTCTAAGGGAGGTATAGGCAAATCAGCAATCCTTGTAATACGTATTGACAGTTGTCCTAGTCCCAGATACTACTGCAAGCTCACTCAATGCCAAGAACCTCCCTTTTAGGTCTTGCCTACTAGACAGCGCATGTACTGGCTGTTGAGAAACAGTGGATTTAGACCCTGCCAATCGCTCACCATTGGTTGGGTTCATTGCTGGGCTCATTTGCTTGTATTGTATTGTAATTGCATTTTAGAAAGCAGCTTAAAACTCATCTTTTTCCCTAGTTGTTATATCTCCCCTTCATCCTGAGTCCTGCTCCCCTCCCCCCTGCCCTCCCTGTATCCCCTCCCCCCGTTTTTGCCCCTGGCCCGTTGTACGGTAGAGTTAGGGTCTCTAGCGCTGGGATACCTCAGGGTGACTATGCGCTCTATAAAAATAAATAATAATAATAATAATAATATAGCGCTTACTACCCCTGACGAGGCGTCAAAGTGCTTTTTCGCCGAGTAGCACGCTACTCCGGGACCCATAGAGGATTAGTGTTGAATTAGTATAGTGAAACATGCAAGTACATTTTAAGTGGTGGATAGGTTAGTCAGTTATTTGGATTTGGAATTATATAAGAAGGATAGAGGAGGACAAAGGTTTCTATTTATATAACACTTGTTGATGCACGCTATTCAGGAAGCCTACAAAGGATTAGTGGTGAATTAATATGGTGAAATATGAAGTAATTTCATTGGTGGATATTAGTCAGTTACTTGGAGTGAGAAGGATAGCGGAGGGATAAAAGGGGGAGAAAGATTTGCATTCATATAGCACTTGTTACCCCTGATGGTTGTTGAAGCACTTTTCTGGCGAGTAGCACCCCACTCCGGAACCTATAAAGGATTACTGTTGAAAATTAGCATAGTAAAAAAAAATGAAGCAAATTGAGTAGTGGATATGTTATTCAGTTATTTGGGTAGTATATCAGTATAGTTTAATATGGAATTTGAGAAGTGAACATGTTAGTCTGTTAATTTCGATTGAAAAGTATAGTGGAGGGATAAAAGTGAAAGATTTTTTTTTTTTAGGTCTTAGCAATAGGAGGAGGCTTTTGGGTGAGTAAAAAGGAGTTTTGGAGGGGAGGACTCAGAGGAAAGAGTTTGGAAAGGTTTGTTTTAGGGGATCGGTATAGTAAAAGAGGTGTCAGATGATGCAAGGAGGGGTAGAGTAGGAGAGAGTCTAGAAAGGGTTATTTTGGCAATCATAGTAGGGGTATGGGGTTGGGATAAATGAGAGAGTGGATATAGAGGATATATTGATAGATGTATAGGATGAGAGATAGGGTAGTGCATTGTAAGTAGTAGTAGAAGAAGTTTGAGATGAGTCAGAAGGTTGGGCTGGAAGATATATTGAGCGAAGTATAGGCTGAGAAATAGGGTAGTGCATTAGAAATGCTAAATTAGAAGAAAGTGATAAATATATAGATCCATAATTATATTGAAAGTATATAGATACATAAAGGAGGTAAGTATATGTAGATTAAAGATATTGATAAAGGAACAGGATGAGAAATAGGGTAGTGCATTGGATATGCTTAGGAGAAAAGTAACAGAAATAGGGTAGTGCATTGGATATGCTTAAGAGAAAAGTAACAGACACACAGTTCCGAGTACATGGAATGTACATAGATGCACAATGGAAGTATGTACATGTAGACCAAAGATGATTTTTATTTATTTACTATTATTATGTTTTCTCTCAACAACATAATTATTTTACATGTTTATACAAAGTAATACACAAGGATAGTTACAAATCTATAGTGAAAAAAAATGCTGTATACAGAGGGATATGCTGTAAATTTCTGTTTGCATATGGTGCTTATGTGGTGTAGTACTGAAGATTCTGGACCCGTGTTATAAACATTGTCGTATCATGACGATTTTGGTATCAGCAGACCGGTAATGATTGAGATACTATGCACAAGCATTTCCGTCATATTAGAGTGACAAAATCACCCTGAAATCGGAGTTTCCGTCTTGAACCTTCGGGTTCCATTTTGTGAACGGCAGCCATTTTGTGATTGCCCTCACCCAGGCTAAATGACTACAGCCGAGATCGAGTCAGAAGGACACGTATACCTTCGCTGACTCCTCTGTGACCTGGGTGAGCTGAGTCCACTGCCTGAAGCCAAACCTGTTCGGCCAGTTCCTTTCCCAGTGGCCGAATGAGATTAGCATCAAGGCGCACATGTCGTAAACCTTTAATCGCACACAAACTGTGTCTAATCTCACACACACCTGTCTCTTTTTCTTTCTTTATGACTTGCTTTATGATGAGGAGGTGCCTGTTTTTATTAGGGGTCTGTCGATATCTGATGGAAATACTGGGCCTTGCCGGATAGTTGATTGTGGGCTTAAAACCCAGTACTTCAGTTTGTTAACCCAATATGGGGCGATTTCAGCGGTACCGGTCCAAGCCAGAGGTTCGTGAGGAGCTTCGTGTGAAAATTCTGGAGGAAGGCCGCTACTTCATCGACCCCTGTATGTCGACGTGGTCCGAAAGTCTTTGCTGCGAGGTTTCCTGCTTCCCGACGGCTACGAAGGACTGCTGCCCTGACTATCGCCCTGTTTTGGACCCTTGATGATTGGTAGAGCGAAACGATAGACGAGTCTTCTGGTGACGTCATCGATATCTTCAGTTAAGTATGAGTGGAGCGTCTCCCAGTCCTTAGTTTGGTTCTTAGTTTTGGTATCCTTTTTGGATCGCTTTGATTTGGAATTTGCAAATCCCAAAGCCGAAGGACTCGTGTATTCGCGAGACTATCGTATTCGATAATCCTTTGAAGTTTGAAGCTAGACTAGAGAGCGTAGATGCTTGGTCTTAGCAGACTTGGAAATATGTTTTGTTTTGGCTGTAATAAGGATTCCCGATTGGAGCTCCAACCTATGAACTCTATGTGAAACATGGGGTAGGCCCTATCGCATATAATGAAGTATGGATCCGATACAACAGGAAAGATGGTGTTTTAAAATGGCCTCAATATGGTAGTTTTGACACAGAGATTTTGGATAATTTAGAGGTTAAACTTTTTTAGAAGAAAGCCCGGCCGGCAATGTTTGACTCTTTTCGCATGTGGTGCAAAGAAGCCAAACAGAGAGAAATGAAGTTAGCGAAGAAAAATGAACGAGAACGAGGTATGTCTATAGTACAAGCAGCGGTTGCGTTTAGGGATAATGAGGAAGAGCAAGAAAACGAACAAATGCTTAGGGTGAAGAAGTTAGCGGTAGACAGATGCTACCCAGTTTTGCCGTGTAAAGAACAGGAAGGAAGGGAAGACATTGAGAAAGATCCTTTAATGTCACATCTCTTGAGTTCACCACCCCCTTATGCACAGAGTGCTACGGCACCACCGCCACCAGTTGTGATTGCACAACCCCCAGTTGTTGTGCCACCTGTGATTCCACCACAGCCAGCTCCTTTTCCCTTGGCTACTCTTCCTTTGGCGCAGCCTCCTCAGGGGCCGCCACCTTTGTCTCCTTCTTCGTCTGCTACTTCTACGCCTGTTCTTAATGTTTCCTCCATTCCGACTTAGAATTCTTCTGCTACTGTTCCGTCTTCTCTTATTCTTTCACCTTCTCCTTCTGCTAGACAACGAATGACTACTGCAGTTACTGGTTTCTTTTCTCCTTTGTTGGGACAGTTGGGTATGTCCCCTGTTATTGAGCGTAGACAGTCACGAAGTCAGTTGCCGAATATGGATGAGTGTAGGATTTTGGACCATATGGCGAGTAAATGGATTATGTACGATACGCTGTATGATCTTGAGGGTGTTATGCATGTCTTCCTTCAATGGGAAGCACCGAAGCAGCGGTACGTTTTTGATACGATGTGTGCTTTTCTTGTTGAGAAATGGGATGAGGAAGTAGGGCCAGCTCCTGACAAGTTGTATAGCATACGTTCCGAATTTGCGAAGGGAACGATTGTGAGTCCATCTGAAGTTGAGAAAGCGGTTGTGACATTGTTATCATTTAGGAAAGACTCTCCTTCTCGACAATTGTTTGAGTCTGATTCTTCAGTTGGGAGAAAGGCACAACAATATCTGATGAGAGAAGTTCCTCCGGTGTGGGAGGAAGAAGTGGCTGCTGGTCCAGGTAATAATCCGCCAGCTGTACCGGCTCATTTTCAGCGTGTTTGGGTACATGTTCCGTGGAAACGTGCTGAAGTCTTAGCTATTAAGCAGTCTTTGCCCGATCCACGCAAAAATCCAGCAGGGTACTATAAAGAGTTGACTCAAACTGTGAGTTCGTGTATTATGAATTTGGCGGACATCGACATGTTGTTTGGCAATGCTGTTCCACAACCTATTTGGAGTAAGATTCGTCATACGGATCATGCAGATGAATTAGGTGATACATGGGTTAATCTTAGAGACGCCGACAATAGACAAGTAGGCGGTGCTAAGCCTGAGGATTTGATTACTGAACTTCCTGAGAAAATGATTACGTATATGAAGACTTTAATGCCCGAATTGCGTGTCAATTGGGACAAGTTGTCTGCATGTAAGCACAAGAAAGACGAAACGGTGTCTGACTTCTTCACGAGGTTCGAAGAGACCTTCGTAGATCATAGTGGTCAGGATATGGCTACCGAGGGTGGTCAGAGATTGTTTGTTAACAAGTTTGTACATAATTTGCTTCCTGAATTGTGCAATAAGTTGAAGGATTCTGAAAGTGCTTGGGCTGTTTCCACGTCAGCCCAAATTTTGGCTACAGCCCAGTACTATGAAACTAGGCGCAAAGATGAGTTAGAGAAAGTGGATAAGAAGACTAAGGAATTGAAGACTAAAGTTCTTCTACAGCAAGCTTATCCACCCCGTATTACTGGTCAGCGCGATTATCAGCAGCCTCAGCAGTATTCGAGAAACTTGCAAAGAAACGAGTCTTCTCAACAGCGTTTTTCGTATGGGCCTAATCAGTGTGCATATTGTAAAGAAGAGGGTCATTACAAGAATAGTTGTCCGGTTCTGTTACAACGCACGAATGGTGCTTCTGGTGTTCGAGGTAGAGGTGCTCAACAAGTGCCTGGAGGTAGAGGTCGCGGACAGAATGTACGTCCTTTGCCTCCGCAGAACTCGATGAATAGTTTTGATCAACAGCAAAGTTCGTCTGGTAGGACAACACAGTACTATGTGGATGATTACTATGTTGAAGGTGATGAAGCAAATGGTAATGATTGTTAGGACAGCCATGGACAAAGAGAGGGAGTTGTTTCAGTTCCAGTAGATCAGAGTGGACCTTATGTTGAAGTGATTACATCAGGTGTGTCAGAACCTTTTCTGTTGGATACTGGTGCTACAAAGAGTTTTATTATGCATTCTAAACTCCCTTGCGCACCTTTGTCTGGCTTCGATAATGTTTCTGTAGGTTTTTCTGGCGCCCCCGTTACGAATCCGATTTCTGCTCCATTGTCTCTTTCTGTTGGTCCGCGTAAGATCGCAGCACCCCTTCTTTTGACTACAGGTTGTAATGAGAATTTGTTGGGATTGGATTTGTTAAAGAGATTGTATGCGACATTGTATTATTCTCCATCAGGAGTACATCTTACTTTAGGTAAGAGAGTGATCTCTCCGATGTACGTGTCAAAAGATTGTCTTCCATCTGAATTGTCTCTCTTGCCAGATTAATTGTGGGCTACTGGTCTAAATGATGTGGGTCTATTGGACATTCCTCCATATGTCGTGACACTGAAGGTGAATGCTAAGTTACCGCGCATTCCACAATATCGCATCTCAAGTGATGGTGAGCATGCACTTTTAGCGATTAGTTATGATCTGATCGAAAAGGGTGTCATTGAGGAAACAAGAGGTAATGTGTGCAATAGTCCTGTTTTGCCTGTTCTGAAGAGAACTGATCCTTCACAGCCTCCTGTATATAGGTTTGTCATCGATCTTCGCGAAGTAAACAAGATAGTTGTTCCACGATTTCCAGTTGTGCCTGACATTACAGCCTTGTTGACTCTGATTCCAGCTACTGCCACATGGTTTTCGGTGATTGACTTGAAGAATGCTTTCTTCAGCATCCCGATTGCCATGGAGAGTAGGGACATTTTTGGATTCTCTTTAGGAGGTTGCAGATGTAATGAATCGAATGTATGTAGCAGGCTCTGCAAGATGGGTTGGTGATGTTGGAATGTGTGAAGATACGATTGAGAGCGTGAAATCCATTCAAGATGAAGCTACAGAGAAAGAGTTGAATGAATGGAGAGAAAGTAAGGGTAGATTGGATTCGAATGGTTGTTGGATTGATTTGTCAGAGCATCAGAGATGGTTGTTACCCGATGCGTATGTGCTTGCAGTGGTGACAATGGCTCATGGAATGGCATGAAAGGGATTTGTAAGTTGTTGGCTCCGGTTTGGCAGAATGCGGGAATTCCAAAATGTGCAGAGAACTTGGTGAAGAACTGTATGGTGTGTCTGAAATACAATCCTGGTAGGGGAACTCCAACTCCAGCTGGTCATTTTGCTCCTCCTACGTATCCGTTCGAGGTTTTGCAGCTAGATTTCATTCACATGGAAAGGTGCAACAATTTGAAATACGTACTCGTTGTTGTTTGTGCCTTTTCGAGATGGGTAGAAGCATATCCTCTAAAAGACAATACTGCCATATCCACAGCTAAA
This sequence comes from Lissotriton vulgaris, assembly GCF_964263255.1. Taxonomy (NCBI): domain Eukaryota; kingdom Metazoa; phylum Chordata; class Amphibia; order Caudata; family Salamandridae; genus Lissotriton; species Lissotriton vulgaris. Next base: position 1,313,713,649 of record NC_141689.1, read on the forward strand.
GCCCTTGTCAAGGAATTCGTCCCTAGATTTGGAATGGCGAGAATGGTCTGGAGTGACAATGGAAGTGAGTTTGTGGGTCGAGTAATAAAGAAAGTATGTGAGGGACTAGGCATCCAACAAAAGTTCCACGCTGCAAATCACCACCGATCAGCTGGATTAGTAGAATGCTATAATGGCACATTGAAATTGAAACTAGCAAAGATTCAAGCGAGTTCTGGTCTTAAATGGCCTGACGCTCTGCCTTTAGCACTCCTATCAACGAGAATGACTATTCACTCGCAAGTGGGACTTAGTCCCTACGAGATTGTGTTTGGCCGTCCGGCCAATATATGGGGAGTGCCAAGGCCGAAAAAAATATAGTGAACTCGAACATCCTGTACTGCTTGATTATTTGTACAAATTGACGGCTAAATTGCGTGTTTTACACCAACAGGTTCATGATACTCTGTCTCCGGTCTCTGAAGCACCAGGACATCCTAGCGATCCTGGATCGTGGGTACTGATCCGGAATTTCCAGCGGACAAAGAATGACCAGCCCCGTTGGACCGGACCTGACCTTGTTCTTCTCTCAACGAGATCAGCTGTTCGAGTAGAAGGGAAAAAGCACTGGATCCACGGCGTACACTGTAAGAGGGTCCCACTGCCTCTCCCGTACGACCGTAGGATCCAGGAGAGTATCGCTGACTCTGAAACTGAGACTGTGCCTCGTTTTCTGCCTTTTAGCGATGCACGTATAAAGGGAACAATTCCTGAACAAGAAAGCGACAATATCTTGCAAGAAGCTGTGCCACCGTCAAGTCGATTGAACACTACAGAGCCTGAACTCTTGTTTCAGAACCAGACAATACCTGGAAAAAGCTGTTATAATCGGAGGCCGAGAACTATGGACAAATAAAAATTATTTTTCTATTTTTGAATGTGCAGCTCTCTCATCTGAGAAACTTGCCTATTTTTGTTTTTCGAACTGCCATCTGGTTCAGCTGCTAGGGTCGCGGTTGCTTAAGTCTTTGGAGTGCAGCTGAAGACGTTAGGTCGACAGTTCTGGTTGGTCTAAGGGAGTTGCCCTGGACTGACAGAAGCATTCCTTAGCATGGAACACCCTACCGCCGCGGGCAGCTACATATAGAGGATGGAGTTTTTCGAGATGGAGAGACCTGCCAAACAGATGAACTTTAAAGCCAGAATGTGTATATTAATGACAAAGACACGATTTTTGATATTATGCGTTTTTATGTTGTTTAGTGTAATGATGTTTTTAATAGGATATGTTTTATTCTCTTTTCAAGTGACCTTTGCACCCACTACACAGCCCATACCTCCTCCTACTGTTTCTTCACATTCTTTTCATCCTCTGCCTGAGCATGAGTCCACTAGAAGATTAGAGTTTATCAATAACTCTTTCATCCAGCTTTTGCACCAACACCAATTAGTAGTGAACACAACTAATTGTTGGGTGTGTGGTCTTATGCCACATACAACAGATAAAGGTATCCCATACTTAGTCTTACCATTTAGCTACAATGGTTCTTTGTGGGCGTTTCAGACGATGTTCATATATATGCTATCGAACCATATCCCCTGCGTTCCACGAGAAGTAACTCGAGCAATAAAGCATTGGTAGTAGGAATTGCAAATATGAGCAGAACAATTGACTCGTATAGAACGATTCCTAGGGATGAGTTGCAAGCTTACGTTAGATGGAATGTAACAAAATATGGAGTTGCTTTGAGTGAGAACCAGCAAGCAAAGAGATCCTCCTCGATTTGGATCGTACCCCATCAGGGTCACCTATGTCTGCAGGGTAATGGCAAGAATCCCGGAGCTCAATTAGGGAGAAGTATCTGCACTGAGACTTATGTTTTGCGTCCCAGACTTCCCCTCCGTTTCTAGCAGCTGAGGGTACCTATTTCATCTGCCATAATAGAGCCTATACATGGTTGCCCCCTGACTTCTCGGGCACATGTTTTGTTTCGTTCCTGTTGCCTCCCACCTACACGGCTACAGCAGATTACCACAGGACAAGGATAGTTAGAGGTGTCGTGAGTGAAGAAGACACTGCAGGACAAGAATTTGGAGATTTCGTGAAGGGTTTTCTGCCGTTTTGGGGACCTATGGTTAACAGCAGGAACATCAGGCAATTGACAAGGGGAGCCCAAAAACACGTGTCTTGAACTAACCTGAGCTTGCTATTGTGTCCGTGTCCATGCTGCCAGGGGAACCGAGGTCCGGGGAGCGAGACCTGCAGCAGAAGCCGAGTCCCCCCCGCCGCCGCTTTTTTCCATCAGAGCGGCCGCAGAGCGGGGGGACTTCAACCCCCAGGAGCCTTTGCGGGGGCGCTTCTAGTGACGCTGCAACAGGCGCCCGGAGGCGCATAAAACAGCTGGGCTCCCGGAGCGCTGTGGGAGCCCAAAAACACGTGTCTTGAACTAACCTGAGCTTGCTATTGTGTCCGTGCTGCCAGGGGAACCGAGGTCTGGGGAGCGAGACCTGCAGCAGGAGCCGAGTCCCCCCCGCCGCCGCTTTCTTCCATCAGAGCGGCCGCAGAGTGGGGGGACTTCAACCCCCAGGAGCCTTTGCGGGGGCGCTTCTAGTGACGCTGCAACAGGCGCCCGGAGGCGCATAAAACAGCTGCGCTCCCGGAGCGCTGGGGAGCCCAAAAACACATGTCTTGAACTAACCTGAGTTTGCTATTGTGTCCGTGTCCGTGCTGCCAGGGGAACCGAGGTCCGGGGAGCGAGACCTGCAGCAGGAGCAGAGTCCCCCCGCCGCCGCTTTCTTCCATCAGAGCGGCAGCAGAGCGGGGGGACTTCAACCCCCAGGAGCCTTTGCTGGGCGCTTCTAGTGACGCTGCAACAGGCGCCCGGAGGCGCATAAAACAGCTGCGCTCCCGGAGCGCTGTGGGAGCCCAAAAACACGTGTCTTGAACTAACCTGAGCTTGCTATTGTGTCCGTGTCCGTGCTGCCAGGGGAACCGAGGTCCGGAGAGCGAGACCTGCAGCAGGAGCCGAGTCCCCCCCGCCGCCGCTTTCTTCCATCAGAACGGCCGCAGAGCGGGGGGACTTCAACCCCCAGGAGCCTTTGCGGGGCGCTTCTAGTGACGCTGCAGCAGGCGCCCGGAGGCGCATAAAACAGCTGCGCTCCTGGAGCGCTGTGGGAGCCTAAAAACACGTGTCTTGAACTAACCTGAGCTTGCTATTGTGTCTATGTCCGTGCTGCCAGGGGAACCGAGGTCCGGGGAGCGTGACCTGCAGCAGGAGCCGAGTCCTCCCCGCCGCCGCTTTCTTCCATCAGAGCGGCCGCAGAGCGGGGGGACTTCAACCCCCAAGAGCCTTTGCGGGGGCGCTTCTAGTGACGCTGCAACAGGCGCCCGGAGGCGCATAAAACAGCTGCGCTCCCGGAGCGCTGTGGGAGCCCAAAAACACGTGTCTTGAACTAACTTGAGCTTGCTATTGTGTCCGTGTCCGTGCTGCCAGGGGAACCGAGGTACGGGGAGCGAGACCTGCAGCAGGAGCCGAGTACCCCCCGCCGCCGCGTTCTTCCATCAGAGCGGCCGCAGAGCGGGGGGACTTCAACCCCCAGGAGCCTTTGCGGGGGCGCTTCTAGTGACGCTGCAACAGGCGCCCGGAGGCGCATAAAACACCAACGCCCCCTCCGCCTAGCGGGACGCGAGCGGGACACAGCGCGGGGCTAAGCCTGGGCAAAGGGCGGGCCCTCTGTGGCCCTCAGAGGCCTGAGGAGCCTGGACTGGGCCACATACCCTGCTCCAATCACATCAACCTATTGACACTTGGACACCTGAACTGTAAGCATAGGTGCAATATCTTGAAGTTTACGTGTAATATTAATAGGGGTGTGAATACCTATTCATTGTTTGTTTTTGTTGGTTGCGTTAAAATCTAACGACCAAGGGCCGATAACATTGTGTTTTCATACCCGATAGCTATTTCAGTTTTCAGGGGTAGGTATTGACATGGATTGTCGAGAGACTAGAAGTAAGACTGCAGGGGGGGGGCAAAAAAGTTGATCGGCACCATGGATGACTTCATAGTTCGCACCAATTCATTAATTGATGAAGAGATAGTTTTAATGGGCAGAAGGGTGTCCCAAGATTTGGCCTTGGCTAAAAGATCTTCATTAGGCCTTATTGCTCAGGCACGAACGCCTGACACCTCGATCTGTCCTAATACCCCTGCTAGGTTAAATAACGATGATGATCACCATGCACCAAGTTCCCAACAGGTCCCTGACGCTCCCCCTCATTCCAACTCTCTGTCAGAGGGCCGTCTGGACAGTGATCTGATTGCCACAAAGGCGATTAACTAACCGACGACCTCTGATATTAACCAGAGAGGGCTGAAAGAGGGGGCAATTCCCAAACATAGGTCCAGTAAACCGACCACCTACAAAGCCAGGAAAGCTAAAATGAACCCTAACCAGATCACCACCAGCTTACAGCCCGCGGCTGTGAGCGGGGATCTGGCCGTAAGCGTTGAAGATATAGGGGAAGTACAGCCACTAACTGTTGGTCTATCATTGAGTCTCCCTGATGACACAATTGTAGACAGTAGTTTGGAGGAAATTCTGGAAGTAAGTGGGGAAGAGGATAATTTGGCTGATACTCGTCAGGAAGGAGGTGGGGCAAGTCTGACGAGTAGTGATATCTTAGAAATTCTAAAAACCCTTCTTGAACCCATAGAGGCAAGGCTACGCTGTTTAGAAATAGTGCTGAAAAACATCCACAAGGACATAAGTGCCCCTAGTTTTAATCAGAATAACATGGCCTCCCATGTGACGACTACAGCACGTAAACAACCACTGGCCCCAAAAAATTTAGTTCTGGGCAAAAACACTGTGCCAAAGAATCCGACCAATACTTCAAACTCAGGAGGTGCAAAAGTTAAGACCACTGACCCTAAAAAAACACCCACTCCTGCCAAGCCTAAAATAACCCCTCAAGTTAAATTTAAAGATTCTGTACCTTTGACCCCAAACCTGGATTCAGCCCCTAGAGAAAAGGTGGAGTCTCGAAGAAATATTCACCTCCCCCCAGATGCCTGCCCTTATGTAGTGGTCCTGACCGGGGTCACGGAACTAACACCGCCCTATGTGGAACCCTTTCAAGCATTGAAGAATAAGGTGTGCCACTGGTTATCCAATAATCATCCCCTACCTATGAATATCCCCAGTAACATCTTAATGGTGGAGAGAACCCCCTGGGTGGGTGGAAATAGAAAAAAATTACAAGGGGATTGCATTGTGGTAACCTTTGAAAACCCACAGGTGGTAGAACATATCTGTAGAGGAACCTCTCGCTACCAAGCTAGTACTGTCACTGCCAGGCCACTCTCTTATTTCTATTTGCCCGTGGAGCAAGTGGATAAAAGATGGAGTTGGCTAAGGGATCCGAATGACCAAAAGGGTAGGCGGAGGTTTAACTCCGCATGGGATGTGCAACCCTATGGATGGGGTGAGGGAGGAGAGGATGGTTGGAACCTGGTTCAGAGAAGAAGAGGTTTGGCGCAGGGACACAGAATGGCCATTTTTACAGTTATCCCCAGACTGTTAATGGTCACGAAAACTATTTTAACATCCCAAAGGACAATCGCTATGATTGTTTGTCCAACTTAGGTTGGGTTGATTGACAAACACAGGGCCCATCGCTTAGTTTGATGGAAAACATCCCCCCAACCCCATCACAAAAGGCAAATAGTCTTCAGAATGTGCAGGAGCCAAATATAGATTTGGAACCGTCAATCCCAATTATTATTCGGGGTGTTGAAGGCGGCGATTTAGTACCTGGAAAAAAGGATAAAGTAACAGGGCAGGGGGAGTTAATTGTGGCTACATGGAACATTGCTGGCCTCAGGAGTAAAGTTGATGACCCCATATGGAGGGACTTTATAGGTGCTATGGATATAATAGGTATACAGGAAACCTGGGACACACAAAACATACTTACAGTAGATGGTTTTACCACTTTTTTTCTCACAGCTGTCACCTCTACACGGGGGCGAGCGCGGGGGGGTTTGGTTACCCTGGTATCTGCTAAAATTCCTGGCACATATAAAGAAATAGTCACTGGTTGTCCCTACTGTCTTGCGGTCCAAATAATCCGCAAGGGCCACCATAATGTCCTGGTAGTGAATTTTTATAATTCTGTTGATAGGGCTTATCCAACTAGCAATCTGATAATGTTAAACTCTTTTTTCCTAAAATTTAAAGAGTCGTTGGAGTCTGAATGTACCATTATGTTAATGGGGGACTTCAATATTCATGGTTGTCAGGATAAATGCCCACCAAATGTTCTATTTGGTCCTCCGGATCAAGAGGACATCCATTTTGAGTACTCAGACCAGGGCATTTTATTGGAAACCATGCTGGCCGATAATGGATTAATGTTACCTACTGGGGGTGGTGAGGACATTCCCACATTTAAAGGACACGGTAGTGGGTCTGTAATAGATTTTATTTTTTTAAGTAATAGTTGCGGTAGCCATATCATCAGTTATTCCGCTGTGCGGTCTCATTTCAGCGATCACAATCCAGTCTTGTTAAGGGTAAAAGATGTAATCGTAATTACGGAGAGTAGGTCGAATTTGGTGGACAAATGCGACATACGGTTGACTGACCAAGCCCGCAGAATTAAATGGTGCAAGCTAGTCCCAGAGGAGTTTTTTTCAAATCTCTGCAGTAGTAGCCGGGAGGAACTCAAGCTCTGTATGGATGTTCAGGCAGGGGACAAAGAAGTAGTGGAGGCGTACCAAAAGGTTTGCCTCGACATTGTCTCTAATCTGACACGTCATGGCAAAGGCAAAGCGCATGGGAAGGTAGGCTGGTTTGATAAGAATTGCTCAGTGGCTAATCAAAAACTTAAAGCGGCCCTTAAATGCAAACCAGTGGACAGATTGCTTGTGGCTACCCTCAGGAAAGAATATAAGATAGTTGTTGAAAGAAGGCGGCGAGAGATTAGAGAGGACGCCTGGGCAGAGTTAACGTCAATTGACGTGCTGAAAAGCAGCGCCAAGTTCTGGGCTGTGGTCAACCAATCCTATTTTACTGACTTCCGTAACAATGAACTGGACTGTGGAATACAAGAAGATAAATGGCACCTGCACTTTAAGTCAGTTTACGAACAGGAGAACTCGGGGGCTGAGGCTTCGACCACCTTTTCCAGACTGCCTTATACTCTAGCTGTAGATGAGGGTGAGGTGGCCGAAGCTATTGGCAAAATGACCAGCAATAAGGCTCCTGGGCCGGATGGGGTTCCCTCTGACCCTTTTAAAGCTAATATAGCATTTTGGTCCAAAATCTTAGCAAATGTTTTTAATAGAATTTCAAAAACAGGCATCCCGGAGACATGGTCCCAGTCGGTGATTGTCCCTATCTATAAAAAAGGTGATAGAGGTGACCCGGGCAATTATTGCCCAATCTCACTTATTGATTCAGCTGTAAAGGTCCTAGGGAGAGTGGTTTTATGCAAACTTACTGATTGGCTCGAGGACACCAATACCCTCTCGGCCCTACAGGATGGTTTTAGAAAGGGGCGAAGTACTATTGATCAAAGCCTAAATCTGCAACTGCTCATTGGGAAATATACAATAGCGAAGCCAGGAACTCTGTACATTGCATTTATGGACCTATCCTCGGCATTCGATCGAGTAAATAGGTCCAAGTTATGGGGTTAGCTTCTTAGAATTGGAATAGATCCCAACATTGTGCACTTCTAGCAGACCTCCACAGGGATCTCACAGCTACGGTGCGATATGATAGAAAAGGTAATTGCACGGGCAAGATTAGCATCACTAATGGGGTAAGGCAAGGATGTATTTTAGCTTCCTTGCTCTTTACATTATATATCAACGACCTGGGCGGTGTTCTAGGAGCAGCTTGCAAGGACATACCCAGGGCAGGGAAGTTTTCATTGCCTGCATTATTATATGCGGATGACGCTGCTCTTTTAGCTCGTACTGCAGTGGGTCTCCAATGTCTGTTAAATTCATTTTATGTTTTTATGTCATCTCTTGATCTAAGTGTCAATTATGGTAAATCTCATGTTATGGTGGTGGGCCAGAAAGGCAGGGCCCAGAAAAATGTAATGGTACTGCAATGCAATGGGCATAAATTGACAAGAATCTCCAGATTTCCTTATTTGGGGGTTGTATTTGATGATTGTTGTACCTGGCAACCCCAACTGCTGGAGAAAAAAAATGCCCTGGCACGTTCAATTTCAGCAGTTCTGGGCTTTTCGCGCAAGCTAGGGGTGAAACCCTTGGAGGCGGTATTAAAGGTATATGCTGCAAAATGTATTGCTATCGCCATGTATGGCGCAGACTTGTGGCGTTTTAGGGCAGTTAAGATGCTCCAGGTAACGGAGGACAATTTCCTTAAAACGATTCTCTCCTTGCCAAGATCTACGGCCGGCTTTATAGTACATCAGGAATGCGGCGTAGCCTATCTGGAGGATCGAATCGCCATGGCCCCCCTACTAAAGTGGATCTCAGTCTGGCTCAACCCGGAATTGGAAGTGAACCACGAAATTTTTAAGGACTGCCTTATCCTAGATCATTGGGACCAGATCCCTTGGTTGAAATATGTCCAACAATTATCTATAAAGTTAGGCCGGCCAGAATTGTTTAACAAGCCATCTAATCTAGTGAAGGGCGACCTGAAGTGGGTCAAAAATACCTTTTTGTTGAACAGAGAAGGATTGGAGTTGTCAAAACCATCTGTGAGAACTCACCAATTGACTGTATCCTCTGGGTGTGAACTGGAACTATATCTAAAGGTTGTTAACAACTCAAATCACAGATACCTTTTAACTAAGTTCCGGTTAGACAAAATTCACCTTCTGATTTCTGGCCGCCCTGGTTGGACTAAGCCCCTTGATCTGGATTTGTGTAAATGTGATGGTTGTTCGATTATGGATACTGCTCACTTTCTGTTTTTCTGTGGTTACTTCATAGATATAAGGAAAAAGTTTATTATACCCTTGTTAAAGGGGAAAGGGTTTAGGCAAGTAAAGCCAGCCTTATTGTACCTTCAACTACTGTCTAACATATGGTTAATTTGTAATGTAGCTACATTTCTAACCATAGCGGTGAGACTCAGCAAAAAGATTAATTGGACTTAGATGAATTACTGCAAACGTTAATTTCTGCTTTTTGAATCAAGTTTTAAATGTTTTTTATCCTTCTTTTTAACCATGGAATGTTGTATATATCTTCCGTTTTAAAATTTGACACCATTTTTTTGCATTTTCAAGTATTTTTTAATTGGGTACTCCCTCCTTTTTAAATTGTATTTCTATGTCACTATGCCGCCTGGTGTCTTTTGGACCTTCTTGTTTGTTTTTGTACTTTTGTGGTTTTTGAAACGTACCGAATAAAGTATTTCTTGACTGACTGACAAGGGTGGTTGAATCCACTATAGTTGAAACTGCTGGTGCCCTTAGTAATTTGACGGCTGAGCTCCAGTCGGATCGCCTTATGACTCTTCAGAATAGGGTCGCGTTAGATGTCATACTTGCAGACCGAGGTGGGGCATGTAAAGTGATCCAATCAAGTTGCTGTATTTTCATCCCCGATAACGCTCCGACAGTTTACCAGGCCATTTCCAAACTGCATAAAATCTCCGAATCTGTCCACATGGATAAAGGGGATTGGTCATTGATGGGGTGGTTCTGAGAACTGATATCCGTCTGGGGATGGAAGATTCTGATAGTCATTGGGATGATCTTAGCCATTCTTTTTCTGTTCTGTCTGTGTGTACAGTGTGCTCCTGCAATATGTGGCCTCTGTGCTACATCGTGTGTAAGGAAACCTGTATCAAGAGACGAGCTAAGTAATAGGATGATGCTACAGCAGCATCTCAATGACTTTATGAATATAAACCTGGACTCAGATTAGCGCGAGTATGGGTTATTGCCTATGTAAGGGCAAAAGGAGGGTCTGTAGTACTGAAGATTCTGGACCCGTGTTATAAACATCGTCGTATCATGACGATTTTGGTATAATGATTGAGATACTATGCACAAGCATTTCCGTCATATTCGAGTGACGAAATCACCCTGAAATCGGAGTTTACGTCTTGAACCTTCGGGTTCCATTTTGTGAACGGCAGCCATTTTGTGATTGCCCTCACCTAGGCTAAATGACTAAAGCCGAGATCGAGTCAGAAGGACACGTATACCTTCGCTGACTCCTCTGTGACCTGGGCGAGCTGAGTCCACTGCCTGAAGCCAAACCTGTTCGGCCAGTTCCTTTCCCAGTGGCCGAATGAGATTAGCAACAAGGCGCACATGTCGTAAACCTTTCATCGCACACAAACTGTGTCTAATCTCACACACACCTGTCTCTGTTTCTTTCTTTATGACTTGCTTTACGATGAGGAGGTGCCCGTTTTTATTAGGGGTCTGTCGATATCTGATGGAAATACTGGGCCTTGCCGGATAGTTGATTGTGGGCTGAACAAACTGAAATATGGGCTTGTCATCATGACTCTGCTTTTTCTTTGTAGTGGAAATATGTGAATGGTCAACTGTAAAAGAAGGAATGTTTGCCTGAAGCATAATATTTTGTATAAAAGAGAAGGCTGGCTTTGTAGGATTGAGCAGGGTCCTGAGAACATACACCGTGTTGTACTTCTAGGATACCTGTTACTGGCTGCAGCCAATAAATACGATCTTTGACTTCACCTAGAATACTCTGTATTTCTGTAGTCTGAAACAGGAAGAACTCGAAGTCTTCGGTGTGTACCCTGGCACCGCTGGGTTCTTAAAACCCAGTACTTCAGTGGGGAAGAGCCACATCTTGAGTAGTTTTCTGAAGATAAGGTGGTTGGCGGTGGACCTTGTGTTGGGGGATAAAGAGTTCCATAGTTTGGCTGCTTGAACAGAGAAGGATGTGCCACCCGTGGTTTTTATCTTGTATAGTTGGATCTTGAGGTGAGATGCTCCTTTAGAGCGGAGGCTCCTTTGTTGAATGTGTTTTGGGATTTTATTCCTGATGAAGAGCGGTCCCATTCCATGTATTGCTCTGTGGGTGCTACAAAGCAGCTTGAACATGGATCTTCTGGCAACCGGTAACCACTGCAAGGCTTTCAAGGCAGGGGAGATGTGATCTTGCGGTTTGATATGCAAGAGTAGTCTGGCAGCCGAGTTCTGAATCAATTGTAGTCTTTTCATGGTCATTAAAGGTGATCCGTGGTAGAGGCTACTGGCGTAAACGAGTTTGGACAGAACAAGGGAGATGGTAGCTTGGACCTTGTGTGGAAATCCCAAATGAGGGAAAAATGTTTGCAGCGTTTTTATAGTAGCTAAGCTTGATCTTGCTAGTTTATCCACTTGGGCATTCATCAACAGCTTGGAGTCCATGGTCATTCAGAGGTTTCTTTCTTCCTTCAATACTTTAGGCAGTGATCCCAGTTAATCAGGCCATGCGGCAAGCGGGTTGTAATGTTTCCAATCGCCACAGGTGAGTATTTCAGTTTTTGAAGCATTCAATTCGAGATGGCTCCAGGTCATCCACTGATTCACGGCTTTGAGACAGCTCAAAATTGGTGATTTTCCAATGTCTTTGGGTCATTCCAGTTGAAGGAGTATTTGCGTGTCATCTGCATAGTTATAGCACGTGAGGTGAAATTTATTGATCAGTATTGGTAATGACTTCATGTAATGTTTAAAAGCATGGGCGAGATGATAGAACCTTGAGGGACCCCTGATTTTGTGGAGTATGGTTTGGACAAGAAAGGTGGGGTATGGATGACATTAGTTCTGTTTCAAAGGTAGGACACTATCCAGTCTAAAGCAGTTCCCTCTATGCCGGCTTCATAGAGTCTTTGTTTCAGAGTGTCATGTTCAACCGTGTCAAAGGCAGCTGAGAGGTCCAAGAGGAGTAGCGCAGCAACCCCGTTGTGGTCAACTGCTTCTTGCCTTACAACCGCTACTTTTTTCTTTTTCTTTAAGCGCTCCATGAGAGGGTTATGTTTTCCAGCTGTCTCTCTCATGTACTTTTTTCCCCCTTCATCCGTGTTCCTCTCTGCCACCCATGTGCTTCTCCCCTCCAGGTCTATCTCGCCTGGTTGATTTGGTCCAACCTAAACCCGCCATGTTGCTTCTGCCTCATACCTGCGCCCTCCGTACCTACCCTCCCTATGCTTACCCCAACCACACCCTGTGCTGCTTCCGCACCTCCTACCTATACCTCCATATTGTTTCCACCTTCCATTGTTTCTGCCCCCATGCATCCTCACTCACCAAAGAATGCCCACACATGTTTTTGTTGTTGTTGGTTTCTGATCCAACTTGGATTGGCTACTAAACAGAAAAAAGAAGCAGCAGCGTCATTTTGTTGGCACACATATGTGTGGTGAGCATGCCAAAAATATGACGCATGGCTAAAAACCACTGGCAAAGCCATGAGGCCCTAAAGGTAACACTTCTATGGTGATTGGCCAAAGCATGTTAGAGTTTGACTTCTAAAGAAGTAGTGGTGGCAACCAGCCAAGCTATAGTCTTTAAGGATGGTGTTGGGTATAATGCTTAGGTACAAGTAGCACAATAATGAAAACGCCTAGGCAGCTATGACTGCATAAGCATTTCAAGAATATTCACAACTGAAGGTTACATGGTTTTGTAAAAGAATGTTTATTTTTAACATCACAGTAAGTTCCTTCCAGACTATAAACATGGACTTTATGGCTTTGCCAGTTTAGCATGGGCATCATGCATGTATTTATAGTCGCTATAAATGCATTTCTTTGCTACATTAGCGCTGTTATGGAGGTACTTTGTTTGGCCGAAAGAGGTAAATAAAAAGTTCTGCATGGACAGCCATTTTGAGTTCTACTGGAACTTTGGGGTGGGGAGGAAGTCGAGTCTTTAAAGTGGCAACATGTGCTTCCAAGAAGGAATTCCCCAGAATTTCCCTCTTGATAACTTTGTGCCCGTTTGACTGTCCACAAACCGTTTCAGACGTGTTCTTCTGCTTATATCGGACGATGATGGAAAGTTATGTGGCGATTGGTCAAGGGGGTGCAAAGAAAAAAGGGTCGACCTAAAACATTTGTTGCCACCAATGTATTTTAGCATAGAGTTTTTGTATTAGACATAGCGGCCAAAAGGTAAGTCACATTTGCATGACATTTGGCAGGATTATAGATTATGGTGTGCAGATCATCCTTTTACTACAGGTAAGTAGGGTAAGTATATTTAAAGTTATACGGTATTTCGACTTAGTGATATCTGTGGCCGCTATCATAGTGGCACATGCTCAATTTTTATAATAATTCTGAAAACATCCACCAGATGGCAGTATTGGTTGACATTCAGATCGGAAGTGACACACGCACACACACAAACACTGAAATTCACAGATAGTCGATATGGAAGAAGACAGTCATAAGTCATAAAAGCAAGGACACAAAAGAGCGTGTGTGAAATAGTAATGGCAAGGCGCTCTACCCTCCCAATACGTGCAGCTTGGATAATGACAAAATTAAACGTCAATAGTGAAAGAAAATAAAGTCAATCGACCGCAGGAAACTGCTGGCCTCTCGAAATACCCACGAATGAGAAGCATTAAATGTCCTTGAAAACCTTTAAATGGGAAAACAGTACCTAGCCCTTTGTTGAAAAATATCACGTTAAAAATTAAAAGATATCTTCAACTCCGCTCTTCCCCAAAATGTAAATGAACGGATGAACCTATAATTTGAAGTGCAGTAAAGCAATAAATAATACAGCTGCACAATAAACCCTAGGCCAAAGCAACTGACACAGATTCATATAAAACCAAGGATATTCTTAATGGGAATAATGCATATGTGACCAATGAGAAACATGCTCTATCATTAGATCATATATATTTCCAAGCTTGAGACAGTAACTAACACACACATATACACACTCTCTCTCTCTCTCTCTCACACATGGGATAGCCACTCTGCACTTATAGTTAGGTTTACCAGGAATTCCTCAGATTTAGCCCCTCAATAAATTTATGACGAATCTCCACAAAACTTGCCAGACCTATTCTTCCTTTTTCATTGACAGATGATGTAAAGTTTTGCTGTGATTGGTCAGAGCGGTGCAAAGAAAACAAGCATTTGCAATGCAATAGGTCTCGCATTACTGAATGTTTGAGCTATTGGCGTTGCATTATTATTGGGAACCCCAAAAGTTAAACTTTCAGAAATATGACACCTATTGCATTGAAAATGCTTGTGTTATGTGTTGTTGTGCAGAGAGGTACTCGTGTTCTATCGAGTTCTCAGTTTCAATTCCTGCTTAGAAATTCGTGTGGGTACCATTTTGGAAAAAATCCCGCAAAGGGAGGAATAAGACTCCCCAGCTTACAAACTGTCCTTACACAGTGTTAAAATGTATAGGAGGTACCCTTAATACTCGGAAAAGGGATGGGTATATGGGCACAAGACAAAACAGATTCCCTTCTCCTATTTTAATTGTACATTTCGGATCCAACTGAGACCCAGAAAACTTACTAAACACAATTAATCACTCCGTGATCTAAATCAATTTTATCAAAACCCAAGGAGTTTCCAGGTCGCTAAATCACAAATTTCTGTTCATTCAAGTGAGGAAGGCAATAATATTAAATAATACATTCTAAAAGGGAATGTTATATCAAAAAGAAGTATTATTTCTACTCATACATGATGGCAATATATTATACATAAAAACATGAATTTTCACATATTCAACCACTTTATATCGTCAATAGTTCATTATAAAAACAATATAAACAAACAATATAAAGACTTATGTTAGAGAACAAGTAAAAATGCAATTTAATAAAAAACATTCCCTTTTTACGATTATAGTTTTCGCGTCATGGGAAATAATGTACTTAGAAATAATTCTGAATAAATATTCTGATTCACTGAAATTCAAAGTGTCTGGTAATCAATTTTAGGAGGATGAACTTCAGCTACATAGCTTCATAATATTACCAGAGGGGGTGGCTGGTCATCATTTTTAATTTTTAATTGCGAGGCAGGTCCACCTTATTTATATCCCCTGTTTACCTAACACCATGTGAAAGACTAGTCTCATGGGCATTGCATATTAATAATTACCTTCAAGTACAATGCTGTTCTTCCTTATTGAAGGTATGTACTCTCAAGGATAGCCAGACCCACAGATCTTCTTAACTTTTGATAGCCTTTTGATTGCCATATGGTCTAAGCTAAGGGGAGCGAAAAGATTATTATTAAAATAGTGCTCTGTAACACAAGGATTTTAAATTTCAGTGGGGTGTTTTTTTGTTAAATCAAGTTTTACCATTGCTCATGAAATCATTTACCCACAGCTAGGCTATCAAACTAGCACGATGTAAACAAGAAGAGAGGGGCTCTATGTTACCCAGAGGGAAATGGAGCGCCAATGTACTGTTAAGTAAAACAAAAAGTTTTCCCGCTGGGAAGTATTATAACCTGTTACTAGATCAGGATTCGAACTCACAACCATAAATCACAACATTCATTTTTGTGGAACTAAAACACTTACCAAGAAGGAACATATACAACAAGTTATAAAAAAGTTGCAATTTATTAAAAATAATTGGTTACAAAATTTATCAACAAGATTATCAATTAAAAACATATATAGCAAAAAAATCCCAAACCTATACACAATATTAAAACACAATCAGAGCCACCTAACGTGGACGTGGAGAAATTTTAGAAAGACACTACTATCTATCTTTTTCATTTCATTTCGGACATCTAGTTTGACAACAATGGAAGGAATGTTGTTCCTTTGGACCAGAATTGTTGTTGGCAACGCCGAATATGAGTTTAAATTATAGCGTCGACGCGTTTCGGAAGCTTCAACTTGATAACGGCTTCCTTCCTCAGGACCAGTTTATATTTTTATTCTCCACAACGTGAACCAGTTAGTCCTAATGCACAAAAATATACAATACAATGCAACTATTATACTAACATGTGGTGTATTATGGATTACAAGTAAATCATATTGCTGTACTTTACTACGGATTTAACTCCATTCATTTTTTCTGTTGTTTTAACAAAATATTTCAAAAGATATATTGAAACTGAACCACTGGCTCTTAACGACAGGTTACTGATAAAAACCATAAAGACATACCCAACCATGGTTTGTACATTTTTCTCTATCTTTTTTTGTATAGAAACTGACAGTACCCATTTTTTTCCACCACAATGCATAAAGATATTTAAAAAGCCCTATATGTTACACTTTGGTCTATTATTTTTACTATTGCAACAACCCTCAAATGTAGCCTTCTGGTTTGTGTTGTCCACATCTTTTAGTCCCATACATAACCATACACACATCTTTCATACCAATAAGTTCATATTGAGCACTGACCAGAATGGTTCTGTTGCTCGTAGGGGTCTACCCAGATTGTAGCTCCTTATAGTTTGTGAAGTCATCAAACTTTCTGTACTCCGATCTAGGATTTGGAGGGATATATTGTTTAGTGAGGCAAACCCAAATCTTACTGTTTTTAAAAAAGTTTATAGGTTCGCCTTTATTTTGTTTATATATATATTGTTACCTTGAGTGCTTTTGTTCAGCAACTTCTCCGTTTAAAAAATAGTAATGGTGATAATCCAAAGGTAGAACTGGCTCCAACCTGCATGAATTGCAGAGAGTGAATTAATATATTACCCCTTATGGAATTACTAGGTTCGTAATGAATTACAGGGAAACCTCCTATGTATTCATATCCAGTTTAGTATCTACCTCTTTTTGACTGTGCCAACCGGTGTGCTTAGTTAGATGGCTCCCCTCCGATTGGAATCGTTTTTTCGAATCGTTTTGTACTGTAAAACATATGTTTTATTGTATGTTATAAAATAAGATAAGATAAACTGTACTTATAACCAAGTCTCTGTATCTAACATTCATTATTCTTTCTTACCCCAACGGCTGGACTTATCTCCGTGGGTGGGGTTCTGTTTTTCAGCCAGGTAGTTTTACTCGAGGCTGGGTTAAAAAAATGTAGTACGTGCTTGTGGTTAGATTTCAAGCTTAAGGTAATTATCGATTTGCAGGCTATATTAATAACACCAAAAGAATTTAGAACATACCCCGTTTAGGACCCGTTAGGATATTCTTACCTAGAAAACGGGCTTTGTCTCCGTGAAAGGGGAGTCTGTTAGGCAGTCGGGTACTGTGACACGTGGCTGTATACAAATACAAACAGTGCGTATGCTAGCTTCAGTTTGTTATTTATACACGGGGAGAAAAGGGTTTTAAAGGAGCAGTCTAAACTATTGCTATCCCTATATTGCCTCGGATCCCTATCTTACCTGTTTAGTGCACACGGCAAGTTTCCCCGGGTCTGCTTCTTCAACGGCGTCTGGTAAATCACCGCTTGTATTTTTGAGGATATCGACTGTTCACCGTGTAGCGGTCGCTTTTAAAGCTCGTCATCGGGTCACATGGTGAAAGTATAGCCCCATGTGACTCGTGATAGCGTGTTACGAAGAGCGCCAGTTAGTTTTTTTGTGTGTGATAAAACTTTATTTTCGTTCGTAATGACAACCAATAGGCTGTGTTACTATACTAAAGAGGCTGACGTTATTTACAAAAATGCCTAATACGGACTTAAATAAACGTGTCCCCACGAATGTTAATAGTTGCACGTTTTTATGTATATATTTCTCAATAAGTTTCACCACACGGTTTTCTGGTTGAAATAAACTAAAATATCTTCTTGGTGACACAAGGATAAGCAGCTCATATCTATTTTATATTAGTTAGTTTAGAGGACCTAAGATGTATTACTACGCCGCAGGGGCCAGTTGTTACGCTTTTATGATCATTCACTGATAATATTTAAAGTATTGAGTTTGGCTAGTAGTTCTGAAATTTGGAGAGTTAATTTATTAATTTTAAAGATCTATGTTACAATTCTCATCCAGTCTTCTTTTGTATTTAGTCCATGGTTGACCGTATCTAGGGTTGAGATATACCACTGTTCCCTATTTTTACGCTTCATCTCAGGGTTGCCTCCTCTTTTTGAACCAGTTATCTTTTCAATGACAAACCAGGAGAACTCGGTATGTTTATGTTGCAGTTGGTTAAAGTGCTCCACCAAGGGAGCATTCTCTTTGTTGGTTTTTAGGGCAGATCTATGTTCTAGCAAACGCAGTCTTATTTCCCTACCTGTTTCTCCTACATAGGCCAGTTTGCATGGGCACAGGATTATATAAACTAAATTGCTACTTCTGCAATTGTTTAGGGTTTTTGAATTCATGGTGTAATTGTTGTAAGTTAAGGATTTTCCTACAATGCAATTTTCGCATACAGAACAATTGCTACACTTGTGGTTTCCCACAGCTTTATTACCGTTCAGTGTCAGTTGGTTGTTTAGGTTCTGTTCCCTGTAGGTGTGAACCAGGTTTTGACGGATGTTTTCATTTCGTCTGAAAGCAAATATGGGTTTAGCAAATTTGACTTCCTTACCATCATTTAAGATATGCCAACTTGAGTGGATCACATTTCTCAGCTTATTACTAATATTAGAGAATTGGCTAACAAAGACTAATTTTTGATCATTAAGTGGCTTTTTCGCTTTGTTAGGATCTGGATGTATCATTGTGTCACGATCATAAAATCGTGCCCTTTTACACGAATTCCTAATTAGTTTTTTAGGGTAACCCCTCTCCTGAAGTTTTTCACTTAATTTATTGGCATGTTTTGCGTAATCTTCAATGGTGGAACAATTTCTTCTGAGGCGAAGAAACTGTCCGAATGGGACATTGTCTCTTTGTGAGCGAGGATGATAACTGTTGTAATGTAAAAGGGTGTTTTTATCTGTAGGCTTAGAGTAAAGTTCTACTTCTAGTCTATTCTCCTTATGTTTTATGGTAATGTCTAGGAAATTCACGGCCTCTCGATCATATGTTGCTGTAAAGCGGAGGTTTTCATCTCCTAGGTTTAACCACTCAAGGAATTGTTCCAGGGTGTCCACTTCTCCTTCCCAAATAAAGAAGATGTCGTCAATGAAGCGTCGCCATAATAAGATGTTTTCAAAAAAAGGCGACGCTTCATTGAACACATGTTTCTCCTCGAACTTGGCAACATATAAACATGCCAAGCTCGGCGCGCAGGTGGCTCCCATACTGGTGCCCTTGCGTTGTAGGAACAGCTCATCTTTGAATAGGAAAATATTGCTTTTCAGGACCAGAGTTATGCATTGGAGTATAAACTCCATGTTGGCCCCTCTGAGGTCTGCATTGCTTAGTATATCCTCCACCACATCGATAGTGTCATTTTGCGGGATATTTGTGTACAATGCCTCTATGTCCAGAGTCACCATGATTTGGGTTTGAGGATTGTACACTTGGCCTTCCACTATTGAGATCATGTGGGCTGAGTCTCGTACATAGGAATCCTGATTTAGTACAAGTGGTTTTAAAAAAACATCGGCGTATTGACTCAAGGGTTCAAGACGTGAGCCTATACAGCTCACGATGGGTCTCATAGGGGGATTTTCCTCACTTTTGTGGATTTTGGGGAGGCCATATATAGCTGGTGTTCTGGCCTCCTTGCTATATAGAAATTCAAACTCTGATTTACAAATCCAGTTGTTATCAAAAGCATTTTTTACTGTTTCATAAACTTTTTTGTTCAGTGATTCTAGGGTGGCCAGTGGAACTCTTTGATAATGTTCTGTAACTTCTAGAAGAGCTAACATTTTTCTGTTATAGTCCTCTGTATTGAACACAACTACACCCCCGCCTTTATCGGCAGGTTTGATGGTTAGCTGTAGATTGTTTTTTAAGCCTATCATTGCCATTCTGTGTTCCTTGGACATGTTGTTCTTGTCCGGAAATGTGTTTTCTAAGATCTTTTTAATTTTAGATTCCACTACTCTTTCGAACACTTCCACATTTTTGCCCACCTGTGAGATGGCGGGTGTGAAGGTCGACTTTTGTTTGAGTCCTGACACATTGTTTGGGGGGTTATAGTCTCTTTCTTCAAAGAATTCTTTTAATCGAATTTTGCGAAAAAATGCTCTAAGATCTTTTTCTAAGTTGAATTTGTTTACATTTGCTGTTGGGGCAAAGGTAAAGCCCTTTTCTAAAACTTCTATCTCAGCTTTGTTAAGGGAATAGTCTGCGAGGTTGATTATTGGAAATTTGTTGGAATTATTCATCCCTATTGGCGGTATCGCTGGCTTCTTGTGTTGGGATATTCCTGAGGGGCCTGGTTG
The DNA here is from genome assembly GCF_964263255.1 of Lissotriton vulgaris. Classification (NCBI taxonomy): domain Eukaryota; kingdom Metazoa; phylum Chordata; class Amphibia; order Caudata; family Salamandridae; genus Lissotriton; species Lissotriton vulgaris. The sequence continues at coordinate 1,313,733,877 of NC_141689.1, forward strand.
TGCTGGTAATTCGTTCTGTAGCCACCTCTCGTGGTTTGGTACGGTTTCCTTTGAAACTGTCCCCTGTATGGATATGTTTTCCCTCCTCGCCTCTGGCGGTTCTCTAAAAAACGGTTGCCTCCATTTTGTTCATTTATGTAGGCTCCGGTTTCCTGCATTGATCCCTCATCTTCACTGCCCGAGCCAGAGGTTTCAGAAAATGTAACTCCCTTTTTGGCTCCTCTGTTATATATAGGTCGGTTGTCAACATTTCTTTCCTCTCTCGGTTGTTGGAAATAATCTTTGTTGATGTATGGGTATACCAGCTCTATACTATATTTGTTGACATCTTTCTTTAGTTTGATGTTCTTTTTGTTTAGCAAATAATCTTTGTAACCATCCATTTCCAAGTTTATTTCCTCCAGCCTTTTCTTTGCATCGTCTACTGCCGACATTTCTTGCAGGGCCTGTTCTAATTTTTCTATCTCCTTACGTTCCAGTATTACCCTCTCTTGTGCAGTCTCAATAATTAAAAGAATCCAATCTCTACTGCATCTGTTCGCAATGTGAGTCCAGGTCTCTAAAAACTTGATGTTGTCTGTAAAGAGACCTGGTTCATTGCGGACTTGCAGTCCCATAGGTATTACTCCTGTTCTGGCATATTGTATTAAGAACTCAGCATGGAGTTCAGTTCTTATTGCTTTTTTCTTGAGGTTTAGTATATTACCCCATTTATCATTATTGCCCGTAACAACTACGATTTTATTAGTGTTGTTAGTTGAAGAACCAACTATTTTAGAAAATTGGTCTTCTGTGAATGCAAAGGTTTTAAATGGGTCCATCCTCAGCTTTCACAAGATAGATATAAGTTTTGAGTCGCTGAAAAGCGATCGGAGATATCTCTCCAGCACTTAAGCTGTACCAGAAACGATGTAAACAAGAAGAGAGGGGCTCTATGTTACCCAGAGGGAAATGGAGCGCCAATGTACTGTTAAGTAAAACAAAAAGTTTTCCCGCTGGGAAGTATTATAACCTGTTATTAGATCAGGATTCGAACTCACAACCATAAATCACAACATTCATTTTTGTGGAACTAAAACACTTACCAAGAAGGAACATATACAACAAGTTATAAAAAAGTTGCAATTTATTAAAAATAATTGGTTACAAAATTTATCGACAAGATTATCAATTAAAAACATATATAGCAAAAAAATCCCAAACCTATACACAATATTAAAACACAATCAGAGCCACCTAACGTGGACGTGGAGAAATTTTAGAAAGACACTACTATCTATCTTTTTCATTTCATTTCGGACATCTAGTTTGACAACAATGGAAGGAATGTTGTTCCTTTGGACCAGAATTGTTGTTGGCAACGCCGAATATGAGTTTAAATTATAGCGTCGACGCGTTTCGGAAGCTTCAACTTGATAACGGCTTCCTTCCTCAGGACCAGTTTATATTTTTATTCTCCACAACGTGAACCAGTTAGTCCTAATGCACAAAAATATACAATACAATGCAACTATTATACTAACATGTGGTGTATTATGGATTACAAGTAAATCATATTGCTGTACTTTACTACGGATTTAACTCCATTCATTTTTTCTGTTGTTTTAACAAAATATTTCAAAAGATATATTGAAACTGAACCACTGGCTCTTAACGACAGGTTACTGATAAAAACCATAAAGACATACCCAACCATGGTTTGTACATTTTTCTCTATCTTTTTTTGTATAGAAACTGACAGTACCCATTTTTTTCCACCACAATGCATAAAGATATTTAAAAAGCCCTATATGTTACACTTTGGTCTATTATTTTTACTATTGCAACAACCCTCAAATGTAGCCTTCTGGTTTGTGTTGTCCACATCTTTTAGTCCCATACATAACCATACACACATCTTTCATACCAATAAGTTCATATTGAGCACTGACCAGAATGGTTCTGTTGCTCGTAGGGGTCTACCCAGATTGTAGCTCCTTATAGTTTGTGAAGTCATCAAACTTTCTGTACTCCGATCTAGGATTTGGAGGGATATATTGTTTAGTGAGGCAAACCCAAATCTTACTGTTTTTAAAAAAGTTTATAGGTTCGCCTTTATTTTGTTTATATATATATTGTTACCTTGAGTGCTTTTGTTCAGCAACTTCTCCGTTTAAAAAATAGTAATGGTGATAATCCAAAGGTAGAACTGGCTCCAACCTGCATGAATTGCAGAGAGTGAATTAATATATTACCCCTTATGGAATTACTAGGTTCGTAATGAATTACAGGGAAACCTCCTATGTATTCATATCCAGTTTAGTATCTACCTCTTTTTGACTGTGCCAACCGGTGTGCTTAGTTAGATGGCTCCCCTCCGATTGGAATCGTTTTTTCGAATCGTTTTGTACTGTAAAACATATGTTTTATTGTATGTTATAAAATAAGATAAGATAAACTGTACTTATAACCAAGTCTCTGTATCTAACATTCATTATTCTTTCTTACCCCAACGGCTGGACTTATCTCCGTGGGTGGGGTTCTGTTTTTCAGCCAGGTAGTTTTACTCGAGGCTGGGTTAAAAAAATGTAGTACGTGCTTGTGGTTAGATTTCAAGCTTAAGGTAATTATCGATTTGCAGGCTATATTAATAACACCAAAAGAATTTAGAACATACCCCGTTTAGGACCCGTTAGGATATTCTTACCTAGAAAACGGGCTTTGTCTCCGTGAAAGGGGAGTCTGTTAGGCAGTCGGGTACTGTGACACGTGGCTGTATACAAATACAAACAGTGCGTATGCTAGCTTCAGTTTGTTATTTATACACGGGGAGAAAAGGGTTTTAAAGGAGCAGTCTAAACTATTGCTATCCCTATATTGCCTCGGATCCCTATCTTACCTGTTTAGTGCACACGGCAAGTTTCCCCGGGTCTGCTTCTTCAACGGCGTCTGGTAAATCACCGCTTGTATTTTTGAGGATATCGACTGTTCACCGTGTAGCGGTCGCTTTTAAAGCTCGTCATCGGGTCACATGGTGAAAGTATAGCCCCATGTGACTCGTGATAGCGTGTTACGAAGAGCGCCAGTTAGTTTTTTTGTGTGTGATAAAACTTTATTTTCGTTCGTAATGACAACCAATAGGCTGTGTTACTATACTAAAGAGGCTGACGTTATTTACAAAAATGCCTAATACGGACTTAAATAAACGTGTCCCCACGAATGTTAATAGTTGCACGTTTTTATGTATATATTTCTCAATAAGTTTCACCACACGGTTTTCTGGTTGAAATAAACTAAAATATCTTCTTGGTGACACAAGGATAAGCAGCTCATATCTATTTTATATTAGTTAGTTTAGAGGACCTAAGATGTATTACTACGCCGCAGGGGCCAGTTGTTACGCTTTTATGATCATTCACTGATAATATTTAAAGTATTGAGTTTGGCTAGTAGTTCTGAAATTTGGAGAGTTAATTTATTAATTTTAAAGATCTATGTTACAATTCTCATCCAGTCTTCTTTTGTATTTAGTCCATGGTTGACCGTATCTAGGGTTGAGATATACCACTGTTCCCTATTTTTACGCTTCATCTCAGGGTTGCCTCCTCTTTTTGAACCAGTTATCTTTTCAATGACAAACCAGGAGAACTCGGTATGTTTATGTTGCAGTTGGTTAAAGTGCTCCACCAAGGGAGCATTCTCTTTGTTGGTTTTTAGGGCAGATCTATGTTCTAGCAAACGCAGTCTTATTTCCCTACCTGTTTCTCCTACATAGGCCAGTTTGCATGGGCACAGGATTATATAAACTAAATTGCTACTTCTGCAATTGTTTAGGGTTTTTGAATTCATGGTGTAATTGTTGTAAGTTAAGGATTTTCCTACAATGCAATTTTCGCATACAGAACAATTGCTACACTTGTGGTTTCCCACAGCTTTATTACCGTTCAGTGTCAGTTGGTTGTTTAGGTTCTGTTCCCTGTAGGTGTGAACCAGGTTTTGACGGATGTTTTCATTTCGTCTGAAAGCAAATATGGGTTTAGCAAATTTGACTTCCTTACCATCATTTAAGATATGCCAACTTGAGTGGATCACATTTCTCAGCTTATTACTAATATTAGAGAATTGGCTAACAAAGACTAATTTTTGATCATTAAGTGGCTTTTTCGCTTTGTTAGGATCTGGATGTATCATTGTGTCACGATCATAAAATCGTGCCCTTTTACACGAATTCCTAATTAGTTTTTTAGGGTAACCCCTCTCCTGAAGTTTTTCACTTAATTTATTGGCATGTTTTGCGTAATCTTCAATGGTGGAACAATTTCTTCTGAGGCGAAGAAACTGTCCGAATGGGACATTGTCTCTTTGTGAGCGAGGATGATAACTGTTGTAATGTAAAAGGGTGTTTTTATCTGTAGGCTTAGAGTAAAGTTCTACTTCTAGTCTATTCTCCTTATGTTTTATGGTAATGTCTAGGAAATTCACGGCCTCTCGATCATATGTTGCTGTAAAGCGGAGGTTTTCATCTCCTAGGTTTAACCACTCAAGGAATTGTTCCAGGGTGTCCACTTCTCCTTCCCAAATAAAGAAGATGTCGTCAATGAAGCGTCGCCATAATAAGATGTTTTCAAAAAAAGGCGACGCTTCATTGAACACATGTTTCTCCTCGAACTTGGCAACATATAAACATGCCAAGCTCGGCGCGCAGGTGGCTCCCATACTGGTGCCCTTGCGTTGTAGGAACAGCTCATCTTTGAATAGGAAAATATTGCTTTTCAGGACCAGAGTTATGCATTGGAGTATAAACTCCATGTTGGCCCCTCTGAGGTCTGCATTGCTTAGTATATCCTCCACCACATCGATAGTGTCATTTTGCGGGATATTTGTGTACAATGCCTCTATGTCCAGAGTCACCATGATTTGGGTTTGAGGATTGTACACTTGGCCTTCCACTATTGAGATCATGTGGGCTGAGTCTCGTACATAGGAATCCTGATTTAGTACAAGTGGTTTTAAAAAAACATCGGCGTATTGACTCAAGGGTTCAAGACGTGAGCCTATACAGCTCACGATGGGTCTCATAGGGGGATTTTCCTCACTTTTGTGGATTTTGGGGAGGCCATATATAGCTGGTGTTCTGGCCTCCTTGCTATATAGAAATTCAAACTCTGATTTACAAATCCAGTTGTTATCAAAAGCATTTTTTACTGTTTCATAAACTTTTTTGTTCAGTGATTCTAGGGTGGCCAGTGGAACTCTTTGATAATGTTCTGTAACTTCTAGAAGAGCTAACATTTTTCTGTTATAGTCCTCTGTATTGAACACAACTACACCCCCGCCTTTATCGGCAGGTTTGATGGTTAGCTGTAGATTGTTTTTTAAGCCTATCATTGCCATTCTGTGTTCCTTGGACATGTTGTTCTTGTCCGGAAATGTATTGTAGGAAAATCCTTAACTTACAACAATTACACCATGAATTCAAAAACCCTAAACAATTGCAGAAGTAGCAATTTAGTTTATATAATCCTGTGCCCATGCAAACTGGCCTATGTAGGAGAAACAGGTAGGGAAATAAGACTGCGTTTGCTAGAACATAGATCTGCCCTAAAAACCAACAAAGAGAATGCTCCCTTGGTGGAGCACTTTAACCAACTGCAACATAAACATACCGAGTTCTCCTGGTTTGTCATTGAAAAGATAACTGGTTCAAAAAGAGGAGGCAACCCTGAGATGAAGCGTAAAAATAGGGAACAGTGGTATATCTCAACCCTAGATACGGTCAACCATGGACTAAATACAAAAGAAGACTGGATGAGAATTGTAACATAGATCTTTAAAATTAATAAATTAACTCTCCAAATTTCAGAACTACTAGCCAAACTCAATACTTTAAATATTATCAGTGAATGATCATAAAAGCGTAACAACTGGCCCCTGCGGCGTAGTAATACATCTTAGGTCCTCTAAACTAACTAATATAAAATAGATATGAGCTGCTTATCCTTGTGTCACCAAGAAGATATTTTAGTTTATTTCAACCAGAAAACCGTGTGGTGAAACTTATTGAGAAATATATACATAAAAACGTGCAACTATTAACATTCGTGGGGACACGTTTATTTAAGTCCGTATTAGGCATTTTTGTAAATAACGTCAGCCTCTTTAGTATAGTAACACAGCCTATTGGTTGTCATTACGAACGAAAATAAAGTTTTATCACACACAAAAAAACTAACTGGCGCTCTTCGTAACACGCTATCACGAGTCACATGGGGCTATACTTTCACCATGTGACCGGATGACGAGCTTTAAAAGCGACCGCTACACGGTGAACAGTCGATATCCTCAAAAATACAAGCGGTGATTTACCAGACGCCGTTGAAGAAGCAGACCCGGGGAAACTTGCCGTGTGCACTAAACAGGTAAGATAGGGATCCGAGGCAATATAGGGATAGCAATAGTTTAGACTGCTCCTTTAAAACCCTTTTCTCCCCGTGTATAAATAACAAACTGAAGCTAGCATACGCACTGTTTGTATTTGTATACAGCCACGTGTCACAGTACCCGACTGCCTAACAGACTCCCCTTTCACGGAGACAAAGCCCGTTTTCTAGGTAAGAATATCCTAACGGGTCCTAAACGGGGTATGTTCTAAATTCTTTTGGTGTTATTAATATAGCCTGCAAATCGATAATTACCTTAAGCTTGAAATCTAACCACAAGCACGTACTACATTTTTTTAACCCAGCCTCGAGTAAAACTACCTGGCTGAAAAACAGAACCCCACCCACGGAGATAAGTCCAGCCGTTGGGGTAAGAAAGAATAATGAATGTTAGATACAGAGACTTGGTTATAAGTACAGTTTATCTTATCTTATTTTATAACATACAATAAAACATATGTTTTACAGTACAAAACGATTCGAAAAAACGATTCCAATCGGAGGGGAGCCATCTAACTAAGCACACCGGTTGGCACAGTCAAAAAGAGGTAGATACTAAACTGGATATGAATACATAGGAGGTTTCCCTGTAATTCATTACGAACCTAGTAATTCCATAAGGGGTAATATATTAATTCACTCTCTGCAATTCATGCAGGTTGGAGCCAGTTCTACCTTTGGATTATCACCATTACTATTTTTTAAACGGAGAAGTTGCTGAACAAAAGCACTCAAGGTAACAATATATATATAAACAAAATAAAGGCGAACCTATAAACTTTTTTAAAAACAGTAAGATTTGGGTTTGCCTCACTAAACAATATATCCCTCCAAATCCTAGATCGGAGTACAGAAAGTTTGATGACTTCACAAACTATAAGGAGCTACAATCTGGGTAGACCCCTACGAGCAACAGAACCATTCTGGTCAGTGCTCAATATGAACTTATTGGTATGAAAGATGTGTGTATGGTTATGTATGGGACTAAAAGATGTGGACAACACAAACCAGAAGGCTACATTTGAGGGTTGTTGCAATAGTAAAAATAATAGACCAAAGTGTAACATATAGGGCTTTTTAAATATCTTTATGCATTGTGGTGGAAAAAAATGGGTACTGTCAGTTTCTATAAAAAAAAAGATAGAGAAAAATGTACAAACCATGGTTGGGTATGTCTTTATGGTTTTTATCAGTAACCTGTCGTTAAGAGCCAGTGGTTCAGTTTCAATATATCTTTTGAAATATTTTGTTAAAACAACAGAAAAAATGAATGGAGTTAAATCCGTAGTAAAGTACAGCAATATGATTTACTTGTAATCCATAATACACCACATGTTAGTATAATAGTTGCATTGTATTGTATATTTTTGTGCATTAGGACTAACTGGTTCACGTTGTGGAGAATAAAAATATAAACTGGTCCTGAGGAAGGAAGCCGTTATCAAGTTGAAGCTTCCGAAACGCGTCGACGCTATAATTTAAACTCATATTCGGCGTTGCCAACAACAATTCTGGTCCAAAGGAACAACATTCCTTCCATTGTTGTCAAACTAGATGTCCGAAATGAAATGAAAAAGATAGATAGTAGTGTCTTTCTAAAATTTCTCCACGTCCACGTTAGGTGGCTCTGATTGTGTTTTAATATTGTGTATAGGTTTGGGATTTTTTTGCTATATATGTTTTTAATTGATAATCTTGTCGATAAATTTTGTAACCAATTATTTTTAATAAATTGCAACTTTTTTATAACTTGTTGTATATGTTCCTTCTTGGTAAGTGTTTTAGTTCCACAAAAATGAATGTTGTGATTTATGGTTGTGAGTTCGAATCCTGATCTAGTAACAGGTTATAATACTTCCCAGCGGGAAAACTTTTTGTTTTACTTAACAGTACATTGGCGCTCCATTTCCCTCTGGGTAACATAGAGCCCCTCTCTTCTTGTTTACATCGTTTCTGGTACAGCTTAAGTGCTGGAGAGATATCTCCGATCGCTTTTCAGCGACTCAAAACTTATATCTATCTTGTGAAAGCTGAGGATGGACCCATTTAAAACCTTTGCATTCACAGAAGACCAATTTTCTAAAATAGTTGGTTCTTCAACTAACAACACTAATAAAATCGTAGTTGTTACGGGCAATAATGATAAATGGGGTAATATACTAAACCTCAAGAAAAAAGCAATAAGAACTGAACTCCATGCTGAGTTCTTAATACAATATGCCAGAACAGGAGTAATACCTATGGGACTGCAAGTCCGCAATGAACCAGGTCTCTTTACAGACAACATCAAGTTTTTAGAGACCTGGACTCACATTGCGAACAGATGCAGTAGAGATTGGATTCTTTTAATTATTGAGACTGCACAAGAGAGGGTAATACTGGAACGTAAGGAGATAGAAAAATTAGAACAGGCCCTGCAAGAAATGTCGGCAGTAGACGATGCAAAGAAAAGGCTGGAGGAAATAAACTTGGAAATGGATGGTTACAAAGATTATTTGCTAAACAAAAAGAACATCAAACTAAAGAAAGATGTCAACAAATATAGTATAGAGCTGGTATACCCATACATCAACAAAGATTATTTCCAACAACCGAGAAAGGAAAGAAATGTTGACAACCGACCTATATATAACAGAGGAGCCAAAAAGGGAGTTACATTTTCTGAAACCTCTGGCTCGGGCAGTGAAGATGAGGGATCAATGCAGGAAACCGGAGCCTACATAAATGAACAAAATGGAGGCAACCGTTTTTTAGAGAACCGCCAGAGGCGAGGAGGGAAAACATATCCATACAGGGGACAGTTTCAAAGGAAACCGTACCAAACCACGAGAGGTGGCTACAGAACGAATTACCAGCACAACCAGGCCCCTCAGGAATATCCCAACACAAGAAGCCAGCGATACCGCCAATAGGGATGAATAATTCCAACAAATTTCCAATAATCAACCTCGCAGACTATTCCCTTAACAAAGCTGAGATAGAAGTTTTAGAAAAGGGCTTTACCTTTGCCCCAACAGCAAATGTAAACAAATTCAACTTAGAAAAAGATCTTAGAGCATTTTTTCGCAAAATTCGATTAAAAGAATTCTTTGAAGAAAGAGACTATAACCCCCCAAACAATGTGTCAGGACTCAAACAAAAGTCGACCTTCACACCCGCCATCTCACAGGTGGGCAAAAATGTGGAAGTGTTCGAAAGAGTCGTGGAATCTAAAATTAAAAAGATCTTAGAAAACACATTTCCGGACAAGAACAACATGTCCAAGGAACACAGAATGGCAATGATAGGCTTAAAAAACAATCTACAGCTAACCATCAAACCTGCCGATAAAGGCGGGGGTGTAGTTGTGTTCAATACAGAGGACTATAACAGAAAAATGTTAGCTCTTCTAGAAGTTACAGAACATTATCAAAGAGTTCCACTGGCCACCCTAGAATCACTGAACAAAAAAGTTTATGAAACAGTAAAAAATGCTTTTGATAACAACTGGATTTGTAAATCAGAGTTTGAATTTCTATATAGCAAGGAGGCCAGAACACCAGCTATATATGGCCTCCCCAAAATCCACAAAAGTGAGGAAAATCCCCCTATGAGACCCATCGTGAGCTGTATAGGCTCACGTCTTGAACCCTTGAGTCAATACGCCGATGTTTTTTTAAAACCACTTGTACTAAATCAGGATTCCTATGTACGAGACTCAGCCCACATGATCTCAATAGTGGAAGGCCAAGTGTACAATCCTCAAACCCAAATCATGGTGACTCTGGACATAGAGGCATTGTACACAAATATCCCGCAAAATGACACTATCGATGTGGTGGAGGATATACTAAGCAATGCAGACCTCAGAGGGGCCAACATGGAGTTTATACTCCAATGCATAACTCTGGTCCTGAAAAGCAATATTTTCCTATTCAAAGATGAGCTGTTCCTACAACGCAAGGGCACCAGTATGGGAGCCACCTGCGCGCCGAGCTTGGCATGTTTATATGTTGCCAAGTTCGAGGAGAAACATGTGTTCAATGAAGCGTCGCCTTTTTTTGAAAACATCTTATTATGGCGACGCTTCATTGACGACATCTTCTTTATTTGGGAAGGAGAAGTGGACACCCTGGAACAATTCCTTGAGTGGTTAAACCTAGGAGATGAAAACCTCCGCTTTACAGCAACATATGATCGAGAGGCCATGAATTTCCTAGACATTACCATAAAACATAAGGAGAATAGACTAGAAGTAGAACTTTACTCTAAGCCTACAGATAAAAACACCCTTTTACATTACAACAGTTATCATCCTCGCTCACAAAGAGACAATGTCCCATTCGGACAGTTTCTTCGCCTCAGAAGAAATTGTTCCACCATTGAAGATTACGCAAAACATGCCAATAAATTAAGTGAAAAACTTCAGGAGAGGGGTTACCCTAAAAAACTAATTAGGAATTCGTGTAAAAGGGCACGATTTTATGATCGTGACACAATGATACATCCAGATCCTAACAAAGCGAAAAAGCCACTTAATGATCAAAAATTAGTCTTTGTTAGCCAATTCTCTAATATTAGTAATAAGCTGAGAAATGTGATCCACTCAAGTTGGCATATCTTAAATGATGGTAAGGAAGTCAAATTTGCTAAACCCATATTTGCTTTCAGACGAAATGAAAACATCCGTCAAAACCTGGTTCACACCTACAGGGAACAGAACCTAAACAACCAACTGACACTGAACGGTAATAAAGCTGTGGGAAACCACAAGTGTAGCAATTGTTCTGTATGCGAAAATTGCATTGTAGGAAAATCCTTAACTTACAACAATTACACCATGAATTCAAAAACCCTAAACAATTGCAGAAGTAGCAATTTAGTTTATATAATCCTGTGCCCATGCAAACTGGCCTATGTAGGAGAAACAGGTAGGGAAATAAGACTGCGTTTGCTAGAACATAGATCTGCCCTAAAAACCAACAAAGAGAATGCTCCCTTGGTGGAGCACTTTAACCAACTGCAACATAAACATACCGAGTTCTCCTGGTTTGTCATTGAAAAGATAACTGGTTCAAAAAGAGGAGGCAACCCTGAGATGAAGCGTAAAAATAGGGAACAGTGGTATATCTCAACCCTAGATACGGTCAACCATGGACTAAATACAAAAGAAGACTGGATGAGAATTGTAACATAGATCTTTAAAATTAATAAATTAACTCTCCAAATTTCAGAACTACTAGCCAAACTCAATACTTTAAATATTATCAGTGAATGATCATAAAAGCGTAACAACTGGCCCCTGCGGCGTAGTAATACATCTTAGGTCCTCTAAACTAACTAATATAAAATAGATATGAGCTGCTTATCCTTGTGTCACCAAGAAGATATTTTAGTTTATTTCAACCAGAAAACCGTGTGGTGAAACTTATTGAGAAATATATACATAAAAACGTGCAACTATTAACATTCGTGGGGACACGTTTATTTAAGTCCGTATTAGGCATTTTTGTAAATAACGTCAGCCTCTTTAGTATAGTAACACAGCCTATTGGTTGTCATTACGAACGAAAATAAAGTTTTATCACACACAAAAAAACTAACTGGCGCTCTTCGTAACACGCTATCACGAGTCACATGGGGCTATACTTTCACCATGTGACCCGATGACGAGCTTTAAAAGCGACCGCTACACGGTGAACAGTCGATATCCTCAAAAATACAAGCGGTGATTTACCAGACGCCGTTGAAGAAGCAGACCCGGGGAAACTTGCCGTGTGCACTAAACAGGTAAGATAGGGATCCGAGGCAATATAGGGATAGCAATAGTTTAGACTGCTCCTTTAAAACCCTTTTCTCCCCGTGTATAAATAACAAACTGAAGCTAGCATACGCACTGTTTGTATTTGTATACAGCCACGTGTCACAGTACCCGACTGCCTAACAGACTCCCCTTTCACGGAGACAAAGCCCGTTTTCTAGGTAAGAATATCCTAACGGGTCCTAAACGGGGTATGTTCTAAATTCTTTTGGTGTTATTAATATAGCCTGCAAATCGATAATTACCTTAAGCTTGAAATCTAACCACAAGCACGTACTACATTTTTTTAACCCAGCCTCGAGTAAAACTACCTGGCTGAAAAACAGAACCCCACCCACGGAGATAAGTCCAGCCGTTGGGGTAAGAAAGAATAATGAATGTTAGATACAGAGACTTGGTTATAAGTACAGTTTATCTTATCTTATTTTATAACATACAATAAAACATATGTTTTACAGTACAAAACGATTCGAAAAAACGATTCCAATCGGAGGGGAGCCATCTAACTAAGCACACCGGTTGGCACAGTCAAAAAGAGGTAGATACTAAACTGGATATGAATACATAGGAGGTTTCCCTGTAATTCATTACGAACCTAGTAATTCCATAAGGGGTAATATATTAATTCACTCTCTGCAATTCATGCAGGTTGGAGCCAGTTCTACCTTTGGATTATCACCATTACTATTTTTTAAACGGAGAAGTTGCTGAACAAAAGCACTCAAGGTAACAATATATATATAAACAAAATAAAGGCGAACCTATAAACTTTTTTAAAAACAGTAAGATTTGGGTTTGCCTCACTAAACAATATATCCCTCCAAATCCTAGATCGGAGTACAGAAAGTTTGATGACTTCACAAACTATAAGGAGCTACAATCTGGGTAGACCCCTACGAGCAACAGAACCATTCTGGTCAGTGCTCAATATGAACTTATTGGTATGAAAGATGTGTGTATGGTTATGTATGGGACTAAAAGATGTGGACAACACAAACCAGAAGGCTACATTTGAGGGTTGTTGCAATAGTAAAAATAATAGACCAAAGTGTAACATATAGGGCTTTTTAAATATCTTTATGCATTGTGGTGGAAAAAAATGGGTACTGTCAGTTTCTATACAAAAAAAGATAGAGAAAAATGTACAAACCATGGTTGGGTATGTCTTTATGGTTTTTATCAGTAACCTGTCGTTAAGAGCCAGTGGTTCAGTTTCAATATATCTTTTGAAATATTTTGTTAAAACAACAGAAAAAATGAATGGAGTTAAATCCGTAGTAAAGTACAGCAATATGATTTACTTGTAATCCATAATACACCACATGTTAGTATAATAGTTGCATTGTATTGTATATTTTTGTGCATTAGGACTAACTGGTTCACGTTGTGGAGAATAAAAATATAAACTGGTCCTGAGGAAGGAAGCCGTTATCAAGTTGAAGCTTCCGAAACGCGTCGACGCTATAATTTAAACTCATATTCGGCGTTGCCAACAACAATTCTGGTCCAAAGGAACAACATTCCTTCCATTGTTGTCAAACTAGATGTCCGAAATGAAATGAAAAAGATAGATAGTAGTGTCTTTCTAAAATTTCTCCACGTCCACGTTAGGTGGCTCTGATTGTGTTTTAATATTGTGTATAGGTTTGGGATTTTTTTGCTATATATGTTTTTAATTGATAATCTTGTCGATAAATTTTGTAACCAATTATTTTTAATAAATTGCAACTTTTTTATAACTTGTTGTATATGTTCCTTCTTGGTAAGTGTTTTAGTTCCACAAAAATGAATGTTGTGATTTATGGTTGTGAGTTCGAATCCTGATCTAGTAACAGGTTATAATACTTCCCAGCGGGAAAACTTTTTGTTTTACTTATCAAACTAGCACACCAGGACCAATTGATGACGAGAATGCAAGTGAGGTGGTGCAAGGACATCCGGAAACAAGAGGTGAATTAACACATTATTTTGAATGACGTTGAGGCCCGGAGACGAGCCTCATGATAAATTGTTACCTTCAGGGGGCTGCCCCTGTTCCCAGAGGAACTAGACAGAAGTACTGAATACAGTGGACTCGGTACTGGTTTTGAAAATTAAAATGTTGTTGGGAGGGTGACAGGCATTGGGGTGGTAGGCACTTCGAAGATCACAGCATGAGGCTGTAGGGAAGTAGATGGGAGGGGGATGTTTAACCCAGGACATGGCGGCTAGGGAAGTGCTTACTAAATGTGGACAGGCGTGAGAGCAGGCGGAGAGGATACAAATAAGCTGGCACTAATGAGATGGGCAGTACATCATGTGACTTGACTCTTAAGATCCTATTGGAGAAAGTCAATGGGCTAGGCCACAAAATTTAAAGGGGTTTGGTGCAAAAATGTCTAGCAACAAGAACCAATTTTTTTTTAAAATCTATTTTATTGTTTTATAAAGCCATACATAGCACTCATACAGCAATGAATAACATTATACCTTACATCATAACATCAATGCCTGTGCTCCCATAGGTTCACAGGATAAATCATGTCTCTTTTAAAGGCTGTTACTATAGAAGGCAGTTCTCAATAATTGACCAATCGCACATATACCTATTTCAATAGGAGCACATTGTCTATATTGTTAAGTCTACTTTTCAACAATGCAAGTCAAAACATGAACAATAGGCTAACCCAATCAAACTCCCATCCCCTCCTCTGCTTCCGGTGTGCCCGATCTTCCAATCTCTGAATTCACTATAAACATCAGGTACGTCAAATCTCGTTTCTGGATATTGTGGGGACCATACCTGCCCATCACCATGCGTTTCACGTTAACACATGCACTCACCACCTGACCAGGCCCCTACCACCTTCCCTACTCCAGGTCCAATCAAGGAGAACCTTCGGGAGTCTCCTCAGCAAGGCCCACCACCAAATCAGTGTCAGGTACCTGAAGTGCTATCACTAATTATTCCCATGCTCTGGCTGCTTCCAGCACCTTCTCATTATTAGTACGTATAGCCTGCTGCAATCTAACTGTACTCTCACTTTTGGCTCATTTGATTAACTCCGATTTCCACTTCCCTATCGTTGGGCCCCGTCGTGACTTCCATTGGGCCGTAATCTCTCTCTTAGCCAGCAGTGAGCCGAGGTCCAGAAATTTGCTTTTGATCTTCGTCTTAGGGGTGTGTTGGAACCAATGTAATAATATAGGTGCCCATGTCAATGTCTATACCGCGCTCTGTAATGCCACAGAGCAGTTCGACTACTGCCTTCCAATATGTTCCCAATTGTCCACAAGTCCACAGCATATGAGGTAACTGCCTCATCTAGGGCCGCAGCGCAGGCACTGGGCAGTATCCATCCGGAAGTATCGTCTGATTCTGGCTGGGGTTAAATAAGCCCTATGCAATATAAAGAAGTGTATTAATTGAAACCTAGCATCCATGTGCTCTTCCAGGCCCTTCGGCTCAATTGAGCCCACATCGCATCCAGTATTTCCTTCCCAAAAGCCTCCTCCCGTTTTCCTTGTAATTCCGTCAATGGGCGCAGGACTTCTGTGCTCAAGCGCCTGTAGAGACATGTAATCGCCTTAAATGTCCCAGCAGCCATCACCACGTATTGACACGTCATAGAAGATTGGGGCTCTGAAAGCCCTTCTTTCCAGTGGCGCTGTATGGCCGCAATGAGGGCTGCATGTAGCAAATAGTCCCCTCGCAGCAAATCATACCTTTCCTGTAGAGTCTGAAAAGGTAGTAGCACCCCATCTTCATACAAATCCCCCATGGCCTGGAGCCCCACCGGTTCCCAGTCTGCTAGCGTCGACCAATCCCCCCGTTGAAGGACTGGGCTCTGCTAAGACCCAGCGGTGCCAGGGATAACACCTAAAACCTTCGTGGGTAACCTGTTCCGGCGTACAAATGACAGAGACACGGGACACTTCCTTCGGCGTCAAAGATTCAAGGTTTATTACTGCAGGGAACACAGAAGTCACGAGAAGTACAAATCATGTAAGTTCACGGAGCCTGCTTCGAATTGCTACTGCGGGTCGCTCCTTTTATACACATTTCTCTCATAGGTTAACATTGTACACGAAGGTTTACAACTCGGTTCCCATCGTAATCTCCAAGAGGGGTTGCTTTGATGTATTCAGGGCCCGGAACATAAGTACGGAAACATTTGGTAGTCCCCAACTGTATAACCCATCTTCCCACCATTAGTACATTCCTAATTGACAATAAACAGATCGGAGAAGGAACAGAAAACAGGTGCAGAGGAAGACAGAAACAGTGGGGAGATCGAAAAGGGTGTAAAAGGGGTGGTATCGGGAAACACGAGCTACAGGCATCAAAGGGACGCGCCTAATGAGATGCACGGCTGAGACAATAGAGCGACACGGCAAGATGTGCCTCGAGCGGGGCCATCTGCCTTACAGTGTCATCCCCCTCATCATAAAGACACTTTCAAAGGAAACGTGTCTTCCGCAAGATTTTTGGGAATCCCAGGGTCGCGAAGCGGACAGCGTCCGTTCGCTGGCTACTTGAGGGCAAGAAACAAAATGGATGCCATATCTAAGATGGAACCCGTGGGCTCGCATGTAGAAACCCACGAAACAAACGAACGGATTAGGCTAGTACAGCGAAAACGCGTACATCCACTAAACTCGTCATTTGCGGTCCATAGATACCAGACTCAACCATTTTCGTGCGAGTCAAAAACACCACTTACAATCGTCACGGAACCTCACCGTGTGGGAGGCTAGTGCACATGCCCAGGGGAATCTCCGGAGCATATGGGCGACTAACATTGACTCTACGATGGCTCCGAGTTTAACATTGTCCTAATGTCCACTCTTCAACAGTGAGCAGTGCAAGGGTTGTTGTAACACTGTAAATGAAAGTACATGCCGTAGGATCCACTGAACCTCTTGGCCCTCTGGGCCCCGAAATTCTCGAGCCATTGCTTGTGTCAGCCACTGCAGCTGAGCCGCCAGGTAATAAAGTTCGAAATCCGGTACCGTTAGCCCCCCATCCACTCTGGGTCTCATCATGATAGACAATGGCACTCTTTTCCTGACATTTCCCCATAAGAAGCCGCTAACCATTGACCAAAGCTGCCTAAAGATTGCCCCCGGTATCCAAATCGGCAATGTCCGAAAGTAATGCTGCAGGCGGGGGAGCGCCACCATCTTCAGGAGTGCCACCCTCCCGGCAACCGAGAGCGGCAGAGCACTCCAAAGTCAGGTTCCCTCGCAGCCCACATAGGGCCCTTCCCACGTTCCCTTCCAGCAGATCTGCAGGGGTATGATAAATCTTAGTCCCAAGATAGGGCAAACATGTTGGCTCCCACCGAATTCCCGCTACTCGATCAGGGCCTCCTGCCATTGGAACCACCGGGAAGAGACAACACAAGTCTTCTCCCAATTAACCCCCGGTCCTGACATTTCTCCGAACACCCGCAATAGTTGTGTCGCTCCTTCCTGTGCCACCCGCGAGTTGGCCAAGAAAATTAGTAGATAATCAGCATACAGGGATATATATTGGTCCGTATCCTGCAGGGTCAGGCCCTGAGAATGGCGCTGCAGCCTAGCCTGTACAGCCAATGGTTCAATAGCCAGTGCAAACAACAGCGGTGACAGCGGGAAGCCCTGTCGCGTTCCTTGACCTACTGTACAGGGGGAGTATACAGTCAACCCTGTCCGCATCCTAGCTGCCGCATCCCGATTCATTAGTCCCGTCCACCCCACAAAGGCCTCCCCAAGGCCAAATGCGCGGATAGCTCGGTACAGATATGGCCACTCCAGGCTA
Organism: Lissotriton vulgaris; assembly: GCF_964263255.1. Taxonomy (NCBI): domain Eukaryota; kingdom Metazoa; phylum Chordata; class Amphibia; order Caudata; family Salamandridae; genus Lissotriton; species Lissotriton vulgaris. Next base: position 1,313,751,878 of record NC_141689.1, read on the forward strand.
TCAAAGGCCTTTTCTACATCCACTGAGAGTATTGCGGCAGTGGAAGTGTTATCATGATCTGCATCCAATGTGTGGAGGAGACGCCGTATATTAACGGCTGTGTTCCGGGTTGGAATAAAACCTGCCTGATCCATATGAACTAAGTGTACCATATGGGGCAAGAGCCGAGTCACCAGAATTCTGGTTAATATCTTACAGTTGGACGTCAGCATAGATAACAGGCGGTACGCCAACCTATACATTGCATCCCTTCCCGGTTTTCCCTTCATAGAAGTTGGGAGCCTCCCCACCGTCCGGGCCTCTTTGTAAATCCTCACCAATTTTGGAGCTAGTATGTCAATATAGGTTAAATAAAATTCAATTGGGAGGCCATCCAAACCTGGTGCTTAATGGCACTTCTTACTTCACCCAGCATGATGTCCTACCCTAGCAGCTCCACTTGTTCCTCCTCTTGCCGGGGCAGTTGTATACACGCCAAAAACTCCCCCAGTGCATCATCAGGTCCCCCGCGCGACTCCTATACAAGCCATCATAATATTCTAGAAACAGGTCGTTAATCCCTCTTTGGGTATAGACCGGAAGTCCCAACGGAGAGTTAAGTGCCAGTATAGAGGTGTGCCCTGGGGTGTCGGATTAGCTAGCCAAGCCAGCAGCGTACTTGCTTTGTCACGCTCTGCATGCGCCCTTGCCAGATAAGCCCTATAATCATGGCAACGCAGCTTCTCCATTTAACTCGCCACCTCCTCTCTTGCCCCCACTAATTCATCTTGCACTTCTGGGCACTCAGGTCATTCTTTCTCCGCCCCTCGCAACTGGGTTTCTGCCGCTTCCACCTCTTGGAGCAACGTCTTCCTCACACCTGCCTGTTTGGCAATACACACTCCCCTCACCACCACCTTAAAAGCATCCCATTCTATCGCTAGTCCAGATACTGTCCCCTCATTCTCAGCAAAATATTGCTCAATGCTAATTTCTATAGCCCCACAGAAACCAGCATCCTCTAGGGTCTCCGGTCTTAGGCGCCACATTGGGATTGCAGGCCTCTCCTGAACCCACCTAACCGTTAGGAGTAGTGGGTTGTGATCCGATATTGTTCTAGCCAAGTACTCACCGTGGAGCACCTTTGCATGTACATCAGGCGTGCACAATATAGCATCCAAGGGCACATGCAGGTCATGCAATGCCGAGAAGAATGAATAGTCATGATCCTCAAGATCTTGCATTCGCCAGGTATCTACCAATCCCCATCGATCCTGCCATTCTCTTCTTGCCTTAGATATTCTACGTACTGGGGCCTCCGACAATGGGGGATGCGACCTATCTATATCAACATCAACTATGGAGTTGAAATCTCCTCCCAGTATCACAGGGCCAGTCAAATAGGGCGCCAGCTTCTCTGACAAGAGGGTAAAAAAGGCCATCTGGTCCACATTAGGGGCGTATATACTACATAGTGTTACATCTAAGCCATTCAGTCGCCCACCCACCACTACAAACCTTCCTTCTGAGTCAGCAAACTGGAGAATCATCTGGAAGGCACCCCGCCCGAACCCATATCAGAGCACCCCTAGCAAACGCGGAGTACGTTGTACAATAGACCTGCCCCCGCAAGCTCCACTAACGCCCTGCTCTCAGCTCTATCAATGTGGGTCTCCTGCAGGAAGGATATATGTACCCCCCTCCATACCAGATAGGCATGCACCTTGTGGCGCTTCCGCATTGTGCGCATCCCTCTCACATTCCACGTCAGGCACTTAACATCAAGTAGGGTCCCCATAGTGGTCCTCGACTTCCTGGTACCTGTGCATCTTCACTATTGACACACCTGTAGCCCCTATAACCCCAAACCACTGACAAGAACCACATTTGATACTGCTGCAGGAGACACACTTGGTGGGCATCAGATGGGACTTCCTAGGTAGGGGTAATTATACAGATATAGAGTCCTAGCACACTAGGGGTTTACATTGGGCTCGTGGGGAACAACCATACTGGCCTGTAGTTAACCTCCGTTCACTGTTATACAGACATGGACTGATATTGAGGGATGCTGTGCGGCTGTCAGGGGCATGCCACAGGGCGGATAGGCGGCAGTGATATCTTGGTATGTTCCCCATGGTCTTCAGACAGGCGAAAATTGGCAAATAGCTACTTCATGCTCCAGACACACTGACTGTTACAGGAGAAGATCTGAACCTGACAATGAATGCAGACATGGACAGACTGACAACGGCAAGACAGTCAGGACTAACAGATACGAGGTAGTCTGACTATATACAGGCAATAGGCCTGCATGTCCTCTGGCAGGAGTCCCACCCGGGTGAACGGCAATACTCAAGTGGCTAAAAGGTTGAGGGATATGTCTCAGACCCCTTGGAACTCAGAGACTGGAACAGCAAACAATTCCCCCTTCAGGTGACAGAGCATTATTTCACTTAAAACATGCAACCTGTCTTGTTCAAAGCTACAGTTTGGGAAGCCTCAAACCGGTTGTAGGGGAACAACTAACAGAAGAAATAGGCAAACACAAGGATAAATAACAGGCAATTCAGAAGCTTGAGATGAAACTGGCCCAATGGGATTGGGGCTATGTGCTGGATCAGGATGCCACGCTAGCCCACAAGAAAACAATGTGTAAGAAGAGGAGGGCAGACCAATAATAAGAGCAAACATCATAGATTTAATGAAATGGGCAATAAGGAGAGGAAGCTCCTCACCTGGATGGTGATCAGGGAAGAGGAACAAACCTGACTATGACAGGTGAGAACATAGAGAGAACTATTCTGAGTCTACTTTAGACATAGCAAATGTCTTCGCTGCATACCTATAGGGGCACAACCATGACAGCTTCATAAGTGACACCCTAATCCCCTGTCTGGGTGAAAATGACAGGGCCTGGTTGGACAGACCATTAGAGGCACACAAAATAGGTGAAGCCATTGAACAGATGAAAAGCAGAAAAACCCCAGGGCTAAACGGCTACCCAAACAAGTTTTTTGATTATCAGTTTAGCAAATTGAGGGAACCATTATTGCAAATGTACCATGAAGCCCTTGAGGCACGACCGCTGAGCATTCTCCACCAAGCAATGGCAGTACTGATGCATAAGAAGGGGAAACCCGCAGAGGAATGTGCATCATTTAGGCCCTTCTCCCAACTTAAAGTTGGAGATTTTTATTTTGCAAAGGTGTTGGCAAATCGGTTGTATGAAATTATTGATAAATTGATCACGCCTGACCATTCAGGCTTTTTGCCTCATAGGCCCATCCATTATATTCGCAACAAACGCTTTTATGGAGTCCTAGGCAACAGAGACAGGATGAAAGAACCGGTGATGCTTCTCTCATTCCAAGAAATAGTATGGTTAGAAAGTTTAATGGATTTATTATTCCATAAAGAAGAATCAAGGAACACTTGCAGTGATGAAAGGGATTTGGTAAGGACTGGGTAAATAGTCAATATAGATTGTAAAATGGTGGAAGATTTAAATGAACGTGGGGGATGCGAAAAATTAGCGAACAAAGAAAAAGGAAAGGGGTAAATCAAGGAGTCCTCCAGTTTACACCAAACCGATATAGGAGTATCTTCAGAAGTAGAGAGATGTGGTGAAACTTGACGTATTAGAAAAGAAGAGGGGGACTGTCGCAAGTTCGGAAAATTAAAACCACCCCTATCCTTAGGAGCAGAAAGAGAAGAAAAAAAGATAAAGGCTTTCAGATTATTCCATAGGAATTTACTTAGGCTACTATTGAGAGTTTTAAAAAACTTTAATGTAAGCTTCATTGGTAACATGGACAGATAAAAATTGATAACAGGGAGCATCATTATTTTGATTGTGTCCAGCGAACCCCACCAAGATAAGTATAAGGGTGACCATTTCCCTGGCATATGAAGCAATTTCAGTAGGACATCATCCAAATTGAGTTGAACCATTTTAACAATGGATGGCATTCCATTTAAAGCCCAGATCTGTAAACCTGTTTTTTAAGCAATATTTGTTTAGAGGGAGAACTTCAGATTCTGTAAAGTTTAATTTATAACCTGATATGGAAGCGTAAGAAGATAAAAGAACAGTAAAAGCAGGTAGAGAAATTGGGGGATCAGAGACATATAGCAAAATTTCGTCAGCATAAGCTGTGAATTTGATTTCAAAAGTTTTGTGAATGAAACCCTGGAAAAGGGGAGAGTGTCCTAAAGAGTGAAGAAAAGGTTCAAGAGAAAATATAAAAAGCAAAGGAGAAAGAGGACAACCTCTATGAGTGCCCCTTTGAAGGGTGAAATAAGAGGATTGGAATCCATTAACAAAAACCGAGGTAGTAGGGGAGGAATAAAGCAGACTTATAAAAGACATGGAAACAGTGCCAAAAGCATGACATTTAAAGGGTAGCATCATAAAAAGCCAATGGGGGCAATCAAAGGCCTTTTCGGCATCCAGGGTGATGGCTGCTAAGGGTAAGGAACTCTTAGAGGCAAGATGTATAATGTTCAGAAAGGTTCTGGAGTTATCAGCCAAGGTTCTACCCCTAACAAATCTGGTTTGTTCAAAACGGATCAGATCAGGAATCACCTGATTAAGGCATAGGGCCAACACCTTAACAAAGATTTTGCAATCTAGATTTATAAGAGAAATGGGGAGATAAATAGCACAGGAGGAAAGGTCTTTGTCCTTCTTTGGGATTAAACAGATCATTTCTTCCAGAATAGTGCCATGGTCCTCGTTATGAGAAATAAAGTGTTGAAAGAGAAAAAGGACATGTTGGAGAAGAGCCTGCGAAAAGCAAGAATAACATTCTGCAGTAAAGCCATCAGGGCCAGGAGCCTTATTTTTAGGTAGTTGAACTAAAGCTACCTTAATCTGGGAAAGAGATAAATCCTGATCCAGAAAGGAACAGTCAGGAGAGGGAGAAGAACAAGGAGGTAGAGAATCAAAAAACAAATCCAAGGCAATGTTCGAAGGAGAGGACTCAGAGTTATATAATTTTTTTAAGAAATCTGTGAAACACTGTAATATCTCTTCATCTTTGAAATGATAAATACCTTTGTCATCTATGATATTAACTATCTTGGATTTTTGAGATTTGACTTTCAAGTAATTTGAGTTTACCAGCTCTATTGCGTCCACCGTAAAATTTAGAATTGATCTTTAGTAATGTCACAGAGGCTTCCTCGCCGATTTCTTATTAAAATTCAATTTAGCCTGAACTAATTGTTTAAAGGTATTTTCTGATAGAAAACTTTTACATTGTTCTATAAAAATAGGATATTTAAGTACATAATTGTTAAAGCACCATCTACGGGGTTTAGAGGGTTCAAAAGAGAGATCTAGATCATTAAAGACCGGGGCAGCACGTTAAATTTAGGCCTCTGTTTCAGTGTGTTCCTCACATCAGCAAAAGAGATATCCACCTGTGTGCCGGAAGGACCCTTGCCACAGGGTAGGTAGCGTAGCCCACTGGAGGGCATTTCCAAGGTATGCAGCTTTTTTGATCGTCATCAACTGCCAGGGCCTAGTCAAGATGTGGCTTCACATTCTTACAGCACCTCACAGCCTGTGCAGATCGCGGTGCGTGTAGTCATGAGCTGGGGGACTGCCCCCAATCCCACCCTTGTGCCCCTCTCACTTACCATGTAGCAGTCTGTTGGGGCCAGGCCACAATGCAGCTTCACAACTTCAGTCCTCAACAGGGGGTGCCCTCCACACTGCACAGGGCAGTGCGTACCACCACAGCCGCCTCCTGCTCTGACCGGATCTAGGCACAGCACGGCCCGCGGGTCCTTGAGGTAAAGATGGCCCTCCACCACACTGTAGTGTAGTTCCTATATTCCCAATAGGTTCTGCGCATTGGAATAATATACACTATATTTGAAATAGGACTGAGGTCAGTATGTCTCTATTGAGTATACTAAACTTAATTGTGTGTGTGCCAGGTAACTCATTGGTTACTAGAAACTTTCTTGAATAAACAAGAAGGGATTAGTCTCTGACAACTGCATAAACATGACATCTTTGTTTCCCCTAAAACCGAAACATATCTTCAGAGTCGTGGAAACAATAGATAACTAGTTCACTCAGTCAATCGTGCATGCTTCGTTTCTACAGAGCTGCATAGAAATAGAGAGACGGTTGTTTTGATAAAAGGGGTTTATTGAGCAGTCTTATTTCTCATGCAAGAGATATGAACTGCTACAATCGTTAGACAGAGTGCGAAGTATAATGCGTACAGCGTAAACAGTAATATAAAATAATACTGTAATTGCATTGTCTGTTGCTATTACATATATAAAAATACATACATAAATAACACAGGCTAAAATACTCAACTGGTGTTTCTAAAATACACCTACCCCAATGTACCTAACCTAGGTCTAGTACCAGGGAAGAAGTAGGAGTTTGTCTTTTAGCATAGGTTTAGTTTTGCCTAGAATTGCCAAAGGTTTCTCTAGGTTCTAATTAGCTCCATACCTTAGAATGAGAGAGGTTGGTATCTCTTTCACAGGACTCGATTTCCCAACACTACGCAAGGGGGGTCAGAAACACTGGAGCTGGATTCTCGGCAGGAGAATGACAGCTTCTGGTCAGTGCATCAGCTGGAGAGTTGGCTTCCTTCGGCACTTGCTGTAGCGAGCTGTGTCGTGCAAATAGGTAGTCGAACTGCACCAAACCACACTGTGCTTTGCTATAGCAAGGCTGCTACTGGCTATCGCCTCACAATGACTACACTCCTGTCTGGCTCAATGTAGAAAAAGCCATTTTCAGAAACTTGACACCGGCATCCATCCTCACTGCCAAGGCGTGTACGGTCTACTGTTCGAAGTCCATCTTTAAAAACACAAGACTTGCCTTGCTGAAAATGGATAAACTCTTGAACAACAGCATAAGGCGCTCTGACTGGGAGTCGCTATGGTGCCACCCCTCTATACGTTACAAAGGGAAGCCACTACACAATGAGCAATTGATCAGTAAGGGTATATTCCTCCCATATCAACTATTTAGAAACTCTTACCCTCTCTCCTTTACTGAACTCCAACCTAAATATAACCTCGATCGAATGGAGTTTTACTATTTCTTGAACATTAAGACAGCGATCACCAAAGCAAAATTATCCACAAAGTCTCTATCTCTCCCAAGCTTTCTTGCTAATATTAACAAATTAGGCCACCAGGTCTCCAGACTCTACAAATGTCTAAGACCACAGCACTCACGTCTTAATAAAGATCTAATTCAGTTCTGGGAATCTCACTCCTCATTTCCGATTTCGGATTTGGATTGGTCCAAAACCTGGGAGTCGACCACAAGACACAAAATAAGCCCAACACTCTCCCAGATGAAGTTTTGGCTTCTCCGTAAAGCTTTCTGGACACCGGCACGCCTCTTCCTACACAACATTAGAGACAATGCCACTTGCTGGAACTGTAATGAGAAAGATGGAGACCTACAACACCTTCTACTCCATTGCGTTTGTTTTACTTCTTTCTGGGACAAAATCTTCACCTTCCCTGCCAGAAAGCTCTGCACCCTGGTTTTCGGCTTCCTAAGAGCTGACTCGTTATCTGATAATGAGAAGGCCCTAGTTGACCTTCTCATCACTGCTGCTGTAAAGATGGTTTTGAATAACTGGAAACACACTCGTAAGGTCTTCTTCAAATGTTGGATAAACTGGATAACCAAATCTGAGAGGTGCTGACAACATCTCATTCCAAAACACCCCATGGCGCCCTCCTCATAGACAATTGTGGGTCTTGCTTGACAATTACTTTAGTGCACAGAAACCTCCTTGAACTAACCGCACTCCCTCATCCCGGGCACACGTAACTTACATTTCAGCTCTGGGCCTGTCCTGCCCATACGCACTTGCTCCTTCTATCTTATCCCAGCTGACCCAACTACTTCCAACTCTGGGCTACCTGTGGGTCACTCGTCTTGTGTTGATGCTTCATATATGTTGCTTATGCTCAAGGACACTATGATCATCACCTTCGTATACTTTGTACTCCTTTATAAAGGTCTCTTGGACAAGTCCCAGGACCCCACAGCACCTTTTCGCTGGAAGTCCTACATGACAGTGGTGTTGTCCATGAGAACCTGTATCAGCCTCTTCCTATGTAAAGCTTTAGGGACAGAAAGAAGGCCCATAGTTTCAGAAGGTTGATGTGGAACCATCCCCCGAAGGAGACCAGAGGAATATGATCTCCACCTACCCTAGGTGAGCCAGCCCAGTATCAATGCATACGTCACTACTGTTATATCTGGGTGAGGGAGGGTGGGTCGACATAAAATTAAACAAAATACAAATAAAGATTTACATTTTTAAATTAAAAAAAAGTTTCACTCACCTTTTTAGGCTGCAGCTTAGTGTTCTCTGGCCTGCTCCTGACTTCTCCAGCACAGACCTAGCAGCTCCTGATCCAATCCAGACACTTCTCTCATGCTGCAGGAGAGAAGTGCCTGGATTGACTGGAGCAGGCTGCCTCAGAGCTCTAAAGAGCACTGAAGGGCCTGTGCATGCTCCCCAACCCAGCTGTCTATGACAGCCGGGTTGGTGAGCTTTAATTACACGCTTTGTTCGCCGTAATAATGTAGCCAGCCAAACCAACATGCGCAATTTACACTGAAAGGGCCAGTTGTCATTCCTGCCAATCAGCAGCAATGACACACTGCCCCTGCCATGCCCTCTCCGTCCGGCAGAAAGACGGAAAACTAAAATGGTAATAAAATCCTTCTACTACCATTTTATTTTTCCAACTTTCTGCAGCTGTGTGGGGAGAGGGGTGGCGATCCTCTTCTCCCATGGAAGAACCACCGCTAAGTGGACTACTGTAGGACAGATTGTGATGGCCAGCCATCACTGCAGGTCATCGGCAGCCACCCCCAAGACCTGTATTGTGTCTTAAAGCTGGCCTCAAATCATTCTTTTGCCACCATGCCACCCCATGAGGCGCAGGGTCAAGACTGATTTGCATATGGTTGTGTCTGAACAGGGGTGGGATGGTCAGCACAGAACGATGGATTTAACCCAGATATCTTGACTTGGGGTATATCTTAGATTTGTTCCGCATTGCGTCCATCATTTTTTGTATCTTTTTCTTTATCGCCCTAAGTGCGCCAGGTATGCCCAGAGGTGGGTCCCGGGCTCACTGTGCCACAGGATTCAAGCTAGCCTGGCAGATGAGGGGAATACCCTGAAACTGGTCCCAGGATGCCTGTTTCTGGTCCAGGGAGGACCTGGCTTTGCAGTTCGGGCTGGACTGTTCCCATGAGGAGCAGCATTAAGACTGATTTGCATATGGCTGGGACTAAACTGGGGTAGCATGGTGAGCAATTTAACAGTGAATTTAACCCAGATCTCTTGACTGGGGATGAATGTTTGATTTGCTGTGCATTCTGTCCATTATGTGTGTTTCTTTTAATGACAGTTTATCATCCATTGATTTTCAATGGATTCTAAATATGTATTTACTTATAGTGGACATCATCAATGATATTCAGGTTTGTATCGTTCTTGTTAATGAAAAACCTAATGCATGTCGGGTCACAGACCCTTCATCTGGGGCATGCCAAAAGAGAATACAGTATAGGTTTGACACAAAAACAAAAAATTGTAATTTACAATGAACAAAGTTGCCCTCATGTCACTATCATGTATCATGGTGTGATTGTATAAACCCAAAGTTTCACTATACCTAAAAAAACTAAGTTCACTCTTAAGTCTTCCAATACGAACATCGAAAATCTCACTGATGCCTGCTATGAAAACCTGAGTGCACAATGCCTGACGTGAAGTACCAAAACATTTATTGAGTGCAAATAAATCATTCTCAAATATTAACACATCTAATAAAACTGTTAATATCTTTCCGTTTAGGGTAGCCACCGCATCAATCCTCTAAATAGAATGATGTTCCCGATCAAAGCAGTTACATTTTAAAAATGTTACAGCAAGATGGTCATTCGGAAATGAACGAGGAGAACCCAAACATCCTATACATCAATGCTCAATAAAACTCAACAAAATAATTTTATTAAACTAACCTCAACACCCTGTCAGAAATATTTTTACAAAAACTGAACAAAAAAAGAAAAATTACTGATGACAAAATATTAAGATAACTTTTTCAACTTCTTGTGGTTTCACATTCAATATGCACTCAAAAGCTCAATGAACCAGCTCAATTTATTTGCAAGAAACAGGATATTTCTGATCTCTCATTCATCCCATTAAGATAGATAGCATCATAACATAACACGTGTATTTGTAAAGCGCTCTTTTCACCCGTGTGCCTCAAGGTGTTGAATAACAGATGTTTATTGTTACCCAACTCAATGGTACTCATTTTATCGACCTCAGATGGATGAAAGGCTGGGTGGACCCGCCAGGATTTGAACCTGTGACCATGAGGTCGAACACAGACCCCTGCAGTGGATGCATTAGTTCACTAAGCCACTAGACCCGGCATCAAGAAACTTAATCACATGCTACAATTTCTAGAATCTGGAATTGACAAATCTGAAATTTTTTCATCGGATTGATTGGAAGTAGCAAGGTATTTTTGTTGAATTGCTCCATTTTGCTTTACATCACAGTTATTTCCAATGGAAGGATAGGTTATTTTCTCCATAAGAATGGTACCACTATGGGTTTTTCCCGGGCACCAATCTATGTAACAGTTTTATGTCTTCATTCGAAACAATACAGTTTTGAACAACAGGATTGGAATGGTCATTTATTGATGCATCTTCGCTAAATAGACAATATTTTTAGCATGTGGAAAGGTAACAAGGAATAATTGTAAATTATCATCGGAATACACAACTTGAAGATTCGTAGTATCCAGTTCACTCGTCAAACTGATAAGACTAAAATTCAGTTTCTGGATGTACTGGTAATCATAGTGTGGTCATAAATAAATACTACTGTATATTGAAAACCAACGGATAAGAACATTGGTCTTCATTTTTAAAGCTTTCATCAGGGCCATCTTTGAAAGAACATTTACCTTTCCCTCACTTTATGCGTCTCAAAAGAATTACATCAGGTCCAGAAGAATACATAAGTACATTGGCTGTATATAAGGATAAATTCAGAGAAGAGGTTACCCAAATAAAGTTATACAGTGCTGGGTTGAGAGAGTGCATAGAATTAACAGAGAAGTACTACTACATAAGACTCAAAGAAAAAAACTGCACCAGAATGTTTTGGTCTACATTTCAACCAAATTGGTCATAAAGAAGGTCAAACAAGAGATAGGAGTTATTTCACACATAATCTGATTTTCAAGGGTTATTTAAAGTAAGACCTCTATTTGCATATTGACAGTCCAAATAAATCAAATAAATTTTGACCTCTGATAAAAAAGGATCTGTAAGAGGTGGTATCGGGTCGTTGAAATGTAATAATGGCAAGCATTGTAATAATGCAATTACAGGCAATGTAGTTACATCCAAAACAAGCATTTACAATGCAATGGCTTCGACTTTGGAAAAGTTGGAGCTATTGGCATTGTAAATGACAACATTTGTATTTATGTGTTGGTTTTGAAAACAGATAAATAAATGTCATTGTCATTTACATTGCCATTAGCTTAATCTCACGCAAATGTGAGACCTATTGTACCCTACGGACGAGCTCAGCAGACAGCAATTACTACCACACACACCCACCCAGAGCCACACACACACACCCAGAGCCAGCCACACACACACCCAGATCCACACACACACACTCAGAGCCAGCCACACACACACACACAGAGCCACACACACCCACCCAGAGTCACACACACACACCCCCACCCAGAGCCACACACACACACACACACACACACCCAGAGCCACACACACACACACACCAAGAGCCACACACACACACCCAGAGCCACACACACCCAGAGCCACACACACACACACCCAAAGCCACACACACACACACACACCCAGAGCCACACACACACACACACACACCCAGAGCCACACACACACACACACCCAGAGCCACACACACACACACCCACCCAGAGCCACACACACCCACCCAGAGCCACACACACCCACCCAGAGCCACACACACCCACCCAGAGCCAAACACACCCACCCAGAGCCACACACACCCACCCAGAGCCACACACACCCACCCAGAGCCACACACACACTCAGGAGAGCAAGCACAGCGAGGGGGAAGAGAAGAAAGCACAGCGAGGGGGCAGGGAAGCAAGCACAGCGAGGGGGCAGGGAAGCAAGCACAGCGAGGGGGCAGGGAAGCAAGCACAGTGAGGGGGCAGGGAAGCAAGCACAGCGAGGGGGCAGGGAAGCAAGTACACCCAGGGGGCAGGGAAGCAAGCACAGCCAGGTTGCAGGGGAGCAAGCAGAGCCAGGGTATTGTAAGTCCTTCGACGTTCTGAATAAGAAGTTGCCCTTTGGCCTCATTCCACTATATCGTAACAAAACTCTTGCAATATCCTTAAAATGTGCGTTAAGGGGATCTCTTATCTCATACATAAATGCATCTTCAATATTCCAGCCCTGAGGGATGTAGAAGGTGCTTTGCAGACTGAAGGGAGGAGCTACATTAATGTCAGCTAAAGTCATTATTTTTATTAATTCCGTCTGGCCCTAAGCTTGAAAAATCGACAAAGAAAATATTGTCTGTAACAAGAAGATTCCGGTCTTGTTTTTTGCCGTGCAACTCGGTTATCTTGCCTTGCAATACTCCCGATTCGTCCTCCCTTTTCTAACATTACTACTGCGTGTTTAGCTTCCCTCGCCCCCATTGGCACGTTCTGCGTCCGTAGCTTCCATTTTTTAGGAAATTCAACAGTGAAGATAATTTTTTTTAAAAGTATTTAGCGTTTTAATACTGGATATTATGGTTTCACTTGGTGGCATTTTACCGTGTCCGAGGTGCCTACGAGTGTTTCTTTACACATGATCTTTGCCCAAGGTCCTGTGTCCTACATTATCTCGGCATACAACATGGCCATGCCATAAAGTTAGCAGGGCGCTATTAAAACTTGGGAGGGGGACGCGGGCCTGAGCTCTGTAATTATGTCCAACTGGGGTCAAGCCAAGCGAAGACAGGATTAACGTTAATTACAGCTTCGAGAAGCTGGCCTTTCTAGGATAGAACACGACGCAGGGGTTAATAAACTAAGCAGGAAGTGGCCATGGCTAAAGAAAATGTGTCACAGCAGCCATGGAGCTGGAGCACTTCCCGTGTACACTTCCTCTTGCAGGGGACGTAGCAGATCTGTCAGTTAATGAGAAGCAGCCTTCGCTGCCTGGGCGCCTTCCACTTCTGAGAAGGGGCGTCAGAAAAAGTGATGCTCTGTGCTCGGGCCAGGGCGGGCTGCAGCAGTGAGGCCAAGCAACTAGGCCAAGGTCGTGGCTGTGGTTCACGCTGGGCTTCCAGGAGTGGTTACGACCGTACCCCAATCCAAACAGCATACACCTACAGTCCTCACATACAGGTTCATGCAGAACTAAAAAATCATAACAGCCCACTCCATTTTAGGAGAACCGCCTACATCTCCAGTTGAAATCGTATTCAAGCCGACGCAGCTACACCTGTGCTCTTCACACCTCAGTCCTAGCAGAACTACCTGCAAATGCATCCCTCGCATGTCGATTCACAAAGAATTGCCCAAATCTACAACCACCTCACGTCAGATCAAGAGTAAATAACCAGAGCTGCAGCCTTTGCATCTGGTTCATGTATAGATACCCTGATCCAAACAGAACCGCGTACCGTACACCATCAACCATCGCATCCTGGTTCATGCAGAAACATCCAGAGAGGGGGACCGCTCAATAAGACTCTCCTTTGCATGCTGTCCTCACAAACCAGCTTAAGCAGAACTGTACAGAGTGATAACCAAAGCACAATACTCTATTGGAAACAAAGCAGCACAGGACCCTGCAACATACAAGCAGCATCACATACAGCGCCAGTGTTAACGCCCTGGATTAAGCAAAACTACTAAGAGTCATGCTGCATCCATCTCTCCCAGGTCGAGGAAGAACCAGAGTTCAGCAGCAATCAGACTCCACTCCCACCGGAGACACGGACAGCGGGAGGGAGGGCGGGAACGGGCACACGGACAGCAGGAGGGGGGCGGGAACGGGCACAAGGACAGCGGGAGGGGGTGCGTGAACGGGCACACGGGCAGAACTGTACAGAGTGATAACCAAAGCACAATACTCTATTGGAAACAAAGCAGCACAGGACCCTGCAACATACAAGCAGAATCACATACAGCGCCAGTGTTAACGCCCTGGATTAGGCAAAACTACTAAGAGTCATGCTGCATCCATCTCTCCCAGGTCGAGGAAGAACCAGAGTTCAGCAGCAATCAGACTCCACTCCCACCGGAGACACGGACAGCGGGAGGGGGGTGGGGGGGCGGGAACGGGCGCGGGGGGGCGGGACCGGGCACACGGACAGCGGGAGGGGGGGCGGGAACGGGCACACGGTCAGCGGGAGGGGAGGGGAGCACTCACCAGGACTTCTTCCGGCGGCGGTCGGCCTGGAGGAATGACCCAAAAAACCAAAAATAAATAAACCACCTCCCACCGCCGCAATGACGTTCACAAAGGGGCGGAGAGCGAAAAAAATCACCGGAACGCCCACGAATCTGCTCCCACAATGACTGACGCATCTCTGTTCCAATGGCTAGCCTCCATTTATGGAGCTAGCCAATGGAACAGAGAGGCGGGACAAAGCCCCAGACTGCTTCTCCCTGCGAACGCCAGGCGAAACCCAAAAAGGACGACAGATTTTATTTCTCACCACCACTGGTGAACCATCACATTGAGTGCTGAAATAGGGTTTAAGGAATGGCCAAACGCAGGATACCTCAAGAAGGTAGGAGTCCATCTTGGTCCGTGGCTTAGCAAATTGAATCGTGCCTCAGGAGCTGGAAGGGATATAAGGCCCTTGTAAATACTAACATTTGGCTTAGCAGCTTCTATTTCTTTGCCAGATGTCTCTATGGTTGTGCCCTGAGGCTCCTTTAAAATGTTTTTGCTTCTCGCCCTATATAATTGCTTTGGTTAGCAAGCCATACTTTTCTCAGCCCCCCGTCCCCCCCCCCCCCACATCCCCCCCCCTTTCGACTCACTTCCACTGGGGTCTATTGGCTGACAGATTGGAGGCGTCGACCCTGGAACAATCTTCCTGATTTGGAATCTCAAACATTTTCTTTTCCAGCTCCGATGGGTCCTGTCAAACGCTATTGCCTTGAAACATATATAAATGTGCACTATAAATAATCATAGTTGATGTGTCCAGCCCTGGCTTTTTATTTACCACAGTTGTGCATTCTGGTACTTGTAGTATTGGTATTGTTCAATTGGACTACTGCAGCTGCCAACAATAGTTTGTAAACAGGAATCTCAGAACTGCTGGAGTTGGTTCTTCCTGACATGGAGTTGTAGGTCTAGTTATCTTACTGGGTATTTGTTTAGTGTGCAGACAGAGAGGTCTGAATTTGGACACCCCCGAGGAGCGTCTCCGCTGGGAATTTTCTCCAGTGTGTGATTTAAATTGACACCTCACTGAAATGAGGCAGAAGTCGCTAGTAAATATTCAAATGTAATGTTGAGTGGTTTCAGTTTTGGTTAGTAAACAAAATCGGACCGGTTTTACAGCCTGGAATCGGTGTAATGACAGGTGTATGACAATAGATAAATAGACATGTCAGATGTTTGTGACTGCGTGAACGTTTATATTGGTTTATTGTAGTGTGCTTTGCTCCCAGCTGAGGTGTGACTTGCTCCTTAATTCAGGGAAGTACATCACGCTCACAGTAAAAAAACAACTTTGTAAATTGTTGGCGATTTCCTGCTCTGGCCGTGCGGAGAAGGTGGTGTCGGAGAGAGGGGAAGGTGCAGCTCAGGGCGGAGTGACAAGGTGCAAGGGAGGGAGACGAGTCCTTCAGTGGGAGGGGAATATTTTAGGGTGAGAAGGGTGGACGAGATGGCAAGTGTGAGAGATTAAACCCCCACGGGGAAGAGTGGACGGAGTCAGGAAAGGTGCAGGAGAGGGAGGAGAGACCTGACATGGGAGTGAGAAGGACGCCGTAGACAGTGGGAGTGGGAAGCGAACCCTGCACATGTCCAGAGGGAGGGGTGGGAAAGGTGCAGGAGAGGGAGGAGTGAGGGACATGAAGGAGAGGGATGGGTGAAAGGGAGCGAGCGCACGGAACTGGGACGGGAATATTCCATGGTGAGAAGGACTCAGGAGACAGTAGGAGATCAATCCTCTACAGGGGTGGAGGGCGAAGGAGTTGACGGAGTAAGAAAGGTACAGGAGAGGGAGGCGTGAGGAGAAGAGAGGGAGGGGTGGGAAAGGAGCAGGGGAGGGAGGCGTGAGGAGAAGAGAGGGAGGGGTGGGAAAGGTGCAGCGGAGGGAGCGCTCCATGCTAGGACGGGAGTATTCCACGTGTGAAGCGCGCAGGTGGCAGTGGGAGGTGAATCCTCCACCAGGGCGGAGAGCGCAAGAGTGGACGGCCAGGGAGAGGAGCCAGCGCCTGGGTGGCAGGGCAGGTACCGGCGCAGCCCGTAGTACAGGTGGGGCAGGCACCAGCCGGAAGGTTTCGAGGACAGTATCCAGGGTGTCAGGTGCGGGGGTGGAGCCGGACAGAAGAGCCGCAGCTGACCGAGAGGCTGTGAACTCCAGCCCTCAGCCAGGGCTCTGCAGGGGTGCCAGCCAGGACTGGGGTCGGAACACGTCACCCTGCGCCGAGCCGCGGGCGGAAACGCACGGATTAGCCTGCTAAGCAGAGGATCAAGGTCTGTTTACAGCACCTGCGCGCCGCGCGCTGCCTCCCTGTCTGGGTGAAGCTGTCTGGACTCCCTGGCTCGTGCCGGGGAGCCGCAGTGCCAGGTCTGAGCAGAGGTAAGTCGCTGTCTGCCCAACGCACTTCTTTTCGGGTCACACCTCCTTGTCCTGTTTGCTTCCGCCTTGCTCCTGTCCGCACGCCATACACTTTTGACAGGATTCCACTTTCGAATGCGCATCACCCTGCACAAACTTTGGACTAAGCCATGTCATGGAAAATCATCGGAAAAAAGGTTTAAAAGCCAAGTTGGCGACCCAGCTACCTGCGGAAACTGCGAGCAAACACCTGTTTGATATGGGACACTTCAGCGGGTTAATGTTTATGGTGTAGAAATCCTGTGCAATTTTCAAGTCTCAAATTATAATCCTGGTAGAGTAGTTTATTGATGTATGCACTTGCAGCAGGGACGTAATCCGTATGGCGTACATTTTGAATGCCTGCTGGGTTTAGGTCCACCTTTTTAGTAGTTTTAAAATGGAAAACAAGTGTATAGTTAGGTATTAATGAAAACTGTTAAGTGCTAAAACAGTCGGTTTGTACTGCACGAGGAGTAAATAGTTATCAGTTTAATTACACACAAAGACAAGTCAGGTCCCGGGCCAGCCAGCCAGCCAATCACAGCGCGGCCCGGGGAATGACGTCACGGGGGTGTCCCGGGCCGGCAGCCAATCACAGCGCGGCCCGGGACAAAGGGGCGGGACTTAAAAAAAGCACGAGAAACGCCCCCGAATCACGTTTTCCCGAGAAAGCGTGATTGACAGCCTCTGTCTCCCAATGGCTAGCCTCCATTTATGGAGCTAGCCAATAGGAAACAGAGGCGGTCCGAACATCCCTACTGTAGACAAAAGTTTTCGATCTGGGAGAGGCACTGTGTGCCCCTCGCCAGGTCGAAACCTAAAAAGGTTGTTTAATTCCTTTGAAGTTTTCTAATAAGTGCAACAGTCAACATGTTACTTACAGTTCCTGTGTGGTTTATTGTATGTGGGAAAAATGTAAAGAAAGTTAAAGACATGGATCACAGAACACAAAAGTAATAAACGGAATCAATATAAATAATCCAGTGTAGCTACAAACTAGAAAAACAAGGTCACATGTGATTCAAGTATTCACCTCGACAAACGCCTCCTTCAGAGAGAAATGTTATGGATTATGTTAATAGACACTATCCATCTTAACAGGATAAATGAGAGTTTTTTTTGTAATTATATTGAGGGGGTTTATTTACTTACTTTTTGATTGCCTATTGAATGTGAAACTGCTAGAGGTTGAAAAAGATTTGATTTTAAATTATACTGTTATGGAGTCTGTAACAATTTTTTAAAGTGTTTATTGTAATCATGAGCACTGTTGCACATTCAACAACATTTATATTCTTGGGGCATTTCATAAGTGTCAAAATATCAAGTTCTGATACTCGTTTGTTTAGATTTATGCCCTTATGGCGTTTGTAAGTTTTCACATTAATCATGGTACACGGAGATGTTATTTGATTATCACGAACATTCGGGTGAAGTGGCATGTTGGAAATATGGTTTTCTAACTTTTTCCGATCAATATGGTTTAAGTTGAGTGTTCACTTGAGAGTCTTGATGTCATGAATCAGTGCGGATGCCCTGATTGACATTTGTTGTCATGGAGTCAATCATTTGAATATGGGCACCGTATTGCTATACGTATTGGAGTTATGTGATTTTTTCACATCCAGAGCATGACACAGTTGGGGGTCGCAGTTGGCCACCTTTGGTGGGGTTCTCGGATGTTTACTTAGATTTTCAGTTCTTTTTCATTTGGTTTTATTAAATCTTTTTGGTTCGGGATATTGATGGTAATTTTGATTTAATTATTTAGTGAGCACTGACAAACCAATAGGATGTTAGAGTTCTCTGAATTTAATTCTGGATATCCATCTTGCTGTAACGGTTTAAAAATGGAACTGCTGTGACTGTGGATGGTTGCATGATGCTATCCATCCATATTTTGAGGACTGTTGAAGTGGCTACTCTAAACAGAAAGGTATTTACCGTTTATTCGGATGTGTTAATATTTAGGAATGATTAATTTGTGCTTGGTGAGTGTTTTGGTACTCCATGTCGGGCTATGTGCACTCAGGTTTTCATAGTAAGTATCGGTGAGGATCTCGATATACGTATCAGAAGATTTTAGAGTGAGTTTTGTTTTTTGACGAGTAGTGAAAGTTTGGGGTAATTCAGTTGCACCATGATACACGATAATTGCATTAGGACAACTCTGTGCATAGGTAACAATATGGTTTCACATTCATTAAATCACAAGTTTTGCTTCTTGTGCCAAATGTATACAGATTTATATGTTAGAGCATGTCCTTGATGAAGAGTGTGTGACTCGAACTACATTAGGATGTCCAGTAACAAAATATGAAGAACGATACAAACCTGAATATCATAGATGAAGTATACTATGAGTGAATACATATTTTGAATCAATGGAGGATAATGAACTAGGTCATTAAAGTCATATTTTAACACTGAGATACTAATTAGTGTGGAACTGTTTTGCAAGTGATCCAGCCTACAGGCAGTAGAAAATACAGTGCATTTTGGGACTGATTTGCATGTTGGGTTACTGCCAGCAAAAATCACATCCCTTAGTGTTGGAGGTACTGGCTGTGGTACTGGAAGCAGAGCTGGTGGATGTTGTGAAAGGTGCATCTAAGGCACAGGTAATTGGTTGTTGTTGCGTGGGAACAGGATGCAGAAGTGTACCAGTTGGTGGCCCTGTGGATGATAAAGATGTGGAGGCTGAAGAATCAGCCTTTGAATGGCTTACATCATGTGTTTTCATGAAGAACAAATAACATTGGCAACACTCTTTCTGGTTGAGACTATCTACTTGCAGATTTCTCACCTTTTTAATTTTCACCAGGAGTCAAACTGGATCTGGAAATGTTTTAGCAGCACCTATGCACGCCGGTAGGTGGTGCCACACGACTCCGCACTCACCCCATTCCTCTTTGGAAATGACGCGCGGAGTCTATACAGGTGCCATTCCCACATGCTGGCATCAGTTGCTTTCGAAACTGTCCACAGCCTCAGATGCAAAGCCCCAAAAGCACCTTGGTAGACCAATGTGCAGATTCCTAAACGTGGGATATTATTAACAGATAGACCTCAACCACAGACCAGGGAGGACCAAAGGGTCAGTGAAGATTCTGTGGCTATATGGCATCTATTCCAGAAAGGTTGCTAGCGAAGGTAAGGTGTTCTTCTGATGAAGACTTCTAGATGCAGATTCCTCACCTTTTTAATAGATACCAAAGCAGTACCTAATTGAAAGTGGGCTGTAAAAGGACTCAAACCAGAAAGTCCTGTATAACCGGAAGAGGCAAATTGCCCGTCACGGCAGACCTGATTGACTAGACAATATTGCTTCATGAACGTGAGGGAATTCTAGGTAGTTTCCAGGCAAATGTCTAGGACAGGGACTCCGTGTTTCAACATACAGGTACCATCCTTAGCCCTGATAGAATAAGCATGCAGTCCTTCCAGAGGCTGCTTTTTGTCCAGTGTGAAGCAGATCTCTATACAGGGCATAACCCAGCGGTATATGGTTCTCTTCTGCACAACCATGCCTTTTTTTCCCTCCAGGGAACCTCAGAATTTCAGATTGTCTACCTGCTGTTCTTTGTTATGATCTACAAAGAAGCTCAGTGCTCTCTTGGGGTCCAATGATGGAGTTTCCCCATCTCCTTAGAGGGGTGAGGTGAAGCACAGAACGCCATGGAGGGTTAAGGTCTGATTTACAAGTTGAGTCAATGTTATGGCAATGAGGAACCTGTCTTGAAGGTGAGGAGCCGCAAGGGACAGCTATGAAGCAGCTCAAATGGAATGCCCATTAAAAAGAGGAGGACCAAGATGAGGTCCCACTGTGGCGTAACAAAGGGCAGGGAGAACAAATATTATAACCTTTTAAATAAAGAGGGCTGATTCTGGCAACCTCAAAAGCCAGGCTAAGGACAAAACAAAGAATAACACGTTAGATAACTTGGCGTTCTGCGGAGAACTACACCAAGTCGCAGTTGTATTCAGATTTAGATGTGGGGTGCTGGGCTTCCAAGAGGACATCAACCCCCTCCAGCGAAAGGTCAAAGGAGTTCAGCTGTTGCCACTCAATCTCCATGCATGACGGTGGAGATTGTGAAGGCCAGGTGTATAATCCTGCCTGATAAATGCGACAGTAGGTCCTCCCAGGAGAGGGGTGTGGGGCAACCTGATTAGCAGACAGATTCTCAAGTCCAGGAACTCAGGATTCAATACTCTCCCTGCCCAATCTGGAGACACTAGGATGACTTTCACCCAGTCAGTACTGATCTTCTTGAGAACTTGGAGCAGGAGTGGTATTGGAAGAAAGCCATACAAGAGTCACAAGTTCCACTTGAGGAAGAATGCATCTCCGAGTGAGCGCCGCCTTGGAATGTGCAGAAGTGATGACACTGACAATTCTCTGCGATGGAGAACAGATCAAGCCAGGGTTCTACTAATTAGCGAAAGAGACTCTGCTTCACCTTCGGGTGTAACAGAACTCACTAGGCGATGGCAGCTGAGTTTGTTTTCCCTGGCATTCAATGATCCTGCCAGGTGGTTCACCACCAGGAAAATTCCTTGGTGGTCCAGCCACTTCCAGAGGTGCAAAGCCTTGTAGAACAAGGTCTGTGATCCAACCCCGCCCTCTTTGTTGCAGTATCACATGGAGGTGGTGTCTCCGAGCACCTGTACAAGTCTCCCCTTGATGGACGGAAGGAAGGTTTTCAGCACTAAGCAGATGGCCCTCAGCTTCAGTAGGTTAATATGGAGTCAGGACTTCCCTGGAGACCAGAGGCCTCTGTTCTCCAACTTTTCCAGGTCCCTGCCCCAGTTCAGAAGTGACATCGCTCACCACTGTCACCTCTGGTTGGGGAAGGGAGAGGGGTTTGTTACTGGCACATCACAGTCCAGCAACCACCACTGCAGATCTTTTGCAGTCTCCTACGAAATCTGAACGTGTTTGGAGAGGTCCTCTTGATGTTGTGCTCACTGAGACTTTAGATCACAATGCAGGGTCTGCATATGCCACCTGGTGTGCTTGACCAGCAGGATGCAGGAGGACTTCAGTCCCAGTAGTTTCAGAGTCGACCTCTGAAAAATCCACACCTGAGGCTGAAAGATTAGGATCATAGCCTGAATGTCCTGGACGTTATTTCCCAGAGGAAAGGCACAAAACCGAAACGTTTTCCAAACAGCTTTGATGAAGGGAAGAGTCTGAGAAGGAGCCAGGTGTGATTTACACACGTTGTTAGTGAACCCCAAAGAAGACAGGCAGTTCGTCATAGTCTGGAGGTGGTTGGCGAAGGTCTGTCTTCAACAGTCAGTGGTCGAGGTAGGGGAAGACTGGCACACCTAACCATCACTTTTGTCAACACCTGAGGAGCACTGGTCAGACCACAGGGGAGCACAGGAAACTTAAAATGCTCCTGTCCCACCACAAACCACAGGTAATGTTGGAGGGCATGCAAGACACGCATATAGAAATAGAAGCCTTGCAGGTCTAACACTACCATCCAATCTCCAGGATTTCGGGCAGACAAGGTCTGGGCCAATGTGAGCAGGTTGAGTTTTTATTTCTGCAGGAGACGTTGAGAGGAGGCAGGTCTAAAATAGGCAGGAGGCCTCCATTCTTTTCGAACATCAGGAAGTAGCAGGAGTGACAACCATGTCTTACTTCTGGCACAGTGGCTAAAAAATGAAACAATGGTATTTGGTCAGTCGTTTGGGAGAAAGTGGAAGATGCATACGCGCAGAAATGAAGGGAGTGCATAGCCCTTCTGAACCATTTTCCGGACCCACCTGTCTGATGTTATGGCCTGGCCACTTGGCAAGAATCCTCGATCCTGCCTCCCACTAGGGTGGACATGCTCCACTAAGGGCATGCAAAAAGGGGTCTTGCAGGTAGAGCTGTAGGTGGGGTTGTGGCCAGGGAGGCCAGTTGACCTTAGCCGCAGGAGAGATGGGCAACATGGTAACAACTGTGAAACTTTTTGGCAACATGCTGGGATTGCATTGGCTGACAGTATGGGGTACCTCAGCCAAAATTGTGAAAGGAGTGGTAGGGCTGATTTCGCAGGCAAGGTGGGGCAGATAAACCCAAGGAGCGTGCCTATGCTCTGTTCTCCTTGAACTGCCCAGGAACTAAGTTTGCCTTGTCCCTAAACAGACAAGTCCTATCAAACATCATGTGCATGAGGGACGACTGGACTTTGCCTGAAAAACCTGCTGCAGTCATGGCGAATGGCAACACTGATGCTAATGGCCTGCCCAACAGAAACTGTGCTGTCCAAGCCACAAAGTATCGTCAACTTGGAAGCATCCAAGCCATCCTGAATGACTTAGGCAAGGACAGGTCAGAGATCTTTGGGAACACCTAGAAGAACTTGAGCCACTGAGTCCCAAAGGAGAAAGAGACAGCGCCCCAGCAGACATCTGGCATTCATTCACTGACCTGAGCGCCAAGCTGGTATGCAAAAATAGTAGTTTGTCAACATATTTTTACTCTGACAGGGTGAGTGGTTGGGGATGTGCCAGGATTGGTCTTACTTGCACCATCAAATATTTGGGGGAGAAGTGCTGATATACAGAAAAGCAAGATCACCCGGGGAAGTGTAATGGTGTTGGTCAATTTGGAGGTTGAATGATGGACCAAAAGGTCTTGTTAAATAGCAGGAGGGGCTCAGAAGATGTTTGCCCTGGCTGGGGAGCTTCTATTATAAAGTTAGTGGATGAGAGTTGGAGGTCAAGGACTTCAGCAGCCATACACATTACCACGGGGTAGGAAGCCGACTCCTCCGTGGATGGTCCAAGGGTTGAGAGAAGGCTCATTTCAGGGTAGCTATTGAGACCCCTAGCCTCCTGCAAGTCATTATACCAATTGCCATCTTCATAGGGTTGAGCTAACTCATCATGCGCATCATAATCAATGTCAGAGTCCTTTTAAAAAAGTGAATGTAGAATTCATGGTTTTTCCTGTGGAGGTGGCACAGCAAGTAGAGGAAGTGGCGCCTCAACTGTTCTGTGCAGCATTGGACCGTATTATGAAAAGCTTCTCTTCTGGCATATATGGATTCTGCATTGGCTTCGACCACGACGCCAGAGGCGGGGTCCTGACTTGGGCCAGGTAGGTCATAATGGATTAGGAAGGTCCAGCTGGTGAAGAAGGTAAGCTGACTGGTGCTACTCAAGTGAAGGGCCTCTCAGCACCTTGGAGCCCTAAGGAGTGCCAGAAGGAGCTGGTAAGGGGCCAAAGAGCTGAAGGATGACTGCGCAGAACTTTTCAAACTCTTGCAGGGTGGTAGACAGCATTGAAAACTCTGGTTGTGCACAAACCAGTTGGGGGATGAGCCCAGAAGTTGGCTGGCTCTGGGATCAAGATCTAGATCCATGGCGCCATCCCAGGGCCTGCTCAGGCAAATAGGAGTGGCAAGAGGGAGCTTTAATTTTTAGACTTACAGATAAAGACCAGCCTCTTGAGCTGCTTCTGCAATTCCAGGAGCAAGAACAGGATCGAACTTTGAATTTCGACTGTAACTTAGAGTAGGCTCTGCAAGGAGTTTTCTTATGCGTAGTTATGCAAGGTATGGCCTTGCCCTTCCAGATGGCCTGTAGGTTCATCAACACACAGTCACTGCAGGCCTTGGAATCGTGACTCGACCCCAGGTACACCTGATGGAGATTCGTCACAGACATATGCTTGCGACAATCCCTACAAGGTTTAAACCCTGTAGTTTTAGAAGGAGAAATTCCTTGCATATTGTAGAATGTTGGAAAAAATATTAACATAACATTATGTTATGGAAAAATAATTGAGGTAAAGTGTCTCAGAGACGAGAGGAAGCTCTAGATCTGAGTCAGGAGGCATGGAAATAAAAGAACTGACGTCAGCATGGGTGAGTGGTGCCTATGTAGGCTCAGTGCATCATTTCTGAAGTGGAACAGCGTCAGTGTGGAGCAGCATGGCGCCATTTACCAGAGCACAGAGGCAATGCTGAAATGTTTCTGGATCCAGTCTGACACCTTGGGAATATTCAAAAGGTGAGGGATCTGCAGCTTGAAGGCTCTATCAGAACATGACAGTCACTTGCATCATTGGAGATTACCTGATGCCTGTGCTCATAAGGGCATATGTACCCTTTTTTTTTTTTTACAACATTCCGAAGATGGACCATGAGGCGCGCAACCCTCTTATTCTTTCAGTTGAAAACCTGTGTTGCAATGTTTTGGAGACTTTCCATGGTCACATTCTTCATACTCTGGTATATAGTGTAGATCCAACTGGGTTGGGCTATAAGCTGTGACTGAGACCTGCTCCTGATCACTATTAGATACCTGTAACTCAGAGTCCAAGATCTGCAAGCTGTAAGCTGACAGTCTCCACAGAAGGTAGAAGAGACCACTCCGCCACAGTCGATGGAACCATCATTGCGATCAGTGCTGGCACTGTATACAGTGGAGCTGTGATCAGTCACAGGATCATTGATGGGACGGTGCGGATGACCTTGTTGTTGAAATGGCTGCCTTAGATAGGATCATTGCCAAAGAGGTTCCATGGCAGGTAAAATCATCTGTGACAATCTTGTTTCGGTTGACGGAATGGTCTTTCAGTGTCTTCACCAGTCCAGAGGCCGTTGACTATGACTTCTTACCTATCAACAGTAAGGTCTTTATCAACAATTATATAGTCAGGAGATAACAGTTCAGGAGAACGAGTTAGCGACCACACTAGCACATTCAAGATCAGACTATACTAACTAAATGCCCTACAACAATTGTAACAACAAAAAAAGACAAATTCATGATCCATAGGATCCATCATGCATGGAACACAGCCCATGCCATCTAATTGGCCAAGAGTTGCCAACTCATTGAGCCATCGAGATCAAGTTATACTCAAACACTACCCTACACCAACAGTAAATAGACAACCCCCTGGCACCAACATTTGGATAACTTGGTATCAAGTCATAAAGTTGCCCAAGTGTTTTCCAACTCACCTGTTCATCAGTTCAAAACTTTATACTGATAAACCTATGTCCCCAACAAATATATCACAACACATACCCACAGAATGGCTGCAGAGATATACATCCATCAGAACATCAAATTAACCTGAAGTCGGGCAGTGGACATTTGTATCTTTCAGCAGAATTAAACAAATGGTAATGTCCTATGGCACATATATCATGCACAAAATGTCCTTCAAAGATCCTTAATAGGATCTATCTGCTCACTATTCAACAGAGCCCAATACTAAACAATACATTTGTTTGCTTCAAGGATGTGCGACATATGTCCAAGGGTGCTGGATCCATTACAGATTTCTCAGATGTTGAATTGTAGGTCAAGATATTGCTGAGGATTAAATGGTAACAGCAGCCTGGGCTTATTTTCGTAGAACTATACCTATATGCCATGTTTTACAAACTCCTTAACTGGAAATGCACTTTTTTATGTGTGTTTACATAAAAACAAAAAGAACATTGTGAAAAAAAAGGAAGAAAAAAATAAACAAATTATGCTGTGTAAAGATGCTGCATTTCTTGGCTTGTCAGCTTTAGCATCAAATGAGAAAGGGAAGATGGTGGATTAATAACTGCCACTGCATAAATCACTAAGACGAGTAACCTGTGTAGTGTCTTGTAAATTAAATAACGCTGAAACTCTTCTGGTTCTCACTGTACACCATAGGCCTGTGACGTAAGCGTTTGAAGGATGAATTGAAGGCAGGCTCAGAATGTTAAGTTCTGTCCTACATGCAGCAGAATAAAGACATGTAAAATAACTCTGTGTGTGGCGTAGTTATTAACGAGTACCAGGGTTGGCAGGACGCTACAACTGGCGACAAAAAGGGGATATGAAGCCCATACACTGAAAGCGCTCTTCCAGAATTTACTGTGGTCCAGCAAACTGCTCATGTATGCCACCTGTGCCGCAGTCGAAGTGCAGAGTCATTGCTGGCACCGGTGGAGTCTCAGCGTAACACTAGTCTGCATAAAACGCTTAAAGATAAGAAATCTTAATTGAAAGTCTGCGTGTCGGTGGCCAGGAGCTGAATGAAAGGGCCTGAAATAAAAAGGTACTCCACCACTATGCAAATGAATGCCTTACGCACTACAGAGTAAGAACGCTAAAAGCAGATGCAACCAGGCTACGAAAGCAGTGAACAGCTATAGTTCAGTACATTCAAACTGAAATTCATGTGTTATAAAACAGATTAACTACGTATTTGTGAAGAAACATTTAAACACAACACTGACCAAATATCCTGACATTATCTGCTTTCATGGACTCTTAGAATACAAGGTTTATCTACTTACTGAAACCACTATAAGCTCATCATGCAACGACGTGCTGCGGAGCAGGCCCAGAAGTGGGTTGGGTGTTGTGCTAGCAGAGTTGCCCCCGAATGAAGCAGCCCACCACTAAAGCTGCCAGGTAGGGTCTCGCAGCATTTCTCTAGACCACCATCAGTAAAGAGCTCCAATGGCGAGCCAGGATGAGATCCAAGCTCCAATAGTCATTAAGGCTAACCCGAAGGCAACAAGTTGCTAAAGAAAATCTGCCTCATTCAGTTCAACAAGGAGAGCCAGAGAGACCACCACTGTCCACCAATGTATAAACGGCTGCTGCATTCTTAAAACTGCATCTGCATTTGATACAGCCAAGAAATACAATATTTACAATAAAATGGGCTGCACAGATAGAGACTTTTGAAGATTTCATAGATGTAATAGATGAAAAACATGATAAAAAGATCATAAAATATTTGGGAAACATGGCTGGTGAAGGAGTGAAAGAAGCCATGAAAAAGATACCACAAGAAGGTGAATTGACGTATGCTCAAATCAAAGCAGTTCTGGATGTCCAATTTAATCCAGTACCAAATGTGGATTATGAAAGATACATATTCAGTCAAGAACACCCAAGCCCATGTAATCATCAATGAGTTTGAGAGATTGGATGTTCTGGTGAAGCACTATAAATTCAATGAAGTTAATGATGAGGAAGATACCCACCTGAGAGCAATCAATGGATGCCTGTCAGATTTCTATGGAAGATGAATACTGAAAGAAACTGAGCTTAGACCAAGTCCTCAAGGCTGCCAGCGCTGAAGAGTGTACTGATCGTCAAGCGATTGACATGGAGGCCGGAGGCGCCCAAAGTGCGTCAGTCACAAGCATGAAAAATAAGCCAAGTTACAAGGCAGAGGGAAACAAGGTTATCTCTGTAGAAAAAGAAAATGTATTACAGATGTGGACTGTCATTTCCAAATGAAGGTAAATGTCCTGCCACTGGACAGATATGCATCAGCTGTGGTAAAACAAACTATTTTGTGAGGACTTGCAAGGCAAAGAGAAAAGTATGTTACATCCAGAAGACAAAATGGCTGACCAAACGCTACCTCAGAGACATTCGACATGCTCCCACAAAGCCAAGCGGTCACACAAACCAAAACCAAATGAAGTTTATCATCATCTAAATTATTAACAAAGAGTTTCTAAATATCTGTTTCCAGTGACAATGACAATTAAGTAATGTCGAAGTTTACTTCAGAAAGGCATGCACGTATGGGTCTAGTCGAATGGAAACAAAGCAGCACAGGACCCTGCAACATACAAGCAGAATCACATACAGCGCCAGTGTTAACGCCCTGGATTAAGCAAAACTACTAAGAGTCATGCTGCATCCATCTCTCCCAGGTCGAGGAAGAACCAGAGTTCAGCAGCAATCAGACTCCACTCCCACCGGAGACACGGACAGCGGGAGGGAGGGCGGGAACGGGCACACGGACAGCAGGAGGGGGGCGGGAACGGGCACAAGGACAGCGGGAGGGGGTGCGGGAACGGGCACACGGGCAGAACTGTACAGAGTGATAACCAAAGCACAATACTCTATTGGAAACAAAGCAGCACAGGACCCTGCAACATACAAGCAGAATCACATACAGCGCCAGTGTTAACGCCCTGGATTAGGCAAAACTACTAAGAGTCATGCTGCATCCATCTCTCCCAGGTCGAGGAAGAACCAGAGTTCAGCAGCAATCAGACTCCACTCCCACCGGAGACACGGACAGCGGGAGGGGGGGGGGGGCAGGAACGGGCGCGGGGGGGCGGGACCGGGCACACGGACAGCGGGAGGGGGGCGGGAACGGGCACACGGTCAGCGGGAGGGGAGGGGAGCACTCACCAGGACTTCTTCCGGCGGCGGTCGGCCTGGAGGAATGACCCAAAAAACCAAAAATAAATAAACCACCTCCCACCGCCGCAATGACGTTCACAAAGGGGCGGAGAGCGAAAAAAATCACCGGAACGCCCACGAATCTGCTCCCACAATGACTGACGCATCTCTGTTCCAATGGCTAGCCTCCATTTATGGAGCTAGCCAATGGAACAGAGAGGCGGGACAAAGCCCCAGACAGCTTCTCCCTGCGAACGCCAGGCGAAACCCAAAAAGGACGACAGATTTTATTTCTCACCACCACTGGTGAACCATCACATTGAGTGCTGAAATAGGGTTTAAGGAATGGCCAAACGCAGGATACCTCAAGAAGGTAGGAGTCCATCTTGGTCCGTGGCTTAGCAAATTGAATCGTGCCTCAGGAGCTGGAAGGGATATAAGGCCCTTGTAAATACTAACATTTGGCTTAGCAGCTTCTATTTCTTTGCCAGATGTCTCTATGGTTGTGCCCTGAGGCTCCTTTAAAATGTTTTTGCTTCTCGCCCTATATAATTGCTTTGGTTAGCAAGCCATACTTTTCTCAGCCCCCCGTCCCCCCCCCCTACATCCCCCCCCTTTCGACTCACTTCCACGGGGGTCTGTTGGCTGACAGATTGGAGGCGTCGACCCTGGAACAATCTTCCTGATTTGGAATCTCAAACATTTTCTTTTCCAGCTCCGATGGGTCCTGTCAAACGCTATTGCCTTGAAACATATATAAATGTGCACTATAAATAATCATAGTTGATGTGTCCAGCCCTGGCTTTTTATTTACCACTGTTGTGCATTCTGGTACTTGTAGTATTGGTATTGTTCAATTGGACTACTGCAGCTGCCAACAATAGTTTGTAAACAGGAATCTCAGAACTGCTGGAGTTGGTTCTTCCTGACATGGAGTTGTAGGTCTAGTTATCTTACTGGGTATTTGTTTAGTGTGCAGACAGAGAGGTCTGAATTTGGACACCCCCGAGGAGCGTCTCCGCTGGGAATTTTCTCCAGTGTGTGATTTAAATTGACACCTCACTGAAATGAGGCAGAAGTCGCTAGTAAATATTCAAATGTAATGTTGAGTGGTTTCAGTTTTGGTTAGTAAACAAAATCGGACCGGTTTTACAGCCTGGAATCGGTGTAATGACAGGTGTATGACAATAGATAAATAGACATGTCAGATGTTTGTGACTGCGTGAACGTTTATATTGGTTTATTGTAGTGTGCTTTGCTCCCAGCTGAGGTGTGACTTGCTCCTTAATTCAGGGAAGTTCATCACGCTCACAGTAAAAAAACAACTTTGTAAATTGTTGGCGATTTCCTGCTCTGGCCGTGCGGAGAAGGTGGTGTCGGAGAGAGGGGAAGGTGCAGCTCAGGGCGGAGTGACAAGGTGCAAGGGAGGGAGACGAGTCCTTCAGTGGGAGGGGAATATTTTAGGGTGAGAAGGGTGGACGAGACGGCAAGTGTGAGAGATTAAACCCCCACGGGGAAGAGTGGACGGAGTCAGGAAAGGTGCAGGAGAGGGAGGAGAGACCTGACATGGGAGTGAGAAGGACGCCGTAGACAGTGGGAGTGGGAAGCGAACCCTGCACATGTCCAGAGGGAGGGGTGGGAAAGGTGCAGGAGAGGGAGGAGTGAGGGACATGAAGGAGAGGGATGGGTGAAAGGGAGCGAGCGCACGGAACTGGGACGGGAATATTCCATGGTGAGAAGGACTCAGGAGACAGTAGGAGATCAATCCCCTACAGGGGTGGAGGGCGAAGGAGTTGACGGAGTAAGAAAGGTACAGGAGAGGGAGGCGTGAGGAGAAGAGAGGGAGGGGTGGGAAAGGAGCAGGGGAGGGAGGCGTGAGGAGAAGAGAGGGAGGGGTGGGAAAGGTGCAGCGGAGGGAGCGCTCCATGCTAGGACGGGAGTATTCCACGTGTGAAGCGCGCAGGTGGCAGTGGGAGGTGAATCCTCCACCAGGGCGGAGAGCGCAGGAGTGGACGGCCAGGGAGAGGAGCCAGCGCCTGGGTGGCAGGGCAGGTACCGGCGCAGCCCGTAGTACAGGTGGGGCAGGCACCAGCCGGAAGGTTTCGAGGACAGTATCCAGGGTGTCAGGTGCGGGGGTGGAGCCGGACAGAAGAGCCGCAGCTGACCGAGAGGCTGTGAACTCCAGCCCTCAGCCAGGGCTCTGCAGGGGTGCCAGCCAGGACTGGGGTCGGAACACGTCACCCTGCGCCGAGCCGCGGGCGGAAACGCACGGATTAGCCTGCTAAGCAGAGGATCAAGATCTGTTTACAGCACCTGCGCGCCGCGCGCTGCCTCCCTGTCTGGGTGAAGCTGTCTGGACTCCCTGGCTCGTGCCGGGGAGCCGCAGTGCCAGGTCTGAGCAGAGGTAAGTCGCTGTCTGCCCAACGCACTTCTTTTCGGGTCACACCTCCTTGTCCTGTTTGCTTCCGCCTTGCTCCTGTCCGCACGCCATACACTTTTGACAGGATTCCACTTTCGAATGCGCATCACCCTGCACAAACTTTGGACTAAGCCATGTCATGGAAAATCATCGGAAAAAAGGTTTAAAAGCCAAGTTGGCGACCCAGCTACCTGCGGAAACTGCGAGCAAACACCTGTTTGATATGGGACACTTCAGCGGGTTAATGTTTATGGTGTAGAAATCCTGTGCAATTTTCAAGTCTCAAATTATAATCCTGGTAGAGTAGTTTATTGATGTATGCACTTGCAGCAGGGACGTAATCCGTATGGCGTACATTTTGAATGCCTGCTGGGTTTAGGTCCACCTTTTTAGTAGTTTTAAAATGGAAAACAAGTGTATAGTTAGGTATTAATGAAAACTGTTAAGTGCTAAAACAGTCGGTTTGTACTGCACGAGGAGTAAATAGTTATCAGTTTAATTACACACAAAGACAAGTCAGGTCCCGGGCCAGCCAGCCAGCCAATCACAGCGCGGCCCGGGGAATGACGTCACGGGGGTGTCCCGGGCCGGCAGCCAATCACAGCGCGGCCCGGGACAAAGGGGCGGGACTTAAAAAAAGCACGAGAAACGCCCCCGAATCACGTTTTCCCGAGAAAGCGTGATTGACAGCCTCTGTCTCCCAATGGCTAGCCTCCATTTATGGAGCTAGCCAATAGGAAACAGAGGCGGTCCGAACATCCCTACTGTAGACAAAAGTTTTCGATCTGGGAGGGGCACTGTGTGCCCCTCGCCAGGTCGAAACCTAAAAAGGTTGTTTAATTCTTTTGAAGTTTTCTAATAAGTGCAACAGTCAACATGTTACTTACAGTTCCTGTGTGGTTTATTGTATGTGGGAAAAATGTAAAGAAAGTTAAAGACATGGATCACAGAACACAAAAGTAATAAACGGAATCAATATAAATAATCCAGTGTAGCTACAAACTAGAAAAACAAGGTCACATGTGATTCAAGTATTCACCTCGACAAACGCCTCCTTCAGAGAGAAATGTTATGGATTATGTTAATAGACACTATCCATCTTAACAGGATAAATGAGAGTTTTTTTTGTAATTATATTGAGGGGGTTTATTTACTTACTTTTTGATTGCCTATTGAATGTGAAACTGCTAGAGGTTGAAAAAGATTTGATTTTAAATTATACTGTTATGGAGTCTGTAACAATTTTTTAAAGTGTTTATTGTAATCATGAGCACTGTTGCACATTCAACAACATTTATATTCTTGGGGCATTTCATAAGTGTCAAAATATCAAGTTCTGATACTCGTTTGTTTAGATTTATGCCCTTATGGCGTTTGTAAGTTTTCACATTAATCATGGTACACGGAGATGTTATTTGATTATCACGAACATTCGGGTGAAGTGGCATGTTGGAAATATGGTTTTCTAACTTTTTCCGATCAATATGGTTTAAGTTGAGTGTTCACTTGAGAGTCTTGATGTCATGAATCAGTGCGGATGCCCTGATTGACATTTGTTGTCATGGAGTCAATCATTTGAATATGGGCACCGTATTGCTATACGTATTGGAGTTATGTGATTTTTTCACATCCAGAGCATGACACAGTTGGGGGTCGCAGTTGGCCACCTTTGGTGGGGTTCTCGGATGTTTACTTAGATTTTCAGTTCTTTTTCATTTGGTTTTATTAAATCTTTTTGGTTCGGGATATTGATGGTAATTTTGATTTAATTATTTAGTGAGCACTGACAAACCAATAGGATGTTAGAGTTCTCTGAATTTAATTCTGGATATCCATCTTGCTGTAACGGTTTAAAAATGGAACTGCTGTGACTGTGGATGGTTGCATGATGCTATCCATCCATATTTTGAGGACTGTTGAAGTGGCTACTCTAAACAGAAAGGTATTTACCGTTTATTTGGATGTGTTAATATTTAGGAATGATTAATTTGTGCTTGGTGAGTGTTTTGGTACTCCATGTCGGGCTATGTGCACTCAGGTTTTCATAGTAAGTATCGGTGAGGATCTCGATATACGTATCAGAAGATTTTAGAGTGAGTTTTGTTTTTTGACGAGTAGTGAAAGTTTGGGGTAATTCAGTTGCACCATGATACACGATAGTTGCATTAGGACAACTCTGTGCATAGGTAACAATATGGTTTCACATTCATTAAATCACAAGTTTTGCTTCTTGTGCCAAATGTATACAGATTTATATGTTAGAGCATGTCCTTGATGAAGAGTGTGTGACTCGAACTACATTGGGATGTCCAGTAACAAAATATGAAGAACGATACAAACCTGAATATCATAGATGAAGTATACTATGAGTGAATACATATTTTGAATCAATGGAGGATAATGAACTAGGTCATTAAAGTCATATTTTAACATTGAGATACTAATTAGTGTGGAACTGTTTTGCAAGTGATCCAGCCTACAGGCAGTAGAAAATACAGTGCATTTTGGGACTGATTTGCATGTTGGGTTACTGCCAGCAAAAATCACATCCCTTAGTGTTGGAGGTACTGGCTGTGGTACTGGAAGCAGAGCTGGTGGATGTTGTGAAAGGTGCATCTAAGGCACAGGTAATTGGTTGTTGTTGCGTGGGAACAGGATGCAGAAGTGTACCAGTTGGTGGCCCTGTGGATGATAAAGATGTGGAGGCTGAAGAATCAGCCTTTGAATGGCTTACATCATGTGTTTTCATGAAGAACAAATAACATTGGCAACACTCTTTCTGGTTGAGACTATCTACTTGCAGATTTCTCACCTTTTTAATTTTCACCAGGAGTCAAACTGGATCTGGAAATGTTTTAGCAGCACCTATGCACGCCGGTAGGTGGTGCCACACGACTCCGCACTCACCCCATTCCTCTTTGGAAATGACGCGCGGAGTCTATACAGGTGCCATTCCCACATGCTGGCATCAGTTGCTTTCGAAACTGTCCACAGCCTCAGATGCAAAGCCCCAAAAGCACCTTGGTAGACCAATGTGCAGATTCCTAAACGTGGGATATTATTAACAGATAGACCTCAACCACAGACCAGGGAGGACCAAAGGGTCAGTGAAGATTCTGTGGCTATATGGCATCTATTCCAGAAAGGTTGCTAGCGAAGGTAAGGTGTTCTTCTGATGAAGACTTCTAGATGCAGATTCCTCACCTTTTTAATAGATACCAAAGCAGTACCTAATTGAAAGTGGGCTGTAAAAGGACTCAAACCAGAAAGTCCTGTATAACCGGAAGAGGCAAATTGCCCGTCACGGCAGACCTGATTGACTAGACAATATTGCTTCATGAACGTAAGGAGGGAATTCTAGGTAGTTTCCAGGCAAATGTCTAGGACAGGGACTCCGTGTTTCAACATACAGGTACCATCCTTAGCCCTGATAGAATAAGCATGCAGTCCTTCCGGAGGCTGCTTTTTGTCCAGTGTGAAGCAGATCTCTATACAGGGCATAACCCAGCGGTATATGGTTCTCTTCTGCACAACCATGCCTTTTTTTTCCCTCCAGGGAACCTCAGAATTTCAGATTGTCTACCTGCTGTTCTTTGTTATGATCTACAAAGAAGCTCAGTGCTCTCTTGGGGTCCAATGATGGAGTTTCCCCATCTCCTTAGAGGGGTGAGGTGAAGCACAGAACGCCATGGAGGGTTAAGGTCTGATTTACAAGTTGAGTCAATGTTATGGCAATGAGGAACCTGTCTTGAAGGTGAGGAGCCGCAAGGGACAGCTATGAAGCAGCTCAAATGGAATGCCCATTAAAAAGAGGAGGACCAAGATGAGGTCCCACTGTGGCGTAACAAAGGGCAGGGAGAACAAATATTATAACCTTTTAAATAAAGAGGGCTGATCCTGGCAACCTCAAAAGCCAGGCTAAGGACAAAACAAAGAATAACACGTTAGATAACTTGGCGTTCTGCGGAGAACTACACCAAGTCGCAGTTGTATTCAGATTTAGATGTGGGGTGCTGGGCTTCCAAGAGGACATCAACCCCCTCCAGCGAAAGGTCAAAGGAGTTCAGCTGTTGCCACTCAATCTCCATGCATGACGGTGGAGATTGTGAAGGCCAGGTGTATAATCCTGCCTGATAAATGCGACAGTAGGTCCTCCCAGGAGAGGGGTGTGGGGCAACCTGATTAGCAGACAGATTCTCAAGTCCAGGAACTCAGGATTCAATACTCTCCCTGCCCAATCTGGAGACACTAGGATGACTTTCACCCAGTCAGTACTGATCTTCTTGAGAACTTGGAGCAGGAGTGGTATTGGAAGAAAGCCATACAAGAGTCACAAGTTCCACTTGAGGAAGAATGCATCTCCGAGTGAGCGCCGCCTTGGAATGTGCAGAAGTGATGACACTGACAATTCTCTGCGATGGAGAACAGATCAAGCCAGGGTTCTACTAATTAGCGAAAGAGACTCTGCTTCACCTTCGGGTGTAACAGAACTCACTAGGCGATGGCAGCTGAGTTTGTTTTCCCTGGCATTCAATGATCCTGCCAGGTGGTTCACCACCAGGAAAATTCCTTGGTGGTCCAGCCACTTCCAGAGGTGCAAAGCCTTGTAGAACAAGGTCTGTGATCCAACCCCGCCCTCTTTGTTGCAGTATCACATGGAGGTGGTGTCTCCGAGCACCTGTACAAGTCTCCCCTTGATGGACGGAAGGAAGGTTTTCAGCACTAAGCAGATGGCCCTCAGCTTCAGTAGGTTAATATGGAGTCAGGACTTCCCTGGAGACCAGAGGCCTCTGTTCTCCAACTTTTCCAGGTCCCTGCCCCAGTTCAGAAGTGACATCGCTCACCACTGTCACCTCTGGTTGGGGAAGGGAGAGGGGTTTGTTACTGGCACATCACAGTCCAGCAACCACCACTGCAGATCTTTTGCAGTCTCCTACGAAATCTGAACGTGTTTGGAGAGGTCCTCTTGATGTTGTGCTCACTGAGACTTTAGATCACAATGCAGGGTCTGCATATGCCACCTGGTGTGCTTGACCAGCAGGATGCAGGAGGACTTCAGTCCCAGTAGTTTCAGAGTCGACCTCTGAAAAATCCACACCTGAGGCTGAAAGATTAGGATCATAGCCTGAATGTCCTGGACGTTATTTCCCAGAGGAAAGGCACAAAACCGAAACGTTTTCCAAACAGCTTTGATGAAGGGAAGAGTCTGAGAAGGAGCCAGGTGTGATTTACACACGTTGTTAGTGAACCCCAAAGAAGACAGGCAGTTCGTTATAGTCTGGAGGTGGTTGGCGAAGGTCTGTCTTCAACAGTCAGTGGTCGAGGTAGGGGAAGACTGGCACACCTAACCATCACTTTTGTCAACACCTGAGGAGCACTGGTCAGACCACAGGGGAGCACAGGAAACTTAAAATGCTCCTGTCCCACCACAAACCACAGGTAATGTTGGAGGGCATGCAAGACACGCATATAGAAATAGAAGCCTTGCAGGTCTAACACTACCATCCAATCTCCAGGATTTCGGGCAGACAAGGTCTGGGCCAATGTGAGCAGGTTGAGTTTTTATTTCTGCAGGAGACGTTGAGAGGATGCAGGTCTAAAATAGGCAGGAGGCCTCCATTCTTTTCGAACATCAGGAAGTAGCAGGAGTGACAACCATGTCTTACTTCTGGCACAGTGGCTAAAAAATGAAACAATGGTATTTGGTCAGTCGTTTGGGAGAAAGTGGAAGATGCATACGCGCAAAAATGAAGGGAGTGCATAGCCCTTCTGAACCATTTGCCGGACCCACCTGTCTGATGTTATGGCCTGGCCACTTGGCAAGAATCCTCGATCCTGCCTCCCACTAGGGTGGACATGCTCCACTAAGGGCATGCAAAAAGGGGTCTTGCAGGTAGAGCTGTAGGTGGGGTTGTGGCCAGGGAGGCCAGTTGACCTTAGCCGCAGGAGAGATGGGCAACATGGTAACAACTGTGAAACTTTTTGGCAACATGCTGGGATTGCATTGGCTGACAGTATGGGGTACCTCAGCCAAAATTGTGAAAGGAGTGGTAGGGCTGATTTCGCAGGCAAGGTGGGGCAGATAAACCCAAGGAGCGTGCCTATGCTCTGTTCTCCTTGAACTGCCCAGGAACTAAGTTTGCCTTGTCCCTAAACAGACAAGTCCTATCAAACATCATGTGCATGAGGGACGACTGGACTTTGCCTGAAAAACCTGCTGCAGTCATGGCGAATGGCAACACTGATGCTAATGGCCTGCCCAACAGAAACTGTGCTGTCCAAGCCACAAAGTAT
The DNA here is from genome assembly GCF_964263255.1 of Lissotriton vulgaris. NCBI lineage: Eukaryota > Metazoa > Chordata > Amphibia > Caudata > Salamandridae > Lissotriton > Lissotriton vulgaris. The sequence continues at coordinate 1,313,789,663 of NC_141689.1, forward strand.
CGTCAACTTGGAAGCATCCAAGCCATCCTGAATGACTTAGGCAAGGACAGGTCAGAGATCTTTGGGAACACCTAGAAGAACTTGAGCCACTGAGTCCCAAAGGAGAAAGAGACAGCACCCCAGCAGACATCTGGCATTCATTCACTGACCTGAGCGCCAAGCTGGTATGCAAAAATAGTAGTTTGTCAACATATTTTTACTCTGACAGGGTGAGTGGTTGGGGATGTGCCAGGATTGGTCTTACTTGCACCATCAAATATTTGGGGGAGAAGTGCTGATATACAGAAAAGCAAGATCACCCGGGGAAGTGTAATGGTGTTGGTCAATTTGGAGGTTGAATGATGGACCAAAAGGTCTTGTTAAATAGCAGGAGGGGCTCAGAAGATGTTTGCCCTGGCTGGGGAGCTTCTATTATAAAGTTAGTGGATGAGAGTTGGAGGTCAAGGACTTCAGCAGCCATACACATTACCACGGGGTAGGAAGCCGACTCCTCCGTGGATGGTCCAAGGGTTGAGAGAAGGCTCATTTCAGGGTAGCTATTGAGACCCCTAGCCTCCTGCAAGTCATTATACCAATTGCCATCTTCATAGGGTTGAGCTAACTCATCATGCGCATCATAATCAATGTCAGAGTCCTTTTAAAAAAGTGAATGTAGAATTCATGGTTTTTCCTGTGGAGGTGGCACAGCAAGTAGAGGAAGTGGCGCCTCAACTGTTCTGTGCAGCATTGGACCGTACTATGAAAAGCTTCTCTTCTGGCATATATGGATTCTGCATTGGCTTCGACCACGACGCCAGAGGCGGGGTCCTGACTTGGGCCAGGTAGGTCATAATGGATTAGGAAGGTCCAGCTGGTGAAGAAGGTAAGCTGACTGGTGCTACTCAAGTGAAGGGCCTCTCAGCACCTTGGAGCCCTAAGGAGTGCCAGAAGGAGCTGGTAAGGGGCCAAAGAGCTGAAGGATGACTGCGCAGAACTTTTCAAACTCTTGCAGGGTGGTAGACAGCATTGAAAACTCTGGTTGTGCACAAACCAGTTGGGGGATGAGCCCAGAAGTTGGCTGGCTCTGGGATCAAGATCTAGATCCATGGCGCCATCCCAGGGCCTGCTCAGGCAAATAGGAGTGGCAAGAGGGAGCTTTAATTTTTAGACTTACAGATAAAGACCAGCCTCTTGAGCTGCTTCTGCAATTCCAGGAGCAAGAACAGGATCGAACTTTGAATTTCGACTGTAACTTAGAGTAGGCTCTGCAAGGAGTTTTCTTATGCGTAGTGATGCAAGGTATGGCCTTGCCCTTCCAGATGGCCTGTAGGTTCATCAACACACAGTCACTGCAGGCCTTGGAATCGTGACTCGACCCCAGGTACACCTGATGGAGATTCGTCACAGACATATGCTTGCGACAATCCCTACAAGGTTTAAACCCTGTAGTTTTAGAAGGAGAAATTCCTTGCATATTGTAGAATGTTGGAAAAAATATTAACATAACATTATGTTATGGAAAAATAATTGAGGTAAAGTGTCTCAGAGACGAGAGGAAGCTCTAGATCTGAGTCAGGAGGCATGGAAATAAAAGAACTGACGTCAGCATGGGTGAGTGGTGCCTATGTAGGCTCAGTGCATCATTTCTGAAGTGGAACAGCGTCAGTGTGGAGCAGCATGGCGCCATTTACCAGAGCACAGAGGCAATGCTGAAATGTTTCTGGATCCAGTCTGACACCTTGGGAATATTCAAAAGGTGAGGGATCTGCAGCTTGAAGGCTCTATCAGAACATGACAGTCACTTGCATCATTGGAGATTACCTGATGCCTGTGCTCATAAGGGCATATGTACCCTTTTTTTTTTTTTACAACATTCCGAAGATGGACCATGAGGCGCGCAACCCTCTTATTCTTTCAGTTGAAAACCTGTGTTGCAATGTTTTGGAGACTTTCCATGGTCACATTCTTCATACTCTGGTATATAGTGTAGATCCAACTGGGTTGGGCTATAAGCTGTGACTGAGACCTGCTCCTGATCACTATTAGATACCTGTAACTCAGAGTCCAAGATCTGCAAGCTGTAAGCTGACAGTCTCCACAGAAGGTAGAAGAGACCACTCCGCCACAGTCGATGGAACCATCAATGCGATCAGTGCTGGCACTGTATACAGTGGAGCTGTGATCAGTCACAGGATCATTGATGGGACGGTGCGGATGACCTTGTTGTTGAAATGGCTGCCTTAGATAGGATCATTGCCAAAGAGGTTCCATGGCAGGTAAAATCATCTGTGACAATCTTGTTTCGGTTGACGGGATGGTCTTTCAGTGTCTTCACCGGTCCAGAGGCCGTTGACTATGACTTCTTACCTATCAACAGTAAGGTCTTTATCAACAATTATATAGTCAGGAGATAACAGTTCAGGAGAACGAGTTAGCGACCACACTAGCACATTCAAGATCAGACTATACTAACTAAATGCCCTACAACAATTGTAACAACAAAAAAAGACAAATTCATGATCCATAGGATCCATCATGCATGGAACACAGCCCATGCCATCTAATTGGCCAAGAGTTGCCAACTCATTGAGCCATCGAGATCAAGTTATACTCAAACACTACCCTACACCAACAGTAAATAGACAACCCCCTGGCACCAACATTTGGATAACTTGGTATCAAGTCATAAAGTTGCCCAAGTGTTTTCCAACTCAACTGTTCATCAGTTCAAAACTTTATACTGATAAACCTATGTCCCCAACAAATATATCACAACACATACCCACAGAATGGCTGCAGAGATATACATCCATCAGAACATCAAATTAACCTGAAGTCGGGCAGTGGACATTTGTATCTTTCAGCAGAATTAAACAAATGGTAATGTCCTATGGCACATATATCATGCACAAAATGTCCTTCAAAGATCCTTAATAGGATCTATCTGCTCACTATTCAACAGAGCCCAATACTAAACAATACATTTGTTTGCTTCAAGGATGTGCGACATATGTCCAAGGGTGCTGGATCCATTACAGATTTCTCAGATGTTGAATTGTAGGTCAAGATATTGCTGAGGATTAAATGGTAACAGCAGTCTGGGCTTATTTTCGTAGAACTATACCTATATGCCATGTTTTACAAACTCCTTAACTGGAAATGCACTTTTTTATGTGTGTTTACATAAAAACAAAAAGAACATTGTGAAAAAAAAGGAAGAAAAAAATAAACAAATTATGCTGTGTAAAGATGCTGCATTTCTTGGCTTGTCAGCTTTAGCATCAAATGAGAAAGGGAAGATGGTGGATTAATAACTGCCACTGCATAAATCACTAAGACGAGTAACCTGTGTAGTGTCTTGTAAATTAAATAACGCTGAAACTCTTCTGGTTCTCACTGTACACCATAGGCCTGTGACGTAAGCGTTTGAAGGATGAATTGAAGGCAGGCTCAGAATGTTAAGTTCTGTCCTACATGCAGCAGAATAAAGACATGTAAAATAACTCTGTGTGTGGCGTAGTTATTAACGAGTACCAGGGTTGGCAGGACGCTACAACTGGCGACGAGAAAGGGGATATGAAGCCCATACACTGAAAGCGCTCTTCCAGAATTTACTGTGGTCCAGCAAACTGCTCATGTATGCCACCTGTGCCGCAGTCGAAGTGCAGAGTCATTGCTGGCACCGGTGGAGTCTCAGCGTAACACTAGTCTGCATAAAACGCTTAAAGATAAGAAATCTTAATTGAAAGTCTGCGTGTCGGTGGCCAGGAACTGAATGAAAGGGCCTGAAATAAAAAGGTACTCCACCACTATGCAAATGAATGCCTTACGCACTACAGAGTAAGAACGCTAAAAGCAGATGCAACCAGGCTACGAAAGCAGTGAACAGCTATAGTTCAGTACATTCAAACTGAAATTCATGTGTTATAAAACAGATTAACTACGTATTTGTGAAGAAACATTTAAACACAACACTGACCAAATATCCTGACATTATCTGCTTTCATGGACTCTTAGAATACAAGGTTTATCTACTTACTGAAACCACTATAAGCTCATCATGCAACGACGTGCTGCGGAGCAGGCCCAGAAGTGGGTTGGGTGTTGTGCTAGCAGAGTTGCCCCTGAATGAAGCAGCCCACCACTAAAGCTGCCAGGTAGGGTCTCGCAGCATTTCTCTAGACCACCATCAGTAAAGAGCTCCAATGGCGAGCCAGGATGAGATCCAAGCTCCAATAGTCATTAAGGCTAACCCGAAGGCAACAAGTTGCTAAAGAAAATCTGCCTCATTCAGTTCAACAAGGAGAGCCAGAGAGACCACCACTGTCCACCAATGTATAAACGGCTGCTGCATTCTTAAAACTGCATCTGCATTTGATACAGCCAAGAAATACAATATTTACAATAAAATGGGCTGCACAGATAGAGACTTTTGAAGATTTCATAGATGTAATAGATGAAAAACATGATAAAAAGATCATAAAATATTTGGGAAACATGGCTGGTGAAGGAGTGAAAGAAGCCATGAAAAAGATACCACAAGAAGGTGAATTGACGTATGCTCAAATCAAAGCAGTTCTGGATGTCCAATTTAATCCAGTACCAAATGTGGATTATGAAAGATACATATTCAGTCAAGAACACCCAATCCCATGTAATCATCAATGAGTTTGAGAGATTGGATGTTCTGGTGAAGCACTATAAATTCAATGAAGTTAATGATGAGGAAGATACCCACCTGAGAGCAATCAATGGATGCCTGTCAGATTTCTATGGAAGATGAATACTGAAAGAAACTGAGCTTAGACCAAGTCCTCAAGGCTGCCAGCGCTGAAGAGTGTACTGATCGTCAAGCGATTGACATGGAGGCCGGAGGCGCCCAAAGTGCGTCAGTCACAAGCATGAAAAATAAGCCAAGTTACAAGGCAGAGGGAAACAAGGTTATCTCTGTAGAAAAAGAAAATGTATTACAGATGTGGACTGTCATTTCCAAATGAAGGTAAATGTCCTGCCACTGGACAGATATGCATCAGCTGTGGTAAAACAAACTATTTTGTGAGGACTTGCAAGGCAAAGAGAAAAGTATGTTACATCCAGAAGACAAAATGGCTGACCAAACGCTACCTCAGAGACATTCGACATGCTCCCACAAAGCCAAGCGGTCACACAAACCAAAACCAAATGAAGTTTATCATCATCTAAATTATTAACAAAGAGTTTCTAAATATCTGTTTCCAGTGACAATGACAATTAAGTAATGTCGAAGTTTACTTCAGAAAGGCATGCACGTATGGGTCTAGTCGAATGTGCGGAAAAATCCAAGGTGAAAAAAAAAAATCGACATGAAAAAGCATCACAAACATTTAAATATTTTCAGGCTTGGGAATATTTCCACGAGTTTCTGTATGGAAAGCCTTTCACAGTAATGGAATAATGATCAAGCACTGCTGACGATATTCAGCAATCCCAAAGCCAAAGTGCCTCCTAGAACTGAACATTGGTGTTTGAGGTTACAAGAATACAGCAATTCTTCATCGTCCAGGGAAAGATCAGGATCCTGCTGATTAGTTTTTCAAGAGTGCCAGTATGAATCCCTGACTCCCCTTTTCAAAACAGAGGAGGCTTACATCAATGTATTTGCGAAATCAAGCACACTGGCTGCTATGTCTTTAGAACAAATTGGCATTATTGCTCATCAAACGTGGAACCAGCATTCTGGACTTCTCACTAATGACAGTATGTGAAGTTCAAAAATATAACAGATTGACTTTCAGTGACCCAAGAAGGCCTTATTCTGCGAGGTACACAAATTGTCACTCCTGAGAGTCTCTGACAAGTGATCAACGTCATCCATGAGGGACATCGAAGAATAGTTGCTACGAAGAAAGCTCTCTGTGATCAAGTCTGGTTTCCGTATCTCGATAAAAAAGGCAAAAAAAGAACTGAAGATTTGTCACATATGCAACTGCCTTTCGTCTCAAGTTATTCAGCACCCTTTGAACATGTCAGAATTGCCACATCATACTTTGGAGAAAACAGCTATTGATCTCTGTAGTCCTCCTGAAAATGGGCATCATCTTCTAGTTATTGTAGATGAAAACTTCCATTTTCAATTGGTAGAAGACCTCACATCTACTACACATGAAAAGGTTATTCAAAAATTAGATGGCATCTTTGTGACATGGGTGTATACCTGCAATCTTGAATCTGGCAACGGCCACCTTTTAATAGTCGATAATTCAAAGACTTTTTAAATCACCTCAATACAAAGCATCAAAAAAGCTCTCCTCTTTGGCTAAGGCAAATGGTATGGTAGAACAGTTCAGGAGTGCTCAGCATGCTGAAATGGAGAAGCTCTACCTCAAAGTTGTTCTGAACACTACCCTTCGAGCCTACCATTCGACCCCTCAATCAATGTTAGGGGAAAGCTTTGCAACTCATGTTCGCAAGACCCATGAAGATCAAGCTGCCCCAATGGACCAATCTCGGATCCGAGAATGAGAAAGACATTCATGCTACAGACTTTTGTTGCAAAGAGAAGATGAAAGGGAAATGCTACTTACCAGTATGCATCTGTTCTTGGCATGTAGAGCGGCAGATTCTCACACTTAGCATTAGATCACCATCTGGTGTTGGGCTCGGATGTTTACATGTTGTCGTTGTCTTGGAAGAAGTCTTTGTAGTCACGAGATAGGTGACTCCTCCCTTGGACGATAGTGCGCATGGGCATCGACTCCATCCTTAGATTGTTTTTCGCCATGATGGGAAATTATGGAGTTAGTAGAAAGAAAAATATGTCCATGTGTGTATATCTAAATAAGATAGAACTGAAACAGATACAGGTCCCAGGGAGGCAGGTGGGTGTGTGAGAATCTGCAGCTCTACAAGCCAAGAACACATGCATACTGGTAAGTAGCATTTTCCGTTTGAGGCATATGAGCTGCAGATTTCACACTTAGCATAGAATATACAGCAGTATCTCCCCTAGCGGTGATGACCTGTACTGGTTGCAGTAATTTGAAAGAGTTTTAAGAACAGCTTTGCCTACAGCAGCTTGCTACTTGGCTTGTACGCCAACACAATAGTGTCTAGTAAAGGTGTGTGTTGTAGACCATGTTGCTGCTTTACAGATGTCTTCTAAGGGACTGTTCCCTAAGAAAGCCATAGAGGCTCCTAGTTTGCGTATGGAGTGCGCTCTAGGAAGAATTGTTAATGTGCACTTTGCTTTTTGGTAGCATATTTGGGTACATTTAACGACCTACCTTGCAATCCCAGCTTTAGAGATGGGGTTTCGTTTATGCGATGGGGAGAAAGCTACAAACAATTGTTTTGTCTTGCGAAAGGATTTTGTTCTGTCAAAGTAATAAAGAAGTGCTTTTTTAACATCTAAGGTGTGTAGAGCTCTTTCTGCTACAGAGTCTGGGTTTTGAAAAAACACTGGCAACTCCACTGATTGATTAAGATGAAATGGAGTGAGGACCTTAGGAAGGAATTTTGGATTTGTTCTGAGGACCATTTTGTTACGATGTAACTAAGAATGGTTCCTGTATAGTGAACACTTGAATTTCACACACCCTACTGAGAGAGGTAATGGCAATTAGGAAAGCTGTTTTCCATGTGAGGAACTGTAGTTCGCATTTGTGTAAAGGTTCGAATGGGGGTCCCATGAGCCTGGAAAGGACAATATTTAGGTTCCACCACAGGAGAAGGTGGTAACCTAGGAGGAAGGATTCTTTTTAGGCCCTCCATATAGGATTTCAATTTAAATCTTTATTCAGCACTTAAAAAAGCACCATAAAAGTACATAAACAATACATACATTTTTTTATATATATGAAACAAGTTTAAAAATGAGTTTTTTAAAAAATAAGCTAAACCTAATTTCATTTACAAAGAAGAAGGGGAAATTCCCATACTTGGGTCTATGTTTAAGGAGCATTACAGTCGGTTATTTCTCTGGTGTTCCTTAACCGCATTGCCACCTTGATAAAACTTACTGTACAAAACAACGTATGAGCCTCTGAGGCTTCCTGGAGAAACCTCAGGGCCATTTTTGCTTGTCTAAGTTTAGTTTCTTTCAGGATCCCTACTAAGAACTTACGTCTGGGAACAGAATAAAAGGGACATAGCAGAACAAAGTGAAGGGTATCCTGCGGAGACCTAGCGTCGCAGCCGCAGGTACCCTTCTCCTCCAGTGTTAGAGTGAATCCAGAGGGGACGGCAAGTAAATGATGTAGCATATTTAGTCTAAACCGGGTCCTGGGCGTTATGCATCACAGTGAGGTATGGTTCCATTCCTTGTTTCTTTGTCAATAAGCAGTAGGATAAAACAGTAAGCTTACACCTTTCCACCTCGGCCCTAGTCGTAAGTGTCCATTCTGTAAAAAGTTTTTTAACCATTGTTTTATTCTGGCCGTTTAAAGATTCTGGTGCAGTGAAAAAGTTTTTGCAGCCGATTACCTCAAGAGAATCCTTTACATACTTCACCCATGGAATGTGGCCCCCTCTGTCACGTTTCAAACAGTCTTTTAGGATTTGTCTTGTGAGGTCCGCTTCTGGATTAATCTAGATTTTGATCCAGGCGAGGAGGGGTCAAATTTTGATACGTTCTTCAATGTAGAGCTCCCCTACTTCCTCATGGATGATATAGGCCGGGGTAGTCTGTGGCAATTTTAGGATTCTTTTAAAGAACTTGTTTTCTTCCACCGGAATCTGCTGCAATTGTTTATCTATAAAACCCCATACTTCTGCTCCGTAGGTGACCTTGGCACAACATACCGATCTATACAGGTTTAGCATTTGCTCTGGAGACCATATGCCAAGTCTTCTCCCGTAACCCATGATGGCCCCCGATGACGCCACCAGTTTCGCTGCGTGTTTGTCCGTCAAGGGTTTAAAGTTTAACTGTTCATCGAACAGTACACCAAGGTACGAGAAAGTCTTAACCTGTCCAATCTTGTGTGACCCAATTTTATAGGTAAACTTCCCTTTTTCTTTGACTCCTGCTGACATGACATAAGATTTTTCCAGATTTGCCGATAGGTCAAGTTTAGCCATGAAATCGACAAAGCCATCGATCAGCTTCTGGAGCCCCAGGGGTGTTCTGGCTAACAACACAGCGTCATCCGCGTAGAGTAATACGGGCACCGCTCGGTGTCCTATTTGGGGTGAGTCCACACGCAATTTGAGTAGTTCTTTGTCCGGGAGATTAATGTATATAGAGAACAGAAAAGGCGCCACAATGCAGCCCTGCCTCACTCCACTCGTACATAAAAAGTGCTCAGTCCTGCTTCCCTCTTAATTGTATCGAACTGTTGCGGAAGTGTTCCAGTGTAGGGCTTTTAGGAGGTCTACCAGTTTTTGTTCCACTCCTAAGTTTAACAATAGGGTCCAAAGTTTTTCTCTATTTACACGGTCAAAGGCCGCGGAGAGGTCCATGAACCCCATGTATATAGCCCCCTTGCCAGCGATGGTATATTTGGCTGTCAGGAGGTAGAGATTCAAGCATTGATCGGTGGTAGATCTGCCCTCCCTGAACCCATATTGTATGTCTGTCAAGACCTGGTTCTCCTCCGCCCATTCCTGCAAACGATTTAGAATAACACGGCCCAGTACCTTGGCCGTCACGTCTATGAGGGATATAGGACGGTAACATTGTGGGTCATCACGATTGCCTTTTTTGTAAATCGGGACTATGGTTGCCATTGACCAGGAACGAGGTAGCCCTGCCACCACTGCCTCGTTCAGAACACTCGTGAGCAGCGGAGACCACAGGTCTATGTTGCTCAGATAGAGGTCGGGGGGTATACCATCAGTGCTTTGTTCTTGCTCAGTCCTGCTATTGCCAGTTCCACTTCTGCCAGGGAAAAGTCGAATCATGTAGTTGGATTTGACCTTGTTCCTTCACCCTGGGTTAGTTGTCCTGTATGATTATAGAGGCTCTGAAAATGGGTCTGCCATTGTTCTGGTAAAATGGTATTTATTATTTTGGGTACTCCTGGAAACATGGTGTATTAATGACTTTCCAAAATCCCAAAATATCTCCCCTTTCTGCCGCCTCCCTCAAGTCCTCCCACGCTTGTATTTGTAAGCTCTTTTTACGGGATTTCAGGGCTTTTTTGTATTCTAATCTGTACTGTGCAATTTTAAGGTTATCCCTGGGGCGAGACTTGAGGCTAAGTTTAAGGTTTTTGTGCGCCTTAGTACAGTCTAGGTCAAACCAACGCGGGGTAAGAGGTACTTTACTGCCTTTGGAGGTCTTTAGTAGATTATCTACATGACGGGCAATTTCTTCAAATGCACTGATCACCGTTGCTCCCCCCGTGCTGGGATCAAGGCATTCATTTATAGCGTTTTGCCCTTCTGTTATTAATCTTCTGTAGAATTTATCTCCATCTATCTTGGCCCACTTGATCCTCCTCCCTGGTCCACTGCCTTTTCTATAATATCTGTTCTGTGTGAAGGTTTTTTAAAGTTAAAGCCTTTTAGTACTAAGATCAGAGGGTTGTGATCGCTAAAAATGCTTGTGTCAATAGCCATGCTGCTGGTACTTCTTTTTGTGAAAGGTGAAACCAAAATGAAGTCAATGTACGAATGGCAGCCTCTGCCTTTCAATGTTGGGTTAGGGTCTCCATTTCTGCCTAGCTCTATCATGTCCATAGTATGGACCAAGTTGTGCCTTTTTATTAGCTTCTCTAAATCCCATCCCTCTATAGTGTGTGCAAAATGTGGGCCTTTTGATACGGTGCATAGTGACCAATCCTTATTCAATGGTCTTAGATTCTCGCAAAGGTGGCAATTAAAATCCCCCATAAGTATTATGCTAGGGGGGTTTGGTGTCTTATTTAATAAATCCTGCTTGTCTAGACGGGAGTCCAGTTCTTTTGTAACAGTCCCCTTTCCCAACGTGCCTACAGCGTTGTACCAATTTAGTAAGAGGAGGTTGAACCTTTTAAAGCGATACCCTACCGCTTGTATGTTTCGTGAATCCCAGTTATGATTAAACCAGGTTCCTTGAATATGGAGGTCTACATACATTATTAATCCCCCAATCGCTCTCCGTGATGGTGATTTTGTGGCCGGGACAGAAAAGCATTTATACCCCTCTATGCTATAGAGATTTGGGTCAGCCGCCCATGTCTCTTGCAGGCATATAATTTGGAAGTTGTTTATATACTTCCGCCATTCCTGGGATTCATATTTGGCTGCCAATCCTGCAATATTCCAAGATATGATTCGGAGGCTATCCTGGTTATCCCCCATGGGACACCCTTTTGGTTCCCTTAATGGATGCGCTTCCTTGACTTCCCCTATTGTTATTATATTGGTGCGGGGTTCAAGTATAATTTCACTGTTCCGCCTAATTCGAACGGGGGTTATCTTTTGGTCTAATTGCTCTGCCGTTTTTATTCCCCCTTTTTTTGTTTTCAGATTCCTTATACTAGCCCCCCTACCATTGCTATGTCCTAGGGTACTCTGTGTACGAATTCCTATCCCAGTAATCCCTTCCTCCTCTAATCTCTTCATGGGATGTAAATTACTGGTTTCCTCCAATACAAGTCAGTCCACCTCTTCCAGGGCACTGAACCTGTTCCAGTGCACATGCTGAGATAGAAAAGGGTCATAAGCTGGGATACCTTGGCAAGGCATTTGCCATTGGTGAAATCTATGCCATGGTTCTAGCTGCTGAACCCTACTCATGGGTGTTCTATTTGCCTGTATTGGTCTTTGGGGTATATTCGGGTAAAAATATGAAAAATGTAAAGGGTGGATTTGTGTGTGAGATCTACTGGAGGGTGCATTGCATATATAATTTACTGCAGCAATGTCTCTGAAATTAATTGTTAGCATGTCCCCTGCTATTGTTTTTATTCCTCTCTCAATCCACTCCCCTCTTCTTACTGCAAGTATTTCGCCACAGATATTTGGAGGTAGAGGTCTATTTACCTGTAGCCATTGCACACATTTATTTTTTAGTTTGAAGTGTGTTTCCCTTTTTCCCTCTATCAGGGGTGGAACTCCTGTCAATACAACCACAAAGGGCAAGGCTTCAGGTGGGAGGTTGATTGTCTGGAATCGAGTCAATCTTATTTTTTCAGGTACATTTTTTACTGGCGGGGGGTTTGTGATGGTCCTTTCTTTTAGGGTTTGGCCTGTTTTGTCATTTGAGTCTTGGAGGGTTCCTTTACCATGTTTTATTTGGACCTGTGGGGTGGCACTAGAGGTACCGGGGTTAGGGGGTATAGGGGCTTTTTCTACTATTGGGGTGTTCATCTGCCTGACTTTCTTTGGTCTATTTGCAGTAGGTTCATTAGCTGGTACTGCCTTATCTTTTGGTGACTTGTTAACCATTCTCCCTTCTTGCCCCGCTTTGGGTAATGTGCCGTCATGTCCCAATTGCCTAGTGAGGCCCACCCCCTTGTTGTTTATTAGAGATGTTAATCTGTCAATTTTTGACATAAGGGGTTTAATCAGGGCAGTGATAGTGTTAAAACATAGACTGCAGTGTCAACATTATCGGCGCCATCTTGCCCCCTTTTCGAGCCCATTCGTGCGCGTAAGCGGCAGCCATTTTAAATGCCATGGCCTCTCTGCCCATCGCTGACAACCAGCGCGTCTCTCTCTCTCTTTCCTGACCTCGCAGGCATCCCCCGCGCGCTGACAGCCCCCGCTCTCACATGCCTTGGGCCATAAACCCCTCTTCAGCACAATTCTGCCTCGGAACCCCATCCTGTTCCCAGCTCAACACCTCCCTCCATTCCTTTCATGATCCTGAGTCCTTTGATAAAACCCCCCTTTCCTCTATGCCGATTGTCTTACTTGTTCCCAGGCCACCACCTGGCCCTGCGGATGCTGTTTATTGCCCCCCATACAGTAGGAAGCTTCTCCCATCAAAGGATCCCCGAATTGATCAAAGCCCCCACCCCATGAGATCCGATCAACCACATACATTCCGTGAATCGGCGGAATGCCCAGCTGCGCAACAATCGTCACCTGTTGTGACCGGGGTGGGGACTTCAATTGTAAATGTGTGTGGGAACGGGCCTGAAACAGGGATTCCGAGGATGTCCTTTCATACTTCAAAGCATTTGCAGGAATGTGCCACATGCAATAAAGATCATAAACCTGTGTATAAGAGGCCAGGCCTCAGAGATGCGGGTAGAGCACCTCGAGAAGATACCCTGTTGTCTGATTTGATGTGTTCTGCTCCGTCGGAATAAAAACTTCTGTTTCCTGCCTTCCAGTCTCCAGCGCCTGCCTCTTTGTTTGGTAACTTGAGTGGTAATAGAGGCGGTTAACGCCGGGCAACTCTGAAAAAGGTCATCGCCCTACCTTTTTCCACAATTGGCGTCCCAAACGTGGGGCTCATCAGTGACTCGTGGATCCAGTGGGAGAGGTCCTGACGACAGAGTGAACGACTGCAACGATCGGGAGAGCTCCTGTCCGATAGACCCTCGTCTGACAGCCGATCATCCAAACTTCACTGGTTCCGAACAGACCTCTCTCGAGTGATCTACGGTCCTGACTGGGAACCATCAGGAGTGCCGCGAAGATCACGAAGAATAGAGGACGATCGGGCGCTGGATTCGGAAGACAAGAAACTGTCCATGCGGTCCGGGTAAGGTCGTGTAAATGCGACAAATTGCGAAATGATTGTTTGATTTGGATAATACTAGTATTACTCTTTTGTTTGTTCTTTTGGAGATTCACTGTCTGCAAACGGAGAAACAACAGGCTCTCTCTTTGCAAGCAGTGAAGGATAGGTAACGCAGACTTTTGTCCCCGTTGTAATCCGTCGTGCCTATCTTCCTCCCCCACTGATTGATTGTTTGGCCCGAACTGTTGTTCGCGGATTGTTTTCGGGAGATTCTCTGTCTGCAAACAGGGAAGAACAGGTTCTCTCTTTGCAGGTAGTGAAAGGGTAGGTAACGCAGACTTTTGTCCCCGTTGTAACCCGTTGTGCCTACTTATTCTCCCCATTGATTGTTTGATTGACCGAACATTGACTGTTCGATATTGGTTCTTTTGAAGGTATTCACCGCCTGCAAACAACGAAGAATAGAAATATTCTGTCTAGTCTTTGCACGCAGTGATAAGATCGGTAGTGCAGACTTTTGTACCCGTTGTAATCCGTCATGCCTATCTTCTCCCCACTGATTGGTAGCCTGTTTAGCCCGGACCGCTTATTAGAGATGAACCATCCGGCTCCACTGGAAGGCACCCCTAATACGGACATGTTCATGAAGCATGGATTGATCGCTATAGTTTATAGCAAGCTGTGGCATAAATATACGAAGAAGGATCAGAAAAGTCAGTGGCCACTGATAGGATCCTTCGACGAGGATAAAATAAGCGCGCTAGAAACAGCCCTTGGGAAACACAAGACAACGCCCACTATGCTTGATAGTCTCGGCATGTGGCGCAAAGAAACTGAACAGCGTAAAAAGAGAAATGAAAGTAGGTTGGGAAAATAGCTGCGAAAGGCAGCCCACCTAGCTGCTAAGAAATTAGAAGAAGAGATTAAGGAAAGAGAAGAAGCCAAACAGAAACTAGAGGTAGAAACATCAAGCCAGTGTCCGGTTAGAACACCCTCTACGCTCTATCCTGAATTGCCCTCGAAACAGCGAGCCAACGATGATCTTTTGTTAGGTCCTCCGATCATCTACATGCCCCCTCCATATGCCCCTTCCCAACCCTTAGCACAGCACTCGCTACCCCCAAGCACAGACGAGAGTGGTACCAGAGCTTCGGTCCCCATGGCCTCCGCGCTGGCCGAACCCCTTGTACTAGATACACCACAAGCGACAGTGTTAGATGACCCAGAGACCCGAAAGGCTGATTCCGCAAGAATGAACAGATTAAGCAAAGATGAGCGAGCAGGGATTGACAAGATAGTGAGGACACTGGTAGAAAGAAAGGAAAGTGAAGAGCACATCACGGATATGTTCAACTCATATGCAGGGAGCCACAGACGACATTTTGCCGTACGACTGTGTTATCATGCCCTGAATGCGTATGAGGACCGATATCGAGACAAAGGTCCCAAGAGCCTAACGACTCTGTATAGAAAGGTCGATATCGGGGATGAGGGCGAGTGTGATGTGACGGACCTCCTTACGCGTACGCTTGAGGTTTTCCGCCACCTCACTGAACAGGAATCGGAAGCTAAACCCACGACACCCGTAGCAACCGAACCACGAACTGAGCGAGCTAGCACCATGATGCCAATAAGAGAGGCTGCCCCCTACTGGGTTCCTCCACGAGGTCTAGGAACACACAATGACGTCAACCACCAAGATGCAAGAGGGAGGGTAGTGTACAACTGGGTCTACGAGCCATGGGATCGGCAAGATATTCTGACGTTCCGGAAATCTCTGCCCGATTTACGTAAAAACCCCACTGCCTTCTACACTGAATTAGGTACAGCCCTGGGTTCGACGATTATGACCCTGGCTGACATCGACTTGTTTTTCGGGTTATGTCTGCCAGCTGATGTGTGGAAGCAAATCCGGAAAGTCGACCACCTTGAGCTGTTCGGACATACCTGGTCACAACTCGATGGCATAGATAGGCAACGAGAACCTGGACAGAAGCCTTTGAAATCCATTTTAGACCTCCCAGACAAAATTGTACAGAAATTGAAAACCCTGATCCCAGAAAAGAAAGTGGACTGGTCGATAGTAACGGCTTGTCGTCAGAAACCCCAGGAAGACGTATCGGAATACTTCTCCCGGTTTGAAACGGTGTTCTCCGAATACAGCGGCCAGGACATGACCACTGCAACCGGACACCATCTGTTAGTCCAGAATTAGGTAAAGGGTTTGTCGCCGGAGGTCTCTCAGAAACTGCAGGCCAGTGAGAGTAGTTGGGCGGCCTCCAAACCCGCGGCTATCCTTCAGATGGCCCAATATTACGAGCACCAGAAAAATGAACACGATAGAGCAACAGAGAAAAAGAAGAAAGACTTAAAAGAGAGGGTAATGATTGCACAGTTGCAAGGGGTGACTGTAGGACGAGAGCAGTAGAAAGAGAACTTTCAGACAAATGCTCCTAGGAACGCACCTCCTAAAGACCGTACCCCAACACCCCACATTGGACGTAGAGACATTAGCGAGGACCAGTGTGCCTTTTGCAAATGATTCGGAAATCCCAGTGCCCGGTTCTGTTAGAGATGAACAGAAATAGGGACCCAAGGACGTAGCGGATGGACCGAGAAATAGAGGACAGCAACGGGGGTCCGCAAATGACACGACTAACGATAGATCGAACAGACCGAATACATTTGACCGTCCCCGACAGAACCAGTACCAGCAGTCTGACTGCTACGATGCCCACGACTTCGCATAGGACTGCCAAGGGCAAGGGAGGGATCCAGTCGAGCTCTATGTTGACCAGCAAGGTCCTTTTGTCACCGCTAAGGTCCTGGGTACCAAGTCTCCATTTCTGGTAGACACTGGCGCGACACGTAGTGCGTTATCTAAACGACTGATTCCAAGGGCACCCTTGTCTGGCTCACTTGTAACATCGATAGGTTTTGATGGAACGCCCTCCACTAACCCTTTGTCCACACCGATCCACTTTGACTTAGAGAACAACACAACTGACCGATCCACTTTGACTTAGAGAACAACACAACTGACATGACGTTTTTGCTTTCCGCCAATACTCCTGACGCCATTATGGGGCTCGACTTGCTGAAGCATTTTCGAGCGACTATTAGATGTTCCCAAGACGGAGTTCGAGTTTTCCTGTACGACAACCCCATTCTGCTCAGACATTGCCCTTCCCGACGCATGTTTACTATCACTGACACTGACTCGTCCCTACTTGACACTCTGCCTCCGTATCTGTGGGCCAAGACAGATTCGGACGTAGGACGCATGATGATTGATCCAGTGCACATCACTGTTCGACCGGACGCAATACTCCCAAACCTTCCACAATATCGGATATCGCCCAAGGGCGAGAAGGCATTGGTAAAGATTATTCAGTCACTGATAGATGCAGGAGTGGTAGAGGAAGTGGTTAGCAACGTTTGCAACAGCCCTATCTTGCCCATCATCAAGAAACAAGGAGAGGGAGATGAGAAAGCATACCGCTTCATCATCGACCTTCGAGAGATCAACAAAGTAGTTGTACCCCAGTACCACGTGGTCTCAGACATCACCACTATCCTGACTTTGATTCCTTCTACTGCCACCACCTTCACTGTCATTGACCTCAAAAACGCATTTTTCTCTATCCCCATCCACCCAGACAGCCGATATCTCTTCGGCTTCACCCTAAAAGCCCGCTCATATAGATTCTGTCGAGCACCCCAAGGCGACACAGAAAGCCCCAGCATCTACAGTCAGGCCCTCAAGAGACAACTGGATGAGGTCCAGTTACCCGATGGAGTGGTGTTAATACAATACGTCGATGACATCCTTTTGGCGGCCGACACCACTCCACTAGCGGTCACCGCCACCATTCAACTCCTGCACTTCCTTGCGGAAAATGGCCACAAGGTCTCCAAGAAGAAGTTGCAATTCTGCCAACCCCAGGTCACTTACTTAGGCCACCTTTTGTCCAAAGACGGAAGGAAACTTACTCCCGACCGGATCCAAACCATTCTTGAAACCCCTGTCCCTAAGACTCAGAAACAGGTCCGCTCCCTACTAGGCCTCACCTCCTTCTGTCGGTAGTGATTGCCAAACTTCAGTCTCATTGTGAAACCACTGCTTTCTCTGCTAGCTACAGATGTCCCCTTTCCACTCCCTTGGACCCCTGAATGCCAATCCTCCTTCATAGAACTGCGAGATGCCCTTTGTTCGGCCCCTGTCCTAGGTACCCCCAATTACACAAAGCCCTTCTCCCTCTACACTCACGAAAGGGAGGGGTGTGCCTTATCTGTCTTGACCCAGTCCATTGGCCCAAAGCAACGACCATGCGCTTACTTCTCTGCCACTCTTGACCCCGTAGCCAGAGCCTTGCCTGCCTTCGAGCTGTAGCTGCCGCTGCTATCTCTATCCGACAGAGTGAGGGGATCGTGCTCTCGAATTCCCTCACGGTATTAGTACCCCATGCAGTTGACACCCTCCTGAACCAAACTAAGACACAACACCTGACCAGTGCACGACTGACTGGATACGAACTGACTCTGCTCGCACCCCACATCACCCTGAAAAGATGCACCACACTGAACCCGGCAACTTTGTTGCCCCTACCAGAGAACGATCCAAATGTGTCCCCTGTACATGACTGCGTGACCCTCACATACGAACAGACTAGAAGTAGGGTTGACCTCAGAGACACAGCTTTTCCTGACCCTGACGGAGAGCTGTGGGTGGACAGCTCTTGCATCAAACTCCCCGATGGCACCACTTCAGCTGCCTATGCAGTCACCACGGCCCGAACTGTAGTAGAGACAGCCCGCATCACACAACGATCTGCACAGGCAGCAGAACTGATCGCCCTGACACGAGCATGCATCCTAGCAGCAGGAACCACAGCGAACATTTACACCGACAGCCAGTATGCCTTCGGGGTGGTTCACCATTTTGGGCTCCTTTGGAAGGAAAGGGGATTCTTGACCTCACACGGCACCCCCATCTTACATGGAGATCTAGTCTCCGCCCTGATCGAAGCCGTCCTTCTCCCCAAAAGACTTGCGGTCATCAAATGCCTCGAACCACAGCTGAAAATAGGACGACGACACGCATGTATGTAACCAGGTCCCAAGCAGAGAAATGGACCGACGCTAGGGACACTATTCGGGACATTCAAATGGCTAGCTCACAACACGAACTGACTGAATGGGCACGGGTGGGACTGAAAGACGATGAAGGCTGCTGGCGGACAAAAGACACAAACAAATGGTTGCTACCTGACTCATACCTGATTCCCATATTGACTATGGCACACTCCCCTGCACACATAGGATCAGCCCCCATGATTGAACTTGTCTCCAGAGTTTGGCACAACGACAAAATCACAGACACAGCCAAACGTCTGGTCCAACAATGCTTGATATGCTTGCAACATAACCCCGGGAAAGGAACTGTGGTACCCCGGGGAGGGTTTGGGGTTCCCAATCACCCGTTTGAAGTCCTGCAGATGGACTACATCCAACTAGACAGGTGCCAAGGCCTGAAATACGTGCTTGTTGTGGTGTGCGCATTCAGCAAATGGGTGGAAGCATACCCGACCCGTGACAACACTGCTATGGCCACTGCAAAAGTACTGTTAAAATAATTTTTCCCTCGCTACGGCCTTTGTCGAATTTTATGGAGCGACAATGGCCCCCACTTCGTAGCCGAAGTTATCCAGCTCATCTTGAAAGGGCTGGGTGTAAAACAGAAGTTCCACGCAGTCTTCCACCCCCAGTCTGCTGGACTTGTTGAGCGACACAATGCCACCCTAAAATTAAAACTAGCCAAGATAGTGGCTACCACAGGACTGAAATGGCCAGACGCTCTCCCACTGGCATTGCTATCGATGCGTTCCACCCCCACCAAACACCACTTGACACCTTACGAGGTCGTTTTCGGCCGACCCATGAGCGTCTGGTCTGCACCAAAACCGACTTCCATTCATGACGTTCCGGACGTCCTAATGTCTGATTACTTGTACAAATTGACTGAAACTCTGTCTGTCATTCACCAACAGGTGCTGCATGCCATCCCTGACGCTTCCAGGGGTCCCGGACACAACCTGCAACCCGGGGATTTCATTCTGATAAAGAACTTCCAGCGCGCCAAGAGTCTGGAACCCCGGTGGACGGGCCCCTGGCAAGTCCTACTCACCACCCGAACAGCTCTTCGAGTGGAAGGAAAGCGGACCTGGGTGCATGCGCACCACTGCAAGCGGATTCCCCGACTCTGATGACGACCGAAGACGTGACCACCCAGGAAGAGCTCCTGAACAAAGACCGACCATCGCTGAATTGCTACAGAGACACTTGAACTTGCAAAGATTCCTGACCCCACCGTGCCATCCAAAGAAGGGTATAACCTGCGACGAAAGGAGAGAGTTTCGGCTAAGCAGACCATTGACTAAGTCATAATTCTCAGATCGGTGGCCTAACACTACAAAGGCTGTCAGGAGAGAAAGCCAGACAAGGTTTTTGGTTCTGCCCGCTATCGAGCTCCCTTGAAGATGATGGAAGCGCCCGATAAGAAGGTGATGGAAGCAACCGGACATCCGAAAATTCGCTACAGAAACCCAAAGACAGACAGAATCCACAGTTCAAAGACAATTGCACTTTTTATCACAATCCTCTTCTGCCTTCTCCTCATGACCACACTCTGGATTGTGGAAGAAAACGCACCCGCTCATGAGACATTCCTGACCACTGCACAGCCTCCCACCATGAAGGAACATTATTTGATCTCTCTCTCTCCCCAACTCAGAGAAAGGCGAAAGGAGTTTTGGAACAACTCCTTTGTGCAGCTGCTACACCAGCACAATCTTGCCACCAATGCCACCAACTGCTGGATCTGTGGGTTGCTACCCCACGCCACTGGACATTCAATACCCTTCATCCCTTCACCCTTCTCAATTCACGGCTCCTGCCTTGCTTGGCTGATCCTTCTGCAAGAGAGCTACAGAGACAATGCCACCTCCAGCAAAACCATGACACATTTCTTTCATGAGGTCTGGCGAAACAAAACGAAGACACATTTCTGCCCGCAGACCTCCAACGACTCTATCCACATAGACATCCCTGCCAAAGAACGAATTGAAATGCAGGTGTTCAACAATCCGACCAGACCCACCTTTTCCTACCTTCGGAAGCGAACAGCCGCCACCCTGACTGTGGCCCTATCTGTCATCAACGTCACAGGCCTTATGTGCATAGAAGGGCTTGGGACGCAGCTGGTGGGCCGCAGTGCTTGCCACATCACCAGAACTCTGGATTCCACCGATCCACCTTCCTTTGTATCCTCTCCAAACATGTACTTTGTTTGCGGCACAAAAGCTTACACCTGGCTCCCCAAAGGCTGGGGGGGCACTTGTTTTATCTCCTTCATCCTTCCTCCGACCTATGTGGCTCCGGCGAATCACCATAGACAAAAACGAGCCAAGGACATTGAGCAAGCCAACTCTACAGGAGCACAGTTCCTTGATGCAATGAAGGGACTTGTTCCACTCTGGGGCCCAATGGCAAACAGCCGTGCCACCCGACATTTGACTCAGGCAGTCGAGACAACAATGAACATCACAGCTGGTATCCTTGCAAACAACACAGCCGAGCTTCAAGCGGTCCGCCTGGTGACTCTCCAGAACCGCCTTGTTCTAGATGTGGTTCTAGCGGATCGTGGTGGAGCATGCCGCATTATTGGGTCCAGCTGCTGTACATATATACCGGACAATTCACCCTCAGTGTACAAGGCCATCGAACATCTCCACAGACTCTCCTCAGAAGTTCACCAGGAGCAGGAAGAATGGTCGCTTGGTGGATGGTTCTGGAGTACTGTTAAGAACTGGGGCTGGAGACTGTTTACCATTATCCTGATTCCTGTGGTTGTAATATGTGGGTTCTGCTTAGGAATTCAATGCCTGCCGCCTCTGTGTTCACTATGTGCGAATTGTATCTGCCCTAAGACTGTGGACTTTGGAAAGGAACGCATGGGAGCACTGTATGATGTTGAGGTTAGGAATTTAATGCAGATAGACCTTGAGTAGGCAAGCTGGCTAGATATGTTGAAAAGGGAGGACTGTTAAAACCTAGACTGCAGTGTCAGCATTATCAGCGCCATCTTGCCCCCTTTTCGAGCCCATTCGTGCGCGTAAGCGGCAGCCATTTTAAATGCCATGGCCTCTCTGCCCATCGCTGACAACCAGCGCGTCTCTCTCTCTCTTTCCTGACCTCGCAGGCATCCCCCGCGCGCTGACAGCCCCCGCTCTCACATGCCTTGGGCCATAAACCCCTCTTCAGCACAATTCTGCCTCGGAACCCCATCCTGTTCCCAGCTCAACACCTCCCTCCATTCCTTTCATGATCCTGAGTCCTTTGATAAAACCCCCCTTTCCTCTATGCCGATTGTCTTACTTGTTCCCAGGCCACCACCTGGCCCTGCGGATGCTGTTTATTGCCCCCCATACAGTAGGACGCTTCTCCCATCAAAGGATCCCCGAATTGATCAAAGCCCCCACCCCATGAGATCCGATCAACCACATACATTCCGTGAATCGGCGGAATGCCCAGCTGCGCAACAATCGTCACCAGTTGTGACCGGGGTGGGGACTTCAATTGTAAATGTGTGTGGGAACGGGCCTGAAACGGGGATTCCGAGTATGTCCTTTCATACTTCAAAGCATTTGCAGGAACGTGCCACATGCAATAAACTGTAATAAAGATCATAAACCTGTGTATAAGAGGCCAGGCCTCAGAGATGCGGGTAGAGCACCTCGAGAAGATACCCTGTTGTCTGATTTGATGTGTTCTGCTCCGTCGGAATAAAAACATCTGTTTCCTGCCTTCCAGTCTCCAGCGCCTGCCTCTTTGTTTGGTAACTTGAGTGGTAATAGAGGCGGTTAACGCCGGGCAACTCTGAAAAAGGTCTTCGGCCCTACCTTTTTCCACAATAGTATCTTCTAGGTCTGCCTTAAGGTCGGCTACCATGTTTGCCACCCAGCAGGGTATTCCTGGTGTAGAGGTAGTTATAGGTGCCACTAAATTGTGATTTATTGTATTGTTTTGACCCTTTTTTTCCTTTTGTGCTTGACCCTCTCTAGATCTTTTTGCCTCAGTATTACTTGAAATCACCTTTTCTGTGGCACACACGGTGCTTGAATTAGTCTGGGTATTCACTGTATCCCTATTACTCTCGGTAGGGGCCTGAGCACACGGGAGCTCGGCGAAGGAGGAAGTAACGCCAAGGCTTGTGTCTGGGTCGTCTGGAGCATCTAAAGTGACTACTGAGAGATCAGTTGCTACTTCTTGTGTATCTTGGATGATTGTCATCGGTGGTAGGGACATCCTCCTTTCTGTATTTGCTATCGCAGTAGATACGACCCCTATTGTCTGCTGTAGCATTTTGTCAATCGCTGTGAGAGGCAGCCCTCTCGCACCGCCAAGACACCAGCACAGAGGCTCCACTTGAGGGAAGGCTCACAGGTAGGGAAAGGCTGCTCCGTCAATATGGGAGTTCAAAATTGCAAAATCCGCCCGCTCCTCAGCAGTTCTGGCCTCGTTTTAAAGCGCCAACTGGCGCGGAATCCCTGTGGGCGGGGTCAGCCGCGGGGAGCGCTGGGGGTTGTGGTCTCCCCCGTCGGCGGCGGCGCACGGATGGTAGGGTGCAGCAGCGGCGGGGGAGACCTGTAGAACCCACCGGATGTTTTGCTCGCGTCCCCCGCAGCCCTCTCGCACCGCCAAGACACCAGCACAGAGGCTCCACTTGCAGGAAGGCTCCCAGGTAGGGAAAGGCTGCTCCGTCAATATGGGAGTTCAAAATTGCAAAATCCGCCCGCTCCTCAGCAGTTCTGGCCTCGTTTTAAAGCGCCAACTGGCTCGGAATCCCTGTGGGCGGAGTCAGCCGCGGGGAGCGTTGGGGGTTGTGGTCTCCCCCCCTCGGCGGCCGCGCACGGATGGTAGGGTGCAGCAGCGGAGGGGGAGACCTGTAGAACCCACCGGATGTTTTGCTCGCGTCCCCCACAGCCCCCTCGCACCGCCAAGACACCAGTCCAGAGGCTCCACTTGTAGGAAGGCTCCCAGGTAGGGAAAGGCTGCTCCGTCAATATGGGAGTTCAAAATTGCAAAATCAGGATTTAATTGTAGGGTCTCTAAATAGTGACAAGTGTTGTCTGTTTTGTAAGTAGGCAGCGAGTGCTGCTAGATGTAAACGTATAGATGAATATGTCAGATTACATCTTTGTAAATGTAGTAGGTAGGTGCCGCTCGCAGCAGAATCCTGAACTTTGGTGTTTTTTCTCCTTCCCGGCGCTGTTTCAAATCCTCTGCGGTTTCCCTTGCTGCGGTCGCTGGGAGGCTGTGAGTTCGTGGAGTTCCCTGACAACGAGGATCCACAGCGGGAGCCGGGGACTGCGAGGACCAGCATTCACCCTACCATCCACAGCTGGTGCCTCGTCCGGGGTGTGCCCCGCCTCCTTTTCCGTACTTAAACGAGCTCACAACGAGCATCGCGGGACGCGCGCGGGACTCAGCCCGGGCAAAGGGCGGGCCGTTTGAGGCCATCCGAGGTTGGGTTGGGTCACCCCCCCTTAGTCTTGTTTACTTCTAACAAGGGAGATACTCCTGTTGTTTTCATTCTGTCTACTTTAATAACTGTTGGCCTCTTTTGCTATTGTTAATCTAAACCATGCCGCTACGCTCTGGTAAAGAAAGATTAGTGCAATTGCAGGCAAGTAGTGGGGTGGTAACTGGTCCCCTTGACACATTTATAACCAGGGTGATTGGCTTCTTGTAAAAGGAGATAGCCTTTGCCGAGAAACGCCTATCGCTAGATCTTATTACGGGGAAGCGCTCCTCTATAGGGCGCCTTATAATATAATAATAAAAATAATCAGTTTCCTGATAATGAAATCGGAATCCTTTCTACGGCATGAGGAGCACTCTCCTTGATCTAAATCATAATATTACCCTACAAGAAGAACTCCGAGATAAGAAAACGGATTGAGTTCTAATTAATATTTGAGAAATAACTGACTTCTGGAATTGGCCCGTATGATTTCGAAACAGATTATTTTTTTGCCCTGAAGAAGTCATTTGGGTGATTGTACCCCATGACGAAACACGTGTTGGCATTGGTCTTTGTGATCTATTGGCTACATTCTGTATGAATTTGATGAAGACTATGAAGAATATTCTGATGTATGAAGAGAAAAGAAATGGAAATTAAAGGAATTGATTTAACAGACTTTGAAAGAACATTGATTTGACTGTGGTTATCTTTTCTCTTGAAACAATATAAGAAGTTGCATATATGTGCTCGGGGACAACTTATCTTCTTTAATTAAATTCTCTATTTTACAGAGGAGTCTTTTTTGGGGACGCAGGTGGCCGCTTTCCCCTGAGCCATCTTATTAGGAGAATACTGAATCAGTTGTTGTTGCGCAAAAAATTACCCAGCCACTATTTGTTTTGTTTTGTCCTTGTAATCCTGGTTAGACTACACGCGGGCAATTTTGCGAAAGTGAGGTGGGGGAGACAGGGGCAGGTAACGGACAGTTTTCCAGTCACAAGGGGTGTCCGCCAAGGGTGCGTTTTGGCACCTATCCTTTTTTTATTATTTATTAATCAGGTGGTGAAATTTTTTGCAGACACTCCAACTGATGGGCCCATATTAGGCGGGACTAAGTTTCCTTCGCTCATCTTCGCAGATGATACATTAATCCTCTCCAAGACATGTAGTGGTCTTCAAAAGGCGATTAACAGATTAGAGGATTTCTGCAAGTTAAATTATCTGCGAATAAATGTGAGCAAAACCAAATTTATGGTTTTAACTAAAAATCGTCCCATTAAAAGCTATATTAGCATGAATGGTGTAGCCCTTGAACAAGTGGATGTCATGACCTATCTAGGAGTGACCTTAGATTATCGCCTATGTTGGAACCCACAGGTTGACGCCCTCCACTTAAGATCTGTACGCCTAATGGGTTGCCTAATACAGGAGCAAAGAATGTCTCTGACTAAAAGAATTTTGCCAGCATTAAAGATTTATGAAGCAAAAATTAACTCTGCAATTTTATATGGGGCTGATCTATGGGGTTATAAGGACCTTACCCCCTTAGTAAGAGCTCAAAATACATTTTTGCGCAAACTGGTAGGCTTACCCCAATTCGCGCCAATTAAACCCCTTCTGTTGGATATGGGTTGCAAACCAATAAATGAAATGGCACGGTATCGGATGGTAGCATTGTGGAGACGGATCTGGACGTTGCCGGATCTTAGTCTATTTGCTAATGAATTAGCGGAAGTAAAAAACAATCATGGGTTCTGGCAATATCCCATGGCTCCGGGAAGTGAAATCAATCATGGGACTTAGCCAATTGTGGGCTAATCCGGGGTCAACTGTGTTTCCCTCTAAAAAAGAATTTAAAATGCTTTTCTGGGCTTCTGTTAGAATCCAATTTGTTGCACTGTCAGATGCCACCACCGTAACGGGTCTATTTTTGGTGCACAAACTGGATCCCTTACTTGAGAACTATTGGATGTTATTACTAGGGGCCTGGACAAAAAATTATACCACCAATTCAGAGTGGGGACTTTACCAGTGAGGTCTTTTACCAAGAAATGGGATGGTAATACAACTGAATACTGTCCCTGGTGTAATGACCAAATGGAGAGTGTGGGTCATTTCTTCTTTGCCTGCCCAGCTTATTCAGCTGCTAGGAATAAATGGATTAGGCCCATTTGCCGCCAGTTGAATAGTAGAGGGAGTGTAGAGGCGTTGTGGGCTTTAAGAACAAACACCTCAGAGATTGTGGTTATAGGAGTAGCAAAGTACCTAGGGTGGGCCTGGGTTATTAGAGCTAGACACCTTCATGTACATAGATTATAACTTTTAAAAATGGTTTCTTTCTTCATACTAAGTCTTTAAAAATTTACTGTTTAATTCTTGTATTAAAATTATGAATTCTGGATGAATCAAGATCTTGTTAAATTTTAATGTATTTATGATTGTTTTTATCACCCATTTTGTAAATTGTCTTTTATGATGTAAAATCGAAAATAAAGACGTATGAAACTACATAGTAGGTAGCAAATTATATTCTGGATTGAAGCATCCAGTGGATCAATATGATTGTTGGTGCAGTAAATGGCAAATCTTTTCCATTTTGCAGCATAGCAAGCTCTAATAGTAGGTCGTCTGGCTTCTTTAATAATGCTCATACAGTCTGGTGGCAGGTTAAGGTAACCAAACTCTAAGACTTTAGGAGCCAGATCCAGCTGACTTGGATCTGGAAGTCTAATCTCTCCATGGTTCTGCGTTAGTAGGGATGGGGACAAGCACAGTCTTTGGAGCGGAACTAGTGAGAGTTCTAGCAGCGTTGTGAACCACGGTTGGCGAGCCCATGTGGGAACTACTAGAATTAGTTTTGGCGAGCCCATGTGGGAACTACTAGAATTAGTTTGAGAGACTCTTGTCGGAGCTTGCGTACCACTAGTGGAATTAGTGGGAGTGGCGGAAAAGAGTATGCAAATCTGCCTGACCAGTTCATCCATATTGCATTGTCCTTGGACAACGGGTGTGGAAACCTGGTGGCGAAGGTTGGGCATTTTGCGTTGTCGTGTGTGGCGAACAGATCTATGTCTGGTTGGCCCCACTTGTGGAAAAATGGTAGAAGAACTTGTGGATGTAGTTCCCATTCGTGAATCTGTTGTGTCTGTCGACTTAACGGATGTGCAATCTGATTGTGAACCCCTGGAAGGTGTTCGGCCACTAGATATATTTTTTGAGGGATGGTCCATCTCCAAATGTTCTGTGCAATCTGGGACAGTTGCAGAGAATGTGTGCCTCCTTGTTTTGGTATATAATACATGGCTGTCATGTTGTCCGTCCGGATCAAGACAGCTTTGTTCTGTACATTATGTGGAAAGATTTTAATGCTAGGAATATTGCTAGTAGCTCTAGGTGATTGATTTGGAACACTTTTTGTTGAGTGGTCCATATGCCCTGAGTTGTATGTCCGAGGAGATGGGCTCCCCATCCTGTGAGTGATGCGTCTGTTGTAAGTACTATTTGTGGAACTGGTTCGAGGAACGGCTGCCCTTTGGACAAGTTTTTGGAGTTCCATCACTGCAGAGAGCGATGTGTGCAGCTGTCCACCAACACCAGATCTGTAAGTTGTCCTTGAGCCTGATTCCATTGTTGTGCTAGACATTCCTGTAATGGAAGCATTTGAAGTCTTGCATATGGTACAGTAAAAATGCAAGATGCCATCATGTCTATGAGTTGCATGTACACTCTGGCTGGAAGAGAGTGTTGGTTTTGAAATTTTGCGACTAAGGCTTGAATGCTCGCTATCCTGGCTGGACTGGGATTATGTTAGAGCTGTAGAGGTGTGTATTGTGGCTCCCAGATATTGGCGTATATGAGAGGGCTGGAGATGCGACTTGGTGTAGTTGATTGTGAACCCCAAGTTGTGTAATGTTTGAATGGTTTGAGGAGTGTGATGAACACACTGATTGAATGACTTGGCTTTTATTAGCCAGTCGTCGAGATATGGGAAGACATGGATTTGTTGTCTTCTGAGATTTGCTGCTACTACTGCAAGGCACTTTGTGAACACTCTGGGTGCAGTTGTCACTCCGAATGGGAGGACTTTGAACTGATAGTGGTGTTCCGTCCAGTACAACCCTTAGATACTTCCTGTGAGGAGGATGTATGGGAATGTGGAAGTAGGTGTCCTTGAGATCTAGTGTGGCAACAAGTCGCCTTGTTGCAACAGCAGGAGGACTTGTTGTAGTGATCATTTGAAAATGATCTGAGTGTATATATAGGTTGAGGGGTCAGAGATTGAGAATTGGTCTTAGTGTCCCATCCTTCTTGAGTATTGGGAAGTATAGCGAGTAAACCCCTGTTCCCTGATGTTGAATGGGAACAATTTCTATTGCATTCTTTTAAAGCAACGAGAGAACCTCTTGTTTTAGTAGAGTAAGATGCTCTGTGGACATGGGACGCTGCCTGGGTAGTATATGTAGCTGTAAGTTCTAGGCAGTAACCATACTGGATAATTTGTCTCACTCACCTGTCTGTTGTGATGGAATTCCAGACAGGTAGGAACTGTGCTAATCTCCCCCGACTGGATTGGGATGTTGTGGGGGGAGAGAAAGGAAGTCAATGTTTTGTGGTGGGAGAGGCACGATTTGTGTTATTACCTCGACCTCTTCCTTTATTGCTGTTTCCTCTGTATCCGCCTCCAAAATATCCTCTATTGGGGGATGTTTGTGTAGTGGCTTTAAAGGAAGATGAGTTGTCTGTGCCCATCTGTTTGGAAGCTCTTCTGTAGAAGGAGGGACGAAAGGAGCCTCGTGTTTGTAGGGACTGTAAAGCTCCCATGGATTTGGCAGTCTCAGTGTCTTTTCATTTTTTCTAGTGCAGTGTCCACAGCTGGGCCAAAAAGTTGTAGTTGGTTAAACGGCTGATTAAGGATAGTAGTCTGGACTTCCTGCTTAAAACCTGAGATGCAGGGGGGCGTGGCTAGCAGGCGAAGATGGCGGCAGCAAACTAGAGAGGCTCCCGGAGTAAGGCAGCTTCCCGCATCAATCCGCATGCCTATCCGCACAAAAACGAACCCAGAAGGGGTGCCCCGGGTCCGGTGACCGAACGGCACTTGGAGAAAAAGTTTGGGAGTGTCGATGCCCCGGGAACGGGAAGAAACGGCGACCTCTGTGTGCGGCCTGGTGGTGTGAGTGCAGCCGCGGTGGCTGGTTTGGGACCTGCCCGGGCGGAAGTGGAGCCTTGTCGGCGTTGAAAACCGGAAGTGCCCGCAGAGTGTACGGACCCACGACAACGGCGTTGGAAGTCTGCATCTCCTTACAGATCGAGTATGGTCTTGACATTTCGCTCCAACGTCAAGACTCTACAGTGGATGACGGCGGCCCTAATTGCAACTAAGTCTGAAAAGTAAGTGCGTAGTCGCCGCCATTTTCCATCCCGTCCGCCACTGTGGGCACGAACTCTGAGGGACCGGGCAACCTATGCCGCATCTTTGGAACTAGATCCTGAGTAACTAGTGCAACTGGTGTACAGAGTGCGGACCTGACGGTGGGAAGCCCAACAACTAAGAAGACTGGGCGCCACTGAAACTCGGGCGGCCCAGCGGACCATTCGCTGCGAACAATCCTCCATCGGAGAGCCGCTGCTGGCTGGACATACCAGTGTAATACTATGGCGGGCAAAGGGTCCAGAAATACCTCCACCCAAGCTAAGCTTGATAAATTCGCTTATGAGAAACAATCGCTCTCCCAGACGGAGCAGCGCAAATCCATGGGCAAAGGAACAGAAGGAGAAGGTGCGAAAAAGGCCACCCTGGAAGATGTCCTGCACGCCTTGGCCCAGGTACAGGCAACGGTGGGAGCAACCGCGACAGAAGTAACCCTCATACGGGCGGACCTCCAGAAGATGAGCGAAAGAGTGAAACAGGTGGAGGTGGTGGCTAAATCTTTGGTGGAGGACGTCTCGGATCTGCAGGTCGCAATGGAGAAATTGCAGGCCGACAACAAACTGCTCAAGGAAAAGCTGGACGATCATGAAGGTCGCTCCCGGCGGAACAATGTCCGTATTTTAGGGGTCCCGGAATCTGAAACCACAGGAGCCATGGACTTATATGTGGAAGACTTGATAAAGAACCAGTTGGCCCCCAAGGGCCTTTCAAACTTCTTTACCGTGGAACGGGCCCATAGGGTACCAGGGGGAACACCGAAGCCAGGGGCCACACCGCGCCCGATCCTAGCGAGACTTTTTAACTTTAGAGATCGCGACACCATCCTCCAGGCGGCCAGAGTGGCACCGGCCATCCAAATTCAGAACTCACGAATATCCTTTTTCCCGGACTACACAGCGGAGGTAACACGATGGAGAAGGACCTTCTTGGAAGTGAAAAAGATGCTGCGTGAGCAGGAATTGCCATACTCCATGTTGTTTCCAGCTCGGTTACGGGTGGTCGCTGATAAGAAAGTTTGGTTCTTTGATTCCCCCGAGGCAGCGAGAGACTGGCTTGAAGGATGGCGCACAGTGGAACGCAAATCCGACAGAATGCATCACAGACACCGAAACGATAGCCGGCCTGGCTCACAGACTTCAATTGGAAGAAGCGCGAGTAAATCACCGACGCCGGACCTGTCTGGAGCTGCTGGAGGAAAATAATGTCATCAAACCGTGAATTACTTAGACACTGACTCCCTGAGACACTGTCTGCACATACAGGTCGTTAATGGACGCCGGCCTGGGTACTCCGAGGGCAGCAAGGGAGCCGCCTGCTCGGGGAGACACTCTCCCCCAACGTGCAAGTACTCTGTTTTTGGGATGGGTTAAGCGCTCTGCTCAGTTGGTGAGGCGGGCAGTTGAAGGTCCGTGTAACGGGGAGGACTCGGGTCCGCCAGGCTTACCTGTCTCACCTCTCTTTGACCAGCATACAGGGGCCTGGAGAGACACAGATGTCCTGGACGACACGGATCCGGAAGAAAGCGGCGAGCCCTGCTTCTTTAATTGGGCGGAGTTGGAACGGGACAACGTCACAGGACACACCCCCTCGTCACAGGTAAAGGCCGACCAGGAATCTTCCCAGGTGTGTTTTACACTCGGAGGAGAGCGGAGCTGGAAGTAGGAGGACGAGTGCGGAGGAGAGCGGAGTTGGAAGGAGGAGGATGAGTGCGGAGGAGAGCAGAGTTGGAAGGAGAAGGACGAGTGCGGAGGAGAGCGGAGTCGGAGAACGAAGGCGGAGGAGAGGCGGGAGCTGAGGAGAGAAGACGAAGGCGGAGCGGAGCAGAGTCAGGAGGCGGAGGAGAGAGAACATCGGAGGACGGAGAC
Organism: Lissotriton vulgaris; assembly: GCF_964263255.1. Lineage (NCBI taxonomy): Eukaryota > Metazoa > Chordata > Amphibia > Caudata > Salamandridae > Lissotriton > Lissotriton vulgaris. The sequence goes on from NC_141689.1 coordinate 1,313,821,120, forward strand.
GGAGACGAGATCTGAGGAGAGAGAACGGCGGGGAACCGAGGCGACGGTCGGAAACGAGGACGGAGAGAGGAGCGTTGAGCGTGGGAGGTCCAGGGGAGCAGAATCGACCAAGCCAGGAGGCCAACAGGAAGGCGCTTCGCCCAGCCACACTTCATCGAGGGAAGTGTGGCTACCAGAGGTACGATCAAGGCTTTCGAACTGGGCGGGTTTTAAGTGGGCTAAACCCCCTTAAAAGTTCCCAACTCGCATCCAGTGCACTTCCCCTCCCTCACTACCCCAACACTGTGGGCCATAGTCGGATACTTGTGCACGTGTGTTCCCTCACTCCCTTCCCCGTGCTGTTGGGCAGGACAGTACCTAAAACACGGCTGTCTTTCTTCCCTGCACGGACGAGACGCCACGACATCGTGGAGGAAGAGGCACGAACCACCAGTCCGAGACGGGACGAGAGGCGGAAAGCAACTGAGAAACGCCAACAAAGACTATCTGAAGATACGGAAACTCCCCTGCCCTATTACAGGAAAACCATACACCGAAAACGAACCTTTAAATCAATAAAACCTGCATTACCAAGAGTACCGGTGTCTGTAAGTCTATTCGAGGGGACGGTAACCCCGCTCACTCCTACGCCAGTCAGTCAGGGACACCCCGAGGCACCACAGTCCGTTAAGCAGGGAGGCAGGGAGGGAATGGAGGGGGGGGGTTTGTTGGTTTTTTGTTGGAATTTCACTACGTCGGTCAGAAACTGGTGCTCGCAATGTAAGTGATGTAACTGGAAAAATACACTTACAGGTACGATTGATCCTTTTAGGACTTTGTATGTGTCTGCATGATTGAAAATGGCGATGAACAGCTAAGTGACACGGGGAATGCTGAGTCACGGTCGAATGGTTCCTCCCTTAGAATACTCTCATGGAATGTGCGGGGGCTGGGGGATAAGGTACTAAATGCGTTGAAGAGGCATAAACCCCAATTGGCGCTTCTACAGGAGACAAACTTGACGGGAGGGGCCACTAAGGCCTTGGATAGGAGAGGGTATAGGATGGTGGTGCACTCGGAGTTTATCGGGCTCCCGGGGAACTGGTATTTTGATTAAAAAATCCTCACATTTCATTCCACTGAGTACAAAAACTGATAGTCAGGGTTGCTTTGCAGCTTTGCAGGGGCAATGGGAAGGTCGCCCCCTAACTGTGATCTCAGTATATATCTCGCCATCCCTTCGTTCAATAATGCTTCCAGCTCTCAGTGACTTTCTGTTATCTCTCCCCGAGAGTGATGTAATTTTGGGTGGGGATTTTAATGCAGCAGTGGATTTACAACTTGACAGATTCCCAACTACAGCTTCACCTGGGGGGCCCTCCCGGTTTCAGCGGTTCCTGACGGCAATGGGGTTAGTACACATATGGCGTCACGTCCACCCCCAGGACAAACAGTACACGTTCCATTCCACAGTCCATAACAGTCTTTCCCGGATAGATTCCTTCCTGGCTTTAGGTGAAGGACTACAACGCTCAGAGACTGCAGACATACACCCTCGAGGCATTTCAGACCATTCTCCAATTATGCTAACCATTTCCACCCAGACAAAATCACGTAACCGCATATACCCCATTCAAGCATCATACCTCAAAATCCCGAAAATCAGGAAAGCCCTCCAGAAGGCTACAACACAATATTTTGATGAAAATGTGGCTACTGTGGCCTTTTCCGAGGTGCTATGGGAGGCCTATAAGACAGTACTAAGGGGGCAAGCTATAAGCTCTATCGCGGCCCATAAAAAGGAGCAGGCGACTGAACAATCTAAGCTTGAGCTAACACTACGCGCAGCAACAACTTTACACGAGGCCAACCCTACAGAGGACACGGCACATACCCTTGCACTCCATCAGCAACTATACACAGAACATGCCCGCCTTAAGGTGAAAGGGCACATTACCGATACACAGAATCGGATATATGATGTAGGCGACAAGGCGGGAAAGATGTTAGCCTGGCTCGATAAGAGGGGGGTAGTTCCAGAGGGATTCAACAAGTGAAAGATAGCATGGGCGTGACACAAACCAATCCTGAACAGATAGTAGAAGCACTGGCGACACATTTTGAGCAGGTGTATACTCCAGAAAGGGAGGTGACCGCGGACATGGCACGGGATGCACTGAGTGGAATGGAAATCCCAGTACTGCAACCAGAGGCAATAGCCGACCTAGATGTGGCCATAACCAGCGATGAAATACAGCTGGCTATACAAGCGCTCAAGTCTGACAAAGCTCTCGGACCAAACGGCATTCCAGTAGAATGGTACCAGTCCCAGTCCGAAGAACTTAGTACATACTTACTCAATATGTATGAGGAATGCCGAGAGAGGGGTGTGCTTCCACTCGATCAGAGAACAGCTACTATAGTAGCAATACCCAAGCCCGGGAAACCACAGGAAGAGTGTTCCTCGTATCGCCCCATCTCCTTATTAAACGCAGAAGGTAAAATCCTGGCTAAACTCCTGGCTAACCGGTTAATGGCACATCTGCCTGATCTTGTCCATTCAGATCAATCAGGATTTATGCCTCATAGGAACACGGCACTAAATCTTCGCAGGGTTCATGGGGTGCTGGCGAGGGCGGACTTGATCCACGACAACGCAGTTATACTGGTCCTAGATGCGAAAATGGCTTTTGACCTAGTGGAATGGAACTACCTTTTCGAGGTGTTGTCTTGTATGGGCTTCGGATCAAAATTTATATCATGGATTAGGCTGTTATATACGGAACCGATGGCACACGTAGTGGCGAATGGCCACATCTCTCGCACATTTTCGCTGGGGAGAGGCACCCGACAAGGCTGCCCCAAATCTCCTTTGCTCTTCACGTTAGCCCTAGAGCCACTAGCTAACCTAATAAGGCAAACACCCTTACTTAAAGGGATACACTGGAAGGAGGGTTGGGATGACCGGCTGTCCCTCTACGCAGACGACATGCTGGTGTATTTAACAGACCCCGAACAAGGCGTGCCGGCTCTTTTGAATCTATGTGACGGTCATGGCAAAATTTCAGGTTACACAATCAATTGGAACAAATCGGAGCTATATGTTCTGAAAGGCCAGGTCCCGACGCTCGGACCAGACTGTCCCCTAAGGTTAGCTGGCTCCTTTTTCAACTATTTAGGGATCCATGTCACGCGGGACCCACTTGAATATATGCAATTAAATCTGGCGCCACCATTGGAACGGCTTAAGCAAGACGTCAAATTCTGGGCGGGGTTACCATTAACAATGCTGGGAAAAGCAGCGTTATATAAAATGATGTCCTTGCCCCGCTTTCTGTATATCCTAGATAACACGCCTTTTCCAGTGGCGCCGGGGTACTTCAAAAAGGTAGCGGCAGTTGTCTCTGGGCTGCTGTGGAGCAATCGTCCGACGCGCATAGCGCAGGCCAAGCTACACAGAGGATGGTATGATGGAGGTATTGCATTGCCGAATCTTCACCTATATTGCTGGGCGGCACAGCTCAAGCCCATTATTCAGTGGATACATGCCTCACAATCTGATCCAGCTTTCCAAACAGATAGGGCACAACTGGGCACCAACAACACGCTTGCCCCACTCTACGACCGACGTAAAATAAGAACATTAACAGGGCCTACCAAACTTACGGTGTTGGTGTGGCATGTGGCGATGGCCGCGCTGGGCTGGAAGGGGAAAATTACCAAACTCACCCGCTCTAGGACACACGTGCCTTAGGAAACCTGAGATACAGTAGGGGCTTTACTCATTGGGATTCCATCGGAATATCCACGGTGGGCGACATGTGAGAACGGGGTGAAGTCATTTCATTCAACCGCCTGAGAGAATTGTATGACCTGGGGCCACACGAGTCATACCGTTACGTTCAGATACGCCATGCTCTGCTTGCAGCCATCCCCTCCGGGTCGACTCTACCAGAGCCCTCCCCGCTGGAGGATCGCCTCCTAACTGACTTTATGATAGAAAGAGCGACATCATTGACTTATCGTAAACTCCTGAACAACTTGCCTGACCCGCTGGCCCCCCTCAAGGAAAGATGGGAAGGGGGAAGTAGACGCCCTAGATGAGCACGAATGGAATGAGGCATTGGCGTCACCAAAAGAGGTAGGCATCTCAGCTAGGCTGAGACTCGTACAGCTTAAGGTCCTACATAGAGTCTATTATACGAGAACGCTCTTGCATCGCATCCACAGAATACAACATCCTTTCTGTCTCCGTGGCTGTTGGGAGGAGGGTTCCTTTTTCCACACACTCTGGGATTCCCCACGCATACAAAATTAATGGAGGCAAATTCTACGCACTGTCTCACAGACTCTAGAGACCTCGCTCCTTCCAGAACCAAGGCGATGCCTCTTAAACGTGTGGGGACCAACTGACTTGTCCAGACATGGCCGACTCTGGGTGACATTAGGCATGATTCTGGCTAAGAGAGATATTGCTCAGCGTTGGGGGGCGGCAGAACTACCGACGAAGTCGCAGTGGTGCATGAATATGGACAAGACAATGGTAACTGAAAGGGCGGTATACTTAAGCCGGGCGTGCCCGGGTAAGTGGAATAAGATATGGTCCCCATGGAATGTGTACCGCGGTGAAATTTGTGACCCTCTGCCAGAGGATGACCAGACAGAGTCAGATGATGAGGGGGGGGGAGGGGGGGGGGGGTAGGTTGAGGGGGGAGAGGGGGGATAGGGAATGCCACATGGATGCGAATGGATGTGGGCATATTGCCTTCCTTCACTTTGGTTTGAGATTCCTGACAACAGATAGCAACACATACTGCCATGTGAATCTTTCATGTAACTAAACTGCACTATTACTTCTAGGTGACCGCATTGTGATTTCCTGATTGTTATTTTTGTTATTTTCATAAAAAACAAAAAACAAAACCTTACTTTACTTGCAACATGATATTGACTATATACTATTCACTTGATCGTATGATGTGCCTTATGCCAATGGCAGCGTGACTACAGTGTGGTCTTCATTTATGCATGATTATCATTGGTCTATTATTAGCGGCCGGCCCTTCGGGGTTGTAGGCAATCTGCTGTGTAACTCTTTGAAGGTATAATAAAGGTTAAAAAAAAAAAAAACCTGAGATGCAGAGCCAGGCATGATGTCTAAGGAGCACACCGTATTTATGGCTCGAGAGGCAGTGTCTGTTGCATCAAGTGCACATTTTATTGATGCATTTGAAATTAGTTTACCCTCCTGGATTAGATCATTTGCTTGTGTTCTATATTGGTCAAGCAAATGTTGTAGCAGGGTTTCTAACTGGTCGTAATGGGCCGTGTCATATCTTGCGAGCAGTGCTTGGGTGTTAGCTATGCGCCAGGTATTGGCTGCTTGGGCAGCTATTCTTTTACCAGAAGCGTCTAGTAGCTTGGACTCTTTATCAGGAGGGGGGCGCTTCTCCTGAGGTTTGGAAGTTAGTGCGCTTCCTAGCGTTGGAAACGACCAGAGAATCTAAGGGCAGCGGTCCCTTAATATAGGCAGGATCTGCAGAGGCAGGCCTATACTTCTTTTCTATTCGAGGGTTTAGAATCCTGGCGCGTACTGGATCTTTAAACACTTCGGGGGCATGCTTAATGACTCCTTTAATCATGGGTACTATTTGTATCGACTTTTGGGACTGTTCAAAGGTATCTAATAAAAAGTCCTCTTCTGCCTCATCTGAGTGCATTGTGACACCATGATAGATGGCAGCCCTATTAATTAAGTGTCCAAAACCAATATTGTCTTCTGGAGGAGATGGTTTTGAGGGGTATGTGTGTGGACTTGGGATGTTCGGTATGTCTTGTGGGACAGGGTACTCCCAATCAGGTGGGTACGTGAAAGGGTCATCCCCTGCCCCCATGTCACCATCCTCATCGTTATGTGGAGGTGTATGAGGTGGAGAAAAATTAGGTGGAGAAGTTTGAGGTGTAATTGGTTTAGGTAGAGGAAGTGGGTTAGAAGGAAGTATAGGAGAAGAAGGGTGCATAGGCGACGTGGCAGAGTCCTTCTTCTTCACAGGCACTGGAGGAACAGGTGCTGTGTCTAACTTCCTCTTTCTATATGGTCCAGTGGTGACATGTCCTGTCTTTGGATCAATATAAATCTTTTCCTGCTTCGGATCAATAGGATATGGATGAAAAAGCTCCTCCTCGTTTTCGGCACCGATTTTTTCGGTTCCGAGCGGGGTTGGTGTTTGTTTTTGTCCTTAGCCTTAGGAGGCGTGATAGAGTCCTTTGGCGTAGCTTTTGGCTCTGAGGGTTTTGGTTTAGAAGCGGAATCTAGATGTTTCGGTATGGAAGCGTTCGATGCCGGTTTGTCTTCCTGTTTGGGAGTTTTCGGGCCCGGTTTGTCTTTAGAAGTGGACAGCGTCTGAACCGGTTTCGGAGCCAGGACTTCTTTTGGTTTCGGTGCCGAAGGTGCTGGTGGGATAGGCACGTGCAGTTTTCTCGGTCCCGAGCTACCGGAAGGCTTTTCGATTTTCTTCGGAGCCGGGCCTGAAGGCGGGGCTCCTGAAGTATGATTTTGGTCGCGACTGGGCCCAGTAGGAGGAGTGTTGACCATTGCCTTCGATTTTGGTGGGGGGTAGGGGTAGGGACAGTAGTACTGACCCTTTGACCCTGAGTCATGGAGTCATCGGAGTCGTCTGCCTCTGAAACTATTTCGAGATCCTCGCAATCTTCTTCTGGGACATCTGGGCCTTTGTCGAAGATGTCCACCGGTTCCGGAGCTGATTTCTGCAGGATGTGTCGACGGGCTCGTCAATCTCGAATGGTCTTCTTCGATCGAAAGGATGCGCAGGCTGGATAGCTGGACTCGTCGTGTTCAGGTGATAAACACAGGTTGCAGACCTTGTGATGGTCACTGTGCGGGAATTTCGCTCCACACTGGGGGCATTTCTTGAATGGTGTCCTCTCTATGAGCTGTAGGCCTCACGGCGTGGATAGGCCCAACGGCCCACGTCGACGACCGGAATCGAGCTGATGAAGTGGAGTCGAAGGTTATAGATGTTTAGAAGTTAATCTGAAGAGTTAAGGACGTTTTTTCGCGCCAGACTACTTTGGGAAGTAGATTTTGAACCGGAGCGGAAACGTTACATCCGAACCCAATGGCGGAAAAAAGTTATCTAAGGTTGGAGTCGATGCCCATGCACACTATCATCCAAGGGAGGAGTCACCTATCTCGTGACTACAAAGACTTCTTCCAAGACAACAACAACAAGTGTGAGATCTGTAGCTCATATGCCTCGAACATATATGTTGACACACATCATGTAAAAGACGTCACCTTTACAAGAGCAGATAGAGTGCTTTTCAGACAACAATTATTAAGAAAGTCTGATGCTCCTTTTTTAGGCTGAACCCTTTACCATCACTAACACCAAAGGACACATGGTGATTGCCCAGCATCCGGGGAAGTCCCTTACGAGAGATATCTCCCATTTTCAACATGTGATTCATCACTCACCAAATATTGATGTCAATGTGGGTCCCGACAGCCTGTTAGTGAATGCTGATAATTCCACCTCACCTGTGCAAATCACGGACACTTCTACTGCCAGTTTTCAGTGACCTGATAAGGACGTGTGATTAAGGCGACAACAATGCTTAAATGAAGAAGTGTAATGATTAGCTGTGTAAGTTGTAACTTTTAATTTCAATTAATCAATCAATCAATCAAAGCATTTATATAGCGCACTACTCACCCAGAAGGTCTCAAGGCGCTAGGGGAGGGGGGTCCGCTACTGCTCAAACAGCCAGGTCTTGAGTTGCTTCCTGAAGGCGAGGTGGTCCTGGGCAGGCGGAGGTGGGTCAGGAGGGAGTTCCATGTCTTGGCGGCAAGGTAGGAGAAGGACCGTCCCCCTGTGGTGGCTCTTCGGATGCGGGGGACGGCGGCGAGGGCGTGGCCGGTCGATCGAAGCTGGTGTTTGGGAGCGTAGAAGTTGGGGCAGCTGTTGAGGTATCCTGGGCCTTGGTTGTGTAGGGCTTTGTGTGCGTGGGTGAGGAGTCGGAAGGTGATTCTCTTGTTGACCGGGAGCCAGTGCAGGTCTCTCAGGTGTCCGGAGATGTGGCTGCGACGGGGGATGTCCAGGATGAGTCGTGCTGAGGCGTTCTAGATCCGCTGGAGTCTCTTCTGGAGTTTGGCGGTGGTTCCGGCGTAGAGGGAGTTGCCGTAGTCCAGACGGCTGGTGACGAGGGCCTGGGTGACCGTCTTCCTGGTCTCGGTGGGGATCCACCGGAAGATCTTACGTAGCATGCGCAGGATGTTGAAGCACGACGAGGAGACGGCGTTGACTTGTTTGGTCATGGAGAGGGAGGAGTCCAGGATGAAGCCCAGGTTGCGTGCGTGGTCTGTTGGTTTGGGTGCGCTGCCTAGGGCGGGGGGCCACCAGGAGTCGTCCCAGGCGGAGGGTGAGGATCCCAGGATGAGGACTTCCGTCTTGTCCAAGTTCAGTTTCAGGCGGCTGTTCTTCATCCATACGGCTACCTCTTTCATCCCTTCGTGGAGGTTGGCTCTGGCGGTGGCGGGGTCGTTGGTGAGGGAGAGGATCAGCTGGGTGTCGTCGGCGTAGGAGATGATGTTGAAGTTGTGCTGGCGTGCGATGTCTGCGAGGGGGCTCATGTAGACGTTGAAGAGGGTTGGACTGAGCGAGGAGCCTTGAGGAACGCCATAGATGACTTCGGTGGCTTCAGATCTGAACGGGGGGAACGGACTCTCTGTGTCCTTCCGGCGAGGAAGGAGATGATCCACTCCAGTGCCTTCTCCTGGACTCCGACGTTGCTGAGGCGCTGTACTAGGGTACGGTGGCAGACAGTGTCGAAGGCCGCGGAGAGGTCTAGGAGGATGAGGGCTGCTGTTTCTCCGTTGTCAAGCAGTGCTCGGATGTCATCGGTGGCTGCGATCAGGGCAGTCTCGGTGCTGTGGTTGGCCCGGAAGCCAGACTGCGAGAGATCGAGGGATCCGTTCGTCTCGAGGAAGGCGGCCAGCTGCTTGTTGAGGGTCTTCTCGATGACTTTTGCAGGGAACGGGAGCAGCGAGATGGGGCGGTAGTTCTTGAGGTCGGTGGGGTCGGCTGATGGCTTCTTTAGTAGAGCGCTGAGTTCGGCGTGCTTCCAGCTCTCCGGGAAGGTAGCGGTGTCGAAGGAGGTGTTGATGATGTCCCACAGGTGGGGTGCGATGACAGCGTCGGCCTTGTTGAAGACGTGGTGAGGGCAGGGGTCGGTAGGAGATCCGGAGTGGATGGAGTTCATCGAGCGGACGGTGTCTTCGGTGCTGATAACAAAGAGGTAGATGTAGTATCTTGCAAATAAAAGAACGCTGAAGTCCTTTGGTTCCCTCTATACACCGAAGTCCTGTGATGCAAGCGTTGGAGAGAAGAACTGAAGGCAGGCTTAGAATGTTGCGCTCTGACTTACATGTAGCGTAATAAATACGTGTAGAATTGCTCTCCATGTGTGGCGTGGGTATAATGAGGACCTGGGCTGACAGCACACTACAACGTGTACCACCTCAGTGACCTTAGATTTATATGATGGGTCCCGCCCACTGCCTACAGTCTGCTACTGGCCCTAATTCAAGTTTCTTCTACATTGAACTTTGTCATGTCTGTGATAGAAAGGAAAAGTGCTACAAAAGCCGGCCTGGTGTTAATATGTTGTGATGAAAGAATTAATTTACCCGTCATGACAAATAATATGTAGTTGTGAAAAAATTCAAGAGACCAACTGCTTTCACTCTAGCCATACCTCGAGTATGCTGCCTCTACATGCATGCTCTATGAACAAGTAGCTTGCATTTTTGAGTAAAGCCGGTCCATTTTCTCCAGACTCATGAGAAGATTATAAAGAATTCAGAACAGTACCGTACAAAGGCTTCAGACCAGCCAGAAGCCTTGGAAAAACTGATTGTGTAAGTCTAATAAAAAGACCATCTGAATCAATGCAATGCAACTCGCAATATTTGCAAAAAGTATGCCGAAAATGCCTTGCTGTGTTATGTATTCAAACCCACTGTTCAATAGCGCCATGAAGCCCATGGGCATACGTGTGCTGAATAAATAAACAATTAACATAACATAACATAACATGAGAAGTGGGACATGTAACAATGATCCATCCAACTTGCACAAGGCTGTGCTTAGGAAAGTTGGTATAAGTCACCTTGTTTGTGATGATATGTAAGTGTTTTGCACTAAAGAGGAAGACATTTCACTCGGTAACTTTCACGCCTCAGTATAATCTATGGATATACTGAATACATTTATAAGTGTTTAACAGTTTGCCTTTCATATTTTCCAATTAAAGTAACTGGATGGGCTAAATTGACCGTTCAGGATCTTCCTGAATGCTCTGCTTTTCTACAGGTGATCAAGAATGAATCTTTAACAACAGTACCCTCTATTAACCCAAAATGCATGGAGAGCACCCTAATTACTCAACTAAAGGAATAAGGTTTATTTATGAGGTACACTAGTCTTGGAAAACTACCTCACTGCAAATGTGACACTCATGAGTGAATCCGTATGCTGTCAATTCCCAGTACCTGGCTTCATTTGAGTAAGCCCATCTTCACAGGTAAAATGACAATATCCGTAACTGGTGGCAGTGAATCCACACCAGCCTGTTGATATAAAACCTGCAGTCATACCACTACTCTGATAACTACCATGCTGCACTGTTTTCCACTGTGAAAGGATAAAGACAAAAGATATTGCCTATCACCGCACTGAATATTGCCTACTGTTCCAGGATACTGATAGAAATATTCCATCATTTAGGTCTTGAAATTTAGTGATGCCAGAAAGGAATTTCAGAAACACTATATAAAAGAGTTGGTTGAGATGGGAAGCTGAGGAAGAGTAGAACAGCAACAGGTTTTTAGGCAACAAAAACCAAGGCCAAGGTCATTCTTTACATGAACCAGTATCAGCCTGGACTAGATGGCAATCTTGTTTTAACAGAAGCCCCCTCATACATATACTAGCTATTCAGTCCACTAGAATATGAGCGGTCAAATTCCTTACATCCTAGGAAAAGACCACAATACCAAAGTCCACCAGCAGAGACACATTAAAAAAACTCTGCAGCCATATTAACTACGTCAATGCAAAAATATGGAGTACTATGGCATATTCCAGAGGGAAAGAATAGGATCCAAACCTTCTTTTTGCTAAGAGATGGAATGGCTAGCTTAAACTGCATCTACACCACGGCATACCTCAATGGATCAAGGTAAAATCCGATTCAAACAGTGCTGCTTCATGCATAAGTTAGTCCCCATAACGGCCCATTATAAGGTACATATCACAAAACTCCTGGTGACTCACTACTGGAAAGACTGGATTAACCGCCATTGATTGTCTGTAGGAAAGTCTGTTGGAGGAGGTACAAAAAGTGTTCTTTTACAGGACTCACTATGCTCATAATGACCAGGGTGTATCTGTTTCGAGGTGAATTAGGCTTTGAGCAGTCTAGGCAACTTCCTGTTAAAAGGAGTAAGGCTTTTCTTTAGATCCCCAGGTTCTGAAACAGAATGACAAAATACCCAATTTTTTAAATGGCAACGGTGTCCCATCAACTGCAACTAGACCCAAAGATAATGGATTAACCGAATAAAGAATTCTGGAGAGGGATAGTTTAATTGTTTTGAATTATAAGAGGTTCAGTCAATTTCCCCGAATTTATATTGAACATTATTATTTTAACCGATTAGCTGATGAGAACACTTGAGTTCTATTATTTATGATGTTCATTATGTTTTCTATATTTTTCTTAAACGACTTGTTATATTTATGAAAACAATTTAGTACATTTCCCAAATGATAGCAAAGTAAGATCCATGTTCAAGTGATTGTTTCAAGTGACACTGCGCTAAGAGTGATTTATGTGTAGAGTTCAGAGACCTATACTACCAACACTACAAGACAGATTTGTACCATTGGAGGAAGTCAACAGTAGGGCTGAAATAACCTACCCCTCTCAGACAAAACATGTGAACAAAAGTGAAAAATGATATTTGGGACTACAAAAACTGGGGAGTTATACAACTGCATCTATTTCCCTTGCTGTCAGGGGACGAACTTGGTGTTTTAAAGCCCATGGATGTGTGCTGATCTCTGCACAGAGGGAAGGAGATGACAGAGCGGAGGAGTGGACTTTGTGTTTCTTAAAACCCAGATAATTATTGCTCAAAGGGGCTTTCATTCACACCTTGCTGGTCTGGACACCGAACAAGTGTTGAATAAAGGGTACTTTATATGTTATGATCTGTTGGCTTTTAGGCATGTTCTAAGTTGGAAGTCCTGATTTAAGTATGAGAACACTATAAGAGAGTAATTACTAATCTTTTGTCCTTTCCTGTAACAGGTTTTCTGCAATTTGAACTGTGATCACTGTGATAACGGACCACCCAGGTTTGCTAGTAACTTCCATTCTCAACAGTCATCCACCAAAATGTACTGCTTCCGAGAGATCTGGTGCTAATGAAGTATGATATACAATCCCTCACCTTTCAGTCAAAAGGTCAATCATTTACCTGCCAATAATAGCATCCAATGGAACCCTTTATCCACCTTCAAGTCAGTCAGAATAGATGGGCACGCAGCGCTTCATATAATGTTATAGGGAGTCCATGTCTGCCACTGACTTTGAGATAACTACCTTGTAATCAGGTGTAAGATAATTAAACAAGTGATAATGGAAGTGGACTTTGATTTTTAATTGGAAGAGATCTAGTAGTATTATTTGTATTAGAAACATCCCCTCAGGGCTCGAAATATCAAAAATATTACTAGACCTGCACTGTAATGTACTTGACCTTTCAACAGGTCTCAAATTGTTTGATGCTAGGCAAATATTTTGTCTTACGAAGCCGCCTTTTTCTTTATTATCACACAAGAGAGCACCTTCAATAATCAAGTTCATTATTTCTACTGTACAAAAAAACTCATTTACTAGACTAAATGATAGCTCCATGTATAACAAGAATCAAGTCCATATAGAGGGTACACATGATCCCTGGCTTTCCTCTTAGTTTACTAATATCACTGTCATCTGGGCAGGAGCAGTAATAATTCCCAGTTCATGTTTAAAAACTCACTTTTCATAAATATATTACCAAAGCATGATGTGGTAGTGCACTGTTTACAGATAGCATATTTTCCATGAAATGGCAACACAACATTCTGATTAGCATGTAGTTTTACTGATAATAGCGCATAAACAATGTTTGGATATTGGGTTTCAGCAAAAAATTGAAAAAATTGCAGATCACCAAGTAAAGTGTTGTAATTTGTTTTGATCTTCTAAAGATATTTTTTCATCACATAATTACAAAAATGGGTCTTCATAACTACTGAAATATATTTGAAATGCTTGAGCAGTTCACTTAGCTATTTCAGTGTTAGAAATAAGCTTGATGTCTTACAGCCTTTGATTTAACATGATATGCACAGTCCAATTGTCACACAGTTCACTTTACAAAATCCTCTAACTTAAGTCACAGAAGAAAAAGTAAATGTAGGCAGAAACTGACTTTTGACCTCTATCTCTGAAAGCCAGCAAATGGGACAAGATAACAAGATTTACAGGCAAGTTTTTTGCTCTATCACTTTGTGAGCAATAAAGATGACTTTAAATCTTTTGTCACATTTGCTCAGCTTTCAGAGACAAGTCAAACGTCAGTTTGTCTTCCTACATTTACTTTCTGTTCTATGACTGAAAGAGGATTTTCAACTTCCCAGAGCGAGTAGTCCCTAAAAATAGCTTGTACTGAATACATCTTGCTAAACAATGAGAGTGGGTGAGTGCATTGTTCGAGCCCTGCTCCAGAAGCACAAGTTACTTACCTTCGGTAACATTAGTAGTGATCGATTCCTTACCTTAGAATGACCCCCAGGCGTCAGACTGGATCCGCAATGTTTTTCGTCAGCAGTACCCCTGCGCGTCGGTAGGCGTCGTCGTGCAGCTCCGCGTGCATCGTTTTTTCTGTACATTACTTTCCGCGCCAGGAACGCAAAGCCATGCACGAAACTGACCACTGGTGCCATGAAACTAGGGCCCTGAAAGGGATGACCTTAACCCTAGAAATCAGTTTGCAGAACAGGGTGGATGGGTGGGGGCGGTAAGGAATCTATCACTACTAATGTTTCTTACAGATATATTGTTACTGTAGGGAAGTAACTTGTGCATCTGAAAGAAACACGTAGTGATAGATTCCTTACCTTAGAATAGATGCCCCAGCAATACCAACCACGGTGGTGGGTCTGCGACCCAAAATCACACCAGAAAGTCCTGGAGAACAGAACAGACAAACAAGCAGTCTCTCCGAACTTGGCTGTCCAGGCAGTAGTGCTTGATAAACGTGTGCAGCGAGGCCCACGTGGCTGCCTGACAGATGTCATGCAAGTGAACTCCCCATCCCAGAGCCATATTGGCTGCCGTCGCCCTGGTAGAGTTGGCGCGCAACCCCACCGGAGGCTCCTTTTTAGGCAAGGAGTAACAAGCCTTTTTGCACAGAACGACCCACCGAAAGATGGTCCGCTTGTGCACAGCCCGACCTTTCTTGGCCCCCACATAGTCAACGAAGAGCTAGTCATCCACTCGGAACTGTTGTGTGCGGTTCAGATGGAAAGAGAGTGCATGTTTTGGGTCCAGACGGTGGAGCCTCTCTTCCTCTTTTGAGGGATGCGGAGGCGGAAAGAAGGTGGGCAAAGTGATGGTCTGCCCGATGTGAAAGACAGTGACAACCTATGGCAGAAAAGAAGGACGAGTCCTTAGAACAACTTTGTCCGGATGGACAGAGAGAAAAGGAGGCTTAGAAGAGAGAGCCTGGAATTCAATCACCCGTCTGGCAGAGGTGATGGCAACCAGGAAAGCAGTCTCTAGAGTGAGGAGACGAAGAGGGCAATTGTGAAGTTGCTCAAAAGGAGCATGCTTCAGAAAAATAATAAGTACATTCAAATCCCACAGAGGCATCACGAAAGGAACAGGAGGAATCATGTGCGTGATGCCTTTCAAGAATCTATTTACCACAGAGGACTTGAAAAGGGAAGGCTGATCAGGGAGCCTTAAAAAGGCAGAAATGGCCGAGAGAAAGCCTTAATAGTGCCCAGAGAAGAGCCCTGCTGGGCCAAAGAGAGAAGAAAAAGAAGAACCTCTGAAAGAGGGGCAGAAAGGGGATCCACAGCCTTTGCTGTGCACCATGCCACAAACTTATTCTACCTGCAGGCGTATACCGTCTTAGTGGAGGGACGCCTGGCGGGCAAGATAACATTACAGACGTCAACTGCCGCCGCTCAATCTCCAAGCAAGGAGGCGGAGACTGGACAGGTTCGGGGGAGGACCGTCCCCTGCTGCTGGGACAGAAGATCCTCCCGAAGAGGCAGACGGATCGGGGGATCGATGCTCATACTGAGTAGCTCGGGATACCATACTCTTCGAGCCCAGTCCGGAGCCACAAGAATAACTTGGGCCCGATCGCACCTGATCTTCTTCAGCACTCTGGGCAGAAGTGGTATAGGCGGAAAGGCGTACAACAGACTGCAACTGCAACTCCACTCGCAACGAAAAGTGTCGCCGAGCGAGTGTCGTCTTGGAAATTCTAATGCGCAGAAGTGATGACGTTTCGCGTTTTCTTCGGTGGTGAATGGATCTAACCAAGGCTCTCCCCATTGCTGAAAGAGACCTTGCTCTGACGCCATTTGTGACCCATCATGCACCGACGGCTGAGTTTGTCCGCCCTGGCGTTCGGAGAACCTGCCAGGTGTTGAACCACCAGGGACACGCCCTGATGCTCCAGCCAAGTCCAGAGGCGCAGAGCCTCTTGGCAAAGGGTCCACAACCCCACTCCGCCCTGTTTGTTGCAGTACCACATGGCAGTGGAGTTGTCGGTGAACACCTGCACTACTCTCCCCATTACAGATGGAAGGAATGCCTTCAGTGCAAGTCAGATCGCCCAAAGCTCCAGAAGGTTGATGTGGAGCTTGGACTCCGCCAGAGACCAGAGGCCTCTGATCTCTGCCTCCCCCATAAGGCTACTCCATCCCAGAAGGGACGAGTCTGTCACAACTGTATGTTCAGGTTGGGGAAGGGAGAGGGATCTGCGTTTGACCCAATCGTGATTCGTAAGCCACCACTGCAATTGCCGTGCAGTGCCCTCTGAGATCTGGACGTGATCAGACAGGTTGCCCTGATGCTGTGCCCACTGGAACTTCAGGTCCCACTGCAGAGCCTGCATATGCCATCTGGTATGATCCACCAGCAGGATGCAGGAGGCTATCAGACTCAGTAGTCGACGGGTCATCCTGACCGAAACCCAGGACAGAGGCTAAAAAAACTGAATCATAGCTCGAATGTCCCAGAATCGCTGCTCTGGAGGATAAACCTGAAACTGCGCCGAGTCCAGATCCTCTCAGATGAAAAGGAACTTCTGTGAGGGAATCAGGTGCAACTTTGGAATGTTGATGGAGAACCCCAGCAAATGCAGGCGGTCGGCCGTAGTCTAGGGGTGGGAGACAAATGCCTGGGGCGAGCCCGCCTTCAACAGCCAGTCGTTGATATAGAGGAAGACTGAAACACCGGATCTGCGCAGATGAGCTGCGACCACCGCCATCACTTTCGTGAACACCTGAGGGCCGCTGGTAAGGCCAAAGGGGAGCACAGTGAACTGAAAATGCTTGTGGCCTACCATGAATCGCAGGTAGCGCCTGTGGGCAGGCAGGACGGGAATATGAAAATAGGCGTCCTGCAAGTCCAACGCCACCATCTAGTCTTGCGGGTCTAGGGCAGTCAAGAACTGACCAAGTGTGAGCACCTTGAACTTCTCCTTCCGGAGGAAGCGATTGACGTTCCAAAGGTCTAAGATAGGATGCAGGCCCTTGTCTTTGGAACCAGAAAGTAGTGGGGATAACAACCACAACCTATTTCTGGCATCGGAACGGGCTCAATGGCCCCCCTTGGCCAAGAGAGCCGCAACTTCCTGGTGGAGAAGCACCAAGTGATCCCCTGACATGCGGTGGTACTGAGGTGGCATGGATGGAGGGGTTGTCTTGAAGGGGAGGAAGTAGCCCCTTCGGACAATTTGCAGCACCCACTTGTCCGAAGTGATGTTGTGCCACTGGTGGTGATGATGGCGTATTCGTCCACCCACTAGCATCTGATGGGCCTGAAAGGTCGGACTAGGAAGGCTTCGATGTGGATGCTGCGGTGGTGGAAGTGGACTGACCCGCCTACTGGCCCCCTCTACTGCCTCAGCGGTTCCCACGTCCACGACCACGCTGAGGTTGTTGATGTGGTCTGTGGCTCTGCGAACGCTGTGAGACGCCCCTTCCGTGGCCACGAAAGGAACGAAAAGCAGAAGGAGGAGGAGAGCGCGCGGCCACCAGGCCCAAGGACTTGGCCGTAGCCCGGGAGCACTTGAAGCGCTCCAAGGCACTATTTGCCTTATGGCCAAAAAGACGAATGCCATCAAAGGGCATGTCCATCAGAGTGTTCTGGACATCCCCTGAAAAGCTAGTTGTCCTCAACCAGGCATGGAGCCGAAGCGATACCGTCGTGGAAATCGACCTGCCCAGTGAGTCGGCGGTGTCCAGCCGCCAACGTATGGTTAACTTTGCTGCGTCTCTCCCGGCCGCAATCGCCTGTGAAAGAACTACCCGGGCCTCCTCCGGGCAGTTAGGCAGTACCTGCGCAACTGTGTCCCACAGAGAGTGGGTATGACGGCCCAAGAGGCATGCAGTGTTCACCGACCACAGCCCTAAGCTGGCAGATGAAAACAGTTTCTTATCAAACTGATCCAGCTTCTTGGATTTCCTATCTGGTGGTGCGGTAGGGAACGTGCTCTGGGATGTAGAGGCTTGGACAAACAAGCTCTCTGGGGTGGGGTGTTGAGTTAGGAAGAGGGGAGTCGCCCAGAGCCGGGCGATGGCGTTGGGCCACGGTCCTATCCACAGGAGCCCCTGTGTTGGGCCTGGACCAGGTGCCCAAAACAACGGCAGACAGTGCTTCATTAAAGGGCAGCAATGGCTCCGAAGAGGTAGCCGCCGGTTGGACCACTTATGTCAGGAGGTTAGTCCTGACGACCACCGTAGGGAGTTCTAGGTGGAGAGCCTCGGCCACCCTACGCAACACCACTGCGTAACTGGATCCATCCTTCTTAGCCACGGTGGGAGGAGACAGCATGACAAGGTAGGTGAGGTGTCAAGACCACTGGCCTCCCCCAAATCCTCTGCCCAGTCCCGATCATAAGCACAGTCCTGTGCTAGAGGGTCCTCAGACCCCTCCCAGTCCTCTGAAGTCTGTGGAACAGGCTCAAAATATGGAGGAGGGACATAGGGCACAAAAGGGCCCATCGGCGTCGGTATCGGCGTCTGGCGACGTCGATCCGGCAGTGTCCGGGCTGATCCTGGGAACGACGTCGTCCCGAGGAGAGGGCGACGTCTGAAGCCGTGCCGGGGAGATCAGCGCCGGTGGAGGTGTCACTAGGTCAACTGGCGTCGATCGGGATTCGATCCCGGATCCTTGGGGGGCCTGCAGCGCCGGGGCCGCCGAAGATGGCAAAGCAGGAACCCAGTTGAGCCCGCAGGCGCACCGGCGGGGCCAGACGGCCCGAAGAGTGACGATGCTTCTTTGACTTCTTCTTGGAATGCTTCAACTTACCTGACCCAGAGTGCGAAGACTTCGATCCAGAAGAATGACGGCGACGACTCCGCAAGCGGCTTATCGACCTCCCACGGGACCGGGACCTCAAGTGGCACGGACCAGACTGCCGGACTTCAAGCAACTTTTGGGACAGCTCCCGCAAAGTTTTCGCGCCATGGCCCAGCAGTCGGGGCACGGCTTGGGGTTGTGGTCGCGCCCCAGGCAGTAGAGATACACGCGGTGTGGGTCTGTCACCGACATCATGCGGTAACAGTCTCCACAGTTCTTGAACTCGGGCATCCCAACGACACCCGGAGTCGATCGGCTCGAAAAGATGAGGTAAAAAGCCTAAAAAAACTCAGTCAAAAAGTGATTGGGGGTACTTGCTCTTCCCGGAACTGCGCTTGCTGGTGTGGAAAAAGAAAGAACTGACATCAGCGCACGTCTAAGTAGCTCCGGCGACGTCATCCTGACGCCAACTACGCATGCGGAGCCGCACGTCGACACCTACCGACGGGCAGGGGTACTGCGGACGAAAAACTTTCCGGATCCAGTCTGATGCCTGGGGGTAATTCTAAGGTAAGGAATCTATCACTACGTGTTTCTTTCAGATACAAAAATTATATTCCGTTTACGTTAAATGAATGGTAAATATCTGCTGTGTTTTATTATCATTTCTATTTATAACCATCAATGATCTATACCTATTTCAAATAAACTATATTTCCTGCCACATTTATTACTATCACACTGTCATCTTGGCTTAAAAAATCATACTACAGAACCAGAGAGCAAGGACAACTTTTTATTGCTACCAGAAGAGCATTCATGGGTACAATGGATTTGACAGCAGTACCTTCCACAGACTGCCGGGAGCGATCAAGGAGGAGGATAAGGCAATGCAGGAAAAAGAAATGTGCATTTAAATTTAGTACAAGCTTTAAAAGTTCCATTTGGTTAGAAGGAAGCAACAAAGGGGATTGCCACATGTTAAAATTAAAGGGTAATACAACCGTTTGCAACAGTTGAACAAGTTGCAACAGTTGAACTTTGTGCTATAACAAATAAGACGTTAAAGAAATACATTTTCACCTGCTTAAAGTCAAACATTTGTTTCAAAGTATGGACTATTAATTGATGTTAACGCTTTGCCAATTAAGAATATAAAAAGAAAAGGTAATTTTCTGCAACCATATTTCGTACTTGGCAAAAGTAGTGTAAGATTAGCATACCAACTTTCTTAACTTTAGTGTTGAAAACATTACAATTGAGTGATCAACCTTTGAAATGGTAAATGAACACAACTGAGCTACTCGCAAGAGAAACTTGAAAAATGTAGGCAGTAAACATCAAACCTAATTACATGTCTAACCAGTGCAGTCCACTAACATGTCAGACACTTGGCCAGAATATTTTGCAAATCATTTAAAATCCCTTAAAATATTATAACAAACAACTTTGTACACCAAAGTAATTTTTTTGTCTATGAATATTTTGTAGTGACAGATAAGAGTACTCTTCATGCACAATACACAGAAAGAGGAGAGTACGTACAGGGAAACGGGGTTGAATGACAATTAAGCTAAATTGTTTGGATGCGTGGTAAATGTGAACTCTGGGAGAAAGGTTACATTACACACACTGGCGAAAAAACACTGGAACGGACAGGGGACCAGAAAGTAAAACAATTCGCTACTTTTTTTGTTATTTGGTTTTTGGGTCTTTTGTCCATTTTTTTTATACATATGTTCTTTTATAATTGTTTTTTAAAACTTTTTTATTAGGTGCTTAGGTAATAGTTGAACTATAATTAGAAGCACAAGAAAACATGGAAAATAGATTGCTCCCTTTTTTAGCCTGGGCAAGGTATGCCCTTCAAAAATTCTGCCTGATATTGGATGTTGTAAAGTGGAGAGAAAAAAAAGTCTTCTACAATGGGTCTGCTGGTTACTTTGTGGCTACATGACTGAGACAGTCTGCAAAGGTGGACATGGGGAAACACTGCCCTCTTGCCTTGATAAGACAGTACCACACCCTGCAGCTACACCTTCCATTCCCCCAATCTCAGCAGTGATGTCTTCATTGTAGAGTCGTTTGATTCCATCGTAGAAGTCGTCCACTTCCATTTCTTCAACTTTGCGCTTAGCAGAATTTTGTTTACATCCAGCAGGGTCTGGCAGGCGTCGGAAGAGTGCTGGACCGTTGACTGGCACTTCTGGTCGGTTGTCTTTGGGTACTCTGGGTCCTGAAATAGAGGAGGGGTGGCATCTAAACACTCCTCTATTGCAGGTGACCAGGGTTTGCTTAAGGGGATCATAGATGTATACAGCATTGGGAGGCAGGCAAGCCTTCAGGTTGGAAAGATGTAGTGCCACAAGCTCTCGACAATGGATCAGCTGTGAACTGTCCATCTGGATATAAAAGAAAGGATACAGAAAAACAAATGAAGGTTAACACAATTACGTATTCTCATTAAAAGATCCTAGTTGTATTAATCCTTTTTGGGAGAAATTACCATTGAGAAAGAATTACTTTTAAGGTAGATTGTAAAACATTTAGGACACACAGATGTATTTTGTGTGTGCTTGCGGCTGGTATCCACAATACTAACAACGTGCTTAGAAAGAATATGCAAACAAGTGGATGCAATGTAAGGCATAGTTTCAAAGACCTACAATCAGATTTTTGATCTCGTTGTAAAACATCATTGTGGCAACCTGAGGTGCTGAATAGAGTTTCTGCACTATGCAAGAGTGACAAAGAAGTGTAAGATGGCATGAGTGAAATGGGCAAACGCTGTTACCTTCACTTTCTGCAGCAACTCGAGAGTGAGAGCAAGCCAATCAGGACGGAGTTTTTCAACTTCCAGGCTGATTATAGCCAGTGCCAACATGGAACCCTTGAACTGCAGAAGTTGGGAGCAGGCCATGCATTGCAACAGTTGGGTGGTGAGAACTGCCACATGTTGGGATGGGTTCATCATTGGCAAGCCAGCTATCAGCTGAGAATTGACGCTCAGGGCAACCGCATGGAACTGGAAATAAAAGACAATTAGGAAAAAGTTGCAAGTACAGCTTTTAGAGGCAGTGTGTTTACTTAAGTGAGTAACTACATATTACTGACATTTGGATGAGAAATTCAAGTCCTGGCAAGCCAAGCAATAGCCTACATGTGTGTGTGGGCCTACAAACAGTGTCCTACTTCTTGCTACGACGTCAAGCTGAATGGCAAATTATGATGAAGCAAGGTCTCAGTAAGCCCTGGGAATCATGCCAAGACCACGACAGAGACCACAAAAATCCACTGGTCTATACCGAAAATCTTGCACTGCTGATTTAGGGTGGCCGGAAACTTACAAGCTGGTTTCTTAGTTTTGACCGGCAGTAGGTCCTATGTGCCTGAATGACACGGACCATGGCATTGCACTTGATGGGAGGAAAATACAATCTGAAGTTTGCATTAAGGTGTAGGGCACTGTGGATATCAATAGGTATAACAGATGTCATAATTAATCATTTGATACATTCCTATAGTTGACACCGACAATTTTACAAATTGATAAAAACAAGGTAACATTCCAAACTCAACCACTAACAGAATTATTTACAGCATGTAAATTAACACTACAAACCAAACTAGAAAAAGCAACTGCAACCACAACATCTGGAATACTTTGGATTTCCCACCCCTCACAAGCAGTGTTGCCTTAGAAGTAAATGTGGGCAGTCAGTTTTTTCATACTAACAAATACAAATGAATGTTTCTTGAAATATACATTATATTCACACGTTTTTACTAAACCACGACAGGCATAAACACTGCAAGGAAATCTACACTTTTAAAGTCCAGTGACAACAACTTCTTAGTGGTACCTGCTCAACATTCGCCATAACTACCAGCTAACATGAGGTACACTGCCCTACTCTTGGTTTATTACTTTAGTTTAGGGCACCTTTTCACACTAATTCAGCATCTATGTTAGGGACGGCAGGGCCAAAACAAACTCAGGTGCTTTTGCCAACAGCTAAAGGCATCGTGGGAAAAAACTACTGCCCTATTTGTAACATGTCTAACTGTAACTATTGATGCAAACATTCTTGATGAATGTGGCCTGGGTGCATGAGTGCTTGTGCGCCCAAACAGACACACAGACACAAACAGACACAGATACACACACACACACACACACAGACACACACACAGACACACACACTACTGTTAAAGATTTTAGGAATAATTCTGCAATTCATGATCCCCCAAGTGAATGTTTACGATGTAGACAGTTCATGATTTAGATTGTTTCTACCCATTCATTTTTTATAAATGTTCTTCATTATTTTAGAAAAGGAAATCGTGTATTACCTTCGGATCTATTGCATATACCCTACAAAATGAGCAGTTGGGTGATCATGCTCATATCTGAAGTCTGATTGTTCAAACAAACACCCCTTCAGTAACACATGCTCTGAGGAAGATTGATGGAGACAGTGATTGGCTGCTTTTGAGTCGATATATTGCTGCAATAAGGACAAACACTGATGTAAGAAATAAAAAGGAAATAAGGGTGGTTCTATTGCATTTTAAAATCTGCATTGAAGCTCCACCATAACAATGGCTTTATATTTAGATGCATTGTAAAGAAGGGTTGGAAATACTGGCAAAATTGTCTTTCAATTTGTCATCAAACCAGAAAACTTGGGAATCTTATCCTCAATAACACTCCTGCTAAGATAGTCTCATATTATTGCAAGTCTGTAAAGTTCTCTCACAGGAGCCCTGACTGCTAGCAAGCAAGCTCCAGAAAATGCTAAAATCAAGCAATTTTCAGAAGGTGTTATAATAAGTGTTAGACTGTTAGTCCTGGTACCATTGGGGTGAGTCTCGCTTCGGTTTTATTCTGTTGTCTCCTCTGTTTTTATATGTTTTGCTGGTTTTAGATGCTTTGGGCACTGTGCCACTGCTATTCTGTGCAAGTGCTCCCTATTGTTAAGTATTGTAATGGATTAGTGACTCCATGATTGGCTTGTTTGATTTACTTGTCAGACCCTAGTACAGTGCACCATGTGTGCCCAGGGCCTGTAGATTAAATGCTGTTAGTGGGCTTGCAGCACTGATTGTGCCACTCACAGAAGCAGCTGGTAAAATGTGTCTCAGGCCTTCCATTGCAGAGCCTGTGTGCAGTTTAGTACTGCCATGTCGACTTGGTAAGTGCACCCTCTTACCAGTTCCTAAACCTTCCTCTTTCTACAAGTTAGCCACCCCTAAGGTAGGCCCGAGGGCAGGATGCATTGTAAGTAAAAGGTAGGAAATGCCCTGTTGTGCGTGGCATGTCCTGGTAGTCAATTACAGCAAATGTCATTTTTCACTATTGCAAGGCTTCCTGTCCCCATAGGCCAGAATGGGCAGTTTGATTATAACATCTTATAATCCTAACTGACCCAGGGGACATGGTGGAAAAACGAATTTTGTATGCCTGAATTCAGAATGTTAAAATACACCTTTTAGTGAGGGGGATTTTTACATTCTGTGTTTGAAAATACCCTTTTGGAAAGTAGGTACTTTCTCACCTAACCATCTAGCCTGCCTCTGCTAGGTTGTGTATTGCATGTCTGGTTTGTGAGTGACAGGAGGGCTTAAGCGCCAGCAGTCTGATGAGTCAGGGCTGGGCTGAATAGGGCCTTGGCTGAATAGAGAAGTGGGGGGGTGGAGATTTCCTTTCACTCCCCTGAGCCCTCATAGAATAGAGATGGGGAGGAGATTTGCTTTCAGCTACCTGGGCCAGGTCTGCTTTCAACAATGCTGTTTCCACCTCCTGCCAGCAAGCTGCACAGTACTGGTTTTAACTAGGAACAGGCACACTCTGCCTTCAGAGGACAAAGGATTTACTTGTATAAAAATTGGGGCCCAGACCCCAAGACTTTAGATCACTTCTGGAAATCAAGACGGACCTTTGCCAAGGAGAAGAAATCAAGGGATTGGGATGCAGTGGTTACTTAATTGCCAAGGAAAGGGGAAAGACCTTTTATTGAACTTTCATCATCTTGAAGAATCTCCAAGGGCTTGAACTGTACTTGCCCCCTGCTGAAGTTTCAGGGATACAAGACTTCACCACCAGCTCCACCCTGAATTCCCTTGCTGGAGATTCTGTCCGCAGATGCCTGCGTATTGTTGGGAGCTGGAAGCGCGACTCAACGAGAAGCGTGACGCCATCGCAGCTGTTGCCGTCACATCATAAGAGAAGCGTGACGCCGCCGCAAAGGTCGCCGCTGCATTACCGGCAAAGCGCATCTCTGTCGCAGCTGTTTGGTGTCGCATCACCGAAGAAGCGTGCCACCACCGCAAGGGTCGTCGTCGCATCACCGGAGAAGCCTGTCGCAGGGCCTGCCGCGGCTCAGAAGTTACAGAGTTCGCCGCACGGCCGTGCACGCATCGCCTTCACTTTGTCGCATCACATCAAGGGCGCCATCTCCTCGTATCGCACCAGATCGTCGCAACGCATCTTGTCACATCGTAACTGGAACACAGTAAGATCGACGCATCACCACCTCTCTGGTAAGGAACAGACACATCGCCTACTTTGCACAAGCACTGAGGAACAGAAGCATTGCTTTCCCCGAAGCAAGGAACCGGCGCATCACTCTCCCTGCGACCCTTTTGTTTGTTTTGCGTTACGCATTTAAGGTACTTTGTGAGTAACGTGTTGCATTTACCATCAACTTTAAACTAAGCTACTTCTACCATTTTAAAATCTATTTTGGATTACAGAATTGTGGATGTTTGTCATTTGGGTCTTGCATTAAGTCTATTTAAAGATTACTTATTTTTATAAAATCTGTGTGGTGTCCATCTGTAGTGTTTTCACTGTATTACTGTATGTGTTCACAAATGCTTTACACACTGCCTCTGAGATAAGTCTACCTGCTCGTACCAAGCTACCAAGGGAGTGAGCAGGGGTTATTTAGGAGTGTAGCCCCCTTACCCTGACTAGAAGGAAGGCTCCCTACTTGGCCAAAGGTACCTACCTCTGCCAACTAGAGACCCCCAGTTCTAACAATAAGTAATCTGGAGGAATTGCCACTAGGAAGCAATTTACAGGAAGGGCCTTTAAGAAGCAATCTGCAGTAAAGGCAGTTGGAAATCAATATTTAAAAAAGATTCCTACAGTCCAAACATAACTTCTGTACATGGTATTTCAGTCCATGCAGAGCCTGAAAAAATAAATAAGACTACTGAGATAAAACACAGAAAGGCTAAGGTAATGTTATATTTAGGTAAATAGGTCAGTCACATTAACGTTTAAAAAAAAATACAAAAAAACTGAAATTTACCAGTTAAAGTTAGCAGAGCTAACTATAACTTGCGCCCCTGCCATGCACTGATCATGACCTCACATATTACATCACTCCTAACATGTTTCGTGATATCATTTTCACATCACAGATGACATCTCAAATGACATAAGGTGCAAATCTGTTACGCAGTTTTTGCTGTAGCCAGGTCTAAAGAAGTCTATGGAAAATGGATGGGGATTTTGTGTGTTGCGACCCCTTTTTCTCTGCCCCCGCTAGACAAATCACCCTGAAACTTTCCATGCACAAACTAGTCAAGAAGTAGCAGCTTTTTTAAACGTTTCGAAGAGATTTGTCAAACTGTGCCAAAGTTATTAGCATCACAAAAAACACATTTCCTATGGAAAAGCCGAACTAACTATAACTACTCAGTGGCGACCGCCACTGCATAATATATCTATCTATGAAACTAAAAATTGCAACTGACTTCCAGAGAGGAGGGTGGGACATGTTATGAAGGGTTAAATTCACGCTCTACCATCTGATCACCAAAAAGAGCACTTCTTATCTGCCTTGATGGCGAAAATGTCACATATGGCAATACCAGAGAAAACCGGAAAATATGCTTAAAACCCTCAATTTTTGCTATGCATGATCAGCAAATGAAATCCCACAAATTCCCTGAATCCTGGGGTTATAGTCCCAAGGCAAAAGCCAAAAAGACATGCCTTAGGCTAACAAAATGCGCTAGGCCCACAATAATGTTAAACATGCATTTCTGTTGCACTGAAAACAGCGAGGTAGATTGAGCCATCACAAAGTACAGTAACTTTCCACAGTATCAGACCAACCCACACACACACCTAGGCCAGACTAGCTGGTACAAGTTGGTACATCTTGAAATATTGCTGAAATATTATTTTGAAACATAGCTTGCACGAAGTAAAAGCCGCAACCTCTCGCAATAGCAGTACCTGTCATAAGTTCCGCTCTCACATATATTTTTAGAGATATGTACAGGACAAAACGTTCTTTGTTTATGTTCTGCGGTCAAGCATGGTCAACCAACCATGGGGACACCTAACCCTTTCCAATGTCCTAGGACACATGCTGTTAGGCCATCTTTCCGATGTCCTGGGACACATGCGGTTAAACCACCTGCACCGAAAGTGCGTAAGCAAGGGCGTCATCATAGGACCCTGGTTCCGCATTTTTAGGTATATCAGACCCAACCGTCAAATTTGAATTCAGAACTCTCCAAGCTGACTTTTTGGGTGGTTCTCTGGTCGACCGACTATCTGATTTGGGACTGCCAAAACCTACTCTACCAGGTGATGCCTTCCTGAATAAGATAGCATTTCAATCTTCTTAATTATCTTAACTTGACAAGTGCTATTTCATCCATACCCAATTCCTTGCATTATAAGGTGTCATTTTAGTATTAGATCCTCTAGGGTTCTTCTCCCTAGACAGGTGCTTTAAGGCACTAAGCCTGCTAGAAATGTACTCTGTGTAATCCAGCTAAAAATTCAATTGTGCCTTTTAATCTTAGCCTCTGATATTTTATTCTTGCTAGAATACTTAAACCTGCAATGATGTTTCTCTTCAGGAAAGTTGTGTGTGGACAAAGTATTTTCTTGAACAGGATTTAATGCCTCCTTAAAGCCTCCATTTTACACTGGAAGTTATATTTTAGTAGATAGTCACTTCTGTTCACTTTGCAGCATTATAGAAACAATTGATATCTTGCATATTTTCTGGCAGAGTGAAGCCAGGCTTTCTTAAAGAGTGTTCTTTAGCAATATGCCTTATTGATATACATGTGTGTGTGAAAATAAACGTGCTACTCCAACTTGAAAAGTCGTCATTTCACCTTATTGTTCCTTCTTTACCAGTGCCTGATTGAGACGGTTCTTCAGACAACAGTTGAACGTGGCCACACCCTCAAGGGAGCTCGAAAGGGCCTCAAGTTTCCCTCTCTCACATGTGAATCTACAGCACTACATGCAACAAACAGATGCTTACAGGATAAGTAACATAATTTGTTTGTAGAATGCGTGGCTGTAGATGCACAGTACTCACCTAGGCAGTGGCTATCCAGTTGATGGTTAGCTCATTCTTAACTCTGGCAAGTGGGTACTCCATGCCCTCTCCACTGGCTATCAATCCTGTACCCTTGGTTACAGGGAGTAGCTCTTAAGTCTTAAGGTACTTCTTCTCAACCATAGTGCGGAAGGCTTCAGTATACATCAGGGAAGGTAATTCCCCCCACTGATACTAACTTCCTGCACAAATGCCAGTGTGTAAGGATGGATGTGCTTCTTAGCATCTAGGTCTGACTCCCAAACGTCCAAAGCTGCTATGTTGAACGCAACCGGTCCCTCACGGACACCTTCCCCCATATGTACATCCTTGCTATCACAGACGTGGCTGTGTCAAGTTCCTTCTCTTGACAATCTCTCTTGTAATGTCCCACCTTGTGCCACTAAAAAAAAGTCACAACATTGGAATTAGAAGGGCTTCCTTGCCTTCCCTTCTCAGTATGCTTCTTCCTGGACACACTATTTCCATTACCATGTCTCCTGGGGACTCCTCGAATAATGACCCTTTGGTTTGGAACCAGTTTCTGGAGAGTTCTTCTCCTCCTTTGGCTTACATCTGTGCTGGTCCAGCCCTTTGTTTTTTTGTTGTTGTTTTTTTTTAAACCTTTATTAGTGACAAAATAAAGAGTACACAGCTTCGCGCCTACAACCTGCGGCTGCAGGCCGGCAGCTATCAATGAAAGAATCATGAGTGTGTTTACCTCTAAAAAGGCAAGGCAATAGTGATTTTACACAGCATGCCGCCTACAACCCTGCTGGGCCGGCTGCAATGTAAAGTTGGTATAATCTGTTGAAGGGTGCATTATCACGACAGTAAGGGAACACGATATATGCAAGCAGTATATACTTGAGGTTTCTTTTATCATTTATAACAAACTGCAAAAAACCAACATAAACTGTTCCCTCCCATGATTTACCACCATACACAGTATGTGGTATAAAGGACCTTGAGGTGAAGAGCTATAGAGCGGTACCTTTTATGTCGAAAATTGACCCTCGTCAGGGATGTTACTCAGCACCCGATGAACTCTTCTAGCTGACATGGGAGGGAGGGGGGGGGGAGGTATTCCATGATCCAATCTGTGAGGTTAACAGTGTGCAAAGTCCTTGGATGCTGTGTTACTTATAACATTCTAGTGTAGTGTGTAAACAATCTGGTAATGAGGACGAGCAGCTCATCAGCCATCCGCCGGGTAGCTGACGCTGGTAAGATATATGGTCTAGTCTCCAGCAATCTCAGAGGAGAGTACAGTGTCTTGGGTTATTCGCCCCAGGGCCTAACATGCAGGCTGGTCTATAAGTGGGATGATGCATAAGGGGGGAGGGAGCACGCTAGACGCGGCTAACTAGATATCTGGGTCAGGTCTGAGTAAGGGAGACGGGTTAGTTTAGCTCGTTTCTCTGTGACTTCCCGCCTCTGGCGAATCCTCGCCCTGCTCACGAAGGAGATATGCAGTGAGGGGGCCCCATAGGTCCTTAGGACGTGACTTATGTGGTAAAAGTTCAGCATAATTGTGCAGTTGATCCTGCCAAGTAGACATTGTGTTCAACCATATCTTGAATTTAGGCGCCCGACCCCGTCCCCATCTACATGCCACATGGCGTTTAGCTAATAGGAGGCCTAGCGCGAAAAATTTCCTATGTGATTTTATCGCTGGGGCCGATTGGCCCAGTAGGGCAACCTTAGGACAAGGAGCGATGTCAACCCCGATCATGTCAGACAATGCCTTAAATATCTCGTACCAATACACCGCTACAGCAGGGCACGTCCAAGCCAGGTGGAAGAAGTCTGCACCCTCGCCCTTGCATCTGAGACAGTTGTCATTGTCTCGAAGTCCGAAGCGGAACAGTTTGGCAGGGGTTTAGAAGATTCGGTGTAAAAATTCGAAATGAATCAGTCTGAGACGCGCATTGCCTGTCATAGCATTGGTGTGCGAGCAGCTTTCCTCCCATTGTTCGTCCGACAACGGGGTGTCTAGATCGCCGTCCCAATCGCATTGTGCTTTTAGTGGTGGGGGTGATGGGGCAGACTGCGCATGTTTATATAGCATGGATACAACATGTCTCGGGGTGTCTGTTTGTAGGAGGGCATGTAGGGGCGCCATAGTATCAGGCTCATCAGGGAAACTGGGAGTGACCGCCTTAACATTTTGACGAAGCCGAATATAAAGGAACGCATCCATCACTGAGGGGGTGTTATCCCCAAAGAATTGAGCCGATGTTCGAAATTGCCCCTGGAGGTATAGATCGCCCCACGTATGAATCGCCAATTTCGTGAGCATTTTACGGCCTATCTCCTCACAGGAGACGCGTAGTCTGGGGTCATGCGCCAGGGGCATACAAGGTGAACATAGAAACTCGACCTTCATGTGATCCGCTAGGCGCTTCCAAGCTGTACCGTGCAGTCAACCGTGGTTGGGTCCCGGTCTGTGACACGCGCTGCAGTGTATAATTATCCCGACGGTTGTACGGGCCTCATATATCCGTCTTCCACCGCCAGGTGGGCCATAAAGGGAGGAGGATGAAACCAGTACGCAACGAAGTGGCCCTGGGCACAGTCATAATATCGTTGAAAGTTTGGAACATCAAACCCGCCTTGATGATAAGGTAACATGAATGTCTTCAGACTGATCCTGGCCTGTTTGCCACCCCATGTGAGCCGTGATAATTGGGAATTGAGGGCGCGGAAGAAGTATGAGCCAGGACTGTACGGTATGTTAGTAAAAAGATATAGCAGCTTGGGGAGAACCACCATCTTGATCAGGGAGATGCGCCCCGCCATTGAAAGTGGGAGATGGATCCACTTAGTGATGGTGTCGGTCAATTTATCCAGGACAGTACCATAATTAGCTCTAATGAGAGCCTCCTGGTTTCTGGACACTGTGATACCCAAGTATTTTATTTCCTCAGTCTACCATATTAGGGGGTAGTCCAGGGGGAAATGCAAGGTCGTATCCGTAAGGGGAACAGAGCAGACTTCGACCAGTTAATTTGTATCCCCGATATGGCCCCGAATTTGGTGATTTCGCGCAGCAGGGGGTTGAGGTTTTCTTGCGGTTTGTGAACATATAAGGTCATGTCATCAGCATACAGTGCGACGAGCAGCTGACGCTCCGGGTATATTAGAGAGTGGTGATTGTAATGTTGTCGGAGCTTAGCCGCCAAGGGCTCAATGGCTATCGCAAAGAGAACTGGGGAGAGCGGGCATCCCTGCCGGGTACCCCTAAGGATCTCAAAGGGTGCTGACCGAGAGCCATTGAGCAGGACTGAGACACGAGGATTACAATATAGCAGTCGGATCCAATCAAGAAAACTATAGGGGATCCCCATCCGTTCCAGAAGGGCCAGAAGGTAATCCCATTCCAGGGAGTCGAACGCCTTTGTGGTGTCTAGGAAAACTGCAGCAGCTTCGCAGCGAGGATTAATGTCCTGCAATACAGCCTGATGGGTGCGCAGGTTATGTGACGTTGCCCTATTTGGGACAAATCCCGCTTGGTCAGGCAAGACCAGACGCTCCATCAATAGGTTAAGGCGTGACGCAAGTACTTTCGCTAATATTTTCACATCGGTATTGAGCAATGAGAGAGGTCTGTAGGAGTCGCAGTGCTCCGGAGGCTTGCCTGGTTTCAAAAGAGATGTTATAAGGGCTTCCCGCATAGTGGCCGGCAAAGTACCTTCTTCAAGGGCCGAATAATAAACTTGCTGCAGTATTGGAGCGAGTAGATGGATATAGGCCTTATAAAAGTCAATTGGCAACCCGTCAAAGCCAGGTGATTTGCCCAACTTCATAGACATGACAGCGTCTTTTATTTCGTCCACCTCGAGAATATGATGTAAAAATTTCTGCTGGGACGTGCCAAGCCACGCAATGGCGGTGTCATCGAGATACAAATGCAAGTTGATAGGTGTCGATCTTTGGGAGGTATAGAGTGTGGAGTAATGATTGGTAAGGATGCGGAGTTGTTCTGTGAGGTCTCGCTGCGGAACTTGATGTTCGTCTAGTAAGGTCGAGACATAGTTATTATATCAAGGGGATCTGACAGCGGAGGCTAGGGCCCTACCGGGCCTATCACCCTCGTCGTAAATGCACGCTGAATGCTGTTTTCCGAGGAACTTGCATTCCCTATCAGCCGCCTCAGCATACTCATTCAGCTTCTCCCTAAGCAGAGCGTTAGAAGTATGTCCTCGAGCGTCGTGAGGCCTGCTCTGTTCTAGGTCTCGGAGCTCGGTTTCTAGCTTGCGCAATTCATCACGTAGTGATTTGAGGACGCCACCTCCTTTAGCAATGCACCACCCCCGTACCGTGACCTTAAAGGCCTCCCAAACCGTCGTGTGATTCGACACTGACCCCATGTTACGCTCAAAGAAGTCTTGAATGTCCTGTTCGAGTTCCGCCCTAAAGGCTGAATCCGTGAGATGTGCGGGGTTAAGGCGCCAGCTTAAATATCGGGAGGCATCAATGGGTATGAGCAGTGATAGTAGGACAGGTGAATGGTCTGAGAATGCCCTGGCAAGGTGTAGGGCATTAACTAGCCAAGATGTAAGGCCCGCCGATAAGAACACGTAATCAATACGCGCCCATGTGGAATGCACTGCAGAATGGTGTGTGCCCTGTTTGAGGGACGGGTGTAAGTGCCTCCAGGCGTCGATGTAGTAGTGTTCATCAACAATAGTTGACAGCGTACGTTGGGTGTGGGAGTAGTGTAAGGCTTGGGGGTGAGATCTGTCAAGGCCCGGTTCCAATGCTGTATTAAAGTCACCTCCCAATATCACATGGCCTATGCCCAATGTTTGAATTTTACCCCACATTGTAAGAAGCGTGGAAGTGTTGTCCGTATTGGGGCCATAGTAGCAGGCGAAGAGGACAGTATGCGAGTGGAGTTTTCCCCAGACCATGCAATATCTACCACCTGAATCTACCTCTGTCCCAGCGGGTGTAAACCGCCTCCATCGTCTGACCAAGATCGTCACCCCCCTGGCATAATTTGAGTAAGAGGAGAATACCTTGCATGAGGCCCACCTAGACGCAAATAGAGGAGAGCTATCTGGCAGTAGGTGTGTTTCCTGAAGCATGGCTATTGATACGCCCTGCCTGTCTAGGTATCCCAGAATTTGTCTCTTTTTCCTTGGGTTGTTCAGCCCACGAATATTCCATGAGACCAGCTGAAACTGCTGTGCCGGTTGTGCACCTGCTACGTCACCCATTCAAACACAAAGAATCTTGCAGCATGTAAATTCATCATCAAGGACCAAAGCACAGTCAATATCATAGAGACAACAGTTCCACCCCATTATTCCCCCACAAGACCCACCCAGAACCTGCGTTACCAACATTACAATAATATCAGCATTAGATCGGAGTGTCTTCCCACCCACACCGGCAACCCCAACTGGCCGGGTATACAGCCCCCTCCCACCTTCCCAGAACCAAAACGGAACCAAAACCAGAAAAAGTACTACATATGCCCCTGCCCTAAGGAGGGATGGGGTGTTTAGGGGTTCGCCCATTGGGGGTCAGAAACTAGGGGCACCAAACCTGCCAACCACCTCCCTACTTACACCCACAGACACCAGGCTTACCCAGGTCGCCTATTGTGGGACGGAGGTGGGTGACCGAGCACTCAGTTACACTATAGACCAGTGAGATTTAATTCAGAACAAGCACCTCACAAGGATACGTAGGTATCAGTCTCCGCATAATCAATGTTCAGGGACTGTTTGACCCCGAGGGACAATATCACAGTACGTCATTTCAGTCCTGTTGTGACATTGGTGATTGTGACCTGGAGCGTCGACGTGCTGCCTCTTCACTGTTCTGTTCTTTCCTGTGTTGCTTGATAAAGTCTTCCACCTGCTGTGGATTTTTAAAGTAGTGATGCTTGCCATGAAGAGAAATTTTTAATTTTGCCGGGTACAGCATGGCGTATGGGATCTCCTGCGCCTGGAGTTTCTTTTTGATGTCTGCAAATTTACGTCTGGCCTCTTGGACCGAGGGGGTAAAGTCAGGGAAAAAGGAAGGTGTTGTGTTGCCATAGTTCCCAGTCCTCAGTTCTCTCGAACGTCTCAGAACCGCGTCCCGGTCTCTGTAGTTTAGAAAGCGCGCAATGATGGGACGAGGTTGGGCTCCGGGAGGAGGGAGAGCAGCCAAAGACCTGTGGGCTCTCTCGACGATGAGGTGTGAGGAGAAGGAGTCTTTCCCAAACAGCTCCATTACGAGGTTCTCAACAAAGATCTCCATTTTCCCTGTGTTGGTGGACTCCGCAAGGCCTAAGATACCGACGTTATTACGGCGGGATCTCGCTTCCAAATCATCGTTCTTGTCCGCTATTATTTTAAGCAGCCTGTCCATTTGAGTGACCTGTCTGCTAGTTGAGGTAGCTCCGTCTTCCAGTTCCGAAATCATGTCTTCTTGTTCTTTGATACGAGTGTCATGTTGCTCCAGCTTGGCCACCACGCTGTCCATACGAGTATTTATGGTATCAATTTTGGAGTCTATTGTTGACAGGCTCTGCTTTGAAGCTAACAAGAGTGTTTTCCAGTCTTCCTCCTGAGGGGCCAGGGCGGTAGGACTGCCCTCCGTCTCCTGCGTCGTTTTGGAAGTTTTCTTGGATTCGAAAGGGATTTTAGACTGTCTTGCATCATTGCGGCCCATGTCCCGCCTAGGCGTCTGCGATGCAATGGAAGAAGTGGCCGCCAGTTCTTAGGAGGGTTCAGGCTGAGGGGGGTGGAGGGGGGGGGGGGCTGTTGCAGACTGGACGGGAAGGCAGGGTGTGGGTTGTAGAGCGTCCGTTGCAGCAAGCACTAGATGAATGGGGGTTCCGGGCTACCAGACACACTGATTGCGCAAGGCGTAAATCGCGGGAAGCGGCTGTATTGCGGACCGACGTTCCACGCAATGGCCGCAGGTAGTTCAGGCCTCGTGCTAATTCGCGTAGTCGCCACTCCAGATTGGGATGCAGAGAACAGACCGATAGATCGCAGGTACAGGGATGCAGCTGGTATGGATCCGCGTTCAGGGGAGGGGGCAGCTTTGTCCACTCGGTCTGCTGCAGGGAAGCCGGTAGGATACGTTGGGCGCAGTACCTGTTGAAGCAGGCCTAAACAGTGGCGTGGCCTTGCAGGAGGTAGGTATTTTCGAGAGGGCCCCACGTGGTTGTCAAGTCCTCGGAGATACCGCATGAGAGCAAGCAATCCAGCACCAGTGCCCGAGGACCCGCAATGGCCTATGCGGTGTCCGCAATGGGTTCAGCCGAGTCCCTGTAGGCCGCGAAGCACCGGGTTTGCGTGGGCGGCTTGCCCGTAGATCGGGGGGCCCCTAGTCGATGCAGCAGAGGGGTGAGTAGCGGCGCCAGTCGGACGAGTGACTGTAGCTCCGCAGATGGCGCTTCAGATATGCAGTGCCGTGGGAATAGGCAAATGTCGGCCCACCCGCTGAATAGGAGGGCCTAAGGCGGTAAATGGCAGCCGGACCCGAGAGGATGTAAGCGCGGCCAGATACGTCCACAGCGCCGGGGAGGGGTGGGGGGCGAGGGTGTTGCAAATTGCAGGCGGCGCTCACCTCCAGTATCAGCCAGGGTCACTCCGACAGCGCCGATGTCCCCCGGGCTCCCAGGGCATTCGGTACCCTCAGGAGGGCAGGTCTCTCCCGGCAGTTCCGCACAGGCCGCGAAGCCTCGGCCTTTCTTGGCGGGATGGGCCGGTGTACGGGAGCCTTCTCTCCGACGCAGCAGTCCGCTCAGAGTTCTCCAGTTGCTGTCTCCGCGTCAGGTTGGGCTTTTCGGTCAAGTGAGGTACCGCTGCGCTCAGCACGGTGTAGCGGAAGCAACGAGACGATGCTTGGACCGAATTCTCCGGTCAGGATCACTGCAGGATAGAGAAAGGTGCTCGATCTGGGGGGAGCCTCACACCAGTGCGGCCATCTTGGTTTGGCGCCACCTAGCACCCCTGGTCTAGACCTTTGTTAACCCGGTTAGCTAACTGCTTATCATCTAACACTACAAGTTTTGTTGGATCCCTCTTTCATACCAGACACACAAGTTACTACTTGTGTAACGATATATCTGTAAGAGACATTAGTTAGTGATAGATTCCTTACCTTAGAATATCCCCAAGCGTCAGACTGGATCCGGAAATGTTTGCGTAGCAGTACCCTTGCGCGTCGGTAGGCGTCGTCTGCGGCTCCGCGTCCGTCGTCGGCGTCGTGGGCACCGTGATGACGTCGTTGGAGTACTTAGACGCCGCCTCCGCGTGCTGACGTCAGTTCTTAGACACAGCTTTTCCGCGCCAGAAACGCAGAGCCATGTTAAAAACCAACACTGGTGCCATTGAAACTAGGGCCCTGAAAGGGGATGGCCTTAACCCTAGATATCGGTTCACAGAACGGGGAGGATGGGTGGGTCGGTAAGGAATCTATCACTAACTAATGTCTCTTACAGATATATTGTTACACAAGTAGTAACATGTGCATCTGAAAGAGATACGTTAGTGATAGATTCCTTACCTTAGAATAGATACCCCAGCAATACCAACCCCGGTGGTGGGTCTGCGAACCAATAATCACACCAGAAAGTCCTGGAGGACAGAACGCCAAAGAAGCCATCCCTCCGGACTTGGCTGTCCAGGCAGTAGTGTCTCGCGAACGTGTGCAGCGAGGCCCACGTAGCTGCCTGACAAATGTCCTGCAAGGCGACTCCCCGGCCCAGAGCAGTAGTAGTCGCCGTGACCCGAGTGGAGTGGGCCTGGAGCCGAACAGGAGGTTCCTTCTTAGCCAAGGAGTAACACGCTTGGATGCACAACACGATCCACCGAGAGATGGTCTGCCTGTGCACCGCCCGTCCTTTCTTAGCGCCCACGTAACCAACAAAGAGTTGGTCATCCACCCGGAAATGGTGTGTGCGATCCAAATAGAATGAAATCGCACGTTTTGGGTCCAGACGGTGGAGACGCTCTTCCTCCTTTGAGGGATGTGGAGGCGGAAAGAAGGCGAGCAAGGTGATGGACTGCCCGATGTGGAAGGCTGTGACTACCTTGGGCAGGAAAGAGGGCTTTGTCCGCAACACAACCTTGTCCGGATGGACTGAAAGGAGGGGAGGTTTAGAGGATAGAGCCTGGAGCTCACTCACTCTCCTGGCAGAGGTGATGGCAACCAGGAAAGCAGTCTTCAGAGTAAGAAGGCGGAGATGACAAGAGAAAGAAGGAAGAGAAGAACCTCAGAAAGAGGGGCAGAAAGAGGATCCACAGCCTTTGCTGTGCACCATGCCACAAATCTGTTCCACCTGCAGGCGTATACCGACTTTGTGGAGGGACGCCTGGCTGCCAGAATGATATTACAGACTTCAGGAGGCAAGTCAAATGGCCTCAACTGTCGCCGCTCAATCTCCAAGCATGGAGGTGGAGACTGGACAGGTTCGGGTGGAGGACCGTCCCCTGTTGCTGCGACAGAAGGTCCTCCTGAAGAGGCAGACGAACCGGGGGATCGACTGACATACTGAGTATCTCGGGATACCAGTACCTTCGTGCCCAGTCCGGAGCCACAAGGATGACTTGGGCCCGGTCGCATTTGATCTTCTTCAGCACTCTGGGCAGAAGTGGAATAGGCGGAAAGGCGTACAACAGACGCAACTCCACTCGTGACGAAAAGCGTCTCCGAGCGAGTGCCGCCTTGGAAATTCCAACGTGCAGAACTGATGACATTGCACGTTCTCTTCGGTGGCGCATAGATCTAACCAAGGCTCTCCCCACTGCTGAAAGAAGCCTTCCGCCACGTCCGAATTCAGACGCCATTCGTGATCCATCATGCACCGGCGGCTTAATTCGTCCGCCCTGGCGTTCAGAGAACCTGCCAGGTGTTGAACCATCAGGGTCACACCCTGATGTTCCAGCCACTGCCAAAGGCGCGGAGCCTCCTGGCAGAGGGTCCACGACCCCACCCCGCCCTGTTTGTTGCAGTACCACATGGCGGTGTTGTCCGTGAACACCTGCACTACACTCCCCCGGACAGAGGGGAGTAATGCCGTCAGTGCTAGACGAATCGCCCGCAGCTCCAAAAGGTTGATATGGAGCCGGGACTCCGCCGGAGACCAGAGGCCTCTGATCTCCGCCTCTCCCATGTGGCCTCCCCAGCCCTGGAGGGACGCGTCCGTCACAACTACGTGCTCCTGTTGGGGAAGGGAGCGGGATCTGCCGCTGACCCAATCGCGGTCCGTGAGCCACCACTGCAGCTGTCTCACAGTACCCTCCGAGATCAGGACATGGTCGGACAGGTTGCCCTGATGCTGGGCCCACTAAAACTTCAGGTCCCACTGCAGAGCCAGCATCCGCCAACGGGCGTGATGCACCAGAAGGATGCAGGAAGCCATCAGCCCCAGAAGCCGCAGCGTCAACCTGACCGAAACTCGGGATAAAGGCTGAAAGATTGGAATCAGAACCTGTATATCCCGAACCCGCTGCTCGGGTGGATAAACCCGAAACTGAGTCAAGAACCGCTCCGATGAAAAGGAGCTTCTGAGAGGGACACAGGTGTGACTTCGGAACATTGTTGGAGAACCCCAGCTGGTGCAAGAGGTCTGCCGTCGTCTGAAGGTGGCTGACGACTGTCTGGGGCGAGCCCGCCTTCAACAACCAGTCGTCGAGGTAGGGGAAGACAAACCCCTAACCTGCGCAGATGAGCTGCGACCACCGCCATCACTTTTGTGAACACCCGTGGGGCGCTGGTAAGGCCGAAGGGGAGAACAGTAAACTGAAAGTGCTTGTGGCCTACCGTGAACCGCAGGTAGCGCCGGTAGGACGGGGATGTGGAAATAAGCGTCCTGCAAGTCCAACGCTACCATCCAGTCTCATGGGTCCAGGGCAGCTAAGACCTGAGCCAGAGTCAGCATTTTGAACTTCTCCTTCCGGAGGAAGCCGTTGACGTTCCGTAGGTCCAAGATAGAGTGTAGGCCCCCTTTGCTCATCTTGGGTACCAGAAAGTAGTGGGAGTAGCAACCACATCCTACTTCTGGCCCAGGAACGCGCTCGATGGCCCCCTTGGCCAAGAGGGCCGAAACTTCCTCCTTCAGAAGCCGCAAATGATCCCCCGATACGCGGTGGTGTTGCGGTGGCATGGCTTGAGGGATCGTCTCGAAGGGGAGGGAGTAGCCCCTTCGGACGATTTGCAGCACCCACCTGTCCGATGTGACAGTGCGCCAGTGGGAGTGGTGATGGTGAACCCTGCCCCTCACTGGCGTCACATGGGCCGAAAAGCACGGACTAGGAGGGTTTTGAGGTGGATACTGCAGGGGAGGGTGTGGACTGGCTTTTCCGTTGTCCCCGACCGCCTCCACAGCGATTTTCAAGGCCGCCACCGCGTTGGATGTTAGTCTGCAGTGCGTGGCTGGCAGCACGTGTGGGGGCGCCCCTTCCTTGGCCACGAAAGGAGCGAAAGGCACCTATTTGCTGGGGCGGGGCCGAGAGGCCCAACGACTTGGCCTTAGCCCTGGAGTCCTTAAAGCGCTCAAGCGCATGGTCTGCTTTGTCGCCAAAAAGGCGACGGCCATCAAACGGCATGTCCATCAGTGTATTCTGGACATCGGCCGAAAAGTTGGAGGACCTCAACCAGGCGTGGCGACGAATCACCACCGTTGTTGCCATCGTTCTGCCTAGTGAGTCGGTGGTATCCAGCCCACACCGGATAGAATATTTTGCTGCATCCCGGCCTTCCACAAGGGCTTGGCCGAGTTTGGCCCGTACCTCCAACGGACACTCTGGCAGCAATTCCGCGACCGTGTCCCACAGAGAGTGGGTGTAGCGGCTCAAGAGGCATGCAGTGTTGGGAGACTGCAGTCCCAGACTAAGGGATGAGAATACCTTTTTGCCGTACTGCTCATACCTCTTGGATTCCCTGTCTGGCGGAGCCGACGGGAACGCGGTCTGGGAATTGGACGCCTGGATGACCAGACTCTCGGGGGTGGGGTGGGTGGACAGGAAACATGGGTCGCCCGGGGCCGGGCAGTGGAGTCTGGCCACGTTCCTATCTACGGGCGAACCCATAGCGGGCCTGGACCAAGTGCCCAAAAGAACGTCGGTCAAGGCCTCATTAAACGGCAGCAGAGGCTCGGCTGAGCTTGACTGCGGTTTAAGGACCTCAGTGAGGAGGTTAGTCCTCACGGCCGCGACGGGAGCTCAAGGCCCAGGGCCTTGGCCGCCCTCATCAACACCACACTGTAGGTTGCCCCCTCCTCCGTAGCCACAGTAGGAGGCGAGACAAAGCCAGTGTCTGGTGAGGTGTCCAGACCACTGGCATCCCCAAGTCCACCTGTCCAGTCCTCTTGAGACTGACACTCTCAGTTCAGAGGGTCCCCAGACCCCTCCCAATACTCCTTCACCCACCCCCTGATAATCAGGGTTGTCAAACGATGGGGCCGGTTCAGAGAAGCTAAACTCCCCAAGTGGCGGCGAAAGCGGCGCCCAGCGGCGCCGTTCCTACGCCGGAACCGGAGCGAGGGAGGCATCGGGGAAGGCGCCGCCCGAGGACGGCGCAGGAGGTGACAACTCTGGGACCGGCGCCGGTGAGGTCCTTAGGTCAACCGGCGACGACCCGGATCCCGAAGTGGATCCAGTGGGGCCCTGCGGCGCCGGACCCGAAGGTGCCGGCGGCATCGGGCCGAAGCACCCAACGGCGTCGGGCCGAAGCCCCCGATCCGCTAGGGGCCCTAGACGGGTCCGCTGGGCCCGAAGGCGCCGAGGAACCCGTCGGGGAAGAGAGGGACCTCATGGCCATGAGGAAACGCTCAATCTCCCCCGGCGTCGCGTTCTGCCCAGGGACCGGAGGGTGTGGAGCAGGCCGTGACGCCCGCGACTCTGACGGAGCCACGTGGGCGGTGTCACCCGAACCCCCAGCCGCGTCGCGCAAGCGTTGGGGGTAGTCAGAAGAGCGCTGACGTCTCTTCGACTTCTTGTGATTACCTGACGACGACTTCGACCCGGAGGAGTGATGCCGACTCTCGGAGCTGTGATGGCTCCGACCCCGCGACCTGTCCCTCGACCTCCTGTGGGACCGGGACCTCTCGCGGCGAGGGGCCGACTGCCGGAGTTCGAGTCTAGTCAAAAAGTGACTAAAGTACTGCTTTTTCCAGATCTGCGCATGCTGGCGCGGAAAAAAGAAGAACTGACGTCAGCACGCGGAGGCAGCGTCAAAGTACTCAGACGATGTCATCACGGCACCCACGACGGACGCGGAGCCGCAGACTACGCCTACCGACACGCAAGGGTACGGCTACGCAAAAATTTCCGGATCCAGTCTGACGTCTGGGGATATTCTAAGGTAAGGAATCTATCACTAACGTGTCTCTTTCAGATAGGTATTGTCTCTGTGGGGTAGAGCTTCCTTATAGCGCTCTGTCAACATCAACTGGTTAAGGTACTGAAAATCCTTGGCCTTCACCCCTCTTTCCCACTCATTCCAATCATTACATACACCATGAATCCAAGTCTCACACGGAACATCATCCGTTCTTTTGCAGTATATTTCCAGGTATTGAATTGGCCTCAGTCCAAACTTCTAAGGAGAGTTTTCTTAATTCGCTCATACACCATCTGGTCTACCCCAGGCACCCTTCATATGAAGTATGTCCCTTTCAATGGCATGCTCCCTACTAAGACAGCTGCCTGAGATGCCTCATCAAGGCCTGCACCTTCCAAGCCACCTCAAAGCTCACAAACCATTCCAAAATATCCAGACCTTCCACATGCACATGATCTTTTGGAACCTTGGTCAACACCTGGCCTGAACTCTAAGTAGCCACTTATCCCAAATGGAGTGGTCATTGCTGTCATCCTATGTTTCTCTCTCTCAATGGCAATTTTATTTCCCTTTCCAGCTCTTTCCTTTTACTTCAGTTTCTCCTCCCAATCTCTGTTTCTCCTACCTTTCGCTCTGTTTCTCTTACCACTCTAGCAGTTTCTACTCCCAGGCCCATTCCTACTGTCTCTGAGGTAGTCTTTGCTTCTCCCTCTCTAACTCTCTGGCTTTCTCATCTTCCTCAGTCTTAACTTTCTGAAGTGCCAAGTGCAAGCTCAGGGTCTCTACTAAACGCAACTCTTGCAAGTGGTTAATGCCTGTGGTGACAGTGGTGCCCTAGATAATCGAGGTGTTGTACACACGTGGGGTATTCTAGAAACTAAAGATGGTGATTGTCTTGGTTAAACTATGGAAAATGTCAAAGGGGGCACACTCGGCATGAGTCTGGGACATATCTGTGCTAAGGGGATTCTAGAGCCTTAATCCACAGCGCTGGGGTATTCTAGAAATTAAAGGTGTTGAATGTCTTGGTGAAACTATGGCAAATGTAACAGGGGGCACACTCAGCATGTGTCTGGGACATATCTGTGCTAAGGGGATTCTAGAGCCTTAATCCACAGCGCTCGATTCCTGGGTTTCTAACAGTTCCCTCCCCAGGGTCAGCTACATCCTCCTCCCTTTCAACCATTATCTCAAACTGGTCTCTAATGAAATTAGCAAGGACTTTTCTGTCCCTACGGAATCCTCCACCCTCTGTACCAACATAAATAATTCATCTGATCTATGGACATGGTGCTGAGGTCAATTACCAACTCTATGTTCTCCAATGCCTAAGTGTTTTGCCTTTGAGAGTAGACCGAAATAAAACTGGACTTATTGCAACTCTGCTCCAAATTGGAAATGGCCAATGCCCCCTCTATCTTTTGACTCCTAAAGCGTTAGGCATCCCTTCGCTGCCACCAATTGTCAGAATTCTGTTCAAAGTGCCACAGGGCAAGCAGGGATTAGTGGGCCCAACCAATGTGGTTAAGGCCTTTTACTCCTGATGTCCCTTGGCCCACCCTACAATGGATCCCGCTCATCTGGGTCAAGCACCTCCTTTTGCACCTGATTCTCAGTTAGTAGCGTAGCACGAGC
Source organism: Lissotriton vulgaris (assembly GCF_964263255.1). Taxonomy (NCBI): domain Eukaryota; kingdom Metazoa; phylum Chordata; class Amphibia; order Caudata; family Salamandridae; genus Lissotriton; species Lissotriton vulgaris. The sequence continues at coordinate 1,313,864,073 of NC_141689.1, forward strand.
AGTCAAGGCTGCCTCAGATGGAAGTGTAGCTACACAACCATGCCTTTACATGCACACAGCACGCAGAATAAATCAATGTTCGGTCAAATATTTATTTTGTATAAAACAAGTATACTAATTCTACACATGCAAAGGTAAACTACATTCAATAGGCAATAATGCAGTCCCCCTTGAGGTAGGCACCCTAGTAGATCGCCAGCCCACCCCCCACACTACCAAGTTCCCATGTAACAGGTGTGCTGTTATTCCCAACTCACATTTGGCAACTTTCAGGGACTGTAAACTACATGGCCATGTTAAGGGTTTTTTTTCCTCTTGGACTTAGTCAATAAGGTGTAGTCACTTCGAGTCAAGTGGAGTTGTAAAAACCAGATGCAGTATATTCCCCAGGGACTGGAATGCCCAGTTCTCTGCTTACCCGCTCAGGCGGTACGAGCCCTGTCAGCTGTGCAGTGTGGTCCTGGCCCAGTTCAGCAAAGTCGAGCTGCACGTGTCCACACGTGCAGCTTCTAACAGGCTTCGGTGTCATGACAATCTGTGTTGCTCCAGCTCCAGCCACACGCAGAAAGACTCTTTCTTCCTTGCTCGGGGATGGGGCAGTCCCCTTCCTCTGGCGGAGCTTTAACAGCATCTCCTCGGTCCGCGGACCTCCTCGGATACAAAGCCTCCCTTGTTTTGGTTGTAACAGCACTTCCGTATCACAGTCCATAAACCGGACCTATGGCATCAATGCTTCGAGCAGCCCCTCTCGGCATGCATGGTTGCTCCAACAAACCTTAATGTCCATTCACGCTGGCCTCAGGTTGCCTCTGCCCCTCCTGCCGTACGGGGTTGAGGCAACATCCTGCACAAGGGCGACAGCCTGATCGATGTGACAGTTTCTTGTCCCACAGTGATCCCTCCTGGCATGTAAGGTCACCAACTTTCACAATGCTGCACACAGGTAATGGCCAGATCGATGCAGCACTGTCCTTGGTGCGCAGTGGCCCATCCTGACTTACAGGCGTCACCAAACTTCACAATGACACACATGGGACACAGGCCGATAGAAGTGGCACTGTCCTTGGTGCATGGTGGCCTGTCCTGGCATGCAGGGGTTGCCAAACTGCACAATGTAGCACACAGGCAATGGCCTGATCAGTGCCGCACATCTTCTCACTCCTTGCTCAGGAGTCCCAGATGCCTGGGCTCATCTCTGGATGTTACTCTCCCCAACAGGCTCCTCTACTTCAAGGGCACACCGCTCATGGCGAGCAGTCAGGTACTGGTGCTCCAGACTTCAGGGCAGATAGGTGATCTTGGTTTCCCTGGGTGATATCCCCTCACCCAGCTGGGAGACTGGCAGGCTAGGCCCCTAGTACTGGTCACAGGAGAGCTCCTCCTCTTGATGCAACACGGCTGGCTGCTAGGCAGAGGACAAAGTTAGGATTTTAAACAACCCTTCTTATAGCTCTTTTCCATGCACACAATGAGTTTTAGGGCATGACCTTTGAGGTTTCATGTTGAGGTCCTTCTTTGAAATGGGCATCTCTCCCCTTTCTTCTTCCTCCTGTAGGATGTCTGTTACAGCAGGCAGGACTCTGAAGCTGATTAACCACTGGGTGTTAATGGCACAGCTTTTTCTCTTCCTAAATCATTTCTGACTGATAGAGAGCAAGCCGTAGAAATAGGCAACTTGGTATCTCCTTCATTTAGTCTACCATGTTAAGGTCCACAGGGCCCTTCTCTCAGCCCGTCGCTGTTTAACTTGTATGTCACCTCTTTGGCACAATTGATTAAATCCTTTGGATGTGCCATGGTGAAGTAAGCGGACAACTCCCAAATTATTGTCCTAGTTACTAGCAACAATCACGATACAGCAACTAGATTCCACAACTGCAGGCAACAGATTAGCAAGTGGATGCTGGAAAACTGCCTGAAATTTACCTCAGGGAAGAATGAGGTTTTGCTTTTTGGATCCTATGTCTCTTTCAGGTTACCCAATTGGTAGCTTCAGGAACTTGGGAACCTTTCCCGTCCTGCAACAAAAGCTAAACATATGGGAGTAATCTTTGACGCAATCCCTTTCCTTCAAATACCAAGTTAGTTCCATCAGTTCTGCAACTTTTTACATTCTTAAAAAGGTGAGAGAAATTCTTTGATTCCTCGCTCAGGCTCCGAGAAAGCAGTTGTTGCAGCGCTCGTGTTCTCGAGGCTGGATTACTGTAATTACCTTCAGAAATGCCACACTTTTTGCCACACTTCAAGTCCTACAAAACACTGCTACCCGTCCATTGATAAAAATTCCTGGTCAGCAGTCAGTTAAAAATGCCCTACCCTTTTTTCATTGACTGAAGAAGAGAAATGGATTCAAGGCTTTATCCATGGTCTTCAGGGCACTACAGAAGGTCAACCATGATTATCTCAAACACCGGTTTTGCTGGTACACTCAGAGAAACCTTCGCTCTTCCAATAACAAATTGGTTAGGGTCTCAAGTTTTCGCCTGTATAGGTGGGGTGGCAGGAGTTTTGTCTCCTCCACTTCCAGACTTTGGAACACCCTTTGCACACTTTTAAAGAAGTCATCCAATCTGCTTTTTTTAGAAAAGCCCTTAAAACATGGCTCTTCAGTCAGTAAGCACTATCTACTCTCAAACTCAGGTCTTATCTTTTTATATTCGTAGATCCTACAGTATCTTCTGATTTTCAGTGGGTATCGCCTGCATGCCTTCGGGAAATAGCTCACGCTTTATAAATATGAAATCAAATCAAATTAATTCAACCCACAACAAAATTCATTGGAGTGACTAGAGTTCGCACCTGAAGGTCAGCGACGGTGATATGTGCATGAAAGGTTAATCCTGGGCCCTCATCCCTACCCTTTATGATTCTCTTACCAGCCCCATCTCCCTCTTCCTGAGATGTGTACAGGCCCTTTACTTGTGTTCTGTCACTGTATCAAAGGACACTTTGAAATGCACAGGGAGAGCCTGTCTGGCTCCCCCTCAACCAGTGCTTTTCCCACCCAGTTTACAGGAATGCAGCAATATACAATTCTTTCAGATGGAGATTCCTCTAATCCTCATGTTTTCAGCAGGCAGGCCTTGGCTTCCCCAAATGGAACCCAAAGTACTCCTCGTAATTTACCAGTGCAGGCACTTCTGCACTCAGCATACATTCACAGCACTCTCCATTGTCTAGTACAGATGTGTCCATGTACCATGCTACCACCAGAATTTCCACATGTAGCACATGCACTCAATCTGCGCACACTGTTTAACCCCTTAGATGCGCGCAAATTGTTTCCGCAGTGCTGGAAAATTTCACTTGTGCGCAACTCGAACGGCTCCCGGCCATCCGACACACACCCCACCCGTTGCGTCAGACAGCCGGGAGCCGTCTGACGCATCCAAAGGATTAATACTAATTACTCGGTACTGCACCAGGGTGTGCCACTTTAAACACATCCTGCCAGGGCACACACATTCAACCTGGTCCAGGCCCAGGGTTTGTTAAACACACAGCAGTGGAACTTTTGAAAAGGTGAGTGAGCCTGTAGGCCTCACTCAAATGACACATGATAAAAAGGACCTGGTCACAACTGCTGATCATTACACAGTATGCTGCCACTACCATGCTTGTGCTGTTTAACTTCTGGTGAAGGCAGAATCTTTCCATCACTAAGAGGAAAGCATTTTGAGCACCCCTCCCGGTCCAACAAGACCGCAATTCATGAGACAAGCTTATGTCATGGCACACACGCGTGATCCGTGTCTATACCAACAATAAAAATCAGCATGGGGGGGGGGGGGTTGGAGCTTGCCAGCGTCGATGGCGGACGTCTAGGTGCTGAGCTCCGCACCATTACCCATTCCGATCCTGCTAAAAATCCTTAATTAACGGAGGCAGGCAGTCCCCGGAGGGGGTGTCACCCCTCGGAGCTCAGCAACAGAGACTGCGGTGTCTCCTGGTGAAAAACGGTGGCCGGAGACGAAGTTGCGGTGCGGGGCTGCATCCTCGCGGACCAGGCCGCAATCCCCGGACTTTCCTAGGGAGCTGCCCGGCCTACGTCGCTGTGAGTGCGGCTGGATTGGCGGAGACGGGCCCGGTCCTGCCGGAGCCCTAACAGAGAGGAGGACGCTGTGGACAGGAGCCAACCGCGGGAGCCACGGGGGGTGAGAGCTGCTGCAGCGGAGTGTGAGGAAGGGGGGAAAAAAAGCCTTGCAGCGCCCTATAACTGAAGGAGACCTAGCGAGGGCCTGGCTACGGCGGTACGCTAGACCGGGAAAACATCGCCTCCCTTAACAGATGGCTTCCCGGAGCTGCGGCACTACAGACAGGCTTGACCCCAGACGGATCCAGTGACATTGCCTAAAACGGTGGGCCTGCGCCATGAGCGCGTATACAGGCTGGAAACACGCGTAGCTGCCGCTGCAGGAGGTGGGCCTTCCCAAGCAAATACCCTCAGCCCCTTGCCTACACAACGACTAGAGTTGGCAAGAGCCCAGGTACAGGAGGGCTGACACGAGCGCAGGCTACCAAGAGGGCAAGAGGTGAGGCCACAGGACTGAGGGAGGGTGGTGCGGGCTGGACTCACTGGACTACTGCCCCTCTCCCCTCCCCGCCATCTTGCGACGCAGTACCCGGACACTAGGCCTGCCACCATTACAAAATCTACTGCGGAGGAGCGCCGAGAGCTGCTGAGCCTACCAGCGCATGGTGGACGCCTGGTCGGGCCGTGTTTGCACACTAGGTATTGCTGCCATAAAGAGCGCGACCACGCTTGGCGAGGTGGTTGGGAGGATAGGTGTGCTTGCGGCTGCGGTGGACAGTATCCATCGCATTTGTACCTAACGCCGCGGCTACACCATCGAGTAGCGCAACCGGGAGGGCAGAGGGGGACATAACTTGATTACCATAGGGCCAAGGCCTCTATCGCTGAAGAGGCTCTTGGGTCGGGTCTGGTTGCAAGCTGATTGAGGAGAAAGCCTTTCAAAATGGCGGCTTCAGAGGGGCGTATGCGGGGAGAGTAGGCTGCACCCTCAGCCCTTGCGGGTCCGTGGCAGACCTTTCCTGTGACATACCGAACGTCAGTCAGTCGAAGCTGGCTGGGAAGGTGTGCAGAAATAAGGAGTATATGCGAGTGAGGCACGGCAGTGCGATATTTGGGACTCAATGGTGCTGATTGTCCGGCAAGTTGGAGAGCGCTAAATGCACTAGTCATCAGACCAGGAGGGTGCTGTAGAGAGGAGACCACACTGGTTCGAAGGAGCGGGCTGACGTGGGATTGGTGGCTGGAGCATCGCTTCAGAATTTGTTTCTGTCGGGGGCGTGGCTTGCGCGCCGGCCAAGATGGCGGCGTAGTCCCGGAGCTCCGTATCGAGCCTCGGAGCCTCGTATTTCTCTGCGGCACGGAGGGGCTTTTCTGCAAGCGGTGAGCCGTTTTGGAGAACCGGAATGTGAGACACGTTGGCAGCCGTCTCTGTTTCCCGGCTCCGAGCTCATTTTACCTGTTTTTCGCGGAGGATCGTTTTCTTCATGGTAGCGGCCGCCATTTTGTGCGCCGGCCGCACTTCCTCATAGCGGCCGGCGGGAAGGTGCCTCACAAACCCTAATCGTGCCGCTTCTGCTACCATCCATCCTCCAATGCACGTTTTTTCAAAGGTGAGCCTCCCTATTGAGATTTGAAGTGCCTCATGATGCTCATTATATCCTCGCTTGGAATGCCTTAATTTCAACCAGCCGCCATTTTCTGCATTTCCGCTTCTCTTCAGAGGCTCCTCTGCACTTTTCAATTAACGCACAGCGAAGAGGTTATTTACAATTCTTCAACATAGCACTGTAACGTCAGCGGTTAGTCATGGCTTGCAGATTACCGTACTTCTGATGTTCCCTGCATTTGTTCCTGCTGACGTCCTTTGCTGAATTCTATATATTAATTTGTGGAACTTTTCTTCTCTGTACAAGGCATAACTGACTATTGCAGCATGTTATGTTTGCCATTTTCGCAATTTCTTTTTGTTCCACTATTTGCATGCCACCCCTTTTATTCCATGCAAACTCTCGCATAACCTCTTCTTCTTTGAAGTGATTTCCTCACCATTCTCCTTCTGGCTGTGTCGAACCTGCTTTGAGACTACCACATAACAGTGCCTTTGTTGTTCTCAGGATCTTCAGAGCTTGCTCCGGAACTTTTCTGTTATGTTACTAGCTTGACTGCAATTTTATGCTCCTCTTCTGCTGTGCCTAGACATCTACGTCCTTTTACTGGACTTATTCACTTCTTTCAATTGTTTTCTTGAGTTCTCATGGGAAAACTTCGCAACTTGAAGCTCACATCTACTTCTAGGCTTCCGGTTGGTTCGGATTCTGACTCCCCTCTCCCAGACATGGAGGAAAACCGTTCATCAAAATCAGAGACACCGCACGGAGCCATTCCAAAGACTTCCAACGTGGGTAAAACGCCATCCTCTTTGGTTTCTTCTAAGCGTCTCAAAAAAGATCCACCTTCACCTGGGAGTTCGTCCTCCTCTTCCTCTATGGATCTCATACTAGAGGAACTATGTGCTCTCAAGCCTTTCATGGAAGCTACCACTAAAAATATGCAGGCAATGAAGGAGAAATGGTCGTCTCTAGATGCGCGTGTTCTCACCCTGGAACAGTCCGCAGACTCCTTGCAATCCTCTTGATCTCGTATTTCGTCCATGGAGGCGGAGATCCTACTACTAAAGAGACAGACAGAAGATTTGGAGAACAGGAATCGCAGAAACAACTTACGCCTCTACGGCCTTCCGGAACTTTCAGAAGGGTCTAATCCTACCGCTTTCTTCCAGTCCTTTCTTGCTAAGATTTTGGATGCGCCAGCTCCATCGTCTATCAATATTCAACGAGCTCATCGTCTTGGCCCTAGAGTTGCTACTAAACCAAGAGGTGTCATCATGCTTTTCCTTCAATATACCGACCTTCTTCAAGTTCTTTTTTTTATTTTTTTTATTATTTTTTAAATTTTTACAACTTTTCTCAAGAAAACATATAGAAGTTACAACACGCTTCAGCCTTTTAAGTCATTACAATACTGACATTACTCTTTTGGAGGCAGAATATAAATATAATCATAAGTACAAAGAATACTAAAAATAATAATAAGCAAATTTAACATACTTTTCAGCTTATATCTTCAGCTGAATATGCCCTCGCAACAACCTCCCCTTGCTGATTTATCGTCCCGTTTTTTCAATTTACAACTGGGTACCAGATCTTCTTACCCAAAGATCTACCTCTTTTACCTTTTCTATCATAAATTGCTTTTTCTAAGTTGTAGGTTGACAAAAGTCGAGCAATCCACATTTGAAAAGTTGGTGGTGCCCTATCAAGCCATAATGTTGCAATACATATACGATAAACTGCGGATACCATAAACATAAACTCACTAGGAATATCCTCGGCCCCCAACACTACCCCCAGCAATAATAATTCATCAGTAAGCTTAATTTTGAGACCGAGCGATACATCAATAAATTTCTCAATATCTTTTTTTAAGGAGTAAAGTTGTGGGCATTTTGAGAATACATGAATTATGTCTGCATCAGTCGCATCACACCTGGGACATGTAATTCCTGAGGTACCCCCCCACTGTGCAATCCTCGCTGGGGTGTGGTAGAGCGAGTACAAGGTCTTATAGTGCTGCGACTGTAAGGTCACAGAACATAAGATTGTACGACCCAAGTCTTCTTCAAGTTCTTTCTGCTGTCAAACTCCAGAAACAGATCATTTGGGAAGGTCATCGTCTCTACATCTCACAGGATGTCTCCAGGGCCACCGCAGAACGCAGGAAGCAGTTCTTGGACATGAGACCGCAGCTTAGAGCCCTCAATGCTCGATACGGCCTTCTGCATCCTTGTCTCTTCAAAGTTACTTATAAGGACAAAACTACCACCTACGAGGATCCTGCGGCCTTACAGGCCTTTCTTCGCCGACATGGTCCTGATGTTATGGATATGTCCAATCCTGGATGACTGGCTTATTAACTTCCTTTATCAATACATTTGACTGTGGTTTTGAATTTTCACTGTTCGCAATGTTGACGTTATGAGGCACTCAATTGTTGTTTCTTCTATGTTTTATCATATATGTTCACCTTTTCTTCATCCCATCTCCCTTATTATTCCTTGTATGCTCACGTTTTTGCCCTCGTGTCTCTCTTCTCTTAACAGGCACTCCCCTTCATCACTTCACCTCGTTTTTACCCTCTTCTCCCCTCGTACTGCCTTTTTTGGATGTCATCATATTTGAGGTTTTGATGTTTGCTCTGGATGTTCTCGTCGTCGTCTCCTGCCACCACCATCTCCCCCTTTCTGTTTGGTTCTCTCATTTTCGTAAGTATGTTTTTCAGTCGTTCGTCTCGGATATGTACTGTCTCTTTTTTCTCTACTGATGCTGTCCTCTTTCCTACTTCTCATATCATGAAGTCTTCTCAACTCTACTCTTCACCCTCTTCTCCCTCTTTCCTTCTCTATCTCATCTTCTCTGGAACTATCACTGCTCTTATCCTTGACTTCTTTTTCATTTCACTCATCTCTTCTACTTTTCTCATTTTTTCTCCATTGTATTTTTATGCATTATTAAGCATGTTGCTTCTAGTTACTTTCTAAATTGTTTCATTCCGTGTAACGACATGGAACGTTAAGGGATTAAATAATCCCATTAAAAGGCAGAGGGTTCTCTCGCATTTAGCAAGATTTAAAACTGATGTTGCCCTTCTGCAAGAAACTCATCTTATTGAACCGGAGGCTTTGAAACTTAAATGCTGCTGGGTAGGTCATGTTTTCTGTTCTCCTACGACATCTAGGAAGAATGGTGTTGTGCTTTTGTTACATAAAAAGTTGAATGTTTCATCGATTACTCATGAATGTGATGTTGATGGCCATTGGCTTATTGTTAATTTACTCATAGATAACATTCCCCTTACCCTTTTCAATGTATACGCTCCTACTGCAATCGATAGATCTTTCTATTTCTTCCAAGTTGTCCTCCCTTACTGGGGATTATATACTCCTTGCTGGTGATTGCAATCAGATTGTGGATCCCTTCCTTGACAGACACTCAAAAGTCACTTTTACTCCCTCTAAAATGCACACGCAATTTCTGAATTCCTTTAAAAATAATGCCCTAGTAGATATTTGGAGATTATGCAATCCTGCCGTTCGTGAATATAGTTTCTTCTCCCCTCCTCATCAATCCCAATCCCGTATCGATCATATCTTTCTCAGTAAACCTTTATCCCAACACGCTATTCGTTCAGAGATTGGCTCCATTTTACTCTCAGACCATGCCCCAGTTTTTGTAGACCTTGATCTGCTCCCATTCTCCCCACAATATGGCAGATGGCGATTTAACAATGCTTTACTTTTAGACCCCACTTTTGTTACTGAATTTACTGCCTTTGCCAACACATTTTTTCTTTTAAATCAAACCTCTGACGCTTCTTTTGTTATGATCTGGGATTCATTTAAATCAGCTTCTAGGGGTTTTATCATTAATTTTGTATCACAGCGGAAAAAAATTACAAACGGCCAAGTCGGAGAAAATATTAGCTGGCATCAAGGCTTTAGAACATGCTTATTACGTCTCTAAATCTGAATCATCCCTTAAAGCTCTTATTGATGCAAAAATCTCTTTTAATGAATTTACAACAGATGCCGCTTCGAATACCCTTCTTAAATGTAACTCTAGATATTATGGAGGTAAAAATAAAATGGGGAAGCTCTTGGCTAACTACTTAAAGATTCGTAAAGAACGCACAAAAATCCAATCTATTAAAACCTCTTCTGGTGAATCCACTTTTAAAGATAAAGAAATTCTTACAGAATTTTCTAAATTCTATGATACGCTTTATACTCCCGAACAGACTCCCACGACTGATGATCTTCTTGCTTATTTTAATTCTATCCCTTCTCCCCCGATCTCTCATGTTGATTTCCACACTTTGGAACAGGACATTTCTCTTTCTGAAATCTCCCATGCTGTTTCTAAACTTCACCATGGTAAATCCCCAGGCCCGGATGGTTTTACAATTGAATTTTATAGCCATTTTGCTTCTCTTCTTCTTCCTAAACTCCTACTTTTATTTCAATCTATTTCTGACGCCGGCGCCTCTAGCGGCTCTTTTCAACAAGCCTTAATTTGTTTAATTCCAAAAGAAGACAAAGATCACTCTCTTTGCAAAAATTATAGACCAATATCTTTGGTCAACACTGATTATAAAATTCTAGCAAAAATATTAGCCTTACGTATGGACCCTCTTTTACCGGATATCATCGGACCAGAACAATCAGGTTTTGTCAAGGGGCGTCTATCATCAGATAATTCCCGAGTTTTTCTTAACATACTTGGCAAATCTTCTTCTCTCATTCTTCCTTTCGCGGCTATCTCTCTAGATGCAGAGAAGGCTTTTGATCGGATTGGGTGGGACTTCATGTTTCAGGCTTTACGTTGGATTGGTATTCCTCCTAAATTTATTTCTATTATATCTTTACTTTACTCCAACCCCCAAGCTTCTATTTTTGTTAATGGAATGTCCTCGGATTACTTTTCCCTACATAGAGGAGTTAGGCAAGGTTGCCCATTGTCTCCCCAACTTTTTATTTTAGCCTTAGAACCCTTCCTTACTAAAATTCGTTTAGACGACACTATTTCCGGTTTTCATTTTGGTTCCCAACAAGTCAAACTTTCGGTTTACGCCGATGATATTCTTTTCTATTGCTCCGACCCTGCCACTTCCATTCCTTCTTCTCTTCAACAAGTTTCTTCTTTTTCTGCAGTTTCCGGGTACCGCTTGAACGCTGACAAGTGTGAAATTCTACCTGTAAATCCTCTTTGTCAGAAACATCTTTTTTCTTCTACGGGTTTTTCATGGCAACCATCCAAAATCAAATACTTAGGGGTGTGGTTTGCTCCTTTGTTGTCCGATACTCTCAAACTAAATTTTGACTATGTATATAAAAAAATGGATACAGCTATCACTCGTTGGCATCCGCTCTTTTTGTCCTGGTGGGGTAGACTTAATTCTATAAAAATGATGCTTTCTCCCCTGCTTCTTTATACAATTTCCATGCTTCCTTTACACATTCCCCACTCTTTCTTTAAGAAAATTAATTCTTTGTTACTGAAATTCCCCTGGAACGGTAAACAACCTCGAATAGCCCTCGCTTCTTTGCGTAAAGACAAATCTCAATCTGGAGTACGCTTTCCCGATTTCAAACAATATCATCGTGCTTTTTCCCTGAAACAATCAACTCACTGGTTTTCATCTGATTTGCCTCATCACCCCCCTGTTTGGCTAAACATGGAATCTTCCTTCATTTCTCCTTTTACCTTCCGTGAATTCTTATCTTTTACATCTTCCTTAACTCGTCTCCGCTCTCCTATTCTTTCACACTCTCGTAAACTCCTTTCTCCCTACTTAAATTCTTCCTATCCGTCTCTTCTCTCTCTTCACAAACAACCGATTTGGAATAATTCACTTCTCAAAATAAATAACCGTACCATATATTGGAAAACTTGGCATTCTCGAGGACTATCCTGGATATCTCAATTATAAACTCAAGATATACCTCTCTCATTTCAGGATCTTCAATCTCTTTTTTCTCTACCCGCTTCTACCCGAACACAATATAACACCCTTTATCCAGTCTTGCTTTCATGTCTTCAAAATCTTTCATCTTCCAATGAGATTCCTGCAGATTGCAGACACTTCCCTCCTATTGGAAACTTCTCCCTCTGCATCCACTTTATATAATTCTTTTCGTCTTACCAATGATAGATTAAAATCTCGTACTGAACTTGCGTGAGAGCTGGACTTTTCTCAGACCTGGCCGGTCCTTTTTTGGGATAAAATTTGGACTAAACTTCATAAAACCTCCAGAGCTGCTAACACTACCCAAACTTTATTTTTCATCTATCACAGAATTTTATTTACCCCACTTGCCTTATCCCGTTTTTCAACAGATACCCCCTCTTCCTGTTGGTCCTGTCCATGCCCCTCTGCTGATCTCAAACATATGTTGTTCGACTGCCCTCCTATCTCCCAGTTCTGGCAGTCGGTCTGGAAGAAAATTCAAAAGATTTTTCAGTTTCAGGTCCCCTTCTCACCCTCATTAGTTTTCCTTGGTTCCCTCTCGTCAGATCTTCCTCATCCCTCCAGTCACTACCCTTTACTTGACCTTTTCCTTGCTGTAGCTTTACATGTTATTACTTCTAATTGGAAACAAGCTGCAAATGTTACTTATCAATCCTGGTGGAATGCAATTTGTTTTAATCACCAACTATGTATCTCCCATTTCCCTAGCTATTAAGCGTGACCTGCTCTGGCTCCCTTTGGTAACTTATCTCTCCTCATCAGCTCCTGTTCATCCCTCCCCTGCTCCGGATACAGTTGAAGTTAGCAAGCCCCCGTGATTTCCTTAATTCCTGTTTATTTCTTCACATTTTTGATTACTACTATTATTGAGTTTTCTATATATTGTATTTTGCTTAATGTATCTTACTTTTCATGATATGTTCAGAATTTTTCATGCTTGTAATGCTTACTTTTATGGAGTTTATTTTCTAATGTTTACTTCCTCCAATTGCTTATTGTAACTCTTCTTTTTCCCCCTCCCCCTCTCTTACCCCTTTTTCTTCAATAAATCAAACTTAAAGAAAAAAGAATTTTTTTCTGTCCAGGTGTGGTGAGACCAGTAGTTTCGACGACCTGTCTGTTCACCATGGGCAAGGGCGACAAGACCCACACCAAGCTGGCATTCGACCAACGGCGGGCAAAGGTGCCGGAATCTCAGGCGCCCGAACCATCACCACGTGCCAGGGCCCCTGAGAGCTCAATGTGCACGGATATCAGAGAAATACTGGTGTCTATGGAGAAAGGACTACAAGACAGTATGGCGCCAATTGGTTCCAAAATTGATGCTCTCACGTACCGCATGAGCAGAGCGGGTGGACAAACATGCGGAACGCCTTGACATGTCAGAGAGGCGTCTCACTGAAGTGGAAGAAGCGCAAACGGAATGGGACAAAGACCGCAAACGGTTAGGTAGACTACTCCAGGTCATTCAGGATAAGTCGGAGGACATGAAAGCCCGCTCGAGGCGCTCGAACATTCGCATTACGGGGGTTGCGGAGACGACGCAAACTGGTAAAATGGAACTCTTTGTGGAGAAACTCCTAATTACTCTCTTGGGAGAGGACGTCTTCTCACCAATGTTTATCGTTGAAAGAGCTCACCGCACGCTGGGACCTCGCCCGCGTCCGGGGGCACCCCCGAGACCGATAATAGCAAAACTGTTGAACTACAGAGACCGAGATGCAGCGCTGCGGGTGGCAAGAGACAAAGGGAAGCTGCAGTTCGAAGGTATGGATATCTCCTTATACCCGGACTTCACTGCGAAGGTTCAAGAGGAAAGACGACACTTCGCGCCATACAAGAAGCAACTCCGTGAACTAGGGCTGGACTACGCGATGTTGTACCCGGCAAAGCTGCGGATTAATAGACAAGGTCACTCACATTTTTTCACGGACCCCAGAGAACTCCAGAAATCCCTAAAGGAATGGTCTAAGGAACAGAGGAACAACCCAAGAAGTCAAAATGGAGAGCAGGACGAGGTCACCCAATTGGATTAGCAGGTCTAGTATGACTGCGGCAACTCAGGCTTTCTCACTGTTGGACTATTGGAGGCTGAACGAAGGGGTATGTACAGGAACCCCTACTGCAGTGAACCCTGGGAGTTGTGCAGCATCGAATTATGGGACCTGAGGGGGCCGGTAAAGAGACTGTGATGCTAAGACTGGGTGAGATCTTTTCTTTATATCTGTGTCCGGCAGCCAACATGTTAACTTGATTATCTGTTAGCGGAGATGGCTGCATATAGTTGTTGAACTTTAATAATACTATGTGGATCATAGAGATAATGGGGAAATGTCCTTTGAAGACTCACGGAGTAAAGAGGTTGACTCACGTTGATAGGTACTAAGGGGGTAATGGTGCAGGGGCGACCTCGAGGTACACAATGCTGAAGTACGGTTATTTGTTTTTTCTGGTAACCTCTGCCTTAGTGCTATTAGCTTACATGGTCACCAGGGGGGCCAGTTTGGGGATTGTTAAGGGAGTTTCCAGGGGGGGGGGGGGAGATGGGGGGAGGGATAGGGTACTGCCTGGCCATGTTGGGGGTGGTCGGCTGTGGGGGGAGTGAGATTGGGAGATTGGGGGGGGGGGGGGGGGGAGTTTTGGTTTTGGGGAGGGGGAGCTGAAAGTTATGCCAAGCAGTGTGTTTCCCGTTTTAATTTATTGAAGAATGACTAAGACAGCTATCGCCTTACAGAGTATGGTACACAGGGCCTGGAGAATTCCGTTTGTTGACTATAAAGCCTCACTGCTGGGATGACGGATACAAGTGGAATGAACGCAGAAGGTGATTCTGAGTCTCTGAGAGCGTTGACCTGGAATGTGAGAGGGCTCAACGATTATCGCAAACTTAGAAAGGTGTTAAATTATCTACACAGACATCACATTGACCTCGCCCTTATACAAGAAACTCACCTCCCACTTACGAGTAAGATGCTTTTAGCTAAAGGGTTCGGGGGTAACAGTGTGGCTGCAGGGTTTACTACACACTCCAGAGGGGTGGTCACATGGGTCAATCCTAGATCCAAATTAAAATTAACACTGATTGAAGCAGACTCGGAAGGCCACTATTTAATTACCAGGTGTGTTGGCAAAGGACACGATCTTATAGTGGTTAATGTCTATGGCCCCAACTACGACAACCCTGAGTTTTATGTTGCCCTAGCTACACATTGCAGATCCCATGTTTGCTCCAGAATGTTGTGGGGAGGTGATTTTAATTTTGTGTTCAACTCGGACCTAGATAGATTGGCGGGGCCAGCCCGACGGCCAGCGGCTGCGGCCCTGCACATGCAGGCGGAACTTGTCAAATTAGATCTTGTTGACATCTGGAGACACAGGCACCCCACAAGGGGCGGATATACACACTACTCAGCCTATCATGATGTTCATACAAGAATTGACTACTGGCTGGCATCCCAGGCAATACTCAATAGTATTAAGGTGTGTGTGATATTACCGCGCACCCTCTCCGACCACTCTCCCTTACTCTTGGTACAGGAAACGCCGGTGAAGAGAATTCCTCCATTTACATTGTGGTTTCCCCCTTATTCCTTATTAGATGAAGTATTCAGAGGAGAATTGGCAGAGGATATAGACAGCTTTTTTTAGATCAATTTGGGGTCTGTTGATAGTTTTCAGACAGTATGAGACACATTTAAGGTGTATATCCGGGGTATGGCAATGGCCAAACACTCAAGTGTACTCAAGTCTATAAGGCAAAGACTGAAGCATCTTGAAACCCAACTGTCGGACCTAGAAAGGCAGCAGCAGAACAACTCTGATGCGGACACGCAGCACAAATCAAAATACTAATCACAGACTATAATGAGGAGGCGGATAGGGAAGTGCAGCACATGGGCAAATACGCCACGGCACGCACATATGGGGAGGGGGAGCGACCCAGCTCTCTGCTGGCTAGAATAATGCGTAATAACAGACGACCACTGGTGATCGATGAACTGATAACGTCCACGGGGGATGTAATCACAGACGAAGCGGAGATCCTTGAAGAGTTCATAGATTACTACTCTGGACTATACAAGTCCAGATCCTCACAAGTGGAGGAGGAAATAGACGATTATCTTAGCTACATTAAAATGCCCTTCTTGTCCAAATCTCAAAGGGAATTCTTGATGATGCCCATACAAAAGGATGAGATTTTGGAGGCGTTGGAAGGGATGCGATCTGGCAGTGCCCCAGGGGCGGATGGGCTGACAGTGGCCTTTTATAAGGCTTTTCAAGACAAACTTGTACCACATTTGTTAACCCTTTTTGATGACATCTGTGTGGAGGGCAGTATGCCTGGTTCTATGAGGGAGGCTCTACTTGTCACTATTCTAAAACCTGGGAAACCTCCTAATGCGTGTGGTTCTTATAGACTGCTCTCCCTGATAAAAGTGGACGCCAAACTGTATGCTAAGGTCCTGGCTACGCGCCTGGCGCTACTTGTGCCAGAGCTGGTGGCACCGGAGCAAACGGGATTCATCCCTGACAGAAACCTCACGTATAATATCCGTACGGTACTAGGGACCATACAACATGTGCCTCAGGAGAACAAAGCGTTAGCGATTTTTCTCGACATGGAGAAGGCTTTCGACTCCGTGGAGTGGTCTTTCATGCTGAGAGTCCTACGAAAGCTGGGGCTGGGGGAACCCTTTTTGCAGATGTTAGGAGCATTATATTATAATCCCACGGCAAGACTGAGGATGGGCGTTAGCGTCACAGGTGCTTTTGAAGTAAGCAGGGGAACTAGGCAGGGTTGTCCCCTTTCACCCCTCTTATATGCGCTGGTTGCGGAACCTTTGGCATGTGCGATTAGGGAATATCATAGGTTGGAAGGTATCAACTTTCCAACATACAAAATTGGTATTTCTACGTATGCAGATGACACACTGCTGTACGTCCGTGACCCGGAAACGAACCTCTCGTCAGTACTAAGAAAAGTGGTAAGATTTGGGGCCCTTTCAGGGCTGAAGGTGAATTGGACCAAATCAGTTGCGTTCCCGTTAACACCTGTGACGCTGCCGTTTGATATGGAATACCCGTTGCAGAGGACAACGGACTCGATCAGGTACTTAGGGATTCCGCTTCACACAGATCCAGACATACTAGTTAGGGAAAATTACGGGGTTGCATACACAAAACTAGTGGAGGATGAGGATACATTATGCAAGCTCCCCTGATCCTTAATGGGAAGGATAGCCATCATGAAGATGGTGGTCTTACCAAGATTCTTGTTCCTGTTTAATAACATCCCAGTGGTCCTGTCCAAGGCCTTTTTCAAACAATTGACTCAATAACTTATTAAGCTTGCCTGGGGTGGCAAACAGCCAAGAGTCCAGTGGAAGGTTTTATTGCTTCCTTATGAGATGGGGGGGTTGGGCGCTTCGGACATGGAAAGATACTACAGGGTGGCTCAGACAGCTCATCTGCATACATGGGAGTTCTAATATCCCTCACATGAATCTTGAACGATTATTCGCAGACCCTTCCCCCTTGCCGACTACTGTCTTTTATCCGGTTGACCGCGGCATTGGTAAACTGGACTCGATTAAGGCTACAAATCATGCCTGGCATGCGTTATTACAGGCACAGGACTGTGAACTGCTGTACTCCCCACTTTTGCAGATAGAATGGGCGGTATGGCTTGCCCCACTGAAAGAGAAAGGAGTCACGAGAGCACTGAATAAACTGTGATGGAAGACCTATTTATAGACAGGGTGGTGAAAACCTGGGAGCAGGTTCTCCCCTTGCAGGCTGAGACCTCGCTTTTGCTACGCTTTCAGTTCCACAGGGTGCGAAGTGCGCTATTAGAACTCTTAGGCCCAGACTTGGCAGAGCCGCCGGATATTCCGGAGCTTACATACGTGATTAAAACGTTGGCGTCTCGCAAGCTAGTTACGAATCTCAATAAAATAGGAGTTCAACATCAGAAGCATCAATACTCCAAAGCTAGGACAGAATGGCAGCGCGATCTTCAAATGCAAATAGACGATGAGATGTGGAAGTACTGTTGTACTAGCACTAGGAAGCTGTCTCTAAAAGGAAGACACAGACTGGTTAATTTCAAATATTTACAACGTGTTTACTACACACCAGAGAGACTGCATGCGCAAGTGGCAGATTTCATGCATATGGCATGGAGCTGTCCTGGCATTAATACATTTTGGAAAGAGTTTTTTTCGGAACTGAGTCTGATATTAGAAACAGATATGCCGGCCAATCCGGCACTGGCTCTGCTGGGATACTCCAAGACGCTTCCGGTTGCACTGCGACGCTTGGAAGATATAGCCTTACTAATAGCCAGGCGGGTGGTTTCTGTATGCTGGATGAGGGGACCGTTACCAACTAAGAAAAGATGGGCCAGGGACATGTTATACTGCTGCACGCAATCGGAAACATACAGTGAATTGCTTCCACCTAAGAGTCGACCCAAGAATTTCTGGGGTTTATATCAGACATATTTACGTGCAGGGGATTGTGAGGAGTCAGAACAGGGTGAGGTACTTGACATGCAAGAATCGTTTGAGGAGAACACTGGGCATGATTAACAGGGGTCTCCACTGAACAAAGGGAGTGCAAAGGGTAAAGTAGGAACCTGGAGGGGATGGACTTAAGCCTTAAGGGAGGGTAGGGGCTGGGTGCACTGATCTATCTAACTATAATGATAGGGGAGTTGAACGGAAGGGTGATCTGAGCTGTGTTGTACTAATGATAAAAAGGGTTAGAATACGGATGGGGTGTAGTCTTTCCCCTGGTAGGTAGGGGGAGGGGTTGTATGATAGTCTACTTTCATGAAGATAAGACGGGAGGGCGAGTAGCTGGCGTGTTGAGGGTGGGGGGGGGGGGGGGGGGTTGTTGGGGTTGGAATTAAGGATTAATGTGTTTAGAGAACTGCTCCCGGTCTACAACCTAACGGGCTTGGCGTGGTAATTGTTCATAAGTAAGAGAATGCCTCTACACAGGGTGGGCGAGACAAGTATAGCGCTTTGGAACCGATGATAGAAGTGGAGGTTCTAGCATTATATTCTATCTGAACGCCGCCGGGCCTCATTGGCTGTGTAAGATACGACCGGATCATGCAGACATACTGCCTAACATTCGCTGCCGGCCTCAGGGTTGTAGGCTGCACGCTGTGTAAAATGTTTTGTAAGTAAATAAAGGTTTTTGAAACTTAAAAAAAAAAATATCAGCATTGGGGATTTACACAACAATACAGTTGGGCATTCAGTGCAGGGGTATGTCTTGACCCTGCAGAGGACTTTTCCATCCCAACACAGGCACTAATGTCTCCACTGGACACTGAATTACTGCTGCAACTATTGCTGTTGGACCCTGTGCAGTGCTTGCTTGGCTCTCAGTGCTAAAACCACCTCCATCTTGAGCTTTCCAGTTGTAGCGGATACTCCCCTCTCAGCCTTCCTGTCTTTCAACTCCTCTGGGGACAAATTGTTGGAGGACACACTGCTCCCTGCACTGGCAGGGGCCCTTGCTCTAGTGTCCTTTTGCAACTGCCACTCAAGGCTTGTGGGAAGTTCATTTTTCTCCTCATCCACAAAGAACACCTGTCCATCCTCAGGGTCAGCCTCCTCTTGCTCCTCTGATGTGACTGGTATGCTCCTGACCTACCTCAAAAGCTCCGAGCACTATCTGGAGGTCCATTTGGTGGCATTTCTTACCACATTCAGCCCTCTCTCATAGCAGAGCCTCTGCAGTTTCACCCTGCTGAGGCTGTCAACATTGGTCGGATCCAACTACATTGTAGCAAAAAGGATGTGAGACAAGACTTAAATTAGGAAAAAGGAAAGATAGGCAAATCAAAAACTAAGGAGAATTTAAACAAAAACGAGATGGCAAATTATTTCAGGGATTTTAGTGTTACACAAAAACACTGTGTGGCACTGCACAAATACAAGTACTTGATTGCACTGCTGAACACCAATGTAAAAAATTGGGTATTTGGTGAGGGGTGAAAAACCACCTCAAACAACAATCACAACCCTTGTCATTGTGGACCATAAATATCACTAAATTATCCTGTACTATACTCCAGTAGCATGGCACAAATGCAGTCAGGATTAATTTAGAATAATGTTTAAAGTATTTTTGCAGTACACAAACCGCGAAAACGCAACACTAGAAAAATCCCAACTCCATTTCAGAAAGTAAGAGTAAATTTAATAAATAAAATGACACCAAAACAAATTACATACATACAGTAGAACTGAAATTCTGAATTTTAAAAATGTTTTATGCCAAATAGCACCTAAAGATCAAAGTGCCAATTGCGGTATGCTCATGTTAATGGTAAGAGCATTTGTAAAGCGCAACTGTTACCCTAAGGTGTCTTGGCACAAGCTACAATCCTCCAGAGAAGCACAATTTGAAACCGGGTGAGCAATCAATCAAAAAGCCACGTTTTTAAGGCCTTTCTAAATTCAAGTAGATCTGGGATATTGCTCAGGTGGAGAGGAAGGTCATTCCAAGCTTTCGCTGCACAAGCACAAAAGCTATTACCTCCCTATCTGGCTTTTTTGTGGGTGGTACTATCACCAATTTAGCTCCTAGAGAGCGCAGTGGTTTATTAGGCACATACCACTGAAATTGCCGCTTCAGATAGTCAGTTCCTGTCTTGTAGCGCCTTAAAAACTATGAAGAGTGATTTAAACTGCACTAGTTTCTTAACAGGCAGGTAGTAGAGTCTACAGATTTCACTGGAGACAGATGCAAATTTGGATATAACTGAAAGCAATCTAGCCGCTACGTTTTGCAAAAGTTGAAGTTTATGCATAAAGCGCTCCTGAATATTCAGATATAAGCTGTTGCAGTAGTCTAGCCTTGGTATAATAGGTGAAGTAGTCACCAAGCGCTGACTGTCCCTTGGAAAAAACTGCAGTATTTTCTTACATGTCCTAAGGACATATGACGTGGTTGAGGCTACTGCATTGACTTGGGCCTCAAAGTCAAGTCTATCGTCTATTAAGACCCTTACGTTTTTTTTTACCAGGGAAGACATATACACATTTAAGAGAGTGGGACTCCTAGATGACCCCGTGGGACTCCACAGGGCAGACAGAACGGTGTAGCACAAAATTCACCTAAAGAGGCAGTTTGCGATCTGTCTGATAGAAAGGACTTTAATAGTTTCCAAGCTTTACCCTGGACTCCACAATCTCGCAACCGGTCAATCAACAAATCGTGATGGACTGTGTCGAAGGCCGCAGAGAGATCCAGCATAATCAAGGAAGCCTTACCTCCCCTATTTAGGGCTATGCTGAGCTTATCCGTAGATTTTATTAGTGCGGACTCCATGCTGTGCCCCTCTCCGAAGCCATATTCGGTGGGATCCAAAGGCTGAGTATCTCGAGTATATGGTCGCGCAAGATCGGGACAAAGTCAAAAGTTAAGGCTAACTGGGATGGAGCCTGGGTCGGAACACAAGATAGATCGAGCCTGGTCTCGACTTACCTTCAGATTTGAAAGAAAATTTGAAGGAATGTTTCTGTGAAGGTAGAGTTCAGCAGGGCAAGACAACAGACTGTCTGATGAAGAGGCTTTGTCGTTGGGAAGCTTCTGGACGTAGTCGCTCTGAAGATTTTTACCTAGGTAGTTTGCAGCTGTAGGCTGTAGCCGACGTGGGATCCCGAGGTGGGATGCCTTTGCAGAGAAGTCCCGCTGAACAGGATTTGCTACTGAGGTAAAGAACATAGTGGGAACTCCTGCAAAGTCATGCCGGCTGGCGACACATCATGGGCGGATAGTCTAGCAGATAGGTCCCAGTTTTCTGTCTGTTCCCATGGCATGTTCTGGTGAAAAAGTTTTTCAGTCCCACGTTTTAGGGATATGAGCAACACCTCCAACACCACTTTCAATGGTCCAGGATCTACCACTTGAGGGACTGGGACCTACTCTAGCAGAGACCAGGTGCAGTTTTTAAAGTCTCTGGAGCTTGTTCTGTCCCAAGAGCTCACAAAGTAGGCCAGCCAACTAGCATTTTGAATCACTTCTGGTAGACCTGCGTTGAAGGAGATGGTTCAGTTCTCCTTTAAGCAGCTAGACAGGCCTTTAAGCGGCAGGGCAGTTCTCTAGTATTAGCAGGGCAGTGATCTGGAGGCCCTGGGCAGTCCTCTAGGGTACAATAAGTCCTTCTGAAATCTTCCAAAAGTATAGGAATAATGGTTTTCTGAGAGTCCAATATTTATGCCTGGTGGCAGCCTCTGAAGTTAGGGGAAATCCTTGGCTACCCCGACATATGGTTTTGACAAGGCTCCAAGAAGTCTGGAGTGACAAAACACGGATGTCCGGTTCTTTTTTGTTTAGTTAAGGCAAAACCTTTGAAGTGTAAGTGGGGCAAGGACCAGCTAGGCCTAAGCTATCTAGGAAGGATGGCCCATTCTGCCTACCATCAGTCCCCTTTGTCTCACTGTCTGACAGGAACACACAAACCCCAACAGCAGGGCCATCATTTGACCCATGACATAGCAGAAACACAAAAATGGTTCGGGCAGAAAAATTTCAACTTTCTAAAAGTGGCATTTTTAGAATCGGGACTTAGAATCCGACATTACCATTATACAGGATTTTAAATCTCAATTAGTTTGTTGAAACATGACGCGCCAACCTGTTCCCAAGGAAAAGGTTGCACCTATTAAATGTAATACAGTAACCCAATGTTATCCAAAGGGAGAGAGAGGTCTTACAGCAGTGAATAATCAATTTAGGAGTTTTACACTACCAGGGCATGTAAAACGTAAACCTACAAATCCTGCATTTTTAAATACAATGCACCCTGCACTATGGACCTTTAGGGCCTACTTTAGGGGTTACTTCTATGCATTAAAAAGGAAGGTTAAGGCCAAAAAGGTTTATTTTGCCAGTTCAAAATGGCAGATTAAAACTGCACCACAGGCAGCAGTGGCAGGCCTGAGACATTTTAAAATGCTAGTTTGGTGGGTGGCACAAGGAGTGCTGCAGGCCCTCTATTAGCACTTAATTTACAGGCCCGGGGAACATGCAGTACCACTTTACTAAGGAATTACAAGTATTTTATATGTGTAAATCAAGTGTAGGCCAATTATACCATGTTTAAAGGAGTTAGCACAAGCACTTTAGGCACAAATGAGCAGTGGTAAAGTGCAAAGAGCCCTTATCCCAAGAAAAACAAATTCAGAAAACAGAAGTGTTGTAGGCAAAATGTTTGGGGGAAGACCACATCAAGGATATTAGGCCTAACATATATGTATAGAGAAGCTTTCGCTTAGCCCTATACATCCATTGGCTATGGGTCAGCCCATTTCTCTTGACTGTAAGTGAAGGCATTATGCTCTTCTTCCCAAAAAAAGAAGTGCTATTTAGTGTCAGGACTCGTATGAGAATTTCTGCTTTCATTTCTGCTTCAACAACAAATTTGTTTATTTGTGCAATGGGTCATTTTTTTAAAAACATATTCACATCCCCTTTATCCAGATATTTACATTTTTTTAAATTATTTTTTTCACTTTCAATGTCCTTGCATGTGTTTGCAAAAAACATAAAGAAGTGCATTAAAAAAGTCTAGGCTTATCAAGGCCAGACCAACTGGCTTTGCCAATACTTCTTTTAGCTTGCCAATTAGTCTGCCTGCTGAAATCTGCAAATTTCACTTAGCCGCTTCAATTGCACAAGCGTCTTCTACTCGGGTGGCCGAGAGCTATTTTTGTGCCTAGTGGAGATTTTCTGCCAGGTTTGAAGACTTCGTGAAGAGCTACTTACCGCATTGGGAAGGGATGGTGGCATCTAACGTGGCTTGCGGGCACTTCTGTTTCTTCTTATATATTGTATAATCATGGGGATGGGGGAGGTAGAGTGAGAATCCTTTCAGTCTCCGTTGAGTCATTTTTTTGTCTTGTGCAACCTCCACCAGGAGGTTTTGCCTTAGGTTTAAGGCAGTAGTGATCGCGGAAAGTGGGGGGTCTAGTGGTGGTGTTGTTATTAAAAAATCCAGACAGCCAGACAAAGACAATTTAATAAGTCTGGATTCGGACTACGATTAAAATTTCTGGTGCACTTTGCAAATTGATAAGGGATTCGAGTGCACTATGTAAGATTTTTTAAAAAGAGGTCAACATGTTTCAGCCTTTGGTAGTCAGAGGATATATAGGCTTTCGTCAGGACCAATAGGGGTGAGTGAATAGTGAAAAACTGTGAGAAGAATAAAGGGTTATTAACCTGAATCTTCGTGACTTAAGGTTTCATTGTACCTTATTAATTCTGGAAATTGCTTCCTCTGGGATTTAGGCTGATCGAGAGAGGCCTTACTTAGTGCCTTCTTGCTCGATCCTGGCAGCATGTGCTGACTCTGCCTGTCATCTCCCGGAAACCTCCTGGTGGAGGGTGCACAAGACAAAAAAATGACTCAATGATTACGCACGCACGTGTAGAAAAGCGGGGACACAGTATATACCGCTGAAGAGAAATTACCAACATACACGTGTATGAGGGTCATATTTGTTTGGGAGATACCAGTTCCTCGACTTGTGAACCCAAGGTTTAAGCAGGACAAGTGATCCTTTCCCCCTTCTGATTATGAAAATCTTCTTATATATTGACAAATAAAGCTTGTCTTTGCAATTTTAATCCGTCTTTAGCCTTGTAAGCAAATACAAGTAGCCTTCTGGGAGAGAGAAGTACAAACCTTAATATACTATAATTTATCAGACCATGTTTTTAACCTTAGTGCGGGTGTCGGCCAAAGGCCGGCACCCGCACTACCACCAGCTGACACTGGGGCAGGGGGATACATAAAGGCCCCTCTTGTTCAGAGGCTTTTTTTGTTTTAGTGTAATTTTGATCAGTGTGCAGAGCATGCGGTCGTCAATACACTGAAGTGAAAGTAAAACGAGCAGATGGACACATTTTAGTTTCACTCCAGAGCTATCATTGGAAAGGGAAGAAACTCCCCTTTCCAATGATAGAGGATCCCTGCTACGGGATCAACATAGGAGAGCGATCCCCAATCAGGGATCCACCCACTAGACACCATTGAATTGGGGGAGAGCAGCCACTTAGGCAAGGACCTGTGCTCCCACCCACATGTTTGAACAGCCTCTCTGCTCCCCCAGAGGTGTGGGGGGATGGGGCTAATTACCCCTGATCCCCCCCCCCCCAGTGGTCACAAAACACACTAGACAGCAGGATCTATTTTTTAACATAAATATAGGGGTGGTGGCTGCACACTATGGGCACGGCCATGCCCCTACCCCCACAAAACTAAGGTGACAGTCTTTCTGCCCCTCTGGAGGGCAGATGGGGCGATTACCTATCTGTGGGTCAGAAAGCCTGCAAGACACCAGGAATTCTTTTTTAAAATATTTTAAAAAGAGCGTACAAGAACTAGTAATCCCCAGCTTAGAACATTGAGATACTACCTTCTGTGGTCTGCCTAGACCCAAACTGGCTCCACTAAAGGCGCCCCTTAATTCTTCTGCAAACCTCATCACTGGATCCAAGAAAACAACCACATCACTCCTGATCTGAAGACACTAAACTGGCTCCCTTATGAGGCAAGGATACAGCCGAAAATTAATTGATTGACACGTAAAGCACCACACTTCTACACACCAAAGTACCTGCTTAACAAACTTGAACTGGCGGCTACAGTAAAACCACAGAAATTGTTAAAAAATAAATAAATTAAAAAACTACGCCCGAATCTTCTCCGGAATGGCCCCAGAATCTGGAACTCCCTCTCCCCTGATAGACTGAAGCCATCAATCACCTCAATCAAAAAAGAAGTCAAACCATTTCTGATTAACAAATATCTAAAGTAGTAGAAGTTTCTGATGCAGCATATGGAAGAAACTGACACAATGGCCCAACCTGAACTTACACCTGCCGTTCGTCGGCTGGGTGGTTAACTCATAGACATCCTCCTTTTTGCAATGGGTATTGACAGCATTTGTTGCTTGGTTGTCATATTTTCGTCTTGCCTAACCAATTGTGAAGCACTCTGATACCCTAATAGGGTTGAGTTGGCACTATATGAAACAAACAAGTTACTTACCCTAGGTAACAATATAGCTGTAAGAGACAGATATTAGTTATAGATTCCTTACCTTAGAATTATCCCCAGGCGTCAGACTGGATCCAGAGAATTTCTCAGCAGTACCCCTGCTTGTCGGTAGGTGGCGTCTGTCGACTCCACATTCGTCGTCAGCGTCGTGATCACCGGGATGACAATGCAGTATCTACTTAGACACCGCCCCTGTGCGCCGACGTCAGTTCTTTTACACAATATGCCACGCCAGAAGCGCAGAGCCATGCAAGACAGGGATTTCTGGGGCACAAAACTAGGGCCCTCAAAGGGAGTCCCTTAGTCTAGAAGTCAGTTCGAGAAACGGGGAGGATGGGTGGGGCAGTTAAGAATCAATAACTAATATAGGTCTCTTACTGATATATCGTTACCGAAGGGAAATAATTTGTTCATCTGAAAGACTATTAGTTATAGATTCCTTACCTTAGAAAACATACCTCAGCAATACCAACCCCGGAGGTGGGTCTGCGAAATAAGTTCACACCAGAAAGTCCTGGAGAACTGAACGGCAAAAGAAGCGGTCTCTATGGACTTCACTATCCAGGCAGTAATGCTTAGTGAACGTGTGCAGTGATGCCCATGTGGCTGCCTGGCAGATGTCACCGAGGAGGACTCCATGTCCCAAAGCAGTAGTGGTTGCCGTCACCCTGGTGGAGTGGGCGCGCAGTCCTACCAGCGGCTCCTTTTTCACCAATGAATAACCAACCTTAATGCAAAGAACAACTCATCGAGAGATGGTCCTTTTCTGCACAGCCCGATGATTCGTGGAGCCCAAATAGCTAACAAAGAGTAAAATGGTAACGCATGTTTTGGATCCAGACAGTGGAGTCTTTCCTCCTCCTTGGAAGGATGTGGGGGCAGAAGAAGGTGGTTAAAGTGATGGTCTGTCCTATGTGGAAAGAGGTAACACTTTGGGTAGAAAAGAAGGCATAGTTTGGAGGACAACTCCCAACTGCCCCTGGGGGGTGTGGGGGGGGGGGGGCAGAAAGTCCACTAAACACTAGGCATTTCAAAAAGAGCCACAACAAGCAAAATTAAGGTGCAAACCACAATGGCATCGAGCCATGCCCCTCCTCAGAAGGGTCAATAGTGTATTCTGCCCCACTGAGGACAGGTAGGATATTTGTACCAATTGTGGAGATTGACCCAAAAATGCCTTACGGGGTAGAAAGTCCACTTAACGCCAGGGATTTTGCCTTCATGGCACACAAAAGTGGTGCAGGTTTTGCACTCTGGCATTGGCCACACCCCTACCCCCCAAAAGGAACAAACTGGTCCAGGGTGGTTTCTATTGAGTGGATCCCATGAGGTTTTGTTACCCATAATGCCCCACAAAACCTTAAACTATGCCTTAAATCTTACATTTGCTTTACATTTCTGTGATGGAAACTTCCAGAATCTGCAAGAATCCACATATATCCTACCACCCAGCTTTACCCCACTTGTGCCTATTAAAAAGCTACCCCCACTTGCGTGGCTGGGACTAGTGCCATCAAAAGGAACGGATCAAACCACTGTCAATGTGCACACTTGCGAGGGGGATCCGATTGACCTCGGTTTGAACTGTTCCTGTCGCGGGTTCTCAGCCACACAAGTGGTGCAGTGTTTTTATCGGAACAAGTGGGGTATAGCGGCTTCTAGGACAATCAAGGGATTCCTTGGGCATTCGGAGTGGGGAATAGAGAACTCTACTCTCGTTTAAAAAAAATATAATATTTCAGCTGAAGTGGTCTGCCGCGAGTTACACAAGGATTCTTTGAGCAATTGGAATAGGCAAAGGAGGATTAAGCTCCAGAGCTAGAAGCAATCTGCCTGAAGTGTTTTGCAGTGGGTTAAACAAGATCCCTTTGGTACTGAATTAGTGAGGTTCCAATTAGGGAGAACTGGCAATATATTAAAGACTAGCAGCCCGCCCGGGTTGCCCAGGGGCAGAAGGGGGCTGGGGGCTGCATTTTGAGCATTTGCTTAGTCCCGTCCCGGCCGGGCCCCCCACACCCCCCCGCCCGCGCCTGCCCCGACATTGTGTATACCGCTGCCCGCCCGCCAGCCTCCCGCCTCTGTCTTACCTCCGCCCACACCGACATTGCCCGGACCGGCTCCCGCCTCGTCTTACCTGAGGCGCTGCGCCACTCCTCGCCGCACGTCACTCCTCGCCGCACGTCACTACTCCTCCCCGCCTGTCGTCATCACGCAGGTGTAGGTCGCGGTTAGCGCTACGTCGCGGCCGGCGCTTGATTTAGGGGACTACTTTGTTTTTAAACTTTAATTTTTTAATTTAAGTTTTATTTTTATTGTATGCAGTCTATGTCCATCTACACACCCTGAGGATTACAACAATGTATTGGGTGTGTGGATTGGCGCTGTGGTTCCCGAATTTACCTTGCCAAAAGGTGTCTGTTCTCTCTTAATAGTAGTATAGATTAGGATATTTAAGCATTCGAGTCCCTGATCAAACTGTGGGATTTGTGACACAAATAGAATTTATGAGAGAGAAAAAACGACCACAAGGTAATTGTTTTAAATTATATGTCCTGATAAAGGTGGTATGAACCATATCTGACCCCACCAAAACTCTATGTCAACAAATCTCTTAAGCAAATTGATGTTAATATGGAATGATGCAAATGCTACTTACCAGTATGCATCTGTTCTTGGCATGTAGAGCTGCTGACATTCATATCTGTGCATAGATCGCCGCCTAGTGTTGGGTCCGGATGATTGCACATTGTTGTCCTGGAAGAGTCTTCGAAGTATCACGAGATAGGTGGCTCCTCCCCTGGACTACAGTGCGCATGGACATCGACTCCATCCCCAGATTGTTTTTATCCATTGTGGCCAAGATGGAGTGAAACTCAGTGAATGATGACCATGCTATGAAATGATATGTGAACACTGCAGCTGCTACAGGCGCCGGGGAGGAGGGCGGGCGATATGAATGTCAGCAGCCCTACATGCCAAGAACAGATGCATACTGGTAAGTAGCATTTGCAGTTCGAGGCATGTGGGCTGCTGAATTCATATCTGTGCATAGAATACATAGCAGTCCCTCCATTAGCGGCGCCCGCCCGTGCCAGCTGCAGCAGTTTGGAAAAGTGTCTTGAGAACAGCCTGCCCTACAGCTGCCTGCTGTTTGGAGTGCACGTCTACACAGTAATGCTTAGTAAATGTATGTGTGGTAGACCATGTGGCTGCTCTACATATGTCCTCTAAGGGAATGTTTCCAAGGAAAGCCATAGAGGCCCCCAACTTTCTGGTGGAGTGGGCTCTCGGTGGAATGGTAAGCGTGCGTTTTGCCTTTGCATAGCAGATTTGAATACATTTCACGATCCACCTAGCAATACCAGCCTTGGAAATAGGGTTACCTTTGTGATGTGGCGCAAAGGCAACAAAAAGCTGCTTAGTCTTTCTAAAATCCTTGGTCCTATCAATGTAATACATTAGGGCCGGTTTAACGTCAAGGGTGTGGAGCATCCGCTCCGCCAGTGACTCTGGATTTTGAAAGAACACCGGCAACTCAATGGTTTGGTTGATGTGGAACCGAGACACAACCTTGGGTAGAAATTTAGGGTTAGTGCGGAGCACTACCCTGTTTGAATGAACTTGGAAGAAAGGCTCTTGGATTGTGAGGGCTTGTAGTTCACTAACCCTCCGTAGCGATGTAATTGCTACAAGGAAAGCCACTTTCCATGTCAAGAACTGAATCTCGCAGGAATGTAGTGGCTCAAAGGGAGGACCCATCAGTCTTGTAAGAACCACACTGAGGTTCCATTCAGGAGCTGGTGGAGTCCGTGGCGGAATGACTCTTTTGAGGCCTTCCAGAAATGCTTTGATGGCAGGCACTTTGAAAAGTGAAAGGTGCTGTCTATTTTGGAGGTATGCGGCCATCGCAGACAGGTGAATGCGAATGGAAGTATATGCCAGATTACACTTGTATAGATGGAACAGGTAACAGATGATGTTCTGAATAGAAGCATCTAGTGGATCAATGTTGTGGTTTGCGCAATAGATGACAAACCGTTTCCATTTTGCCGCATAACATGCTCTAGTAGTGGGCTTCCTTGCCTCCCGAATGATGTCCATGCAATTGGGAGGAAGGTTGAGGTAGCCAAACTCTAGGACTTCAGGAGCCAGATCGCCAGGTTGAGCTGTTGCGGATCTGGGTGCTGAATGTCGCCATGGCTCTGCATCAGAAGGCTGGGTGTGAGATGAAGCCTTTGATGGGGTACCACGGAGAGTTCCAGAACCGTGGTGTACCATGGTTGGCGAGCCCACGTTGGAGCAACTAGGATGAGAGTCATCGAGTGCTGCCTGAGCTTGCGCGCCACCAGCGGTATCAGAGGTGCTGGGGGAAAAGCGTACGCAAATCTGCCTGACCAGTTCATCCACATCGCATTGCCCTGCGATTGCGGGTGTGGGAACCTGGCGGCGAAGCTTTGGCATTTTGTGTTCTCCCTTGTGGCGAACAGGTCGATCTCTGGATGACCCCACCTTTGGAAGTACGGTTGGAGTACTGATGGATGTATCTCCCACTCGTGCATTTGGTGGCTGTGCCTGCTGAGCAGGTCCGCCATTTGATTGTCCTTGCCTGGGAGATTTTCTGCCATGAGGAAAATGTTCCTCTGAATGGCCCACTTCCACATGCTCTGAGCCAGATGAGACAGCTGCGGAGAGTGTGTGCCCCCCTGTTTCTGAATGTAGTACATGGCTGTCATGTTGTCCGTCCGGATCAACACGACCTTGTTGCACAGATGTACTTTGAATGCCTTTAAGGCCATGAAGATTGCCATCAGTTCCAGTACATTGATGTGCATCTTCCTTTGCTGTAGTGTTCATAGTCCCTGCACCGTGTATTGGAGTACATGCGCTCCCCAACCCTGGAGAGAAGCGTCCGTTGTCAGGATGATCTGCGGCACAGGCTCTTGAAACGGTCAGCCCTTGCAAAGGTTTCGTGGATTCCACCAATGCAGAGAGTTGTATGCCCGACCGCTCACCAACACTAGGTCTTTTAACTGCCCGTGAGCCTGAGTCCACTGACGTGCCAAGCACTCCTGAAGCGGACGCATATGTAGTCTCGCGTGTGGGACTATGGAGATGCAGGAGGCCATCATGCCTATCAACTGCATGAGCACTCTCGCTGGAAGCGAGTGTTGAGGTCTGAATCTTTGGATCAGCGACTGAATGCTGTTGACTCTCACTGAATTTGGCTGCGCAGTGGCCGCCAGAGTGTTTATAGTCGCACCCAGATACTGCCGTATGTGGGCGGGCTGGAGATGTGATTTTGGATAATTCAGTGAGAAACCCAGATCGTGCAGAAGGTGAATGGTGTGGGACACGTGGTCGGCGCACTGCTGGGCCGACTTCGCTTGAATGAGCCAGTCGTACAGATAGGGGTAGACGTGGATGTTTTGGCGTCTCAGATGCGCCGCCACCGTCGCTAGGCACTTTGTGAAGACCCTCGGCGCTGTGGTGACCCCAAAAGGCAAAACCTTGAACTGGTAGTGCTGGTTTTGAATGGTGAACCTGAGGTACTTTCTGTGTGAAGGATGCAGTGGAATGTGAAAGTACGCATCCTTGAGGTCCAGAGTTGCCAGGAAGTCCCCTTGCCGAAGCAGTGGGAGAACCTGCTGCAGCGTGAGCATATGGAAATGTTCCGACAGAATGTAAAAGTTTAGAGGTCTGAGGTCTAGGATGGGCCTGAGGGATCCGTCCTTCTTTGGAATTAGAAAGTACAGGGAGTAAACTCCTGTACCTTGTTCTTGCAGGGGCACAAGCTCTATTGCTCCTTTTTGCAGCATGACGTTGACTTCCTGCTGCAACAAGTGCAAGTGCTCGCCGGACATAGGACGGCTCTTTGGGGGTATGTTGGGTGGAGTGGATGTGAGCTCCAGACAATAACCATATTGGATAAGAGATCTGACCCACCTGTCCGTGGTGATGGACTTCCACAAGGGCAGGAACTGCTGGAGTCTCCCCCCGACCGGTGTTGCGTGGTCGGGGGGCAGTGACAAGGCGTCACTGTTTGTTGGCGGTGGAGGACCTGGAGCTGTTATTACCACGTCCTCTGCCTTTGACGTTGTTGCCACGGTATCCACCCCGACCCTTGTTGGTATAGGAGGGTTGGGTGTTACTCTTATAGAACTGCGTTGACTGTGACGCTTGACCCCTCGAGGTGCCTCTATTATTGGAGCGACGAAAGGAACCACCCCGAAACTGCTGTGACTGCAAGGCACCCATAGACTTAGCAGTGTCGGTGTCCTTTTTCATTTTCTCGAGGGTGGTATCGACTTCTGGGCCAAACAGGTGGTCTGGGTTGACAGTTTGGTTGAGGATGGTAGTTTGAATGTCTGGTTTGAAACCGGATATTCTGAGCCATGCATGCCTACGCAGTAGAACGCTAGTGTTTATCGCTCTTGAGGTGGTGTCAGCCACATCCAGAGCGCACTTAATTGAAGCATTGGTGATAAGCTTCCCCTCCTGTATCAACATCTCTGCTCCTTCCTTATATTGATCTGGCAAGTGCTGTAGAAGGGTCTCTAGAGTGTCGTAGTGTGCCCTGTCGTAACGCGCAAGTAGCGCCTGTGTGTTGGATATGCGCCATATGTTGGCTGCCTGCGCAGTAACACGTTTCCCCGAAGCCTCAAACACTTTTGATTCCTTGTCTGGGGGAGGAGCGTCACCCGTAGTCTGTGAGTTGGCTCTCTTGCGAGCATTGGAGACAACCAAGGAATCCAGAGGCAACTGTCCTTTGATGTATGTTGGATCAGTGGGCGCTGCCTTGTACTTCTTGTCGATACGTGGGTTGACGACTCTTGCTCGGGTGGGCTCCTTGAAGACCTCTGGTGCATGTTTTAACACCCCTTTTAACATTGGCAAGGTCTTTACAGTTTTCTCAGCGACTGAAAAGGTGTCAAACAGAAAATCGACGTCTACGGGGTCAGCATGGAGCTCGACGTCATGATTGGCTGCCGCTCTTTCAATTAGAGCATTGAAAGCTGCAGAGTCCTCAGTTGGGGAAGTCTTTGCTGAGAAAAGCTGAGGCTCCTGTCCTGAATGCGGGTCCCCAGGGTCGCCACCAGCAGACCAAGGCTCAGTTACATCCTCAGGGTCTGAGTAGACTGGATAGGCATACTCATCCTCGTCGTTACCATCACCCTCCTCAACATTAGAATGAGTGGGTGAAAGTTCATGGCCTTGAGGTGATGCAGGTTCCATAGGGGCCGAGGCACCAGCAGAGTCCACCTTTTTCTTAAGGGGGATTTGGAAATGTTCTAATGCCGGTTCAGGGGTGATCTTCCTTTTAAGGAGAGAGAGCATGCCGGTGTTGGCGTTGATAATCACTTCTCGACGCTCTTGGAACCACCGACGATGCCCTCGGCGTCGAAGATAACTTCAAGGGCACACCGGCCCCAGGTTTCGCCGTGAAAGCCTTCGGCGCCGTCTTTGGCGGCAACGTGAACAGAATCGGCGTTGTTGTTTTCACCGGCTTTTGGATAGGCTTGGGCGGCACAGTGTCCTTCGGCTCGACTGCCGCGGCCCCCTCCCTAATACGCTGAAGGGACTCCGTGACCTTTTTAGTGAACGAGGCGGAGGGACGCACCGACTCGAGAGAGTCTTCTGAAGCCGGTTTTGGGGCGGCGATCAATGACGCAGTCTTCGGAGCCGACGCAGCTGCCCCCTTGGCCTTGTCGAGTGGAAGCGTGGCAGTGAGAGACTTGGGGTCGTCCTGCAGCCTCTTCGTGGCCTTCTTATGGTCGTCGACCTTCTTGGTATCGATGCGACTCTTAAGTGCGTCGACCAACTTCGGCGCCGACGTAGCCGCATCGGCCATTTTTACCTTCGGCTTCGACACCGTAGTCTTCGGGTCGGCCATTTTGGCGTGGCTCTTGAGCTCGACGGCCATCTTGGATTTCTTCGGCGCCGAGGCCTCCGAAGTCTTCGACCCGACCAGTGCGACTTGCGCTTTCGGTTTCGATACTTTCGGCGTCGAAACCGATGGTTTCACTTTCGGTTTCTGTACCGTGAGTGGTGCCGTATCAATGTCCGTGGCCGGGCCTGGAGGCGGAGCCGTGGGACGGGAATCAAGGCTTTGGGTAAGGCCCGAAGGCGATCCCTCGGCCTGGGCCTTAGAATGGTGGCTGGCCCCGGAGTCAGTGTGAGGAAGCTCTTCTTCCGAGCTATCCTCTATGGTGGCAATGGCCCCGTCGTCGTCCCCTACCTCCTCGACGACTTCATCGAAATCCTCGTCCTCCGCGTCGTAGTCCTCCTCGACCTCCGACGCCGGGTTAGATTCCGTGATATCTTGGATAGTGTCGTCGCCGACATCCTCCGTGTCGAAGATGTCCGTCGGAGGGGGTGCCGATCGCTGGGCCTGCAGTCGTGCAGCTCGGCGGAGCTTAAGTGTCTTCTTCGACCGGAACTTGGAGCAGGCCATACACTTGGCCTCGTCGTGGTCCGGCGACAAACACTTATTGCACACTGGGTGCACGTCGATATGTGGGTACTTTGAGGCACACACCGGGCACCTCTTAAATGGACTTCGTTCCATGATGAAAGTAGTCTGGAGCGTCGTGTAGGCCCGTCCGCGCCGAAAGCACGCGGAAGGGCAATGTTGGTTCGGAAACTAACGAACCCGAACGATAAACAATACCGACGCGAGTCCTAAAGACCTTTTGGTCTCGAGTAAAATAAGTTAAACAACTATCGATTCCGACAGAGGGAACCGAAACACATCCGAACCCAATGGCGGAAAAAAACAATCTGGGGATGGAGTCGATGCCCATGCGCACTGTAGTCCAGGGGAGGAGCCACCTATCTCGTGATACTTCGAAGACTCTTCCAGGACAACAATGTGCAATCATCCGGACCCAACACTAGGCGGCGATCTATGCACAGATATGAATTCAGCAGCCCACATGCCTCGAACTTTATGTATTTGATCATCATGTGAAAGTAACATTGTTTTTTTTAATGAAATGTGTTTTTAATATATTCTATTGCTATGTTTTTAACAGAGAACACCAAATAATATTGTTTTTGACTATAATGAGAGGGAATTATTTCATAGTTGATTTGGAAGTTTAATTGGGTTAATAGGAAGGTCTGTTTTGATTCATAAACTATTTATGAGAATTTTAAGCACAAGTAGGAAATATTCTTTCTTGTTGAATAACCCGGTCCTTTTTGGCACAGAAGGTTAACTCTCCCTTCTTTTTTTGAGCTAAAGTTATTAGTAAAGCAAAAATCTATTTCCTATGGATACGTGGTTTTAACTATAAGTTTACAGTGGCTACCGCCTTGTCAATTTTTAATGTGGCAGATGCAATCACAGTAGATTTCTCACCGACCCTTCCACCCTCCTTGCTCAGTGAAGCAATTTCTGCATAAGGTCAACCTTAGAATGCCTGTACTGATGCACACCAGTTCTTCAGCATTCTTTATGGCACCACGCCTCTGGTGCAAATGGTTGTGAAAAGAAACGGAGGTCAGTGTGCTGGGGTGGTGCTTATATAGGTCCTGTGCACATCACTTCTGGCGCAGTTGATGTGAAGCCAAACAGTGCCACCTACCAGTGTGCTAGCGTACTGCTCAAGAATGCTCCAGTCAGACGCCTGGGGACAGTTCTAAAATAAGGAATCTGTGGCTAGAAGTCTATCAGATAATGTATATTCAATTGCAGATTTCATGCAATTTCTAAGTATAGTAAAATGGTATTGTTTAGCTCCAATTTTTTATTTTAATGTAACGTTTGATTTATTTGTATTTTCTTAAAGAAAATGTTACTTACCCTATAAGCATATGTTCATGGCATGTAGCACTGTAGATTCACATGGTGTGCATACTACTGCAACCTGTGGCCTGGATGTTTGAAAGTTGCTTTTCTTTGAAGAAGTCTTTCAAGTCAAGAGCTATTGGTACTCCTCTTGATGGTAAAACAAATGGGTATTGACTCCATTGTTAGATGGCTTTCTTGCACGGAGGGTGATGATGAAGGTGGAGCAAAGCGATGTATATAGAGCGAGATGTCCATGCTAAAGAGAGACTAGTAGGAAAGCGTGTTGACTGCAACAGCCACAGGCGTCCAAGGAGGAAGGTGGGCACATGTGAATCTACAGCACTACATGCCACAGATGCTTACAGGGTAACATTTTTCATTTGAGGCATGTGTAGCTATAGAAACACATTCTGAGTATAGACTGTAAAACTGTCCTCCCCAAAAAGCAGAGGGTAGCCTGTAAGTGTTTCAGAGAATTGAAAAAGTGTTCTGGGCACTGCCAAACCAACTTTGGCTTGTTGGTGGGCCAGCACATAGACAGAATACTGTTTTGTGACGGTCTGTGGTGTGGATCATGAAGCTGGTTTGCTGATGTCTGCTATGAGAATGTTTCCAAGGAAAGCCATAGGGACCTCCTTTTGTCATGTAGAGTAGGCTCTCAGAGGAATAGGCAAAGCTCTTTTGGCTTTTGAGTAACAAGTTTGGATACATTGGACTATCCATCTGGCTATACTTGATTTAAATAGAAGTCTCTTCAGGGAGCTCGGAAAACGCAACAGAGCTGCTGCATCTTTCTGGAAGGTTTTGTCCTATCTAAGTAATAAGAGTTCTTGCTTTACATCCAAAGTATGGAGAGCCCATTCCGCAACAGAGTCAGGTTGTGCAAAGAAGATGGGAAGTTCAATGGTATTGTTCAGGTTAAACAATAAGACCATCTTTGGAAGAAATGTGGGATTGGTGCGGAGGACAACCTTAACTGTGTACTTGAAAGACAGGTTTTTCTAGCGTTAATGCCTGGAGCTCACTAACATGCCTGAGTGAGTAATGGCAACGAGAAATGCCACCTTTTCAGGGAGAAACTGAAGTAGCAGGAATGGAGGGGCTTAAATAGGGGTCCTTTAAGTCTTTGAGGACAATGTTGCCATTCCACATCAGAGCTGGGGGGGCCAAAGCGGGATACCTCTTTGGGACTGCCATGAAAGCCTTAATGACTGGTATTCTGGAAAATGTGATGCTCATTTTGAAGATAAGAAGCCATTGCGGCCAGGTGAAGGCAAATGGAAATGAAGGCTAGACCACACGTCTGCAACTGAAGCATGTAGCAGACTAAATCCTGGACCCTGGGTGACAAAGGGCCAATTTGTTTGGAATGATAATAATGAAAAAAGCATTTCCATGTGGCAGAGTAGCATGCGTGTGTGGTAGTCCTACGATCCAAGCAGCTGATGTGGAGACCCTGATGTCGGGGTTCCCATTGATCTTGAAAAGCCAGGTACTGTAAATGTGCCCCCACCTAAGAGGGAGGAATCCATTGTGATGGTGCCCTGCAGAACTTGGTCAGGAAATGCCTGCTCCTACAACAGGTTGTTGGTGTTTCACCACTGCAGGGAGCGATTGGTGCGGCGGCCAATCAATTTCAGTTCCTAATGACCCTCCACCTGAAACTACTGATCCGCGAAGTACTCCTGCAACAGGCATATATGTATTCTGGGGTGGGGGACTATAGCGATATATGAGACCATCGTGCCGAGGAGGCACATGACCATCCAGACATGAGCTGGCAACCAGGCTGGAAAAGAGGAGCAGTGCCTGTAAGGATTGTATCAGGCAGTGTTTGGGTAAGCCTTGCCTATTTCGGAGTTGAGGATTGCCCCAAAGTAGAGTTGGATTTGGAGGGCTTGTAGGTGGGATAGGACTGTGTTGGTAGTAAAACCTAGATCATGCAGAAGGTTTATTATGATCTAAGTGTGTTTGCAACATTGTTGTCGAGTGGCACTCTTTTTATTTTTTTTATTTGAATTTTGTACAAAACAAGAAACAAAGGAATACATGTACACTATTCATCACAAAGAATCCCACATCGTCAGTCCTTCAGGTTTCTGGACTGCCCCATTCCCCACTGCAGTGTGCCATGATTCTTCCATGCCTGGAATGCTCA
Organism: Lissotriton vulgaris; assembly: GCF_964263255.1. NCBI lineage: Eukaryota > Metazoa > Chordata > Amphibia > Caudata > Salamandridae > Lissotriton > Lissotriton vulgaris. The sequence continues at coordinate 1,313,901,730 of NC_141689.1, forward strand.
GAGACGAGCGGGTCGACAGTCACCTCTAAGGGGAATGTAAGGACCTCTGGAAGGCCCACTAGTTAACACCCAGTCCTCCATCCAGCCCATAGTATGCCCTCCATTTCCCCCATACCCTACGGAACCTTCTCAGGTAGCCCCCTCGCCTTGTACGTGACCCTCTCTGCCGCCATGTAAATATCTATTCCCGTCTTCCAGTCTCTGACCTGAGGTGGGGCTGTTGCTCCCCACGCTCGAGCTACATCTCGTTTTGCCACCACCAGAGCCAACAGGGCGAAAATGAGGTGCGGACGGCCTAAGTCTACATCCCTGTGAATGCCCAGCAGTGTGATCCTAGGGTCCAGTGGTAGTGTTATGCCTAAGACCTTGTTCAACTCACCCAACACAGTTTCCCAATATCTCTGTATAACAGGGTATCCCCAAATGGTATGGTAGAAGTCCCCCTGTGTTTGTCCACATCTCAGGCAGTTCGGGTCACTGGTGCGGCCCATGCGGTGGAGTCGGGCCCTATTGTAATATCCCTATGTAGAACCTTGTATTGAATGAGACGAAGACGGGATTTAATGGCTACCTCGCGGTGGTGCCTTATGCTGCCTCCCAGTCTATATTTTCAAGTATACCTAGGTTATGTTCCCAGGACTCCCTCAGTCTCCCCAGCTTGCCTGGTGAATTATTATTCAAGGTTTGATATGTCAGCGAGACCACCTTAGCAAGTATGTGCTCTTGTAGTCCCTCCAGTGGTGAATACTCAAACAGTGAGCAGGTTAAGGAGCCCTCCGTCTGCCATGCATGCGAAGTTGTGCATATTTGAGAAATTGGGAGGCGTGCAACCCAAAGTTCGCCTGCAGTGCACGGAAACTTTTGAGTTTACCTTTGGCAAGAACGTCACCTATGGTAGAAATGCAAACGACATCCCATCCCTCGAAGCCCCTCAGTTTGTGTTGTTCCTTTAACCAGGGGCAGTGCCAAAGAGGTGTTTGTTTTGTAGGTTTGCGCTCCCACCCTAATGCTTTCGACCCCCTGTCCCAGACCTCCAGTGTAACTTGTGTGGCCGGAAGAAGTCTTCCCTTGCCCCTTCCCCCGTAGAGATAGTACAGGTATGGCATAGTGTCCCTTTCAAGCCTGTAGGTGGGATGGTCTGCCGTGGCATGGAGCCATTCGTTCACCGGGGTTAGATGTTCCACCCAATAGTAGGCCTCTATATCAGGCAATGAAATCCCCCCATTGTATTGGTTGCGGTGCACTGTGGTCAATGCAATCCTCGGCTGCGGGGAACGTAGTTCAGCATCTACTGCCCGAAAGGTTTGCCAGGAGAGGGGAAAGTACTCGTTCTGGAGGGCGGAAAGAAAACGGGGCAGAGTAATCATTTTAAACATAGCCGCCCTATCTAGGATTGGGTTTCCATCTCTGTTCATCTGTTGCAAGTAGCAAGTGCGGGTCGTCTCGGTCTTGAACCGCCATGAGCCAGTTCTGGGTTCTTTGTAGGTTCAGCCAGGTCGCCTGACCGGGCAGGAATCCGGTTTGGTCTTGGTGTACTAGGTTGGTGATGAACTGACGAAGTCGCACGATAGTCACTAATATTTTCACCTCCATATTAAGGAGGGTGATAGGGCGATAAGAAGCACAGTCGGGGGGCTTCTCCTGCTTGTGGATAGGTATAATCGTGGCCATTCGCAGATCCAGGGGTAGGATCCCCTCTTGAGGCATCCTGGAAAAGCTGCAGGAGGTGTGTACTTATGAGATTGGCGTTTCTTGTAGAATTCTGAAGGGAGGCCATTTGGCCCAGGACATAGTCTAGTTACAGCCATTTTGATTTTGTCTACAGTTATATCCGAATCTAGGCCGTCCCTGTCATTGTCGTCCAATGATGGGTTTTGAATGCCCATCAGATAGTCTGATATGGCCGCAGGAGTCTTCAGGTCTCGGGCTTTGTACAAGCGCTGATAGTAGGACGCGAATGTCTGTACTATCTGCGTATCTTGTGTCTGTGTAATGCCTTCGGAAACTCTAATGTTCTCCAACCAACGGGCTTCCATCTCCTTATGGCTAAGCCATGCCAGGAGCTTTTCCGGCTTGTCGCCTACATCGTAAAGCCTATGCAAAGTTGCTTGGGCCGGTGCCTTAGCCTCCTGAGTGGCAAGAGCCCTATATTGGTGTTGCATGTCCGTTAACTGCCTCAACACCTGCGGGTCTCTATGTGTGAGATGCCGCCGCTCTAGTGTAAGAATTTGGGCTTCCAATGTGGCGAGTTCTTCCTGGGCCTTCCTTTTTTCCCAGGCTATCAGGGTCTGGGCACTATCACGTAACACTGTTTTATAGGCTTCCCATATTGTGACCCTGGACTACACCAACCTCACGTTTTCGGCAAAGAAAACCTTAGTATCCGTGTAGGAGAGCAGGGTCTGCTTCCTATGGTCACCCCCACTTTTTGCTGTGATTTTCTGGTTTTTAGACTTTAGTGTGGCTGTGGGCCTGCAAATCAGACCCACAGTGCAGCTGTCCTCTCTCTAAATTGATACCATGTGCTTTAGGTACATAACAGATTGGGTATTGGGTCACCTTTGTGAGCCCCTGTATAGTGTACCATAGGTACCCAGGGCAAAGGTGCATCCAAGGCCTACCAGCGGCTGCAGCATGTATTATGCCACCCCTGGCTGGCCCTCCAAACTGACACTACAGGCTGATCACTCAGCTTGGGTAAGGTGGTGTAATCACCCCTTTCTTAAATATAGCATACCTATTTCTACCTTATATATAGACACATGTGCATGTATAAGTCACTCCTATGGTAGGCCTCCACAATCTTGGAGGCAGAGTGCTTGGTTTTATGTGGGAGGGTGCCCTAGCATGAGCTGAGTCCCTCTGCAGCTTTCGGAACCATCTCCTTATAGCTGTTCTATGATATAGACATACCATATACTCTTAAGTGCATTATAATCCTCACGGTTAATGCTAACTTTGGTTTGGCTTTATCAAAACATGTTGTGTAAGGTGTCAAACACTTTGAAATACTACCCCCTGCCAATTCTGGCGGCGGGGGTAGCATTCCACCCTTCTAGAGGGAAAAGACATGTATGTTACTGCTTTACCCGGTTAAAGTTAAACAGAGCCCCAGCATCACAAAATGGATGCTGCTGCCACAGACACAAGTCTGGCCTCCTGCTGCTGGACGAAACTCCAGCAGGGGAGGCCTGGACAATAGGTTTCCTGTCCAGAGAGGTGCCAGCACCTCCCCAGACAGGCAGATGTGTATTGGGACAGGGAGGGCTGCATCAGCAGATGCTTTTTGAGACACTGCCTGGGGCACACAAGGTGCCCCATGCATAGCTCGGTTCAAACGAGTTGCTGGGGCACTCCATCCCCAGCTCTGGTGCAAAACTGGACAAAGGGAAAGGGGTGTAAACACCCCCTTCCCAGGTCCACCCATAGGAGGGACCTAGGCAGGTAATCCAGCCCCTTAGCTTAGCATAAGTATAGGAGCTGTATCCCCAGGACTTTAGATTTTCCTGGAAAGAAATTTTGATACAGAACTCTTGGACCTTCAACATTCTATTCCGACTAGAAGATAAAGACATCTCCCTTGTGCTCAAGGAGTGACCACCCTGTGCAAACAGGCACCACCAGTAACTTGCCGGTCTGCTTTGTCGACGCTGCCTCCGGAACCCGAAGACTCAGCGACACAGGAACTGGACTCTCAGACTTCTCTAACTCCGACCCACATCCACAGCAAAGCTGAGACCCGTGGCGGACACGAGAGACGTGGGACCGGACACCCTGGACATCCTGCATTTTGCTAACAGCTAGACTACTGAGGTACCCTCGCAGTTGTGCATTGGGGTACGAGAAGCCCCAGACCCAAGTGCAATTTGCACCGAAGCTCAGCCCTCCACACTCCACGAGTGCCGCGTGGGGCCTGCTCTTGCATTTCAGCTCGGCACGTCTTCCCTGTTCCTTGCCCGTTGGCTAGTGAGCTCCCTGAAGACTTTTCTTTTGAACTTAACTGCTTTCCTGGTTGCTCCAGGCTTGCGCCAGCTTCCCTTCAAAGGAGAAGCGCCACAGACCTTGCTGGTCTGCAACAGAGCCAACCTCGACATCCTGCGTGGGTTGCGGTTGCCAAGGCTTGTTGGGTCCAATCCGGATACAGACACAGCAGTCAACTAGATCCTTCGTGGGACAGTTCGAAATCAGTGACTGGTCATCGTCGATGCCTCCTGGACCCCGTGGCTGAAGAGACAAGCTCACCTTCTTCACCTTCAAGCACGCAACATCGCCTGGTTCCTTCCTGGTCACTGGCTAGTGACCCATATTCTGTCCCCTCTGTTTTCAAGTTCTTCACATTGTCGATCCACCCGGACACTTTTCCTCTGGTTGCCTGCAGCACTTCTTTGCAGCTCTCCATAAAAAACGACGACAAAACCAGACACCAAAAGGCACCTATGGACCCGACTTCCCTGAGTGAGGTAACACGAGTACTCCGGTGCTCCTGTAGGTCTTGACTCTCGAAGTGTCCTAGTTTAAAGGGGTTTGATCGTAGTCCATCCGGAAGTGTCCTTAAACAGTAACTTTGTAACTTCTTTGTTTCCCATTATAAGTCAATGGTAACTCGCGACTGTGTTTAGACACTGCACGCGTCTCCCATGTGCCTCCTAATTCCTAACCTTTGGTTGGTTAGTGTAGTCCCAGCGATTCTACAGGCCCTAGCCTGCTGTCTAACTCTCACGTGGTTCTTATACCACTTCTTTAGCATATGGTTTGTGAGGCCCCTAGGGCAGAACTGTATTTGTGCAACTTACGTAACTTGTGATATACTTTTACCTCTGACCTCATAAAGAGTGCAGAGAGGTTGTGTTTAGAATAAATACATATATATTTGATATATACATTGTGTGGTGTCCTTTCATTTGGTATTCAAGGGATTATAATTGGTAAAACAGCTTGCTTCACATGCTCTCTGAAGTCTTAGCCTAAGACTGCTGGTTCATGCTACCACTAGGATAGCTTGTCCATAGGTTTGACTTTACAACCACCATCAATAAGGGTTGATTAGACTGGTGCAAGGTGCCCACTAGAATAGTGGACATCATATGCCAGGCTAACTTCTCACATTGGTGGGCAGCGGATGGGATAAGAGCTCGCTGTTGTTTTACCATATAATCTTAAGATATCATTTGATAGATCACATTAAGGTACCTGTAGGTACATATAAATCAAGTTCTTATAATACATAAGTTCTACTGAACTTAGCAGTTGTAGGTGGTAAGGGCTCAGCACACCCTGACTACAACTCCTAGAGAGGTTCTAGTAGGAAAACATTTAGTGTAGGTAGGTGCACACACCACACCTCACTAGAAAATGTCCTTGGATGCAGGGTTAAGTGGGCCTCTGCCAGAAGCTGACCCTCCCAGGGCACCTTCTAAATATGACACATTCACTTTTCATGAATTGAGAAGCCTGTGTACAGCCAGAAAGCTGAGACAAGGACAGAGTCCAACCTTTAACCACCTGGTAGATATTTTAGTTGAGTATGATGTAGAAAAAGCATCCACCCCAGATCAAACAGGTAGTACAGTGGGGTCAGCCCTCAACAGAAGACCACACTGGTGAGAACCCAGAGGATTCGGATGATAATGGGGTTGCTAACCAGGTAGAAGTCAGGGAACTGAACCAGGTTAATCTAGGACTACTTGGGACTGGGGGAGGAAGAATCGAATCCAGACCCCCAAGCAGGCCTAACCCTGAGCACAGAAGAGGAAGGTCACTCTCCAGTGAGTCCAACCACTCTGATGACTCAGTAGGGTCCCATGCCTCAGCTCTAGGGAGAATGGCTTCCCCTCAGAGAAGAGAGCATAGGGCTAGGATGAAGGAATCTAAGCTTAGAATCGGGAGGCAAGAAGTTGCCCTTGCAAAAGAGACCCTGGCTCTTGAGAGAGAGAAAAAATTGTGTGGGCTAGAGCCCACTGGTGGCAGCACAGTACCTAGAGATAGGGAAAGGTCTCATGACCATAGAAACCTGAACAAGATTGTCCCTCCCTACCAGGTTGGGGATAACATCCACAAATGGATAACTGCTTTGAAGAGGGCTTGCAAAGTACAGCAGGTACCCCAAAGTCAGTGGGCAGCAATCTTGTGGCTCTCCTTTTCAGATAAAGGCAGAGACAAGCTCCTGACAGTTAATGAATAGGATGCTGACAACTACTATGTCCTGAAGAGTGCTCTGATAGATGGGTTTGGCTTAAAAACCGAGCGGTATAGGTTGCTGTTCAGAGACACCCAAAAGAGACAGACTGAGGACTGGACTGACTTTGTAGATTGTGCTACAAAGGCTCTGGAACGCTGGTTACTGGGCAGTAATGTCAATGACTATACAGGATTTTATAATTTGATTATGAGAGAACAAATTCTTAACAACGGTCAGAACCAGTTATTGCATCAGCACCTGATTGACTCTGATCTGACCTCTCCCCAAGAATTAGGAAAGAAGGCAGACAAATGGGTCAGAACCAGGGTGACGCAGAAGGTACAGAACCAAGGTGGTGACCAGAAGAAGCAAGACCAAAAGGGTGGGGAGAGAGCAAAAGACCAGAAGTCTTCTCAAGGTCTCCAAAAAGCTTCTAATGGTGGGGGTTCCCAACCTGAAAAAAAGAAAGAAGGTCCTAAGAAACCATGGTGCAAAGTATGTAAGGTAAATGCTCACTGGAACAGTGAATGCACCAAGAAGGAGGCAGCTCCAGCCACCATTGCCCCTAAGGCAACTGTTCCCCCTAGTACAGCTAATAGTGGTGGTTCTCAACAGAAGGGTGTAGTAGGGTTAACCATGGGAACTGAGGTGGATTCTGGCATAGTCAGAATACCAACTCATGCTGTTCTTGTCTGTGATGTGGACATGGCTATGTCATCTACTGTGAGACCCAGTAACTTGGGCAAGTACAGACAGACTCCTTTAATTAATAACACAGTGGCTCAGGGCTACAGGGACACGTGGTAGTGTCACAATGGTGACACACAGCTTTGTGGACCCTGGACAGATAATACTAGGTGACAATTACCTAGTGACCAATGCAAGCACTGTCACTACCACCCATAGTATGGCAATTGTTAATTTCCCCTGGGGAGGGGTAACTGGCCTCAAAAGAGTTGTTGTTAGTTCAGACCTCCCTGTAGAATGTTTGCTTGGCAATGACCTAGAATCTTCAGTCTGGTCTGATGTGGAGTATAGGACTCATGCAGAGATGTTAGGTATATCAGCACATGTCCTTGCTGTGACCAGGTCACAGGTCAAAAATTGCAACACTGAACAGGCCCTGGATCCTGAAATAATGGACCAGTTGTCTACCAGGAAGTAGGGTTAAGGCAGTGCCTTCCCCCTTGCCTCAGGAAGAGGATCAGCCTTCTCCGGAAGCGGATTGTGAGGCCCAGAAGGAAACTGTCCTAGAAGAGCTTGAGCCTGATCAGGTTGAGTTTCTTGGGACAGGGGGACCCTCCAGGGCAGATCTGAGGCAAGCACAGTTGGACTGCCCTTCTCTTGAACCCTTCAGACAGCAAGCTGCTGCTGAGGCTGCTGGGAATGCTAGTGGGCCTCCTTAGCGCCTTGAAACCCTCTGGGTATGTAGTGCGCTATACAAATTTTATGACTTGACTTGACTTGACAAAGTCTATTGGGATGATGGGCTCCTGTATTCAGAGGCTAGAGTCCCCAAGCCTGGTGCTTCCAGGAGGGTGGTCATACCTTTGGCGTTCAGGGGCTTCCTTCTCACACTAGCCCATGATATTCCCCTTGCAGGACATCTTGGCCAGAATAAGATTTTGGACAGGCGTGTCCCTCACTTTCACTGGCCTCACATGTCAGAAGACATCAAGGAGTTTTGTCGCTCCTGTGTCACCTGCCAAGCCAGTGGCAAATCAGGTGGCACCACAAAGGTCCCCCTAATACCACTACCTGTGGTGGGGGTTCCCTTTGAAAGAGTAGGGATTGACATTGTTGGACCAATGGATCCCCAAACAGCCTCTGGGCACAGGTTTATTCTGGTGGTAGTGGATCATGCCACCAGATACCCAGAAGCTATTACCCTAAGGACCACAACAGAACCTGTTGTGGCAAGAGCCCTCCTGGGAGTTTTCTCAAGAGTGGGTTTTCCAAAGAAGGTTGTCTCAGACAGAGTTGCAAACTTTATTTCTGGATATTGGACTGCTATGTGGAAGGAGTGTGGAGTGAACTACAAGTTCACCACACCCTATTATCCACAGTGCAATGGTCTGGTAGAGAGTTTCAACAAGACCTTAAAGGGCATGATCAAGGGTTTACCTGAAAAGCTTAGGCGAAGATGGGACATCCTGCTGCCCTGCCTTTTGTTTGCTTACAGAGAGGTCCCACAGAAGGGGGTTGGCTACAGCCCTTTTGAGCTTCTGTTTGGGCATCCTGTAAGAGGACCCCTATGTCTGGTGAAGGAGGGATGGGAGTTACCTCTCAAGCCTCCCAAACAAGACATTGCGGATTATGTACTTAGTCTCCGCTCCAGGATGGCTGATTATATGAAAAAGGCATCCAAAAACCTTGAGGCTAGCCACGAATGACAAAAAGCCTGGCATGACCAAAAGGCTGTGCTGACTGTTTACCAGCCAGGGCAGAAAGTGTGGGTGTTGGAGCCAGTGGCCCCAGCAGCTGTCCAAGACAAATGGTCTGGACCCCACAGAATTGTTGAGCAAAAGGGAGAGGTAACCTATTTGGTTGATCTTGGAACTCCCAGGAGCCCCCACAGGGTGCTTCATGTCAACAGATTGAAACCAAATGTTGACAGGGCAGACATGGGCTTGCTCATGGCTACAGATGAGAGACAGGAGGAGGAGAGTGACCCTCTCCCAGACCTGCTTTCTCAGAACCCTGATGATGGTTCAGTTGATGGTGTAGCCTTGGTAGGCAGCCTCACTGACCAGCAGCAGCAGGACTGCAGACAAGTTCTACAGCCCTACAGACATATGTTTTCTCTGACTCCAAGTCAGACTACCTGGTGCACTCATGAAGTGGACACTGGGGACAGTCTGCCTGTTAAAAGTAAGATTTACAGGCAACCTGATCATGTCGGGGACTGTATCAGGACAGAGGTCCAAAAGATGTTGGAGTGGGAAGTCATTGAGCCCTCAGAGAGCCCTTGGGTCATTCCCGTAGTCCTGGTGCCTAAACCTCACACCCAAGACGGTAAGAGAGAGATGAGGTTTTGCGTGGATTACAGAGGCCTCAATGCTGTCACTAGGACAGATGCCCACCCAATACCAAGGGTAGATGAACTAATTGACAGATTGGCATCTGACAAGTTTTGAGTACATTTGACTTGACAGCTGGCTACTGGCAGATCAGACTAGCTGAGGATGCAAAAGCCAAAACAGCATTTTCAACCCCAGGAGGACATTATCAATTTTTGGTAATGCCCTTTGGTCTGAAAAATGCACATGCCACATTCCAAAGGTTGGTGAACCAAGTCCTCTCAGGTCTGGATGACTACTGTGCAGTTTATCTAGTTGATATTGCTGTCTTTAGCTCCACCTGGGAAGATCAACTGATCCACCTGAAGAATGTTTTAGAGGCCCTGCAAAAAGCAGGCCTAACTATCAAGGCTACCAAGTGCCAGAAAGGGCAGAGCAAGGTTGTATACCTGGGCCACCTTGTAGGTGGAGGTCAGGTTCAACCATTGGAGAGCAAGATCCAGACCATAAAGGACTGGAGTGCTTCCACGACCCAGACACAGGTCAGAGCTTTCTTGGGTCTGTGTGGGTACTACAGGAAATCTGTCAAGGGGTATGGTTCCATAGTGACACCCCTTAATGACTTAACTTCCAAGAAAATGCAAAGAAAGTTCAGTGGACAGTAAGCTGTCAAAAGGCATTTGATGACCTGTAGCAGGCCATGTGCACTGCTCCTATTCTGCAAAGTCCAGACTGCTCCAAAGAATTCATTGTTCAAACAGATGCTTCTGAGTTGGGGGTAGGTGCTGTTCTTTCACAACTGAATAAAGATGGTCAAGACCAGCCAGTAGCTTTTATTAGCAGAAGGCTGACCGCTAGAGAGAAACGTTGGTCAGCTATTGAGAGGGAGGCCTTTGCTGTGGTTTGGGCACTGAAGAAGCTGAGGCCATACTTGTTTGGCACTCACTTCAAGATTCAGACAGACCATAAACCCCTCTTGTGGCTAAATCAGATGAAGGGTGAAAATCCCAAACTGCTTAGGTGGTCCATTTCCCTACAGGGGATGGACTTTACAGTGGAACATAGACCTGGGACTGACCATGCCAATGCAGATGGACTCTCCAATATATTTCCACTTAGAACATGAAGACTCAACTGGTCAAGAATAGTTTAATGTCCCTATGTTTGAGGGTGTGTGTGTAGGAGAGCAGGGTCTGCTTCCTATGGTCACCCCCACTTTTTGCTGTGATTTCTGGTTTTTCGACTTTAGTGTGGCTGTGGGCCTGCTAATCAGACCCACGGCCCAGCTGTTTGCTCTCTAAATTGATACCATGCGCTTTAGGTACATACCAGATTGGGTATTGGGTCACCTTTGTGAGCCCCTGTATAGTGTACCATAGGTACCCGGGGCATAGGTGCATCCAAGGCCTACCAGGGGCTGCAGCATGTATTATGCCACCCCTGGCTGGCCCTCCAAACTGACACCACAGGCTGATCACTCAGCTTGGGTAAGGTGGTGTAATCACCCCTTACTTAGATATAGTATACCTATATCTACCTTATATATAGACACATATGCACCTCTAAGTCACTCCCATGGAGGGCCTCGACAATCCTGGAGGCAGATTGCTTGGTTTTATGTGAGAGGGTGCCCTAGCATGTGCTGAGCCCCTCTGCAGCTTTCGGAACCATATCCTTAGCTGTTCTATGATATAGCCATACCAAATACTCTTAAGTGCATTATAATCCTCGCTGTTAATGCTAACTTTGGTTTGGCTTTCTCAAAACATGTCGTGTAAGGTGTCAAACACTTTGGAGTACTACCCATCCTGCCAATACTGGCGGCGGGGGTAGGATTCCACCCTTCTAGAGAGAAAAGACATGTATGTTACTGCTTTACCCGGTTAAAGTTAAACAGAGCCCCAGCATCACAAAATGGATGCTGCTGCCACAGACACAAGTCTGGCCTCCTGCTGCTGGACGAAATGCCGACAGGGGAGGCCTGGGCAATAGGTTTCCTGTCCAGCGAGGTGCGCCTGCACCTCCCCAGACAGGCAGATGTGTATTGGGACAGGGAGGGCTGCATCCGCAGATGCTTTTTGAGACACTGCCTGGGGCACACAAGGTGCTCCATGCATAGCCCGGTTCAAACCAGTTGCGGGGGCACTCCAGCCCCAGCTCTGGCGCGAAACTGGACAAAGGGAAAGAGGTGTAACCACCCCCTTCCTAGGTCCACCCATAGGAGGGACCTAGGCAGGTAATCCAGCCCCTTAGCTTAGTATAAGTGTAAGAGCTGTGTCCCCAGGACTTTAGATTATCCTGGAAAGAAATTTTGATACAGAACTCTTGGACCTTCGACATTCTATTGTGACTAGAAGACAGAAGACATCTTGTGGTCAAGGAATGACCACCCTGTGCAAACAGGCACCACCAGTCACTTGCTGGTCTGCTTTGTCGACGCCCCTGCTGGAACCCGAAGACTTAGCGACACAGGAACTGGACTCTCAGACTTCTCTAAGTCCGAGCTGATCCTTTCCCTCACCAAAGACCCCAACACCGCCAAAACCAATCTTCATGAAGGCATGAAAGAGGTAGCCGAATGGATGAAAAATAGCCACCTAAAACTTAACTCAGACAAAACGGAAGTCCTCATCTTAGGGTCATCCCCCTCTGCCTGGGACGACTCATGGTGGCCATCGGCCCTGGGCACAGCACCCATACCCACAGACCACGCACGTAACCTAGGCTTCATCTTATACTCCTCCCTCTCGATGACCAGACAAGTCAACGCCGTCTCATCCTCTTGCTTCAACGTACTTCGTATGCTCAAAAAAATCTTCCGTTGGATCCCCACCGAAACAAGAAAGACTGTCACCCACGCACTGGTCACTAGCAGACTGGACTATAGAAAGACCCTCTACGCCGGAACCACAGCCAAATTACAGAAAAAACTCCAACGCATCCAAAATGCATCAGCCAGACTCATATTGGACATCCCTCGCCAAGCTCACATTACCGGCCACCTGAAAGACCTCCACTGGCTTCCCGTCAACAAGAGAATAACGTTCCGTCTCCTCACCCACGCACACAAGGCCCTCTACAAACTAGGACCCGAATGCCTCAACACACGACTGTCCTTCTACACACCAACCCGCCAACTAAGATCCTCCAATCAAGCCCTCGCCGCAGTTCCGCGCACCCACAGATCCATCATGGGAGGAAGATCCTTCTCCTACCTGGCGGCCAAGACCTGGAATTCTCTCCCCACTCACCTCCGCCTCACACAGAACCACATTTCCTTCAGAAAGGAACTTAAAACCTGGATATTCGATAAATAATGCACCCCCTCCCACAAGCGCCTTGATACCCTCTGGGTGAGTAGTGCGCTATACAAATTCCTGAACTTGAACTTGACCCACATCCACAGCAAAGCTGAGACCCGTGGCAGACACGAGAGGCGTGGGACCGGACACCCTGGACATCCTGCTTTCCTGGTTGCTCCAGGCTTGCTCCAGCTTCCCTTCAAAGGAGAAGCGCCACAGACCTTGCTGGTCTGCAACAGAGCCAATCTCAACATCTTGCGTGGGTTGCGGTTGCCAAGGCTTGTTGGGTCCAATCGGGATACCAACACCGCAGTCAACTAGATCCTTCGTGGGACAGATCAAATCCAGCGCCTGGTCATCGTCGATGCCTCCTGGACCCTGTGGCTGAAGAGACAAGCTCACTGTTGTGACTGCACCTTGGTACCTTCCTTCCCCCTTCCACCCCCATTCCTCTCTCTTCTTTGGTTTACCCCACTGTCTCTTCTGAAGGCAGCGTTAGAATGTTGAGACGGACTGTGACCTGACGACAAGCTGGGAGCACCAGGTTTAAGATACTTAAATAAACTGCTTTTGAACCCTATCTGAATGGACAGTTATTACTACAGTTTTGGCGACGTTGGACGGAAGCTGGGCCAGGGACAGCACAGTGTTTCCCCCCTGGAACAGATTTGGAAGCTTGTCGGATAAAAGAGGAAAAAAAAAAGTTGGACTTACCAGTTCGGTGAATCTATCCTTATTTTGGAGCTGAGCAGGGTGATTATAAACGAATTGCCAGCATGGCAGCAGCTGTGAGGGGGGGGGGGGGGGATTGGGGCGCATCAGATTCTAGCGATTTGCCCTTCATGTCAGCTGGCTTGAGCACGACGATTCAGGAAAAAACACTCTCCTGCTCGAGTTTGGTCGGGAACAAGGAAGAAGGAAGGTGATCCGGAGTGTGTGAGGGAGGAGTGTTCCCCCGGCTGCCTTCGTGAAACTATCCACTCCGTTACCAGCGGAGTGCGGAGGCGTTTGTCCAGGAAAAGCACTTCGGCTGAAGTAAGAAACTGACCCGATGTTACAGCAAGCGCGAGGACTGAGGGGGGCGAACGGCGTCGTCGCTTTCGAGACGGGGAACGCTGGTGAGAGAAAGCGCCGTCCTGTGGAGTCTATCCTGCGTCAGAGGGGAGGAAATCGCTCCAGCGCGAGGCTAGTCTGAGAAAAACAGTGGTTGTAGCGGTCATCTCTTCACAGACGGGGGGTTCAGCCGAGAGCAAGGCGATCCGTGTGACAGAAAACTGTTTGCTGTTTGCTGAAGGAACTGGAAGCTCCTCACTGGAAGTCCCCGCCTATAGACTGAGAGTTGTTCCCATTGGTACTGTGAGGGAAATACACTGAAGAAAGAAAGAGGACTTACATCCTTTTCTCTTTGTGAAATTTAATTGAAAACTGTTCCTATTTAAGGTGTCTATCTGTTAAGGCTTATCAAAAGCGTGCTGTAGGTAATTTTCTCCTCACCCTATGTCAATTAATACCATTCCCATAATTACTAAAGACACCAACAGGTGTAGTACCAGGCATTTAGGGTCCTGCTGTTGGAAAGTATAAAGGGACTAGAGACAGGTTATCTGGGAAGTGCCCTAGCTTATGGCCATGGCAGGAGCAGGAATGAGCCAGCCGCCACCTTTCTTAAATGAACTGGGCGAGCCTGACATACCATGGAAGAGGTGGGAAGGTATTTTCAAGTCTTATCTCATAGCAATGGGAGGAGGTAACTACAACAACTGAGAAAACAACACATATTACAGCATAACTTGGGAATTTATGGCAGAAAGGTTTTTGAAGACATAACAGGCAGACAGGTAGACGACGAACATGAGGAGGGAGAAAGTACTAATGTCTATGAATATACTTTGAGGAAATTGGAGGAACATTTTAAAGTTAAGCTCAATGTGGTACTAGAAAGGCACACATTTTACAAAACGGTGCAGAAGAAAGATGAAAAAGTCACAAATTATGTAGCTGTCCTGAGGGGTTTATCGGCCACTTGTGAGTTTGGGACTTTAACGGATTCTATGATAAGAGATCAGATCGTTAGATGTACAAATGATCATAGAATCCTAGAGGAACTTCTTACTAGAAATCCCGATTTGGAAGAGGCACTTAGCATAGCAAAGGGTTTAGAACACACGGCGTTGTGCATGAAGGAAATGAGAATTTATGAGGGGGTGACCAAAGAAAAAAATGAGAGCAAGGTGGTGCATGAAGGGGAAACAGTTTGCAAGGTTGGGGAAAAAACGAAGAGAAATCCACGCAGCAACGTACAGGGGTTGTTGTGCTATAAGTGTGGTAGTCCAAATCATTTGGCGAATAACTGGAAGTGTCCAGCCAGGGATGCGTTGTGTAGGAAATGCAACAGGAGAGGGCACTTTTCGAAAGTATGTAAGAATGTCAATGCTAAAGTACACATGGTTGAAAATGTTGAAATTGCAGAAGGGGGTGAGAAAATATTCATATTTCAAGTGGGGGATGACTATGTAAATGAAAGTAATGATTATCCCAAATGTGAAATTACCCTGGATGGAGAGAAATTTGAGGTTTATGCTGATTCGTGCTCTCCTTATACTTTGATTGACAAGAGTTTATTTGATGGGAAGTTTGCAAAGTACGGGGTGGAGCTAGAGAAAGCTGACATCAGTCCAGTGGGATACTACAAGGAACGCATTCCATTAGAGGGTATGGCAAGAATGAGGATTACATTTAAGGACAGGCACACGGTGGCGGTTTACCCCACTGTCTCTTCTGAAGGCAGCGTTAGAATGTTGAGACTGACTGTGACCTGATGACAAGCTGGGAGCACCGGGTTTAAGATACTTAAATAAACTGCATTTGAATCCTATCTGAATGGACAGTTACTAAATAAACTGCTTTTGAACCCTATCTGAATGGACAGTTATTACTGCACTCACATTCTTCACCTTCAAGCACGCAGCATCACCTGGTTCCTTCCTGGTCACTGGCTAGTGACCCAGACTCTGTCCCCTCTGCTTTCAGGTTCTTCACATCGTCGATCCACCCTTGGATCCATCCGGACACTTTTCCTCTGGTCGCCTGCAGCACTTCTTTGCAGCTCTCCATAGAAAACTACGACAAAACCCGACACCAAAAGGCACCTATGCACCCGGCTTCCCTGGGTGAGGTAACACGAGTACTCCGGTGCTCCCGTGGGTCTTGACTCTCGAAGTGTCCTAGTCTAAAGGGGTTTGATCGTAGTCCACCCGGAAGTGTCATTAAACAGTAACTTTGTAACTTCTTTGTTTCCCATCATAAGTCAACGGTAACTTGCGACTGTGTTTAGACACTGCACGTGTCTCCCGTGGGCCTCCTACTTCCTAACCTTTGGTTGTTTAGTGTAGTCTCAGCGATTCTACAGGCCTGCTGTCTAACTCTCAAGTGGTTCTTATAGCACTTCTTTAGTATATGGTTTGTGAGGCCCCTAGGGCATAACTGTATTTGTGCAACTTATCGTATGCTAATTAAGTAACTTGTGATGTACTTTTACCTCTGACCTCATATAGAGTGCAGAGGGGTTGTGTTTAGAATAAATATATATAGATTTGATATATACCTTGTGTGGTGTCCTTTCATTTGGTATTCAAGGGATTATAATTGGTAAAACAGCTTGCTTCACATGCTCTCTGAAGTCTTAGCCTAAGATTGCTGGTCCATGCTACCACTAGGATAGCTTGTCTAGAAGGTTGACTTTACAACCACCATCAATAAGGGTCGATTAGACTGGTGCAAGGTGCCCACTAGAATAGTGGACATCATATGCCAGGCTAACTTCTCACAGTACGCATGAAGAACCTGGAGCACCTCCTTATTTTGTAGGTCCCAGGCCGATAATCTCCAGCACTCCCCGACCGATGCGGGTCCTCTCTCCCACCCGAACATATAGGGGCGAGTGGTCAGAAACACCCTGGGCCATGTATTCCGCCTTCATAAATTTTGTGGATGGCTCCCAGGGGGAGCAACACATAATCCAATCGCGAACAGACTCTGTGCGCCCCCGAATAATATGAGTACTGTCGATGCCCCGGGTGCAAGTGTTGCCATACATCCACCAGGCCCAGAGTGTTGGCCAGGTGGGCTAATTGTGTAATCAGGTGATTGAAGACTTGAGTTCCCGAGCGGTCTAGTGGGGCATGCATTACGTCATTAAAGTCACCACTAATGATGTGCGTTGATTCCGGTGTCTCTAACAGTATATCTGTCACCCCTTGTAGGGTCCTGGTCTGCAACTTCGGCTGGGCATAAACAGAAAGGATAATGACATTCCTTCTCCCCCCAATGTCCCAGTCACTCCCACATAGGTTCCCTGGGGATCTATGACTTTTTAAACAGGATAACAACTCCTCTAGAGCCTGAGGTGTATCCTGCATGTGCCAGGACCATATAGGCCCCCGTGCAAGGAACCCACACTTTGCGCCCTTGAGATGGGCCTCCTGCAAAAGCACCACATCCGGGTGGGAGCGTTTTATAAATGCTGACACCAGTCCTCTCTTAAATTTGTCCCCCAAACCGTTAACAATACAGGTAAGCACTGTAAAGGGGCTAGCCTCTAGACCCATCACGGCCGATTATTGTGTATTGGTGAGCCATGTGTAGGTGAGTAATGAAATAACACCCGGTCAGAGAGATGTGGATGGATGTGTACGTTTACGAACCTCTGTGACTGTACCCCAGCAAAACATTATGAACCATAGGAACTAAAGAAACCCCTTACTCCCAATCCACCTCCCTCCTCCCCAGTGTCGCACCCGTTGCCAGGTGCTCGAGGTAGTGCATGAGGGCGGTAGAGGTCTGTCGCCCGCCCAAGCCCAACTTACGCTGCAAGTTCAAACTCCTGCAGCAACCCCAATAGAACTAAAAAGAACAGTCCTGAGACAACAATAGACAGGCAGGAGCCAAGCACCGGAAGTTTAGAAGGGAAGAGTCAAGTGAGGAGAAGAAAAGCAGCCCCGGCCTCTCGCCTGCGATGGAAGAGAGCACTTCAAGCACTCTGCAGGACTCGCTGTCTATCTCGGGGGGTGGCGGGGGTTGAGTGTCCAATCAACAAACTCCGTTGTGTTATACTGATGCCACAGCCAGTCTCAATGGCTCATATTTCAGGAGTGCGAGTCAGAGAGGTCCCCCTGAGATACCAAAGTTTCTGTCCCTGCGTCTTACTCCATTGCAACTACTGCGGCAGCCAAGGGATGCAGAGAGGGTTTGTCCTTACCTTCGTCTCTGGACGTACTGCCTCTAGTGTCCGTCTCTGTGCCAGGTTCAGGGTGGTCGGGGAGGTGGAGGGTGTGTGAGCCTGCCGACAGGCGAGAGTCTAGTGAACAACCACTACGCCGTCCGATCCTGCCGCTACCCCTTGATGCATAAGGCGTGGCCTCCTTCAGACGGCTTCTTCGGTTACCTTTTGGACGTAGCGTTCCTTGACGGTCTGAGGATCGCGGGGCACTCCCTGTGGGTGGTTGGCTACGACATGGTGGGATTTCCGGTTGCTTCAAGACAGGCCTTTCCTCGATCCACTGCCACGCTTCCTCCAGTGTTTGGAAGAAGTGGGTCTTCCCCAGAAATAACATTTTCAGTTTTGCTGGGAATAGGAGCATATATAGAATATTGTGCTCTCGAAGTTTTGCCTTCATCGAATCAAAGGACTGCCGTTGCTTTTGAATCTTTCTGCTATAGTCAGGAAAATCATTATATGCATGTTCTTGTGGCTGATTTCTCCAAGTTTCCTAGCTTCTCGAAGGATCATGTCCCTGTCCAGGATATTTAATAAAACGTGCTGTAACTGGACGTGGCTGCGCTCCCGGGGGTAGCTGCAATATCAAGGCTCTATGCACCCTTTCTATGACGAAACAGGCAGAGAACAGATCTGTCTATAAGGTGCGGCGGAGCCAAGCGTGAAGAAATTCCATCATATTTGTCTCTTCAATGCCTTCGCTAAAGCCCACAAAGCGCAGGTTGTTGCGTTGTGCCCTGTTTTCCACATCACAACACGCCACTGATGATCTTTGATCGAGGACTGGAGGTCAGTCATGCCTTTGCGGAGGTCCTGAAGGGCATCTTCAGCCTCACCCAAACCGGTCTCCGATTCTGTGACCCTGGCCACCAGGTTTCGTAGGTCTTGCCTCAAGAGCGTCAGCTCCTTGTCCACTTCTCTTATCTTCCACTCCAATGCCGTCCTAGAAGACTGGATCGCTTGGAGGAGAGTGTCCGTATCAGTGCGGGCAGCCGGCCGTTCCTCCGGGAGGGGGTTTACCTTCGTATGTCGATCCATTTTCCCCTGTCGCTGCAGCTTTGGTTCTTTGTCCTTGCCCATATTTGCAGCTCCCTGGGGTGGGGCTCGCGATGCAGGACGTCAAGGCCGGGGTTCAGCACCTTGATGGCGGTGAGAGGGGGGGGGGGACTAGTTCTTCACCTCCCCCCTGCAGGATGATCTCTAAAAGGCAACTCCAGGCCGCAGAGCTCCTCGCCGTCCCAACTGGGGGCTATTTGGTCCCACCAGGGTACTTTCGCTCCTTCACCAAATCAGTCAACTGTCAGGCCCTCCAGCCGATACCGGATAACAGAGGCACTTTACAGGACCGCCCGCATGCACCTAGGGGATCAGGCCGATCAGAACCACCAGGGACCAGCAGAAGCACCCCCCCCCCCCCCATTCCTTAGCGGCAGGGCAGTTGAAGAGGTGTTGTCCCCACTTCAGGTCCTCCGAACCCCTCGCTGACACAGTATGGGGTAGGAGGAGTGTCACCGCCTTCCTGGTAGCACCGGGGGTCCAGGTCGCAGCAGGCACGCACAGCGTATGGAGGAGGACCGTCCACCCTCAGACGGTTGGCTCCTGCTCCAGCTCGGTCCCGGCCCCGGCTCATAGATAGGGGGTGGGGTGCGGGGCGAAGGCACAAGTCTCAGGGAACTGAAGGGTTTACCCCCATGGGCCGTAGTCCCGCAGGGGTCTGTTGTTGCCCAGCGCTCTGCGACGATCTGTTGTATCCCTTCTGCCAAAGTTCCGACCCCCAGGCCCAGCCATTGGGAGGCGCAGTCTCCCAGACACCCAGCTCACCTAGAGCAATTGGGAGGTGCAGCGCTTTCCAATCTCAGCCTCAGGCACCCAGCGACAGCACGTGCCTTCCTCGCGGTGCGGATCAACAGGAGGCCGCCTCTCCGGGTGCAAGTCAGCCCTGCAGAGCAGGCATTGGGGGAACAGCCCCTTCCGCACCTCCCGGAGAAGAGGTTCTGGATCGGCTCAGAGCCGCATCAGCGCCATTTTGGCAGCGTGGACATAGAGTCTCTCCTGGACCTAGATCGGCGCCTCCCTGGCAAGAAACTGCTCAATAGTCGTCCTCAAGGGCGGTTAGGGTGTCAGCTGCATCTTAGGTAGCAAAATTAATGTTCTCCGAGCCTCTAAACTGCTGGAATTATCGTCGGATGGTGCTTTTTGCCAGAGCTCGGCGAAAGCGCATCTTACACAGCCATGCCGTTGGCCACGCCCCGTCGAGTGGCACTCTTGATTAGCCAGTTGTCCTGGTAGGGGGAAGACGTGGACCCCCTGTTTGTGCAGGTTAGCGGCCACCACTGTAAGGCACTGGATGAACACTATAGGAGCGGTGGTGACCCAGATAGGAAGCCCTTTTAATCTGTAATGTTTTCCGCTGAGCACCAACCTGGCACAGCGCCGATGCGCTAGGTGGATTGGCATGTGAAAATAGGCAACTTTTAGAGTAAAGTCGGGTTGTTGGACCAGCAGAATAACATCCTGAAGAGTGCCTATGTGAAAGTGTTCTGATAGGACTTATTCGTTTAGAGGCTTGAGGTCTAGAATTGTTGTGTTTCTATCTAGGACCCTAATTCGATATTCCTGATTCATGTCCATATGTGGTTATAACAAATATTATCCTTATAAAGGCATAGGAATCATATCCATATTTAGAAATAGCCCATGCAGTCCAAATACAGCAAGGCTACTCCCATAGACTCCTAGAAAGCACAACGCGTTCTTTAAACAAACCAAGCCTCCAGCAGCCCGGGAAAACCCCCTGCTTTTGTTTTGATTTGCACAAGAACTCCTGGAGTCCACGAAGAACTGTTAGTTCTTAGTGACGTCTTATGTCCAAACTTACGTCAAACCCGGCACCTTTCAGTTATAAATATACTAACGTTGCCTTAAGCAAACGCACAGTGGTTGGGAGCAGAGCGACGTTCTACTTGCCCGGGAGCCCAGCTGTTGCGAGAGCCAAAGAAAACCGCCCCTCCCTTTGACGCACTGAGAGAGACGCTGTCTTTTTCTCCAGCCGAGAAAATCCAGCTCCGGTGTTCCCAAGTCACCCTCGCGGGTTGCTGGGAGATCGAGTCCTGAGAAACGAGATACAAGACCTCCTTCATTCTATAACCAAGGTACGGAGCTGATTAAAACCTTAGAGAGAATTCTTGATTCAGATTCTTGGCAAAAACCTACCTTAAATCTGCAACTTACTTACTCCTTCCCACGTATTAGGCTTAGGTCAGGTACACCGGGGTAGGCGTATCTTAGAAGCACCAGTTGAGTTTGTTAGTCAATGTTTTTATGTATGGAAATATCTTATCCATTTTAAAGTATCATATGGCTAAGAAACCATATCAATGCTTTTACAGTATTATTTCATAATACTCCTTTTACTGTACGCACTTTACTTTATAAGTATTGCAATTGTGGCAATTCATTTCCCTTGCATGAGAAATAAGACTGCTCAATAAATACCACCTTTTATTGAAAACGCCCGTCTCTCTATTTCTCTGCACTCTGGTGAAATTAAGCATGCACAATTGACTGAGTGAAATAGTTGTCTATTGTTTTCACACAACTCTGGAGATATACTCTTTATTCTGAGGGAGCAAAGTTGTCATGTTATATGGTTGTCAGAAGCTAATCCTTCTTGTCTGAATCAGGGAAGTTAACCCCTAGTTTCAAGTGACCTCTGAGCTAGCTGGCAAAACTAATTAAGTCTAACATAGTCAGTAGACCTAGATGACCTCAGTCCTACGTCTACACTGCTGTTTATGTTATTCCAATGCGCAGAGCCTATTGAGAATATAGGAACTACACTACATGGCGCCCAACGTTTGGTAAGGCGATAATCTAACGCAAGACATTAGAGTAACTCAGTCGTGCTTTTCACACAGACCCCTTTTTCCGTAAAAACGCCAAAAGACGTCTGGAGTGGGTAAAAGGTTAATATCCGCCGGAACTTAGTAGGATGAGAATCCTATGTATTAGTTTTTGGTTTAGTCAACGTTGAAGGATACAGTGTTCCAAAATATTGTGCACCTAAACAAAAAACGTTCTTTCAGTAAAATGGGGGAAGTGACGATGAAAGGGAGAAAGCTAGATTAGCAGCTCAACTCCTAGCGGATGACACAACCATCCAAGAAAATGACCCGAATGCTATACTCATTCAGGTTAATGTAAGAAGAACTATAACTCTTAAACTTATAGAAAATGGACTATCACCAAGAGGTGGTACGGTCATATTCGTAGTAGAGGCCCATGCATATCGGCAGACAGAGGTATTCTATTCATGGATACATTTTCCAGCAGCACACGCTGTGACACAAGATTTCCACTACTACAAAATAGAGGAACCTCCGGATGAATACACTCCTTTCGAGGACGTTGAAATCCCACTAACTTACCAAGAGCACCTGCTCTGGTTTAAAGGCGCCCTAAAACCTCAAAATCATATCACCAGGCACGGTCCACTAGGTAGACCAGGAACCACGTGGCCGGTTCTAGCCAGCTACACACCACATCCAGACATTGATAAAATGTCAGACCGGGAACTTTTAGCTCAGCTAAAACTATTAATTAAAATACATAGACCATTGGTCCAATATGTCATGCGGACTTCAACAGTCCAACCAGCGATTAACATTCCACAGCTGACCCCTCATCAGGGGAACACAAACAAAATTACACCACAGAACATACAATCATGTCTTGGTAAAACACCCACAAAACGGGAACAAATCCCATTCTGGTTAGCTCAAAAAATCACTCAAATAGAGGCAGTATTTCCTAATACTACAACTCATGAAACACAGAATTCTGACTATCTGCCTCCCAATGGGGGTCGCACCACATGTGGAGGACTGTGACACTTGGGGCACGGTCTTTGCTTCTATCTACACAAAAACACATGGTGTCCCGTCTATGGCAGTTATACCAGATGTACTAAGACAGATTCAAAACGAATACGGCCCAGAACCTGCTTTAACTCTGGGTATGAAATTACTGAAAGACTTTAAGCAGGTCTCAACTATATTATTAGCCAACATAAAAGGAGAAGAAGCATGTGTTGCAATCCACCAAAAATTGAAGGAGACAGATATAACAGACGAACCATTTGAACTTGCCAGAATCATATAAAAATCCTATGAAGAACTAGGAAGAGATAGTTTGGGTGGGAAACCAGTAAAACCCCAACTAACTGAAAATCCTGAAAAAACATTATTAAAAATAATTTAAAAACCCCAAAAAAGAGTTGGGAAGGTAATAAACAAACCATTCCCAGCGAAAAACGTTTCCAGTCCAGAGGAAGGTCTCCTCAGCGTAGAGAGAGATCTCCAGGCCGAGAAGACAAGTCTCCCCAAAGGGAGCCCTCTGAAAAAAGATATAACCTTAGAGATAGGGATAAAATACGAAAACCAGACAGATATCAAGATGTTGATACACGTCCCTCTCGATCCTTCTCATTCAATCTTTCTCGATCTTCCTCACAGAAATCGGAAAGAAGAGGACGGTCAGAACACAAAGAAGAGCACGTCAAGTCCAAAGACCAGGAACCTGCCTATCAAAGTAAAAAATTACATTATCCAAAGAAGAAGGTAGCCAGTATTACAATTAAACATGCTGAGGATTCTAAATACACAACTGAAAAAACGGAGAGTGGGCCCAGACAATGCTAGACAGCGGAGCAGAAGTGACCATAGCTCGCAAGATCCTGATGAATCTTCTGGAGACAGTGGACACAAATGAATACATTCAAGTGGAAACTGCAGATACCAGAGTTAGCAAACCCCATAAATTATACAAAATATCATTACGCATAGAGGGGGACAAGACTAGGAAAGTGAGGGGTCTTTTTGGGATAACCTTTCGAAAGGCTATGACATCCTGTTAGCTGAAAAAGACTGGCCACCAGAGTTTGTCAGGGAGTGCCCTCATGGCGAAGAAATGATTATGCCTGCCTTCTCAAATCATATTCCAATTCATAAAAAATACACATTTGCAAGAAAATGGGCAGTGGTCCAAACTCCTGATTTATATAAAAATCATGTAGGATGGGATGAGGATTCTCCTCCCCACAAAATCTAGTTAAAGAATCAACCTACTGCACAAAGGCAGTACCCAGTTAAACAAGAAGCTAAAAAGCAAGTCAGGGAGATCTTAGATCAACTTGAATATCAGGGGGTGATTGAAATATGCACCTCACAAATGAACAATCCTTTTTTTTCCTGTCTCCAAGCGGGACGATTCATATCGTCTATTTTTGGACTACAGACACCTAAACTCCTGCTGTAAAACATTTGCAGTACAAAACTCACACAGTGCAGCACTAAGGAATAACATTGTGTGCAAAAAATATAAAACGACATTAGATATCTCTAATGGATTCTTCTGTCAAAACATTGCACCTGAAAGCAGGTATTTGACCGCTTTCTCAACAATGGGGTCGCAAAAACAATTTTGTCGACTCCCACAGGGATTCAAAAATAGCCCAGGATTATTTCCAGCAAGGGTAACAGAGATACTACAAATATATGATGACGAGGCATTATCCTATGTCGATGACATCTATCTTACAGACGATGACCTGGAGACTCACTTAAAAAGAGTGAACACCATAATACTTGGGTTCGCATCAGAGGGGTACAAATTCAACTTTAAAAAGTAAAGAATTGCCCATCTAACTGTCCTATTTTTAGGATATGAATTATCAAGTGAAGGCAAAAGCCTGGCAGACAACTTCTTAGAGAAGTGTGCAGTACTCCAAGCACCAAAAACGCTGAAACACTTACAATCAATACTAGGTTTCCTGAATTTCGGAAGAACATACATTCTAAATTATGCAGAAAGGGTTAAACCTCTCTATGAATTAATAAAACCTGATTTCAAACCAATGAATTGAACTCAGAAACACACAGAAATTTTAAGATCATTACAAACAGACATGTTAGCCAAAACAAAATTGCCAAAACTCGCGATAACGTTCGCAACCTTGTACTCCGAGTCATCCCAGGAAGATACAGATTCACATACCTGACCTCTAATGAGGGAGAAACGGTACCAATAGCTTACAAATCACACTTGTACACACAAGCTGAAATTAAATTCAGTTCAACTGAAAAAAATCTAATAGCGGTTCAAACTGCTGTAGCAAAAGAAAGAGCCCTAGCCCAAGGCAAGAGAATATCTGTTTTAACAGTAGAATCAGCCCTTGAGGCATTGACAAGTCCACGCAATCTAAATGCAGTGGCATTTGATCCAAAATGGATACAATGGGAAAATTCTCTTGCTGCAGAAGACGTGAAATACTATTTTGACCCGAAAATGAAAAAACTAAACGATCTAGAATACGAAAAAGAATATCCTCTGCCAATCGAAATTCTGCCTCTCGAAATATATACCTGTATGATCTATATGGACAGATTTGCACAACATTACGATGTAGATAAAAAATCCTACAATGCAGCATGCGCGATTGTTAAAGGTCGCTGGCGCTCTGGTAAATTCAGACCGATGATTACCAAAACTGAATCCCTCAGAAACTGTTGAGCTCAGCGAGCTGAAATAAGATCTTTAAAGATGGCGCTTGAAAATGCTGATCGCAAATTCCCCACACTGATAGTGTGCGATTCGCATTACTGCGTCAAGTCATACAATAGTGACATGCAGACATGGAGCAAAAAAGGTTACAAAGATGACACAGGTGCCACAATAAAGCATAAAACGCTTTGGGAAGTAGTTCTTTTGCAGAAAGAACTACAAAAGATTCACGTGATACATACACTGAGTCATCAACGTGATGGCGTTCACGTTGCAGGGAATTCATTGGCTAACAGAGCCAGCGGCAGCGGTTCAACCAGCTTCCGTAGCCACAAAAAAGCGTCCTAAAAAACACATAGATGGAGAAACCATGCTGGCAGTAAAAGCGCCGTTAAAAGGCGATTATGCAGCATTACCTCTCAACTATCCACTCAGTAATACATACATAATTGATGCAAACTCCGTTCCTTTTGCTCAAATCCCTGGAGTGGGGGATAGAGTAATTCCAAACACGAACTGGAGAGTTTTCTTGATTGAAGACGCACACATGGGATTGGGTCTAAGGCACAAAGAGATCTTGAAATCTCTAATAAAATTACAATCGGAATACTGGTGGCCGGGGATGAGCTTGCAAATTTACAAATTTACAATGGATTGTCCATACTGCAACAGAGATCGCAGTTGTGAACCGGACCAGACTATTGCCAGGACACCTTTATCAGAGAGCATCAGGCGATCTATACGCAGAAATCCAGCCGGAGAAATGCGTCCCTATAATTATTAAGACTAGATTCACTTAAAAATGTAGACCCCAGCGCTCGGTTGACGCCAGAACTGTTATAAAAAGATTTGCGAGTCTTTATCGGCACATACGCAATTGGCATGCTACATTCTGACCAGGGTCCTGCGTTTAGCTCTCGGGCTTACAAGGAGGCCATGGCCAGCATGGGCATTGCATTGCGGTACTCTTCTCCCTTCCATCCTGAGGGAAATGCGGTAGTGAAAAGAAAAAAAACGTGACATAAAGCAATCTATAACAGCGAGGGTATTAGGTTCGGGTGACGGGTGGGTCAAACATCTAATAAGTGTCCAACGTAGTCTTAATAACATGCCAAGAAATTCTCTAGGAGGTATCAGTCCGTATGAACTTTTGTTTGGTACTAGAATGATTATCCAGGACTTGGATCGTCAAACTTCAGTGGTAGAAGAAAAAACCTTTGATATCAAAGATCGTTTGGCTGTTTTACAGGACTTGAATGAAACAAGAAAGAGTCTAAGTAACAAAGATTAAGCCAACAACCACTGAAAAACCACCTGTCCCAGGAAGACCTGTCTGGATTCCAAAGATTGGAGATCTGGTCAGAGAAAAGATTGCGGTGAAGAAGGAATTTGGGCCTTCTTACAGAAAAGCAATACCTGTCTTAGCTGTCAGCGGAACAAGATCAGTAGTACATCACAGCAAAGCCTATACCTGGTGGTATAGCATGGGACAGAACTGATTATGAAATCTATGGCCCGATTGAGCTCTTGAAGTATCCACACCAGTTTAAGGTTTCCTTAAGTGACTTTGTGATACCAAGTACTTTCTCTGATGATTGGGACCTTGAAAATATTAACAATATGATGTCAGATTTAGTAATGTCAGCTAAATTCACAGAACATGATTATTTGCAGGGTTCATCAAATTATGAAGAATTATACTGTTACAATCACTATGGACATCACTATTTGCATAAATCTGCTCAACCTAGAAATATTTTTACTTATAATCAATGGGAACATTGTCCAACTCCGCCAAAAGGCAGCTCGAAGACATTTTATGAGAAATTTCCATACTTCTCAGGGTTTAACAACAGTGATCCAGAAAAGTTTTATTTTAAAATGTTAAATAAGACAGGAATGAAAACAATGTTGACAAATACTAAATTGATTTATTCTGAAAAATTTTATGACAAAATGTCAACATTTGGTTTTGAATTTTGGAAAAATAACATTGAAACAAAAACCATCTGGGGTACAAAAGACTGGCAGGTACAATGTCTAGAATCATTATTTAGAGCCTGCATGATCCCAGAACAAATAATATTCCTGAATGATACCATTCAACAAACTACTTGTCTTGGCTTAGCTAAGATAAAAGACTTAAACAAACCGTCTATTCCAAAGCCCATACCTGATAGTAATAGCTCTACGGATGTGGAAATAGACGTATCCCATATTTTTCACCAAAACAGAACAGATCCGGATTGGAAAAAATGGTTGATTGAAACACAGACACAAATAACTGTCAAGATAGATTCCTGAACAAAACACAGGGGTTCAAACTGACCAGGCCAGACCCAAGATATTCCCAGAGACAACATCCAGGGATAGTTACAACATACCGTGTAGGGAAACTATGCCTTGAGTGGCTACAGAAATCCACACTGGCTGAAATTAAGCAACACTTGACTTTACTTAAAGAAGGTGCTGACTTGCGAGATTTCATACTGGGACCTCGCAAATAGCGTCAAAAACGTTTCATAGCGGCTGGTATATGCGCTGCGTACAACAAAGCTTGGAAAGTAATGCAAATTGAAACAGCAGAAAAAATACGAGAAATTGATCGTATAAATTTGGATAAATCACTTTCTGTAGTGGACAATGGGTTAACGACTCTGTGCTCCAGAATATATTCACTGGACAGCATAGTATCATCTGCCTTTGATATAATAGAGCAAGACTTGCTAATGTTACAACATGGTCAGTCCCAATTGCGTTCTATTGTACAACTTGGCTGGACGTTGCAAAACCTGCGTTCAGGCTACGTGCCATGGCGTCTAATCAACATAACGTCATTATTTTCTATCTTTAACCTTACTGATAAACAAATCAGTTTGGCACAAAAAGGAGCAGACTATACGATTCTGAGCATTGAAAAACTTGAGAGATTACCATTGACAATGTCAGAGAGACCTGTCATTGAATGGATAATACACAGAACAATTACAATTCCGATAACAACGTTCCAGTTTAAATATTGCCAAGAATATATACCAGCAGGCCAGCATGAAAGATTGGGTAAAGGATACATCAAATCAACCTGGGATTTACCTTACACACACAAATGTTATAGCGAAGGGAAAAAGGAGGTATTCCTTAGTGGTAATAATTGTAAAGAATCACTAAGCGGTACACTTGTGTGTCAAGGTATTAACTTGCATGAAGCCTGCAAAGGGTCTTCAAATAACCTTTCATGTCACCTGCAAGGCACTCCTGCAACACAGATCGAGACATTTTTTAGACAGCTATCCAACGGCAGCTAACGTTCTAATAAGTGACCACAGCTGTTGTGGAATGGTGCCAGGAAAATCCTATCTCGTAACCGTTACTTCCAGGGTCATTTGCTGTATGCAAGTATTGTATCCAAACAGCAATCCAGACAAGGAGGCGGCAATATCGCCTTATGTGAATATCTCTTCTATTCGAATTGATACTTTAAGCAGAATGAAGTCTATTCTTTTACAGACTACTGTGCCTTTGACCTCGTCTAAAGAAACGTATGATCTGCAAGTTGCAAGGACAGCGGCAGAGATACATAACCTTTTATCGACAAATTGCCCCGTGCATTTCGTAGAAATGTTAAGTCAAATCTTAAACATGTCTGATACCAGTGGAATCGCACATGTATTTAAGACAATTTTTTCGGGACTGTTAACACCCTTTGAAACAGTTCTGGGCATCTTCCCGAATTTTGTCCATTCTGTCTTTGGCGGCCTACCTTTAATTTTGGGACTCGTAGCAGGAATTTTATTTCTGTTCCTTCTGCTCCGATATGGCAAGCCAAGCCACAGACAAGACTCCAGCAATGATGGAAGAAACGATCTTAGCAATACGCTACAGAAACAAAATCACTAAAGTCCTCGGATTTGCCCGGCTAAGAGATCTGAGTGCAACGTGGTTTCTTTCATTCAGACCAATCTGGCAAGATTGCATCTTACCTGTGCTTCGATGTCTGCTATGCGGAGAAGAATGCGTGTTGGACGTCTGTCTTACACTACTATCAGCAGTACCAATGGATATCAATACTTTGCTTTGTCCGGTAATGACTCATGCAACGTGTTGTCCCCAGCGGCTACCTATTCTGATGACGGCATTCGTTGAGACTTCACCATTACGAGTAGGTGGCGGTGAAGTACGAGAGGAAAGCAGCACCAAACAGGTACAACCTTCTGTGAGCATTGCTGATTCAAACATCGATGATAGCAATCAAGCTCACAACTGCACAGTTACAGCATTTTCGAACTTGGTCGAACTTTCACTTGATGTTGTAGACCAATTTTTTGCAAGCCTGTCTGATATGATGTTCTCCCCTGAAAAACGAGAATAACTTTTAAAAAAACAACAAGCACACAGCGTTCCCTGAACTCTGAATTCGGCCTTCAGTTTTGTTAAACAATGCTACTGAAAACATTTGGAACTATTTGTTCCTCTGAAAGCGAAATTATTTTTCTTTCACTTCAAAAATATTTACCATTTTTCTGGCATATGGTACTCTGCTTAAAGTAGAACTATTCTTAGAGAACAGAGCTTCTATTTTTAGAGACACTTGAGACAATATTTTACCTCAGCCTCTAGCACATGTACAGTATCATATAAATATGTGATGAAATGGTTTCGACCTTCTTTTCTGTATACAGAGCCATTTCATGTGTAATTTTCGCAATTCATTCAGTTGATTTATATATGCATTTAACTGAATGATAACCCTGCTTGTAAAGCGTACAGTACCAATACTCATTTTTCGTGTATACACCATACACCATTTCAAGTGTAATTTATGTATTTTGGGGTGGGTTGGAAAACACACATGCATCGTTATATGTTTAATATTGCTTAGTTTCTAGTAATAATGGACATTAATACGTGGAGTGGGTGTTGTGTTTCTATCTAGGACCCAAATTCGAAATTCCCGATTCATGCCCTTAACACAATCGCTGCTACAGCAATTCCCCCTCTGTGCTGATGATTTCTGAATCCCATTGTTCATGACGAGCTGAGCTCGTCATGAGCACACAAGCAATGTACTACATGACGAGCTGAGCTCGTCATGAGCATTGAAGGGGTTAAGTGGTTATAACAAATAATATCCTTATAAAGGCATAGGAATCATATCCATATTTAGTAATAGCCTATGCAGTCAAAATACGTCAAGGCTACTCCCATAGACTCCTAGAAAGCACAACACGTTCTCTAAACAAACCAAGCCTCCAGCAGCCCGGGAAAACCCCCTGCTTTTGTTTTGATTTGCACAAGAACTCCTGGAGTCCAGAAAGAACTGTTAGTTCTTAGTGACGTCTTATGTCCAAACTTACGTCAAACCCGGCACCTTTCAGGTATAAATATACCAACGTTGCCTTAAGCAAACACACGGTGGTTGGGAGCAGAGCGATATTCTATTTGCCCGGGAGCCCAGCTGTTGCAAGAGCCAAAGGAAACCGCCCCTCCCTTTGACGAACCGAGAGAGACGCTGTCTTTTTCTCCAGCCGAGAAAATCCAGCTCCGGTGTTCCCAAGTCACCTTCGCGGGTTGCTGGGAGATCGAGTCCTGAGAAACGAGATACAAGACCTCCTTCATTCTATAACCAAGGTACGGAGCTGATTAAAACCTTAGAGAGAATTCTTGATTCAGATTCTTGGCAAAAACCTAACTTAACTTAAAACTGCGACTTACTTACTCCTTCCCACATATTAGGCTTAGGTCAGGTACACCGGGGTAGGCGTATCTTAGAAGCACCAGTTGAGTTCGTTAGTCAATGTTTTTATGTATGTAAATATTTTATCCATTTTAAAGTATCATATGGCTAAGAAACCATATCAATGCTTTTACAGTATTATTTCATAATACTCCTTTTACTGTACACACTTTACTTTATGATAAGTATTGCTATTGTGGCAATTCATTTCTCTTGCATGAGAAATAAGACTGCTCAATAAATACCACCTTTTATTGAGAACGCCCGTCTCTCTATTTCTCTGCACTCTGGTGAAATTAAGCATGCACGATTGACTGAGTGAAATAGTTGTCTATTGTTTTCACACAACTCTGGAGATATACTCTTTATTCTGAGGGAGCAAAGTTGTCATGTTATATGGTTGTCAGAAGCTAATCCCTTCTTGTCTGAATCAGGGAAGTTAACCCCTCCCTATTCATTCGAGAAAGTTTCTAGTGACCTCTGAGCTACCTGTCAAAACTAATTAAGTCTAACATAGTCGGAGGAGGAGCTACGACAGCAAGCAAGATGGCCGCGTAGTCTCCCGGCTTCGCTGACCTCAGTCTTTCGCTCGAAGATCCTGTCATCTATCCTGATATTCCGCCCCATATCCGTGTCTATGAACTAATCTGCAGTCCGATGGAGCAATCCCGAGACTTTTCCGACATTGTGGAGTGGAGTAATGTCGAGGTTTGACTTGAGGCCTAACCCAGTCTGGAAGCCGGGGTCTCGAGTGCTGGTCCAGCCGGGTCCTAGTTGAACAACAGCGGACCGGTGAGGGCGGCAGGGTCCGGTCCATGGAACTTTCGACATCTTTTGGATTGCTTTGATGCCGATCTGCTGCCTGGTCTCGTATCGAAGGTGAGGAGACGAGTGACGCCGAGGCGGTGTGGCGGGGGTCCCTGACCCGGAGGCCTAGCGTTTGCATCGCCGGTGCCTTTGGGTTGGTGACTTGGCGCGCACGAACGCATGTTGACGATCTGTCCCTCACGGTTCATTCCTGCTCCGACTAATTTTCCCCCCGGGAGGTCGACTTTCCGAGGGGATCACTATGCCTGATGTTATTCGAAACCCGGCGGAGCGGGCTAAGTGCGGCCCGTCATTGCGGTTAGTGCTGGCAGCCCTTGAGGCACTTCAGGTGACTATGGAGGCCCAGGTATGGAATCTGATGTCGGCAGTGGATGGAATTAGAAGATCGGGACCGGACCCTGACTCGTTGCCCGGGACCCGGCGGCCAGCTCAACTCTCGACAGACACCCCAGCGGTGCATTTAGACCCGGTGCATGGAGCTGTGCCTGCCCCTACAGAAGTGGGACTGATCAAACATGCTGAGATCTGCGTATCAACTATATGTTCGGAATCTTTGGTTTTGCAACCAGCGGACCATTTAACTGCTGTTCCCACTCTGGAAACTTTTGGTCGGAACTGTGAACTGCGTTGGATTGTGTCGCACCCCCTTCCCAGCTGGTCCATCAAGGTGGCGGATGGGACAGTGTCTGGCCTCGGAGTCGGGGAGGGGCATCGTTGGAACTGGCCATCTACTTTGGGATTTGCCATCCTTTCTCCATCTAACAGACTATATTTCGGCAACTTTTGTGTATATTTTGACAATTTGACGATGGGGCTCTACTTATCGGAGGGAATCAGCAAATTTGATCGACGGGGCCAAGGCTGAGACTGTTGTTTTGGTTTTACACTATGGTTTCATCGGTAACGAGATTGCTTTACTAGGTTAACGGAGACCGGGCGGGGTTTATAGTTTCCTCCGGTGTAATTTTCTATTGTATTCTGCTCGATTGTGTCAGCTTTGTGGGGGATTCCTTGTTAAGGCGGTGGGGAGAGACCGGGAATGCGTACAATAAAGCCCTCCTCCATTTCTACTTTTAGTGTAGGGGTTTAGTTCTTCTTTATTTCTCTTTGTTCTTCCTATATTTCGGGTTTCAGTTATTTGGGGCGACAGGCACGCTTCTAGGGGGGTAGGCCGTAGTCATCTGCAGGGGTGCAGGGTAGGGGGTTGGGGGAGGGGAATTTTTGTTTTTACTTTATTGTTTCTATGGCCTTTTTTCTCTTTCGTATCCTTCCTTTTGCCTTTTCTTTTGCTTCTTCCTTTTTCGGGTCAGTGTAGTGGGTCCACTCTTCTGTCAATTATCGATCTTTCTTATCTGTGCCTATACTTTTCACGGTATTTCAGTATCATTGGGCGGGCGCTTACCTGGTGCGAACTGTGATTGTATGCTTGTTTATCCTGAATTGTATGCCTTAGCGCCACTGTCTTAAATGAGATCGATCTAAATGTGGAAATCCTACTATTTTGCCCGCCCTTAATGCGACTGTGATATTGTATGGCACCTGATCCTTCTATTTTTATATTGTAAAATGGAGCCTTTAGAATCCTGTCATTCGCATGGTATGCTTAATAGCCAGTTTTAATTGAATTTGTGGTACATTCGCTCCCGGGCTGCCGAGTCGTGTCCTAACTGACTTGCTGTGATGAACCTGATTAGCGGCCGGCCCTGGTGGTTGTAGGCCCATATTTGTAACTGGTTGAAGTACCAATAAAGGTTTTCCCAAAAAAAAGTCTAATATAGTCAGTAGAGACCTAGAGGACCTCAGTCCTATGTCTACGCTGCTGTTTATGTTATATGCGCAGAGCCTATTGGGAATATAGGAACTAGACTACAGAATAGAGCAGAGGGAGCCGTCCTTCTACAGAATCAGGAAGTAAAGCAGGTAGAACCCTGTGCCCTACAGATGGAGCGGGATGTACTCTAAGGCCTCTCTGAGGAGGCATGCTGAGACCTCTTCTTTGAGCAGACGTTGGTGTTCTGCGAGAGTCTGTGTTTGCAGGCTTGTATGTTGGGAGGTGTGCAAGTAAGCTCCAGACAATAACCATGCTGGATAATATCTAGCGCCCACTGGTCAGAGGGGACATTTCCCATGTGTGGACGAACCTTTGCAGATGCCCCCGACAGGTGGTGTGAGATCGGGTGGTGAAGAGGCGAGTCTGGGCTTAGTGGTGGTGGCGGCACCCTTGGAGGAGCCACCTTTGCTTCTAACTTTAGCGTTATGGCCACAGTAGGACACCCTAAAGTAGCCTCTAGTGGAGGGCTGATGTGCCTGTGGGCGCATGAAAGCCGTGGAGGTTTCAAGAGAGGTAATCTTTGATCCTCCACGATAGCGTGGGCTGCGAAAGGACCCGCGAGGAGCTGGAGTCTACAGTGCGCCCATACCCTTTGCCGTATCTTTCTTTATCTTTTCAAGCATTTGGTCAACCTGCCACCCTAGCAGGTGTTGACCGTTGAACAGCATGTTGAGCAGATGTTGCTGGACTTGAGTTGATGCCACTGGTGGCGGTGTCAGTAGCGTCAAGAGCACACTGAATGGCTGTG
The DNA here is from genome assembly GCF_964263255.1 of Lissotriton vulgaris. Lineage (NCBI taxonomy): Eukaryota > Metazoa > Chordata > Amphibia > Caudata > Salamandridae > Lissotriton > Lissotriton vulgaris. The sequence goes on from NC_141689.1 coordinate 1,313,936,206, forward strand.
TTCGAGATAAGTTTGCACTCAGATACCATCTCATATCCTCTCTTTTTGAGCTTATCTGAGAAATATTGGAGGAGCTACTCCATTTCGTCCCACTGGAAGCGGTCATAAAAGGAAAACCAACCAATCAAATTAGCGACGCATCAAGGATCAGCTGGCTGAGCCGCAACTCTTGCATGCAGCATCAATTTGTTTACTCTCCTAATCAGGTGGAGGGGTGTCTCCGGTGCCCTAAGAGTTTGAGAGCATTGTCTACCACCAGGGAGTAAGGAGGTAGTTGTCCCCAAATGTAGACGGGATCAGTAGGGAATGCTTTGTACTTTTTATCCACCAGGGAAGTGAAAAACATGGCTCTGACTGGTTCCTGAAAGATGTAAGGGGCTGGATGCAGCATGCCCTTGAGCATAGGCAAATGTTGGGTGGAGCGGTGGGTAGTGGAAAGAGTCTTGATAAGGAAATTCTCTTCTATGGGGTCGACATGCATATTGACCTTGTGGTACGAGGCTGCTCCTGCTAACAGCTCATGGTAAGATGTGGTGTCATCAAGAGGGGATGGACGGGCTGGGTCAGAATTAGTGTCCCCTGGAGGGTCCATATCATATGAATCCCAGGCATCACAATATGGGGGAGTGTCTTGAGCACCTCTCCTCCCCGTTTTTCCCTGTATCCGAGTGTGGTGACCCCTGAGGTGTTTATGTGAGGGGGTCAGTTGAAGCATCAGGCAGAGAAGAGCAAGGAGGGGGTGGTGATGGCTCAATGTCCGGCATAGGGCTGGTGGCATTATCTGACTTCTTCCTGTGTGTGTTTTGCTGGAATGAGCATGTCATGGTCTTTCTCGAAGTTCAGCTGTTTGAGGGCTTGAGGAGGTGGGTGAGGATCCAGCCCATGTGGGGATGTATCACAAGATGCAGGTGCCAAGCGATGATCTCGTCCCGGAGCTTCTGCAGGATCAGTTTGACTGTTGTCGGCGCAGAGAGCTTCAGAGCTGATATTGGGAGTCTTCGGAACTGGTGCAGATTTTGACTTCAATGTAGAGGGTTTCAGCTCCAACAGATGGGTCAGCACCATGGCTGTCACAGGCACTGACAACTTTGATAGTTTCTTCGGTGCCGAGCACCGAAGAAACCTGGTGTTAGGCTCGGATGATTGCATGTTGTTGTCGTCTTGGAAGAAGTCTTTGTAGTCACAAGATAGTTCAATCAATCAATCAATCAATCAATCACAGCATTTATAAAGCGCGCTACTCACCCGGGAGGGTCTCAAGGCACTGGGGGAGGGGGTGTGTTACTGCTCGAACAGCCAGGTCTTGAGCTGCTTTCTGAAGGAGAGATGGTCTTGGGTTCGCCGAAGGTGGGTGGGGAGGGAGTTCCAGGCAGGAGAAGGATCTTCCTCCGGCGGTGGCTCTGCGGATGCGTGGAACGGTGGCGAGGGCGTGGCTGGTCGATCGTAGCTGGCGGGTGGGCGTGTAGAAGGTCATGCGGTCGTTGAGGTACTTGGGGCCCAGGTCGTGTAGAGCCTTGTGTGCGTCAGTGAGGAGTCTGAACGTGATTCTCTTGCTGACGGGGAGCCAGTGCAGGTCTCTCAGGTGTCCGGTGATGTGGCTGTGTCGGGGGATGTCCAGGATGAGTCGTGCGGAGGCGTTCTGGATGCGTTGGAGTCTTTTTTGAAGTTTGGCTGTGGTTCCGGCGTAGAGGGTGTTCCCGTAGGCCAGTCGGCTGGTGACGAGTGCCTGGGTAACGGTCTTCCTGGTTTCTTTTTTTTTTTAACAGTTCTTTATTCAGTACATTTTTGCATTAGTCCCTTCCCAATTTTAGTCCCTCCCCACCCATGCCCAGCCAGCTTGTACATTTTTTTTGGTAAAAAATGTCATTACGAAAGCATAAATATATACACTTATTTCACTAGTTCTTGCTAAATATAATAACATATGATGAATAACATACTAGCACATTGTTATAGAAAAAGGAAGAGGAGAAGAAAAGAAAAGTAGCTAGATTATTAGATCAATAAATTATATAAGTTAGGGATATTTATTTTCTATTTCCATACTCATTCGTTAGCATGTTATTAAGTCATGTTATTTTCACACGACTTATAAGTTACTTGCTGCCTATCATTATTCGTTATTTTGCAGCCAATTAATTAGGGGGCCCAAATTTCGAGACCCCTTTTTTTCCTATGTAACCCCTTCCTCCTGTATATAGCTATTTCTAGGCTATAGCTAGCTAGGAGTCTTGATCGCCACTGTTGGAACAGCGGAGGCGTTGGATCCAGCCATCCAGTTGCCAGACAGATCCTAAAGATGGCCATAGATATGGATATCAAGCCCTGTCTTAGACCTTGGTCTAATCCCAACATTATTTCTGTTGTCGTGATAACGATTGGACTTTGAAAAATTTCAGAAAGAAATTTAGAAATTTCTGACCTGATAATAGTTAGTGAATGGCATGTGGCAAATATGTGTACTATATCGGCGGCATGTGTAGCACATTTTGGACAATTCGTACCTTTCCCCATACTCCATTTGGCAATCTGAGACGGTGTGTAATATAGTTGAAAGAAAGTCTTATAATATTGAGCCTGTAATTTCGTGGATATTAGTGATGTCTGAGAGAGTTGAAATGCTGATTGTACGCCGTCTATAGTGATATTTAGTTTATTTTGCCATTTGAGACTATGTCTATCCAGATCATCTGGTAGCAGTGAGATTAAAGTATTATAAATATCTCCTATTTTAATAGGGGTCTTGCCTATAATATCTTCTATAATCGAGACTTTATGAAACTCGGCCCTACCTCCCCATTTTTTAATTATGAAATCTCTAATTTGGAGGTATTTAAAAAAATCCCTATGTTCAAGCCCAAATTCCATCTTTAGTTCCTCAAAAGATTTAATGGCCAATGGTGAAAAAAATACCCCCAAATGTGTAATTCCAGTATTGATCCATCTGATCGTGCATGTATCATGAAATATTCCTGGGAGGTTATGATTCCGGATGAGACTAGTGTAAAACGAGTATCTGCCAATTCCTAGTAATTTACGGATGTTAGACCAAGCGCTGTAGATACCTAACAGTGTTTTAAATCAGACTTTTTTAAAGTGATTGTCATATGTTAGTCGCCATAAATGGTCACTTGTTTCTGCTCCCAGAATAAGTCTGCACGGAGAAGGGACTTCACCTTCAATAATCGCAGTATCATCCGACATAAGTAAACCTTTGCTGTAGCTCAACAATGAAGCCCACCAATATATTTTAAGATTTGGGGCTGCAAGACCCCCTCTCATTCTCGGAAGTGAGATGTGCTTATATGCTCGACCTGTCTTTTGATATCCCCATATGAATCGAGAAAAAAGCGTTTCGATTTGTTTGAATATTAGTATATCGAAATTTAAACATATAGTACGAAAAAAATATAAAAACTTCGGTAAATAAATCATTTTAATTACATTGCATCTCCCTATAAGAGTTAGATGTAAATTGTTTAGTCTGCTCAAGCTGTCCGATGATTGTTTTAGGAGAGGATCTATATTAATTTTGACAAGTTCGTCCAAGTTAGATGTGATATTAACGCCGAGATATGTAGCATTTCTGACTATTCTTTCATCGCTTAAATTTATATTCTTGTTGATTATTATCTGGGTTTTGTTTTCGTTTAATTTATATCCAGAGATTTCTCCAAAGCATAAGGCCTCTTCTTCTAACAGCTTTATTGTAACATATGGATTACTTGTGGTGATCGCAATGTCATCGGCGTAGGCTAATATTTTAATATTTCCGTTCGGTGTTTTTTATTGGTAAAATATTTTGATTACATTCTAGTTTACTGATAAAGGGATCGATGAATATTGCAAATAATAGGGGTGAGCATGGACATCCTTGTCTGGTTCCCCTAGTTATTTTAATCTTGCCCGTCATTCCGCCATTTATCATCACAACGGTTTCTGGTTTATAATATAAACTCTGAATAGCATTGATGAATTGCTCTCCGATTCCACTTTTTATCATGGCTGTCCAAAGATATTGCCAGGAGACCCTATCGAATGCTTTTTCTGCATCCAATAATATAAGTGCCATAGGGTCTCCCGTAACCTCTGTTATATCGAATAGTGTAATCACCCTTTGTACAGGATCTGTAGTTGAGCGACCGGGGACAAATCCATGTTGTCGTACCGATACGATTTTATGGATGATCGGGGCTAATCGGGTGGCTAACATCTTAGAACAGATTTTTGAATCACAATTAATCAAAGTTATGGGGCGGTATGATCCGAGTTCAGTTGGATCCTTGTTTTTTTTGGGGAAGATTACTATTTTTGCCATTGACCAGGATTTTGGTGGTTTTCCCGTTATAAATACTTGAATCATAAGGGATGTGAGTATTACTTTAAGTGGTTTATAAAATTTTACATAAAATTCGACTGGTATACCGTCCAGTCCTGCGGCTTTCCCCGAAGGCAAGCTGTTGATAGAGAGTAGAATCTCGATCCATTGGGGTATAGCTTCAAGGCTATCATAATCATTTTGCAAGAGTTTGGGTCTCGGTTCTTGGTCTAAGTATGTGTTAATTAGATGTTGATTTTTATCAGTCTCTGTATATAGATTATGATAGTATGCCTGAAATTCTGTTTTAATTGCTTCTGGGTCTTGCGTTAATAGATTATTTTTATCTTTGATTTCTTTTATAGTATTGATGATATTTTGGTTTCTTGTTCGGATAGCTAAATGGTGCCCTACTTGTTCATTTAGTTCGTATGCCTTTTCTTTATTTGAGGTAGCTTTGTCAATAGCTCTTGTAGCAAAGATTTCAATTATTCTGTTTTTGGCTATTGACACCTTTTGTAATACACTGTCAGTGTTTTGACCCGCTACAACAGTTTTTACAAGTTCCTCCTCCGCTTCGGCAAATTTCCTATTTAATTCAGTTATTGTTTTTTTTTTTCCTTGTTATATCTTATGGAGAATCGGATTGTTTCACCCCTGATAGCAGCTTTGAGTGTGTCTCAGACCACATCTAATGATGTACTGCCTATATTATCTTCCAGGAATTCTGGTATCCATTTTTCCATCATTTGGCAGTATTTTTCGTTCATTAATAGTGTCCTTTCAAATGTCCAATTAACCTGATCTTGCTGTATTCTATCAATATCTATTGTTAAAAGTAAGGGGTTATGATCCGAAAACACCATAGGGAGTTTTTCCAAGTGGCACTTTGTTATAATTGTATTTGAAACTAGCATATAATCCAATCTTGAGAATGTTTGATGGGGATGTGAAAAATAGGTGTATCCCGTATTTTGGGGGAACTTATATTGCCATAAATCTATTAATCCCTGTGTTTTACATAGTGTTACAAATTCCCCGAACACCCTAGGTTTCCTACCATTATATTTGAAATTTTGATCATAGGTCCAATCTGACAGTAGGTTTAGATTAAAGTCCCCGCACATAACAATCGGTAGTGGCCAGTCGGATAATTTGCTGGTGATAAATTCCAGGAGATCTGGATCGTCAGTAACATATCCATAAATGGAGCAGATAGTAATGCGCTTCCCAGACCCATAGATGCATTCGGCGATCACCCATCTCCCGAATTTATCTGCTGCAGTGCGGGGAAATTTAATTAATTTATCTGATGCCAGGATAGCAACACCGCGGGTTTTAGTAGCTTGTGTTGTGGCTGTGATCAATGTGTACCCCAAAGTTTGTAATAGTTTTTTTTCCCGTCCTTCTATATGCGTCTCTTGGAGGCAAATGATATTGGCTCCGATTGATCGAAGAGCTATAGCTACATTTTGTCTTTTACGTATATCATTTAATCCACAGATATTAGTGGAAACAATTTTTAGTGTGGCCATCGAAATTTGGGATTTTTTTCCGAGTATTCTGGCTGTCTAAGTTGTATTTGTGGCTTTGACGAAAAGTTACTAGTATGTGTAATTTTATTAGTAGTTAGTAATGTAAGCTGGGTGAGCCCCGCCCCTCCCCCCTCCCCCCTCTCCCTTTCTATCTCTCCCCGCTCAAGGTGAGCAAGCCCTCCCCCCCCCTTACTTGAGGCGTCTTGGGTCATGGTTCCTCCAAGTGTGCGTGTCTGGGCGGTCTAGTCTTCCCTACCCTCTCCGAGGCCCAGCATCTATACCTTAGATGGCCCAATATGCTAGTAGGTAAGTGCTCTTACAAATATACGACTATTTATGCCTACTCTATTTGAATTCAGTTCAAAAGTATGAAAAAGAGATGGGAAAGCAAAGGGTAGAGAATTACATTGTTCGGTTTATATCCACCTCCCGCCCAATTATACTTGAGGAATCATTAAGTCCTTTAGGTTTAACATCATATCGGAGATTTATAGTCTCTGTCTTTAATTACGCTTTAGGATTAGTTGTGATTTTCGGGGAGCAATGAGAGCCAGTCTCGGTAAGTTCTTTCAAATATGCCTCTGCCAAGATTTCACTTGTAAAGCTTTTAGTAGATCCCTTATAAATGATTTTCAGACGTGCAGGGTTTTGTAGATATACGGTGGCACCTATTTTTTCAAAAGGGGCAAAAAGTTGTCGCAGCCTCCACCGGCGTTCTACTGTCGCATGAGCAAAGTCGGGGCGTGCGAAAAAGTTGATTCCTTTAAATTCTCTTTTACTAGTTGGTCTGGCAATATCGTAAATAATTTCTCTCAAAAGAAAGTTCCCAAAGTGGACCAGCATAGCTCTTGGGTATTTGTTTGCCTTATGTGAATATTTCGGGGCTGTCAGGGGAAAGCGATGAGCCCGTTGAATCTCTCTCTCTAGATCCCACGATTGTATTTCTGGGAGGGCTGTCTTTAACAGTTCTAATATGAACCCCTTTGGATCGTTTCCTTCTGCTCCTTCTGGTATTCCCAGAATTCGTAGGTTGTTTCTCCTTCCTCTGTTTTCCAAATCTTCCACTTTGGTCATAAGATCGTCGATTATGCCTGACTGTTGCTTTTCCTTGGTTTGTAGATTGAGTACATCTGACTCGAGATTCTCTGTACGAGTTTCAATTGATTTCATTCTGTCCACTATTTCTGAACAAGTATTGTCGATTTTTTGGATGGAGCCCTGTAGTTTTTGAATTGCAGCATGATTGCGTTGATTATCTGTTTTCAAATCTGCATGAAAGTGCTTTATAGACTTGAGAACATCGCTCAAGGATGTTTCTGAATGGTTTTCTGATCTCATATTATCCTTATCCATGCTTTCGGTTCCTCCTTCTTCGTTGGTCAATTGTTTATGATGGGGTCTCCCATCAAATTTAGGAGTTGAGTTTTTCTTTGTATGTCTTTTCTTAGCCTTGATTTGCTCAGGATTGCTACCCTGATCAGTGGTTTCATCATAGATTGGTCGTTGCGCTCTCCTATATTTTATCTTCCTTTTATCACCTCTTTTTTCGGGAGTGTTGTCTTGCCTTGACTCATTTGTTTCCTTCTCATCGGGGTGGTCTGGGGCCACTATGGTGGTAGCATCCGGTTCTTGATCATCGCTCGTTCCATTGCTCTCTGTTGTATCACCGGAAATTGAGAGTCCGGTTTCATATATATCAGAATCCCCCTCATCAGCAGATTCTTCGTTTGACGTCTCTGAGCGGCAGGGTTGTATTATCGTGCAAGACTGTTCTGGTTCCAAATTGTCTTTGCTCATAGATGTTGCCTTAATAGATTCGTTATCATGAGACTGATGTTGTAAGATCACATCTTCCACTGTGTCGATACCATTGCTGGCATGTTTTGCTTTGATTCCTTTTCCAGGAGGGAGGTCGTTTGCTGGCTCTTCACGGTTTAGATCTAATTCAAGACTTTGGGTATCTGACAAAGTACATTGGGGGTTTTCCATTTTTCCCTCCTACGTTTGAATTTTCCCGAGGAAGTAGGCTGAATATAGTAGAGATCCTAGGTTGATTCTCCCCTGGTTGTCCAGTAATTTTAGCTGCTGCTTTTAGATCTTTGATGGTTTGTAGGCGTTTTGCTTTTTTAGCCATAAGTTCTAACTGCTCGTCAGTGTTAGTGTCATTATTATCTTCATTGTCTTCCTTAGTATCACTGTACTCGCAGTTATTTAATTTTTTATGTTTCTTTATTTCGCTTATCGCTTCCTTTTTTTTTCTTTTTCTTTCTCATTTTCGTTTTGACTTGTGCATTTAGTCTTATTTTTTTCCTTGCTTTCTTTACTTTTTTGTTTTTCGTGACTTTCTTTCCTGATTTTATCTATCTTGTCTGTTTTATCTTCTTGCGCTTTGGATCCTCTTGTCTCAATTCTTCGATGTGTACTATTGTTATAGATTCGTTTCTGTGAGCCAATCCCTGTTTCTTGCTTCGGGATGTCTTCTCTGTCCTCTATACCTGTGTTTTTTAGGGTTACTTCACCTTGATTTGTATGTGCCTCTGTCATTTCTGACGCTTTCTGGATTTTGGTTATCTCCTTCTCAGAGCTGGTTTGATCCATCATTTGATCTGTAGTTCTGCTCCTCTTGGTCCTCTCGCCTTTACCCCTTCTCTGTGTTATGTCCCTTGTTGTAGACACAGTTGAAGTTGTTGCGTTAAAGACTTTCCTTAGTCCAAACGAGCATCTAGCGTTCTTTTTTTTTTTGACAAGTTCTACAATAACCTCCGTTGGTTTGTTGGCAAGAGGTGCAGTTGTTATCTCTCTTGTCTCTCTTGTCGTTTTCTTTCTTATCCTTGATTGTCTGTTATTGCTTGCAATTGCTATTTCTATGGCTACTTCAGGTCGATTCAAACCGGGTGCTATTCCAGTCCTACTAGCTATTATATTAGATATTGCAATAGTTGTAGGGCTTATAGAGGTTGTAGTTTTCGACCATAGCGCTGCACGCTCTGTATGTGTCTTAGCAGATGAGAGAAAAAATGTTGCTAATCGTATCTGTATTACATTTTTTGTCAGGTTTGTCATGGGGGGGTCTCTGAAAACTATTGACCACCTCAAGTTTTCCGTCGCAATTTCTATGTTTTTTGGCGATGCCCCTTAGGATCCTTAGGTGCCTTGCGACCTTGTTTGTCCTGTTGCCTTGTTGTTTGTTATTTGTTGTCTATTTATTTATTTGTTGTTATTTTGTTTTTTTATTTTGCTGTCCTTGCTTGTCCTTGTTGCTTTATTCGATAAGCCCCCTTAGGTGCCGTGTTACCTTGTTGTCCTATTGTTTGCTTTGCTGTTTTGCTTTGCTGTTATTTACTGTATTTTATTTATTATTTTGCGTTTCCTACAGTAATTATTGCACTGCTCCAACAAATTGTTGTTTTTTTTTTTTGATCCTTCCCAGCACAAGCACAAGCACAAGCCGTCTATCGCTGCAGCAGTGGTCTGCTGTTTGAGATTTTTTTTTCCCCCAGATATTCCCTATTTCACGGGACTGCAGGAGTTAAGGCATGTATGGGTCCGGTATGGCTTTCATTTTTTTTTCTTAGGCGCAGGCGTGGATGAGCGTTGCCTGGCAACAGAGAACGTGAGGCCTTAACTCCGCGCAACACCAGTGCGCAGATGACGTTTAGCAATCCGAGTCCTGCACGGCACACCGAACGATGGTGAAGACAAAGGCAGCAAAACAAGGCGATAAGAAGGCTATGACAGTCGGAGATAGAGAGCAGAAGGCAGCAGGCAGCGGAGAGAAGCAACGATTTGAGAAACGGTAAGAGTGCGCAGCAGCAAGCAGATACAAAGGCTGAAAGGCTGAAAGGCTGAAAGGGGGTAGAGAAACCGGCACAACGTTTTCACTGGGTGTTAGTTTTACTCACGTTTGTTTGTCTGTTTTTCCCTCTCTATAATGCGCTGCCAAGATTATAGTCCGCTTTATTTTCCGCTACAGTACTCGACCATCCAGATCCCTCGTCGCTCCCTCACTCACTCTGAATCCAATCCAATCCAATCAAATCCAGGTGACTATCCAAGTAGCCGAGTGACTACACTACCATAGTCGGTTTCCTCATTTTTTTCATTCCTCTCGTTTGATCCATCTATATGTAGACAGGCAGGCAGGCAGGCATTCGTGCAGTAGGTGAGCAGGCCTTAGATTTAGCAGACCTTCCTCAGAGCTAGAGCCTCGGAGCTGGTGAGCAGCTTTGTTGAAGACGTGGTGTGGGCAGGGGTCGGTTGGTGATCCGGAGTGGATGGAGTTCATCGTGCGGGTGGTGTCTTCGGTGGTGATCGGGGTCCAGTTGCAGAGGGTGGTGGTGGCGGGCATTGGTTCGGTGATAGGGAGCGTGGTCTGTGCGTCGAAGCTGTTGTGTATGTCGGTGATCTTGCGGTGGAAGAACGAGGCGAGTGAGTTGCAGAGGTCTTGCGAGGGCGTGATGTTGTTGTTTCCGGCGCTGGGGTTGGAGAACTCTTTGACGATGCTGAAGAGTTCCTTGCTGTCGTGGGCGTTGTTGTCCAGTCGTTCTTTGAGTGCCGACTTCTTGGTGGTGCGGATCAGCTGATGGTGTTTGCGGGTGGCGTGCTTGAGGGCGGTCCTGTTGTCTGTGGTCTGGTCGAGCCGCCAGGCTTTCTCGAGGGTGCGGCAGTTCTTCTTGGATTTCTTGAGTTAGTCGGTGAACCAGGGGGTTTTCTTGCTGCCGGGTCTGCTGGGAGGGTTCTTAAGTGGTGCGAGGTCGTTGGCGCAGGCGGTCAGCCACTTGGTGAGGATGCTGGCTGCTTCGTTTGGGTCCGCTGTGTTGGTGGGAGTGTTCTGGATGAGGGAGGCGGTGAGCTGCTTGGCGGAGATCTTGCTCCAGCTCAGGCGGGGAACCTGTTGCGGGTGGTGGTGGGTTGTAGTTTTCCTGAAGCTGAAGTGGACGCAGCTGTGGTCGGTCCAGTGGAGTCCGGTGGCGTGGCTGAAGGAGATGTGCTTGCTGGATGAGAAGACGGGGTCGAGCGTGTGACCGGCGTAGTGGGTGGGAGTGTTCACCAGTTGCTTGAGTCCGAGGTTGGCAAGGTTGTCCAGCAGGGCGGTGGTGTTTCTGTCGTTGTTGTTCTCCAGGTGGAAGTTGAGGTCCCCTAGGAGGATGTAGTCGGCAGAGGGCAGGGCGTGCGGGCTGATGAAGTCTGCGATGTCTTCGCTGAATTGTGTGCGTGGTCCCGGGGGTCTGTAGATGAGGGTGCCTCGGAGGGATGTGGGGTCAGTGTGTATCTGGAAGTGCAGGTGTTCGGCGGAGGTGAAGGTTTCGTCGGAGTTAGTCGAGATGGCATGTAGGGCTGTCGAGATGACTCCTCCCTTGGACGATAGTGCGCATGGGCATCGACTCCATCTTTAGATTGTTTTTCGCCATGATGGGAAATGATGGAGTTAGTAGAAGTAAAGAAAAGGATGTCCATGCGTGTGCATCTAAGTAAGATAAAACTGGAACAGATACAGGTCCCGGGGAGGCGGGAGGGCGTGTAGTAATCTGCAGCGCTACATGCCAAGAACAGATGAATACTGGTAAGTAGCATTTTCCGTTTGAGGCATATGAGCTGCAGATACTACACTTAGCATCGATTGTGCAGTAGTGTCTCCCCTAGCGGTGGTCACCTGTATCTGTTGCAGTTGTTTGAAAGAGAGTTTTAAGGACAGCTTGGTCTACTGCAGCTTGCACATCAACGCAGTAGTGTTTAGTGAAGGTGTGTGTTGTAGACCATGTTGCTGCCTTGCATATGTCTTCTAGGGGAATGTTCCCTAAGAAAGCCATAGAGGCTCCTAGTTTGCGTGTGGAGTGCGCTTTAGGAGGAACTGTTAATGTACGTTTTGCTTTTTGATAGCATATTTGTATACATTTTACAATCCACCTTGCAATTCCACCCTTTGCGATGGGGTTGCCTTTATGAGGTGGAGAGAAAGACACAAACAATTGTTTTGTTTTTCGAAAAGATTTAGTTGTATCTATATAGTAGAGAAGAGCTCTTTTAACATCTAGTGTGTGTAAGGAATATGCTACTTACCAGTATGCATCTGTTCTTGGCATGTAGGGCTGCTGACATTCATATCTGTGCATAGATCGCCGCCTAGTGTTGGGTCCGGATGATTGCACATTGTTGTCCTGGAAGAGTCTTTGAAGTATCACGAGATAGGTGGCTCCTCCCTTGGACTACAGTGCGCATGGGCATGCTCAGATTATTTTTCGCCATTGGGGCAGAGATGGAGTGTAGTACAGTAAGAGATGTCCATGCAAAGAGTGAATGATACAGCTGCGACAGGCACCGGGGAGGTGGGTGGGCGATATGAATGTCAGCAGCCCTACATGCCAAGAACAGATGCATACTGGTAAGTAGCATATTCCGTTTGAGGCATGTGGGCTGCTGAATTCATATCTGTGCATAGAATGTATAGCAGTATCTCCCCTAGCGGTGGCTGCCTGTGCCAGCTGCAGCAGTCTGAAAAAGAGTTTTGAGAACAGCCTGACCTACAGCAGCTTGCTGTTTGGAATGTACATCTACACAGTAGTGTTTGGTAAATGTATGTATGGTTGACCATGTGGCTGCTCTACAAATTTTGTGTATAGGAATATTTCCTAGGAAAGCCATGGATGCCCCTAGTTTGCGTGTGGAATGCGCCCTGGGGGGAACGGTTAAGGTGCGCTTTGCCTTCGAGTAACATATTTGAATGCACTTAATAATCCATCTGGCTATCCCTGATTTAGAGATAGGGTTGCCTTTGTGTTGTGGTGAGAAAGCAACAAACAACTGTTTTGTCTTTCGAAATGCCTTAGTTCTATCTATTTAATAAAGCAGAGCCCTTTTGACATCTAGGGTATTCAAGGCCCTTTCAGCAACTGATTGTGGGTTTTGAAAGAACACCGGCAGGTCTATTGTTTGATTTATATGGAAATGGGATACCACTTTTGGCATGAATTTAGGGTTTGTTCTGAGAACTACTCTATTCACATGTATTTGAATGAATGGCTCCTGAATAGTTAGGGCTTGCAGCTCACTAACTCTTCTAAGTGAAGTATTGGCAATAAGGAAAGCCACCTTCCAAGTAAGAAATTGTAGTTCGCATGAGTGTAGTGGCTCAAAAGGTGGCCCCATAAGTCTGGTTAAAACGATGTTTAGATTCCAAACTGGTGAAGGTGGGTGCCTTGGGGGAATTACTTGTTTAAGTCCCTCCATAAATGCTTTAATTGCTGGCACTCTAAATAGTGAAAGGGGTTGCCTGTTTTGGAGATATGCTGCTAACGCAGCTAGATGTATCCTGATGGAGGAGTAGGCTAAATTGCAACGTTGTAGGTGCAAGAGATAGCAAATGATGTTTTGTGTAGAAGCATCTAATGGGTTTATGTCGTTGTTACTGCAGTAAATGACGAAACGTTTCCACTTAGATGCATAACATGCCCTGGTAGTGGGTCTTCTTGCCTCTTTGATAATATTCATGCAGTCTGGAGGCAAGTTCAGGTATCCAAACTCTAGGATCTCAGGAGCCAGATCGCTAGGTTCAGCTGTTGCGGGTCTGGGTGTTGGATTTCGCCACGGTTCTGAGTCAGAAGACTGGGTGTGAGTCGCAGTCTTTGATGAGGCACCACTGACAGTTCTAGGAATGTTGTGTACCATGGTTGCCTTGCCCATGTGGGAGCAACTAGGATTAGCGTCAGTGAATGTTGGCGCATTTTGCGTGCCACTAGCGGTATTAATGGAGCTGGGGGAAAAGCGTACGCAAATTTGCCTGACCAGTTCATCCATATCGCATTGCCTTGCGATTGCGGATATGGGAACCTGGCGGCAAAGTACTGGCATTTTGCGTTTTCGCTTGTGGCAAACAGATCTATCTCTGGTTGTCCCCATTTGTGGAAGAATGGTTGTCGGACCTTGGGGTGAATCTCCCATTCGTGCATCTGTTGGCTATGCCTGCTGAGCAGGTTGGCTATCGGATTGTCCTTGCCTGGGAGGTGTTCTGCCATGAGAAACATGTTCCTCTGAATAGCCCACTTCCACATGCTTTGGGCTAGGTGCGACAGCTGTGGGGAGTGTGTTCCTCCTTGTTTTTGAATATAATACATCGCTGTCATGTTGTCCGTCCGGATCAACACAGTCTTGTTGCATAAGTGTGTTTTGAATACTTTTAGGGCTAGAAAGACCGCTGTCAACTCTAGAAGGTTGATGAGCATCTTTTTCTATTGTGTAGTCCATAGTCCCTGAACTGTGTAATGCAGGACATGGGCTCCCCAGCCTAGCAGGGATGTGTCCGCTGTTATCACTATTTGTGGGACAGGCTCTTGGAACAGTCGTCCTTTGCAAAGGTTTTGTGGATTCCACTAATGCAGAGAGCTGTATGCTCGACTGGTCACCAACACTAGGTCCTGTAATTGCCCTTGAGCCTGGTCCCACTGCCTTGCTAGGCACTCCTGAAGCGGGTGCATGTGTAACCTGGCATGAGGGACTATGAATATGCACGAGGCCATCATGCCTAGGAGTTGCATAAACACTCGAGCCGGCAAGAGTGTTGGGGTCTGAACTTCTGGATTAACGTTTGCATTCCGTTTATCTGTGCAGCGTTTGGATATGCCTTTGCTGCTAGTGTATTTATTGTTGCTCCCAGGTACTGTTGGACGTGGGAGGGTTGTAGGTGCGACTTTGGGTAGTTTAGCGAGAAGCCTAGTTTGTGCAGGAGATGAATGGTTTTTGACATGCTGATGGCGCTTGTATTAGCCAATCGTCCAGATATAGGAACACATGAATGTGTTGTCTCCTGAGATGTGCCGGCACTGTTGCTAGGCATTTGGTGAACACTCGTGGAGCTGTTGTTACACCGAACGGTAGGACTTTGAATTGGTAGTGCTGTCCTTGAATAGTAAACCTTAAGATACTTTCTGTGAGCAGGGTGTATTGGTATATGAAAGTATGCGTCTTTGAGGTCTAGAGTTGCTAGGAAGTCTCCCAGGCGAAGCAGTGGTAAGACTTGTTGGAGGGTGAGCATATGAAAGTACTCTGACAGAATGTACAGGTTGAGGGGCCTGAGGTCTAATATTGGTCTGAGGGAACCGTCCTTTTTCGGAATGAGGAAGTATAGTGAGTATACTCCTGTTCCTTGGTGTTGTAGTGGGACTGGTTCTATGGCCCCCTTTTGTGACATACTGATGACCTCTTGCTGCAGTAATGTTATATGTTCCTGCGACATGGGACGGTGCACGGGTGGTATGTTGGGTGGTGTTGACGTTAGTTCTAGGCAATAGCCATGTTGGATAATTTGCCTCACCCACCTGTCTGTAGTGATATTTAACCAGACTGGTAGGAATTGTTGTAGTCTTCCCCCGACCGGTGTTATATGGTCTGGGGTAGTGCCAAAAAGTCACTGTCTGGTGTTAGTGGAGGATCTATTGGCATTGCCTCCACGACCCCTGCCCTTGGCGTTATTTCCTCTGTATCCGCCCCTGTTAGTGTTTTTACTGTTTGTGGATCGTGTATTAGTTTTGTAAGTGGAGGATTGCTGTGATGCGTTACCTCGCGCTCTTCCTCTATAACTTGAGCGACGAAAGGAGCCTCTGTACTGTTGGGACTGAAGGGCTCCCATGGACTTTGCCGTTTCGGTGTCCTTTTTCATTTTGTCCAGAATTGAGTCAACTGCTGGACCAAACAAGAAATATGGATTTATAGGCTCATTAAGAATTGTGGCCTGTACTTCGTTTTTGAATCCAGATATGCGAAGCCGTGCGTGCCTTCTAAGCAGTACGCTTGTGTTAATAGATCTGGCAGCTGTATCTGCCGCGTCTAGAGCACACTTAATGGAGGCATTGGTGATGAGCTTTCCCTCCTGTATAAGTTCATCTGCCTGCTCTTTGTAAGGCTCGGGTAAGTGTTGGAGAAGTCCCTCTAAAGAATCATAGTGTGCCCGGTCATATCTGGCAAGTAAGGCCTGTGTATTGGCTATTCTCCATGAGTTTGCTGCTTGAGCTGCTACCCTCTTGGCTGATGCTTCCAAAATCTTAGACTCTTTGTCAGGAGGAGGAGCTTCTCCAGTTGTTTGTGAATTTGCACGCTTTCGTGCGTTGGACACCACCAATGAGTCTAAAGGCAGTTGTCCCTTGATGTATGTAGGGTCTACTGGTGCCGCCCTATACTTCTTTTCTATTCTAGGGTTGATGACACGTGCTGTAGCAGTGTCCTTGAAGATGTCATTAGCGTGCTTTAAGACGCCCTTCAACATGGGGAGAGTTTTGACACTTCTTTCTGATGTTGCCAGTGTATCAAATAGAAAGTCCTCTTCTATAGCATCAGAATGCATGTCTACATTATGGTAGCTTGCAGCTCTGTCTACCAAGGAGTTAAAAGCCACTGTGTCTTCTGTGGGTGATGGCTTAGCTGGGTATACAGTAGGGTCTGTAATAGGTAGAGCCCCCTCATTGTCTGGCTCACTCACCCCCCCCCCCCATGCATCTGCATTGGGGTCTTCATATGGGTTTTGTATATCTCCAAAACCCACATCTGCATCTGATCTTGATCTTGGTTGTAATCAGAGTGTGCAGGTGAGTATGGTGTGTATGGGGTAGCAGGCATAGCTGGAGAGGTAGGTTGGAAAAGAATAGGAGAGGTAGCAAAGTTTCTTTTCTTGGAGAAGTGTGGCTCAATGGTTAGAGCGGCAGACCTTGATGCAGAACGCTGGCCAGGGACCAGGGTTCGATTCCCGCCTCAGTGGGATCGCGCTTAAATTCCTCTGACTGGATATTCTCGCCTCAGTGCCGAATCTAAGCATGGGCCCCACGCTGCAACTCTGGGCAATAGCTTGCTTAGTCTCCACAACGGCCCCCGATGCACAAGGGATGCCTGGTTTCACCATGGGATGCCCAGGAGTGGACACCTCACAAGGAAAAGCCAGGAGGGGTTCCCTTGTGGTAGGAGTACAAGCGCCGGGATGCCTCCGGGTTACTGTTCGCGCTATACAAATACAACACATTTACATTTTTCAGTGGAATTTTTGAAAAGTCTTCACCAGGCACTGGTCTTTTTTTTCCTTTTATACACAGTCATTTTGCCAGTATTTGGGTCAATATATAGTTTTGACTGATCCTCTGTGGAAGGGTCTGGATGGATGATATCCTCTTCCACAGTCTTTTGCCTTGGCACCGTAGCCTTTGGTTTTACCTTCTTCGGTTCGATGCCTTTACTTGGTTCGCCCGCTTTTTGTGCTTGGATCGGTTTTGGAGGCTTTTGTCGGTCTGACGTCTTTTACAGGTTTCACCAGTGGTTTTAGACCCATCGGTTTAGTCGGTTCGATAACCTGTTTAGGTGTTATAGGTGTCTTCGGAGCCTGCGTCTTCGGCTCGATGCCCCTGTTTGGATCGACAGGCTTCGGCTCTACCGATTTGGTGTGGTCTACCTTCGGTTTTGGTTTTGGTTCGACGACCGCCTTGGGCGTAGCCCTTTTGCCTTCGTCGACCGGCTTCTTTCCTTTTTCGACAGTCGAACCCGACTTTGGCTTCAAGGTCGATTAGACTGCCTTTGGCTTCGAGGTCGATTCGACGGCCTTTGGTTTCGAGGTCGAATTGACGGCCTTTAGCTTCGAAGGTATCAATGGAACAGAGGCCTTCGGGTCGGCACTCTTTGGTTTTATCACCTTCGGTTCGACGACGTTCGGTCCGAAGACTGTTGTGTTGATGAGTCTCGGTTTTAAAGTAACCGGCCTTGGATTACGTGTCTCAGAAGGCTCTTTTTGTATGTTCTTAGCAGGGTGGTATGGCGGGGCTGTAGAACTACTATCTTGATCTTGGCTAAGGCCTGATGGCGATGCCTCGACCTGAGTCTCTGATATAGGTGTAGTGTCTATATGGGGCGGTGTACTCACGGTTCGCCCCTCGTCGTCTTCGGAGTCGTCTTCGACGGCTACGATATCTTGTTTGTACTCTTCGACATAGACGATCTGTTCTTCGTCGTCGATATAATATTCAGAGTCGTGCTCGGAGAATTGATCTCCCTCTTGCTCCGAGTCTTCGGCATCAATCAGTTCTTCATCGTCGAAGATATTCTCGGGCTCTGGTGCCGACCTCTGCATTTCTTGCCTTTCCTTACGTCGATTCCGGATCGTCTTTTTGGACCGGAACTGAGCACAAGCTAGGCAATCGTCTTCATTGTGATCTGGAGACAAGCATTTGTTGCACACTGGATGTTTATCGGTGTGCGGGAACTTCGAGTTGCACTGCGGGCAGTATTTGAATGGACTTCGTTCCATCGACCGTTGGTCCACGTGGCGTCGGTAAGGCCTAACGGCCCGATTCGACGACCAGAGTGCAAACTAATGTTGAAGAAGGTTATCGAAAAAAACTGAGCATTGAGAGGATGCCCATGCGCACTGTAGTCCAAGGGAGGAGCCACCTATCTCGTGATACTTCGAAGACTCTTCCAGGACAACAATGTGCAATCATCCGGACCCAACACTAGGCGGCGATCTATGCACAGATATGAATTCAGCAGCCCACATGCCTCGAACCGCTCTTTCTGCCACAGAGTCAGGGTTTTGGATAAACACAGGTAACTCTACAGATTGGTTTAAATGAAAAGGAGTAATGACTTTTGGAAGGAATTTAGGATTAGTTCTTAGAACCACTTTGTTACGATGTAGTTGTAAAAATGGTTCTTGTATTGTGAAAGCTTGTATCACACTTACTCATCTAAGAGAGGTAATAGCAATAAGGAAAGCTGTTTTCCATGTGAGGAATATCAATTCATATTTGTGTAAAGGCTCAAAAGAAGGTCCCATGAGTCTTGTAAGAACAACGTTTAGATTCCACACTGGAGAAGGTGGTAACCTGGGGGGAATGATTCTTTTTAATCCTTCCATAAATGCTTTAATAGCAGGCACCCTAAAAAGAGACAGATGTTGTCTGTTTTGTAAATACGCTGCAATTGCTGCCAGGTGCAGGTGTATGGATGAATATGATAAGTTACATCTTTGTAAATGTAAAAGGTAGCAAATGATATTCTGGATAGACGCGTCCAGGGGTCAATTTGGTTATTGTTGCAATAAATGGCAAATCTCTTCCATTTAGCAGCATAACAAGCTCTGGTAGTAGGTCTCCTGGCCTCTTTAATGATGTTCATACAGTCTGGTGGTAGGTTAAGATAACCAAACTTTCAGGAGCCAGATCGCTAAATTCAGTTGATTTGGGTCTGGATGTATGATGTCTCCATGGTTCTGCGTTAGCAGGGATGATGTGAGGCGTAACTTTTGGTGTGGAACTAGAGATAGTTCTAGCAGTGTGGTGAACCACGGTTGTCGTGCCCATGTGGGAGCTACCAGGATTAATTTGAGAGACTGCTGTCTGAGCCAGCGTACTACTAATGGTATTAGTGGTAGTTGCGGAAAAGCGTACGCAAATCTGCCTGACCAGTTCATCCATATCGCATTGCCCTTGGACCGCGGGTTTGGAAACCTGGCAGCGATGGTTGGGCATTTTGTGTTTTCTTGTGTGGTGAACAGATCTATGTCTGGATGACCCCACTTGTGGAAAATTGGTTGAAGAACTTGCGGATGTAGTTCCCATTCGTGAATTTGTTGTGTCTGCCGACTGAACAGATCTGCTATCTGATTGTGAACTCCTGGAAGGTGTTGTGCTAGTAGATATATATTATGTGGAATGGCCCATTTCCAAATGTTCTGTGCAAGCTGGGACAGTTGTAGAGACTGTGTGTCCCCCTGCTTTTGAATATAATACATAGCTGTCATGTTGTCCATCCGGATTAAGACAGCTTTGTTTTGTACTTGTACTTGGAATGTTTTGAGTGCTAAGAATATTGCTAGCAGCTCTAGATGGTTGATATGGAACAATCGTTGCTGAATGGCCCATTGTCCTTGTGTCGTATGATGTAGGAGATGGGCTCTCCATCCTGTGAGAGATGCGTCTGCTGTGAGAATTATTTGTGGAACAGGTTTTTTTTGGTGTTCCACCACTGCAGAGAGCGATGTGTGCGGCTGTCTACCAACACCAGGTCTGTTAGCTGCCCTTGAGCCTGGTTCCACTGTTGTGCTTGACATTCCTGTAATGGACGCATCTGCAGTCTTGCATATGGTACGATGAAGATGCCATCATGCCTATTAGTCTCATGAACACTCTGGCTTGGAGAGAGTGTTGATGTTGGAAGTTTGTGACTAAGGCTTGAATGCTCTGTATCCTTGCTGGACTGGGACACGCTAGAGCTGTTGACGTTTTTTTTCCAGCCCCTAAATACTGATGTACATGAGAGGGCTGCAGGTGCGACTTGGTGTAGTTGATTGTGAACCCTAAGTCGTGCAGTGTTTGAATTGTCTGAATTGAGCAAATCGTCTAGGTAAGGGAAGACATGTATTTATTGTTTCCTGAGATGTGCTGCTACTACTGCTAGGCACTTTGTGAATACTCTTGGTGCCGTTGTCACTCCAAATGAAAGGACTTTGAACTGATAATGTTGTCCTTCCAGTACAAATCTTAGATACTTCCTGTGAGCAGGATGTATCGGAATGTGAAAGTAGGCATCCTTTAGTTCTAGTGTTGTAAGGAAATCGCCATGTTGCAGCAGTGGGAAGACCTGTTGTAAAGTGATCATATGAAAATGTTTTGATTGTACGTAATGATTGAGGGGCCTGAGGTCGAGAATTGGTCTTAGTGTCCCGACCTTCTTAGGTATTAGAAAATATAGCGAGTAAACCACTGTTCCTTGCTGTTGTAAAGGAACTATTTCTATTGCGTCCTTTTGAAGAAGCGACAGAACTTCTTGTTCGAGCAGAGTAAGGTGTTCTGCAGACATTGGACTTTGACTGGGTGGTATGTGTGGATGGGTTGCTATAAGTTCGAGGCAGTAGCCATACTGGATAGTTTGTCTTACCCACTTGTCTGTTGTGATGGATTTTCAGACAAGTAGGAATTGTGTAAATCTGCCCCCCACAGGAGTGGAATGCTGTCGGGGAAGCGGAGGGCCTTCGTTCGCGCTCTACAAGTGCTATAAATAAATAAATAATGCAAATGCTACTTACCAGTATGCATCTGTTCTTGGCATGTAGGGCTGCTGACATTCATATCTGTGCATAGATCGCCGCCTAGTGTTGGGTCCGGATGATTGCACATTGTTGTCCTGGAAGAGTCTTCGAAGTATCACGAGATAGGTGGCTCCTCCCCTGGACTACAGTGCGCATGGGCATCGACTCCATCCCCAGATTGTTTTTAGCCATTGTGGCAGAGATGGAGTGAACTTTGTGAGTGATGACCATGGCATGAAATGCATGTAAACACTGCAGCTGCTACAGGCGCCGGGGAGGAGGGCGGGCGATATGAATGTCAGCAGCCCTACATGCCAAGAACAGATGCATACTGGTAAGTAGCATTTGCAGTTCGAGGCATGTGGGCTGCTGAATTCATATCTGTGCATAGAATACATAGCAGTCCCTCCATTAGCGGCGGCCGCCCGTGCCAGCTGCAGCAGTTTGGAAAAGTGTCTTGAGAACAGCCTGCCCTACAGCTGCCTGCTGTTTAGAGTGCACGTCTACACAGTAATGTTTTGTAAATGTATGTGTGGTAGACCATGTGGCTGCTCTACATATGTCCTCTAAGGGAATGTTTCCAAGGAAGGCCATAGAGGCCCCCAACTTTCTGGTGGAGTGGGCTCTTGGTGGAATTGTAAGAGTGCGTTTAGCTTTTGCATAACAGATCTGAATACATTTCACGATCCACCTAGCAATACCAGCCTTGGAAATAGCGTTACCTTTGTGGTGTGACGCAAAGGCAACGAAAAGCTGCTTAGTCTTTCTAAAATCCTTGGTCCTGTCAATGTAATACATTAGGGCCCTCTTGACGTCAAGGGTGTGGAGCATCCGCTCCGCCAGTGACTCAGGATTTTGGAAAAACACTGGCAACTCAATTGTTTGGTTTATGTGGAATTGAGACACAACCTTGGGTAGAAATTTAGGGTTAGTGCGGAGCACTACCATGTTAGCATGAACCTGGAAGAAAGGCTCCTGAATTGTGAGGGCCTGCAGCTCACTAACTCTCCGTAGCGATGTAATTGCTACTAGGAAAGCCACCTTCCAAGTCAAGAACTGAAGTTCGCAGGAATGTAGTGGCTCAAAGGGAGGACCCATCAGTCTTGTAAGAACCACATTGAGGTTCCATTCTGGAGCTGGAGGGGTCCGTGGTGGAATGACCCTTTTGAGTCCTTCCAGAAAAGCTTTGATAGCAGGCACCTTGAAAAGTGAAAGGTGCTGTCTATTTTGGAGGTATGTGGCCATCGCAGACAGGTGAATGCGGATGGAAGTATATGCTAAATTACACTGGTACAGATGAAACAGGTAACAGATGATGTTCTGAATGGAAGCATCTAGTGGATTGATGCTGTGGTTTGCACAATAAATGACAAACCGCTTCCATTTGGCCGCATAACAGGCTCTAGTAGTGGGCTTTCTTGCCTCCCGAATGATGTCCATGCAATTCGGAGGAAGGTTAAGGTAGCCAAACTCTAGGACTTCAGGAGCCAGATCGCCAGGTTGAGCTGTTGCGGATATGGGTGCTGAATGTCACCATGGCTTTGCGTCAGAAGGCTGGGTGTGAGGCGAAGCCTTTGATGCGGTACCACGGACAGTTCCAGAAACGTGGTGTACCATGGTTGGCGAGCCCACGTTGGAGCAACCAGGATGAGGGTCATCGAGTGCTGCCTGAGCTTGCGTGCCACCAGCGGTATCAGGGGTGCTGGGGGAAAAGCGTACGCAAATTTGCCTGACATTTCATCCATATCGCATTGCCCTGCGATTGCGGGTGTGGGAACCTGGCGGCGAAGCTTTGGCATTTTGCGTTCTCCCTTGTGGCGAACAGGTCTATTTCTGGATGACCCCATGTCTGAAAGTACGGCTGGAGTACTGCTGGGTGTATCTCCCACTCGTGCATCTGGTGGCTGTGCCTGCTGAGCAGGTCCGCCATCTGGTTGTCCTTGCCTGGGAGGTGTTCTGCCATGAGAAAGATGTTCCGCTGAATGGCCCACTTCCACATGCTCTGAGCCAGATGAGACAGCTGTGGAGAGTGTGTCCCTCCCTGTTTCTGAATGTAGTACATGGCCGTCATGTTGTCCGTCCGGATCAACACGACCTTGTTGCACAGATGTACTTTGAACGCCTTTAAGGCCATGAAGATTACCATCAGTTCCAACACATTGATGTGCATCTTCTTCTGCTGTAGTGTCCATAGTCCCTGCACTGTGTAGTGGAGTACATGCGCTCCCCAACCCTGGAGAGAAGCGTCCGTCGTCAAGATAATCTGTGGCACAGGCTCCTGGAACGGTCGGCCCTTGCAAAGGTTTCGTGGATTCCACCAATGCAGAGAGTTGTATGCCCGACCGCTCACCAACACTAGGTCTTTCAATTGCCCATGAGCCTGAGTCCACTGACGTGCTAAGCACTCCTGAAGCGGACGCATATGTAGTCTCGCGTGCGGGACAATGGAGATGCAGGAGGCCATCATGCCGATCAACTGCATGAACACTCGTGCTGGAAGTGAGTGTTGAGGTCTGAATTTCTGAATCAGCGATAGAATGCTGTTGATCCTCACTGAATTTGGCTGTGCTGTAGCCACCAGAGTGTTTATGGTCGCGCCCAGATACTGCCGTATGTGAGCGGGCTGGAGATGGGACTTTGGGTAATTCAGTGAGAATCCCAGATCGTGCAGAAGGTGAATGGTTTGGGACACGTGGTCGGCGCACTGTTTGTGCGACTTTGCTTGAATGATCCAGTCGTCCAGATAGGGGTATACGTGGATGTTCTGACGTCTTAGATGCGCCGCCACTGTCGCTAGGCACTTTGTGAAGACCCTGGGTGCCGTGGTGACCCCAAAGGGCAGAACCTTGAACTGGTAGTGCTGGTTTTGAATGGTGAACCTTAAATACTTTGTGTGAAGGATGCAGGGGAATGTGAAAATATGCATCCTTGAGGTCCAGAGTTGCCAGGAAGTCCCCTTGCTGAAGCAGTGGGAGAACCTGTTGCAGAGTAAGCATATGAAAATGCTCTGACAGAATGTACGTGTTGAGAGGTCTGAGGTCTAGGATGGGCCTGAGAGATCCGTCCTTCTTTGGGATTAGAAAGTACAGGGAGTAAACCCCTGTTCCTCTTTCTTGCAGTGGAACGAGCTCTATTGCCCCTTTTTGCAGCATGACTTGAACTTCCTGCTGCAACAAGTGCAAGTGCTCGCCGGACATAGGACGGTTTTTTGGAGGTATGTTTGGTGGGATGGAAGTGAGTTCCAGACAATAACCGTACTGAATAAGAGATTTGACCCACCTGTCCGTGGTGATGGACCTCCACACGGGCAGGAACTGCTGGAGTCTCCCCCCGACCGGTGTTGTGTGGTCGGGGGGCAGTGACAAGGCGTCACTGTTTGTTGGCGGTGGAGGACCTGGAGCTGTTATTTCCACGTCCTCTGCCCTTGACGTTGTTGCCACGGTATCCACCCCTACCCTTGCTGGTATATGAGGATTGGGTGTTAGTTTTATAGAATTGTGTGGATTGTGACGCTTGACCCCTTGAGGTGCCTCTGTTATTGGAGCGGCGAAAGGAACCACCCCGAAACTGCTGGGACTGAAGGGCACCCATAGATTTAGCAGTGTCAGTGTCCTTCTTCATCTTTTCAAGTGTGGCATCTACTTCAGGTCCAAACAGGTGGTCTGGATTTACTGTTTGGTTGAGGATGGTAGTCTGAATGTCTGGTTTAAAGCCTGATATTCTGAGCCATGCATGCCGGCGCAGCAGAACGCTAGTATTTATTGCTCGCGAGGCGGTATCAGCCACATCTAGAGCACACTTGATGGAGGCATTGGTAATAAGTTTTCCCTCCTGAATCAGCATTTCAGCGCCCTCCTTATACTGATCTGGCAAGTGCTGTAGAAGTGTTTCTAGGGTGTCATAGTGTGCCCTATTGTAGCGTGCCAGTAGCGCCTGCGTGTTTGATATGCGCCATAGATTGGCTGCCTGCGCAGCAATACGTTTCCCTGATGCCTCGAACACCTTTGATTCTTTGTCAGGGGGAGGAGCATCACCCGTGGTCTGTGAGTTGGCTCGTTTACGTGCGTTGGAGACAACCAAAGAGTCCAGTGGCAACTGTCCCTTGATGTACGTTGGGTCAGTGGGCGCTGCCTTGTATTTTTTGTCAATGCGAGGATTGATTACTTTTGCCCGGGTGGGCTCCTTGAAAACCTCTGGCGCATGCTTTAGCACACCCTTGAGCATTGGCAATGTCTTGACGGTCTTTTCAGCCACCGAGAAAGTGTCAAAAAGAAAATCGACATCCACTGGGTCAGCATGGAGGTCGACATCATGGTTGGCTGCAGCTCTTTCAATCAAAGCGTTGAAGGCTGCAGAGTCCTCCGTTGGGGAAGTTTTTGCAGCAAAAAGCTGCGGCTCGTGTCCTGACTGAGGGTCCTCAGGGTCGCCCCCGGCAGACCATGGCTCATGTACATCCTCTGGGTCCGAGTATGCTGGATAAGTATACTCGTCCTCCTCGTCTCCGTCACCCTCCCCAGCGTTAGAGTGAGTGGGTGAGAGGTCCAGACCCTGTGGAGATGTCGGCTCCATAGGGGCAGATGCACCGGCAGAGTCCAACTTCTTTTTAAGGGGAATGTGGAAATGCTTCAACGCAGGCTCCGGGGTGATTTTCCTCTTGAGGAGAGAGAGCTTGCCTGTGTTGGCGTCGATGATGACCTCTCGACGCTCCTCGTTTGCCAGTGGTTGATGCCGTGGCTTCGGCACCACCAATGATGCCTTCGGCGTTGAAACCAGCTTTAAGGGCACCCCGGCCCCATGTTTCAGAGCGAAAGCCTTCGGCGCCGTTCTCGGCGGTAGCGTGAAGTGAATCGGCGTCTGCGCCTTTGCCGGCTTCTGTGGAGGCTTGTGCGGCACAGTGTCTTTCGGCTCGGTCGCCGCGGCCTCCTCCCGAATCCGCTGAAGGGACTCCGTGACCTTCTTGGTGAGGGATGGGGAGGGCCGGATCGGCTCGAGCGAGTCCTCCGAGTCCGGATTTGGGTCGGCGACCAAAGCAGCCGTCTTCGGAGCCGACGCGGCACCTCCCTTTGCTTTCTCGACTGGGATCGGTGCAGTCATAGACTTGGGATCGTCCTGACGCTTCTTTGGGGCCTTCTTATGGTCGTCGACCTTCTTGGCGTCGACGCGACTCTTTAGAGCGTCGGCCAGCTTCGGCGCCGACGCCGCCGCGTCGGGCGTCTTCGACTTAGGCTTCGACACCGTGGTCTTCGGATCGGCCATCTTGGCGTGGCTCTTGAGCTCGACGGCCATCTTGGATTTTTTCGGCGCCGAGGCCTCTGGCGCCTTTGATCCAACCACTGCGACTTGCACTTTCGGTTTCGATCCTGATGGTGTTGACCCCGATGGCTTCACTTTCGGTTTCTGGACCGGGAGTGGCGCATCAGCAATGTCCGTGGCCGGGCCAGGAGGCGGGGCCGTGGGACGAGTATTGAGGTCTTGGGTAAGGCCCGAAGGCGATCCCTCGACCTGGGCCTTATGATGGGGTTTGACCCCGGAGTCAGTTTGAGGATGCTCCTCCTCCAAGCTATTCTCCACGGTGGCAATGGCCCCGTCGTCGTCCCCTACCTCCTCGACGACTTCCTCGAACTCTTCGTCTCCCGCGTCGTAGTCTTCCTCGCCCTCCGACGCCGGGTTAGAGTCCGAAACATTTAGGATGGTGTCGTCTTCAACATCCTCTTCAAAGATGTTTGCTGGTGGGGGTGCCGAACTCTGGGCCTGCAGTCTTGCGGCCCGGCGTAGCTTGAGAGTCTTCTTCGACCAGAACTTGGAGCAGGCCATACACTTGGCCTCGTCGTGGTCCGGCGACAAGCACTTGTTGCACACTGGGTGCACGTCGATGTGCGGGTACTTTGAGGCACACACTGGGCACCTCTTAAATGGACTTCGTTCCATGTTGAAGTAGTCTGGAGCGTCGTGTAGGCCCGTCCGCGCCGACAGCACGCGGAAGGGCAGCAGTTGATCGGAGCCGATGAATAACCAACCCGACCGATAACAATACCGACGCGAGATCCTAAAGACCTTTTGGTCTCAAGTAGAGAAACTTAAACAACTATCGATTCCGACAGAGGGAACCGAAACACATCCGAACCCAATGGCGGAAAAAACAATCTGGGGATGGAGTCGATGCCCATGCGCACTATAGTCCAGGGGAGGAGCCACCTATCTCGTGATACTTCGAAGACTCTTCCAGGACAACAATGTGCAATCATCCGGACCCAACACTAGGCGGCGATCTATGCACAGATATGAATTCAGCAGCCCACATGCCTCGAACATAAATGTTTTGTAGTGGAAGAGGTTCAATTATTGTTGTTACCCCGACCTCTTCCTTTCTTGTTGTTTCCTCTATATCCTCCTCTAAAATATCCCTTGTTAGAGGATGTTTGTGTGTTAGATTTGAAGGATGTTGCATTGTCTGCTCCAGTCTGTTTGGAGCCTCCTCTGTAGAAGGAGCGCCGGTAGGAACTTTTTGCTTATGTGGACTGTAAAGCTCCCATAGATTTGGCAGTATCTGTATCCTTCTTCATCTTTTCAAGTTCTGTGTCTACCTCTGGCACAAACAGTTGATTTTGATTAAATGGTTGATTTAAAATGGTAGTTTGCACTTCCTGTTTAAATCCTGAAATGCGTAGCCACGCATGTCTTCTAAGTAGGACACTAGTGTTTACAGCTCTAGATGCCATGTCTACCACATCTAGTGGCCACTTGATTGAGGCATTAGAAATTAGCTTGCCTTCTTGTAGAATGTTGTTTGCCTGCTCTTTATATTGGTCAGGTAGATGTTTTAGTAGTTTCTCTAACTGATCGTAATGAGCCCTATCTTGAAAGGAGGGTTTGTGTGTTAGCTATACGCCATATGTTGGTAGCTTGTGCAGCTATTCTTTTGCCTGAAGCATCTATTACTTTGGATTCTTTGTCAGGTGGGGGTGCCTCACCTGACGTTTGTGAGTTTGCCCTTTTTCTAGCATTTGACACAACTAGTGAATCTAATGGTATCCGTAGGTCGCAGCACGCCATACCCCGTAGAGAGGTACGAGGACCCCAATGATGAAGCATGACACCAAGGGGCCTGTTAGTGTGTGAGGGGACCAAAAACAACAAGGGTGTTCCCCAACTTTGGAGGACACGCCCTACAATCAAGGAGTGGATTCCTTTTGTTTATTTACATTTGTCTAGGGAGAACAAATCCAGTTCGATCTATTTCTCTTTCTCCCCCTTTTGTTATTGATAGTAGTGGAAACATGACCTGTCTTTGGGTCACTGTAGATCTTCTTTTGCAGAGGATCTGGTTGAAAAAGGTCTTCCCCTTGTGGAACCTTAATTGTTGCCGATGTTTCCGGTTCCGGACGAGGTTGTGGTCTGTCTTTAGCCTTAGGAGGTGTTACAATGTCATTTGGCGTAGTTTTCGGCATCAACGATGTTGTTTTCGGTCTCGTAGGCTGTTTCGAGGGCTTGGGCGCATCGGAATCAGGCCTTGTCGGTTTCGGTACCGAAGACGATGGCTTCGGAGTGGAAG
Source organism: Lissotriton vulgaris (assembly GCF_964263255.1). Lineage (NCBI taxonomy): Eukaryota > Metazoa > Chordata > Amphibia > Caudata > Salamandridae > Lissotriton > Lissotriton vulgaris. Next base: position 1,313,964,666 of record NC_141689.1, read on the forward strand.
CTGGTCTCGCCGGCTTCGAGGCGTCGGACGCTGGCTTCCTACCTTTGTCTTTAGAGGTCGACGGTTTCGGAGCAGAGACTTCTTTCGGTTTCGGTGCCGAGGGAGCTTGTGGGATCGGCACGCGCGACTTGCTCGGTACAGAGCTACCGGAAGGCTTAATTAATTTCTTCGGAGCCGGGCTCGATGGCGGGGCTTTCGAAGTGGTTTTTCGGTCGCGACTGGGCCCCGTAGGCGGAGTGTTGACCTTTGCCTTCGATCTGGGTGCTGTGTGTAGTGCAGGGGCAGTAGTACTCACGCACTGACCCGATGGTATGGGGTCGTCTGCCTCTGATACTATTTGGAGATCATCGGAATCTTCTTCTGGAACGAGCGGAACCTCCTCGTCGAAGATATCCACTGGTTCCGGAGCTGATCTCTGCATGTCATGTCAACTGGCCCTCCGATCTTGGATGGTTTTCTTGGATCGAAACGACGCACAGGCTGTACAGCTGGATTCGTCGTGGTCTGGCGATAAGCACAGGTTGCAGACCTCGTCGTGGTCACTGTGTGGAAACTTTGCTCCACACTCGGGGCATCTGTTGAATGGCGTCCTTTCCATGAGGTGTAGGCCTCACAGCGTGGATAGGCCAAACGGCCAAGGACGACGACCGGAATCGAGCTGATGGGAGTCGAAAACAATGCAAGATGATATTGAAGGTAGTTTGGTAAAGTTTTAATAAGTTTTTTGCGCCTTGAAATGCTTGAAAAGTATATTTCCAGCCGGAGCGGAAAAAGTTCATCCGAACCCAGTGGCAGAAAAAAACAATCTAAGGATGGAGCCGATGCCCATGCGCACTTTCGTCCTAGGGAGGAGTCACCTATCCAGACCCTCCAGGATATCGCGATTTACCACGAAATCGGCACTTTTGTAAAAATGCCGCGATTTTTACAAAAGTGCCCGCGAGATCGGCACTTTTGTAAAAATTGCGGGATTTTTACAAAAGTGCCGGTGAAATCTAGACATCCAGACCCCTTTCAATGGGGTGGGGCAGGTCTGCGGAGGGGTGTAGACAGGCAGTGGGAAGAACTCTCAATGTGTAAACTGGCCTAGAATTGGAGTATCCTCAGCCAATCCTAGCGCGCTGAACAAAAATCGGCGTGCTCATTAGCTAGTAAATCCGCACGTGGTTTGGGTATTTTGTTAGAGCCAATGTTCCCCCTTCCCTCCCCTCCCCCCCCTTCCCTCCCCCACGCCCCCCTTCAGATTGTCCCTCCGTTCGCCGGGCGCTCTTGGAGCTGCTCCTACGCACGCGCGTGTCTAAAGGTTACTTTTAAAAGGCGGTTTAAAAATAACCGGGAGCTGGGCTGCGGCGGGGATGCACGCCAGAGCCACTCATCCTTCATTCTGAGTCATGGTGACTTGGCGCTTTCCAGGGCTGAGCGTCTGTTCCCCGCTCGGTGGCACCTGCCGCTGCCCTTTTCTGAGGACGCGCTCTCTCTTCCCGTCAAATTCTCGCGTGCGCATTTCTAAAACCGAACGGGACACATTTTGGGGGATATCACGCACGTGCCGATTTCTACCTTACTTTGCAGGAATACTACTACACACCGTGGCACTGGGCTCAAACAGCTGCGAGTACTCTGCGGGTAGGCAAAGCATTTTCTCTCATTTCAGCCTACGTGTACAAACCACGCTGAGACACTGACATCGCCAGAACAAACACTCTGCAGCCTGGGGTCAGGCTAGCACCATCTGTGTATTTGTAGCGTGCTAGCACACAGTTGGGCCCCTTGGGGTAACGTGGGTGGGGGGGGGGATACGTTCTTGCGGTCTTGTTCAAACCTTTGCTCTCCCACAGCTCTGCTTGCGCCTAGGACGGTGAATGGCTGGCAAGTGACAGTTTGCTGCGTCTGTTGTGGACTTTCATGTAAAGTTATCTGCTGGGGAAAGAAAGTAGAAAGGTGCTGTCCCTGCAGTCTTATCAAGTCAGTAGGCTTTGAATGTATAGGCGTCTGGTGCACAGGATTAGCCATTTGTTTTGAAAAAAACTTTGTCTAGGGCTGCTCACTTACAAAGAGAACTTTCAGGGTGCATCCTACTTATTTATGCGTTTTTATACAGCCCAGACATAATTACCCAGAGGTGCCCGAGCGCTTTACAATAGAGCGAAGAACATTACCTGAGAAATTAAGACGAGTAACAGGGTAATAGGTGACAATACTTATAGCTACTTCGGTTACACAAACACACACAGACCACAAACACACCTGGGACCAGCACACGCAGACCACATACACACCAGGGACCAACATATGCAGACCACATACACACCAGGGACCAACACACACAGACCACAGACACACCAGGGACCAACACACCCAGACCACAAACACACCAGGAACCAACACACCCAGACCAAAAACACAAAAAACGAAGATATCTGTGCTTGTTGTAGGAAAAACCGCTAAATAAAATGCCGCTAAATTTCCATATTTGTGCCGCTAAATTTCCATTTTTGTGCTGCTAAATTTGCTAATCCATGCCGCTATATCCTGGGGGGTCTGCTTATCTCGTGACTACAAAGGACTTCTTCCAAGACGACAACAACTTGCAATCATCCAAGCCCAACACCAGGTGGCGATCTAATGCTAAGTGTAGTATCTGCAGCTCATATGCCTCGAACACAATCTTACAATGAGAGTCGATGCTCACGTGCATTATCAACAAGTAGAGATGTCACAATACCTTGCGACTCGAAAAATTATTTCACATACCAGAGCCCAACTACAGCGGCACATGTCTTAATTATCTTTTCTTAAAAATGTTTGCATTAATTTTCGATTTATTTGTATTTCTTTAAAATGCCTTACTTCAAAATTTATTTTTCCATGATTTGGTTTCCTCCAGTGTGGTTTTCCAGTTTTCAAATTTCCATATGTTCACATACATCAAACTAGGCAACATCCTCACCTTAAAAACGCATTAACAATGTCAATAGGTCAAGGACAGACTGTACCTACACAGTTGTTTTCAACCGATCAGAGACTGACTAGGGTGAGCCTACTTTCTGCAGCCAGTCAAGGGACTGGAAAACATGTAGTCCTCACCTGCAAAAATGAGCCTCAACCACTGACATTATCTCGGTGAACACTTGGGTGGCAGAGCCCAAATGGTAGAACAGTGAACTGAATTGCTGCAACCTGACTAAAAACCAGAGGAAACACCTGTGGAGCTGGAGGATTGGACCACTAAAGTATGTGCCCTGCAAGTTCAAGGCAGTAACCAGTCTCCTGGATCCAAAACCGATACGACCCAAGCCAACATCAGCATCTTACATGAGTCCGTCCTGTGCAAAAAGTTCAGAAGCAAGATATCAAAAATCTGCCTCAAACGTTTGTCCTTCTTGAGGACCGAGAAGTATAAGGAGAAATATCCTGTGCCCATCTCCACCTTGGGCAACACTCTGATCCCACCCTTGGCAAATAGTATTTAGACTTCTCTAGCCAGGATGAAGGCATGCTCTTCCACAAAATAAATGTAATTCTGGAGAGGTGGCCAAAAAGAGAAGTGTGTAATCAAACTGAACAACTATTGGAACGAAGTAACTACATGTCAGCCAGGCAAAATCAGATTTTGCCCCCCTTACTGGTCTTATATGACCCATAAAGGGGTAACTAAAGTGACACTGCAGCTACAGGTTATGAGGAACAGGATGAGAACTGCTGCATGAACTGGATACCAAATTCCGCTGGGGACTATGTCTTGCTTTAATTGGCGGACACGGCACCTCAACTGCCTCTGGACCATCGACTACTGTTGAATGAATTGGCTAATGGGGAAAAGTAGTCCCAGAAAGCTGGATGTAGCCTGGCAATACCTGAAGCGTTCCAGCACCAGATCGGCCTTCGCTCTGAAGAGTCTGTCTACATCAAATTGCATTTATCAGTGACCTGTGGAAGTCTACAACAGAGACCACGTATTCAAGCATGTCATTTGACAACAACGCTGTAAGACACGCCATGGCCAACACAGAACTAAGTGTCAAGATGGGCCCTAATGATTTATTCAGCCACAAACTGGCCATCATGTATGAGATAAACAAAGGAAGCTGAAGCCGTTATGTGCATCATGGTCAAAAGGTGTATAGCGTTTAATAAACACAGGTTAAAAGTGGCAGAAGAAAAACCGTTTTGCTCAGAGAGTCAATTCTTTATCAGAAAGGCCAGTAAGGACAGAATTAAAGTTCACCTTACTCGCAGAAGCCTCAATCAGAAAACTCTGCAGGGTCAGGTGTTGCATCAGAATGATTGATCCACAGGCCTGTGGTACCGAACAATCTCACAAATGGTGCAGGACAAGGTCTGAACCAGGTTACCATAGGAGCATCGATCAGGGCAACTTGATACAGCAGTAAGGGCTCAGTAACTGATGGCTTAAGTTGCAACATTTCAGTCAGAAAATTCGTCTTTGTTTCCACCATGGAGAACTGTAAATCTAAAACCTATGCAAACCTGCGTACAGCCATTGTAAAAGTCACACTCTCTTAAGTAGGTAGGCTGGAGGGCACAGACCACTGGCATTACGAGGGTCGAAGTGGAGGCCAGCATCATAGAAATTGGAGAGAGTAAATAAACTGTTCTCCTCAATCATGTTTGTAGTGAGGAACCTGTTCAAGCCCCTGGACCACATTGGAGCTGGTACCAAAATGTTTCTTCTAAACTCCGACAGTACTGGTGATGAAACAAAGGAACAATATGGGAATCCTCCCTAGTCGCAGGCAGTACTTCAATCATTTTGTAGCATGACATAGGCTGGTATCTGGGTGAAGTTGCTTTTGATCTGGCATTGAAATCAGGATAGAGTCCAGAACCAGTGTCTTTGGAGCAGAGGTCGGCAGTGAACAGGGCACTACCGGTAGGGCCTGTGGCAAAGGTGTGGGGAGACAGCCTGGCTCTGGCTGATGCCTAAATGGGGTCAGTTGGTACCAGGGAGATCTGATGATGATGCATAACTTAAGGCCTCAATGGGTCTAGGGAGGCCAAAGAGACCCAGGATCATCTAAAATAACTGTAGCATACATGGTGAGGTGCAATAATACTCCCTATCCACAAAAAAGGGCCCGAGATATCCTCATAAATTATAGGACTATTAGCCTAATGGATTGCACCCAGAAGATTTAACTAGGATTCCGGAGTGGATGGCAGAACAGAATTTCCTATCACATTTCCAGGTGGGCTTTAGGGAGAAGACTAGGACGGTCAACCAGATATTCAGTTTTAAGATGATGTGCGGGAAATACATCACTATTGGGAAGGAGAGTCTGTATGTGGCCTTTATGGGGAAGAGGACCACATTCGATCAAGTACAAAAAGATGCACTCAGGGAGGTGCTGGCGCGGATAGGGTTGCCTCATGATCTCCTGCATCCTTTAATCAGGCTGCATCCAGATATGTATGCCCAGGTGAAGTGGAACGCCAGAGTGGTTTAACCTCATGGAGGCATATATAGCTGGGAGTATGCCAGGGGTGTGATGTCTGCCACCCTCTTTTCTTTGTTTAAGAATGATGTGATGGATGCTTTGTCTAACTGCCAGCACAACACCCCAAAGATAGCTGGTGCACACGCCCCAGTACTGCTTTTTGCCAATGATACCCTAATAAACTCACGAACAAGAGCTTTGACTACCTGTGAGTTAGATTCTAGAAGAAACTCACTTGGGATCTTCAGATACATAAAAGCAACACCCTATTGTCCCATAGGGCAGCTGTGATTGCTAGGAAACATAAAACAACACTCAATAGACCAGTCCCCCCAGTTGCTGAGGTGTGCAGCGCGTTGGCTGTGGGTGGAGCTCTTTATGATGCTCAAATATAAGGCTTAGATGATACTTCAAGGCTCATTACCACGGAAAATAGGTTCATAAGGATCATAGCAAATGTTCATCGGGTACTCCCCTTACACCTTTAAGGTGGGACTTGAATCTGAAAAGAATTGGTCAATTGGCTCGTTTTAAAATACTGACTTATTGGGCTAGAATTTGGACAACCAAATAGCTAATCCCATATAAAGTAGCTTTGCAGGAGCTTATCGCACTAGACAGGAATTGTATCACACTGTGGTTGAGTGCTGTAAGATCTTTATGCAATAACCTAAATCTAATGAGTATATGGGAAGATCCTAATATGCTGGATAGGAATTCAATTCAGAAAAGGGGGTGGTGATGGACAGAGTATCTGAATTAAACAGAACACTCGTACCCAGTCAACAGATCAGGGCTTGATCCATCACCGTTTTTTAGCTCACTGCACCATCCCAGCTCAGAACCTGGCTACATGCAAATTAGTCTGTCCCTGGCCCAGTGCATCATGGGAACAGGGCAGACCAAACTACCAAGCCAATTCTTATACTGGAAAGGAAACAAGCTTCCGGGGACCGGTTTCTGGCATAACAGCCGTCTTCGGCCTGGCTTATTTGAATCCTGATGGTGCAGTGAGCAAGGGACTCACATCTGAGTATACCCTTCCACGCTTATGGTGGACAAAACGATTCAGAAAAGGGGGTGGTGATGGACAGAGTATCTGAATTAAACAGAACACTCGTACCCAGTCAACAGATCAGGGCTTGATCCATCACCGTTTTTTAGCTCACTGCACCATCCCAGCTCAGAACCTGGCTACATGCAAATTAGTCTGTCCCTGGCCCAGTGCATCATGGGAACAGGGCAGACCAAACTACCAAGCCAATTCTTATACTGGAAAGGAAACAAGCTTCCAGGGACCGGTTTCTGGCATCCATCAAACGGTGATGGATCAAGCCCTGATCTTTGGACTGGGTAAGAGTGGTCTGCTTAATTCAGACACTCTGTTCATCACCACCCCCTTTTCTGAATCGTTTTTGGCCACTATAGCTGTGGCAGGGTATACTCAGACATGAGTCCCTTGCTCACTGCACCATCAGGATCCAAGCAAGCCTGGCCGACGACGGCTGAAATGCCAGAAACCGGTCCCCGGAAGCTTGTCTCCTTTCCAGTGAAGAAATGGCTTGGTAGTCTGGTCTGCCCTGTTCCCATGATGCACTGGGCCAGGGACAGACTAATTTGCATGTAGCCAGGTGCTGGGATGGTGCAGTGAGCTAAAAAACGGTGATGGATCAAGCCCTGATCTTTGGACTGGGTAAGAGTGGTCTGCTTAATTCAGACACTGTTCATCACCACCCCCTTTTCTGAATCGGATAGGAATTCAGGCAGACAAATAAAAAGGATTTTCTAGGACTTTTTTTTGAAAAACATGGAGTGACATGAGGTCTGAAGGGCTACTGGACAAAATTCTGAGCCACAAGCCAACTCCACATTTGTAACCATTGCTCAATAGGATTATTAAATCTGATGTTAAGTCTCAGTACATTCATTTCGAATTTGCACATTGCTGTCAAAGTCCTTTACTGCAAAGCGTCATGTCCAAGTACTTAAGAGATGCCCTTTTTGTTCGAATACTGCTGAATCTGAAGTACACTTCTTATTTTTTTGCCAGAAGTATAAAACTCCAAGAGTCAAATAAAAACTGGTATTTTTATCCTTGAACACTTTGTCCATGGACAATGAAATGACTAATGTTAAATATCTTCACTTTAGTCTGCCTGGTTACATTGTAGCCCATCGTCCTTTTTAAAATAGGTATTTCTATCCTTGTGCCTGCTCATTAAAATTGCAATCTTTTAGGAGGACAAGAAATTTCGGGTGGACTGGAGCTACATAGCTAATACATGCACCCGGAATTGGCTTGTCTTAATTATAAACAAGGCCAAGAGGTTGACTGAAGAGCTTCTAAAAGAAATCCTAGAGATAGAGGAAGCAATCAAGGCCGACACCACTATTCAAGACACCAAAGAACAATTGGATAAGATCCAGAGTGACTTAGGGGAGTATCAAACCTATATGGTCAACAAGAAAATCAAAGGTTTGAGAAGGAATCAAGATAGATTCAGCCACGAGTGGGCATTCCCATATGTAGAAGATCAATACTATCTACAAGCCCAAGAACAGATACCTCACCCACACACAGCACTGAATAAAATTGAACAGCCAGTGTGATCTAGCTCGGTTTTCATTGGGACGGGCAGTGCCATAGTTTGGATCCCGCAGTCCCTATATTTGGGTTGACTCTGCCGCACACTGTAATTAACTGCCTGGTGCATATCATACCCTAGCACCGTGTCTTTATTCCTTTTTCTTTCACTCACTTTAACACAGTTTCTTTTGGGTTGGTGGATGCTAAGGATGAGAACCTGAGGAAGCAGGCGAGTACCTTCCTGCTCATTCCCATGGTGTTACTTCAGTGAGGCACCACCAACCCCCTCACACTTTTTCTTCAATCTCACAGTTGCTCTGCGTATCTGTAGTGCAATCGTATCACATGAGGGTTGGGTAAGAATGGGGAAGGTACCGGTTTAAACCAACGCATCAAAAAAACTTTAATAAACAAATGGTGATCCGCATCCTAATAGCACAGATGGTATATGATAAATCCACTGTCCCAAAAGGTTGTTTGAGATACCATAACTGATTGGTTAGGATTCGAGGAGGATAGTGACTACGTGAGCAGGTCCTGTGTTGTGAATGTTTGGATTTATCTGCAACAGAAAATGGGCCTGAAATGTCAAACAGGAATGCCGTGACTTTTCAGTAAAGCTTGCCTTCATGATCCCTGATGATATTTGGCATGACTTCAAGTAATGTTTGGAGTCACGGCGCCAAATACACAAATTGTGCTGATCTTTGACTGATATCTGTTTGCTACAGGCATGACACAGCTTAAGTCATGTGATTTCAATATCAGTGTTGTAATTTACCTCTCTCTGTATCAACATACACTTTTATCCCATTTGGTTTGTCCAGTTTCCCCCCTGTGGAATTTCCCGGTTGTACATTCCAATGAGAGCTTGCCAAGAAATGTTGGTCTAATGTCAGTTGTGATAGTTGAGTTGGAGAGTGGATGGCTGAATAAAGAAGACTCTGAACTTACCTCGTCTTGTCTTCATTTCAAGTACATTCTTTTCAACACTGGCGACGATTTTCTTGTGAAGGGGCAGTTCAGCCATGTACCCTTTGCGTCCTCTCTCCTTTTCTGGTCGTTGGAAGAGACAGTTTGTCCTTTTGTGAAGAACTTGTTCTGGTTGTGGAAGATTGGGGCAAGATGACTGGATTCCAGATTCCTGAGTTTTGAACACTGTTTTTCTTGCTTTACCTGGTGCCAGTGTGGAGGTTTTCTATGCGCAGGAGTCTTTTTCTCCTTCCAGTTAGTGCCTCTATTCAATTCTGTGAAGTGTGTCCCTGCAGATTTGATCCCAGCAGAGAGGTTTCCCAAAGCAGAGTTCCTTCTACATGTGTTGCCGGACATAGTTCTTTTCAGGGTCTCTGTAGCTGTGCGCCTGCGCAAGACGGTGTGTACTGCACAAGTTCGTCTGGCAGAAAATTACTTTCAGTCAGGAAGGGAAGCCTCCTCAGCTGGAGTTATTCCTGTGGCCCGCCTATGTAGGTGGGGCCTGGGAGGAGTTTCTAGACACGGAAGAGCATTGGGGTTCTTCAAGTCGGGAAGCTGTGGAATTGCGGAAGTTTGGACACTTCTTTTACTCTGAAATAAGTTTTTGTGTGCTGCATACCTACGCAAGTATCTAGGGACATATTTTCCTCTGTGCTCGTTTCTCTCCCTGAAAATAAAGGTGCAGTTTTAAGACCTAATTCTGTACTTGTGCCAGTCTGGCTCTGGGCTTCCCATGTTCTTCCCGTCTATCTTAAGAGCATCACAGTGACACACACACCATTTCGTGTGTCTTGTGTTTTCTTTTTCTTAGAGTGCCATCTTATCCATCTATTTCTTCAGCGGGGATACACACCCCTTTATGGTGTGTCTGGGACCTTAGGGTCACATTTATCTAGCAGTGTAGTCTTGCAGGCCTACTTTCAAGTATTAGTTTTCCTTGTAGGTAATTTTTTTTAAAAGTCTAAATAGGATGGCTGCTGCAAGCATGATTCAGCCTCCCTCATTTCTTAATGATATAGGTGAACAAGATACACATTGGAAAGACTGGGTTAAGTTATTTCAATCTTATTTAATTGCTATTAGGGGTGAAAGGTTCACTGCATTACGTAAACAACATATTTATTACATAATTTGGGGGAATATGGTCGGAAAATTTAGGAGTCATTGTCTGAACCTGATAATGCTGGGCAAGAGGAACAAGATGCGTTTGATATCTATGGTACCACTCTGCTTAAGTTAGAAATTCATTTTGGTGACAAGGTAAATGTAATATTAGAACGACACAGGTTTTTTTGTAGGGTGCCAAGAGAAATAAGAATCTATAAGTAATTACATTGCAGCTCTGAGGGGTTTGAGCGATTTTGGTAGCCACCCAGATAAGTTAATCAGGGATCAGCTAGTACGTTGTACTAATAATGTGTGAATCCAAGAAAAACTATTGGCTAAAAATCCTGCTCAGAGAGGCTATTGACATTGAACAATCAGTGAAACACAGGTAAGTGCATCAAAGAGATGAGGACTCCTACAAAAAAAGTTTGCCAATATTCAAGAAAGAGTGGTCGAAAGGGATATTTGTAAGGCAAAGAGTAAAGAAGTGATCAGGGTACATTTCCTCTGGGTGAAAGGAAGCTCAAGTGTTTCAGATGTGGTAGCAGTAATCATCTGGCAAATAATTTACAATGTCCTGCAAGAAAAGTAATATGTAGAAAATGTAATAAAAGGGGACATTTTGCGAGAGTTTGTAGAGGGGGAGAGTTTACCAATAGGGAAAATGCTGAGAAAGAGGGTGGACACGTTAAGGAAGATACTAGTGGATCTACTAATGAAAAGAAATATATTGTCCAAGTTAAAGATACTCAAGTGTGAAATCAATTTATCATAAGTGTGAAGTATATCAACAACAATAACGCAGTGTCAATGTATGCAGATTCTTGTTCGCCTTTCACTTTGTTGAATCATTCAGATTTTGCGAATATGAATTTAGGAGGAAAGGTATTACTAGTTAAACCTGACATTTCACCTAAAGGTTATACTAAGGAACCAATACCGCTTATCGGTATGTAGGAAATGCTCGTTAAATTTAAAGGCAGATCTACTGTTGGAAAAATGTACATTGTAGAAACTGGTTACATTTGTTAGGATGGCAACATCAGAAAGAGTTAGTTATCATTCTCGATCCGAATAAACAGGAGTAGGTTCTTTTATTGGAGGAAGCCACGGGTGGTGCAGAAATATGTGAAAAATTCATTCCCTAAATTTATTTCAGAGAAACTGGGATTACTTCATGATTTCCAACATAAGAAAGTTAAGGGTAGGAGCCAGGCCTGTGGTACTTAAGTCTCGCCCTGTACCTCATTTGATGAAGGAACCGTTGGAGAAATAATTGAATAGGTTGTGTAGTACAGGTATCATTCAGCCTATTGATTCTTCAGAATGGCTGGCTCTGATTGTCATTGCAGCAAAGGCAAATGGACAAGGCATTCCTTTCTTTGAGGACTTGCAAGGCTTAACGAGAACATCTATATGGGTTGAAAGATACCCCCCTTCCACATATAAATGAAATGCTTAGTACCATGGGTCAGGCTTATTATTTCAGTGTTCGTGACCTTTCTATGGCTTACCACCAAGTAGACTTTGAACCTTAATCTAGACCCCTAAAGGCGTTTATTAAACCTCTTGGGGCGTTCAACGTCCTGAGAATGCCTTTTGGCTTGGCATCGGCAGCAGCGTTATTTTAGACAATAATTCACTAACTCTTAAAGGGCGTAAATAATACACTATGTTTTCTGGACGATATTATGGTGTACGGACCTACAGTAGAATCCAGTGGCCAAACTCCCAGATTCGTTTTTAAGAAATTGATGGATGCTGGATTGACAGTGCCACAAAGTAAGTGTCAGATTGAGGTCACAGTTGTGGATTTTTTATATCTCCCAATTTCATAAGAGGGGTTCAGACCTAAAAACAGCTTACTGTGTGCAGTGAAGGAAGCTCCTTATCCTCAGAATAAAGATGTTCTCAAATCCTTTTTAGGGGCATTGGAATATATGGAAAAATATATTTAAAACTTATCAAGTAAAATTGAGCGTTTACGTGAGCTATTGAAAAACAGCAAGATTTTGTGTAAAGAGGAGTACAAAAACATAATTGATTCACCTGCTTAATGTACGTTTGATCGTAGGAGGAACATTATTCTCAGTACTGATGCTTCTAACAAAGGCCTAGGTGCCACGCTCTGTTCTTTTCCAGTATTAGGGGTGTCTTTCATAGATTCACATGCTTGAATAAGAGTAGAAAGCAGTAAATCATCATATAAGTCATAAAGGTAACAAAACTTCAGGCATACAAGAACATATCATTAAATATGTAATATATCAAAATTCAAGAGAAAAAACCTTTATGACTCGAGGCGGGTAGCAACAGAGGCTCACCTTATTAGAAAAGATTCCGCAGCACGGCTTGTCCCACTGCCGCATCTGCAGCGTCTGTTGATTGCAGACAATAGTGCTTCGTAAAAGTATGGCTGCTCGACCACGTAGCAGCTCTGCAAATGTGCCGTAGAGGTACCCCCGCAAAGAGGGCAGTAGAAGTTGACACAGCTCTAGTTGAATGAACACGTACTGGAGCAGGAAGAGGCTTGCCAGCCCGTTGATGACAAAAAGTAATGGTAGAAGAAATCCACCTAGTAATAGTCTGTTTGGTAACAGGTTGTCCTTTGCAGATCGGGCCATAGGCCACGAATAATTGATCCGATTTCCTGAATGATGCAGTATGCTGAATATAAAACTTGAGACAGCGATTCAAATCCAAGGAATGCAGTGAACGTTCAGCAGGAGTTTGTGGATCAGGAAAGAAAGTCTTTAGAATGACGGGTTCGTTACGATGGAAATCACTAGCAACTTTCGGGATAAATCTAGGATTAGTACGTAGCGTAACAGCCTCATTGGAGAACTGGAGAAAAGGAGGCTGAATTGTAAATGCCTGAATGTCACTGACACGCCTAGATGATGTCAAGGCGAGCAATAGAGCAACTTTCCACGTGAGGAATTTTAAGCCTGCTGAGTGTATGGGCTCGAAAGGAGGTAGGAGGAGCTGAGACAAAACCAGATTTTGGCGCCAAGCAGGTGGAGGACGACGAATGGGTGGAAACATACGGAAGAGGCCTTTGAAAAACTGTTGAATGATTCTAGATGAATACAGCGAGGTGGAACCTTCATGACGGAAGCGGGAAAGTGCTGCTAAAAATACCTTAACAGTGGAGTGAGAAAGTCCTGACTTTGCAAAGGATAGGAAGAAAGGTAGGATCTGTTCCGGTTTGGCGGTCATTGGATCCAAGGCTTTGGTGTGGCACCAGACACAGACACGCTTCCATTTCAGTTGATACGTTTTAATGGTGGATGGAGCGCGAGCGTGCGCCAACACTTCTCTGCAATCTGGTTAGACGCGCAAATTCATTGTGTTCAGGTTCCAGGCATGGAGCTGGAGGTATGCCGGATCTGGGTGGCAAATCTGCCCTTGCTTCATCGTGAGGAGGTGAGGCAGAGGATGAAGCGATATTGGCTCGTTCTGGGAAAACAAAAGCAAGTCCGAGAACCATCGGAGTCGCGGCCACTTGGGTGCGATCAGGATGACATGACAGGGTTGAAGCCTCATCCTGTGCAACAGGCGCGGAATCAGAGGAAGCGGAGGGAAAGCATAGATAAATGCGTTCGACCAGCTGATCGAAAATGCATTTCCGCTCGACTCTCTGTGGGGATGACGACTTGCAAAGTGTTGGCATTTCCTGTTGGCGGCAGTCGCAAAAAGATCCATCTGCGGCTGGCCCCACTGACGGAAAATGAACTTGAGAGTTGGTTGGTTGAGGTCCCACTCGTGATTGTCCGAGAGGGACATGCTGAGTGAATCCGCCAGAACATTGGAAACACCTGGCACATGGATGGCTGTACGATGAATTTGATGATGAATCGCCCATTTCCATATCTCCTGTGCTTGTCGGGAGAGCAGAAGGGACCTTGTGCCGCCCTGTTTGTTTAGGTAATGCATGCTGGTGGTGTTGTCTGTCCTCACCAGCAGAGATTGGCCCTGTACTATCCTCTGGAAAGATTTCAGGGCAAGGAAGATCGCAAGAAGCTCTAGGCGGTTTATATGCCAAGTGCGTTGGATTGCAGTCCACTTTCCTTTTACTGACATTCCTTCGAGATGCGCACCCCAACCCTCCAGGGACGCCATCGGTTGTGAGCGTCAGAGTCGGAGTTTCGTCTTGAAAAGACCAACCCATGGATATGTTCGGAGGGTGAGCCCACCACTCCAGTGCCACATGAATGCGGGGCGTAAGAAGGATCCTGTCGTTGAATGATCCTGAAATCTGTTTCCACTGCTTGTCTAATTCCTCTTGTACGACCCTCATATGTAGCCTGCAGTGGGGGATCAACTGTATGCCAGAGGAAGCCATGCCTAGGAATGATTTCAACATCCGGACTGAAACGTACAGCTTTGATTGCAGGAATCGTACCATCTTGAGCATGCGGTCTTGTCTTTCCTGGGAGACGAAAACCTTTGCCAGCCAAGAATCTAGTGAGGCTCCTAGAAAATCTCGCCGCTGTGACGGGCGAAAGTGTGACTTCTGGCAATTGATGGAAAGGCCCAATTTTTGAAAAAGAGAGATGCAAAACTGAGTGTGCTGGTTTGCCAGTTGGAGGTTCGGAGCCATTATAAGACAATCGTCCAGGTATGGATAAATTGAATGCCTTGTAGGCGCAGAAAAGCAGCTACCGGGGCCATGATCATGATCTTGGTAAAGACCCTCTGTGCTGAACGTAGGCCAAACGGCAGAACTCTGAATTGGAAATGTAGGTGTCCGACTGTAAAACGGAGATACTTTCTGTGCCTGGGGTGCATCGGCACATGAAAGTATGCGTCCTGGAGGTCGATCGTGGAGAAGAACTCTCCGGGATTGAGATAATTAAAATTTTGGAGCAAGGTCAACATTTGAAATGTTTTTGACGTGATGAATTTGTTCAGGGCCCTTAAGTCCAAAATGGGGCGCCACTCTCCCGACTTTTTCTTGACTAAAAAGAAGGAGGAGTAAAACCCCTTGCCTTGCTGGCCTTGTGGTACGACCTCGATAGCACCATTTCTGATCAATAATTTGACTTGAGTCAATTGTTCTTCGAAATGGGGAGGAGGCGGACCAGTAGGAGGGCGATTGGGAGGAAATTTTGTAAACTCCAGGGTATGTCCTTTTGAAATCACGTCTAGGACCCATTGATCTGAGGTGATGTTGGACCAATTCAAGATGTAATTGGAGATTGGTCCTCCAATTTTTACTGTCGGTGGAAAATTGACGCTGGGACTGTCACTGTTTCTTTGCATTTGAACCACCTCTGTAGGTGGTTTTCCTCTGGTATGATCTGGAGGAGGTCTGTCGATTTTGGGACGGGTAAGTATTTCTTTGCCGGTTTTCATTGTAGGAGCGATATTGGTTTGATCCACGAAAAGTGGAAGAGTTGCCGCCTCTACCACGTGCTCCTCGAAATGGCAGTTTTCTATATTGGAGAGTTCCTAACGCCTTGGCCGTATCCGTATCCTTTTTGTTCACATCTGTTTATTGTGGACACAGCGTTAAGCCTACAACCTCGTGTCAAGGCCGGCCGCGTACAAATCAATTTCTTTAGTTCGGCGCCAGCTTGGATGAGGGAGACTTTTCAACACAGCGCCATGCCTACAACCCTCCAGGAGGGGGCCGGCCGCGTGGCTTACGTGTGGGCTGTGTAGGGGTTCGCTGCACGCGGACGTGTGTCCATTTTGGTGGTAGGGTGTGTGGTGGGCAACTAGCCCAACTGTCGCAAACTGCGCAACAGGGCGCAACTGTCTCGCTGAGAGTCGAGGGCCAGGGTGGCAAGTGGGAAGAAAGAAAGTAGGAAAGACAGAGAGGCCTAAGAGAAGTCAGAGAAAAGAAGGGGTGATGAACACGTGTAGCATGCTGGTAGGGTAAGTGCAGGGGGGCGCGCGCACGAGCAGGACCATCATCGGTGCCCGTGGTGGTCAGGTACACAGCCTAGTTGGGTCCGCAGGGACGAGCGCATCATCAAAGAGGTGCAAATCGCGAAGTCTAGCCGTATCCTTTTTTATTGATTCGAGGACATCATCGACATGTTTGCCGAAGAGCGAATCACGGTCATAAGGTAGATCGAGTACTTTAGCTTGAACCTCCCGGCGAAATGCTGTCGATTTTAACCAGCCTTGACGCCTCAAAACAGCAGCTCCCGCCAATTGCCTGAATCCCGTAGAGGAGATATCAATGGCGCAGTCAATGATCTCTGAGGAGATCTTTTCACCCTCCTGAATGATGGCTTGTGCTTCCGCACGGATGGCATCCGGTAATTGTGGAAGCAATGCTGCAATCTCGGACCACATTTGGCGGTCATAACGCCCAAGAATAGCTAAGGAATTAGCCACCCTTACAGACGTGGCTGCCATGGTGGTAAACTTTTTCCCTATGGAATCCAGCTTTCAGCCTTCCTGATCTGGAGAAGATGTGAGAGGTGTGGCAGGATTGCGAGACCTTTTTTGCGCTGCCTGAGTAATGACGGAATCCGCCTTAGGCTGTGACACTAGGCATGTCGAAGAATCTGCTGGCGCTTTATACTTTTTATCAAGCCTTGGTAAGACAGCCGGGATCGAATTTGGTCGCTCCATCAATTTGAGACCTTCATTCCAAATGAGGTCGATTATCGGAATAGTGTGAGCTTGCGATTGAGGTAAGTCTTTAAAATCGTAAAGAAAACAGTCAGTCTGTTGGACGTCTAAAGTGAGATGAAACCTCTTAGCAGCGCGGACCATCAAGTTGTGAAAGCTGCTAATGTCCACAGGAGGCGAAGCTAATGGCGACGTTGGTGGGGTTGAAGGTGTGTGAGCCCTATAATCGTCCCACTCTTGAAGGCCGTCATCATCATCATCATCATTCTGATCCGTGTTGAGAGGGTTTTGATCCTCATTATCCTTATCCTACTGGGTACGCACTGGTGACCTTGGTGGAACTGGTGCAGGAATTTGAGGCTGTGGAGGAGGTTGCGGCACTGGAGAAACAGGCCTAGACGGTGGGAATCTGCGATTATAATCGTCCAGCATGTGCTGCAGATTCATTACCAAAGACAGTGGTATCTGTGTCGTTTGTTCCGTCATAGGTGCCTCTGACCTGTCTACAGGAAATAGATCTGCCCCATCTTCGACGTTCTCTTCCTCCTCCTCATCATAATCTTGGCACTTGATGTGTAGCTCGGATGGGCTAGTCGCTTGTCTAAAGACATTATCCAGTTCTAAACCATCATTGGAGTCCTCCTCCGCAGACTGAAACAATTGGTCAGGAAGAGTAGAACCACTCTTTATAGGACTCAACTGTATAAGAGGCACCCGTTTAAGCGTGGAAGCAGTGACCACTGTGAAGGTGGTAGCCGTGGCCAAAGAATGGTGCAACGTCGACGAGCTCGTCGACGTGGTGGTGGAAGATCCAAAAGCCGGTTGAGGCGTCTGCGCCGTGTCCACAGACAAAGAATCCGTAACTGAAGACGGATGTGATTTAACCTTTGTCGACGAAGATTATTTCGCCCTCAACGTCGTCGACGAGGGTAGAGCCTTGCTCGTCGACGAAGATGGTCCCGCCGACGAAGGTTGGGCCGTCGACTAGGTGGCAACCGTCGACGAAGTCGACGGTAAGGCAGTCGTCGACGAAGTAGTCGTCGACGAGGAAGGTCCCGTCGACGGACAGCGGCCCGTCGACGATGCTGTAATCTTGGTCGACGAGGAGGAGTGCGTCGACGAATGACGCGTGACGGTGGTTTCTTCGTCGACGAAGTTGATTTGATAGCCGTCGACGAGATCTTTAAGATAGAGGCAATGGGTCTCACCTCATGGGTTGTCGTCGACGAGGTGGACGTCGTCGACGTAGTCCTCGAAGACATTGAACATGTCGTCGTCGAAGTGGAGACAGCATCCACGAATTTCGTCGTCGTCGTACGCGTCGACGAGTCCGTCGACGAGCCAGTGCCCGTTTTGGAGGATGATGGCATGGCTTTGGACAATGACGCCAGAGAGCCAGGTCTCATAGGCGTAATTGGAGGTAAATCCTGTGGGGAGACATCTTTAAAAATTTCTACAAGACTCCTTTTTTGAGAAAAGGAGAAGCCATCTCTGTCTAAGACCCCCGCTTCTGAGAGGTCTTTGACTGGAAAGAAGAGACACTCTCATCCTCCGAGACAACAGTGTCCGTTGTCTTCAACTTCTGAAGCCACAGAAGGAGACGGGCCTCTCTGTCCCTTAAAGTTTTAGGTTAAAAAGTACGGCAGTACTTACAGTTCTTCACTTCTTGGTCCGGGTAGAGACAGTAAATACATTTACTGTGTGGATTACTGTGTGGATCTTCATGAAAGAGACGCAATTTTCCACATGATGGGCATGGTTTGAACAAAGATTTCCTTGAGGAAGACATTTGAGAAGAAAAAACAGCTATGTAAGAAGAAAAACTGAGCAGAGCTCAGGGAGACTCCCTTCACACGACGTGCGTTAGAAAATCTGTTTGGCTAGAATGTGGACCAATACATAATAACACTGATATGTTACTAAAGTGAGTTCTCCCTTAGGCTTTCTATGGGCCTATTCTGTTCTAGGGTACTTTTACATTTTGGATATTTTACTGTATTTTATGTATCTATATATATATATATTTATGGTAACTTTTATTTATATATGCATATATTACTGCTATTTTATGTACCGTGGGACTCCCACTTCGACGACGGGGAATATTCAAGCATGTGAATCTATGAAAGACACCCCTAATACTGGAGAATAAGGATTTCTGGGAAGTAAGATTTGAACTTTGTATCATAGAGGGTAAGATTTGCAGTAATAATAAACCCTTCCTACCTCCTGAGGACCTCCAGTCAGCAGTCCAGTCCTTAGTCATCTCACGAGTAGAAAGCAGTTTGGTGACCCTAGCAGGGCTTCCTAAATCTATGTTAGCGCCACTAAGAGCTACTCTGAATGCCTCGGCCAGACTCATCACAGGTGCCAGAAAGCATGATCTAATTACACCTGAAGTAATCCAGCTTAATTGGCTTCCAATTGAAGCAAGGATTTGTTTCAAGATAGCCTGTCTGACACATGAAGCTCTACACTTCAATAGCCCCATTTACCTGACAAAAGAACTTGAGCTCTCCGGATCCAGGTGAAAATTAAGATGCTTCAATACCCTACTACTGAAACCTCTGAAGTACAACAAAAGAAGAACTTACAATTGCACCTTCTCAGGGCTGGCTCCAAGAATTTGGAATATCTTCCCAACGGAGATCAGAGCCAACCCCTCGACTGCTTCATTAAAAAAAAAAGGTCAATGGCTACTGTTGAAAGAACCTCATCAGCAATAGCCTCTTTGTCATCTGCTGGATACTTCCCTTTCGTGCTTGACAATAATTTTTTACATTATGGGTCGAAATATATGCTTGACAATTATTTTCACTTTGTGTTTGAAATATGTGCTGGACAATTTTTTTACTTGAGGTTTAAATTGTATCTGGTCGCTCTTTGAAAGTAGTTTGATGCTGAAACTGCTCGGCAATCTAGGCTTCCTCAGCAATAACCTCAGACTTTTGCCAGACACTTCCTCTCGCTCCATGAAGTTATGCTTGACAATTATTTTCACTTTACGTTCGAAATATGTGCTGGACAATCATTTTTACTTGCGATTAAACTGTATGTCGTCGCTCTTTGGAAGTAGTTCGATTTTGAAACAGTACGGCCGATCCAGTTGGGCTTCTACATGTTGTTCACTTGCTACCGCTTCCTCCCCTAGCACCCACATTTATTCTTATGCCTCAGATTCTTCTCATGCTGCTTTATTGTTATTACCTCCGTTTTCTCTTTTTACGGCGCTCTGATACCCATCTGGGTCTTGTTTGCGCTGTATAAAACTTTTCAAATAATAAGATGATACCTCCAGAAGGTGTAAGGAAGAAAATTGAAGAATTGGCCCATGAGGGACACTTTGACAAACGTATCTAAAAAGATAGAGTCAGGATAAACTTCTGGTTCACCGGAATGAATTCATTAGGGGAAAAATGTGTTAAAGATTGTTACAGCTGTGCTAAAAGTGAGACAACTAAAATCACACTGAAGGCCCCTTTATCCCTGGTTGTGGTACCTCAGAAACCATGGAGTAAACTTGCCATGGACATCATTGTACCGATGGATAACATAGGAACTTATAAGAAACATATGTTGGTGTTAATTGATTATATCTCACATTGGGTCATGTATAGATCAGTTCAACGTGCGAACAGTGATATGGTCTTATAATTCCTAAAAGATGCGTTTAGCAAGGAAGGAATGTCTTCAACTATTGAGGTTCCGTGACGATTTGAACCCGTGTTTTCAAGTTTGTCGGAAATACATAATATTAGTATCAGCGAACCGCAAATGATCCATTTAGCATATCCTGGTGTTTTCGCTACGATACGGGTAAGAGCACTCCTGTTATGAACACATTTCTGATCTACCCACGGCATCCATCTTATATCATGGCCGCCATTTTGTGTTTCCTTGCCCTCACATATGCAATAGCCTCTGATCACTTCATTCACTCCACTTTGATTAAGGACACGTAGTCTTAGCCGAAGATTCACCTCTTACATGACACGTACACCTTAAACCAGATCACGCTGAAGCTGCATGACTCGACAAAGGCTGCCTCCTCTGCCCGAGGCCAGCCCACCTGAACTGGTTCTCGTGTCCATTGTCCTGATCATGATTAGGCGGCCGAAGCCGGTAGCCTTGCCCATTTACAACCCCCAAACATCTCTTATCCCGCTTTCCTATCTTCTGCACCTGGCTCTGCTCCTTTCCCTCTGGGCCTTTATTAGGGGGAGGTAACGAACTTTACGATGAGGCGGTCCGGCTCATGAATGCAATATTGACAAGGGATTGTGATGGACTAGTGGGAACCCCTCTTCGTGATGTTTGGCATCAGATATTATCGACAGTTCCTGTGTAACGCCAAATATTTATTGTTTAAGACACAAAGGTTTGGGAATGTACTGACATGTAAAATATTTGCCTGAAGCACAATTTTTGGTATATAAGGAGCAACCCTCAATGTACAAATCGAACAGTCTCCTAGATTCTGCCCGTGTGTAGATTCTGTGATTTCTGTGTCCCTGCAGTAATAAACCTTTGGTCTTTGACGCCACCATCGAGAAGCCCGTGTTTCTGGTCATTTGCGCACCAAGGCAGGTGGAACTCCGGGGTCTTTGGGTGTTGTTCCCTGACACCTCTGGACGGAACCAAAAAGTCCAGAACTCCAATTGGCGCCCAACGTGGGGCGACGTCATTCGGTACCGGTCCAAAAGCCTGAAGAGTTCGAGAAGCTTCGTGTGAAGATTCCTGAGGGAGGCGCCCCACTTCATCGATCCCGGCATATCGCAAAAGTGGCCCTGAAGTTCTCTTCCACGAGGATTCCCGTTCAGGACGGCTGCAGTGGGCCGTTGCCTTGACCGTCGCCCTGTCTTGGACCCGAGGTGCAGCCTTAGTACAGCGAAACGTGACGGGTTTCTCCTTGGTGACGTCTTCAGTGCCTCAGTTAAGTATTTAGTGATAGCTAGCTGGTTACTTTGTGAGGATTGTTAAAAATCCTTGATCGGTTCTTGGTTTGGTTTGGTTTCGTAAGATTATCACTAGTTGTTCTGGTTACGATAATCTATTTGGTTCAGTTTGGGTATCGATACATTAGTTTGGTTTTGGTAGGCCTAAGTTCTTGGTTCAAGTGCACATATCTGTTTCGTGTTTTGTTTGTTTTGTGTTCCAGACTGAAAATGGTAAGTCGGAAAATGTTGTCTTGTTTTAGTTGCAACCATGACTCACGATTGGAGGATTCCTGTTTGGTTCCTCCGATTGGGACTCCCCTTTATGACCTATATTGCAAATTTGGAGTGGGTCCTATATCCTATAACGAGGTGTGGGTCCGTTACTGTAAGAAGGATGGTGTCCTTGATAATTTAGAAGCGAAATTGTTTAGTAAGAAAGCCCGGCCGGCAATGTTTGATTCTTTCCGTTATTGGCGAAAAGAATCTAAACAGAGAGAAATGAAAAGGTTGAAGAAAGAACAAAAAGAGCAAGAAGAGTTAACTCTAGAGCAAGCAACTAAACAACTGCAAGATAATGAGTGCGAAAAGGCTATAGATGTAGCAATTAGAGAGCATAATTTAGCGATTGACAAGTGCTACCCTGCCTTGCCATCGAAAACAGCTAAGATACTGGAGGATCCCGAAAACGATCCTCTGTTGTCTTATCTGTTACGTTCACCTCCACCGTACGCACAAGGTGCTGCGGCCCAACTTGTACCGAATGTTCAATTACCGGTTGCTGGACAACCTGGTGTTCTTGTTCCTCAGAATCTAGTTCCTGTACCTCCTGTGATTAATGTGAATGTTCCTACGGCTCCTCCTCTTCCTGGGTTGCCGACTTCTATACCTGTATCTGTCTCGCTTACACCTACTACTTCACAAACTATTTTCATCGATACTCCTACTGCTTCGCAATCTGTTCCTACCTCTACTGTGTTCTCTACGTCTGCAAGTATGTTAACTCCACTTTCTGTACGTCGAAAAATAACTGATTCTGTTGCTAATATTCTGTCTCCTTTATATAAATCCTTAATTAAGACTCCTACTTCTGATTCAGTTCAGAGACGTAGTCAGCTACCAAGTACTGAAGAACAGGGAGTTTTAGATTCCACGGCTCTCAGATGGATTACGAAAGTTAGAAGATATAATACGAGAGATGTATTAGATACGTTTATGCAGTGGAAGGAACCAACGCAACGATACGTCTTTGATGAGATGTGCTCGTTGTTACGTGAGGAAATAGAGGAAGATGATGTTGAATCAGACTTGGAGGATTTAATTAAGGTGCAAAAAGAGTTTGCTGCAGGAATGATAGTGGGTAATAATATAAAAGAAGCGATGGAACTTATTTTGAGTTTTAGGAATGATCCATCTCTTCGTTCGCCGAGAGAATTAGAGAAAGGTAAAATGAAACTAAGTCGCCAATATCCTATGAGGGAGGTTCCTCCAATTTGGCGCGAAGCTGTGCAAGCTGATCATAACGCTGGTATTGCAGCTGCTCCAGCACAGTTCCAACGAGT
This sequence comes from Lissotriton vulgaris, assembly GCF_964263255.1. Lineage (NCBI taxonomy): Eukaryota > Metazoa > Chordata > Amphibia > Caudata > Salamandridae > Lissotriton > Lissotriton vulgaris. The sequence continues at coordinate 1,313,987,878 of NC_141689.1, forward strand.
GTGGATACACATTCCATGGAAGCGAGCTGAAGTACTAGCGGTGAAACAGGCCTTACCAGATCCGCGTAAGAATCCGGCCGGATATTACAAGGAATTGACACAGACAGTTGAAGCTTGTATAATGAATTTGGCAGACATTGACATGCTATTTGGCAATGTAGTTCCACAACCAGTGTGGGCTAAAATCCGTAGAGAGGATCATCAAGCAGCTTTAGGTGGTGATTGGGCAGCTATCACTGCAGCAGACGGTCAGCAAACGGGTGGTGCAAAACCCGAACCCCTAATTGCTAATCTTCCTGGTAGAATAATTGACTTAATGAAGACTCTGATGCCTGCGTTGCGTGTTAATTGGGATAAATTATCCGCATGCAAGCAAAAGAAAGACGAAAGTGTCTCCGACTTCTTCACGAGGTTCGAAGAGACTTTTGTAGATCATAGTGGTCAGGATATGAGCACTGAAGGAGGACAGAGATTGTTTGTCGATAAATTTGTGCATAATTTGTTACCTGAGTTATGCAATAAATTAAAGGATTCAGAGAGTGCGTGGGCTGTTTCCACGACTGCGCAAATACTTGCGACTGCACAGTACTACGAAAATAGGGATAAAGAGGAAAAGGAGAAATCAGAGAAGAAAACGAAAGATTTAAAGACTAAAGTCCTTTTACAGCAGGCGTATCCGCCTCGCACAAACCAGACTAATATGCAACAGAATTCGTATCAAAGGACAGATTATAGTTCAACCAGGCCTCAATATCAGTGGAATCAGTGTGCGTACTGTAAGAAAGAGGGTCACTACAAGAATGATTGTCCGATTCTAGCGCAAAATAATGCAGCAGCAGCTCAGAGAGGTCGTGGTGGTTTTGCGCAGAATTCTAGAGGTCGAGGGCGAGGTACTATGCCTCCGCAAACGAATGATCGTCCCTCTAATCACTTTGATCAACGAAACGTACAGTCAGCTCAACAGAATAGATCTCAACAATACCTTGTTGAAGATTATTGTGAAGCGGATGAGGGATTTCAACAAAATGGGTACTAGGACAGCCATGGACAGAGAGAGGGAGTAGTATCAGTTCCAGTGGATCAGAGTGGGCCTTATGTCGCAGTAGCAACATCAGGTGTAGTCGAACCGTTTCTGTTGGATACTGGTGCCGCAAAAAGTTCTATAATTCATGCGAAACTCCCTGGCGCACCTTTGTCTGGCTCAACAAATGTTTCCGTAGGTTTTTCAGGCGCCCCTGTTTACAACCCGATATCTAATCCTTTGTCTATTTCTGTTGGACCATGCCAATTGAAAGCACCCTTGATTTTGACGACAGGTTGTAATGAAAATCTGCTTGGTTTAGATTTGTTAAAACGACTATATGCGACATTGTACTGTTCTCCGGATGGGGTACAGCTTACTTTGGGTAAAAGACTCACTTCTCCGATGTACTTGTCAATGGACGCACTCCCGCCAGAGCTGCGCTCACTCCCTAATTCTCTTTGGGCGACTGGTCCTAATGATGTAGGCCTTTTGGAAATACCACCGTATGTAGTAACTTTGAAAGCAAATGTAAAATTTCCTAGAATTCCCCAATATAAAATATCAAGTGAAGGAGAACGTGCACTTTTATTGATTGTGCAAGATTTGATTAAGAAAGGTGTGGTTGAAGAAACTCGAGGAAATGTTTGTAATAGTCCTGTATTGCCAATTCTGAAACGAACTGATCCTACGAAGCCTCCAGTATATAGGTTTTGCCACAGCTGCATCCACTTCACCTTCAAGAGAACGACGACCCACCAACACCAGCAACAGGCCGCCCGCAGAAGCTGGAACAAGATCACAGCAGACCAGCTAGCCACCTCCCTGAGCCAACACCCTCCTGCCAGCTCAGCGAACCCCAGCCAGGCCGCCGACAACATCACGAAGTGGATCAGCAACTGCGCGGACGAACTCGCCCCGCTGAGGACCCCGCCCAGCAGACCCGGCAGCAAGAAGGCCCCATGGTTCACCGACGAACTCAAGAGCTCCAAGAAGAACTGCCGAGCCCTCGAGAAAGTCTGGAAAAGGGACCCGACACCGGACAACAGGACCTCCTACAAACTGGCCACCCGGAAACACCACCAGCTGATCCGCGCCGCCAAGAGAACAGCATTCAAGGACCGGCTGGACAACAACGCACACAACAGCAAGGAACTCTTCAACATCGTGAAAGAGCTTTCCAACCCCAGCGCAGGAAACAACGACATCACCCCATCGCAAGACCTCTGCAACTCCCTCGCCTCATACTTCCACAACAAGATCACGGACATACACAGCAGTTTCAACAACCAACCAACGCACACCACGACCGACCTGCCACCCCCCCCCACCACCACCCTCCACGCCTGGACCCCGATCAGCACAGAAGACACCATCCGCACGATGAACTCCATCCACTCCGGATCACCAACCGACCCCTGCCCTCACCACGTCTTCAACAAGGCCGACGCTGTCATCGCACCCCACCTGCGAGACATCATCAACACATCCTTCGACACCGCCATCTTCCCCGAAAGCTGGAAACACGCCGAACTCAGCGCTCTACTCAAGAAACCAACAGCGGACCCCACCGACCTCAAGAACTACCGCCCCATCTCGCTTCTCCCGTTTCCAGCCAAAGTCATCGAGAAGACCGTCAACAAGCAGATGGCCGCCTTCCTCGAGACGAACGGATCCCTCGACCCCTCACAGTCCGGCTTCCGAGCCAAACACAGCACCGAGACCGCCCTCATCGCCGCCACCGATGACATCCGAGCCCTGATGGACAATGGAGAAACAGCGGCCCTCATCCTCCTAGACCTCTCCGCGGCATTCGACACGGTCTGCCACCGCACCCTAATACGGCGCCTCAGCAACATCGGAATCCGGGACAAGGCGCTGGAATGGATCATCTCCTTCCTCGACGGAAGAACACAGCGAGTCCGCCTACCACCGTACAAGTCAGAGGCCTCCGAAGTCATCTGCGGCGTCCCCCAAGGATCATCACTGAGCCCCACCCTCTTCAACGTCTACATGAGCCCCCTCGCGGCCATCGTACGCAAACACCACCTCAGCATCATCTCCTACGCCGACGACACCCAGCTGATCCTCTCCCTGACCAACAACCCCGCCGCCGCCAGAGCCAACCTGCACGAAGGGATGAAAGAGGTAGCCGAGTGGATGACGACCAGCCGCCTGAAACTGAACTCGGACAAGACGGAGGTCCTCATCCTGGGCTCTTCACCCTCCGCCTGGGACGACTCCTGGTGGCCTCCCGCCCTGGGCACCGCACCCAAACCGACAGACCATGCACGAAACCTGGGCTTCATCCTGGACTCCTCCCTCTCCATGACCAGACAAGTCAACAGCGTCTCCTCGGCTTGCTTCAACATCCTACGCATGCTACGGAAGATCTTCTGGTGGATCCCCTCAGAGACCAGGAAGACCGTCACCCAGGCCCTCGTCACCAGCCGACTAGACTACGGCAACGCCCTCTACGCCGGGACCACCGCCAAGCTCCAGAAGAGACTCCAGCGGATCCAAAACGCCTCAGCCAGACTCATCCTCGACATCCCACGGTCCAGCCACATCTCCGGACATCTGAGAGACCTTCACTGGCTCCCCATCAACAAGAGAATCACCTTCCGCCTCCTCACCCACGCACACAAAGCCCTACACGACCAAGGCCCGAGCTACCTCAACAGCCGAGTCAACTTCTACGCTCCCAAACGCCACCTCCGATCAGCCAACCACGCCCTCGCCGCCGTCCCCCGCATCCGAAGAGCGACTACAGGAGGAAGGTCCTTCTCCTACCTGGCCGCCAAGACCTGGAACTCCCTCCCGTCCGACCTGCGCCTAACCCAAGACCACCTCTCCTTCAGGAAGAAGCTGAAGACCTGGCTGTTCGAGCAGTAGCGGCACCCCCCCTCCCCAGCGCCTTGAGACCCCACGGGTATGTAGCGCGCTTTACAAGTGTCACTGATTGATAGATCTTAGAGAAGTTAATAAGATTGTGGTTCCGCAGTTTCCTGTGGTTCCAGACATTACTGCCTTGTTAACATTGATTCCTGCTACAGCCAATTGGTTCTCAGTCATCGACTTGAAGAATGCCTTTTTCAGCATTCCGATAGCCGAGGAAAGCAGGGATATTTTTGGCTTCTGTCTAGGAGGTCGAAGCTTCAGATTTAAACGCGCTCCACAAGGCTATTGTGAGAGTCCATCTATTTACAGTCAAGCATTAAAAAGTCAGCTAGATTCTTTTGTCCTTCCTCCAGGTTCTGCCCTAGTACAGTACGTAGATGATCTTTTAGTGGCTGCCGATGACAAGGAAACTTGCAAAGCAGCTACAGTATCGTTGTTACATCATTTGTCTGATTTAAATCATAAAGTATCACCTTCCAAGATGCAATACTGCTGCCAAGAAGTGACCTACCTAGGTCATCTCTTGTCAAAGGAGGGAAGGAAGTTGACCCCAGAAAGAATAAAAGCAATTACGCAAATGAGTGTTCCACGCACACAGAGAGAAGTACGTGCCTTTTTAGGTATTACCTCCTACTGTAGGCAGTGGATTCCAAATTTTTCTCTTTTAGCGAAACCATTGGTAGCTTTGACTGGGAAAAATGTTCCGAGTCCGGTGCCATGGTCTGATGAATGTCAAGAGAGTTTTACTGAATTACGAAAAGCCTTGTGTTCAGCTCCTGTATTGGGTACACCTGATTACAGTAAACCATTCACGCTCTACGTTCACGAGAGAGAAGGTTGCGCGTTGAGTGTCCTGACACAGAAGTTTGGTGATAAACAACGCCCTTGTGCGTATTTCTCATCAACATTAGATCCGGTAGCTAGAGCGTTGCCTAGTTGTTTGAGGGCTACAGCGGCAGCTGCGGCTTCCATTCGGCAATCTGCTGGTTTGGTGATGAACAACATGCTAGTGGTCATGGTTCCTCATGCAGTGGATACACTCATGAACCGAACGAAGACACAACACCTTACCAGTGCGAGATTATCTGGTTACGAACTGACACTACTAGCGAGTCATATTCAGATCAAAAGATGTAATGTATTGAATCCAGCAACGCTGTTGCCGACTGATCAAGAGTCGAGTGATTCTGAACCACATGACTGCTATTTTAAAACGGAGGAAGAGACAAAAGGACGCATTGACCTGAAAGATACTCCGTTACCCGATCCGGATGGTACGCTATATGTGGACGGGTCATGTTTTAAATTGGAGAATGGTGATGTGACTGCTGCTTACGCGGTGACGACTTTGAAGACGATTGTGGAGACTGCAAGAGTGAGTCAGAATTCTGCCCAAGCTGCGGAATTAATAGCTCTAACGAGAGCATGTGTTTTAGCTGAGGGAAAGAGAGTGAATGTGTTCACAGATAGTCAGTACGCATTTGGCGTGGCCCATAGTTTTGGCCGGTTGTGGAGAGAAAGAGGTTTCATTACGTCCCATGGGACTAAGATTCAACATGGTCAGCTAGTTAACGACTTGTTGGAATCTTTAACCTTGCCAACTGAAGTTGCAATTGTAAAGTGCAGTGCTCATAAAGCAATCACGGATGATGTTGGACGTGGGAATGCTTTTGCTGATGAAATTGCTAAACAGACAGCTAGAGATGTCATGAGTAGAATGTATGTTGCAACGTCTGCAAGATGGATCGCTGAGTCTGGGATGTGTGAAGATACAATGGAAAGTGTGAAAGAGATTCAGAGAGAAGCAACTGAGGAAGAGAAACGTGTATGGAGAGAGGGTACGGGCAAGTTGGACTCGAATGGATGTTGGATTGATTTGACAGAGCAGCAACGTTGGATGTTGCCGGATGCGTATGTGCTTGCAGTGGTGACAATGGCGCACGGAGTAGCGCATATAAGTTCTAAAGGCATCTGTAAGATGTTGGCTCCGGTCTGGAAGAATGATGGGATCAGTAAGTGTGCAGAGAGAGTGGTGAAAAATTGTATGGTGTGCTTGATGCATAACCCTGGCAAGGGAACTCCAACTCCAGCTGGTCATTTCGCTCCTCCTTCCTGTCCCTTTGAAGTGATTCAGTTAGATTTCATTCACATGGAACGCTGTAATAATTTGAAATACGTCTTGGTGGTGGTTTGTGCTTTTTCCAGGTGGATAGAAGCATACCCACTGAAGGACAATACCGCCTTATCAACTGCCAAAATTCTTCTTAAAGAATATTTCCCTAGATTTGGAATGCCACGGATTGTATGGTCAGATAACGGAAGTGAGTTTATAGGGAAAGTTATGCAGAGTGTATGTGCAGGCCTAGGTTTGAAACAAAAATTTCATAGTGCGAACCATCCCCAGTCAGCTGGTCTAGTGGAGGGTTATAATGGTACCCTCAAGCTGAAGATAGCCAAAATTCAAGCATCCACAAGTTTGGCTTGGCCAGACGCACTTCCTTTGGCCTTGTTATCAACGAGAGCAACAGTGCATTCTAGAATAGGGCTTTCTCCATACGAGATTGTGTTTGGCCGCCCGGCAAATGTCTGGGGTGTGCCAAGGCCTAAACAATTTTGCTCCATTGAATATCCTATGTTGATAGACTACCTTTACGACTTGACTGCTAAATTGAGTCTTATTCATCAACAGGTTTTCGATGCACTACCAAAGCCTCCGGAGAGTCCAGGGCATCAACTGAAACCCGGCGACCACGTGGTGGTCAGAAACTTCGCGAGGACAAAGAATCTTCAGCCTCGCTACATCGGCCCCTTCCAGGTCCTGCTGGCAACGAGGACAGCTGTACGTGTTGCTGGCCGCAAGCATTGGATTCACGCTTCTCACGTAAAGCGTGTTCCGTTGCCGCTGCCTTATGACGACTGGGTGAAGAAGGGAATTGGTGCCTCCGAATCTGAAATCACCCCGAAATTTATCCCTTTCAGTGATGCCGATTTGATTACTGACACTTTGAAACCTGACTCTCCTCCTGAGAAAACTCCTTCGAACATTGAACATTTGTCTCCAGCATCAGAAGAAACTTTGTTATCTGCGAACTTAAACTCTGCAACAGCTGCTAGCGATACACTATTTTCCGATCAGACAGTACCAACGAAGAAGAGATACAACCTTAGAAGCCATAAAAAGGACTAATAAAGCAGGCAACTGCATATTGTAATTTTGATATATATATATATTGAACTTTTGCTTTTCAGCCAGGAAGTTTGCTATTGATTATTGTTTTTAAAATTGCCTTGCCGTCTGGGTAGCCGTAGGGTCGTGGCTGTGTGCCTAGTTTGAATTTGCAGGGGTCTGACACAAGGTCGATCTTTCTGTTGGTTTTGGGAACTCCCAGGGCTGACAGAGGCATTTTCATCTACGTACACATCATCAGTGGTCGCGAGCGGATTGTAGAAGATGGAGCTTCCTGCGCTGCAACGAGAAAATGTGATTTATGTTCGCAGAAACAGACTGTACAAAATTCTTCGTAGCAAATGCCTTTTGATGCAATGTGCCGTTACATTTTTGATTATTTTAGCAACATTGGTGGGTGGAATAGTCTTTAGTATAAATCTGATTTTTGTGCCAGTTACTACAGTACCTCCCCTTGATCCTGTTACTTCTACTGTTTCCTCTATACACTCATTTCACTCGTTTCCTGAACATGAGCAAGCACGACGTACAGAGTTCATTAACAACACTTTTGTACAGCTCTTGCACCAACACCAACTGGTAGTTAACACTACAGACTGCTGGGTGTGTGGCTTGATACCCCACACTATGGATAAAGGTATTCCCTATCTGGTTTTGCCTTTCAGCTACAATGGATCATTTCAGGCCCTTCAAACCATCTTTGCTTATGCCCTTGAGACCTATCCTCCGCGTCCACCACGTTCCACTAAATATAACTCTGCCAACAAAGCTTTAGTCCAGGGAATTATTGACATGATCAAGGATGTCAATAATACTCCATCATACCCTAGAGACGAACTACGAGTGTATTTAAGTTGGAATACTTCAGAGTATCGCCTTAGTTTAGGAGAAAGCAAGCGAAAGAGCTCAACTCCAATCTGGGTCGTACCTCACCGAGGTCAGGTTTGTTTGCAAGGTAATGGGAGAAATCCGAGAGCTCAGCTAGGGAGGAGTGAGTGCGTTGAGACTTATGTGTTTCCGGCTAACTCTTCCCCTGCCTTCCTCACTGCTAGGGGTACCTATTTCATTTGTCGAGACCGAGCTTATACATGGTTGCCTGCTGACTTTTCAGGTTCATGCTATATTGCTCGATTGTTGCCTCCAACATACACTGCTTCATCTGATTACCACAGAACAAGAGTAGCGAGAGGTGTCTTCAGCAAAGAAGATACCGCTGGTCAGGAAGCTGGAGACTTTTTCAAAGGCTTCCTTCCGTTCTGGGGACCTATGGCCAATAGTAGAAACATACGTCAGCTAACACGGGTAGTTGAATCTACTATTACTGAAACTGCTGGTGCCCTTAGCAATCTAACAGCTGAGCTTCAGGCGGATAGACTCATGACGTTGCAAAACCGTATGGTTTTAGACGTTATCCTTGCAGACCGAGGTGGGGTATGCAGAATGATCCAATCGAGCTGCTGTGTCTTTATTCCTAATAATGCTCCAACAGTCTATGAGGCGATCTCCAAGCTACACAAGATTTCCGACTCTATACATGTAGACAAGGGAAACTGGTCCTTTATGGAGTGGTTTTGGACTCTGATCTCAGCGTGGGGATGGAAAGTTCTAATGGTCATTGGTGTCATCTTAATATTCCTCTTCTCATGCTGCCTGATTATCCAGTGTGGTCCAGCCCTGTGTGGCCTTTGTGCTGCAACCTGTTTTAGGAAACCACCTGCGTTTGGAGAAAAGGCACGAGAAAGGATGATGATACAACAACATGTCACTGACCTGATGAGTATAGAATTAGACTCTGATATAGACTGAGTAATTGCCTATGTAAGGGCAAAAGGAGGGTCTGAGGTTCCGTGACGATTTGAACCCGTGTTTTCAAGTTTGTCGGAAATACATAATATTAGTATCAGCGAACCGCAAATGATCCATTTAGCATATCCTGGTGTTTTCGCTACGATACGGGTAAGAGCACTCCTGTTATGAACACATTTCTGATCTACCCACGGCATCCATCTTATATCATGGCCGCCATTTTGTGTTTCCTTGCCCTCACATATGCAATAGCCTCTGATCACTTCATTCACTCCACTTTGATTAAGGACACGTAGTCTTAGCCGAAGATTCACCTCTTACATGACACGTACACCTTAAACCAGATCACGCTGAAGCTGCATGACTCGACAAAGGCTGCCTCCTCTGCCCGAGGCCAGCCCACCTGAACTGGTTCTCGTGTCCATTGTCCTGATCATGATTAGGCGGCCGAAGCCGGTAGCCTTGCCCATTTACAACCCCCAAACATCTCTTATCCCGCTTTCCTATCTTCTGCACCTGGCTCTGCTCCTTTCCCTCTGGGCCTTTATTAGGGGGAGGTAACGAACTTTACGATGAGGCGGTCCGGCTCATGAATGCAATATTGACAAGGGATTGTGATGGACTAGTGGGAACCCCTCTTCGTGATGTTTGGCATCAGATATTATCGACAGTTCCTGTGTAACGCCAAATATTTATTGTTTAAGACACAAAGGTTTGGGAATGTACTGACATGTAAAATATTTGCCTGAAGCACAATTTTTGGTATATAAGGAGCAACCCTCAATGTACAAATCGAACAGTCTCCTAGATTCTGCCCGTGTGTAGATTCTGTGATTTCTGTGTCCCTGCAGTAATAAACCTTTGGTCTTTGACGCCACCATCGAGAAGCCCGTGTTTCTGGTCATTTGCGCACCAAGGCAGGTGGAACTCCGGGGTCTTTGGGTGTTGTTCCCTGACACCTCTGGACGGAACCAAAAAGTCCAGAACTCCACTATTGTCACTGACAATGGTGTCCAAGTCACATCCCAACAGATAAAAGGTTTTTTGCAACACCTCAATACAAAACATGGGCAAACTGCTTTGTATTGCCGCAAAGCAAATGGTTTAGTTGAGAGAGCTAATCAGTTGATCAAAGAACATATTCAACTAGCACTCGTAAATGGTCAAGATGTGGAAACATCCTTGGATGATTGTTTTTGGGCATACCACACCTCACCCAATCTATTCACAGGCATTTCTCTTTTTGTTTCCCTCAGAGGGAGAGAACCATGTACCAAAATAAACCCCCCATGGTTGGCAGGAGGTATGGATGTGAGCACTGATAGGGTTAAACCCAGAGAGAGAGTAGAACATCAGAGCCAATACAGGAAATGATATGATGGGAGGAATGGAGAAAGAAATCTCACATTGAAAGGGGGTAATTTGGTACAGGTTAAAGGAGCATTAAGGATCAGCAAAGCCACAGCAAATTCTATCCTAAATGTCGTGTGACCAAAGCTTACAGAAATGTAATATTACTTGAGAATGATCAGTTATGAAGTAATATGTTGTTTTCCTTATGATGTAAGGGAGGTGTGTTGTAATTTACCTCTCTCTGTATCAACATACACCTTTATCCCATTTGGTTTGTCCCGTTTCCTGCTGTGTATATTTCCCAATTGTACATTCCAATGGGAGCTTGCCATGGAATGTTGATCTAATGTCAGTTGTGAAAGTCCAGGTGGAGTGTGGGTGGCTGAATGAAGAAGACTCTGAATTTACCTAGTCTTGTATTCATTTCAAGTACAAGCTGAGATCAGAGTTCTGTATCTGCATTTAATAGTGTGGAAAAAAGGAACCAATGTCAGTGTGCAGGGGTGGTGCATATAAGCAGCTCTGAGTCGTCACTTCCAGAAGAGGAATGAAGCCTCTACAGAGTCCAATAGCACCGCTTCCAGCGTGCTAGAGATGTTACAGGAAGTTTTCCAGCATTGGCTTCTTTTTTTGTGAGGGGAGGTCCAGATGGGGACCATACCCCTGTTTTATTTGTCCTGTCCCACCCTCAGCACAGCTATTGAATGTGCCAGGCTGTGATACAGAAAAGGTAAACACCCTGCAACCTGTCACTGCAAGCCTATGTTGTTTGTTTAAAATTCTTAAATCAGACATTGTGTCGGATTTACCATTTTAAGCAAACGAAAGACACACACACAATCTCTTTCTCTGTTTACGAGTGACCTACGTTTTGTAGGTGGCGTCATCTTTTTATTGGGTTGGTCAATGTGTGCCGCTTTCCATAAAATTCACTTTACTTCAAGAGATGCCACTGTTTTTCAGAACCAGTCTGGTGTCAGAAAGGTTTCAAAATGTAATGTAAGGGATCTACCAGCAGAAGTATCCAACTATGCCACTAGTTAGAACTCAGACAACCCTGTCATCTTTCTGATGTTTGCAAGGTGGGTACCATTATTTTACTAATAGAAGCACCTGTTAATTAATTACTTAAATAGAAAGGAATACATGTGGTATTAAGCATTATTTAAAACTAAGTATTATTACTATTATTATTGTAAAACTTACAATGTGAAGAAAATCAAGTGGTGTAGCTGTGTGAAGATCCCAATTCAGTTTATCCAGAATAATTCTTTCCATCCGAAGAATTTCAGCAGGAGAACAACCACATTGACTGTCCTTGGCCAACACCTTCAGCACTGGAATTTGCTAGGAGAAATATTAACCAATTATCATGGCTTCCAAGCACAGCAGTTGATAAACAGTCAGATATTTTAGGCAAATGAAATATATGTACAACTAATGAATAAACAAATATCATTTTGAGACTGCAAGGTTTTCAGACTAAAGAATGATAGAGTCGATAGGACAGCTTACGGAGTCAAGTGTTTGTCTCTATCATTTGCAGTTTTCTGATGGTAACAAGTTTGAACCCAAGTAAGGCAGATTCAACCTTCTAATCTTCCCAGGTCAGCAAGTTGAGTGCCACTTCATTTGAAGAGTAATCTTCAAAAGAATACGGGAGCGGACACAGGGGAATACCATCTTAAGTCCATGCAATATGGCTTCAGGGAGCAGCTTCGTACAGTGCAGCAGCGCTTAAATCCCCATCTTTAAATAGGTGAATATTCCATAGCTAAGCACTGCCCATTGTGCCTAGTCTTTATGGACCTATCTTGTGTTTTCAATAAGGTAAATCGAACCAAACTCTGGTTGCTTTTCCTTGAACTGCGAACAGATGTAGCTCTAGTGCATATCAAATAAGTCCTACAGCAACACCTTTCAGCTAGGGCGCGATCTGGACCTAATGGGGAGCTCTCAGAAACACTTAATTTACAGGGATGTGTACCAGGGGTTGGGTTCTTGCACATCTCCTATTTATATGTACATTAATAAACCTAAGCATCATTTGATCGCTTCTGGTTTACCTTCTGTTAACACTGTTCTTAATACCGTCCTCATGTATGCAGAAAACGCAGTCCTACAGGCCCACACTACTAAACCCTTGCTGTGCTTTGAGTGCCTTCTCTCCGTTTATTTCTAACTTAGACTTAGCTACCAACGTCTCTAAGTTGCACAAAAAGGCAAGTGGCCCCAAACTACGTAGTCTCACTATAAACAACAGGCTTGAAAAAATACTCCATTTCCCTTATCAGGGGGGGTCTTTGATTTCTATGCATGCTGGGTGACCATCCTTTCTCATCGCCATTTAAAGTGAATCGGGAACCCTTTTTAAATTTATCCCAATCCCTAGGTGGCAAACCAATTATACTACTACTGAACAATTATAAAACCCAGTGCATACAAACGGCTATATATGGGGTGGGTGTTTGGGGTTAAACCAACTGCTTTGCCCTGCAAGTGGAGAAAATTCAATTTTGAAGACATCTCCTCTCCCTACTCCATTCTACATCGTACTAAATCTGTTGTGGGGAACTAGGCTTCCTCTATTTAGAAGATTTTGCTAAATTCGGCCCTATATCTATATAGCTTTCAGTATGACTTATCCCCCATACTCTTTAATCACTTGATAATCAAGGACTACCTTTCATGTGACGGAGGGATGTGCTAATTAACGAACAACCATAATTTGATCACTTCTTGTTTAGATGTACCTTCTGCTAATTCGGTTCCTAGGTATGTCCTCTTGTATGCAGACGTTGCAATCCTACTGGCCTGCACCGTTAAGGCCTTGCTGTTTTATTGGGTACCCTTATGTCTTAAGGAAAGGACAACCCAATACTTTGCGTGGGATGAAAATATCCAGCATGCTTTCCAACAGCTTACGGAAGAGTCATCAAATAACCTACCCTAATGCTTAGACCCTAATGCTTAGACCCAAATATCCCTCTAGGTAATGACTAAAAACGTTTGCTATGTCGTTTTCTATCCTAGGGCACACGTTTCAACATGAGAATGATTCATTTTCTGAAAGACCAATGTCAATTACTCATGACCTTTCAAGGACAGTTGAGATTAGGGTATTCCGCCGGCTTCGCAAGTTAGAGCACTGTTGAACAAGTTACTTACCTTTGGTAACGCTTTTTCTGGTGGATACAGTATCTTCTTGTGGATTCCTCACCTTGTGAATATCCCCTGCGTCAGCAACATTCGGAAAATCTTTCGGGGCTCTTCACGCCGATGACGTCACAGAAGCACGGCATCGCGCGCGGCTCCTCTGACGTCACCGAGTCCATATTAGGCCTACGTCGGTGTGATGACATCAGTTCCGCCCTTTTTCCGTGCCTTCGAGGCACACGGACGGACCAACAACAGTAGATATATGCACAATGTACACAGTACCAAATAATCATGGTAACACACACAGTGTGCAGTCAATGCTGGAAAGCAATTATAACACATTTTCTTTGATAATAAAATGTATACATTAAAACAATGTCACTAATGCCGGTATAGAAGAGTGGACAATGGGGAGGCAGGTGGGTCAGTGAGGAATCCACAGCAGATACTGTATCCAGCAGAAAAAGCGTTACCGAAGGTAAGTAACTTGTTCTTCTGATGGATACATCTGTCAATGGATTCCTCACCTTGTGAATAGATTCCCACAGCAGTCCCACTCCCGGAGGAGGGTGTCCACTCTTCTATACCAGAAAATCTTGGAGGACAGAACGCGCAAATGACCGTCCCTCCTCACCTCAGAATCTAAGCAGTATTGCTTTGTGAAAGTGTGGAGGGAGGCCCAAGTCGCCGCTCTATAAAACTCGTCTACAGGCACACCTCTAGACAAAGCAGATGTAGCAGATCTTGCTCTAGTAGAATGAGCTCTCAAACCTTCAGGAGGTTCCTTACCCGCCAGAGAGTAGCATATCCTGATACACAAGACAATCCATCTTGACAGCGTGCGCTTGTGCACAGCCTTTCCTCTTCTGGCGCCAATAAAACCCACGAAGAGCTGGTCATCAATCCTGAACTCACTAGTTATTTCCAGGTAGAAGCTCACCGCCCTCTTAGGGTCCAAGCGGTGAAGTCTCTTCTCCTCCTTAGAAGGGTGAGGGGGAGGGTAATGGATTGCCCAAGATGGAAGGGAGTCACCACCTTAGGCAGAAAAGCAGCCCTGGTCCTAAGTACCATTCTTTCAGCACTAATGGTCAAAAATGGGGGTTTTGAACTCAGAGCTTGAAGCTCACTTACCCTCCTTGCCGAGGTAATCGCAATCAGAAAGACCGTTTTAAAAGATAAAAGCCTCAAAGGACAATTGTGCAAAGGCTCAAACGGTGAACCCATTAAGAAAGTAAGCACAAGATTCAAGCCTCATCGTGGCACAAGAAATGGGGTAGGAGGAAATTTATTAGTAAGGCCCTTTAAAAACCTTAAAACAATAGGAGACTTAAACAAGGACGGCTGATCCGGCAGACAGAGGAATGCAGACAAGGCCGCTAGATAACCTTTGACCGTAGCTACAGCAAACTCTTGCTGTGCCAAGGAAAGAGCAAACTGAAGAATGTCAGACAATCGAGCCTTCAAAGGGTCAATGGACTTCTCCCCACACCATGAGACAAATTTAGACCACCTATAAGAGTAGATAGACTTGGTGGAATGACGCCTGGCTGATAAGATGACATCCACCACGTCATGTGGGAGAGAAAAAGAATTCCGGTTGCCCCGTTCAATCTCCAGTCATGAAGGTGTAAGGTCTGGAGGTGGGGGTGTAGAACCTGCTCCTCCATCTGAGAGAGGAGGTCTGCCCTGAGAGGGAGACGGAGCGGCAGGCACGAGGTGAGGATCCGTGTACCACACCCTTCTTGGCCAATCCGGGGCGATCAATATGACTTGGGCCTGGTCTTGGCTTATCTTCCTCACAACCCGAGGAATCAAAGGTATGGGAGGAAACGCGTAAAGGAGTTTTGAGTCCCAACTCAACTGAAACGCGTCCCCCAAAGCTCCCTGCATCAGATACTGGAGACTGCAGAATGACTTGGCAGTGAGCATTCTTGTGAGTGGCAAACAGGTCCACCCGAGGAGTTTCCCACGTCCGAAAGACAAGACGAACCACATAGGGATGAAGCCTTCACTTGTGGTCGGCCGAGAACTGCCGAAAGACTGTCTGCACGTACGTTCAGAACTCCGGCCAGATGATTTGCCATCAGACAAATCTGGTGGTCCTGAACCCAGGACCAGAGACGCAGAGCCTCTCTGCAAAGGCAATGCGATTCCACTCCTCCCTGCTTGTTGACATACCACATCGCGGTCGTGTTGTCCGTCAGGACTTGAACCGACCAACGGGGAATGGAGGAATGCCTTGAGCGCCAAACGTATCGCCCGTAACTCTAGAAGGTTGATGTGAAGCAACCTTTCCTCTAAAAGACTAAAGACCCTTGATCTTCAGGTCCCCCAGATGAGCACCCCACCCTAGAGTGGATGCATCCGTTATCACCGTGGCCACCGATGGAGGCAGATGGAAGGGCTTTCCTTGAGACAGATTGCCCTCCACGCTCCACCAAGACAGATCTGCTGCAGCTTCTCTGGAGATCCTCACAGACTACCTGAGATCTCCGTTGTGCTGATACAACTGCCTGCGGAGGCACCACTGGAGTGCCCTCATGGGCCAGCGTGCATGGTTGACCAACAGAATGCAGGAAGCCATCAGACCGAGCAGACGAAGAACCTTCAGGATTGGAACGACCTCTCCATTGTAAAATAAAGGAATAATTTCCTGTATGTTGCGAATCCTTTGAGGAGGAGGGAATGCCCGACACACAGTAGTATCCAGTACAGCACCTATGAACAGGTTGCGCTGGGAGTGCACCAGGTGAGATTTGGGTACATTTATCGAAAAGCCCAATCTGTACAACAACTGAGTTGTGACTTGCAGATGATGGAGCACCTTCTCTGGAGATTCTGCTTTGATCAGCCATTCGTCCAGATAAGGGAATACTGGTATCCCTGACCTTCTGAGATGTGCTGCCACCACAGCCATCACCTTGGTGAAGACTCGAGGCGCAGTAGTAAGACTAAACGGAAGGACCGCAGACTGGTAATGTTGCGAACCCACCGTGAAACGGAGATACTTCCTGTGCGACTTCAGGATGGGGATGTGGAAATATGCATCCTGCAAGTCGATCTACACCATCCAGTCTTCTTCCAGCAGCGCTTGAAGAACCTGCGCAAGGGTGAGCATACTGAACTTCTCCTGTTTCAGAAAAAGATTCAAGGCCCTGAGGTCCAGGATTGGACGAAGTCTGCCATCCTTCTGGGGGATCAGGAAATACCGGGAGTAGCATCCCTGACCCCTTTCCTGTTCTGGAACCACCTCTATCGCACCTTTTCTTATTAACGCCAGGACTTCCTCCTGCAAAAGTAGCAGGTGATCCGCTGTGAAGAACCCTTGGCAAGGAGAATAATTTGGGGGGAATTCCCGAAAGCGGAGAGCATACCCATTCTCCACGTGATTGAGAACCCAAAGGTCCGATGTGACCGATTCCCAATCCCGTAGAAAATGAGTAAGCCGACCCCCTATAGGACCAGCATGATCCGGAATGGCGGATCTAGGACTGCTTTGCTGTGGTTGGTGGGGAGTGGGAAGAGGAAGAGGAGAAAGCTTGGCGACCTCTGTTTCTACCCCTGTACGACTTGTACAGAGGATTCTGCTGCTGTTGTGGTTGCTTGTAGGCACGAAATGAAGATCTCCCAAATCCTCTGTATCTTTTGCCCAATGTACCTCTGGTCTGAAGGCCCAAAGATCTAGCTGTTGCCCTACTGTCCTTGAACCTTTCCAAGGCAGCATCCGCCTTCTTCCCAAACAGGCCAGAGCCATCAAATGGGAGGTCTATTAATGTAGCCTCTACATCAGGAGAAAAATCTGAGGACTTTAACCACGCAGCTCTTCTGGTAGCAACAGATGACCCCTTGCCACAGAGTCAGCTGTATCCAAGCCACTCTGGATCACCTGCGAGCAGCAGCCTGAGTATCCGCAAGAACTTAATTGAAATTCTGTCTATCCTCTTCCGGTATTTTTGGTGCCAACTGTTAAGCAGAGTCCATCAAATCATGTATATTTTGTCCTAAAAGGCATGTTGCATTTGTGGACATGCTAACTGATGAAAATACCTTTTAGGCTGATTGGTCCAGCTTTTTAGACTCCTTGTCAGCAGGTACCTGCAGAAAAGCCCAAGTTGTAGTCTTGGAACAGGCTGCTTGAACAACCAAACTCTCTGGAGATGGATGAGTCGAAAGAAAGTCAGGATCTCCAGGAGCCACCCTATATCTTCTAGCAACAGCTCGCGAAACAGCAGGCGATGAAAAGGGCTTTTTCCACACCTCTAAAACAGGCTCTGTAATTGCCTCATTAAAAGGCAACATAGGTTCCACCACTGAAGAGGGATAATGTAATACCTCTGTCAAGATGTTCGACTTGAACTCAGCAGTGGGCAGATTTAGATCCAACAGCTCAACCGCCTTCCTGATAACTGTGTGATATGGCACTACATCCCTCGAAGGGAGGTCAGGAGCTGAGGAAATTTCCCACTCTAGAGACAATTCCAGACCACTGGCCTCTTTAAGTTCTTCAAAGAAATAGTCAGAATCCTGCAGCTCACCTTCTTTAATGTCCTGCGCTATATACCTACGCTCCTCCAAAAGCCTCTGAGCCTCCCGCCAGACCTCATCTTCGGGGTTGGCGTCGACGGAGCCACAACCTACTCCAACGGAGCCAGTGCCGAGGTCAAACTCGGAGCCGGTGGTGCAGTATGGAGTGCAGGAGGTCGGACCGGAGCCGGCGAAGATGGAACCGGCGTCGACGACTTCGGGCTGGAAAATGCCAAGCCAGAGACGGCATAAATGGTGCCGGAGCATATGCCTTAGGCACACCGAGATTAAAGGCCATCGGACCCATGGGACCAGCTGGTGCTCCAGAGGGGTACATGGCTCTCGAGAAGACTCCATACATGGCATTTAGGTAATGCGTAGGATCTTGATCTGGGCCTGGAAATGGAGGGTATTGACCCCCAGGCTGCTCCTGCTGAGGCACAGGAACTGCATCAGCCAAGTCCTCTTGCTGATTCTCCGGAGTCGCAGACCCTTCCAGCAAAGGAGCCTCTTCGTCTTCTCGAGTTGGAGATCGAGACGGCGCCAGAGACGGATTTGATGCCGGAGCCGGAGAATGCTCCAGAGACTCCACAGGCGAAGCCTCACCTTCCGGGTCCGGAACAACAGGTGAAGGAGATATATCATTCTTCCGACGCCTCCTACCTGGAGACTTCGACTTTGTGTCCGAATCCTTCTCAGAATGACGCCGAGAACCATGCTTCCTCTTCTTATGCTTCTTCCTTGATCTTGAAGCATGACCCGAAGACGACCTCGAAGGCAGCCTCGAGCGGGACCTCGAAAGCGACCTTGACCGCCTCGAGTAAGACTTCGAGCTCTTCCTCTCTTTCTCGAAGCCCCTTGGGGTTCATTTTCTTGCAACATGGACACCCTTGGACATCATGGTCTGAAGAAAGGCACCATACACAGTCCTCATGCGGATCCGTGATAGATATCATCTTTCCGCATTCTCCGCACGGCTTGAATCCGGTCTTCTTCGAGGACATCACGACAGGAGACAAAGAAACAAGAAAGCACTTAAAGTAACAAACAGTAACAGAGTTACCCAGTAGCTACTGAGGATCCCTAGAAAAACCGTTAGCATCGACGACGCGGAAAAAAGGGAACTGATGTCATCACGCCGACGTAGGCCTATTATGGAGTTGGTGACGTCAGCGGAGCCGCGCGTGGTGCCGTGCTTATGTGACGTTGTCCACGTTGGCGTGAAGAGCTGCGAAAGATTTTCCGAATGTTGCTGACGCAGGGGATATTCACAAGGTGAGGAATCCACTGGCAGATGTATCCATCAGAAATTCTGTTCTTATTGGTATCACCTTGTCACACGAGATAGTCTGAAAGGAACTGAAAAATAGGAGGCTCTGTCGTCTTAAGTGGTAATAGTTGGCTCAGGTGTGAGAGGTTCAGGAAATTACCAAGCATTTTCCTAAACCACTCAGAGCTCATTGTATTCCAAAAGGCAAAAGAGGGATATGGTAATTTCTGGCACACACAATATATGTAATAATCTCTAGTGTCTCCAAAGCACTGACAGGTAGAGTGTGCATTCTTCCAATCAAGGGAAAAAGTAAGTCAATTCAATTCAATTCAAAGAATCTTTATTCGGTGATTAAAAAACACCATAAAAGCACACACATATATACATAGTAAAAAGTCATTAAACATTTCCAAGATCCTTTGTGCAAAGTGTTAACAAAGCATAAAATACAAACAGTAAAAACAGTGTATAACACTTGAAAGGGATAAAGTTAAAAACATTTCAGTCTTCTACCCTAGTAAGCCTTAAACGGACCGCTACCTTAATAAAATTCATGATACTGCACAATGTTAAGGGTTCCGAAGCTTTCTGTAAAAATGCTAGTGCCTCCCTAGCGTGAACCAATTTAGCTTTTTTTAAGAGGTTTACAAGAAATCTGCGCCTGGGCATTGAGTAAAAGGGGCAGAGTAAGACAAAGTGAAGGGAGTCCTGCGGAGACCTGTTGTCGCAGCCGTAGGGCCCCTTCTGTTCGATTGATGTAGCAAATCCTGCTGGTGATGCCAACATAAATGGGAGTAGGTTCAGTCTGAAACGACACATCAAGAACCTATCCTGTGCGTTATACATGAGGTACAAGTATGGCTCCATACCCTCCACGCTCTTCACTAGGTAGTGGGCCCTCACGGTCTTTTTACACCCTTCAGCCTCAGCTCTGCATAGGTTTTTCCGCTCTAGAAAAATTTTCCCTACTTGCAACTTATTCTGGGCTACAATTGTTGCAGGGTTAGTAAAGAGGTTCCCAAAGCCTAGCTCCTCTAGGGTGTTCTTCACATAATGGAGCCAGGGGATGCGCATACATTTGTCCCTCTCTAAACAATCCGATAAGATTTCTCTACTGAGAGACGCATCAGGATTGACCCAGATTTTTAGCCAGTCTTTAATAGACCGTCGATCAGCTTAGCAATCTGGTCGAATGCTTCCAGTAGCCTCAATCCGTGAACTTCTGCATGTAAACAGTCATTGATGGCAAATTTGCCGGCATCCACCAGGTCCTTATAAAACTTTTCCCCATCAATTTTGGCCCACTTTAGTCTCCTGCCTTGGTCTGTTGCCCTCTCAGTGATTGTGCTTTGGACTCTATTACTTGGGCCCACCATGTACAGCAACTCCAAGACAAGAGGGTTATGGTCACTGAAACCACTCCATTCAATCCCTGCACTAGTTATCTTGTTTATCAGAGATCTTGAGACCAGGATAGAGTCTATGAAGGATGAGCATCCTCTGCCCTTAAATGTGGGTGGGAGTGTACCATCCTCCTGCGTCCCCATCATGTTAATAGTATGTTCAAGGTCATACTTGAGCCGGAGCATACTAAAAGCTAACCCTGTCGGCGTATGGGAAAAGTGCGGCCCCTTCTCCATGGGGCATTGGGACCAGTCTGTATTTATTTGAACCAGTGCCGGGCACAGATGGCAATTATAGTCTCCCATAACCATCAGCGCATGTGGCTGCCCCTTTTTTTGGCCCGTTGTTTCCTGACCCAACCTGTGATCCAATTCAGCAGCAAGAGAGGTGTGGGTTCCCGCTGTCTCATTGTTGTAGATATTAGCGACTACAAATCTAAGCCCCTTCCCGGAGAACCTAACTGCCTGGGTCCTATGGGAGTTCCAGTCAAGGCAAATGCAACTGCCCGGAAGGCCCAGGTCTATATAAATAGATAATCCTCCCATGGCTCTCCCTGATCTTGATTTTTGAAAAGTAAGTCATTTTGGAACCTACATGGTATTACATCATTTAATGAGGTTATTAAATTAATTGTTTAAACCCATTTGCTTAGTGGCCTTATTCCCAGCACTATTCTAAAGGCAGATACTTCATTTGGTATCAGCAAAGTAAGCGAAATACATTTCTTGTCCTCGCTCTGTTTGTGCTACCTCCTCTATGGCTTCTAATAGCAGCAAACGTTATGAATGTATCTGAATGGCCTCTTTTTTAACAAGATGATGTATCCTAAAAAGGCTGCAACAAGCATTAATTTGTCTATTATTACTATTCACTATCCTTGAAGTTTCTCAGCTGCTTCTAAGCCAGGGTGCAGTAGTGAATGAGGGTGTGGCGTTGTCCACAAGTAAGCGTCTGTTGAGATTGTTGGTACCTCTTCCAGAGCCACCTCTTCCTCTTAAATGGGGTCTTCTCTTCGCCTTCATTATTTAAAGATCTGAACTGTATGCCAAGGGTAAATGGTGGCTAGATGTAGCCCTGTGCCTAATATAGAAAGAATATTTTAGGTAGTAGAGGATGGCAGTTGGCATGAGCCTACATTCTTGGTTGAGGACAAACTATTAAGGCTCCAATTTAGTGTGCCATTAAAGTCTCTTTTTTATTCTTTCGGGAATATCTTTAACCCATTTGTCAAGAATGTTCCTTCAAAAAGCATGTTCTGAATGTGTACCTGTATCTGACTAAAATCATGATACCAGTTCAGTACAGCTTCTCAAGATCAATCTGGCGGCCATCTGCCTTGCCAATATCTGAGCCGGGTTGGTAAAGACACTTGTTGATAAAGGTGTTTGTAATATTTGTTGCAGTTCGCCAGAAAATACCCAACGAGAGAATCCATTTCATTTAATTGGCTTTGCTCAAAGTTTCAGTTAGCGTTTTTGGAGTGGAAATTCTACATAAAACTGAATGCCTACAGTTTTGGAAGTTATCCTTAGTTTCAGAAGTCTAAATACTTTCATGAATAAAGTGTTGGAAGTCCACAATTTCCTGGACAACTCGATAGATAAACAAGGAGCCCGGTAAACTCTCTTTGGATTTCATGTCAGTTCTTAGTAAAAAAGTGAAAGAGAGCACCTGGAGAAATGCAGGAAGGCCTGCATGTTTGGAGACTAATTGTGTATGCCGATCCTTCAAGATGTCCAGGCTCATACTTTTCTAGTTTTTTTGGCTTTTGGCACGTAAGAAACCATTCAAAAACTGCTTAACTGAAGCATTGGCAGTAGTGAAATGTTGCAGAGCTGCTGTGGAAATAGCATTAGACACAAATGAGACTGTAGAACTGTCCGCCTTGTGTATTTTCATCAATGTGTTAACCAGTCTTTGGAAAAGCTTCTTTGCCTGTTTAACATGAATTACCATGGGTTGGTATATGTTAAAAGGTGGAAGTTCTGCAGTGCCACTATTCAATAAGTTACTTAACCTTTAGACTACTCTTTTTAGTGGGTAATCTATGTGACTGTAGATTTCTCACCTTAGAACATCCCCCAGGCACCAGGCTGGACCATTTTTTAGCAGTGCTCCCCCACACGGCTAGATGGCATCGCCTTCACTCCATCCCGCCCGATGACAGAGCAAAGCCACATATAAGCACAACCCATGGGCGCTGACGATAGTTTCTTATCTTTGCCTTTTCTACACCATCCAACACAGAACGAAAAATTGTAGATTATAAATCTTGGGACGTTTTTAGATAATAAAAAGATACCACTCCACAGAACAGGATGGTGGGGATGAAGTGAGGAATCTGCAGTCAGATAAAGTACCCACCAGAAGGAAAATGTTAAAATGTAACTTACCCTGTAAGCATCTGTTCATGGCATGTAGTGGTGTAGATGAACATGCTGTGCATACTACTGCCATATAGTATTTGTTCTGGATGTGTGCAAGTTGTTTTTCTTCTAAGAACTCTTTTGAGTCACAAGATGAGAGTGACTACTCCTCTTGGTGATAATGCACATGGGCACGGACTCCACATTGTTAGATTGTTTTCCCGCACGGCGGGGGGGGGGGATGGAGTGTGAAATGGAGTGATAAGAAAAGAGATGTTCATGCATAAGAGGAAAAACAATATTAGGAGAAAACTGCTATGGCCGCAGGAGTCAGGAGAGGAAGATGGGTGTGTCTGAATCTACAGTACGACATGCCATGAACAGATGCTTACAGGGTAAGTGACATTATCCGTTCAAGGTATGTGTGACTATAGATACACATGCTCTGCACAGGCTGTAAAGCAGTCCTCCCCAATAACAGTGGCCAAGCTGTGGGTGTTGCAGTTGTTTGGAAAATTGTATGTAGCACTGCCTGGCCAATGTTAGCTTGTTGGCTTTATAGAGCATCCACACATGAGTGTTTAGTGAAAGTGTGTGGTGTAGACCAGGTAGGTGTTTTACATGTCTGCTACTGGAATATTCCCCAGGAAGGCTATAGATGCTCCTTTCTTTTGAGTAGTGTGTGCGCTTTAGGAGGAGCAGATAAAGTTCTTTTAGCTTTAGCATAACATGTTTGAATTCAGTTAACTATCCATATGGCAATGCCCAATTTGGATATAGCCTTTTCTTTATCAGCTAGAGAAAAAGCAACAGAAAGTTGTTGAGGCTTTCTAAACGTTTTTGTCCTATCAATGTACTACATGAGGGCTCCTATGACATACAAAGTATTGAAGCCCGCTAGGCAACAGAGTCTGGTTGAAGAAAAAACACAGGTAAGCCAACTGATTGAGATGGAGATGAGCACTACCTTTTAAAGGAATTTGTGGTTGGTGTGGAGGACAACCCTGTCTCTGTGGAGTTGAAAGAAAGATTCTTCGAAGGTTAATGCCTGCGGCTCACTAGCAGGCCTGAGCGAGGTAACAGAAATAACAAATGCGACCTTTCAAGAGAGAAATTGAAGGCAGCAGGGGTCCCATCAGTCGTATGAGGACAGTGTAAGATTCCATGAGGGTGCAGTAGGGACCCATGATAGAATCATTCTTCTGGGATCTTGAGCTACTGCGGCTCAATATTATCGTATAGAAGTGAAGGCTAGGCCAGAGATCTGTAAATGAAGCAAGTTACAGACAATGTTTTGTATTGTAGCCTTAAAAGGGTCAATTTGTTCAGAGTGACAACCGCAGACAGTCCTCTACCATTTGGCTGTGTAGTATGCCAAAGTGGTAGGTCTGCAGATATCCCTGAAAATGTTAATGCGCTCAGGGGGAACATTTAGGTATCCAAATTCTCTGACTTCAGGTGCCAAATCACTAGCTTAAGGAACCTGGGTGCTTGATTTCTCCAGGATTCTGCATGAGAAGGTCCTGACTGTTGGGTAGCTTCATGTGGGGAACTAGAGAAAAGTGGAGGAGAGTTGTGAACCAAGGCTGGAGAGCCCATGTGGGAGCTACCAAGATGAGCAGGAGAGACGTTTGCCTGAGCCTCTGAATCACAAATGGAAGAAGAGGGAGAGGTGGAAAAGGGTAGACAAATGTCCCTGACCAATTGCCGCTGTGGGTGTGGGTGTGGGAACCTGAAGGCAAAATGTGGGCATTTGGCATTGACCGTGGTTGCAAACAAATCTATTTGAGGGAATCCTCATTTGCGACAGTAACAATGGAGGACTTGTGGGTGGAGTTCCCACTCATGGACTTGCTGCATCCTGCTGAGGTCAACAAGATTGTTGTCCACCCCTGTAAGGCAATCCGCTAAAAGGTGAATGTTGTAACTAAGAGTCCAAATGCTTTGAGACAGCTGAAAGTTGTGGAAAGCGTGATCCCCCTGTTTCTGTAGCTAATACATGGCTGTCACATTGTTCATCCGGACTAGGACAACCTTGTCTATAACCTGAGGTAGGAAAGTTTGCAATGCTAGGTAAACAGCTAGAAGCTCCAGGTAGTTGATGTGGAGCCCCAGGTATTTGATCTCCCACAGGTCCTGCACTGTCAAATCTTGAAAAAGTGCATCCCACCCCATGAGTGAAGCATTCGTTGTAACAAAGGTGTACAGAACAAGGTTGAGGAAAGGCCGACCCAGCAACAGGTTGTTGGTGTACCACCTCTTGCAGAGAGTGTTGAGTGTGCAGCGGATCAACACCATATCGTCCCAATGACAATCTGTGTAACACCACTGTAGAGCTAAGCATTCCTGCAACAGACGCAAATGTAGACTTGCATGAGGTACGATAACTATGCAGGAAGCCATCATGCCTATAAAGCACATGACTGTCCTGACTAAGCGGCTGATCTGATTAAAACAAGGGTATTTGTTTTTGGAAAGACTGGATCCTTGTACTACAGGGATATTCTAGGCCTATGTGTGTGTTGAAAATAGCTCCTAGGTAAGGCTGGATCGATAGGGGTTGGAGGTGGGATTTGGTGACATTGAAGGTAAACCCCAGGTGATTAAGCAGATCTACTGTGATGTGCGTGTGGTTTTGACACTGTTGAATTGCAGCTTTCATAAGCCAATAGGCCAGATACTGGAATAAATGGACGCCCTGTCTAAGCAGGTAAGCATGTACTGCTGCAAGGCACTTGTACCCAAGGTGCAGCAGTCACCCCAAAGGGGAGGACTTTGAATTGGTAGTGCCTTCTGCCTACCACAAACCCGAGATATTGGATATGTGCCAGATGTATTAAAATGTGGAAATAGATTTTCTTTAGGTCTAGCGAAGCCATGAAGTCACCTAGCTGAAGAAGCAGAATGGCATCCTGAAGGGTTGTACACAAGAAGAGTATGAAGTTCCACTGAGTCCAAGTGAAGGAGCAGGGAGATACTAAAGGTGGGGGTGAGCCATGAGTAGCCCCACACTGAAGAGAAAGGAAAGGGAATTCCCCTTTTCGGAACTAGGGCTCACACACCTAACAAGCTAGGTGTACTGCTTCATCATATGAGCCTGCCCCTCGTCAGGTCGGTGCTGCAATACCGGACGGGCACACAGTACAGGGCTCTTTGGCGGGGATCTTTTGTTACTGCCGTTGGGTGCGGTGAGGGGCCTAGTGTGTGTAGATGTGGGAGGGCTGCCCATCAAGAAGAGAGCACTTTTTAAACTTCTTATCCTGGTGTTTAAGGCAAGGCCTGGGCCCGGTATACTTAAGAAAGAAGGTAAGAGCGTATGTACCAGGGAGTCAACTGAGATCCAGTAATCAAAATCTTTTAGTCCTGTGCAAAATTAATAAATCTAGAATGGGAGGGCATGCTTTTTCGTATCTTGCCCCCTTCCATTGGAATATGCTACCGGAAGCAATGCGTGGCTGTACTTCTCTGGGCCACTCTAAGAAGAGTCTAAAGACCTGGCTGTTCTAGGGGCCCAGACTGGTCGAGGGTCCTGCTTTTTCTGTACTGCCGGGCGCCGAGAGATCCCCCTGGGGATGATTCGCTGCGCCATATAAATGTTAAATAAATAAAAATAAAATAAATAAAGTGAGTTAAAACAGGTCAGTTAGTCCTAGCAGTTCAAAAGGTAAACTGCCTGATTAAAAGTATAGAGTGGCAGTAGAACCGGTGTTGATACGGTAAGCTGTTAGTGTTTTTTTGCCTGTAATAGATTTTAGCCCCCTCAATGCATGTTGTTGATTTCACTTTTACCGCGCACAGTTTTTGCCACTGTCACGGTGTATTGAGAAGATATTGGTCAGTAATCCAAAACGGAATTTAGAGGGCTTCATTTCAACTTTCGGCGTGCAAAGCTACATGGGATTTTTTTTCTCTCCACTGCATGGCATCACATCTTTGAAGTGTCTTCAGATTGCTCACGACACTTACGATATTCTAGGCGTCTCAAGCTTTTTATTCACAGAGTTCCAACTCGTAGCACGTTTTTTAACAGCGCGCTTACAGGAATGCTGCACTGTACTCAGGCACGTAATCATGGGCACTTATCAGGATTTCTTTATTTGCACCACCTTGCCACATAATGTATATCATTAGAAATGTGATCAGTTTTGGGACGATATAGAATACAAACTCTTGTTCTTTTGCTTTGTAGAACTTGCATCAGGACCCCTGATGAAGGAACCCCTGATGAAGGGTTGTGATATCGACCCGAAATGCATTGGGTTGTGAATTCAACACGATTTAACGTTTATGTAACCAACTTATCATTATTTCCTATGATTAAGGACTGAAAATCAAGAATAAATACTTCATGAAAACATTGAAGATTCACCATTACTGAGCAGGATTTATTGAGTGTATAACATTTGATTTAAACCGGAGGAAAGCAACTCATTGTAGCTGAAGTTGTTCTCCTCTCACAATCTTCTATACAGTACTGCATCAGGTGTCCAGGGACCAGACACCAAGCATGGATGCACACAATATCACAATAGAACTTGATTGAACCAGAGGAAATCCTATCGAGCTAAGAGTGCACACAGGCAACATTGTTTCCTTCTTGAAATAACAACTGACTAAGTCGGTGGAGCAGCAGCTGCTGAGGTCGGGCAAAGATGTGGTCCAAATGAGGCTGAATGACAAGTTTTTTTCTGGAGTCCAGCTGTTGCTGAAGTCAACGGAGGATGGGCTCGACTGTCGTGCAGGAATTTGGTTTTGAGAATTTCAGATCCAAAAGGGTTTTTCATTTTGGTGCTGATGGTCTGCAAGTACCTATGGCCAGTGGAAGGAAACTGGCCATAAGCAATCAGGTTACCAGGGGCTGTGCTCTTTCCCAAAACGGTACCTTGTACTCTTAATTGGCACCTCTCTGGCCACATGTCTGGGAGTTGGTCCTTCTGATCTCCACAGCACCATAATGGCTTTACTGAAAACTGGGACGTTTGGTATCAATTAAACCCACACTGATGCCAGTGTGGGATTTAATGAAAAATACACTCAGAGGGCATCTCTGAGAAGCCCCTTGAAAAATGAACAGCCTCTGGTGGGTTCCCTGACTGGTACATACCAGCCTGCCACCACTAGAGATGTTTCTGGACCCCTGGGGTGGGAGCCTTTGCTCCCTGAGCCCAGAAACAAAGCTTCACCTGGGCAGAGACAGTCACACCACCCCCAGGCCAGGAAGACCAATCTGTTGCAGGAGAGCTTCTAAGGCCTTGCTGTCGTTGTAATGCGACCCACAGCCTCTCCTGGTATCAGGAGCAGGCCCCTTTCCAGTCTCAACTCCTTTGAGGTGGGAAACAGTAGCACAGCCCAGAAGGTGTGACCACTCACCCCTGCCAATCCCACCCTGTGCTGCATTTGCCATTTTACACATGCTAAATCATACGTTGACCTCAATTCCATGCAATGCTCTGATCTTCCATTTTGTTGCATCGCACTTCCATTTTGAGCTGCCTTGACCTGGAGTTATACTTCAGCAGTAACAAACATGTTATTCACGTAAACCAGTACAAGCAGGTGCGAGGCATCTCGTGAGGATGCCTCGTGAGGTTATGTTGTACCTTCAGAGTGTTTTCATGCATTCCACACTTATCGCTAGGACAGAGGGAGGATGGCCGTGCCAGTCTCCAAGGCCGGAGATTGGGAAAGGAATGTCTTTTGCCTCGACACAGCCTAAACAGAATCTGGCCAGGTCTGTCTGGGTGGGTCTGATATAGAGATGGGGGCCAGCACTTGTGAATAGATGGGTGAGAGCGCCTGCTAGAGGCTTATCGAACAGGTTGATTTAAGCTATAAAAAGCGGTGTCTGTGGGGTGGAGCTCAGGAACTCAGTCTTGGAGTGAACGCACTCGCGGGACAACTTTGGTGCCCGAAGAGATTACTCCCTGAGCCCCGGTCTGCAGGGTTCCCGACTTGGTGTTCAGTGCTTGGCCCAGGGATGTTGAAGTCTCCGGTGCTGCAAATGAATCTGGTGAGGTGCTTTGTACATTAACTGTTTATATACCTGTATGCACAGTTTCATATTTTTGTATATAGTGTGGTGTATTCATTGTTTATTGCCTTTCACTCGGTGCCTAAGACTTTATTAGTTTCAGTGACTTATTGCCTTTGCCTACAATATTAATAAAGCTCATTTTTACCTCCAGTGGAGTGTTGGAGTTTCTCTGTGAGTAAGTGGTGTGCGTAAGTTCAGATTACGCAAGTGGGCAAAGCAATACATTTTGGCGTAGTCGGTGGCAGGATTCATACATTACGCGGGGAGAAACATGTTTAAAAAGACAAAAAGTGGTTTTAGTTCTTTGGCACCAAGTGAAATCCCTTTAGCCCTCATGCAAATTCTTGGATGGGAGTACTCCGCGCTGGCGCGTGAGTATGCTAAAAGCTCAGGATTAAGTGAGAGCTGATATGACTGTCTGGGCGAAGCAACGCCAGAAGATGTTTTACATTGTTTACAGAAGGTTCCGGTGGAGAAAGGAAAGGAATTATACACAGTGGGTCGCAGAGGTTGGGCTCTCTTACATGCCTACCGTCAAGTTTTTGACAAATGTTTAACTCTGCAGCGAGAACAGTTGAGCTTAGAAAAACAACTTATTGAAGCCAAGGATCTTTCTACGATGCTTTCCTGTCAGAATAAGTTTTTACAGGATAAGTTAGAAACATATCAGACGATAGCAGAGCGGGCTGCAGTCCGTGTTGCTGAATACAGATATAAGAAGAGGAGAGGCCGAGTGAGTAAACGGAAGGTTCATTTAGCGATTGCCAAAGCAGGCTTAGATTTTGACCCATCAACTTGGGACTCCAACATCTGGGAATCGTCAGAATTCTCCTCAGAAGGAGAGCTGCCCTTGCAAGAGGAGGGAAGAGACGAGCAAGGAAAAAATGCAAAGAGAGTGGAAGCACAGCCCATTCTAAGACGTAAACTTCAGATTGCTCCAGGGAACCCGGATGGAGTCATGTTAAATAGTTTGGAGGATTTTACACAGCAAAAGATAAGTGATCTTTTAGCGAGGTTTAGACAGAAGCCTGGTGAGACGCTATTAGCTTGGATGGTGCGCCTTTATGATCACAGCGCTTCTGGGGTCATGTTAGATGAGGGGGATGCTGCCAAATTTTGTACTCTCAGTACTGATCCCACTGTGCAGGGATACTGTCGGACTTTCCATGGTGATGATCAAACGACTCTGTTGCAGTTAGCTGCCCGGGGGTGTGGCCATAGGTACCCCACAGATTCAGATTGGCCTGGGAATGAAAAACCATGGTTCACTCTAAGAGATGCATCACAAAGAATTAAGGAGGAGGGGATGAAGTTAGCTGTTCTGGTAGGTGAGGCGCATAATTTGATGTGTCAGTTGATGACTGTGTCAATGCGGAACAAAATCATTCGTTTGGCGCCCCCTGCATACAAAGCAGAGATAATATCTTTGTTAATTCATCAAACTGGCAACACCATAGGGGAAGTAGTCGAGGCAGTCCGTGAGCTGGGAGAGCGTGGGGAATGGGCTAAGCCAGACAGAGCTTCACGCTCAGAGTCCCGTACTGATAACAACCGAGTGACCAGATGCGATATGTTTCTGGCGCTGTTAAAGGATGGGGTGTCAAGAAGTGAGATTGATGGTATTGAAACCAAAAGCATGTGGGAGATGTACCGTAAGCGAGGACTGGATAGGAAGGAGGGGAGTAGGCATGTGAATAGAAAAGATAACAAGAAAGTGAGTCGCAGGGAATCAGAGCCGGAGGAGAAGCCTGAAAAAGCAGGTCAAGAGAGAGAGAGAGAGAGAGAGAGAGGGAATCTCAGGTGAGAGTGACAAAAGAGAAAGGTTGGGTCAGAGAATGCACAGATTCAGATGGGGGCCGGGATGAGGAGGAGTTGTTCCCTGAGGGTTACCCAACATTGTATTCAGATCTGCGCCGGGCAGATGCAGAGCTGCGCAGGCGAAAATTAGATTAGGAAATTGGCCAAGCTCCGGTACAGGGATGGGCTCGCAAGGATAATAGACCACATGTGAGGGTTGAGATCTATTGGAAAAATAGAAATGTTCAGGAGGTGCGGGCTTTGGAAGACACTGGAGCGGAGGCCACATTGATACATGGCAATCCACGGAGATTTAGAGGACAATTTTTTACTATCACAGGTTTGGGAGGACAGGAAACACCAGCAGTGCAAACAGTAATTCAAATGAAAATTGGCAGACTTCCCAAGAGAGCATACACTGTTGATTGTACCTATTCCTGAGTACATTATTGGCATTGACATTCTGAAAGGTAGGACCCTATACTTAGATGACGGATGCTATCAGTTTGGGTCAAAGCAGTACTTCTCAGTGGCTGCTGTGAGGGTGGGGCGCTTGAAGATTCCCCCAGTGAAGGTGTCCCAAGCAACAAAAGTGGTTCACATAAAGCAGTACAGGATCCCAGGGGGACATGATGAGATTACCGCAACCATTCAGGACTTGGTGGAGGCGGGGGTGGTGAGACCAATTACCACGGCGTGGAATAATCCTGTGTGGCCCTTGCGCAAACCTGACGGAAGCTGGCGCATGACAGTTGATTACCGCAAACTTAATAAGCATACGCCCCCGTTGACAGCCTGCGGTCCCAGACACCATCACTTTGATTGAGAAAATTCAGAAACACAATGGGACATGGTATGCGGCACTTGATCTTGCCAATGCTTTTTTCACAATTCCAATTGCCCCTGAGTGCCAGGAACAATTTGCGTTCTCCTGGGATGGTAGGCAGTACTCGTTTCAATCTCTTCCTATGGGGTATTTACATAGTCCCACGGTCTGTCACCGGCTGGTGGCAGAGCATTTGGACGAGGTGTCAGTCATTTCTGGAGTTGAACTTTGTCATTACATTGATGATGTGTTGATTCAAGGAGAGACCCAAGAACAGGTGCAGGCTCAACTAGACAGAGTGGTAGAGCACTTGCAAAGCAAAGGGTGGGTGATTAACCCCAAGAAGGTGCAGGGACCCTCTCAGAGTGTGAAGTTTTTAGGCATTCAGTGGCATCAGGGACACAGGGAAGTGCTGCCACAAATTAGGCAAAAGATCAAAGAGTTTGCAGTGCCAAAAAATAGGAAGGAAGCGCAGTGTTTCATTGGATTGTTTGGTTTTTGGAGGCAGCACATTCCCCATGTGAGTCAGATTTTGGCCCCTCTGTACAAGGTTACGCGGAAGAAGCATGAGTTTGAGTGGGGGGAGGCACAGCAAAAGGCATTTGAGTCAGCGAAAGAGGCTATACAGCGTGCCTTGGATTTATGGCCCATACGAGAGGGAAGCATGGATTTAAATGTAACTGTCCAAGATCAATATGCAACCTGGAGCCTGTGGCAAAAGCAGGGGAGACAGAAAGTGCCCCTAGGGTTTTGGACAAAGAAATTACCTGATGCTGGAGAGCGGTATATTCCTTTTGAGAAGCAGTTGTTGGCATGTTATTGGGCTCTGGTGGATACCGAGCAGTTGAGCCTAGGGCACAATGTGTTTTTGAGACCTGAGATACCTATTATGCAATGGGTGATGAGCTCACCCAAGACACACAGGATTGGGCATGCACAGGAGGCTAGCGTCATAAAATGGAAGTGGTACATACAAGACAGGGCACGAGTCGGTCCCAAGGGGACCACAGTGCTGCATGAGCAAGTGGCGCAGACTCCCATAGCAGATGCAGAAATGTTGCAAGATGTACCTAAAGTGCAAGAGTCCCTGGTGAAATGGGGTGGGCCTTTTTCAGAGTTGTCCGCGGAGGACAAAAAGCATGTGTGGTTTACAGATGGCTCAGCCAGATATGTGGGGACCAAGAGACATTGGAAGGCAGTGTCATATAATCCAGTGACCAAAAAGTTGTTGTCAACTACTGGAGAGGGAAGAAGTAGTCAGTTTGCAGAATTGTATGCTGTTTACCAGGCATTAAAGCAAGAGCTCCCTGGTACATGTCACATTTACACTGATTCATGGTCTACCGCCAATGGGTTAGCCAATTGGCTTCCCACATGGCATGCTCACAAATGGATGATTCACAACAGGGAGGTCTGGGGAAAGGAGTTGTGGCAGGAAATTTGGGAACTGTTGTCCCAGAGTACAGTTACAGTGTATCATGTTGATGCTCATTGCCCGACTGACTCACTAGAGCGTTGGTGCAATTCCTTTGCAGACCAAGAAGCGAAGATTCATGAAGCTGAGGTGGAGACGCAGGATTCTGACTTGGTGGGCATGGCTAAATGGGCACACCAGAAAAGTGGACATTTGGGCGAGCGAGCCACTAGCAGGTGGGCTGAAAGTAGAGGGATGTATATTCCCCTAGATTTAATTAAGACTGCAATCATTCACTGTCCTGTTTGTCAGCATACTCAGCACAGACCAGTCCCACAGGTAGTGAGAGGCCAGTTAGGCAGAGGGAAGTTACCAGGGCAGATATGGCAAATTGATTTCATCGGGCCGATGCCAATGAGCCGAGGATGTCAATATGCCTGCACGGTGGTGGATACCTATTCCGGTTATCTTATCGCCTTTCCATGCAAGAGAGCAACCCAGTCTAACACTCTGAAAACGTTGAATTTGTTGATCTTATACTACGGAAATCCATTGCAGATCCAAAGTGACAATGGGTCACACTTTAAGGGAAAGATGGTGCAAGATTTTTGTGTACAGCATAACATTGAGTGGATCTATCACATACCCTATTACCCACAGGCAGCAGGTTTGATTGAGAGAATGAATGGTTTGCTGAAAGAGCAGTTGAAAAAGTTGTCTGATGGGTCATTGAAGGTGTGGAGGGATCACTTGTCTGAGGCATTGCAGATTTTAAATAACCGACCCCTTGCTGATGCAGAGACTCCTTTAATGTGCATGTTGACCCCAGCTTTACAGATTAAGCCCCATGTGGCCACAAACACAATTCTGTATTGGGAGACAGCTCCCGGAGCTTTAGCTCCATATCGTGCCACACCAGAAGCTGCCGGTCTTGATTTACATGCTTTGAAACTCCATCGATTGCAACCACGAGATATTACCTTGATTGAGACAGGAATTGGAGTTCAAATTCCCCCAGAGCATTTCGGGCTAATCGCCCCCTCGATCTGGGCTTGCCCTTAAAGGCATCCAGGTTTTGGGAGGGGTGGTTGATGCCGATTACCAGGGGGAGATCAAAGTTATCCTATTGAACAGTGGAAACAATGATCTGATTGTGCAACCTGGTGACCGTGTTGCCCAAATGGTCATCATGCCGGTGTATGGAGGAAATGTCATGAAGGGGACGGCCCCAGCCCTTCTAACTGTGCGAGGAAAGGGCGGGTTCGGATCTACTGACAAGAACCCAGGGGCAAAATTGTGGGTGGAGTCCCCAAACAAACCTCCTGAACCTGCAGAATTGATCTCTAAGGGCAGGGATAACATCCTAGTCATCATGAAACCCGGACAGGAAAAGTGGGAAAATGTACCAGCTGAAAAATGTTATTTGCGAGAGTGATTATACCAGTTTGTTTTCTGTTTCTAGATCACAGTATGGCTTGCTGCTGCGATGCTTGCGCTGTGTAGTCGGTGTTTGGGCGTGTCCGGAGGGGTCCAGGAGGGCCCAGGATGCCGAAGGGGATCAACCGCCCAAGTCGGATGACGGCATTGTTGCAGCAACCGGCTAACATCTGGACCTACTTGGCCGGGAATGTGCTGAACACTTCCCACTTCTGTATGAGAAATCTTCAGAGTACAGCTGATATGATATCAATGTGTCTTGTTGCCGTACCTACCCCTGCACAGGTGCTTCTGCACATTTTCAACCAAACTAACTTTGATGGGGTAGTGGAGGAAAGTGATGTTCAAACACATCTGAGTCTTTATGAGTACTGTCGCTTTTGCCCAGAGGTTACAGATAGCCTCTGGAGGAACATGACAAGTATTGTTACCTACAATATCTCTACTGGAGACGTTTGCTATCAATTAACTTGTGACCCTACCAAGATTGGCAAATGTGGCCAATTAAAACTAGAGAAAAGCAAACAATTGACACCAGATCAACAAACATTATGTCAGTCACGACATGACAGTTTTTGTAGTAATGTTACCAATTATGAATGAATGAATGTGGGTTTTATAGAGCGCATAGTAACCCGGAAGCATCTATATGGTTTGTAATCACACAGTATTAGCCGCTAGCCATGTTAACCATGTGAAATTACCTAAAGGATGGTTGTTCTCGTGTGGTAATATTTCATACACTTACATACCAGCTAACATAACTGGAGGACCTTGTGCCTTATCACGATTAAGTCTTATGCTTTTTCCCATGCATTCTGTTACACGTATTCGCTCTTCTAGAGCCGCTATTCAATTACCTGAGGATTGTGACTCCGATATTGATTTGCTTTCTAGAACAGAATATACTAGTTTGGCCCTTTCCATTGTGGGAGTGCCAGGACTGTCCGTTTATAATGCCAGAATAATTGCTAAGCTTGCCTGTTTAATTGTAAAGAATCTCAATCACACTTCTGCCGCTTTAGCTGAATTATTATTAGATGTTCAAGAAACAAGAAAAGCGGTTTTGCAAAATAGGGCAGCTGTGGACTATTTGCTGCTAAAACATAACCACGGTTGCGAGGACTTTGATGGGCTATGTTGTTTTAATTTATCTGACCATTCTACATCTATCCATGCACATATTAATGCTTTGAAAGATTTAGTGAAAGGGGTTACCCAAGACATTGACCAAGGATGGTGGGATTGGTTGTTTGGGTGGCTGCCTAATTTTGGACAGCTTCGGTATATCTTGGGTGTTATTATAGTCATTATTTGTGTTTTTATCTCATTATGTTGTTGCATTCAATGCATTCCTAATCTTTTCTCCCTTTTTCGTCCCAGATCCATGGTATTTAGACCAATGGGGTATGATGGGTGAATCAAAGGTCAAGGGGTGGAATGTGCTGCATTTGGCTTTTTACACATGCTAAATCATATGTTGACCTCGATTCCATGCAATGCTCTGATCTTCCATTTTGTTGCATCGCACTTCCATTTTGAGCTGCCCTGACCTGGAGTTACACTTCAGCAGTAACATAAACATGTTATTCACGTAAACCAGTAAAAGCAGGTGCGAGGCATCTCGTGAGGATGCCTCGTGAGGTTATGTTGTACCTTCAGAGTGTTTTCATGCATTCGATACTTATCGCTAGGACAGAGGGAGGATGGCCGTGCCAGGCTCCAAGGCCGGAGATTGGGAAAGGAATGTCTTTTGCCTCAACACAGCCTAAACAGACTCTGGCCAGGTCTGTCTGGGTGCGTCTGATGCAGAGATGGGGGCCAGCACTTGTGAATAGATGGGCGAGAGCGCCTGCTAGAGGCTTCTCGAACAGGTTGATTTAAGCTATAAAAAGCGGTGTCTGTGGGGTGGAGCTCAGGAACTCAGTCTTGGAGTGGAAGCACTCGCGGGACAACTTTGGTGCCCGAAGAGATTACTCCCTGAGCCCCGGTCT
Source organism: Lissotriton vulgaris (assembly GCF_964263255.1). Lineage (NCBI taxonomy): Eukaryota > Metazoa > Chordata > Amphibia > Caudata > Salamandridae > Lissotriton > Lissotriton vulgaris. The sequence goes on from NC_141689.1 coordinate 1,314,024,374, forward strand.
GCAGGGTTCCCGACTTGGTGTTCAGTGCTTGGCCCAGGGATGTTGAAGTCTCCGGTGCTGCAAATGAATCTGGTGAGGTGCTTTGTACATTAACTGTTTATATACCTGTATGCACAGTTTCATATTTTTGTATATAGTGTGGTGTATTCATTGTTTATTGCCTTTCACTCGGTGCCTAAGACTTTATTAGTTTCAGTGACTTATTGCCTTTGCCTACAATATTAATAAAGCTCATTTTTACCTCCAGTGGAGTGTTGGAGTTTCTCTGTGAGTAAGTGGTGTGCGTAAGTTCAGATTACGCAAGTGGGCAAAGCAATACATTTTGGCGTAGTCGGTGGCAGGATTCATACATTACGCGGGGAGAAACATGTTTAAAAAGACAAAAAGTGGTTTTAGTTCTTTGGCACCAAGTGAAATCCCTTTAGCCCTCATGCAAATTCTTGGATGGGAGTACTCCGCGCTGGCGCGTGAGTATGCTAAAAGCTCAGGATTAAGTGAGAGCTGATATGACTGTCTGGGCGAAGCAACGCCAGAAGATGTTTTACATTGTTTACAGAAGGTTCCGGTGGAGAAAGGAAAGGAATTATACACAGTGGGTCGCAGAGGTTGGGCTCTCTTACATGCCTACCGTCAAGTTTTTGACAAATGTTTAACTCTGCAGCGAGAACAGTTGAGCTTAGAAAAACAACTTATTGAAGCCAAGGATCTTTCTACGATGCTTTCCTGTCAGAATAAGTTTTTACAGGATAAGTTAGAAACATATCAGACGATAGCAGAGCGGGCTGCAGTCCGTGTTGCTGAATACAGATATAAGAAGAGGAGAGGCCGAGTGAGTAAACGGAAGGTTCATTTAGCGATTGCCAAAGCAGGCTTAGATTTTGACCCATCAACTTGGGACTCCAACATCTGGGAATCGTCAGAATTCTCCTCAGAAGGAGAGCTGCCCTTGCAAGAGGAGGGAAGAGACGAGCAAGGAAAAAATGCAAAGAGAGTGGAAGCACAGCCCATTCTAAGACGTAAACTTCAGATTGCTCCAGGGAACCCGGATGGAGTCATGTTAAATAGTTTGGAGGATTTTACACAGCAAAAGATAAGTGATCTTTTAGCGAGGTTTAGACAGAAGCCTGGTGAGACGCTATTAGCTTGGATGGTGCGCCTTTATGATCACAGCGCTTCTGGGGTCATGTTAGATGAGGGGGATGCTGCCAAATTTTGTACTCTCAGTACTGATCCCACTGTGCAGGGATACTGTCGGACTTTCCATGGTGATGATCAAACGACTCTGTTGCAGTTAGCTGCCCGGGGGTGTGGCCATAGGTACCCCACAGATTCAGATTGGCCTGGGAATGAAAAACCATGGTTCACTCTAAGAGATGCATCACAAAGAATTAAGGAGGAGGGGATGAAGTTAGCTGTTCTGGTAGGTGAGGCGCATAATTTGATGTGTCAGTTGATGACTGTGTCAATGCGGAACAAAATCATTCGTTTGGCGCCCCCTGCATACAAAGCAGAGATAATATCTTTGTTAATTCATCAAACTGGCAACACCATAGGGGAAGTAGTCGAGGCAGTCCGTGAGCTGGGAGAGCGTGGGGAATGGGCTAAGCCAGACAGAGCTTCACGCTCAGAGTCCCGTACTGATAACAACCGAGTGACCAGATGCGATATGTTTCTGGCGCTGTTAAAGGATGGGGTGTCAAGAAGTGAGATTGATGGTATTGAAACCAAAAGCATGTGGGAGATGTACCGTAAGCGAGGACTGGATAGGAAGGAGGGGAGTAGGCATGTGAATAGAAAAGATAACAAGAAAGTGAGTCGCAGGGAATCAGAGCCGGAGGAGAAGCCTGAAAAAGCAGGTCAAGAGAGAGAGAGAGAGAGAGAGAGAGGGAATCTCAGGTGAGAGTGACAAAAGAGAAAGGTTGGGTCAGAGAATGCACAGATTCAGATGGGGGCCGGGATGAGGAGGAGTTGTTCCCTGAGGGTTACCCAACATTGTATTCAGATCTGCGCCGGGCAGATGCAGAGCTGCGCAGGCGAAAATTAGATTAGGAAATTGGCCAAGCTCCGGTACAGGGATGGGCTCGCAAGGATAATAGACCACATGTGAGGGTTGAGATCTATTGGAAAAATAGAAATGTTCAGGAGGTGCGGGCTTTGGAAGACACTGGAGCGGAGGCCACATTGATACATGGCAATCCACGGAGATTTAGAGGACAATTTTTTACTATCACAGGTTTGGGAGGACAGGAAACACCAGCAGTGCAAACAGTAATTCAAATGAAAATTGGCAGACTTCCCAAGAGAGCATACACTGTTGATTGTACCTATTCCTGAGTACATTATTGGCATTGACATTCTGAAAGGTAGGACCCTATACTTAGATGACGGATGCTATCAGTTTGGGTCAAAGCAGTACTTCTCAGTGGCTGCTGTGAGGGTGGGGCGCTTGAAGATTCCCCCAGTGAAGGTGTCCCAAGCAACAAAAGTGGTTCACATAAAGCAGTACAGGATCCCAGGGGGACATGATGAGATTACCGCAACCATTCAGGACTTGGTGGAGGCGGGGGTGGTGAGACCAATTACCACGGCGTGGAATAATCCTGTGTGGCCCTTGCGCAAACCTGACGGAAGCTGGCGCATGACAGTTGATTACCGCAAACTTAATAAGCATACGCCCCCGTTGACAGCCTGCGGTCCCAGACACCATCACTTTGATTGAGAAAATTCAGAAACACAATGGGACATGGTATGCGGCACTTGATCTTGCCAATGCTTTTTTCACAATTCCAATTGCCCCTGAGTGCCAGGAACAATTTGCGTTCTCCTGGGATGGTAGGCAGTACTCGTTTCAATCTCTTCCTATGGGGTATTTACATAGTCCCACGGTCTGTCACCGGCTGGTGGCAGAGCATTTGGACGAGGTGTCAGTCATTTCTGGAGTTGAACTTTGTCATTACATTGATGATGTGTTGATTCAAGGAGAGACCCAAGAACAGGTGCAGGCTCAACTAGACAGAGTGGTAGAGCACTTGCAAAGCAAAGGGTGGGTGATTAACCCCGAGAAGGTGCAGGGACCCTCTCAGAGTGTGAAGTTTTTAGGCATTCAGTGGCATCAGGGACACAGGGAAGTGCTGCCACAAATTAGGCAAAAGATCAAAGAGTTTGCAGTGCCAAAAAATAGGAAGGAAGCGCAGTGTTTCATTGGATTGTTTGGTTTTTGGAGGCAGCACATTCCCCATGTGAGTCAGATTTTGGCCCCTCTGTACAAGGTTACGCGGAAGAAGCATGAGTTTGAGTGGGGGGAGGCACAGCAAAAGGCATTTGAGTCAGCGAAAGAGGCTATACAGCGTGCCTTGGATTTATGGCCCATACGAGAGGGAAGCATGGATTTAAATGTAACTGTCCAAGATCAATATGCAACCTGGAGCCTGTGGCAAAAGCAGGGGAGACAGAAAGTGCCCCTAGGGTTTTGGACAAAGAAATTACCTGATGCTGGAGAGCGGTATATTCCTTTTGAGAAGCAGTTGTTGGCATGTTATTGGGCTCTGGTGGATACCGAGCAGTTGACCCTAGGGCACAATGTGTTTTTGAGACCTGAGATACCTATTATGCAATGGGTGATGAGCTCACCCAAGACACACAGGATTGGGCATGCACAGGAGGCTAGCGTCATAAAATGGAAGTGGTACATACAAGACAGGGCACGAGTCGGTCCCAAGGGGACCACAGTGCTGCATGAGCAAGTGGCGCAGACTCCCATAGCAGATGCAGAAATGTTGCAAGATGTACCTAAAGTGCAAGAGTCCCTGGTGAAATGGGGTGGGCCTTTTTCAGAGTTGTCCGCGGAGGACAAAAAGCATGTGTGGTTTACAGATGGCTCAGCCAGATATGTGGGGACCAAGAGACATTGGAAGGCAGTGTCATATAATCCAGTGACCAAAAAGTTGTTGTCAACTACTGGAGAGGGAAGAAGTAGTCAGTTTGCAGAATTGTATGCTGTTTACCAGGCATTAAAGCAAGAGCTCCCTGGTACATGTCACATTTACACTGATTCATGGTCTACCGCCAATGGGTTAGCCAATTGGCTTCCCACATGGCATGCTCACAAATGGATGATTCACAACAGGGAGGTCTGGGGAAAGGAGTTGTGGCAGGAAATTTGGGAACTGTTGTCCCAGAGTACAGTTACAGTGTATCATGTTGATGCTCATTGCCCGACTGACTCACTAGAGCGTTGGTGCAATTCCTTTGCAGACCAAGAAGCGAAGATTCATGAAGCTGAGGTGGAGACGCAGGATTCTGACTTGGTGGGCATGGCTAAATGGGCACACCAGAAAAGTGGACATTTGGGCGAGCGAGCCACTAGCAGGTGGGCTGAAAGTAGAGGGATGTATATTCCCCTAGATTTAATTAAGACTGCAATCATTCACTGTCCTGTTTGTCAGCATACTCAGCACAGACCAGTCCCACAGGTAGTGAGAGGCCAGTTAGGCAGAGGGAAGTTACCAGGGCAGATATGGCAAATTGATTTCATCGGGCCGATGCCAATGAGCCGAGGATGTCAATATGCCTGCACGGTGGTGGATACCTATTCCGGTTATCTTATCGCCTTTCCATGCAAGAGAGCAACCCAGTCTAACACTCTGAAAACGTTGAATTTGTTGATCTTATACTACGGAAATCCATTGCAGATCCAAAGTGACAATGGGTCACACTTTAAGGGAAAGATGGTGCAAGATTTTTGTGTACAGCATAACATTGAGTGGATCTATCACATACCCTATTACCCACAGGCAGCAGGTTTGATTGAGAGAATGAATGGTTTGCTGAAAGAGCAGTTGAAAAAGTTGTCTGATGGGTCATTGAAGGTGTGGAGGGATCACTTGTCTGAGGCATTGCAGATTTTAAATAACCGACCCCTTGCTGATGCAGAGACTCCTTTAATGTGCATGTTGACCCCAGCTTTACAGATTAAGCCCCATGTGGCCACAAACACAATTCTGTATTGGGAGACAGCTCCCGGAGCTTTAGCTCCATATCGTGCCACACCAGAAGCTGCCGGTCTTGATTTACATGCTTTGAAACTCCATCGATTGCAACCACGAGATATTACCTTGATTGAGACAGGAATTGGAGTTCAAATTCCCCCAGAGCATTTCGGGCTAATCGCCCCCTCGATCTGGGCTTGCCCTTAAAGGCATCCAGGTTTTGGGAGGGGTGGTTGATGCCGATTACCAGGGGGAGATCAAAGTTATCCTATTGAACAGTGGAAACAATGATCTGATTGTGCAACCTGGTGACCGTGTTGCCCAAATGGTCATCATGCCGGTGTATGGAGGAAATGTCATGAAGGGGACGGCCCCAGCCCTTCTAACTGTGCGAGGAAAGGGCGGGTTCGGATCTACTGACAAGAACCCAGGGGCAAAATTGTGGGTGGAGTCCCCAAACAAACCTCCTGAACCTGCAGAATTGATCTCTAAGGGCAGGGATAACATCCTAGTCATCATGAAACCCGGACAGGAAAAGTGGGAAAATGTACCAGCTGAAAAATTTTATTTGCGAGAGTGATTATACCAGTTTGTTTTCTGTTTCTAGATCACAGTATGGCTTGCTGCTGCGATGCTTGCGCTGTGTAGTCGGTGTTTGGGCGTGTCCGGAGGGGTCCAGGAGGGCCCAGGATGCCGAAGGGGATCAACCGCCCAAGTCGGATGACGGCATTGTTGCAGCAACCGGCTAACATCTGGACCTACTTGGCCGGGAATGTGCTGAACACTTCCCACTTCTGTATGAGAAATCTTCAGAGTACAGCTGATATGATATCAATGTGTCTTGTTGCCGTACCTACCCCTGCACAGGTGCTTCTGCACATTTTCAACCAAACTAACTTTGATGGGGTAGTGGAGGAAAGTGATGTTCAAACACATCTGAGTCTTTATGAGTACTGTCGCTTTTGCCCAGAGGTTACAGATAGCCTCTGGAGGAACATGACAAGTATTGTTACCTACAATATCTCTACTGGAGACGTTTGCTATCAATTAACTTGTGACCCTACCAAGATTGGCAAATGTGGCCAATTAAAACTAGAGAAAAGCAAACAATTGACACCAGATCAACAAACATTATGTCAGTCACGACATGACAGTTTTTGTAGTAATGTTACCAATTATGAATGAATGAATGTGGGTTTTATAGAGCGCATAGTAACCCGGAAGCATCTATATGGTTTGTAATCACACAGTATTAGCCGCTAGCCATGTTAACCATGTGAAATTACCTAAAGGATGGTTGTTCTCGTGTGGTAATATTTCATACACTTACATACCAGCTAACATAACTGGAGGACCTTGTGCCTTATCACGATTAAGTCTTATGCTTTTTCCCATGCATTCTGTTACACGTTTTCGCTCTTCTAGAGCCGCTATTCAATTACCTGAGGATTGTGACTCCGATATTGATTTGCTTTCTAGAACAGAATATACTAGTTTGGCCCTTTCCATTGTGGGAGTGCCAGGACTGTCCGTTTATAATGCCAGAATAATTGCTAAGCTTGCCTGTTTAATTGTAAAGAATCTCAATCACACTTCTGCCGCTTTAGCTGAATTATTATTAGATGTTCAAGAAACAAGAAAAGCGGTTTTGCAAAATAGGGCAGCTGTGGACTATTTGCTGCTAAAACATAACCACGGTTGCGAGGACTTTGATGGGCTATGTTGTTTTAATTTATCTGACCATTCTACATCTATCCATGCACATATTAATGCTTTGAAAGATTTAGTGAAAGGGGTTACCCAAGACATTGACCAAGGATGGTGGGATTGGTTGTTTGGGTGGCTGCCTAATTTTGGACAGCTTCGGTATATCTTGGGTGTTATTATAGTCATTATTTGTGTTTTTATCTCATTATGTTGTTGCATTCAATGCATTCCTAATCTTTTCTCCCTTTTTCGTCCCAGATCCATGGTATTTAGACCAATGGGGTATGATGGGTGAATCAAAGGTCAAGGGGTGGAATGTGCTGCATTTGGCTTTTTACACATGCTAAATCATATGTTGACCTCGATTCCATGCAATGCTCTGATCTTCCATTTTGTTGCATCGCACTTCCATTTTGAGCTGCCCTGACCTGGAGTTACACTTCAGCAGTAACATAAACATGTTATTCACGTAAACCAGTAAAAGCAGGTGCGAGGCATCTCGTGAGGATGCCTCGTGAGGTTATGTTGTACCTTCAGAGTGTTTTCATGCATTCGATACTTATCGCTAGGACAGAGGGAGGATGGCCGTGCCAGGCTCCAAGGCCGGAGATTGGGAAAGGAATGTCTTTTGCCTCAACACAGCCTAAACAGACTCTGGCCAGGTCTGTCTGGGTGCGTCTGATGCAGAGATGGGGGCCAGCACTTGTGAATAGATGGGCGAGAGCGCCTGCTAGAGGCTTCTCGAACAGGTTGATTTAAGCTATAAAAAGCGGTGTCTGTGGGGTGGAGCTCAGGAACTCAGTCTTGGAGTGGAAGCACTCGCGGGACAACTTTGGTGCCCGAAGAGATTACTCCCTGAGCCCCGGTCTGCAGGGTTCCCGACTTGGTGTTCAGTGCTTGGCCCAGGGATGTTGAAGTCTCCGGTGCTGCAAATGAATCTGGTATGGTGCTTTGTACATTAACTGTTTATATACCTGTATGCACAGTTTCATATTTTTGTATATAGTGTGGTGTATTCATTGTTTATTGCCTTTCACTCGGTGCCTAAGACTTTATTAGTTTCAGTGACTTATTGCCTTTGCCTACAATATTAATAAATATTAACACAATATTAATAAATATTAACACAATATTACAATATTAATAAAGCTCATGTTTACCTCCAGTGGAGTGTTGGAGTTTCTCTGTGAGTAAGTGGTGTGCGTAAGTTCAGATTACACAAGTGGGCAAAGCAATACACACCCCTCAGGTGGGGGAGGCGAGGCGAAGCCCATTCTTCAGTGCCTGCCATCTTGCAGATGGAAGGCCCTCTCCAATCAGGATTAGGGATTGTGCTCACTCCCCCATGTGGGGTGAGCACACCAAGAGTATAGTCACCCTAAGGTCAGTAGCCCATTGGCTATTGACCTCGAGACCCCTAAAACGCCCCCTAAATACAGTATTTAGGTGACAGATTCCGGCAACCTAAGAAAGACGTCCAGCAGAGGAGACTGCAGAGAAGAACTGCCTTGGCCCCAGCCCTACCGGCCCGTCTGCAGTTACAAGAGATCCTGTGCAAAAAGTCACCTAGTCCTGCAACCAGTGAACTCCGAGACGCTGGGAGGATCGAATGACTTAAAAAAAGACCAGATCTCCTGTGAACAACAGCACTGTTCAAAAGAAACTCCCAAGACAAACTCTGAGCCTGCTGAGGACAAAGGAACCAGATGCTTGGAACTACCACTGCAAACGTCTCCTACTGCCCAAGTTAGAGGGGGCCACCAGTCTCAGTGAGGTCCCCCAGCACTTCAGCGTGAGTTCACCGTGGGTTACCCCCTACAGGACTCCGCAATGTCACCTGCAGTCTCTGCACGAAGAACCCCACCAACCATGAGTGGCCTAGTAAGGTGAAATCCAACCTCAAAAGACACCCCTGCATCCAGCTGTCCTGCGCCTTGGAGAGGAGAACCTGAAGTACACCACGTCCCGAGCCCTCCAACTTACCTGCCCATCTATAGGTGCCTCCCGGAAGACTTCCTGGATCGAGCCAGCAGCCAAAATCCCAAACCGGCAACTCCCATTGAAAAAAACTGGGCACCCCGACGCCAAAACAGCACCCTGCACCCAGTCTCCCCTGCGCTGCTGTGGGTGCACCTTGTCTGCTAACTCGGATCACCTTTGCCCTGAGCCTAAAATCAGGAGCTTTGCCCCCACAACTTTGTGGCATTTGGATAACACTGGGCCGCCGCACCCTGTACCCGGCCGCCCTAGTACCACTGAGGGTGTTCTGAGTGCATCCTCGATTCTGGGGGAACCCTAGTTCTAACCCCAGAATACAAAATCGTACAAACAAGTACTTACCTGCAAACTGTTAACTTAATTTTTCTCCATAGGAATACATGGACTGTTTTTCCTTGAAATTGTTCTACATGTGGAATTGGTTTGTATGGAACACTGACAAACTGCCTATGTACTAAAGGTTACTTACCTTTTGTGTAGGAGATGTCTGTGTGATATCTAGGCATATCACACTGATTAAGTAATCTGAAAAGTAATCTAAAAAGTAATGTACATAGTAATCTACAAAGTAACTGAAAAGTAATTTCGAAATATTTACTTACTTGTTTCAACCAACTGCATTTGAACCTGCATTGAACTATAAAAAATTACATAAGATTTTGCAAAGCTTGTATTTCACGTACTTGCTCCAGGCCTTGCTTGGTTCTAGAAATAAAATAACTAATATTTTTATGCAAACATATTGGTCCGAGTTCAGTCTTTGAGTGTGTGACATTTCTTGCCTGAGTTGATACAATAAATGCTTAACAGTATCCTCTAATAAAGCCTTACTGCTCGCCCACACTACCACAAATAGAGAGTAAGGTGATATCTACTTTTACCTCTGCCTACCTTTGGGGTTCCACTGGATTCTGTGCACACAATACCTCATTTTGGTATAGCATATACAGAGCCATCTTCCTACATCATGTACTCTCAACGAGGATGTCATATTTGCATCTCTTTGCGGTCATAAGAGCTTCAGAGTACAGAGGGGTTTCTGTCACCACTCAGATTAGAAGAGGTGAGTCTTCAGTGCCTCTCTAAACAGAGGCAAGTTATAATTCAAGCAAAAGAGATCTCCTCGGGGGGGGGGGGGGGGGGGGGCGCAACGGCCAAATGCAGAGGGGAATGGCCACACGATAGCCGAGCTCCGTAGCGCCACTCCTAAAATATCTGTCTAAATTCATCCACCCTAGCCGAATCTTCTTCCAGAGGGGTTTAAGGAAGCTGGCTGGTGTTATCCGAGAAGCGGACGAAGTTTGAGCGGGAGCGGAAAAGGCTAGGCGAGATTGTTACTGTCACACGCTCTGCCTACTGAAAAAGCGCAGGAGGGGAGTAACGCTCCTTGGCAGGCGGGCTCCACGCAACGCCGAGGCTGCGGTCTAGGCCGTGGCCGGACCTGAAAGTGAAAGCGGGCAGCGCTGACATCTCTGGCGACAACACAAACAGAGGACATCTAGCTGAGTGTCCCAGCCTGAAGGTGGACGCTGGGAGATTAGTGGAGCTCTGGCCCCCGCTCCGTCACCATAGCCGGCATCGCAACGGTAGCTCCTGACCAGAGGTACACTCCACCACAGCCCATTGATCCAGCAGTGATCCCTCCCTCACCTGCCCCTCTAGTTTAACGGGTGGACTTGAGGGCTGATGTAACGACCGATCACCTACAGAGCATGTAACCCCCAGAGAAGTGAGTGGTTCCGGCTGGGACTAGCAGGAGACACTGCGGCACACTGAGGTGTCGAGGGAGCCGCGGTGTCCTGATTGCTGCCAAGGCCGATTTGCCCACTTCTGAATGAATTGGCCGGTGGAGCCCAGAGGAATGAGGGGCCTTTTCGTCGGACGTTTGGGGTTGGCAGGCGGACAGAACTGATCTCAGTTGGGGGAGGCCCAATCAGTACTCCAACTTCTGTACAGCCCTGGAACAGGTCTAAATAAAGACTTGTGGGGACGCCGGGGCCTCCCGCTATTGCGTTGCGAATTGACGCCCCAGCCGATGACCAATCCGGAGCTCCCCCCTCGGTTCTGACAAGAAGCGAACCCATCTGGCCATGGGCACACAGCTCCTTACAAAGTCCTTTAAAACTGCGTAGTGGTGAGCGTCTTGGGCCCCTTGTGCCTCTGTGGACCACCAGCGGGGGCAGCGTTGACCCGGGAGTTATGGGGCCACTTGCCAAAACCGATAGGCCTGGTAGAGGATTTCACCCCAGGCGGCGGTGAGTAACGGTTGCATCCCTCGCTGCCCCTTGATGAAGAAGACATGGCGACGGACCGCAGTGGACGAACTGCAACGCAGGGCAAACTAGAGAAATTTGCATGGCAGAAACAGCAGGAAGATGATTGGGGAGCGGCCACGGTCCAAAGCGAGACAGCTGAGCCAACGAACAAAAACCTCCTTGCAGCGATCACCACAGTATGTACCTCTCTCGAAACCCAGATCGATACAGTTTCCACGGAGGTGTCCTTGATTAGGGAGGACATGAGGAGGATGGCGGATCGTGTGAGTACAGTTGAGACCACTACTACAGAACTTGTGAACGACGCCGCCCTCCTTAAGAAGCAGGTTACCGAACTGCGCACCTCTCACGAAGCAATGGCTCTAAAACTGGACGAATACGAAGGCAGGATGAGGCGAAATAACGTTTGTATACCAGAGCGGGCGGAGGGGCAAGCAGCTGACCTGTTTGTTGAGGAGCTAATTCTACAACACCTTCAACCGAGAGGCTTGTCTAAATGTTTTTCCATTGAACGAGCTCATCGTGTACATGGAGGTAGGCCGAAGCCGGGTGCTCCCCGCCGACCGCTCCTGGCCCGCGTATTTACCTTTTGTGATCACAACGTGATCCTTCAAACTGAACGAGCACCGCCCCCCCCCCCCCCCCCCCCCCCCCCCCAGTTGACATTCGAAAACAGCTGGGAGACATTCTTTCCAGATTTCACCCTAAGAATCCAGAAACAAAGGCGTAGTTCCCAGGAAGTAAAACGGGGCCTCAGAGACCAGGAGATCAAACAATCCATGTTATTCCCAGCAAAACTCAGAGTAGAATCTGACGGAAAACAGTGGTTCTTCACAAGGCCTGAGGACGCCTGGGACTGGCTTGATGGCTGGCGGACAGTTGGCAAGAAACCGCTCAAATCTCCCTTTGTGGCAGACTGACATGGCGACTGGCACTAACAGAGTCGCTGTATAGGAAATGAGAGGTACCCCTTAAGACTGTCAAGGGAAATGAGGTTCAACACCAGAGCAATAGTATCCCCTTAACAATAAAAATCACAGTTCTGAATCAGTAACAATAGCAAAAAACAATGTACAACTATATATAAAAACGGTATGAGGTATTTATTACACATATAAAATCATACACAACACATTTAATCAGTTATCTAACAGATACACATTTCCTAACATATAAAATAATCACCATGAATTAAAATACACACAATTATGACCTGCATAATTGGAAAAACAGACAGAAAAAAAGTAAAACATTGAATTTGTTCAATACAGAGTATACATTCAGTATCCTATAACTGCACTTTGTATTATGCAACTAACAAATCTGTATATCAATACAAATGCCGGAATCTTGAATTGTACTACAGTACGGCGTTGACGCGTTTCGATGGATTCAACAGTTTTAAACCATCTTTATCAAGACTTGGAATGTTCTGTCATGTCTCTTCAGCGCGTCGAGGAGGAGAAGGAGGGGGGACAGCGTCCGCGGGCAGCTTGGCATCTGCTGGGCTCTTCGCAGAGGGACGGCTGTTCAGCTCCTAGTTACACCACACCATCGTTCGCGCATTAGCAGCGATAATGGTATCAGCAGCTTCAGGCGACGGGCAGCAGGCTGCAGCAACAGGGTGCTAGCTTCACCAACAACTGGGTCTTGCAGACAGCTAGCAACAGGCAATTGCTTAAGGCAACGTTGGTAATATTTATACCTGACAGGTGCCTGGTTTGACGTAAGTTTGCTGGACATAAGACGTCAATTAAAGATGTCACTAGGAAGTGATAGCTATCAGTTGCTCATCAGAGTTCCATTACTAATCAAAACACAGCAAGCGGGGATTTCCAGGTTTGCTGAGTTTTTATCTTGTTGAAGAACTCGGAGTGTTAATCTAGGAATATCAGATAGTGACTTCTGCTCTGTCATTGCACTAATTGGTTGCAAAGGAAGTGGCAGAGAACTATTCTGGAATGTGGCTCTGTTCGTGTGAGGCCAGAGATGACTTTCTGAATATCGCACTTGAACGGTTATGCCAATATAGGGAATAAATGGATTTATAGCCGAATAGGGGCATAAGGTCACAGTATCGATCAGGAACCTAGATAAACACGCAACACCCACTCCACGTTTTCATGTCCATCAAATTACTAAAACTAGAGCAATAAGATGCATGTGTAACATTGCCCACCCGAAAATACATAAATGCATTTGAAATAGGCGTATTTGTAATACGTGAAATTTAGGTACTGTACGTTTTTGAAGTATAGAAATCATTCAAAAATTGATGCATATGAAATCAATGAACGATTATGCAAAAAGAATTACACATGAAATATCTCTGAAACAGAAGAAGGGCGAGATAAATCATCACATATAAATGCATTGCAATAAATGTGAGCTAGAGGCTGATGTAAGTTGTTATGTCTCTAGATGTGTTTAGAAATAGAAGTTTGAAGCTTCTGTTCTCTAAGAATAGTTTTTACCTTAAGCAAAGAATTGTTCGCGCCAAAAAAAGGTCAATATTAAAAAATATCCAATTCAAAAGAATTATTGCTTGAACGGGGAAATAGAGTTCCAACGCTTTTTAGCAGTTTTTGTTGATCAAAACTGAAGGCCGAATTCAGAGTTCATGGGAACGCTGTGTGTCGGAAAGCTTCTCCAAAGTTATTATTTCTGTTCGGGTGAGAACATCATATCAGACAGGCTTTCAAAGAATTGGTCTACAAAATCAGGTGACAGTTCAACCGAATTCGATAGTGCTGTAACTTGGCAGGTGTGAGAATGATTGCTGTCATCATAGTCGGGATCAGCAATGCTCACAGAAGGTCGTACCTGGGTGATGCTGCTTTTGTCACTCGCTCCACTGTTACCACCTAGTCGTAGTACAGGAGTCTCAACGAATGCCGTCATCAGGATTGGTAGCCGCTGGGGACAACACAATGCGTGAGTGTTATTGGACTGAGCAAAGTATCGACGTCCATTGGTACTGCTGATGGAAGTGAAAGACAGATGTCCAACACGCATTCATCTCCGCATAGCATACATCGAAGTACCGGTAAGATACAGTTCTGCCATATAGGTCTGAATGAAAGGAACCAGGTCATGTTTAGATCTCTCAGCCTGGCCAATCCAAGGACGTTAGTTATCCTGTCCCTGTAGCGCATTGCTAGGATTGTCTCTTCCATTCCCATGGGAGCTATGTCTGAGTTTCGGCTTGCCATAACGAAGCAGGAGGGTCAAAAATAAAATCCCTGCTACAAGTCCCAAAAATAAGGGTATGCCGCCAAAAACAGAGTGTACAAAATTAGGAACGATTCCCAAAATTGCTTGAAAAGGTGTTAGCAGTCCCGTAAAAATCGTCTTAAATATGCCTGGGATGCTTGTGGCACTAGACATGTTAAGGAGTTGGCTAAGCATTTCTACGAAATGCACGGGGCAATTTGTTGATAAAAGTTCATGAACTTCAGTAGCTGTCCTTGCAACCAGAAGATAATACGTCTCTTTTGATGACGTTATGGGCACTGTTGTCTGCAAAAGCACAGACTTCATTTTGCTTAAAGTATCAATTCGTATAGAATAGAGATTCAGACGAGGCCAGATTGGAGTCACTGTGTCCACAGGCCCACTCGGGAACAATGCTTGCATACAGCATTTGACCATGGATGTTACACTTACTAGATAACTTTTCCCTGGCACTAGGCCACAACATCTGTGATCCGTTCTAAGAATGTAACTCCCGTTTGCAAGTTGCATAAAGAAGGGCTCTATCTGAGTTGCAGGTGTGACTAGCTGGTGGCATGAAAGGTTGTTAAAATTTCCATCACATGCTCCGTGAAATTAATACCCTGACACAAAAGTATACCGCTTAGTGAATGTTTACAATTTTCACCACTAAGAAATACATTTTTGTTGCTGTCACTATAGCAAGAATGTGTGTATGGTAATTTCCATTCAGATTTTACATATCCTTTACCCAATTGTTCATACTGGCCAGTAGGTATGTATTCAAGGCACTTTTTAAATCGGAAAGTTGTTATCGGAATTGTGATAATTCCGTGTATTATCCATTCAATGACAGGACTCTCTGACATTGTCAACGGTAATCTCTCAAGTTTTTCGATGCTCAGGATTGTATAGTCTGCTCCTTTCTGTGCCAAACTGATCTGTTTATCAGTAAGGTTAAAAATGGAAAATAATGACGTTGTGTTGATTGAACGCCAAGGCACATAGCCTGAACGAAGATTTTGCAGCGTCCAGCCCAATTGTATAATAGAACGTAATTGCGACTGGCCATGCTGTAACATTAGCAAGTCTCTATCTATCACATCAAAGGCAGAGGATACAATATTGTCCAACGAATATATTCTGGAAGACAGAGTCATTAACCCATTGTCTACTACAGAAAGTGATTTCTCCAAATTAATACGATCAATTTCTCGTATTTTTTCAGCTGTTTCAATTTGTTTGACTTTCCAAGCCTCGTTGTAAGCAGCATAGATACTGGTCGCTATGAAACGCTTTTGACGCTGTTTGCGTGGTCCAAGAATGAAATCGCGCAAATCAGCACCATCTTTTAGTAAAGACAAGTGTTGCTTAATTTCAGCCAGTGTGGATGATGTTAGCCATTCAAGGCAGAGTTTCCCTACACTGTATGTTGTTATTATCCCTGGATGTTGTCTCTGGGAATATCTCGGGTCTAGTCTGGTCATTTTTAACCCCTGTGTTTTATTCAGGAATCTATCTTGACAGTTGTTTGTGTCAATAGGCCAGATTAACCACTTTTTCCAATCAGGATGTGTTCTGTTAAAATGTAAAATTTGTGTTACGTCTAACTCAATATCTGCAGTTATATTTTCAGGTATTGGCTTTGGTATAGACGGTTTTTTAAGGTCTTTGATCTTAGCTAGGCCAAGACAGGATGTTTGGTGTATTGTGTCATTTAAAAACATCATTTGTTCTGGTATCATGCAGGTTCTGAATAGTGCTTCAATGCCTTGTACCTGCCAATCTTTTGTACCCCAAACAGTTTTCGTTTCAATGTTATTTTTCCAATAATCAAAACCAAATGTCATCATTTTTTCATAAAATGCTTCTGAATATATCAATTTAGAATTTGTCAGCATTGTTTTCATTCCTGTTTTATCTAACAGTTTGTAATAAAACGTTTCTGCATCACTGGTGTTAAATCCTGAGAAGTATTTGAATTTCTCAAAAAATGTTTTAGAACTGCTTTTAGGTGGTGTAGCACAATGTTCCCATTGATTATACATAAAAACATTTCTAGGCTGTGCAGATTTATGCAAGTAATGATCACCATAATGTGTGTAACAGAATAATTGCTCATAACTAGATGAACCTTGTAAATAATCATGATCTGTGAATCTAGCTGACATTACTAAATCAGACATCATGTCATTAATACTGTTAAAGTCCTAATCATCAGAGAATGTACTAGGATTTACAAAGTCACTTAAGGAGACCTTCATTTGATGAGGATACTTCAGGATTTCGACCGGACCATAGATCTCATAGTCAGTTTTCTCCCATACTACCCCACCAGGTATTGGAATTGCTGTGACATTTACTGTTGACAGTTCTCTTTTCTTCACGTGGGATGATCTGTGTGGTTTCAGGACTAGGTTGATGTTCTGACTTGCTGTGTCCATTCAATTGTAATAAACTTTCCTAAAATTAAAACTAAAATTAGGCATAGTAGGAGTATGAATACCCCTGAAATAATCCAATGCTCAATCAACGGTGAATCCAGATATAATTCTTTGATTTGTTGAAGGAGTCCTGTTGTATTTTCTTTAGAATATTTTTTTGTTTCTGGCATCACTTCGGGGTCGTTTTGATCTTCAGAGAAGTTGTCGAAGTTGATGAAATAACCAGAGGCAGTTCTGTCAATTGATGGGATTGTTCTTTCAATCTGTCTCTCGGTAGCACTTTCTGATGCCACATTAGTGTAGACTGGTGTTTCTTGACGAACTGTTTCAATCTGTGTCCCAAGAGGCACGAGTTCCATGGCATTATTGCATAGTCCTTCACTGTGCACTGCAGGCTGATCAAATGTGATTAGTCTTTCAGTTTGAACCTCTTGGATTGTTACAAGTTTGGGTATTCTGTTGTTTCTTGGGAGTCCACTAGGCCTACTGTTGATTATAGGCCACATGCTTGTGGTTTTACCAGGTCGATGGACACGACTCTGTTCTCCTTTTTACCAGCAAGGGGCGGTAGTACAACTGATCTTGTTCCGGTGACTGCCAAGACAGGTACTGCTTTTCTGTAAGAAGGCCCAAATTCCTTCTTCACCGCAATCTTTTCTCTGACTAGATCCCCAATCTTTGGAATCCAGACAGGCCTTGCTGGGGCTGTTGCTTGTGGTGCCCCGTCAGTGGTAGATGGCTGTTGCTTTAACTTTATGTTTCTTAAGGATTTTCCTGTTTCATTCAGTTCCTGTAAAACAGCGAAACGATCTTTGATGTCAAAGTCTGTTGTTTTTTCTTGTACCACTGACATCTGACTATCGAGGTCCTGAATGTTCATTCTAATTCCGAACAATAGCTCGTATGGGCTGAAACCTTTTAGAGAATTTCTTGGCAAGTTATTAAGACTAGTTTGGACACTTATTAAATGTTTGACCCATCCAGCGCCTGAACCTAATACCTTCGCTGTTATAGATCGCTTTATGTCCCGGTTTTTTCTTTCAACCACACTATTCCCTTCGGGGTGCGACGGACAAGAATACCGCAACCCAATTCCCATGCTGGCCATGGCCTCCCTATAAGCTCGAGAGCTAAAAGCAGGACCCTGGTCAGAATGGAACGTGGTAATTGCGTATGTGCCGATATAGACTCGCAGATCTCTCTTATAACCGTTCTAGCGTCAACCGAGCGCTGGAGGCCTCATTTTTTAAGTGTGTTTAGTCTTAACTGATTAATAGGACGCTGAATGGCTTGCGGACATCATTACCCTTTCTATAAATGGTAACTGTGCAACAGACAGGACCGGTTCATTACTGCAATCCCTATCACAGTCCGGACAGTTCTTTACATATGTCTGATGTTGCACGCTCATCCCCGGCCACCAGTATACTGATTGCAATTCAGTCAGAGATTCCCTCATCTGAATGTGCCTTGGACCTTCACCCATGTGTGCGTCTGCTATTAATAATTTTCTCCTGTTCATGTTTGGAATTACCCTATCCCCCACTCCAAGGATTCGAGCAAAAGGAACGGAGTTTGCATCGATTACGTATGCATAATTGAGTGGATAGTTCACGGGTAGTGCTGCACAGTCGCCTTTTACGGTCGTTTTTACTGCCAGCATGGTTTCCCCGTCTATGTATTTTTCTGTACGCTTTTTTGTGGCTACGGAAGCCGGTTTAGTTGCTTCCGCTATGGCTGTATTAGCCAATGAATTCCCTGCAACGTGAACGCCATCACGTTGAAGACTCTGTGCGTGAATCACGTGAGTCTTTTGTAGTTCTTTGTGTAAAAGAGCTACCTGTTTCCAGAGCAATTTATGCTTTATTGTGGCACCTGTGTCATCTTTGTAATCGTTTTCAATCCACCTCTGCAATTTATTGTTGTAAGAGTTGACGCAAAAATGAGAATCGCACACGATAAGTGTCGGGAATTCACGTTCTGCATTTTCGAGCGCCATCTTTAAACATCTGATTTCAGTTCTCTGAACCGAACAGTTTCTTACAGATTCAGTTTTTGTTACTTTCGGTCTGAATTTACCGCACAGCCAACGACCTTTAATAATCGCACATGCTGCGTCGTAGGATTTTCTCTCTACGTTGAAATGATGTACAAATCCATCTGTATAGATTATACAGGCGTATTGTGGGAGAGGCAGAAGTTCGATTGGCAGAGGATATTCTTCTTCATACTCTAAATCATTCAGTTCTTCGAATTGCGGGGCGAAATAGTATTTCACATCTTCTGCTCCTAGAGAATCTACACACTGTATCCATTTCGGATCCAGTGACACTGTAGGCAGGTTTACTGGGCTGAAAAGCGCCTCGAAGGCGGATTCCGCTGTGAGGATATTAATCCGTTTGCCGTGTGCTAGTTCTCGTTCATTTGCTAATGCGATTTGCACCGTTTTCACAATTCTTTCTGTGTGACTGAATGCTTTTTCTGCTTGTGTGTACAAGTGGGATTTAATTGAAATAGGTACCTTTTCTCCCTCATTAGAGGTTAGGTATGTGAATCCGCATCTTCCTGGGATGACTCGGATTACAAGATCGCGTGTGTTGTCACGTGTATCTAATTTTGTTTTTGCTAACATGTCTGTTTGCAGTGATCTCAAAATTTCTGTGTGTTTTTGAGTCCAATTGATTTGTTTCAAATCAGGTTTAATTATTTCGTAGAGAGGTTTAACCCTCTCTGCGTAATTTAGAATGTAAGTTCTTCCGAAATTCAGAAAACCTAGAATGGATTGTAAATTCTTCAGCGTTTTTGGAGCTTGGAGTATAGCGCACTTCTCTAAGAAGTTGTCCGCTAGGCTTTTCCCTTCACTTGATAATTCGTACCCTAAAAATAGTACTGTCAGATGGGCAATTCGGGACTTTTTAAAGTTGAATTTGTAACCCTCTGCTGCGAACCCAAGTATAATGGTGTTCACTCTTTTCAAGTGAGTATCCAAGTAGTCGTCTGTGAGATAGATATCATCTACGTAAGATAATGCCTCATCATCATATATTTGTAGTAACTCTGTTACCCTAGCTGAGAATAGTCCTGGGCTGTTCTTGAACCCCTGTGGGAGTCGACAGAATTTTTTCTGCGACCCAAATGCGGAGAAAGCGGTCAAATATCTGCTTTCTGGTGCAATGTTTTGACAAAAGAAACCATTAGATATGTCTAATGTCGTTTTATATTTTTTCCTAACTATGTTATTCATTAGGGCTGCACTATGCGAGTTTTGTACTGCAAAAGTTTTACAACATGTATTAAGATGTCTGTAGTCCAAAACTAGACGATATGAATTGTCTGGCTTGGAGACAGGAAACAAAGGATTGTTCATTTGAGACGTGCATGTTTCAATCACCCCCTGGTATTCAAGTTGATCTAAAATCTCCCTGACTTGTTTTTTAGCTTCTTGCTTTATGGGATACTGCCGTTGGGCAGTTGGTTCACTTTTTAATTGGATTTTGTGAGAAGGAGACTCCTCATCCCATCCTACATGATTTTTATACAATGCCGGTGCCTGGGCTACTGCCCATTTCCTTGCATATGTATATTTTTTATGAATCGGAATGTGATTCGAGAAGGCAGGCATAATCACTTCTACGCCACGAGGGCACTCCCTGACAAACTCTGGGGGCCAATCTTTTTCAGCTAACAGAATATCATAGCCTTTTGAGAGCTTATCCCAAAATAGACCTCTTATTTTCCTAGTCTTATCACCCTCTATACGTAATGTTATTTCGTATATTTTATGGGGCTCGCTAAGTCTGGTGTCGGCAGTTTACACCTGAATGTATTCATTCGTGTCCACTGTCTCCAGATGACTCATCAAGATCTTGCACGCTATACGGATTTCTGCTGCACTGTCCAACATTGTCAATGCCCACTCCCCGTTTTTCAACTGTGTCCTCAGTATTCTCGGCATGGTTGATTACTCTAATACTGGCTACCTTCTTTTTTGGAAATTGAGATTTTTTACTCTGAGCAGGTTCCTTGTCTTTGGACTTGGTGTGCTCTCCTGGGTCTGACCGTCCTCTTCTTTCCGATTTCTGCGAAAAAGATCGAGAGGGACGTATATCAATACTTTGATATCTATCAGGTTTTTTCAGATTATCCCTATTTCTAAGGTTATATCTTTTCTCAGAGGGCTCCCTCTGGGGAGACTGGTGTTCTCGAGTCGGAGTTCTTTCCCTCCGTCGAGGAGACCTTCCTCTGGACTGGAAAACTTTTTCCTTGGGAGTGGATTGTTTATTTCCATCCCAGCTCTTTTTAGGAGTGTTTGAATTATTTTTAATAAATAATTTTTCAGGATTTTCGAGCAGTTGGGGCTTTACTGGTTTCCCACCCAAGCTGTCTCTACCTAATTCTTCATAGCATTTTTCTATGATTTTGGCAAGCTCAATTGGATCTTTTATATCTGTTTCCTTCAACTTCTGGCGAATCGCCACAGATGCTGCTTCTCCTTTTATGTTGGCTAATAATATAGCCGAGACCTGCTTGAAGTCTTTCAGTAATTTCATACCTAGATTTAAAGCGGGCTCTGGACCGTATTCAATTTGAATCTGTTTTAGCACTTCTGGTATTACCGCCATAGACGGAACACCGTGTGTTTTTGTGTAAATGGAAGCAAAGACTGTACCCCAAGTGTTACAGTCCTCCACGTGTGGTGCGATTCCCATAGGAAGGCAGATGGTCAAGATTCTGTGTTTCTCTATAGGGGTAGTATCAGGAAATACTGCCTCTATTTGAGTGATTTTCTGTGCTAACCAGAAAGGAATTTGTTCCCGTTTTACGGGTGTTTTACCAAGACATGACTGTATGTTCTGTGGTGTGATTTTATTAGTGTTCTCCTGATGAGGGGTCAGCTGTGGTACATTAACAGCTGGCTGGACTGTTGCAGTCCGCATTACATATTGGACTAATTGCCTATGTATTTTAATTAATGTTTTTAGCTGTACTAACAGCTCCTCTCTAGACATTTTTGCAATGTCAGGATGTGGTGTGTAGCTGGCTAGAACCGGCCACGTTGCTCCTGGTCTACCTAGTGGACCGAGCCTGGTAATATGATCATTGTGTTTTAGGGCGCCATTAAACCAGAGCAGGTGCTCTTGGAATTTTAGTGGGATTTCAGTCTCCTCGAAAGGAGCGTACTCTTCCGGAGGTTCCTCTATTTTGTAATAGTGAAACTCTTTTGTTGTAGCGTTTGCTGCTGGAAAATGTATCCATGAATAGAATACCTCTGTCTGCCGATATTCGTGAGCCTCTATCACGAAAATTACTGTACCACCTTGAGGTGTCAGTCCGTTCTCTATAAGTTTTAAAGTTATAGATTTTCTTAAGTGGACCGGGATGATAATAGCATCCGGGTCTGTGTCTTGGAGACTCGAGTCTTCCTCTATTAGTAGGGTTGCCAGTCTAACTGCTTCCCTTTCTTCTTCACTGTCTGTCATTTTTTATAAATGTAGGTTTTGCAGAGTTGGTCTCCAAGGAGACAAAGATTAGGTGCACAATATTTTGGAACACTATCCTTCAACGTTGAATAAACCAGAGCTTTACATAGGAATCTCTTCCTACTGAGTTCGGGCGGATTTTAACCTTTCACCCACTCCAGACGTGTAATTAGAGTATTTACGGGAGAAAGGGGTGTGAAATATGCACGACTGAGTTACTTTAACTTCTTGCGTTAGTTTATCGCCTTACCAAACGTTTGGGCGCCATGTAGTGTAGTTCCTAGTTTCCCACTAGGCCCTGCGCATTGGAATAACATAAACAGTAGTATCGACGTAGAAGTGCGGATCTTCCAGGCCTCTACTGACTATGCTAAACTTAATTGGGTTTGTTACCAACTAGCTCAGAGGTCACTGGAAACTTTCTTCTCTGCATGGGAAGTTATCAGCTTCCCTGGCACAGACAAGAAGGGATTCACCTTTCCAACAACCGTGCAACATGACAACTTTGCTCCTCAGATTAAGAGTCAATCTCTAGGGTCGTGTGAAACAATAGACATATATTTCACTCAGTCAGGTTAGTGCAGTTTACTTTCACGAGATGTAGAGAATAGAGAGACGGGCGTTTGTCAATAAAGGGTTAACATTTATTGAACAGTCTTTCTTCTCGTACAAGAGAAATGTATTGCCACAATTGCAAGACTTGTTATGATAAAAAGTACGTACAGTAAGATAAGGATTGCGAAATAATACTGTAAAAGCATTGATATGGTTTCTTAGCCATACAATGGTTTAAAAGTAATAAAACATATATACATTCATATATACATTAGGCTAAAATACTCAACTGGTGCTTCTAACTACGCCTACCCCAGTGTACCTGACCTAAGCCTAATACGTGGGAGGGGAGTAAGTAAGTAGCTTCAGTTTAAGTTGGTTTTGCCAAGGTTTGCTTCAAGAATTCTCACTAAGGGTTTAGTCAACACCATACCTCTGAATAGAATGATGGAGGTCTGGTATTTCCTTCAGAGGAAACTCGGTATCCCAGTCACCCGCGAGGGCAGACCAGAAACGCTGGCGCTGGATTTCTCTGCAGGAGAAAGACAGCGTCTCTCTTCAGCGCGTCGAGGAGGAGAAGGAGGGGGGACAGCGTCCGCGGGCAGCTTGGCATCTGCTGGGCTCTTCGCAGAGGGACGGCTGTTCAGCTCCTAGTTACACCACACCATCGTTCGCGCATTAGCAGCAATAATGGTATCAGCAGCTTCAGGCGACGGGCAGCAGGCTGCAGCAACAGGGTGCTAGCTTCACCAACAACTGGGTCTTGCAGACAGCTAGCAACAGGCAATTGCTTAAGGCAACGTTGGTAATATTTATACCTGACAGGTGCCTGGTTTGACGTAAGTTTGCTGGACATAAGACGTCAATTAAAGATGTCACTAGGAAGTGATAGCTATCAGTTGCTCATCAGAGTTCCATTACTAATCAAAACACAGCAAGCGGGGATTTCCAGGTTTGCTGAGTTTTTATCTTGTTGAAGAACTCGGAGTGTTAATCTAGGAATATCAGATAGTGACTTCTGCTCTGTCATTGCACTAATTGGTTGCAAAGGAAGTGGCAGAGAACTATTCTGGAATGTGGCTCTGTTCGTGTGAGGCCAGAGATGACTTTCTGAATATCGCACTTGAACGGTTATGCCAATATAGGGAATAAATGGATTTATAGCCGAATAGGGGCATAAGGTCACAGTATCGATCAGGAACCTAGATAAACACGCAACACACCGAGCCCGGTGACTTCTTCGGGGGAGGGGACTGCGAACCAGCCCCTCAGGTATGTGATCGCCGCCTCCGGCGCCCTCCACCAGACTCAGCGTGACTTCCGGCGCCAGAACTCCTTCTGCGCCGCTTCGAGGAGTGAGAACGACTCCGACGCTGACATCTTTCTCCTCGACTCCGAACGTCGTTTTTCCGGTGTCGGATGTCGCCTCCGCGACTCAGGCGTTGAACGTCGCCTCCGCGACGTCGAACTCTCCTTCCTCTACGCCGAACGCCGCCTCCGCGACGTCGACCGTTCCATTCTCGACGACTAGCGTCGACTCCTCCTCGACGCCGTCCTCTTCCTTGAGGTCCTCGACGCCGAGAATCCCCTCGACGCCGACCGTCTTCTCGACGGCGACCGGCGGTATCGCCTCGACGACGAGCGCCGACACCTGTGGCTTCTCCTTCAACGCCGGTAGCTCGACGTCGGCGAAGACGCCGTATACAGTGCTTTCGACGGAGGCCTAACCAGGCTCCTCGACGTCGAATGTTCACGCCGTCTCGACCCGGAGCGCCGGGGAGATGGGGAACACACCGTCGTCATCCCTCTCGACGTCGTCGTCGATGCAATCGACGCCGACGGAGACCAGGACCGTTTGCTGGTCTTCCTGCCTCTGGGGAGCCCCCCAGAGGCCTAGGCAGAGGGAACCTTCCCAGCCTGCCCAGACCCACCTGCAGCCTGCAGTCGTTTCTCTTCCAGGCCTTGAAGCCTAATCTTCAGCCTTTCCCTCAGGGTTCTTGCAGAGAGGTTCTGGCAGATGTCACAGTCTTCAGGGACATGTGCTTCAGGGAGACAAATAATGCAGACGTCGTGTTGATCAGTCTTGGCCTTCTTCCTTCCACCTGCTGGGCATTTCTCAAAAAGAGCAGGCATTTTAGAGCCTTAAAAAGCCTGACAAACACACAGGAGAGAAGGGAAACACCAAGAATATAAACTGCAAACACTTATATCAAAAAGTGAACTTAAATCCAATATAAACACTTGAAAAAGGGAGAGCTCAATGCCAGGGTCCTGTTAGCAGGAGCCGGAAAAAAGAACTGAAATTAAAAGGGACCTGCTGTGCATTCTGGGATAAGGTTCTGGAAAGTTCTCTTAAAGGCACAGTATCCTATTTAAGCCACATAATGACAGCCTATGGGGCTTGTCTGTCCATGCCTTCCTCTCTATCATTCCAGAGTCTTTTACTGGTAGAGGCAAGTTTCTCTATGGAAGAAACTGGGCAGGCTGTGTTGTGTGTGGTTTTGTTTGGTGGAATTTCTAGTGGAAGTACTGGACAGTGTAGCCTGTGGATATAGGCTGCATTATTTGTCTTTAAAATCTCTCTTAAGTGTCTTTGCAGATTCTGCATGATTTGACAACTTAAGAGATTATTTTTGATTGCCGGGGTCCACGCACATGGGCGGGACTATTCACTAGATTATGACTATACACAGAGATCCCCTACTACAGAACTGCTTCTTATGGTTACCCCCACTTTGTGCTTAATGTAGCACTGTTTTGACTAGTCTGACTGGGACCCTGCTAATTAGGACCCCAATCTATCTGCTTTCTCTTTTAAATTGTTATGCATGTATTTTGGTACACTCCAGATTGGATACTGGGGTACCCTTATAAGACCCTAGTATATGGTATCCATGTGCCCAGGGCATAGGTACGACAAAGGCATCCCATGGGCTGAAGCATGTATTATGCCACCCATGAGAGGCCATGCAAAATGGAACTACAGGCCTGCTACTGCAACCTGTGTAAGCTGGTGCTTGCCCCACTTACTTTAGATATAGGTTTACTATATCTATCGGTCACTACACTTAAAACTTTTAAGTCACCCCTATAGCAGGCATTATCAATCGTGAAGGCAGCGTGCTGGGTTTTCAGCGTGAGGGAGCCCCTGCAAGAGCAGAGCCTCTCTGCTGTCTTCGAAGACCATTCTCCCAGGTTGTCTGTGAGTCATCCGGACATATAGGTAGAAAGTGCATTATCTTGCGGTAAATGCTATCTCGAAAACGGCTGCATAGAAAGATATCGACTCATACCTCCACACTGGCAACCGGTGTGGGAGGTATGATTCCACCCTTCTGAAGCGAGCTTCGAGGGGTCACTGGTCTATCCGGTGCCAACCTTCTTGACCAGGTCAGTACAAAATGAATGCTGCCGACCAGAGACACATTTCAGCCCTCCTGCTGCCGGGCCAAGCTCGAGCAGAGGAAGGTAGCACAATAGGCATCCTGTCACGCCAGCGCCAAGACGCCGCGGCATTCGTGCGCTCTACAAGAATTTCAGTCAGTCAGTCAGTCACAGGGAGGTGTGACCACCTCCCAGACAGGAATTAGTGTATTGGGGCTGGGTGGGTGCACTCTGCGAGTGCCTGAAAGTCTGCACTTGGGGCACATTTGGTGTACCTGTGCATAGTCCAGCTCAAACCAGTTCTGGGAGCCGTTGGCTCCTGCTCTGGCGCAAAACTGGACAAAGGACATGGGTGTAACCTCCCCTCTGTCCGGACCCTCCCCTAGGAGGATCCTGTGAGTCTGTCTAACCCTCTCCAGTGGGTACAAAAGGGCTTACCTGGCTGTAAGACTTTAGATTTATGTGGACAAGATTCTACTAGAAGAAACCACTGACCTTCGACCGTCTGGACACTCTGGACTTCGACTGGGCCCGACTTTATCTCCCTCTCCGTTCAAAGCTTTGTCTGTGCCCTTGCTCCATTCAGGCTTTGTGCAGGACCTGTGGTGTTTAAGGACAACTGAATAATATCCTTTGGGTTGAAGGAGTCACTCCCCTGCATTCGCAGGCACCTCAATGCAACAGACCGGTCTGCTGCTCCTGAGGACTCAGAAGATTTCAGCAACACAGGATGTGGGTTACGAAGGTCCCTGAGGTTGATCTGCCCTCTCAGCAAGGCTGAGGCCAGTATTCCACTTGGGGACTGATAACCCGTACCCCGGTGCACCCAGTCTATTTGCAGTTTCATATGCTTCTTGGCGATTCCCGAGCTTGTGCATTGGACTCCATGCAGTCCTGAGCAATATGTGCACCAAAGAGTGCTCCGCGGGCTGGCACTTTGCAATCTTGCTCGAGGTCCCTTAACGACTCCTGGTCAATCGGCCTGTGGGTCCTCCTAAGGGTCATCTTGATTTCATTTCTGTTGGGCTTTCCTGGTTTCTCCAGATGTGCCCTGACTCCCCATTGCTTGGTGAGTCCCCTGGACCTTGCTAGTCCACACAGTAACCTGCTTGACCTTCCTGTGTGGGTTGCTTTTGCCAAGGTTGTTGGTGCTCCAACCGGACACCGAACCCTCAGCACTCTACATCCTTCGTGGGACAGCTCACATCTGGCTCCTGGTCATCGTCGACGTCTCCTGGTCCTCCTGGCTGCAGAGTCAAGCATCCCTTCTTCGCACCTGAAGCACCCAACATCAGTGGGCATTCGTCTTCCGAGCCCCTGGTCACTCTGAAGTGACCCAGACCCTGAATCCTCTGCTTTCAGGTTCCTTCCTTCCAGAATCCAGGCTTAGATTCCACCGGACCCTTTTCACCTTCACTGCAGCCGTACTTCTTAACAGCCCCCCACTGAGAACGACAGCGGTTTCTGACACCACTCCAGACCTATGCACCCGGCTCCACTGGGATAGGTAACTATCCAACCTCCTAAGCTTCAAAGGATTTAATCGAAGTCCTCCTAAAAGGGTCCTTAAACTGTAAAATTGTAACCTCCTACTTCCCCATAGAATTGTATGGGGCCTGCGGTCATATTAGCACACTGCACCCATCCTCCGTGGGGTCCCTATCTACTCACCTTGGATGGCTCCTTGGGGTCCCAGCGATTCTACGTGTTCTAGGCCTTGTCTTGACCAGTCATGGTTGTAATACCACTATTTTAGTATATGGTTTTGGGGACAATCCCTGGAACCCACTGTGTATTGTGCTACTTACAACTGTTCTATTGATCTCATATTGTGTGCTTTGTGTTCAATCCTTGTGTAGAGGATACTCGAGAGTATTATATTAATAAATACATATTTTTATATAACTACTCCTTTCATTTAGTCATTATAGGAGGAGATATTCTGGTACAACAAGCAGCTTTGCATTCCTTCAAGAATAAGCCTGAAGGCTGCTCTCTACAGCTACCACTAGGATAGCTTTCTAAAGGTTATCTTTGACCTCATACATCATAAGGGTCATTTGGACTGGTGCAAGGTGCCCACTTTAATTATTAGACAGCATATACCAGGCAAACTTCTCACAATGACCACACAGCTGTCTGGCAGATGTCCAGGACAGGAACTCTGTGTGTCAACAAAGTGGAAGCAGCTTTATCCCTGATGGGATAAGCTTGAGGTCTTATTGAGGCTGTGTGCTAGTTTTAAAGATCAATTCAAATAAAAAGAAGCAATCCTGGAAAAAACTTTCATTTGTGTGTTTTGACTTCACAACGAGTGCACCTTCCGTATTTTCTCGAAAAATCTGAGATTTGACACCTGTGACAGCGGATGTGGGAAGCGAGTGCACCACTTTCAAATTCATTGTACATGTGGACTCGATGTGCAAGACCTTGGTCTGCCGTTTGTTCTTTCTTTGTTAGTTTGTCTTATTGAGGCTGCTTTTTGGCCAGGGCATAGCAGATCTTAATGCAGAGCATGATCCAGTGGAAGGTGGTAATTTTCTGCACAGCCTCGCCTTTGTTTGCGCCAGCGAATCCCACATAGAGCTCATCATCCACTATGGAGTCTCTGTTACAATCAATGTAAAAGCTCTGCCTTTTTTATATCCAAGCAATGGAGTCTCTCCTGATCCTTAGAGGGGTGACACATAACAAAGAAAGAAGTAAGGAGATATTTTGACTAACATGGAACAGTGTCACGACTTTCAACAAGAATGATGCTTGTGTCTGCAGAACAAGTTTGTCTGGGAAGAAAGTGGTATACGGCAGGTTGACAGAGAGCTTGAGCTCACTCATTCGCTGTGCCCATGTTATAGCAACGAGTAACTCTGTCTTGAGGGTGAGAAGCCATAAGGGACATCTGTGAAACAGCTCAAAGGAAGTGCACATCAAATATATGAGGACCAAATAAAGGTCAGACTGTTGCATGACACAAGGAAAGGGAGAAACTTGATGTTGTAGTCCTTTGGAAAAACTCATCAAAGCAGGTGATTTAAACAATGAGAGCTGGTCTCACAACTGAAAGAGCAGAAAGGTACTCTTTAAAGTGCACAAAGCAAAGCCTTGCCAGATGAGGGACAAAACAAACTACAAAACGTCAAACAACTTTGCCTGAAGGGGCTCAATCTGGCATGGGCTGCACCAAGCCACAAATCTGTTCAAACGATAGGCGTATACTGCCTGACCCAGCAAGCCTTCCACTGGCAGCTGTCATCGCCTCCAGCAGCATTAACAGGCCTGGGGGCACTGGCGACAAGCCCTGCATGAGCCACGGAGTGCAGTGCCCGAACTGACACGCCTCCTGCTGCTGTTTGTGATGCCACAGCCAGTCTGGTGCCTTCACAGCTTCTGCACTCTACTCCACCCCACCCGCACAGAGGAACAGGGCACCAGCGGGCGGGTATGGGACCCCTGGGAGCCAAGTCCTGTGACCACCATTGCCCTCATCAGGGCTCCCCCATGACCATACCACCAGACAGGGGACACTTTCTGTGACAGAGAGGGGCAGCAACCCCAGTCGGAAAGCCCTCCTGCCACCCGCAACCAACACGGGGGTCTCCAGCCACCCCAACGTACCTGGGGACAGCTTCAACAAATGCTTCCCAACCCCAGGATCTCTCATTGTGAGAGTGTGAGCCGCCTGGGGGCTGAGAAGCACAGTACCCAGTGACCAGAGGGCAGAACACCACTAGAACAGTTTTGGAGCAGACCCCGGCAACAGTGGAGGTGCCGTGGCACATGTGGCCCTTTGCACACTGTATTCTTCAAGTCAACGATTGACCTAGACCCTTGCTTTCCGGAGGCCGCTGTGCCCTATAAGCTCCGAGGCACCAGCGTTGTCCTGCAGCTTTTTATGATCCATCAGTGAGGGGGGCTTCACTGTATTCTGTCAAGTCGTACCAGTAGTGGGTGCGGAGACGTGTTTACTGGGAACTGCAGCCACCTCCAGCAGCCATGAGAGGGTAGGCAAGCCCACTCTGCTTTCGGCCTAAGGTACTCTGGGTCTTCTGAGGCAGGCCCCTGGGCCATCTCTATACTACGAAACTGCAGCTGTTCTCTACAGTGGATGATGCCTGATGGAGAGCCTATCAGGCCACATTTACTTTGAGGCGCTGGCATTGCCCACCAGGAGGTTTGAACACAGCCAGACAGTCACAAGGCTGTTGATACCCGGACCCCACCATGCCCTTTAAGGAGCCACCACACAAAGGGGCAGTAATCTGCAGGGCCCTGCCTTATATGGTTACCCGCTTCGGAGCCCTCTTCCTAGTCTTAACGAACTGGGAGCCCCCCCCCCCCCCCCCCCCCCCCCAAGACCTTACTGCCTCCCAGCTGCGAGGGGGCCTTCCCTTCCCCTTTGGTTTGGAACCGCTGCTTCTCCAGTCTACCCCTAGCCGGATACTAGGACCATGCTTGGATTGTCCATTGACCCCCTACTGGGCCCTGCTACATTTGAAATGGCCTCAGGGAAACAGACTCAGCAGCTACTATTCACGGAAGTGGTCTTTCAAACCAAATCACCACCCTCCCCAATCGAACTCCCCGGAAACCGACATGGACATGATACTGAAGGAAAGAACGGCAGTGGGGCTTCACCTGGAAGTCATGGAGGTAAACATGAATGATCTTACAGCAGAAACGAAGTCAATCCGTGCAGAGATTCCTGGCTTCCATGACAAGGTGAGGGTCTGGACACAGCTTGACCTCTCTTGAAGCCGGAGTAGAACTCCTTCCGGATAGAGACTAGGAACTGCAGGCTCTACATAAGATAGTTGTTCTCTAGACCCGCAGCCGCAGGGACAATGCCCAATTCTGTGTTATCCCGGAGATGGCGGAAGGCACTGGGATTGTCTTTACGCCCCCATTGGAACTACAGAGGGCTCACAGAATAAGGCTGCACCGGCCACTGCCATCATGGGAAACAAGGCCCATCACAGCCTGCTCCCTACGGCACAAACAAGCACAGTAGATCTTGGCAGTAGCGTGGACACATGGGACCTATGAACTTTGAATGTCTCAAAATTGCAGCTGATTTCTCCAGGTAGGCGAACGACAGACGCAGAGCACTCCCTACTTGTCCTCTGCAAATCAGCAAATAGGACATCAAGTTCATGCCTGTTTAAACCAGCAAGGATTTGGTTAACAACGGACGGCAAACCCAAGTATTTTCATGACCCGGAAGCACCCCGAACCTTCGTAGATGGACTGTGCGAGATTACCATGGACACTTCCAGGTGCTCCCATGGCCTCGCATTGGATCACCCATCCCCGGGACACCTGGAATTTCAACCTGGTGCACCCCGGTGTCAATACCAGAACAAAAACACACTGCAGGCATAGTGGCCTGGAGAAGGCACTTAAGTCAGTTGCGGGGCACACACAGGACAGCAGATTCAATAAATCTCGCTCACCGCTAAAGTTGAGCACACCTGCCAACTAAGGAACACAGCACTGGCACCTGAGCGGTGGACACCTGGACTCCCAGTCAGTCAGTGAAGTATAGCATGTCCTTCTATTGTTACTGCTGCTTCACTATTAACACTGCTGTTATAGCCTTCCTGCTACCAGGGCTGAGCCCCCGCCCCATCATACCCTCCTGCACGCCCTACTGTTCCACAGCTGTGCACAATCTTGCGGCCTCCACCCCTCGTCACCTGTCTGCCTGTTACATCTGGCAGACTGGGAATACAGCCATCTGACCATAGTACGTAGTACACACTCACGGTTAGATTCTTTCCTTGTGGCACACCCCTTCCTCCCCCTTTTATGTGAGACCTCCATTCTGGAAGGTGCCCTGATATAGCTGTTGGCCGATATGGGCTTTGCCCGTCCCATCTGTGAAACCCTGGCGGCTCAACCTATCCTGCTAGATCCATCCTGCGGACAAGGAACAACTCACAGCCCATGTCAATACCCATTGGGAGCACAGTCAAGGCTAAGTCGCCTCCGCTCTGATCCTTTGGTCGGCGACGAAGGCCACTATCAGGAGCCAGCTGAGGAGGGATGCATTCTGTCAAACAGGCGACAGGAGGAGGTAAAGGCGGCCCTGGAATGGGACACAGCCTGCCTCATGTGCACCTATATGGCCCACCCCTCGGCTGCTTGAAGGCGCAGCTTGGAAAAGGCATGCATGGACTTCAATAGCCTCTTCACCTCCAGGGTCGAATATACGCTCCAAACGCTGAGGCACCGACATAACGAGCTGGGGGAGAAAGCGAGCC
Source organism: Lissotriton vulgaris (assembly GCF_964263255.1). Classification (NCBI taxonomy): domain Eukaryota; kingdom Metazoa; phylum Chordata; class Amphibia; order Caudata; family Salamandridae; genus Lissotriton; species Lissotriton vulgaris. Next base: position 1,314,056,679 of record NC_141689.1, read on the forward strand.
GGCTACTTGCATCACAGCTGAGGCAGAGATAGCCAGGTATGTCTAAACCCGCCATCACATTGGACTCTGGAACCCTACTCACTAAACCGCAGAAAATAGCGGATGCGTTTGCCTCATACTAAAAGATCCTGTGCTCCCCCCGAACTGACTCCAGAAGTGGCGCAGGTTGCTGCTACCATGGACAGTGTTCGCCTCCCTAGCCTAATGAAAGAGATGAGAGTTGTTCAGGGGTACAAATGCCAAGGAGGAATTCGCCCAGGCCATCTCCAAGTTGCCCTACCATAAAGCCCCTGGAGAAGACAGCTCTCCCACCAAATTCTACAGGTGGACAAAATTTGAGATAATCGACCTCCTATACAAGGCCTTAGCCATCGCCTATCGCGGCAGGGTCCCTGGATCTATCCTCTAACAGGGCCCTGATCTTGGTCCTCCACCAACCCAGGAAAGACACTCTCATATGCGGTAGCTACCACCTCATTGCCCTCCTCACAGGGATGTTTAAATTTTGGCCAACATCATGGCTACATGCTTCAAGAAGGTCCTCCCTTCTCTCGTCCACAGCTCTCAACTGGGACTAATACCTGGCGGCTCGTCTTGCAACCACCAGCGGACCCTTGCTTATGCTGTGTAGTCAACGGCAGACCTGTTGGAGAAGGCCTTAGCTTTGTCTGTGGACGTTAGAAAGGCCTTCAACAGGATAGAATGGGACTACCTATTTGCAGCGTTCCAGAAATACGGCCAAAACACAGACAATCTTCAAAGGCCCCTCAACCCCCCCCCCCCACCCCCACTCTAAGGGCGCAGGTAAATTATGGCAGCATTCTCTCTAATCCCTTACTGGTTCGCCAGGGAACACAGCAGGGCTTCCCCCTCTGCTCTTCTTCCTCATCATTAAGTCTGTGGCTGCAACCTTACGTCAGTCAAATTTGATTTGGGCATCAAATTGGATTGTGGGCATCCTTACCACTGGTGGACGCTCCATAATATACTTGTACACAGACTATATTCTGCTTGCTCTCTCAGCCCTGGCCTCTTGATTCCCCGCAGACTTGTCCATCCGTCTGTGGAGAACTATTGTATGACTCTCCACCAGGGTTTGCAATCGATGTTATGCGTGACTACCGAAAACCAGCTCGTCCATTTCTCATCCCCCTGTAACTACCCATACTCACCAGTACCAGAGAGGTCTGGCAGACCTGTCTACAGGTGGAACAAGAGGATGAGGACTGAGTGGAGATACTGGAGTCCTGAGTGAAGTACATTCTTTTTAAGATCCTGCAGGGCTGGATGCTGGTGTGGCTCCATGCCGCGGGCCTGCTGCCCCCCTCCTCCTGCTGGAGGTGCGACCATGCATCCTGTGATATGTTTCACCTTCTCGCGGAATGTCCTACAGTCTGTCCTTTCTGGACCGCATTAAGGTCGATGTTGGGTGAGACCCTGGACATACCGCCCGCCAATAAGTCGGCTGCTCCTTCTGCATGACCTGGCGGACCTCCCCCAGCTAACACCATGCTCGCCACCTCCTCACCAACCCTCTAACAAAGGCCAAAATCTGTACACTGCGTCATTGGCACTCTCCGCAGGTCCCAACCCACGGGGAATGGCTCGCGGCCATGTTCAGGACTGCCTCCTACGAGAAGATGACCTATAACCTGATGGATAGGGCTGATGAGTTCCTTCTTATTTGATCTCCCTTCCTTGGGGAAAACTGCCCCCCCTGACCTCCCTACCTGCCTTAGTTTGCCCAGCCCCCTTCCTTTTCTCTCTCCCCCGCTCCCTCTACCCATCCCCCGTCCCCCTGGCTTTCTGCTTACCTTTTTACACTGCCTCTGCCCCCCCTACCCCTACTGTCACATTCATATACATCACATATGACAACTTTATAACTCTCCCAAACGTCTGCTGATTGTATTCAGCTTTGTTTTCATTGGCATTTGTGAATTCAATCAAAGAATCTCAACACACAAAAAAAGAAGGTTTAGAACGTAAAGGCCGGGTGCAGGACCCTGCCCTGTAGTTTCATACCCAGGAGCTGTGGATAATATATTCTCAGTGCTCAATGTGAGGCCACTAGGATGACTTGAGCCCACTCGGTCTGAATCTTATTCAGAGCTTGGGGCAGAAGAGGTATCGACTGAAAGGCTTACAGAAGTCCTGCATCCCACCTTAGACGGAACTCGCCTCCTGGCGAGACACACCTTGGGAACTCCAACGCACAAAACTGCTGATATTGCTAATTTTTTATGGTAGTGAACATATCAAGTCAAGGTTCTCCCCACTCACAAAGAAGACCTTGCACCACCTCCAGGTGCAACGGAGACTCGAGATCGACTAGGTGACGACAAAGGAGATGGTCTGCCCTTGCATTCAAGGATCCTGCCAAGGGGTCACCACCAAATTCCGGTACAATCATTCCCAGAGCAGAGCACCTCTTAGAACGTCTATGATCCTACACCAACCTGTTTGTTGCAATATTAGATGGTGGTGGTGTTGTCTGTGAGCATCTGCACCAGCCTCTCTTTGATGGACGGGAGGATGGCTTTCAACGCCTAACGCGTGGTCCTTAGGTCGGAAGGTTGTAATGGAGCCAGAACTCCGCCAGAGACCAGTGGCCTCTGATCTTCACCTCTCCCAGGTGACCGCCCCAAACCAAAAGTGGCGCATAGGCCACTGCAGCCAGCTCTCGATTAGGTAACCATCACTGCAGATACTTTGCAGTCCTCCCCAAAATTTGAACATGGTAAGAGAGGGCCACATAGTGTTAGGCTCACTAAGACCCATTGAGGAATTTGCATATGTCACCTGGCATGTCTGACCAGCTGGATGCAGGTGGCCATCAGTCTGGCAGCCTTAGATTTGATCTAATTGAAATCAAGGACATGAGCTGAAATATCGAGATCATAGCCTGTATATCCTGGCCTCTACTTTCAGGGCAAAGGCATGAAACCAAGTCCAGAATAGCTCCAACGAAGGAGAGCGTGTATGAAAGTGTCTGGTATGACTTCTGCACATGGACAGTAAACCCTCAACAATACAGGTTTGGCATAGTCTGGAGGGGGTTCAATACAGCCTGTGGCAAGCTTGCTTTCAACAGCCAGTAGTTGAACAAGAGGGAGATTGGGACACCTGACCTTCGAGGGTGTGCTGCTACTACTGCCATCACTTTTATGAACACCTGAGGGGCACTAGTGAGACCAAATGGGAGCAAGGCAAACTGAATATGCTCCTGTCTCCACCATGAATCTCAGGTAGCGCCTATGGGCCTGGAGGACAGGTATATGGAAATAGGTATCCTGCAGATCCCACGCCACTATTCAGTTTTCGGAGTAGAGAGCAGACAATACCTGGGTCAGGGTGAGTATCTTGAATTGGTCCTTCCGGGGAAGGAGTTGTGAGGGTGCCGGTCTAAAATCGTAGAAAAGGCCTCCATCCTTTTTTGGTCCCAGAAAGTAGAGGGAATAACCACCATGATCGGCTTCTGGTGCAGGCACTATTTAATAGCCCGTTTGGTCAAAAGGGCTTGCACTTCCTGCCATTAAGACATATAGATGGTTCTCAGTCAGTCGTTCCGGGGACAGGACAGCGGAAGGTGCGGTGGAGTAGCTACAAAGGGTAAGGCTGTCCCTTGTGGACAATTTGTAGGACCCAATTGTCCAACGTTATTGCTTTCGACCCCGGTAAGAATTGTTGGATGTTGCCGCTTACCTGCACAAAGGGCATGCTAAAGGGGTTTGGCAGATGGGGGCTGCGGGACGAACATTAGACTGACTGATGCGCCGTCCCCGGCCGAAGGGTTAATGGTTGCCACAGCTCAGGCTGCAAACTGCTGGGTACCTTGCTGAGGTTGAAGGGACTGTTGGTATGGGGCACCACTGTCGAAGCTGCAAAAGGAACAGTGGGACTGATGCAGCTTCTGAAGTGGACCAAATGAGCCCAGGGAGTGTGCAAACAGTTGTAAATTTAGCAGCGTAGAAACTGTTGTGGTTGCCTTGGGTTAGGACAGGGCAAAGGGATTCTGAAACACCAGTGAGGACTTGAGCAACAGAATCCCAGAGAACGTGGGAATAACAGCTCAGCAGATAACTGGCATTGACAGACAAAAGAGCTAGACTAGTGGAAGAAAATAACATCTTCCCAAAGGTCTCCACTGTCTTAAACTCTTTGTCTCAGGGAAGTCAGAAAGGAATTTGGGTTTGTCTGACTGGTGGAAGTCTAAAAGGCGGGGTAGCCAAAGGTGTACAGTTATGGCTTGCAATACGGCAATTGACTGGGGGTCCATAGGAAGAGTTGGCCCAGGCCCCTAGCAAGGTATCTGTAAGTGCCTCGTCAGTCAGGACATTGGTTTTGACCTCCAAGGTGGGGAGCAGGCTGGACGAGAACTTCTGCCGCTCTCTTCATCTCCACTGCAAACAAAGTACTTTCTCCAGTGGCAGGGCCTGGGAGTGAGACAAGGTCAGAATAAGAAGAGGTGCTGAGACCACTGGCATGTCCAGGACCATCATACCAATCTTCCTTATGGTAAGGTTGCCCAAATTCATCAACTGCATCATAATCATTATTGTGATCCATTCCAAATAACGAATGTAGGATTTGAATCCTGACTTGCAGAAGTAGGAAGCTAAGCGAGTCAAATTCAGGATGTGGTTCACTGAAACCAATCTCCGCCTCTGTCTTGTTCAATGAGTCGCCGACTTAGAGTCGGAAAGCACAATGTGCAATTTATACTCCAGCGTCGGTGAAGTCAGCATTGATGTGAAGTCCGTACAGGAGCCTGGAATGCCCAGTAGCAGAATCAATGTGTCCAACTGGTGCCAAGGGTGAACCCGCCAGCAGTAATCACAGATGGAGGGCGGAGGGCTCTCAGTTTCTTGAGGCCCACAGGAGCGCCAGAGGGATTCAGAAGGGATTCAAAGAGTCTGAGCATGGCTTTGCAGAACTCTTGGATCTGCCTCCGTCTTGCAGACGGGTCCGGGAATTGGGGCTGAGTTGGGACACATTGGTGATGGGCTTGGACGTTGACAAACGTCCAGAGAAAGACGAAGAGGCATGGCGATGCCCTCACGCCTTCTCAGGAGTACAAGAGTGGCGGGAATGGGTCAAGTCCCACTTAGACTTTTTATGTTTTTTCTTACACTTAACAAAAGATTTGGAGCATGAAAACGATCAGCCTCGGTATCAACTCCTGGAACGGAACCGAGACCGAACCTTAAACTTAAACCAATTTTGCCATGGTGTCTTGCTGTGCTTGGCAACAGAGTTTCACCTCACGGTCCTGTATGGCCTTTGGGTTCATGGATGTGCAGTCACTACAGGCCTTGGAGTCTTTACTCAACTCCAGGCAACACAGGCAAACCTGATGAGGATCTGTCGTAGACATTTGCTTTAAACAGAGAACAGGGATTAAAGTTTGTCATTTTGTGAGGTGACATTTCCCTTGCTCACTGCAAAATTTTTAGGTAAACGGGTCTGAAGGATACAACATGTAACACCAGATCTCCGTCTGGTGGCGCAGAAAGAAAGGAACTGGCTGGCCCCTTCCAGGAATTGTGTCTATATTGGCTCCACACCTTTCTGGAGCAAAATAACATCAGTACAGAGCCACACGGTATCACAGTCAGAACCCCTTTTTGAAGTCCAAAGGGCAAGGAGGGGTTCTGAGCACAACATGGAGTTGAGGCCTTTTACTCGTAATAACTCAGGGCTCCACCTATTATTGATCCTGCTCAACTGGGCCAAGTAACCCTTCTGTACTTGATTTTCAGTGGTAGCTGTGGTCGAGCAGTCGAGAGTCCCTCAGGCAAGATGTAGATACAGGTCAGTGAACAAGACTCATAAATCAAAGTGTAAACAGTACGAGCAATAAATATATGACCAGCTAAGATACTTGCTTTTTTAAAAAGTAGTATTTTATTTTTAACTTCACACATTCAAAGAAATGCGACATTCAAATGCAACAACACAATCCTCTAATAGCGGTCAGGTAAATCCCTTTCCCACCCCTCGTTCGTGTAACCTGTTTAGGGTTATTTCCCATTCAGTGGAGGCCGCATCTAGGAAATGCACTCTATTAGGTTGTACTTAAGAGTTCCATCCGACTCTTCATTACTTTAGTCAAAAGTGACTATGGGGCAGCAGCACCATCAGCAGCAAATAGCCCAGGGCTCATAGGCTCTAGTTCAAGTCTTACTCACTCCTGCAGCACGCCAGCGGTTAGTGTTGCAGCAGGTGCCCTAGGCACAGGCACTCATGAAAACAGATCTTGCTCAGTGAAGTCGGCCACTTGGGTACACACAGCAGTGTCAGGACAGTGCAGACTCACTTGCCCAGCCATCAGAAAGCGTTCCAGCTCACAGCTATGCAGTATGTCAAGTTATCCACGGCGGGGTGAATTCAGTCCTTTAGCTCCAGACCACAGTCCTGCGAGGGCGCGCCATCCTTCTGGTCCACGGGGGTCAGCCAGGGCAGAGCTTTCAGTGCGGCTATAACTACTAGTTTCACTCTCCCACCAGTCCTGGTCGATGGCCCAAGGACTTTGATAATTTGTTCCTCGCAGCCCCTTCTGGCACACAGGGTTGCCACAACACCTTCCGAATACAATGGAGACCCTTCACATGCAATCTCAGTAGGGCTCCTCCTGGGCTCCCTAAAACACTCTCCTCTTCCTCACAGACACTGGTCTTGGCAAGCAGGCAGGGGATGGTGCTCCAAGTTCCAGGGTTGGTGGTCTTTGTTTTGCTGGGCGATGTACCCTCACCCAGCAGGGAGACTTTCAGACCTTGGTCCCCAGTCCACAGGCAGAAGTCTTGCAGAGATTCCCCTTCTCACACAGTCCAACTGGCTGCTTGGAGGATGAACATTTTTGGGGGACTCACCACCTCTTCTTATAGTCTTTTTCCAGAAACAAAATGTAATTTAAGGTTGGGGTTTTTGAAGTTTTATGTTGGGGTTCTGCTTTTTTTTTAAGTGGGCACTTCTTTTTTTCATTCTTCATGAAAGATGTCTGTCACAGAAAGCATAGCTCCGAACCTATTGTCCGCAACATAATTCACAGGAGTGACCAGAGTTCACACCTCGATGTCAGCCAAAGGGATATATGCACCAAACTGTTAATCCCAGCCCCCCAGCCCAACACTTTATGTTTCCCTTTCAGCCCCATCTCCCTTCCTAGGATTAATCCAGGACCACTCCTTGTGATCTATCTCTGTATCAAAGAGCGGTTTTTAAAAGTGTAAAGGAAGTCTCTTTATTTTGCCTCCAGTATGTCCCCATCCAGCTCAAAGGAATGCATCAGCACACAAACTGTCTGTGAGGATTCCTCTACGCCTCATGTCTTCACTGGGCAGGCCTGGGCTTCCCAAAATGGAACCTAGGTTACCCCATACAATGTACCATTGCAGGCACGCTCACTCAGTGTACATTCACAGCACACTTTGGGTCCATCACTACTAACTTTATGCATTGTAACTGTACCTGTACATGCACCCGTGCATTCAGTACACACACACACACAATGTGTGTGCACTTTTCAGCACTGAACGCTTTCTACTGTTAACTAGGTTATTTACAAACATTGCCAAGCACACACACACTCATCATGCGTGTGCTGCACAACACTTCACCCTTCATGTATTGTACTTCATGCAAGCACACATACACCCAGCACATGCATTCCCTGCACAGAGACTGGCCTTCTATCGACCAGCCGCTCTTTGCGTTCGGAATCTCTTTGTAAAGCGGTGGTCCCGCGGGTGAGGAAGGCCCGCGCGGGAGGGCGTTCTTTCAGCTGCAAAGCTCCCCAGCTGTGGAATTCGCTTCCTCTTTCGCTTCGCAGCACTGCCAATTTGTTCCAGTTCAGGAAGAGCCTGAAGACCTGGCTTTTTAATCTTTAGGCTGTTTTTACTGTTTTCTGTTTTAGTTCTGCTCTTATTTTCGCTGTGTTGTGTTATTTTAACTCTGAGTTGCAGGTGGAAAGCGCCGGGACACTCTTTTCGAGTAGCCGTGCGCTATATAAAAGCGTTATAACATAACATAACACATGCACTGCACAACACTACATCTTTCCTGTAATGTAATTGTCTTAGGCATACATACACCCTGCACATATACTAACCACACATGCACTGCACAGTACTGCTCCATCCTTGTACTGTACCCTTACTGATCACACACACAACCAAGGCAGCATCGCTACTCCTGCACAGGGCAGCGCAGCACTCCACATCTTACCTGACACAGGCCAAGGGTGAGTTAAGCACACAGCAGCTGAACTTTTAAACAGGTGAGTGAGCCTGTACGCTGCACTCCAGTGACACAGGGCAAAAAAGTCCTGTTTACTGCTACTGATCACTACATGGTATGCTGCCACCACTGCGTTTGTGCTGCTTAACTCCTGGTGAAGGCGGTAGCCTTTCACCACTATGAGGAGTGTTTTGGGAAAGCCTTGCGGTCCAACAAGACCGCAGTCCGTGAGACAAACCTATGCCATAGCACACACGCATGATCCGTGTTCGCCTATGACAACAACACCAAAAATCAGCATTAGGGATTTAGACAACAGTACAGCTGGGTACACAACCTTACCATGCAGAGGACTGTTCGGACCTAACAGTCACCTATTGGCATGCAGAGGTACTGCTGCAAAGGTTTCTAGATCCAGTGACGCCTGGGGAATATTCAAAAGGTGAGGAAGGAGTAGTTTCTGTCCTGTAACTCAAGTTCTGTGGTAGGGGAATCTCTGTTATAGTCATAACCTAGTGAATAGTCCCCCGCCCATGTGCGTGGACCACGGCAATCAAAGATAATCTTTTAAGTTGTCAAATCATGCAGAATTGCAAAGACAAGAATTTAAAGACAAATAATGCAGCCTATCTCCACAGGCTACACTGTCCAGTACTTCAACTAGAAATTCCACCAAACCACACCACACAACACAGCCTGCCCAGTTTCTACCAGTAAAAGACTCTGGAATGATAGAGAGAAAGGCATGGACAGACAAGCCCCATAGGCTGCCATTATGTGGCTTAAATAGGATATCGTGCCTTTAAGAGAACTTTCCAGAACTTCTCCCAGTATCCCAGAATGCACAGCAGGTCCCTTTTACTTTCAGTTCTTTTTGAAGGCGTAGAACGCCAGACCTGTAGCATTCCTTACATGAATATCTCTCTCCACCGGGGAGGAGGGCGGGCGCTTATGACTATAACAGAGATACCCCTACTACAGAACTGGAGTTACAGGACAGAAACTACTCCTTCTGTAGTAGGGGATCTCTGTGTATAGTCATAATCTAGTGAATAGAATGGCAAACCCATCCCCACACCAAAGCGGCGGTGGAGAGAAGAAAATTAACACCACTATAGTGCGAATAAATTCCGCAGCGAAGCCTGCCCAACCTGAACATCTGCCCTGGCATCAGTGTCCAGACAGTAATGCTTAGCAAAGGTATGAACCGACTTCCAAGTGGCCGCCTTGCAGATCTCTGCAATCGGAACATTACGGAGTAAAGCTGTCGTGGCAGCTTTTCACCAGGTGGAATGAGCCTTAGGTTTCCCGCCTAAGGTCTTTTTAGCTTTTTGGTAACACAACTGTATGCAGGACACAATCCACCTAGAGATGGACTGCTTAGAGGTAGCAAGACCCGTCCTGACCGATCCATAATTGACAAATAATTGGTCTGACCTACGAATATCTTCTTTTATCCAGATAAAATTTCAACACCCTCCTAACATCCAGGGAATGTAGAGACCTTTCCGCTGGAGATGAAGGATTCTGTAAAAACGTAGGCAACGTTATGGTCTGGTTGACATGAAAATCAGAAATAACCTTGGGAAGAAATTTAGGGTGAGTACGCATAACAACGTTAGCAGCATGAAATACAGTATAAGGTTCTGGGCAACACCACGCCTGAATTTCACTCACCCTGCGGGCCGATGTAATGGCCACGAGGAACGCCGCCTTCCAGGACAGGTGCTGCAACTAAGCCTTATGAATAGGTTCAAAAGGCTCCTTCATCAATCTGGACAGCACCACATTTAATTCCCATAAAGGCGAAGGAAGCCTGACAGGAGGGAAAACTTTCTTCAAGCCTTCCAAAACATCTTTGATCACAGGGATCTGGAAGAAGGAAGTCTGTGAAGGGCATTTCCTGTAGGCAGTCAATGCAGCAAGATGAACCTTAATGGAATGAACATTAAGTCCAGACTACGCCAAATGTAGAAGGTAAGGAAGGATGACGTCTTCCTTGCACGTCGTCGGGTCATAGTTCTTGGACTTGCACCAGATACAGAACCTCTTCCACTTGTAAGCATAGGAGGTCCGAGTGGAAGGTCTATCAGACTCCTTCAGTATGTCCATACAATCTTCGGCCAGATTCAAATGGCCATATTGCACTATCTCAGGAGCCATGCAGCCAAACTCAAAGACAAGAGATTGGGGTGCAACATCTGCCCCCGAACTTCATGAGAAGGTCCGGCCTGCACGGCAGACGTATGTGAGGAAGGAGAGACCGGTGAAGCAGGTCCGTGAACCACCACTGTCTGGGCCATTCCTGGGCAATGAGTATCATCCAAGCCCTGGACCGGGCCAGCTTGATGAGTACCGCCGGAATCAGGGTAATGGGTGGAAAAGAGTACAGAAAGCTGTTCGACCAGTTGATCCATAACGCATTCCCCAGCGTCCCCTGCTGGTAGTATCTGGAGGCGAAGTCTCGGCATTTGCTGTTTTCGGCAGTGGCGAACAGATCTAAGTCTGGAGTCCCCCACCTTGCGAAGACTTCTCCTAGTACTTCGATGTTTATAACCCATTCGTGGTTTTCCTGAAGCAGTCTGCTCAGTGCGTCCGCCTGAACATTCTGCACACCTGGCAGATGGTAGCCGTTATCGTCAGTACTCTGGCCAGAAGCCAGTGCCAGATCGCCTGCGCCTCCTGTGACAGGGCGCGTGATCTCGAACCCCCCTGCTTGTTGAGGTAATACATCGTGGTCGTATTGTCCGTCTGTACAAGCAGAGAGTTGGTCTGAAAGGACGGAAGAAATGCCTCAGTGCCAAGTGAACAGCTCTGAGTTCCAGGAAATTGTTGTGATACGTGGCCTCCATCGGGGACCACGTTCCTTGAATCTGTAAGTCTCCGGAGTGCGCCCCCCAACCGTGGAGAGAAGCATCCGTCACGACAGTCTGCGTGGGAATGTCCTCGTGGAAGGGAACCCCTCTGAGGAGATTCTCCGCTGAACACCACCACTTTAGTGACTGAAGAGCATGCAGAGACAGTCGTATCTTGTCGTCCCAAGATCCTTTCCTCTGATCCCACTGGTCCTCCAAGCACACCTTGCAACGGTTTCATGTGCAGTCGTGCGTGTGGTGTCAGGAAGATACAAGAGGCCATCGATCCCAGTAGAGAAGACACCGTCCTCACTGTTGTAGATGGAGTGGTCATAAGAGCCTCAGCCTTCCGAAGGAGCGATAATCGTTATACTCCAAAGGAGACACGCTTGCTGACAGCGTATTGATGAAGGCTCCCAAGTACTGTATGCATTGGACCGGAGTCGGGACACACTTGGACATGTTGATGTGCAACCCCAGCTTGTTCAAGAGAACGCACGTCTTCTGGAAGTGTGCTCGAGCTTCCGAGAAGGAGGAGGCCTTGATCAACCAATCGTCCAGGTACGGGTAGACGAACACCTTGTTCTTCCTCAGGTGTGCTGCTACCACCGCCATGCACTTCGAGAATGTTCTCGGCGCAGACTTTAGTCTGAATGGGAGTACTGTGTATTGATAATGATTGGCGCCGACTTGGAATCGCAGGAACTTCCTGTGTTTGTGTGCAATGGGCACATGGAAGTACGCATCCTGTAGGTCTATAGCACATAGCCGGAGTCGGGACAGACTTGGACATGTTGATGTGCAACCCCAGCTTGTTCAAGAGAACGCACATCTTCTGGAAGTGTGCTCGAGCTTCCGAGAAGGAGGAGGCCTTGATCAACCAATCGTCCAGGTACGGGTAGACGAACACCTTGTTCTTCCTCAGGTGTGCTGCTACCACCGCCATGCACTTTGAGAATGTTCTCGGCGCAGACTTTAGTCTGAATGGGAGTACTGTGTATTGATAATGATCCTGTAGGTCTATAGCACATAGCCAGTCTCCCTGTTGCAACCGAGGATAAATCTGATGCAACGACAGCATGCGAAACTTCTCTCTGCGAATCCACTTGTTTGCTTGCCGCAAGTCCAGAATGGGCCTGAACTCGTTCTTGTCCTTCTTGCGAACCAGAAAGAACCGTGAGTACAGACCTCTTCCTCTCTGAGACAGAGGTACGTCTTCTATCGCCCTTTTCCTTAACAGGATATCGGCCTCCGCTTGAAGCTCGCGCAGCTGAAACTGCGAGCTGACCGGTGGAATCGCTGGAGGCGGGCTGGTGAACCGAAGACTGTATCCATTTGTTGGACTTGGCCCGTCTGGCAGGTCCACCCCTGAAGTTTTGTGCTCATTATATGTGTCCGGGGAATGGTGATTCCCCTTCTGAGTGTGTGTGTGGTGCGAGAGACCTGCCTCCCATAGGATTGCATGGGGAATGTATGTGGCTCTGGTAGTTCCTGATGCGTGGGGCGTGCCGGGTCGTGTTTGGTATGTGTGCGCTCGTGAGGTTGAATGCTACAAGATGATGTATGCGGCATGTGTGTGACTAGAAGGGAAGTGCCACTTCTAGAACTTGGTGTGTGTGTGCAGTAGGTGTGCTGGCGCCTGATTGGCTGAAGCCGGCCGGGCCTTCCCCCACCAGGCTGGTTCCACCCCCCTGGGGTGCGTCCAGTGTCCCTGGCCTGGCCAGTAACCTGAAATTCCTTATAACCAGTTCTGGCTGGTTCTCTCCCTGCCTGCCCCTTTTGGAGACAAAGGAAGCTCCTGTATAAAAGGAGGGTGGGCCCTCTTCTCTCTCTCTTCCTCTTCCTCTCTTCCTGCTTGGAACCCTGCCAGGGTCATGCTGCTGCGTGGGCTCAGGGTTGGCTGGCCTCCCTGGGCCCTGCCCTGCTCCTGAACTGCTGATGTCCCTTTTTCCCTTCCAAGAGCTGATGTGCTCCCCCTGAACTCCTGGACTCCCTATGGATCCTGCCTGCTATGGCCCTAGTGCCTGGGAGCGCTTTCCTGCTGTCCCGGCGCCTCGGGCGGGTCATTCACCCTTCTAGCGCTTGGGAGCGCTTTCTCACTGTCCTAGCGCCTTGGGGCGCTCATGCGTGTTTCTAAGCGCTGGGAGCGCTCTCTTCCACCAGCCGGAGCCCACCCGGCATTGGCCCCGTTCGTGTGGGGGGCCCGAGCCCCCAGCGAGTGCCTACCTCGCTTGCCCCGTTCGCGCTACCTTTATCGAGGGAGCCTACTCCTCGTACTTCCCCCGAGTTCACCGCCGCAGCCCGGGACCCCTCGGGAGGCCCTCCCCCGGGCCGCGCTGGGATTGGCTGCCCCGCTGATGACGTCTCCCCGGGCCGCGCTCTGATTGGCCGGCGGCCCGGGGAACCCTGGAAGACGACCGGAGAGAGCCGAGAAGGCAGGGGCTGGCGGGAGCCTACTCCGCGCCCCTGCGTCCCCCAAGAGGACTGCCGCTTCCCCCCCGGGGCCCCCCAGGAGCGAGAGGGCGCCCCGGAGAGCGAGAGAGACCGGCGCGCTCGCCGACCGGTGAGTGATGCAGGAGGGGAGGCGGGGCATCGGGTCACATTGCCGGTGGCCGCCCCTCCCCTCCCGCGTGTGCAGTCAAGTGGTTCGAGGCCCGGGGGCCCTCCAGTAATGCCGGGTCCCCCGAGGGGGACCCCGCCTGGCCATACTTTGCCCCCCTGAGCCCCGAGAGGCTCCCTCTACAGTTTTGGCCCTCCGAGCCCGCGAGGCTCCGTCACGGCCCCCGGGGGCGCCCATTGATGCCGGGTCCCCCGAGGGGGGCCCCGCCTGCCCCCAGTTCTTGTCCTGAGCCCCGAAGAGGCTCCAACGTGTCCTGGCCCCCGAGCCCCGAGGCGGCTCCAACGTGTCCTTATGCCTGGGCCCCGAGTGGCCCCACCACGTGTCCCTGGCCCTGCCTGGGCCCCGAGTGGCCCCACCACGTGCCCCCGGCCCTGCCTGGGCCCCGAGTGGCCCCACCACGTGTCCCTGGCCCGGCCTGGGCCCCGAGTGGCCCCACCACGTGTCCCTGACCCTGCGAGAGGCTCCACCATTGCCCCCTGTCCCCCCAAGCCTGCAGGGCTATGTCCAAGTCCCCCAGCGGCCCAGCACTTAGTGGGCCGCTGCCACGTTTAGGTTTGCCCCGGGCCCCTTGCAGCCCACTCTGGACATCGAGACTCTAAGGCGCCCCTTGCCCCAGGAAGGCCATCTGGCCTAGGGGGTGCTACTGACTAACATCAAAGTGATACTGAGAACTCTTAAATGTTGCCCTGCTGATAGGGGCCTCTGTTGTGTTGTGTACCTTGCCTCATGTAAGTCTATGCTGGTTAGAGTGAGTTCTATTGCTAGTCCTATGAGACCCCGGGGCGTGACGTGTTCTAATGCTAAGCTCCTGGTGATTATGTGTTCTAGTCCTAGTCCGAGGAAGCTCCCAGTTGTTATATGTTCTAAATGCCAACTCCATCATGTGCACCTTCCGGACAGTGGTCCCTTGGCCCTGCCCTGTACCTTTCCCCTGGTGACCCCTGCCGTGCCTCGAGCACATTGTAAAGTGTATGTTCCTATGTGTCCTTCTTAATATAAAGACTATTTTCATATATACTTTGCGTGGAGTTTCTTTTGTGGGAGGCCTGGGATGTTGCTGTTGGTGGGTGCTTGCGCAAATGCTTCACACATGTCCTCCGAGATAGGCCTGACTGCCCGCGCCGCGTTACCTAGAGGGCGAGTAGGGGTCGACTTTACATAGGAGTGGCGGTCTCTGACTGGCTGTGGCGCAAGCCCTGGCCGGCCGGGGGTCCCATTTCCTACACCATTGCAAACAATATTCAGCACCCACTTGTCCTGAGTAATTTTTCTCCACTCTGCCAGAAAAAATTGGATGCTTCCACCTACCGGAGTGGGTAACGGATCCGGGGGAAGTAAGCGCTCAGGGCCGGGCCTTTGGTCGCTGGTGCCGACTGTGGCCGCCTCTGCCCTTCGGGCGCTTCTGGAACGGCCTTCGGAACTGCTGTTGTTGCTGTGGCTGTCCCGAAGCTTGGCCACGCCCTCTGCCCTGTCCACCGAACCGTCTTTGGAACGGGCGGTACGATTTCCTCGTCTCTTTGGACTTCTCCAGACCCACAGCCGTGAGTGTTTCGGCCTCCGCCTTCATGCGGGCCATTTCATCATCCGCATGTTTCCCAAATAGGGTTTCGCCAGAGAATGGAAGATTTGCAACCCTTTGCTGTGCGTCAGGTTTCCGTGATGTAAGGCGTAGCAAGGCATGTCGTCGCTGGTTAATCCCATGGCAAAAGCCATGCGCCGCCAAGAGGGACAAATCGGCTTCAGCGCTGATAATCTGATTCGCCACCAGCATCCCCTCATTTAGCACCTCCTGGAAATCTTCCCTCTTTTCACAAGGCAGGTGTTCCGCAAACTGCTGGAGGGAATCCCAGAGGGCACGGTCATAGCGTCCCAACAAAGCTGTGGCACTCGCAGCCTTCATAGAGGTCGCCGATGTTCCACACACCTTCCTTCCAGCCGAATCCATCCATCTAGACTCTTTGTCTGGGGGGACTGTGGATGACGGGGTGGTAGCATGCTGTTTGCGAGCTGCCGTCACTATCACAGAATCTGGAGGAGGTTCCACCCTTAGAAAAGCCGGATCAGAATCGGGAGCCCGGTATTTTTTCTGCAGTCTCGAGGGGGCCACCTTAGTCACCGCCGGGGTGGGAAAAAGGTCCATGGGCGGTTCCTCCAGGCCCGGCACCAGTGGCAGTAGTGGACAAGACAGGTGTTTCTGGTGCAGTGTCTCGAAAATTACTGATGTCTTGGGCGTGGGCACCATCAACGAGATGCCCAATTTTGCTGTGCCTCTTAACAGGACATTGTGAAAAGCCACCAGATCATCAACCGGCGACACCCTTGTGTCCGGTGACCCGACAAAGTCGGAGAGTAGTCCCTGGTCCTTGAGGACCTCGAATGGGAGCGAGACCTGCGCCTCCTGTGGCGGCGTCTCGACTGCGTGGATGACCTATTGCGTGACCGGTCCCTCCTCCTGGAGCGAGAGCGCGACCTCCCAGTTTGTGGGCGCTCAGCCGGTTTCCGTGGAGGCGTGTTCCGTGGCCTATCCTGGGGTCTTGGTCTAGGAGTCCCCTTAGGTGGTGTAGGAAGAGGAGGCAGTGACGCCGACCTTGGAGGAGGAACAGGAGGGATCTCCGACCGAGGGGCAAGCCCATGCGGTGGAAGTGGTGGTGGTGGTTGTCCTGAGGGAGGAAGTGGTGGAAGAGGAGGGTTGACGGGAGGAAACTCCTTAGGTACAGGGGGAGGGGGAGCCTTCGGCCGAGGTGGTGTATATACCACCGAGTACACCGAGCCCGGTGACTTCTTCGGAGGAGGGGACTGCGAACCAGCCCCTCCAGTAGGTGATCGCCGTCTCCGGCACCTTCCACCATACTCAGCGTGACTTCTGGCGCCAGAACTCCTTCTGCGCCACTTAGGAGAGTAGGAACAACTCCTGGACGTCGACCTCTTCTTCCTCGACGCCGAACGCCGCCTCCGCGACGTCGACCATTCCATTCTCGACGATGAGCGTCGACTCTTCCTTGACACCGTCCGCTTCCTCGAGGTCCTCGATGTCGAGGATCCCCTCGACGCCGACCGTCTTCTCGACGGCGACCGGCGGTATCGCCTCGACGGCGAGCGCCGACGCCTGTCGCTTCTCCTTCGACAGCTCGACGCTGACGTCGACGAAGACGCCGCCGACGGTGGTTTCGACTGCGACCTACCCAGGCTCTTCGACGTCCAATCTTCATGCCGTCTCGACCCGGACACCCCGGGGAGATGGGGAACACACCACAGTCATCCCTCTTGACGTCCTCGTCGATGCAATCGACGCCGACGGAGACCGGGACCGTTTGCTGGTCTTCCTGCCTCTGGGGAGCCCCCCAGAGGTCTCAGCAGAGGGAACCTTCCCAGCCTGCCCAGACCCACCTGCAGCCGGCAGTCGTCTCTCCTTCCGGCCTTGAAGCCTAATCTTCAGCCTTTCCCTCAGGGTCCTTGCTGAAAGGTGCTGGCAGATGTCACATTCTTCAGGGACATGTGCTTCAGGGAGACAGATAATGCAGACGTCGTGTGGATCAGTCTTGGACTTCTTCCTTCCACATGCTGGGAATTTGTCGAAAAGAGCAGGCATTTTAGAGCCCTAAAAAGCCTGAACAAACACACAGGAGTTCAGGGAAACACCAAGAAATATAAACTGCAAACACTTTTATAAAAAAAGTGAACAAAAATCCAATAAACCCTTGAAAAACGGAGAGCTCAATGCCAGGGTCCTGTTAGCAGGAGCCGGAAAAAAGAACTGAAAGTAAAAGGGACCTGCTGTGCATTCTGGGATACTGGGAGAAGTTCTGGAAAGTTCTCTTAAAGGCACAGTATCCTATTTAAGCCACATAATGGCAGCCTATGGGGCTTGTCTGTCCATGCCTTCCTCTCTATCATTCCAGAGTCTTTTTACTGGTAGAGGCAAGTTTCCCTATGGAAGAAACTGGACAGGCTGTGTTATGTGTGGTGTGGTTTGGTGGAATATTTTTGATTGCCGGGGTCCACGCACATGGGCGGGACTATTCACTAGATTATGACTATACACAGAGATCCCCTACTACAGAATCTGCAGTTAGTAGTCACTACCAGAAATAAAGAATGTTACCGTAGTATATTCTGAGCCCACTATTGCTCTAAATACAGAGGCTCTATTTCTCTCCTAAAGACAGTTTCAGACGCTTTAGAATTTTAAGAGAATAGCGTGCAGATGAAGACTGCCTTCACGTGACTGCCATCACAAAACCTTCTGCTTAAAAGGTAAGGTGTTATTCACTGCTTTAAAACAAATGAAGGTTACTGTTTATTTCTAGAAACAGGTTTATTCATTAGGAACGCCCACACCACGATCATCCTTATGGCTAGGTTGATTGAACACCACATTGTTGTCATTAGCATAGTTGTGAGATTATGCACAGCTATAAACCCGATGAGACCACTAAAAGGACATTCATCAAGGAGAATGACCTATCACTCACACATGTATTTGCTGACCTGCCCTACAGAAACGATTACAGCTGTTTCACAGTTGCCTCTGTCATTTCAGCATCAGCCTATATTCTGAGGCCAGAATACCAAGAACAGAAATGTTAATAACATCAAACTGGGTGATCTCTTGAAAAACTATTGATGGCCTGTTTCTTGGTGGCATCCAATTCTCATTGACTACAGTCACATTCTGGTATAGGGATGTTGTACCAAAACTCAATGTTACTCCTAATTTTCTGGATTATACCCGAACAAATGCAGTTGCAGGGTGTTTCACCATTTCCTTGTGGAAATTTATGAATTCTTACCCTGAGTCAGAATTTAGAAGAAAGTTGATTAAGCTACCAGATAAGTTTCTAAAAATGCCACCAAGTTACTGGAACAGCAGGGGTATTTAGAAGAGCAAAAGAGCCTGATAAACAATATGGCCTAGTGATCATTTTAACACGACTGATGGCTTCCAAGTATTGTACTATTGAATTTTTAGATTATGAATTGGTTTTGTAAGAATCTGATGAAAATCTTAATTTCTAACAGGGGGATTTCGGTTAATCACCCGCCTGCATAATAACTCTACTTCTGGATTGTAAATGTTTCTAATTGAAATGTTATGATACTAAATAATTAAGATAAACTATGCCATGTTTTAACTTGACATAGCGAGCTAAAAAGGCATTGATTCAACAATCGCTATGCTTCGTCGAGGGTAATGGCACCTTCAACTTTTCCAGGAAATATTTCAGTTAATCAAATGTAATGCAGCTATCACAGACAAAATAGTATATGGCGCAATCAGTATCATATACTGCCTCTTGCAGAAATAATAGTAAAATAAAGTAATCACTGAAAAATAAATGATTCTTAGACTCTAGATTCCTTTGAAACCCAAATGTTGGATTAGGGCCCTCTTCTATTACCATAATGCTAAAATGTTAATGTTTAATGCATAATAAAATTGGGCGGAGTCTAAGTAGGACCGATAATCTTAGATGCGTGTTACACAAGGGGCAAGATTGGGACACCGGGAGAGTTGTACTCTCAATCTTTCTCCCTGGTTCGAATTGCAAATGTACAGTGAGCAACTGGAGGATGGGACCTGAAACCACAGAGAACACAATGCCTAAGCACAGTTCACAGCAGCAGCCATGTGGTTGAAGAATGGATTGTGTTGCACAGTGAGTTGCAAGGCAGAAGGTGATGAATGTTGTCTGCCTCTCACGTTCACAGTATAATATGTGCTCACTGATACCCTTCCTATTACGAGGCCACAGATGGCTGGGAGAGGTCTTTACTTCACTCAGCCATAATGAGCTTTAACATTGTTCTATGTACTGCTGGCTGCTTTGAGTTAAAGAGCAGGAAATTATGCAAGGGTTGA
Organism: Lissotriton vulgaris; assembly: GCF_964263255.1. Taxonomy (NCBI): domain Eukaryota; kingdom Metazoa; phylum Chordata; class Amphibia; order Caudata; family Salamandridae; genus Lissotriton; species Lissotriton vulgaris. The sequence goes on from NC_141689.1 coordinate 1,314,076,252, forward strand.
GGAGGGGGTGTTGATCCCCAAATATCCTACACATTCTCACACCCCATCTCTATCCCCATTTCAGACTTCTCCATACGAAAACTACTGGTATTTTTGCACTACATGCTGGCCATGGGTTTAACAGTCAAGAGATCCCAGAGCCATCATTTTAACACACTGGCCTAAGGCCAGACCCAAAGACTGCCACTCTCCACTGGTGGGGGGAGAAGCGTGCTCCCCACATTTATGAGTAACCAATAAGAGGAGGGCATACTCTTCATCTAGGTGCATCACCGTCATACTTGGCACTGAAATGGACTATTTCACAGAGCCCCGGAGAAGACAACGTGCCGTGTAATGGGGACAACAGCACGAAACAAAATGTGGCCTTCAATCTTTGATTTTGGGGTGCTCAGCCGTACTGGAGGTCGTGATGTGTTGTAGAGTTTGCCTCAGAGGACAAAAGGTTGGCTCTGAGCTCATATTTTAACTTTCACCAAATGTTTGACACAGTGGAGGAAAACTTTCATAACATACATTTTAAACTAGGACAAATTTGTTGTAGACCGGGTCCACAGGGCGCTCATGCAGAAACCCACATCGGAGGCTCGCCCACGGCCAGTTATTGCAAAACTGTTGAACTACCTTGATCGTGATGCCATATTGAAATAGGCTTGGGTCAAGGAGCCCCTGCTATATGACAATGCACGCATCCTTATTTTCCCTGACTATACGCGACTGGTGCAGCAATAGCTACAATCATTTATGGTAGTGAAGGCTCGCCTGAGAGACCTCAAGCTTCCCTATACTCTCCTGTATCCTGCCCACCTACGGGTGGTGTACCGGTCCCGCTTGCGCTTTTTTGATACTCCAGAGGATGTATTCAAATGGACCGATAAGACAGTGCGAGCGAGATGGCCAGGAGAGGTCCCCGGGGTCAGCTGAAGGGCAACAGAAGGTCACGGTCTCGGCGTCGCTCCCAGTCCTGTGGCACTCCCTCTCGGGGAGGTTCCCTATCTGGGCGACAGATGTCGGCAGATTGATGTATGGGTTCCTGAGGAGCTGCGGAATTCTAGACTGCTGAATTCTCATCTGAGAGACTATGACATGGGCCGGATTCTTCGCCAGGCCCTTGCTGGCAGGGGACATGCCCAGTAGACATGGGCTCTAAGTTGGGGATCCATTGGTCGGGGTGGCTTCCGTCCCCCCCGTTGGGGTTTGGGGCTTAGCCCTGCCGCGACAGATGCTTCAATGTTTTTGAGGTGTAGGGTGGGGGGTTTGTTTATGTTTACAGATTGCACACTCGCTGATGTCCGTTACTCTTCCCATATGTACCGACAGGTCCCTATGTTTGCTATAGTGGTAAATGTCCGCTCAGATGGCCGATACATCCCATAGGGGGCAGGTGACCCCAGGTACCCTCCGCATTGTCAGTTGGAATGTCCGCGGTGCCCTGGATAAAACGAAACGCTGGGCCATACTTCACCAAGCAAAGCAGGCTGGGGCCGATATACTTATGTTACAGGAAACTCACCTCATGGGTACAAAGGCCCTTTTCCTCCAGAGATATGGGTTTCAACAGGTCTTCCTATCCAGCTTTGCTAGGGGTACACAGGGGTTGCTATACTGATACACCACAGGGTCCCCTACATTCATGACAAACAGTGGACAGACACACAGGTGCGCTACTTGTTTCTTCGGGGCAAGATCGGGGCGGACCCCCTGGTGCTGGGTAGTCTTTATGCTCCCCTTCCCTTGCAATGGAATCTGGTGGAGCGGCTTATGACCTTGTGGGCAGATATGCCAGATGCACTCTCTGTGGTTGGTGAGGGCTGGAACGACATCAAGGAGCTGGCCAGGGATCGATGGCGGGCTGGGGGAGGTTCGGAAAGTGGTCACCCCACGAGATTGCACGCCTTAGTTGATGTATGGCGGCGCCTTCCCGGCAATAGCCGGGAATTCACCTTCCTATCTGCGGTCCATGATTCTTACTCCAGAATTGACTATCTCTTTGTTCCCAGGGTGGCTGCGGGAAGGGTAGTGTCGGCGGAGATTCTGCCCCAGGGCCTATCAGATCACTCTCCGGTGGCCCTCACGCTCCAGATGGGTCGAGGGCACCAACCGTTCAGATGGCGCCTCTCTGTATGGCATTTGCAGAAAGATGATTACCAAGAACATATGAGTGCAGCTATTGATCACTATCTGGCGGCCAATGGGGGGTTTGTCTCTAGCGCCGAGACATTGTGGGAGGCAATGGAACCCGCACTGAGGGGGGTAGATATTTCCTGGTGGGTGGCGGGCCGTAGGGAGGAGCTACTGCAAGCGGAGGCAGGAATAGCAGCACTTGAACGCCGGAGCCGGGAGCCAGAGGGTGGCCAGCTTAGGAGGCAACTACTGATGGCTCAACAGAACTATGCTGCTCTTCTGATGGACGAGGCCCGTCAAGCCTGATTGGCGGCGCGTAGCAGTGTATATCAATGGGGGAACAAGTCCAGCAAGATGTTGCATCGACTGTCAGGGAACCTTCCATTCCCAGGCCCTGCCAGGTGTCTTGGGTCCAGTGGGTGAACCGATTACGGACCCCACGGCCATCGCGGAAAGTTTGGTGCCTATTACGCAGACCTATATGCCCGCAAGGAATGCCTATCGGCCGCCGTCATAGATAAATTCATAACTGACCTACCACCAAAAATTGTATCAGATGAGGTGAGGGAACAATTGGAGCTACCACTGACAAGACGAAGATCTGGGCATGGCCCTGTGGGGAACTGAACCCCGGGGAGGGGCCAGGACCCAACGGGTTCCCCAGTGAATTCTTTAGACACTACTTTGTGCAGTTGCCGCCCCCAACCCCCCCCCCCCCCCCTTTTTCGACCTGTGGTGGAGGAGGCTCGGGAACGGGGCTCGCTTCCCCCGGACTGGAGGCATGCGGAGGTGGTGGTGTTCCATAAGCCGGGCAGGCCCCCGGAGCAGCATGCCTTGTATCGCCCTATTTCCCTATTAAATGTGGAGGCAAAGGTTCTGGCCAAGGCCTTGGCCAATCGCCTCTTGCCTCACATTTCTACATTGGTGCACCCTGACCAGGCTGGGTTCATGCCCCAGAGGGCAACTAGGCACAACATTAGGCGAGCGCACGTAGCAATGGGCGCTATTCGGCAGTTGGGTGAACCAGCGGCGCTCTTATTGGCCGATATGGACAGGGCGTTTGACTCCCTGAGTTGGGTGTATCTATTTGCCTTGTTGCGCAGACTATTTTGGACTGCGCTTTGTCTCCTATTTAACGCTCTTATTCGGAGATCTGACTGTGTCAGTGCGGGTGGCTGGGGCGATCTCGTCCACTTTTTCCATCAGGCTGAGCACACGGCAGGGCTGCCCCCTGTCCCCGCGCTAGCTATGGAGCCTTTAGTTACATGGGTGCGCATAGATGCGCAGATTCTGGGATTTGAGTGGGCGCCAGATCTGTCCGATGGGATCACATTATATGCGTACGATGTCCTCTTCTTCCTTACATTGTAAATTGCTATGGGGTAACCCAGTATCCCTCAGAACCTGGGCAAAACAGTTTAGTATATAGGGACCCGCTATTCTCAAGCATCAGGGATCGAACTTCCTAGAAGCCGGATGGCTCAATTTGAAGGGTGATTATTCCGAACACCCACCGGGTTCCTATCCAAGAAGGGCCCCTAGGCGCCAACTCACTACCCCACCCTCCTAAGTCGTGAAGAAGACCCGCCCCAGACCCACAATCAAGGCGTCCAAGGGTCGAAACGTCGATGATATCATAATCATCGGACCAGTAGAGAATATTCAGTTACTAAGGCCAAGTGAAGTGGCGTACTGAATGAATTACAATTAAATACGGAAACTGGCCTGTAAAGTGTTCACGAAAAACACCCAAAACACCCCCTTTCCTTCACTCACATGTATATAATTCACTTTCTCACGACTGCACTATATGTCACACTGCACACACTTTATTTATATGCACCGTTTGTTACTAAGTAATTTTGGATTTTTTGATTCATTTACATGTATCATAAACAAGGTACTCATGAATGAAACTAATTCATTGATTAAAATATATTGTTACTCTGTTCTCCTTGGTATGGGATGTGCTGTTGGACCATGCTTTCATTTGATGATTGTCCAAAGTAATTTATCATCAATTAAGAAATAATCTTGGAAAGATGGATATACATTTTGAAGTAATCAGTTTACATACCCGACAGAACCATTGTATATACTAAACTCTTCTTCATTACAGCAGTAGACAGGACAGGGCCGCGGCTATTGCGCATTATGCAAATTTTTGGGGAGACGTCTGAACTTTATATGAATCCCCATAAGGCCACATCATGGATTCTGAGAGCTCAGACGGGAATGGGCGTGTGGGCTTCATCGGTTCAGTTGGCCGTGGGGGGACTGAAATACCTGGGTGTGTTCTTATCAGATGTACCTGCCGTCTCCTGGGTGCGTAACTTGGTTCCGGAGTGGGAACGGATCCGGGAAGATCTTAAAACCTGGTCCGGTATGCCTCTTGTCATTATATGGCAGACCGTCGATATTCAAGATGGTTGTGCTTGCCGGGCTCCTCTATCAGCTACAAAATCACCCATATCTGATTCCGCCCAAATTGTTCCGGCAGGTGAATGCAGCGCTTGTGCAGTTTTTGTGGGTGGGGGGACAGGTGCGCGTAGCTTTGCGCACATGCTTCCTGTCCACCTACTGCGGCGGCTAGGGTACTATGATGTTCTCTCGTACTACCAAGCCTCGCATTTGCTGGTCCTTAACGAGTGGTGGTACAGCGATAGGGGAGACCCGGCGAAAGCAGTTGAGCGGCAACTTATGGGGCACCACTCACTACATGCAATTCTATATTCAGCGCCTTTGCGGGGTTCACTGCCTTCGGTTACACGGGCGGTGTTCCTGATTTGAAGACAGGCATTGCGACGAATGGGGTGGTGGAACACTCTGACTCGGGAAACACCCCTCTGGGATAATGGGCACTGACCCCAGCTGGCGGCTCTGCAGGGGTTCCGGGGGTGGGACCACATAGGCATCTCAGACCTGGGCGATGTTACGAGAGGCCGGACGCTCAAATCCTTTCAAGACCTTCAGAAAGAATTTCTTATGCCACGGTCCCAGTTTTATCGCTACCTTCAATTTCGGCATGCCCAGTCCCCTACTTTGGAGGGCCTTGAATCACTACCGGAATTCAGCCCATTGGAGGCTAAGGTTTTTATGGGAGATTTAAATGACAGGAAAATTTCACAGATCTATCAATCCCTGGTTACTCATTGCTACCCCACTCTACAGAAGCTTCGGGGAGACTGGGAAGAGGATACAGAAAGAGGCAAGAGAGGTGCATAACCAGACAGGAAAGGTGCAGAAAGAGAGAAAATGTATGCAGAAAGAGGCAAGAGAGGGGTAGAGAGGTGGAAGGGGGTACAGAAAGAGGCAAGATGGGGCAGAAAGAAGTAAGAGAAAGGCAGAAAGAAGAGCAGTGCAGAAAGAAGCAAGAGAAGTGCAGAAAGAAACGATAGGTGGAAAAATAGGGAAGAGGGGTGCAGAGAGAGGCATGAAAGGTGCAGCAAGTTGCAAAAGAGATGTAGAAATAAGCAAACACTGCAGAAAGAAGAGGTGCAAAAAGAGCCAAGGGGATGCAGAAAGAGGCAAGAGGGGGTGCAGAAAGAGACAGGGGGTGCAGAAAGAGACAAGGGGTACAGAAAGAAGCAGGTGAAGTGCCAAAAGAAGCACATGAGGTGCAGAAAGTTGCAAGAGAAGTGCAGAAAGAAGCAAGAGAAGTGCAGAAAGAAGCAAGAGAAGTGCAGAAGTTGCTGGAAGAAGCAACAGAGGTATAGAAAAAAGCAGAGAAGTGCAGAAAGAGGAAAGTAAGATGCAGAAGAAGCAAGAGCAGGCCAGAAAGAACCAACAGAGGTGCAGACAGAGGTAAGAGGGATACAGAAAAAAGTAGGAGAGGTGCACAAAGAGGCAAGACAAGTATAGAAAGAGGCAGGAGGGGTGCAGAAAGAAGCAACAGATGTGCTGAAAGAGGTGTGATGGGTGCAGAAAGAGCAAGAAGTGCAGAAAGAAGAAACAGGCGTACAGAAAGAGGCAAGAGAGGGGCAGAAACGGCCAGGAAAGGTTTCAGAAAGAGGGAACAGGGGTGCAGAAAGACGCAACAGAGGTGCAGAAAGAGAAAACAGGGTGAAAAAGAGGCAAGAGGGGTGCAAAAAGAAGCAAGTGAGGGGCAGAAAGAGACAACAGAGGTCCAGAAGGAGGCATGAGAGGTGCAGAAATAAGCAGGAGAAGAGCAGAAAGAGGCTAGAGAATTGCTGAAAGAAGCAACAGGGGTGTGGAAAAAAGCAAAAGAAGTGCAGAAAGAGGCAAGAGAGGTGCAGAAATAGGTAAGAGGTGCAGAAAATGGCAAAAGAAAAGCAAAAGGGATGAAAAAATCTTAGAAGAAGGGTGCAGAAAGAAGCAAGAGAGGAGCAGAAAGAAGCAAGAGGGGTGCATAAAAGGGGCAATAAAAGTGCACAAGGAGGCAAGAGAACTGCAGAAAGAGGCTAGAAAGTTGCAGAAATAGGCAAAAGGGGTAAAGAAAGAGGGGAACAGGTATGCAGAAAGAGGGAACAGGTGTGCAGAAAGAGGCAAGAGGTGCCAAAAGAGGGATGAGGGGTACAGAAAGGTGAGAGGGATTCATAAATTAGCAAAAGAGGTCCAGAAAGAGGCAATAGGGGTACAGAAAGGGGCAAGAGAAGTGCAGAAAGAAACAACAGACACTGAAAGAGACTAGAAGGGTGCAGAAAGAGGCAGAAAGAGGCAAGAGAAGTGCAGATAGAGGCAAGAGAGATGCAGAAAGAAGTGAGATGCAGAAAGAAGCAAGTGAGGTTCAGAAAGAGGCAAGAGAGGTTCAGAAAGAGGCAAGAGAGGTATAGAAAGAGGCAATATAAGTATAGAAAGAGGCACTTGAGGTGCAGAAAGATGTACTCGAGGTGCAGAAAGAGGCAAGAGAGGTACAGAAAGAGGCAAAAGAGGTACAGAAGGAGGCTCGAGAAGTGCAGAAAGAGGCAAGAGAAGTGCAGAAGGAAGAGAGTGAGGTACAGAAAAGAGGCAAGAGAGGTATAGAAAGAGGCAAGAGAGAAGCAGAAAGAGGAAAGAAAGAAGCAGAAAGAGGCAAGAGAGAAGCAGAAAGAGGCAAGAGAGAAGCAGAAAGAGGCAAGAGAGAAGCAGAAAGAGGCAAGGGAAAAGCAGAAAGAGGCAAGGGAAAAGCAGAAAGAGGCAAGGGAGCAGTGGCGGTGCGTCCATTGGGGGCGTTGGGGCGTGCCCCACTAGCCATGGACGACCGTCACCCTGCTCAAACAACATACAAGCTTTTTTAATTTCATTTTCAAAATTATTTCTAAGAGCACACTACGCACTTGTGACTCGCCTGGAGAGAGCTACTTCTGCCGAGACAAGCCCGACTGAACCGGGGACATCATGCTGCGGAAGGACTGTGGGGGCGGGGCTGCGGCAGTGAGTGACAGCGCAGCAGAATGGAGATTTACTTAGCCAGCATCTACAGCAGTGAGTGTCAGTATGCGCATGTCAATTTTAGGCCTAGTAATTTTTAGTACTGGCCCGTGCATGCGCACACGCAGTACTGCTTCTGTCCTCCCTTAATTGTAACTCGGAGATTGGCAGGGACCCGGGCCCCCGGTTCTCATTATGGGCAGGAATGACCCCTGCTCTTAGCCAATCCTGGTGCAGTAGCGCTGCTAATGCTGCGCCAGGATTGGTTGGAGTCACTGTGCTGAGTACAGATGGTGCCCCCGCGCATGGGTGTGGTGGTGACTGCTCATGTCGCATTGCATGGCCAATCACACCATGGCATATGCGAAGCAGCCATGCAGTGGATTGGCCAGGCATTTCCTCTAGTGTTGACGTCACCGCGCCCAGCGAGCTAGTGCCTGTGCTACAGTACACGAGTCACGAGACGACGAGTCACAAGAGTGTCCAGTCCAGTCATCGTCGTGTGTGTAGTAGTGCTCTGCTCACCTCGTGCTTGGCTCGCCGTTGTTTGTAGTGTACACTAAGACAAGTACAGTGAAGTCATAGTCAAAGTAAGTTTTGTTTTTTTGTTACACAGTCACTGTGTGACAGTGTCTGTTTGTGTACAGTGAGGGGGGCGTGTGCCTGGCGGGGGTGGGGGGTGGGTGGGCCGGCATGCATCATCTGATGTCGGGGGGGCCGTAATCGTCCGACGACTAGGCTGGTGGCGCGCGGCGTATTAAGCCTGCCTCAGGCAGGCCTCGGCTCGGAGGCAGTAAGTAGTTGGTGCGCATGCAGACAAAACAAAATCTGTGTGTCTAATCTATTTAGAATACGATGAATAGATTAGACACACAGAATGTGTTTTGTCTAAGCGGCAGTGCGCACTTAAAACTAAACCCGGCCTGAGAGGCGGCCTCCAGTAACTGCTTCGACCTGTCATCTGCGCACCGACTGCTTGACATATAACAAAATGGTGATAATGGCGTCGCCATTATCACCATTTTGTTACTTGTCATGGTAGTCGAGCTGCCCCTCACCCAGCCCAGTGGCCGGCAAGTATGGCGTTAGACTCCATCCCATGTTACACAGCATCCCTGTGCTACTGACTCTGGACCTGCCAGCCCCTCCGACACCTTACACTGAGGGTAAACCTCTCCATCCCATGTTCCACAGCATCCCTGCGCTACTGACCCCTGCCAGCCCCTACAACACCTTGCTGCACCAAGGTGGCCTGTAGGTAAACCTCTCCATCTGTTCCATCCCTGCGCTCCTGACCCCTGCCAGCCCCTCCGACACCGCAGGCCTCCTGTACCCACCCCCGAGGCCTCGGTGTCACTGCCAGCTATTGAGCGCCATGTAGAGCTGGGGGGGGTGGGTGGCTCCAAGCACTGCAGGACGCAGCCCCATGCCGCCGTCTTGCAGATGCCTCAATGGGAGGTGGGGGCCTCCGTTGTACGTACCTCTGCTCAACAGCTCAAGTTTAATTCTATTTTAAAGTCATCAATATTCCTACCTCACTTAGCTAATTAACATTTGCTATTTAGGCAGCTGGGGGAATCTCTCGACTGACTGGCATGCATTGCTGCCACCATGCATCATTTTTTGCAGAGGTTTATGTTTTTTAGCAGAACAAAACCTTTACGCATTTCGTATTGCTTCACATTCAAATGAATGCGAGCCTGTGAAACCCAAACATTCCCATAGAGACTTCCATTTCAGGGTGTCACAGAGATGAAGCACCAATGCTGCTTGGATTACTATTATTTTGGAGTATTGAGGAATTATTGACTTTTAGAATATGCATTTAAGCACTTTTCTATTTTTTATTTGTGGTTTTTCGGTTTGGAGATGAGGGTGGGTAAATCAACAGATAATGGGAGGAGGAGGAGGTGGTGTTTTAAAAGCAGGGGGGTTGTTAAACAATGGCGGCAAGCGAGGGTGGTGGGTTCACTTCACACAACAAATGCATGAGGAAGGCAAAGCTGCCAACCTTGAAACTGGGGAACTGGGTGAAAGTCTTTAGAACAGCCTGTCCTACAGCAGCTTGCTGTTTGAAGTGTACATCTACACAAAAGTGTTTAGTAAATGTATGTATGGTTGTCCATGTGGCTGCTCTACATATGTCTTCTAGAGGAATGTTTCCAAGGAAAGCCATGAATGCCCCTAACTTGCGTGTTGAATGCGCTCGTGGGGGAACTGTTAATGTGCGTTTAGCTTTCTGATAACAAATCTGTATGCACTTAACAATCAATCTGGCTATACCGGATTTGGAAATGGGGTTGCGTTTGTGCTGTGGTGAAAAGGCAACAAACAGTTGCTTAGTTTTCCTGAAAAGTTTTGTTCTGTCTATATAGTACAGGAGAGCTCTCTTTACGTCTAGTGTATGTAGAGCTCTTTCTGCCACTGAATCTGGATTTGAGAAGAACACTGGCAGTTCTATCGTTTGATTGATGTGAATCTGGGACACCACCTTTGGCATAAATTTAGGGTTTGTACGCAGCACTACCCTATTCGCGTGAATTTGGATGAATGGCTCCTGAATAGTTAGGGCTTGCAGCTCACTAACTCTTCGAAGTGATGTAATCGCCACTAAAAAAGCCACTTTCCACGTTAGGAACTGTATTTCCCACGAGTGTAGTGGTTCAAAGGGTGGTCCCATCAGTCTGGTGAGAACCACGTTTAGGTTCCAGACAGGTGAAGGTGGGTGTCGCGGAGGAATCACTCGTTTGAGTCCCTCCATGACAGCCTTAATAGCAGGCACTCTGAAGAGTGAAAGATGTTGCCTGTTCTGAAGATAAGCTGCCACTGCAGCTAAATGTATACGTATGGGACTGTATGCTAGATTGCATCTATGGTTTCCACTTCGCCGCATAGCACACTCTGGTGGTGGGTCTTCTGGCCTCCTTGATAATATTCATACAGTCAGGAGGCAAGTTTAGGTAACCAAATTCTATGACTTCAGGAGCCAGATCGCAAGGTTCAACTGTTGCGGATCTGGGTGCTGAATGTCTTCATGGCTCTGCGTTAAAAGCCTTTGATGAGGCACCACGGAAAGTTCTAGGAACGTGGTGTACCATGGTTGCCTCGCCCACGTTGGAGCAACTAGGATGAGTGTCATGGAGTGTTGTCGCAGTTTGTGTGCCACTAGTGGTATGAGCGGGGCTGGGGGAAAAGCGTACGCAAACCTGTCTGACCAGTTCATCCATATCGCATTGCCCTGAGACTGCGGATGTGGAAACCTGGCGGCGAAGCTTTGGCATTTTGCGTTTTCCCTGGTGGCGAACAGGTCTATCTCTGGGTGACCCCACTGCTAGAAGTACGGTTGTAGCACCGAGGGATGAATCTCCCACTCGTGCATTTGGTGGCTGTGTCTGCTGAGCAGATCCGCCATCTGGTTGTCCCTGCCTGGGAGGTGTTCCGCCATGAGGAATATGTTTCTGTGGAGAGTGTGTCCCTCCCTGCTTTTGTATGTAGTACATGGCAGTCATGTTGTCCGTCCGGATCAACACGACTTTGTTGTATCTTGAACGCCTTCATTGCCATGAAGATTGCCATCAGTTCCAGCAGGTTGATGTGCATCTTCTTTTGCTGTGTCGTCCATAGTCCCTGCACTGTGTAATGGAGGACATGCGCTCCCCATCCCAGGAGAGATGCGTCCGTCGTAAGCACTATTTGTGGTACAGGCTCTTGGAACGGTCGTCCCTTGCAAAGGTTTTGTGGGTTCTACCAAAGCAGAGAGTGGTATGCACGACTGGTCACCAACACTAGGTCTTTCAATTGTCCTTGAGCCTGGTTCCACTGCCGTGCTAAGCACTCCTGAAGCGAACGCATGTGTAGTCTCGCGTGAGGGACTATGAAGATGCAGGAGAGGCCATCATGCCTATCAACTGCATAAACACCCATGCTGGGAGCGAGTATTGAGGTCTGAATTTTTGAATCAGTAATTGAATGCTGTTGATTCTTGCTGAGTTTGGCTGTGCCTTTGCTGCCAGAGTGTCTATCGTCGCTCCCAGGTACTGTTGTACTTGGGCGGGTTGAAGATGAGACTTTGGGTAGTTTAATGAGAATCCGAGGCTGTGTAGGAGAGGAATGGTGCGGGACATGTGGCTGGCACATTGCTGGGCTGACTTTGCTTGGATAAGCCAGTCGTCCACATATGGGTAGACGTGAATATGCTGTCTCCGTAGGTGGGCAGCCACTGTCGCCAGGCACTTGGTAAACACCATGGGGGCTTTTGTCACCCCGAAATGCAGAACCTTGAACTGGTAGTGCTGATTCTGTATGGTAAACCTGAGATATTTCCTGTGTGCCGGATGTATCAGTATGTGGAAATAGGCGTCTTTTAGGTCTAGTGTTGCGAGGAAATCGCCCTGACTGAGTAATGGTAGAACCTGCTGTAATGTGAGCATGTGAAAATGTTCTGACAAGATGTATTGGTTTAGGGGCCTGAGGTCCAGTATTGGCCTGAGAGACCCGTCCTTTTTGGGAATTAAGAAGTACAGCGAGTATACCCCTGTACCGTGTTGTTCTAAAGGTACGAGTTCTATGGCCCCTTTTTGCAGCATGCTGATGACCTCTTGCTGCAATAAGTGCATGTGCTCTGCGGACATAGGACGGTGCCTTGGGGGTATGTTGGGTGGAGTGGAGGTTAGCTCTAGACAATAGCCGAACTGGATAAGTTGTCTCACCCACCTGTCTGTTGTAATGCTTTCCCAGACTGGCAGGAACTGCTGTAATCGTCCCCCGACCGGTGTTACATGGCCCGGGGGTAGTGACAAGACGTCACTGTTTGGTATTGGCAGAGGATCTGGTGCGGTTATTCCGTCGTCCTCTGCCTTTGCTGCTGTTATCACGGTATTCACCTCTGTTTTTATTATAGGTGGTTTGCGTGCTCCCTTTATTGTATGGAGTCTGCTGAGATGTTTGACCTCATGTAGCTCCTCTGTTGGGAATGCAAGGCACCCATAGATTTGGCTGTTTCCGTGTCCTTTTTAATCTTTTCTAATATTGTGTCCACATCAGGACCAAATAAATAATCAGGGTTCACGGGATGATTTAATAATGTGGTTTGAATCTCAGGTTTGAACCCGGAGATGCGTAACCACGTATGTCTCCTAAGCATGACACTTGTATTGATGGCCCTGGCTGCGGTGTCTGCTGCATCTAACGCACACTTAATGGATTCGTTGGATATGAGTTTTCCCTCTTGTATTAGTGTTTCTGCTCCCTCCTTGTAGACATCAGGCAAGTGTTGTAACAGTTGCTCTAGTGTGTCATAATGAGCCCTATCGTATCTGGCTAATAGGGCTTGTGTATTAGAAATCCTCCATATATTAGCTGCTTGAGCAGCCACCCTTTTTCCAGAAGCTTCTAATATCTTAGACTCCTTGTCTGGCGGAGGAGCATCACCAGTGGTTTGTGAGCTGGCACGCTTACGAGCATTTGATACCACCAAAGAGTCTAATGGCAGCTGTCCCTTAATATATGTAGGGTCCACAGGTGCTGGTCTGTATTTTCTTTCGATTCTGGGGTTGACAACCCTTGCTCTTGTGGTTTCCTTGAAAATGTCTCCTGCGTGTTTAAGGACACCCTTTAACATTGGCAAGGTCTTTACTGATTTCTCGGAAGTGGAGAAAGTGTCAAATAGGAAGTCCTCATAAATTGGGCCACATGCATTTCCACATCATGATTGTGTGCTGCCCTTTCTAATAATATGTTAAACGCAGCTGTATCCTCTGTTGGTCAAGTCTTGACAAGATAAGAAGGAGTGTCAGGAATAGTTTGTGACTCCCCCGGGTCAACAGTGTCTGCCCAGTCTTGAGTCTGGTCATCCTGATCTGTGTCCACAGGGTAACTAAATTCTTCATTGTGGTCATACTCCATATCCTGGTTAGTGCGTGTGGGTGAGTATGCAGAAGTGTCCTGGCCATGGTACCTTACAGTCTCAAAATGGACAGGTGATGTGGCAGAATCCCTTTTCTTTTTGAGTGGAATTTTATATGAATCCAGAGGATTTTCTGACCTGATCTTCCTCTGATAAATAGTAAGCCTGCCAGAGTCCGAGTCGATATGTAGCTTCGACTGCTCATCATAGGAGGGCTCTTGGTACATAATGTCTTCTTCTAGAGAATGACTCCTTTTTCCCATGGACACCTTCTTGGACGGGTCGATCCCAGATTTTGGATCAAACGCTGTAGGCCGTGCAGTCGTGGCAGTCTGAATTTTATTGCTGGCATAGGCTTTGTAGACAGACTGACCTTCTTCGGGGCCGGTGTAGTTACTGGTCCGACCGACTTTGTCTTTTCGGCAACATGTTTTTGGCCTTGCGTCGACTTAGGCGCCTGTTGCATTGTAGGCGCGCTCTTCTGCCTCGACTCGACCTGCTCCTTCGAGCCGCTCTTGGATTTCGGCTCGAGGCCCTTGACGAGCTGTGGCCTGTCGACTCAATGCTTCAGATCGAGAACCTTCCGAGACTCGAGTCCTTTGTTTGTGTCGCTGTCCGTCGACGTCGACCTCGTTGGTTCGACGTGCTTGACTTTAGTCATGGACTTTAGCATACCGATCTTCGGTTCAACACCCTTTGTTTGTGACCCCGCAGGGTCGTCGACACTTTTCTTCTTGATGGAATCCGATGGATTCGAACCCTTTGATCCTAAGAATGTCTCCAGCAGTTTTCGTTTCGATTTTGACCCCATGGCTTTCGGTTTCGATTTAAGCAGTGACTGGTAATATTCAACCGATGGCTCCTTTGATATATTCTTAGCCGGGCCTAGACGCGGGGCTATAGAATGTTCGATGGGATTTTGGCTAAGGCCTTCCGGCGATGCCTTGACCTGAGCCCTTGGAAGTCTTTCAGTGTCTGTTTCGGGCCCCGTACTCACAGTTGGGCCTGGTTCATCGCTCAAGTCGTCATCGATGGCTCTGATGGCTGATGCGTCGTCCCTTACCTCGATGACGTTTTCTTCATCGTCCTCATAATAGTTGGAGTCATGCTCCGATCCGGGATCAGACTGCTGTTCTGGATCCTCGGTCTCGACAACCTCATCGTCTTCTTCACCGAAGATATTTACCGGGTCAGGCGCTGGCTTCGTCATCGTTTGCCTCGCCGCGCGTCGAAGTCGAAGCGTCTTTGATCTGAATTGAGCACAAGCTAGACAGTTGGCCTCATTGTGCTCCGGAGATAAGCACTTGTTACACACCGGGTGTACATCGATGTGTGAGTACTTAGAATTGCATAGGGGGCATCGTTTGAACGGGCTCCGTTCCTTTGTCGATCTGGCCTTTGGTGTCGAAAAGGCCACGCGGCTCTCTTCGACGTGGTGCTAGAAAAGAACTGGAACAAAGTACTCGGCACCAATCGAAATAACAATACCGACGACCCCGAAGGCCTTTTGGCCCTTAGAAAAGTTTCCAAACTTGAGTAAGAAAAATAACATCCGAACCCAATGGCGGAAAAAAACAATCTGAGGATGGAGAGGATGCCCATGCGCACTGTAGTCCGGGGAAAGAGCCACCTATCTCGTGATACTTCGAAGTCTCTTCCAGGACAACAATGTGCAATCATCCGGACCCAACACTAGGGGGCGATCTATGCACAGATATGAATTCAGCAGCCCACATGCCTCGAACATAGGATTTATATTTGTTTATTGTCTGTGGCCCCAACACGAGTACAAACTATAGATTGGGCTGGTAAAAGATAGCAAGTACTATATAATTGAAATATGAATTCAGCAAAGCGCAGTGAACCAATTTAAAAGAAGAAACTTTTTTGCAGGTGAGAGAGACAAGTGCACATAAATGATGGGTGGAATAGTGTTTGCAGGTGCGGTGAGAGTTGTGCATGTGGGACGGGACCGAACATAATACACATGGAAAAGTTATGAAGCTCTATTATTATACTGAATAAGCAGCTACCTATGTTATATGACATCTCTTTAATAATGTAATAACTGCACTTTCACAATTGCTTTATTAACCTTCCTGCTTTCTCAAATGTGCTTGAAAATGCACCATTTTTCCACCATTTTTTCAAAATTTTCCAAATCCCCCTTAGGGTGTTCGGGCTCGCTCGCTTCGCTCGGGTGAAGTATGACAATCATTTTACGCCCTCACCTCTTGCAAATGTCACCGTCCACCACTGCAAGGGAGGTGTAGAAAGAAGCAAATGAAGTATAGAAAGAGGTAGGGGAGGTGCATAAAGGGGCAAAAGAAGTGCAGAAAGGGGCAAAAGAAGTGCAGAAAGGGGAAAGTGAAGTGCAGAAATATGACAGTAAGATTAAGAAAGAGGAAGTTTGGTGCAAAATGAAGAGAAATGCAGAAAAAGGCAAGAAAGGCACAGAAAGAAGAGTGGTTTGTGCATCGTTAGTACCAGTTTACCCACATTTTACAATAACACGTGGCCATTCCAGCTATGCAATGGACATTTTGGGGCCAACTACCCCTCCTATTAACTCCAGTAAGTCCCACACAGCAGGATTGCTAAGTTCTCATTGCAGGCCACACCCCCTTAGCCCACCACTCTGCAAATGCGCTCCCTGGCACGCTCTTGGATGGGGATTGACGTCACCTTTGCTTCTGGGGGTCCTTTGAAGCCAACTAGCCTACCTCTTACCTCTAGTATGCCCCACACAGTGGGAATGCTGAGAGGTGGGCACAGGCCACACCCCCATTCTCCACCACTCTGCAAACACGCCTCCTGGCGCGCTCTTTGTTGGGGGATGAAGTCCCCATGCCTCCTGAAAGTCCCTGGGGGCCAACTAGCCTACCAGGTACCTCCAGTAAGCCCCACACAGCTTGGGGGTTAAAGTCCACTTGTGTCCTGAGGTCCTCAGGACACAAGAGGACCTCATCGCCCCGCCAGCAGTGCGCCAAGAGGTGCATTTGCAGAGTGGTGTAAAAAGGGGCGTGGCCTCGGACCACCTCCTAGCAATTCCACTGTGTGGGGCTTACTGGAGGTACCTGGTTGGCTAGTTGGTCCCTAAGAACAATTAAGATGCGAGGAGACTCAATACCCAATCCAAAACACGCCAAGAGGCGAGCTTTCAAGGTGGTACAGGGAGGGGTGGGGCCTCTGGCAAGATGACATTTGTTCTTTACTTTTCATATTTTTAGAAGGAGCGCTGGGTGGCCCCACTTCACTTACTATTTTTTAGGCCCTGGGACCCCACCCAGGGCCTTAGCCATATGTTTTACTTTAGAAAAACAAAAACAAGAAGGGGGTCGTGTGGCCCCCCCTTCAATGGGCCTCTTTTGGCCTTGGTGACCCCATCCCCGAGGCCTGCCCTTGATTTTTTTATGTTATCACTGGAGGGGGCTGCATGGACCCCCCCACCTGTGGCCAATTTTGGCTTTGGGTACCCCATTACCCGGGGCTCGGCGTTTTTCTTTTTTTATATATATATGTATTTATATTCGGAGGGGGTTTGCTATTGCTTCCGCCCTGCCATAGCAAACAGCAATGTCCAGGGGGTGGGCACCCTGGGATACTGCAGGAGCCGGCCTTGGGGGTGGCGGTCCCCAGGGCCATTGAGGTCTCCTGGAGGGGGCTGCGCGGCCCCCCTTCCCAACATTTGCATAGCCCCGGGAGGTGGTGGTCCTCGAGGTCGTTTAATTTACTGAATGCCCCGGGGAGACGGTGGTCTGTGTGTGTGTGTGATGGGGAGGGGGGCGGAGGAGCCCCCCATGCTTTTAATTAAAAAAAAAAACCCTGGGGAGTTGGCGGTCCCCAGGGCTTCTGGGGCCGTGATGCCACCTGCACTTAATAATTATAGCCCCGTGGCAGTCCACAGGGCTGCGTGGGAGGGCAAGAGCCCCAACCCCACACATTTTGAAATAAAATGGAAAAAAGCCCCAGGAGGTGGCGGTCCCTGGGGCTGCGGGGGGGAAGCCTCCCCGCACTGGAGTAAGGATCGCCCCAGGTAGGTGGCAGTCTCCGGGGCTGCGGGGGCCTTTCCATTATCAAATATTGCCCCCAGGATCTGGCCCACCCGGGGGCTTTAAGAAAACAACGAGCGGTAGACCGCACTTCGTTTTTTCTTCTATTCTTCTGGATTCGCGCACTCAGCGAGACTCAGCAGAAAATTAAAAAAAGAAAATGCTTTTTTTGGGCCTAGGGAACCCTGTGTGACCCCCCCTGAGCAGGCCTAGGGGGTCAGGGTGTTTCTACTCTGCCCTCTTTTCTTAATTGTTTACATTTTTTTAACCTTTTTCTTATGATTCGATTACTGAGTCACAAGATGGCTGGCAACACTTCTTGGTCTGGAGTGTTGGATGCCAATCAGAATTAAGCTCATGCGGATTCGCGGCTGCTCCTCGGTGCTCATATATCGATATTTAAATTTTTTAAATTTCTCTGGAACTATTGAACGGATTTACACCATTTTAAAAAAAGGTCGCTTTCTGAACCAAATGCTACCTTTTGCCAAATTTGGTGTAATTCCATTCACAGTAATTGTTAGTTGAAATGCGTCAGTCATTAAATATTATTTTCTCCGTACAATCCCGGAGTGCGGCTCTTCTTTGTGCAGCAGCGCGAGGGCATTGGGATATATATATATCCACTGTTCCGTTTGGCTGAGCCCAAGCCACTTCTACGGGGGGCACACGGCAGGGGTAGCCATCCCCGTATATCCACCAAAGTCCAATGCATAGCAGGCTGATCAAGCAGAAACCTTTGTCACGGGCAAAGGAGTGAGGAAACTTTGAAATGCGTCGGACCTAGTGGTGTCAATAAACACGCTTCATAATTGTCGCCACGGCTCCAGTGTTGTTTCTGCTTGATCAGCCTGCTACGCATTGGACTTTGTGTGGATATATTTCTTACTTGTATGGGGTTTGAGCCTGACCTTTTCATTCCTCGGTCTGCTGTGTTATTTTCCTATTTCACCCATTACTGCATAAACCATAGGGTAATGGGTCAGCCCACTGCAATATTTGGCTAACTTCACTGGGAGTAACTGCATTATGCTCTTTCACAAGAGCCCATCTGCATGCAAAGAAATTTCCTTCAGAGCCATAGACAACTATAGCATTGTGTGCTTTTGGAGACCAAAAAATAAACTTTAATTTACTATAATAAACAACATTAACTAGGCACTGACAACACTTAAAGGCTGGCAGCTAAACCAACATACAGTGGCTTTGCCATGCTTTTTTATTTGGGTTTCAATGTTTAATTTAATATTTTTGATAAGCCATTATTTTTCAACTTACCCCTCCCGATTAAACTCCCTCCCAGTCTCTCCCCATGCAGCCCAGCTCCCATCTTACTCCATAGTGCATATGCATTAACCACGTGTGACATATTGCATCACTGGCTTAAATTTAGGTTGCTATAAGAAACACGATTTATCAATTTGTCTTCAAGTAATTGAAGTGACCTTAGGTGCGCTGGGACACTCAACTCCATTGTAATCTCTTTTCAAGAAGTGCAGACATGGTCCCCAAATCTTCCAGAATTGTTATCATTCTCTTCAAATTCATATCATATTTTCTCTATACTGAACACTGCCCATAATTTCAACAGCAAAAGACTGAAGTCTAGAGCATCATGTTAAAGCGAAATACAAAGCCATGTATCACTCAGACTTCAGCAACCACCTGACCTTCCAGAACGACCTGTCCAATAAAGTATGAATTAGAAAGCACCATTCTTATTTTTTTCTGTGTGTGACCAGTCTAGCAGGTAGCTTAGCTGTGATGCTTGATAATATATGAGCAGATGGGATATGCTCAGCCCACTTGCCAAATATAGTTGGTGCATGGTTCTTGTAATCTCTAGATATCTATTTTTGTATGGTGAGTCCAAGTGTGTGAAACAGATAAGGTTACTTACCCAGTAAGCATTTGTTCTTGGCATGTAGAGCCTTAGATTTACATGCTTTGCAGACTCCTGCCATCTAGTGTTCGGTCCGGATGTTTGCAAGTTGTTTTGCTTCTAAGTCTTACCAGTCACATTGTAGGTGACTCCTCTTTTCGATGATAGTGGGCATGGGCATCAACTCCATTGTTAGATTGTTTTCCTACAGAGTGGAAGAATGGAGTTAGTAAGAGTAGAATAGAGATGTCCATGCCTATGTATATAAAGTAAGAGAGAAACTGCAACAGGTATACGTACCCAGGGAGGAGGGTGGGTGCATGTGAATCTACAGCTCTACATGCCAAGAACAGATGTTGACTGGGTAAGTAACATTATCAGTTCGAGGCATGTGAGCTTTAGATCACATGCTTTGCATAGACTATACAGCAGTATTCTTCCAAAGCGGTGGCTAACCTATAGCTGTTGCAGTGGTCTGAAAGAATGTTCTAAGTACTGCCTGGCCTACATTAGTTTGTTGTCTTAACACATCTACACAATAGTGCTTGGTGAATGTTCGTGGTGTAGACCATGTTGCTGCCTTATAAATGTCAACTATGGGAATGTTTCCTAAGAAAGCCATAGTAGCCCCTATTTTGCAAGTGGAATGCGCTCTAGGAGGTATTGTTAAAGTTCTTTTGCTTTTGCATAACAAGTCTGAATACATTTAACAATCCACCAGGCAATACCGGATTTACGAAATAGGATTGCCCTTGTGGGGTGGAGCAAAGCAACAAAAACTTGTTTAGACTTATGGAATTACTTTGTTCTTTCTATGTAGTATAAAAGGGCTCTTCTGACATCTAGTGTCTACACCTCGTTCTGCTACTGAATTCTGTTGAGGAAAGTATACACGTAACTCAACAGATTGGTTGATATGAAAGGCAGAAGCTAATTTAGGTAGAACCACTTTGTCTTTGTGAAGCTGGAAAAAAGGTTCTTGTATAGTAAGTGCCTGTAGCTCATCAACTCTCCTCAGTGAAGTAATTGCAATGAGAAACATGACTTTCCAGGAGAGAAATTGCAGTTAACATTTATGCATGGTTCAAACGGTAAGCCTATTAATCATGTGAAGACTATGTTAGCATTCCACAACGGTGCAGGTGGAAGTCTTGGTGGTCTAACTATTTTTAGTCCTTCCATAAATGCTTTGATAACGGATACTCTAAAGCGAGATAAGTGTTGCCTATTTTGTAAATACGCAACTATTGCAGCAAGATGTAAGCGGAGAGAAGTATAAGCTAATTCTGATCGCTGCAAGTGTAACAAATAAATTATATTTAGTATTGAAGCATCACGAGGATTGCTGTTATTACAATAAATAACAAAACGCTTCCTTTTAGCTGTGTAACAAGCTCTTGTAGTATGACTTCAGGCCTCTTTAATAATGTTCATACAGTCTGGTGGAAGATTAAGATAACCAAACTATGACTTCAGGAGCCAGATCGACAGATTGAGTTCTTTGGGATCTGGGTGTCTGATTTCTCCATGGCTCTGTGTGAGGAGACTGGATGTGTGATGCAGTTTTTGATGCTGGACTACTGATAGCTCCAACAGGGTCATGAACCAAGGTTGAGGGCCCATGTTGGAGCTACTAGAATCAGTGTGAGGGATGTTTGCCTGAATATTGTGAATCCTGGCTGCATTGGGGAAAGCTAAAGCTCTTTGAGCATCTAAGTGGATCCTAGATATTTTTGAGTATTGTAAGGTTGAAGATGCGATTTCAACACATTGACTGTGAACCCCAGTTGGTGCAGTAACTGCAGTGTTATGTGAATGTGCTGGAGACACTTTGGGTATGTACTAGCATTAATAAGCAAGTCGTCCATGTACGGGAAGACATTAATGTGTTGTCTTTGCAGGTGAGCAGCGACTACTAACAGACATTTCATAAAGACTCTGGGAGCAGTGGTGACTCCGAAGAGGAGTACCTTGAACTGGTAATGCTGTCCGCTACTACAAATCTGCAAACATTTGTGATGAGCAGGATGTATTGGAATGTGGAAATACGCATCCTTTAAGTGTAGAGTAGACAACGTCGCACTGTTGTAACAGTGGGAGTACTTGTTGAATCGTCCCCATGTGAAGTGAATTGATTGTATGTAAAGGTTTAATTCTCTGAGGTCCAAAATTGGTCTGAGAGAACCGTCCTTTTTGGGTATGAGAAAGTACAGGGAGGATACGCCCGACCACTGATATTGTAATGGTGTGGGTTTCTAAGGCTCCCTTTAAAAGGAGAGATTGAACCGCTTGTTTGAGGAGGAGTAAATGGTCTGGTGACATTTTGTGTGGAAGTGGAGAAATGTTTGGAGGATTGTTGGTAAGCTCCAGGCAATAACCAGAATTGATAATTCCCAGTATCCATTTGTCTGTAGTTATTGATTGCCAGAGGGTAGGAATTGTGAAATACGGGGGCGTGTAGGCAAGTCACTGTTTGGTATTGGAGGGGGAGGTGCGTGTGTTTGAACCTCTACTTCTACCTTTGCCATTGTTGCCTCTGTAGCCCCCTCTGAAGAAACCCTTGGAAGCAGAGGGCTGATTGTTGCTTTTGTACAGTGTAGAGGCAGTGTCTGAGGAGGTATTCATGGACTCCCACAATAGGAGCGCCAAAAGGAACCACGGCCAGAAGGGGACTGCTGGGCTCCCATAAAGTTTGTCATGTCTGTGTCCTTTTTCATCTTTTCTAAGGGCGTGTCTACAACAGGACCAAAGAGGTGTTTGTCAACAGCGTGTTAAAAATAGGTTTGAACTTCTGGTTCAAACCCAGAAATTATTAACCATGCATGCCTTCCTAGTAGCACGCCGGTGATGACTGCTCTAGCCTCAGTGTCAGCCACATCTAACGCACACCTAATGGAATTGTTAGAGATGAGCTTTCCCTCTTACACTAGGGCTTAAGCCTTGGACTTATGCTCATCAGGCAGAAGTTGGACAGTTGCTCCAATTCGTCCCAATGCGCCCTATCGTACCTGGCTAAAGGAGCTTGGGTGTTGGATATTAGTCAGAAATTTGCTACATGGGATGCTACTCTTTTCCCTGAGGCGTCTATCAACTTAGACTCTTTGTCCTGAGGTGGAGCATCTCCTGACGTTTAGGAAATAGCCTGTTTACAGGCATTACGACCTACTAATGAATCTAAGGGTAACTGGCCCTTGATGTAAACTGGGTCTGATGGTGCAGATTTATAATTTTTCTATCCTAGGGGTGAGAATACATGCCCGAACAGCATCCTTAAATATGTCATCCACATGTCTTAGCATACCTTTGAGCATGGGGAGTGTGCGAGTAGATCTTTGGGAACTGCTAAGTGTTTTAGAAAGGAAATCCTCCTCTAGAGAGTCTTTGTGTAATTGAACACCGTGATAATCAGCAGCTCTACTTAATACTTCTATATAGCCTACTTTGTCATCTGGTGGAGAAGGTTTAGTAGGGTAGAGATCAGGATTGTTACCTGTGAGAGAAACTGTATTGTAATCCTTCCAGGGGTCTGCAGGTGCAGGATCATTGTCCCCATCCCTGTCATCCTGATCATCAAGTGTGTATGGTGGTGGTGGTGGTAAATTAGTAGGGTTAATTACCAAGTGCTGTATTTCCGGGGAAGGAGGAGGTGGAGAAGGAGGCTTAGTAACCACCTCTTTAAAGGGATGTCAAAGGCTTCTGCAGAGTCAGATTTATGTTTGACTGGCAATTTAGTCAAAATATGTCCAGTTTTTTGGTTTGATGTACAGTTCCTTTTGTTTCAGGTCTGGTTTTGGAGTAGGGACATTGAAACGGGGTTCCTTTTATGATATCGGAGCATCTATGTTTTTCGGCACTAAAGTCTACAGTGTCTGGGTGCCGAGGATTTAGGTTCTGAAAACTATTTGGGCGTCGAAGGAGGTGGGCCTGTGATGGGTTTTGGCTTCAACCACAAATGTTTCAGCTTGGTGATCGAGTGTGGACGACTCGATCCAGAGCCGGAACTCAAAGCCGAGCCCGAAGGCGGTGCATTGGAAGCATGTGGTTGTGCCGACCATGGACCGAAGGCAGAGGTGGGACTGAAGCCTTTTTCTTCGGCTGAGTTGGACTTTGGAGCAAGGGAGGATTGCTACTCACGATAAGCTGACCTTGCGGGATGTCTTCATCCACATCGGAGCCGGACTCTGAGATATGCTCTTCTTGTTATTCCCCCGCTCCTATGGCATTAACAGTTTCCTGTTCAGAATCTTCTCTGAAGAGGTCCGGAATGGAGCCGGTGTTTTGGCTCTGCATGTCGCAACATCCAGATTTACGGTCGCAGAGCGTTTTCTTTGAGCGGAAAGATTTACACGCCTCACAGTCTTGTTCCTTGTGCTCCGGAGATAAGCACAGTTTGCACACGCACAGGAACTTTGCGTAGCACAGAGGGCAGAATTTAAATGGAGTCCGTTCCATCGACTGCAAGGCAGACCGATGCGGGTAGGCCAGATGGCCTTCCACTAGTTTCAAGATCGAAAATAGTTTTTGTATTAAATACGATATGAGGAGAAGGGAAATACGTGACTGAAAACAATACCGTCAAGGGTAAGTGGATTGCACACCGAGAGAAACCTGAGAAACGGTGTTGAACCGGCGCGCAGCAATTCATGTCCGAACCCGATGGCAGAAAAAAAACAATCTAACAATGGAGTCGATGCCATGCGCACTATCACTGAAAGGAGGAGTCACCAACCTTGTGACTGGAAAGACATCTTCGAAGATAAATATCCTGCAAACATCCAGACCCGACACTAGATGGCAGGAGTATGCAAATCATATGATCAACAACTCACAAGCCTCGAACAGAAGATGGTCATTTAACCATATCCAAATGCCCAACTCACAATAAATTTCCCACCAGTTAGAAAGTTCCACCTTAACGGCCTGTGCGACCGTTTCATATTCCTGGTTAGGGAGTCTGATAAAGTCTTTGTGGTTTGAGATTACTATTATCCACAGATAGTTCACTTTTCCATCTGCCAACTGCTAGGACACATACATGCAAAGCTTCTGCACTGTCTTGGCTGACACTTTGATGGCTAGACCCTCAGATTTGGAAAGATTATCAATCTTCAAGATAATAACCTGGAAATGTAGAAAAAAGTTCCAGCACCTGCGATGCAAAGAGCATTAATGGGTCAATAAGGGTGAGAATAATGCCATCTGCAAAAACTGCCACTTTGCAGGCATCTGGACACAACTTCACTTGATTTGTAGATGGTTTATTTACCTTGTATACAGTGTGAGGCTCAGGGATCACTGTAAGGGGAAATACAAACACCCTTGCCTCGTGCCCCTCCTTATATCTCACCTCGTTGTACCTGACTCTTAACTGTATTTTCGCTTCTGGTGTTTGACATTTCTCAACAGTATGAAGGATCTTTTTAGCAATACATCCCGACTCTCCCTCTCCCTTTAATGAACGTTGCCAGATATGGGTGTATAAAATACTACTTCAGCCATTGCAGTATTACCCCTAGTATTTTTTGAAATAGTTTACTATCAATAGAGCATTGATACTGGTTGGTATGATTGACCGAGCGTACGGTCTTTTCCTTGTTTGCGTATCAGGGATATGGATGCCATGTCCATGATTCAGCAACGGACGCCTCTGCAACCTTAGCCAGTTTCCATCCAGAAGAACCAGCAAGGATTGTAGCAGGGATGTCGAAGTGTCTGGTGCTGAACACAGGCTACACTAAGACCGAATGGGGTCAGTTTGTGCCAGGGAAGGCCACGTTAGTATGGAAGCCCAAATGGAGGAACCACCGGGTCCGTGGAGCTCAAATGTGCATCAGTGGTTCCCTAAACCATTTTTAGAGTTGCAGCATGGCATCCTTTAAGGCCTCATTTAGATGCTCAACAGAATGTCCTAGGAAATTGTGGACCCATCAGCTCCAAAGCAGAGATCATCTCAAGAATGAACGTGGAAGTCAGATCGTGGCCCGTGGACTGTAGGCTACACAACTTCTGCTGAAAGAAGAAGCATCGGGAAAGGAGTTCAACCTTAGTTTGAGTTCTTATGTATACGTTTGGACTTTTCTTTGAATGTTGTCATGGTCTTACCAAAGGTCAATTAACAGGACCACTAACAGCTTGTGACCTAGAGCGATACATCCCCCTCTTTTTATGCTTATTGAAATAGAGCTGGTCTTTCAGCTCCCTGATGGCTTTCCATGCATCACAGAGCAATTGTTGTAGGACTTGTTGTCAAGCATAGCGCTGAGGCACCAAAGTCAAACCCTAAAAACACTGTTGAGGGCTGTGAATGTCATCTGCTTACTGCAACCGTGGCACAGTTTAAAGCCTGCTAGTGTAGTGGGCGACATCCATGCAGACGTTCAGAGAAAATTTCAAAATGATTCATTAAGTCAGAGGTCATTAGTCTGGTACTGGTATCCAAGTCTAATGAATGTATGACACTGACGTTGGAAGCTGTACTTGCCTTTGCAGAATCTGATATCTTTGGTTCATAGAGCATCAATGTTTAGATCAGATGCATGCATTTGTACTAGAGAAATGGGATCTGGTACCTGTGCACGTGTTAATTGATAGAGTGTTCAGAAATAAAGATATTAAAGGTGTATATGACAAGCATACTCCAGGGCACCGTTTCCCCACAGGACAGTCCCCCGATGGAGTGAAAGGCCTCATTTCAGAAACAAAGTGTACATCAGCAGGAACGAGCATGGGTGGAGACAAGGAAGCCTAAATGGAAGCAAATCTGGAATCATCATCAAGCAGATATGTGAACAATCTGAAATGCTCACTTGCAAATGGCTCACTAATTTTTAAGAAAGGAAATACTGACATATCCACTGTCTGTTCTACAAAGTACTGTGTAAAATGGAACAACATTATTGAGGATGGTCTGGGACTTTGCACCAGCAGACATAACGGAACACAGGAGACTATGGATCGGTTCCTTTATTTCTGAGGGCTAGAAAGGGCATCAACTGACATTCTGCAGAGTTTAAAGAAAAACACAGATGTTGAAACAAGAACTTAGACCTGTGATGAAGACATCGTTTCCTATATTGCATATAGGTTTATGCTACACAGATCATTTATCTGTCATCGTCAGCTTAACGAAGGTGAAATTCCCTAGATTTTAGAGCCAGTGGGTCCTTCTGAACATATTTTGGCGTTAGGTTCAGACAGCATATTAAGGTGCACCACAGTCTTAGTGTTTCACAGCACATCAAATCAAGCCCCAAAGTTAGGGCTCTTTGGAAACTCAGAGTTAGTTTTAAAAGAAGAAGCACAAGTAAGGGTTAGGTATTTTTCACCATCTAGAAACGAGACTCAATACTGGACAGAGCAGTGCCAACAAGTCATATCATACTGGACAGAACAGGGCCAACAAGCCAATAACTTAGACCGTCTTTCCTTGAGTATCAGTGTGAAATGTCCTGGAAAAAAACTGTTGTTGTTTTGTTTGCTACCTCCACGCTACGACTACCTAATGTCTTTGAAAGACCATGGACCTCAATAAGAACTAAGCAACAATGGGGCCTGCTCCTCAAAAGCAGAGAGATAAAATAAAGTAGTGCTGTCAGGTCTGGATCAGACCCATGCAAGTTCTGACAGATACTTCATAACAACTGTAGTAGACATAAGTGTTATGCTTTTAAGGTGGTTGTGGAGCCAAAAGCTAAGTATGGTGACAGAAGTTGGCTACAGAATGAGGAATAAAGAAATGGATAAAAGAATCTGGAAACGCCATGAATGCATGGACTCGACGGAACACTTAAAAAAAAAGTCTTTCCTCAAACCCAAGGGGAAGAAAGGACTCCGGTAGAGAGAACAGGCAGATGCATTGAATGGAGGACCCCAGATGAACAGCGCATGTGCACTGGATCCCATCAGTAACGAAAAAAAGAAAAAAACGTGTTTTTCTGTAACTGGGACAAAACATCCAAGAGTTTGTAAACAAGGTTCCAAAAACAGAGGTACTTTAAAGGTTTAGTTTCCCTGGCAGAGATGATTATTTTTACAGGGTATTTATTACTGAGCAACAAAGGATCAGGAGGACACTTGTGGGAAAAATGGTTCAAAGCTTAATCAAGTCCTTGGAGATCTGTACACATAATGTGCTTGATCTGAAGCCACTGAAACATTAACCAAGACTGAAATAAGGACTGTGTATGAACACAAAGGTGCAACACTAAAATCAAATCCAGAGCTACAAACTACTGATGTTACATCTGCAGGCAAAACAAGGTGACTAGATGGGATTGGAAATGTGTCTATAGTTCTACAGCCGATATACATAATTTTTTTTTTTACTGAAGTCAAATTTTGTGAAAAAGCAAACAAATCATTCTTTTCGTAAAGAGAAAATTAGGAAAAATCCAACATATAACTTCCCTGCCAAGCTAGAAAGATTGAACAAAATCCTGTTAAAAGACAATAGAATACCACAGTGATACAAAAACCTTGGGAAAACACATCTAAAAAAAAAAAGTTCGGGACCACGGCTGGTGCGAATGGGGCTGGCTGTGACCGGAGAGTGTCGAAGGGGTTGTGGTGAGACCAGAACGTTTATGCACATGTTGTGGGATTGCATTGACATACGGAGATATTGGGTCAATGTTCATGACGGGATACGTGAAGTGTGGGGTGTGAGCCTGGGGGTGGAGGTACGCCGCTATCTCCTGAATGTTTGGGAGCCAACTGATCTCACCACACAAGGGAAAATATGGGTGGCGCTGGCGTGTGCTGTGGCTAAGCGCAATATCGCCCAGCTGTGGGGGGCCAGTCAGACCCCCCAGATTGGGAAATGGATGGAGGACTTAGACTGGTGTATGTTCAGAGAACGATCAGTATATGTTGCCAGGGGGAGGCCCGGGAAGTGGAGGAAAATCTGGGGTGCCTGGAACAGTTACAGAGGAGATATTTGTGCTCCCCCAGCAGCTAGGAAGGATGCTGTCGTGTCGGAAATGCCTTGATCCCTAGTTCTATTGTTTGCTTATTATTCTGTAATTTGGAAGATGTGCCAACGGACACTGTATGCTCGGATGTCGCCCAGTGCCTATTTTTCTTTGGTTGTATTTGTCAATAAAAAGAATTAAAAAAAGTAGTACCTCATCTTCCTCAATGGTCTTGGCGGCAAGGAAGAAGCAACTCACTGCAATACATCGAAGATATTTTGGACGAGCCTACAATAAAAAGTACAACATTACAAAAATGCTTGTATAGAGTGACAACTGATCAATGGCGACAAATCACAGCAGTAGATTTTAAGTAGCTGCACAAAATGCAACCACACAGGTTCACGCCAACCCACGCTGAACAATTTGAGATTTCTAAGGTTCTCTACTGACCTTAAGGATTCGCCTTTCCTCAAATAACATGTCAATAAGAATGGTCAAAGCCTGGGATCAGATCATCATTATTATTTGCAAGAAAACTCTAGTTCTCCCAGCGTCAATCCTCTGCATGATCATACAAGTCCTTATTCTGACCAATACTTATGGGTTCTATGCTCTCCTCACTGGCCTCCCTTACTCTACTTACATCAGCTTTCTGTGAAGAAACCTCTAATGGCTCCCAATGCAGGCAAGCACCAAATATAGATCCTGTATGTGATCTACAAGGCCTTACACCCGACTTCCTAGCATAAACATTCTCCTTCACTTGCTATGTCTGCATCATCTGCAGCAATATTCAACTGATATCAGAAGTATGTAACGGCAGGAAGAAAAAAACAAGCCTCTCCCTCATGTTGCTCTTCCCCATATGAGATTATCGTCAATCTCTACAAATGGACAGAAAAGAATGCAAGGCCCTATGGGTTCCATTATATCTTTCCTCCCCATTTGACAATTTACTATTACAGAGCCCACAACGCAAGTGCATCGACATTAAGTAAACTGTGTTCTACTATTCATTTTAAGCCATTTATAACCAACTATGATGTAACCTTCTCATATTCTGCTTTTGTAAACATCGCCCGATGTTTCTACACCTTATGTGTAGCCCATCTTTCTGAAAAGTCCATCCTGACAGTTCTGGGTAAGATCTACACAATACAAATATCAGAATTTTTTTTGTTTTAAATCAACTATAAAAAATACGTGCAATCACAACATCATGAACCACCTATGTGTTGCAGCCAATCTGCAATGGTCCTCTGTGTAACGCACAGCATGACAATTTATAGTCAAACAGCAGATTAAAATTCTCACACTATCTATATTGCAAACTTAAGAAATGTACAGAAAATAGATTGAGACAAGATTGGGTGGACACAAGTACACGTAGCCTGACAATTCAATTGTTTTTATTTATTCAGATAATGTCTATATAAATTTTAACAATTGTATTTAGCGTTTTGCATTATATAAAAAAGAAAAACATGACATTTCACATGCACCTTGAAAATCAATGGCATAAGACATTAAGGCGGGACCAACCCCACAACTGTTTTTCAAAGGAGGATCATAAAATAAGCAGTCGAACTGGCTACAAGAACTGCCTTTGACTATCGTAATATGGGGTCCAAACACCCACCCTCTGAGCCCACAGTAGATAATAGTGCTTACATCAACCAGGATCTGAAGTCGGGTCGTTTTCTGTGTCCGAGGGGGGCCCCATGCACAACTCCGATGCCGCAGTGCCTTAGACATTGTTAGATGCAGCCCCCCAGTTTGTTGCAGTCGCTTTATGTAGGTGGTAAATGGAAGCCATGTTGTGTCGAACTTAGCAATTCTGTCTCTTAGGATTACAGTCAGCTTTTCCATGGTGTAGAAACTCCCCACCTTCCCCACCACATGTTAAACTGAGGTGCATGTGGTTGTTCCACATTTGAGCTATGCTCAGTCTTGCTACCAAGAGGACGTGAGAGAAAAGCCACAA
Source organism: Lissotriton vulgaris (assembly GCF_964263255.1). NCBI lineage: Eukaryota > Metazoa > Chordata > Amphibia > Caudata > Salamandridae > Lissotriton > Lissotriton vulgaris. Next base: position 1,314,106,481 of record NC_141689.1, read on the forward strand.
TTTGTGGAGTTGGAGTGTGGAAGAGCCTATCTGCCACCAGGTCACCTAAAATAACCAAGAGCTGGTTGAATGGCAGTGTAACATTAGTGATGGATTGTACTGTATCTAGGACCTCCTTCAAGAATGTTTGTATCGTCCCGCAGGTCCATCAAGAGTGGAAGAGCATGCTCCTGTCGCTGCACCCCTTCCAACATAGCTCTGAGACCCATACGTCTTATGGAGCTGCACTGGAGTGAAATACCCATGTGTGAGGATTTAGTTTGCTTTGTACCAGAGGCAAATGGCAGACTTAGAAGTCCTCTGCCATATTGCCCCCCATATTTCATCTGTAATTTCCATGTCAAATTCCCTTTCCCATAATTTCACATAGGCAAGCTTCTTCGGAGGTAACTCAATGATGCAATGATATAGCCAGGATATACAGCTGTGGTGAACACTATTTAATTATAGAATTTCTATGGGCGTTAGCTCCCTTTGCATAGTTATGCGGGCAGTGGGTCACACAGCCCAATGCGTACTGCCTAGACAAAGCATATTTCTACACAACATCCCTATTTGTTTGCATATCTCCATTACTTTAAAAGTAGTGCAGACTAGGGGAGCAGCCCTAAACCCCAATAAAGGAACCTAGAGGTATCATGCCAGGGAAAAAATCTGTATTGGTAGCTAAAGAAGTGAGGTGGAAGGGATATGCCGGAAATTTGCTCAGCCCTCACACCTCGCCCCAGTACGCCAGGAGTATGAATGCCAAGAGCAGAGGTAAGGGACCGCCTGTTCAAGCAGACTTGGGAAGCCAGAGAAGATCACCCAGAGGCACAAATGAAAAGGCCCTGGGCCAGGGACAGACTAATTTGCATATAGCCAGGTTCTGAGCTGGGATGGTGCAGTGAGCTAAATAACGGTGATGGATCAAGCCCTGATCTTTGGACTGGGTAAGAGTGGTCTGCTTAATTCAGACACTCTGTTCATCACCACCCCCTTTTCTGAATCATTTTTGTCCACCATAAGCGTGGAAGGGTATACTCAGATGTGAGTCCCTAGCTCATTGCACCATCAGGATTCAAGCAAGCCGGGCCGAAGACGGCTGAAATGCCAGAAAACGGTCCCCGGTAGCTTGTTTCCTTCCCAGTATAAGAATTGGCTTGGTAGTTTGGTCTGCCCTGTTCCCATGATGCACTGGGCCAGGGTCAGACTAATTTGCATATAGCCAAGTTCTGAGCTGGGATGGTGCAGTGAGCTAAAAAACGGTGATGGATCAAGCCCTGATCTTTGGACTGGGTAAGAGTGGTCTGCTTAATTCAGACACACTGTTCATCACCACCCCCTTTTCTGAATCATTTTTGTCCACCATAAGCGTGGAAGGGTATACTCAGATGTGAGTCCCTAGCTCAGTGCACCATCAGGATTCAAGCAAGCCGGGCCGAAGACGGCTGAAATGCCAGAAACCGGTCCCCGGTAGCTTGTTTCCTTCCCAGTATAAGAATTGGCTTGGTAGTTTGGTCTGCCTTGTTCCCATGATGCACTGGGCCAGGGTCAGACTAATATGCATATAGCCAAGTTCTGAGCTGGGATGGTGCAGTGAGCTAAAAAACGGTGATGGATCAAGCCCTGATCTTTGGACTGGGTAAGAGTGGTCTGCTTAATTCAGACACTCTGTTCATCACCACCCCCTTTTCTGAATCACCCTTTGCATAGTTATGCGGGCAGTGGGTCACACAGCCCAATGCGTACTGCCTAGACAAAGCATATTTCTACACAACATCCCTATTTATTTGCATATCTCCATTACTTTAAAAGTAGTGCAGACTAGGGGAGCAGCCCTAAACCCCAATAAAGGAACCTAGAGGTATCATGCCAGGGAAAAAATCTGTATTGGTAGCTAAAGAAGTGAGGTGGAAGGGATATGCTGGAAATTTGCTCAGCCCTCACACCTCGCCCCAGTACGCCAGGAGTATGAATGCCAAGAGCAGAGGTAAGGGACCGCCTGTTCAAGCAGACTTGGGAAGCCAGAGAAGATCACCCAGAGGCACAAATGAAAAGGCCTGTTCCACCTGTACTCAGAGTTTAATTTTGGGGTTATGGTTCCAGTCCAATGAGGGCCGTAGCAGCGCAGCTAGGACATAGGTGGCAACATCCAGAAAATCTAAGGCTCGTATAGCTGTGGAGCGAAAGAGTCGCCCGAGCCACCTGTGGCCATTTGCCCCTTCAGACGAAACCAAGCATTTTGTTCCTTATTTGCGTCTGCATCAATTTGGGGATAGTAAGGGGAAGAGTTTGGAGGATAATAGAGGCATAAAATTAATTTTAAGGCAATGCAGCCGACCGAATCAAGAGAGGTCTAATTTGCCCAACTGTAAAGTTCTTTGTAAAGGGCAGTACATAGGGGAGAAATAGTGCTATTGCCTAGGGCATTCGAGTGTGTCAGAAGCTGGACCTCTAGGTATTTAATTGCTGAGGTCGTCTATTGAAAGCCACCTCGTTGAACGGGACCGCTACAGCATTCATATGGGTCTGCTACTCCCACCCCCCCAGAATTTATAGAAAATGATTTTGAAGCTTAAAACTTGGCCAAAGAGATCTCACTCCCTCATCAACATAGGGATAGTTAACAAGGTCGGTGAAAAAGCATAAAATATCACGGTGAATAGGGCTAGTCTGTGTTCTTTACCATTTTAAATAATAGCATATATAATATCACAGGGAGCAACGAAAAACACATTAATTTAAATCCTCATTAATTGTACTGTATGTAGCACAGCTCTGTGGTAACACGACGGGTTCCTAAAACAAGGGATTCACAGGTGTCGCTAACCCTTCGTAAACCTTAGTCTTAACAGATTTCAGATGACATTTATTTTCTAGTAAAACCCTGGACATAACAGACAAATGCATTTATCGTTTTAGATTCCTCGCACATATTTGCAGAACGTTTAAGAGAAACCTCTAGCATACCTCTAGCCTCCCCAAAATAATCCAAAATTAAATAGTAAGAGGGGGTCAACGCTACACTGGGCCCAAAATAAAAGTTAGGTAAAATGGTGCTCAATGTTTAGATCGAAAACATTTGCTAAAAAAAAAAGCTTTTTTTTTAACCTTCAATAAACACTGTATTAGCCTATAGAAAATAAGTATTACTTTGCTCTCAGATACATAATTAAATCTCACTGCAGAAAGCCGTACGTATTTGACAATACCTTGTTCACCAATGAACACACCATACAATACAAAATTTAGAAAGGGTCTCCGGTGCATCCCTCTTTAGCCATTGCCATGTTAGTGTCAGCAGCTTTCAGGCATAGACTCTAAAGGCTCTCCCAACACAATTCTCAAATAGTTATGAATTCCTGGTCTATTTAATTTCACGAATTACAATCTAAATCATAGATATTCAAAGTACAGCCCCTGGGATCGCATGAGGCCCTCCCGACCTTTACATGCGGTTCCCTGGTCAACAGCAGCATTCGACAACGGTTTACTCGACTCCGCACTAGCAATAATAAATATGCTAAATAAGCAGGCAAGCCTCCATTTAAAGGTTAATTGGTGGAAAAGAAAGGAAGTAACTAGGGAGTCCCACTTAAATTTAGGAACACCTTCATTTTTTAAAAACATCTTGAAGCAAAAGTGTTAAAATATGTCTCCAAAATTCAAAAAGATTATTTATCATGGAGCACCTTTTCACATTAGTACATCGGATTATATCAGTGCCTTCAATCATGAATTTAGAAACATTATGTGATTCAGACAAGAATTGAGGCTTAACTTTCTTTTTATTGGCATTCCGCAATAAAGTAACATACAGTTCCAGAAAATTGCACCCTGCTGTTCGCCATTCGGAGCCTTTTACAACCCATGTTCTTCCTTGACACGCCATAACCGGGAACTCCCAGCACGGCTCCGAGTGGGTTTACTAAAATGTCCGAAATGTCTCTATACTGTCTGGAATCTCGCTCCAACTCGTAGGTGGCACTGCCATTAAACAAAATAACGAACAAAAAAAGCCCCCCGCCCTCCCTCGAACTGGTGAGCTTAGGAAGACTGAACTATCTACTAATAGCTACGTAAGCATAACTGTACTGCAGCTGTGTTAGACTGGGGATGCAGAGCCCGTGAGGCACAGGAGACGCAAGTATCTGCTGCATGCGATTTCGTTCATCTCAGTGGACACGTGACAGCAGCGGCTGCCTGATTTCATTAAAACTCATCATGGAGTTGGTGAGTGAGGCCTGTATGCGTTCCATCCCGAGAATGTACCATAGTCTGTATAGCCACCCATAATATGTCGGTTTTACCTGTGTTCACCAATGCGATAAGATGTTTTGAAGAGCCGCCCCAATGCTAGCCCCATTTGTTTCCCTTTTCGGGACCTAAGTGGATATGTCAGCGGGTTAGGCAGGCGCAAGCGCACGTTGGCCGGATATTCGGGATCTGCGTATCGAATTGGCGATCCACATCATCCAGGATTGCCGACCAATAACTCGCCAATTCTGCACATTCCCACAATCAGTTAACTAGTGGACCTTCTGCTCCGCACCCATGCCAACAAGCTGGGCTACGATCAGGAATCCCTCTATGCAGACAGACACACTGCCAGTACATAGCAAACTTAACTGCTGCCTCTCTACTAGCGTTATTACGTGCAGTGTGGTTAGGGCGATAGTAGATATCCATCCACTCCTTTGCTGTGAGGTCCCTTGCCCATCTCCTCTGTCCAGCCGTGGATTCTCGCGGGACGTGAGGGCGTAGCGCCTCATAACTCAGATAATTTTCTTATCCTTGGTCTTCTTGTAAAGCCATTTTTCAAATTCCGTCAACTTCCTAGAGACCTTAGGTAGCACCTCTGTATGAAGCAGCCAATGCCTCAGTTGCAGATAGTGAAACCATTCGGTCTCTGGAAGGCCATATTCTGCTTGCATGTCATGGAAGGAAAGAATCCCCTCCAGATCGAAAAAGTGCCCTACTGCATTTCCATTCCGCCTCCCTCCACCTCAGAAACGCCCTTTCGCCAGCCTCTGGGGAAAAGTCCTTATTGTCGAGGATGGGAGTTACTGGCGAAGGAAAAGAGGAGGACAAGCCTTTTTTAAGAACGACCCCATCCCAAACCCTTAGCAATGAGTCCGTACGGCTGCCACGTGGAACTAGGTATGGACTATATATCCGACATCATTACCATCCAACAGATCCTACTCTGGCAGCGTATATGGCATACAGATGAATGTAAGCTTACTGGCTCTCTGATTATCGACTGCCTCGCCCTAGAAAGATGGAAGAGCATTACATGGCTGGATTATGTTTCAAAATTTTTTACTGATCTAAATTTAGAGTCCCATTTTACCCATCCCGAAACTATCGTGAGCATATCACGAGCCACCCTGAAAAACGTATGTTTATCCCATCTGCGTGAGCTTCGAATGGCAAGAGAGACTTCTAAGCTGACAAACGTTCACCTCTTAGCAGTACAAAGCTCTTGGGGGATTCAGCCTTATTTACTGCTAACAACATTAACATATTACGACAAATTCTTGCTGACCCGGTTTCGTTTCAGTATTTTCCACCGCTTAGTGACTTTCCCCAAGACCAATGATTGGTCCGCAAACCTCTCCACCTGTCCTTGTGATGGGCAGTCAGAGCAAACGCTTCTCCATGTAATGTTTTTTTGCAGCCTCTATGACCACCCACGGAGAAATTGGATTTTACCACTAGTGAAATACATGGGATTGCGCCAATGCCGTCTGGCACTCCAAGCCCTACAATGTTTGGACACAGAGTTTTCAATTGTCCCTATACTTTGTTTTTTAAAATCATGCATTAAATTCCGAAAAGATTATGATTAATTTTACATTTAAAGTATTGATTACACTATTGTGTAATACGTTCTAGAAATCATATCGTGTTTAGTATCCTTTCTTTTTTGTGTTCTAAGGATAGATTTCTTTTTTTAACGTATTAATTTAGTTCCTATTTTTTTCGTTTTATCTGTACTAATCTTAGGAATTTGTTGTCTTTTTAGAAAGAAAAAAATGGCTTTTTATTCTGTACAATTGATTTGACTTGTCTGTACTTTTATGGATAAGTTCCCTTATCCGAATAAAGTTTTATTTGATTTGATTTTGAGTCCGTGACAGGGGAGCCCCTGAGATTTGGAGGTCTGTCCTCACGCTTAAGGAATGAGACCTTCCAAAGCGACAGCTTGGCCAGCACCCTGTCTTGGAAAAGCCATCCCTTTTCGGATTCAGAGATGCTCCACTCCACTAGATATCGAAGCTGTGATGCCCTAAAATACTATAGGATATTCTGTATCCCCAACCCCCCCCCTCATCCGGCTGTAAGTAGACCAGTTATTTTCGTAGCCGATGCCGAACTCCCACCCATACAAAGTGCTGTATTGCTCAATGCAGTTTCTGGAGAGTGCAGGGCGGAGGCCAAATCTGGATGGTCTGGAAGAGGTATAATGCTTTAGGTAGGATGGACATCTTAATTGTTGCCACTTGTCCCAGAAGGGATAGCTGGCAATGCTACCACTGGTGTAAGCCCTGAGCAAGTTGAGAGGCTAATCTGGTATAATTGAGTGTTACAGTTTGGGACACCGACTGGGCCAATTCGATGCTCAAATAGGGAACAGACGCCATTCACCTGTATACCTGTGTATGTGTTCCCGCTCAAGGCGGGGGAATGACCTGTTCGGTTCAGCCATAGGATCACCGACTTCCCGACGTTAACTTGGAACCCCAAGACCCGGCTCAAGGCCTCCAGCTACTGTAAAAACGCCGGGACAGACCGCGCTGGAGTTTCAAGGGAGGCGATAATGTCTTCCGCATAAAGACTTATTGTATGCTTCGCACCTCCAAACGGAATGCCCGATATGTCAGGGTTCTCCCTAATCCTCTAAGCGAGCGGCTCAATGTAGAGGGCAAAAAGAAGGGGCGACATCGGACACCCCTGCCGGGTTCCCCGTTGTATCTCGAAAGGTTGGGATTTAACTCCATTTACTCTTATAGTCGCCGTGGGCTTGTTGTAGCAACTCGCGACCCAGGCCCAAAACCTCTCCCAGAGCCCAAAACGGACCAAGGTGCGATCTAAAAAGTCCCAGTCCATGCGGTTGAATGCCTTCTCGGCATCCACCGATAATAGAAGGGCATCCATATCTGTGCAGTGAGCCTTATCGATAATGTGAAAAAGGAGTTTGGTATTGTCGCTGCTTTGCCGATTTTGAATAAAACCAGACTGGTCAGGTTCGATGATACCCGGCATAAGGAGCCAAAGCCTCGCTGCTAGTATGCCCGTGAACCTCTTCAGGTCCACATTAAGCAGCAACACCAATCAGTAGGATCTGCACAGGAACTTATCTTTTTTGGGTTTCGGCAGTATGACTATGGAAGCCGCCAGCATGTCCGAGGGAATCGTCCCTGGGCCTGTGATGGAGTTAAAAAGGTTTGTCAATACCGGGGCCAGCCCCGTGCAAAATGATTATAAAACCCGGCCAAAAAACGCCCAGTCCCGGTGACTTCTGAAGCTTAAGATGCGAGATCGCACCTATGACCTCCTCAAAACAAATGGGCGCATCTAACCAGTCAGCGTGGGTTGGAGCCATGACGGTTATGTGGGACCCCTCAAGATAGGCGTCGACTTGGGGGGGTTAAGGGGTCTCCCTGCAACAGAGCTCAGCATAAAAGGATTGAAAGACCTGAGCTATCTCCTCATCCTGTGGTCTCCGCAGTCGCCTTGAGCATGTGTACCGTAGAGTGTAAGGTGCGGGCTCGCAATTTATTTGCAAGCATCTAGGCGTCTTATCGGCTCCTATGTAGTAGGAGTGCTTAAGCCTAAGCGCCGCATATTCGGTCCTGTCGAGGGCGAGACCCACCAACTGGGCTCAGGCCGCTTTTAGTTGATGCCAGATCCTTGGTGCCGCAGTCCTACTTTGGACCCTCTCTAATTCCAAGACTTGGGCCTGGAGCTATTCACGTTTCGCCTAACGTTCCCCGTCTTCGGCGGAAGAAATCGCAATCAGCTCTCCCCGTACTACTGCTTCAAGAGCCCCTCATAAGGTGGACCTAGAGACTTCCGGGGAGTCATCCGTGGTGGGATAATGCACGGCTGGCCTGTGTAACATGCTCTCTCTCAACCACCAACCCCCCCGACCTACGTGGCTGTGGCACCCCCAGGGTCATGGAGACAGCGGGCACGGCGAGTTCTCGGCTGAGGGCTCTCCCCGGTCTCAATGAAAGCCTGCTTCTAGCTCTGTGTACGCCGGTGGGGGGGGAGCACTACCGTGTCGTCCCCAGTCTCCTAAGATTCACTGCTCCGCGCCTGGAGTTGTCCCGAGTGAGGGCCCTCCACCCCTTTCCACTGCTTCAGAGTGGCAACGGTGGTTGAGCGTATGTCCGGTGAATCACTGTGGACAGCGACCCTGAGAATCCAATCTTCAGCGTGGCTGAGGGGTAGCGCTCTTAAATGGTGCAGTTAAGCGTGAACTGTGATGAGGCAACAACCACACCCCTAGGCAGTTCAGGCGCCAGTCGGTCCCCCTGGCCGATGCCCCTAATGAGCTATTGCTCCCTCCACTTGACTGTGTCTCTGTTTCAGGCCGCCAGGCCCAGCGCCGCCTCAACTCTGGACGTGCACCGGTCCAGCGCACCCGATGGCGTTGACCCTCGGCAGTGCGCTGCAAGAGCTGTTAGCCCCGCCGCTTGTGTCACATGGTTGAATGAGAGGCCCCCCAACCACCGGAGCAAACCTTAAGAAGCTTGCCACAACTGCATGGGGGTGCCAGCCGTTGAGTCTGGCCCATGCCTTCTTGCGTTACGGTCGGCCTCCTTCCGCTGCTCACCGCTGTTTGATGTTATAAGTAATTTATAAAGCGCACGTTCACCAGCGGTTTCTTGGCGCTAAGCAGAGTCAATCAGTTACTGTGACAATACTTAAACTTTCAAATTTAGGCCTGGACAAATAACCAAGTTTTAAGAGACTTTCTAAACTGGGTGTAAGAAGTAGACAGTCGCATTTCAGGAGAAAGGGAATTCCAAAATTGTGGAGCCAGAAATGAAAATCTTAAACCTCCTTGTTTTTTGCGTTTGTATGGACAAGGAGTCAGCAGATTCATATTTGCGGACCGTAAGTCACGGGACGGAACATAGCGCTGTACTTTAGAAGAGATGAAAGCCAGACCGCAGGCAGAGCCGGCTTTATAAATAGTACAACCGAGTTTAAAAAGGCAGCGTTGAGTGACTGGAAGCCAATGTAGATTTTTCAACAGAGGTTTTACATGACAAGATTTTGGTTGGCCACAGACAAACCTGGCGGCTTGGTTCTGCACTAGTTGAAGCCGCTGTAATTGGTAAATTGGAATGCCGGTATATAAAGAGTTAGCATAATCAATACGCGACAAAATCAGAGCCAGTATAACTAGAATCCTGGCCTCTGTGTTTAAGTATCTGCATATTTTGCGGAAAACGTCTCTTCCATAGAGTGGAAAACGTCTCAGCGTCTTGAAGCAATCGGAGGCTCGGTCTGAGACGTTTTCCACTCTATGGAAGAGCGGTTTTCCGCCAAACGAGCAGTATTTTTACTGACTTTGACCGTCCAGGACATCCGTCAGCACATGAGGCTCGGATGAATACGATGAGACCGTCTTAAACTACGGCTTCTCCCGAAATTGAGCAGGAGTATATCGGTACATGGCTTACCTGAAAAACTGTAGATTTTAACTTCAGTGCTTCTTGATTTCTGGAGTGGAAATTTGCAAGTTATCGACTGGGGTAGATTGATTGAATCTGCAAATAAGGTACCCCACACCATGTCATATATGAAGCAATGTCCCCTTGACATGGATAAAGACATGAATTCAAGGACACCTGTTGAGTTGTGGTAAACTCGGATCTTTCCACATCACTTGCTCTAAATATTAAGGGGTTACTCAATTCCCCTGGTTGCCTCATTTTACCTTTAGTCCTGATGAAGACTCGCGATCCCCAGGTCCAACTCGCCGCTTGGGAATAAGTCGAGTTGAAACGTCGACATCTCTATACATACACCTTGGACCAATTGTCTGTTAACATTGTACACAGTGCAAAATTGATGATACTTAGGCTCATGTAACACAATATTTTTTGACTACATTGGTAGGACTATGTTGTTGGCCAGGTGTTCAATACAATGAAGAATTTTGTTCTGTATTGATTGTAAAATTATGCGAATTATCTCTTAATCACTATTTCTTTATTCATCTTCCCTTTTTTCACTTGTTTTTCATTTTCTGAATCACATCTTTCCTTTGCACGCTCCTGCCCTGGGGCAACCTTTGTGTTTTTATTGATAAAAAGTATTGCAAAAATATGAATATAAAAATTAAATAGGAATATATTTTCTCTAACCGTGGTGTAAGGTTTCCTTTCAAAGACATTATAGTCTTTTTACAAATAGCAGACAGATCATTGTTGCTTTCTTACTTAAATATTGATTCATTCTTGATTTGTTCAAAATACTGTGATTTATAGGTTCAGGACCACTGATCACTCAGCTGAGGCAAGGTGGTATAATCACCCCTTGCTTAGATATAGTATACCTATGTCTAAACCTATATCTGGACATATAAACACCTATAAGTCACTCCTAGGGCAGACCTTAACAATCCTGGAGGCAGAGTGCTTGGTTTTATGTGAGATGGTGCTCTAGCATGAGCTGAGCCTGTCTGCAGCTTTCGGACCCATGTCCTTTAGCTGTTCTGGGATATTGCCATTATATATACTCTTAAGTACATTATGAACCTCGCGGTTCACTGCTAACTTTGGTTTGGCTTTATCAAAACATGTTGTGTAAGGTGTCATACGCTTTTGAATACTACCCCCTTGCCAGTCCTGGCGACGGGGGTAGCATTCCACCCTTCTAGAGGGAGAAGACGTGTTACTTTCCTTAAACGCGGTTAAATCTAACCAGAGCCTCAGCATCACAAAATGGATGCTGCTGCCACAGACACGAGTCTGGCCTCCTGCTGCTGACCGAAACTCCCGCAGGGGAGGCCTGGACAAAAGGTTTCCTGTCACAGGGAGGTGCTACACCTCCCCAGACAGGAGATAGTGGATTGGGGCAGGGAGGGCTGAATGAAACTAGACACTGCCTCGGGCACACAAGGTGTCCCATGCAAAGTCCAGTTCAAACCAGTGCTGGGGCACTCCAGGGAAAGGGGTATAACCACCCCCTTCCTGGGTCCCAGCCATAGGAGGGACCTAGCAGGTTATCCAGCCCCTTGATTTGGAATAAAGGTAGGAGCTGTGCCAATGCACAGCAGATCATCCTGACTGAAACTTTGAAACAAAACTCTGGACCCTTCGACATCCTACTCGACGTAGAAGACTGAAGAATCTCCCTTGTGGTCAAGGAGAGACCACCCTGTGCAAGCAGGCACCATCAGCGCTCTAAGGTTTTCTTTGCTGTTGCTCCCGCCGGAGCTCGAACGACAGAGACCGACAAGACCTGGACTCCCAGACTTCCAACAGCCCGATCCACAGTCCCAGCAAACCTGAGACCCGTGGAGGCGACGTGAGACGTGGGACCGGCCATCTTGGAAAGCCAGCGAAGTGCTTCCCGTACAGCTCCTGAGGCACCCTCGAAGGTGTGCATTGGGGTTTGAGAGGCCCAAGCCCTAAGCAGCCTGTGCACCGAAGATCACCTCTCCACACTCACCGAATGTTGAGTGGGGCCCTTTTGCACTTTTCCTGCTCGACGCGTCCGGTCACTTGCCCGTTGGCTAGTGGCCTCTGAGACGACAAACCTTCGAATTTACACTGCTGGTGCGGTTGCTCCAGACTGGCCCCAGCTCCCCTGAAAAGGAGCCACCTCTCTGACCTTCCCGGTCCGATCCAGAAGCCATCTTCGAGTCCTGCGTGGGTTGCCTTTGCCAAGGCTTGGTGACTCCGATTCGAGAACCGACAGCAAGAGCCTTCGTGGGACAGCCCGTGTTCAACTCCTGGTCGTTGTCAATACTTTCTGGTCCACATGGCAGCGGAGACAAACTACTCTACATCACCTGATCGCAACCCGACATTGCCTGGTTCCGTCTTGGTTCCAGCCTGGTCACTGGCTACTGACCTGGACTCTGTCCCCTCTGCTTTCAGGTACTCTACATCTTCGATCCACCCTTGGATCCAACCGGACTCTTCTCTCCTGGTCGCCTGCAGCATCTTTTCTTCCAGGCTCCATAGAACTCCACGAAGAAACCCGACGCACTTTGGCACCTATGCACCCGCTTCCTGTGGGTGAGGTAACATGGGTACTCCGGTGCCCCTGTAGTGATTTACATCCCTAGTGTCCTAGTTTCAAATGGCTAAGTTCTAGTCCAGTCGGAAGTCTCCTAAACCTATACCTTTCTGATTTCTACGCACTATTGACTTGTATGGTAAATGCAGTTGCCTAGACACTGCACCCGCATCCTGTGGGCCTCCTATGACCTAACCTTCGTCAGTCCAGTGTAGGCCCAGCGATTCCCAAGACTCTAGGCCTTTCCATTGTTCGTGACGTGGTACTTCTACCACTTTTTTATTATATGGTTTGAGTGGCCACCCGGCCTATCCATAATTGTGCAACTTATTGTATGTTATATTGAGTTCTTTGTTTAACGCTTGTGCTTCTGTGCTCATAGAGTGTATAGGGGATTATTCTAGAAATAAATACATATATTTTGTAATATATAACTTGTGTGGTGTCCTTTCATTTGATATTTAAAGGATTGCATATGGTAAAACAGCTGGCTTCACATGCCCTCTTGAGTTTAGCCTAAGACTGCTTTTGTCCATGCTACCCCTAGGATAGCTGGTCTATAAGGTTGACTTACAACTAATCATCATAAGGGTCGTTTGGACTGGTGCAAGGTGCTCACTAGAATTAGTGATCATCATATACCAGGCCAACTTCTCATAGTGATCTTGCACTACGAGGTTATTAAGTACAATACACGCAGGTATGGATGTGAAAGTACTTATTTATTGTCAGGAGCTAGAGGCTCACCGCGCCATCAGGGTAGGCGCCTGCCCTTGCTCCTTACTGCTAGACCCTGCACCACTGAGAGACTAGTGGCGTTGTGGCCCGATGTGCCCCCTGGCTCGGTCCAATGGCAGCGTGTTGCAAAGCCTGGCGGTACTGGTGCCCAGGCCGCACTCTTGAATGTTAGGACCCCAGAGCAGTCCCCGAGCGTTTGCCGCGATTACTAGTGGATGTTGCCCCTCTGCACCGCGCTTGGCCTCCGACTGCCGCTCTTAATGCTGAGGGGCTGCCCAACTGCACCGGGCCTTCCGCTATCTCACCTGCCTCTGTCGCCAAGGCCCTGGAGCACACTCTGGCAGTCCGCAGCCCAGCTCCGTCCACCGGTGTTATCGCTAAAAGGGGGGGCAAGCCAGCTGACGCCCTGGCCGAGTCCAGTCTTCGCCGGGTCGTCCTCTGCCGGGCAGCACTAAACGCACTCTGCTTTGACCACAGAAGGTGCTGTCTCCGCAGGGCCTACCAGGCGTCCGTTCTGCCAGCGGCCTACCTCTCCCGTCTCCGAAAACTTCGCACCGATGGCTGCAGGAAGCCGCGCCAAACACCACTGCTCACCGACACGGAGCTAATCGATGGCGTCCAGCTTGGAGACCCGGCACCTACAATGCCCCCAGCCCTCCTTAGGATCCGTTGCGATATGGGCTAGGCCTGGATGCCATTTTACCACTCCACGTTGCGGCTCACCACCTGGAAATTAGCCGCTTACTCTGGCCCCCAGGCACCTTACCCCCGGCTACAAAGCTACAGCGGGGCTGGAGGTAAGATCATCTTTGCGTCTCGGAGCTGTGAATGAGGTCAAAGTGTACTTTGGTACAGAATTGGGTGCCCAGGAGCGGGGAGACAAAGTAAAACACGTCTCACCCGCTCGCTATCTTGGCCACGCCCCCCAGACAAGAATTTAGAGACATCAATTCTCCTCCCCACCCTGACAACAATGCCAATAGTGTACTAAAGATGTAAGTAAGTTGTTATATGTACTCTTTGGGTGACCTGGGTTCCTATTACACATGAACAGCAGTATAGTTTATGAAATCAAAACACAGGAGAAGGTTTTGACAGTGCACATCCTGAAGTCATGTAATTCAAGGTTATCTTATACGTGATGATGAAGATAAAGGAGGGAAAGTGAAATAAAAATGGCCTGGGATAACAAAATTGGATAAAGTGTGGAGCCGGGATTAATCTCTAAGCCCAAAGTCTGGAAAAGGGACATGAAAAAACTCAACCCAAACTCATTACCGCCTAACAGCTGCAATCTACTACTACCCCCGTCCGGCGCTACGGACGTCCAACTCCTGACTGACCACTATCTAAATGCTATGTCCACAATAATCAATGATGCTGCACCCATGCAACTGAAAAGAGTCTCGTCCAAGATCTCCAACCCTTGGTATGACGGGAGCCTCAATGAGGATAGACGGGCCATGCGAATGGCAGAGCGCACTTGGAGGTCAGACCCCTCTACACTGCACCTAGAAAGCCTGAAGAAGCAGAGAAATGCCTACTTCAGGAAAATAAAACGCTCAAAAAGAGACTTCTTCAGCCTCCAGCTCGCCCAAGCGAAAAACCGCCCAAGGAAATTGTTTGAGTTAATCAGAACACAATCCAAAGAACAACCCCAGACAATCAGCACCATGGGCATTACACCTTCCTGCGAAGAATTCTCTGCTTTCTTTAACCAAAAAAGCGACAACATAAGAAGCGATCTCCTCAATGACGCAATCCTTTACTCCAACCCCCAACTCACAGCAGCGCCTGCACCAAAGAACAACGCTACATGGTCATCCTTTAGCACCTACTCCGAAGAAGAAATTGGCAGACTGCTCAGCACTCTGAAACCATCCAATCACCTCACTGACCCTCTTCCTGCCAACGCTGTAAAAGACTTTACCCCTTTGCTCCTCCCACTCTGGACTAAAATCATCAATAGCTCTCTTCAACAAGGATCCATCCCTGATGCCCTTAAAGTCGGACAAGTCACACCTCTATTAAAAAAACCAACAGCAGCCCCACTGATCTAAACAACTACCGCCCTATTACAAATATTCCCACCCTCGCCAAACTGTTGGAAAAATGCGTACAGCTACAACTGACTAAACACATAGACAAGTTTGATCTCCTCAACGCTCATCAATCAGGCTTCCGTGCAGGGCACAGTACCGAAACAGCCATGACGCACATAGTGGACGACGCCCTCCAAATCCTAGACCAAAACGATACCTGCCTTCTCATCCTTCTGGATCTCTCCTCAGCATTCGACACAGTTAAACATGAGAATTTACTCGAACTGTTAAACACAAGAATGGGCATCTCAGGGACTGTTCTCAAGTGGTTCACCTCCTTTCTACACAACCGCTCACAAAGATTCAAAAGCAACAACCTGATGTCCTCTCCGGTACCTGTATCACTAGGCGTCCCACAAGGATCCTCCCTCTCCCCTACTCTGTTCAACCTAGTTATGGAACCTCTCACTACTTTGCTACAGACATCCAATGTTCACTTCCACATGTATGCCGATGACACCCAACTCTATCTCAAAATACAATCCCCCAAGGACATCATGCTCCTGAACACCACGATCAGAAACACCCAGTCCTGGCTTGCAGAGAATCACCTCAAACTCAATGCCCTGAAGACTGAATTCCTCCTGATCTCTCCTCCCGCAAAAATCTCCACGGCTCTATCATGGCTTAAGCAGTTAACAGCTTTAAATGTACAACCTACCGTCGTAGACTCAGCAAAATCCTTAGGCATAACACTTGATGCCAATCTCAACATGCAGCAGCACATCAGCAAGGCAACCAAAGGAGCGAACTTCCAAATCAATACCTTGAGGAAACTTAAAGCCTTCCTTCCAGCCAAAGACTTCCAAACTGCAGTACAATCTATAGTCATCCCGCACATAGAATACGGAAGCACCGCCCTCTGCGGGCTCCCACTAACAACTACGGCACCCCTTAGAGCGTCCCTTAACGCTGCAGCGAGACTCATCACTGGCTCAAAAAAACACTCGCATATTTCCCCTGACTTTAAATCCCTGAACTGGCTGCCTTTTGAAGCCAGAATACATCTGAAAATCGCCTGCATGACTCACAGGGCTGTACACCATAACTCGCCCAGCTACCTCACTCAAAAGCTGACAATCTCGGGTGGCTCTAGAACTACTAGAAGCACAAACAATCTTCTGCTGAAACCTCGAAGATTCAGAAAGGAAAAAACCTATAAACGCTCCTTTTCAGGTATGGCGCCCAGGATCTGGAACTCACTTCCTCCTGAAACCAGGCTCATCTCCTCCAACAAACTGTTTAAGAAAGAAGTAAAAGCGATCCTCATGGCTAAATACACATGATCTATTAACCTGTATCTCTCATGAATCCGCTCCATAATACCGGCCTGAC
The DNA here is from genome assembly GCF_964263255.1 of Lissotriton vulgaris. Taxonomy (NCBI): domain Eukaryota; kingdom Metazoa; phylum Chordata; class Amphibia; order Caudata; family Salamandridae; genus Lissotriton; species Lissotriton vulgaris. Next base: position 1,314,122,908 of record NC_141689.1, read on the forward strand.
CCCTTGGTCTACTAGTACTATTTGTATTATGATTTACTTGAGTGTATATGTTCCCTCTCTGTACTACTTGTACCACTGGTATTATGACTTATTTGATTGTATTTGTTCCCTCTTTGTATTTTGATGTACTATTGACGCACCTGTCTGACTTGCACACTGTACCTACACCACCTCAACCATCCCTACTTTTGTACTACTGATGCACCTGTGTGACTTTACATCCTGCACGCACCTACCTCAACTATGCCCACCTTTATGTTATCTCCAAAAACACTTGCAGCACGTTTAAATAAGTATATGCATACTTTTGTACTTTAATATTATTGGCGCAACGGTTTGACTATGTACCGTGTACTGACACTACCTCACCTATGATCTACCTCCAGTTGTTCTTTGACCTACCTATGTAATTATGCATATTGTACCTAACTACCTCAACTGCTACATGCTATTACTGTAAAGCGCTCTGATATCTGCAAAGATCTTGTTCGCGCTATATAAAACCTTCAAATAAATCTCCGGTTTCTTGGTTTCACATTTTTCAATTTAGCCACTAAATGTATATGATGTACGCAGCCTACACCCATCTTACCACCAATCCCCCCACCCCGCCTTTGGTCACATCACAGACCAAACATTTTACTAAATGTTTTCAAGTACCCATGATCCAAATGGTCTCTTTGAAACATTCCACACAGGTTTCGCATCTCCTTATACACTAATTCACATTGCCGCTATACTAATTCATATACAAACTTAAATGCAACTGAGCTAAACACTATAGCCATTAATCAAATACTTAATAGCTTGGATTTCTACTTAACAGCTCAAAGACTGCATGCCCATTTACAATTGCAGAGCCTCTTCTCCATTAGCATTTGGTATTTTAAAGGCCTTCCTATCCGCTTTACCTTCAAACTCTTTAAAGTTTAGGAATTATATTTCAAGGTGGCCCTTTCTTTACCATTAGATACTTTAACAAGCATTGGCAATGCTAATCGGTCTGGATTTAAAGGAATGCTGTATTGTAATGTGCAGCATTATAAGTAAATAGCACATGTATTTGAGTGGAGGCAAAGAACTGTAGAGTAATATTATGTAGGTTAAAAGGTCACGTGACAGCTGCATTATGAATTCAAACCTAAAATTCCATCGAGGTTAATGACTGCCCTCTGGGCTGCTGCCAGAGAAAGACAAACACCATAACCTATCTAAGACACATTTTTACAGCATTACAGTGTCAGGTGTGTGTCCCGAAAATTCAAGCTCAGCCAGCTGAATCAAACAAAATGATCATAGTAGGTGGACTGTAAGCTCTTTTTAGGTCGAGCATGAGCCAGCGCACAAGTGCTGCTCTAGAGATCTGTTGTAGGTAGAGTACAGAGGAGAAGCCCTGCCCATATTTTGATTCCTTAATAGGCTTGTTAGTCCCTCCTTAGTATGGCCATGTCATCATTTGTATCCTCCCATGGCTAATGGCCCCTCTACTTCGTTGTTACAATGTACGTGTACTTTTAATCTTCTTTTTAGGTGTGCATGCTTTAATGTTTGCTGTCACGTAGAAGTGCCAGCAAGAGATTTACCAAGAACGCTTAAAGACTGCTCATTTGCAGAAGAAACTGTTCCGGATGGGTGGAGGTGTGCCAGGCATGGCTCAGCAGAGAAACTTTGTGAGTAAACACTTCTGTGTTTGGAAGAAAAATTGGTCCTGACAGCAGGGGACGATGAATGAAAGTGTTCAAGTTTGTTTTGAAATTCGTTCCTGTTTCAGCAGCTAAATGGGTCCAATTCTATTTATTTCTTTTTTTTAATGTTTTTTGTTATTCCTGTACCTGTGCCGAAGTTGCCAGATCAGACGTCCAAGTCTGCTCTGTAAATAGACCTTTGCTTCTTTTGTTGTTGTTAGTGATTGCACAATAAAAGGCTTGATTGGCACAAAATGCTAGGCTAGGTGAGGGGGGTGAGGTGTAGCCTGCCATGGGATTTAGTTCAGTTTCCCAGGCTGCTAAAATCTCCAGTACCGAAAGCGAGATTTAGTTCCTGTAATCTCATTTGGAGACCTAAGCGATTGTTGCTCTCAGCTAATTTGGCTAAAGGGTCAGAGTTGAACTCTCCTGACACCTTCGTTATTGCTACTGACACAAGGGTGCCTGCTTTCAATCACTTTAACCCGCCATTATCTAGTGTGTTTCAACCCACCCCCCAGCCACCAAGTAAAATGGATTTAGAAATGATTGGCGAATTAAGTCCTGTGAATTCCAGGTAGCATATAATCCTGTGCTAATTGGCTGAAGCTGACAACATCACATCTATGTTACATGTCATCTGCACTTAAGACACCTGACGGGTTGTTTTCAAAAGCCAGTTTTATTAACAAAACCACCACCACCAATACCACCACCATTGCACTGCCAATACCACGGCCACCAAAACATCGCCACCAATACCACCGCCACCAATACCACTGCCACCAATACCAATACCATTACCACCATCAATACCACCACTGATACCACCACCGATACTAATAACACCACCAATACCAATAATACCAATACCAATAATACCAATACCACCAATACCAATATCGCCAACAACAGTACCACCACCGCCAATACCAATACCAATACCGCCACCACCACCAATACAAATTATACCAAAACCACAACCCCCACCAATACCACCACCTCAGAGCCTCTCGCTCACTAGTAATAGCAGGGGCACTGTACGAAGCAGGAGCTGCAGCCAAGACCATCCCTCCCTCCATGCTGCCATAAAGCACAGCCCGCCCTGCACCAGGAGGTGCAGCCAGGGCCCTACTACAGCTGGAGTATTTTTTATTAGGCCAAAGGTAGCAATGACATTAGGCAATGCCACACTACATACTCAAATCACGGAAAGGGCAGGAAATAGCCACCCCAACCCGCTCTTTGTACTAAGCTGCGACAGTGTAATCACAGAGCGAAAGGTGTTGGAGCGCTTTATTAGTGTTTACAGCTCAGATCATCTTTTTAACTCTCACTTCACACTTGCCGTCTGTGTAATTTACAACATTTACACATCTTCACTGCACTATTTATCACTAATTCGAAGACGTTGCAGGCTGGTCTCTTCCTCTAACATTTACTATGTAAAAAGCAGTTGAGAAGGCCCTTTATTGCAATGCAATAGGTCTCACATTTGCAAGAGTTTAAGGTATTACATATTGTAAGTGACTGTGCCTTTTATTTTTGTTTTAAAACCCAAAACATAAAAAAAGACATTGCCATTTTAAATGCCAATAGCTCAAACTTGTGTGAATGCAAGACCTATTGCATTGCAAATGCTTGTTTGAGGAAGCATACATCGGCACAATCAAAACAGTTACTCCTGGCTCGCAACTCGCAATGAGTGGACGGAGCCAAAGTCCCTTTATAGGGGTACCCACATTACTGTCTGGCGACAGCTGCGCTGTCAAGCCAGACCACAAAAAGTCGTTCAACCAAGTAACCCCCATATTTGCGAATAACACTCTATAGTCCCAACATGGCATTTACTGACTTCTTAAAAACAAAGCTTGCGTTCCTAAAATTTTATATTTTAACTTAAAAAATTATATCTAACGACTTGTAAGTCTGCACTCCGAAGACTTAAACTGTACAACATACATACAGAATTATTTTCATTATTACGTTTATCCAGTACTTACGTGTTATTAATAAGGACCATTTACTATCCTTACACTACAAAGACAAATCATTGAACGGGCTGCTTCCGTATAAGTGTTCAGTCTAAAATCAACAAGTCCACCACACAGAATAAACAACTGAAAGGTAAACTCCAGCTTTTATCCTTCGACGACAAAGGACTCAATCACACAATGAAAAGTCAGCGGAGATATAATTATTTCACAAAAAGATCAGAACGCACAAAAAAAGAAGGAAAAAATATATTCAGGATGGGCTCTTGGTACTTTCTCATAACTGACCAGAAAAATACAGATGTGGTAACTTTTACGGTCAAAAACATACCTAAAAATATTAGTTTAGAGTGCAATTGTCCAGCCTGATGAGGAGTTGCACATTTGAGATGTGAATCAGAAGATCTTTGAGTCCTACAAATATATATAAATGGCCCAAGTGATGAACTCACCTTCTGGAAAAATAATGATGAAAAATTATTCAAGATGTCGTTATTTCAAAACATATAGTAGGGGGTGATTTTAATTGAGCTTCTGTTCAAAATCAAGATAAACAATTGTGATGAAAGTCCATCCCACACTCTACTCCCAAACATCTCACGTTTCTAAACCCTTTGTAAACATTGGTGTCCGAGACCTCTCCCCCCAGAGTCTAAACAACTCAACCGGTGAAGAGTTCATATTTTACTGCTTTCCCCATTCCTACATTTCACAGTAGCTTTTAAACGCAAATCCTGTCAAACTAGTGGACTCCATTGGCACTGATCCAATCTGCTTCTCAGATCATGCTTTTGTCAATCCCACCTTAAAATACAGTCATCTAGGGGGAGTGGCTTTGCCACAAACTATGCCAGACGCGAGGTGCTAAGATCGTCCACGAACCTGCCAACATCCTTCATCATCTGAGCACTGATGTGCATCCAGGGCTCCCCAAGACACTGGCAGAGAGGCACAGTGAGTCAGGGTGACCGCCTACCTCCTCAGTCCAGCTCGGTCCTAAACTTTCGCGGAGCCGGGCTATGGTGCGGGCTTACCACTGGAGAAGACGAGCAGCTAGAGCAGGTCTTTCGCTTTTTTTTTAAAAAATGTTTTTAATGCATTCTTATTCAGCGCGGACTTTACCCGAGGGTGTCAGAGCACTGTACAATAGAACCAGTTACGTTACATGAGAGAACTGTTACAGGAATGGAACAAATTACAAGCATTTACAATGCAACGGTCTCGCCTTTGCAAAAGTGAGAGCTATTGGCATTGTAAATGACAATTTTTTTATTTATGTGTTGGTTTTGAAAACAGATAAATAAATGGCATTGTCATTTACAATGCCAATAGCTTAATCTCTCGCAAATGCGAGACCTATTGCATTTGCACCCACACACACCGAGCCACACACACCGAGCCATACGCAGAGAGCCACACGCACAGAGCCACACGCACACACACGCACACACATAGATGTGGTGGATGTGGGGGTGGTGGATCTGGTGGTGGTGGATGTGGATGTGGTGGTGGTGGTGGTGGTGGATGTGGTTGTGGATGTGATGGATGTGGTGGTGGTGGATGTGGTGGTGGTGGATGTGGTGATGGTAGATGTGGTGGTGGTGGATGTGGTGGTGGTGGTAAATGTGGAGATGTTAGATGTGGTGGTGGTAGATGATGTGGTGGTGGTGGTGGATGTGGTGGTGGAGGTGGACGTGGAGGTGGATGTGGTGGTGGATGTTGTGGTGGTGGATGTTGTGGTGGTGCATGTGGTGGTGGTGGATGTGGTGGTGGTGGATGTGGTGGTGGTGGATGTGGTGGAAGTGGAAGTGGTGGATGTGGTAGTGGATGTGGTGGTGGTGGGTGTGGTGGTGGGTGTGGTGGTGGTGGATGTGGTGGTGTATGTGGTGACGGATGTTGTGGTGGTGGATGTTGTGGTGGTGGATGTCGTGGAAGTGGTGAATGTGGTGATGGATGTGGTGGTGTTGGTGGATGTGGTGGTGGTGGTAAATGTGGAGATGTTAGATGTGGTGGTGGTAGATGTGGTGGATGTGGTGGTGGATGTGGTGGTGGAGGTGGACGTGGAGGTGGATGTGGTGGTGGATGTTGTGGTGGTGGATGTTGTGGTGGTGGATGTGGTGGTGGTGGATGTGGTGGTGGTGGATGTGGTGGTGGTGGATGTGGTGGAAGTGGATGTGGTGGTGGTGGATGTGGTGGAAGTGGAAGTGGTGGATGTGGTGGTGGATGTGGTGGTGGTGGGTGTGGTGGTGGTGGGTGTGGTGGTGGTGGATGTGGTGGTGTATGTGGTGACGGATGTGGTGGTGGTGGATGTTGTGGTGGTGGATGTCGTGGAAGTGGTGAATGTGGTGGTGGATATGGTGGTGGTGGTGGATGTGGTGGTGGTGGGTGTGGTGGATGTGGTGGTGGATGTGGTGGAAGTGGAAGTGGTGGATGTGGTGGTGGTGGGTGATGGTAGATGTGGTGGTGGTGGATGTGGTGGTGGTGGTAAATGTGGAGATGTTAGATGTGGTGGTGGTAGATGTGGTGGATGTGGTGGTGGTGGTGGATGTGGTGGTGGAGGTGGACGTGGATGTGGATGTTGTGGTGGTGGATGTTGTGGTGGTGGATGTTGTGGTGGTGCATGTGGTGGTGGTGGATGTGGTGGTGGTGGATGTGGTGGTGGAAGTGGAAGTGGTGGATGTGGTGGTGGATGTGGTGGTGGTGGATGTGGTGGTGGTGGGTGTGGTGGTGGTGGATGTGGTGGTGTATGTGGTGACGGATGTTGTGGTGGTGGATGTTGTGGTGGTGGATGTCGTGGAAGTGGTGAATGTGGTGGTGGATATGGTGGTGGTGGATGTGGTGGTGGTGGGTGTGGTGGATGTGGTGGAAGTGGTGGATGTGGTGGTGGATGTGGTGGTGGTGGGTGTGGTGGTGGTGGTGGTGGGTGTGGTGGTGGTGGATGTGGTGGTGTATGTGGTGACGGATGTCGTGGTGGTGGATGTCGTGGAAGTGGTGAATGTGGTGGTGGATATGGTGGTGGTGGTGGATGTGGTGGTGGTGGGTGTGGTGGATGTGGTGGATGTGGTGATGGATGTGGTGGTGTTGGTGGATGTGGTGGTGTTGGTGGATGTGGTGGTGGTGGCTGTGGTGGGGTAGTTTGTAAGCTACAGCATATAATGTTACGAATCCAGAACATCTGAAATATACAGAAAAAATGCAAAGTAAAGGCTTTGGTGAGCGAGGGCAAGTGACCTCCATTGTTTTAGTCGTGGATGGTGCATTTTTTTCACTATGCCAGTGTAAGGGTGCCACTGAGACACGGCATTGTGTATTCAACAGCTTTACCAAGTGATGCAAACCACTGTTGTAGAGTCCGAGCGCTTCCAAATTTACATAGGATCGTATGAGCATAACGGGTAAAAAAAGGACAAGCTGCCTTCAACGCCCCTTAAAAGAAATAAAGCTTTAACTAGCACAAATAACGACTTAGGTCATTTATGACTGCTTTGATGTTTACATGTTTCTCCGACCTAACAAACCGAAACTATGCTTTATTATACTGACAGCACTTAGGCCAACAAACTCGACATGCGACGGCTCTCACTCTATGCTAAAATTCATCAAGTGTCTGTCCTATGCTTTTTCTGGTTACATGGAAATGCATGTATAAAGAGAGCACGTCACTTCCGTTCATATGGTGCATCCTTCGTACTTGGTGCACGTCCTGTTTTGTTAGTGTCAGCCATGTGCTGACCAATTGAGTGCTTCACAAAGAGGGGATGGGCTGCTCCAAGACTGAACCTTATATTAAAAATACGAAACGCATTGTGAGGAATTTTACAGCGTTTTTCAATCTGTTTATGAAATGCATTTTACATTTCAAAAGATATTTCTGCGTCAAAATAAAATAAGGCTCAAAACAGTAAGGAACTTCAAGAGTAACACAATGACTGCCTTCAGCACCTACGGATAGTGTGAGTGGTGGCCCGACCATATAAACACCTGCCCGCCAACACCGAGGGCGAACTGTGGGGCTAGCTCTGGGGTGGAGGCGGCCTTCCCCAAAAGTTAAGTCTCCTTATCCCTATGCATCAAGGCGACCTCTTTCCATGTTATACACACAGGGGCTGATTTACAAGCCCCTTACGCCGCCGGTACCTCACTTCTTTCCATATTAAAAGTGACGCATCGGCGGCACAAGGGGCTTGTAAATAAGTCCCACAATGTGCATTTAAAAACACAACGTGTAGAGACAGACCTATTGGCTTTGACATTCTACTTACATTGGGCCACTGAATCCCAAGCTAAACAGTTTCTCCATGTGCGGTCTGGACATGCAGGGCCCACAGCATCGCCTGGTCTGTTTCTGGTTTCCTGTGTGAATTGAGAGGCCTGCTTGCCTCCTCCCATCTTCAATCCGTCCCTCCATCGGTCTTCCCCGGTGTGGATTATAATGGCAAGTGACAGGGCCTCCTGAAAGCAAAGATGGTGTGCCCGGAAAGAAATCCATGGGAAGTTGCTCTAAGAAAGACAGAAATGTTGTCCGTCTGTCGCGGCCTACTGGTTTCACAAGGTACATACCTCGTGCTAGCGTGGGTCTGAAGTCTGCCTCGCGCAGTCTGCTGCCTCCCTTCCGCCGAAGAGCTCGCGCTCCTCTCTTCCTCCTTTCCTCCCGCCCTCCGTTTTCTCCCTCGATCATTTCGGTCTCAGGGGTGGAGCCAGGGCGCGAAGGACCCCTTCTGCCCCCGGGCAGTGACTGAGTAATTGAAGACAGTAATAATAGGGGTGCAGGGAACTTGATGCCTGGTGCCACTGCACCTGCTGCGCCATGTGTAGCTAAGCCCATGTCTGGTCCTTTATGTCTGAAGAACATAAAGCAGAAGAAGGGGCGAACCCAGAAAGAGCAGCAAATCCTGACAGATATGGCGAGGAAGAGTACAAAAGTAGATCGAAGATGGAGGGCAGGGAAAGAGAGGACATGACAGCCAGAGAAATGACGAAAAGGAACAGAATTGAAAAGAGAGGCAGGGGAGAGTAGTGTTTCTTGGAATGGAGTTGCTTTTCAATGTGTTGATGTTCGGTCGAAACTCCTCTGCATGCCTTAGACGTCCCTTGCAACCCTGCCTGTCCGTTTTTCCGTCTGGTCCTATGTCATGGTTGCCAGTTCTAATTGGACTGAAGATAAACAAGGAGGGTCCACTGCAATGCCTCCTTCCAGCAAGGAGAACTAGGCAACAATGATGAAAACCGCACGCACCAAAAAAAAAAAAAAGGGGTGCAGAAACAGCTACTGAATACCTCCCCTCCAGGACTCCGTGACCGGCGTCGTGGTTGCCATAGCAACGTTTCTGGAAATCGGTTTGCGACACCAGAAGTCAGGTCACGGAGTCCTGAAAAGGAGGGATAACAGCCGGACAAATCATCCGGACAGGGGCATTGTCCAATGGCAGGCCTCCGTTTCGCAATGCCGGCCAATGGCAGAAGGGGCGTGGCTTCATGCCCCTTCTTGTTTACAAGAACTCTTGCCTGCAGCAGCGCATGCGCTGCAACGCAGGCTTCGACCTAAAAATAGCATGCCATAGAATCAAAGCGACGCACGCATAAGGCACACATTCTCAAGCACAGACTGTACAAGCAAAAATATGAATATCAATGACAATTTTACAATGACTAAAGAACTTCCCGGCAAAAATTAGCAGGCCATAGAATCAAAACAACGCAGGCAAACGGAAGACAAAATCCAACGCAGCAAGCATATGATGTAAAAACAAAAATATAAATATGTGACAAATTTACACTGACTGAAGGACTTCCTGGCGGGGTCTGAGAAGAAGGTCTGATAGATCGCGGTCGGAGGAATGCGCGGGGCACTTCCCTAACCCCGCCACCCCCCGAACTGAACATCCCCTACAGGGCACAAGTTATGTTATGTTAGGTTATAGGTTGTCTTATAGAGCGCGCAGCTACTCGGGCAGAGTGTCCCGGCGCTATGTAGATCTGTAGAGGAGACCGGAAAACACAGTCCTATAAAAAGAAGTGGGGGGGACTGACAATATGCAAATGACCTCATGACAAAACGTGGTTAACGTGTCCCGATGTCTGAAAATTACACCAGGACACGTTCAGCATATTTCTGTGGTGCCCAGCATCTTGGCAGTGGGGGACGGCGTCCACCTTGTGAAAAAAGTGGGGGGACGCCGTGTATCTGCGTGTACCCCCGACTCGAACCCTGCTCCCAGACTTCCAGAGACAAGACATTCTTTTGGTGATGACTGAGTGGGTGCAGCAAGACACCACGCCGGAGGGCAAATCGAAGGCCCCCAGGCGGCTCTTGAATGTGGCAGCCAGGCTTGGGTGTCGCCGCCCCTCTGGGACTCTCTAAAGGTAGCACCCTCCGATCAGGCCGAGGCACTGGCGGCTGACTCTGTGGACCTGGCCTGTGGGGTGTACTATTACCAGTGGGCTGGGAAGGGTGCCCTGGCCCCTCCTTAAGTTCCAGATGCAGCAAGTAATGCTGTGGGTGTCTGGACAGTGAAGCACTAGCTGGACATCCCCTGATTTGAAAATATGCGAGCTGACTGTCTTTGGGAGTGCTGTACGGACCCAGGGACCAGTTGGCAATCTCCGAGTCCCTCGGAGAATATCCACCGGCCTGCTTGTCATCAGACTGGTGATAAAGAGACTGCAGCGGTGGAGAACCAGGACCAGCCCCGTGGTCCACACATCACTGAGACCAGAACACTTCCAGGAGTAGCAAACCATCCACGCGTCCGACCCACCCACAGGCAAGCTGAAAAACGTCCTGATGTGACTCATTCTCTGAGAAGGAGGATCACACTCACATTATTAAGACTGTCCACCTACTCGAGGCACATGAGGAAGATGCGGAGGGGTCCTCAAGACGCAACAATCGTGGAGAATTCCGGAGGGGTCCATCCAAACTCAATTCGTAAGGGGACAAAAGGGGCAAGTATGATGTTCTTAGCTGGGGTTCTTATGGTCCATGGGCCTGGTAGATGCCTGGCAGCTACATCACCCAATTGAGCAGGGCACAAGTCCAAAACAAGCATTTACAATGCAATCGGTCTCGCCTTTGGGACCTTATATGTATTTAGCTATGCAGCACATTAGCCTGGTTGCTAAAACATCTACTGTTCTTTAACATGGAGGGAAAGTAAGCACCAAAATGCTGGGAACACATGGAGAGAAATAATGCCTTTCAGCGGGAAATGGTGCAGGACCTTCGGTAGTCATATCATTAAAAATACAAGATTAAAAAAATATATTATTGTCTACGGGTGCTTGTGGAAGACAAGTTCTTTGGACTGGAATCTAGAGAATGCTAAAGTGATTATGGTATTTTACTGACCTCTGCTGGTCGTTTTCTATCAAGAACGTTAAATAGAGGCAGTTGCCACAAAAATAAAAAAAGAGTCCAGAAGCAAAAAGCAATTCTGGTATTTCAACCGACCTCTGCCGGTCATTTTCTATCAAGACAGTTCAATTCAATTCAAATGCTTTATTCGGTGTATAATAACATCCATATAAGCAGAGTGCAATTTCAATATGTGCAAGTGGCGCAGTAAAGTGACTTGTGCTTACAACATACGATATGCTTAATCAAAACAGTTGTATATGCATATAATTGTTCCTTGTCAGAATACCGAACTAACAAGATAATGCATTTGGTTATTTAAGTTATCAGGTTAACAAGACCAAGAATAGCAGTTATTTGAATATAAAACATGTGCAAAATGCATTAAGTGACAAGTATAAAGTGAATTGTGCATACAGTTCATAACTACAGTTGCGACTGTTCGTCTTATATATAAATGCTCCAAATACGTCTTTCTGTGCAAATAAAGTGCAAGATTTCTATTAAAAAAAGGACTTCCCAAATATATATCTTTTAAAGTACAATTGATTTCTTAGCGGCAATGCTTTTTAAAATACAGGATGCCGTAAAGAAGCAAACATTGGAACTTTCCAATAAGAATAACAAACTCAAAGCATTTTTGGTGGAAAGAACATTATATTTTAAAAATAATGGCTTCAAATAATATTTCCTTAAAAAGTTATAAAATTTACGGAACAATAAAAAATGGCAGGAACTTTGCATAGATGTGTTGTCACATGGGCATACTAAACTCGAACTTCTCTTCATGTCCGGGAAAGCCACTAAATGATGTGCAATCCCTAACCGTAAGCGTGTTAAAACAAAGCGGTGGGAAGACATAGTTATTTCGTCCAGATATGACTGAAAACCAGTTGCAAGATTTAATTCATTATAAAATGCGACAGTGGGCTGAGACTTAGTTAAATTTCTCCTATTCTCGTTTCTGTGGGCCAAAAATGCTTCTTTAAGGTATTTTTTAGCAATTGAAGCTGCATACTCGGGTTCAATAAAGATGTCACGATTAAATAAAAGACTGTACCATTGACGAATATAGCTCAGCCACGGAATACGTGAATTGTGGTTGAGCTTAATACAATCTTTTATTATACTTTGAGTAAAAGAAGTTTCAGGTTTAGACCAAATAGAGCGCCATAATAAAAGGGGACGGAGGCGAGCCAGGTCTGAAATGTATTTTAGACCCACTTCCTGGTGTGTTATTACAGTTGAGGCCGACCGTGGAGCGCACGGCAGGCGTTTAATAAATGTATTTTCGTCCTGCTGTAAAGACTGTTCGAAGTGGTGGCCCCAAACTCCGGCACCATAAAGTGCAGCTGGAACACATTTGGCATTATATATAGTTACCATGTCTTTGATTTTTCGTGCACCAACTTTTGCGGAGAAACGAAAGATGCCATTTACATTTCTGGTCATTTTAAGGCGGATGTTGGCATATTCATGTGACCATTTCTCGTTTTTCGCAAAAGTTACCCCAAGGTAACAGAAGGATTTAACTGATTGCATTTTTATTCCTTCTAAATAAAAGGCTCTTCCCGGTTTAGTTTTGGATTTCCCACATGAAATAACGAATGTCTTTGTTTTATTAATTCGAAGTTTCCTGCCATTAATAAAAAGAGTAACATTATCTAAACGACGTTGAAGGCCAATCGGGGTGCGTGAAATTAAAACCGCATCATCTGCATATAATAAAATAGGGACAGCCTTACCTTCCATAGAGGGTGCATCAGCAGTTTGTTTTAGTGTGTTGTCCGCATGATTGATAAACAATGAAAACAAAAATGGCGCAAGTACACATACCTGGCGGATGCCCCTTTAACCACTAAATAAGGGGGTGCACTCGCCTGTAGGACCATAGCGCACTTTGCTGGACAACTTCTCAGACACCCTTGCTAGGAAATAAACAATTTCCTTGGGGGCGCTGGTGTCCAAAAGTATATGCCACAGTATAGAGGGATCCACAAGATCGAAAGCGCTGCTTAGGTCTGCGAAACATAAAAATAATTTACCCCCTTTTGCCATAGTATATTTATTTATAAGAAGGTCCAATTTGACGCACTGTTCCAGGGTGCCTGTGCCTTTTCTAAACCCATATTGGGCTGGTGAGAGAATTTTATTGTCCTCAGCCCATGTTTCAAGTCTTTTCAGCATGACCCTGCTCATTACTTTGAGTGACGAATCCAGCAACGATATCAGACGATAGTTGCTGGCCTCAGATTTAGAACCTTTTTTGAAAAGGGGGATGATTAATGATTGACCCCATGCTAAGGGAATTTGGCCATCAACCGCTGCGTTAAAAATCATAGTTAAAATGGGTGCCCATAGATCCTCTTCACTTTTATATAGGTCAATAGGCACACCATCGGGCCCTGGTGCCTTCCCTCCTTTACTATCAGATAGTCCTTCATGGACTTCATCTATTTTTATCCTTAAAGGTAATATGGGCCAGGTGGAATTAGATGATTGATTTATATCAATCTTATCTGGCTTAAAAATTGATGTGTAATGTTCAATCCAATTATCACTATTTACATATGAGGTGAGTTCAGGTCGGCTATCATCTTTTAAAAAGGGACAGTTTACCGTCTCCCAAAATAGTTTACTATTATTAGTTGCTGCCGCCAAACTAAAATTATCCCATGCCTCATGTTGCAATTCTTTTTTGCAGGCCCCGATAATATGTTTGTAATTGAGGCGTAGTGCTCTAATATTCTCCTTATTCCGGGGTTTTGTACCCAATGCTAGCTTTAAAGCATGCAGAGCATGGGTGCAGCTTTTATTGAACCAACCTATACGTACCCGTTTCCTAGCTTTATATTTTTTAGTGAGGAGTCCTTCTATAAATACATTGATCTTTTGAAAATTGGAGATCAGGGAGTAGGAATCCGCCTCCTCACTTAGGCAATAATCTATTTCTTTTTTACAATGCATGATAACTTCTTTTTTATTTTTATTTTTTTAATTTTTTTATTGGTTCAGTTCAAAACAGATATCATTTCATATTCATAATACAGTTATACAGTTATACACTTCCAAAAGACAGGGGGAAACAATAGAAACTATATAAATAAAAACAGTACGATAAGTGAGTATTACAAAATATAAAACAATATTGGTATTACGCTACAGTGTAAACCTTCATTGATCTCGATACATACAAACATCATTCCTCAACCCCCATATGATCAATCATCGCCTGCCAGACCTTGATCCCCCTTTGCTTTTTCTTAATTGACTTAGTACAATATAGGTTGTACTCCAAATAGAACACATTGTAAAATGTTGCTCTCCACATCTCATAAGCTGGAGCTTCCGGTTTCAACCACATTGAAGCAATGCAAAGGCGAGCAACTGCCATCACCATGAATAGCAAGTATCTATACTTGCGATACGATAAGAACACATCCAGGTCACTAGATAAACCAAAGATAATCATTTCCCTGGAGATGATGACGTCAGCTTTTAAGACATTTGAGAGAAATTGTACAATGGATGCGAAAAATGGATTTAGCGTACTACAATCAGCAAATATATAAACAATGTCAGCCATGTTAGTTTGGCATCTAAAACATTTCCCATTATAGCTGTTGCCCCATTTTGCCATTTTCGCAGGAGTATGGTAAAGATTAAATACAGTTTTGTAGTGCTGAGAACGTAAATTCGCTGATAGAATAATTTCAGCCGCGGTATTAATAGAGTCTTGTAAAGGTACAGAGCTAGTATCTAACCTCATCAACCATTTGGACTCCTGCAGCACAAGGTCATCCTGATGTAATTCGAGTAGATAGTTATATATAATACCAATCCGTGTCGGTTTGTTAAGAATTGCCAATAGCCCATTAGGCAGGATAGGTATTGAATTTAAATGTTTGAAAATAAAGTCTCGTAGCTGTAGATACTTAAAAAAATCGTTCTGTTGGATTGCATAGGTATCTTTAAGCTCTTGAAAAGATGACAATACACCGTCTTTAAACAACGAACCAACCATTTTTAAGCCTTTTTCACCCCAGATATGCATTCTGTAGTCCCAAAATACAGATGGTAGCAGTTCCGGGGAGTCACAGGGAGTATAATAGTTAATGCGACGCAAATGCATAATTTTGCTAATCATACGCCAACCCTTAAAAGCAGTGAACACCAGCTTAAATTTGGTTCTCTTGTAGTAACTAGGTTCGTAAAAACGAAGAAGCATCTGTCGTGCTTGTGGGCCAAGTAATAAATAAAGAATATCGGGGTCCTCATATTGAGGTGGGTCAGTCCCATTTACAGCAAACTTAATATTCTGTAACAAACAAGACAAATAATATAATACAAAGTTTGGGACGCCTCAACCTCCCCTCAACATAGGAAGTGTCATAAATTTAGATGCCCGACGTGGGGATTTCCATCCCCATATGAATCTTTCAACCGTTGCTTGAAGTTTCCGCACTTCTAGGGGTGGTACTGACCTAAAGAAATACAGTACTTTAGGGAGTATGGACATTTTAAGCACATTGCGTCGTCCCACCGTAGATAAATGTAGACATTCGAGTTTCTCTAGTTGTTGTTTTATTGATCGTATCATATCGGTCCAGTTGACCATAACCAGATCAAGAAGAGATAGTCTGATTTTAATTCCAAGGTACTTGGCTTCTGGGGTCGCTCGACTATCATTAGAGCATAATCCTGGCGTACATACAATTTGTGTTTTTGAGATGTTGAGTTTATATCCTGCTACCCGACCAAACTCTTTAGTTATAGCTTCAATCTCGGGAACTGCAGCTTCCGGGTCTGATGTTACGACTGCAATGTCGTCTGCATACGCTAGCACACGCACGCTGCCCCCCGGAAGCATCATAGAAGGTATATGCGGTGATGTAGTTAACGCCTGTAGCAGTGGGTCAATGTATATAGCGAATAAAAGTGGTGAACAGGGACAACCCTGACGTGTACCGCGACTAATATTTACATACCCTGAAAGCTGCCCTGACATAGAGATCTGTGCCCTTGGATGCCTATACATAACCTGAATGGCCTGCAAATATCGAGGTCCAAACCCCACTTTAGTCATGACAGCCCATAAATACGGCCATGAGACGCGATCAAACGCCTTTTCTGCGTCTAAAAATACTAAACCTATATTGTTATGCGTCGTCTCGGCGTAATCCAGGGCTGTAATGAATATGATTAGTTGTATCCCGCCCAGGTAGGAATCCATGTTGTTGATTAGAAACCACTCCAGGAGCCACACAGATCAGTCGGTTCGCAAGAATTTTAGAATAGACTTTGACATCGGCATTGATAAGCGATATAGGCCGATATGAACCTTTTTCTTAAAGACCGCTATAGTAGCGTCGGCCCATGATGGCGGTGGATGTCCTGACTGGGTAGCTATAAATGTCTCTAGCATGTCATTTTTAATAATTGGAAACAGTTTAAGATATAACTCTAATGGCAGTTTATCAGGGCCCGAAGCTTTGCCCAAAGCTAAACTTTTAATAGCTGTCTCAAGTTCTAGCATCGTGATTGGAGCTTCCAATTCCTCTCTTTGAATATCCTCCACAGCATGTCCCCTATAGCAACTGTTAACAAACTGCTCTATTAACTCTGGGGAGGCATTGTCTTGGGTGTAAAGCTCGGTATAAAATTCTTGAAAAACTCTCATGATACCTTCAGATGTCTCTATCCTCAAACCATGTCTATTTTCAATAGAGGATATATATTGCATTGTCTGTCGTTGTCGCATTCTTTGAGCTAGACACCTCCCCACCATCTCACCATACTCATACCTTTCGGCCTTATACAATTTATATTGAGATGCAATTTTCTGGCTCCAGACCCCCGTAATTTTCGCTTTGCATTTCGCCACATTATCTTGAGTGTTGCAGCAATCCTGTCCTCTCCTTATATCATCTATCAAATCACATTCTGCGTTGGCCAGGTCTTGCAGTAGCTGTTTCATTACTTCCTTTTCCTTACGTTGCAGTGCCCAGCCATAGCTGCATGTCTCACCACGCAGCCCCGCTTTAAAGCAATCCCATACCATTGCACTAGTTGAGGATCCTCTATTAATATCGAAAAACTGTTGGGACCATTCTAACATTTGAGAAACATACAGCGTATCTGCCAAAAGTTTCTTATTAAATGTGACAAGTCTTTGCATGCGAGGTATGCTAGATATTAACATATCCAACACTACGGGTGCATGATCTGATGTGATACGTGGCATTAAGGACATCCGGGCACCTACTATCAAGTCTCGTGTTGAAAATATATAATCAAGCCGGACAAATTTTTTATGTGGGGAAGAAAAAAAAGTAGAACCAGGATCTAGTGGGTTTGAAAGTGGCCAACAGTCTACCAAACCATGTTGCAGCAATAGTTGTTTTAACCCCCTAAATACCTTCGGTTTTCGACCCCTGTAGTCTTTAAAGGTTGGATCCCAAGTATTTATATCCCCGTGTATGTTGAAATCTCCCATTACCAACACGGGGGTTCGCCAAAGTGCTAATTCAACATTCAGAAATTCAAGTATAGCGAAGTCGTCACTGTTTGAGCCGTATACAGTACATATTGTCACAGGAATATTCCCTATCACACATTCACAAATTGCCCAGCGGCCCATATTATCAGCTTTGACTCTTGTAGTTGCACTAATTGATTGGCGACCCAAAATAGCAACACCCCGGTTCATGGTAGACTGTTGTGATACAACTAGAACAGTATACCCCACTTCGTTCAGCACTTTACGATTTCCCCATGATATGTGTGTCTCCTGGAGACAAATAATATCTGGTTGTATCAAACGTATTTCGTGCATCACTTTCCTACGTTTTACCACATTATTCAACTCACAAACATTAAAGGAACATATTCGAAAATTAGTGCCAGCCATTTTTTTTACTTAAAGCAGTGAATGATAGCCATCCCTTGAGACCAGATCCTTTCATCTCAATATCTCTCACATCTTGTCGGTCTTGAACTGAGTTTTCCCCCTTTTCTACCCACCACCACCCTACACCCTCCCCCCACCCAACACTCCCCAAAGCACCCCCTCCCCCACCCCAGTGACCCGCCCCCAACAATGAGGCAGTAGGGCCTATTGCCCCTTGATGTGTGTGAGAGTGCCTCCAGTGGCTGTGGAGATCCTTATTGAAAATAGAAACAGAGACCCTTGAGATTCCATTAGATATAGAATAGTCACATAATAATCAAGTCTGTGTCATCTCAGGGTAGTGAATTCAGATATTCTTTGCCTGAAACCTCAGATGTAAAGAATCGACTTTGCCCTTTATAAATCGTTTTCAAAGTAGCAGGTTGCAAAAGGAACACTTGCACCTCTTTCGCCTGAAATGCAGGAATTAATTGGCGAAGTCGCCACCGGTTCTCAACAGTAGCATGACAATAATCAGGGCGGACGAAGAATTCCACCCCCAGACCTGATCTCTTTTTGTCTGGTCGTGCGAGATCGTAAAGTAGCTGTCTAGCCAGGAAGTTATTTAAGGAAATTAAAATAGCCCGTGGATATCGAGCGCCTTGGTTCGCTCGTGCTGGTTGTGACCGAAATGGAAAACGGTGCGCCCGTTGAATTTCTTGCGCCCATTGCCACTCCTTAACTTCAGGAAATGCATCATTAAATAAATCTATAACAAACTGACGCACATCTTGGCCTTCACGGCCCTCGGGCACACCCAAAATGCGTAAATTATTACGCCGTAGCCGATTTTCTAAGTCAGTTAACTTTGAACTAACATCGAACTTTTGAGCCTTGATTTCCTTAATATCACTTTGGTTTTGAACCATTTGATCTTCGAGTGCAGAGATGCGTCCTTCTGCTTCAATCATTCTGTCCGTAAAGTCATTACAGGATTTAGCTAATCGGCGGACAGTATTCTGTAGCTTTTTGCAGGCATTATGAGTCTTTTGATGATCCGCTTTAGCCTCTGCACGTTGATCAGAAATGGCCTTCAATACTACATCCAATGCATCCTGCGCCGTTGCGCCAATATTATACACCGCCCCATCAGGTTGATCAGCATTGGGATTGTTCTCGATTAATGCCCATTCGGGAATTTCCGTAGATCCAGGATGACCACCATTATCGTTAACTTTGTTGCCAGCAGTCAGGTCTGCCCAGTTCACGTTCCCTTGCTCCACGGCAGTAAGGTCGAGAGATAGTTTCCCAGTGTTTTCGCCATCGTCCTCCAAGTCTCCCTCCTCTTCCTCCTCCTCTTCCTCTTCCTCTATCCCCTCCGAGGCGTAGGAATGTTCTGAATGTTCAGATAATGAATAATATTCACTATCCTTGCTACCAATAAGATCCCCCTCTCCAGAGTCAGCTTTATTTACTGTGATAGAAGTCAGTGTAGGGGTAGATATTTGAATGGTAGCATGGGTGGAAGCAGCTTGCCTAGGGGAGACTGCCAAATCCGATAACGCCTCAGTCAGGGTAGTATCTACCATATTCTCAATATTCTCTTTGAGTTCTATACCCTCGATGCTCTCCTTTTGAGACTTGGTCTTATTTTCTGTATCAAATGTGGCCTCTTTTGTCTCTAAATTTGCAAACATATCATTCTCAGAGGGGACTAGTGATTCAACAGCAGGAGTTGCAGAGACCGATGCTACGGTCGTTACTTTTGATGTTGTTGTTTTGCCCCTAGGTTGAAACATTTGTGTGATCTTTGGAGTACCAGCTTGGAATCCATCAACCTCTGTAGCGTTACTGGGGTCCTGCTTGCCTTTAGCCGCTAGTGCTGCACGTGTGCCAATCTGCATCTCTCCAGTCGCTCTGGTTTTACCGCCACGTGCAGTTTTTGGTGCCATGATGGAGCCGTAATTGTATCTTTATCTTAATCACAGGGAGTCTATCTATTTCTTCTTGAAGGCAGTCTTTATTTAGCTAATTGCATTTGGACAAATAAATGAGAAAATGAAAAAATGTACCTAGTACCTGGTACCTGGTAAATGACTCTTACGCTGTATATGCTGCTACACGATGCACAAACGTCCAGGCACAACTCGGCTTAAGTCAGCAAAGTTCACTCCAACCCCCTTCAATTAGCCACGAGTCCAGGTAACACAGGAAGAGGGCAGAAGTTGGTGTATCCTAACATTCCCTCGGGTATGGCCTGCAAGCTCCACCAAACTCCGCCAGGATTTAGCTCGTCAGTACCCGATATTTCCTTTTACTCCGTTATTCCGTTATTGCAATGCTCCCCCGCTCTGTGGCTCTGCGGCTCCGGCACCGTGGCTCCGTGACTCCGCCCGCAGCCTCTGCTCAGCTCAGCCCACACCTGGGTCGGCGTGGCTCCACCTATACCTCAGCTCAAGCTCCAGCCCGAGCTCCGGTGCCTTCAACACAGAACGCTTTTCATCAAGACGGTGAGTGTTTTGTCCGGTTCTGTCCGTTTTACATTGCCGCCGCCGATTTCTTAAGGATGATGCGCGGGGATTTCACTGTCCAAACGCCGATACAGCCAAAACCAATTTAGCTCTCCAAGCCGCAGTGGGAGCTCTCACACTCGCGTCTGACCAGCAGACGCCATCTTGCCTCCACATGATAACTTCCTTTTTTTTATTTTTTTATTTTATTTGGGTCAACGGCTGCCCACTTTAATTTCATGCCCTTTGTGGGGAAAATATCAGTAATGCAATTTGATGTATTTACCTGCTTGTTTCCCCAACATAACAGGGCTATGGAGATACTATTATGGTCGCTGACCACCTGTTCGGTAATCCATAGATCCTTATAATCACAATTGTAAGATAATAGAATATGGTCTATTGTTGTTAACGCGCCCCTGCCAGTAAAAGTTGAACATATAATATTATTCTTATTCCTGGTACAACTTAAAAATTCAAGATCATATTTTGATAGCATGGAATTTAGTGCTGTGCCGTATTCTCCATGGGGAAAATGCAACAAGTCTACGTTTTCATCTCGGGAATGGCCTTTAGTAAAGCCGCATATTTTAGTATGGGCAAGTGGGCACATTTGAACATTAAAGTCTCCCATCCATAGGATGGTTGCTTGACTATTTGGCATTGCCAATGCTCTATCTATTTCTTTTTCAATATCATAGATAGCACCTCCTCTGTTCTTACTAAAGTTATGGTTATAAAAATTAATAAGCAGGAGGTCTTTAACCCTATTAAATATGAGTCTTATTAGCTGGCAATTGGGGTCTTTAATTATACAGCTAATGATTTTACACTCAGTTAAGCTATTAGAGACAAGTATCAAGAGACCTCCCTTTGCCCTACCGGAGGTAGAATCAGCCGCTTTAACCCAATTAGCAGTAAACCCATTAACATAGACTGGATCTCTGTACCTGGTCACCTGCAGACAAATTACATCATACTTTGATGCAATAAGATCATTCCAATGTGGAGTATTTAGTTTGCTATTAAGACCTGCTATGTTCCAACTCATTAAGGTATAACCTTCATAATCAGTAACCGCATCACCTTCATGTAGATTAACTATATTAGATGTAGCAATTAGATGCCCGGTAGGCATGCCCTCATTATGTGTGGGTAATACTAGTACAGTCTTGGGTAAAGACTGATTTACTACTACCCCCTCTGTATTTGATGCTAATAAAGTATTTCCGGGAGTTGCTATAAGGTCAGAAATGAGTATATTGCCATCCTAAATATCTTTGGACGGAATCTGTACCAGACTATCCTTAACTACCATTTTACAACCTATCTCGGACTCCTCCCTGTTAAACCTAATGTTGGTGTTGGTGGGGTTCCCTCCCTTGGCATGAGTCAATCATTGTCCTCCATGGAGCCCAGTATCTGAAATCTGTTAGATTTGAGGATACTTGGGTATAAAGGTGGCGGTGGTGGTGGGGCGCCCATCTCTGCTAATGTTTGCCATAACTTAGAATTATTTACCAAGTCGAACGCGCTGGAAAGGTCGACAAAACAGCGATGGAATAGACCTCCTTTGACAATGGGTATTTCCCTATAAGCAACTCTAGGTTGACGCACTGCTCAACCGTTCCAATAGCCCTTCTAAAGCCATACTGGGCATTGGTTAAGATGTTTTTCTCTTTTACCCAGCACTCCAACCTGGCTAGGAAAACTCTGCCCATCAGTTTAGAGGTGGAATCGAGAAGGGATATTGGTCGGTAGAATTTTGCGCTACCGCTCTCCCCTTTTTTAAAAATTGGGACGATCACACTTTCAGCCCAAGTTACTGGTAGCACCCCGTTAATGATAACATTAAACAAATAGACTACAATAGGGGACCAGAAATCTACATTATGCTTAAAAACATCGATGGGGACCCCATCCAGTCCTGCAGCGTGCTCTCTTGCGCTATTCTTTTAAGCTATTTTTATCTCTTCTAAGGTTAATATTTCTACCTTAGGGGTATTTATTAAGGTGATGTCACGATTTTTATCTGTTTCCATAGACTGTTGTGAAGGATTAAAAATATGCTCAAAGTGGGTTAACCATTCATCTGGCATAACTAATGTATCAACCTTTGCAGAGGAGACATCTTTGCACAAAGGTTGGTCTATAGTTTACCAGAAGAGGATAGAGTTCTTAGTCTCGGCTGCGTGGATCAGATTATCCTACGCGTTATCCCTGATTTCAGTCTCTCAACTTTAATGATTGATTATAGCTCTTCCGAAGACTACAAATGTTATCTCTATTCCTTGGTTTACTTTTCAATTCTTCCTTCAAATCCCCATTTAATCTGGAGCAGCGATGGTTAAACCATTGTGGACAATCCTCACTGCTTTTCTTATTTTTAACTTTCAGATTCTTAGAGATTTAACAGAAATGTTTGGAAGGCCGAAACAATATTAATGTTACCAGATAGTTTGTCCAGGCATGTTTTTATATGATTGGTATTTTTTTGAATTACATTTTCCACAAAAACTGTGGGATCAACGCCTGTCCACTTTTTCGATATCCCATTTTCACCTTGCGTTTTGATATTGGTTGTAAGGACAGTTGTCTTTGCTCTATAATATAATTTAGAGTTTAATATTAGCAAAAGGGGATGATGGTCACTAAGCAGACTAGGCTGTATAAAACATCAACCAGAGGCCTACAGTTCCTAGATATTAAAAAGTGGTCAATACATGAAGACGACCAAGCCCCCTCATATGTATGATTAACATGAACGCCCTCATAAGGGCCAGGTTCCATAATTTCTAAGTTATGTTTATACATAACATGATTAATTGTTTTACTATAAGGATTGTGATGGAAATGGGGAATATGATCACCATGTACGTCTTCATAGCCACATGGTCCCCTATGGTATGTTTACATAATTCACTATTAAAATCACCTGCCCAAATTAATATATTTTCGCCCCCCAATACCTTCAGAAATTTGTCCAACTCTACCTCCAGTTTTGTAATTATCTCTTGTGTCGTATTGTCAAAAAGATTATTGTAGAAATTAATAAGTACAATGTTCTGCATTCCTCTAAGACTAAAAACTAAGAGCTGGAAGTACTGTAAATTTGTGTATGTTTGTTAGGGTCAGGGGTGCGGACACAGAAATTAATACTGCCAGGCCTTCACTCGCTCTCCCAGCCTTAGACGGTATTGCTTTAGAAAAAAATGTTTTAAAATCATTAATATAAAAAACTTCTGTCGACCATGTTTCCTCTAAAAGAACCAAAGTGCAGTGCTGAATACTTTAAAGCCATACTGGATTGTGCAATTTATTGTTGGCCCCTGCAACATTCCATGACTTCATTTGTAATGATACAACCAATGAACTGCTTGTTGAAACTACCCCAGTCATGTTGTTCAAAAAGGTGGGATCATTATAAACATTTGGTTGCAGCGCTTCCATAGAATCTATTTCTATATCATTTGAGGGGATACGATGGTTACCTTCATTCGTCTGCTCCACTACCATACATAAGTCTTCCATGGGTGTGGATACTATCATCAGGTTCTGTTATTTTTGGGCCCAGTCAATCAACCTCGCTGCAGCTTCCTAAAGGGGAAAACCTATTTGACATAAGTGATATCCTAAGGATAACATGGCTATGATTGGCTTTACCTGTTAACTGGGGCTGCTCGAGACTAGATCTGTAAAAGTATCCAAGAGGTACTGCAAACATGCTGTCATTAAGGCCATCGTATGGCCAGGTGTATTTTACTGCTACCTCTTCCAATAGGCGGCCAACCACTTCGGGGTGGCGAAAATTTATTATAACACAATCCCCATCACATAACTGTTCTCCTTTACCCAACCAGCCTATTCTTCTTAACATGATTATTTCTTGGAATATGCCGTTTCGTCGAATGCTAAAAATGGTGCTCTTTCAAGAAGCATGGGGCGTGATGTAAGTTGGTTGCCTGTCCTGTAATGTCCGGTGTTTACCCTGAATAAGCGCTTAAAGACCCCCGGGTGATAACGCGCTATACAAATTTAAATAAATGAATAAATAAAGGGTGTTACTGGAGAACCAGTGTACAACCTGGTTCTTCAGGGAGTCCCAGGTTTCGGTGGAATTATCACGAAGTTTAGGGACATTTTTTCAGACAATAACATAGGGAGTGGCTTGAGGGGGCAAGCTAAAAGATCCCCCGGGTACATCTTAAGTCGATGATATCCATCAATCACTTGATTATGTTTTGTGCCAGTTTGTGAGTTACCGTTAATCTTGGTAGCAACAAGAAGTGATCTAGACGATCCTGGTACTTCCATTGTTTGCAATACAGGCGATTGTTGGCTGTTAGCCTTTACTTCTTCACTAACATGGCTTTGAACATTTTGTAACTGCTTATCATCATTCCTACTAAGCATAGGTTTCTGACATATATTGTT
This sequence comes from Lissotriton vulgaris, assembly GCF_964263255.1. Lineage (NCBI taxonomy): Eukaryota > Metazoa > Chordata > Amphibia > Caudata > Salamandridae > Lissotriton > Lissotriton vulgaris. The sequence continues at coordinate 1,314,147,774 of NC_141689.1, forward strand.
AAGATGTGGTGTCTGCAAAACTGTAACCAGTTTCATTAATGTGATAATGCCTATTTGCAATATTTTTATCTCAGACATAACCCGCCTTTCAATAGTGTCTATTTTCCCATGCAATTCTTTAAAAAGTGTCTCAATGCCTTGCATATGTTGTGTTAAATTTTCGGGTCTGGTCACAAAATCCCTTTCCGCCTGTCTTGATATCTTCCCCTTTTTTATTAAACATTTTCTGGAGACTGTTCTTTGGCGGTGCTGATGCAGTATGCTGTTATACCTTTTCGCAGGTGGAGAAATCAAATCGGGTGTGTCTGATGCTATGGATATTTCGAAGGGGGTTGTCGCAGCAGGAGTCTTCAATAAGAAAGCTTCATCCTGTCCCCGCCTGCAAGTTGTTGTTTGTTGCAGAAGGAAAGCAAACAACTTGCAGGCGCTGCTAAAAGTGTCCCGGTGTTTGGAAATTACACCAGGACAAGTTCAGCACATTATTCAGTTGGGCCCAAATTCTTGGCAGGAAGGACTGCGTTCACCCTGTGAGAAAAGTGGATGGACGCTGTCCACCCGCAAGCACCCCCGACTTGTGCCCTGCAATTAAGAGAGTTTATACCTTCTCAAGGGTGCCCAATTAATTTTCACTTTTGGACTGTTTCTTGCTCTCCTAACCAGAGCACCCAAGAGTGGGAAGCATGCAGATCCCAGGTCCTGATCTTTCAGTCATTCGGAGGTTGAAAAAACATTACAGATGAGATCGCACGGTGGCGGGAAGGGTTGGCGCCGGGAGCTTGGTCACGCCTCAGGCCACAACGTGCTACGCTCTGGCAGGCTGGTGGGTTGAAGGGGTCATTCCTGACATGGTTGTTATATAGAAATTGAACCCACTGGCATCCATCTGCAGATCTCTCTACCCCATCTCCCTTCTAAAGAAAGATGTGAAGATCTGGGTCAAAGCCCTAGAACTTCATCTGATGAAAGTGGTGGGATCCCTCATCCATCCTCAGGTCAGGTTTCATGCCTCACCAAACCACAATATCCAGAGAGTCCATATCACACAAGCCTTGGCATCCAGACTACACGTAAACCAGGCACTGATTTAGGTTGATTTCTGCAAGGCCTTTCACTCAGAGGGATGGGACTACGTTTTTTTCTCTACTTGCCAAAAGGCAAATCAGTCCCTATTTCATTAGCTATGAGAAACTGCTTTATATGTGTCTATCTGCGAGAGTTCCCATAGGAGGGGTCATCCCTGAGCAGTTTCCGATTGAAAGTGGAATGCCGCAGCTGAGACCACTGTCACCCTTGCTGTTTGCACTCACCACTGAACCATCCGCGGATTGGTTTAGGATACACATACATGTCAGAGGGTTTAAATGGGCGCCATGACTGGAAAATAGGGTTTTTTCTATACGCTGATAATGTCCTTATCTTCCTGGGGGATCCGTTGTGGTCTGGCCCCCACTCTTTACAGAGTTTTGGGGAACTTCTCTGGTCTACAGGTGAATGACTCAGTTATTGGGATTTCCGGTACACACAGATCTTCCCGGTGCACCTTAGAAGACTGGTTTGCATTTAATCTCCAAAAGGTTTCATTACCTAGGAGAAGATGTGACCACAAATCCACTGAGGGCTTAGGACCAGAACATATAACCGCAATTAGACAGAATAATGAAAGACTTCGGATTCTGGGCCTCACTCCAGTTGTCTTTCCTATATAGGTCAGCCATCTTTAAGAAGACACCTTAAACTCAAGAAGTATTTTGCATTGCATCCTAAACCCAATAAAGGTATGACAGCTGCATTACTGGGTACTGTGTCTAGTGATTTAACTATCAGTGACATCCAAGATACATTGAATCTTTTATCTATTACTGAACTAGAAGAGGATCCGGTCACAATTGGGAGAGTTTTAGAGGACCTGGATATTAGTCCTGATCTATCTATATCTAGTGGTTTAAAAAACAAATCCCGTTGGTCCCCTAATTCGATCAGTGGCAACATTGTTGAGATATTTCGTAGACTAGTAATTGATGATTTAGATAAAATGTATGATAGTAGAACAGTGAAAAGAAGTGCATGTAAGGATAACTTGACATCGCAGGAAAGAAATGCTATGATAATGTTAATGGATAACCCCAATATTATAATCCGAAAAGCTGATAAAGGGGGTAACGTTGTTATGAATGCCACTGATTATGAAGATGAAATTTATGAACAACTTAAAGATACACAATGTTATGAAAAAGTTTCGGGCAACCCTATGTTTAAACTGATTGCAACTATTAATGATTTTTGGAAAAATTGGCATGAGAAGTGATTACTAGATGATGAGGAATTGTTATATCTGAAGATTACCCGCCCTAGATTCCCATGCTTATACACTTTACCAAAAATCCATAAAGGCCTCCTTTCCACCAGGGAGGCCCATAATTGCCAGCCTGGGGGGACCGACAGAACATCGGTCACATTTTGTGGACCTTTTTTTGCTACCTATAGTGGTAAACTTGCCCTCTTTTATAAAAGATACAACACATATCTTGAATATCTTGGGAGATATCACTTGGGAACCAGAAATGAATCTGGTGACCCTTGATGTGGTGTCTTTGTACACTAGTATCCGCAACAAATTGGGTTTAAAAGCACTATTTCACTTTTTGTCGAAACAGCCAGCTACCCAATGGGAACATACAGAAATGTTATTATCCATGACAGAATTGATCTTAACGAATAACTTTTTTTTCTCTTTAAAGAAAATTGGTATAGACAATCCCAAGGCGTTGCAATGGGCTCAAAATTTTCACCTGCATATGCGAATATATTCATGGGTTGGATTGAAGAAATTATGATCTGGGGAACCTCTGCAAAAGAATGGAATGAACATATCCTCTATTGGGGGCGCTTCATAGATGATTGTTTGATGATATGGACAGGATCTAATAATTTGTTGTTTGATTTTATTGATTATTTGAATAAGAATGATATGAACATAAGGTTTACCACGCAAGCTAGCTCTGAAAAAGTAGTGTTCTTGGATGTAGAATTGTAAACTGAAGGAGGGAAGATAATGAGTAATATGTTCCGCAAACCCACCGCCTGTAATTCCTTGTTACATGCGCAAAGCGCACATCCTAGACATCAAATCAAATCTATCCCTTATGGTGAAATGTTAAGGGCGAGACGAAACTGTAGTGAGGATGACCACTTTCAAACATGCATTTTAGACATGGAGAAAAGATTCATTCTAAGGGGTTACAAACCCAAGGACATTGCACTAGCAAAGAATAGAGTCATGAGAATAAAGAGAAGCACAATACTTAAACCCAAGGGGAAAAAGAAAGAGGAAACAGGACCAATAAGGTTGATTACTGAATACACTGAGATCAATACAACATTACGTAAAAGTCTCGTAAAACATTGGCACATATTACAAGCAGATAGAACGTTGAAAGAATTTGTAGGGGATAAACCACATATTACATTTAGAACGGGGAGGACTTTGGGTACGCTACTCAGTTTCAGCTACCCGATATCACGGTTGACACCCTCTTGGCTATCAAAATTATTGAAAGGTTTATTTAGATGTGGAAATTGTGGGATGTGTAGATTTGCGGCACATAAGACTACAATATTCAAGGAAAATAAGGGTAAAACTTTTAATATTTTGTCAAACATTACCTGTGTAACTAAATATGTAATATAGATCATTGAATGTAAATGCTCAAGAAGATATGTAGGAAGCACTATAAGAGCATTAAAAGATCGAGTAGGAGAACATATGAGAGCAATTAAAAATGATGATTGTAGGGATCCAATTGCAGAGCATGTTCGCACCTGTAAAGACCAGGGACCAGTTAAATCATTTATATTTTATGGCATCGAACAAGTCAAGCCAGATCCACATGGTGGCAACAGGGAGTTGAAATTGCGGAGGCATGAAGCACGTTGGATTATGCGTTTGCGAGTAGTAGAAGAAGGACTTAATTTCAATCAGGAATTGCAATATTTTTGGGGAGATTTAACGGGCTGAGGCACTTGGTGCAATTGAGACTCAGACTCATATACTGTGATGAACGTGAAATCATGTCTAATGATTTACTTTTTATTTATAAAAAAAAATTATTTATAATATTTTTTATTGAAACTTAGCTATATCACTGTGGCATTGAAACATAACAATTTGGGTAAGGTTGCATGAAACCAATCAGGGGTTAAGAATATCACAATATGTTGTATTCATAATTGTGAATTTTGTCTCCGATACAAGTGTTGTTAAAATTGGAATTGACAAAGAAAGAAAGATGTGTTTTTATACTACAATGCGTCAACATACAAATGCGTTTTATTAATATTTATAAATAGGCTTAATACTTAGGTAATAGGCTTAAGTGGAGAGCGGCATGTCAAATACTACTGTTAGAACCGAATATATACATTTGCAATTTTATCATCGCTCGGGGGGATTATTTGGACACTCCAAGATGGCGCGGACTTTGAGGCAGGTTCAGTCCTCTTTCGTTGTTCATGTCCTTTTTTGATATCCAGGCTTGCCGCACAATTGGCGGGGTCTCAGAACCAGGTAGACGCGAAGCGCAAGGCGGAAAGGTATGAACCACAGATGATGTGAAAGATCGCATTATTTGCCGCACAATGCCAATAGACTAGTTATTTGTTATTTACTCTGAAATCTGATTATTTTCAGATTCCTCGTACTCCGGGAATCTACTAACACATGCGACGGTGATACTGGGTCCGTCGATTTGGATAAACAACATAAAACGTATGGTGTGGAGATATTTGTCACAAAGACTTGATTACTGAATGTAAGTTTATTTGGTTTATTTCCGGATTGAAGTTAATGTAATTAGGGAGACAGTATAAGCGCGATAATTTCATTTAACACTTCGCTGATTTGAGGTTTTATATTATAAGCTGACAAGTAGGATACATGTTGGGAGAAGCTCAGAAAAGAGTATTCAGGAACCAGAGTGGAGTGGTGTGGCTCACTGGTTAGAGGCGGCATGCCCTGAAGCAGAAGTCGGCCTGGGACCAGGGTTCAATTCCCAACGCGGCAAGGTCATGGACCAGGGTCAGCGGACTCGATAATTCTCGCCTCGGTGCCTACTCCAACCAGGGGTCCCACTCGGCAACTCTGGGCATTAGCTTGCCTAATCTCCACAACGGCCCCATCAACGCAGGGGATGCCTGGCTCCACCTTGGGGACTCCCAGTAGGGACCATCCCACAGGGAAAGCCAGGACAGGTTCCCCAGCGGTATACAGCGCCAGGACGCCGACAGGCAACAGTGCGCTTTACAAGTAAACATTACATTTACATTACAGAGTGCATTATTCTGCTAGAGCCGGCAACTAGGAGTTATAAGGATGATTAGTGGGATGCACATTGTTCTTTTTCTTACGATCTAAATATAACAATATTGATCGACCGAGGTAGAGTAATGAGAATATACATTGCTCCTTTTTTTGATAACAGTTGAGGATAGCGATTGCGTTTATCACTGTGGAGGAGCAGGACCATTTGAAATAAACTTGAGACTTAAAATGGAAGAATAGATGTTTGTGATGGACATTGCAAGCAGAGGTAAGGCTTTACCTATTTGGGTCTGTGTAGTACAGAGAGTGAATAGGTAGATTCATGCCTCCGTGGTTTCGTGCCCTAACTGTCATGTTACTGGTTTGATTTTCAGGAAACTGCTCATCTACAAATTACACAAGGTATTATAGAGAATTTTTATTTCTTACTCAATTTTTTGGGGTACCACTTTTTGTCTAATAGAATATAGTTGCACTAATGGGCAGGAACAATGGATTCACGAGGTGCCCCGTGTACATAAACTGTTAAGTCAAAACTATGTTTACAATAGAATGTCAATAACTTTTCCTTTTGGTGCACTCGATTGAGTTCTCCCCCATAGAAATTCACATAGGTGATTTGTTTGGGTTTTAAGTAGTCATTGTGAATATGTTGGTAAAATTTACAAATTGGAGAATTTTATGTATTACTTCCCGCCCTGAGGAAGTCGTGGGGACACACCCCGATACGGCAAACGCGTTGGCACAAGGGAGTGGAAGACTGTGACCCAGACTTAAGAAATAAAAGACCAAGACAATCAAAGAACTTTTGTTTACCAATTTGAAGTGTTTACTTTTGATGTACTGATGAGCGTTTGTGATTTTGGCCTGTGCTACAGAGTATTGTGAAAACATCTTTAAGAAGGTGATGCTTCCGTGCTTGCTTCACCTGCAGAACTGTCCCAATACCATTCCGAAGGCCTTCTTCACCTGCCTCAATGCACTGCTGCAGTACTTCCTATGGAACACTGTCCTCCTAGGATTGCGTTATCCAAATATTTTAAATCCACCTTTAAAGGTGGAATAGCAACGCCGGGCATCGAGTCACACAGCTGGCAATTTTAAATGACTAGTGGTTTTTATTACCCAGCGTATACTTCTGAAGGATGGGTGCTGAATGGAACGGAATTATCCCACCTTTTATGGAGGCTCCATTCCAAAATCCCTCCCACCAGCGGCACAATTGTGACATGCTCAAGACCCTTGGCTAGTTTCTCCGCCTGACCCCAGAGATTTCCTCATGGTCTAGCACTTGGCTCGGACAAGTAGCAACGCTGTTGGGCTTTGGGTGCTGGATCCTCATTGGTAGATCTAAATTGGGAGTTTTTGTACATCAGCTTTGCTCCTTATTTCTGATGACATGGATGGGAATAGATACAAGCAGGCTTTATTGTGGCTAGGTATGGTTGCTGCCACATAGGACATTGCAAGGCACGAACTGATTCGGTGCCACCTGCGCTGGAGGAGTGGAGGCGTGGGCTGAATTGCTTTCTCAACTTAGAACGGCCTATTTACAGGGCCCGGGTCTACCCCGAGAAACTCAGGAAAATTTAAGGAGTGATCCACCTTAAGCCATGTGAACCAAGACCCAAGACAATGGACAATGGACATGGTCTTACAAACGTTAGAACCCCGTGGGGTATGGGGAACACAGGAGGGAAGGACTCTGGCAGAATGGAGCATTAGTGTACCCAGATAATTGGTGAAGGGGGGGCACTTGGCTGTAATGCACTCAGAGATGCAATTTCTGATCTAAACTTTATAGAGTACAACATGTAAAACAATAAAAAGTTATTTAAAAATAAGTTATTCAGACCACAAAAGTAAGTTCTGAAGACTATCAGCAGACCTTCTTAAACGACCACATGTGAAAAAAAATATACATATATATTTGAAAGAAGATTTCAGAGAAAACGTAAACCAGAAAATCAAGCCTGGCATGCAATGGGGCACGATGAAACCTAGAATTTGCATACCAGTATTAAATAAACAGTGGTTCTGTCGGGTTTCAGACCTGGTTGCTTTCAATTATAAACAGTTCGTTCAGAAGTTCCTTGGTCATTAGTTGAGTCAATCAAAACAATAGACAATACAAAACTGCAAATCCAAACCAAGGTAGGGTATAGACAAATCTTTTATATGAATTATCTGCATTCATAGATACCCTGTTTTACGTCTTAAAAAATCCAGCACATTTTCAGAACGGTGCATCCAGTACAGTGAGTGTGAAATTACGTGTGCAGTGATATGTAGTGATTAGGTGACATATAATAGTGACTTTATGTACAAGAGAGCAGTGGGAGGGGGAGAAGGAATATTGGCCAGTATAGCACTCAATTGCAGTTATTCCTATATGCCACTTCCGTTAGCTTTTGACACGGAATACTCTTTGCTGGTCCAAAGGCTTTTGCCGTCGACGTTTCAACCCTACATACGCCCACTTTGTGGGTCATGCTGGGTCTTCATCAGGACTGGGGGGCAGGAAAGGGGGGAGGTAACGCCTGTTGTTTAAATTAATATGCCGTCAGGTAAGGACACTTGTCCGGTTGATTATTGAACCATGTAATTATCATTAAAACAGATGGTGCTGTATCATATGACGCCAGCCCACCATCACTCGAATCATACCGCCACGAACAGTCCCATTTATCCGACTGTTCTCCTTTATTAATATATTTTTCCTGTGAATGGTTAACCATCCAGGTACTCGAGCATACCAGGATACGTCACCGCGCCGCACGCATACTGTGAGTTGCTTAGCAACGCACCGACTCGTGAATGGCGCAACGTCCTAGAGGCTGCCAAACTAGTTTATACCAGCCTTGCAGCGTCGCTGCTGACACAAACCTGAATCATACCGCGCGCCGACAACGAGAAGGAAACATATTGTGTCGACTGCCTAGGAAGGAGAAATAATAGCCAATCTAAGGTGAGCTTGTAGTAATTAGGGAGACTTTGGACCAAATACCTGCCGATTCCCATGCAGAACGGCCGAATATAATTTGCTGGCTGGAGAATAACATGATGGATGCATTTAATCGATGTCCTCCGTTTTTCTTCCAGATCATGTTTGCTACGCTTTGAACAGCGCTGCTGGAACTGTACACGTTTATAATTGTTGAAAGGAACAAAGAGACCCAGGAGGCTGTTTGTTCTTGAATCAGGTGAGTGTGTTTGTATATAATAATTTTTTGAGTTGTTAACCTCATGAGTAGACAAATGGGTTACTAACTCAAGCCAGACAGCAATATAAAGGGCTGTCATTCATCCCGTAGCACGAAACTTCAAAGACGCTGGTGCTGGAGGATTCCAAGCCCCATAGTTCCTAAGGCACAGGAAAGAAAGTGGAGGTGGACACCTCTCACTTCAAAAGCACTATATAGTGCAGTCCTTCATCCCACTGCGTGGGACGCATATTCGCCAAGGGTGGGCCATGCATGCATGTTAAAGCCAGTAAAGGGCAGGGCCAATTCCCTCCCCCTTGGTTTTGTTTTTCATTATTTATGTTTTATTGGTGAGCATCTGAGAAGTTTCAAGTACTCTGATGATTCCTGGTGTTGAGCTGGGACACTGACCAGAACTGTTTTAGGATAGGTTTGAGTATATGTTCCTTTTTGAGTGTATCGGTTCAAGGCTGAATCCTTTTCCCTTGGTTGCAGAAACCATTCAATTGTAAGGAATTAATTCCAATTTCAGTAAAGTTTTTCAAAAAGTTCCTTTATTGATTCAACATCAGATACAAACAGCCGACACGTGTTTCGCCCTTTTTGGCGAAGAACGCCAGGGCTTTTTCAAGGCTATTTCAATTATGTTTGGGCACTCCTCTCAATACTTAAGATTGCGTCGAAGTACAGTAAAAACAAGGTGGTTTCCCACATACAATTTTCAAAGTATATGTAGAGTTTTTTTATCCAAATAAATAAGATAAATCTCGACCATATGTGTCGTATATCGTGCTAAATTTCCTGAGAAAGCAGATCACTCAAAGGACGGGTATCCGTCCTTTGAGTGATCTGCTTTACTGTACATCGACGCAATCTGAAGTATTGAGAGGAATGCCCAAACATAATTGAAATAGCCTTGAAAAAGCCCTGGCGTTATTCGCCAAAAAGGGCGAAACACGTGTCAGCTGTTTGTATCTGATGTTGAATCAATAAAGGAACTTTTTGAAAAACTTTACTGAAATTGGAATTAATTCCTTACAATTGAATGGTTTCTGCAACCAAGAGAAAAGGATTCAGCCTTGAACCGATACACTCAAAAAGGAACATATACTCAAACCTATCCTAAAATTCGAAACTTTGAAGCTCATAGGGTCCAGAGCCTCGAGTATTGTTCCCTCGCCTCTATAAAAATTGCATAATAAGATATAGGCCTGCAATCCTTGGACCTCTTGCTACTGGTGAAACTGACCAGAACTGTGCACAGCCTGCTGCAATGTCAATGTCCCATTGTTATTTTAGGAGGGATGTTAACCTTTTGTCTCTCTTTTTATCCTGCATATTCAACTTATCGGTTCTTAATTTCTGTGGAGTTATTTGGTCTGTTGTTGCAATTTTGTTGTAGGTTGTCTTGTAAAATGGGTAAAAGCAAGGATGTAGAAAGTCTGCTTGCTTCAAATAAAAGTAAAAGGAGATGCACAAATGCTGCTGAAAATTGTACATTGGACCCAACTGATAATTTTATTGAAGTAGTAGAATCCCTTTTAAGTAAAAGAGATGCATTCAAAGGGGTTATAAAAGGCGGCAAGAAAATACCAATTTTTTTTAAAAGAAACCGAAGGGGTCAGTCAACCAGATTCCATTGCCAAACTCAGCCCCAGAGGAGAAACATTCTCCTTGTGCCAAATAGCAATTAGCCCTCGCAAACAAGTGACATGGGGCCAGATGTACAACCATTTGCTTTTGCGACTTGCAAAAGCAAATGCACAACAGTGTAAGCAATCCCCAATGGGGTCACAAAATACGAGGCTCATGAATATTAATTGGGAATGGCTGGCCTTCCCAGGGATGGTGGCCTGCTGGGCTCAGCAGACCCCCTTGTCTGGGACTGCTTTTTAATAAAGCAGGTTTTTTTTATTTTTTATTGCAGCCCGTGTTCCTTTAAGGAAAACGGGATGATTTAAAAAAAAAATGAAAGATTTTGTTTCATTTTATAAGAGCAGCCAATGATCCATGGGACCACTGCCTGCCCTTAAAAACATTTTCCCATACATTCCCAAAGAGGAAGGGGTCCCTTGGGGACCCCTTCCTGTTTGCGAATGCTATACCACCAAATTGAAGTAGGTGGTAAATTGCGACTGTTTTGCGATCACAAAACAGTCATACATAGGGCTCAGACTCGCTATTAGGAAGAGACGAACTTGAAACGCCCCTTACTAATAGCAAGTCGCAAATCCTAATTAGCGAGTCACAAATAAATTGTGACTCGCTAATTAGGGACTGTTCATGGCGCTTAGGTATTTTTGCATGTGCAAAAGGGTTGTAAACCCGTTTGCGCATGCAAATATACGTCATACATCTGGCCCAAAAAGAGCTCATTTAAAGCCAAATGGTGCTCGTAGCAATAGATTGAAGTTCTTTCACACTTTGAAAGCCAGAGGATAGTGAAGGGTGATTGCCGTCCTCGAGCGAGAGAGAGAGACTTACACCAGGGGAGCCAACTGTTAAATCACTGTATTAATCTAGTGGTAACATAACTCGGTTGGTAGCATTACTAAACAAGCACTGTGCAGCATGGCTGAAAGTTAGAAAAAAAAGGAAAAAAAGTGTTACGACACGGTCAACGCAGGCTTATCATAGCAACTTTTTTCTGTTACTTTCATCCATGTTGCACAGCAACAGCACTGCTGCTGTGCAACATGGTTAAAACATTGACAAAGTCAATAGACCCTGCATAGGCGAGACCTGTCAGCTTTGTCAATTTGTCAAGCACTTTAGCAGGAAACTGGACAGCTTGAGCCTGCTCAGTGCATACCCAATGCTGGTGCACTCTGCAGCAGCCTGCTTTCAGCTTCTTGCTTGTTCACAGCATTGTCTCACAAATATGTATCGGGCAGGGTGGAGTCAGTGTGGCTCCTAACCACACCCCACCCTGTGATGATATGGTAGAGGTGAGGTGATAGCCTGACTGACTGAGAGCCCCAGGTACTAAAGGATTGAAGCCTAAAAAACCTAAGGCAGGCTAATATACACTACTGGCATATTAAGCTAGCACTGGCAAAGCCGATAGGTCTTGCCTATACAACTATACAAGAGCTATAGGCTTTGGCAATGTTTTAGCCATGTTTTACACCAGTGTGGCTGCTGTTCAGCATGGCTAAATGTTAGTGGTGTGGAGTGGGGTAGATTGGGTTCGAGTGGAATGGGGCAGATTGGAGTAGTGTGAAGTGGGGTAGCATGGAGTGAGGTAGGTTGGTTTAGAGTGGAGTGCAGTAGATTAGTTTAGGGCAGATTGTAGTAGATTGTAGTGGTGTAGAGTGGGTTCGATTGAGTGCAGAAGAGTGTGGTAGATTGTAGTGGGGTAGATTGGAGTGGGGTGGGGTAGATTTGGGTGGATTGGGGTAGGTAGGAGTAGATTTGGATGGATTGCGATAGATAGCAGTGCAGTAGACCAGGTACATTGGGGAGAGTGGAGTGAGGTATACTAGGTTAGATTAGAATAGGGTAGATTGGGGAAGACTGGGGTGGATTGGGGTAGAGCGGGGTGTAGGGGAGCAGATTGCCCTGGAGTGGGGTACTTTGAGTGGGATAGATTGGGTGGATTGGAGTGGGGTAGATTGGGTGGAATAGAGCAGGGTACATTGGAATGGAGTGGGGTAGTTTGAAGTAGGGTAGATTGTAGCGGAGTAGGGTAGGTTGGAGTGCAGTGGAGTGGGGTAGAGTGGAGTAGAGTAGATTGAAGTTAAGTAGATTGTAGTAGAGTAGACTGGGCTAGACTGGAATGGGATAGACTGGGGTGGATTAGGTTAGATTGGAGCGGATTGTGGTAGATTGGAGTTGGATAGATTGGAGTGAAGTGGAGTGGAGTTGAGCGTGGTAGATTAGGGTAGAGTGTAGTGGGCTGGAGTGGAGTGGGGTAGATCGGGTGGATTGGAATAGGGTAGAGTATAAAGGGGTAGACTGGTTGGAGAGGGGGATATTGGGGTGGAGTGGGGGAGAATGGGGTGGAGTTGGGGAGAATGGGGTGGAGTAGGGTGGATTGGAATGGAGTAGAGTGGGGTAGATTGGAGTGGGGTTAGTTTAGAGTGGATTGGGGTAGATTAGGGTGCTGTGGGGTGGGGTACACCGCAGTGGAGTAGGCACCTGGCCATCTAGCCTACCACTTGCCCGTGGCCTGCAGTTCCTGCATGTTCCAGACTGATCCAGTGTGACCACCACTGCCCAGGTTTTCCCACTCACCGTTGTTCCCACCAACAGAACTGCCGCCCACCCCAGGACCTACTTTATGCAGGTCACAGCACGACACCTTGGCGGATACAGGCAGCAAGCATTCCACTGTTGTGACAAAGGACAGCCCTTCTGAGGTTTGACCGCATGCAGCGCCACATCCACTCTCCCTCCCGCCCCTGAAGATACGCCATCGCTGAGCTCTATACTCTCGACCCCAAAAGCCGCTAAAAACACTGCCACCACACGACCCACGCTCCACGGGAGGATTTTTCACCTGCATCCACTGCCACTTCACCTGCAACAAAACACACACCAGCCACCAGCCAGCCCCACCCTGAACACACCACAGACACCACCTGAACAAAAACAGCAACTCGCACACCGTTCTCAACACACGCTTACTATGCAATCATTCCACCGAATTATAGGGCCTCATAACAACCATCACACAAGACAATCGTCCTCACGAGATCTAGCTTAACCCCACATCCGCCCCAAACAATGCCACGGCGATTCTCGACAGATTAAAAAATTACTCACCAGGACCGCACCAACAAGTCCGGAGGAGGAACAGCCATCATCCACAAAGAGACCATCCAGTGCACCACCACCCCCATGGAGCATCTCAACTTCAAGCTCCATACAGACGACAAGACAACCACCCTTGCATACTTGCCCCCCAAGTCCGAGCTCCAGCTTCTGCAACACCATTGAAGACTTCATTTTACCCCTAGTCTGCCTCCAAAGACTCCATCTTCCTCAGCAACCTACATTTCCACATCGACAACCCCATTGATAACACCACTGCGAACCTCCTCAACAATATGAGCAGCCTCAGATTGACCCAGATCGTCCACGACCTTACACACACCCCAAGATACATGTGTGACCCCATTTTCACCTCCAGCAACCACATAAGTACAGCCACATCACAGAACCTACATGGACCAATTACTCAGTCTTCCACTTCAGCCTCCGCACTCCCACCCCCAAGATGACCAGTCCCCGCCCCCATCGGACATCCTCAACACCTACAATCTCACTATCACCAGCAAGGACACCTCCACAGGGTAGCCTTCAAGTTCTCCCTCAACCTCTACCAAGGCCTGCTGACGGCAACAAAGAAGACAGCCCTAGCCGCATGCATCAAATCCAGCTCCACCACCACCAAGGGGCTATTCAACATCACAGTATACCCTCACAGGAGCTGTGCGACAATCTCGCAGACTTCTGCCATGACAAAGACATAGGACACATGATATCTAAAATAGAAGGAATATCCTTTCATTCCAACACTGACACACAGGTCACGATGGACATTGAGGCAGTATATACCAATATTCCTCAGCTACAAGTATTAAAAGCAGTCAAAGTGACCCTAGTAAGAAGTGAGAGTCAGGACAACCATAGTTTTATTCTACAATGCTTGGCCATTGTTCTCAAAGATAACTATCTTGAATTCAAATAATCAATCACAAGATTTGAAAAGCGCACTACTTACCCGCGAGGGTCTCAAGGCGCTGAGGGAGAGGAGGGGTGGGGGGTTGCTGCCACTGGTCGAATAACCTGGTCTTGAGTCATCTCCTGAAGGTCAGCAGTTCTTGGGTCTGTCGTAGGTTGAGAGGAAGGGTGTTCCAGATCTTGGGATCTGTGGGAGAAGGATCTTTCTCCGGTGGTGGTTCTACGGATGCGCGGGACGTGGCCAGGGAGAGGTCGGAGGAGCGGAGGTGACGGTTGGGAGCGTAGAAGGAGAGTCGACTGTTGAGGTAGGCTGGGCCGGTCTCGTGGAGTGCCTTGTGTGCATGGATCAGGAGTTTGAAGAAGATTCTCTTGTCGACGGGGAGCCAGTGCAGCTTTTTCAGGTGGGGGTGATGTGGCTGTGGCGTGGAATGTTGAGGATCAGGCATGCAGAGGCATTTTGGATTCTTTGCAGTTGTTTGATGAGCTTGGTCGGGCTCCTGCGTAGAGGGCCTTTCCGTAGTAGAGTCTGCTGCTGATGAGGGCCTGGGTGACTGTTCTTCTTGTGTCTTTCAGGATCCACCTGTAGATCTTGCAGAGGGTGTTGAAGCAGGAGGAGGAGGAGGAGACTGCGTTAACTTGCTTGGTCATGGTGAGCATTGAGTCGAGGATGACTCCCAGGTTGCGTGCGTGGACGGTTGGTGTCGGGGATGCCCCTAGTGATGAGGGTCACCAGGAGTCGTCCGAGGCTGATGGGTTGGAGCCGAGGATGTACGGCTTTCATTCCTTCATGGAGGTTGGTTTTGGAGGTGAGGGGGTCCTTGATGAGGCAGAGGATCAGTCGAGTGTCGGCGGCATAGGAGATTATGTTGAGGTCGTGCTGTCAGGTGATGTGTGCGAGTGGAGCTTTGTAGCTGTTGAACAGTGTCAGGCTGAGGGAAAATTCCCAGATCGGAATGGAGGGAGGCGGACGGTCTGGGTTCTGCCGGAGAGGAAGGAGGTAGTCCAATCCAGGGTCTTGTCTCGGATCCCTGCGTCGTGGAGGCGTGTGCGTAGTGTGCAGTGGCAGACAGTGTCAAAGGCGGCGGAGAGGTCCAGGAGGATGAGGGCCGCCATCTCGCCGTTGTCCAGCAGGATCCTGATGTTGTCTGTGGTGGCGTTGAGGGCGGTCTCTGTGCTGTGGTTGCTGCGGAATCCTGACTGGGAGGTGTCCAGGATGCTGTTATCTTCGAGGTAGCGGGTGAGCTGTCTGTTGACGATCTTCTCGATGACCTTAGCTGGGAATGGAAGCAGGGAGATGCGGCGGATGTTCTTGAGGTCGCTTGGGTCGGACTTGAGTTTTTTGAGTAGTGCGTTGATCTCGGCATGTTTCCAGCTCTCTGGGAAGGTTGCGGTCTCGAAGGAGAGGACGATGAAGTTGCGCAGGTAGGGTGCGATGGAGCTGCCAGCTTTGTTGAAGATGTGGTGTGGAAAAGGGTCTGATGGGGAGCCGGAGTGGATTGTGCCCATGGTCTTGATTGTGTCCTTGGTGCTCAGGTTGACCCAGACTGTCAGGGGGTCGTGGTCGATGGGATGCGGCAGGTCTGATGTGTCGGGCATGTTGGGTTCGTCCGGGAGTTGAAGCTGTCGTGGATGTCGACGATCTTGCGGTGGAAGAAGGTGGCGAGAGAATCACACAGTGCTTGCGTCGGTGGTATGTCATTGGCATTGGAGCTGGGATTGGAGAGTTCCTTCACGATGCTGAAGAGTTCCTTGCTGTTGTGTGCGTTGTTGTCGAGGCGATCGTTGAAGGAGGTCCTCTTGGCGGACCTGATGAGATGATGGTGGTTGCGGATGGTGTCTTTGTGGGCTGTAAGGCTGCCAGGCGTCTACTCGCTGTGCCATTTGTTCTCCAGTTTCCGGCAGGTGCGCTTGGATGCTAGGAGTTCTGGAGTGAACCAACTGGGTCTCTTGCTGGTGTTTTTGTAGCTTGGTTTTTTTCAGCGTGCTAAGGCGTTGGTGCAGTCGTCAATCCATCGTCTGAGATTGCGGGCGGAGTTGGGGTTGGAGGGGTCGTTGGGTGGGCTGAGTGCAAGGTTTATCTGGAGTTGGTCTACAGTTACTTTGCTCCAGCATCTACAGTGGATCTGTAGGGTGCGGTGGTGTGCGGCAGGTTTCCGGAAGGTGAAGTGGATGCAGTGGTGGTCGGTCCAGGTGAGTTCGGAGGAGTGGCTGAAGAAGACGTGGGAGCTTGAGGAAAAGATGGCGTAGAGCGTGTGTCCGGGATGTGAGTCGGCGTTGTGACAAGCTGTTTCAGTCCGAGGATGGCGAGGTTGTCGATCAGGGTGGAGAAGTTGCTGTCGTTGTTGTTCTCCAAGTGAAAGTTCAGGGCTCCGAGGAGGATGTAGTCGGTGGAGGTCAGGGCGTGCATCCTGATGAAGTCGGCGATGGAGTCGCTGAACTAGGGTCGGAGTCCGGGAGGTCTGTAGATGAGGGTGCCTCTTACGGGGGTGTTGGGATCCGTGTGGATCTGAAAGTGCATGTGTTCGGCGGTGCTGAGTGTTGTCGGTGCTGGTCGAGACCCTGATGGTGTCTTTGTGGACGATGGCGATTCCTCCTCCGATTCCGTTGGTGCGGTCTCTGCAGGTGATCTTGTAGCCGTTGGGTGCGGAGGATACGTTCATTCAGGTCTCTGTCAGGAAGGCGACGTCCGGTGATGAGGTGTTGAGTAGGTCCCAGAGCTCGACGGCATGTTTGCGTGCGGAGCGGGTGTTTAGTAGGATGCACCGGAGATGGTTGAGTTCCTTCTTGGCGGGAGTCTCTGGGTCTCTGAGGCAGGTGAAGCTGCAGTTCCGGCAGGTGAAGGAACCTTGGCTGGGTTTGAGGGTGGCTTTGAAGCAGGTGGAGGTCCGTCCTGGGTTGAGAGTGATGGGGGTGCTGGCGTCGTATCAGTGGCGGTCTTCGTGGCAGATGCGGGGGCCAGGGGTTCTGTCGCTGGGCACAGTCCAGGTGCAGACGAGTGCATACAGGCTTGCCTTAGGCGCGTCTTCAGCACAGCTGCTGCGCGTGGCTGTGCAGTGGCCGCCATATATGGGGAGGTGGGAGGGAGGAGCAGCTGGGAGGCGGGAGGCAGGGGCAGCGAATGGTAAGCGAGGGGGCGGGGCCGCAGGGGACGGAGCAGCGGGAAACGGGAGGGCAATGGGGTACAGAAATCAAAAGGGGCACAGGGGGGCACAGAACGAAAAAGTGCACAGCAGTGGGGGCACAGAACGGAAAGGAAAAAACAGTAAACAGCAGTGAGGGCACAGAACTGAAGGGCAAAAACAGTGGAAAACAGTGGGGGCACAGAACGAAAACAGTAAGCAGCAGTGGGGGCACAGAACGGAAAGGCAAAAACAGTGGAAAACAGTGGGGGCACAGAACGAGAACAGTAAGCAGCAGTGGGGGCACAGAACGTAAGGGCAAAAACAGTGGAAAACAGTGGGGGCACAGAACGAAAACAGTAAGCAGCAGTGGGGGCACAGAACGAAAACAGTAAGCAGCAGTGGGGGCACAGAACGGAAGGACAAAAACAGTGGAAAACAGTGGGGGCACAGAACGGAACAGTAAGCAGCAGTGGGGGCACAGAATGGAAGGGCAAAAACAGTAAACAGCAGTGGGGGCACAGAGCGGAAGGGCAAAAACAGTGGAGAACAGTGGGGGCACAAATACAGAGGGGCAAGACAGTAACAGTGATGCTCACAACAAAAAAACCTGCCTACCACTGGCCACCAGGGATGAGGCGCAGGTGGTAGCCTGCAGGTGGAGGAGGGCCTCAGATTCAGCAGGGAGTTGGATGCACAGGTGGCGCTGCGTGGATGGTGGGGCGACCTACCCAGAGGTCAGGGGTCGCTCACCTCACTGCGCAGGGGCCGCCATATATGGGGAGTTGGGAGGAAGGAGCAAGCGGGAGGCAGCGAATGTTCAGCGAGGGGGGGCAGGCTGCAGGGGACACAGCAGCGGGAAACGGGAGGGCGAAGGGGTACAGAAATCAGAAGGGGCACAGAACGAAAAACAGTGCACAGCAGTGGGGGCACAGAATGGAAGGGCAAAAACTGTGGGAAAACAGTGAGGGCACAGAACAAAAACAGTGCACGGCAATGGGGCCACAGAACAGAAGGGCAAAAACAGTGGAAAACAGTTGGGGCACAGAACGAAAGCAGTAAGCAGCAGTGGGGGCACAGAACGAAAACAGTACGCAGCAGTGGGGGCACAGAATGGAAGGGCAAAAACTGTGGAAAACAGTGGGGGCAAAAATACAGAGGGGCAAGACAGTAACAGTGATGCTCACAACGACAAGAACCTACCTATGGCCTATCACTGGCCACCAGGGATGAGGCGTAGGTGATAGCCTGCGGGTGGAGGAGGGCCTCTGATTCAGCAGCAGCAGGCAGCTGGACGCACAGGTGGCGCTGCACGGATGGGGTGGCGACCTACCCAGAGGTCAGGGGCTCAACAACTCCATTTAGAAACAGATCCAAGGAGTTAGCATGGGGGATGCTTATGCTCCTAATGTAGCTAACATCTATATGGGCACTTTTGAGGACAAATTTATTTTCAATGAAACAGCACCCTTCGCTGAAAACATCCATCCATGGCAAACATACATTGATTATATTGTTTTCATATGGAAAGGAGAATAAGAGTTCCTCCTTTGGATCAATTTGTGTGATCCACGCATGAAGTCTATCCCCAAGACTAGCAAAGACAAAATTGAATTCTTAGATATATGGATTTTCAATGAAAACAATAATATCCAAGTCTCCCTATACACTAAACCCACAGTGAAGAAAACTTTACTCCATTATGACAGCTATCATCCAAGGTGTCAGAGAGATGGCATTCCATTCAGCCAGTTTTTGCAGTTGCGCAGAAACTGTTCAAATATTAAGGATTACGACTGTCATGCTGAACAACTCAAACATAAGTTCCTTGCCAGAGGATACCTAAAATCCTCATAAAAGAGCTAAATATTTTAATAGGGATACCCTTTTCCAAGATAAATCTAAGAAGGATGACTACAAATTAGTCTGTGTTACACGGCATTCTAACCTCAACAATAAAATCAGGCAAATTATTGGGTCGCAATGGCATACTCTTAATGCCGGAGAACAATCCACCAAACTCCCCAGATCAGTCTTTGCCTTTAGAGGTAACAAGAACCTTACAACCTTCCTAGTCAAAGCAACCTACAAAGAAGAAAGGGAGTATATTCAGAAATCTATAATAGGATCTACACCCATTATGGGGAACCGTAAGTATGGTAATGGCCATTCTTGCAATCATGCACTCATTACTAATACCTTGGATTGAGGACAGAGACCATTTAAACTCAATGAGATGTCTAATTGCAGGACTGCCAATGTTGTATAACGGATTCAATGTCCCCGCAATTTAGGCTATGTGGGGGAAAGCAGTCGCGAAGTTAATGCTAGATTTAGAGAAGATAAATCTGCCATTAAAAACCGAGTAGGAGCCCCTCTAATGGAGTATTGGTCCCAGAAAACACCTACAGAGAAAGATCTCAAATAAATCATTTTGGAAAAGATCAGATATCCCAAAGACCGTGACATTGATCGCCTGAGGAAAAAAAGAGTCCTTTTGGCTTTTCATCCTACAAACAGCAACCTCTGGCCTTAATGAAATTCTCCCATGGGAAAATGCCAAAGCATGATTATTCATCTTCTGGCCCTTATCAGCTTTTCCTTTGGTACCTATGGGCTTGTCAATGCCACTCTAATGTGCTCGTATTACGGTAGTTCCTGCCGTCTTCTCTACTAAAGTTAGGGTCTGCTTTTCTTCCTGCTGACTATAATGTTGGGCGCTAGGCCGGCATTATGCTAATGAAGGAGACACAGACACCAGGATAGTGTGCTAGTTAATGGCCACGAGCACGTGCGCTCGGCCCCCTTTATAGACCGGGTCACCTGATTCGTGACGCCGGTGGTGGGTGGGTGTACAGTGTGGTTTACACTTGTAGAAAGACTAGAACGTGTCCTGCAGGACACTACATTCCTCCCAAACTTTGATAAAAATTTAAAAAAGAACAAAGTCCGAACCTGCGGGAGGAAATACTATTGTCACAATTTTACAAACGTCTCTTCAGCTGCTTGACTGATGACGACGGTGGAAACTTGCAGCTGGAACTACTAGCTCACATGGGCATGACGTCCTGGTGCTCCGTGGATGTGCCTTTCTGAGCTTTCAGCCTCGCTCTTGTGGTGACGACAGACAGATGCCAAGATGGTAGATCTGTTGGATGTTGTTCTCTACCAGTCCGTCTGGTTTCTTCAGTGGCGGCAGCGTGACTTCACTTCGTAAAGGAGGGAGTAGTTAAAAAGCATCCTTCTCACTAGAACGCCCCTCTCGCGGGTGTTCTCCTGCCACGAGATATCCCAGAGGCCCTCTTCATCAGGTTTCCACTGGGCCGGGTGTTCTCCGCAGCGTTGCTCCAACTCCACAGTCTGCGTGTGAATGGAGGAGACGATGAGTATTACCTCAAGATCCGTAGCTCCACCTGGAGGGTGGTTGTTGACTCCTGCCTTTGTGCACAAGTTCCTCTTCTTCCTGGGACGTGCAGGGTACACGGCGACAGATCCATCTCTCTTGTCGGGACCCTCTGCCACCGGTGTCCCTGAGGCCTTTGCCGCTTGGATATCCACGGGCTGGTGTGGAGTGGTCAGTTCTCCTTCCGCCGGACGTCTGAGCGCTCTCCACATCCAGGCTTCCACTCAAACCCAAAGGTGGGTGTTGCCAATTGTCCAGCCTGTTCATTCCTGCAGACGACAGGTTGTCAGAGGACTTGTAAGTAGACGAGTGTTCTTCTCCTAGTGCCACCGGTGTTCTCCTGGACATGTGCGTCCATGTGCTCGATGTTGCGGCGCGTGTCACCTTCTCTTCTGGTGTGTGTTGGCTTGCCACACCTCTTCACATTTACCTGGACGTTGTTGTTTCTGTTGGCACCATGCCCTTCGATTCCTTTCATCTTTTCTTTCCTTCACGGCGTCGTGCCACTTGTTCTCCAACTTCTTTACATCCTCGCGACGCGGTCCGGTCATCTTGCTGCTCTTGTCCCCCTGACCAGGCTCCTCCGAGCGGCGTGCACTCCACCCGTTTCCCTCTGGTCTTGTCCTGGCTCTAGGACACTGTCTTTTTTTCATTCTGTGACTGGACCGGTCGCTGCGACCTTCTGTTGATAGTTTTACTTCTGGTTTGTGATGATGCGTGATGGTGGTTGCCAGCCATGTAGTGACTCGGGATAACAGGTGTTGGTGACTTGCTGGGAGTGTTGAATGTCCGGAGAGACTTGGCAGCCATGTGCCTCCACCTTGCTGAGGTGGAGTGCTGTGGTGGCTGGACACGTAGAGTGTGGGGATCCTCTCTTGCCTGTTGTGGGGCCACTGCCGACTGCATCTTGAGGCGATGTGAGGGTGGGCACTCAGTGCTGATCTTCACCTGTGGCATCTGCGGACAGGAGCAGGGATACGCTTGACATAGACTGCCGACGCTCAGGGAGTGGCGGTCGCCTGGGGAAGCATTAGGATGAGACGCGGTTGGCGCTTGCTGGGGCTTACGTTCGGTTCATCCATGAGGCTGTATCCCGGGCGTCGGTCCGCCTTGGTAGCTGTCTGGTGTGTCAGGGTGTGCTCTTGGCTGGCTGTGAGTCCTCTGTCTTCTCCCTTTGTTGGCTTGTTCAACCCACCTGTGCTCATCCGGTCTTTGGGGGGACAGGGCTGTCACTCTTCTTCTTTTCTTCGAGGGCGTTGCGCTTGGACCTCGAGGCGGCGCTGGCATGGCGCCGCCTTCTGCCTTTGCTCTGGCATGCTTGTCTGGACTAGTTACTTGGTGTGGTGCTCCTTGCTTGCTGGGCGACGTGACGTCCGGTCTTGAGTCGCTGTTTGTTGGAGCCCATGGTGCTGTGGCGGCCTGCCACTTGGGGTGTGCTACTCCTCTCTCGCCGATCTGGGTCGCGGCCGACTCCATCTAGAGGCAATATGAGGGAGAACACCGTGGGTGGTCTTCGGCCTACTACAGGGCTTCACTGTGGCGGTGGAGATGTGTGCGCTCTTCAACCTGCGTTCAGCAGTGCTTCTGTGTGGAGAGGTTTCCTGGGTGCTGACTGTGCATAGAGGTTCACTGGCGCGACCTCCTGCGCGCTTCTGGCTTGGCGGGTCCTTTGAGTGTTCGGTCTCATTCTTGAACGTTTTATTCTGGCACTTGGTGTGCCTGCGGTGTGGTTGGCGGTTGTGCTTGTTCACCGGTAGGAGCGGGTGATGCGACCTCCTCCCTGGCGGTGGTGTGCTGTAGCCACGTGTAGTGCGTGCTCTGCACCTATCTTTCTTGCTCTATTGCTGGGGTGGTTGCCTTGAGACGTTGCTGTCTGGCTGGTCTTCCACTTGCGCTGTTGATGGTTGCCTGCGACGCTGATGCCTGTGCTTCGCTCTGAGCTTCTTTGTGGGTATTGCATGCCAAGCGTGGCTGTTTGGGCATGGAGACATTTTGCTGTGACGCTATAGGACTGCGCCTGAGAGTTCCTTTTCCCTGTTAGTGCAGATTACCAGTCGCTAGGTAGGTCTTCCGCTGTTGCACCTGGTATGCCGAGGGCCTCTGGAGACATGGTTGCTTCTGCTGCTTATTGGGTGCTGCTGTGTCAGCAAATGGCCGTTAGGTGGTTTTGGGTGTGCTCCATAACAGCTTTGTCGCTCTTGCCTTAGGTCCACTCTGGCAGCATTGGGCTTCCTGCCGGGTTTGGGGAATGGTTCCTTCCTTGTTGAGGGCTGCGTCCTTGCAGGGTGTGGCCTACTTGCCAGATGCACAGGGCTTGTAACACCCCGTGCTGATGTGCTGTTCATTTAGCCCTACAAGTCAGTTGCGCTGTGGTTAGAGGCAGAGTCGTCTTCTGGGGTCACAGGGAGCGTTCAGTGCTGTCTGCCGGCTGGCGTGCACAGGGTGCATTCATTGTTTTGCTGGCTAGCGTGGTGCATGTACGCAGCTAATGTCGCGTGACCCCTTGACCACCAGGTTGCGTTGCCGCCACTTTTCCGGCTGTGGCACCTTCCTTTTGGTGGTGGGCTGCGGGGAGGCTCGCACAGAGACAACCACTTTTGTTCATTGCCCCTCACTGCTTCACGTAGCGGATGCAGCACCGATCGAGTCAGCTAGATGGCGCTGCAGGTACCTCGCAGGCCAGGACTCTCCACTGGAATCGCGTTCAATTCGAGCCGTCGATGCAGGCAGGGAAATGCGGAGCAACTCCGGTCCAGGCAAGGATTTGTGCATAGCCTGTCTTGCCATTATGGCGGGCCGCCCCCGACTCAGCTGGCATTGTATACAGGCTGCAGGGGGCGTGGCTACCGCTCGCGATTATCGTGGGCTTTCCCCCGTCACACTCTATTGCGCGGTGCAAGGCAGTTGGACCAGGCAGGTCTCTTCTCTGCTTGGCGCTCTGATTGACCGCCTGAAGGTCCGGGGCGGTGAAGCTCCTTGGTTCCGGGCCGGGGGTCTTGTCAGGCAGCGCTTACACGGGGCAGGGATGCTGGTGTGGCCCGAGACCAGCAGGTGGGGCTGTGGCAGCAAAGTCCACGTCTCCTGACCTGGGTCTCCGGGTGATGCAGCGGCGTGAGGCGTGTTTCGCAGTCCTCCGGGCAACAGTGATGGGAGACAAGCACCCTCTATTTCGGGTAGGTCGTCGTGAGGCCGGGCAGCTGTCTTAGGGTTCCGCAGCCGCCCTCTCAGTCACTGCGGAGGCCAGTGCTTTCGCCTGGCTCAGGAGTTCGTTGTGCTGCATTTCTTGCGTTGAATATCCTGGCTGTCGAACGGGTGAACCGGCAGGCAGTGCCGGAGTAGGGCTGCCGATGCGGGCACTTCCCACTGTTGGGGCGGCGCGGGGTGGGTGCCGGCTGCACCGATGAGTGGGGGGGGGCGTGGAACAGGGTTTCACTCATGGGTCGCCGGGCTTTGCAGACGTACCAGTAAGCGTGGCAGCAGGTACATCGCCACAGTAGCGGGATCCTTTCATTAGGGACACATGTCCTCACTTCTCCCTCTGAAGCCGGCGGGGGTGAGGCGCGGCAGGTCTCTGGTAGCCACTCAGACACGGAGGGCAGTCACGGGTGGCCGTACACAGCTCGGTGGGGGCGCCGCTTGCTGGGCTCCTTTCCTCCAACACAAGGAATGATGAAGTGCAGGGCGGTAGGCACGCAGGGCTTGCTACCCACCTTGCCGCCAGTGTAATGTTGGGCGCTAGGCCCGCATTATGCTAATGAAGGAGACACAGACACCAGGATAGTGTGCTAGTTAATGGCCACGAGCAGTGCGCTCGGCCCCCTTTATTGACCGGGTCACCTGACTCGTGACGCCGGTGGTGGGTGGGTGTACAGTGTGGGTTACACTTGTAGAAAGACTAGAATGTGTCCTGCAGGACACTACACCGACTGCCAGATGGCAGTCCACCCTATGCTTATACGATTTTATTTTCACTTACATTTGAAGTAGGGTATATGCATATTCTTACCGTT
The DNA here is from genome assembly GCF_964263255.1 of Lissotriton vulgaris. NCBI lineage: Eukaryota > Metazoa > Chordata > Amphibia > Caudata > Salamandridae > Lissotriton > Lissotriton vulgaris. The sequence continues at coordinate 1,314,172,514 of NC_141689.1, forward strand.
TTTTTGTTCTTTAGCAGTCCCTCTGGTGTTACTCTTTTCACGTTTTTCTTTGTTATTTTCTCAATATTTCCACCCCATACCCTTATCAATTTACTGGTATATGGCGTAATAGCTTTTTTTTAACTTATGAATGGGCTTTTCCAACATGGCAGCCTTATTTCTATGCTCAATATCTAATAATATCTGGAGAAGTGTGGCTAGTGGAGAAGTGTGGCTCAATGGTTAGAGAGGCAGACCCTGATGCAGAGTTCTAGCCCGGGACCAGGGTTCAATTCCCCGCCTCGGTGGGTCTTGGGCTCAAAATTCCACGGACCTGATAATTCTCTCCTCGGTGCCTATTCTAATCATAGAGTCCCACTCTGCAACTCTGGGCAATAGCTTGCTTAATCTCCACAACGGCCCCCACAACGCTAAGGATGCCTGGCCTTCAACCTGGGGGTGCCCAGGAGTGGACGCCTCACAGGGAAAGCCAGGACGGGTTCCACAGTGGTATTCGTACAAGCGCCTTGAGACCCTTGTGGGTGAGTAGTGCGCTATACAAGTATCAATTTACAATTTATAATCCTTCTAGGTGATTCGGGCTTTCTTTACCTAAGAGTGTGCTCTTCCAACATTGCTGGCCATATTTTTATGCACGAGATCTGGTAATCGGTCTAATCAATGCAGGCATTTGTCCGTCTTCTCTGGCCCTACTCCTGAAGGTTATTATTTTTGAATTGGGTTCAGGACAATGGTATACAAGGAGCCGTCTCACTCCCTATGGTTGTCAACCCAATCATGGCCACTATGGGAAGCGTTTGATCTCGTTAGACTTTGCCAGGTAAGGATTGACCTTTCTGCCTACTTAGTTTGAGTCGGGCGTTTACCTTTCCTAGTGGGTGTCCTTCCCACTTCTGGCTTAACTTTTGAATTACTGCAGATCTCTGTTTTCGTTGTGCCTCCGCTCAGTTTTTTCTGTTTGTAACTTACAGACCTCTTCGGCTCTTTATTCCAGGACCTTGCCCCTGGTTGATTATAACTGGGTAGTGATTATCGTACCTCTATCTTCGACCTTGGCTATCTGAGCCCTGTTGCTCTCCTTCATCCTATGGAGTGCTCCGGGAGGAAAGTAGTTCTGATTTTCCTTGGTGAACCTCCCGTTCTCTATCTGCCTTCTTGTTGTATTAACCCTCCTGTTGGTGGTTTTGCTCTCTATTCAGATGTTCTTCCATTGTGAAGTTGTAGTGGGTACCATTCTTATCCAGACTTCCCTACACATCAGTCCTTGGCTACTAGTTCCTATATCATAAGAATGATGAGCCCTCTTTGATAGTAGGTTGTTTCTTTCCACTTCATTCTTACTATTCCTCTTTATACATTCTATTCATTATTTTCTGCCCATGCTAATTCTATTTATTCATTACTGTTCTAATGCCTACTTAGTTAACTTTCCCTTATCACATCGGTTTCCCTCTTCACAGGGTATCCCTGCTTTGGTTACTAATATTTATACACCCGATGGGTTATGGTGGATCAGTAGAATTCTCATTATTGTACAATAACTTAATACACCAAGTAATAATTTTTAAAGTTCATGATTTTTTCTGTTTTTGTGAATATCGTTATGTAATGTTATGGTGTGTGTTTTTTGTTTTCATTGTTTTGCAATTGGTCATCTGTCTTCCTGTGTCTTATCTCTACCTAGATTTAATACATGTTTTGTTCGGTCATATATGTGGTGCTCACTAATTGTGTATATATGTATAGGTGTTAAGTAAATATCACAATAAAATGTCATGGAACTTCAATTTAAAAAAAAAGGAACAAAATAATATGTTTGTACTCAAAATGAATATATTATTAACTCAACTGGTCTGACATATGGTATTTTTAGATCATAAACGTACTGTTCTATTATATGCAGATTTGGAGAAGTGTTCATGTTTGCTTGCTTTATGTATCTTTCCATGCACTCTTCTCCAAATTCTTCTAGCTATTCAGGGACCCTCTGTGTACTTTTGAAGATCACAACCATATACAGAAACATTGACTCCAACCCACACATACAGACTTCAACAGATACACTTCCACCGCAACAGACAAGAACCACAGACTGCCTAGCTGTAACCTTCTCCCCACCCATGACACCATCTCTACCATAAATCCGAACCACTCGCCGGATCCCACAGACTCATGCCTGTTCAACATTTTCAAAGGAAACCAAAGGATGGGCCAGGAACTCGCAACCCTGCTCACCATGTCTATTACCACCACAACATTCCTAAGTGCCTACAAACACGCCAAAGTCAGACCACTACTGGAGAAGTGTGGCTCACTGGTTAGAGGAGGCAGACCTGGAAGCAGAGGTCAGCCCGGGACCAGGGTTCAATTCCCGGCTCGGCTGGGTCTTGAGTCCAAAATGTCCACGGACTCGACAATTCTCACTCCGGTGCCTACTCGAACCACGGGTTCACACTCTGCGACTCTGGGCAATAGCTTGCTTAATCTCCACAACGGCCCCTCGCGGCGGGATGCCTGGCTTTCACCTTGCGGATGCCCTGCCGGGTATCTCACAGGGGAATACCAGGACGGGTTCCCTAAGCAAGCGCCGGGACGCCCCGTTGGGGCAGCTGTGCGCTATACAAGATACACTACATTTACTCAAAAAAAACCTCTGCCGACCCCCAGCAAACTCAAAAACTACCAGCCGATCTCCCATTCCCAAGGAAGGTACTTGAAAAGATCATCAACAAGTAACCCATGACAAACCTGGAGCATTACCAGCTACTCAACACCTCCCAATTCGGCTTCCGCAGCAATCACAGCACCAGAACCGCCCTGATCGCAGCCACGGACGACATCTTAACCCTCCTCGAATGAGGAAAAACAGCAGCACTGATCCTCCTCGACCGCTCTGCAGCCATCAACACTGAATCCCACCATACGCTGATCGATCACCTCCTCCCTCACGGAAGAACCCAGCGGATCCACCTCTGAACCCAAGCAGATCACCTGATGTGTCCCCCAGGGCTAATTGCTCAGCCCCAAGCTCTTCGACGCATATATGACCGCACTGGCCAACATCTTCAGATTCCACAGTCTCAATATAATTTCCTGCTCAGATGACACCCATCTCATCCTCTCACTCACTGAAGAGCCTGTGAGAAGTTGGCCTGGCATATGCTGTCCACTAGTTATAGTGGGCACCCTGTACCAGTCCAAACAACCACTTAGAGGTGATAGGTTAAAGACAACCTTTATTGAAAGCTATCCTAGTGGTAGCCATGGAGACCAGCCTTCAGGCTAAGTCTTGAAGGAATGTAAAGCAGTTGTTTTACCAGTCTAGAATCTCTTGAATGACCAAATGAAAGGAGAACCACACCAGGTATATATATAAAATATATGTATTTATTCTAAACACATCCTAGTCTCTTTATGAGGCTAGAGGTCAAAACACATAAGTTACACTTAATATCACACAGTAAATTAGCACAATATACGTTGAGCCCTAGGGGTGAACTAAATTATATATTAAGGAAGAGGTATAAGAACCACAACTTGACTAGACACAAGGCCTAGAACCTGTAGAATCGCTGGGACCACAAGGAACCACCCAAGGTAGTGACACAGAGGGAGGCGTGCAGTGTGAATACAGCCGCAAATCACTGTTAGCTTCTATGGGGAAAGTCGTGATTGGAAATTTCAAGATTACGGGCACAGCAGAGGACTTTGAGCAAACTCCTTTAGACTTAAGGAGTCCTAGGGCCAACACCCACGGGAGCACCGGAGCATTCGAGTTACCTCATCCAGGGAAGCCGGGGGCATAGGTGTCTTTTGGTTTCGGGTATCGTCGTAGTTTTCGATGGAGATCTGCTGCAAAGTGCTTTTGTCGTCCAAGTGGAAAGTGTCCGGTGTGATCCAAGCCTGGATTGAAGATGAGAACCCGAAAGCAGAGGGGACAGAGTCTGGGTCACTTGCCAGTGACCAGGGGCACGATAGTCGAATGCCCACAGATGTCGGGTGATTTCAGGTGAAGCTAGACTCTTCAGTCACGAGGACCAGGAGCTGTTGACGATGACCAGGATCTGGAATCGATCTGTCCCACGAAGGATGTCGAGTGCTGCGGTGTCCGTGACCGGATTGGACCGAACAAGCCTTTGCAACAGCAACCCACGCAGGAATCAAAGAAATGCTTCGATGTGGACCAGCAAGGTACGAGGGACTCGCCAGGCAGTGGGGAGTCAGGGCACGTCTGGAGCAACCAGGGAAGCCCAAGGAAAATCAGAGTTGCCTTCGAAGGGACCCACCAGTCGACGGAGCAGGGATCGCGAAGGGGCCTCAAGCGGAAATGCAAGAAGCAGGCTAACGGAACTCTCGTGGAGTGTAGATCCACAATCTTCGGTGCAAAAGGTGCTCGGGGCTTGGGCTACAAGTAACCCAAAGCACAACTTCAAGAGCCGTCGAGAAGTCAATGCACTTGCAAATGTGAACGGTGTCCAGGGGTTCTGGTTCCACGTCACTCATGGGGGCTGCAGGTCTCAGCTTTGCTGGGGACTCGGGTCGGCCTCTGAGAAGTCTGGAAATCCTCTTCCTGTGTTGCAAATCTTTGGAGTCCGGCGGGAGCTTCGGAAATGCAGACCGGCAAGATGCTTCGTTGGTGCCTGCCAAGCAGGGGAGTCACTCCTTGACCCCAAGGGAGAATCTTCCATTCTCTAGTCTTTAGTAGAGCATCGAAGTTTCAGAATTTCGTCCAGGTGTAATCTAAAGTCCTGTTGCCAGGGGTTCCTTACTTATACCTAAGAAAGGGGTTGGATATATTCTGGGGACCCACCCATGGGAGGGTCTGGAAAGAGGGGTGGCTACACCCATTTCCTGCGCGCCAGAGCAGGGGCTGGTAGCCCCTGCAACCGGTTTGAACTGGGCTATGCACAGGGACACCAAATGTGCCCACAATGCAGACTTCAAAGTACTCTTGGAATGAGGGGGCGCTAGAGGGCGCACACGCGGAATGGCTGCCTAACGTAGCAGCTCCCGCACCTTGGCCACCTATCCTATAGTTATCCTCTACCACAGGTTACAAAAATCGCCGCTTCGCCTGTCATCCGATGCGGTGAGTCGTCCCCTACACTCTACTGAAAACCTGGTCTGCTGGCGACGCTGGAACCGGAGTTATTGCCGCTCGAGGTTTGACCGGAGGTGACCCTGGAGGTCGCGAGCTGAGAGAGCCGTCTGCGAGAGACCACGCAAGGTGGGGCTTGCCATGAGGTGGTAGGCCCGGCCCGCGCCTGTACACTCGGCATCTGTGCGGCGCCTGCCCGTGCTCCTCACACCAACGTGTACTGAGAGCTTCCTCATCGGCCTCCTGTCCCCTGCTACGAGTGAAGGTTGGGAGTTCTTTATTTTTATTTTTGCCCACAATTAGAGACTTCACTTCTATTTGTACCGGGGATCTGCGCGACTGAGAAGAGGTGGCAGATTGCTGACGACGGCGGGAGGACGCTACCACAGCGCTGCATAAGTTTGGTGAGGCTCTACCCCAAAGTTGGTCACCGTCGTCACAGCCGTCTGCTGGTGAACAGCGTCCAAGGGGGGACGGGGGCCCCCACGCCCTCACTGTGCTGCCGGGTCGGGCCTCGAGTCTGCCTGCTTACCATCCTGCCTCCTGATCTCTGCTGCGGTCCCTGAGCTCTGGCGATTGCACCGCTTCTCGGCACCTATGACCGGGGCATATCACACTTGGACCTGGCTCCAGTAGGATCCATATTACCGCCGGCCTATCTTCCTGCCACGACCCTGTGGGTCGCGCTATCACCTCCGTGAGCGGAACCGACTTCGGAGCGACCTGAACAGAGACTCCTCACGGCGTGGCAGCACTGCCCATACTTGTCATCGCCTATATACCACGGATACCGCGTTGGTGCTGACGGAGGCCGCGGATCTGTGCCCCCTAGCTCCTACTTACAACAGGACCTGCGTCCTTCGCAGCCCTCTTTGACCGACGTTGGGCACCCCAGTGGAAGGCTTCCTGTGGCGAGGTATTCCTGCTTTTAATATCAAAATACTCCCTGACCAGACCCGGAGGGGGCTGAACCGGAGGGGCGCTAGTGGGCGTAGACACCAAGCCCGGAGGCCAGGATGGTGCGCCCCGAAAACCGCCAAACAACAATCAGCTTCGATGGCGCTAAAAAGACAACGAAAACGGTCCCTGCTGACCCCTGCTCAAGCGCTGCTGCCACGCCCGCTGTTACCTCTCCTGCTAAGGAGCTCGATCTGCACCACCTGTCCCAAGAAATGCGGCAGGGCTTCGCCACTGTAGTGGAAAAAGTGGACGGCATGACCGCCAGACTCGACGCCCTGGTTCATAAGGTGGACCGTCATGAAGAAAGAATCACGGCCACGGAACAGCGGATATCTGACACAGATGACATCACCTCCACTCACACCATGCAATTGGCGCGAATGGACAATCTGCTCAGGGTCATAGCGGCGAAGAACGAGGATTTGGAGGCCCGCAGTTGACGCAACAACATTCGCGTCACAGGCGTTCCGGAGTCCACAAACACGGGCAGAATGGAACTTTACGTTGAGAAGCTCCTCAAGGGGTCTATAGGTGAGGACGCTTTTTCACCACAATTTATCATTGAGCGGGCGCATCGATCGCTGGCACCAGTCCCTAAACCTGGCCTGCCGCCTAGACCAATCATTGCTAGACTGTTAAATTACCGGGACCGGGATGCTGCGCTGAGGGCTGCTCGGACCCAACGGACCAATCAATACGATGGCATTACTTTCTCCATCTATCCAGATTTCACCCCAATGGTTCAGGAGGAAAGGCGCAAATTCATCCCTGTGAAAAAGAAACTACGCGAAGCTCAACTGGACTATGCCCTACTCTACCCGGCAAAGCTGCGGATTACACATCAGGGGAAGCAACGTTTTTTCACGAACCCCCAAAAAGCGGAAGACTACTAAAAAACACTCCGCAGGGCTAGAGGAGGTGACCGAAATGCCGAGTCGGACCAGGGGGATGAAGATCCATCTGCAGCAGAGAATGAACACTGACTATGTTTACCTAACTGGGCTGGATTTCTTGTTGCTCAGCATTGTTGTTTTCTCTCATTGACCTGCGAGCTCCGGGGATGCTGCCCATACACTGCGGAACTGCATTGACTCATCACTCCTGTGGTAATGTATCCCAAGGTCCACTTTCCCAGCCCTGGCCTCCATCGAGGGCGGTACAGTGTCGGAGGCCATAGGCGGGCAAAGTGACTGTGCGCCCTTGATGTTGTTACCCTGTCGGGTGTACCCCATGTTAGCTGTTAACTTGTTGAAATCAGGGAGTGGGGGTGGGGAGGGGGGGGGGGATAGGAGGGTGGGAATCGATGGCTGCAGGCATGATTGGGATGCTGTAGTGGGAGGGGGGGGTTCCTTTCTGGGGGGGTAGGGCTTACATGTCAAATGATACTTCGGGCCACATCATGCTATATCGTGTTAACTATTTTGAGCGAATTGATCGACGCTAACTTCCTGTGCGCAGAGAAAGATGTACCACTGCACCATTGTAAATGGCGGTCTTAGGATCTGATATACAATTGCACTGCATGTCATGGAATGTACGAGGGCTTAACAATGCTAAGAAATGTCGTGATGTGACATATCTCAACAGACAGGATGTTCATGTTGCCATGCTGCAGGAAACTCACTTATCGCCACAAGTGCGGGCCACCTTTGCAGGTAAATGGGCTGGAACCCGCATATTCTCATTCTATTCCACATATGCAAGGGGAGTTACCATCCTCCTTAGGCGTACTGTACCGTTTCAGAAATGTGAGGAACTGACAGACGGGGAGGGCCGCTACGCCCTACTATGGGGGCGAATGGGTCGCGACACTATCACATTCATAAACTGCTATGCTCCTAACACAGACACGCTTACCTTCTTCACCACACTCTGGGGCAAGATTATGGACGTAGGCTCCCGCCATATAATTTGGGGAGGAGATTTCAATTTGGCGCTGGCACCCACTCTAGACAGGGCAGACGGGGCGAGTCATTACAAACCCAGGGCGAGGGAGGCTTTGGAGGGTATCGTTGCTGAGGGAACGCTTGTGGACATATAGCGATATTTACACCCGGCCGGAAAGAGGGCACTCACTTCACACCACAGGCGGGCATGTGGGCGTGACTAGACTATTTCCTTGTTACCACAGAAATCATACCGGAGGTACTGAGAGTCTTACACTTGCCGAGAACATATTCTGACCACAGCCCTGTCCTGATGCATACACGCATACCCGGGTGGGATAGCCCTAGGTCCCACTGGAGGTTACAACCAGCGGCACTCTTAGACAATCTATTCCGGACTGAGCTGGGGGAGGAAATAGCTGACTTCTTTCCTAGGAATAAGGGGTCCGTTGACTCAGTGAAACACATTTGGGAAGCCTTCAAAGTCACCATCAGAGGATATTGTATATCTAAAACTTTTGGCGTCCTGCGGGACATACAAGCCACTATACGCAGGCTACATACGGAACTGAGGGCACTGGAGCTTCGAATGGTAAAGGAGAATGACCCTACTATACACGCAGAGTTCCGGGACACACTGTCCAAATACGAGGAGGAGGCTAACAGGGAGGCAAAATTCAAGGGTAAACACTGGCAAGCTAGACGGTATTGCGAGGGGGACAGGCCGGGAAAAGCTCTTGCGATGTTAACGCGGGCTTCACGTGACCACGCTACCATCCTGGAGCTTACTGACGACCATGGCCACAAGATCAGGGACTCGGATACACTGCTCGCCGCCTTTACCTCACACTACCACACTCTCTACACCACTCACGCTGCGGCTGATATATCTTATGCAGACTTTCTGGGAGATGTGGCACTCTGCTGGCTTAGTGATGGGGACAGGGCCTTTCTGGCGGCTCCATTCGAACTCGACGAAATTCGCGAAGCCATCATGTCGCTTAAGAATGGCAAAGCGCCTGGGTTGGATGGCATTCCAGCCAAGTTCTATAAAACTTATATAGACATCATGGCCCCGGTCCTCCGAGAGGTCTATGAGGAGTCGCTCGCGGATGGCGTTCTACCTAGTTCCATGCGAGACGTAGTCATTACCTCACTCCTTAAACCCGGTAAGGATCCCGGCTCGTGTAGCTCCTACCGCCCACTATCCCTTTTGAATTGTGACGTAAAGATATTAGCGAAAGTCCTGGCCACTAGGCTCTCCCTACTCATGACCAGGATTGTATTGCCTGATCAATCTGGATTCGTCTCGGGACGTTCCACCTCTCATAACCTGCGTACCCTGTTCTCGCTCCTCTGCACGGTTCATCCAGACCTACCAGTGGCTGCCGTTTTTTTGGATGCCACTAAGGCATTCGACTCGGTCGAATGGCCCTACTTGTTTTCAGTCCTGATGAGCATGGGATTTCCCAGACTCTTTATCTCCTGGATACAGCTCCTCTATACACAGCCGACGGCGAGGGTCCTCATCAATGGACGCCTATCTCATTCTGTCGCCATCACTAGAGGCACTCGTCAGGGGTGCCCTCTGTCCCCCCTGCTGTTCGCGATCGCGGTCGAGCCACTGGCCTGTCGGCTTCGCCAGCTGCATCGTGAAGGGGCTGTCCAGTGCCTCCAACGCCAAATAGATGTGTCGTTGTACGCTGACGACATTACGCTTTATGTCAAGCACCCTGATCTTCACCTCAATCCTCTATTAAGAGAGTTTGTGGTATTAGGCAGGATGTCGGGGATACACATTAACTGGTCCAAATCGCAGTTCTTTCCCCTAACTGACGCGGTCACTGACTTTCGGCCTGGACTACCCACTGGAGTGGTGCCGGACTGACCTCCGGTACCTTGGCATACAGATCTCACGAGATAGAGAAGAGACGATCCGCTCCAATTATGGGGTGGCTATCACAGCCCTTGCGGCAGCGGTTGATCGCTGGATTGCCTTGCCGCTATCCATGGCTGGCAGAGCTTCCCTCATTAAAATGGTGGTGCTGCCTCGTTTCCTCCATCTCTTCCTCAATATCCCATATTATCCAGGTGCTTTTTTCTTCAAAACCCTGCGGTCAGAGCTCTGCCGATTGTTCTGGGGAGGTAAGGCTTCGCGGCTGAAATGGTCTACGTTCATACTGCCCTACGAATACCTGATTTTGAGGCTTATTACTTGTGCGCGCAGGCGCACTATGCATATCATTGGTTGGTCCCCACGCCCTCCATGCCACAACTGGCGGTGGAGGATTGGCACAACTGGCGGTGGAGGACTGGATCGTACACCCCTTGCCGCTGTCTGGCCTACTCCATTGCCCAGAGTCGGAGATCCAAACTCCGAATACTTCTGTCTCCTGCACTCTAGACGCCTGGCGCAGCATAGCTAAGAGACTTTCCTGCAACTTTCCATATTCTCCTACATTGCCCCTGACGTATCACCCTGTGCTCGCTTTATTGCAGGAAAAAGGCTTTCGGTTGCTCTGCGAATGCTTGCATATCGCCAACTGGGGTGATTTGTTCGTAAATAAGACATTCAAATCCATGGAAAGATTCTTCGCCACCCAGGACCGCACCCCACTTGACGTGTTTTACTATCTACGCCTCCGTCAGGGGATGAGGGATATCCTACCTGACTACCCAAATGAGCCTGAGCTCCTTCGCCCGTTGCATTTTTTGCTCTGCTTGCAGGACGGGACTCATTTGGTCTCTGGCATGTACCACCAACTCAGATCGGCTATCGAGCCGCCCAAGGCGGGAGCAAGGGCGCACTGGAATACTGACCTGTCCACTACTCTCACTGATGAGCAGTGGTGCTACTGTTGTTCCCTTACGGCTCGAATATCGGCTAGCAGCAGACTTAAGATGATACACTATAAATTCCTGCATCGGCTGTATTATACACCAGTGAAAAAACTCAGGTTTCGACTGGCTGCTGACGACAGATGTGAGCGCTGCCGTGCTGAACATGCGGGCTTTCTACACTTGGCCTGGGAGTGTCCGTCTGTCCACGCGTACTGGCAGCAGGTTACTGATGCTCTCACAGTAATGACCAAAGTTACGATTGCGGTAGACCCACTCCTTACATTGCTGGGGCACACACCACACATACCGAAATCTTCCAGGAAATTCGTTGACACTGCGCTACTCTTGGCGAAGCGGCGTGTGGCATGCTGCTGGGGCCGAGGCAGGGCACCGAAGTATAAGGACTGGTTATCAGATATGACTTACTGCCAGGAACAACATATTACATTTGCTGAATTGTTACCGATCCCTAACAGACCAAAGGACATCTGGAGTCCGCTAGTCGCCTACTTGCTGGCTCAGGTGGATGACAGTGACGCCTCGGAGCACGGGCAAGCCTCTACATAGCTACAGTGCCAACACTGGAGGCTAGAGAGCCTAGATTACTGACACATACATGATTCATTTCTCCTGTCCTGGTGCACTCCCCCCGCAAGTTAGTCTAAGGGGGATACCCTCACACTGGGCACTACCGCGAGTGGACCACATTCTGTGTCGGGTCCGTCGCTAAGCCACCTATCCACATTGTGGGGTTTTTTCTTTTCATCATCCAGCCCATACCGCAAGACCTCATCACTACATGTTATTGACTCCTTAAGATACTGACCATGACCCTCATCCTTTCAATGACCACCTGACACCATGATAACTGCTGCAGCACCATATGGCAATGAACGGCCAATAGCTCATATACACACCTGTCGACCTGGAATTCTTCATAATGACATGTTTACGAAGCCTTACTATATTGGTTACTGTTGGGGACTGATAAAAATGAAAAAACCTGTTCTACTGCAGTGAATCCTAACTATATGTTCTTCTCTTTCCTGATACACTTCTCTGTTTCCCTTTCTTTCCTCTTCACCTCCTTTCTTCTTAGAGTACTTGATACACTTCTCTGTTTCCCTTTCTTTCCTCTTCACCTCCTTTCTTCTTAGAGTACTTGCCAACAGGCATTCCTCAACTAACAAGAATTAATGCCACCGGGCCTCCGGGATGCCGGTTCCAGGGCTGTGTATTACTGATTGTTACTTCCTTATTGATTTGCATATGACGCTGCCGGCCTCCTGGTTGTAGGCGCCTGTGGCAGTGTACTTTATATATTATGCAATAAAGTAGTTTGAACACCAAAAAAAAAAAAAAAAAAAAGTACTCTTGGAGTGCACTAACCCAGCCCCAATACACTAAAGCCTGACTGGGAGGTGGTTACACCTCCCTGTGACAGGAAACCTATTGTCCAGGTCTCCCCTGCCGGAGTTTCGGTCAGCAGCAGGAGGCCAGACTCGTATCTGTGGCTGCAGCATCCATTTTGTGATGCCAGGGCTCTTTAAACTTGTTACCAGGTAGACCTGTGTGTACATGTCTCTCCCTCTAGAAGGGTGGAAATCTACCCCCGCCACCAGGATTGGGGGGGGGGGGCAGGATTCTAAAGTATTTGACACCAAACACAACATGTTTCTATGCACCCATTTAAAGGTTAGCATTTACCGCTGAGGTGCCAGGTTTTTAGGAACCCGGTGGTGCCAGGGGATAACACCCGAAGACCTCTGAGTTCTCCCTGTTCCGGACCACAGAAACCAAGAGTCTTCTAGGTGAAGTCAGAGATCGAGTTTTATTGGCTGCAACCAAGTAACAAGCGTCCTAGAATTACAACAGCACGGGTCGTAAGTTCTCAGGAGACTGTTCGTTTTTACAGAACCAGCCTTCTCCTTATATACAGAAATAACAGCTGTAGGCAAGAATTCTTCAGTTTACAATACGGTTATATACTTATTTCCATAATAGAGCAAAAAGCACAGTCATGTCGGCCAACCCATATTTTGGATGTCCAGTTTGTGATGGATTACCCAGCCAGGCCCAGAACTCCCATCAGATATCGATGAAACCCCAATAAAATCGGGCACCTCCTCATCGTAAAACTGGCCATAAACAAGAAACGTGGACAGGTGTATGTTTGTAGAAAACATGGTCTGTATGTAGTGAATGGTTTATGGCATGTTGTGCATTGATGCTATCTTATTCGGTCACTGGGCGAGGAGCTGCCCAAACAGGTTTGGCTGGAGGCAGTGGAGTCAGTTCGGCCAGGTCATGGGGAAGTCAGCTAAGGTGGACGTGTCCTTTCAGATTAAGCTCGGCCTCAATCAATTGACTATATGAGGGCAAGCCATAAGATGGATGCCGTTCACAAAATGGAGTCCGAGGGTTCAGAACGGAAACCATGATTAAAAGGTGTTAGCATCACTCAATCACGACGCAAATGCATAGGGATAATGTCCTAATTATTACTGGTCTGTCGATACCAAATTCGTCATGGTACGATGATATTTTGTGACACGAGTGTCGGGCCTCGGGACCATATTACAGCAGGGTCCAGAATTTCAGAACCACAGGCCCTCCTTTTGCCCTCATATTAGACAATAACTCATGCTAATCTGAGTCCAAATCTGTATTAATGAATTCACGGAGATGCTGCTGTAGCATCATTCTGTTGCTCAATTCGTCCCTTGACACAGGCTTCCTTACACATGAAGTAGCGCAGAGGCCACATATTGCAGGAGCGCACTGCACAAACAGGCAGAACATAAACAGAATGGCTAAGATCATCCCAATGAAGATCAGAGTTTTCCATCCCCAGGCAGAGATCAGTTCCCAGAACCACCCTAGCAAGGACCAATCCCCTTTCTCCACGCGGAGGGAATCAGATATTTTGTGCAGTTTTGGAGATGGCCTGGTAGGCCTGGTGCACTGTCGGAGCATTATCGGGGATGAAAATGCAGCAACTGGATTGGATCACCCTACATACACCACCACGGTCTGCAAGTATGACATCTAGGGCGACCCTGTTCTGAAGAGTCATAAGTCTGTCCGACTGAAGCTCGGCTGTCAGGTTACTAAGGGCACCGGCCGTTTCGGTCACGGCGGATTCGACTACCCTTGTTAACTGGCGAATGTTCCTGCTGTTCACCATTGGCCCCCAAAACGGCAGAAAACCCTTTGCGAAGTCTCCAAACTCTTGACCCGCAGTGTCGTCTTGACTCACGACACCCCTAACTGTCCTTGTCCGATGGTAATCTGCCCCGGCCGTGTAGGTGGGTGGCAGCAGAAACGAGATAAAGCATGTGCCCGAGAAGTCAGGGGGCAACCATGTGTATGCTTTGTCATAGCAGATGACGTATGTACCCTTAGCCGCTAAGAATGGAGAGGAAGTTCGGGAGGCAAACACATACGTTTCCGTGCACACGCTCTTCCCCAACTGTGCTTTGGGATCCCTGCCAATACCTTGCAGACATAGGTGACCTCGGTGGGGTACTATCCAAACCGGAGAGGATTTCTTCGTTTTCTGGCTCTTACTCAAGGAAATCCCATACTGAGTGATGTTCCATCTACTGTACGGGGTAAACTCATCTTTGGGAATCGTTCTGTACCTGTCGATATCCCTGCTCATATTCCTTATTCCTGCTACTAGTGCGTTGTTGCTGGAATTGCTCCCTGTGGGACGCGGTGGATATGGCTCTATGGCGAACAGGAACATTGTCTGGAAAGCCCACAGGGAACCATAGTAACTGAATGGCAGGACGAAGTAAGGGATGCCCTTATCGGTTGTGTGTGGCATAAGTCCACATATCCAACAGTTCGATGTGTTCATTATAGACTGGTACTGGTGTAGGAGCTGGATGAATTAGTTATTTACAAATTCTAGTCTTCGGGCAGACTCATGTTCAGGTAGAGGGTGAAAGGAGTGTGGAGGAATGGTAGGAGGAGGTGTGGGCTGAGTGTTATTTACAAAGGTAACTTGGAATGTGAATAAAGTATAGCCAATCAAGAACATCATTATGCTACACAACATCAAAATACATATTATCAAGAATCTTTTTCTGGCCATCACAGTGCGTATTTTCCTTTTAAAGTTCGCGGATCTAGCAGGTCTCTCTACCCTTGGAAACTCCATCCTCTAGTTGCTGCCCGTGGTGGGAGATTGATTCTGCCAAGGAGTGCTTTCTGTTCAGTCCGGGGCAATTCCCTCAGACCGACCAGAACCGTTGACCTAAGCGTCTCCAGCTGCACTCCCCAGACTATCAACCGCGACCCTAGCAGCAGAACCGGATGGCGGTTCGAAAATCAAAAATGAGCAAGTTCCCTGGGCGAGAGAGCTGTAAAATCAAAAATAGTTCTTGGGGGGAAAACCCTTATAAGCTTGCTTTTATTAGTTCGTGTTTCTTGACCTTAGATTATACCGTTGTTTCCCAGGTTCGGTGTGGTCTTCAAACAACGTTTCAGGTTCCGTAGTGTCCAACTGCATTGACGGTGGCACAAATCCTTGCAGAATACGATCGCTCTCCTTTTCGGTACCAGTTCCTTTCAATCGTGCATCGCTGAAGAGTGCAAAGCGTGGTACGGACTCGGTCTCAGAGTCAGCAATTCCCTCCTGGACCCACCGGTCATATGGAAGGGGCAGCGGGACCCGTTTACAGTGGGCGCCGTGCACCCAATGTTTTTTCCCGTGGACACGTACTGCAGAGCGGGTAGATAGCAGGACCTGGAAAGGTCCGGTCCAGCGAGGCTCCTCGTTCTTGGTTCGCCTGAAGTTCCGGACTAGGACCCAGGAGCCAGGTTCAATGGCGTGGCCTGGATCGTCAGACGCCGGTGGAGAGGAGCTGTGGACCTGTTGGTGTAAAACATGCAATTTAGTTGTCAATTCGTGCAAATAGTCAAGCAGTAAAGGGTGCTCTATTTCGCTTAGTCTCTTGGGCCTTGGCACACCCCAGATGTTGGCTGGGCGGCCAAACACAATCTCATGGGGGCTAAGTCCTAGTCTGGAATGGACAGTCATTCTGGTGGACAGGAGTGCTAAAGGCAGGGCGTCAGGCCATTTGAGACCTGTGCTGGCTTGGATCTTGGCTAGTTTTAACTTTAACGTGCCGTTGTAGCACTCTACTAATCCCGCTGATTGGGGGTGGTTTGCAGCGTGGAATTTCTGGTGTATGCCTAGACATTCGCACACTCTCTTCATCACTCGTCCCACGAATTCACTTCCGTTATCACCCCAGACCATTCTAGGCATACCGAATCTAGGGAAGAATTCCTTGACAAGGGCTTTGGCAGTCGACAAGGCAGTGTTGTCTTTAAGGGGATACGCTTCCACCCACCTGGAGAAGGCGCAAACAACAACAAGCACATATTTCAGATTGTTGCACCTCTCCATGTGGATGAAATCGAGCTGCAAAACCTCGAACGGGTACGTTGGAGGCGCAAAATGACCAGCTGGAGTTGGGGTTCCCCTACTGGGATTGTACTTCAAACACACCATACAGTTCCTGACCAAATTCTCTGCGCATTTTGGGATACCATTATTCTGCCATACTGGGGCCAACAACTTGCAGATTCCTTTCGCACTAATGTGGGCCATACCATGGGCCATTGTCACCACTGCAAGCACATATGCGTCGGGTAACAGCCATCTCTGATGCTCTGATAATTCGACCCAACAACCATTCGCATCCAATCTACCCTTGCTTTCTCTCCATTCATTCACCTCTTTCTCAGTGGCATCAGATTGTATAGACTTCACACTTTCAATAGTGTCCTCACACATACCCACATCGGCAATCCATCTTGCAGGACCTACAACATACATTCGACTCATGGTGTTCCTTGCAGTCTCTTTCGCAACTTCGTCTGCAAATGCATTCCCACGACCAACATCATCTTGAATCTTTCTGTGTGCACTGCATTTTATAATCGCAACTTGTAGTGGCAAGGTCAGTGACTCGAGAAGCTCGTTAACTAGCTGACCATGTTGGATTCTTGCACCATGTGACGTCAGGAACCCACGTTCACGCCACAATCTTCCAAAACTATGGGCCACGCCAAAAGCGTATTGGCTATCAGTATACACATTCACTCGCTTTCCTTTTGCCAACACACACGCTCTCGTAAGTGCAACTAACTCGGCTGCGCGGCGGAATTGTGGGGGATGCGCGCGGCCTCTACAATCGTGTGCAATGTTGTTACAGCATATGCTGCAGTCATATCACCATTTGGCAACTTGAAGCATGAACCATCAACCCATAAATTATCATTGCATTCAGGGAGGGGAGTGTCCTGTAAGTCTACTCTCCCTTTTGTCTCTTCTTCTGTCCTAAAGCAGCAATCGTGTCTTTCAACCTCATCTGTCTCTGCCGGAATGGGCAATAACGTAGCAGGGTTGAGTGTATCACACCTCTTTATGTGTATGTGACTCGCTAATAGTGTCAGCTCATAGCTAGACAGTCGAGTACTAGTTAAATGCTGTGTTTTTGTTCTGTTTAGTAAAATGTCTACTGCATGTGGGACCATAATGATCAGAGTATTATTCATGACTAACCCAGCAGACTGTCGAATACAGACAGCTGCTGCAGCAGTGGCCCTCAAGCAACTTGGTAATGCCTTAGCTACAGGATCTAGAGTCGCTGAGAAATACGCGCATGGGCGCTGTTTGTCCCCAAAGTATTGTGTCAAGACTGATAATGCGCAACCTTCCTTCTCATGGACATATAATGTAAAAGGCTTACTGTAGTCGGGGTTGCCCAACACAGGAGCCGAACACAATGCATCACGCAACTCGTGGAAACTTGTCTGAGAATCCTCAGACCAAGTCATAGGATCGGGTGTGTCTTTACAGAGTAGTGCCAGCAAAGGTTTAGACAATAGTGAGAAATTCGGTATCCATTGTCTACAGTACGATGTAATGCCCAAGAAGGCCCGAACTTCTCTCTGTGTCCTTGGGGCACTCAATCTTGCAATTGCCTGTATTCTTTCTGGGGTCAGTCTCCTTCCCTCCTTCGATAAGATGTGACCTAAGTAGGTCACTTCTTGTCGACAAAATTGCAGTTTTGAAAGAGAGACTTTGTGCTTCATGTCACATAAATGACGCAACAACGACAATGTGGCTTGCTTGCAAATCTCTTCAGTATCTGCAGCGATCAGCAGATCGTCTACATACTGAATCAGAGTCGCACCATCAAGTAGAACAATCGCGTCAAGTTGTGTTTTCAGAGCCTGACTGAATATAGATGGGCTTTTCACAGTAGCCCTGAGGAGCGCGTTTGAAGCGGAAACTTCGTCCTCCTAAATTGAAGCCAAAAAGATCTCTGCTCTCCTCAGCAATCGGGATGCTGAAGAAGGCGTTCTTCAGGTCAATCACCGAAAACCAAGTGGCTGAAGCTGGAACCATTGTCAATAAGGCAGTAATGTCGGGAAAAACTGGAAACTGTGGTACAACGATCTTATTCACTTCTCTGAGATCAATCACAAATCTGTACACAGGGGGCTGTGAAGGATCAGTACGCTTTAAGACTGGCAAAACAGGAATGTTACAAATGTTGCCTGTTGTCTCTTCAATGACATCTTTCTCGATCAGATCGTAAATGATCGTTAACAACACCTTTTCACATTCGCTAGAGATCTTGTATTGGGGAATACGTGGCAACCTAACATTGGCTTTCAATGTTATGACATACGGTGCTATCTCCAAATGACCTACATCATTAGAACCAGTAGCCCAAAGTATATCTGGAAGGGATGACAATTCAGTTGGAATATTTTCCTTTGACAGATACATCGGGGAAACCACTTTCTTACCAAGGGTAAGTTGTACTCCCGAAGGAGAACAGTACAAAGTCGCGTATAATCTTTTTAACAGATCCAAACCTAACAAATTTTCGCCACAACCTGTTGTAAGAATGAGGGGTGCTTCTAATTCGCATGGGCCAACAGAAAGGGACATAGGACTAAAGATCGGGTTTCTAACCGGGGCTCCAGAAAAACCTACTGAAACATTCATTTCACCAGACATAGCTGCACCAGGAAGTTTTGAGTGCATAATCGAACTTTTTGTAGCACCAGTATCCAGCAGAAAAGGTTCTGACACTCCTGATGTAATCACCTCAACATAAGGTCCATTCTGATCTACTGGAACTGAAACAACTCCCTCTCTTTGTCCATGGCTGTCCTAGCAATTATTACCCTCATTCTCGTTCTCTGCGTAGTAGTCATCAGCATAGTACTGAGCTGACCTAGAGGACGCATTATTCTGTTGATCAAAGCTATTCATAGAATTCTTAGGCGGAAAAGAAGTTGTATTCTGGGGGAAATTTCCACGGCCCCTACCCTTAGGAGCCTGTTGAACACCTCTACCCCTTGCACCGGAAACACCATTTAGACGTCGCGCCAGAGCTGGACAATTATTTTTGAAATGGCTCTCTTCTTTGCAATAGGCACATTGATTCGGACCATATGGTAAACGCTGATGAGAAAACTCGTTTCCTTGCGGATTTCTCGAATACTGCCGTGGTTGCTGATAATTGGGCTGACTAGGAGTGCGAGGCGGATAGGCTTGCTGGAGAAGAACTTTTTTAAATCTTTAGTCTTTTTGTCTGCCTTATCTAGCTCTTCTTTGCGCCTATTTTCGTAGTACTGGGCTGTGGCTAAAATCTGCGCTGACGTGGAAACAGCCCAAGCACTCTCTGAATCTTTCAATTTATTACACAGTTCAGGAAGCAGATTATGTACAAATTTGTCTACAAACAATCTTTGGCCACCCTCGGTAGCCATATCCTGACCACTATGATCGACAAATGTTTCTTCAAATCTTGTGAAAAAGTAAGACACATTCTCATCTTTCTTTTGCTTGCACGCAGACACCTTGTCCCAATTTACACGCAATTCAGGCATGAATGTCTTCATATACGTGATAATTCTACCGGGGAGTTCAGCTACTAAAGGCTCAGGTATGGAACCACCAACTTGTCTAGCATCTGCAGCAGTAATATTAGCCCACGTGTCACCTAGTTCTTGATCATGATCTGCATGACTAATCTTACTCCATAAAGGCTGTGGAACAACATTCCCAAACAACATGTCTACATCCGCTAAATTCATTATACATGAGCTGGCAGTCTGTGATAACTCCTTATAATACCCTGTAGGATTTTTACGTGGATCAGGTAATGTCTGCTTGAGTGCTAAAACTTCAGATCTTTTCCAGGGGACATGTACCCATACACGCTGGAAATGCGGTGGAACGGGTGGATTTGCATTCGCATCACCTTCCCTCCAAACTGGAGGAACCTCTCTCATGGGGTACTGTCGCGCCTTTTTCCTACAAGACATGTCATCTTCATATAGTGATCTAGACACGTTTCCTTGACTCCTATAAGATAACAAAAAGTCTATTGCTTTTTCAACATCGGCACCTACAATCATGCCTTCATAGAATTTGAATCGCATACGGAATAATTCCTTCATTTTGCGTTTTGGATCATTTGTCTCCAAATCCTCGCAAAGATAGACACACATCTCTTCGAATACATATCTCTGAGTGGGTGCATCCCATTGTCGGAAGACTTCCATAACAGACTGAACATCATATCTAACAGTGTCAGTAACCCATTTGCGTGCTAACTCATTCAGCACTTCTCTTTCCTCATAATCGGGCAGTTGACTACGCAACTGTCTACGTCCTGTTTTAGGGGTCGTTTTAGGCGACCCAAACAAAGGTGAGAACAGAACAGTGACAGTACTTGCCACTCTCTGTCGAACAGAAGGAGAAGCTTGCGGAGAGGCAGATGCGCCAGAAAAGACAGGCAGATGCAAAGAGGAAGTCGAGGCAACAGCAGAGGAAGTCGAGGCAGTGGCAGAAGTAGCATTATGAAAAACAGTTGGAGCAGTAGACAGAGTTGTAGGAACAGTAGAGGTAGTATGTAGCAAAGGCGGCGGCCCTTGAGAAGGCTGCGCCGGAGAAGTAGGAACCAGCTGAAGAGGAGCTGGTGCTTGTGCAAGAGCTGCATTTCGCGCACCGGGCGCGGTATAACAAAACGCTTCGGGGGTCCAGTAATACTCGATGTGTATGGGGGTGGTGAATTCAATAAATGGGACATTAATGGATCTTTCTCGGATGTTCCCTTTGAATCTTGTCCTTCATGGGGCAACATCGGGTAGCATTTATCTACTGCTAATTTCTTGCTTCTGAGCATTTGCTCACTTTCCTGCTCTTCCTCATTATCCCTGTATGCAATGGCAGCTTGCACACTTGACATACCTCTTTTATTTTTCTTTGCTAATTTCATTTCTTTCTGTTTGGCTTCTTTCCGCCATAAGCAAAAAGAGTCAAACATCGCCGGCCGGGCTTTCTTCTTAAACAGTTTGACCTCGAGGTTATCTAAAATTTCTGCGTCAAAGCTACCATATTGGGGCCATTTTAAAACACCATCCTTTCTGGTGTACTTTATCCATACCTCATTATATGTGATAGGGCCTACTCCGTGCTTTATATATAACTCATATGTTGGAGTTCCAATCGGAGGAACCGGACACGAATCCTCTAATCGGGAGTCCTTACTACAACCAAGACAAAACAAGTTTCCAAGTCTGCTAAGACCAGGCATCTTTGCTCCCTAGTCTAGCTTCAAACTTCAAGGGATTATCTATTTATGATATTCTCGTGAATACACGAATCCCTCGGTTTTGGCGCTTGCAAGTTCCAAACAAGGTGTACCTCAAGGATACCAAAAACTAAGAACAAAACTAAGGACTGGGAGACGCTCCACTTATACTTAACTGAAGTAATAAAGATCGATGACGTCACCAGAAGACTCGTCTATCGTTTCGCTCTACCAAGGATCACTGGGTCCAAAACAGGGCGATAGTCAGGGCAGCTGTCCTTCGTAGCCGTCGGGACGCGGGGAACCTCGCAGCAAAGACCTTCGGAACCACATCGACATACAGGGATCGCTGTAGTTTCTGGCCGTCCTCTGGAATTTTCACACGAAGCTCCTCACGAACATCTGGCTTGGACCGATACCGCTTGATACCGCCCCGAGTTGGGCGCCAACTGAGGTGCCGGGTTTTTAGGAACCCGGTGGTGCCAGGGGATAACACCCGAAGACCTCTGAGTTCTCCCTGTTCCGGACCACAGAAACCAAGAGTCTTCTAGGTGAAGTCAGAGATCGAGTTTTATTGGCTGCAACCAAGTAACAAGCGTCCTAGAATTACAACAGCACGGGTCATAAGTTCTCAGGAGACTGTTTGTTTTTACAGAACCAGCCTTCTCCTTATATACAGAAATAACAGCTGTAGGCAAGAATTCTTCCGTTTACAATACGGTCATATACATATTTCCATAATAGAGCAAAAAGCACAGTCATGTCGGCCAACCCATATTTTGGATGTCCAGTTTGTGATGGATTACCCAGCCAGGCCCCGAACTCCCATCAGATATCGATGAAACCCCAATAAAATCGGGCACCTCCTCATCGTAAAACTGGCCATAAACAAGAAACGTGGACAGGTGTATGTTTGTAGAAAACATGGTCTGTATGTAGTGAATGGTTTATGGCATGTTGTGCATTGATGCCATCTTATTCGGTCACTGGGCAAGGAGCTGCCCAAACAGGTTTGGCTGGAGGCAGTGGAGTCAGTTCGGCCAGGTCATGGGGAAGTCAGCTAAGGTGGACGTGTCCTTTCAGATTAAGCTCGGCCTCAATCAATTGACTATATGAGGGCAAGCCATAAGATGGATGCCGTTCACAAAATGGAGTCCGAGGGTTCAGAACGGAAACCATGATTAAAAGGTGTTAGCATCACTCAATCACGACGCAAATGCATAGGGATAATGTCCTAATCATTACCAGTCTGTCAATACCAAATTCGTCATGGTACGATGATATTTTGTGACACAAGTGTCGGGCCTCGGGACCATGTTACAGCAGGGTCCAGAATTTCAGAACCACACCGCGAGGTTATAATGCACTTCAGAGTATATGGTCTGGCTGCATCACAGAACAGCCCCAGAGAATAGATTCTGAAGGCTGCAGAGGGGCCCTGCTCACCTGCTCATGCATAGGCACCCTCTCACATGAAACCAAGCACCCTGCCTTCAGGATTGATAAGGCCTGCCATAGGGGTGACTGATAGGTTTCTATGTGCAGTGATTTAAGGTAGATATAGGTAACCTATATCTTAGTAAGGGCTGGATGCACCACCTTACCCAGGCTGCAGTAGCAGTTCTGTGGTGTCATTTTGGAAGGCTTCCCAGGGGTGGCATAATATATGCTACAGTCCCTGGTAGGCCTCTGGGGTACCTATGCCCTTAGTAGCTAGTGTACCATATACTAGGGCCTCACAAGGGTACCCAGTAACCAAACTGGAGTGTACCTAAAGTACATGCAATCAATTTAGAGAGGAAGCAACTAGACTGGGGTCCTGGATAGCAGGCCCCCAGCCAGACTAAAGTCAAAAAACAGTGGAACACCAGCAAAAAGTGGGGGTAACCATAGTAGGCAGATCCTACTCTCCTACAGAGCCCACCACTACAAGAACCAACTTCCACAGATGCATAACAAGCATCGCCAACTGGATAAAGAACTGCCTTCAGCTGAAGACGGACAAGGTGGAACTACTGATCTATAGCAACAGCAGCAACACATCAAACAACTCCAGGTGGCCATCAGACCTAGGACCCGCACCCACTCCCTCTGACCACACCAGAAACCTCAGAATCATCATTGACAACAAGCTCACCATGAAATCACAGATCAACGCCATCTCCTCCACCTGCTCCCTCACTCTGCGCATGATACATAAGATCTTCAAGTGGCTATCATCAAACACGAGATGCACCAGGACATAGTCCCTCATCACCAGCCAACTTAACTACGGAAACGTAGTCTATATATGAATCACCACACACCTTATTTTTATTTGTATTTATTGTGTGTTTTATAACGCACGATTATGACCAATTTGGAATCAGAGCGCTGTACAAAGAGAAAGCTGAATGAGGAATGCAGTACAGTTAAGCACCAGACTTTTATTATATGCAGTACATAGAAAATAAAATCATACAATATATAATAGGGTGAATGACAGTTTCAAAAGAGTTCTCTTATGACATCTTTTTCTAGTAGTAAGGCCTAAATAAGGTAATGGCTCTCATTGAGGGTGTTCGGGAGTTCCATAATTTTGGAGCAGATCTGGCGAATGTGCGCCTATGTGTTTTCCTTTTTTTGAATCTGGGTGGTTCAAGTATGAGGATTTGGCACTTCTGGAATTCCTTCCTTCTCCTGATAGCTTGATCCTTCTCCTGATAGCTTGATCCTATCTGCCATGTATTTTGGACCAGAGTTGTGTAGAGCTTTGTGTATTAAGCATGCAACCTTCAGTTGGATCCTACCTTCAACAGGGAGTCAGGGCTCTGAGTGATCGGGAAATGCGATCATACCAATGAATGCCTGTTAACCCGTTTGCGGCGGCCGCGATTCCGCGGCAGTGCGGCACTTCCGCAAAACGGGCGGGGCTGCGTCAGCCGTTGGATGTGCGCAGCACTACAAAGGTAGTGCTTGCAACGTCCAACGGCAGCACTTAAGGGGTTAAAAGTCATGCTGCTGCATTTGTTGTCGCTTTCCTTAGGGCTAGGCTAAATTAGGTAGACCTATGAGTGTTCCCATAGTCCAGTCTTGAGAGCACTAGAGACTGAGCCACCGTTCTGAGGTTTCTTAGGAAGTGCAGATGAAGGTTAGTGCTTCTGATTGCAGCTTGTAGGTCAGCTCGTAAGTTTAGATTGGAGTCCACTGTGACACCTAGTGATTTTATGGAGTTGCAGATGGTCGGGTAAAGAATAGCGAATTGAGGTTATGGTACCATGGTTATGGTTGTTGGGATCTAAAAGTTGGAGAGAAAAGAATAAATTGGAATTTTAGTGGCTTCAGTTTTAGATGGTATGTGCTAGCAAGTCCAGTGATTTCCTCTGGGTGTCATCCAGTTGCCGGATATCCTCTTGAGAGGAGAGTTTGAGGTAGAGTTGATTATCAACTGCATACATGTGGTACAAGATATTTGATTGTTTAATGATTTCAGTGAGTGGTTTCATGAATATATTGAAGAGCGCTGGTGAATTGTAGATCCTTGCGGAACGTCCCTGTCGAGGTCTGCTACATCAGATAGGGTGTTGCCAATTTTGACACTTCTTTGTCGGTTTTGCAAGAAGTGAACCAGTTAAAGACTGCTCCTGATAGGTCCTTTCTGAATTCAAGACTTTCTCGTAGGCATTTGTGGCTGACTGTGTCATACGCCGCTGATTAATCCAGAAGTATTATGAAACAGGGTTTGTTTTTGTCCATTTAGGTTTGCATATCATCTAGGATGTTTAAAATGGCGACCTCAGTATTGTGTTTAGGCCTTAAACCTGATGGTCAAAATTCTTGATGTGCTCACAGTTGATCATGTGTGCATTTTTCTATCAATTTAGCTAGGAAAGGCATATTGGATACAGATTGGAAGTTATTTAAAATTGTTTTGACCAGTGCCCATTTGTTTTTTAGTAGGGGAGATACTTGTCCCAACTTCAGGCTTTCTGTTTGAGAGATGTGTTTACCATTTCCGTCCACAGGGAAGTCACTGATAGGTGGATCTCTTTTAGTAGGTGGGAGGGAATGGTATCGTCGAAGTGTTGGGTAGGTTTCATAGACTGATTGGATTTCTGGATTTCCCTTTTCAGACAAAGATCTGAAACTGTTCCAGAAAGCTCTGTTTTTCCTTGGGGCAGTTGGGGTGTGTTGTTCAGTACTCCTGCTGTGTGTTATGGGAGTGTAGTTGATGGATTCCTTAGGTTGGGCGCTAGTTTGACTGGGAATATAGTTGCTTTATGTTGTGATTTTATCTTTAAAGAAAGTTGAGGCGGCCTTGCAAATGTCCGTCGAGTTGTTTGCAAATGTGGGTTCTGCTTGTTTTCCTCACTGTGGTTTTATTATGTCAAACAGAATACTGGGCTTGTTCTTCCCTCTGTATAATTGTAATCAGTTTGCTGTTTTGGCTTTCCATATAGCTTTTTTGTATCCGGATCTGTGCATTCTCAACTGTTTGAGATGGGTAATGTTTGGGTCCTTCCTTCATAGTTGATCCAGATCTCGCATATGTTTTCTTACATGTTTTTGTTTTAGTTGAAGCATGGAACTAAAGGTTTTTTCTTTTGCCTTTTTATAAGAAATGGAGCAGCCTTCTGAACTATATCGATCATACTGCTGTTGTAGAGATGTGTTAGTTCTCGAAACGATGATTGGCCCCAGTCTGAGGTGCCAGAAAGTTTTGCACAGACCCACCAGTTCTGTTCTGTTTACGTGGCTCTAATCCCTCACCCAAGTTATTTCCCTGTACGTTTGACCCTTGATTTTAGTTTCTTGTGCAGCCATTTGGAAAAGTCTTTGATGACCAGCCTGTTGGGGTGATGTCTAGAATGTTTACTGCTCCCAGTTTAGAGAGGAGGTCACGTGCAGCACCTTTGGTCTGAGTTGGTCCCTGGCATACTTGAATCATGTTCAGGTCCCGAAGCAGGTTACTGAGTGCAGACAATGTGAGGTCTTTGTCATTGTTTTAATGCAAACTGAAATCTCCTAATATTGTATTAGAGAGTGACGTAGCATTGATTGTCATAGTTTCCACAATTTGCTCCAGGACGACTCGTTTGTCACCAGGTGGATGGCATAAAAAGAGTGCTTTTTCGCTAGCAGCTTCTTTTCAAGCTTGATTTCAGCTCCCAAGAGTTCAAATCAGGATGTATCTTTGAGCAAGTTTAAGGTTAGGGAGTTTCTGTACTTTATTGCGAGACCTCCCCCTGCTTCAATGTGCGATCCCGACGTAAGATGGGAAAATCTGGGGGAATAAGAAGGTCCAGTATTGGAGCTGCCGGTGGGTTGAGCCAGGTTTCAGTAAGGAAGAGAATGTCTAGATCATTGTGTTGTATTGTATTTGAATTTGTAGGGCGCGCAGCTACCCACAGGGGGTCTCCCGGCGCCAAAAAAAGATCATGCACTAACATCTCATCTGCTATATCAGTTGTGTGTTTTGCAGCTGATCTGCAACTGTGCAGCATGCATTTCAGGATTGTCACTGGTTTGTGAATTACTGTGGTGGGCATTTGTAAGGAAGTAGGAGAATGGTGGAGCCCGCGCCCTTCTGACAGCTCCTTTCTGACTTCTCCACAGACCATTGAGTGGGAGGACGGAGGAAACGAGACGGACAGCGTGGACGAAGAGTGCGGCTCCTTTAAGTGGGCGTCGACACCTAAGGAGGAAGGCCCGGCACTGCAAGACGTCACGAGACCCAAACTAGTGAAAACCCCGGAAGTACTGTACACGGGGTGTGGAGACACCGCGGAGGAGAAGGCGGGAGCGGAGGAAACGGAGAGCTGAAGCAGAGTCGAGGAAAGAGTCAGAGGGGACCGGACAGAACAGTGCAGAGGAGCAGACGCAGGTGCCGAGTCAAGAGGCGAGCCAGGAGGCCAACGACCCTGCGAACCGCCGTGCCACACTCCCGAGGGAGGAGTGTGGCTGTCACAGGTACGGCGGCGTTGGGCAGCCTGGGTGGGAAAACGGAGCGCTAGCGAGTAGCGTGTAAAACTCCTGTTTGTTACTGAGCGCTAGCGAGTAGCGTGTAAAACTCCTGTTTGTTACTTTCCTTGATACAAACCCTACCCTTCCATTTCCCTTCCCCATCCTGATTTTTCCTGCACAAACCCACCCCCTCTCTATGTCTGACACGGAGCACTGTTGGTAGAACGCTTGAATCCCCGGATTTATCCTCACACTCCCTGGGACCCTTGGTACAACCCTATTAGAGGACTGTGAACTAACGGCCTCCCTTCTTGTTGGTCTTTCTTTGCATGAGGCAAATCCATTGGCATCTGGAGCGGGGACCCCTCTTCCTGAGTGAGGACAACTATAGAAGACCATCGCCACGGACCCCAGTACCTTTGCCCGGGAAAGACTGACTTTTAGGACAAGAAAGACGTTTATAACAAAGCCCTTAAGAACCCTAAAAATAAAACCTTCTATAAATCCTACACCTGGTGTCACGCCCGTCCCTACTCCCACGCCCACAGCATTGTTTGTTGCAATTGGGATCAGGTTGTTGTGATTGACTTGTGGAGAGTTGTATCTCTGTTTTTTGTTGTGGGATAGCTTGACGATCTGGATGTTGTGTCAAGAGAGGTTTTCTGTGCATTCTGATAGTATGTTAGGGTACTTACCTTTTCTTCTGATAAGTGATTGTTCGTTCTTCTCGGTCGGTGAAGCTTGTTGTCTGGGGGAATGGTGAGCCGGCTGTTGTAAATAGGTTTTCTGCTAGCTGGGGAGTCATTGCGCTTGGTAGTGTGTGTGAACATCTTCTCTAGGGTGAGTAGAAGCCTGATGACTTTCTTCTTGACCCATTCAATGTCTATATTCGGTTTTCGGAAAAAGTGTGTGTTAGGCACTGACAAATTATATTATCGTTCTGTGTGAATGTTTGCGAACTTTCATGACCTGACTGCGTTTTATATTTAGTGGTGTTGTTTGTATGAGATTTGCCAGTCCCATGTCCAGCTTTTTCAGTTAGGGCTGCCCTGTGAGGTCTGCTCAGAATCTGCTGTATCACTGTCTCATAGAGGGGTGGTGTTTGTTTGAAGGACTGTCCTCTGATTGGCTGTGTGTAGGGTAGGTCTCTTCCCAGTATTTGGAGAAGCCCTGCCTGCCTCTTTGCGGAGTAGAGTCGTTAAAATTAGCTTTATTCTGGTGCAGGTAGATTGGGTGTAGCGCTCTGAGGTAGTTGTATGGTGTCTAATTCGGTAGGAACTAGGTTGGAAAGAGTCAACTGGGTTAAGTTAGGGGTTTTGTTGTGAGAAACCACTATGGTGGGGTAAGATTGCAGCACAGAAACGGATGACCGATTCAAGCTCACTTGTCTGGAGGCTGGTGCCATCTTGTTGTTGCATGGATGCCCCACGTTGTGGGTATCATGGCTGTAGGTCTACTATTGTCGGTGGGTGTAGTTCTTTGGGCAGGGTCGGTAGATTTAACGTAATGGTTAGGAGTCGGAGTATGAGAAGGGTAACTAGGAGACTTTGCTTGAGCTACTACTTGCCTTTTCAGGTACTAAAAGTCAAATACTTGTATGTCATTGTCCACTGCTTGGAGAAGGATGTTGCCATTTTTATAAATGGAGATGGTAGCTTTCGCTTTGCGTAAGGGGGAGGGTAATATTAGGAGTTTGAGGTTATAGGGGATATTTAGTGTGGTTTTAATTGCCTTGAGGGAGTAAAAAGCATTACACCATTTTGCTGTGCTTCTCATATGGAAGATCAGATTGGTCTTAATGGCTCCTCTTGAGAAGCAAAAAAAGGAGTCCGATATGAGAGTTTCAGGGTTGCTCCTTAAAATATTTTGTTTAATTCAGGTGGGTAGTTGATTCTGAGTGAGCTAATTCCCGAAGGAGACAGAGTGGGAGCATTTGCATTACTGTGGCCCAACATCTTTCTTTATTAGTAAGACCAATATTGGTTCCCTTCTGTTACAAGGAACAGCCCTTTGTCATTACTAAGTGACAAACAGCAACAAAGTATTTTATCTATAGATGACCGCAGTGGGGTAGTACCGAGTAGGATAACTAATATTTGGGGAGCTGAAATCGGGTTTGAGAAGGAGCTTCGAGTGCCCCCCAATAGGCTATTGTAATTGAAATAAGCAGGGTGGTTATCTGTATTTCCTAGTGCAATATGGCTGCCTCGGTTAAAAACATTATCATGATTGGATGAGAGAACCCAGTCCTCTCAGTTGTGTTGCAAGGGACCAAAGCCAAAGATCACCAGTCAAAGACAGCTGCCCCCTTAGAATGTGTTCTTTTGGTCAAAAGCCCTTTTTCTATCACCATTTATTTAGGCGTTGACCAAAAATGTCTGGACCGCCCCAGAGCAATAACCTGCACCATTCAGAATGACCACACTGCACACCTAGTCCTGTATCCAGCCCGCTTCCATCGTCCCCACCCCCAAAGACTGGAGGTGGTGGCCCTCAGATCCTCTGCACTCTCCTGCTGCTCACCGGACACTCAATCTCCTGTGTGGAGGCCTCCTGCCATCAGAACTCTGACTCGGGCAGAGGGGAGCAAGAAAAGGTGACTAGGGTGACCGGAGTCACAGTGTGCTCCTGATGTGAGCACCAGGAGTACTCAGAGTACTTGGGAGCATACATTCACTGCTCCTGTCTGCACCCACTCCAAATGGCCCCATCCCGATAAACCCTCTCCGCCGTGAGGATGACTCTTACACTGTTTCCTCGATGGTCATCGTCACTGAAATTCCTATTCCATTAATCCTGTTCCAGGACTTTACAGTTTTGCTCTTAGACGGGGCATCGCAAGAATTTACACTGTTATTGTGATACCCTACCCAGGACCTTTTAGAGGAGTTCCTGCCTGTCAGCCATTGTCATTCTTCATTCACCTACATGGTCAGAGACTTCAGGCAATACAGATCGTCATAGATCGTCGCAGCCAGGCTCATCCTCAGTCTTCCCCGACAAACCACACTACATCCCACGCCAGGCAACTCCACTGGCTCCAAGTACGAAAGAGAGGCCAATTCAAGCTGCTGACCTACGCACACAAGGCTCTACACTACCAAGGACCCGCCCAACCTTCCACCAAACTTCGAGAAGACTACTCTACCCCTTCCTTTCTCTTGCCCATACTTCCAGCATCTACCGAAGCAGAAGTGGAGCATGCTCCTTCTCCACATCGCAGCAAAGACCTGGAACAGTCACCCCACGCAACTCCAGACCATCACCTCACATCCGGAATTTCAAATGGCCCTCCTGTCCTGCGTCTTCGAATAAGCCTCCAGGACCTGTAAGCACCTGGATACACTAACAGGTGATTGGCCGTGCTTTTTAAACCCTGACTGATTGATTAACTGACTAAGTTGATTAGAGTAAGGTAGATTGGAATGATAGATTGGAATGGAGTGGGGTAGATTGTAGTGATGTGGAGTAGTGTATACTGGAGTGGATTGGGTTAAACTGGGTTGGGGTATATTGGAGTGCAGTCGGGTAGAAGGGAGTGGTGTGGAGTTGGGAGGCGTCCAGTGAAATGGTGAGACGTGTCGTAGAGTGTCTTACAGTGGAGAGTGGTGGAGTGGCATAGCATAGAGTGGAGCAGAGTGCAGTAGATCGAAGTGGTATAGAGTGTTGTACAGTGGAGAAGAGTAAAGTGGAGTGGCGTAGTGAGGAGTATACATTTTGTGATAGCGCACTGCCATTACAGACAACACATTTCCAATCAAAAAAGGTCCTTACATTTATACCCTACATACACCTTTACTGCGCACAAATCATAATGTGTGGAAATGTCATCACCAAGTGTATTAATTTGTTTTGATCGTATTAAAATAAGTTTCCATCATTCTTCAGAATTACACATTTTTTTTAACTTAATTTCTACCGTTCTCATTCTTAATGTATTCTGAAATATCATCACAGTTCATTTTGGTTGTGTGCTAGAAAAGAAAACATCCTACAGCCTGTCCTATTGCATGGATACTCAGCAGGGATGGATTGTCACACAAATTGTCACACTTTGAAGTCAGCGAAAGAACAGCAAACACCAAGTTTCCTCAGAATACAATGACTGACATGTGACCTCAGTCTCTGAATGCACAGAAAATTTGACAAGATGAGAGCACAATTTAAAGGCCTGTTTACAGATAGCAAGTACTCACAGGAGAGACGAAGTCAAACCGGACAGTCTAAAACAACAATCAACCTACAGCGTCAACTAGGAAAGAAGCACTCTGTACAGTGGATCAACAAAAAGAAAAAATATAGGTCCAAAAGTGCGAGCAGTGTAAGGAAACAAGTACTTGGGCCTAGCTCTAGGGGAGGGTCACATGCAAGAAGAGGAAAGTGCTGCCGTTGAACTGACCAGTAGGTAGCAGGCAACTAAGAGTGGCTTTGAAGCCCACAATGGTAGGTAATGAAAGGGTACCAAGCGCACCATCAGTAAACAAAACTTCTATAAGAGAAAGCGCATGCGCAGTCTACACGAGACCCAAAAAGGGAAATTCAAGACATGACTTAGTTAGACACTCAGAATTGATTTGCAGGTTACTGCCAAGGTTAACAGAGGGAGGACCAATGGAAATTTCACAAAGAAATATTAGGGGAGTTATAAAAATTAATTATTTCCTCTACCCATTAAGAGAAACTCAAAAGAGTGTTGCTAATCCAACTCGAGACGTGCAAATTGTAATTATGGGTGTAAGAGGGGACAACCTCGGTCTTATTCTGAGATCACATGCCATCGTGAGAACTCTCCCCAAAGTTCACTTGGACAAGAATGTTCCTTGCTCCATGAAAAATCCACATTAGAGTCTGCATACAGTCCCAAAAGCTCTCTGGATGGGAACAGCAGTGGCCCAAATCATACTCCTGTGAAGGAGCTTTCAGTCCTTATGGTATTCAAGTCCTTCATTTAAACCACACAAGAGAGTGCCTTAAGCCTAAAAGACAGGCAGGAAATAAAAAGTGTTTTTTTATGACAGGCGGTCCAAAACTTCAATTAGATGCCTGTGAGGATCAATCTTCATTGAAGGTCACTGGGATCACACAGAGGTTAAGGGTGGGCTCAAAATTAGCAGAAGGATTAATCTTGCTTGACCAAAGAACTTCTCCACCAGGTGACTCCAAGATCCAGCCTAATTTTATCATGCAAAAGGAATGAAGCCTAATCCTTAACCTCATCCGTGCGGTGCAGATTTACCCCCGGTTCTGGGCCCTAATGTAAATGGGTGTGGTCATGACGGAACGGTTCCGTCATGAGCACAGCGTGACCGATGCTCATGACGGAACTGTTCCGTCATGAGCATCGAAAGGGATAAACTAGTAGTAAACTTAACACCTCTCTTTGTACCCCCAGCCGAAATCCTGCTAACTCTGAGGGCCCTATAATAACAAAAATCTGACTCGCTTTGTCACGGCAACAGTGGTCTGATGAGACTAGTGTGGCTAACAAATTTGAAACTTTATTAAACTCCACTTTCCTGACAGATGAAGTACATCTAACTCATTCCCCAAACCCTCTAATTGCCCAACATCCCTCCCCCAAGTTCCTTCTGAAAGTTGGTAGCAGAATTTTGCTTACCAAGGTTCCAGTTGTCTAAGGAATAGAACTATTGTAATGCACCCTGACATTACAAAGGGAGAGGAGTGGAAATGGGTAACTGGTGCTAACTCTTACAACCCCACAGACTAAGTTCCTTAGCTGGAACATTGGAGGTATTAATGCAAAAACAGTGGTTAGAAAGTTGGGTAATTTTATTGAGGACTATCACTTTTGCTTGTTCCAAGAAACCTGAGCTATTTCTCCAGTCTGAAGTTCAGGCTATATGAATTATAGTTCAGGAGTCCACAGCTGGTACAGTGGGCTATTATATTAATTGATTAAATTGGTTCCACTGTGTAGTAACAAGTAAACCATTATTAATGAGTGCGAAAAATCAATGCCTTTAATAATTAAGTGATAGATAAATAGTTGAGTGTATATTTGTTTACATACATACACTGATGGCAAGCCGAGGCAGGGTTTAAATCCCCCCCCTTACTTCCTCCTACCCGCCAAACAAAAGAAACAAAGGGGAGTCGTAGCCAATGACCAATAGGCCAAGGGAGCCGCGGCTCAGAAAAGTTTGGGAACCACTGGTTTAGTCACTGGTCACTTCAACACAACATATGGACCGCTTGGCCCAATGATCGACCTCATAAAAGACCAGATTGATTATTGGGGTATACTGAGCTTCAAAACCCCCTTAGGAAGAGCTGTAATTCTACAGATCTTATGGTAGCTGCCATGACCTATTCACATGACAATTGAGCTTGTAATAGTCATTACTTTCAGTTACACAGCTTAGCCCACCTTCAAGAGAGTGATTTACCCCAATTGCAGGCCATATCGTGCCAGATCTAATACTGTTTGAGTCACCATGAACCATTGACTTAATCATTTGCAATATAATAGGTCTCGCATTTTAGAAACTTTGACCTATTGGTATTGTAAAAGGCAAAGCCTTTTAATTTTGCATTTTATTTAGGTTTAACTTTGTTTTTATTGGCATTCAGCAATAGAATAACAAACATTTCCATAGGCTAGAAATATACTGTGCGCTATACTGAGCAGACTACCACGTGTAGCAGTGCTTAACGTGCTGTGACTGCGTGCCCCCAACTTTGCCTCGAAGGGCCTGTTCAAGTGTCCACACTGCTGCTGTATAGTCCAACATTTCGTGCACTTTCTGGAAAAGCAATGCCTTTTTAACAAGAAAAGTGAATAAAACCCCAAAGGAAAAACCAACAGAAGAGTAGAACTGGTGGACCTGGGAATGACTGATTTACTCGCTATTAGCAGCGCAAGCATACGTGGACTGTCACCGTCCTACGGCGGAGAGGCGGCGCACGTCAGGCGGAGAAGGCGCAGATATCTGGGGCAGGTGATTTCATTCATTTCTGTTGACAATAATGATAGTAGTGGATGCCAGGTTTCAGTGAAGCTTGTCGTGGAGTTGGTGAGTGAGGCCTGAATAAGTTCCATACCCATGATATACCAAAGCCTATGTAGCCACCCTACATAAGTCAGCTTCACCCACGTTCCCCAGTGCGATAAGATGTTTTGAAGAGATGCCCCCAATGCCAACCCCATTTGTTTCCCTCTGCAAGACCTTAGTGGATACGTCAGCGGATTAGGCAGGCCCAGGACCACATAAGCATAGAATCTCGGGATCTGCGTATCGAATTGTTGATCTACATCGTCCAAAATGGCCTCCCAATAACTCTTCAATTCTGTGCCTTCCCATAATAAGTGTACCAACGTACCATCTGCCCCACATCCACGCCAGCAGGCTGGGCTGCGATCAAGGTTCCCCTTGTGAATCCAGTACATAGCTACCGTAACTGCCGTCTCCCTGCTAGCAGTGTTGCGTGCTGTGTGGGTAGCACGGTAGTAAACATCCATCCATTACTTTGCTGTAAGTTCTCTCCCTAGCTTCCCCTCCCACCTCCTCTGACCACAGTATATTTTTTCGGGGCTTGAGGGCGTAACTCATTATAAAGCTCAGTGATCAGTTTCTTATCCATGTTCTTCGAGTAGAGACATTTTTCAAATTTCGTCAGCTTCTAGGAGACCTTCGGCAGCACCTCCGGACCAAGTAGCCAGTGTTTCAGTTGTAGGTAGTGAAACCGTTCGGTCTCTGGGATGCCATATTCTGCACGTACGTCCCGGAAAGATAGGATCCCCTCCAAATCGAAGAAGTGCCCTGCTGCTTTGCATTCAGCCTCCCTCCATCTCAGGAACGCTCTTTTGTCAGCACCCGGGGTTAAATCCTTATTGTCAAGAATAGGAGTCATGGGCAAAGGGAAAGAGGTCAGTCCCTTCCTGATGGCGACTCCGTCCCAAACTCGATACACCGTGTACATTATGGGGGAGCCCCTGAGATTAGGAGGTCGTT
The DNA here is from genome assembly GCF_964263255.1 of Lissotriton vulgaris. Lineage (NCBI taxonomy): Eukaryota > Metazoa > Chordata > Amphibia > Caudata > Salamandridae > Lissotriton > Lissotriton vulgaris. The sequence continues at coordinate 1,314,207,855 of NC_141689.1, forward strand.
CCCCACTTTTAAGAAAGGGAACCTTCCAGAGCAATAACTTGGCAAACGCCCTATCTTGGAAGAGACATCTCTTCTTGGATTCAGCTCTATTCCACTCCACTAGATACCGGAGCTGTGCCGCCCTGAAATATTCCAGAATATTTGGGATTCCCAATCCCCCTTCCTCCGGCCGTACAAATATGCTACTTACCAGTATGCATCTGTTCTTGGCATGTAGGGTTGCTGACATTCATATCTGTGCATAGATCGCCGCCTAGTGTTGGGTCCGGATGATTGTACATTGTTGTCCTGGAAGAGTCTTCGGATTATCACGAGATAGGCGGCTCCTCCCCTGGACTACAGTGTGCATGGGCATCCTCTCCATCCTCAGATTGTTTTCGCCATTGTGGCAGACATGGAGTGTAATACAGTGAGTGATGCCCATGCTCCATAGTAATTCTGAATGCTACAGCTGCTACAGGTGCCGGGGAGGAGGGTGGGCGATATGAATGTCAGCAGCCCTACATGCCAAGAACAGATGCATACTGGTAAGTAGCATATTCGGTTCGAGGCATGTGGGCTGCTGAATTCATATCTGTGCATAGATTATATAGCAGTCCCTCCTATTAGCTGCGGCTGCCCGTGCCAGCTGCAGCAGTCTGAAAAAGTTTTGAGAACAGCCTGTCCTACAGCTGCCTGCTGTCTTGAATGCACATCTACACAGTAGTGTTTCGTAAATGTATGTGTAGTGGACCATGTGGCTGCCTTACATATCTCTTCTAAAGGAATATTCCCCAGGAAAGCCATGGATGCTCCTAACTTACGTGTGGAGTGTGCTCTTGGAGGAATGGTTAGTGTGCGTTTAGCCTTTGCGTAGCAAATTGGTATACACTTAACTATCCATCTGGCTATTCCTGCTTTGGAAATGGGGTTGCCTTTGGGCTGTGGAGAAAAGGCAACAAACAGTTGTTTTGTTTTCCCAAAATCCTTAGTTCTGTCTATATAGTACATTAGAGCCCGTTTGACGTCTAATGTGTGTAGAGATCTCTCTGCGACATTTTCTGGATTAGGATAGAAAACAGGCAGTTCTATGGTTTGGTTCATGTGGAACTGCTAAATCACCTTAGGCATGAACGCAGGGTTGGTGCGTAGTACAACTCTATTTGCGTGGACCTGTCTGAATGGCTCTTGAATGGTTAGTGCCTGGAGTTCACTAACTCTTCTTAGTGAGGTAAGAAATTTAATCTCACAAGAGTGTAGAGGTTCAAAAGGCGGTCCCATCAGTCTGGTGAGGACCACATTCAGGTTCCATACAGGTGAAGGTGGGTGTCTGGGAGGGATCACTCTTTTGAGTCCCTCCAGAAAAGCTTTAATGGCAGGCACTCTGAATAGTGAGAGGTGCTGCCTGTTTTGAAGATAAGCCGCTATTGCGGATAAATGTATACGAATCGAACTGTACGCCAGATTGCATCTGTATAAGTGTAACAAATAACAGATAATGTTTTTAATAGATGCATCCAGTGGGTCAATGCCATTATTGTTACAATACATGACAACCCTCTTCCATTTAGCCGCATAATATGTTCTGGTTGTGGGTCTCCTTGCCTCCTTGATGATGTTCATGCATTCTGGTGGCAAGTTGAGGTAGCCAAATTCTAAGACTTCAGGAGCCAGATCGCCAGGTTGAGCTGTTGCGGATCTGTGTGCTGAATTTCGCCATGGCTCTGCGTTAAATGTCTGGGTGTTAGCCGCAGTCTTTGATGCGGTACCACAGAAAGTTCTACTAGCGTGGTGTACCATGGCTGGCGTGCCCACGTTGGAGCAACCAGGATGAGTTTCATGGAGTGTTGTCGCAGCTTGCGTGCCACCAGCGGTATTAGAGGCGCTGGGGGAAAAGCGTACGGAAACCTGCCTGACCAGTTCATCCATATCGCATTGCCCTGAGACTGCGGATGTGGGAACCTGGCGGCGAAGCTTTGGCATTTTGCGTTTTCCCTTGTGGCGAATAGGTCTATCTCTGGATGACCCCACTGCTGGAAGTACGGTTGGAGTACTGATGGATGTATCTCAACACTCGTGCATCTGGTGGCTGTGTCTGCTGAAAAGATCCGCCATCTGGTTGTCTTTGCCCGGGAGGTGTTCCGCCATGAGGAAGATGTTCCTTTGAATGGCTTACTTCCACATGCTCTGAGCCAGATGAGACAACTGTGGAGAGTGTGTACCTCCCTGCTTCTGTATGTAGTACATGGCAGTCATGTTGTCCGTCCGGATCAACACGACCTTGTTGCACAAGTGTACTTTGAAAGCCTTCATCGCCATGAAGATTGCCATCAATTCCAGAAGGTTGATGTGCATCTTCTTTTGCTGTGCTGTCCATAGTCCCTGCACTGTGTAGTGGAGTACATGAGCTCCCCATCCCTGGAGAGACGTGTCAGTCGTCAGTATAATCTGTGGCACAGGCTCTTGGAACGGTCGGCCCTTGCAAAGGTTTTGTGGGTTCCACCAATGCAGAGAGTTGAATGCCCGACCGCTCACCAACACTAGGTCTTTTAACTGTCCTTGAGCCTGATTCCACTGACGTGCCAAGCACTCCTGAAGCGAACGCATATGTAGTCTCGCGTGCGGGACTATGAAGATGCAGGAGGCCATCGTGCCTATCAACTGCATGAACACTCTTGCTGGAAGCGAGTGTTGAGGTCTGAATTTTTGTATCAGCAATTGCATGCTGTTATCCTTGCCGAAATTGGCTGAGCTTTGGCTGCCAGAGTGTCTATTGTCGCGCCCAGGTACTGTCGCACGTGAGCGGGTTGAAGATGTGACTTTGGATAATTCAGCGAGAATCCCAGACTGTGAAGAAGATGAATGGTGTGGGACATGTGGCTGGCACACTGCTGGGCCGTCTTTGCTTGAATAAGCAAGTCGTCCAGATAAGGGTGGACATGTATGTGCTGCCTCCTTAGGTGTGCTGCTACTGTCGCCAGACACTTCGTGAACACCCTGGGTGCCGTCGTTACTCCGAAAGGGAGGACTTTGAACTGATAATGTTGATTTTGAATAGTGAACCTGAGATACTGTCTGTGTGATGGGTGTATGGGTATATGGAAATACGCATCCTTTAGATCCAGTGTTGCGAGGAAGTCTCCCTGACTGAGTAACGTCAGAACCTGCTGTAAGGTGAGCATTTGAAAATGCTCTGACAGAATGTAACTGTTTATAGGCCTGAGGTCTAGTATAGGTCTGAGAGACCCGTCCTTTTTGGGTATTAAAAAGTACAGAGAATACACTCCTGAGCCTTGGTCTTCTACAGGCACGAGCTCTATGGCTCCTTTTTGCAGCATGCTGATGACCTCCTGCTGCAATAAGTGTAAGTGCTCTGCGGACATAGGACAGTGTCTTGGTGGTATGTTGGGTGGAGTGGATGTTAATTCCAGACAATACCCGTACTGGACAATGTCTCACCCACCTGTCTGTGGTGATGGACTTCCAGACTGGCAGGAACTGTTGTAGTCTCCCCCCGACAGCTGTTATATGGTCGGGGGGCAGTGACAGGGCGTCACTGTTTGTTATTGGCAGAGGATCTGGAACTGTTGTTTCCTCTTCCTCTGCCCTTGATGTTGTTTCCACGATATCCACCCCGGTTTGTTCTTATTGTAGGTGGATTGTGTACCTCCTTTATTGTACTGTGTTTGTTGTGTGGATTGGCCTCTTGAAGGTCCCCTAGTATTGGAGCGACGAAAGGAACCACCCCGAAACTGCTGTGACTGCAGAGCCCCCATAGACTTTGCAGTCTCCGTTTCTTTTTTTCTTTTTTCAAGGGTGGTGTCAACCTCGGGGCCAAATAAGTAGTCCGGGTTAACTGGCTGATTGAGGATAGAAGTTTGTAATTCTGGTTTGAATCCCGAGATTCTCAACCAGGCATGTCTCCTCAACATAACGCTAGTGTTAATGGCCCTGGCTGCAGTGTCAGCCGCGTCTAGCGCGCACTTGATGGAAGCATTGGTTATAAGCTTTCCTTCATGGATCAGTAGTTCTGCACCCTCCTTGTACTGATCTGGTAGGTGTTGCAACAGTGTCTCATGGGTATCATAATGGGACCTGTCATATCTTGCTAAGAGTGCCTGAGTGTTGGCAATGCGCCAGATGTTAGCTGCCTGCGCTGCCACCCTCTTTCCTGAAGTTACCAGTACTTTCGACTCTTTGTCAGGAGGAGGAGCATCACCTGTAGTCTGGGAGTTTGCTCTCTTACGTGCATTAGAAACAACTAATGAGTCCAATGGCAACTGTCCTCTTATATAAGTAGGGTCCACAGGTGCCGGTCTATATTTTTTTTTCAATCCTTGGGTTTAACACCCTGGCCCTAGTGGTTTCCTTAAAAATGTCACCAGCATGCTTAAGGACCCCTTTTAGCATGGGCAGGGTTTTGACTGTTCTTTCTGAAGTGGAAAAGGTGTCGACCAGAAAGTCTTCCCCCACAGGGTCAGCATGTAGCTCAACGTCATGGTTACTTGCCGCTCTTTCAATAAGGGCGTTAAAGGCAGTAGTGTCCTCAGTAGGAGATGTTTTCACACTGTATACATGTGTGTCAGGGGCAGTCTGCGGATCCCTTGGGTCAGCCGGGTCTGCCCATGGTTGGTTTTGATCATCGGGATCAGTGTCCACATGATAAGCCTCATCTTCATTTTCGTCATCCCCTGCATCCACATCTGAGTATGTGGGTGAAATATTCTGAGGTTCTTGTCCATAGGAATGGAGGGGTTCCACAAGAGCTGGTGACGTCGTTGAATCCCTCTTCTTTTTTAAGGGAATCTTATATGACTCCATGGGTGTTTCTGGTATGATTTTCCTTTTATATATGGACAGTCTAACAGTTTCAGAGTCGATGAATTGCCTCGACTCCTGTTCTTCAGGCTCTTCAGTAGCTTCCACGTCCGCCGACACTTTTAATGGCTCAGATACCTCTTTTTGGTTCGAACATCTTCGGACGCACCGTGGGTGGCAACCCGAATTTGATCGTGTCGACGCGGTCTGAATGTTTCCGACCAGCTTTGGTGTTGGGGCCTTCTTCGGCCCGACCGCTGTAGCCTTATCTTTGACGCGTTGGAGTTACTCCGACACTTCTTTGGCTATGAATGGGCTCGGCTGCGTCGACTAAACAGGGTCCTTGGAGCCAGTCTTCGTCTTGTCCGCAGGCCTCGACCGTGGATCTACCCCTTCTTTCGGTTCGAGCCTTTTGTGTGTGTCGACTCCCTTCGGTGTCGGCCTAGTTGGTTCAACAGCCTTGACCTTGGTCTTCGGTGCCCCAACCTTCGGTTCGACGACCTTCTTGAGTTTTTCGGCATCGACGGCCATTTTCTTTTTCTTCGGCTCAGAGGGGTTTGAGGCCTTGGAGCCGACCAGAGTTAGTTGCACTTTTGAATCGGTTTTGGCAGAGATGCTTTCGGTTTTGATTTCTTTGAATCGACCGATGGCGGTTTTGATACCGACGGCTCTTTATCCATGTTCGAAGCCGGGCCTTTATGCGGGGCTGTAGAACGAGTCTGTAGATCTCGGGTAAGGCCTTGTGGCGATCCCTCGACCTGAGCCTTATTGAGTGCGTCATCGTCGGCCCCCGTATAGCCGGTTGGGCCTAGCTCCTCGCCTGAGCTATCTTCTACGGCCCCAAGGGCCTCTGCGTGGTCTCCTACCTCTTCGACGACGTTTCCGTCTTCTTCTAGCACCTCTTCGTCTTCGGCGTCATACTCGGAGTCATGGCCCGAAGCCGGATCTGAGTGGTATTCCCGATCCTCCAGATCAACGACCTCTTCGTCTTCGGTCCCGAAGATGTTTTCTGGAACAGGCGCTGATCTCTGCGACTCCAATCGAGCCGTGTGTCGAATCCGAAGAGTATTCTTCGACCTGAACCGGGCACAGGCCATACAGGTGGCTTCGTTGTGATCCGGGGACAGGCACTTGTTGGCACACCGGGTGGACATCGATGTGCGGGTATTTTGCATTGCAAAGTGGACACCTCTTGAATGGGCTTCTTTCCATTGTAGATCGAAGATCGGGTCGAGTGTGGAAAGAAAAACCGTCTGATTCCTCGATGTCCTCTCAAAGCAAAGTTACCGGTACCGAACGAAACGATACCGACGCTGTCGAAAGCCTTTTGGCTTTGTAGAAAGTTTTCCTAACTTGAGCTAAGATAGTAACATCCGAACCCAATGGCGGAAAAAACAATCTGAGGATGGAGAGGATGCCCATGCGCACTGTAGTCCAGGGGAGAAGCCACCTATCTGGTGATACTTCGAACTCTCTTCCAGGACAACAATGTGCAATCATCCGGACCCAACACTAGGCGGCGATCTATGCACAGATATGAATTCAGCAGCCCACATGCCTCGAACAGTAGCTTAACTCCCTGCGCAGCCTCAGTCTAGCCCCAGCCCATACAAAGTGATGAATTGCTTGTTGGAATTTCTAAATAGTGCCTTGTAGTGGCCAAATTGGTATTGTTTTGAAAAGATATAGTGCTTTGGGCAGAATAAACATTTTGATGGCAGCCACCCGTCCCAGGAGGGAAAGCTGGTGCTGTTTCCACTGCTGGAGATCCTGAGCAATCTGTGAAGCTAGTCTGGTATAAAGGAGCGTAACCGTTTGGGACACAGACGGCACCAGCTCAATGCCTAAGTAGGGGATAGATGTCTTAACCGGGATCCCTTCGTATGTGTGCTACTGCCGCAAGTAAACGTCCTGCGCTATTCAACCAAAGGATCGTTGATTTCCCGACGTTAACCCAGAACCCCGAGACACGACCAAAGGCATCCAGCTCCCGCAAAAACATCGGGACCAACCGCGCCGGAACTTCCAGGGAGGCAATAATTTTGTCTGCATATAGGCTTATTGTGTGTCTTTCCCCACCTAACGGGATGCCCAATATGTCGGGATTCTCTCTGATCATCTTAGCCAGTGGCTCGACATAAAGGGCGAAAAGAAGCGGTGACAGCGGGCACCCCTGAAGGGTTCCTCGCTGTATCTTGAATGGTCTGAACATTACCCCAATAAGCCGTATGGTCGCCGTGGGCCTGCTGTAACAACTCGCCACTCATGCCCGAAACCCCTCCCCGAGCCTGAAATGGATTAAGGTGCAGTCTAGAAAATCCCAGTCCACCCGGTCAAATGCATTCTCTGCATCCACCGACAAGAGAAGGGCATCCATATCCGTGCGGTGGGCCTTGTCGATGAGATGGAATAGGCGTTTGGTGTTATCACCACTCTGCCTGTTGTGTATAAAGCCGGATTGATCGGGTTCTATGATACCTGGTATAAGAGGCCCCAGTCTGGCTGCCAGTATACCCGTAAACTTCAGGTCCACATTAAGCAACGAAACTGGTCGGTAGGAGCCGCACAGGGATTTATCTTTCCCTGGCTTTGGTAGTACCACTATGGAAGCCGCCAGCATGTCCGCGGGGATCGTCCCGGGTCCCGTAAAGGAATTAAAACGTTTTGTCAAAATAGAGGTCAGCATCATGCAGAACGTTTTATAAAACAAGGCTGAGAAGCCATGTGGTCCAGGCGACCACAAAGGCTTAAAGCGCGAAATAGCCCCATGACCTCCTCTTTGCATATGGGTTCCTCCAGCAAGTCAGCGTGAGTGGACGCCAGAGCGGTTATGTGGGTCTCTGCCAAGTAGGCCGCTACTTTGTCGGGTGAAGGGGACTCCCTAGGATACAGGTTGGCGTAGAAGGATTGAAAAACCTGGGCTGTCTCCTCATCACTGTCCGCCACTGTCCCATCAGTCTTCTTGAGAGATTGTACCTTTGCGTGTAGGGTGCGAGCTCTCAATTTACTCGCAAACATGCGTCCTGTCCTGTCTCCCCCAATGTAGAAGGAATGCTTGAGCATGAGCGCTGCGTATTCACCACTGTCTAGGTCGAGTCCCGCCAGTTGGGCCCGTGCCGCCTTGAGCTGCCGCCAAACCCTCGGTGCCCCTGTACTGCTGTGTACCCTCTCAGGTTCCAACACTTGGGCAGTAAGCTGGTCGCGTTTAGCCTTTCGCTCCCTATTTTCGGCATAGGAGATCGCTATCAGACCTCCCCTGACCACCGCTTTAAGAGCCTCCCACAGAGTAGAACTAGAGACCTCCGGAGAATCATTGGTGGCGAGGAAGTCTGTGATGCATTTGTGGATCTGCCCCGGCACTGCTGGCTTGTAAAGCGTGCCCTCGCTCAGTCTCCAACCCCCTACTGTCCTACGTGGCTGCGGCACCCACATGGTCGCCTGAACCGGATCATGGTAGGATAGGGCCGCTGGCGTTATAGTGACCTCCCTCACCAAGGCGTTCACCTCCGCTGTGCCCAACAAATGGTCTAAACGAGCTGCTCTCCACATATCTATGAACCCTTGATTGTGTAGCCACTGCAGCCCCTCCACAGATATTGCCCGTCTGAGCATACCTGTAACTAGACCAGTCCGCTGACTTATCCATGACCAAGTTCAGATCTCCTCCAACTACTGCCCAGCGTGCCTGCGCCCCAGAACATCGGACAGGGCTGCCTTGAGAAATTTCTCCTGTCCACTATTGGGCACATAGAGAGACCCCACCACCAGGGGCAAACCTCCCACCCAGAATTTGTTGTGCTAACAGCCGGCCTTTGATTTCCGCTATTTTGTCTCCCACCTTCCCCACGAAGCGTTTAGCCATTAACAGGGCCACACCTGCCTTCTTGTCCTGTGTGGAAGAAAAAACATTGTTGGGGAAAAGCCCTGGACTGCATCTGAGGCCAATCTTTAGACAGAAGGTGGGTCTCCTTTAAGAGACATATATCCGCCCCGGAAAGCTCGAGGGATGACAGTATGGACTTTCGTTTGTTAGGGCTATTTAAGCAGCGCACATTAAGGGTTGGAATGCATAACTCTGAATGTGTCATGAACGACCGGTGATCACTCGCCACTGGGCCGCCTTAAAGACAACCACAACCGCCCTCCTGGACCCTGCGCCCCGCCAATCGCCTATGCCGCTTACGCGGACTCCCACTCGTTACACTAGTTCCCCACCCTAACCCCAACCTACCCTCCCCTCCCATGTCCCAAGCACACACGGCTTAATCGTGCATCCCTGGAAGAAAAGGTGAACAGGGGCATTACGTGACACAATCCCAGTGACTTCTCTCCCCCCCTCCAAGCCCCCTGTCCCCTACCGCATTACAAATAGCTGCAGTCCCCTTTTCAATCAGGAGCTATAATTCGATGCTGTGTCTTTGAGCACGGACTCCAATGCCGCCTTTCGTTCCTGTGCCATAGACTATGGGTCTGGCCCCCGGGAAGCTCATGAGAGCAGTCTCAGTCTCAAGCCATCTCTCTCAAGGTGGCTGCACACTGTTCCTGGACTGCTCATCTGGACTGCGCGGTGGATAGCCCAACAGCTTATGGGCCTCCTGTAGCGAGCGGATCTGGTGGAGTCTGCCCTCCCATTTAAATATGATGCAAAAGGGATGGCCCCAGGAATATGCCAGTCCTTTGTCACACAGGTGGGAGGTTACCTCTCAGAAGTCTCCTTGTTTGGAGGCTGATGGCTGCCAAGTCCTGGTACAAGGCTATGTTGTGGCCCTGGTACTGGATTGGTTGTTTTGCTCTGGCTTACAGGAGTATGCGTTCCTTCAGGGGATAGTCCGGCAGGAAGGCAAGGATATCTGGAGGTGGCGCCAGGGCCCTCCGGCACAAACCAACTCTGTGAGCCTTATTAATGCGGATCTGCGTGTCTTCTGAGTCCCCTAGTATCTCTCGAAACATAGCCTGGAGGTATTGGACCATGTCTGACCCTTCAGCATCCGACAGGACTCCCTGGACTCGTATGTTATTTTGCTTCGGAGCGGTTTTCCAGATCCTCTGTGTGTGCCTGGAGGTCAATTTGCTGTTCCCGCAAGCGGAGCACCTCTTGCTGGAGTTGTCACACATCCTAATCCTTTGCTTGCTACAAATCCTCGATCGCGGCCACTTGGTCTCCCAGGGTATCAAACTCGCATAGGATCTCCCTCACTTCCCCCGCTACTTCGACTTTCAGAGTCTCAAGGTCTTCCTGCAAGGTGTTAAATAGTGCCTCTAAAAAAGCATGGGTGATCGTGTCATCAGCCCCCTCCACGTCGGAGGTCGTTGGCGCCGGTTTGATGAGCATATCCTTTAATGAACAATTCTTTTTGGTTCGCTGCGTTGTCATGGCGATAACGGGCCAGGCGTGTCTCCGGTCGGGAGCCCCTTCTCACTCTTGATGGGGCCCGCCTATGGCAACTTGCCCGCTGGAGCGTGGCTCACAGTCCTCCTTTCTTCAGATTAGTCGCTCTGACCCAGAGCCCCTATATGTGAGGCCTCCTGTGTTCCTCTCGCTAGACCCAGGGAGGACGGTCTCAGTGGTGTCCGGGCCCCTCTTGTCCCACTGCCAGCGATCTAGTTTCCCTTCCACCAACGAAGTTGAGGCTCTTGCCCTCCTCTCGCTCACTCTGGCCTCCAGTGACTATCAGTCAGACCGGGCGCCAACCGATTCCCTGGCTGACGCCCTGTCCGCGCAGCTGTCCACCTGCCTTTGCTGCTTTCAATCTGGCCCTCTGCCTCGGACGTTCTGCTCACCTCCCAGCCAGCGCTCTCCCCACAGCGAGGTGCAACCTATGTGCAATAATGATTGGCGATGCTGTTGCCCGGGCCCTGCATGCTCCCAGTTACAGCTGTGCCGTCTGGGGTCCAACGGGGGTCCGCCACCTACAGAATCCCCGCCACCCCGCAGATGTCTCCCAGTCCCAATCCGGCAGCTTCTCTCCCAGTAGGGTCTTGCCCTACTGTCAGTGGGTGCCGCTTTGCTGTAACACAGTGCTTCCCCAGCCGATAGTCTGGCCGCTGCCAGGGAGATGACCACTGCCGCCCCTCTTTGCGGCATCTGCACTGTCACTTCATGCCAGGGCCCGCTCCCTCTAAGCGCGTTGGGCTTCTCCTCCCTGTTCCTGGCCTGGCATCTGCCTGCCCTCTGTAACTACCGAATGCTGCCCAGATCCCCCGTCTGCCCCCACGCCATCTTCCCCCGTGTCAAGCAGGCGCTAGGCTGCGCTCAGGGGCCAGACCGCACAGAGCCCACCGTGTTCTGGGGCTGTTCCCTACTTCGGCCCCAAAGCCCAGCTCTGTCCTCAGTGCCTCGTGCCACGTGGGGCCCTTCTCTGACCTCTTTGGAAATGGCACTACGGGAGCGCTGCAAATCCCCGAACCCAGACGATAGTCTGGCCGCTGCTTAGGGGGTGCTTACCTCCGCCCCTCCCTGCGGGCCCTGCGCTGCTACTTCCCGCCGGGCCTCTATCCCCTGCTCCCAGCCTGGCTCCCGTTCGCCCCCCGGCACCTCTGCTCGCTGCACCGGACCCTGCTGGACTCCTCACCGCTGTGCCAAACAGGCTTCTGGTCTGCTCTCCGGGGCCGGGCCGTTCTACAAAGTCCAGCCGCTGATCAACTCCCCCAATCACCTCTCCTCCAGCTGGAGGGGGCTGCTCCCCATCCCCCAGCCCCAATTTTGCTTAAATAACTAGTGTTGACAGGCCGGAGGTATAGCTCACTGCAGTCCTTATCTTATAAGGGACACACTGTGGCAGCATGGGCGAGTTTGGGCCTCGGGAGCGGGGAGACCATTTAAAACACGTTACCCGCTCACCATCTTGGCCACGCCCCCTGCATTTTTTTAAAACACATAAATAGAAGGTATTGTCATTTACAATGCTAATTGCGAGACCTATTGCATTACAAATGCTTGTTTCAAAAACTTGCAGGCGAGTGTTCACTAACAAGGATGTCACCCAGGATGGGGCACATGACGTTGGTCTCGGGGACAGTGAGCACAGGACACTACAGGATCATCTGATCATGGCTGCTAGGCAGACCTGAACACTAGGGGCACTAAGCTGGGTCTTAAGGTAACTGCCAGGCCCTACAAAAACATTGCTAGGACAAGGCGGCACTCACCTGGATCTGCAGGGTCACAAGCCGCTCTTTGCACCTCTCGCTCACTAGCAAGCCGTTTGGCAGGTCGATGTACAGGCCCCTTACTGACGAAGAGCTGCACTACGATCTAGTCTCCGTAGAAGCTGAGGAACTTCTGGATCAGCACTTTATATCCGGAGCCATGCTGCACGAGGTCCGCTTGAAGACTGAGAAGGAGAACAGCAAGGGGACGCTCCCATTCACCAGAGCAGTCGCGGCAGAAACCGGTTGGTACTCCATGTTCATTGCCCCTAAGCCCCAAGTCCTCATGAGAGGGGAGGGAGGGTCCAATAGAGGAGGCGAGCACGGACTGGCTGAGGGATTGGGCAGCGAGGTAGCAGCAGCTGCTCCTGGCAGCGTATCAGGCACGGCGACCTCTGCGTGGTGTCCGTGAAGCGGGCGCAACGCTTTTTATGAAAGTTTTTTTTTTAATTAAAAGACTGCGCGGTGTCCCTGAAGTGGGTGCTGCGCTCATTATTAAAGTTAAAAATAAAAAAACAAAAACAAGCATGGTGTCCCTGAAGCGGTAGCCGCGCTCAGTATTAAAGTTTTAAATAAATAAACACCGCGCTCAGCATGCAAATACAAAGAAAAGCAGCCACAATTGTCCCCATCAATGTCAATAAACAAAATAGTGTTTACCCACTTATAATGCAGACCGTGTAACAAGCCAAGTAAAAGGCCCAGTCGTTATGGGCGGTAACAAATGCAGACAAGGGGGTATCAAGGAGGGATTAAGAAGCCTATTTATAAATTAGAATCCAGCATTTAAGAAATACAAAGATAAAAGCCAATGACAAATATGGGAGGAGAGTGGGCGGGGCTTCCAGTGCATACCTCGATACAGCATACCTTGCAGAGCGAGCAGCGAATGAGCGGTGCCGCTAGGCTCAACCTAAAAAAGGCTCTCATAGCTCACCAGGGAATTATCGGCTCATTAGTCTTACAGACCATATAAAACACATTTTATAAACATGTTTTAGACAATACGATTTGCAGTTAGGAGAAAAACAGATATTCACTTTAGGCTATATTTAGACCAAAGGTTAGCACCATAGACCAGATTTTTTAGTTTCATGTTATTAAAATGGAAGGCAATTGATTAAAATCAGAGCCATTTGTATGTCACATTTGCAGATATGTGAGCTGCATTTATTTGGTCCCAAGATCTAAGTTATGGGAAATAGTCTTTGATCAATGTGCTGCCTGCAACAAGTTATTAGTAATTATGAAACTTTATTCTAGCAGATTTGCAAAAGCCAAATGGGCTATCAATGGAGCGCTAACTCAAACAACTGATATTGAGAGAGTCATATGGCAGGGCTGTATCCTAGCACCCAAACTTTTTAGGACAACCCTAGACAGCGCTTGTGCGGTCTCTTCGAAACATGTTGTATATACATTGTTGGCTTACAGCCCGCCCATTGCTTTTTATTTGTTTGGTTCAGTGTATTTTAAAAATCCATACTTCCAAGTTGTTATTTGTTCCTATTTGTCCCTCCTTTTCGTTGTCAGTTCTCTCCCATACAGCAGTCCCCAATTACTTGTAGACATCCACTCGTCCCTTTTTAGTTTCTGGTTCAGGAACTTTTTAAAACAAAATTCTGAACGAGCACTTCCCACAAGTGTTAGTGTTTTGTTTGGCTTGATCAGCACAGCGCCTGCTTCACGTCATCCCTGCTCGTTGTCCTATGCAGAGCATCCCACTCTATCTCCACCCGCAGCATTAGCATTCATCTTCACTGCGATTATAGAGGCTCCATGCACAACATGTTCCAAGGCTAGTTTTTTTGTTTAAAAAAAAAAAAAAAGAATTTTGAGCTCTCTCCTTCTCCCCCAACATTCCCCTGATCATATTAAACTCTACCATCTTGTTTTTCCTTAAGTGAATACTGATGCCCAGGTGCCAGCAGAGGGCGGCAGATCGGCTTACCTCCCTTTTACCCATGCTGGAGTACACCATATCCCACGAAGAAGGCCAATGCTGGGCTCTTCCACGATGCACAGGAGGTTCAAACAGACCAGTTTCTCACTTTATAATTTCCATTCACTAGACCAGGCTTTCCCCAGATGCTGTTACTATGGAGTACCAGATTTAGTGGAACCACTGTGTTTTTTACTTGAGCACTTTTCCGTTGTCAGCCACGTGCATACAAAAGATCCTACCTGTCTAATCTGTGTTACAATTCTGCATTGTACAAGTTAGTCTAGCATATCCTATACATTTTTCACTGCATCACATTTCCACCATCACCACAGTTGCGAAAAGGTTTACACGAAACCCTCTCCGACAGTTTAGCGGTTTGTACTGTGCTTGACACAAGAGGAGTGAGCGGTGCTTGCCACTCTTTCACTTCAGGCAACCGCAGAGGCGGTGGGAGCACAATACAATCCCCACAGGTCCCCCTGCGTTAGCTGCGGCTGCCACATGTATCGCACTCACAGGACTGGAGCACTTAAGCTTGAGAGGCCCCCTCAACGGTCCCCCCGTCTCCTAGCGTGTAAACTTCCCCCCCTCCCCAAACATGCAGAATACACTGTATGTGTAAATGAAACCTGAAGTTTACCAGAATGTCCACTCATTCACATCCTCAGTAAATTAAAGAGATCATTCAATTGAAACTGCACGGTCACAGTGATACAGTAAAAAAAAACATGCGTGAGGCAGTGAATGGACCTTTTGGGCAGAGTTCATCAAACGTGGAGCTCATCTCACCATTTTTTGTTTACTTTAACAGAACTCACAGGTCTGATGGTTTGCGTAGGAAGCCCTTGACTTTACATTTACACCTTGAGTTCAGTCTATCCATGTGCAAAGTATCGTGCAATTCAAGGCACACAACATGAGGACAAACACACCCGAGGATCCAATGCAAATAGCACCACTGAGATCGCGAAGGTATAGCTATCACGAACATTGAACATTCTAGCCACCTCCCACGCTTTTTAGTTAGCCGCCTTAGTGTAGTAGTAAAGATAGGCAGTGTGTTTTAGCCATTTCTCAGGCTCTTGAGGCAAAGTGCAACTTTCTATGTCCCGAACAAGGAAATAGTTTTACATCACACTACAAAGAGCTTCTGAACAGAGGCACCCCTTTCAAGAAGACAGATGCAAAGCATGAAGACAGAAATTAAATGAAGACATTCGGTGTATTCAGAATGAGGGTCATAGATGTTATGCTCAGGGCCCCAAGATTGTGAATGCACAGACCAATGCACTTTTGATCGAGGAGCACAGAATATGGACGGTTATAGTCCACCATGACTTCTGAACATTGTGATGGCTACCAACTCTAAAAGCCCATTCATGAACATGCAGGAATCAGCTCCCGCTTGTGCACATGTCTCTTAACGGATGTATGACATTACAATGCATGCTTTTACCACGCATGCCTTTACAACGCGGTTTTTACAACGAGAACCTTTACAACGCATAGCGCTTTGGGGTGCTGGATAGTGAATAGTTTAATTTACTATTCCAACTCCAGTCCCCGTGGACACTAGGGAAGGTGTTGGATAGTACATTAAGCTTATTCCCTATCCTAGAGCGCCCCCAGCGCAATGCGTTGTAATGGTTTGCGTTGTAAAAGTTGCGTCGTAAAGGCACTGCGTGGTAAAAGTTGCGTTGTAAAGGATGTTTCCCTCTCTTAACTCACCTGAGAAATTACCTGGGTGAAGAGAACAAGCCTGTATCCTGCAGCAGAGAGAATGGACTTCTCAGTATTTGGCTCACAGAGGAGTTTCTGAGGATTTTATTTATAGGTGAAATCAGTATGTTTAGTCCTTAGCCACAGATAAATGTTATTGCTGAGGGCTTAATTTTTGAGGGATTCGTGTGCAGATCCACATTTATACTGGTACTCATACAAAATTCAAATGGAACCATTCGTGCTTGTAAGTGGCTCCTGAACCAATTAGAAACTAGTGTAACTGCAAGTAGTAAGAGAGGGGAAAGGGGAAAGGGGAAAGGGGAAAGGGGAAAGATAGAGAGAGAGATTGTGTGTGTGTGTCTCTCATATCCCTCTGAATGTGCCATGCTATGACTGGCTGCTCAACAATCAAGGTCCACCTTTTATTTATTCAGAATTCCTAGATGAGCGTCTCTTACTGCACATCCACGAAGTTCTTTGACAATAAGCATTTTATTCTATGTGCACAAATTTCAATTTGCATTACTACAGCTCACATTGAAACAAGAATGTTGTTTGGGGCAATTATCCCTTGTATAATCACTGCCTGTCCAGTATGTAATGTGACAATTTATTAAGATCTTAAGATTCCCTTTATTGACATGAACCCTCATTTTCAGCTCTGTTTGAAAGATATTGAGCCCGTTTTAGAGTTGGGTAGCGTAAGAAACACCAGTTTGCATAAGTGGTACTAAGCACTTCCCCCAAGTACCCTACACAATTCCTTCATAATTCAGAGGACACGTTCCAGCTTCAATAGGAACAGTTCAGCAGGAACTGCCAGGCTGTGTTCCCCCTAGGCAGGAGCATAAGAAACCCCAGAATTGTTTAATTCTCTGTCGGCCTCATCCATTAGGTCCAGCTTAATTCCTATGGCACATCAGGGGATATCCTTGATAGCTAGGTCATTTATTTGAAAAACAAAATAATGATGGGTGGATTGTTTGCATTACATTTATACACTGGTCATTATTTAGGGTTGCATTCCAGTCTGAGGGGTGGGGACGACCTGATCAGGTAATTAAATGGACCATGTTCATTTCTTGGTGGGACGGAGTTTGCTATATTGGTCTGCACAATTGCTACTGATTTGCAGATGGCTGGTTCTTGTCCATAAAGTGATAATATGAGAGTAATATGCAAAAAATAATACTCTGAAGTGTGGCCTGAAAAACTATCTAGGAGTAACATTTATTCTGCAATTTTCCTGTGGTACTAAGTGTGCATCGCGCGGGTAGTGCGCAATGCTTTAATGTTCTTTATTGTTCACGCGACATGCGCATGTTATGTACCATGCCTTTGTTAATATTCGAATATGTGGCTCATGCGCGCTTGGTGAGTCCGTTCAGTGGAGGTTCGAGCGAAGACCGATAGTCACCGTTGCACTTGCCACTGGAAGGACACTCCTCTGTGCTGGGTGGAGTTGTTATCTAATAAACTCATCTTACGACATTTCTTGACATTGTATAATTTCAACATTTGGCGACAATCAGGGAAACTCCACCCATACCTGCGCAGAGGATTATATAATTTCCACATCCATCGTCATTCTACCATCTCCATGAACCCGGTTGTTTTCGGCGTTTGCTTCCCGAGTGCTCCGGTAGGATTTGGACTTTACTTTCCTTCAAGGGTTTGCCCCGGAAAAGGTACGTGGAAAGCTTGCTGTTAAATCCTCCATTGGCTTATCCTCTCCTTCATGGGGTGAGACGCTTTGTGATTGGCTGCAAGCGTTAAGCCATTACTCCGCCTGTGACTGACTTGGATGGTTATTTTAAAGAAGCAAACCCTTCAGCCCGTTTCTTCCCCATACGCTGATTTGTTAGCGTCTATCTGGATACAGTGTATCTCTTGGGGCTTACGATTGAAAGCGAGTTTCGTCTTG
This sequence comes from Lissotriton vulgaris, assembly GCF_964263255.1. Lineage (NCBI taxonomy): Eukaryota > Metazoa > Chordata > Amphibia > Caudata > Salamandridae > Lissotriton > Lissotriton vulgaris. The sequence goes on from NC_141689.1 coordinate 1,314,225,392, forward strand.
CTTTCAGCGACGCGCACGCTTATTCTGGGTTTCAGAAGAGATTTATTGCGCGCATACAGGTTTAACAGCGATGTGCACGCTTTGATGTTATTGCATACAGTTTCAGCAGTGATGCGCATGCTTTGATGTTATTGCATTATTTGGATTCTATAGTCATAGCGCCTCGCTCTTCTATAGCGATGTGCACACTATATTAACTGTCACAGTGAAATCTTCCCCTGTTTTCAAATTCCAACACGCAAATATATCTCAATTTAATCATAGTGTGGTCAAGTTCAACTACAGCGACACACACGCTTTAATTGTTTGTATTTGTAGCTCATTTACCAAGTATATTTCAGTTCAATCATCGTGTGTCAAGTTTAACAGCAGCAACACACACGCTAATTACTTATTTTTTATTTTCATTGTGGGCATATTCTATTACGCATGTTTGAATTAATTATTTGAGTGTGTTCTGTAATTTACAAAAATTGCTAATCCAAAGCTACAACAAGGTACTCAACCACCTCCTTTCCTAAGCAAACCTGGAAGGCCTGAAATTATCTGGTCAAAATGGTTTGGGCTCTTTGAGAACCATTTAATTGCCATTGACGCAGCTGCTTATTCTCCTGCCCGCAAATTTGCAATACTTTTTGGTTGTCTTGGCCAAGCTGCCTAAAGAAATTTCAAAAGTATTGTTCCTATTCCTCCTCCGGCATCTCATGCAGGTGATGAGCAGTGGAATGTTTACCTTGAAGCTATTGCTCGTATGAAAAAACAGTTTTCAGAAGAACCAAACATTATGCTAGAACGTCATAATTTTTATGCAAGGTAACAGAAAAAGAGGAGAAATTTGAAGAGTACATATCTGCACTCAGAGTCTTGTCAACAACATGTGATTTTGGTCCGTTATCTGATTATTATATTAGAGACCAATTTGTTTTTAATTGCGCTTCACGAAAAATTAAAGAGGATTTTAGGGTGCAAAAAATCCTCCTCTTTCAGAAGTAATTGATCTTGCTTTAAGTATTCAACGTTCCACTCTCTCCAGTAAAGCAATGCAGAATTCTTCGAAAAGTGGCATTAATATGGTCTAATCATCAGATACTGAACAAGACAATGCCATTTATGCTGTAAATGTAAAAATGTTAAATTTGGACAGAGGAAACAGTCATTGTTTTGCTATAGATGCGGTTCTAAAAACCACATTGGAAATTCTCTAAATTGTTCTGCCATTAACAAACTATGTGTAATTTGTAAAAAAGATTGGACACTTTTAAGGGGTTTGCAGGAATACCAGGCAGTCAGTGAATGTGAACTATGTGGATTCAGAGGTTGAGGCATGTAGTAGTTCTCTTAAAAACATAATTGTCACTTTAGATTGCGACAGTGAAATTGAATCCATAAAGGGTCCTTTATGTTCTGCTGTAATTGATGATGTTCCTTTACAGGTGAGGGCTGACTCAGGGTCACCAATTACGATCTTGAGGGACTCTACTTTTTATGATTTATGGGAAAGGAAAGTGGATCTTTTAAAGTCTGATGTAAACCCTTAAAGTGTTTGGGGAAAAAGACAAACAGGATTGGGTATTTCACCGGTTTAGTACAATGTCTTGGAATGGAAACGATGACAAAAATGTATGTTGCAGAGAAAGGTAAAAATATAGTTGGCTGGAAAGACCTTGCTCGTATGGGTCTATATTTAGTTCCTGGGGACGAAAACCAAACCAAATTAAGGTGGGGGAACTACCTGTGTGCAACAATGAATGTAACATGTCTGATTCAGATTCAGAAATTTTAAAGGAGGTTATCTCTGAATTCAAGCCAGTGTTCAGTGACAAAGTAGGCAGTGTTAAAGGTTTTGAACACCAGATCAGGTTAATCCCTGGGTCCCAACCTTTCCCACAAAGTGCGTTCTGTCCCCTTAAGCAGGAGGAGTGAATTAAAAGAGACCCTGAAGAATTTGTGCAATCAAGGTATTATAGAACCTACAGATTCTTCAATGTGGGTGGCCCCCATCGTTGTCGCACGCAAAAAGTCTGGCGAAATTAGGCTTCGCGCGGACTTGCGAGCACTGAATAAGAATATATCATAGACTGTCACCCCCTTCCTAAGATCCATGAGTTACTTGCAAATCTCAAAGGTGCTAAGTGGTTTTTGCTGATCGATTTAAGATCAGCATACCACCAAGTTTCTTTAGCAAGAAACTCCCAAGAATTAACAACTTTTATTACACCATTTGGGGCATACACATTTTTACGTGTTCCGTTCGGCTTGGCATCAGCCGGAAGAGTCTTTCAGAAAATCATGGATTCTCTTTTTTGTGAAGTTAAGGGCGTACAGCCTTATCTTGACTATATTTTGATTTTTGAAAAGTCTATTGAAGAACATAATACAATTTTGAAACGAGTTCTATCAATTTTGATGTCAAGGAATATGACTGTACGGTCAGACAAGTGTAAGTTCACAGTTCAAGAACTAGAATATTTGAGGCACAATTTCTAAGCAAGGGATCAAACCTAATTTTTCGGTTATTAGAGCCATCGAGGATGCAAAACACCTCACTGACAGATTCTTTGCGGTCTTTTTTAGGATTGGCCAAATATTAAGCGAGGTCTGTCCCATCCTATGCTCAAGTAGTTGAACCCTTACGCATGCTATTAAGGAAAAGTAATAGTTTCAACTGGTCTTCTGATCGTGACAACATTTTCAGTTAAGTCAAGAAAATGATTGTATCTGCTCAAGCCCTACATGTTTTCAGAGATGATTGTACATCTATTATAACTGTAGATGCGAGTATTTCAGGACTTGGGGCCCTGCTTACGCAAAGAGTAAAAGGTCAGGAATAGACGGTAGCTTTCGCGTAAAGGTCTCTCAAGTCCTTTGAACGTCAATGCAGTACATTTGAGAGAGAAGCATTGGCATGTGTATGGGCAGTTCAAAAATGTTAAATGTACATAAGGGGTCGAAAATTTTAACTGGTGACTGATCACAAACCTCTGAATTATATTTTTGACAAGGTCAATTCCTCTTGTATGTCAGCTAGGTTGATGAGGTTGGTGTCCAAGCTTCAGGAGTTTCATTTTGATGTGAAACATATTCAGAGCGGAAAGAATTTCCGAGCAGACTGCCTTTCTAGGTTATCAATGATCAAAGATGATGAGGAGGACATTTCTAATGAGGATATTGAATGCGTTGCTGTTGTGGATGCTGTGTGTGAATATAGTTCGGTTTTATCCGAAAAAGATTGGAAGCTGGCTTGTGATAAAGACAGTACCCTTCAGAAAGGCATTGATTAGTCTACCCATTGCTGGCCAGAACCTAGGGGGTAAGATGGCGATTTACGTAGATTCGCTCAAGTTTCTGAGGAACTTTCAGTAGAGAACAACATTGTTCGGAGAGGTGACAAGTGTGTTCCTCCATTTGATTTACGTCCTTCAATTGTGAAGGAAGCACATCACGGTCATCTAGGGGTCACTAAAACCATTATGAAAATAAAACAACATTACTGGTGGTCCTTATTAGACAATCAGGTTAGGAAGGTTGTTGATGATTATTCGGAGTGCCTTTCGTTAGACAAGCACTGGCAAACCCTGAAAATCCCTTTACATCCCACTGAATTCCCACATATTTCGTGGGAGAAAGTTGATCTGGACTTTTCAGGTCCTTATATTGTTTTAAATCAAGAAAAGAAATATGTCATTTTATTGATCGATTATTATTCTAAGTGGATGTACCATGATATTGTAAAAGCGCCCGATACTGATTCGACGATCTCTTTCTTTCTCAGTTTGGAAGGTTCTCCTAAAGTGATCATTACTGATAATGGTACACATTTCGTATCTGAAAAGATGTGCAAGTTTCTATGTGAGTTGGACAATAAACAACTCAAGGTTGCTTTATATTCTCCTTCATCAAATGGTTTGGTGGAGACAGGAAATAAGGTAATCAAAGAAGGGATTCAAACTGCATTGGCTTCTAACCTTAATGTTGAAGATTTCGTACCACTGGGGTCTCACCTTTTGTTTTGTAGAGGGGTAGGGAACCACATACTGTATTATTCCCAACATGGTTACAAAATATTGCTGGAGAAAAGAAAATTGACTTGAAATAGAGTGTGAGAAAGTGAATGCTAAACAAAATCAAATGAAAATTAATTTTGATAAATAGCACAATTCTTTCAATACGGATGTACTAGTCGGGGACAGGGTTTTACTTAAAAAGCCAAACAGAATTAAAAAAGGCAAATCGAAATACTTTGATCCAGTTCAAGTCCTTAAAGTTAGCAAAGGAGCTTCTTTTATTGATAAAAAAGGTTGGTGGAACAAACAACAACTTGTAAAGATTTCTCCTCATCGAGTAGAGATTGTTCAGAGTAGGCGGGGTGATTCAACAGAGAATCTAGATTGGAGTCACTTGCTAGATATTCCTAGTAAAGTCGAAACTCCAATTCAGTCAACCTCTGTTTCTTCTTCTGCTTGTTCAAACATTCAAAATGTTTTTGCATGTTCTTCTCGTGGTCGGACAATTAAGGCCCCTAAAAAATTTGATAGTTTTGTCAGATATTAAGAACTGTACTTTATCTTCTTCCTTTTATTTTTTCTTTCTTTCTTTCTTTTTTTGTTCATTTAATTGTAAGGGGGAAGGTGGTGTGGTGGTAAGTGTGCATCGCGCGGGTAGCATGCAATGCTTTAATGTTTTTTATTGTTCACGCGACATGCGCGTGTTATGTACCATGCCTTTGTTATTGTTCGAATATGTGGCTAATGCACGCTTGGGGAGTCCGTTCAGTGGAGGTTCGAGCGAGGACCGATAGTCACCGTTGGACTTGCCACTGGAAGGACGCTCCTTCGTGCTGGGTGGAGCCGTTATCTAATACACTCATCTTACGACATTTCTGGATTGCCTGGACATTATATCGACTCAACATTTCCACTGGTTACTTTCATTTCAGGCTGTCAAGTGCTTTTCTTCCCAATCTTTTCTTTACAACTATAGTTTTTTTTTCTTTTCATTCTCACAAAGGTTGTTATTCCCCCGCCAGACCTATGGATGTAGGTGGTGGCTGTTCTTACAGAATAAACTCAATAAATTAATTTGAATCAGAAAATGTAAAAACAAGTTTAATAAATCATTACTGAAATTTCCCGAGTGCACCGGCAATGCCTTTGCAGATTGTTCTTGCTTTAAAGACCATAGAATTTGTAGCAAACCTATAATGCTTTGAACAACGCAGGAATAGGACATTTCTAGAAAGGTGCTAAACGATATCAAGCAATGTTCTACTGTCTTAAGATAGCTTGGATCTGTGGTACTCAGAGTATAGACTGGCAGACCTTCCATGGCGGCTCGCGGACCTCTGACCTTTTGCACAGCTGCTCCGTTTGTAACAGACTCCCCGAAATTCTCAGTAAACACAATAGAAGGCACTGGAGCAAGTGTAATAGCTCCAGTGCGCATGCTCCAACTCCCCTCTTTTTTGTTTACTCATAGCCTTAGTGACGTCACGCGCTAAGCACTGGTGGGAAGCAAAGAACTTTAAAAGTCAGCTGTTGCACATTGCCAGCTGACTTTTACGAGGCCTTTCAGAAAACTTCCTGCTGCTTTTACTGATACTGTCGCCCGCAGCCCGATCTTGTCCGCAATCTACGCCGCCATTGAGGAATGCAGCAGGGGACCTCCTGTGGATCAGGCCAGCCTGCTTTTCTCCTCCCCACCCACAGACCAGCTTCTTTGTCAGTCTTCTTACTGCCAGCAGACCAGATTCTTTCCCAGCTTGCCCGCCACCAGCCTGTGCTCCTCGCAGGTCATTGCAGGTCCTCCTTCAAGTCAGTGATGGACTTTTTTTGGCTGTTTGTGGGTCTGTTTTAAGGTCTGCTGCGCCAGTTTTTACTGTTGATTTCCCGGATGTAAAAAGTATTGCTTGCATTAAGCTCAAATCCATGGAGTCTTCCATACCATGCAAGAAATGTATACAGCATGTCTTTATAAGATACAAACTGTCCTAATTTGCTGACATGGGTTGCTTTTTTAATTTTCTAATTTACTAAAAGGGGACACTTTTACTTGGGTACTGGGGCCTATTTTGTGTCCCAATTTGACTCTGTCCCTCCCGCCCGATGCCACTGCACATCTCTTTTTATAGGCATCTCTGGCTCTGTTCACAGTTAACCAGACTCCCTCTTGTTTTTTGTTTAAAGGTGAATGCTGGCTCACATTACTAAAGGTAAGCAAACGCTTTAATAATATGTGATGATAAAGTGTTTCTTCAGTCCAAGTGCAGATCTGGCTTGTAATTTTACCTATGTAATTCACAAATGGGGAACACTTATTTTGGTGCACAGTCTATTTTCTGACCCAGTTTGATGCTGCTTAAAAAGGGATAGTTGATAATAATGAGGGTGGCTTGTTTATTGTGTTTGCACATCTGCAGAGCCTTTAAACTAGTGGTGTCGCCCTGGGGAGGGGGTGTCTTATTGTGGCGCACTACCAGTAATTACCTTGACCCCCACATCCTGCCTTATCACCAGCTGCAGTCAATAACAAAGGACACTGACCTCCCAACACGGGAGAAGCCATGTTGTTCGTTTTTTAATATTTTATATAATCTTGCAATCCCTGCGTTTTTTTTTTTTAGGATGTTGTGTTTTTGTAGCTATTTTCATACAATATATTACTCTTGTGTGCTGTACTGTGAGAAGAGCTGCCTCTTTATCTGTGTATGTTCAGGTTGTGCTCAGGTGTTTATAACAGGGCACAGCTAAGAACTGTGCCGTTCAGGTCTGAGAGAAAGCAATTGTGTCACAGTACCCATCATTCAGTCATAAATAGGTTCAGAATACATGCTCATCCAATCCTTGGACTGTCTCCGCAGAGCACATAGAGAGCAATGGTCAGGTATGTCAAACATAAGTGTGCTTCACTGTGAAAGAATGTGACTGAGGAATAAAACTGTTCATATATTGCTATGGATATATATATATATATATATATATATATATATATATATATATATATATATATATATATATATATATATATATCACCACAACTGCAATCTGGAGCCCCAGAAACAGAAAGGCAACACGAATCCCAAAATCTAGGCAAGTTCTTCTTTATTAGGCAAAAGGCAGCAAACGAGACTGACGCGTTTCGGGCGGTTGCCCTTGTTCACAGTCACACATTACCCATAATGCCTGGTTTTTTAAATTGCTTGTGCACACCATGTGACATCAGTAAACATAAAAGAAATACTATTACGGTCTTTCTGTGCGTCTCTGAGTACAGGGCTGATATTTTCATAATCCTCATTTTATGTTAGCATATAAAAGTAAATATGCATATTTCCGAATAAATTCAATGGTAGGAAACAAGATTGTATCTGCATAAATGCAAAGGTACGGTCTAAACAGTCTAGTATTTGACAGTGCAAAGTTTGAAGTGCAAAATAACGCAAATTGTAAACATTTCACTTTGTGCAAATAGGCAATTTCAGTTATAAAAGTATAAATACTTAAAAACTTCCAATACAAAATTAATTGTTATATCTAAAAAATGACCATATACACATGTTAAAAAATGCAAAGTTTGTAAACTTTTGTACTCTGTGCAAATCATGCAATATAAATACAGGTACTGTGAAGACCTTTTTTTAAATGAACACTATTGACAATCCTGCAGTGACATCTCTAATTGATGGCAACCCTGTCATTCCTAACCAGACTATGAGGGACATCTGATAGCGATGGCAACCCTGTTAATCTCATCGATTCACACACCGTCTGGTAGATCTTTATGCTATTATCCTGAATGTGCTGATAACACCATAATACCACGTGTTAAACTCAAAATGGAAAATAAAGCATTCCATTCTTAATTGAGTAGCCCCCAGTGCGAAAAATATAAAAAAAGGGAAAGGAAAAATGACTGGAATCAAGAACTGGGAGGGGCGGAGAACTATACAGGGGAATCTACAGAGCGATAAAAGACAGGAAAATCAATATTGAAATGCGGATCCATCAAATAATGATTATCCAAACCAACTTAGAGAAAATGATAAAGATCTTCCGTGGTATTAAGCCCATTCGGTGCCTTAGTATCAAGCTCTAATATCATTTTCAACTCCATTTGACGCAGAAGCTTGTCTCTGTCTCCCCCTCTTCTTGGTTGGGCAACTGAAGTCAACACAAAGTAATTCAGGCACTCCAAGTTGTTATTGTGTATTTTTCTGAAGTGCCTGGCGACAGGGTATGCACTGTCGTTGTTGACAATGGCACGGAGGTGTTGTAATATCCTGGCGTGTACTGCTGGCCGAGTGCTCCCAACATATCTCAGGCCACAAGTACACCTCAGGACGTATACTGCATATTCAGTCCTGCAGTTGTATTTTCCCTTAATCTGTAAGGGAATGGGACTGAATGGGGTGGTATATGAGCAGGTATTTACCCCATACTTGCATGCCCGACAGCTGTTACACTTGAAAAACCCATTTCTAGGTGGTAACCGGGTTAGCTGTGTGGTGAGTTCTGGAAAAGGGTTAGAGACATGACTACGTAAGGAGGGTCCCCTCCTAAACGTAATAATAGAATTAGCTGGAAGATCTCCTGCTAAGACCCCATCTGTTTGCAAAATGGGCCAGCTCCTAGTTAGAATGGACCTTATTTTTCTGTCCTGACAACTGAAGGCTGTGAGAAACCTAATTTCTGAGTTTTCACTGCCTTCCTTCTTATTCATGATGTTTTTATCTTGTGACAGGAGGGATTCCCTAGTTATTTGTTGGATTTTCGTGGCCGCTCTATTAAGGGTTTTGTCATTGTATCCCCTTGCCTTGAACCTGATGATGGATTCTTTTATACATCTGTCTCTTTCCTCTGCATCACTACAGATTCTCTTGATTCGGAGTAACTCCCCATAAGGGATGTTATCGATGGTATGTCGCGGGTTGGCACTACTTGCGTGCAACGTTGAGTTGCCCGCAGTTTCTTTTCTGTAAAGGGTGGTTGCCAAAAAGTTATTTTTTGGGTAAACCTTCACATCCAAAAAATTAACTGTTTCTTTACTAATGTGGTGCGTAAATTTCAAATTGTAATCATTGATATTCAACATCTTAATAAAATCTAACGCACTGGCTTCACCACCCCTCCAGATTAAAAACACGTCGTCAATCAATCTGACCCACTGTTCCACATGTTCAGAGAAGATGTTCAAGTGGTCCCCCATGAGGACCTGCTTTTCCCAATAGCCTACGTGTAAGCACGCATAGCTAGGGGAAAAGCAGGCCCACATGGCCACCCCCCTCTTTTGTAAAAAGACATCCCTACCAAACATAAAGAAATTATGATGTAGGCTCCACTTGACCAATTCTACTAACATCTTGTTGTGGTTATAGCAGTTGGCTGGTCTAGTGCTTAAAAAATATTCCAAACCTTTAAGACCAGTGGAGTGCTCTATGCTCGTATATAGAGCTTCGATGTCCAATGTTATTAGTAAAGAGTTCTCTGTCCATGCGGTATTCTCGATTTTCTGTAGGAAGTGTCCTGTATCCTTAATGTATGTTGGCAGACTGGAGACCAAAGGTTGTAGAAAGTAATCTGTATATTGTGCGAGATGTTCACCAATGCTATCTATTGCCGAAATAATCGGCCGTCCCGGGACTGGGGTCATCCCCTTGTGCACTTTGGGGATTAGATAGAATCTCGGCATGATTGGCAGCTCAATGTGCAGAAACTTGAACTCTTGCATAGAGATTAAGCCCTCCCTTCTATACTTTACGTTTTTCGTAGTTTCTCCCTAGCTAGATCATATTCTTTCAAGTTTGTTTTCATGTAGCAGGTGGGGTCCGACAGTTGTTTGATAGCTTCTGCTATATATTGTTCTTGGGGCCATATGACTACATTTCCCCCTTTGTCAGAACCACAAACTATGTTGCATTGGTCATTTTTTAGTTTATTCATAAGCTCCCAATACTGTTTTTCGTGCTCTCGCTTGGCTCTCCTGCGGTGTTCGACCTGATGGTAAAGTTTTTTCAAGTCTGCTGTCACTACATCATGGAATGCATCAATTGCATCCTTAGGCATGGTGGGTGTGAAAGTTGACGTCGGTTTGAATGGGCTTGAACCTGCTCCGATTTGAGAGATTTCGGCTTCTCTAAGTTCCTCCTGTGTAGATAAGATGGTGCTGGGTTCATTGCTTTCATCACTCAATTGGTGAAGTGTGAGCAGGACTCATATCACCTGTTTCTGCAAAGTTTGGACCCTCCTTGATATTGAAGAATTTTCGAAGCTTCAATTTTCGTATAAACCGAAACACGTCCACTCTAGTGGCTGTGTAATTAAAGTCCGTTACTGGACAAAAAGTGAGGCCAAGACTTAGCAGTTGATTTTCTGCAGTGGTAAGGGTGGTGGAAGATAAATTAATGACGGTCTTATCACTTAATTTCTGTTCTTGCGCCAATGCTTTTTCTTTTTGTTGCTGTTTGTGCTTGTGTTTTTGGCGGCGCTCTTTTCGACGGCGGTTGAGTCTGGCCCTTTTTTCTGATGACTTTGCTGATTTCGTGGGCGCAGGGTTTGCAACCGCGCATTCACTAAAAAATTCACCTCTTCCCCCAGATCCAGAACTATTGAGGGTCCTTCATCTCCATTGCCTGCTGTTAAGGCATCATCATCCGAGTAGACACTGCTCAAACTGCTGCTTGTGGAGTTAGAATCAATGTTTATTTGAGCATCGGTTGACACTTCCGTACGTGAACCACTGGCAGTTTCTTCCGCCCTTGCTGTTGTTTTCATGGGGGCTAATTTTTGGTTCATTTTTAGACGTTTTGCGCTATCAAATTTACGTGCGAAAGTGTAGATCTTTCCGTGCTCGTAGTCATCCTTGTCACGCGCAAACTTCCACGCTTTGCGCACTTTGATTTTTTCCTCATGCTTGTTCAATTTCTCTTGAATTTCCTTTCTCATTATTACGATGAGGTCATTAGGTTCAAATTTTGACAGTTCTCCATTTATTTCTTCCATTTCTTGCAACAGTTAAATGCGGTCAATTTCGGCATATTTAATGAGTATTTTAACTAAATTTCGGGAGGCATCTAAATTGCTATGTCCCCACTCCTTCAACATTTCTGGGTGTGGCTTGTCATAACTGGGAGCAAGTAAAATTCTTAAGCCCCTTGGGATTCGCCCTTCTGCGATGTACATTGATAAAGACTTGTGCTCCCACCACTTTGTAACTTCATTTCTCATCGTTTTTTCCAAACGTTTCAGGAGAGCCCTTATCTGTGTTTCGATTGAAGGGATATTGCTTTGGGCGGATTCTGATGTGCCTGCCACCGCTGTTGCTCCCTTGCGAGTAATTTTAGGCAAGTTATTAAACAGTTCCAGTGAGGCCGCCTCTCGCCCCCTCATTGTTTCTTCCGACATTCCCGCTGCTGCCATAATTGCCGGGATATATATATACACATATACACATATACACACAAAATAAGAAGTTATGTATAAAATATTGAGGCGTAGAAGTAGGTTGTAAATAATCAGAAAATGTCTGTGTTTTCAACCGAAATTGCATTGAGAAGAACTAAAAATAACATGTTCATATTTGCGATGTAAACCAGGATCACACACTGTTGGGAAATGTGATTGTCTTTTTGTTAATGTCTATGCCCATATACTGCTGTTCTTTTTTATTTTAAATGAACTTTAGGTATGGGTCAGGCATCGTGAACAAGGCTGTGAGGTAACGGGTGAAACACTTTCATGTTTTCTTAAAATAAAATCTGCCAGATATCTAACCTACGGAGTGCTGATTTTGCTTTCATTCAGAGGGAGAATGCGTTATTCTTCAAAAGAGATATAGACCTATCTGTTATAGGTTTTATCTGAGCCCCACCCCATTAAAAATAATTTCTAGCGGTCAGCAAATATCCTATATTTTTAACTGGAAAAGGTGGCAATACTACTTCCTGTACATTTAAAAAAAAACAAAATGCTTTTCTTGAATCCTTATCTATCACCCTTAATATGTTATAGTCCTGTATGTATTTTGGCTTGCTGTCATTATTTTCTTCCACAGTTGATTTCTTAATTGTTTTCTCACTCTCCCCCTTTTTTTCCCAGGTCGTGATTGCAGACAGCACAGACGCGCTGTTGCTCGAGATATATATATATATATTCAAAGGATAATCCGGCAGCAAGGCAGGCTTCGCTTTTCTTGAATACACGGACCCAAATTCAGTGGAAAGTGATTTATTCGAAGTTGGTGCTCCCAGCCATCATGACGCGTTTCGCGCTACCAGGAGCGCTTGATCACATGACACATGTAAGATTACGGCATTGGTTTATAAATACTGATGACGTTACAAGACTTGGCCTACAAAGTACATAGACATAGAAAAAATCTTCGTTTACGAACTACAGTAACGCATTATTTCAGTTCATTATGCTTTTGCATGAATAATACAATAAATATGTTGTCGACCAAAAAAGTAAGTTAAATCCTGTACATCAGCAAAAAAACATACAATGCCTAAATATTGTGAAGGTGGGAAATAATATTAAACGCAATTTAAAAAAAATAAATTCATTATTATTAAGTCTTTGTGCAGCATAAATCCTGATGTATGTATTGAATAAATAGTATCCAATGTTAGTTATAGCAGCATAATATTTTCTTTATTCCTTCCCTGGGTGTATTTTTAGGTAGAACGGTATGGAGCCCCATACGTGTGTAATGTCCCCTAGATTAGAATCCCCAAGGGGCAGAGATAAAGTGCAAAAGGCAAAATCATGAAACTCAATAGGAAGACATGTATGGGAGGTCAGGGTGATATCGGTAAAGTACCATAATTGTATAGTCTGGCCACAGTTCAATGTGCAAAGCAACGCATGTCATAAATGGATTTGAAAATTCATAAAAAGAGTTAAATCTCTATCTGCAAGATGCCAACCATCATCAGCAATAAATAAATATATAAATATACATTAACAAATCAATTCATTATTACACCTATAATTAAAACCTTAAAATGGTATATAAAGGCTAAAATTGATTTATAAATTAGGTATATCTAAAAAACCATCACGGAAAAAACCATAGGTTATAGACCATATATAGTCAGGGATTAGCATTTACAAAACCTTATTTTACTCGCACAAAACCATTGAAATTCGCATATATAGTTAGTTGCACTAACTATATATCGCGCACCCGCAATCCACTGCTGATGATGTCACATATTACATCATGCATGACATGGTCAGTGACATCACTGATGACATCACTGATGACATCATCCAGTGACTGTATGTTTCTGTAAAGTTAAAATATGTCTTACATATTGAAGAATGAGTGGATGTATAAGTGTCTGGATGAAGGTTTTAGTAGGTGCATGACTGACTGTATGAGAGAGTGATTAAATGTGTCTCACTGAGTGCATGGGTTAGTGACTAAACTGTCTTAATTTGTGCATCATTATGTCTGTTGTTCTGTAAACTGCTGCATGTGTTAATCAGTAGCTATATGAGTAACTATATGGGTTATTGATTGGTTGCCCAAGTATTTGTATGGGAGACTGAGTGTGTGTGGATGGCTGGGAGGTGTATAACTCTGTGCATAGATGTGTGACCAGTTGATTCACTAGATGTATGGGTTCAAAACTGCATGTGGAAACAGCTGTATGCGTGGTTGACTGTGTGCATGAGTGTATTGGTGAGTGAATGGATATCTCAGTGCTGTATGTCAAAGTAAGTACATATGTAAAACACAGTACATGTGAAAGTTGACTTATATAAATAACTGTGCATAAGAGCCAGTGAATGTGTGAGTGGCTGTATGGATCATTGTGAACTTCAATCAAGGATTGTATAAAAGAGTAAATATGTGTTAGTATATGTTTGAATAAGTAAGGTGTGTATAATTTTATAGTTGAGGAAATGGAGGTGTGATTGATTCTTTGCATGACTGACTAGGTGTGTGAGTAACTCCATGGATGAGTGACAGTCTGTGAGTGTCTGTTTACACTGAGTGTATCTAAGGTTATATTAGAGTCTGAAGAGGTTCATCGTATTATCACATGAATGATGTCATCAGTGATGTTGTCAGTGATGTCATTTGAGTTGTCATCAGTGATGTCACTGACCATGTCATGAATGATGTAATATGTGACATCATCAGCAGTGGATTGCGGGTGCGCGATATATAGTTAGTGCAACTAACTATATATGCGAATTTCAATGGTTTTGTGCGAGTAAAGGTTTTGTAAATGCTAATCCCTAACTATATATGGTCTATAACCTATGGTTTTTTCAGTGAATTTTTATGGTTTTGTAAATGCTAATTCCTAACTATATATGGTCTATAACCTATGGTTTTTTCAGTGAATATCAATGGTTTTTTAATAGTAAATATTATTGCGTTACAACATTCAAGACATCTTCAGAATAGATGGTGTGCACTTCCCCAATGAAGGGAATAGAATATTCGTCCTTTATTTAAAAGTGTGCATTGGAACATACTTGTAGGTACCTAAATTAGCGACAGAACCCAATAGCTCTTTTCAGAGCTACCCTACCTCTGATTATTCAAAACGTTTATCTTTTTTTTACATTTTTTTTTTCACCAAAGTACGCTCCCCGGTTCGCTTACCGGTGCGCGTACCGGGCGCTCCCCCCGCAAAATTTTTAAATTTTTTATTTTTGCATGTATCAGCATCCTAATCCCCCCTCCGAAAACCTAGAGGGTCACAAAGTGTCTACCGTGCCCCCTTCTACCCATTCCGAACATTGTTTGTCCTCCATCTAGTGTCTCAATTCTACCGATACTCAAAATGGAGGACTCCCGTAACGCTGCCGGTTCGCGTACCGGGGAGCGCACCGGTAAGCGCTCGATAAAAAAAGGTGGGAAAGTAATTTTCAGAAAAACCACTACAGACACTTTCATCAAATATAGAATAGCCCCTACTACATAGCAGTCCCTACCATTTCCCCAAATTTGATGGAAATCCATTGAGAAAATTATGCTGTAAGCCTCACTAAATATCCTGAGGTAAATTACCTAACAAAAACACTTATGAAGTGTTCGAATTGACAACCAATCAAAATGCTACTTTCAATATCTTTTATTATTTCATGACATTTGATTGGTTATGTACCTGAATATATATAAAGAAAGAGAGAGAAACACAGCCATTTTGACTACTACTTCCTGAAGTACATATCAAGTGCATTTCAACTGAGAACTTAAACTTCTATTTGAAAGGTAAGATGTTATTTTAAAAACTGAAGTATGTTCTGTACTTTAAGTTAATTAGGAAAACATTTTCTGATAGTTATATACTATCCCTCTGTAATACTTATAGAATAAGATAGACTTCTCTGTTTTAGTTATGGTTGGAGTTAGGCTTGTCTTGTATAATTAAGAATTGACTTAGACTTTATCACATACATTTTTTGATATTTCTACTTCCAGCCTGATACCATACACTGCCCAAAGAAAAAATCACTGTTTAAAAAACCAAACTACCTGTCTGTACTTAAACCCAACAGTGCCCTACCTGTACTGATATATTTTTTTAAAATTCATTTTACAGCACAAAAACGTTAGGAGAGAAAAAAAATAACGTGGATATTGTTGCAGAATGCAACCAAGATACAGAAAATGAATCAGAATTCTTTGATGAATCACTGGACATAGAACTTCTGCAATGTGTTGAATCTGTGGATTTCCTAATTGAAAATGAGACAAATTCTGACAAAGAATTATTAGAAGTTCTTTTTAATTTTGAAAACAAATCAGAAAAATAAATTTATATATAATAATTCAAAAACTGTTTGAGACATTATTCATTTTTATATGTATTTTTTAAACTAGTAGCAAATTGATTATAATGTAAAATTAGACTTTAAATATACTGTGCAACTTTAAGTTTGCTCATAGTTACTTCCTTTCTTCCACTATATCATCTCCAATGTGTATTTAACATCTCCTGCCTCCATGGTGTTTCTGCTTTCCTGACAGACTACGCTATGAATTCCATATACCACAATAACTTCTGAAACAACCTGCAAGATATCTACAAAGGAAACAATGTATTTTTATTTTTAGACTCTGCATTGGTACCTACATGTTGGTACTTAAATAAAAAAAAATTAAAAAAAACAAAAAGATCAATCAATAAATAAACAATATTTGAACATTCTTTCATCCTATGTTCCCAATATTACGCTTCCCGGACCGCTTCCCGGTGCGCGTACCGAGCGCTCCCCCCGCAAAAAAAAAACGATTTAAAAATTATTATTTTTTAACCCCGCGAGGCCCTTTTAAAGCCCCCTCATCAAACCTAGGGGGTCAGGGAGGATGTACTCTGCCCCCTTATGCTCATTTCCCCCTTTGTTTTTGCCACATCTTGTGTCTCGATCCTACCGAGACACAAGATGGTGGCCGCTCCGGACTGTTTCGAATGTTGACAGACAGCCGACAGCCAATCAGCTTTGCGAAGTTCCGTTACGCGTCAGGTACGCGAACCGGGGCGCTAACCGGAGCGCTGTCACAGATATATCTGTTTTTAAAAACGTTAATTTCTCAAAATCCACTGGAGCAAATATATTGAGACATAGCAAAGACACGTCGGGCAAACCATATCTACAATTTTGCCAAGTTTCGTGTAAATCCATTCAGCCGTTCGAGCTAAAAGTGATTCCAACCGCCCTATGGAAAAATGAATGGGAAAAACGAGTTTTGGGACCCCCCTTTTTTCTCTCCCCCCCCTTGACTTCAGGGGCTGCTCAGAAACAAAATGTGCCATTTTCCTGAAAATTTCAGCCAATTCCGTCCACAAACGCCAAAGTTATTCGACATAGAATTTTCAAAAATCCCATAGGAAAAAAAATCCTAACTATATATACCTACTGGCGGTCGCCAGTAGGATATATATATATATATATATATATATATATATATATATATATATATATATATATATATATATATATATATATATAAATAAATAAATAAATACACCACGCCACTTCCAATCCTTCCCTCGGACCGGCAATCCTTCCCTCGGACCGGCAAAGCGTAAACCAGGAGACGGACCACTGGATCATGATACAAGTTCTTTTATTTAAGCTCAGCTGGTAAAAAGTGCATTACGCGTTTTGGGCTAAGCAAGCCCTTGCTCACATGCAATTACTGTTTGTAACATTTTTTCATTTTATATTGCTCAGTGCTCCGCCTACACGTTCCCTTTGACCAGGTCACGTGACTATGGACATAGAAAACATACTGTATATTGGAATTCTTTCTGTGCAAATACGCAAACATAACAATATAAATAGTTGTAATAATACAACAAGTACTAAAATATAATATAATCAACTATTACTGGATGAATCCATAAATAAGCAGAATAAAATAACTTTTTCTGCCTAATTTGCGCATGTAACAGTATGTAAAAACAGGGAATCTAAAACTCGAAAAGGCGGGTAATTTCTAAAGTGTTATTAACAGTGCAAAAACAGTAAATGTCTATAGTGCAAAAAAGCTGACTAACCCGTGCTAAAAGAAAGACTAAAGTGCTATAATAAATGATATAATAACCTGTACAAATATGATAACTCAATGCTTTATGAACAATTAGGTCAAACCTCATTTTGTTAAAATAAAAAAGCATGATAAAAGCAATTCATATTGTTTACAGAATATATAATTAAAAAGTGATAAGAGCTATAAAACACCCTGTGTATAAAAAAGTGCAAAAAAATCTTATCAAAAACTGGATATTCATAATTATATACACACTTTAAGGCTATAGGAACTAATGAAAGAATACCCCAGGCTAACAGGGAACCTGACTAGCCATGGGGAGTATACTGGTGACATTGCCAAAACACAAGGAAAATGTATGTTTTTTTTCTCCTAGGCAACAGGGAACCTGACTACCTGGGATCATAGACATTATAGAATCAGGAAGTTGATATAGGCCAAAATGTAATGAGTCATTGTTATAAGAATGTGTGCAGATCCTCTCTGTTATTAAGTCCATTGGGCCACTTACTATTAAACTCGAGGATCATGCTGGACTCTAATTGTCTTAGCTTAAGTTCCCTATTGCCACCTCAACGGGGTTTGGGCACTGATCCCACTACATAGTACGATAGACAATTAACGTCTTTGTTATGTTTCAGTTCAAAATGGCGCGCCACTGGATAGGAAGGGTCGCTATGCAGTATTGCTCGTATGTGCTGCAGGATCCTGACGTGCACCTGTTGTTTGGTACTCCCAATATAATTTAGGCCACAGGTGCACGTCAGGACATATACAGCGAATTCCGTTTTACAAGTGTGATTACCACTAATCGGAATTTCTTCCAAACTGAAAGGGGTACAGTAGTGGCTCTTGTTAACACCAAACTTGCAGGCTCTGCAACTGGATTATTTACAAAACCCTGCTGCAGGTTGTAACCAAGTGTTTTTTTGTTTTAGTTCTGGGCTGGTTTGGTCCAGCACTGCTCCCATGTTGCGCGGTCTGCGAAAAGTTATTAAAGGAGTAGGTGGCAAGATGATTCCTAAGATATTGTCCGTTAGGACAATGGGCCCATTTTTGGTGATGATCTCTTTAATCTTACTTTCCTGGTCACTAAAGGCCGTAATAAATCTGGGACAGAGACTGGGCCTTATGACTTCAGTCTGATGTTGTGTTTTTGTAATATTCTCTGATGAGTCAGTAGGAAAGAGACTTTCCCGGGTTCTGGATCTTGCTTTAGCCAAAGCTTGATCAAATACAAAGTAAGAGTACCCTTGGTCTTTAAGTCTGTCTCTTAGTTCCTTTACACATTTTTCAAACTCATCAACAGTACTGCAGATTCTTTTTAATCGTAAGATTTCTCCAAAGGGAATACTGTGGATGGTGTGTTTAGGGTGGAGGCTGGAGGCATGTAGAGTGGTGTTGCCTGCGGTGATTTTCCTAAATAGTGTGGTTTGCAATTTTCTGGAGTCATCTATATATACACCTTAACATCTAGGAACTCTACCTCTTTTGCACTAATGTGAGATGTAAATTTTAGATTCAGGGAGTTACTATTGATTTCCTCAATAAAGGAAATGGCTTCTTCCTCTTCTCCTTGCCACACAATAAAAATGTCATCAATATACCGCCAGTATTTGATTATTTTTTCTCTTACCCAAACATCATGCATGCCTTTAAGAACCTGTTCCTCCCACCAGCCCACGTGCAAGCATGCGTAACTGGGGGAGAAACAGGCTCCCATTGCGACGCCTCTCAATGGTTTCCATATTTCTTTACCAAAAGAAAAATAGCTATTACAAAGACACCAGTCTATTAAGCTTAGTACGACTTTGTTGTGTTCATAGTATTCCACGACCCTTTGGCTCAGAAAATGTCTTACAGCATTAAGGCCACTATCATGAGCAATACTTGTATATAAGGACTCCACGTCCAACGTTATTAAAAGCATGTCATCCTGCCACTCAATGGTTTCTATTTTTTTCAAAAAGTCACTAGTTTCCCGTACAAAACTGGGCAAGTTCTTTACAAAATCTTGCAGAAATATATATATATATATACACATATATATATATATATACACACACACACACACACACACACACACATACATACTACTGGCAGTCGCCAGTAGGTGTATATATAGTTAGGGCCTAGTTTCCGTAGGAAATCCGCAACATTCTATTGGGAATAACTTTGGTGCCGGTTAATGAATGTATGCGATTTTTCAAAGAAGATGGCCCGTTACGCTCCGCTCCTTCCCTGAAAGTTTCGGGGGGATTCGTGAAGCGGGGGCCGAGAAAAAAGGGGGATCCCAAAACGTGTTTTCCCCATGTTATTTTCCATAGGACGATCAGACACGGCTACAGCCCGAACGGCTGAACGGAATTACACCAAACTTGGCAAAATGGTAGGGACTGGTACGCAGTACGGTCTTTTGTTTAAATGGTGTAAATTCTTCCAGTAGTTTTTGAGAAAATTGTATTTGAAAAAACATATCTATAGGCATTGCACCGCGCGCTTACTGTAAAACCGTTTTTATTGCAGATTCACATTACATATACATCTTACATTTACTAGCGCCATGCATGGTCATGTGGCATTACTTAGCTCTCCCCTGAGTAATTCGTTTACACAGCCTGTAAGCCCACAACCCGGGGGTCGGGCGGCGTCATCCACTCAGACTCTCCTAGTAGCAACTCTAGTGTATCCTCCAAAACCCTTGCAAGGCTTCCTTTGATCTGCTTTTACATTCCCCCCTTCTTCTCCCCTCAAACTCCCCCCTCCCTCCCATCCCCTAAATTTCTCAAACATCCCCCCTCCCCCAACTCCCTGTGCCTGCTCCTACGTCTGGACTCTCTGTTAGTGTGTGTGTGTGAACTCTGTCAGGAGTGATCTGGGATATTCAAAGAAGGTGTTCCTGGTGTGTTTATGGGTTCATCAATTCCTGAGGTGGAATGCTCTTCCTCCTCCCCGAGCATACTATCCCGCAATGCCTGCACTAGTGCTTCCCATGCCGCTGCTGCTTCCAGCGCCCTATCGTCCGCCTTGCGTCGAGCCAGCTGGTACCTTAACGTGCTTTCGCTCGCCGCCCATTTAAGGCATCCGTTGAGCCATCTTTTGTGCTCAGGCCCCTTTTTGGATTTCCAGTTCCTGGTTATTTCTCTCTTAGCCACTATCAGTCCCATATCGATAAACTTGCTCGTTATCCTATTCTTTGGTGTGTGCGGAAACCAATGCAGCACCCCTACTGCTTTGGTATATCGTAGCTCCCTGTCCGTTACGGTATTTAAGGTCTCGCCAAACTCCTGCCAATAGTCCCTCAAATGCGGGCAGTCCCACAACATATGTCCTAAATCCGCCCCTGCAGTGCTACATCTGGGGCAGGCCGCATTCTCAATCCCAAAATACTTCCCGATTTTTCCTGGCGTAAGGTAGATTCTATGTAGGATGTAAAAATGTATCAGTTGGAAGCGTGCGTTCCTCGTACTCTTCCTTGTCCGCCTTACTAACTGCCCCCATGTTGTGTCAGGAATCTCCATCTGAAGGTCCTGCTCCCATTTGGCCTTCAGCGTTGTCAGTGGTTTAAGGGGTTCTCGCAACATTCTAGAGTAGAGGCACGTCACTACCTTGTAAGTACCAGCTGCCATCATGGTGTATTGGCATGCCATGGACGTGGTGGGCTCCAGCAGCCCTTCCCCCCAGTGCGCCTGTAAAGCCCTGGCCACAGCAGCATGCATCAGGTAGTCCCCTCTCGGGAGATCGAAGCGGTCCTACAAGACCTGGAATGGAAGTAAAGTCCCGTCCTCATACAGGTCCCCTATCATTTGCAGCCCCGTGTCTTCCCATCCCTGTAACCGCGACCAGTCACCGCCGTGAGGGAGTGCTGTCACCATTCCCAGTGGTATTTCGGGCGCGTACACACGTCGCACTCCCGCTCTATGTCGTGCGCGATTCCAGCCTGAACGTCTGTTCTTCTAGGGTCAAGTCGCTGAGAGTGAGCCTCTGCTGTAGAGTAATGTACGCGAGCACATGTCGGGGGTACCCTTGTCCCTCTCCTGCTCCGGCCCTCGATACACCTTCGCTACCTCTTGTGTGAAAACTTGTAGTTGTGCCGCCAGGTAATAAAACTCAAAGTCTGGAACCCCCCTCATCCTTAGGTCTGATCAATGTGTCTAGCGCTATCCTGCGTCTGCCAGTGCCCCACAGGAACGATATCAGCAGTGAACGCAACTGTTGAAAAATAGAGCCAGGTATCCACATCGGCAACGTTCGAAAGTAGTAAAGAAGTCGCGGTAGCGCTATCATTTTCACCAGGGAGATGCGGCCAGTCACCGATAGAGGGAGTGTGGCCCAAAAGGACATACTCCCTTTCAATGCTTGGATGCAGCGTCCCACATTGCCTTTTAGCATATCGGTTGCCGTGTGGTACACATACACTCCCAGATATTTCAGACAAGTAGGCTCCAAGGGGAGTGATGGGCAATCAGCAGGTCGTTCTTCTCCCTGCCTTAAAGGGAATAAACAGGACTTAGACCAGTTTACTTTTAGGCCTGATAGTTTCCCAAATAAATCAAGAAGCCTCTCTGCTCCTTCCAATGCCTCAGCGGCATCCTCCAGGAATAACAGGAGGTCGTCCGCATACAACGAAATGGCCTGCGGATCTCCCCTGTAGACTAGACCCTTGTAGTAACGTCCCATCCGTGCTTCCGCCGCAAATGGCTCCATCGCCAAGGCAAATAGCAGGGGGGATAGCGAACACCCCTGCCTAGTACCACAGCATACCTGGTACTGGTGCGATATTAGAGAACCTATCCGGACTCGTGCCGTCGAGGATGTGTACAATACTTTAGTCCAGCCTATATAATTATCGCCAAGACCGAAGTGCTTCATGAACTTATAAAGGTAACCCCATTCCAAACTGTCAAACGCCTTTTCAATATCTACTGATAATACCAAGGGCACTTGCGCCTCAGGCTGCGGATCACCCATTAGTCGTATCAGTCGGCGTATATTAACGGTAGTATTCCGTGTGGGGATGAAGCCGGATTGGTCACTGTGAATCGGCTCCGTCATGTGGTTCAGCAGTCTATTGGCTAGTATGGTGCTCAGGATTTTATAGTCCGTTGTCAACATGGACAGCGGTCGATAAGAAGCTGGTTTGGTCTCCTCTCTCCCCGGTTTCAATAATGGAATCATCAGCGCTTCCCTCATGGATTGTGGCAGCTGTCCCCTAGCTTTAGCCACATTGTAAACTATCTGAAGCCTCGGAGCTAACTGTGGCAAATATTTGCTGTAAAATTCTATGGGCAAGCCGTCCAAGCCCGGTGTTTTGTTCCGAGCCATCTGCTTTACTGCGCTTCCTATCTCCCCCAGTGTAACATCCTTACCCAGGTCATCCGACTGTTCCTTGTCTAACTGCGGCAATTGTAGCCCCTCTAAGAAGGCGTCGATCTCACAGTCGCGGCCTTCCAATCTGCTTTCATAGAGCGTTTCGTAGTATGACCTAAACGTGTCTAAGATCTCCGTCTGGGTATTACTTATGTGGCCCCCTTCTCCCTCAATGGCCAAGATCGGGTGGCTTCGCCTAGTTGGGTTAGCCAGCCAAGCGAGCATCGTCCCCGCCTTGTCACCCTCTGCGTGCGCCCTCAACAGGTAGTTTTTATGGTTGAAGCTTCGGAGCCGCTCCATCTCCACCGCTACTGCATCCTTTGCATCACTAACAGTCTTTTGGAGCTCAGGATGATTCGGGCGTGCCAACTCAGCGTTCCGCAATGTCTTTTCTGCCTTTTCCAAGTCGTCTAAGAGTGTTTTGCGGGCTCCTGCATATTTCCCAATACAGTGGCCCCTGACAACAACCTTGAAGGCATTCCAATCCATCCCTCTGGAGGTTGTGGTGCCTTCATTCACTTCGAAGTATTGTGTGATTTTCTCCCCTAGCGCTTCTCTGAACAAAGTATCATCCAGGGTGTCCGGGCGCAGTTGCCACGTCGGGACCTGCGTGGTCTCAGTCACCCAGTCTAGTGTTAATAGGAGCGGATTGTGGTCGGACAGCGTACGAGTTAAGTACTCAGCTTGTGCCACGGTGGAGATCACAAGCGGAGAACATAAGAATGTGTCATGGAGATCATGCAGTGCAGAATAATACGAGTAGTCGCGCAGAGTAGGGTATCGCGCTCTCCAGGCATCCACCAGCTCCCAGCTCTTCTGCCATTCAATTCTACACTTCGCTAATCTATGCGCTAGCGACGCTTCCATTGATGGGTGAGATCTGTCCAGAGTAGTGTCAGCCACTGAGTTGAAGTCTCCTCCCACAAATATAGGGCCTGCCAGATAACTCGCTAGCGCCCCCGAAAGTTTTGTAAAGAAGGCCGATTGATCAACATTGGGTGCATACACACTGCAAAGCACTATATCCCTGCCTCTGAGTTTCCCCTCAATGACCACATATCTGCCCTCTGGGTCTACAATCTGTCTAGTCACCTGGAGTGGAACCCCCGCTGGGATCCAAATCGACGCCCCCCTTGCGAATGCTGAGTACGTGGTATTGTATAGTTGTCCCCTCCATCTTCGCTGTAGTGCAATGCCCTCTTGTTTTGTTAGGTGCGTTTCCTGCAACAGCGCAATCTGAACTCCTCTACGAACTAAATAAGCATGCACTTTGTGTCTCTTAGCCATGGTGTGTAATCCCCGCACATTCCAGGTCACACATTTAGTTACTCCAGAGTTAGCCATTGTCCCACAGCAATCTGCATTCGATGATATCAGGCGTCTTCCAGGTATTCGCAGTGGCACCTTCCCCCCCGCCCCCCCCCAAACCCCATTGCAAAACAGTTGTTTCCCCGCTCCCACAATTTTGGTTGTGAGCCACCCCAACTACTCTTGACTCCCTCCCCCCCAGAACAGGGCCCAGCTTCAGAAAAGTAGCTCCCATCCAAACTGTAAACAATGTCTAATTAAGCCCTCGCTACCACCCAACTAATCCGCAGTCTGCACTACGGTGGCCTTATGGGCCAGTGGGGCGCTACTCGATCCCCAAGGGCGGCTACTACAGTCCCATCCCCCCCCGCCCCACAATCCCCCCGGATTACTCACATGTACCCCAACTGTTGTGGTATCGGCTGTTGCATAAGGCACTTCTGGTTTCCCCGGAAGCCATCCATAGGAAGAATGTTCGGCTCGCTCATTAGTCCTCTTTAGGCCTCTATAATCACATCCGAGGTCTGCGGTGTTACCAGCGGGCCCTTTGACCCATCGAGTTCTGATAAGTCTGTTTCAGATCCTGTGCGACGATCCGCCGATTCTCTGCGTGAGCGGGTGTTCACCGTTCCCGACAGGTCCACCACCGCTTGCAACGCCGCCCTCATCTCCTCTTCGGTCTGCGATTCCGTCGCTTTCCTCGACCTCCACGGGCGCTTTCGAATCCACTGCGATTTCCGCACCGGCTGCTGTCGCTCCGCCTCCGCAGCTCGATATTTCGCCCCGTCGGTTCCAGCTTTGTAAGTGTCCCACCACGCCTAGGCATCTGCTGAGGTCATAAAGAAGAGCGCCTTGCCGTCCATTTCAATTCTAAGTTTGGCCGGGAAAAGAAGTGAGCATTTTATTCCTTCTACTCGTAGTTCCCGCTTAAGTGATAGGAAAGAGGCTCGCAGTTTTTGAGTTTCATATGTAAAGTCAGGGAACAGTGTCACATTGCAATTATCCACTTGAAATGGGCCCACATCTCTGGCCCTTTGCAGCAGCCAGTCCCTGTCTTTATAATGGAGCAGTTTTATCACCACCGGTCGGGGTGGTTGGCCCGGCCTGGGAGGCCTAGCTGGGACTCTGTGAGCTCTTTCCAGAGTGAAGAAGTGTGAAAGGCCCTCCGGCGCCACCTCCGTCCGCAACCAATGGTCGAGGTATCCCACCATATCATCCCCTTCCGTTTTCTCCGGTAGGCCCACTAAGCGCACATTGTTGAGTCTACTGCGATTTTCCGCGTCTTCCGCCCTCCGTTCTAATGCTTGTATCCGGTCAAGTGCGTCCACCAATCGCCCCTCCATGGATTTATGCTCCGGCAGTATTTCTTACAGGGTGCCTTCCGCGCTTTTGACTCTGTCCTTCAGTTTGTCATGATCTGCGCGGAGGAGCCCCAGTCCCAACGCCACCTCGGCTATATCTCGTCGCAAAGCGTCTTTCGTGGCCGTAATGGCGTCTAGGATACGGGTTTGCAATTGTACTGCATTACGTTCCTTGTCCGGCAGTAGCCACCCTCAGCGATCTGTACCACCGTCCCCTGACCCCCTAGGCCTGCTCAGGGAGTCCCACAAGGACCCCCAGGCCCCCCAAAATTATTATTATTATTTTTTAAATCATGGGGTGCGCGCACCGTACGCGTGCGGTGCACGCACCCCGCGATTAAAAAAAAAAAAAAATTTGGGGGCCTGGGGGGTTCTTGTGGGACCCCCTGAGCAGGCCTAGGGGGTCAGGGTACTTCTACCCTGCCCCCATTGCGTGTTTTGCACCTTTGTTTCACTGCTTTCTTGTGCCCTGGTTCTACCGAGGCACAAGATGGCTGCCAACACTTCCTGGTTTGGAGTGTTGACAGAAAGTGGCAGCCAATCAGCATGCCTTTCACAGGAAAGCAGCATGCTCATTGGCTGTCAACACTTCTAACCAGGAAGTGTTGGCATTCATCTTGTGCTAGGTAGACCGAGACACAAGAAAGCAGAAAAACAAACATGTAGAAAAAAAAGGGGGCAGGGTAGAAGCACCCTGACCCCTAGGGCTGCTCAGGGGTTCCCACAAGGACCCCCAAGGCCAAAAATTTTATTTTTTTAAAACCCTGTATGTTTATTTCAAAATTACCCCCAAGGGGGACCAAATCGCAGGGGCTTAGTGATAAAGAAGTGTGGGGGGTTCCCAATCCCCCCCACACCTCCCTGGGGACCGCCGCCCTCCGGGGCAAAGCAGCCCCCTGGCGCATCTTGGAGGATCCTGGTGGGTGAGTTGCCCCCCAAGGACCCTCAGTATGCAAGGGGAATTAGTTCCCCCTCTGCAAACATGCCCGGGGGCTGCGTTGCAGAGAGGTGTAAAAAAGGGTGTGGCCTCATTACACCTCTCTGCAATAAAGCCCACGGGCTTATACTGAAGGCTCCTGGTGGGCTAGTTGCCCCCCAGGGACCCCCAGTATGCAAGGGGAATTATTTCCTCCTCTGCAAACGAGCCAGGGGTTGCGCTGCAGAGTGTTGTAAAAAGGGGGCATGCCCTCTGAACACCTGCCTGCAAAAATGTAGTAAATCAGTATTAAAAAAAAAAAAAACATTTAAAAATTTTCATTTTAAAAACCATCGAAATTAAATGAAAAAAACATAAGTTTCAGGCCTTATATAGTTAGGAATTAGCATTTAAAAAACCTTGCAAATTCACTGAAAAAACCATAGGTTTCAGGCCTTATATAGTTAGGAATTAGCATTCAAAAAACCTTTGAAATTCACTCAAAAAACGATATGTTTTAGGGGTGTTATAGTTAGCTGGAAATTTCACTCATACAAAACCATTGAAATTGCTCCTATATAGTTAGCTGTACTAACTATATTTCGCGCACCCGTAATCCACTGCTGATGATGTCACATATTAGATCCTTCATGACATGGTCAGTGACATCACTGATGACATCTCAAATGACATCAAAGATGACATCATCCATGTGACAATCACATACACCTTTTCATACACTAGTAACATCTTTCATCACTTTGTAAAATACAGAGTATCATATTTGAATCCATTGTCACAGCAATATAAGTATCTAAAAACCCACTCAGTGATTCATAGATGTATACAACCATCTAATCACTTACCTGTAGATTCACTCATACATGCTGTTAATGAACAATAGAACACTATCAAAAATACTTATACACCTATAGACATTACGCACCAGCACACATCCTATTCACATATGAAGTCATCCTACTCACTTATGCAAAAAATGGATCATACTTAGATATTTTCTTAGCTACACACTTATACAAACACCACTTCATCTGTTGATTTAGATAAGTCATACTTCGTGAATTATAAAATCACTATTACAAGTATACAGTTATCCATACAGTCACTCACACAATCATTAAGTCTTATGTATACTTATTTATATACAACTGACACATACACTGCCTTTTATTTTTCTAGTTTGTTGGACATGTACCATTCAGAAATATATTTGCTCATCAACACACCCATAAAGATATTCACTCACCCAAACAAATGTTAGAACATGTAGTTTTAACTTCATATATCTACTGAATCAACTATTCACACATCTTTGGGCAGTCACACACCGCCCACTGAACCACACACACATTCACTCTCTCATACAAATACTCAGTTAACTAATCAATAACTAATATAGACTTTCACATAGCTAGTAACCAACTGGAGAACCAGTTTACACAACAACTGACAACGTGATACAGATATTCACACAGTTTAATCACTATCCACTATATTTAGTGAGACACTATAAATTGGTAAAGTAAACAGTCAATTACACTGCTACTAAATCCTCCATCCAAATATTTATTTTTATATATCCACTCATTCTTCAATGCAAATTGCTATATATATATAATGCATATTTAAATAAAGAAGCAAACCACATTCACTGGATGATGTCATCAGTGATGTCATTTGAGATGTCATCAGTGATGTCACTGACCATGTCATGAATGATCTAATATGTGACATCATCAGCAGTGGATTGCGGGTGCGCGAAATATAGTTAGTACAACTAACTATATAGGAGCAATTTCAATGGTTTTGTATGAGTGAAATGTCCAGCTAACTATAACACCCCTAAAACATATAGTTTTTTTAGTGAATTACTAAGGTTTTTTAATTGCTAATTCCTAACTATATAAGGCCTGAAACCTATGTTTTTTTAGTGAATTTCAAAGGTTTTTTAACTGCCAATTCCTAACTATATAAGGCCAGAAACCTATGGTTTTTTCAGTGAATATATATATATATACTATCAGCCCGTCCCGACGTTGTCCGGGTATGAATTGCTGCCGGCCAGTAGTATATTGTTTTGCAGGATTTCGTTTTGATAGCATTTCTTATTTGTGACAGGCCTGTGAAACGCTCCGATTCACAGTGCACTGCTGATGCACTTAAGAGTGCGCGTTCAGTAGTGTGTGAACTCGAGTTTCCCTACTTTATTTTTCCTTGCAATATTAGTGCAAACTCGACAACATGGCATGAGCAGAATTTACATTACAGAAGAACATATTCATTTGTGGTAGGCACGGGGAGACAAAGCGATTTGCCTGGAATCACAGGATGTTGAGCTGATGCCGAGATTCGAACGTAGCTCCCCAGCTCTAAAGTTCGCAGTTCTAGAACTTGTGGCGGGAGGTGTGTCTAAAAGTGTATGTTGGTGCTGGCGATCAATGTAAGAGACCTGTGCATTTTTCAAATGGGTGGTGAAAAAGTACTTACCGGGGGAGGGTAAACACCCATTATTCCGCAACTTTCTTTCCGCATACCATCACTCCGCATACTTTCATTACCAAAGTACCATGACTCCGCCATTATAACGCATGGCATTACATTTTATATGCTTTTACCACGCATACATTTACAACGAGATCAGTTGTAAATGCATGAATGGTAAAAGCATTTTTTTTTTATGTTTGGATAAGGTAAGTATGGGTATAGGGGTATATGTTTTGAGGTGTGTCAGGGGGTCCCTACCTGCCACGGGTCGGGTGACGACATTAACCCGTGTTCCTTTCCGCCACAGCCTTCCTTCGGACACGGTCCCTTTAAGACGGCATGGGCTTTCACGGAGGAGGGAACTCCATCGCTGTAGTCAGCATCCTCGTCACCCGCCCTCCAATCAGGAAACGACGCTAGCGCTCATAGCGCGAGAACCGGAAGAGAACGCGACGAGCGGATCGGGAGAACAGGAGCCGTCCAGGGAACCTCGTCAGGACTGTGATGTTCCGAAAGAAGAGAACGTGGAAGCGGTGTCGACCCCGGACTCCAGGACAGACGTCGACGTTGTTTCGCCCCAAGGAGAAGGAAAGCCGGGAGGCCAACGGAACCACGCTCCGCCCCGCCACACTTCAGGAGGAGAAGTGTGGCTACACAAGGTACGGGCCAGGTTACGGGGACTGGTCTTCTCACAGGGAGGGAACGGGTAGGGGTGGTGGGCGGTCACGGGATCTGTGGAATTGTGTGAGGCGTTCTTCGCACCCCTGGTTGTGTGCTCACTCATCCTGCTTGCAGTTTAGGTGCTATCACACTGGTAACGGTCCCTGGTGATCCCCCTCACTCCCCGCTTCCTCCTCCTTCTTATTTAGTGGTCTAGCAACGCCAGTAACCCCGAGTATTTTCTTTCTTTGTTTCGAGTGCCGTATGGAGCCGGATATCCTTGATGCTTGAGAAGTGGACCTCTGCAGTAAGACTATCCACCCCGGCCGGATCAGGAAGGCATACTTGAACTGTGGACCTTTTTGGGTTGTCTAGATCCCCGTTACTTTGCAAGACTTGTTACATAAAGAATAAAACACTACCCTATATCCCTTTGCATGGAGCGGTCGCATCCTTTTCAACCCCCTCCCCCCCAGCACGTGTTCCACAGGGTGTTTGGGTATTTTAAGGGTTCAGATATAGTTTTGGGTTATGGAGTACAGGGGTAGTTTTAGGGTTTAGGGATAGGTATGGGTTTTGGGGTACAGTGGTATTTTTAGGGTTCAGGGCTAGGTTTGGGTTTTGGGGTACAGGGGTATTTTAGGGTTCAGGGGTAGGTTTGGGTTTTGGGGTACAGGGTTATTTTTGAGTTCAGGGCAAGGTTTGGGTTTTGGGGTACATGGGTATTTTTAGGGTTCAGGGCTAGGTTTGGTTTTTGAGGTATAGGGGTATTTATAGGGTTCAGGGCTAGGTTTGGGTTTTGGGCTACAGGGGTATTTTTAGGGTTTAGGGATAGGTTTGGGTTTTGGGGTACAGGGTATATTTATTTATAGGGTTAGTGTTTAAGGGGGTTGGGGTATTTTAAGGAGTAAGGGTGGGTTATGATTATGGGGTGCAGGGGTATTTAAAGGGAGCAGGGTAGGATTAGCACACGATATGAGACATGGCATGAAGGGCGGAACGTACCACACGCCCCCAGCGTTTGTCACGCCCACAGCACAACGCAGACACACCCACAAGGGACTACTTTGCTGGCACGGTTCTTTTACCTTTTAAATGTATATGGTGGGCGTCTGCAGAGCCTATATCCTTCTGCTGCAACTGCCCTTTCCAACGCTGTATTGGGTGTTGTGATTGGTGCTGTGGTTCCTGAGATTACCCGCCTCAAAGGTTTGGGCTCTCTCTTTATTATATTAGTCTGGAGATAGATAGAGAGAGAGAGAGATATATAGAGAGAGAGATATATAGAGAGATAGATAGATAGATAGATAGAGAGATAGAGAGATAGAGAGATAGAGAGAGAGATAGAGAGAGATAGAGAGAGAGATAGAGAGAGAGATAGAGATAGAGATAGAGATAGAGATAGAGATAGAGAGAGAGAGAGAGAGAGAGAGAGAGATAGAGAGAGAGATAGAGAGAGAGATAGAGAGAGATAGAGAGAGAGATAGAGAGATAGATAGAGAGATAGATAGAGAGATAGATAGAGAGAGATAGAGAGAGAGATAGAGAGAGATAGAGAGATTGATGGAGAGATAGATAGAGATAGATAGAGATAGATAGAGATAGATAGAGATAGATAGAGATAGATAGAGATAGATAGAGATAGATAGAGATAGATAGAGATAGATAGAGATAGATAGAGATAGATAGAGATAGATAGAGAGAGATAGAGAGATAGAGAGATAGATAGATAGATAGATAGATAGATAGATAGATAGATAGATAGATAGATAGATAGATAGATAGATAGATAGATAGATAGATAGATAGATAGATAGATAGATAGATAGGATATTCGCTCCACAAATCTTCAAATTATCGAAGGAAACAGGACACCCAGAGCTTCAGTTCAAGAATTTATTCAGATGAACAAATCTCCATGACGCGTTTCGCCATTATGGCTTGGTCACGCTCGTCTCGTGGTGCTGTCAGCCATTTTAAAAAACCCAACACCCTAGTGCACATGTTTACCATCACGGAAATGCGGGAGACATCTTGTAACAGGTTCTTATACAAGGCAATTCATTAATTCTAATAATATAATCACTAAATATAACCAAAAAGATGTAGTGATGGTTATGTAACCAAATACTTATAATATTCAGACATTGTCGTACCGTAAAGTTTGGTCACATGAGTCATTTTGAATTATAAACAAAATTATATTATCATATGCGGATATGATACACATTTCATCGTTATCATTGGTGTGCATACTATGTCAATGTGTCGTTCAGAAGGGTAAACAATCAAAAGGCATCACGTTTTATCGAAGCTTTGCTATGATTGGTTGTTTTGATCAAACTCATATTTGATTGGTTAAATCGTTGTTACTTTGAAACCCAATAATAACATCTAATCACAAGCTACCGTGAAGTAAATAAACTTACACCATATTTTGCTGCATAGAATAATAACAGTGACTAACGTACAATGACGTTCCATGTAAATCGCGCTTATTTATGCACTTAAAGAATATTGGGTTACCAAATTACCAAGTTTATTTACTTCACAGTAAAGCTTCGATAAAACGTGATGCCTTTTGATTGTTTACCATGTGTATCATTGAATATTGTTTATAATTCAAAATGACTCAGTGACCAAACTTTACGGCACGACAATGTCTGAATATTATAAGTATTTGGTTACATAACCATCACTACATCTTTTTGGTTATATTTAGTGATTATATTATTAGAATTAATGAATTGCCTTGTATAAGAACCTGTTACAAGATGTCTCCCGCATTTCCGTGATGGTAAACATGTGCACTAGGGTGTTGGGTTTTTAAAAATGGCTGACAGCACCACAAGACGAGCGTGACCAAGCCGCAATGGCGAAACGCGTCGTGGAGATTTGTTCATCTGCCGAATAAATTCTTGAACTGAAGCTCTGGGTGTCCTGTTTTCTTCGATAATTTGAAGATTTGTGGAGCGAATAAATAAGCCTGCTGGTGGCTGTAACAGGACCGCCCGAGACAGCGTGACTCTTTTACCAGCAACAGTGGAGAATATATATCAAGAGAGAGAGAGAAAAAAAAAGGGGGGGGGTTTTGGCCCGCCAAATACTTCCCATCATTGGCATTATTCTCACTGTTCTTTGCTCCTTTACAGTTTGCCACTGCGTTTGCTTCTGTCCCTTCTGGGGTGGTCAGACAAGACTAGATGTGGTCAACTGGGGTAGTGCAGGTCTATGGGTTGTGCGGCAGTGCCAGCCCATCGGTCGTGAAGCAGAAAATCTGATTCCTGGTCCTTGTTACTTATTACACAGTAACAAACCAGCTGGAGAGCTTTGCAATGGCCTACTGGCTGTTACCAAGCCTTGCAAACGACCCACATCCACAAAAAGTGATGGCAGAGCATTTCAGGCAGCATGGGAAGAGGAGTACTTATTTGTTGAATGTTCAAACGAGAAAGCCACCCATTTGCTTTACAAAGAGAAAGTAAATGTTCTTAAAAGATATAACCTGAACGGCACTGCAAAACTCGCCACTCAGGGAATACAGAGAACTTGCCACTGAACTCAATACTGCGTTCTGTAAAAATGGCATTGTTAAAGCAATCTCTGCTTTCCTAGCAGAAGCTCTTCCTTTTCCAGATGAAGGAATCGGAGGCTGTTACAGAAGTAGCTTTCAAAATATGCTACTTGCTTGCCAAACATGAAAAAAAATTCACAGAGGCAGAGCTGGTAAAGATATGTTTCCTTTTTGGCAGCTGAAATTTTATTTGAAGAATACAGTAATAAAGCCAGCATTTTAAAGGATATTGGTGCATTACAACTATCTGACTCATTGTGTACACAGAATAGAGGCAATGGGTAAAAACGTCCAGGAGCAGCTGATCCCCATTCTTCAGCATTACTGTTAATGAGTCCACAGATATAGGCGATGTGGCCCAGTTATTAGTTTGGGTGAAGTATTTTGGCCAATAGCTTCATCCCAAAGAAGAGCTCCTATTCCTTCTGCCACAGCAAGGGCACACAAGAGGAGAAGATATACTGGACAGCATCTGCAACTACTTTTAAACACTTCACATACACCATTGAACACACTTGCCAGCATCACAACAAATGGGATTCCTGCCATGGTAGGCCATGACAGAAGCTTTGTATCTCTGCTTAAAAAGAACCTCTCAGGACAGACTGTGATATAATAGCACTGCATTATTCATCATGAGGTTTTGTGCGCAAAACGAAAGCATAGAGAACTGATTAATGTATTAAAACTTGCAATGAAAATTGTTCACTTTAATTGTGCCAAAGCCCTTAACCATAGACTTTTTAAAGCAATGCAGCAGGATTCCAAAGCTGAATATACAGACCCCTTGATGCACACCGAAGTGCAATGGCTAAGCAAAGGGCACTTTCTGGAGCAGTTCATCATTTTGCTTCCTAAAATTGAACATTTTGTAAACAGCAGAGGCCAATCATTCCCAGAACTAAAGGATGTGAAATGGCTTATATTGCTGCCATTTTCTTTCAGATCCATTTACACACTTTAATTCTCTCACTTTGACACTGCAAGACAAACAACTTGTGTAATCCATAATGAATTATATTTACTCATTTGAAAGTAGGCTTGGGCTATTCAAAGAGCAATTGGATGATGCTGACTTTACCCACTTACCAAAACTGTTGGCTGTGACTAAAGTTTTCCAAATGCACAACAATGGTGTCAATCCTAAACCTTGGTACATGTCTTAAGAAAGTTTCTGGGGAGATCAAAAGGTGATTTTTTCAATTCAGATCCTCGCCACTAAACTAAAAACAGAAAGTTTTGATATTATAACAGAAAATAGAAGGGGCTGGTTAACAGCTACACAGATAGCCACAGGAACTAAAGAAAAAACCATCACGAATAAGGAACATCAAAGCATAAATATCCTTAAACTTACAGAAACAGACCAATTAACAACAAGCATTTGCAATGCAATAGGTCTCGCATTATTTAAGTTTGAGCTATTAGCATTGTAAATGGCAATGTTTTCATTTATGCGTTATTGTTTTTTTCTTTGCATAAAAAGGTACATATAAAATATGTGTTGTACAAAAGTTATTTATGCAGTATTTTGAAAATAGCTAAATTAATAGCTTTGTCATTTACAATGCCAATAGTTATAACTTTTGCAAATGTGACACCTATAGCATTTGTAATGCAACATGTTTTGTATTTACGTGACTTAGCTGTATTAATATTACAAATTACAATGTCTTTTAATTTTTTTAAATAAGTAATACTTAAAAAATAAATGGCATTGTCATTTACAATGAAAATAGCTTAATCTCTCGCAAATGCGAGACCTATTGCATTTGCAATGCAATAGGTCTCGTATTTCCGCGAGTTTGAGCTATTGACATTGCAAATAACTATGCGTTTTATTTATGTTTCAAAAACCAAAACATAAAAAAAAGGTCTCTCACACTGCTGTCTCTCACACACTGCTCTCTTTCTTACACACACACTGCTGTCTCTCTCACACACCATGCTCTCCGTAGAACACACACACTGCTGTCTCTCACACTGCTGTCTCTCTCACACACTGCTGTCCCTCACACTGCAGGTGTGGGTTGTGTGTTTCCAACTCATGTCTGGAAGGTGGGCGCTGCTGCGTTTCATGGCTATTTTTTTATGTTTTACATACTCCCCAGGTGCCCTCATGCCTCGTAAACGTAATTGGCTTATGATTTTTTCCCTTCAAAGACACATTCCCTATAAGATCCTCCCCCCAAACCCCTTGTCCACGTTAAACGAAGCACTGTGGTTTTGCAGCTTCCATTAACTTCAACTGCTTTTCTTTATGAGTCTTGTTTATTAGCTCCCACGGGGGCAGAGCTGTGATCTACGTTCTGGTATGTTTTTATTTTACACAAATACTCATGAAAATATGGAATGTCATAAGCCATATATGCAGATGTGCAGATTGTAAGGTGTGCTGTTATTACCATTTTAAGATGCTTCTGTGCCTAACGTAGCGCCTGCTGCTACAGGTGCACGGTAACTAGATCTACCGAAACCCCCTTCGGGCTCCCTAGGTTCCCACAGGTGGTGGGAACAGGCAGTGTTTGTTTGTCTTCTCGTGCTGGAGGGCGGCGCGGAGAGGATCCAGGGCGGAGGGGCGGGACGAGGAGCGGAGAGGCAGTTGCTGAGTGTCAGGGCATGCTGCAGAGCACCGGGGGGCTCCCCTGCACTAACCAATCTGCCGGGGACTGCCTACTGCCCTGCCTTAGGACCTACTAGAGACCCCATACTTTCTGGGATTTAACAGCCGACGTCTATTGTGAGACCAGCGAGAAGCACCCTATTGCTAACGGTTGGAGGTGGCGAGAGGAAGACTGCCTGCTCACCTGCTGTGGTAGCAGCCGGGACCGTGCACACATACCTAATATACAATTTTATCTACCTAAATGGTAACTCTGAGCCTTTACATAGCAGCACCAATTGCTGAAATTTAATCGCTCACACACACGTTGTTAAAAAGTTGATATGACTTGATAAACCCGTGCTGTGAAAGATTGGCAGCTTATTCCAGCGAGACAAAGTTCAGCTAAAAGCAATGTTTCAAAAGGGTAGGAATTAGAAGATATGCAGCCGGTGAGCGTTTTTCTTGACTGGGGATGCTGTACCAGAATACATTTATAGAAACTGAAAAGAAAAAAAAAACAAAAAAAACGGATCCCTCGTATGCT
Source organism: Lissotriton vulgaris (assembly GCF_964263255.1). Lineage (NCBI taxonomy): Eukaryota > Metazoa > Chordata > Amphibia > Caudata > Salamandridae > Lissotriton > Lissotriton vulgaris. Next base: position 1,314,261,749 of record NC_141689.1, read on the forward strand.
AGAAATGCATTAAAACAGAAAATACATTGTTCGCCTATGCCCAAATAAATGTGCAAGTGTCAGTATTTCAAGCCGTAGAAGGGCATGGTGATTGTGTTCCTTCTTCGGGGTTACATTCAAGATAATATTTGTGCAATTTCGTCATGAATCACAGTCACCGGGTACATACTTGTATCACTGCAGAACTACCACTCCAATAAAGCACAGTGGCTGTCAACTCAGAGGAAATGTAAAGAAAGGGGAGGGCTTTGCGCATGGGTTTTATGTTTGCAAAGTCGGGAGGAACGGTGTGCAATGCTGAGAAACATTGCTAACAGATTTGCGCACATAAAATAAATACAATTATAGGCACACAAGAGTAGCTGGCAGAGTGGTGTAAAAATAAATACCATTATAGGCACAAGAGAATAGCTGGCAGAGTGGTGAAATAAAGACGCGCAGTGAAAAAATATCGCGCAGCTACATAATTAAATAAACAAGCAGACAGGCAGAAAGAGAAAGCGACATACGAGGCATCCGGACACGGAGACTGACACAGCAAGACAGACGGCGAGAAAAAAAAGGTTTACAATCCCGGGCGGAAGTCAGGCAGGCCGGGGGCGGGACGTCAAGACACACCGGAAGCCCGGGCGGGCTCCCGTGAGGTGAGAGAGCCTCGCACGCACAGAAGTTAGAGACCGCCGCCGCCTGCAACGAGCCCTCGCCTGGAGACGAGTACCGGTGAGTGGGGGGGTGAGTGGGGGCCTTTGCTGAGCTGCGAGGGCGGGGGGCATGTGTGTGTGCATGCGTGGGGCGGCGGGGGGGGTCTGTATGTGTGTGAGCTTGCGTGTGTGTATGTGTCTTGGAGTCTGTGTGTATGCGTGTGTGTTTATAAGAGCCCGATGACGGGGGGGGGGGGAGGTGTGTGTGTGTGAGCAAGCGAGCGAGCGTCTGTCTGCTGTTTGTGTATATGCGCACGCATGTGCGCGGCGCAGGACGGAACGTGCGCGTTCGCGCACCCAAATCTGCCTTCTAAAGCTCGTGACAGTTTCTTGTCCTCCATTCCCCCGTGTCCGATAGCTATAAGTCTCCGACCCTGGACGCATCCTTCGGATGCAAATTCCAGGGCGAGACCTAAAAAGCATAAAGAAACTAAAAACAGAAGGTGCAGCAGGCCCTAACGGTATACCAAATGCTCTAGTTAAGGGAGAAGCTTCGTACTGGGTGGATTATTTCACCCCGTTAATTAAGGAGCTGTTTCTGAGCAATAGAATCCCGGAATCATGCAGGTGAAGTATATTTCAACCAATCTTTAAAGGTGGAAATCCGTAACGGCCTAGCAACTATATGCTTTAATAGATGTTGAAACTAAGCTATATGTCACTCTGCTAGAACATCTAAAAAATGGTCAGATGACAATAAAAAGTTACCTCAGGTCCAAACTGGGTTCAGGGTGTAGTGTAGTTCCTATTTTCCCTATAGGCCCTGCGCATTGGAATAACATAAACAGTAGTATAGACGTAGAAGTGCGGTCTTCCAGGTCTCTGCTGACTATGCTAAACTTAATTGGGTTTGTACCAACTAGCTCAGAGGTCACAGGAAACTTTCTTGACTGAATAGGAAGTGATCAGCTTCCCTGGTACAGACAAGAAGGGATTCAGTTTTCCAACAACCGCATAAACATGACAACTTTGCTCCTTAGAATAAGAGTCAATCTCTAGAGTCGTGTGAAACAATAGACAGTTATTTTACTCAGTCAGTTGTGCAGATTACTTTCACCAAGATGCAGAGAATAGAGAGACGGGCGTTTTCAATAAAAAGGTATTATTTATTGAACAGTCTTTCTTCTCATGCAAGAGAAATGAATTGCCACAATTGCAAGACTAGTTATTATAAAAAGTGCGTACAGTAAAATAAGGATTGGGAAATAATACTGTAAAAGCATTGATATGGTTTCTTAGCCATACAATGGTTAAAATGAATAAAATATATACATTCATATATACATTTGATTAACGTACTCAACTGGTGCTTCTAACTACGCCTACCCCAGTGTACCTGACCTAAGCCTAATACTTGGGAGGGAGTAAGTAAGTAGCAGTTTTAGTTAAGTTGGCTTTGCCAAGGTTTGCTTCAAGAATTCTCTCTAAGGGTTTAGTCAACACCATACCTCTGGAATAGAATGTTGGAGGTCTTGTATCTCCTTCCAGGACTCGATATCCCAGTCACTCGCAAGAGTAGGCTGGAAACGCCGGAGCTGGATTTTCTCGGCAAGAGAAAAGACAGCGTCTCTCTCAGCGCGTCAAGGAGGAGGAGGGGCAGCGTCCGTGGGCAGCTTGCATCTGCTGGGCTCTGCAAGGGACAGCTGTTCTGCTCCTGTATTCACCACACCATCGCTATCATCGATGTCGTCGCTGCAGCGTTTGCTTAAGGCAACGTTGGTAATATTTATACCTGAAAGGTGCCTTGTTTGACATAAGTTTTTGGACATAAGACGTCAATAAAGATGTCACTAGAAAGTGATCGTCTCTCAGTGCTCATTAGAGTTCTATTACTAATCAAAACATAGCAAGCGGGGCTTTCCCAGGTTGCGGAGTTTTATCTTGTTGAAGAACTCGGAGTGTAATCTAGGAATCTAAGATAGTGGCTTCTGCTGTGTCATCTGCTCTAATGAGCTGAAGAAAGAGATTCTGAAATGTGGCTCTGATCGTGTTAGGCCAGAGACCAGTTTCTGAAATATCGCTCGATCGTTTATGCCATTATAGGGGTATGAATGGATTATAGCCGTATAGGGGCATAAGGTCACAGTATTGATCAGGGTCCTAGATTAGAACACGACAAGGGTAGAGGCAGGCACACTAACTAACCTTTCAGCTCTAACGCTATTAACAGAAAATGCAAAATAACAGAACAAGCAGATGTTCATCTCCTTTGTGGATCAAAAGTCAGCTTTTGATTGTGTGCCCTGAAAACACTAATGGGAAAAACTAACAAAGTGCGGCTTTCCTAACAGCATACAGAATGCCATCAAAGAACTGTACACGAATACCTGGACTCAGGTGAAAATAGGTGATGGCAGTTGCGTAACAAAGAAAATAGACACCCACAATGGATTAAAACAGGGGTGCATGTTAGCCCCAAGCCTCTTTAATTTGTATTTATCCGTTCTTGAAGAAGCACTCACTGAAGCTAAAAGCCATCCACCAACGTTAATGGATTAAAATAGGGGTGCATGTTAGCCCCAAGCCTCTTTAATTTGTATTTATACGTTCTTGAAGAAGCACTCACTGAAGCCAACAGCCATCCACCGTCGTTAGCCAAAGATGAAATCAGGGACCTGCAGTACGCCGACGACATAGTGCTTCACAACTGAAACCCCAACTGGGCTTCAACACAGCTGGAGTACACTAGATAAGTATATGGATTGACACTGGTTAGAACTAAATTTATCTAAGACAAAGGTAGAGGGGTTAGTGGATGCCAAATATTAAAAAATACCTGTGGTTTCTGGACGGGAACAAAGTCGAGGTTGCTACATCATACAAATATCTGGGGTTTAAAATCAAGAGAAAACGGAAATATAAGCATTAGCTTCTAGCAATGCGGGCTAAAGTCCAAAATCTAATATACAGCTTCAATTTACTAAAAAAGAAATTAAGCTGTCCATCCTACAGCCACCTACTATCCGTTATGTCAGCAGAGTCAATGCCTTCTGTCACATATGGTAGCGAAATTATGAGGGGTTGCGAGCTCTCAACCCTAAACATCATCCAAACAAAGGTTTATAAAAACATCGTCCTCATTCAGCAAGCAGCATCACCGGCTCAAATCCTACTAGAGTTCTGGAGTAAAAGTGCCTTTATTAAACTATGTGGAAGGCTTAGAGCATTTATTTTGTTGAAAAAACGTCCTCTGGGAAATTTCTTAATAATATCCTTCAACTATAATTTACTCCCCTGCTTCCAATCACATACATATACATTTATTCATAACAACCCCATCCAAACTTTGAGTCCGCTAAATATTGGCAAAAAAATCTGTAGTAAGTATAAATGATGATTGGTATTTATTAAAACAATGTATTCTTTAGAACATTACATAATGAAAACATTATTTAATCGAGGACATCACAATCAAGAAAATCACAATAAGACAGGTGCAGTACATAAAATCTAAAACCTATTAGATCCCAATTAAAAACATTAGAGGTAAAACAATTTTATATATTGCACAAGAGTATAGAACAGACAATACCCTTTGTCATCGATTGCCACAATCAAAGAACATCCGAATTCTATCCAGTACACCGTGTTGCCATACAAATATGCATCTAAAGGTCATATTCAGACAACTGGATTTGTGACTAAAAAAAGATGCGTCAACGCGTTTGAAAGGTATATGCACATAACACCTTTTTCAGGAAAATAGTGAGATATTGTTTCTGAGAATCCAATAATAATCGATCTTGTAAAAAAATATGTTGTCAATTGAGACTTAGAAGTAGTAATCTTAAAATGATGATGAGTAGGGTAGCATCATCAGTAATCGGGAGGGTGGCCAGCGATACTCATCTAAGCTTGTGTAACAGAGAAAGGCACTGATGATGCTACCCTACTCATCATCATTTTAAAAATATTACTTCTAAGTCACAATTGACAACATATTTTTTTACAAGTTCGATTATTATTGGATTCCCAGAAACAATATCTCACTACTCTTCAGAGACTAATATTCCTAAGCCATAATCGACGTCGCACTCTTTTACAAATCCGCTTACCATTGGATTTTTAGATACAGCACACTATTAATAAGTAGAACACTGAAAAAGTCTCCCCGGAGACCAAACGCGTTGGCTAAATGGTGTAATGGATTTTATGGAAATTGGATTCTAATGATTTCACGTATTTTTCAATAAAAACAACAAGTCTTATCCAATTCCAATTCAAAAAATTCTTTATTTCGGCCATATAGACCATAAAAGATGCAATGCAAACATTACAGACATTAAGATACATAATTTTAAAATACATTTAAATAAAGTCCGCTCTCCCAGCGAGGAGTAAAATAAAAATTACAAAAAAAAGTTCAGGGGGTTTCAGCGGATCTTTTCTTTCTGATCAACCATATGGCCATGAGAAATTTTGAAACAGCGAACACAATGTGACCCAGGGTGCTGGTTTTCAAAATCCTGTATGCCTGTGCATACTCTCTGAACCCCAAGTTCTTGCATAGCGGCGCTATCCAGTATTTTCTGGGCCTTTGGTATGCAGGGCACACAAACAAGATGTGGGGGTCATCTTCCCCATGGTTGTTACAGCAGGGACATAATTTATCGCCCCCATTTGTCCACTTACACGTGTATGAGTTAATGGGGAGTGTGCCAAGCCTCCATTGAACATACAGTTTCCTCGCCAGGATGGGAAAGATAAAATCCATAAAAGGTTCAAAGACATATGAATTTTTGGATTCTAAAAATCGCAAGGTTAAGGTGCCGCTATTTTGAGCGTCCATCAGGTGAGCAAGGGACCTGGCTTTGTAGATTTGTGCCAGGGCTTTGCGCGAGATTGATTGGCAGCCTCGCGCGGGGTCCTCCCACAGGTCACGGAGATTGATGGCAGACAGTTCATTTTCCACAAAGGTGAGCCAGGGGATTTTGCCACTGCGGTTTAAACTCATGACATGGATAAGATCCTCCCTATAGTGATGAAGTTCGTCCGTAGACCAGAGCCTGTGCCAGAACTTCACTGGTTTTGACACAAGCTCCTCTGCAATAGGGGGGAGACCCATGTCCATTCTCAGAGGCTGAAGTGGCGTGGAACTTGGAAGGGCTAGAAGGCGCCTTAGAAAACTGTTTTCAACTGTTGATAAGTCCTTCACCGCTTTGGACCCCCATAGCTCACTGCCGTACATGGCCGCAGCCTTGGCCTGGGTCTTGTAAGTTTCAAGGGCCGGATTTATAGGCTTGAAGGAAGAAGTATTAGCCACTTTCAGGATTGCACCCGACAGTTGGGACAGTTTGGCCCTGGATCGTGCTATCTGGCGGTCCCATGATAGATTTTCCTGCAATGTTACCCCCAGATATACGAAGGTAGACACCCTCTCAAGGCTGGCGGTCCCCAGGGTGGGAATTGGCCTGGTTTTGGTTGGAGGGTTGAAGATCATGAACTTGGTCTTTTCTGTGTTCACCTCCAACCCATGCTGGTGACAGAAAAGACCAAATCCATCCAGGATCCTCTGGATCCCCATGGGGGATTTTGAAAGGAGGAGGGTGTCATCGGCAAACATGATTGCCGGTACCTTCCTACCTGCCAGACAGGGGGCGTCGTTGTCCTTAACGTTTTCCAGGTGTGAGATGACGTTATTGATGAATAAACAAAACAGGGTCGGAGCCAGAACACAACCCTGCCTCACGCCTCGACGGACAGGAAACCTGGATGAAAGTTTGCCATCTCTCCCACACCTGACTTGTGCATAGTTGTTTTCATGCTCGATTTACAAAAGGGGGTGGTGATGAACAGAGTGTCTGAATTGAGCAGACCACTCTTACCCAGTCCAAAGATCAGGGCTTGATCCATCACCGTTATTTATCTCACTGCCCCATCCCAGCTCAGAACCTGGCTGTATGCAAATCAGTCTGTCCCTGGCCCAGTGCATCATGGGAACAGGGCAGACTAAACTACCAAGCCAATTCTTTACCAGAAAGGAGCCAAGCTACCGGGGACCGGTTTCTGGCATTTCAGCCTCTTCGGCCCGGCTTGCTTGAATCCTGATGGAGCAGTGAGAAAGGGACTCATGTCTGAGTATACCCTGCCACACCTATAGTGGCCAAAATCGATTTACAAAAGGGGGTGGTGATGAACAGTTTGGTTTGCCCTGTTCCCATCATGCACTGGGACAGGAACAGACTAATTTGCATACAGCCAGGTTCTGAAACTGGGATGGTGCAGTGAGCTAAAAAACGGTGTTGGATCTAGCCCTGATCTCTTGACTGGGTGAGAGTATTCTGTTTAATTCAGAGACTCTGTCCCTCACCACCCCTTGTTGTAAATATTTTTGTCCACCCTAAGCGTGGAAGGGTATACTCAGATGTGAGTCCCTTGCTCATTGCACCATCAGGATTCAAGCAAGCCGGGCCGAAGAGGCTGAAATGCCAGAAACCGGTCCCCGGTAGCTTGTTTCCTTCCCAGTGAAAGAATTGGCTTTTGTAGTTTGGTTTGCCCTGTTCCCATCATGCACTGGGACAGGAACAGACTAATTTGCATACAGCCAGGTTCTGAAACTGGGATGGTGCAGTGAGCTAAAAAACGGTGTTGGATCTAGCCCTGATCTCTTGACTGGGTGAGAGTATTCTGTTTAATTCAGAGACTCTGTCCCTCACCACCCCTTGTTGTAAATATTTTTGTCCACCCTAAGCGTGGAAGGGTATACTCAGATGTGAGTCCCTTGCTCATTGCACCATCAGGATTCAAGCAAGCCGGGCCGAAGAGGCTGAAATGCCAGAAACCGGTCCCCGGTAGCTTGTTTCCTTCCCAGTGAAAGAATTGGCTTTTGTAGTTTGGTTTGCCCTGTTCCCATCATGCACTGGGACAGGAACAGACTAATTTGCATACAGCCAGGTTCTGAAACTGGGATGGTGCAGTGAGCTAAAAAACGGTGTTGGATCTAGCCCTGATCTCTTGACTGGGTGAGAGTATTCTGTTTAATTCAGAGACTCTGTCCCTCACCACCCCTTGTTGTAAATATTTTTGTCCACCCTAAGCGTGGAAGGGTATACTCAGATGTGAGTCCCTTGCTCATTGCACCATCAGGATTCAAGCAAGCCGGGCCGAAGAGGCTGAAATGCCAGAAACCGGTCCCCGGTAGCTTGTTTCCTTCCCAGTGAAAGAATTGGCTTTTGTAGTTTGGTTTGCCCTGTTCCCATCATGCACTGGGACAGGAACAGACTAATTTGCATACAGCCAGGTTCTGAAACTGGGATGGTGCAGTGAGCTAAAAAACGGTGTTGGATCTAGCCCTGATCTCTTGACTGGGTGAGAGTATTCTGTTTAATTCAGAGACTCTGTCCCTCACCACCCCTTGTTGTAAATATTTTTGTCCACCCTAAGCGTGGAAGGGTATACTCAGATGTGAGTCCCTTGCTCATTGCACCATCAGGATTCAAGCAAGCCGGGCCGAAGAGGCTGAAATGCCAGAAACCGGTCCCCGGTAGCTTGTTTCCTTCCCAGTGAAAGAATTGGCTTTTGTAGTTTGGTTTGCCCTGTTCCCATCATGCACTGGGACAGGAACAGACTAATTTGCATACAGCCAGGTTCTGAAACTGGGATGGTGCAGTGAGCTAAAAAACGGTGTTGGATCTAGCCCTGATCTCTTGACTGGGTGAGAGTATTCTGTTTAATTCAGAGACTCTGTCCCTCACCACCCCTTGTTGTAAATATTTTTGTCCACCCTAAGCGTGGAAGGGTATACTCAGATGTGAGTCCCTTGCTCATTGCACCATCAGGATTCAAGCAAGCCGGGCCGAAGAGGCTGAAATGCCAGAAACCGGTCCCCGGTAGCTTGTTTCCTTCCCAGTGAAAGAATTGGCTTTTGTAGTTTGGTTTGCCCTGTTCCCATCATGCACTGGGACAGGAACAGACTAATTTGCATACAGCCAGGTTCTGAAACTGGGATGGTGCAGTGAGCTAAAAAACGGTGTTGGATCTAGCCCTGATCTCTTGACTGGGTGAGAGTATTCTGTTTAATTCAGAGACTCTGTCCCTCACCACCCCTTGTTATAAATATTTTTGTCCACCCTAAGCGTGGAAGGGTATACTCAGATGTGAGTCCCTTGCTCATTGCACCATCAGGATTCAAGCAAGCCGGGCCGAAGAGGCTGAAATGCCAGAAACCGGTCCCCGGTAGCTTGTTTCCTTCCCAGTGAAAGAATTGGCTTTTGTAGTTTGGTTTGCCCTGTTCCCATCATGCACTGGGACAGGAACAGACTAATTTGCATACAGCCAGGTTCTGAAACTGGGATGGTGCAGTGAGCTAAAAAACGGTGTTGGATCTAGCCCTGATCTCTTGACTGGGTGAGAGTATTCTGTTTAATTCAGAGACTCTGTCCCTCACCACCCCTTGTTGTAAATATTTTTGTCCACCCTAAGCGTGGAAGGGTATACTCAGATGTGAGTCCCTTGCTCATTGCACCATCAGGATTCAAGCAAGCCGGGCCGAAGAGGCTGAAATGCCAGAAACCGGTCCCCGGTAGCTTGTTTCCTTCCCAGTGAAAGAATTGGCTTTTGTAGTTTGGTTTGCCCTGTTCCCATCATGCACTGGGACAGGAACAGACTAATTTGCATACAGCCAGGTTCTGAAACTGGGATGGTGCAGTGAGCTAAAAAACGGTGTTGGATCTAGCCCTGATCTCTTGACTGGGTGAGAGTATTCTGTTTAATTCAGAGACTCTGTCCCTCACCACCCCTTGTTGTAAATAGTTGTTTTCATGCAGCCTGGCTAGGATGTTAAGTAACTGGGGGGGAATTCCTAGCTTTTCCAGCACCTCCCACAGTTTCCTGCGCGGGACTAGGTCAAAGGCTGACCTCAGATCCACGAAGACCATGTACAATCTCCCCCCCTCGATCCTCACCGTCTTCCAGTAGAGGAGAACGAGGCGGAAGATCTGGTCCATGGTCGACGTGTTTTTCCTGAAGCCAGCCTGCAGGGGACTCGTGATGTCATTTTCCTCCACCCAGTCTAATAGATGGTTCAAAATGAGGCGCGCAAAAAGCTTTTGGGGAACATCTATCAGGCTGATAGGCCTATAGTTTGCCGGGCTCAAAGGGGACCCTTTCTTGTAAATCGGAACTATTTCAGCCCCTAGCCAAGAGGAAGGGACCGCCATACCTCCCAGTATAGCATTAAAAAGAACAAGAAAGTACGGGCCCCAGATGTCAGGGTGGTATCTGAACAAATCGCCGGGCAGCTTATCCAGCCCTGGTGCCTTCCCCAGCGCTAAGCGCTCCAGTGCTAACTTCACCTCCCCCAAGGAGAATTCCAGGGACACATCCGGGGGACAGGGGAACTCCAGCACCATCCCTTCAGGCCAGAGAGTGGTTTCTTCATATAATGTCCCAAAGTGGGCCTCCCAGATAGAAGGGGCAATGTTGGGTTCTACTGCGGGTGACAGATCCCCTGTCCCATTGTTTACCAGAGCCCAAAATTTTCTAGAGTCTTTGGATTCGAGGGCTTCAGTCAGTTCGTGCCAGTGGTTCCAATCCCACTCTGCCCTTGCGTTGGCCAGTGCTAACTTGTATCCCCTCCTGAGGGCTGCAACCTTCCCCTTATCGCTACCCTCTTTAATTGCGGCAAGTAGCTCAGACTTGGTTTTCCTACAGGTAGAGGTGTACCAAGTCGGGGCGCGAGTCTTTTTCCTTCTGGTGGGCAGCGTCGGATTGAAGACATCTGCGAGGTCCCTCACTAAGGCCTGGTGAATGCCATATAGTCTCTCATTGTAATCAGAGGGTCTTGGTTGATTGATGAGAGCATCCACCTCCTGGAACCTGGGGAGTGCTATGCCATAGAGGTTATTTATAGCTTCTTCTTTGTCAACTAGCTTCCCCCATTTCACCCGGCGCCTACTTGTAGTGAGTAGTAAGTCTCCCTGGTCGACTCCAGAATCGATGGTTGGCAGCCCTACAGCAGGGGCAGGGTGATGGATCTCCAACAGAAGGGAATTGTGGTTGCTGTCTGTCCTCGGGATCACTCTAAAATCTTGAACTTTGGGCCACAGGGAAATATCTATAAATATGTAGTCCAACCTTGACTCCTGTCCCTTTTTGTTAAAAGTGCACACCGAAGGAGTGTCGGAAGGGGTGCGTCCGTAACACGCCCTCAGTGCAAAGTTCAGAGTAAGAGAGGTAAGTTGTACTACCAGCGGGGACCAAGCTTTGGGATGAGGTGAGGTAGAAGGTGGAACTCCCCAATGATCATCCTCGGCAGTAAAAGCGCCCTCCATTAAGCCTTCCAGGGGTTCAAAATGACAGTTGAAATCCCCTCCCATCACTATTTTCAGGTCACCTGGCAGTTGCCCTAGAAAAGATGAAAGATCAACTAGGGTTGGGGATTCCTTGCCCACAGCGACTGGACGTGAGTAGACGTTAACAATAGCCCATGTACTTTTACCAGGCCATCTGAGGAGGACACACTGAATGTCCTGTGAAAGTGTGTCCATCCTTTCCACCTGGCACCCAATGTGGCTCGCCACCCAGATTGCTAAACCGCCCGAGGGTCTCCCCCTCCCATTCGACTTTGCCGGGATTTCAAAAATGTCATATCCCCTCCTAAGCTGTGGTGCCCTTGCCCATGTCTCCTGAAAAAGGAGGATGTCACCTTTACTAACCAGGGTTTCCCACTCCGGGGTGCCCACCTTACTTGAAATGCCAGCTACATTCCAGGAAAGAATAGTCAAGCCTGGATCTTGGGATTGTGGACCTGCTTCACTTGGTGTAGGCAGGATGACATGTGCAGAATTACCCAGGTCACCCAAACCAGTAGTATTGGGCGGCGGGGTTGGTAATTCAGCAAGTTCCACCGATTGCATTGTAAGAGCAGTTGGTGTGCTTGGTGGATCCCCATCTAGAACTTGGGTGCTTCCCAGGGCGGTCCCCCCCTCATTTACAGGGGCCAGGGACCTTATTTCAATTACGGGAACAGATGTGCCTTCCCCCCTGAGTGTAGACCCATAGGCAGAAATTGCTAGCATTTGTGCTGAGTCTCCCCTTTTTTGTCAATCAACCTGCTCCAGGCAAGAAAATCTATTCTGATGGGCAAAGTTGTCATGAGCGGGAAGTGTGTTATACTTGGGTCTGTACAGTGAGCCATCTACGGCGAAGCCCACTCTGGTCCAACTCTGATCCCTCCCCACAGCTAGATTGGAAACATTTGGATAGAAATATGAGAGGGACACTAGTTCTATGTTGGACTTATTCGGCCTTATCAGCCAGTTACAGATGTAAGGGGCAACCAGTGGGCTTTTAAAGCTAATTATGATACAGTCCCCTACCCTGTTTTTGGGGGTGACTCCGATCCAAGGGATCCTTCTGACCATCAACACATCCCCTTTAATATTGGGAGGGAGGGGCCAGTTAATATTAAGCCAACTAATTACTTTATTACGGAGTGAGTCCTGTGGCTCTCTGGTGTCGCCAGTGAGCTCAGGAACTCCCACCATAATCGCTGTGTAAGGCACAGCCTCAGGGGGCAGATTGACCGCCCTGCGCCTAGTGTTAGGGCTAATAGGGCGACCAGTATGGTCATTGTTAGCTCGCCCCACACTCGTTGGATGGGGTAATGTCAGTTGCTTAGATCATCTGGGTGCAGGGACAGGGGGCCTAGACGTTTGTGAGGAGGGCAGTGGGGGAGGATGACTGCCTGTGACAGTGTGTTGTGCCCCAGCCGGTGCCTGTATGCTTGTTCCAGCAGTAGATGGTCTGTTCCCTACAGATTCCCGGGGAGCCGTCTGTGCACTTGGGCCCAACCCCCTACTAGGACTATTTCTGTTATATGCATTTTCTATAGCCGTAAGTCTAGCAGCTATAGAGTCCAGTTTTGCAGACAGGGGTTCCAACAGGCTCCTAAGAATGTCCCTAAATGAGCCAATCAGAGCCTCTGACGCATTAGGAGGATTTCCACCAAATATGAACGGCCCAGAACACCCAGGTACCACTGTGGCTATTGGCGAGTCTGGTTGATCAGACCCAGTTCCCGGGGAGGTGATCACAGGAGATGCCGAAATGTCTGAGCTAACATCTAATGTTGGGTTGGTTTTATCGACTTTGGCCCTTTTTACCCCTCTAAGCTTCCTTGGCCTTTTCCTTTTCGGAGGATGGTCCACTCTACTGCTTACAAGGTCCGTTAGCGCTACAACTTGCCCTTCATCCTGCGCCTTAGTCAATTCCGCACAATTCATATACGGAGTGGTCTCCACCACACCCGAGGGGCGCAATGGTTCACTATCCCTAGGTAGATTAGACGGGGTCCTAAGTTGTTGGAGGACGGACTCAATTGTCTGATCTATGCTATCCATGAGGGATAAATGGGTGGCGTCAAGGGTTATTGGAGTACTAACATCGATGGAGGAGGAGTCCGAGGGGTCCACTGACGCTGACGCGTTTTCTACGTTCACCTCAAGGAGAGTGTCTGATACTGTGCGACCTTTACTAGCCGCAGCACTGGCCTTAGGAAAGAATTTCTCCAGTGTGCTAGAGCACTGTTGGGCAGCCTTGCTCCTGGATACTCTGGTTGCCATGGCGAGAGAAACAGTCAAAACCACAGGCTGATGAAGTAAGGAGAATAGCCTTGGGGCAGGGACGACGTTAGAGGAGGGTCCCGGTCCGGTCTCTGCCGGCCTCTAACGGCCTAAAACGGCCCACTCTTTGCCCGCTCTTCGCCCCGGGGATCGCCCCGCGCGCGTCCCGCGTTGCGCGTGACCAGGGCTCCTAAATATGACAGGGGGGAGTGGCACTGGGAGGGGGCGCGGCGCGGGCGGGAAGAGGAACCAGCTGGCGGTGATCTTCAGGAATGCTGGTCCTCGCAGTCCCGCTCGCCGCGCCTCTCATCTCCTCTGCGGCCAAACCCACAGAAAGCGGCAAAGACTCTGCCCTCAGGACACAGCTCCCAGCTACTCCAGTAGCGAGCAGGGCGAACTTCCCACAATAGTTCCACTCTCGAGCGGCTCCCGCGAAGCGGGGGCCGCGAGAGGTTAAGAGCGCTCAGGCAGGGGGCGTGGCACTGGGAGGGGGCGCGGCGCGGGCGGGAAGAGGAACCAGCTGGCGGTGATCTTCAGGAATGCTGGTCCTCGCAGTCCCGCGGCCAAACCCACGGAAAGCGGCAAAGACTCTGCCCTCAGGACACAGCTCCCAGCTACTCCAGTAGCGAGCAGGGCGAACTTCCCACAATAGTTCCACTCTCGAGCGGCTCCCGCGAAGCGGGGGCCGCGAGAGGTTAAGAGCGCTCAGGCAGGGGGCGTGGCACTGGGAGGGGGCGCGGTGCGGGCGCGAAGAGGAACCAGCTGGCGGTGATCTTCAGGAATGCTGGTCCTCGCAGTCCCGCTCGCCGCGCCTCTCACCTCCTCTGCGGCCAAACCCACGGAAAGCGGCAAAGACTCTGCCCTCAGGACACAGCTCCCAGCTACTCCAGTAGCGAGCAGGGCGAACTTCCCACAATAGTTCCACTCTCGAGCAAGTCTTATCACATAGAACAATCTGGACCAGACACCTTTTTTTGAAGTCCTCGGGCATAATTTGCTCTCGATTGAATTAAAAAATAATGTCTGATTTGATGGGTGTTGATACCATTCTCTTTCATGCATTAGACTTTTGACTGATCCCTCACGCGTCTATTTAGGCTGGTTGAAAACCCCTGGAAGGTGAGCACACAAAATCTCGAAGTTTTGAACTTACGGGCATGAAAAGGGCAGCAGCAGAAATATTGCTGATTGACATGCAGCAAAATTCAGCTCTCAAACCATCTACAGTTTATGTTAGAAACCTCCTCCAAAGAGAAAATAAAGAACCTTTAGTATAACTCAAACCTCTGTCTCCTGGGCTCCTTCTCCTCTGCGCCACACGTGGTGTCAGAAGTGGGATTGAGCACCTTCCCCAGGCAACATGGAGAACCTCATCCAACAGTTGATTCGTGGCCAGGAGAAGCTTGAGTGGGCTGTTGAAAAAACAAATGACTTCTGCCCAGGCCGACAGGGATTTGTTTAGAGAAACAATGGCAAATCAAGCAGAAAGACTACAGGAAGTTTCTGATGATCGCCTTCAATTAACCACACAATTACAGGCCCGTGCTGGGTCCGGCCCCAATATTTCACTGCAGAAATATATAGCGGGGGAAGATCCTGGCGCTTTTCTCTTAAATTTTGAAAGGGCAGGGCGAGTGTCAGGATGGCCAGAAGCCAAGTGGCCCTTTTGCTTAGCCCCTCTCCTTACCGGAGAGGCTCAGGCAGCCTACCAGGTGGCCAACCCGGACGGACACACACCATATCAAGAGATAAAGGATATTATCCTGGACCATCTTGGTATGGATGCGGAGGCCTACCAAGTTAGATTCAGAAAGGAGAGGGGTACTCCATCCGATAACCTCGAAAACCCTTTATTTTAAGCTCAAAACAGCAGCTGATAAGTGGTTAAGGCCCCAAACCAGTACCAAGGAGGAAATAATGTTGCATATATATTTGGAGCAGTTCATAGAAGCATGTCTTATCCCATACAACACTGGCTCAAACATACCGGTTTGACCGGTGAGCAAGCAGTAGAAACGGAAACCTCCTTCCTCAGAGTCCAGCCTTGCACTGTGCCATGGGATCTCGAAAAACCTGTACGGCCTTCCCGCTCTGTTACAAAGTCAAAAAAAAGTCCATGAAGCCCCATGTTGAACCTCTAAAAGACAAGGCAGTACCATCCAGAAGCTATACCAGTCAAAGGACCCCAGTGTTTTGAATGTGGGGATTGGGGACATAAGTGTGTTCCCAGATCCATCCTGTACTGTGAGGAAATTGGGCCAAGCTTCTATGTGAGTTTACGTGTGGGAGACATCCTAGTAAAGGCCCTTTTAGACTCAGGGTGTGGACAGTCAGTCATTCGACAAACTCTGGTACCGCTGTCTTATCCCGTCAAAAAACAAGAAATCCCTATCCGTTGTGTACATGGGGATGTTAAACTTTACCCCTTAGTCACCCTTCCCATTGTTCTCCCAAATAGGGTGGTCCTTCAAGCTAAGCTCGGGGTTCTCCCCACCCTTCCTGAAGAGGTAATTTTGGGCCGCCTGCTTTCCTGACACTCTTAAATAACACCCTTAACCCAAAGGAAGGGGCCGCCTCACCACGCCCCTCACTCCTTACCCAAGCCCCCTGGCTCTCCGATAAATGTTTTCACTATGCCCAACACAACTACCCCACTTTGCAACCTGCATGGGGCCATGCCCGTCAAACCCCAGCTTCCCAAAATCCTGTGTTCCCCTTCTTCCACATAAAAAAAGAACTACTCTACAGGATAGCAAAAGAGGGGGACACACCTCAACTACTTGTACCACAAGCTTTTCGGGAACAAGTTCTTTTTTTCACACATTCCCACCTCCTGGTGGGTCACAGAGGGGCCCAGAAGACCACAGAGATGTTACTAAGGCACTTTTATTGGCCTGGCATATTTGCACACATTACCTGATACTGTCAAGAGTGCGAGATTTGTCAAAAAGGGAACCCTTACAGACCACCTCCCGTACCATTGCAGCCCCTGCCCATAGTAGGAACTCCTTTTGAAAGGATAGACATGGACCTTATTAGTCCCCTACCACGAACCAAAAAAGGCAACCTTTATGCTTTAGTCGTGGTGGATTACGCCACTCGATATCCTGAAGCCTTTCCCTTATGTGCTCCCACAAGCCAAAACATCAGCGACAGGCTCCTGGAGTTGTTCACAAGGGTGTGTATCCCAAGTAAGGTCCTTACGGATCAGGGGACCCCCTTTGAGTCCAAAACAATGCAAGAAGTTTGTAAGTCCCTTGATATCTCCCATATCAAAACGTCTGTATATCATCCCCAGACTTATGGCTTGTGCAAGCGTTATAATAGCACCCTGAAGCCGACCCTAAAGAAACTGTTGAAAGTAGAGGGGAAAGACTGGGATAAGTGCCTCCCCTTAGCTTTGTATGTGGTGAGAAGTCAGGTCCAATCCAGTTTAGGCTGTTCACCTTTCCAGCTCTTATATGGCAGGGAACCTCGAAGCCTGTTAGAAATAACCAAAGAATATTGGGAGCAAGAAAAAAAAGAAGAAACAAAGACCTTTTTGGAATACAACCACGAACTACGCACTCGCTTAAAAAAACTTAAGAAAGTTTGCGGACGCAAATCTGGAAAAAGCACAAGTTAGACAACAAATGTTTTTTAACAAGGGAAAAAATGGAGACACCTCAAGGTAGGCGACTGGGTACTGGTCGTCACCCCCTCCAGCATACCAAAAATAAGATCTGGCTGGCAGGGCCCCTTCCACATCGTACAAAAAGTAGGGCTGACTTCATAACAGGTCCAAGTTAGTCTCCAGAGGACCCAGTTGTGTCATATATACCTGTTAAAAAAAGTGCTTAGGCCCTCCTCTTAAAGATCTCCACATTGTTGATCTCAAACCTAATGAGACAACCCTAGCCCACCTTGTAATTAACCAAGATCTCACAGAAGTACAAAAAAGGGAACTTCAGGACACTCTCTTGCCCTACGCCTCTTTGTTTTCTGACCTCCCGGGCCGTACCTTCATGGCTGAACATTTTATACCCAACCAGCCCGGTAAGGTCGTTAAACAAAAGCTGTATCGCGTTCCGGCTGCTCGACGAGAGGCCATAGCGAATGAAGTCAAAACTATGCTTTCCTTGGGTGTGATACGACCCTCCCAAAGCGAGTGGTCCTCGCCCATTGTATTAGTGCCGAAACCAGACGGCTCTGTTTGTTTCTGCATTGATTTTAGAGCTGTCAATCCGGTCTTCAAGTGTGACTCCTATCCCCTTCCTCGTGTGGACGAGTTGATTGAAAGGCTTTGTGACGCCCAATACATCACAACCCTTGACCTCACAAAAGGGTACAGGCAGGTGCCTCGAAGACCCCAAGACCAGGAAAAAACAGCCTTTTACACCCCTTCTGCTTGTTTGAGTTTACGGTTTTACCCTTTGGGTTGCACGGGGCACCTGCCACATTTCAGCGACTTATGAACAAGGTGCTGTCAGAACACCAAGCCTATTCGTCAGCGTATCTGGATGATATCGTCATCTATAATCCCACGTGGGAGACCCACCTCCAACATGGTCAGCTCGTTTTCCAAGCCCTTCGAGAGGCTGGGTTACATGTCAATGCAAAAAAGTCCAGAGCGGGGTTTCAAAAAGTCAAGTACCTAGGTTATGTTTTAGGGAATGGTCATATCGAACCCCAAGAGGAAAAAGTAAGAGCAATATCCCAGACTCCCTTCCCAACCACAAAAAAAGAAGTAAGAGCTTTTCTCTGACTCCTCTGTTATTACAGGCGGTTTATTCCTCAATATTCTGACCTCTCTGCACCTCTTACAGACCTCCTAAAAAAAGAGTGTTTAGCCTAGCCACTTCCTGCTCCCACCCCCTGAAGCTCTAGAGGCCTTTGAGAATCTAAAAAAAGCCATCACATCAGGTCCCATTCTCAAATCCCCAGATTTCTCATTACCTTTTTTGCTCCAGACAGATGCCTCTGAAAATGGGTTGGGCGTGGTTTTATCACAGGTGTCAGACGGGGTGGAACATCCTATCCTCTTCCTTAGCAGTGAGCTATTCCCCAGGGAACGAAATTACCCCATTATAGAGAAGGAATGCCTTGCCATAAAATGATTCAGAAAAGGGGGTGGTGATGGACAGAGTATCTGAATTAAACAGAACACTCGTACCCAGTCAACAGATCAGGGCTTGATCCATCACCGTTTTTTAGCTCACTGCACCATCCCAGCTCAGAACCTGGCTACATGCAAATTAGTCTGTCCCTGGCCCAGTGCATCATGGGAACAGGGCAGACCAAACTACCAAGCCAATTCTTATACTGGAAAGGAAACAAGCTTCCGGGGACCGGTTACTGGCATTACAGCCGTCTTCGGCCCGGCTTGCTTGAATCCTGTTGGTGCAGTGAGCAAGGGACTCACATCTGAGTATACCCTTCCACGCTTATGGTGGACAAAACGATTCAGAAAAGGGGGTGGTGATGGACAGAGTATCTGAATTAAACAGAACACTTGTACCCAGTCAACAGATCAGGGCTTGATCCATCACCGTTTAGCTCACTGCACCATCCCAGCTCAGACTGGGTAAGAGTGGTCTGCTTAATTCAGACACTCTGTTCATCACCACCCCCTTTTCTGAATCGTTTTTGGCCACTATAGGTGTGGCAGGCTTTACTCAGACATGAGTCCCTTGCTCACTGCACCATCCGGATTCAAGCAAGCCGGGCCGACAACGGCTGAAATGCCAGAAACCGGTCCCCGGAAGCTTGTTTCCTTCCCAGTATAAGAATTGGCTTGGTAGTTTGGTTTGCCCTGTTCCCATCATGCACTGGGACAGGAACGGACTAATTTGCATGTAGCCAGGTTCTGAGCTGGGATGGTGCAGTGAGCTAAAAACGGTGATGGATCAAGCCCTGATCTTTGGACTGGGTAAGAGTGGTCTGCTTAATTCAGACACTCTTTTCATCACCACCCCCTTTTCTGAATTGCCATTAAATGGGCAATAGAAAAATTACGGTACTATCTTGAGGGTACCATTTCCTCCTGTATACGGATCATGCTCCGCTCCTCTGTTTGAGCAGGAATAAGGGAAACAACCAACGAGTCTTCCGATGGTTCCTGGCCCTTCAGCCCTTCTCCTTTGAAGTACGTCATCGTAAAGGGTCGGAAAATGGGAACGCAGATTTTCTCTCCCGGTTCTCCCTGTTCCCTGACCGTGAACAGGCTGGGGTGGGGAGTGGTGAAGTACAGTATCCTGACCCCTTTCCCACCGATGATCAGTTGCCGCCTTACCGATCACCCTGTCCCCTCCTCTGTTCATAGACTCCCACAGTTGAAGAGCTGTATACCCTTAAGACGTCAGCTTTCCCGGCCGATAATGTGACATGGTCAGCTGATGTTTTCTCCTTGAAAAAGGAAGAGACCACGTGCATGGAGAGATGCGACTGTGGCTACGGGCTGGAGTGATAGGATGACACGGCTGACTCCGTTGTATGACTCAGAGCGGTTGGGCAGCCTGTGGCGAACGAAAGGGTTTGACAGATGGGATATGATCGGTATTAGCAAGGTGGAGGATCTTTGGTCCAAAGGCACAGTTAAGTCTTTTGAGGCCCTTAAGGTGGAGTATCAGCTGGACGACAGGGAGTACTTTCGATACCTCCAGGTGCGCCATGCCCTGCTCTCCGTGTTCCCTCCTGGGACGGAGATCCCCCAGTCGTCTCCGCTTGAGGATCGGATTCTGGACGGCCATGTGCCGGACAGTACGATTTCCTTGATTTACAAAAAGCTTATCAACACCAGGGCTAATCTTCTGGTGCGGCTTCGGGCCTCTTGGACTGCGGACGGCCTCGAACTAGACGACGAGGATTGGCAGATAGCGATTTCCTCCCCTAAAGAAGTGGCTATTCCAGCTTGCCTTCGTTTTGTGCAATTGAAGATCCTCCATCGAGTTTACATGACTGGTACGCGTCTGGTTCGTATGGGGTTTTCGACTGATGGGCTGTGTAAGCGTGGCTGTGGTATGGATGGCACCTTTCTCCACATCATATGGGAATGTCCGGTGGTCTCTGCTTTCTGGTCCAGAGTGCATGATATAATGGGGCGGGTCACCGGGGTCTCTCTTCTACCTGAGGCGCGTCGTTGCCTGCTTAATGTCTGGGAGCCTACGGATTGTACGGCCGCTCAGACCTTTTGGGTTACTCTTGGCAACATGGTTGCCAAGAGGGACATAGCGCAACTCTGGGGTTCCCATCGACCGCCTGGGATAATTGCCTGGAAAGAAAACATGGACTGGTGCATGTTTCGGGAGAAGACGGTCTATGAGGCTCAGGGTCGTCCCAGGAAGTGGGGTAGGATTTGGTCACAGTGGAATGAATACCGTGGAGATATCTGTACCCCTCCGCTCGACTACACTGCTGATATTCCTTCGTCCCCGTAATTGACGTTTCTATAGACTGGCCAACAAAATTTCCTAGTGATCCTTTTCGCCATCCCCCCGCCCCTCGATAGTAGTCGTTAAATTCTTAGCAATTGACTTCCCCCTCCTCCCCACCTCATACCCCAGACACTGCTCCTACCATGTGAATGTTTGAGTTGTTTGTTCTAATTTCATCAATATTATAAAACAAAACCTGAATGATCCTTCCTTATGATGTTTGACGTCAGTGCACTGATATGTTGCGATCTATGGCTTTACTGCTACATAATGTTGTCTGGTGTCCTGATGTTTGTCATAGCGGCCGGCCCGATTGGGTTGTAGGCAGACGCTGTGTACTGTGCAATCGGAAAATAAAGGTTTTATAAAAAAAAAAAAAAAAAAAGGAAGAGACCGAGGAGTTGGTGTGCTCGTCCTGGAGTCAAGCGCCTGCCCCGGTGGAGCCTGAAGTAAGGACCTTTCTCATCGTGCCTGGCCTTGGAGGACTTCAGAGCCCGCGGATCCTGGAAGGGAAGCGGAGCGAAATGACCCACAGAATGAAGCGCCAGAGAACCGGATTACAAGAAAGAGGGAGCCGGACCCCCTCCGGAACCACGCTGAAGCCTGCCATGGCCCCGGAGGGTCGTGGCATTCAAAGGTACGGAACCAGTTGGGGGCCGCTTGGGAGACACCGAGGACGGGAGGGAGGGGCGGGACGCCCGCTAAGCCTTCATAGCTGAGTTTTCCTTTAAGACGCCAAATCTCTCCATAGCGCCGAGCGTACTTAAAGTATCACTGGTGACGGTCGGGTGTTCTATTGGTCCTTCACTTCCCCTTCCCAGTTTTCTCTTATCTTTTGGAATTGAATACATTTCCTCACCACCTGAGTCATGGACAATTGGAATCGCCAGACGAGGATCAGGTAGCAGAAGAACAAGGCCTCCTACATTACCCCAGACTCTCCAAATCGAGAGAGGAGAACTGTTGTGCTTTCCGTCTGTTTTCAAGTCTACAGTTTATGTTAGAAACCCCCTCCAAAGAGAAAATAAAGAACCTTTTGCATAACTCAAACCTCTGTCTCCTGGGCTCCTTCTCCTCTGCGCCACAGAGTTTTATATAGCACAAACTAGACCCGAAGATATCAGGTATCAGAGTGCTTTACAAGAGCACCAGGTTTGTTACAGATGGACACATTCATTTTTGTTAGGCACAGGGAGATGATTTGCCCAGAATCACAGGATGTTGAGCTTCGTTGCAGAGACTGAAACCCGGTTCCCCAGCTTGGAGGACAACTGCTCTAGGTGTAAGGCTACATCCCCATCTGCTTTTGAACTACAGCACTGTCTAGTAATGTTTTAAAAAGGTGGTGATTGTTTTTTGCTATAGAAGCCCAGCCCCCACCCGAGATCTCCCCCACCCGCAGGCCCATCGGTGTAGCCCTTGGCCACTAACCAGACTGTAATTTTGTCCCCCAAGAAAAGCTTTGTGAGTAACCTTACCTTGGATGAACTCCTGAGTTTAATTGACTATTGGTTTCCTGTTAGGATTCCTATTAATGGCTAAAGAATCATAAAACCTAAATATTGTGAATTTATCCCTTGTAAATCGTGGTCTAGTATTTCGAGTGGGGATCTTTCTGACTGTTTTTTGTCAATTAAATGTGAATTAAAATGTGAAGTTTATTTGGATTACATCAGAGGTCCTTTAGCATAGCTTCGCTATATAAAATGTAGACTTGGCATATTGCCACTTGTAGGTGGTTTGATTATAAATCCCAGTGGGGCTTATCATAATGCAAGAACCAAATGGATTGTTCCAATATGTTGGGTTATGGGACTCTGTCTTTATTGGGTTGTGTCTCAAATGTAAGGTGGGCACTACTTATGCGTTTTTTTTTGTTTCTACATTTTTATAATCAGTGTGGTACAGAAGGGTGAAAGCAGTCCTCTAAATTAAAACTGTAAACATTCTCCCTTCTTTTATAGACATTGTGTAAAATACAATGAAATTGTCTATGCAAATTTTAATGTAGAGATTTATTATTTTGTAGTGCTATGATTGCTTTTAAGTAGGCTGATGAATTATTTAATACGATCTACCAATAAATCGAAATTGAACGGACTTAACATTTGATTGGGCCATACCTGTCTGATAAGATGTGCCCACCCACACATATGGGGTACCGTGTTCGTAAGGAGAACAAATGGGAATGCAGGATTGTAGAACTTTTGCAAGGAAATTCCAGAGATTTGGGCCTTATAAATAGGAGGCAGTGACTTTTCACCCTTGCTTTGATTTTGAGCTTGGATTTCGTCTACATCTTTAGTTTTCAGTCTATCCTGTATGGAAACCGAGCACATTTTTTTTTAAAAGCTGTTGATGTTTGCAGAAAATTCTGGGTATGAGAAATTGCAGCTCTGCATGAGCCACATCATTCTGTTTTCCCCTAGGTCTCAATTTTGAGAAATGCCTAGGGTTGAGCGTTCTCTGGGCACTTGCCAACTCAACAAATCACAAAAGACCTTTGAAAAAAGATATTTGAATACCATTCTGTAGTTGCATTTCTTGCCGTGGCTCAAGCAACTCCAAGCACGGGGGTACGAGGTCTATTGGAAGTGGAAAGGGATTGAATTTTGGTTTCTGAAGCAAAGTTTAGTGTTTGCAGGGGTTTGAAAAAGTAGTGGGATACACACAGGCTACACCACCCGTGACTCAGGTGTCTATGTATGGGGCTGATAGGATTTCCTTGGTCCTGGCTGACCCCAAGGCAAAATGAAGCAGCTACGCATCCCAAACATCGATCTATTCAAGCAATTTCATTGTGGTTTCCACGGTCAAGATTATGGATCTTTTAAGTCTCAGGCCATAGGCCCATCAACATAATTCTGGTCCGTTTTTTTATTGAGAGGAGTGGGGGAACAAGGTTATATGACTCGTCATTACCAGAACATTTCTTGATAGAAATTTGAGAAATTACACCATTTTTGCACAAGGTTTGCCAACTACAAGGTATTTTGGGACCGATAAAATATTGGGATATATGCAAGCCATACTATCCCCAGTTGTCTATTATTCAGAAATGTCTAGGGTTGGTAGATTTCCTAGAGGATCAGGCAACCTTGAGCCCAAATAAATCAGCGCGCTACATTCCAAAAAATCTATTCAATTCCAAGAAACTCTCTTGACGTTTCCAGAGTCGAGTTCATGCACCTTTACTCTCCAGGGCAATAGACTCACCTACAGGGATGGAATACTCTTTTCACGAGGAGAAGCCTGGAAAGGCTCGGTGGTAAGACATTTCTTATTCCACAAAAATTCTAGAACTTTCGGTCATAAAAACGTGAGGACATCCCGTTTTATGAAGGAAGATTTGACATCTACTGGGTATTCTGGGACAGAAAAGTGGTGCGACCCACACAACCCAGACTACCCTGAACTTGAATGCCTTTATAGTTTTCAGAAATGTTTGAAGAGGGTAGGTTTCCTTAGGTGATTGCGAACGACGGGGAGGCCAAATACCACAGGCAATAATAACCAACAGAAAAGTATATCTTGTCCAAACATTTTCTCCCTTCACATGGTTCCACTTTGGGCCTTTGCATTTTGGGTCACAGGCGCCCAACCACACAAGGGTAGTACTTCTTTTACTGGAAGAAGTGTGAACACAGGATGGTTAGACATTTGTTATCTATTTGATTTCTATATAATTTTGGATTCTAATGCAAAGTAAAAAGCGCAATTTGATTTGCTTTCCCTCAGAACCATCACATGGCATTATGGATAATGCAACATTCCAAGTAGTAAAAATAGCCTCTATTTTTAGTCTCGGATTCTTGCGTACATAAAAACGGGAGACAGCCATGACAAGGCGGGCTTTACACCGCGCTGCCATTACGACGCTGCCATCACAACGCAAGTCGTTACAACGACTTGCGCTGGAGGGCGCTCTTGGTAAAGGAATAGTTTTATTTTCTATTACAACACCTTCCCTACTGGATGCACAGGATTGGCTGATGAGACAATTCACCATTTTTTTAAATGACTGAATAGCTAATTACCGAATCGGTATTAAGGATTTGGTGAGAACGATTCGGTAATGGGGAATCAGTATTTGTTTTTACCGATTCATTCAGATTCGCTATTTTTTTGCGATTATTACCATGTAGATGTTGAAGAGCGTGGGGCTGAGCGATGATGCTTGGGGTACTCCGAAGTTGATTTCTGTGGGATTGGGGAGGAAGGGTGGAAGTCGGATTCTTTGTGTACTGCCGGTGATGAATGAGCGAATCTAGTCAAGGGTGGTACCCTGTATGCCGGCGTCGCAGAGTCTGGCATTGAGTATGTGGTGGGAGACGGTGTCAAAGGCTGCAGAGAGGTCGAGCAGGATCAGGGCTGCGGTGTAAATGGACAACTCAACACTCCTGTTGGCCTCTGCCTGCCACCCTGTGAGTCTGTAAATGCCTCGCCTGAGGTCCTTGGGGTTTTTAGAAGTTTACTCCTGTGATGGATTGGGACTTAAAAGACTTAGGTCAGAAGGCAAAATCTTTCATCAAGAAGAACCTAGTTATTGTATCTCACCCGTGCTCCATTGTGGTTAGCAATAAATGTCCTATTCTACCATGACGACTGGGTATCATTCGACATTTGTGCCACTTGACACTGTTTCTAAGTAAAACTTTAAAAATTCATATCTCCGGTTGCCATTATTTGATATTTGCCATTTTGTTTACAACATTTTACTCGGTTTCTAATTAGTTCTGGGAATATTATTATTTTGCAGTTCAACTTTATTACTGTTTTAGTACTCCATAAATACTTTACAGATTGCACTAACCCCTTCCACGCTGATGACCAGCTGGGCTCGTCATGGCGTAGCCTCCTCGCACACGCTGATGACGAGCCCAGCTCGTCACGTAACATGCGATTTGAAAAATCTCAGCGTGCGAGCGGAATTCCGCTAGCGCGCATGAGGTTAAGTTAAGCCTGTCAGGAATATGCCATAGCTACAAGGGGTTTGAACTCCAGTTAGTGTCTTTGAGGGCTCACTTTGACAAGGATTATGATTATTACTTGAGGTGGATATTTATCCCCTCAACTAATAACCCAATTTCATACAATTTCCTATTGAAGGGGGATATTTCATCATTTCTAGTACATAGGGGGCCAACCTCCTCTTCCTATCCTTGAGGTAGCTTGAAGGAAAGGGTTTACAAGTATCGCAGCGTGGAGCCTGGTGCGCTGGTTAATGATAATAAATGTATTCCTAATGTGGGTCATCAGTGTAGATCGGTTTCTTACCACAGGCTGAGGAAGTTTTTAAAATTTATTTTTTTCTCCGTCAGTCATGATACCAGTTGGTGACAGAGTAAAGGCCTTAAGCCGGGAAAGACAACTGGAGATTTCCACGAACCAAATTTACCACAAAAACAACTAGCAGTACACTGAAAGGTAAAAATGGAGCTGGCTAAGCTGTAGAGCAGACCACAAAAGTATCAGGCTAAGGTCAGTGAAAAGTCAGAGCAGAGCTCTTTTCAGAGACTCCCTCAAGCCGACCTGTGGTAGAAGTCTGAGCTCTGGTGGGTTCCAATGGAAGTAGGAGACGATATGACTTCCACCTCATTGGTCGAAGTTTGAATCACTTTATTCCTACTACTATAATTCCATCTACTGGACCTAAAACTAATCCCAAAGTACACATCTTTAGTATTTGACTCACAGGGTAGTAAAGTTGAACAGTCCAAGGCTCACTCAGAGGTGGTGTGGAGTTAACAACTCAGCACACTTATCATCAAGTAACAACAATCAAATTGCTTTTCAGTCAGTACTTAAGGTCACAAAAACAAGAAGCACTTTTAACCCGTTGCATGCTTGTGACAGAACTGCTCCGTCACAAGCCACGGGTGAGCTGCGCTTGTGACGGAACGGTTCCGTCACGGCCCACTCGCCGCGCCTGCGCGGCGTGAATTCCGCGCCTACGCCGACTAATTAATGGGCGGGCGGGATCGTGACAGAACCGTTCCGTCACAAGCGCAGCTCACCCGCGAGCCGAGACAAAGCGGTTCCGTCACAGGCACGGGAACGCCGCGCGACCGCGCCCCCCCCCCCCCTTAGCGCTGCGGCGGAATAGCCGCCGCAGCGAAGGGGTTAATACTACACACACATGAAATATATATTGTACATAAGACACAGAGGATTCCAATTACACACTACCAATGGGAAAAAGCAGTGACTTCTGAACAGTCTCTAAGAAATGCCATTCGCATTTAGCCTGAGAGAAAATCACAGAGAGGATTACTGGAGCGAATCGTGTGAGATTCGCTCTTTCCCCTAGACACAGTCTCAGGTACCCAGACCAGTTAAGTACACTTTTCTCCTCTGTTGCGGACACAATGTACTGCCTTGTGGAGTGGTTTGTGAGGCCTTCCTGTGTAGATGACTTCTGTGCAGTGCGAGCTGGAATGGGCCATACAGTGAATAATGTGCTGCGCACAGCCCACTTGTACAGGGAGAGCAGCCTCGAGTCAGGCCCAGACATCAGGATTTTGGTACACTATCATTGCTTGCACCGCAAACTTAGGTAGATCATGGCAGTGACAGTTAGGTAGAGCTGAACTGTGGGCAGCACAGCTCATACCAATAGAGATCCTTGCAGCTTAGGTCTTTCTCAGGCCCAATCTGAAAACCTCCTCTCAACCAAGCAGGAGCCCCGATCGGGCTCTAGTGGTGATACCACTCCTATTGTCCCATAATTCTCTCAGCAACTGTAAGCTTTCTTGGTGGGCCAACAGTATCCAACACTCGAGAACATCTTACCACTTCTGCATGTCCCACTGCTTGCTCACAAATGGCCATTTTCTTCCTCATGGATTCCCGTACACCATCAGTACAGAAAGTGATTTTGCCTCCACTGGAGACCCACATCTTCACCGTATTGGAGCTGCTTCGCCTTGAAGAGCACCTTCACAGATTTGGTTACTCCTAAGCAGTGTCATCTTCATACACAAGCAGATTTAAAGCCCCCTCCCGCACACTCAATCAATTCTCTCCTAAGTTAATTCCCGACAGCCCCACTTAGCTAGTCAACTCTTCCCCAGGTACAGGTCCTGAATCGGCCAAGAAGGGTTGGTGGTCAGACACCCAACCCTGGAGCTTAAAGCAGTGTACCTGGCCTCTGGTATAGACCTGCAAGCTTTTGATCAGAAAAACTTGGCACAATGATTGAAATGTTCTGCCTCATTTTATACACACGCTGCAGTGTATTCCAGCTGTTCAGTTCTGTAACCAGTTATGTGCAGTTCTGCACTGCTGTGATTTCCACTTAGTCTTTTCCAGCCATGGACTTTGTGACAAGTATGAGCAGGAAGGCTGGGAGGAGCTGGGAGCCTCCTCTCCGACTAACCCAAAACATGAGCACAAAAGCAAGTGACCCAGCCCCATTTAACTACCTATTATAAAGTGGAAGGTATCCTTTCCAGAGAATCATGGGCCAGAAAGCCGAAAGGGGACATTTATAGCTTCAAAGGGGCCCTCTGACCTCTTCCCTAATTTTAGCACCACTACTCTGACTCGCTGAAATGCTGGGGTCGAGCCCTGCCTACCCAGCGACACTCTAGATCTGCTCGCCTCAAATGTCTGTTTTTTTCTATCAATACTGTGCCTGGAGTGATAAATGGCTTTTGTCTTTTTACAGCTCAGCAGACATTTGAGGCGAGCAGATCTAGAGTGTCGCTGGTGTCGAGAGTGCTCGAACAGGAGCTGCTTTCTGCCTAAACTGAACTACCCAGAGTTCTCTTCTTTTTTGCATAATTTTGTGTCACTCTATGCCTGAAAGGTTTTTGTTTTGACTTATACTGGGTGCTCCCTTGTGTCTGGACAAAGCTATACCTCTCTGAAGAGCTCTAATTAGAGCGAAACACTGTGTCAGGGGTTGCTTTTATTCATTTCAGGTTGGCTTGGTTGGTATTTTACCAAATCAATGCTGTTATACTGTGTCTGGAGTGATAAATGGCTTTTGTCATTTAACAGCTCGGCAAGGACAGCACTGAGCTAGTCCTAGGCTTAAAAACTTTGCTGTGGGAATGGCAAAAGACTTTGTCCATTTCTATCTTGGCGTGGATAGCACTGTGCTAATCCTATGCTTAAAAACTTTGATAGAAAAGCAGACATTTGAGGCGAGCAGATCTAGAGTGTCGCTGGTGTTGAGAGTGCTCTAACAGGAGCTGATTTCCACCTAAACTGAGAACTACCCAGAGTTCTCTTGTTTTTTGTGTGTGTATATATATATATATATATATATATCTCTCTCTCTCTCTCGCGGGAAAGAACAAGAAACTCAGAAGAAAGAAATTCAGCTTTTTATTCATAAAGTGCTCAAGTGTTACGATAAAATAAGATTTTAAAGATAAAAACAGCCTATGTGTTTCGCCCCTATTCACGTGGGACTTCTTCAAGGCGACACTCACTAATACGTCAGGTTCTATCTTCAAACCCCAGGTTGTATGTTTGACACTCTATCAGCTGTTACATCCTCATGTAATTCCCCTGTTAGTTCAATGTCTATTAAGCCTGCAAGCAGAGCAAACAATTCAGAAACTGCAAATGGAATTGGTTGCGCTGCTCAGCAACTCAGTCACTTGTTCTTACTCATGGATTACTTTGAGCAGGTCTCCTTCGAATGCATATTAGTCGTTTCGCTTCAGCCAGGGAGCCTGCAAGCTTTTTTTGCAGGTTAGATGGTGAGGCAACGCAGTCCACACCTTCAGTCTTAATGAGCGCTTCCCTTTGGTACCAACGTAATTGGGTCAAGGTAGCACGGCTGGTACATGGCACAGACCCTCCAGCATTTGTGCCCTCCAAAGCCAATCAGGCTTACAACCGCAAGGTGCTTTCTTGATCTTCTGGCACCAGTGGCATTAGTTCATGGCCCATAATGTCGGACAGTCATGCCTGATTTGCGGTCTGGAGCAGTTATGAAAGCCTGAATTGTGAGGAGGGACCGGGAAACCCACTCACAATACCAGTCACTCCTGGCTCTGCTCTCCAATACTGTGTGCTTTTTCTGGGTGCTGTACACTCTGAAAAAATGCATGGATTATCTTCTTGGACAGTAATTCCTTCTGCAGGGGCAGGCACATTTCTTCCCTTCCTCACCAGGTAGGTAGGCTCCTAGGCCTCCAGCAGAACCTGGGCTCCTACAGCAAAAAAATGTGATTTCAGGTTATGTCTCTTCGTCTCAGGGAGACCCTGATCCAGGCCAGGTTATATAGCAGCTGTTAAAGTATTCTGTGGAGCGCTCCCTTACATGGCCAAGAAGAATGCAGCTCTGGACAAAGTGGGGTGGGATTTGGATCCCACTTTCATCCACATTTTCCAGACACGGGATAGGGAATCTGCTGTCTCAAACTTTAAAACCAGTTTAGTCTGGTTTTCTTGTCAAGTTTCCTTCTCAGGCTCTCCAGACAGCACCTTTGGATAAAGAGATACTTCACATGGCAGGTACAACTCTGGCTACCTCCAAGGAGAAGCGTGCAACACATGGACAAAATGAAGTGTGACGTCTATGTACCTGCCATTATCATACTTTAAGTAGTAATGAGGGAGAGCTGAATGTGCAGACCTGGTGTAGAAACATACCTGGAACAATAGAAACAGCTGTCCCAGCCTCCACACCAACCATCTACCAAATGAAAGTGCTCAGGAAGAATGTAACAGCAGCTCTTTGCTAACAAAGTCTACTTGAAATTTCTACGGTAGTCCTACTTCCACCCTCCTCACTCAGGACCCAGAAAAGGGAAAGTAGTCATCTGTCTAGTAGGACGGCACACTTGGTGCACCCCTCCAGGTCACAAGAGATGTCCTAGACCTCATGCTGTTAGAGATGGGCTTAGGCCTCTCTGCACACGCTAGGTTAGCATGACACCTGGAAACAACTAGAAGTCATGTTACCAGATTCATAAGAAGTTGGGCACTCAGGACAGGGAAACAACACCTGTATTTGGGGACTTTCTCATCCCAACAAAAAAGAAGACATGATAAGATCAATAAAAGCATTGCACACAATACCTGAAAGTTTTTCTGAGCACCCCTAATGCAAGGCAAACAGCTGAAGCAATAAAATAATAAAGATTAAACCACAATAAAACATATCAACTGTTCGGAAGATGACGCTTACAACAGAAAACATTCAAGTAGGCTTGGAGGGGGGCAGAAAGTTAAGTTTAGCTATTAAAGAATCTTCTGTTCCTCTGGCACCGTATTTTTTCACTTTGTTTCAACAGAAGATGATATCCATAAGTAGACTCCAAAGCTTAAAAATATACTCATTTCTTTTAGACCACATTTTTCTTTCTACATACTTTTATATGGAGCTAGCTTTTTAACTGAACTGAAACCATTACATTTCCCGTCATCCATCTGCACAGGAAGTTACATTCCTTCCAACATTCTCTCGGCTTCAATCTACTCTTCAGGACGTCCCATCCCCCAGGAGTCCCCAGCAAAGGCGGGCTGCTGACAAGGGCAACGTCTATGGTGACCAGGAAGAGCATGGGGCTAGACACCTATTCCACTAACACTTACAAGGTAACTTAAAATGATGTGCATCACCCACCAACTAATACTGCCAATCTCCACAATAAGACCCAGATATAGACAACCCATAAGCATTAGTACAGTACACAGAGCCAACCTCTTAACCATCAGCTAAGCTACCACATACCCTCAAACTACCAAACTACAGAACATACTTTCCAACTTGGGCTCATTAAATGCTCACTCTGCAGTACTACATGGACCAGACATTGTAGACCTCATCAACTATCAAAAGCTTGATGCCGCCTTCATCACAGAAACACGGTTCATGCCCCTACCTTCACATACTCTAGACATCCTTCTCCCACAGGTTACAGCCTCTACTGTGTGAACCATGCATACAATAAGAAAGGAGGACTTGCTCTCATCCATAAGTCCTCCAGGTCCTGCACCTTAGGCAAGCAAATCACATTCAACTCATTGGAACTGCTGACATGCCACTGCCCACTCTCTGTAAATCTGACCGTCACCTTCTATTTCAACTACAGGCCTCCTGGGCAGAACAAGGATTTCATTGATGAATTCAAAGTCCTCACCACCTCGTCTATCTGACATGCTCATACCATTATCTTGGGTGAATTCCACACCCCAAACCGTCTTCAGTCTTATCAATCCACTCAATGCAGGACAACATGTCACACAACCGACACACTCAAAGACCAAATCATCTGCTTTGTCTTTTCAACATCACCAACAATCCAATGCAACCATTCATATCCTTCAACTGGATCAACCGCTTTGCCAACCCATATTTCCCTGCTCAGCGTTATCCCAACAAACCAAGGTCAACACAAAAGGCCAAACCTTCCGATCCTTTAAAGACTTCTCCATAGACAAGGAGTAGGTTCTTTTCTGTAACTCCAGTTCTGTAGTAGGGGATCTCTGTGTATAGTCATAATCTAGTGAATAGTCCCGCCCATGTGCGTGGACCCCGGAGCAATCAAAAATAATCTCTTAAAGTGTCGAAAAAATGCAGAACTGCACAGACACTTAAGAGAGAATTTAAAGACATATAATGCAGCCTATAACAGGCTACACTGTCCAGTACTTCAGCTAGAAATTCCACCAAAAATCCACAAAACAGCAAAGCCTGTCCAGATTTCCCTTGCCCTCTGCAAAAACCCCTCTGGATGATAGAGAGGAAGACATGGACAGACAAGCCCCATAGGCTGCCATTATGTGGCTCAGAATAGGATACTGTGCCTTTAAGAGAACTTTCCAGAACTTCACAGTATCCCAGAATGCCCTGCAAGTCCCTCTTACTTTCAGTTCTTTTTGAAGGCGTAACACGCCAGAACTGTAGCATTCTTTACATGAATATCTGTCTCCACCGGGGAGGAGGGCGGGCGCTTATGACTATAACAGAGATACCCCTACTACAGAACTGGAGTTACAGAAAATAAACTACTCCTTCTGTAGTAGGGGATCTCTGTGTATAGTCATAATCTAGTGAATAGAATGGCAAGCCCATCCCCACACCAAAGCGGCGGTGGAGAAAAGAAACCAACACCACTATTGTGCGAACAAATTCCGCAGCAAAGCCTGTCCAATCTGAGCATCCGCCCTGGCATCAGTGTCCAGTCAGTAATGCTTAGCAAAGGTATGAACCGACTTCCAAGTGGCGGCCTTGCAAATTTCTGCAATCGGCACATTACAGAGCAAGGCTGTCGTGGCAGCTTTGCCCCTGGTGGAATGAACCTTAGGCTTACCTCCTAAGGTCTTATTAGATTTCTGGTAACATAGTTGTATGCAGGACACAATCCACCTAGAGATGGACTGCTTAGAGGTCGCAAGACCCATCCTGACTGATCCATAATTAATAAACAATTGGTCTGACCTACGAATACCTTTGGTCTTATCCAGATAAAATTTCAACACCCTCCTAACATCCAGGGAATGTAGAGACCTTTCCGCTGGAGATGAAGGATTCTGAAAAAACGTAGGCAAAGTTATAGTTTGGTTGACATGAAAGTCAGAAATAACCTTGGGAAGAAATTTAGGGTGAGTACGCATAACAACCTTAGCAGCATGAAATACAGTATAAGGTTCATTACAACACAACGCCTGAATTTCACTCACCCTGCGGGCCGATGTAATGGCCACGAGGAAC
The DNA here is from genome assembly GCF_964263255.1 of Lissotriton vulgaris. Lineage (NCBI taxonomy): Eukaryota > Metazoa > Chordata > Amphibia > Caudata > Salamandridae > Lissotriton > Lissotriton vulgaris. Next base: position 1,314,295,104 of record NC_141689.1, read on the forward strand.
GCCGCCTTCCAGGACAGGTGCTGCAACGAAGCCTTATGAATGGGTTGAAAAGGCTCCTTCATCAAACTGGACAGCACCACATTCAATTCCCATGAAGGCGAAGGAAGCCTGACAGGAGGGAACACTTTCTTCAAGCCTTCCAAAAAGTCTTTGATCACAGGGATCTGGAAGAAGGAAGTCTGTGAAGGGCTTTTCCTGTAGGCAGTCAACGCAGCGAGATGAACCTTAATGGAATGAACATTAAGGCCAGACCGCGCCAAATGCAGAAGGTAAGGAAGGATGACATCTTCCTTGCACGTCGTTGGGTCAAAGTTCCTGGACACACACCAGATACAAAACCTCTTCCACTTGTAAACGTAGGAAGTCCGAGTGGAAGGTCTCTTAGACTCCTTCAGTATGTCCATGCAATCTTCGGGCAGATTCAAATGGCCATATTGCACTCTCTCAGGAGCCATGCCGCCAAACTCAAGGACGAGAGGTTGGGGTGCAACATCTGCCCCCCGAACTTCGTGAGAAGGTCCGGCCTGCACGGCAACCGTATGTGTGGAAGGAGGGACCGGTGTAGAAGGTCCGTGAACCACCACTGTCTGGGCCATTCCGGGGCAATCAGGATCATCCGTGCCCTGGACCGGGACAGCTTGATGAGCACCACTGGAATCAGGGGAATGGGCGGAAAAGCGGAAACAAAGCTGTTCGACCAGTTGATCCAGAGTGCATTCCCCAGCGTCCCTTGCTGGTAGTACCTGGAGGCGAAGTCTCGGCATTTGCTGTTTTCGGCGGTGGCGAACAGATCTACGTCTGGAGTCCCCCACCTTTCGAAGACTTATCCTAGTACGTCGTCTTTTATGACGCATTTGTGGTTTTCCTGAATCAGTCTGCTCAGTGCTTCCGCCTGAACATTCTGCCCACCTGGCAGATGGGTAGCCGTTATCGTCAATCCTCTGGCCAGAAGCCAGCGCCAGATCGTCTGCGCCTCCTGAGACAGGGTGCGCGATCTCGACCCCCCCCTGCTTGTTGAGGTAATACATCGTGGTCGTATTGTCCGTCTGTACAAGCAGAGAGTTGGTTCGGAAGGACGGATGAAAGGCCTTCAGTGCCAAGTGAACAGCTCTGAGTTCCAGGAAATTGATGTGATACGTGGACTCCGTCTGAGACCACGTTCCTTGAATCTGTAAGTCTCCCGAATGCGCTCCCCAGCCTTGGAGAGAAGCATCCGTCACGATAGTCTGAGTAGGAATGTCCTTGTGGAAGGGAACCCCTCTGAGGAGATTCTCCGCTGAACACCACCACTTCAGAGACTGAAGAGCATGCAGAGACAGTCGTATCTTGTCGTCCCAAGATCCTTTCCTCTGGTCCCATTGGTCCTCCAAGCACTCCTGCAGAGGTCTCATGTGTAGTCGTGCATGAGGAGTGAGGAAGATAGAAGAGGCCATCGACCCCAGTAGAGAAGACACCGTCCTCACTGTTGTAGATGGAGCGGTCATAAGAGCCTGAGCCTTCCGAAGGATCGATCGCCGTCGCTCCTCCGAAGGAGACACGCTTGCTGACAGCGTATTGATGGTGGCTCCCAAGTATTGAATGCACTGGACCGGGATCGGGACAGACTTGGACATGTTGATGTGCAACCCCAACTTGTTCAAGAGAACGCACGTCTTCTGGAAGTCTGCTTGAGCTTCCGAGAAGGAGGAGGCCTTGATCAACCAATCGTCCAGGTACGGGTAGACAAACACCTTGTTCTTCCTGAGGTGTGCCGCTACCACCGCCATGCACTTCAAGAATGTCCTGGGCGCAGACTTCAGCCCGAAAGGCAGCACTGTGTATTGGTAATGGTTGGTGCCGACTAGAAATCGCAGAAACTTCCTGTGTTTGTACGCGATGGGCACGTGGAAGTACGCATCCTGTAGGTCTATGGCACAAAGCCAGTCCCCCTGTTGCAACTGAGGATAAATCAGATGCAACGACAGCATGCAAAACTTTTCTCTGCGAATCCACTTGTTTGCCTGCCGCAAGTCCAGAATGGGCCTGAACTCGTTCTTGTCCTTCTTGCAAACCAGAAAGAAACGGGTGTACAGACCTCTTCCTCTTTGAGACAGAGGGACGTATTCTATCGCCCTTTTCCTTAACAGGATATCGGCCTCCGCCTGGAGCTCGCGCAGTTGATACTGCGAGCTGACTGGAGGGATCGCTGGAGGAGGGCTGATGAACCGAAGACTGTATCCATCGCAAACAATATTCAGCACCCACTTGTCCTGAGTAATTTTTCTCCACTCTGCCAGAAATAAATTGAACGCTTCCCCCCACCGGAGCGGGTAACGGATGAAGGGGAAGTAACCGCTCAGGGTCGAGACCCGGCCGGGCCCTTGTTGGCGGCAGAGGACTGTTGTCCTCCTCTACCCTTCTGACGTTTCTGGAAGGGTCTCCGGAACTGCTGCTGCTGTTGCAGCTGCTGTCCCGAAGACTACCCCCGTCCTCTTCCCTGTGCGCTGTAGCGCCTCTGGAAAGGCCTGAAGGATTTCTTCTCTTTGGGCTTCTCCAAGCCCACAGCCGTCAGGGTCTCTGCCTCTGCCTTCATGCGGGCCATCTCATCATCTGCGTGTTTACCGAAAAGGGTCTCTCCGGAAAAGGGCAGGGTTGGCCACCCGCTGCTGGGCCTCCGGCTTGAGTGACGTGAGCCGTAGCCAGGCATGCCGCCGCTGGTTGATTCCATGACAGTAACCATGTGCGGCCAACAGGGAGGTGGTGTCCGCCGCTGCACTGATCACCTGGTTTGAAACCAGCATCCCTTCCTTGAGGATCTCCTGGAAGTCCTCCCTCTTGTCTCTCGGTAGCAGTTCCACAAACTGTTGAAGGGAGTCCCACAGCACCCGGTCGTAACTGCCTAGCAGAGCTGTATCGCTGGCAGCTTTCATGGCTGCGGAAGCGGTCCCACACGCTTTCCTTCCTGCTGAGTCGATCCACCGACTCTCCTTATCTGGCGGGACAGTGGATGACGGGGAGGTAGAATGTAATTTCCTGGCCGCCGTCACAATCACCGAATCCGGTACCGGATCCATTCTCAGGAATGCAGGGTCCGAATCCGGGGCCCTGTACTTCTTCAGAAGCCGGGACGGAGCGGCCTTCACCACCGCTGGCGTGAGGAACAGCTCCTCCGCAGGTTCCTTCAATCCAGGCACCAGAGGCAGAAGAGGGCGAGACAAGTGCTTCTTGTGAAGCGTCTCGAATATCACGGACGTCGTAGGTGTTGGAGCCGTCACCGTGATACCTAACTTCGCCGCCCCCCTCAGGAGAACTTCCTGGAACGTGGCAATGTCGTCCACTGGAGAGATCCTGGTCTCAGGAGAGTCCGATAAGGTCGGCGAGTAGGAAGTATGGGTCCTGTAAGAGTCCGTGCGGGACCTAGACCCCCTCCTTCTATGGCGACGCCTTGATCTGGTGGAGGATCTAGGACGACTCCTTGATCTTACTCTCCGTCCGGAGCGTGACCGGGACCTCCTCGGCCGAGGACGATCAACCGGGTCCACCGGAACGGGTGACTTGGGTTTGGACGGAGCCTTTTGTCTAGGCGTACCCTTCGGAGGCGTCGGAAGCTTAGGCAACGAAGTCGACCTCGGCGGAACCGGAGGTGGCTTCTCAGGCAACCCTGATCCAGGCTGCGGTGGAGGCAACGGAGGCGGAGTAGGTGTCCTCGGACGGGGACCCCTCGGTAACGGAGGAGGGGGAGTCATCTTCACCGACGGGGTATACACCTCGGAATACACCGAGCGCGGCGAACCCCCTTCATTTCCAGCCTGGGACGTAGGCGAACCTCCCACGGCGTCAGGTCTACTTCCACCTCTTTTCGGCGTCGAAGAACGGCGACCATACGGCGAGCGTCAGCCCCTGGACGTCGAGCGTCTCTTCCTCAGCGTCGAACGCCTTCGGCGCCTCGACGGCGCCCTTCCGAGCCTCGACGGAGACCTTTTGCGCCTCGACGTCGAACCTCAGTGCCTCGACGTCGAACCTCGGTGCCTCGGCGGCGACCTCATGCGCCTCGACGGCGACCTCATGCGCCTCGACGGCGACCTGGGCTTCGACGGCGACCTTGACTGAGAGGAACTCACCGACGACGCCCACATCCTCTTCGCCGACGGCGAACGGCGGTATCGCCTCAACGGCGAGCACCGATGCCTGGCTTGTCGACGCCGATCACTTGACGTCGACGCCGACGAGGACAACGATGACACAGACACCGGAGACTTCGAAGGTCTGGTAACATCCCTCGACGCCGAGCCTCGACGTCGTTTCATCTCAGACGATGGGGAACAGACCGCAGTCATTCCTCTCGACGCCGTAGTGGGCGCAATGGACCCAGGCGGAAAATGGTGACGTTTGCTGGTCTTCCTGCCCCTCGGGAGCCCCCCAGGGGCCTCAGCATGGGCAGAAGAAGCCCCTCCAGACCCACCTTGAGCCTTCAGTCTTCTTTCCTCGAGACCCTGAAGTCTGATCTTCTTCCTTTCCCTCAGGGTCCTTCCAGAGAAGCCTTGGCAGATAACACACTCCTCTGGAACATGAGAAGCTGGAAGGCAGAGGATACACACCTCATGGTGGTCCAACCTGGCCTTCTTCTTGGAGCACTCCGGGCATTTGTCGAATAAGGCAGGCATATTCGACAAAAACAGAGTGAGAAAACCAAGAAGAAAAGCCCCACAGTACAATAAAGTACTTAAACTGTGAAAAATAGTGAAAAAACAACAAATAAGTCCCAAAAAGGGAGAGCTCAATGCTCCAGGGTCCTGCTAGCAGGAGCCGGAAAAAAGAACTGAAAGTAAGAGGGACCTGCAGGGCATTCTGGGATACTGTGAAGTTCTGGAAAGTTCTCTTAAAGGCACAGTATCCTATTCTGAGCCACATAACGGCAGCCTATGGGGCTTGTCTGTCCATGTCTTCCTCTCTATCATCCAGAGGGGTTTTTGCGGAGGGCAAGGGAAATCTGGACAGGCTTTGCTGTTTCGTGGATTTTTGGTGGAATTTCTAGCTGAAGTACTGGACAGTGTAGCCTGTTATAGGCTGCATTATATGTCTTTAAATTCTCTCTTAAGTGTCTGTGCAGTTCTGCATTTTTTCGACACTTTAAGAGATTATTTTTGATTGCTCCGGGGTCCACGCCCATGGGCGGGACTATTCACTAGATTATGACTATACACAGAGATCCCCTACTACAGAACCTATTGCTTCAACTCCACTCTCACCAAACCAACTCCACATCCAATTCCAACACCTTTTAAAGCAACTTTAACAATTTTTTGGTAAGCTATGTGAACGTCCATGTCCCAATTACAAGACAAATCCTTCAGCACTGTGGTACTCTAAAGACCTTGTTCACAAAAAAAATCATCAACAGACAGGAAGGAAAATGGAGGAAAAACAGAACTCCCGAAGACCAATTGATACTGATGTCACTCCGTCCATCACACAGATAGCTCATCACAATAACAAAAGCAATGTACTATTGCAACACCATCAGTGAGGCTCCCAAGAGAAGAATCGAGCATTGCATCAACCCACTGCCACACCCACCTATTACCCACTCCACAAATGATGCAATGCCATCAACCACTTCTTCTAGTGGGAAACAATACAGAAGATCTGACAGCACATTGGCAACATCAAGCATGCTTCACCTTTTCCAACCACCTTTTCCTGGAAAATCCCACAATGCCCACCATTCAAAGACCTATCACTCCCTGATCTCTCAATAAGAAGTGGTTTTGAGAACTCCCTCAAATCCACTTCTTATGAAGATGACTTACCATTGTTTTTCATCAAAGCTCTGGGAATGCTAGTTTATGTCTACTTACCATTGCTATCACTCAAGGTATTTTTCCAGAAGTTCTGAAGAAAGGTAAGAACCTTCTGCTCCTAACTAAAGAATCCTACACTAGACCCTGATGACCTCACCAACAACCAGGCCCATCACTCACCTACCGTTCATCACAAGATCATTGAAAAGGCAATCTACGATTAACTCCAAGATCTTCTGAATCATAACCATCTCTTGCATGATTACCAGTCTGGCTTAAGATCATGCTGCAGCACAGAGACTGCCAACTTACACATTGTAGGCCATGCCCTCTTGACCACAGATGACGCTGACCCATTCCTCATGATACTGCTGAACCCAGCTGCCTTCAACACAGTCTACCATCCCACTCTCAAATGGACCCTTGAAACTCAGATGGGAGTCACTAACAATGTTGTTCACCTGTTCTGATACACTTTTAACCAACACAAGTTTGTTTACGTGGGATCCACCAGGTCACAAAAGATCCCTTACACCAGTGGTGTCACCGAGGATTTTCATACAGTTTCTTCTCATCTCCAACTTTAACATGAAGCAGCTTGGTGCTTTATTCATAGAAAATAGAATCAAGAGTCACAATAAGTTGAAGATACAAAACTCTACTTTAAATCTCCTCTGCCTCAAACACCAAGGACTCAAACACTGCTTGCACATCATTCAGACAAGGGTGTCCAGGGCCTATCAGAAGTTCAAACTAGCCAAGTCAAAATTCCTGTTATTCGCCAAGAGAAATAACAAAATACAGTCCAAACCTGGCTCAATTACATGACCATTGATGGATTCAAACTCCAATATTCACTGAACACCAAAAAAACACAAGAACAGCTGCTACCAGCTTTCTTTTCCAGAAAAAGTCAAACTGTTTCTTCCTGAAAGTCACTTCTGAACCGGTGTTCAAGACCCTATACCTCGCACCTAGATGGTGGTAATACGCTACTCCATTGACTCCCAGACTCCACACTGGCACCCCTTAGATCAATATTACATGCCATAGCAGATCTCATCCAGAGCCTGAAGAAATAGGATCACACCACTCCCATCTTGATGGAACTCCATCGGCTCTCCTTGCTAGCCCAGAACATCTTCAGAACTAGCTACATCATGTACACACAAAAATCATGACTACGGCTCCAGCTTATCGTGCAGACAAGGATAAGCTGCTCACCTGTAACCCTAGTTCTCTTCAAGTAGGGATATATATTTCCTTTTTTTTAGAACTAAAAAATGCAGCCTTAACCAAAAAGGCTAGACAATGCTTTCTTAAGTGCATTTGTTTTAATACACAGATCTGCTTTCAATTTTCTTAATCTCAATTCTAGGAAGAGAGCCAGGTAAGCAAAGAAACAATCTATTCTCTCTTTATTGAAGCCGCCATTGGGGACTCCGCTGTTGTGCCCGCAGTTTCCCTGCCAGATGACAACAAGTACCAGCCGCTCTAGCGCTATTTAATCACCACGCCTGCCCGCAGGGACGGCCACAGGTCATGTGTCAGCCGTATCTATGAGGACACCGTTCCTGTCTGCCGCGGATCCAAGAATTCTTTCGGGACCGCCTGCTAATCCTTACTACCTGCCGTTCGGGCAACGTACTTACTCAACTGTCTCCCACCGTGGACGACGACCATAACTGCTGGTGAATTTTAACGTGGAAACCCCATTCTCTGCAACGGACGGCACTCCGCCGAACAAGAACTTACAGAGTAAATTCACGATGTCAAAACCACTGGCGTAATCAAGCTCCGCTAAGCACGCCGTCTCTTAATTAAAAGGTAAATGGTCATGCTCACAATTGGTCCTAGTAATTCACATCTCACGCACGTTTCAAATTAAACTGATGCCCACAAACCCCGCCCAGACCCGCATGGACAGTCACTGTCTGCTCGGCGCTCCACCAGTCACCCCATCACGTTAAATCCGAATCCGCCTTGAAGTCCCCGTACGCACTGCGTCTTCGAGGCGCATCAATGTTCCCACCAGGCATAGTATTTGTATAAAGTCCTGATGATGATCCCACTGTATCTTTTAGCGCGGGATCGAAACTTCGACCTTTTATAGTAGTTATACAGTACAACCAACGTGTATCAATTGCTGTATGTACTACTCTGGCAAAACACTTGTATTGCTGATCTAAAAGTGTCCAGTTTGCTCTTTTCCTCTTTTGCCTGCAAACTTTTCCTTTCTCATAATCACTTCTTATTCTTCTACTCTTTCTGTTCTGCGGTAAGGCACAGGATTGTGCTCTTTATTTCTTGTAATGTTATTTATGCACTAAACAATTTTACCATTGTTAAAAATAAATTCCATGTCCGGCTGAACTTGGATAAATACATAAGCGGCTCATCAAGGCTTGTCTTATTACCAATATGTTATATCTCTAAACTGCTTTGGACCACTGTCCTTTTGCAATTGATAAAACCCCTTGGTCCATAGCCAATTATAGGGTCCCCCTTGTTTTCGCTAAAAACTTAGAGGCATTATTAGTAAGGAACAAGTCAACTTCAGTTGGATAATTCCTAATTACCCAAGAGGCAAGCAAAATATCCCCAATTGCAAAATCTATAAAGACTATGACTGCACCCCAAAACTTGGCACCCCGATAGACATTAACTCTGCCATTAGCACTGACGAGACTAACATCCTGACAGCCGACATATCCAGCGGATTCGCCCAAAGCTACCCGAGCCCACCCTGTGCCAAAGAATTAAATAAAGTGGTTGATAAAACCAATACATTAATGGATAACTTTAATGGTGCAAAAACTGGGCAAAACAGATTACCTCCAGGGAAGGGCAGTCCAGGAGCCAACAAGAAGAATGAAAGATCGGCCTGTGGAGCATTGACGGCTGGAACTCAGACTTTACATTTGCCCCCAGGGCTGTTCCCCTGGTGGTGGTATTGGTAAATGTGCCACCACTGCGGGAGGGTCAGGCAGAATCAACATCTCAACTAATGTCTAAAGCCATGCATTGGGTGGTCCAAAAATTGGAGAGGGAGGGGGGCCTAGGCAGGAATCTACAAAGTCAAATGATTATGGCTAGAAGAGTCACTTGGGTAGGGCCCACAGGGAAAGAAATGTGGGGAGATTGTGTGGTCAAACTTTAATCATGGTTTTATTGTCAGATTCCTTTTGGACAATTTGGGTAATGTCTCTGACCGAGACTCCAATATTACTGTGTTACCATTGGGCTTCTTTTATAGACCACTCTTCCAACAAGCAACAGGGAGCTGCCCCCAACATATGGAGACAGACACGGCGGGCCTTGTGAGGGATCCCCATGTTAACAGATTTGAGACTTGAAAATAGATTTGCACCCCTCTCTGATCTAAAAGCCTGCGACTGACTAAAGTCTGTGAAACTAAGTCACACAGAGAGTAGTGAGAATCAGCACATCTTGGCCCCCCTGTTACCGGCAATATAGCACAGATACCAACAGGGGAAACAAAAAGTGGTCTTAAAATTAGCTTAATGGAATGTAGCTGGTATTGTTCCCAAACTGAGCGATAATAACTGGCTAAGTGCATGGCAAGAGCATGAAATTGTATGTTTTCAGGAAAGGTGGACTGTGGGGCCAGTGTACATCAATGGCTACCGCACCTTCCAGACTAAAGCCACACCATCAATTTGGGGAAGGGCAAAGGGAGGCATTTTGACACTAATCAGAAATGATCTAAAGGTCAATGTGAAAAAATGCGATTGTATAAATTCAAATTTCCTTATCTTGACATTGGAGATACAACAGGAAGGGATTTGGTTATTAGTACATTTTTACAATAACTGATTTGGCCCAAAGATGCACCTAAATGTGGGTGAAGTCTTTATAAGGCAATAGAAAACATTGTACTAAATTTAAAGGGTGTGAATGCCAATATTATTTGGATGGGTGATTTTAACATTCACCCATGCGATTACAATACACTCCCAGTTTGTGGACTAGAGGATATGGGGGGGGTAACCCTATATATCACTTTACTCATAAGGAGTATGGCAACTCCCTAAACAGGTTATCAGTCTCCCCAAATATGGAAGTAGTCTGTGATACAGATATTGCTATAGAAAACACAGGGGGAACTTTCCACCGAAACAGGCAGGAGTCAACGATTGATTATATACTTTTAATGACCCCCTTCAGATTAAGGGTTTCCAGGGTAGGAAACGGTTTTATAACTTTTAGTGATCATTCTATTTTATCTATGGAGATGAAAGTATCTATATGGGACACACATAACCACAAACAAGTTAGAACTCCAATAGTGGCAAGGAAAAATGGAGTTCAACTGAACACGCATTGATGGAATAAAGAGGACTTCAGATGTTATAATAAATATACAAGATAACATATTACTGTGCCTAGATCCAGAGGCTGATGCAGGGGGAGTGGTGTAGGCTTTCTGTGATATTCTAGAGAAGGTATAACTGGACCGTACTCGCACAAAAAAGTTGAATAAAGAAAAGGACAGGGGTTGGTTTGATTCACCTTGCTCTAAAGCAAGGAAGGCATTGACCTTCGCTTTGAAAACTAGGCCCAGAGTTCCGGAAGAGATAAAAACACTACGGGCCTCGTACAAATTGGTACGGAAAAAAAGAGAAAGGGCCATTAAGGAGAACTTATGGGCAGATCTTGCCAAGGCGGCTAGTACAGGAAATAGCCAAGATTTTAGGAAATTGGTAAATGCATCTCATTTTAAAAACCATAACGACCCCACAATAGATACAAATGTGGATGAGGAAACTTGGGTATCCCATTTTGAAAACATCTTTGCTTTAAAATCTAACTCTCCAAACCCCTCCATGACTGAAGAGCAAAACCTTTATGACCCTCTCGTATTTTCACTCAACGAAGTCAAAGTCGGACTAGAATCCTGCAGTTAGGGAAAGCCTCCAGGTCCGGATGGTTTCCCAATCGATTTTTTCCAGGAAAACCTAGATCTATGGGCACCGCTCCTGACAAATGTAATGAATAGTATAGTTCTAGTAGGGCCACCCCCATCATGGTCAACAGGTGTGATCGGACCAATCCATAAAAAAAAGAAACGGGGATAATCCAAAGAATTATAGACCAATTTCCTTATTGGACACAAAATCTAAATTGATGGGTCGCCTCCTCCTCTCTAGGCTAGAGGGGTGGGCAAAGGAAAAGAACATCTTGATCCAGGCCCAGTATAGATTTCAGCAGGGTAGGGTACCATGGATCAGTGCTTAAACTTAGCACGGACCATAGAAAAATGTACTAGGATGAAGGGAGAAAGGATTTACATGGCTTTCATGGACCTGACACCCGCATTCGATTGTGAGGGCCATGCTAAGCTATGGAATATTATGGAGGTGATGGGGATCGACCAACCAATACTAGACTTCATTAGACAATCTTATTTAAATGCTGTGGTAACAGTCCGTTGTACCAAGGATGGAGACTATACACGCCCCTTCAAAATTCCTAGAGGAGTAAGGCAGGGCTGTGTACTTGCCCCACTCCTATTTTCCCAATATTCTAATGGAGTCGAGAAAGCATTCACTATGGCCTCCCAGGATGTCCCTGTTTTTTACTCCCAACTATTACCAATATTGGCTTACGCGGATGACGCGGTCTTAATCGCCAGAACAGGACTTGGTTTACAACGATTGATAAATGCATATGTCTCCTTCATGGATTCCTTTCACCTGAAGGTAAACCAAACCAAATCCTTTGTGATAATAGCGGGGGCGAAAAACAAAGACAAAATACCTTATCTGCACGGGGTTGCCATAAGAATAGAGGAGGTGGATTCTTTCCCTTACCTGGGGGTCCTCTTTGAAAAAGACCTTTCTTTCATGGTCCAAGTTGATAGAAGGAAGGAAGTTGGCAATGGATAGAGGTATCTCTGCTGTCCAATCCTTCACTCGGAAATTGAGAGCTAAACCTATTCTACCCATGAAAAACATCTATCAGGCCAAGGTAAAGGCAGCAGCGACCTATGGAGCGGGTGTGTGAGGAATGGTAACATCGACACCACTCCAATCCACTGAAAACAGTTTTTAAAAAATCCATAGTAGGCCTTCCTCCCTCGACTTCTAAATATATCTTACATTCAGAATTGGCCATATCCTACATTTCCGATTCTATACAGCTAGCCCCGATTCTCCACTGGCACTCAATCTGGCGGAGAGATACAGTAACACTCACCCAAACAATAATAAAGAGTTGTTTAAGCATGGATAAGTGGAAGACCTCTAGATGGCTAAGCTATGTGGAATCTGCTCAAAAGGAGATCGGCCTCCCTGATTTGTTTTATAATCCACTGGCTTGCCAAAAGGTCTCAAAAAAAAAAAAGGTCACAAATATGTTTTTATTGAGGTCTGAGTACAAGCGAAAGGAACACCATAAAGAGAAACAAGCAGTCTGTTTAAATCGTCAAAATCCCCCATTTCGAGAAGAGGGTTTTTCATACTTCGTAAATGTCACTTGGCCGCAACATAGATTTATATTGCTGAGGTTCCGCTTGAACATGATCCCTTTGATGCTAGGGTACCCAGAAAAAACATACAATCACTCAGACTTAAGTATATGCCCATGTGACAATCTTCCATTACAGACAGAGCTGAATTTAGTTTTTTCTGCAGGTTCTAGAACAAAGAAAGGAATCACTACCTCACCCCAATCTTAAAACAAAGGATTTTTAACCAGTGTTGGGTGGCACTATATTTCTTAAAATCATTATCCGATCTGTTGATTTGTTATTCAGTAGCGACATTCATATGGGCCTGCATAAGAAAGAGGAAGGGTGGGGTGTCAAGTTTTGTGAGCTTACCTCATGATTAACCCAATTGTATAGTATATATTTTTTTAACATATGAAATAATTTTATTGGATTAGGTTTGTTTTTTATCTGAGAATTTATGATGAACTAGAGGGGGTAAATTCTATTTTTATGAAACTAGATTTCTTTTTATCTGTGCTTTTATGATCATTTTAACTTGATCGAATAAAGATCCCCTACCTCTGTGGACCAATGATAAGAAATTATGAGCTGCTGTTCTCAACATTGAAACAAATTTATCAACCAGGCCGGGCCCACTTGAGTGTCTGCTCTAGTATCAAAGTCAAAGTCAAAATAATTTATATAGCGCGCTACATACCCAGAGGGTCTCAAGGCGCTTGAAGAAGGGTGAGAATTACTTGTCGAATATCCAAGTTTTCTGAATGCTAGGTGGTTCCGAGTGAGGCGAAGGTGAGTGGGAAGTGAGTTCCAGGATTTAGCTGCCAGGTAGGAGAAGGATCTTCCTCCCATGGTGGTTTTGTTGATGCGAGGTACAGCAGCAAGGGCTTGGTTGGAGGAGCGTAGCTGGCGGGAGGGGGTGTAGAAGGAAAGTCGTGTGTTGAGGCATTCGGGTCCAAGTTCGTAAAGTGCTTTGTGAGCGTGGGTTAGGGGGCGGAATGTTATCCTCTTATTAACGGGGAGCCAGTGGAGGTTTTTCAGGTGACTAGAAATGTGGTCTTTACGCGGGATGTCTAGTATGAGTCTGGCTGATGCGTTCTGGATGCGTTGGAGTTTTTTCTGAAGTTTTGCGGTGGTACCGGCGTATAGGGTGTTTCCGTAGTCCAGGCGGCTCGTGACCAGTGCGTGGGTGACCGTTTTTCTAGTTTCGGTGGGGATCCAGCTAAATGTTTTTTTGAGCATGCGAAGAATGTTGAAGCAAGATGATGAAACGGCGTTGACTTGTCTGTTCATTGAGAGTGAGGAGTCCAGGATGACGCCCAGGTTCCGTGCGTGGTCCGTCGGGATAGGTGCTTTTCCAAGGGCCTCTGGCCACCAAGAGTCATCCCAGGCGGAGGGGGAGGTACCTAAGATAAGGACTTCTGTTTTGTCTGAGTTCAGTTTCAGACGGCTGTGCTTCATCCACTCGGCTACTTCTTTCATTCCTTCATGTAGGTTGGTTTTGGCAGTGTTCGGGTCGTTGGTGAGTGAGAGGATCAGTTGAGTGTCATCAGCGTAGGAGATAATGTTGAGATTGTGTTGGCGTGCGATGGTCGCGAGGGGGCTCATGTATACGTTGAAGAGGGTGGGGCTTAGAGAGGATCCTTGTGGCACGCCGCAAATGACTTCAGTGGCCTCTGACTTGAATGGTGGAAGGCGGACTCTCTGAGTTCTTCCGGTAAGGAACAAGGTGATCCATTCCAGTGCTTTTCCTTGGATTCCGATGTTTCTGAGGCGTTGTAGCAGGGTGCTATGACAGACTGTGTCGAAGGCTGCGGAGAGGTCAAGGAGGATGAGGGCGACTGTGTCTCCATTGTTCAGTAGAGTTCGAATGTCGTCTGTTGCTGCGATGAGTGCGGTCTCAGTGCTGTGTTTTGCTCGGAAGCCAGACTGTGAGGAGTCGAGGGATTTGTTGGTTTCGAGAAAGGCGGCGAGCTGGTTGTTGACAGCTTTCTCGATGACTTTGGCCGGGAATGGAAGGAGCGAGATGGGGCGGTAGTTTTTGAGTTCGGTGGGGTCAGCTGTGGGTTTTTTCAGAAGGGCGCTGAGTTCGGAGTGTTTCCAGCTTTCCGGGAAGGTGGCGGAGTTGAGGGAGCAGTTGATGACGTCTCGGAGGTGTGGTGCTATGATGGAGTCTGCTTTGTTGAAGATGTGGTGAGGGCATGTGAAGTATTTTCCATAAATAAATCCAGGATTCAGAAAGATGAATTTGATTAAGTTTAATCCAGGAATAAAGATCCCATCCACATACAATGCCAGCAGACATCAACTGACACCAATTGGAACATTTCCAACACACATACAGTGACATAGCTAGTGATGTCCTTAAGATTCCATTAAAGCTACAGTGTTAAATATCACACATCCTCTTCCCTCAAAAACAAACAAAGAAGAGAAAAAATAGATAAATAAACAAGTTATGCAAACTACACAAAAATTAACAAGATATATAGATCATACAAAATCAGAGAGATAACTAGGCCTTTTAGACACTCGTGTTGAAGACCTAATGTTACCAGAAACAATTGCTTTACCATTTTCCAAATCCTTTACCTTGGAATCAGAAGACAGTCCTTCTTGCAATTTCCTTCTAACAATGACAACTCTATTTAAGTTCCAAATGCGATGATCTTGAGTTTGCACTGCATTGTTGAAAATTTTGATTACTTTGATAGGCTTCATGAATTTTGTATCAGAACAGCCCACCATGCCAGGTCGTCTCACCATGACCATATCGCCAACACAGACAACAGTTTTTTTGACATTTTTTTTAACATCAAAATATGCTTTTCTACGTTCAGCTTTATCCTTTTCATTTTCAACAATTTCATCTTTGTTGCACACACATTCTTTACCCTTTGACACTTCATACTTATTAACCCAGAAAGGTTCAACCTGCGTGTTCGGAATTCTCCCACGAAACAACAAAAATGGAGTCTTACCAGTTGTGGCATGAGGAGTATAACGGTATTCTTCTATTTTTGCCAAAACACATTTCTTCCAATCAGATGACAAATTTTTGGCTAAACTAATAGTGTCCTTGATTACTTTATTAAATCTCTCAACCATACCGTTGGCCTCAGGGTGGTAAAGAGAACAGGTCTTGTGTGTAATACCCTTAGAAGATAAATAATGTTCCATTTCTTTGGAAACAAATTGAACACCATTATCTGATAAAATGGTTGCCGGAAGACCTTCTCTACAGAATAACTCACTCAAACATTGAATAATTTTACTCGAATCGATTCCTGACAAAAAAAAACACCTCTGGCCATCTTGAGTACATATCTATAACCACTAGTATGAAAACCTGAGAATCTCTATGTTGTATGGGACCCACAAGATCTAGAGCTATGTCCTGCCAAGGACCATTTGGTCTTCTTCTTGAGAACATAGGTTGTGTATGCGCACTATAAGACTTGTCACTGACATTACAATGAATACAATCCCTAATTACCCTTTCAACCATTTTATCCATTCCCGGCCACCAATAAGACATGCGAAGCCTCTCCTTACTTTTGGATAAACCTGAATGAGCAACATGGACCAAATCTATCAAATCCTTTCTGAGACTAGATGGAGGGATCAACCTTGTCCCACGAAACAGTAGATCATTATCAATAGATAATTCACTGCGTACCGTCCAAAAAGGCTTAGTCAAAGCAGAACCTACTTTGCAATTGACCCAACCAGTTCTCAATAAAGATATAACCTCACATAGAGTAACGTCTTTTGCTAATTCTTCAGACCATTTCTTCTCAGATAGAAATTCATAATCCACAGCACACACCAATTCATCATCTAAGTCCAAATAATCGTCTTCCAACTCTCCACTAGGAACCAAACGAGAGAGAACATCTGCTATTCCATTGTCAACACCTGGAATGTATTGAATACCAAAACTATACTCCTGTAGGCCAATAACCCACTTTGATATCCTCCCAGATACCAGATCCAAACCTTTCTTGCTAAAAATTTCCACTAAGGGTTTATGATCAGTATAGACATCGAAGACCAGACCCCAAAGAAATTTCTTTAGCTTCCTTATTGCCCAAAACACAGCCAATGCTTCCCTCTCTACAACGGAATAACGAGTCTCAGCATCCCTCAAACTCCTAGACAGAAACATTATGGTTTGCATGCCTTCTGGACCATTCTGTTTCAACACAGCACCCAACCCTTTTTCACTCGCATCAGTGACTAGAATAGACTTGAACTTAGGGTTAAAGCTTTTTAACGCAGGGGCACTGTTTAATCTTTGTTTGATTTTAACAAACTCGTTCTCACATTCCTCAGACCACTCAAATTCCACACCTTTCCTCAACAAACACCTCATGTTTACTGTTAATTCAGCAAAGCCTTTGACAAATTTTGCATAATATTCTATCATGCCTAACAGCTTCATGAGTTCAGATTTATTTTCCGGTGCCACCATTTTGTTTATGGTGTCTACCAATTCGGATTTAGGTTTTACACCATCACGTGAAATATTATGTCCTAAGTAATTAATAGAATCAGACCTAAACCTACATTTACTTGCTTTTACAGTGAGATTGTGTTTGCTGAATCTTTCTAATACCATATTCAATGTTGCATCATGATCAGAAATATTATCTGCAAAGATTAACACATCATCTTGATATATACAAACACCAGTAACATCTTTTAACACTTTTTCCATAACCCGCTGAAACACAGAAGAAGCAGAAACTAAGCCAAATGGCATCCTTTTGAATCTATAGGTGCCAAAAGGCGTGATGAAAGAAGTAAGATCTCTGCAAGACTCCTCCAATTCAATTTGGTGATAGGCAGAGGTAAGATCTATTGTACTAAAGACTTTGGCATTTCCTAATAAAACCAATAACTCTGCAATATTAGGTAAAGGATATCTATCAACAATTACACATTTGTTTAATTGCCTGAGATCAATGCATAAACGCAAATCTCCATTGGGTTTTCGCGCTGCGACAACTGGAGCCATCCATTCACAACCCTCTATTTCTTCAATTATGCCATTTTCAATGAGTTTCCCAATTTCTACTTTCATATCTTCTTTTACAGCTAAAGGTACACTCCGGACCTTACAGCTTACAGGAACAGAGTCATCTCTAACCCTTATCTTATGTTGATAACCTTTAAGACAACCTAGAGTTTCTTTAAAAACATTGGGAAATTTCTTTTTTAACTCACATGTGAATTTATCTTCTAATGACATCCCTTCAATTGATTTCTTGTTTTCAATTAGTTTTTCTTCTTTATTTGTAACATGTTTGTCTTCTAATAACTTCCCTTCAATTGATTTCTTGTCTTCAATTAGTTTTTCTTCTTCATTTGTAACATTGAGAACCCTGTCTCTTAATTGTATGCAAGGAGTGGCATTAGGATCTAAATATACACCCATATCACCTAAATGAAACCAGCTGATTAAACTGTCACCTTTCTTTGAGACATACACTTTACCAGCTACATATCTAGACTTATACTCTATAAGACCCATAAAATAACCATGTAGTTTTATTGGTTTTTTGTCATATCCCAATGGAATGATGTCAGGTTTCATAAGAGAAACCTTACCTTTTAACTTCTTGGTGAAAAATTCATCAGAAATGATGGTAATTTTGGCACCAGAATCAAACAAAACTTTAGTTTTCTCACCCTCAACTAATATTTCATCAATAGGATCAGGTTTTTTACGTGAGACCCCACCATCGCCAATAGCTTGAACCACTTCGATATCACAATCAGATCCTGAAGAAGTTTTTTCAAAAATATCTACCTCCTTTACCTTAGATCTAATTTTAGTTTTGCACAAAGAAGAAACATGACCTTTTAACTTACATTTGGAACATGTTTGTTTTAGAGCAGGACATTTCTTGTCATTTGCTAGATGACCTGGTTTGCCGCATCTAAAACATTTGAGTTCAGAACCAGATTTTTTGAACTCTGGTCTAGTGGCATCTTTAACATATTTATCATTTTTAGTTCTTACCACTTGGACTTTATTTTCTTTTTCAGCATTCTTTTTGATTATAGCCACACACTTAAGAGAATGTTCAATACGCTTGGCAATAGTTAATACCTCATCAAGGGAAGGTTCATCCTTTAGCCATAACTCATCTCGAACTTTTTCTATCCCACAACCAAACATAAACTGATCACGAATACGTTCATCAATTAAAGCTCCAAATTTGCATGAGGATGCAAGTTTTCTTAAACGAGTTACATAAGATTCAATGGTTTCTTCATCATTCTGCATACATTTAGTGAATTGATATCTTTCAAGAATAGTACTAACTTTGGGCAAAAAATGTATATCTAATTTCTTTATACTAATTTCATACTCATTTAAACCATCTGCGTCTGCAGGAGAAAGATCAGGCAAGTCATCAAAAATATCTTGGCCTTCAGATCCCAAACAATGAAGCAATAAAGAACATTTTCTCTCAGCACTGAGAGAAGTCCCACAGACTTTGGCATAACGTTCAAAGACCACTTTCCATTTTTTCCATCTAATAGGAGGTTCACCAGGGCTAGATAAAAAGAATGGAGCAGCTGTAACATTTTGCATTGTGTTAAATTGTAAAAAAAAACAGTAGTAAAAATAAAGGTGATTAGAACAAGTTAAATAAATAAACAATTGATAGTGAATATTATAACTTGTTTTTACAAACCATTGTCCTTGTTTTTATAGAGTATGCAGGAAGTAGAGCATCCAATCAGAATACTCAAAGTAAAAGAAAAAATAAACCAATGAAAATCGTTCTTTGAAGATTCTTCCTGAAGGGTTGAACACCAAAGAGGAGAAGGTAAGATTGAAAGACCTTCAAATTCCTTCGTTTACAAGTACGTGATTAATTAAAAGTTTTTGAGTTGAGAAGATGATATTCGAGTAGGAAATGAGCAAATGCGTGATAAATGTCTCCTTCACATGCTCTGCTGTTTTCAATGTAATGAGTTCAGCTGTGTTTATTTGTTTTGAAACACCTTGCCGGTCGAGTTCAGCTTGTTTTTTATTTCAAAATACTTGACTGCTTGGCTCGTGTTAAAATGATTGACTCGCGCTCGTGTTTAAAGTAATATGCTCCTTCACGCAAGGCAGCTGGCGCTTGATTTATGGCTCGCGTTAAAAATAATTGTTTATTTAGTGTGCTCCTTCACGCAAGGCTGCCGGCGCTTGACTCATGGCTCGCGATGCCTGCTCGCGTTTAAACTCGTGTTGAAATCAGGACGAGATAATGTGACAGAGATCCGTGTTTATTTATTATTTAAGGCGCGAACATGTATCCTTTGACGAGATAGAGGGCGAGATTAATGTTCAAAGGCAGGCGCTTCACGTTTGGATGCACGCGCTACAGACAGCCTTGTACGCGTGTCAATGTTTATTTTTGAAGGCAGGACGCACGCAGCAGGCGCTTCACGTTAGGGTGCATGCGCTACAGACAGCCTCGCCTCGCGCTCGTTAATGCTTATTTTTCAATTAGGCTGCTTTACACTCGAATGCACGCGCTTGACTGCACGCGTTACAGATCTCCTCGCGTACATGCCGATGTTTATATTTCAATGAAAGCTGCACGCTTGGCTGCTCGCGCTTGGCTAAAACTGCTAATTAGGTTCCTTTAGGCTTGACTGCTTGCGCTTAAGGAATTAATTAAGAAACGCAGAAAAGTTATTAGCAGAGTGTAATTAAAGCTTTGCGCAATGGGAGTACAGGAGGAGATGATGAGCAGATAATTGAAGTAAAAGTATTACTCACAAGTCGAATATAAAAGATGACAAGAGTTCTTGATCTTGATTGATGTAGCATTAAAAGTGCTCGGCAGTTAAGTAAGGGTTGACAAAATTGCCATTTTTGTCAGGGTTAATCTCCTCACAAAGATTTGTGTTGAGATCTGTTGAATATGATTCCTGGGTGAGTTCCAAGCCGACTACGCCAGTGAAGTATTTTCCATAAATAAATCCAGGATTCAGAAAGATGAATTTGATTAAGTTTAATCCAGGAATAAAGATCCCATCCACATACAATGCCAGCAGACATCAACTGACACCAATTGGAACATTTCCAACACACATACAGTGACATAGCTAGTGATGTCCTTAAGATTCCATTAAAGCTACAGTGTTAAATATCACAGCATGGGTCTGTGGGGGATCCTGAGTGGATGGAGTTCATCAGGCGGATGGTGTCCTCAGTGGAGATTGGGTTCCAGTCATTAAGGATGTTCAAGGGGGGTGAAGGTACGGCAGAAGGTTGGGTGGGTTGATCTCCGGGTTGGTTGTTGAAGCTGTTGTGGATGTCTGCGATTTTGTTGTGGAAGAATGAAGCTAGGGAGTCGCAAAGGGTTTGAGAGGGAGTGATGTCGTTGGAGTTGGCTGAGGGGTTGGTAAATTCTTTGACGATGTTGAATAAGTCCTTGCTGTTGTGCGCGTTGTTGTCTAGTCGGTCTTTGAATGCGGCTTTCTTGGCAGTCCGGATCAGTTGGTGGTCTATGCGGGTGACGTTTTTGAAGGCGTCCCTGGTGCTGGAGTTTGGGTCTTTTTTCCAGGCCTTCTCAAGGGAGCGACAGAGTTTCTTGGATTTCTTAAGATCATCGTTGAACCAGGGAGCGTTTTTGCTGCCTAGTTTGATTTGACGTTTTTTCAAAGGTGCTAGGTTGTCGGCGCTGTTGGTTAGCCATTGAGTGAGGTAAATGGCTGCTTGGTTGGGGTTCGAAGAGTGGGCAGGGGGGTTTTGAAGAAGCGATGAGGAGATCTGGTCAATGGTGATTTTGTTCCAGTTTCTTCGCAGAGTAGGTTGAGGATGGTTGTGGGTTGTGGTCTTTTTGTAGAAAAAGTGAACGCAGCTGTGGTCCGTCCAATGGAGAACTGTGGTGTGACTGAAGGAGATATGTTTGCTGGAGGTGAAGATGGGGTTGAGTGTGTGACCTGCGTAGTGAGTGGGGGTATTAACAAGTTGTTTGAGTCCGAGGTTGGCGAGATTGTCCAAAAGGGTGGTGGCGTTGCTGTTGTTGCTCTTTTCCAGGTGAAAATTGAGGTCTCCCAATAGAATGTAGTCCTCGGAGGGGAGGGCGTGTGGGGTGATAAAGTCAGTGATGTCTTCACTGAATTGTGCACGGGGTCCTGGAGGCCGGTAGAGGAGGGTGCCTCTGAGTGTGGTCTTGGGGTCGGTGTGGATCTGGAAGTGAAGGTGTTCGGCGCTAGCGAGGTTGACGTCTGAGCTGGTTGAGATGCGGATGGAATTCTTATGGACGATAGCGATGCCTCCTCCTGTTTGTTTGGTGCGGTCCTTACGGATGATCTTGTAGCCGTCCGGGATGGCAATGGTGATGTCTGGGGCTGATGAGGCGTTCATCCATATTTCTGTTAGGAAGGCGACGTCCGGAGAGATGGTGTCTAGTAGATTCCAAAGGTCGATGGCGTGTCTGTGGACCGAGCGGGTGTTGAGCAGGATGCATTTTAGGTGGTTGGTGTCAGATCTCTGTTTGGTGTTCGTGGATGAGGAGTTGGTCTTGGTGCCGTCAAACTTACAGGAGTTGCAAGTGAAGGGTCCATGGGTTTTTCCAGGAGCGGCTTGGGCGCAGTTGTAAATTGTAAATTGTAAATTGATACTTGTATAGCGCACTACTCACCCGCAAGGGTCTCAAGGCGGTTGGGGGGGTCGACCAGGGTTTAGGGCTAAGAGGGTGGAGGCGTCGTATGTAATGCGGGTGGGGTGGGTGGGTCCAGGCGCGGACGGGCGTAGACGGGCTTACCTTTGGCGCACCTTCGGCGCGGCCGCAGCGCGTGGACGCTGCGCGTTGATGCATCTGTCATAAGTGGAGAAGTGGAGGGGGGCGGAGCGTGGGAGGGGGAGCTGGGAGGCGGTAGCGTAGGGGGAGGGACGGGCTGCAGGCACAACAAAATGGTGGAAGCAACAATAACAAGGACAACAGGACGCTATGGGCGCAAACAATCAGGCAGCACACAATATTGATAAAATAACTGAGAAAAGAACCACAGACCGGCTTCCAAGTCAGTTTCAATTAAGTTTATGGCAGTGGGGGAGAGGCAGGACTACGCACACAGGTCAGTTAAATTAATGTAAACACTGAGAGCAATGCGAAGAGAGAATGAGCAGCGCTACGCACACAGGTCAGTTAAATTAATGTAAACACAGAGCAACGCGAAGAGAGAATGAGCAGCGCTATGCACACAGGATGATTAAAATATTTGTAAACAGATAACGCAATGCAGAATCAATATGATGAATGGCAGTGTGGACAGGCAGCGCTACGATACCACTATAGCGCTTGCAGGTCGGGAGGTAGGCTGGAGCGACCGCTTCACACGGAGTTAGGCAGTGCCTCATGAACCTAGGTACTGATCTCCATGTGGCTGCCTTGTAGATCTCAGAGATAAGAACATTATGAATCAGGGCCGCAGTAGCTGCCTTTCCCCTTGTGGATTGTGCCTTGGGTGTAGCCGCAAGGAGTTTGTTGGATAACTGGTAAGCCATTCTGATACAAGAAACTATCCATCTGCAGATCAATTCTTTGGAGGCTGGAAAACCTGTTCTAATGGATCAATAATTAACAAATGATCAGATTTCTTAAGGGCCTTGGACCTCTCTATTAGAATTTTAAGACTTTAAGGTCTAAAGAATACAGAGACCTTTCAGCTGGTGTGGTGGGGATTAGGCAAAGATGTGGGTAGTGAATAGGTCTGATCAATGTGAGAGTCAGACACTACCTTAGGCAAAAACGCAGAGCGAGTTCTCCTCATTACCCGGTCGATGTGAAAAACTGTGTATGGCTTTTTTGAACAGAGGGCTTGGATTACAATCACTCTGGGAGCCGAGGTGATCGCTACTAAGAAAGCAGCTTTCCACATAAGATGCTGTAGGGTCATTCAGTGCATCGGTTCAAAAGGGGGGCCCATTAATTTAAATTGGACCAGAGTGAGTTCCTGTGTGGGTTGAAGGGTTGGGAAGGGGGGTAGAACCTTGTAGGAAGACTTTCTTTAATATTTTCAAGAAATATTAACCACATAAGCTGGAAGAACAATGGTTGAGAAGGTGACTTTCTATAGGCCGCAATGGCTGCAAGGTGCACTTTAACTGAAGCAAACTGTAAACCTGAATTAGCTAAGTGTAGGATATTTGGTAGTATTACCTCCTCTTGCCCCTGAATAGGATGGAACTTTTCTGTACACACCACATATAAAATATGTTCCACTTAAACACATAGGAGCATTGCATGGAAGGTCTTTTTGATTCTCTTAGAATGTTCATGCACTCCTGTGGAAGTATTAGATGCCTATATTGTAGGAACTCAGGAGCCATGCTGTCAAGTTTAGCAAGGGAAGGTTGGAGTGATGGATTCTCCCGTTCAGTTGGGAGAAGAGATCCTATCTGCACAGGAGCCTCCTGAGTGGTGCTCTGAGCTGTGTAGGAGGTCCAGATACCACCACTGGCGTGGCCTGTCCAGAGCGATCAGAATCATCCTGGCTGTGGAGTGGTACGGCTTGGTTATGACCTTCAGGATGGAAGAAATTGGTCGAAAAACATACAGAAAGGTCCCAGACCAATTGATCAAAAGGGCATTCCGCTTTGTTCCTGGTGGGTATTATCTTGACGCAAAGTCTTGGCATTTTGTGTTGGTTTTATCCGCGAAGAGATTTATGTGCGGCTGGCCCCATTCGCTGAAAAGATCTGCTACTATGTCGTCGTGCAGAACCCAGTCTTGATGGTCTGCAAAATGACAGCTCAGGGAGTCTGCTGGAGTGTTTTGTTCCCCTGGAAGGTGAACCGCTGTAATGGTGAGTCATCTGGCCAGGAGCCAATGCCATATCGCTTGGGCCTCCAGGGATTGGGGGCGAGATCGGGTCCCTCCCTGCTTGTTCAGATAGTACATCGTGGTCGTATTGTCCGTTTGGACCAATAGGGAGCTCGCCTGAATGGAGGGGTAAACTGCCTTGAGGGCTAGATGTACTGCCC
This sequence comes from Lissotriton vulgaris, assembly GCF_964263255.1. NCBI lineage: Eukaryota > Metazoa > Chordata > Amphibia > Caudata > Salamandridae > Lissotriton > Lissotriton vulgaris. The sequence continues at coordinate 1,314,319,366 of NC_141689.1, forward strand.
GTAGCTCCTCCATATTTCTGTGATATGCCTGCTCCTTGGTCAACCACAGACCCTGTGTTTGACGAGGACCATGTGTTCCCCCCACCCCAGCCCCCGGAGACACATCTATGATCAGGGTCTGCGTTGGCTGTGTCTGGTGGAATGGAAGTCCCACCAGAAGATTTTTGCGACGAGTCCACCAGGGGATAGAAGGAAAATGCTACTTACCAGTATGCATCTGTTCTTGGCATGTAGAGCTGCAGAATCCTACATTTAGCAATAGATCGCCACCTGGTGTTGGGTTCAGATGATTGCAGGTTGTTGTTGTCTTCTTGGAAGAAGTCTTTTGTAGTCACGAGATAGGTGACTCCTCCCTTGGACAATACTGCGCATGGTCATCAACTCCATCCTCAGATTGTTTTTTGCCATGATGGGAAATGATGGAGTTAGTAGAAGTAAAGAGAAAAGGATGTCCATGCGTGTGCATCTAAGTAAGATGAGTACTGGAACGGATACAAGTCCCGGGGAGGCGGGAGGGCATGTAGGATTCTGCAGCTCTACATGCCAAGAACAGATGCATACTGGTAAGTAGTATTTTCCGTTCGAGGCATACAAGCTGCAGATCCTACATTTAGCAACTATTGTGCAGCAGTGTCTCCCTTAGCGGTGGTCGCTTGTATCCGTTGCAGCATACTGAAAGAGTGTTTTAAGGACAGCTTGGCCTACTGCAGCTTGCTGCTTGGCTTGCACATCAACATAATAGTGTTTAGTGAAGGTGTGTATTGTAGACCATGTTGCTGCATTGCATATATCCTCTAATGGTATGTTTCCTAAGAAAGCCATAGAGGCTCCTAGTTTGAGAGTGGAGTGTGCTCTAGGAGGAACTGTTAATGTACGTTTAGCCTTGTGATAGCATATTTGAACACACTTAACAATCCATCTAGCAATACCTCCTTTAGAGATAGGATTGCCTTTGTGTGGGGGAGAGAAGGATACAAATAGTTGTTTTGTTTTTCTGAAGGATTTAGTCCTGTCTGTGTAATATAGTAGAGCTCTTCTAACATCTAGGGTGTGCAAAGCTCTTTCTGCAACAGAGTCTGGTTTTTGAAAAATACTGGTAACTCTGATTGGTTTAGGTGAAAAGGAGTAATCACCTTTGGTAGGAATTTTGGATTGGGTCTAAGAACCACTTTGTTAGGATGAATTTGAAAAAATGGTTCTTCTGTTGTGAATGCTTGGATTTCACTAACTCTTCTGAGAGAGGTAATGGCAACAAGGAAAGCAGTTTTCCATGTTAGAAATTGTAGCTCACATTTATGTAACGGCTCAAAAGGGGGTCCCATGAGTCTTGTAAGGACCAAATTTAGGTTCCATACTGGAGCAGGTGGTAACCTGGGTGGGATTATTCTTTTTAATCCCTCCATAAATGCTTTTATTGCAGGTACTCTAAATAGAGATAGATGTTGTCTATTTTGTAAATATGCTGCAATAGCTGCTAGATGCAGGCGTATGGAAAAGTAAGCCAAATTGGACCTTTGTAAATGTAGAAGGTAGCAAATGATATTTTGGATGGAAACGTCCAAAGGATCAATGTGATTGTTGTTACAGTATATTGCAAATCGTTTCGACTTAGCAGCATAGCATGCTCTGGTAGTGGGTCTTCTAGCTCCTTTAATTATATTCATACAGTCTGGTGGTAGGTTTAAGTAACCAAACTCTAGGACTTCAGGAGCCCGATCGCCAAATCGCCAAATTCAGTTGGCTTGGTTCTGGGTGTCTTATTTCTCCCTGGTTCTGTGTTAACAGGGATGACGTGAGCCGTAATTTCTGATGTGGAACCATTGAGAGATCTAGTAGCGTGGTGAACCACGGTTGACGTGCCCATGTAGGGGCTACTAGTATCAGTTTGAGGGACTGTTGTCTGAGCTTGCGTACTACTAGTGGAATGAGTAGGAGAGGCGGAAAAGCGTACGCAAATCTGCATGACCAATTCATCCATATTGCATTCCCCTCCGACCGTGGGTGTGGAAACCTGGCGGTGAAGGTTGGGCATTTTGAGTTCTCGTGGGAGGAAACAGGTCTATTTGTGGAAGCCCCCACATTTGAAAGAATGGTTGAAGTACTTGTGGGTGCAACTCCCATTCGTGAATCTGTTGTGATTGACGACTTAACAGATCTGCTATCTGGGTGTGGATCCCTGGAAGGTGTTCTACTGTCAGATGTATGTTTTGAGGGATGGCCCATCTCTAAATGTTCTGTGCAAGTTGGGACAGTTGCAGAGAGTGTGCCCCCCCTGTTTTTGTATGTAGTACATGGCTGTCATATTGTCCGTTCGGACTAGGACAGCTTTGTTTTGGATTTGTACTTGAAAAGTTTTGAGTGCTAGGAAAATTGCTAACAGCTCTAAGTGGTTGATGTGGAACTGTTTCTGTTGATTGTTCCACTGACCTTGTGTGGTATAATGCAGGAGATGGGCTCCCCATCCTGTGAGGGATGCGTCTATCGTGAGCACTACTTGTGGAACAGGTTCTAGGAACAGCCGTCCTTTTGTCAAATTTTGGGTGCTCCACCATTGCAGAGAGCGATATGTACGGCTGTCCACCAACACCAGGTCTGTGAGCTGACTTTGAGCCTGATTCCATTGTTGTGCTAGACATTCCTGTAGTGGACGCATTTGCAGTCTTGCGTGGGGAACTATGAAGGTGCAAGATGCCATCATCCCTATTAGTTTCATGAACACTCTGGCTTGTAGAGAGTGCTGGCATTGAAAAAGGGAGACTAAGTTCTGAATACTTCGAATCCTGGCTTGACTGGGATAGGCTTGAGCTACTGATGTGTTTATAGTAGCTCCTAGATATTGATTAACGTGCTAGGTGCGACTTGGTGTAGTTTATCGTAAACCCTAAGTTGTGCAGTGTTTGAATAGTTTGCTTTGTGTGTTGTGCACACTGGTTGTACGATCTTGCTTTTATGAGCCAGTCGTCTAGGTAGGGGAAGACATGTATTTGTTGTCTTCTGAGATGTGCTGCCACTACTGCTAAGCACTTTGTAAACACTTGTGGTGCTGTTGTAACCCCGAATGGAAGGACTTTGAACTGATAGTGTTGTCCTTGTATGACAAACTTTAAATACTTCCTGTGCGCAGGATGTATTGGAATGTGAAAATATGCATCCTTTAGGTCTAGTGTGGAAAGAAATCTCCCTGTTGTAGTAATGGGAGTACATGTTGTAAAGTGATCATGTGAAAATGATCTGATTGAATGTAGTGATTGAGTGGCCTGAGGTCGAGAATTGGTCTTAATGTCCCGTCTTTCTTTGGAATTAGAAGTACAGGGAGTAGACTCCTGTTCCTTTTTCTTCTAATGGAACTACTTAAATAGCATCTTTTTGTAGGAGTGCTAGAACTTCCTGTTGAAGCAGAGTTATGTGTTCTGCAGACATTGGACGCTGCCTGGGTGGTATGTTTGGAGGGGGGGTTGCTGTGAGTTCTAGGCAGTAGCATGTTGGATAATTTGTTTTACCCACCTGTCTGTTGTGATGGAGTTCCAGACAGGTAGGAACTGTGAAAGTCTGCCCCCCACAGGAGTGGAATGCTGTAGGTGAGGCAGGGGGAAGTCATTGTTTAGGAGCAGAAGAGGAGCGGTTGTTGTTGCTACCTCTATCTCTTCCCTTGTTGTTATTGCCTCTGTATCCTCCTCTAAAAAATCCTCTATTAGAGGAGGTCTGCGTGTGTGTTTTAAAAGAGGATGTTGTGTCTGCGCCGGTTTGCTTGGAGCCTCCTCTATAAGAGAAGCGGCGAAAAGAACCTCTAGTTTGGGTGTATTGTAATGTCCCCATAGACTTAGCGGTATCTGTGTCCTTCTTCATCTTTTCTAATGTATTATCTACCTCCGGCCCGAACAATTGGTTCCGATTAAAAGTCTGGATTAGGATGGTAGTTTGTACCTCTGGTTTAAAACCCGAGATGCGTAACCATGCGTGACGCCTGAGAATAACACTAGAGTTCACTGCTCTGGATGCTGTGTCAGCTACATCTAGTGCACATTTAATTGAGGCATTTGAAATTAATTTGCCTTCTTGTAAAAGTTCTGCTGCCAGATCCTTGTGTTGATCTGGTAGGTGTTCCATTAACTTTTCTAGTTGATCGTAATGAGCCCTGTTGTAGCGTGAGAGTAAAGCCTGTGTGTTTGCTATGCGCCATAGGTTTGTTGCTTGTGCAGCAATTTGTTTCCCTGATGCATCAATGTTCTTGGACTCTTAGTCAGGCGGGGGTGTGTCCCCAGAAGTTTGAGAATTGGCCCTTTTGCGCGCATTAGACACTACCAAGGAGTCTAGTGGCAGATGACCCTTAATGTACACTGGATCAGCTGGTGCTGGCCTATACTTTTTCTCTATTCTAGGATTTAACACCCTACACCTTACTGGATCTTTAAAAATCTCTGGAGCATGATTTAGGACTCCCTTAATCATTGGTAATATTTGGGTAGACCTTTGTGACTGTTCGAAAGTGTCTAACAAGAATTCCTCCTCAATAGCATCAGAGTGCATGGGAACCCCATGGTAAAGTGCAGCTCTGTTTAACAAATGATTTAAACCAATACTGTCCTCTGTAGGGGAAGGTTTTGGATCAGGGATGTCTGGTGCATTATTTGGTGAAAATTTATATGAATCCTCATCATCCTTAGGGTATTCTGTGTTAACATCCTCATCTAAAGGGTATGTATGTGGTTCTGGAACATCATCCCGCCCCCACCCAAATCATACTCCTCATCAGTGTGGTGTGATGATGCAGGAGAGTGAATAGGAGAAGTTATAGGTTCTACATATGGAGTAACAGGAAAGGAAGAAGATGAAGGAGAGGAAGGGTGCGTTGGAGAAGCTGCACAGTCCTTTTTGGCAGGGACCACAGGTGTAAGTGGTGTGTCTGCTGGTCTTTTCTTATCCACATGTCCAGTTTTTGGATTAATATGGACTTTTTTCTGTGTAGGATCTGGTCTAGAAAAAAGACAATCTAATACAGGGCTAGAGGGATGTTTACCGACCGGGCCTAAGTATTATCCCCCGTAGGAATCAAACAAACAACTACAAACTTAGGGGTCCAAAAGAGGATTCAATCGTAATTCTCTGCTCGTCAACGCCTTATCAATAGTATAAAGGTACGAACGCAATCATAACACTAACAAACCAGATCACAAGATGTGAAGAACCAGTAACGTGAGTCACCCCTGGTGTAGGATTCCCATCAACGGTCTTGTAATGATCAATATTATCATTTGGAAGTCCTTATCGGGTATTGTGTCTCTAGATCATTGAGACCGGCATACCCCGATACCCAGATACGGGGTAGCAACCCACAATCACTTTGGAAGTCCTTATCGGGTATTGTGTCTCTAGATCATGGAGACCGGCATACCCCGATACCCAGATACGGGGTAGCAACCCACAATCACTTGGTACTACCACATAGTGTTGATGTGATGGGAAGTGCAGTGTAACAAAACAACAGGAAGTGGTGATATTAAAAAAGGATAGGGAACTCAACCCGGAAGACTTTAATAATTGTTGGCCCCTACCTTAATAAAAGCCAGAACAGTATAACATCGTAATCGCAGTCCCAACAAATAGCTGCGAGGAGACCAACATGTTTCAGCCACTAAGGGATAACGCCTTCGGCTTTCGTCAGGGTCTCTGTTCTCAAGTGATACTACTGCATAGATTTGTGAAGTAAAGTGTGAAAAATAAGAAAAAAAACACACAAGTGAAAACCAGTAAAGGATATAATGTTCCTTCGACTGTGTCACATCCCCTCTTCGGAACCCTAAGAAACTGGTCCAACGCTCATTCAAAAGAGCAGCTAATAATCACCGTGAAGCGTTGTTGGAACCACGCATAGACAAACCACCACTGGACCGTCTGACTCTAGTGAGTACATTCAACACTAAATCAAACTATGTTCAGAAAGTGATTAGAAAGCACTGGAGAATTTTGAACAGTGGCAAAGAGAAGATTCCATTTCCGCTTTTTGCCTTTAAACGCTCTACTAATCTGAGGGACCGGTTGGTACACACACGACCCAAAGCCACACCTAGAAGAGAGCTAGGCACACTATGGGATCTCCCGCCGGTGGTAGGGCACCACCCCTGTGGGGGCTGTTCCATTTGTCCTTTAACAACTAAGATCATGAGCGTGGACATTGGGACGGATAAGCCTTGGGAGCTGCGGCAGTTTACAAACTGCAACAGCACGCACCTGATTTATCTGATTACCTGCACATGTAATGAAAGATACGTGGGCATGACCACGAGAAAGGTGCGTGTTAGGATGCAGGAACACAAAAGCACCTTTCGCTGTAAGAAAGACATCTCCAAACTTACCAAGCATTTCATCACATGTAATCACGCCGAGACAGACTTTACATGGCATGTTCTTGAGAAACCATACATTCCACCACATGTGAGTGATGTGTCCAGATATCTCTTCATTCGGGAACAAAAATGGGTGTTCAAATTGAGAACAGATAGACAAGGGCTGAACGATGATATCCCGTGGTTCGCTCTGTCCTGAGCACTTGTGTATTCCACCCATGTATTTATTTACTGGCCTTACACTCACACGCGCGCTATTACTCGTGTGTAATATAGGAGTGCACTAACTGACAATGAGTGTGCTCTGTCACTTTTACATTGGCATTCTGTCATATTTATTAACATGTATGACGAGGGTTGATGGACGTTCTGTTTGGGCGATATACTGCACGACCAATAAACACGTATATAACCTTCCCCACCACACTTACTAATGACTTGACGTCATCCTGTAGTTCTTTGTCACCAACACTAAAGGACGGGCCTTGTAGATGGCCATGGATGCGGGAGTAAGTGGGCACTCGAAACGGCCGATTTGATATGTCCCCACTCCTCGAGTTAGTGGCTTTATTGGTGGTTGTCATTGGATCGCTCCAGGGCAATGCGGAAGCTTTTTTTCGCGGACAGAACTACAATTTTGAATGACGTGACGTCATTTGGTAGTTCGAGACCGGCAAATCACGCGAGAATACACGCGCGCGCGGCCGGTATTGTTTGGGAGACAGGGCAATGCGATTAAGTGGATTATCATCAGCTCCCTACATCATTACTGTATATCACCAATCAGCCAAGTACTAGAGGAATACTTATGTCGAAGCATATTAATGAGCTTTGGGACCATGACGACCGGGCCGGCCACGCCCCCTCAGATACTGGTTGGCTGTGGGATACATAGCCAGCAGACAAGTAACGAGAACTCTTAGGTGACTGTGCCTCCCCCTGACTCAGTCACAGCCGGAGATACCGACGGACAGGTAGGATTACCTGTGTTGCTAGCCTATCACTAGAGGTTTGCATTGCGCCAGATGTATGTGATATATAGAAAGCTGCGCAGTGAGCAGGCTGTGATTAGCCGATAGTGGACAGGGAGATGGATAGAGGTGTTGTGTGTGTACCTGTTGATGGGTGTTAATTAGCTCCATGCACAGAACATTGTGGACTGCGTAGTTTTATACATTGCCAGAGCAGCATTTTGTTTGGGCTTGTGTTTTTAGTTTTTTACGCAGTCGGTTTTGTTATTGTAGAGCGGGGTCTCATATATCCTGAGCCAGGTCCAGGAAGAGGTGAGGTCCACTCCCCGGACACTCTGGGTGAGTAAGCAAGCATTTACATTTTTTGCGAAACAATTTAATATGTTTTCTGCAGACCAGTGTAGCGGATTGTGATTTTCCTGTATGTTTGTCCTCCCTAAACAGTAATTACTCAACCAGGTTCCGAAGAGGGGATGTGACACAGTCGAAGGAACATTATATCCTTTACTGGTTTTCACTTGTGTGTTTTTTTTCTTATTTTTCACACTTTACTTCACAAATCTATGCAGTAGTATCACTTGAGAACAGAGACCCTGACGAAAGCCGAAGGCGTTATCCCTTAGTGGCTGAAACATGTTGGTCTCCTCGCAGCTATTTGTTGGGACTGCGATTACGATGTTATACTGTTCTGGCTTTTATTAAGGAAGGGGCCAACAATTATTAAAGTCTTCCGGGTTGAGTTCCCTATCCTTTTTTAATATCACCACTTCCTGTTGTTTTGTTACACTGCACTTCCCATCACATCAACACTATGTGGTAGTACCAAGTGATTGTGGGTTGCTACCCCGTATCTGGGTATCGGGGTATGCCGGTCTCAATGATCTAGAGACACAATACCCGATAAGGACTTCCAAATGATAATATTGATCATTACAAGACCGTTGATGGGAATCCTACACCAGGGGTGACTCACGTTACTGGTTCTTCACATCTTGTGATCTGGTTTGTTAGTGTTATGATTGCGTTCGTACCTTTATACTATTGATAAGGCGTTGACGAGCAGAGAATTACGATTGAATCCTCTTTTGGACCCCTAAGTTTGTAGTTGTTTGTAGGATCTGGTCTAAACAGTTCTTCCTCTTCTATAATCTTCTTCGGCATCGATTTTTTCAGAGCCGATATAGGTTGTTTAGTAATTTTTGCCTTATGAGGAGTAGTTGAGTCTTTTGGCAATGTTTTCGGTGCCGAATGTTGTTTAGCCTTATCTGGGGTCTTCGGTACCGGTATTAAAGGTTTCGGCGCGGAGACAGGTTTTGCTGGGCCTGTGGCGCCGAAAACTGGCTTCCCCTCTTTGTTTTTTGAACCGGAAGGTTTCGGAGTCGAAGCTTTCGGGTTTGGTACAGTTTTTGTGTTTGGCGCCGATGGTACGGGTGCCGAAGTGTCTTTGTGTTTGGGCGCTGAAGGGTTTTTTATGTCCGATGCCGACGAATTCTTCTGTGTCGAAGGATGTTTCAGTGCCAATGGAGGAGGTGTAACTGGCACATGGTGTTTTTTCAGTGCCGAGGCACCGGAAGGCGTGTTCTCTTTCCTTGGAGCCGGGCCCGAAGGCGGGGCGTTAGAGGGTAAATGTCGGTCTCGACTGGGCCCCATGGGCGGAGTGCTGACCGTTGCCTTCTGTTTGGGTAATGTCTGTCGTGCAGGGGCAGATGTACTCACGGGTTGTCGAGATGGGATCGAATCGTCCGAATCCTCTGCCCCAGATATTATTTGGAGATCAGGCGAGTCCTCCTCTGCGCCGAGTGGAGCCTCGTCTTCGGAGATATCTTCGATTGGATATTCGTCCTCGGAGACGTCTTCTTCGACGAGCTCCTCTTCAAAGATGGCCTCCGGTGCTGGTGCTGATCTTCTCATTTCGTGTCGACGGGCCCTCCGATCTCGAATTGTTTTCTTCGATCGGAAGGAGGCACAGGCTGTGCAGGTCGACTCGTCGTGTTCTGGCGAGAAACAGAGGTTGCAAACCTTGTGATGGTTGCTATGAGGGAATTTTGTTCGACATACCGGGCATCTCTTGAATGGAGTTCTTTCCATGAGGCGTAGGCCGCACGGCGCCGATGGGCCCAACGGCCCGCGTCGACGCACCGGAATGTAGCTGGTGATGTCGAAAGTCTATTCGATGTCGAAAGAAGTTTGTTTGAAGTTTCTCGCTTCGAAAAAGCAGAAAAAGTATTTTTCTAGCCAGAGCGGAAAACTTTCATCCGAAACCAGTGGCGGAAAAAAACAATCTGAGGATGGAGTCGATGACCATGCGCAGTATTGTCCAAGGGAGGAGTTACCTATCTCGTGACTACAAAAGATTTCTTCCAAGAAGACAACAACAACCTGCAATCATCAGAGCCCAACACCAGGTGGCGATCTATTGTTAAATGTAGGATCTGCAGCTCATATGCCTCGAACGCACTTGTTATCTGGGAGAGATTGACTTTGTCGTCCGTCAAGCTGGACGCAATTACCATTTGTCTTCCAGATCCTGCTGCAGGGGTCTCATTTTCAACCTGACCGTGGGAACCAGGAAGATGCAAGATGTCATTGATTCCAGAAGAGAGGCAACCTACCGGACTGATGGCTGAAGAGTGAGAAGAAGGTTGCACTTCAGGACTATAGATGACGGTCTCTCCTCCGAAGGACACACTTTTGCGACCTTGGAGCCCAGTGTCACGACCAGACAATGTATCCTTTGAGTCGGCTAATGAACCAACTTAGTAAAGTTTATGTGGCGACCTAGCCGCTGGAGCAAGTTGAGACATGTCTGATACTGGTCTCTTGCACGTTGAGAAGAACTCTTTAGCAGCCAGTCATCCAGATATGACTAGACGAACAGTCCTTGCAGACGCAAGGCCGCTGCTACCAGAGCCATGCACTTGGTAAAGGCTCGTGGGGCCGACTATAGGCCGAAAGGTAACACTCTGTATAGTTAATGCTTGGCTTCTACCACAAAGTGTAGAACTTTGATGTTTTGAGTTGATTGGCACATGAAAATACTCATCCGGCAGGTCTATCAAGCACATCCAGTCCCCCCCTGATGGAGGTGAGGATATTTCATGAACAGCCAGCATTCCAAATGTCTACCTGAGGATGGACTTGTTTAGGAGATGTAGGTCCAATATAGGTCTGAATTCCACTTCGGGGACTTTCTCTCACCAAAAAAGAAAGCGAGTACACCCACTTCCTCTATAGCGGCCTTTAGTAGTACAGTGAAAACTTCTTGTTGCAGTAGTTTTAACTGTGGCAGACAGATTTTACTGGAGGAATCACCTGGTGTGGATGACGAAACCGTAGAGCGTGCCCATTTTGCAGTGTATTCAAAACCATTGATCTTTTGTAATGCTGCACCATTCTTGAAGATGGTTCTGAATACTTCCCCCTACTGGAGTGGAGAACAGCGACGGAGGAAGAGATTATTCATTGTGTCCCTGGGGTTTTCGTAGAGGTATGGTGCAGCGCTGCCAGCCGCTTGTAGTGCTGCATCCTTGGTAGTGCGCTGTGGGTTGACGTTTCTGCTAACATTGTGACCATTGAGGGACTGGTGAGATGAGAGGGCCTGCAATTGTATGGCCTGTACAGACGACGGAAATCTTTTTCTTTCTCCAGACCGACCGCCTTCAGTGTTTCGAGTTCTGCCTTAATTTTGGCCATTTCGTCATCTGCATGGGATTCAAAGAGTGGATTACCGGTAAAGGGCAGATTCAAATTGTGTTGTTGGGCTTCCAGCTCGAGTGCAGTAAGTCGGAGTGAAGACAAACATCGAGCGCATATTCAATGGATTTACGCGTGTGATGCAAGGGTTGAACCATCTGCTCCCGTGCTCATCATCTGGTTTGCTACTATGCCTGCTTCTTGGAGCACTTCCTCAAAATCCTGCCGATCTTCCTTGGCATCTTGTCTTAGAACCTTTCAAGAAAGTCCCATAAGGACCGGTCGCAGCACCCCAACAGGGCTGATGCACTGAACACCTTTAAGAAGGATGCAGAGGTGCCACACCTACCCTACCCCAGGATTCCTGGGAATTGCTCTCTTTGACTGACAGAACAGTAGATGAAGACACTACTGCATGGGTCTTCTTTGTCGCAGCAATTCTCACCCAATCCAGTGGAGGATCCGCCCTCAGAAATAGCAATCTTGCTCTGGTGCTTTGTATTTTTTTTAAATCCTCGCAGGAGCAGACTTGAGGGAGACCGGCGTGAGGAAGGTGTCCATCACTGGCTGAGTGAGTCAAGGCACCAAAGGCAGTAATGCTTTTGAGGCTGATCTCTGGTGTAGAGTTTCAAAAATGACTGATTATGTTGTTGGAGCAGCAGGCATGTCTATATTCAACTTATGCGCTCCTCTAGCCAGTACCTCATGGAAGGTGTTAATGTCATCCACTAGAGAGAACTTTAAGATGGGAATAAGAGAACAGTCTCTCTTTGACAAGTGCGTGGACGAGGACCATGTAGGAGACCTATGTCCAGGTGTGTATGACACCTACAGGTCGGTGTGGTCGATCTTGGTCGTTTAGGTGGAAGACTTCCAGTACAAGAACACTCGCGACCTCGACGAGCTGCTGTAGGTGAGAGGTCTACAGCTTCTGCCAGCCACACAAGAGATGAGTGGTCCTGAGGCTGATCCAATTGAGCAGTGGTAGGTTTCTGCCAGTGTCACACTGGTAATAACCATCTAGGAGACAGGTGCACAGAAGCTTCAGAGGGGGAAGCTCTTTGATCCCTCGGTTATTGACGAGTGCTAGGTGCAGTCTTCTGGATGTCCTGTGGCATTGATTTCTGTGTCCACCTGTCAGGAGAAGGTGAAGAAGAGCCGATTGACAACGCAGGGGGCATCTGTGCTGATGATCTTGATGATGTTCCTTGTCTTGAAGGCGTGCACTGCGGCTAAGGGGTCAGCGTCAAGCTCCTGGACTGCTCTTTAGATGATTAGCTTCTCCTCAACATCAAATGTGACCTCTGCGAGTCTCCATGTCAAGCGCCTTTGAACTACCGGCACCAGTGGAGAATGATGCCCTGTCTACTCGGACAGGGGCATGTCTCGACATTGAGCAGAAACCTGGGGCAAACCTTGTGTCGACGTCTAAAGTCGCTAGGATGACGTTGGTGGGACCCGATGTCTCGACGTTGAACGTCCAAGGGATGCTGCCAAAAGAGAACGGTGCCTTGATGTCGTACGTTGGCTGGACGACGTCCGAGATCGCCGCCTCAACATTGACTGTTGTCAAGTTGACATTAATGGAGACCGATGCCTCGACGTTGAGCTTTGCAGTGTTGACGCCAATGGAGAAAGACTCCTTGACGTTGAACGAGACCGAGTTAGCGTCAACGGAGGGTGCTGGTCTGACGTCGGTAGTCGTCGCGATGATGGCATCTCAGGATCATGTGCCGGCAGTGAACGCTGATGATGAGAGGACACTGATTTCACCGCTATTTGACAATGAAAGCTTCGTCATGGAGTGGTGCGTCGATGAATGTTCTATTGCCGTTTTTGACAATGAGAGCGAAGGTGGCAACATCGACGCCAATACCTGCGACATCGATTTGCTCTTCTTATTTGTGGCAGGCATTTTCGACGTCGATGGAGAACTCACAGGAAATGTTCTTCTAGAGGTAGATATGGGTCTTCTTTTCTTGTGTTTATAGGGTGATCTTCCTCTGGATCCAGCAGTCGACTTTTGTCTCTCCAAGAGACCATACAGGCAGATTCTCTCTATCTCTCAGAGTACGCCTGTATACATTCTTACAATACTGACAAGTCTCAGGAACATGTGTCTCAGGGAGCCAGAGAATACAGACCGCATGGGTGTCTGTTTTAGCCTTCATTTGCCACAAGAAGAGCAAGGATCAAACAAGGAAGCCAACTTTTCACAGAAAAATGGTACATTTTGTCAGAAAATGATAGCCCCTTACACCAACAGGTATAAGAGGTCAAGTGAAACAGGAACTACTAATAATATAAAGTAAATGTTTTACAAACAAAAGGCAAAAAAGTGTGAGCTCAAACTCCAGAGTCCTGACTGAAGGAGCCGGAAAGAGAAACTGACCCAACTGTAACCCCTGAGGCATGATGGGAGGCAAGGGGTCATAGCTGCCTTAAAGGCACAGTGCCAGTTCTTTATTTTTTTTTCTTCTGTTATGTGTTTTCAATTCATCCTGTGGGCTAACAATGCATATTGTGCAGTTTATCTCTTTGCATACCTGGTTTTCTTCCTACAAATGCGATTAAAACAATTGAAAGCAAATATATATTTATTGAAACAAATGCAATTTATGGAAGCATTGTCTAGCCTTTTTGGTTAAGGCTGTGTTATTTAGTTATGGAAAAATTATATATGTAATGCACTCGGGGTTCCCGCACATGGGAGGGAATATTCAGTGCTTATGAAGTGAAGCTCGCCATCTCTGGTGGTTCTAGGCACACACACACAACCAGGAGACCATCTAACTGCAGACTAAGTAGTGTAAACAATAATAAACAAAAAAGAAGGCCTTCTCAATCTATGCACGCAGAATCTGGAACAAGGTCCCTGTATCCATCAGGACCGCCCAAACACTGCTTCAATTTAGGAAGAGTCAAAGACCTTTTTAATGAACGCATTTCAATGCATTAACTGTCCACAACCCAAATTTTCTCCTAGTATTCATTGACTTTATGCTGGCCTTTGACCACGTAGAGTACTCCGCTGACATTTGTCTAGGTTCACACTATAGAAATAACATATAGGCCCACATACATACACACTATACATTAACAAATGCTTTCAATTGCACAATAAATATATAAATCAGAACCTGAGGAGTTTATTGTAGCGCTACGGCGCTTTGTATTCTTAACTAAACAATTTAATCGGACATTGTCATACTGCACCATCACCCAAAGGTTAGAGAACTGAAATTTTACATAATTTTCAAAACACCCACATACAGAGGCCCACGAACTGCCGAACAAGATACTCCATTTCTTATAGGTGTAACACAAATTACCAAGAGAATCTACAATAAACCAGACACCTCATATGACATGTGCAAGGACCACACAAATATGACTCGGAGCTTGAATGAGCTAGAGTTCTGTGCACAGCGAGCTCTAAAATCCACAAGTCACAGAAGAACGTTGATCCGTATTCCGATATGAACTGCAATGAAACACAAACTTGCAGTGGGTTGATCATACAAATATTTACCTTTACAGTAGTTAAAAACCTGTCTAGAAGACAGATCGCCAAGGCAAGCGTTTCTGGATAAATGCTGAATTGGTATTTCAGTTTAACCAACCACTGGATTACTTCATCCCGTTGTTCTGGAGAAATAGTTCCATCCTGTTGGAAAGATTGAATTTGAATCAGTTTAGTATTCCTCAGCAAAGCTTCATAAGATGAAACCAAATATCTATAATATGTAAATCTACCCATGTAGAAACTAATCTTACATAATTTCTGCCCATTCTTTCCCCTGATGGGATTTGGGCACAACTCCTGGAAAAATGAGTAGATGGAGGAAGTGGATAGTTCGCATGAGCAATGTGCAACTACATCATAGGAAGTGGGCTCACAAACCTGCTATAACCCTGACTTTAATGGGTCTCGGTTCCAAGGATAATACTGTTTATATTCATCTTGGGAACATATGGTCTAGAGTAGACACCTAGATTAAATGTTCATGCATCTCACGTATAGAGATTACCTTTCTCTTCCTTACTTGTTAAATGTGGGCAATGAGACCAGGCATACAAACGTTTTAAAAAATCACAAGAGTTCAAGGTTGAGATTTGTAAGTGGCTTGCAGGTAACTTGTTCAGGTGAGATGTTGTTCTTTCCAGGGTCAATAAAATGAGTACCATCTTAAATCGGGTAAAAGAAATTGATTCCTAAATTTTTTAAGTAACACAGCTTGCACAAATGAAGTAATTTAAGTAACATTTTTATCACACAACGAATTAGTCATTATATCGGTCATGAAACTTTGCTTCCGTTTTCTGCTAATATTTGTGTTTTACACTAGGGAACAAATACATCCCATGGCACATTAGCATCCGTCACAAAATGCCCTAAATGTTTTTTGATGACTAAAGAGACTAAGTCCTAAACACAGCTCCAGTCCCGTTTGTTTGGTCACAGGGCAGACAGGGACTACTGAGCCCCTCCCTACATTGAGGGTGAAGTAGTTTGCCAATGGTATCCTATTACAGCTCTGCTAACTTAGCCAGGCACATCCTTTCTGTACTTGACTCGGAGTAGCAACGGCGATCGGTTCAATGTGCCACAAGAAGGTAGTAAGGAGGTTACATACTCGGAACCCAAACAATCACACAGCAGGAGTGTACACGGCTGGCTTAGTATATGGTGCACGCTTATTATTTTGTTTTAAAATTATTTTATTGATTGTGTCTTAAAATATAATACACACACTATTACGCACAGTAATATCGCAATTTGGCACCAAAATACATATTTGATAAAAGTACACCCAGCTATAATACAGGCATTAAAGGAATACCATACATGCAATGTCCTCCTGGAATAATAATCGCAACCATTGTTGGTTAACAGATTAACTCCACTGAACTTTTCCTTTCGCAAGTCTCTGCCCCTATCCCTCTAGTCAGTGGGAATTATCATGCTCTCATCCACAAAGTCATAATGGTCCAATACTCCTGTCTCCTGGGTTAGTGTCCCCATAATGTCAAAATGTGTGTCTGAGGCTACTTCTGCCGCTCTATTGGAAAGGTATGCTTGGTATGGCCCCCGATAATACCTAGTCCGGCTTCTAGGAGGGAGTAACTCACTGTATGAATCAGCTTGTGTATTGCAGTACAGCATATCGGCCTGCCAATCCTCGATCTGCGGTAGAGGACTACCCATCCAGCGTAATGCCACCCAGCGCTTAGCCAGGAGAAGCCCAATCTCTAGCAAAGGGCGCACTGTCTTGTCTACTGGAATATCCCATCCCAAGAGTGCAATCTTAGGATCTGGCTCCAAGTCTGCACTGATAATTCCCAATTCCTGAAACACTTTGCCCCAGAACACCTGTATGCCGGAATACTGCCACACTAAGTGCCAGAAGCCTGCATCTACTTCCCCACACCTTTGACATTGTGAGGTCTCCACTAGTCCACACCTACACTCGTGCTAAGTAGTGCAGTACGCTCTGTGTAAGAACTTAGAATGTATAAGTCTGTGCCGCCCATTAAGAGAGACTGAGCGGGTTCGAAAGCAGCAATAATGCCACTCTGTCACTAAATGGACTGCCCAGATCTCGCTGCCAATTTTGTCTATCCCCAAGGACTACAGAATGACTAGTATCCTACAGGCTTGAGTAAAATTTCGCTATTAATTTAAGAGGTTCTTCTACCTTAATGAGTGCCGTAAATGTCGACATAGCTTGTGGTTCCAGCATTTCATCACCTAAAAGGGCGCGCCATATGTGCAGTGCTCTGAAAATTGAAATAGTGCTGTGCCTGTCGGTTTCACATTCAGGCCTTGTAAGGCTTCCCATTCTACCACTACTCCATCTTTGAAGAAATCTTCAATTTTCGTGATTCCTATACTCTGTAATGCCTGCCGTGCCCCTACGTCTTGGGCCAACGAGAACCACAACACCCATTGGATTGGCATTTCTGGAGAGTACAGGAATGGTCCTGCCTGTATTTGTAGTAACGGCTGCCAAGCTTGCATAGTGACCGCTAGTGAGTCAAAAACCTGGAAGAGTCTAGAGGTCTGTCGCGTGAGGAGCAATAGCAGCGGTCTGCTGAGTTTCGTTCTAAATTCAAAAAGGGTAGGTCCCATCGGCCATGTACCCAATAATGAGCAAAAACGATATTAGCAGAACTATAGTACTTTTCTAGATCCAGGGCTCCCAACCCGCCCAACTCATAGGGTAGAGTGAGAGAATCCCATTGTATGCAGGGCTGTTTTCCGGCCCACATAAGCCATATCAACTGCATTCGGCAAATCTAAAATAAATGCTTAGGTAAAAGAATGGGTATGTTCTGAAATTGGAATAAAAATCTTGGTAGAACCACCATTTTCATTATGGTGACTCTCCCAATTAGTGAAAGCGGGAGTCTGATCCATCTATCTACATTTTCAAATAAGCGCTCCGTTGCCCTACTATAATTCTCCCGAATCACCAAGTTCGGGTCTGTGTGGGACTGAATCCCCAAGTATCTCACTGCATCTTTGGTCCAGTGCAGTGAGAATTCCATAGTAGGTTGTGTGGTGGCAGGCGTGAGCTTGAAGATGATTGATTTATCCCAGTTGACAAGAAGCCCAGAAAGCCCAACAAACTGAATCACCTCTCTCAATATAGGGGACACATTTAACTCTGGGTCACGAATGTAAAGTAAGGTGTCATCTGTGTACGCTGAAATGTTGAGCGTATACTCTGGAAGACCTAACCTCCTGTGTGAGTAATATTCCCAAATGGCACCGGCCAGTGGGTCTGCAACAATTGCGAACAGGAGAGGAGAGAGTGGGCAGCCTTGCTGGGTTCCGCGTGTGATAGGAAATGATTGTGCGTCTCCAATTCGTACCCTAGCTGTGGGTGATAAATACAATACTGATATTAATCAGAAGAATATGTCACCAACACCAATCCTGCGCAGCACCGCGAACATGAAGCCCTCTCAACTGAATCAAAATCTTTCTCGGCATAGAGAAATACCACAGCAGCCTTGATCCCTGGATTCAGTCTCTGCACCGCACCGAACAGTGTCCTTAGGTTAAGGGATAGATTACGGCTGGGAACAAACCCTGCTTGTTCCGGTCTAATAATGCCAGGCAATATCAGGGCCAGTCTGTTTGCTAGAATCTTAGCATAGATCTTTGCGTCCAAGGACAAAGTAGAGATAAAGGTCTCTATTAAGAACAACTACTGGGCAATTTCCCCAGTTTAAGCAGTGCGACTGTGTCAGCTTCCCGCATTGAGGGCGGCATGAGACCCAACTCTGCCATTTCCTCATAAAGCAGTTTGAGATCGGGGTTAGTATATCTTGAAAAGCTTTGTAGAAAGCTACTGTGAACCCGGGGCCTTCCCAGTTTCCATCTCACACAGCTCGTTGCATATGCCAAGTGAATGCTGGGATTCGTGGTGCAACATATTGGAGCGCTAAAGTCACTGGGGAGTGGTCAGAATACGTTCGCGGAAGATGCGCGCAGGCGGATACACGTGAATCTAATCTCCCAGATATTAGCCAGACGTCTATCCTGGTGTGGGTGTCAAAGACAGAGGAGTAATGTGTGTAATCTCGCACAGAGGCGATCGAAGTCTCCAAATATCAATGAGCCTTTCGGTGTACATATTATCCTGTCTGGCCCCTGCTGCAGCTGCTAGTCGTCTGGGTGGGCCTTGGGATCTGTCTAAAGTGGGATCCAAAATACATTTAAAGTCCCCTCCCCAAACCTGAGGGATACTTCTCCACTGTAGTAGTTTATCCACCAATGAGTAGTAGAATTGGGGGTCGTCATAATATGGACCATAAACTCCCACTAATACGAATTTCAAATCTCCCTTCTTACAGAAGGCTATTACGAATCTGCCTTGGGGGTCACTGAACAGGCCGTCATTTCCACCCCGCCTTTTTATCAACCCATAGTTAGACCCCTCTGGCATGGGATGTGAAGTTAGCCGAGTAGCATGTTCCCTGCAACCTCTGGTGTACCTCCCTACTGCACTCTGGAGTGAGATGTGTCTCTTGTAAGATTGCGATGGACACCAAGTGTCTCTAAGTAAACACATATTTTTCGAACCTTCCAATTATCATTGAGGCCACGCACATTCCATGTCATCAGTTAGAGAATCGGTGATTTCGTACCCTCAGCGACCATGCGGTTCATGGGATATCTGTACTAAACAGATCCCTGTGCCTGTGATGCCTACTGCGTAAAAACTAAACAAAAACTCATATCCTAAACTAGCCTCTACACAAAACATACAAACATTCCCACCCATGCCACGATAACCCACAACAGTCGCAGCAATACTCATTCCCCCCGCCCCTTCCACAACCCGAAACACATGCGAAACACCCCAAACAGGCAAAGGAAATTGTGTGATACACTTTAGGGGTAGATGTTGCCATCTGTAAAACCTCTCTACGCCACTCAAACAACTGACACTTATACTCCGTACATAAGTGACTAGTACTGCGACATTCAGACAGCCCAGTTTATGCTTCTTAAATATGCACCCACAACAATTAGTTTTAAGATTCAAGAGTGTCAATCCAGACTAGCTCAAAACCTTGCACTCTGTCCTTGCTTATGACTGGACGAGGTTTACTGCCTCAATGTAGTTTGTTGCAGTAGTTACAGTGTCTCATGTTACTTGGAGCATAAAACAGCACGGCGTACACCACATATTCATTCTTCTAGGTCTTGTTCGTCTCAATGGTTTGGGGAATCCCCTGCATGTGACTGCGAGGTGGTCGCTGCTCTTTGTCTTTGATGGCATGCAGAACGGCTTTGGGTCCGTAAAAAAGAGAACTTTCCCTTCTAGTTTGAGCCTTAGCTTTGCTGGGTACAGCATACTGTATTCCAGATTCAAGTCTCTGAAGAGTCGCCTTGCCTTCTATACCTGCAGTGTGAAGTCGGGGAAGAGAGATATTTCCGATCCCTCATGTTGGAGAGATCCCAGCTCTCGTGCTTTTCGTAAGGCTGCGTCTCGGTCTCTGTAATTCAATGTGCTCTCTATGAGGGGCCGAGGAGGGGCTCCTGGGTTTGGCCTGGGTGAAAATGTGCGATGCGTGCGCTCTATGATAAATAGATCGAAGCGCTTCCCCAAGCAGCGTGAGCAAGAACTTCTCTACATACTGCTCAATGTTGCCAATGTTTGTTGATTCCGCCACCCTATAATTCAGACATTGTTCCTCCTCGAGCGCACTTCGTGATCTTAGTTTTGAACTGCAGCGTGCGCAAAATCTTATATCTCTGTCTGGCGGTCTCCACATCTGCATGCACTACCTCTTACAGATCAGACACACGTTGCTCTGCCTGGTCAAGCAGATCACCATGCTTATCCAGCCTCTCGGACATGCGGTCCATGCGGAATGACAGTGTCAATCTTGCTGTCTATTTTCAACAAACTTTTCTGGATGGTGCGGAACGCACTCTTTACATCTATGTCTGATCCTGCTTCTGGATTGTCTGAGGCAGCGTCTTGTTCCGTGGGCGTGGGCTCCTTAGATCTGGGGGTCTTGCGCAGGTCAAATTGAAGTTTAGGCTGCAGCTTGTCCGTCTTGCCCATATTGCATGAGTTTGGCTAACCCGAGAGTACCACACAGTAGTGCAGGGGTTCCAAGAAATACAGGCAAGGGGGCCCCAACTTCATTGTGGATGAGGTACAGCAGCCGCTGTGCCCCCCACAGCGGTTTCCACAAAGTTTACAGCAACTCTGTACCTATGCGCAGCAAATGTGTCCCAATTGGTGGCTCTCTTTTCTACTGGGACCCCCTCCAACATAAGGTGACCACAACGTGTGCAAGCGTAGGTTCAGGCAGCCTTTATTAATGGCCTTAGGCTCGCCTGCTTTGGTTACTGAGTATTGCCTGCAGGGATCTCAAATGTGCACACAGGCTGTCTCCAAAGTGGCAATGCTGGCCCAGTAGCCTCTATTATGCACTTCACAAGGCCTCCTGTAAGTTTCCTCGGCCTCTATGCAAGACCAGCTACTGATTCAAGCTATGTGGGGGGTCCGTCTTATGGGGGAATCCGATGCTCCCAGGTACACAGAGCCTCGCACCAGCAGCAAGTTCGGAGGGCCGTGCAGGCCGCCGGCCGCCCCAGAAGAAATGTACTACTTGGGCCCGCCTCACTCCCGTTGGCGGTTTCAGCTGCAGTTTGTAGCTCTCTCTCTCTCGGCCGCAGCCCAATTCAGAGCCGCAGGTGAACCCAAAGACGTAACACGCGTTGGCTGGTGTAAGAAGTGCTGACTGATTAAACAAAAGACAGACATAGGACGGCTTTCGGATGAATTTTCTTTGGACATAAGTCTGCATGTCGTCAGAGTTACAGTTTGATTGTAGTTTAAATTAGGGATGCTAGCCGACATCCCTTTTCTTTGAGCACTGCTTGATCAGTTTTGTAAACTGAACTAAATAAGATGCTGTGTTTTCTGTAAGCCCTACATCCCTTATCCTCCCACATTTGCCTCATATTATTCCATAGGCATGGTGGGGAGACTTTAGCCATAGAGGTCAATGTTCCTCGACATTGGGGTGAAGTCCAGCTAAAAACCAGTTGCCACTGGTCTACCAGTCTCTGCTCACAGCAAAACTAGCAGTTCTCTTTACCTGAGGCTACAGTCCGTCTTGGGTGACCAAACTGCACTTCGAATTCTCCCCGGTCCATCAGACTCGAGTGCTACTTTTGAGTGTAACTTTTGAGTGTCAGGGTCGGGCTCCTGTGCTGCTCTTCGACAATCAAGCAATTGTGGCTATCAACTTTGCCACGGTGTCTTCTGGGGCGTGGCTTGGCCGGCTGCAAGATGGCCGCACACTGAGTGGGCTCTGCCGGCCAAGCCCCATAATCCACAATAATCCTGCAGATAGCGTCTACTTACCCGCCCAGGAGAAGCCGATCCGGACTTGGCGTCCCTTGGTGCGTTGAGACTCGGCCTCAGCTCTCCGGCGATATTCAGGGGCCGTGAACGTTGTCTGGACATCAGCGCCGGGAGGGAGCATCGTGACTGTCGGGCTCAGCCTCGCCTCCTCTCCTGATGTGCGGGGGCCCTGAGGCGCCGGAGAAGCACCGGCGGACATCCGGTTGGGGGCCCGGTGAGTTGTGTTGTTGCGGCGGCTTTTGCTTGTGGGGTAGGGAGTCCGTGGGCTGCACCGTCGGACCTGGTGCGCTGCGGCCTAGGCGCCATTTTCTATACTGTGCGCCTGCAGTCCACGGAGGCCGTATGCGCCCGGGGCCTGCGATGGGAGCGGCGGGCCCGCCTTGTCCCCCCGCTGGCGAGGCCTGCCTCTGATGAGCACTCCCCTGCCTCTCTCATGCCGGGGGTGTGTCTTGCTTCCTGCTTCTAGGCCTCTGCCATCCATTATCCGGCGCTCCACGGCCTGCCACTGCTGACAACGAGCAGCCCACTTGCGGCCGGAGGGCCGGAGCCTGCACCTTCTCACCCGCCACTGCTACCTGCGAGACTGGAGGCTCCTGGGCAAAGCGGAGGCCTGTCATACCCTGCAGCAAGGCTCTCCTGTTAGTGCACCCCCTCCGCTCTTATCGAGTTACTGTCCTGGATGTTCCCGGGCCCAATCCCCACCTTGTGGCCCTCCCCCACTTCGGAGCCTGCACGCCTCTTTGGACGGCCCCTCTTGGCTTGGGGGCCGCCGTGGAATTTGTGGGTCTGTGCTGCCCCTAGACTTAAGTTTGTTGCCCTGTTTGCTGCGGTGCCTTTCCTTGGCCCCTCCTTGGCACCTCCTCTTCTGGTGCCCCATTATAACCCTCTTATTGTGTTAACTTCCTCTGCACCGCTGGCCTGACGTAGGGTTTTCCTGGCTGCGGGCTCGTCCCATGTCCGTGAAGCCTGGGGTGCGCCTCACTCCTCATTGGGCCCTTGGATCCGGGGGATAGACTGCTGGAGTTATTTCCTTGCTGGGCCCCGTTTGGTCTGCCAACGCCTTTGGGACTACACTTGTGTGCCACCCAGGCTCGCCTACCTCCTGGCTTACTGTCCTTGCTGCCTCCACCCCGCGGGGGAGCGAGACGTATTTCGGGAGGGGGGGGGGGGGTAGTGGGGGAAGGGGGGCAGGGGGGTGCTTTCCCGTGACAGATCCTGCTGCCAACACTGGTGGCTCCTTTCATCCTTACTCCTCATCAGCCTAGGACACTCTTCCCCCCCCCCCCCCCCTTTCTTTTTTCCTTTTTTTTTCTCATCAAGTCACACTCGCCCTGGGGAGATCCGATCCGAAGCAGCCCAAAATAACTTTCGAAAAGCGCTGGTCAACCCATCAGGATGGCGCTGGTTCGGATTGTGGTGACCCCGCTACCAGCCTGGAGGAGCATCCCGCCCGCGAGGACAACCTAAAAGCCGTTATGCTGGACGTTAAGTCCACGGTCACTGGAATCGCGACCCAGCTGGAGAAACTCTCCGCCCAGCTGGACTCAGTGAAGTCTCAAGTGGACTCCCATGATAATCAACTCCTCCATGTTGAGTCCAGGGTATCGGAGGTTGAGGATGCCGCCACTCAGGACCACCAGAAACTGTTGCAAATGGACAAAATCCTGACACCCATATGGGAGAAAAACGAGGACTTGGAAACGCGCTCCCGTCGGAGCAACCTCCGCATAACGGGTGTTCCGGAGTTCACAAATATCACACGCATGGAGGACTTCATGGAGCAACTGGTCAGGGAACTTTTCAGCGATGCTCTCTCCCCGGTCTTTTTTGTGGAACGCGTACCCCATTCCCTAGGCCCTCGCCCTGTTCCGGGTCTGCCCCATCATTGCTAAAATTTTAGGGATCGGGATGCCATCCTCCGGGCTGCCCGCGATATGGGCAAGATCACTCACCAAGGTAACTCTTTCTTTCTACCCGGACTACACCCCCACTGACCAGGCAGCCCAGCGGGAATTCCTCCGTGCAAAACGATCCAGCAAAAACATGAGGTTCTGTATTCATTGGCCTACCTGGCAAAGCTGAGAGTACGGCAAGGGGAAACGACTCATATTCCCTGACCCCAAAGCTGCCCTCGCTTTTGCTAAAAAACCTGAAAAATCCTCACGCTCTCCTTCATCTAGCTCTCAGCTTGCCGCCTCAGACCGCCTCAGTGACAATGACTGATCCACATGGAGGCTCTCGTGTTTGCAAAGAAATTCAACACATCGTTACGCTCCTCACCATCCAGCTCTTAGCCAGTGGCTGCTGATCGTTTGAGTGACTATGCTTGTTTGATTGTATTACTTGGGACTCTAACTTTCTGAGCGTTGTCTGAAGTTCCGGATGCTTGGTCACCCTGCTTAATTGCAGGGGTGTCCGCCGAGCCTTGCCATGCCCTACCGGGATAATTCCCAATATTCTAATGGTTTCCCCTTCTCCAAGTTGTGGGTTCCTGGGGTGGGAAAGGGCGGTCTTTCAGCCTGATTGGAGGGTCGGAGTGGGTGTGGGGGTGGAGCGTTTTCCGGGGTCTGTTTTTGGAGGGGGGGGGGGGGGGTCAGGTTTTGTGTCTTCTTGTCGCTATTGTCAGTTTGGTTGGGGTGGGATAGTTGGGCTGCGGGCGCGACACTGACGCTTCTGGGGTTGGTTTTTGATCTGTGTTCACGGGGGTTTGTCATATGGGGTGTTAATTTTCGATTGCTCCAGGTTGGTTCGTTTTGGTAAGACTGCTTCATCGCACTGTGCTCCTTGTCCACCGCTGCTGATGCGACATGTTCTACATTGTCCCCGTCTCCCACTGCACGGCTCCCTCCTCCCTCTGGTATTGGTTGAACACTGGGTCTCTGCGAACATGGAGCCTCTTCTAATGCCCGACCTGCTCACGCGCTTTGCCCCCATCTGCTGCATACCACCTGCGGGTGGCGGCTTCCTTGCTTCCCTTCCTGGGGGGTTACTGCACTGCCGTATGCCACCAGTGGTCTTTCTGAGTCGCACTCCGCCACATTCCACCCAGGTATCTTGAGGCATGACTGATACTGTATGTTGGACCTGAATATACGTGGTCTTAATGATCACCAAAAAGCCAGGCTTATTCATTCTCACTTGCGGCGACACAGGGTGGACATATGTCTCTTGCAGGAGATGCACCTATTGCCGGGGTCTGCCTCTAGACTCCAGTCACGCCACTGGGGGGAGGCACACTCCTCGTTCTATTCTTCTTACGCAAGGGGGGTCTCAATTCTGATACGTAGGGGTCTTCCCTGGCAGACTATCCAGGTGCTTCCAGACCCTGACAGTAGATATGTAATATTGGCACACTGCTTTCTCAGCCTATGACGATCGCTCTGATATATATTTCGGCCCAATTCAGATGATCCCGAATTCTTCTGTCACGTATTTCATCTTATCTCCTCCTTTGGCGCGGATGCGGTTCTATGGGGGGGGGGGCTTTCAATTTTACACTTTCAGCGGCACCGGACCGCAACCGCATCACTTTAGTCTATACTCATTGACAACTCGCTTTCTGATGTCTGGCGTCATTTGTGGCCTGCTGCTCGTGAAACATACTGGATTTGGTACATGCAGACATTGACCCCACTGGGTCTTAATGATAAGTTTGAACTGGCATGTTTCCTTTAAAATGTTTATTCTCTGATTTAACTGGCATACACAAATTGTGCTTCTACTGGTTGCTGTGTTTTCCATATTTTCCTTTATACTAAGCATTGCCATCCCTGGAGAATTCATATTTACGTTGTGGTTCACGAACCATAGCTATCTCTTTAACTCTGATATATAATTGAATTTCTTACACTGCATCTGGTATTATTCTGTTGTGCATTGGATCTTAGGTACTTTATTTTATTTTCCTATGTTCTTTCCTATTCACACCCCCCCACTCCAATATGGCCGACATACACCAGTTTCCCATGCTGGTCCTACTTCCAGCTTCACTACACCTCGGCTTTTCATATACACGCAACCTCCGGGCGCTTTCATGACGCTAGTGTTTCCTGCTTGTTTACACCGGGTTCCCGGCACGCCGTTTCCTCATGTAGATACTGGTAAGAAATTTGAATCGCCCACACGCACATAGCATTAGGCTTATGATGCCACTGCACGTTTAGTATTTGACACTCTCCTTTACGCAATTGCCTTACAGCCACTGTTGCGTGTTTCAATATGACATCTTCTACACTTCCGGTAAGCTGTGTTTTCACACTTTCACTTTAATGGCTTTGACACGATAATTGAGTAGATACTCGTTGTAACTCACGTACATCATTGTACTAAACATCACCGTTCTTGGTACATTTCAGGATACAATTTATCTTGAACCTCGTCATATCGTAAGTGTCCGTCACATCATGTGAGCTTCACTTGCACGTTCCCCTAACGTTCACAGCCTTATGGAGTAATTTCTCACGAATTCACTGTTACTTCTTTGATAACTATCGTCGAGCACATCGTCTCCTTCACTGGGCGTGGTTGCTTCTATCTACACTCGTCCACCACCTTTCGAACTCTGTGATACTGGTCTTTCTGAGTCTTTATTCTTTCATCACACACATTTTTTTGTACATAGCTTGGACCCTATTTTTCTTTCTTTTTCGACTATTTGACTTTTGTGCTTGCTCCTCCTCACCTCCGCGTTTGGGTGGTAGAAAGCCTGCAGCTTAAACTTTTTAGTACTAAACTGTACCATTGTTTCTTTAGATTCCCCTGATGAAGGGCTAATTGAAAAGCCCGAAATGCATTGGGATTTGTAACTTCACTGTATTTGAAGAACTTTATATTACAAAAACCTGGATTCTGTGATTATGAACATTGTCCACGGATAAATTGTTTGTTGCATCATAAAAAGAATCAAATCAAGAAGAACAAACACTATACGTATCATTTTATTGACTCTACGATAGAATACTGAGTGTATTTTTTGACAAATTGCTTCTGAACATTGATATTGCTTACAAACTTTTGGTTCACACTCCCAGGAGTGATTCACGCTGTGCATGAGGCTACTTTCACATATGTCGAGTATTCTTCTTCATTTCATGACAAAGGGTTTGCAGGACCTTTTCCCTCGTTGCACGCAATTGACGCATGAAGTTAAGTATTTGACTCTACGTTAGTATCAACACTGATTATTTGTTCAAACTGAGTGCATCCAGGTTGCCTTTATTTCTATTTCTGCTGCTCGTGAGGGCACTTGCGTCACCGGGGTTCGGGACTGCTGGTCACGTATTGATATATGGCTTGCCTCTCCAGATGTCATCACTTGGCTCACTTCTGCAACACATAAGGCGCACATCTTTTCCGACCATGCACCGGTCCAAATTTGCCTTTGTCTCCCGCCGATCCCACAGCAAGCATTCACATGGCGGCTCCCGCCGAACGCGCTCTGTTACAGTTTTCTGCGATGAAATTCAAATAGCTATTGTCAATTATTTTGATCTAAATGTGGGCTCCGTAGATTCTCCTTCCACCCTTTGGGAAGGCTTTAAAACAGTAATAAGAGGCAAATGTATTTCGAAACAGGCCGGCGTTCTCCGTTCCATTCGTACCACTCTGGAAAAGTTGGACAGGATTGGGGTGTGCTGCCTGGGAAGCATCCAAAGCCCTAATCTCAGAGACACTGGCACTTGAGGGAAAACCACACTGACTTTTCTGAGGAGGCTGAGAGAGAACTTGCCTTTTTGGGTAGAGAGGCCCGGGCTTGTTGTTTCAGGGAAGGTGATCAGCCTGGAAAGACCTTGGCCAACCTCTTGCGCCCTCCAAGTGCTGCATCGTATAACACAGCCCTCAGCGACGGGGGCCCCGCTAGAACCACCGCTCCGGAGGAAATCAAGAGCCGTTTCATGGATTTTTACTCACAGCTATATACTGCTGCAACCCCCCCCCCCCCCCCCCACCTACCCCCCCATCTCGTGAGGCCTTTGAACAACACTTCAAGAGTATTGCGTTGGTGTGGCTGGAAGATCACCACCCGAAATTTACGGACGAGTCCTTCACTAAGGAGGAAATACTCGCCGCCATCAGCAGTTTGCCTGGGGACAAGTCTCCTGGTCTAGATGGCCTTCCTGCCTCGTTTTATAAAACTTATGCTTCATTGTTAGAACTACATTTGGCGGCTATGTACAATGAATCCTTTGACAATTGCCTCTTCCATCTGTTCCTCCGGGAGGCAATGATAACGTTGTTACTTAAGCCCGATAAGCCAGCTGGCTTTCGCGATTCCCATCGCCCCCTTTCTTTTATAAACATTGAAAACAAAATCTTCGCTAAATTAATCGCCTCTCGCCTTCTTCTACTCATGCCTTGCATTGCTCTCCCCGACCAGCCTGGTTATATTCCAGGACGGGCCACCTCACATAATCTCCGGACCATTTTCTCGGTCCTTTACCAGATCAACCCGTCTTCCTGCAGTGGCCGCCCTTCTGGAGGCCACTAAGGCGTTCAATACGCTTGAATGGCCCTTTTTCTTTTACCTCGCATTGGCTGCAGCACCATGTTTATACGAAAGGTAGCCTTTTTTTTTACACCTGCCCCTCGGCTCATCTCCGGATTAATGGGCAAATAACGGAGCCCATTTCTATTGGACGTGGCACCCGGCAGGGTTGCCCTCTGTCCCCAATGCTCTTCGCTATTGCGATGGAGCCCCTTGCTGCTAGACTCCGGCAACGTCACGCCCACAGGGGTATGGGGTTTTCGGCCTGATCTCTTCTGGTTTCTATGTATGCGGACAAAAAATACTCTGTGCGTTTGCCACCCCCAGGGCAATCTTAGTCCTCTTATACGTGAAATAATTTGTTTTGGTGGACTGTCGGGCATCCGGGTAAACTGGAGTAAGTCTGTGTTATTCCCCCTTACAGATGCCACCAGACAATTTGTGCGGCTTTTCCCTTTTATATGAGCCACTGGCCCTACCCGGTACCAGGGTATATGGCTGAGTAGGGACCTCGATGACCTCTGGAGATCTAACTTTGGGTGTGCAGTGGATTGGCTAGAATCTAAGATTCCAAATTGGAGTCGGCTTCCATTGTCTCTGGCCGGCCGCATCGCCATTGCCAAGATGGTGGCGTTGCCGAAATTCCTTTATCTTTTTTTGAACATTCCTATCCTCCTTACGGCTCATTTCTTCCGCAAGCTCCGATCCTCGATCATTTCCTTATTTTGGGCGGATAAACAACCTAGAGTAGCGTATGACATCCTCACTCTTCCTATGTCGGCATGAGGGTATGGGTGCTCCTAATTTCAAGCTTTACGTTTTGTGTGCCCAAGCCAGTTTTCTCAACCTTTGGATTCACCCCTCCCCTTATCAACCACACGTGGCTGTAGAGGCTGATATTGCATCTCCCTGGCAGCTGACCGCGGCCCTTTTGTCACCGGCGTGTCGCCGCAGGCGGAGGTGGACATGGTTGAGACACTGGGGTGGGCCTGGTCCGGACTGCGCCATATTTTTAATTTTCCTATGCTGTCGGCAAATGCAATGCCGATCGTGCGTCATCCTGCCTATCCTCCTCTCCTGCCTTCCAGACATGCAACACATTCTACTCTCTACCTGTCTCTTTTGGCCCGCTGGACACTCTTTTATTATCAGTTACATGCTACTTGCCGGGAGATTCATCCTACGTTTCCCTAGCCCCGCCCAAAAGATAAAAAGGTACTACTTGTATTGGTGAGGCTTAGTTTTTTTTTGGTGAACTTTTTGAAAACAATTATTTTTACTGCATAAGCGCTTTTTAAAAAATCAGCAAGACGTTCCCTCGCACATTGAAAGGGTTTTCCCTTTTCACGTTACTCACGGTTCTCCCATAGTAGCAGGGCTGATTCACCTGCGTGCCTCTCCCTGTCTCCACCGGTTAAGGGAAGATGGCCCCTCGCGCTTATATAGCGGAGGTTTGTTGTCAATTAGTGAGTAAATTGCACGATGATGGGAAAGTGTGTTACGTGATTCATGGGCGCCATCTTGTAGTGGGGTATTTTCGTGTAGGCTAGTTTTTTATACTTTCTGTTATAAATCTTTTTGTTTACAGCGGGTATCCTATAAAGAATTTGCATTATTTCTAAATGTGACAGATAGTGGTAAAGACTTAATGTAGAAGAAATGCGTTACTTACCTGTAACTGCAGTTATCCAGTATTAGTGTCTTTCATAGATTCACATGCCTGAATCATTCCCCGTCGTCGAGACGGGAGCCTCCGGTACATAAAAAAGTAATGTCCTAAGACATACATAAAGAGAATAGGTCTAAGGGTCTAACCTTAGTAACCTATCTAGGTCCTTATGCAGGAAGGACCAAATAGAGTAGGCTCCAGGGTCCCACCTTGGTAGCCTATCTGTGTCCTTTTGTAAAAAAAGGACCAAAACAAAAGGAACAACCAATCAGCTACTACCTCCCTCTAGAACCTTCCTGTGAGGAGCCTCAGTCTCTCAGATTTTCGTACGCACCAAGTTGGATAGGTGTAAACCTGTAGAGAGAGGTGAGTCCTTCCAGGGGAGGCGGGAGGGTGCATGTGAATCTATGAAAGACACTAATACTGGATAACTGCAGTTACAGGTAAGTAACGCATTTCTTATCCAGTATTTGGGTGTCTTTCATAGATTCACATGCCTGAATCAGAGTAGCAAGCAATACAATATGCACATTCTGTGAAGATACAGACAGTATATTACTGCAAGAAATGAACATTTGTGACTGTAGGAAAAAAACAACAGCATACAATGTCATGCAGAATCTAGTAACAAAGAAATGTGCATACCAGTCAAGGATGGTGGGAAGTAGGAGGGCTCACCTCACTGGAATAGATGGCGAAGCACTGCTCTGCCCACTGCTGCGTCTTTCGTCAGCTCAGCGTCCAAGCAGTAGTGCCTGGTGAAGGTATGCGGGGACTTCCAGGTCGCCGCTCTACATATGTCTAGGAGTGGCACTCCAGCAAATAGTGCCGCAGACGTAGACATGGCTCTGGTGGAGTGGGCTTTGGCCCGTGAGTCCAGAGGTCTTCCTGCCTTCTCGTGGCAGAGAGTTATGGCTGAGGAGATCCATCGTGATATGCTCTGTTTAGTTAAGGGCATGCCTTTCCTAGGCCTGCTGAATGCGACAAAGAGTTGGGATGACTTCCTGAATTGTCTTGTTCTGTCAAGATAGAATTTTAGGCATCTTTGAAGGTCTAAAGAGTGCAGTGATCTCTCAGCCGGGGTAGATGGGTTCGGAAAGAATGATTTAAGAACCACCGGCTCATTAAGATGGAAGTCCGAAGGGACTTTGGGTATGAAACGTGGGTTGGTACGCAGGATGACTCTGTCCTCCTTGAATTGAAGGAATGGGTCCTGGACGGAAAGGGCCTGTAGCTCGCCTACTCTTCTGGCCGAGGTCAGAGCAAGTAGGAGGGCTGTCTTCCACGACAGGAATTTTATGTCAGACTTGTGGATAGGTTCGAAGGGATGTTTCATCAGCTGGTGAAGAACTATGTTGAGCTGCCACGTTGGAGGGACAGGTTTTGGTCTAGGGAAGGACCTAAAGAGGCCTTTCAGAAATTGCTTAATGAGTCTGTCCGCCCACAGAGAGGGGCCCCTAGAAGTTCGAGTGAACCTAGAAATCGCTGCCAAGTGGACCTTGATGGACGCATGGGCCAGGCCTGAGTGCGCCAGGTGTAGAAGGTATGGCAGGAGTTGTTGGGGAGTGACCCGGAAGGGGTGTAGGCCCTCCTTTTCACACCAGATGCAGAAGCGTTTCCACTTGAGAGTATAGGTCTTTTTTGTGCTGTTAGCTCTGGCGTTGGACAGGACATCTTTGCACTCTTGTGGGATGTTTAGATGGCTGAACTCACGGTAGTCAGGAGCCAGGCTGACAATTTCAGAGGGCCCAGGTTCGGGTGGAGAACCTGCCCGTGAGACATCGTGAGCAGGGTTGGGTGACTGTGAAGACGAAGAGGTGGGTGGACGGATAGACGGTGGAGCTCCGTGTACCAGTGCTGCCTCGGCCAGGATGGGGCGATGAGGATTAGAGTGCAGGGCTCCGATTTCATTTTCCTGATTACTCTGGGTATCAGTGGGAATGGCGGAAAGGCGTAAGCAAACACGTTCTGCCAAGCTATTGAAAATGCATTCCCTAGAGTTCCTGGTTGGGGAAGCCTGCTTGCGAAGCTTGGGCATCTGGCGTTCTCCCTGGTGGCGAAGAGGTCTATCTGTGGTGTCCCCCACTTCGTGAAGATGTGGTTCAATGCACTCTCGTCTAACTCCCATTCGTGGGATAGGGACTGTTCTCTGCTGAGGGCGTCCGCCAGGACATTGTCCTTGCCTGGAACGTATTCGGCTTTGAGGGTGATGCCATGTTGTAGAAGCCAGTTCCAAACTCTCTGAGATTCTCGAGAGAGAGATAGCGAGCGCGTCCCACCCTGTTTGTTCAGGTAGTGCATAGTCGTGGTGTTGTCCGTCCTGACTAGCACTGGGGAGTTTCTGATGCGCGGGAGGAACGATTGGAGCGCCAGGAAGACCGCCCGTAGCTCTAGAATGTTGATGTGGAGCTTGGACTCCTGTGGCGACCATTTTCCGTTGGTCTGCAGTTCTTGTAGGACTGCACCCCAGCCCTCCAAGGATGCATCCGTGGTGATGATATGTGGTTGCGCCGGAAGCAGGAACGGTAGTCCTTGCGACAGGTGTTTGTCTGAAGTCCACCATTGTAGACTGTTGATTAGATGTTGAGTGACTCGTAAGCGGTCCTCGAAGGATCCCTTCGCTTGTGTCCATTGTTTTGACAGTTCTTCCTGAAGGGGGCGCATTTTTAGGCGGCAGTGAGGGATGAGAAGGATACATGACGACATCATGCCAAGGAGCGATTTGAAGAGGCGGACGGTCAGAGACTGTTTGGATGCCACTGACTTGGCCAAGGAGATGAGTTTCGACTTTCTCTCCTGTGATGGAAAGGCCTTCGTGCAATCCGTGTCCAGGGTAGCTCCTAGGAAGGTGATGACTCGAGCTGGTGTCAGGGATGACTTTTCCCTGTTGAGGGTCAGTCCAAGGCGGCGGAAAAGATGCAGACAGGCGCTGGAAGATGCAGCTGCGGCTGCTCTCGACGGAGCTTTTACCAGCCAGTCGTCCAGGTAAGGGAAGACCTGGTGTCCCTGCTGGCGGAGATAGGCTGCGACCGGAGAAAGGCATTTCGTAAAGATCCTTGGAGCAGATTTGAGGCCGAAGGGGAGTACGCGGAATTGGTAGTGTATCCCTGCGACTGCAAACCTTAGGAACTTTCTGTGACCCTTGAGGATAGGGATGTGGTAATAGGCGTCCTGTAGGTCGAGTGATGTCATGTAATCGCCTTTTTCCAGGAGTCCCAGGATCTCCTGTAGCGTGACCATTCGAAACGATTGCTTCTTGAGAAACACGTTGAGGGCTCTTAAGTCGAGAATTGGACGCCATTTCTTCCCCTTCTTGTGGATGAGGAAGAAGTGGGAATAGAAGCCCTCCCCCATCTGGGCGTGTGGAACTTTTTCTATCGCGCCTTTCTGGAGCATGGATGTTAGTTCTTGCCGAAGCAGCCGCAGGTGTCTGTGAGGACGCTTGACAGGTGGTGTCTGAGGAGGGTTTGAGAGGAATTCTAGAGAGTGGCCGAATTGAAGGAGTTGTAGAACCCACCGGTCTGTCGTTATTTGCCGCCAGTTTTGAAGGTAAAAGGAAAGCTTCCCTCCAAGTCGCAAGGGAAGCGATGGTGGAGGGGCTGGCCAATTGGAAAAGTCATTGTCGATTGCCTGCTGGTCTCTTCTGTCCTTTCCCTCTGTAGGACGATTTATTGAAGGAGGACTGACGTCCCGACTGGTTTTGGCGCTGTTGAAATTGCGTTTTACCCTGAGAGTAAGAGTAAGAGGACTTGTTTTGATAAGATCCTCTATAGGAGGATTGTCCCCTCCCCCTGTTGGCACGAAAGGACTGAGTGCGAGATTGCAGAGTGCCCAGGGCTCTGGCTGTGTCAGTGTCCTTTTTAATTGCAGTGAGGGCTTCGTCAATCTTCTCGCCGAATAGGTGATCGCCATCATAGGGCATATCTAAGATCTTGGTCTGGACCTCCTGTCTGAAAGAGGTGGCTTTAAGCCAGCCTTGGCGTCGCAGGACAGCGGCTCCCGCCAGCTGTCTGAATCCAGTCATGGCCACGTCAATGGCGCAGTCTATCAGTTCTGAGGCCGATGTTTGGCCCTCAAGGAGGAGCGAGTGTGCCTCCGCTTTAGCATCTTCCGGCAGGTCGGCAATGTAGGGCGCGATGTCCGCCCAGAGTTGGCGGTTGTAACGCCCAAGAAGGGCGATGGAATTGGCAATTTTCACCGTTGTCGCAGAGGTAGTGGAAAAGCGTTTCCCAACTGCATCTAACTTCCTGCCTTCTTTATCTGGTGGTGTCGATAAAGGTGATGCAGGGTTACGCGAGTTCTTCTGCGCCGCCTGGGTGACCACAGAGTCCGCCTTGGGGTGACCCGTGAGGCATGCTGGAGCTGAAGACGTAGCTCTGTACTTTTTATCCAGTTTGGGTACGATTACCTGTAGGGAAGCTGGAGATTGCATGAGCTGCTTGCCCTGTTTGAGTAGATAATCAATGATCGGAATCGATCTAGTAGTTTTCTTAGTTGGTTCTTTAAAGTCATAGAGGAAACATTCAGTTTCCTGAGATTCCATTGACATATGGAACCTTTTGGCAGCCCTTTCCATGAGGTTATGGAAACCTCCAATATCAGCAGGTGGAGACTCAGAAGATTGTGGCTCCGGAGAGGCTGGAGAGTGAGTAACATAGTCCTGGTCCGCATCCACGTCCGTATCATCATCTCGGACTTCCCCTTCTTCATGTTCTCTGTCCTCTTCCTCGGACGAGATAGGGTCTTGAGCAGGGTCCTGTGTCCTAGGAAGGACCAGTGGAGGGGGCCTAGGTCTTGTCCCTTGTGCAGGAACGGGCACAGATGGCTGCGGGGTTGGTGGGACAGTAGGGGTGGCTTTCTGCGGAAACCGCAGTTTGTAGTCTTGGACGAGAAAGCTCAAGTCTGCAACCAATGAGGCCGGCAAGCACACCATTGGGGTCACCTGGGTGTGGACTTGGGTAGGCACTACTGGAGGGGTCGATTCCTCAACCTCCTGCTCTTCGTCCGTACTCTGGCACTTGACAATTAGGTCGGAAGGACTAGTGGCTTGGGTAAACTCCTCCTCCTCCTCCGGCTCCTGGTCCTGTAAGAAGCAGGATGGTGTCAGCTGTTGGACCTTACTAGGTGAGGTCATCTCCGGAGTGATCTGCCTTTTGGTGATCCTAATGGAGACATGGGAAGTCTGAGCGTCCATTGCGTGTGACAAGAGCTCGGATTCTTTCCAGGTACCAGTAGCCGTCGGTATAGTCTTCGTCGACGGTGCATCCGTCGACGACCCTCTCGTCGACGGAGCTTTAAGCAGCGTTTCCTTCGTCGACTGCTTCGTCGTCGGCGCCGCCGTCGACGGAGCGCCCTTCGTCGACGGAGTGTCCCTCGTCGACGGCTTCGTCGACGGTGTGACTTTCGTCGACGGTGTCGTCGTCGACGTCTTCGTCGACGGTGCTGTCGTCGACGCCCTCGTCGACGGTGCCGTCGTCGATGTCCTCGTCGACGGTCTTGTCGTCGACGGTGCGGAGGATGAAATCGGTCGTCCTGCTGACGACGAGTAGGTTAGAGTCGTCGATGAGGAGGACGCCGACGATGCCATCGTCGTCGATACCGTCGTCGTCGATGTTGAGACGGTTTTAGGCGATGAGGTGGTCGCCGATTGCGCCGTCG
The DNA here is from genome assembly GCF_964263255.1 of Lissotriton vulgaris. Taxonomy (NCBI): domain Eukaryota; kingdom Metazoa; phylum Chordata; class Amphibia; order Caudata; family Salamandridae; genus Lissotriton; species Lissotriton vulgaris. The sequence continues at coordinate 1,314,355,089 of NC_141689.1, forward strand.
TCACCGTAAGCAGTGGTTGCTTCCTAGGGACAGGAAGGTCCTTGCTAGATACGGCAGGCTTGCCCTCTGAAGCCTTTTTAGACCTCTTAGGAGGGGTCGCTGAGTGGCCAGGCGAGGAAGCCCTAGGCCTCTTCAGGGAAAGTTGTGAGGCGACCGACATGCTCCCACCCTCAGAAATGAGGTCGGTCGGTTTGTCTTTGAGCCTGTTCAGCCAGATAAGAAGTCTCCCTTCCCGGTCTTTCTGGGTTTTGACGGAGAACTTACGGCAAATCTTGCAGTCGATGGTCTTGTGGTGAGGGTAGAGGCAATACAGGCATTCCTCATGTTCGTCGTCCACGTGGAGCCTTAGTTTACCACAGGAGGCACAGGGACGGAAAAGTGCTCTTTTCTTGACGTCAGCCATAGTAGAAAGTCGAAAAAACTGTGAAGTTTGGAGAAAATACGATATTCCTGAGGAGAACTCAGGTGGAGACTCCCTAGCACAACGTGCGGTAGAAAATCTGAGAGACTGAGGCTCCTCACAGGAAGGTTCTAGAGGGAGGTAGTAGCTGATTGGTTGTTCCTTTTGTTTTGGTCCTTTTTTTACAAAAGGACACAGATAGGCTACCAAGGTGGGACCCTGGAGCCTACTCTATTTGGTCCTTCCTGCATAAGGACCTAGATAGGTTACTAAGGTTAGACCCTTAGACCTATTCTCTTTATGTATGTCTTAGGACATTACTTTTTTATGTACCGGAGGCTCCCGTCTCGACGACGGGGAATGATTCAGGCATGTGAATCTATGAAAGACACCCAAATACTGGATAACTAAGCCAATAGGGTTATTTTGACCACGGGCGCCATCTTTGAGTGGTGTCATAATGTATTATCTGTCACTATAAGATGTGAATAGTGAAGCCCCATTTCGAATACTTAACATACATGGTTTCTCAAATAGAGTGTCTGAGATTGACTGCAATATGATACAACCACGTGTGTTTGTGTATCTCTATAGTTTACACATCAATTTTGTGACTTTGTCTGCAGAAATAGGTCATTAGGCTACACTACCTCAATCCATTGTATATCGTTGTTTAGACCATGGGTGTTTGTCCGTAGACGGTAGACCCATCTTTGTTCTTTGATGAAATAGTGTCTTATTAGACCATAGAGGATTGGACTGTCCAGGTAATTTGATCTAGTGTATGTCCTGTTTCGATGTAATGTCTGCTCATTTTAGTGGTGTTTTTCTTGCACAGTATATTGCTTCTGTGTTTGTTCACGCTCGTCCTCAATGCACTGGTTGTTATTCCTATATACAGGAGGTTGCAAGGACATTTTACCATGTGTACACAGTTTTTAGTATTACAGTTTGTATGTTTCTTCTGTGTCCCTTCCTGGTTGTTTAGTTGCAGGGTTGTGGTGTGTGTAGTTGGGGGGCAAATATTGCAGGTTCCGCATGGGTAATGCTCTTTGACTTTTGGGAGGTCACATAATGTCCTTTGATTGTCCAGTTGTTTACCCTGTGATCTTGTGTGCACGGCCATGTCTTTAATACTCTGTGTATGTCTGAAGGCAAATCTTGGGAACTCCAGTTGCATTCCTCCTGCGTGTAGGATGTTAAAGTGTTTTAGTATGTTTTTCTTTACATGGTTTGATAGTGGTGTGTAGGTTGTTACACATGTAATTGTCTCATCCTTTGTGTTGTAAAAAAGCTCTTAATGCAGCAGAAGGTAAGAACTTAACTTTATTCTGTCACCACTCTCCAAGACTGCCGAGTGGCTGTCAACATTCTACAGCAGACTCCCTATGGAACATACCATCAGGAAGGGGACAAGGGGGGGGGGGGGGGGGAGAAAGGAATGTACCACTTTGATATACATGAAGGTATGGGCAGGTTACAACACATCTCCCCAGTACCACTATAAGTAAACATTTTGGTATAAGCAGATTACAACACATCTCCCTCTGTAAGGAGGACAAAAAGAAAAGAAGGAAGGAAAGAAGGAAGGAAGGAAAGAATGAGGTAAGAGGGAGAGACCGTACATCAATGTCAAGTCGATAGTAAAACAGATACAACACCTCCCCTAGGCTAGGAAGAGGTCAGCCTAGGAGAAGAAGGGAGGAAAAGGTGCAAGAGGAGGGCGGAAAACAAGGGAAATCCCGAGCAGGATGTCAGTAGGATAGCCAGGTCGGGATATCGGACAGATGCAAAGAGTAATCCCACCATCAAGTTAACAGAGAACATACAACAATTTTAGCGAACACGAATGCATCATCATTATACTCCCAGGAGGGCACATGGCTAAATACATACTATTTGAAACAAAGAACATTCCATGAACTCTTGTCATGCAGGCCAAAAACTTGTTACGATAATCCTAAATGTACTTTAGTATGGCTTACCCTTCTGACAGGTTCTTCAGGTGGATACCTCTCCAACCAACTCTGGCAAAGTATAAATATACTAGCCCTACTGATAGCTACTCGTAATAGGGGATGGAGATACCTATCACCCGAGTTCCTAGAAAGGAGTCGAACACTTCCCAAAATCCCCTAACAAGTTAGGCCTTCATCTTCACCCTGCCCATAAGGTGTATGGACCCGTCAGCATAGCTAGTCAGGGATACCTTGGGTTTGGATACATCAAGAATGGAAAAGCTAACCCGACAAACCACCTCACTACGTTTCCCTTTGATGGGGGAATTGGACGAAACATCCAGGGAGAAAGGAGGAGTAAAGGGTAGAGGAATGTACCTTTCCTGCGGAAGGTGCCAAATTCAATTGCACCCTATAAAGAACCTGTATGTAGTAACAGATCAACACAAAGATTGTGAAGCAAAAGGTAAAAATGCAAAACTTTTCGGAACTAGCTGTCACCAATTGTACGATATCACTGCAGATCCTGATAACATGAAGAATACAGACACTTGAAATCCATTCACAGTAATACCACTGGAAGGCTCAGTACAGTGTGAACTGAAAGTCAACGAATAGCTGGAATGCACTGAACTTATGAGTGGCATATAGGAACAGGAAATATAGGGGTGAAGACCAAAATGTCACAACTGTACGTATTTCAGCATAGTAGAACGGTGCAGTACCAAAAGGCCTTCTCTGTGTACTCTCCGACCAAATCAAAAGTCTGTACCAAGTTTTCACTAGGCTTTATGAAACTGGGAACCGGCACTCACAAAGTATCAAGGCTGCAAAATAGTACTGAGGAAAAATAGGACAGACAAGCACAAGGAGCACTCGCCCTGGGAAAGTACTCTACTACACAGCAGAGGGTATCCACATGGCTGGATTACCACCACTGCCCAAAGTGCTTGCGCTAGTCACAACGCACCATATCACTAACCACCTGTTTGTACAGTGCCACAAGGCGCACAAACCCCCCACCCCTAGAGGGAAATACCTACAGGTGAGACCTGGAAAACTCACGTCAGGGTACAATAAGATACTAGAAAGTATTGCAAATTACAGCAGCAACTGTAAACACTGGACGTCTTGGGGGGGGGAGGAACCTGGAGTGAGCAGCGGAAGGGAGGGGCTGCACAGGGGTGGAAATATGTCACTAAATACTCAAGGAAGGAGTTTTCCTGAAAGGGGCTGGAAGGTTGCTGGGGGGGGATCAATAAGTATGAGGGATACAGTCTAGTAGCCGTCTTGCTACCGAAATGACAGTCCCCTATATCACCAAGTACAGTATATATAAGGATCAGTAGAACTGGGAGACGCAACAATCTTACACAGCGTAGGCAGTCTACAATTTCACCAAACATCTATGTATGGAGACTCCGTCTAGTGGCAGGCATACTACTACGACATTGGACAGACCTCTATGTCCCAAAGTACGATATTATCATGCACCAAAGGACTGGGAGACACAGCAGTCTTACAGGGGTAAGCAGTCCCTAAACATTGTATTAGCGGTGACCAAAAAACTTGGGAAACAAGCAGTCCTTCGGCAGTCTTACTCGACCAGCAGTCCCCGGTGCTTCCCTCTTTCACAGAATTGCTTCCGGCGTATGTTCCCCTGGCAAGGCAGGACTGAGGATGATGGTGGCCGGAAGGCAGGACCGGTGCTGAAGCGGCTGGGGCGCCGGGAGCTTGACAAGGAAACTGACGAAGAGTCCACCGAAAAGAAATGAGGAAAGTGTACAAGGGTGGGCAGTCTTACTGGTGCCCTGTGCGTTGATTGAACATCGATCACTCTATGGCAGTATTCCATGCAGTATGGCGGCCCTGAGGGAAGAATGCACCGGAACGCCGCTTCATTCGTCACTGCTGTCACTTTCTGACAGGAATTTCCTGGCGGTGCTGCTGCGCAGGCCTCTAAACACACGTGACACGAACACTTCACTGGGTTGAGAAGTGTCTTTGTTCCGCGCCTGCCTGAGCTGACAGAACTTCCACCGGCAGGGTTACAGCTGCGCAGGTCTGATGGCTGATCGGAACACCTAAGGAACGGCAGAAAAGTGTCTCTGCAAGACGCCTGCCTCCGCCTGTCTCTACCAGCTGGGTATTTCACGGGGAAAGGCAGGGCAGCGCTAGCTCATCTAAACCAACTGGAGGCTCGTAGTAAGGGGCAGCACCTCGGAGAATGGTCCCGCTGCTGTCCACTCTCCCCCATGGGTCAGCAAAGGCACTATTGTTATGCTGGATTTCTCCTCATGCGTCTCATCAGAGTGGGTGCACTTCGGTATCGCATCCCACATGGAACGCTTTACACACTGCCCGATGCTCCAAAACACCGAGTCTGGCAGTATCACCACTCCTTCAATACTTGCAGTAAGGCGATCCGAATGTCAGATATGAATAAGGTGCTGAACACAAGCACGTCGCACTCATGTCTCCCAGCAAAAGTCAGGCAATGTGTTCCTCACTAGAACGTCTTCGGCAGTGTCATCAAGGTGCCGGTACAATGAACAGGGCACAGTAGATTACCTCTCACCATAAGATACGTGGCACCGAGAACTGGTTAACTGTTATTCACGCCTCACCGAGAGGTAAATTTCATGCCAAGCACAACCAATAACCCTGCACTGCAGCAGATGGGGGGTACAGAAAAAGGGAAATGACAGCTTTGCCCCCTACGCCGGTCTCCTCGCCAGTTCTTCACCTCAGCACCAACCTTACAAGTCACCAGGCTCCGAAGATTCGCACTTGTAGATCACTTCTCTCCTCGAGGAAATCTTCACATAATTCACTCCACGAATCACCACCATCGCACAAGTTAACTGGATGGAGAGAGCACTGAAAGGGGAGGTGACAGCAAGGCCCCCTGCGCCAGGTTCTTCGCCTCGTCGCCAGCGTTGTAAAAAAGCTCTTAATGCAGCAGAAGGTAAGAACTTAACTTTATTCTGTCACCACTCTCCAAGACTGCCGAGTGGCTGTCAACATTCTACAGCAGACTCCCCATGGAACATACCATCAGGAAGGGGACAAGGGGGGGGGGGGGGGGGGAAGGAATGTACCACTTTGATATACATGAAGGTATGGGCAGGTTACAACACATCTCCCCAGTACCACTATAAGTAAACATTTTGGTATAAGCAGATTACAACACTTTGGTTTTTCAAGAGTTTCTAGTAGTGATTCCTGGTGATTGTTGCATGAGCGTTTCTGCACATTTTTTATGGTTTTCCTCTGGTAGTTCCTCTATTCCAGGTTGTTGCCTAGTTCTGCAGCTTGTGTTTCATATTCCGTGGTATTACTGCAGTTTCTTCAGAGCCTCAGAAATTGTCCAAATGGAAGATTATGACTTAAGGCTTTTGTGTGAGGACTGTCGTATGTTAGAAAACTGTTTCGTCTGTAGGTTTTTTGTATGTTTTGGTGAGAAGTTTTCCATTTTGTAAGATGAGTAATAGGTCTAGAAAGGGGTTCTCTTCACTTGAGGCGGTCCGTATAAAATTTAAGAAGGGATCATGTCTGTTAATCCAGGTGTGGAATTCCATGCAGCGTTGTTTTGTGCCTGTCCACAACAGGAGTATGTTGTCTATATAATGTTTCCACTCTTATTTCTGGTTTGAAGGGGTTGGAAGCTGGTAGGATGTGTTCTGCCTCAAAATGGGCCATGTATAGTCATGCTAGAGTTGGCACGAAAGTGCTACCCATGCAAGTTCTGTGGATTTGTTGGTAGTGTTGATCTTGGAACTTGAAGAAGTTATTCTTTAGGGCTAGGATAACATTTACTGGCTGTGGTGTAGCCGAATGGCGATTCCTTAGACTTTCTTCAACTACTCTCAGTGTAGCTTCTTGTGAGATGTTGGTATACAACACTTCCACGTCGAGACAGCCATGTCTCATATACTTACCTGATGAATGAGCCTGTTTTCATAGAATCACACCCACCTCAATACTCTACCTAGAGGGACTGTATGAACATGAAAGTAAACATATAGATAAAGAACTACCCTGGCACAATCTAATCATTGATCGTATACCTGTCTATGTAGGGCTGTCACTACGCTGAAAAATTATTTTAATTATTTAAATTATTCAAATCACTATCATACATGCACCTATGCCAACCTATAGGGATAATACTAATGCTAACAGTAATGCGCCCCAGGCCCTCCAATGGTTGACCCGGACAATATAACCTACCTAGTAAAGAAACAAACGTTAGTATACTTTTGTCCTATACTTTTTTTCTTTTCAGAAACGCTACTCCCTTCTACAGAATTAGCGGCACTAGTTAGTTCAGGCCGCCACTGATACTAAAATTGAACTCCGTTCTGTCCTGAAGAAGCGCTTTGGATCTCCCTCTGAGGCCACATAAAGCGCAAAACATGTTGACTGTTATATATGTTCATTAGGGACATATATCCAGCTACAAAGGGGCATATTATCCCCTAGAGCAGCACCACACACTTTGACACAAAAACAAAGACAGAGGGATCACCCTAATAAATAGTACCCACTCTCCCTCAAGTCATTTTTTAACACACCACTTTAGACTTCACTGCCACTTACACCCACGCACCCAAACGGCTTCTCACCAAAAGAGCTCAGATAAAGAGACCCTTCGGGGGACCCGTAAGGCATTGCAGCGCCAGCCCGACCAGGGGCAAAGTCCAAATGATGAAGCATGACATCCTTCGGGTGTGTGAGGGCATTAAAAGGAGGACACACTGTCCCCCACACATACAGTAGCACACGCCAAAAGTATCTTCCTCTTTCTTCCTCTACAAGGAACAGTGACTCCCTTTATGTACCAGGCAATGTACAGATGGTCTTTCGAGAGGGCCACACACTTCCACTTTAAGATATTTGATCGAAACATCTGGTCAATAGTGCTCACTTTCAGATGAAACCCTGTTTGGTAAGGGGAAAAATTAATCTTCTCATACATCCAGTCTTGGGAGTATGGATAGAATATGGTGGCAGAAAACCTTTTTTCAGGTTATCTATCAGGCTTATAGGCCTATAATTGCCTGCAGAGGTCCGGTCACGCTTCTTAAAAGATAGGGATAATTTCTTCTGCCAGCCATAACGAGGGTATGTCATCACAATACAGTATCTTGTTTAGAAGGGCGTTGATGTAAGGGTCCCATACCCAGGGTTCCAAACGGAAGACGTCATCTGGGACTTTGTTGGGTCCTGGCGCATTGACAGAATGCAAAGAATTAGTGGTCGATAACGTCTCATTCAAAGAAAATCTATAAGATTTTTCTACTCTGCCGTCAGCTGCGTTAGACAGGGCTGCTTGAAGTACAATGTGTAGAGAGGTTGTCAAGGAAAAGTATAGCAGATGGACTAGTAATGTGGTATACCCATTGCTGGGGTTGTACTATAAATGTGATGGGGCTATTGGAAACGGTATATTCATGAGAGAAAATCTGCCAAAATAGACTATGATCGTAGTTATTTAGGGCTTCAATCAGGGCCAGCCACCCTGAATCTATCCATTCCTTCCTAGGAGTATTAGTGTTTTTGTATGATGCACGTTGTTGCCCCATTAGATCACAGTCACCTGTTTCAAAAGCACTTATTAGAAGGTCGTTAGCACGGCGACACTCCCCGTATACCAGGAGCGACCCTCGGTCACCTCTGCTTATTGACCCTCACAGTTTTGGTACATTCAGTGTGTAGGACATTAAACAGAGTGGTATGAAGCTTGCCCAGGGGAATTTCATTCAATGAGATGTTATCAAAAGGGCCTAATATGGCGTTAAACATGGTGTAAATTTGTGCCAGTGTGTCAAGGTTAAAGCAGATCGTGGACAGCTTTACTGCCGTTCTATTATTTGTGAGGTATTATATTGTGGCAGAATGTGGGGTTGTTATTCCTGTGGATTTGAACAACTTTTCCCCTACTAACAGTGCGAGAACATTGTGGATGCTTTCTTCTTGAGCAATAACTTTGAAATCTATTGCTAAGTGCCAAAGTTCGATGTCTTGTAATACTTCATCGATTTAACTCCTACAGGTCCCTCTAAAAGAAGAAGTGACGGGGGGGTTGTTCACCTCAATTCTGCCATTACAGATTCACAACCCGAAGGACAGAGTAAGTGACATTAAATGGGTTGCCGCTGAAGAAGACCAAGATCTGAATGGTTTTGTTTCTAGTCATGGTATACCCTTAGCTTCGTCTTCTAGTCTATGGTCATTAATAAGCCTTCAAGGGATCAAAGCTAGTATTAAAATCTCCTGCAACAAGAACAGGGACATTATCGAAGATCTCATTAAAGAGAAGGGCTAAAAAAAATTGAGTAGGTGAATCTTTATTCTTACTCACAGAATGATTATAAATATTAAGTACATTAAGCTTGCGTCCATTCGGTCAACACATTTGGAGGCCCAAGATGTCATTGCTATTTATATCCATCCTTCTGACAGATACCCCTGGCATGGTTAAATACGGATTAGGAGGCCGCCAGATGGGCGACCGTCCCTGGAAGGAACCGCTTCTACGCTAAAATTGGAATATCCTTGCAAGCAAACTTTGTCCTGAGACCACGTTTCCTGAATTAAGACCATATGGTACCAGTTGATAAAGTTGCCCCAATCTGGATCTGTCGTGCCATGAACCGGAGGGGATATCATATGGTTGCCCATGCGGGGTTCACCTCTAGATCCCGAGGGGTGGGTATTTTAGTTAGGAAGTACCTCCCCTTAGAAATAGTTTTAACAGATTTAGATGATGGGGGCGTTACGCAGCCCTTACTGGACGATCGGAGGGTCCCCCCGGGACTACAGTCGACAACTTTTGCTGACCTGGGGCGCTTAGTGTTGGGACTTCCCGAGGGAATTCTGGTCGTGGGCGGGGATTTCAACTCGGTCGTCTCTGGCAGGGAAGATCGACAGCCACCCAGAGACCTTATTGGGTCACAGAATTGGCTTAGTGGTTTTATTGACACATTGGGGTTAGTGGACTGTTGGAGATTGTTGCACCCAGCTCAGAATCAATACACTTTCCATTCAAGTGCACATGGTAGCCTTTCCAGGATTGACTACCTTTTAGTACCGGCTGCGCACGCCCCCTCCATAATTGAAGTAAGACACCTGGCGCGGGGAATATCCGACCACTCTCCATTGTGGATTGGGATAGACGTAAATATCGGGTCAGAGGGGCAAGTAGCCCCGATTAATCCATGGTATCTCCGAAACCCTAAGACCCGTTCGGAGTTGGTCAGGTCACTTGACCAGTATTTTGTTGAGAATTTGGGATCGATCACCTCTGCAGTATTGCTCTGGGAGGCCTTTAAGACGGTCATCCGAGGTCAGGCGCTATCATTGATTGCTGGATCGAAGAAGAGTAGCCGCAAGGAGGTGGTTAGGCTTGAGGCAGAGATCTCCGAACTGGAGCGTGAATTGGAATCGGGAGTCACCTGTGAGAGGGTACATGTTATGCGTCTTAAGCAACTTGACTATAGGGCGCTGGTCACGGACACTGCAAAAGTTATGGGCAGGGAACAACAGGGTCGATTGTACGACGTCGGGGATAAAGCTGGCAAGCTGATAGCATGGTTAGATAAAAAAAGAGAGGGCCAGTCGTGTGGTTCCTGTGATAGAGAAATTTAATGGTACGCTTGTGACTGAACCCGAGGAGATTGTCCAGAGTTTCGCGGAGCATTTCTGAGAAGTGTATTCGCCCGTATCTGATAGGCCGGAGGAAAACTCCCATTTATTGTTACGCGACATTGCATTGCCTAGCTTATCTGACTCTGATAGAGAGTTGCTAGATGCCGCAATAACGGCGGAAGAGGTGGCTCTTGCTATTTGTTCTATCCGTTTAGGAAAAGCGATGGGACCTAATGGTCTCCCCATTGAACTTTATAAATTGCGCCCGATAAGATTGCACCATATCTCCGTGACATGTTCCTGGAATCGCAAGATGGTAGCTCCCTTCCTCGTGACCAGCGTCTCGCGACCATCGTAATGATACATAAGGAAGGGAAACCAAGGGACCGATGTGCCTCCTATAGGCCTATATCACTCCTTAATGCGGAACCCAAGATCCTTGCTAAGATACTGGCTAACCGAGTAATAAAGGTAATTGGTGACTTGATTCACCCGGACCAGTCCGGTTTCAGTCTGCATCAGAATACGGCTCTGAACCTGCAACGTCTACATGGTGGTCTTGCAAGGAATTAGTTGTTGCGTGAGCCGGCCATCTTGGCCTCCCTGGATGCCACAATGGCTTTTGATACGGTGGAGTGGCCATATTTGTGGGCTGTACTTGCCAAGTTCGGGTTTGGCCCTGGCTTCATAGGCTGGGTCAAGCTCCTGTATGAGGAACCATTGGCGCAAGTGGTTGTGAATGGTAGGGTCTCGGAGCCCTTCGTTCTTGGCAGGGGCACGAGACAGGGTTGTCCATTATCTCCGCTCTTGTTTGCTCTTGCTCTTGAGCCTCTTGCTGCATGGATTAGATGGGAACCGTCGATGAAAGGTATCCGGTGGGCCCCTGACCTCGAGGATCGTATTTCGCTTTACGCGGACAACATATTGTTGTACCGAACTTCACCCCGGAAGTCGTTAATTGTTTTGTTCGATGTCCTCGCCTCCTTCGGGAAAAACTCGGGTCAGGCCATTAATTGGACTAAGTCTTGCCTATATGTCCTGTCGGGAGATGTCCCTCTTCTGCCGCGTGGTTGCCCCATCCAGATCGCACAGGCAGGTTTTAAGTATCTCGGGGTTTATGTTTTGTTAAACCCGGCTGTCCGATATGAAAAAAAAAAAAGTGATAATGAGCACAGCTAACTCACCCAGAACGCCTTGTCCTCCTAATGTGGAAAGTGGAAAGTGGTGCTTCAATAAGGAGTAGTTTCTGTCCTGTAACTCCAGTTCTGTAGTAGGGGTATCTCGGTTATAGTCATAATCTAGTGAATAGTCCCGCCCATGTGCTGGACCCCGGCAATCAAAAATAATCTCTTAAGTTGTCAAATCATGCAGAAACTGCAAAGACGCTTAAGAGAGAATTTAAAGACAAATAATGCAGCCTATATCCACAGGCTACATTGTCCAGTACTTCAACTAGAAATTCCACCAAACAAAACCACACACAACACAGCCTGCTCAGTTTCTTCCATAGAGAAACTTGCCTCTACCAGTAAAAAACTCTGGAATGATAGAGAGAACGGCATGGACAGACAACCCCCATAGGCTGCCATTATGTGGCTTAAATAGGATACTGTGCCTTTAAGAGAACTTTCCAGAACTTTCTCCCAGTACCCCAGAATGCATAGCAGGTCCCTTTTACTTTCAGTTCTTTTTGAAGGCGTAGCACGCCAGACCTGTAGCATTCCTTACATGAATATCTTTCTCCACCGGGGAGGAGGGCGTATCTGATAGGCCGGAGGAAAACTCCCATTTATTGTTACGCGACATTGCATTGCCTAGCTTATCTGACTCTGATAGAGAGTTGCTAGATGCCGCAATAACGGCGGAAGAGGTGGCTCTTGCTATTTGTTCTATCCGTTTAGGAAAAGCGATGGGACCTAATGGTCTCCCCATTGAACTTTATAAATTGCGCCCGATAAGATTGCACCATATCTCCGTGACATGTTCCTGGAATCGCAAGATGGTAGCTCCCTTCCTCGTGACCAGCGTCTCGCGACCATCGTAATGATACATAAGGAAGGGAAACCAAGGGACCGATGTGCCTCCTATAGGCCTATATCACTCCTTAATGCGGAACCCAAGATCCTTGCTAAGATACTGGCTAACCGAGTAATAAAGGTAATTGGTGACTTGATTCACCCGGACCAGTCCGGTTTCAGTCTGCATCAGAATACGGCTCTGAACCTGCAACGTCTACATGGTGGTCTTGCAAGGAATTAGTTGTTGCGTGAGCCGGCCATCTTGGCCTCCCTGGATGCCACAATGGCTTTTGATACGGTGGAGTGGCCATATTTGTGGGCTGTACTTGCCAAGTTCGGGTTTGGCCCTGGCTTCATAGGCTGGGTCAAGCTCCTGTATGAGGAACCATTGGCGCAAGTGGTTGTGAATGGTAGGGTCTCGGAGCCCTTCGTTCTTGGCAGGGGCACGAGACAGGGTTGTCCATTATCTCCGCTCTTGTTTGCTCTTGCTCTTGAGCCTCTTGCTGCATGGATTAGATGGGAACCGTCGATGAAAGGTATCCGGTGGGCCCCTGACCTCGAGGATCGTATTTCGCTTTACGCGGACAACATATTGTTGTACCGAACTTCACCCCGGAAGTCGTTAATTGTTTTGTTCGATGTCCTCGCCTCCTTCGGGAAAAACTCGGGTCAGGCCATTAATTGGACTAAGTCTTGCCTATATGTCCTGTCGGGAGATGTCCCTCTTCTGCCGCGTGGTTGCCCCATCCAGATCGCACAGGCAGGTTTTAAGTATCTCGGGGTTTATGTTTTGTTAAACCCGGCTGTCCGATATGAAAAAAAAAAAAGTGATAATGAGCACAGCTAACTCACCCAGAACGCCTTGTCCTCCTAATGTGGAAAGTGGAAAGTGGTGCTTCAATAAGGAGTAGTTTCTGTCCTGTAACTCCAGTTCTGTAGTAGGGGTATCTCGGTTATAGTCATAATCTAGTGAATAGTCCCGCCCATGTGCTGGACCCCGGCAATCAAAAATAATCTCTTAAGTTGTCAAATCATGCAGAAACTGCAAAGACGCTTAAGAGAGAATTTAAAGACAAATAATGCAGCCTATATCCACAGGCTACATTGTCCAGTACTTCAACTAGAAATTCCACCAAACAAAACCACACACAACACAGCCTGCTCAGTTTCTTCCATAGAGAAACTTGCCTCTACCAGTAAAAAACTCTGGAATGATAGAGAGAACGGCATGGACAGACAACCCCCATAGGCTGCCATTATGTGGCTTAAATAGGATACTGTGCCTTTAAGAGAACTTTCCAGAACTTTCTCCCAGTACCCCAGAATGCATAGCAGGTCCCTTTTACTTTCAGTTCTTTTTGAAGGCGTAGCACGCCAGACCTGTAGCATTCCTTACATGAATATCTTTCTCCACCGGGGAGGAGGGCGGGCGCTTATGACTATAACAGAGATACCCCTACTACAGAACTGGAGTTACAGGACAGAAACTACTCCTTCTGTAGTAGGGGATCTCTGTGTATAGTCCTAATCTAGTGAATAGAATGGCAACCCATCCTCACACCAAAGTGGCGGTGGAGAGAAGAAAATTAACACCACTATTGTGCGAACAAATTCCGCAGCGAAGCCTGCCCAACCTGAGCATCTGCCCTGGCATCAGTGTCCAGACAGTAATGCTTAGCAAAGGTATGAACCGACTTCCAAGTGGCCGCCTTGCAGATCTCTGCAATCGGAACATTACTGTCGTAGCAGCTTTTCCCCTGGTGGAATGAGCCTTAGGTTAAACCCCTAAGGTCTTATTAGATTTTTGGTAACACAACTGTATGCAGGACACAATCCACCTAGAGATGGACTGATCCATAATTGACAAATAATTGGTCTGAGCTACGAATATCTTTGGCTTTATCCAGATAAAATTTCAACACCCTCCTAACATCCAGGGAATGTAGAGACCTTTCCGCTGGAGATGAAGGATTCTGAAAAAACGTAGGCAACGTTATGGTCTGGTTGACATGAAAATCAGAAATAATCTTGGGAAGAAATTTAGGGTGAGTACGCATAACAACCTTAGCAGCATGAAATACAGTATAAGGTTCTTGGCAACACAACGCATGAATTTCACTCACCCTGCGGGCCGATGTAATAGCCACGAGGAACGCCGCCTTCCAGGACAGGTGCTGCAACGAAGCCTTATGAATAGGTTCAAAAGGCTCCTTCATCAATCTGGACAGCACCACTTTCAATTCCCATGAAGGCGAAGGAAGCCTGACAGGAGGGAACACTTTCTTCAAGCCTTCCAAAAAATCTTTGATCACAGGGATCTGGAAGAAGGAAGTCTGTGAAGGGCATTTCCTGTAGGCAGTCAATGCAGCAAGATGAACCTTAATGGAATGAACATTAAGGCCAGACTGCGCCAAATGTAGAAGGTAAGGAAGGATGACATCTTCCTTGCACGTCGTCGGGTCATGGTTCTTGGGCTTGCACCAGATACAGAACCTCTTCCCCTTGTAAGCATATGAGGTCCGAGTGGAAGGTCTCTTAGCCTCCTTCAGTATGTCCATACAATCTTCGGGCAGATTCAAATGGCCATATTGCACTATCTTAGGAGCCATGCCGCCAAACTCAAAGACGAGAGGTTGGGGTGCAACATCTGCCCCCCGAACTTCGTGAGAAGGTCCGGCCTGCACGGCAGCTGTATGAGAGGAAGGAGAGACCGGTGAAGCAGGTCTGTGAACCACCACTGTCTGGGCCATTCCGGGGCAATGAGTATCATTCGAGCCCTGGACCGGGCCAGCTTGAGGAGTACCGCCGGAATCAGGGGAATGGGTGGAAAAGTGTACAGAAAGCTGTTCAACTAGTTGATCCATAACGCATTCCCCAGCATCCCCTGCTGGTAGTACCTGGAGGCGAAGTCTCGGCATTTGCTGTTTTCGGCGGTGGCGAACAGATCTACGTCTGTAGTCCCCCACCTTGCGAAGACTTCTCCTAGTACTTCGTCGTTTATGACCCATTCGTGGTTTTCCTGAAGCAGTCTGCTCAGTGCGTCCGCCTGAACATTCTACACACCTGGCAGATGGGTAGCTGTTATAGTCAGTCCTCTGGCCAGCAGCCAGTGCCAGATCGCCTGCGCCTCCTGTGACAGGGTGCGTGATCTCGAACCCTCCTGCTTGTTGAGGTAAGACATCGTGGTCGTATTGTCCGTCTGTACAAGCAGAGAGTTGGTCTGAAAGGACGGAAGAAAGGCCTTCAGTGCCAAGTGAACGGCTCTGAGTTCCAGGAAATTGATGTGATACGTGGCCTCCATCCGGGACCACGTTCCTTGAATCTGCAAGTCTCCGGAGTGCGCCCCCCAACCTTGGAGAGAAGCATCCATCACAACAGTCTGCGTGGGAATGTCCTTGTGGAAGGGAACCCCTCTGAGGAGATTCTCCGCTGAACACCACCACTTCAGCGACTGAAGAGCATGTAGAGACAGTCGTATCTTGTCGTCCCAAGATCCTTTCCTCTGATCCCACTGGTCCTCCAAGCACTCCTGCAGCGGTCTCATGTGCAGTCGTGCGTGTGGCGTCAGGAAGATACAAGAGGCCATCAATCCCAGTAGAGAAGACACCGTCCTCACTGTTGTAGATGGAGTGGTCATAAGAGCCTGAGCCTTCCGAAGGAGTGATAATAGTCGCTCCTCCGAAGGAGACACTCTTGCTGACAGCGTATTGATGGAGGCTCCCAAGTACTGTATGCATTGGACCGGAGTCGGGACAGACTTGGACATGTTGATGTACAACCCCAGCTTGTTCAAGAGAACGCACCTCTTCTGGAAGTGTGCTCGAGCTTCCGAGAAGGAGGAGGCCTTGATCAACCAATCGTCCAGGTACGGGTAGACGAACACCTTGTTCTTTCTCAGGTGTGCTGCTACCACCGCCATGCACTTTGAGAATGTTCTCGGCGCAGACTTTAGTCCGAATGGGAGTACTGTGTATTGATAATGATTGGCGCCGACTTGGAATCGCAGGAACTTCTTGTGTTTGTGTGCAGTGGGCACATGGAAGTACGCATCCTGTAGGTCTATAGCACATAGCCAGTCTCCCTGTTGCAATTGAGGATAAATCTGATGCAACAACAGCATGCAAAACTTCTCTCTGCGTTTCCACTTGTTTGCTTGTCGCAAGTCCAGAATGGGCCTGAACTCGTTCTTGTCCTTCTTGCGAACCAGAAAGAACCGTGAGTACAGACCTCTCCCTCGCTGAGACAGAGGTACGTCTTCTATTGCCCTTTTCCTTAACAGGATATCGGCCTCCACTTGAAGCTCGCGCAGCTGAAACTGCGAGCTGACCGGTGGAATCGCTGGAGACTGGCTGGTGAACCGAAGACTGTATCCATTGCAAACAATATTCAGCACCCACTTGTCCGGAGTAATTTTTCTCCACTCTGCCAGAAAAAATGTAATGCTTCCCCCTACCGGAGTGGGTAACTGATCCGGGGGAAGTAAGCGCTCAGGGCCTAGACTCGGCCTGGCCTTTGATCAGGGTGCCGACTGTTGGCTGCCTCTGCCCTTCGGTCGTTTCTGGAACGGCTTACGGAACTGCTGTTGTTGCTGCGACTGTCCCGAAGCTTGGCCACGTCCTCTGCCTTGTCCACCGAACCGCCGTTGGAACGGGCGGTACGATTTCTTCGTGTCTTTGCTCTTTTCTAGACCCACAGCCGTGAGTGTTTCGGCCTCCGCCTACATGCGGGCCATTTCGTCATCCACATGTTTCCCAAATAGGGTTTCGCCAGAGAATGGAAGATTGGCAACCCTTTGCTGTGCGTCAGGTTTCAGTGACGTAAGGCGGAGCCAGGCATGTTGTCGCTGGTTAATCCATTGGCAAAAGCCATGCGCCGCCAAGAGGGACGAATCTGCTGCAGCGCTGATAATCTGATTCGCTACCAGCATCCCTTCATTTAACACTTCCAGTTCCGCAAACTGCTGGAGCGAGTCCCAGAGGGCACGGTCGTAGCGTCCCAACAAAGCTGTGGCACTCGCAGCCTTCATAGAGGTCGCCGATGTTCCACACACTTTCCTTCCAGCTGAATCCATCCATCTAGACTCTTTGTCTGGGGGGACTGTGGATGACTGGGTGGTAGCATGCTGGTTGCGGGCCGCCGTCACTATCACAGAATCTGGAGGAGGTTCCACCCTCAGAAAAGCCGGATCCGAATCGGGAGCCCAGTATTTTTTCTGTAATCTCGAGGGGGCCGCCTTAGTCACCGCCGGGGTGAGAAAAAGGTCCATGGCTGGTTCCTCCAGGCCCGGCACCGGAGGCAGTAGTGGACGAGACAGGCGTTTCTGGTGCAGTGTCTCAAAAATTACAGATGTCTTGAGCGTGGGCACCGTCAAGGAGATGCCCAATTTGGCTGCGCCTCTCAATAGGACATCATGAAACGCCACCAGGTCATCAACCGGCGACACCCTTGTGTCCGGCGACACCCTTGTGTCCGGCGATCCCGACAAAGTCGGAGAGTAGTCCCTGGTCCCTGAGGACCTTGAGTGAGAGCGAGACCTGTGCCTCCTATGGCGGCGTCTCGACCGCGTGGATGACCTGTTGCGTGATCGCTCCCTCCTCCTGGAGCGAGAGCGCAACCTCCCGGTTCGTGGGCACTCCGCAGGTTTCCGTGGAGGCGTCTTCCGTGGCCTATCCTGGGTTCTTGGTCTAGGAGTCCCCTTAGGTGGTGTAGGAAGAGGAGGTAGTGACACCGATCTTGGCGGAGGAACAGGAGGTATCTCTGGCCGAGGGGCGGGCCCATGCGGCGGGAGCGGTGGTGGTGGCTGTCCTGAGGGAGGAAGTGGTGGGAGAGGAGGGTTGACGGGAGGATCCTCCTTAGGTATAGGGGGAGGAGGCGTCTTCGGCCGAGGTGGTGTATATACCACCGAGTACACCGAGCCCGGTGACTTCTTCGGAACCAGCCCCTCCAGTATGTGATCGCCGTCTCTGGCGCCCTCCACCAGACTCAGCAAGACTTCTGGTGCCAGAACTTCTTCTGCGCCGCTTCGGGGAGTGGGAACGACTCCTCGACGCCGATCTCTTTCTCCTCTTCTCCGAACGTCGTTTTTCCGGTGTTGAATGTCGCCTCCGCAACTCCGGCGTCGAACGTCGCCTCCGCGACGTCGACCTCTCCTTCCTCGACGCCTAACGCCGCCTCCGCAAAGTCGACCGTTCCATTCTCGACGACGAGTGTCGACTCCTCCTTGACGCCGTCCGCTTTCTCGAGGTCCTCGACGCCGAGGACCCCCTCGACGCCGACAGTCTTCTGGACGGCGACCGGCGGTATCGCCTCGACGACGAGCGCCGACGCCTGTGGCTTCTCCTTCGACGCAGACGTCGACGACGAAGACGCCGTAGACAGTGGTTTCGACAGTGGCCTAACCAGGCTCTTCAACGTCAAATCTTCACGCCTTTTCAACCCGGAGCCCCGGGGAGATGGGGAACACACCGCCGTCATCCCTCTCGACGCCGTCGTCGATGCAATCGACGCCGACGGAGACCTGGACCATTTGCTGGTCTTCCTGCCTCTGGGGAGGCCCCAGAGGCCTCAGCAGAGGCAGAGGGAACCTTCCCAGCCTGCCCAGACCCACCTGCAGCCTGCAGTCGTCTCTCTTCCAGGCCTTGAAGCCTAATCTTCAGCCTTTCCCTCAGGGTCCTTGCTGAGAGGCTCTGGCAGATGTCACAGACTTCAGGGACATGTGCTTCAGGGAGACAGATAATGCAGACGTCGTGTGGATCAGTCTTGGCCTTCTTCCTTCCACATGCTGGGCATTTGTCGAAAAGAGCAGGCATTATAGAGCCCTAAAAAGCCTGAACAAACACACAGGAGAGAAGGGAAACACCAAGAATATAAATTGCAAACACTTTTATCAAAATGTGAACTTAAATCCAATATAAACCCTTGGAAAAGGGATAGCCCAATGCCATGGTCCTGTTAGCAGGAGCCGGAAAAAAGAACTGAAAGTAAAAGTGACCTGCTATGCATTCTGGGATACTGGGAGAAAGTTCTGGAAAGTTCTCTTAAAGGCACAGTATCCTATTTAAGCCACATAATGGCAGCCTATGGGGCTTGTCTGTCCATGCCTTTCTCTCTATCATTCCAGAGTTTTTTTACTGGTAGAGGCAAGTTTCTCTATGGAAGAAACTGGGCAGGGTGTGTTGTGTGTGGTTTTGTTTGGTGGAATTTCTAGTTGAAGTACTGGACAGTGTAGCCTGTGGATATAGGCTGCATTATTTGTCTTTAAATTCTCTCTTAAGTGTCTTTGCAGTTTCTGCATGATTTGACAACTTAAGAGATTATTTTTGATTGCCGGGGTCCAGCACATGGGCGGGACTATTCACTAGATTATGACTATACACAGAGATCCTCTACTACAGAAGGGCGTTGTTACTTTGGGTCAGAGAAGATGCTGATTGACAATGGGGGGCCGGTAATCAAGCCGTGAGGGAAACGGCCATCACTGCACTTACCTGCTAGCCTGCACCGCCTGCTCCGCCGTGAGGGAAACTGCTCCACGTACTACAACTTGCAGCTGCCCCGGGGGTCTGGCGCAGAGCAGCGGCAGTGACGCCATCGACGCGCCTGGAGGCGCCATAACTGCAGGGAGCACCGAACGCTCCTGGGGGCCGGTAATCAAGCCGTGAGGGAAACGGCCATCACTGCACTTACCTGCTAGCCTGCACCGCCTACTCCGCCGTGAGGGAAACGGCTCCATGCACTACAACTTCCAGCTGGCCCGGGGGTCTGGCGCAGCGCAGCGGCAGTGACGCCATCGATGTGCCTGGAGGCGACTGCAGGGAACGCCTCCCGCCCCGCACGCGGGCAGCGCCTGGCTAAGCCCAGGCAAAGGGCGGGCCCTCTGTGGCCCTCAGAGGCCTGAGGAGACTGGGCTGGGCCACAGACCCGGATTTTGTTCGGAACTGAGTAATATCTGCTTGATTCACGGGAGACTTCGGTGTTATGTTTATAATATTTATTCAATTGTGTAAAGTGCATTGGATTTTCTGTTTATCTTCCCATCGCACACATCTCCCACTGTGTAAGGTTAAGTCTGCGTAATGTCCAAATCTAAAATAGACAAGTCTGCTTCTGGTCTGGGCACCATGGATAACTATCTGGTTAAAAAGGTGAACCAAATCAATAATGAGAGATGGGCTTCTTTGGGCCGAGTGAGTCTACCTCTGTTACATGATGAGGCTTTGCCTCCACTGGGGGACACTGCATTGGAAAATAGTGCTGTTACAAGTGACCGGGCTACTATAACCACAGTAGTACAGGTACACAGGGAGACGCCTGATGTCCTGACTGACACTTCTATGGAGGAATCAGAGCAGGCACTACCAGTAACCAGACCTGTGAGATCCTGTAGAAAACTGCAATCTAAACATGAGGGGAAGCAAAGCAAAAAAAGAGTTGATCCTCCACGATCAGTTTGCAATAGCCCTATCCCTGGTCCTTGTCCTGTGGCTGGAAATAAAGAGGGGGTACGCTCATACATTCAGATCAATTTACCCTACTTGTGAGCTCTATAGTAGCAAAATTAGAGGCTAAAATGGAAGAGATGTTGAGACCCCTGACCACTAAGTTGGACACTATCGCTAGAAGTGGATAGACTGGGTGGACTAGTGTCAGCATATCTGGCCACTGCCCCAGTTGTTCCACCCAAGGTAGTAGATAAGGGCCAGAGTGCTAGGAGAGAGAATGTGCAGCAGATCTGTCATCAAGTACATGCCACTGAATCTGCTCCTCCTACTTAACCATTAGTAACTGAACAGAATAGACAACCCATAGTAGTCTGAAGGTAGGCCTGACTCTATTCAAATAAGGAAAAGCCGCTATATTAATTTGCCGCCTGATGGTGCGCCCTATGAGGTGATCTTAATAAATGTTCCGCCTATTGATGACTTTTCTGCCCAGTCTCATGGGGAGTCTCACGATTCTTTAAAAAACAAAACAGTTGTGTGGTTGAGTAAGAATTGTGGTTTTCCAACTAAATACTCTGATCAAATCCTATCAACGCGTAGGGTGAATTGGATTGGGCCGTCTAGTAAGACCACCAGCGGTGATTGCATTGTCGCAAATTTTAGGCACCCGCAACATGTGGCAACAGTACTATTAAGGGCGGCCTCTCTAGTATATAATACGAACAGTGTTTGTGTCCGCCCACTTGGCTATTTTTATGCCCATTTGAATGTAGCCCCCTCTGACCCTAGGAAATTCAGACCACAGACTCAGTCCTTGACACCGGCACTTAAGACATCATATCTGTATAATGTTAATGGCCACCGTTGGAATGACCCTAATGTGGAAACACTGAATAGACATAATGCTGCAAGAAAAGGAACATGTGGTAGAAGAAGGTCATTAAGGGACTCTTGCGGTTATAAGGAATGGCAGCAATGTAATCTGTTGGAACATTGCGGGTTTGGGTTCAAAGATGGGAGATTGTAACTGGATCAGTTTCATTAAGCAATATCAGATCATTTGTCTTCAGGAGACCAGGTCAGTTGAATATGACTTCTTCCTTGAAGGCTACAAGTCATTTTATGTTCCTGTGTCTCCATTTAGCAGGGTAGACCAAAGGGGGTATTAGTTACATTTATTTCTGTTGCTTTACCTTGTAATAAACGTAGAGTTCTAATGGACAACCCGGGTATTATTGAGCTGATATTAACTGGAGATATATGTTCGGCTGGCCTGGTCAATTTTTATAACGGTTTAAATTTATGTTCAGCTCTCAGCCAAGTATTGGCACTAAATGATTTTATTCGCTCCTCTATGAAAGAATGTATTCATAACCTCTTGATTATGGGAGATTTTAACGTCCATCCATGTGGCGATCTCTTGCTGAAATGCATTTCGGATGTGCATTGTGTACGTTCCCAGGGCTTGCATATGGAACACACAGTTGAAGGGGAATTACTTAATGATTTATTGAATGATCTAAATCTAATAATAGCTATGGAATTGAGGGACCCTACCAAGTGTTTTGATATCCCTACTTTTAAAGAGCATGGACGGGAAACCTGTATTGACTATGTGTTACTCACATTGCCAATGCAGTCCTTTGTGGACTCTTTCTCTATTGAAAATAGTGAATTTAGTGATCATAACCCTCTTACCGTTCAGTTGAAGGGTCCGTGGGTAGTTAAGGAAACCCGGAATTGTGTCCCTGGTAGGCTCAGCACAACTGATGGAAGACGCCGCCTTAGATGGTCTATGATTGATGCTGATCTGCTGTACAAAAATATAACAGACACTTGTTCAGATGAAATCCTGAGTTGTACCACAGCTGGGAATGAACCAATTAGAGTACTGGGTGCTTTCCAAAATTTGTCGCATAAAGTATCTCAGTTGATGACGGCCCCTGCAAAAAACATAGAAGTCAGGGGACCAAGATGGTTTAACCAGGATTGCTCTAAAGCAGCGCGCAACTTAAGGCTGGCTCTGGCAGCCAACCCCAGAGTTAAATCGACTGTACAAGTGTGTAGGAAAGAATATAAATCTGTTATTGCCACACGCAAGGACTTTATAAGACAGGAGGCTTGGACTGAGATTCTTGATCCCGATACCTTGAAGTGCAGCACTAGATTCTGGGCACTGGTAAAGAAACCTTTCCTGGTGCAGGATCCGGGGGATGGTCTGGAATGTTGCATAACTAAGGATGAGTGGGTAAACCACTTTAAAAGACTATATTGCTGCACGTCGATGGAAAACCCCAATTTTCCCCCCTGCGATAGTGATAGCATTATCAGGTTTGAAAGAGGTGAGATTTTGGAGGGCGTAGTCTGATTGACAGTTGGGAAAGCTCCTGGCCCTGACGGGATCCCCCCAGACTTGTATAGATCTGATCCTAGCTTCTGGAAACCCTTTCTGGAGGCGGTCTTCAATGTGGCTGCAACAGCTGGTTGTCCACAATCATGGGGGGTCTCCACAATTGTTCCGGTCTTTAAGAAGGGGGACAGGGGTATCCCACTCTGCTATAGGCCAATTTCATTAACTGATTCTATGGTCAAAATAGTAGGTAGAATACTACTGCAGAGATTGTCGGACTGGGCGTTGACAAATAACATCATGTCTATCGCTCAGTATGGCTTCTGCGGGGGACGTTCGACTATAACACAGTACCTTAATCTCTTCTTAATTCTAAGCAAGTATACTGTTGCAAAGAGGGGTACAATCCACCTTGCCTTCATGGACTTGTCATCTGCTTTTGACTGTGTTAACAGGGGAAAGCTCTGGCAGTCCATGAGGGAAAAGGGTGCTGATAATGGGATTGTTAACTTCCTTGCTGATCTACACAGTAATACTAGTGCCAATGTAAGGTATTCTCAGGATCTGGGCGTAACTTGTAATTTTGATATCAGAAAGGGTGTGCGTCAAGGTTGTATACTTGCCCCCTTTCTTTTTAACTTTTATATCAATGACCTAGATAGCGACCTGCAGAATATTCATGCTGACTGTCCTAGAGTTGGTAGGCGGGGTATTCCTGTTCTTCTATACGCAGATGATGCGGTTTTAATCTCTAGAACTGAGAGGGGACTCCAAACTCTACTTAACGCTTTTAAACTGTTTATGTCAGACAGAGACTTATTGGTCAACAATTACCTAATCATTCATAATGGAAGTTGGCCAACAGCCAAGTAGAAACTTCTTGTTTAAGCTAGATGATGTAGTGAGCCCTGTATCGAAATCATTTTCGTATCTTGGGGTTATTTTCGATAATAAACTTAGCTGGGGTCCACATCTTGTCAAGAAGAAAGGTGAATTGGCTAGGGTGAACGCCTCCATTTTTAACTTTGCGGCTAAACTAGGGAAAAAACCTACCAGTGCCATGATGAAACTTTATAATGCGAAATCAGTGGCTACTGCTGTTTATGGCAGTGAACTGTGGGGATATGTCAGGGGGGAGCAGTTACAGACTGTTGAAAATTCCTTCATGAAGCGCCTATTGTGTGTCCCAGTTGGAACTTCTAACTTTGCAGTACATGAAGAGTTGGGGGCACAATATTTAAGTGACATCTTTTCCTTATGCCCACTGACATTTTGGCTAAATCTGTGGCTAAATGAGGACATTCCACTGACTCATTTGATTATGAAAGACTTTTTATCCCAGGATAAGGCACTGGGCACCCCATGGTTAAAATACCTGAAATCTAGTTTCTTCAGGCTCGGACGTTTGGATCTGTTTGAACATCCGAGCAGGATTGTTAAAGGGGATGTGGAGGTAATTAAACGGGCTTTCCTTATGGACAGGAGTAAGCAAAGGGAAGGTGTGGAGCTTCAAAAACCAACTGTAAGAAAATCTGTTATGCTTAAAACATGTGAATCAATGGAGCCATATTTGACTGGCTCACTGTCCTCACACGAGAAATTCTTACTAACTAGGTTTAGGTTAAATCTGTACCATCATCTGCTGATTAGACCAAAAAGTGACATTTTTAATAAATTTGCAGCGCCCTGTGGCTGCGACGGAAAGTCTCCACAGGATATGCTGCATTTTATATTTTCATGTAGATTTTATGAATACCCACGCAAAAGCTATCTGGTTACTCTTTTAAAAAAAACTCAATTTTAATCAGATCAGACCAGCCCTTATGTACCTACAACTTCTGCATATGGACAGTATTCTTCAAGTTACTGAATTTTTAAAGCTATGTATAAAGCTGAGAAACTTTTGGATCAGTGATGGTCCTTTTTGTTGATTTATAACTCTTATGAACTTATTTATTGTACGTGAATAATTGACCCTTGTACTTTCTGCACTTTACCGTTTATTTTTATATATTGAATTTTTAAACTGCTTGTTGTATATGTACTTTTATGGTTTGAATCAAAACCGAAATAAAGTCTCTATTGATTGACAAATTTGTATAGGTGGTTCAAGAGGCAGGTCAGACAAAAAGGCATAGTAGTTTGAACAAGAAATGTTGGAAATATAAGCTGAATGATTGTCCGTCTGCCCAACCCCATGGGGAATACTGGTAGGGGTGGTAGACAGGGATGGAAGTGGAGGCGCCACAGTTGCACATTCCAGAGGGGTTTGGGCTCCCATTCTCTGGGCTAAACTTGTAGAACCATCACCAGATTTGCAGGTGTCATTTGATACAAAATAATGTTATTTTAGATTTGGCACTCTTACTTCCAATTTGTGCTTTGCCCTACGATATTAGTTCTTCAACCTCTTCAGTTAGGTTGCCAATATTGGCTATGTACAATTCTATACAGCTTGTTTTATAGATGGTTTGGGTTTCTTTCCAGATCCTCTACTAAGCTCAGTGACCTTCCTTTTCCCCATTATGCAGCAAAGAGGTAATTATATGAAGGGTTACTCACAGGTCAGCAGCAGTCCCGTCACTCTAGGATGAAACCAGTTGGTAAAGGAGCAGGGCCAAGAGGGGTGGCCCAGACCAGCCAAGTCTGGGCATGCGCATATTGTCCCGGTCTTCTCCCGGGCAAACACCAGGGTGCATCTCAAGCTGTGGGAGGCTGTGAGCGCTTCAAGCACGAGAGAAAGTCCCGAGGCCCACCTAACCTCGGTGCACACTGGGGGATGAAGTACCACCCCAGCGCCTACAGGAAACAATGCTGCCTGTATGCAGGCACGGAAACCGCTTGCAGAGATCCCATGCTGCAGGAGGCTGTGAGCACTTTATAGCGCAAGACACTGTCCTGAGGACTCGCCTGGCCTCTGTGTACACTGGGGGGGCTAAATCCCACTCCAGCGCCTAGCCCAAGAAGGAATGTTGCAAGTATGAAGGCAGGGTAACCACTTGCTGTCACATAAGTAAGATTTGACATGCCTGACTGTTTGGACTTGGCCCTCTCTGCAAGGTCATCCACAAACTTCTTGCCTTCACTCCTCCTAATTTTGCTGAGCTTGTTTTTGTCAGCCTTAGGACTCTGTACACTTTACCACTGCTAACCAGCGCTAAAGCGTTTGTGCTGTCTCTTTTAAACAGTCAAATTGGCATACACTCAATTGGCACCTTTAATTTACTTTTAAGTCCCTAGTAAAGTGGTACTACAGGTATACCCAGGGTCTGTAGATTAAATGCTGCTGGTGGGCCTGCAGCACTTATTGAGCCACTCACTTAAGAAGCCTGTCCCAGGCCTGCCATTGCAGTCTGTGTGTGCAGTTTTAAATTGACATTTCGGCCTGGCAAAATAAATCTTTTGCTAGGCACAAACCTTCCTTTCCAGTACATATAAGAGACCAGGAGACCAGTAGGGTAAGCACTGAACATCTCCTAGCGCAGAGTGCATTGTATTTAAAAAATAAGATATGTGTAGGAGGGTGGATACCTGACTATGGTTACCTCAGATTTTTTGCCTTGTGTTTAGCTGGTTTTCGACTTAGTTGGCCTGGGGTCCTGCTCTCTGTAAATGGACTCCATGCACCCTAGGTGCAGAACCAATTTGGTACTGGATACCTTATCAGCCCCTATACAGTGCACTATAGGTGCCCAGGGCATAGGTGCATCCAAGGCCTACCAGGGGCTGCAGCATATCTTTTGCCACCCCTGGCTGGTACTTAAATTGACACAACTGGCTGATCACTCAGCTGGGGCAAGGTGGTGTAATCACCCCTTGCTTGGATATAGTATACCTATATCTAAACCTATATCTGGACAAATATATACCTATAAGTCACTCCTATGGCAGGCCTTAACAATCCTGGAGGCAGAGTGCTTGGTTTTATGTGAGATGGTGCTCTAGCATGAGCTGAGCCTGTCTGCAGCTGTCGGGACCAACTCCCTTAGTGGCTCCGGGATATTGCCATACCATATACTCTTAAGTGCATTATAATCCTCGCGGTTATGTGCTAACTTTGGTTTGGATTTATCAAAACAGGTCGTGTTTGGTGTCATACGTTTTGGAGTACTACCCCCTCGCCAGTCCTGACGACGGGTGTAGCATTCCACCCTTCTAGAGGGAGAAGACATGTTACTTTACTAAAACGCGGTTAATCCTAACCAGAGCCTCAGCATCACAAAATGGATGCTGCTGCCACAGACACGAGTCTGACCTCCCACTGCTGATCGAAACTTGGCAGGGGAGGCCTGGACACAGGTTTTCCTGTCGCAGGGAGGTGCTACACCTCCCCAGACAGGAGATAGTGGATTGTAGCAGGGAGGTTTGAAAGAAACTAGACAATGCCTGGGGAGCACAAGGCTTCCCTTGCATAATCCAGTCAAACTGGTTCTGGGGCACTCCAGCCCCAGTCCTGGCACAAAACTGGACAAAGGGAAAGGGGTGTAACCACCCCCTTCCTGGGTCCCACCCATAGGAGGGACCTAGCAGGTAATCCAGCCCACAGATTTGGAATAAAGGTGGGAGCAATGCCAGCGCACATCAGATTATCCTGACTGAAACTTTGATACAGAACTCTGGACCCTTCAACATCCCACTCAACGTGCAAGACTGAAGAATCTCCCTTGTAATCAAGGAGTGACCACCCTGTGCAAACAGGCACCATCCAGCGCCTCACCGTTTGGTTTGTTGCAGTTCCCGCCGGAACTCGAGCGACAGAGATCGACAAGACCCAGCTTTCCCGCCTTCCAACAGCCCGATCCACAGTCCCAGCGAATCTGAGACCCATGGAGGCGACCTGAAGCGTGGGGCCGGCCATCTTGGAAAAACCACAAAGTGCTGACCGTGCAGCTCCAGAGGCTCCCTCGACGCTGTGCATTGGGGTTTGAGAAGCCCCAGCCCCGAGCAGCTTTTGCACCAAAGCACCCCCCTCCACACTCACCGAGTGCTGCGTGGGGCCCTTCTGCATTTTTCTGCTCGACGCGTTGGTCTGGTCGCTTGCCCGTTGGCTAGTGGCCCCAGTACCGACGGAACTTTGAATTTACACTGCTAGTCTCACCTGTTTTCCCTGTAACTCCCTACTCTGCACTTGACTTGACTTCTTTCCACAGCGCGGGGACACGCCGTGATGGCGTCACCAGGCGCTTTATAAACTCCTTTGTTGTTGTTGTGGTTGTTGTAGTCTGGTTGCTCCAGACTGGCCCTCGCTCCCCTGAAAAAGGAGCACCCACTCTGACCTTGCTTGTCCGAGTAAGAAGCGATCTTCGAATCCTGCGTGGGTTGCCTTTGCCAAGGCTTGTTAGCTCCAATCCGGAAGCAGACACCGCCGAGAGCCTTCGTGTGACAGCTCGTGATCCACTCCTGGACATCCTCGGTGCCCCAGAGTCTACGTGGCAGCGGAGACAAGCTTCTCGACAACCACCTGATTGCGCCCGACATTGCCTGGTTCCTTCCTGGTTCCACCCTGGTCACTCAGCCTCTGTCCCCTCTGCTTTCAGGTACTCTACATCTTCGATCCACCCTTGGATCCAACCGGACTCTTCTCTTCAGGACGCCTGCAGCATCTTCATCTCCAGGCACCATCAGACTGCGTGACGAAACCCGACACACTTTGGCACCTATGCACCCGCTTCCTGTGGGTGAGCTAACTCGTGAACGCCGGAGCTCCAGTACTGGTATACACCTCTAGTGTCTAAGTCTAAAGTTTGGTAATTCTAGTTCAGTGGGAGGACTCCTAAAACAGTAACTTTGTAACTTTTACGCACCATTGACTTTGCATTGGTGCATGCGTGTGCTTTTAGCACTGCACCCGAGTCCGCGGGCTTTTCCCGACTTCACCACTGCTAGTCCTGAATAGCCCCAGCGATTCCCAAGGCCCCGGGCCTGACCACTGTTCGATTAGTGATACTTATACCACTATTTTAGTATATGGTTTGAGTGGCCCCTGGGCCTCATCCATAATTGTGCAACTTTCATATGTTTTACTGTGCTTTTGTTTAAACGCTTGTGCTTCTAGACTCAAAGAGTATAAAGGATTATTCTGAGAATAAATACATATATTTTTATAATATATAACTTGTGTGGTGTCCTTTCATTTGATATAACAAGATTGTATTTGGTAAAACAGCTGGCTTCACATGCCCTCTTGAGTTTAGCCTGAAGGCTGCTTAGTCCATGTTACCCCTAGGATAGCTTGTCTAGAAGGTTGACTTACAACCACCACCATACGGGATTGTTTGGACTAATACAAGGTGCCCCCAGAATTGGAGACATCATATATCCGGCCAACTTCTCACAATATGCACGTTTAAGTTTTACATGTCCTCGTAGTGAAAAATTGTTACCTTTGCTTTTCACTTCTGCAAGGCTCCCATAGGATAACATTGGGTTACCTCGTTATATTTAGTGATAACTTTTAATTAGGAGTATGTTGGAAGGTCGAATTTGGTCTCTAAAGAATTGTAATTTAAAGTCAGATTTTAAGTCACTTATAATTCTGAAAATGCCACTTTTAGAAAGTTGGCATTTTCTTGTCCTAGCCATTTGGTGCTGGATGCCTGTTCTTGGGTAAGATGACTAGGTTAAGTTTGCAGCTGGCCTTTGTGTATTCCTCCCAGGCAATATCACAATAGGGGGTGGTGGGTGGATGATGCCAGGGTTCATGTGCAATGGGGCAGGACCCAATTTAGTGGTTGACACGTACCCATCAAGCGGCTACACCCAAGAGCCACCAAATTAAGAGATAGTTTTGGGCATGAGAAAGGTTTGTGCCTGACATACATACAGAAGTAACTGGGGTAAGAAATCCCAAAGTCTGATGTACTTTTTAAAGTAGAATATGCTGTGTTTATTTCATGCAAGGAATACAGGTAACCAAGGAACAGCCAACAAGTGTCTGCACCCCTCTCTCCGACCAGAGACCTTTCCCGTATCTTGGACAGAGTCATCTACGACAACTACATGTCCATTATCAAAACGTGTTGCCTTGAGAAAGTCCTTGTCCTGCCGGCCACTCAGGCAGAACACATGTCGGCGGTTCCTTGGTTACCTGCATCTCTGGCATGAAATAAACAATAAACAGAGCATATTTTTTTTAAATAAATCTTTTTATTAATAGTCATCGATGTTGCCGCCCCCCAGGCCTGAGCAATGTTTCTCTTGGCTAGAATGAACCCCAAAGTGGCCCATTGTGTTTGGTGGGTATTTAAATCAGTTGGTTCCCATATGTTCAGTACGTATCTACGTGCTTCAGGGTGAATAGCAGTAGCAAGTACTGGCCCCATATGATGTGCATAAAGGTGCCTATTTGCCCACACCTCCTGCGACAGTCTCCTGTTCCCGCTCTTCCCATCTGTACCAGGCAGGGGGCTAGTCATATATATCCTATGCAGGATTTTAAGCTGTACTAGTCTCAATCGTGCTGGAATAGCCACCACCTGAGGAAAGGATATTGCCTCCTGCCACTCCTCATCATCCATTTCTATGCCATCAGCTACTCATTTCTATTGCAATACGGAGAGGGGGTCTTCCATATTGTACATTAATTTGTTATATAATAATGAGATGGATTTTCTCCAGGAGATGGCCATCCAGTATACCATCCTCCAACGGGGATGATTCCGGGAGGGAAGAGCCCTTTGGAAGACGTGATTGCAGTGCATGGCGAACCTGTGTAACGAAAAACCTCAGTATCAGCCAGCTCATGTTGGTTTTGGAGAGTGGCAAATGTTTTCACTCCTCCCTTCTCCCATATGTCTTTAATTTGGTAAATACTGATCATGTCCCATTTATAAAATCGCTTCAAAGTCCATAGATTACCTAATTGTGTGGAGTCCTACAGTGGAGTGGCCAACGTTAGTTTGCCCTTCCATCTGAGGGATCTGTTCGCGGCGTGCCATACACTGAGTGACCAGTGGGGCCAGTCAAACGAGGCACTGTTTCGAATAAAGTGATTGGTTATAATTCCCTCCCGGAAGAATCCACCTATCCATACAGTAGCCTGGATCATTAGGGCCACCGTAGGTGCCATGAGTGATAGCTGCCAGGTGCGCCGCCCAGTAATATTTCTTTATATCAGGGAGGCTGATGCCTCCCTCATACCATTTTAGTGTAAGTTTGCCCAAGGCTATGCACGGCATCCCGTTCCACAATAATTCTCTCTGAAGGTGTTCAATTTCTTTAAAATATGTCAGGGGGACAGGGTCAAGCGAGTTTTGTAGGACGTTGAAGAAGCGGGGGAGGGACATCGTTTTAAAAAGTGCAGCTTTGCTTAGAAGAGAGAGGGGAAGGGATTTCCAGCTGGTTATGTCCCGCTTTAATCGCAGTATTGGAGGAAGGAGGTTTTATTTTCATATCGAAGTGCGGGTCTAAGGAGCAAAAAATCCCTAAATATTTGAATCCTCTGGCACTAATCTGGATTGGACAGTGCTGGGGTAAGGCAGGCAAATCTCCCTGAAGGACATATAAATGAGACTTGGACCAGTTGATCGTAAATACAGAATACCTGTCGAATACTGACAGTAGGTCTAGAACTCCAATTAGGGATTTTTTGGGTTCAGTTAAATAGAGTAATACTTCATCTGCACATCTGCATAGAGCGAGATGCGAACCTCTCATTCAGGTGCCCAATGCATGCCCTGAATAACTGGATCTCGTCGGATCCATGCCGCTAGTGGTCCTAACACTAAAGCAAACGGGTAGGGAGAGAGCGGGCATCCGTGACGGGTGCCTCGGCTCAAAGCAAAAGTGTCTGTGCGAGTGGCGTCGAATACAGGAGGCAAATCCACTGGATGAATGGCCCCAGCCGTCGGATCACCGCTATGAGATAGGGCTACTCAATAGTATTGAATGCCATGGTGGCATCCAATGAGATGAGCACAGCCGGTTCCAGGATCGTGTCCGCCTTACCGAGGACCCCATGGACTCGGCGCAAATTTAGCGCTGTGTTCCGGTGTGGTATAAAATCTGATTGGTCTGGGTGCACCAGGTGAAGTATTATTTTAGTCAGCCGGTTAGCTAGTACTTTGGCAAGAATCTTGGGCTCTGCATTAAGGAGGGAAATCGCTCTATATGAGGTACAGTTTGTTGGCTATTCGTTGGTCTCTCTGTAGCACCCCCTTCTCTCTGCTCCCCTCGAACATGGCTTTAAGATAAGTGCCCAATTTGTCAGGGTTAAGTTTATATAATTCGATTGGAATGCCGTTAGGACCAAGGGCTTTCCCAGAGTTTAGCGATCTAATCGCCTGCGCAATTTCGTCTATTGTCAAGGAGCTATCCAAGAATTGCCGCTCTATCAAGGAGAGGGTGGGAAGTGTTATGTCCCTCAACAATTTGGCTGAGTATTCTTCAGTGTAGGGGGCTACTGCAGTATGCACTGCATTAAAATGGCCAGTAAAGCGGTTTGCTATTTCCTGAGGGTTGGTTATGCAAATATTGTTAGCGTCCCGCAGGGCCAGGGCCAAAATACTTGCCCATTCCCATTTATCAAGCCAGGCTATCAATTTTCCAGCTTTATCTCCTAGATCATAAAGTCTGCTTAGTTTCTCCCTCCCCGGTGTCTTAGCTTTCTCTGTAACTAATGCCTTGTGCTCGTCCTGTTTAAGACGCAACAGGTGGAGCGAATCTGGTGTGATTGTGGTTTCCAAGTCTCTATCTAATTGGTAAAACTCGTCTTCCATGTTAGACTTGGTCAAACTCTTGATACCTGAAAAGATATACCTCTCAAGATTCATGCTACTCTTGGACATGGATGATAATCGGTTCTCATCTTCCTTCTTACTCGATTGTAGGACTGGGTGAGTGTGATAAATTGTGTTGTTGGTCTTGGAGGGGGTGGAAGATGAACCCTACTAAAGCTAAAGCCGTAGTCCCTGTCAAGGTGAACCACTAAATGTACTAAATTAACCTTTGGTTAATCCTCTGGTATCTTGGCACAAAAGCAGTCTGGCTTAACTTGGAGACAATGTGCAAAGTATTTATGCTGCACATAAACACTACGAAAGAAAACACAACCACCCCAAAAAATCCCACACCAATTTAAAAAGAAAGAGTACATTTTAATAAATAATTTCACAACAAAACAGCGTCAATCCAATTAGTAGAACTGGAGATATGTAATTTAAAGGTTTAGATACAAATAGTGTTTAAAAGCACAAAGCTCCAACTGTGGTTCACTGGTCGCACCGGACCGGGTCAAGTCGCAAGTTCAGGCCTACTGAGATAGAGCCTAGACCGGATACAGGGACTAGGTTAGGCCCCCTAAGAATTGTAAGCCGTGTCCATAATGCGAGGCGCTATGCAGCGGTGGTTCCGAGGTATGATGCGAGGTCCTGCGTCTAGATCCATCATGCTGCACAGATTCTAATGAGCTGTATGGGCTGCGATGCGAGGTCCTGAGTTGTTGCGTTGCGTTGCGTCAGTTCTGGTGGGGACCAAAGCTGGGTTGGCAGAACACCTTTAATCCCACTTCCTTTGGACTAGAACTGGGAACGTACCACTCTGGTCATCGGGACTCACAGCAGAGTCCAGGTACAGGGTTTAAGATGGTTGTAGCTTTTTCCGTATCTGAGGCTCTGATCAGGAGGCCAGCCAACTAGTCCTTGGAGTCACTCTGGTGATCCTGGGTTCAAGGTTCAGGTCTACTCCTACTTACTCAGGCAGGAGGGCAGCAGAGCAGTTCTTGTAGCAGAGCATTTGGCCAGGTCTTCTTGCAGTAGGGCACCAGAGCAGTTCTTCTTCTGAGTCTTCCACAGGTGCAGAAGTGATCTGAAGATTTTGGTCTGAATGTCCAAATGTTCTACTTGGGGCCCTCTTTGAAGAGTAAGAAGCTTCTGGAGTTTTACCCCTACAGAGGTGTCTGGAATTGCCTGCCTTCCTGCCCTGGTCCCAGTCTGTGTAGGGGCAAAATAGGCTACTGTGAAGTCCTTTGTGAGTATTCTGGACCAGTGCCTTTGGAGTGCAAGTGTGTAAAGTGGCCGCTCTACCCCCTCATAAATCCCAGACCCCCGATTGTGATAGTGTTTTGGGCATGAGAAAGGTTTGTGCCTAATATATACATAGAAGTAACTGGGGTAAGAAATCCCAAAGTCCGATGTACTTTTTAAAGTATAATATGCTGTGGTTAGGGGGGCGTGGCTACGCAGAGTGGCGTAATGGTCGCAGTTTTGTAGAGCTCCGGCTACCCCAACCCAAAACCGCATATCCCACTCACTTATCCTGATGCCGAAGAGGAAACCAGCAATCAGAAATAACGTGAAATCCAGAGCTGAAAGAACCAAGGCGATAATCGAGCTCCGCGCTGAGATATTCGCCATGGCAGCACACGGCCTGCAGAGAGAACGCCGAGACCTCGAGTGAGGAGAGAGGAGGCGTACGTGCTTACGCAAGCGGCAGGACTCTGAGCCCAAATCTGGACTGTGCGCCCCAGATGGACCTCCGCTGTGGCCCTCAAGTGCAGTAGAAGCGGAGGGTGAGATTGTTGGTGGGACCGCGGGACGGGCGGTGTGGTCCGGACTAGCCGACTCTGAGCAGAGCGTCAGTGAGCCTATACCGGAGTAGAGGAGGTTCCGGCCCAACGATCTGTGAAGACAGCAAAAGGGGGTTAGGCTCCGAATGGGATGTAGTGAGCCCCCCTACACCCACCAGTTTTGATCTGAATGTGCGGTGGCCTCCAGAAGAGTATCAACTTCGGGCAATCCGCTAGATGCGACTAGGGAGATAAAGGGCCAACAGAGCAATATCTCTCCGCGACGTGGCAGAGGTGCAGCTGTACGAGAGGATGGTCATGGGCTGCTCGAGAGGCATCTCAAGGGAATTATAGTGGCGCCATTCCACACTAGTCTGTTCCGGATACCCCCGCAGCCTTTGATTGCGGACCACCTGCGATCTCGCCTACATTACCACGAAAGTATCAGGCCGGAACCTTAATCCAGCACCTACAGGGCTTTTGTCGACCACGCCACAAAGCGTACTTCCTGCCTGTGTTGAACCAGATTATAGACCACACCAGGCAGTGTAGTGGTAAACTGAAGGAAGGCAAAATGGCGTCCACACAGGGCCTCAAGGCAGTACAACCCAACAAACTGGACAAGTACGCATTCTCAAAGGAAAGCATGCCGGAGACCTCCCCATAACATTGGAATGCAGGAGAGCAAGGGAGCCCGGACAAAGAACCCACTCTTAAAGATGTAATGGCAGTCATAGAGGAGATCAAAACATTGCTTGAACACAAAATGGACACCATAATGCTCGAGGTAACTATCAAGGCCCCCCTTTTCTTCATTTAGTACAGAAGTTGGGCGACAGGCACTCTGCTGGTTTAGCAAGTTGTCTTTAGTGAGAATTTATGAGAGTATAATACTTACCTGTATTAAACCATTTTTTTGTTGTTTTAGGTCCTATTTCCCCGCTGTTCCCTTCTATACCTTTCCCTCACCTGATAGTTCAAAGACCCTTGGGGGTATCCCCATATCACGGGACTTGGTAATATCAGGAGGTGGACCATGTATTCTGCTGCGACTGAATCCTGCGGAGCTGGGCCCGACAGAATTACGCACCCAAGAATTTAGCTTCGCCTGGTTCGGTCGAGGTAGAAAAACATGGCAACCATGGATGACGTTCTTCAGGCACTAGTGTTCGTGCAGCAAGAATTGGCATCTTCAAAAGCTGAGACTGCAGCTTTAAAAGAGAAGGTCAAGAAATTGTCCAGAAATCAGTTTAATGTTAACCCAGGAACTTCACAGATTCAAGTCACTGTCCCTCCACCCATTCCACTGGCCAGCCCAGAAAGATTTTCAGGAGATCCATCCAAAGTGTAGGTATTTTTAACCCAAATAATGTTACATTTCTCTTGCAAACCTGCCTCATTTCCCAACAACCATTCCAGGGTAGCGTTTGCTATTTCTTACATAATTTGAGATGCCGCCAATTGGGCTGTTCCATTGGTCAGAAATGATGATGCTGTGTTGTCCGATTGGGTAGCTTTCAGAGCAGAGTTTGAGCGAGTTTTTGATCGTAGAGCGACCACATATAGGGGCCGATTAGGATCGCGGACGGACTTGCGTCCGTCCGCGATCACTGAGGAAGAGGGGACGTCCACATGGGCTGCGGAGTCCCCTCCTGTGCGATTAGGATGTGACCGCCACCCTGGCGTTCACATCCTCTATTTTTAACATTGCGGCGGGTGCGGCTTCAAGCTGCACCCGCTGCAATGTTAAAAATGCAGTCATTGCATTTGCATGCAGAAAGAGGCAGGCACCTTGCGGTGCCTGCCGCTATCTGCATACAAATGCAGGGAGGGTACGCACCCCCCCCTTCACCTAGGGGGCCTGCAACAGGCCCCCGCAGTGAAGTTACACATGCTTTTCCACGGCGGAAAAGCCGCCGCGGAAAAGCATGTTTTACATCCCATCCTAATCTGCCTGACGGTGTCTGAGAGACACCGTCACCAGATTAGAGCTTTTCCGCCGCGGTTGTAAGCCAGCCGCGGCGGAAAAGCTCCGGACGGAAACCAGGACCCACCAGCCATCCTAATGTGGCGGTGGGTCTTTGGTCAGTCCGCTGCGGTTTTTCCGCATCCTCTGGGCCGGCGGTGGCTTCCGCCGGCCCCGAGGATGCATAAAAACCGCAATCCTAATGAGCCCCTTAGTGCTGACAGGGAATTGTTAGAACTTAAACAAGGGAGAGGAGATTTGTTTACTTATCTCACCACCTTCAATAGATTGATAGCAGAAACTGCCTGGCCTGAGGAAAAAAGAATGTCCCTATTCTATCAAGGACTGAAAGAGGAGTTAAAAGAGGTTTTGGCCCAAATAGACCTTCTACCTGTACTGACATGATAAATCTGACTTTAAGATTAGATGGTAGGATGGCGGAAAGAGGGGGAGATAGAAAAAGGTGGGATAAGGGATCTTATAGATCTGTGAGTCCTATTCGTAGACACATGAGTCCCCCTGAGACAAATATTGAACCTATGAAAATAGGGGCAGTCCGTACGCCTTTGTCCAAAGAAGAAAGAGACACCAGAAGAGTACAAGGACTGTGCATGTATTGTGGGAAAAAAGGCAACTATGTCAAGGAATGTCCCACCAAATCAAAGGCTTCCGAAGCTTGGTCACGAAGTACAAAGGTGGCAGCTTCATCTTCCAGTTACCCAACCTCTTCATGGGGATAGTGCGATAAACAAAGGTTTGCAGCTCCCCTCTTTTGCTGCTTCTGAGTCGTTAGAAACTGAATCACATATGAAACTTCCCATGGACCTTGTACATAGCAATCAGATACACCAGGTTCAGGTTATGTTGGATTCAGGCGCCACAGGTAATTTTATTGACAGTGATTTGGTCACTCAATTTGGGATAAAGAGGGTACGCCTAGATACAGCAGAAGAAGTATTCGCTGTTGATGGTAAACCTCTGAAGTCCGGTTTGGTAGTGGAAAGAACCGATACCCTTGTGTTAACTTTCAACATGAAACAGGAGAGACATACCGAGAGTTTGTCTCTCAACATAATTGAGGCCCCGCAGTATGAGGTCATACTGGGGATGCCGTGGTTGTGTCATGATAATCCTGTGATAGACTGGAAAACAAAAACTATCCAGTTTCTCTCAGAAGAATGTCTGGAACACCCAAGACCCCTTTCACAGTTAGCAACAGTGGCTCTGTCACATCCATACATAGTAGCCATGGCAGCGGAAAAGGAGATACAGTTGCAATTGGAATACTCTCAGTTCGAGGATGTGTTTAGTGAGATGCAGGCAGATTACCCCCTCTTAGGGAGTATGACTGTAGAATTGATCTAGTCGAAGGAGCCACCATCCCTGCCTGTAGAATATATGCACTCTGAGCCAGAAACTAAACATCTGCGTGAATACTTGGATCATTACTTGGAAATAGGATTCATTCAGCCATCAAGGTCGCCTGCTGCATCCCCTCTTTTCTTTATCTCAAAAGCCAATGGTGATCTCAGGGCTTGTGAAGACTATAGAGTTTTAAACAAGAATACAGTTCGCAATAGGTACCCCTTTCCTTTTATCGGTTTTATTGGACCAGGTGAAAGAGGCACAGATTTACACCAGACTAGACCTGAGAGGGGCATATCATTTGGTGCGTATTAAGAGTGGGGATGAGTGGAAAACAGCTTTTAAGACAAGGTATGGTTTGTTTGAATATAATGTTATGCCGTTCGGCCTTTGCAATGCCCCAGCGGCATTTCAATATTTTCTTAATGATGTGCTTAAAGAATTTGTGGATGTTTGTGGTCGTATATATCGACGACATCCTTATATATTAAGGATCTACGGAGGACCATGTCAGTTATGTGAGCAGGGTCCTGTCTCAGCTACGTCTTCACAGGCTTTTTTGCAAACTTAGCAAGTGTGAGTTTGGGGTAAAAGTGTAGAATTTCTGGGTGTGATGCTTTGTCCAGAGGGACTACACATGGCAGAAAGAAAGGTATTAGCAGTACAGGAAAGGCCAACCCCAAAGAACGTGCGTGATGTACAACGTTTCCTGGGCTTTACAAATTACTACCAGAGGTTTATTCTCCAATTCTACAAGGTAGCAGTACCTATTACCAGACTGCTTAGGAAAGGTGGTACAAAAGGGGGTGGTGATGGACGGAGCATCTGAATCAAACACTCACACCCAGTCAAAAGATCTGGGTTTAATCCATCACCGTTCTTTAGCCCACTCAGCCACCCCAGTTCAGACATGGCCATATGCAAATCAGTCTGACCCTGTGCCTCATGGGAACAGTCCAGCCCGAACTGCCAAGCCATGCCTTCCCTGGACAGGAAACAAGCTACCGAGGACCGGTTTCTGGCATTCCAGCCGTCTTCAGCACGGCTTGCTTGAATCCAGTGGCAAAGTGAGCAAGGGACTCACGTCTGAGCATACCCTGCCACACTTATGGCGGCCAAAAGCGGTACAAAAGGGGGTGGTGATGGACAGAGCATCTGAATCAATCAAACACTCACACCCAGTCAAAAGATCTGGGTTTAATCGATCACCGTTCTTTAGCCCACTCTGCCACCCCAGTTCAGACATGGCCATATGCAAATCAGTCTGACCCTGTGCCTCATGGGAACAGTCCAGCCCGAACTGCCAAGCCATGCCTTCCCTGGACAGGAAACAAGCTTCCGAGGACCGGTTTCTGGCATTCCAGCTGTCTTCAGCCCAGCTTGCTTGAATCTAGTGGCAAAGTGAGCAAGGGACTCACGTCTGAGCATACCCTGCCACACTTATGGCGGCCAAAAACGGTACAAAAGGACACTGGATTCAAGCAAGTACATGCGCCAGTTGTTTCCCAATGAAGCCAGCGCTAGGGTGGTGTGGAGTGCAAAAAGACGATGGATTTAGGCCCAGATCTTTGTACTGGGGTGAATGTAAGACATTGTTCTGCATTCTGTCCATCAGCTGTGTTTTTTGCTTAGGAAAGGTAGCACGTTTCAGTGGACCAAGGAGGCTGAAGAGGCTTTCGTATACCTGAAAAAGGCATTTACGGAAGCACCTGTACTAGCTCGTCCTCATCCAGAGGATCCTTTCATCGTTTAAGCCGATGCATCAGATGATGCAATCAGAGCGATTTTGTCTCAAAGAACTCCCTGTACTGGCCAACTGCATCCAGTGGCATAGCTATCTAGAAGTTGAATCCTGCAGAGAGGAACTATACCATAGCTGAGAAGGAGTTGTTGGCTATTAAAAAGGCATTTGAAGAATGGAGACATCATTTCTGGGGAGCCAGACATTCCATCACAGTCTATACTGATCATAGAAACTTACAGTACATATAAGCAGCAAGACATCTCTCACAGAGGCAAATGAGATGGATGCATTTTTGCAGAGTACAATTTTGTGGTTACATTTCGCCCTGGAGCGGAAAATCACAAAGCTGATTCATTGTCCAGATTGGAGTAAGAAAACATCCTTTCTCATGAAGCTAAACCAGAGGCGATTATTGTACCTGGTGTCATGCAGCTCCATTAGCTGGTCATCCGGGAATAAGAAAGACTCAACAGTTGATACGTCATTTTTGGTGGCCTGAGCTCAACAAGGATGTAGCCATTTAGGTGTCCAAATGTGAGGAATGCGCAAGAGCCAAGAACGAGACGGTTGGAAAGAAAGGCAAACTCATACCCATGCCTACACCCCAGTGTCCATGGCAAAACATCAGTTTGGATTTCATCACGGGATTACCTTTGGAGAAGGGTTTTTCAGCAGTTCTAGTGGTTATAGACAGTCTCACAAAAATGGGACATTCCCTGTGCAAATCTCCCTACTGCTAGTCAAACGGCTCAGTTGTTGTTGGCTAATGTTATTCGGATACATGGATTGCCAGAAATTATTGTGTCAGACAGGGGACCACAGTTCATCGCCAGGTTTTGGAAAATATGGTGCAAGGCTTTGCACATTAAACCATCACTTTCGACTAGCTTTCATCCACAGACAGATGGACAGACTGAAAGGCTAAACTAGACATTAAAAAAGTATCTCAGATGCTACGCAAAGGAAGCCCAAGAGTCATGGGTGGATATGTTGTGGATGGCAGAATTGGCTCATAATAATGCCTGGCACAGTTCCATTGGTCTGTCTCCTTTCCATGCCACTTATGGATATGATGCTACCTATCAATATACCGCAAGAAGTGGTTCAAGCTAAAAAGGATTATTAACAATGGGAGGATCGCCACAGGCGTGATGGGCCTCAGTACCAAGTGGGGGATAAGGTATGGCTCTCCACCAAGAACATACGTTTCAAGTTGCGCAGCATCTTTCATCCAGGGGTGGGGGAATCATATCGGCCGACGCCCGAACCATGTTGTTTTTATTGCAGGGCAAGAAGATTTATTGTCTATTATGTCCGACGGACATGTAGACATTAAATCACGTTACAATACAACAGGCTGTGGGCACTCTGGGGCTCACAGCCAATCCGAAGCGTGCAGATAGTCTATGGAGGCATCTGATTGGCTAGCAGTCCATCACGGGGCTCTAGCCAGTGATTGGCTCGGGGGGTGAAACGTCACTCAGCCTATGCACAGAAGTCCGTGGCCGTCGAGCAGCTCGCAGTCAGGTAAATTAAGCAGCTTTGCCCGCTTCAGCATTGCTCGTATTTTAAAGTGTGAGGTTGGATGCTCGCATTAAACTAATCTGTACTTGATTGTGTGAAATTGTGGCAGAGGTGCGATTTTTTTTTTTAGCAACTAATGGGTAAAAAGATTAATTACTTCAAAAGCCTAGGCCTGGCCCACCGTGGCGCCACAGAAGAGGACGTCAAAAAAGCGTATTGCAAGCAGGCGCGCTGCGCCACCACCGTGACAAAAATAAGGAGCCAGCCTCTGAGGACAGCTTAATGGTGATTGCAGAGGCTTCAGAAGTGTTTAGTGACCCCAAATAACGAGAGTTCTTCGACAAGTACAGTGAAGATAAATATGAAGGGCGTGGGTGGCGGGCTCGGTGGACGCGTCATTCAGTTACACTGTGATCCGAGTCATGTTTTCAAAGTTCTT
Source organism: Lissotriton vulgaris (assembly GCF_964263255.1). Taxonomy (NCBI): domain Eukaryota; kingdom Metazoa; phylum Chordata; class Amphibia; order Caudata; family Salamandridae; genus Lissotriton; species Lissotriton vulgaris. The sequence continues at coordinate 1,314,396,450 of NC_141689.1, forward strand.
CAGAGGCCGAAATTCTTTTGATGCGTTCTACAGTGCACGGAGCATAAAAAACACAAGGAAGTTGATGACTCATTTGCCAGCTTTGGGATGGGGGTCGGTGTATTCAGTAACGGGTTTTCTGCAGGCAAGGTTGTAATCAATCTAGTCTTCAGAGAGAAGGCTCTGACATACCCAGCAAAAATCACCCTGAGAGAGGCGACTTAATTGAAACAATCCCAGGCAAAGGCCTCCTGCCACCCAAAGCCGCAAATCAGCGGGGGTGACCTCATCCTCGAATGTGAAGTACCCAGACTGAATTCCTTCTTCCTCAAAGGAAGTAATGGAGCAGATACTGCCTGCATAGCCACAACATGGACAAAACAATGAAACCGGAAAGTGTTGGTGTTTGAATGTATACAGCCGATATCTGGCAAGAGAGGGTGCTGTATGGCCTGAAGAAAAACTGCAAAAAAAGTGAGTTTTATACAGGAATATTCAAAAGTAACATGCTTAAGCACTTGTATTAAAACGGGTTTCATGTTTTCAAGTTTTTATCTACTGGGCCTGACCAAAGTTAGTGTGTGTGAAACTTGGGGTTGCATTTTGCAAGCTGTTGTTTTTTCACCGATATATACAGCGGGATACCATGACTACACTGTGCACCGAGGGTTAGGTACTGGTAAAATGTTTAAAACATGTAAATACATATTTGTATAGCGCACTTGATCATCTGCATAGTGGATTAATGTTTTTTAAAGTCAATAAGCCAGACAGCAGAGACGCAACTAGACTGAGGCCCATTTGGGGTGGCGGGCTAATTTTCCAACTATAGGCAGAGAGTGGCGATGCAGGGGCTCTAAGGGGTGAAAACATAATAAAAAGCTTCGTTAACAAGCGAATGGTCTTTGAAAGACCTGTGAAGTACTTGGTTGCAGCTGCGTGTGTGCTAAGCTGTCTCAGCCCAGGCTGACACACACAAGGGGGGGCGGGGGGAGGTGTGTGGGAGTGGAGTCTTAAAGTCCTTTGATCCCAATCAGCGTTGCACCGCGCGCCTGCCATACAGGGATACCATTTCTCCTGACTGGCTGATGCAGCTGTGTGAGGGGTGTTCTCAATGAGGTGGGACACCACCTATTTGTGAAGTGTCAAAGTCGCTATCAGATGTTACTGGAAGGGGAGAGGTTTAACTTTCCCATCCTTTGCATGGACTTTTGAGGGAGTTGGAATGCTTTCATTTTTTAAATCCTTTCATCTCTGGTAATGTCCATTTTCAGGTGTAAGGACCTTTGCTTTTGTGGAACTTCTCAGAATCGTGGACAGTCTTTGTAAATCTCACCTCTTGTAAGTAATGTTCTTAATACAGTGATTACATTTTTTTTAAAGCATTGCTAGAGTGTTCAAAAAGGTTATTTTTTCGAGCAGATCACTCTGAATAGGATAGAACTTCTGCGCCTGCTGTGACGGACTGTGTGTACTGAGAGACCCTTGTGGCTGCAGGAAGCGCGGGCTATTGGAGTAGTGCCTACAGCGCACCTTTCCATTGGTGGGCAGAGCAGATTCAGACTCCCTTTCACACCAGACGTGTGACAGATGCCAGATTGGGCAATTTCCCTCACAAATAGGTGATATTATTCCTATTTGTGCGAGAAAATACTCAATTGACCAGTGCCTTCTATTTTTCAAGCTTAATTTGGCCCAGTGTGCACATTTTTTTAAGCTGTGGCGGCGCCTCAGCCTCAGCACTGCCATTTATCATTCCTGAGCTGCCACGCTGGCTAAAAAATTGTAAAAGGACACTGGCATTACTGGATAATGGGTAAGGAGGTACCCTAGAGGGAGGCACAAAGGTGGCATTGCATTTGCGGGACTCACTAGGATGATTTTCTTGATGAGGGTCCTGTCAGTCTGGAACAGAGGCACGACGCGTAAATTGCACCATTCTCATTGTTTGTTCAGACCCAAAACGCCATGGCATGACTTCAGACCCAGATCTGAATGTGGGTGAAAAAGACATTTATTTCGAAAAGTGAACGTTGTTTTCCATAGAACACAGTAGCTGCCTCAGTGTACTAATAATATCAAATTCTGCACAGCATGGGCAAAAAGCACTGGCAAAACAAATAGGTCAGAAAAGCAAGATCCTTCTCTGATCAAGCAGTAAATAAAAATAAATGGCACTGAAGTCGTTCTGCTCGTGCAGCTTTCTGATAATGTACATGATCATCAAGCATGCATAATATGTAAATGGTGTGATGTGTGATTGCGTCATCACTTTTAGGTCTGGCTTTAGCCAAGACCTTTTGATTTTACTAAAATATGTATGATATTACTTAATGGTGCTTTCCGCCACCTCTATTCACTCATTGGTCTGTTGTTGTGTCATTCCCATTTTGCTTCAGCCCACTACTGCATACAGCATCGGGAAGTGGGTCAGCATCATTACTTAATCCTCTGGTTAAAGTCACTTTGAGTAGCTGCAGTGCATTTTTCTCTTTCACAAGGTGCACATCCACACCCAAGGAGTTTCCTTTAGTACCAGTGTTCCCAGATGTGATCGTAGGACACATTTGAAGTGAGCCCATGGCATATTTCAGCTTTATCAGTTCTATCTCCTTCCAGCGCTGTTGTAAATGCTTTTTGAAGTGGACTGCTGTTCTTTCATGGCATTCCCGGACTCTCTTTCACCAGTGGTTATTTGCAACTTTGCCCAGGGAAAAAACACATTTTATGGTGTTTAATTTGCTGTAGTTTAATTGAAATAAAGTTGGGGTATGTAACTTGGTTTTTAGTATCCAATATTTCTTTATACTAAGTACCCTTTTTCCATTTTCTTTCTTGCCTTTTTGTCTTCCTTCTTTCTCTTTTCTGCCTTTCCTGTTTATCTTCCCTTTTTCCTTTCCTTTCTTTATTACCTTCCTTCATTCTTTATTTTTCTTTCCTTTCTTTTTGCCTTATTTTCTTTTACCTTTCATTTTATTCCTTTCTGTTCATTATTTCCTTTATTTTATCCATCAATCATCTTTCTCGAGCAGTCAGTTACACACGATTTCTAATGTTTTTCATTGATTTTTTTATTGGTAACATGGATGGTAGATTTGAATCACCTTTATGTAAGCTTGTACTTTTCCAAAGCTCAAATCCTTGTTCTTAGGGTTACATATTTTCTTGGCTTCTAGGTCTAGAGTGCCAACCAGTGTAGCACCAGCTGTGCGTTCACAACTTGGCTTGAAACAGAATCACTACGAAGCGTAGAGGCAGCATAGAGGTTCATTGCAGCAGGCAGCCGCAACCCTTGGTTCTTGAAGAGTTTGGACAAGTGTAGGAGGAAACCTGCATCATTCAAGATTTAGTGTAATTTCCTGTCTGTGAAAAGTCTGTTGCTATAAAAAGCTCAACATTTCTGGACAGTGAGTTTAAAACTGAATTAAGTATAGTCTCATACTTGATTACTTTGTCCAGTTGACAGGCAAATATGTCTCAACAAAGTCTATTCAGCTTTGGATTCAAAAAACATAAAGACAGTGATAAAGATAGTCCAGGAGAAGGAAACCAAAAAACAACAACTGAAGTTGGGCCTACCACTGCACAGAATCCTAACATAACTAAGAACAAAAAGTATGACGCTGAAAAAAGAAAACGAGTTTTTCAGTCACACTGGGTGGAATCCTGGCCATGGCTAGCCCTGAAGGAAAGTCCAGAGGGGGAAGGACCAAAAATGTACTGCACTATTTGCCAAAAATATCCTACTATAGCAGTCAGCTATTCGGGTTCCGGTAGGAATGCATTCTTAAGTGGATGTGACCAGTTGCGCATTGAACCAATCAGAGCTCATGAAACTAGTAAGGCACATATGACATGTGTATCATGGCACCGCCAGGAAATGAAAGAAACCACTTTGCAATGTCAGACTCCTACAGCCAGTACCTCAACATCCAGTGTCCCTACAGAGCAGCCCCTTATCATGCAAGCACTACAAAAACTGAAGGAAACAGAAAGAAAGAAACTGACCATCTTGTTTAACAATGCTTACCTAATTGCAAAACAAGGAAAGCCACTCTCAGACATGGACACCCTATGTAGGGCTATGAAGAAAGCAGGTGTGGATATAGGAGAAAATTATGCAAACCGCGAAAAAGCCTCAGAGTTCATTAGATGTGAGGCGGAAATACTTCGACAGGACATCAAAAAAATTGTTTCAAATTCTCGCTTCATCTGCATTATTGCTGACGGAAGCACAGATAGTGCCATCACTGAACAGGAAACTGTACTGGTCAGAGTAGTCAATGGTGGAAAACCCTACACTCTATTTGCAGATCTTGTTCCACTTGAACATGCACATGCTCCAGGAGTCCTGGACGGTATAGTTAAAGGAATCAAAAGGTTATCTTTGGATTTAGTAGATATGAGGTCTACAGAACATCCAGGTCCATCACTAATCGCTGTCAATTTCGATGGTGCTGCAGTTATGATGGGATCTAAGGGAGGGGTTGCAGCACTCCTGAAGAAAGACATTCCTTTTCTTCTCCCATTCCACTGTGTAGCTCACAAGCTTCAGCTTGGGATTCTAGATGCTGTAAAATCCCATCCCTCTATTTGTCAGTTTGAGCAAACTTTGAAATGGATTTTCAAATTCTATTGGTATAGTCCTAAGAGGCGAAGAGATGCCAAAGAAATTTCAAGAATAATTGATGAAAACTTTGCTCATTTCACTGATATTAAACAGGTTAGATGGGTATCCAGCCAAACCAGGGCTTTGGCAGCCATGCAACAAAACCTGCAGACAGTGGTTCTACACTTGGGACAGGTCGCAGCTGGTAGTGATGATTCTGCTGCTAAGGCAAAAAAGTACCTCTCAGTTGTTACTAGTTTTACATTCATAAAAAACCTTTACAGTCTGAGAGATGTTCTGAAGCCAGTGTCTCAGCTTTCAGAATTCTTTCAGTCTAATGAACTGCTTTATTGCATGTACCACCTGCTGTAGAGAAGTGTGCATTGACCCTAGTAGGCCTAAAGAGTGAGCTGGGTGAATATATGCAGCAGTTTAAAAAACTGTACCACCCGGAAGAAAAGAAGTTTGGACACATTTCTACTGATGGCTGGGAAATAAAGTTATCAGGACACTGCCCACCAGCAGCAACAATCCAAAGTGACAGTGAGCTCATTGACAGTATGGTTAAGTACATTGATAAGAGGTTTGAAAATTTTAATTGCATGCCGGTTCAAGGTTTTCAGTCATTCGATTATACACTGTGGCCAGAAAGTAGAGAGGAGCTCTATACATATGGGCTCTCTGATATTGAGGCAATTGTACAACATTTTGAGGTACTTTTCACCACAGACGAGAGGTTGGCAATTGTAGAGGAGTTTTGTGGACTTAAAACCCATATGAAAAGCTTTCAGACCAAAGGTATTCCTGTATTGCCTGCATATTCCACCCTGCTAGCAACAAAACCTTACTCGTTGACTAATATATTGAAGCTTGTGGAGATGATGTTCACATTCAGTGTATCTACAGCAGAAGCTGAACGTGTGTTTTCTGCCATGAATATCATTAAGAACCCACTAAGAACACGGTTAAATCAAGATGTTCTCCAAGATCTAATGCTTCTTAAGGTAGAAGGACCCAACTTTGAGGATTATGACCCCAGCAGAGCTCTTGATCTCTGGCTTACAAAAGGAGGCACAAAGCATGTGTGCGGACATAAAAGGCCACATCTATCATAACTGTTGAAGTATTGCTAATATTAGAGCATCCTGCCATGCATAATCGTTTATTGTTGTATTTCTATTCAATTTCTATATGTTTGGATAAAAGGGATAATATCGCTTGTCAAGTTTTCCTTTAGCATTATTATTGCACAGCTTTACTGATTTTAATAAAGCAAAAAAATATATTAATATTTCTCGGTCAGCCGGAGCCCTTATGTTTGATGTGGGGCGGGAGTAGGTGGGACAAGTGGATTTTACAGGACATGTAGATCTCAGTGGCATTTTGTCCCTTGGGACAACTAGATTATTTGGAAAATTCCACACCCCTGTTCATCCCAAGTTTATTGGACCCTACGCCATAGTGAGACGTGTCAACCCTGTCACTTACAGGCTGAGATTGCCTGGTTCCCTTAGGATCCACCCTGTGTTTCATTGTAGCCTTTTGAAACCTGCTGTGGGGGCTCGCCGACGTGCTCCTCCTCCGGTGATCTGCGATGGGGGTCTCGAATAGGAGGTCAAGAGCATACGTGATTCCAAGATACGCCGCAGAGTGTTGTGGTATTTGGTTTCATGGAAGAGTTACACAGCCGAGGATGACTCATGGGAACCTTGCAGCAACGTACATGCGCCAGTTGCGGTTCGTTCATTCCAGATGTTTCCCAATGAAGCCAGCGCTAGGAAGGGGGACATACTGTCAGGAATCGAGCTGGTTGCGCCTACATATGCGGATAAAAAACTGCATTGCCCAGAATGCCTTTCGGGGCAGTGGAATTTAAGGCTTGAAGTTGTGCTGGAAGACACGCGTAATCTGATCTGTTGCTGGAGTTACTTTCTCGGCTGAGAGAGAGAGGACGTCGCCGGAGTGTCTTGAGGAGTGGGAACCAACTCTTTTTTCCGGTTCTGGTTCCTACCCGTGAGTACCTTGGATGGTGTTCTATTTCGGAAGCGGAATACGGCGGTATTGGTCGGCCTCGTATTACTGTGTTCCATGGATTGTTTTGTCACAGTGAAAATTCAAACGGCTGTCGGCAAAACCCAGCGGTGCTCTTAACCGCTATCTGCCGAGCAGCGTGTATTACTTTCTCCCTTTCTGGTGAAGCTCTTTTGTTCATTTGGGTTGCAGTGGATTATGGCAGTATTCGCAACAGCATAATGCCGTGAGCAGTTCTGTTCATTTTGGGACACAGAATGTAGTGGTGGTCGCAACTACTCATTTCTGTGATCAGCTACTTATTATTTATCGGAGTGAGAATCCTTCTTAGTAGCGGAGTACGGTGGTGGTCGCAACCGCATATTACCGTTACATTAAGAACTGACTGTCAAGTCTTTATTTTGTTTAACTCTTCATGCCCTGGGGGGGGGCTATTTTTGTACATTTTAAAACACCTTTGCAATGGGGAACATGCTATAAACGTATTCAGTGGTGAAGTCAACCCTGCTTAGCGCTATAGGACTATTCCATTTTGAACAAATGTGGTTTCAGAAGATTACTCTATATTTTGACAATACTTTTGAACTAGGGGTAGGTGATCATACATCAGTACTGGATGTTTATAAACCATGAGTGAATGGGTATGAAGTCATGCTTTTGAATGCTTTCTTTACAGGTAGCCCTACATCAAGTTGATTGGAGCAAATATAAACATGGTTCTCAGCATTAATTACCCAGGTACATTCAAGTTGTCTTTAGTGAGAATTTATGAAAGTAGAATACTTACATGTATTAAACCATTGTTTTTGTTGTTTTAGGTCCTATTTCTCCGCTGTTCCCTTCCCTACCTTTCCCTCACCTGATAGTTCAAAGACCATGGGGGGTATCCCCATATCAGGGAGCTTGGTAATATCAGAAGGTGGACCATGTATTCTGCTGCGACTGAATCCTGCGGAACTGGGCCTGACATTTACGATATCAAATGGGCGACTGATTGTTTGTTCTATGCCCTCGGCCGTTGGCGGGAAGGGGACTTTTCGAATCTTGGTCGACTACCCCAATTTGCCACACTTTCAATCACCTACGGATGATGGACAATATGTTACTGTTCTCCTTTTTTATACTTTTGGGGGGGTTCCAGTGTTCCTGGTCCACCTTCCTTTCAGTGTTAGCGTAGGTCCACGTCATCCTGGCACTCTAAGGTGAGAGATCCAGCGCCCCACCATTGCTTTTTATACTGTTACTATTGTGAATGTCTGCTACCATGCTTAAAATACTCACCTTAAATGTGAGAGGTCTCAATAGCCTGGTGAAGCGCAGAGCGGTTCTTTTGTGTCTGGAACATACCCAATCGGATATTTGCCTGTTGCAGGAAAAGCACCTCTTGTCTAAAGACTGTCACCGCCTCTGGTCCCGGAAGTTCCCAACCCAGTTTTTTCCTCAGGTCCAACTAAAACAGCCGAGGTTGCTATCCTGGTGGCTCAGCGGTTTTAAGGGGAGGTCTTACACAAAGAGGCCGAGCTAAAGGGTAGATTGTTGACTTATAGATTTGCCATTGGTAGTTCAACACTCACCATTGGCTTAATTTAAGGCCGGCTCTGTAGCGTGGCGTCCTCGCCACGCTACGGAGCCGGCCTTAAATTAGTTCTTAATATCAGGGATTTCAATATATGACTGAATATTAGATACAGGAGCACCCTTGCTACAAGCTTCCCTGAATATAAAAAAGACAGAGGATTTGTAAGGCAATCTGAGATTAAGTTGGATGCCATTGGGTAGAGACTTAAAACACCTGCTAAAGACAAAAAAATCATTATTTTTTCTGCCCTGAAGAAGTCTGTGAAGGACGAAACGCATTGGCTACGGCTGCAGTCTTATTTGAGGAAAAATAAAGAAATAAAGAATGAATGAACTGCAAACAACTCCACATTGGTACATTGGGTAGGTTTTAGTCTCCAGTATTTAAGATAACTGGCTAGGGGGGATCATAAAGACACCGAAATATAGGAAAAGAGTTACATACTGCCATGTGACTTTTTCCTTCTGAGAACCCAAGTCCAACTCAGAAACTTAGCCATAGCAATACCCATCGCTACAGTAGTTCCGGTTTTTAGAATACGCAAAGCAGTATTGCCTGATCTTGTCCCAAGGTTTATACAAATCGGCTTGAGCCATTTCTGTCGTGGACGTTTGTATGCAGGGTACACAAACAATACATGCGATAGAGTTTCATCCACTGTTACACAAGTTTCACATTTTATATGCCTGGCGTCCCCCCACTTTTTAGTGAAGGTTTTTATGGGTAGTGTTCCTACTCTAAATTGATTAAACACTTTTCTATCACCAGGACGTGTGATTATATCCCAATAGGCCTCCTGCTTATACTCATGTTTAAAATCTAAAAATAGGCATGTAAGGGAACCACTAGTAACAGAGGACAAAGACTTTGCATTAACCCTTTCCCTATATAGAATTTTGAGGTCTTTTTATGATGGGAATGAAATCCCTACTGGGTCCTCCCACAGATGGATAAGTCCCATGTCTAGTAACAATGCCTTTATTTTCCCTAGCCAGGGGATTTTGTTAGCCTTATCAGCCTCTACAGTAAACCTGACTGCTTTTACATAGGGAGCTAACTCCGGGGTAGCCCAGAGTCTTCGCCAGTAGGCAAGTGGTCTAAAACCCGCAGCCTCCTCAAAAGGGGTACATCCTAGATCTACTAGTAGGGGTTTAACAGGGGAAGATTGAGGAAGGCTGGTCAATGCCCTCAAAAACTTATTCTGGGCTAAGACTAGTGGTGCTAAATTTTCAAACCCTGACAGTTCTGCCCCATATATCATTGAAGCTCTCACCTTCCCTTGGTATATGGATAGGGCCGGGCAAACTGGTTTGGTTTGAGACAACCGGAATTCTTTCAACACGGCCCCTGCTAATTGGTAATGCCTTAAGACTAATAGATCTAATTGTGGCTTCCAATTCAGACGTTTGCCCAAAGTAACGCCTAGATATGCAAAGGAGTCAGTTTGTTCCAAGGACACATTGTTAATTTCCACTTTAGCTTGCACTGCTTTTCGTTTATGGAAGACCATGAACTTCATCTTATCGACGTTGACTACTAAGTCATGGTCATTACAAAACAAGGTGAATCGATAAAGGGCAAGTTGCAGACCAGATTGGGTCTTAGATAACATTAAAGTATCGTCTGCAAACATTAAAAACAGAACCCTGGATCCTGCAAGAGTAGGTGCGTCCGTAGGAAAATCAGTGTAATATGAGATAACATTATTTATGAACAATGAGAAGAGGGTAGGGGCCAAGACACACCCCTGCCTTACTCCCTTGCTCACAGGAAAGCGATCTGTTAACTCACCCTGCGGACCCCAACGTATTTGGGCGTATGTTGATTCATGGAGTTTTACAATAAATGACAAAATTTCAGCAGGCATCCCTGCCTCCCTGAGGGTATCCCACATCTTGGGTCGAGGTACTAAGTCAAATGCAGATTTGAGGTCTAAGAATGCTGCATAGAGTTTCCCCCCTGCTAAGACAACTGTATTCCAGTATATCAACATAATTCTAAAAACTTGATTGATAGTGCTAACATGGGAGCGAAAACCTGCTTGATAAGTGGTTAGTACTTCATTCTCATCTAGCCATCTATTTACCCTACTTTGCACTAATCCCGTCATAATTTTTTGAAGAGTGTCTATAAGGCTTATGGGCCTGTAATTGGAGGGACAAGCACGATCCCCTTTTTAGGTCTCGCCTAGCTATTGCGTAAGCAATCGCTATGCAAGAGATATAGAGGGGCACCGGAAAATCCTGCCAAGAGGGCTTTGGAAAGCTGATTATAGCCAGTGCATGTGCGCAGGGCGCGCGCTCGCCATTTGCTCCCCCGCCCCCCCCCCCCATCAGACTTGAAAGGAAGCCGCTTGCACACCACCATTTGTCTGAGCCTCTGCATCAGACTTCAAAGGCTGCCGCTCCCCCGCCCCCCCTTCAGTCTTCAAAGGAATGTGCTCCCGAACTTGCTGGCCTCGCTCTAGTGAGCCTTTCTGTTTCTCACTTATCACCTTTCTCTATCTCTTTTTCACCACGCATCGTTATTCCTGGCAATGCCGCATTACGAGCTTGTTCTCCATTCCTATCGAAATCTTCACTTCTCTCCACTACTTTTATCCTTTGTTTCACTCTTCGTCTTTCCTCCTTTATCTCTTCTAATTGCATTCTACCTATCTGTTTATATTTGTATTACTCTCCTTCACTCCGTCTAACTTTTTTCTGTTTCTCACTTATCCACCTTTCTCCATCTCTTTTTCACCACGCATCGTTATTCCTCTGGCCTTTTTCTTCTTTCTTTCACTTTCCATCCATCTCCGACCTTTTCTTTTCTTTAGTGAGTGCGCTCTTTCAGCTGTAAACATTGGGGCAGTTTGGAACGCGCCTATCAGTTTGAGGCTCAGCATACTTTTAAAAAGATGTGTGGTTATATTTTCGACTATTGATTTTGTGATCCTACATAAAAGTTGGCACAAGAAGAGCCTCTCTATTCTGCACAGTGCTTACAAGCTGGTGATGCAGCTTTAGGTAACATTGCAGCACGTTGCCTCCTAACAAGATGCTATCAGCAAGCTTCCACAAAGCAGAATTAGCTGCCTTACTCGGTGCAATAAAAGCACTTTATTTCTGTTGAGGCAAAACAGTTCCGGAGCATAGCTTCCCTATGCCAGAATCCTGCAGACGCATGAAGCAAGCATTGACAAAGCCTGTAGTTAGGCTGAAGTGTGGTGAACACGTAAAGCGGACAGCTTAGTGCGGTCAGCCCTCACATAGGGTAAGTGCAGCGTAGAACCCTATACAGCTGCGCCTGTCACAGGATGTAAAATCCCGTAAAGTATGAAACTCCGTCAGTCAGCTCTGAGCTCTCTTCGGGTAAGTCTTGATTCTTCAAGGTTGCGAGTCTCACGTGCGTACAGTATATTCTAGCTTGATCAACAATTTAATAACTGGTCTACTGTAAATCCTGTGCTTCTCTTATTAACATTTCCTTCTGAAATTCTCCAGATTAATTGTCGTTTTATTTGCAAGTTTGGCTTCCTCTGAAGGGCTGTTTGCTTGCTTTGTGGACAGACACTTTTGTGACAGCCCTGTGTAAAGGAAGCCCTAACTTACATACTGATGTCAAATTCTTTGTTTCTTCCTATGGGTGACGATGCCTTTCACTTCCTCCAGGCCCCCACCCACTCACCCTGTTCCTTTCAGATTTTTCTTTCTTAAACACTACAGGTCCTGTCTGGCTTCTCCTTCCTGTTCGTGCTACTGAAGTTCAGTTGCGGGATTAGAAGTTTTCTTTGCGTATTTGCATTAATGTGTTTTCAATTGGCTGCTGACTCCTGAAAACATGTTGTGGAACTTCAAATGCCCAGGTGTGTCTTTTGTCTTTGTGTTACAGCTTACTGTGTGGGCGTTTCAGTTGGCTCGGGGTTTGAGCCTGATCCAGTGAGTGAAATCTGGAATTGTGGGCACGTGAACTTCTGAGGCCAAAATCAGTTGGTTACATTTACGACTTTTTCCAGGTTATCAGTATCTTGTTTGTTTACGTTGTTTTCCACAGCATCATTTCACTAGTAGGTGTTAGAATGCTTTACATGCATCAGTTTACAACAGCTACAACATAAAATCAATCAAATGTGCAGATCAGCAGGGACGGCTGCTGTGGAAGGGAGGTAGACATGGTGGTTCTTATGTAGAAACACTAATGTAACATCTGCTACTGCGACATACTTACCATACTGGGCAGTTGTAATGTGTGTGTGTGTACTGTATATATAATGTCTTGTGAGCTCTTGGTTCCTTGAGATATAGTAACTTTTCTTGAAAGTTCTTAGCTGAGGTATCTTGTGAATAGGTAGGTCTTGAGTTTTTTTTTATTATTGTGGAAGTAAAGGATATTGGGCGCTTCTTAAACTGATTAAGAGGGTGTTCCAAATTGTGGGTGCGGAATACTTCGGACCCTCACACCTCCTCACCCCCTTACCCCACCCCTCACACACACACACACACACACCTTCTCATCCCCTATCACCCTCACCCCCTCACCCTCACACCCACTCACCCCTCTCACCCTCACTCACACCCCCACTCACCACATCACTCAGGGACACCACCACATCACTCAGGGACACCACTCAGTGGCACCACCGCATTACTCTGGGACTCAACCACCACATCACTCAGGAACACCACCACATCACTCGGGGGCACCACCACATCACTCGGGGGCACCACCACATCACTCGGGGGCACCACCACATCACTCGGGGGCACCACCACATCACTCGGGGGCACCACCACATCACTCGGGGGCACCACCACATCACTCGGGGGCACCACCACATCACTCGGAGGCACCACCACATCACTACGGGACATCACTACGGGGCACCACCACATCACTACGGGGCACCACCACATCACTCGGGGGCACCACCACATCACTCAGGGGCACCACCACATCACTCAGGGGCACCACCACATCACTCAGGGGCACCACCACATCACTCAGGGGCACCACCACATCACTCAGGGGCCACATCACTCAGGGGCCACATCACTCAGGGACACCACAACATCACTATGCACTACCACAGCATCACTGAACACCACAGCATCACTCGTCGCCACCACATCACTCAGCGCCACCACAGCATCAATCTGTGCAACCATTCAACAACAGCTGGTAAAAATATGTTCTCTCAATGTTTCAAGGTTTAATACAAATGTCACAAAAAGATGTTTTGACTTCTGTGCTTGGATTTTCGTCACAATAAAATACACTGAACATAATCTTCACAATAGTTATTTACAAAAGTTTAAGCTATTGCCATTATAGATTACAGTAACTTTGATTTAAGTATTAATTATTTTAAAAAATTAAAAGCCTTTGTTATTTCTAATATCAATACATCTAAGTCACATAAATACAACACATATTGCATTACAAATGCTACAGGTGTCACATTTGCGAAAGTTACAACTATTGGCATTGTAAATGGCAAAACTATTAATGTCACTAGTTTCAAAACCAACACATAAATAAAAAATGTGTCATTTACAATACCAATAGCTCAAACTTTCCTAATGCGAGACCTATTGCACGGCAAATGCTTGTTATATATGGGGATTATTACATTACAGCCCCACGCCAGGAGAGGCACCTCTGGCCAAACCATTAGCAAGGATATGAATGTATTTTACCCAGTTTTCCTGGTCTGATTTATATATGTCCGCCGGGATACAATCCAGACAAGGTGCCCTACCTGCAGCCACTCCATCAATGGCTCTCTCGATTTCCACTAATGTAAAGGATAGGACAGAGTCCGTCTCTACACAGGGCAGGTACCCTATGCCTACTTTCGGTGAATGAAAATTGGGCCTGATAATACGTGACCCATGCTTCTAAGGGGAACATTATTAACTGGAGACGGGCCAGCACTGCTATTACCACATTTTATTATGTGCCAAAACTGACACCAGTTTTTCCCATTGATTGCATCTAGGAGGTCCCTCCATCTATTTTCATCGAAGGCTTTCTTTGCCCTATGTTGGGTGTCCTTGTAGTCTGCCCTGAGTTTCCTTATCTCCTGCACAGAGCCCACCTTATGGCTTGGAACAATTGTCTAAAAGCTCCCCTACATTCCCCGTTGTAAAGTGGGAGGGACCATGAACCTTTTTACAGTTATTGTAAAATAGCTTTTCAGCTTAGTAAACAGGGACTCCTGGGCCTCTATAAGAGTAGTATGGCTAGCCTCACTGGAGCGAAGATTGGATAGGGCTACAAGAGATTCTTCGAGAGTGGATCTTATCTGTACCATGGTGCCCTCATCCTCTGATACCGATGCCCATTTTACTCTTCGACAATCAAGGATGACAACATCTGCCATGGCGATTTCCGAACCCGAGCTCGGCAGTGGGCAGCCCTTTACCTCTAGTGCTACAGACAAAGGGTCATGATCGCTCTCTGGTCTTTTTACAACCTCCATATCCTTTAGTCTTGACCACAATTCTAAATTAATAAGAACGTAGTTGATCCTGCTACTTCTTCTCCCGTTATTAAAAGTGGGATTACCATTACCGTCAGATTTGGTTCTCCCATTAAGTGCCCGGAGCCCACCCTCCAGTGTCAAGCTTTTTAATTGGAGGACTGCCTCCGTCCATTTATTAATTGGGGGAAGCGTTAAGGACGGAACACCCCAGCTCGCATCCACTTAGCTAGTAAGGCTTGTATGCTTTATGCCGAGCAGCTCAAACGTACAGTTGAACTCCCCCACAATGGCCCAGTTACTTTTTTTTAACAAATCTTTTTATTGAAACAAAGCATCAATTAAAAAAAAACAGTATAAAAGAGTAATGTCGCATTCAACATATAACCCACTGGGGTACAGGATATAGGAGTACATACACGTCAGAATCCCTACGGGGATGGGGGTACATCAAAAACAGCGTTCCTGGGTGGCACACAAATCTCCCCTCTATATTTATTCCAGGGTCCCCATATTGAAGCCCACTTTCGAGGGCGGCCTCTTGCTATAAAAACAGTCTTTTCCCGGAACATGCTCCAATCTAAGTTATTCTTCCCGATCTCAAGGGTGGGAGGCTGTTCTGATCCCCATTGCTGGGCTATATTCCTTTTCGCTACAATGAAACTCAATGTAACCCATTGTGTCTGTGTGGTGTTAAGGTCGGTAGGTTCCAATATGTTAAGGAGGCACCTCCTCGCCTCTGGTAGCAAGGAAACCCCCAAAACCTCATGAATAGTGTTTTGAAACGTACTCCAATACTAAGCAATATATTGACACTCCCAGATAACATGGAGGAATGTCCCCACAAGACCACATTTCCGCCTACACAGTCCGGTATCAGACAGACATATCCGTACAAGGCGGGCCCCGTAACATAGGCCCTGTGTAATATTTTTAATTGAACCAGCCGCAGCCATGCAGGAATGGTGACCACTCTAGGAGAAGACACAGCCGATTGCCAGTCCTCATCATCAAGTTCTATTCCGTCTCACACCCACTTGTCCTTCAATTCGCTAAGTAGGTCTGCCCTAATGACCTAGTTACTTGATCCTTCCATTCACTTGGTAAAGTGCTCTAAGCTAGTGATAGTCGATGAGGCTTTCCCACCGGGCATACCTCTGGCATAGACGTTAATCAATATAAAACCAGGGTCATGATCAAAATTTATTTTAAGAGGCTTGATGTCTGGGTTGTCAATCCCAAGTTCTTCTCTCTGAAGACCCACCCACTGTCTTATCCAAACCAATAGACCTCCCGAGGGGCGTCCCTTGGGATTTGCAATAGCAGGTTTACCAAAGGCCAAATAACCTGGTCGAAAGATGGTACTCAAGGACCAGGTCTCCTGCAGGGCAATGATATCATGAGTCTTGATGAAATTAGACCAGTCAGAGGACGAGGTCTTCGATAATAAGCCAGCAATATTCCACGATAACATGCTTAATAAGCTTGTGGCTATACCTTCCCCCCGATCCATTAATGACGGAGCCTCCATATGCTCAGGCCCTTCAGTTGTAGCCCTCTGAGAACTTGAAGCTATCCCAGCAGAGGGGATAGATTGGTTAGTTTGTGCCTCAGTTACAGATAAAGCTACAGGGGCCAGTCAATCGCACAAGTCCCAACCAGACAGAGAAGCAAATCTATTAACGAGGTTGAGATTGAAGGGGCCAACAGTGGAGCGTTGTGGTGCAGAACTACTCCTGCCCGCTTGCAAAGAAAGGCGATTGTTTCTATCAAATAAACCTAAAGGCAAAAGGGAGATTTTCTCAGGATAGCGCCAATGGTTTCTACTTCCTAGATGACCCAGTAGAAATCTAACAGCGTGAGCATTATTAAAATTAGCAACTTCGCAATCACCCCACCCTTCCTTTTTAGAGTGGCCAACCCAAGATGCACATCTAGCCATAGAGCAGCTGCATTCTCGGCCAGTTCGGCACCAGGTTTCGTTCGCCTGCTAGGGAGGGCGTTACAGACAGTCAACTTCCCAGCATTCGCCTCCCCGCCAATACTAGCTGTGGTCCTGCAGGTTCACGTTCCCTTGCTCTTGTGTAGCGGTTCCCCCTCGCACCGCAGTAATTTGCCCGCTTCCGCTTGCCTCAGCAGGGATTGTCGCCGTCTTTTCTCACTGCTAATTAGTCACTCGGTGTGTCGCATCTACTTACTCAAGGCACCGTGGCATCACTGGGACAGCTCATGTGTCTCGACCTCACTAGCACCTGTGCATCAACTCACTATCAGCACTTTTTCTGCGCGGTGCGCAGCTTGGGCTGTGGGGATCCGCGGGGAGCCTCGGAGGGGCTCAGAGGGACTCGGTGAGGTGAAACGGCAAGCTAAAGAGCAGGTAGGCCAGGGGTGAGCCGCCACCACGGCGTCCACTACCACCTCTCTCTGAATACGGCAGCGTTTCAGCGGGAACGAGTGTGAAGACCTGGTCCGGAGCAATATCTTCTGGGGGCTTCCATGGGAGGACCTGAAGCACGTCCACTAATTTTGGCAGCCCAACTTGCCTGCTGTGAGTGAGCCTGTTATTGCCGTCCTAGGAGGAGCTAGTGCGGTCGAGTGGACAAGAGGACAGATGAGTGTGGGAGAGAGTATCTGTATGGATGACTTGTAACTCCTACACCTTGTAGTTCTCTGTCTCATGAAACATTTCTTATACATTGATTTACACGTGTGACTGATTGTGTCTATGTAATGTGAGTGTAGAGTATTTTGACACCCTACCCTGGTATGAGAATTCATTAAATGCATCTGAGAGAGAGTGTTTATGGAGACTTAAGGGGCACAGTTAAGGGTTGGTAGTGAGGGAATCAGTGGCAGAGGTGGTCATTGGGGAGTGCCAACAAACATTTTCACACCAGTGGCCACCAGTGATAAAGTAAGAACTCATGTCCATTGTGATGCCAAGTTTGCTTGTAATATTCTGGTTGGTGAGGTAATGCTCCAGTTGGGCATTCCCCAGGAGATTAAATATGATTTTGGCGTACGCATTTCTTTCAATAATATCTTCTCCCATCTCACTACTTTGTTAAGAATGACAAACAAACTCTTGTTAGCTTACCACCCCCAAAGTAACAACATTTTGGTGTGCTTAAATTACCTCTTAAAACACACAATAAGTAAACTGTGTGTAACATTGGAAAAGAAATGGTTGTACTGACTCCCATTAGCACTGCTCACCTTGAGAAACACCTCAGGTCCGACAACCATTTGACCCCACATCAGATAGTTACAGAGGGAAGGAAGAACATCACTGTGCTACTAACTAGACATAGGTGACAGACAGAGTGCACCTGAAATAGTACAAACTTAAATGTATGTTTATTTGTCTCACCTAACACAAGTGTCAAAGTTCGAATCGAAACGGGGTACAATGTAGCTGCCATGCGCGTCAAAGCCCCTCCAGATGATGCCCCTCCAGTGCATGACTAACTGACATCCTTGCCATTGAAACTCTAATTTGCATTAGAAACTGTTTCACCAGTGGAGAGATTCTGACAGCACAGTTGCCTGCAGTGAAAAATTTGCAGCTACAAGCAATGGATTTCTGTCTCACCCCAACATCTGCCTAGCCCTAGCTGTGATATCCATCCCTTTGGACACCAAGCAGGAAAAAGAGGGGGAGAACAGGAGAAGCAACAGGAGTAAAGCCTCCTTCCACCGCTTCAACAAGACACATTTATTTAAAGTTATGTGCTTTAATTTTATTTTTTCCTTCTCGGTGCGCTAATACTGATGCTTGTTAACCCTTGTCTGTTTCTATTATATGCATGTGCAAAACAGCTGATAATGATTCTGACCATGATCTTCTCTACACTGCTTTGTTTTGAAGATATGTGGTACCAGGTACCACCACATGCTTAGTAAAGGCAAATCCACAGCCAATACCAGTGTTTATGTATGCTCCCTCATCCCCTATGTTGCTGCAGTAGATAATTTGCATTACCCTAAAGAGGTGTTCCCAAGCTTTTACTCACTGTCTTTTGCACCTTTTTACTTACAATAAAAGCACAGCTGCAACCAACACATCTTAGCCCCATTACTACGCAAGTTAAAACAACAAGATTTGATACCATGGCTGAAGTACTACTGACTTTGACAGATATACTAAAGAAAAGAGATCAGATATCAAGAATGAAGGAAACAGGTCATAAGAGAGATTGGCCAAAGTGGGGGGAAAAGGGATATTAGACTTGGGTATTTTAGAGGTAACTCAACCATCATCTGAATGTAGTACAGGATCAGTATTTGCCAATGATAAATGACATGCCGGTGTCACATTCATATGTAGAGTTGTATCATTGTAGAATGGCAGGGACAAGTAGCCCTTTAAGATTTGGTAACATAATAGGACAGTTTTAGCTAATATGGAAAGTAAACATATAGAGATATATTTGGACAAGAACTAAAACACACCACTCTAGAATAGCAGTAAAATGAACTCAGTTTTCTCTTTGTTTCAGAGGAAATAGGACAGCAAAGGTGAAGTAACCTCAACTGCAACACCACTGTAGAAGACGCTGACATGCGGGGGGCACCGCCAGCCTGTTGGACCAATTTTGTCAGTACGGGACTCAGCTTCACATGCATCTGACCCCGAACTGGAATGGCGTCTGTGACTGTATACACACCCTCCCTGGTGATATCAGCAGTGAACTTCTCCGATTCGTATGACCACCCCATGCGCTGTCTAAGAGACTTTGTTTCACCATCAGCGGAAGAAAAAAGCAAGCTGCAGAATACTATGGCACTGCGGTTTGGGAAAACAGCCCCACAGGAACACAGACTATTCAATGACACATGTGGTCATAAGTAGCATGGTGCCAGTCATTAGGGGTTGCCAACAAAGGGTGCACCCGGGGGGGAGAGGAGATGGTCTGGCTAGGCCCAGATGCGGTTTTCATGCCCCCTGGGAGCTCCCCTGCACTAGATATTGAAGCAGAACCAGAATAACGTTGATAACAACAGCCATGAGGAGGAGTGTGCAAGAGGACAATGGCACATGGATGAGGCCATTCAGACACTGCATGACCTACACAAGAAGATGGTTGGAGAGGGGGGGTGCTCCGGATGAGCGGTTCGAAGGCTGGCTCGATTGGGTGCCATCCTGGATGTCGGGGCTGTTCAAGGCCTTGTTTTGTTGTATTGCTTTGAATGTGCCTTGTATTTCAGGTGATACTAGCCTGTTACAAACAAGCATTAGAAATGCAATAGGTCTCGCAGCATTAGAGTTAGTGCTTTTAGAATTGTTTATGGTTTTTTTTTTAAATCTTTAGCATGAGGTTGAGGGTGAGTGAGGGTGAGTGAGGGTGAGGGGTTGAGGGTGAGTGAGGGTGAGGCTGAGGGGTTGAGGGTGAGGGTAAGTGAGGGCGAGTGAGGGGTTGAGGGTGAGGGGTTGAGGGTGAGGGGTTGAGGGTGAGGGTAAGTGAGGGCGAGTGAGGGGTTGAGGGTGAGGGGTTGAGGGTGAGGGGTTGAGGGTGAGGGGTTGAGGGTGGGTGAGGGGTTGAGGGTGAGTGAGGGTGAGGGGTTGAGGGTGAGTGAGGGTGAGGGTGAGTGAGGGTGAGTGAGGGTGAGTGAGGGTGAGTGAGGGTGAGTGAGGGTGAGGGTGGGTGAGTGTGAGTGTGAGTGAGGGTGAGTGGGGGTGAGTGTGGGTGAGTGTGGGTGAGGGATTGAGGGTGAGGGGTTGAGGGTGAGTGAGGGTGAGGGGTTGAGGGTGAGTGAGGGTGAGGGAGGGTGAGGGAGGGTGAGGGGTTGAGGGTGAGTGGGGGTGAGTGAGGGTGAGGGGTTGAGGGTGAGTGAGGGTGAAGGTGAGTGAGGGTGAGTGTGAGTGAGGGTGGGTGAGTGTGAGTGAGGGTGGGTGAGTGTGAGTGAGGGTGGGTGAGTGTGAGTGAGTGAGGGTGAGGGATTGAGGGTGAGGGGTTGAGGGTGAGGGGGTGAGGGGTTGAGGGTGAGGGGTTGAGGGTGAGGGGTTGAGGGTGAGGGGTTGAGGGTGAGGGGTTGAGGGTGAGGGGGTGAGGGTGAGGGGGTGAGGGTGAGGGGGTGAGGGTGAGGGGGTGAGGGTGAGGGGGTGAGGGTGAGGGGGTGAGGGTGAGGGGGTGAGGGGTTGAGGGTGAGGGGTTGAGGGTGAGGGGTTGAGGGTGAGGGATTGAGGGTGAGTGAGGGGTTGAGGGTGAGGGGTTGAGGGTGAGGGGTTGAGGGTGAGGGATTGAGGGTGAGGGATTGAGGGTGAGGGATTGAGGGTGAGGGATTGAGGGTGAGGGGGTGAGGGTGAGTGAGGGTGAGGGTGAGAGGGTGAGTGAGGGTGAGGGTGAGGGGTTGAGGGTGAGGGGTTGAGGGTGAGGGGTTGAGGGTGAGGGGTTGAGGGTGAGTGGGGGTGAGTGAGGGTGAGGGGTTGAGGGTGAGTGAGGGTGAGGGGTTGAGGGTGAGTGAGGATGAGGGGTTGAGGGTGGGTGAGGGTGAGTGAGGGTGAGTGAGGGTGAGTGAGGATGAGGGGTTGAGGGTGGGTGAGGGTGAGTGAGGGTGAGTGAGGGTGAGGGTGAGAGGGTGAGTGAGGGTGAGGGTGAGGGGTTGAGGGTGAGGGGTTGAGGGTGAGGGGTTGAGGGTGAGTGGGGGTGAGTGAGGGTGAGGGGTTGAGGGTGAGTGAGGGTGAGGGGTTGAGGGTGAGTGAGGATGAGGGGTTGAGGGTGGGTGAGGGTGAGTGAGGGTGAGTGAGGGTGAGTGAGGATGAGGGGTTGAGGGTGGGTGAGGGTGAGTGAGGGTGAGTGAGGGTGAGTGAGGGTGAGTGAGGGTGAGTGAGGGTGAGTGAGGGTGAGTGAGGGTGAGTGAGGGTGAGGGTGAGTGAGGGTGAGTGAAGGTGGGTGAGGGTGAGGGGTTGAGGGTGATTGAGGGTGAGGCGTTGAGGGTGAGTGAGGGTGAGGGGTTGAGGGTGAGTGAGGGTGAGTGAGGGTGAGGGGTTGGTGTCCAATGTGGGAAAACAAAAGTCTCTATTCTATAATGTAGAAAGTGCAGGGCGCCTTTAAAGACTCCCTGGTATCTAAATAGCAGAGAATCGAGGATGAAATGAGGAAGTTTACTGTAAATATTAGTCGTAAGTCCTGAATAAGCAATCACCCAAAGGTACAGACAGATTGCAGGAAAACGATAAAATAGCAGCTATACACAGTGAGGCTTAAGAATCGGGACCTGAGGGGCACCAGGGGTCAATGCGAAATCTGGACCTAGAGGGAGAAAAATACGGG
Organism: Lissotriton vulgaris; assembly: GCF_964263255.1. Lineage (NCBI taxonomy): Eukaryota > Metazoa > Chordata > Amphibia > Caudata > Salamandridae > Lissotriton > Lissotriton vulgaris. Next base: position 1,314,418,385 of record NC_141689.1, read on the forward strand.
CAAATCTGAAGACGATAAACAAAGCAATGTGAAACAAAGTATTCTGACCGGTAAAGGAGCAATGACACACATAAGAGAACTATCGAAAAAAGGCAATCAGGCTCAATAACAAAGGAGTCCGAAGGAGGCATCCCAAAAAGCATGGTGTGTATATGGGTACACACACAAAATATATTTACCATGTTAATTCAGTGTACCGGAAATATAAACAGCGTAACTATCGGGAGTCGGAAGCTTATGATTCAGGACATCATGTAGTAATGGGTAGCCTGAAAAAAAGCAAAGAACGTATTGCTAGTAGGCGAATCAGGCCAGAGATAATAAAGTGATAGACTCGAACCCCCACAGTGGGTGCTTACCTCACACAAAGCGGATGTCCAGCCCGATCGGAAAGCCAGCCGCTACGCCCCTCGAACGTGCAGGCCGGAAACGGTAGAGGCGAGGTCTGGAGCAGGGTTTAAATACAAAACGCCTTGCGTACAAGTGTGTACACCTGGTAATAACGATTCACCGGAATGCTAGAACGTAAACCAGCACTTTCTAGAGAGGAAAGATGGCGGCCGTAGATCATAAATCACAGGTAAAGCTGTTAACTGAACGAAGGTTGAAAATTGCTTGTATAGAAAACGGCGATCTTACAGAGGGAAAACGCGGGGCCTCAAAAATAAAAAATGAAAAAATAAAGAGTAAAGTAGCCCATCTTTCAGAGTCAGGATAAACAAGTAGTGAGGGGGCGGAGCTGGGGGAGGCTGTGGAAGAGAGTAGGCAAGGCGACACGGCGGGAGGGGGCGGAGCGGGTAAACAAAGACGGACATGCACGCGCCCGTGACTTTTAAGGTCAATGCGCATGCGCATAAGCTTAATGCGCATGCGCATTGACCTTAAAAGTCACGGGCACTGCAAGGAATCGCCACGATTCCTTGCAGTGTAGATAAAGAGTGGATAACTCGCAATACTCTCGCCTTGCTCGATGCGCATGCGCATCGACAGGCGAGACCTAAAAAAGGTGACAACTAGTGTGGGAGGAGCATTCTTGGTCAGGAAAAGCACCACAGGTGTCTTAGAACAGGGTATTATATATGAGGAGATTCCCTTCAAGGATGGGAGATTAGGAGAAGAAGTAGTCGAAGAATCAACTAGAGGGGGGAATGATAAAGGGAACAATAGGCTACATTTTGTGCAAACACACACACAGTTAAGGCCTGCATTAAGGCCTACATGTATGCAGAAGTTTCAAGTTAAAAGCAGCTTTAGGACTCAGTAGAAATACAGGCCCAGGCCTATGCAGGAGAAATAGGTCAGAAAAAGCATGTTAAAAATAACATGGAGTTTAGCTGAACTTATCAGGGCAGACAGTTTGTTGAAAGGTCAGGAAATGGCCTGCAGTCACAAAGATAAGCTACTGCATGAAGAGTAGATCATATCTTCTTCCAGACTCTGGAAACCAGTAGTGTTATAAATGTTGGAACTACAAAAACCACAAGTCCATCTGCTTAAGAGACTGAGCTGGAAGGTGTCAATCATGTCTTTTGCAACTGTGTTACTAATGCATGCACACATAGATTAAGCGCATACACAGGATGGACTGGCCCAGCTGCAAATCTTGCCCCTGCTCATAAGTCGCTTCAGTTGAAAACCACATGTCACACTTACATGATGGTTGGCATGATGGATGAAACCACAGGTCAGAGGTCAGATAAGCATGGCCAAAAAGCGTAATCACTTGCTTCACAGGAAAAAAGATCTGTGTAAAAGTTGTTAATAACGTTTTAAGTCCGACAACAGGAAAACAACTGAGGGGGTTTCCGCCAATATGAGATGCGAGGGCCATGTGGCCAATATCTATATGTGCTTTGTTTTCAGGAAATTGTTGTTCCTGCTGGTTTTAATCTACTCTTTTGGGACGTACATCCTATGCTTTTAACTTTTTTCTCTTGTGGTTTGGAGGAATAAATACAGCTGATTCTAAGCTGGGGCAGAGACATCGAGTTGTATCTCCCTTGAGGTTAACTGATCTCTCCTGTAGTGACTGATCCTCAGTACAGTTTTGTAATAAACCCATATTCAATTGTTAACTTGTCATTCTTGGTGTTTCTTTAATAGATATATTTTCCTCTAACAGCACAATTCACTCGTGTGAATTTCGATGTTAAATAAACCAACAGCACAAGTTTGAGACATATTTTCCAGAATGTTCCAGCATTATGAGTTTTAATGTTTGCCACATTTGCAGATTTGTAATCACAATATTGAACAGAAAATATTTCTGAAAACAGTATTTTGGAAAATGTATTTCAGTCCTTAAGGTTAACAGACATAATATGAATTCTCCGGGTTAGGAATATATACACCCAAAAGAGAGCTATAGGCCTCTGGCAGTGATATAATTTTTTTCCTTTGGGCTGACCAGAACAAAAACTGTAAGGTGTAACACCCACAAGTAACTTCTGGTGACGACCTTAAACAGGTGGTTATTATTATGGACATGGCACAACAACTGCAACAAAAAAAAGGAAAACATTACCTGATTGAGAATTTTGGGCACGTACACCTTCCCCATCTGGGCTTCTTTAGAAATTGCCACTTCTAAAAGAAATGACAATCTCTGGCTCTCCAGGGGACCTGAAAACTTCATGGTACCCCTTGGATACGCCTGCCTCCCGGCTGGATACGACTACCTGAGAAAGTAAAGTAGAAGCAGAAATGTGCTTTGGTACATCAGATCCATATTTAGACAAATGCGAACTAGGATTGAGCTTTCTACGCGATTTTGTGTCCAAACGGTGGGTGATTTTCACAAACTGTAATGTTTGCTGTTCGAGTGAAAGAATACCTAAATGCTGTTCGAGTGAAAGAATACCCAAATGACAGGCAACAATAGGAAAACAACGTTGTGCGAATGCTGGGCCACTTTAAATGTAATAAAAAAAAACACTCAATGGCATTAATCTAGAAAATACTATAGCAAATATGGATTACAGAGTCCCAACAGATATGCAGACACATCGTACTCGCTGACACTTCAGATAAATAAAAAGGCATGAGATGGCCCTTCACAAATTCCAGTTTGATTCGGTTTCATTCTAGTTATCAACACTGAATTAGCACATATATAGTGCATACTACACCTGGCGAGGTGCCAAAGTTATGAGGTTTAAACTTTATTTGTAAACATGTCACTTGCGTATCGCTTCTTCGTGGCATCTACATAAAAGTGGTATCCATCAATATAGATTCAGGGTACCTAATACCTCAACGATGCCAGAAATCCTTTGTGACGTCACTCTAATCAAGTACATTTATAAGTGACGCCACACATGTAAAGCAACGTCCACAAAGGTAAAGCACCGTAAATTTCGGGGACACATAATGCAAACCTACAAAAAAATCTGCAAAAAAAAAAACTATACTAGTTAGGTACTGTGAATCTTCGTATTTTGAACCGCAATACGCTAGTCGTACCATTTGCCGTACCAGCCCATGTCTGATCTTTTCGAATATAATTAACGTATGATTGTTGCATTTGCTATTAGAAAATGGGTGCATTCCGCGTAAAACTATTAATCACCAAAGATCGGAAGGGTCAAGGACTGCCCGACCCCCCAATCCCCGCCCCCTTTCGATTCCCTACCCCCAAGTTCCACTTAAACCTCTTACCTCCCCTGCAAACCTGTAAAATTCACAGTTGCATTTGGAGCTCATCCGGTCCATTAAAAATAACGTTAAATATCTTAATACAAGGAAAAAATATTCAGGCTGCTTCCTGCATCTTGCTATTGGACTGGGGGCGCATCCTGGCAGTGGACACGGGGCCTGCGGGATAGGGGATTAAAAAAATAAAAGGGGGTAATTATATAAAAATATATAAAGCTAGGAAAAGGTAAGACGCAGAGCAGGCACTGCCAGGGGGCGGGGATAAAAAAAAGGACCGGCTGTCCGCGGAAGGATTCTTAATCACGGTCAAAATGTATAAAAACCAAAGAGGGACAAAGGCTCTACAAAAGCTGGTTACGGCGCCGTGTTTACAAGCGTGTTATACAGTCCTTTCTTACTGCTTTCCAAGTTGAAAATACATAAGTGTGACTTAATCGTGACTTAATCGTGCTACTCTCATGAACTTAAGAATTTCAAAGGATAAGTATTTAAAAACTGGTTAGATACGCGGATCCCTGTACTAGCTCAATACTATGACTAGTTTGTATAAATCTCTCGCTTTATTGACGTATATATATAAATATATATGCATACATACATATGTTTGCATTGATTTTCCTTGGTAGAAACTCGGAGTTTTGGGATCAATGGCTAAATCTTCAAGTGACGAAATACACCCGCTAAAGATGTTTGTACGTTAGTCCTGCCTTTATTTCCAACGTCTCGAGGCGGGCTCTTTTTTTCTGCCGCTGTCAACAAAACCATTCTACGTTTTATGGCTTTCTTGTGCCCTGCAGACGTGCAAAATGTTTTCTGTTCTCGTCTTGCCATAATCGGTTATACGGAGATTTTTTTTTATTTTGCAGTTTGATATAGCACAAACTCGATCCGAAATGAATGGGTTGCTTTACATGCATACATGCCAACATTTTACAGGACAGGAACGAGGGAGATTTAAAATAAACAAGCATTTCCAATGCAATCGTTCTCGCATTAGGAAAGTGTGAGCTATTGGTATTGTAAATGACATAATATATGTTGGCTTTGAAAATATATAAATTAATAGCATTGTTATTCACAAAGCCAATAGCTTACAATTTCCTAATGCGAGTCCTATTGGCTATGGCAATGCTTGTTGGTAGCAAGCAAGGACAGTACTGTTGTGGTATTGAGTGTTGCTGTTGTGGTGCTGAGGGATAATGTGGTTGGGATGAGTGACGTGGTGGTGTCCCAGAGTGATGTGGTGGTGTCCCAGAGTGATGTGGCGGTGTTCCTGGGTGATGTGGTGCTGTCTGTGAGTGATGTGGTGGTGCCCCAGAGTGATGTGGTGGTGTCCCTGAGTGATGTGGTGGTGTCCCTGAGTGATATGGTGGTGTCCTAGAGTGATATGGTGGTGTCCCTGAGTGATGTGTTGGTGTTGTGTGGTGTTCAGCAGTGTGAGGCGTGCAGCAGTGAGGCGTGCAGCAGTGTGTGGCGTGCAGCAGTGTCTGGCATGCAGCAGTGTGAGGCGTGCAGCAGTGTGTGGCACGCAGCTGTGTGTGGCATGCAGCAGTGTGAGTAATGCAGCAGTGTGAGGTGTGCAGCAGTGTCATGCAGCAGTGTGTGTAATGCAGCAATGTGAGGCATGCAGCAGTGTGAGGCGTGCAGCAGTGTGAGTAATGCAGCAGTGTGAGGTGTGCAGCAGTGTCATGCAGCAGTGTGTGTAATGCAGCAGTGTGCAGCAGTGTGAGGCATGCAGCAGTGTGAGGCGTGCAGCAGTGTGAGGCGTGCAGCACTGTAAGTGCTTTGATACTAGAGTATGCATGCTCTCGTATCAGTGCGAGCACGCTCTGCTGCGACAGTATGCGCGTTCCGTTCTCAGGGTGAGTGGATATGAATGAATGATGAAAACAGGAAGAAGGGTAGTCATGCGGGCGTGCGTGTTTTCTAATCGGAAATTGTGAGCGAGTGAACCAACGCAATGGTTTGTAAACAACAAGAAAAGCAGACATCAAAGGAAGGGAGAAAGGGAATGAGCATATGGGGTGTGAGCGATAACGAAAGTTAATTGTTGTAAGAGGAGGAGCAGGAAGTGAGGCCGCTGCTTTCAAGTCCGATGTCAGATGCCAGCTTCGCACTTGAATGCCTCACATTTAATGGCCATAAGCCGCATTCCAAAGGTCTTTGGGAGCATTTTCTGGTGCCCCTTACTAAATCTCTTCCATAGCGATCGCTTACGCGATAGCTAGGCGAGACCTAAAAATCGAGAGAATGAAAATTCCCCATTGACTTCTATTGTAAAAAAATGCAATTTCAGGCGGGAGACAGCTAAAAGAAAGCCATTTTTGGCTTGAAAAATCGATAGTCTCCTGCCTGAATGGGGTCTATCGGCATGTATGTTTACATGAGCGCCAGCTAGTTACAATACAAAGCGAAACATTCATATATGTAGTAAGCATGGGCGAATTTTGCGAATCTCGCGTTCGCGAATTTTGCGGATTTGCGAACTCGCAATCCGCAAAATCCGCGAATTCTCGCGAATTTGCGGATTTTTTTTTTGTGTGTTTGCGCGGGTTTCTGCCAGTTCGCGAGGGTTTTGTACAATGTCGCAAATTGCGAACTTACCTGTCGGGTCGCAAGTTTCGCGAACTTGTTGTTTCTACGTGTCCAGCCTGTTTGGGACACCCTTCTTCATCACTGCCACTCTCTGTCACCACTGCCACTCTCTGACTACTCATGCCACCCTCTGGCCCACCCATGCCACCCTCTGTTTCATCACAGCACCCTCTGGTTGTCCAGTCAGTGTACATTATTGTGGCAACGCAAGCACACCTTCCCTGCCTCAAGTGACCTGAATTAATTTGGGGCTGATTAATGTGTCACAGAATATTTTTTTAGCTGGCACCTGCTTCCTTAGTGCTTCCTGATTAGTGAACTTTTGCACTTGCTAAGTGCTTTCATTGTTGCAAAATTAGTTACAACACCTGCCCTGCCCCAACTGACAATAATGAATTAGGGGCTGATTAATGGATTTGAACTGCCAGCCTGGCTCCTGCTTGTCTCCCTTAGCTGTAATTCAGGACCTTTGTGGCATATGTGTAACTATTCTGAGGTTCAGAGCAGGGTCACATAATAGTTGCAACTGGCAACTGAACTCTGGAGGGGCCCCTCAGCAAGCACTACAGGAAATGGCTACTAATGATGAGCCTGAACTTTTGAACCTGGTAAGTAGTTACTTTCAGTTTGCTAAAATCGTATTTCTGCAATTTTGCACTTATTCGCGGGGCGCGAACTCACGCGAACAGTGCGAGCAGTGCGAGCAAAATCCGCTGCTCGCGGATTTGGCGGGAGATTCGCGAATCTCGCGGATTGCGAATTTCCCGAAAATCCGCAAAATCCGCGAGCGAAACGGATTTTCCGCCCATGCTTAATATGTAGTATCCTGCTGGAATCGAACTTGTGTTCAGCCTTGTGCTGTAACCCCACTTCATACCCAACCCATCACAGGTGTCGCTGGTGAGTTGACTGCAAATAAAAGGCCGGGCCCTCATGCCCTGGGCCAGTTACCAGTACCGTATACTGTGTGTATGTGTCAATATTCCAGCTGCATGTGGGCCTAGGGCCCGGGACTCGACAATGGCGACGAGGGGGTCTTACCCCGCGTGTAAGCTTGCAGTCTCCAGTAGGGGAAGGAGTAGCCTGCATCTAAGGTACCCCATGCCTGCTACTGACACGAGAATGTTCAGGTCGTGGCACGCCTCTGAACACACATACCCCTACAGCTACCCACATGCTGAGGTCCCTGCAGCTGCAATACTTACCAGCCATGCACCGTGAAGTCAGAGAAACAATGTGGGGGGAAGAGTTGCAGCTAGTTCCATGCGCGTGGCAACCCAGGCTGCTGACCTACCTGAAAGAGGCCTCCCCGTTCCGGTAGTGCTATGTGGAAAGCAAGAAGTCTACAAGACAGTAAAGTGTGCAAAACACCTGCCAATGAGAAAGCGGGCATATCAACAAAACAAGCATTTGCAATGCAATAGGTCTTGCATTATTAAAGTTTGATCTATTGGCATTGTTAAATAATGCAACACCAATACCTCAAACTTTAATAATGTGAGACCTATTTGCATTGCAAATGCTTGTATGTTTTTGAAAACAGACCATAGGAAGGAAAAGGTCTCTGTGGCTTTGTTTCAACCGAAGCTGCAAGTACACTCCATGACCCTTCGTTTACCCTGGCTGTGAATTCTGGCAGGAGGCATTATGGCATCACTACTCAACTGTAATAAGTTATTACAGTTCAGCAGCTACATCGTTTAACTTTATCGACTTACTTGATTGTATACGTTCCCTCGTTGTATATTGATTGTATACGCTCCCTCTTTGTATATTTTTATATTGTTGACGCACCTTTCTGACTTTGCACACTGTATATTATCGGCGCAACTGCTTGAATATGCACCTTGTACCGACACTACCTCGCCTATGACCTACCTCATGTTTTTGACCTACCTATGTATCTACGCACCTTGTACCTAACTACCTCAACTATTACATTGTATTACTCTATCACCCCCGTGTCCTGTAAAGCGCTCTGATATCTGCAAAGATCTTGTTCGCGCTATATAAAACTTTCAAAATAAATAAAATAAATAAACTATCCCAAATGTTATTGTACTACTACGATCTCTCTAATACCCCTTTCTAGACTCTTCCCTAATCTAACCACTCTTTATCCGATTAAATCCAACTCACAGACTCACATGTCGACCGCTGGAATTAACATCTTCTATTTCTCTTTACTAATCCAGCACTAATCCTTCTTGTTTTGTTCCGGAGTAGTGTGCTACTTTCTGAAAAGCGCTTCAAGCATGGCCAGTATTAAGCGCTTTATAAATACAATTATCATGTATATCGAATTAATAATTTTCTGCCATTGTGGTCATCTCTAAATTAGCCAGATAGCGCCATCCTCTGGCAGACTGTCTCAAACAGGGTGCTGACAAATAAGTAGGGTGCCAAGCACCAGAAACCACCGGCTCAAATTAAGCATTGGTTTATATATGACCCTCAGAATAATCTGCCCTGCTTTGAACTGCGTCAGTCAGTGGGTGACCCATACATAAATGTGGGGTTCGGTCGCCAGTGGTGCATGTCAGCACCCGCAGGATACTGCCCAGTAACCCCGCCTTCCCAGGGACTCCAAGGAACACCTCAGAGGGCCTAGTGGCAAAGGTGAGGCTTGGATCTTGACGCCTAAACATTTGGGTTTTAATCTCGGCATTGGCACTTGACCACAAAATGCGTGATTGTGGCCAAAATAATTTTCTGCTCCATGTCTCAAATTATAAAGATGGAGATTTCGGTAGGAATTAATTTCATGGTGGTGGGGGGTGTCAGGTCACTCTTAATGAGGGGTTAATCTGTGTAAAGCACAGGAGCTTGGGCACAGTGTGTCAGAAAGCTACAAACAGTTGTGGTTGCGACTCTTACCTGTGGGGGCTGGACTGTGTACAGGCGATGCACCGTAGAGAGAGGTGCAGACGCAGTGTGTGATCGTGCACACTTTTTTACAGCAGAGGTGCAGCCGCAGATACACAAGCTGTCCGTTCACACTGTGCAACATACAAGTGTGTGTACCTGCAGTCAGACCTAGCATTTGCACAGATAGCACCTTGGGCAAAACCAAGGTTGGCGCCTCCTCCTACCTGCCATTTTGTATTGTGTGAGTGTTGGAAAATGGGACGGGCAGGGTAAGGTGAGGGGGCAGGAGTTAGGAGGGCTGGCAGAAAAACTAGCGGTGTGGCATTGCTCCACGGACGGCTCGCACGGATCCTGGCAGGGCTGCTTCTGGTTGGAAGGGATGAAGGGGTGCTAGCCTAGTGGTTTGTGGATTTGGGAGTAAGTTTGGTGGTAGGCAAAGCGCGCCAAAGCGAGAGGGGGGGCACCAACATAGGCAGCCAGGGAAGACACAGCGTGGGGGGTTTAGTTACAGGGGAAAGGGGGCCGTCTGAGTAAAGGAATTTAATAGATAAGGAGAACAGGGCGAGCTGGCTGGCGAATTGGGTCGGTATGGGGTGGGAGGAGGCTGCTCCACCAGGCATGGCAGGGAGCGCCGAATACATGTGTTGGGTGGTGTGGTGGATACGGGGGGATAACAGGTGGAGTGTTACAGTTGGGCAGGTGTGGCAGCAGGTCCGCAGTGGGGTGCGTCTGGGACGAGCGCCGCCTATTGTACCATGCACCGGAGAGCATGGTGGATTGCCAGCAGGGAGCTGGGCTCCCCCCCTGGGTTTGCGGAGGTTTAAATAAGGAGATAATTGTCAGTCAATCATGGATACAAATGTTTCCATGACAATTTGGTAGTCACGAAGTTCAATGGGGGTGCCTCTGCTATGACCATGGTAGATGGGAGTGAGGACAATGCAGACAGAGGAGGGCTGAGGACAGACGCAGTGCGAACAGGGCAGCTGAGAAGCGGTGTTATTGTTATTTCCAGAAGACCCCGAGAGAAGAGATTCGCACGAGGAGGGGCAGCTGCCTTCCTGCCGCCGGGTCCCCGGGAGACACTGCAGAGCTGCGCATCGGCGGGTCATGGAGAGACGCCCGGTGGGGGATCGTGGATGCAGGTGGCAGCCAGCTGAGCGCGTGTGCACAGCTGCCGCCTATGCAGCCTGGGTGCTGATGTGCGTCTCAGAGCCCTGCTACCCCAGCGAGCTCACGCACTGCCGCGCCAGCAGCGCAGGCTGCCTTCATCAGAAAGACAAACAAGCGCAGGGAAAGCGTTTGCTTTCACTTCCGCTTAATAAAAAGAAAAAGGCCTGCAGTGGCGCGCGCGCGTGCGCCACTGCGGGCCATGGCCTATTGGTGTCTATTACGCACACCAAGCGCATAATAGACACCAATACGCCATGGGTGGAGCAATGCGCCCGCCTTTGGCCTATTGAGTGCAGTCTTTCATTAAAAGACGCATGCAAAGGCCAATCGGGTCTCACCTAAGGAAAAGCACACACACGAGCGTGTGCGATTCCTAGGTAAATTTGATAACCCCGTTTTTCCCTCACTAAATGTCTTGTGCAGCGCGTGCACTGCTGCGCAGTGCAACGCTAGGCGCAAGACCTAAACAAATTAAATTAGGGCCACACACGCTACCAGACACATATGTGAGGCCTATAGTGTCTTGAAAACTGCCTTGGCCTCCTTTGGCATCCACATGACACAGCCTGTCACCCACAAGAGAGGGTGGGGAGAGTGGATCTGCTCGCATGACAGCCATCGGCGACCGCTACCCAAACAGACACGGCCCTCCATGCTGCGAAGGCTGCCTTGATCCACACTAACCTACTTCAATGACATGCATGTGATGGATCGGGCTGATGTGGTAAGAAGAGCCCGACCTGCTGTTCCAGCGTAGCGCAACCCCGACACCTGCAGTGTGAGCCCGGTCTGCAGTTCCAGTATCCAAAATATACACAAGACAGTATATGTGCAAACCCTGCGCCAGCACTAATATAATCACTGCCCCCTGCACTTGAATGTCCAGTGCTGGGGTGAATCAAATCATCAGCGAACCTGCAACCTGAAAGGGAGGGCGACTACAGCTCCACAGTGCCATTGTCTGCTGCACCGCACAGAGGCCTGGGAAGATTGCAGTGAGAGCAAAGCTGCTGCAGCATGTGAGAGGTGCCAGCAGGGCAAGGAAAGCAGTAACTGCTCCATAGCTGCAGCACTCTGCGACAGCATGGAAGAGGAGCGTGGATCAGCCATAGGGAGCAGGGAAGCTGCCGCAACTGAGAGAAAAGTGCCTGCACCACATACGGCCCTGTCGCATTGGGAAAAAACCAATAAACAAAATATGCAAAGAAAGTTATGGCCTGGAGAACCGGTGAAGCTGCTTTGACCATTAATTGTGCAAAGAAAAAGTCCCCCAGCCGCCCAGCTTGAATCAAGAAAAAGCCCGCAGTGCCACTACGTATCTTTTGGAATGCCCACAGAAGGAAGGGTGGCCTCCCCTCTTTGCATGTGGGAGCTGCACGGCCTGCAGTTTTAGGAAAGACTGCCATGGCCTATGACCAGAAGCGCTGCATCGCCACCTGGTGGCCGTTCCCCATATAGCACCACATTGATGGAAAGCACAGCAAGTTAAGAGTATGACCCTAAACTGCAGCCACATGCAAGTGGCATGAACAGATCCTCCATGAAGAACAGACAGCAGCAGAGAGCCCGCCTTGCTGAACATCATTGTAAGTGTGATACACCCTTCTTACAGAAAGTGGAGAACCTCTGTTGCCTCCTGCACAGATTGTCCCACAGTGACAGTGCCTTATTCCTAAATAAGGAAGTGCCCCAAGTAGCTTACAGTTGTGGTGCCTGAGAGTAGAGGTGGTGGCAGCGCAACCTAGCAGGCAGGTGCTGCCAGTGCAACCACATGACATGAAGAGTCATGTGTGCCCCTGTATGGCACAGCAGTTAGAGACTGTGAGTCAGAACAGCCAGAGACACTAAATCCCAGCAGAGAGCATTCAAATAGCCCAAAGCTCCCTCAGCCAAGAAAGCTGCCAAGAGTCCAGTTGCAGCCAAGGACTTAAAGCGTCAAGCAGCAGGCCCCACAAAGGTCATGAGAAGGTGCTCTGTGCATACGTGTTAACAGTGATTGTCTGATGCCACCACAAGCGAGTAAATTGTGCCACACCGCAGAATGGTGAATGGAAATCACCGCAAGCCAGAAAAGTGGGCACACAAAGCACCAGAAGAGGACGCCCAGCAGAAGGACCAAAAGTACAGAGTCCAAGGTGCACCGAAGCATGTACCCAGAAACTTGTCAGCACGGGCAGTATCCCCGGAGAGAGAAAACTCTCAGAAAGAAGAAAAAATGCTGTATGAAAGAGGCTGCATCAGTCGGCCACCGCAGCACCAAATGGCCACTGTTGGCATAGCAGTGAGCGATGTCACACGAAGTGACCGGCCCTGCCAAGCATGCCTGAACGGAGGCAGGAGCAAGTGCCACAGCGGCGCAGGCTTGAAGAGCAAGCACTACGCCCTTGTGCAAAGAAGGGGACCGTCCATCCAGACAGTGGAGCACTGAGAAGATCCCTGAAGAAGATATGAGGACTTGCGAGAGGTCCTCCAAGAGAAGAAGCATGTCCTATCGACAGGACAGACCTGCAATGGGTCTGCAGCAAAGAAATGACAATCCCAGCAAAATTTCCATGTGGTGCGAACAGGAGACATGTGACATGACGCCACATAGAGTGATGAACATGGTTGGAAATAAGGAAGACCGTGGCAGGGCGCCACATCACGAAGGAGGAGAAGAGCATGGCAGGACGCCACACTGCAAAGGAGGAGAATGGCACAATGCCACAGGGCGAACAACCATCACAGGTGCGCAAAAGAAAAAGGAGAAGTAGGATATGACAAAGGACTCGTGCCAGCACCGGAAACGGTGTTCATCAATACAAGCCATTCACCTGGGTGCAGAAGCGCCACCAGAGACAGCTCCTTGGGAGGACCAACCATAAGCCACTAAAGAGCGCAATTTGCGTCCAGGCCCACTTTTTTTTAGAGTTTTAGATATATCTAGGCCCAAGGGCATTGAAGTGCTTTACTTGATCCTCACATTACATTACACAAGGTCAAATTCTTTTTGAAGGCTCGGGGAGAAGTGCTGGGAAGAAGGGGTATCAAACTGGATCCCAGGTCTCAGTTGTTTCTGCCCAGATATGCCCAACCGAGGAATGTATGGTGAATTGGTTGTGGTGCCATTTTCTGACACCAAGAGAGCCCGCAGGTTGTCCGCATTCCATTCAAAGCAACAATAAGTAGGCAGCGAGGGGGCTTTCTTATTCACACTTCCAGCTTGACCCAAAACAAAAGCCTGACTTAAAGGCCATCAGGCCTCCTTTTGTTTGAGTATAATACTGCATAGGAGCTCTTTGGAGTCTACCATCTAGATGCCAAAGCAATGAAAGAAAAGAAAGGCACACAGCTTTTTACCACTTTACAAGTATTTAGGAAAAACTATTGGAGGCAGATTTTAACTTTGTTCAAGTCCCTATGTAAGTGATATGCTTGCATTGTAAGAATGCAAGATTTATTTGTCCGTAGGAGTACATACACAAATATTGATGTAAATGGTACCTATTTTTTTCATGTAATTCTTTTATTAGGCTACTCATCCCAGTGAAGGGTGCCTGAACACTTCACATCACACACAGAGACACAATAAATCATACATGTTTAAAATAATGTGGGAAATGTTACATAATATAATGAGGATTATAACTTATAAGGTATAGGAATCACATATCATCCATTCGTATAAACATTATATGCTAAGAGTGAACGGTTGGGAGAGACACAAAGTCAGGATATAAAACCTAATGCAGCAATTGCGATTGTATGTACTAATAAGACTTTATTACTTCCCAAAGGAACTCGTCTTTACAATCTTAGAATACCAACAGACTGACAACAAAAACAAGAATGATCTAAATCCATAACTTAGTTTGCATGCTAATCCTTGATGCTCGTAAATAGAGCACTGTGCTATATTTGAAAGCCTGCAGCTTATGAACAGTTATACAGCATTTTCTGAGCCCACTTGCTTACTATTGGTTCTCTGATGAACCTTTTTAATCCAACTGAGAGGTGATGGGAGTCAGCTTTTACATTCAATCAAATTTCAATTAACCGTGCAAACCATTTGGCTACAGAATGAAGACGAGGAATTGCTAGCCAAGTTTAAGAAGGTTTATTACAAATTAATAATTACGGTGAAATACACAATTCTTAAGACCATGCTGTAAAGGTACAGAATAACAACGGGAAGTCCCAACCTCCCAAAGGAATAAAGGTGGACTAGTAATAAACAAACAAGCTGTTCAGTAACAGCAATACAAAAGAGCAGCATCATAATTGATGCTCAGAAAGTAGTCTAAGTGCCTGATTTAGATCTCGATGGACAGGTTACTCCGTCACAATGGTCTGGGATATCCCGTCCACCGAAATATAAGTCCCATTTTATCCAATGGGATTTATATGGATTTATATTTCCACAGACGGGATATATATCACCATTGTGGCAGAGTAACCTGTCTGCCAAGATCTAAATCAGGCCCTAAGATTCTCCGGCCTATACATTAGTAATCTAGATCTACTAAATCCAGTCTAGGTTAAGGGGATTGTTTGGTAACGTAAAACTCTAGATCAGGGAATTTCCGTAAAGGAATTTAGGTCAAGAGAAAGCAAATTAAGTAGATAAGTGTTAGCATTTCCAAAGCTTGGTCAAGAATCTTAAGTGAATCAGGAATAAGTGTTAGCCTAAGGCACACTTAAAAAGAATCAAGGGAAGGTATTGATGTCTAAACCTCTCAAAGTCCATTCAGGTAGTAGGGAATCAGGGAAGCTGTCTGCAAGGAATCCACAAGAAAGATCTGCTTTGAGTCTCCAGAAAGGTTCTGTAAAGCAGTTCCGAAGTCAGGAAAAGTTTGTAAGAGGTTCTGTAGGCATCTCTGACGTCCCATGGGGTGAACACTCTATTATAGCTTACAAAGTCTTTGGGTAACACCTCTTATATGTGTCATCAGGGGTCCATTGTTCTCGTCCATTTCTCAGGTTGCAGACTGCAACATTGGTATGTTAACCCACACTGGACATGAGAACAATCTCTCTTTCTCACACACACATTGGTCGCAACATTTGCTCAGTAGTCCTTTCAGTTAAATCCGTGGTTCTCCATGTACTTTAGTCAAGGTCTTCTTTTCAGGCTCTTTCCCCTATCTAGTACAGTAATGCATCTTGTCTAAACTATCATTGCATGTGAATACCTGCAAGAAATATCATGTTAGCAGAAAATGGAAAACAGTATTTATTGAAGTACAGCATGGTGAAATACAGGCCTAAATTGTCAAGACAAGTTAAACATTAACTTGAAGGTGTACATTTAATATGCGTGTACACATATAAACACAATTGAATATAAGTTTCTAGTACATTGTACTGAATTCATACTACATGGAGCATACAGTAAATTTTCAAATTGATCATGTGTAAACATGGTTAAGAACTACAGTTAGATTACTATACGTGTAACGTTAGTGCCCACGGTACATAAAAGTTACCTTTTTAAGTAAAATCACATTCTAAATGTATGAGGATGTTTTTTGTCCATTGGCCAACACCAGGGAGGGCCCCCTAGAACCAGAAGTTGCTTTTTTTTGGCCCCTCCTGGGGACATGCAGAAAGCTTTCCTCATCTTCCCACCCCCCCCTCGCTCGCCCAATGTGACAGTGATGGCACAGTTTTCCCCACCAGAGCCGAGGAAAGCAGAAGGTAAGGCCGCGCTCGACTCGGTGGGGTAAACATGCCGATAAAGGCCTTCTCAGCTTTCAGGGAGGCCTAGTTTGAAAGGGGGGACTCTCCCCTTTCAAACAAGGCCTTCCTGAAAGGGGTTTTCCTGGCAGTGGATCGTGGATCCACAGCCAGGAAACCTCTGATAGAAACCAAGGATGTCCTGGAGGGTTCGGCCTTCGTGGAAATGGGCTCCCCGGGGACATTTATAAAAAAAAAATCTGTTGGTTTCCCGGGGGGGAGGGCTGGGGGGGGGTACATTTGCCCTCACTGGGGTTACATATTTAAAACAAAAAAAAGAAAAATTGAAATTCACAGAGGGTAGGCCCTCCTGTTCACCGGTCAACCCCCTGTGTGGGCTTTTTTATTTTTTAGATGTGTGCTTTCGGGAAACCGCACCTATAAAAAAAATCCATACGTAGAGAAAGAGAGAAATACTCTCTCTCTGTAGATATATACACACACACATATATGTATACATATATGTATATATATATATAGATCTACAGGAAGGACCGCCCCACCCACCCAGGAGGAGGAATCGCCATCATCCACAAATCCAGCCTCCGCCTGAGCACACTCCCTGACGAGTCCACAGAACTGATGGAACACCTTCACTTCAAGATACTAGCCAGCCCCACTGCCGCCCTCCGAGGAACCCTCATCTACCGACCCCCTGGACCCAGCGGACCCTGCGCCAACTCCATCACGGACATTATCTCCCTGCAGGCCATAGCATCCACCAACTACACCCTGCTGGGAGACCTCAACTTCCACCTCGACAATCAACTGGACCCCAACACCACATGCCTCCTGGACAACCTCCACAACATTGGACTCTGCTAGATCGTGACCAAGCCCACGCACTCAGCAGGACACACCCTCGACCCCCTCTTCACTACAGGAAACTCCATCACCTTCAGCCACACCACCGAACTCCCATGGACCGACCATCGTTGCGTCCACTTCACCTTCAGAACACCCATCATCCACAGACACCAGCACCTGCTTCCACAAAGAAACTGGACCAAAATCACCGACGACCAGCTCATCTCCTCACTCAACAACTCCACCCCAACCATCGCGGAAAACGACGACCCCAACACCGCAGCCCGAACCCTGCATAGATGGATCTCGGACAGCATCAACACCATAGCCCCCCTCAAGATAAACAACAATACCCGTGCCAAGAAAGCCAGATGGTTTACCACCGAACTTCGAGAGTCCAGGCGCACATGCCGCCGCCTCAAAAAGGTAAACCTACACCACGGTTAAAGAAAAATATTTTCTGTTTTATTTTCTCATTTTTGTTAGTAGTTCATAATTTTTACAATATATCTTTTCAAAAGTAGATAAAAAACAAGGTGGTTGCCCCAAAAGGAGCGTGCAAAGAAAAGATGTGATCAGAAAGGTGAAACGAGTGAGCAGAAAGGAAATACACAGTAGTGGACAAAAAATTATTCACATTATTTAACAACCAATATCGGACATATGATTTGCCGTATTGAGTACCTGGCCAAAACTTTTTTTTAAACTGTTATTGCAATCAGAACATTGTAATACATGAGCATACGTATCCTAGATGTTTTTTGCACTATATACAATGATGTCAAATAATTGGTCCAAGGTTATATAGTAATAGTGTCGACGTTTCGACTCGTCTTATACCCAAACGGTGATTTGGACCTGGGGATTGCGAGTCTTCATCAGGACTGGAAAAATAAACGAGGGCAACCAAGGGATTTATTACTAACCCTAAAAAAGAGAATAGAGTAGGAAATTACTAACCGTGGTGAAGATAATTAAAAAACCTATGACCCACAGGGGGGGTAAGGTCGTTTTTCTTACCCTTCAAGATAGAGCAAGTAATGGGAGGTGGTCCAAAGTTACAACTTCCCATCAGGTATTATAGAGCAGACTGGGTAGGGTTGCTCCACATAAAGTATTGATTCATAATTGATTAAGTTAGTCATTATAATCTATAGGTTCAGGACCACTGTCTGTTTATATCAATATATACCCAGGTCCATGCCTTATGGGTTACCCCATTTTCTTAATGGCCGCCTTGAAAAGGCCTGGAGAAACACCAAATCCACAGAAGCCCACAACAACTTCAGAGCCGCCACCAACGCTCACCATCAACTCATCAGAGAAACGAGGAAAAAAGCGATTGAAGACAGAATCTCCACCCACGCACACAACAGCAAGGAACTCTTCAGCATCATCAAGGAGTTCGCCCAACCCACCAGCGAGTCTACCGACATCCCTCCCTCACAAGACCTCTGCGGCAAACTCAGCACCTTTTTCGACCACAAAATCAAGAGCATCTACGACAACTTCGACGAAGACAACCAGCACACTGAACCCTCACCAACTACCCCCGACACCCGGAAACCAGCGATTGATGACTGGACAGCCCTCACCACCAAAGACACACTGAAGACAATGAAGTCAATCCACTCAGGGGCCCCCACGGACCCCTGCCCCCACCACATCTTCAACAGAGCCGCTGACACCATCGCACCCATGCTCTGCCACACCATCAACCGCTCCCTGGCGACCGCCTCGTTCCCCGACGACTGGAAACATGCCGAGGTCAACCCCCTCCTGAAGAAACCCTCAGCGGACCCCACCGACCTCAAAAACTACAGACCCATCTCCCTGCTCCCTTTCCCAGCGAAAGTCATCGAGAAAGCCATCAACAGCCAACTCGCCACATTCATTGAAGAACACAACATCCTCGACTCCTCCCAATCCGGCTTCAGAAAAAAACACAGTACGGAAACCGCCCTCCTCGCCACAACAGACGACATCCGCACCCTACTGGACAAAGGAGAAACAGTAGCCCTCATCCTCCTAGACCTATCAGCGGCGTTCGACACAGTCTCCAACCGCACCCTAATACGCAGACTCTACGACGCAGGAATCCAGGACAAGACCCTCGACTGGATCTGCTCCTTCCTCTCCGGCAGGACGCAACGGGTCAGACTCCCCCCTTTCTTCTCAGACCCCAAACCTACCACCTGCGGAGTCCCCCAGAGCTCCTCCCTCAGCCCGACGCTCTTCAACGTCTACATGGCTCCACTTGCCCCCATCGTCAGAACCTATGGACTCAACATCGTGTCATACGCAGACGACACCCAGCTCATCCTCTCCCTATCCAACGAGCCCAACACCGCCAGACGCAACTTTCGAGAAGGCATGGAAGCCGTCGCCAAATGGATGAAAAACAGCTGCCTACAACTAAACACCAACAAAACAGAAGTACTCATCATGGGCCCAAACCCCGACGCCTGGAGCGACACCTGGTGGCCCACCGCCCTCGGAAACCCGCCAACCCCCACAGACCACGCACGCAACCTGGGAATCATCCTGGACTCCGAGCTCAAAATGGACCGCCAGATCAACTCCGTCTCATCTTCCTGCTTCCACACCCTCCGCCTCCTTCGTAAGACCTTCAAATGGATCCCCTCGAACACCGAAAGACAGTCACTCACACCCTGGTCACCAGCAGACTCGACTACGGCAACGCACTCTACGCCGGAATAAACAAAAACCTCATCCGCAAGCTACAGAACATCCAGAACGCCGCCGCAAGACTGGTCCTCAACCTGCCAAAACACTGCCACATCTCCCAGCACCTGTACACACTCCACTGGCTCCCCGTCGAGGCGAGAATCACCTTTAAGATGCTCACCCACGCACACAAGGCCCTCCACGGCACCGGACCAGCATACCTGAACAGCTGGCTCAAATTCCACGCACCCCAAAGGACCCTACAATCAGCCTAGCTCTCCTACGCCGAGGTCCCCCACACCAGAAAGACCAGATCGGAAGGCCGCTCCTTCTCCTGCCTCGCGGCCAAAGCATGGAACTCCCCTCCGCTCCACCTCAGACAGACAACATTGCTCCCCATCTTTGCAAGAAACCTCAAAACCTGGCTCTTTGACAGACCCCCTCCTTGATGGAAAGGAACCTGCACCCCCCCACCCCTAGCGCCTTGAGACCCTTACGGGTGAGTAGTTGCGCTTTAACAAACTCATGATTGATTGACCTATGATGTTTGAATAAACAGCACTTACCTGCATCATTGCTTACGGAGTCTGTATCCTGGTCCTGCGCCATTCTTGGATGGTCGCGCTTTGGACTTTCGTTGTGGATATATATATATATATATATATATACATATATATATATATATATATATATATATATATATATATATATATATATACACATATATATATATATATATATATATATATATAAGTTTTCTTTGTACATGTGTGGTCTGTAAATCCCACTATTGTACAGCAGTGATAACTCCCTGTGTATTATAAAAAGGCTTTGTATTTGACCTTTTTGGAAACAAATAGATTCCTTGCTTTTATGTCTCACTTCAGTATTTATTTCCTCTATAACTCTTCTGATGTTAACAAATTATAATCTGTACCGATCCTGTGGTAGAGTGCCTCAAGAGTTTCAGAGTTCCTTCTAGGGAAGTCCTTTGTGGTATTGCAAATAACATCAAATCAGGCTCTCCGAAGGACCCGGCTACGCCTAAGGTACTGAGAGGCAGGCTGGACATCCTTGAGCTCCCTATCAAAGACTTATTGGAGCTTTCTTTTGACTCATGGCAGGTGCCAAAAACATGGAAGGAGGCAGTGGTTCTCCCTCTGAGGAAAAAGCCCAACTTGAGCATGGAACATCTCGAGAACCTACGACCTATCTCACTCCTGCCGTATTTCGCTAAGATTGCGGAAAAGGTTGTAAATAACCAGTTGTCAGCCCATATTGAGGCAAACGGATTGCTCCACCCCACACAATCGGGTTTTCACGCCCTCCACTCGACAGAGTCAGTATTTCTGTTATCTACAGAGATTTTACGGAAATATGCTGACGAGGGTCAAATGGCTGCACTGATTTTGCTCGACTTCAGTGCCGCCTTCGACACTGTAGCCCACCACACATTGCTACAGTGTCTGAAGAGTGGAGGAGTGGTGGGTAAAGCATGGGATTGGATGAAATCCTTTTTGTCCAACCAGAATTTCCAAGTAGCACAGGGGTAATTTCGCTTTAAGAGCATTAGCCTAAAGCAGGGAGTGCCGCAAGGGTCTAGTTTGAGCCCGACCCTTTTTAATCTGTACGTGGCTCCCGTAGCAAAAATCACAGACTCCTTTGGAGTAAAAGCCGTGTCCTACGCTGACGACACGCAACTGGTCGTGACCCTGACACAATCGAAAGAACTGACTGCCACTAACTTTGTCTCCTGTCTGCAGCAGCTTGCTGCATGGTTGGCAAGTAACTGCCTTAAGTTCAATGGCAACAAGACGGAGGTTCTGATAGTGGGGAAAGCTCCATCAGTATGGACCTCGGCATGGTGGCCCCCTGCCTTAAGTCCCCCACCCACCCCCAGCAACCCAGTGAGAAATCTGGGGGTATGGCTCGATAATAAAATATCATTCGAGCATCAGACTAAATAGCTGGCAGGGACTTGATTTGGCATCTTGAGGGTCTTGAGGAAGACACTGGACATACTCCCTCTACCTGCCAGAAAAACCATGGTCCATGCCTTAATTGTGTCCAGATTGGACTATGCAAATGTCCTGTATTTAGGGGCCAGTGCTAAATGCATTCTAAGGCTGCAGCGCGTGCAGAATGCGGCGGCTTGCCTGATTCTCCTGCTGCCCAGGAAGGCCTCTTCTAAGAAAGCACTGAAATCTCTGCATTGGTTACCTATTAGGGAGCGAGTGACATTCAAAGCCCTCTGTGTAGGACATCGCATTCTACAGGGGAAAGGACCCACCTATCTCCGTAATCTGCTAAACCCTTACCATCCAACCCGTCAGTTGAGATCTAGCGGGACTGGACAGGTATCAGTCCCTAAGTTTAGCAGAATGAGAATGGGTGGACACTCCTATAGAGTCATGGCAGCTCATTAATGGAACAAGCTCCCACAGAAGCTTCACCTAGAAACATCAGAGCAGGCATTCCGCAAAGAGTTGACACCGGACCAGCCGTTGAAGATCTTCGGAACGAGTTAATTTGGGCCAGACATAGCGCGGGGACACACTAGTTAGTGTAACCAGCCGCTTTATAACTGTAATAAAACATTTTTTTTACAAATAATAATCTTCTAGACATTTATCCGATACAATAAGGTTTTTTTTTTCTAGACATTATTATTCTAACGACATATACATTTTTAATGATATATAAAGTTATGAAGACAGTTCTTTTTATCTTATGAGGAAATGGGAAAAGTTGAACTCCTTCATCTATCACACCTAAAAATATAACAAAAATTTAAAAAAATACATTCTTTTTATACAAGAATTATATACACTCAATTCCACTAAATCAAACATACTGTAACTTAATCATACTAATATTAATTTAATCAGTTTTATCCATTCCTCTCATGAGTTTAAATCCTTTATAACTGTCACAATTTGCTCCCTGCACTGTCGTGCCCACCAACAGAGGGGTGCATAGTGTGACTTTGCTATGTTCTAATAAGCTTCCAGATACTCCCCTGCATGCATCATCTGACTTCCATCCATTTGGTCACTATTTGGGAATTGAAATCCATTCCCAATCAATGCCGGGTTTTGTGAAAGCCAGCCAGCTCAATCTTGAAGCCAGCCTGCTAATGTTTTTACCTAGAATTCCCTGCTCACTGCTTCGTCTCCACCCCTGCAGGCCAAGGATGGGGGGAGGAATTCAGCTTAACTGTGGCTGGCTACTGCTAGCCTGCTCACACCTGATGCATGTGATTAATGTGAGTTTTTTTAAGCCCCAGCTCCCTTCAAGCCAAGCTTGGTCATTGGAGTTGTGTTCCGGTGAAACCAATCCTTGTTTCCTGAGCTTTTGATATTCCTTGATTCCTGAGCTATAATTCATCCTTGTTCCCTGAGCTATAGCTATTCCTTGTGCCTGAATTAGCACAGCCTTCAGTGCTACCTTGTTTCCTGAGTTCCTGAGCTATAGTTATTCTCTATTTCTGTTCCTGGGCTTCAGCTATTTTTTGTTCCTGATTTGCACTGCTTGCAGTGCTCTCTTGACTCCTTGTTTCCCGAGCTGTAGCACTTACCTGTTTACTTGAACTAGCACTGCTACCTTGACTCCTGAGCTGTAGTAATTTCCTGTTCCTGAACCAGCACTGCCTGCAGTGCTACCTTGACCTTTCGAGCTTTTGCCCAATTCGTGTTTCAGTTCCAGCACAGCCTTCAGTGCTACTGTGTTTTCTTGACTCCTGATTCAACTCTATTTTAGTATACATGTGTAGCCTCCCATTCTGTATATCCTGTTCCAGCCCCTGCTTATCTTCCCATTTCCTTGGTTCCAGTTCCTAGTTTACAATCTTTCTATTCCTGCTGTCTTGTTTTTATTATCTTGTATGTTTGTTACTTGCTTTCTGCCAAGCGTGCCCTGTGATTTCCCTCCTTTCCTGTTAAGCACCCCTCCTTGCTAGCTCCTTGTCTATTGTGCTTGTATTTAGTTCTACCACCTTGCTGTTACTGCCTTGCATGTTCCTGTTTCATTGCCAGCATCCATGGGCACAGCTGACAACCTAGGTGGTGTTTCTTGTTCACTGTGAGTATTGTATTTGAGTTACATTTATAACATCACCATAGGTATCAGCTCCACATACCCTGCCCTTGCATGCATATTCTATATGTGGATATTTGCAGTCAGTGTATGTAACAGCAATTGTGGGTGAGGAACTTACTGAGCTTCTTACTACCATCGGGAGCTCCCGGGTGCTTTACCCCACATTCCCTTTATCATTAATGTTGTGTGTGTGTGTGTGTATATATGTATATATGTCTGCACATCCATCCTCGGTGTAGCTATTTTGAATGCTAAATTGCCTCTTGAGTGCCCATCCTTTGAGTCTTAACCATCTTGTTCACTTGTACAGGCTTCCCCTTTGGGTCCCTTTTCCTCCTCTGACTTCCTGTGTGATCCTAGGAAGCACTGTGCTACTCTTTCTGCGTACGTTTTCTACCCAGTTCCCAGTCCTTGCCCAAGTCCCTGACTGTGTTTCCGACATAGTCCCGGACAGTCCCTGACACTAACAGGGTCAAGTTTGGAAATATACCACTGTTCTCTATTTTTGTGCTTCAATTCAGGGTTACCACCTCTTTTATTACCAGTTATCCTTTCATGAATAAACCAACAAAACTCTGTCTGTCGATGTTTTAATCTCACACAATGTTCAACAAGAGGGGTATTAACCCTTTCGCTGCTAGGCCTCAACAACGCCCCCCCCACCTGTGCTAAGCCTTTCTTTGGCTGTGTGGTGTGGGTGGTGCTTAGGCCCCTGCAACATTTTGTCCACATAAGGTATCCATGCCAAATGTACCCAGGTGTGAGGGATGGGCAGAAAATAAATCTGGGACGCCGTATGTGTTTCTTAATCTTGATGTTTTTTTATTTTGAGAAGTCAATGTAACAAGAAGAATTTGAGTAAAACACAAAGAAAATAATGTCTTGGTTCTAAGAATTGTTCTTGGTTTGTCAGGACTTCTTCATTCCTTAGTGAAACTCTTTTCTTCTTGCCCTTTTCTTAGGTCCCTGGTCTGGTCTCCAGTGATGCGTCTTCCCCGGGTACCAGTAAAAAACACAGGAAGTTTAGGTAAGTAAAATGATCTGTCTCTTAGGTTTAATAATGACAGAGACCATCACCACACTCAGGTGTACTTAAAACAAATCCTTTATAGCATCTAACCCTCTAATAAAGGGGCATGGAAAGAAGGGAAGATATTGTGCAAAATGAGAGAAAATAAACACATGCGTATAACTAAATCTGTGTCACTTTATTCTCTTGCTTTTCCAACTAATTACATGGACTTTTCTTTCAGTCTTCTTGAATCCTTTCTATAACTTCCGTTAAGCTACTGCATTAATCCTTTCTTCTTATACTCTTTGTATATACGTTTGTCTTTTGCTTTTATTCCTTTAACTCTGCCTGTTTCTTTTGAGTTCAATCATTAACATTGGTTTTGAATCCGGGGCTCTCTTTTTGATCCCTACACTCCACTCGTAGTGAGTCTCTCTAATGCTTCTCTCCCTTCATCTCTCTTCTCTGCCCCGTACAACCCCAAGGCTACTGTCACCCCCCCCACACGCTTTTCATGTACCGGGTAAAGCTGCAACTCTCCCCTGAATTGCGACAGGAACTCCAGATTTCTCAGGGCGACCACCACTCTTCGCTCCACCCTTCTGGAGCCTCGTTGTCCTCTGGCTCTGTTCTCCCGTTTTCGGGTGCTGTTCCTGGACATCTGTCTTCTTCCTCTACACTGAGGTCTTCATCCTCCTCCTCCCCTATAACCCCTTGAGTCCAGACTCCACCTTCCTTTCTGAAGTCTTCTGGATTCCGGCTTCCTCCGCCTTCTGCAACAGGTCCGAGCTTCCGTCCCTCCAGGTCCGTACTCGTTGCTGATTGGTCTTCTATGTTCCTGGCTCCAACTTCTGTCTTTGTCCATGCCTCTCCGTTGTATGCCTTGACCTTTTTTTTTTTCTTCATAGACACCGGGTCCATGGGACAGGTCGTCGGGCTGGAGATGGAAAGGTAAGTCTGAATGGGTTACGGGTCCTGGGTTGGGGTCCGGGGGATTCTTAAAAGGGGGTGGGGTGACTCATCCTTACACCAGGTTTTGAGGATTCCCCTGGAGGGTACCCAAAAATTAGCCAAAATACAGCACTATTTCTTTTTCTTTAAAAAATGGGGGAAAAGTGCTGCAGAAGAAAGCGTCAGTTTTTTGCCCTGCAAATGGTATCAACAAAGTGTTTGTGGTGCTGAAATAATTTTCCCAACTTTCATGGACAGGCAGACTTTTGTCAGAAAACCAACATTTTCTACACAGTTTTGGCATTTTACTGGGACATATCCTATTTTTGCTACTTTTTATGCTTTCGACCTCCTTCCAGTTAGTGGTAGAAATGGGTGTGGAAGCAATAATGGATCCTGGAAAGCTATACATTTCTGAGAAGTAGACACAATTCTAAATTCAGCAAGGGGTCCTTTGTGTAGATCCATCAAGTTTTTTAAACAGAAACTAACAGTTGAAAATAAGAAATATTGAAAATGAGTTGAAAAAAACTGACATTTGTGCCGACGTTTCCACCTGTAACTTCTTCTAAGTATGACAGATTTTTAAACGAAAGGCACAGTTACATCTGATGGAGGATGTGGGGATATATAGGACTTGTGGGTTTACCAAGAACCCGAGGAACCCAGAACCAATAACTGAGCTGTGTCTTGCAATGGTTTTTCATTGTTTACCGGGTATATTGTCAGGATTTCAGGAAGTCACGCCTACCCTCCACCAAAGCAGACTACATTTCCCAGAAGGCAGGCGGGGATGTTGGATTTAGGGAAGCGAGTCGCACTGGAAGGTGCGCGTAGTTCCGTTTCCGGATTTGGTTTCTCTCTCGGCTGATAGGCAAGGACGTTGCCGAGAAGCCTCAGGAGTTGGAGCTCCCAGTTGTTTGAGTGCCTGCCCAATTCTTCGCCTGTGAGTATTGCTGGGCTTTCTGTTGGGAGGAGTGGAGCGGAGCGGAGTACGGCGGTCGTTACTGCGTATTAGCGTGTCCGGTGGTGTCTTGTCGTTTTGGAGGAGTAATCGCAGTCGGAACATTGCGGTGTCATCCACTGTATGTTACTGGTTAGGACCTTGCCCCATATCATATTTCTAGGCATCGGAGTACGGCAGTGGGGTTACCGCGTACTACCATGTGTCGAGTGTTTACTAGGTGAGCAGAGGAGAATCAATCTGCGATTGCTTTGTTGGAAAATTGCAGCATAGTTTGGTTGTAGTTTTTGTGTATTTTGAGAGGCATTACCTTGCGGCGGAGTACGGCGGTGGTCGCAACCGCGTACTTCCCTATGCAAAGACTTCTACCTTGTGTATTTAACAAGAATACAGCGGCGGTCGCAACCGAATACTTCCGTATGCAAAGACTTTTCACCTTGTGTTTTCAACAAGGATACAGCGGAATACAGCGGTGGTCGCAACCGCGTACTTCCGTATGCAAAGACTTTTCACCTTGTGCATTTAACAAGGATACAGCGGAATACAGTGGCGGTCTCAACCGCGTATTCCCGTGTGTATAACTGTATACGTTTTTCTTCTATGCTTCTTTATTATTATTTCATGTTCTAATCAGATACTACAAGATTCTTTGACTCTTGGTTCTGTGTGCCTTTGAACCTTATTTATACAACGATTTGCTGAGTTGGGATTCTGTTTAAATTCAGCTCATGTCAAAAGTTTTCAATGTTCCTTTGTGGGCCTGTTGCTGAATAGTCATGGGTGGGTGGTATATACATATATGTGCGGGGACCCGTATATGAGGGCTGAGAAGAAAGAATGAGTAGAACTCACCATATGAATGATTATCTATCAGGCAAGGTGTTCCCTGAATATTGAAGCTCATGAAGTATATGTCCAGCTGTTATTTCACTCAGGTATATAGAGGTTATTGCATAGCGAGAATTAAATGAGAGTAGAATATCTTCTTTGGTTAACCTCTCTGTTTTGTTGTTATAGCTCCTTTGTCCCTGCTGTTCCTTCCCCTTCCTTTCCCTCACCTGATAATTCAAAAGCCCTGTGGATAACTCCTCATCAGGGACTTGGTAATATCAGGAGGTGGCCATATTTTCTACTGCGACTGAATCCTGCGGAGCTGGGTCTGACATATATAGCAATTCATTTGGTAAGATGTAAAGAGTGATAAATAAGTATCAAGGACACCTATGTAATTCCAAAATGTGAACAAAATATAGAGTTTAGAAGCAGAAGTTATTTTCACATCTCCAAAATTGTGGGTACCCATACAAGCATGTAAATATAGGACATTTTTCAAAGTGACTTCTTTTTAACACATTCTCTTACATTTGGAAGGCAGCTATGCATAGAAAGCCAATAGGTAATAACAGTTGTGCTACAATTATGTATTTCCCTAAGTCTTCCAATAGAAATGATACCTGACTTGTGTGGGTAGGCCTAGTGCCTGCGACAGGAATCGGCCCAAAACGCAACATGGACATATCACATTTTTCTAGTTAAAACAGACCCTTTTTAGCACTGTGCCCCGCTGTGGTTTTTGGACCCTAGCTCAGCCGGCACCTGGGGAAACCTAGCACACCTGTACATTTTTGAAAACTAGAAACTCAGGGAAATCCAGGATGGGGTGACTTGTGTGGCTCTCACCAGGTTCTGTTACCCAGAATGCCTTGCAAACCGCCAACCTAGTAAAAAAAACACATTTCCCTCATATTTCTGTGATGGAAAGTTCTGGAATCTGCAAGGATCCACAAACTTCCACACACCCCGCATTCCCCAAATTCTCCTGTTACAATGGTACCTCACTTGTGTGGGTAGGCCTAGTGCCCACACCAGGAAACTGACCAAAACGCAACGTGGACACATCACATTTTTCCACTGAACACTGACCCTTTTTTTGCAATGTGCCTAGCTGTGGATTGTGAACCCTAGCTCAACCAGCACCTAGGAAAAGTTAGCTAAGCTATGCATTTTTGAAAACTAGACACCCAGGGCAATCCAGGATGGGTGAATTGTGTGGCTTTCACTAGGTTCTGTTACCCGTAATCCCTTGCAAGCCTTAAACTTTGCCAAAAAACCCATTTCTGTGCTGGAAAGTTCTGGAATCTGTGTGAATCCACAAACTTCTACCCACCCCACATTTCCCAAAGTCTCTCGATAAAACCGAAACCTCACTTGTGTGGGTGGCCCAAGTGCCCATGGCAGGGAAGGGCCCAAAACGTATTCTGGAGACATCAAAATTACCTATCACATAACGACCTGGTTTTGCAAGGGAGGTCACCTGGGTTTTTGGCCCCAGGCTCGCGGCCATCTAGGGAAGCCTACCAAACCTAGACATTTCTGAAAACAAGACACCCGGGAGGTACAGCTTGCGTGGATCCCCCAAAATGTTCCCACCCAGAATCTCCTGCAAACCTCACATTTAGCTGAAAAAAATCACAGTTTCCTCACATTTCTGTTACGGAAAGTTGTAGGATCACCAGACCGCAAAAAACGAAAAGTGAAGAAAATGTGATTTTATTAGCTAAATTTGAGGTTTGTAGGAGATTCTGGGTAGGAACATTTTGGAAGATTGTGAGAAAGTGCCCTCTTTCTGCATGGTTGCCCCCACTTTGCTGAATTGCTGATGTACTTTGACTAGTGTGCCCAGGGCTCCTGCTAATCAGCTACCCAGGACCTATGTACTTTCGCTAAAACTGCATTGAAGCCTAAACCCAATTTGCATCTCTGGCCACAGGTCAACCCCTGGTAAATGGTACCAAAGGTACCCAGGGCACTCTGACCAGAGAAGGCCTCTAAGGGCTGATGCACTTATAGTGCCACCCTTATAGTTCCTGTACCATTACACTCACACACTGCCTCTGCAGGCTGCGTGTTTAGGTGCAGAACAAAGTGAACAGTCGACATGGCACACATCTCTGTGTGCCATGCCTACAACCCACTGCCCTGACATAGATCAGTATAGGGTAGATTTGTTTGGGATTTTGTTTGTCACAAATTTCAGTTATTTCAAAAGTGAATCTTAGAGGTTAGTTTTGAGCAATCTGCCTCAGATGTATCCGAAGGATAGCAACAATCAATGTCAAAATATATAGCAGTAAATGAGGAATCAAAAGAATAAAGTAATTGAAAAAGCACATGGAAAATCCTATTTATATGAAAATATATTTGTATTCTTTCAGTCAAAAAATTATTGTTCAAGGGGATACAGCAAACAATTCAATGTAGGCAAAACATATCATGAGCAGATCAATAGATGAATCAAGAAATCAGTTCATGACAGGTCAACAGCTCCTAAAAAATTGAACAGAATAACTGAGTTAAAAAATGTACAAAAGTTACTCTTGGAGAATTAAAATGCTTTGGAAATGTTGACAGAGTCGACGTTTCGGTCTTTCTTGCATTTGTCTATCAGACCATCAACAGGACAATTACATATTGCAGAGGAAGCCCCTGGTCAGATGAAGAGAAAATCTTTGAATGATATTCTGGTAGACCCACACCGCTAAATGTACGATGTATTCCGTAGCAGGAATCTGCAATTATTTACGAAAGTCGATGTTGCAAATCTCTGATCCGTAATTGAGCGTGAATTAGGCAAAGCTCTTCAAACCGCAGTTAATCACTGTTAATCAATCACAGGTAAAGTGGCATAGCGATCCAGCTTCTATTGTCGTCACCCCGGCGATCCTGACCCGAGATCCTGTGACCCCTGACCTGCCTCATGCCTCCAGCTGACGCCTGCAGCCTAAATCCAGAAGGTCCCCCAAACCGTGACAAGGAGCTGGTTCGAAGATCCGACCCCAAAAGGCACCCCTGCACCCGACGCCCCTCGGCCTTGGGTGCCCAAACCGACGGTGCATAACCAACCCCTAACTTCCCAACTTACCTGAGAAGCGTGGCTTAGGCGCGTAGCGGAATGGCTGCATTCTGTGGGAGCTCCGCGCGCCGGAATCAATACTGGGCAAATAGCATCCTCATACCCCCTCCACTTGCGGTGCGACCCCCCAGGGCATGTATGGTGGCGAGGGGCACGTGCTGACGGAGTTTGGTGGAGTCTACCCCCGTGGCTGCCCTGAAAACCGCCGACATTGAGCCCGAGGTGGTGCGGAGAAAATGGCGGAGCCCGGTTCGCTGAGCGGAGAGGCCTGTGGATACGGACGCTGTTGTTGAGCGGTGGCTGGACGGCAGATGCCGAGGGGCACTGCATGGCCTATGAGGTGCGGGCACTGATCTATGGGCTGAAGTACGCGACCGACTTAACAGAGGCACACCCGCACTGGTGAGGAGCCCGATACACGAGTGAAATACGGGAGCCCGGGGCAGGGAGGTGAGGCACTGCCCTCGCTGCTGGAAGAAGCCTCCTGCAACGGAAGCACACGAGCGGATTGCTGTGAGCCCCGGTCGGGCTGGCACAAGTGTGATCCGTCGGTATGTCTGCTTTGCTGTGTGCCGCACGTTCTTGGAGTGGCTGGAATCTTTCTGAGGCTGGCGCTATTGTTGGCTGCGCGTAGGGTGGCTATTACGTGGGGTGGTAGATCTAAGCCTACCCAGAAAGCATGGCTGTCAGATCTAGTTTACTGTCGGGACTCTCTTAATGAGTATGCGGAGGAGTTACCTGTCAGCTCACGGCCAAGGGACATCTGGGAAGCCTGAGATTATACCTACTCAGCAAGTCAGGTGATGCCCCAGTTGCATGAAAGCTGGGGGAGGGGAGACCCACGCAGACACAGGGTTGGCGTATAAAAGAACACCGGCCAATACACAAAATACCTGGAGAGGTGGCCAACGGTAGACACACAATTGTGATATTTTCATGGATTGCCTTTTACTTTCTTATTTTTCTTTTCTTTCTGTTTTGTAACTTGATGGACTATGAATATAGTAATGCCATACGGTCTAAATGCACAGGACTATTGGTCCTAAAGTTCCTACAAAGGTTAGAGGAGCTGCAGATTCCATGTATAAGACTGCTTTGCTTGATAGGTAACTGGGGAATGGCGATGATGTATTTGACTTAAGTGCTCTTTTTTTTTTCCTCTTTATTAAGCTGCCTATTGATCTTTGTAATTATATAGTGCACATGATGTGATGTGAAGCTGGAATGTCATTTTACTTTGGTCTTTTTCAAATACCAATAAAAACAAATTAAAAAAAAACTTCCCAACTTACCTCTCGAAGTGGTGGTTACACCCAGCTGACCTTCGTCCCCAAGCCTGCATTGCCTTTGCAAACCGGAGGTTCCCAATTGAAAACAACAGGGCACCCAACGTCGAAACAGCACCCTGCACCTGGCTGCCCTAGGGCAGCTGAGGGTGCACCTTTGGTGCTATTTTGTTTCCCAATTTGCCCTGAGCTAAAGTCCAGGAGCTTTGCTCCCAAAACCAAGTGGCCTGCTTGCCAGCAGACACCAACACGAGGCTAGTACAGTGCACCATGTGTGCCCAGGACTTGCACATCAAATGCTGCTGGTGGGATTGCAGCACTGGTTGTGCCACCCACAGAAGCAGTTTGTAAAGTGTGTCTCAGGGTTGCCATTGCAAGGCCTGTGTGCAGTCTAGTACTGCCATATCAACTTGGCCAGTGCACCCACTTGCCAGTCCCTAAACCTGCCCTTTGCTTCATATCAGACACCCCTATGGTAGGCCCATGGGCAGGGTGCATTGTAAGTATAAGGTAGGACATGCCCTGGTGTGTGTAGCATGTCCTAATAGTGAATTACAGCCATTTTCGGTTTTCACTATTGCAAGGCTACCTGTTCTCCAAAGCCCAGAATGGACAGTTAGGTTATTACATCTTATAATCCTGACTCAGGGAACATGGTAGAAATTCGATTTTAGTATGCCTGAACTCAAAATTATAAAATACATTGTTTAGTAAAGTTGGCTTTAACATTCTGTGTTTGAAAATACCACTTTTAGAAAGTATGTATTTTCTTGCCTAACTATCCAAAGCCTGGCTCAGCTAGGTTGCGTATTCCTTGTCTGGAGTTTGAGTGACAGGGCTGGGGGATTCCAAGAGACAGAATGAGTCAGCCCTGTGGTGAATAGGTAGATCTGCATCTAGATGGGAGGGAGGAGTTGCAGCTGGGACCTGAATATGGCTGGGAATTCCCTCCACAATGCTGGCTCTACCTCCTGGGTGTGGCTGATGTCTGTGCCCTGCACTGTGAAAGAAGAGAAGGAATCATGTCAACAAAGTGCTCCAGGGCTGTGCTTTCCCTCCACAATGCTACCTCCACCTCCTGTGGGGTGTCTGATGTTTCTGCCCTGCACTGTGAAAGGAAAGAAGGAGTCCTGTAAACAGAGTGCTCAGGAACTGGTTTGGACTGGGCAGAGGCCCCTCTGCCCTCAGGGAACAAAGAGAAAAGTAGTATAAATATTAGGACTCAGACCCAAGAACTTCAGATCACTTCTGAGAACAAGAAACCTTTTGCCAAGGAGAAGAACCAATGAAGCTGCAGGAGTTGGACTGCCCCTCTGCCAGTGTCCTATTTTCTGGGTTGGCCTGCAGTGGTTTCTTTATTGCCAAGGGAAAGGAGAAGTAACTTTTTAAGGACTTTCATCCTCTACAGAATATTCTCCAAGGGCTTGAATTTGTCCTTGCCTCCTGCTGAAGTATCAGGGACAAAAGACTTCATCTCCAGCTCCCCCCTGAATTTCCTTGCTGGGAATTCTAACTGCAGAAGAAGCCCGCATGTCGCTGGGAGCTGGAAGCGCGTCGCAACGAGAAGAAGCTTGACGCCGCCGCAGATGAAATCGTCGCATCGCCGTAAAAGCGTGCCGCTGCCACATCTCCCAGAAAGCGTGTCTTCGTCGAAGCTGCCTGCTGTCCCATCACCGGAGAAACGTAACGCCATCGAGAGAGTCACCGTCGCATCACCGGAGAAGCGTGTCGCAGAGCCTGTCGCGGCTCCAAAGAACAGAGTTATATCAAGGCTGCCAGGGCGTCTTCGCATCATCGTCGCACTGTCGCATCAAGGGCGCCATCTTCTCGCATCGCACCAGGATTATCGCATCGGGGCACCATCTTGCGCATCGCAACCGGCCCACAAGCCGAGGATCTACGAATCATCCCCGCACCAGTAAGGACCACGACGCATCCCCTACTCTGCGCACGCATTGAGGCACGACGCATCATCTCCCCCGGATTACGGAACCAACGCATCTCCACTTTTGCAAGCCTTTTGTTCATTTTGCATTACGCATCCAGGTACTTTGTTGAGAACTTTGTCGCATTTATCACCAACTTGAACTAAGTTACTTATACCATCTTTAAGTCAATCTTAAGTACAGTATTGTGGATTTTGGCCGTCTGTGGTCTTGTGTTAAGTCTAATAAAGAATACTTATTTTTATAAAACCTGTGTTGTGTCCATCTGTAGTGTTGTAGCTGTATTGCTGTGTATATTCACAAATGCTTAACACACTGCCTCTGAGATAAGCCTGTCTGCTCGTGCCAAGCTACCAAGGGGTGAGCAGGGGTTATTTAGGAGTGTAATCCCCTTATCCTGACTTAGAAGTAAGGGTCTGTATTTGCCCGATTTTTGCCAATAATCAGGTCATGCAAGCCCATTCCCCCTTGGGACCCAAAAGATACAACACTCTACAATACTTACCCAAGGTAGGAATAACAGCACTATTTATACCTTAGCCCTTGCTGAGAGTACTCACACAATAACAATCTTCCTAGCGACAGGCGCTGAGCATGAGGCAATTAGCCGATCCTCTCCGTCAAAGAATACTCGCATAGGAAGAACCACATACAACACACACAATACCTCTAACCACAAGGCTGGGGGTGGAATAATTAGAATTTGCACTTCCCTTGTTAGGAGTAGAACAACTTCCCATTACACAATTACCTGCTAGAAGGGAATGTATCCATCCTTCTAAACATAAGCACTTGGCCAAGAAGAGTCCACACCTCTCGCCACAAGGAAAACAAGCGAATTGATATTACGCGATATATTTATTAGTACATGATACACAGTAGGCCAATTTGTACTATTTGTAGCCAACAACCAACTAACACTTAGGCGATCACTAAACGTAATCAGGAAAACATATGTAGAAATATGTATATAATTATGGTACCTGAAAACAGAAGACGATAGTTAAGCAAGAACAGTAGGAATATAAGAATTAGTGGAACACCTCACACCAACTGTCTGTTCATCCCGTTTCCACTTTGCCAGAGAAGAGCCAGTTTCTCCGGCCGAACCAGGAGACAGGGTGACACTATTAGCTCCACCGCCACAGTTGCACGTCTGCCCTGTGCTGGACTTCCACTGAACAGAGCCCAGACACCTCCTTTAGTACAAGTGAAGACGTAAGACGAAGCTCCTGTGAGCCTTGCCTACTTTTCCCATCAGATTCCGTACCACTCCGCACCAAGGCCACAGCTTCAGCTGGCCAGGCGTCTATTATGGCTCCAGAGCAGAGCAAGCACATTCCTCTGACAAGAACCAGTTTTCTCAAGTCTGAAAAGTGCGAAAAACAAGTGAAAAGTAAAACATGCCTTCTCACCCAGAGAATCAACAAAACAAATGCCAATACTGCACAAACTTTTTCAATAACTACTCCCAGTGGCGTAACGAAAATTCAGGGGGTCCCCCTGCAAAGTGCATGGAAGGGCCCACTACCGGACTTACTCCGGAGCTCTCAAGCCATGTACTGTGTTGTGGGGGCCCTCTAGAGCTCGCCCCCCACACATTGCAGGGTTTGTGGGGGGCTTTGTTATGCCCATGTGCATCTTTTGATCATTTATCTCTCAGATGTTTCAACACCCGTATGCACTTTACAGCCTACCTGCCCAATTCACAGAACTAACTTACTACAAAATCCTAAACTTACTACCATTTTGGTATTTACAGAATGCACTTGCTCATTTTGGTATTCACAGAAGGCACTTACTCATTGATGAGTAAGTGCCTTCTGTGAATACCAAAATGAGTAAGTGCATTCTGTGAATAACAAAAAGGTAGTAAGTTTAGGATTTTGTAGTAAATTAGTTCTGTGAATCGGGCCCAACGCATTTAGTTTAGAAACTTTCTTAATCTTTAAATAATGACATTGCTGCGGGTGGAAGAGAATGCTGCTGGATTCGTGAATGGATCTGTCTGTTTACAAAATACATTGAAAAGGTGTCATGTAGCTTATCAGAGTAGATTCACGAGTCCTACCCTCCATACGTAGGGTCTCATCCATCTATAAATAAAAAATAAAGCAATCCAGCATGTCCCCGTCACATGGTGGAAAGCCGTAGGGCCTTGCAAGCAAGCGTGTAGTTCCATACATGTGTCAGGTATAGACAATATAAAGTATGTGGTCGGTACTGAGTGGTGCACAACACCAAGGCACAAATTTACCTATTTTGGCACAACACAGCGCAGCAACACAACTTGCTGCACTGCATCAAATGGCTAGAGCAGGAATGTGTCAAATATACTAATCTATGGCACATTCCTGCTCTCTCTCTGCGCTGACGCACACACTGCAACCTAGCACAAATGCACGCTTACACCTTGGGGGAAGCATGCCTGTATTACAGGTAGGAGTTTTGTGTGGAGGAAGGGAAATATTCAGCACCAAAACTATTTTCACATGCATTTTCCTCTTTCTACTCGTGGTGCAGGATACAGTACACCTTGAAAGAGGAAATAACGAGGAGGAATAAAAATATTTCTCCCTATTACGCCTCTGTTTTGGTCAGGTATATTATTCCCCTTGCCAACGAAGAGTAATGCAAGGCATCGACTTGAGCTGCTTTGTGTTACTCTGGGTTTACTAAGCTATGTAGAGCCATGCAGTCTGGCTTTGCATGGCTTAGTAAATCGCACTGAAGCCCCTGTGTTGCCTTGCACCACCTCGCATGATATAACGCCAACCCAAGGGCTTCAAAAATCTGGGCCCAAGTTTACAGACTTGAAGCCATATTTATTAACATTTTACTTCTTGGTTGTACCACTTTTGTGGCACAGCAACTATGCAAAATCATAGTAGATATTTACAAAGCCATGCAAAGGGCGATTTGCACCACATTATGTGGCTTTGTAAAGAAATGTAATGCACACAGTTGCTTACGATGCACTGCATTACATTTCATTCTGAGAGGCGTTCCACGAGTGGATCATGGCCATTACCGTGCATCCTCCCATGGATTTCATGCCATGCCAGATTTACAAATGTTTGTAAATGTGGGATTGCATCAAATAGCTCCAACTCTCAGAGGATGGGCGTAAGGAGACGAAATATCTTTATTTCTCCTTGTTACTTCCTCTTTCTATGCGTGCTACATTTTGCATCGATCCGCAGCCTGGTAACATTAGCACTGTGCTATAACCTGACAGAAGGGTGCATGTTTACACAGAAAGATGACCTTGCCCTTTCGCTGAAGCTTGAACCCTTGTCTTGCGGTGGGGGAGGGAGAGGGTTGTGACCCAAATGCATAACGATTTGCCTCAGAGCTACAGCCCTGTTCAGAAATATGTGTTGCTTATATTGTTCCTCCCCATAGCTCTGTGCCAGGCGTGCCCCAAAACATCCAGAGCGATACAAAAGGGGATGATGGACGGAGCGTTTGAGCAAATCAAACACTCACCCCCAGTCAACTGATCTGGGTTTAATCCATCACCATTCTTTAGCTCACTAAGCCACCCCAGTTCAGACATGGCCATATGCAAATCAGTCTGACCCTGTGCCTAATGGGAACAGTCCAGCCCGAACTGCCAAGCCATGTCTTCCCTGGACCGGAAACAAGCATCCTGGGACCGGTTTCGGATTCAAAATCCTCATCAGCCAGGCTATCTTGAATCCAGTGGCCAAGTGAGCAGGGGACTCACGTCTGAGCTACCCTGCCAACTTAGGGCGAACAAAGCGATACATAGGCAGGAGCATTCGGCCCTTGAGGGTGCAGTCAGGAGGCTAGAGAAACTGCCCCAATGGGCCCCAGACTCACCGCAAGAACTCACTGATGCTGCCTACTGACTCAAGAGCATGACAAGACATAGCACAACGAGGTTTGCACCTGTGGAAAGCGTGTCCAGCGGGGGAACAAAGAGGCCGGCACCTGGGTTGGGCAGGTATAAGTAACTGGCCCCATCCCCCCAGGTGCTGCAAATGATGCAGGGAGACCGCCTGGAGAGAGGGACTCTCACGGGGGGTACCTAAGAGTGGAGCGAAGATGAGTGTGCTAGTGTGTGGCACTAAGTTGCTGCCCTCTTAAGAGGGCCCACTGCTTGTGCAGCGGGCAGCCACATAGGAAGTGGAAAATGCCTCAAGGAATGGTTTTTGCGCAGGAAGGTATGCCTTCCTGTACAAAAACAATCCTGCTCCTTACTCGGGCATCCTTGTACCATGGTGCAAGGGTGCTCACATTGAAGATAGGATGCCTGAAGAGCGTCAGTGCCATGAGAGTGCAGAAGTGCGCTACATCTTTTAAGATATGGCACATTTCTGCTCTCTCCCTCCACTTAATACAGCACAGCAAGTTGCCTTGCTGCACTGTGTTGTGTGAAAGATTAGTAAATATAGGCCTTTGTGTGCTTCCTCCACATACAATGCTATGGAATCACCAGATGCCTTGCGTCTGAGCCTCAGGGTGCGAAGAACAATGCTGCTGTTGCCACCCAAGATCCCTTTCTAACCCCCCTTTTTTTTTAAATGTCATCAACTTGCACTTTGCAAAGCTGGTAAAGTTGAAAGTGGCAAAGTAACAAGTTGTTAACTTCTCAAGTTTATATACCCCTTCAATACTGTATCTGATCTATGTGTGAGGGAACCTTCAATTGATGCCGCCCATACTGCTCTGTGTGTGAGGGAAGGTGGTCCAAGTGCCGCCCATGCTGTTCCTGCTCAGTGCGTTGGTTGTGTGGAGGGGGTTGCATGATGCCACCTGTGATGCGGGTATTCTCTGTGAGTGAACGTTGCACTGATGCTGCCTATACTGTTCCTACTCAGTGTGTGTGTGTGGGGGGGAAGTTGCATGATCTCAACTGTGTGAGTGAAGATTGCGCTGGTGCTGCCCATGCTGCTCCTCTTCATGTGCAGTGCATGAAGGGAAGCTGCAGTGAGGGCACCTGTCCTGTTGTGAGCATTCCCTTTGTCATCACATGTTTTGTAAGACCCGAATTTCCTAAGAGACTCCAGTGCTCCCACCAGTCCAGATCACATGGATCTGAAAATCAATTCAAGATGAAAACTGCTTGCTCGTGAGCTACCGTATTGATAAATGTATTAAACAAGCATTTGCAATGCAACAGGTCTCGCATTAGGAAAGTTTGAGCTATTGGTATTGTAAATGACAAATATTTATTTATGTGTTGGTTTGGAAAATAGTGAATTGAATAGCTTTGTCATTTACAATGCCAATAGTTTTAACTTTCGCAAATGTGACACCTATAGCATTTGTAATGCAATATGTGTTGTATTTACTTGACTTAGATGTATTGATATTACAAATAAAAATGGCTTTTATTTTTTTAATAATTAATACTTAAGTTATTGTAATTTATAATGGCAATAGCTTTTGTAAATAACTTTTGTGAAGATTATGTTCATTGTATTTTATTGTGATGAAAATCCAAGAACAGAAGTGAACTATTAACATATTTTTGTGACATTTGTAATGAAGCCCGAAACATTGAGAGACCATATTTGAACCAGTTGTTGAATGGTTGCAAAGATTTATGCTGTGGTGGCGCGGAGTGATGTTGTGGTGGCGACAAGTGATGCTGTGGCGTTAAGTGATGCTGTGGTAGCGCATAGTGATGTTGTGGTACCCCTGAGTGATGCTCTGGTGGTGCTGAGTGATGCTGTGGTGATGCAATAGATAGATAGATTGAGTGCGATAGATAGATAGATAGAGTGAGGGCGATAGATAGAGTGAGGGCGATAGATAGAGTGATGGCGATAGGTAGAGTGAGGGCGATAGATAGAGTGAGGGCGATAGATAGATAGATAGAGTGAGGGTGATAGAGAGATAGACAGATAGAAGGGTGATAGATAGATAGACAGATAGATAAAGTGTATTTATGTTGCATTGAGTAGAGTGTAAGTATGAGGCATGTAATTATATGGCACTGAGTGGTAATATGGGAAGTGTATATTTTATTCAGTAGAGTGTAATTGTGTGCCGTGTAATTATGTGGCACTGAGTGGTATTTGGAGTGTATGTTGCATTGAGTGCAGTGTAATTATGTAGCGTGTAATTATGTGGCACTGAGTGGTAAGAGGGGGAGTGTGTGTTGCATTCAGTAGAGTGTAATTATTTGGTGTGTAATTATGTGGCACTGAGTGGTATTGTGTGGAGTGTGTGTTGCATTCAGTA
Source organism: Lissotriton vulgaris (assembly GCF_964263255.1). Lineage (NCBI taxonomy): Eukaryota > Metazoa > Chordata > Amphibia > Caudata > Salamandridae > Lissotriton > Lissotriton vulgaris. The sequence goes on from NC_141689.1 coordinate 1,314,458,271, forward strand.
GAGTGTAATTATGTGGTGTGTAATTATGTGGCACGGAGTGGTATTTGGAGTGTATGTTGCATATAACTATGTGATTAAGGAACAGTGAGCAACCCAAAATACCCCTGAGGGCTTGGGTGAGTAAGTAGAAAGGTATAGGTGCCTTCAAGGGGATTTGTTTAACAAAATATAATTAAACGTGATTCAACTAACTCTTTATTCTTGAAAGGACCATTGACTTGTCCTAAAGAGTTAGTTGAATAACGTTTAATTATATTTTGTTAAACAAATCCCCTTGAAGGCACCTATACCTTTTTGCATATAACTATGTGGCACTGAGTGGTATTTGGAGTGTATGTTGCATTGAGTGCTGTGTAATTATGTGGCACTGAGTGGTATTTGGAGTGTATGTTGCATTGAGTGCAGTGTAATTATGTGGCGTGTAAATATGTGGCACTGAGCGGTATTTGGAATGTATTTTGCATTGATTGCAGTGTAATTATGTGGCACTGAGTGGTATTTGGAGTGTATGTTGCATTGAGTGCAGTGTAATTATGTGGCGTGTAATTATGTGGCACTGAGCGGTATTTGGAATGTATTTTGCATTGATTGCAGTGTAATTATGTGGCACTGAGTGGTATTTGGAGTGTATGTGGCATTGAGTGCAGTGTAATTATGTGGTGTGTAATTATGTGGCACTGAGTGGTATTTGGAGTGTATGTTGCATTGAGTGCTGTGTAATTATGTGGCACTGAGTGTTATTTGGAGTGTATGTTGCATTGAGTGCAGTGTAATTATGTGGCGTGTAATTATGTGGCACTGAGTGGTATTTGGAGCGTATGTTGCGTTGAGCGCAGTATAATTATGAAGCATATAATTATGTGGCACTGAGTGGTATAGTGTGGAGTGTCTGTTGCATTGAGTGCAGTGTAATTATGTGGCGTGTAATTATGTGGCACTGAGTGGTATTTGGAGTGTATGTTGCATTGAGTGCAGTGTAAATATGTGGCGTGTAATTACGTGGCACTGAGTGGTATTTGGAATGCGCGTTGCATTGAGTGCAGAGTAATTATGTGGAGTTTAATTATGTGGCACTGAGTGGTATTTGGAGTGTATGTGGCATTGAGTGCAGTGTAATTATGTGGTGTGCAATTATGTGGCACTGAGTGGTATTTGGAGTGTATGTTGCATTGAGTGCTGTGTAATTATGTGGCACTGAGTGTTATTTAGAGTGTATGTTGCATTGAGTGCAGTGTAATTATGTGGCGTGTAATTATGTGACACTGAGTGGTATTTGGAGTGTATGTTGCACTGAGCGCAGTGTAATTATGAAGCATATAATTATGTGGCATTGAGTGGTATTGCGTGGAGTGTCTGTTGCATTGAGTGCAGTGTAATTATGTGGCGTGTAATTATGTGGCACTGAGTGGTATTTGGAGTGTATGTTGCATTGAGTGCAGTGTAATTATGTAGCATATAATTATGTGGCACTGAGTGGTATTGTGTGGAGTGTGTGTTGCATTCAGTAGAGTCTAATTATGAGGCGTGTAATTATGTGGTACTGAGTGGTATTTGGAGTGTATGTTGCATTGTGTAGAGTGTAATTATGTTGCAAATAACTATGTGACACTGAGAGGTATTTGGAGTGTATATTGCATTGAGTGCAGTGTAATTATGTGGCGTGTAACTATGTGGCACTGAGTGTTATTTGGAGTGTATTTTGCATTGAGTGCTGTGTAAATATGCGGTGTGTAATTAGGTGGTACTGAGTAGTAGTTGGAAAGTATGTTGCATTGAGTGCAGTGTAATTATGTGGCGTGTAATTATGTGGCACTGAGTGGTATTTGGAATGTATGTTGCATTGAGTGCAGTGTAATTATGTGGAGTGAAATTATGTGGCATTGAGTGGTATTTGAAGAGTATGTTGCATTGAGTGCAGTGTAATTATGTGGCGTGTAATTATGTGGCACTGAGTGGTATTTAGAGTGTATGTTGCGGTGAGCGCAGTGTAATTATGAAGCATATAATTATGTTTTTTCACAAGAACAAGGGAACCCAAAAGGTATATCATAGGGACATTGGGCAGTATCAATTTACAAAAGATAATGGTCCCTATATGTGGACAGGATAGCAAAAAATTGCCATTTCTTTGTTGTTTTGTCTTAAATGTTGTGGGTCACGGCTGTGCCCACTTGTTCTCTTGGTCTTAAAACTCTCTCTATGAACTTGATCATTTAAAATAAAATTCTTGTCCGGCTGGACAATGAAACATACTACTTATTAGGTGTATGATTATTATTTTTTGCTATCCTGTCCACATATAGGGACCATTGTCTTTTGCATATAATTATGTAGCACTGAGTGGTATTGTGTGGAGTGTCTGTTGCATTCAGTAGAGTGTAATTATGTGGTGTGTAATTATGGGGCACTGAGTGGTATTTGGAGTGCATGTTGCATTGTGTGCAGTGTAAATATGTGGCGTGTAATTAGGTGGTACTGAGTAGTAGTTGGAAAGTATGTTGCATTGAGTGCAGTGTAATTATGTGGCGTGTAATTATGTGGCACTGAGTGGTATTTGGAATGTATGTTGCATTGAGTGCAGTGTAATTATGTGGAGTGAAATTATGTGGCATTGAGTGGTATTTGAAGAGTATGTTGCATTGAGTGCAGTGTAATTATGTGGCGTGTAATTATGTGGCACTGAGTGGTATTTAGAGTGTATGTTGCGGTGAGCGCAGTGTAATTATGAAGCATATAATTATGTTTTTTCACAAGAACAAGGGAACCCAAAAGGTATATCATAGGGACATTGGGCAGTATCAATTTACAAAAGACAATGGTCCCTATATGTGGACAGGATAGCAAAAAATTGCCATTTCTTTGTTGTTTTGTCTTAAATGTTGTGGGTCACGGCTGTGCCCACTTGTTCTCTTGGTCTTAAAACTCTCTCTATGAACTTGATCATTTAAAATAAAATTCTTGTCCGGCTGGACAATGAAACATACTACTTATTAGGTGTATGATTATTATTTTTTGCTATCCTGTCCACATATAGGGACCATTGTCTTTTGCATATAATTATGTAGCACTGAGTGGTATTGTGTGGAGTGTCTGTTGCATTCAGTAGAGTGTAATTATGTGGTGTGTAATTATGGGGCACTGAGTGGTATTTGGAGTGCATGTTGCATTGTGTGCAGTGTAAATATGTGGCGTGTAATTAGGTGGTACTGAGTGGTATTTGGAAAGTATGTTGCATTGAGTGCAGTGTAATTATGTGGCATGTAATTATGTGGCACTGAGTGGTATTTTGAATGCATTTTGCATTGAGTGCAGTGGAATTATGTGGAGTGAAATTATGTGGCACTGAGTGGTATTTGTCAAGTCAAGTCAAAAAGGCTTTATTTCGATAAAAATTATCATAAAAGCTTCATAGTAAAAATAAACAAGTTCATTTGATTAAAAAAGAAATACAACGAGTTAATTATATTAAACTTTAAAAGATAAAAGAAGCATGTCATAGGGATTAGATTAAAAAAGAATTAAACATTTTCTTTAAGCCTTTTGCTTCTAATACACCAGGCCCACGATAAAAATTTTGAGAGGGTACAAACATACAGTGGACGTGAGTCTGACATTAAAATACGCAGTGCCTCAACATGGTGCCTAGTCCCCAGCAAGAGGCACAATTGCTTGAGCCATTTTCTTCTTGGTCGGGCATACTCCTGACACTCAAACATAAAATGTGCCACTGACTCCTGTTTGAGTGGGCACGAGGGACAGAACTCTATGGTCTGAGCTGGCGGCTTCCACCGAGATGTGAAGGTATGCAGAGGAAGAGTTCCAGTTCTAAATTTAAAGTAAAGGGACCTATCAAATGGTTTCTCAATAATGTCTAAATAGAGTTCCCGAATTGGTAAGTCCTTGAATCTCAAAAAGTCCTCCGTCAATCTGCCCAGTGTACGATTGGTACTCTTTTTGCTCAGAATCCAATTCCAGTACAAACTCTTGAGTGTTGCCTTTGGTGGAGATGCCTTGTTTATCCAGGCTTCACTTAAGCCCAAGTCACACAAAAGAGATTTCATGTCTCTTAGCCATTTAATTTTGTACCATCCTGGTAGTGACATTATTTCAGAGAGCCCTTTCGCATAGTTGTCGAGCTCCGGAACTCGCAACCAAAAGGGCCCATAGAAGTAGGGGCCGGAACTTTGCTAAGTCTTCATTAGGTCGACAACCTAGATCAAGCATTAGTGGGGTCATGGGAGTGCCTTGGGGGAGTGACATAATTGCCCTGCAGAACTTCCTCTCAGACCTTGACAACTCGTTAATTTTGCATGAGCCCCATAGCTCTGCCCCATACAGAGCAGAGCTAACTCCCTTTGCTATATAGATGTCGATGACCGGGGCTATAGGTCTTATGGCACAAGAACGTTGTTCCTTCAGAAGGGCCCACGTTACCCTCTTATGGGCTAACAACATTTTATCTAGGTGGGGGGCCCACTGCATGTTGTGCGACAAACGGATGCCTAGGTAATCAAATACGTCTACCCTCCCCAAAGGTACACCGTTCAACTTAGGGGGGCGTACAGGTTTTTGGGGGGGATTCATCAAAAGATATTTTGTTTTATCGGTATTGATTACCAGGCCCCGTTCTACACAAAAAGTCTGGAAGTTGTTAAGAAGTTTTTGAAGACCCATTGGGGATTTAGACAGGAGGAGCGTGTCGTCGGCAAAGAGAAGGGTGGGGATACGCTCCCCCACCAGGGATGGTTCGTCTGAAGGGTCTTTCAGCAGGTGCTCGACCACTCCGTTGATATACAAAGAAAAAAGGGTGGGAGCTAGAACACATCCCTGGCGAACCCCTCTCTCCACTGGAATGCTGGTGGTTTTTCTCCCCCTGTACCCCATCTAATATGGGCAAAGCTATTGTCGTGGAGCCTTACAAGTAACGATAAAATATAGTGCGGTATCCCCATATCAGTAAGGACTTTCCAGAGGGTCTCCCTAGGTACAAGGTTAAAGTCAGTCTTTAAATCGATAAATGCGAGATAAAGACTGCCTTTGCCTATGACCACCGCCTTCCAGTACAGTGGTATTTGAAGAGTATGTTGCATTGAGTGCAGTGTAATTATGTGGTGTGCCATTATGTGGCACTGAGTGGTATTTGGAGTGTATGTTCCATTGCAGAGTGTGTGAGGGTGCTGAGTGTGAGGGAATGGTGGCATGCTGCGCTTTAGATGAATATGTTTAAAAGTAAAGTGTGCCATACTGCGATTGCTAGAACAGTTAATTGTGGATGCGTTAACAATTGATGTGTGCACTGATTGCTGGTGGTGTGTGTGCCTGTAGAAATGGTGCATTGATGGCCGGTGGTGTGTGTGCCTGGTGAAAGCGTGCACTGACAGCTGGTGGTGTGTGTGGGCCTGGCCGGCTAGTGGTGTGTGTGCCTGGTGGAAGCATGCACTGATGGCTGGTGGTGTGTGTGCCTGGTGAAAGCGTGCACTGACAGCTGGTGGTGTGTGTGCCTGGTGAAAGCGTGCACTGATGGGTGGCGGTGTGTGTGTGTGTGCCTGGTGAAAGTGTGCACTGACAGCTGGTGGTGTGTGCCTGGTGTAAGCGAGCCCTGACGACTGATGGTGTCTGTGCCCGGTGAAAGTGTGCACTGACATCCGGTGGTGTGTATGCCTGGTGAAAACGTGCACTGATGGCTGGTGGTGTGTGTGTGCCTTTTGAAAGCATGCACTGATGGCTATTTCTGTGTGTGTGCCTGGCCGGCTGGTGCTGTGTGTGCCTGGTGGAAGCATGCACTGATGGCTGGTGGTGTGTGCCTGGTGAAAGCGCGCACTGACGGCTGGTGGTGTGTGTGCCTGCTTAAAGCGTGCACTGACATCTGGTGGTGTGTGCCTGGAGGAATCGTGCACTGACGGCTGCTGGTGTTTGTGCCTGGTGAAAGCGTGCACTGACTGCTGGTGGTGTTTGTGCCCGGTGAAAGCGTGCACTGATGACTGGTGGTGTGTGTGTGTGTGCCTGGTGAAAGCGTGCACTGACGACCTGTGGTGTGTATGCCTGGTGAAAGCGTGCACTGATGGCTTGCGGTGTGTGTGTGTGTGTGTGCCTGGTGAAAGCGTGCACTGATGGCTGGTGGTGTGTGCCTGGTGAAAGCGTGCACTGATGATTGATGGTGTCTGTGCCTGGTGAGTGTGCACTGACGACCGGTGGTGTGTATGCCTGGTGAAAGCGTGCACTGATGGCTGGTGGTGTGTGCGTGTGCCTGGTGAAAGCGTGAACTGACGGCCGGTGGTGTGTATGCCTGGTGAAAGCGTGCACTGATGGCTGGTGGTGTGTGTGTGTGTGCTCCTGGCCGGCTGGTGGTGTGTGTGCCTGGTGGAAGCGTGCCCTGATGGCTGGTAGTGTGCGTCTCTGGTGAAAGCGTGCACTGACAGCTGGTGGTGTGTGCCTGGTGAAAGCGCGCACTGACAGCTGGTGGTGTGTGTGCCTGGTGAAAGCGTGCACTGCCGTTTGGTGGTGTGTGCCTGGTGGAAGCGTGCACTGACGGCTGGTGGTGTTTGTGCCCGGTGAAAACGTGCCCGGATGACTGATGGTGTCTGTGCCTGGTGAGAGTGTGCACTGACGGCCAGTGGTGGGTATGCCTGGTGAAAGCGTGCACTGATGGCTGGTGGTGTGTGTGTGTGCCTGGTGAAAGCGTGCACTGACGGCTGGTGGTGTGTGTGCCTCGCGAAAGCGTGCACTGCCGTTTGGTGGTGTGTGTGCCTGGTGGAAGCGTGTACTGATGGCTGGTGATGTTTGTGCCCAGTGAAAGCGTGCACTGATGACTGATGGTGTCTGTGCCTGTTGAGAGTGTGCACTGACAGCCGGTGGTGTGTATGCCTGGTGAAAGCGTGCACTGATGGCTGGTGGTGTGTAAGCCTGGTGAAAGCGTGCACTGATGGCTGGTGGTGTGTGTGTGTGCCTGGTGAAACTGTGCACTGACGGTGGTGGTGGTGTGTATGCCTGGTGAATGTGTGCACTGATGGCTGATGGTGTCTGTGCCTGGTGAGAGTGTGCACTGACGGCCGGTGGTGTGTATGCCTGTTGAAATCGTGCACTGATGGCTGGTGGTGTGTGTGTGCGTGCCAGGTGAAAGCGTGCACTGACAGGCGGTGGTGTGTATGCCTGGTGAAAGTGTGCACTGATGGCTGGTGGTGTGTGTGTGTGCCTGGTGAAAGCTTGCACTGACGGCCGGTGGTGTGTGTGCCTGGTGAAAGCATGCACTGATGGCCAGTTGTGTGTATGCCTGGTGAAAGTGTGCACTGATGGCTGGTGGTGTGTGTGTATGCCTGGTGAAAGCATGCACTGGTGGTGTGTGTGTGTGCGCCTGGTGAAAGCGTGCACTGATGGCTTGTGGTGTGTGTGTGTGTGCCTGGTGAAAGGGTGCACTGATGGCTGGTGGTGTGTGTGTATGCCTGGTGAAAGCGTGCACTGATGGCTGGTGTTGTGTGTGTCTGTGTGTGCCTGGTGAAAGCGTGCACTGATGGCTGGTAGTGTGTGTGTGCCTGGTGAAAGGGTGCACTGATGGCTGGTGGTGTGTGTGTATGCCTGCTGAAAGCGTGCACTGATGTCTGGTGGTGTGTGTGTGTGTGCCTGGTGAAAGCGTGCACTGATGGCTGGTGATGTGTGTGTGCCTGGTGAAAGCATGCACTGATGGCTGGTGGTGTGTGTGTGCCTCTGATGGCCGGTGGTGTGTATGCCTGGTGAATGCGTGCACTGCTGGCTGATGGTGTCTGTGCCTGGTGAGAGTGTGCACTGACGGCCAGTGGTGTGTATGCCTGGTGAAAGCGTGCACTGATGGCGGGTGGTGTGTGTGTGTGCCTGGTGAAAGCGTGCACTGACGGCCAGTGGTGTGTATGCCTGGTTAAAGCGTGCACTGATGGCTGGTGGTGTGTGTGTGTGCCAGGTGAAAGGTAGAAGGAAGCGCTTTGGACTGTGTGTGAAATCCAAGAAAGAGTTCAGAATGCAAAGGCAGAGGGCAGATCGGGTTACAAGCTGCCTTTGAAGAAGATCAGGCAGCACTGGGCAACCATGCCAACATTCCAAGGAGCAGACGGTCGTTCACGTTAGAAGTGTGATGCCCTGAGGACATATGGCACTGTGAGGAGCCTGGGAGACATACGTAGACGCTAAGTGCCTGAGGAGATAAGGAGCGGAAGGAATTCCTTTGAAGTGTGATGCTGAGGCTCGGGAGAAAAGCGCGTGCACGGGCACATGCACTGTGCGTTATCCGTCTCCCAAAGCCCTTGGTTTTAAGAGTTGGTTTCATCACAATAGTTTCGAGTAATAAATTACTCGACCTAAAAATGTCTTCTAAATCTTGGAAGGTCACACCAGCATCTCAAAGGAGCTCGAGAGAGACCTGTGCCCAGAGGGGCACTGAGGGAGTCACAAGACAGCCACTTGAGCAAGGGAACCCAGCAATCCTCAAGTGGAATACTTGGCCTTAAAAATAATACTGAAGTGACATTAACATTATGTAGCTCACAGAAGAACCAGGTGTACAACAAAATAATAGAATCTAACAAAAGGGCATCGTCCCAAAAGTGGAGTTAAAGGAACACATCATCTGCAATTCGTAGCAGAGGCCCAAGTGGCAGATGTGAAGAAAAAACTTTGAACTATGAAAAAAAAGAACAGAAAACATACACACATATAAGAAGAGGTTTTTCAAGTAAAAATGGCTCCAACATTTTAGAAGGAACATAGCTCAAAGAGGAAGAGAACCTCAGTTCGACACTCCCATTGATACTCCCATAGGTACCTCCCATTGGTGTTCCCCTAGTGTAGGAGAGTAGGGTCTGCTATCCTATGGTCACCCCAATTTTTGCTTTTTGCTTCACTGGTTTTCGACTTACTGAGGCTGTGGGCCTGCTAATCAGACCCCCAGCCTGCTGTTCTCTCTCTAACTTTGTAATACATGTGCTATAGGTACATACCACAATTGTAAATGGACTCCTTGTCAGCCCCTGTACCATGCACTATAGGTGCTCAGGGCATAGGTGCCACCAAGGCCTACCAGGGGCTGAAGCATAGCTTTTGCCACCCCTGGCTGGTTCTTAAATTGACACAACTGGCTGATCACTCAGCTGGGGCAAGTGGGTGTAATCACCCCTTGCTTAGATATAGTATACCTACATCTAAACCTATATCTGGACACATATAAACCTGTGAGTCACTCCTATGGAAGGCCTTATCAATCCTGGAGGCAGAGTGCGTGGTTTTATGTGAGATGGAGTTCTGGCATGAGCTGAGCCTGTCTGCAGCTGTCGGGAACAACTCCCTAAGCTGATCGGGGATAATGCCATACCATATACTATTAAGTACCTTATAATCCTCGCGGTTATATAGCAACTTTGGTTTGGCTTTATCAAAACATGTCGTGTAAGGTGTCATACAAATTAGAATACTACCCCCTCACCAGTTCTGGCGACGGGGGTAGCATTCCACCCTTCTAAAGGGAGAAGACATGTTGCTTTACTGAAACGCTGTTGATTTTAAAAGAGCCTCAGATCCACAAAATGGATGCCTCTGCCACAGACACGGGTCTGGCCTCCTGCTGCTGACCGAAACTCAGCGAATGGTGGCCTGGACAAAGGGTTTCCTGTCGCAGGGCGGTGTTACACCACCCCAGACAGGAGATAGTGGATTGTAGCAGGGAGGTTTCAAAGAAACCAGACACTGCCTGCGGAGCACAAGGCTGCCCCTTGCATAATCCGGCCAAACCGGTTCTGGGGCACACCAGCCCCAGTCCCAGCGCGGCCTGGATCAAAGGAAAGGGGTGTATCCACCCCCTTCCTGGGTCCCACCCATAGGAGGGGACCTAGCAGGTAATCCAGCCCACCAGATTCGAATAAGAGTGGGAGCAGTGCCAATGCAACTCAGATTATCCTGATGAAACATAAGAAACGAAACTCTGGACCCTTTGTCATCCTACTCAACGTAGAAGACTGAAGAATCTCCCTTGTGGCCAAGGAGTGACCACCCTGTGCAAACAGGCACCATCCAGCACCTCGACCCTTGCTTTGTTGCAGTTCCCACCGGAACTCGACCGACAGAGATCAACGAGATCAAGCTTGCCTGCTATCCTCCAGCCCGATCCACAGTCCCTGCAGAGCTGAGACCCGTGGAGGCGACCGGAAGCGTGGGGCACGCCATCTTGAAAAGGCCACGAGACGCTGACCGTGCAGCCCACGAGTGACCCTCGAAGCTGTACACCGGGGTTTGAGAAGCCCCAACCCTGAGCTACACTTGCACCAAAGCTACCCCCTCCACACTCGACGAGTGCTGCGTGGGGCCCTTCTGCTCGTGTTGGCTCAACGTGTTGGCCCGGTCACCTGACAGCTGGCTTGTGGCCCCTGTGCTGACGAAAGTCTTAAACAGACCTGCTTTTCTGGTTGCTCCAGATTTGCACAAGCTCCTGTGAAAAGGAGCCCCCGCTCTGACCCTCCTGGTCTGAGTGAGAAGCAATCTCCCAGTTCCGCGTGGATTGCTTTTGCCAAGTGCTGTTTGCTCCAATCTTGAAGCCAACGGTGCTGACGGTGAGAGCCTGCGTGGGACAGATCGTGACCTGCTCCTGGACGTCGTAGATGCCCTAGAGCCCACGTGACAGCGGAGAGAAACCTCTCGACAACCATCTGATTGCGCCCGACATTGCCTGGTTCCATCCTGGTTCCACCCTGGTCACTGCTGAGTGACCCAGACTCTGTCCCCTCTGCTTTCAGATTCTTTTCGACTTCGATCCACCCTTGGATCACACCGGACACTTCTGCTTCCCATCGCCTGCAGCATCTTCAGCTCCAAGCACCAAGAGCCTGCGTGACAAAACCCGACGCCACTTCGACCCTGGGCACCCACTTCCTGTGGGTGAGGTAACATTGCAACGCCGGTGTTCCTACACTGGTACACACCTCTAGGGTCTGTGTCTTAAGTTTTGTTCCTCTAGGTTCCGCGGAAGTATCTTTAAACTAACCTTGTGTAACTTTTACGCACCATTGACATTGCATTGGTGCAAGCCGCACTTTACGTGCTGCACCTGAGTCCTGCGGGCTTCTCCCGACTTCAGCATTGCTAGTCCTGACTGCTCCCAGCGATTCTCTAGGCCCTAGGCCTAACCACTGTTCGATTGGTATCTCTTATACCACTTTTTTAATATATGGTTTGAGTGGCCACCCGCCCTCATCCATAATTGTGCTACTTTGTATGTTATACTGTGCTTTTGATTTAACGCTTGTGCCCCTTTGCTCATAAAGAGTACTGGGGATTAATTTAGAAATAAACACATATATTTTAATAATATATACTTGTGTGGAGTCCTTTCATTTGGTATTACAGGATTGTATGTGGTAAAACAGCTCGCTTAACACGACCTCTTAAGTTAAGCCTTTAAGGCTGCTTAGTCCATGCTACCCCTAGGATAGTTTGTCTAACAAGGTTGACTTACAACCAGACACCATAAGGGATTGTTTGGACTGATACAAGGCGGTTCCAGAATTGGAAACACCACATATCAGGCCAACTTCTCACACCTAGGTACTCCCATTAGTACTCCCATTGATTCAATCATGACTGCTGAGGTGTGAAAACCCTCCGAGTTCACCTCTGACAGTGTGAGTAAATGCCACTGTCTCCCCTTCCTGGCGAAGTAACATAGACGCCCTTACTTTCCGGAACAGACGCCTCTGTGACTGAAATACCTCACAGCGATAAGCTCTCTAGTCACGAGTGCCAGTATCCGAAAACGAAAACCTCAGTATTTCAAAAGAAATCTCGCCTTTTCAACAAAACATTCACAACACGCACCACAAAATTGTGTTTTTTCATGAAAATAAACTTCCACACGTGAAGCCCCAGCAGCAACATAGCCGTGCAAGCTTCCTCACAGTCCAAATTTCAAAGATTAACAAAATGTTCAGTACAAGTATTTCAGCAATCTATTTGTGCAACTGTGCGGGCACCATTATATAGGTAACACGATGTTATAAAATTTACAGCGCCCTGAAGTTGCAGAAGTGATGTGCGAGGCGCTATGTAAAATATACTATTAGCACGTGTCACACATTCGAACATAAGTGAAAGGACTTGCCTCGCAGTAGGTCTCCATGTCTCTGGAGTGGCTGGGTCCTGGGATGCCTCACCTCACAATTCACGCGACGCGCACTTTAATTGCGCTCAACAATGCGCACCATTTCATTAATGAAGAGCCATAGAGGCCAGGCCGGGGCCCGCGCATGCGCAGTTGAACTTGCGCACCATTTAATTCTGTTCTATTTAATTATTTGATGTGTGCACGCCATTCATTCTATTAAAAGGCCGGGTGTGCGCACCATCATGATGCTGGCTCAGAGTGAGGGGGCCCCTGGAGCGCAGCCCCCCCCCCGCAACGCGGGGGCTGCGAGGGCCTGTGTTACGCCCCTGACTACTCCAAGATAAGTAATGAATACATTATCTCTATTGACCACTCGTTCAGTCTAGAACTATATCTCAAAAACTTTTTATTTTATTTTATTCAAAAAATAGAATGCAGTTAGTTTCTGTACATTTAAAGGCCTTCAATATTTGACACTTTATTTTAGTCAAAAATAGGCCATCTTACACTTTAACAAGGGGAAAGGGAGGAGAACTCCTTGATCTAAAACTTGTGTGTGTATCTACAAGAATGTGGTAAGAAAGTATGAAAAAAATAAATCAAACATACATCCTTTCAACCTCAAGCTCAACATTCACTAACATACAATGATTCATTCGTAAAATTCATTCAATCAACATTAAAAGTTCAAAAAAGAGAGAAAGGGGAGGAAAGTTGGAAAAACTAAGTGTGAATGTCCCTGTACTTATTCTGTTTTAATAAGGGGGGGGCACAAAAACACAATGAAAATTATTCTCAAAACATTACTTTTTCGTAATAATACATATAGGCCATCAAACAAATTTTCAAATCAACATCATTAGCTAATGATTGGCCTAAAAAGAAAAGGTTGACGCGTTTCGAATCCCCAAAATTGATGGGATTCTCCTCAGGACCAAATGCGAAGTCAATCAGGAAGACACAAGATTAGACAAACCATACTATCAGTTGCATTCTCAAGCAATCCTCAACTTGACATTCGGTCGAACTTTTACTCAACAATACCTGGTAAACTTGTGCAGTTTTTTTCTTTTTGGAGGGTTTTCATCATAGACATGAATTATAGAGGAACTCACTTGTTGCAGTAGAGGGTGAAATCACACTGGAGCTGTTAATCTGCTTTGATTTTAAAGGGATGTTTCCATCGGCAAATATCTGTGGAATTAAACGGGAAGTATCTTACATGTGTCTCGATTAATCCCGTCTTGCATTGCATGTTAACAGATACTGGAGAAAAGGTCGGGTGATATTGACTAAAGAACCCGAAGACTTTTGAAACTTGCGCTGTCTGTTCGGTTTCTAACAGATAGAATGAGCCTTTTACCGTTACGACAACTGTATCTGTAAGATTGACTTTAATTCTTCCCGTTTTATATTTCGTTTTAACAAATACTGGGGAATTAGTCAGATACAATTGCCATGAAGGAGCGGAAGACTTTTAGAGCTTGCGTTGTCTATTCGGTCTCTCACAAGGAGTCTGCGCCTTTTACCATTACAACAAACTGACGTGCGATCACTGAGGCAGTTAGAAAAACTTGGATTTTGGAGGTTAGTAAAACCGTGTTTAACACGGTCCCTGTAGTGGCCGTGCTGCCGTTTGCGATATTTAAACAAACATGTTATCTAGTAACATACCCTTTGGATTAGTTTAATATCGTGAACCTGCTATCCTTGTTTTTTCAGCATTTTTGCTTTGGATGCTTTGGATGCTCCTGATCAAATTCCTCACAGAGCTCTTTCGATTTATTTCAAGTAGCACCACTGACCCCTTCGGGAAGTGTCTGTCCCAGAACCTCTATGTAAGCAAATATTACTCTCAACAACATGTAATTCATCAGCCATTGTTGATTTTTTACCTAGTCGCCACACCGACTAAACAAGTTGTTTTAATGCATTTGATTATTAAAAATGTTCTCTTTCTCTGTTTGTTTTGAGAATAGATTTGTTCTTGATTTACTTTTTGCAACATAACCAGGTTGTAATGCAATATTATTCTGTCACAGTTTTTCCTAGGGTAATCAACTATAATGCTTAAAGCTCAAGTCCTGATGATGGTTGTAGGAGAGTAGGGTCTGCTATCCTATGGTCACCCCAAATTTTTGCTTTTTGCTTCACTGGTTTCTGACTTAATGTGGCTGTGGGCCTGCTAATCAGACCCACAGCCTGCTGTTCTCTCTCTAAATTACTGCCAATGCACTCTAGGTGCATTACGAATTGGAACTGGTTCACCTTATGAGCCCCTGTATAAGTGCACCCTAGGTGCCCAGGGCATAGGTGTATCCAAGGCCTACCAGGGGCTGCAGCATGTATTATGCCACCCCTGGCCTGGCCTCCATATTTGACACAACTGGCTGATCACTCAGCTGGGGTAAGTCGGTGTAACCACCTCTTACTTAGGTACAGTATGTCTGTGCCTAACCCTAAACTGGACACATATGTTCCTATCAGCCACTCCTATGGAAGGCCTCATCAATCCTGGAGGCAGAGTGCTTGGAAATATGTGAGATGGTGCTCTAGCATGAGCTGAGCCTGTCTGCAGCTGTCAGGAACAACTCCCTAAGCTGTTCCGGGATATTGCCATACCATATACTCTTAAGTGCATTATAATCCTCGCGGTTAAATGCTATCTTTGGTTTGGCTTTATCAAAACATGTCGAGTAAGGTGTCATACGAATTGGAATACTATCCCCTCGCCAATTCTGGCGACGGGGATAGCATTCCACCCTTCTAGAGGGACACGACATGTGTGTAGCCTTAACCCCGGTTAAAGTTAAACAGAGCCTCAGCTTCACAAAATGGACGCTGCCACCACAGACACAAGTCTGGCCTCCTGCTGCTGACCGAAACTCGGCAGATGGTGGCCTGGACAAAGGGTTTCCTGCCTTGGGAGGTGCGAGCACCACCCCAGACAGGATTTTGTGTATTGGGTAGGACAGGGCTGAATAGAATCAGACATGCCCGGGGCACACAAGGTGTCCCCGTGCATAGGCCAGCCCAAACCGGTTCTGGGGCCTTCCAGCCCCAGTCCTGGCGCGGAGCTGGACAAAGGAAAGGGGGTGTAACCGCCCCCCTTCCTGGTTCCTCCCAGAGGAGGGACCTAGTAGGTGATCCACCCCCTAGATTGGAATAAGAGGGGGAGCAGTGCCATTGCACAGCAGATCATCCCGAAATCAACTTTAAACTAAGAAGAAGACTGGACTTCGACATTCTGCTGCACAGAAGACTGAAGAGAATCTCCCTTGTGGCCAAGGAGTGACCACCCTGTGAACACAGGTACCAACCAGCAACTCGACGTCTGCTTTGCCGCCGCCTCCCGCCGGAGCCCGAGCCCAGAGCCCGACAAGAACCAGATTCCCAGACCTCTCAGAGCCCGATCCACAGTCCCTGCAAAGAAGGGACCCGTGGAGGCACCGAGTGACGTGGGACCGGACCTCTTGAAAGACACCCGAAAAGCTGACTGCGCAGCTTCTGAGGCATCCTCGACGTTGTGCTTTGGGGATTGAGAACCCCCACCACCGAGCAGCCCTTGCACCGAAGATCAGCCCTCCAGCATCTCCACGATCTGCGTGGGGCCCTTTTGCATTGTGCCACTCGACGCGCCATCCCGGCCACTAGCCACGCGGCCAGCGGCCATCTTGGCGACGAACCCGAAGATTTAAACAGCAGGTCTGGTTGCTCCAGACCTACCCAAGCTCCTGTGAAAAGGAGCACCCGCTCTGACCTTGCTGGTCCGAGTGAACAGCATCTTTCAACTTCTGCGTGGCTTGCATTTGCCAAGGCCTGTTTGCTCCGATCAGGTCGCTGACACCGCCAACAGCGAGAAGCCTACGTGGGACAGCTCGTGACCGACTCCTGGACGTCCTCGACCCCGGGTATCCACGTGGCTGCAGAAAGAAGCTACCCGACAACGCCTGTTTGCACCCGACATCACCTGGTTCCACTCTGGTTCCACGGCAGTCACTGGCTAGTGACTTTGAACACTGTCCCCTCTGCTTTCAGGTCTTCACATCTACAGATCCACCCTTGGATCCACCGGAACTCTTCTCATCGAGCCGCCTGCAGCATCTCCTGCTCCAAGCACCATCGACCAGCGTGACGAAACCCGACACATCTTCGACCCTGTGCACCCGCTTCCTGTGGGTGAGGTAACTCAGCTCCGCCAGTGCTCCTGCACTGGTACACATCCCAAGGGCCTGTGTTTTAAGTTTCAGCTCCGTAGGTCACTCGGAAGGTTCCTAACTTTCTAACTTTGTGCTTTTTACGCACCATAGACTTTGTATTGAGAAGTGCGTGCACTTTGGACACTGCACCCGAGTCCCGTGGGCCTTTCCCGACTTAGCTAACTCCAGTCTCGAATAGCTCCAGCGATTCCCAAGGCCCTAGGCCTCTTCACTTTCCTCCTGGTATCCCTTATACCACTTATTTAGTATATGGTTTAGGTGGCCCCTAGGGCTCATCCATATTGTGCAACTTTTGTGTATTTTAAACTGTCTTGTGATTTAACGCTTGTGCTTCTGTGCTCATAAAGAGTCCAGGGGATTTTAATAGTTAATAAATCAATATATATTTTCAATATATATCTGTGTGGTGTCCCTTTCATTTGGTATTCAAGGGGATTGTGTATGGTATAACAGCTGGCTTCACATGCCTTTCAGAGTTTAGCCTAAGACTGCTTTGTCCACGTCACCACTAGGATAACTGGTCTACAAGGTTGAATTACAACCATCATCATAAGGGTTGCTTGGCATGGTACAAAGTGATCACTAGAACTAGTGAGCATTATATACCAGGCCAACTTCTCACATTGGTGAGCAGCGGATTGGGATCTGAGCTTGCTGTTGTTTTACCATTACAATCTTTGAGATTATCATCTGAAAGATCACACAGGTACCTGCTAGGTACATATAAAACAAGACTAGTATACTTAAGTTCTACTGAACTTAGTTGTTGTAGAGCAAAGGGAGTAGCACACCCTAGCTACAACTACTAG
This sequence comes from Lissotriton vulgaris, assembly GCF_964263255.1. Classification (NCBI taxonomy): domain Eukaryota; kingdom Metazoa; phylum Chordata; class Amphibia; order Caudata; family Salamandridae; genus Lissotriton; species Lissotriton vulgaris. Next base: position 1,314,475,412 of record NC_141689.1, read on the forward strand.
ATAGGTTTAGTAGGTAAACACCAGTGTAGGTAGATTGCAACACATCCACCCACACTAGAGCAATGTCTGGAACAGAGGGGTCCAGTGGACTTACTCCTGTTGAGAGTGACCCTCCAAGGGCACCATCCCAGTTTGCTATTTTTCCTTTTAAGGAATTGAGACAGCTTTGTGTCTTAAGGGGTCTGAAGACAGGGCCTTCCCCTACTACAGACCACCTAAGAGAGCTCTTGGATCAGTCTGAGGCTCTAAAGACCTCTAAAGCAAACCCCACAGGGAATGCTGAAGGAGGCCATCCTTCAGAGGATGACACTGTAGACACCCCTGCCCCTATCATCCTAGTAGATGAGGAAGCCTCCACCACTGGAGCTCCTCAAGTAGATGTAGAGGAAGAGGAAGAAGAAGAGGAGGAGGAGGTGGAAAGCAGTGAGTCAGATGATGACAGAGATAGTCAGGTGCTGGTCAGTAGACTGAACCAGGCTAACTTAAGTCAACTTGGGAATGAATCAGGTAACAACCCATTCAGACCCTCAGGTGGACTTAACCAGGGCCATAGGAGGAGAAGGCATCACTCAGGTGAATCCAATACCTCCCATGTCTCTAGAGGCTCTCATGGTCACTCCAGAAAGGAGATGACTAGCCCTCAGAGAAGGGAACATGAGGCCAAGATGAGAGAGGCTGAGCTTAGGATCCAGAGGCAAGAGTTAGAGGTTGCCCTGGCTAAGGAGAAACTTGCTAGAGCAAGACAGCCTAGAGAGAGTGGGGTAATAGAACCCACTGGTGGCAGCAATATCCACAAGGATAAAGACAGGTCTTTTGATAATAGAAACCTGAGTAAGATTGTGCCCCCCTACAAAGCTGGGGATGATATCCATAAATGGATTACTGCAATGGAGAGAGCCTGCAGAGTACAGCAGATCCCTCAGGAGCAGTGGGCAGCAATCTTGTGGCTCTCCTTTGAAGGTAGAGGCCGAGACAGACTCCTCACAGTTAGTGATGGGGATTCTAGAAACTACCTGGTCCTGAAGAGTGCTCTGATTGATGGGTTAGGCTTAACCACTGAACAGTACAGGTTAATGTTCAGAGATACCCAGAAGACACAGACTCAGGACTGGTCTGAATTTGTTGAGTGTGCCACTAAGGCTCTGGAGGGATGGTTGCTGGGAAGCAAGGTTACAGACTATGAAGGATTGTACAATTTGCTGATGAGAGAACAAATTTTAAATAATTGTCAGAACCAGCAGTTGCATCAACATTTGGTTGACTCAGATTTGACCTCTCCCCAAGAATTGGGAAAGAGGGCAGATAAATGGGTAAGAACCAGAGTTAAGCAAAAGAACCAGAACCAGAACCAGGGTGGTGACCAGAAGAAAACAGACCAGAAGGGTGGGGAGCAGAAAGCTAAAGACCAGAAGTCTTCAACAGGGCCCCAAACTGAGACAGAGGGTGGGTCCCAAACTTCCAAGAAGAAGAAGAAAGAAGGTCAGAAGAAACCCTGGTGTAAAACTTGTAAGAACACCTCTCACTGGACAAGTGAGTGTAAAAAGGGTGGAGCCCCCAGCACTGCAGCCCCTAAGGCACCTGCACCCACTAGTACAGTTAGCAGTGCTGGTCCTCAAGCCAAGGGTTTAGTGGGAATCACTTTGGGAACTGGAGGAGATTCTGACCTAGTCAGAACTCCTACACAGGCTGTTCTGGTTTGTGAAGGGGACCTAGATTTGGTCCCTGACATAAGTCCCAGTAATCTGGGCAAATACAGACAGACGCCTTTGATTAACAACAAAGTGGCTCAAGCTTACAGGGACACATGTGCCAGTGTCACTATGGTGACACCTAACTTTGTGGACCCTGGACAATACATGCCAGGCGATGATTACCTGGTGACCAATGCCAGCAATGTCACTACTACACATAGTGTGGCACTTGTTAACTTTTCCTGGGGAGGGGTAACTGGCCTAAAGAAAGTTGTGGTTAGTGCTGATCTCCCAGTAGAATGTTTGTTGGGCAATGACCTGGAGAACTCTCTATGGTCAGAAGTTGAGTACAGGACTCATGCAGAGATGTTAGGGATATCATCACATGTCCTTGCTGTGACCAGGTCACAGGCCAAAAAGTGCCTCTCTGAACCTCAGGTCTTGGATCCTGGAACAATGGACCAAGTACCTCCCAAGAAGAAGAACAGGAGGGTTAAGGCTGCGCCTTCCCAACTGCCTACAAGTGAGGATCAGGCTTCACAGGAAACTGATCTTGAGACCCCTGAAGGAACTGTCCCTGAAGAACTTGAACCTGATCAGGTTGAGTTTCTGGGGACAGGGGGACCTTCTAGGGCAGACTTGGGGCAGGCTCAGTTAACCAGTCCTTCTCTTGAACCCCTCAGACAGCAGGCTGCTGCTGAGGCTGCTGGGAATGCTCAAGGTGCCCATAAAGTATATTGGGACGATGGACTCCTTTATTCAGAGGCTAGAGACCCCAAGCCTGGTGCTACCAGGAGGTTGGTTATACCTCTGCAATTTAGGGGCTTCCTACTCACCTTGGCCCATGATATTCCTTTAGCAGGACACCTAGGCCAGAACAAGACTTGGGACAGGCTTGTCCCTCACTTTCACTGGCCTCACATGTCTGAAGACACCAAGGAGTTTTGTCGCTCCTGTGAAACCTGCCAAGCCAGTGGTAAAGCAGGTGGAACAACAAAGGCCCCCCTGATACCACTACCTGTGGTGGGGGTTCCCTTTGAGAGAGTGGGGATTGATATTGTTGGTCCAATGGATCCCCCTACAGCATCTGGGCACAGATTCATACTGGTGGTAGTGGATCATGCCACCAGGTACCCAGAGGCAATTCCCCTTAGGACCACAACAGCTCCTGTTGTGGCCAGGGCCCTACTTGGAGTTTTCTCCAGAGTGGGGTTTCCTAAGGAGGTAATATCAGATAGAGGTACCAACTTCATGTCTGGATATTTGACAGCTATGTGGAAGGAATGTGGTGTAAACTACAAGTTCACCACTCCTTATCACCCACAATGCAATGGGCTTGTTGAAAGATTTAACAAGACCCTAAAGGGCATGATTAAAGGATTACCTGAAAAGCTCAGGCGAAGATGGGACATCCTTCTGCCCTGCCTTTTGTTCGCTTACAGAGAGGTCCCTCAAAAGGGGGTTGGCTTCAGCCCCTTTGAATTGTTGTTTGGGCACCCTGTAAGAGGACCCCTGTGTCTTGTAAAGGAAGGATGGGAGTTACCTCTCAAAAAGCCTAAACAGGACATAGTGGACTATGTACTTGGTCTCCGCTCCAGGATGGCAGAGTACATGGAAAAGGCATCTAAAAACCTTGAGGCTAGCCAAGAATTACAAAAAGCTTGGCATGACCAAAAGGCTGTCCTTGTTGAATTTCAGCCTGGACAGAAGGTATGGGTGTTGGAGCCAGTGGCCCCAGCAGCACTCCAAGACAAATGGTCTGGACCCCATACAATTCTGGAAAAGAAGGGAGAGGTTACCTACTTGGTGGACCTAGGAACTCCCAGGAGCCCCCACAGGGTGCTCCATGTGAACAGATTGAAGGCATATGTCAGCAGGGCAGACATGGGCTTGCTCATGGCTACAGATGAGGGGCAGGAGGAAGAGAGTGACCCTCTCCCAGACCTGCTCACTCAGAACCCTGAGGATGGCTCAGTTGATGGTGTGGCCTTAGGTGGCAGCCTCACTGAACATCAGCAACATGACTGCAGACAAGTTCTACAGGCATACAGGCATATGTTCTCCTTGACACCCAGTCAGACTAACTGGTGTACACATGTGGTGGACACTGGTGACAGTCTTCCTGTAAAGAGCAAGATTTACAGGCAACCTGACCACGTCAGGGACTGTATAAAGACTGAGGTGCAAAAGATGCTGGAATTAGGTGTCATTGAGCCTTCAGAGAGCCCCTGGGCTAGCCCAGTGGTTCTGGTCCCCAAACCTCACACCAAAGATGGCAAGAGAGAGATGAGGTTCTGTGTGGATTACAGAGGACTCAATGCTGTCACCAGGACAGATGCACACCCTATTCCAAGGGCAGATGAGCTCATTGACAAGTTGGCTTCTGCCAAATATTTGAGCACATTTGACTTGACAGCTGGCTACTGGCAAATCAGGTTAGCTGAGGAGTCTAAAGCCAAAACAGCATTTTCTACCCCTAGTGGGCATTATCAGTTTGTGGTGATGCCCTTTGGTTTGAAAAATGCACCTGCCACCTTCCAAAGGTTGGTGAACCAAGTCCTCACTGGGTTGGATGACTTTTGTGCAGCTTATCTGGACGATATTGCTGTCTTTAGCTCCACCTGGGAGGATCACCTGATCCACCTGAAGGAAGTGCTTGAGGCTCTGCAGAAGGCAGGCCTCACTATCAAGGCAACAAAGTGCCAGATAGGGCAGAGCAAGGTTGTATACCTGGGCCACCTTGTAGGTGGAGGCCAAGTTCAACCACTGGAGAGTAAGATCCAGACCATCAAGGACTGGTCCCCTCCAACTACCCAGACTCAGGTCAGAGCTTTCTTGGGCCTGACTGGGTACTACAGGAAGTTTGTTAAGAACTATGGGTCCATTGTGACTCCTCTTAATGATCTGACATCCAAGAAGATGCCCAAAAAGGTTCAGTGGACAGAAATCTGTCAAAAGGCATTTGATGACCTGAAGAAGGCCATGTGCTCTGCACCTATCCTGAAGAGTCCTGACTACTCAAGAGAGTTCATTGTCCAAACAGATGCTTCTGAGTTGGGAGTGGGAGCAGTGCTTTCACAGCTTAATGTAGATGGCCAGGACCAGCCCATTGCTTTCATTAGCAGAAGGCTGACCCCCAGAGAGAAACGTTGGTCAGCTATAGAGAGGGAGGCCTTTGCTGTGGTGTGGGCCCTGAAGAAGTTGAGGCCATACTTATTTGGTACTCACTTCAAGATTCAGACCGACCATAAGCCCCTCCTATGGCTTAATCAGATGAAGGGTGAAAACCCCAAACTACTCAGGTGGTCCATTTCCCTACAGGGGATGGACTTTACAGTGGAGCACCGCCCAGGGACTGACCATGGCAACGCAGATGGTCTCTCCAGGTACTTCCACTTAGAACATGAAGACACAACTGGTCAAGGTTAGTCTAATGTCCCTGCGTTTGGGGGGGGGTTATGTAGGAGAGTAGGGTCTGCTATCCTATGGTCACCCCAAATTTTTGCTTTTTGCTTCACTGGTTTCTGACTTAATGTGGCTGTGGGCCTGCTAATCAGACCCACAGCCTGCTGTTCTCTCTCTAAATTACTGCCAATGCACTCTAGGTGCATTACGAATTGGAACTGGTTCACCTTATGAGCCCCTGTATAAGTGCACCCTAGGTGCCCAGGGCATAGGTGTATCCAAGGCCTACCAGGGGCTGCAGCATGTATTATGCCACCCCTGGCCTGGCCTCCATATTTGACACAACTGGCTGATCACTCAGCTGGGGTAAGTCGGTGTAACCACCTCTTACTTAGGTACAGTATGTCTGTGCCTAACCCTAAACTGGACACATATGTTCCTATCAGCCACTCCTATGGAAGGCCTCATCAATCCTGGAGGCAGAGTGCTTGGAAATATGTGAGATGGTGCTCTAGCATGAGCTGAGCCTGTCTGCAGCTGTCGGGAACAACTCCCTAAGCTGTTCCGGGATATTGCCATACCATATACTCTTAAGTGCATTATAATCCTCGCGGTTAAATGCTATCTTTGGTTTGGCTTTATCAAAACATGTCGAGTAAGGTGTCATACGAATTGGAATACTATCCCCTCGACAATTCTGGCGACGGGGATAGCATTCCACCCTTCTAGAGGGACACGACATGTGTGTAGCCTTAACCCCGGTTAAAGTTAAACAGAGCCTCAGCTTCACAAAATGGACGCTGCCACCACAGACACAAGTCTGGCCTCCTGCTGCTGACCGAAACTCGGCAGATGGTGGCCTGGACAAAGGGTTTCCTGCCTTGGGAGGTGCGAGCACCACCCCAGACAGGATTTTGTGTATTGGGTAGGACAGGGCTGAATAGAATCAGACATGCCCGGGGCACACAAGGTGTCCCCGTGCATAGGCCAGCCCAAACCGGTTCTGGGGCCTTCCAGCCCCAGTCCTGGCGCGGAGCTGGACAAAGGAAAGGGGGTGTAACCGCCCCCCTTCCTGGTTCCTCCCAGAGGAGGGACCTAGTAGGTGATCCACCCCCTAGATTGGAATAAGAGGGGGAGCAGTGCCATTGCACAGCAGATCATCCCGAAATCAACTTTAAACTAAGAAGAAGACTGGACTTCGACATTCTGCTGCACAGAAGACTGAAGAGAATCTCCCTTGTGGCCAAGGAGTGACCACCCTGTGAACACAGGTACCAACCAGCAACTCGACGTCTGCTTTGCCGCCGCCTCCCGCCGGAGCCCGAGCCCAGAGCCCGACAAGAACCAGATTCCCAGACCTCTCAGAGCCCGATCCACAGTCCCTGCAAAGAAGGGACCCGTGGAGGCACCGAGTGACGTGGGACCGGACCTCTTGAAAGACACCCGAAAAGCTGACTGCGCAGCTTCTGAGGCATCCTCGACGTTGTGCTTTGGGGATTGAGAACCCCCACCACCGAGCAGCCCTTGCACCGAAGATCAGCCCTCCAGCATCTCCACGATCTGCGTGGGGCCCTTTTGCATTGTGCCACTCGACGCGCCATCCCGGCCACTAGCCACGCGGCCAGCGGCCATCTTGGCGACGAACCCGAAGATTTAAACAGCAGGTCTGGTTGCTCCAGACCTACCCAAGCTCCTGTGAAAAGGAGCACCCGCTCTGACCTTGCTGGTCCGAGTGAACAGCATCTTTCAACTTCTGCGTGGCTTGCATTTGCCAAGGCCTGTTTGCTCCGATCAGGTCGCCGACACCGCCAACAGCGAGAAGCCTACGTGGGACAGCTCGTGACCGACTCCTGGACGTCCTCGACCCCGGGTATCCACGTGGCTGCAGAAAGAAGCTACCCGACAACGCCTGTTTGCACCCGACATCACCTGGTTCCACTCTGGTTCCACGGCAGTCACTGGCTAGTGACTTTGAACACTGTCCCCTCTGCTTTCAGGTCTTCACATCTACAGATCCACCCTTGGATCCACCGGAACTCTTCTCATCGAGCCGCCTGCAGCATCTCCTGCTCCAAGCACCATCGACCAGCGTGACGAAACCCGACACATCTTCGACCCTGTGCACCCGCTTCCTGTGGGTGAGGTAACTCAGCTCCGCCGGTGCTCCTGCACTGGTACACATCCCAAGGGCCTGTGTTTTAAGTTTCAGCTCCGTAGGTCACTCGGAAGGTTCCTAACTTTCTAACTTTGTGCTTTTTACGCACCATAGACTTTGTATTGAGAAGTGCGTGCACTTTGGACACTGCACCCGAGTCCCGTGGGCCTTTCCCGACTTAGCTAACTCCAGTCTCGAATAGCTCCAGCGATTCCCAAGGCCCTAGGCCTCTTCACTTTCCTCCTGGTATCCCTTATACCACTTATTTAGTATATGGTTTAGGTGGCCCCTAGGGCTCATCCATATTGTGCAACTTTTGTGTATTTTAAACTGTCTTGTGATTTAACGCTTGTGCTTCTGTGCTCATAAAGAGTCCAGGGGATTTTAATAGTTAATAAATCAATATATATTTTCAATATATATCTGTGTGGTGTCCCTTTCATTTGGTATTCAAGGGGATTGTGTATGGTATAACAGCTGGCTTCACATGCCTTTCAGAGTTTAGCCTAAGACTGCTTTGTCCACGTTACCACTAGGATAACTGGTCTACAAGGTTGAATTACAACCATCATCATAAGGGTTGCTTGGCATGGTACAAAGTGATCACTAGAACTAGTGAGCATTATATACCAGGCCAACTTCTCACAATGGTCTTATGAAATTATCTCCAAAAGACCGAAACATCGACTACTGAGTCTAATTCTGCTTGATATTCATTAACCACTATTGATTTTCATTTATTTTTGATTTGAAATCGTTGTGTCACTATTTGTTAGCAGTGTAGACTTATGTTGAGATATATCTTAGGAGCATACAAGACGCTCCCTTTTATATCCCAAATGCATTTTTCTGTACCCTACTTGTATTGTTGATTTAATTTCCCTGTTACAAAGAAAAATAACAATCTTTTTGGCTAAAAAACCTGGTTATTGTATTCTTTTACTTCTTTAATGTGTTAGTGTGGTAACATTATTGATGTGTACTTGTAAAACTTCATTCAGCCACTAACTTTTAGTAGCGTGGGTACTCAATTCATTGCAGTCCCTCTTGTGCTGTAACTGAGAATTCTTAACAAACAAACCCCTTGCTGGCCCATTTTTCAAACATTCTGATTTTAGAGGCCTGTATGCTAAACTTGATGTCCTCTGTCCGGTTATTTAGCCATCCATGAAAAGATTTCAGTTCTTCCTCATTACCTGCCCAGGTTAGGAAGACATCATCAATAAAGCGGATCCATTCGCCAATCCATTGTCTGAAGGGATTGTTTTTATAAATGAAGGTCTCTTCATATTGGCTCATGTATAGGACCGCTAATTCTGGGGCAAAAGGACAGCCCATAGCGACTCCTTTGATTTGGTAAAAGAAGTCATCTTTAAATTTAAAATAATTCTTTTTAAGGGCCATATTAGCTAGCTCCAAAATGAATTCAGTTGGTATCTTCATCGGTCGCCTAGAGAGGCTCAGAAAATGGTGACAGCTTAGAAAATGGAGTCGCTCAAGCATAGGCCTCTATTCTCGCAAAAGAGCAAAATGTGTATGCAAGAAGACATAGGATTATGCCAAAGCCAATAGCAAGCACTGCCGTTAAGCAAGATAAAGTCGGAAACAGAAAGGGACATAATCAAGCCCTACTTCGTAGCTTATTCTTACTAGGCAGGCCTACACATCACTATATTCTGTGAAAATATGCTAAATAAGACTAAGATGCTGATGGGCAACCGTCATAATCAGGCCATTCAACCATATAAATGGCACATTCATTACAGGATCCCTAGTTGGACAAAGGTATGTACCATTGCCAACTAGAGACCCCCAGATCTAACATTGGTGGTCAGCGGTGAGGATTTGGACCTGCATTTGTGTTTCATATACAGTGATTGGTGTACACTACTAGTGAGTGCAGACCAAACGCGACCACATACTTTTTTTGGTAGAATCTTTTTCCTTGGACTGTTATTTTTTCCTGAAAACTCCCAATTCTTACTACCATCAGTAAATCAGCATCTGATGCATCTATGGATCTTGACTTTGAGGAAGAGAGGTTGGAAACCTACACTTTGAAACAGCTCAAGCATCTCTGCTAGAAATTGAAAGTTGCTACACCAGACGTTTCTAAAAAGGATGACTACCAAAAGGCGCTGAGGGCCTGGGTAGAAGCAAGAAATGTCCCTGATCTTGTGGTGGAGCCAGTTGGGGATGCAGATGGGCAAATTGATAGGCCAGTGTTTCCAGTCAGGGGAGGGGTGCTGCCCCCACCTGGCAGCAGTATCTCTTCCAAAGACCTGTCCCCCAGAGAATTGGAAGACAGGGCGAGAAATAGGGCACACAAGCTGGAGATGGCTAAGCTTAAGATGGAGAGTCAGAGGGAAGCAGAGAATAACAGATTGTCCTTGAAGAGAGAGAGAGAATGAGAATGGAGCATGAGAGGATGTTGAGGGAGTTAGAGATCAAGGCGAAGGGAGTAGAGATCAATCCCTCTGGTGGCAGCGCACCATCTGTGCCTTCAGAAGGCAGGGTATATATTCCAAAGGATGTCATCAAAGATTTCCATAAGCATTAAGATATTGGGCAGTGGTTTGCAGCTTATGAAATAGCAATGTTGGCCCACCAGGTCCCTGAGAAGGATTGGGGAACGGGGTTGTGGGGCCGCTTTGTGAATGAGGGGAGGGATACTTTGTTAGAACTACCCAGTGAGAATAGGATGGCTTATGCCCACATGAAGGAAGCCCTGATGACAAGATATGGTTTGACCCCAGAACTCTATAGACAGAGGTTCAGGAATTTTAAGAAACTGGAGGGAACCACTTGGGTAGAATATGTACCTTACTTTTGCAGTGCTATGGATGGTTGGGTGAGGGGAAGCAATGTGGATAATTTTCAAGCGCTCTATGATATGATTGCCAGGGAGCACTTGTCTGCTAATTGTTTTCCAGAGCTACGCCAGCACCTTATTGATAGCAAGTTGACTAACCCTAAGAAGCTTGCTGAGGATGCAGACCGCTGGGTCAGTACCAGGGTCCACAAGGGTCTTGTCAGAGACTCTGCCAAGGGTGGGCAGGGTCCCCAGCAAAAGTATGGGGGGCAAGGGTAAACAGAGGGAGTTCCAGAAAGGGCCCCAAAGTTATTCCCTAGGGAACCAAGGTAAGGGTTCCCAGCCTCCCCCTGAGAAGAAGTCAGGATTCCCGACAGGTAAACCTGTTTATAGGGGGCCTGTTACCTGCTTTCAGTCTAAGCAGGCAGGACACCGTTGGTATGATCCCTAGTGTCCCCAAAAGGTTCAGTATGTGCCACCCCATGCACCACCCCGTCAGATGGCCAGTGTAGCCCTGGGTGGGGAGGAAAAGGGTACCCAAGGTGGGTGGGGTCCAGCAGAAATGTCCTTTGTCTCATTAGGAGACTTTGAGATTGTCCCAAAAACTCAGCTGCCTGATAACACTAAAAAATACAGGCAGTGGGTGACCATCAATGGCCATAGAGTGGAGGCTCTGAGAGACACCAGAACCAGTGTGTCAGCTGTCAAGTGTCACTTGGTGTCTGAAGAGCAGGTGGTCCCCAATGCATTCTTCCCAGTTATTGCCGCTGACAACACAGAGAGCCATTGCAAGGTGGCTCAAGTTCCCTTTGAGTGGGGGGTCTCTGGTACTCTTCAAGTAGCTATGAGGCCAGCCATGCCTGTTGATTGTCTGTTAGGCAATGATTTGGAAAGCTCCCCTTGGGCTAAAGTGGAGAAGAAGGCTCATTTAAAGATGTTGGGTCTGCCTGAGTGGGCGTGTGTGACCACACGGTCTATGGCAGCTAATGGTGTTCAAGAGATCCTGAGCCTGAAAATATGGCCCAGGAACCTGCCTTAAAGAGACGAGGTAGGGGGCGTGGGAAACCAGCCCCCATTGTTCCCACAGTCAAGGAGGAGGCAGACTTTGACGGGGATGCCCTGGAACCTACTGGTGAGCAAGTTTCTGAACTGGGGAACCAACCTGAGCCGACCCATTGGCAGCAAGAAGGGAGGCCCTCCAGGGAGGAATTTTGTGCAGAGCAGAAGTGCCTTCCTACTGGGGTTGCTTCATGACGTTCCTTTAGCTGGACATCTGGGGCATAACAAGACCTTTGAAAGGCTTGTCTCTCACTTTTATTGGCCCCAGATGCGGAAGAGTTCAGATACTCATTGTAGGACCTGTCAAACCTGCCAGGCAAGTGGGAAAAGTGGTAGTCAGTACCCCCTTTGAACGGGTTGGCATTGCCATTGTGGGGCCACTGGACCCCAAGACAGTCATGGGCAACAGGTTTATCCTGGTCTTGGTGGACCATGCTACCCGGTACCCGGAAGCCATACTGCTCAGGACAGTGACGGCCCCCGTGGTGGGACGTGCACTGATGAGGATTTTCTCTTGTGTGGGGCTCCCCAGAGAGATGGTGTCTGACCGAGGTACAAACTTCATTTCCACTTATATGAAGTCTCTGTGGAAGGAGTGTGGTGTTACCTATAAGTTCACCACTCCTTACCACCCACAAGGTAATGGGTTGGTTGAAAGATTCAACCGGACCCTTTTGCATGATCATGGGTCTTGAGGAACCAATGAGGCTTAAAAGTGGGACGTCTTCTTGCCATGCCTTCTGTTTGCTTACCGTGAGGTGCCACAAAAGTCCCTAGGGTTCAGCCCCTTTGAGCTTTTGTATGGACACCCGTTAAGAGGACCTTTGAGTCTGGTCAAGAAAGGCTGGGAGCAATCTCCCAGGAAACCTCCCCAGGATGTATACAGTTACATGCTGGCCTTCAGGAACCAGACTCAGCGATTCAGAGATCTCGCCCAGTCGAATCTGGAAGCCAGCCAGGAAGAGATGAAGCTTTGGTACGATCAGAATGCCACTCTGGTTGAGCTTCAGCCTGGACAGAAAGGTTGGGTCATGGCCCCTGTAGAGCCTTGTGCGCTCCAGGACAGATGTACCGGTCCATTTGAGGTGGTAGAGCGCAAGAGTGATGTCACCTATCTGGCACCTATCTGGTGAACTAAGGTGAACTAAGGATCCCTTTGCGGGTCCTACATGCACCTATCTGGTGAACTAAGGTGAACTAAGGTGAACTAAGGATCCCTTTGCGGGTCCTACATGTTAATCGCCTGAAGCCCCACTTAGAAAGGTCCGAAGTGGGCATGCTCCTAGCGACAGATGATGGAATGGAGGAGGAGACAGAGCTTCTTCCTGACCTCCTGTCTGCAACAGAGCAAGATGGGTCAGTGGATGGAGTCAGCCTCTCTGCCACACTGACCCCCTGATCAGCATCAAGATTGCCACCAGCTGTTGGGGCAATTCTCTTATCTATTTTCCTTGGTTCCTGGTGTCACAGAGTGGTGTGTTCAAGATGTGGACACTGGAGACAGTCCTCTTGTGAAGCACAAGGCTTACAGGGTGACTGACAAGGTCAGGGCTTACATCAAGGAAGAAGTCTCCAAGATGTTTGCTTTTGGGGTGATTGAGTCCTCAAACAGTTATTGGGCCAGCCCAGTGGTTTTGGTCCCAAAGGCTACAGCGCCTGGTGCCACACCAGAACTCCGGTTCTGTATGGACTACCGAGGACTCAATTCAGTCACCAGGACTGACGCGCACCCCATCCCCAGAGCTGATGTGCTCATTGATCGGTTAGGGGCTGCACGGTACCTCAGCACGTTTGATTTGACGTCCGGGTACTGGCAGATCGCCTTGAATGATGGGGCCAAAGAGAGGTCAGCATTCTCCACACCAGATGGGCACTACCAATTCCGGGTTATGCCCTTTGGGATGAAGAATGCCCCTGCCACCTTTCAGAGGTTGGTCAACCAGGTGTTGGCTGGACTGCAGGATTTCAGTGCCGCCTACCTGGATGACATTTCAGTGTTCAGCGCCAGTTAAGAAGAACATCTGCACCAACTCTGGGAAGTGTTGATGGCACTGCGCAAGGCAGACCTCATGATCAAGGCGAGTAAGTGCCAGATCGGGCAGGCTTCCCTGGTGTACTTGGGTCACCAGGTAGGGTGCGGCCTTGTGGAGCTCCAGCAACCCAAGATTGATACCATTCTGGCATGGGAACCCTCAAAGACTCAGACACAGGTGAGAGCCTTTTTAGGACTCACAGGGTACTACAGGAGGTTTGTCAAGGAGTATGGCAACATTGTTGCACCCTTGACTGAGCTGATTTCCAGGAAGCAGCCCAAGAATGTGAACTGGACTGACACCTGTTAGAAGGCTTTTGACGGCAATCCGACTGCCATGTGAACAGCACCTGTGCTTCAGGCACCCAACTTCTCAAAAGAATTAATTGTTCAGACAGACGCTTCAGAGCATGGTGTGGGGGCTGTTCTATCACAGATTAATAAAGAGGGCCTAGACCAACCTGTAGCCTTCATCAGTAGGAGGTTACTTCTACGGGAACAGAGGTGGAGTGCAATTGAGCGTGAGGCGTTTGCTGCAGTCTGGGCACCACTGAAGAAGTTGAGACCATACTTGTTTGGACTCACTTCCTGGTTCAGACCTACCACAGGCCCCTCAGATGGCTAATGCAAATGATGGGTGAGAACCCAAAGTTGTTGAGGTGGTCCATTTCCCTACAGGGTATGGACTTTATGGTGGAACACCGCCCTGGTACAGAACACGCCAACGCTGATGGTCTGTCTAGATTTTTCCGCCTTAGTGAAGAGAACTCCCAAGGGGAAGGGTAGTTCTCCCCACATTTCAGCTGGAGGGGAAACGTTTCAGACCTGGCATCATTGGCATGAGTCTCCCTTCTCTTTTTGACAGATTGCCTCCTCTGTTTTGATATGTTTTTGCTGGTTATATGTTTTGGGCACTGTGCCACTGCTATTCAGTGCCACAGTGCAAGTGCTCCCTATGTTAAATTGATGTACTAATTAGTGATTCCATGATTGGGTTATTTGATTTACTTGTCAGACCCTAGTACAGTGCACCATGTGTGCCCAGGGCTTGTAAATCAAATGCTGCTGGTGGGCTTGCAGCACTGGTTGTGCCACCCACAAAAGCAGCTTGTAAAGTGTGTCTCAGGCTTGCCATTGCAAGGCCTGTGTGCAGTCTAGTACTGCCATGTCGACTTGACCAGTGCACCCACTTGCCAGTCCCTAAACCTTCCCTTTGCTTCATATCAGACACCCCTATGGTAGGCCCAAGGGCAGGGTGCATTGTAAGTATAAGGTAGGACATGCCCTGGTGTGTGTAGCATGTCCTAATAGTGAATTACAGCCATTTTCGTTTTTCACTATTGCAAGGCTACCTGTTCTCCATATAAATTCCTCTGACCTGATATTCTCACCTCAGTGCCTATTCTAATCATGTGCCCCACGCTGCAACTCTGGGCAATAGCTTGCATAATCTCCACAACAGCCCCCAACAGCGCCGGGGATGCCTGGTTTTACCATTGGGGTGTCCAGGAGTGGACACTTCACAAGGAAAGCCAGGAAGGGTTCCTCAGCGGTATGAGTACAAGCGCCGGGAGACCCTTGTTGGGTAGCTGTGCGCTATACAAGTACAAAAACATTTACATTTACATTTATAGGCCAGAAGGGGCAGTTAGATTATTACATCTGATAATCCTAACTGACTCAGGAAACATGGTAGAAATTCGAATTTAGTATGCCTGAACTCAGAATGATAAAATACATCTTTTAGTAAAGTTGGTTTTAACATTCTATGTTTGAAAATACCACTTTTAGAAAGTAGGTATTTTCTTGCCTAACTATCCAAAGCCTGCCCCTGCTAGGTTGTGTATTCCTTGTCTGGAGTTTGAGTGACAGGGCTGGGGGATTCCAAGGGACAGAATGAGTCAGCTCAGTGGTGAATAGGGAGGTCTGCATCTAGATGGGAGGGAGGAGTTGCACCTGGGACCTGAATAGGGATGGGCCTTCCCTCCACAATGCTGCCTCCACCTCCAGTGGGGCGACTGATGTTTCTGCCCTGCACTGTGAAAGAAAAGAAGGAGTCCTGTAAACAGAGTGCTCAGGAACTGGTTTGGACTGGGCAGAGGCCCCTCTACCCTCATAGAACAAAGAGAAAAGTAGTATAAATATTGGGACTCAGACCCAAAACTTTAGATCACTTCTGGGAACAAGAAACCTTTTGCCAAGGAGAAGAACCAAGGAAGCTGCAGGAGTTGGACTGCCCCTGTGCCAGTGTGCTGTTTGCTGGGTTGGCCTGCAGTGGTTTCTTTATTGCCAAAGGAAAGGAGAAGGAACTTTTTAAGGACTTTCATCATTGTGAGCCTTCGAGTGGGGAATCGAACAGACTCACGGACAACGGTGTTTTGGGTAAAGATGGCTTTATTGTTTTATATAACCGCTTCTTCTGGACAGGCGCTCGGTAGTATGAAAATTCTGGACTCGTGTCATAAACATCGTCGTATCATGACACATAGCCAAATAACTAAGGCTAAATTCGATCTGAAGGACACGTATACCTTCGCTGACTCCTCTGTGACCTGGGCGAGCTGAGTCCACTGCCTGAAGCCAAACCTGTTTGGCCGGTTCCTTTCCCAGTGGCCGAATGAGATTAGTATCAAGGCAAAACATGTCATAAACCCTTCATCGCACACAAACCATGCCTAATCTTACACACACCTGTCCCTGTTTCTTCTTTATGACCTGCTTTACGAGGAGGAGGTGCCCGTTTTTATTGGGGGTACGTCAATATCTGATGAAAGTTCTGGGCCTTGACGGGTAATTGATTATGGACTGGACAAAATGAAATGTGGGCTTGTCATCATGACTCTGCTTTTTCTTTGTAGTGAAAATATGTGAATGGTCAACTGTAAAATAAGGAATGTTTGCCTGAAGCACATTATTTTGTATAAAAAGAGAAGGCTGGCTTTGTAAATTTGAGCAGTCTCCTGAGAACATACATGCTGTTGTACTTCTAGGATACCTGTTACTGGCTGCAGCCAATAAATACTGCCTTTGACTTCACCAAGAAGACTGTGTTTCTGTAGTCTGAAACAGGAAGGACTCCAAGTCTTTGGGTGTTCTCCCTGGCACCACTGGGTTCTTAAAAAAACCTGGTACTTCAGTTGGCGCCCAATGTGGGGCGGTATCAGCGGTACCGGTCCAAGCCAGAGGTTCGTGAGGAGCTTCGTGTGAAAATTCTGGAGGAAGGCCGCCACTTCATCGACCCCTGTATGTCGACGTGGTCCGAAAGTCTTTGCTGCGAGGTTCCCCGCTTCCTGACGGCTACGAATGGCTGCTGCCCTGACTATCGCCCTGTTTTGGACCCTTGATGATTGGTAGAGTGAAACGATAGACGAGTCTTCTGGTGACGTCATCGATACCTCAGTTAAGTATAAGTGGAGCGTCTCCCAGTCCTTAGTTTGGTTCTTAGTTTGGTATCCCCTTGGGATCGCTTTGTTTGGAACTTGCAAGTGCCAAAACCGAAGGACTCGTGTATTCACGAGACTATCGTATTCGATAATCCTTTGAAGTTTGAAGCTAGACTAGAGAGCGAAGATGCCTGGTCTTAGCAGACTTGGAAATTTGTTTTGTCTTAGTTGTAATAGGGATTCCCGGTTGGAGGACTCGTGTCCGGTTCCTCCGATTGGAACTCCAACCTATGAATTATATGTGAAACATGGCGTAGGCCCTATCGCATATAACGAAGTATGGATCCGATACTTCAGAAAGGATGGTGTTTTAAAATGGCCCCAATATGGTAGTTTTGACACAGAGATTTAGGATAATCTGGAGGTTAAACTTTTTAAGAAGAAAGCCCGGCCGGCGATGTTTGACTCTTTCCGCTTATGGCGTAAGGAAGCCAAACAGAAGGAAATTAAATTAGCAAAGAGAAATAGGAGAGAAAGGGGTATCTCGATAATGCAAGCTGCTACCCAGTTTAAGGATAATGAAGAAGAACAGGCAAGTGAGCAGTTGCACAGGCAACGTAAAATGGCGATTGATAAATGTTATCCAGTTTTGCCGCCTCTTCAGCAAGATGCAGCAAAAGAACTTGAAAAAGATCCTTTAATGTCACATTTGTTGAGCTCGCCACCCCCTTATGCCCAGAGTGCCACAGCACCTCCACAACCTTTAGTTGTGCAACCTCCGATTATTGTGCCTCAGGTTCTTCCACAACCGCCAGCTCCTCTTCAAGTGGCCTCTACTATTGTGGCGCAGCCCCCTCAAGGGCCGCCGACTTTGATACCTGCTCCATCTATACTTCCTACGACTCTGCCTACGGCATCGACTGCCTCTTCTGGTGCTCCTTCTGATACTGCCTCTGCCTCTGTTTTTCCTCCTGTTCTTTCGTCAACTCCTCCTTCTGTTCGACAGAGAATGACTGATACAGTCGTTAACCTTCTATCTCCTTTCTTTGGAGCAGCAAGTATGACCGGGAAACCCACTGCCGGTAGCTGTGCGCGGTAAAAGTTCAAATAAATAAATAAATATGACCCCTGTTTCAACACACAAGCAGTTGCGTAGTCAATTGCCTGACTCTAGAGAGCGGGAGATATTGGATCATTTGGCACATAAATGGGTTACAGACCCGATAAGATACGAACTAGAATCTATTATGGATGTCTTCCATCAGTGGGAAGCATCGAAACAGAGATACGTTTTTGAGAAAATGTGGGTTTTCCTTTACGAGGAATTGGAGGGAAATAATTTGGAATCCAATATGTCTGAGTTGTATCGTGTACGGTTTGAGTTTGCAAAAGGCACAATTGTAGGTTCTGATGTTAAGAAAGCAGTTGCAACATTTTTATCGTTTAGAATTGAGAGTATTTCCCAGTCGTTGTTTGAGTCCGATTTTTCTTTTGAGAAGAAGGCAAGACAATATCCCATGAGAGAGGTTCCCCCAGTTTAGAGGGAAGGGGACGCAAATGCTAATCCCGCCATTCCGCCAAATTTTCAGCGTTTGTGGGTACATGTTCCATGGAAGCGAGCTGAAGTTTTGGCTCTTAAACAGACATTGCCTGACCCCCGTAAAAATCCTGCAGGATATTACAAAGAATTATCACAGACTGCAGGCTCCTGCATCATGAATTTAGCCGATATAGACATGTTGTTTGGAAATGTCGTTCCACAGCCTTTATGGGGAAAGATTCGTCATGCGGATCATGATCAAGAGTTAGGCGACACATGGGTTAATATTGCTGCTGCTGATGGCAGACAAGTTGGTGGTGCTAAGCCCGAGCCTTTAGTAGCAGAACTTCCTGGTAGGATTATTACGTATATGAAGACTTTAATGCCCGAATTGCGTGTTAATTGGGACAAGTTGTCTGCATGCAAACAGAAGAAAGATGAGACAGTGTCTGACTTTTTCACGCGGTTTGAAGAGACTTTCGTAGATCATAGTGGTCAGGATATGGCTACTGAGGGTGGCCAGAGATTGTTTGTTGACAAATTTGTACATAATTTGCTTCCTGAACTGTGTAATAAGTTGAAGGATTCTGAGAGTGCTTGGGCTGTTTCCACGTCAGCACAGATTTCAGCTACGGCCCAGTACTATGAAAATAGGCGCAAGGATGAGTTAGAGAAAGCGGATAAAAAGACTAAGGAATTGAAGACTAAAGTTCTTCTACAGCAAGCTTATCCACCACGTACTAATAATCAGCACGATTATCAGCAACCTCAGCAATATTCGAGGAACTCGCAAAGAAATGAGTCTTCTCAACACCGTTTACCGTATGGACCCAATCAGTGTGCGTATTGCAAAGAAGAGGGTCATTTCAAGAGTAGTTGTCCGGTTTTGTTACAGCGTACGAATGGTGCTTCTGGTGCAAGAGGTCGAGGTGTTCAACAAGCTCCTAGAGGTAGGGGACGTGGAAATTTCCCCCAGAACGCTCGTTCCTTCCCGCCTCAGAATTCGATGAATAGTTTCGACCAGCAGAATAACGCGTTTGCTAGGACGGCTCAATACTATGCTGATGACTACTATGCAGAAAATGAGAATATGGAAGGTGATGATTGCTAGGACAGCCATGGACAAAGAGAGGGAGTTGTTTCAGTTCCAGTAGATCAGAGTGGACCTTATGTTGAGGTGATTACATCAGGTGTGTCAGAACCTTTTCTGTTGGATACTGGTGCTACAAAGAGTTCTATTATGCACTCAAAACTCCCTGGCGCACCTTTGTCTGGCGAAATGAACGTTTCAGTAGGTTTTTCTGGCGCCCCGGTTAGGAACCCGATTTCTAGTCCTATGTCCCTTTCTGTTGGACCTTGTGAATTCGAAGCACCCCTTATTCTTACAACAGGTTGTGGTGAAAACTTGTTGGGATTGGATCTGTTGAAAAGGTTATATGCAACTTTGTACTGTTCTCCTTCGGGAGTACAACTTACACTGGGTAAGAAAGTGGTTTCTCCAATGTATTTGTCGAAGGATAAACTTCCGACAGAATTGCCTTCTCTTCCGGATATTCTTTGGGCTACTGGTCCTAATGATGTGGGTCTCTTGGAAATAGCACCATATGTTGTAACATTGAAAGCCAATGTTAGAATGCCGCGTATTCTCCAATACAAGATCTCTAGAAAAGGTGAAAAGGCGTTGTGAGCGATCATTTATGATCTGATTGAAAAAGATGTAATTGAAGAGACAAGAGGCAACGTTTGTAATAGTCCTGTTCTGCCGGTTTTGAAGAGTACTGATCCTTCCCAGCCACCTGTTTACAGGTTTGTGATTGATCTTAGGGAGGTCAATAAAATAGTTGTGCCACAGTTTCCAGTTGTCCCTGATATCACTACCCTATTGACTATGATTCCAGCTTCAGCCACTTGGTTCTCAGTGATTGACTTGAAGAATGCTTTCTTCAGCATCCCGATTGCCGAGGAGAGCAGGGATATTTTTGGCTTCAGTTTAGGAGGCCGAAGCTTCCGCTTTAAACGCGCTCCTCAAGGCTACTGTGAAAGTCCATCAATATATAGTCAGGCTTTAAAAACACAGCTTGATACGATTGTTTTACCTGACGGCGCTACCCTTATTCAGTACGTCGACGATTTGCTAATCGCTGCAGATACTGAGGAGATTTGTAAAGAAGCCACATTGTCGTTACGTCATTTGTGTGATCTGCATCACAAAGTCTATCTTTCAAAATTGCAATATTGTCGACAAGAAATGACCTACTTAGGTCACCTCTTATCGAAGGAGGGAAGGAAACTGACCCCAGAAAGAATTCAGGCAATTGCAAAATTGAGTGTCCCAAGGACACAGAGAGAAGTGCGTGCTTTCTTGGGCATAACATCATATTGCAGACAATGGATACCGAATTTTTCCTTGTTGGCCAAACCTTTGGTGGCATTAACTTGTAAAGATACACCGAATCCCATTCCGTGGTCTGAAGAGTGTCAGAAAAGTGTTTCCGAACTGCGTGATGCATTGTGTTCGGCTCCTGTGTTGGGTACTCCTGACTACAGTAAGCCCTTTACATTGTATGTCCATGAGAAAGAAGGTTGTGCAATGTCAGTTCTGACACAGTCTTTTGGGGACAAACAGCGTCCATGCGCGTATTTTTCGTCGACTTTAGATCCGGTAGCTAAGGCGTTGCCGAGTTGCTTGAGAGCCACTGCGGCAGCAGCTGTTTCTATTCGACAGTCTGCTGGGTTAGTGATGAATAACATGTTAATTGTGATGGTCCCGCATGCAGTGGATATTCTGTTAAACAGAACAAAGACACAGCACTTAACTAGTGCTCGATTGTCAGGTTATGAGCTGACACTGTTAGCGAGTCATGTGCACATAAAGAGGTGCAATACGTTGAATCCAGCCACGTTATTGCCGATTTCAGTAGAGACAGATGAGGTCGAAAAGCATGATTGCTGTCTCAGGACAGAAGAAGAAACGAAAGGGAGGATAGATCTTAGGGATACTCCTCTTCCAGAATGTGATGGTACTTTGTGGGTTGATGGTTCGTGTTTCAAGTTGCCGAATGGTGATACGACTGCAGCATATGCTGTGACGACTTTGCATACGATTGTTGAAGCTGCGCATATCCCACACAATTCAGCGCAAGCAGCAGAGTTGATTGCACTTACAAGAGCGTGTGTGTTGGGATAAAGGAAAACGAGTGAATGTGTACACGGACAGCCAGTATGCATTTGGTGTGGCTCACAGTTTTGGACGATTGTGGAAAGAACGTGGGTTCCTGACTTCGCATGGTACTAAGATTCAGCATGGTCAGTTGGTGAATGAGCTTCTCGAGTCACTGACCTTGCCGTTACAAGTTGCGATTGTGAAATGCAGTGCACACAAAAAAGTTACTGATGATGTTGGTTGCGGAAATGCGTTTGCAGATGAAGTTGCGAAAGAAACTGCAAGGAATGTAATGAGTCGAATGTATGTTGCAGGCCCTGCAAGATGGGTTGGTGACGTTGGTATGTGTGAAGATACGATTGAGAGCGTGAAATCCATTCAAGCTGAAGCTAGAAAGAGAAAGAGTTGAATGAATGGAGAGAAAGTAAGGGTAGATTGGACTTGAATGGCTGTTGGACTGATTTGTCCGAGCATCAGCGATGGTTGTTACCCGATGCGTATGTGCTTGCAGTGGTGACAATGGCTCATGGAATGGCTCATATCAGTGTGAAAGGGATTTGTAAGTTGTTAGCTCCAGTCTGGCAAAATGCTGGAATTCCTAAGTGTGCAGAGAATGTGGTCAAGAATTGTATGGTGTGTCTGAAATACAATCCTGGTAGGGGAACCCCAACTCCAGCTGGTCATTTTGCGCCTCCAACGTATCCGTTCGAGGTTTTGCAGCTAGATTTCATCCACATGGAAAGGTGCAACAATTTGAAATACGTACTCGTTGTTGTTTGTGCCTTTTCAAGATGGTAGAAGCATATCCCTTAAAGGACAATACTGCCTTATCTACAGCTTAAAGCCCTTGTCCAAGAATTCTTTTCAATTTCAATATTTGTAGGGCGCAACAGCTACCCAGAATTGGAATGCCGAGAATGGTTTGGAGTGATAATGGGAGTGAATTTGTGGGTCGAGTGATGAAGAAAGTGTGTGAAGGGCTAGGCATTCAACAGAAATTCCACGCTGCAAATCACCCCCAATCAGCTGGACTAGTAGAGTGCTATAATGGCACGCTAAAACTGAAACTGGCCAAGATTCAAGCGAGCACTGGTCTTAAATGGCCTGACGCTCTGCTCTTAGCACTCCTATCAACGAGAATGACTGTTCACTCGCGAGTGGGACTTAGTCCCTATGAAATTGTGTTCGGCCGCCCGGCCAACATATGGGGAGTGCCAAGGCCAACCAGGTTTAGCGAGATCGAACACCCTGTACTGCTTGATTATTTGTATGAATTGACGGCTAAATTGCGTGTTTTACACCAACAGGTCCACGACACTCTGCCTCAGGCCTCGGAAGCTCCAGGACATCCGATCGATCCTGGATCCTGGGTGCTGATTAAATATTTTCTGCGAACAAAGAATGCCCAGCCCCGGTGGACCAGCTCTCATCTAGTCCTTCTCTCAACAAGATCAGCTGTTCGTGTGGAAGGGAAGAAACACTGGATCCACGGCATTCATTGTAGGAGGGTCCCACTGCCTCTTCCGTACGACCGTAGGGTCCAGGAGGGGATCGCTGACTCTGAAAGTGAGACTGTGCCTCGTTTTCTACCTTTTAGCGATGCACGTGTAAAAGGAACAATTTCTGAACAGGAAAGCGACAAAATCTTGCAAGAAGCTGTGCCTCCGTCAATTCGATTGAACACTACAGAGCCTGAATTCTTATTCCAAGACCAGACAGCACCTGGAAGAAACCGTTACAATTTGAGGCCGAGAACTATGACTATGGACAAATAAAATATTTCTTTTTACTTTTTTTGTGCAGCTCTCTCATCTGAGAAACTTGCTCATTTTTGTTTTTCGAACCGCCATCCGGTTCTGCTGCTAGGGTCGCGGTTGCCCAAGTCTTTGGAGTGCAGCTGAAGACGTTAGGTCAACAGTTCTAGTCGGTCTAAGGGAGTTGCCTTGGACTGACAGAAGCACTCTTTAGCATAGAACACCCTACCAC
This sequence comes from Lissotriton vulgaris, assembly GCF_964263255.1. Lineage (NCBI taxonomy): Eukaryota > Metazoa > Chordata > Amphibia > Caudata > Salamandridae > Lissotriton > Lissotriton vulgaris. The sequence goes on from NC_141689.1 coordinate 1,314,498,638, forward strand.
CGCGGGCAGCAAATTAGAGCGGATGGAGTTTTTCAAGATGGAGAGACCTGCCAAACAAATGAACTTTAAAGACAAAATGTGTATATTGATGACGAAGAAAAGATCTTTGATATTTTGTATTTTCATGTTGCTTGGTGTAATGACGTTTTTAATAGGATATGTTTTATTCACTTTTCAAGTGACATTTGCACCCACTACACAGCCCATACCTCCTCCTACTGTTTCCTCGCACTCTTTTCACCCTCTGCCTGAACATGAGTCCTCTAGAAGATTAGAGTTTATTAATAACTCTTTCATTCAGCTTTTACACCAACACCAATTAGTAGTAAACACAACTAACTGCTGGGTGTGTGGTCTTATGCCGCATACGACAGACAAGGGTATCCCATACTCGGTCTTACCATTTAGCTACAATGGTTCTTTGTGGGCGTTTCAGACGATGTTCATATTTGCCATCGAACCATATCCCCCACGTTCCACAAAAAGTAACTCAAGCAACAAAGCATTGGTAGTAGGAATAATTGCAAATATGAGCAGAACAATTGACTCGTACAGAACGATTCCTAGAGATGAGTTGCAAGCTTACGGTAGATGGAATATAACAAAATATGGAGTTGCTTTGAGTGAGAACCAGCGAGCAAAGAGATCCTCCTCAATTTGGATTGTACCCCATCAGGGTCACCTATGTCTGCAAGGTAATGGCAAAAATCCCAGAGCTCAGTTGGGGAAGAGCGTCTGCACTGAAACATATGTTTTTGCATCTCGAAATTCCCCTTCGTTCCTAGCAGCTAAGGGTACTTATTTCATCTGCCATGATAGGGCCTATACATGGTTGCCCCCTGACTTCTCGGGCACATGTTTTGTCTCGTTCCTGTTGCCTCCCACCTACACGGCCGCAGCAGATTACCATAGGACAAGGATAGTTAGAGGTGTCATCAGTAAAGAAGACACTGCAGGACAAGAATTCGGAGATTTTGTAAAGGGTTTTCTGCCGTTTTGGGGCCTATGGTGAACAGCAGGAACATAAGGCAATTGACAAGGGTGGTTGAATCCACTATAGTTGAAACTGCCGGTGCCCTTAGTAATTTGACTGCTGAGCTCCAGTCGGATCGCCTCATGATTCTTCAGAACAGGGTCGCGTTAGATGTCATACTTGCAGACCGAGGTGGGGTATGTAAAGTGAGCCAATCAAGTTGCTGCATTTTCATCCCAGACAACGCTCCAACAGTATACCAAGCCATTTCCAAACTGCATAAGATCTCTGTTAGAACTGGGGGTCTCTGGTTGGCAGAGGTAAGTACCTTAGACCAAGTAGGGACCCTTGCTTCTAGTCAGGGTGAAGGAATAGCCCTCTGAGATAACCCCTGCTCACCCTCTAGGTAGCATGGCGCGAGCAGTCTAGGCTAAACAGAGGCAATGTGGATAACACTTGCACTTAACACAACAATAATCCCCAATCCACCACAAACTGAGACCACACAGGTAAGTATATTTTATAAAAATATATAACTTTATCTAGTTTCAGCAAGGTACATCAAGCAGTTGCACGATAATTACTTCATTCTAAAAACGTAGCACTTCTTCTCAATGGTTGCACTTAATCTTTAAGGGGGGTACTTGGTTTCAGGAAGTTCGTATAGTAAAAAGAAATGTCTCAAGTCACTTAAATCAGCAGGTAAAAATATTGCCACTGATTCCTAATTAATCTGCTCTCAAAGCGAGCCAGGACAACAATGTCAGCGCTTAAAGTAGCCAAGTCGATCTGCCCCCAATGCCAGGAATGCCAAGCGCTACAAGCGCGTCTCACCCGAGGGCTGGGGGGACTGCTTTTCCTTCCCACGGCACTTCCTTCGGCCTCAGGCGAGCCTCCTTTGCCAGCGCTCACTCGCGCTCGTGCCCGGCCGGTCTCAGCAGGCTCTCCGCCCGCTCCCAGTCTCTCGGGGGCGGCGAGGAGCAGAGACGGCAGGCCGGGGGCTCGAGCACTCCTACAACTCCCTCGGCGAGGACGGGTCAGTCTTCCCCGGGCCCGGCGGTGATTACGCAGGCAGACGAGGACCTTGACGGCGGGAACCAATCCTGTCGCGGCACTTTTGCCGAGCCTCCCGTGACGACACCGTCACACAGGGGGAATCAGCCAATCCGGTTGCGACGCTTCTGCCGAGCCTCCTGTGACGTCACCGCCTGCTCTGGAGAAATCGACCAATCCGGTTGCGGCGTTTCTTCCTCAGCCTCCGGCGGCAGCCAACCACAGCGCGGCCCCTTCGTGGCTGCAGGCAGACCCTCGGGGGTGATTTCAGGGCCCGGGCCCGCGGCGATGCTGAAGCGGGTCAAGCGGAATTAACCCCCGCCACGCTGGAAAGCTTCAGCCCCCTCTGGCCCCCACAAGCACGTGTCGAGGCACACGTCGATCTCGAGATACAGCAGTTAGCAGACAGCGCGGCGCTCTCCAGCAGAACAGAGAGCAGCCAGCGCGCTACACGGGGCAATCAGCAGGGCTTAGTCCAGCAGTCCCCGAGTTTCACTGCACACAGCAATTTCTTGATCTCCTTCCCACACAGCAGCTCCAGGGGGGGGGCACAGCAGAGTCTTGTTATCCTTGGGCAACCTTTATGTTCCTGGGTTGCAGACAGGGAGCCAGCTCTTCTCAGGCCCTTGGAGATTCAGGTTGCATACACAGCACACAGCAAAGTCTTGGCAGTTTCAAGCAGGCAGGGACACAGCTCACAGCAAAGTCCCTTTCTCCTCCTCAGCTTTCAGTTGCAACAGCAGAACAGGTCAGCCCTTAGAGCACACAGCAAGGCAATCTTCCTTTTAGTTCTCCAGCCGTCCTTCTTCCAGCAGAGGTTCCTTCTTGATTGTAGAATTTTAGAATCTACTTCTGTAGTCAGGGGTCCTTCCCTTATACCCCTGAACGCCTTTGAAGTCCTTTGAAGCCTTGGTGCAAGGGGGCCCTGAGCGCTGGAATGTTTCTGGTGTTGTTCTTCCTGTCAGCTTCAGGGCCAGAGGTGACAGTGGGCCGGCAGGGGAGTTAGCCAGCACGGTGGTCAGGCAGACACAGCCCAGCACTACCAGGCGCTTCTTCGTCCCCTTCCCCGGGCAACAGATGTCGCCTTTCACCCCTGGGCTGACTCCAACCCCCTCCGGGGCCCTGCAGCTCCTGTCACGCAGGCATTCCACACACAGGCCCAGGCACACAGAAAGGTTTATACAAAAGAACAGCCACTTTCTAAAAGTGCTATTCTCAACCCCAGGATCCAAAAACAACCTTCACTAAAAGATGTGTAATTTAATTCTGAGTTCAGGGATATCTTTCATTGATGTTCCATCTTGTTCCTATAGGAAGATAGGCTGGGGTCCAATGGGACCAGCCTCCCCCATGTTACCCTAGGGAGCCATACAGCCCTACAGCAGTGAGCACACAAAGTGGCTCCTGCTCTCTACCAGAGCATGTTACATGCACTAGTACATGCTCTACCCTATCCATACACTGCACCCTGCCCAGGGGGGTACCTTGAGCCTTCCATAGGGGTGGCTGATGTGCACAGACAGGGGAGGGTTAAGCCCAGCCAGTGGGGACACTGGCCAGGCGGACATGGCAGTCCACTGACTGCACACAGGCCCTGCGCTGGCAGGCCTGAGACACCATTTTAGAGCTACTCATGTGGGTGGCGCAATCTGCGCTGCAGGCCCACTAGTAGCATCTGTCATCACCAGCCCTGGCACACACAGTGCACTTTACTAGGGACTTCATGGTGATACAAATATGCCAATCAGGTATACCCAATCAATATGACAATTTACAGAGGGAGCACTTACCCTCTGACACTGATCAGCAGTGGCAGAGGGTCCACAGCATCTAAATCAGCAAAAACGAAATCCAGCACAGCATCAAAAATACATGAGTCAGAGGCAAAAAGATGGGGAAAAACCACGCCAAGGATGTCAGGTCTAACACGTGTCCCCTCCAGCTGAAAGTGGGGAGAACTACCCAACCTCTTGGGAGTCCTCATCACTAAGGCGGAAGAATCTGGACAGACCGTCAGCATTGGCGTGTTCTGTACCAGGGCGGTGCTCCACCGTGAAGTCCATCCCCTATAGGGAAATGGACCACCTCAACAGTTTTGGATTCTCGCCCCTCATATGCATTAACCATCTGAGGGGCCTGTGGTCGGTCTGAACACGGAAGTGAGTCCCGAACAGGTAGGGCCTCAGCTTCTTCAGAGCCCAGACCACAGCGAAAGCTTCCCTTTCGATATCACTCCATCTCTGTTCCCTGGGGAGTAGCCTCCTACTAATGAAAGCCACTGGTTGGTCTCCACCCTCATCATTGACCTGTGAGAGTACTGCTCCCACGCCTTGCTCTGAAGCGTCAGTTTGTACAATGAACTCACTTGAAAAGTCAGGTGCCTTAAGCACCGGGGCTGTGCACATGGCAGTCTTGAGGGTGTCAAAAGCAGTTTGACAGGCCTCAGTCCAATTCACTTTTCTGGGCTGATTTCTAGATGTCAGCTCTGTCAAAGGGGCTACAATGGTGCCATAACCTTTGACAAACCGTCTGTAATACCCGGTGAGACCTAAAAAGGCTCTCACCTCAGTCTGGGTCTTGGGGGGTTCCCAAGCCAGAATGGTATCAATCTTTGCCTGTAGGGGCGCCACCTGGCCGCTCCCCACCTGGTGTCCCAAGTACACCACAGATCCCTGCCCTATCTGGCACTTACTGGCCTTGATAGTGAGGCCTGCCTTCTGCAGAGCCTTCAACACTGCGCAGAGGTGTTGCAAGTGTTCCTCCCAAGTGGAGCTGAACACAGCAATGTCATCCAGGTATGCTGCGCTGAATTCCTCCAGCCCTGCTAATACCTGGTTGACCAGTCTCTGGAATGTGGCCGGGGCATTTTTCAACCCAAAGGGCATGACACGAAACTGGAAGTGCCCCTCGGGTGTTGAAAATGCTGATCTTTCCTTGGCCCCCTCAGTTAAGGCAATCTGCCAGTAACCTGAAGTCAAATAAAAGGTGCTCAGGTACCGGGCAGCTCCCAACCGATCCACCAGCTCATCAGCTCTGGGAATGGGGTGCGCATCTGTCTTGGTGACCGCATTGAGCCCAGGGTAGTCCACACAGAAACAGAGTTCTGGGGGGCCACCAGGTGTAGCAGCTTTCTTAGGCACTAAGACCACTGGGCTAGCCCAGGGGCTGCTGGAGGGCTCAATTACCCCTAGCGCTAACATCTTAGAAACCTCTTCTTTGATGCTAGCCCTGACCTTGTCAGCCACTCTGTAAAACTTCTGTTTCACAGGCAGGTTGTCACCGGTGTCCACATCGTGGACGCACCACTTGGTGACACCTGGGGTCAGGGAGAACAGGGGGGCGAACTGACCCAAGACTTGGCGACAGTCCTTCTGCTGCTCTGGGGTCAGGGTGGGGGAGAGGACCACGCCATCCACTGACCCATCCTGCTCTTTGACTGCCAGGAGGTCAGGGAGAGGATCACTATCCTCCTCCCCTCCAGCATCTGTAGCCATGAGCATAGTCACTTCAGTCCTCTCAAAGTGGGGTTTGAGGCGGTTCACATGTAGCACTCTCAGGGGTTGCCTGGGAGTCTTCAGGTTAACCAAATAGGTAACCTCGCTCTTGCGCTCCACCACCTCATATGGCCCTGACCATTTGTCACGGAGCGCACAAGGCTCCACCGGCGCCATCACCCACACTTTCTGTCCAGGTTGGAACTCAACAAGAGAGGTGTTCAGGTCATACCACCTCTTCATTTCCTCCTGGCTAGCCTCCAGGTTCTCTTGAGCGAGCTTCCTGAAGCGCTTAGTCTGGTTGTGAATGGCCAGCACATAGCTGAACACATCCTGAGGGGTTTTCCCACGGGATTTCTACCACCCCTCCTTCACCAGAGTAAGAGGCCCTCTGACAGGGTGGCCATTCAGCAACTCAAAGGGACTGAACCCTAAGGATTTCTGAGGCACCTCCCTGTAGGCAAACAACAGGCATGGCAACAAGACGTCCCATTTCCGCCTCATGGGCTCCTCTAGGCCCATGATCATGCCCTTCAAGGTGCGGTTGAATCTCTCAACCAACCCATTTCCTTGAGGGTGGTAAGGAGTGGTGAATTTGTATGTCACCCCACACTCCGCCCACAGGGACTTCATATACCTAGAAATGAAGTTTGTCCCCCTGTCCGAGACCACCTCCCTGGGAAATCCCACCCGGGAAAAGATCCCCATCAGGGCACGGCCCACCACTGCGGCTGTGACTGTCCTGAGCGGGATGGCTTCCGGGTACCGAGTGGCATGGTCCACCAAGACCAGGATAAACCTGTTGCCTAGGGCTGTCTTGGGATCCAGGGGCCCCACGATGTCAATGCCCACCCGCTCAAAAGGGGTGCTCACCACGGGAAAGGGTTGGAGGGGTGCCACGCACTTCCCTCCGCTCTTGCCACTGGCCTGACAAGTCTGACAAGACTTACAAAAGGCAGCGACGTGCTTCTTCATCTGGGGCCAGTAGAAATGGGTGACAAGCCTGTGATAGGTCTTGTCTTGCCCCAAATGTCCTGCGAGAGGCACGTCATGAGCCAGACCCAGTAGGAAGTTCCTGAAGCGCTCGGGCACTACCAGCACTCGGGCTGCACCGGGCTCAGCGAACTTAGGCTCACTATAAAGTAAGTCATCCTCCCAGTAGATCAAATGCTCCTTGGACCCCAGGCCTGCGGCCTGGTCGGCAGCCTGCTGCCGCACACCAACGGGAGAAGGGCACTCCTTCTGAGCCTGGCAGAATTCCTCCCTGGAGGGACCACCATCTTGCTGCCACTGGGACAGCTCAGGCAATTCCCCTAGTTCGGCCACCTGCTCCCCTGTAGGTTCCACGGCATCCCCCTCTGGGTCTGCCTCCTCCTGGACCGTGGGAACAGTGGGGGCCGGTTTCCCGCGCCCTCTACCCCTTCTTCTCTTGGCAGGTTCCTGGGCCATTGTTCCAGGCTCCAGCTCTGCTAGACCGCCCTCTCTGGCTGTCATGGCCCGGGTAGACACACAGATCCACGCAGGCAACCCCAACATCTCCAAGTGAGTCCTGTGCTCTACATCTTTCCATGGAGAGCTCTCCAGGTCATTACCTAATAGACAATCTACAGGCAAGGCATCACTTACAACAACTTCCAATGTACCGGAGACTCCTCCCCACTCAAATGGAACACGTGCCAACTTGCAGAGGCGCACTGAGCTGTCAGCTGCCACCACAGGACGGAGTACCTTGGGAATGATCTGCTCTTCAGACACCCATTGACACCTGACAGATGTCACACTGGCCCCTGTGTCTCTCAGAGCTTCTATCTCCTTTCCATTGATGGTCACCTTCTGCCCATATTTCTTAGTGTTTAAGGGCAGCAAGGCTTCCGGGGCCATCTCTTGGTCTCCTAAAGAGACAAGGGTCATCACTGCTAACCCCTCCTCCCCACTAGAAATCAAATCCCCTCCCAAAGCTACACTGGCCAACGCCAGTGCTGGGGCACCAGAGGGTGCTGGAGGTTTCTTTGGACATTTGGGGGCAATGTGCCCCACCTCCCTACACGAATAGCAAGTAGGTGGGGTCTTTTTGTCCTGTGTGCCTTTATGGGGCCAGGACTTCTTAGACTTGGGGGGTGTAGACACCTTCTCCTGGGAACCAGTTTGGGGCCCTTTAGAAGACTCCTTTTGATTACCCTTGTCCCCCCCACTCTTCTGCTGGGGACCCTGTCCACCCTTGGCTGGGGTACTTACCACCCCCTTGTGGACCCTGGTGCTAGTCCACCGGTCCGCCTCTTTAGCAAGCTCACTGGGATCAGTTAACTTGCTATCCAAAAGATGCTGGCGCAGCTCTGGGACACATATACTACTTAAGTGCTCCCTACTAATCAAGTGACACAACCCCACATAATTAGTAACCTTGCTGCCCTTTATCCAACCTTCCAGTGCACGCGTGTACATACTCACACACTCCACCCAAGTACTTGAATCAAGCTTCTTGAAGTTCCTAAACTTCTGGCGGTACTGTTCTGCAGTGAGCCCATACCTGAGGCATAAAGCCTCCTTCATGTCGGGGTAGGATAAAGTACCTGCTACCTCTAAGGGTGCCAAGACATCCCTCCCAGAGGCCTCAAAATGCTTCCACAATCCTGCCCCCCAATTCCTCTCAGGCACTTCATTCATCTTTAGGGCAAGTTCATACGATCTAAACCACGCATAAATATCCTCACCCCTCTGATAATTCTGTACCAGATCTTTTGGTATGTATACCTTACCCGCCTGTACTGGTTGTGCGCTGCCACCATTAGGGCTGGACCTCCCCTGTCGGTTTTTAAAGTCCAGCTCCCTCATGCTCCTTTCATGAGCCCATTGGAGTTTCTTCTCCTCCAACGCCTTCTCAGCTTCAAGGCGCAGTCTCACCTCTTCTGCTTGGGCTTTGAGCTTAAAAAGCTCAATCTCATGGGTCCTAGCTCTCCGATTCTCCTCCACTTCCTCTGGAGAAATAATCATACCGGAGTGGTTGCTGCCGGTCCTAGACCCTGGCTTCCTCACTGGCAAATCACTAGGCAGAAAAGCATTCTCCTGTGCGCCACCCTCTCCAGTATCCGCCGCTAGATCACCATGTTTGGCCGCCCACCAGGCCCTCAGAGCTTTCTGTAGCTCTTCCTTGTTTGCGCTGCCCTTCGCTGGGCATCCAAGCTGTTTGCAGAATGCTTTCAGTTGCTCCTTGTTATAGATGAACAACTCCTGGATTTCAAATTCCCCTACCACTTCTACAGTCACGCTTGGCGCTTTCCGAGACAGGATGCTTCCTTCCCTTTTCAACAAAAGGTTTCACCAAAAAGAAAAAAAATCTTGCGCAACCTGTGCTGCTAAACTAGACTAGTGATGTACAAGAAATCACTGCAGGTCAAGTGCAATTATTAGTTCAAAATCCGCACCGCTGTCCAACAATGTTAGAACTGGGGGTCTCTGGTTGGCAGAGGTAAGTACCTTAGACCAAGTAGGGACCCTTGCTTCTAGTCAGGGTGAAGGAATAGCCCTCTGAGATAACCCCTGCTCACCCTCTAGGTAGCATGGCGCGAGCAGTCTAGGCTAAACAGAGGCAATGTGGATAACACTTGCACTTAACACAACAATAATCCCCAATCTACCACAAACTGAGACCACACAGGTAAGTATATTTTATAAAAATATATAACTTTATCTAATTTCAGCAAGGTAAATCAAGCAGTTGCACGATAATTACTTCATTTTAAAAACGTAGCACTTCTCAATGGTTGCACTTAATCTTTAAGGGGGGTACTTGGTTTCAGGAAGTTCGTATAGTAAAAAGAAATGTCTCAAGTCACTTAAATCAGCAGGTAAAAATATTGCCACTGATTCCTAATTAATCTGCTCTCAAAGCGAGCCAGGACAACAATGTCAGCGCTTAAAGTAGCCAAGTCGATCTGCCCCCAATGCCAGGAATGCCAAGCGCTACAAGCGCGTCTCACCCGAGGGCTGGGGGGACTCCTTTTCCTTCCCACGGCACTTCCTTCGGCCTCAGGCGAGCCTCCTTTGCCAGCGCTCACTCGTGCTCGTGCCTGGCCTGCCGTCTCTGCTCCTCGCCGCCCCCGAGAGACTGGGAGCGGGCGGAGAGCCTGCTGAGACCGGCCGGGCACGAGCGCGAGTGAGCGCTGGCAAAGGAGGCTCGCCTGAGGCCGAAGGAAGTGCCGTGGGAAGGAAAAGGAGTCCCCCCAGCCCTCGGGTGAGACGCGCTTGGAGCGCTTGGCATTCCTGGCATTGGGGGCAGATCGACTTGGCTACTTTAAGCGCTGACATTGTTGTCCTGGCTCGCTTTGAGAGCAGATTAATTAGGAATCAGTGGCAATATTTTTACCTGCTGATTTAAGTGACTTGAGACATTTCTTTTTACTATACGAACTTCCTGAAACCAAGTACCCCCCTTAAAGATTAAGTGCAACCATTGAGAAGAAGTGCTACGTTTTTAGAATGAAGTAATTATCGTGCAACTCCTTGATTTACCTTGCTGAAACTAGATAAAGTTATATATTTTTATAAAATATACTTACCTGTGTGGTCTCAGTTTGTGGTGGATTGGGTATTATTGTTGTGTTAAGTGCAAGTGTTATCCATATTGCCTCTGTTTAGCCTAGACTGCTCGCGCCATGCTACCTAGAGGGTGAGCAGGGGATATCTCAGAGGGCTATTCCTTCACCCTGACTAGAAGCAAGGGTCCCTACTTGGTCTAAGGTACTTACCTCTGCCAACCAGAGACCCCCAGTTCTACCAATCTCTGAATCCATTCACGTGGATGAAGGAGACTGGTCATTGATGGGGTGGTTCTGGGAACTGATATCTGCCTGGGGATGGAAGATTCTGATAGTCATTGGGATGATCTTAGCCATTCTTTTCCTGTTCTGTCTGTGTGTACAGTGTGTTCCTACAATATGTGGCCTCTGTGCTACGTCATGTGTAAGGAAACCTGTATCAAGAAACTAACTAAGTAATAGGATGATGCTACAGCAACATCTCAATGACTTTATGAATATAGACCTGGACTCAGATTAGCGTGAGTATAGGTTATTGCCTATGTAAGGGCAAAAGGAGGGTCTGTGGTACTGAAAATTCTGGACTCGTGTCATAAACATCGACGTATCATGACGATTTTGGTACTAGCAGACCGGTAATGATTTGAATACTATGCATAAGCATTTTCGTCATGTTCGAGTGACGAAATCACCCTGAAATCAAAGTTTTCGTCCTGAACCCTCGGGTTCCATTTTGTGAATGGCAGCCATTTTGTGATTGCCCTCACATAGCCAAATAACTAAGGCTAAATTCGATCTGAAGGACACGTATACCTTCGCTGACTCCTCTGTGACCTGGGCGAGCTGAGTCCACTGCCTGAAGCCAAACCTGTTCGGCCGGTTCCTTTCCCAGTGGCCGAATGAGATTAGTATCAAGGCACAACATGTCATAAACCCTTCATCGCACACAAACCATGCCTAATCTTACACACACCTGTCCCTGTTTCTTCTTTATGACCTGCTTTACGAGGAGGAGGTGCCCGTTTTTATTGGGGGTACGTCAATATCTGATGAAAGTTCTGGGCCTTGCCGGGTAATTGATTATGGACTGGACAAACTGAAATGTGGGCTTGTCATCATGACTCTGCTTTTTCTTTGTAGTGAAAATATGTGAATGGTCAACTGTAAAATAAGGAATGTTTGCCTGAAGCATATTATTTTGTATAAAAAGAGAAGGTTGGCTTTGTAAATTTGAGCAGTCTCCTGAGAACATACATGCTGTTGTACTTCTAGGATACCTGTTACTGGCTGCAGCCAATAAATACTGCCTTTGACTTCACCAAGAAGACTCTGTGTTTCTGTAGTCTGAAACAGGAAGGACTCCAAGTCTTTGGGTGTTCTCCCTGGCACCGCTGGGTTCTTAAAAGAACCCGGTACTTCAGAGGGGGTTTTCTGTGTCCTCAGTCTGGTGCCGTGCAACTCCTAGCCGCCGGGAGTCCCTATGCCTTCTGGGATTTGTAGGCCACTCCTCCGCTGTTTCGACGCGTTGTCCGGTCCACAGCACCAGGAAAGAAAGAAACCAGTATCAGTCTGGTACTTTTGCAGCTGTAAGAGGAAGGGAGTGAGGATACACGCGTGCAGTTACTCGACCCAGTGACAAGTGTCGGTATAGTGAGGGGGGGGAGTGCACGGTATGCCGGGGTGGTTTGGCCCACCTACGTCCCGCCCAACCTGTAAAGCGTGACCGTACCTGCTCTAGCCACACTTCCCGGGAAGTGTGGCTGGGCGATGCTCCTTCCCGTTGGCCTCCTGGCTTGTCGTTGAAGTCTCTGCTCCTTCTCCGTTCTCCTCCGATGGTATGGGCGCCTCTGTCTGCTCCTTCAGCCTCCTCCGACCTCCGCTGTTCCTCTCTCGCCTCCTCCGACCTCCGCTGTTCGCCTCTCGCCTCCTCCGACCTCCGCTGTTCCACTCTCGCCTCCTCCGACCTCCGCTGTTCCTCTCTCGCCTCCTCCGACCTCCGCTGTTCCACTCTCGCCTCCTCCGACCTCCGCTGTTCCACTCTTGCCTCCTCCGACCTCCGCTGTTCCACTCTCGCCTCCTCCGACCTCCGCTGTTCCTCTCTCGCCTCCTCTCCGTCCTGTCGCCACTCTCCTTCTCCACCTCCGGGTGTAAAACACACCTGTGTGATTTCTGGGCTGGGTTTTACCAGTGGTAGGTGGGCGGGTTCAGGGTCTAGCTCTGCCCAATTAAAGAAACACTGGTCCTCGGTATCCTGCGCGGGGTTCTATACCATGTCCGTCATCTTCCAGGAGTTGGTGTGCTGTTCAGAAAGAGGGGACATAGGAACAGGTAAGCCAGGAGGGCCCGAGTCTGTGTCCCCCTCGTTACACCCCTCCCCCCTATGATTCTCCCGATCGGGGAGAGGATAACGGGATAGATAGTCAGCGCTAGCATTGTCCTTCCCCTTTCTGTGTCGGACTTGAAACCTGAACGGTTGTAGGGCCAGGAACCATCTCATAACCCTTGGGTTGTTCGAGATGTTGCGACTCATCCATAAGAGCGGGCGTGGTCTGTATACAGGATAAAGAAATGCCCCTCCAGGTAATAGCGCAGCTTATCTATAGCCCATCTTATGGCGTGACATTCCTTTTCGATTGTTGGGTATCTCACCTCTCTAGGGAACAACTTGCGACTGATGTAGAGAATGGGATGTTCTCTACCGGCCCCTGTTTCTTGGGACAGTACGGCTCCTATGCCGAAGTCGGAGGCATCTGTGTGCAGGATAAAGGGTTTGGAGAAGTCGGGTGAGGTGAGGACTGGGCTGGTCGTGATAGCTCTCTTTAGGGTCTGGAAAGCGTTCCACATTGCAGGGGTTGGTCTCTGGAAGTCAGGTTTCTTGGGCTGTTTTTTTAAGGTGTCAGTCAACGGGGCTGCTATGTCTGAAAAAGAGGGAATGAATCTCCGGTAGTAGCCTACTAGCCCCAAGAAGGCCCTCATTTCTTTAGGATTTTTGGGGAAAGGGGTGTCGGCTATAGCTCTAACCTTTTCGAGCTGGGGTTCTATGACTCCGTGTCCTAGGACGTATCCTAAGTACTTGACTTTCTGGAACCCGATCCGTGACTTTTTAGGTTTAAAGTATTTTATTCAGCACAACATACAGGCAAGCATACATTATCATGAAGCGTTGTGTTAGGGCGGGCGGAGCCTCAACCCCAGCGAGGAACTATCAGGTGCAGTTCGGGGGTGCATAGTCCATCACAGCCGTACATAGTATGCATTGTCGCAGTATGAGATGACATTTCCATAGCAAACACCCCCCCAAGAACCCCAACTGCCCAACTCCCCTGACCCAGTCACCCCTCCAGCCCCCAACCCCCGTCCAGTGCACCGGGCCTATCCAATGTATACACCTAAGCCACCTCCTACAGTGAAAGCAAACCTCCCATCAATTCACGGAGCTGGCACTGTCGGGCTCGTGAGCCGCATGAGGCGGAGGTATTTGGGACATGTAAGTTCCCGAAATTCTGTGAGCAGTAAGGAATGAAATGGTTGCCAAAGCTCATTAAACTGCGCTACATCCCCTGCCGCTGTAAGCGATAACTTCTCCATGCCCAACACATGCCACAATCTATGGAGCCAGCCCGTGATAGTGGGTATCGTGGTAGTGCGCCAGTGTATCAGGATGTTTTGGACTGCGGAACCTAGTGCAATGGCTATCTGCCTACCCCTACGTGATCTGAGGGGGTACATCAACCCATTCGGGAGCCCCAGCAGGGTATATGCGGGGAAGCGTGGTAATTCAATGCCAAAGTGGGAATCAACTTCATCCTGCACTTCCCTCCAATAGGGTTCCAGGAGTGGGCAGTCCCATAGAATGTGTGTAAGTGTACCCCGGTGTCCGTACCTTCGCCAACATGTATCGTCCTTGCTACGGTCAAATTCGTGAACCCGCTCCGGTGTGTAGTACCAATAGGTGGAGACTTTAGTCAGGGTGTCAGTAAGGCCCATGTGGTATGCTGAATGCCTCGCTCTACAGGATATGTGCTCCCAATCTTTGGGGCTCAGTGTCCTTCCCAACTCCCGCTCCCACCGTTCTCTCCCTGGGTTATAAAGATGTGTTGAAGGCGGTTGTAATAACTTATAGAGATCCGAAATCAATTTCGAATCCGACGTGCACGACAGGAGCCATTTCTCGTATGGTAGGAAGTGCCTGTGGGCTGTCTCTCTCACCTGTGGTTGAAGAGCCCAGTGACGAGCTTGCAGATAGCGGTGCCTCTCGGTCTCAGGGAGTGAAAATTCCTGGCGAAACTGCGGGAAGGGAACAACTCCCTCCGGGCCGTACATGTGACACAGGGCTCTACACCCAGCCTGCCTCCAGTGTGTGAGCGCTCCCTGTTCCATCCCTGGGGTAAAGTCCGGATTGTCCACCAACGGTGTGAGTGGCGACGGGAATGAAGTGAGGCCGTACGTAGTGCTAGTGGCATCCCAGACCCGCAGAGGCACTCTTGTGGCAAAGGAGGAGTACAGGTTTTTAGGCCGGGGAGGCCGACGTAGGAACGGGATTTCCTGCAGGGGTCTACCTGCCACTGCCTGATCCTGAAAGAGCCAGTACTTATCGGACTCCCACTTACTCCATTCTACGAGATAACGCAGCTGCGCTGCCTGAAAATACTTACGGAAGTCAGGTATTCCCAGACCTCCCGCCTCAGGGGCCAACAGTGAGAGGGCTCTGCGCATTCTGGGCTTTTTCCCCTGCCAAACAAAGCGCGAGACGTCCGACTGCAGCTGCAGGATCCACCCGACCGGCGGCTGGAGCGGCAGGGCCCTAAACAAGTAAAGCACCTGAGGAAGGACCGTCATTTTGATGGCGGCTATCCTGCCCAACCAGGAAAGGGTGCCACGGTTCCATCGGCCCAATTCCTCCCTAAACTTTGTCCCCAGGGCCCTGTAGTTGGCCAATACCATGGCCGGTAACGTGGGAGCTATCTGGATCCCCAGATAGGGCACCGCCCCCGATGACCAAAGCATGATGAATTGGTTCTGTAGGTAGGTCCTTCTGGCCGGCTCAAGGGAGATATCCAGAGCCACCGACTTCCCCATGTTCATTTTAAACCCTGCGACCGCTATAAAGGAGGCCAGCTCCTCGATTGAGGCCGGCAGTGCCGTCCGAGGCTCATCGAGCAATAAGATGACATCGTCAGCGTAGAGGCTTATAGCGTGCGTGAAACCTCCCATCCGCACCCCCGTCACTGCTGGATTGTCACGGACTCTTTGGGCAAATGGCTCCATGTAGAGGGTGAAAAGAAAGGGCGAGAGCGGGCATCCCTGCCTAGTGCCTCTTTCGATGTTAAAATCCCCTGAAGTATACCCATTCACGCAGACTACAGCAGTCGGCCGTCTATAGCAGTTAAGGATCATGGAGCGAAACCTATCCCCTCTGCCCGCCTTCACTAGAATTCGTTCCAGGTAAGGCCAATGCACCCGGTTGAACGCCTTCTCTGCGTCCACCGCCAGCATCATTCTTTCCCCCGGGATCCGAGAGGCTTTCTCTAGCAGGTGGACGATCCGTTTCGTATTGTCAACTGTCTGCCTCCCCGGGACAAAACCCGCCTGGTCAGGATCAATAAGACCGGGTTAATGAGGGGCAAGTCGGGCAGCTAGGATCCCCGTGTATAATTTTAGATCGACATTCAGAAGAGATATCGGCCTGTAAGAACCACAGTGCTTCGGGTCTTTCCCTGGCTTGGGGATAACTGTAACGGAGGCCCGTAGCAGATCAGGCGGAATGGCCCCCGGTTCCGCAAACGAGTAAGGATAGGGGCCAGCGACGTGCAGAACGTTTTGTAGAAAAGCGTGGTGTATCCATCCGGGCCTGGTGCTTTGCCATGTTTAAGCCTGGCTATGGCAGAAATCACCTCCTCTATCCTAATATCCCGATCTAAGTGCTCCGCCTGCAGGGGATCTAGGGAGGGCAAGGCGACCGAGTCCAAGTAAGAGGCCATGGCCATCTCATCCGGAGGCTCACCAGTGTAGAGATCTGCGTAAAACCTGCGGAACACAGCTGCAATGTGAGCGTCTTCCGTTGTCACTGTCCCCTCAGGATCTGAGATCTCCCTCACCAGCTGACTCTGGCGCACTACTCGGAGCCTGTTGGCCAGCAGTTTGCCGCAACGGTCTCCCCCTGTGTAAAAGGTATGGCGCAGTCGAAGTGCGGCGTACTCCGCTCGGTCCAAATCCAGGGCCGCTAGGAGCTTTCTTGCTTCTTTGAGCCGCCGCCAAATTCTAGGGGCCCCTGTCCTGCGATGAATCTGTTCAACTTCATGGACCCTGTCGGTGAGTTCTTCCCTCTTGGCCCGTCTTCCTTTATTATCGGCAGAGGAGATCGCCAAAAACTCCCCCCGTAGGACTGCCTTCAGGGCCGCCCACTGTGTGGCCCGGGTGGTGTCAGAGTTGTCATTGTGGGTCAGGTATTCCCGGATTGCGTTCTCAATGCGATCCACCACCACCTTCCTGTGCAGCAAGGTGTCGCAGAGGCGCCACATTCTGGGGGGGGTGAGCTGCCGGAGGCAGACACAGCATTGCGTCGACCTGAGCGTGATCCGAAAGAGACAACACTCCTATCTCCGATCCCGAGACCAGCGCCTGCACCGGAGACGTGACCAAAAGGTGGTCTAGCCTCGCATACGTCTTATGTGCGTGAGAATAATACGAATAATCTCTGTCCGCAGGATGCATGTGTCGCCAAAGATCAAGGAGGTCTACCTCCGCCAGCCGCGCCCTACAGCCGGCGGAGAACTCCCCGACCTGCGGGGAGCGCTGCGCCGACCTGTCCGCAGCAGAATCGAAAACCATGTTAAGATCTCCCCCGAGAATAATATATCTATCTTGCGAAGCTGTAATATCCTCAACCGCCAATTGCAGGAAACGGTCCTGCCGTTCGTTAGGGCTGTACAGGGACCCGATCGTGAAAGGAAGACCACCAATCCTGAACCGGTATGCTAACAGTCTGCCTTTCTGTTTGGTGAACTTGTGTAGGACTTCCCCTTTAAAGTGTCTGGCCACCAAGATCGCCACCCCGCTGTCTTAGTGGTACAGGAAGAGAAGAATTGTGATGGGAACTTATGGGAACGCAGTCTATGTGTGTCCTGAGGCAGCAGGTGTGTCTCCTGAAGGAGGCACACGTCCGCACGAGTATTTTCCAGGAGAGAAAGCACTGCCCGCCGTTTGACGGGATTATTCAAGCCCCTGACGTTCAGGGTTACAACCTTAAAAGTATCAGGAGGCATAGGAAAGGATGAAGAAAAAGGCGTGAAGGCCCCGCTCGGATAAGGCGGAGTGTACAAGTGTCCAGAATATGGCCCGAAGCAGCAAGGCTAAGAAAAAGGTGTAGGTGTTCGCGCAGCTTCCCTGTCCGGGCGACCCAGGATGTGTGAATAGTGTCAGAATATCTAGTATCTGCACAGCTCCCTGGATGATCCTCCCCTCACCTCCCTCAGGCGCATAGCGTCCCCATCTGGGCAAATCAAGGTGAATGAGTGCCGCCAAAGCAATTAGTACCTGCATGGTGCACTGGACGACCCGCCCCCCCCTCTCCAACTCCCGGATCCCCCCCTGAACTCCCCGTCCCCTACTTCCCCACCTACCCTCCCACCACTCACCCCGTCCACCCCGAAACTGTCCCAACCACCCTCCCCCCCCAACTCCCCTTCAACCAATTGTGCAACGAGCACCATTGTCCCAGTCTGGTCCCAATGGACAAGTCCGTGTCTGCGGGCCTGTCAGAGGCACTATGAGCCCCGATTCACAGGAGGCGGCGGAGGCCCACTCCTCCCGGCGGCCGCAGCACCCCTCCCCGATTCCGCTATGGCAGGCCTACGGATTCTTTACCGCACCGGCGGAACAGCTAGGGCCCCCCCCATACCCGGTGCCGTGCGTCTGTTGGGCGTTGGGAGGCTGCGTGATCAGAGGCCTACTTCCGGTTGCAGCCCGGGACTTGCGTAGTGATCCCACGCCGGCCCACCACCGCATCTCCTGGATCCCCAGCCAGCGCGGGCTCTGGTTCAGCCCCGAGCGGCGTCCAACAGCCGCACCCGGCTAGGCTGTGCTACGCGGCCGCCCGCTCACCTTCCTCAGCCGCGCCAGTCTCCGGTCAATCGAGGAGACCGCGCAATTGCAGGTCCGCTGGCAGGCCCGGTCCTCAGCTGGGCTCGGCGACTTAACGTTGAACTCTCCGTCGCGGAGCCAGTCCCGGGTCTCAGGAGATTGGGTGCCCCCCTGCGGGAATCAGTGGGGCCGGGCAGGGCTCGCCTGTCGCTTCAAGGCAGCCCGTGCATCTGCACATCCGCTCCTTCCCAGCTCCGTCACGTACGGCCTCGGCCTCCTCAGCCCTCAGTCGGCTCTCCTCTCCGGCCCCCTCCGGAGCCTCGTAGCGGCGTCCGCTGGGTCCCTCAGTGCTCCAAGCCGAGCCGCTGTATGCCCCTCGCTACCGGCGCCGATCCCCAAGCATTTGGGGGGAGATCAGCGTATTTCAACGGTCCGAGGGCCCTGGATTACGGGAGCTCACGGGAGGCACGTCTTCTCAGCCCGCCATCTTGGCCACGCCACCCATCCGTGACTTTTTAGAGTTGATGTGTAGTCCGGCTGTGTGGAGTTGTTGTAGGATAATCTGCAGGTGTTTTAGGTGTTCGTCCCACGATGGGCTGATTATGATGATATCGTCGAGGTACGCCGAGCTATACCCTTGGTGTTTTCTTAGGACTTCGTTCATTAGCCTCTGGAAGGTGGCGGGGGCACCGTGTAAGCTGAAGGGGAGTACGTTGAACTTGTAGAGTCCATCTGGAGTGGCGAAGGCTGTTTTCTTTCGATCTTTCTCTCTCAATGGGACTTGCCAGTAGCCTTTTGTCAGATCGAGGGTACTGATGTACTGCGAGTCCCCTAGTTTCTCTATAAGTTCGTCTATCCTGGGTACGGGGTATGCGTCAAAAGACGATACTGCATTTAGTGCTCTGAAATCCATGCAGAATCTGCTGCTTCCGTCCGGTTTGGGCACCATCACGATGGGCGAAGACCATTCACTTCTAGAGGTTCGGATCACTCCTAGCTTTAGCATTTCCTTAACTTCTTTGCTTATCGCTTACCTCTTTGCAGATGGGATCCTGTATGGTCATTGCTTCACTGTGACACCCGCAGGGGTCTCTATCCGGTGTTCCGTCAATCCGGTCGTCCCCGGAAGGTTGGAGAATATGCGCTCAAAGGGTCGGAGGACCTTCTGGAGCCCCTCTTGTTCGCTCTGGTATAATTCGTCGTTGATTACCAGTTCTCTCAATGTTGTTTCCGGGAAGTGTTCTGTGGGGGATGTGAGGTTGGATGACACGGGTGGAGAGCCCAACCACTTCTTCCGGAGGTTTATGTGGAATATCTGGGTTTTCCTCCCGCTCAGTTGTAGCCAATAGGTTGTCCTACCTATCGTCTCTAGGACTCTGTATGGTCCTTGCCACTCATTGTGAAACTTCTTTGTGGGTGAGGGCAGTAACACTAGTGCCCAGTCATCAACGACGAGATGTCGCCATTTCTTACCCTTGTCATAGTGAGTCTGTTGCTTCTTTTGATTGCTTTCCAGTTGGGAATATGCCAATTCGCGTATCTTTCCCAGTTTGTTCTTTAGGCTTTGGGTGTATTCCAATAGGGTTCTTGTTTCTCCCGATGTCTCGGTTTCCCATACTTCTTTGGTCATCTCCAGAAGACTGTCGTCCATAAAGCATCTCAAAGGATGAGCAGCCCAAACTGCTCTGTTTCTAGCCTCGGATTACATACAGAGCCAAAGGTAACAGCATGTCCCAGTCACTTCCGTTCACCGTGAGCATCTTCTTCAGGACGGACTTCAGGGTCCCGTTATAACGCTCCACCAGTCCGTCTGTCTGGGGATGATAGACAGACGTCCGGATCTGGTGGAGGTGTAAAAGCTGACATACCTCCTTCATGACTCTTGACATAAATGGAGTACCCTGATCCGTAAGGACTTCTTTGGGAAATCCCACCCTCGAGAACAACTCCAGGAACTTCTCAGCAATGTTCCTCGAGGTGGGGGCTTTCAGAGGGAATGCTTCCGGGAAGCGAGTGGCATAGCCCACGATCACCAGGGCATATTGATGCCTCCTCAGCGTTTTGGGAAGCGGGCCTATGAGATCCATGCCGACTCTCTCGAAGGGTGTTCCGATTATAGGGAGTGGTTGTAGGGGTACAGCAGGCGGTCTGTGAGTGTTTTTGCGTTGACAGACATCGCACGTCTGGCAATGGGTCTTGATGTCTTGGTATACTCCCGGCCAATAGAAACTTCTCAGCACATTCTGGGTGGTCTTCCCGCTCCCAATGTGGCCCGCCAACAAGTGCGTGTGGGCATAAAACATGATCTGTTCCCTGAAACAGGCTGGAACCAATAGTTGCAACGGGTCTTCCTGTTTCGCCTGTCGATAGAGAAGGTCATCCTTTATCAGAAACCTGGGGATTGTTCTGGTCAACATGGGCCTGTTCCCAGGTGTTGAACAGGTTAGAGTCGTTGGCCTGGGCGAAACGAAAACTCCGGTCTCCCTCCCAGGGGTCAGGGGATGTCAGGGCAGGAAGAGAAGGGGCATTGGGAGATCTACCCTTTACTATCTTTCCCTCAAACAAGTCCAAGAAGTGGGGGTTGTCGGTCCCTAATATGAGCTTCTCGGGAAGGGCATCCAGCACTCCTACCTTAACTACCAGTGTCTTCCTACCCTCCAGGTCTATGGGGATATATGCCACCGGGTAGCCCTTAACATCACCGTGCACACATTTTATATATACTAGGGCATCTGGCATTACCTGGGGGATCTCACAAAACATCCCTGTATCACAGACTGTTTACATTCCGAATCCAACAGGGCCCTGACCACTGTTCCATTGACTCTGACACTCATGTGATATGCACCTCCAAGTTTTGCGGTATACATAACAGCTTTCGGTAAATACCCGACCTCCATGGGTTCCTCCTGGTTTCGTTTTTGTGGGCACAGGCGAGCAATGTGTCCCCAGGCCCCACAGTCGAAGCACTGTGGACCCCGGAACAGGGGGACCTCCGGGTTCGCAAGACGGGGAACTGGGAGCCCAGGGGGGGGCTCGTGGCCGGCGATCCGGCCTGAGAGGTGGTCTGTTCAGTTTCTCAGGCTCACTTGTATGCAACCGAGGCTGGGCCCGAACAAACGTGGTGGCCATCTCAATGGCTTGCTTTGTTGAAAGGTTGGAGTGCTGCCTCACCCACCTCTGAGTCCCGTAGTGCAGAGCCTCGAGAAACTGCTCAAGGCAAATCTTGTCCATGATTTCCTCTTTTGTGCGGGTGTTGGGGGTGAGCCATTTATGGGCAGCAGACTTCAGCCGAAAAAACAAGGTTTTCGGATTTTCCCCTGTAAGCCCTCTTTCTTTGCGAAAGTGTACCCGGTAGGCCTCCGAATCCAATCCTAGGTGGTCTAGGATGATCACCTTAATCTGTCCGTATGGGGTCTGCCCGTTGCTGTTGGCCTCCTGGTAGGCCGCCTGTGCTTCCCCGGTCAACAGGGGGGGCGAGGAAAAACGGTCATTTCTCCAATGGCCACCCGCATGCCAATGCCACCCTCTCAAAGTTTACCAGGAACGCGTTGGGATCTTCGCCAGCAATATACTTTTGCAGGGATATACCTGAAGGAGTGGTATTGGGATGTGGTCGTGTGTCTCTGACAGGGTCGACTGTCTGTTGTAACCCCTCGAGTTGTGCCACCACTGTATTCCTGAAGGTTTCTCTGTCTTGTTGTGCGGACGTGAGCTGCTGCTCCACAGCCCATCCCAATTGTTCCTGGCCTTTAACCAGAGCCTGTAGCATTTCTTCCATCTTCGTTTCCCAGATGGCTAGTTCACTGCCCGCATTCTCCACCACTTGTGAGCCTTCGAGTGGGGAATCGAACAGACTTACGGACAACGGTGTTTTGGGTAAAGATGGCTTTATTGTTTTATATAACCGCTTCTTCTGGACAGGCGCATGGTAGTATGGGAGGGGGTTTTCTGTGTCCTCAGTCTGGTGCCGTGCAACTCCTAGCCGCCGGGAGTCCCGATGCCTCCTGGGATTTGTAGGCCGCTCCTCCACCGTTTCGACGCGTTGTCCCGTCCACAGCACCAGGAAAGAAAGAAACCAGTATCAGTCTGGCACTTTTGCAGCTGTAAGGGGAAGGGAGTGAGGATACACGCGTGCAGTTACTCGACCAGTGATAAGTGTCGGTATAGTGAGGAGGGGGGAGTGCACGGTATGCTGAGTGGTTCTCAGGGTGGTTTGGCCCACCTATGTCCCGCCCAACCCGTAAAGCGTGACCGTACCTGCTCTAGCCACACTTCCCAGGAAGTGTGGCAGCGATGCTCCTTCCTGTTGGCCTCCTGGCTTGAAGCTGAAGTCTCGGCTCCTTCTCCGTTCTCCTCCGATGGTATGGGCGCCTCTGTCTGCTCCTTCAGCCTCCTCCGACCTCCGTTGTTCCTCTCTCGCCTCCTCTGACCTCCGCTGTTCCCCTCTCGCCTCCTCCGACCTCCGCTGTTCCACTCTTGCCTCCTCCGACCTCCGCTGTTCCTCTCTCGCCTCCTCCGACCTCCGCTGTTCAACTCTCGCCTCCTCCGACCTCCGCTGTTCCACTCTCGCCTCCTCCGACCTCCGCTGTTCCACTCTCGCCTCCTCCGACCTCCGCTGTTCCTCTCTCGCCTCCTCTCCGTCCTGTCGCCACTCTCCTTCTCCACCTCTGGGTGTAAAACACACCTGTGTGATTTCTGGGCTGGGTTTTACCAGTGGTAGGTGGGCGGGTTCAGGGTCCAGCTCCGCCCAGTTAAAGAAACACTGGTCCTCGGTATCCCACGCGGGGTTGTATACCATGTCCGTCGTCTTCCAGGAGTGTGCTGTTCGGAAAGAGGGAACATAGGAACAGGTAAGCCAGGAGGGCCCGAGTCCGTGTCCCCCTCATTACAATCATCTACAGAATATTCTCCAAGGGCTTGAATTTGTGCTTGCCTTCTGCTGAAATCTAAGTGAGAGAAGTGTGGCTCACTGGTTAGAGGAGGCAGACCTGGAAGCAGAGGTCAGCCCGGGACCAGGGTTCAATTTCCGGCTCGGCGGGGTCTTGAGTCCTAAAAATGTCCATGGACTCGACAATTCTCGCTCCGGTGCCTACTCGATTCACGGGTTCACACTCTGCGACTCTGGGCAATAGCTTGCTTAATCTCCATAACGGCCCCTCGCGGCGGGATGCCTGGCTTTCACCTTGTGGATACCCTGCCAGGGTTATCTCACAGGGGAATACCAGGACGGGTTCCCTAAGCAAGCGCTTAGAAACCGGTTGGTGATTTGCGCTATATAAATTCCTGTACATTTACATCTGTACATAAGGGAAAAAAGACTTTATCTCCAGCTCCCCCTGAATTTCCTTGCTGGGAATTCTAACTGCAGAAGCCTGCGTGTCGCTGGGAGCTGGAAGCGGGTCGCAATGAGAAAAAGCATGACGCCACCGCAGCTGAAATCATCGCATCGCCGGAGAAGCGTGCCACCGCCGCATCTCCCAGAAAGCGTGTCTTCGCCGAAGCTGCCTGGTGTCACATCACCGTAGAAGCGTGACGCCATCGAGAGAGTCGCCATCGCATCACCGGAGAAGCGTGTCGCAGGGCCTGTCGTGGCTCCAAAGAACAGAGTCATCACAAGGCTGCCAGGGTGTCTTTGCATCATCTTCGCATCATCGCATCAAGGGCGCCATCTTCTCGCATCGCACCAGGATTATCGCATCACATCGGGGCGCCATCTTGCGCATCGCAACCGGCCCCCAAGCCGAGGATCTACGCATCATCCCCGCACTGGTAAGGATCACTACGCATCCCTTGCTCTGCGCAAGCATTGAGGCACGACGCATCATATCCCCTGGATTACGGAACCGACGCATCTCCCCTTTTGCGAGCCTTTTGTTCATTTTGCGTTACGCATCAAGGTACTTTGTTGAGAATTTTGTCACATTTATCACCAACCTGAACTAAGTAACTTTTACCATCTTTAAGTCAATCTTAAGTACAGTATTGTGGATTTTTAGGTCTTGCGACCTATCGATGTGCGCAAGCGCATCGAGCGGAGCGAGAATTCAAGTGGCGAAAACATCCTGAAACCAAAGGGCTTTCAGCCCCGCGGTTTTCATGCAGTTCCCGTGTACATGCACGCGCATCGCATGCAAGCCCAGCCCAGTCCTCCCCTAGCAGCACTCCTCCCACACCAGCAACTCCCCCCTCCCACACCAGCACCTCCCCTCTCTCGCATTCACGCCCACCCACCAGGCTCTCCCGCCCCCATCAGGCTTCCCTCCCAATCCGCCTGCCTCCCCTCGCGCATTCACGCCCCCCCACCAGGCTCTCCCGCCCCCATCCGGCTTCCCTCGTAATCTGCCTGCCTCCCCTCGCTCGCATTCCCGCCCCAGGCTCTCCCGAAACTTTACTTTTTTCTTCGGTGAACAGCACCGATTACCACTCATTTTCACTACTTAAAATGAAAATCTGTACCCCGATCCTGTACACTGCGCCTGAGAAATAATTCCAGTTTCAAGCCAAGTCCATTAGTCATAGATCACTGTACGTCAAGGCCTCTAATATGCTTACAAAGAGCACAATACTGGTGTACAGGAGTGAAAGCGCCATTCGTAGGCTCTCCTGCCCCATCCGGCTTCCCTCCGGCCATTTGCCTCCCCCTCCATTCTCCTCCCCTCGCTCGCATTCCCGCCCCCCACCAGGCTCTCCTGCCCCCATCCGGCTTCTCTCCGGCCACAGCCCTGGTACTCAGGTACGCCCTAAGAAATGCATGGATCTATTTGCATTACTGTTTTTCCGGACAAATGTCTATATTCCAGCGAAAACATACCAAGTCTAAATCATAATGTACATCATAATTGTTGTTCTGCTGATCCATTAAAATAACTTATAATAGAAAGATACTCGCATTCATTTGTGCAATGCTTTTCATGATCAGCTGTGAAAGTCTTCTGCGATGCTATCTCACTGTGATACCATTAAATATTTTAGTCAGGACTCCAGTGCAAGCCAGACCCGTTGGCCTGGGCATCATCATTATTATTATTTAAGAGTATTTTTTTTTAATCATCCAGCTTTTATACCTCACTGGAGATAAAGATGCTAAATCCTACAGTGAAGAATACTCTTCTACCTTGTTGTGATCTGCCTCAGTTGTGCACTGCATATTTCTTAAGTGACTGGTGTGACTGGTGTGTCTGTTGATGCACATCTGTGGGCTGTCTGCTTGGAGTATTCATGCGTACAGTGCTGCGGAAAATAAAGCTCAATTTTAAGAACAGTTGGTTAAAGCATCTAAACCCGTTCCCAATATCCACTAAGCTGCAAAAACTAATTTTCTTTTACATAATTGTCTCGTTTGCTATTCTGGCGCAGATAGCCGTTTGCCGTTGACAGTTACGTTCCCAAGTGGATTTAAGAAGTAATTTGTGGCCCCAGGCTTACATTTGTTTTCCCCACACAACATTTCTGCAGGCACACCATTTTTTTCCCTCCTTGTTTTGTTTGAGGTCACCACAGGAGCCCACGGAGCTTCAAAGTGAGCGCTCTCACCTTCCGGATTGGTGTTGAGCCCTCCCCCACCCTCCGAGCACGAATGCAACGTTTCCCTCAACCCACCCTTCCCCGTGCATAGAGTGCGCAGCCATCCATGTCCTTACCTAGAAGAGGGGAAACTTTTAAGCCCTTTCTGTGGCATCAGTGACCAGCTTGCAACACGCACTCATTAAACTGGACAGGACGCTTTGCAATCAAACTTTTTTAGATGAATATTTATTTTATTGATAAAGTACCCTGAGCAAAGTTGTATTTGCTATCTATCACTCTATTACTGCATTTGCAGCTTTTATCTCTCCTCCTCTGCGAGCTTTCCAATCGTTCCTGCCCCCCTCCCCCATTTAATTTGTTTCCTGTCTCTTCATTGCTTGCCCGTCCCCCAAACCCTGTGCCTTGCTACGGTTTTCAGACTGCCGATTCTGCTGTGAAACCACTGTTTTGCCCTGCCTGTGTTTATGCAGCATGAGTTGTTTCTAACCCTGCAACAACCTTAATTGCTGGGTGTTATATACAAGGGTATGGTCGGTGCTTAGGGGCTACATGTCTGTGGCCAGCTCACCATGATTAAAAAAATAAATATTCATTGAAGGGGAAATCACCCACGCAAGCCCACTATCACCCACGCAACACCACACTCACCCACGCAACGCCACTCACCCAAGCAACCCCACTCATCCACGCAACCCCACTCATCCACGCAACCCCACTCATCCACGCAACGCCACTCATCCACGCAACCCCACTCATCCACGCAACGCCACTCATCCACGCAACGCCACTCACACATGCAACGCCACTCACCCACGCAACACCACTCACACACGCAACGCCACTCACACACGCAACGCCAATCACACACGCAACGCCACTCACATATGCAACGCCACTCAACACATGCAACGCCACTCACACATGCAACGCCACTCACACACGCAACGCCACTCACACACGCAACGCCACTCACACACGCAACGCCAATCACACACGCAACGCCACTCACACATGCAACACCACTCACGTTGCCAATAGGTCTCGCAGTAGGAAAGTTGGAACCATTACAAGTGCAAATAACAATGCCTTTTATTTTTTTTTCATTTTAAAAACATAAAGGGCTTTGTCATTTACAAAACCAATAGCTCCAACTTTCCTACTGCGAGACCTATTGGCAACGCCAGTGCTTGTTGTCACTTGTGGTCTTATGTTAAGTCTATATAAAGAATACTTATTTTTATAAAACCTTTGTTGTGTCCATCTGTAGTGTTTTCACTGTATTGCTGTGTATATTCACAAATGCTTAACACACTGCCTCTGAGATAAGCCTGTCTGCTCGTGCCAAGCTACCAAGGGGGTGAGCAAGGGTTATATAGGAGTGTAATCCCCTTATCCTGACTTAGAAGTAAGGGTCCCTATTTGGACAAAGGTGCATACCATTGCGAAATAGAGACCCCCAGTTCTAACAGGGCACCCAAAGAAGTGAGGTATCATTTTCTCTGGAGACCAAGGGGAACACTGTGTGGTAGGAAATGTGTGCCCGTGCGGTGATCCTACAACTCACCCACACAGAAATGTGAGGAAAATGTGACTTTGTAAGTAAATTGGAGGTTTGCTGTGGATTCTGGGTAAGAGAATACTGGGGGATTCATGCGAGCCACACTACCATCCAAGAGTAAGTACAAGCACACCACCATCTACGCACACCGCAAGCCAAGCGCCATCTATGCACACCGCCTGCCAAGCACCATCAATGCATACCGCCAGCCAAGCACCATCCATGCACACCCAGCCAAGCGCCATCCACGTACACCCACAGCCAAGCACCTTCCATGCACACAGTCCGCCAAGCACTATTCAATCACATCGCCACCGAAGCACCCCACACACACTCCCACAGCCAAGCGCCATACCTGCACTCTGCTAGCCAAGTGCCAGTCCAAGTACGCTCCCAGCCAAGTACCACTCCACACACACCACAAGGCAAGCGCCAATCTATACGCACTGTCATCAAGCGCGAGTCCACACACACAAATTCAAGCCCACACACACCACCAGCAAAATGCCAGCCAACGGTCAGTACACACAGACCATCATCCAAACTCCAGTTCACACACACACAAACTCTCCCTGGTTTCTAGTATTTTTGGGCCCCCACTTGGGGGTAGATGAAACTAAAAATATTACTGAAAAAGCCAAAATGTGTGCCTAAAAAAAGGGGAGCGACCCGTGCCAATGGGCTTCTCCCTGACATGCCCATAAACATATTCCTGGTTCCTGGTGGGCTTTCTGCCCCCCTGAAGGGGCAGATACGTGGCTATTGCCCCGATCTGCCTTCCAGGGAGAAGAAAGACTGTTTTGGGTGTGGTGGCATTGGCATGCCCATTTTGGGCAGCCCTCACCCCTACGTATAAAAAAAGACATAATCCATAATCCCTGGTGCTTAGAGGGCTTTCTGCCCCCCAGGGGGCAGATATGGGGTTATTGCCCCATTGCCTCCCGTGGGAGGCAGAAAGACTGTGGCAATTTTTATTTTGGGGGTGGGGGCATTAGCATGCCCATTTTGAGCAGCCACCATCCCTACGTATAAAAGAAACAATCCCTGGTGCCTAGTAGGGCTTTCTGCCCCCCGGCGGGCAGATCAGGGGCTATTGCCCCCTATTGCCTCCTGGGGGGACAGAAATAGAGTTTAATTTTTTGGGGGGTTGGGGCTCTTGGCATACCTAATTTGGGCAGTCCCCACCCCTATATATATAAAAATAAACTGCTGCCAACTGTGCTTTCCGACCCCCAACCGGGGGGGTGTCAGATCGGGGTCTGTTGTCTCCATCTGCCTCCTGGGGGGGGGCAGAAAAACTATGGAATTTAGGCAGGGGGATTGGCATGCCCGTCTCTGGGAGCCCCCACCCCTAAATATGCCCTAAAAAACATCCATGGTGCCTAGTGTGTTTTCTTTTTTTTTTAGTATTTTATTTTTTATTCTGACCAGCAGATACACATTTTACAAGTTCGAATAGCAAATAGTGCAGTATGGCAGGTTACATTCTTAAAGCGAAATCGTAGTGTACATAAAATGCAACATTCCGAAGCACACATAGCAGGGTTTTTATCAACAATTGCATAATAAAGCTCCACCACTCCTCCCTCACCCATCTGTACTCGGCTAGCTGTCACCTCTGTAGATAATAGCATATATGTATAGTCCTCTACACCAGTGCGGGACCTGAATATCGGTTGTATATCGTGGTTACACAGGGTGCTCTGCAAGTATGACGTCAACGGCTCCCAAAAGTCTCTGGGTCTGGACGCCATTGGTATGATAGCCACTGCTAAAGGCATTAAATCAGGCTCCCCGCACGATCCTGCCCCTGCCAAATTCCTGGCCAGTGCCATGAGTCATCTGGCACCTTATGTTGGCCACATACTATCTACCTCTTTCAACACTGGCAAAGTCCCTCACCGGTGGAAACAGGCAGTCGTACTGCCTCTGAAGAAAAAACCCAACATCAGTGCGTCCCAGCTTAGCAATCTACGCCCCATTTCGCTTTTACCCTTCTTCTCTAAACTGGCGGAAAAGCTGGTGAACCAACAACTATCCGCGCACATAGAGTCCAGAGGCCTCCTGCATACCAACCAATCGGGATTCCGAGCACGCCACTCCACGGAATCAGCCCTCCTTTTTTCGACTGAGGCACTGAGGAAGCACGTAGATGCAGGACATGTGGCAGCTCTAGTGCTCCTGGACCTCAGTGCAGCCTTCGACACTGTAGCACATCATACGCTGCTGCAGTGTCTGAAGAAAGGAGGGGTGACAGGCATGGCCTGGTCATGGTTGGAATCTTTTCTCACCAACCGTAGCTTCTCGGTAGAGCAAGGAGGAGCACGCTCCGATACCTTTGACCTTGGTCAAGGAGTGCCGCAGGGCTCAAGTCTCAGTCCAACCCTTTTTAATTTATATGTCACCCCCGTGGCTACCACTGCGGAACGATACGGGGTACAAGTAGTGACATACGCAGACGACACACAGTTGGTGGTCGCTCTGACCCAACCTGCTGAACAAGCCGCCGCTAACTTCTCAGCTTGCCTCCAGGATATGGCGGGATGGATGGCGAAGAATTGCCTCCGTCTTAATGGTGACAAGACTGAGGTGCTGATTGTTGGAAAACCCCCCTCAGTCTGGTCATCTGCTTGGTGGCCGCAGACCCTAGGGCCCCTTCCTACCCCTAGTGATCAGGTCAAGAATCTGGGAGTATGGGTGGACTCAAAGATGGACTTCGACTACCATACTAGACGGGTAGCCGGTTCGTGCTTCTCGATTCTACGGAAACTCCGCAAAACCATCGACCTGCTCCCAGAATCATCTAGGAAGACCCTGGTCCACGCCCTTGTCACGTCAAGACTGGACTACGGCAATGCCCTTTATCTGGGAGCCAATGCCACTAGCCGGCGGCGACTGCAGACAATTCAGAATGCTGCCGCTCGCCTGGTCCTCCGGCTGCCCAAAAGAGCCCCGTCAAAAAAATCCCTACGAACTCTGCATTGGCTGCCGATCAATGAGAGAATTGATTTCAAAGTCCTTTGCATTGGTCACAGGATCGTACATGGCAAGGGCCCGGCCTTCCTTCGGAACCTTCTTTGCCCCTATACGCCCACTCGACAACTCCGCTCGTTAGGAGCAGGCCTCCTCGCTGTCCCCAGACACAAGAAGGCCAGAATGGGAGGAAAATCCTTTCGTATTTTGGCGGCACTTAAATGGAACTCTCTCCCCCTGAGCTTAAGAGTGGAAACATCGGAGCTCATCTTCCGGAGAAAGCTCAAAACATTCCTCTTCCCTAAAGACTAACCCGTCTTGTCTGACTGACGGAGTAGATGGCTCTTCTGACAGCGCGGGGACACACTGTAAGTGTAACCATGCGCTTTACAAATTCAGAAATAAATAAATAAATAAATAAATAAATTTCTTCAGCATAGGCCTCTAGAGTCTTTTTACAATACGTCATGTCAGTGAGCCATTCTTTTAGCCTAGGCAGTCTCTTATTACCCCATCTTATCGATACTCTGCGTTTTGCCAGAAACTTCCTTTGTCTAGCTTGCTTGAGTTTCTTAATCCCCAAGAGGCATATCTGTGGTGTGTTCGGAATGTGTTCCCTCAGCATGGTTTGCAGTGTTCCAGTGACTTTGCGCCAGTAAGTCTGCAGACCTGGGCAGGACCATGCCATGTGCAAAAAGTCTGCGCCAGGTGCATTGCATCGATAACAGGAATCATTATCCCTAAGCCCTAATCTATACAGTTTTGCGGGTGTGTAGTATACCTGGTGTAGGAATTTGAAGTGGATTATGCGGAGATTACAATTAGAAGTGAGGATTGTGAGCTGTGCGCAGCTGTATTGTCAGTCCTGGTCATCTAGTGGTGTACCCAGCAGCCTCTTCCATCTGCATTTTGGTGGTGTATTCTCTGTGACTTGTTCGCGTTGTGCTGTGGTGTAGAGTCTTGTTACTAAGTGCGTTCGTGTCGTGCCATTAGCAGCGCCTGTAACGTCGCCAGTTGCTCCGGTTCGTTAGGGAATATGGGGTACAGCGTTTTTAATGCCGCTCGAAAATGCAAGTATGCAAAATTTGTCATGAGGGTCTGGTGTGCGCACAAGGCGGGGTCTGACCAACGGAGAAACGTGGCGTGTGGGAACGCTTGCCCCATAGTGCCGAAGCCCATCTCTTCCAGCAGAGCCTGCATTTTGGGTTCCTGCGTCACTGAGAGGCTAGGGTGCTTGTGCATATATTGGGGTTTTATTCGCCCTGCGCACCAATGCATGCCACGCTCTTGAGGTGTTTTTTGCAGTGTTTATTGTGTCTTTTGGTGTATAGGCTATGGGCTCAGCCAGCAATGTCAATAGTGGCGTCGGGGAGATGCTGTCACGTTCCACTGCAACATGGGGTATGAATGCATATGGTCCCGTCCAATAGTGTGCGTGTTGGGCTTGTGCACAGATATAATATAATTGAAGATCTGGCGCCTCAAATCCCCCCAGGTTGTACGGCTGGGTGATAACCTTCCAGCTCACTCTAGCCTGCTTACCTACCCAGGTCAGTCTCTGAAGCACAGAACGCAGTTTATTAAAGAAAGCATTTGTCAGCCATATTGGCACATTCCAAAACAAATACAGAAACATGGGTAATATGATCATCTTTTGGAGGGCTATTCTGTCAGCCATGGAAAGGGGCAACTTTATCCATCTCTCCACTTGCTCCTCCAGTTTGGTCATTGCCGTCCCATAATTTTCCCTTAGAACTATTTCAGGATCTCTGTTAATCCATATCCCCAAATACTTGACTGGGTCAGTGCTCCACTTCAGGGGGTAGTCTAATTCTGGCTCCTCAGTAATTATAGTAAGTGGGATAATCACCGATTTGTCCCAATTGATGCTAAGACCGGCATACCGTTCATACTGTACATATTCCTTTATGAGCGGGTAAGGTGTCTATTAGGATGTGTGGTGTATAGCACCATGTCGTCAGCATATAGTGAGATACTGATTGGACTAAGAGTAAATTGCAGAGCTGTGTCAGAATGTCTCTGCCTAATTTTGCAGGCCAAAGGTTCAAGTATAAAAGCAAATAACATAGGCGATAAAGGGCCCCCTTGTCTTGTGCCTCTAGTAATTGATATCGGATCTGATGTTAGACCATTTATGCATACTCTTGCTTTAGGTGTTGTGTACAATAGTGAGATCCATTGCAGGAAGGGTTCCGGGGACCCCATTTTGCGCAATGTGACGTTCATAAACCTCCATTCCACAGAATCAAATGCCTTTGCAGCGTCCAGCAAGGCCGCCGCTGCCGGTACCTCCGGGTCTAGCTGGTGAAAAAGTGAGAAGAGTGTGCGCAAATTTTGAGCAGTGCCTAGTGTGCTTTCTAACTCCCCTGAGGGGCAGATTGGGGGCTAATGCCCCCATATGTCTCCCGGGCGGGGGCAGAAAGCCTGTGGAATTGGGGGAGCGCATCAGCATGCCCATCTTGGGGAGCACCCACCCCTAAATATGCCCTACCTAAAGAAAATCCCTGGTGCCTAGTGTTCTTTCGGCCCCCCTGAGGTGCAGATTGGGGGCTATTGCCCCCATCTGCCTCCCAGGGGGGCATTAAGACTGAATATGCCTAGAATACTGCAGGGAGCAAAAGCCCTTGCCCAAGGGGTCGCTCCCGCCTCCCTGGTGCCTAGTGGGTGGATCCCTGCTTGGAGATAGCCCTCCTGAGGTGACCACCAAGCAGGGGTCCAATAGGGAGGGGTACCATCGGAAAGGGAGATTCTCCCCTTTCCAATGAGATCTCTCCGGTCTCCCTCAGTGCTCAGGGTGCTACGATAGCCCCCTAAACACAGAGGCAGTGAAACTGAAACTGAGTTTCAGTTTCTCCGAAATGCAGTCAGCGCGACGTGTGCACCAATCGTCATTGTGGAGCAACATCAGAACACCCTCTGGAGCTGAGGAAGCTTTTCACATGAGCACTGGTGCATCGGACAGCTGGGAGCCGTCCAACGCATCGAAAGGATTAACCTTGTTGGTTTTTTATGCCGATTTATGTTCTGATAATTTCAACCTTATTTCTCTACTGGTTTCTCCCACTGTTGTGTGGCGTTCTAGGTTCCGTTTGAATTTTCCCGATTTATGCCCTTATATAGGTACAATTCACGTTGCCCTTATATAGATTATATAGGCATAGAAATCAAGCCCTTATTTAGGCATAGCCCATGCTACCCAAACACAGGCATGGCTACTTCCATCCGTTCACCAAACGTCACAACGATGTCTTGGAAAACCAGCTTAAGCCATCAGGGACTTCCCCTTGCTTGAATATTGATTTCTCCAAGAACTCAGTTAGTTTTACAATGAACAACTATTCCTTAGGGGTTCAATCATGATATTCATATGCCCGACTTTACGTCAAACATGGCATTCCTAAACATCTTCAAGGTATAAATATACCTTCACTTGCTATGGCAAAGCACGGTGGTTCGGAGCAGATCGACGACCTACTTGCCCGACGCATCTCGCTACAGCAAGTGCCGAAGGAAGCCGACTGTCCAGTTGACACATTGATCAGAAAGCTGCCCTCCTCTGCTGAGAAATCCAGCTCCAATGGTTCTGACTCTCCTTGCGGGGTGTTGGGAAATCGAGTCCGGGACAGAAATACCAGAACTCCTTCATTCTAAGGTATGGAGCTGATTAGAACCTAGAGAAACCTTTGGTAGATTCTTGGCAAAACTAAAACCTAAGCTAAACAAACTCTTACTTCTTCCCTCGTACTAGACCTAGGTTAGGTATATTGGGGTAGGCGTATTTAGAAGCAATAGTTGAGTATTTTAGCCTGCATTATTTATGTATGTATTTTTATGGCTTAGAAACCATACCATGCTATTACAGTATTATTTCATAATACTATTCTCACTGTACACATTATACTTTGCATTCTGTCTAACGATTGTAGCAGTTCATATCTCTTGTATGAGAAATAAGACTGTTCAATAAACCCTTTTATTGAAAAAGCCTGTCTCACTATTTCTCTGCAAACTCTGTAGAAACAAGGCATGCACGATTGACTGAGTAAAATAGTTATCTATTGTTTCTACGACTCTGAAGATAATTTCCAGTCCTAGGGAAATGAAGTTGTCATGTTTATGCGGTTGTCAGAAACGAATCCCTTCTTGTGAATACAAGAACGTTTCTAGTGACCTCTGAGCAAGCTGGTACTCACAATTAAGTTTAGTATATTTGATAGAGACCTACTGACCTAAGTCCTACATCAAATCTATAGGATATATTATTCCAATGCGCAGAGTCTATTGGGAATATAGGAGCTACACTACATGGTGCCCATCTTTTGGTAAGGCACTAATTTAACGCTACATACTAAAGTAACTCAGTTGTGCTTTTCTCAGAGACCACTTATTCCATAATACTCCAAACGACGTCTGGAGTGGGTAAAGGGATAATATCCACCATAGCTGAGTAGGACAAAAATCCTATATATTCGTTTTTGGTTTGTTCAACGTTGAAGGATACTGTGTTCCAAAATATTGTGCACCTTACCTTTGTTTACTCGAAACTTATCTACAAACTTTCAGTCAACAAAATGCTGATTGGCAACAACACCGAAAACGGTGGAGCTGCGGCTGATCCAGCCGATCCAGCCGATCCAGCTCTTAACTTTTCAGGTTTTAATGAAACCGATGATGATGCTATAAGCATTCCTCAAAATTTGAGGAGAACCATCACTATAAAACATATAAAAAATGGCCTAACATTGAGAGGTGTTAGGGTAGTTTTCGTGATAGAGGCACATGATTAT
This sequence comes from Lissotriton vulgaris, assembly GCF_964263255.1. NCBI lineage: Eukaryota > Metazoa > Chordata > Amphibia > Caudata > Salamandridae > Lissotriton > Lissotriton vulgaris. The sequence goes on from NC_141689.1 coordinate 1,314,533,644, forward strand.
CACCAGACAGAGGTATTCTATTCATGGATAGTCTTCCCTGAAGCAAATCCAGTAACAAATGTGTTTCACTTCTTGTTGCGGGGGTGAAGGGGCTGAAGGATGTGCACGGAGACCAGACCTTGGTAGGTAGGGCTTTATTTTTATAAAGGGTTTCTTTTTCCGCTGGGATACTCTTTCTCTAGCCAATATTGCTGGGTTGACTCCTCTTGCACTTGGGTGGGATCTTCGGCTTTCTTTCTTGGGGTCCTCGTCGGTCCACTCCTCCTCGGTTACAGCACCGTAGGACATGCGTGGAGAGAGAATGCGGTCCAGGTAGGTACAGACCTTATTTTGTATTTTCCCAGGGAAAACCGGGGTGTGATGGGGCACAGTGAAACGCGTATGTTACAGATATATACACGTGGTGAGGCTTTTTGTGAGGAGAGGGTGTAAAGGTAATCATGGAAAGGTTAAGGAGGGGAGCACACGGAGTATTTACACAATGCGACGTTTGAGTAGTACAGTGCTTACGTGCTCTTGTCACTACTGAGGGGCGCCTCCACTCCTCCCGAGCCAGCCCGTTACCCGCTCCCGTACCTGCTAAGCCACACTCTCCTGTGAGTGTGGCTGGGCGAATCGCAGTGACGGTGGCCTCCTGGCTCTGCAACCTCCTCCGCTCAAGCCTTGTCTCGTCCTTCTTCCGCCTCTTCTCCGCACTGCGTTTCTCCTCCGGGTTCTTCTTTTCTCCACGTTTCTTCTCCCGACTCTCGATTCCACTCCAAACTCGCTCTCCCGGTGTCGTCACACGCCAGTCTTGCTACTTCCTTTCTTTTGACCAATCCGGTCATGTAGACATCATGCAGGGGTGTATCTTCCTCCTTGAGATACGCCCAATTAAAGGAGCCCTACTGTTCTTCTCCGACGGTCTCGTTCCACATGAATTGGGAGTCCGGACTCCACTAGTCCTGATGTAAAGGAAAAGAGGGTCGGGAAGCCATGTCAGTGAGCCACCAGTCCACAACAGGGGTCACCCCTTCAGTCGGCAGGTTTTCCCTGCTACACTTCTACAAAGAAGATGAACCACCAGTGGAATACATTCCTTTCGAGGATATTGAAATTCCACTAACTTACCAAGAGCATGCGTTCTGGTTTAATGGTGCCCTAAAACATTTAAATCACATTACAAGACTCCATCCACTAGGTAGACCAGGAGCAACATGGCCAGTTTTAGCCAGCTATATACCGCATCCTGAAATTAATGAAACGACGGATGTGGAACTATGAGCTCAACTCAAAGAGCTAGTCAAGATTTACAGACAATTGGTTTAATATGTTATGCAGACTCTTACAGTCCAACCAGCAATAATGATTCCACAACATCCCCCTCACCAGGGGAACACACTAAAAATTACACCACAAACTTTACACTCAGTCATTGGTAAGTTACCTGCAAAACGGGAACAAATTCCATTCTGGATAGCTCAAAAAATTACTCAAATTGAGGCAGTATTCCCTAATACAACCCCTCATGAGAAACACATGATTTTAACAATCTGTTTACCAATGGGGATCGCACCATACGTGGAGGACTGCGACACTTGGGGTACAGTCTTTGCTGCAATCTACACTAAAACACATGGTGTTCCGTCCATGGCGGTAATACCTGATGTCCTGAAACAGATTCAAAATGAATACAGGGCAGAGCCTGCTTTAAATTTTGGTATGAAACTACTGAAAGATTTCAAACAGGTCTCAGCAATAATATTAGCTAATATTAAAGCTGAAGCAGAATCAGTGGCAATCCGCCAATATTAAGGGAATTTGATGTAACTGAGCAACCACAAGAACTGTCCAGAATAATTGAAAAATCCTATGAAGAATTAGGCAGAGACAGTCTGGGTGGCAAACCAGTAAAACCCCAGCTGTCTGAAAGACCTGAAAAGGTCTTTACTAAAAACACTCCTACTCCTTCTAAAAAGAAGTGGGAAAGCACTAAACCATTCCCGAAGTAGGTCTCCTCAAAAGGAGACCTCTGAAAGAAGGTATAACCTCAGGAATAGGGATAATTTGAGAAAACCTGATAGATATCAAGATACTGATTCACGTTCCTCTCCTACCTTTCAGACTTTGTCACAGAAATCCGAAAGAAGAGGACTGTCAGAAAACAAGGAAGAAGGCGTGAAGTCCAAAGACGATCAACACGTTCAGAAAAATAAAAAAACTCAATTCACCAAAATGAAGGTAGCAGGTCTAAAAATCAGACAAGCCGAGGATCTTGAGGACACCACTCAAGAACAGGGAATAGGCTCAGACAATGTTGGACAGCGCAGCAGAAGTCACCATAGCTCGCAAGAACTTGAAGGATCATCTGGAGACAGTGGACTTGAATTAATTCATTCAAGTTGAAACTGCAGAAACCAGGGTTAGTTCTCCACATAAGTTATATGAAATAACTCTCCGGATGGAGGGAGACATACCAACAAAAATAAGAGTACTCTTTTGGGGGCAACTCTCTAAAGGTTATGACATTCTTCTAGCTGAACAAGACTGGCCACCACAATTTGTCAGGGAGTGCCCACATGGCAAAGACATCATTATGCCAGCTTTCTCCTAACACATTCCAATTCATTTAAAATATACCTATGCCAGGAAATGGGCAGTTGCCCAGGCTCCAGCATTATACAAAAATCATGTAGGATGGGATGAGGACTCTCCTCACCATAAAATCTAACTAAAGACTCAACCAACTGCGCAAAGGCACTACCCAGTTAAGCAAAAAGCTAAAAAACATGTCAGGGAGATATTAGATAAACTTGAATATCAAGGGGTTATTGAAACATGCACCTCGTCAATGAACAATCCTTTGTTTCCTGACTCCAAACCAGACAATACATATTGTCTAGTATTGGATAACAGACATCTAAACTCTTGTTGCAAAACTTTTGCAGTACAAAATGCACACAGTGCATCATTAATGAATAACATTGTGCATAAGAAGTGTAAAACAACATTAGATATTTCTAACGGTTTCTTCTGTCAAAACATTGCACCAGAAAGTAAGTATTTGACCGCTTTCTCAATCATGGGGACACAGCGTCACTTCTGTCATCTCTCCCAGGGAGTCAAGAATAGTCCTCATTTTCAGTGAGAGTAACAGAGTTACTACAAACATATGATGACGAAGTATTATCATATGTGGATGACATCTATCTGACAGACGATGACTTGGATAGGCACTTGAACAGGGTGAACACCATTATTTTGGGTTTCGCCTCTGAAGGGTATAAATTCAATTTTAAAAAATCAAGAATTGCCCATCTCAGTGTCCTTTTTCTAGGATACGAACTTTCAAGTGAAGGCAAAAGCCTGGCAGCAAACTTTCTTAAGAAATGTGCGCTGCTCCAACCTCCAAAAATGCTGAAAACTTACAGCCGATTCTAGGTTTCCTGAATTTTGGAAGAACTTACATTCTAAATTACGCAGAAAGGGTTAAACCTCTCTACAGATTAATCAAACCTGATTTTAAAACAGTTAATTGGACAAAAAAACACACAGAAATTTTGCGTTCATTGCAAACAGACATGTTAGCAACTAAACATTTACAAACACGCGTAAACGCACGCAATCTAGTGATCCGAATCATTCCAGGACAATGCAGATTCACGGACTTAACTTTTAACAAAGGTGAAAAAGTACCAATAACTTAGAAATCATACTTGTACACACAAGAGGAAATTAAATTCACTTCTACAGAAAAAATTCTGACAGTGGTTCAAACTGCAGTATTAAAAGAGAGAGCCCTCCCACAGGGTAAGCTCATTATGATCGTTACACCTGTACCTTCCTTAGAGGCAGTAACAAAAGCAAGCATACCAAATGCTAAAGCTTTACATCCGAGATGGATACAATGGGTTAATTTTCTTGCTGCAACAGACGTTGAATAAGTTTTTGATCCATATTTGAAGACACAAGCATTTCCACAATACAAAAAAGCATGTCCTCTGCCTACTGAAATTCTGTCTCTAGAGAGGTATGAATGTATAATTTATACTGACGGATCAGCTCAACCTGCTACGGGGGTAAACAAGCCTATAGTGCGGCGTGCGCGATCGTTAAAGGTCACTGGTGCGATGGCAAATTCCGACCAATGGTCACTAAGATGCAATCTCTAGGAGATTGTACACCTCAGCGAGCTGAACTACAAGCATTCAAGATGGCGCTTGAGAATACGGATCGCAAATTCCCCACACTCATAGTGTGTGATTCATATTATGGTGTTCAATCTTACAATGAATACTTGCAGAACTGGATTCAAAACAGTTACAAAGATGCAAAAGATGGCACAATCAAGCATAAACTGCTTTGGGAACAAGTAGTTCAGTTACGACACGGACTGCAAAACACTCACGTGATACATACACTGACTCATCATCAATGTGATGGCGTCCACGTTGCAGGGAATTTATTGGCTGATGAAGCCGCGAAGGCAGTGTGCAAGCGGCTTCTGTACCTGCAATCATTCGTTCAAAAACGAATATAGACAGTGAAATAATGCTAGCTGTCAATGCAACATGCAAGGGCAGCGGTGCAGCGTTACCTCAAAACTTTCCACTCAAATACTCATATATGAATCATGCAAACAGCGTTACTTTTGCTCGAATCTTTGGAGTGGGGGACAAAGTAATTCCAAACAGGAAGCGCAGGGTAGCTTTGATTCCCGAAGCACTTATGGAAGAGGGGCTGATACATCAGGGGATCTCTAAGACTATATTAGAATTAAAAGAGATCTACTGGTGGCCAGGAATGAATGCACACATACATTCATTTGCACGTAACTGCCATGACTGCAATAGAGATTGCAGTAGAGAAAGCCGCCAGATACCTGAATATAGCATAGTCAGCCCATTACAGACAACATTGATAGACAGCATTAGACTTTCTACACGCAGCCGTCCCTGTGGACAAATGCGGTCCCATAACTATTAAGACAAGATTCATTTGGATGTGGCCTCAGTGCTTGGCTGACGCTCGAACTGTTATAAAAGATTTGGGAGTCTATATCGGCACATACGCAGTCAGCACGCTACATTCTGACCAGGGTCCTGCGTTTAGCTCTCGAGCTTACAAGGAGGCCATGACCAGTTTGGCCGTTGCATTGCGGTACTCTAGTCCATTCCATTTTGTGGGAAATTTGGTAGTGGAAAGAAAAAAACGGGACACGTATTAGGCTCGGGTGATGGGTGGGTCAAACATCTAATAAGTGTCCAACGTAGTCTTAATAATCTGCCAAGCAGTTCTCTAGGGGGTATCACTCTATACGAAGTCCTTTTTGGAACCAGTATGTTAATATCGGATCTCGATTTTCAGACTTCAGTGGTAGACCAAAAACCCTTTGATATCAAAGACTGTTTGGCTGTTTTACAGGACTTAAATGAAATAAGAATGAAACAAAGGGGAGGAGGAGCTTAGAGTGCATCCAAGATGGTCGCGTGAGCAAAGAGCTCCCGAGACCCTCGCCGCCTCCTACATATATCCTGTCACAGATCCTGATATGAACGACGGGTTATTGCGGACATAACCCTGCTGATCTAAATGCTCCTTTCAAAAATCGAATTGGATGCTGAGAACCAGAATTACTCCGTTCTGAAGCCTGATGGCCTACATCGAGAGACAGCCCGGGACTCGAGCCTCCGATATACCCAGGGGGCAGTTGAACAACAACGGCTTGTGGAAGGCGACTGGTACCCCTGGTGTACTTTCGGTTTCGTTTTCTCTGCTCTTGTCTACCGAAAGACGGCTGCCCTTTGTTCTTGTCGGCCCATGGTCCAACCTGATTGCCCGCTCCTACAGGGCGCCCTGTATTTTTGACTTTTTACAGCTTTGTCCGTGAGGAGCCATTCATACCAGGTCCCAAAAGCCCCTTTGGGGCGCACAACTCAACATGGCGAGCAAGCCTGACAGCGAAAGACGGACAGTCAAGATCACGTCCCGAGGAGGCGCCACCCAATCCAACAACATGGACCGATACACTTGCCCTAAAGGTTCCCCCAGAGGTACTGGTAAAACACCGGAGGACCTTGGAGGTGGCACCACAGAAGCGGAAGAGTTGACACTGCGGGACATCATGGGCGCCATTGCGAGCATGAAAACTTCCATGGGCCAGCAATATGAGACACTGGCCTCCAAGATCGATACAGTGGCAATTGATGTTAATTTGATTAGGACGGACTTGTCTAAAACCAATGAACGGGTCAAGTCGTTGGACATCAAGACTGCCAGTCTTACAACCGACGTGTCTGATCTCCAGACTGAGGTCCGGAACTTGAGAACCTCGAATGATCAATTCGCCCGCCGACTTGATGACTTCGAAAGCCGTGCGAGGCGCAACATCGTACGCATTATCGGAGTTCCGGAGAAGTCTGCTGAACAAACGACAGATCTTCTTGTGGAAGATCTGATGATAAATCATCTCGCCCCCAAGGGCCTCAGCAACTTCTTTGCAGTGGAGCGTGCCCACAGGGTTCCGGGCGGAAGACACAAACCAGGCGCCCCACCGAGGCCCATAATTGCCAGAATCTTTAATTTCAGAGACAGGGATGCCATCCTGCAGGCCTCGAGAACTAACGTCCCCAAGAAATTTGAGAACGCGTCTATCAGTTTTTACCCAGACTTCACCCAAACAGTACAGAAGCAGAGAATGGGATTCACCGGAGTGAAACGGAGACTGGGAGACTTGGGCTTGAAGTACGCCATGCTCTTCCCTGCCCGGCTACTGGTTGAACACAACGAACGTGTGCTCTTTTTTGATCGGCCTGAGGTAATTAGTGACTGGCTGGACACTTTATCGACGCATCGAGATGGCACGGAAGAATCCGGTGGTGCGGAAGGTGGCCCGATGGAACAGGAGGAGTAAGCGGGATCGGCGTATGTAATTCATGGACATTGCAGCAGTGGTTCGTTGAAATTTTGGGTTAATGTAAATATAATGATTATACACCCAAAGGCGGCAGGGTGACTGGGACTCTTCCTCCTCTGGGGGTGTTCTTCTTTCTTCTTGTAGATTAGATTCGGGGTAGGGCGACAGGCACACTGCAGGTGGGGTGGTTTTTTGGATTAATGCAGGGGTTCAGGGAGGGGGGATGTGGGCTCTGGTGAGTTTTTGGGGGTGGTGGGGGGGGTTCTTCTTTCTTCTTTTTGTTTTGCTACAGAGGCTACATACCATTGTACAATTTGACTTTTGTGTCCTTCTCACTGTTTGGGGGATTCCGCCAGCGTTCTGGGGATGAGGGGTAGGGGGTTGAGACTATTAAGTTGGAATGTCAATGGCTTGGGAGACAGGATAAAGCGGGGTATAGTACTGCAGTACTTGAAAGGCCTTTCCCCCGATGTTGTGTTATTACAGGAAACGCACGTAGTGGGGAACACATGTCACACAATGAATAGGCGTGGTTATCGGCTGATCGCACACTCGGGGTTCACCTCCGGATCGAGAGGGACTGGTGTTCTTGTCAGGAACTCCCTCCCCTTGGAAGTTGACGATACCATCCTAGACGATAGGGGACGGTATGCCGCTATTACTGATAGATGGGAGGGGAAAACGATTTCACTGCTATCTGTGTATGTTCCACCCGGTCTACAAACCACAACATTCGCTGACTTGGGAAAGATGGTCTTGGGGCTCCCCGATGGGATCTTAATTGTGGGTGGAGACTTCAACTCTGTTGTTTGTGGTAGAGAAGATCGTTACCCCCCCAGGGATCTTACAAGAGCGCAAACCTGGCTTGGCAGTTTCCTGGAGACGCTGGGTCTTGTTGACTGTTGGAGAATATTGCATCCCGGACAGGCCCAATATACTTTCCACTCGGGTGCACATGGGAGCCTGACGAGGCTTGATTACGTCCTCATGCCAGCGGCACAGGCCGTATCGGTGAGAGAGGTCCGACACTTGGCCAGAGGCATTTCGGACCACTCCCCACTATGGCTTCTCATTGATATCCAGCTGGGAGCCGGGGGTCGGGTCGCTCCGATCAATCCCTGGCATCTCCGAAACCCTGAAACCTGGGCGGGTGTTGTCAAGACTATAGATCACTACTTTGTTGAAAATGTGGGGTCAGTGTCCTCATCTATATCGCTGTGGGAGGCTTTTAATACTGTGATTCGAGGCCAGATACTGTCGTTGATTGCTTGTGCTAAAAGGCGTAACAATGAGGAGGTTGCGCGTCTGGAGTCTGAAATCACTACCCTGGAGGCGGAACTGGAATCCGAGGTCATGCAGGATAAGTTACATGTCTTGCACCTCGAGCAGTTCGACTACAGAGCCTTGGTGACAGACGCCGCCAAGGCCATGAGTCGCGAGCAACAGGGACGACTGTATGATGTGGGTGATAAAGCGGGGAAGTTGATCGCATGGCTGGACAAAAAGGAAAGATTAAGTCGAGTTGTGCCAGTTGTTGAAAGAGCGGATGGTGTGCGGGTGGTTGATCCGATTGAGATAGTGGAGGGCTTTGCATGTCACTTTCAAACGGTGTACACGCCGGTCTTAGACAGGCCTGAGGAGGACTCGCATCTGTTGCTCAGAGACATCGCATTGCCTAGCTTGTCTGATTCTGATAGAGAGCTTATGGAGGCGGAATTTTCCAACGATGAAATAGCGCTCGCTATTCGCTCCATCCGCTCGGGAAAAGCCACAGGCCCTAACGGCATCCCCATGGAACTATACAAGCTTTGTCCCGACAAAATGGCGCTGTATCTCCGCGCGATGTTTCTGGAGTCGCGCAAGGTTGGGTCACTCCCCCGAGACCAGAGACTGGCCTCCATTGTTGTGATCCATAAAGAGGGGAAACCCTGAGATCTGTGTGCGTCTTATAGACCTATATCACTCTTGAATGCCGAACCTAAGAAACTCTTAGCAAATCGATTAATTAAAGTGATTGGGGACCTGATACACCCGGATCAGTCTGGATTCATTCCTACTCATAACACCGCACTGAATTTACGTTGTCTTCGTGGCGTCCTCGCGAGGGCGGAAACGTTGAGTGAACCGGCCATTTTGGTATCCTTAGATGCCACTATGGCCTTCGACACCGTGGAATGGCCGTATCTATGGGCGGCCCTTGCGAAGTTCGGGTTCGGCCCAGGGTTCATCGGTTGGGTTAAACTCCTCTATGAGAATCCGCTGGCCCAGGTGGTGGTCAATGGTAGGGTATCGGAGTCCTTTCCTCTCGGGAGAGGCACGCGGCAGGGATGCCCCCTGTCTCCGCTACTGTTTGCGCTCGCCTTGGAACCCCTTGCGGCATGGCTGCAGTGGGAACCATCGCTTAAGGGCATTAGATGGACCCCCGACTTTGAAGACTGCAGATCTTTATATGCGGACGATATCCTCTTGTATCTCACTTCCCCCCAGAAGTCGTTGGGGGTCCTGTTCTATGTCCTTTGCTCCTTCGGGAAGAATTCCGGCCTGGTAATCAACTGGGCTAAATCCTGTGTTTACTCGCTTACGGGCGAGGTACCTCTCGTGCCGCGTAACTGCCCGATACAAATATCGCATACCGGCTTTAAATACGTGGGGATATATGTCTTGCTTGACCCAGCGGTTCGGTATCAGAATAATTTGCTCCCTACACTTCTTCGGCTAAAAACTAACGTAGCGGCCTGGTGTGGATTGCCTTTATCTCTGGTCGGAAGGGCTGCCCTATTCAAGATGATGTCCCTACCTAGATTCCTATACGCCCTTCAAAACACACTCGACCTCGTGCCTACCAGTTATTTTCGTGAGATTGAATGCCTTCAGAGGCGGCTACTATGGGGCGGGCGCCCCCGCATTGCTTTAGCAAAGTTAACACTGCCCTGGTATGACGAGGGCATTGCGTTGCCGGACATCAAACGTTATTATTGGGCTTCCCAATTGAGTGCGATCAATCATGCCATGTATGGCCCTACGTCCAACCCAGCATTCGAGATGGACAAATGGCAGCTCCCGGGAGGGGATTACAACATGGCACTATACTCCAAATCGACTGATCGGACATTAACGGGGCCCTCCGGAGTTGCGGTGAGGATCTGGCATAGTGCAAATGCAGCTATGGGTTGGTCGGACAAATTGACCCGAGCGACCCCGCTCTATGTCGCCGAGAAACTAGGCAGTCTATGGACCACCAAGGGCTTCGATAAGTGAGACCTCATTGGTATCAGTAAGGTTGGGGATCTCTGGGCCAAGAACAGGATAAAGACTTTCGAAGAACTGAAAATTGAATATGCGCTAAACGATAGGGAGTATTTCCGATACATGCAGATCCGGCACGCGATTGGTTCGGTCTTCCCGACCGGAACCTTAATCCCGGAATCTTTCCCTCTTGAAGATAGAGTGCTTGATGGGCACGTCCCGGATAGCACCATTTCCCTGATATATAAAAAACTCATTAATGATCGAACGGATCTCCTTCTGCAACTACGAGAGGCTTGGACCGGCAATGGATTGGAGCTGGATGATGAGGATTGGCAGGCTGCGATATCCTCTCCCAAGGAGGTTGCGATTCCGGCCCGTCTTCGACTGGTGCAATTAAAGATCTTACACCGCATCTACATGACAGGCCCCGACTGTTGCGTATGGGTTTTTCGGTGGATGAGTTGTGTAAGCGAGGGTGTGGTATGATGGGTACCTTTCTCCATATTCTATGGGAGTGTCCCGAAGTCGTAACGTTTTGGAACCGTGTGCATGCTGTCATGAATGAAGTTACGGGAGTTGCGTTGTTGCCTGAGGCTTGACGGTGTTTGCTGAATGTGTGGGAACCTAATGATTACAATGTGGCGCAGACACAATGGGTCACTCTGGGTAATATGGTGGCCAAAAGGGATATTGCGCAGCTATGGGGGTCCCAGAGGGCGCCTAGGGTCTCAACCTGGTCAGAGAACATGGACTGGTGCATGTTTCGGGAAAAAAACGTGTATGTTGCACGTGGTAGGCCCAGGAAGTGGGGCAGAATATGGCACCATTGGAACCAATATCGTGGAGAGATCTGTACTCCACCTCTTGTAGATACCCTGGAGACGCTGCAATCCCCATAGCCTGACATTCCTTCTGCCATGTTGAGTTTCATTGCTACCATGCTTGCTTGCTCTCTTCCCTCCCCCCCCCTTCTTTTCATTCCTTCATTTACTGATTTGCATATAATTTTCCAGATGTGGCTCTCCCCCTCCCGGAAGGGGCACCTCACATAAATTTCCTGTTTTGCCTCTTCTTATGGTTTTCAGTTTTCTTTTCATTTCTGTTTATACATTAAAAAAAGAAAAAAACCTTCATTTATCCTGCGTTTTAACGTAAATTTTCATGATGTCTGCATTCATCCGCCGCCGGACCCCCGGGTTGCCGGCTGAAGTGCTGTGTAACTGTATAATACCATGCTACTGTCTGCTTTGGCGACGGCCGGCCCGTGTGGTTGTAGGCTCGCAAATGTAATTTTATGATTCCAAATAAAGGTTTAAAAAAAAAAAAGAATGAGACAAAGTAACTTGTTCATGAAGCCACTCACCACTGAAGAGAAACCGACCATCCCAGCAAGGCCTGTCTGGATTCCTAAGCTTGGGGATCTAGTCAGAGAAAAGATCGCAGACAAGAAGGAATTTAGGCCTTCTTACAGTCAACCAGTGCCTGTCCTAGCAATCCACGGATCAAGAACAGTATTACTGCCGCCCTTTGCTGGTAAAAAGGAGAACAGGTATGTGTCCATCCACCTGGTCAAATCACATCATGTGGCCGATCACAAGCAGTAGGCCAAATGGACTCTGCCGATGTTGCAGATGCCCTAATCTGGCTACTATCCAAGAGGTTCAAACTGAGAGACACATTACCTTTGAAGAATCTGCTGTGCGAAAAGAAGGACTATGCAACAAAGCAATGGAACTTGTACCTCTTGAAACCCAAATATCAGTTCATCAAGAAACACCTGTCTACAACAAAGTAGTATCTGACTACACAAATGTATCAAGTGATCAAGTGGTTCCAACGATTTAAACGAATCCTGATGCAATCCCTACAATTGACACAACTGCCTCTGGCTATTTCATTAACTTTTTATTACGTTTTCTGAGGATAAACGCGAGCCTGAGATAACGCCAGTGAAAAGAACTTTGAAAGAACAAGCAACTGAACTTTTTCATCACTTGATAAAGACTTATCTGGTTTCACCATGGATTGAACTTTGGATTGTGTTGGGTGTGCTTTTTCTTCTACTCTGGTTGACTCTGGTAATAACTTTGGGAATGCTGATAAATGGAAGATATGTTAAAAAGGACACAACAAGTAAGAACATCAACTTACTCCTTTGTGACCAGGCCCGCCGGCTGACCCCACAACATGATCCTAACCTGAACTGGTGGTCCGCAATACCACCATCACCCCCTCTCTTTACTTCCCAGCAGGACGACTGGAATTGGGAAACTTCACCATTGGTACAATCACAGTACGAGGAAAAGGAACCCGGAAACTTTAACTGGGCCTTTCAATATGACGAGGCCCTGCCCCCTTCGGACGTCAGCGCATTCCCATTGGTAAAAAGAGAGGAAGTACAGAAGGAGGTGTGCGTCGTCACTAGCGTGAAGACAGAAGACGGAGGAGCAGCAGTGGTTGCGGTTTCGGAGAACAAAGTCCCAAGGATAATGAGGAGTGCAGGAGAGACAGCGGGTCGAAACCAATGGGACCCCGAGCAGCACCAGGATGCCAACGTTCCGGCTTCTCCCCGACCCACATTGCTGGAGGAGCGTGGCTTCTACAGGTAGGGAAAGACTCTCAGGCTTGGTTGGGAGTCGGGGACATCCGTCGGCGCACAACGGAATCGTCTTTTGCCGACCCCGTACCGATTCAAAGCCCCATTCCCTACCCCCTTTCACTACTCACTCTCTCCCCCGTCCTCGTCCGGTTGTGCTCACTCCTTTTGTGGTGCTCCTCTCACTCCCCAGTCCTTGGGTTAGTTAATGTGTTCGCGGACATCATCCTGACAGCCTCTTTTCATTTACTCCCATGTGCCACTACACCGGCGAGGAGAAGACCCGGCTGGAGTACTGAGCCCAAGATATGGACAACACCACGGATCCTGCAGAATTTACCGCAGAGAGACTGACTAGTCACCACAAACTAGTGTTTTTTTTTATAATCAACTTTATTTGATTTTCAAGAACACAAAAATTCATTGGCAGTAGATCATTCGTCATTGAGGGAAACATGTCATTATACACAGTCAACAAGGCATGGGCGGCCCAGCCGGGCTTGTTAAGGCAGATCAAATAATCATTGCAATATATAGAATTAGGCAAATCATCACATTGGTAGTAGATTAAACCATTTACCCCACACTTTACCAAATAAGTCAGGGCAGCCCCTGGCTTTCGAAGAGAGACTCCTCCTGTATCCCACACCAATCCACTCCTCTCCTCAATTTATGTACAGACAAACAAGTGTTTAAAAAATAAAGCCCTATTTACCTCGACCTGGTTTCCGCTTAGTCACTTCTACCCCGCCACAACTGGTGTCAGAAGTGGGATCAACGACTTCCTCCATCAGTAATCCTGTGATGGAGACTGTGATACAACATCTAATAAAAGGCCAGGAGAAACTAGAATGGGCAATCGAAAGGAAGATGTCATCGGCCCAGGCAGATCGCGAAGTTTTTAAGAACACCATATCAGCTCAAATCAAAAGCCTACAGAAAGTGGTTCATGAGCCAGGGACATTCGCTGCCAGAGGACTCCCATTGACCTTGGTTTGATCCGTTTCTGTCAAAAGTACTAGGCCTAGCCACACAAGTGAGGTATCATTTTTATCGGATACTTGGGGAAATTCCGGGTGGAAGGAAGTTTGTGGCTCCCCGAAGATTCTAGAACTTGTACAAAGTTTGAAGTTTGCAAGGGATTCTGGGTAAAACAAAACCTGGTAAGAGCCACGCAGGTCACCCAACCATGGATACCCCTAGGTGTCTAGTTTTCAAAAATGTACTGGTTTGCTAGGTTGCCTGTTAGAAATGGGGCCTCTAGTTGGCAGTGGTTTGCACCTTGTCCAAGTGAGGAACCTGACTATAGTCAGGGTATGGGAGTCACATAACTAAGATAACCCCTGCTCACTCCCTTGGTAGCTTAGCACGAGCAGTCGAGCTTATCTACGAGGCAATGTGTAAAGCATTTGTAAATACACACAGTAACACAATGAAAACACTACAAAAACAGTCCACACCAGTCTAGAAATATTGCCAATATTTATCTGAATAAAACAATACCAAAAGAACAAAAATCTAAATATACAAATCGAGCTATCATTATTAAAACGATTACTGTAAAAATATAGCTCCTAGAAAAAAATAGCTCCAACCAGGGCTATCTCGACGTTGTGACATGTACTATTCCAACAGATCGGTACCGGCGGCAAGAAGAGTGAGCCGGCTACGGAGTCACACAGACCCCCCCACCCCCAAAACAGTACCTTGAAATCTAAGGTGTTGCATGGAGTTGGGAAGAGGAGGCTTCACTGGTGCCAGTGCGACGTTCGTTCCTTACTGCTGCACAGGGGAGGTGATGCGGCATTGGTGGTGACGCGGCCGTTCCTTGCGATGGTGTGGTGTTGATGAGTTCGGAAGGTCACCCACGTCAGTTATCAACTCTGCGAAGATGCAGTTGAGGAACTGGCCTCAACACGCATCAGGGTTGCAGTGTAAGTTGGGGCTGTGTGCTGTGTTCTTCACTGGCGGTGCCCTCAACTCTGGTGCCGGCCGTGGCATGGCTTCAGGGCAAATAGCTGTCATCTAAGAGGTCAGGGCAGCGGTGTAAGTCAGGGCGCTGACTCGTGCCCTCTGCTTTGGTGCAGGCAGTGGCCTCGATGAGGGGTGAAGTCCCGAAACCGGTCCTAGGATGTTTGTTTTCCAGCCCAGGGAGAACCTGGCCTCGGAGTTTGGGCTCAACTGTTCTTATTAGGAATGGATGTATGATGATACATCGCCAACCGTAACAACGAATGCAATTACCATGGTGTTTTTAAATAGTCAAAGGCATTACATTGCACGCATTTATTGCGCATGCTGTTGCCATGCAATTGTAGTGTCTCTGCTGCTTTGGGGCATTACAACGCAGGTCACCAAATCACCTGCTGTTACATCGTTCTTTGCACTGAGTTTATGAAGTCTCTAATATACAAGAGAGTGCAGGAAGATAGAGGAGGCAGGTTGCATGGACCTGCTCACACTAGATGTGGTGTGTGGGTTGCGGGGTGCCCAGTGTGACAAGCCGCAAGCGGAGTAGCTGCGGCAGTGTGAGCGTGCTTACAGCCGTGGCCGAGGGCAGCTCAGTGCACCATTAAGGTATGTAGGAGGGGCACTCGAGAGCCAGGAGAACGGCCCCTGGGCCAAGGACAGGAGGGCACGGGGCAGGGCACCAAGCATCGCCCCACGCTTCAGCTTATGGTGGGGAGGGGGAGGACATGCATGAGGTAAAGGCAAAGAGAATGTCGCGGTAGAAGCGGCGAGGGCAGTAGCCCGTGAGACGGAGGGTAATGGGCACAAGGAAGAAGGCAAAAAAGCAAGGGGACATAATGAGAGAAGGTGAAGGAGCAGGAGTGGGAAGAGGGGCCATTGGGCATTGGGCACATAGGTCAAACAACTGGGGGTCTAAAGGAGGACGGCGGGGGCATTTTGACCAGCAGGCAAATAGGACAAAAGGTACCCGATGAATAAAAATGGGCCTTAAAGAGGCAGATTACATCAGACAGGGTCAGCAGGTTGACATGGGGGGTATGACTTGGGGAGTAGGCAGGGAAGAAGAGGTAAAAGAGCGGGGGCAGAGGAGGTTGCAGTGCCATAGCAGGAGCCAATATGTCACACATCATCTGCTATAGTGCCAGCCTTTATGTGCCACGTCATCTTGCATGTGTCCTAATCTGTCATCTGACATCATCTTGCATCTGGCATCAGGCACGTAAGCATCCTCGTAGCACGCGTTGTCATTGGTAAACACAGGCATCATCACAACACTTATTGGTAGTGTGACAGCACACATTGTCATTATTAGCGTGACGTCATCATCGCAGCACTCATTGGTAGCGTGACAGCACGGGTTGTCATTGGTAGCGTGACGTCATCATCACAGCACTCATTGGTAGCGTGACAGCATGCATTGTCATTGGTAGCGTCATCGCAGCACACATTGTCATTGGTAGCGTGACGTCATCATCGCAGCATTCATTGGTAGCGTGACAGCAACCGTTGTCATTGGTAGCGTCATCGCATCACGTGTTGTCATTGGTAGCGTGACATCATCTTGCATCTTAATCGTATCATCGCAGCACTCATTGGTAGCATCATCGCAGCACTCATTGGTAGCGTGACGTCACCTTGCAACTTAATCGCATCATCGCAGCACTCGGTAGCATGACAGCACGCATTGTCATTGGTAGCAGCATCGCAGCACTTGTCATTGGTAGCATGACGTCCTCTTGCATCATCGCAGCACTCATTGGTAGCGTGACAGCACGCGTTGTCATTGGTAGTGTCATCGCAGCACGCGTTGTCATTGGTAGCGTGACGTCATCTTGCATCTTAATCGCAGCCCTCATTGGTAGCGTGACGTCATCTTGCAACTTAATCGCATCATCGCTGCACTCATTGGTAGCGTGACAGCTCGCGTTGTCATCGGTAGCGTCATCACAGCACTCATTGGTAGCGTGACGTCATCTTGCATCTTAATCGTATCATCGCAGCACTCATTGGTAGCATCATCGCAGCACTCATTGGTAGCGTGACGTCACCTTGCAACTTAATCGCATCATCGCAGCACTCATTGGTAGCGTGACAGCACGCGTTGTCATTGGTAGTGTCATCGCAGCACGCGTTGTCATTGGTAGCGTGACGTCATCTTGCATCTTAATCGCAGCCCTCATTGGTAGCGTGACGTCATCTTGCAACTTAATCGCATCATCGCTGCACTCATTGGTAGCGTGACAGCTCGCGTTGTCATCGGTAGCGTCATCGCAGCACTCGTCATCGCAGCACTCATTGGTAGCGTGGCGTCATCTTGCAACTTAATCGCATCATCGCAGCACTCGGTAGCATGACAGCACGCATTGTCATTGGTAGCATCATCGCAGCACTTGTCATTGGTAGCATGACGTCCTCTTGCATCTTAATCGCATCATCGCAGCACTCATTGGTAGCGTGACGTCACCTTGCATCTTAATCGCATCATCACAGCACTCATTGGTAGCATGACATCATGCGTTGTCATTGGCAGCATCATCACAGCACTCATTGGTAGCGTGACGTCATCTTGCATCTTAATCGCATCATCGCAGCACTCATTGGTAGCGTGACAGCACGCGTTGTGATTGGAAGCGTGCATCTTAATCGCATCATCGCAGCACTCATTGGTAGCGTGACGTCATCTTGCATCTTAATCACATCATCGCAGCACTCATCATTGGTAGTCATGTGCACGCAACGATGCGCTTACTTCGCGGGCAGGTACGACACAACCACGTTTACGATGTGCTTACTTCATCTTGTGTGCACAGTGTGCACGCAAATAGTCATGTGCGCGCAACAATGTGCTTACTTCGCGGGCGGACACATCACAACCACGTTTACATCACTGTGTGCACGCAACAATGTGCTTACTTCATCTTGTGTGCACTGTGATTATACTCATATCGCATTAATCTTGTGTGCACTGTGTGCACGCAAATAGTCATGTGCATGCCACGATGTGCTTCGCATTAATTCAATTAACATAACGTTAATTATAGTCATGTTACGTCACTGTGTGCATTCGCTGGCACATCTCTAACTGTGTGAACGCAACGAACGTCACTGCATATACTACTGTATTTACAATTATAACATGATGTACTTACTACACGGGCATTCATAGGCACATCTTTTGTCATTGTGTGCATGCAACGATGTGCTTACTTCATCTTGTGTGTACTGTGTGCACGCAAATAGTCATGTGCACACAACGATGTGCTTACTTCACCTTGTGTGCACGCAAATAGTCATGTGCATGCAACAATGTGCATACTTCGCGGCAGGCACATCACAACCACGTTTACATCGTAAAGTTGCGTTGCTCTCCCTTACGTTGCTCTGTCTTACGATGTTAATGTTTAAGCATTGCTGTGCATTACGATGTAAACGTGAATGCGATGTGATGTGCCCGCGAAGTAAGCACATCGTTGCGATGGGTGTTCGCCATTAGGAACAGGGTCAAGAGTGATTTGCAAATGGCTGGGTTTAAAACGAACATCATGGGAACAAAAAGAAACTATGGATTTAGGCCCATATATCTGTACTGGGGTGAATGTTTGACATTGTTCAACATTCTTTTGCATTTGTCACCCCGAGTGGGACGGGTATGCCCAGACATGGGTCCCATGCTCTCCATGCTACTGGAGTCTAGCTAGCCTGGCTGATGAGGGGTGAAACCCCAAAACCGGTCCCAGGATGCTTGTTTTCCAGTCCAGGGAGAACCTTGCCTGGCAGTTCGGGCTGGACTGTTCCCATGGGCAAAAGGGTCAAGACTGATTTGCATATGGCTGCGGGTTGAGGTGTGCTACAACTATCGATATTGCGTAGGAGCACTTTTTGTGAGAACTGTGTGTGGTGTGATGTGAAAAAAGGGGGAAGTGAAGTGGAGTGATAAGGGTTAAAAATATCCTACTAGTGAGCTAAACTAACTTTATATCGATAGTTGTAGCACGCCTCAACCCGCAGGGGGTTGGGAAGCCCCTATGATGAAGCATGTCACCGTGAGGAAACTCCGGTGAGTGAGGGGACTATAAAGAAAAAAATTTCTTTCCCTGTCTTAAATGTGTTTTTGTTTTTCTAAGACAGACCCAATGGTGTAATGTCTCAGTAGCTAGCTAGGTTCTCTGGATCTGAATGTTTCAGATCTTTTCTGTAAACTAAGTGCTGTGGAGGGCGAACCTGGCTAATGTTTTCCTCTACCTCCCCCCTTTTTTTGAATAAGAGGGTGCACTTGCCAGGTCGAAATGGCAGTTTAAAAAGGCCCACACAGATACTGCAGAGGCAGGTGGGGACATGTCTGTGTGCTACTCCTGTGGGTTCCAAAATCAGTGCTGCTGTCCACTAGTAGCATTTGACCTACAGACTTTACTAGGGACTTACTAGTAAATCAAATGTGCCAATCATGGATAAACCAAACACCAATACAAATTAGACAGAGAGAATATGCACTTTAGCACTGGTTAGCAGTGGTAAAGTGCCCAGAGTCCTCATACCAACAAAAACAGGTCAGAAGAAATAGGAGGAAGAAGGAAAAGGGTTTGGGGATAACCCTGCCAGGGCCAGGTCTAAGAATTCCCTATGTGCTAACTGAGTAGGGTCCAAAATCTACAGCTACCCACATTTGAAAATAAGCATTGGCATAGCCAATAGGTCACGCCTTTTGGAGGTGTAAGTAGTTTTGCTAAATATGAGGAAACCATAAGTAATAAATTGTAAATTGTCCTGTAAATGAAAAATAAGTACCCGCTTGTAGCAGTTTACTGTTTTAGTGTAGTGTAATTGAAAGCCTATTAAAGGGAGTGATACACAGTTTCTGAAAATACCCACACAAACCACCATGCATGCCGTTATCTTATTGTTTTGTGCTTTGGCTCTAGCCTGGCTCTCCCTGTAAATGTGGTGCCCGCTGCTGGCATGTGTCATCATTGCATTCTTATAAGCAAAGGTGCGGCCTGCACTGCCTGTGTACCCTCTCCATGTCTGAGAAAGGCACAGGCGCAACTTTTCTGCCCTTAGTTTGACCATGTAAGTGCCCACCGTTTACCCACCTCTTGCGTGACCGCAGGAATGAGTTCATGGACCATTTTTTATGTTTTGTATCTGATTAAAAACAACCCCAGCAGGACACAGGCGCCCAGCACTTTCATGGTGGACAGGAGGCCTCATTGTATAGCATAAAAATATGGCCCTGTATACAGGGCTTTAATTGTAAGTGCTTTGCGAATAACATCTTTCAGAACAATTACTATGAGCCAAGTAGACTGGTTCTCATTTAATGCACTGTGAAAGGATGAAAGGCTGAGTAGATATGCTGGTGCCTAAGCCTGCTGGCTTCAAACATTTCAGTGTGGATGCAGGGGCACAAAACCATTCAACAGGACAAGTTGCATGTGTCTTCCCTCGCAGACACACCGGTCCTCTGGTTCTTCACACAAGGCGGAGGCAGCGTTGCACACAGCACCGGCCTTTAACCAGCTATTAATGAGCCAACCGATTGATCATTCTGTTTTAGTCATTAAAGGAACCGCCTAAAAAGTATTCAGAATACATGCCCATGCAATCCTCGGCCTCTCTGCAAAATGCATAGTGCAATCGTCAGCTACTTCAGTTGCAGGTGTGATTCTAAGCAAATGTGTGGCAAGGCTGGCACTCTCTGGGCATTTTAGTTTCTATGTTTAAGCCACAACCTTAATTAAATACGCTTCACCTTTTTTAGGGACTCCACTGTTTTCATCCCACTTAAAGCCCTGGATTAGTTATTTGTTGTCTTCTTGCCTCAAGTGGTCCAGAGTCAGGCTTTATGATAGCTATATTGGGACAGTCAGGCTTTTGTCTCTCTAAATGTATCATATTTTAACAAGGAAGGAATTCTAGAGTTTGACCACTTCAAACTAGAAGGTTGATCCCCCTACAGATTACATATTGTATGGCGGCATGACAATCTGAGGGGTGAGCCTGGAACAGAGAGCTCTGTTTTGTCTTTATTGGTTTCGTTTTATTTGTATTTTCCCGGCAGGCAGGGGGAGGGGGTGCAATACATTCAACGTTGATGTCTAGCTCCTGGTAGCCAGTGAAGTGCTTGCGGGATTGGTGGCTGTTGTGCGTTCCCACAAGTGAAGGCGGAACAGGAGTCTAGCTACTGCGTTCTGAATTTGTTTTACATTTGTTTTACTTTGACATGATGAAACAGGACGCTCCGACATAAAGGCGATTGGCATAATCTAGTTTCGGAGTTCAAGTAAAAAGTAAGAACAAGCATTTGCAATGCAATAGGTCTCACATTAATTAAGTTTGAGCTATTGGCATTGCAAAATATTTCAACACCAATTGCAACAAAAGTCTATTAATTGTAGGCCTAAAAAATGTGTGTTTATTATTGTAGCAATGGTGGCATGCTGCGCTTTAGATGAATATGTTTAAAAGTAAAGTGCGCCATACTGTAATTGCTACAATAGGTAATTGTGGCTGCGTTAACAATCGATGTGTGCACTGATGGCTGGTGATGAGTGTGCCTGTAGAAATTGTAAATGTAATGTGATGTAAATTGATACTTGTATAGCGCACTACTCACCCGCAAGGGTCTCAAGGCGCTTGTACGAATACCGCTGTGGAACCCATCCTGGCTTTCCCTGTGAGGCGTCCACTCCTGGGCACCCCCAAGGTGGAGGCCAGGCATCCTTAGCGTTGTGGGGGCCGTTGTGGAGATTAAGCAAGCTATTGCCCAGAGTTGCAGAGTGGGACTCCCTGATTGGAATAGGCACCGAGGCGAGAATTATCAGGTCCGTGGAATTTTGAGCCCAAGACCCGCCGAGGCGGGGAATTGAACCCTGGTCCCGGGCTAGACCTCTGCATCAGGGTCTGCCGCTCTAACCATTGAGCCACACTTCTCCAGTGCTCTGATGGCTGGTGGTGTGTGTGCCTGGTGGAAGTGTGCACTGCCGGCTGGTGGTGTGTGTGCCTGGTGGAAGCGTGCACTGACGGCTGGTGGTGTGTGTGCCTGCTGAAAGCGTGCACTGACGGCTGGTGGTGTGTGTGCCTGGTGAAAGCGTGCACTGATGGCTGGTGGTGTGTGTGCGCCTGGTGAAAGCGTGCACTGACGGCTGGTGGTGTGTGCCTGGTGGAAGCGTGCACTGACGGCTGGTGGTGTTTGTGCCCGGTGAAAGCGTGCACTGACGGCTGGTGGTGTTTGTGCCTGGTGAAAGCGTGCACTGACGACTGATGGTGTCAATCTCTGGTGAAAGTGTGCACTGAAGGTGTGGTTGTGGGTGTATTTGTGTGTGTGGGTGTGTGTGGTTGTGTGTGTGATTGTATGTGTGGTTGTATTTGTGGTTGTGTGTGTGGTTGTGTGTGTGTGTGTGTGGTTGTGTGTGTGTGGTTGTGTGTGGTAGTGCGTGTGGTTGTGTGTGTGGTTGTGTGTGTGTGTGCGGTTATGTGTTTGGTTGTGTGTGTGTGCTTGTGTTTGCTTGTGTGTGTGGTTGTGTGTGTGGTTGTGGTTGTGTGTGTGACAGTAATACTAAAAGCATCTCAAAATAAAGGAACACAAACATCGAGTTTGTGGAAAGAAAAAGAATGTTGTAAGTGAAACGGGCGGCAGCAAAGCATTGAAACCTCTTCAATTCAGATGGGTTGGTTCAGTGTTTTGCCCTAAAATAGCTAGGATTTTAATTTCAGTGCATGCACGTTTTAGAGAAATGAACGTGGAGGCTTGCCCCGTGACGAAACAGCTGTGGCATCAGCAGCTGCCTTTCGACCAGGTTTGTTTGCGATATACAGAACTACTGCAATAGCAATACAACGCAAGTAGTGTGGCAGACACTGGCGGGGTTAGTTTATGAAAAACCCAGCTATGCGGCGGAGGATGTAAATAGGCACGTTCATCGTCAGTGGAAGAGGGGGGAAAGCCTCGCAGTCCATTTGGCTCTGCTGAAGCTACTCTGTGCCTGGGGCGGTGACCGTTCCGGGTTAGCTTGGGTTCAGGTCAGGAGGCCCAGCGATGCGATAAAGGGGACAGCCTTCTGTACTCAACTCTTTAAAGATGTGCTAGGGCAAGGGGAGACGGAGACGGCGTCCACCCACTTTTTTCACAGGGTGGACGCCATCCAGCCTGCCAAGAAGTTGGGCCCCACTGAAAAATATGCTGAATTTGTCCCGGTGTAATTTCCAAACACCGGGACACTTTCAGCAGCACCTGCACGTTGTTATCTGCTTTTGATACTTAACGTGCAGGCAGGGCTGGGATGAGGCACTCTTTATTTCTGACTCCTGCTGGGCCCATAAGAAAGGCCTAATGTGAGGGGTCATCAGGCCTCCTTTTGTTCAAGTCTCCTGTCTAGCAGCAGTCAGGAGCCTCTCACCTAGAAGCAAATGCTGCAGAGGAAATAAAGGCTCACACCTTCTTTGCACTTCACACATACTTAAAGAGGATCAGCTTTTCACTTTGTTCAGGCTCTATTTAGGAGATACGCATGCACTGTAAGAACCTCAGATGTGCTGATCTTTCCCTGTATTTGCACAAAATAAATAGCATTTATATAGGGTTTACTACCCCTGAGGAGGCGTTGTAATAATTTAAATACCACGATTTTTTCTTTTAAAGCACTATGGCTAGAGGAAGCTTTACGCTGACAAATGGCAACATTGTTTTATGTGTACAAAAGTGTGAATCTTCTCCCTAAATCAGGAGTGTTTACAAGTATACTTGAAATGTGATCAAATGTACTTATGATACACCTGTTAAACATATATGTGAGGGCTTAAGATCTGATGTCACTTCTTGTGATGCCACTTCCTGTGATTCAGAAAAGGGGGTGGTGATGAACAGAGTGTCTGAATTAAGCAGACCACTCTTACCCAGTCCAAAGATCAGGGCTTGATCCATCACCGTTATTTATCTCACTGCACCATCCCAGCTCAGAACCTGGCTATATGCAAATCAGTCTGTCCCTGGCCCAGTGCATCATGGGAACAGGGCAGACTAAACTACCAAGCCAATTCTTCACCAGAAAGGAGACAAGCTACCGGGGACCGGTTTCTGGCATTTCAGCCGTCTTCGGCCCGGCTTGCTTGAATCCTGATGGTGCAGTGAGAAAGGGACTCATGTCTGAGTATACCCTGCCACACCTATAGTGGCCAAAAACGATTCAGAAAAGGGGGTGGTGATGAACAAAGTGTCTGAATTAAGCAGACCACTCTTACCCAGTCCAAAGATCAGGGCTTGATCCATCACCGTTATTTATCTCACTGCAACTTCCTGTGATGTCACAAGCGTCACGCGCCATGATGTCACGCGATGTGATATCACTTGCATACTGATTAACTAGGTTAGTCCCCCACTTCCTTTTATAAGACTTGTGTGCCCTATCTGGGTACTTTGTGAGTTCTTGGAGAATTTACAACCCCTATTTATCCCCACAACCAGAAGGGTCTATTGGACTTAAAGGTATATTGTTCTGTAAATCAGCCATAGTGACAAATAGTTACAGATAAAAATTTTACAAATGGCTGTTTTTTCCTGCTCTTTTACAATATTTCTTTATTTCAACAGTTACTTTCCTTGGAAAAAATGTTGTGCGATTTACACATATGACGGCTTGATGAATTCAGAATATTGTCAACTTTTAAGAAATCTATAGCTTCCTTAATCATCCATGGATTTCACACCGTAGCACAAAAAATAGGGGAAAAAATGAGGCACCTTTTCCAGAAATGCCAAAACTGTGGTACAAAATGAGTTTGTTAGATTCAATTCTGCATGTTCCTAAAAGCTGCACAGATGATGACTTTAATGTAGCAAACCGTTCGTTAATGCCATTTTTAGGAAAAATAACAGACACTTTTATCTTGAGCACAGTTATCCTATTTTTCTCCCAAAACTCACAATGTTGCTATATTTTACCTATTTTCGCAGTCCCTTCCAGGAGCATCCACAAACCCTAACTAACTTTAGAATCCCCAGGATGGTGAATAAAAGGATGCAAATGTGGCATACATAGCTTATGTGGTAAAAAAAAAATTGGAGCCCTAAGCGTGAACTACCCCAAATATGGATCTTCTAACATATTCATGCCAGGCCAGCCAATGCATTTCAATTGATCTTTAGAACGGGATAAGCAGTCCAACGGCGCCCGCACGTAATCGTTAGCAGCCACAGAGGACTACTCTTTTGTTCTGCATTATTCAAATGACACTTCTGCCATCCATTGCTCCACGTCCCGCTAAATCTGACTAAATACAATTACGGTAATGGGCAGTTTGATAAAAGTCCCGAGAGCGAGACGGTGTATCAAAGAGAACTATTGTGTATGGCTTAAAGACCCAACATGGTTGTGTGCCTGATATCACTAAAATAACAACAAAGTTACGGCTTCGCTTAAGCTTTCGTGCAAATTATAAATTCAAAAGTTAAAGAGGGAAGGCATGCAGGACAAGTAAGAAAACACTCCGGGGTCTCCGTCGAAATGAATTGGTTTCTATAGTGTCTATTGAGAAGAGGACCGTTGAACCCAACAGATGGTCTGCGCAAATCACTCAGCTGTGGGCTGCTGTGGCTAGCAATGCGCAAATGCGCATGTTTACAAAGGAGCCAAGCGACAGTCACCTCCTCTAATCTGGCTAGCGACAAAATCAAAACAGCCAATCCTAAAGCATGTCGGGTCTCGGACCAAAAACCAATCACAGGCTAGAAGAAGCATATGTTTTTTGACTCGGGACACAGCTACCAATCAGATTCCGTTCTTTTTTTTCACTAGACTATTCGAACTTGGACCTTTAAAGTCGTGATTGGGGAAGGGTGGGTTTGATGGTCCACAGAAGGGTCGCAAGTTACCAGCGGGACGCAGACGCCTAATCTGAAACCCCTCTGCATTCCTCTCCACGGTTTGCACTATAAAGTCCGGATACCTGTACTTTGAAACTCGGGACTCTTTGCGTGTAATAGTACCGGGATCCCTACGCGTTGCTGACGTCGCTCCCTGGGCGTTGGAACTTGGAAACGGGAAAACAAAAGCAAGCAAAGTCAAAGCGGCAGAGACTAGATCCGGGCAGCAGTTGCCGTAGTGGGAGGTGATCCCAGCGCGCAACCCACTTAGAACCATGGCATTCTGAGGCGGGGAGCCCGGCATGGCCCGGCCGCTCTGACCCGCCGTAGCTATCCGTTTATTTTGTGAAATCATCCGGATTTAAAGGCGGAGGAGGAGGAGCGGCCGAGTCCCCGTGAGCAGGTGAGAGTTGCTTTTGGGGGCTAAGCGGGAGGAATGTGAGTAGGTGTACCTGCATATTTCATGTTGTGATTTCCTTTCTGTACCTCCTATCTTATGATTGGCTGGGGTGCGAGCTCGCCATTGTCATGAGGTCCTACTGACATTTGGGGAGAACCTCTGAGGTGTTTGATGCGTTGAAGCGGAAGCTGTGTTTGGGTAAAAATCTGACATGTTGGTGTGTCTCCCATTGGCAAGTAACCGTAAGGCTGAGTCTCGCCCTCGTCTCGGGGCGAGTAGTCTCGTCGAGATAGTCAGCGACCCCCTTTTATCTGCGTCGTTAACTAGACTTCGAGGTAAACAACGACCGCTTGATCAGCTGACCGCCCCACCCCTCACTGGTGTTTGGTTGTAGAGGCACCGCCTCCGTGAAGCGGAGGAATCTCACTTTGCAGTTTTATGTAACTCCAAACACGACTCCGAGCGCTTTTCGTGAGCAGCGGTTATACTCCACAAAGACACATATTTCATTGTATTAGACTGTAGGGGGCCTCGCCCGCCCTTGCTTTGTTTTTGCGGACGTGATGAACACTAGGGATATCAAAACGTCACGACAGACGCCCCTCCTTCTCAACGCACCCCTAACGTTATCACTACGATTGCTCACCTCGATTTCAAGGTTAAAAAGCAGAGGTTAGGGTCTTATGATGTTCATGCCCCCTTATTCGTATAATGCCCGCTTTTGAAATCGATAGTATCAAATACGTAAATAAGGAGGATTTTGTCACACCTCCTTAGAGTCTCGCTTAGACTTGTCATTGCTTTCATTAGTCAAAGCAGCCAACATTCACCTGTGAAAGGGACATGCGTGATTGACTGCATTTTGTCGCTGGCACTATTGAGATTACGGGACTATAAAATAATGATGATAATAAACAAACTTTATTTCGGTTTTGTTTGTAAACCATAAAGTGCAAAATACAGCAATACAGAATTCAAAAGAAAGAAAAAATCATCAAAATACACAAATACAAAATTAGCAGCAGTTTATAACAATACAAATCATGCTAAATGTATTAAATACAAGTGCATAAAGGTTTTAGTTAAACTCATTACAGATCCAAACATTTTTTGTACTTTACAATTGATTTTAAAGATTCTAATGCAAAAAGGATACTATCACTGTGTAATAATTGTAAATACATCATGGCTGGTCTGATCTGGTAAAAATTGAGTTCCTTTAAAAGCGGCACCAGATAGCGTTTGCGGGGAAATTCATATAATTTACATAAAAACATAAAATGCAGCATGTCCTGCGGAGACTGTCCGTCGCAGCCGCAGGGAGCTGCTTCGTTACTAAAAATATTTTTTTGTGGCTTAACAAGCAAAAAAAATTGATTCAGTCGAAATCTAGTTAATAGACATTTCTCGTGTAAGGCCAGAGAGCCCATTAAATATGGCTCAATATATGGAGTTGTTTTAACATAACATAAGTCCTGACACTCTGTTTCTGAACCTCTATTGCTTCCCTCATCATTCTCTTTTCCATGAGGAATGCCGTTTTATTGCCTCCACATCCTTCTTGGTGATACGATCAGGAGTTTTAAATAACTCAACACGCCCTAGGCTTAAAAAACTTGTCTTAAGATATTTCAGCCAGGGTATACCAGATGAGTTGTCCAAAGACAGTCTCTTAAAATCATGTGCGTTAGGGGGATATCAGGGTTTAGCCACAGTTTTAACCTGCAGGACAGTGGGCGGAGGGAAAAAATGTCACTGACATACTGGACCCCTAGTACATCATGGACAGCTAAAGTAGGCGTACCTTGCGAGAGACGCAGTAGACGTTTCAAAAAAATGTTCTCCACAGACTGAAGTTGATCACCCAGAATATACCCTCAAATTTCGCTTCCAAAAGTTGCTGTGGCCATTGATTTGGCATTATATACTTGCAACATTGCGCCAGCAGGCTTTTTTCGCAGTTTAGATGCAAAATTAAATATTGATGCATTCACCCTTGCAACTTCCCCTTTCTTTTTTGAAACATGCGGGCCCCAATTTAGTTTGGGACTACTATTCATGAGCAGGGCCTTGATGGTGTGGCAGTCTCTGAGCATTGGCGAGACCAGTCAATGTAGGTTTTGCCTATGGCTACATTTAAGTTGTTTTGTCGAAAACCTGTTGTGAACACTACTATAAATAGAGTGGGCTTTGGGTATGCTATTGATATGCATTGGCTTCCTTTCTTGTCACATTTGCTTTCATATTACCTGGCTTTCTTTACTTCTTATGTTCGTTCCTCCCCTGAAGCAAAACTTCTGTACTATCCTTTCGATTGGATGGCGTGTATTGTTCTGCCGCTCCGCCCCAGATAACTGCTTTTTTTGGTTTCGCTGAGCGAAGGCTGCGCTTGCGCAGTCTCGCTGGGAGAAACTGATGTTTTCCGAGAATGGGGCTTGAATCCGCCCCTCTTCTCCAATGGCTGGCCTCCTAAATGCTGGCCAGCCATTGGAGGAGAGGGACGTCACTCAGTTCAAGCCCAGTCTGTGAGAAGTTGGCCTGGTATATGATGCTCACTATTCTAGTGAGCACCTTGCACCAGTCCAAACAGCCCTTATGGTGATGGTTGTAAAGTCAGCCTTGTAGACCAGCTATCCTAGGGGTAGCTTGGACAAAGCAGTCCAAGGCTAAACTCAAGAGGGCATGTGAAGCCAGCTGTTTTACCATATGTAACCCCTTTAATACCACATAAAAGGACACCACACAGGGTGTATATATAAAATGTTATTTATTACTAGACAAACCCTCTGACCTCTTTGAGGTCAGAGGCACAATACACGATATTTAATCAGAACACAAGAAGTTGCACAAAATACAATAAGGCCCTAGGGGCACGCTAAACCATATACTAAAATAGTGGTATAAGGACCACTACACGAAAAGTGAATAGGCCTAGGGAATCGCTGGGGCTACGCTGAGCTACCAAGAGTTAGGAAGCAGGAGACCCACGGCAGGCTTGTGCAGTGTCTAATCACACACGCAGGTTACTATAGAGAATGAATGGGAACGTACAAGTTACAAACTAGTTCTTTTGGGGTACTTCTGATTGGACTCTATGAAAGTTACTTGAAACCTAGACAGTTGGATAGTTGATACCCACGGGAGCACCGAAGTACTCGCGTCACCTCACCCACAGGAAATGGGTGCATAGTTGTCAAAGTGTGTCGGGTTTCGTCGTCTAATCCTATGGAGCCTGGAGAAAAGATGCTGCAGGCGGCCAGGAGAGAAGTGTCGGGGTGGATCCAAGGGTGGATCGAAGATGAGGAGGACTTGAAAGCAGAGGGGACAGAGTCTGGGTCACTAGCCAGTGACCAGGAAGGAACCAGGCGATGTCGCGAAGCAATCAGGTGCTGATGGGAAGCTTGTCTCCGCAGCCACGTGGACCAGGAGGTGTCGACGACGACCAGGAGTCGAGCACGGACTGTCCCACGAAGGCTCTCGCTATCGGCCGTGTCTGCTTCAGGATTGGAGTCAACAAGCCTTGGCAAAGGCAGCCCACGCAGCAAACTTAAGTTGGCTTCTTACTCAGACCAGCAAGGTCTGAGGGGCTGCTTCTTTTGAGGGAAGCAAGGGCCAGTCTGGAGCAGCCAGACCAGCAGTGTAAATTCAAAGGATCGTCGCCAAGATGGCCACTAGCCAACGGGCAAGTGCCCGGCAGACGCTTCGAGCAGGAACATGCTAAAGGGTCCCACGCTGAACTTATGGAGGGTGCAGGGCTGATCTTTGGTGCAGATGCTGCTCGGGGCTGGGGCTTCTCCATCCCCAATGCACAGCTTCGAGGAGGCCTCGGGGGCTGCACAGTTAGCAGGTCGCAGATAATTCAAGATGGCCGGTCCCACGTCTCTCGTCTCCTCCACGGGTCTCAGCTTTGCTGGGACTGTGGATCGGGCTGTTGGATGTCTGGAAGTCTGGTTCTTGTCTGGCTCTGTGCTCCGGCTCCGGTGGGAGGCGGCGACAAAGCAAGCCGTTGATCGCTGGATGGTGCCTGCTTGTGCAGGGTGGTCACTCCTTGACCACAAGGGAGATTCTTCAGTCTACTTCGTCAAGTAGATCGTCGAAGGTCCAGAGTTTTGTTTCAGAGTTTGTCAGGATTAATCTAAAGTCTTGGGACTCTGCTCCTACCTATATACCAAACTTAGGGGCTGGATTACCTGCTAGGTCCCTCCTATCTTTGGTACCAGGGAAGGGGGTGGTTACACCCCTTTCCCTTTGTCCAGTTTCGCGCCAGAGCTGGGGCTGGAGTGCCCCAGCACCGGTTTGAACTGGACCATGCATGGGACACCTTCTGTGCCCCAGGCAGTGTCTCATTCCTTTCAGCCCTCCCTGTCCCAATACACAACATCCTGTCTGGGGTGGTTCTAGCACCTCCCAAGGCAGGAAACCTATTGTCCAAGCCTCCCTTGCTGGAAGGACTCCCAGCAGCAGGAGGTCAGATTTGTCTGTGGCAGCAGCATCCATTTTGTGATGCTGAGGCTCTGGTTAACTTTAACCGGGAATAGTAGGAACAGGTCTTCTCCCTCTAGAAGGGTGGAATGCTACCCCCGTCGCCAGAACTGGCGAGGGGGGCGTATTACACCTTACTCGACATGTTTTGATAAAGCCAAACCAGAGTTCGCATTTAACCGCGAGGTTCATAATGCACTTAATAGTATATGGTATGGCAATATCCTAGAACAGCTATAAGGACATGGTTCCGAAAGCCGCAGACAGACTCAGCTCATGCTAGAGCACCATCTCATATAAAACCAAGCACTCTGCTTCCAGGATTGTTAATCAAGGGAGTTAGGTCCTTGACGGGACAGGGGCCGGCTGGACCTTTTGCAATCAGAGAAAAACACCACAAATTGCCCGCCCCTCCTTTATTTATTGTAACGAAATTAATCAAATCAAGACCAAACTAATACTCAATTTAGTTTGATCAGGTACCTTGATTTGTACCACTTGATTTTTTATTTTTAGCAAAATTTCAAACGTGTTAGGCAGAAAAAGGGTACACCTTATCATGTAGCACATATGTGTGTGTATATATATATACACATTTCATACATTACATATAAAACAAAAGAATTATTCACAAAATTGGAAAAGAACATCCAACAAATATTTAAATAATAAACATTACAATTATCATTTTCAAACAAACATCAATTTCATGGCTTATCATAAGACAATGTCAAAAGCCCAGGAACATTGAGAACTATTTCATTAATCCTAATGTGTACTCAATATATTACTCTGTTCCCGTTGAAATGCTGACGCGTTTCGAGTTAGGGCCAAAGGGGTTCCCGATCAGGGCCTTATGAATAATCTGTGTTCTTCAATCAGAAGAGAAGCGGTGTATTCTCAAGCTTCCCAACTGGGGAGGGGGGCGTGTGGTATTTAGTCCGCCCGTACGGCCATGTTTAACTGCTGCTGCTCCTCATTTCTAGTGTTATGTAGTCCTGCTCGGATGGTCGTGCCGCTCACGGCTTACGTGTGTTGATTATCTTTGTTTATTCGTGGTCTTCGTGACTCACTCAATCCCTGTT
This sequence comes from Lissotriton vulgaris, assembly GCF_964263255.1. Lineage (NCBI taxonomy): Eukaryota > Metazoa > Chordata > Amphibia > Caudata > Salamandridae > Lissotriton > Lissotriton vulgaris. The sequence goes on from NC_141689.1 coordinate 1,314,565,180, forward strand.
TTGTGGCTCTCTGGTGAGTATACGCGAATGGCGGTCCAGATTGTATACGCTGTACGTTTTTAGTTGATTCTTGCCGAGCGCGCATGTCGTCTGCTTCCGCGTGAAGTCGGGAGCCGTCTGAATGAGTGCGGAAGCAGATGACTGCGCGTGCTACATAAGGTGTACCCTTTTTCTGCCTAAAGCACGTTTGAAATTTTGCTAAAAATAAAAATCAAGTGGTACAAATCAAGGTACCTGATCGAACGAAATTGAGTATTAGTTTGGTCTTGATTTGATTAATTTCGTTACAATAAATAAGGAGGGGCGGGCAATTTGTTGTGTTTTTCTCCAGGATTGTTAAGGCCTGCCATAGGAGTGACTTATAGGTGTATATGTGTCTAGATATAAGGTTAGATATAGGTATACTATATCTAAAGCAAAGGGTGATAACTCCACCTTGCCCCAGCTGAGTGATCAGCCAGTTGTCAATTTGGGTGGCCAGCCAGGGGTGGCATAATACATGCTGCAGCCCTTGGTAGGCCTTGGATGCACCTATGCCCTGGGTACCTATAGTACACTGTACAGGGGCTCATAAGGTGACCCAGTATCTAATTGGAGATGTACCTGGAGTCCATTTTAAAGAGAGAGCAGATAGCCTGGGGCCTGATTAGCAGGATCCCAGGCCAACTAAGTCGAAAACCAGCTAAACACTAGGCAAAAAATCTGGGGTAACCATAGTCAGGTATCCACCTTCCTACACAGTCTTTTTCTGATTCGGGGGTGTGTTTTTTTGCAGGTTTTAACTCTGTGACGTCATCCGTCACTCAACTGCAAAAACCACGCCCCCAAATGCGAAAATGGCGGCGCTTTTCTTATAACATTCTGCCCGACCGCCGCCAGAAAAAGTCGCAGAGTCCTCCTCCGCAGTAGGCGAGTGCTTGCTTTTCTGCCCCCCCCCCCCCCCCCCCTGTTCCTCGTTCTGCTCGCTTTTCGCCCCACCCCTGTTCCTTGTCCTGCTTGCTTTTTCGGACTCCCACCCCCGTTCCTCGTCCCGCTTGCTTTTTCGTACCCCCCCCCTGTTTCTCGTCTCGCTCGCTGCAGTGACATCGCACTGGAAACCGACAGTCTTGCTCGCTGCAGTGACATCGCACTGGAAACGGACAGTCCCGACTGCAGGGACGGCGCGCTGAGTGATACAGTGTCCTAGGTGAGTCAGTTGGTGTCGTGGCTGTATGGGTTGGTTTGTAGCTGTATGGGTCATTGGTGACTGAGTACTTGTATTAGTGTGTGTGACTGCCTGCATGGATGAGTGAGTTGGTAAGTCAGTGACTGTATGGGTTAGTGGGTGCATTTGTGAGTGGCGGTATGGGTGACTTGAGTGTGTGTATGGCTGTATTGGTGAATGAACGGATGTGGCAGTTGTATATGGGTGAGTAACTGCATATGTGAGAGGCAGTATAGGTCCGTGTTGGGAATATATGACTGAATGATTACAAGAGTGGCTGTATGGGTGAGTGTGTTTGTTAGTATCTATGAATAAGTGAGTAAGAGGCTGTGTAATTGACTTTATGAGTGAGTCAGTAGGTGTGTGAGTAGCTCTGTGATTGATTGACATTGTGTGAGTGCCTGTAAGGGTGGATATATCAATGCCTTTATTAGCGAGTGAGTTGGTGCATGTGTGGCTGTATAGGTGACAGAGTAGATGTGTGTGTAGTCATATGAATCCGCGACTGGGTGTGTAAGTACAGGTTGGGGGTGTCAATGGTTTTGAGAATGCTAGTGTGGAAATTGGAGTGGGTGTATGAAAGTTTATATTGGGGTGTGAGTGGGTGTGTCAGATTCTGTGGATGTCAGGAGTGATGTCACTGGCCATGCCATGTCATGAGTGATGTAAAATGTGAGGTCGTAAGGCGTGCATTGCATGGGCATGAGTTATAGTTAGCTCAGCTAACTATAACTGCTGAATTTCTCCGGTTTTGTACGAGTGAAATGTCAGCCTAACTAGAACGTCCCTTTAACCTTTGATTTTCTCAGTGAATATATCTATCTCGCTCTCTCATCAGAGGCCTCTGGTCTCAGATGGATTCCCGGCCTTCCTTCTGTCCATCACTGGGAGGCTGGTTCAGGTATTCAGACTGCACATCATGTGGTATTGCAACAAACTGAGCCTGTTGGGGTCCTAGACCCTGTGCAAGGAGGTGTTGCATCTCTAAAAATGGCTTGCCTGCCAGGGACGTTTCTTGATGGCAAACTACCTGATACTCTTTCAATACCAGGCCGTCTGTTCCTAGGGGATCACAAGTGGTGGTTAAAAACCACGAGGTGACGCAAGTCCTCTTGCACGTAAGGGACGAAAGAAAAACCTTGCCTCTGCCATGAAGGCACAAAGTCAGCGCTTCTGTGCGTTAGATTTTCCAAGATGTATCTTGCTTGGAGAAGCGTTTCGACTTGGGTGGAACTTAGAACTTCTCTACACAGTTCTACCGAATTTTTTTTTTTTTTCCCCGTCTTTCCCCACTTCTCAAGAAGATCAGGACTGACGGCCCAAGTCATCCCAGTTCCTCTGGATTGGGCATTTAGAGTGTGGTATTCAGCACGCCTGAGGATGAATATATGTCCTTTGATCAGGCTGCTCCTCTGAGGAGACCAGATATTTTAACAAACTTTGGTTCAGCATGTGTTCACAATCTTCGTCTTCATGTTTGTAGAGTCAGGTCCTCCAGAGCTAGTTGATGTAATCTTGGCAGGCAGGCGGCCATCAACAAACGCCATATGTGTCTGATTGGGACAAATTTGTGGATTGTTGCGGCACATACCAGATTGACCCTCTACCTGATTTGTTTGTTCTGTCTCCTGCATAGCAAAGTGTTACCTTGGGCATGGTTTACGGTTACCTTTTGGCCTACTTAAAGTTGACTTATCAGCCCATATGGTTTGTCATTAGTTGTAATGTGACTTTTTAAAATGTTATTCAAATTGCTGTAACTTGTTGTAATGGGACTTTAATCTGGTCCATATGCATTTGAAGTCTGTTCTGTTCAAACGATTCCCCCCACCCCCCCAGTAAAAACACACCTTTCCAACAGACGGTGAATAAAATGGAGATCTTATTATCTACATCACCTGGTCTACGCATCATTCTTCTTTTAACAGACTGCTTTCAGCTGTGTTGTTGGAAACCTTGTGGGCTATGCCATTGCTCCCAATGGGCAGTGGAAGAGCCATTTGCTTTCTATTAATAGACTTTGTCACTTATTTGCTTTCTTGCTTATTCGGTGGCTTTTGTTATCTTGATCCCTCCCATGGAGCATATTCTATTTATAATAATTTTTTTACTATCCGTTTGAGTGTACAACTTTTATCCTTCTGCTGCTCTGATTCGTATGCAGCATGTAGTAAATAAAACACCTCACCAAATATGATCATAAACACGCATAATCCACAAAACACAGCATGCAGTGTACCTGCATTCCTACTAAAGGGATGTGGTAATTTGGGCTTCAACCGCAGAGCATACTAGCCTCTGCGTGCCTGTTACCGTTCCTACAGTAAATGGTAAAATCGGCAGGATCGGGCCCTCTCTTTCTCTCGTTATATTTTATTGGCATGACATTCAGGAATTTGCGCCACACCGATTCACACATTTTCCCCCGTTCTGTTATGGGGTTTTATTATGACATTTCACCTTCTTTGTGCAGGCGCAGTATCGTGAGTTTGAAAGAAAAACAGACCAAAAACGGAGCATTGGTTCCTCCGGTTAGCTTCCACTGGGAGTTACAGGGTTGTCACTGTGAAGCTCCTATTTTGCATCATTCTTTGTAATATGTTGTCTAAATTGGTGCTTATGTATATCTGGCCTGTAAATGTTAGTGTGGGTGCTTGCGTTCCTTAACATTCTGTTATGTTCTTTGTATGTATGCACCCCTTTATTCTGTAAGTTGGTTCTTGAACTTGATAAATGTCATTCTAATTTACTTCATGAATCGTTGTTTTTCCTAGGCTGTGTTATATCGTAAATGAATATAGTCTTTTAATATCGTGCTTTGTTCCTGCAAGATTGTTATGTTCATTCGTAGATTACCTTAATTTTTTTTTTAGGAGAAAATGAAGGATTTGGGGGCTGTGGAACCGAAGACTAATGAAACCTTCCGCTTACTCAAGCAGTTAAATCTTCAATTGGAGCAGGAATCACGGTACCAACCTAGGGAAAAAGGCCTTAACCTTATTGAAGCCACTTCCGAGGTGAGCAGTGTCTCCCCTACCTCCCTTCCCCACCAGTTGCATTGTTACTTTCTGACGTATATTAGTTTTGTGGAAATGTTTTCAAAGGTCTGAGATTCTGGTTCTTGTACACACAGTACTTGCTTAGCAATCATTGCTCATGGGCTAAAGTGCCTCCATCAGTGCAATATTGGGTCAGTCATGTTTCTGTGACATTCCGTCAGATGACCAGTCTGTGTGATGTCCTAAAAATATGATACCGGCTCTTGATATTGTGAAATCTGGCCCCATAGCGGGTGTGGGCCTTCCGGGGATAGTCATCTAGGGTCTGTTAAGTTAGGCTGAATGATGGTCCGAGTAATATTCTACCTGTGTAGGAATACGGATTAGAAATTATATTGTCTTAATTGGGCCAATTGATTCAGGCATTACTTGCCAGAACAGGATTTTACAAAAACTCCATGAGAATTTAAAGTTATGAATAAAACCTAATACAGCAGTCGAGTTAATGTTTAGAGAGCAATGTAGGAATACAGTTTCATACGGAGGATTCTCCGGACCCGTCTGATAAATTGAACTTAGTGCCCCTCCGAGCAAACCTCAAACCATATGATAAAAAGTAGCTGTAAACTCGCCTGTGTGGTTAAAGTAAATGACCAGGTATGTTCCATACACTTGGGCTAAATGGATAAGTAAAATACTGGGGGGCTTATTTATTAAAATGTAACGCATCAATAATGTTTCTGCGTTATGCTAACAGGAGAAAGCTTTAGGGCTCCATATTTACCAAGATATTGCGCACTTCATCTTTCTCATTGCGCCGGAGCTTGAGGCTGCCTAGCTCTTATGCAGGCCCGTCGCACCGTGCTGCAAAGGATCCTACATTACGTGCAGGATTGTTTTGTGCAGGCCTATATCTTTCTGTGTGCTATTTCTTTCTGTGTCTATTTCAGAGTGAACCTCCCATGCAAAGGAAGTAACAAAGAGAAATAAAGCAATTTCTCCTCACACGCCTCTTAGGTAGGCGCACCATTTAGGCACAAACCCAGGTTTACAAGGCTTTGTAAATGTAGGTAGCAGTGGCGATTAACAGAGCTAATGCGACGTGCAACGGCCCCATTCCAAACGTCTGAACCAGAATCTACAATCCCGATGTGTCCATGCAAAGGAGGGAGAGCTCATTTGAGGGCAAATGGAGCGAGAGAGAGAAAGGATGACGTTTGGCACTTTACTTAACTGTATGTTCAGCGAAGGCCGCATTGGAAAGTGTGTTCTTGGAGCTTTGTGGAGTTGAAAATGTGTGTGCTGAACCAAATTCTGGCCACTAAGGTGGCTTACGAGTTGTGTTGTGAGGAGGATGAGCGCACAGCAATGCGGTGGTTGTAATGAAAAAGCAATTTGAAACGCAATAAAGTATTTGTCTACCTAAACCGAGCGATTTCCAATGTGTGGAGTAAATAAAATGAAAGATGTCAAACTAAGCTAGTAAAGGTTTTCTGATTAAGAAGAGAGGAGATCGTATGTGGAGTGCTCGCTTCACAGTGCACTTTGTTAATAGAAGTACAAAGTTACTAAATAACGCTTTACAACATTGCCATACCAACACTCAATGTTTTCCATCTCCCACAGTAAGCACACGCAGCCGTTTGAGAAGTGTTGTGATGTATACCGTGTGAGTCATACCAATCTTATGCTCTTTAAAGCCATGTGGTGTTAATATAAATATTTTTTTTTCTTGTAGAATGATGCAACTATTTGTCCAAGGTTGAGAAATGCGAAAGTTGAAGATTTGTGGACCCTAACACACTTTTTTGGCCTTCAAACCGAAACTTTTGTTATTGCTATAAACATTCTGGACAGATTTTTGGCCCTCATGAAGGTACTTGACAGCTAGCCTTTTTAAATCCTTTCTGTTAATGATCCCTTTTTTTTGTCCATGGAATGGATGCTTATGCTTCAAATGTAACTGCATTTCCGTTTCCTGTTCTGCTTCAACAGTAATGAATAGGCCACTCTTAACCAGAGCAAATAGCATATTGAGAATTCAGATTTGCTCAGGGGTCAATTTTGGAAACCAGCATTGTAATATCCTATATTTCGGCTACGGTTTGATGCCTAAGGCATTGGTTACATTTGTACTGCGTCTAGTCATGCCTTCTAAACTTAAGCATTCATCATTCTGAGATGGCGAGGTATCAGATCTGTTGAGCATCTATTTGATTGTTTATAGCCCCCGCCAAGGATGGGGCTGAGAGGGGTAGTGGGGACCATCTAATGTGCATAAATAGGATTCTGGAGGTGGGAAACGTAATTTGCCGCCGTGGGTGGATACTTAGGGTTTGCTGGAAGCAACTTTCCCAGGTACTTTAATAAAAAACACTTCCTGTCAATTAACTAGGTAATGCCACAGCTTGTGCGATTGCAGCGCTGAGAGTGGCACAACGTAATGGAGGTTTCTAGCTTTAATGGTACTATGAAAGGAGTAGCTCATAGATGCATGTTATAAGTACCGAATTGCACTTAAAATTCTGAAGCCACGGAACTAGATAAAAAAAAAAAAGCCAGCTAGTTATCCTCTAATTGCTAATGCCAGCGAAAAAGTTTCACAAGTGCTTGCTAATTTTGTGCCTGGCGTGGTGTAGGTTTCTGGTAACTAGGCAAGCGTTTTTTAGCAGACATCGCATAATCCTTCTTTTATATAACTGAAGCTGCCTCTTTTTGTTGCTCTTGTGCTCTTACTGTTTTAAGCGTTAGTTTAACCATCTCATGTTTAACCTTTTCCAGGTGAAGCCAAAACACTTATCCTGCATTGGCGTTTGCTGCTTTCAGTTGGCTGCTCAGGTTATTGAGCAGAAATGCGATATCCCGTCCATCCATGACCTCATTCGTATCAGCCAATGTAAATGTACTGCATCGGACATGAAGAGGATGGAGAAAATCATTTCAGAAAAACTGCACTTTGAATTCAAAGCTACTACTGCCTTAACTTTTTTGCACCTGTACCATACTATTGTTCTTTACCATACCTCAGAAAGGTGAGTCTTGGTTTATTTAGTAGAATTACACAGCAGTTAAGTAGGTTTTTTGTTTTTACCACTGAAACTGTTCAGGAAAAAAATAACTACTCCAATATAGTTTCAGTAGTTCAAATAAAGTGCTTTCAGTCGTTTGACAGGCTGAAAGGATGTCTGAGCAGACCGTTTCTTGTTTCAAAAATTGCTGCTGTAATTGTTCCCTTAAACTTTGGAAAGTTGTGTTCAATTCATACATGTTATTGTTTTCACCTACCTATAAACGGAAGGTTGAATTTGAAAGCATCTTTCCGTAAACAAGCAATCCAGTAGTGCAGTTTTGCTTAATGTTTGAGGGTTTTCGACCATACAAGTCTCCCATATGGCCCCCAGCAATTGACCGTTTGTTGCTCTCCTAATTATGCTGTTACACTTGAGGCGATGATTTAATGAGGTGTAACAGTGTACCTGTCAAATACGACAAAAGGAATCTGTGGTAGTTTCCAAATATACCCTTGTCATTTCACCCATCACAAGATGATGGCAATGAATTTTGATTAAATTCATGAGAGGTTTACTTACACTGCTGACTCTGCAAACAGCAGCAAGAGTGATAAGACGTTCAATGGAAATGGACAAATTACATGCATTATAGTTATCCATTGTATGTACATTTATTCATTTGGCATTACTGATCGTAAACATAATGCAATGCAGTGAAGACCGTGGCTGCTCCCACAACTGGAAAATGACTGTGAATCTGTTAAAACGGACTGCTCCAGAAATAAAAGTATTGGCCCTTTTACTATAGCCCGCCGTAGAGGGCTTTACCGGCTATTAAAGGCCCTCTCCAGCGTTAAAGGCCCCGAGCCGAAGGCGAGGGCCTTTAACAAGGGAGAGGGCCTTTAATAGCGGTATAGCCCTCTACGGCGGGCTATAAGGCTATTAGAACATTATGTCACTAGAGGACTGAATGTTCTAACACAAAAAAACAAAGCCTTTTGGGAGCGTGAGGGGAATGGAATCCCCTCAGGCTCCCTGGAGCCTTTGTTTACAGACAGAGCTGTGAACAAAGAAACATTGGAATGTTGGAGCTCCAGGCTTATACCAGCCATTATAAGCCCAGAGCACTCAATTGTTTTCAAAGGAGCTCCAACATTCCAATGTTCTAATAAAACCAAGACTGAAGGGAGCAATGGTCACAGAATAGGCGCCACACTGCTCTGACAAGATGCCCCCTTAACATAATGTGATACTTTAAAACATCTACTGTTAACTTGTATGACTGATTTTGTGTCAGGGAAGTTTGTACGGTAAGGGTTAACTGGATAATATTTTAGCACCTTTGGAAGTGAACTTGAGAGCTGTAATCTGGATGCAGAACTTAATGACTGTGTTGCTAGTTTTCGCTATGTCTAATTGATTATTCGTGCCTTGATTCCTGTGATGGCTATCCTAGTATGTAATAATTGCTATATGGGCTACTTACTGATTTATTCATGTATGAATCTACTTTGTAGCTCTATCTTACTAATGAGAACTTTTAATAGCCATACCTCCAAATGGTGTACTGATCTGTTACACATAATATTGCACCAACTGTACGATTGTTTGCTTTGACTGTGATAAAACCAAGAGCTATTAAAAAAATAATAATTGTGTTGTAAGTTGTGGAGGGCAACCCTGAAAGACCATAGACTGTTGGATGATCACCAGATAAATCTGGTTTCAAAAGAAAATCTGAAACCAAAGTAGTCCAAATCTATCAGAAAAACCATCCTGATATCAGACCTACTCAGAGCATTAGGCTTACAAACACTACATTCATTTGCTTTAACTCCCAACATAGGATTTAAAAATAAAGTTTAGGAAGATGTGTATAAACATGGCGGAAATCTGGTGTCCACGGTGCCCTTTTTTTGTGCTTGCAGAGATTAGGAGGCACGATTAAAGCATACTTGTTTAATTTGCCATGTTTGCAAAGTACATGCAAATTGACACCAGATTTGCCCAATAAGTTATTTCTCAGTGTTTTTCCATCATTAAAAAAAAGATCTATTTTAGAATTGGCATCTTATAACTGGCTCCATCACTTGGAATGCCATCTACTCCAGTAACATCCAGAGGCTCCCTTTTGGAGGAAGCTGCTTTGCTGACCCTTTAACATGGTGGATCTTTGAACTGTTCTCCAACATATCCAGATTAGTTGTTGGGGAGGTGTAGCTAGCTTTATTTGATCCATGCAGACTTTAGATTCAGTCTATTAAAAAAAAAAATATATATATATATATATATATATATATATAATTTGTGGCTGTTTTGAGGCTCTGCACTTAGAATCGGAAATACCATCTCTTAGGGATGTGGTCCTGTTGACTTTCTCGCCAGTGCGGACTCTTTCCGGAGCATCTGCACTTTCTAAATAGCTTGATCATGCTATGATCTTTCCTCCCTGGCCTGACTAGTTCGCAAATAATTTCCCAGTTCTTTCCATTTTCATTCACGATCTACATCGACTCCTGCCTTCATTTTCATTGGTATAGTTTTTAATTACTGTCCAGTCTACTGTTGGTTAAAAGAAGACCAAAAAACGGGGACACATTATCAATTTTATTGCTATGGCGAGAATTCATGTATAGATGTTTCAGACTCTGCAGAAAAGTCTATCGTAAAAGCACGAACAGTATTACATCAAATGTAATTCATAACAGGTCAAGCAATAGTGAAAAGGTTAAAACCTAACAATATATATTAAAATAATTTTAAGATCACATAGACTTATGAGGTCGCACAACAGATTTAAAAAAAAAACAACATACAAGACAATTTCACCATTGGCTAAGGTCATTAGAAGTCTGAGGGTGGACCTACATTGACCAACACTTTGAAAATACTTTTTTATTTTTATTTAAAACAACCTAGTATACCTTACATAACATTTGCAGAAATGGATTAAGTGGAGCATTGCTTGACCTGAAACATTCACACGGACATGATGCGGTCTGTAAACTATAAACGATGCCCTGGGGGAAGCACAACGTTTTTTTTTTTAAATTGCTGCTTATTTCCAGGCCATAAAGCAGCTTCTCTACCTGTTAAGTCTTCTAAGTAATCTTAGAGCACAAGTTGTCCATGGGTCCGACTGGCGTATATTGCGGTTAAAATTTATTTTCTTACTTCGTCGAGCCCAGGCTGTTATGTCTTTTGCGCTCAAGGGGAGTTTTTTTTCTGTCTGTCTCTCCAGGGTTCCTACAGTCTCTACTGCCCTGAATTCCATCCGTCTCAAGCCTCTGCAACAGTGTCTCCCTAACATTTCTTGTTTCATTAAAATTCCACTCCACAAATAATTGGGCCTTCCAAACATAAGCTCGGTCAAAACATTTTGGTGGAGATGCATACAGTCTTGCCAGAGATTTTGGATCTGCTAACAGACTGCAGGTTAGTGTCTCACTTTCCCCTCAGACACTTACTCCTCACATGTATTTGCAATGACTTACCCAGCAAACCGTGTTCTTGTGTTAAAATCCACGGAGCCCTTCATTCGAAGGGGCACTCGGACATCAAAACATTTACTGTACTAAACCTCTCCAAAGTCCTTCACCTTTCAGCATCCTGAAGCCCCTCATTGCCTCGCATTTTTTGAAACCACGCTTACACCAATGTAGCAACTTAAACATGGTTCTGTCATGCTTTTTTTATATAATTATTTAATAATAGCTGAAAGAGGGGATTTCCTTGATCGAAATTGCAAGGCCTATATGATAAGCTATTATTATTTTAGCCTTTGATGCACTATTGACAGAAACTTCAAGTTTGAAATGTATGTTTCCCATGTAATTTCCATATTTTCAATACACTCCGTTGTAAATAATATTCTGTAGGGGCCATAAAGCACGAATTGATCGTTCAACAAATAATTAAATGCGTAAGTAAATCACTACATTTTTAAAAAAAAAAGTTGAAACGCATTCAAATACTTAACTACATTACAGAAGATCTGGGTTATTGCCAATCCCACAACAATAATGACAACAATCAAATAATGGTAATAATTCACATATATGGAATTTTAACCTAAAAGCTTTCACCATTAGGCTTGTATAATGTCACAGATTCCGTGCCTTTAAAACACAAACCTGTAGGATGAGTGTTTGTCCTTGTAAACCTGACGTTATTTTGCAGCTTTCAGCTTTAGTGCCCGTTGATGTACATCATTCTGTGAAAATGTGTCAAAAAGTCCAAAAAGTTTATATTATTGTATGCACTCCTAACTCATCGTTTAGTCTGCGTTTATATACAATTCTACCGTGTCTGCTGTATATATTCTTTCACATGTGTTTCCCTTCCATGGATGCTAAATCGGACATATTTTATGAAAATCATTAAAATGTTGGCTCTGATTACTTTTATCTAGCAAAAATATGTCAGAACCAAAAGGAATCCAATTCGGAAAAGCATTTGCTGGGCACTGAGGTATTCGGGTACTGGGGAAGCCAGCCGTGGCTCGTGCAGGTAAGAGCGGAAGGGCTTTGGGGCCTGGTGGGGGGAATTTCTACAGACGACGACAAGGGAAAACTAAATAAATAAATTTTTCTTCATGGTCGTCTGTCGAAATCCTCCCTCACTTTGCCCCACTGCCCCACCGCTCTTACCTGCATGAGCTGCTGCTGGCGGAAACAAGCAAATCTTGACAGCCCTCTCCCTCTGAGAGTCTGGCAAGGCCAGCATACCTGGGATCAGGGCACAAGTCTTAAAAAAAGTAGTGGGGGGACGTTACGTCACGACAGGAAGTGACGTCACAAAAGGTGGCTTGCACCATCAGACTCATTGCCTCCCCTCGCTCACCCCTTAGATGCGATTGCATCAGAGAAGCCAGCGCGCGAGCAGCATTCTGAATGAGCTCCCATCTCTCTCCCCAGAGAGGCCAAAGAGTGAATGTGTGGATCCATTTGCTCCAGCAATCGAGCTCCTGGTAAACTATGTGGGGGGACGCCGTCCACCCGCGTGGGACCCTGACGCGAGCCCTGCCTGGGATCCATTTTTCAATCTTTTCAATCCATATCTGACTCGTAAGAATCCTTGCCCAGTACACCCGAGTGAAACAATCAAACTGATTGGCGCTTATGATTTACTAAAAATCTGTTATGCAGTCAAGGTTTTTGGTAACATCTGATTTAATGAATCCAGACTAAACCTCTAGACCTGTCTTAGTGTATTACGGTAATGCAATTATCCTGAATATCATCCTAAATTAATAAGAATAATATAATTAACGTTTTTGTTATTAGGAAATTATAATCTTGTGTCTCGGCAGTGTAGACATAAGCTAAGTCGGGCATTTTTAAATTGATTATATATTACTCTTTCAAATAGTTAGTTTCCTGCTGTATGCAGATTTGTCTGTTATAAACACCGTTGATTGTATTTAGGGAATACTGTGGAACTAATCTAAAAAAAAAGAAAATAAATGTACGATCAGTTTTTGTTTTCCTCCTTCAGAGAAAATCACCTGGTAAAAAGATTAAAATTCATTATGCTTTTTTTTTTTACTAATGGAGTAAATGATTGTGAACGAGTAATTTATTGTGGCAATGGTGATTATAGTGTATTAGGGATGTGTAACAGCCCTAAATTAGACTAGGGACATAGTTGATTAAATCCTCTCAAACTATCCTACTTTTGATTCTAGGCAAAACACTTAATAACCCCGTGCATTTAAAATATAGATGTGACCTTGTGTAATGTGACGTATTAATGTCAAAGCTTCTTCACATGAATATGCTTTTTTTAAAAGACTTTGCCATATTTTAAATGATGTGATTTACAAAGCAAACATTTTCAGTGCTCGTCTCATGCACAAGCTCTACGATCCAAGCCGGACCCTTGCCTCGGCTCGGCTCTCCCTGTCAATCTAGAAGTTCACCCTCCTTTAATTGTGATCCCTGCAAACAGGTGTTCAGAAGTTTATGGGCCACTTGTGATCAAGCAACTAGTATTACTCTAGAGTAAACTTAAACCCTTCCTTCCTGCCAAAGACTTCCAAACTGCAGTACAATCTATAGTCATCCCGCACATAGAATACGGTAGCACCGCCCTCTGCGGGCTTCCCCTAACTACAACGGCACCCCTAAGAGCGTCCCTTAACGCTGCAGCAAGACTCATCACTGGTTCAAAAAAACTCGCATATTTCCCCTGACTTTAAATCCCTGAACTGGCTACCTTTTTGAAGCCAGAATACATCTGAAAATAGCCTGCATGACACACAAGGCCGTACACATGAACTCACCCGCCTACCTCACTCAAAAGCTGACAATTTCAGGTGGCTCTAGAACTACTAGAAGCACGAACCATCTTCTGCTGAAGCCTCGAAGATTTCGGAAGGAAAAAACCTATAAACGCTCCTTTTCAGGAATGGCACCCAGGATCTGGAACTCACTCCCACCTGAAACCAGGCTCATCTCCTCCAACAAACTTTTTAAGAAAGAAGTAAAAGCGATCCTCATGGCTAAATACACATGATCTATTATTCTGTATCTCTCATTAATATGCTCTGTAAGACCTGCTTGACCCCTTGGTCTATCTGTATTACTTGTATTATCGACTTACTTGATTGTATACGTTCCCTCGTTGTATATTGATTGTATACGCTCCCTCTTTGTATATTTTTATATTGTTGACGCACCTTTCTGACTTTGCACACTGTATATTATCGGCGCAACTGCTTGAATATGCACCTTGTACCGACACTACCTCACCTATGACCTACCTCATGTTTTTGACCTACCTATGTATCTACGCACCTTGTACCTAACTACCTCAACTATTACATTGTATTACTCTATCACCCCCGTGTCCTGTAAAGCGCTCTGATATCTGCAAAGATCTTGTTCGGGCTATATAAAACTTTCAAAATAAAATAAATAAATGGGTATTCTCTCTAACAGCCCCCTCAATTTATGTACTCAAGGTCTCAAAGGAATGCAGAATATTCTTTAAAAAAAATACAAAACATAGCCTATGATCATAATAAAGACGTGCATGCATTCTTTTACAGTGCCAACCGTCCCCCACTCCCAGCTTGATTGTGGTGTATAAAACAACAGTTATTACTTGAATGAGATTTACTTTAACTGCAGGCTACTACTTTCATTTGTATCTACTGAGATCAAACCCGGCTCCACATGATGTAGATATTTACATTGACTTTGCAACAAGTAATTGTAGTCTGAGACTCGTCAACCTACCGTATAAGTAACATGTAAATTCTATTGGGTCTTATGTTTATACTTTTTTATTCTAATCTACAGGAAGGAAATATTGAGTATTGATAAACTGGAAGCACAATTGAAAGCCTGTAACTGCCGACTCGTATTTTCTAAAGCCAAAGTAAGAAATTCTTTCATACAAGTGTTACAAAACATTAAATTACTCAATGAAAGCAGTAATTGGAATTGCATTCATATATTACGCTTACTATCTCTGACTGGGTGTCGAAGCGCTTCATCGGCGAGTAGCACTCTGCTCCAAACCCATAAACTCATTGCGTGTTTGTTTAACATGCATGCTCGAATATGCCCGCATGATGATGGTCATGCTTGTCACATGATTAAATCCCCGTAGGCCTACCTCAGCCATCGAAATTTGAGGTTCATACATTAAGCTCCATTAAAACTGAGTAATAGTAACAAACGTCTATTACACATAATGATTAATGTTAAAACTATTAGTAAGAACTTTGTTAAAGTTAAACGTGGATAAAAACGTTTGCTATTGGGTAGATTTTGTTCTGCAGGAATCTCTCCACTAGAGTCCTTTTTCACTTTTCTCTGCCTCAAATATGATTTCTGCATCAGGGGCTGCAGATTAAGTGGAGATGAAGCTTTATGCTTCTCTCCGGACCGTTTCTGTGAGTTGTATACACTGGTGTAAGTGATGTTTTTTTTTTATATTTTGCTTTTGCTGGAGAGCCTGTATCCAAGGATGTCTTTATTACGCTTGGTATCCAGCATAAATTGTCTCAGAGGAGAGTAAATGTGAGGCTGGCTCCAGGGTGAATTATGCTTCCAACTGCTGACCAGCTGGACCGTAAAATGGCTAGATATTAAAAAGGGTATTCCTGTTTATATATTTGTATTTTAAATCCCTTGTGACTTTTTTGATAAAATCTAACATTTTGCATATAAACCTTGTTTGTTTTTCTTGTTTGTTATATGTTTCATGTATCTATGCGTGAAAAGTCAGTTGTGTATTTAATACATATGATTGACTGAACTAAACTCCACCAGGACCATTAAATTGTCCTATTTAATAAATATTCTCAAAACATCAAAATACTCCTTTGAATAAACTCCCTTGGAGGCACTCCTTACCCATTTGATAGATATTAACAAAGCAGATTTTAAAGAGAAGGCATAAGTAGCTACCTTGTATACTGTTCTTAAAAGTATGTGGTGTAGATATGATTGCTAGTTCTATATTTTTAAATCGGTGCTTTATCGTAGGATGGAGATGGTTGTGGGGCATACGTGTGAGTTTTGCTTTCTCCAGAAATTCTTATTTGCGGTTTCTTGGTGCACCTTTATTTTGTTTTCACTCTAGAACATGTGGAATTGTATGTATCCTTTCAAAGAGTGCAGCTTGTATAACCAAGTGCTATTTTTCTCCTCTAGCCCTCAGTATTAGCTTTGTGCCTTCTCAGTCTGGAAGTCGAAGCCTTAAAATCAAATGAACTGTTTGAAATTGCACTCAATGTTCAAAAGCATTCAAGGGTAAGTTTTCAACTGATTTAAAAAACTTAGTCAAAGAACTAGCTTGGCTTGGTATGCACTTGAGTGAGGTGTGTGTGTTGTTGTGGTACCACCCCCTCCCTCCCGACCACCTTTCCTCCTGTGGGTTATAGTGCTCTAATCACGTTTATGTCGCCCCTTGATTAACAGCATTTATTCTCTATGTGATCTGTGCTCGAAGTAAAAGCCTAACTTGTATTACTGCATTATGCAGCACCATGGTTTGACCACAATTCTTCATCCTTATTTTGTGTGTATGTGTGTACATATATCCATGTGTTGCGTAAATGTTTTATTCAGTATAGTGTACTACACCTTAGTCTTCTCTTATATATGTGACTATAATAATACCTTAAGTTTTATGAATCTTTTGTATTGACTGTGCATTTACAAAAATTACTTAATGTTTCAATGCTACTATTGATGTTCTGGTTTGAATTGTTCCCAACTTTTACTACACAAGTAGCATTCAAGTTCTGAGTAACCTCTTATTATAACAGTGACCCCCAGACTCCCTTTCATAATTTAGCTATGAATCCTTTAACCCCTTCGCTGCGGCGGCTATTCCGCCGCAGCGCTAAAGGGGCGGGGCGGCCGCGCGGCTGCCGCATGCTGGTGACAGAACCGCTCCGTCACCAGCTACAGTTGAGCTGTGCTGGTGACGGAGCGGTTCCGTCATGACCCGCCCCGCTCTTTAGAACGCCCGCGCAGGCGCGAAATCAGCGCCGCGCAGGCGCGGCGGCCGGGCCATGACGGAACCGCTCCGTCATCAGCACAGCTCAACTGTAGCTGATGACGGAGCGATTCCGTCATCAGCATGGAAGGGGTTAATACTGCTAATTTTAGAAGAATTAATTCTTACTCCAGAAATGTAGTTCCCAGAACCCCCCCCCCCCCCGGTACCCCCCCATCCACAACCCAACCCCCAAATCCCTCTCCCAGGACCTGCACGTTTTGGATGACCTAAACTGAGGGCTTAGTGTGCAGACAGACCCTGGACACCCCCACAGGATGAGTCCGCCGTTAGACCAGCTAGCTCTACAGAGCCACTACCACTACCCTGAATTCTACAGTGGTATATGTAGTTTCTGGCATAAAACAACTGTTGTAGAAAGGGGTCCAAGGGAAAGTTTAAAGATCACATCCAATCACAATCCCCACTCAGACAGTAAATACACAAATGAGTGATATTGGGTCTATGAAAAATACTGTTGAACAATGCCTAAAGCTCCAAACAAGACAAAACCAAAGTAAATCAAATGCCACCGGATACCTCCATGGTTGTGAAGTACCAATCAGTTTTCGATCGGTTCCTCCCTGGTCATCATTTGGGACTCCTCACACCGAGGAGAGCAATCCTGTAACCACTTGATTGTTGATAGAAGTGGTTACCCTAATGTGTTTCTATGGTGTAAGGCAAATAACCGTGAAAGCTGAAAAAGCAGTGCATAAAAGAAAAATAATGGTGTGATAGAACTGCCCCCTCCGTCTCACGTTCTGGGTGCTCCTCCCTCGCCTCATGAGATTTCTCAGTTACCCTTTGGCCCTAAACCCCGACTACAGATCCCCTTGTTATCACCTATTTTAACACTCGTTCATTGATGAAATTTCAACTGGAGATTTATCAACTGCTCGATGTTAATCACATCGATATTCTTCTTTTGTCGGAAACTTGGCTGACGGATGACTCCACCCCCGACATCCTAGCAGCAATACCAGTCTGGTACTATATACTCAAACTAATAGGCCGCAGGGCAAATTGGGTGGCGGAGTTGCTGCTATTATTCGCCAAAAGCATAAATTCACTATCTTAGACAGGGTCAGTCTTCCTCGGGTTGATAGCCTTATTCTGAAATTTGCTTCCCCGAAGTTTTCGTTTATTTGTGCCCTGTTCTACCGTCCCCCTGATCATATGCCATTATTTCCTCAGCTTTTTGGTGAACTGGTTTCCCAGTTAGCCATCAATCATGCCAGGATAATCATCATAGGCGATTTCAATTACTGGCCCTCTGACACTCGCGAAAGTTACCTCTCGACGGAGTTCTCAGATCTCCTTCTTGGCATGAATTTTTCGCAACGGGTTTACAAACCTACTCATATTAAGGGGCACATCCTGGACCACGTCTGGTCCTCCAACATTGATATTACTCTCCCTCTAATTTGCCCCTGTTCCTGTTCCTGGCCTGACCATTCTTTTATTTCTTTCAATCTGGTTCATATCCCCTTTATTCCACCGACTCCGGCCAGCAACCTTTTAGCCCGAAACTGGAAACGGGCCAACATGGAAGAATTTCATATGCTACTGGCTACCTCTATTCCCAGGGAACAGGCTTCCATCGCCTGCCAGGCTTCTCGCCTCGAAAGCTGGTTAGAATCAGCCAGTGATAAGGTAGCCCCTCTGAGATAAATAAAAGTTAGATGCCCCCACGATGCTCAACTCTGGTTCTCTGAACAAATAAAAAAAGGAGAAACTGGCCCTCAGGCAGGCTGAGCGCCGCTGGCGGCGTGCATATGCCCCTGAGGAGAAAACAGCATACGTAGCCTTGTTAAAACAATACAAAAATTCTATTCTTCAGACCAAAACAGCGTATTTTTCACAAAAAATCATTAACTCATCTTCAAAATCAAAGGACATTTTTTCTATTGTCTACTAACTCTCACAACCCGACCGGGTGACAGTCAAACCTGTTCCTTCACAAAGGCTCTGACTCACTAAATTCTTTTTAGGGCTCGCCTATCCCATTCCGCAAGGAATGGATAGGGGAGAATTTTAGTGGGCAAAATAAGTTCTCAAACCATCGGGCGGATTTCCGACAGTTCACGTGAACACAAGCACATGCTTTTCCCTCGCTCCCGAGCCGCCTGCCTCCGAGAACTTCACTTCAAAGGGCTCCCCCGCCCACTGCTTCACACTTCACGGCCGCCAGGCCGTGTCTCCCATCTCTCCTCCCCCGCCCACTGCTTCACACTTCACGGCCGTGTCTCGCATTTCTCCCCTCCCCACAGCAATGCCAAGAGCTTCTTTTCTTTTTCTATTTAGTCCAGTGCTTCACAGCTTTGGCAAACAGCACGGGCAAAGTCAATAGCTATGGTTGGTCCAAATGTGAGACATACTGGATTTGCCAATGCTTGCTCTTTGTTTCTTCCTGTCTTTCCTTCTTTCACTTTCCCAACTTCATTTCTGCTACCCATCCTCCCATTTACCCGTCCCTCCCACACTCCCCTGTCGCTCCCCCTGCTTCGCCTCTTAAAAGTGACCCTCTTGCCAGTGGAGACGATGACGTCCAAGAACTCCTCGCTGGCATGTGCGGTAAAATTAGAAAGAAGTGACTCATCTGGTGGCCGCAGCTGCTGTTCCGTGTTGTGAGTGGCAATGCCGCCATTTTGCTGCCGAGGGTGCTGCTCCCATTCCGGGTTGAGGTATCCACGCACCTAACAACAGCATATAACATAAACACATTCTTCCGGGCATAACTTTTCAACTGGAAGTAAAACTGGAACCTCGCGTATGAACTATGTTTAGGATACATCTAAAAAGTTTAAAAGAAAACTCACTACGCATCAAGGGTTACTCGAACCATTTGCAAAATGAGCTTACAACAAGTGTCTCGGAACTGCTGGATCTGTAAAAGATTAACGTTCCGCACATGCTAACTACAGCAGTGTTTTACAATAATACATCATGCTAAATATACCGGTACACAAGGCCTCCATTATTTGTTTATAATATGGATGGGAAAGTTAAGCGATTTGCCCAGAATCACAGAATGCTGAGCAGCAGACGCAGAGCATCAAACCCGGCTATCTAGGTCCGAAGGCCGCAGCTTTGGTGCCAAAGAAACACCCAGCCACGAGGATGAGGGAAGGAATGCTCAAGGCACTTAAAAGCTCTGCTCCCTCTGTGGCTCGAGGTTCCAACAGGATCTCAAGCTGAGCCAGAGAGAGGGTTCACACAGATGTCTGGACAAGTTCCAAACTGCCGCTATTTGCAGAATAAGTTTTTTTTTCCGGCTATCTGGTTCGCTAAAGGGGGCAGGGGCACTTTTATTTTGCTGTACGGGCCTACTTTCAGTCTCGGGTCCACCTTGATGCCACAATTGGAAAAGACAGCAAAAACGTTTAGAAACCCGGGGGGACTTGATTTGCCTCTAAACTGAGGTTCTTCTCATGGGGAAAAGTGGCACAAAGTACTCTCTGGTAGCAGAGAACTGGGATCAGAAAGAGACAAAAGGATTTTATATTTGCATAGCGCTTCCCACACCAGACGACCTGACGAGGCATAGAAGCACTTCCGGTGGTGGGGTGCATGCTACTCCGTAAATTCTGAAGAGATGAGGGGAGAGAGGAATTAAAACAGCAGAGTTGAACACAATTAAACGGAAACATGCTGTGAAGGGCTGAAGCGATAGCTCCTCGCGAGCGGGGCGTCCATTGTTACATGACAAAGCAGGATGTTTTCACAGAGAACGTGCATTCTGAACACCTGGTGCGTCCATCTGTGCAGTTCCCGTCACTGTTCCCAGGGGCGCTACCAATAGGAACCGAACTGTATGTGTTCGTCATCAGAATTGCTTTGATCCTTTCTCCACATGTGCTCAGTAAGATGTCCTGCCTATTCCTTGTTAACAATCATGGATTACATTAATCTTTGGAACATAGCATTTGACCAGGAATATAATAGCAAACCTACAATTTTGAAATATTTTTTCTGCTCTAAAAAAACCAGAGTAGCTTATCCAAAACACAGGTTGTGATATCGCCCCCTCCTGTCTCCTCTCCCCCTGCTGCCTCCTCCTTTTTATATTTTAGTATTACTTTTACTGTTAACACCCACCCCTTCCATCACCTCAAACAGCATACATTTTCTTCAACACACGTCGCGATTCCTGCAGAGCAATTGCAAGTGTCGCCACCGACCTTTACATATTCAAGTGGATAAAAGGACGCAGCAATTCACTGGATCAACTGTCGCTGCCTTCCCCCTCACCTGCAGCCACATGCAACAGCCGCACAGTGACTGGCACATGCAGGTTTTGTGATCACGAAATCTGTACGAGGGAAGTGCAGTGCTGCGAGCCCCTTCACTTCACTATGTGTGTGGCCTCACTTGGCGCTCCTGCCAGCGCTCAGTTATTCCGGGGCTTTCTTTGTACTGGTGCCACACAGTTTCAAATAAATGAAGACTCACATTTCTAAATCAGTACTTCAAATAAATGCATTGCAATGAGAATTGGTAAATATTCGGATGTAAGGAGGTGGGGCCTTTTAGAAATACCTTTATAGATAAATCTTGAAATCACGCAACTGTTTATAATGTACAACATGTTAAAGTCGTCCTGATCAGTCAATGCAGTAAAAAGTAAGTTTTATACAATTACAGACTGTGCTTGTATGTACAAATGTGCCCTTGTTTCTCCTTTATCTGCATCGTTCTTCCTTTCTAATT
Organism: Lissotriton vulgaris; assembly: GCF_964263255.1. NCBI lineage: Eukaryota > Metazoa > Chordata > Amphibia > Caudata > Salamandridae > Lissotriton > Lissotriton vulgaris. The sequence continues at coordinate 1,314,586,623 of NC_141689.1, forward strand.
CTCTTTTCACAAGCGTCGGGCATCCACAAGCGTCTGGCATCCACAAGCGTCTGGCATTAGACATCCACTAGCATCAGACATAACAGCTTTTCTGCTGGACCTTCCTTCCCTGTCCATTATAGTCTGAGCCCACAGCAGAAAGCGTGCAGTGTTTTATTTATTTTACTGTCCATTTCAAACTGACTTTGTTGGTCAAAAAAGGATAAACGTCTAACTCGCCATGACTGGAATCAGACCCCAGATACTTCTTGTTGCACGCAGAAATATGTGGTGTAGTTAACTTGCGAGGTGCCTTCACTTCATGGCTGGATAGAAAATAAACTGTAAGGAGGCAGTCAAAACAATGAGCACACTGGTAGTCCGGCTTCTCAGCACTCATTGTGCCCGCCCGCTCAGAAAGCACAAAACAGTCAAATAAGACGCTTTGCCTATGTGCCAGATTTAAGATCTGAACTCAGGTTTTGTGCATTTGAAGCCAGAGGCCACATGTCTGCCTCCTTTTGTTTGGTTACAGTGATTAACATCTGCGAATTCATTTATATTAGTAGCATAACACAGGTGCTCGAGGGGACGCATTGAAACGTTGAATCAGAATTAAAATTGCACGCAGTAAATTCCTCGAATACGGGATGTTTACGGTCACCCTCTATCTACCTATCGCCCTCCCTCTATCTACCTATCGCACTCACTCTGTCAATGTATCGCATCACCACAGCATCACTCAGCACCACCACAGCATCCCTCAGGGGCACCACAACATCACTATGCGCTACCACAGCATCACTCGTCTCCACCAGAACATCACTCAGCGCCACCACAGCATCAATCTGTGCAACCATCCAACAACAACTGGTTCAAATATGTCCTTTCAACGTTTCAAGCTTTATTACAAATGTCACAAAAAGATGTTAATTAACTTCTGTTCTTGGATTTTCGTCACAATAAAATACACTGAACACAATCTTCACAAAAGTTATTTACAAAAGTTTAAGCTATTGCCATTATAAAGTACAATAACTTTTAAGTATTAATTATTTAAAAAAAATTAAAAGCCATGGTTATTTCTAATATCAATACATCTGTCATGTTAATACAACACATATTGCATTACAAATGCTATAGGTGTCACATTTGCAAAAGTTAAAACTATTGGGATTGTAAATGACAACGCTATTAATTTTGCTATTTTCAAAACCAACACATAAATAAAAAAAGTGTAATTTACAATACCTCCAAACTTTCCTAATGCGAGACCTATTGCATTGCAAATGCTTGTTTTATCAATAAAATTATCTCTATCAAAAATAATATTCCTATCCCTACCTTTCCCACCACCCCTTGTAAGAACTTATTTTCATTAGATCACATTCCCCTGATTACCAAACCAGACTTTTTGACTCTCTTGAACAAAGTGGGCTCTGGCTCGCCAAACTACTGTTGGCCTCCCCCGTATTCTGAAGGAAGCCTTCCTAGCTTGTCCCGATTCCCCCGCTTTCTCTCCTTAACAACTCTTTGGCTACAGGCGTCGTCCCGGATTCCTTTAAATGCTCCACAGTTGTTCCTATCCTGATGCAGACCCTTCGGTACTGAGTAACTTCCGACCCATTTCTCTGCTCCCCTACCTTAGCAAGATACTAGAGACCCATGTTACAAACTGCCTAAGCTCATTCATTGAGAATTCCCCGTTCCTTGACTCTCAGCAGGCGTGCTTTAGGCCAGCGCATTCTACTGAATCGGTCATCGTGGCTGTGATGGATGAGCTTAGAAGCGGAGCCGATAAAAACATCACCCAGGCACTCGTGCTTCTGGACTTATCGGCGGCCTTTGACACGGTCGATCATGAACTTTTGATCGACCGTGTCAACAATGCTGGCATTCAGGGCTTGGCTCTTAAGTGGATTAGTTCCTTTCTACACCATCACTTCCAGGCGGTTTGCCTGTCCACTTTCTCAGCAACACAAACTAGACTGACCTGCGGGGTTCATCTGAAAGAAACACGTTAGTGTTAGATTCCTTACCTTAGAATATCCCCAGGCGTCAGTCTGGATCCGGAAACTTTTGCGTAGCAGTACCCCTGCGCGTCGGTAGGCGTCGTCTGCAGGCGTCCCCTGCGGCTCCGCGTCAGTCGTCGGCGTCGTGCGCCGTGATGACGTCGCTGGAGTACATAGACGCCGCCTCCGCGCGCTGACGTCAGTTCTTCTTTTTTCCGCGCCAGTGGACGCAGATCTGAAGAGCAGTACTCCGGTCTTTGACCAAGTTTTTCGATTGTTTTTCCTCTACTGTGCCTGATAGGATGCCTGGGTTTAAGAATTGCGATGACTGTGAGCGCACGATGTCGGTCACAGACCATCACCGCCTCTGCCTCCGGTGTCTGGGCCCTGACCACGACGTGGACTCCTGCGTCGACTGCCGGGCCCTTACCAACAAGGCTAGGCGGGAGCGGTCCCGCAAGCTACTGGAGCTCCGGGTGTCGGCCCCACGTCGGGACCGGGAGCGGTCCCGGTCCGGCCGGAGGTCGAGAGAGCGTTCGAGGGAGCGGTCACGGAGCCGCGCCGGGCGCTCCGGAAGTCGACACCACTCGTCAGGCTCGTCAGGTAAGAAGCACAAGAAGTCGGGGCGTCGTCATCGTACCCCCGACTCCCCCCCGATGCGGCCGGGGGCTCGGGTGACCCCAACCCCGCGAGAGTCGCCGGCGCGGCCTGCCTCATACCCTCCGGTCCCTGGGCATGGCGCGACGCCTGAGGAGATCGAGGCGTTCCTCATGGCCATGAGGGCGCTCGCTTCTCCGACGGGGCCTACGGCGCCTTCGGGCCCAGTGCTACCGTCTGGGGGCCCTAGCGGTTCGGGTGTCCCTGCCTCGGCGCCGTCGGGTGCTCCGGCCCCGGCGCCGCCGACGGCTCCGACCCCGGCGCCGCAGGGGCCTTCGGGATCGGCGCCGGCTGGTCTTCCGGCCTCCCCGGCGCCGTTGCCATCGGGGTTACCCCCGACGCCGCCCCCGCGCGGCGCCGGTTCTCCGCTGCCGGTTCCGGCCGGCGGTGGGGTTCCGACGCCGGCTCCGGGCGGCGCCGTCCCCTTACCTTCTCCGACGCCGGACGCGGCGCCGGACGGGCGTCGCACGACGCCGGTCCCGGCGCCGATGGGGCCCATGAACCCCGAGGAGCCGGTCTTCATCATTGACTCCGAATACGGAGAGGATGAGGAGTACGGTGAAGGTTGGGAGGGGTCCGAGGACCCTCTGGCTCGCGAGTGCCAGTATGACCCGGACTGGACAGGTGACGTGGGGGATGCCAGTGGTTTGGACGACTCTCCTAACCCTGGTTTGATCTCTCCTCCAACCGTGGCATCGGTGGAGGGAGCTGCCTATTCTGTGGTGCTGATGAGGGCTGCCAAGGCCTTACACCTTGAGCTCCCCGTCGCGGCCGTGAGGCCTAACATCCTCACCGAGGTCTTCAAACCGCAGTCATGCCCACTGGAGCCACTGCTGCCGTTTAATGAAGCCTTGTCTGACGTTCTGTTGGTCACGTGGTCCAGGCCCGCTTCAGGTGCGCCTGTTGATCGGAACGTGGCCAGGCGCCACCGTCCTTGTCCGGACGACCCCAAGTACCTGTCTACCCACCCCACTCCTGAGAGTCTGGTGATCCAGGCCTCGACCTCCCAGTCCGCATTCCCGTCGGCCCCGCCCGACCGGGAATCCAAGAGGTATGACCAGTTTGGCAAAAAGGTCTTCTCGTCCATTAGTTTGGGCCTGCGGTCTTGCAACACCGCCTGCCTCTTGGGCCGCTACACCCACTCTGTGTGGGATACGGTCGCGGAGCTGCTGCCAGAATGCCCCATGGAGGTGCGGGCAAAGCTCGGTCAGGCTGTGGCTGAGGGCCGAGATGCAGCGAAATATTCAATTCGGTGTGGTCTTGATACGACCGACTCGCTGGGCAGAGCTATGTCTACGACGGTGGCGATTCGTCGCCACGCCTGGCTGAGATCCGCCAATTTTTCGGCTGATGTCCAGAATACCCTGATGGACATGCCGTTTGATGGCTGTCACCTGTTCGGTGACAAAGCGGACCACGCGCTGGAACGCTTCAAGGACTCCAGGGTCACGGCCAAGTCCTTGGGTCTCTCGACCCAGCGTCAGCAACCGGGTTCGTTTCGTCCCTTTCGTGGCCAAGGAAGGGGCGCCCCCACACGTGCTGCCAGCCACGCGCCGCAACAATCCTTCCAACGCGGTGGCGGCCGTGGAAACCGCCGTGGTGGCGGTCGGGGACAACGGCGGGGTCAGACCACACCTTCCCCCGCAGCATCTACCCCAAAATCCTCCTAGTCCGTGCTTTCGGCCCCATGTGACGCCAGTGGGTGGCAGGGTTCGCCATCACCACGCTCACTGGCGCACGATCACTTCGGACAGGTGGGTGCTGCAAATCGTCCGAAGGGGCTACTCCCTCCCCTTCGAGACCTCTCCTCCAGCCATGCCACCGCAGAACCACCGTGTGTCGGGGGACCACTTGACACTTCTGCAGGAGGAAGTTACGGCCCTCTTGGCCAAGGGGGCCATCGAGCGCGTTCCTGGGCCAGAAGTAGGGCGTGGTTGTTGTTCCCACTACTTTCTGGTGCCCAAGAAGGACAAGGGGGGCCTACGTCCTATCTTGGATCTAAGGAACGTCAACGGCTTCCTCCGGAAGGAGAAGTTCAAGATGTTGACGTTAGCTCAGGTCTTGGCTGCTCTAGACCCACAAGACTGGATGGTAGCGTTGGACTTGCAGGACGCCTATTTTCACATCCCCGTCCTGCCGGCCCACCGGCGTTACCTGCGGTTCACGGTAGGCCAGGAGCATTTTCAGTTTATCGTGCTTCCCTTCGGCCTTACCAGCGCCCCACGGGTGTTCACAAAGGTGATGGCGGTGGTCGCAGCCCATCTGCGCAGGTTGGGGGTTTCAGTCTTCCCCTACCTAGACGACTGGTTGTTGAAGGCGGGCTCGCCCCAGACAGTCGTCCACCACCTTCAGATGACGGCAGACCTCTTGCACGACCTGGGGTTCTCCATCAATGTGCCGAAATCACACCTGTGTCCCTCTCAAAAGCTCCTTTTCATCGGAGCGGTTCTGGACTCGGCGCAGTTTCGGGTTTATCCTCCGGAACGGCGGGTTCGGGATATTCAGGCTTTGATTCCCATCTTTCAGCCGCTATCCCGGGTTTCGGTCAGGTTGACGCTGCGGCTGCTGGGACTGATGGCTTCCTGCATCCTTCTGGTGCATCACGCTCGGTGGCGGATGCGGGCTCTGCAGTGGGACCTGAAGTTTCAGTGGGCCCAGCATCAGGGCAACTTGTCCGACCACGTCTTGATCTCGGAGGGCACTGCGAGACAACTGCAGTGGTGGCTTACGGACCGCGATTGGGTCAGGGGCAAGTCCCTCTCCCTTCCCCAACCGGAGCACGTTGTCGTGACGGACGCGTCCCTCCAGGGCTGGGGTGGCCACTTGGGAGAGGCAGAGATCAGAGGCATCTGGTCTCCGGCGGAGTCCCGGCTCCATATCAACCTGTTGGAGCTGCGGGCGATTCGTCTGGCACTGAAGGCATTCCTCCCCTTTGTCAACGGGAGTGTGGTGCAGGTGTTCACCGACAACACCACCGCCATGTGGTACTGCAACAAACAGGGCGGTGTGGGGTCGTGGACCCTTTGCCAGGAGGCTCTGCGCCTCTGGCAATGGCTGGAACGTCAGGGCGTGACTCTGACGGTTCAACACCTGGCAGGTTCTCTGAACGCCAGGGCGGACGAACTCAGCCGTCGGTGCTCGATGGATCACGAATGGCGTCTGAACTCGGACGTGGCGCAAGGCATCTTTCTGCAATGGGGAGAGCCTTGGTTAGATCTATTCGCCACCGAAGAGAACGCGCAATGTCATCAGTTCTGCGCGATGACAGGCGCGAGATCAGGCGCGACCGGGCCCAAGTTATCCTTGTGGCTCCGGACTGGGCTCGAAGATACTGGTATCCCGAGCTACTCAGCATGTCAGTCGGTCCCCCGATCCGCCTGCCCCTTCAGGAGGACCTTCTGTCGCAGCAGCAGGGGACGGTCCTCCACCCGAACCTGTCCAGTCTCCACCTCCATGCTTGGAGATTGAGCGGCGGCAGTTGAGGCCATTTGACTTGCCTCCTGAAGTCTGTGATGTTGTTCTGGCAGCCAGGCGTCCCTCCCCTAAGTCGGTATACGCCTGTCGGTGGAACAGATTTGTGGCATGGTGCACAGCAAAGGCTGTGGATCTTCTTTCTGCCCCTCTTTCGGAGGTTCTTCTGTTTCTTCTTTCTCTTGCCCAGCAGGGCTCTGCTCTGGGCACTATCAAGGGCTACCTTTCTGCCCTTTCAGCTTTTTTAAGGCTTCCTGATCAGCCTTCTTTGTTCAAATCCCCGATTGTAACTCGATACTTGAAAGGCATCACTCACATGTTTCCACCTGTTCCGTTTGTGATGCCTCAGTGGGATTTGAACCTGGTTCTGACCTTTCTAATGTGTGCTCCCTTTGAGCCCCTTCATTCTTGTCCTCTCCGTCTCCTGACTTTAAAGACGGCTTTCCTGGTTGCCATCACCTCTGCCAGGAGAGTGAGTGAGCTCCAGGCTCTTTCTGTCCAACCTCCTTTCCTGTCCATTCATCCTGATAAGGTGGTTCTGAGGACTAGACCTTCTTTCCTGCCCAAGGTTGTTTCGGCCTTTCACATCGGGCAGTCCATCACCCTCCCTTCCTTCTTCCCGCCTCCGCATCCTTCAAAGGATGAAGAGCGGCTCCATCGTCTGGACCCAAAACGTGCGCTTTCATTTTACATGGATCGCACACGCCAGTTCCGGGTGGATGACCAACTGTTTGTTGGCTACGTGGGTGCGAAGAAGGGACGGGCGGTCTGTAAACGAACCATCTCTCGATGGGTCGTCCTCTGCATCAAAGTGTGCTACTCTTTGGCTCGGAAGGAGCCTCCTGTTGGGCTGAGGGCCCATTCCACTCGGGCCACGGCGGCTACCACTGCCCTGGGCCGGGGAGTCCCCTTGCAGGACATTTGCCAAGCGGCTACGTGGGCCTCGCTGCACACCTTTGCGAGGCACTACTGCCTGGACAGTCAAGTCCGGAGGGATGGCTTCTTTGGCCGTTCTGTCCTCCAGGACTTTCTGGTGTAGTTTGTATTGGTTCGCAGACCCACCACCGGGGTTGGTATTGCTGGGGTATGTATTCTAAGGTAAGGAATCTAACACTAACGTGTTTCTTTCAGATGAACAAGTTACTTACCTTCGGTAACGATATATCTGTAAGAAACATTAGTTAGTGTTAGATTCCTTACCGAACCCACCCATCCTCCCCGTTCTGCGAACTGATACCTAGGGTTAAGGTCATCCCTTTCAGGGCCCTAGTTTTTACATGGCACCAGTGTTGGTTCTCTCATGGCTCTGCGTCTCCTGGCGCGGAAATGCTGTGTGCAAAGAACTGACGTCAGCGCGCGGAGGCGGCGTCTATGTACTCCAGCGACGTCATCACGGCGCACGACGCCGACGACGGACGCGGAGCCGCAGGGGACGCCTGCAGACGACGCCTACCGACGCGCAGGGGTACTGCTACGCAAAAGTTTCCGGATCCAGACTGACGCCTGGGGATATTCTAAGGTAAGGAATCTAACACTAACTAATGTTTCTTACAGATATATCGTTACCGAAGGTAAGTAACTTGTTCTTCAGGGGTCCACCCTATCGCCCCTCCTATTTAATCTTTACATGCAACCCCTGATTGTTTCCCTACGCAATAGCCCGGTCACCATTTTCAACTATGCCGATGACCTTCAGCTGGTATTCAATCTTGACTCCACCATCGCATCCAGTACTAACTTTCAATCCACCATGCTCTCTATTAGTGAATGGATGTATCATAGCCAACTGAAACTTAATCCGGACAAAATAGAACTGGTTTTATCTGGAGGGTCATCTAACCCTTCGAACTCTAGTTTTTGGCCATCTTCCCTGAGCACTCCCCTCTCCTCGACGATTTCGGAAGGAAAAAACCTATAAACGCTCCTTTTCAGGAATGGCACACAGGATCTGGAACTCACTCCCACCTGAAACCAGGCTCATCTCCTCCAACAAACTTTTTAAGAAAGAAGTAAAAGCGATCCTCATGGCTAAATACACATGATCTACTATTCTGTATCTCTCATTAATATGCTCTGTAAGACCTGCTTGACCCCTTGGTCTATCTGTATTACTTGTATTATCGACTTACTTGATTGTATACGTTCCCTCGTTGTATATTGATTGTATACGCTCCCTCTTTGTATATTTTTATATTGTTGACGCACCTTTCTGACTTTGCACACTGTATATTATCGGCGCAACTGCTTGAATATGCACCTTGTACCGACACTACCTCACCTATGACCTACCTCATGTTTTTGACCTACCTATGTATCTACGCACCTTGTACCTAACTACCTCAACTATTACATTGTATTACTCTATCACCCCCGTGTCCTGTAAAGTGCTCTGATATCTGCAAAGATCTTGTTCGCGCTATATAAAACTTTCAAAATCAAAATAAATCCTGCAGACTCAGTGAAGAGTCTAGGTGTTATCATCTGTAATGATCTGTCAATGAAACCTCAAATCAACGCAGTAATCTCTTCTTGCTTCTTCCACCACCGCAGAATTCGGAAAATCTGCAAGTTCCTGACCACGGAGGCCCTTACACTTGTCATCATGACCCTGGTCACTTCTCGCATTGACTACGCCAACGCTTGTTATGTTGGCATACCAGCCTACCAGCTTCACCGCCGTCCGGCTTATTTTCCGCCAACCTAAACACCAACATGTTTCCCCCTGTTGAAGAATCTTCACTGGCTCCCGATGTCTAAACTCTGCGTCTTCAAACTTGGCTGCACCATTTTTAAGGCGTTGTTTGGTCAGGGTCCTGTCTTTATCGCCTCCAGGATTCATCGGTATGACCCCTCCCGCGATCTTTGCTCCTCCCACCACAACCTACTCACCATCCCCGCGTTCAAACTGAAAAAACATGGTGGCCTCAGGTTCTCTTCTCTGGCACCCCGGTTGTGGAACTCTGTCCCAAACTAACTCAGATTAACATCCAGCTACACCTTATTCAGAAAACTTCTGAAAACCCACTTGTTTCGGCAAGCCTATGAGTAACAACGCCTCTCATCATTGCCCTTCCGCTCTAAGCGCCATGAAACCGCTTGGTGGCGTGCGCTGTATATGCAATTTTAACATTACATAATAGTGAGGTGATACAAAATTGGAGATCTAGGAGAGAAAAGCTTTATTAGGTATCTCCTACGTTTCCAACGCTAAAAAAGTGCTGAGATACAGTAGGATAACAAATAGCTACTATTACTGATATTATACGGTCGACATGTTTCTGCAGACTATGGACCCATCTGGGTGCCCTGCTGCATTCTTCAGGACCATGTCTCGCTACTGCTTGTGCCCCCCAAAAAACTGGAGGTGTGTTTAAAATGCAAATATGAGACATTTTTTACATTACGTCTCTTGCAAGTGAACAGATTGTCCCTTCAGAGGTACTGGTCCTCCTTACTAGAATACAAAAATGTGGACAGACGGGCACAGACAACATATAGAGAAAATATAAATAAATTTCAATCCCAAAAACGCAGTGTGGTTCGTGCACATTATGGGTATGTTAACTACATATCCCTGTTGATGTTATATTATTTACATAACCGATTTCTATGTCGGCCAGCCCCGGCTTACCTTTTAGGTAGGAGGTACAATCTACACCTCACCTGGCTGCGGCTCAGGTAGATGGAGCACCGCGCTACAAGTGATAAAAACACATACACATGGAACACTTAGTCACACCGCGCACAGTGTTGGTCACCTCGTTAATAGTGTGATATTAATGGTTTACTGTATGTTAGGAAAGAGGAAGGTGTGGTAATAATCCCCCTTTCGAATTAAGGTACCGAAATGTTACCCCATGTCAATCTGCTATCTTATAGATCATGTTTCGCATATATATTAATGGTTCAAAATGTAGACAACAGTGTAGGAGACCTTGTCTCGCCTAATGTCCTTTTAATAGGTGTACTCAGATTTTGACACTGAGGGAAAATGGCCTCTAGGGTCAACTCTTATACTGACGTTGCCATAATTTTCAGGGTTCAAATCCCGAATCCAAACATTGCTTCCTTAGAGTATTGGCCGGCCAAACATCACAAAGGACCCTCATGGCATTTAGCGTCACCGCTTGTATTAATATTACCCCATGTTGTTAGAGTATGTGTCCTTAATCAAACACTGCTTCATTAGTGAGTTCTAACAATGCAAACAGAGCAGGGGAGGTTCGCCAACGTCCCAGGCTGGAAAGGAAGGCGGCTCACCGGGCTCGGTGTATTCCATGGTGTATACCTCGCCGCAGAGGCCGGTTACGCCCCCACCTCCATTACCGAGGGGGCTCCCTCCGCGGGCCCCTACTCCTCCTCCGCTACCACCACTTCCACAGCGTCCTCCGTCTCTTCCTCAACCTCAGCTGCCAGCAGACAAGCCGCCTCCGGTCCCTCCTAGGTCGGTCTCACTGCCCCGATAGCCGACTCCTCCCAAGGGGACCCCTCAGCCAAGGGCCCTGGCCAAACCAAAGTCGCCCACCCCTGTGGAACCGGCGGACCGACCAAAGCCAAGGAGGTCACGATCACGCTCCGGACAGAGGGGGAGATCGAGGAGTCTGCATAGATCCTCCACCAAGACGGCGCCATAGGAGGCGCGGATCACGGTCCCGCGCGGACTCCTCCAGGGCCAGGACCTATTCACAGACCTTGTCGAAATCCCCGGGGACAAGGGTGTCTCCGGTGGACGACATCAGCACGTTCCAGGATGTTCTCCTGAGTGGTCCAGTGAAATTGGGAATCACGGTGACGGCTCCAACACCCACGACGTCCTTGATATTTGAGACTCTTCACAAGAAGCATGTCTCGCCCCTTGCTACCGTTAGTACCTGGGTTGGTAGAGCAGGGGAGGAGCTGTTCCTCACGCCAGCAGTGGCGAAGGTCGCTCCCTCCCGACTTCTGAAGAAGTACAGGGCCCCGGATTCGGACCCGGCTTTTCTACGGATAGACCCGTTTCCAGACTCTGTTATAGTGACGGCGGCCAGGAAGCTATATTCTACCTCCCCGTCTTCAACCGTACCGCCTGATAAGGAGAGCCGATGCAGGAAGGCTTGTGGGACGGCATCCACAGCCATGAAGGCCTCCAGCGATGCGGCTTTGCTAGGGCGGTATGACCGTGCCCTGTGGGAATACCTTCAGCAGTTCACGGAACTTCTGCCACGAGATAAGAGGGAGGACTTCCCGGAGATCCTCAAGGAGGGGATGCTGGTTTCGAACCAGGTCATCAGCGCGGCTGCGGATGTCTCTTTTGTCTGCCCATGGGAACTGTCATGGGATCCACCAGCGGCGCCATGCTTGGCTCCGGCTCACATCACTCAAGCCGGAGGCCCTGCAGCGGGTGGCCAATCTGCCCTTCTCGGGGGAAAATCCTGTTCGGCAAGCATGCCGACGATGAGATGGCCCGCATGAAGGCGGAGGCAGAGACCCTGACTGCTGTGGGCTTGGAGAAGCCCAAAGAAAAGAAGGCCTACCGCCCGTTCCAGAGACTGTTTGGTGCAGAGGGCGAGGACAGACTTCGGGACAGCAGCAGCAACAACAGCAGCAGTTCCGGAGACCCTTCCAGAAGCGCCAGAAGGGTAGAGTGGGCCAGCAGTCCTCTACAGCGAACAAGGGCCCGGCTGGGTCTCGACCCTGAGCAGTTACTTCCCCTACATCCGTTACCCGCTCCGGGGGGGGGTGGGGGATTTCTGGCAGAATAGAGAAAAATTACTCCGGACAAGTGGGTGCTGAATATTGTTTGCAATGAATACAGTCTTCGGTTCACCAGCCCGCCTCCATAAATTCCTCCGTCAGCTCGCAGTTTCAGCTGCGCGAGCTCCAGGCGGAGGCCGATGGAAGACGTTCCTCGGTCTCAAAGAGGAAGAGGTCTGTACTCCCGGTTCTTCCTGGTTCGCAAGAAGGACAAGAACGAGTTAAGGCCCGTTCTGGAATTGCGACAGGCAAACAAGTGGATTCGCAGAGAGAAGTTTTGGATGCTGTCGTTGCATCAGATTTATCCTCTGTTGCAACAGGGAGACTGGCTATGTGCTATAGACCTACAAGATGCGTACTTCCATGTGCCCATTGCACACAAACACAGTAAGTTCCTGCAATTCCAAGTCGGCGCCAATCGTTATCACACAGTACTGCCATTCTGACTGAAGTCTGCGCCCAGGAGATTCTCGAAGTGCATGGCAGTGCTAGCAGCACACCTAAGGAAGAACAAGGTGTTTGTCTACCCGTACCTGGACGATTGGTTGATAAAGGCCTCCTCCTTCTCGGAAGCTCAAGCACACTTCCAGAAGACGTGCGTTCTCTTGAACAAGCTGGGGTTGCATATCAACATGTCAGTCTGTCCTGACTCCGGTCCAGTGCATTCAGTACTTGAGAGCCACCATCAATAAGTCAGCAAGCGTGTCTCCTTCGGAGGAGCGACGATTATCACTCCTTCGGAAGGCTCAGGCTCTTATGACCACTCCATCTACAACAGTGAGGACGGTGTCTTCTCTACTGGGATCGATGGCCTCTTGCATCTTCCTAACGCCACACGCACGACTGCACATGAGATCGTTGCAGGAGTGCTTAGGGGGGGGGGTCAGTGGGATCAGAGGAAAGGGTCTTGGGACAACCAGATACGACTGTCTCTGCATGCTCATCAGTCTCTGAGGAGATTCTCCGCTGAACACCACCACTTCAGAGGGGTTCCATTCCACAAGGACATTCCCTCTCAGACTATCGTGACGGATGCTTCTCCCCACGGCTGGGGGGCGCATTCCGGAGACTTACAGATTCAAGGAACGTGGTCCCCGACGGAGTCCACGTATCACATAAATTTCCTGGAACTCAAGAGCTGTTCACTTGGCACTGAAGGCCTTTCATCCGTCCTTCCAGACCAACTCTCTGCTTGTACAGACGGACAATACGACCACTATGAATTACCTCAGCAAGCAGGGGGGCTCGAGATCACGCACTGTCGTTGGAGGCGCAGGCGATCTGGCGATGGCTTCTGGCCAGAGGACTGACGATAACGGTGGCCCGTCTACCAGGTGTGCAAAATGTTCAGGCGGACGCACTGAGCAGACTGATTCAGGAAAACCACGAATGGGTCATAGACAACGAAGTACTAGGAGAAGTCTTCGCAAGGTGGGGGACTCTGTTCGCCACCGCCGAAAACCGCAAATGCCGAGACTTCGCCTCCAGGTACTACCAACAGGGGACGTTGCGGAATGCGCTATGGATCAACTGGTTGAACAGTTTTCTGTACGCTTTTCCGCCTATTCCCCCTGATTCCGGCGGTGCTCATCATGCTGTCCCAGTCCAGGGTGCGGATGATCCTGATTGCCCTGGAATGGCCCAGGCAGTGGTGGTTCACGGACCTGTTCACCGGTCTCTCCTTCCTCACATACGGCTGCCGTGCAGGCCGGACCTTCTCATGAAGTTCGGGGGGGGGGGGCAGATGTTGCACCCCAACCTCTCTTCGTTGAGTTTGGCGGCATAGCTCCTGAGAGAGTGCAATATGGCCATTTGAATCTACCTGAAGATTGCATCGACATACTGAAGGAGGCTAAGCGACCTTCCACTCGGACTTCCTATGTTTACAAGTGGAAGAGGTTTTGCATCTGGTGCAAGTCCAAGAATTATGACCCGACGACTTGTAAGGAAGATGTCATCCTTCCGCATCTTCTGCATCTGGCGCGATCTGGCCTTAATATCCATTCCATTAAGGTTCATCTTGCTGCGCTGACTGCCTACAGGAAATTCCCTTCACAGACTTCCTTCTTTCAGATCCCTGTGATCAAAGATTTTTTGGAAGGCTTGAAGAAAGTGTCCCCTCCTGTCCGGCTTCCTTCGCCTTCATGGGAATTGAATGTGGTTCTGTCCAGATTGATGAAGGAGCCTTTTGAACCTATTCATAAGGCTTTGTTGCAGCACCTGTCCTGGAAGGCGGCGTTCCTCGTGGCCATCACATCGGCCCGCAGGGTGAGTCAAATTCAGGCGTTGTGTTTCCAAGAACCTTATACTGTATTTCATGCTGCTACGGTTGTTATGCGTACTCGCCCTAAATTTCTTCCCAAGGTTATTTCTGATTTTCATTTCAACCAGACCATAACTTTGCCTACGTTTTTTCAGAATCCTTCATCTCCAGCGGAAAGGTCTCTACATTCCCTGGATGTTAGGAGGGTGTTGAAATTTTATCTGGATAAAACCAAAGATATTCGTAGCTCAGACCAATTGTTTATCAATTATGGATCAGTCGGGACCGGTCTTTCTACCTCCAAACAGTCCATTTCTAGGTGTGTCCTGTATACAATTGTGTTACCAAAAAGCTAATCAGGCCTTAGGAAGTAAACCGAAGGCTCATTCCACCAGGGGCAAAGCTGCCACGACTGCTTTGCTACGTAATGTTCCAATTGCAGAAATCTGCAAGGCGGCCACTTGGAAGTCAGTCCATACCTTTGCTAAGCATTACTGTCTGGACACGGATGCCAGGACAGATGCTCCTGTTGGGCAGGCTTCGCTGCGAAATCTGTTCGCACAGTAGTGGTGTTATTTCTCTTTTCTCCACCGCCGCTTTGGTGTGGGGATGGGCTTGTCATTCTATTCACTAGATTATGACTATACACAGAGATCCCCTACTACAGAAGGAGTAATTTCTGTCCTGTAACTCCAGTTCTGTAGTAGGGGTATCTCTGTTATAGTAATAAGCGCCCGCCCTCCTCCCCGGTGGAGAGAGATTCATGTAAGGAATGCTACAGGTCTGGTGTGTTAGGCCTTCAAAAAGAACTGAAAGTAAAAGGGACCTGCAGTGCAATCTGGGATACTGTGAAGTTCTGGAAAGTTCTCTTAAAGACACAGTATCCTGTTTTGAGACACATAATGGCAGCCTATGGGGCTTGTCTTTCCATGTTTTCCTTTCTATCATTCCAGAGGGTTTTTGCTGCTGAAGCAAGGGAAATATGGACAGACTTTGCTGTTTGTGGATTTTTGGTGGAATTTCTAGTTGAAGTACTGGACAGTGTAGCCTGGTTATATAGGCTGCATTATCTGTCTTTAATTCTCGTGTCTGTGCAGTTCTGCATTTTTCGACACCTTAAGAGATTATTTTTGACTGCTCCGGGGTCCACGCACATGGGCGGGACTATTCACTAGATTATAACAGATACCCCTACTGCAGAACTGGAGTTACAGGACAAACTACTCCTTCCACACAACCTGACACGTAAGTTGTATGTGATCAAGATGAACCCGTTTAGTTAGGAAGCTCTTCTTACTAGAGATGTACTGTTCGATAACCTATTTAAACAGTGGAATTTATAAAATGGTTCTGTGCTGCAGAAATGTTATTAACTAAATGCAGCTGCCTAGTGTTTTTGGGACCGGGTTTGTGGGATTGGTTATACATTCACAAGCATACTGTTTCCCTCTTGTGGTGATGTAGTAGTAGCTTGCGCAAATGGGGTGATGTTACCTGGATGTTTTGAAAATAAGATCTGAGCATGGAAAATAGTATGTCCATCATGAAAGACAGAAATCATTGGATGGTGTCTTTTGAATTGCTCTCTGCCACTGTAATATACACTGCTAGTTTACATTCCCTTTCCTCTCTGCCACTTCAGACTAGGACCAGACATATTCAAATAAATCTTTGCCCCATAAATGGACAGTCGAACAATACCTGCTTGCGTGCATAACCTCTGAAGGGGAAACTCAAGCAACCCCAGCCATGTTTTAGTCTGGTTGGCTTGATCACTGGTGAAGCTCGAGTACTTTAGCACATTTAGCTATGGGACCCAGTACTGGACATATCCTTCTCACTTAGGATTATTTATTAGAAGAAGAAAGACACGGGTAGACTCTTAATTTCGGCTGCTTGTAATTGCGCTGAGCTGGATTGCAATTCCCCCCCCCCCCCCCCCCCCCCCGGGCTAATATCGTTAGAAAGACGCTGACCAGGTTTATTTGGCTACAACTTATACAACTGAATCTCCTGCCCCAGGCCCTTTAAATGGGAATTCCTGGCTTGAGTACTTTAATCTAAAAAAAAAAAAAAATAGGATTTCACACCGCATCAAAGGTATTGGAGTTGTTTTGTAAGGGCAGGGACCCAGCAACCAACAACCTTTTTTATAAAAATTGCATCCGTCCTGTACCACAAATTAAAAGCTCCCTATACCTTTTAGGCCATATCCAGCTTTAAGAAGTTGTTGCATGGTTATAATTTTGCAGTGTGAATCTTTCTGGATTCACTATGCTGTGATATCTCAGATAGGTAGTCTCACACTTTAGTTGGCTGCTTTAGGGGTTTCTGTTGCTCCTTGCCATTTGGAGACATTGGGGCATGCTCATTTAAAGAAATTTGCAACAAAAACATTCTTTGGAGGTAATCTGTGGCTCTCAAGTCGCACACCAAATTTGCCCCAGCAACTGGAATTGTCTTTAGGGAACTAAACAAAATCCAGCAATGGGTGGGCTTCATTTCCAGTCATACCTCTAACTTTAAAGAATCAAGGTGCTAGCTTCAAACACTGGCTAGTGCAAAGAGTTGTTTTTCGTTTGCAAGATATTCTGATTTGAGAAGTCAAGCTTGGAAGCTAAGAACATATAATGTTCTTGGGAAACTGATGTAAGAACTGGTTTTGTGGACGAATAAGTTACTGTTCTCTAGCGGAAATGTAACCAGCATTGGCAAATGCATTAGGTTTCACCTATGGAATTAATAAGTTGTGGGAGCAGTGTATTAGTGCAGGGAGAATAGTGTGAGTGCTCTCTGTGCAAGGTGAGTGGTGCATGAATGAAGGTTAAGTGTCAGAGTGCAGGGGGTGGAAGTGCTTCAATGCATGGTTATTGATGTATGTTCAATGGGAATTGTGTGAGAGGTGTACAAGTATAGGGTGACCTCTGTCAATAGCATAAGTGCAGGTTGAGCGGTTGTATTGGAGGGTGAGATGTGGGTGGAGTGTGAGAGGATTGTAGTGCTGGTGGAGGGTAGAAATCTCACCCAAGCCTTGGGTACCTGCTCTTTAGAGGCAAAGGGCGGAAGTGTTGTTAAAAGGATTCTGCTGTTACTAAACGTACCAATTGTGTGTGAAGGGACTTGTACAATGAAACAGATGTGCTTAACGCATTTCGGTCACATAAATCTGTTTAATACATGTTAATTGGACACGCAGGTGTTCAGCATCCAAACTATTTAAAGTAAGCCAAAATAGAAACAGAAGCATATTAGCACAGGCAAGACGTTACTTTTCTTCCTTAAAAAATAAATAAATATATTAATGAAAATATTGCAGAGCAGTAAATGAGCACACTTTTTTCTATTCTGGAAAAAAGGATTTTAATGGCGAGGAAGAAGGTTTTCTGCCACAGTTATGAAAAGGCAGCTTCAATTTCTGCAGTACACCGTGGAAAAGAAATGCCATGTCCCAGTGGACCATTTTGGCTTATGTGGTGCATGCGCAGGGAACTTAGTGGAGCTTCCGAATCGAAAGAGAATCTTATGCAGGCATCATCGATGGTGACCCCTCAGTGGAAGCTGCTGGCAGGCGGTTGAAGGACTGAGTTGCAAAGATCTCGACAGTGCATTGTGGTTAAACTCTGCTAATTTACCTAAATTCACGTATGTTCTGTTCGAGCGTGTGCTTTTAAAATGTCCTGCTGTTGCAGTGGGTTTTTTTTGTTTACGATTGGCACAGCAGCAACAAAGTGTTTTAAAGCAATTAGCTTGGCAAAGAGTTGTTTTGCCCTGTACAAATACTGCTGCTTTAAGAGCGCCTGTCTGTACCTTCCTGAGGAATGGCCTGGCTACAAAGAACAGATTAGCTTTGACCTCTCCTTATTAACTATTCCGCGACCACACAATGTCGCTTGCCGCATGTACAGAGTTATGTTTTTTTTTTTTTTGTAATGCATAAATAATTTGCTGGCAAAATTATTTGTTATCCACACCAGTGAGTATAGCAGGCAACCTACAGTAAATATCATGATAAGGTGATAGTCTGACAATGTAAAGTAAATGCAACCCAGAACATTCACTAACCATATCGTAACCCTTCAATACCTGTAAAGCAAAGCATGTTTCTGTGCAGTTGCAATATAAAGGGTGGACAAAATGTATCCAACCTTATTTTAGTAATGTCAAATAACATTGTGCGTGAGGTAAACGTCCAAAATCGAGAAAATGTGGGCAGCTGCTAAAAGATTTCATAAACTGCGCAAGTCATAAATACAGTTTATATGCAGCTTGTTATTAAAATATCCGCCGTAATCTGAGCCTGGACGTCGAATGTGATGACCTCCTTCTCGATGCCGATCGTAGAGTCGACAAGGGCGAACGGCGGTGTTGTTTGCAATGGATAGTCTTCGGTTCACCAGCCCGCCTCCAGCAATTTCACCGGTTTGCTCGCAGTTTCAGCTGCGCGAGCTCGAGGCAGATACCCTGTTAAGGAAAAGTGTGAGAGAAGATGTCCCTCTGTCTCAAAGGGGAAAAGGTCTGTACTCTCGGTTCTTTCTGGTCCGAAAAAAGTACAAGAACTAATTCAGGCCTATTCTGGATTTGCGGCAAGCAAACAAGTGGATTCGCAGAGAAAAATTTTGCATGCCACCTTTGCACAAGATTTACCCTCAATTTCAAAGGGGAGACTGGCTGTGAGCGATAGACCTACAGGATGCATACTTCCATGTGCCCATTGCACAGAAACACCGCGAGTTCCTGCGATTCCAAGTCTGCCCCAATCACTATCAATACACAGTATTACCGTTAGGGCTGAAGTCTGCGCCCAGGACCTTTTCCAAATGCATGGCAGTGGTAGCGTCACACCTGAGAAAGAACAAGGTGTTTGTCTACCCGTACCTGGACGATTGGTTGTTCAAGGCATCCTTCTTCTCGGAAGCTCAAGCGCACTTCCAGAAGAAGTCCGTTCTCTTGAACAAGCTGGGGTTGCACATCAACGTGTCCAAGTCTGTCCCGACTCCGGTCCAATGCCTACAGTACTTGGGAGCCTTCATCAATACGCTGTCAGCAAGCGTGTCTCCTTCGGAGGAAAGACGTTTATCATTCCTTCGGAAGGCTCAGGCTCTTATGACCACTATCTACGACAGTGAGGACGGTGTTTTCTCTACTGGGGTCGATGGCCTCTTGTATCTTCCACACGCACGGCTACACATGAGACATCTGCAGGAGTGTCTGGAGGATCAGTGGGACCAGAGGAGAGTAAACTGGGACGACAAGATACGACTGTCTCTGCAGGCTCTACATTCTATGAAATGGTGGTGTTCAGCGGAGAATCTCTTCAAGGGGGTTCCCTTCCACAAGGACATTCCCACTCAGACTATCGTGACGGATGCTTCTCTCCACGGCTGTGGAGCGCATTCCGGGGAGTTACAGATCCAGGGAAGGTGGTCCCAGACGGAGTCTATGTATCACATCAATTTTCTGGAACTCAGAGCTGTTCACTTGGCGCTGAAGGCCTTTCATCCGTCCTTCCAGAACAACTCTCTGCTTGTACAGACGGACAATACGACTACTATGTATTACCTCAACAAGCAGGGGGGCTAGAGATCTCGCACCCTGTCTCAGGAGGCGCGGGCGATCTGGCACTGGCTTTTTGCCAGAGGACTGACGATAACGGCTACCCATCTGCCAGGTGTGCAGAATGTTCAGGCGGACGCACTGAGCAGACTGATCCAGGAAAACCACGAATGGGTCCTAAACGACGAAGTGCTCTGAGACGTCTTCGCCAGGTGGGGCACTCCAGACGTGGATCTGTTCGCCACCTCCGAAAACAGCAAATGCCGAGACTTCGCATCCAGGTACTACCAGCAGGTGAACGCTGGGGAATGCGTTATGGATCAATTGGTCGAACCGCTTTCTGTACGCTTTTCCACCCATTCCCCTGATTCTGCCGGTGCTCATCAAGCTGCCCCAGTCCAGGGCGCGGATGATACTGATTGCCCCGGAATGGCCCAGGCAGTGGTGGTTCACAGACCTGCTTCACCGGTCTCTCCTTCCTCGCATTCGGCTGCCGTGCCGGCAGGACCTTCTCACGAAGTTTGGATGGCAGATGGTGCACCCCAATCTCTCGTCTTTTAGTTTGGAGTCATGGCTCCTGGGAGAGTGCAATATGGCCATTTGAATCTCCCTGCAGATTGATATGGACATACTGAAGGAAGCCAAGAGACCTTCCACTAGGACTTCCTACGCGTACAAGTGGAAGAGATTTTGCATCTGGTGCAAGTCCAAGAACTATGATCCAACGACATGTAAGGAAGATGTCATCCTTCCGTACCTTTTACATTTGCCGCAGTCTGGCCTTAATTTTCATTCCATTAAGGTTCATCTTGCTGCGCTGACTGCCTACAGGAAATGCCCTTCACAGACCTTCTTTCAGATCCCTGTGATCAAAGACTTTTTGGAAGGCTTGAAGAAAGTGTTTCCTCCTGTACGGCTTCCCTCTCCTTCATGGGAGTAGAATGTGGTGTTGTCCAGATTGATGAAGGACCCTTTTGAACCTATTCATAAGGCTTCGTTGCAGGACCTGTCCTGGAAGGCAGCGTGCCTCGTGGCCATTAAATCGGCCCGCAGGGTGAGTGAAATTCAGGCGTTGTTGCCAAGAACCTTATACTGTATTTCATGCTGCTAAGGTTGTTATGCGTACTCACCCTAAATTTCTTCCTAAGGTTGTTTCTGATTTCCATGTTAACCAGACCATAACTTTACCTACATTTTGCCAGAATCCTTCCTCTCCAGCGGAAAGGTCTCTACATTCCCTGGATGTCAGGAGGGTTTTGAAATTTGATCTGGATAAAACCAAGGATATTCGTAGGTCAGACCAATTGTTTATCAATTCTGGGTCAGTCAGGGCAGGTCTTGCTACCTCAAAACAGTCCATTTCGAGGTGGATCGTGCCCTGTATACAGTTGTGTTATCAAAAGGCTAATAAGACCTTAGGGGGTAAACCTAAGGCTCATTCCACCAGGGGCAAAGCTGGCACGACTGCCTTGTTACGTAATGTTCCCATTGCAGAAATCTGCAGGGGGGGGGGCCACTTGGAAGTCGGTCATACCTTTGCTAAGCATTACTGTCTGGACTCTGATGCCAGGGCAGGCGCTCAGGTTGGGCAGGCTTCGCTGCGAAATCTGTTCGCACAGTAGTGGTGTTGTACTTCTTCTCCACCGCCGCTTTTGTGTGGGGATGGGCTTGCCATTCTATTCACTAGATTATGACTATACACAGAGATCCCCTACTAATACTAAAGGAGTAGTAGTTTCTGTCAGGTAACTCCAGTTCTGTAGTAGGGGTATCTCTGTTATAGTCTTAAGCGCCCGCCCTCCTTCCTGGTGGAGAAAGATATTCATGTAAGGAATGCTACAGGTCTAGCGTTGTACGCCTTCAAAAAGAACTGAAAGTAAATGGGACCTGCTGGGCATTCTGGGATACTGAGAAAGTTCTAGAACGTTTTCTTAAAGGTACGGTATCCCTTTTAGAGCCCCATAATGGCAGCTTATGGGGCTTGTCTGTCCTCCCCTTCCTCTCTGTCATTCCAGAGGCTTTGTTGGTAAAAGGGGAAGTTTTTCTCTATGAAGAAAACTAGGCAAGCTGTGCTCTTTGTGGTTTTGGTTGAATGTCTAAGTACTGGACAGTGTAGCCTGTGGATATAGGCTGCATTATCTGTCTTTAAATTCTCTCTTAAGTGTCTGTGCAGGACTGCATTTTTAGACACCTTAAGACATTATTTTTGATTGCTCCGGGGTCCACGCTTGCGAGCGGGACTATTCACTAGATTATGACCATAACCGAGATACCCCTACTACAGAACTAGAGTTACAGGACAGAAACTACTCCTTCCTTAACATTTTCAGGATGTACCACACTGTGGATGCCATTTTGTTTGACTGGGCATCAAAGGATAGTTTGTGGTCCCGTATCATACACTTTTTTTTTTTTTTTTCATTTTTTTTTTTTTTTCACTTGGTTGACTGGGGGTGGGCAGTCGCCTAGACTATCTGGCCACCACTTTCTAATCATGTTTAACAGATAAGATGCATCCGGTAGATCGTGTTGAACTGTGCTGTAAAACGCTAAATTAGATCTACTAAAACCTGCTCTCTGGGCAGAAGGATGCATGGCAATTTGATTGGATTTTGGATTCCAGGAATTTGCTGCGTTTGAGTTTTTGGGTGTGAGCAAGCGCAATGGAAGCTCCTCCTTAAATCTGTCCCTGGTACCTTCATATGTCTGTACAGTTTATCATTGAAGGATGTGTCCATCATCACGTCCAGGTGTTGAAATGCCTGCCTGTGAGATTCTGCCTGCCTGATCTGAAAGCAGACTCTCATAAAAATGTATCCAGAAGACGAATCAGTATATCCTGGACGAAAGTGGATTTGTATTTCATGAGCTGGAGTAGCTTGCTACTCGCCGAAAAATCGCTTTGGAGCCTCCTCAAAAGGGGTAGTAAGCGCTATATAAATGCAAGCACAATAAACGGGCAAGTAGCCTGCCAGTAAAATATTGACTAATTGACAATAAATCATTCAGATTTACGGAATGTCCGAAAAAGGGTGCAATATTTATCTGAACTAAATAGATTCCTGGCCCTCAGGGATTGAAAGTTACTGGGTGCTTTATATAGTGGACTACGACTCAGAAAAGGGGGTAGCTTGTTTCCTTCCCAGTATAAGAAGCGGCTTGGTAGTTTGGTCTGACCTGTTCCCATGATGCACTGGGCCAGGGTCAGACTAATTTGCATATAGCCAAGTTCTGAGCTGGGATGGTGCAGTGAGCTAAAAAACGGTGATGGATCAAGCCCTGATCTTTGGACTGGGTAAGAGTGGTCTGCTTAATTCAGACACTCTGTTCATCACCACCCCCCTTTTCTGAATCCTTATATAGTGGACTGTCATGACGACTGCCCAAAAATGAGGCATACCATGCATGTTCAATGCAGGATACTTTTACCCGAGGGCATTTTGGCAAGTTTAGTCTGACGATATTTACTGTTGAAGAATACGGAAGTGTAGTTGTAATAGCACAAATCATATTTTCAAGAGTTATAGTACATATTGCATTTAATCATGCTGACCATAATGGGTGCTTGGGGCGATGATTCTTAAACCTTTTCTTAAGGAGAACGGGGAACAGCCTCAATTAACGGTAAAGCACAGAATGGGGACACTTGTAGAAAAAAAAATAGATCCCTAAACAAAAAGTTAACCTCCTCCAACGTCCAGTGTAGGGAGACAGTAGTTGGCCGATGCTCTTCTGTTACAAACGGAAGTGATGTATCTGGGACACCGGCCAATAATGAGCCGGTAAACAAACACAAAATAAGTTTTACCCAATGGCAAGCAGCAGCTGTAATAACTCTCTCTGTAGAGTGTTTACTGTAGGTCTTGCAGACCAGACAGCGCATGGAAGGATGCTCGACCTAATAAAAAAAAATACACAATGCCTGGGAGTATAACATTGGCGAGTGAAAAAGATGTATGCGGCAAAAATGAATCTGGTAGGGAGGGTTCAGCTAAAGCACCGAAGACATAACACTAAGCGCGTCCTGCGAGTGTTTTTGCACCTTTAAGACTGTCTCATTGGATGCAAAGCTAATCAGGTTGGCAAGAGTGGCCTTTAGCTGTCCAGACACCGCCACCATAATAGCTCCTGTCAGCTCCTTGTTGATAAATTTTGTAGCCACAAAGAACAGACAAGCTGTTTGGAATAACAAAGAAAGCTCTCTATGTTGGAATAACAAAGAAATCTCACTATATTTTAAGATGTTTGATTAAGTTAAATTTGATTATTCAAAGGAGGGGGAAAAAGCAAGCTTAAGTCCAGGCGTGATGTCGTGTGTGTTAGTAAACAGCTTTGATAATACATGTGATGGCAAATCAAACTGATGTGCTTGGTAAAGAACTCCTTTTAACTTGATGTATCCCCGGTGTGTTGGTTAGCTCAAAAACTGGGCTTAGTAAAAGTAGTCATGTTGAAATTAGTTAGCCATGAGCGTGCAATTTGATGAAAGAAAAACTGAACCAATATAGTCTGTTTAACAATGTATGCGTGTTTAAAGGTCAGTCACTCCAGAGGTGAAAATATTGATATTACACAAGCGATGTGCAGGTCAAACCTAAAAATGTAGATCTTATAATTGCAATATTTTTTAAATTTTGGGTACTCAACCTGAACGCAGCTCATATTTGTATGGCTGTTCTGACTAGGCAAATAGTATACACCTGTTAATTTATTTTTATATTGAATGCTCACGTGACTGGATCTGTTTTTTTGATAGGTCGATAAGACCAGCTCAGCTTTTCATGTGACCAAAAGTACTGACGCTCAAACACTTGTGGTTTAAAAACATTTTTTTTTTGCAGATCAACGATATGGACATGCTCTACTGGAGAGAGCTTGTTTCACAATGTCTGGCAGAATATTCCTCTCCTGAATGCTCTAAGCCTGACCACAGAAAACTAGTATGGATTGTGTCAAAGAGGACTGCCCAAAACCTGCACAACAGCTATTATAGTGTTCCAGAACTACCAACCATTCCTGAGGCTGCTGCTCTAAATGAATGTGACAGGTAAATGAAACATCCATTGTTTTTATGCTTTGCAATTTTAAGGAAATGTCAAAACCAATTGTGTAACAATCTTATAGTAATATTTTTCATGAATACTTATTGTACTCTTTCAACTTTGTAATTTGGCTTGGTTTCTTAAGTCGTGGTTGTCACGTTGCCACTTAATCTAGTGTATTAAATATTTTTGAAGCTTTGGTCCAATTGCCTTTAGCTATGCGAAGACCACTTGGTGCCAGCCATCTCCATATGCACTTTACCGTTTATATAATCAAAGTGGTCCAATAAGCACTTGTTGCAATTTTTGCTTTCCCGTTCTGCCCTTCATGTCCCTCTTCTTCCCCTTCCACTCCCCTTATACCTTCCTGAATTATATGCAATCTCTGGATGGACCTAGGATTATGGGACAATAGCCTCTAAGCTGTTACTTTGCTCTTTTGTATTCCTGGACTGGCCATTCTAAACAAGGTGCAATTTTCGCTTGGTCCCTTTTGGTATGTCCACTTTTCTCATTGTAAATAATGTAGTTATAATTTTTTCCCCTATTCTCCCGTTTTAGCTTGGGTATCATTTAACACTTTACTCTGGCTTGGTTTTGATTTGATCAATTCGGTACCTTGTGAAACTATTTTCTGACTACTTGTTAAGAATCTTGTCACATGCTAAACCCTTGCCTCTTACCTACCCTTCGTTATAGACCTTTTACGTCCTATATTTCACGATTTTTCATTTCACTTTTTAAAATTCTGCCTCCATTACTTCTGGCCCTTTGCTATATCAGTGATCCATGATTTTTATGTCTGCTAGCTTAAAAAAAATCTATGTATAAATAGTGCATTGTGGGGCCCAAGTGGTGATCTTTATTGGAGTCTTGCTAGGAGATCTGTTGATGCAAAGAAAACAGGCTTTTGCCATATTAGTGTGCTAAACGTGACAGTTGATCTTGGTTGGAAAATTGACTTTAGGGAAAGAACTATGGGCAGCTAGACAAATGTTCTGAAATGTGGGGATAAGAGCATGAAACCTTTAACTTTTCTTTTTTTTTTTTCTTTCTTCTGTTAGTGAGGACTCGTGTGACGAAATGAGCTGCGGTGAAGATGGCTTAAGCAGTTCGCCACCAAGTGACTTGGAAGCATCTTTTTTCTTCGACTCATTCAAGCCGAAGTCCAAGCGGCGTAACCACCACCTGAAACCTGAAATGTAGAGTGCAAGTTTAAGCTTTTTGAATGTAAACACAACTTCTATAATGAATGAGGTTTCCATAATGTCTTCCACAGTGAGACCTGTGTACCATCCATCACCGTCATTATTTTATATAGAGTTTTCTGAAATATTTTGTATAGTATTTTGCAAGTATTGATTACCATAATCTATTTTTGGGAAATCAAAATAAAAACTGATTTTTTTTTTTTTTCCTTAACCAGTGTGATTTTTCTGCCAATGCCTTGACTTGAGACTTCGCTCATATTATTTGTTATTCAAGTTAAGCTGATAATCAGAACCATGTTTGTAAAAAAAAAAAAAAAATTGCTTTGGCAGAAATCCACATGCCCTTTTAAACTTCAACCACGTTTTTTTATATATTGGAAAAACTGTTTTAAATGTAGTTGGTAATTTGATGTGTAATCAATGTGTCTGCGCTGCTACTTAACTAACAAATGCATAGTATACTTTTGCACGTTAAACATTCCAGGTTGATCACATGGACAGCCCATGATTTCTCAAGTGATTTTTATTTTGCATGCTTATTTATGGATATGAATTTATCACAAAAATGCCATATTCTATGTTTTGCACAGAAAGTAGCATTAGTGCCACAGATTTAACAATCTTATCTTGTATGTTTATTTATCAGTGTCAATTAGGCCATGTTTCTGCGTGCCAAAAGATTTTGGTCAACTGTTTGGATTGCCCATGACCCGAAGACATGTAAAGCTAGCCTGTGGGTTGTGGGGGCGTAGAAGTAATCCGATCCCACAATAACTCTGCCTCCTCTTGCAATATATATTTTCAAAGTTCATACTTGGCCATTCACAGTTATATAAAGTATTTGTGATAATAGCTAAAATTGCTCCCTCTATGAGAGTACAATAGTTCGATGAAAATGATGCATGTTAACAGGCTTCTTTTGCAAATATTTGGAGGCGCTCCTGTTTCGTGTTAAGGTGGTGTAACACCTATGTATTTGTACGTTAACATTCAGATGCTTCATGTACTCGCAAGCGGGCTTTTCCTTTTTTCACCCAAGATGAATTAAGAATGTTGCCAGTTGTGGAATGTGAACCAATAAATGACTGCAATGTGTTTGGTTGCAAATGTGATTATAGTGGGGCTTTTGTGGTAGAGATTGGAGTGTGAATGTTTTTAAGTGTCAATTTTTTTGTTCTGTAAAAATGTATAAAATGTAAAGGAAAAATTTATATAAACAAAGAAAAAGAGAAAACCCAAAAATATCTATTTTTTTACTTTTTGTGTAACATGATTTTAAGATGTGGCATGTAGATATTAATTTATTGCATCTTATGTTAAATACTGTGTATTGAAGACTTGCCTACTTTTCTACTCAAATGGTGATCTTCAAATAAAAAAAATATTTACAGTGCTTTGGACTCCTTTTTTTTGAGGGGGGGGGGGAGTAAGGGGTTTAGATGTTTTACTAATAAGTGCTTATACATTTTTTCCCAAATTTGGGAAACCGAACAAAAGTCAACAAATTAAAAGCACATGCCTAAAGCGTAACTAAAAATGATTTTAAAGAAAAATTCAAATCTATTTCACAATAAAGCTTATCAAATTCCAACAAATACTAAATCTTCTGCTACGTTTCACTTTTGGTTTTTAATGTTTGTACACCCAACCAACCCCCTCTAACACATTTTGTACAAGGGAGTCGCCCGTTGACCCATGGCCTTCTAGCTGCAATTGAAACCTATAATTGACCCAGGGCCGCGACTGGAAATTGAGAGTACGGCCATGTTCCTACTGGCAATCTCGAGAGTGCGAAAGATGCAGATAAGGGTAATGCAGATGTTTTGCATCCCCTAGAAGGTAATGCTCACTTTTTTATTTATTTATTTTTTTAACCTTTATTCGTCTTACAATCAAGTACAGGTACGGGCCTACAACCTTCTCGGCCGGCCGTGAAACAAGGTAAAAATGTAGCAAGCAATACGAAGAATCAGAACAGTTCAGAAGCCGGAACGATATGTATATCAGGAGACAACACATAGGCATACGGTCAGGTCAGGATTACAGAGTTTCATTTCTAATATAGGGAACTGAAAAAAGTGCCATACAATCACATGTGGTCCTACAACACAGCAGCACGCAAGTCAGGATATCCAGAATTATTATAAATACCAACGAAGTAGTGGGGTTACGGCACACAATCAGGAGAGATATTGGCACAAATCTGATGGAGAGCAATCCCCAACCCCACCCCTCAAAGCAGTACACCCTACAGGAACCACGAATGAAGACGACACTATAGAGAAAGACGAAGACTAAAGGGCCATGGAAACAAAAAGCGAACAAACCCCACCCCCCTACCCCCACCCTGCACACCCGCTGAAGGCCAAGGCCTACCCCCCCAGCCGCGTGCCTGTCGCCCTAATGGAACCCGAAATTTAGAAAAGAGAAAAGACAAAGAGCTTAAATGGAGGAGGGCCCTCAAAGTCGCCACCCGACCCGCCCATCACCCCTGCACGTAGGGAAAGTCTAAAAGCAAAATGGAGCATCGCGGAGAGCGTCAAGTACCAGGCACATCAAAACTACAACCCCAGTACAAACACACCCAAAGCATCGTCAGTTAACATGAGGGCCACCGAAACTCAAAATGCATCACCCCTGGCCCCGTCTAGCAACAGAACCACCCAATGATCCATTGTCAATCGAATTACAGTACTTTGCGGAGGATCTAGAGGATCCAAGCGAATCAGGCCCAAGTAATGCCAAAAAAGGGTTCAGCAGCTCGAGTCCATCCAGTCGTGTGCAGCTGAAGTCCAAGGGCGGCAATACCACGCCCACGGATGTCACAAAGTCCAAGCAAAGTAATACCAACCATGAAGAGGAAACATCACTATCCGGCGAATGCCGCGGTGCTGTAGAGGCGGCCCGAAAAGAGAAACCGCAGCGCGTCCCTGATCTCAGGTTAGGCATGTGTCCCAAGGAGGCACTCACGTGTGCATCCGCACTGTCCAGGGAGGACGAAGCAACCAGGTCTCTCGGCGGTTCCCGGAATCCAGGCGGGTCCCAAGACCTCCCCAACTATCCTACTTTTGATTCTAGGCAAATCACTTAATAACCCCGTGCATTTAAAATATAGATGTGACCTTGTGTAATGTGACGTATTAATGTCCAAGCTTCTTCACATGAATATGCTTTTTTTTAAAAGACTTTGCCATATTTTAAATGATGTGATTTACAAAGCAAACATTTTCAGTACTAGTCTCATGCACAAGCTCTACGATCCAAGCCGGACCCTTGCCTCGGCTCGGCTCTCCCTGTCAATGTAGAAGTTCACCCTCCTTTAATTGTGATCCCTGCAAACAGGTGTTCAGAAGTTTATGGGCCACTTGTGATCAAGCAACTAGTATTACTCTAGAGAGAACTTAAACCCTTCCTTCCTGCCAAAGACTTCCAAACTGCAGTACAATCTATAGTCATCCCGCACATAGAATACGGTAGCACCGCCCTCTGCGGGCTTCCCCTAACTACAACGGCACCCCTATGAGCGTCCCTTAACGCTGCAGCGAGACTCATCACTGGTTCAAAAAAACTCGCATATTTCCCCTGACTTTAAATCCATGAACTGGCTACCTTTTGAAGCCAGAATACATCTGAAAATAGCCTGCATGACACACAAGGCCGTACACATGAACTCACCCGCCTACCTCACTCAAAAGCTGACAATTTCGGGTGGCTCTAGAACTACTAGAAGCACGAACAATCTTCTGCTGAAGCCTCGAAGATTTCGGAAGGAAAAAACCTATAAACGCTCCTTTTCAGGAATGGCACCCAGGATCTGGAACTCACTCCCACCTGAAACCAGGCTCCTCTCCTCCAACAAACTTTTTAAGAAAGAAGTAAAAGCGATCCTCATGGCTAAATACACATGATCTATTATTCTGTATCTCTCATTAATATGCTCTGTAAGACCTGCTTGACCCCTTGGTCTATCTGTATTACTTGTATTATCGACTTACTTGATTGTATACGTTCCCTCGTTGTATATTGATTGTATACGCTCCCTCTTTGTATATTTTTATATTGTTGACGCACCTTTCTGACTTTGCACACTATATTATCGGCGCAACTGCTTGAATATGCACCTTGTACCGACACTACCTCACCTATGACCTACCTCATGTTTTTGACCTACCTATGTATCTACGCACCTTGTACCTAACTACCTCAACTATTACATTGTATTACTTTATCACCCCCGTGTCCTGTAAAGCGCTCTGATATCTGCAAAGATCTTGTTCGCGCTATATAAAACTTTCAAAATAAATAAAGGAAGTAGAAACGGGCACAGAGGCGCTCCATTGAAATAGGACTGCGTCCTCACAGGGCGGTGAAACAGCAATGGCGGCCATTTTTCGATCCAGGTCCCAGACATTGCAAATCAGGGACACGCGGAGATCCGTTAGGGCGGCCAAAACATCTTTGGGTGTGGGCTCCATTGTGCGCCGCCAGCATCCCCTCTCCATGCCTACGGCAGCCGCCCGATCGGGGCATAGTCCGTGATGAGGGGTGTCATCCGCCATCTTCGTCAGTTCGGCCCCGTCCCTCTGCACCTCACTGTGGGGACCGGCCCCAGCACAGGGCGCCACTAAATGTACGCCCGGAACACAAAGTAATGAGGCGGGTTCCCCAGGGAGAGCCACCAAAAGGCTAAACAAAAGACCCCACCACTCCCTGGGGGCTGCCCGCCTGTCTCTGGGGCGATCCTTGGTTACGTCCGGGCACGGAGTCCGAAGAGGGGGGGCCAGGAGCCACGCACCCCCCTCGACTCCAGTATGCCTCTCGGGCCCCCAAGGCTCTTCAACAAGGGACCTGGCTGATGTTGCCTTAAGCGGCACTCCAAGACCACGGCACCCGTCGACCGACTCCACACCACCAGAAGCGGCCGCCGTGGATGCAGTCGTCGCCGGCCGCCCGTTGCAATCGACACCCCGGCTACGTCACCACACGGGCCGCTGAGCAATGGGTGGGGAATTCTCCGGTTTCACATCACGCAGGAATCTCAGGAGCAGGTGGTAAGTGAATGCTCTCCTTCCATTATCCAAATATACCTTTATAGTTCAGATCGAACAGCAGGATGGGCATGCAGGGAGAGAGGGCTCGCGGAGCCGAGCGGCTATGCGGCCATTTCAGATGCTGGCTTGGCTCCTCCAATGTTCACATTCTTGACTTAGAGTTTTGTAATCCCCACTTCTCGAACTATATACATGACTCCTGAATCATTCTCCTATGTAGCTATGTAGATTTGGTTTTGAATGCTCAGTGTAGCCTCCCCTTATCTCTGCTCCTTCTAGAATGCTTAACTACCTCCTTTTATAAAGATGAGTCACAATTGCATTACGAAGCTCTTGGTCGAGAATAGGTTCAGTTGTTCATTCTAATTTGTTGGCGTGCAAGTATAGCTTGGAATGATCATTGTATGTTCCCTTCATTACATTTATAGAGTGCGCGATTACCCACTGGTGTCCTGTTGCTATCAAACTAATACTTTATAAACTTGAATAATCAATTAAGGGCAGAGCCTGAATACATAAATGGGTTTGCGAAGCCCTACTAAGTTTTGAAAGGTTCGACTCAGCATACCTCAATCTCCCTCACCCTTTGAGGTAGCGATGGACTGAAATGACCAGTATATCGCAGCCCTGTTCATGTAAAACATTGGTTGCAAATTACTGCCTCCCCATGCATAGATGTGACCTCAAATGCCCATGTAGTATTTTCACTATAAGATATAGCCTTGTGCAGGTTTGATCTTGCATATTCCAACCTGCCAATGCTTGAGCATATAGCACTTAAAACATTCAGTGTGATTATCGTCCCCTGTCCCTCCAACCTATGCACAGATGTAGGCTCAGAGTCCAATAAAAGTATTCCTACATTTAATGCTTGATTTGTAAGTGCAAATTCCGATGAGTATTCTGTAGCTATTTTACTGTGGTCAATTAGCATGCGATCAATTAGTAAATATCCAGGTTTTACTTTTTCTGAAGGTTGGTTTTGGAGGGGAATATGTAGGGTCCAAATGCCCGGAATATGCTCATGTTTGATCTTCAGTCAAATGTAGCCTCATTATGCATGCAGATATTTAGTTGAATGACCATTGCTGCTTCCTTGCTTGCAGATTGGGGTCTCAAATGCCCAGTGCGGTCCTCCCAGTGTGCATACATGGCCTGAAATGCAATTTCAGGCCACAAATGTTTGGTTTAAAAACATGCAACCCTGCTGCTATTCAAGGGGAATCCAGCAAGCGCTTGAGAAAGGTACAAGCGAAGGGTGGTAATTCACGGAGCTAAAAGGAGATGGTAACCTTTTTTATTCTTTTAGCCTCAGGTGGCCCACACATGCTTTTAGGGAGGGAGAGTAATTGTTTGTGGCATGTGTAGCTGTAGAAACACATGCAGTGCATACTCCTGCTATCTAGTGTTTTCTTTGGATGTATGCAACTTGTTCTTTGAAGAAGTCCTTCAAGTCGCGAGATACAGTGACTCCTATGACTGGTAATGCGCAAGGGCATCAACCACTGTTTTTTCTGCCATCTGGTTAGGGCGAGTTTCCACTGATCATTACTGACCGTGCATCAAGCAAAGGCTGATTAATATTGGCTGGCTAACACAGGACTATCCAACATTACATCAACGTCTCAAGCCACTCTCTATATAGAATACACGTTCTCCAGTATTAGGGGTGTCTTTCATAGATTCACATGCTTGAATATTCCCCGTCGTCGAAGTGGGAGTCCCACGGTACCTAAAATAGCAGTAATATATGCATATATAAATAAAAAATTACCATAATTATATTACCTACTGGCGGTCGCCAGTAGGTATATATAGTTAGGATTTTTTCCCTATGGGATTTCTGAAAATTCTATGCCTAATAACTTTTGCGTTTGTGGACGGAATTGGCTGAAATTTTCAGGAAAATGGCACATTTTGTTTCTGAGCAGCCCTTGAAAATTTGGGGGGGTTTTGTGGAGGGGGGGCCAAGAAAAAAGGGGGCTCCCAAAATGCCTTTTTCCCATGTTAATTTCCATAGGGCGGTTGGACTCACTTTTAGCCCGAACGGCTGAATGGATTTGCACGAAACTTGGCAAAATTGTAGGGACTGTTAGTCCGATGTGCCTTTGCTAGGTCTCAATATATGTGCTTCAGTGGATTTTGAGAAATTAACGTTTAAATCAAGATATATATCTGTAACAGCGCTCCGGGCAGCGATCCGGTTCGCGAACTTTTCGCGTATCGGAACTTTGCGATGCGAAGCTGATTGGCCCTCTGGTGTCTGTCAACATTCTAAACAGTCCGGAGCGGCCGCCATCTTGTCTCTCGGTAGGATCGAGAGACAAGAGGAGGCCAAAACAAAGGGGGAAATTACCATAAGGGGGCATAGTAGATCCTCGTTGACCCCCTAAGTTTTATGTGGAGGTTTTAAAAGGGCCTAGGAGGGTCCAAAAAAAAAAAAAAAAAAATTTTTTTTTGCGTGGTAAGCGCCAAGTTCGCGAACCAGAAAGCGTTCTGGGCAGCGAACTTTATGGATAAAAGAATGAAAGACTTTTCTAATACTGTATGTTAATTATTTGTTGGTTTTGTTGATTATTTTTTAATTTTTTTATTTTTTAAGCAATTATTTATTATTGTGATTGTGTTTCAAAATTTAATAACATTTCTAACATTTAACTAGTTTATGAATTACATATAAAAATGATTAAAGACTCAAACAATTTTTTAATATTACATACAATTTTATTTTTCGGATTGTTTTTCAAAATTTAATACAACGTCTAGCATTTCACTGTCTGATATGTGTTCTTGTTCAGTGAACATAAGTTCCCACATTTGACCGTCGTCATAATGTAGTAAATGATCCACAGATTCTACACATTGAACTAATTCATGGTCCCGTGATTCATCCATGAAATCTGAGTCATCATTGTCCTCATTAACTTTTTCTGTGTTGTTCTCCAGAACAATTTCGAAGGAAACATTCTGCTCACCTTCCATTTTATTGCTGTAATTTGCATAAAAAATAAATATATCAGTAGAGATAGGGCACTGTTGGGTTTAAGTTCAGACAGGCACTTGTGAGTTTATAATAGAGAAGTAATCTATGGGCACTGTATGGTTTCAGGCGTGAAGTAGTACTATTAAAAAGTGCCTGTGAAGAAGCCTAAGTAAATTCATAATTATACCACGGAAACCTAAATCAGTCCATAATTATAATAAAGAAGCCTTTCTCAATGTCTAACTCTTACAGAGGGATAGTATATAACTATCTGAAAAAGTTTACCATATTTACTTATAGTGCACAATATACTTCAGTTTTAAAAATAACAACTTACCTTTAGAAACAAGTTGATGTTATTAGTGGTATTCTAAATGATATATCCAACAACAAGTAGTAGTCAAAATGGCTGTGTTTCCTTCTCTTCCTTTATATATATTCAGGTATATAACCAATCAAATGTCAGGTAATAAAAGTAGAAAATGTAAGTAACATTTTCATTGGTTGTCAATTCCAACACTTCAGATGTGTTTTGTGAAGTAATTTACCTCATGGTACTTGGAGAGGTCTACAGGCTAAATGGCTAAATGAAATTTCAATGAAATTTGTGAGAATGGAAGGGATTGTTATGTAGTATGAGCTAATCTATATTTGGTGAGAGTGTCTCTAGTCGTTTTTCTGTAAATTACTTTCCCACCTTTTTTTTTGGACCGCTTTCCGGGAAGCGGCCCGGTTCGCGAACCTTAAGCGTCACGGGAGTCCACCATTTTGTGTTTCGGGCGCATTAAGATACAAGATGGAGGGCAAATAATGTTTAGAATGGGTAGAAGGGGTCATGGTAGACTTATCTTGACCCTCTAGGTTTTCTGAGGGTGGCCGAGGAGGTTTATATGTGCGGAAAAAACATTTTTTTTAAAAATTCCGCGAGGTTAGCTTTCGGTTCGCGAACCGGGTAGCGCCCCGGGGAGCGAATTTTGTGGAAAAATAATGAAAAAAATTAGAAAAACATAATAATTGTGAGTGATCAGATGAAGGGTAGCTCTGAGAAGAGCTTTTGGGTTTATGGTACATTTAGGTACTTATAAGTAGGTACCAATGCACAGTCTTAAATTCAGAATGAAAATTCTGTTGCCCTCATCTGAGAAGTGAACTCCATCTCCTCTGTAGATATCTTGCATGTAGTAACGCAAGTTATTGTTGTACAGAGAGCCCATTCCATGGTCTCTCATGAAAGCTGAAACAGATTTGTTTACATGCTTCCTTGCTTTCTCAATTTGTGGACAAAATTGGTTGGACCACTTCCATTTCTGTCTTTGGCATATATTGGAGTATACCAAGGCAGTTTGAGGAAAAAGTGCCATTAATTGCTCAAAGGTGTCCTTTAAAAGCATTTCCAGACCTACCCCTGTCAAAGTGCCCAAATCATTACCTCCACAGTGCACAATTAACAGGTCAGGTTTTGGCAAATGCATAAAGGTTTTCACCAATGGTATCAATTGGTGACATTTTAATCCTCTTTGGCCCAACCACTTAATTTCCACATCTTGTAAATTGAGGTTAGGTAAATTTCTGTTCTCAGCATACCTTTGAGCCCAGTGGATGTAACTATGTCCAACAATCCAGACCTTAAACATGGTGGGAGAAGGTTGTTCTGCAGTCAGATGAAGTGTGGTAATGAAAGGGCAGTTGAAACAGTAGGAGTTTCTAAAGAAAAAAAACTGTGGATTTACAATGCTAATGATTCATTAGCAGTGATTGGTGCATTTCCATTTCTGAAA
Organism: Lissotriton vulgaris; assembly: GCF_964263255.1. Classification (NCBI taxonomy): domain Eukaryota; kingdom Metazoa; phylum Chordata; class Amphibia; order Caudata; family Salamandridae; genus Lissotriton; species Lissotriton vulgaris. The sequence goes on from NC_141689.1 coordinate 1,314,622,356, forward strand.
ACAGAAAGTTAGGGTGCATGGATGTGTTCTTTGAAACATGTCATTTGAATGGTCAAGGAAGAAACATTTAATGAAAGATTGCACTGGATACGCAGGTGCACTGAGAGTTCAGAGTTCAATTGAAACATTGTTGTGTGAATTTGCAAACATGAGAGGTCTTCCAGGAGGTGGTTGCTATGGAAACAAGGCAGACAGGGCAGAGGGGGGAAGGGTTTTGATTTGAAAAAAGTGAGGGAAGAGGTATGATTGGCTAATATGAGAGATATGTGAAATGAATATCTGTATTTCCGTGCTTTCAATAGCTGCAGCCTTTGGAGTGCATCCTTTTTCTTCTGCTGAAGACAATTTGGTGTATTTCTGAGACTGTTTTCAAAACTCCAAAAATATTTGCTAAGGTGAGAAAAGATTTATTTAATTTAGATAGAGAATAGTATGATTTAAGGAGAAAATGATGAAGAAAGCTGTGTTTTTAAAATGTGGTTTTGTCTCTAGTGATATAGTAATAGAATTAGTTTCATAGAGAAATTGTAATTGCATATTTGGTGTAACATTCTGGCATGCAGTAACACAAGATATTGTGATATATGGAGCCCATTCCATGGTCTGTTATGTAAGCTGAAACAGATATGTTGCTTTTAAAAACGATTTAAGAAATCAATTACATTTCTGGATATGTACTGCTAGAGCTTCATAGGTTGTTTTGAGCCATATTTATAAGGTATTTGAGTGTCTAAGATGTTATGTTTTCCTTTTAAAATGTAAAGTGTTCCTCATGGGGCAAGTGTCTTGTAAATACGCTCCCACTTGTGCTTGGCAAATTCAGATTTTGATTATGGGAGTTACCTAGCCATGTTAATAGTGTCCCAAAAATAGTGCTAGGGAATTGCAGAAAACACTCATGTGTCTCAAGGACATTTTTAGTCATTTCTTCATGAATGCAGGTATACAATTGATTTATATGCTGTGTTTAAAAACGAATTTTGAAATGAATTAAATTTCAGGATATGTACTGTTAGAGCTTCATAGGTTGTTTGGGGTCATATTTAGAAGGCATTTTAGTGTCTTTGATGTTATTTTTCCCTTTTTAAATGGAAAGCGTTCCTCATGGGGCCCTGAGCAGTTCTTAGCCATGTTATTTAATAGGAAGTGGATAACATGGCTAAGAGCATTTGCTGGAAAATGCATGAATATCGCTGACTTTTCTGCGATGTTATGTTTACCTCTTAAAATGTAAAGTGTTCCTCATGGGGCAAGTGTCTTGTAAATACGCTCCCACTTGTGCTTGGCAAATTTAGATTTTGATTATGGGAGTTACCTAGCCATGTTAATAGTGTCCCAAAAATGGTGCTAGGGCATTCCAGAAAACACTTTTATGTGTCTCAAGGACATTTTTAGTCATTTCTTCATGAATGCAGGTATACAATTGATTTATATGTTGTGTTTAAAAACGAATTTTGAAATCAATTAAATTTCAGGATATGTACTGTTAGAGCTTCATAGGTTGTTTGGGGTCATATTTAGAAGGCATTTTAGTGTCTTTGATGTTATTTTTCCCTTTTTAAATGGAAAGCGTTCCTCATGGGGCCCTGAGCAGTTCTTAGCCATGTTATTTAATAGGAAGTGGATAACATGGCTAAGAGCATTTGCTGGAAAATGCATGAATATCGCTGATTTTTCTGCTATGTTCATGCATTGCGGCCGTTTTTTTTCACATTGCTTCATAGGTTGTTTGGGTTCATATTTAGAAGGCATTTTAGTGTCTTTGATGTTATTTTTCCCTTTTTAAATGGAAAGCGTTCCTCATGGGGCCCTGAGCAGTTCTTAGCCATGTTATTTAATAGGAAGTGGATAACATGGCTAAGAGCATTTGCTGGAAAGTGCATGAATATCGCTGATTTTTCTGCGATATTCATGCATTGCGGCCGTTTTTTTTCACATTTGCAAGCACTTCTTAGCCATGTTATCCAATGGGAGGTGGATAACATGGCTAAGAGCATTTGCTTTAAAGGTTTTTTGGGGTTATACACCATTTTTGGGAAATGATTAACATGCCTATCTAACTCCCATAATCAAAATCTAAATTTGCCAACCGCAGGTGGGAGCGTATTTACAATAAATTTGCACCATGAAGAACGTAAAATAGCATACTAGATACTCAAATGCCTTATAAATATGACCCAAAACATCTTATGAAGCACTAGTAGTGCATATTTGCAGAAATGTATTGGTTTTCATTTAATGATTTACTTCATTGGTAGGGCTTCACATGTTTTTTTACCTTGGTTTTTTTCAGTGAAAATCTTATCTGCAACCATGTGTTGGCCTCACCTCAAATAAACAAAACAGGTGATGGACTGAATGTGGATCAATGACACACATTTACCCCAGTCTAAAGATCAGGGCCTAAACAAATCTTTAGATAGGCTACATCTTATCGTCATCCTGAATTAATGATTAAAAATATTAGGGAGTGATTTATGAGTGTTGTATGCCTGTTTTGTACCATTGAGTGTCATTTTTGTGATGCAGTGCTGGTGGAAAATATTTGCTATGTTAAATAATTAGTACGGCATTAAGTTTTAGATGACTGTTATTTATTTACTGTTTGGTAATTGTGGTTAATAACATTTTATATTATATTTATCCACAGATTCAACTGCAGATTCTTTCATAGTTTGGAAAATGCCTTCCAAAAATAGAATACGAAAGGCTAGAAAACGTCAAAGACAGCAGGATGATGTTTTATTGCAGCAGTCCTCTTCCCCAAATACTTGTCAAAACACCAAGAAAGGTCCGGGTAAGAGCACGAAATCATTCTTAAGAAATATTTGTAGTAAAAAAAGTTTTGCTCAAAAAAATGTTTCAGTTCACAAAAAGAAAAGTAATTTAAATGGAAAGGAGAGACCCATCACAAATGTTACTGGTAGAGGAAGAGATAACTCTGTGCATGATAGTAGAAGGAAACAACAGTTTAGGGACATTCGAAATCGAATGTTCCGTAATAGGATATTAGTTAATTTATTGAAAAATATTAAAAAGAAAGGCCAACAGAAAGCGGCATTTTATAAGAAGAAGAAAAATGTAGAGAAAATTATTGATCATGCTTTTGAAATTAAGCAAAAGTTGTTTATTTTGGTAATCAATAGAATTAGGAAACTAAGCAAGGTAATTTCTGATTTCAAAACAAAAAGTAGATGGAAGAGAGTAGTAAATCGTACTAACTTTTGTGAAGTTTTTTCCGGAGAATGGATGCATAGTTCAAGTTCTGAGGCATTTTTTAATGAGGAGACTTATTTTCAGGATAATGATTTGGTGCATGCAGTTGACATCAGTGGTCGAGCTTATGAAGTGAAGGATGGTTGTCCAGTTGAAAAAGAACAACTTGTGACAACAGAGACAGAAGAGGCGCTAAGTGATGAGGTTTTAGGAAGACGTCCTAAGGGTCCTGTGTACATTTGGAAGTGTAGTTCTATTTGCAGTGTGCGACAGGTTTCCATCAATTTGCTTTGTGATTTTATACGGACATTTAATAAGAAAAGTTTGAAGCAGAAAATGAAGTTGTTGCAAGATTTAGATCCTTGCAGAGTGAGACAAATGTCAGGTTTGCGTGGTCATTCACTGGCTTGTCTTTCCAGGAGAGTATGCCAGAGTGTTTTTCATCATTTCAGGATGCTAGCAGTGCATCATAATAAAGTGAGAAAATTAGTGAGAATGTTGTATTATGCTAAGAGTCCAGCAATTATGCTTAAACAATTATGTGCTGCTCTTTTGCATGGTTCTGAAATAGATGTGAAGAATATTTGTGAAGAAATTGAGTTTTGTTACTTTGGTAGTAAAGATGAGAATGTTCAAATTGACCCTGAAGTAGAGGGTAATGTGGAAGATAATGTACAGGTTTCCAGTACAGATAATTTTCAGAAGGAAATTGCCACGTTTCAGATGAAATCAAGTGAGAGGCCTAATTTCACTTGTGTATGTTGTCGACGCACTTATTATAAGAATCAGACTAAGGTAGTGGATTTATATGCAAAAAGTGAAAGGGAAAATAATAGTGAATGGAAGGATTTTGCCACATACTTGATGGTAGAAAATTATTTTGATTTGGGATCGGATCAACGTGTGTGTACTTATTGTTGTAATAAATTAAACCAAAACCAGATGCCTGCTAGGGCAGTTCATAATAATCTGGAATTGGTTGAGATTCCTTCTGAATTGAAGGATTTAAATACTTATGAATCTATTTTGATTCAAAGTATCCATCCCTTTCAGGCTATTGTAAGAATGGAGCCAAAGACAGGGAAGTTGCCTCCAGCAGATTTACAGAGAGGATTAAAGGGAAGAGTTGTTTATTTGCCTCTAGATTTGAACAAAAACATTAACACAATTGGAATAGAAAAAGTGGAAGTGGAAGAGGAACCTCTGGTTATCTTGGTTAATGGGGTTCCGACAAAGAATAAGAAAATATGGCAAGATTTAGTGGATGTTAGGAAAGTCAAAAAGGCAACAGTGTATTTGAAGAAAAATAATAAGTACTATAAGAATGTATATGTTCCAGAAGAGGAAGTAAGTGATGAAGAGGATAGCGATTTGTGTGCTGGCCAAATTGAGAAAGTAGAGGCCTCTAAAAGTGAAGAAATATATGAACATTATAGTGTTCATCCTTTGCATTCCAAGGAAGTCATGGGGAATGCTATTGAGTTGTTTCAAATGAAACAAGCCAAAGGGAGTCCCATTAGTGTTTGGGAGGAAAGTTTGGAAGCTCGGTGTTTCCCACAGCTATTTCCCACAGCTATTTCCCACAGGCCAAGGAGGAAGATATGATGAGCGACCTCATCAAATTCCTGCGTCTGAATACCGGACTTTACGATTGTATGCAGAAGATCCTAGGTTTCGGCAATGCATTCCCTATTTGTTTCATCTCCTGTTTGAAAGCGATCTGTCTGGACTGTCATATGCAGTGAACCACATCTTAAAAAGTGGTATACAGATGCGAAACATCTCGGCAAGTGACTTTATGCATAAAGTCAATGTCCAAGACAGTATTTTGGATTCTCACTTAATTAATCTCATGGCGTGTCAGCGTGGTACTAATGAGTACTGGTACCGTCGTCATGGTGATTTAAAATGTATGCTGAGGAACTTAGGAACTCCAACATGGTTCCTCACTCTGAGCTGTGCCGAGTATGGCTGGGAAGACTTACTTAAATTTCTACGAGAGGCAAATGGGAATATTGAAAACATTGAATTCAAGACACCTGGAGAACTGTGTTCTTTGGATCCAGTGAATGTATGCAGGTACTTCAATCATAGATTTGAAGCTATGATGTCTTTCATCACAAATAAGAAGAACCCACCTCTTGGAGAGGTGTTGGATTTCTTCTGGAGAAAGGAGTACCAAGCAAGAGGTGCCCCTCATATACATATGTTGCTGTGGATCAAGGATGCACCTAAATTTGGAACAGATCCGGATGACTTAGTGATGAATTTCATCAAACAGTATTCTACGTGTGCTGTTCCAAACGCAACGGAGAAGAAAAGTCTAAGAGAACAAGTTCTACGTTTCCAAAGCCATCGTTGTGGAAAGTACTGTCGTCGTAAATTCAGAAACAAGGACAAGTTCTACACCAAATGTCGTTTCAACTTTCCACGACCGGTGATTTCTAAAGGAAGAGTGAACAGTTTGATGTCTTCGCTGCGACATAATGTGACGAGGAAATCACCCAAGAATACATACAATTTGAAAAGGAATGAAGAGTCCAAGTACATCAATGACTACAACCCAGTGATTTTGTCCATGTGGAATGCCAACATGGATATACAGTTTGTGGCTGACAACTGTATGGCTGTGGCTCGGTATGTGACATCTTACATCACCAAAAAAGAAAAGACCGAACTGAAGGATATGTGGGAGGACATTTCCCATGAAAAGAGCCTCAGCAAGAAGTTGTACAGTTTCAGTCTGAAGATGTTGTCGCATCGAGAAATCGGAGCTTACGAATGTTCTGATCGATTGTCTTCAGCAAGTCTCTATGCCAAATCCAGGAGTCTCGTTTGGGCGAGTCTTGGTCTTGCTGCAACGCGAAATCGAGTTCTAAAACCTGTCCGGGAAATTGAGTATTTGGCAGAAAAGGAACCAAACAGTACCGACATTTTGAAGACCAACATGTTGGATACATATTATCCAAATCGAAGCAGTCACCTTGAGAATGTTTGTCTATATGAGGTTCTCCAAAATTATATATTCAAGAGGAACATCAAAGAAGATATTGAGAAAGGAGTGTATGCTGTAATTGGAAGTGAGGGATGCCTGGTGAAGCAAAGAAAATGGCAATTAGTAAACCATCGAAAATTGAGTGGCGAATCTCCAGAAAAAAAGGAGTTTTTCTATTTAGCACTTTTGCAACTTTTCAAGCCTTGGCGTGCAGAAGAGGAACTGCTTGGAGATTTCCTCTGTTACGAAGACTCTTTCAATGCAGCCAAGGAGTCCATAGAATGTCCTGCTTTTTCTAAATATCAAGAAATGCTAACTTTGGAAATTGAGCAGGAAGCAACGATTGCAGCCGAGATTGCCAGAGACAGTTCTCAGGACAGTCAGAGTTCTGTTTCATTGAGTCAAGATCCACTTGGAGGACCTATTATCGAAAATGAAGCTGCCACTGCTATGAATGAAGTAGAAAGAGCCATGGCACATGCTCAGGAGGATTCAGTTAACTTAGAAGACTTGGAAAAACAACTCAACGTTGAGCAGAGGAAAATATATGATGAAGTTACCAAGGAAATTGAGCACGGATTAAGTCATGAGAAGAACGAGTGCTCATGTACATCGTTGAAGCCTGTCCGACTGTACGTGAGTGGAGAAGCGGGAACTGGAAAAAGTTTCCTCATTAAAGCAATCTCTTGTTATTTGCAGGAAAGGACTGAGTCATCGCTGTCTTGTGTTGTCACTGCTCCTACTGGACTGGCAGCACATAACATTAAAGGTATTACTTTGCATCGTCTACTGATGCTGCCGGTGGAGCATGACAACAAATTACAATACAACAAGTTATCTGGGGATGCTTGCTGTGAAGTTTCAAGAGTCTTGAGGAAAATGAAACTACTTATCATTGATGAAGTAAGCATGGTTTCCAATGTCATGCTTGCCTTTGTGCATTTGAGAATGCAAGAAGTACTTAAAACTGAATATGATGTGTTATTTGGTGGCAAACACATCATTGTTTTCGGAGATCTTCTGCAGCTGACACCAGTAAAAGGTCAACCTGTGTTCAAAATACTCACGCATGAAGATACCAGGAAGTGCCTAGGGAGCATTGGCAACGTCAATATATGGTTAAACTTCAATTATGCAGAACTGCATCAAAATATGCGTCAGGCAAAGGATGAAGATTACAAGAATATTCTACAAGATATTAGAATTGGAAAAGTGACCGAGCATGGGAAAGAAGCTTTAATTGCACGATTACTGTCAAATTTATATCCCAAACAAGAGATTGTGCCTGAGAATATTTTTCAGAAAATTACTGAGAAGAAATCCGGGATATGTCTCATGCCAACTCTTGCAGAATGTGCCATCTTCAACAACAAAATGTTGAATTTAGAAAAGCAAGAGATTGTGAAACTTGAAGCTATCGACAAATTAGAGCATATGGGATCAACAATTATTTTGTCAGACAATTTGAAATCAAAATTGGATTCATTAGAGAAGACTATATCTAAGACAGCGGGTTTTGAAAAGACTTTGAATGTGTGTTTAAATTGCCGAATCATTTTGAGAAGGAATTTACATGTAGAAAGAGGTCTGGTAAATGGATCAATGGGTAATGTTGTTGATTTTGAGAAATACAAAAATAGAGATGGAATAGAATTTTTAAGAATTAAATTTGATGGCATTGAGGAAGTACAGCAAATTGGTCGTTGTTCTGCTAGGTTTTTGCTTGTTAAAGACTTATATGTTCGCCGTAAACAGTTTCCTGTTTGCTTGGCATATGCGGTGACAATCCATAAATCGCAAGGTTTAAGTGTAGACTGTGCATTGGTGAATATTGGCAGTTCTGTGTTCAAGGAGGGTATGGCATATGTGGCATTGTCACGAGTTAGAACTTTATCGGGATTGTATTTGATTGACTGTGATGTCACAAACATTTGTGCGGATCTAGATTGTGTTAAGGAATACAATAGGTTAAGAAGAGAGTATGCGCCACATTTGCCTCAATATCCTTTGTTTGAGAAACGTGTGGTAGGCCAGAAACGTAGAAATATCAGTAATAGTAGGGAGGTTGTTGCAAAAAGACTAAAAGACAATGAACCGAAAGTTGTTAGCAGAAAGAAAGTGGATTCTGTTGAAGATGTTGTTGGTTTTCAATTTGAAAACAGTTCTGGTGTCAACTGCTATGCAAATGTAGTTGTTAATGTTCTCTTTTCACTAGAGAGTTTAAAAGAGCAGATTGTGTTCAATTCAGAACAAAGTTTATGCTGCTTGTTGAATTCTGTGTTAGAGAAATGTAGCACTGATCGAACAAAAGTAGAAAGTGTGTCTGAAGTTCGTTATCTGTTAGATGAATGTTCAGGTCAAACAGACTTCTCTGAAAATAATCAGCAAGATTGTCAGGAGTTTTTAATGTATATGCTTGATGTATTGCAAGATGAGGGTGTAGATGTAGATCACCTGTTTGGGCTTTCTTATCAATGGCAGCATGACTGCGAGAACTGTATGGTATCAAGTACTACTAGTGTAGACTCAGAAAGATTTATATATTTAACTTTGCCAGACAGTAAATCAGTGTCCTTTAATAAGCTAGTAAATGCAGCGGATCACAACATGGAGTGTAGCCAATGTAAATGTGATATGATGTCAACATTATTTATACGTAGATATAGCCAGTATGTCATTTTAATGATCCAACGTTGTAGGCCTGATGGATCAAAATTGTCAACTTTAATAAAAAATTTTGTGGCTTCACAGCTGTCAATATCAGGGAGGACTTTTGTTACTGTAGCAATTATCTATCATGATGGTCCATCAACAACATCAGGACATTATACAGCTTACTTAAAGTCTGGAAACGGCTGGTCATTCTGCAATGATTCCGTTGTAACTTTCAAAAAAAAATTGCCGTTTGACCTTAAAAATTCTTACCTGGTGTTTTTAAAACCAAAATTTTAAGTAGAGGGAATGTAAGTCTGCAATGCTGTCTAGATTAAAAATCCAACTATATAAACCTGATGCAAGTAAGTCTGCTTCATAGTAAGCAGTATCAGTGTCATAGGAAAAGGAGAACATGAGTGACAAAGAAGAGTAAGATATTAGTAGTCCAGGATTGTGAAAATAATCTCAAATATTTTATTTTTGAAAGTTGCGAAAATAGAAAATGTCGGGATTTGATTGGAAGAATTACAAGACTTGCGAATCGCGGCAACATGATTTGGCCTAGTGGAAACATGTGATATAATGAGAGAAGTTTTTTTCTATGTAACATATTTTACGTATCGATGGAGGTTTTCTTTCAGAAAGTGGCGGGCTGAAAATATTTATAGCAGAACAGAGTGGATGCTGTTTATAGGAGATCGTTCGTCATTGAAAGTAAGTTAATTTTAAGGAGTTTTGAAATCAGATTTCTTAGGTTGTATGGGTTTTTTAAACACAGTCATGTTGATTGTGTTTTTTTTCCCCGCTGTTACATGATGAATACCTTCAAGTCACTGATTTAAGTGAAATTTGATACATTCTGAGAACAGCAAAAATAAACCATTTAACATGTATAATTAATGTTATGCTTTTTGTCCTTATGATATACATTTAGAAATGTGAGGTACATATGGGTAAGCTGAGTTCTGTAAATATCAATTTTAATGCTTACAGTGCTGTACTTCTGGGTAGTGTTTTTTTTTAAAAAAAGAAAAGAGGCCTCACCTCAAAGAAAGCTCTTGAAAGCACACATCTTATTTGCATCCTAAAACAATCATTTAAAATGTTAGACACAATTTTATGATGGCTTTACATCTTTTTTGCGCTGCTATTGCATCACTATTGTGAGACATTAGCAGTGCAAGAAAAACACCATGTTCCAAAATAGGCCTCAGTTCATCAACATCAAGATACAGTTTCTTTAAAATATATATCTTTAGGATTGTGTAGGGGACGTAGAGAAGCAGAGACTTCTGTAAATGTCAAAGTTGTTGAAAAACTGTTTGTTTTTGAACCTTTTCCCTTGTCTTTTCTAATTTTTAAATACATGTTTTAATATTTTTGGAAATGTTTGTTCTTTGTTTTACAGATTGAAAGTATGAAAAAATATTTTAAAAAGGTAACAAGAATTATAAGGTAAATATTTTCTACTCTTTTTACCCGCAATGCACTGCTGATGATGTCACTGACACTATCTCTCATTTACTCTCTATAGCTGTCTTTCTTTTTACATTATTCTCTGTTTACTTCCCTTATACTAACTCTTTTTTTTTTAAAAAAAATATTTTTTTTGGTTCGCTTCCAGTTCGCGAACCGGTCAGCGAACTTGAAGCGAACCAAAGAAATAGAGCTTGCCAGAGTGATAAACATTCTAGCAATTTTGTTTGAAAGGGGAGGTAGTTCTGAAAAGAACTGTTTTTTTTTTTTTTTGTTGTTTTATTTATTTTTTTTTTTTCTGAACATTTTTTGGTATTTTTAGAACTGTTTTATGTTTTTTTTGTGTTTTTTATGGAGGGGAAACAACAAAAAACAGGCATTGAAAACGGCTCAACAGGAGCAAAAAAAAAATTACTTCTTGGGTGCATTAGGGCATTTATGATTTTCGAACGCCAGATTAATCAGGTTGACGCTCATGTTGCCATACGACAGCATAGCACCACAGTAGATACAAGTCAACCTCACATGCTGGAAATTGGGTTGAATGTTTGGCACAGTTTCTTGTGCCTCTCTTCCCGACAAAGACAGTGTGGAGGTAGATCTGGCCACAGGAGTTGTCGGGGGATTGTCTTCTAGATCCCTTAACTCAGCCCGGCTGTAGTTTAAGGGATGCCACCTGCTCATGTGTCGATGCATCGTATAGTTCCCCATACTGTATTTCTTCTCAGTGCCTCTCGACAATCTGTCATCACAGATGAGGCAGGTGGCATATTTAGCATTCACCTTCTTTGATCCAGGAGGGATGGAGAAAAACTGCCAGATGAAACTTGTTTTTCTCTTTGAAACCCTGGGCAACTCTTGGATAAATTGTGGTTGCTCTCTGTCCTCTTCTTCTTCTTCCTCCTCTTCCTCCTCTCTGTTAGAGATAAATTGACTAGGTGGTCCTCTCTTCTTATGAGGAGGTTGAGGTGGTGGTGGGGGTCCACCAGCTGCAGCAAGAACAGAAGCCATTGTTCAATTCTATGTAAATGGTCTTTCTCTCACCAAGATGAAAGTCAGAGTGAGGAAATAAGGAGGGGTTTACATGATTTGGGGAAAGCAAAAGTTCTGAACCAATGAAAAGTGTTATTTTTAGGTCACATGACCTAGTCATACATCATTTGGAAACCAAAAGTGAAATGAACCAATGAAAAGTTTGATAAACAAGTCACATGACCTGTTCCGCTTACGTTACGCGGCGCGCGCCGCGTCCCGGATCGCTTCCGGTTCGCGGTCCGGAGCACTTCCGGGAGCGCTAACGCAGCGCGTCATTAGACGCATTACGCGATAACGTGATACGTCGCGCTTCCGCGACGCGTCACAGTTCCGCTAACGTAACGTTGACCGGTTCGCGGACTAGATCGCGGCATCAAGATGAGCTAACGGAAAGCTTCCCGGTTCGCGAACCGAAAGCGAAGAAAAAAAATATTAAAAAAAAAATTATCAATAAACATCTAAATATATTTTGGGATTTAAAGAAGAAAACATTTTACAGCTACAGATGTTAGCTTTTAAAAAACCAATGAAATTCACAGAAAAAACCATAGGTTATAGACCATATATAGTTAGGAATTTGCATTTACAAAACCTTGAAAATTCACTGAAAAAACCATAGGTTATAGACCATATATAGTTAGGGATTCGCATTTACAAAACCTTATTTTACTCGCATCTAAGGTTATATTAGAGTCTGAAGAGGTTCATCGTATTATCACATGAATGATATCATCAGTGATGTGATCAGTAATGTCAAATGAGATGTCATCAGTGATGTCATCAGTGATGTCATTTGAGACAGTGATGTCATTTGAGATGTCATCAGTGATGTCATCAGTGATGTCACTGACCATGTCATGAATGATGTAATATGTGACATCATCAGCAGTGGATTGCGGGTGCGCGATATATAGTTAGCGCAACTAACTATATATGGAATTTCAATGGTTTTATGCGAGTAAAATAAGGTTTTGTAAATGCGAATCCCTAACTATATATGGTCTATAACCTATGGTTTTTTCAGTGTATTTTCAAGGTTTTGTAAATGCAAATTCCTAACTATATATGGTCTATAACCTATGGTTTTTTCTGTGAATATATATATATATATATACATACATAAAATACAGTAAAGTATCCAAAAAACTCAAAAGTACCATAGAACAGAATAGGCCCATTGAAAGCCTAAGGGAGAAACTCAACTTAGTAACATATCAGTGTCATTATGTTTTGGTCCACATTCCAGCCAATCAGGCTGTAGCTCCCTCTAGAACCTTCTCCTCAGAAGCCCAAGTCCTCAGATTTTCTACCGCATGTCGTGTGAAGGGAGTCTCCCTGAGCTCTGCTCAGTTTTCAACTTACTTAGTGTTTTTTTCTTCTCAAAATGTCTTCTTCAAGGAAATCTTCAAAGAAAATTGCGTCTCTTTCATGAAGATCCACACAGTAAATGTATTTACTGCCTCTACCCGGACCATGAAGTGAAGACCTGTAAGTACTGTCGTACTTTTCCACCTAAAACTTTAAGGGACAGAGAGGCCCGTCTCCTTCTGTGGCTTCAGAAGTTGAAGACCACGGACACTGTGTTCTCGGAGGATGAGTGTCTCTTCTTTTCAGTCGAAGACCTCTCAAAAGTGTGGGTCGGAGTCAGAGATGCCTTCTCCTTTTCTTAAGAAAAAGAGACTTGTTAATCTCTAAAGTTGTCTCCCCACAGGATTTACCTCCATTTGCGCCTACGAGACCTGGCTCTCTGGTATCATTGTCCAAAGCCATGCCTTCTTCCTCAAAAACAGGCACTGGCTCGTCGACGCGTCCATCTACGACAAAATCCATGGATGCTGTCTCCACGTCAATGACGACTTGTTCAATATCTTCGAGAACTACGTCGACTACGTCCACGACATCACACGAGGTGAGTCCCATTACCTCTGTCTTGAAATCTCGTCGACGGCTATCAGTCAATGCACCATTCGTCGACGCACTCCTCGTCTTCTACCAAGATTACAGCATCGTCGACTGGCTGTTGCCCGTCGACAGGACCTGCCTCGTCGACTACTACTTCGGCGACGACTGCTTTACCGTCAACGACGACTCCGTCTATGGTTACCACCTCGTCGACGGTCCACCCTTCGTCGACGGGACCATCTTCGTCGACGAGCAAGTCTATTCCCTCGTCTGACGCAGTCGACGGCGAATAAATCTTCGCCGACTAAGACTAAATCACATCCGTCAACTGATTCATTGCCTGTGGACACAGTGCAGACGCCTCAACCGGCTTTTGACTTCCATTACGTCGACGGGCTCGTCGACGCTGCAACATTCTTTGGCCACGGCTACCACCTTCACAGTGGTCACTGCTTCCACGCTGAAACGAGTACCTCTAATACAATTGAGTCCTATAAAGAGTGGTTCTACTCTTCCTGACAAATTATTTCAGTCTGCGGAGGAGGACTCCAGTGATGATTCAGAGCTGGAGAATACCTTTGGACAAGCGACTAGTCCATCCGAGCTACACATAGTGCCAGGATTATGATGATGAGGAGGAAGAGTACGTCGAAGATGGGACAGATCTATTTCCTCTAGATCGGTCAGAAGCACCTATGTCAGAACAAACGACACAGATACCACTGTCTTTGGTAAGGAATCTGCAGCAAATGCTGGACGATTATAACCGCAGATTTCCACCGTCTAGGCCTGTTTCTCCAGTGCCGCAACCACAAGCCTCTGCACCAGTTCCGTTAAGATCACCGGTGCGTACCCAGCATGATACGGACAATGAGGATCCTGGCCCTCACAATACGGATCCGAATGATAACGACAATGCCCTTCAAGAGTGGGATGATTACAGGGCTCACACACCTTCAACCCCACCAACGTCGCCATTAGCTTCGCCTCCTTTGGACATTGGCAGCTTCCACAACTTGATGGTCCGCGCTGCTAAGAGATTTCATCTCACTCTAGACGTCCAACAGACTGACTGTTTTCTCTACGATTTTAAAGACCTACCTCATAGGCAAGCTCACACTATTCCAATAATCGACCACATTTGGAATGAAGGTCTCAAATTGATGGAGCGACCGAATTCGATCCCGGCTGTCCTGCCAAGACTCGATAAATATAAGGCGCCAACAGATTCTCCAACATGCTTAGTGTCTCAACCAAAGGCGGATTCCGTCATTACTCACGCAGCCCAAAAAAGGTCTCGCAATCCTTCCACACCCCTTACTTCTCCAGATCAGGAAGGCCGAAAGCTGGATTCCATAGGAAAAAAGTTTACCACCATGGCAGCCACCACTGTAAGGGCAGCTAATTCCTTGGCTATTCTTGGGCAGTATGACTGCCAAATGTGGTCCGAGATTGCAGCGTTGCTCCCACAACTTCCGGATGCTATCCGCGCAGAAGCACAAGCCATCATTCAGGAAGGTGAAAAGATCTCCTCGGAGATCATTGACTGCGCCATTGATATCTCCTCTACGGGGTTTAGACAGTTGGCGGAAGCTGCTGTTTTAAGGAATCAAGGCTGGTTAAAATCGACAGCATTTCGCCCTGAAGTTCAAGCTAAAGTCCTCGATCTACCTTATGAAGGTGAATCGCTCTTCGGGAAACATCTTGATGAGTTCCTCGAATCGATCAAAAAAGATACAGATACGGCCAAGGCGTTAGGATCTCTCCAATATAGAAAACGGCCTTTTTGAGGAGCAGAGGTAGAGGTGGCAACTTTTCCACTTTTCGTGGATCAAACCAATATCGCTCCTACAATGACAACCGGCAAAGACAAACTTACCAGTCCCAGAATCGACAGACCTCCTCCAGACCATACCAAAGATAAACCCCCTACAGAGGTGGTTCATATACAAAGAAACAGTGACAGTCCCAGCGTCTATTTTCCACCGACTGTAAGAATTGGAGGTCGAATCTCAAATTACATCTTGAATTGGTCCAACATTACTTCCGATCAATGGGTCCTAGATCTGATTTCAAAAGGACATACCTTGGAGTTGACAACATTTCCTCCCAATCGCCCTCCTACTAGCCCGCCTCCTCCCCATTTCAAAGAACTATTGACTCAAGTCAAATTAATGATCAGAAAAGGTGCTATCGAGGTCGTACCACAAGGCCAGCAGGGCAAGGGGTTTTACTCCCGCTTTTTTCTAGTCCAGAAGAAGTCGGGGGAATGGCGCCCCATTTTGGATATAAGGGCCTTGAACAAATTCATCACGTCAAAAACATTTCAAATGCTGACCTTGCTCCAGATTTTAAATTATCTCAATCCCGGAGAGTTCTTCTCCACGACCTCCCAGGACGCATATTTTCATGTGCCGATTTACCCCAGGCACAGAAAATATCTTCGTTTTACAGTCCAACACCTACACTTCCAATTCAGAGTCCTGCCGTTCGGCCTCCGTTCAGCACCGAGGGTCTTGACCAAGATCATGGCCCCGGTAGCTGCTTTTCTGCACCTACAAGGCATCCAATTTTATCTATACCTGGATGATTGTCTCATAAAGGCTCCGAACCTCCAACTGGCAATCCAGCACACTCCGTCTTGCATCTCCCTTTTTCGAGACTTGGGCCTTTCCATCAATTGCCAGAAGTCACACTTTCGCCCGTCACAGCGGCAAGATTTCCAGGAGCCTCACTAGATTCTCAGCTGGCAAGGGTTTTTGTTTCCCAGGAGAGACACCGCATGCTCAAGATGGTACGATTCCTGCAGTCAAAACTGTACACTTCAGTCCGGATGTTGAAATCATTCCTAGGCATGGCTTCCTCGGCCATACAGTTGATTCCCCACTGCAGGCTACATATGAGGGTCGTACAAGAGGAATTAGACAAGCAGTGGAAACAGATCTCAGGATCATTCAACGACAGGATCCTTCTCACGCCCCACATTCAGGTGGCACTGGAGTGGTGGGCTCACCCTCCGAACATATCCATGGGTCGGTCTTTTCAAGACGCTACTCCGACTCTGACGCTTACAACCGATGCGTCCCTGGAGGGCTGGGGAGCGCATCTCGAAGGACTGTCAGTAAAAGCAAAGTGGACTGCAATCCAACGCACTTGGCATATAAACCGCCTAGAGCTTCTTGCGATCTTCCTTGCCCTGAAATCTTTTCAACAGATAGTACAGGGCCAATCTCTGCTGGTGAGGACAGACAACACCACCAGCATGCATTACCTGAACAAACAGGGCGGCACAAGGTCCCTTCTGCTTTCCCAACAGGCACAGGAGATATGGAAATGGGCGATTCGTCATCAAATTCATCTTACAGCCATCCATGTGCCGGGTGTTTCCAATGCTCTGGCGGATTCACTCAGCAGGTCTCTCTCGGACAACCACGAGTGGTAACTCAATCAACCAACTCTAGAGTTCATTTTCCGTCAGTGGGGCCAGCCGCAGATGGATCTCTTTGCGACTGCCACCAACAGGAAATGCCAACGCTTTGCAAGTCATCATCCACACAGAGAGTCGAGCGGAAATGCATTTTCGATCAGCTGGTTGAACGAATTCAGCTACGCTTTCCCTCCGCTTCCTCTGATTCCGTGCCTGTTGCACAGGATGAGGCTTCAACCCTGCAATATCATCCTGATCGCACCCAAGTGGCTGCGACGCCCATGGTTCTCGGACCTGCTCTTGTTTTCCCAGAACGAGCCAATATCGCTTCATCCTCTGCCTCACCTTCTCACGATGCAGCAAGGGCAGATTTGCTATCCAGATCCGGCATACCTCCAGCTCCATGCCTGGAACCTGAACACAATGAATTTGCGCGTCTAACCATCTACGCTGATTGCAGAGAGGTGTTGGCGCCCGCCCGCGCTCCATCCACCATTAAAACCTATCAGTTGAAGTGGAAGCGTTTCTGTGCCTGGCGCCACACCAAAGCCTTGGATTTAATGATCCCCAAACCAGAAAAGATCCTGCCTTTCTTCCTATCCCTTGCAAAGTCAGGACTTTCTCACTCCACTCTTAAGGTGTATTTAGCAGCACTTTCCCGCTTCCGTCATGATGGTTCCACCTCGCTGTATTCATCTAGAATCATCCAACAGTTTTTCAAAGGCCTCTTCCGTATGTTTCCACCCATTCGTCGTCCTCCACCTGCTTGGCGCCTAAATCTGGTTTTGTCTCCGCTCTTACTATTACCTTTCGAGCCCATCCACTCAGCAAGCTTAAAATTACTCGCGTGGAAAGTTGCTCTATTGCTCGCCTTGACGTCATCTAGGCGTGTCAGTGACATTCAGGCATTCACAATTCAGCCTCCTTTTCTCCAGTTCTCCAAGGAGGCTGTTACACTACGTACTAATCCTAAATTTATTCCGAAAGCCCCTAGTGATTTCCATCTCAATGAACCGGTCATTTTAAAGACTTTCTTTCCTGATCCACAAACCCCTGCGGAACGTTCATTACATTCCCTGGATTTGAAACGTTGTCTCAAGTTTTACATTCAGCGCACTGCATCCTTCAGTAAATCTGATCAATTATTCGTGGCCTATGGCCCGATCTGCAAAGGACAACCTGTTACCTAACGGACTATTACTAGGTGGATTTCTTCTACCATTACTTTTTGTCATCAACGGGCTGGCAAGCCTCTTCCGGCTCCAGTATGTGCTCATTCAACTAGAGCTGTGTCAGCTTCTACTGCCCTTTTTGCGGGGGTACCTCTGCAGCACTTTTGCAGAGCTGCTACGTGGTCGAGCAGCCATACTTTTACAAAGCACTACTGTCTGCAATCAAGAGACGCCGCAGATGCAGCAGTAGGACAAGCGGTGCTGCGGAATCTTTTCCATTAAAGGTGAGCCTCTGTTGCTACCCGCCTCTAGTCATATAGATTTTTTCTCTTGGATATTGATATATTACATATTTATGATATGTTCTTGTATGCGTGAAATTTAGTGTTACCTTTATGACTTATATGATGATTTACTGCTTTCTACTCTTATTCAAGCATGTGAATCTATGAAAGACACCCCTAGTTCTGGAGAAGAACATAAGTTACTTACCTGTAAACTGTGGTTCTCCAGTATTGGTGTCTTTCATAGTTCACATGCGACCCTCCCTTCCTCCCCTCAAAGGCTCTCTTCTCCTCAGGCACTTTTGGTTACTTTGTGCTACGAAAATCTGAGGACTTAGGCTTCTGAGGAGAAGGTTCTAGAGGGAGCTACAGCCTGATTGGCTGGAATGTGGACCAAAACATAATGACACTGATATGTTACTAAGTTGAGTTTCTCCCTTAGGCTTTCTATGGGCCTATTCTGTTCTATGGTACTTTTGAGTTTTTTGGATACTTTACTGTATTTTATGTATGTATATGTATATATATAATTATGGTATTTTTTTATTTAGCTGGTTTTGCTGTAAGTATTTATTCTCGGGTAACACTACGAGTTTCGACACTAACTTGTGTCTTGATCACACGATAATCACTCCGACACTGCCAGCATGTTAAATAAACAAACATAAACGCGGCAGAATAGTTTGAAGGTCGCATGACCAGACGGATGGAATTGTCCGCCATAACTAAGTGGTAAAACCACATTCTCCATACACTAGTAACATATTCATTTATTTATGAACTACAAATTCATTCTGACAAACTTTTACACACTAACATAGAAATATAGTTCTTTCTTTGACCAGTGAAGGTAGTTCTAAAAAGAACAGTTTTTTTTGTTTTGTATTTTTTTTGTGTTTTCTCAACAAATTCCAAGCAGAACAAAAGAATAAAAAAAAACCCACTAATGTTGAGGACAGCAATGATCCTGCATCCTGCGTTTCATCAAGTCTATAGACTGTTCCCCATAACACAAAAGTTTATCGCAATAAATGCATAGAATTTTTTAAATTTGTCAAAGTGATGGGTATTTCTGGTTGACTGAGGCTTGTGCCAAAGCCAGTCCGAAACCACCATTCTAAGTCAGGGCAAGGAAGTCACCCCCCAAGATAACCCCTGCTCACCCTCTTGGTAGCTTGGCACGAGCAGTCAGGCCTATCTCAGAGGCGATGTGTAAAGCATTTGCGCACGCACCCACCAGCAACAACATCCCAAGGCCCCCACAAAATGAACTCCACACAAGGTATATGTAAAAATAGCCTTTGTATTATAAAACACATTAGATAGTAAACACACACTTTACAATGTGCCAGAGGCACGGGCAGAATTTACAGGGGATTATATACATGGGACAGGGCCACATGGACCACTGTCAGGAATAAGCACTTTTAGAACTAGAACAATTGTAGCACCAAATAATCATGTAGCACACAACCAGTAACTACTGCTAAAAGTTAAGTACCACCTACGCAACCCTAACCACCTTAGGAAAATATCACACAGGGAACCAGGAACTCACTAGTATCACTATACTAGGAAAACAACCACCTAAGCATGAAAATACGTTTAGAGGTATAGGCCAGAAGCTTCACACAATGCATAAAAACACATTCAGAGTGCGCAAAACATACTACACAGTACATTTCCTAACACCCAAAGCATTAGCACAGGAATCATGATATCACATAAATCACATTTAGTGCAGAAATCGCCTGTAGCACATAACTCACATCAAAGTCCAGGTCGCGCACCTGCGCCAAACCCTAAACTTAGCAGCTGCCCACTACTTGCTGGGCAGCTGAGGACAGGGTCAGAACAGCGCCTAACTGCTGCAGCTGGCACGAAGTGTTGCGCAGCTGGGGAAGGCCAAGGTAGGGAAAAAGGAGTACGACTCACTCCTAAGTCCACAGAACAAGTCCCTAGAAATAAAAGCCTAAACGGTGCAGCTGCCCGCTACTTACTGGGCAGCTGTGAAGCAAATCTGCAACATAGGTCCTCCCTGGCCCTTAGGAGAAAAACTGCCACACGTGGGAGCCTCTCGTGGGCTTGAAACAAATGCTACTAACTGGGGGGAGCGGCCCGCTGCCAACCGGGGCCGCTCTACCCTCTAAAATGCCCCTGCAACCATGTGGGCGTAAGTAGCAGTCTCCCATGGGCTCGAAATACACTGCTGCCCTTGGAGCGCTCCGGCTCCTTATGGAAATAAATGTCCCCATCGTAGGAGCCACGGGGCTCTGTAAAACGGTGGGGCGGCCCACTGCCATCCGGGGCCGCCCTAGCTCTGTGCTCCCCGTGGGAGCGCAAACAGATATCTCCTCAAGGGAGGCACCGGCCTGGTGGTTCCCTACTGCCCTCCCCCCTGCCGGCTTCACTTACCGGCTTAGCGTGGGGAGGCTCTCTTCGTTGGGCGGTGGCAGCGCTTTGCGGGGCTCTCTCCACCCGAGAGCCCCGTCTCGATACTATGCCTGCTTCACTCTTCTTTGCGGCGGTCCGTGGGGCTCTCCCTGGCCATGGGAGCCCCACCTTACCAGTTGCCCTGCTTTACCCGGCCCCCCATCTCGGGGCAGGGACTTAGGAATGGAGCCTGCAAGGCTCCGGGCTCATTCTTTGGCCACTCTGGCAGGCGGGGTGGGCTCCCGGCCTCCCCATGCAGCACCAGCTCCTCTTTCCCTTGGTGGTGGCCCCGGGGCTCTCCATAACTTATCGGAGCCCCGGGCCGCGAGAGGCCAGCTGCTTCTTCCTCCGGCTGGTGGTGGCGGGTGGAGCTTCCTGCTGGATTGCAGGCCCCGCCCCCGTCCCGGCCAAAGGTGCCTGACTTCCGGTTTCGCCGCGGTCACAGCAGGAATGTTCTCTCGGGCATAAGAGGGGTAGGCACCCTTGTAACAAAAAAGTAAATAGCGGGGTGAGTACCCGCTCTGGGGCACATCAAAATAATAATTATAAAAGGCAAACAAAGATACAGGGTGGGCACCTGCGCACTCTGGGCACACAAAGGGCAGGAGCGCTTCCCTCAGAGGGAAAATGACAGAGCTCTGCCCAGTAATGAAAAATAAAGCGCCCTCAAGGCGCTGGGAGCAACAGGCAGCACCAGGCCCCTCAGGAATGACCTCACAAGTAACCAGGGCCCCAGCAACAAGGTCCTCCTGGGTGCAGAGGGCAGGAGGGTCCAAAAGAAGTCCTCCAGCACCCAGGCAAGGCACAAAGGGGTCCCAAAACAAAGCCCATCAGCAATCCAGGGGCTGGGCAGGGCCCAGGGAGGTAAGCCTTCCTCTGGGCCCCAGCAGCAGCATGCCCCTGGTAGATTCTAGTCAGGAAACAAGAACATTTTACAAGAGGTCACAGCCTCTTTTTATACATACAATTCCTTTGTCTAAAGGTGCAGGCAAGGGGCGAACCAGATACAACTGGTTCCTGAGCACTTTGTTTTGCTCAGCCCCTCTCTCTATTCACAGGATGGGTCAGGGACATCAGACACACCACAGGGGGTGGAGCCAGCATTGTGAGGGGAAAGCCCAGCCCTATTCAGGTCCCAGGTGCACTCCTCCCCAGCCATCAACATACAGATCTCCCATTCACCACCCGGGCAGATCCATCCTGACTCCAGGAGCCTGGCATACCAGCCAGCCTCAGCCAATCACAAGCCAGCACATTCACTGCACAGACAGGCGAACTTCTAGATTGGATTTTCTCAACTGGAGTCCGAGAGATTACCCAGCAAGCAGCTACTGATGACTGGGGAGCAACTTTTTGCTTGAATTGAATATTGCGAGTATTCCTGATAATTTTGGATACCAAGCACTTTATCTCCATTTAACAAGCTCTCAGAATACCAAGAAGAGCTCTACAAGATCCAATCGACTTACTGCATTCGGTTTGTACCAGTGCCCACTCTTGAAAATTAGCTCTCTTCATCCGATGTACCTAAGGGGTTTTTACTTTATGAAAAGCTTAGTCCTGATGATGGTCTGACAGATGAAAACATACAAGACCGAAACGTCGGCCTAATACATCAACTCCTCAACATTGTTTGTACTGAGGGACACATGATATATTTATGATTTTGGTTTTCCTCTGTTATTGTTGGAGCTGATGCACTGTTATGAATTGACCTGTTGACCCAGATATACTGTCTTTCATAACTTTTATGTTAAGAGTTTTGTTCCATGTCTATCCCCATGAAATTTTCCACTTGATTAATTTTGATATAAATAATTTCGAATAGAATTCTTCTTTTGCTGTTTCTTTTCTTCTCCTGACTGTATTTGTTTACTTTTTGTCTTGAAATTGGTAATTAATTTCAAAGTAATCCTGTGGATACACTAGGTTCAATTTGTTGAAGAACTGATAAGTAAAAAACAATTTAAGTGAAGTGACTTCTAAAAAAAAATCCCTTGTAGTCATCCTTTACTTTAATTAAACTTCTAGAAGTGGCACTTCCACACTAGACACAATAACGCCGCACACATCATCGCGCAGCATTTAATCACATGAGTCCACACATACCAAACTCGCACCTGCACTCCCCACGCATCAGGAACTACCAGGGACATACACATTTCCCATGCATTCCTATGGGAGGGCAGGCCAATCTCACACACGCACTCAGAGAGCGCACGCACTTTGAACTGCGCCACTGTGCTAAAGTGCGCAAAGACCAGAAATCATTATAATTATGTAACACTAAAAGGCAAAAAGTTCAGGGGTGAACCTGCCAGAAGGGTTAAGTCCAACAATAGCTATCCCAAATGTATGCCCTTAGTATGTATATTAAATACATACATGTTTTAAACCAAGTATAAACATTGCCCCCTTTTGCATACAGAACGCCGTACATGACGTCACACTGAAGCTTTAATGCGACGCGTAACGTCAAAGCATATTCGTACTGTATGTGCGGGTACACACTGAGTATGATAAGCAGTACAAACTATGGTGCGATCACCCTCTCAGTGACAAATCAGAGCTCAGGGCGCGCTAAGGAGAAAGATTAGAAGTGCTGACTCATTACAGGTCCGATTCTGGGCCTGCCTCTGCGCACATGATAACACCGCCCCCATCTCTCTCTGTTGTTAATTGTTGGTGCACATACTCACACCTGCACATGCGCGGTGCACGCCCGTCCACACTACACACATACCACCACCAAGCATGCTTGCTATCATTTAGCCTGGAAACCAATACAGTAGCTAATAGGATGTCCCCCAGGGCCATCATTCTTGCAGACCGCGAAAACGCTACCAATAACGGCCCTGGGCTTAGTTTGGTCAGACCCCGCGGTTCCCATATAATGCGGGCACTGACGAGAGCACGCTCTCTTTTGCCTGCCTCTGCTGCGATGACACACAGACTGTCAAACACCCCAGACTCAGCAAAACCGCAGCCTTTCAAGACACGACAAAAGACGACAGTAGCAAAGGTAAGAGAAGACGTCAGAACATCAGCCTCCATTGTAAATTGTATATGCATAATACTATTTTTTTATCCTTCATATGGCTTTCCTACCCCTGAATAGGTTTAAATTGTACTTACATAATTGAAATATTTCTTTATAAGTCACGAGGTCCTATACACCTCTAATCTTAAAAATTGTGCGATCATAAATTTGTGTCGCATTTCTGTACTACGCCACGTGCTTAGTCCTCTATTATTATTATTAATTGTGCGTCCATGATAGCATTTTTTTTTCTGCGCCACAAGGCCGTCCCAAGCCTCTATTAACTTATTGATCTTCCTTTGTTTGCTGTAGCTGCAACACTCTACGGAATATTAAGAACTCACATTAAAATTCACTTTTGATAGTAGTTACGCAACTCCGTTTACGATGACTAATCAAAATGTCCTTTTGTTTCCTTCAGCAAACATTGTTCAGAAGCAACCACGGCCTATCGAGCAACAGCAATGGATTTCTCTGCAACTTATTGAATAGACTTTGACGTATAGAAGCAGAGTTCAAGTGGAGTGGTGAACTCCGGTGGCCGCACTCTTTATACAAGGTAAGCACAGCAGCCTAGATCTACAAAGCCTTCACAGGAATTCATTAGAAATAAGTCGCCATAACGGCCGTCAGTAACGCAGTAGGCACTTCCATATAGACACCACTTTAACGCGGCACTATAACAACTGAAATATACCAGGTACACTGCACTCGGAAAAATGTAGTGTTAGCTTTATTTGTGAAACGAGAGAGGGCCATATAATCAAGCCTGGGCGACAAAATTATCGCCACTTTATCGACAGCAAACTGCCGCTAAAGTGGCTATAATGGGTTTGATCTATAATTACCTCCGAGCAATGACAACAGATAGGTTACAACAGTCTGGCAAACAGATCCACAACCTTATTACGCCACTTTTGAGTCACTTTTAACATGAGTAAAGTGACGCAAGGAAAAAATCTCAACTCCAGAGTCTGCGACACAGTTTTAATGTTGTTTTCTCTCTCTTTCTCTCTCTTGCTCTCACTCTCTGTGACATAATTTCTCTTTCTCTCTTAAACTTAGACACTACTGTCTTCCACGTGTAGAAGAATTGTTCAGAATAAGTTGTGACACCAACTGCCTAAAATGTTTACCCGCAAGGTTTATACAACGGTAAGCACAAAGGTCTAGATCTACAAAGCCTTCACAGGAATGCATTAGAAATAAGTCGCCATAACGGGCGTCAGTAACGCACTAGGCACTTCCATATAGACACCACTTGAACGCAGCACTATAACAGAACTGGAATGTACAAGTCACACTGCACACGTAAAACGTTTCAGCAACAAGAAACTGCCGCTAAAGCAGCGATAATGAGCTTGATAATATGCCCTTTTAAATTCCCATAGTATCCCAGGTTAACACCAGAACCTGCACTTCTATGGGAATTCACAACAGCATATTATTAAGCCCATTATCGCCGCTTTAGCTGCAGTTTCCTGCCGCTGAAACGGCGATAATTTTATCGCCGTTCTTGATAATATGCCACGTAATGCTTCAGCTCATTTACTCACATCTACATAATTCTAAACTCTAATTTTCATTTTTCTTTTGCAGATTAACAATCGGACACCTTTTGGAATCCATTTCATAATTTGTTTATAACATTGTTTGTTATTTTTCCAGTTCTAATATAGTTATATTGAGTTTCGTTTATATTTGTTGTGTAATAAAAGTTAATTTTAAAAAACTACATACTTCTTTTTTTTGTGGGGGAGGAGTATGACGGCCCACAATAAAAATAATGTTGAAATACTATAGTAAGATAGTCAAGACTAGGATTGAAAACTACTGAGTTCTACTAAAATGGCGGTGGACGAAGTACGTAATCAACGTTTGGCTCCTCGGCACTACCTTTCAAATAAATATATAAAGAATATGACTATTAATATTGTATAAAAGTACAGCAGCGGATGACACGAACTGGGAAAAGAAAGCGACAGATTTACTAACTGATATAAAGAAACCTGCAATATGGGTTCAGAGAGAAGCGGGGTACCCTCGACCAGTGCTTAAATCTTAAGCTTTTAATCAGTAAATATACGGTGGCGAAGGACGGGTCTCTTTTTATGGCCTTCATGGACCCGTCCTCGGCCTTTGATTTGGTCAATCGTTTTGGTCGATCCTGCTGGAAATGGGTATTGACCCTCCCTTAGTAAGTTTTTTAGCGGCTTTACACAAGGACCTGTTAGCGTCCGTGAGGGTCACCCAGGACGGGAGATGCACAAACCTTTTTAGGTCAGAGAGGGGGGTGAGGCAAGGTTGTATCCTTTCCTTGTCCCCCTCCTCTTTACGATTTACATTAATGGCCTGGAAAGGTTCTTGGGCAACCGCAGGATGGATGTGCCACGTGTAGGTGAATGTTCTATCCCAGTTCTCCTATACGAGGACAATGTCGTCCTTCTAGCCCGCACGGGTGTGGGGCTCCAGAGATTGCTGGACTCCTTTGGAGTTTTTATGGAATCACTGGATCAGAAAGTGAACATCAAGAAATCATAATTTATATGGTGGTGGGGAAACATCGTAAAAAACAAATCTGAGTCTTTCTTTTATAACGGTGATGAGATTTCGAGGGTAAATGTCTTTTGTTATTTAGGGGTCCTCTTCGACGATAAAGGTACTTGGGGCCCCCAAATTAAGCTTAAAAGCAATTCTGTTGCGAGGTCTACCTCAGCACTTATGAGCTTCTCGAAACGGCTGGGGGCTCAACCAATGGAGGCCCTGTTGAGAGTTTATACATCGAAATGCCTGGCCATTGCTACGTGTGTTTCCGCTTTGTGGGGTTATGTCTCCCAGGACATGATCCAAGTGGTATAAAATAGGTTTCTGAGACTTTTGCTCTCAGTTCCTCAGTCAACCCCCACTTTTTCAATCCACTCAGAGGTTGGGCTGGGCTACGTTACAGACAAATTGTTGATGGCCCCACTGATTTTCTGGGAGAAAACATGGTTAAACTAGGAAATCACTTTAAACCATCAGATTCTTAATGATATCGTAGCTATGGACTATGCAAAAAGAATACCCTGGCTGGAATATGTCAGACTGACGTTCTCACGTCTAGGGCGTTCCGAGCTTTATACATCGCAAACTCACATTACCAAGGAGGATGTAACTTGGATTAAGTATCATTTCCTAGATATGGTAAACCTGGATCGGGAGGAGAAGGAGAAGGAACTAACAAAACCCTTGGTTAAAGCGAATCTTATGCTACTATCCTCGCCCTCGCTGGAACCATACTTAAGAATTGTCTCCAACACATATCATAGATTTTTATTGATAAGATTCAGATTTAATTTGATCCAGTATTCTTTGGGTTTTTACTCGACCTGGGGCAAGCCTGAATGCAGTAGCCTGTGCAACTGTGATAATTTTTCCTATCAGGACACACTGCATTTTATTATGTTCTACGGGTTTTATCATGACATTCGGAAAAAATATCTGCTCCCAATTCTAAAAGATGCTGGTTTTACACAAGTTAGACCCGCGTTGATATATTTACAGATGTTAAGCCGCACTCACATCATGTTTAGTGTGGCCAGTTGTTTGGTGGCAGCCATGCGGCGCAGATCAAAAATACTTCTTACCGCTGAAACCCTGACTGATTTTATACTGATCGTTTTTATGAACCGTGTTTTTAAATTGTCTTTTTAATCATTATTGATTTATTGTATGATCATACGACTGTATAATGTAGCCTATGAATTTTGGGCCTTTTATGATTTTTATTAATCGAAATAAAGTGTTTTGACTGACTGATATAAAGAAAGGTTTGCTTGTTAAACTTGAAGAAAAAGAAAACGGGGGCTTCAAAACTACGCTGATCATGCAAAGATAGTACAACTGCTACACCAAAAAAAAGGAAAGCTTTTCATACTATTATAGAAATGAAGGAGCATATTATCAACAAAAGGCGATACATTATCGCCACTTTTATCGACCGGAAACTGCTGATAAAGCGGCGATAATGTGCTTGATAATAGGCCCTTGTAACTTCCCATAGCAGCCCAGGTTCAGGTGTTAACCTCTGCTCCTATGGTTATTTACAAGGGCATATTATCAAGCCCATTATCGTCGCTTTATCGACAGTTTTCTGCCGATAAAAGCGACGATAATGTGTCTCCTTTTGTTGATAATATGGCTCATTGCTCTTCTTTTGACCAGTAAACTTAGGTGCATATTATCAAAGACCGGTGTTAAAATTATTGCTGTTTTATTGGCAAGAAACTGCCGATAAAACGGCGATAATGACCATGATAATACGGCCTTGTTATTTCCCATATAAGCCCATGTTAACACCAGAACATAGGCTTCTATGGCAATTAACAAGAACGTATTATCAAGCCCACCCTCCCAACATTAATAAAAAACCATAGGCCCTTGTAAATTCCCATAGCAGCCCATGTTCTGATGTTAACCTGGGCTGCTATGGTTATTCACAAGGGCATATTATCAAGCCCATTAGCGCCGCTTAATCTGCAGTTTCCTGCCAATAAAAGCGATGATAATGTATCGCCTTTTGTTGATAATATGGCCCATTGCTCTTTTTTTTTTACCACTAAACTTAGGTGCTTATTATCAAGGACCGGTGTTAAAATTATCGCTGTTTTATTGGCAGGATACTGCTGATAAAATGGCGATAATGACCTTCATAATACGGCCTTGTTATTTCCCATAGAAGCCCATGTTAACACCAGAAAATAGGCTTCTATGGGAATTAACAAGGACGTATTATCAAGCCCACCCTCCCAACATTAATAAAAAACTCCAGACAATGCAGGTACCCGGAGTGGAAGGTCATTTTACATATCACTGCCCCAGAAATGTGGCGTTCCCCGCGTCGTGTACGGGGAGAGAGAGAGACCTCAAATCATATTTGTTTTTTTTAAAAGACCCGAGGGGTGCCGCTCACCGAGACTGCGGGGAGTACGACCGTAACCCCCCCCTCGCATACTTCAAAATAAAAAGGAGTTCCGTTCCCCAGTGCTCAGGGCACCTTACAAGCCCCCATTATGCAGAAAAATTGCCCCCGTAATTCCCCCCCCCCCCGGGACCTAATAAATAAAACGGACTTCTACTTTTTTTTCAACTTTTTCACCGCGTACAACTACTGCACAAGTACCCAGCCAATTTTTATTTTTATTAAATAAAAATTGAGCCTAAAGATCCATGTACCACCCCCTGACCGAGACTATAGGCTCAGAATTTTTCTACCCTGTCCCGTTTCCTTATTTCTCAACTTTGTTTTACTGTTTTCTACTGACTCTGCTCTCCCGACAAACAACATGGCTGCCAACACTTCCTGGTTTGGAGTATTAACAGCCAATCAGCATGCAGCTCCTGCTCGTAATTGTACGTATTTCCATACGCGTACGCCACGATTTTTCTTAAAAAAATAGCATAAACATTTATGAACGACCCCCTGAGCAAGCCTACAGGGTCAGAATGTCTCTACCCTAGCCCCTTCCCTTATTTCTCAACTTTGTTTTACTGTTTTCTTGTGACTCGGTTCTAGCGAGGCACAAGATGGCCGCCAACACTTTCTGTTTTCGAGTGTTGACAGACAGTTCACAGCCAATCAGAATGCAGCTCGCGCTTGTAATTGAACAGATTTCAGTACGCGTGCTGAACTCCGTCTCTAGATATCGCTATGATTTTACTTGCAATTTTCTCAGAAACTACTGAATGGATTTACACCATTTAACAAAAAGCACAATCTGCGAACAGAACTCCATCTCTCTGCCAAATTTCGTGTAATTCCGTTCAGCCGTTCGGGCTGTAGCCCTGGCTAAAGGTCCCTATGAAAAATTGCATGGGGAAAACACGTTTTGGGACCCCCCTTTTTTCTCTGCCCCCACTTGAGGAGTCACCCCCGAACTTTCAGGGAAGGAGCGGAACCGAGCAGGCCATTTTCTTGGAGAAATTCACGAAGATTCGTCCACCAGCGCCAAAGTTATTCCAAATAGAATGTTGTGGATTTCCTATGGAAACTAGGTCCTAACTATAACTACCTACTGGCGACCGCCAGTAGGTTATATATATATATATATATATATATATATACACACATATATTCACTGAAAAAAACATAGGTTTCAGAACAGTTATGGTTAGGAATTAGCATTTAAAAAACCTATTAAATTCACTGAAAAAAACATAGGTTTCACACCAGTTATAGTTAGCTGGAAATTGTACTCGCATAAAACCATTGAAATTCCCACGTTATAGTTAGTTGGACTCACTATAACTTGCGCCCCTGCAATGCACTGCTGATGACGTCACATATTACATCACTCATGACATGGTCAGTGATATCACTGATGACATCACTGATGACACCATCCAGTGAATGTGTGTCTTTCTGAAAAATAAATATGTTTTATATATGTATATGTAAAGGTCGATGGAATAATAAATGTTTAAATAAGTGTCTAAATGGATGGTTTTTTTTAGAAATTGATTGGTTAACTGGCTTATTAAGTGTATCTTAGTGAATACATATATTAGCGAGTAATGTTTAAATATTTAAATATATGTATCAGTGTTTCACTTTGTGTATAAGTGGCTGCATGGGTTGGTGAGTTGCTACATGTGTGTGTATATGGGTTATTAGATGTTTTGTTTAGTATCAGTATGAGTGTCTGCATGGTTTTGTGGGGGTGTTACTTAGCACATAGATGCATCATTGACTCACTCACTGTTTGTGTGTGTTTTGAAGACAGCATATGTGCAGGACTGTATGGGTGGATGAGTGTGTATATGTGTGTGTTAGTGAGTGAAGGACTGTCTCACTAGTGTCTTTATCAGTAACTACATATGTTTTAATCTAGTATATGTGAGTATTGATGTATATAAGTGAGTATATGTGAGAGATTGTAAGAGTTCCTGTTTAAATAAGTTTGTGTTTCTATAAGTGATTGTTTAAGAGAGTAAGTATGTGTAAGTTTCCTTAGAAGTAAGGTGGTTGTGTGTGTATAGCTGTATATGCAAATAAATGGATGTTCAATAGTTTATTTGCATGTGTGAGTATGTGTGTTAGTAACTTTTGGATGACTGTCGGTGTGTAACAGGATGTATATGTGTATCACTACATATGATGAGTGAGTATATGTATGAGTGACTATATAGAACTGTTGGTGAATGAGTGGATGTGTAAATAGATGGTGTAATTACTGAATTGGTTGTTGTAACTGGTATGGGTATCTCCATTTTTTTGAAAATTTTAGTTTCTATTTTTGAATATGTGTTTCAAGGGTTACATTACACTGAAAGGAGGTCTGTCACTCTGTCACAAGGATGGTGTCATCAGTGATGTCACTGACCATGTCATGAGTGATGTAATATGTGACGTCATCAGCAGTGCATTGCAGGCGCGCAAGTTATAGTGAGTCCAACTAACTATAACATGGGAATTTCAATGGTTTTATGCGAGTAAAATTTCCAGCTAACTATAACTGGTGTGAAACCTATGGTTTTTTCAGTGAATTTAATAGGTTTTTTAAATGCTAATTCCTAACTATAACTGGTCTGAAACCTATGGTTTTTTCAGTGAATTTCATAGGTTTTTAAAATGCTAATTCCTAACTATAACTAGTGTGAAACCTATGTTTTTTTCAGTGAATTTCAAAGGTTTTTTAATAGCAAATTTCTATAGCTATGTAATGTAATATTTTTTTTAAATGAATCCTTTATTGTATATTTATGTAATACTATTTTTTTAATGTATATTGATATTATTATTATTTTTTTTTTTGCCCTGGAGCGCTCCCGGTTCGCGTACCTGTGAGCGCACCAGTAAGCGCAGTATTCCGGCGCGCCCCAGTATGCGTACCGGGGCGCGTCCCATTAGCGCACCCAAAAAAAATAAAAAATAAATAATGAAGAAGTGAGCATAAAGAAAGGGGACAGAAAGAGTAGTGTAAAGAGAAAGAAAGCTAGAGGGAGGAACACGGAGGGACTGTGTAATAGATAGTAAGACAGAGAAAATGTGTTAGAGGAAGTAACTGAGAAAAGGAAAGACGTGGGGAGTGACAGAGAGAAAGGACAGAGAGAGAAAAGGAAGGAGTGACAGAAAGAGACTGAGTGAACCAAAAAAGAAAGGAAAGTGAGGGAGTATGGGTGAGCAGGAGGACTGAAAGAAGTTGAATGTGGTAGGAAAGTAAGGAAAAGAGAAGTAAACATGGAGGATAAGAATAAGTGAGGGAAGCAGAGTAAGGAAACAGGGGTAAGGTAGGGTGAGAGAAAAGTAGTGAGGTTAAAGCAAAGGATGATGACAAACTACATTTTTTTAGTCACACTTACCATATAATTAATGTAAACTTAATTACATTTTTTTTCTACACATTGTATCTGTGAAAGAGAGAAGAAAAAATAAGTTATAATTAGTAGAATATATATTTTAAAATAAAAGTCAGGTCAAGAGGTTAAAAATCATAAAAGTGTACTAAGAAATAAAGCAAGAGTGAAGGATACAGAAAGGGAAATAAAGTAATATAGAAGGACAAAAAGAGGGAAAAGAAATAGATGAAGAGCAAATTACTAAGAGTAAGGCAGATATATTCAGTGACAGAGAGGAAGAGAAGATGAGAGAAATGAAGTGAAGGTAAGTAAGATACTAAAAGAATGTGAGTTAGCAAAACTAAATCAGGAAAGAGAAGTAAGTAAAAGGGGAATAAGTGAGAGGGAAAGGAGTCTGATTGAGGATCCATTTACAAGAAAGAGGAATGGAAGATGACAGAGTGAGTGAAGGGGAGTCATGGAATGAAGGGATGAAGGGAGTGAGGATAATATAGAAGGATTGAGAGAAAAGAGTGAGGAAGTAAGTACACAGAGGGACTAAGGGAAGGAGTGAGTGAAGTGGAGTACAATGAGCGAGGAAAGGAAAATGAGTAAGGGAGCAAAAGAAGGAAAGAGAGGGGAAGAGGACTAAAGCAATGGTACTGAGAGAATGTGATTCGGTGATGAAACTAAAGAGAAGGATACTGAAAGATATGAAATGCAGGATAGTAACGGAACCGGAGTAAAATAACTTGTACAATATGTTACATAGTTTATTTTTGCTGTTCTCAGAATATATTGAATTTCACTAAAAACAGTGAGTTCAAACTATTCATCATATGACAGAGGGGGAAAAAACACAATCTAAAAGATTGTGGTTAAAAAAAACCATATAAACTTACAAATCACTTATTTACACTAATCTTTAATTCACTTACTTTTCCTTGAGGCCAAATAGTAGATGGTGAAGGTCCTTTTCATTGGAAAATACTCTGCTATTCTCTAAAACTTCCATTTCATCGACTTTCTATAAAAAAAGCTCTAAGAACATCTGAAATATGTCTCAATTTTTTCATTTTCTCCTTGTGTTAAGTTATGACTCTTTGCTCATTCCTACACTATTCCTTACGGCCAAATAGTGTCAGATATATCAGTCTATTTTCAAATTTAACTATTCATATTCCCACCTCTGGATCATTCATGTTCAACATTTCCTATAATACTGATATCACTTACTATGAGATCCACTTACAGTACCTATATGAGAACTGGATTTTTTATATTATGTTCATCACTTTTACTCACAATATAATTTTAAATAGCAGACTAACTTTTATTAACTGCTCCCGTCTTCATAGGCCAATTACCTTTAGTTAAATTTCGGTCAAAGTCAAAAGGCAAACGTTGTTTGAAAGTCAAATGAGTATCATTACAGAAAGACCAACCTTTTCGACATTTTAAATAAGCTGTATAATGCCCTGATGTTGTTGAAGGACCGTCATGATAAATAATAGCTACAGTTATAAAGGTTCTTCCTGAAATTGATAACTGAGAAGCCACGAAATTTTTAATAGAAGTTGTCAATTTAGTTCCATCAGGTATGCATCGTTGAAACATTAAAATGACATACTGTCCATAAGTTTGTATAAATAATGTGGACAGCATTGGCCACTTACATTGGTAACAAACCATATTATGATCAGCTGCTTTAACTAGATGATTTGCAGTCTGGTAAAGTCAAATATATAAATCTTTCAGTGTCTATTCTAGTACTACTTGATAAACTACAATTGTCGCAGTCATGCTGCCATTGATAAGAAAGCCTAAAAAGATTTTCTACATCTACACCTTCATCTTCCAATACACCAAACATATACATTAAAAATTCCTGACAATCCTGCTGAATATTTTGTGAATTTTTTTTTTACCTGAACATATGTCTAAAAGATTTCGAATTTCTGAAACACTTTCTATTTTTGCTCTATCACTGCTACATTTCTGAAACACAGAATTCAATAAACCGCAGAATCTTTGATCCAGATTTTCAACAATCTGTTCTTGTAAAGTTTTAAGAAAAAAAAAACATTAACCACCACATTAGCATAGCAGTTGACACCAGAACTGTTTTCAAACTGAAATCCAACAACATCTTCAACAGAATCCTTTTTCTTTCTGCTTACAATTACAGTTTCATCTACTTTTTGTCTTTTTGCTACTACCTCACTGCAATTATTATCATTTCTTCTTTTTCGGCCTACCACACGTTTTTCAAACAGAGGATATTGAGGCAAATGTGGGGCATACTCTCTTCTTAACCTATTGTATTCTTTAACACAATCTAGATCTGCACAAATCTTTGTCTCATCACACTCAATCAAGTACAATCCTGATTGGTGGCTCTGGCGCTGCAACTTGCTAAGCGCGGTGTGGCAACCTGCTGGGGGGGGAGACGGGCACCGGATGTAAAAACTTGGTTAAAGGACATGGCATATTGTCGAGATCAATTGACGTGCTACTATGAAGAACTACCAGAACGCTCCCGTCCCCGCGACATCTGGGGTCTGTATACCACCTACATGCTGGCGTAATTGTCCGATGATGGCTAGCTCTGCCTGTGTTTATGTGTGAGGGTTGCTATGGAAAGGGATGCCTGATGGGAATGATGGGCTACAGGACCTTCTGCTCTCTTAAATTGCAACTTTGTACTGAAGCCTTTTAACCTGCGCTGGTTGCCTGGACGGTGTCCGGCCACCGATGGCGTAGCCCTTGCCTGTGGTTGACCCTTCTGAATTGCTGCACTTCCTCGACTCCCTTGCTTTCTGGCTTGACTACTGCTCTGCTGAACCTCTCTCCTAGGGGGGGTGGTCCACCCGCATCGTATTTGCGATCCCATGCTTGTTGTTTACCTGCTGTGCTACTCCAAAGGGGGGATGGTGGGGGGGGGCAATGTGGTTTCTAATGTTACTGTTCAAATTTAAAAAAAACACAAAATGAGACCTCAGATGACTTTCTAACTGCTTCCCAGACATGGTTCCATGCTCTATGATGCTAGTTGCTGACTGGTGCGCCACCGGGCCTATGGCTGTCGGTAACCTGGCTGTGTACTATGACTCGTTTGTGCTTCTGATTTCATCATTTGCGGCCGGACCGCTGGGTTGTAGGCCAGAGGCTGTGTAACTGTACTTCAGATAATAAAGGTCTTCCAAAAAAAAAAAAAAAAAAAGTACAATCCTGATAATCCTGAGGGTATGGCATATGTGATAATGCCACATATGCCATACCCTCTTTAAACACAGGTCTTCCAATGTTTATATTATTTTATTTTGAAAGTTTTATATAGCGCGAACAAGATCTTTGCAGATATCAGAGCGCTTTACAGGACACGGGGGTGATAGAGTAATACAATGTGATTGTTGAGGTAGTTAGGTACAAGGTGCGTAGATACATAGGTAGGTCAAAAACATGAGGTAGGTAACCGTGTTCTTGTGTTAAAATCCACGGAGCCCTTCATTCAAAGGGGCACTCGGACATCAAAACATTTACTTTACTAAACCTCTCCAAAGTCCTTCACCTTTCAGCATCCTGAAGCCCCTCATTGCCTCGCATTTTTTGAAACCACGCTTACACCAATGTAGCAACTTAAACATGGTTCTGTCATGCTTTTTTTATATAATTATTTAAAAATAGCTGAAAGAGGGGATTTCCTTGATAGAAATTGCAAGGCCTATATGATAAGCTATTATTATTTTAGCCTTTGATGCACTATTGACAGAAACTTCAAGTTTGAAATGTATGTTTCCCATGTAATTTCCATATTTTCAATACACTCCATTGTAAATAATATTCTGTAGGGGCCATAAAGCACGAATTGATCGTTCAAAAAAATAATTAAATGCGTAAGTAAATCACTACATTTTTTTTTAAAAAGTTGAAACACATTCAAATACTTAACTACATTACAGAAGATTTGGGTTATTGCCAATCCCACAACAATAATGACAACAATCAAATAATGGTAATAATTCACATATATGGAATTTCAACCCAAAAGCTTTCACCATTAGGCTTGCATAATGTCACAGATTCCGTGCCTTTAAAACACAAACCTGTAGGATGAGTGTTTGTCCTTGTAAACCTGACGTTATTTTGCAGCTTTCAGCTTTTGTGCCCGTTGATGTACATCATTCTGTGAAAATGTGTCAAAAAGTCCAAAAAGTTTATATTATTGTATGCACTCCTAACTCATCGTTTAGTCTGCGTTTATATACAATTCTACCGTGTCTGCTGTATATATTCTTTCACATGTGTTTCCCTTCCATGGATGCTAAATCGGACATATTTTATGAAAATCATTAAAATGTTGGCTGTGATTACTTTAATCTAGCAAAAATATGTCAGAACCAAAAGGAATCCAATTAGGAAACAATTTGCTGGGCACTGAGGTATTCGGGTACTGGGGAAGCCAGCCGTGGCTCGTGCAGGTAAGAGCGGAAGGGCTTTGGGGCCTGGTGGGGAGAATTTCTACAGACGACGACAAGGGAAAATTAAATAAATAATAATTTTTTCTTCATGGTCGTATGTCGAAATCCTCCCTCACTTTGCCCCACTGCTCTTACCTGCATGAGCTGCTGCTGGCGGAAACAAGCAAATCTTGACAGCCCTCTCCCTCTGAGAGTCTGGCAAGGCCAGCATACCTGGGATCAGGGCACAAGTCTTAAAAAAAGTAGTGGGGGGACGTTACGTCACGACAGGAAGTGACGTCACAAAAGGTGGCTTGCACCATCAGACTCATTGCCTTTCCTCGCTCACCCCTTAGATGCGATTGCGTCAGAGAAGCCAGCGCGTGAGCAGCATTTTGAATGAGCTCCCATCTCTCCCCAGAGAGGCCAAAGAGTGAATGTGTGGATCCATTTGCTTCAGCAATCGAGCTCCTGGTAAACTATGTGGGGGGACGCCGTCCACCCGCGTGGGATCCTGACGCGAGCCCTGCCTGGGATTCATTTTTCAATCTTTTCAATCCATATCTGACAGCTGACAATTTAGGGTGGCTCTAGAACTACTAGAAGCACGAACAATCTTCTGCTGAAGCCTCGAAGATTTCGGAAGGAAAAAACCTATAAACGCTCCTTTTCAGGAATGGCACCCAGGATCTGGAACTCACTCCCACCTGAAACCAGGCGCATCTCCTCCAACAAACTTTTCACCAAAGCACTATCTACACTTAAACCTTGAGATTTATGAATTGTCACCACATATGCCAAACAAACAGGAAACTGTTTTCGGCGAACATATAAGTCTTTTACAAGCAAAAATCTAGCAGAACAGCGACTGATTTGTTGTTCTTGCTCAATGCCATCAAATTTAATTTTTAAAAATCCAATTCCGTCTCTATTACTGTAATTCACAAAATCAACAACATGACCCATTGCTCCATTTACCAGACCTCTTTCAACATTTAAATTCCTTCTCAAAATGATACGACAATTTAAACACACATTCAGAGTCTTTTCAAAACCAGCAGTTTTAGATATACTCTTCTCTAATGAATCCAATTTTGTTTTCAAATTTTTTGACAAAATAATTGTTGCACCCATATGCTCTATTTTATCTATTGCTTCCAGTTTCACAATCTCTTCATTTTCTAACTTTAACATTATGTTGTTGAAGATGGAACATTCTTGCAGAGTTGGCATCAAACATATCCCAGATTTCTTCTCAGTAATTTTCTTAAAAATATTCTCTGGAAGAATGTTTTCATTTGGATACAAATTTGAAATTAATCGAGCATGTAAAGCTTCTTTCCCATGCTCACTTACTTTTCCGATTCTTACATCTTGTAGAATATTTTTATAATCTTCATCCTTTGCCTGTCGCATATTTTGAAGCAGTTCTGCATATTTGAAATGTAACCATCTATTAACGTTTCCAATGCTTCCAAGGGACTTCCTGGTATCTTCATGCGTGAGCATTTTAAACACTGGTTGTCCTTTTACTGGAGTCAACTGCAGTAGATCTCCAAAAACAATAATGTGTTTTCCTCCAAATAACACATCATACTCTGTTCTAAGAATTTGTTGCATTCCCAAATGCACAAAAGCAAGCATTAGATTTTAGACCATGCTTACTTCATCAATGATAAGAAGTTTCATTTTCTTCAGGACTCTGGAAACTTCAGAACATGCATCTCCACATAGCTTGTTGTAATGCAATTTATTATCATGCTCAACTGGCAGCATCAGTAAACGATGTAGAGTAATCCCTTTAATGTTATGTGCTGCCAGTCCAGTTGGAGCGGTTACAACACAAGACAGCGGTGATTCAGTCCTTTTCTGCAGATAAGTTGCACTGGCTTTAATCAGAAAACTTTTTCCTGTTCCCGCTTCTCCACTTACGTACAGTCGGACAGGCTTAAATGATGTACATGAGCACTCTCTTTTCTCATGTCTGAATCCATGTTCAATCTGTTCTGTGACTTCGTCATATATCTTTTTCTGCTCATTGTTTAGTTGCTTTACCAAATCTTTTAAGTTAACTACATCCTCTTGAGCTTGTTCCATAGCTCTTTCCACCTCATCCATGGCAGTTGCAGCTTCATTTTGGATAATTGGTCCTCCTAGTGGATCCTGACTCAATGAAGTAGAACTCTGACTGTCTTGAGAACTGCCTCTAGCAATCTCTTCAACAATTGTGACTTCTTGCTCTATTTCTTCGTTCAACATTTGCAGATAATTTGGAAAAACAGGACATTCTATGGTATCCTTGGTTGCATTAAAAGAGTCTTCATAACAGAGAAAATCTCCAAGTAGTTCCTCTTCTGTACGCCATGGCTTAAAGAGTTGCAAAAGAGCTAAATAGTAAAATTCTCTTTTGTCTGGAGATTCGCAACTCAATTTTTGATGATTAATCAAATGGCCTTTTCTCTGCTTCACTAGACATCCTTCATACCCAATGACAGCATATTTTCCATCATTGATATCTTCTGTGATGTTTCTCTTATAGCTATAGTTTTGCAGAACTTCATACAAACAAGTGTTCTCAAGGTGAGTACTTCTATTTGGATAGTATGTATCCAACATGTTTGTCTTCAAAATATCTGTACTGTTTAGTTCTTTCTCCGCCAAATACTCAATTTCTTGTACAGATTTCAAAACTCGGTTTCGTGTTGCAGCAAGACCTAGACTCACCCAAATGATTGTTCTTGATTTGGCATAGAGACTTGCTGATGATAACCGATCAGAACATTCATATGCTCCAATTTCTTGATGCGACAACATCTTCAGACTGAAACTGTATAATTTTTTACTTATACTCTTTTCATGTGAAATGTCCTCCCACATTTCCTTCAGTTCTGTCTTTTCTTTTTTTGTGATGTAAGACATCACATATCGAGCCACAGCAATAGAGTTGTCAGCAACGAACTGAATATCCATGTTAGCATTCCACATGGACAAAATCACTGGGTTGTAGTCGTTAATATACTTGGACTCTTCGTTTCTGTTTAAATTGTATGTATTTTTTGGTGATTTCCTTTTCACAGTATGTCGCAGAGAAGACATCAAATTATTTACTCTTCCTTTAGAAATCACTGGTCGTGGAAACGCGAAACGACATTTTGTGTAGAGCTTGTCCTTGTTTCTAAATTTTCGACGACAGTACTTTCCACAACGATGGGATTGAAAACATAAAACTTGTTGCCTTAAACTGTTTTCTTCAGTAGTTTTCGGAACAGCACATGTTGAATACTCTTCAATGAAACTCATCACTGTGTCATCTGAATCAGTTCCAAATTTGGGTGCATCTTTTATCCATAACAACATATGTATGTGAGGAGCACCTCTTGCTTGATACTCCTTCCTCCAAAAGAAATCCAAAACCTCTCCAAGTGGAGGATTTTTTTTGTTGGTAATAAAAGACATCATGGCTTCAAATCTATGATTAAAATATCTGCAAACATTCACTGGATCCAAAGAACACAGTTCTCCAGGTGTTTTCAATTCTATATTTTGTATGTTTCCATTTGCCTCTCGTAGAAATTGAAGTAAATCGTCCCATGCAT
Source organism: Lissotriton vulgaris (assembly GCF_964263255.1). NCBI lineage: Eukaryota > Metazoa > Chordata > Amphibia > Caudata > Salamandridae > Lissotriton > Lissotriton vulgaris. The sequence goes on from NC_141689.1 coordinate 1,314,662,363, forward strand.
ACTCAGCACAGCTAAGAGTGAGGAACCATGTAGGAGTTCCTAAGTTTCTTAGCATACATTTTAATTCCCCATGACGACTGAACGAATACTCGTTTGTTCCACGCTGACATGCCATGAGATTGATTAGCTGAGATTCCAAAATACTGTCTTGCAGATTGACTTTCTCCATAAAGTCCCTCGCCGAAACATTTTGCAGATGAGCTCCACTTTTCAATATATGATTAACTGCATAAGAAAGCCCAGACAAATCACTTTCATACAGTAGATGAAACAAATACGGAATGCATTGACAAAACCTTGGATCTTCAGCATATAATCTTAAAGTCCGGTATTCAGCTGCAGGAATTTGAACTGGTCGATTGTCATATCGTCCACCTCGACCTGTTGGAAATAACTGTGGAAAACAACAAGCTTCCAAACTTTCTTCCCATACACTAATAGGACTTCCTTTTGCTGCTTTCATTTGAAACAATTCAATTGCATTCCCCATTACTTCTTTGGATGCAAAGGATGAACAGTATAATGTTCATATATTTCTTCACTTCTAGACACATCAACTTTTTCAATTTGGCCGGCTGAACAATCACTGTCTTCTTCTGTAGCTATTTCCTCTGCTCCAACACATACATCTTTGTAGTACTCATTGTTTTTGACCAAATATAACGTTGCCTTTTTGACTTTCCTAACATCCACTAAATCTTGCCAGATTTTCTTACTCTTTATCGGAACCCCATTAACTAGAATAACCAGAGGATCCTCTTCTACTCTTTCTACACCAATTGTATCAATATTTTTCTTGGCATCTAGAGGCAAATAAACAACTCTTCCCTTTAATCCTCTTTGTAAATCTGTAGGAGGCAATTTCCCTATCTTAGGCTCCATGCGAACAATAGCCTGAAAAGGATGGACACATTGAATCAAAATAGATTCATAAGTATTTAAATCCATCAATTCAGAAGGAATATCTATCCACTGAAGATTATTATGAACAGCTCTAGCAGGCATTCTATTTCCATTTAATTTTTTAAAACAATAATTACAAATACGCTGATCAAAACTCAAATCAAAAGAATTCTCCACCAACAAATAACTTACAAAATCCTTCCATTCACTATTGTTTTCCATTTCACTTTTTGCATATATATCAACTAACCTAGTCTGAATCTTATAATGAGTCCGTCGACAACACACACAAGTTAAATTAGGCCTTTCACTTGATTTCACCTTAAACTTGGTAATTTCCTCATCAAACTTTTCTATATTTGAAATCTGTACATTGTCTTCCACATTACCATCTATTACTATATCCATTTCTACACTGTCCTCTTTGTCCCCAAAATAACAAAACTCAATTTCTTCACAAATACTCTTCACATCTACTTCAGATCCATGCAAAAGAGCACTGTTTAACTGTTTAAGCTTAAGTGCTGGACTTTTTGCATAATACAACCTTCTCACTAATTTCCTCACTTTATTATGATGGACTGCTAACATCCTAAAATGATGAAAAACACTCTGACATACTTTTCTAAAAAGACAAGGCAGTGAATGCCCATGTAAACCTGTGTTTTCTCTCACTCTACAAGGATCTAACTCTTGCAAGATCTTCATTTTTTGTTTTACACTTTTCTTACTATATGTACGTAAGAAATTTTGAAGCAAATCGATTGAATCCTGTCGCACACTACAAATACTACTGCACTTCCATGTGTACACTGGACCCTTAGTACGTCTCCCTAAAACTTCATCAGCTAACACCTCTTCTGCATCTCTAGAAACAAGTTTCTCTTTTTCCATCAGACAACCGTCTTTCACCTCATATGCTTGACCACTGGTGTCAACTGCATGCACCAAATCATTCTCCTGGAAGTAACTTTCCTCATTAAAAAATGGCTCAGAACTTGAACTATGCATCCATTCTCCTGAAAATACTTCACAACAATTAGTCCGATTAATTATTCTTTTCCATATACTGTTCGATTTGAAAACATCAATTGCCTTGTTAAGTATCCTAATTCTATTGATGACTAAAATAAATAATTTTTTCTTAACTTCAAAAGCCTGATAAACAATCTTCTCTACACTTTTCTTTTTCTTGTAGAAAGCAGCTCTCTGTGTACCTTTCTTCATATTTTTTAACAAATTTAAAACTACCCTATTGCGAAACATTCGTCTACGAATGTCCCTAAATTGATTTTGCCTTCTATTCCTATCCATACTGTTCTCTCCTGTTCCAGTAGTAACATTTTTGGGGGGCCTCTCCTTCCTTTTCAAATTTGCTCTCTCCTTCTGGATCTTCACATTCCCATTAACATTTTTTTCCCTCTACATATGTTCCGAAAAAAAGACTTAGTTGTCTTACCAGGAGCTTTTTTTGTGTTTTTTGAAGTACTTGTTGTAGGGGGGTGCTTTTAATTCCGTTGCTGATTTTGTTTTTTTCCGTATGGTATCTTTTCTTCTCCTTTGCCTTGACGGCATATTTGCTTACTTTTGAAATGTTGATTTCAATCTGTGGTAAAGAAAAAAATAACACATTATAGACCACTATTAGCAAACAACAAAGCAATGACAATAAGCAAACGATATAAACACTAATTTACAACATATCTAAGTTTATACCACAGCAACTATATAACTAGGAGTAAGACAAAGAAAAAAGCTAGAGGGAGTAACACAAAGACACAGAGAGACTCAGACAAAGAAACAGGTAGAGGAAGTAAAACATAGAGAAGGACTAAGACAGAGAGAGTGTATAATATGTTGTAAGACAGAAAAAGGATGTGAGAGGGAGTAAGTCAGAAAAAGGATGTAACAGGGTGTAAAACAAAGAGAGGGTGGAACAGGATGTAAGACAGAGAGAGGGTGTTAGAAGGGAAAAGGTTGTAAAAGAGACTAAAACAGAGAGAGCCTGTAAAGGGAGAGACCGAGAGTAAGTTTGAGAGAGGGTGTAAGAGGAAGTAAATCAGAGACAGGATGTTACAAGAAGTAGGTCAGACAGAGGGTATAACAGGAAGAGAGAAAAACAGTCAGAAAGAGGGAGAGAGAGGGTGTAAAACAGACAAAAGGTGTAATAGGGAGTAACTCGAGGAGAGAATATTACAAAGAAAAAGGTTGATTAGATAGCATCTGCATGATTCAAAAAATATATTAGCACATTTCACAATCATGTTAACTGTGTTTCCTCAGATTAGTCATGTTTTTTGATAATGCTTGGTTAAAACATTTTGCTACATAGAGGAATTGTCTTTTGTGAAATAGTGAAGTTTCAGTAGTGAAATTGAATGCTTGTACATAGGACCTGTGCTGTGTTTCTAAAATGTAATTTAAAAAACGATTTTGGGGTAATTGAATGGCTTTTATATTTTTGAGAAGGAATTAGTAGTGTTTACCTCATTAAATAAATATATTTGAACCTTTTACTATGATGTCACCTGCATTACCTCAGATTAGGATGCAGATTGAGTTTCTTTCTTGTTGGTTTGTGTCATGTTTTTGGATAATGCTTGGTAAATAGGTTTTGCAGCATAGAGGAATTGCATTATGTAAAATTTAGAAGTTTCTCTAGTGACATGGAATGCTTGTACATAGGACCTGTGCTGTGTTTGAAAAATGTTATTTAAAAAACGATTTTGGGGTAAATGGATGGCTTTTATATTTTTTAGAAAGAATTCATAGTGCTTGCCTCATTAAATAAATATATTAGCACATTTCACAATCATGTCACCTGTGTTTCCTCAGATTAGTAAACAGATTGTGCAGATGAGGTGAGGCCTCTCCAGAAGCGCAGAGGAGGTGAGGCCTGTCCAGGGGAACAGAGGTGGTGAGGCCTGTGTCTAAGAATGCAGTGGACTAGACTTCATGAAGCCTCTCCCCCACTGCATTCTTAGAAACAGGCCTCATCTCCTTTGCACCCCTGGACAAGCTTCTCTTCCACTACACTCTTGAACACAGGCCTCACCTCCTCTGCACCCCTGTACAAGCCTCACCTCATCTTCAACCCTAAACAGGCTTCACCTCATCTGCACCCCTGGACAGGCCTCACCTCATCTACACTATTTATTCCTTCTCAAAAATGTAAAAACCAATCATTTGCCCTAAAATCGTTTTTCACATCACATTTAAGAAACACAGCACAGGTCCTATGTACAGGCATACAATTTCACTACTGAAACCTCACTATTTCATAAAAGACAATTCCTCTATCTTCAATATGTTGATATCAAGCATTTCTAAAAAACATGCCACAAAGCAACAAGAAAGAACCTCAATATGTTTCCTAATCTGAGGTAACACAGGTGACATCATTCTAAAAGGTTCAAATATATTTATTTAATGAGGCAAACACTATTAATTCCTTCTCAAAAATATAAAAGCCATTCATTTACCCCAAAATCGTTTTTTAAATAACATTTTACAAACACAGCACAGGTCCTATGTACTAGCATTCCATGTCACTAGTGAAACTTCTCAATTTTACATAAAGTAATTCCTCTATGCAGCAAAATCTATTTACCAGATTGGGAAGCACATTAAGCTTTTTTATTCTTCCTTTGTGTCATATTTCTTGATAATACTTGGAAAAAAAATGTTAGTGCATAAAGAAATTGTATTTTGTAAAAAAGTGAGTTTTCAGTAGTATAATGAAATACTTGTACATATGACCTATGCTCTATTTTTTAAATGTTATGTAAAAATTGATTTACAGCACATGAATTGCTTTTACATTATTCACAATGTTTAGATACTGAGTACATGATTGCACGTTTCACCTGTGTTTCCTCAGATTAGAAAGCAGATTGTGCAGATGAGGTGAGGCCTCTCCAGAAGTGCAGAGGAGGTGAGGCCTGTCCAGGGGAGCAGAGGTGGTGAGGCCTGTGTCTAAGAATGCAGTGGACTGGACTTCATGAAGCCTCTCCCCCACTGCATTCTTAGACAGAAGCCTCACCTCCTTTGCACCCCAGGACAGGCTTCTCTCCCACTACACTCTTGAACACAGGCCTCGCCTCCTCTGCACCCCTATACAAGCCTCACCTCATCTACAACCCTAAACAGGCCTCACCTCATCTACACTATTTATTCCTTCTCAAAAATGTAAAAACCAATCATTTGCCCCAAAATCGTTTTTCACATCACATTTCAAGAACCTCAATCTGCTTCCTAATCCGAGGTAATGCAAGTGACATCATTGTAAAAGGTTCAAATATATTTATTTAATGAGGCAAACACTATTAATTCCTTTTCAAAAATATAAAAACCATTCATTTACCCCAAAATCGTTTTTTAAATAACATTTTAAAAACACAGCACATGTCCTATGTACAAGCATTCAATTTCACTACTGAAACTTCACTATTTCACAAAGGACAATTCCTCTATCTTGCAGATGTTAATATCAAGCATTTCCAAAAAACATGCCCCAAACCAACAAGAAAGAATCTCAATCTGCTTCCTAATTTGAGGTAACGCAGGTGACATCATTCAAAAAGGTTCAAATATATTTATTTAATGAGGCAAACACTATTAATTCCTTCTCAAAAATATAAAAGCCATCCATTTACCCCAAAACCGTTTTTTAAATAACATTTTACAAACACAGCACAGGTCCTATGTACAAGCATTCCATGTCACTAGTGAAACTTCTCAATTTAACATAATGCAATTCCTCTATGCAGCAAAATCTATTTACCAAGCATTATCAAAAAACATGATACAAACCAACAAGAAAGAAGCTCAATCTGCTTCCTAATCTGAGGTAACGCAGGTGACATCATTGAGAAAGGTTCAAATATATTTATTTAATGAGGCAGACACTATTAATTCCTTCTCAAAAATATAAAAGCCATTCATTTACCCCAAAATCGTTTTTAAAATAACATTTTACAAACACAGCACAGGTCCTATGTACAAGCATTCAATTTCACTACTGAAACTTCACTATCTGCTTCCAAATCTTCTCCATAGAGCAAACAAGTCTCTATCTAAATTAAATGAATCATTACTTACCTTTACAAATGCTTTGGGAGATTGAGAACAGTGTCAGACACACACACCAATGTACAAACATTCAATTTCACTACTGAAACTTCACTATTTCACAAAAGACAATTCCTCTATCTTGCATATGTCAATATCGAGCATTTCCAAAAAACATGCCACAAACCGACAAGAAAGAATCTCAATCTGCTTCCTAATTTGAGATAATGCAGGTGACATTATTCAAAAAGGTTCAAATATATGTATTTAATGAGGCAAACACTATTAATTCCTTCTCAAAAATATAAAAGCCATCCATTTACCCCAAAATCGTTTTTTAAATAACATTTTACAAACACAGCACAGGTCCTATGTACAAGCATTCCATGTCACTAGTGAAACTTCTCAAATTAACATAATGCAATTCCTCTATGCAGCAAAATCTATTTACCAAGCATTATCAAAAAACATGATACAAACCAACAAGAAAGAAGCTCAATCTGATGTAATATGTGACATCATCAGCAGTGGATTGCGGGTGCGCGATATATAGTTAGCGCAACTAACTATATATGCGAATTTCAATGGTTTTATGCGAGTAAAATAAGGTTTTGTAAATGCTAATCCCTAACTATATATGGTCTATAACCTATGGTTTTTTCAGTGAATTTTCAAGGTTTTGTAAATGCGAATTCCTAACTATATATGGTCTATAACCAATGGTTTTTTCAATGAATTTTCAAGGTTTTGTAAATGCAAATTCCTAACTATATATGGTCTATAACCTATGGTTTTTTCAGTGAATTTCATTGGTTTTTTAAAAGCTAATATCTATAGTTGTAAAATATATTCTTTATTACGTGACGTATCACGTAGCCACGTGAGACGCCTCATGACGCGTCGCATAAACGTGACGTATCGTCTCTGCAGCGCAAACAAAACCCGTAACGTAAGCGCGCCAGAGCACGCTTACAGATATATATATATTTTTTAACCTTAATTAGACAAAATCCACACGTGCACATATCTTGAGGCCTTGCAAAGGCACATCAAACAAACAGTCCCTACAATTTTGCCAAGTTTGGTGGAAATCTATTCCTTTAAATTTTATTTTACTGTTTCTCTTGGTTTTCCCCTTGTTACGCTTACCGGAGTGCTACCCGGTACACAAACCGGACGCTATAAAAACACAAGATGTCGGGCTCCCGTTACGCTGCCGGTTAGCTGCCCGGTTGGCGTACCGGGAAGTGCCTCTACCGTGAAAAATCGCAATTTTCTTTTTTTTTCTTTTGCCCCGCGGGGCACTTTAATATCCCCCTCATCAATCCTAGGGGGTCAGGAGGGGTCTACCTTGCCCCCTTTCCTTCATTTCCCACTTCGTTTTTCACCACCTCTTTCTTGTCTCTCGATCCTACCGAGAGACAAGATGGCGGCCGCTCCGGACTGTTTACAATGTTGACAGCCAATCAGCTTCTCCTCAGACTCCCGTTACGCTGCCGGTTAGCTGCCTGGTTCGCGTACTGGGACGCGCCTCTACCGCGAAAAATCGCAATTGTTTTTTTTTTTTTTTTTGCCCCGCGGGCCACTTTAATATCCCCCTCATCAATCCTAGGGGGTCAGGAGGGGTCTACCTTGCCCCCTTTCCTTCATTTCCCCCTTCGTTTTTCACCACCTCTTGTCTCTCAATCCTACCGAGAAACAAGATGGCGGCCGCTCCAGACTGTTTACAATGTTGACACCCATTCAGCTTCTCCTCAGACTCCCGTTACACTGCCGGTTAGCTGCCGGGTTAGCTGCCCGGTTCACGCACCGATTTGCGCCTCTACGACAAAAAATCGCAATTTTTTTTTGGGCCCCGCGGGGCACTTTAATATCCCCCTCATCAATCCTAGGGGGTCAGAAGAGGTCTACCTTGCCCCCTTTCCTTCATTTCCCCCTTCGTTTTGGCCTCCTCTTGTCTCTCGATCCTACCGAGAGACAAGATGGCGGCTGCTCCGGACTGTTTAGAATGTTGACAGACACCGGACAGCCAATCAGCTTCGCTTCGCAAAGCTCCGTTACGCGAAAAGTATGCGAACTGGTGCGCTATCCAGGACGCTGTCACAGATATATAAATTTTTTAAAACGTTAATTTCTCAAAATCCACTGGAGCACATATATTTCTTGGCTGCTCTCTTGCTGGACAATTTGAAATTCAACTTTCTGTTCGCCTTCCATTTTGCCTGAAATTTGGATAAAAAAAATATATATTAGTAGAGATAGGGCACTGTTGGGATTAATTTTAGATAGGTAGTTTTTATCAGTGAATGTATCTTTTGCCAGTGTATAGTATCAGAGTGGAAGTTGGAATATAAAAAAGTGTATGTGATTTAACGTAAGTAAATTCATAATTATACAAGAGAAGCCTAACTCCATCCATAACTATAACAGAGAAGTCTATCTAAATCTATAACTACTACAGAGGGATAGTATATAACTATCAGAAAAAGTTTACCATATTAATTTATAGTGCACAATATACTTCAGTTTTAAAAATAACAACTTACCTTTACAAACAAGTTGAAGTGTTTAGTGATAATTCAATTGAAATGTACAACAAGAAGTAGCAGTCAAAATGGCTGTGTTTCCTTCTCTTCCTTTATATATATTCAGGTATATAACCAATCAAATGTCAGGTAATAAAAGTAGAAAATGAAAGTATCATTTTCATAGGTTGTCAATTCCAACACTTCAGATGTGTTTTGTGAAGTAATTTACCTCACGGTATTTAGAGAGGTCTACAGGCTAAATGGCTAAATGGAATTTCAATCAAATTTGTGAAAATGAAAGGGATTGTTATGTAGTATGAGCTAATCTATATTTGGTGAGAGTGTCTCTAGTCGTTTTTCTGTAAATTAGTTTCCCACCTTTTTTTTTGGACCGCTTCCCGGGAAGCGGTCCGGTTCGCGAACCAGCAGCGTTACGGGAGTCCACCATTTTGTGTTTCGGTCGAATTAAGATACAAGATGGAGGGCAAATAATGTTCAGAATGGGTAGAAGGGGGCACGGTACAAGTATCTTGACCCCCTAGGTTTTCTGAGGGTGGCTGAGGAGGCCCATATGTGCGGGAAAAAAACATTTTTTTTAGAAATTTTGCGCAGTTAGCTTCCGGTTCGCGTACCGGGGAGCGTAGTTTGTTGAAATTTAGAGAAAAAAGTTAGAGTAAAATAATAATTGTGAGTGATCAGATATAGGGTAGCTCTGAGAAGAGCTTTTGGGTTTATGGTACATTTTGGTACTTATAAGTAGGTACCAATGCACAGTCTTAAATTCAAAATGAAAATTCTGTTGCCCTCATCTGAGAAGTGAACTCCATCTCCTCTGTAGATATCTTGCATGCAGTAACGCAAATTATTGTTGTACATGGAGCCCATTCCATGGTCTCTCATGTAGGCTGAAACAGATTTGTTTACATGCTTCCTCGACTTCTCAATTTGTGGACAAAATTGGTTGGACCACCTCCATTTCTGTCTTTGGCATATATTTGAATATACCAAGGCAGTTTGAGGAAAAAGTGCCATTAATTGCTCAAAGGTGTCCTTTAAAAGCATTTCCAGACCTACCCCAGTCAAAGTGCCCAAATCATTACCTCCACAGTGCACAATTAACAGGTCAGGTTTTGGCAAATGCATAAAGGTTTTCACCAATGGTATCAATTGGTGACATTTTAATCCTCTTTGGCCCAACCACTTAATTTCCACATCTTGTAAATTGAGGTTAGGTAAAGTTCTGTTCTCAGCATACCTTTGAGCCCAGTAGATGTAACTATGGCCAACAATCCAGACATAAAACATGGTGAGAGAAGGTTGTGCTGCAGTCAGATGAAGTGTGGTAATGAAAGGGCAGTTGAAACAGTAGGAGTTTGTAAAGAAAAAAACTGTGGATTTCCAGTGCTAATGATTCATTAGCAGTGATTGGTGCATTTCCATTTCTGAAAACAGAAAGTTAGGGTGCATGGATGTGTTCTTTGAAAGATGTAATTTGAATGGTCAAGGAAAAAACATTTAATGAAAGATTGCACTGGATACGCAGGTGCACTGAGAGTTCAGAGTTCAATTGAAACATTGTTGTGTGAACTTGCAAACATGAGAGGTCTTTCAGGAGGTGGTTGCTAAGCAAAAAAGGCAGAGAGGGCAGAGGGGGGAAGGGTTTTGATTTGAAAACAGTGAGGGAAGACTTATGATTGGCTAATATGAGAGATATGTGTAATGAATATCAGCATTTCTGTGCTTTCTATAGCTGCAGCCTCTGGAGTGCATACTCTTTGTTCTGCTGAAGACAATTTGGTGTATTTCTGAGACTGTTTTGAAACTCAAAAAGTATTTGCTAAGGTGAGAAAAGATTTATTTAATTTAGATAGAGAATAGTATGATTTAAGGAGAAAATGATGAAGAAAGCTGTGTTTTTAAAATGTTGCTTTGTCTCAAGTGATATACAAATAGATTTTGTTTCTTTGACAAATTGTAATTGCATATTCTGTGTAGAAATCTTGCATGCAGTAGCGCAAGTTATTGTTGTACATGGAGCCCATTCCATGGTCTCTCATGTAAGCTGAAACAGATATGTTGTGTTTAAAAACGATTTCTGAAAACAATTACATTTCTGGATATGTTCTGCTAGAGCTTCATAGGTTGTTTGGGCCATATTTATAAGGCTTTTGAGTGTCTCTGATGTTATTGTTCCCATTTTAATTGAAGAGCTTTCTCCATGGGACAAGTTTCTTGTAAATATGCTCCCGCCTGTGCTTTGCAAATTTAGATTTTGATTATGGGAGTTACATAGCCATGTTAAAAATGACCCAAAAATGGTGCAAGGGCAATCAAAAAAACGCTTTCATGTGTCTTAAGGACATTTTTAGTCATTTCCTCTTGAATGTAGGTATACCATTGATTTATATGTTGTGTTCAAAAACGTTTTTTGAAATCAATTACATTTCTGGATATGTACTGCTAGAGCTTCATAGGTTGTTTGGAGCATATTTATAAGGCATTTGAGTGTCTATGATGTTATTTTTCCCATTTTAACTGAAGAGCTTTCTCCATGGGGCAAGTTTCTTGTAAATACGCTCCCACCTGTGCTTGGCAAATTTAGTTTTTGATTATGGGAGTTACATAGCCATGTTAAAAATGACCCAAAAATGGTGCAAGGGCAATCAAAAAAAACGCTTTTATGTGTCTTAAGGACATTTTCAGTCATTTCCTCTTGAATGTAGGTATACAATTAATTTATATGTTGTGTTTAAAAACGTTTTTTGAAATCAATTACATTTCTGGATATGTACTGCTAGAGCTTCATAGGTTGTTTGGAGCATATTTATAAGGCATTTGAGTGTCTATGATGTTATTTTTCCCATTTTAATTGAAGAGCTTTCTCCATGGGGCAACTTTCTTGTAAATACGCTCCCACCTGTGCTTGGCAAATTTAGATTTTGATTATGGGAGTTACATAGCCATTTTAAAAATGACCCAAAAATGGTGCAAGGGCAATCAAAAAACGCTTTCATGTGTCTTAAGGACATTTTAAGTCAATGAGGTAACACAGGTGATGTAATTCTGAAAAAAGGGAAAAAACTCCACATTTTTCAATTACATTAGTAGTGTTTCCTAAGTTTATGAATGACATTGTGCAGATGAAGTTTAGGTCTGACCACAGATTCAAAAGAGGTCTGCCCTTTGTTCAAGAGTGAAGTGGACATGACTTACTTCATTGGTAGGCCTTCACATGTATTATCTCCTTTGTATTCTTCAACAAGCGAAAAACTCATCTGCAACGGTGAGTAGGCCTCACCTCAAACAAACCTCTGGATAGGCCACACCTTATCGTCATCCTGAATCAATCATTTAAAATGTTACGGAGAGATTTATGATAGGTGTATGCCTGTTTTGTACCACTGTGCGTCACTTTTGTGACGCAGTGGTGGTGCAAAAGATTTGCTATGTTAAATAATAAGTAGGGTGTTAAGTTTTTGATGACTGTTATTCATTTACTGTTTGGTAATAGTGGTTAATAACATTTTTTATTATATTTTTCCACAGATTCAACTGCAGATCATTTCAAAATTTGAAAATGCCAACTAAGAATCGAATTAGAAAGGCTAGAAAACGTCAAAGACAGCAGGTTCATCTATTATTGCAGCAGTCCTCTCCCAAAAAAACTTGTCAAATCAGCAAGAAAGCTCCGGGTAAGACCACGAAATCATTCATAAGAAATATTTGTAGTAAAAAAAGTATTTCTAAAGAAAATGTTTCAGTCCAGAAAAAGAGAAGCAATTTAAACGGAAAGGAAAGACCAATCAAAAATGTTACTGCTAGAGCAAGAGATAACTCTGTGCATGATAGTAGAAGGAAACAACAGTTTAGGGACATTCGAAAACGAATGTTCCGCAACAGGATAATAGTTAATTTATTAAAAAATATTAAGAAAGGCCAACAGAAAGTGGCATTTTATAAGAAAAAGAAAAATGTAGAGAAAATTATTGATCATGCTTTCGAAATTAAGCGAAAGTTATTTATTTTGGTAATCAATAGAATTAGGACACTAAACAAGGTAATTTCTGATTTCAAATCAAATAGTAGATGGAAGAGAGTAGTTAATCGTAGTAACTTTTGTGACGTTTTTTCCGGAGAATGGATGCATAGTTCAAGTTGTGAGGCATTTTTTAATGAGGAGAGTTATTTTCAGGATAATGAATTGGTGTTTGTAGTTGACACCAGTGGTCGAGCTTATGAAGTGAAGGATGGTTGTCCAGTTGAAAAAGAAAAACTTGTGACAACAGAGATAGAAGAGGTGTTAGGTAATGAGGTTTTAGAAAGACGTCCTAAAGGTCCTGTGTACATTTGGAAGTGTAGTTCTATTTGCAGTGTGCGACAGGATTCCATCAATTTGCTTTGTGATTTTGTACGGACATTTAATAAGAAAAGTTTGAAGCAGAAAATGAAGTTGTTGCAAGAATTAGATCCTTGCAGAGTGAGACAAGTGACAGGTTTGCGTGGTCATTCACTGGCTTGTCTTTCCAGGAGAGTATGCCAGAGTGTTTTTCATCATTTCAGGATGCTAGCAGTGCATCATAATAAAGTGAGGAAATTAGTCAGAATGTTGTATTATGCTAAGAGTCCAGCAATTATGCTTAAACAATTATGTGCTGCTCTTTTGCATGGTTCTGAAATAGATGTCAAGAATATTTGTGAAGAAATTGAGTTTTGTTACTTTGGAAGTAAAGATGAGAATGTTCAAATTGACCCAGAAGTAGAGGGTAATGTTGAAGATAATGTACAGGTTTCCAGTACAGATAATTTTCAGAAGGAAATTGCCACGTTTCAGATGAAATCAAGTGAGAGGCCTAATTTCACTTGTGTGTGTTGTCGACGCACTTATTACAAGAATCAGATTAAGTTAGTGGATTTATATGCAAAAAGTGAAAGGGAAAATAATAGTGAATGGAAGGATTTTGTCACATACTTGATGGTAGAAAATTGTTTTGATTTGGGATCGGATCAACGTGTGTGTACTTATTGTTGTAACAAATTAAACCAAAACCAGATGCCTGCTAGGGCGGTTCATAATAATCTGGAATTGGTTGAGATTCCTTCTGAATTGAAGGATTTAAATACTTATGAATCTATTTTGATTCAAAGTATCCATCCCTTTCAGGCTATTGTAAGAATGGAGCCAAAGACAGGGAAGTTGCCTCCATCAGATTTACAGAGAGGATTAAAGGGAAGAGTTGTTTATTTGCCTCTAGATTTGAACAAAAACATTAACACAATTGGAGTAGAAAAAGTGGAAGAGGAACCTCTGGTTATCTTAGTTAATGGGGTTCCGACAAAGAATAAGAAAATATGGCAAGATTTAGTGGATGTTAGGAAAGTCAAAAAGGCAACATTGTATTTGAAGAAAAATAATAAGTACTATAAGAATGTATATGTTGCAGAAGAGGAAGTAAGTGATGAAGAGGATAGCGATTTGTGTGCTGGCCAAATTGAGAAAGTAGAGGCCTCTAAAAGTGAAGAAATATATGAACATTATAGTGTTCATCCTTTGCATTCCAAGGAAGTCATGGGGAATTGATTGACCTCTGAGACGGAAGCCGGAGGTGTCCCTACGCTCGTTTTTTTTAAAATTGAAAACTGTGACTTATTTGTATGTTTTAAACTTGTGCACTTACCCCCAGCCACTCCAACTATTTCCCCTGCCAAGCAGACACCCACTTTCAGCGGATTTTAGCGCTGTTGGGAAGGGAATCGGCACACGGACGCCATCGCTACGAAACGCGAGGCCACGCCCACAGGATAGGCCACGCCCACCGCCCATTCTATGTAAGCGCTGAGCAAAAGCGCCGGTCATTGAATTGATTGACCTCTGAGGCGGAAGCCGGAGGTGTCCCTACGCTCGTTTTTTTTTAAAATTGAAAACTGTGACTTATTTGTATGTTTTAAACTTGTGCACTTACCCCCAGCCACTCCAACTATTTCCCCTGCCAAGCAGACACCCACTTTCAGCGGATTTTAGCGCTGTTGGGAAGGGAATCGGCACACGGACGCCATCGCTACGAAACGCGAGGCCACGCCCACACGATAGGCCACGCCCACCGCCCATTCTATGTAAGCGCTGAGCAAAAGCGCCGGTCATTGAATTGATTGACCTCTGAGGCGGAAGCCGGAGGTGTCCCTACGCTCGTTTTTTTTTAAAATTGAAAACTGTGACTTATTTGTATGTTTTAAACTTGTGCACTTACCCCCAGCCACTCCAACTATTTCCCCTGCCAAGCAGACACCCACTTTCAGCGGATTTTAGCGCTGTTGGGAAGGGAATCGGCACACGGACGCCATCGCTACGAAACGCGAGGCCACGCCCACACGATAGGCCACGCCCACCCTCTTTCTCCATAAATGTGTGTCCCACGCAAGCGCAGCGGACGAGCGCAGCGGGAGCGCCGTTTGCGCGCCGAAGGCCGCGATCGTACGCGGTCTAGGGCTATACCCCATGTCCCTCGTGTGAACCATACACGGTGGAGTAAGTTAGAACTGCTAGCGCTTTGCCCTAGCATTACAGAGCTGTGCAAGCACAAACTAAAAGTAGAGGATAACATAGGCTGTGAACATTGTCACTTCTCCTATGATCCTGGTAGGAGTATGGTCACTACGGACAATACCTTACAATGCGGGCTGATTAATGTCCGCTCTTTGCGCAAACACAAGTTAGATCTATACGATCTACTCACTGAAACACATTGGGACCTGGCATTTCTAACCGAAACATGGCTGGATGAGGAATCCACGCCTGACGCCCTAGAGGCACTCCCAGAGGGATATACAATATACAGACAGGACAGACCCATAGGCAGAGGAGGGGGCATTGCAATAGTTGCACAGGAAAGTCTACGCTGCCAGCTTAATCATGTGCCTACCTTGGACAGCGAGGCAGGGAGCTTCACGATAAAAGCGAATAACAACTATAAACTGGAAGGAATGTTAATCTACAGACCCCCCGGCCCCTCAGCTAGGTTCGAGGAGAGTCTGGTTGAATGCATTATAGAGACCTCGATATGCAAAAATAATTACATGGTACTTGGTGACCTTAACCTTCATTTCAATAACCCGTCCGACAACGCTAGTAAAAACCTCTGCCAAGCATTAGAAGCTTTACAATTAATTCAAATTGTAAGCGGGCCCACCCACCAGTTAGGGAACTTACTAGATCCCATTTTTGTTAACTGGGGGGAAGTAGAAGCGAAGACTCCCATCCCTATCCCCTGGTCGGATCATCACCTGGTACCGTTTACCATTCAAATTCCTGAAGGCAGAGTCCGTCATCCGACTGCACTGTACCATCTAAGGCGAAAATGGGCCTCCTTCTCCCAGTCTAAGTTCTGTGAGGAACTAACAAAAGGAGGCGATCCAGGGGGGGATGATGCAGACACGGCTAACTCCAATCTCTGCAAACGCATTAACAATGCACTAGATCTTACTGCCCCGCTAGCCAAAATTAAACCCAGTGATCGTGCTCAAAAAACCGCACCCTGGTTCAGTACTGAACTGCGAAATGCTAAAACCTTATTGAAGAGAGCAGAAAGGCAATGGCGTCGGGCTTTCTCTAAAGACACTAGAGAGGTCTACTTGTCAGAAAGGCGAGTTTACCACGGACTGATTAGAAAGGCGAAAACCACACACTATGAGACTAAGATCAACGAAGCTGGTAACTCTACGAAGGAGTTATTTCTGCTTTACAAAACTCTCTCTAGTGGAAAATCCGTCACTGTCCCTGATGACTGCTCGCCTGAGTCTTGTGACAGAATCGCAGATTTCTTTGCCGAGAAAATATCAAGAATTTACTCGGCTTTCCCAACTCAACCCACGAATGGGATAGAGTTTGTGGAAAAACCTTGGGATAGGGGAAATTCACCCACCCTTACCAACTTTGTCACCCCACCCACAGAAACTCTCCTAAAAATCTGCAGATCTGTAAAATCAGGTTCCCCACGGGATCCTACCACTCCCAAACGCCTAAAAGACAGCCTGGGGGCCTTGGAGCCCTATATTAGGCATCTATTGGACGTGTCTTTTATGACAAAGACTGTGCCTAAAGAATGGAAAAAAGCGGTGGTCCTTCCTCTCAGAAAAAAACCTACCATCAGCTTTGATAAATTAGACAATTTGCGGCCCATCTCTCTTTTACCATATCTGGCCAAGGTAGCAGAAAAAACGGTCAATCTCCAACTAATGGATTTCATAGACAAAGCTGCCTTACTCCATGACACCCAATTTGGCTTCCGCCCCGCCATTCTACGGAATCGGCACTACTGACGGCTGTGGAATCCCTACGGCAGGGGGTGGATGAAGGTCACACTATGGCCCTTATCCTATTGGACCTGAGTGCGGCATTCGACACTGTAGCTCACTCCACCTTGCTACAGTGTCTGAATGATGGAGGTATAACTGGTGCCGCACTCCAATGGATCCAATCCTTCCTAACGGGGAGAAGTTTCCAGGTCCGTCAAGGGGACCACTATTCCCGAGACATAGAATTGGGTCAGGGCGTTCCTCAGGGATCGTCCCTGAGCCCAACTCTTTTCAATCTCTATGTCTCCCCAGTGGCTCCAATTGTAGTGGGACACGGACTACAAATTGTTACCTATGCCGACGACACACAGCTGGTTGTCTCCCTCTCGCGTGCACCCGGTCTTGCTATGGACAGTTTCAGGGCTTGCATGCAAGATCTTGCAACCTGGATGTCCACTAATTGCCTGAAATTAAATGGCAACAAGACCGAGGTGCTCGTGGTGGGAGGCAGCCCATCTGTCTGGACGTCGGCATGGTGGCCACCATGCCTAGGCGAGGCCCCCACACCTCGGAAAGAAGTCAGAAATCTCGGGGTCTGGCTAGATACTGACCTGTCTTTCGGACCACAGATTAACAGGGTGACGGGCATTTGCTTCAGCATTCTAAAAACTCTGCGGAAAGTCCTAATTCTCCTTCCTACGGCCGCCCGCAGAACGCTGGTGCACGCCCTAGTCACCTCACGCTTGGACTTTGGCAACCTACTCTATTTGGGAGCTACCTGCAAAGCGATAAATCGACTTCAGGTGCTACAGAATGCTGCAGCTCGCCTCATCTTAAACCTCCCAAAAAGATCGAACTCCAAGGCCGCCCTCCAGTCACTCCATTGGCTGCCAGTGAGGAGCAGAGTTGAATTTAAGTCCCTCTGTACCTGCCACCGTATCCTCGCTAAGAAGGCGCCAGCACCACTCCAGAACCTTATTACAAGGTATGCACCAACTCGTGCATTGCGCTCCTCGCATGGAGGCTTACTTAAGGTCCCTAGGGTGAAAAAGGCCCGTATGGGAGGAAGATCCTTCCGATACCTGGCGGCAAAAAGCTGGAATAATTTACCTCTCAATCTCCGTCTGGACCCCTCCGAATCTAGTTTCCGGAGGAAATTAAAAACTTACCTCTTTTCAAATTAAGTGGGCTCCTCCACTACTTCTCTATCAGAGTGCTTCAGTTCAGCGCGGGGACACGCATTCTGCGTAACCAGGCGCTCTATAAATGCCCCTTAATAATAATTAATAATAATGCGATTGAGTTGTTTCAAATGAAACAAGCCAAAGGGAGTCCCATTAGTGTTTGGGAGGAAAGTTTGGAAGCTCGGTGTTTCCCACAGCTATTTCCAACAGGTCAAGGAGGAAGATATGATGAGCGACCTCATCAAATTCCTGCTTCTGAATACCGGACTTTACGATTGTATGCAGAAGATCCTAGGTTTCGTCAATGCATTCCCTATTTGTTTCATCTCCTGTTTGAAAGCGATCTGTCTGGACTGTCATATGCAGTGAACCACATTTTGAAAAGTGGTATACAGATGCGAAACATCTCGGCAAGTGACTTTATGCATAAAGTCAATGTCCAAGACAGTATTTTGGATTCTCACCTAATTAATCTCATGGCGTGTCAGCGTGGTACTAATGAATACTGGTACCGTCATCATGGTGATTTAAAATGTATGCTGAGGAACTTAGGAACTCCGACATGGTTCCTCACTCTGAGCTGTGCCGAGTATGGCTGGGAAGACTTACTTGAATTTCTACGAGAGGCAAATGGAAACATTGAAAACATTGAATTCAAGAAACCCGGAGAACTGTGTTCTTTGGATCCAGTGAATGTATGCAGGTATTTCAATCATAGATTTGAAGCTATGATGTCTTTCATCACGAATAAGAAGAATCCACCTCTTGGAGGGTTGTTGGATTTCTTCTGGAAAGGAGTACCAAGCAAGAGGTGCTCCTCATATACATATGCTGCTGTGGATCAAGGATGCACCTAAATTTGGAACAGATCCGGATGACTTAGTGATGAATTTCATAGAACAGTATTCTACGTGTGCTGTTCCAAACGCAACGGAGAAGAAAAGCCTAAGAGAACAAGTTGTACGTTTCCAAAGCCATCGTTGTGGAAAGTACTGTCGTCGTAAATTCAGAAACAAGGACAAGTTCTACACCAAATGTCGTTTCAACTTTCCACGACTGGTGATTTCTAAAGGAAAAGTGAACAGTTTGATGTCTTCTCTGCGACATAATGTGACGAGGAAATCACCCAAAAATACATACAATTTGAAAAGGAACGAAGAGTCCAAGTACATCAACGACTACAACCCAGTGATTTTGTCCATGTGGAATGCTAACATGGATATACAGTTTGTGGCTGACAACTGTATGGCTGTGGCTCGGTATGTGACATCTTACATCACCAAAAAAGAAAAGACAGAATTGAAGGATATGTGGGAGGACATTTCCCATTTCCCATGAAAAGAGCCTCAGTAAGAAGTTGTACAGTTTCAGTCTGAAGATGTTGTCGCATCGAGAAATTGGAGCTTACGAATGTTCTGACCGGTTGTCTTCAGCAAGTCTTTATTCTAAATCCAGGAGTATCGTTTGGGCGAGTCTTGGTCTTGCTGCAACGCGTAATCGAGTTCTAAAACCTGTGCGGGAAATTGAGTATTTGGCGGAAAAGGAGCCAAACAGTACCGATATTTTGAAGACCAACATGTTGGATACATATTATCCAAATCGAAGCAGTCACCTCGAGAATGTTTGTTTGTATGAGGTTCTACAAAATTACATATTCAAGAGGAACATCAAAGAAGATATTGAGAAAGGAGTGTATGCTGTAATTGGAAGTGAGGGATGTCTGGTGAAGCAAAGAAAATGCCACTTGGTAAATCATCGAAAATTGAGTGGAGAATCTCCAGAAAAAAAGGAGTTTTTCTATTTAGCACTTTTGCAACTTTTCAAGCCTTGGCGTGCAGAAGAGGAACTGCTTGGAGATTTCCTCTGTTACGAAGACTCTTTCAATGCCGCCAAGGACACCATAGAATGTCCTGCTTTTCCCAAATATCAAGAAATGTTGACTTTGGAAATTGAGCAGGAAGCAACGATTGCAGCCGAGATTGCCAGAGACAGTTCTCAGGACAGTCAGAGTTCTGTTTCATTGAGTCAGGATCCACTAGGAGGACCTATTATCGAAAATGAAGCTGCCACTGCTATGAATGAAGTGGAAAGAGCCATGGCACATGCTCAGGAGGATGCGGTTAACTTAGAAGACTTGGTAAAACAACTCAACGTTGAGCAGAGGAAAATATATGATGAAGTTACCAAGCAAATTGATCATGGATTAAGTCATGAGAAGAAAGAGTGTTCATGTACGTCGTTGAAGCCTGTCCGACTGTACGTGAGTGGAGAAGCGGGAACTGGAAAAAGTTTCCTTATTAAAGCAATTTCTTGTTATTTGCAGGAAAGGACTGAGTCATCGCTGTCTTGTGTTGTTACCGCTCCTACTGGACTGGCAGCACATAACATTAAAGGTATTACTTTGCATCGTCTACTGATGCTGCCAGTGGAGCATGACAACAAATTACAATACCACAAGTTATCTGGGGATGCTTGTTGTGAAGTTTCAAGAGTCTTGAGGAAAATGAAACTTCTTATCATTGACGAAGTAAGCATGGTTTCCAATGTCATGCTTGCCTTTGTGCATTTGAGAATGCAAGAAGTTCTTAAAACTGAGTATGATGTGTTATTTGGTGGCAAACACATCATTGTTTTCGGAGATCTTCTACAGCTGACACCAGTAAAAGGACAACCTGTGTTCAAAATACTCACGCATGAAGATACCAGGAACTGCCTAGGGAGCATTGGCAACGTCAATATATGGTTAAACTTCAATTATGCTGAACTGCATGAAAATATGCGCCAGGCAAAGGATGAAGATTACAAGAATATTCTACAAGATATTAGAATTGGAAAAGTGACCGAGCATGGAAAAGAAGCTTTAAATGCACGATTACTGTCAAATTTATATCCAGAACAAGACGTTGTGCCTGAGAATATTTTTCAGAAAATTACTGAGAAGAAATCCGGAATATGTTTGATGCCAACTCTTGCAGAATGTGCCATCTTCAACAACAAAATGTTGCATTTAGAAAAGCAAGAGATTGTGAAACTGGAAGCTATTGACAGAATAGAGCATATGGGATCAACAATTATTTTGTCTGAGAATTTGAAATCAAAATTGGATTCATTAGAGAAGACTATATCTAAAACAGCGGGTTTTGTTTAAATTGCCGAATCATTTTGAGAAGGAATTTACATGTTGAAAGAGGTCTGGTAAATGGATCAATGGGTAATGTTGTTGATTTTGAGAAATACAGAAATAGAGATGGAATTGAATTTTTAAAAATTAAATTTGATGGCATTGAGGAAGTACAGCTAATTGGTCGTTGTTCTGCTAGGTTTTTGCTTGTTAAAGACTTATATGTTCGCCGTAAACAGTTTCCTGTTTGCTTGGCATATGCGGTGACAATCCATAAATCGCAAGGTTTAAGTGTAGATAGTGCATTGGTGAATATTGGCAGTTCTGTGTTCAAGGAAGGTATGGCATATGTGGCATTGTCACGAGTTAGATCTTTATCGGGATTGTACTTGATTGACTGTGATGTCACAAACATTTGTGCAGATCTAGATTGTGTTAAGGAATACAATAGGTTAAGAAGAGAGTATGCGTCACATTTGCCTCAATATCCTTTGTTTGAGAAACGTGTGGTAGGCCGGAAACGAAGAAATATCAGTAATAGTAGGGAGGTTGTAGCAAAAAGGCCAAACGTCGATGAACCAAAAATTGTAAGCAGAAAGAAAACGGATTCTTTTGAAGATGTTGTCGGTTTTCAATTTGAAAACAGTTCTGGTGTCAACTGCTATGCAAATGTAGTCGTTAATGTTCTCTTTTCACTAGAGACTTTAAAAGAACAGATTATGTTCAATTCGGAACAAAGTTTATGCTGTTTGTTGAATTCTGTGTTAGAGAAATGTAGCACTGATCGAACAAAAGTAGAAAGTGTGTCTGAAGTTCGTTATCTGTTAGACGAATGTTCAGGTCAAACAGACTTCTCTGAAAATAATCAGCAGGATTGTCAGGAGTTTTTAATGTATATGCTTGATGTATTGCAAGATGAGGGTGTAGATGTATATCACCTGTTTGGGCTTTCTTATCAATGGCAGCATGACTGCGAGAACTGTGGGGTATCAAGTACATCTAGTGTAGACTCAGAAAGATTTATATATTTAACTTTGCCAGACAGTAAATCAGTGTCTTTTAATAAGCTAGTAAAAGCAGCTGATCACAACATGGAGTGTAGCCAATGTAAATCTGAAATGATGTCAACATTATTTATACGAAGATATGGCCAGTATGTCATTTTAATGTTCCAACGATGTAGGCCTGATGGAACAAAATTGACAACTTTAATAAAAAATGTTGTTGCTTCGCAGTTGTCAATATCAGGAAGGACTTTTGTAACTGTAGCAATAATCTATCATGACGGTCCTACAACAACATCAGGACATTACACAGCTTATTTAAAGTCTAGAAACGGCTGGTCATTCTGCAACGATTCTATTGTAACTTTAAAAAAAAAATTGCCGTATGACCTTAAAAATTCTTACCGGGTGTTTTTAAAACCAAAATTTTAGGGAAAGGATCTCGGAATGTGCTCTGAGGAATTTCAAGAGGTTCATGGAGTAGAGGGAATGTAAGTCTGCAATGCTGTCTAGATTATTGGTCCAAAATTTTGATTATAATGTCATTTTAAAAATCCAACTATATAAACCTGATGCAAGTAAGTCTGCTTCATAGTAAGCAGTATCAGTGTGATAGGAAAAGTAGAACATGAGTGAGCAAGAAGAGTAAGATATTAGTAGTTCAGGATTGTGAAAGTAATCTTAAACGTTTTCTTTCTGAAAGTTGCGAAAATAGAAAAAGACGGGATTTGGTTACAAGAATTCCAAAAGTTGTAAATCGCTCTAACATGATTTGGCCATATGGAAACATGTATGTAACATATTTTTCAAAACGATGGAGGTTTTCTTTCAGAAAGTGGCGGGCTGAAAATATTAATAGCACAAAGGAGTGTAAGCTATTCATAGGACATCCTTCGACGTCATGGAAAGTAAGTTAATTTTTATGACTTTTAAATTCAGATTTCTTATGTTGTATGGGTTTTTTAAACACAATCATTTTGATTGTGTTTTTTTTTCCCCGCTGTTACATGATGAATACCTTAAAGTCACTGTTTTAGTGAAAATTGATACATTCTGAGAACAGCAAAAATAAACCATTTAACATGTATAATTAATTCTCTACTTTTTGTACTTATGATATACATTTAGAAATGTGAGGTAGATATGGAGAAACTGAGGCTTCTGTAAGTGTCAAAGTTAATGCTTACAGTGCTGCACTTCTGGGTACTGTTTTTTTTTAAACCTGAATAGGCCTCACCTCAAACAAACCTCTGGAAAGGACACATCTTATTTGCATCCTAAAACAATTATTTAAAATGTTAGAGACAATTTTATGATGGCTTTACATCTCTTTTGCGCTGCCATTGCATCACTATTGTGAGACATCAGCAGTGCAAAAGATGCACCATGTTCCAAAATAGGCCTCACTTCATCAGCATCAAGATACTGTTTGTTTAAAATATATATCTTTAGGACTGTGTAGGGGACGTAGAGAAGCAGAGGCTTCTGTAAATATCAAAGTTGTTGAAAAACTGTTTGTTCTTGAACCTTTTCCCTTGTCTTTTCTAATTTTTAGATACATGTTTTAATATTTTTGAAATGTTTGTTCTCTCTTTCACAGATTGAAAGTATGAAAAAAGAATTGAAAAAGTTAACAAGAATTATAAGGTAAATGTTTTCTACTCTTTTCGTTACATTTCAATCACATTCACCTACTATAGGGCTTCAGACTATATAGCTTTAAACAAAGATTATTTAAATGTGCAAATTTGGAGCTGTGCCCGTGGGTTTTGGTTCAATACACAAGTGCATTGACCTAAAATGCGTGTGCACATTACCAAATCGCCGTCTGTTTCCTCAGGCGTACTCCTCACACACCTTTGAAGTGAAGTTTAGCTTCACTATAAACGCCCCGGCTGCTTTACCTTCTCATTCTACTGTCCCCGCTTCGTCCCCTCTCCTGTCTGCCGTGTGCATTTCTCCTCTCCCCCCCTCATAGTAACGTCACTCACACACGCAACGCCATTCACACACGCAACGCCATTCACACACCCAACGCCACTCACACACACAACGCCACTCACGCACACAACGTCACTCACACACACTATGCCATTCACACACGCAATTCATCCACGCAATGCCACTAATCCATGCAATACCACTCATCCTCGCAACACCAATAATCCACACAACGCCAATTATCCACGCAATGCCTCTCATCCACACAACGCCACTCATCCATTTACAAAACCAAAAGAACAAACTCTTCTATTGTGAAACCTATTGCATTTTCAATGCTTGATTCTTTCACTTCCTTATGTATTTTTTTTCCACAATTATATCCTCTTCCTTCTTTTCTTAGGTAAATAAATCTATTAAACACCATTTCTGGTTTAGTCCCTATAGCTGTCTTTCTTTTAACATTACTCTCTGTTTTCTTCCCTTGTACTTACTCCTTTATTTTATTTTTTTTAAATTGGGGTTAGCTCCCGGTTCGCGAACCGGCGAGCGAACCGGAAAGCGAACTAAAAAAAACCAGCCTGCCAGAGTGTTACACATTCTAGCAATTTTTGTAAAAAGGGGAGGTAGTTCTGAAAAGAACTTTTTTTTAAATTTTTTTGTTGTTTTATATATTTTTTTTCTTTTTTGAACATTATTTGTTTTTTTTGTATTTTTTGAACACTTTTTAGTTTTTTTTGTTTTTTTTCAAAGGGAAAGAACAAAAAGAGGCATTGAAAAGGGCTCAACAGGAGCAAAAAAAAAAATTCAAACTTGGGGCGTTTGGAGAATCGGTGTTTCTCGAATGCTAAATTAATTAATTTCACACTCATGTTTGCGCATGAAATTAAAGTCCCACAATGTAAGCAAGTGAGCTTCATATGGACAAAATTTCTTTGAATATTGGGCACTGTTTCGCTTGCCTCTGCAACTGTGAGAGAAATATCAGTAGATGTTCTGGCCACCGAAGTTGGGGGGTTCTCTTGTAGTTCACGCATCTCTGCCCGACTATAATTTAATGGATGCCACCTCTACATATGTCGGTGCATCGTGTGGTTTCCATAGCTGTACTTTTTATCAGTGCCCCTAGATAATTTATCTTTGCATATAAGGCACGTAGCATATTGTGCATTGACTTTTTTCTCTCCAGGTGGAATGGAAAAAAATTGCCAAATAAAGCTATTTTTGTGATGAGATACCCGGGGTAACTCTTTGACAAATCGTGGTGCCTCTTCTTCCTCTCCCTCTTCTGGATCTTCTTCCTCCTCTGGATTGCCAAGAAACTGTGCAGGTGGTCCTCTCTTCCTATGAGGAGATGGTGGTGGTGGTGGTGGGGGTGCACCAGCTGAAGCTACTATTGAAGCCATTTTTTAATCAGAGCAAATGATCAGGTCTTCCTTTCTCAAAGTTGAAAGTCAGAGTGAGAAAAAAGGTGGGGGCTTTCATCATTTGGGAAAAAAAATAGTTCTAAACCAATGAAAAGTGTTATTTTTAGGTCACATGACCTAGTCTTACATCATTAGGAAACCAAAAGTGAAATGAACCAATGAAAACATTTATAAACAAGTCACATGACCTGTTCCGCTCACGTTACGCGGTGCACGCCGTGCCCCGGATCGCTTCCGGTTCGCGGTCCGGAGCACTTCCGGGAGCGCTAACGCGGCGCGTCATAAGACATATTACGCGACAACGTGATATGTCGCGTTTCCGCGACGCGTCACGATGTTGATTTCTGATGCAGTAGTTGCGCAAACGGAACGTTTACCGGTTAGCGGACCGGGTCGCAGCATCAAATTGAGCTAACGGAAAGCTTCCCGGTTCGCGAACCCAAAAAATATTTTTTTTTAAATTAATCATAAACATATAAAATATAATTTGGGATATAAGGAAAAAGACATTTTACAGCTACAGATATTAGCATTTAAAAAACCATTGAAATTCAATGAAAAAACCATAGGTTATAGACCATATATAGTTAGGAATTAGCATTTACAAAACCATATTTTACTCACACAAAACCATTGAAATTTCATATATAGTTAGTTACCCTAACTATATATCGCGCACCCGCAATCCACTGCTGATGATGTCACATATTACATCATTCATGACATGGTCAGTGACATCACTGATGACATCACTGATGACATCTCAAATGACATCACTGATGACATCACTGATGACAACATCCAGTGACTGTATGTTTCTGTAAAGTTAAAATATGTCTTACATATTGAAGAATGAGTGGATGTATAAGTGTCTGGATGAAGGATTTAGTAGGTGCATGACTGACTGTATGAGTGAGTGATTAAATGTGTCTCACTGAGGGCATGAGTTAGTTACTTCATTGTCTTAATTTGAACATCAGTATGTCTGTTGTTCTGTAAACTGCTGCATGTGTTGATCAGGAACTATTTGAGTAACTATATGGGTTATTGGTTGGTTGCCCAAGTATTTGTATGGGAGACTGGATGTGTGTGTGGGTGGCTGGGAGGTGTATGACTCTGTGCATAGATGTGTGAGCAGTTGATTCACTAGATGTATGGGTTCAAAAGTGCGTGTGGAAACAGCTGTATGGGCGGTTGACTGTGTGCATGAGTGTATTGGTGAGTGAATGGATTTCTCAGTGCTACATGTCAAAGTAAGTGCATATGTAAAACACAGTACATGTGAGAGTTGACATATATAAATAACTGTGCATAAGAGCCAGTGAATGTGTGAGCGGCTGTGTGGATCATAGTGAACTTGTATGAGGGATTGTATAAGAGAGTAAATATGTGTTAGTATATGTTTGAATAAGTAAGGTGTGTATAACTGTATAGTTGAGGAAATGGAGGTGTGATTGATTCTTTGCATGACTGACTAGGTGTGTGAGTAACTCCATGGATGAGTGACAGTCTGTGAGTGTCTGTTTACACTGAGTGTATCTAAGGTTATATTAGAGTCTGAAGAGGTTCATTGTATTATCACATGAATGATGTCATCAGTGATGTGATTAGTAATGTCAAATGAGATGTCATCAGTGATGTCATCAGTGATGTCATTTGAGATGTCATCAGTGATGTCATCAGTGATGTCATTTGAGATGTCATCAGTGATGTCATCAGTGATGTCATTTGAGATGTCATCAGTGATGTCATCAGTGATGTCACTGACCATGTCATGAATGATGTAATATGTGACATCATCAGCAGTGGATTGAGGGTGCGCGATATATAGTTAGGGCAACTAACTATATATGAAATTTCAATGGTTTTGTGTGAGTAAAATATGGTTTTGTAAATGCTAATTCCTAACTATATAACTATATATGGTCTATAACCTATGGTTTTTTCATTGAATATATATATATATATATATATATATATATATATATATATATATATTCACTGAAAAAACCATAGGTTTCACACCAGTTATAGTTAGGAATTAGCATTTAAAAAACCTATTAAATTCACTGAAAAAACCATAGGTTTCACACCAGTTATAGTTAGCTGGAAATTTTACTGATATAAAACCATTGAAATTCCCACGTTATAGTTAGTCGGACTCACTATAACTTGCGCGTGCAATGCACTGCTGATGACATCACATATTACATCACTCATGACATGGTCAGTGACATCACTCATGACATCACTGATGACACCATCCAGTGAATATGTGTCTTTCTGAAAAATAAATATTAGTGAGTTATGTTTAAATATTTAAATACATATATTAGTGTTTCACTTTGTGTATAAGTGGCTACATGTGTTGGTAAGTAGCTACATGCGTATGTATATGGGTTATTTGATATTTTTATTAGTATCAGTATGAGTGTCTATATAGTTTGGTGGAGGTATTACTTAGCACATAGATGCATGAGTGACTGACTCTTTGTTTGTATGTGTTTTGAAGACAGCATATGTACAGGACTGTATGGGTGGATGAGTGTCTATATGTGTTTGTTAGTGAGTGAATGACTGTCTCACTAGTGTCTTTATCAGTAACTACATATGTTTTAATCTAGTATATATGAATATTGATGTATATAAGTGAGTATATGTGAGCGTAAGAGATTGTAAGATTTCCTGTTTAAATAAGTATGTGTTTCTATAAGTGATTGTTTAAGAGAATAAATATGTGTAATTTTCAATAGAAGTAAGGTGGAAGTGTGTGTATAACTCTATATTCAAATAAATCGTTGTTCAATAGTTTATTTGCACGTGTGAATATGTGTGTGAGTAACTTTTGGATGAATGTCGGTGTGTAACAGGATGTATAGGTGTATCACTTCATATGATGAGTGAGTATATGTATGAGTGACTATATAGAACTGTTGGTGAATGAGTGGATGTGTATATAGATAGTGGAATTACTGAATAGCTTGTTGTAACTGATATAGGTATCTCCTTTTTTTAAAAAATTTCAGTTTCTATTTTTGAATATGTGTCTCAAGGGTTACATTATAGTGAAAGGAGGTCTGTCAATATGTCACAAGGATGGTGTCATGAGTGATGTCACTGACCATGTCATGAGTGATGTAATATGTGATGTCATCAGCAGTGCATTGCACGCGCAAGTTATAGTGAGTCCGACTAACTATAACGTGGGAATTTCAATGGTTTTATATCAGTAAAATTTCCAGCTAACTATAACTGGTGTGAAACCTATGGTTTTTTCAGTGAATTTAATAGGTTTTTTAAATGCTAATTCCTAACTATAACTGGTGTGAAACCTATGGTTTTTTCAGTGAATTTCAAAGGTTTTTTTAATGCTAATTCCTAACTATAAGTTTCACTTTATAAATAAGACTGTTAGCACTCTAGTTGTTCTTTTTAACACTCTGGTACATTCTCTCATTGGGCTACAGTTGGGCTACATCTAGTTGAATTTTGGGCTACATTTTCAATTTTTGATCTCTGGTGGCCATCTTTGGGCTACATTGGGCTACTTTGGGCTACATTTGGGCTACATTTTGGCTCTAACATATATTAAGCCCAATGTAGCACAATACATATTTTTCTAAAGTTAATGTTTTTTACAAACCACTTCAGAATAGGGCTACCTGTCCCTACAATTATCCCAATTTTTTTTTTTTTAATTATTTTGGGGAGCGCTCCCGGAGCGCGCCCCGGGGAGCGCCCCGAAAAGCGTATTTTTACAAAGCGCCCCGGGGCGCGCTCCGGGGAGCGTCCCGTGAGCGCCAATATCGCAAACGAAAACATGATCGTGACGTATCGCGTAGCCGCGACCGCGTGATACGCACGGCGTAAGCGCACCCGGAAGTACTCGAGCGAATACGATCGCACAACGTAAACTTCCGACGCGCTTACGCTGCGCGACCCGGGGCGCGCCCCCGGGCGCGCCCCGGGCGCGTAGCGTAAGCGCGTCGGGTCATGTGAGCAGAAAATAACACTTTTCATTGGTTCATAACAGTTTTAGTTTCATAATGATGAAGCCCCTGGTCTTGTGACCTAAAAATAACACTTCTCATTGGTTCAGGACAGTTTTTTTTTCTAAATGATGAAAGACCCCACCTTTTTTCCTTATTCTGACTTTGTCCTTTGACTGAGGAAGACCTGTTTGTTGCTCTGTCTACTTTTTTGCTCTAAATAATGGCTTCATTAGTAGCATCAGCTGGTGCATCTGCCCCACCACCACCACCACAACAACCAAGAGGACCAGCTCCAAATTATATTGGTGGTCAAGAACAGGAGGAGGAAGAGGAAGAGGAGGAGGGGAGAAGAAGATGGCTGCCAGAAGAAAAGACACCTTATAAACCCAAACCACACTTTATTTGGCAGTTTTTTTCAATTCCAGAGGGGAAAAAAAAGGTGAATGCGCCCAAAGTGACTTGCCTCATCTGCAATGATGAACTTTCACGGGGCAACCCAAATAAGAAATATTCTTTTGGTAACTATACCATGATTCGGCACATGACAAGAAAGCATCCAAACAACTACTCTCGTGCAGAGTTCCGGGAACTGGCCAGTAACCTCCCCCATTCATCAAGGACCCCCTCCCAAAGAAACCAACCCACTTCCTCGGAACCAGAAACATCCGAGGTGATGCCTTGCATTCAGCCGAGATTTGCTGATTTTAAAATTACTTGCACTGCTTGTGGCAAGCTTATCTCCTATGGGGAACAAAGTGTGAAACTCATCGTCCTTGCAGGTGATAATCACAAGTGCCCCAAAAAGAAGTAATTTTTTGGGTTTTTTGTTTTTTTGCTCCAGTTGAGCCAGTTTCAATTCCCTTTTTTTGTTTCTCCCCCTAAAAAAATACAAAAAAAATATAAAACTGTTTTGAAAAGCCAAAAAAAGTTCAAAAAGTTCAAAAAACACAAAAAAAATATAAAACAACAAAAAGAAGAAAAAAAAAAGTTCTTTTTAGAACTACCTCCAATTTCTAAATCCAAACTTCATTTTTTAAAAACTCTGTCACCTTTTTTCCTCATAGTACGCTCCCCGGGCCGCTCCCCGGTGCGCGCACCGTGCGCTTCCCCCGCGCAAAACGAAAAAATATTTTAATTGCCCCGCGGGGCCCTTTTATAGCCCCCACATCAAACCTAGGGGGTCAAAGGGGTCTATCCCTGACGCCTTATGGTCAGTTCCCACTTTGTTTTAGCCACCTCTTATATCTCGATTTTACCGAGACACAAGATGGCGACCGCTCTGGACTGTTTCGAATGTTTACAGACACCCGAGAGCCAATCAGCTTTCCATGCGCACCTCGCGTCACGCGCCCGGAGCGCTCCCTGGTGCGCGCACCGGTGCGCTGCTATAGATATATATATTTTTTGGAACCTAATTTACTCAAAATCCACTGGAGCACATATCTTGAGACATAGCAAAGGCACATCGGGCTACCAGTCCCTACAATTTTGCCAAGTTTGGTGTAAATCCATTCAGCCGTTCGGGCTAAAAGTGAAATCGACCGCCCTATGGAAATTAACATGGGGAAAACGCGTTTTGGGACCCCCCTTTTATCTCGGCCCCCGCTTATTGTATCCCCCCCAAACTTTCAGGGAAGGACCGGAGCTCGACGAGGCCATTTTCATGAAATTTTCAGGCAGATTCGTCAACCGGTGCCAAAGTTATTCCAAATAGAATTTTGAGATTTAACATTGAAAAAAATCCTAACTATAACTACCTACTGGCGACCGCCAGTAGGTAATATGTATATATGTATATGTATATGGTTATAAATATATAGTTTTGACTTCTCTTCGTGTTTATCCTGCTTCCACCATTGCTTGTTGGCTTACCGAAACTTCAAAAATGGTTTCACTCCAACACAATCTCGAGGTCTTCACCACTGACAGACATTTATTGGGGTAGCTCCACTCCTGATGCTCATGCTCAGGGATTGTGGAATAGGTTACTTCGTTAAAAATGAGCACAGTTTACAATGTATTGCAACCTTCAGTTTTAGCTTCTCGTTCTAAATGTCAGTACTCCGTGTTCTAACATTGACACATTGCTCCGGGTGTCACAGCTGGAGGGTTTCAGGGGATAGTATTGAATAGGGGTGTCGATTTTGTGGATGTGTAGGAGGGCAACCACATTAAATCCTTCCTCACTCTTTACGTAGAATCCTCCCTAAATAGTTCCTAGTTCTATTGTTAAATTCAGCTCAGGCATCTCCTATCACGTTATCGGGGGTGCTAGCCTATTACTCTCTAGAAGTGCGACTCCTCATTTTTTTTTTTTTTTTTCATTTATTAAGCGCCTGGCTGCACAAAACTGTGTGTCCCCGCGCTGACTGCAAATGCAAACCATCTAGAGGAAGAGATCAGGCGAACGGGGATTATTTTTAGGGAAATAGGTGGGTTTTGAGTCTGGCTCTGAATCTTGTTTCAGATGGCTCCATACGTAGCTGAATTGGCAAGGCATTCCAGAACTTAGTGGCTAAATAACGGAAGGATTTTCCTCCCATCTTAGCTTTGATGATACGAGGGATTTGAAACAGCATCGTGCCTGCTGATCTGAGATTTTTGATCGGCCTGTGGATGGTCATGAGGCCTCTTAGATAGCTAGGGCCTTTATTTTGGGCAATGCGATGTGTGTAGCAGAGAGTTTTGAATATTATTCTGGGCTCTACCCGAGAGGTCTGGGTCAAGCATGACTCCGAGGTTCTTCACCTTCTTTGCAGGCACAGGTAGTTCTCCCAATTCGCTAGGCCACCAGGCGTGTGACCAGACGGAGGGATTCTTCCCTACAATCAGTACCTCTGTTTTATCTCCGTTTAAACGGAGGCAGTTGGCGTTCATCCATGACGCTATCTTTAGCATACAGTTTGAGAAGTTGGAGGCTAGGTCTCTACTGTCTGGCGGTATTTTGAACACCAACTGGGTGTCGTCAGCATAGCTGACAATGCCCACCCCAAATTCCTCTACAATGTGTGCCAGGGGTTCCATGTAGATGTTAAATAAGGTAGGGCTCAGGCTTGAGCCCTGTGGAACCCCATGGCTAACATTGCGAGGTGATGACTTGAAGGGTGGGCAGTGAAGTTGGAAAGTTCTATCAGAGAGGTATGATTTGAACCAATTGAGAGCAGAGTCTTTAACTCCCATGTCTGAGAGCCGAGACAGCAGCGTGGTGTGCAGCACGGTGTCAAATGCTGCACTTAAGTCCAATAGGACCAACGCTGCTGTCTCTCCCTCATCCACCAGTTTTCGAATCTGTTCGGTGGAGAACAGAACGGCTGATTCCGTTGAATGGCCTGCTCTAAACCATGATTGGGAAGGGTGGAGGAGAGATTCTTTCTCCAAAAACTCCATGAGTTGGAGATTGGCCACCTTTTCTATGATCTTAGCACAGAAAGGGAGAAGCGAAATTGGTCGCAGATTTTGAAGCTGGGTAATTGGGATGTTCGGTTTCTTTTTTAGTGGTATTACCTGGGCAGATTTCCAGTTTCTCGGGACAATGCTATCACGGAATGAGGTTGTGATCATGTTGCTTATATGATCCAGTAGTACGCTTTCCATAACCGCTTTGTACTGTTCCGGAGGGCAGGCATCCATAGGGGAGCCTGAACCAATGGTGTTTATGATGTTCAACAGTTCCTGTTTGTTGGGGGTCCTGAAATTGGTGAACTGGGGTTTATGGGGGCAGACGTCGAGAGTTTCTGCCTTATTATTATCTGACCTGGTGCTGCTGGTAAATGTGGCATGAATATTTTCTACCTTTTTCACAAAGAAATCGGCTATTTGTTCACATATCTCTGTGGAGAAGGTGTCTTTAGTATCCAGACGGGATAGTGTGGTGATTTCTCTATAGATACCGAAGAGTTCTTTGGTGGGGTTTTTAGCTTCCATTATTCTGCATTTGTAATGACGACTCTTTTCTAATCGTACCAATTTTTGGTATTCTTTCAGCTCGGTTCTATACTTTTCTTTGAGTTCTGGGGTGTAGTCTTTCCTCCACATTCGTTCGGTGGATTTACATTGTGCTTTAGCCTTTTTCAATTTTTCAGAGAACCAGGGGGCATTTTTAGTTTGTCGAGCTGGGGGCTTGGTCGTCCAGGGAGCAATTTTGTCCAATGCTTTTGTTAGCCATGATTCAAAGTTGTCCCATACCTCCTGTAGGGAAGCGCCTGCTGCCAGGGGGTGTTCGGTAAGTTCCTGCAGCAGCAATTCAGGGGTGAATTTTTTAAAATTACGGCGTCTGTAAGGGGGATTATTCGCATGTGACTTGGTGATGACGTTTTTAGCTACTCTAAATGGCACCATACTGTGGTCAGACCATATCAGTGGAACTGGTGGGGAAGTTTCAATGCTCTTATAGTTCGTAAATATGGGGTCTAATAAATGCCCTTGTTGATGCGTGGGTAGGATGGATAGGAGCTTCAGATCGATAGCATTGAGAGCATTCAAAAGGAGTTGAGCTTCCTTGGAGTGGCTATCCTCTAGATGGATATTAAGATCGCCCAGTATGATGATATTTTTATGTCTAACGGCTAATTGAGTGGCCAGTTCAATAAGTTGGTTACAAAAGGATGTTGCAACTCCAGGGGGTCTATATATTAGTAATCCCGTAATGGTATTGGTGGTGTCTAATTTAATAGTGAATCTTCCGCATTCAGTGTCCGTGGATTTTTGGTTCAGTTAAAGTGCACTCAGTCATTTTTATAAATTATTGCCAGTCCTCCCCCCCGTTGTTTCTGGCGGTCGATTCTCAAAAGGCAATAATTATTCGGTATAGCCTCTAAGATCTCCGGGGAGGAGGCTTCCTCTAACCATGTTTCAGTAAGAAACACGATAGCATGATCTCCATTTATCAGCAGGTCGTGAATTTCAGTTTTGTGCTTAGGCATGGATCTGCAGTTCAGTAGTATCATGTTTAAGTGCTGAGTTTTGTTTGAGGTAGAATTAATATTGGGAAGTAGTTGGTGGCATATATTGCATTGTGCGGGTAAAGATAACGGGTCTATAGCATGCAAACAATAGGATGATAAAGGCTTACCAAGATTCAGCAGGTATGCTTTAGTGTATTGATACCGCGGACTCTGATTGTTAAGAGGTGGCATAGGTGATTGGGAGGCCGATCTATGGAGTCCTGCCCCTAGCCCCGTCCGGTCGCGGACGGGCGCAGACGGGCAGGACTCTGGCTCATGGGTCCCATACTTGAAGAGGTATATTACAAGTATATAGGACATTGGTCAGTCACTTACTGTGTACATGTCTTGAGCTTGAAGACACGTTGGGAGGGTTGACTGGGTCTTCTTGTAGAGGAGGAATGGAGGCAGGCATGCATGACGTCATGCCCTTTGGCAATAACTGCCTGGCTATGCCTTATTTAGGTGCATTACCTACACTGTACATATCACATGCCCAGGCGACTATGGCAAGTGCAGAAATGTTCGGAGCCCATTTGCACCAGATCCTGGGACGACATGGGAGATTTTATTCCCATGGTCTGGGGTTGCCTCATTATTTAAGGATATTTGCTTAGTATATTTAAAACACTTTAGAAGGTGCTGGGTTTTCCGGATTGAGGCCTCCTCTAAAGTTGCCCTACTCTGGATCCTAGATGACTTGGAAGGCGTGAGCAAATCTTTGTGGGTGAGGGAATGCTATTGACTAAAAGGGACATTGTTAAATACTGGTAGAGGCCAGATGCCCACTCCCCTTAGAGACTGGAGAGCAGGCATAGAAAATTGTGCTAAGCTGGAAAAGCCCTTCCATGTAGCACCCGGATGCCCAAAGAAATATTCAAGCATATGGGGCAGATGGTGGTCGTACAATGGGATGGAGGTTGCGAATAGTTAAGGAGGGGCAGAGGGTGATGATGGGGTTTGGGTATTTCCTTGGACGACTCATGAAGGTTCCCCTCGAGGGCCTGCATTCTGTGTACTCT
This sequence comes from Lissotriton vulgaris, assembly GCF_964263255.1. Taxonomy (NCBI): domain Eukaryota; kingdom Metazoa; phylum Chordata; class Amphibia; order Caudata; family Salamandridae; genus Lissotriton; species Lissotriton vulgaris. The sequence goes on from NC_141689.1 coordinate 1,314,697,787, forward strand.
ATTTGTGCTGTTATTAAAAATCTAATAAAATGTGTTTTTTTTAAAAATATTGACACTAACCCATTCTCCACCCATAAGCATTACCCTAATCCTGAAGTCCTCTTTCCTTCCTTTGATCACATTTCATAACAAGCATAACTGTTAATTTTCAGTTCCTTATTTCTAAATCCCCATCATTTTTTTCCCCAGCCTGCCTGCGTTAGGCTTCGACTGGCTCCTATTCTCTCCCTGATTTATTATTTTCCTTAGCTTCTCCTTTCTTATCCATCTCGGGCCCCTCATTCCTTTTAATTGAACTCTCTCCATTCGTTTACTTCCAGTGACAACACATATAAACACAATAACATGCCACCACCCTTCCAAAATTACTACAATATTATGTATCAGAGAGGATGGAAGGGTTTTTATTATCAGGGAATTAATGGTTAGCTTGTACAGTAGGCAGCTTTGCGGTATCTGGGCAGCTTCCTACATCGGATGCCACCGTTTTGCTTCTTTGTCCCTTCCCCAGTTCATGCATGGCGAGGGCCTTTTCCTTCCCTCTGCCTGGGGCCTGCTTTGGGGAAGGGCCTCTCCTGACACTCTTGCTTGGTGGAAATGGATGGTTTATTGAAAGCAAGCAAATCTCACAACAATGTATTTCAAGCTTTGACTTTAGCCACACATACTAAATCAACATCCTAGCGTTAAAATTCTAGCCCACCCCTAAACATTGATCTATTTACTTTCAGTTCCCATAGCATTAAGGAGCAACTGACCTCCATGCATTCTGCTCAGTCATGCCATACCACCTTTAATTGCTTCTTATCCAAACCCAGCTCCTACCCGTACGATTGTCTTGTAGCATGTTCACTGGCCTGCTTTACATTGGAGTGTCCATATATCCAGATTTTGTTTACTGTGCTTCCCTTCTCGCCACATTTCTGTTGGAAACAAAATACCATTATTGTGTATATGCCACCAAGAGCCCCGTATTCCTCACATGCCCTTACACCATTCTAGACTTTCAACTACACAGCTTCCTCATCCTACACTCCCCCATGCCCTTTAAGCTTCAGTTACCACACCAATCTTTAACAAGTCTTTCCAAAGTTGTCCAGTGGCTTGCTTTGTCGCAAGCACATCCTCAGTAGTCTCAAACCAATGTATCTGTTACCCATCTGCCATTTTTGTGTATGAATGGCCTACCAGCCATCTGCTCTCTAGCAACCATGTACAATCTATATGGGCCCACTAGGCGCACCACTTTCTTCCCTGACATTCAACTTCACAGATACCCTTTCCCTTTGGTCTATCGTGCACATATGCACTCCAAAGTGAAGACTGACCACATCCAGTTTCAAGCTCTCCATGACCAAACTGGCATAACCCTTAGCTCCTGTCACCTCCACATTTTTAAATGTACCAAAGAACATAACATAGAAGATTTCTTGGTACAAGAGATATTCTGAGGCAAATTGATTCAAAGCTCTCACAAGCCTCAACATTCTTCCAACACCTCCACGGCTATATGTCTCCTCTTCTCCTATTTCCTACTCCTCTCCTTCGCCCATCCGACCATTATTATCACACAAACTTCCAAACTTCCCATCATCCCCTTTTTGTTTTGTAGCCACATAAGCATTCTTCATCTTCTGAGCTATGATTAATGGCAACAGTCTTTTGCCACCAAGGACATCACAAAAGCTATTATGTCCACGCTTCTCTCTGATATTTCTGCTCTGTCTCTTCTCCAATGCTCCTTTCTTCGGAAACTCTATCCAAACCTGACAATACGAATATTTCAAGGACTGAAAAAGAGAACATTCAGCTAAATGTATCATTTTCTCCTCCTAGTATCTGCATCTCCTCTGGTACTGTCTCTCTATGTGAGTCTGTTACCGCAGCAAATTCACAGAATCTCATCCACTGACATTAGGAGAAAGCACCCACTGCTTCATTTGCCAGACCTGATATATCCCTGCCTCTAAAGATGACATTCCTATGCAAACAACTCAATACCAACTCTCAAGAGCCATAATAACCACTGGTCACTGGCCGACAACCTATTTATCACTCTCGCCACCGCTTCATTGTTATTGCCAAATGGTATTCTCATGTTTTCCAAGTCCTGTCCCGCAATCTTATTTCCAAATGTACTAGAAAGAATTTTAATAAAACAATGGTCTGGTTGTATCACATCCAATCTTCGGGCCACCTTCACGGCAAAACACCCTGCACTAATTGCAAACGAAAATATGTCAAGCATACAAATGACAGGGTTTGCTTGCAGCCGCATTGTTACTCAATTGTAGCTAACTCAGAAAGTAATACAAGCCATCAAGTCCTGACTTTTCCCTTTCGCAATCTGGTATTCTGTTTTATGGTGTTGTTGCTCTTTTCAGGGCAAATGCCATTTGGCTGCAGAATTTCCTTCTTGGAGCAACTACTTTGAAATGCAAAGTTCTGATTACCTAGAACCGGCTGTACTTTTCTCTAATTACACTTACTCAACCTTATTACCTCATGCAGCAGTCTCCTCAATTCCCCTAATCTTTTCTCTAGTAATCTGGACTCCATGGTCACTGAATCAGTTACTAGGAATGTAATGCCCGTCCCTCTGTGTTCTCTGGAGTCAAAGGCTTTCCAAAGTCTTAAGTCACGTGCTCAAACACATTCATAAGTTATTTTTTATTTTGATCTCCTTCCTACCTACCGATAAAGTATTAATGTGGTGTGGCACTTGCTCAGATACCACTGCCTTCTCTATAACTCACTCATGAAAAAAGCTGCACATCTAAAACAATTGCACATGACACAGAGCCGCCTATGGTCTGTGTTATGTATGATTATATCTGCCCTTTAAACTGTATCCCTAAAAGATGGAAATCATCTCGGAACACCAGGAGTAGTCTGAATATTTAATCTATGTTTGCCTTGCCCACCCCAACTCCCCTCCTGTAGTTTATTCATCAATGCTTCATTAATGGTTGAGTATGTAGTCATTCAGTGACCCTCTCTCTGGTCATGACTGTTAGTAGCTCAGTCTGATTTCTACCTAGCTTGTTCAGTGGACAATCCTTAGAGCAGATATAGTTAGGCTTGGGATCGCGATCTACTCAAAGGGGCTCACCATCCTCCCAGCCAGAACTTCTCCATGTAACTTGTTCTGCAACACAATTGATATGACTACAAATTGTCTGTAAAGCAACTGATTCAGGGACCATTACACTATCAAGAAGCCTGCAGTAAATCCTTCTCACAATTTCGCTGCATCCTATTCAAATATAATTTCAATCTATTCCCCCCGGTTTTACTGGTCTACAGGCTCTTGATCAAAACTCCTTGTTGAGCCCCTTTTCTCCAAAATCCACATCTCTCTCCTCGTTCCTCGTCCAATAAAGTTTAGCAGTAGGTGTTTCCCGTTGCGCTTCGACCACTCCTGTCTGAATTTCCATGTTATACAGTATTAGCTTTGTTAAAATTCCAGTAAGCTCCTATTCTTCCGCTCTTATTTTGGCTTATCATAGAACCTAAGAGGGATGGCTTTCTAGGAAATTTCCTTACACCCCTCCTCAACATCGTCAATCCTTCTCTCAGCCGACAACCTTTGACTGAGAAAACCCTGCCGGCGTCTGCCCCGCCATTCACCTAGTCTTTTTAAGAAAGATCATGGAGATAGTAGGCTCAATCCAATCACTGGCAAACATAAAAAAGAACAGGTTTTTGCAAGTCTACTGGTTTCAGCCCAAACTGTCCATCACAGACAGCTTTTCTATCCACAGTGAGCTCCAAACATGCACAGATCCAATCATGGCTCTTTCCTGTGAACCTAGACAGATTCACCTCCAGCTGACTACCAGTGCATAATTAATTGGATTCGCCTTCGACACAGAACTCACCATTAAACAGCATTTCACTAAGAAAACCAAGACAGCTTGGTATCCAGTCTGTCTCCTCATGAAAGTGAAAACCTTCCTTCTTGAAATAAGCTTCAAAATAACAGTGTCTGCTCAGGTTCTCTCACCCCTAGATGGAGGCAATGTTCAGCTACATGATCCATCAGGCATCCCTAAAGAGCATTCTGCACACTTCAGCATGTTTCATCAAAGCCCATAGGAAGTATGACCATATCTCCCCTGCACTGAAGGACCTTCATGGTCGTCCCCCCTCGCTCCCTCCGATCAAAGATCCTGACACCTCCCACAATGCTGCACCTCTGATCAAAGATCCCTTCCCCAGTGGCAGACAACCCTCCCACTCATGCCCCTCCTCTAGTCCCAACCTGCCATCCAGGAGCGAGCCTCACCCCCAAGCTCAGTCTCCCCTCAGCACCACCTCGCTCCCAGGCCACACGAGGCCTAACCCTCGTCATGAGCCAGTACTACCCCTGCTCATGACTCCTTCCAGAGTCATATCAGGCAACTTCCCCCCAATAGCCATCCTGTTTGCGACCCTCCAGCAATGCTGCCATAGACTCGCTACCTCCCACAGTGGATATCACGAAGCAGCGCCTAAACCTCCTGGAAACTCAGCTTGAAATCCTGATCCGAGGCCTGAACGAAACTTTATCCAACCTGGTCACGATCCGAAAGCCCACCCAGCCGCCCACAGCACCGCCTACTCTCACCTATCCCAAGCATGCCAAGGTATCGCCCTCCAGTGGGTCTCCTGCCTCCACCCCCAGACCCTGGCCTTCGACCAACAAACTGGATACTGAAAATCGCTCTGAGAGATCCAGAAGAGCAAAAACCACACTTCCTCTCGGGAAGCGGCATACCTATCCTCAACCTATGACTCTCCCTCTAATTCCTCCTCCAAATCTATGAACCAAGTAATTACGGGAGTCAGTAGAGACCACCAAAAGACCCTAGACACCCAGCCCACCTAACCTCTCTTCCCAGAGCCCCATCTACTAAGAATCCGAGCAAAGAAGGGTCCCCCATGAACTGCATGCTCCTAAACTGCAGATCGGCCTCTAAACATGCAACTGAACTAGCAGAAGCCATCCTCTCTCATGACATAGACAGAGCATTCATCACGGAGACCTGGCTCAACAATCTCTCTTACCCCAGCATGGACATGCTGGTGCCTCCCGGATTCACAATGATCAACAAAGACCGACAAGAGCAAAGGGGAGGGGGCATAGCTATCATTCACAAGAACATCATCTCCATCAGGGAAATTGCATCCTGCCTGTATAGCACCTTTGAGTGTCTCTCAGTCAACATCAAGACATGGGATAACAGGCCATCAATTTGCCATCTCCTCTACCACCCTCCGGGCAACTCCTCCGAATTCCGGGAACACCTTTCAGACTTGATTGAACATTGTGCACTCGGTACCTCAAACAATATAATTCTAGGCGACCTCAATCTAAGATCGAATGAAACAAAAAAACTGCTCATTCAATCCCTAAACAACCTCCTACTAGAAAACAATCTGACCCAACACTGCTCAGAAGAAACTCACCACAGAGGAGCAACACTCGACGCAAGTATTGCCGAAAGCAATGCAATCACCATTTACCACATCCTCCCCGTAGACTGGTCCGACCATCACATCATCCTTTTCGGCATTAACCAAACGGTCCTAACTCAACACCCCAAACAGGACCCCCCCCAAATGAGTTAAGAACACAGCTCAGATCCCTTGAGCTGCACTAGAAGTAAAAATAAGCTTTCTCCTCCCCAACAGCACAGATCACCTCTCAACTATTGAACTCACCTCTCTTTACAACTCCAATATGACGCTCACCCTAGACAGCCTCTGTAACTAAAAAAAATCCAGGAGCATTCCATCCAGATCAATCAATCAATCAATCAATCAATTCATTTATAGAGCGCGCTACTCACCCGTGAGGGTCTCAAGGCGCTGAAAGGGGGGGGGGGGTGCCGCTACTGCTCGAAATGCCGGTCTTGAGATGTTTCCTGAAGGTGAGATGGTCCTGGGTCATTCGTAGGTGTGCGGGGAGGGAGTTCCATGTCTTGGCTGCCAGGTAGGAGAACGATCTTCCTCCGGCTGTGGTTCTGCGAATCCGTGGGACAGTGGCGAGGGCGAGGCTGGCGGAGCAGAGTTGGCGGGTGGGAGTGTGGAACCAGAGGCGGTTGTTGAGGTATTAGGGCCCATGTCGTGGAGCGCTTTGTGTGCGTGGGTGAGGAGCCTGAATGTGATCCTCTTGTTGACGGGGAGCCAGTGCAGGTTTCTCAGGTGGGCGGATATGTGGCTGTGGCGAGGGATGTCGAGGATGAGTCGTGCGGAGCGTTCTGTATGCGTTGTAATCGTTTCTGAAGATTGGAGGTGGTTCCTACGTATAGGGAGTTTCCGTAGTCCAGTCGGCTGATGACGAGGGCCTGGGTGACCGTCTTTCTGGTTTCGGTTGGGATCCACCGGAAGATCTTTCGGAGCATGCGCAGGGTGTTGAAACAGGATGACGAGACGGCGTTGACTTGCTTGGTCATCGTGAGGGAGGAGTCCAGGATGAATCCCAGGTTGCGTGCATGGTCCGAGGGAGTCGGCGCGGAGCCCAGTGCTGAGTGCCACCAGGAGTCGTCCCAGGCTGAAGGGGATTGTCAGAGGATGAAGACTTCCATCTTGTCTGAGTTCAGCTTCAGGCGGCTGAGCTTCATCCATTCTGCGACGTCTTTCATTCATTCTTGTAGGTTGGTTTTGGTGGTGGCTGGGTCTTTGGTGAGGGAGAGTATCAGCTGGGTGTCGTCGGCGTAGGAGATGATGTTGATGATGTGTTTGCGTGCAATGGTAGCGAGGGGGCTCATGTAGATGTTGAAGAGGGTTGGGCTGAGCGAGGAGCCTTGGGGTACGCCGCAGATGATCTCAGTGGCTTCTGAGCGGAAGGGAGGGAGGCGTACTCTCTGGGTTCTGCCGGAGAGGAACAAGGTGATCCAGTCCAGGGCCTTTCCTTGGATCCCTGTGTTGAAGAGACAGGTTATTAGGGTAAGATGGCATACAGTGTCAAAGGCGGCCGAGAGGTCCAGGAGGATAAGGGCGGTAGTTTCTCCGTTGTCCATCAGGGTTCTGATGTCGTCGATGGCTGCGATGAGGGCAGTCTCGGTGCTGTGGTTGGCTCGGAATCCGGACTGGGATGGGTCGTGCAAGTTGTTTGCCTCGAGGAAGGCAGTCAGCTGTTTATTGACGGTCTTCTCAATGACTTTGGCCGAGAAGGGGAGCAGAGAGATGGGGCGGAAGTTCTTGAGGTCTCTGGGGTCCGCTGTGGGTTTCTTCGGAAGGGCGTTGATTTCTGCGTGCTTCCAGCTCTCTCACGGAAGGCGGATGATGCGAACGAGATGTTTATGATGTTCCGGAGATGGGGTGCGATGATGGTGTTGAAGATATGATGGGGGCATGGGTCCGAGGGGGAGCCGGAGTGGATGGAGTTCCTGACGCTGGTGGTGTCTTCAGTGCTGATGGGGGCCCAGGCACTGATGGTGGTGGTGGGGGGGCATTGGTTCTGTGACTGGAGGCGGGGTCTGGGGTCCGAAGCTGTTGTGTATGTCTGCGATCTTTCAGTGGAAGAACGTGGCGAGGGAGTTGCAGAGTTCTTGTGATGGTGTGATGTTGTTGTTGCTGGCGCTGGGGTTGGAGAGCTCTTTGACGATGCTGAAAAGTTCCTTGCTGTTGTGGGTGTTTTTGTCTAGTCGCTCTTTGAACGATGTTCTTTTGGTGGTGCGGATCAACTGGTGGCGTTTTTGAGGGCTGTCATGTTTTCTGAAGTCCGATTGTGGCGCCAGGCTTTTTCGAGGGTCCGGCAGGATTTCTTTGATTCTTTGCGGGCGTCTGTGAACCATGATGTTTTCCTGTTGCCGGTCTTGCCTGGGGGGTTCTTCAGTGGAGCGAGGGCGTCAGCGCAGTCGGTTATCCATTGTGCGAGGTTGTGGGCTGCGTTGTTGGGGTCGGCGGTGTCGGCTGGCAGGTTCTGGCTCAGTGATGAGAAGAGCTGGTCTGTGGTGATTTTGCTCCAGTATCTGCGGGGGATTTGTTGTGCGCGGTGGTGCGATGTATTCTTTTTGAAAGTAAAGTGGATGCATCTGTGGTCGGTCCAGTGCAGTTCTGTGGAGTGGCTGAAGGAGACGTGGTTGCTGGTGGAGAAGATGGGGTCGAGCATGTGGCCAGCGAGGTGGGTGGGTGTGTCCACCAGTTGCCTGAGTACGAGGTTAGCCAGGTTGTCGAGCAGGGTTGTGGTGTTGTTGTCGTTGTTTTTCTCCAGGTGGAAGTTCAGGTCCCCTAGGAGGATGTATTCTGGTGAGGCTAGGGCGTGCGGGCTGATGAAGTCGGCGATGGATTTGCTGAATTGTGTGCGTGGGCCTGGGGGTCTGTAGATGAGCGTTCCTCTCAGGGTGTTCTTGGGGTTAGTGTATATTTGGAAGTGTAGGTGTTCGGCGGCAGAGAGTGTGTCTTCGGCGTTGGTCGTGACGTTGATGGTGTTCTTGTAGATGATGGCGATTCCTCCTCCGGTTTGGTTGATGCGGTCCTTCCGGGTGATTTTGTAGACGTCTGGGATGGCTATGGCAATGTCTGGGGCCGAAGACGCGTTCATCCAGGTTTCCGTGAGGAAGGCGACGTCTGGTGTTGTTGAGTCGAGGAGGTCCCATAGTTCGACGGCGTGCTTGTGGACGGAGCGTGTGTTGAGGAGGATGCATTTGAGGTGGTTGTAGTTGTTGCTTGGTCTGGCGGGGGGGCAGGCTCAGAGGCAGGTGAATTTGCAGGCTTGACAGGTGAAGGGTCCATGGGCGTGTTTCATGGTGGCTCGGTAGCAGGCGGGCGGTCGTCTGGTGCTGAGTGCGTGGAGGGTGACGGAGTCGTACCTCAGTCAGGTAATCTGGCTTCAGCCACTGACATCAATGAAGAAAGAAGACATCTAAGTGCCTCAGAAAGAATCTGGGGGAACAATCCCACCGCCCTCCATCACGATCAACTCCAAGCAGCCTGCAGGAACTACAAAAAGCACATTAAAAACAAAAAGACATCTTTCTTTTGCTCCACACTAGACACCGCAAAAAAACGACCCAAATAGCTCTTCAGTATCGTCAGGAATGAAACCTCTAAGCAAATGACATCCTCAACTCAGCATCCAATGAACGCGGTGAAAACTTTGTCCTCCTTTTCAATGACAAAATTGCTAAGATCGACCTCGCATTTGGCTCAAATCTCATCCCCTCCGCCACGATCCAGGCATCTGAATCAAACGATTGCGCCTCTTTAAACCCCCCAAAACAATGGTCTTCCTTCACTCCCATTCAGGAAGCAGAGATAATCAAACTAATCTCCAACGCTAAACCCTCATCCCACGCCCTGGATCAGCTACCCCCCCCCCCCCCCCCCAATTGACCAAGGACTTGAAGCTCATCCTAGCTCCGCTATGGTGCAAGATCATGAACAGCTTACTGAGCTCAGGACTGCCTAAAAGTTGGCCAAGTCACTCCACTGTTGAAAAAGCCAGGTCTAGCTAATGAGGATCTAAACAACTTTAGACCGGTATCGAATTTACCTCTTCTGTCCAAAATCCTGGAAAGATGTGTACTGCCTCAGCTGACCCAACACCTGGACAACATCAATCTCCTAGACCCCCACCAATCTGGCTTCAGAAAGGGCTGCAGCACAGAAACCGCAATCCTTAATGTCATAGATGATCTACACAAGTCACTTGACCCGGACCAATGCTGCCTTCTCATCCTCCTAGACCTATAGGCCGCCTTCGATACAGTCGATCACAAACTACTCATCAAGACTCTACAAGAAAGGGCTGGTCTTGAAAAGACGGTCCTCCACTGCTTCTCTTCCTTTCTCCACAATCGCTCACAAAAAATTTAAATTAAAAACTACGAGTCCGACCTTCACCCCGCCAACAGCGGTGTTCCACAAGGATCAGTGCTCTCCCCTCTGCTTTTCAACATTTACATTGAACCCCTTACCACTCTACTCAGGAAATCCAACATCCCTTTCCACTATACGGGGATGACACACAACTCTATCAGGAAACCTCCTCGATTGCTGACATCAGAGACCCAACGCCACGCTCAGAAAGGTACAATACTGGCTCTCAAATAATCACCTGAAACTCAATCAAGAGAAAACGGAAATACTCCTCATCTCCAACAAGGATGAAAACCCACAAATCGCAGAATGGCTCAAAGCTATTGATGCCCTCAATGGCAACCTCATCCTGGTGGATTCGGTAAAATCTCTAGGTATCACCTTAGACCCGAAACTGGACATGAAAAAACATAGCTCAAGATCTGCAAAAAAGTGCCTTCCTCAATATGAAATTACTGTACAAAATAAAACCCTTCCTCCCACCCGAAGACCTTCAACAAGCCACCCAAGTACTGGTGCTCTCCAGAATTGATTATGGGATTGCAGCCCTGACTGGGACAGCAAAATCCCACCTCGCCCCCCTGAAAACAACCTTGAATGCAGCAGCTAGAATGGTCACTGGAACTAAGAAATTTGATCACATCTCCCCTGCACTCAAAGAACTCAAATGGCTCCCAATTGAGTTGAGAGCTAGCTTTAGAACAGTCTGCATCAGGGCCGGACTGGCTACCGGCCATTTTGACATTCTTGTTGCGTGCTTATCTAGGTTCCTGATCGATACTGTGACCTTATGCCCCTATTCGGCTATAAACCCATTTATTCCCTATATTGGCATAACCGTTCAAGTGCGATTTTCTGAAAAGTCATCTCTGGCCTCACACGAACAGAGCCACATTCCAGCATGACTCTCTGCTACTTCCTTTGCGACCAATTAGTGCAATGACAGAGCAGCAGTCACTATCTGATATTCCTAGATAACACTCCGAGTTCTTCAACAAGATAAAAACTTAGCAAACCTGGAAATCCCCGCTTGCTATGTTTTGATTAGTAATGGAACTCTAATGAGCAACTGATAACTGTCACTTCCTAGTGACATCTTTAATTGACGTCTTATGTCCAGCAAACTTGCGTCAAACCCGGCACCTGTCAGGTATAAATATTACCAACGTTGCCTTAAGCAATGTGAGCTGTGAGCTACAAGCTACTGTTGCTGATGCTGGCTGCCTGCATGACCCTGTGTTGGTAAATCTAGCACTCTGTCGCTGCAGCCTGCTATCCTGTGGTGGTGAAGCTGCTGATTACCATTATCGCCGCTACAGCGCGAACTATGGTGCAGTACGCTTAAGGAGCTGAACAGCCGTCCTCTGCGAAGACATCCAGCAGATTCCAGCTGCCCGCGGACGCTGTCCCCCCTCCTTCCTCGACGCGCTGAGGAGAGCCGCTGCCTTTCTCGTGCAGAGAAATCCAGTCCCGGCGCTTCCGGTTTACCCTCGCGGGTGACTGGGATATCGAGAGAGACCCCTGAAGGAGATACCAATCCTCCATCATTCTATTCAGAGGTATGGTGTTGACTAAACCCTTAGACGAGAATTCTCGAAACAAACCTTGGCAAAACCAACTTAACTTAAGCTACTTACTTACTCCCCTTTTCACGTGTTAGGCTTAGGTCAGGCACACTGGGGTAGGCTTAGTTAGAAGCACCAGTTGAGTATGTTAGTCTAATGTATATATGACTGTATATATGTTTTATTACTTTTAAACCATTGTATGGCTAAGAAACCATATCAATGCTTTTACAGTTCTATTTCGCAATACTTATCTTACTGTACGTACTTTTTATAATAACAGTTATTGCAATTGTGGCAATACATTTCTCTTGTACGAGAAGAAAGACTGTTCAATAAATGTTAACCTTTATTGATACACGCCCGTCTCTCTGTTCTCTACATCTCGTGAAAGTAAACTGCACTAGACTGACTGAGTGAAATACATGTCTATTGTTTCACACGACCCTAGAGATTGACTCTTGATCTGAGGAGCAAAGTTGTCATGTTGCACGGTTGTTGGAAAACTGAATCCCTTCTTGTCTGTGCCAAGGAAGCTGATCACTTCCTATGCAGAGAAGAAAGTTTCCAGTGACCTCTGAGCTAGTTGGTAACACAACCCAATTAAGTTTAGCATAGTCAGTGGAGGCCTGGAATATCTGCAGTTCCACGTCGATACTACTGTTTATGTTATTCCAATGCGCAGGGCCTAGTGGGAAACTAGGAACTACACTACATGGCGCCCAACGTTTGGTAAGGCGATAAACTAACGTAAGACTTATAGAGTAACTCAGTCGTGCATATTTCACAGACCCCTTTCTCCCGTAAATACTCCAATAGACGTCTGGAGTGGGTGAAAGGTTAAAATCCGCCCGACCTTAGTAGGAAGAGATTCCTATGTAAAGCTCCGGTTTATTCAACGTTGAAGGATACAGTGTTCCAAAATATTGTGCACCTAATCTTTGTCTCCTTGGAGACCTACTCTGCAAACCTGCATTTAAAAAAAAAAAAAATGTCAGTAGAAACCAACGGAACCTCTGGGGCCGCAGTAGACGCGACTCAGCAAGGTCCCGAACAAGCAGACCCGGATGCTATTATCATCCCGGTTCACTTAAGAAGATCTATAACTTTAAAACTTATAGAAAACGGACTGACACCTCAAGGTGGTACAGTAATTTTCGTGATAGAGGCTCACGAGTATCGGCAGACAGAGGTATTCTATTCATGGATAAACTTTCCAGCGGCAAACGCTGCAACACAAGAGTTTCACTATTACAAAATAGAGGAACCTCCGGGAGAGTACGCTCCTTTCGAGGAGATTGAAATCCCACTTAAATTTCAAGAGCACCTGCTCTGGTTTAATGGCGCCCTAAAACACAATAATCACATAACTAGGCTCGGTCCTCTAGGTAGACCAGGAGCAACGTGGCCGGTTCTAGCCAGCTACACACCACATCCTGACATTGCAAGAATGTCAAGAGAAGAGCTGTTAGTACAGCTAAACACATTAATAAAAATACATAGGCAATTAGTCCAATATGTAATGCGGACTGCAACAGTCCAGCCAGCTGTTAATTCACACCAGCTGACCCCTCATCAGGGAAACACAAATAAAATTACACCACAGAACATACAGTCATGTCTTGGTAAAACACCCGTAAAACGGGAACAAATTCCTTTCTGGTTAGCACAGAAAATCACTCAAATAGAGGCAGTATTTCCTGATACTACCCCTATTGAGAAACACAGAATCTTGACCATCTGCCTTCCTATGGGAATCGCACCACACGTGGAGGACTGTGACACTTGGGGTACAGTCTTTGCTTCCATTTACACAAAAACACACGGTGTGCCGTCTATGGCGGTAATACCAGAAGTGCTAAAACAGATTCAAAATGAATTCGGTCCGGATCCCGCTTTAAATCTAGGTATGAAATTACTAAAAGACTTCAAGCAGGTCACGGCTATATTATTAGCCAACATAAAGGGAGAAGCAGCATCTGTGGCGATTCGCCAGAAGTTGAGGGAAACAGATATAAAAGATCCTGTTGAGCTTGCAAAAATCATAGAAAAATGCTATGAAGAATTAGGTAGAGACAGCTTGGGTGGAAAACCAGTTAAGCCCCAACTGCTCGAAAATCCTGAAAAATTATTTATTAAAAATAATTCAAACACTCCTAAAAAGAGCTGGGATGGAAATAAACAATCCACTCCCAAGGAAAAAGTTTTCCAGACCAGAGGAAGGTCTCCTCGACGGAGGGAAAGAACTCCGACTCGAGAACGCCAGTCTCCCCAGAGGGAGCCCTCTGAGAAAAGATATAACCTTAGAAATAGGGATAATCTGAAAAAACCTGATAGATATCAAAGTATTGATACACGTCCCTCTCGATCTTTTCCACAGAATTCGGAAAGAAGAGGACGGTCAGACCCAGGAGAGCGCACCAAGTCCAAAGACAAGGAACCTGCTCAGAGTAAAAAATCTCAATTTTCTAAAAAGAAGGTAGCCAGTATTAGAGTAATCAACCATGCCGAGAATACTGAGGACACAGTTGAAAAACGGGGAGTGGGCATTGCCAATGTTGGACAGTGCAGCAGAAATCAGTATAGCGCGCAAGAACTTGATGAGTCATCTGGAGACAGTGGACACGAATGAGTACATTCAGGTTGAAACTGCCGACACCAGACTTAGCGAGCCCCATAAAATATACGAAATAACATTGCGTATGGAGGGTGATAAGACTAGGAAAATTAAGGGTCTATTTTGGGATAAGCTCTCAAAAGGCTATGATATTCTGTTAGCTGAAAAAGATTGGCCCCCGGAGTTTGTCAGGGAGTGCCCTCGTGGCGAAGAAGTAATTATGCCTGCCTTCTCGAATCACATACCGATTCATAAAAAATATACATATGCAAGGAAATGGGCAGTAGCCCAGGCACCTGCATTATATAAAAATCATGTAGGATGGGATGAGGACTCTCCTCCTCACAAAATCCAACTAAAAAGTGAACCAACTGCCCAACGGCAGTATCCCATAAAGCAAGAAGCTAAAAAACAGGTAAGGGAGATCTTAGATCAACTTGAGTACCAGGGGGTGATTGAAACATGCACCTCTCAAATGAACAATCCTTTGTTTCCTGTCTCCAAGCCAGACAATTCATATCGTCTAGTTTTGGACTACAGACATCTTAATACATGTTGCAAAACTTTTGCAGTACAAAACTCGCATAGTGCAGCCCTAATGAATAACATAGTTAGGAAAAAATATAAAACGACATTAGACATATCTAACGGATTCTTTTGTCAAAACATTGCACCAGAAAGCAGATATTTGACCGCTTTCTCCGCATTTCGGTCGCAGAAAAAATTCTGTCGACTCCCACAGGGGTTCAAGAACAGCCCAGGACTATTCTCAGCTAGGGTAACAGAGTTACTACAAATCTATGATGATGAAGCATTATCTTACGTAGATGATATTTATCTCACAGACGACGACTTGGATACTCACTTGAAAAGAGTGAACACCATCATACTTGGGTTCGCAGCAGAGGGTTACAAATTCAACTTTAAAAAGTCCCGAATTGCCCATCTGACAGTACTATTTTTAGGGTAGGAATTATCAAGTGAAGGGAAAAGCCTAGCGGACAACTTCTTAGAGAAGTGCGCTGTACTCCAAGCTCCAAAAACGCTGAAGAATTTACAATCCATTCTAGGTTTTCTGAATTTCGGAAGAACTTACATTCTAAATTACGCAGAGAGGGTTAAACCTCTCTACGAACTAATAAAACCTGATTTAAAACAAATCAATTGGACTCAAAAACACACAGAAATTTTGAGATCACTGCAAACAGACATGTTAGCAAAAACAAAATTAAATACACGTGACAACACACGTGATCTTGTAATACGAGTCATCCCAGGAAGATGCGGATTCACATACCTAACCTCTAATGAGGGAGAAAAGGTACCAATAGCTTACAAATCACATTTGTACACAAAGGCTGAAATAAAATTCAGTTCAACGGAGAAAATTCTAACTGCGGTTCAGACTGCTGTAGCGAAAGAAAGGCCCCTAGCACAAGGTAAACGAATAATAATCATAACACCCATACCGGCTTTAGAAGCGGTAACTAAAGCAAGCATTCCTAATGCTAAAGCTTTGCATCCGAGATGGATTCAGTAGGTTAATTCTCTTGCTGCAACAGACGTAGTTTACGAATTTGATCCTAACTTAAAAACACAGGAATTTTTACAATATGAATACGAATGTCCTCTGCCAATCGAAATCCTGCCTCTCGAGGAATACGGAAGTATTATATATACTGACGGATCAGCACAACCCGCAGTTGGGGGTAAGCAAGCTTACAGTGCTGCGTGCGCGATTGTTAAAGGTCGCTGGCACAAAGGAAAATTTAGACCATTGGTCACTAAAACACAATCTCTAGGAGATTGCTCGGCTCAACGAGCTGAATTAGTAGCATTTAAGATGGCGCTAGAAAATACCGATCGCGAATTCCCCACACTAATAGTGTGCGATTCTTTTTATTGCGTACAATCTTATAATGAATACTTGCAGAATTGGGTGGAAAATGGTTTCAAAGATGCAAAAGGTGGCACAATAAAGCATAAAATGCTTTGGGAACAGGTAGTTCTTTTACAGAAAGAACTACAGAAGACTCACGTGATACATACACTGAGTCATCAACGTGATGGCGTTCACGTTGCAGGGAATTCATTGGCTGATGAAGCCGCGAAGGCAGCTGTGCAAACGGCTTCCGTAGCTGCGATAACTCGGTCACAAACAAAAATAGACAGCGATATTCTACAAGCTGTCAGTACGTCAGTAAAAAATGATAAGAAAACACTCCCAAAAGGCTTTCCTAAAAAGTACTTGTACTTAATGGATACAAATAATGTTCCTTTTGCTCGAATCCCTGGAGTGGGGGATAGAGTAATTCCAAACGGGGAACACAGACTAGGACTAATGAAAGCGGCACACGAAGGGCTTGCTTCTGCACACGCTGGCGTTTCCGCAACAATATCACTATTAAAACAGAGATATTGGTGGCCTCGCTTGAGAATACAAACTAAAAAGTATGTATTAGAATGCGACATATGCCAAAGGATAAAAGTATCAACAGTGAAACGACCAGCGCAGACACCCCTTCTCATCTCGGATAAACCATTTGCATGCGTTTACCTGGACCACTGTGGTCCCCTACAAAGGGACGGTAACTATAGATATATCATGGTAGCAGTGGATTCCTGTACGAGGTTCATATGGATGTGGCCCCAGCGCTCGGCTGACGCTAGAACGGTTATAAAAGATTTGCGAGTCTTTATCGGCACATACGCAATTACCACGTTCCATTCTGACCAGGGTCCTGCTTTCAGCTCTCGAGCCTATAAGGAGGCCATGGCTAGCATGGGAATTGGGTTGCGGTATTCTTGTCCGTCGCATCCCGAAGGGAATAGTGTGGTAGAAAGAAAAAACCGTGACATAAAGCAATCTATAACAGCGAAGGTATTAGGTTCAGGCGCTGGGTGGGTCAAACATTTAATAAGTGTCCAGACTAGTCTTAACAACATGCCAAGAAATTCTCTAAAAGGTTTCAGCCCATACGAACTATTGTTCGGAATTAGAATGCGCGTTCAGGACCTCGATAGTCAGATGTCAGTGGTACAAGAAGAAACAAAGCACTTTGATGTAAAGGATCGTTTGGCTGTCTTACAGGAACTGAATGAAACAAGAAAATCATTAAGCAACATAAAGTTAAAGCAACAGCCAAGTACCACTGACGAGGCACCACCCGCAACAGCCCCAGCAAGGCCTGTCTGGATTCCAAAGATTGGGGATCTAGTCAGAGAAAAGATCGCGGTTAAGAAGGAATTTGGGCCTTCTTACAGAAAAGCAGTACCTGTCTTAGCAGTCACCGGAACAAGATCAGTTGTGCTACCGCCCCTTGCTGGTAAAAAGGAGAACAGAGTCGTGTCTATCGATCTGGTAAAACCACAAGCATGTGGCCTATAATCAACAGTAGGCCCAGTGGACTCCCAAGAAACAACAGAATACCCAAACTTGCAACAATCCAAGAGGTTCAAACTGAAAGACTCATCACATTTGATCAGCCTGCAGTGCACAATGAAGGACTATGCAATAATGCCATGGAACTCGTGCCTCTTGAAACACAGATTGAAACAGTTCGTCAAGAAACAACACCAGTCTACAATGATGTGGCATCAGAAAGTGCTACCGAGAGACAGATTGAAAGAACAATCCCATCAATTGACAGAACTGCCTCTGGTTATTTCATCAACTTCGACAACTTCTCTGAAGATTTAAACGACCCCGAAGTGATGCCAGAAACAAAAAAGTCTTTTAAAGAAAAAGCAACAGAACTCTTTCATCAACTGAAGGAAATCTACCTTATTTCCCCTTGGCTAGAGTTCTGGTTCGGTCTAGGTGTATTTTTCCTCCTGCTTTGGCTCATCATGGTACTATGTTTGGGAAAATTCATTGAAGGAAAATATATTACAATGGACACAGCAAGTCAGAACATCAACCTAGTCCTGAAACCACACAGATCATCCCACGTGAAGAAAAGAGAACTGTCAACAGTAAATGTCACAGCAATTCCAATACCTGGTGGGGTAGTATGGGAGAGAACAGACTATGAGATCTATGGTCCGGTCGAAATCCTGAAGTATCCTCATCAACTAAAGGTTTCCTTAAGTGACTTTGTGACACCAAGTACATTCTCTGATGATTGGGACTTTAACAGTATTAATGACATGATGTCTGATTTAGTAATGTCAGCTAGATTCATAGAGCATGATTATTTACAAGGTTCATCTAGTTATGAGCAATTATTCTGTTACACCCACTATGGGGATCATTACTTGCATAAATCTGCACAGCCTAGAAATGTTTTTATGTATAATCAATGGGAACATTGTTCTACACCACCTAAAAGCAGTTCTAAAGCATTTTTGAGAAATTCAAATACTTCTCAGGGTTTAACACCAGTGATGCAGAAACGTTTTATTATAAACTGTTAGAGAAAACAGGAATGAAAACAATGCTGACAAATTCTAAATTGATATATTCAGAAGCATTTTATGACAAAATGATGACATTTGGTTTTGATTATTGGAAAAATAATATTGAAACAAAAACAATTTGGGGTACAAAAGATTGGCAGGTGCAAGGCATAGAAGCACTATTTAGAACCTGCATGATACCAGAACAAATGTTATTTTTAAATGACACAATACACCAAACATCTTGTCTTGGCCTAGCTAAGAACAAAGACCTTAAAACACCGTCTATACCAAAGCCAATACCTGAAAATGTAACCGCAGATATTGAGTTAGGCGTGTCACAAATTTTACATTTCAACAGAACACATCCTGATTGGAAAAAGTGGTTAATCTGGCCTACAGACACAAACAGCTGTCAAGATAGGTTCCTGAATAAAACACAGGGTTTAAAAATGACCAGATTAGACTCAAGATATTCCAGAGACAACATCCAGGGATTATAACCACATACAGTGTAGGGAAGCTCTGCCTTGAATGGCTAACAACATCCACACTGGCTGAAATTAAGCAACACTTGTCTTTACTAAAAGATGGTGCTGATTTGCGCGATTTCATTCTTGGACCACGCAAACAGCGTCAAAAGCGTTTCATAGCGACCAGTATCTATGCTGCTTACAACGAGGCTTGGAAAGTAAAGCAAATTGAAACTGCTGAAAAAATACGAGAAATTGATCGTATTAATTTGGAGAAATCACTTTCTGTGGTAGACAATGGGTTAACGACTCTGTCTTCCAGAATATATTCGTTGGACAATATTGTATCCTCTGCCTTTGATGTGATAGACAGAGATTTGCTAATGTTACAACATGGCCAGTCTCAATTACGCTCTATTATAGAACTAGGCTGGACGCTGCAAAACCTTCGTTCAGGCTATGTGCCTTGGCGTTTAATCAACACAACGTCATTATTTTCCAGTTTTAACCTTACTGATAAACAGATCAGTTTGGCACAGAAAGGAGCAGACTATACAATCCTGAGCATCGAGAAACTCGAGAGATTACCATTGACAATGTCAGAGAGTCCTGTCATTGAATGGATAATACACGGAATTATCACAATTCCGATAACAACTTTCCGATTTAAAAAGTGCCTTGAGTACATACCTGCTGGCCAGTATGAACAATTGGGTAAAGGATATGTTAAATCCGAATGGAAATTACCATACACTCATTCTTGCTATAGTGACAGCGACAAAAATGTATTTCTTAGTGGTGAGAACTGTAAACATTCACTAAGCGGTATACTTTTGTGTCAGGGTATTAATTTACACGGAGCATGTGATGGGAATTCAAACGACCTTTCATGCCACCAGCTAGTCACACCTGCAACTCAGATAGAGCCCTTCTTTATGCAACTCGCAAACGGGAGTTACATTCTTAGAACGGATCACAGGTGTTGTGGCCTCGCGCCAGGGACAAGTTATCTAGTACATGTTACGTCCATGGTCAAATGCTGTATGCAAGCATTGTTCCCGAGCGGGCCTCCAGACATAGTGACTCCCCTCTGGCCTCGTCTGAATCTCTATTCTATACGAATTGATACATTAAGCAAAATGAAATCTGTGCTTTTACAGACAACAGTGCCTATAACGTCATCTAAAGAGACGTATGATCTTCTAGTCGCAAGGACGGCTACTGAAGTCCATGACCTTTTATCAACAAATTGCCCCGTGCATTTCGTAGAAATATTCAGCCAACTCCTTAACATGTCTAGTGCAACAAGCATCCCAGGCATATTTAAGACAGTCTTTACGGGACTGCTAACACCCTTCCAGGCAATTTGGGAATCTTTCCTAATTTTGTGCACTCCATTTTTGGCGGCATACCACTATTTTTGGGACTCGTTGCAGGGATTCTATTTTTGACCCTCCTGCTACGTTATGGCAAGCCTCGGCTCAGACATAGCTCCCATGGGAATGGAAGAGACAATCCTAGCAATGCGCTACAGGGACAGGATAACTGACGTCCTCGGATTGGCCAGGCTGAGAGATCTAAACATGACCTAGTTCCTTTCATTCAGACCGATATGGCAAAATTGCATTTTACCTGTGCTACGGTGTATGCTTTGCGGCGATGAATGCGTGTTGGACATCTGTCTTTCACTTCCATCAGCAGTACCAATGGACGTCGATACTTTGCTCAGTCCAATAACGGCTCACGCATTGTGTTGTCCCCAGCGGCTACCAATCCTGATGACGGCATTTGTGGAGACTCCTGTACTACAGCCAAGTGGTAACAGTGGAGCGAGTGACAAAAGCAACATCATCCAGGTACAACGTGCTGTGAGCATTGCTGGTCCTGCCTTCGATGACAGCAATCATTCTCACACCTGCCAAGTTACAGAGCTATCTAATTTGGTTGAACTATCACCTGAATTTGTAGACCAATTCTTTGAGAGCCTGTCTGATACGATGTTCTCACCCACAGAGAAACAATAACTTTTAGAAGCTTTCCGACACACAGCGTTCCCATGAACTCTGAATTCGGCCTTCAGTTTTGATCAACAAAAACTGCCAGGAGCTTTGGAAATCTATTTTCTTTAAATTGGACAATTTTTCTAATATTGACCCTTTTTTGGCACGAACAATTATTTGCTTAACGTAAAAACTATTCTTAGAGAACAGAAGCTTCACACTTCTATTTCTAAAACACATCTAGAGACATAACAACATAACACCAACCTCTAGCACACATGTTATTACAATGCATTTTTATGTGATGATTTATCTCGCATTTCTTCTGTCAGAGATACTTCATGTGTAATTCTCTATGCATAATCGTTCATTGATTTCATATGCAATAATTTTTGAATGATTACTATGCTTTAAAAAACGTACAGTACCTAAATTCCATGTATTACAAGTACGCCTATTTCGAATGCATTTATGTATTTTGGGGTGGGCAATGTTACACATGCATCTAATTGCTTAGT
This sequence comes from Lissotriton vulgaris, assembly GCF_964263255.1. Classification (NCBI taxonomy): domain Eukaryota; kingdom Metazoa; phylum Chordata; class Amphibia; order Caudata; family Salamandridae; genus Lissotriton; species Lissotriton vulgaris. The sequence goes on from NC_141689.1 coordinate 1,314,719,168, forward strand.
TTTAGTGATTTTGATGGACATGAAAACGTGGAGTGGGTGTTGCGTGCTTATCTAGGTTCCTGATCGATACTGTGACCTTATGCCCCTATTCGGCTATAAACCCATTTATTCCCTATATTGGCATAACCGTTCAAGTGCGATTTTCTGAAAAGTCATCTCTGGCCTCACACGAACAGAGCCACATTCCAGCATGACTCTCTGCTACTTCCTTTGCGACCAATTAGTGCAATGACAGAGCAGCAGTCACTATCTGATATTCCTAGATAACACTCCGAGTTCTTCAACAAGATAAAAACTTAGCAAACCTGGAAATCCCCGCTTGCTATGTTTTGATTAGTAATGGAACTCTAATGAGCAACTGATAACTGTCACTTCCTAGTGACATCTTTAATTGACGTCTTATGTCCAGCAAACTTGCGTCAAACCCGGCACCTGTCGGGTATAAATATTACCAACGTTGCCTTAAGCAATGTGAGCTGTGAGCTACAAGCTACTGTTGCTGATGCTGGCTGCCTGCATGACCCTGTGTTGGTAAATCTAGCACTCTGTCGCTGCAGCCTGCTATCCTGTGGTGGTGAAGCTGCTGATTACCATTATCGCCGCTACAGCGCGAACTATGGTGCAGTACGCTTAAGGAGCTGAACAGCCGTCCTCTGCGAAGACATCCAGCAGATTCCAGCTGCCCACGGACGCTGTCCCCCCTCCTTCCTCGACGCGCTGAAGAGAGCCGCTGCCTTTCTCGTGCAGAGAAATCCAGTCCCGGCGCTTCCGGTTTACCCTCGCGGGTGACTGGGATATCGAGAGAGACCCCTGAAGGAGATACCAATCCTCCATCATTCTATTCAGAGGTATGGTGTTGACTAAACCCTTAGACGAGAATTCTTGAAACAAACCTTGGCAAAACCAACTTAACTTAAGCTACTTACTTACTCCCCTTTTCACGTGTTAGGCTTAGGTCAGGCACACTGGGGTAGGCTTAGTTAGAAGCACCAGTTGAGTATGTTAGCCTAATGTATATATGACTGTATATATGTTTTATTACTTTTAAACCATTGTATGGCTAAGAAACCATATCAATGCTTTTACAGTTCTATTTCGCAATACTTATCTTACTGTACGTACTTTTTATAATAACAGTTATTGCAATTGTGGCAATACATTTCTCTTGTACGAGAAGAAAGACTGTTCAATAAATGTTAACCTTTATTGATGCACGCCCGTCTCTCTGTTCTCTACATCTCGTGAAAGTAAACTGCACTAGACTGACTGAGTGAAATACATGTCTATTGTTTCACACGACCCTAGAGATTGACTCTTGATCTGAGGAGCAAAGTTGTCATGTTGCACGGTTGTTGGAAAACTGAATCCCTTCTTGTCTGTGCCAAGGAAGCTGATCACTTCCTATGCAGAGAAGAAAGTTTCCAGTGACCTCTGAGCTAGTTGGTAACACAACCCAATTAAGTTTAGCATAGTCAGTGGAGGCCTGGAATATCTGCAGTTCCACGTCGATACTACTGTTTATGTTATTCCAATGCGCAGGGCCTAGTGGGAAACTAGGAACTACACTACATTCTACAGAGCTGGGGGCTGATTTCGTTGATGGGGACCTGTGTGTGGAAAACGAATTTCGTTTTGCATTGCTGATTTCGAAGCACACGCAGGTCTCCATCTACGAAATTAGCCCCCACCACAGTGACATCAGCCCCCAGCTCTGTAGAATGTCAAAATGCCCGGTAGCCAGTCCGGCCCTGGTCTGCATCACCCACAAAGCCCTGCACACAGGCAAACCGGAATACCTGGCTGCCAAACTCAAAAGGGCCGGCCAGTCCAGAAACCTCAGAAGCTCCAACACTCTGCTACTCATCCCTCTGAAATCTCGCAAGCAAAAAACCGGGACAAAGTCATTTGCCGGAAACGCCCCCAAAATCTGGAACTCCACCCCTCCCACATCTGAACGATCCCCTCATTTCCTAAATTAAAAAATCTGCTCTAAATCCTCTTCCTCAACCGCTCTCGAACTAACCGATAGGAGCCAAGGATGCACCCTAGCCTGCACTCTTTCTAACTTTAATTTTTGAACAGTGACACTGACTCGGATCAAGAAAACTTTCTGGACACTCGTCCTGTGTGAACAAAGAATCTTTCTGGTGGCCCGTCTTGTTTGAACTGCACCCTCCATGCCCGTCCGCGCGACTGCGCCTTTATGCGCCCTATAGCCGGCTCGATCCCCATGTTTGACTACTCTGTACTGCCTATTTGTACATAATTTACTTGATGTGAAGCGCTCTGATTCCCTCGGGTCCAGCTAGCGCTTTATAAAACTCCTAAAAAAAAATATTTTTTATTTAAAGATTCTGAATGATTTGCCAGTATTTTTTTTGCGAAAAAGTCTGTTTAGCTTCGACTGCGAAAAAACTTACAAAATAGGACATTAGAAGCCGGGACTAAAGTAAAGACCAGATGCACTGAAAAGTTTAATCTCCTCACATAAGATGTTTTATTCAATGGAACATTTAAAAATCTACACAGTTGGCTATAATGCTGTTAACATGTTGCCCAATTGTTTGAAAAAGAGGCTCTACCGCTGTTGCCGTATTTTTTGCGGCAAGCTTATGAGTTCAAAAGACAAAAAATAGATTCCTTTATCATAATCTAAATTAGATGATCTTGGTGTGACTGATCTGCTTCTGTAATGACACACGAGTGACGTTTCTCTGTTTGGTACTGCGTGTTGTATCCGAGGTGCACAAAAGATGTGGTTTGTGTTTGAGTCCTGAGATACTATGACCACTGCCGAGGGAATCTTACACCATTGCTAAGTGTCATGAATGCCACGTGCGCAGCAGGTGTGCAGAGAGTACAATTGTAATGGGCCCCGCCCAGTGCCGCATTCTTTTCTGCAAACACCTCTCGTAAACGGAAGAGAAATGTCTCAACGCGTCATACCTGGATTCATGCTCATTGTTTTAATAATGGGAAAAGAAAGCTGCACGTGAGAGTGGAGCACGAGGATGGGGTAATAGTGGTGTTATTACTACTGCACTGCATAAACACGATCAAGACTCAGATGGGAAACTATTGTGCATATTCAATGGTACAAAGTCGTCACGCCGAGGCGCGTGTGTATACTATTTCCAAAAATGTACGGATCTATTTATCAAGATTTGCTGAGGGCGCTGGTAAACAACATGCCACAGTTCAAGCTTTTCATAATTATGTAAGGTTTAAGCTTGAGTTTTTGAAGTACCGACTTGACAACAAGCAGACATTTAGTCGGATTGGCTTCTGCCTTCATCTTAAGTACATTTCTAATTTTTTGGGAACTCTGAAAAGATTCTCAGTGCTTCTGAGATACGGTTATTGTGACAGAACCCCAAAAGTACTCACTTGCTTAATTATTTTCGCATACAACAATGTACATTTCCGTATATTGAAATATTACGCGGAAGTGCATTATACTTTTAAACCTTTTTATTTTAGATTCTCAACTGTTGTTAGCAGGTGGTGTCCTCCTATTCCCAACTTGACAGGAATACATTTTTGATGGCTTAGAAGGGTGGGGAGGGGCCAGTCAAAGGTTTATGAATAGCCACATAGGCTCAGAATCCAAATCTATGCTCATAGAGAAAATTCAAGCAGCATTTAAAGATTGCAGATAAGGGACCTTCAATAAAAAGTCGAGAAGAAAACGAACAGAGAAAATACCTCATGTAGAAAAGACAGAAAGGGGATAAGATCGTTTGAAGCCAATGTACTTTTAAATATAAATGGGAGAATGTCATGTGGAGACCGTGAGAGATTCCCCCTGACTGGAGCGTATCGCCGGTATAATGCTAATGCACTTTACCAATATAATATGATCTCCATATTTGACACACTTCCGTGTTGTTTATTCTTCCCAACTTTACAGTATCATATGTAGGCAGGGCCACCGGAGCTCTGTGTGGGGGAGTGACCAAATTATACAGCAGAGTTGAATACATTACGCAGCAAGAAAGGAAAATGATGTTGTGTACCACTACCGATGCACATTCTGCAACAGTGTTATATCATTATTTTGCAATTTTTAGACGTGTTAACGCTGACTGAGCAGAGGTTTCACCTCAGTAGTGTCAGTTTAACACCTAAGTGCAGCATTAACAACGTTTGATCTGTTTGGTCTAAAAACAACTTTTTTTGTTAAAATATGCAAATGCTCTATTCAATATAAGTATTGACTGGGACAAAATACTATGCATTTCTTTTTTCCAATCTTCCAAGATATATCCCATATTTCATTTATATAAATGTAATAACTATTAAAAAGTGCTTTTGAATAACATTTTCTTAATCGTGGTTAAATTGAATGTTTCAATCATGCTCAAATGAGCAACACAGTTATATAAGCAGATCCTATTTAGCTCAAGTGGGCATCATCATATTTCCTAATCAAAGGAATAGCTCCACACATTCCTTTTATACATATTCTTGTGCGAATCAAAGCAATCCTAGAAATCAAAAACGCTAAGAATGGAAAATGTAGGGGCGTGGCTTGGATGCCGAGACAACATGGAGACAGCAAGCTGCTTGACTTTCACAGGCTGCTGTTAGCGCTAGGGTTTCTCTGTGTGCTTTTTAAAATTGGAATTCTTTTAATCTGTGTTGTGCTGCACTTGCCTTTTGTGTTCATGATACCTACAGCCGGCCCCCGGTCCACCGCGGTCTCTTAGCGACCGATTGTTGTGGAGGGATGCGGCTCCTCCTCCCGCCACGCCATTTCCGCCCAGGTGGTTCTTAATCGGCTCAGAGGCCCGGCCGCGCTGAGACAGCAAGCTGCTTGACTTTCACAGGCTGCTGTTAGCGCGAGGGTTTCTCTGTGTGCTTTTTAAAATTAGAATTATTTTAATCTGTGTTGTGCTGCACTTGCCTTTTGTGTACATGATACCTCCAGCCGGTCCCCGGTCCCCGGTCCACCGCGGTCTCTTAGCGACCGAATGTTGTGGAGGGACACGGCTCCTCCCCCCGCCACGCCTTTTCCACCTTGGGACAGCCTTTTATTCAGATGGAGATCCGGCCGCTCAGCAGACGCGTGCAGCGGGCGCGCCAAAGGCAAGCCCGTCTGCGCTCGTCCGCGACCCGGGGGCGACTGGGGCTGGGAACTCTGGTGGTTTCGCAAGACATTTAAACAAGGTAATGGCCTACGATAGGGAAACACTTTGGGCCCTGGGCCACAGTCCAAAGTGCAATAATAGGTTAGATCTAGAGTCGCATAGGGGGTTCTTTGCGGTTTGAGGATTGCCACTGGGAAGCTGCTGACCTGTCCCTGACTGGATGCTCTTTCTCTTACAGTCATGAGAAGGGCGGGCCGCAGCAGGTTCATCGGCCATTAAATCAAAAATTAATCAAAGCTTCACTATTAAACTGCCGCTCATTAAACATTAAATAAAAATGACCTGCATATTATTGACTTGTTGAATGAGTCGCGTCCTGATATCCTTTTTTTAACAGAAACCTGGCTGACGGATACCAGCAATCCTACCATTGCTACAGCACTCCCCCAGGGTTACTGGATCCTTAGGAAAGATCGTGCCGGAACTAGAGGAGGGGGGGGGGGTACAGGGCCGGTCCTAGGATTTGTGGGGCCCCGGGCAGAATAGGAACATGCGAGGCCCCTATAATTTGCATAAGATTTAACCTGACAGGAAGTGACCTCATAGGGTCAGGAAATAGGCCCAGCACAAAAATAAAAGTGGCCCCTATTAGTGAATTAGTTAGCTAGAAATGTCAAAATTAGGGCAGTTTTTAACTTGTAAAGACATGCGTTTTACGTTTTTTGTAAGGTATGAGAGATTGCATAATTTGATTTTGCTGCAGGCAATGTTTGTTTTAATATCATGAAAATCAACATTAAAAACATGTTCATCTGACCATAAAGCAGGCAAACAAACAGCCCAAAAACAGGTCAAATACTAACCTGGCAGATTGGACCATTACACACTGCCTGATTGCCCTAATGTCCAACCCGGCCACTGTGTTATACAATTATTGTGCTGATACAGGATCATTGTTTTTGTAGGTAAAGTTAAGGACAAGAATATAGGGTCCGGTAGGGGCCCGTTTCAATGACGATTTTAATTTACCACCAGGTAAAGACTCGAGGGACCTAGCACACTGAAAGCCCTAGTCCAGCCAATTTTACATTTTGATTGTGCTGCTACTCTTCCTGCACCTCTTGTCTGGCTGCTATCTCACACCTATCTGCTCCCCGCCACCTCTCACTTGATTCCGTATTTCGCACCCCTTTCATTTACTCTGTGCTCCTGTGCTCCCTTTCCCCCAGTCCTGGATGAGCTGAGCTGTTTTCAGTGTGAGGCGCCGTCATTCTATCTTTCCTTTAGCGCCCTGCAGGTTATCCTGCTTCTTATTCAACCAGGGGCAGGGCGCACTTCACAGGTGAGGGCTCTTGAATGACCTGTCTAATCGCTGCTATCCTCATGCAGATGCAGCGATTAGGCCAAGGCAGGCAGATATTGATTAAATCCCTTGGGCCTCCTGGGCGCCCTGGGCCTCCAAACTCTGAAGCATTTGAAAGCGCGAGGCCCCCTGGCTGCGAGGCCCTGGGCCGCTGCCCACGCTGCCCATGCCTAGCGCCGGCCCTGGGGGGGTAGCTATCATCAGCAAAACTGCTATAGCGACCTCTTGTATCCCTCTAGAAGAAATTGTCGGAGCAGAATGCCTCTGTTTTTTTGAAGCTACTCTGTCTCCTCATCAATGTCTAGCAGGAGTTCTAGTATATAGACTCCCTGGGCATACAGGGGCCTTTTTGAAGTCCCCATGTGAGGCTATAGCACCGGTGGCCTCTAGGTTTCAACACTTTGTGGTATTAGGCGATTTTAATATACACATGGACAAACAGGAAATTTCGGAGTCTATCCTACTGAGTGAAGCCCTGGATGCGCTTAATATTACTCCGCAGGTCTTTGCCCCTACCCACATTAGAGGTCATACTCTTGACCAAATATTTGCAAACTGCACTATTTTGACAGAAACGCCCCTACCACTCCCATGGTCTGATCACTACCTGGTGGGTTTTAAATTGTTAAAAATTACAAATGTGCCCTCTGCTCTGGTTAAGTGACCAGCCTGCACCCCCATATCTTTTAACAAGATCCCCTCAACTGCCCTTAAACACGAACTTGACCTTCACCCGCTATCTTTATCGGGCAATGTTGATGAGGATGAAGAGGCCCTTGGAATTTGGATTGCGCAAGCATCTACAGCCCTTGCGCCACCGACACTGAGCCTTTCCAAAAATACCAGATCCTCATCCCCTTGGTTCAATGACGCTTTGCGCCAGTGCCGTAAGGACTGTAAGCATCTGGAGCGGGTCTGGAGGAGGGACTTTGACACGAAGGATAAAAAGAGCTATAAAGAGGCCATCAGACTTTATCATAAAGAGATACAGTCAGCCAAAAAGAGCTTTTTTGCATCCAAGATCGAGTCCGCAGGAAACAAGGCTAAAGAAATCTTTAAAATGGTTTTAAATGGTTTTTCCTTCCCAAAGGCCATGAAGAGGGTTCCCCCCACCCCCGTCCTTGGATTGGACGAGTAAATTAGCTAACTTTTTCTACTCCAAGATAATAACCATTCAATCCTCTTTTGACGCCCATGAGGTGACCGATCCTACGGCTTCCCCTCGGATTACACCTCAGTATGACAAGGACAAGGCTTCCCTTCTCTCCTTTCCCTCTATGTCTCTCGAGGCTTCCTAGACAATCATGAAGGGCCTGAAATCAGGATCACCAGTCGATCCTTGTCCGGCTAAATTTTTAGCAGAGATGGCTGAGATTCTGCATCCTACAGCCAACAGGGTGATGAATAAGTCACTTTTGTGCGGTAAGGTCCCGGACGTTTGGAAGTGTGCTAAAATCATTCCTCTATTAAAAAAAAACAACGGCTGATCCTACCATACTCACCAATTACAGACATATTTCTCTGTTGCCCTTTTTTGCCAAAACCATTGAGAAACATTTCCACTCAGTAATCTACAATTTTGCGGAAACTAATAACCTCTTCCACTCTAGCCAATCTGGCTTCCGTCAGAACCTTAGTACGTAGACAGCACTGCTGGAGATTTCAGACTCTGTTAAGGAGACACTTGATAAAGGTGGCAAGGCGGTACTGGTCTTACTTGATCTTTCAGCGGCGTTCGACACCGTGCCCCATGATTACCTACTTCGGAGATTGCAGGAGTGTGGGTATGGGGACTCAGTGTTGAAGTGGGTGTCCTCCTTTTTGGAGGCTAGACAGCAAGAGGTGAGGTTAACCCCTTTCTCAGCGGGTCTACCCCCTCTTAATGTGGGAGTGCCTCAGGGATTCATTTTGAGCCCTGTGCTCTTTAATCTATATATGGCCCCTCTGGCCACACTGTTGGAAGCAGATGAGGCTGTAATTATATCATATGCCAACAACACCCAGCTGCTTTTTATGTGCAAAAAGGATGAGGTGTTCAATGGGGAGAAAATTAATAAATGCCTGAGAGACGTTTTCGCTTGGTTCCAATTGAACCATCTCAAATGCAATTCAGAGAAGTCTGAAATCATCTTCTTCGGCACCCCCCCTGGACGCCTGGAAACAATGGTGGCCCCCTGATATGTCCCCTCCTCAAACACCAGTTAAGACGGTAAAGAACTTAGGGGTAAAGTTGATGAGACATTATCCATGAAGTCACAAGTACAGTCAGTCGTAGGCACCTGCTTTGGCCTCCTGAAGATGCTTCGCAGGTTTCTGTTCCTGCTACCTATTTCTAATAGGAAGACAGTTGTACAGGCTCTTATTACTTCTAGGCTCGATTATGCCAACAGCCTTTATTTGGGCCTCCTGGAGTTTCTGCTCAACAGATTGCAAGTCGTGCAGAACTCGGCAGCAAGGGCAGTCTTCAGCCTTGGGCCTAGAGACCGGATCTCTCATCATCTGAAGGCACTGCACTGGCTGATAGTCCGCTGCAGAATACTCTTCAAAGCTCTGGTTCTGGCCTTCAAAGCCCTGCATGGTATTGTTGAACAATACTCTTTTGTTTATTGATAGGAAGAAGACGTGCTTCTCTCCCACCAGTGGACGTTGAAATGTTATAGTTCCTGGTAGATATGTATCCTTCTACTAGTAAACTTATGGTTACTTTTCACCTAACACAACATTGTAGTTGTAGTTGCAGTAGCTAGTTCACATTTAAGGTCCTGAAGAAAGCCGGGAAAAGTCCCCTTTGGCTGAAACATGTTGACCGTACTGCACAAACGCCATAGAGTAGTCGTTCTACCAAGTGCGTTTTTTTATCCCTTGACACACGGACGTCTGTATATAATTTCTTTCAGAGCCTGTGTAGTCAATTTTATAAATCACTTTCACTTCAGCACTGCACATCATCTTGTCCACCACTTGGAAAACATCATGGCTAGTTTTCTGACATCCAATTCTACACCGGCACTTTATGGCCGGCCAAGATATGGATTGATCTGCAATTCCCACGTGACGCAAACTCCACCAGAAGGGTGGTCTGATGGGACTTGTATTAGCCTTGTGTTTCCAATAAACTCCAGCAGCATTGGTTCACATATGTAGCCTACTGTCCCTTAGTCACTTGTATGGCCACACACCACCCTTTGACCTGTTCTGCTCTTGTATGTTTTTTCTGTTATGGGGGCACTTTACACAGGTAAAAGAATCTCATTCTATACCCCCGGCAGACCTCTTAGGTCTGCTTTTCAACCTCTGGAGGTAACTCCTAAATGTGCTAAAGCCCGCTGTGGGGGTCGTTCCTTTCAGGTTCTGGGGGCCAGGTCCTGGAATAGGCTCCCTCTACCGCTTAGGCAAACAACAAATATTCTGGCTTTCAGAAAGCAACTGAAAACCTGGCTGTTCCAACAAGCAGGCTGATCACCTCACTCGTAGGGCCCTCGTCTCTCTTTCACGGACTGTGTCTCTGCATCTTTCTTCTGTCTCAGCGCCGGGACACTCTTTGAGTAGCTGTGTGCTCTATTAATCCGCCCATAACATAACATAACATAACATGGCGGACTTCCCATGAACTCCGAGAGGACGTGGAGCCTTTTCCTCACAGTGTGCCTCTTCTGCGCAGCCTTCCATGTCTCCAGCTGCAGGCCTGCGCGGATGAAGCGGCAATGAGTCAGTGTGCCGCATCATCGCTTCTTTTACTGCTGTTCTGACCTATGGAGCCGCGGCGGTGATTTCCCATCAGTTTTACCGTGAGCGACCGCCATTTTGAGTCCCGGTGCTCGCTTTCCGTTTTTCCGTCAGCTGTGCCATCTTTCTTCTGCTGTGATACTGTTTGGTGCTTCCTACACCTTTATTAGTTATGGCCACAAGTTTCATGATGGATTCTTCACTGTTCTAATTGTATTTATGTTATTTTATTTTATTCCTATGTGCTGAAAGCTATGGCGGTGACTTCACTTCAGTCTGTCACTACCCTGAACCATTTTGTGATGTGGAGTGTGTATACTACAGAGTGCCTACTATAATCTCTCTCCATATATTTCTCCTGTTGCACTCTCTTGCTTTGACCAACTTCCACTCCACTATTATGCGCTAATTGCACTTTGCTTCTTTTTTATCCACTATGTTGGTGTATTGCACTACATTTATACAGGCATATGCTCATTTTTTATTGTGACAGCTCCCTTCCACATTTGGGTGATTGTTAAAGGACACTTTATTCCTCTCTATCGGCCAACGTATTTTGCCTCTGCCTCTCTGATTATTTCAAGACTCTCTGCCTACTTTTAGATGGTCATTGTCCCTACCCCCTTCTTTTCTGTTGTATGGACCGGCTTCGTCCTTCGCCACTGCCTGTTCGTCGTTCTCTTCACCAATTCAAGATGGCCAGTGACTCACACACATCCACCAAACCATCATCTTGAGGTGCGAAGCCAAAAAGAGCGAAAAATGATCCGCCCTCTCCCATTCTATCCTCCCAAAATTGTGTTCTGGACTCTATTTTGGATGAGGTACGAGGTCTCCAGCCTTTTATGCCCTATACCAATGAGAAGTTCCAACAAATTGAAGACTGCTGGATTGTTATGGAGGGGATCTGGGAGATCTTCAAGATGTCTCTACAAAAATACCTATGTTAGAGCAAGAGATTCATAAACCTCAAACACCACACGAAGATCTTGAAAATCAAAACTTAGGAACAACTTTCACCTTTATGGTCTCCCAGAAAATATTGAAGGCCCGATATACTATCCTTCCTGAAGAAGTTTCTCCCGGATCTCTTGGACCTTCAATCCCGACCACCTCTCAACATTCAGTGTGCGCACTGTTTGGGTAATCTTCATCCTAACTCAAATAAGCCACGTGGTATTATAAAGCTCTTCCTGGAATTTACTGATCTTATGCGTGTCCCGAAAGCTGTTAAACTAAAACGACGTCTCATTTGGCCTGGTCATAATAATTTCATCTCGCAGGATGTCTCTAATACAATGAATGCCCGTTGTAAAGAATTTTCGTCTCTTTGTCCCCAGATGAGACATTTGAACATTCAATATGGCATTCTTCATCCTTGTCTCTGCAAAATTACTCATGAATGAAACTCACGTTCTTTCGATGACTCTGCTAAACTGAAACTCTTCCTTAATAACATCTCTTCTCGTAATATGGAAATTAATGACTACAATTCTCTCAGTTACCTGGTTGATGTTTTCCTTATAATATATATCTACTATTTCTGTCTATCACTCGCTCTTCTTTCCTATTTTGAAGTTCTTTCACTTTTACTTCTTATGTTTACCATTACTTAACTCTTCTTACTTTTTCGATCTCATCCTTTATCTTTTATTTTCTATCATTTATTATGTCTCTACTTCTTAAGAGGCTTTTCATTACCTATTCATTCTTATCGCCGCCCTTGTCCTCGGTGTTACCATGCTCCTCTCATACCTGTTGCTTGTTTCTCTTCAGATCTGAATTCTTTTCCTTGATCTGTCTACTTATTATATCTTTCTTTCTTTCTTTCCCCCTTCTCCTCTCTCTATTTTTACCTATCTACCCATATTTTTGTTACTTTGCTTCATGGTGTACATGGAGCAAGGATTCGCACGTTAAGCGACTTGCTTGTATTCATGAACCTCGAATAACCTTAACTACATAATCAACCTGTTTTGTCTTACTAATCTGCCCCTTGTCCAACATTTGGGTGTCAGAGAGACGCTTGCTTATGTGTCTATTAATATTAATATGCTTGCAACCTAAAATGGCCGCTGCTACGCGGGAATTTAGACTGCGCATGCGTCGGTCATACCCATGTGACGTGACGTATTCAATGTCTTGGTGGGAAATTAATTGCACATGCGCAATAGAACTAAAATGGCTGCTCTGTGTTCTCACATGCTTAAAGCTTGTATTGCTGCTTTTGCTAAGCTGTTCGTTCTGCTTAAAACTTAATGCTTTAGTTATTATAAAGTAATGGGAGTAGTATAGTAGTTCATGGTATACAGTGAAATCATTTATTCTATGTTCTAAAACTGTTTCTTTTCCATTTCATGTACACTTCGAAACTTGGCCAATTATATCACGCTGTACTCCATTTTGAATAAAAATGCATCTGCACGAGATCTGCGAGTCTCCAGAGCAGATGACCTTTGAATCTCCGCCAAGGAGCTGACTGCCTGAGAAGATGCTCCTGGGAACCTGAACTTCAACCCAGCTAGAAGAAGCTGAACTGTACTACAATTGAAACAATTGTATACGATGTTATATTCACCATTGTTAACCGAAAAGCATATGTCATGAGAACCTGGAATTTAAGGGGCGGGCACGGAAATTAAATAAAGAGCCTGAGAAAGTCTAGAAAATAGGTGGTGTGATGACCTGTCCTCCTCCTTTGTCCAATCAAAATTGGGAATCCTTACACTTGCAACATTGGCGAGTGGTACACTGACCTGAAAAACAGTATAACTAGCGTAGGTTTAGCTAGAGAATTTGTCCAACTTGTCCGAATAGCTGACCTGTCACTGACCCAACGCACTCTATAGGTGACTCAAGCAGAGAGCTGCGAAGCACTCTGTTGGGAGGTTCGAGAAAACCCAATCGGGTTTTGGGAAGTGAAAGTGCTGGTGAAGCACTTTGCTGAAAGGTCCGAGAACCGAATCGGGGTTTTAGCAGATTCCTTGCAGAGAGGGAGTAGCGCAGGCGTGGTGAACCCGGTGATCCAAATTGGGGTTATCCTGTCCTGACTGTCCATGAGCTGCACCTGCTCGCCTACTGGCACCTAAGTCCTTGAGGGTTCTTCCCGTCTTTACCAACTGACCCGTGGCCAGGGTTGGTCTTCACTCTATCCTAGGTAAATATAAAGTCTGTGTGGGTGTTGATTTATTATCTTACATTCCTATCTCATACCCTACCCGAATTCGCAACGTTTGCTTAATTACATATGTTCCTTTTCTTCCCTTATCCCTTGGTAAATGAGCTATTCAGGTACTATTGACTATTAGCATGTTCCACTTTTCACCCCACCTTTAGTCAATGCTAAATCATTCCTATATAGTATAAGTGTCTTTTTCTTACCCACCCTTTAGGGAATAAGCTGAATTTAATAGTATGTTCCAAATCTTACCCTCCCTAAAGTATTGAGCTAAATTTAAATCACGAATTGCAATAAGTTTTTCTTTAAACTGACATCTGAATTGCAAAAGTCTTTGGGTTTAGTATGTTCCCTTTCTTTACCCTCCTTTAATTAAAGTGGTGAAAGATTGTTATCTAAATATAGCCTGTTCCTTGTTCCTACCTTCACTTTAAGTTTAAGTTCTTAAATGCTTAGTATACTCTATCTCTTGCATAGCTATACGTTGTTTATGATTTTGATTATAGATAGTCTTATCTGCTTTAACCTTATGCTCATGACATATGATGATGATGATGATTAGATAAAAGTTTGAACCTACCCAGAGTCTGTGGTTATTTAATTTTAAATGTTATAAATGTTCTTGAGTACCTAGCTTAATACTCAACTCCCTGATCCTATGTGTTTAAGTTTCTAGTTTCTATATTGCTAGGTTATAGATATAGGAATTAGAGGTATAGAATCACAAGTTATACTGATAGTAGAGCGTGAGTTACCTAAATAAATGTTGAGGTGTGTGGATATGTATTAAAATTTTATGGGCCCAGGTGAGTATTAGTAATAATTATCCTAGCTGGTTGACCTGCGCGCTCTATCAGTGTTCCCTTAGCATTATCTTTTTGTACGTATGAGTGTTTTTCTTTACCTTTATTTTTTCTCCAATTTCATTACTTCTCGTTTCCACTATTTGATAATTGACAAATACTGTTTTTGTTTTTTATTGGTCCTGTCTCCTTATGTTCCAACACATCTTCATCATGTTTAACTTTGGCTCGTGGAATGTACGTGGTCTAGGTCATACTGTCAAACATCAAAAGGTATTCTCTCATTTACCCAAACTCAATTCTCATGTTGCCTTTTTACAAGAAACGCACTGTAATGATGTGGAGTCGCTTAAACGTCAATGGGTTAATCAAATTATTTTTTCTCCTGCTATCGATCGTCATGGTGGTGTTGCTATTTTATTTCATAAATCACTTAATGCACAAATATTATCAACTGAATGTGATTACAATGGGTTAGGGGCTTTGGTTGATGCTATTATATACAAAAAACAAGTCCCCTTCTTTAACATTTATGGCCCTATCAAACCTGACCCCGAATTTTGACATTGTATTAAACTTAAATTATCCGCTATCCCTAACCCCAATATAATTGTTGGTGGTGATTTTAATAATTGGCTGGATCCTTTCTCTGACAGGCATTTCAATCTGAGATCGCCTCTCACCCTCTTTCTGATGTATGGAAAACATGTAATGCAGATACTAACAAATTCACTTTCTTTTCAAATGTTCACCATACTATGTGCCGTATTGATTATATTTTGGTTTTTAAATCATTGCACCCTGTATCCATTCCTCTGAAATTAGTTCTATTTTTATTTCTGACCATGCTCCTGTGTTTTCCTCTTTATATGCAAACAAGGCTGCTGGCGTTTTAATAATCTCCTACTCTCAGACCAGACCTTAATTTCACAAGTGTCATCCTTTTTAATGAGTTTTTTCATTTTAACCAATCTTCAGACACTTCGGTAAATAACAACTGGGATGCTTTTAAAGCCTCTTTTCGAGCCTTTACTATTGCTTACTATTGCAAGGAAAAATAAATTACTCAATGCTGAGTATCATGAAACTCTTCAAAAGATTAAGACCTTAGAACACAATTACTTTTCCTCGAAGTCCTCCTCGGTATTCAGTCAAAATATCGAGTTTTTAATATCGAGTTACATTAATATCGAGTTAAAAATATAGAATGGACACAATATCGAATGGACAGAATATAGACTGCAAAAATATCGAATAGAATAGCATAAATATTGAATCAAAAATATAGAATGGACAAAATATCGAATGGACAGAATATAGACAACAAAAATATAGAATGACAGAATATAGACAACAAAAATTTAGAATGACAGAATATAGACAACAAAAATATAGAATGGACAGAATATAGACAACAAAAATATAGAATGGACATATTATAGACAACAAAAATATCAAATTTGAGGTAAGTAAGTTAATATACATTTTTTAAAGTATTTTTTATGTTAGTATATGTGTGAAAAGTGTATATTTATTTATAATTTATTTTAATTAATTAATTTTATGGTATTTAATTTTTGCGTAATACAATTCTGTAGCGGGTTGTGGGTTTATAGGGGAATAGGGTGGGAAGTAATTTAATTATAATTAATGAAATATGTACATTTATTTATTGGTATTTATGTTGAATTAATTGTTAATTAATAATTAATTGGTAATTAATTAAAATATAATTGTTAATTATTTTAATTAATTGATTGATTGATAATTATGTTAATTTTATTAATGTATTTTCTGTAGCCGGTTGTGGGTTTATAGGGGAATAGGGTGGGAAGTAATGTAAATATATTTATTTAAATGTTTAAATGTATTTATTGGTATTTATTTTGAATTAATTGATATTTGAATTTTTAATTGATAATTAATTAAAATATAATTGGTAATTAATTTTAATTAATTGATTAATTGATGATTATGTAAATTTTATTAATGTATTTTCTGTAGCGGGGTGTGGGTTTATAGGGGAATAGGGTGGGAAGTAATTGAATTATAATTAATTACATTTTTAAATGTATTTATTGGTATTTATTTGGAATTAATTGATATATACATTTTTAATTGGTAATTAATTAAAATATAATTGGTAATTCATTTTAATTAATAGTTTAATCTTTAATTATGTTCATTTTATTAATTTATTTTTTGTAGCAGGTTGTGGGTTTATAGGGGAATATGGTGGGGAGTAATTTAATTGTAAATAAATAAATATTGTTATTTATTTATTGGTTTTGTTTTGTTGTAATTTTGAATAATTTTTTAATTGCTAATTAATTAATTGGTAGTTGGTAAATAATTTGTATTAATAGGTAATTATTTGTAATTTTTTTATTTTGTATTTTTAATTGATTAATTTTTATATTATATAAAATTGTTAATTACTTTTAATTAATTTGTATTTGGTATTAATACTTAATTTATTTTTATTCATATGTAAAGTATTTACTTTCCCTACTGTTGCACTCACTGGAGTGGGAATAGTAATTTTACCCCTACGCTATCCAATGCTTTTCCTACTGTTGCACTCTGTAGAGTGGGAATAGTAATGTTTACCCCTACGCTATCCAACACTTTCCCTACTGTTGCACTCTCCAAAGTGGGAATAGTCATTTTTACCTCTACACTATCCAACGCTTTCTCTACTGTTGCACTCTCTGGAGTGGGAATAGTAATTTTTACCCCTACGCTATCCAATGCTTTCCCTACTGTTGCACTCTCTGAAGTGGGAACAGTAATTTTAACCCTCCCGCTATCCAACGCTTTCCCTACTGTTGCACTTTCTGAAGTGGGAATAGTAATTTTTACCCCTATGCTATCCAATGCTTTCCCTACTGTTCCACTCTTTGGAGTGGGAATAATCATTTTACCCCTACGCTATCCAACGCTTTCCCTACTGTTGCACTCTCTGGAGTGGGAATAGTAATTTTTACCCCTACGCTATCCAACGTTTTCTCTACTGTTGCACTCTCTGGAGTGGGAATAGTAATTTTTACCCCTACGCTATCCAACGCTTTCTCTACTGTTGCACTCTCTGGAGTGAGAATAGTAATTTTTACCTCTATGCTAGCCAACGCTTTCCCTACTGTTACACTCTGTGGAGTGGGAATAGTAATTTTTACCCCTACGCTATCCAACGCTTTCCCTTCTGTTGCACTCTCTGGAGTGGGAATAGTACTTTTTACCCCTACGCTATCCAACGCTTTCCCTACTGTTGCACTCACTAGAGTGGTTATAGTAAATTTTACACTTTCCGCTATTCTGCGGTAAAAATATTGTAATTATTTTATTAATATTACGTTTATATATATATATATATGTATTAACATTTTTTTTAACTTACATTAATTATTTAATAATTTAAAGGTTATTTAAGTATGTTTAAGTTAATTATATTTATTATTTCATTCATTTTTAATTAATTTAAAGCATTTTAAAAAATTCGATATTTTGACTAACTATATTTTTTACATCGATATTTTAGATTCGATATTTTTGTACTTACCTGTTTGGAGACAGGAGGTCGATATTTTGGTATTCTATATTTTTACCTCGATATTTTGGTAACTCGATATTCTTGACCTCGATATTGTTTCAGTGATCCGTCCTCCTCAAACCTGCAAGAACTCATTAAAGCTAAATCCAACTTTAATAAAATTGCCACTGTTGATGCTGGCAACATCCTCCTTAAAATTAAATTTAATTTCATAGAGGCCAGAATAAGGCAGGGAAAATGTTGGCCAACTATTTAAAAATTAAATCAGAACGTAAAACTATTGGGTCTATCCCCTCAGAAACAACTAACAAAACTCTTTCCTCCGATTCTGACATTCTAAGTGCATTTCAATCCAATTATGAACTCCTATACACAGAAGATATAACTCCTTCCGAAATAGATTTTGAGACTTTTTTCCAAGTTTCCATAAACCCTCCTCCCTATCTGACACTTTTTTACCTCTTGAAAGTGATATCTCTCTTCAGGAGATTACTGTTGCTCTTAAATCTTTAAAAAAGGCCAAAACCCCGGGACCAGATGGTTTCTCAGTTGAACTACTCTTATCCTTCTCCACAATCTTTGACCCAAAACTACTGGAACCTTTTTAACTAATTCCTTTATAATTCTAAAGCATGTGGTTCCTTTACTGTTCCCAAACTATTCCCAAACCTGACAAAGACTCTTCCATTTGCAAAACTTTTCGACCTATTTCACTGATGAATTATGACGGTAAAGTTTTTGCAAAGAATTTAGCTTCTCGCTTAGAGAAAATCATCCCATGCCTCAAAGCCAGATCAAGCTGGCTTTATTAGAGGTCGACTCACTTCTGATAATGCTAAAATGTTTTCTAATATCGTTGTCCTTGGAAAGTAGTGATCTTCCCCTTTAGTTGCCCTTTCACTCGATGTTGAAAAAGCTTTTGACCGCATAAATTGGCAATATATGTTCTATACTCTTAATTGGTTTGGTTTCGGTCAAAAGTTTATTTCTAATATATCAAATTATTATATACTGCCCTGCAAGCTTGTGTGTTAGTCAATGGTCATTTTTCTCCCGATTTTCAATTACAAAGGGGCACTAGACAGGGCTGTCCCCTTTCCCCATTACTTTTTCTCCTTTGTTTAGAACCCTTTCTTGAACGTATCAGACATAACCCTGATATCACCGGTTTTAAACTTAACTCTCATGAAATTAAGCTTTCTGCATATGCAGATAATATCCTAATTTACATGTCCAATCCATGCAATTCCCTTCCCCCTTTTCTACAAGAGATTTCTTTATTTTCCACTGTTTCTGGCTACAAACAAAATTTTTCAAAAACGGAGATTTTACCACTAAATTCATCCTGTTATCTCTACATGTTTGATACGACTAACTTTGCTTGGTGTCCCCAAAAGAGTAAATACTTAGGAATATGGTTTTCATCCTGAATTTCTTATACCTTAGCTCATAATTTCTCTGCCGTGAAATTTAAGCTCACCAATTTATTCTCTTCCTGGTCCCCATTATTTTTATCTCGGTGGGGCAGTTTTGACACGATTAAAATCATGATTGTCCCTCAAGTTCTTTTTACGCTCTCAATGTTACCTTTTAAAATTCCTAACTATTGTTTTTCTCAGATTATTTCTATTTGTACCGAATTTCGGTGGAATAACAAGCGTACTCAAATTGCTTTCTCTAAATTAATTTGCCGTCCGTTTTCCTGATTTTAAATTATATCACACTGCCTTTTTTTTTATAACTCTTTTTAAGGCTATCAACATTACATGGTACAATCGCAGGCAAGCTTGACAGTACACAGGCTGGATTACACTTAATCCCCCTCCCGCTCCCCACCCTGCCCGGTACCTCCGCCAAGGCCCCCATATTCTCTTCCACTTCTTTATGCATCCCCAGGACTTGTATATCGTTTCCTCTGCCCTCTGACACCAGTCCAGATCTCGCAGCCATTGGTCCCATTGCGGGGGCGCCTGTGCCCCCCAGCAACTGGCGATGTTGCGTTTCGCCACCCCAGCTGCCATGGCCAGCCAAATCTCATTATACTTGGACCAGTCCGTGGGTCCTTTAATCATAAGTAAGAGCCACCTAGGCTCCACCGGGACCGGCGACCCCACCACTGTTGCCATTGTGTGTGCCACTTTAGTCCAGGAGGGCACTATGTTCGGGCATTCTCAGAGAATATGGTAGAATGTCCCCTCTCCCTGACAACCCTCACACACAGCGGGGACAGGCTCTTGCCCCATGAGAACAGGTGTGTACGCGGATAATACACCAGATGCAAAATCTTTAATTGAACGAGGCGGAACCTGGTCTAAATTGCAACATCACAGGGACTTTGCAGGGCCTCCTGCCAATCCTCTTCCTCTAGTTCTCCAATATCTCTCTCCCATCTCTCCCGAAGAGACACCAGTGGGTCAGGCATGTTGTTTATGAGCTTTCGGTAGATGGTGGACGTGGGCTTTTCGGGAATGGATTCAAGGAGGAGCCTGTCTTCCATGGGAGAGTATTTTGGGATTGAAGTGTCGGAGTGTATGTGGGAGCGCAGGGCAGGGCATGGCATGTGTGAGGCGCAGGTAGTAATAGTGTTGGGAGTCGTGTAGCTGGTATTCTCATTGGAGGTAGTCAAAGGATCTAGGGGCATTCCCTTTCCATACATCATCATCCAGGTACTTGATCCCAATTAATTTCCATCCCTTAAAGCCTGATAGCCTCTTCACCTCTGCCAGCTGGTCTCCGAGCCATAGAGGGGTCCTGCCAGTTAAGGTGCCTGTCCACCCCAGGAATTTATTGGCCTCCCGCCAGCATTCGAGCATTACCCATGTGTGCGAGGGCAGCTACCAGCGCAGCCTTCGCGAGTGAAGAAGCGGCTCATAGTTACCACCCGGCATCACATATCTATCAATTCGGTACGCTGGCTCTGAGCCTGGCGCGTAGACCCAATCGTTGATCACTTGCAGTTTGGAATCCCAGTAGTATAATTGGACGTCTGGGAGGGCCGGCCCCCTGTCGTATACCCCTCTTGTGAGCTTACGCATCGCTATCCTCAGGTTCCCACTCTCCGATAGTAATGTTTGCATGGCATGGGATATACGCCTAAACACCCCGCCCGGAACCAGGTACGGCGTATTTTGTAGGATGTATAGGAGTCGCGGCAATGCTAACATCTTAAATAGCGTGGCCCGTCCCTTCAGGGTGAGAGGCAAGGACCGCCAATGGGTCACATCCGACGCCAGCCGCGCCAGGTGGGGCTCTAGATTTTTGGCGAAGAACTCCGTCCTGTCCCTAGTGACATACACCCCCAGGTATTTGAATCCGACAACCCCTATTAAGGCCAAGCAGCTCCTTGGTTTCCTTGGGAGAGGACCCGAGAGGGGATAGATGAGGGATTTGGCCCAATTGATCTTATAGCCTGAGTAGCTGCCGAACAATTTGAAGAGGTGGAGCGCCTGCCCTAATGAGTGGTAAGGTCTGGCCATGTAGAGGACAATGTCATCGGTGTATACAGATATACGCTCCTCCCACTCGTCATTAAGTGCCAGGCCCCAAAAAGACCTGTCCCTCCGAATCCAATGTGCCAGCGGCTCAAGGGCCAGGGCAAAGAGAAGAGGGGAGGGGACAGGGGGCACCATTGTCTGGTGCCCCTGCGCAGGGAAATTGCTCAGGACATCGCCCCATTCACTCTCACCCTTGCTACCGGTTGTTTATACAGCAGGCACACCCAGCTGCAGAAAACCGGACCGACGCCCAGCCTCTGAAGGACCTGGATTAAGTATGGCCACTCAATGCTATCAAAGGCCATTGAGGCGTCCAGCGCCATCAAGGCCGTTTGAGTGCTGCCCACATCCTCAGTCATGTATAGGACCGCGTATAAACGTCTCAAATTGTGCCAAGTGCTTCTGCAGGGCATGAAACCCCACTGGTCAACGTGGATCAGGGTTGGTAGAACCGAAAGCAATCTCGTCGCCAAGGCTTTGGCCAATACCTTGGCCTCCACGTTGAGCAGCGAGATAGGTCGATAAGACGAACACTGGTCAGCCGGTTGCCCAGCCTTATGGATGACCACGATTGTTGCTTCTCGCTGATCCGGCGGGAGTGTCCCCACATCCCGAGCCTCAAGCAACATCCGCCGCAGGGGGTAGATGACCACATTGACCTGTCTCTTATATATTTCCACTGGGAGCCCATTGGGACCCTTGGCTTTTCCCAGCCTGAAGGGAGTTAAGGGCTTCGCCTAGTTCCTCCCCCGTGAGTTCAGCTTTCAGACGGTCTGATTGGTCCTGAGACAGTGTGGGCAACGCAAAGTCCCGAGGGAACTCCTCAAAGTCCTGCTACATCCTGGTGCACACCGGTGTGCAGACTTTCTCATAGTATGCCACAAAAGCCTCTGCTATGCCAATGCCAGTAGATACCAAGGACCCCCAAGGACCCAGACTCGTCCTTCAACCCCACCACCCAGGATCTCTTCCTATCCCGGAGTTCGAGCCACGCCAGTAGTTTCATGCACTTGTCACCGGCGTCGTATATCCGCTGCTGCATGGCTAGGGAGTAGGCTCGGGCCTCATCCTCCGCCAACGACCGAAGCTCCTTTTGCTTGAGGGCGAGCTTATGGCAATGCTCCGGCGAGGGCATTCCGCTGGTCCGCCGCTCCAGCGACTCAACCTCCCTTTCCAACTGCCAAATCTGTAACGATTCTTCCTTTTTTTGGGCTGCAATTAGCGCTTGGGCCTGACGGCTCAGGACCATTTTATAGGCTTCCCACAGGGTTAGGTGGGAGTCGACCGAGCCCTGGTTCTCTCTCATCGAAGTATACCTGGGAGCACTCTCGTAATTTGTCGGTTACGTAGTTGTCTCTAAGGCGCCAAGGATCGATCCTAGGGAAGTCTTCCCTGATAGTTGTCGCCCCTTTAAGGACTACGCACACCGGAGTATGATCAGATGCAGGGTTCCGCAAAGTCCCCCAATTCTTCTTCCCGTGCGAAAATGTGGTCCAATATGGAGAAGGACCCATGTCTAGCGGAGTAGAAAATTTACTGCCTTTGGGAGGGGTAGTGTGTACACCATATGTCGCTAAGACCCATCG
Organism: Lissotriton vulgaris; assembly: GCF_964263255.1. NCBI lineage: Eukaryota > Metazoa > Chordata > Amphibia > Caudata > Salamandridae > Lissotriton > Lissotriton vulgaris. Next base: position 1,314,741,958 of record NC_141689.1, read on the forward strand.
CTGTAACAAAGCCCGTAGGCCCATTTCCCCCCTGTTGCCCTGCCCCTCCCCCGAGCGATGTAATTCGGCATCCTTAACCGTGTTGGGGTCTCCCCCACTACTAGCGTGCCCCGGGGAAGGTCCGTCAGGTGGGTTCCCAATTTTTTGTGGGGGCCTGCAGGCCAGGTGGGATGTAACATGAGGTAAGGACTATTATCCGCCCCTTCCACTTGGCTGCCACGGACGTCAAGCTCCCAGAGTCCTACGGCCATGTGTCTGAGATTACTGTAGGTAGGGTGTTGCGGACTAGAATCCCCACTCCCCTGGAGCCTGATGTGAACCCCGAGTGGGCCATCATCTTGTAGTCAAAACGATCTAATGCCCTGCATCTGTTCCCACGAAGATGTTTCTCCTGTAGGAGCACTAGATCCGGGGAGTGGCGCTTCACGTGCTGTAGAACCAGTGTCATTTTAACCTTGTTACCCAACCCATGTACGTTCCACGTCCATATCTTTATTCGTACCTGTTCACCCATTGCTGTACAGGGGCCTGTGAGTCCTCGGATCTTTCCCCATCCTTTGCGTGTTACCAAGATGAGACAACCATACATATGAATTTGAGTCGCAATGAGCCAAACTTAAACTTACCCTCAAACCAGCATGCCGTCCCCCCTCTCGTGGAGGAATCACCCCATGCAACCCTTGCTGCTGTAGTCACTTAATTGAGGTCTGCTCGTTCTCTAGGGTATCTCGCTGTGGCGTTTGCTTGTTTTGAGCCTCCTGGCCAGTGCGGTTATGGCTGATCGTCGCTGACCATGTTGGCGGCCCGCGGTCCGCCATCCCTCCATCCAGTCGCTCGCCTCAGCCGGTGAGTCGAAGAAATACGCTTTCTCACCGTCCAGAATCTTTAATTACGCCGGGTACAGCATCATATACTTAATTCCTTGGTCCCTGAGGGCTCTCTTGACCCCTTCGAAGGATCTGTGCAAATGTTGGACATTGAGCGTGAAGTTCGGGAAGAAGCAAATTGTGGCGTTTTCCAATTGCAAATATCCGGACACTCGTGATGCCTGCAGGATGGCATCCCGATCCCTATAGTTCAGGATCTGGGCGATGATGGTGCGTGGAGGGGCCCCAGGCTTGGGCCTCCCCCCAACGCGCAGTGAGCCCCTTCTACCAAAAAGAAGTTGGAGAGGTGCTTCGGCTTAAGATGCTTAAGGATCAAGTCCTCCATGAAGCAGTCAGTAGACGGGCCCTCCATTCCCTCCGGGACCCCCACGATGCGGATATTGTTGCGTCGTGCCAGACCTTCTTGATCCTCCAGGCGAGCCACAATGTCTGTTTGATTTTTGGCGACTTCCTCCTCAAGCCTTTTCGTTTTGGACTGTAAGCTCCCAATGCCGCTTTCTGCCTCCGCTACCGTGTCTGACATTTTCCTAAAGTCTGTGCGGAGAACGTTAACTTCCTCAGTGACCGAGTTCAACTTGGGTTCCATCTGCCGGGCATCTCCTTTATGGCCATCATGATATCCTTGAGCGAGGGGTCAGGCCCGTCGTCCTCTGCCCCGCTGTGCTGGCTCCCACATTGGTGTCCCTCCTCCTTCCCCATGGCAACGGATTATTTGTCGATAGGTTTCTTTGGCCTTGTGCGGGCAGCCTGTTGCGCCCCTTAGTGTAGACTGCACCTCAGTAGTCCAATCGGCCCCCTGGTGCTCGCAAGGAAACCCCACTCTCACGGGCCTCCCAGACTCCCCCGCCGATCGCGGTGTCCTAAAGCCTATTGTTGCACAGCAAGTGCCCAGTAGGTGTTAGGCTCATCGATCGGGTAGAAGTCCCTCGTCTCGCGTCGGGCCCCAAGTTCGGACAGTAGTCAAGCAACCTGTGTCGCTCTTCAGCCAGACTCTAAGGGCTCAATCGCACATGCATACGGTCTTAACTATAATTTAGGCACGGTCCCCCGGCAGCATGGTGCGTTCCACTGTTTCGCCCTTCCACTATGGCACCACCACCCGCTCCGGGCCGCTACCTACAGCGCGGTCCTCCACTGGGTTCTGAGATGCTGCTTCTGGCTGATCTGAAATGTGCAGATTAGGGTCTCAGGGCCACCCGCTGGACAAGCCACAGCCCTCCCCACAGTCCTCTCCACTCGGTGGACACTGCCCTGAAGCCCTCTCCGGGCTCACCACTGACTATGATGGGGCCAGATGCAAAACAAGTCTCCAAGTCTGAAGAGCACCGCCAGTGCACCCCTTAATCCAGGCTGGGGGGGCACCAACATAAGGCCTTCACCTTGCTGGGCCCTCGTGCGCCCGGGCCCAGCTAGAACAGTCTTTGTAGGCCCGAGGCCTAAGGCCCCTTACTGTCGCCACTGCCGTCTATTGCCACTCAGTCTCGCTGCTGTGCCATCTGACCCAGCCTTCAGCCAGGCTCCGCTCCACCCGCAAGGCCAGCCACAGCGCTCCTGCCGCAAATGCTTTACTGCCTCACTTCACCCCCCAGGCAACGGGCAGTTCTCAAACGCCTAGCGGGCCGTACCTGACAGGGCAACTTGAACTTCATGGACACCGGGTCTTCCTCCGGCCATTGGCGGCCCCTCTTTGTCCGCAGCGCTTCTTGGTGGAAGCTGTTCTGCTCCTAACCCAACCGCCGGCAGCTCAGCAGCCGCCAGTTGTGGACTTTTAGCTGCGGCGCATGCCATTTTCACATCTCAGGCCGTGCAGCCCGGGCCGCCGCGCACTTGCAGGGAACCACTTGTGCTTGTCCCCCGCCGTCCACCACTGCCATCTGCCTCAGTTGCAGGAGTCATCCACAGCACCCCACGACGGTGGTAGCTCCGAGCCCCAGCCACCTGTCAGCAGCTCCCCATGCCCGCCATCAGTCACAGACTTCTAGTAGTGGCGCTCTGAGGCAGCTGGCGCCATTTTCTTGCTGCAGGATGTTTAGCCCGGGGCAACGAACAACGGCTGAAGGACACTTGTAATCGGCCCCTCACGGCTCCAACTGCTACCCGCCAGCTCTACTCCTCAACACGAGCCGGTAGGTGTCCTCATAATGTCGGATGATATCGGATTGCGGGTGTTTTGCTGCGATCTGCTAGCGCAGCTTCCCTAGTGTGCGGCCATCTTCCTTAGCCGCAGCCATTCCCCCACACTGCCTTGTTGATTCGTCAATTCTATGCCATGTCAAAAAATTATCATGATTCCCCTATGCCAACATGGGTTGCTGTTGAATGTTCACTATTAAATGACTTTTCCTTCAAGGATATTGTCTTTATGACTGACTGTACCTTAATTTCCAAATGCCCTAGCTTAAAGTATTATCAGCATCTATTACATACTCTTTTTACCCAAGGATTTGATTTTTATCAATCATTTTTGTCCTCCTCTTTATGGTTTAATAAATATATTACATTTCGTCACAAATCTTTTTACTACAAACAGTGGAAGGAGAACAGTATTTTGTATGTACACCAGTTAATAGTTAATGACTCGATTCTATCCTTTCCCCAATTACAAGACAAATGTAACCTTCCTGTCTCTTGTATTAATCAAATAATATATTTCCCGTACTCCAAACCATTTTAATGAATAATAACCCCAACCCTGCTCCTATTTCACTTACTCCTGTTACACCATTATTTAAGGTCCCTTTAGATCCCACTCCTAGTGCCTCTCTCATATATAAAAGTGTATCCTTAACTAATTCTACCTGGAGTAAATCTCCCACTGAACTACTTTGGGAACAAGATTTATCTCAATCACTCTCTGTCCATCAATGGGATCAAATGTGGCAAAGATTTTTAAAACCTCTGAAGCTGCTAATATTACACAATCCCTATATTTTATATATAACAGTAGTTGTTACCCCACAATTTGTAAATTAAACTGATCTCTCTATTTCTCCCTTGTGTTGGTCCTGTCTCTCCTCTGAAAGCTTATTGGCGCATTTACTTTATTATTGTCCCAATGTATATGATTTTTGGAAAGCTATATGGTCGAAATGTCTACTGATTTTTTCTGGCAAAATTCCATTTGCTATTCACAATATCTTTTTGGGCACCATATCTCCTAACTTTGACCACCTCCCCTCGAAAACTATTTTATTTGACCATTTTATTGCTCTCGCTTTTACAGTTATATTAAACTGTTGGAAAGATGACTCTAAACTATCCTTTTTGCTCTGGTGGAATTTGATTTGTGATGAACATAGAATTGCTTCTGTTTCTCATTCCTCTTTTTTTCCCCACAAAATTAAATCTGATTTCCTATGGTTACCTTTTACTAGTTTTCTATCCTCATGCTCATCCTTCTCATAATACCCATTTTTCATTCTACTTATCTATCCATTCTTTTTTCTTTTCTCTATTCCCCCTCCTCATTTTCCCCTCTTCTGGCTCTTCCCTTTCCTTTTTTCCCTATAAAATAGAATACACAAAAGAAACATTCTATATTATAGAACACATTCTTTTATGAAGTTGATGTAACTTTTCATCTTTTTTACTTATCGCTTTATACAATTTTTCTCATTATCATGATACTTGTTAATGTTATTAAGTAATTGCCTTGTTTCAGAAGATTGTATCACTTTCTGATATCTTTGTTATTTCTTACATATCTTTTAAGCTGTGTACTGTTTTAATACTGTGTCTATAACCTCAATAAAAATTATTTAAAATAAAAACATTTAAAAAGAATGGAAAATGTAAAAAACACAATTCCTAAAGACTTACATGAATGTATCACCAGGATTAGAAACTTGATACATAGCCTTAAATACATTTCCTTTCCCGAAATGAACGTAAAGTTTTTACCCAAATTGAGCTCATCTTTTTCATTAATGTTAAACTTCAAGATATAACACGAGTCCAATATTTGTTGACTACTTTCTCTACTTCCCCACAAACATTTAGTGGAATACAGTCAATACAAAAATACTTCAAATTATCACATTTACTATCATTAAATTTACAGAAATGTCTTGAGAAGGCATACAAACCATTCATTTTTTTATAGCTCTCAGATGTTGGAGAATACTTTTGTGCACAGGTAAGACTGTACTGACAAAATATTTCTTACTCCACGGGTATAATAGGACATGAATTACAAAGGCACCGCTACAGTTAATACATTTGCTAATTTTCAATAATTTCCCTTAAATAAATTCACAACAATGTTTTATGGGTTCCAAATTTGCACTCTTTGCATTGAGTTCTAAAATGTCACAAGGAGCCTGCTAATGAGAATATTTCAAGTCACAGAATCTGATTTTACCACCTTCCAGTGTTTTGCCATTACCTTGCATATTATGTTATATTTTGTTGAGTATATAGTAATAAATCATGTTTTAGTGTCTTTTTATTCTTTATTTTTACTTTTTCACACAATAGACTATCTCTGCTTTGGGATTTGGTTTTGTTCCCACCGCTGTCCAGTACACTAAGAGATAACCCTCTTATTAGAGCTTTTAGCCATAAGGGTTTGTTTAACTTCAAATTGTTCATGTGCATTGTAACTTATTTTGGCTCTTCAAATCTCACTATATGAAATGCTCCACTTTTGTGCATTAGGGTAAAAACTTGTGGCATTAAATGCACTAAAAAGCTTACGCTGAATTGCTGTAGTAGATTTTTGGTACAAAGGGAATACAATATGATTGTCGTCAATGTTCAATTTGAAGAATACAATCTCATTTGTACTGGTTAACTTCAAATAATTCCCATTCAATATACCCACCAGCTTCTTCTTAATTTCCCTTCCATATGAAACATAAATGGTCAATAAAACATGTCAACAGCATGATTGGTATTGTTAAGTGTGCCAGATCTCCACTCTGGAGCACCTGCTCCTGCCAACTAACGATATGCAAATTAGCATAGATGGGCGTTAAGCAGGTGCCCATTTAGTTTCCTCAACTAACAGTAGATTTGAATATCAAACAAGAAAATATTCTATTCCCAGCACCATTTATTAATGTCTAAAAGCATTGTTGTATGTTCATACAATCAGTGGCAGCGGGTGACATTTGAAATTGGTGAGGCGTAAAAATTGGGTATGACTTTTATGTAGCAAGTGACAGGAGCAAGCTTAAAGGACAAATGTGGGATCCATGGTAGGCCCTCATATGAGAAAAAATTTAAAAAAGATTGACACACAGTGCATTTGAAAGCAAAGGAATTTAGTGGTAAAGCAAGGCTTATGAAGCAGTGGGAACATATAGTCTTGAAACATTAAACACATTAAAAACTGCCCCATATCTTGCTGCGTTAATATGTTCAACAGTTACTGTAATGAGCAAATGTTACAGTGCAACAACTTCAGCCCTTTAAAGTGGGTACTTGCCCAGTGTCTTGCACTGCATGGGGCACCAACTTTGGGCGAAAATGCTTTAACCAGCCTTCGGGAAGCACCAACAGCTCCTGGTTGCAATCAGTCATATAGAAATATTTGTAGTCAGGTCTTAAAGTGGGATAAAAAAAAAGTGGGGACTCTCTGAAAGGAAACATGTAAAATACATGTCTGTGACTCCCATAGTGTGCTAACTGACCAGTATTTTGGTTTCTCTTTCAGTTTTTATTGCATCTATATATCTAACACAACAACTGACATACACAAAAAAAACTGTCAGTACGAATGGCATGGTCAATAGTTGTTAGCTGTTTAACATAAATGAGTAAAAACAATGATTTGTGATAAATAATTAAAATTGGAAATGGTTTAACTCTGAAATTGTGAGTCTGTGAATTAAATAGTATTATGGCCTGTGGTGTTGCTTCAGCCTCAGCGTCAGAACTCTCAATCAAAGCCCCTCAGAAACACCTGCCACATATTTAAGCATGCACTAATAATGAGTAATAAGATGCATGGAAAAAAATACAGAAACACAACATGATAAAATAGCTAACGCTTGAGAATGCAAGATTAAGTAGCACCTCCATACTAATATAATAAAGAGAGAGCCCAAACCTTTGATGCGGGTAATCTCAGGAACAACAGCACCAATCACAACACCCAATACAGCGTTGGAAAGGGCAGTTGCAGCAGAAGGACATAGGCTATGCAGACGCCCACCATAAACATTTAAAAGGTAAAAGACCGTGCCAGCAAAGTAGTCCCTTGTGGGTGTGTCTGCGTTGTGCTGTGGGCGTGTGCTGGGGAAGTGACAAACGCTGGGGGCGTGTGGTACGTTCCGCCCTTCATGCCATGTCTCATATCGTGTGCTAATCCCACCCTGCTCCCTTTAAATACCCCTGCACCCCATAAACATAACCCACCCTTACTCCTTAAAATAACCCAACACCCTTAAACACTAACCCATCTTAACACTATAAATATACCCTGTACCCCAAAACCCAAACCTATCCCTAAACCCTAAAAATACCCCTGTACCCCAAAACCCAAACCTAGCCCTAAACCCTATAAATACCCCTGTACCTCAAAACCCAAACCTACCCCTGAACCCTAAAAATGCCCCTGTACCCCAACACCCAAACCTAGCCCTGAACCCTAAAAATAACCCTGTACCCCAAAACCCAAACCTACCCCTGAACCCTAAAGTACCCCTGTACCCCAAAACCCAAACCTAGCCCTGAACCCTAACAATACCCCTGTACCCCAAAACCCAAACCTAGCCCTGAACCCTTAAAATACCCCTGTACCCCAAAACCCAAACCTAGCCCTGAACCCTAAAAAAAATACCCCTATACCCCAAAACCCAAACCTAGCCCTGAACCTTAAAAATACCCCTGTACCCTAAAACCCATACCTATCCCTAAACCCTAAAACTACCCCTGTACCCCATAACCCAAAACTATATCTGAACCCTTAAAATACCCAAACACCCCAAAACATATACCTCAGTACCCCAAAACATATACCCCTATACCCATACTTACCTTATCCAAACATTAAAAAAAGATGCTTTTACCATTCATGCATTTACAACCAATTTCGTTGTAAATGTATGCGTGGTAAAAGCATATAAAATGTAATGCCATGCATTATAATGGCATTGCAGAGTCATGGTACTTACGTAATGAAAGTATGCGGAGTGATGGTATGCAGAAAGAAAGTTGAGGAATAATGGGTGCTTACCCTCCTCCGGTAAGTACTTTTTCACCACCCATTTGAAAAATGCACAGGTATCTCTCATTGATGGCTAGCACCAACATACACTTTTAGACACACCTCCTGCCACAAGTTCTAGAATTGCGAACTTTAGAGCTGGGGAGCTACGTTTGAATCTCGGCATCAGCTCAACATCCTGTGATTCCAGGCAAATCGCTTTGTCTCCCTGTGCCTACCACAAATGAATGTGTTCTTCTGTAATGTAAATTGTGCTCATGCCATGTTGTCGAGTTTGCGCTATATAATATTGCAAGGAAAAATAAAGTAGGGAAACTCGAGTTCACACACTACTGAACGCTCACTCTTAAGTGCATCAGCAGTGCACTGTGAATCGGAGCGTTTCACAGGCCTGTCACAGATAAGAAATGCTATCAAAACGAAATCCTACAAAACAATATACTACTGGCCGGCAGCAATTCATACCCGGACAACGTCGGGACGGGCTGCTAGTATGAAATAAGAGAGGAACTATATCGCTAACATGCATTGCCTTATCAATTTTAACATTCATTGTTGGTAAATCAATCCATGTTTTTTGCATTAATGCTAAGGGTATGAAGAAAAGGCCAGATTTATCGCCATACACCAAATAACTGCATTTACTATAAGCACATATTTCTTTTTTTTTTTGCACTTGACTTCGATTTTTAGATCAACTTTGCAAGGGAGCGGAAAGCTTGCTCATCTTTTGGATCAATTTCACAGGGGAACAAATAGAGCCGTCTACAACTGAAGGGGCCAGCGACAGAGGGGGAGGTTAGCATGAACAATAGTATCGCACATTATTAGCATTACAACGCTTACCATTACAGAGGACAAGGTACCAAATCACACATGCTTGCATCGACTCCGAAGTGTGATGAATGGGAAAGGGTGGGATCTATGCCTATGAATGACCTATGGCTGCCCTCACACCGGGACATAGACTGTGACACTCGAAACGGTGAAGCTGAAAGCGCCACTGGCCTATAGTTCTTGGCCTATTGCTCATTTTGCATTTGTCACACAGAGTGGGATGGGTATGCCCAGATGTGGGCCCCATGCTCTCCATGCCACTGGAATCAAGTTAGCCTGGGTGATGGTGGGTGAAACCTAGAAATCCATCCCAGGATGCTTGTTTCCGGTCCAGGGAGGGCCTGGCCTGGCAGTTCAGGCTGAACTGTTCCCATGGGAAGCAAGGTCAAGACTGATTTGCATGTAGATGAGTTCAAACTGGAATGGCACGGGGAGTAAAAAAACAATGGATTTAGGCCCAGATCTCTGTACTGGGGTGTCAGGGCTCCTCCGACGAGGGCAACAATCTCCTGACGTGTGGCCGTGTCGTGTCATCTTGGCTTAAGGCATCCATTTGGAGGCAGAAGATTTCAAGAACCAGTAAACAGCTTTGGAACTCGCGGCTGGACCAAGAAGCAGCTCGATCGTGTATAGTAGGTTACCGGTCTAGTTTCTCATGGCTGTCAGAAGTCGCGAGGACAATTGAAGCAGTGAAGTGCAGGGTTAGCGTTCGAAGCTGCGTACTTTACCAAATTCCCCTCACTTAGTGTGTCATTGCTGCATCTGCAAGTTTTAGTCAGTCAGGCCGATAGTGTAATTTTCTCTGAACATGCACTAGAAATTAGAATACGGTAGTCACGAGTATGTCTGTATAGTTGCTAGTGAATTCAGCCTACAAATAAGGTCAGTGAATATTCAGTTAAAAAGAGATTAATTCAAGGCAATAAATGAGGAAAGAACAGAAGATTACCTGAGATCTACAAATCCTTTCAAAGAGAGGACCTAACAATTCGAAGTCGATAAATAAAATCACAAGTATCAAAACATGAAAAGAAAAGATATGTAATGATTAATAATCTTACTCACAAGATTTATATTATAAGTACTATCTACAGAAGTACAGAATAGAGTAATAAAGAAAAGAAGGTGTTATTTAATGAAAAGAGAAGACTGTAAACTTACCTTATAACACACAGCAGAAGAGAAGCTAAAGGCCTTAGTTTAGAGAGTAAGAGTGAAAAGTAAGAATAGAATAGACCAGGAAGAAAGACAAGGAGTATTTATTAATATAGAGTTCTGTTATTATATTTTGCAGTTTATTAGTGAATTTCCCCAAGACATCATCAAAACCAGAGAGATGACAGTATGAGGGATTAGCTGTGAACCCAAGAACAACTAAACAAGGCAGTCTCTTCTCTATCCCCATTCACATTACCCATTCGGGGTTCGCTTTGACCTCCTGTGTTCAGGGAGTTCGAGCGGAGGACTGAGTGGAGAGATGGGGAAAAGCTACATTCTACTCCTGTGAAGTTTAGAGGTGAACCGTGAGTACCAAGCTCCTTAACATGGGGTGAATGTTTGAAATCATTCAGCATTCTGTCCATCAATTGTACTTTTTCCCTTGTCACCCCAAATGGAGCAGGTATGCCCAGACATGGGTTACGTGTTCTACATGCCACTGGAGTCAAGCTAGCCTGGCTGATGAAGGGTGAAACCCCAAAATTGGTCCCAGGATGATTGTTTCTGGTCCAGGAAGGACTTGGCATTCCTGGCTGGACTGTTCTCCTGTGGAGCAGCGTCAAGACTGATTTGCATATGGCTGGGTTCAAACTGGAATGGCATTGGGGGCAAAAAAACAGTGGATTTAGGCCCAGATCTCTGTAATGGGGTGAATGTTTGAAATCGTTCAGCATTCTGTCCATTAATTGTTCTTTTTGCATTTGTGATCCTGAGTGGTACGGGTATGCCCAGACGTGGGTCCTGTGCTCTCCATTCAAAAAAGGTTCCCACGTGCACACCATGTTTCTTTCAATTCATCATGGTGTCGTCATGCTTTGTTTTATAATATTTCATCCTTCAAGCGTGCATCCTCGGTAACGTGACCTGCCCAAGTGTCTCGTGTATATAAACACATGAAGAAAACTGGAGTAACATTCCACTCCATCCGGACGCACAGCTTGCTCCTTAATATATTCAGCAAAGTACTCCGTAATTTAATCCATATTTCAATTTTATTCCATATATTCCTATCAGTCAATTATTTTCACCAAATTTTGTCTCTGTCACATGTGGGGCAGTGTATGCATAAAAACGTTTCTTATGCTCAAGATATGCCTATCCAGGCCTTTTTCTAGAGCATGGTATATACATAAAAACATTCTTGATAGTGGATCTTATTAACCCAATGCATTTTGGGCTGTCTGTAGCCCTTCTTCAGGGTTTCACTGAAAATGTTAAAACATTAACATTAGTTTATGTGTTCAAACCACTTTATGTAAATCAAACAGTAGAGAAAACAATCCATAACATGCTTAGCTGCCTGGCTGATGTATTCCCTCTAAACGCACCTCTATGCGATTAACACATTGTGCCCAGTGAAGCCTTATTCACCCTTCCTTATTGGCCCTAACCTGGTATTATCAGTGCCCATTGTTTCATAATGACTCATCCTCATATAACTACCCCGTTCAAAAAGTCAATCGAACCTTCGTAAAACAACTTTCTGGTCTCCCTACAAAACGTGTAAGCTTCTCTCGCACGCCAGTGTGGAATACGTCAAACTGTTACACCTGTTTCAAGAACGTACACCTAACTACACCCCTAGACTTCAACCAATAGCCTTGTGCTCTCCATGCCACTGGTGTCAAGCTAGCCTAGCTGATGAGGGATAAAACCCTGAAACCTGTCCCAGGGATGCTTGTTTCTGGTCCTGGGGGGATCTGGCCTGGCAGTTCGGGCTAGACTGTCCCATGGGGAGCAGGGTCAAGACTAATTTGCAGAGGGCTGGGTTCAAACTGGAATGGCATAGAGATCAAAAAACAACAGATTTAGGCCCAGATCTATGTTCTGGGGTAAATGCTTGACATTGTTTGGCACTCTGTCCATCAATTGTTCTTTTCGCATTTGTCACCCCAAGTGGGATGGGTATGCCTAGATGTGGGTCCTCCCATGCTCTACATGCCACTGGGGTCAGGTTAGCCTGGCTGATGAGGGGTGAAACTCCAAAACCGGTCCCAGGATGCTTGTTTCTGGTCCAGGGAGGACCTGGCCTGGCCTGCCAGTTCGGGCTGGACTTTTCCCATGGGGAGCAGGGTCAAGACTGAATTTGGAGTTAACCCTGGAATGCCTTCTGTGTGCAAGGCAGATCCTGCACATAGTGATTTTTTTGAAAGAACAATGGTTCAAGGGTGGCCTAATAAGGTCCTGAGCGAAAGTATAGCGTAGGGATAATTCACGCTAGGGAGCTAAGGATGTAGGTACATATAGAATTATTTATTTTCTCTTTCAACATTTATCAAAAAAGTTTCAGGTGCTCATATGAGTGACAAGGTGCATAACGTGACACAAGTGAACATAGTGAAAACAGAATGTCACACAACAACAAGGTAAAAGACCACATACATATATACAATGGGGGGGGATATATTTCCTTGAGTAGGTCGACGACGTTTCGATCTGTATTATTTTAGATCATCATCAGGACTGGGGAGCTTCCTGAAACTGTGGAGAAGTAATTACAATTAAAAAAGGAACCTACATTTACATTTTCTTAGCTTAGTGATTTTGGTGCTCCCAGTGGCAGGATACAATTCCATGCACAATTCAATATAGTTGGGAAGGTGGCGCTTAGCAATAAACCAATGTGTGCTGCGCTAATTTATTAATCAGGAGAAAGGGGGCGCTTAATGACTTGTGGGCACTGATTTATTCTGACTTACTCTGTAGTTAGTACAGTCCTACAGGACCAAAAACTCAATTCAGAATAGGTAAGACATCAGCTGGTTGGCAGGCGTAATTTCTGGGGGATCAGAAAAAACTATGTCACATCGTAGTACTTATGGCGTAAGTTATTTTCGATAGTCATTGATGCTAGTAAAAGCCATTTATAATCGCTGTCTATTGCGGGTCGGTAGTGACTAAGAGCGGTGGCCCAAGGAAAGATCATTTCGTTAAACATGTATATCATGATTAGGTTATGCGATAATGAAGAAGGAGCATCTAATAAATTATTTGGACTCGAGAGTTATATTACCAGTCATGTGCGCGGAAAAAATAGTAGCATCACATACTCAAAATATTTAAAACCAGCTAAACATAGGCTAAGAGACAAAGAAGTTGTCAACATTTTGGAATACAGACTTTAGCGCGCAATTTCAGGCATGACTTACTAATTTCAAAGGTGTGTCAGAAAACAAGGTCTGGACAGTTCGGCAGAATAGTTAAAGGAGGGATCTTCTTGCGCCTAATGAACAACATTTAAGGCATACATGTTATGACCTCAAGTTGGAGTATAAACAGCGAGAAAGAGGACAAAAAACGGAAAAACGCGGGCACTTACTACGTGATTTTTGCCTCTACGCTGCATTAGGGGTCCATTTAGTGATTTGGGAAAGGTAACATCATCAATCGGCCAACTGCTTGCCAGGAGCTGGGGCACAAGAATGTGGTCGGGTTAGGAATGATTGCTGGGTAAAATTACTCAAAAACGGGGCAGGGTCGCGAAGTAACTTACTTAATCAGGGCATGTAGGCTGCTGCAAAGGGGGTCCGAGTGCCTCGCTTCTAAGATTACTCACGCTCAATGCCCGATCGAGAGCGCGTTGAGAATACTTCCTGGTGGCGCGCGCATGCATTCGGCTCTATTCTATGCGCATGCGTGCTCGGGAGCACTATCTGAGCCGCGAGTATAGTGTGTCGAAAGCCGCGCATGGGCAGTGTAGTTTTTGTCGGGACAAATTGTGGAGCATTAGCGAATGGAGCACAAGCAGGAATTAGGAAATTAGAATAGAGTAATTGAATGTTGTTATTAGGATCTTACTTAAAATTGAGGTATTCAGGCAGATCGAAATTGCTGGGTGTAATGGAATTAGGTGTGGGCGAATCAAGGTCATAGGTAGGATGTGGAGTAGTTTTTCAATAGTTATACGATTATCTGCACAAAGGTATATCTTAAAGAAATATTTAGATCTTTACAGTATAACAATTAAAAAAAAAAACATTTTGATGATAAGTAGTTTGCTGCATGCAGCATGTTAGTAGAGATAATCAGGTAACCATATTCCATTCATCGAGGGAATTTAGTCCTTTCTTAATAGTCTTGCAATTGTAGATCCATTTGCACTCCAGGCGGTTCAGGATAGTTTGTTGATTACCACCCCTTGCATTGGGTGTTAGTTTGTCAATGACTTGCCACTTCAAGTCGTTTTCAGTATGGCCAAATTCTATGAAATGTTCAACCAGAGGAGCCGTTGTTACTCTGCATCGGATTCTGCTCCTATGTTGGGATATCCGAGTTTTTACTTGTTGGGTTGTTTGGCCAATATATAGCAACTTGCAGGGACGAGTGTCTCGATCGGGCATTGAGCGTGAGTAATCCTAGAAGCGAGGCACTCGGACCCCCTTCGCAGCAGCCTACATGCCCTGATTAAGTAAGTTACTTCGCGACACTGCCCCGTTTTTGAGTAATTTCACCCGGCGATCATTCCTAACCCGACCACATTCTTGTGCCCCAGCTCCTGGCAAGCAGTTGGCCGATTGATGATGTTACCTTTCCCAAATCACTAAATGGACCCCTAATGCAGCGTAAAGGCAAAAATCACGTAGTAAGTGCCCGCGTTTTTCCGTTTTTTGTCCTCTTTCTCGCTGTTTATACTCCAACTTGAGGTCATAACATGTATGCCTTAAACGTTGTTCATTAGGCGCAAGAAGGATCCCTCCTTAAACTATTCTGCCGAACTGTCCAGACCTTGTTTTCTGACACACCTTTGAAATTAGTAAGTCATGCCTGAAATTGCACGCTAAAGACTGTATTCCAAAATGTTGACAACTTCTCTGTCTCTTAGCCTATGTTTAGTTGGTTTTAAATATTTTGAGTATGTGATGCTACTATTTTTTCCGCTCACATGACTGGTAATATAACTCTCGAGTCCAAATAATGTAATAGATGCTCCTTCTTCATTATCACATAACCTAATCATGATATACATGTTTAACGAAATGATCTTTCCTTGGGCCACCGCTCTTAGTCACTACCGACCCGCAATTGACAGCGATTATAAATGGCTTTTACTAGCATCAATGACTATCGAAAATAACTTACGCCATAAGTACTACGATGTGACATAGTTTTTTCTGATCCCCCAGAAATTACGCCTGCCAACTAGCTGATGTCTTACCTATTCTGAATTGAGTTTTTGGTCCTGTAGGACTGTACTAACTACAGAGTAAGTCAGAATAAATCAGTGCCCACATGTCATTAAGCGCCCCTTTTCTCCTGATTAATAAATTAGCGCAGCACACGTTGGTTTATTGCTAAGCGCCACCTTCCCAACTATATTGAATTGTGCATGGAATTGTATCCTGCCACTGGGAGCACCAAAATCACTAAGCTAAGAAAATGTAAATGTAGGTTCCTTTTTTAATTTTAATTACTTCTCCACAGTTTCAGGAAGCTCCCCAGTCCTGATGATGATCTAAAATAATACAGATCGAAACGTCGTCGACCTACTCAAGGAAATATATCCCCCCCATTGTATATATGTATGTGGTCTTTTACCTTGTTGTTGTGTGACATTCCGTTTTCACTATGTTCACTTGTGTCATGTTATGCACCTTGTCACTCATATGAGCACCTGAAACTTTTTTGATAAATGTTGAAAGAGAAAATAAATAATTCTATATGTACCTACATCCTTAGCTCCCTAGCGTGAATTATTCCTACGCTATACTTTCGCTCAGGACCTTATTAGGCCACCCTTGAACGATTGTTCTTTCAAAAAAATCACTATTACCCCAGGTTCGCCTTATGGGGTACCCTTGTTCTTAAGAAATAGATCCTGCACATAGATCATTTTCTATAGAACCCTTGAAACGAGTTATTGTGTAGTTAACCGCATCGCTGCGGTGGATTTTCCCGCTGTGTGCGGCAAAATTCAAAGAGCCGTGTTACATGACGAGCTCAGCTCGTCTGCAGCACACGACCACCGTGGCTGATGACGAGCTCAGCTCGTCATCCGCAGCGAAGAGGTTATCAATATCTCCTACACCTTGCTTGTAGTACGTCTTGTGTTTGGCCATACCAAGGAAAGAACTGATGAAAAGAACATAACAGATTGTGCATAATCCTCTCCATAGACCATAGAGCTGTATAGTGGTAAATGCTTTGTTATATGTCTATGTTCTTCAGGACACTGTACAGGACATTGTATTGCTGATTTGCAGCCTGAGTTGCACTTAGTCAGCTAGATTCATCATTGTCCCGTTTTGCGAGTCCTTAATAGCGATTATTAAGGAATCGCTATTAAGGACTTGCAAAACGGGATTCATGTAGGAATCACTGAATAAATTGCGATTCCTACACATTCCTTATTTGCGATTAGCAAATTGCTAATCGCAAATAAGGAATAACTCCCCATTCATTCCTATGGGCCAAAGGCCCATAGGAATGAATGGGGAGTTATTCCTTATTTGCGATTAGCAATTTGCTAATCGCAAATAAGGATGCAATTTGAAGGGTGCCAGGGTGTCCAAAGGACACCCTGTAGCACCCCTGAAATGTAAATTTAGACTTATGTCGCACACACACATGTCCAAAGGACATATGTGTGTGTGTAACATACAACTGAGAAAAATGCACAAAAGTCAGACTTCGCAGTAAATAGCGCCAAAAAATAGCGAAATCGCAATTTTTTAATGGTTCATGAATAGCATTTAAGGAATCTCAAATTGAGATTCCTTAAATGCAATCGCAATTTGAAAAATCGCAATTTTTTGCGATTTTTCAAATTGCGAGTTCATGACCCATTGATGAATTCCAAATGCCATTTTTGCGGGCGCAAACGGCTTAATTCAGCGATTTGCACCGTTTGCGCCCGCAAAAATGCTTGATGAATCTAGCTTATTCGTTTTGATAGCTCTATTCTACAGCATAACATCATCAGCTCAGAGAACACTAGGCGATAACAGCAGATGATAATTTTAATCACTATCTATGTTCAGACAGTAGAGGAAAGGGGATTTTCTCTAGAAAGCAGTTACAAATCTCTATTCTTCCTTTGCAGGTCTCTTTCCCGCAATTCCTTCCCCAACACCCTTCGCCCCACTTGGCCACTCCAATAGTCTGCTTCATAACGACAGGCAGGCTTGGTGGTGCCTGGATGAAAACATGCCTAATCATTGAGCAAGCTCTGAGGAATCAAGGCGTTGTGGCACTTTCACCACAACAACTCTCGACGTGGCTTAAAGAAAGGGCAGCACAGCCAGATCAGGTACTGCAGTCCAATCTTTTTATTTTATGTTTTTGTTTTTCATTCTCCAAGTGCAGGAGTAACACGAGTAGCAACATGTTTTTTCCGGAACCTTCAACTGCCCATGTTTATAAGGCCACATAGATGTATATATATTTTTTCTTAAAATTGCTTTTGTGGGGGGAGACCCCCAAGCCTCCTTTCTAAATTACCCCACTCACCCTATGCTCTTATCCACCCCTAAACCCTAAAAAGACCCTTACAGCCCGATGCCCCTACCTACCATCAAACCCCAAAACACCCATACCACCCTATTCCCTTACCTACCCCTAAATCCTAAAATACCATTACCATGCTATACCCCTATCCGCCCCTAAACCCTAAAAATTCACTTGCCACCTACACCCTTACCCACCCCAAACCTGAAAAAATGCCATACGATCCTATACCCCTACCCTCCCCAAAACCCTTACAAGACCGTTACCACACTATGCCCCTACCTACCGCTAAACCTTAAAAATACCCTTACCACCTTATGCTACTACCTACCCCTAAACTCTACAATACCCTTACCATGCCATACCCCTATCAAACCCTAAATCCTAAAAACACCCTTACAACCCAATACCCTTATCCACTGCTAACCCCATAAAATATCCTTCTAACTCAATACCCTACCCAAATCTAAAACATAACACACTTACAACTTAAACCCCCTACCTATCCCTCAACCCTAAAAATAACCTTAACAATCTATGCCCCTACACACCCCAAACCCTACAAATACCTGTACCAATCTATGCTCCTACCTAGCCCTAAATCCTAAAATATCTTTACCAACCTATAAGCCTACCAACCACTAAACCCTAAAAACACCCTTAAAACCCTATACCCTTACCCTCCCCTAAACCATAAAAAAAAGCTTTATAACCCTATGCTCATACTGACCCCTAAACCCTAAAAGTTCCCTTACCACCCTACGCCCCTACTCACACCTACACCCTAAAAATACCTTTACCACCCTAAGTCTCTACCCACCCCTAAACAAAACCCTACCACCCTATACCATTATGCAAAACAGAACTCTGGGTAGTTCTCAAGTTTAGGTGGAAAGCAGCCCCTGTATAGAGCACTCAACACCAGCGACACTCTAAATTTGCTCACCTCAAATGTTTGCTTTTCTAGCAAAGTCTTTAAGCATTTGATTAGCACAGTGCCATCCACGCTGAGATAGAAAGGGACAAACCCTTTTGCCATTTCTATAGCAAATTCTTTAAGCATAGGATAAGCACAGTGCTATCCATGCTGAGCTGTAAAATCACCAAAGCCTTTTACCACTCGAGGCACAGTATTACAGCTTTGGATTGGTTAAATACCACCGAAGCCAACCTAAAATGAATAAAAGCAACCCCTGACATGTGTTTCGTTCTCATTAGAGCACTTCAGAGTAGTATCACTTTTTCCAGACACAAGGGAGCACCCAGTATAAGTCAAAACAAAACCCTTTCAGGCATAGAGTGACACATAAATTATGCAAAAAAGAAGCAGAGAACTCTGGGTAGTTCTCAAGTTTAGGTGGAAAACAGCTCCTGTATAGAGCACTCTCAACGCCAGCGACACTCTAAATTTGCTCACCTCAAATGCCTGCTTTTCTATCAAAGTCTTTAAGCATAGGATTAGCAAAGTGTGATTAATGCTGAGATAGAAAGAGACAAGGAGAGCCTGACAGCAAGGACCAGGGGCCGGAGCTGCAGCAGCGGGGTAGATCCGGAGCCGGGACTGCAGCGCTTGCCACCCAGTGCCGCCCCGGCCTCTCCCGCTCAGCGCCTGCCGGATTCAGAGACCCCAGCGCAGTCAGCAGATCGTCGTTTCCATAAAGAACTTTATTTCCCTAAACCCCTGGTGGGACGGAAGTCCCAGGGTCAACCTATCATCTGAACGCTGCAAATTCTTCCACACAGGGACTACTAGTCCCAGCATCCCTAGTGCCACCACAGGTGCTGTGAGTGAGGGGGAGGCGTCACCTGGTGGAACGGGTCAATCTTTCATCTGAACGCTGCAAACTCTGCCACACAGGGACTACTAGTCCCAGCATCCCTAGTGCCGCCACAGGTGCCGCGAATGAGGGGGAGGTATCATCCATCGCGCTAATAGCGCTGCCTCTACCCCCGCGGCGCGGGACACGCATGGGACGTAGCCCGGACGAAGCCTGGACCAAGGGCGGGCCCGTCTGTGCCCGTCAGTGGCAGGAGGAGGCAGGGCAGGGCCATCCCCTCAACATTTGGCACGCAGGTTGGAGTGCGGCACTGGCGAACCAGTTGTGACCAATAACCTCCACAGGTACTGTTGTAGCTATCCCGGATGTGGCTGTTTTTATTTAGAGGCCTTGGTTTCAGACATTTATTTGTTAAGAGTTGGACTAACTTTATCACGAAATGTCCCTATTACAATAACGCCACAAGGAGTTTACCTTTATACAATAAGTATAAGTGACACATTGTAGTATATTAAGAATAAACGATAATTATTGTACCCAGTCGGATTGGCAAGGACATATTGTAAGCCGCCTTTTACCACCAATGGGCAAAAGGAAGCTGGTGGGTAGGGGCGAAGATGGGGGGAGGCTGGTGGCACTAGTTCAAATCGGAGTAGAAGTGGTAAAAGGGCAAGGAACCTCCAAACCCATGCAAGCAGCAATTGTGTCCTAGACCGGATAGACACCCTGATAGAGGAGTGTGAGGGTATCCTAGAGCCTACAACGCAAGTAACCAGTGTCCCACCTCCTAATAAGTCAGCCCCTGAAGATAAAACGCACACTACTACCATCCCGGCAATGTTGCACAAAACACGTTCAAGAAAAGACGATAAAAGCACCAAGGTGGGAGAAATATCTAAAGAGGGAGGAGTCGAAATAGATCATACCGTCACCACCTTGCAGTGCACAAATAGATATCTCCCGTTACTCGATATTGTTAATAACGAAACCAGAGATGATGGTGAGGCACAGGCACCCTGTTAGGGGTGGTCGGATCTGACCACATAAATGAGTGTTCAACGTAGATTCCCCAGGGATAATAGAGTTCTCCTTTCCGCATTCGCTATTGAAAGCCATGTAGCCTTTTGTGACATTCCCTAAGCAGCATGCTGCATTGTGTTTCCGAATTTTGAGACGCTCCCTAACTAACTGAAAAGGGAGACTCACCCGCTAATCATTGCTTGGCTTACTGTTTGGTTAGTGACCACGCCCCCTTACTCAGCGTCCTGCTTGGTGAGGTTCCCGTAGCGTTCTTGGTACCTGTCTGCCCTTCGTGTTCCCGTTTGCTCCTTGATTCTGGAGCCTGTGATTCTTGCCCACGATTTCCTCGTATGGTTCCCGGTATCCCTTCCCTTCTCCGACTTTCCCGATCTAGCCTGTTCTCGTTACTCAGTCTCCCTACTCCCTTCCTGCTTCTCCTTCCCTGGTGCCTTACTCCCTTTCTCCGCATTTTTGACTTCCGGTCTATCTCGACCTGTGTTTGTTGGGAGGATTGTGTTTGAGCCCTTCTTTCCGCTCCGTTCCACTCCGGCTTTGTTATTGAGTGGACGAAGGCTTTCCTTGTGCATTCGAGTTGTTGTGTTTGTCTATGCGCTCCACTCCGTCTTCAGCTTACGAGTGGGACGCGTTGTGCATACGTCTTGGATTGTCTTGTTGTGTGTACACCCGCTCCGCTCCGTCATAAGTTTCAAGAGCTGGGCGTGGTGCTTGTATCGTATGTGTTGTGTGTTATATGTTACTCACTCCGCTCTGTCTTTAGTTTAAGAGTAGGAAGTGGGAGTTATTGCCGTATCACTTTGTCCTTAGCTCTATAAGTGATACGAGCTTGTCATCAGCTGCTCTTGTGGGCCAGCCTTGCTCTGTCTTCAGTTTAGGAGCAGGGCTGGAATTGTGCACCTTCTTCTTTGGAGGTATCCTTTGCAGAGTAGTCTTCCAGGTCCCCTTCATTACCACCTGGTTCATGACTTGACTGCTCGCTTAAAGCCCTGACGCTCACCTGGTGAGGTAAGTGGAATTCTATGTTGAACACTTATGTATTAGTCCTGTAAACTATTGGTGAGTTTAGTACTGTTGTATGTTTGATTCTAGCCATCTCCTGCCATCGAGACTGCAGCTACATCGTCCCTGCTGGGGGAGAGTGGTATACTCCCTGGGAAATTCCCCCCACACTTTTAGGGAGCAACTGACTTTGAGTGAGTTATCTCTTCTCACTTGGGTCGGTGCTGTTTGGAAGTGTGTGGGATATTCATCTTTGCTCCTGTGGACATCCATCCTCCTCTACAGGGAAGGACCCTTGACACACCCCTGGTATCCCCGGCTACTCTTGAGCATGACAGGGACAGGGGGCAAAGCTCATCTAAGGAACATCAGAGTTACTCCAGCAAGTTATCTCGATGAGGCGAGAAATGGGTTTTTAGAAGCCAAATTGTGGATCTAATAGCGCTTGTTAAATCATTGACATCTGACCGATTGCAATCAAGGGCCATAAGGGAAGATAAAGACCTAGGACACTCATACAGCATCTAGGGCCATACCGCCGATCACCTCACATTCTTACCAAACGCAGGCTATTGGGGCAACACTTAGTTCGGGTAGGCCCAGGGATGAGATTAGACCGACACCCTTCATAAAGTCTCGACCTATCCCGAATCCTACTAGGCCAAATGCCATTAACCGCATCGCTGCTGCGGTGATTTTTCCCCTACGCGGCTTTTTTTCAAAAGCCGCGTTAGATGACGAGCTCAGCTCATCATCCGCACACGCCCCCCGTGGCTGATGACGAGCTGAGCTCGTCATCAGCATCGAAGGGGTTAATAGCCATAGCGAAAATCCTTTTCCAACAGATTATGAAAGGGCACATGTACATCAGAACGGTATCACCGCATCACATCTTACCCAGCTAAGGGCAGAGGAGCAAAATAGGCACTTGGCTTATTGCTCTATGGAAATGCAAAGTTCATTAAAAATTGTAATGATGGGGGGCGTGGCTTAGCGGGCTAACATGGAGGACGCAGCCTAGAAGAGCTCCGTCCTGCCCGTACTTTATCCGATAAAATATCCTGTCATCCCGGTCCTTGCCGCCGCCCAAAACGGCTACATAGCTCACAGAGCCGAATCGTCACGCTCCGGTGTCATTTCCTCTATGTGGGGGCTCCCGGTCATCGAGCGGAGGAGGGAGACGGTCTGTGGCCTGGTCGGGCGACGTGCAGTTTGGCGCTCCCCGAACCAGGAGCGCCGAAGGTGACAGAGACATTCGGAGTAGGGCCCGGGGGGTGCGGAAGTGCCCCGATCTCCCCTGGCAGTCTGTGGGGGGCCTCACGAACACCCCATACCAGTGGCGGCTGCTGATGAGACACAGAGTTCCCTTACCGTGGCGGAGGTACAGGGGCATCCGGGACGTGAGGCCTAGGGCTCCACGTGAAGCCGGGGACTAATGTTTGGCAATACTAGAGGGGAAGCCCAGGAAGTGGGTGCCCTTGGCAGGTGATCAGGGGGCTTATCGGCCCTCAAAGAAGAAGATACTAGAGCACACTCGGCCCACGATTAGGACTGGCCCCAGTGGAACTATATTGGTGGAAAAAGACCCGGAGTCCAGAAGTGCACGGCGGAGGTACCCCGGAAATTTAGGGGGCCCTGGAAATCGTCCACTGAGGAAGGACAGTCACAGAAAGGGACTGGGCCCCTGAACAGACCGGTGGGGCGGAGAATTTCTGAGGCAGGGCCTGGGGACCTGTGGTGCGGTGTAGTACTGAAAATTCTGGACCCTGCTATTGTGTGGTACCGAAGCTCTACACTCGTGTCAAAAATGTAATCATATCATGACCATTTTGGTATCGGCAGACCAGTATTGATTGGGATACGATACCTAACCATTTGCGTCATGATCAAGTGACGCAATCACCCTGAAATCGTAGTTTCTGTCTTGAACCCTCGGGTTCCATTTTGTGAGCGGCATCCATTTTGTGATTGCCCTTACATAGTCAAATGACCAAGGCCGAATTCGATCTGAAAGGACACGTACACCTTTGCTGACTCCTCTGTGACCTGGGCGAGCTGACTCCACTGCCTCAAGCCAAACCTGTTCGGGCAGTTCCCATCCCAATGGCCAAACGAGATTAGTATCAAGGCACAACATGTCATAAACCGTTCATCGCATACAAGCTATGGCTAATCTCACACACACCTGTCCCTGTTTCTTCTTTATGATCTGTTTTACAAGGAGGAGGTACCCGATTTTATTAGGGGTCCGTCGATATCTGATGAAAGATCTGGGCCTTGCCGGGTAATCTATCACGAACTGGACAAACTGAAATGTGGACTTGTCATCATGACTCTGCTTTTTCTTTGTAGTAGAAATATTTGTATGACCAACTGTAAAACCAAGAATTCTTGCCTGAAGCTCAATATTTTGTATAAAGAGAAGAGGCTGGTTCTGTAAAAACGAGCAGTCTCCTGAGAACATACACGCCGTTGTACTTCTAGGATACCTGTTACTGGTTGCAGCCAATAAATTCGATCCTTGACATCACCTAGAAGACTCTGTGTTTCTGTGGTCCAAAACAGGAAGGACTCGAGGTCTTTGGGTGTTTTCCCTGGCACCACCGGGTCCATAAAAACCCGGTATCTCAGTTGGCGCCCAACTCGGGGCGGTATCAGCGGTACTGGTCCAAGCCAGAAGTTCGTGAGGAGCTTCGTGTGAAAATTCCAGAGGACGGCCAGCCACTTCAGCGACCCCTGCATGTCGACGTGGTTCTGAAGGTCTTTGCTACGAGATTCCCCGCGTCCCGACGGCTACGAAGGACTGCTGCCCTGACTATCACCCTGTTTTGGACCCTTGATGATTGGTAGAGCGAAACGATAGACGAGTCTTCTAGTGACGTCATCAATCATTGATACTTCAGTTAAGTATAAGTGGAGCGTCTCCCAGTCCTTAGTTTGGTTCTTAGTTTGATATCCTTTGGGATAGCTTTGATTTGGAACTTGCAAGTGCCAAAGCTGAGGGACTCGTGTATTCACGAGACTATCATATTCGATAATCCTTCGAAGTTTGAAGCTAGACTAGAGAGCGAAGATGCCTGGTCTTAGCAGACTTGGAAATTTGTTTTGTCTTGGTTGTAGTAGGGACTTCCCGATTGGAGGACTCGTGTCCAGTTCCTCCGATTGGAACTCCAACGTATGAGCTCTATGTGAAGCATGGCGTAGGCCCTATCACATATAATGAAGCGTGGATCCGATACGACTATGACTCTATAAGCCTTAAAAGAACCAAAAATCGTCAAGATATCAATGGTTTTTTGTAAAATATAAGAAACACTCATGGCTTAATTGTAATTCATATGATTACAATTTGGAAACAATTCATATGTTTTCTGTTTTTGTCTGTTCTTATATATATCTTGTATATATTGTGGTGTGAAAGTGGTGTGATTGACTGTTTGAATGAGATTACGTTGATATGCATTTTCTGATCTTTTGATTGTAAATAGATATTCAAATATATGTGATTTCATGTTTTTTGTACATAAGGTCTTAAAAGATAAACTTAGTTTAATTTAATTTTCCAAATAAAAAAATGAATAAATGAACGAAATTAAAAGAAAATAAAATAAAATCGATACTGTTTGATCGAATTAAACATTTGTTCTAATTTCTTATGTTTAGCCAAAAATAAGGTGATCAATTAAATAACAGCACGGGCATCTTCTTTTGTTAATTACTAGCTTGTGGCAAGCTGTGCTGTTGGGAGTCCAAACCCAGTAGTGTTGTTTTAGGCTATGTGAAGTAGACCCTATCACATATAATGAAGCGTGGATCCGATACACCAGGAATGATGGTGTTTTAAAATGGCCCCAATATGGTAGCTTTGACACAGAGATTCTAGATAATCTAGAGGTAAAACTCTTCAAGAAGAAAGCCCGGCCGGCGATGTTTGACTCCTTTCGCCTATGGCGCAAAGAAGCCAAACAGAAAGAAATGAAATTAGCAAAGAAAAATAAACGAGGTATGTCAATGATACAAGCTGCCGTTGCGTTCAGTGATAATGAGGAAGAGCAAGAGAGTGAACAACCGCTTAGAAGTAGGAAGTTAGCGGTAGATAAATGCTACCCAGTTTTGCCGCGTAAAGGACGAGGATCGAAAGAAGAACTTGATAAGGATCCTTTAATGTCTCATTTACTGAGTTCACCACCTCCATATGCGCAGAGTGCTACAGCACCACAGCAACCTTTGGTTGTACAACCCCGTAGTGTTGGACCGCAATCGCCAGCTCCTCTTCAGCTGGTTTCTACTCCTCCGGAGCAGCCCTCTCAAGGGCCGCCGCCTTTGCTACCTACTCCATCTGCCTTTCCTACGACTTCGCCTACTGCTCCAACTGCTTATCCTAATACTCCCTCTGCTACTGCCTCCACCTCTGCTTTACATCAGCCTGTCTTTTCTGGCGTATCTGACTTTCCGTCAGCTTCTCCTTCTGTTCGGCAGAGAGTGGCAAACACTGTCACTGGTCTTTTCTCACCTTTCTTTGGGTCGCCTAATATGACCCCTAACCCACAACGAAGACAGTTGCGGAGTCGACTGCCTGACTATCAAGAGAGAGAAGTACTGAATGAGTTAGCACGTAAATGGGTTACTAATACTGTAAGATATGACGTTCAGTCCGTCATGGAAGTATTCCGTCAGTGGGAAGCATCTACGCAGAGATATGTATTTGAACAAATGTGTGTATTCCTCTGTGAAGATTTGGAGGGAAATTATCCAGAATACGACATGCCTGAATTATTCCGTGTGCAGTTCAAGTTCGCGGAGGGCATGATTGTGGGCACCGATGTTGAACAAGCAGTTGCGACATTATTGTCTTATAGGAGTAAGGGGAGCAATTCTCGATCACTGTCTGAGAATGACGCACCAGTTAGGAAGAAGGCGCGACAGTATCCCATGAGAGAGGTTCCCCCAGTTTGGAGGGAAGGTGTTGCAAATGCTAATCCAGCCATTCCGCCGCATTTTCAGCGTGTGTGGGTACATGTTTCTTGGAAAAGATCTGAGGTTTTGGCTCTAAAACAAACATTGCCTGATCCCCGTAAAAATCCTGCAGGGTATTATAAGGAGCTATCACAGACTGCCAGCTCCTGTAACATGAATCTAGCAGATGTAGACATGTTGTTTGGAAATGTTGTTCCACAGCCCTTATGGAAAAAGATTCGTCATGCAGATCATGATCAAGAGTTAGGTGACACATGGGTTAATATCGCTGCTGCTGATGCTAGACAAGTTGGTGGCTCTAAGCCCAAGCCTTTAGTAGCAGAGGTTCCTGGTAGGATTATTGCGTATATGAAGACTTTAATGCCCGAATTGCATGTGAATTGGGACAAATTGTCTGCGTGCAAACAGAAGAAAGATGAGACCGTGTCTGACTTTTTCACGCGGTTTGAAGAGACCTTCGTCGATCATAGTGGTCAGGATATGGCTACTGAAGATGGCCAGAGATTGTTTGTCGACAAATTTGTACATAACTTGCTTCCTAAATTATGTAATAAGTTGAAGGATTCTGAGAGTGCATGGGCTGTTTCCACGTCAGCGCAGATTTTCGCCACGGCCCACTACTATGAGAATAGCCGTAAAGATGAGTTAGAGAAGGCAAATAAAAAGGCTAAAGAATTGAAAACTAAAGTCCTTCTGCAGCAGGCTTATCCACCTCGTACTTCTAGTCAGCACGATTATCAGCAACCCCAGCAGTATTCGAGAAGCTCGCAAAGAAACGAGCCTTCTCAACAACGTTTACTGTATGGTCCAAATCAGTGTGCGTATTGCAAGGAAGATAGTCGTTGTCCGGCTTTGTTATGGCGTATGAATGGTGTTTCTGGTGCAAGAGGTCGAGGTGTCCAGCAAGCCCCTAGAGGTAGGGGTCGTGGAAACTTCCCCCAGAATGCTCCTTCTTTCCCGCCTCAGAATTCTATGAATAGTTTTGACAAGCAGAATAACACGTTTTCCAGAACAGCTCAGTACTATGCTGATGACTACTATGCAGAAAACGAGACTATGGAGGGTAATGATTGCTAGGACAGCCATGGACAGAGAGAGGGAGTTGTTTCAGTTCCAGTAGATCAGAATGGACCTTATGTTGAGGTGATTACATCAGGTGTATCAGAGCCTTTTCTGTTGGATACTGTGTGAGAAGTTGGCCTGATATATAGTGTTCACTATTCTAGTGATCACTGTGTATCATACCAAACGACCCTTATTGATGATTGATTGTAAGTCAACCTTATAGACCAGCTATCCTAGTAGCATGGACAAGAGCAGTCTTTAGGCTAAACTCTAGAGGGCGTGTTATGCCAGCTGTTATACCATCACATATACCCCTTGAACACCAAGTGAAAGGACACCACACAAGTTGTTATGAAAATAAAAGGATATTTATTTATAACAAGTCTACCCTGAACTCTTTATGAGTCAGGGAGCTAAGCACACAACAAAACTCTTACGAAAATACTTTAAGTCGCACAATTTACACAAATGCCCGAGGGGCACGAAAAACCATATACACTAAAAGTGGAATGCGAAATACTAGCAGGTAAGTAACAAGATCCAGAGGCTTCAGGATCGCTAGGACTACACTACTGAACCCTAAGGTTAGGAGCAGGAGGCCTAGGGAGATCGGGTGCAGAGTGTGCACTCTCACGCGGGATGCGGGACAAAGTCTATGGAGGCTAGTATTTGTAAAGTTACTGTTATCGGACGAATCCGACTAGATAGACTGAAAACGAAAAAGGATCTGGACACTTAGATAGTGAACCTACTTTGGAGCACCGAAATGCTCAGGTTACCTAGCCCAGGGGCTGCGGCTGCATAGGGTTCAAAAGACGTCGGGAATCCTCGTTGAAGTCTATGGAGCCTGAAAGAAGAAGTTGCTGGCAGGCGACCAGTGAAGATGTTCGATGTGATCCAAGCCTGGATCGGTGATGGAGACGACCTGAAAGCAGAGGGGACTCAGTTCTTAATCACTAGCCAGTGATTAGGTGGGCACCAGCATGGCACCGGATGAAGTCACCTCGACCAGGTGAGTGGGCGACGCTGGACTCTGCTGTCCCTCGGACCAGGAGGCGTTGTCGGCGACCAGGCTGGAGATGCGAGCTGTCCCACGAAGGTGTCTGCTGTCGGCGATGCTGGACCCAGGATTGGGGCAACAAACCTTGGCAAAGTAAAACCCACGCGGTGGAGTCAAGATGGGGTCTGGAGTGGACCAGGAGGGTCCGGGGTGCTCCTCTTTTGGAGGGGAGCAAGGGCCAGTCTGGAGCAACCAGACCAGCGGTGTAATCGTCGTGGTTCGTCGTCAGGAGGGCCACTAGCCAGCAGGCAAGTGACCGGACAACGCTGAGGTTCCGTGACAATTGTAAATGGTGTTTTCGACTCGCACGAATATGGTCGAGTCTGGTATCTATGAACCGCAAATGATGAGTTTAGTGGGTGTACGCGTTTTCGCTGTGCTATCCTAAACCGTTCGTTTGTTTCGTGGGTTTCTTCATCTGAGCCCACGGGTTCCATCTTAGATACGGCATCCATTTTGTTTCTTGCCCTCAAGTAGCCAGCGAACGGACGCTGTCCGCTTCGCGACCCTGGGATTCCCAAACTCTTGCGGAAGACACGTTTCCTTTGAAGATGCCTTTATGATGAGGGGGATGGCACTGTAAGGCAGATGGCCCCGCTCGAGGCTCATCTTGCCGTGCCGCTCTATTGTCTCAGTTGTGCATTCATTAGGCACGTCCCCTTTGATGCCTGCAACTCGTGTTTCTTGATGCCACCCCTTTTTACACCCCTTCCGATCTGTTCACTATTCTCGTCTTCCTCTGCACCTGTTTCTGTCTCTTCCTCGATTCGTTTACTGCTGATTGGAATGTACTAATGGTGGGAAGATGTACTTTTACAGTTGGGAACCGCCAAATGTTACTGTAATTATGTTCCGGGCCCTGAATACATGAAAGCGACCCCCTTGCGATCTTTACGATGGGAACCAAGTTGTAAACCTTTGTGCACCATGTTATCCTATGCTTCCAAACTGTATAAGAAGAGCGATCCACAGATACAATTTGAAGCAGTCTCCGTGAACTTACATGCTATGTACTTCTCTTGACTTCTGTGTTCCCTGCAGTAATAAACCTCGAATCTTTGACGCCGAAGGAAGTGTCCCGTGTCTCTGTCATTTGTACGCCGGAACAGGTTACCCACGAAGGTTTTAGGTGTTATCCCTAGCACCGCTGGGTCTTAGAGAAAACCCAGTCCTTCAGTTGGCGCCCAACGTTGGGCTACATCAGTGGTACCGGTCCAAAGCCCGACGATCGTGAGGAACTTCGTGTGAAATCTCAGAGGGAAGGTGCACCCCGC
This sequence comes from Lissotriton vulgaris, assembly GCF_964263255.1. NCBI lineage: Eukaryota > Metazoa > Chordata > Amphibia > Caudata > Salamandridae > Lissotriton > Lissotriton vulgaris. The sequence continues at coordinate 1,314,771,705 of NC_141689.1, forward strand.
TTCATCGATCCTGTTGTCGAAACAAGTGGCCCGACGACTTTTCCCGCGAAGATCCCCGCCTCCTGACGGCTGCGACGGACTGCTGCCCTGACTGTAGACCTGTTTTGGCGCCTGGCGTAGACCATTGGTACAGCGAGACGATTGACGGGCCTTCCTGGTGACGCCATTGATCTTTGAGTTAAGTATTTGTGGGTCGCTCCCAGAGTCCTTTGTTGTGGGTGCTTAGTTGTTGCATGGTTCCATTGCATTTGTGGTACTTGGTACTTTGTTCTTTGTTGTGATATTTGACGTCTGCAGTCGCCAAAAACCGAGGGTTTTTGCTCTTTGCAGGGACATTGTACTCCTGTAACCCTTGACGTTTGTAAAACTCGGTTAGTGTGCACGATGCCTGGCCGTAGTACTTTGTTCAGTTGCTTTAGAAGTTGTGGTGCGGATTCCCGACTGGAGGACTCGTGTCCGATACCTCCGGTTGGAACTCCAACTTACGAGTTGTATAGTCGACACGGGTTAGGTCCAATTACGTTCAATGAGTGTTGGGTTCGATATACTAAGAAAGACGGTGTCCTTAGTTGGCCACCTCATGGCAGTTTTGAGACTCCGATTTTAGATAATCTTGAAGCTAAATTGTTCCAAAGAAAAGCAAGGCCGACCATGTGTGATTCCTTTCGGTTGTGGCGTAAAGAAGCCAAGCAGAAAGAAATCAAACAAATTAAACGTAATAAGAGAGAAGGAGTTGTTACTACGGTAAGAAATGCAGAGCAGTTCCAGCGAGATAAGGAGGAAAAGGAAAAGGAAGTTTTCGATAGATTGCAGCGCATGTCTATAGATAAGTGCTATCCCGCTTTACAGTCGGGTACGGACAAGAAGGAGGAAGTAGTAGAGGACCCCTTGTTGTCCTATCTCTTGAAGTCGCCACCTCCGTATGCACAGGGTACCGCAGTTCCTGTGGTTCCCCCTGTCCCCGTTCCTCCACCTGCTCCTGTTCCTGTTCCCCAACCTGTTCCTGCTCCTCTACCTGCTCCCGTCCCTACTGCTCCCCCGCTTGTACTTCCTCATACTCCTGCTCCCGCTGCTTCTACTGTTCTGGTTACTCCTGCTGTTCCCTCTGTTCCTGACACTTCTCTTGTTACCCCGTTGTGTTACCCTAATACCCCATCTGCTGGACGTCGTGTCCCTTCTTTTGCTGCTAACTTTTTCAATTCTCTTGGACCGATTCTTGAGTCCGCTGGTTCTGATGGTCCCCAAAGGCGAAGTCAGCTTCCTGGTAGTAGGGAACGTGACTCGCTATATAATATGGCGATGGCTTGGATGAGATACCCCCTTAGGAATCCTCCTCGTGTGGTGCTTGATACGTTCTCTCAATTCAACGTACCGACACAGAGGTTCGTGTTTGAGGAGATGTGCAAGCTTTTGCGTGATCAAATATCGGTTGATGCGTCTGATGATGTATTGACTTCTCTAACTAATCTCCAGCTTCAGTTTGCGAGCGGAATGATAGTGGGTAGCAATGTTCGACGTGCTATCGAACAGTTACTATCTTTCCGTCCTTGTATAATGCCTCGGGCATTGTTTTTAGAAGACATTGAGGAACCACTAACAGCGCCTGGTCAGTATCCCATGCGCGAAGTTCCACCAGTGTGGATGCCAGGTGATACTGCTGCTAATCCTGCTATTTTGCCACATTTCCGGAGAGTGTGGATACATCTTCCGTGGAAACTGTGGTGTTGCGCTCTAGTCTACGAGCGTGAACGCGATGACGCGTCACGTTGTAGACGGAGCGAGGCACGCGCGCATGCGCAGTAGGATGAAGTGAAGGGCGCGAAGCCGAATAACGGCAGTTAGCGACCGGAGCAAGAGCTGGTTAGACGCTCGGCGCTCTATGTGTACTATAGTTATTATTGCGCTTGAATAAAGCATTCTACACCTCATTGGAGACTCTGTGCACTGTGTGGGGGGATATATACATCATTACAGTGGCGACGAGGATGGGATCACCCCACTGTCTCCACACAGCCTAGAGGGAATTCTACATCCTGAGCACCAAAAGACCATCCCTAGCCTAGGGAACAGAGCAGGTGTAGCAGTGCCAGCAGCGAAGCATAGAGCGTGGCAGCAGCACCCTACCAGCACCGGAGCCTGAAGAGTGCCCGTTCTCCCTACAACTTGGCAGAGGAACCAGTCGTAGACCCCCACACAGGTCAGTGCTGTCCCGGAGTGCGAGGGGTCCCACGGCCAGTACCCTGGCAACGAAGGGAAAAGCCCAGAATCCAGGGGAGGGCGAGCAGTCTCCCAACCTTCCTCGAGGAACTGTGGATAACACCCCAGGCAGCCCCAGAGGCCAAGGAGAAGTAGCAGGAGGATCAGAATCCCCCAGTGCACCAAACAGCCCCAGAGCCCAAGCGGAAGCACCCAAGAACGAGCCCAGGATGGCCAACCAATCATCTGCCTTGATGGCTCCCATCCCCTTTCTACCCAGACCAGGCGAACCCCAAATGAAATGGGAGGACTGGAGGGAGTACTTCAAAAATGACATAGAAGCCCTAGAGGACGAAAATGGAGAACCATACCCCCCAGCTAGGAAAAAGAGGTTGTTGCTCCACAACCTAGGCCCGGAGGGCGTGAGAGTGTTTGCCAACATTGTGCCCAAGGAACGTGACGCGACAGAAGATGATGTCTTCAAGAACGCGCTGGAAGACCTAGATAACCACTTCCGACCAGCGGTTTGTGTATCTATAGACCGTTACAATTTCCAGCAAAGGAAACAGGAAGCGGGGGAATCAATAGATGACTACGTAGCAGCATTGCGACGTCTGGCCATCACATGCAAGTATGGAACGCTCCAAGACGAGTATATAAAGGACCAGATAGTCATGCACACTACCAATAAATCAGTCCAGGGCAAACTATGGGCTCAGAGTGAGGCATCACTCAAGGACGTCATAGCCATGGTGAAGAAGGAGGAGATGTCAAAGCGCTGCGCTGACGCAGCCAAACGAGAAAGCGCGCAGAAGCAGATGGTCAATAAGATCGACGAGGCCTCGACCACACACAAGCAAAAAGGGTCATATGGAGACCAGAAGCAAGAACCAAGATGGGCAGGGAAGCAAACGGGATCGGGACGATCTTCCACGGACAGCAAGTTCGCATGCTACAGGTGCCGGAGCACAGCCCACTTGGCACAGGACAAACGTTGCCCGGCGTTTCGCGCCAGATGCGCATTCTGTGGCCTGGTCGGCCATTTTGAGAAAGTATGCCGCAAAAAGGGGAAGAGGTCCACAGTAAAGTGCGTAGAGCCTGCACCGTCAGAAGTCGGGACAGAGGATGATCTGGAAGATGGCGACATGGTCCTGTGTGTAGACGGTCAAGTGCTGGAGGTAACAGGAAAACGCACGGACAAGCCACGCACGGACATGTTCATTGGTGGAGTGAAAGTGCATGTTGCCGTTGACTCCGGCTCCCCTTGGACCATAGTGCAGCGGTCTATATGGGAAGGGGACTTTGTACCAGTGTTAGGACCAAATCTACAACCACCTGACATACGTCCTATCTCCTACACCGAAAACGCCATTCCAATACTAGGCTTTCGTCCCTTGAAGTTTGAATTTAGAGGTAGATCAGCAACCTGCAAGTTATATGTGGCAGAAAAAGGCCCCTCTGTACTCGGCTGGAGAGATGCTGGAGATTTGGGAATCAAATTAGATCCTGGCGGCAAAGAACAAATCCTACTAACAGAAGAACTTCAAACAACAAACAGTGAGGAGTTGAAACAAGCCTACCCCAAAGTCTTTGATGGTACAGTAGGAAAATTGGACAAGTTCGTCCACAAGATAATACTCAAAGAGGGTGCGAAACCTGTGTCCCACAAGGTCAGGAATATCCCCATATCCACAAAGGAGGCTGTGCAACAAGAACTCCAGAGACTGGAAAGACAAGGCATTATCGAGCCCATAGACAGTTCAGAGTGGTTGGCCCCCTTAGTCGTGGCCAAGAAGCCCAATGGCAAGGTCCGTTTATGTGTGGACCTTCGCGAACTCAATAAGTGTCTCATTGTGGAAAAGTTCCCTCTGCCCAGGATTGAGGAAATGTTAGCGAGAACAAAAGGAGTCACCTGGTTCTCAACTATTGATCTCACGTCGGCGTACCACCAGATTGACCTGCATCCCACAAGCAGAAGATACACCTCATTCATCACACCCTTTGGGTGCTATCAGTTCCGCCGCATGCCATTTGGCCTGGCATCTGCAGCCGCGGTCTTCCAAAAGTTGATGCATCGCCTGTTCAAAGATATACCTGGAGTCCAGTATTTCCAGGACGACATCCTGATAATGGGATCTAACCAGGAAGACCACGACAGAAAACTGTCCAAGGTGCTCACTGTACTACAAGACAAAGGCCTCACTGCAGAATGGAGCAAGTGCAAGATAGGGATGTCATCGGTCACTTACTTGGGGCACGAGATTGGGAGTCACGGCGTATCCCCCAAAGGGCAGAACGTGAGAGCCATCAATGAAGCCAGAGCCCCGAGTACCAAAGAAGAGGTACGGTCGTTTCTTGGAATGGCCGAGTACTATAGTAAATTTGTGAAACACTTTGCGACTAAAACACACAGATTGCGCCTGCTCATCAGGGACAAATCAAAATTCGAGTGGGATACAGAAGCACAAAGTGAATTTGAAAACGTGAAGAAAGAAATCAGTGAGGCAGTACCCTTGCAGGGCTATGACCCCTCAGGCAGCACCATCCTAACCACGGATGCCAGTGACAAAGGCCTTGGAGCAGTACTGGCACAAGAAAGGGCAGACGGCACCGTCGAGACTGTCAGTTTTGCATCACGAGCTTTGTCTCCCACAGAACAGAGATATAGCGTCATTGAGAAAGAAATGCTGGCGGTCACGTGGGCAATGAGCAAATTCAGGCAATTCATCTGGGGCACCAGGTTCAAACTCCAAACCGACCACAAGCCATTGGTCAAGGTCCTAACGTCTTCGGGCCATGACACCGCTACCCCACGCATTGCAAAAATGACGCTCAAATTACTGGACTACACTTACGATGTTGAATACTTGCCGGGAACACAGAACAAAGTGGCAGACTACCTAAGTAGAGCTTCTGCCATGGAAGACGCCCCAGCATCCTCACCGGACATGGACGAGATGGTGGCAGACATGGTCGACAATGAGATGACGATAAGCAGGCAAGAGTGGGCAGCAGCATACGCACAAGACCGAGAGAAGTCAGAAGTCAAGCAACACCTCACATCAGGGTGGCCGGACAAACGGAAGCTCAAAGCGGAGCTGAGGAAGTTCTATGAAATACAAGAAGAATTATCGCTGAGCGACTCTGGAGTCTTCCTGTACAGAGGTGAGAGGGTCATACCACCGGAAACCCTAATACCTGCATTATTGAAACAACTGCATGAAGGACATCTGGGCATCGTAAAGACTAAAGCCCGAGTGAAACAAACGTATTGGTGGACAGGCATGGATAGCCAGATAGAAAGGCAGGTGAGAGAATGTGAGCAGTGCCAAGGAGCTGATAAAATACTCCGACCCCTCAGACCGGCGTTAGGAAAATTTGATCGTCCCCAGAACCCGTGGGAAGATATAGCAGTTGACATCCTAGGACCAGTGCTCGACAACAGAGGAATAAATAAATACTTGTGTGTGGTCATTGACAAGTACTCTAAGTGGCCGGAGATAGACGTGCAAGAATCCATGGACACAGACACTGTATTAAAGTTCCTAACCTCCCTGTTCTTGAGGGAAGGAATACCGAAAACGATACTGAGTGACAATGGACCCCAGTTCGTCTCAGACAAGTGGACTAGATTCATGATGAGGAACGGGATCAAATCGAAACATACAGCAATCTACCACCCAGCTTGTAACGGCCAAGTGGAGCGGTTCAACCGCGTACTTATGGGTTCAATACAAGCAGCCATCATGCAAGGGAAAGACTGGGAAGCAGAAGTGCAGAGCATGCTATGGGCGTACAGGATCACCCCAACGGTAATGGGGTATAGCCCATTCCAAATCCTGAGAGGCCGATTCCCCTTCACCAGGGACAATGTGGTGTGGAGAGAAAAAACAGTGACCAGTAAATGGTCCCCAGCAGTAGTGCAGCACAACCTGGAAAAGGCTCAAAAAGTGTATGCAGCTCATTACAACAGGCGGCACAACACCAAAGAAGTCTTGCTGGAGGAGGGAGATTGGGTCAGAGTCAAACTTCCTACCCTGCAAAAGAAAGGAGAGAGCAAGTATAGCCAACCCTTACAAGTCAAGGAGGTGTGAGGCAGAGCTGCCCTACTCAGCGATGGCAAGGTGTGATCCCAAGACCGCATGGCGAGAGTCAACAGGATCGTAAGGTGGCCTAAACCCGAGGAGGAGGAGATACATATCGGAGGAGAAGAAGAGACACCCATAAGCGGGGAAGTCAAGAGAGAAACATTAGAGGAGAGAGACGAAGGGGGAGAAGGCGAAGCACAGACAGCAGAGGTAGCGGGAAGCAACTCCATCCCAGCTACAGATGGAGAGAGGAGAGATCAGAGAGACACTGAGAGTCTTCCTTGCGGAAGCGACGGTGAGGAGAGTAACCTGGTAAGGCGCACCCGCATGGGCAGAACAGTCACCCTGCCTTCACGATATAAAGACTATGACATGAGCGAACATTAGAGATGGACTCTAGTACTGTTTATATTCAGTGTGTCAAAGGAGGGAGATATGTGGTGTTGCGCTCTAGTCTACGAGCGTGAACGCGATGACGCGTCACGTTGTAGACGGAGCGAGGCACGCGCGCATGCGCAGTAGGATGAAGTGAAGGGCGCGAAGCCGAATAACGGCAGTTAGCGACCGGAGCAAGAGCTGGTTAGACGCTCGGCGCTCTATGTGTACTATAGTTATTATTGCGCTTGAATAAAGCATTCTACACCTCATTGGAGACTCTGTGCACTGTGTGGGGGCATATATACATCATTACAGAAACGGTCAGAAGTTTTGCAGGTGAAGCAATCTTTGCCTGACCCTCGCAAAAATCCCGCAGGGTACTATAAAGAATTGTCGCAGCTCGTGGATGCTACGATAATGAATCTTGCCGACATTGATATGTTGTTTGGCAATGTCGTACCGCAACCGGTATGGGCAAAGATTCGTCAGGAAGATCATGCAGCAGAATTAGGCGGTGACTGGGCTGCACTTCTTGCTGCGGATGCCTTGCAAGGTGGTGGGGCTAAGCCCGAACAGCTGATTGCTAATCTCCCACAGAGAATAATAACTCTCATGAAAACACTTATGCCAGCTATGAAGGTGAATTGGGACAAGTTGTCCGCTTGTAAGCAAAAGAAGGATGAGAGTGTCTCTGATTTCTTTCCAAGATTCGAGGAGGCATTCATTGATCATAGTGGTCAGGACATGGGCACTGAAGGAGGTCAGAGATTGTTTGTGGACAAGTTTGTATCAAATTTGTTGCCAGACTTAAGCAACAAATTAAGGAATTCAGAAAGTGCGTGGGCTGTTTCCACTTCTGCTCAGATATTGGCTACGGCCCAATATTATGAGAATAGAGAGAAAGAGGAGAACGATTGTGCCGATAAAAAGACGAAAGAGCTCAAAACTAAAGTGTTGTTGCAACAAGCGTATCCTCCACGTTCGAATCAGAATGATTCGCAACAGCGGAATCGATCGCAGTCTCAGTCGAATAGGTCGCAAACACGAAATGACTCCTCTTCGCAGAGATCTACGTTGGGGTACAATCAGTGTGCCTATTGTAGGAACGAGGGTCATTTGAAATTCGATTGTCCAGTCTTGAGTAAACGAAATAGTGGTAATTCATCTAGAGGAGGTCGTGGTGGTCCTCAACAAGCATCACGTGGTAGAGGTCGCGGTGCTCAAAATGATCGTTCCAATAATTCTTCCGATTCTAATAATTGTTTCGATCAGCGTGGGTCGTCGCAAGGCAGATCTGCACAGTACAATGTGGACGATTATTACGTCGATCAGAACACTGACGACGGTAATTACTAGGACAGCCATAGACAAGGAGAGGGAGTAGTATCAGTTCCTGTTGATCAGAGAGGGCCTTACGTTGCAGTTGCCACCTCGGGCGTCGTTGAGCCTTTTCTGTTGGACACTGGTGCAGCGAAAAGTTCCATCATGCATTCGAAACTCCCTGGCGCACCTTTGTCTGGCTTAACAAATGTTTCCGTTGGATTCTCTGGCGCCCCTGTTAGCAATCCGGTTTCGCGCCCTTTGCCCCTTGCAATTGGGCCTCGTGAGCTGAAAGTTCCTTTGATTTTGACTACTGGTTGTGGTGAGAATCTCTTGGGTCTGGATTTGCTGAAACGCCTGTATGCGACTTTGTATTGTTCTCCTGCGGGAGTAAAGCTTACATTGGGTGAGAAAGTTATCTCTCCTATGTATTTGTCCATCGACAAGCTCCCACCGGAATTGAGTTCTCTTCCTGCATCTTTGTGGGCAACGGGTCCCAATGACGTGGGCCTGCTTGATATCTCCCCTTATGTTGTTCATCTGAAATCAAATGTGCGTTTGCCACGTATTCCCCAGTATCGTATCTCTCTCGATGGTGAGCGAGCTCTGTTAGCAATCATCTACGATTTGATTGAGAAAGATGTTATCGAGGAGACTCGGGGAAACGTGTGCAATAGCCCTGTGCTGCCCATTCTGAAACGCACTGATCCATCGAAGCCCCCTGTTTATCGTTTTGTTATCGATTTACGGGAGGTGAATAAAATTGTGATTCCTCAGTTCCCTGTGGTGCCTGACATCACGGCTCTACTGACTCTGATTCCAGCCTCTGCATCTTGGTTCTCAGTGATCGATCTGAAGAATGCTTTCTTCAGCATTCCGATTGCTGAAGAGAGTAGGGACCTTTTCGGTTTCTCTCTTGGTGGCCGCAGCTTTAGGTTTAAACGCGCTCCTCAGGGCTACTGTGAGAGTCCATCGATATACAGCCAAGCCTTGAAGGGCCAACTTGATGCGTTCATGTTGCCGGCCGGTGCGGCCTTGACCCAATATGTCGATGACTTATTGGTGGCTGCGGATACTCAGGACATTTGCAGAATTGCTACGGTGTCATTGTTGCAGCATCTCTGTGACTTACATCACAAGGTGTCACCTTCCAAACTGCAATATTGTTGCCAAGAAGTAACCTATCTAGGTCACTTATTGTCAAAGGAGGGAAGAAGGTTGACCCCAGAGAGAATTGCAGCGATTGCTCGAATGACTGTGCCAACAACTCAGAGAGATGTGCGTGCCTTTTTAGGTATCACGTCATACTGCAGGCAATGGATTCCAAATTTTTCATTGCTAGCGAAACCATTGGTGGCTCTTACGTGCAGGGATGTTTCACTCCTTTACCATGGACGGAAGAATGTCAGAAAAGTTTTTCTGAACTGCGTGGCGCGTTGTGTTCGGCCCCTGTGTTAGGTACCCCTGACTACAGTAAGCCGTTTACACTATACGTTCACGAGAGGGAAGGTTGTGCGTTGAGTGTCCTAACGCAACAATTTGGTGGTAAGCAGCGTCCATGTGCATATTTTTCCTCGACCTTGGACCCAGTAGCTAGAGCATTGCCGAGTTGTCTGAGAGCAACAGCGGCAGCTGCGGTGTCCATCCGGCAATCTGCAGGATTGGTCATGGATAATATGCTTACGGTGATGGTTCCGCATGCAGTTGACACTCTCTTGAATCGTACTAAAACCCAACACCTGACGAGTGCAAGGTTGTCTGGGTATGAGTTGACGCTTTTGGCAAGTCACATTCAAATAAAGCGCTGTAATGTCCTGAACCCGGCGACTTTGTTGCCAATCAGTATGGAATCAGATGAAGTGGCATCTCATGACTGCTACTTACGAACTGAGGAAGAAACAAAAGGTCGAGTTGATTTGAAAAATACTCCATTGGAAGATCCCGATGGGACCCTGTATGTGGATGGGTCGTGTTTTAAGTTGCCGAATGGTGATGTGACAACTGCGTATGCTGTGGTGACGTTGAGTACGGTTGTGGAGACTGCGAGATTGAATCAGAATTCTGCACAGGCGGCAGAGCTGATTGCCTTGACTAGAGCGTGTGTGTTGTCAAAAGGGAAATGGGTGAATGTGTTTACGGACAGCCAGTATGCGTTTGGTGTTGCGCACAGTTTTGGACGGTTGTGGAGAGAGAGAGGTTTTATGACATCGCATGGTACAAAGATTCAGCATGGACAGCTTGTGAATGATCTTTTGGATGCACTTACATTGCCTAAGCAGGTGGCGATTATTAAATGTAGTGCACACCGTAAGGTGACGGATGATGTTGGTCGTGGCAATGCGTTTGCGGATGAGATTGCTAAGGAGACTGCCCGGAACCTTAGCACTAGAATGTATGTGACGAGTTCGGTAAGGTGGCCTGCAGAAACTGGTATGTGTGAGGACACTATCGAGAGTGTGAAAGCGATTCAGAACGAGGCCACCGAGACTGAAAAGACGAAGTGGAAAGAGAGTACGGGAAAGTTGGATGCGAATGGCTGCTGGATTGATTTGTCGGAACATAAGAGGTGGATGTTGCCGGATGCGTATGTGCTAGCTGTTGTGACGATGGCACACGGTTTGGCACATATTAGTGTGAAAGGTATCTGTAAGTTGTTGTCCCCTGTATGGAAAAATGATGGTATTACTAAGTGTGCTGAGAGATTGGTTAAGAATTGTATGGTATGTATGATGTACAATCCTGGTAAGGGAACTCCTACGCCCTCTGGCCATTTTGCTCCCCCTTCATGTCCCTTTGAGGTGATTCAGCTAGACTTCATCCATATGGAGCGATGCAATTACCTGAAGTACGTGTTAGTGGTGGTTTGCGCATTCTCCCGATGGATCGAAGCCTACCCTCTCAAAGACAACACTGCTTTGTCCACTGCAAAAATCCTACTGAAGGAATATTTTCCTCGGTATGGAATGCCACGAATTGTATGGTCTGATAACGGAAGTGAGTTTGTGGGGAGTGTGATGAAGAATGTATGTAAGGGCCTTGGAATTACGCAGAAATTCCACAGTGCCAATCATCCCCAGTCAGCAGGCTTGGTTGAAGGGTATAATGGCACCCTTAAATTGAAACTAGCGAAGATTCAGGCTACAACTGGTCTCTCGTGGCCTGACGCTTTGCCCTTAGCTCTTCTGTCAACAAGGGCGACTGTACACTCCCGAGTAGGGCTCAGCCCCTATGAGATTGTGTTCGGCCGCCCTGCAAATGTTTGGGGGGTCCCTAGACCCAGTGTGTTCTCTGATCTTGAGTACCCAATGTTGATTGATTATCTTCATGATCTGACTGCTAAACTGAGGTTAATTCACCAACAGGTCTTTGAAGCACTGCCGACGCAGACGGAGGGTCCAGGCCACCAGCTCCAGCCTGGAGACTGGGTGGTGACGAGGAATTTTGGCCGGAAGCACAACCTTGAGCCTCGTTTTACCGGACCCTACCAAGTGCTCCTTGCCACAAGGACTGCTGTTCGTTTGGAAGGTCGTAAGAACTGGGTGCATGCCACCCATACCAAAAAGGTACCTATACCTTTACCAGCAGACTCGTGGGTGAGGAAGGGCATCGCCTCGTCTGAAGTCGAAACTGTGCCGAACTTTGTTCCTTTCAGCGACGCTCAGCCTGTCGGAGATACCTCAGTGCAGCAGAACGATATTGGTGAACATTTGTCATCACAGAACTCAAGATCTGAACAATTGACTGGTCAACAGAACTCTGTCTCATCATCGGATCAATTGTTTGACGAACAGACACGTCCCGGGAGAAGCCGATATTTTCTCTGTTCCAACATCAGAGACTAATAAATATCTTTGCTTTCTCCCCTGACATCCACGTTACCCCATTGCCACTATCCAGTCTGAACACACTTGCATAATTGTAATTTTGTAAATTTTGAGTTTTTTTCCACGTATGTGTTTTTGCTTCCACAGCTAGCAGATTTTGTATATATATTGTTGATTAAGGATACCTTACATCCGGGTGAACCGTAGGGCCGCGCGGGTACTTCCTTCTGGTTAGTAGGTCTTGACACTAGGTCAGAGACCGTCGATTCCTAGGAACTCCTGGGGATTGACTACTGCTACACAGAACGAAGTACGTCAAGAACGTAGCGGACGGTTTTAGAGGATGGCTTTCTCGAAGCTGTCGGAAATGGAAAAGGCTCAGGCCCAAAGATTAGAGTTGCGCAGAATTGCACACACAAAATGCTTAATGTTTCAGGTGTTCCTTCTGTTCTTAACTGTTTCCTCATTATTGGTGGGTGGGGTGTATTACATGATACAGTCATTGTTGCCTTCTGCCTCATCTATCCCTTCTTCTGAACCTAAACTTGCCTCCACTGTTTCTCCTCATTCCTTCCACATCTTACCCCAACACGAGCAGGCCAGACGTGCGGAATTTATGAATAATTCCTTCATTCAGCTCCTTCATCAGCATCAATTGGTGATGAACACTACCAATTGTTGGGTGTGTGGGTTAATGCCACATACCACCGATAAGGGAATTCCGTACTTGGTCCTTCCTTATAGTTCCCAGGGTTCAGCTCGAGCATTCCAAACAATGTTTCGAAGTGCACTAGATTCTTACCCCAATCGAGAGCCACGTTCTCCACACTTTGGTCCCGGTCCGTACCATAAGCCTTTGGCAATAGCGATTGCTGATTTAGATAGGGATATCTATGAGCCGTCGCTCATCCCAGTGGAAGAGATGCGAGCCTATAGGGATCTCAGTGAGGTTGAGTATAGTGTGCTCGTGGGCGAAAGACAGCTTAGGAGCTCGTCTCCGATATGGGTCGTACCCCACCTTGGTAATTTCTGTTTAAAAGGTCGTGGCCGAAGCCCGAGGGCTCACCTTGGAGAGAGTGCTTGCTCTGACACGTATGTCTTGCCAATGCTCTCTTCCCCTGTTCTCCTGACTGCCAAGGGTACGTACTTTGTCTGTTACGACCGTGCATATACATGGTTGCCCCTTGACTTTGCGGGCACCTGTTATATTGCAAACTTGTTGCCACCGACTTTTACAGTCGCCTCCGATTATCACAAGACCAGAGTTGTGAGGGGCGTGATTAGCAAAGAGGACACTGCCGGTCAAGAGGCAGGAGACTTTTTCAAGGGTTTCTTGCCGTTTTGGGGGCCTATGATCAATAGTAGGAACCTGAGACAGTTGACTCGAGTGGTGGAATCGACAGCTAACATCACTGCCAGTGCCCTTGGTAATATTACAGCAGAGCTTCAGGCGGATAGACTGATGACGTTACAAAATCGTATGGTTTTAGACGTTGTCTTAGCAGATCGAGGTGGAGTATGTAAGGTGATCCATTCGAGTTGTTGTATTTTCATTCCAGACAACGCTCCGACTGTCTATCAAGCCATCTCGAAGTTGCATAAGATCTCTGAGTCCATACACGTGGACGTAGGGGATTGGACGTTACTCGGGTGGTTTTGGGGCCTGATGTCGACTTGGGGTTGTAAGATTCTGATGATCATCGGGGTTGTCGTAGCATTCCTGTTCACGTGTTGCCTTTGCGTGCTGTGTGGTCCTGCTTTATGTGGCCTCTGTGCTACGACGTGTATAAGGCAGCCGCCTGTTACCAAAGGAACTCTGCTGGATAAGGCTATGTTGCAGCAGCATCTAGATGGTCTGATGAATATCGAGATCGATTTTGATTCCGACTAGTGCTTGCCTACATGAGGGCAAAAGGAGCGTCTGAGGTTCCGTGACAATTGTAAATGGTGTTTTCGACTCACACGAATATGGTCGAGTCTGGTATCTATGAACCGCAAATGATGAGTTTAGTGGGTGTACGCGTTTTTGCTGTGCTAGCCTAAACCGTTCGTTTGTTTCGTGGGTTTCTTCATCTGAGCCCACGGGTTCCATCTTAGATACAGCATCCATTTTGTTTCTTGCCCTCAAGTAGCCAGCGAACGGACGCTGTCCGCTTCGCGACCCTGGGATTCCCAAACTCTTGCGGAAGACACGTTTCCTTTGAAGATGCCTTTATGATGAGGGGGATGGCACTGTAAGGCAGATGGCCCCGCTCGAGGCTCATCTTGCCGTGCCGCTCTATTGTCTCAGTTGTGCATTCATTAGGCACGTCCCCTTTGATGCCTGCAACTCGTGTTTCTTGATGCCACCCCTTTTTACACCCCTTCCGATCTGTTCACTATTCTCGTCTTCCTCTGCACCTGTTTCTGTCTCTTCCTCGATTCGTTTACTGCTGATTGGAATGTACTAATGGTGGGAAGATGTACTTTTACAGTTGGGAACCGCCAAATGTTACTGTAATTATGTTCCGGGCCCTGAATACATGAAAGCGACCCCCTTGCGATCTTTACGATGGGAACCAAGTTGTAAACCTTTGTGCACCATGTTATCCTATGCTTCCAAACTGTATAAGAAGAGCGATCCACAGATACAATTTGAAGCAGTCTCCGTGAACTTACATGCTATGTACTTCTCGTGACTTCTGTGTTCCCTGCAGTAATAAACCTCGAATCTTTGACGCCGAAGGAAGTGTCCCGTGTCTCTGTCATTTGTACGCCGGAACAGGTTACCCACGAAGGTTTTAGGTGTTATCCCTGGCACCGCTGGGTCTTAGAGAAAACCCAGTCCTTCAACGCGGTGAGCAGCAAAGAGCAGAAGGGCCCCACGTAGATCTCGTGGATGCTGGGGGGCTGGACTTCGGTGCTGGAGCTGCTCAGGGTCAGGGCTTCTCAAACCCCAAAGCACTCACTCGAGGATCCCTCGGCGGTCGTGCTGGTTAAGCGTCGTGGAGTTTTGAAGATGGCCAGTCCCTCAGGTCTCGTCACACCCACGAATCTCAGCTGGGCTGATGATGCAGGTAGAGGTCAGAGATGCCAGGGAATCCGGGTCTCGCCGAGCTGGGCAGTCTTGATCCGGAGGATGGACTTACAGCAAACCGCGATGCTTAGATGGTGCCTGCGGGTGCAGGGTGGCTACTCCTTAGCCACAAGGGAGAGTCTTCAGAAAAAGTCAAGAGTCCTTTTGTGGAAAGTAGTCAAGATTCAGAATTATCTCCTTTGGGAAGGGGGCCTGCTCCTACCTTTATTCTAAAAAAAGGGGCTGGAACGCAACTAGGTCCTGCCCATGGGTGGGACCAGGAGGGGGGTGGTTACTCCCCTCTCCCTTGTCCGGACTTTCCCCAGCTCAGGGGCTGGTGTGCGTCTGGAACTGGTTTAAGCCGGCATATGCACAGTGAGCACCGGGGTGGCAGCACCCATTTTGTGATGCTGAGGCTCGAGTTAGCTTTAACTGAGGTTCACAGTTACATACATGTCGTGTCCCTCTAGAAGGGTGGAATGCTAACCCCGTCGCCAGAATTGGCGAGGGGTTAGTATTCCAATTCGTATGACACCTTACTCGACATGTTTTGATAATGCTATGCCAAAGGTAGCATTTGACCGCAAGGTACATAATGCACTTAAGAGTATATGGTATAGCGTTATCATGGAACAGCTATTAGGACTTGGTTCCGCAAGCTGCAAATGGGCTCAGCTCATGCCAGAGCACCATCTCACATAATTCCAAGCACTCTGCCTTCAGGATTGATAAGGCCTGCCATAGGAGTGACTGATAGGAATACATGTGTCCATTTTAGGGTTAGATATAGGAATACTATATCTAAAACAAAGGGTGATTACACCACCTTGCCCCAGCTGTCATGCAGCCAGTTGTGTCAGATTTGGATGGCCAGCCAGGGGTGGCATAATACTTGCTGCAGCCCCTAGTAGGCCCTGGGTACACCTATGCCCTGGATACCTAAGGTACACTGTACAGGGACTGATAAGGTGACTCAGTATCCAATTAGATATATACCTAAGGTACATGGAATCCATTTTACAGAGAGAGCAGTAGACCTGGGGCCCTGAATAGCAGGGTCCCAGGTCAACTAAGTCGAAAAACCAGCAAAACACCAGGCAAAAAGTTGGGGGTAACCATAGTCAGATATCCACCTTCCTACATACTGGTGCTACAAAGAGTTCTATTATGCACTCAAAACTCCCTGGCGCACCTTTGTCTGGCGAAATGAACATTTCAGTAGGTTTTTCTGGCGCCCCGGTTAGGAACCCGATCTCTAGTCCTATGTCCCTTTCTATTGGGCCATGTGAATTAGAAGCACCCCTCATTCTTACAACAGGTTGTGGTGAAAACTTGTTGGGATTGGACCTGTTAAAGAGATTATATGCGACTTTGTACTGTTCTCCTTCGGGA
This sequence comes from Lissotriton vulgaris, assembly GCF_964263255.1. NCBI lineage: Eukaryota > Metazoa > Chordata > Amphibia > Caudata > Salamandridae > Lissotriton > Lissotriton vulgaris. Next base: position 1,314,787,958 of record NC_141689.1, read on the forward strand.
GTACAACTTACACTAGGTAAGAAAGTAGTTTCTCAGATTTATTTGTCAAGAGAAAAAGTTCCAACAGAACTGTCTTCTCTTCCGGATATACTTTGGGCTACTGGGTCTAATGATGTGGGTCTTTTGGAAATAGCGCCATATGTTATAACATTGAAAGCTTATGTTAGAATGCCACGTATTCCCCAATACAAGATCTCTAGCGAAGGTGAAAAGGCGTTGTTAGCAATCATTTATGATCTAATTGAGAAGGATGTCATTGAAGAGACAACAGGCAACATTTGTAACAATCCTGTTCTTCCGGTTTTAAAGCGTACTGATCCTTCCCAACCACCTGTCTATAGGTTCGTGATTGATCTTAGAGAAGTGACTAAGATTGTTGTGCCACAGTTTCCAGGTGTTCCTGATATAATTGCCCTATTGACTATGATTCCAGCTTCAGCCACTTGGTTCTCAGGGATTGGCTTGAAGAATGCTTTCTTCAGCATCCCGATTGCCGAGGAGAGCAGGGATATTTTTGGCTTCAATTTAGGAGGCCGAAGCTTCCGCTTCAAACGCGCTCCTCAGGGCTACTGTGAAAGTCCATCAATATTCAGTCAGGCTCTGAAATCACAGCTTGACACAATTGTTTTACCAGACGGCGCTACCCTTATTCAGTACGTCGATGATTTGCTGGTCGCTGCAGATACTGAGGAGATTTGCAAGGAAGCAACTTTGTCATTGTTGCGTCATTTATGTGATCTGCACCACAAAGTCTCTCTTTCAAAGTTACAATATTGTCGACAAGAGGTGACCTACTTAGGTCATCTCTTATCGAAGGAGGGAAGGAAACTGACCCCAGAAAGAATTCAGGCAATTGCAAATTTGAGTGTCCCAAGGACACAGAGAAAAGTGCGTGCTTTCTTGGGCATTACATCATATTGCAGGCAATGGATACCGAATTTCTCCTTGTTGGACAAACCTTTGGTGGCATTAACTTGCAAAGATACACCGGAACCCATTCCGTGGTCTGAGGAGTGTCAGAGAAGTTTTTTCGAATTGCGTGATGCATTGTGTTCGGCTCCTGTGTTGGGTACCCCCGACTACAGTAAGCCTTTTACATTGTATGTCCATGAGAAAGAAGGTTGCGCATTATCAGTCCTGACACAATCTTTTGGGGACAAACAGCGTCCATGCGCGTACTTTTCAGCGACTTTGGATCCGGTGGCTAAGGCATTGCCAAGTTGCTTGAGAGCCACTGCGGCAGCAGCTGTCTGTATTCGACAGTCTGCTGGGATAGTAATGAATAATATGCTAATTGTCATGGTCCCACATGCAGTAGACATTTTGTTAAACAGAAAAAGGACACAGCACTTAACTAGTGCTCGATTGTCAAGTTATGAGCTGACACTATTAGCGAGTCATGTACACATAAAGAGGTGCGATACACTTAACCCAGCCACGTTATTGCCCATTCCAGTAGAGACAGATGAGGTCGAAGAACATGACTGCTGTTTTAGGACAGAAGTGGAGACAAAAGGGAGAATAGATTTACAAGACACTCCTCTTCCTGAATGTAATGATACTTTATGGGTTGATGGTTCGTGTTTCAAGTTGCCGAATGGTGATACGACTGCAGCATATGCTGTGACGACTTTTCATACGATTGTTGAAGCTGCACTTATCCCACACAATTCAGCACAAGCAGCAGAATTGATTGCACTTACAAGAGCGTGTGTGTTGGCGAAAGGAAAGCGAGTGAATGTGTACACAGACAGCCAATACGCCTTTGGCGTGGCTCACAGTTTTGGACGATTGTGGCGTCAACGTTGGTTCCTGAATTCACATGGTGCTAAGATCCAACATGGTCAGTTAGTAAATGAGCTTCTCGAGTCACTGACCTTGCCTTCACAAGTTGCGATTGTGAAATGCAGTGCACACAAAAAGGTGACTGATGATGTTGGTCATGGAAACGCGTTTGCGGATGAAGTCGCGAAAGAAACTGCAAGGAATGTAATGAGTCGGATGTATGTTGCAGGCCCCGCGAGATGGATTGGTGATGTGGGTATGTGTGAAGATACGATTGAGAGTGTGAAGTCCATCCAAGCTGAAGCCACAGAGAAAGAGGTGAATGAATGGAGAGAAAGAAAGGGTAGATTGGATGCAAATGGTTGTTGGGTTGAATTGTCAGAGCATCAGAGATGGCTGTTACCCGATGCGTATGTGCTTGCAGTGGTGACAATGGCTCATGGAATGGCTCACATCAGTGTGAAAGGGATCTGTAAGTTGTTGGCTCCAGTATGGCAGAATGGTGGGATCCCTAAGTGTGCAGAGAATGTGGTCAAGAATTGTATGGTGTGTCTAAAGTACAATCCTGGTAGGGGAACCCCATCTCCAGCTGGTCATTTTGCACCTCCAAAGTATCCGTTCGAGGTTTTGCAGCTAGATTTCATCCACATGGAAAGGTGCAACAATCTGAAATACGTACTCGTTGTTTGTGCCTTTTTCAGGTGGGTGGAAGTGTATCCCCTTAAGGACAACACTGACTTATCCACAGCCAAAGCCCTTGTCAAAGAGTTCTTCCCTAGTTTTGGAATGCCTAGAATGGTCTGGAGTGATAATGGGAGTGAATTCGTGGGACGAGTGATGAAGAGAGTGTGTGAAGGGCTAGGCATACAACAGAAGTTCCACACTGCAAATCACCCCCAATCAGTTGGACTAGTAGAGTGCTATAATGGCACGATAAAATTGAAACTGGCCAAGATTCAAGCAAGCACAGGTCTTAAATGGCCTGATGCCCTGCCTTTGGCACTCCTATCGACGAGAATGACTGTTCACTCTAGAGTGGGACTTAGTCCACATGAAATTGTGTTTGGCCGCCCGGCCAACATATGGGGAGTGCCAAGGTCCACCAGATTTAGTGAAATAGAGCACCCTGTACTGCTTGATTATGCTAAATTGCGTGTTTTACACCAACAGGTCCACGACATTCTACCCCAGGCCTCTGAAGCTCCAGGGCATCCTATCGATCCTGGATCATATGTGCTGGTCAAGAACTTCCAGCGAACAAAGAATGACCAGCTCCGGTGGACCGGCCCTCATCTAGTTCTTCTCTCGACCAGATCTGCCGTCCGAGTTGAAGGGAAAAAACATTGGGTTCACGGCAACCATTGAAAGAGGGTCCCACTACCTCTTCCGTATGACCGGTGGGTCCAGGAGGGAATTGCTGACTCTGAGGCTGAGACTGTGCCTCGGTTCCTACCCTTTAGTGATGCACGTTTGAAAGGAACTACTTCTGAAAAAGAAAGCGATAACATTTTGCAAGAAGCTGTGCCTCCGTCTATTCGATTGAACACTGCAGAGCCTGAACTCTTGTTCCAAGACCACACAGCATCTGGTAGAAATCGTTACAATTTGAGGCAGAGACCTATGACTATGGACAAATAAATCCTTTTTCTTTTTGATTGTGCAGCTCTCTCATCCAAGAAACTTGCTCATTTTTGATTTTCGAACCGCCATCCGGTTCTGCTGCTAGGGTCGCGGCTGCCCAAAGTCTTTGGGGTGCAGCCGAAGACGGTTAGGTCGACGGTTCTGGTTGGTCTAAGGGAGTTGCCCTGGACTGACAGAAGCACCCCTTATCAGAATCAACCTCCCGCCGCGGGCAGCAATTTAGAGGATAGAGTTTCCCAAGATGGAGAGACCCGCCAGATCAACGAACTTTGACACCAGAATATGCACTGTGATGGCAAAAACACGATTTTTAATAATATGCATTTTCATGTTGTGTAGTATAATGATGTTTTTGATTAGCTATGCTTTATTCACCTTTCGAGTTTCATTTGCACCCACTACACAACCCATACCTCCTCCTACTGTTTCCTCGCACTCTTTTCACCCTCTCCCTGAACACGAGTCTGCCAGAAGATTAGAATTCATAAATAACTCATTCATTCAGCTCTTACACCAACACCAGTTTGTAATGAACACAACAAATTGTTGGGTATGTGGACTTATGCCACACACAACAGATAAGGGTATCCCATAGTTCGTCCTGCCGTTTAGCTACTATGGTTCTTTGTGGGCATTTCAAACAATGTTCCTATTTGCCATCAAACCATATCCCCCACGTTCCACAGGAAGCAACTCGAGCAACAAGGCACTAGTGGCGGGAATCAGAAATATGAGCAGAGATATCGACACGTATAGGACGATTCCCAGAGATGAATTGGAGGCTTACAGTAGATGGAATATAACAAAATATGGAATTTCCTTGAGTGAGAGCCAGCAAGCAAAGAAATCCTCCCCAATTTGGATAGTACCCCATCAGGGTCACCTATGTCTGCAGGGAAATGGCAAAAACCCCAGAGCTCAGTTAGGGAAGCTTGTCTGTACTGAAACTTACGTCTTCTCGTCTCAGACCTCCCCTTCGTTCCTAGCAGCTAAAGGTACCTACTTCGTCTGCCATGATAGAGCATACACATGGCTGCCCCCTGACTTTTCAGGCACATGTTTTATCTCATTCCTGTTACCACCCACCTACACGGCCGCGGCAGATTACCATAGGACAAGGACAGTTAGGGGTGTTGTGAGTGAAGATGACACTGCGGAACAGGAGTTTGGAGATTTCGCAAAGGGTTTTCTGCCGTTTTGGGGGCCTATGGTGAACAGCAGGAACATTCGCCAATTGACGAGGGTAGTTGAATCCGCCGTGATTGAAACGGCTGGTGCCCTTAGTAACTTGACTGCGGAGCTCCAGTCGGAACGCCTTATGACTCTTCAGAACAGGGTTGCCCTAGATGTCATACTTGCAGACCGTGGTGGGGTATGTAAAGTGATCCAATCAAGTTGTTGCATTTTCATCCCCGATAACGCTCCGACAGTATACCAAGCCATCTCCAAACTGCATAAAATCTCTGAATCCATTCACATGGATAAAGGGGACTGGTCATTAATGGGGTGGTTCTGGGAACTGATATCTGCCTGGGGATGGAAGATTCTGATAGTCATTGGGATGGTCTTAGCCATTCTGTTCATGTTCTGCCTGTGTGTACAGTGCGCTCCTGCAATATATGGCCTCTGTGCTACATCATGTGTAAGGAAGCCTGTGTCAAGAGATGAACTAAGTAACAGGATGATGCTACAGCAGCATCTCAATGACTTTATGTATACAGACCTGGACTCAGATTAGCATGAGTATAGGTTATTGCCTATACAAGGGCAAAAGGAGGGTCTGTTGTACTGAAAATTCTGGACCCTGCTATTGTGTGGTACCGAAGCTCTACACTCGTGTCAAAAATATAATCGTATCATGACGATTTTGGTATCGGCAGACCGGTAATGATTGCGATACTATACCTAACCATTTGCGTCATGATCAAGTGACGCAATCACCCTGAAATCGTAGTTTCTGTCTTGAACCCTCGGGTTCCATTTTGTGAGCGGCATCCATTTTGTGATTGCCCTTACATAGTCAAATGGCCAAGGCCGAATTCGATCTGAAAGGACACGTACACCTTTGCTGACTCCTCTGTGACCTGGGCGAGCTGACTCCACTGCCTCAAGCCAAACCTGTTCGGGCAGTTCCCATCCCAATGGCCGAACGAGATTAGTATCAAGGCACAACATGTCATAAACCGTTCATCGCATACAAGCTATGGCTAATCTCACACACACCTGTCCCTGTTTCTTCTTTATGATCTGTTTTACAAGGAGGAGGTGCCCGATTTTATTAGGGGTCCGTCAATATCTGATGAAAGTTCTGGGCCTTGCCGAGTAATCTATCACGAACTGGACAAACCGAAATGTGGACTTGTCATCATGACTCTGCTTTTTCTTTGTAGTAGAAATATTTGTATGGCCAACTGTAAAACCAGGAATTCTTGCCTGAAGCTCAATATTTTGTATAAAGAGAAGAGGCTGGTTCTGTAAAAACGAGCAGTCTCCTGAGAACAAACACGCTGTTGTACTTCTAGGATACCTGTTACCGGTTGCAGCCAATAAATTTGATCCTTGACATCACCTAGAAGACTCTGTGTTTCTGTGGTCCAAAACAGGAAGGACTCGAGGTCTTTGGGGGTTTTCCCTGGCACCACCGGGTCCATAAAAACCCGGTACCTCAGCGGCCTAGGAGCTGGAGTGGCGTACCACCCGAAGAGACGGCTCACATCACGACATTGTAAGGACGCCCCCTGGAGTTGCCGCACAGGGCCGGATGCAGGGGATGGCAAATACACCGGGCCTAAGGAGGTGCCATAGTCTGAACGAGGATCTGGACGGAGAGCTGGATGGTGCCATCCATAGATACTGCAGGGGCCAAGAGCTGAGGAGTGCAGCAGAGTGGCACTGAGCGGACCCTGACGACGGTTGCTTGCCGGCCACTGCTCGGCCCCCCGCATGACATCTGGGCATAACGGGTACAGCTAGGAAGTTGGAGACGTGGAGAGACCCCATTGGTAACTTCCCCAGGCAGCACAGGAGAAGACGTCCCGGAACACGAGCAGTAGGTCCCAAGGTGAGAGCTGAAGGACTGGGTTTTCTCTAAGACCCAGCGGTGCCAGGGATAACACCTAAAACCTTCGTGGGTAACCTGTTCCGGCGTACAAATGACAGAGACACGGGACACTTCCTTCGGCGTCAAAGATTTGAGGTTTATTACTGCAGGGAACACAGAAGTCACGAGAGGTACATAGCATGTAAGTTCACGGAGACTGCTTCAAATTGTATCTGTGGATCGCTCTTCTTATACAGTTTGGAAGCATAGGATAACATGGTGCACAAAGGTTTACAACTTGGTTCCCATCGTAAAGATCGCAAGGGGTCGCTTTCATGTATTCAGGGCCCGGAACATAATTACAGTAACATTTGGCGGTTCCCAACTGTAAAAGTACATCTTCCCACCATTAGTACATTCCAATCAGCAGTAAACAAATCGAGGAAGAGACAGAAACAGGTGCAGAGGAAGACGAGAACAGTGAACAGATCGAAAAGGGTGTAAAAGGGGTGGCATCAAGAGACACGAGTTGCAGGCATCAAAGGGGACGTGCCTAATGAATGCACAACTGAGACAATAGAGCGGCACGGCAAGATGAGCCTCGAGCGGGGCCATCTGCCTTACAGTGCCATCCCCCTCATCATAAAGGCATCTTCAAAGGAAACGTGTCTTCCGCAAGAGTTTGGGAATCCCAGGGTCGCGAAGCGGACAGCGTACGTTCACTGGCTACTTGAGGGCAAGAAACAAAATGGATGCCGTATCTAAGATGGAACCCGTGGGCTCAGATGAAGAAACCCACGAAACAAACGAACGGTTTAGGCTAGCACAGCGAAAACGCGTACACCCACTAAACTCATCATTTGCGGTTCATAGATACCAGACTCGACCATATTCGTGCGAGTCGAAAACACCACTTACAATTGTCACGGAACCTCAGACGCTCCTTTTGCCCTCATGTAGGCAAGCACTAGTCGGAATCAAAATCGATCTCGATATTCATCAGACCATCTAGATGCTGCTGCAACATAGCCTTGTCCAGCAGAGTTCCTTTGGTAACAGGCGGCTGCCTTATACACGTCGTAGCACAGAGGCCACATAAAGCAGGACCACACTGCACGCAAAGGCAACACGTGAACAGGAATGCTACAACAACCCCGATGATCATCAGAATCTTCCAACCCCAAGTCGACATCAGGCCCCAAAACCACCCGAGTAACGTCCAATCCCCTACGTCCACGTGTATGGACTCAGAGATCTTATGCAACTTCGAGATGGCTTGATGATGTAAATAAATAATTTACTCTCTTAATTTCTATGCAGGTAAGTACTTAATCAATAATAACTCAGTTCGGATGAAAGAAAACAGAGTCCGTGGTGTTAGAGTTCTAAAGGGTTTTATTCCTCAAAAAAGGAATGGTTACGGCCAAGATATCATGTTCTGCCCACCACAGGGGTGACAGAAGGGATAGAGCGCTACATTTTATTAACAGTACATAGCTTATATACTTATTTCATTCCATAAGTAACAGTGCAAGAGGCGTAACAGCTGAGAGAAGACAAGATAACAATATACACGTGGTACAAGTGCGTAATCAAGAGGCGTGAACTAGAGGTGTGTGCTAGAAACGTCACAGGCAGGTGTCACAAAGGGGTGGCACTAACAGAAAATGTTGCAATGTCAGCAGAAATCGGAAGCTTGGATGCGCGCGCAGCTGCATGACGTGTGATTGGAGGGGTGCAGGGGACTTGACATTTACACTGACGGAAAGATACAGAAGTCTGGCATGTCAGATCAACTTGTGCTTCTATCATATCTGATATCTGATGTTTAGGAACTAAGCTATCTGGGCAGAAAGGTCTCTAGAGCAGAAGCTATTCTATACTTGCTGTGAGTGCGTGTATAAGCGCCTGAGTGTCTGTATGAGAAGCGTGGGGCATGGGGCCTTCCATGGAAGCATGGCAACAGAAGCTATGAATTACTTGCATAGAGACAGGTCGGCCCTTTAGCCCTGTAGCTGAGAAGGATGTTTACTGAAGCTAGCGGACAGGAATGTATTTTCGGGGAGGGAAACAGATAACTCGAAGGTTATAGTCAATCTTGGCAGGCAGCAGGCTGAGCCGAGCACGGAGGGCCGCGCTAGAAGTAAGTCAGAGTTCACGAGTACAGGGGCTGCCTGGGCAGAGATTTCTCGGAGTCAGAAGCCAGAAAAGAGGCTCGGTGGCAGGGATTCAGGGCCTACTTCAGCCAGGGCTGAAAAACGTAGGAGTACACTACAAAAAAGACGTTGGCATAGCATACTTAGGAACGGACCATTCAACCCATTCATGGTGGGCCTGAAAGAGGACATGTTAACGTTGGACGCAAATGTATTTGCGTCTTCATAGCTGGTACAGGAGGGAAGTTACATGCACTTTAATTCGTACATGGAGTCGGTGGGGTACGCGCTAGGGAACATAACTTGACCATAAAATTTATATTACCTCATTCCCTCCTTGTTCCCTACGGACCCTTCATGATATATCGATCCTCATGAATCGATCAGTCTGTTCTTGTAACATTATATGTTCATCTTTCTTTCTTTGACTGTTTGAGAGACAACTGGAATGCTCAATGCAGGATGTGGCACACAGTCCACATATCGCTGGCCCACACTGTAGGCACAGGCAGCAACTGAATACTATGACTAGGCCAATGCCTAGGAATGATAAGATCTTCCATCCCCAAGCGGATAACGTTGTCCAGAACCAACCGGACCAAGTCCAGGTGCCTGGATTCTGATGTATCTGATTCGCAATTTTATGCAGACGGGTAATAGCTTGATAGACAGATGGTGCGTTTTGTGGAATGAAAACACAGCAACTTGACCCGATGACCTTACAGGCTCCACCTCTATCTGCCAAGATGACGTCAATCACGAGACGATTTTGAAGGACAACAACCCGCATAGCAGATTGCTCCTCTGTTAAGTTACCTAAGGCGGAGGCAGTTTCGTGTACTACTGTTTCAAGTGTTCTTGTTAATCTGCGTATTAATTTACTGTTTTGGACAGGTCCTAGGAAGAAAAAGAATCCTTTATTGAAATCAGTGTACTGTTCCCATGCCGTTTCTGTGTAGTCGACAAGTGTAATATCTCTTTTGGGTCTATTCGGTACTAGATTCGTATTTCTATGGTAATCAGGGGGAGCTAGGAAAACAGGTGGCAGAAGGAATGCAATATAACAGGTACCATCCCAATCTGGAGGCAAACGTATGTATGCGGTATGACCACAAACAAAATAGGAGTGACTAATAGCTTTAAAGGACGATTTACCATGGTCACTGAATTCGACCACAGTAGTGCATTTACTATGACCTACGTGTACTGAACCTTTCTTGCTAACACATAGTTCACCTGTGACTGGTAATACTAACATATGGGGCAGAACTGGAGCAGCTTCGGATTCAACAGTAAGGATCATAAGGCTAATTGTGTAATTACCTAATCCATATACTTCATTTTCTAGATCAGTTCCTATTCGAGTGGGAAGTCCCTCTTTATCAGGATAACAGACGTTGAGCAGGACTGAGTTCAAGTTTCCCCAAACCCAGCCCCCATCAAAAACAGCAATATCAGGATCTAAGGAATTAATTATCTTAAACCATGCTCCACAGGAGCCATTGTGTGTGAACGGGTACGGAAAAAGGGGCAGAGCTCCCTTGTAATTCTGGTAGGGAGGGAGTCGGCCACATATCCAGCAGTTGGTAGCATTGTTTGTCTGATGGGAGAGGTGTAACATACTAATGAATGTATTGTTGCGCAGCGCAAGTCTGTAAGAGAGTTCATGTGCAGGAAGTTCACTAAAAGTGTGTTCAGCAGAGACATTATAAGCAGATTGTTCACGCCTGAAAATAGGCCAATATGTAGGTAGCAGAATGCTGGCAATAATAATTAGAATACTTAGAAAAAACATTATTAACAACGTCACTATACAGTGACTGCGCAGTGATTTGCAGTAAGTAATTCGTTTGATTTGTCTCTCTCTCTCTCTATCTCGATCTAGGGGATACATGTCAGAAACTATTTAACCGATTCACCTAGGGGAGGACTTAAACAATTAAACTGTCTGACTTGCTAGATCTGAGTTTCATTCGATATAGTTCTTGGGGAGTCTTTTCTCGTTCGGATACGGTAAAGTCTTTCGTTTCAACACAGTCTTTGGTGGGGGTGGACGAGTCAGAGTCCTGTTTTAGTCCGTTTTTTAGTTCATTGCAGAGTTTGATGTGACTCGTGTGGACCCACCCCTTTCTCCCTTCTATCTTCACGGCGGTCCTGGTGGTAAGGAGGACGGTCTTCGGGGACTTCCAGCGGGGCTCCAGCGGACTTTTCCGGTCGAAATTCCGGACGAGTACCAGGTCCCCAGGACGGACCTCATGCGCCTTTACATCGGTGTTGTCAGGGAAGGCTGCGGCAACCTGTGAACGACATGATTGGAGTGCAGACATCAAGGAGGCAAGGTAATCTGTCAACATATTGCAATCAACATCGGTTATTTTCTTCGGAATGGGCGTCCCCCACATATTCGGAGGTCTGCCAAAGACCACTTCGTACGGGGATAGCCCTGATCTAGAATGGGCGACCATTCTCATGTAGAATAGTGCCACGGGCAGGGCGACTATCCAGTCGACCCCCTTATCCTGACATATTTTTGCAAGGCGGATTTTTAGTGTCTGATTATGCCTTTCTACAAGGCCTGCTGCTTCGGGATGTCGGACACAGTGGAACCTCCACTGATATCCTAGCAAGAGGGAAACTTGTCTCATCAACTCGGACGAGAATGGCTGTCCGTTATCTGAATACACGACACGGGGCAAACCGTACCGTGGGAAGAATTCACGAACCAACTGTCTGGCAGTGGTCGGAGCGGTGTAGTCTGGAACTGGGTATGCTTCGGTCCAACGGGACAGGGCACAAACAATTACAAGGACATACTTAAATCCTCGGCAGCTATTCATCTGGATATAATCCATCTGGAGGACTTCAAAAGGGTGATCGGGAGGATGAAATCCTCCTTGCTCTACAGGGACGCTTTTTCCTGGATTGAACTGACAACAGATCATGCAAGTACGCACTTTCTGTTTTGCTGCTGCTCGTAAGTGTTTATTGTACCAGAGATTTTGTAAACTGTCTAACATCGCTTTCTCTCCGAGATGTGCAGGACTATGTGCGGTATTTATCATGCTTTGAACCATTGAGTCGGGGAGAAACCATATAGATTTTTCCTTCGTCACCCAACCTTGATCTGTCTGGATCCCTCCTAGTTCAGTCCATTTCTTTATCTCATCTGGAGTAGCATGTGTCTGGATATCGATTACGTCTAGGGTGGGATCTCTAACTGCCATACACTGTGTCGGTACTATTGTCTTTGTCACATCAGTAGTCTGAGTGTGAGTCAGTGGTGTATGTTTTGCTGTCTGGTCTGCCAGGTCATTACCCTGGGAAACGGAATCTGTAACTTTAGTATGTGCTTTACACTTCATGACTGATATGCCCGAGGGCAAATGTATTGCTTCTAACAGCGCTTGAATGAGGGGACCATGCTGAATCTTGGCACCATGGGAGGTCAAGAAACCTCGCTCTTGCCAGAGGACTCCGAAGTCGTGTACAACTCCGAAGGCATAACGGGAATCAGTGTATATGTTAACATTTCTGTTCTTGGCTAGAATACAAGCTCGGGTCAGAGCGATAAGTTCTGCTGCTTGAGCAGACAGTGTGTCAATACGATGTGTTTCTTTAATTTCAGTTTCAGTGGTCACGGCATACGCGGCCACTAACTCTCCTGTACTTGTTCTCATGCATGAACCGTCCACATAAAGTGTCAGGTCTGGATTTGTCAATGGAACATCTGTTAAGTCTCGTCTAGGCTTTGTTACTGCATTAATGATTTCTATACAATCATGTGAGGCTGGATCTGTCATACTTGTGGGTAACAGTGTTGCGGGGTTCAGGATACTGCAGCGTCTGATTTCTATGTGTGGCTGGAATAGTGTTAATTCATAACCTGTCAGTCGTGCTATAGTTAAGTGTTGAGTCTGGGTTCTGTTTAACAAAACCTCTACAGAGTGTGGTACTTGAACTGTCAACTGATGACCTAAAACAATTGAATCACTTTGTCTTATTGCTAACGCTGTTGCTGCTACTGACTTCAAGCACGCAGGGAGTGCCTGGGCTACTGAATCCAATGTACTAGAGAAATAAGCGCAAGGCTTATGTGAACCTGCTTGATCTTGAGTGAGGACAGACAACGCTGTACCATCACGTTCTGTAACGAAAAGTGTAAACGGTTTGCTGTAACATGGTGTTGCTAAAACTGGTGCTTGGCATAATGCTTTCTTTAAGTCTTCAAAAGCTTGTGTATGTTCCTGAGTCCAAGGGAGGACAGTCGAAGTCGCTGCCTCCTGTGTCGTTAACTGGATGAGTGGTTTAGCTAGAAATGCATACTGGGGAATCCATTGTCTGCAGTACGAGGTGAGGCCTATGAAGGCCCGCACTTCCTTTTGTGTCTGGGGTTGTGGCATATTTGCAATTAACTGAATGCGATCTGGAGTGAGCTGTCTCCCCACTTTGGACAGCAAGTGACCCAAGTACACAACTTGCTGAACACAGAATTGTAGCTTCGAAGGAGACACCTTGTGTCCCTTGTCGGCCAGGAAATGTAAAACTGTCAGTGATGCTTTTTCACATTCGGGCTCACTTCGTGCGGTGATCAGTAGATCATCGACGTATTGCAGTAAAGCGGTGTTAACTTGCATTTGAATACAATCTAGTTGTCTTTTTAGTGCTTGACTATAGATGCTGGGGCTTTCTGTGAATCCTTGAGGTGCGCGCGAAAATTTGAAACTGCGTCCATTTAAACTGAATCCGAAGAGATATTGGCTCTCTGGATCAATAGGCACGCTGAAGAAGGCGTTCTTGAGATCAATTACAGTAAAGAACGTTGCTTCTGAATCAATAGCAGTCAATAAGGATGAGATATCGGGGACCACAGGATACTGTGGGATAATGCATTTGTTTAATTCTCGAAGATCAATCACCAGCCGATATACTGGCGGTGCATTGGGATCAGTACGTTTAAGAATCGGAATGATGGGCGAATTACAGATATTGGAGTCGGTCTCGACGACCACTCCTTGGGCAATGAGCTCTTCAATGATTTTCAGTAAAGCCACTACAGCATCGGGTGGTAACTTATATTGTCTGATTCTGGGTAATACAACACCTGCCTTGAGTGTAACGCGGTATGGTGTAATGTGCATACAGCCTACATCTGTTGGGCCTTTTGCCCACAAGTAATCAGGTACATTTTTCAATCTGACATCAAACTCACGCAGAACATAATGACCCTTGAAATCCCGCAGAAAGAGTCTAACTCCCTCCGGGGAACAGCATATTATAGCTCCTAGAGCCTTCAATGTTCTAATTCCTAGCAGATTTTCTGGACATGATTTTGTAAGTAACAAGTCTGTAACACGTGATAATGGACCCACAGCCAGGGGGACTGGTTGCGATACCTCATTTACAATAGGCTGTCCTGAAAAACCAAGGGAAACATTTTGTGAGCCTGAGAGGGGTGCCCCTGGAACTTCATCATGGCTGATTGTAGTGCGACTTGCCCCTGTGTCAATTAGAAACTTTCTGTCTTTTCCCAATACTTGACTGTGTACATAAGGACCTTCTTGATCTACAGGAATTTCAATAAGAGGCAAGCCACCTTCCCTCTCTAGGCTGTTTCATGTATATCGGGAATATTCGGGATAAGCGGACTGGGCATACTGGTACATCTGTTGTGAAACCTGCTGAGTTGCAGCAATGGGCTGTGGCTGTGGTACTGCTACTGTCTGTGCTGGAGTCGAAGAAGCATGCATAGGCTGTGTACTCTGTGTATTCTGATGCTGGTTATGGTCTTGTCTAGGTGGATGCGGTCTTTCTTTAGTTTTACCTGTCGCTATGTTATGTTTCAGAACTGGGCATTCATGTACGTAGTGACCTGGCTGCTTGCAATAATTACATGTCCCTTTAACGGGAGCTGTAGTGTGACTTGTCTGGGTCGTACCCTTTCTGTGACTGTCGGATGGAACCGTTTGTGCTACTAGCATTTTCATTTTCGTGTCTTTCATACGTTTCTGTTCCTGATCTTGTTCTTCTCTAATTCTGTTCTGATGATATTGTAACATCTGTAACATCTGGGATGGCGTATTTGCTTGCCATGTACTCTCGACCTTGTACACTCTATTTTTAACTAACGGTAGGGAATTCTCGACTAACTTTGATACAAAAAGATGTGGGTACGACTCGCTACTTGGCTGGAGGCCACTATTAATAATAAAACATTTCTCGAATCTTGAATAGAAGTCACTAGTATCTTCATCATGTTTCTGTTTACAGGACGAGATTGCATCCCAATCCTCCTTTCTTGTTGTCAATAATCTGGGCAGGACCTGTACTATCAAACCTGGTAATGCTTTAGTTTTGTCCCCAAGGCCTAACCCTGGAACCCGTTTTTTCTCTTCCTCTTCTATTTCTGCCCAGGCAATCTTTGTGTCTCCCACCTCCCATTCCTTTTCCTTCAGTTTCTCGAATATACCCGTAGGCAATAATACTTTCAACATTTTCATGATGTCATCATACGTGTAGTCTCCCATCAGTAACATGTCTTTGAGCTCTCTATGAAAACCTGCAGGGTCTTTGTCATGGCACGGAACTAATTTCTTCATTTCTAACAGTTCTAATTTAGTTAGAGGCGTGTGTACATACACGCGTTTCAATGTTTTATCCTCCCCCATAACAGGGTGCACTTCTCGTAAGGGGTTCTGACTTTCAATACCACCCCCGCATTGCATGTGGTACATTTTCCTTTCTGGAGGTGGGGCGGGAACATATTCAGGGCTTACAAAGGTATCATATCTGTGTCGTTGTTCTAGAATTATTTGAATTAATTTTGTACTTAGACCTCTCCATCTATCCATGAGTAGTGCTTCTAGTGTTTCGTGTAAGGGACCTGGATCGGAATAATGTTTTCTGTATTTAATGAGAAGGTGCTGAATCATGTATACACCTGCTAATTTCTGTTCGTCGGGGGAGAGGTTCAGAAATGTCTGGGCCACGGTATCATTATTATATATGTCTGCATTTTCGGCCCATGATACAGCTGATCGGGCTAGTTCTTGTTCATCCATAGAATTGAGTACGTGGTACCCAACTCGGTCTCGGAGCCTTTTATCAGTTTCCTGGAACTGATGCTCAGCAGAATTCGGATTTGTTAAGGCAGAGAAGAAAACTCTCTTGCTCTCTGGACGGATACCGTTCCTAAGGTAAGTTCCCTTACCTACATATGCTATAGTTCCTACATTTCTTTCGGATTCTTCCTGTTCTTCTTCCTCCTCGGAGGAAGCCTTTTCTTTCTCTTTCTGGTGTACTGCTATCACTGCTTTCCTAATCTTCTTGTACATAGAGTCTATGCAATTTTGTCTGTCATGTTTTCCATCAGCTATATTTTGACCCCACTTGTTCAATGCATCTGATTCACTCTGATCTGTTCCGGGCCTGTCTCGTTCTCTTATTAGACAATTTATGAAAAATCGTAGTATCAGCGCTTGCATGCCAACTTTCTGTTTCTCCATGGCATCCTTAATACTGTCAGAGTCCTTTCCTGTCTGAACGAACTCATATATTCTGTCTAGACGATCCTTCATTCCTGCATAGCATAACAAGCTATCAGTAGCGGATCTTAACCGTAATGATGCCAATATCATTAAATCGTCTTTTCCGGGTACTGGATCGTATCTGCAAACTGACATGTTTTCTTTTAATGCGTCAAGGCGGGATGAATTAGAGGAGTGGGGAGACCTGTACGTGAGAGGACTCTGCATATCTCTGAGATTGAATCTGTGAGTTGGTGGCGGGGTCTGAGGACCCGCGGTCGCACCTCCTGAAGCGGAAGCTTGTACATTACCTCCCTGTGGAGTCTGTATCTGGACTGGAATTTGTCGTTTAGGTGGATCAGGTAAACGTGGTTTCGGCAGGTCTGTTTTGAGTACGGGAAGTGGCGGGGCTGGCGGAACGGAAGAAGTCTGTTGCGGTACCGGCGGAACGTGACCTGGGGGTGGAGTGCCACCCCCGTCCCTGTCAATAGGCAGGGCACGAACAGGCAGATTGGTGTAAGCTGGTGCTACATCGTCTAAGTATGAATTTAGGAATATATCTTTAGTAGTCTTGTGCATTACTTTAGTTGGAACTAATGGTGACGGCAAATTTTTCGGTATTTCTGAAATGGCGTCAGGTGTACCTTCGGCCAAAAGATACATGTTGTTCACTTGGCTATTTCGGATGCGATCTATTTGTTCTGATTTCACTCAAATTCCTTCAATAACTAATTCGTTTTCTTGGGCCTTTTCTGATTCTTTAAGTCTGTCTTCTCTACGGAGTGCTCTTTCAGCACGTTTATGTGATTCCTTACGCCAAAATTCTATGGCGTCTTTCTGGGATTGTCTGGCTTTCTTCTTCCGTAATGCCTCTTCTACCTTAATGATGCACTCGGCATCCCATGTTCCGTTAACTGGCCATCGGTATCTTTCTTCTAGGTGCTTTGTATACTCGGTCCATAATTCTAGATACAGGATGGCGTCTATGCCATGCTTATTATACATAAAATTGCCTGGAGTGTCCCTAGGGGGGATAGGGATTTCTTCCTCTAACATCCCTTTCCTAGTTCCTATCTGCTTTAACTTGTTGAAAAACGGCATTGTGCCTACTTGATACTGAAATGCTCGATCCTGGATACTTAATTCTGAATTTTAACTAGTTATACAAGAAAACACAATAATGCACAAAAAAACAGTCCCATTCATACCACGACATTAATCACAAAAACATTTAAAAACATAGATGACTACCCCACTATACTAGATGTACTGCTCAACAGTACAGATACACTGTGGTAACAGTGCAGAAATTCAGAAATTCGGAATACTAGATATACTGCTAAACAGTACAGATACACTGCCTAAAAACAGTGCAGACCGGACTTGCGTACCCAAACCCGTCTAGATACGACCCAGCAATGGTACTCACCGGGAAGCACGGAAACAGAAGGCCTCGGAAAAACTCGACTGGACTCGACTCGATACTTCGGAAAACTTCGGAAAACTTCGGGAATTTTCGGAAAACTTCGGAAACCTGGTGGGCCTCTTGACACCTCGGACCTTGCTTCTTTCGGCTAGGCTCTGGTCGGGATCCTCCGCACTCCTCACCGCCTCGTCTGGGCACTGATCGCAGTCTTCGTCACCTCCGTGGGTCAGAGGGAGATGCAGGAAATCCTGCCGATACGCGTATGTTCCGGCTAACTGACGGCAGGGGACACAGGTTGCAACGCACCAACCGGCGCGTGAGGTGGGGGAGGGGTCCCTATTCGGGCGCCAAAATGATGTAAATAAATAATTTACTCTCTTAATTTCTATGCAGGTAAGTACTTAATCAATAATAACTCAGTTCGGATGAAAGAAAACAGAGTCCGTGGTGTTAGAGTTCTAAAGGGTTTTATTCCTCAAAAAAGGAATGGTTACGGCCAAGATATCATGTTCTGCCCACCACAGGGGTGACAGAAGGGATAGAGCGCTACATTTTATTAACAGTACATAGCTTATATACTTATTTCATTCCATAAGTAACAGTGCAAGAGGCGTAACAGCTGAGAGAAGACAAGATAACAATATACACGTGGTACAAGTGCGTAATCAAGAGGCGTGAACTAGAGGTGTGTGCTAGAAACGTCACAGGCAGGTGTCACAAAGGGGTGGCACTAACAGAAAATGTTGCAATGTCAGCAGAAATCGGAAGCTTGGATGCGCGCGCAGCTGCATGACATGTGATTGGAGGGGTGCAGGGGACTTGACATTTACACTGACGGAAAGAGACAGAAGTCTGGCATGTCAGATCAACTTGTGCTTCTATCATATCTGATATCTGATGTTTAGGAACTAAGCTATCTGGGCAGAAAGGTCTCTAGAGCAGAAGCTATTCTATACTTGCTGTGAGTGCGTGTATAAGCGCCTGAGTGTCTGTATGAGAAGCGTGGGGCATGGGGCCTTCCATGGAAGCATGGCAACAGAAGCTATGAATTACTTGCATAGAGACAGGTCGGCCCTTTAGCCCTGTAGCTGAGAAGGATGTTTACTGAAGCTAGCGGACAGGAATGTATTTTCGGGGAGGGAAACAGATAACTCGAAGGTTATAGTCAATCTTGGCAGGCAGCAGGCTGAGCCGAGCACGGAGGGCCGCGCTAGAAGTAAGTCAGAGTTCACGAGTACAGGGGCTGCCTGGGCAGAGATTTCTCGGAGTCAGAAGCCAGAAAAGAGGCTCGGTGGCAGGGATTCAGGGCCTACTTCAGCCAGGGCTGAAAAACGTAGGAGTACACTACAAAAAAGACGTTGGCATAGCATACTTAGGAACGGACCATTCAACCCATTCATGGTGGGCCTGAAAGAGGACATGTTAACGTTGGACGCAAATGTATTTGCGTCTTCATAGCTGGTACAGGAGGGAAGTTACATGCACTTTAATTCGTACATGGAGTCGGTGGGGTACGCGCTAGGGAACATAACTTGACCATAAAATTTATATTACCTCAGACAGTCGGAGCGTTGTCTGGAATGAAAATACAACAACTCGAATGGATCACCTTACATACTCCACCTCGATCTGCTAAGAAAACGTCTAAAACCATACGATTTTGTAACGTCATCAGTCTATCCGCCTGAAGCTCTGCTGTAATATTACCAAGGGCACTGGCAGTGATGTTAGCTGTCGATTCCACCACTCGAGTCAATTGTCTCAGGTTCCTACTATTGATCATAGGCCCCCAAAACGGCAAGAAACCCTTGAAAAAGTCTCCTGCCTCTTGACCGGCAGTGTCCTCTTTGCTAATCACGCCCCTCACAACTCTGGTCTTGTGGTAATCAGAGGCGACTGTAAAAGTCAGTGGCAACAAGTTTGCAATATAACAGGTGCCCGCAAAGTCAAGGGGCAACCATGTATATGCACGGTCGTAACAGACAAAGTACGTACCCTTGGCAGTCAGGAGAACAGGGGAAGAGAGCATTGGCAAGACATACGTGCCCTGATCTTTGGACTGGGTAAGAGTGGTCTGCTCAATTCAGACACTCTGTTCATCACCACCCCCTTTTGTAAATCGATTTTGGCCACTGTAGGTGTGGCAGGGTATACTCAGACATGAGTCCCTTTCTCACTGCTCCATCAGGATTCAAGCAAGCCGGGCCGAAGAGGCTGAAATGCCAGAAACCGGTCCCCGGTAGCTTGTCTCCTTTCTGGTAAAGAATTGGCTTGGTAGTTTAGTCTGCCCTGTTCCCATGATGCACTGGGCCAGGGACAGACTGATTTGCATATAGCCAGGTTCTGAGCTGGGATGGGGCAGTGAGATAAATAAACGGTGATGGATCAAGCCCTGATCTTTGGACTGGGTAAGAGTGGTCTGCTCAATTCAGACACTCTGTTCATCACCACCCCCTTTTGTAAATCGATTTTGGCCACTGTAGGTGTGGCAGGGTATACTCAGACATGAGTCCCTTTCTCACTGCTCCATCAGGATTCAAGCAAGCCGGGCCGAAGAGGCTGAAATGCCAGAAACCGGTCCCCGGTAGCTTGTCTCCTTTCTGGTAAAGAATTGGCTTGGTAGTTTAGTCTGCCCTGTTCCCATGATGCACTGGGCCAGGGACAGACTGATTTGCATATAGCCAGGTTCTGAGCTGGGATGGGGCAGTGAGATAAATAAACGGTGATGGATCAAGCCCTGATCTTTGGACTGGGTAAGAGTGGTCTGCTCAATTCAGACACTCTGTTCATCACCACCCCCTTTTGTAAATCGATTTTGGCCACTGTAGGTGTGGCAGGGTATACTCAGACATGAGTCCCTTTCTCACTGCTCCATCAGGATTCAAGCAAGCCGGGCCGAAGAGGCTGAAATGCCAGAAACCGGTCCCCGGTAGCTTGTCTCCTTTCTGGTAAAGAATTGGCTTGGTAGTTTAGTCTGCCCTGTTCCCATGATGCACTGGGCCAGGGACAGACTGATTTGCATATAGCCAGGTTCTGAGCTGGGATGGGGCAGTGAGATAAATAAACGGTGATGGATCAAGCCCTGATCTTTGGACTGGGTAAGAGTGGTCTGCTCAATTCAGACACTCTGTTCATCACCACCCCCTTTTGTAAATCGTTTTTGTAATATTACCAAGGGCACTGGCAGTGATGTTAGCTGTCGATTCCACCACTCGAGTCAATTGTCTCAGGTTCCTACTATTGATCATAGGCCCCCAAAACGGCAAGAAACCCTTGAAAAAGTCTCCTGCCTCTTGACCGGCAGTGTCCTCTTTGCTAATCACGCCCCTCACAACTCTGGTCTTGTGGTAATCAGAGGCGACTGTAAAAGTCAGTGGCAACAAGTTTGCAATATAACAGGTGCCCGCAAAGTCAAGGGGCAACCATATATATGCACGGTCGTAACAGACAAAGTACGTACCCTTGGCAGTCAGGAGAACAGGGGAAGAGAGCATTGGCAAGACATACGTGTCAGAGCAAGCACTCTCTCCAAGGTGAGCCCTCGGGCTTCGGCCACGACCTTTTAAACAGAAATTACCAAGGTGGGGTACGACCCATATCGGGGATGAGCTCCTAAGCTGTCTTTCGCCCACGAGCACACTATACTCAACCTCACTGAGATCCCTATAGGCTCGCACCTCTTCCTCTGGGATGAGCGACGGCTCATAGATATCCCTATCTAAATCAGCAATCGCTATTGCCAAAGGCTTATGGTATGGACCGGGACCAAAGTGTGGAGAACGTGGCTCTCGATTGGGGTAAGAATCTAGTGCACTTCGAAACATTGTTTGGAATGCTCGAGCTGAACCCTGGGAACTATAAGGAAGGACCAAGTACGGAATTCCCTTATAGGTGGTATGTGGCATTAACCCACACACCCAACAATTGGTAGTGTTCATCACCAATTGATGCTGATGAAGGAGCTGAATGAAGGAATTATTCATAAATTCCGCACGTCTGGCCTGCTCGTGTTGGGGTAAGATGTGGAAGGAATGAGGAGAGACAGTGGAGGTAAGTTTAGGTTCAGAAGAAGGGGTAGGTGAGGCAGAAGGCAACAATGACTGTATCATGTAATACACCCCACCCACCAATAACGAGGAAACAGTTAAGAACAGAAGGAACACCTGAAACATGAAGCATTTTGTGTGTGCAATTTTGCGCAACTCGAATCTTTGGGCCTGAGCCTTTTCCATTTCCGACAGCTTCGAGAAAGCCATCCTCTAAAACCGTCCGCTACGTTCTTGACGCACTTCGTTCTGTGTAGCAGTAGTCAATCCCCAGGAGTTCCTAGGAATCGACGGTCTCTGACCTAGTGTCAAGACCTACTAACCAGAAGGAAGTACCCGCGCTGCCCTACGGTTCACCCGGATGTAAGGTATCTTCAATCAACAATATATATATATACAAAATCTGCTAGCTGTGGAAGCAAAAACACATACGTGGAAAAAGACTCAAAATTTACAAAATTACAATTATGCAAGTGTGTTCAGACTGGATAGTGGCAATGGGGTAACGTGGATGTCAGGGGAGAAAGCAAAGATATTTATTAGTCTCTGATGTTGGAACGGAGAAAATATCGGCTTCTCCCGGGACGTGTCTGTTCGTCAAACAATTGATCCGATGATGAGACAGAGTTCTGTTGACCAGTCAATTGTTCAGATCTTGAGTTCTGTGATGACAAATGTTCACCAATATCGTTCTGCTGCACTGAGGTATCTCCGACAGGCTGAGCGTCGCTGAAAGGAACAAAGTTCGGCACAGTTTCGACTTCAGACGAGGCGATGCCCTTCCTCACCCACGAGTCTGCTGGTAAAGGTATAGGTACCTTTTTGGTATGGGTGGCATGCACCCAGTTCTTACGACCTTCCAAACGAACAGCAGTCCTCGTGGCAAGGAGCACTTGGTAGGGTCCGGTAAAACGAGGCTCAAGGTTGTGCTTCCGGCCAAAATTCCTCGTCACCACCCAGTCTCTAGGCTGGAGCTGGTGGCCTGGACCCTCCGTCTGCGTCGGCAGTGCTTCAAAGACCTGTTGGAGAATTAACCTCAGTTTAGCAGTCAGATCATGAAGATAATCAATCAACATTGGGTACTCAAGATCAGAGAACACACTGGGTCTAGGGACCCCCCAAACATTTGCAGGGCGGCCGAACACAATCTCATAGGGGCTGAGCCCTACTCGGGAGTGTACAGTCGCCCTTGTTGACAGAAGAGCTAAGGGCAAAGCGTCAGGCCACGAGAGACCAGTCGTAGCCTGAATCTTCGCTAGTTTCAATTTAAGGGTGCCATTATACCCTTCAACCAAACCTGCTGACTGAGGATGATTGGCACTGTGGAATTTCTGCGTAATTCCAAGGCCCTTACATACATTCTTCATCACACTCCCCACAAACTCACTTCCGTTATCAGACCATACAATTCGTGGCATTCCATACCGAGGAAAGTATTCCTTCAGTAGGATTTTTGCAGTGGACAAAGCAGTGTTGTCTTTGAGAGGGTAGGCTTCGATCCATCGGGAGAATGCGCAAACCACCACTAACACGTACTTCAGGTTATTGCATCGCTCCATATGGATGAAGTCTAGCTGAATCACCTCAAAGGGACATGAAGGGGGAGCAAAATGGCCAGGGGGCGTAGGAGTTCCCTTACCAGGATTGTACATCATACATACCATACAATTCTTAACCAATCTCTCAGCACACTTAGTAATACCATCATTTTTCCATACAGGGGACAACAACTTGCAGATACCTTTCGCACTAATATGTGCCAAACCGTGTGCCATCGTCACAACAGCTAGCACATACGCATCCGGCAACATCCACCTCTTATGTTCCGACAAATCAATCCAGCAGCCATTCGCATCCAACTTTCCCGTACTCTCTTTCCACTTCGTCTTTTCAGTCTCGGTGGCCTCGTTCTGAATCGCTTTCACACTCTCGATAGTGTCCTCACACATACCCGTTTCTGCAGGCCACCTTACCGAACTCGTCACATACATTCTGGTGCTAAGGTTCTGGGAAGTCTCCTTAGCAATCTCATCCGCAAACGCATTGCCACGACCAACATCATCCGTCACCTTACGGTGTGCACTACATTTAATAATCGCCACCTGCTTAGGCAATGTAAGTGCATCCAAAAGATCATTCACAAGCTGTCCATGCTGAATCTTTGTACCATGCGATGTCATAAAGCCTCTCTCTCTCCACAAACGTCCAAAACTGTGCGCAACACCAAACGCATACTGGCTGTCCGTAAACACATTCACCCGTTTCCCTTTCGACAACACACACGCTCTAGTCAAGGCAATCAGCTCTGCCGCCTGTGCAGAATTCTGATTCAATCTCGCAGTCTCCACAACCGTACTCAACGTCACCACAGCATACGCAGTTGTCACATCACCATTCGGCAACTTAAAACACGACCCATCCACATACAGGGTCCCATCGGGATCTTCCAGTGGAGTATTTTTCAAATCAACTCGACCTTTTGTTTCTTCCTCAGCTCGTAAGTAGCAGTCATGAGATGCCACTTCATCTGATTCCATACTGATTGGCAACAAAGTCGCCGGGTTCAGGACATTACAGCGCTTTATTTGAATGTGACTTGCCAAAAGCGTCAACTCATACCCAGACAACCTTGCACTCGTCAGGTGTTGGGTTTTCGTACGATTCAAGAGAGTGTCAACTGCATGCGGAACCATCACCGTAAGCATATTATCCATGACCAATCCTGCAGATTGCCGGATGGACACCGCAGCTGCCGCTGTTGCTCTCAGACAACTCGGCAATGCTCTAGCTACTGGGTCCAAGGTCGAGGAAAAATATGCACATGGACGCTGCTTACCACCAAATTGTTGCGTTAGGACACTCAACGCACAACCTTCCCTCTCGTGAACGTATAGTGTAAACGGCTTACTGTAGTCAGGGGTACCTAACACAGGGGCCGAACACAACGCGTCACGCAGTTCAGAAAAACTTTTCTGACATTCTTCCGTCCATGGTAAAGGAGTTGAAACATCCTTGCACGTAAGAGTCACCAATGGTTTCGCTAGCAATGAAAAATTTGGAATCCATTGCCTGCAGTATGACGTGATACCTAAAAAGGCACGCACATCTCTCTGAGTTGTTGGCACAGTCATTCGAGCAATCGCTGCAATTCTCTCTGGGGTCAACCTTCTTCCCTCCTTTGACAATAAGTGACCTAGATAGGTTACTTCTTGGCAAGAATATTGCAGTTTGGAAGGTGACACCTTGTGATGTAAGTCACAGAGATGCTGCAACAACGACACCGTAGCAATTTTGCAAATGTCCTGAGTATCCGCAGCCACCAATAAGTCATCGACATATTGGATCAAGGCCGCACCGGCCGGCAACATGAACGCATCAAGTTGGCCCTTCAAGGCTTGGCTGTATATCGATGGACTCTCACAGTAGCCCTGAGGAGCGCGTTTAAACCTAAAGCTGCGGCCACCAAGAGAGAAACCGAAAAGGTCCCTACTCTTTTCAGCAATCGGGATGCTGAAGAAAGCATTCTTCAGATCGATCACTGAGAACCAAGATGCAGAGGCTGGAATCAGAGTCAGTAGAGCCGTGATGTCAGGCACCACAGGGAACTGAGGAATCACAATTTTATTCACCTCCCGTAAATCGATAACAAAACGATAAACAGGGTGCTTCGATGGATCAGTGCGTTTCAGAATGGGCAGCACAGGGCTATTGCACACGTTTCCCCGAGTCTCCTCGATAACATCTTTCTCAATCAAATCGTAGATGATTGCTAACAAAGCTCGCTCACCATCGAGAGAGATACGATACTGGGGAATACGTGGCAAACGCACATTTGATTTCAGATGAACAACATAAGGGGAGATATCAAGCAGGCCCACGTCATTGGGACCCGTTGCCCACAAAGATGCAGGAAGAGAACTCAATTCGGGTGGGAGCTTGTCGATGGACAAATACATAGGAGAGATAACTTTCTCACCCAATGTAAGCTTTACTCCCGCAGGAGAACAATACAAAGTCGCATACAGGCGTTTCAGCAAATCCAGACCCAAGAGATTCTCACCACAACCAGTAGTCAAAATCAAAGGAGCTTTCAGCTCACGAGGCCCAATTGCAAGGGGCAAAGGGCGCGAAACCGGATTGCTAACAGGGGCGCCAGAGAATCCAACGGAAACATTTGTTAAGCCAGACAAAGGTGTGCCAGGGAGTTTCGAATGCATGATGGAACTTTTCGCTGCACCAGTGTCCAACAGAAAAGGCTCAACGACGCCCGAGGTGGCAACTGCGACGTAAGGCCCTCTCTGATCAACCAGAAGTGATACTACTCCCTCTCCTTGTCTATGGCTGTCCTAGTAATTACCGTCGTCAGTGTTCTGATCGACGTAATAATCGTCCACATTGTACTGTGCAGATCTGCCTTGCGACGACCCACGCTGATTGGAACAATTATTAGAATCGGAAGAATTATTGGAACGATCATTTTGAGCACCGCGACCTCTACCACGTGATGCTTGTTGAGGACCACTACGACCTCCTCTAGATGAATTACCACTATTTTGTTCACTCAAGACTGGACAATCGAATTTCAAATGACCCTCGTTCCTACAATAGGCACACTGATTGTACCCCAACGTAGATCTCTGCGAAGAGGAGTCATTTTGTGTTTGCGACCTATTCGACTGAGACTGCGATCGATTCCGCTGTTGCGAATCATTCTGATTCGAACGTGGAGGATACGCTTGTTGCAACAACACTTTAGTTTTGAGCTCTTTCGTCTTTTTATCGGCACGATCGTTCTCCTCTTTCTCTCTATTCTCATAATATTGGGCCGTAGCCAATATCTGAGCAGAAGTGGAAACAGCCCACGCACTTTCTGAATTTCTTAATTTGTTGCTTAAGTCCGGCAACAAATTTGATACAAACTTGTCCACAAACAATCTCTGACCTCCTTCAGTGCCCATGTCCTGACCACTATGATCAATGAATGCCTCCTCGAATCTTGTAAAGAAATCAGAGACACTCTCATCCTTCTTTTGCTTACAAGCGGACAACTTGTCCCAATTCACCTTCATAGCTGGCATAAGTGTTTTCATGAGAGTTATTATTCTCTGTGGGAGATTAGCAATCAGCTGTTCGGGCTTAGCCCCACCACCTTGCAAGGCATCCGCAGCAAGAAGTGCAGCCCAGTCACCGCCTAATTCTGCTGCATGATCTTCCTGACGAATCTTTGCCCATACCGGTTGCGGTACTACATTGCCAAACAACATATCAATGTCAGCAAGATTCATTATCGTAGCATCCACGAGCTGCGACAATTCTTTATAGTACCCTGCAGGATTTTTGCGAGGGTCAGGCAAAGATTGCTTCACCTGCAAAACTTCTGACCGTTTCCACGGAAGATGTATCCACACTCTCCGGAAATGTGGCAAAATAGCAGGATTAGCAGCAGCATCACCTGGCATCCACACTGGTGGAACTTCGCGCATGGGATACTGACCAGGCGCTGTTAGTGGTTCCTCAATGTCTTCTAAAAACAATGCCCGAGGCATTATACAAGGACGGAAAGATAGTAACTGTTCGACAGCACGTCGAACATTGCTACCCACTATCATTCCGCTCGCAAACTGAAGCTGGAGATTAGTTAGAGCAGTCAATACATCATCAGACGCATCAACCGATATTTGATCACGCAAAAGCTTGCACATCTCCTCAAACACGAACCTCTGTGTCGGTATGTTGAATTGAGAGAACGTATCAAGCACCACACGAGGAGGATTCCTAAGGGGGTATCTCATCCAAGCCATCGCCATATTATATAGCGAGTCACGTTCCCTACTACCAGGAAGCTGACTTCGTCTTTGGGGACCATCAGAACCAGCGGACTCAAGAATCGGTCCAAGAGAATTGAAAAAGTTAGCAGCAACAGAAGGGACACGACGTCCAGCAGATGGGGTATTAGGGTAACACAACGGGGTAACAAGAGAAGTGTCAGGAACAGAGGGAACAGCAGGAGTAACCAGAACAGTAGAAGCAGCGGAAGCAGGAGTATGAGGAAGTACAAGCGGGGGAGCAGTAGGGACGGGAGCAGGTAGAGGAGCAGGAACACGTTGGGGAACAGGAACAGGAGCAGGTGGAGGAACGGGGACAGGGGGAACCACAGGAACTGCGGTACCCTGTGCATACGGAGGTGGCGACTTCAAGAGATAGGACAACAAGGGGTCCTCTACTACTTCCTCCTTCTTATCCGTACCCGACGGTAAAACGGGATAGCACTTATCTATAGACATGCGCTGCAATCTATCGAAAACTTCCTTTTCCTTTTCCTCCTTATCTCGCTGGAACTGCTCTGCATTTCTTACCGTAGTAACAACTCCTTCTCTCTTATTACGTTTAATTTGTTTGATTTCTTTCTGCTTGGCTTCTTTACGCCACAACCGAAAGGAATCAAACATGGCCGGCCTTGCTTTTCTTTGGAACAATTTAGCTTCAAGATTATCTAAAATCGGAGTCTCAAAACTGCCATGAGGTGGCCAACTAAGGACACCGTCTTTCTTAGTATATCGAACCCAACACTCATTGAACGTAATTGGACCTAACCCGTGTCGGCTATACAACTCGTAAGTTGGAGTTCCAACCGGAGGTATCGGACACGAGTCCTCCAGTTGGGAATCCGCACCACAACTTCTAAAGCAACTGAACAAAGTACTACGGCCAGGCATCGTGCACACTAACCGAGTTTCACAAACGTCAAGGGTTACAGGAGTACAATGTCCCTGCAAAGAGCAAAAAACCCTCGGTTTTTGGCGACTGCAGACGTCAAATATCACAACAAAGAACAGAGTACCAAGAACCACAAATGCAATGGAACCATGCAACAACTAAGCACCCACAACAAAGGACTCTGGGAGCGACCCACAAATACTTAACTCAAAGATCAATGGCGTCACCAGGAAGGCCCGTCAATCGTCTCGCTGTACCAACGGTCTACGCCAGGCGCCAAAACAGGTCTACAGTCAGGGCAGCAGTCCGTCGCAGCCGTCAGGAGGCGGGGATCTTCGCGGGAAAAGTCGTCGGGCCACTTGTTTCGACAACAGGATCGATGAAGCGGGGTGCACCTTCCCTCGGAGATTTCACACGAAGTTCCTCACGATCCTCGGGCTTTGGACCAGTACTACTGATGAAGCCCTACGTTGGGCGCCAACTGAAGGACTGGGTTTTCTCTAAGACCCAGCGGTGCCAGGGATAACACCTAAAACCTTCGTGGGTAACCTGTTCCGGCGTACAAATGACAGAGACACGGGACACTTCCTTCGGCGTCAAAGATTCGAGGTTTATTACTGCAGGGAACACAGAAGTCACGAGAAGTACATAGCATGTAAGTTCACGGAGACTGCTTCAAATTGTATCTGTGGATCGCTCTTCTTATACAGTTTGGAAGCATAGGATAACATGGTGCACAAAGGTTTACAACTTGGTTCCCATCGTAAAGATCGCAAGGGGTCGCTTTCATGTATTCATGGCCCGGAACATAATTACAGTAACATTTGGCGGTTCCCAACTGTAAAAGTACATCTTCCCACCATTAGTACATTCCAATCAGCAGTAAACAAATCGAGGAAGAGACAGAAACAGGTGCAGAGGAAGACGAGAACAGTGAACAGATCGAAAGGGGTGTAAAAGGGGTGGCATCAAGAGACACGAGTTGCAGGCATCAAAGGGGACGTGCCTAATGAATGCACAACTGAGACAATAGAGCGGCACGGCAAGATGAGCCTCGAGCGGGGCCATCTGCCTTACAGTGCCATCCCCCTCATCATAAAGGCATCTTCAAAGGAAACGTGTCTTCCGCAAGAGTTTGGGAATCCCAGGGTCGCGAAGTGGACAGCGTCCGTTCGCTGGCTACTTGAGGGCAAGAAACAAAATGGATGCCGTATCTAAGATGGAACCCGTGGGCTCAGATGAAGAAACCCACGAAACAAACGAACGGTTTAGGCTAGCACAGCGAAAACGCGTACATCCACTAAACTCATCATTTGCGGTTCATAGATACCAGACTCGACCATATTCGTGGGAGTCGAAAACACCACTTACAATTGTCACGGAACCTCAGAGCCCCCAGCCATTGTCCACTATGACTAGAGGTGGGAGCGGTGGAGGGACCTCGAAGCAAGTAAACAGGCTGAGTGGGGGTGCTGGGGCCACCGGGGTCCATCAAGCCCCGGGGCCGGACAATGCAGTACTTATGGCAGCAATAACCCAATCCCGGGATATGTTGGATGTGAAGATAAGAGCTGGGGGGCGGATGTCACACTGCTGCGCCAGGACCTGCTAAATGCCGTGGCCCGCATCACAGAGGCCGAAACCAGAATATCGGATGTGGAAGATGATGTGGCGATCTTGAAGCGGAAGGTGGCCAGTATGGAGGGGATTCAGAAAGGCCTAGCACTCCGAGCAGAAGACGCGGAAGGATGGGCCCGGTGGAACAACCTGAGATTTGTGGGGTTCCCGGAAGGTTGCGAGAAGGCAACATGGAGAGTTTCTTGACCCAGTGGCTGGAGAGCTGGCTCCCACCTGATTCCCTCTCCAGATGCTTTGTGAAAGAGCGAGCGCATAGAGCTCTCATACAAAAGCCACCTGTGGGATCTCACCCCCGGCCAGTGATAGCCAAGCTACTGAATTACCACGATAGGGACACTATTCTGCGACAAGCGCGGGCAAAGGAGCCTCTCATGTGTGACAACCAGAAAATCCTGATATTTCCAGACTACACCAAGTACACCAAGCTAGTACAGCAGCAGAGGCAATTATCCACGACGGCCAAGGCACGCCTGCGCGACCTTAAGCTCGCTTATGCCTTACTATCCCCGGCCCGCCTGCGAGTGGTATACCAGTCCCCACTCTTTTCTTCCACACCCCAGAGGAAGTGTTCCACTGGACCGATGAGACGGTGAAAGGTGCGTACTCCGCCGGGCCGAGACTCGGATTCCTCTTCAAGCGGTGTACTGACACAGACCCCCCGACGGTCACGGAGCAAAAGCAACTGAAGATCCAGATCTAGGAGGCGCTCTACCTCCGGGGGGGCAGCGGATAGGAAGACGGCTGCCCCCGATCGGGGGGCTCATCGGCCATCCGACGACGGATCCTTGAACATTTGACCTACAAGCGACAGAACTTTGGAGCACATGTATATTTGCGGTAACTGGTAGGATGGGGGACTCCCTACTGAGTGATCTTGGGGTTGAAAGGACCGACCAAGAGTGACTGTCGAGCTATAGTGACTTTGTTTGCATGGGGCGGCGGCGGGGGGGGGGGGTGCTGTATTAAGGGCGGATGCTTTCCTCCCCCTTGTTCAGAGTTCTTTTCTTGGGGGGGGGGGGTTGGGTGAATGGGCGGGTTGTTGGGGATCCATTGGTGTGGACGACCTTGGTCGGCTGGGTGGACACATGGCGCTACTTACATGCACAGAGCAGGGCTTATACCTACTTATCAGCAGTCCACAAATCCTTCTCAAGATTGGATTACATATTCGTTCCCCGTGCAGTGATCAGTCGGGTGGAATCAGCGGTGATATTGCCACGTGGGTTGTTGGATCATTCCCCGGTAGCGGTAGAATTCAGGCTGGATAAGGGGCGGCAGCCATTTCGGTGGCGCCTCTCCACATGGCATCTCCAAGGGGAGGACTATATGAAGCATATGGGGGAGGCCATAATGCACTTCTTAGATGAAAATGTTGGATCAGTGACGGACGCCGGGACGGTGTGGGAAGCCCTAAAACCCACGCTGCGTGGAGTAGGCTTAGCTTGGTGTGCGGCAGCCAGAAGGCAGCGCTGAGAAGACTTGGTGCGAGCAACAGCATAAATTGAGGCCCTGGAGAGATATTGCAGTGGGAAAGGGGACTGTCAATCGATGGGGCAACTTCAGCTGGCACAGCGGACCTATGCGTCCCTCCTGCTGAATGAGGCACGTCAGGTGTGGTTGGCGACGCGCAGCCGAATCTATCAGTGGGTGGACAAATCAGGTTCGATGCTCCACAGGCTTTGTCAAAATACATTCCAAGCACAGACCCTACCGGGAATCAGGGACGCCTCTGGGTCCCCGATCACAGATCCACAGGAATTGGCAGACAGCTTTGCCGCCTATTATGCCGAGCAGTATGCACAGAGGGAACATCTCCCAGCAGCCGAGGTAGGCACATTTATTGCGGACCTGCCACCACTCGCGGTTTCCGAAGATGTGAGAGAGAGCCTGGACCGCCCATTGTCTCTGAGGAGTTGGGTACGGCCCTGGGGGAGCTTAACACTGGGAAGGCACCGGGACCCAATGGGTTCCGAAGTGAATTCTTTAAGAAATACCACCTCCAACTGGGCGCTCAATATAGAGCGCCTTTGAAAGAGGCTAGGGAGCGTGGTAGCCTTCCAGCGGATTGGAGACATGCAGAAGTGGTAGTGTTCCACAAACCAGGTAGGCCTCTGGATCAGCATGCGTCTTATCGACGATATCCCTCCTGAATGTGGAGGCTAAGATATTGGCCAAGGCGCTGGCTAACCGTCTTCTCCCATACATAGCAGATCTGGTCCACCTGGATCAGGCCGGGTTTATGCCGCGTAGGGCGATGAGGCACAATATTAGATGCGCCCATATTGCGGTGGCAGCGGTTAGGGGCATGGGGGAGCAAGCAGCGCTCCTTTTAGCAGATATAGATAGGGCCTTTGATTCCCTGAGCTGGGTGTACCTCTTTGCACTCCTGTCGTGACTTAATTTTGGGCCCCACTTCCTGTCCTATCTCAAACTGCTATATACAGACCTAACGGCATCGGTGAGGGTGGCAGGAGCCATATCCACCAAATTCTCCATCGGACGAGGCACAAGACAGGGGTGCCCCCTCTCATCATATCTGTTTGCCCTTGCGATGGAACCGCTGGCCGCTTGGATGCGAATAGATGCGCAACTGAGGGGCTTTGAGTGGGTGACCGGTCCATCGGATAGAATAGCGCTCTACGCAGATGACGTTCTGTTCTTCATTATTAATCCTAATAGATCGGGACCGCGGATTCTACAAATCATGCGGATATTCGGTGAAGCATCTGGGCTCTACCTGAACCCGCGTAAATCAATCCTATGGATCCTGGGAGAACGCTCTGGGTTGGGCCGTGGGCGTCCCCGCTGCAGGTGGTGGTGGGTGGTCTCAAGTACTTAGGAGTGTTCATATCCGAGACTCCTACTGTCTCTTGGGTGCGTAATTAATCGCCAGTATGGGATCGGGTTTGAACTGAAATGAAGACATGGTCTGGTATGCCCCTCACGATCTATGGCCGGTCAGCCATCTTTAAGATGGTTGCCCTCCCGTGTCTCCTCTACCAGCTGCAGAACCACCCCTACCCGATTCCGCCCCAATGGTTCAAGCAGGTGGACTCGGCGCAGGGACAATTCTTATGGACGGGCGGTGCTGTACGGGTGGCACTACGCACCTGTTTCTTGTCAACGTACTGTGGAGGGTTGGCAACGTCGGACATATTATCGTACTACCAGGCATCCCACCTACTGGTCCTGAACGAGTGGTGGTACCGGCACAGTGGAGACCCTGCGTATGCGTTGGAAAGGCATCTTATGGGATCTGATACCCTTCATACAATTCTGTACTCAGCACCGCTGCGGAAGAAGCTGCCACCAGCCACCCAGGTCGTCTTTCAGACTTGGAGGCAGGCCTTACGTCAAATGGGCTGGTGGGGCACCTTAACTGAGGAGATTCCCCTGTGGCATAATGGACGCTTGCCGGCACTGGCAACCCTCAGCGGGTTCCGAGGCTGGGATAATATAGGAATATCGACACTGGGGGATGTAATGTCTGGCACGACTCTTAAAGCCTTCCAAGACTTAAGTAGGGAGTATGGGATGCCCCGGTCCCAATTTTTCAAATATCTCCAGTTCCGCCACGCCATTGCGCCAAGCTTACAGGGCCTTGATTCCTTACCAGAATTTAGCCCATTGGAGGCAAAAGTTTTCATGGGCGACCTAGGGGATGAGATGATCAAACTCTGGTGACGCACTGCTCTACCTCCCTGCACAAACTGAGGGAGGCCTGGGAGAGAGATGTCGGGGCAATGGAGGAAGAAGACTGGCGGGGGGCAATTGAGGCCCCCAGAGGAGCTGCAATTGCGATGCAGTTGAGACTAGTCCAATTTAAATATTTATATAGAATCTATTTTACAAGGGAAAAGCTGTGGCGGGCGGGCCTGACTGCATCCCCAGACTGTCTACGATGTGGTCGGGAGATAGGGACATTGATTCATATGGTATGGAGCTGTGGCTCCTTGGTCCGGTTCTGGGGGTGGGGGGGGGGGGGGGGGTGGAGCAGTTTGTCTGAGGTTCTGGGATGGGAGCTTCCTCGTACCCCGCGGCTGGGTCTACTGCATGTCTTAGAGGGGTGGGGGGAAATGCATATAAACGGCATTTATTGTTGCTAGGCCTCACCATTGCCAAGCGGGATGGGGCATGGAAAGATCCCAGGGCGCCATCAGTGCAGGTGTGGAAAAGGGGGCTGGACTTCTGTATGGGATTGGAGCGTCCGATATTTGAGGCCCGGGGATGCCAAGGAAACACTATAAAATATGGAAGCCTTGAGCGGAATATAGAGGCCTGTAGCTGGAACCCCCGTGGAACGGGAGGATTATCCGGGGATGGTATGAGAGGACTGGTATAGCTGCTGAATGTACACTTTCGACTGTGCAATGTACTTGAAGAGTGAGATGCTTTCGTGCGGCGGGGTAGGGAGGGACCTGGGAGGGGGGGAATTTGGGGTTAGGGGTGGGAAAAGGGGCGGGGGGGCTTAGAAGGGGATTTGTTGTTGTTGATCATTCTAAAAGATATCCAGATTGCCAATTGTCTGATACTGTATTAATGCTCGCAGTTCTTTCCGGGTTACGGAGTGCTGCGCCTGGTGTGCAATATTTCAATAAAATCTGTTGTGAAAAATTTTTTTTTTAATGGGAATGTCCCAAAACTAGCTGCGAATAAAAGACCAGAGAGTGAGGATTCCCTAATTAATACATAAATCCATTGGCTACGGCACGTGAGAGGATGCCGATCGGTAATTAGGGAAGATATAGTCGGGCCCGTAGGTTGGTAGCAACAACAAATTCCTTGGATAGCATCGAGCTCACGATCGCCAGGGCAGACATAGTGGAAAATCTTTTTGCCCCGCAATTTCGCACAAGCGCTCCAGGGCAAAAATGTCCGCTATCATGACCATAATCTTTCCAGGTACTGGGGGGTATCTACACGGGAAAACATAGATTGACATGAGAGAGATCTGGATAAGTGGCAGCAGGTTCAATCACCATCAAAGGGGGCCCTCAGGGACAGCCCTCTTTGATTGTCCACTATTAGAGTTGGAACAAAGTGTAGGAGAGGACTCCTTGTTAAATGTCCAAAATGCAGGGATAGGTCAAGATAGCAGCCTAAGCCCAAGATTACCCTCATGAAATACTCAATTGGCCGGTATTAGGGTATTAACAATAAACACACTACTGACATGGAACACTGAAGGATTGGGTTCCAAGCTGGATCCCCTGAGTGGCACACTTTTATTGAGAGATTTGATGTTTGTCTGTTCCAAGAGACTTGGTCAGCGGCCCCCCACTTTTGTAGTGGTTATTTACATTTTTAAATCCCAGCCGTTAAAGAACCAAAAGGGGGGACTATCAGGGAGACTGCCAATTTGGGTGAAGCAAGAAATGGGGTTAAACATCCAAATAATCCCAATACACAGTCAGGACATTCAGGCTGTTAGACTGTCCAGGGGCTCCAACAAGACTGTAGTAATATATAATATATATGTGCGTAGCTCAAGAGGGAAAAAGTTGGGTGTAATAGCAACACTTGACGAGCTTCTTGAGAGTAACCAGTCATGCTTACCCTTGATCACCGCAGGGGATTTCAATACGATGTTTGAGCCACTCTTGAATGAGGAGGGCAACCCATTTGACGAGGAAGATTTAAAGTGGGGTGTCCCAAAGCTGGAGTTAGAGCCAATAAAAAGATGGTCTAATGTGGTGATTCACATTAGTTCAATATGTATGGAAAATGGTCTACGGGCACTTAATAGCCGAACAATGTCTGACAAAATGGGGACCGCCACATTCAATAACGGTCATAGTACTAGTAGGATAGATTATGGCCCGGATCAGTTTAGAATCCTGGCATACAGTGAAAGATATGAAAATCCAAGATAGACTGGAAAGTGATCATAATCCTTTATGTGTGGATTTGGACCTTTTTTGTTCTAAAACCTGTCAAGAAATATTAGCCAGCTATATGACTAACGATGTAGTTCCATCAAATGACCTAAGACGATAAAAATGGACCAAACTGAAAGAACTACAGCTAGTACTAGCTAGTATTGAAAAAGAGCTGGACCAGGCCATTAGTGATCTAAAGGCTAGTGTAACTAATTTGCTCGATTTAGAACTCTCAATCAGCATACATAATGAATTCTTTGGACAACTACATATGCACTTTGTAGCTAAGAACAACCCTAAAAAGCTACCCATACCTAAAGCACAGGAATGGTAAGTAAGGAATGCAAAAGAACGCGTGTAGTGTTAGGAGACGCTATAAAACAAGGGGATCCCGCACTGGTACGATTAGCAAGGGCCACATATCGGGGGGGGGCGAAACTAAAGGCAAAAAAGGAATGGGACTGTAAAAGGTGGGATGATCTGAAGGAGGCCTGTGCCAACAGGAACCCAAAACAATTTTGGAAAGTCCACAAGTGGAATAGAGGAGGGTAGGCTTCCCAGCCCCAAAATCATATCTCACAACTAGAGTGGGTAAACCATTTTAAACCACAATATGCTGTGAGCATGAAAGTGAAGGCAGTATTGTCAAACTGTTTTTTAAGGAAGCAGTTTTTAGCAAGGCAGATGTTGAGGTGGCCCTGAAAACCATTATGGCAGAAAAAGCCCCGGGTTTAGATGGAATACCAGGGGATGTATTCTTTGCCAATACAGCGAGATGGAGCTCATATATCCTCTTACTATCAAATGCTATAGCCCAGGGTGCGCCGATTCCAGTTTCCTGGAAAGGTGCAGAGATCATTCCTGTTTTTAAAAATGGAGCCAAAGCTTACCCAGGGAATTACAGGCCCATTAACTTTATTGACTCACTTCAAAAGGTAATGGGCAGGATGGTGCTCAACAGAGTGCAAGATTGGATTGACGACTTCGGTATTTTATCGCCCCTTCAAGCAGGATTTCGTGCTTTTATAAGCACAATAGATCAAGTAATCAGGTTTACCCTTATACATTGGATAATAGTAACCCTGGGTAAGGGCAGTTTATATGCCGTTTTTGTAGACATTAGGTCAGCATTTGATCTTGTACCAAGTGGAAAACTTTGGCAGACACTACAAGACATGGGGTTACCACTCGACCTGCTCACACTTAGAATGCGTGAGAACAATAAGGCTAGGATCCGCTGGGGCAAACAGGACGAAGTCACAGAATTTTTTCCGGTGGAGAAAGGAGTACGACAGGGATGTGTCCTGGCCCAACCCTATTTTCTCTGTATATAAATGGGATAGTGAACAGTATGAGAGCTTTTAACACAGACGCACCGTCACTGGAAGGCGAAAAAGTCCTCATACTAATGTTAGCGGACGATACATTGATCCTTTCTAAAACACAGAGCGAGCCCCAGAAAGCCCTTTCAATTTTTGAAAAGTTCTGTGCTCGACGGGGATTGGAGGTCAATGTATCCAAAACAAAACTGATGGCCTTTAATCCACACAGGACTTTTAAGGGGGCATTAGGCTGAATAACATCACGCTTGACCAGGTTAAGGAGTTCACATACCTTGGGGTTAACATTCAGGAGGGGCTAAAATGGTCACACCAAGTCGATCTAGCATCACTAAAACACCGACAATTGGCGGGGGTGCTGCAAAAAGAGTACAATACTTCTTTCACCAAGATAATTAGCCCCGCCATGGAGATATATACCATGAAGGTAATTAGCTCTGCCTTATATGGTGCAGAACTATGGGGTGATAAGAACTTAGCCAAATTGACCATCTCGGAAAATACGTTTCTCAGAAATATTGCTAGATTGCTCCAGAGCACTCCGACACGCCCCATATTGATTGACCTTGGGAGGAATCCAATCGCTGAAACTGCAAAATTACGCCCCTGTTGTACTGGCGTAGACTGTGGTCTACCCCAGAGCTTGCAGAGTACCCAGCTGGCTTCCTAGATGTAATAAGGGTTGACACATTACACAAAATAAGATGGCTAAGACAGCTTAGAGCCACCTTATTAAATATGGGTATGAGTTCGCTAGGGGAGGATCCCAAAAACTCTATCTTTCCTTCTAAACAGACCTTGTAGGCTAAATACTGGGAAACGGCTCAGACAGACTTAGTAAAGAATTGCGAGTCATCTTCACTTACAGGGCGTTTTATACACGAGCTAGAACAATATTGGGACATTATTGCAAAGCCCTTTGAGCAGAAATTATATTTCCAGTTCAAGGTTGGCACACTGCCTTTTAAAGCTTTTATTAGTAAATGGTCCACACTCTTTGAAGATTTGTGTCCGGTGCGCCAGAATGGGAACGAATCATTGGCCCATGTACTATTTGAATATAGTGGTTTTAAAGCCCCGTGGCACACCTGGCTGTCTCTAATATGCAAGCTCCTGGGAACAAGAAAGGCACAGGAGGCCGAAAGAATCCTCAGAAGTGACACCACTGAAGCGATAGTTGTAGCCATGGCAATATTCCTGGGGTGGGTGTGGGCAATTAGAGCAAGGTCCCTCAAAGAGATAACAACCCACTAATCGAATATGCTTTGCTGTAATGTATGTTTGTGTAATCAACTGCTTTTTTAAATAAGATAGTTTGTACAAGAAGTAAATATATGAAGTTTTTAGTTAATTAATTTTTGAAATAACATGCAATGTATGTTTGTGTATTCAACTGCTTTTTAAATAAGATAGTCTGTACAAGAGGTAAATACATGACGTTTTTAGCTAATTAATTTTTGATGTAATGTTTTTAATTTGTATATAGTGTTCTTATGATAGCTATATACACCCATTCAAGAGCTTGTGCATTGATTCTGTAAAGACTTTCCATGAATTGCTTGTAAAAATCGTGTATATTTGTTTTATATGTAAGTTTTGTGCTTTTATGACCTAATAAGTCGAATAAAGCTTTTTGGATTGAATTGGATTGGAAAGGGACAAATACTTTGTCCCTTTCTATATCGGCATGGATGCACTGTGCTAATCCATATAAATATATATTCACTGAAATAAAGAAAGGTTACAGGAACGTTACAGTTAGGATGAAGTTTCACTCATACAAAACCAGAAAAATTCATCACTTATAGTTAGCTGAGCTAACTATATCTCGCACCTCTTCAATGCTTATGCTTATGACCTCACATATTGCATCAGTCATGACTTGGTCAGTGACATCACTGATGACATCTCAAATTAAATCACTGATGACATCACCCAGTGACTATGAGTGTTTCTAAAAGGTTTATGAGTGTTAAATATATATACACCAAGGTTTCTTGATGAATCCGTGGGTGTATGAGTGTCTGTATGGATGATTCAGTGGGTGCTTGACTGACTGTATATGTGAGTGATTATGTGTCTCAGTGAATGTATGGGTGAATGGTTGTGTGAATGTTTGTATCAGTCTGGCAGTTGATGTCTAACTGGCTTTATTGGTATGTGAGTGGGTACGTGAGTGGCTGTATGGGGGATTGGTTATCTGAGTATCTGTATGAGCATCTGACTGACTGTGTGGGTGGGTGAAGGTGTGTGTGACTGTCTGTATAGAAGAGTGATTGGGTGAGTCAGCCCTATCTCAATTAAGCTCTGGTAAGGAAAGCACTAAAAACATTGTATGGGCCAGACTAGTGCCCCTCCCAATTAAAGAATTAATCCCCAGGTAGAAATCCCTTGAACACAAAATCAGATGTAGAATCTGCAACTTTAAATTTGAATCTCTGATACACTTGATTTGTTGTTGTCCTGGTATGTTACAGCCCTGTCAGAACCAATATGGCTGCGTAACGGGGTCCAGACAGTGAAAGAAGCAACCTTGGTTCTCTTTTCCTGCACCCTACCGCAAGACTTGGCCAGATTTGGGAGATACATAGCCGTGCTGCGTCTTAGGCCTATGGAAGAAGAGGGCCCAGGCAATATAAAGGGCAATCTGGTTTGTTAAACAATTAATCTCCAGTAACCAGATTGTGAAGACGCAGTTTCCACTATTAAATCTTAGTACCTGTATCAAATTTGCAAAAAGGTTCAACTGACAATCTTTTGCCATTTTACTAATGTATATAACATATCTTCTTACTTGGTTACCGGTATCAAATTTGCAAGAAAATTGAACTGACAATCGTTTGCCGTTTTACTAATGTATATAATATATCTTATTATTATTATTGATAATGCTGTATGTAAACCCATTTCTATAAGAATGGTTTTTGAACAATTGTTGTTCTAACTTTCGTTTTAAATTGTATGTAAGTCATATTGTGAATGGTGTTAAGTAACTGTGCAATATAAAATAAAATAAAATATTCATTCATTCGAGTCAGTGGCTGTATGGGTTATTGAGTATGTGTGAGGGGCTGTACGGGTGAGTGAGTGTGTGTATGGCTGTGTGGGCAAGCAGCTTTGTCAGTGGTATATTGGTGAGTAACTTGGTATGTGAAAGACAGCATAGGTGAGTGATGGGGTATATGAGTGACTGTATGGGTTAGTGAGTGAATGCGAGTAACTGTATGGGTGAGTATTTGCTTGTGTCAGTGACTGTATAGGTGACTTATGCGTTAGTATCTGTATGAGTAAGTAAGTGGATATGTATGGGTGAGTAAGTGGCTGTGCGATTGGCTGTATAGGTGAGTGAGTACATGTATGATTAGCTCTATGGGGGACTGACTCTGTGCATGAATGGCTGTATGGGTGTATGAGTGGACATGTTAGTGGCTGTATTAGTGAGTAGGTGTATGAGTGGATGTGTGGGCGAGTGTGTGGATTTCTGTGCAGATCTATGAATCAGTGAGTGGGGAGTGTAAGTACTGGTATGGGTCCGTGAATGGGTTTGTGAATGGTTGTGTGGGAGTGGGTGTATGAAAAGTTCTATGAGGTGTGAGTAGATACATTAGTGATGTTGTGGATGATGTCATCAGTGATGTCATTTGAGATGTCATCAGTGATGTCACTGACCATGACATGAGTGATGTAATATGTGAGGTCATAAGCAGTTCATTGTGAGGGTGCGAGTTATAGTTAGCTCAGCTAACTATAACTGCTGAATTTTTCTGGTTTTGCAAGAGTGAAACTTGAGCCGAACTATAACGTCCTTGTACCTTTGGTTTCTTCAGTGAATTTCTAAGGTTTTTTAAATGCTAATTGTTAACCTTAACATTCTTGTATTGTTTTTTTCAATTTCTAAGGTTTAAAAAAATTCTATTTCTTAATTGTAATGACCATTTTTTTGTAACTGAACCTGTAAGATTTTTGCACTTTCTTTCTACAATTAAATAGTGTGTATATATTGTGTATTATATTTATATAATACACAACTAATTTTTGATGTCATATGTCTTTTTCAGAAAATACATTAATAACTGGTTTTATTTTTAACAATTTTTTAAGTCGGCACAACAGTGTTGCATTTACAGTGAAGATTCTGTCATCAGTAAATGTATTTCACTTAGGAAAAAATACACTAAGACATTTTCTAAATAAAATTTAACTGTAAACATTTAGTACAAAATACCTTTAACTTTTATTTCTGTGATCAATTTAGGGAAAAGCCACCTTTTCAACAACAAAAAAAGGAACAATCGCGACTACCAGAATAATTGTGATGACGTCGGTAGTCGCGAAGAGCGCGTGGTTTATACAAAGTCCAAAACATATATAGACATATTCTACAGTATATTTAACAGCATAGCCGCATTAGTGTACTCTTCACACTCCTATTCTTCGCCTCCAAACACTTTTTCCGATTTTCACAAAGACAGCGGAAGTCGCGATGTTGTCAGTAATTACGGATAGCACGTGTTTTTCAACAACTCTAAAACATATATGTAGAGGTATTGTGTACAAGTTTAGTATATCTGATCACTATTATAATATTGAAAGTTCTGCTCTTCGTTACATTTTTAAACAAAACTACTTTAAACTTTTATTTTGCATTTCCGCTTCATCGCCATTATCTCGACTATTTCAGTCACCACGAATATCACATTACTAGCAAAGCAAGGAATATCATTGAAAAATATACCTTTCAACAAAATTAATAGGAAGTACACGCCCACTGCTCCTTCTTGAATCTTCTATCATAGAAGTTCAT
Source organism: Lissotriton vulgaris (assembly GCF_964263255.1). NCBI lineage: Eukaryota > Metazoa > Chordata > Amphibia > Caudata > Salamandridae > Lissotriton > Lissotriton vulgaris. The sequence goes on from NC_141689.1 coordinate 1,314,829,953, forward strand.
TCTAAGCAGTTGCATTCATTTTTCTGTGTGAACATTTTGGTCTTTTTAAAAAATAAAAAATGGCAACACAGCAAGTAGATGAGGGTCAGCAGGAACCACAGCTGGTCGAGGATGTGCAGGAGGCAGACACTGAAGATGTGGAAGAAGAGGAACCTCCACAAAAGAGAGCCAGTGTGGCATGGGATTTTTTACAATCCCATCAGGTGAATCAAAAACAGCTGCCAAACTTGTGCAATGCACAATCTGCAAGGAGACCCTCTCTAAAGGGACCAAAAGGAAATATTCATGTGGGACAACGTCCTTGTAATACATCTTAAAATCCATCATAAAAATCCTCTCTAACTGGCAATCAAACAAAAGGAAGCTCGATGACCATCTACTTTAGTGGCAGCAGCAACTATTCCTGGCCAAAAACTTCCTTCTGAGGTGCAAAGTACTGCAACATATATGGCTCCAGAGATGCCAAGAATGGCCACGTACTGCATGGACTGTAGTATTGTCATAAATGTTGGTGAGCAGTCTCTTACAGCTATTCACAATGCTGCAAAACAGCATACATGTTAATTTGTTTCCTCTTTTATATGTTTCGCACATTTTTCTGTGCACGGTGCTTCATTTCCTGCTGTCCTAGTTGCCATTTTTGTTATTATAAAAAAGAACAAAAAAAAGTAAAACTTTACAAGATCCTTAAAAAAAAGGTTTGTGTTGGAGTCGCCTTTTACAGTTAAAAAATGATAAAGTATGTATATATGTTGCAATAACTGTATGACTGGTGTATGGATAATTGAATGAGTGCACAACTGGTGCATGGATGTTACAATGAGTGCAGCAGTGGTGCCCGAGTAAATCTATGAGTGCATAAGTATTACCTGAGTGAGTGGATGAGTGTAAACATAGTGATTGGGTGATTGCATTTGTGCATGGGTAGTGCGTGGCTGAATGGAGGAGTGCAAATGTAGTGCCCGAGTGAATGCAAGAATGGAACGGTAGTGCCTGAGGGAATGCATGAGTGCATGAATAACAGCTGGGAGAATGAATGAGTGCATGGATAATGCCTGGGTGATTGGATGAGCGCATGGATAATGCCTGGGTGATAAGTGCATGGGTACTGGCTGCGTGAATGCATGAGTAGAAAAGTAGTGCCTGGGCGATTGAATGTATGCATGGGCAGTGTCTTGGTGAATAGATGAGTACATGGGTAGTGTCGGAGTAAATGCAAGAGTGAATAAATGAGGGCAAAGGTAGTGCCTGGGTGATTAGATGAATGCATGGGTAGTGCCCGTGTGAATGGATGAGCGCATGCATAGTACCTGAGTAAACAGATGAGTGCAAGTGTAGTTCCTGAGTGACTGGATTTGTCCATGGGCAGTGTCTGGGTGAATGGATGGGTGCGTGGGTAGTGCCTGAGTGAATAGATGAGAGCATGGGTACTGGCTGAGTGATTCGATATGTGCATGGTTAGTGCCTGGGTGAATACATGAGTGAATGGATGAGTGCAAGTGTATTACCTGGGTCATTAGACGAGTATTTGGACAGTGCCTGAGTGAATGGATGAATGCATGCATAGTGCAAGAGTGAATGGATGAGTGCAAAGGTACTGCTTGGGAGATTGGATGTGTGCATGCGTAGTGCCTGGGTGAACGGATGAACTCACTGAAAGCATAGAAAGCTCCCAGGCTGCATTGCAAACACACAGTCTAAAAAGACTGAAAAGCTAACCTGTAGCTGCATGTAATAAAAAACTTACACCATGCCTTTAAGGCACTCATGACCCCCAGTATCCCATCATGCCTCAGGGGTGACAGTTGGGTTAGTTGTTCTTTTCGGAGACTGAAAAAAACAAGTAACAAATAGGTTAACAATATCTCCTCATTAACGAATGTCCTTTGCCCGGTGAGGCGGGAGGGTTGCTTATGACTTTGATGAGGATACCCCTGGAAGAGAACTAGGATTACAGGTAAGTAACTAATCCTTCTCTTCCAGGGGATTCTCATCAATAGTCATAAGCATTAGAATAGAATAGCGAGCCTCACCTCATCCCTGCGGGCAAAGGAATAACAAGACAGTAATCTCATCAACAAGCCTGAGCAGGCCATAGGCTACCCAAACAGATTCCTCAAGGAGGCTTGCCCTACTTGAGTATCGGCCCTGGAATCAGATTCTAGACAGTAATGCCTCGTAAAGGTATGAACTGATTTCCAGGTTGCAGCCTTGCATATCTCTGACATAGGAATGTCATGTAAGAGAGCTACTGTGGCCGCTTTCCCTCTAGTAGAATGCGCTTTGGGTGACATCAATAAAGGTTTGCCTGCAAGCTGATTGGCCAATTTAATGCAGGAGACAATCCATCTGGAGATGGATCTCTTGACCACTGGAACGCCCTTTCTCATTGAACCATAGTTCACAAAAAATTGATCCGTCTTCCTGATCCTCTTGGTCTTTTCCAACTAGAACTTGAGCACTCTCGTAAGATCCAAGGAGTGCAGTGACCGCTCGTCTGGGGTCGTAGGATTTGGAAAAAACGAAGGGAGGGAAATGGACTGATTTATATGAAAATCAGAAACCACCTTAGGCAAGAAGGATGGATGAGCTCTCAGGACTACTCTATTGTGGTGGAAAACAGTATATGGTTCCTTTGTACAGAGCGCTTGTATCTCACTTACTCTGCGCACTGACGTAATTGCCACTAAAAAGGCTGCTTTCCAAGAGAGATGTTGCAAAGAGGCCTTGTGGATGGGTTCGAAAGGAGGTGACATTAACCTGGATAGAACCAGGTTCAATTCCCAAGGAGGAGAAGGATTTCGCACAGGGGGATAGACTTTTTTCAACCCCTGTAGGAAATCCTTGACCACCGGAACCTGAAAGAAAGAAATCTGGTTAGGTGATTTTCTGTACGCTACTATGGCTGACAGATGCACTCTAATGGAAGCATATTTCAACCCAGAAATTGCCAAGGAAAGGAGGTATGGAAGGATTACTTCCTCCTGCCCTTTAGTAGGATCTAGGTGATGATCCCTACACCATATGTAAAACCTTTTCCACTTGAACGCATAAGACGCTCTTGTGGAAGGTCTCTTAGCCTCTCTTAAAATGTGCATGCAATCGGGAGGCAGGTTCAGGTGCCCATATTTTTTTTTTTGTAAAATTTTTATTTTGATTTAAACAGTGTAATAAACAAGGCAAGGGCCCCGATGTGCCATACATTTCCCCGCACAGGGGGCACATTTATCAATCGTTAGCGTTGATATCATGTAGTAACAGAAGTACGTAATCAAGTTCAAAGTTCTTAGATCAGCAGCCCAATTAGCTCTGCAATGATGACGTGAAAGTTTAAACCACTTATTGACATGCAAGCATAAGATCCTGTGCAGCGAAAGTAGAGGCCAATAAGCCCTGCAATATGCACCCCTGAGGGCCCAAGATCAAAGGAACATAGACAAGCCCCCCCTCCCATTCCTCCCCCTCCCTCCCATGGTGGTGACTCCATTCGCCCCAACTGCCATTCCATCATTCATTCTTAGACTTGAAAGAGGTGTAGTGATCTTAAGGATGCGGGACACACAGCTGATGGCAACCCTTTAGAGAGAACGGCAACCAGCGGGCCCCACTGAAATTGAAAGTTCTTGAAGTTACCCAGGAAGATGTCCGCCATTCTTTCCATACTCAAAAGCCTCCATAGCCTTGCGTGCCACAGGGAAATTGCTGGTGCCCCCTTCTGTTTCCAAGCGGCAGCCAACGTGAACTTGGCAGCTCCTAGGCAGAGCCACAAGATCTTCTTGTCCGCCCGAGTCTGGTATTCCAGACCAGGTTCCCGCAGGCCCAGCAGGACAGAGGCGATGGAGTTCTCGACAGAATAGTGAAGAATGTCCTTGATATGTAAGAGAATTTCCTCCCAATAAGGCCGAATCACTGGGCAGTCCCACCATATATGGCGGAAGTCACCAAGAAGCCCACAACCCCTCCAGCATTTGTCGGACGTGGTCGGATATATGCGATGGAGCCTAGTCGGGCAAAGATACCATAGCATAAGTGTCTTAAGGTGCGCTTCCCTTAGATGCAGTGAGTGATTAAACGCAGTCAGGTCCCGCCACAGTGCAGACCATTCGTTATCAGAGATATCTCTCCCCACCATTTCCTCCCATTGTTCCATGTAACGAGGTCTAGGCGCCACAGCAGATCGAAGCAAGAGCTGGCACAGGAAGGAGATAGTTCCCTTCATGGTAGATGTCCGCAGTAAGAAGGCCTCAAATAATGATGGTGGTCTTGTAGCTGCCTCCCGTATTCCAGGCGACATAGCCCAGTGGAGCAACTGCACGTGGTGATATCGTTCAGTCTGGGGGATCCCATAGTCCTGCATACAGTTAGTAAAGGAGAGAGGATCCTGCCCATGGAACAAATGGGTCAACGCTCTACAGCCCCCTTCCCTCCAAGCATCAAAGGGTCCCTCTTGGAGCGCCGGTGAGAAGGCTGGGTTGAAATGTATGGGTGTGAAAGGTGAGGGAAATGTAGTCCACCTCTCGTCTGAGGCAAGTGTGTCCCAGACCTTCAACGTCGTCCCTGTAGGGGTGCTAATGTAAGCGTTAAGAGGGCGGTCTTTCTTGGGTTTCCACGCCAGGTCCCATACTGATCTACCAGATACGCTCCGGTCCATGTGGAGCCAGTGCTTCTCCGATGTTTGCTGAGACCACTCCACTAACACCCTCAGTTGTGCCGCTTTATAATAGAGCTGCAGGTCCGGGAGTCCTACACCTCCCTCAGACTTTGGCCGACGCAAGACCGTAAAGGGAAGACGCGCCCGCCCCCCCTGCCATATAAATCGCAATATCTGAGTCCTGAGGCGTCGAAAGAAATCGCTATCCAGTGGGATGGGCAGCGCCAGGAATAAATATAGATATTTGGGAAGGAGAACCATCTTTACAGAATGGATTCTGCCCAACCAGGACAGGAATTTAGGTTTCCACCTGTCCAATTCAGCTTGTGTTTTCGCTAATAGAGGGGGGAAGTTGGCCGAGAACAGTCCGCCCACCGTCGATGTCAAATGGACCCCCAAGTAAACTATCGAACTTGTGGCCCATGCTAAGGGCGTCAAGGGACGTACACGCTCCACCTCTGCCTGCGATAGGGTGAGATTCAGGATATAAGACTTACTATAGTTGACCTTGAAACCGGCCACTGTTTCAAATTGCAATAGGGCCTCCCTGATGCAGGGTAATGAGTGTTCCGGGTCCGCTACCGAAAACAAAACGTCATCCGCGAATAGCGTGATTTTATGCTGTTCTCCCGTGAAAGGAATGCCCCGAATCCCCTCGCTCTCCCGCACCGCCAATGCTAAAGGTTCAATGCTCAGCGCGAACAGGAGAGGTGAAAGAGGGCAACCCTGCCTGGTACCCCTGGAGTGTGGAAAGAACGCCGATAAGTGTCCATTCACTGTCACCCGTGACCTGGGGTTGCAAAAATTGGCCCTCACCATAGTAATAAATCTATCAGAAAAGCCATATGCCGACATTGTGTTAAACAGGAAGCCCCAGTCCACACGATCGAAGGCCTTTTCGGCATCCAACCCAACAAGGACCGCCGGGATGCGGAACCTATCTGCCTTTTCAATGAGGTGCACCACCCTCCGCGTGTTATCGTGAGTCTGGCGCCCCTTGATGAATCCGGACTGGTCAGGATGAATAATTGCCGGCATCAGGTCTTGTAACCTGCGTGCCAGGATCGCTGAATATAGCTTAGCGTCTATGTTAAGTAGCGCTATTGGGCGGAAGGAAGCGCACTGGGTAGGATCCTTCCCCGGCTTTGGCAAGACCGTAATTACCGCCTCCGCCAAAGTTCCGGCCGAGGAACCAGAGGTGGCCATATCATTAAAGAGGGACACTAAGAAGTCGCAAAGTTCGGTGGCGTATGTCTTGTAGAAGACGGCTGTATAGCCATCCGGCCCGGGTGCTTTGCGTAGTTTCAGATTTTTGATGACCTCAAGTACCTCTTCCCTGGTGACCGGGGCCTCCAACAGTTCATTCCACTCCTTCGATATCTGGGGGAGTGGTAGGCGCCGCAGGTACTCCCTTTGTGCTTCCGTATCAAGACCGTCCCCTGCGTAAAGGTCCGCATAAAAGCGGCCAAAGATGCCCGCCTTCAATTTGTCCCTATGCTGTAGCACGCCCGCGTCATCCTTAATCCCGCCGATATATTCACGCTCCCTCCTGTCACGCAGTTGACGCGCTAGGTGTCTACCCACCTTATTCCCAGAGGAGTAAGATTGTCGCCCCAGCCTCAACATCGTGAGTTCAGCCCTGTTATTGTAGTGGGCTCTCAGTTTCCCTCGAACCGCCGTAAGTGGACGTAGGGTCGCCCTCGATGGATTGAGCTTGTGCGCCTGTTCGAGTTTGGCCAACTCAGCCTCCAAGTCCTCCCGGTCTTTCCGCCGCAACCTATTAAGATTGGCATTAAGGCCTATACACGTACCCCTGACGGACGCCTTAAAGGCGTCCCAAGTATTAACTACCGATGTATCCGTTGTGGGGTTGAGGTAAAAAAAACTCCCTAATGGCCTCTCGCAGTGCCCTATTCGATGCGTCATCCCTGACCACCGAGGCTGGGAAGTACCATTTCCGCTGTCCGTTACCGGACGATGTCCAGCGAAGGGTGAGAACCAGCAAACTGTGGTCGGAGACTGACAGCGGGAGAATGGTGGAATCTAGGACATCTCCCCTAAGGGCCTGACTGAGGAAAACATAATCTAATCGGGAGTAGGAGTGGTGTACATGGGAAAAGAATGTGTAATCTCGGGAAGTAGGGCGATAAAATCGCCATCCATCAATCAGCCCCATTTCTCCCACCATCAGTTGTGTTGCATCCGAAAACACACCTGTATCAGCCCTGTGAGTCCTAGAGCTATCCACAACCTTATCCCACACCAAATTAAAATCCCCCATGAGGAACAGGTGCCCATCAGCGAAATCCCCCACCTTCTGCAGCAAGTCCTGTAGGAACTTATTTTGGCCAGCACTAGGGAGATAAACTACCACAAAGGTACACATTCGTCCCCGAACAACCCCTTTCACCATCAACCATCGGCCATCCTTGTCATTGCGCACCTCCACAGGTTGGAAGTGCAGTGCGGCGCGGAAGAGGATGGCCACCCCTCTGTGTTTCGTAGTAGCAGAAGACCTGTAAATAAGAGGGTAAGCCTTATGTCTAAGGCGCAGCTCGTCTTTGCGCGCTAGATGAGTCTCCTGGAGACCCACCACATCCAGCTGATGATCAGTCACATATTTCCAAACTTTCTGTCGTTTCTGCGGCGAGTTAAGCCCTTTAACATTCCAGGTCCCTATACTAACAGGCATCACATAGTATCACCCCGACCCCTGCCAATACCAGCTCATGAGTTCCCCCTCCCAGAGGCCTAAGCTCACCCGCCACATGTAATGCCGATGAACTACCCGCCACCCCCCACCCTACTCCACCAGCCGGACAACAGGTCATCTTGAACCTTGGATACGCCCCCTCCGCCCCAATCCTCCGTATTTCCAACGTGCATCTCAGCCATACACACCACCTAGCACCCTTGTCACCACCATGGACCCTCCCCGACCCCCTCCCCTCTCGCCCCCCACCCCCCAACACACCCCACAACAAAGGGAACAAGAAGAAGAAGAAAAAACTCAAGTCACTGAACCTGAACCAGTCTCCAAACAGTTCCAGTAGGTCATAGTTCGACAGGTCCTTTCTGGACTGGAAGCGGGGCAGGGGGACCAACTCGGTGACCCCCAGGGCCACGGTCCGAGGCGTCTTCTCCAAAAGTACAACCAAAGCCCCGGTACCATACGGCCATGGCCCCTCCTGCGCCAGACCCTAGTAACAAAAAAATCAGGCCGCTCCAGAGCTTTGCTGGGAATCAGCTAACGCTGCTGAGGCCACCGAAGCCACCGCATCTCCCCTTTCCTGCAAGCTAGCAGCCCGATCCGGCCGCCGACGTCCGGGAGACGAGTCCACTCTATGCCATGAGGACAAGCGATGGCGCCTCCTCGATGGTGATGTGGTAGCTTCCTGGGAGGGTGCGACGTCATCCAGGCCTAGGAGATCCTTTGCCACCTGAAGGGAACGAATCTGCGCCAGCCTGTTCTGCCACCGAAAGATGATACGAAAAGGATGACCCCAGGAGTAGGAGATTCCACGGTCCCGCAGAAAGGAGGTCACGGGGCGAAATTCCCGTCTCTTCCGAAGAGTTGAGGCAGCGAGATCCTGGTAGAGCTGCGGGCGGTGGTCCCTAAACTGCAAAGACGAGATGGCTCTGGCCACTTGAAAATCGTGAACACACACGAGGATGTCCGGTGGGGGCCCCCCCCGCCGGGGTAGCCCTACTCTGTGCACTCTGTCCATTCTTATTTCCTGCACATCCTCCTCATCCAAGATTTGCAAGAACAGGGCCTGCACGTAGCCACGCAGGTCCCCCGCCTCACCGTCCCATGGCACCGCCCGAATGCGAATGTTGTTCCTTCGGGAACGATTTTCCAAATCCTCGGTGTGGGTTTGCAAATCCAAGTTCTGTTCGGTGGGGCGGATGAAGTCTTGTTGCAGCAGATGCACATTGTTCGCCCCACTCAGGTCGTGGTCCTCCAGCGTCGCCACTCGCTCTCCGATGCCATCCACGTCTCTCCGCACCTCCCTCAAGTCGGACGCCAACTGCGCACGTAATTCTGAGATATCCTCTTTTATGGAGGCGAAGAGCTCTGTCATAAAGGCCTTAGTGACAGGTGACTCGTCATCCGATTGCTTTGATGAGCCACTGGCTCCCGGAGAGGCCGGTTGCTGCGAAGATTTAGGGGCTCCGTCTTTCCCCGGCCTTCCCTTGCGAAGTGTGGTGGCCATCCTGGAACCGCAGTCGTGGCGGAGGCAAGGTGTTCCCAACTCTCCAGCTAAGTCCTGTAATGGTGTACAAGGGCAGCGCAGGCCCCCCCCCAGCCTATCCAGACCAGGGCAAGCGACACAGGCAGGTCGGCCGCCAGGCCCAGTGATCAGAAGCAGGTCCAAAAGTGCCACCAGTGTACCCCGCCAGAGATAGTGTCGCGAGTAGGTAGGACTACCCCCTTGCGCAGGCCGACCGCGCTTAGTTCAAGCTTGGGTACCAAGGTCCGTGCTGGTGCAACAGTATTCGTGCAAGTATTTCGCTCTTGGCTTAGCTTGCCACTGCAGCTCCAGTCTAACCATCCATAGGCAGGGGTAGTGTCAGTGTGAGATGCGCAGATTCTGTGACTGACCGGGTCCTGCGGCCCACCATGCGTGCAGGCTCCTCGCTGTCGGATTCCCAGCCCCCGGCTGTCCACTCTGTACTACCTCGTGCTCCCAATGCTCAATGCCGGTGTGCTGCCCCCGCTCCGGGGGGGAGGGGGAAGGGTCAAAAGCTCACAAGAAGCCTCCGTCCCACTGCCAATGGCGTCTCCCCCAAGCCGGCCACCTCGCCACGTGGCCTGCCCTGGCCCAGCAGAGTCTGCAACAGGAATCGCCACCAGCGCTGTCCCTCGCCTCCGTGCCCGGGATCACAACCCAGGGGCCCAGCCAGGCTCTTCCCTGTCCCCACCGGGGGGCGCTGCACTCACCGCCGCCCCAGGAGGCACTCCCTCTGCTCGAGCCGACCCTCCGCTTCAGGATCCAACCACACGCCAGGGGGCCAAGCAGACGTGTGAGGTCGGGGGCCTCTCCTCCGGTCTCCGCGCTAGGCCGCAGTCCCCGGCCTCGAGTAGCTGGCCGGCCACGTTGCGGCGGCTGGGTCGCCCGGCCGTCAGGCCCCTCCCTCTCCCGGGACGTCTATGTCCGGGCAGCTCAGGGCTCTACCGGAGGTCCAGGGGCCTCCGCGACACCAGACACGTCGCCCAGAGCGACTCCGCTGTCCTCCGCTCCTCTGTCTCCACAGGCCTGGTGCCGCTGCGGGCTCGCGTAGCGGCCCGACCAGCCGCTACTGCCTCTGTCGGCTGCAAGCGACACAATCCAGCTCCGACGCCCCGGGAGGTTCCCTGCTGGCGGCCACCGTCTCTCGGGTCACTCTGGAGCAGCCCGCAGCCCAAGGGGACCCCGGGGCCGATGCTAATTGAAGCTGTGTAGGGCCTGGCGCCGGAGGGGACTCACAGCACGTCCTACTCTGCCGCCATCTTGGCCACGCCCCCCAGGTGCCCATATTGCAGGACCTCAGGAGCCATGCTGTCAGGTTCAGTGATGGGAGGTTGGGATGCAGTATCCTCCCGTTCATCTTGCTCAAGAGGTCCGGTCTGCAAGGAAGTCGTCTGTGTGGACACACAGACAGATGCAGAAGGTCCGGGTACCACCACTGCTGTGGCCAATCCGGAGCTATCAAGATCATCTCCATGTCCGACCTGAGGAGCTTGGACACTACCTTCGGAATCAGAGCCAGGGGCGAAAACGCGTAAGCAAATGTTCCTTACTAAGCATAGGCGAATTTTGCGAATCTCGCGTTCGCGAATTTTGCGGATTTGCGAACTCGCAATCCGCAAAATCTGCGAATTCTCGCGAATTTGTGAATTTTTTTTTTGTGTGTTCGCGCGGGTTTCTGCCAGTTCGCGAGGGTTTATGTACAATTTCGCAAACGCGAACTTACCTGTCGGGTCGCAAGTTTTGCGAACTTGTTGTTTCTACGTGTCCAGCCTATTTGGGACACTCTTCTTCATCACTGCCACCCTCTGTCACCACTGCCACTCTCTGGTTCACTCATGCCACCCTCTGGCTCACCCATGCCACCCTCTGTTTCATCACAGCACCCTCTGGTTGTCCAGTGTACATTATTGTGGCAAAGCAAAGCACACCTTCCCTGCCTCAAGTGACCTGAATTAATTTGGGGCTGATTAATGTGTCACAGAATATTTTTTTAGCTGGCACCTGCTTCCTTAGTGCTTCCTGATTAGTGATCTTTTGCACTTGCTAAGTGCTTTCATTGTTGCAAAATTAGTTACAACACCTGCCCTGCCCCAACTGACAATAATGAATTAGGGGCTGATTAATGTGTCACTGGATTTGAACTTCCAGCCTGGCTCCTGCTTGTCTCCCTTAGCTGTAATTCAGGACCTTTGTGGCATATGTGTAACTATTCTGAGGGTCAGAGCAGGGTCACATAATAGTTGCAAGTAGGCAACTGAACTCTGGAGGGGCCCCTCAGGAAGCACTACAGGAAATGGCTACTAATGATGAGCTTGAACTTTTGAACCTGGTAAGTAGTTTCAGTTTTGCTAAGATCGTATTTCTGCAATTTAGCGCTTATTCGCGGGGCACGAAGTTGAACTGGGAAGCCGCGAACTCACGCGAACAGTGCGAGCAAGCCATAAAATCCGCTGCTCGCGGATTTGCGGATTTTGCGGGAAATTCGCGAATCTCGCGGATCGCGAATTTACCGAAAATCCGCAAAATCCGCGAGCGGAACGGATTTTCCGCCCATACTTATTCCTGACCAATCCATCAGGAGAGAATTTCCCTGCGTCCCTGGTCGGTGGAATCCGATCGCGAAGGCGTGGCATTTTGCCTTTTCGTCGTCTGCAAACAAGTCTATGGTTGGACGACCCCAACAGCAAAAAAGCTCTTCTACCACTTCGTCGTTTAGCAGCCAGTCTGGCTGATCTTCGACGTGCCTGCTGAGTGCTTCTGCCTTGGTGTTTAATTAGCCTGGAAGGTGTACTGCCACTACTGATAGGCCCAGAGCCAGAAGCCAGTGCCAGATCGCCTGAGCCTCCAGGGAGAGAGGGCGAGATTGTGTGCCTCCTTGTTTGTTCAGATAGAACATGGTGGTGGTATTGTCTGTCTGAACTAGGACTGAGTCGGTGTTTATAGCTGGAAGAAAAGCCTTGAGAGCCAGATGAACTGCCCGAAGCTCCAGCATGTTGATGTGGTAGGTTTGGTGCTGAGTTGACCACCGACCTTGAATTTGAAGGCATCCCATGTGTGCCCCCCAGCCCTCTAGAGAAGCGTCTGTGACCACGGACAGTGTCGGAAGAGGTTGGTGAAATGGCATACCCAGCAACACATTCTGCGGGCGAGTCCACCACAGGATGTAAGTCCTCGCTGCCTGAGACAGACTGATCCGATCCTCCCAATTCCCTGTCGCTTGGTCCCACTGGTCCTCTGGAGCCTGCTGCAGAGGCCGCATTCTCAGTCTGGCGTTTGGTATCAGAAAAGTGCAGGACGCCATGGAGCCCAGCAGAAAAGCTACCTGTCTGACTGTTGGATTCCGAGACTGGAGGAGAATCCTGCACTTCTGCTTCATAGATGATAGTCTCTCCTCCGAAGGAAACGCTTTTCCCAAACTTGTGTCCAGAACTGCCCCCAGGTAGTGGATGCTCTGGGTTGGTTGTTGGACAGACTTCTCCATGTTCACATGGAGGCCTAGCTTGTGTAATTGCTGTAGGCACAGTTGAAAGTCGCTGAGTACCTGTCGGGGAGATGAGCCTTTTAGGAGCCAGTCATCCAGGTATGGATAGACGAAGAGCCCCTTCTTGTGTAGATAAGCCGCAACCACTGCCATGCATTTGGTGAAGACTCGTGGTGCTGACTTGAGTCCGAAGGGCAGCACTTTGTACTGGTAGTGCTTGCTTCCTACCACGAATCTCAAGTACTTCCGATGGTGAAGGGCGATTGGAATATGAAAGTACGCATCTTGCAAATCCACCGAACACATCCAATCCCCTACTTGAAGATGTGGACATATTTGGTGAAGAGCCAACATGCAGAACTTTTCTTTGACCACCACCTTGTTCAGAAGGCGAAGGTCCAAGATGGTTCTGAATTTGTCCTCCTGATATTTTTTGGGGACAAGAAAGAATCTGGAGTAGACTGCTTTTCCCCTTTGAGAGGGAGGCACCTCCTCGATGGCTCTTTTTTGAAGAAGAGACTTGACCTCTCTTCGGAGAAGGTTTAGTTGGTAAGGGCGAGACTTTTTCGGAGGTATGGACTTTGGGATCGCACGGAAATGTAGTGCATATCCATTGCGCAGTATATTCAGCACCTAACGATCTTTTTTGATGCTGACCCACTCTGCCAGATGTTGCGAAGCACTTCCTCCCACTGGAGTCGGTAACGGCGCCAGAGGAAGCCATTGCTCAAGCTTTCCCTCCTCTCGTCGTGGACGAGGACTGCTGATGACCTCCTCTACCCCTGTTGGATTTGCCTTCTCGAAAGTGGGTTTTTCCCTGATTTTTGTTCTGGGACCACTGAGGGGTTTGAACCCTCTGTTGAGCTGCTCTGCCCTTGTTGGATTTGAAGCGTTGTTTGAATTCTTTCTTCTTCTCCAAAACGACAGCTTTTACCGTGTCCAGTTTGGTCTTCATCCGGGTCATTTCCTCATCTGCGTGTTCCCCCGAAGAGAGAGGACCCAGAGAAAGGGAGATTCAAGATACGTTGTTGAGCATCCGGTTTAAGGCCTGTTAAGCGCAACAAAGAAGACCTTCTGCCACATACTCCATGTGAATAAGAGTTCACCGCCAACACTGCACTGTCCGCCGCGGTGCTTATCATTTGGTTTGCCACCAGACTGCCTTCCGTTAGTGTTTCTTCAAAGTCCTTTTGGTCTTCCTTCGGGAGCTTGGCTTTGAAGCGCTCCGTCGAGTCCCATAAGGCTCTGTCCTACCTTCCCAGCAGCGCGGACGCACTGGATACCTTCAGGGCAGAAGCGGCAGCATTACAAACTTTGCGACCCCATGAGTCCTGTGTCTTACTGTCCTTATCTGGCGGGACAGAAGATGAAGTAGCAACTGCATGTGTCTTTCGAGCTGCTGCTACATTCACTGAATCTGCTGGTGGATCAGATTTGACAAAGACTGGGTCTGAATCAGCAGGCTTGTATTTCTTCTGTATACGAGCCAGCACTGCTCTGATGGTTGCAGGGGTGAGGAAAATGCTCTTGACTGGTTCCATGATTCCTGGGACTAAAGGAAGTAACGGACGGGAAAAAGATTTTTGGTGCAATATCTCATAAATTACTGTGGTAGTCACTTGTGGGACAGCCATCTCAATATTTAATTTCTTAGCCCCTCTCTGCAGGACATCCAGATAGGTATTGCTGTCGTCCACTGGAGAGACTCTGGAGATAGGGCTGCCTGTGAGAGTAGGGGAGTAATCCCTAGTGGAAGATTGGGTAGAGGAAGTAGAAGAGGTGGAAGGAGTTTTTCTACTCCTGCGATGGGAACTGTGTCGCTTCTCGCCCGATCTTCTGGAACACTCTTCCCTTCTTGGAGAACGAGACCTTCTAGAACGTTCCTCTCTCCTTGGAGAACGAGATCTTCTTGGATGTTCCTCCCTTCTTGGAGAATGAGATCTATCTGGCCTCCTTTCAGGTGAACGTGCTGCCTGTTGTCTCGGAGGACTGACTCTGTCTACTTCAGCAACCAGCCTTTGCAGCGGAGATGTATGTTCCGGACTGACGTACTGCCAAATGCGTTCCGTAGCCTCGGAGTCCTGCCAATTTTGCAGTGGCGCATTCCATCTAGGGGACAGCCTCACCCCAGGAGCAGAAACCTCAGACCGACGTGGAGGAGATTTCCGGACAGGACTTCTGGTGTTTGCAGATGATCTGGAGGAACCAGAAGACTGGAAAGATGAGTGACGCAAAGCTGATTCCGCAACCAGAATCGCAGAGTACCTTGACATCGATCCAGCTCTCGACGGTGAAGAATGGCGCCTCAAAGTCGAATTGCCATGCATCAACGATGTAACTCTTCCCCTCGACGCCAACCGTCTCTGGGGCGTCGACGGAGCAATCACTTCCGACGACGGATGTCTTGACGATGAGTGATGCGAAGAACGATGGTCTCTCGACGGCGATGACTTGCCGACGACGGAGCTTTCTCCCTCGACGTGGAGTGTTTACGTGACGACGGTGGAGAAACCCTGGATGTCCTCGATGCTGAACTTCGACGAGACATCGACGGAGATCGCCTCCTCGACGCCGATCGACGCCTGGTTGTCGGCGGTGGAGGGGTCTTGGTCCTCGACGCCGGACGTCGCCTTGTTGACGTCAGCGGGGGAGTCACACTTCTCGACACCGATCGTCGTCGAGATTGCGATGGCGGAGGTGTGCCGCCCCTCGACGCCGATCGTCGCCGGGTTGACGATGGTGGAGGGGTCTTGGTCCTCTACGCCGATCGTCGCTGAGTTGACGATGGCGGAGGGGTCCTGGTCCTCGACTCCGAACATCGTTGTAGGAGGGTGGATGCCTGACTATGGTTACCCCAGATTTCTTGCCTAGTGTTTAGCTGGTTTTCGACTTAGTTGGCCTGGAACCCTGCTAATCAGGGCCTCAGGCTATCTGCTCTCTCTGTAAAATGGACTCCATGCACCCTAGGTGCATAACCAATCTGGTACTGGACACCTTATCAGCCCCTGTACAGTGCACTATAGGTGCCCAGGGCATAGGTGCATCCAAGGCCTACCAGGGGCTGCAGCATATCTTTTGCCACCCCTGGCTGGACCTTAAATTGACACAACTGGCTGATCACTCAGCTGGGGCAAGGTGGTGTAATCACCCCTTGCTTAGATATAGTATACCTATATCTAAACCTATATCTGGACACATATATACCTATAAGTCACTCCTATGGCAGGCCTTAACAATCCTGGAGGCAGAGTGCTTGGTTTTATGTGAGGTGGTTCTCTAGCATGAGCTGAGCCTGTCTGCAGCTGTCGGGACCAACTCCCTTAGTTGTTCCGGGATATTGCCATACCATATACTCTTAAGTGCATTATAATCCTCACGGTTATGTGCTAACTTTGGTTTGGCTTTATCAAAACATGTTATGTAAGGTGTCATACAATTTAGAATACTACCCCCTCACCAGTCCTGGCGACTGGGGTAGCATTCCATCCTTCTAGAGGGAGAAGACATGTTACTTTACTGAAACGCGGTTAACTCTAACCAGAGCCTCAGCATCACAAAATGGATGCTGCTGCCACCGACACGAGTCTGACCTCCTGCTGCTGACCGAAACTTGGCAGAGGAGGCCTGGTCAAAGGGGTTCCTGTCGCAGGGAGGTGCTACACCTCCCCAGACAGGAGATAGTGTATTGGGGCAGGGTGGGTTCAATGAAACTAGACACTGCCTGGGGAGCACAAGGCTTCCCCTTACATAAACCAGTCAAACCGGTTCTGGGGCTCACCAGCCCCAGTCCCAGCGCGACCCTGGACAAAGGGAAAGGGGTGTAACCACCCCCTTCCTGGGTCCCACCCATAGGAGGGACCTAGCAGGTAATCCATCCCCCAGTTTGGAATAAAGGTGGGAGCAGTGCCAACGCTCATCAGATTATCCTGACTGAAACTTATGAAATGAAACTCTGGACCCTTCGACATCCTACTCAACGTAGAAGACTGAAGAATCTCCCTTGTGGTCAAGGAGTGACCACCCTGTGCAAACAGGCACCATCCAGCGCCTCACCATTTGCTTTGTTGCAGTTCCCGCCGGAACTCGAGCAACAGGGATCAACAAGACCCAGCTATCCTGCCTTCCAACAGCCTGATCCACAGTCCCAGCGAATCTGAAACCCATGGAGGCGACCTGAAGCGTGGGGCCGGCCATCTTGGAAAAACCACAAAGTGCTGACAGTGCAGCTCCCGAGGCTCCCTCGATGCTGTGCATTGGGGTTTGAGAAGCCCCAGCCCTTAGCAGCGTTTGCACCAAAGCCACCCCTTCCACACTCTCCGAGTGTTGCGTGGGGCCCTTCTGCATTTTGCTGCTCAACACATTTGTCCGGTCGCTTGCCCGTTGGCTAGCGGCCCCAGTACCAACGCACCTTTGAATTTGCTCTGCTAGTCCGGTTGCTCTGGACTGGCCCTCGCTCCCCTGAAAAGGAGCACCCGCTCTGACCGTCCTGGTCCGAGTAAGAAGCGATCTGTGAATCCTGCGTGGGTTGCGCTTGCCAAGGTTTGTTTGCTCCAATCCGGAAGCCGACACCGCCGACAGCGAGAACCTTTGTGGGACAGCTTGTGGTCCACTCCTGGACATCCTCGGTGCCCCGGAGCCCATGTGGCAGCGGAGACAAGCTTCTCGACAACCACCTGATTGCGCCGGACATTGCCTGGTTCCTTCCTGGTTCCACCCTGGTCACTGCTGAGTGAGCCAGACTCTGTCCCCTCTGCTTTCAGGTACCCTTCATCTTCGATCCACCCTTGGATCCAACCGGTCTCTTCTCTTCTGGACGCCTGCAGCATCATCATCTCCAGGCACCATCAGACTGCGTGACGAAACCCGACACACTTTGGCACCTATGCACCCGCTTCCTGTGGGTGAGGTAACTCGTGAATGCCGGTGCTCCTGCACTGGTATACACCTCTACTGTCTAAGTCTAAAGTTTGGTAATCCTAGTCCAGTCGGAAGACTCCTTTAACAGTAACTTTGTAACTTTTACGCATCATTGACTTTACATTGGTGCATGTGTGTGCTTTCAGCACTGCACCCGAATCCCGCTGGCTTTTCCCGACTTCAGCATTGCTAGTCCCGATTGGTCCCAGCGATTCCCCAGGCCCTAGGCCTGACCACTGTTCAATTAGTGATACTTATACCACTATTTTAGTATATGGTTTGAGTGGCCCCCGGGCCTCATCCATAATTGTGCAACTTTTATATGTGTAACTGTGCTTTTGTTTAAACGCTTGTGCCTCTGCACTCATAAAGAGTACAGAGGATTATTGTAGTAATAAATACATATATTTTTATAATATATAACTTGAGTGGTGTCCTTTCATTTGATATTACAGGATTGTGATTGGTAAAACAGCTGGCTTCACATGCCCTCTTGAGTTAAGCCTTTAAGGCTGCTTAGTCCATGCTACCCTTAGGATAGCTTGTCTATAAGGTTGACTTACAACCATCACCATAAGGGATTGTTTGGACTGATACAAGGTGCCCCCAGAACTGGAGACATCATATATCAGGCCAACTTCTCACAGTCGTCGAGATGATGACGACGGAGGGATCCTTGTCCTCGGCGCCGAACGTCGCCTGGTTGACGACGGCGGAGGGGTCTTGGTCCTCAACGCCGATCGCCGCCCTGCTGACGACGGCGGAGGCCTGACCTCCCTCAACGCTGATCATCGACGAACGGTGACGAACCTGATCTTCTTTTCGGGCTGTCGTTTTTCAGCTGGAAAACTCACCGGTAGATGTTTCTTCAGCGCCGAACCCGACGTTGAAGTTGAAGGACGTGAAGACTTGCCTTTAGAAGGACTTCTGGCCCTCTTGCTGCCCTTCTTCACAGGAGATCTTCCTCTGGTGGACTTTTGAGCCAGTCCATAAATGCGGTTTCTTTCTCTGTCCTTGAGAGTTCTCTCAGACAGGCGTTCGCAGTGAGGACAGTCCTTAGGATCATGATGATCAGGCAAGCAAAGTATACAGACATCATGTCTGTCTGATTTTGTCTTCTTGTTGCCACAAGAAGGACAGTTGTCAAAAAGAGAAGGCATTTTAAAATAAAATGCCACACAAAAACTGCCTAAAAAGACAGAAACCTTACTTGACAAGGTGTTAAAAGTCAAAGTAAGTCCAAAAGTTAGAAAATTAAAGCAAATTTCTGTCAGAAAATCCAGAAATGAGTGGAGCTGAGTTACCAGGGTCCTTCCTGAAGGAGCCGGAAAGAACAACTAACCCAACTGTCACCCCTGAGGCTTGATGGGATACTGGGGGGTCATGAGTGCCTTAAAGGCACGGTGTCGGGCGGGCGGCAGAAACGGTTGCTAGACAATGGGCGGGTACTAGGCTGGCATCCAATTATTCCTCGTATGCTCGGGGGGTCATGATATTGATTAAGAAAAATGTGCCATTTGTTTCGATACACGAAGAAATTGACAAAGAGGGTAGATATATTATATTGCATGGAAAGCTGTGTGGTACACTGGTCACAATGGTCAATGTATATGGTCCGAATGTTGATGACCCTGAGTTTTATGTCACCTTATGGAACAAAGTATACGCTCTGCCACCCTCTGCAATCGTATGTGGAGGGGATTTGAATGTGACGTTAGACAATACACTGGATAGGAAGGATGATCGTCCCTACACAGCTAAAAAGGCAGCAAATGCGGTGCGAGATGGTTTGAACGGACTTGGATTGGTGGATGTGTGGAGACTGGGGCATCCGCGAGTACGTGAGGGTACTTGTTACACATCGGCGCATGATACTTGGTCGCGTTTGGATTATTGGTTGGTGACAAGGGATGTTAGCGGATGTGTGGTGAAAGTGTGCCATCTCCCTCGTATTCTATCTGATCATGCCCCTGTGCTGATGGAGGTATGGCTTCCATCTCATACACCTGCCCCCTTCTCGTGGCGCCTGCCACCTGGTATTTTATCGGACCTGGTGCTCCGCGAGGAGCTACGGACAGTCATTGAGGATTTTTTTGTTAGGAATGTTGGCTCTGTGAATGACATGGGAACTGTATGGGAGGCCTTTAAAGTGACTGTAAGAGGATCGTGTATTGGTATGCAGTCTGGTGTGCTCAAATCACTGAGGGAATCCATGGCCAAGTTAGAGCGCAAACTATTATCCCTAGAACGACAGCATGAGCTGCATCCGGCTGAATCTCTTTTTTGGCTGACATACGGCTGAAGGTTTCTGAGTATAATGATCTGGCAGAACAAGAGGTTAAATTTCTGTCCAAACGCACTAGGGCAAGGTATTATGGTGAGGGAGGGCGTCTAGGACGTAGGTTGGCAGACAGAATCAGGGAACCATGGACTAGGCACTGTGGGGTACAAGAAATCATGGACGGGGATGTCAATGTGACGAGTGCGGCTGGCGTTTTAGATTGTTTCGTACGATATTATGAACAAATGTATGTGCATAGGGAGATGGCTGGGGAGGAGGAAACGGCGCAATACCTGGAGGATATAGCATTGGTCTGGCTATCGAAAGGTCAGCAAGAATTTCTAATGCATCACATCACGGAGGGGGAGTTCCGCGATGCAATCGCGGCTCTGCCAAATGGTAAAGTGGCAGGTACTGATGGATTACCATCTGAATTTTATAAAGAATACGTAGACCTATTACTGCCACATTTGGCAATGGTTCTTGAAGAGGCCTTCGAGCAGGGACAGTTGCCGGCCACGATGAGGGAATCTCTACTGGTAGCTTTGCCGAAACCGGGCAAACCACGAAATCAATGTGAGTCGTATAGACCACTATCCCTGATAAATGCGGACGTTAAAATTATTGCCAAGGTGTTGGCAGCGCGACTGCGCTTGATATTGCCTGTTATGGTGATGCCGGACCAGTCTGGTTTCATCCCCCTTTGCTCCACAACCTACAATTTGAGGGCTCTGTTTCCAATGTTGCATCTCCTTTAGCCGGATCTCGCTGCGGTGGCTGTGAGATTTGGCTGCTGCTAAAGCATTCGACTCCGTTGCCTGGCGATATATGATAACAGTGCTGCATCGCATGGGAGTGCCCTTCTTCTTTACATCCTTGATCACCCTGCTCTATACAAACCCAATTGCACGGGTGCGGGTGAACGGTCACGTGTCAGCACCATTTTCTGTGCAGAGGGGGACTAGGCAAGGCTGCCCACTCTCACCCTTACTGTTTGCCATCATATTGGAACCCCTAGCATGTATACTGAGACAGAGATACGCGGACACGGCGTTACGATTCCCTCTCAGGTCCCTGGCGGTATCCATGTATGCCGACGATATGGTTCTGTATGTAAGGGAGCCTGCCCGAAATCTGGAAGGAGTCCTACGAGAGTTTATTCGATTTGAGCGCTTTTCTGGCCTCTCCATTAACTGGGACAAATCCATATTGTTGCTTCTCACAGATATCACGCAACCGTTCCCATTGGAATTTCCCTTGGCCTGGGCCACAGAACCTGTTCGGTACCTGGATGTCAGGGTGCACAGAGACTCCCAAGAGATGATTCGATCTAACTACGGAGTGGCTATTTCAAAATTGGAAGATCAGGTGACCCGGTGGATACGACTGCCACTTTCGTTTGCTGACCGGGTCTCACTGATTAAAATAGTAGTCCTGCCTAAATTTTTGTACTATTTCGTTAATATACCAATTGCCCTTACATCTAATTTTTTTACACAGCTTCAGTCATTGTTACTCACGTTGGCCTGGGGAGGGAAGAAACCGCGTGTGAAATGGGATACCCTAACGAAGCCATATGAATTGGGTGGATTTGCCGTCCCAGATATGAAACTATACTATCTATGCACGCAGGCTCACTTCGCTACTTATTGGCTCTCGGCACCACCATATACGCCGCATGTGGCACTTGAGGCCAGCGCTGTATTGCCACTACCCCTAAAAGCGATGGTAGTAAATTCATATTCGGTATACGATAAGGGCGAAGTGGACACGGTACAATGCACTTCTAAGGCATGGGGGGAATTGGGCAAGCGCTCGAAAAGACTACCACTATATGCGCCGGGAATGCCGCTGCTATATCATGTGGATATCTCGGTTTCGAGTGAAGTGGGAGCATTGCAATTGCTGCAGGGTGCCGGGGTACACACTATGGGAGATATTTTCCCGAATACTCAGTTTCTCCTGTTGCCGGATTTCTTGGAACAGGCACCGAATACAACCATGGCCACCTTTATCTATGTTAGATTGCGTGCTGCGATATGAGCCTTATATTCTTCTTTTCCGGCGGAACCACCTGTGTTAGGCGCATTGCAGATAATATATACGACAACTAATAGGGCGAAATTGATCTCACGATTGTACCGAGCATCACAGGAGGATGAGGGAGGAGGGGATGAGGCTGCAAAGGCAAGATGGGATGCGTGCTTGCCTGACCCCTTGACTGATGATGAATGGTCTGAGTGCTGTTCTATGACCGGTAAATTTGCAGCGAATGGAAATTTTCGACTCATTCACTATAAATTCTTGCAAGAATGGTATTATACGCCTGCACAACTGGCCAGGTATGGTCTCCGTGAATCATCTGTTTGTGTGCGTTGTGGCTTGGATGGCGCCGATTTTTTCCATCTGGTGTGGGGATGCGCACGAGTATCTGCTTTCTGGGCGGGTGTGACTGAAGAGTTATCTGAAATGACAGCAATTGAGATTGCTAAAGACCCGCGCCTATGCCTACTGGGCATGGCCTCTGGAATACCAGCCGGAATGAGAAAGTTGGTGGTGTTGGCGCTGCAGATTGCTAAACGCAAGGTGGCTGCTTGCTGGGGTGGGAGACGAGCACCTGATGTCAAACTCTGGTTGAGAGACATGGCATATTGCCGTGATCAGCTGACTTGTTATTATGAAGAACTACCTGCTGCCTCGCGCCCGCGAGATATTTGGGGCCCTTACACTGCATACATGCTGTCTAAACTTGATGATGATTGATGTACGATTTAATGCGAGCGTGCAGTGCCTGAGTGGATTATTACGGTTATTACTATATGGATAGATATCCGTTATTGAATTATGATTGTGATCTTGATACCCTTTGTCTCATTATGTGAATAGTTACTATATAATTGTCATCTGAAGCCACTTGACTTCACCCTCTTGATTTTGTGCTGCGTTTTCTTTGCTTTCATGAGCCATGTGTGTGTGAGCTTGAACTGACCAGTGTCTACACTGCTACTGTGACAAATTCAAAGTCCTGATTACCTTAACTATCCTCTGATATTCTGTACTATTGAATGCTGACCTGATTGGATTCCGGGGTTGTTGGGGAGAGGGGTGTTAACATGTTCCGCTGTTACTAATGTATACCAAAAATAAGACTGCTTGTAACTATATATTGATAACGCAGGACTTCAGATTGACATATTGCCTAGTTCTAATGATATGCTATTGATTACTGCTGCTATGATTAGACGAGGTAACTGCGGCATGGATCTCGACTTCATTTGCGGCCGGCCTCTCTTGCGGGTTGTAGGCCAAGTGCTGTGTTCTTGCATTAAGATACAATAAAGGTCTTAAAAAAAAAAAAAAAAAGGCACAGTGTCAGTTTTATATTACATGCAGCTACAGGTTAGCTTTTTAGGTCTCGTAGCGAACACAGCGCGTCAGCGCTGTGTCTCCTCTAGAGATCTTTTGTTAGCGAGTGTGCTT
The DNA here is from genome assembly GCF_964263255.1 of Lissotriton vulgaris. NCBI lineage: Eukaryota > Metazoa > Chordata > Amphibia > Caudata > Salamandridae > Lissotriton > Lissotriton vulgaris. The sequence continues at coordinate 1,314,852,998 of NC_141689.1, forward strand.
CCCAGGAGACAGTTTCGGCCGCGCGCATCCTTGGAGTGGATTTGAAACGGGAACGCACGCTGTGGCCAGGCGCTGTCTCCTGGAAAGCGCAAGCACCACACACGCATGCGCATACACACACACAAGCGCCCATGCACGCACATACATACATACATACAGAGACACCCCCCCTGACACATACACACACGCGCGCGCGCACACACACACACAAGTGCACCGAGGCCCCCCCTCCCCCGCCGTCACCGTCGCATACACACACGAGCATACACGCACACACACACGCAAGTGCACCAAGCCCCCCCAGCCTTTTGAAACTTACCTGGGCAATGTCGGGGACTCTTCTCTCAGCACGCGGCGCCCAACCTCCTGCTAGCGCGGCCCCGGGGCTCCACACCGCTCACAGGAGCCCCGGGCCGCGAGACGCATCGACTCCGCCTGCCTCCTCTTCCGGTCTGGACGTGGCCCCGCCCCCGTCACAGGCGACCGTGCCTGACTTCCGGGGCGGCCGCGGCGGACTTCCGGGGGCATTTGGGATGCTGCTGCTGATTTCTCTGTCCTCCGTGTATTCCGTCCGTGGATTCTTTCCGTCTTCTGTTTTTCTTGTTTTTTTAAACCCTTCGCTTGCCTTCTAGAGTAATATTTTGGAAATACTGGAATGAACTTTATAAATGTATAACTTAAGAGTTACTGTATCAACGATGCACCCAAAAGTTGATTTTCACCGCCCTTGTCGTTTTCCCCAAATACTGCTCTCGTAGCCCTGCGCAGCCTGTTTTCAAGATTATTTTCAGACTCAGGCCCATCACTCTTGCTGGCCACTATTAAAAGTGTGCATGGTTTACATTTTGTAATCTGAAGGCGGTTCATTGTTTGAGTTGTCAGGACCGTAACATCAGCACGTGATAGGCTGGAGATGGTACACAGCCATGGGATGGAGAGTGGAGGTCTGGGCCTAGACCAGAGGTCAACATGTGCATGAGATTGTAGGTAACAGGAAGAGCAAAAGGTGAATGAAGGCCGATATGGGCAAAGAAAAATGGACTCCAGACTGTGGATGAGACCACAAGCAAACTAGGAATGAGACTGACAGAGAGGATATTCATTGTTAGTGTTGGATTGTGAGGAACATTTGGGTTCAAGTAGCACTCGATTAAGTAGGTGAGCGATATGTGAATGGGCGTGAGAGATGAGGGAGGACTTTATGGAATAGATTTGTGACTTGAGAGAGAAATACAAAAAATGAACATGAGTGGTCAGATGTCCAAGATTGTGTTTCGGAACCAAACTAGCCTGTGTGCCATTTGCATTTTCCCAGTTGGGCTGCTTTGTAATTGTGACTGGATTTATATAGCGCCTATATAGGTGTTTAAGCGGTTTAGGGAAAGTAGCACGCTACTTCTGAACCCAGGAATATTAGTTATTGCAATTAGTTATGTGCTCTCAATAAAGAATTGCGTGAATTTACTTGTTACTTTGTGATATTTTAATACCAGGGAGGTGTGATCGTTAGTGGGGGCTGTGTGGTTTCAGGTGAATGGTTAGTGAGAAGGAAAGGCTAGCAAAGTTTAGGTAATATTATATTACAGGGATAGGGTTTTAAAGAGGAGTATCCGCCAGTTGCAGAATTACATTAAGAAGGATTAAGGCAGGTATGACAAATGGAAGGTATGCATAAGATGTAAAGTAAAAAGAGGATCACTGACACTGACTCTCACTCACACTGCCTCTCACTCACACTGATTCTCTCACTATCACTGACAGACTCTCCCACTCTCGCACTCACTTACTGTCACTAACACTCTCACTGACTGACTCTCCCACTCACTAACTCACTCACTGTCCAGACTCACTGACCGACTCACCCACTCTCTCTCACTCACTAACTGACTCACTCACTGACTGACTCGCCCACTCATTCTCACTCACTGACTCACTCACTCTCAACACATAATGCAGTACAAATGCAATAGGTGTCACATTTGCGAAAGTTATAAGTATTGGCATTGGCATACACAATGCCAATAACTCAAACTTAAATGCTGCGAGACCTATTGCATTGTAAATGCTTGTTAGACTGTGTGTTTGCAATGCAGCCTGGGAGCTTTCTATGCTTTCAGTGAGTTATAAGAATTTCTACTGCTTTCTAAGCATTAAAACAGTTTCTAAACAATCTTTGGTGTTGTTTCTCATGTTTCTAATGCAGATGTTCATGTATGGTGGAAATTCTTTACAGCATAATTCAGCTGTACTGTTTATTTGGCTGCAATTGCTTATTTTTTATATATATATGTATATATATATATGTGGGGCACATATAATATATTGTTTCCGGGGTCCCGCGCATGGGCGGGAATATTCTAATGCTTATGACTATTGATGAGGATCCCCTGGAAGAGAATTACAGGATGTAGCAGCGATGCCGCTACTTACAGATACTGCTGTCCAGTGCAGTGATTTGTGAGGTACTAAATATGAGTCAGGTACCTCCCCGGTCATTTTTATTAATAGGTAGGTGAATGCAGGATTCCTGTAGGTATTTGAGAATCATCTGCTTTATGATATGAGCCCAATAGGAGCTGTTAGAGAGCTTCACCCCTCTGAAACCCGCCTCCTTAACGAAATCCCCCCTCACTCCGAAGCCGGCAGACAGGCAACATTTACTTCAGTATTTAAATGCAAAATAAATAATAAAATATTATATAAAACTTACCTTGGCTTCCCGCGCTGACTCCCGAGCCTAGACTGCAGACTCCCGACTCCCGCTGTCCTGGATTTTGAATTTGTGTGATGTCTGGGCTCTCGTCACCAGGAAGGCTGCAGGCAGCCTCCCTCCCCTCCATCGCAGCCAGCGCTGTGATTGGTTCGGCCGGCTGCCCCAACCGCGTCATTTCTCTCAGTCTGCATACAGAGAACAGGGAGAGTGGGAGGTGGCAGGGGGGAGCGGTTGCCCACTGTTGTTAATACTGTCTGTTGGGCAGCCTCAGGCTGCCCAAACAGACAGTATTAACAACAGTGGGCAAGCCGCTTCCCCCTGCCCTCGAGTAACACCGCCCACTCTAACTTCTGCTTTCTCGCCATGCGAGAAGGCAGAAACAAATGGTAGTTATTACGGTAATAACTACCATTTGTTTCTGCCTTCTCGCACTGCGCAAAAGCAGTGGGGCGGCGCCCAAATGCCCCCATGGAAGAGCCGCCACTGTATACAACCTATGACGTGAGGGAACTGTGCCAGTTGATAAAACTCAGTTTTGGTCTTGAGCAGTTCTGCATGTGTGTCAGGGAAGCTGATGTAATGGTGCATTCTCTGCATCATGGCCTCCAGGAACTTACGGAAGAAACGGGACAGGCAGCTCTGGGACACCCCACCTACCGCAGCAATCACACTCTGGTAACTCCCAGATGCATGCAGGTGTAGGCTACAGAGCACCTGCACATGGGGTGGGATGGCGTGCGCCCTTGGTGTTGGGTACTCCAGTAGTGGGTGCAGGTCCTGATCAAGTCCATGATGGTTTGGGGGTGTAATCTGTACCTTTGTAATATCTCTGGCTCAGTTAGTTGGAAGAGTGTAATCCTCTGCCTGTAGACTTGCTCCTCCCTCATCCATACCCTCTCTCCTGCTGCCTGTAGCCGTAGCCGCCTTGCAATGACGTAGAATGCCGCAATTCTGGTCACAGTGTTGCATTTTGGGGCCTTTTTTATAGCCTGCACCTGGTTACCACCTGCTTTCACTCCATGGTAAATACCGACTCTTAAATACCGAATTTCACAAATTCAGTATTTTTGAGGATTTCTACATCTAAATGTAGATTTTTACCATTTTTTATTTACCGATTCGGTAAATAAGAATTCGGTAAATTCCGATTCGGTAAATTCCGATTCGGTAAATTACTGACTCGTATTTACCGAATCAGTACATTTTTTACTCCTACATCTCAAAAACACAATTCCGGTCGGTAAAGGCCGAAATTCGGTCATTTCGGCCGTTACCGACCGGTAATTGCCTACCTACATCTGGCCCTATATGTCTGCAGGAGTAGACCGTGGGTCATTGGATGAGTGCAAGGGTAGTGGCTTGGTGATTGAGTGAGTACACAGATAGGGTCTGGGTGATTGGGTGAATGCATGGATATGGTCTGCGTGATTGGATGAGTGCATGGATAGTGCCTGGGTGATTGCATCAGTGCATAGGTACTGCCTGGGTGATTGGATGAGTCCATGAGTAGTGCCTGGGTGAGTGGATGAGTGCATGGGCAGTGCCTCAGTGAATGGATGAGTGCATACATAGAGTGTTGGTGTTTGCATAGTACATGGGTTGTGCCTGGGTGATTGGATGAGTGTCTAAGTAGAGGCTGGGTGATTAGATGAATTCAAGTGCAGTACCTGAGTGATTGGATGACCGCTTAGGTAGTGGTGGCTGGATGATTGGACTAGTGCAACTGTTGTGCAAGGGAGATGGGATGTGTACATAAGTAGTAACTCAATAAATCCATTATTAGATTAGGGGGGGCACCCATTTCTTGTGTTGCTCTGGTCCTTGCTGGGGTCTGGGGGCTAGGACCCCAGGACCATGTCATACAGACTCCTTTGTGGCCTGCCTGCCGCCGTCTGCCATAGCGCCAGGATGTGCTTTAAAATCCCCCGAGGGCTCCCGCAGCGCAGGACGCACATTGCTGTATTTTTAACTTTGTTTGCTCGTGCTTGATTAAAAAGCACTTTTTAAAACTTGCATCCCCCTAGCGTGTTCTTTAGCGCTTGATCAAAAAGCGCTTCAGAATAGAGACTCCTCAGCGCTCCTAAGCGCTCTGTGCCCCTCCCCTACCCGGACCGCCCTCGGCTGAGCATCGACGCCGAGGGCTGGGATTCGAACTTGGCGGCCATATTGGGTGTGGGCCAGGCGAATTGCGCGCTCTAGCAGCGCTATAAAAAGAACGGTCATGACTCCGCGCAGCGGACGCGCCGAACCTGCGCCGGAGTCGTGCCGAGTCATGCCCGTTCGCGCCCAGGCGGGCCCATGGCCCAAGAGGTATACCAGCCCCATGCCCTTTAACATACTCCCGCTTGACACTACTCTCGCTCAACAGGGTGCTTCCGCCATCATGCAGCCATTCGATGAACCTTGGGCTCGGTGGCTTCTCTTGTAACAACTGCTCTTTTAGGGCTACAGAGGCCACCACTAAAACCACACTATTTCCTAAAAATAGGACAGTAGACACTGTTTTAAAGATGGCACTGGTTAACTGCCGCTCTTTACCAAAGCACGCCACGGAAATCGCACTATTAATCGAAGATTTAAACGTGGACATTCTGTTTTTAACAGAAACGTGGCTCGGCTCGTCCTCCGGCCCCGACATCGTCCGGGCCCTACCTGCTGGATATTTGATTCAGCACAGAGATCGAGAACCTAAAGTTGGCGGAGGGATCGCCATTTTATACAGGGAACACTTAGCTTGTCGCTTGATCGACAGCACTATCCCAGACTGTGAGAGTACACAATTCTCCATCTCCCATTCCTCAGAACTCTCAATCTCCGGTCTCTTAATTTACCGTCCACCTGGCCAGAATGGTCAATTTATAGAAGGGCTAACTGAAACAATTCTGGAATCAGCCACCATGGTCTCTAATTTCATAGTGCTAGGAGATTTGAACCTCCATTTTAACAACCCTTTGGACACTATTGCCACGGAATTAACCAAAGACTTAGCTACATGCCAAATTAACTTGATTGTTCAACACCCTACTCACTCTAAAGGGAATCTCTTAGATCCAATATTTTCCAACGTTGCAGAATTGTCTACATCTGTACCATATTCTATCCCCTGGTCAGACCATATGGTAATACCCTTTTCATGGAAAATTAACAGACCGTGCACCAACGAACCCCTCCATAAAACCTTAGGCAGGCGCTGGACAAAGTTAGAACCCAGCGACTGGATAGAATCTCTGAAGCAGAATGAACCTATGGCCAACCAGAATATCGATAGGGCCAATACAGACTTCAACCAATGGATAGAACAATCATTAGATAGTGTGCTCCCCAAAAAATGTATTTCAAAGAAAAAAGGTCCGAACAAACAACCTTGGTTCAACTCAGACCTAAGGTCCCTTAAACAGGAATGCAAACGAGAGGAAAGACAATGGCGAAAACACTTCGACGAGGAGAAGAAAATTAAATATAAGCTTACAATCAAGAAATATAAAACTGCACTTAATGTTGCCAAATCCACCTTTTATGCTGAAAAAATCGAAAAATCCACTAATGCTCCTAGAGAAATGTTCAGAATAGTAAAAACTTTGACAAGGGCTCCTGATCCCCCCTCATCCGAGCTTTCATCTGAAGAATCTGGTGCTCGTTGCAACGAACTAGCAAATTTCTTTGCCACGAAAATTGAAAAAATTCTTCTCTCTCTCCCTCCCCTCCCAGCAGCTGAATCTAACCCTCCTCCGAGGGATGACATCAATTCTACCATACCTCACCTTGCATCCTTCCATCCGCTCAGTGACGATCTTTTCCCTTCCCTTTTCAACTCCATAAAAAGCGGTTCCCCCCTTGATCCCGCCCCTATGTCCATCCTGAAATTAGCCCTCCCCCATGTTAGCAAAAACATCATTGACCTTGTCAACACTTCCCTGGAGTCTGGCACAGTACCTCAAGACTGGAAACTAGCCATGGTAAAGGCCCTGTTGAAAAAGCCAAATCTCAACCCTGAGGACTTTTCCAATTACCGCCCCATCTCCCTCCTCCCTGGTATCAGTAAGCTTGCTGAAAAATGGGTGAATAAACAACTGGCATCCTATTTGGAGTCCCATAACCTGCTACACCCCACCCAAACGGGCTTCTGAAAGGGACAGGGAACCGAAACAGCTTTGTTGAGGGTGGTCGAGGTATCCAGGAGGATTCTGGACGCAGGTGGCAGCGTGGCCATTATCCTCTTGGACCTCAGCGCCGCCTTTGACACGGTCAACCACCGTGTCCTCCTAGCCCGTCTAGAGAGAATTGGAGTCACAGGCAAGGCCCTTGAGTGGTTTGAGTCCTTCCTTAGTAATAGATTCTTTAAGGTCTTCTCAGACACCAACTGCTCCCTTCCAGTGCCATTGCAGTGTGGGGTAACACAGGGCTCCTCCCTCAGCCCCACACTGTTTAATGTGTACATGGCACCTTTGGCCGAGGTAGTGGCCCTCTTCGGAATCCAGCTGGTAAGCTACGCTGATGACACCCAGCTAGTAGTTTCCCTTAACCAGGCAGACTCCCCCTCGAACAATCTTTGCAGCTGCCTGGGTGCGGTCGCAGAGTGGATGGATGCATCCCACCTGAAATTGAACGGAGGAAAAACCGAGCTGATGCTGCTCGAAAGGAAGGCCACCTTTAACATCCTCTCTATGTGGCCTCCTTGCATGGGATCCGGGCCTACCCCAAAAACTGAGATAAAAAGCCTCGGGTTCTGGCTCGACACGGAGTTGTCCTTCAAAATCCAGGCAAGAAAGACAGTGGCTACTTGCTGCGGTCTAATGAAAACCATCCGCAAAATCCTCCCCCAGCTACCCGAAACTGCTAAGAAAACCATAGTCCAGTCTCTCATTTTATCAAGGCTGGACTATGGGAATGCACTCTACCTAGGAGCCCCCACTTCAGTTACCCGTCAACTTCAGATGGCCCAAAACTCCGCAGCAAGGCTACTCACTGGTACCAGCCATCGTACCTCAGCAGCACCTTCACTAAGGACCCTGCATTGGCTCCCAATAAAGGAGCAGGTCCATTTCAAAACCCTCTGCCTGGTCCATAAAACTCTCTTTGGGAATGGCCCCCCCATCCTGAACGATATGATCAGACCATACATTCCATCTAGGGATCTTCGCTCTAAACAGCAAAACCTCCTCACAATACCCAGGACCAACAGAGCCCGATCTGGGGACCGCCTCTTCTCGCGAAATGCAGCAAGGCTGTGGAATGCCCTCCCGCTCCCACTTCGTCTAGAACCCAGCTTGCTGGCATTTCGAAAACAACTTAAAACAGCACTGTTTCCCAAGACATAGACCAGTTAGCTCCCATACTTCAGATCCTTGTTATCCCTTCTGTTCAACATCAAGCGCTGGGATGCTTCCGAGTAGCCATGCGCTATACAAGAACCTCTTCAATTCAATTCAATTGCTTGTGTTGCTCTGCTCCTTGCTGGGGGCCGGGGGCTAGGAGCCCAGGACCACTTCATCCTGCCTCTTTTGCGGCTCGCCTGCTTCCAACGTCAGCCACAGCGCCAGGAGATGCTTCAATATGTAATGTATGTGGTCTTGTAATGTATGTGGTCTTGTAAAGCGCACTGCTGCCCTGAGGCGTCGTGGCGCTGTAGACCGCTGGGGAACCCGTCCTGGCTATCCCTGTGAGATGGTCCCTACTGGGTATCTCCAAGGTGAAACCAGGCATCCCCGGCGAATGTGGGGGCCCGTTGTAGAGATGAGGCAAGCTAATGCCCAGAGTTGCCGAGTGTGATCCCTGGTTAGAGTAGGCACCGAGGCAAGAATTATCAAGTCCGCTGACCCTGGTCCACGACCCTGCCGCGTCGGGAATTGAACACTGGTCCCGGCCCGTTCTATGCTTCCGGGTCTGCCGCCTCTAACCAGTGAGCCACACCACTCCACATATCCCCCAAGGGCTCCCGCAGCATGGACTTCAGCGTCCGACAGAGGCTGGGCTGGGCCACCCCTCGTTCATCTGGAAGCCATCATGAGTAAACGGAAACTGCCATGTAGCATTGAAGGGGGTAAAGCGAAAGCAAAGGCCCTGCATAATTGTGCCTCCATTATTTCCTATTAAACAACAGCTGTAGGGGCGTTAACTGAGGAAATTCATGATGTGGAAGATCAGTTCGGCATGGGGGAGCAGTATTAATTAATACCCCCCTACCTCTCCTACGGTAGTGCCACGGCATGGAATCCCAGTTGCAGACATTGACACAGATCTAGTCGTAGAGGAGGGCGATTTCACCCAGGTCATACAAAATCTTTCGAACCCTTTTCAGGGACCATCTGAGAAAGAACGGGGTAGACTGACTGGAAATGTTTCCCTTGTTTTGATTATGGCCCCCAACAAAAAAAGCGGAAAAAAGGTGTGAAACAAGGGGCTTCCACACTGATTTTACTTCACAGGAGGAGGGTAAAGGGCCTTTGGCCAAAGAGGACCGGACAAACTCGCACCTTACCGCAGCTGTAGGAGACCTTGTTCAAATACGCCTTGAGACGTTTTTTGGGACACTTAGGGAGGACTTGACCATATGTGTAAAGAATGTAGTTTGCTGGCATGTTGACAAAGCTCACACGTTTAGAGTATAAACTAGTTGATCGGATGGACTCCAAACTTGGGCCAAATGATAACAATGTATCGCATAATATGACTAACGGTGTTCAAAATGTCTCTTGTGCTCCACAGGCAGGGTTGACGAGGGTGGCTCAACAATGTATCCAACACCCTAGGGACCCAAAGCCAGAAAGATCAGGGAATAATAAAGAATTGCGACAGGTGGCTGCTATTCAAAATCATATGGGGTAAGACTTACCTCCAGAACCTCTTACTTGGAGAGCCCTAAGTAAATCCCCCTCGCACTGGGCCGGTAATACATGCAGGCTTCACTTACTTCTGGAGGCCAATCCATTGACAGGAGAGCTAGTAGGGGTACCCCCCCCTTAAACATAATACAACTGGGACGACAGACAAGCTGATTTGCAAAGTAAAATTCTGGTGTACTAAGCTGTCGGATGGGGGGGCCAAACCATCATCTCATATAATGGCGAGGCGGTGGGTTGGGTTGGCCAGGGCAACAAGTTGGATGAGGGCGACTACATTATTATTAATTTTGATCAGACCAACGTAGCTGGTTGGCTCACCCGAGAAGGAAGCAATCAAGGTTTGGGGGTATCAAAGTGCTCACTCTAAGTTATTTCTACCACCCATTAGTGATAAATCTGGATAGAAACCATACAGCCATGTCTAGATACCCTGCAGAACTAGTTAATAGGGCTAGGCACTAGATGTAATAACAAGGTTGGTCATCCAATCTCCCTGAACCCGTATGACCCAACTATATGCCCATCAATGCCAGCTGTAGTAACCAGAGAGAGCGCAGTAGTAAATAACCTTGAATCATCAAAAAGATTTCTCCCATAGAGTCACTTAGATACCAATAATTAACAAAACACTCCCTCATGTTTGGTTTGCTTCAGACCAATCAGAGCATCTCCACCATGAGTATAACAACAAGGGAGGAAGTTAGATCTAAGGTAATCTCTAAGGCACTTAGATGGAATATAGCAAGCTTGAAGAATAAAAAAGATGACCCGAGGTAGCTTGGTCTGATAAGGGAGTATGATATGGTGGCGCTTCAAGAAACCTGGGAAACCAAGAATACCCTTTGGCTTGATGGTTATACAACTTATTCGGAGGCCGCACAGCCTTCTGCAGCTGGTAGACCAAAGGGTGGTTTATTAACCTTGGTCTCTTTAAATGTCAGGGGTAATCATTGTAAATGGGATTCTGGGTCCGTCATTTGTCTTGTGGTTGAGATTCCTCCTGTGAATGTGCACAAAGTACTTGTTAATTTTTATAATTCTTTTGAAAAATCTTCTGTTAATGAACATTCATGCAGACCAAATCCCTTTTTAGATTCATACAGGGACAAACAATCCATTGCGTATTCGATCATTTGATTGCGAGGTTTTATTATTCATTTGTGCAACAAAAAAAACCTCCCAGGTTACTGATAACCTTGGTCCAGGCAATTATTCAGAGAAACACTTCGAACATACACAACAAGGGGGGGGGGGGGGGGGGGGGCGGGGGTAACACCATCTCAGGGGTGCGCGTACTTCACCCTAAAACCTCACCTACATTGTTGTCCACTCCTACGTCGCAGCTACGTTTTTTTTCTGCATTTCTACTTTATTTTCAAATGGGGCTTTTCCATTGGAGCACAGCATCCAATGAGAACATAGTTACATCACCACTGACGTTCCACCAATGAGGGGGACAGCATCGCCGATGGCAGGAAGTGCCGTGAAATTTGCGGACATAAAGCTCCTGAATACCAGTGTAAGAAGTGGGGGGGAACGGAAGGGCACGGCGTGCCCCTACTTCTAAAAATTATACTAGTCCGCTCCCCTACTTCTTGGTTTTGAAAGAGCGTACCGGGACTGTAGGAATAGCCATACTTTAAAATTACACCTTTTTTTCCCATGAGTGGTGCAACGTGAATATTGACCAAGGTCGAGCGCGTGGTGCAACGTGAATATTGACAAAGGCTTCTGCAGTGCGCCCGACCTCCTGCCCTCCCCCGCTGTGCCTAGGTGCCTGCAAAGTGAGACTGAAAGGGCCATTGGTGTAGCATAGAGTGAAAACGGCTACCTCTGATGGCCCTGCTGATGCCCTGATTCACACCTCATTTGTGAGAACGCTGCCTGCCCGCCCCCACTGTGACCTGTGACAATGGTCACATCAGGATTCTTTGGTGTCAAGCAGACTGACGGACGCCACCTGGGGGACTTTGTGATCTGCTATAAATCTGCTCGCCAGCCAGCCACTGAAAAGCTGACCCAGCCTCACCAGCCTCTCCTGGAAATTACTCTCCGTGCCTGCCCAGAGGTCCCCGACCCCTCCTTTAGAGCTCTGCCCTTTTCTCTGAACAGGGGCTTGCATGAGGAGCCTGGACTGCCTCTGAAGCTGAACTCCACAAACATCAAGTAAGTGGGGAAAATAAAAAACCTGGTGCATTTTGTTTAATAAACGGAAAATGTCAAATTTCTTATCTGCTGTTTTTTAATGTTATTTTTTTTCAATGTGTAGTGCCCTGCTCAGAAGCCAGTGCACTTGGCGGCACCACCCATGCCAGGCTCACTGCGGGCATTTAAAATTCATACATGTCAATAGGTCCGATTTGGACGGGAGACGCCCAACCTTTAAAGCCAAAACCAGCTTTATTTCAGCAGCCTGCGGCCTCTACTTCAGCAGAAGCCAATGGGGGAAATTCATTCTTCCGGTTATTTTAAACAAACCTCCCTCTTTACTCTTTAAAAATGTTGGCATTTTGCTTCACTGATCTCTGTGCTGCTGGTAGGGGCCCGGCACTGCTGTCCCTGCCTATCTCAATCCAGACGTGCAGCTTAACCTGCAATTACAGTACTGAGGCTCTGCTGATTCCCATCAAGTCTTTCCTATGCCCGCTCATCCTATGTGCCCCCTAGGCAGTTTGCAGTCTATGGATGATATGCCAGGAAGTGAGGGAGGGCTGGATTCGGGTATACTAGAGGCAGGGTAATGAGAAATACCAGGAAGTGATGGGGAGCGAGGGGAGGCCAGGATGTGGGTATGCTAGAAGCAGGGTAATGAGTGATGCCAGGAAGTGAGGGGGAGCGAGGGGAGGCCAGGATGTGGGTATGCTAGAAACAGGGTAATGAGCGTTGCCAGGAAGTGAGGGTGGCGAGGGAGGGTTGGGCCCGAGTAGACTAGAAGCAGGGTAATGATATGCCAGGAAGTGAGGGCGAGCTAGGGGAGTGCTGGATGTAGGTATGGTAGAAGCAGGATAATTCCAGAGAGCATGGGTGGCGAGGGAGGGTTTGATGTGGGTACACTAGAAGCAGGGTAATAAGCGATGCGGGGAAGTGAGGGTAAACAAGTGGGTATGCTAGAAGCAAGGTAATGGGTGATGTATTGTATTGTATTGTATCGCGTATTTATATAGCGCTAAACTGTCACCCAAAGGGTATCCTGGAGCTTTAACTCCTTAAAACCATACGCGATGGAACACTGCCACAATGCCTACACTATCCTGGGAAAAAGGAAAGTTTTTAGCCCTTTCTTAAAAGAGGAAAAATCCCCGATGCTTCTTAGGGACAGAGGAAGAGAATTCCATAGTTTGGCTGCCGAAAATCCAAAGGAGCGTCCACCCATCCGGGTTTACTCAAGATCTTGGGAACTACCACCAGGCATGCTGAAGAGGATCGCAGGGGTCTGGCTGGCGTATATCACGAGAACATCTCCTGCAGTGGAACATGCCCCTGACCATGAAGGGCCCTAAAAACTAGACATACTGCCTTGAAACAAATGCGCTGATGGATTGGCAGCCAATGAAGGTCTGCAAGTGCCAAAGAGGAGGAGTCAAAACGCCGCCGAGAGAGTGCCAGCTTAGCAGCCATGTTCTGTATTCGCTGCAGCTTGCCAATCAGGGTGTCGGGCGCGCCCAGGAGTAGTGCGTTGCAGTAATCCAACCTGCTTAAGATGATACTATGCACCACCTCTGGTCGAGAATGGGCCAGAAGAATGGGAAGGATCTTGCGTAGCGTGCGAAGCAGCAGCATACAAGTAGCCACTGTTTCGTTCGTGAACACATCCAGCTGTAAATTTGATCCAAACATCACACCCAAATTCCGGACAGAGTCTGCCGCCACAATACTACCCTGGGAGGAAATAGGCCAAAAGTCCGTCGGCAAGGGCCGTGGGATACGGTCCAAGGAACAATGCAGCACCTCAGTTTTTGAACTATTAAACTGCAAAGAGTTTTGGCACAGCCATTCCGCAGTAGCTGTCATACAGCGGTGGAAGGTCTCCTGAGACACAGCATCACTACCTTCAAACGAGAAGATAAGCTGCGTGTCATCAGCATAATTGATGGCCCCAATACCAAAGGACTTAATCAGCCTAACCAGAAGACGGAGATACAGGTTAAATAGAATAGGGCTGATAGCCGTCCCTTGGGGTACACCCTGCCCTACTTTTTTGATGTCAGATCTGTAGGGCTAAGAAAGAAGGGGGGTTGGGCCCAGTGGGAAAAAGGGTAGGTCGGGCCACACTATAATGTAGAACAAGGGGGTTTACCTAAGCCTCTAATAAGGATTAAAACAGTGAATGCCTAAGTGGGGATAAACAAAACTTTATTGGTTTATCCCGACAACGATTTATGTCATTTTTCTTTGTGATTATTTTCACATTTTTTACATCAAGACAGAAAAAAACCGTAGTCAACTTCATGTAGTGCCATACAATTTTCAACACAGTGAGGAGCAAATCATAAATATTTACAATGAAAAAGACATGACAGTAAACATATGACTATACATACAAAAACAGTGTGTTCATAATTTTCAGGAATAAAACAAGTAACAGTTGCCAAAACTTAGTAAATACAAACTGAATCGTCAATGCAAATCATGTAAAGGGGGGAAAAAAGATTTCAAAGATATCACCCCAATTTCTATACAGTATCAAACTGTTCCTTTTTAGTTCAAGAAATAAATGCTGATTGACAAACGAATGTTGCTGGCATTAAATGTCATTAAAGGGTAATTGCCGACGCGTTTCGAGTCCACTGTCTGATTCACAGGACTATCATCAGGGCAGGATGAATCAAATCCATGGGAAATGTTTACAAAAAAATAAGTGGGGGGGAAGATTTTTAACAAAAGGGTCCTCAATCCATTTTAGTCTTTAAGTAAGTTTCATCATTGTGATGTGGCGTACCTTATTTTTGTCGTAACCAAGGATGCGCTGGCCTTTAAAATGTCGTCAGTGCCGTGGATATCACACTGCAACAAAGTGAATTTTGGATCAGAATCGAAAAGATTCCCAGTGTGAACCAACTCTTACTTATGTGGAGGGACACAAAGTTGTTGTTTACCTTCAACCTTCTTGCTCCGGCGGCGTGTCTGCCGTCGTGCTGGCGTGTGGAAAATTTCAGATCGGTTTACATCTCTGAAAAAATCAGGTGGGACATAAGTATTTTTGGTGTCCGCAAAGCGACTGAAACTTGTTGAAAAACAAGAGACTTACTCATAAGGAGAACCAGAAGGACGCGAAATTAAGGCCGCTGCTGCTTCGGAGATCTTCGGTTCTATGGGGATTTAAAGGGCGGGAGAGAGTCACTCAAACTGGTCCCACATTGAATGACAAGAAGAGGCCAACAGAACTACTTCAATGGCTTACCGTTGAAAGGCACGACTAACAGCGTTTGTCAGTTTCACTCTGCCACGGATACATGCAGGTCGCAGGATCCGCGGATATGCCATCAACTTCAAAATTCAAGTGTCGGTCATGTGATATTGGTCTGACCAATCAGACCATCAGAAACCATGCAGTCAGTTGCAATGTATTGTGGGGTTTGTAGTGAGGCCAAGCGGTTGTTAAGATGCATGTGGCTCTCATGCCCTATTGACTTCACTCAGACAGTTAAGTCCTTTGTTGACACTATCAAATTTCATAATGAGATATGCTTCTTTTCGCAAAAGCACAGCTTCAACGCTGGACTGGTGTTTGGGACCAATCCAGGCCAATACTGTCCATTTGAAATCGTTTTCACTATGGTTGTGATTCAGATAATGTTCAACCATCGGTGCGGACGAAACCTTTTTCTTTATTCGGGAACGGTGTTGTGTGATCCTTACATTAATGGATTGGCAAGTCTTTCCAATGTACACTCTGTTGCATGGACACACCACGGCATAGACCACATTCTTGGTCTTACAATTTGTAAACACATCATGTTTCCATTTGACCCCATCGTGGTCAAAAATGTTACCTTCCAGCGTCATGGAACAGAACACACAATTGCCACATTTATGATGCCCACATATGGGTTTTAAATTCCATTGCGCTATCAGATCGCTTTTCTGTTTGGGGATGTAGCTGTCCGCTCTTATTAGTTGTTGGCCTATGCCTGTGTTTTTCCGCACGGCGGAAATAGGTTTTTGTAGGGGATGTTCTAATGCTTCCAATAGATGCCAGTTTTTTAGAATGATGCGTTTAAATTGATTTGTGTGCCGGCGAAAGGTCGTCACACAAACCAATTTTTCTAGCTCACTTTTTTCTTTGACCTGGAGAAGATTTTCTCTCGGGATAAATGTGGCCCTCTTTTTTGAATGCTTCAATAGCTTTTTCGGATAGCCCGTTTCGCCATTTCACTGCAAAACGTTGTTGCATTTGAATCGAAGTCTGACACATTTGTGCAGTTACGTCTTATCCTTAACAGTTGCCCAAAAGGCAAGTTCTCTTTCAAGCATTGTGGATGTGAGCTGGAGTAATGAAGAATGGTGTTTCTGTCTGTTTCTTTTTTGTATATGGTTGTTATCAGTGTTGATTCGCAAGTGCCTACTTTGACGTCCAGGAAAGTCATTTTGTTTTTACTGGATTCCAGCGAGAATTTGATGTCATTGTGCCGGGAATTCAGCCAACCATGGAACTGGTCGAGCTCTGTCTGGCTCCCCTGCCACAGGAGCCAGACGTCGTCGATGTATCTAAGCCATTGATTTATGTTGCCAGCAAATGGGTTGTTGTTGTATATGAATCTTTCTTCATACTGTGCCATGTATAGCACTGCTGACAAGGTATTAGAACGCCGCTTTGCGCTTCGCGCTTTTTTTGCTGCTCTGCTATTTTTAAAACTACCTGTTTTATATTTTTGTTTCTTTAAGTTGTTTTCCCCTGATTTTAAACTAGGGAATCATTTGTCCCTCACTCGCACTGTAATCGGTATTCACCGCCTTTTAGAGCGGGTCCGGTTCCTGGGGTGGGGAATTATCTTAGGCGCCATCTTTGAGTGGTGTGGACTGATTAGGGGGCATAACCTGCGAGCGGTCTAGCGCGCCAGATGAACAGAGGGACGCCTACTTAAGGCGACCAGCCCTGGGGACAGCCCTGACAAGGTATTAGAACGCCGCTTTGCGCTTCGCGCTTTATTTGCTGTTCTGCTATTTTTAAAACTACCTGTTTTATATTTCTGTTTCTTTAAGTTGTTTTCCCCTGATTTTAAACTAGGGAATCATTTGTCCCTCACTCGCACTGTAATCGGTATTCACCGCCTTTTAGAGCGGGTCCGGTTCCTGGGGTGGGGAATTATAGGCGCCATCTTTGAGTGGTGTGGACTGATTAGGGGGCATCACCTGCGAGCGGTCTAGCGCGCCAGATGAACAGAGGGACGCCTACTTAAGGCGACCGGCCCTGGGGACAGCCCTGACAAGGTATTAGAATGCCGCTTTGCGCTTCGCGCTTTATTTGCTGCTCTGCTATTTTTAAAACTACCTGTTTTATATTTCTGTTTCTTAAAGTTGTTTTCCCCTGATTTTAAACTAGGGAATCATTTGTCCCTCACTCGCACTGTAATCGGTATTTACCGCCTTTTAGAGCAGGTCCGGTTCCTGGGGTGGGGAATTATCTTAGGCGCCATCTTTGAGTGGTGTGGACTGATTAGGGTGCATCACCTGCGAGCGGTCTAGCACGCCAGATGAACAGAGGGACGCCTACTTAATGCTTCCTACTAAGCGCAGCGGTATCCCGCAGCGGGCGCGCCTTCGCTGCGCCTGAGTCGTGCCAGAGTCCTGCCCGTCCGTGCAAAGGACGCGCAGGACAGAGCAGGACCTCTATTTTTTTGGCACAGTGGTGGATGCAATGATCAGCTACTCGAGAGACGATCTTTTGTCCATCAGACAGCAAGCCCTCAGGTGTGATGTGGCTCCGGTGAGTCCTTTGTGTGGCCCCTACCAGTGTGTTTGCGGTAGGTGGTTGCTTTGTACCCCCGCTCTTTCCCGCTCTACGGGTAAGGCATAAGTACTTAGAAGTAAATGCCCCTTGCGTGAGCTCAGCATTGGGAACCTGAATGTTAGGTCGCTGGTGAAACTCTACCAAGCTATCCATGACCTTATTAAGGATGAGTCACCCAATATCTTCTGTACCACTGAGACCTGGTTGCAGGAGGCGGACACGGCTATTCTCAACTTGGCTTTCCCCTCTGAGTACTCGGTATACACACTTAATCGCTCTACTAGAGGTGGGGGAATAGCGCTTGCCGTTAGGTCCTGCTACCCCTGCGCCTGGAGAGGTCTAAAGATTTCTGGCTGTGAAAGTGCTTTTTTTAAGATTTCAATTAGCCCCCACTTCTCTTTCTCTGGCATGCTGATCTATCGCCCTCCGGGTAGTGACGTGGCGTTTAGGGAGGCCCTTCCAGACGCCATTAGTACGCTGGCTGTAGGATGCGCTGACTTTTCCATCCTTGGGGATCTGAATCTCCACTTTGATAACTTGACCGCCCCTGCTGTCAGTAGCACTCAGGCTGACTTGGAGGCCTTTCAACTGTCTCAATTGGTCACTCATCCCACCCACGTGGGAGGACATACCCTGGACCCTTTCTTTACGAATCTTGCTGAGGCCAGGGTTACAACTTCTACCTCCCTGGCCTGGACTGATAATTTTTTAGTGACGATTCAGTGCCCCTTGTATGAGCACTCACCTAAACCTATGGCCAGAGTCGTCCCTAGACGACACTGGAATAAACTCAAGTTAGAGGATTTTTTCCGCATTCTATCTGAGGACCCGTTGGGCCCATTAGATAATGTGGAAACGGGCTATCACCTCTTCTGTGAGTGGATCACTCGGGCTCTTGATTCCCTTATTCCGGTGACTCTTAGCAAATGTGGCTCAAGGGACTCCAGCCCTTGGTATGATGGATCCCTACGCGCACTAAAAAGTACGTGCAGACGCGCAGAAAGAGAATGGCGGAAAACACATGATTCCAGTAAAAAAGTCGTGTATCTCGCCACCATCAAATCTTATCACCGCGCTGTCTGTAGAGCTCGTGCGGCGTTCTACTCTCTTGAATTTCGCAATAGCCCGAATCCCTCTAAATCCATTTTTAAGGCTCTTAAAGATCTGATGGCAAAAAAGACCTCTATTAATGAAACTAGTTCCACTGCACATTGTGAGGCCTTGGCGGCCTTCTTTCTTGAGAAGGTCCAAGCCATCTATTGAGCCTTCCCTACTGCCATGCCGTATGCTGGAGTTTCTCTTAGTCCCCAAGAGCACGATGTTTTGCATACTTTTCCCTGTCTGTTGCCTGAGAGCTTTAATAAACTGGCTCTGCAAATTAAGTCTGGTTCTCCGGCTGATCCGCTAAGACCAGCTGTGTTTAGGGACCCGTCATCCTTCAGTCTTCTACCAGTGTGTTCTCTGATCAATCTTTCCCTTGCTTCAGGTGTGGTCCCCGCCAAGTGGAAACAGGCGGTGGTCACGCCCATCCTGAAGAAGCCTTCTTTAGATCCTCTCAAACCTGAGAACTACCGCCCGATATCGCTTCTTCCGTGGCCTGTGAAAGTAGCGGAGGCCCATGTGAATATGGCCCTTTCAGACCATCTCTCGCGGGCTAATATTTTGGATCCTACGCAGAACGGCTTCCGGGCTGGCCACAGCACAGAGACAGCCCTACTCTCCATGGTGGAACACCTGCGCACTGTGCTAGATTCGGGTCAAACGGCGGCGCTTGTTTTATTAGATCTTAGCGCCGCCTTTGACACCGTTTCGCACAGGATTCTTCTTCAGCGCTTGGAGGAAGCTGGCATTGTAGGGCCGGCCCTTCAGTGGTTCCGCTCTTTTCTTGCCGATCGATCTTTCTACGTCGCTATTCCGCCCCACCAGTCCAAATTCCACCCTCTGGGCCTTGGGGTCCCCCAGGGATCCTCTCTGAGCCCCACGTTGTTCAACCTTTACGTGAGGCCGCTGGCTGATGTCGTCTAGCAGTGGGGCATGACTATGGTCTCATATGCTGACGACACTCAGTTGGCGGTCACGCTCAGCGGGGACTCTTGCCTGGATGCCCCAAGGTTCCAGAATGGACTTCGGGCGGTCGCCAGCTGGATGAATTCCAACTGTCTCCAGCTGAACGCAAAAAGAACTGAGATTATGATCATCGGCAAGCAGGCGGAACTCTGGGGCGACATGTGGTGGCCGCCTGAACATGGGACCACCCCGACTCCGGTAACGGAGATAAAAAATCTCAGGGTGTGGTTAGATCCTGCCCTTAGCTTTGTTTGTCACACCAAGAGAATTGCTGCATGCTGTTTTGGCATTCTGCGTGGTCTAAGATTAGTTTTGAAATTCTTTGACGCCTCGACCAGGCAGCTAGTGGTGCAGGCGACGGTGATTTTGCGGCTTGACTACGCCAGTTCCCTCCTGGTAGGGGTTAATCAGGCTGAAATCATCCGTCTGCAACGGGTTCAGAACACGGCAGCCAGAGCAGTGGTGGGTCTGCCCAGGTTCTGTTCCGTTGCCAATACTTTGCGTTCACTTCATTGGCTGCCGGTTAAGCAGAGGATTCAGTTCAAGGTGCTTTGCTTGTCCAATAAAATCCTCAAGGGTTCCTCTGCCCACATCCTTACGAACCTTCGGTCTCCGTATGTTCCTGCCCGCTCTTTACGATCTTTGGGTCAGGAACTTGCAGTGGTTCCCCGGTTCAAGCTTAGCCGAGCGGGCGGCCGCTCATTTCGAGTGCGAGCTGCGGCTTTGTGGAACTCCCTTCCTTTAAAGATCCGTGCGCTGGATGATCTTCTTTCATTTCGTAGGGCCATTAAGACCTTTCTATTCCCTTAGCTTGTTGGCTCTTTATTAGTTTGCTGCTTTTTTAGTTGTGTTGTGTTGTTTACCTTGTCAAGCGCCAGGACGCCCCTTTGCTGGAGCAGCTGTGCGCGATATAAGTGCCCATAACATAACATAACATAATATTTCGGGGCGCACATGGGTAGCCCATGGCAGTCCCTTTGATTTGGACAAAGAACTCATATTCAAATTTGAAATAGTTACTCCGTAGAGTTATTTCCGACAATGCCACAATAAATGAGATGGGTACCCTGTGGGGTCTGTCGCGCTGATCCAGATATAATTCTAACACCTCTAGTGCCTCATCTTGAGGGATTTGAGTATAGAGTGAGGCAACATCGAGTGTGACCATCAGTTGTGTTTGTTTGTCAAATGACTGCCCTTCTATTGTAGTGATAAAGTCAGTCGTGTCCCTTAAGTACGATTTGCTCTGCAGTATGAATGGTTTTAAAAATAAATCAATGTATTTAGAGACTGGCTCTAATGCAGAATCGCAACCAGACACAATGGGTCTGCCCGGTGGTACCTGTTCATTTTTGTGTATTTTTGGCAGGAAATAAAGAACTGGCGTTCTTGGCAATTTCTTGTTGATATATTCAAACTCCTTTGGGCCTAAAAAGCCTCCATCCAGTCCTGTTTAGTGATTCTTGCAATTTTGTCTTGAATTGCATACACTGGGTCCTCCTTTGAAGGCCTATACCACTCTCGATTGTTTACATGTGCTTTGCCTTCATCAAGGTACATGGAGCGGGGCCACAGCACTACTGCCCCGCCTTTGTCAGCCTGTTTTATCAAGATGGATGTGTCCGCTTTAAGATCACGAATGGTTGCAATTTGACCTTTACTGATGTTATTTTTCACAAAGCTTTTTGTCTTTTCAAGTTTATTGAGAGATGATAAGATCGCTTGCTCGAAGGCAACAATTTGTCTCGGAATGTTTTGTGTTGGAGTGAACCTCGATTTGACTCTTAATCCAGTGGTTTCCTGACTTGACGTCATTTCGGCACCCGCGAAGAAGGCTTTTAACCTTATTTTGCGGCAAAAATCTAATGCCTCTAACTTAAGTTTGGTAAAATCAGTTCTTTTGTTAGGAACAAACTTGAGGCCCAGGCTCAAAACCATTTCTTCATCCTTCGTGAGTTGTTTATTTGAAAGATTAACTATAGTAGACTTTTCTAGTTCTTGTAAAACTTGTTGCGAGTTCGCATCTCCCATGGCTGCTTGAAGCAGACTCTTGATTGACCACCTTTCGTTAAAAAAGAAGATGCTGCTGGTGCCCCTCTTCTTTTGGAATTATTCTGCCTAGAATCTGAGGAGGAATCAGATGAGGTTGTGTCAGAGAATATATGGAACCTATTCCTTGGTCTACCTTGAAATGATGTTAGTGCTCCCCTTGACTCTCCTGAGGTGTAAAAGTCTTCTTTGAGGAAGGGATACACCTGTTCTAATTTAAACGATTTGGAGTCCCTGTCGAATTGGGCCGCTATAACATTAAAGGTGTTATCTTTGAAAAGTGCAATTTCTTTTTCGATCTTATTGAGAAGCACTTTTGCTTCAGCGGTGGTCTGGTATTCAGTGATAGTTTTAATAAGTTCCTCTATTTCTCTCTCTTCTTGGCTACAGATGCGTTGGGCTGTCTCTATAGTGTGCACCATTAAATCTCTGCTGCACTTGGTATTTATTTGACTGAAACCTTTTTTATATTCTGCGTCTTCGATAAAGATGACCGGAATGTTTTTGACCTGAAGGCCCCAAGGGATTGTCCCTGCTTTTAAATGTTTAAATAGAAAGTGGCCATGCAGTTCTGTTCGTATATGTTTTTTTGGAGACGGGTTAGTTTATCTGCCTCATTTTGCTGTTTGGCTGAGGTGCTAAGGGTTATAGTGGAAAATGGAGAGGACTCAATTAGATTTTGAATATGGCTTTCCGTGAAGGACAGCGTGTCTTTCTCTGCCATGCTATGCAGGAGAGATGTCCCCTGCTTGAGAATTAATCTTTGTGAATAGTAGTAAGGAGGGCACGTTGTGCCAATCCCTACCCACTCGGGTCACTACCCGCTCGTAAATTGAAGAAAGAAGGGGGGTTGGGCCCAGTGGAAAAGAGGGTAGGTCGGGCCACACTATAATGTAGAACAAGGGGGTTTACCTAAGCCTCTAATAAGGATTCAAACATGAATGCCTAAGTGGGGATAAACAAAACTTTATTGGTTTATCCCGACAACGATTTATGTCATTTTTCTTTGTGATTATTTTCACATTTTTTACATCAAGACAGAAAAAAAACGTAGTCAACTTCATGTAGTGCCATACAATTTTCAACACAGTGAGGAGCAAATCATAAATATTTACAATGAAAAAGACATGACAGTAAACATATGACTATACATACAAAAATAGTGTGTTCATAATTTTCAGGAATAAAACAAGTAACAGTTGCCAAAACTTAGTAAATACAAACTGAATCGTCAATGCAAATCCTGTAAAGGGGGAAAAAAGATTTCAAAGATATAACCCCAATTTCTATACAGTATCAAACTGTTCCTTTTTAGTTCAAGAAATAAATGCTGATTGACAAACGAATGTTGCTGGCATTAAATGTCATTAAAGGGTAATTGCCGACGCGTTTCGAGTCCACTGTCTGATTCACAGGACTCTCATCAGGGCAGGATGAGTCAAATCCATGGGAACTGTTTACAAAAAAAAGAAGTGGGGGGGAAGATTTTTAACAAAAGGGTCCTCAATCCATTTTAGTCTTTAAGTAAGTTGCTTCATTGTGATGCGGCGTACCTTATTTTTGTCGTAACCAAGGATGCGCTTGCCTTTAAAATGTCGTCAGTGCGGTGGATATCACACTGCAACAGAGTGAATTTTGGATCAGAATCGAAAAGGTTCCCAGTGTAAACCAACTCTTACTTATGTGGGGGGACACAAAGTTGTTGTTTACCTTCAACCTTCTTGCTCCGGCGGTGTGTCTGCCGTCGTGCTGGCGTGTGGAAAATTTCAGATCGGTTTACATCTCTGAAAAAATCAGGCGGGACATAAGTATTTTTGGTGTCTGCAAAGCGACTGAAACTTGTTGAAAAACAAGAGACTTACTCATAAGGAGAACCAGAAGGACGCGGAAATTAAGGCCGCTGCTGCTTCGGAGATCTTTGGTTCTATGGGGATTTAAAGGGTGGGAGAGAGTCACTCAAACTGGTCCCACATTGAATGACAAGAAGATGCCAACAGAACTACTTCAATGGCTTACCGTTGAAAGGCACGACTAACAGAGTTTGCCAGTTTTACTCTGCCACGGATACATGCAGGTCGCAGGATCCGCGGATATGCCATCAACTTCAAAATTCAAGTGTCGGTCATGTGATATTGGTCTGACCAATCAGAGCATCAGAAACCATGCAGTCAGTTGCAATGTATTGTGGGGTTTGCAGTGAGGCCAAGCGGTTGTTAAGATGCATGTGGCTCTCATGCCCTATTGACTTCACTCAGACAGTTAAGTCTTTTGTTGACACTATCAAATTTCATAAGGAGATATGCTTCTTTTCGCAAAAGCACAGTTTCAACGCTGGACTGGTGTTTGGGATCAATCCAAGCCAATACTGTCCATTTGAAATCGTTTTCACTATGGTTGTGATTCAGATAATGTTCAACCATCGGTGCGGACGAAACCTTTTTCTTTATTCAGGAACGGTGTTGTGTGATCCTTACATTAATGGATTGGCAAGTCTTTACAATGTACACTCTGTTGCATGGACACACCACGGCATAGACCACATTTTTGGTCTTATAATTTGTAAACACATCATGTTTGCATTTGACCCCATCGTGGTCAAAAATGTTACCTTCCAGCGTCGTGGAACAGGACACACAATTGCCACATTTATGATGCCCACATATGGGTTTTAAATTCCATTGAGCTATCAGATCGCTTTTCTGTTTGGGGATGTAGCTGTCCGCTCTTATTAGTTGTTGGCCTATGCTTGTGTTTTTCCGCATGGCGAAAATAGGTTTTTGTAGGGGATGTTCTAATGCTTCCTATAGATGCCAGTTTTTTAGAATGATGCGTTTAAATTGATTTGTGTGCCGACCGAAGGTCGTCACACAAACAAATTTTTCTAGCTCTCTTTTTTCTTTGACCTGGAGAAGATTTTCTCTCGGGATAAATGTGGCCCTCTTTTTTGAATGCTTTAATAGCTTTTTCGGATAGCCCAGTTTCGCCATTTCACTGCAAAACGTTGTTGCATTTGAATCGAAGTCTGACACATTTGTGCAGTTACGTCTTATCCTTAACAGTTGCCCAAAAGGCAAGTTCTCTTTCAAGCATTGTGGATGTGAGCTGGAGTAATGAAGAATGGTGTTTCTGTCTGTTTCTTTTTTGCATATGGTTGTTATCAGCGTTGATTCGCAAGTGCCTACTTTGACGTCTAGGAAAGTCATTTTGTTTTTACTGGATTCTAGCGAGAATTTGATGTCATTGTCCCGGGAATTCAGCCAACCATGGAACTGGTCGAGCTCTGTCTGGCTCCCCTGCCACAGGAGCCAGACGTCGTCGATGTATCTTAGCCATTGATTTATGTTGCCAACAAATGGGCTGTTGTTGTATATGAATCTTTCTTCATACTGTGCCATGTATTGCACTGCCATTTCCGGCGCATATGGGCAGCCCATGGCAGTCCCTTTGATTTGGACAAAGAACTCATTTTCAAATTTGAAATAGTTACTCCATAGAGTTATTTCCGCCAATGCCACAATAAATGAAGTGGGTACCCTGTGGGGTCTGTCGCGCTGATCCAGATATAATTCTAACACCTCTAGTGCCTCATCTTCAGGGATTTGAGTATAGAGTGAGGTGTCTGGTTGCGATTCTGCATTAGAGCCAGTCTCTAAATACATTGATTTCTTTTTAAAACCATTCATACTGCAGGTCAAATCGTACTTGAGGGACACGACTGACTTTATCACTAAAATAGAAGGGCAGTCATTTGACGAACAAACACAACTGATGGTCACACTCGATGTCGCCTCACTCTATACTCAAATCCCTCAAGAAGAGGTACTAGAGGTGTTAGAATTATATCTAGATCAGCGCGACAGACCCCACAGGGTACCCATTTCATTTATTGTGGCATTGGCGGAAATAACTGTACGGAGTAACTATTTCAAATTTGAAAATGAGTTCTTTGTCCAAATCAAAGGGGCTGCCATGGGCTGCCCATATGCGCCGGAAATGGCAGTGCTATACATGGCACAGTTTGAAGAAAGATTCATATACAACAACAACCCATTTGCTGGCAACATAAATCAATGGCTAAGATACATCGACGACATTTGGCTCCTGTGGCAGGGGAGCCAGACAGAGCTCGACCAGTTCCATGGTTGGCTGAATTCCCGGCACAATGACATCAAATTCTTGCTGGAATCCAGTAAAAACAAAATGACTTTCCTATACGTCAAAGTAGGCACTTGCGAATCAACGCTGATAACAACCATATACAAAAAAGAAACAGACAGAAACACCATTCTTCATTACTCCAGCTCACATCCACAATGCTTGAAAGAGAACTTGCCTTTTGGGCAACTGTTAAGGATAAGACGTAACTGCACAAATGTGTTAGACTTCGATTCAAATGCAACAACGTTTTGCAGTGAAATGGCAAAACGGGGCTATCCGAAAAAGCTATTAAAGCATTCAAAAAGAGGGCCAGATTTATACAGAGAGAAAATCTTCTCCAGGTCAAAGAAAAAAGTGAGCTAGAAAAATTGGTTTGTGTGACGACCATCGCTCGGCACACAAATCAATTTAAACGCATCATTCTAAAAAACTGGCATCTATTGGAAGCATTAGAACATCCCCTACAAAAACCTATTTTCGCCATGCGGAAAAACACAATCATAGGCCAACAACTAATAAGAGCGGACAGCTACATCCCCAAACAGAAAAGCGATCTGATAGCGCAATGGAATTTAAAACCCATATGTGGGCATCATAAATGTGGCAATTGTGTGTCCTGTTCCACGACGCTGGAAGGTAAAATTTTTGACCACGATGGGGTCAAATGGAAACATGATGTGTTTACAAATTGTAAGACCAAGAATGTGGTCTATGCCGTGGTGTGTCCATGCAACAGAGTGTACATTGGAAAGACTTGCCAATCCATTAATGTAAGGATCACACAACACCCTTCCCGAATAAAGAAAAAGGTTTCGTCCGCACCGATGGTTGAACATTATCTGAATCACAACCATAGTGAAAACGATTTCAAATGGACAGTAATGGCCTGGATTGATCCCAAACACCAGTCCAGCGTTGAAACTGTGCTTTTGCGAAAAGAAGCATATCTCATTATGAAATTTGATAGTGTCAACAAAGGACTTAACTCTCTGAGTGAAGTCAATAGGGCATGAGAGCCACATGCATCTTAACAACTGCTTGGGCTCACTACAAACCCCACAATACATTGCAACTGACTGCATGGTTTCTGATGGTCTGATTAGTCAGACCAATATCACATGACCGACACTTGAATTTTGAAGTTGATGGCATATCCGGGGATCCTGCGACCTGCATGTATCCGTGGCAGAGTGAAACTGGCAAACGCTGTTAGTCGTGCCTTTCAACGGTAAGCCATTGAAGTAGTTCTGTTGGCCTCTTCTTGTCATTCAATGTGGGACCAGTTTGACTTACTCTCTCCCGCCCTTTAAATCCCCATAGAACCGAAGATCTCCGAAGCAGCAGCGGCCTTAATTTCCGCGTCCTTCTGGTTCTCCTTATGAGTAAGTCTCTTGTTTTTCAACAAGTTTCAGTCGCTTTGCGGGCACCAAAAATACTTATGTCCCTCCTGATTTTTTCAGAGATGTAAACCGATCTGAAATTTTCCACACGCCAGCACGACGGCAGACACGCCGCCGGAGCAAGAAGTTGAAGGTAAACAACAACTTTGTGTCCCCCCACATAAGTAAGAGTTGGTTTACACTGGGAACCTTTTCGATTCTGATCCAAAATTCACTCTGTTGCAGTGTGATATCCACTGCACTGACAACATTTTAAAGGCAAGCGCATCCTTGGTTACGACAAAAATAAGGTACGCCGCATCACAATGATGAAACTTACTTAAAGACTAAAATGGATTGAGGACCCTTTTGTTAAAAATCTCCCCCCCCCACTTCTTTTTTTGTAAACAGTTCCCATGGATTTGACTCATCCTGCCTTGATGAGAGTCCTGTGAATCAGACAGTGGACTCGAAACGTGTCGGCAATTACCCTATAATGACATTTAATGCCAGCAACATTTGTTTGTCAATCAGCATTTATTTCTTGAACTAAAAAGGAACAGTTTGATACTGTATAGAAATTGGGGTGATATCTTTGAAATCTTTTTTTCCCCCTTTACAGGATTTGCATTGATGATTCAGTTTGTATTTACTAAGTTTTGGCAACTGTTACTTGTTTTGTTCCTGAAAATTATGAACACACTGTTTTTGTATGTGTAGTCATATGTTTACTGTCATGTCTTTTTCATTGTAAATATTTATGATTTGCTCCTCACTGTATTGAAAATTGTATGGCACTAGATGAAGTTGACTACGGTTTTTTCTGTCTTGATGTAAAAAATGTGAAAATAATCACAAAGAAAAATGACATAAATCGTTGTCGGGATAAACCAATAAAGTTTAGTTTATCCCCACTTAGGCATTCATTGTTTGAATCCTTATTAGAGGCTTAGGTAAACCCCCTTGTTCTACATTATAGTGTGGCCCGACCTACCCTCTTCCCCACTGGGCCCAACCCCCCCTTCTTTCTTCAATTTACGAGCGGGTAGTGACCCGAGTGGGTAGGGACTGGCACAACGTGCCCTCCTCAAGCGCATCCTTGGTTACAACAAAAATAAGGTACGCCGCATCACAATGATGCAACTTACTTAAAGAGTAAAATGGATTGAGAACCCTTTTGTTAAAAATCTTCCCCCCACTTCTTTTTTTGTAAACAGTTCCCATGGATTTGACTCATCCTGCCCTGATGAGAGTCCTGTGAATCAGACAGTGGACTCGAAACGCGTCGGCAATTACCCTTTAATGACATTTAATGCCAGCAACATTAGTTTGTCAATCAGCATTTATTTCTTGAACTAAAAAGGAACAGTTTGATACGGTATAGAAATTGGGGTGATATCTTTGAAATCTTTTTTTCCCCCTTTACAGGATTTGCATTGACGATTGAGTTTGTATTTACTAAGTTTTGGCAACTGTTACTTGTTTTATTCCTGAAAATTATGAACACACTGTTTTTGTATGTATAGTCATATGTTTACTGTCATGTCTTTTTCATTGTAAATATTTATGATTTGCTCCTCACTGTGTTGAAAATTGTATGGCACTACATGATGTTGACTACGGTTTTTTTCTGTCTTGATGTGAAAAATTTGAAAATAATCACAAAGAAAAATGACATAAATCGTTGTTGGGATAAACCAATAAAGTTTTGTTTATCCCCACTTAGGCATTCATTGTTTGAATCCTTATTAGAGGCTTAGGTAAACCCCCTTGTTCTACATTAGATCTGTAGGGCGGCAGGGCTACTACCTGGTGTCTGTCACCAAGATAGAAGACCAGCCAGTCCCGAGCCAGGCCAGCCACCCCGATTTCCTCCAGTCTACTGACCAGGATGGCATGGCTGACCGTATCGAACGTGGCCAACATGTCGAGCAGCACTAGAAAGGCTGCCCGGCCAAAGTCGACTCGCGAATGTAGATCGTTCAGACCCACCACCAATGCGGACTCAGTGCCATGAGCTGGCCTAAAGCCAAACTGAGCCACATCCAGGCAGCTATTAGACTCCATGAACCTGGACAGATGTTTGGTAACCAGCTTCTCCAAGATCTTAATGGGAAAAGGGAGCACGAAATAGGTCTATAATTCGCCGGGCAGGTGGGATCCAGTGTAGCCTTTTTCAGGAGAGGAGAGACCACAGCCATTTTCCAGCATTCCGGCACCATGGCGGTACTAAGAGACTGACAACAAATGGCATGAAGAGGGGTAAAAAGCTCTTCTTGAAACGTTTTTCAAAATTTGTGAGGAAGGTGGTCCAGGGGAAGACCCGGACGATATACCGTTTGCCAATGAGCAGAAATCTTCGAAGGAGGGGAGGGGACAACTGTCCAGCTGTGCCTGCCTTCTAACTTCCCCAACAATCCCAGAGGTGGATACAAGAGATGTGTCAGGCGGATGCTGGGGACAAGGAGTGGTGGGTCCACCAAGGTTTCTCAGAATAGAGGCGATCTTATCCTCGAATGCCTTTGCCAAAGAGTCGCATAGAGATTGTGAAGCCGGAATGTCATTAGTGGCACAGGCAGGCCGAGAGAGATCCTTGACGATTTTAAACAGGGTCTGAGATTTATTCCCTGCTCGCAACAGCGTTTCCTCGAGAAACCTGGCTTTGGCACACTTAATCTGAGCTTTATAGTCTGCCAAAGTCTGTTTAAAGACAGACTTATCAGATTCAAGTTACTGTTTTCTCCAGGCTCGTTCCGGCCGCTTACACCGGAGTTTCAGCTGGAGAAGATCTTGTGAGTACCAAGGCATGGCAAGTTTAAACTTGCCCCTAGCTTTCCGCAGAGGGGCCATAAGATCCAAAGAATCTGTGATTTT
Organism: Lissotriton vulgaris; assembly: GCF_964263255.1. Lineage (NCBI taxonomy): Eukaryota > Metazoa > Chordata > Amphibia > Caudata > Salamandridae > Lissotriton > Lissotriton vulgaris. The sequence goes on from NC_141689.1 coordinate 1,314,883,031, forward strand.
CCGACTAAGAATCTCGTAGCTCTCCTCCGCGCTTCCTCCTAAGGTGAATCCCTCTGGAAGCAGAGTTGGTAGGCTCGAGTGTTTTAAGAGCTTGGACTATTGCCTACTAAATTTGGTGGCGACTCCTGAGCTGCTACTCTTCAAGGCATGAGCAGGGAGAAAAAGTGAGAAGTGAACAAGAGCGTGATGCGTCCAGCATTGAGGGATAATGTCCCGGATCATAGCCTGACTAACATCCGCAAAGATCAGATCAAAGGCATGGCCCTTAAAATGGGTCTGGGAGAGCACCAGCTGCTGCAGATGAATATTGCAACAGGCCTGGACCAGGTCTTTATAGGCTGAGTCTGCAGAACCCTTCGGCCATAGGTTAAAATCTCCCAGCACCATAAATCTGGTGTGGGTATTCGAAAGATCATAAATAAGATCTACCAGCTCAGGTATGGCTGACAGAGCATTGGCCGGGGGCCTATAGCACAACAACCCAGAGTGCAGGACGCCTCCCTGTCCTTTTAAAGAAAAGGCCATTAGTTCACAGCCCGGGACTTCCCTGATCTCCAGCTGAGAAAGATCCAGTTCTTCCCTAAAGATGAAACCTATACCACCCCCTCTATTTCCTACACAAGGATTGTGCCTAATTTTATAGCCCGCAGGACAGGCTAAGCCCAGTTCCACCACGCTATCAGCTCTAGTCCAGGTCTCTGTCATGAAGAGCACGTCCAACTCATAAGACTCCACAAGGAATGCTATTTCCACATGATGCTTGCTAAGGGATCGAACGTTAAGCAAGCCACAGGATAGCGTCTCCAAACGTCTGGCCGTGGTAAGTGACCGACAGCTAACGTTGGGCCGTGAGTCAAGACTTATGAGCATGTCTCGTGAGTATACTAGGTGGTTAGGGGGCGGAGAGGCAGCATTACCCACGCCCGGTGCGACCTGTGTGCGAACTGGCACAAATGGGCTTACCTCTGGTGCACCTCGGGCGCGTGTCCGCTGCGCGCCGTCGCTGCGCGCCTGATGATTATACATCTTACATGACCATAAGCCCGGGAGTCTTCCGAGGGAACGACTAGTCCCACAACAAAGATGGCGCCCGTGAGTCAGCAGCACCTGATTCCCCCACCCAAGATGGCGGCCTGAATCGCCGCGATGCGGTAAATATCGGGACCTAAATCGCCCTAATTCCCACCAAATGCGGGGTGTCCAACGATTACAGTGCAAGGTAGGACCTAGTGCTAAATATCAACCCCAGGAAGTTTGGGTGGCGAGGGAGGGCTGGATCCAGGTATACTAGAAGTAGGGTAGTGAGTGATGCCAGGAAGTGAGAGGGAGCGATGGAAGGCCAAGATGTGGATATGTTAGAAACAGGGTAAAGAGCGTTGCCAGGAATTGAGGGTGGCGAGGGAGGGCTGGGTCCGGGTATGGTAGAAGCAGGGTAATGATACGCTAGGAAGTGAGGGGGAGCGAGGGGAGTGCTGGGTGTAGGTATGCGAGAAGCAGGGTAATTCCAGAGAGAGCATGGGTGGTGAGGAAGGGTTCGATGTGGGGACGCTAGAAGCAGGGTAATGAGCGATATGTGGAAGTGAGGGTGAACAATTGGGTATGCTAGAAGCAAGGTAATGGGTGATACCAGGAAGTTTGGGTGGGCTGGAGTTGAGTACCCTAAATATAGGGTAATGAGCGATGCCGACAGGTAAGGTTGAGGGGGATTGCAGGATCTGGGTACGCTAGAAGTTGGGTAATGAGGGATGCCAGGATACAGAGGGGTGAAGAAAGGGCTGAATCTGGGTATGAAGAAACATGGTAATGAGTGGTGCTAGGAAGTAAGGGTGGAAAGAGGAGAAATAAACCATGTAAGCTAGAAGTTGGGGGAATTAATGATTCTAGGAAGTGGGGTTCCGAAGGGAGGGCGAGATCCAGGTATGGCTAGACCTAGGGTAATGAACAATCCCGGGCAGTAAGGGTGGCAAGAGGAGGGTGGGACCTGGGTGTTCTAGAGTAGGGTAATAATACGCGGTGCAAGGAGGTAGAGGACGAGGGAAGGGTCGAACCGGTCTATGCTAGAAGCAGGGTAATGATGTCTAAAAAGTAAGGGTAGTGAGGGGATTGTTGTATCTGGGTATGCTAGAAGTAAGGTAATTTGGGATACCTTGAAGTAAGGTTAGCAAATAGGGTGTAACTCTAGTAATGCTATAAGCAAGGTAACTACCAATGCCAGGAAGTAGCGATGGCACCGGAAGGGCTGAATCACTCCTAGAACTAAGGTAAAGAGCAATGCCAGGAAGTAAGGGTGGTCAGAGGAAGGCTGTACCTGGGTATCCTCCAAGTTTTGTAGTGAGTGATTTCAGAAACTAAGCAGGACGAGATGAAGGCTAGATCTACGTTTGGTAGAAGCATGGCAATAAACTATAACATGAAGTAAAGGCAGTAAGGGAAGAGCTGAAGCTGGGTATGCTAGAAGCAAGGTAATGAGTGCCAGGAAGTAAGGGTGGTGATGGGAGGGCTGTATTTGGGTATGCTAGATGCATGGTAATGAGCAGTGCTAGAAAGTGAGGATGGTGAGGGGAGAGCTGGCTCCTGACATCCTAAAAGTAAAGTAATTAGCTTTGCCTTAAAAAGGAGTGGCAACAGAATGGTTTGATCCTGGGGTGCTAGAAGTAGGGTAAAGGACAATGCCAGGAAGTAAGGTGACAGGAAGGATTTACCCTGTATGCAAGAAGTTGGGTAGTTAGCAATGCCAGAAACTAAGGGTGACGAGATGAGGGTTGGATCTAAGTATGGTAGAAGCATACTAACGACTATGACAGGGGCTAAGGATGCAAGGGTAGGGCTGAACCTGGCTATGCCAGAAGCAGGGCTTTGTTCAATGCCAGGAAGTGAGAGTGGGCGAAAGCAAAACTGGATCTGGGTATGTTAGAAGCGGAGTGATGTGTGATGGCAGGAATTAAAATTGGGGAGGGCTTGATCTGGGTTTGCTGGAATCAGGGTTAAGAATGAGGCCAAGATGTAGGTTGGCAAGAGGAGGGCTCAACCATGCTATGCCAGAAGTACGGTAATGAGCGATGCCAGGAAGTAATGGTGGCAAAGGGAGGACAGAACACAGGTATGTATAAAGCAGGGTATTGATCATTGCCAGAATGACGGTGGGAAGGGGAGGTTCGATCTGGGGATGATACACAGGACCCTTGAGGCCAGTCCACCTCACCCATTGGTGCCTCCATTTTGCATTGCAAACTCACCAGGGATTTGCAATGCAGGATTTGCATGCACACCAGACAAAGGAGCATGTTTTCAAGGGCCTTGCGTCATGCTTGCACCTTGCAATGTGGTACATGCACAATGCAAAGCTCCAAGTCATGTTTTCAAAGCCACGTAAAGCCACTTTGCATATCTTTAAACAACTTCATAGATATTGAGTAGTGCAACGCAGCACAAATGCTGCAAAATCGGCCCCCAGTAACAAAACCAGCAGAGCCGACATAATGACTCATTCTTAAAAAAGCATAAATCATGGCAGAGTTCCTTGTAAACCCAGTAGTTTTCCTGCAACAATAAAAGTCTCCCACACAGCTCCCACGGTTTTTGACGCATTCACAGGTTTACAAGGACTTGTAATCCTGGGAATGCGTCAAAATCTTGCGCTGCCCCAGGGGAGGCATATTTAGGAGAAATATCTTTATTTCTCCTTGTTGTTTCCTCTTTCAAACTGTGCTTTATTCTGCAGCACATATAGAAAGAGGAAAAAGCCTCTCAATATTGTTTTGTACAGGAAGGTGCCCCTTCCTGCATAAAACAATCCTGTATGCAAAGGAGGCACCCTTGCACTATGGGGCAAGTATGCCTGCGTTGACGCTAGGCTGCCGAAATGGCGCCAGCGAAGGGGGAAAAGAAAGGAATGCACCATATTGGATAAATACCGTGCATTCTTGCCCTTTCCCTGTGATACAGGGCAGTGCAGCAAAGTAACATGGTGTGCTGCCCTGCGCCACCATTCCCATAAATATGTCCCTAAGCTCACAAACTTCATGGTATCTCTGATTCATACACAATCACTTTTAGCATGTGCTGCCTGCTTTGGGGCCACTGCAATTATGCAGCAATGGAGGACAACATAATGTTGCAGTGTTGACCAAATTAAGCAGCAAAAAAAGACTGCAGGGTTATGTAAGTACATTTTCTGATACTTTATTATTTTGACATTTTTACACATACTAACAGTCTCTGGAAAGCTTTCACCTCATTAATCCCAGTGTAACATGCAAATGCAGCGGTGAGAAAGGTGACCAGTCAACCTTTGCACACAGCCTTTCACTTCACAGCAACATAATTCACGTTGTTTAGTAACCTTTGATCCGCTTGAGCTACAAACAATTTTTTTGATAAAACCATCAGATTATGCAGTAGATGTATCATGTGGAAAAATATGGCAGAGCTATAATTATGTGGAAAACATCTGCAAACTAGGATATTTTACCATTCATGTTTGAACATCTAATGCTGGCCTTGTGCATGCTGTGTGAAGCACATAAAAAAAGTAGGACTACAGCTTTGCTTTGCTCGAGTGTCACAGAATGACAAGTGTTAATTAAATTTAACTAGTATGCACACACTGCCTCGGCTAACTAAAATGCTTTATGCCAGAACCTATCAACGTATTATGTTCCATGTCTGGTTTCCCAGCTGCTATAAGATGTGTACTGCAGTAAGACATCTAGGGGGTTTACTTGGCCATTGAAGTAGTCCCTGCTTTATTAGAGGGCGCAGGAACGGGCAGCTGAGCTCAATAGTTAGAATAGTGGCCTTTAAACCAGGATTTACTGGAGTCTTGCAATTTTTTTCTGCCTGAACTTGGGGGTCGATTAGGATCGCGGACGGAAACGTGTTCCGTCCGCCAAGGAAGGTGGCAAGATACTCCGGACCGGTCTGCCGATAAACCGCCATAGCGATTAGGATAATATATGAACGAAACTCCGATCGCGGCGGACAGAGCACACCAAACTCCATCCGCGGTGGTCGGAGTACACCTGAGACCGCCGCAAGCGGACGGAACCGAAGAAACACCGGCCGCCGCGTACGCACATGACTGCGTGAACATCCACATCTCCCGCTATACCTGCGTAGGCTCCGTGTCCGCGATTAGGATAGCTCCGCAAGTACCCCGGTAGGCACCGCAATCCACGTCCGCTGCGGTAACAATGCAACGAGAAACCGTGCATCACAGCGGAAGGCCAACACGAACAACATCCCTACCGTCAAACCAATGACAAACAGTGCGACGGAAGTAAATAGCAAACACAGGAAACAGAACTACCACCCACCTGAAACATCAAAACCAATCACAAGACACAATGACCCACCCCCAAGTACCACATAATGCACACCAGTCAACACACCCACTTAGCACCTGACTGCCAATAACCATTGAGACAGGACCAAGACACAGACCATAAAAGAACTCCCACCCACTCCTGAAATCCTCTGCATCACAGCATAGCTGCTAGCAAGAGACACAAGAGTACCTACAGCACACACCGATAGAATACACACAACCACCACCCAAACACACCCACAACACAAACACCCACCACACCATTCCTACACACCACACACCTGCACCCCCCAACTCACTCAAACCCACACCCTGAGCACCACACACCATGGCACCAAAAAAGAACCCCAAATTCACGGACACAGAGTTAAAGGTAATGGTGGATGAAATCATCCGTGTAGAACCCCACTTATTCAGGGCCTTAGTCCAGCAGACCACCATAGCCAGGAAAAATCACATGTGGGACAGGATAGTTACTAGGGTGAATGCGTCCGGGACCGTGCCGAGGACCAAGCAGGAGATAGTGGAGAAGTGTGGCTCACTGGTTAGAGCAGGCAGACCCTGAAGCAGAGGTCAGACCCGGGACCAGGGTTCAATTCCCGACACGGCAGGGTCTTGAGCTCAAATGTCCATGGACTCGATAATTCTCGCTTCGGTGCCTGACCTAATCATGGGTTCACACTCTGCAACTCTGGGCATTAAGCTTGCTTAATCTCCACAACGGCCCCCCCGCGGCGGGATGCCTGGCTTTCACCTTGGGGATGCCCTGTAGGGGCTATCTCACAGGGAAAAGCCAGGACGGGTTCCCAAGGCAAGCGCGGAGATACCCCTTCGGGGGTCGATTCAGGCGCTATATAAGAAACATAATAATAATAATAATAATACAGAGGCGGTGGCATGACCTCAAAACCCGTGTTAAAGCAATTCGTGCCAAAAACCATCTCCGGACACATCACACTGGCGGCGGAATCCCCCCGGAGCCCTTACCCTACACCGACTGGGAGGACAAGGTGCTGAGCATACTGCACCCAGAGACCCTTGATGGAATTGAGGAAGGAGAAGAGGCTGGTAAGTACAAACCAAGCACCACGAGCACAACGACATGGCGTGCTTCACACAACTCACAAGACACATCTCCCAGGCCCCAACCCATGCATGCAGTCCACATACTTACCAACGTCTAAACCACTCCAACAGGCCCCCATGTCCATAGGGAGGGCGGTGGTGGTGGGTGGGGTGTGTGAGAGGTCACTAGTACAACTCCCAACAGGCCTCCATGTCCATAGGGATGGCGGTGGTGGTGGGTGGGGTGTGTGAGAGGTCACTAGTACAACTCCCAACAGGCCTCCATGTCCATAGGGATGGCGGTGGTGGTGGGTGGGGTGTGTGAGAGGATGGCACTACAACTCCCAACAGGCCCCCATGTCCATAGGGATGGCGGTGGTGGTGGGTGGGGTGTGTGAGAGGTCACTAGTACAACTCCCAACAGGCCTCCATGTCCATAGGGAGGGCGGTGGTGGTGGGTGGGGTGTGCGCGACTGGACACTGAAATGTCATCAATTTGAAAATAACACGTAATGTCCACAGTACTGATCTGCACAATTTTATTTTCCAGGTGATCGTAATCTCACTGGTGGAACCACCATCTGGCCTCAAGACTCGCCTCACACAGGACTCTCTGGGGACGATTCCACAGCCAGCTCCGGTGCGGAGGATGGTGCGGGCCCAAGCAGGCTGCCAGGGCCATCTGGCTCCCAGGTGATTCCAGCCCCGACTACTACGGCCTGTGCAATTCCTGCTACACCGGCCACTGTGACCTGCACAATCACCACCACCACCACCACCGCCACCTCCACCACCACCAGTACCCCCACTCCTGCCTCTGCCACCCTGCCTAACCCACCGCACGACGCCGGGCCTGCGCCATCCCAGCCACGCAGGGAGAGTGTGCGGCAAACCAGAGAGCCGAGGCCACATCAGCCGGGCAGGAGTACTACGCAACGACGTGCAGAGGAAGGACACCCACCCAATCCCGTGGCACAGTCATTGGAAGCCCTAGCCAGGGTCCAGGCAAACTACGAGCATGGGCAGGCACAGGCAGATCGTGCCCACCAGGACTCAGTGGAGAACACCGACATGTTGCGGGCCATTGAGAGCCGGCTTGGCCAAATTGTTGACATCATGTCCCAGAACACAACCTTGTGGAGGGGATGGATAGCCCGCAACACCCCCACCCCCACCCCCCCTCAACCAACGCCACGGGGAGCAACACCACCGCCACCGCCACCTGCGCCCCTGGCGACGGATGTGGAACCTGAGCAGCCTGCGCCCCCAGCTGACTCCGTCCCGCCTCCAAGACGGAGGGGCCGTCCGAGGCTGGAAGTGGGCGAGAGCAGTGTGGATGCTCCTTCCACACGCTCCAAGAGGGGCCGTCAACGACTGAGACACTGCCAGAGCCAGCCATTCACCCAGCAAACTATCCTCTCCCACCTAGCCAATCATTGGCACAGGTCTGCTGGACTAGGCAGACACCACCCAATGTGGTGTCAGCACGGACATTTCATCTGCCATTACCTTCAACTCACACTCCCCCACCCCACACTTATTTGTAAATATGCACCAGTGCACAATCTGTAAATAAATACCACTTACTCACTCAATGATGTGTTGCCTCCATGTTTATTCACATGATTGTATCAGAAACAGACGTTACCAGGTTCAGGGATCCAAGTCGTACATAATCATGCCGCAGCGGGAGTGACCTAGGGAAAAACAGAGACAGCAAAGACACATCAGGAAACAGAATCACACTCATCACAACACACTGCAGTGCAACATTCCACAAACCACACTCATCACAAAATGATTGGATGAGAGGACACACATCATGGAGACTTGCATGTCCAAAGAAATAAACACACACACATGCATACATCACATAGCAGAACACACAGATGATGCACACCACAATGACACAACACCAGCAAGCATACACAGGGCATACACAACCAGCAGCAGAGGTGCTCACTCACATTCAAGGGAAGTAGCGATCAATGAGCTGACGCCTCTGGTCCACACCTTCCTCCTCACCACTATCCTCATCAGTCGACATCGAGGAACTTTTTTTTTTTTTGTGTAAGACCTTTATTTACACCATGTAGTTTACACAGCCATGAGCCTACAACCCGGGGGCCGGCTTGCAATGAAATAGTAAAGATCTAAAGAGAAGAAAAAAAAGGAAGTCATGATGAAAATCAATCGTATACACTAGTCGGAACCGCCCCTGGCACCCTTTGTAGATCTCGCAGCTAGCATTTCAACATGAGTCTTACATTTTGTTATTTTATAGATAGGAACAGTAAAAGAACTCAACTTTAAGACCTTACATCGAAATCACACATATCAGACTCAATGTTTACATTAGCAAATCTGGTTCTCTCCTTCGGACTGGTTAATATCCGCGCTTAGTCTGTACATAATACATAACCACCTTTTGATGTTATAGTATATGGTTTACCCTTCCATGTCCTCCTGCAATGAGTTAATATAGTCTGTTAGGAAGCACCAATAATCCTTTGGTCTAGATTTCGTTGGGAGGTTCTCCTCGTACGTCTGCAGCTTATCCCTACATATGAACATGTCATGGAGCCATGTGGATTTTTTGGGTACCTTTCAACTATGCCAGCATTGTGCCACCTGTCTTTTCGCTAGTAATAAGGATATAGTACAGAACTTGCGCTTTAATGCACGAAATTGTGGGACAATACCAAGGAGACAGATCTGTATTGTGCATTGTACCTCTTCCTCTAGCATGACAGTGAATGTGGATGTAACATCTACCCAGTACTCCGCTATCTTGGCGCAAGACCACGCTAGATGTGTAAAGTTCGCACCTTCCCTGTTGCATCTCTTACACCTATCCTCATCTTGTAGCCCAAATTTAAGAAGTTTTGTAGGGGTATAGTACGCCTGATGAATGAATTTGTAGTGTATAATTCTCAGATTTCCGTTGGGTGTGAGAATCTGCGTCAGGGCGCAGGTACTCTGCCAGTCCTCGTCTGTTAACGGAGTCTCCAGCTCCGCATCCCACCGCGCCTTGGCCTTTGTAGTGGGCCTCACCATCTCCGACTGTGCCGCCGTATACAATCTAGACACAAAGTGTGATAAGTTCTGTGTGGTAATTAGTAGCTGGAGTGGCGCTAAGCAATCTGGTTCTACAGGGAATGTTGGATAGTGTTCCTTTAATGCCCTCGTTAATCTATAATACGTGAAGCGGAACGGGGGGTCTTGTTTTGTATATATGTTAAGTGGTCAATGTCCAGGAAAGTGCCTTCTTTAAACACATCTCCCATCTTGTCAAGTCCAGCTCTTCTTAGCAAAGACATGCCTACCTGTTCACTAGTGACTGCCAGTGCCTGATGATGATGTAATGGCATCGCTGGTGCATATAACGGGGTTTTATGGGTTTTATGGGCTAGTTGTCCAAGTTTACGCCAGGCTTTGACTGTGGTATCTATGGTGTTGATGTCTTTCGCATGCAGTGGTGGTCTGGTGTGTGTGATTATCGCCGACAGGGGGATAGGGTCCGCATCTCCCTCTTCTATGGCTGTGTGGGTGAGGCACGGTATCTCATGATACCAATAAGCTACATATTGCACTTGGGCACAAAGGTAATATAGGAGAAAGTCCGGTACTCCAAAACCGCCTTGCGCATATGGGAGCGTTAATGTCTGGAGATCTATGCAGGCTTGCTTGCCGGCCCGTATCAGTGTCAGTACTAGTGACTTAATGCGGCGGAAAACTTCACCTGAAGGTGTGATGGGAATGTTATTAAAAAGATATAGTAATTTAGGTAAACATTCATTTTGACTATCGCAATCCTATCAGCTAGGGATAGAGGCAAATGAACCCAGCGCTGGACTTTATCCTCCAGTTTGGATATCACTACCCCATAGTTAGCGCGCATGACTTCCTCCGGGTCCCTGTGGAACATGACCCCCAGATAGCGAATCGGATCATGCTGCCACTCCAGCGGGTAGTCGATTTCAAAGGGAGTGGTAGTGTCTGTTAGGGGTATTATGGAAGATTTGGACCAGTTAATCGTCAATCCCGAGTGACCTCCGAATCAAATGTATTCTCTAAGCAAAGTATTTAGATGGATGCTGGGGTCGTGTACATACAGCAGCATATCGTCTGCGTACAGAGATATGTGTAGTGGCCTGGCAACAAACTGCAAAGCTGAAGACTTGTAATTTTGCCTCACTATGCATGCGAGGGGTTCTAACGCCAGCGCGAAAAGAAGGGGTGAAAGGGGACAACCCTGTCTCGTTCCACGCTCCACGTTAAAAGGGGCAGAGACATAGCCATTAATCCGGACATGGTTGGGTGTATAGTAGAGAGACCCATTGGACAAACCGTTTGGGAAAACCCATCCTGTGTAAAATGGCTATCATATAGCTCCATTCAATGGAGTCGAATGCCTTAGCGGCATCGAGCATTACTGCCACAGCTTTAACCGAGGGCTTAAGGTAGTGAGAAAGCGCAAAGAGGGATCTGGTGTTGTGGGAGGTTGATCTCGTGGGGATAAATCCCGACTGATCTGGGAGGACCAGATGGGTCATCAGAGGGGATAAACGTACCGCCAGCAGTTTTGCGAGTATTTTCGAGTCCACGTTAATGAGCGATAAGGGCCTGTAGGAGTCATATTCCTCAGGATCTTTGGACGGTTTTAGGAGAGCAATGACTAGTGCCTCGCGGAGAGTAGGGGGAAGTATGGAGTTCTCGAAGGAAGTGCCAAACATGTCTACCAAGTAAGGTGCAAGAATGTCTGCGAAGTGTTTGTAAAATTCATTGGTGTACCCATCGGGGCCCGGCGCCTTACCATTAGGTAGTGACTTAATCACTGCTGTCACCTCTTCTACTGTAATGGGCATTGCTAAGTGTTCCCTTTGTTCATCCGACAGCCAACCAATCGCTATATCCTGAAAATAATCATAAATCTCGCCTGCTGTTGCTGTGGGCTGTGATTTATATAGTGAGCTAAAGGACTCCACAAAGTTTTTTAGAATGTCTGCCGATTGCGTCTGCGTCTGACCCTCCTTCGACTTGACTCGAAGTATGGCCGAGTACCCCCTCCCTTCACATATCTTCACTGCCAACGTCCCCCCTGGCCTGCCTCCCTCCCCAAAGGTCCTGGCTATGTGTTTGTGATCTAAGTATTTGATTTCAGCTGCCATAAACTCGGCATGTTCAGTGTGCAGGTTGCGCAGTTCAGTTAGCAGCGAAACATCTTGTGTTTTCTCAAAAGTCAGTTCTATATCCCTTATACGAGTCTCGCAGCGTTGTAACTGATGCCTGATGTCTTTCAAGACCCCTATAGTGGTGCTAATGCAGACGCCTCGTATCGTGGCCTTTGAAAGCTTCCCTCAATATACCCGGATCCTCCACAGTTTGTGAATTTATGTGGAAATATTCCTTTATTTCCTTCGTTAAGGTGTCTGTATAGACAGAATCGGATAGAGCTTGTGAATTGAACCTCCACTGGAATGGAGGAGGTGTGTATTGTGGTATATTGATCTGTAACATGACGGGGTTGTGATCCGACAATGTGCGAGGTAGTACCTGTATCTTCTTAACCCACAGGGCGATATCATTCGTACCTAGCCAGTAGTCTAATCGGGACCAGCTATTGTGAGACGCTGTGATGTGGGTGGCCCCTGGTTCATCAGCATGTCTTAGTCTCCAAAGCTCCGCTAACGTCAGATCTTTCATCATGTGTCCCACCATTAACCTCGCCTGCTTATGTTGTTCTAACGAATTAGAGGAGCGATCCAGCCCGTCCAGTAATGTTACGTTCCAGTCCCCTCCACAAATTATGTGGGTGTTCGCATGCGGTTGCAAATGGCCCCAAATCTCCCTGAAGAACTCCGGAGCATCAGTATTGGGACCATAGACGTTAAGGAGTGTCACGTGTTGGCCTCGTAATGTGCCGGAAACCAACACGTATCTTCCATTGGGATCGTGTTTAACTTGCTGCAACTTGAAATGTACCCCTTTCCGAATCAATATAAGTACCCCTCGGGAATAAGAGGAATAGGAAGCCCTGTATGTCGATTCTGCCCACCTTGTTCCCAGATGTGTGTGTGTGTTAGGAGCTAGGTGAGATTCCTGTAAAAATGCAATATCTATCTCCCATCTGGTGAGGCTCGCAAAAATCTGCCTGATTTTCTGTGGTTGGGCGAATCCCCTTATGTTCCAAGTAAGGACGTTTAAGTGTGTTCTGCCTGCGTGTCTAGAACCTTGTGTCATCTGATAGCCTGCAGTGATCCATCCCTATGTAAACCACAACCAAAGGTGATGTCTGCATCGTTGCATTAGGAGTATTATGTCTAGCAATAGCAGTCTTCTGCCAGGGAGAACTCAGAAACTTGTCTAATTTCAATGTCCGTGGTCTTTCTAAACATTCAGGGAGGGCGAGGAACTTGCTGTTCATCAGGGTCCAAGAGCAGTTCAATGTTATTGCGCACAGCCGGGTTGTGGAGCATGCAGCAGGCAATCACGATCCTGCATACTTTGCCTGGTGAGTAAGGCAGGGCCCCTCCGGTCTTATCCAGGCACCGAAACCTAGACTTCAGCAGTCCAAAAGTACGTTCAACCACTCGACGTGTCCTTCCATGGGCATCATTGTATCGCATTTCACCCGCTGTAGTTGGATTACGTATGGGACTCAGCAGCCAAGGCCTGTTTGGGTAAGCCGAGTCACCTATGTTGGGGGAAGAGAGAGACAGAAACATCACTACCAGAATTGGTGGGCACACCATGCCACACAGATAGGACTCCTGTCACCACAGCATACTCACCAACAAGCCACGCTTGTGCCGGAAGCAGATTTGCCATCAGTTGGGGGACAATGCTGCTCCGCATGATGTGGGCGTCATGTGCAGAGCCAGGAAATCTTGCACACACATGTTGTCGGTCTGGCACACCACCTGCACGTTGAGGGAATGGAAGTGCTTCCGATTCCTATACACCTGCTCACGTGCCCGTGGTGGAATGAGAGTGATATGTGTGCCATCAATGGAACCCACTACGTGTGGTATCTGACCCAGTGCATAGAAGTCTGCTTTGACCGCTGCCAACTCTGCCGGCTGTGGGAAATGTATGTAGTCATCCTTGTACAGCATCATGGCTTTCAGAACATCCCGAAGTACCATGCTGAACATGGACTGTGACATCCCCCCGGCATGTCCAACTGTGTACTGAAAGGTGCCTGTAGCAAAAAAGTGTAGTGCCGCCATCACCTTTGCTGTGGGTGTAATGGAACCTGGATAGATTCTTCGCGGCTGCAGGTGAGGAGACAATTGGTCTACAAGCTCCATCAATCGACGTCGATCCAGCCGGAATTTCCTGATCACCTCCTCGTCAACCATATCCTCCAGCACAGTGTATGGGCGATGGACATTTGGAGCCCTCCTGTGTGGGAGTAGATGGAATGGAAGTCAATTCACAAACAACGCATGGCTGTACAACTCAATCACATGTCAACGAACTGTCCCAACAAGTAAAATGTAGTGTATAATTGTCATATGTGTGACATCTCTGATTGTCACTACAACATGGATTGCCGTAGCAACAATGTGCAGCCACTAGCAACATGATGTGTCTCAACATGTGCAATGCAACTTAGTCTCAGGTCAACATTACTGCCAACCAGACATGTGACATGACCCAAATGTGTAGGAGCCACATCACAGACACACATGCAAGTGCATGCACACAAACGATAAAGATACACACACACCATCTCATCATGCACTAATGGCAACACCAATAATGGTGGGCATACGTACATGACATGCATGGTGACACAATAGGCAACACACATGCACTGAACACATGTGTACCCCCACCATAGTCATTACCTCACATATACCACACACTGACAACTGAATCAGAATGTGCCGATACATCCGGGATGTACTGTGTAGATGTGAAGAACTAGAAACGTGTGTATGGAAATACCCGACGTCGACAAGCACATGTGTTGCACATTGTTTGCACACCGATGGGCATAGTATGGACACACATGGAATAGAGCATGACATATGAAGTCACGCAATCACGCACACAACCGTCATAACGCAACTGCAGACAATACAACACGGTGCATCGTCTGAAAAGATATAATCATTGGCGCCGCCATGGGGGTGCACTGCTTCCGCTGTTTACGAATGGGCATACGCGGGCCGCGTTCCCTCTTCCCATTGGCTGCATGTGCACGGACCGTCACGGTAACACATCGGCAACCGCATGTGCTAGCCTCCGGGACGGATGCTTCACTTTCAAAAATGTTCGATCACTGTCGCCAACATGGCGGGGCACGTACTTGGCGGGGGAGGTGCAGGCCAACACATCCTTTAGCTGATGTCAATGGACATGGCAGGTCATGACCCCCCTTACAGTCACATTGCATCATCCACCGTACACCGGCCGGCCCAGGACCGGCGTGCCGGCCATGTAAACCACCGCCGTGCCAGGCCCCGTCCACTACCGCCGTGCCAGGGCCGGCCCAGGACCGGCGTGCCGGCCATGTCAACCACCGCCGTGCCAGGCCCTGTCCACTACCGCCATGCCAGGCCCCATCCAATACCGCCGTGCCAGGGCCGGCCCAGGACCGGCGTGCCGGCCATGTCAACCACCGCCGTGCCAGGCCCCGTCCACTACCGCCGTGCAGGCCATGTCGATGTTGGTGGGTGACATGGCCGGCACGCCGGTCCTGGGCCGGCCCTGGCACAGCGGTAGTGGACGGGGCCTGGCACGGCGGTAGTGGATGGGGCCTGGCACGGCGGTAGTGGACGGGGCCTGGCACAGCGGTCCTGGGCCGGCCCTGGCACGGCGGTAGTGGACGGGGCCTGGCACGGTGGTCCTGGGCCGGCCCTGGCACAGCGGTAGTGGACGGGGCCTGGCACGGCGGTGGTTGACATGGCCGGCACGCCGGTCCTGGGCCGGGCTGGGACGGCCGGTGTACGGTGGATGATGCAATGTGACTGTAAGGCGGGGTCATGACCTGCCGTGTCCATTGACATCAGCTAAAGGATGTGTTGGCCTGCACCTCCCCCTCCGAATACGTGCCCCGCCATGTTGGCGCCAGTGAATGAACATTGTAGCAAGAGAAGCATCCGTCCCGGAAGCTTCCACATGCGGGTGCCGGTGTGTGACCGTGACGGTCTGTGCACGTGCAGCCAATGAGAAGTGGGAACAAGGCCCGCGTATGCCCAATCGAATGTAGCGGATGCTGTGCACTGCAACACCAAGGCCAGTCATTGGCCCTTTTCCAAACACACATCCAGGGCTGACCAATGGCTGGCGACGTATGCCACTGACATTGCCTCAGGGTCCTATATATGTGTGATTTGCAAAAGCACACATTCAACGATGACCACCGACTGCTGCCTGTGACCATCACCTCGACCTGCTGCTGCGGAGCTGACCACCGACTGCTGCCTGTGACCATTACCTCGACCTGCTGCTGCAGAGCTGACCACCGACTGCTGCCTGTGACCATCACCTCGACCTGCTGCTGCGGAGCTGACCACCGACTGCTGCCTGTGACCATCACCTCGACCTGCTGCTGCGGAGCTGACCACCGACTGCTGCCTGTGACCATCACCTCGACCTGTTGCTGCGGAGCTGACCACCGACTGCTGCTCTTGTGCCATACTCCGTGAACTTGCCAATGTCGAGAGTCAAAGAGATCCGGTCTCGTCCCTTCACCGCCGCAGAGCTGGATGTCCTCGTGGACGGTGTGCTCCGCAACTTCGGACGGCTGTACGGCGCCCCTGGACAGGTGGTAAGTGCAGTGGGGGACATGTTGGTGTGCCTGAGGTGGTCAATTACACCTGGCCTCTGCAATCTTGGCGGTGTGCTGTGGGCCCAACACGATTGTCGGAATGTGCATGGCTGCTGAGAGATACGTGTTTCCCCTATCTGTGTGACTGGCCAACTGTCCACTGACTTGCACCCTTTTGTCTCCCATCATGGTAGGTGAAGCTGCATCTTCGCAAGGACGTGTGGAGGAGCATTGCACGTGATGTACGGGCAGTGGGGGTGTCCAATAGACGACATACACACTGCCACAAACGCTGGGACGACATTTCCAGGCTGAGCAAGAATGTAGCGGAAGTGACACTAGGGATGATTCCAAGAACACCACGTCTGGCCCGACGCTCAATGACCCCTCTCATGCACCGTATCATTGCTGTGACGCATCCTGACCTGTCCGACCGGCTGCGTGTGGATCAACAGCAAAGTTACGGTAAGCATACTGTTTGTGTATGTTGCATGGGAGTGCAATGCATGTATTGTTGCCCAGACACATTAGTGACCAGTGTAGCGTATGTATCGTTGCAATGGCATGTGGGTGCCATTGGCGGAGTCAAATGTCACTTCCAGGTCCGGCATGTTGACACGCCACTCGCTAAGCAGTTGAGTGTTGACGCACATGCTGTAGTGGTCCGTCGCCCCATGGCAAGACATGTGTGCAGATGTACGTGCTCCTGCCCTGTCCGCATGCTGTACAGGTTTCACGGCCAACAGCGCTTATTTCATGTGAGACTCGCATGTGGAGACAACATCGTCCTCATCTTCCGACAGTGTTGGTGAGTCTGCACTGTTGTCACAGACTGGGAGTGGCCAATCAACACCTTCGGTCGGGACACAGCACACAGGGCCCACACTGCCGCCAACTGCACCATGTACTGTTCGTGCACGCAGGAGTAGGGGGAGCAGAGTGGCGTTCGGTGTCGGCACCGCTGCCCCAGCCTCGGGGAGCCAAAATGCACTTTGTGCTGAGGCTGTTGATCTGCTGCGACAGCTGTGTGTGGGGCAGACCAATATGATAAATGCATTCCAAGACCATGATAGGAAGTTCGGGCAGGTGGTGGCATTCATGGAAGGGATGCATGGCAATCTTGCTGGTCTACACAGGACAGTTCAGTCATTGGCTAGCAGTGTGTCGTCTGCCATTGTACAGTCTTATGGACTGGGTGCTACTTCTGTTTCCCCATCTACCACACTGGATGTCTCTGGGGGGAGTGAATATTCTGACCAGGACTCAAATATAGGTTATTGCACTAGAAGCAGCGTCAGCCAGCACGTCAGGGCACGGAGGGCTCAGACACCATCCCCTAGGTCAGCAAAATCTGTTCACAAAGACAACGTCAGATACACTGGAGTACACACATGGGATCCACAAGTGGTGTTGGGGGAAATGCCTTCACATGCTACACAGGCATCCCACACAAAAGGTACTCCCAAGGCAAGGGTTACTCCCAGTTCCATGGACACTACCTTGGACAAGGACAGTCAGAAGACAAAGGCACCTCTGGAGAGCAGGGACACTCCCAAGGACAGGGACACTAGTAAGGAAGGGGCCACTCCCAAGGGCAGGGTCAAGGACAGTCAGAAGACAAAGGCACCTCATAAGAGCAGGGACACTCCCAAGGACAGGGACACTAGTAAGGAAGGGGCAACTCCCAAGGGCAGGGACAAGGACAGTCAGAAGACAAAGGCACCTCTGGAGAGCAGGGACACTCCCAAGGACAGGGACACTAGTAAGGAAGGGGCCACTCCCAAGGGCAGGGACAAGGACAGTCAGAAGACAAAGGCACCTCATAAGAGCAGGGACACTCCCAAACACAGGGACACTAGGAAGGAAGGAGCCACTCCCAAGGGCAGGGACAAGGACAGTCAGAAGACAAAGGCACCTCATAAGAGCAGGGACACTCCCAAGGACAGGGACACTAGTAAGGAGGGAGCCACTCCCAAGGGCATGGACACTAGTAAGGAAGGAGCCACTCCCAAGGGCAGGGACACTAGTAAGGAAGGAGCCACTTCCAAGGGCAGGGACACTAGTAAGGAAGGAGCCACTCCCAAGGGCAGGGACAAGGTCAAGTCAAAAGACAAAGGCACCTAAGAAGAGCAGGGACACTCCCAAGGGCATGGGCACACACAGGGAGAAGGTGTGTTTTGGAGACAGGTACAGCAGAGACGACAAGTCTGCTGCCAGGAACAGGGCACCATCCAGGGAACAGGGAAAGTCCAGAGACAACATTCCTCCTACGGAAAGGGAACATCCAAGGGACAAGGCTTCTCCCATGGACACTGGCGCTGTCAAGGACAGGCATACATCTCCCCTTGCTGCACTAAGGCTGATGTTGTTGAGGGAACGGAATACAGATGTCTCCGCGGTGGAGTCATCCCTTACCTCCACTCCCATCAGGGCCCGTCAGGAGCAGAGGAAGGTGGGCCCTGTTGTAGCATCCCCCACGACACATGTTGCAGAGGCCAGAAGGCAGCCACACAGCAAACGACAAGCATGCTCCAGCACGTCCCCAGAGAGCATACCCCCGGCAGCAGACGCACCACCCATGGTGGGTGATATTTCATTTCCATCCGAACAACTTGCCAGTCCTGTCCTGTCCAGGGTGCACTCACATATCCCCAAGAGACGTAGACACATACCATTGACACATGCCCACCCAGATGTCGGTCAAGTCCAACTATCACCAGCTCCCAGATCCACCCTGCCTCCTGGCCCATACAGCCCTGTGGCTCATCATTTCAGTGGTCCCAGTGGCGCAGCTGCAGTTGACTCGCATGTGTCAGATAGTGGTACTGTGTCTGTTGTTTGCTGTCATGCATCATGTAGTAGCACTGTATCAGTTGTGCCCTCTCCTGTTTCTGGTGCTGGCAGTGTGTCTGGGTCTGTGGCGCATGTATCAGTCACTCGAGCTGTGGCTGTGTCTCACACTCCTGTATCAGGTGCTGGCAGTGTGTCTGGGTCTGTGGCGCATGTGTCAGTCACTCGAGCTGTGGCTGTGTCTCACACTCCTGTATCAGGTGCTGGCAGTGTGTCTCGGTCTGTGGCGCATGTGTCAGTCACTTGAGCTGTGGCTGTGTCTCACACTCCTGTATCAGGTGCTGGCAGTGTATCTGGGTCTGTGGCGCATGTGTCAGTCACTCGAGCTGTGGCTGTGTGTCACACTCCTGTATCTGGTGCTGGCAGTGTGTCTGGGTCTGTAGCTCACGTGTCAGTCACTCGAGCTGAGGCTGTGTCTCACACTCCAGTTTCTGGTGCTGGCAGTCTGCCCGATGCAGGTACTTCACGCAATCCACATGATAGTGTGATGTGAGGTGCTGTTCACTTCACTCACATGTCATAGCACATGGTGTGTACATTGTCCATTGTGTACAGACTTCCACTGTTGTGGTCCTTGGGACGGGTTGCTTGGAATACGTACTTGTGCTGCCTCTGATGGACCTGTTCAGTGCAATGGACTGTTGATGCACTTAGTCCCTCTCATGTACTGCCTGAGATGTACCTGCTCTGGTGTCCACAATGCCCTGTTGGTGTTCTGATACTGCAGTCTGCCCTCTCATGTACTGCCTCTGATGTACCTGCTCTGATGTCGACTATGCCCTGTTGGTGTTCTGATACTGCAGTCTGCCCTCTCATGTACTGCCTCTGATGTACCTGCTCTGGTGTCCACAATGCCCTGTTGGTGTTCTGATACTGCAGTCTGTCCTCTCATGTACTGCCTGTGATGTACCTGCTCTGGTGTCCACAATGCCCTGTTGGTGTTCTGATACTGCAGTCTGCCCTCTCATGTACTGCCTCTGATGGACCTGTTCAGTGCAATGGACTGTTGATGCACTTAGCCCCTCTCATGTACTGCCTCTGATGTACCTGCTCTGATGTCGACTATGCCCTGTTGGTATTCTGATACTGCAGTCTTCCCTCTCATGTACTGCCTCTGATGGGCCTGTTCAGTGCAATGGACTGTTGATGCACTTAGCCCCTCTCATGTACTGCCTGTGATGTACCTGCTCTGGTGTCGACTATGCCCTGTTGGTGTTCTGATACTGCAGTCTGCCCTCTCATGTACTGCCTCTGATGTACCTGCTCTGATGTCGACTATGCCCTGTTGGTGTTCTGATACTGCAGTCTGCCCTCTCACGTACTGCCTCTGATGTACCTGCTCTGGTGTCCACAATGCCCTGTTGGTGTTCTGATACTGCAGTCTGCCCTCTCATGTACTGCCTCTGATGAACCTGTTCAGTGCAATGGACTGTTGATGCACTTAGTCCCTCTCATGTACTGCCTGTGATGTACCTGCTCTGGTGTCCACAATGCCCTGTTGGTGTTCTGATACTGCAGTCTGCCCTCCCATGTACTGCCTCTGATGTACCTGCTCTGATGTCGACTATGCCCTGTTGGTGTTCTGATACTGCAGTCTGCCCTCTCATGTACTGCCTCTGATGTACCTGCTCTGGTGTCCACAATGCCCTGTTGGTGTTCTGATACTGCAGTCTGCCCTCTCATGTACTGCCTGTGATGTACCTGCTCTGGTGTCCACAATGCCCTGTTGGTGTATTGATACTGTAGTCTGCCCTCTCATGTACTGCCTCTGATGGACCTGTTCAGTGCAATGGACTGTTGATGCACTTAGCCCCTCTCATGTACTGCCTCTGATGTACCTGCTCTGATGTCGACTATGCCCTGTTGGTGTTCTGATACTGCAGTCTTCCCTCTCATGTACTGCCTCTGATGGACCTGTTCAGTGGAAGGGACTGTTGATGCGCTTAGCCCCTCTCATGTACTGCCTCTGATGTACCTGCTCTGGTGTCGACTATGCCCTGTTGGTGTTCTGATACTGCAGTCTGGCCTCTCATGTACTGCCTGTGATGTACCTGCTCTGGTGTCCACAATGCCCTGTTGGTGTTCTGATACTGCAGTCTGCCCTCTCATGTACTGCCTCTGATGGACCTGTTCAGTGCAATGGACTGTTGATGCACTTAGCCCCTCTCATGTACTGCCTCTGATGTACCTGCTCTGATGTCGACTATGCCCTGTTGGTGTTCTGATACTGCAGTCTGCCCTCTCATGTACTGCCTCTGATGGACCTGTTCAGTGCAATGGACTGTTGATGCACTTAGCCCCTCTCATGTACTGCCTCTGATGTACCTGCTCTGGTGTCGACTATGCCTGTTGGTGTTCTGATACTGCAGTCTGCCCTCTCATGTACTGCCTGTGATGTACCTGCTCTGGTGTCCACAATGCCCTGTTGGTGTTCTGATACTGCAGTCTGCCCTCTCATGTACTGCCTCTGATGGACCTGTTCATGCAATGAACTGTTGATGCACTTAGCCCCTCTCATGTACTGCCTCTGATGTACCTGCTCTGATGTCGACTATGCCCTGTTGGTGTTCTGATACTGCAGTCTGCCCTCTCATGTACTGCCTTTGATGTACCTGCTCTGATGTCGACTATGCCCTGTTGGTGTTCTGATACTGCAGTCTGCCCTCTCATGTACTGCCTGTGATGTACCTGCTCTGGTGTCCACAATGCCCTGTTGGTGTTCTGATACTGCAGTCTGCCCTCTCATGTACTGCCTCTGATGGACCTGTTCAGTGCAATGGACTGTTGATGCACTTAGCCCCTCTCATGTACTGCCTCTGATGTACCTGCTCTGATGTCGACTATGCCCTGTTGGTGTTCTGATACTGCAGTCTGCCCTCTCATGTACTGCCTCTGATGGACCTGTTCAGTGCAATGGACTGTTGATGCACTTAGCCCCTCTCATGTACTGCCTCTGATGTACCTGCTCTGATGTCGACTATGCCCTGTTGGTGTTCTGATACTGCAGTCTTCCCTCTCATGTACTGCCTCTGATGGACCTGTTCAGTGGAAGGGACTGTTGATGCACTTAGCCCCTCTCTTGTACTGCCTCTGATGTACCTGCTCTGGTGTCGACTATGCCTGTTGGTGTTCTGATACTGCAGTCTGCCCTCTCATGTACTGCCTGTGATGTACCTGCTCTGGTGTCCACAATGCCCTGTTGGTGTTCTGATACTGCAGTCTGTCCTCTCATGTACTGCCTGTGATGTACCTGCTCTGGTGTCCACAATGCCCTGTTGGTGTTCTGATACTGCAGTCTGCCCTCTCATGTACTGCCTCTGATGTACCTGCTCTGATGTCGACTATGCCCTGTTGGTGTTCTGATACTGCAGTCTGCCCTCTCATGTACTGCCTTTGATGTACCTGCTCTGGTGTCCACAATGCCCTGTTGGTGTTCTGATACTGCAGTCTGCCCTCTCATGTACTGCCTCTGATGGACCTGTTCAGTGCAATGGACTGTTGATGCACTTAGCCCCTCTCATGTACTGCCTCTGATGTACCTGCTCTGATGTCAACTATGCCCTGTTGGTGTTCTGATACTGCAGTTTGCCCTCTCATGTACTGCCTCTGATGTACCTGCTCTGATGTCGACTATGCCCTGTTGGTATTCTGATACTGCAGTCTTCCCTCTCATGTACTGCCTCTGATGGGCCTGTTCAGTGCAATGGACTGTTGATGCACTTAGCCCCTCTCATGTACTGCCTGTGATGTACCTGCTCTGGTGTCGACTATGCCCTGTTGGTGTTCTGATACTGCAGTCTGCCCTCTCATGTACTGCCTCTGATGTACCTGCTCTTATGTCGACTATGCCCTGTTGGTGTTCTGATACTGCAGTCTGCCCTCTCACGTACTGCCTCTGATGTACCTGCTCTGGTGTCCACAATGCCCTGTTGGTGTTCTGATACTGCAGTCTGCCCTCTCATGTACTGCCTCTGATGAACCTGTTCAGTGCAATGGACTGTTGATGCACTTAGTCCCTCTCATGTACTGCCTGTGATGTACCTGCTCTGGTGTCCACAATGCCCTGTTGGTGTTCTGATACTGCAGTCTGCCCTCCCATGTACTGCCTCTGATGTACCTGCTCTGATGTCGACTATGCCCTGTTGGTGTTCTGATACTGCAGTCTGCCCTCTCATGTACTGCCTGTGATGTACCTGCTCTGGTGTCCACAATGCCTTTTGGTGTTCTGATACTGCAGTCTGCCCTCTCATGTACTGCCTCTGATGGACCTGTTCAGTGCAATGGACTGTTGATGCACTTAGCCCCTCTCATGTACTGCCTCTGATGTACCTGCTCTGATGTCGACTATGCCCTGTTGGTGTTCTGATAGTGCAGTCTGCCCTCTCATGTACTGCCTCTGATGTACCTGCTCTGATGTCGACTAAGCCCTGTTGGTGTTCTGATACTGCAGTCTGCCCTCTCATGTACTGCCTGTGATGTACCTGCTCTGGTGTCCACAATGCCCTGTTGGTGTTCTGATACTGCAGTCTGCCCTCTCATGTACTGCCTCTGATGGACCTGTTCAGTGCAATAGACTGTTGATGCACTTAGCCCCTCTCATGTACTGCCTCTGATGTACCTGCTCTGATGTCGACTATGCCCTGTAGGTGTTCTGATACTGCAGTCTGCCCTCTCATGTACTGCCTCTGTTGTACCAGCTGTGGTGGCCACCATGCCCATGCTCATGCATACACTGTGATTATACCCCGATTATGTGTAATAAAGCAAGTCAATCATGTGTCGTGCTTTGTTGGAGTTATTCCTGCGTGTGTGATACAGGTGTGTTTTTGTATTTGCTTCAAATCAGTGGGTTCAGATACCTGACACTCCCCCTCCCGACGTCACGACCCTTGCAGGTACTCCCCTCCAGACAGCGAATGGTTTATAGCGTACCTGCGTCGTCCTCAGTAGTTGGCCAAGACTAAGACGTGGTGGATCGCGAAGAGTATCGGGTAAGCGTGTAGTGCTGGGTCCATGTCGGCGAGCAGCTCGCGGTGGGTATGTTCGCTGTGGGGCATCCGCAGTGTTCAGGCAGGTTGTTTTTCCGCAGCGCTTTTATGTGCATTTTCCGCCATCTTGATTTGGGGGACGGTCCTAGACGTCAGTCCGTACGGCGGAGTCTCTGGATTGGTTACGTCCACCGCGTGGTCGGGTGTAGATGGCCCGTGGAGCGTGCTCTTTCGTCGCGGCTGGAATTTGGACAATCTTTCCTATCCTGATATGGCAGACGGAGTGACCGCGACAGGCGGACGCAGATAAGGCATGTTCCGCATACTCCAGGGCTGCGGAGGCACTTCCGTCCACCATCCTAATGAGCCCCTTAGTTCTGGAACAATTAAAAATTGAGCAGCTCCCATTCTGTAGATACTAGTGCAAAATGATCAATATTTTCTAGCAAATTCATGTTAACTTTTATTTACCATTCCCTTCTTTATTTGAAAGATTTCTCAGATCGTGCTGTTGCAGACACTCACTAGAAACCGGAGAAGGGTGTTTCTGTTCTCAAACCAGAAAGACGGGCCATCATCAGACCACGGCACTGCAAGGCCAGAGAGGGATCAGGTTTACTGCTAGATCGGAGGCAAATGTTAGGGTTTGTGCACAGCAAAGAGCATGCCCCCTCTCATTGCACTAGTGGTCTCTGTAATAGCTCTCTTTAAACACACTATTGAAAGCCTTTCTTGTTATCTCATTATCTCAGCCCCTCCTTAAGACTTCTGTGGATGTTGCTCAATGTATTCACAAGTTTGGACATTGCTGTCTTGTTTGCACATTGGACTTTGCTTTTACCAAGGCTTATTTAGAGCACTCCTTCCTAGGCCATGTGTTACTTCAACTCATTAGCATAATAACTGAAGCTCTGCACACCTGCTTGTGAGAACCACACCCAGTTCTTCGAACCACACCCAGCTCTTCGACCACACCCAGCCCTGTCTATAAAAGGCAGCCCCTGAGCCTAACCCAGTACTTGTGCTCGTCTACCTCCCACTTACCTGAGAACAGATTCTTCGGCGCTGGCACTCCTGCTCTCTCCAGACCTTCATTGACTTCCACGGGCACGGCTGCTGGCTCTTCCTTCTTCCGGTTTCCAGCTCCTTCTTGCCTCAGCCCCTCTTCTGTCCACTGCAGTCGACCTGCAAAAGAGAAAGAGGACAAGGTTAGACTGATCAGTATCCCTTTTCAGCAACAAGTGCAAAACTTTTTATTACCTGAAAGAACTTTGACGGCAATTTCTGGATTCATGTAAAAACAATTTGGAACAAGATATCTCCCACAAACTTTGTGGTTCAAACCCTTTGTTACAAGAATACTTTGTGGAACTTTGTGAAATATACATTGATTTACATGGAACTTTTAAGAATCAAACACAGGAAACCATTGACAGCCAGGCAAACAGTAAATCAAGGACTTTCACACATTACCTGCTGTATTTTGATGTAAAAGTACAGTATTTGTTTTATAAAAAGTCTGGAAATGTGTGGAAAGTGAGTTTGATATTAAGAATTTAGGCTTTAGTTATATTAAGGTGAATGTTAGATGTTGGTAATTCTGATAATGATATTCGTTTGATTTTACAGAAGTTTTGCAGTAATAGAAAGCACATCCCAGAACAGTAACACATTCCATACCTGGAAGCTAGAGACCAGGATTCAAGAGGTACTTTTAGAAGAGAATTTCTAATAGATTAAGGGTTAGTCAGGAACACATGTAGGGATAAGTTGCACTTATCTGTTCTTTGATTATGTTTCATTAGGCACCAGTTTCTACAGAAGTCAGAGAGGGCCGCAGATTTTAGCAGCACTTCAACAGTGGAAACGCAAGATCGGTGTTGTCTTTTTTTATTTTATCCAACTCCCCCCTTCCCTTGAGCTTCTGGTTCTTAGTGCACTGTTAAAAACTAGTGTGCTGGAACAAGCAGTTTCAGGGTGGGGTCGGGTGAGGTTGGACTGTCTTCAACCTCCATCAGAACTGAACAGAAACTCAGGTGAGCTGGGCTTTGACAGCAAATCAGTGTCACGGCATAGGCCGCAAAGCACAGTTGTCACAGAATCTCGGAAGTAGGGGTGCTTCCTAAATCTCTTCCTCCTACCACATAAATTGCTGCTTACGCAGAAGCTTCGCAGTATTCGACTATCTTCAATTCAACATCAAGTTTTGAAGAGGTAAAGAGCCTCAGCCAGATTCTGAGACTATCAAATGTACTCCCTCACATTTATTGGGTCCTGCTCATTGATACAAACAATGTAGCATTTAATTCCCCCATTATTCCATTGCATAAATGCATGTAAAAATATTTTTCAAGTAAATGCCTTAAGTGTGGGCGGACACATTTTAATTTACACCTTGCTTTTCATTGTCAAATGGCTAATATTCAATATTGTTCTTACCGTGGGATTAAAAAATGACATGGACTCTATCTTAAATTGTCTTGTGGGAAATCCCAATTCGTACCGACAGCCAGCATTTAAAATAAATCATGAGTTTTGGTACAGTGCTTCTTTTAAAATGTATGCATTTACACAATTATTTATGCAGATGCTTCAGTGGCTACAGAAGAAAAATGCTCCAGCCACATCTCGCGAAACACAGAAGTCCCCAGGTTCCAGATCGGAAGAACCAATGGCAAATGCAAATCAGGGTTTTGAAAGGCAAACAAGTAAAAGTGTCAGGATGCCCGAGAAGAGGAGAAGAGTTGATTCTGAAAACGAAGTATTGATAGATGGCTGTGGC
Source organism: Lissotriton vulgaris (assembly GCF_964263255.1). Lineage (NCBI taxonomy): Eukaryota > Metazoa > Chordata > Amphibia > Caudata > Salamandridae > Lissotriton > Lissotriton vulgaris. The sequence goes on from NC_141689.1 coordinate 1,314,909,826, forward strand.
ACTAACTACAGTCACATACTCCTCCAAGGAAATGTGGTGGAGAGTGTGGAGCAAATTGATCACCCTGCCTGCTGGTCTACGGAACAACTTTTAATGAAACGTACAGAGTATCCATGGCTCTTATTTTCCAAAGGCAAGCTTGGATGTAAAGTGTGCAGGAAGGTAAATCTTAACACAGAAACAAGTCAAGGTGTGCATTTTCCCATGGAATGGGTAGATTGATTGGTCATCCCATATGGCCCTTCTAAAGACAAGCAGCAAATTTCTCTGCAGAAAAAAATATTTTGTCATAAGAATAGCTCCTGTCATCTTAAGGCACTAGCTATTTTAGAACAGAGGGCCCGTGAATGTATTCCACAGTACAATTTGAAAATGCAAATGAAAGTACAGGAAGAGACATGCAGTGTATTCAGAACTGCATACAAAATAGGCAAACATGAGCGCCCTTTTTCTGATAAGCCGTTGGATATTGATGTTCAAAAGATGAATGGTGCAGACTTGGGCAGAGTCTTGCATTCAGATCACAGCTGTGCTGAGATAATAGACCATATTGCTGCTACAATGAGGTCAAGGCTGATTGATTGTATCTTGCAGAATGAATCAAAAATAAGCCTCATGATAGATGAATCTACCACAGTTAGTAAACTGACCACACTAATTATCTGTGTAAGAGCATGTATTGATAAACATGATGAGCCACTGACCTTTTTCTTAGACCTTGTTGAGCTGCCAAGCACAGCAGCAGATATAATCTTAGATACCTTACTTCCATGCTTACAAAGACATGGTTTTACTGATGAGTATTTAAAAATGCATTTGGTTCAGCTTGTAACAGATGTGGCTTCCAACTTGATAGGTTGGCAATCCGGTGTGGCACCTCTTCTGAAACTGAAGTATCCACAGTTGAGTGTAGGGCAATGTGCTAACCACAAGCTCGAGCTTGCAGTGGGTGATGTTTGTAAAGAAGTCACAGGCATCATTCAGCTCAAAGTTTTTCTTGATAAACTTTATACCACCTACCATGCCTCTCCGAAAAATCAGAGAGAGTTTGGGGAATGTGCTCTGGAGGTAGAAGTAAGACTTCTGGCAATTGGAAAGGTGCTAGATGTACGTTGGGTGTCCTCAAGTGAAAGATCTGTGAGAGCTGTTAGGAATAACTACAGAGCACTTAGTAAACATTTCATGGAATCTTCCAAAGACTCAACGAGGAGTGACATTGAGCAGAGGAAATATGCTGGTTTAAACCATTTATTAACCTCCCTGCTGTTTGTTGAAAATATGGGCATATTACATGATGCTCTCACAGAATTGGGTGACCTATCCAGAAGGCTGCAGCGGCGTGATATGACCATATATGAGGCTAATCGTTCAATACAGATGCAGATTTTAGTGCTTGAATCAATGGCTGATTCCCCTGGGCCCTTTGCTACAACTGCATTTAATGCTGCTGAACGGATGCAGTTTGATGGTGTAGGAGTGCAACAGAACAAAGGCTGTGTAAGCATCAATAGGGCACAGTTCTTTCGGAGCTTAGCAAATAACCTGCGGAAAAGGATGACAATGTCTAATGCATCAAATGTTTCAAGATGCACAACCATAAACAATGACCAAATCGAATACAAAGATTTTGTAGACAGAATGAAACTCCTACAATCAGTTTATTGGCCAGATCCAGTAGACATCATATACGGTGAGGGAGAATTACAAAACCTTTGTAGCAGGTTGCATGTATTTGATACTAGGCAGTACATCCTTGGTTTCAGAGAGTACAAACAAAATAAAATTGCATCCCTGAAAGCCTCAAGCCATTAGTGCACATTATAAACACCTTTTGTATCTCAACTGCTGAATGTGAATGGGGCTTTAGTATAATGAATGATGTGCTCACACCACCGCGGAACAGAATGTCAATCAATCGTCTGTCTTCTATAATGTTCACAATAAGCATTTGCAATGCAATAGGGCTCGCATTAGTAAAGTTAGAGGTATTAGTATTGTAAATGACAATTTTTTGTTTATGTTTTTGTTTTGAAAATAGCGAAATTAATAACTTTGTCATTTACAATGCCAATAGTGTTAACTTTTGCAAACGTGACACCTATAGCATTTGTAATGCAATGTGTGTTGTATTTACATGACTTAGATGTATTAATATTAAAAATAACAATGGGTTGCATTTTTTCAATATTTAATACTTAAATAAAAGTTATTGTAATTTATAATGGCAATAGCTTAAACTTTTGCAAATAACTTTTTGGAAGATTATGTTTAGTGTATTTTATTGTGATGAAAATACAAGAACAGAAGTGAAATATTAACATTTTTTGTGACATTTGTAATAAAAGTTTGAAACATTGAGAGAACATATTTGAATCAGTTTTTGTTGAATGGTTGCACAGATTGATGCTGTGGTGGCTCTGAATGATGTTGTGGCGGCAACGAGTGATGCTGTGGCGTTCAGTGAGGCTGTGGTAGCGCATAGTGATGTTGTGGTGCCCCTGAGTGATGCTGTGGTGATGCGATGGATAGTGAGGGTAATAGATAGATAGAGGGAGGGCGAAAGATAGATAGAGGCAGGGTGAGAGATAGAGGCAGGGCAAGAGGGCGAGGGATGGAGTGAGGGCGAGGGATGGAGTGTGGGCCGGGGGAGGGATGGAGTTGGGGGAATGGATGGATGGAGTCGGGGGAATGGATGGATGGATGGATGGAGTGCGGGGATGGATGGATGGAGTGGGGGGATGGGTGGATGGAGTGGGGGGATGGATGGATGGAGTGGGGGGATGGATGGAGTGGGATGGATGGATGGATGGATGGATGATGGAGTGGGATGGATGGATGGAGTGGGATGGATGGAGTGAGATGGATGGATGGATGGAGTGGGATGGATGGATGGAGTGGGATGGATGGATGGAGTGAGGGGATGGATGATGGAGTGGGGGATGGATGGAGTGGGATGGGTGGAGTGGGATGGATGGATGGATGGAGTGGGGGGATGTATGGATGGAGTGGGGGGATGGATGGATGGATGGATGGAGTGAGGGGATGGATGGATGGATGGAGTGGGATGGATGGATGGATGGAGTGGGATGGATGGATGGATGGAGTGGGGGTGGATGGATGGAATGAGGGGATGGATGGATGGAGTGGGGGGGTGGATGGATGGAGTGGGGGGATGGATGGATGGAGTGGGGGGATGGATGGATGGATGGATGGATGGAGTGAGGGGATGGATGGATGGATGGAGTGGGATGGATGGATGGATGGAGTGGGATGGATGGATGGATGGATGGAGTGGGATGGATGGATGGATGGAGTGGGATGGATGGATGGATGGATGGAGTGGGGGTGGATGGATGGAATGAGGGGATGGATGGATGGAGTGGGGGGTGGATGGAGTGGGATGGATGGATGGATGGATGGATGGATGGATGGAGTGGGATGGATGGATGGGTGGAGTGGGGGGATGGATGGATGGAGTGGGGGGATGGATGGATGGATGGAGTGGGGGGATGGATGGGCGGATGGAGTGGGGGGAGGGATGGATGGATGGATGGAGTGGGGGAAGCATGGATGGATGGATGGAGTGGGAGATGGATGGATGGAGTGGGGGGATGGGTGGATGGACGGAGTGGGGGTGGATGGATGGATGGATGGAGTGGTATGGATGGATGGATGGATGGATGGAGTGGGATGGATGGAAGGATGGATGGAGTGGGATGGATGGATGGAGTGGGGGGATGGATGATGGAGTGGGGGATGGATTGAGTGGGGGATGGATGGAGTGGGATGGGTGGAGTGGGATGGATGGATGGATGGATGGAGTGGGGTGGATGGATGGATGGATGGATGGAGTGGGGGATGGATGGATGGGGTGGGACGGACGGATGGATAGATGGATGGATGGATGGAGTGGGGGGATGGATGGATGGAGTGGGATGGGTGGATGGATGGATGGAGTGGGGGGATGGATGGATGGAGTGGGGGGATGGATGGATGGATGGAGTGGGGGTGGATGGATGGATGGAGTGGGGGGATGGATGGATGGAGTGGGATGGATGGATGGAGTGGGGGTGGATGGATGGAGTGGGGGGATGGATGGATGGAGTGGGGGGATGGATGGATTGAGTGGGGGGGTGGATGGAGTGGGATGGATGGATGGATGGATGGAGTGGGATGGATGGATGGGTGGAGTGGGGGGATGGATGGATGGAGTGGGGGGATGGATGGATGGATGGAGTGGGGGGATGGATGGATGGATGGATGGATAGATGGATGGATGGAGTGGGGGGAGGGATGGATGGATGGAGTGGGGGATGCATGGATGGAGTGGGGGGATGGATGGAGTGGGGATGGATGGATGGATGGAGTGGTATGGATGGATGGATGGATGGAGTGGGATGTAGTGGGATGGATGGATGGATGGATGGAGTGGTATGGAGGGATGGATGGAGTGGGGGGGAAGGATGGATGGAGTGGGGGGATGGATGGAGTGGGGGGGATGGATGGATGGATGGATGGATGGAGTGGGGGAGCCGAAGGCAAGAAAAAATCAGGGAAGCAGAAGGCAAGAAAACGAGGGCAATCAGGGGAGCAGAAGGCAAGAAAATATTGTCCATATAAATTATGCATTACAGGAAAAAGTAATGAGGGGTGCCAGCTACACATACTATTTGTGGTCAACCAATGAGTGCATGGGCATTCTATCAGCGGGGTTGCACCACAAAATCTAGCTTTGATAACATTAGTTAAATTTAAAAATTCCCCACGTATGAAGAAGTAGACAACAGAAAGATTGTCATGTCAGCCAAACTTCTTTGGAGGCCGAGCGAATTATGGCCATTACTGGGCATTCGAGACTTTGAAAGGTAAAGAACTGTTTCGGTTTTGCACTACACAGGATCAAAGTCAATTTTTTCTTATTAGGAAAGAGGTCTGATTTTTAGAGTTCTATTAAAGGGATGTTTAAAGGCCTGCAATCCCAAATTTGCTAGCAAAGAAACAGGGGAAAAATATCACAATTGCGATGCTCTTACTGCTTAATTTGATTGTTAAAATGTAGCACATTTTACAGACGGTACTGGGAGAAAAACCGTGTGACTACAAACATTTTTTAAAGAAGAACTCTGTTACTAGTAAAGGTCACGTAACGACACTAAAATAAAGCTTCTGAAATTCTCTAGAACCAGCATGGCTGTGCTCCCATAACAGGCTTGAAAGCATAACAAAGATCACAGGAAAAAAACACACAATTCCCAATTCACAAAGTTTAAGGTAACAGATCATTTACACAAAGGCTGATCATTGGCCTCATATTTAAGTATGTGTTTGAATAATGTGCTTTAATTTAAATAACTACACAAATGTTAACCTTTTGCAATCCGAAAATGCATGAGAGAGAGGCTATTGTGACAGCTGCAACCCGTGGGCAGTGACTAATTAGGGGAGGAGAAATGTCTGAGGCCGAGCGCACGCTGGGGGAAGCTTCAGATGCCTGTGATGTGGATGCGCTTTCCGCTTGACTGCTCCACAGGGGGCAGAAAGGCACAAACCAGTTAGGCAGACCTTTTTAGGGCTCGCCTGCTGTGCGCATGCGCATAGCTGGCGACGCTCTATAGGGGCTTAAATAAGCTTTACCTAGACTGGCGATTGACTGGCGATTTGATGCTGTGACCGTGCGCTTTTAGGTCAATGCGCAAGCGCATTGACCTAAAATGCGTGTGCACATCATCAAATCGCCAGTCAATCGCCAGCAGCACTCCTCCCCTGCTGCTTCACACCCTCATGCCGCTCTCCCCGCTCCGCCCCCTCCCTTGCCCGCCGTGTCGCATTTCTCATCCCCCCCTCCCCACAGCAATGCCCTCAGCCGGCCATACTTTCACTTTGACGGCCGCTGGCCGTCTCTCGTGTTTCTCCTTGTTTCGCTCTGTCCCTCATAGATATTACGCGGCTAGGAGGGGAAGGGGTCGTGTATAGCTTTCTGCTTTAAGATTAGTTGTTGTGGCTGGCAGCGGCCACTTAAAGCAATCCTTCCTCATCCTCGCTTGTAATCAAAATAATGCATGCATGTGCGCATACTTAGAGGGGCTCGGAGTCAGTAATTGTCGTCCATTGATCTTTTTAACTGTCAATCTCACCACATCATACAATATGGGGCAGTGAGTCACCGTACTTGAGCAAATCGGCTCGTATTCTCTTATAGCATTTTGTCTCCTCACGTCATCTGCCTCAAGTGTGCTTCACTGCCAGTGCTGCAGGGACAATATCGTTTTCTTCAATTTTAAAATATTTTTGGGGGGTTTAAACGATCTTTTCGGGTTACAATAAGTACCTTTTTTATCTGTGCCAATAAGTATCCTGTTTTCCTCTGCAAATTAAAACTAGAAAGGGGTTATCTTTTCCGAGTACCGTGTCTGCTAGGAAGCACCCGTGGTGTTATGCTAAACTCCTATGCAGAGCTTGCTTTTATTCTTAAATTAACATGTTTATTGCCAGCATATAGAGCGGTCCTGTCTGCGCGTTAATGTAGCCATTTTCATACCTCCTTGCGAAACCTACCTACTGTTCTTGGTCCGCCAGGTTCCTTGAAGCTGGATGTTTAGAGAGCGATATGTCTCTTTTGTTTTTGGCAGTTTGCAGTTCTGCTGACTAGAAAAATTGCTTTTTTCTGTGTGTTCCAGAGTTCATTTGTATGCTTTACTTAATTTTTTTTAAACTTGATTAACCCCTTCACTAATTAGACTTTTTCTTCCTTACGTGTACCCGAGTTTTGAACTCCTTCTCAGTGATGGTGTCCTGTGAAGTCTTTGTGTGGCTCTACCTCATTAAAACCAATGAATGCTTTGGAGCACGGCTGCACATTTAGGGCCGAGGTTTATTGTTCATCTCCTCCCCGCCCCCTCCCCTGGAGGGTTTGAATGCGCATTGTTTGTGTTGAGGAAGGTCACGTGAGCACTCTCTGCAACAGCCCACCCCCAAAAGGCACGTGCTCATCTCCCAGCTGGCTGCTGCTTTGACACAGGCCAACACTTCCTGCCGTGCGTTCCTTGCCCCCACCCCGAAAGAATTTGAGATGGCATGTTTGACCTCCGACCTTGCTTATCCATCCCAGTCCTCTTCTGTTCTTAATTTTAGCTTCTATACCCCTGCACACCAATTGTTTGAAAACCACGTAGGGTATACTTATACTGGGTTAGACTTTGGCACGTCAGTAATGGGTTTATGTGGTCAGCGGAATCTTTTTGGGGGTGGAAATAGGGGAAGAGGGTGTTATGCCAGGCACCCTTTGAGGCCTTATTGCCTCCTTGTGCTTTCACCAACACATCCACCATCACCTCCACATCCACCATGACATCCACCACCACATCCACCACCACCACATCCACCACCACCACATCCACCACCACCGCATCCACCACCACCACCACACCCACCACCACCACACCCACCACCACTACATCCACCACCACATCCACTACAACCACCACCCCATCCACCACTACCACCACCACCGCATCCACCACCACCGCCGCATCCACCACATCCACCACCACCACATCCACCGCATCCACCACCACATCCACCACCACATCCACCATCACCACCACATCCACCATCACATCCACCATCAAATCCACCACCACATCCACCACCACATCCACCACCACATCCACCATCACATCCACCATGACATCCACCGCCACATCCACCACCACATCCACCACATCTTCACCACCGCATCCACCACCACATCCACCACCACCACCACATCCACCGCATCCACCACCACATCCACCACCACATCCACCACTTCCACCACCACCACATCCACCACCACCACATCCACCACCACCACATCCACCACTGCATCCACCACCACCACATCCACCACCACATCCACCACCACAACCACCACCTCATCCACCACCTCATCCACCACCTCATCCACCACCTCATCCACCACCACCGCATCCACCACCACCGCATCCACCACCACCACCACACCCACCACCACTACATCCACCACCACATCCACTACAACCACCACCCCATCCACCACTACCACCACCACCGCATCCACCACCACCACATCCACCACCACATCCACCATCAAAACCACATCCACCACCACCACCACATCCACCACCACCACCACATCCACCAACACCACCACATTCACCAACACATCCACCATCACCTACACATCCACCATGACATCCACCACCACACCCATTACCACCACACCCACCACCACTACATCCACCACCACATCCACTACAACCACCACCCCATCCACCACTACCACCACCACCGCATCCACCACCACCGCCGCATCCACCACATCCACCACATCCACCACCATCACATCCACCGCATCCACCACCACATCCACCACCACATCCACCATCACCACCACATCCACCATCACATCCACCATCAAATCCACCACCACATCCACCACCACATCCACCACCACATCCACCATCACATCCACCATGACATCCACCGCCACATCCACCACCACATCCACCACATCCGCCACCACTTCACCACCGCATCCACCACCACATCCACCACCACCACCACATCCACCGCATCCACCACCACATCCACCACCACATCCACCACTTCCACCACCACCACATCCACCACCACCACATCCACCACCACCACATCCACCACTGCATCCACCACCACCACATCCACCACCACATCCACCACCACATCCACCACCTCATCCACCACCTCATCCACCACCTCATCCACCACCTCATCCACCACCACCGCATCCACCACCACCGCATCCACCACCACCACCACACCCACCACCACTACATCCACCACCACATCCACTACAACCACCACCCCATCCACCACTACCACCACCACCGCATCCACCACCACCACATCCACCACCATATCCACCATCAACACCACATCCACCACCACATCCACCACCACATCCACCAACACCACCACATCCACCAACACATCCACCATCACCTACAGATCCACCATGACATCCACCGCCACAGCCACCACCATATCCACCACCACCGCATCCACCACCACCGCATCCACCACCACCACATCCACTACAACCACCACCCCATCCACCACTACCACCACCACCACATCCATCACATCCACCACCACCACATCCACCACCACATCCACCATCAACACCACATCCACCATCACATCCACCATCAAATCCACCACCACCACCACATCCACCACCACATCCACCACCACATCCACCATCACATCCACCATGACATCCACCACCACATCCACCACCACATCCACCACCACCACATCCACCACCACTTCACCACCGCATCCACCACCACCACATCCACCACCACCACCACATCCACCGCATCCACCACCACATCCACCACCACATCCACCACTTCCACTGCATCCACCACCACCACATCCACCACCACCACATCCACCACCGCATCCACCACCACTGCATCCACCACCACCTCATCCACCACCTCATCCACCACCTCATCCACCACCTCATCCACCACCTCATCCACCAACGCATCCACCACAACCACCACATCCACAACCACCACATCCACATTCACCACATCCACCACCACCACATCCACCACAACACCACCACATCCACCATCACCACCACATCCACCATCACATCCACCACCACATCCACCACATCCACCATCACATCCATCACCTTCACATCCACCATGACATCCACCACCACATCCACCACCACATACACCACTTCCACCGCATCCACCACCACCGCATCCACCACCACGACCACATCCACCACCACCACCACAACCACATCCACCACCACCACCACATCCACCACCACCACCACCACCACATCCATCACCGCATCCACCACCACCTCATCCACCACCTCATCCACCACCGCATCCACCACCACCACATCCACCACCGCATCCACCACCGCATCCACCACACCCACCACCATCACTTCCACCACCACATCCACCACCACTTTCACCACATCCACAACCACCACATCCACCACCACCACATCCACCACATCAACACCACATCGACCACCTCCACCACCACCACCACATCCACCACCACCACCACTTCCACCTCCACCACCACCACCACCACCACCCCCACATCCACCCCCACATCCACCCCCACATCCACCACCACATCCACCACCACCACCACATCCACCACCACATCCACCACCACCACCACATCCACCACCACCATATCCCCCAGATCCACCACCACCACATCTACATGTGTGTGGCTCTGTGTGTGTAGGTGCAAATGCAATGTTCTTGGATTGTCGTCACAATAAAATACACTGAGCATAATCTTCACAAAAGTTATTTACAAACGTTTAAGCTATTGCCATTATAAATTACAATAACTTTTATTTAAGTATTAATTATTTACAAAATTAAAAGCCATTGTTATTTGTAATATCAATACATCTAAGTCACGTAAATACAACACACATTGCATTACAAATGCTATAGGGGTCACATTTGCAAAAGTTAAAACTATTGACATTGTAACTGACAAAGCTATTAATTTTGCTACTTTCAAAACCAACACATAAATAAAAAAAGTGTCATTTACAATACCAATAGCTCAAACTTTCCTAATGCGAGACCTATTGCATTTCCAATGCTTGTTTTAAAGAACTGAGTGTTGCCCACATTACAAAGCAAAGTAAAAGGTGATGTAACAAAGGAATAAGAAGCGTATTGGTCTGCTTGTGCTATACATCATTTCTCGTTAACTTCATATGCAATGCTTATTGGTGTTTTTCTTGTGCTTCACGTGGGAATGCATGTCGACTTGCAGTAACAAAGCCTCTTTGACATGCACATAGTGTTGTAAAAGCTTGTGAAGTGCTTAAGTGAGGCTGTGTGTGTGCTTTGGAGCTGTTTGAACACAGACTGCTACACACGACAGGGGGGCCCTTTCTTATGCAGTGTAAATATCTGCCGGTACACACTGTTTATCGTTCGCTATGTTTGACGCTACTAGAAGCCTAACCTTACACCCACCATTGTTTTAAAGTAACATCTAAGAGTGAATAAACCACAATTACTTCTTTTAGCCGTTCTGCCACACACGAAGGTGAGGGCCGAAGCCCTTTAATTCTACTGTGTGTTGCGCACTTGGCTTTGATTATTTGCAATGGAGGCTGCCTGTTTATTAAGAATTTGCCTGGTGATTTTAAAAATGGAAGCAACTGCAGTATGGCTAAGAGACTCAAAGTAAAAACAAGAAAGTCATTACTACACAAATAAAATAACCAAGAAAACTATTATCTATATTGCTTTAATGGTTGTGGGAGAGAGCCGCATGAATCTTGGGGGTTGTGTAGATGAAGGGTCTTCTTCCTCGGTAACAAACAGACTATAAAAACGATCTGCTAATCATTGGTGAACTGGTTTATTCTCACAAAAATCCAGCGAGCCAGAACAATTAGCAGCGTTTAGATAAACATTCCTCCGATCACTGGCTGCAAACTTCAGATTTCTGCATCCATTGCCTTGTAGGTTAGGCGGGAGTTGCATGTAACACGGCCCCATCCCACGAACTGCGCTAATCCCAACTCTGATGCAAACGAGAGCTTGGGCCTACACAGGATTACAGTTTATCTCGTAATACCTCCCCTTTTCACCCTCACAAAGTTCGCCAGGTTACACCTAATGGAATTTCTACAGAGAAATGGCAGTAGTTGGCATTTCGCAGCTCGAAACAGGGAAAACAGTGCAAATTACCGCAGCATGCCCCATTCTGAGGTCGGGTGCACACTACCACGGTAATGGTATTTACTCGATGCGCTATTTACCGCCATAACGTGACTCCACTGTGGCCAAATGGGGGAGGCCCAAGGTGCAATAACCTATTAGCTGCCAAAAACCCACTAGAAATGGCAAAAATAAATAGCAACACATGCATCACGTGACTTATGAAAAGCTGCTCATCCCGCTAGAAGGAGGCAAATAAACAAGTGGGAAGGCGGGATTTTTTGATCTCCTATCTGATCACTCTAGATCTAAATCCCCAATCAGGTCGACTGAATCTTTGTTGCCTGTCATTGAGTAAAAGAAATCTACTACCAGGTTAATCAAACCAATAATTGACACGACTCTGAAGAACCACTTACCACGAATCAGGTTTAAAGTTTTATTGTAAAGCCAAAGTTAACTGAAGATACAAGCATCTCAATATTAGGTTCAAAAGGTACACTGGCATCAACAGAAACATGAATTCTCTAAATGATCTTAGACGACAGAAAAATACCACTAATGCCAGTTCAAGAATTAACAAGTTTGCCAATATAGACACAAGATGTAACTTAGAAGTCATTTACAGAAAGGAAAAGATCAGGTTAGACTGTCCCTGCACTTGACTAAGTGACATCCCTACTTAGCAGAATCTTCAGGTTAAAAAGGTGTCAGCCGTGGTGACTTCCAAAGAAGTTCACTCACTTTCTCTTAGTCTTAGGTGAAAAACCTATGCATTGCAATCATGCCCTCTCTGCCTACCCATCCGCTCTCTAAGGGTCCTCAGGCCATCTGCTCTAACTCCTCCCCAGGGTGCTGTCCCTAATACAAAATCACAGTTGTGGTTGGAACGCCCCTCTGAGACGCCCCTCACGTACACATCTCACGTGGTCTCGGTTCTGGCTTTTTCCATGATGATACTCCTTTGGGCCTCTTGTTAGCGTTGACCTTGCTTCCCAGGCTTCTTCTCCAGCTCGCCGGTACCCCCCAGAACATTCCTGAACCCTCCTCCAGGCCTGTGCCTGTCTCCCCGGACAGAGCTCTATTCATCACGCTCTTGATTGGAACCCCCTCACACCTGCAGACAGACACCCATGAATAGGGCCCCAAATTCCAACCTCCAGTTATCTGCTTTGGGCCATAAAACTTCGCACAGAATTGACAATTTATTCTGAACGAGACTCGACTTTAACTAACACGTGCAGATCAAAGAAGCCACTTTATCTTTCCAGGCCTACTAAATTATCTTGCAAGCGGCCTGCACTCCATGAACCTTTGTTTCTAAAACTAAAGCATTCTTGTTAATACACTCTGATTATATGAAACACTTCTATAAAACATGACTCTAACATGTGAGCAGAAATGACTGAATAATAGTAAATCCATGTCATGTGAAAGATGTAAATGCACGTTTTCGTTTCTTCATACATTGCCATGAGGCCTGCACATTTCTACGTTTTGCAGCATTACATTTTCTTCAGTAGCAGCTACATAACATGGAATCTGATTAACACTTCTAACATTTCTAAACATTTCCACACATTTCTACATTAGTTCCACACTCTATATATGTTTTCTATATTAACTAAACACTCATGAGTATATGCGGTTATATATTTTCAACACTTTTAGATACTTTAACTGAATTCGTGCGACTGGGTTGTACATGTGGTGCACTTATACCTTTTACTTAATTTGCGCTCTCTCAGTTCCCCCCTTTGATGACCTCTAGGGGTCATCACCAACACAACACCAATCTAAAATTATATTTAGACAGAACTCGTTGCAAGACTCCCTCTCTTGATCGTTTCTAGAGCTCTCAGACTCCTGTATTGGTTATCTTGCATGGCAGCTAATCTCTGTTCCTGCTCTCTCATGGATCTTTGCAACCTATTTGCTCTGTACCATTTGTACAACCTCACCAGTCCCCACAATATGAGCACACAGATCACTATTATGATGATAGGTTTTAGAATGTACCATACAAAGCTCTTCCCTAGGTTGGCGAACCAACCTCCAACTTTACCCATTCCATGACCCACTTTTTCCCACACATTTACTCTTGTCAAGTCTTCAATTTCTTGATGGATCTCAGTAATATTCTGTATACCCTTCTCAAGAGGTTTTGAATTGTATGGAATGTAAGTGCAACATTCCTGGACCTTCAAGGCCTTACAGACTCCACCCTCTTTGGCTAACAGAACGTCTAGAGCAAGTCGATTCTGAAGAACCATTGCCCTTATCGATTGCATCTCTCCTTCCACCAGCATCAATGATCTAGCAGTACTGGCAGTTAATCTGTCTACAACTGTTGCCAATCTCCTGATCTTAACATCATTTAGTATCAATCCTAGAAGAGGGAACATAGCACCAAATACATCTCCAACTACCTCGGCATCGCCTACATTCCTTTTCCCTCTGGCTTGGGATTTTCCCTCAATGATCTCCAAATCTTTGGCATGGTAAATTTTGGGGAAGACAATCGCCAAATAACATGAGCCATACCAATTGTCTGGCAGCTTCACATAGGCATTTCTTCCACAGACAAAATACACATTAGGAATCACTTGCATTTCCTTTAAGAAATCTTTCGTGTAGTATTCTAATCGGAAGGCATGTTCACAACTAACTTCTCCCACAAAAACATTTTCATAATAGGTTTTACCTCTATGTATACATAACTTCCCTTTCTGTGTTCGATCTAACGCTATTGGACCGTTACTACCCTTCCTCTTGTGTGCCTTCTCCTCCTCCGTCCAATCCGTTTTCCACTGTCCTGACATTTTCAGAATCTTTTGCCTTCTGTAACGGTCATCAACTTGCCCTATTAATTTCTTCTCAATTTCTGACACTTTGCAAGTCAGATTATTTCTACGAGCATGTGAAGTATCTAGGGTATTCCAAGGAATGAAGAATTTCGCCAATCTATCTTCACTCTTGTAATAGTCCCATTTATTCATCTGTTTGTAGTTCGGGACTTCTGGTAACACTGAATCGTAATTGGAGAAATAGTATTCAAAACTATCTCGTCCGTAACATATGCTAAGCAATAAACTACATGTAATGCCATAAGCAATGGAAGATGATGATATCTGATGCCTTCATCTTAAGCATGGGCGAATTTTGCGGATCTCGCGTTCGCGAATTTTGCGGATTTGCGGATTCGCAATCCGCAAAATCCGCGAATTCCCGCGAATTTGCGGATTTTTTTTTTTTGTGTTCGCCCGTGTTTCTGCCAGTTCGCGAGGGTTTTTACAATTTCGCAATTTGCGAACTTACCTGTCGGGTCGCAAGTTTTGCGAACTTGTTGTTTCTACGTGTCCAGCCTGTTTGGGACACTCTTCTTCATCACTGCCACTCTCTGTCACCACTGCCACTCTCTGACTACTCATGCCACCCTCTGGCCCACCCATGCCACCCTCTGTTTCATCACCACACCCTCTGGTTGTCCAGTGTACATTATTTTCGGCAAAGCAAAGCACACCTTCCCTGCCTCAAGTGACCTGAATTAATTTGGGGCTGATTAATGTGTCACAGAATATTTTTTTAGCTGGCACCTGCTTCCTTAGTGCGCCCTGATTAGTGATCTTTTGCACTTGCTAAGTGCTTTCATTGTTGCAAAATTAGTTACAACACCTGCCCTGCCCCAACTGACAATAATGAATTAGGGGCTGATTAATGGATTTTAACTTCCAGCCTGGCTCCTGCTTGTCTCCCTTAGCTGTAATTCAGGACCTTTGTGGCATATGTGTAACTATTCTGAGGTTCAGAGCAGGGTCACATAATAGTTTCAACTGGCAACTGAACTCTGGAGGGGCCCCTCAGGAAGCACTACAGGAAATGGCTACTAATGATGAGCCTGAACTTTTGAACCTGGTAAGTAGTTACTTTCAGTTTTGCTAAGATCGTATTTCTGCAATTTTGCACTTATTCGCGGGGCGCGAACTCACGCGAACAGTGCGAGCAGTGCGAGCAAAATCCGCTGCTCGCGGATTTGCGGATTTTGCGGGAGATTCGCGAATCTCGCGGCTTGCGGATTTCCCGAAAATGCGCAAAATCCGCGAGCGGAACGGATTTTCCGCCCATACTTACTTCATCTACAGAAGCAGGCAATTTCATGCAGACGTAGCAATCCTTAGCCTCCATGACATCAATGTACTCATATAGTAGTTTGGCATAAGCGTTCGATTTGAAGTTGCCCTGTGACTCATCTACATGTAACCTACGAGCTTCTGCTGCTAGCAACGCTTTCTCCTGAATTGCATTGTCCTCCTTTTTACTAGCAATAGTAGGTTTTGATGTCACTTCTGTAGCTTTCGTTTCGTTTTCATGTCCTACTATATATGATACAGTAACTACTAAAACTATAAGGAGAATAACTCCTGCTAAAAGTGTACCTATTATGCATTTCGTTTTGCAGTTCGAGTTGCCGGCCTCCATGTTTCTCAGACAGTGTAGCTTCTTAGTCCCTTTTTCAAAACAAAGTTCTTTCTTTTTATTCTCCTCTACAGTCTCTTTCTGCTCATTCAGTCTTTTAAACCACACAGTAGGAAGCTGGCAATCTCTTTTTGCAATCAGTCTTTTGAACTGTAACAAACAGACAACCCTAGCCCTTCTCCGTCAACTAAATGAAAGGGTCCCTAAGTTTTCTCTTCTTCCACTAGGCGCTAGGTTATCTTCTCACTCTTGTTTATTTACAAAGTCTTTAGGTGTCTACGATGATCCGTGTTCCGACGGCTCTAATCGCATATTCTAACAATTCTAAACGAAGGATGGTTTCCTCATGTGCTGGTACCGGATGACCCAAAGTCGGAAATTCCAATCTGTTCAATACCAGTTCTCTAATTCTGCTCAAATACGGAGGGATGGGGATAGTGAATGTTAGCAACCCTTCAGTCTCAACTCCAGGTACCAACAATCTCACTTCCAACGTTATGATTGGTTCAAGGCTGCTCACTGCCACTTCCCTCACCCTCCCGGATTTCTGCGCATAAGACATCTGCTGCCAGGTAGGTCCACTCAGGGGTGGCGTATCTTCTGCAGGGCACACGCACTCTCCTTGTTCTCCTCGGACCTTCCGCTTCTGAGCTCTGTGCACCTTCGTCCAAGTCTGAGTCCTCGGATATGGGAGCAAGGGTTCTCTCGAGAGTTGACTGTAGGCTCGACCTCCTTCTTCTTTCAGGACACCTAGTCTCTCCCCGTCTTGCTCTCCTTCCTCTTGTCCTCACACCCAATTCTAGATCACTTGTAGCTTGATCAAAATCTGTTTCGTACTCACAGCTGCTTTCTCCTTCTGTGGCAACGTCAGTTTCACTGTCGTCTTGCCCTTCCCCCACTTGGTCCGATGCACTCCCAGCTTCCTCCGACACCCCCACAGCTTGGCTGGTCCCCTCTATGGCTTCTTCGTCCACAGCTGGATTCTCATTCGAGAGAGGAGCTGTTTCTTCCAGGGGTGCTGGAACTCTCCGCGTGTGGGAGGCGTGAATCCAGTTGGGCAGCCCTCCGACCTTAACAGCAGTATTCGAGGTTAGGATGATCTGGTAGGGCCCTCGCCAACGCACGTCTAGACAATTCTTCCTGACGTGCTTCTTCACCACGACCCAATCCCCAGGGCACAGGTCAGCAGTATTCGAGGTTAGGATGATCTGGTAGGGCCCTCGCCAACGCACGTCTAGACAATTCTTCCTGACGTGCTTCTTCACCACGACCCAATCCCCAGGGCACAGGTCGTGGCACAGGTCTTGGGATGATGGGATTTCAGCAGCCCGCACCTGAAGAGACACAGAATGAATGGCGTCAGAGAGTCCCTTACAATAGTCCAGGATCAGATCATCTGTGATATTCAACAACGCTGCAGTTGGCACTGACGGCAGTCTCATGGCCCTCCCCATTAACACTTCATGTGGAGAGAGTCCTGTCCTTCTGTCTGGTGTGCTACGTATGCTCATATGGACCAGTGGCAGGGCATCAGGCCAACTTAAGGATGTTGATGAACAAACTTTGGCAATTCGGGACTTTATTGTGCCATTGATCTGCTCCACAATTCCCGAAGCTTCTGGTCGATAGCTACAATGCAATTTCTGGTCTATATTCAGAGCTGAGCAGAGCATCTTCACAATTTCGCTGTTGAAATGCGTTCCCCTATCTGATTCCAAAGAGGCCAGCACCCCGGAGCGCGGTATTAACTCCCTAAGCAATAACTTTGCTACTGTGAGTGTGTCACACCTGCGTGTAGGGTAAGCCTCAACCCATCTGGAAAATATGCAGACAACCACCAGAACGCATCGAAGGCGGTTGCATCTTGGCATTTCAATGAAGTCTAGTTGCATCCGATTGAACGGACCCCCAGACCTCCCTATGTGACTCAACGTGACTGGTGTTCTCTTTCCTACATTCAGTTGCTGGCAGGTCACACAACGTTGGCACACTGCTTCTGCGGCTACTCTAAACTTGGGGTTGTACCACGTTTGCCTGAATACCCGCAACATAGCATCTCTGCCTAGATGTACTGGACCGTGTATTCGTCTTGCCATTGGACTCACTAATTCATTTGGTAATACTGCCCTTCCATCTGCTGAAACCCAAAAATTCATCTCACTCTTCACACATCCTGCAGTTTCCCATGTCTTTTTCTCAAAGTCTGTTGCGTTTTCTTGTATGACTTTTAATTCATCCCAAGTATCTACAGTTTCTAACAACATGGTTAATTCGGTCTTTTCCTGTATCCCTCCCACTTCCACTTCTGTGAAAGAATATCCTTGCTCTGCACAATAACGTGCAACTTCGTCTGCATACCTATTGCCTTGTGACACAAAATCTGTATTTTTTGTATGAGCTGTACATTTGACAACGGCAATTGCTGCCGGACCTTGTAATGCTTCCAACAATAGGCGTACAAATTCCCCATTTCGGATAGGTGAGCCTGAAGAAGTCATGTAACCTCTCTGAGACCACAATTGCCCGTAGTCGTGAACTACCCCGAAACCATATTGGCTATCGGTATAAATGGTGACTCGAATTTTGCTACCTACTAAACAGGCACGTGTCAATGCAATGATTTCGGCTACCTGAGCGGAGTGTACTCCTTCCAGGCAAGCGGCTTCCACAACTCCAGTAATGGTACAAACAGCGTAAGCTGCTCTCAACTGACCAATATCGTCCCTTACACATGAGCCATCAACAAAGAAAATTTCATCGGGGTCAGTCAATGGCTCATCCACGATATCTGGTCTCGGTTTGGTGCATAGTTCAGTCACATCAAGGCAATCGTGATCTTTACATTCATCATCTCCTATATCATTTGGAAGTGGCATCAAGGTGGCAGGATTCAAAACAGAGCATCTCTTAAGGGTCACGTTCTCTGCAGCAAGAATGACTTGCTCATAGCGCGTGAGCCTGCTATTTGTCAGATGCTGTGTCTTGGTCCTGGTCATTAACAGTTCCACAGAATGAGGTACATACACCACTAACTGGTGTCCCATAACAATATTCTCGCACCTTTCAATGCTGACACCCGTTGCAGCAACAGATTTGATACATCCGGGCAACGCTGCGGCTACTGGATCTAGAGTAGCCGAGAAATAGGCAACTGGTCTACGGGCATTTCCATGGATTTGGGCCAAGACCGATAAAGCACAACCTTCTCTTTCACAGCAGTTAGGCAAAAATGGTTTGTCATAGTCCGGCATTCCCAGAGCAGGAGCACGACACAAGTCCTCTCTCAGCTGCAAGAATGCCATCAAACAGTCCTTGTCCCATGGTACCGGATCACTCACCTCCTTGTGCGTCAGTTTATGTAAGGGTTTTGCTTTCAGGGAAAAGTTAGCTATCCACTGTCGGCAATACCCGACCATTCCTAGAAACATCCTGACTTCCCTTTGTGTCGTTGGCGAATTCATTTTCATGATCGCCTCTATCCTGTCTGGTGACACTTTCCGTTTCCCTTTTTCAATCCTGTGACCCAAGTACTGTACTTCTGTCAAACAGTACTGTAACTTGCTCGGGGACACCTTGTGTCCGTTCTCAGCTAAGTGATTCAGCAAGGTGATGGTGTCTATTTTGCAAGCTTCCTCAGTCTCTGACGCAACAAGTAGGTCGTCTATGTACTGGACTAGAACCGAGTTCTGTGGCAGTACTAGACTTTCAAGATTTTTCTTCAGCAGCTGGTTAAAAATCGATGGGCTTTCTGTATACCCCTGTGGGATACGACACCATGTTAATACGCGATTTTCCAGCTTAAAAGCGAAAAGAAATTGGCTCTCCTCATCTAATGGGATTGAAAAGAAGGCCTGGCAAAGGTCTATCACTGTGAACCACTCGGCTTGGAATGGTATCTGAAACAATATCACTGATGGATTCGGTACCACTGGACAACATGAAACAACTATGTTATTAATCTTTCGAAGGTCCTGCACTATTCTGAATTTCCCACTAGGTTTCTGTAAACCCATAATCGGGGAGTTACATGGACTACCCACGATTTCCTTCAGTATTCCCTGCTTAATCATGGATTCGATCACGGGCTTTATTCCTGCAATCGTCTCTGGGGTCAACTTGTATTGGGGTGTTTTCGGATATTCAACATTCGGTTTTACCACGATTTTCACTGGTTCCACCCCTTTGATCAGTCCTATCTCTTCCCCAGTGAAATCCCACACTTCTGATGACACCGCACCTCTTAAGTCCCATGGAAGCTCCTCCACCGTCAAAGTGGGATACAGCTCCACGCACACCTGGGAATTTGCAACTTTAAAGTCGGCATCATCATCGTTAGTCTGTACCTCCACTCCCTGAGGTGTGCAATATATTGTACAATTTAGTTTGCACAATAAGTCTCTTCCTAACAGACACACAGGGCTAGAGTCACAGACCACAAACTGATGCTCATCGCTGTACTTCTCTATTTTCACTAGTACTGGTTCTGTCAATGGGTTTGTCATTCTCCTGTTTGCAACTCCTACCACTTGAATCGTTTCCCCTGACATTGGCAGACCTGGAACCACTGCTGATCTGAGAGTGGATCGAGTGGCCCCCGTGTCCACCAAAAAGGTCGTAGGACATCCTGCCACTTCAGCCTCCACGTACGGTCCCCTTTGGTCCACCTCTAGAACTGCCCCGAGGGTACAGTCCTCCTCTCTATCCACCCGCTGTCCAGTTAGAGGATCAACATAGTAACACTCTTCTCCTCCTAAAAAAAGAGGCATTTGTCTATAGGTCTTTCCCCCTGCTGAAATTCTAGGTGGTTGAGGGAACTGAGCTTGAGGAGCCGGGGTCCCCCCTTTGACCACCTTTCCTTTGTATACCGTTGTCCCCTTTCCCGGACTGCCTTGAACCTCTTCCTCCTCTATTTCTAATTCTCCATTTTCAGGATTATAGGGGCACTCGCGTTTCCAATGTCCCACCTGGTTACACTGGTGACACCTGGTCGTCTTTTTCAATGTCGCAATGTCTAACCTAGGTCTCGAATTGGGATTTTCCTCACTGTCCTTATTCTGGTTACTTTGTCTCCTACCCATGGTCCCTGTTCCCTGTTGCTGCTGTCCACCCTTTCCAGCCGACTGCATCTACACCATCATCAGCTTCTCCTTAAGTTTCTTGGCTTTGGAATCTATCTCATCACTGCAGTACCTTGCGTATCTCAAAATTTCATCTAATGGTTTGTTTTGCCAACAAATCAAATGTTGCTGAATCATCAAGCAAATATCAGGTCTCAATCCCAAGACAAATTTTGATACGAACTGTCCTATGTCTTTAGGATCCATTACATCTAGTCCACTGTATTGTTTGAACGCCTTCAATAATCTCTCATAATATTCATGGACTGTCTCTTTGGGTTCTTGCCTGGTTCGATCTATTTTGACCCAATCTATGTCCTGCAGTGGCACCTTATCTTTCAGCCAAGTCATTACCCTTTCATATTTTTCCATGACTTTTTCCGACGGCCCATTAGTCTGAGCATCCCTCTCCGGTTCAGATGTGGGCCACTCAACACTAACCTTACATGCTGTCCACAGGTCTCCTGGTACTACGATGTCAAACAAGGTGTTCAGGTCGACCCACAGTACCTTAGAGATTTTTACGAACCTCTCTACCTGCTTATACCACTCCACGGGAATCTCTCTCAGCTTAGGAAAGGAATTTGTAAATGCAGCTAAATCTCCCCTACTCCATGGCACATGCACATAGTTCCCATTCGCTATTTCTCGCAAAGGGAAAGCTTCCATTCTCTGTAGCCCTACCTCTGGGGACATCCCAATTGTGCTCCGTCTAACGGTTCCTTTCTTGGACAACCTTTCTTCCCACTTATCCAGATCTCTCCATGTCCTTATCCCTGTAATCAGTTCTCTGATGTGTGTTTTTAACCCGATTGTTCTCCTTTCTTCGAGGTCCTGATCTGAATAATGCAACCTATGGTTACCCTGTAATGCCTTTGTTCATGACAAGTCTACCATGTACTTGTCTGCTAATTCAGATAACCTCTCATGTACTGCTCTCGCCTTCCGAGTAATATCCTTGGCTATAAATAGTACCTCATCTTGCTCGTACATGTCAATCCTCTCCAAGGGCAACGTTCCATCTATTATTTCTTCTAAATCCGATTTTAAACTGGTTACATCGAGCCTTCTTGCTTTTATCTCGGCTCTCAGTATGTCTTTCTTAGGGTATCCATTGACATCTCTCCCATCCCAGCTCCAAGTCCTACGCCTAGGCTCAGGTGAATTATGGGGAGTCCTCCCATGTTCCCACCTTTCTAGGTCCCATGCTCTTCCATCTTCCCTTGGCGTGTGGTGAAACACTGCTCAGTTTCCCACGATCCCGCTTTGTCTGTCCTGCTCATTTTCTCTGAATGCGTGATAGGACCTTCCATTGTCTTCTCTGTTTTCACAACTCCCTTGCTGCCTAGTATCACTCAACACATGATAGGACCCTTCACAACTCCCCATGTTCCCGCGATCCCAGTGTGGTCTATTATCGCCAGGTGCATGGTGAGTGCACTTAAAATTATCCCGATACTCTTGTGTCCTTCGGTCTCCCTCGCTGTGAATGAGGCGAGACACCCTTCCACATTCTGCACTTCTATGCTCTTGATCCTGTCCATTTCCATTAAGGGAATGACATGTAACCCCTCTATTCTCCTGGCTTTTGCCGTCGCACTCCTGACCGCTTTCACTAGCCCCATAGTGGGACAATGTTCCATCACCTCGATTTCCCCATTCAGCTTCCACTCCTGACCTATTACTCTGGGTTCCCGTGCTGGCATCCCACTTTCTCAGGTCAGCCCTCAATTCCTTAAAGGACTTCGGCCGTGGTCCCCTCAGATCCATTGGTCCTCTCTGACCCCCCTGATCTATTATGGGATCGCCCGTTTGATTTAATGGAGTGCTCCAATCCCTTGGACCTGACAACTGCCTTTGAGAATTAATCATGTTGTTCCTATTCTCCATTTCTGCTCTCTCCCTGTCCAACCGTGCCTGTTCCTCTTCTCGTGCTTTCTCTGGGTCATAAATCGACACTATAGGACCTATAGTAACAGGTACTTGGCAATTGGTAGGACTTAGCATGCTCCAATTCCGGCACCTTTTGTACCACAAACCTTCCGACTACCCTCTGTACTGGACTAGGCTGAGATATTTCCTCACCTTTGGAGTATCCTCTATCTGCTATAGGAGGTGGTCTATTTTCCCCTGTACCAGCCCGTCCCCCTTTCGGAGCTCGGGACCTTCCATCTCTCTATTGTACGGAGGTGGTCTGTCCATCAATAACCTATTTATCAGACTGTCTTCTGTCTCGCTCTCATCATCCTCCACTAGTGGTTTCTTTTCTCCTGTGACTTCTATTACTGGGTACAGTTTGTCTACTTCGATTCTCTGCACTCTCCACTTTTTAGCTTCCTCATCCCATTTGGCATCCTGCACTGCTCTTACCGATCGTTTCACTCTTTCTTGACGCCTGTTCAGGCTCCGGTCGTACGCCGCCCTAAACCACGCATTAAGGGCTTCAAACTGTGTTGGTCTGGGTAGAGGTCTCGTCGCAAGCATTACTGCTTTCAACTGGTTCAATGCTTCTAACCTAAACGTTCCATATTTCGGGAACGTCAATTCCTCAGTCCCCTCTGTCATCTTACTCCACTCAGAGATCCACAGTATAGTGTGCAACCCAACATTCGTAGCCATGTAATGAGCTGGTGTACCCTCCGGCGGGGCCTCTTCCCCGTCCACCGATTCTCTATTCTCTTTCTTAAAGATTGTTCTCAAGCGCCTAAAGCATTTCATGATCAAATTCACAATTTTCTACTTCGTTACGTTTATTTACTTCCTGATGACAATCCACCAATCCTAGCGCGATTCTTGCTAGCTAACCTATCACAGCGCGGCTCTTGACAACCGGCCTATCCCAGCGCGGCCTTACACCAACCAGCCTATCACAGCGCGGCTCTCTCTGACGTCACTCGTCTCCCCTTCGCAGCGGTTCCCCTCCTTTCTCAGCTCATCTCCCGGTCATGCATGCGTCCCATTCATACTCTGAAAAATGATTACTTCCGACCAAGCGATCACTTTTCTTGACTGTACGCCCACAGTCTAACTGTAATTGTCACCTCAACTGACGAAGCGTCTTCCGTAAAACGTCTAGACGATCGCCTCAACTGATAGGTTACTTACACACAGTAACTTCCGACCAGCGTCCGTTACTCACACACTCACTCTTTCATTCCCCTATCACGGTCCTGAGGGGCGATCAATGGTACCTCATGACCCCCTTCACAATGGTTGACAATTACTCTGGATGTCCGATACACCCGAACCACTTAAGCTCTTCTCTGAACTTAAGATTTTCACCAGGTTCTGCGCGCTCACAACCGTCTCACAATCACACTACAGGCATTCAACTCCGCAT
The DNA here is from genome assembly GCF_964263255.1 of Lissotriton vulgaris. NCBI lineage: Eukaryota > Metazoa > Chordata > Amphibia > Caudata > Salamandridae > Lissotriton > Lissotriton vulgaris. Next base: position 1,314,934,506 of record NC_141689.1, read on the forward strand.
GACATTACAACACAAGTACAACACAAAACACCGCAATCTAACAACGCATGACCCTTTATACTCACTCTCGACCGTCTCTGCTGCTTTTTCTCTCTCGCACCGTCAGCACCTTCTTCAGCAGGCGATTCTTCTGCTGGTCATTTCTCGATCTCCAGGGGCCTCGGGGTAATCTTAACCTAGTCTAGATCACCTTCCTCAAGAAGGCAACCATCCTCTGCTACCAACTGGGAAGGCGGGATTTTTTGATCTCCTATCTGATCACTCTAGATCTAAATCCCCAATCAGGTCGACTGAATCTTTGTTGCTTGTAATTGAGTAAAAGAAATCTACTACCAGGTTAATCAAACCAATAATTGACACGACTCTGAAGAACCACTTACCACGAATCAGGTTTAAAGTTTTATTGTAAAGCCAAAGTTAACTGAAGATACAAGCATCTCAATATTAGGTTCAAAAGGTACACTGGCATCAACAGAAACATGAATTCTCTAAATGATCTTAGACGACAGAAAAATACCACTAATGCCAGTTCAAGAATTAACAAGTTTGCCAATATAGACACAAGATGTAACTTAGAAGTCATTTACAGAAAGGAAAAGATCAGGTTAGACTGTCCCTGCACTTGACTAAGTGACATCCCTACTTAGCAGAATCTTCAGGTTAAAAAGGTGTCAGCCGTGGTGACTTCCAAAGAAGTTCACTCACTTTCTCTTAGTCTTAGGTGAAAAACCTATGCATTGCAATCATGCCCTCTCTGCCTACCAATCCGCTCTCTAAGGGTCCTCAGGCCATCTGCTCTAACTCCTCCCCAGGGTGCTGTCCCTAATACAAATTACAATAAGGGGTGGTGAGGGACAGAGTCTCTGAATTAAGCAGAAAGCTCTCACCCAGTCAAGAGATCAGGGCTAGATCCAACACCGTTTTTTAGCTCACTGCACCATCCCAGTTTCAGAACCCGGCTGTATGCAAATTAGTCTGTTCCTGTCCCAGTGCATGATGGGAACAGGGCAAACCAAACTACAAAAGCCAATTCTTACACTGGGAAGGAAACAAGCTCCCGGGGACCGGTTTCTGGCATTACAGCCGTCTTCGGCCCGGTTTGCTTGAATCCTGATGGTGCAATGAGCAAGGGTCTCACATCTGAGAATACCCTTCCACGCTTAGGGTGGACAAAAATAATTACAATAAGGGGTGGTGAGGGACAGAGTCTCTGAATTAAGCAGAAAGCTCTCACCCAGTCAAGAGATCAGGGCTAGATCCAACACCATTTTTTAGCTCACTGCACCATCCCAGTTTCAGAACCCGGCTGTATGCAAATTAGTCTGTTCCTGTCCCAGTGCATGATGGGAACAGGGCAAACCAGGATTCAAGCAAGCTGGGCCGAAGACGGCTGAAATGCCAGAAACCGGTCCCCGGTAGCTTGTCTCCTTTCTGGTGAAGAATTGGCTTGGTAGTTTAGTCTGCCCTGTTCCCATGATGCACTGGGCCAGGGACAGACTGATTTGCATACAGCCAGGTTCTGAGCTGGGATGGTGCAGTGAGATAAATAACGGTGATGGATCAAGCCCTGATCTTTGGACTGGGTAAGAGTGGTCTGCTTAATTCAGACACTCTGTTCATCACCACCCCCTTTTCTGAAACGTTTTTGGCCACTATAGGTGTGGCAGGGTATACTCAGACATGAGTCCCTTTCTCACTGCACCATCAGGATTCAAGCAAGCCGGGCCGAAGACGGCTGAAATGCCAGAAACCGGTCCCCGGTAGCTTGTCTCCTTTCTGGTGAAGAATTGGCTTGGTAGTTTAGTCTGCCCTGTTCCCATGATGCACTGGGCCAGGGACAGACTGATTTGCATACAGCCAGGTTCTGAGCTGGGATGGTGCAGTGAGATAAATAACGGTGATGGATCAAGCCCTGATCTTTGGACTGGGTAAGAGTGGTCTGCTTAATTCAGACACTCTGTTCATCACCACCCCCTTTTCTGAAACGTTTTTGGCCACTATAGGTGTGGCAGGGTATACTCAGACATGAGTCCCTTTCTCACTGCACCATCAGGATTCAAGCAAGCCGGGCCAAAGACGGCTGAAATGCCAGAAACCGGTCCCCGGTAGCTTGTCTCCTTTCTGGTGAAGAATTGGCTTGGTAGTTTAGTCTGCCCTGTTCCCATGATGCACTGGGCCAGGGACAGACTGATTTGCATACAGCCAGGTTCTGAGCTGGGATGGTGCAGTGAGATAAATAATGGTGATGGATCAAGCCCTGATCTTTGGACTGGGTAAGAGTGGTCTGCTTAATTCAGACACTCTGTTCATCACCACCCCCTTTTCTGAAACGTTTTTGGCCACTATAGGTGTGGCAGGGTATACTCAGACATGAGTCCCTTTCTCACTGCACCATCAGGATTCAAGCAAGCCGGGCCGAAAACGGCTGAAATGCCAGAAACCGGTCCCCGGTAGCTTGTCTCCTTTCTGGTGAAGAATTGGCTTGGTAGTTTAGTCTGCCCTGTTCCCATGATGCACTGGGCCAGGGACAGACTGATTTGCATACAGCCAGGCTCTGAGCTGGGATGGTGCAGTGAGATAAATAACGGTGATGGATCAAGCCCTGATCTTTGGACTGGGTAAGAGTGGTCTGCTTAATTCAGACACTCTGTTCATCACCACCCCCTTTTCTGAAACGTTTTTGGCCACTATAGGTGTGGCAGGGTATACTCAGACATGAGTCCCTTTCTCACTGCACCATCAGGATTCAAGCAAGCCGGGCCGAAGACGGCTGAAATGCCAGAAACCGGTCCCCGGTAGCTTGTCTCCTTTCTGGTGAAGAATTGGCTTGGTAGTTTAGTCTGCCCTGTTCCCATGATGCACTGGGCCAGGGACAGACTGATTTGCATACAGCCAGGTTCTGAGCTGGGATGGTGCAGTGAGATAAATAACGGTGATGGATCAAGCCCTGATCTTTGGACTGGGTAAGAGTGGTCTGCTTAATTCAGACACTCTGTTCATCACCACCCCCTTTTCTGAAACGTTTTTGGCCACTATAGGTGTGGCAGGGTATACTCAGACATGAGTCCCTTTCTCACTGCACCATCAGGATTCAAGCAAGCCGGGCCGAAGACGGCTGAAATGCCAGAAACCGGTCCCCGGTAGCTTGTCTCCTTTCTGGTGAAGAATTGGCTTGGTAGTTTAGTCTGCCCTGTTCCCATGATGCACTGGGCCAGGGACAGACTGATTTGCATACAGCCAGGTTCTGAGCTGGGATGGTGCAGTGAGATAAATAACGGTGATGGATCAAGCCCTGATCTTTGGACTGGGTAAGAGTGGTCTGCTTAATTCAGACACTCTGTTCATCACCACCCCCTTTTCTGAAACGTCCCTAATACAAAATCACAGTTGTGGTTGGAACGCCCCTCTGAGACGCCCCTCACGTACACATCTCACGTGGTCTTGGTTCTGGCTTTTTCCATGATGATACTCCTTTGGGCCTCTTGTTAGCGTTGACCTTGCTTCCCAGGCTTCTTCTCCAGCTCGCCGGTACCCCCCAGAACATTCCTGAACCCTCCTCCAGGCCTGTGCCTGTCTCCCCGGACAGAGCTCTATTCATCACGCTCTTGATTGGAACCCCCTCACACCTGCAGACAGACACCCATGAATAGGGCCCCAAATTCCAACCTCCAGTTATCTGCTTTGGGCCATAAAACTTCGCACAGAATTGACAATTTATTCTTAACGAGACTCGACTTTAACTAACACGTGCAGATCAAAGAAGCCACTTTATCTTTCCAGGCCTACTAAATTATCTTGCAAGCGGTCTGCACTCCATGAACCTTTATTTCTAAAACTAAAACATTCTTGTTAATACACTCTGTTTATATGAAATACTTCTATAAAACATGACTCTAACATGTGAGCAGAAATTACTGAATAATAGTAAATCCATGTCATGTGAAAGATGTAAATGCACGTTTTCGTTTCTTCATACATTGCCATGAGGCCTGCACATTTCTACGTTTTGCAGCATTACATTTTCTTCAGTAGCAGCTACATAACATGGAATCTGATTAACACTTCTAACATTTCTAAACATTTCCACACATTTCTACATTAGTTCCACACTCTATATATGTTTTCTATATTAACTAAACCCTCATGAGTATATGCGGTTATATATTTTCAACACTTTTAGATACTTTAACTGAATTCGTGCGACTGGGTTGTACATGTGGTGCACTTATACCTTTTACTTAATTTGCGCTCTCTCACAAGTATACCATAAGAAAGGGGCAGGTTTGGCAGAACCAATGATTTAATCTGCCCTGCCTCATGATAAAGACGTAGACTTATTCTGTCCACTCTCAAACAGCAGAAAATGGCGGCCAAGCTGGAACCCAAGGAAGGCTACAGCAGGCCTCCTTGTTGCACCCCACATGAATCATGGCCAAAAGGCAGCCAGCAGCCCAGATCTAAGGCCGAGCCCCACCTAGAGACACTATAAACACTGGTTTCCGAAAGCCTCGCAGTGGGGAAGCCGAGAAGCCGCTTTTGGGCAGCCCCAAAGAGCCGAACAAGTACAGATCTGATTACAGATGTTAAAAGAGGAAGGTAGTGAGTGAGTAAGTAATGAGAACTGCGTAATGCGGTATGAGAGTATAATTTCCACACACCAGCCAGAGCACGGTTTACACTCTTAAGCAATAAAAAGAAAATAAAGCGAGGGGGGAGGAGAAATGCGAGACCCGGCCGTGAAAGTGAAAGTACGGGGGAAGCTTCAGAAGCCTGTGGGAGGGAGGGTGATTGCTTTGATGTGGACACAAGGAGGAGGTGGGGGAGAAATGCAGGGCCGTGAAAGTGGCTCTCGAGGCAGGCTGGTTAGGAAGCAAATGGCAAGGGAGGGAGGCTGAGGCTTTGATGTGGGGAGTCACAAGTGAAGTGAATGAATAATTAGGGGAGGAGAACTGGCAGGCTGATGGGCAGAAGGCTCAGGCAAGCTTGTGCACGAGGCGGCGTGCACTTCCCAAAATCCTCTGAACTAAGAAATGGTTTGACTGCATTAGGGCTCGTTTCCTATTACTGCATAATAGGAAAGGACGAGCCCTAAAAACCGTGGGGCATCCTGTCATAGAATTTAAACCTGAATTTTATGTTCAGAAATGGTTAGAAAAAGGGAGGAGAAGTGCCAATGAAAGAAACTGCATGGCTCGGAGACAAATGGCTTATGATTCCACTTATAAGTGTATTTGGAATATTCTGTGATTGGAAACATGTCCCAAATTGTAAATGAATTAAATATAAACAACTTATATATGAAACCTCAAATAAACATGTTTATCAATTGTTTGAATTAAATAACGTTAAAAGCTGTAACTGATCAGTGAAATGCCAAATGCACTAAAAATTGGTATGTTTTGCTATTTTTAGCCACACCTCCGATTCCGCCCACTAATCCAATCCTCTGCGTATTCCCGCCCCTGAGTCTCCGCACACACTTCCCCTACTTTTTTGTCCCCACTTCGACCACTGCTGAATACTACTACCTTTTGGTAGTGTGGTGCTTTTTAGGTTTTGCCTCGCGAAAAAGATGCGCTCTGCGCATCTTTTTTGCGCAGGCAAAAACCTAATGAGTACTGTGTGTGGGTTTGGGTCGGCCCTCGTCATTCATTGGCTGGCTCCATAAATGGAGCCTAGCCATTGGATGAGGGGCCTGTCCGTCAATGCCGGACCAGACACGGGGGCGTTCCCGAGATTCTTTGGCTTTTGCCGACGTCACGCGACGTCAGGCGAAAGCCGGGAACGCCCCCGAATCTGTTCCGGCATTGCCGGCACCCGCCTTCCTGCTCCGGCCGTCTTCTGCGTCTCTCCTCCCCCTTTCCCGCCCCCTCCCGCCCTCCCGCTCATTAATACCTGCTGCAGTTCAAGAATGCTTCCGAACCTGGAGGCCAAATTAATGACAGGCCATTCTACGAGAATCCTATCAATGGAGTGCTTAACTTTCTGTAGATTTAACATCTGAAAGCATTTGATCATATCACTGGGCAGTGGAGACAACGGGGTCCGGTTTGCAGAATACACCATTTAAATCAGAATTTCGCCTTTGACAATAAATTATGACGTAATGCAGCTAACACAAATGTAACGTGTGAAACTGCAGACTGTTATGTTCAGCCAGGATTTTAGGACTGTTACTCTGCACTGTGAAATACTTTTTTTCGCATCAGAGTGGAGCTTCAGAGTGCAGAGTGGAGCTTCAGAGTGCAGATTCTGTGTGGAGCTTCAGAGTGGAGCTTCAGAGTGCAGAGTGGAGCTTCAGAGTGGAGCTTCAGAGTGGAGCTTCAGAGTGGAGCTTCAGAGTGGAGCGTGGAGCTTCAGAGTGGAGCTTCAGAGTGGAGAGTGGAGCTTCAGAGTGGAGCTTCAGAGTGGAGAGTGGAGCTTCAGAGTGCAGATTCAGAGTGGAGCTTCAGAGTGCAGAGTGGAGCTTCAGAGTGGAGCTTCAGAGTGGAGCTTCAGAGTGGAGCTTCATAGTGCAGAGTGGAGCTTCAGAGTGGAGCTTCATAGTGCAGAGTGGAGCTTCAGAGTGGAGCTTCAGAGTGGAGCTTCAGAGTGGAGCTTCAGAGCTTCAGAGTGGAGCTTCAGAGTGGAGCTTCAGAGTGAAGCTTCAGAGTGGAGCTTCAGAGTGCAGAGTGGAGCTTCAGAGTGGAGCTTCAGAGTGGAGCTTCAGAATGGAGCTTCAGAGTGGAGCTTCAGAGTGGAGCTTCAGAGTGGAGAGTGGAGCTTCAGAGGAGCTTCAGAGTGGAGCTTCAGAGTGGAGCTTCAGAGTGGAGCTTCAGAGTGGAGCTTCAGAGTGCAGAGTGGAGCTTCAGAGTGGAGCTTCATAGTGCAGAGTGGAGCTTCAGAGTGGAGCTTCAGAGTGGAGCTTCAGAGTGGAGCTTCATAGTGCAGAGTGGAGCTTCAGAGTGGAGCTTCATAGTGCAGAGTGGAGCTTCAGAGTGGAGCTTCAGAGTGCAGAGTGGAGCTTCAGAGTGGAGCTTCAGAGTGGAGCTTCAGAGTGGAGCTTCAGAGTGGAGCTTCACAGCTTCAGAGTGGAGCTTCAGAGTGGAGCTTCAGAGTGGAGCTTCAGAGTGCAGATTCAGAGTGCAGAGTGCAGAGTGCAGATTCAGAGTGCAGAGTGGAGCTTTAGAGTGCAGAGTGCAGAGTGCAGCTTCAGAGTGGAGAGTGGAGCTTCAGAGTGGAGCTTCAGAGTGGAGCTTCAGAGTGGAGCTTCAGAGTGGAGCTTCAGAGTGCAGAGTGGAGCTTCAGAGTGGAGCTTCAGAGTGGAGCTTCAGAGTGGAGCTTCAGAGTGCAGAGTGGAGCTTCAGAGTGGAGCTGCAGAGTGGAGCTTCAGAGTGGAGCTTCAGAGTGGAGCGTGGAGCTTCAGAGTGGAGCTTCAGAGTGGAGCTTCAGAGTGGAGCTTCAGAGCGGAGCTTCAGAGTGGAGCTTCAGAGTGGAGCTTCAGAGTGCAGAGTGGAGCTTCAGAGTGGAGCTTCAGAGTGGAGCTTCAGAGTGGAGCTTCAGAATGCAGATTCAGAGTGGAGCTTCAGAGTGGAGCTTCAGAGTGGAGCGTGGAGCTTCAGAGTGGAGCTTCAGAGTGTAGCGTGGAGGAGCTTCAGAGTGGAGCTTCAGAGTGTAGCGTGGAGCAGCTTCAGAGTGGAGCTTCAGAGTGGAGCTTCAGAGTGGAGCTTCAGAGTGCAGATTCAGAGTGCAGAGTGCAGAGTGCAGATTCAGAGTGCAGAGTGCAGAGTGGAGCTTCAGAGTGCAGAGTGCAGCTTCAGAGTGGAGAGTGGAGCTTCAGAGTGGAGCTTCAGAGTGCAGAGTGGAGCTTCAGAGTGGAGCTTCAGAGTGGAGCTTCAGAGTGGAGCTTCAGAGTGGAGCTGCAGAGTGGAGCTTCAGAGTGCAGAGTGGAGCTTCAGAGTGGACCTGCAGAGTGGAGCTTCAGAGTGGAGCTTCAGAGTGGAGCGTGGAGCTTCAGAGTGGAGCTTCAGAGTGGAGCTTCAGAGCGGAGCTTCAGAGCGGAGCTTCAGAGTGGAGCTTCAGAGTGGAGCTTCAGAGTGCAGAGTGGAGCTTCAGAGTGGAGCTTCAGAGTGGAGCTTCAGAGTGGAGCTTCAGAATGCAGATTCAGAGTGGAGCTTCAGAGTGGAGCTTCAGAGTGGAGCGTGGAGCTTCAGAGTGGAGCTTCAGAGTGGAGCGTGGAGCTTCAGAGTGGAGCTTCAGAGTGGAGCTTCAGAGTGGAGCTTCAGAGTGGAGCTTCAGAGTGGAGCGTGGAGCTTCAGAGTGGAGCTTCAGAGTGGAGCTTCAGAGTGGAGCTTCAGAGTGGAGCTTGAGAGTGCAGAGTGGAGCTTGAGAGTGCAGAGTGGAGCTTGAGAGTGCAGAGTGGAGCTTGAGAGTGCAGAGTGGAGCTTGAGAGTGCAGAGTGGAGCTTCAGAGTGCAGAGTGGAGCTTCAGAGTGGAGCTTCAGAGTGCAGAGTGGAGCTTCAGAGTGGAGCTTCAGAGTGGAGCTTCAGAGTGGAGCTTCAGAATGCAGATTCAGAATGCAGATTCAGAATGCAGATTCAGAGTGGAGCTTCAGAGTGGAGCTTCAGAGTGGAGCTTCAGAGTGGAGCTTCAGAGTGGAGCTTCAGAGTGGAGCGTGGAGCTTCAGAGTGGAGCTTCAGAGTGCAGAGTGGAGCTTCAGAGTGGAGCTTCAGAGTGGAGCGTGGAGCTTCAGAGTGGAGCTTCAGAGTGGAGCTTCAGAGTGGAGCTTCAGAGTGGAGCTTCAGAGTGGAGCTTCAGAGTGGAGCGTGGAGCTTCAGAGTGGAGCTTCAGAGTGGAGCTTCAGAGTGGAGATTCAGAGTGGAGCTTCAGAGTGGAGATTCAGAGTGGAACTTCAGAGTGCAGAGTGGAGCTTCAGAGTGGAGCTTCAGAGTGGAGCTTCAGAGTGGAGCTTCAGAGTGGAGCTTCAGAGTGGAGCTTCAGAGTGGAGCTTCAGAGTGCAGAGTGGAGCTGCAGAGTGGAGCTTCAGAGTGGAGCTTCAGAGTGCAGAGTGGAGCTTCAGAGTGCAGAGTGGAGCTTCAGAGTGGAGATTCAGAGTGCAGAGTGGAGCTTCAGAGTGCAGATTCAGAGTGGAACTTCAGAGTGCAGATTCGGAGTGGAGCTTCAGAGTGCAGAGTGGAGCTTCAGAGTGCAGATTCAGAGTGGAGCTTCAGAGTGCAGAGTGGAGCTTCAGAGTGCAGATTCAGAGTGGAGATTCAGAGTGGAGCTTCAGAGTGCAGAGTGGAGCTTCAGAGTGCAGAGTGGAGCTTCAGAGTGCAGATTCAGAGTGGAGCTTCAGAGTGCAGAGTGGAGCTTCAGAGTGCAGATTCAGAGTGGAGCTTCAGAGTGCAGAGTGGAGCTTCAGAGTGCAGAGTGGAGCTTCAGAGTGCAGAGTGGAGCTTCAGAGTGGAGCTTCATAGTGCAGAGTGGAGCTTCAGAGTGGAGCTTCAGAGTGGAGCTTCATAGTGCAGAGTGGAGCTTCAGAGTGGAGCTTCATAGTGCAGAGTGGAGCTTCAGAGTGGAGCTTCAGAGTGCAGAGTGGAGCTTCAGAGTGGAGCTTCAGAGTGGAGCTTCAGAGTGGAGCTTCAGAGTGGAGCTTCAGAGTGGAGCTTCAGAGTGGAGCTTCAGAGTGGAGCTTCAGAGTGCAGATTCAGAGTGGAGCTTCAGAGTGGAGCTTCAGAGTGGAGCTTCAGAGTGGAGCTTCAGAGTGCAGATTCAGAGTGCAGATTCAGAGTGCAGATTCAGAGTGGAGCTTCAGAGTGCAGAGTGCAGCTTCAGAGTGGAGCTTCAGAGTGGAGCTTCAGAGTGGAGCTTCAGAGTGGAGCTTCAGAGTGGAGCTTCAGAGTGGAACTTCAGAGTGGAACTTCAGAGTGCAGAGTGGAGCTTCAGAGTGGAGCTTCAGAGTGGAGCTTCAGAGTGGAGCTTCAGAGTGGAGCTTCAGAGTGCAGAGTGGAGCTTCAGAGTGGAGCTTCAGAGTGGAGCTTCAGAGTGGAGCTTCAGAGCGGAGCTTCAGAGTGCAGAGTGGAGCTTCAGAGTGCAGAGTGGAGCTTCAGAGTGGAGCTTCAGAGCGGAGCTTCAGAGCGGAGCTTCAGAGCGGAGCTTCAGAGTGGAGCTTCAGAGTGGAGCTTCAGAGTGCAGAGTGGAGCTTCAGAGTGGAGCTTCAGAGTGCAGAGTGGAGCTTCAGAGTGGAGCTTCAGAGTGCAGAGTGGAGCTTCAGAGTGGAGCTTCAGAGTGCAGAGTGGAGCTTCAAAGTGGAGCTTCAGAGTGGAGCTTCAGAGTGCAGAGTGGAGCTTCAGAGTGGAGCTTCAGAGTGCAGAGTGGAGCTTCAGAGTGGAGCTTCAGAGTGGAGCTTCAGAGTGGAGCTCCAGAGTGCAGAGTGGAGCTCCAGAGTGGAGCTCCAGAGTGCAGAGTGGAGCTTCAGAGTGGAGCTTCAGAGTGGAGCTTCAGAGTGGAGCTTCAGAGTGGAGCTCCAGAGTGGAGCTTCAGAGTGGAGCTTCAGAGTGGAGCTTCAGAGTGGAGCTCCAGAGTGGAGCTCCAGAGTGGAGCTCCAGAGTGGAGCTCCAGAGTGGAGCTTCAGAGTGGAGCTTCAGAGTGGAGCTTCAGAGTGGAGCTTCAGAGTGAAGCTTCAGAGTGCAGAGTGGAGCTTCAGAGTGCAGAGTGGAGCTGCAGAGTGGAGCTGCAGAGTGGAGCTGCAGAGTGGAGCTGCAGAGTGGAGCGTGGAGCTTCAGAGTGGAGCTTCAGAGTGGAGCTTCAGAGTGGAGCTTCAGAGTGGAGCTTCAGAGTGCAGAGTGGAGCTTCAGAGTGGAGCTTCAGAGTGGAGCTTCAGAGTGGAGCTTCAGAGTGGAGCTTCAGAGTGGAGCGTGGAGCTTCAGAGTGGAGCTTCAGAGTGGAGCTTCAGAGTGGAGCTTCAGAGTGGAGCTTGAGAGTGCAGAGTGGAGCTTGAGAGTGGAGCTTGAGAGTGCAGAGTGGAGCTTGAGAGTGGAGCTTGAGAGTGCAGCTTGAGAGTGCAGCTTCAGAGTGCAGCTTCAGAGTGGAGCTTCAGAGTGGAGCTTCAGAGTGCAGCTTCAGAGTGGAGCTTCAGAGTGCAGAGTGGAGCTTCAGAGTGGAGCTTCAGAGTGCAGAGTGGAGCTTCAGAGTGCAGAGTGGAGCTTCAGAGTGCAGAGTGGAGCTTCAGAGTGCAGAGTGGAGCTTCAGAGTGGAGCTTCAGAATGCAGATTCAGAATGCAGATTCAGAATGCAGATTCAGAATGCAGATTCAGAGTGGAGCTTCAGAGTGGAGCTTCAGAGTGGAGCTTCAGAGTGGAGCTTCAGAGTGGAGCTTCAGAGTGGAGCGTGGAGCTTCAGAGTGGAGCTTCAGAGTGCAGAGTGGAGCTTCAGAGTGGAGCTTCAGAGTGGAGCGTGGAGCTTCAGAGTGGAGCTTCAGAGTGGAGCTTCAGAGTGGAGCTTCAGAGTGGAGCGTGGAGCTTCAGAGTGGAGCTTCAGAGTGGAGCTTCAGAGTGGAGATTCAGAGTGGAGCTTCAGAGTGGAGATTCAGAGTGGAACTTCAGAGTGCAGAGTGGAGCTTCAGAGTGCAGAGTGGAGCTTCAGAGTGGAGCTTCAGAGTGGAGCTTCAGAGTGGAGCTTCAGAGTGGAGCTTCAGAGTGCAGAGTGGAGCTGCAGAGTGGAGCTTCAGAGTGGAGCTTTAGAGTGCAGAGTGGAGCTTCAGAGTGCAGAGTGGAGCTTCAGAGTGAAGCTTCAGAGTGCAGAGTGGAGATTCAGAGTGCAGAGTGGAGCTTCAGAGTGCAGATTCAGAGTGGAGCTTCAGAGTGCAGATTCAGAGTGGAGCTTCAGAGTGCAGAGTGGAGCTTCAGAGTGCAGATTCAGAGTGGAGCTTCAGAGTGCAGAGTGGAGCTTCAGAGTGCAGATTCAGAGTGGAGATTCAGAGTGGAGCTTTAGAGTGCAGAGTGGAGCTTCAGAGTGCAGAGTGGAGCTTCAGAGTGCAGATTCAGAGTGGAGCTTCAGAGTGCAGAGTGGAGCTTCAGAGTGCAGATTCAGAGTGCAGATTCAGAGTGGAGATTCAGAGTGCAGAGTGGAGCTTCAGAGTGCAGAGTGGAGCTTCAGAGTGCAGAGTGGAGCTTCAGAGTGCAGAGTGGAGCTTCAGAGTGGAGCTTCAGAGTGGAGCTTCAGAGTGCAGCTTCAGAGTGCAGCTTCAGAGTGCAGCTTCAGAGTGCAGAGTGGAGCTTCAGAGTGCAGAGTGGAGCTTCAGAGTGTCAAGAGCAATGCCAATAGCTCTAACTTTAACAAAGGCAAAACCATTGCATTGTAAATGCTTGTTCACTCCTGTCATTTGCCTTGTGCTTGCTGCCTATTCTTCTTTTGTTGCTGTCGAGGTTATTCTGTGTTTTACAGCCTCACTGGGAAGGGTTTTGCCACTTACATCGTCAACAGGTAAGTGAAAAGGGCGTTTTTACTAGGATGTTGCCTTGTTATTTACAGCCTTCAAGCACACATTCAGTGTTGCCCAGTTTTCGAGGTCTGGGGGGAGGGCACAGGGGGGGTGGAGTGGGAGGGAGGGGAAACCGAGGGGGCACGATGTGCATACTTTTATAATTTAATGATAGTTTTTGTCTCCTTTCTTTGCAAAGCGGTGCATGTTCAGTTAACATTAAACTACAGAATGCTGCCATCTAGTGTTTTCCTGAATAATGACTGACTCATACCTTTATCATGCTCCTGGGTAGGCTGAGTTTTAATAATTGTGCTTTCTAGGAATGAGCAGGTATTATTTGCTACTTAGGCTATTTGAATTTTACCGATGGTCTGTCAATTAATTTACAGAAACAGCAACACTATTGTTTAAAAACAGACACCACTGCAGCGGTATGAATATCACAGGTGCAAATAGCGCCATTGTTATTTGCAATAGCAAGACCTTCTCACAAGGGAAGCAACACAACTCCCACCTGCACCAGTGACTGTGAAGACTTGAAAGTGTTGAAAATGACTGTGCCAGAGACACGGAAGGCTCTAAGCTAGGGCCTGCGGGCAACAGGAACTTGTCTCACAGAGTTTGAATTTTAGTGGAAGAGTTGCGTGCCTCCGAAAATACTTGTCTAACAGAGTGAGGTCTGTGACAGTGAAAATACTGGACTCTGCGTTCATGATCTAAGCAGGTTTCTGGTCTGAGATTAAAAAGTGGTATACAGTGGGCTTGCAAACTGATGTAATGCATGTTCAGCCACCAGTGTGACAACCCCCCACAACACCCAGCTGACATGCTCATTCTGTTAGGAGACGATCAGTGACCTATCAGTGTAGGAAACCTCAAGTAAGGAGGAAAATGGAAACTTGTGGAATCCGAGCAACACAGGAGTGCATTCGTATCCAAGTAACATATTGAATGCACCTGCTCAGGGCACAAGTCCTAAAAAAGGAAGTGGGGGGACCAACCTAGTTAGGCAGTATGCAAGTGACATCACGGCGCATGACATCACACATGGCATCACAGGAATTGGTATCATAGAAAGTGGCATCACAAACCACGACTTTACAGGAAGTGCATCACAAGAAGTGACATCAGATCTAAAGGCCTCACATATATGTTTAGCAAGTCTATCATGTGTATGTTTGAGCGCATTGCGAGGATAATAGCACAGTGAGCTATGGAAGATGATATGTGACTTCTACACCTTGCAATCCCCCAGTTATATGTAATACATCCTGTACATTCATTTACAAACTTCTATAATGTATTGTACATGTAATATGTGCATGTTTATGTAAAGCACTCTGACACCCTGCATTGGGGTGAGTAGGGAGATACAGGAATAAATAGTGGCACTTAAACTATTTCAACACCTCCTCAGGTGTAGTAAGCTCTATATAAATGCAATTTGCTTTGTGTAAATACTGGAAAAGACCAACATATCTGACATTCTTACAGTGCATGCATATCTCCTAAACAGGGACTGAACAAAGTGAAAAGCTGCCTTTCTTAAGTATGTGTGAAGTGCTAACCTTTGTTTCCCCTCCGCTTCATTTGCATCTGGCTCCTGACTATTTTCAATGTATTTTAATACTGAGTTAATAATCACTTACACAAAGCAACTTTCCAAAGAATAGAGTGCCACGTTGCACAGGTTTTTTATAATTCAGGAAACCTTTATTATTTGTCAAAACAAATTGTGCAATCGGCAGAGCACGACTCACGGAAAAGCACAAGCAAAGGGCGGGCCGGTGAAGGTAGGAAGGTTGTTTGTCCTTTGCAGAATCATTTAATGTTTTACAACCACTGCTCACTGCCCCATGTTGTGCACGTGCAGCGCACTCGCGGACATGTTTGTGAACATTATCAGCTGTTTGTTCAGTGACTCCTTTCCGTGATGCATAGCTCACAAATTATTGGCAAGCAGCCTTGTGTTTATATAGCGTTAACTGCCCCTGACGAGGCTTTGCCTTGATAAATCACCAGAAGCCCATTCCTCATTAATGTGAATTTCCATGCCTGTCCTTAATGTTCAGAGTAAGAAGAGTCATCTTGGAAAATTGTGTTTTGAGCTGTGTAATAAGCCTCTGTCATTTAACCACACTCACTCCCAAACCTGCAGTTAACTAAACACTCTTATTGTGTTGAACATTATTTGCCAGATTTGGCCCGGGATATGCGGGTGGTGGTCGATTATGTAGTGTACCAGATTCCAGACATTTCTGTCAGGTGGTGGGGGGGCCCGACATTTAAAGAAATTCAGCTGGGGGGGGGGCTCAACCTACAAAAGTTTGAAGACCTCTGCTTTAAGGGAAGGATTATGAATTCAACAATTCATTATATATTTGTTAGGAAGGATTATGAATTCAACAATTCATTACATATTTGTTAATGCAGCTTTATTACCCCTGGTATCTGACTACGCTGCTCAATGGTCACATTTCAGCAACCATAATCCCATTCACCTCACATTACGAGGTACATCTAAAACGAAGAGTATCGCCCCAGCCTCTACTCTAAAAACCATGGATCAAAGCTGTATGGTCCAAGGTAGCACAGAATCTTTTTTTAAACAACTTATTAAATACTGTTGGGCATGAGATAGATATATGCCAAGAGGGCAGGCAAAGGGGAGGAGACATCCTCATAGCATATGACAGGATATGTAAGCAGGTGGCCAGTGGCCTCTCATATCCTAATAAGGAATTTACTAATATAAAACAAAAATCCCAAGACAGAATTTTAATAGCTGCTTTAAGGAAAGCGTATAAGCAGGCACTAAGAATTCGTAAAACAGAAATTAAACGGGAAGCCTGGAATGATCTGTTGTCCGTAGATATCATCAAGAACAGTGCAAAGTTCTGGAAATTTGTCAACAAACCATTTTTCTCTGGCCTCAGTGGTACCACTGTGGAATGTAATATGCCAGAGGAGCAGTGGTTTAATAATTTCAAACACATATATGGTGATCAGTTAGACCAGGGACAGACAGATACACCACTCATGGCTGCAGCTCACAATGTGGATTTTTCTGAAAAGGAAGTAGCTGTGGCCGTTCCCCAAATGACAAGCAATAAAGCTCCTGGGCCGGATGGGGTCCCTGCTGATCTTTTTAAGATGGACATTACATTATGGTAAAAAATATTAGCAAATGTGTTTTTTAAGGCGCGTCAATATGGTCCACCAAGATCTTGGTTCAAGTCAATAATAGTTCCAGTTTTTAAAAAAAGGGCAGAGAGGAGACCCTAGGTGCTACAGGCCCATATCACTGATTGACTCAGCTGTCAAACTGTTAGGCAGAGTGGTTCTTAGTAACTGACAGACTGGATCAATAAGCATAATGTTCTGTCAAACCTCCAATGTGGTTTCAGGAAAGATAGGGGCACCATGGACCCATGTCTCAACCTGCACCTTTTAGTAGGGAAATACACCGTAGCTAAGAAGGGAACACTACACCTTGCTTTTATGGATCTGTCCTTGGCCTTTGACCGAGTGAACAGATCCAAACTTTGGGACTTGCTGCTCTCAATGGGCATGGATAAAAACCTTGTCAACTTTTTATCTGATCTGCATAGGGATCTCTCCTATACGCAGATGACGCTGCTTTGTTAGCCAGTACAGCTGTGGGCCTTCAGTGTCTTTTGAGCTCCTTTGCTGATTTCATGGGTTTATTTGATCTGAATGTAAATTTCTCCAAATCCCACATCATGGGCACCAAACCCAGAAAACCCAAAACGCATTACACGAAGGAAATAAAATAACTAGGGTCACTATATTTTCGTACAGTGGAGTTTTATTTGACAATAGGAGTACATGGGTTCTGCAAATGAAAGCCAAGAGAAATGCTAAGGTCAGATCGAAAGTAGCGGTGCTTGATCTTGCACGCAGGCTGGGAGCAAAGCCGGTGCAAACAATGTAAAAAATATATATATCTAAAAGTATCGCTATTTTGAATTATGGCTCTGAAATCTGAGGATACAAGGACGCTGAAGAGCTCCAAATAATCAAAAATAAATTTTTGGGAAGCTTGCTCTCAGTTCCACAATCAGTGCCTTCTTATATTATCCATCAAGAAGTGGGTATTAGTTTTGTGTCAGACTTGAACAGAATGGCCCCTTTACTTAAATGGATTTCGCTTTTGACCAATTCTGAACTAGAAATAAATTTGGGAGATCATATGAAACTGCATAGCACTAGACAGGGCAAGCAACATTCCCTGGATGAGAAATGTGAAAAGAACAACAATGTTATTAGGACGCCCGGAAATATTTGATACGCCTGAAAAATTACTTAAAAAAGATCTGGCGTGCATTAAGATTTCCTTCCTACGGATGGCATTTGCAGAAAGAGAGGCTAGAGAGTTGATGAAACTGACAGTACGGGCCCACCAAATAGTAAAACTAACTAATCGAAGGAGCCTTACCTAGATATAGTCACCAAGCCCCAACATCGTTTTCATTTAACAAGATTGAGATTCAGCTATCTGCACTTTTTACTGACCGAACCTAAGGGGTGGAGAAAGGCGGAGTACTTGGGACCCTGCACCTGTGACAATTTCTCCATTCAAGACACCTTGCACTTTGTTTTTTTTTGTGAGCACTATTTGCACATTCACAAATGTTTTATTCTACCAATCCTAAAGGACAAAGGATTTCTGCAGGCTAGGCTGGCTTTCATATATTTGCAGATGTTGAATAACCCATGGGAAAATGTTAATGTTGCTAGCTTCTTGGTGGCAGCAGTCAGAGAAAGGAAAAAAAGAGGGTCCATATGATTTGACATATCAAATGTTTATTCCTTTTTAACGTAAAATGGTTTTCTTGTAAAAGTGGCTGACAAATGTTATGCTCTGTTAATCTGTTATTTTTTTAAACTTTTTAATTATGTACAGTTTGTAACCTGGCACGGTCCTCTGGACTGTAGAGTTCATGTGATTCAGTCACTTTGAATAAGTATATTTACCAACTTTTTTGTGGCCTGTTTTGTCCAGTTTTTTTAAACTGATGGATTCTCTTAAAACCTTCGGGTTTAGTGATGACCAGTACAACAAGATTATCAACAGCAAAAATGGAAGTCGAATCACAGTAGTGGAAGGCAAAGGTGAAAAATGGGGGGACCTATTGAATTTAAAGAAAAAACTGGTAAGAACCGAAACACACGCTGAGTTTCTAATCAACTATGTTAAATCAGGGGTCACCCCTATTGGTTTACAGGTGCGGAACGAACCTGGCTTGTTCGTTGAGAATAAAACATTTCTTGAAGGATGGACTCAAATCTCTAATCGTTGCAGCCGTGACTGGATGCTCCTGATTATAGAAACAGCGCAAGAAATTATTGTGATTGAAAGGGAGGCGATAGAAAAACTAGAACGTGAACTTAGTGATAAAACAGCCCTGGATGAGGCCAAGGTTAAACTAGAAGAAATTAATAAAGATGTGGTGGATATAGAGATTATTTGACGAATAAGAAAACCATTAAGTTAAAAAAGAACATCAATAGGTTTAGCCAGGAACTCGCGTATCCCTTTCTTCGGGAAAACTATTACGAACAGAAAAATGACCGGGAGGGGGATAGGTACACATACAAGAGACCAAGATACACACGGGGCGGGAGAAAACAAATAACTTTCTCAGAAACCTTGGGATCCAGTAGCGATGAAGATTTCGCACATAGGGGAGATCAGACTAGGGGACCCGTTGATCAACAGGGCGTTTTTTTAGAACAGCGAAACAGGAGAGGAAGGTTCAATGGGAATCAGACGGGGGGCAGCAAATGCGGAACCAAACTCCTCAGGATTATATGGACACCAGACGCCAGCGATACTGGCGGTAGAAAAAATCCCTATCATCAAGCCCAGATCATTAAGCCAGGTTGTAATTGAGGTGTTAGGGAAAGGTTTTAGTTTTACCCCACTGCCAAAATCAATAGATTCCAACTTGAAAGAGACCTTAGGTCTTTTTTTAGAAAAATTAGATTGAGACGATTTTTTGAAGGTAAGCCCAATAGGATATCCAACAATACTCCGGGCCTGAAACCTAAATCCACATTCAAGCCCTCTCTAGCACAAGTGGGCTGCAACATTGAAACTTTTGAGCGTGTGGTGGAAATAGATATCCAAAATATCCTGAAGAAAGAGTTTATTCAATGACAAAATCTAGAGAAAAGTCAGAGAATAGCCATTAGTACTCTTGAGGAGGACTATTCAATTACCCTCAAACCCGCCGATAAGGGGGGCGGGATTGTCATTTTAGATACCCCAGACTATGACAATAGAATTCTGTCCCTTCTAAATGTACCGGAACATTATGAAAAAGTACAGGCTAAAGATCAGACCCTCCTGGTGAAGAAATGTAGGGATCTTTTGGGTCATGCTAGAGAACAGGATTGGATTTGTGAAGAAGAATTTAGGTTTCTTTCAGGTAATAATCCTAAGACCCCAGCAATATATGGCCTCCCGAAGGTCCACAGAGATCACTTAAACCCTCCCATGCACCCTATAGTGAGTTGCTTGGGATCCTTGTTAGAGCCATTTAGCCAGTATGTTTATTTTTTCTTGAAATCCCTGGTGAGCGAACTTAAGTCCTATGTGAAGGATACCACCCATATTATTAGTTTGGTGGAGAATAAACCATTCTGTGAGGCTACTCAATGTCTGGTTACGCTAGACATTGAGTCGCTTTACACTAACATCCCATAAGCAGCGATGGTTCAGGTAATTGAGGGAATTTTAGAAAACACCATGGTGGAGGGAGCCAGTAAAGAATTTATTGTAGCATGCACTGATCTAGTGTTGAGGAACAACATCTTCCCATTTAAAAAACAACTCTATAGACAAAAGAAGGGGACCATTATGGGCGCAACTTGTGCCCCAGGTTTGGCATGCCTATATGTCGGGGAATTTGAGAAAAAACATATTTACAACGAGCTGACTCCTTTTTATGAAAATGCCCATGAATGGCATCGATTTATCGATGATGTTCTATTCATTTGGACTGGCTCCACGGAGCTTTTAGAAGAATTCCTAGTGTGGTTAAATTTGGGAGACGGTAACCTCCATTTTACTGCTAACTACAGCAAGGTGAGTGTTAATTACCTAGACATAACGATAGAGGCAAGAGATGGCAAATTGGAGGTGGAGTTATTTTCAAAACCTATGGATAAGAACACCCTCCTCCACTACTCTAGTTTCCATCCAAGGTCCCAAAAAGACAATATTCCCGTCAGCCAATTTCTCTGGCTGAGGCGAAATTGTACAGACCTGCAGGATTTCTATAAGCATTCTGAGAATTTAAAAACCAAACTTAGAGAGAGAGGTTACCCGAAAAAATTTATCTCACACTCGTTTTTATAATAGGGAAGCAATGTTTGAAGCCCCTAAACCTAAAGAGCATAATACGAAGACGGTTTTTGTGACCCAATTTTATGGTGCCAGTAACCAAATTAAAAACGTAATTAATAAACATTTGCACATTTTGAATAATGAGGAAAATGTGAAGCTAGAAAGGCCCATTTGTGCGTAAAAATGGAATACTAATTTGTGCAACCATTTCGTACACACATACAGAGAAGAACCTACAGTTAAACAGAGAACTATAGATAATACCACAATTACTCGCAACAACAGATGCCGCAACTGCTCTCTGTGCGCACAGTGTATGGTAGCCAAAGAACTGAAACATAATGGAATAACATTGGTGGCACACACTTTGAACAACCGCCGTAGCAAAAATTTAATATATGGGGGGATGGCTAGCAGCCAAGCATGGTGTCTGTGTAGCAGAGGAGCTCGGTGGGCAAAGCGGCTCCATCACATAAATCCGATCAATAATCCGATCCATTTGATCCTCTGAACGCAGATCCCGAGGGAAGAGGCCGAGTGGCACCGTCCGACACAACTCCTGTGCCAATCCGACAACGGGAACCGGACACGGTGCACAGTGTCCGAAAGAGGCCTAACTGCAGCCTAACAGCACCAAGCTCAATTTCCAGCATGGCCGGGCGGAAGTGAAGGAGGACCGGGATCATAGGCCGGAAGTTACCGCTGGTAGGGGCGACCGTCGGAAAAGCAAGACCTGCGGCGGGGCGGCGCTGGGGGCACGGCCGCAGCCCGGGCCGCACAAGAAGTGATCCACATACCTGGCTGACACTGGCTCTGCAGTAAGTGGCGGAGACATAGATCGCGCCCCGACGCATGGGACTGAGCGGCCGGAATTCATTGAGGGGGGCTGTGTGGCGGTAGAGCTCTCATCAAGGGACATTTGCCACACACGATTGTTTTACCCGCCCCCCCTAGAGCGCTTGCCTGGACCTGGACGCTGCATCGCCACTGCCCAGACACACACGGGAGGCCCGGAGGGTGCTTGGGTCCCGCAGAGGGGTGGGGTGCCCACTTGATGGCCTAAACCGGACGGACTGGCCCCTTCCCGGCAGCCAGACCGCACGAAGCTACAGAGCGTCTGGTTGGGACACCGGCTCAGTAAGAGGCACAAGGAGACCTGCGGGAGGTCCAGGGTGTACCATCGGCAGTGTGGTTTTTTCATCGCGAACAGTGCGGTGGTGAACGTGGACCAGTGCAGGACAAGATCTGTACACCAGCTAGGGTGTGGCGGCCATAGTGCGACTGGCGCCGCAACGGTGAGGATAGAAGAGCGCCTATTTGCAGCAGGTTCAAATTAACGACCTTTAGCAGCGACAAGACTTGACCATCACGAAAGGCCCAGTACACGGTGGCGTAGTGTGACTATACACACCCATAAAGGCTCCTCATTGTGGGACGCCCTTCTATAGTGATATCAGCAACATATTGGGACTCAAGATACCTCAAATAAGCCATGTGCTGGGGGAGAATTGACCGTGCCTTGAAACGCAGAGACAGTGGAAGCCATGGCGGGCAGGGGACCGAGAAACAACGCGGCACAGGCGAAACAAGACAAGTATGCCTATGATAAGAATAACACACCACAGACAGAAGGAAGCACCTCCACAGGAAAAGGCCCGGAAAGTGACAGAGCCAAAAAGGTGACGTTAGAGGACATAATGGAAACACTGTCTAACGTGCAGACGACGGTGGGATCCACATCCGCAGATGTTAGATTATTACGTGCAGACTTTCACAAAATGACGGAGCGAGTGGCACAAGTGGAGATGGTCACAAAGTCCCTGATAGATGACACCTCGGAATTGCAGCTGGCTCTGGAACGTATGGAAGCCGTCAATAAACAGCTCCAAGAGAAGCTGGACGATCAGGAACGACGCTCAAGACGGAACAATGTGCGAATTCTAGGAGTGCCAGAATCAGAGGGCAAACGAGCAATGGACCTATATGTTGAGGAGCTGATCAAGACCAAGCTGCAGCCCAAAGGACTGTCACATTTTTTCTCAGTGGAGGGGGCCCACAGGGTGCCCGGCGGTGCACCAAAGCCAGGTGCTGCGCCAAGGCCGGTGTTGGCCAGACTGTTCAATTTTAGGGACAGAGACGCCATACTCCAAGCAGCACGAACTTCGCCGCCCATTAAGATACAAAACTTGACGATTGCCTTCTTCCCATATTACACAGCTGAAGTGACCCGTCGTCGGAAAACTTTCATAGAAGTAAAGGAAGCCCTACGAGCAAAGGAACTGCCTTATTCAATGCTGTTCCCGGCGAGACTTAGAGTAGTTGGTAATCACAAAATGTGGTTCTTTGATACGCCGGAAGCAGCGCAAGATTGGCTGGAAAGTTGGCGACAGGTGGGAGCGCCTCGTCCCACTGGCAGAGGTCAGCGGGACCAGCGAAAAGAGATCCTCACAGAGTCACAGATGTCAGGAAGAACTAACCTGGAAAACCCGACGGAGGTAGGACTGGGAGAAGACGAGCAACAGCCCGACTCCTGAGGGCCTGACTGCCATGGACACGACAATGGTCATCTATCGTGCTGGGCGTGCTGCCCTCGGACTCTGAGCAGGGAGAAGCTAAGGAGGGCAGATGGGGCCGCTGCCACCATGGGACTCCTTACCCCCGCAAGCAAGTACACTGGGTTGGGACAGGGATAAGCACTCTGCTAAGTTGGGGAGGCGGGCGGTTTTATGTCCGTGGAGCAGGGAGGCAGGGAGGTGGGTGGGGAAGGGGAATTTAATTGTTAATGTTCAAGTTTTACACGTGATGACAAGATGCGACGAGAGCCACAAGCACACCACTCAAAAAGGCAGCGGAGGCAGTACACTGCAGATGATGACATGGATGGGCACGTCAACACTACCACGTTATGACACAACACTCACACTCGGACGCCCATAGTGGCTTAATGCAACAGACCACGGTACCACCCCTAAAGGTGGTCACTTGGAACGTACAAGGGTTGGGAGACAAAATCAAGAGGGGGTTGGTACTGCAGGCTCTCAAGCGACAGGGCCCGACATTGGTCTTATTACAGGAGACACATCTCACGGGGAGGGCATGCCAGGCACTGGACCGACGAGGCTACAAAATGGTAGCACACTCAGAATTTACCTCTGGCTCCAGGGGGACAGGTATACTGTTGAAGAAGACCTCCCCGCTCATTCTCTTGCAACACAGAATAGACGATCAGGGACGCTTTGCAGCGGTCCATGGGCAGTGGGAGGGCCGGCTATTAAACGTGGTGTCAGTCTATATACCACCAGCACTTCAAGCAGTAGCCCTACCGGCATTGGGTGAGTTTCTACTGAACCTCCCGGCGGGAGACACCATTATTGGGGGTAACTTCAACACTGTGGTAGACCCAATATTAGATACCTTCCCAGTCCGGGCACACACATCAGGTCCTTCCAATTTTCAGGGTTTCCTAGAGGCAATAGGCCTGGCAGATATCTGGCGACACAAGCACCGCAACATGAAACAGTACACCTACCACTCCGCAGTGCACAACAGTTTGTCCCGAATAGATTATTTCCTGATGCTTGGAAATAGAATACACGATATAGACACCATAGATATACTGCCCAGGGGAATATCCCACCATTCTCCAATTGTATTGACTTTCACCAGCCAAGAGAGAACTCGTAGGAGAATATACCCCATTTACCCTAACTTTCTAAAGATCCCCAAAATTAAGAAGGATCTCAAGAAAGCGACTAAATTATACTTCAATGAAAATGTAATGTCAGTGACCTCTCCCTCAATACTTTGGGAAGCATACCAGACGGTCCTTCGAGGACACGCAATGGCCTCCATCGCGGGGCACAAAAGGGCACGACGGCAAGAACTCTCCAAATAGGAACTGTCTTTACACACGGCCAACGTAGCCCATATGACAGATCCCACGGCAGCCTCAGCTCATACTTTACAGCTACATCAGCAGCGGTATAGGGAACATCTCAGACTGCAAGTACTTGATATTATCTTGGCTACAACCCACAAAATGTACGATGTGGGAGATAAGGCGGGGAAGATGTTAGCCTGGTTGGATAAGAAGGGGCGAGCAATAGAGGCATACAACAATTGTACTCTAGTGTGGGACAAATTCAGACGCACCCCGAAGAGATAGTGAACACGCTGGCGAATCACTTTGGGAGAGTGTACACCCCTGACCAAGAAATCGCAGAAAGTGCAGCCTCGGAAGCCCTTAGTCACATCGTGACCCGGACACTTCCACAAGAGGCGGTCCAAGATCTGGAAGCTGACCTCACTATTGAAGAAATACCCACATAACCGCCAACGGACACATCTCACATGCAATCCAGCTGTCAAGGGGGACCAGGCAGGGCTGTCCCC
The DNA here is from genome assembly GCF_964263255.1 of Lissotriton vulgaris. NCBI lineage: Eukaryota > Metazoa > Chordata > Amphibia > Caudata > Salamandridae > Lissotriton > Lissotriton vulgaris. The sequence goes on from NC_141689.1 coordinate 1,314,958,736, forward strand.
TCTCGTCCTTGCTATTTGCCCTAGTCTTAGAACCGCTGGCGACACTGATTAGAAATACACCTTTATTGAAAGGAATTAGCTGGAAGGGGGGATGGGAGGATCGTGTGTCGCTTTAAGCCGACAATATGTTGGTGTATTTGACACATCCGGAGAGAGAAGTATACCAGTGCTCCTTGCACTGTGTGATGCCTACGGGAAGACGTCAGGATACACCTTGAATTGGTCGAAGTCCGTATTATACGTTCTGAAGGAGCCAGCGCCCCAGCTTGCTATAGACTGCCCGCTTATGTTGGCCACGGCCTCCTTTAAGTACCTTGGTATCTATATCGCCGACAATCAGACAGAATTCTTTGAAAAAAAATTAAAACCACCCCTAGACCGGTTGCGAACTGATGTGCGGCATTGGGCGCTGTTGCCACTGACGCTCCTCGGAAGAGCGGCGCTCTACAAAATGATGGCTCTCCCAAGGTTCCTTTATGCCTTGGAAAACTCACCCTACCCGGTCCCACCGAGGTACTTTCGGAAGGCGACGGCATTAGTGCCCAACCTGTTATGGAGTAACCGACCGGCGCGCATTGCCCATGCCAAACTAAACAGAAGTTGGTCCGAGGGGGGAATTGCATTGCCGAACCTGCAACTGTACTATTGGGCTGCCCAACTCAAAATCATCAACCAGTGGATTCATGCGCCTCGGGATGACCCCGCTTACAGGGCTGACAGAACTCAACTTGGCACGGATAGTATGCTCTCAGTGCTCTACAACAGAGGCCAGGCAGCGAAATTGATAGGACCCACGAAACATACAACCATGATATGGCACACAGCACAGGCAAAGTTGGGTTGGAAGGGAACAATCACTAAGCTCACCCCACTCTGGGACACGAAGGCATTGGGGCAACTGAGAAGGAGCAAAGGATTTACACAATGGGACAACATTGGACTGTCCAAGGTGGGAGATCTATGTGACAAGGGGACGGTAATCCCATTCACACTACTCCAGCAACAATACAATCTGGGGCCAAACGAAACTTACAGATATGTACAGATTAGGCATGCATTACTACAGGCAATACCAGCAGACACTAAAGTCCCGGAATCCTCGACGCTAGAAGATAGACTACTCACTGACTACATGCAGCATAGCGCCACTTCCCTTACCTATAAAAAACGAATAAATAACCTATCCGACCCTACACTGAAATTGCGCGGGAGGTGGGTGGAGGACATAGACGATATGGATGACACAGAATGGAACGAGGCAGTGGCGTCCCCAAAGGAAGTGGGCATTTCGGCTAAGTTCAGGCTAGTGCAATTAAAAATCTTACATAGGATATATTACACTAGAACTACACTGCACAAGCTACAAAGAGCTCCGCACCCCTATTGTCTTTGGGGCTGTGGTGAAGAAGGTACCTTATTCCATACCCTCTGGGACTGCACACTCGTAGCTGACTAATGGCGCCAAGTGATGCGCACTGTCTCACAAACATTAAAGGTGTCACTGCTACCAGAGCCACGTAAATGTATTTTGAATATTTGGGATCCAAATGACTTGTCCGGGTATGGTCAAATATGGGGTACATTGGCCATCATGGTAGCGAAGCGAGATATAACACAATAATGGGGCGCCCCCGAACTACCCACCTTGGCACAATGGAGCAAGAACATGGACTTGTTAATGTTCACAGAGCGGGCGGTGTACGTAAATAGGGCTTGCCCTCGTAAGTGGAACAAAGTTTGGGCTTGCTGGAATGTTTATAGAGGGGAATTATGCGAACCACTGCCAGAGGATGATGAGACAGCTCTGACGAGTAAGAAGAGGGGGAGTGGGACTAAAATGTTCCATTATCACCTGCAAGTTAACCACACAGTAAAATACCACGCATGATAATGTATTACTGGACTCCGATTATATGTAACTGTATATCCACATCTTCACAGAACTATTGTCGTATTGATTGTCAACGTGTATGTTTGTTCCAATAAAAAGTAATAAAAATTGTTTTAAAAAAAATGTAATATATTTTTTGCTATGTCCCTGCGGATTAGCTTACTTGGGAGAGACTAGTAGGTAATTGAGGATACGCCTTCTGGAACACAGATCGGCTATCAAAACCAAGAAAATCAATGCCCCTCTGGTACCCCACTTAACAGAACAAGGTCATAAAGAAACTGATTTTAGCTGTTTTATCTTAGAAAAGGTGATTCTCAACAAAAGAGGGGGTGATATGGAGGAAAAAAGGAAGGCGAGGGAGCAGTGGTACATATCCACTTTGAACTTTATCAGAAATGGCTTGAACACCCGCGAGGAATGGGAGAGGCTTTTAAAATAAATGACTACATTGACAATGTTGTATCAGCACTATGCCCTACTGTTAGGGGCGCAATGTTCAATTTCAGTTCATTTGTTTCATCTTATTATTGGTATTTAGGCCCAGACATTTTAGTCTGCCTTCCATTGATTCATCATGTTAATGCTTTTGTTCCCCTTTGTTTGAAACTTTCGTATAAAATTCTACACAGAACTTTGGGTGCGAGGTCTTTTTGAGGCATTTATGGGAGGATTACTATAGAGTGTAGAATTAGGGTTACTCTACTCCTTGTTAATGGTGTCACAGTCTGGGCATCGAGGACTGTTTTAATATTGTGGCGGTATGAAGTTAAGGGGTCTATTTTTGATTTATTTGGTTTAACACAAGTAAATAGTTGAATACATGCAGTTGGCCCCATTAATAACATTTGTTATTGTGCTGTGCAAACTCAATATTAGGTTTTTCCATTCCCGATTCCATATGGCGAGCGGTGGTTAGGCCCTTAGCTGATGGCATTATTAGGCGGCCATAGTCCGTCCTCTATGTTTGCATCACGGCTGTTTGGCCGGAAGTGGGCCTGTACTTAAGAAACCAGCGTGGTGAAGACGGGTCCTCTCACTTTTCTGAAAACGTTTCTCGAGAGAGCCAGGAGACATATTGGTCCCGCTAAGTCGTCGGGGGTTAGTAACAATAATGGGCAGGAGGGGTCTTTATCCAGCTCCCTCGATACACCCCTTTTTGACATACATTGTAGGGGCATGTTTTGCCGTAGCAGTTCTACTTATTAACATTCGGTTTTCTATACCTGGTACTGAGCGGCTCTTTCTTCTTCTCTGACCCTGAAAAATATCACGTTATCGGGGCACAGCTAATGAGCGACCACCTAGAATGGGGCTTAGTCTGAGCAACAATATACAGGTTAATGCCCATGTGGGCGAAAAGCCTCTCTGATGTATACATTCTTCTTTTTTAGGCTTTTAAAGATATCATAAAAAGACATTTGTTTCTACCGCTACGCGGGGAACCATCAACACTCGAAGGGGATTTATAAACCCTTCGTTATACACAGGTAGTCTTTTTATTTGTTCATTGGTGTCTGGGGGCTCTGAAGAGCAGACACCCTATTTAGCTTATGGCTTTAATATTTTCGTTGATTATCATTTTTTATTCTGTATTATTTTCAGTGTTTGAGTTTTGGGTGAGGCTGAAAATTTGAAGTTCCCACCGTTTAGGCTGCAACTGATGTGCTTGTGACTGGGGACCAACATCCTCCGTTTAGAGGTATTTATTGCCCTCCTTATATTGTTTGATAGGACATGTGTAGCATAACGATGTGTGGTCTGCACCTATAGGATTGATTAGACAACGTCAAGCAATTAGGCATGTCGAGCATGCAGAAAAAGAACTTTTTTTTGATGCAGAGACCTTTCCGAGATTAACGATGATATGCCATTCTAGGGAGACTGCTCCGGTCCCTTATTTGATTCATTGTTCTGCCTATGTACCACGAGTGGACATAAGGGCAACGCTTCAGGAAAGATTGTTTTCCTCCCATAACCCTCGAATAAACTTGGTGGGTAAATATGCTGTCTTACCTACTTTGCATTGTTGTGGAAGCGCGAGTGGTTGAGTGGATGTAAGCGAACATGATCCGGTCTTTGTTGATAATAGCATCTGTTTGGAACCAAGGGTGGAATGGTTTGAAAAACTCATTGTGACAATATGTATGTGCAATATGAAGTGTCTATGTGGTTTAAAAAAAAAAAAAAACATTATGTTTTCATGCACCTTGTAAAATGTGTTTTTGCAATAATAGTGAGGGGACTTGGATTTTAACATGTTTTATTATTATTTTCAGATAAATCGTGGGGAGAACTACCAAAAAAACCTATTGTTAGCCTGAGGAAGGTGGAAAGTATCACATGCCACCGAAACGCGTAGCTTTTTTTTATGTTATCTTAATGTTTTTGGTTTATGTAACTGAGCAGAATTAAGTTTGGTTTGTTTTTTATGTAAAGGACAACGTGATTTAAAGCAACATCTGTCAGCATGCTTTGTGCAGTAGACAAGGATAATCATATATATGAGATATACTGTCAAGCGTTTACATGAGAGCTGCTTCTTATATTGCTCCTTGTTTTTAATTACATGAATTTTGATATATTTGTTCTTTATTGTGCAAATTTTGTGCGTAATTTTTACATGTATTTCTCCTTAATGCATTTGTTTTTAATATCCCCGAACAAATAAATATGCTTATATTTTTTCTATAAAAACACTTTTCTGTACATGTTATCACATCTATGAAGGTATTTTTGTGGACACAGCAATCCTATTAATTAAGTATAACACAAATTTAATCATTGGCTACTCTTTAGACATTGTGCCCCTGGGCCCTCATAGGTGCTATTTTGAGTATGGTATGAGCGGTGTTTGACTGCTAAGGTGAGTGATTGTTGGTACGCATCTAAAAGAGAACACAAAGGGATCTTTTGTTTTAAGTTCCTGTTTGTAACCTGGGCCATATATTATGTGTGATGTCCAGAGTGTAGTGTAGTGTCCAGAGGTTCTATTAACTCCTTCATGAAATAAGATTGCTATAGTTCTGAAAGTTATTTTTGAAATGGAAATTTGTGGAGCTTTAAAGTTTGTAATTTTAGTTTCTAACTTAGTACCATCCACTCTGCATCATTGTAGCATAACTATGATATATTTCCCATACCTCTATAGAAAGAACATTGACCTATGTTCTGATCTGCAGTTTGGACAGGACTTTTCTTGATGGGCGTTTGTAGTTACCATTAAAAATCCTTGAGCATCCTGCTGAAGATTTTGAGAGAACACTACTGATCCAGTACAGTCATCAGTGCACTTTCTTATTCCATTATCAGAATGTATTGGGATGGGTATGCTCAGACGTGAGTCCCATGCTCTCCACACCACTGGAGTCAAGCTATCCTGGCTGAAGACGGCTGATAGCCAGAAACCGGTCCTAGGATGCTTGATTCTGGTCCAGGAAAGACATGGCTTGGCAGTTCGGGCTGGACTGTTCCCATGAGGCACAGGGTCAAGGCTGATTTGCATATGGCCATGTCTGAACTGGGGTGGTGTGGAGTGCAAAATAACGATGGATTTCGGCCCAGATCTCTGTACTGGGGTGAATGTATGACATTGTTCTGCCATGTCTGAACTGGGGTGGCAGAGTGGGCTAAAGAACGGTGATGGATTAAACCCAGATCTTTTGACTGGGTGTGAGTGTTTGATTGATTCAGATGCTCCGTCTATCACCACCCCCTTTTGTACTGCTTTTGGCCGCCATAAGTGTGGCAGGGTATGCTCAAACGTGAGTCCCTTGCTCACTTTGCCACTGGATTCAAGCAAGCTGGGCTGAAGACGGCTGGAATGCCAGAAACCGGTCCTCAGAAGCTTGTTTCCAGTCCAGGGAAGACATGGCTTGGCAGTTCGGGCTGGACTGTTCCCATGAGGTACAGGGTCAGACTGATTTGCATATAGCCATGCCTGAACTGGGGTGGCAGAGTGGGCTAAAGAACGGTGATGGATTAAACCCAGATCTTTTTACTTGGTGTGAATGTTTGATTGATTCAGATGCTCCGTCCATCACCACCCCCTTTGGTACTATGTTCAACAGGGAGCATTAATAATCAATGAAGGATAACTCCTTTAACATTATGAGCAGCTAAGCATGATGGTACAGTGACTTCGCATGATAAATTGGACTATGCTCTCTTCTGTAGGTAACTTGTCATTACTTTAATCAAGAAGCTTTTTCCAGTTCCAGCTTGACCATTTATGTACATTAGAATTTGTTTATATTTAAAACATGCACACTTTTTATTCTCATGGAAAACCCATGTTGCACGTTACATTTTACTTCTTCAAAAATTTCTTTCTGATCTGCATTCAATTGCTGTATTAGTAGTTCTAGATCCTCAGTTTCCTGTCTTACTTGCTGCATTGCCTCTCTACCTCATTCATAGCTATTGCAGCTTAATTTTCAATGATTGGCTGTCCAAGATGATCTTGACTTCCAGGTGTTGAACTTTGACTGCTCTGAGAACTCTCTCCTGCTCTCTAAGCAGCAATTGTTTCTTCTTGTTCAATCTCATCTCTCAACATTCGAAGATACACTGGAAACACAGAGCAGCCAATGCTGTCTTTGATAGTGTTGAAAGAGTTTTCATAACAGTCAAATTCTCCAAGTAGCTCACTTTCAGTTCGCCATGGCTTAAACAACTAAAATAAGGCTAAATAAAAAAACTATTTTTTATCTAGGGTTTGGCAACTTAGCTTTCAATGGTTGACTACATTTCCATTTTATGTCTCACTAAACATCCTTCAGATCCAGCCACTGGATCTGCAAATGTACCTACAAATGTACATACATCTATGTGTTCACTGACATTCCTCCTGAAAGTATAATGCTGAAGTATTTCATGAAGATAGGCCCTTTCCATTTGAAGACTTCTTCTTGGATAGTACAAATCCAGCATGTTACTCTTCCGAATATCGGTACTGTGTGGCTCAAATTCTGCAAGATATTGAATTTCAGGAAAATACTTCAGTACTTTGTTACGAGTATTAGCAAGCCCTAAACCCACCCATGGAACTCCTCTAGATTTAGCAAACTAGCTGAGCATCACTGATGTACTGAGCATCACTGATGTACACATTCATAGGAGCCTATCTCTCTGTGAGAAAGCATTTTCAAACTAAAACTGTACAATTTCTTCGTAAGACTCTTTTGCTGAAATCTCCTCCCACATCTTTCTTCTCAGTTTTCTCTGACTTTCTTATAAAAGATGTAGCATAACGAGAAAAAACAATTGAGTGGTCTGCAAAAAACTGCACATCCATGTTTGCATTCCACATCTTCAGAATAACAGGGTTGTAGCCATTAATGTACTTGGAAGCCTCTGTTCTTCTTAGGTTGTATCTATTTTTTGGTGATTTCCTTGTAAGTGTATGTCTGAATGCAGACAAAAAGCTGTTTACTCTTGCTTGTGAGATGACAGGTCATGGGAATCCAAAACAATATATTGTATAAAATTTCCCTTTTGCTCTGCATCTTCGTTAACAGTATTTTGCAAATCTATGATTTTGGAATCGTAGAACTTGTTATCTTAAAATGTCACTACTCTCCCTTGAGAGTTATATACTGCTTAATAAAAGACAACACAGATTCATCACTGTCTGTTGAAAACTTTGGAGCATCTTTTACCCACAACAGAAGGTGAATATGGTGAGCAGCTCTGGCTTGATAATCTTTACGCCGAAAGAAATCAATCACTTCACCAAGAGAAGGTTTTGTTTTGTTCAAGATGAAAGCCATCATTGCTTGAAATCTGTGATTAAAATATCTGCAAACATTTGCAGGGTCTAGTGAGCACAATTCTCCTGGCATCTTCGGTTGAATGTCTTTCATATTTACATTTTCCTCTTGCAAGAATTCTAGCACGTCATCCCAAGCATATTCAGCACATATTCAGTGTCCAGAACTAAGTAGGTGCTCCAAGGTCCTGAACATACACTTGATTTCACCATTACGCCAATACCAATATTCATTAGTCCGACACTGACATGCCATTAGGTTTATTAAATTGTATTCCAAGTGCTAATTTTTCCTTGAACTTTTTCCAAAAGTTCCCCCTGGTGATAAATTATGTAAATTAACTCCTGTTTTTAGAATATGAATCACAGCATATGAAGGGCCAGACAAGTCACTCTCAGATAATCGGTGAAATATATACGGAATACACTGGCGAAATCTAGGGTCTTCTGAATAAAGTCTACTACATCTATACTTAACTGCAGGTATTTGCACAGGCCGCTTGTGAAACCTGCTACACTGAGTGTCAAAACTTTTTCACACACATATAATGGAGCTCCTTTTGTTTCCTTCATTTGAAACAGCTCAATGGCATCACCAATAACCTCTTTAGAATGCAAAGGGTGGATGCTATATTGTTCATAAATTTATTCTGTTCTGAACTGATCCACCCTCTCAATCTGACCTGTTGATGGAAATGTCTGATCCTCCATATATGTGATATCTTGTAGGCTTGACAAATTTCTATAGTAAACATTGTTCTGTACAAGATATAAAGTTGCATTTTAAACTTTGGTAACATCTACTAACTCCTGCCATATATGTTTGTTCTTGGTAGGCACACCATTTACAAGAATTATTAGCCCTTCCTCTAAATCTCTATCTACTCCTACTGTTTCAAAGTTCTTCTTGACATTCAATGGCAAATACACTACTCTACCTTTGAGAACTTTTTGCAGCTCTTTGGCTCCATGCGTACTATAGCCTGAATATATATATGATAGTTTGGATAAGAATGGACTCATAAATATTTCAACCTTGAAGTACTTCTGGAATGGGATCCAGTTCTAACTTGTTATGCATAGCTCTAGCAGGTATTTTATTATACCCTAATTTATTGCAGCAGTACTTACATATAACTTGTCATGTGGACAAGTGAAATATTTCTTCCAAAAATAAGTACGGTGCAAACTTTTACCATTATTCTCTATTTCACTTTTTAAATATAAGTCAACAGTCTGCATTTGATTCTTGTAGTGAGTGCGTCGACAGAATTTACAAACATACTCTAATTTTTCAGCACATACTGTCTTAAATTCCCTACAGTCCTGTTTTGGACCAAACAAACAAACAAAGCTGCACCTCATCACAAACCTTTTCTACCTTTGTCACAGTACCATGCAAACGTGCCCTATTCAATTCTCTTACACATAAAGCAGATGTTTTCACACAATGCAGCCTCCTAACTAAAGTTCACATTGTTGAGTGGTGTACAGCTAACATCCTAAAATGATGAAATTTGTTTTGGCACACTTTCTTTGATAAACAAGCTGGTGAGTGTCCTTGCAAATTTGTATGCTTTCTTAGGTTGCAAGGATTCAAACCTTGAAAAGTACTTATTTTGAGTTTTAAACTACGTGTTGGAAATATACGTAAGAATTTCCTTAATATATCAATGAATTGCTGTCTAATACTACAAATACTACTACAATTCCATTTGTATCAGGGGCCTAACTATGCCTCTATTGTACCTCTTCTGCAATAACTTCTTCTACATTTCTAGGTGCAATCACCTCTTTTCCTATAGAACTACCAGTCTACATTTCATAACATTGTGCGCTTTCATCAATAGCATGAACTAATCTGTTATCCTGGAAATAGATATCTTCATTAAAGAAAGGTTCGTTACTAGAAGTATGTATCCATTCTCCAATAAAAACTGTACCAAAGTTACATCTATTCACTAATTTTTTCTTCTGGTTTTGTCTCTTCATGGACAACACTATTTTGTTAAGTCTTCATTCTATTTAGAATCAAACTGGAAAGCTTCCTTTTCAAAGCAAAGGCCTTTTCAACTACTCTCTCAACTTGTTGTCTCTGTTTCAGTGTCTCTCTCCTTCTTCTAAACTTCTTCATAGGTCTCTGTAGATTTCTGACTACTCTACTACGAAACATTCTGGCTCTGATTTCTTTAAACTGCTTCTGTCTCCTGGTTAAGATGCGTCCATGTCTTTTACAATCTTTTCTGTTCTTGCAATGTACAGTTTGTCCACTCTTGTCGTTTCTCATAGTCATCATTTCATTTTCTTTGTTTTGTATTTTTTGTAAGTAATTGCATATACTTTTAAGAAATTACTTTGTCCTCTTACCAGTAGCTCTTTTTTCTTTCATCACTTTTCTGCATTTTGCCCCTTTTGTAACGCATTTCTGCAAACATACTGTAGTTGCTTCTGTTGCTTTTGTAGGAATTGTAAGTATGTGCAGTTATCTAGATATTGTTCTGCAAGAAAACAAGTATATTTTAATTTTTGCCCTAGCTAATCAACCAACTACTTACCTACTAACTTACACACAATACAAACACTGTTTTCATGTTATTTTGCAGTTTTAACTCTACAGATGAACCTAGAAATATTACTACATGCACTTACTTCAATATAACAAACACAGGGCAAAACACAAAACTTTATTATTAGTTACCTTATAACATTTTAGCACCCTCTTGTGCAAAACAGCTACAGCAAATTTCACTTCTCACTAATACATGGTAAAAGAACAGTTAATCCCATCTGTAGTACATTTTAAAATGAACATCAAGGCAGGAAGGCACATTTTCAATGCCCATGCACCTCCCGGAGCGTCACTTTTTTTTAAACATCGGCACCGTAACGTGGTGCACTGCTCATGCCAAGCCATAGCAAACTTTGCCTTTGCTTCTTGGAAGCGAGAGCATGAAAAATGCTCTAGCTTCCATGAAGCAGAGCAAAATTGCTTTTGGGCAGAGGGAGCTGCATGTTTGCACCTCCCTCTGCCCAAGAGCAATGCCGGCTCATTCAGGAGGCAGGGAGCTGGCAGGGGCAGCCGGGCCTTGAGGCTCCCCCCTGCAGTCCCCAACAATGTGGCCAGGCCCAGGAGGATGGGGTCCCAGGTGCAATATAGGCTCAGGTAGGGGAGTCCTGCAGGCTCCCTACTCATTATAAAAAAAAAGTTAAGGGCTGGCCCTGGGGGATAGTGTCCCCGGGGCCAAAAATGGCCTGGGAGAAGGGCAGCTCGGCCTCATTCCCTTATTATTTTTTTTGAATGGCTAAGCTCTGAGGAAGGGGGGCTGGATGGCCATCCTCCAGTTTACCTCCAAAAAATAAAGATAGACCTAGCCCTGGGAGATGGTGTCCCCGGGCCGAAATCGCTTTGGGAGGGGAGCAACGCAACCCCCCTACCTTTTTATTTTATTTAAAAAAAATATGGCTCAGACCTTGGGCCCCAAAAGGATCAAGGGAGGTGGGCCACACAGCTCCCTTCCTAACATAAAAATAAAAAAATCAGAAGCCGGCAACTCGCAGAGACCTCGCCCCCTTTCTCCACTACTCTGCAAACACGCCTCCTTATGCTGGTGGTGTAAGGATGAAATCTCCTTTGCTGCTGAGGGTCCTTAGGACCCAACTAGCCCACCTGTTACCTCCAGTAAACCCCACACAGTGGGATTGCTGAGAGGTGGTTGGAGGCCACGGCCCCTTTTCCACCACTCTGCAAACGTGCCGCTCGGCGTAAAATTGAGGTAAGGTCAGATGCAGTTCCAGTTGTACATCCAGTTGTCTATCAGACCAAACAGTATTGACAACAGAGATGTTGATGTGATGAAGAGGGGGAAGAGAAAGAAGGGGAAGAGGATATATTTTAAGTTTCGTTAAGAAAACTAGAGGCTCTCGTTAACGAAATATCTGATGCAGTACTTGAAAGACTCACATTTTTTAACAGAGACCAAGCTAAGAATGAAAAAATGTCGACGTTTGAAGAGGGTTGTTAGCAACATGTGATATTGGTACCCTTACTGATTCCCTAATGAGAGCCTAATTGGTTAATTGTACTAATGATCACAAAGTTCAGGAGAACTTCTGACACAAAACCCTGATCTTGTGATAGCTATAAACCTAGCCATGAGTAATGAGCACACAGCAACATGTGTCAAAGAAATGAAAAAAAAAATTAAAGTCATAAAGAGGATAAAGAAATATGTGTTATCACAGCTGAAGAGGAATGCTAGTGAAATTCAGCGTGAAAGACAACAAAATACAAATCTAAATGTGACCATTATAAAGGCTACAGATGTGGTAATGCTAATCATCTCGCCATTTACCCTAAATATCCTCCTAAAGGGGTGAGATGTAGAAAACACAAATAAATGGTCACTTTGCAAAAATGTGCAGGGTTACAAAAACGGAGAAAAATTTACATGTAGTCAATACTAATGAATAGGATTCAAAAGAGAGCAGTACATTATTCTTTGGAGTTCACCATCAAGAGGATAAGAGAAGTGTAATACCCATCTTGTGAAATTCTGTAAGATAGTAAAGTTAGAGTCTTTGAAGATTCATGTTCACCATTTACATTAATTGACAGTCAAATTTTTCATGAACATTTTAAAGAAAGGGATTACATTCTAGAAAGTCCAGACGTGCATCCACTCATGTATAATGGAGATCCCATTCCATTAGAAGGAATGGCAAAAATGCGTATATCCTTTAAGGACAGACACACAATTGGAAACGTTTATGTTACGAAAAAAGGGTGTAATCTGTTGGGTTGGAAACACCAAAGAGATCAGGGTATAACTTTGATTCCAATAATGAGGAGCAAGTCCTACTGGTTGATGGATCTTTAGTGGGAAGTGATATTTGTGAAGAATTTCCAGAGGTGTTCACTAATAGATTAGGGATATTAAAAGATGACCCATATAAAAAAGCAAGGTAAAGTCACATGCTGTTCCAGTTGTACATAAAACCAGATCTCTTCCTCTATTGATGAGAGAACCTTTAAGGGAAGAATGAAAGAGTTTGGTGGAACAAAGGATCATAGAAGTTGTGGGGGGATCAGAATGGTTTGCCCCTGTTGTCATAACTTCAAAGAAAGAAGGAAAGAACATTCGCCTCTGTGTTGATGTGAGGAGTTTAAATGCAAACATATGGATAGGTAGGCATCATCTCCCTAAAATCAATGAGTCGCTGAGTTTGACAAATGATGCCAAATATTTCACTGTGCTATATCTTTCCTTAGTGTACCATCCAGTAGCACTCCATCCCAATTCTCAAATGCTGAAAGCCTTTATTACAACTTTTGGAACATATACATTCTTAAAAATGCCATTTGAGTTGGGGTCCAAAGCCGTGGCATTCCTGAGAAAAATGCAACATGTTCTGGAAGGTAATGAATGTAATAAAGGGCTAGGTGCAGCACTATCTGAAATAGCTGGTGGCAAAGAAAAAATAGTTGCTTTTGCACCCAGGATACTTAAAGAGGCAGAAACAAACTACTCTATTATTGAAAAGTAAACATCAGCTTGTTTTGGGCTACCAGACATTTTAAATTTTACTTGCATGGTTTGCCCTTTGTATTAAGAACAGAACACAAACCACTGATTCCTGTCTTTCCCCAAAAAAGACATTGAAAAACTACTCCCAGAATCAGCAAATGGTTAATACACCTGCAAATTTTTATTTTAGGAGTGAGTATGTTCCAGGTGCAAAAAATCTCTGCAGCGGATTTCTTAACCCGCTTTCCACTTGTCAAAACTGCAGAGAATTATGAACAAGAACTTTCATTCATGCAAATCAATATCCCCGCCATATTGAAAGCTGAATGGGAAAATCATGTCGGAGGAAGAGTCGTCAAAATCAGACAAATCTTTGATCATCAACGGGTGGCCTAAGAAATGTAGTGATTTACCTGTAGAATTGCAACCTTACTGGAATGTAAGGGATGAACTATCCATAGAGGGTGCAAATATTTTTGAACCTGGAAAAATTGTTCCTCCATCAACATTGGGAGAACAGATTTGTGAAGTAACACATGAGGGACATTTAGGGAGGAATCCAACTATAAGCAAAATAAGAGCTGATTACTGGTTCTCCTAAATGGATTCAGTAACTGAAAATGTAGTTAAGGAATGACTTGCATTTAATCTCCATGCCAAATCTAAATATACTAGGAGATAACCTTTAGAACCAGTAGACATATTTCCCAATCCATGGGACAAGTTAGGACTCAAAATTATTGGACCCATATATGTATTGGGGTCATATAAAAAAATTTATCATTGTCCTAATTCACATTTTTTTTAAAATGGATTACTATATAATTTGTGAATTCCATCAATACAAAAACTCTCATATGTTTCTTATCTGCTTTATTTGCTAATGAGGGTAGCCCTAGTACCCTAATTACATAGAAGGGTGTTCAGTTTGAGTCAAAAGAAATTAATGAATTTATCTCTAGTTAGGCTATGAAACACGTTTAAACACCTCTCTATTGTCCTAGAGCGAATGGGCTAGAAGAACACACAAATAGAATGTTAAAAGAATCTTTGGAATTGGCCATGGTTTTGTCCAAAACATTATACAATCTATGAAAGACTATTTAAGGTCATATCATATCACACCTAACAGTGTAACAAGATTTTCACTGTTTACATTATTAAGAGGTCGCAAACCAGGATTCAAACTGACCTCAAATTGGCTTTTTGAAAATAAAACTATTTCAGAGAATAAAGATTTACTGAAAAAGAAAATTCTAAACAGCCACATGAAATACAAAGAAAAGTGTGTCCTGGTAACCTGACAACAGCTTCAAAAAACTTAACAAATTCTACAAACCAGTAAAAATAAATTAAGTCAAAAAACATTTAGAGATAGTGAAAGATGGGCGCATGTGGAGCATGGATACCCGTGCAACCGTCAAGGATGTTCAACCTTATGGTAATGGTAATGCAGCATCAGGGGATCCCAGTATAGGAGTAAAAAAAAATATGCACTTCTATATGGCAATGTGATTATGTAATGAAGTTAGTGATATTGTTATGGCTTCTGTTTCTGTACATAAAAATGCTGTAAATACCAATTTTAGGCAATCCCTTTGTATTTCAATGTTAAGAAATCATCATTTTTATTCCCCCCCAAGTTTTCTTTCTCTTCCTATAATTTTTTCAGCGTTGGTATAGTAAGGAGATGTGTTCTTATCTCCCCTAGTGTTCATCATTTTATTTTATGTATATTGTGCATGTGTTATGTTTACAGTTGGTTCAATCCTTTTTCTCTACCCCTCCTTGGTCTATGTTTTTGGTTTGTTCTTAGAACTCTGCATGGAGTTCGTTTAGAATGTTGGTGAGCTCTGGTCAGATCTGTGCTTTACAGAATGAGAGTCAGCTGTGAGGCGGTATTAGGAATGCACTGACAATATAATAAATGTACTCATCTTCAACATGCCTCTTTATCTCATCATTATACTCTTTTCAGTACCCCTCTATGGAAACACTGTGAGTAGTCATATGGGAAGCTGTGCCTCAAGGTGCTGGCTTGGTTAGTGTGCCACAGTAACTTTCCTTTTGCCCTTTCTAATTAGGTTTGGTTTACTCGAAGGATCACCTGGATTGGTCTGCGCCCAATCACCTCTTAAGGGAACTGTGTAATTATTAACTTTGAATCCCTGTCTGTGGTGCATGCTAATTTGCGCGGGATCCTGAGTTTACCTGTCCGTAAGCTCTACAGTCCTTGTCCCTCTTGGGTTTTTCTACAAACGTCGCTTTTCAACTGCACTTTTTTTCAAAATCCCATTCTCCAGAGAGGAGTGGGAGAAGGGTTGAGGATATCTGGGAGAGAAGATCTGCCCCTATACCATCCAGCGCCTCTGTCATCTCTTCTGTTCCAAATAATGTCCACTTTAACGTACCTATAGGAAATCGGTTTTATATCTTATCTGAAGTTTAAAAAAAACAATTATTTTGAAGACTTTATTGTGCAAAAAACAAAGAACTTGTCGGCACCACACTATAACAGGCAAGCAATTTATGGTTAACGCACCCCTGTCCCACCAATCTCTTAAGTTCTAAAAATACATGTGCAACATTAGTCTGTGGGATAGTAACAACCTCAAGTATCCAACCCTTCCCGCATCCCACCCGGAAATATCCATTTATTCAGCCAGTACAGACCCATCTGTCACCATATAAGCTCTGTTTATAAGGTATGTGGTCAATAGCGGCTGGTGGTGGGAGTGCTGCGGAGTGGTGGGGCTCGGCGGGTGGGGGTGTACCAGAGTGGGAGGTAGTAAACAATAGAATACGGACCAACCGAGGCAAGTAAACAAATAAATAAATAAAACTAATTTTGTTGCGCATGCTGAATCGCATTTGGCAATGCAGCACACGCAATGAAAAATTCATTTAATTTATTTATGTTTACTTACCTCTGTTGGACCGTATGCCGTAGTTTACTACCCCCACCCAGCTCCTCCCCCGCCCGCCCCACCGCCCGCAGCATTCCCACCACTGGCCGCTACCGTATGTGGTAAAGGGTTTCCAGATGTCTAGGGGCCTGGACAAGTTCCCAGTATGTGCTAAGTTGCTCCTGGCAGTGGGTAGCATTCGATATCCATGCAGTGTGAGTAGGTGTTGGCCTTTGGCCCCAATGTATCACAGTCCTGCCAGGGGCATAACACAGGCCCCCGCAGCCCGCGTGTTGTGGGTGGGCCCTTGCGCTCCAGGGACCCCTTTGCGGCTGCGCAGCCAGCAAGCACCACACATTCATCTGGGATGTGATCGTTTACGTAATTTGCATTAGGCTCACCGGCTTGCACCTCGCTGTGGCCTCTCTAGTAAATTAAATGGTGAGCGGCTCGCAGACGTGACCTCTGCGTGGTCTTTACTTTCTTAGGGTGGGGCTAACCATTGTCAAGCGCAGCGCAGAAGTATTAAAAGTACACGGCTGCGGCCGTGGAGGAGGTGAGGCATCCCGGAGAGGATTTAGAGGGACTGTGCAGCCGCCGGTAATAATTAAATTTTGCTTTGTCCTGTCTCCCATTCGCACCTGCCGCTGTTGCTGCAGGCCAGGCATCAGGTGGGTGTTGGTGGACGAGTCTCAGAGGGTGGGGTACATCATGGGGTCGGGATTAAAACGTCATTTAGGCCCCACAGCAGCCCCGTGTTCCTACCTCCAGGGGCCCCATCAGCTCTGTAGCACACGCACACACAAGGAGGAGGCACTGCTTGACTGTGTGTACTTCAAGGTTTCATTGGGGAACGAACGGACGTTCAAATTTGAAGTAAGTGAAGCGAGTTTCGTGCATTATTCATGTGTGTGGTTGCAGCTGCAGGTGGTGGGCATTTGGACTCAGTTTTGGGGACAGGCATTTTTCTCAGGTAACAGAGAGGCCCGAGTAATTCTGAGGGTATTCTCCAGATTGCTTTTGCCACCAGACAAGCAACAAGTTGGCTGGCAATATGTCTTTTGTTTTTCTATCGCCAGCTCGGCAACACTAGACATCAGTGTGTTGTTGCAGTTGGGGCCGCACATATCCTGTTGGGAGGGAGGGGTGGGGGGGGATGAGCAGACCAAAGACAACTGTTGTGTGTGAAAAGGACGCTTTATTGAAACAGATGCACATTAACAAATTAAAACCTCGGCCAACGCCTTACAATACTAATCCTCACTAAATAAAATATATCCTCAACCCCCAATTACCACCCCACCCCTAACACGTCATCAAACCCACGACCCCACCCGCACATTACAAAATTACAAATTCCAAACAATGCAAACCCCCTGCATAAACATTTCAACTTATCAAAACCCCCCAAAACATAACACAACTCCCCAATTTGCCCCCCAACCAATCTAGGTCCCCAACCTATGGAACCTACCCAAAAATCATCCTACCCAAATTCCCCTGCCAATGCCACAACTTAAACACATGCCAACCCAAATCTTGACAATCCTGACAAAACCACCGAAAACCCCGCACTGCACCTGTTCCAATCTACAAATATAACAGTAAAAAAACCCATGTCCACCTGTTCCGAAAACGCCCAAGAGAAAATTACTATATAAGAAGCAAAGAAAAGATAAAGGAAGGGAGAAAAAGGAAAAAAGGGGAGTAGAGAGAGAAAAAAGGAAAGAAAAAGGGGGGGGGGGAAGAAAACACAGAAGGGAGAGGGGGGGAATTTTCCTGACTGAAAGACCTCCCGGCCACCAGGTCACCAAATCTAAAATGGTGGCCGGGATACGGAGCCTGAGGCATTTATGCCTGGGCTTCATTTGGGTGGAAAGAAAGCCCAATTATAAAAAACCCAGCCCAACGACTGCAAACCACCCCTCACAGCCCTCCCAAACTGCCCGGGGGGGGGACCTCCCTGCGGTCGGCTACCCCTTCCCCAAGCCCCCTTTGGGAGGGAGGGGTGGGGGGGTGAGCAGACCAAAGACAACTGTTGTGTGTGAAAAAGGCCACTTTATTGAAACAGGTGCACATTAACAAATTAAAACCTCGGCCAACGCCTTACAAAACTAATCCTCCCTAAATAAAATATATCCTCAGCCCCCAATTACCACCCCCATCCCTAACACGTCATCAAACCCCGCCCCCACCTGCACATTACATAATTACAAATTCCAAACAATGCAAACCCCCTGCATAAACATTTCAACTTATCAAAAACCCCAAACCATAACACAACTCCCCAATTTGCCCCCCAACCAATCTAGGTCCCCCAACCTATCCAAAAATCATCCTGCCCAAATACCCCTGCCAATGCCACAACTTAAACACATGCCAACCCAAATCTTGACAATCCTGACAAAACCACCGAAAACCCCGCCACCCAGAAAGCGGTGGGGGGAGAAATACACCACCCCTTTCTGCCCCCCAAAACTGCAAAACCAACTCAGCAAAGAACTGAAATCTATGTCGCAAACTGCTGAATCTTCAAACAACGAGACAACACTTCTCTCAACTCAAGAAGATATAGATCCATTCCAATCCTAGACAGATGAACCCCATCACCACGGAAATACTCTACCGTGTCATACCTAATGTCCCCATGAGTCACTCGACCAAAACCCAAACCTCTACAAAATCTGGAAACCTCTAGGTTGATCTTCTTACGTGCCTTATCAATTGCTTTGGGCTTGATCGCACCTCTCCAGGACCTCCGTGGAACCAATTCAGTCAAAAATACATGGCATCCCGACCACTGCTGCTTCAACAAGGAAAGGTCTTTTTTCATAGCTCGCAACAAGACAACACCTTTAACAGAGCACACATCATTTTCCCCCATGTGAATGACAAGGACATCTGAGCAGTGGCCCCCGGCTAACCAAGAATTAAGGGCAGGAATTAGATCCTTCCAAAGCATCCCACCCCTGCCCTTCCAGATTACAGAGAAAAAAACGCTCATTGAAACCCAA
Organism: Lissotriton vulgaris; assembly: GCF_964263255.1. Lineage (NCBI taxonomy): Eukaryota > Metazoa > Chordata > Amphibia > Caudata > Salamandridae > Lissotriton > Lissotriton vulgaris. The sequence continues at coordinate 1,314,977,842 of NC_141689.1, forward strand.
CATGGACCAAAATATCTATCTCGAGCTTGCACAGATGCTCGCTTCACGAATGAATGGCCCACAATCCAAATGGTCAGAACTGCTGAGCGGGGGCCAGCCACGGAACCTGAAACGAGAAAGGCAGTATCAAATAGAAGAAAAAGCTGATGACGCAAGCGCCTCTCCTGTTTCATTTCGCACATAGCGCTGAAAGCATTTTGAAGACCAACGCCCTAAGCGCATGATGTCCTGGCCAGACCAACCCCTGTTATGTGCCTCCGTAGCTGCCCCAATCCTAAAAGAATGAGAGCCATATTTTTTATCATCTAAACCAATGTACCGCAAGGCCTTACGAAGCACCATGCGCAATTGATCACCCGTAACCCTGGATCCATCAGCATGCTGAAAAACAAAAACCTCCAATGCCCCTCCAGAAACAGACCACCAGCATCGCACCCAATGTAATGGGCAAGTCCCAGGAGGTGAAGACGCTTCCAGCCAAACGCCCTTACCTTTACCTCTCTGGTCAGTCTTTGACCGGGACAACCATAAATGAACACCTCTCTCTGACAAATGAACATCCCCCCAAAGAACCCCCCCATGTAACTTAGAACTTAGCAATTCCGAAACTCTGAAAGCACCAAAAAACATCCACACCATAAGGGTGGAAAAAAGGCACACTTCAAACTCATCTCTGCACACCTGGGGCAAAGCTTCTACAACTCTAGCCAAATTTTGCCATGACAAGGGGTTCTGAACCGCCTGTTCCCCTCCCCGCTCCCAAGACCAACCTTCTATCATTCTATTACCCAACTCCCCAGCAGAAGGAGAATAACCCCAGAGTAGCTTGCCCATAAAGGAAATGCCAGCTAACTTGCCTGCAATGGTAACCTTGGATAACTGTCTGTCCATCAAATCAAGAATAAACTGCACAACATCTTCTGTCCGTCTCCAACCAGGATCACGCCTACAAGCCCCTGACGCCAAAAATTCTCTCCAAGCAAGTTCATAAGCAGACCGAGTAGACGAGGACAACAAACCTACCACCAGCTGTAAGACCCTGTGTCGCCTACATCCCAGAGGTGCTCCGGCATGGGGGTCGGTGTCCTGTCCGCCTCCGAGGCCAGCCCATGGAATCTCTCCCACTGCGAACGAGACAAAGAATCCGCAATGTCATTGTCCACACCAGGAATGTGCAAGGCCCTAAAGCTAATGTCATACTTGAGGCAGCCTAACACAAAAACTCGGAGCAATTTCAGAATCTGCGTGTCCCTGGCGGATTGTCTATTAATGATGTTAACCACAGCCAAATTATCAATCCGAAAGAGAACTTTCTTGTGCGCCAACTCCTGTCCCCACAATGTCAAAGCCACAACCACAGGAAACATTTCTAGGAAGGCAATACTCCTACCACCCTCCATCCACCTCACAGGCCCTTCTCTGCACACCACTTCCCTTGCCAGTACAGACCAAAACCCTCACTGCCCACTACATCCGAGAAAATCTGGACGTCCCAAGCCCAATCATCCTCCCTGTGTAAAGAAACACCATTAAAGGAGTGCAAAAAGGCTTCCCACATGCGCCGGTCTTCCTTGATCCCTGCTGACAGGCGCACAAGGTGATGGGGCAAGTGATAACCTGACAAGGACCTACCTAGACGCCAGCAAAAAGTTCTTCCAGCTCTGACCACCCTACAAGCAAAATTCAGATGTCCCAACAGCACCTGCAATTCCTTAACTGTGACCTTTGTTTTTGCCAACATGAGTTGTAATAGCTCCAGCATTTTCACCTTCTTATCCACTGGCAAGCGAGCGTGCATTGCCTGTGAATCAATCTCAATGCCAAAACAGACATGGTCGCGCAAGGACCCATTGTCTTTTCCGGTGCTAATGGTACTCCTAAAAATTCCATAAGGGTCTGAAATGTATCCAAAGCTGCCTGGCATTCTGATGAGTCCTGAGAACCGACAAAAAAGAAGTCATCTAAATAGTGTGTCACTAACTGGTGTCCAGACTTGTGTGTAAAAAACCATTGCAAAAAAGTACTGAACGTTTCAAAAAGAGAGCAAGAAATCGAGCAACCCATGAGCAGTGCCTTGTCCACGTACCATTTTCCATTGAAATGGATGCCCAGAAGATTCCAATCTTCAGGATGGACTGGAATCAATCGAAATGCAGATTTTATATCGCATTTTGCCATTTCAGCCGAATTGCCAGCAGTCACCACCAATGACATAGCCACATCAACGGAAGAATAAGACACAGAAGCTGCCTCCTCATCAATAAAGTCATTAACTGAGGACCCTTCCGGCCAAGACAAGTGTTGGATTAATCTGAACTGCCCTGCTTCTTTTTTAGGGACAACACCAATTGGGGAAATAATCAAATTATCCAGGGGCCAGTCATCAAAAGTACCAGCCATCCTTCCCTCCCTTACCTCCTTGTCCAATTTATCTTGTACTATTGCCCTGTGTTTATCTGCTGATTTTAAATTCTTAGACCAGCGCTGCAGCCACGGCCCTGAGTAACCAAGCCAAAACCCTTCTTGAAAGCCAGTCAGTAAAATTTGTCGTGCCCTAGGATCATCATACTCCATCAAACCTTCCATTAAGTGATCCAATCTAACCGGAGTATGAGCCTTTGGGCCCAACCCCTGAATTATGCTTCCCTCCCCTAGCAGCCTGTGAGTGCTGGGGTGTGCCTGAAGCGCTGGTACTCTGTTGGGACCACTGCTGGCCACCTGAATTTCGGGGCCCCCAACACTTAACCATGGGGTGTCTCCTGCCACATTGTGAGCACTCATGACGATATTTACAGAACTCCCTGGTACACAAACCTTTGTTAAAGTCCCAGCAGGCGCCCACCCCAGACTGAGTGACTGATGTACTTCCCACCCCTCCCCTGGTGGGCTTTCCCTGAAAGGGCCGGTAAACCAAACTAGCAGTAAATATTGTCTTACCACCGGCCGATGCCCCCATTGTGTGTTGCCATAAGTCCATGTCCAATTCCGCTCACTTGGCCTCTGGATCCCAAGCCATCCGGGCCCTAAACTCCTCATCATATTGGGCCCACGCAAAACCACTACCTGTTATCTGCGCCTTTCTGATAACATCCATATACTTAAATATAGCAACGCAGCGCTCTGGGAACTTTTCACAATATACACTAGCGTATATTAAAAAAGCCGCCTTCCAATTTTCGATTGTGAGAGGGACTTTTGGGCGCTTGGCTAACTCATACTACTCCTCCTTTGATCCTTAGAACGCACCTCCCTATGCAATAACTTCAAAATTTCGACATACTCACCCTTCCAAATTCTCTCCTTTGTGGACAGCATTAAATGAGCACGTAAAGGCTTTGTAACACCCATATAGGGCAATGTCTTAATTTCCAGCTCTTTGCTGTGTAAAGTTCCTGTTACCAATTCAACTGTGTCAGTGTTCATGCTACCTTCAACTTTGGCGCCCAGCGTTCCATCACCATCCGCTGTGCCTACACCCTGATCTTTAAGAAAACGTCCTTTATACAATTTGCCTTCAACTCCTTCAACAGGTGTTTCCTCCCCCGTCCCCACAGACACCATATTTGGTTTGTGCCGTGGAACAGGACGCTCACCTGGTTGTAACAAGGGGGCTTGCCCCGGCCCCGATCTTCATGCCATCTGCTCAACATTATCGACCGTCCGAGGAACCCTCACTGTGGGGCCGCGCTCTTGACCTGGACCTGATACCACCTTCTTTGGACGCACAACCACTGGTGCATGCAAAAGACTACGAGAAGCATGAGAGTGCCCCCCCCCCCAGTCTCATTGTCACGCAGCTCCCCTTCCTCCGGGCTCTCATCATCATAATCCAAAAGCAAAGACTCTTTCAACTGGGGAGGGCTCACTTGAGCCAGCACAGAACCATCATGGGCCTTACCGACCCTTTTTTCACCACTTGACGGGGGAGCCGACTGTACCCGCCGGTACTCCCCACACCATTGACCACTCAAATGCAGATGTACAGTTGACCGATCCTTCTGTTGATGTTGAGGAAATGTTGGGGCCAGCGAGGTCGCGCCAGACCTCCATTTGCTGACCGCGCCGGGATCCCCCGACGGTACGGAGTGTGCCGCGCCAGGCTCCACCCTCCCTTCAACTCGGCGCCAATGGGCCGCACTTCGCCCTACTGAGTCAGCTGCTCCAGGGCGACCCCTAACCTGAAAAGAAAAAGGCTGGACTGATGTGCCGGGTCCCTTACTATGAAGAACGTCAAACTGCTCATTCCCACCTGCTACTCTATTCCCAGACCAAATACCCTTCTCCCGCAAGCCCCTCCGGAAATCTACAACATTTTCCTTAAAAGAAACACTACATGGTGGGGGGGAGGGCTCACCCAACTCCTCTCCACTGCTCCAATCCAACCTTGCTTGCACCACCACAGACGCCTGACCAGACTCCTGACGGTCCCCCTCCCCACCTACTGATCCGGCCCCTTCTGTAACCCCCTTCTCCTTACGAGCTCCCCAACTTTCAAACCTGGAAAATCTAAAGCGCCATGAAAAGTGCCCTGTGGACCAAAACCTGTATAACCTTTATTGAAACCAGCATCACGAACCCCCTCAGACCAGGAAGGAAATACATCCAACCCCTCCCAAAACCTAGTACGCACCCCCTGAGACATAGTACCACCCCTAAAGGAAGAAAATGAAAAATCTCAAACCGCCTCCTCCTGTACAAAACTAGCAGGTGCCAAAGTATGAGAAGGGGGGGTGGGGAACTGCTTCATGACCTGAAACCACTAAAGGTATACTCCCCATCCCCCTGTCTGAGCCCACTCCCCCTCACCCACAGAACCACTGTGTACTGACACCCCATCACCCCCCTGGGAACTCTGAGGAGAAAACAGAAGAGGGCTACACGGAACAGGCGCCCCTTGACCAGCAGCCTCACCCACCCCCTGAAACTCAAAACCCAAACTGGTGCCCAGATTAATGGACTTTGAGGGGGGAAAAGACGAAATACCAGAAGCCCCCTCCCCTGCTCCCAACATAACACCACCAACACACTGCTTGGCAGAAGGAGGAACAACCGACGCTTCTTTTTCAAAAAACACAGCCTCAGACATAGACTGGGCCTGCGAGCGCAACACATGCTCTGGCCCCGCCCCCCCCAACCGACCTCACTTCAAACGTTCCAATGGCTGAGACCGAGGCGGAGCGCCTCTTAGCACCGCGCTTTCCTCCGCATTTCCCCCGTGGTGTGGGGGCCACACAGCTCGCTCAGTTAGCGCCTAACCCGGTAAGAATTCCGGCGGGTCAACTACTTCCACTCTGAACTCCTCAGGCCGCCCCAGAGACTCTGCAGCATCACCCCCATCTCGCACCATCTCCCCAACCTCCAAACGCTGTGCTTTAACAGTCGGGCCGCCTTGCGAACACGCGAGCGGCCCCGCTCACTTACCATTTCGGAACGAGCACGCTTCGGTGTGAGACAAGCCGCCACCACGCCGCCACTCCTGCTGAGGCCTGACGCTGGGGCCGCGACGGGCCCGCGACATCCCCTAAAACCAAGTCCAATCTACCCGCTTCACTAAGAAGACTGATAGCCTCCAATACACGAAAATCTTCGGCTGCCATGACTACTGATATACCCAACTAGACAAATTTCCACCCTGACTGAAAGACCTCCCGGCCACCAGGTCACCAAACCTAAAATGGTGGCCGTGAGGCGGAGCCTGAGGCATTTATGCCTAGGCTTCATTTGGGCAGAAAGAAAGCCCAATTATTAAAAACCCAGCCCAACGACTGTAAACCACCCCTCTCAGCCCTCCCAAACCGCCCGGGGGGGACCTCCCTGCGGTCGGCTGCCCCCCCCCAAGCCCACTTTGGGGCCGGGTCACAGACATGGGAGAGAGGCCAGGCCTGCAATGATGCTAAGCTGCCCCATATGTCCCTACGTTTTAGTACGAGTTCCCTGAACCTTTCTACCCCGTTTCTGCAATAAGTTGCAGTGGCAGTCTGCCCATGTATTTATGCCCCTGTGTCTATCTAAATCCCAGTGTCTGTAAATACTTTACTGTGTCTGTGTCCCAGTGTCCGTCAATGTATATCTTTACGCCTTCCTGTCTCTCGATTGGAGTGTGCACAACTGCATCTGTGTCCCAGATTCAGCCAATCCCTGTCTTTCCGCCTCCTGTCTCTCAGCTCGAGTGTGCACAAAAACGCTGCCTACTGGCTTTTCATAGCCTTCAGAAGCCCCTATTGAAACTTCCCTGATGTCCACCTCTATTCGCAGTGCATTAATGCCTGCCAGACATTTCACCCCCTGCAACAGAGGGAAACGGGCAGGGCTTTAAGTGGGCCGGGTCTCCAGGGGTCTGAGCACCGGCAGTTTTTTAAAAGGGGCCTCGAAACGGGTCTCTATCGGGCTCTGTTTTGTGCGCTGGCGTTTTTTCCAGACTGCAGTCACTCCAGTCCAGAAAAAAGAGCCAGGGCGCAAAACAGCCCGATAGAGACCCGTTTAGAGACAGAAGGCACATCAATGTGCGCTGCCCACACTGCTCACTTCTCACTAGCAGAGAAGTTACGGCATGACGTCATGCCAGGTGAGGGTTGTGGGGAAAGGGAAATCCTTTTAAAGAGTCATTTTCTTTCTGTATTTCCCTTTTCTTTCTGAAACGCAAGAGCAGCAACATTGTGGTAGGTTCACCAGGGCTTTAATTGGAAGCGTTTTCAATATTATATGTAACAAGCCATAGTTGCAGCTTATTTATCTTATGCAACTATAACAATTGACAAAGCCAATAGTCCTTACTTCTTGTAGGTACGATGTTACTTGTTGTATCACATACCTGGATGCAATGGCAGAAACAGCAAAATACAAGTCGGGCGGCACACTATGCTAAACACAGGTTTTTAGCATAAGTGTTTTAAAGCCACGCCCCTAATTACATTGCCACGCCCCTTTGAGAGACCCACCAGTTTTTTAATCCCACTTAAAGCCCTGGAAACGGGCGCGCTGAGTAGCAAGTATAGAGTGTCTTGTTGCGCAAATGGTTGTAATTTGCAATATTTATATTTTTCCCTCGTCTTCATTGTTTTATTTTGCTTGCGAGAAAGTGTCACTCATGCATTTTACTGGGTCTATTTCATCTTTGGGTGCCTTGTACTGAAGGAGCAAAGCTGTTGACAATGGCCACGGAGTGCTCGGTCCCGCTCCACTGCCACATGTGGCTGAAATGGAGTGGGATACAACCAGTAATGCAAGAAACTCACCTATTTTATCTGAAGTAGATTGGCTAACACAGTCTCCCAACAGAAGGCTGATCACTGACATACCTAAGTAGGAAGCAAGTTTGGAGAAGCGGTTTGTAGTAGGGCCGGTATTGTTTCTCACTTGTGAGTTGGAACATGGAGGGTTAAAAGATAAGATTCTAAACCCAGATTGACTAGATTTTATAGATACATTGTTGTTTTGCAGGAAACGTGATCTATTACATTGATTTTATGCAGGGTTTTTTCCTGTAACTCTTGCCCTGCCATACCCTTTACCAGTGGCAGCTGCCACCTACGGGGAGTGGCTAGCGGGCAAATGGGAGGTGGGTGCCATTGCAACTTTACACTCACAAAATTGCAGATGTGCATTACATTATCGTAACTTTAAACTGTAATGTAATGCATGTCGCCGATTTTGTGCACATACAATATGATACATTGCATACATTTTAAACATTTAAAAAAAGAAAACTCCATTACCTTGCCCGTGCTCCCGTCTGGTGTAATTCACACCTCCAGCGCAGGCCCCAAGCAACTCCACTAACCAATCCTGCTGCTGCTCTAAACCAACATGAGAGCCGTGCGAGGATTGAATGGAGCACACTCTCTTATTGCACCAAGGGCTACTGGAGGCCTTTGCTCAGTCTCAACCTAGCTGTCCAAGACTGCTGGGCTGAGACGTTTAAAAAGCACATGTCTGGGTGGCTATTGCAAGACGGTCGACCAAAGGGACATGACACACTTTAAACCTAAGCTCCCTGCCCCATAACTTCAGTCAGCTATTGCCAGTCAGCAGCTGTCCTGCCCCCGTCCTGACACTTGGCTTGGACGGGGTTATTGAAAATAAAATTGTAATAATGTATTACTAATTTATTTTTCATCTGTGGGGCGTAGGAGGCATTTCAATAGGTGGGTCGATGCTCCTCCGCCCTAATGGAGTAGCTGCCCCTGCCCTCTTCTCATGGGAGAGCTAGGGGTGGCCTCCGAGTATGGGTTAAAGTAAACCTCAGGATAGAAGTATCAATTATTGGTTCAGGAAGCCCTGCTTACCAGACCATGCTTATTAAAGATAGTCAGGGTTCTTTTTATTTTCATTTGGTAAACTTTTATAACAATAATTTCATTATTTATTTTAGTTTTTTATTTAATAAATTGTTTTACTTTGTAATGAGTTTGAATCCTATTGTTTCCGGTGCCACACTACAACCAATTTTTGTTATGTGGAGACTTCAGGGCAAAACCTGGGGACTGGGTTTCACAGGCTGTATGGGGAAGTAGGACAACTGGACATTAGAGGGAGAGAGTTGAGGAAACTTGTAGTCTCAAATGATGTTGTAGATGTAATCAAATATTTTCAGGGTGAAGGGCCAAGTAAACACACTTTCGGGGTGGGGGAGGGGGTGTACGCCCGTTATGGATTATATATTTGCTCCCAGGCATTTTCTCCAGTGGTGCTTCAACATTTCAATCATAGAGACTCAATGGGGATCATAATGCATTGGTAATGAAAAGGGTCCTCCCCTTGGGCAAGGACAAATGGCCCACAGTGTGCATTGAAATTAATCAGCATTCTAGAGATGGGCTTAGATTGGTTTGGCCTCTGAGAGATCACAGCTCTATGCTGGGTTTTCTCCTTAAAAGCCATCTATCTGAGTTTTTGGGGGGCCAAACTGAGAATCCTGTGGAATCTTTATTTGCTTGCTACCAACTTCTATGCTTATGCATTAAGAATCATTTGATGAAACCTCACCAACCAGAATGAGACCATCCACGCTGGTTTGACCATATATTATTTTGCATCCAATCGATGTCTAAGCAAGACACATTGGAGAGGTATGGGAGACTAGGAGGGTTTACAAATAGATTGTTAAGGATAGGAAAAACTTCCTGAATAAAAGGGATTGGGAAGAGCTGGAATTGGCAGCTGCTCAGAATAACAGTAAAGTGTTATGGGATATTGCTAACAGGTTTCACCAGCAGAATGCCCTTCTCAACCAACTCTTAGTCTGCAGTATATGCAGCTCAAAGTGGTTCAAGCATTTTACCTCTATTTAACAGCTGGCTGAGGAGATGCTTTGTAATGACATGTTACTTGCCCATTTGGATAACTTCCCGCCATTCCAGATTTCTTTGCTGGAGTGGAAGAAGCCATCAGACAATGCTTGAGTGGTAAAGTCCCTGATTCCGATAGAATTCCCATGGACAGATGGCGAGTGGAGGAACATGGCGGCAGGCTGACGTCTGCCGTGAGAGCTCCGGACCGGGAGGTGGTTTCCCCGCTATGAAGCAGAACTGCAGGCTCCGAAACGGTGAGAGAGCATATGAAGGCTCACCTTTCCAGCGACACTGATTTGATGTATCTTTGTGTGTTTCTCTGTGTTTTTCTAACCGCTCTGTAGCTGCGTCCTGGCTGTCTCTGCATCCGACGAGCGCTAGGACCCTGCAGACAAGGCAAGTGAGGTGAGCGCCCGGGCTATGGGCTGGTGGGGACGTCCTTCCTGTTGTGCGGCGGATCAGGAGGCTGGAGCGGCGGCTGGAGAGGCAGACGTCGGCTTCGGCGGTTCAAGGAGGCGTTCCGGTGAATCTGCAAGTAACTTAGGAGGTGAATACCGGGCGAGTATCTGGCGGCGTTCAAGGCTGCTGTTTGCGAGAATCAGCCTCAGCTCACCCTTAAGCAGCAATCACACATACTCGTATTATGTGAGGTCAGTCAAGGGGGCACGGGGGAAGATCTGCGAGTTTGATTGCCATTTTGCAGGTGGAGTAGGTTTTGGGCTTTTTGGAAAGGGGTAATCAAGGGCTGGTATAGGCTGCGTGGAATTTGTGAAGTGTGCCCCTGTTATCTCGAACCAGCGCAAGGGCATGGACCCAGGCACAACACCTGACACAACCCCTGACACAGTGCGTTTGTACCCCCCCCCCCCCCCCCCCCCCCATATAACTGAGACCGAAACAGCATCCTTGACTGGCCCCTCTAAGTGCAACCCGGTGGGGGGAGGGGAGAGCAATTTCAAGAGAAAGGTTAAGGGGCTTCCACAGGCGCCCCCCCTCCCCAGGCCAGGAATAGATACCAGCTAAGGTCTAGATTAGAACTCCAGAGGACTGGGACTGGGACTGGAACTGGGTGCCTGAGTAGCTTGAGAGTAGAAGCTACGCCACTAACTCCCAAAGAGAAGAAGAGAGAAAGGAGTTGGGATATGTTTTCCAATCTGACAAGGGGTACCCTCACCAGATTTAAATACTATCAATTATCTGGGTGGTGGGCAACAAGGCCGATAAGACCCTCAGATAGTAAAACCCCGAATCCCAAATTCGATGTGGTGACGAGAGGTGGTAGGTGGAAGAGTTAAATATCCTTTTGGTACTCAGCACTACTAGAGGGCGAAGAAGTGACAGAAGCGGAGGTAGATAAACTGTGGTCCAACGCTGTAACATTGGATAGTGGGACTTTTATGGATCTTTGGTATGACTCTTTTAGCATTTCAAACGCAATAATAAAGCCAGCAGCACTAAAAAGAAATCATTTGTACACAATGTACAGGGTCTATATAACTCCTAAGAAACTGGCAAAATATTCCAACATAGTTTACCATTGCCCGAGATGTGGTCATCCGAAAGCGGATGATGTCCACATGTTTGCCCATTGTCCCGAACTAAAAGAATATTGGGACAAGATAAGTGAATTTCTGGAAAATGTTCTTTCTATGTCGATCACAATCCTTACCCCCACTATACTATCAGGGCTTATTTCGGGTTATAAAGTTAACGATCTCCCCACTAAATTTGTTTTTTATGTCATCTTACTTGCAAGGCGTGAGATCTGTAGATCCTGGAAGGACCCAGTTCCACCCACCTTCTCAAGCTGTTTACGGCAAATCATGTTAACTAGTAAGTCAGACATGGCTTGTGATCCCCCGAGTCAGGTTAATGTTTGGGCGGCCCTGGAGACATGGCAACTTCGATGATTGGTTTTCCAATGATTTATCTGGAGCCCTGCTGGTTCCCTGGACTCCAAAGTAGCATGGGCGCCCACAGGTTGGTGAAAAGGAGTTTGGATGGGAAGGTAGTGGCTACTTGAGGGTGCAGGCTTACCACCTTGCTTTTGGCCGATTACAACAAGGGCCGGATTAGGACGACCAAAGTGCATTGCGGCGCCAGTTTCCCATCAAGAGTTCCAATCATGGTATATGAGGATTACCAAAAAAAAAGAAGAAAAAAAAAAAAGAATTCCCATGGACATACCTAGCTATAACTTAGATGTTTGGGGTCAAATTCTTGGTCCTTTCAATAATTGTCCCTCTTTTCAAAAAGGTGATGGAGGGTCACCCAAATGTTATAGGCCGATATCCCTCATTGATAGCACAGTAAAGATACTGGGTAAGGTAATTTTTAATCATTTGCAGACTTGGTTCACTGATAATGATATCTTGTCCCCATGTCTGTATGGCTTTTATCCAGGTATTGGTACAGTGGAGCAGTGCCTGAACCTGTACTTGATTGTGGGTACATATACTATTGTCAGATGCTGCCCGCTATACCTGGCTTTTATGGATTTATCCATTGCATTCAGTTGTGTGAATAGGGCTAGGTTATGGCTGAGTTTGATAGATCCGGACGTGAAAGTTTCCCTGGTAAACACTTTGCACTTATTACATGAGAATCTAAGGGCCAGGATTCGATATGGCCAAAATGGGGGAAACTTCTGAAGCTTTTCCCCTAGCCAGAGGGGTGCGGCAGGGGTGTGTTTTGGCACCCCTACTCTTTATCATTTATATTAATGAATTAGTTACCCATTTGTCCGCTTCCACCAGTGATGTATCAAAAACTACTAATTTACTCATTGCAGTGCTATTATATGCTGATGATGCTGTTTTATGGCTAGGATACTTTACACATTTTGGTAGAGTTTTTTGTGTCATTTATGGGTAGTCTAGACATGTCAATACATTTTGGGAAATCTCATGTAATGGTCTGTAGGCCAGACAGGAGAAAATTATTTTCCCTACAGATTAAAGAACAGTTTTTGAGCTCCTTGCAGAATATTTGTTACCTCAGTGTTACCTTTGCCTCTTCTCACTCTTGGGAACCCCAGTTCAATGCAGCTCACTTGAAATTAGGTAGAGTGGCTGGGTCTTTATTCAATCTCATTCGGTGGGAAGGTAGGGGACTCGTTTCCTCTTATATTAAGATCCATAACCTGCAGTGTGTCCCGACAAACACATATGGAGAAGGGATATGGGGGTACAACAATGCTTCCACCATTTAGGTGGAAGAAAATATGATTTGCAGGTAGCTCTTGAATCTTCCACCAACTGGCTCACATTTAATTTTACATCCTGAATTAAATCTGTTGCATGTTTCTGATACAGTTTAGTGGCCCGCTACTGTTATGGGTGTGCATGTGGTCAAATATTGAAGCAAGTTTTAACAGAAAAGTTATCCTAGATTGCTTTAATTTAGACAGGGGTCTTTCCATCTCCTGAATGAAATCTGTCTGTAAGTCCTTCACTGAAATTGGCCTCCCCCAAATGTTTACTGATCCAAGTACCATAAGTAAATCTGACAAGAGGTTGGTGAAGTCCCGTTATGTAGAGTTGAGTCTCTCCCAAAGACTGGAGGACATGTTCATAACTATTTTATCTCTTTAGCAACAGGAGAGTTGGCATTTTATTTATCTCTGGAATTATCACTGTGGGAGAGGTCTCTCCTTTTCAGATTCAAGGCAGGTAGTGTGTGGCGCATTTTGTGCTTTTCCTACGGGGCATACCCCTGGGACAGCAGCATACCGGCCTGTACTTGCGATGGGTCGGCTGAGCAATCTTTGTTAAATGTTATGGTTTTTTGTAAATGTTATTGTCAATTATTTTTATGCTGTCTTAAGCACATCCTGGAACCATTTGCCTTCAAGAAATGCAGGGATGCCTTAATGTATCTTAAGATGTACGCAGTCGTGATGTTACGTTTCCAGTGGTCTCAAGCAATTATAGGCCTATATCGCTTGGCCCCTTTCCTGTGAAGATTCAGAAACGATTTGTTAGTAGAAGACTCTTTAATATCTAGAATCACACTCTCTCTTAGCGAATTACCAATTCGGGGTCTGCTCAGGGCATGGGACAGAACCAGCTCTACTTGTCAACTTGTGTGAGCCATGGTTGCAGGTTGATCGTGAGTAGTCAACATTCAGTTTTCACTGTGATAGTGTGGCGTGTCCTCCTTGTGTTTTGGGCTGTTTTCTGTTATGGGCACTAGGCCTACCCACACAAGTGAGGCACCATTTTTCTCGGAAGAGTTTGGGGAACATGGATTGCGTGGAATTTTGTGGATCCACACAGATTCCAGAACTCTTCATCACAGAAATGTGAGGAATATTCGTTTTTTTACAAAGTTTGAGGTTTCCAAGGGATTCTGGGTAACAGAACCGAGTGACAGCCACACAAGTCACCAAATCCTGGATTACCCTGGGTATCTAGTTTTAAAAAATGTATAGGTTTTCTAGGTTTCCTTGGGTGTTAGCTGCGCTAGGACCCAAAATCCAGAGGTAGGCACATTCCGCAAAAAAGTCTGTGCCTAGTGGGCCTTCTGCTGCCCTGGGGAGGGGGAAAATCGGAGGCTATTACCCCAATATGCACCCAAGGGGGAAAGAAAGACTGGCTATTTTGTTCGGGTGGGTGGGGACATTCTGGGCAGCCCCCACCCCAACGTATAAAAAAGCCAGCATAATCGATGGTGCCTCGTGGCCTCTCTGTCCCCCCGGGGCGGCAGATCAGGGGATACTGCCCCCATTTGCCTCCTGGGGGGACATAAAGACAGTGGCATCTTTTTGTGGGGGGTGGGTCATGAGCATTTCCATTCTGGGCAGCCGCCACCCCTGAATTTTGAAAAACCTTTACCCCTGGTGACTAGTGGGGTTTGTGCACCCTCGACGGGGCAGATAAGGGCTATTGCCCCCATCTGCCTCCCGGGGGGCAGAAAGACTGGTAATTTTTTGGGGGTTGGGGCAATGGCATGCCCCCACCCCTATGTATAAAAAATACAAATCCCTGTGGCCTAGTGGGCTTTCTGCCCACTTCCGGGGGGGGGGAGCAGATCAGGGGCTACTGTCCCTATCTGCCTCCTGAGGGGGGCAGAAAAACTGTGGCATTTGTAGTTCGGGTGGAGGCATTGGTGTGCCCATTCTGGGCAGCCCCCGCCCCGAACTTTGAGAAAATAGAAATCCCTGGTGCCTGATGGGCTTTTTGCCCCCCGGGTGGGCAGATGAGGGGCTATTGCCCCATCTGCCTCCCAGGAGAGGCAGAAAAACTAGCATTTTTTCTTTTCTGTAGGGGTATTTGAATGCCCTTTCTGGGCAGCCCCCACCCCTACGTATATATATATATATATACAAAAAAATCCCCAGGCCTAGTGGGCTTTCTGCCCCCGGGGCAGATCAGGGGCTATTGCCCCCATCTGCCTCCTAGGGGGGCAGAAAGTCTTATTTTTTCGGGGGGGGGGAGGGTATGGGCTTTGGCATGCCCACTCTGGGCAACCCCCACCTCTGATGCTTAAAAAGAAATCCCTGGTGTCTAGGGTGCTTTCTGCCTCCCCCAGGGGGGCAGATTGGGGGCTACTGCCCCCATTGCCCCCCAGCAAGGGCAGAAAGGCTGACTGGGAAATGAAATGGGGGAAATGAAGGCCCTTGTCCAAGGGGCAGCTCCCCCCTATCTGGTGGCTAGTGGGTGGACCCCTGCTGGGGATTGCCCTCCTGGGGTGATCCCCAAGCAGGGATCCACTAGGGAAGGGTACCATTGGAAAGGGGAGATCCTCCCCTTTCCAACGATACCCATTCCAAGTGTTTCAGTGCTCGGGGGCTGAGATAGCACCACAAGCCCTGAAACATTCAAACTGAAACTAAGTTTCAGTTTCGTTTTCAGTCTAATGACAACAGCGTGCCATGCGCACGATCGTCATTAGACTGAAAACACGTGAAGGGCCTCGGGAGGTTGGGGAAGCTCTTCCCCTCCTCCTGAGGCCCAAAGAAAAAATGGAAATCCCTCTGCTGTTAGCAGCAGAGGGATTTCGTGCCCCTGTCCTTATGACGGAATGGTTCACTGGTGCTTATGACGGAACCATTCCGTCATGAGCACCTAAGGGGCTAAAACAATTAAAAAAAGTCCTCAGACATAACAAAAATGGGTAAAAGAGGGCGTGGCTAAAATTCTAAAAACAGTAATCAAGCAAGCATCATATAAATCATCATGTATTTAAAAAGCACTATACTAGGGAAGCAGTGACAACATTTTTTAATACAGCGTGCAATTCATTTGTGCCGATAGATCAATTTTCAAAATCACAGGGTTTCATTTTAATAACGATCGGCACCGGCTATGAGCAAAACTTGTTGTCGTTTGATCCAGAACGAGAATAGGTAATGACCGACTGCATAGACTAGTGGTCCTGTGGTATCAGTAGTTTTCAGGATCCTGTAGGCAACCTGGTGTTGCCTCGCTCCAATGTTTAAGCAGGTCAGTCGTATCCCTCTTCTATGGATCTTTTGATATTTTATGCAGAAAAAAAGAATGTGCTCTTCTGTTTCCGCTGTTGTGGCACATGCAGGGCAAAGTTCTAGCGATAAACCTGTGGCCCGGTTGCTAGGAAACCGTAGTAGGAGGTTACCATACCCTAATCTAACATATAAATGTTTTGCTAGTGGTGGCGTAATTTGATCCAGGAACGGTTCAAAGGAAGGGCATGGCTTAGTATATACAAATTGTGAAGTTAATTGGCCATTTAGTGACCTCGTGGCTTAGCGTTCTCCAACGGCCACCCAGTACCTAATCTTCAGCTTTTAACAATCTTCTCTGTTTGCTTTCTCTGGATGTTCCCACAATTCTGTCATACCAAATGTCGTAAACCAACTTGCAACATGCTTAAACCAAGGTAGGCTTTGGCGCCACTAATCTTCAAAACCTCCTTCAAAGAATTGCAATAATCAGAAAGCTGCAATGTTGTCCACAAGCGCAGCCAATACAATAAAGGTTTCAATGAGGCCATATCACCATTTCTTTTTGTCCCTACGTCAAAAAACAGTAGGATTAAGGGAGTGGTAATGGGTACTGAGATGAGTTATCTAGCAAATGTATTTTCAGATGTCAGTTTATTGTATTGATATACCCCATATCTCTGCTCTATACAAGGCACCACTCTGAGCTTTTGCTCGATACACTTCTAATGATGGAGTCAGTGATCGAGTGTGAGACTGCCTGTGATATCTCAGTATTGATTTTTACCTGTGAACAAGAGTTAAATGGCTCTTTTCCAGTTGTCGCTTCCAGCCAAGTGTATCGCTCAGTCTTATCCCCAAATATTCAAAGCTTTTCACCCGCTCTACAGGTTCCAATGTGATCCTGACCTCTCTTGATTCGCCCTTGGTTTTCCCGATCACCAAAAATTTGGTTTTGGCAACATTTAGTTCCAAACTCCCGCTCCTGCAAAAATCCAAAAACGTATCCACTAAGATTTGGAAGCCCATTGGGGTTGTGGAAATAAGTAAAGAATCATCTGCAAAGAGCAGGATTGGGACCTTTGTACCATTCATGACAGGAGAGTCATTCCTGAAATTCAGTAAGCTGCTGGCCACATCATTAATAAACAAAGAAAATAATGTAGGAGCAACCACGCATCTCTGGCGCACCCCACAATGTATCAGTATTTTGTCAGTTAATTCACTGCGTGTTCCCCATCTGACCTGGGCGTAATTATCATCATGAAGTCTAGCTATCAAAGCCACCAGTTCAGTTGGGGTCCCTAGGTCAAGCATTACTTTCCACAACAGTTTGCGTGGCACTAGGCCGAACGCAGCTCTTAAGTTGACAAATGCCACGTAAAACATATTTCTAGATTAACAGAAAAAATCTGAAAGCTTCGTCGCACATGCTGATTTTGGAGCGGAAACCTGCTTGGTAGGGGGACAGTATCATCATCTCATCCATCCAGCTCTGAAGTTAATCCAGAACGTGGCGTGCGAAGATTTTTTGCAGATTTTCTATTAAACTAATTGATCTGTGGTTGGTTGGGACAGAAGTATCACCCTTCTTGTGTATGATGATTATCTCAGCTCCCCTCCAAGTTGGAGGAGTAGCCCCACCAGCTGATATACAATTTGTTATGCTGTTTATATAGGTAGCCCACACCATAGGTTCCGATTATTATAGGTCACTTGGTATTTGATCGGCGCCATGGGTCTTTCCTGCCTTAAGTCTGTTTATTGCTAGCACAGTCTCTTCCAAACTAAAAACTAGCACAGCCGTGGGCATTGCAGAGAGAATATTAGATGTAGTTTGTTCAGTTCTTATATTGTATATGCAATCAGCTTCTAAGTTCTTAGAATATAGTGTTGTACAGTGCTCAACCCAAACCTCTGACTGAATGTGATAACTGAGAGTGTTTGAGCTATCCGTATAACCCTTTGCAAGGCGGGTCACCGGTTGTAAAGAATAGGTTTATTTTTGCACAGCGACGATCTTTAGTTGCAGACCTCTCTCTGCTCTATACATAGCAGGGACATGGTGGTTGGGCCTTTGCGGAATTATAAATGTTTCCTAATATTCAGAAACCAGCCCCATATGTATACCGCGCTACCTTATAGGACTATCACTAATCGAGATAGTTGTCATTTTGTGACCTCTATATGTGTAATCTGACTGTCTCTTTTTCTCATTAGCTCTCAAGTTCAAGAGCTTTGGGATATCGTTTAAAATAGGTCTCATTTCAGACCTTTAATATACGTGCATCCTAATTAAATGCCTCTTGAGAAACTGATACACAGTTATTTCAGATCTTGAAATATCTGTGCATCCCAATTAAATGCCTCTTGAGAAAGTTATTTAATAATATTGTACGCTATAGCTTGATCTCAAGCCTGCATTAGATATTAGAGATAGCTAGTATAGTACACTTAAACAACGTGCATATTACTAATTATCCGTCAACCTTTATAGACACATCTTGGAGGTGGCTGATTGATAGAAGCGGTTGACTGTAAGCAACATTCGCTAGATAACCATCAAGGTAACCTTATTTCTAAAAATTGGTGTACACAAAAACTTTTTTGCACCTATATCGGTAGACTTTATGCACCCTATGTTACCAATTGCCTCTAGATCTAAGTAACATTGGTCCAAATAGGCACAGGAATTTGAGAGGAGTCACCCACTCATTTATTAATAAATGTTTAAAGTTTTCGGTGACCTGTGTCTACACATGCTCTTGGTGACACTTTGAAGGTATATTGTAAAACCTGACTACTCAAATTTATGTAATATAAACCTACAGATGTATGTAGTGAGTGTTGAGTGTTATGTGGTTCTTGAGGAGCAGTACTGTATAACATGGTGTTATGTTGAACTTAGACAGTCGTATATCTTATTTTGTGTATTTTTATTTGCAGATATTGTGTTTAAGTGGGATATTATTACTTTATTCCTGAGGAAGGTTTTTGGCTTTGAACATTTATTTGCCATAACCGAAACGCGTCGATGCTCTTTATGGTGGAGAATCACTAAGTAATAGAGATAAGGAACTCCTAGAATTGTGGAATTGAATATACAACTTGGAGTAATCTCATCAAGTCATTGAAACTGGTGTTTTTCTTCTCCCCTTTTTAATTGGAATTATTTTCCTTATGTACGGTCCCATTTTTTATGTAATGAAATTATGAATTGTCACAATGTGCTGCTGTTTTAAAACTGTTTTTAATTTACCTGAATAAAATGTACAAGGTCTTTGTATGACTGATCCATGTTTATCATTTACTGCTCCCTATTGTGTTAAAGTGGGTGTATTTTTCGTATGTTTGGTGTAAAACTGTGGTTTATTCTTAAGTTCACCCAAAGGGGAAAACCTTATTGACAGTTTTGTCTCTTGGTACCCTACCCCTTTGGTCTTTTGGGTCCCTCTCTTTTGTTAGAGATATATTGTACGGCCCTGGTGGCTGGAGAGTTTCTCTCATCTGTGTGGTGAGATATTGCGGAAAATGGATCAGTTTAGAACCTTTGGGTTCAGTGACGACCAACTCAATAAAATCATCAGTACCAAAAGTGGTAATAAGATTACAGTACTCACTGGTAAAGGCGAAAACTGGGGAAAACTCCTTAATTTAAAAAAGAAACTTATAAGGACTGAAGCTTATGCTGACTTTCTATGCGAATATGTAAAATCAGGCATTATTCCAATAGGTTTACAGGTACGGAATGAACCCGGCCTATTCTTTGAAAATAAAAAGTTTCTTGATACCTGGACCTTGATATCTAATAGATGCAGCCGAGATTGGATGCTTTTAATTATTGAAACAGCCATAGGTTTAATCATACTACAAAAATAAGAAATTGAAAAATTGGAAAACGAATTAAAAAACTGTCCTGCGTTAGAAGAAGCAAAAAGAAAGCTAGAAGACATTAACAGAAATGTGGAAGGATATAGCGAGTACCTAACTAATAAGAACACCAACAAACTAAAAAAAGATATAGAGAAATTCTCTGTTGAGAAAGTTTATCCATTTCTCCAAGATGACTATTATCAACAAAAAAATGAGCCCTATTGGGAAAGACCACAGAATAAACAAATATACAACAGGGGAGGGAGAAAACAAGTTACCTTCTTGGAATCTTCTGGGTCTAGTAGTGAAGATGAATGCCTGCAAAGAGAAGAACAGACAGGTAGGAACTTCCAGAAAGAACAGGGTTCTTTTTTAGGATCGCGCCCAAAGAGGGGGCAACGCTACAATGGGAACTCAGGGAGGGGTCAGTACAACCGGGCCCCTCCACAACAACAGGAATATATGAGCACAAGGAGCAAACGCTATTGGAGACCGGCCGAATACCTATAATAAATCTGTCTGATAAAACACTCGGTGAGACAGAAATGAGTGTATTAAGTAGAGGCCTTAGCTTTGTCCCATGTGCTCACATAGACCATTTTCAATTAGAAAAAGACATGCGCTCCTTTTTTAGGAAGGTCAGGCTTAGACGATTCTTCGAAGAGAGAGAACCCAGAGAACGGACCATTATTTCTGGGTTTAAACCCAAATCTTCTTTCACCCCCACGTTGGCAATGGTTGGAAAAAACATAGAAGCTTTTGAAACCGCAGTGGAAAGCGATATCCATAATTTAGTTTGTAAAGCAAAAAAAAAAACAAATGCCCATAACATCAGTCTACAAGAGAGATCTGCCTTAAATTCCTTAAAAGATGATAACTCCCTTACCATCAAACCGGCGGACAAGGGAGGAGGGATTGTCCTTTTTAATACCAGGGATTACGATAAAAAGATGTATGAACTCCTCGAAGTTAAAGAACATTATATACGCACTAATGGCAGTAGCATCACTAAAGTATCCAAAAATTGTTTGGATCTTCTAAATGAAGCCAGGACTAAGAACTGGATATGCAACGAGGAGTTTAAGTTTCTTAACAATAGTGAACCTAGAGTCCCGGCTATATATGGACTTCCAAAGGTCCATAAGGACCCAGTGGATCCTCCTATGAGACCGATAGTGAGCAGCATTGATTCCCTTCTTGAACCGATTAGTAAGTTCGTAGATCACTTTCTAAGACCAATGGTTTGTAGTCTGAAGTCCTATGTGAGGGATTCTGCCCATCTGATATCACTGATTGAAGGAAAAAAGTTCTGTGGAGAGACTCAGTGTCTGGTCACCCTAGACATTGAGTCTCTCTACACTAATATTCCCCAAAGGGATACAGTACATGTCATTGACGAATTACTAGAATCCCAAGATCTGGGGGGTGCAAGTAGGGAGTTCATTGTGAGATGTATTGAACTCATCCTGTTTAACAACATTTTTTTATTTAAGGAGGATCTGTTTAAACAATTGAAGGGTACCAGCATGGGGGCCACATGTGCCCCTAGTCTGGCATGCCTTTACGTTGGAGCATTTGAGACTAAACACATCTACAATGAGTTAGCGCCTTTTTATGAGAATGTAGCGGGCTGGTACCGCTACATCGATGATATTTTTTTTGTCTGGGACGGTCCAACAGATATGCTGGAAAACTTTCTTGGGTGGCTGAATCTTGGTGACTCGAATCTAAGATTTACATCATCATACAGCACATCCAAGGTGGACTTCTTGAATATTACTATTAAAGATGTAGAGGGCACTTTGGAAGTTGAACTCTACACGAAACCCTCAGCCAAAAATACCCTACTGCACTTTACAAGCTTTCACCCCAAAACTCAGAGAGAGAGTATTCCATTTAGCCAGTTCTTGAGACTGAGACGGAACTGCTCGAATTTGAATGATTTCTATAAACATTCTGAAATCCTGAAAAAGAAATTTAGAGATAGGGGCTACCCCAAAAAACTCCTTTCACATTCCCTGAAAAGGGCCAGGTTCTACGACAGAGAGGTACTTGTCAACAATAAAAAGGAGATAAGAGAGAAGGAACCACTCAAAAAATGTGTATTTGTTAGTCAGTTTTCAAATTTAAGCAATCAAATTAAAAACGTTGTGAACGAAAATTGGCACATTTAAAACCATGATGAACCACATAAACTTGAGAGACCCATGTTCGCATTTAAGAAAAATAAGAATCTACGTGATCTCTTGGTTCACACATATAGAGAAGCACCACTACCGTGTCAAAGAACTCTTGATAATGTCACAGCGTTAGGAAACTATAAATGCGGCACCTGCAATATAGGTCCGCAATGTGTACAAGCAAAGGAGATTCATTTTAATGGACATGTGCTAAAATCCAAAAGCTTCACGAATTGTAGGAGCAAAAATATAGTGTACTTACTGCAATGCCCGTGTGGACTGGGCTATGTTGGAGAAACCGGTAGAGAAGCGAGGATATGGTTTCAGGAACATAGATCAGCCATAAAAACCAGGAAAATTACTGCACCATTAGTGGAAAATTTTCTGGAAATAGGCCATGGTGAAAATGATTTCACATGGTTTATTCTTGAAAAAATAGTCATCGGAAAAAGAGGCGGTAATATGCAATCGAAACGTAAATCACGTGAGCAATGGCATATTTCATTTCTAGACACTGTAAGAAAGGGTTTGAACTCAAAAGAGGAATGGGAGCGCCTCATTAGACCTATCTAATAATTGCAAACATGGGCTTGACTGGCTGTTGGTCCACATATGGAGTAAATATGGCCAAATATTGTGTGGTTTAGGTGCCTTCGAAGTAATAAGAACTATATGGCACTTTCTCTGCAATCGCCCACATTGCTACAGGGACTTAACTGGCAGGAAAATGGGGGTTATCACTTGTTGTCAAGAACTAGCATATGGTTTAATGTAATGCTATAGTACCTATGTATGTTGAAGGACAAATTTTCCATAAACTGGCATATGTTGTAGCATAATGTTATAATATCTATGTATTTGGGAGAATAAGTGTACTATAAACTATTTTAGGGAGTAGGGTCAGTATGGTTATTTTCCAGATCACCTGGCACTGACCATCGCTTTAGATATATGTCGTGTACTAACATACATCTCAAGAAATATAGACTGAAAACTAACAATAAAATTTAAACATTGGTTATGTATCTAACTAGAACATGATGTGTAGGATAAGATGTTATTCCTATAAATGCACACGACTCTAATAAATGTATGTTCTAGCTCTGCCGTTGTTCATAGATGGCTGCTATGTGCCAAGCAACTTGTTATCAGATTTGTGCCATGCATTTCTGTATTTTTCAGGAGACAACAACCTAAATTCATCTAATGTGTATGGAATATCGGTAATTTATTCAACTAGAATAAAAATGTATAGGATAAGCCATTATCTGTATAAATTGATGCTGCACTCTGCTGATGTTTAAAAGATGTATGTTAATAGTTAATGTATTTCGAATCAAAGTATATTATTACATCTGTGAATACAATTGTCATTTAATCTTGCCGCTACAGCATGATTATGAACTAACACATATATAGATGGCCATGCATGATCATATAGGTGCATTAGAAAATTGTTGTTAAGAAATATAATATGCGTCGTGTTGTTATCTAGGAATGTGACATAACAGATGTAGCATTGTGTATAAAATACTTATCTTAGGTCGTTATAATTTAGGTGCCTTGACTTAAACAAATATCACGAATGGTGATTTATTTATAAATTGCCGTGTAAAAGAAGCTAGACGTTTTTAGTCCGTCTTTGAATATTTCCTGTTTACTTACACGACTGATCCAGAAGCATTTACTTAAACCGAAAGTCCTTTACATCGACGCACGTTTTTACAATATAAAAACCGCAGTCCTAAATGCGTCCGATAATAGCGGAAGATTTACCACGCAGTACCCCACGTTACGGTGAAAGTCGGCCTACTGGCAGGTATGTGAAATCTGACGGGATAGCTGGTTTTCAGGGTGGAGACGTTATTACTTTGGTAACTAATCCGGTGTCTCCTTTGGCATCCCCTAGACTGCGGGCGGTCTGACTAGGAACGAGGATAATACCATCCCTTCGTTCGCTGATATATGAGACGTGATTGCGATGTCTCGATAGAGTTGTTGCAGTATATTTTTATACGCACATCACTTCGATTTTTAAGATAATTTATCCTTTACGCTAATGAATGGCTTTTGTCACCGGTTGTAAAGAATAGGTTTATTTTTGCACAGCGACGATCTTTAGTTGCAGACCTCTCTCTGCTCTATACATAGCAGGGACATGGTGGTTGGGCCTTTGCGGAATTATAAATGTTTCCTAATATTCAGAAACCAGCCCCATATGTATACCGCGCTACCTTATAAGACTATCACTAATCGAGATAGTTGTCATTTTGTGACCTCTATATGTGTAATCTGACTGTCTCTTTTTCTCATTAGCTCTCAAGTTCAAGAGCTTTGGGATATCGTTTAAAACAGGTCTCATTTCAGACCTTTAATATATGTGCATCCTAATTAAATGCCTCTTGAGAAACTGATACACAGTTATTTCAGATCTTTAAATATCTGTGCATCCCAATTAAATGCCTCTTGAGAAAGTTATTTAATAATATGGTACGCTATAGCGTACGATATTAGATGCATTAGATATTAGAGATAGCTAGTATAGTACATTTAAACAACGTGCATATTACTAATTATCCGTCAACCTTTATAGACACATCTTGGAGGTGGCTGATTGATAGAAGCGGTTGACTGTTAAGCAACATTCGCTAGATAACCATCAAGGTAACCTTTTTTCTAAAAATTGATGTACACAAAAACTTTTTTGCACCTATATCGGTAGACTTTATGCACCCTATGTTACCGATTGCCTCTAGATCTAAGTAACATTGGTCCAAATAGGCACAGGAATTTGAGAGGAGTCACCAACTCATTTATTAATAAATGTTTAAAGTTTTCGGTGACCTGTGTCTACACATGCTCTTGGTGACTCTTTGAAGGTATATTGTAAAACCTGACTACTCAAATGTATGTAATATAAACCTACAGATGTATGTAGTGAGTGTTGAGTGTTATGTGGTTCTTGAGGAGCAGTACTGTATAACATGGTGTTATGTTGAACTTAGACAGTCATATGTTGTATATCTTATTTTGTGTATTTTTATTTGCAGATATTGTGTTTAAGTGGGATATTATTACTTTATTCCTGAGGAAGTTTTTGGCTTTGAACATTTATTTGCCATAACCGAAACGCGTTGATGCTCTTTATGGTGGAGAAGCACTAAGTAATAGAGATAAGGAACTCCTAGAATTGTGGAATTGAATATACAATTTGGAGTAATCTCATCAAGTCATTGAAACTGGTGTTTTTCTTCTCCCCTTTTTAATTGGAATTATTTTCCTTATGTACTGTACCATTTTTTATGTAAGGAAATTATGAATTGTCACAATGTGCTGCTGTTTTAAAACTGTTTTTAATTTACCTGAATAAAATGTACAAGGTCTTTGTATGACTGATCCATGTTTATCATTTACTGATCCCTATTGTGTTAAAGTGGGTGTATTTTTCGTATGTTTGGTGTAAAACTGTGGTTTATTCTTAAGTTCACCCAAAGGGGAAAACTTTATTGACCGTTCTGTTGAAAAAGTAAGCTGAATCCCCAGTATATCTTGAGATTCTATCATCAGCTGTTTGTATTTACAAGCTATAGTGTTCTTCACAAAAAATTATCAGTCCCCCGCTTCCTCTGCCCTTTTTTTTGGATGGTTTTGCTTCCACACTATAAGTCATGTAGCCATTTATATGTAACTTATCCACTGCCCAAGTTTCTTGGAAAATGCAAACGTCATTAGAACCTATAAACAGGTGCCATTCTGTATCTTGCAGTTTAGAATATATCCCTGCCAAATTCCAGGATATTATATTTAAACCATTATTTGCCTCCCTTCTAAGTATGGTTGGGCCTCTGCAGGTCTCTATAGCGGTAAGATGCTTGTTATCAATGATTGGATTAAGCAGTCCAATGGAGGGGGAAGTTGGTAATGGGCACACGACCGTGACTATACCAGAAATACTACTAGAAAAGGGTACATTGTTACTTGCCACATGATGTAGATTAGCTGCGGGAGACTCGTTGGTATTATCAGCCTCTGAAAGTATTGTGCATGAGGGTACATATGTGAGAGGGGTAAAGTTATTGGTGTTGCTGAGTCAATCTACATCTCGTAATGGTGATGAAGGCCCTTCCCGGGATGTACAACCCTGAAATAAATCGTGTCCCACTCTACAATACTTGAATCTAATATGAGAATTGTTTAAGGGATCTTTCCTAAAGTCTAGTGCCACTAAATCATCCACCATTTTAGCATATTTTAAAGATAATTCTATCACGTTAATTATAGGATTCGTGGTGGGAGTCCTTTGAGCATGGAGAATATCTTCTCTGATGATCAAACGGCATCCTCTAATATGTCTTATTCAATGAGTGGTCTTATTTGTAAGGGAATCTTCGGATTCGAACTTCACATGTGGCTGTAGTTTTGGTACATTTATCATGATTATTTTATTTCCCTGATTGATAGGCATATTTCTGGTGTAGGAGGGAGTTTTAGAGTTCAACCCTCCATTAGTTAAAGCCTGCAAAGAATTAGTAGTAACTGGGGAAAAGGAAGGTTGTAGCTGATAGGGATTAGGCATCCTAGGTTTATTTGAGTAACTTTGGTTATACTGAGGATACAGGAGATTAGGCCTGCTAGGCGGGGGCCTCCTAATCTGACTTCCCGACTCTTTAGTGCCACGGGTCCCCTTGTTGGTAGCGAACGAAAACTAAAGATACAGATTGTTGTATGTCTAGCTGTTGGATAGGTTGGGCAGGTTGGATAGTCTGTGTGTACCGGCTGTTCAAGATAACAGATGTATTGGTGTTATTCACACATTTTAACTTGTTTATAATGAGGACCAATGTATACATGGCAGTTTTTTGTTCCCCCACTTCAGTCATTAGTTCATTAACTAGAATTGCACATTCCCGGCTTATTTGGGATTGGGAGTCAAATGATACAGTCCCCAAAAGGAGTCTGGGAGGAGAAGAAACAGAGGAAACAGAGGTTGCCATACCCTCTACGGTCCCATTGGGCATGTCCAGTAACGGCAAAAATCGGTTTCTACAATGGACAACGTCTGCTGAAAATGATGGGTGAGGTAATCCCGATGCCTCCGGACTAAGATAATTCCCTGTTGATACCATTGTGTCCATAGGCTTCTTAGCCACCTTTCCAAACATACTGGGTATGCGTGGCTGTAAAGTGGATGTAGAAGTACCTGCTTGAGTAGGGTTTGAGGTGATTATAGAGTCCAGAAGTGCTGATGGTTCAGAATGTAGCAAGTCCTCCCATTCGGTGATAAAAGTATCAATGGAATCAATTACACAGTTCCCATCAGATGATTTAACTGTTCTTTTAGATTTTTTCTTTTTAGTGGGGACCGTGGGCCCTTTGGTAGCCTTCCTCTTTCCCATTATAAATGCAGTGATCAATAATACAAAAGATGGGAAGAAGAGCGCAAAAGGCAAAATAGACTATTGGAGTATGCTTGAAAAAATATCAAGAAGCAGGGTATATACACACCTATCAGTGCAGCCCAACCCCATGATCTATATACGTCAGAGGGACAAGAGTAGGTTCAGTGAGAGGGCCCAAAATCAATAATAGAGTCTGTGAGTATTGACAATGCAACAGAGTCTTATGTGCGTGCTTCCTCGGTCGGAGACGTTAGGGAGATGGCCCAGCTCTGCCTCCTCCGGGTGTGAACAGGCCTGCCCTTGGCCCGGGAGTCCACACCCGCTTTTGAAGCGCCTCCGGAGTGAAAGTGTAGCGTGGGCAGAGTCCCCAGCAAAGCAGGCAGGCAACGGTAGGCAAAGATTAACGGGCTTCCCGCACTGCGGAAGCCCGCATCCGCTTTTGTAGCACCTCCGGGTGCGAAAGTTTAGCGTGGGCAGTGTCCCCAGCAAAGCAGACAGACAACGTTAGAAAAAGATTAACGGGCTTTCTAACCAAATGATTCATGTCCTTGCTAAACGGAAGTGTGTGAAATGTGCCCATCTAGGCCAAACATAGACTATGGGAAAGGGTGACTCAGAAAAGTCAAATGCCATGCCATTCTTCAAGTGCTGATAAATTCTATCACGGTCAACTTTGCTATTTAAGAGATAGGCCTTTGCCATCATCAACATAACCAAGTGATTCTCGTCCAGTCTCGTTCTTGATTTCGACTTGATAGTGTTCAAGAGACTGAATCCTTGTTCACAGTCTGAACTTGATGACTGAATGTTGGACAAGGCTGACAAGCCACATAATGCAAAACATGCTAATGGTTGGGCATTCAAGAATGGCGGATGGTATTCGTCAATAGCACTCAGCAAACCTGAGAAAGGAAAGATAAAATGTAGTTGTTGAATACATTTAGCAGCTTGTATGTCTGCTTTTGTGACAGACAGATGCATCACGTAGGGCCTGTACAAAACCATGAAGTAATGTGGAAGGCTGACAAAAGAGCAACATAAAAATACTCAATTACACTTACCATCCCCATTTCAGTCAGTTTTAATGCACTGCCCCCAGAATATAGCAATACAGGAGTAGGAAAATCTCAGAGTAGAGGCGGACAAACTAAGATTCTAATGAGTAGAGCAGAGCCAAGGATTGCCTCTAGC
The DNA here is from genome assembly GCF_964263255.1 of Lissotriton vulgaris. NCBI lineage: Eukaryota > Metazoa > Chordata > Amphibia > Caudata > Salamandridae > Lissotriton > Lissotriton vulgaris. The sequence goes on from NC_141689.1 coordinate 1,315,006,199, forward strand.
ACTAAATCAATCAACAAACATATTAGAGTAGAATAAGGTCCATTCAAAATTTAAGAAAGTATTTCCTTAACGCACAGAAGTGTTTCACCTTACATTCCAGGTCCTGTCTTTACAATGAATGCTACTGAACTGAGAGGCAAGTCCATTATCATGTATACAATAGTTGGTGGCTTGATTTGTGCTGTAGCTGGAGGATATTATAGACTTAAATCAAAAACATCAAGGTTTCTGTATAGTGCACATCTTGTACTCACATGTTTGAAAGTGGTCTCATTTTAATGATTATAATGAACACAACGGAGGTGCGGTGAAATAAAATATTTTCATTAAATCACGCAATTTAGTTGAGCAATGATCTTTTCTGCTCCAAAAATAAACTGAGATTAGCAAAACCAAGCAGCCTGGTGCTAGCCGCTGCCTTTTGGCTTTGGCAATTCAGTTTTGTTTTCTGTTTTGGTTTTGCAAAATTATTTTTGGTGGTAAGCTGGTGTGCCCACATCAATCTTAAACAATTGGTTAAAGGCAAAAATATTTTTAGGTCTGCAAATAACACACATTGCTAATTCCTGGCTCTGAAAATAACTACTTTTTGTGTGGCTGTACTCCTTCTGAAAAGGCATCATATAGTAACTTACAGTGAAGCCAGCCAATGGCTGAAGAGAACTGACTCATTTCCCCATGATACATGCTGGAATGGGTGGAAGAAAAATGTGAATGACACAACAACAGACTAATGGAAGACGACTTGCTGAAAAGCCCTATAACTATGTAACACACATAACTTTCGTAAAACCAAAAAGGCTTGGTTAACACAAAAGCCAGTTGTTCTACAGTTTGCTGCTAGCCTCTTTGCTAATGCTTTTTTTTTTAAACAGTAATTTTTTATCTTTCTCATACAAAGGTCCATTCTGAACCTGAATGGCTTGTTGGTTGGGGTGTTTGGGGGGAGCTAGAGAGAGCACAACATATGGCCTGAAAGTGTGTGTATGATTAGCAAGACAGTAGGAGAAGGTGAGTGAGAGAACGTTTGTCAATGTCTATATATTCAATGGAATTATAGAAATTGCACATTGTGTGCTGTACAAAAGCTGAACAAAAATACCCAGGGCCACGATACAATGCATGGCGGTGAGTGGGGGAAACATGGCGGCAGCGTGTTGAGCTGCTGCGGCGCTCTGTACCTGGGTTCCCGTCTGTGTAAGCCGTTCTACTTTCCTGGGATGCCGGGAGATTGAAATACTGTTAGTCCAATGTTCTACTAGTTTTGAAAAACGCCTGATGCATCTTTTTTGATATTTTTATTAGCACTTTCCTGCTTGCTGTGTACCGTCGCGCCCCATTTGTGTAGACGGGCATATCGTATCTCTCCTGCATCGGCAGACTCGAGTCTCCTGCGTCCTCCGAACCGGACGGTGCCGCTGCAGGCTGTTGAGGGCTTGCGTCGCTGGAGTCTTGCCGCCCTGGAGCTTCGACGGGGGTGAAAGACCCGCTGCCCTCTCCTGGGTCCCCGAGGTACGGCTGTCGGCTCCCGCACTAACTTCGTCTAAGAATTGGGCAAGGACGCTGTGGAGGTAAAGACGAGGATGAGCAAAGACGGCACATTAGCTGGTGACATTGGGAGGGAGGGGTGGGGGAGGGCGAGCAGACCACGAGACCAGATAGAGTGTGAAAAAGGCCGCTTTATTGAAACAGGTGCACATTTACACAACGCATAACCTCGGCAAATACCTAACAATCTAAACCTTTTACCAAATGATTGTATTGTTTTTCAACCCCCCAAAAACCCGCCCCCGCCCCTCACCCTTCATCAAACCCGCCCCCACCCGTACATACCCCATCACATATTAAAACATACAACAACCCCATTAAAACATTATAACTTCAACAGTCCCCAAAACCATATTTCCAAAACCCAATTACAACCCAAGCCAGTCCAAATCCCCCAGCCTATGCCTCCAAACCAAAATTCAACCTGCACAACTTTCCCTGACAAAATACCAATTCAAAATATCAACTCCCATCATGCCCAAAACTGGCAAAACAAAAGAATCCGCACCGCACCTGTTCCAAACGACAAATAATAACAGAAAAACAAAACCCCATGTCCACCTGTCACAACCAGCTGCCCATAAACGAAGAAGAGGAAAAAATTGGCCATGCAGAAAAAGAATACCAAAAAGAGAGAATAAAAACCATAAAGGGAGGGAGGGAGGGACAAAAGCTACCAGAAAAAACACCCGGCCACCAGGTCACCTAAGCCTAAAATGGTGGCCGGAGGGAGGAGCCCAACCCATTTATAGCTTGGGCTCCGAACCCAACTAAAAATAGCCCAAAAACAGCCCAAAACACCAGGCTGCTCTAAAAGGAGCCACCCGCCCCTCCCAAACAGCCCGGGGGGGGGGACCTCCCAGGGGTCGGCCGCCCCCCCCATGCCCCCTTTGGGGGATCTAGCAACAAAGGTGAGATTTGCACTGTACCTGTAGGTCACGGAAGCCTCGAGCTCGAGTTGGGGATCACAATGCAGACAAGGAGGGGTAAGCGCGGGTTGAATTACAAAGCTGCAAAAAAAAAAATACAGAAATCGTTACAGGTAGCAAGTCTGGCTTGGGCTTGGACTCTGATTTAAATAAAGCAGCTGGGCAGTCTTTATTAGAGCCAAATTTTACAGGTGAACCTACTACAAAGAAAGCCTCTTCATATTTGACTGGGCAGGTTAAGGCCAAGCGAGCATATACATGCAAAGCAGCTAGGTCCTCCAAAGGTTCTAAGCCTAGTAATAACACTGGGTCAAAGATAACCCCATCACTCCGATCCGTTTTTAAGGTAATTCCTCAGGTATTACACCTTTCAAAACAGCACCCTTCATCAAACCCGCCCCCACCCGTACATACCCCATCACATATTAAAACATACAACAACCCCATTAAAACATTATAACTTCAACAGTCCCCAAAACCATATTTCCAAAACCCAATTACAACCCAAGCCAGTCCAAATCCCCCAGCCTATGCCTCCAAACCAAAATTCAACCTGCACAACTTCCCCTGACAAAATCCCAATTCAAAATATCAACTCCCATCATGCCCAAAACTGGCAAAACAAAATAATCTGCACCGCACCTGTTCCAAACGACAAATAATAACAGAAAAACAAAACCCCATGTCCACCTGTTACAACCAGCTGCCCATAAACGAAGAAGAGGAAAAAATTGGCCATGCAGAGAAAGAATACCAAAAAGAGAGAATAAAAACCATAAAGGGAGGGAGGGAGGGACAAAAGCTACCAGAAAAAACACCTGGCCACCAGGTCACCTAAGCCTAAAATGGTGGCCGGAGGGAGGAGCCCAATCCATTTATAGCTTGGGCTCCGAACCCAACTAAAAATAGCCCAAAAACAGCCCAAAACACCAGGCTGCTCTAAAAGGAGCCACCCACCCCTCCCAAACAGCCCGGGGGGGGGGGGGGGACCTCCCAGGGGTCGTCCGCCCCCCCCAATCCCCCCTTGGGAGGGAGGGGTGGGGGAGGGCGAGCAGACCACGAGACCAGATAGAGTGTGAAAAAGGCCGCTTTATTGAAACAGGTGCACATTTACACAACGCATAACCTCGGCAAATGCCTAACAATCTAAACCTTTTACCAAATGATTGTATTGTTTTTCAACCCCCCAAAAACCCGCCCCCGCCCCTCACCCTTCATCAAACCCGCCCCCACCCGTACATACCCCATCACATATTAAAACATACAACAACCCCATTAAAACATTATAACTTCAACAGTCCCCAAAACCATATTTCCAAAACCCAATTACAACCCAAGCCAGTCCAAATCCCCCAGCCTATGCCTCCAAACCAAAATTCAACCTGCACAACTTCCCCTGACAAAATCCCAATTCAAAATATCAACTCCCATCATGCCCAAAACTGGCAAAACAAAATAATCCGCCACCCAGAAAGCAGTGGGGGAAGAAACACAGACCCCACCTTTCTGCCCACCCAAAGAAAATGGGAAGCAGGGGGGGGGGAGCAGTGAAAGCAGGACGCAAGGCTGAAAGATAGTAAAAAACCACTAACGTACAAAACTCTGAACCTTCAAACAACGGGACAGCACCTCCCGCAGCTCCAAAAGATATAAATCCATACCCATAAGTGACAAATGGACCCCATCACTCTTGAAAAATTCCACAGCATCAAAACGGATGTCGCTATGAACAACACGACCAAAACCTAAATCTCTACAAAATCTAGATACCTCAAGATTAATCTTCCTGCGAGACTTGTCAATAGCCTTAGGTTTAACCGCATTCCTCCGAATCCTCCTAGGAATCAGTTCTGTCCAAAGGACGTGACACCCAGCCCATTGTTGATGGAGCAGAGAAAGATCTTTTTTCATGGCTCTAATCAGCACGACCCCCTTAACTCCACACAAATCGTTCTCCCCAAGATGAATAACCAGAACATCTGGACAAACCCCTCCCACTAACCAAGAATCAAGAGCAGGGATGAGATCCTTCCATAACATACCCCCCCTACCCTTCCAAACAACATTGAATAAACGTTTATTAAAACCAAGCGCAGTGCCAAAATAACTCAAACGAGCTTGAAGTTGAGCTCTTTTAACGAAGGAGTGCCCCACAATCCAGATTGTCAAGAATTCAGAACGAGGACCAGCCACGGAACCTGAAAGAAAAAGAAGCATCAGATAGGCAAAAACGAAGCAGACGCATGCGCATCCCCATCCTCCTGTCTAACATAGCGCTGAAAGCAGTTTGAAGTCCAGCGCCCTAGACGCATAATGTCCTCTGTCGACAAACCCCTATTAAAAGCTTCTATAGCAGCTCCTATTCTAAAAGAATGCGTGCCATATAATGACTCATCAAGGCCAAGCTGACGCAGCGCTTTCCTCAGCACCATGCGCAATTGATAGTTAGTAACCACAGAACCATCCAGGTGTTGAAAAACATTATGTTCCAAATATGTACACCTCTAACTGACAAATGAACATCCCCCCACACAACACCTTTCTTAAACTTATTGCCCAACAACTCTGGCACCCTAAAAGCCCCGAAAAACATCCAAACCATCAAAGTAGCAAAAAGACAAGCTTCTGATCCATCCCTGCAAACCTCCGGCAAAACTGCCACAATATTTGCTATTTCTGCCACGACAAAGGAGACCTCACCGCCTGGAAACTTTCCCGCTCCCGGGACCAACCTTCCAACATTCTCCTGCCCAATTCCCCAGCAGACGGCGAGTAACCCCAGAACAACTTTCCTATAAAAGAAACGCCCGCTAACTTCCCAGAAATAGTCACTCTGGATAAACCCTTATCCATGAAACACAAAATAAACTGAACCACATCCTCAGACCTCTGCCAATGCATCTCTCTCCTACTGGCTCCAGAGGACAAAAACTCTTTCCAAGCTAACTCATAAGCTGTTCTAGTAGAGGGAGCTAACGAACCTACCACCAGTTGAAAGACCCTGTGTTGCCTACCGTCCACAGGTGCTCTGGCATGGGAGTCGCCGTCTCGTCTGCCTCCAAAGCTAGCCCACGGAATCTCTCCCACTGTGAACGAGACAAAGCATCCGCAATGTCATTGTCCACACCAGGAATGTGCAGGGCTCTAAAGCAAATATCAAACTTGAGGCAACCCAACACAAAAACCCTGAGCAATTTCAGGACTTGCACGTCCCTAGCAGATTGTCTATTGATTACCTGCACCACAGCCAAATTATCAATCCTGAAAAGAACCTTCTTGTGAGCCAAATCCTGGCCCCACAAAGTAACTGCCACAACAACTGGAAACAATTCCAAAAATGCAATGCTCCTGCCACCCTTTTTCCAACTCTCAGGCCACTGTTGCGCACACCACTTTCCTTGCCAGTACACACCAAAACCATCGCTGCCAGCTACATCAGAAAAAATTTGAACATCCCAAGTCCAATCAACCTCTCTGCACAAAGGAACACCATTAAAAGAATGCAAAAAAAAGTGACCCACATCCGCAAATCCTCCTTAACCCCCGCTGACAAGCGAACCCGGTGATGTGGCAAGTAACGACCAGACAGAGCCCTGCCCAATCGCCTACAGAAGGTTCTGCCCGCCCTGACCACCCTGCATGCATAGTTAAGGTGACCCAGCAAAATTGAACCTCCCGCACCAAAACTTTTTGTTTAGATAACATCATTTCCACCAATTCCAACATTTTCATTTTCTTATCAAGTGGCAAACGAGCTTGCATGGACTGTGAGTCAATCTCTATACCCAAAAAAGACATGGTCGCGCAAGGACCCATGGTCTTCTCAGGAGCCAAAGGCACACCCAAATGATCCATTAGTTTTTGAAACGTAACCAAAGCCGTCTGGCATTCCGAAGAATTTGCAGCACCCACAAAAAAGAAATCATCCAAATAGTGTGTGACCAACGTATGACCAGTTTTTTGTGTGAAAAACCATTGTAAAAACGTACTGAAGGTTTCAAACAATGCACATGACATGGAGCAGCCCATTGGCAATGCTTTGTCCACGTACCACCTCCCAAGGAAATGGATGCCCAGAAGATTCCAATCTTCAGGATGGACTGGAAGCAGTCTAAATGCTGATTTGATATCGCATTTTGCCATCAAAGCGGAAGGGCCCGCTGTTACCACCAATGACATGGCCACATCAACAGAAGAATAGGAAACAGAAGCAGCTTCATCGCCAATAAAATCATTTACCGACCCACCTTCTGGCCACAACAAATGGTGGATGAGTCGGAACTGCCCTGGTTCTTTTTTGGGGACTACATCAATGGGTGAAATTATTAAATTCTCCAAAGGCCAATCATCAAAAGGGCCTGCCCTCACACACCTCTTTATTTAGTTTCTCCTGGACCACAGCCTTATGTTCACTTGCCGATTTAAGATTTTTTGACCAACGCCGTAAACGGGGCCCTACATAACCCAGATGAAAACCTTCCTGAAAACCGTACACCAAGAACTCTCTCAACTCAGCAGACCCATAACCATGCAAAGCGTCAGCCAAATGAAGCACATTAACCGGTGAATGAGCCCTTGGGCCCAACACCTGACGAAGATTTCCCTCCCCTGGGAGCTTGAGATGGCTGTGTTGTGGAGTGAAGTCCTGAACTCTGCTGGGACCCCTGTTGCCCACCCGTAGGCCTAGGCCCCCAGCATCTTGACAAAGGGTGATTTTTTCTCCGGCATTGGGAACATTCATGTCGGAACTTACAAAACTCTCTATTGCATGCCCCTTTATTGAAATCCCAGCAGGTCCCGAAACTAGACTGCGCTGATGCAGTAGCCCCCACCCCTCCACGGGTGGGCCGCGCTTGAAAGGGGTGATAAACCAAAGGAAAACCACTGGCTGTAAATATTGTTTTACCACTAGCCGGAGCACCCATAGTGTGTTGCCAAAGGTCCGTGTCCAATTCCCCCCATTTTGCTTCAGGGTCCCAAGCCATGCGCACCCTAAACTCCTCATCATATTGCGCCCATGCAAAATCATTCCTTGTGATCTGTGCTTTCCTAATCACATCCATGTACTTAAACAGTGAGACACAGCGCTCAGGGAACTTCTCACAATAAACGCTGGCATAAATCAAAAAGGCTGCTGTCCAATTTGTCCAAAGTGTCACTGATTGATTGAATTTTCAATGTTCAACGGGACCTTGGGGCGCTTGGCCAGTTCATATTCCTCCTCTTTGGAACCTTCTTTAGCACGGACCTCCCTATGTAATAGCTTTAAAAGCTCAACATACTCCCCTTTCCAAATCCTCTCCTTAGTGCTCAGCATTAAATGGCCCCCCAAAGGCTTAGTGACGCCCATATAGGGCAATTTCTTGATTTTTAGTTCTTTACTATGTAAAGCCTCTGACGCTGTCTCCACCCCAACTGTAGAAGACCCACTGTCCCCCTTGGCATCTGCCACTTTATCAACCTCAGTAGTGCTCACGCCCTGGTCCTTCACATAGCGACCCTTGTACAACTTACCATCAGCCCCCCCAGATACTACATCCTCCCCAATCCCAACAGACACCATTTTAGGCCTCGCCCGAGGATCAGCATTCTCACCTGGACGTAACAAAGGAGGCTGACTTGGCTCCGCTCTCCATGCCACCTGTGACACGTCCTCCACCCGCCGAGGAGCCGAGCTCTCGTGGTCTTGACAATGCCGCCCGAGGTTGCACCACCGGTGCCTGTAAAGAACTATGAGAGACATGAAAATGCCCCCCCCCCCAGACACCACATCACGTACTTCACCGTCCTCAGGGCTTTCTTCATCATAGTCCAGAATTAACGACTCATTTAACTGGGGAGGGGCAGGTAACACCACATCCTTCTGCACCTTTCCACATGTATGTGAACGCTCACAGGCCTTACCAACCCTTAACTGCGAGCGTGGCGGAGAAGCCGACTGAACTCGCCGGTACACACCACCACTTTTACCACTCACCAAACCTTTTTCCACCGGCAAAACCACTTGTTGAAATTGAAGAGCCTGCGGAACAAGAGAGGTCGCGCCGAACCTGCTCTTTACAACTGTGCTGTAATCCTTCGATGGGGCCAGGGAGGTCGCGCTTGACCTGCTCACACTGACCGTGTTGAATTCCCTCGTTGGGGCCACCGAGGTCGCACCGAACCTGCTTCCGATGGCCACGATGGGATCCCTCGATGGTACGGGACGTGTCGCGCAAGGCTCCACCCTCTCTTCACCTTGGCGTAAAGGGGCTGCATTCCGCCCTACCGAGTCCGCTACTCCAGACCGTTCCCTAACCTGCAAAGAAAAAGGCCGGACTGATGTGCCGGGTCCCTTACTACAAAACTGACCAGCACCTGTAAACCCTTCTACCGCTACTCTACCCACATTCTGAACACTCCCTTGAAAATCAACCGAACAAACCGGATCCCTCCCCACAGAAACGTTACTCAATTGCGGGGGAGGAGGGGAAGGCCCATACGCTTCCTCGTCACTACTCCAGTCCAACATCGCCTGAACCATGGCAGACGCCGGACCCTGTACCTGAGAACCCAGACCCACACCCTCCTGATGTACCCTTTCCAAAGCACTTGACGCCCTACTCCGACCACCAACCTGTAAACCTGGAAAATTCAACACACCAGACATTCCAACCTTATCCCCCTGACCCTCACCTCTTCGGAACTTGTTGGCGTCACTTAGTCCTTCAGCCCAAGAGGGAAAAATATCCAAACCCCCCCAAGATCGAACCCTGGCCTCCGAAGGAGACCCACACAAATGCCCCACCACAGTAGAAGAACCCCCCCTCCCTTATCCCCCGTCCCCGAAAAAGAAGAAAAATGGGCAACATCCAAAGACTCATCCTCTCGACCTGAATGAAAAAGAGAAGAACCTTCATGACCCCCCATCTGTGCCCACTCGCCCTCCCCCACAGAACCGCTGCACACAGAAATAATCTCACCCCGAACAGAAACTTGGGGAGAAAACAATAATGGGCTAACATGACCCACTGCCGAACCAAGTTCCCCAACCCCTTTTGCCTGAAGAACAGCCTCCACAAAATGGCCGCCCTGAACCGGCATGAAAACTGATGCGTCATGCTCCAAAAAGGCCTCCACCCCTCCCCCGCCCATGACGTCACTAACCGTCACTGCGGAGGCCGAGGCCGAACGCCGCTTCCCTCCACGTTGCCGAGAGGTACGACGACCCCGCTGTAAAGGAGCAGAAACGGCTCTCTCACGCAAAGCTGTAACCGGTATATCAACCGGCGCAGTCTCCACTGCGCCCGCACCCCCTGACCCGCCCGTAGTAAGTGCCCGGGTACATACAGGTTCCGAAAGCCCCGAACCACTCCCCCACCGTGACTTCCCACCTGAGACCGGTTTCCTAGTGCGAGAGCGGCCCCGTTCACTTACCGCTTCCTGTCGACGGCGCTTCGGGGAGACACACGCCGCCACCACAGCCGACACTCCTGCCGATGCCAAACGTTGAGGGCGCAAAGGCCCAACCTGCTCCCTCTCACCTATGACCAAATCCAAACGGCCTGCTTCACTAAGAAGACGAATCGCCTCCAGAACACGATAATCTTCCTCAGCCATATTAACAGTAACAAACCACAATGAATCCTACCACAAAATACAAAAATGACTGACCCAAACTACCTGACAAAAGCTACCAGAAAAAACACCCAGCCACCAGGTCACCTAAGCCTAAAATGGTGGCCGGAGGGAGGAGCCCAACCCATTTATAGCTTGGGCTCCGAACCCAACTAAAAATAGCCCAAAAACAGCCCAAAACACCAGGCTGCTCTAAAAGGAGCCACCCGCCCCTCCCAAACAGCCCCGGGGGGGGGACCTCCCAGGGGTCGGCCGCCCCCCCCAAGCTCCCCTTGGGGAATCTAGCAACAAAGGTGAGATTTGCACTGTACCTGTAGGTCACGGAAGCCTCGAGCCCAAGTTGGGGATCACAATGCAGACAAGGAGGGGTAAGCGCGGGTTGAATTACAAAGCTGCAAAAAAAAAAAAATACAGAAATCGTTACAGGTAGCAGGTCTGGTTTGGGCTTGGACTCTGATTTAAATAAAGCAGCTGGGCAGTCTTTATTAGAGCCAAGTTTTACAGGTGAACCTACTACAAAGAAAGCCTCTTCATATTTGACTGGGCAGGTTAAGGCCAAGCGAGCATATACATGCAAAGCAGCTAGGTCCTCCAAAGGTTCTAAGCCTAGTAATAACACTGGGTCAAAGATAACCCCATCACTCCGATCCTTTTTTAAGGTAATTCCTCAGGTATTACACCTTTCAAAACAGCACTCCCCTAACGATTCCCTTGAAAATACGTTCACCTCTGTGGGGTCATTGGATCCCGAGGAGGTGACTCTTGTGGAGACACCTGGGAGTATGGTGGCGGATAAGACAGTAGTCGTGGGAGCCAGTGCAGTTACGGTTGAGGCTGACACTGCCGATGGAGTAGCTAAAACGATGGAAACGATTGTAAGGATGGATAATTTAGCGGACGACCTCCCGAAAATGTGTGAGATTTGAGTCCATGTTTCTGTAAATTCAGAGTCTTTGCATCTCCCCTCGCCTTTTGCTATAGCTCCAATATTACCATCTTTATTGGTTCCATCGACCCCCCTGCCAGGGGTCTCTGGGAGTACACTACTACAAGGGGATAACTTACAAGATCGTGGATCTGTTTTTTCCAGTACACTGACTGAGGGTTGTGATATGATATCATTGGCTGCCTCCTTTCAGGTCATGTTTACATCTTTGTCCACGGACATTAAAAAAGGGTTTGAAACATCAGCAGCAAACCAGGCTGAAATCAGGAGCTTTTATGAGTCTCTCGATGGCAAAATTGGTGGTCTAACCACAAGAACAGAGGTATTAGAAGATACTGTAGCGGGACTGTCTCTGCATTTGGATGAAGCAAAGGCAAACATTATCAAGCTCAGAAAAGAAGATTTGATGTTGGCTGAGAGGATGGAGTCACTTGGGAATAATGCCAGACGCAATATTCTTCGCATTTTGAATGTCCCAGAGAATAGCGAAGGCACGGATATCAAGCAATATATCATCTTATTGTTGAAAGAATCCCTAAAATTAGACCAATCAGTGGAAGAGTTAGCCTTGGATATCCAGCGTATCCATAGAGATCCTTTCAGGAAAACCCCCCAAAGAACTAAGCCAAGGAAAATGTTAGTTAATTTCCATACATATTCTCTTAAGGAGGCTATTCTTAATCTAGCCCTTAAGCAGAAATCTGTGAGTGGGAAGGGGTTTAATTTCCAGATCCGGTCAGATTTGTCCAGGACCACTATCGACAAACAGTGGGAGTTTGGGAGGAGGCTTGAAGCCTTCAGAAACTATGGAGCTGTAGCACAACTAGTCTTTCCCGCTGCATTGAAAATTATGTATAAAAACAACATGCACAATATTAGATCGGTGCAAGCAGCAGATGAGCTACTGATGGCTATGGGGAAAGATAAGGGGACATCAGGGAAGGCAGGATTAGTGTAGCGGGGATTATGAGAGTATTGGAAAGGAGTTTAAAGTACTATATGAAGGAAAGTTAATGATGTAAGGGAAAAAATATATATATATACAAAGGAGGGTAAGAGGAGAAAAAAAGAAAATGGAAAAAATAGGAAAAAAGATTGTTTTTTTCTTTTAAAGACATTTAGGGCCCGATGTAGGTAAATTCATTTTACCACTTCTTAAATACCGAATCATACCGATTCGGTATTTAAGAAGTGGTAAAATGGAGGGGGGGATGTAGGTATTTCAGATTCGGTAAATACCGAATCGTTGAGATTCGGTATTTACCGATTCTGTAAATACCGAATCGGTAATGCCCATTGATTCCTATGGGCTTTGAAGCCCATAGAATCAATGGGCATTACCGAATCGGTATTTACCGATTCGGTAAATACCGAGTGCAGCAAGGGTGCAGGGGGTGTCACTTTGACACCCTCTAGCACCCCAAATACAGGCATATGTGCCATGTGGCACACAGACATGCCCTAAGGGCATGTCTGTCTGTCACATGGCATAGGTGCGCATGCACACATGTGCATGCACACCTGGATTCGGTATTTTACCACCTAATTGGATTGGGTGGTAAAATACCGAATCTGACAGGCCTTTGGGACTCTGAAGAGTCCCACCTACATATAGAAGTTTCCGAATCGGTAAAAATACCGAATCGGTATTTTACTGATTCGGTAAATTTACAGAATCGGTAAAATAGGCCCCCTACATCAAGAAAACCCATTTACCGGTCGGTAACGGCCGAATCGGCCGTTACCGGCCGATAAATGGCGACCTATATCGGGCCCTCAGTAATTCACTGTTATTCATTGTGATATATGAATAGACTACTACATATATTACTATATTGGGACACTTTCCATAAACTAGTGGCTCTTGATCATTGGGTAGAATTCTTCTTCTGGCTATAAGTAGGGCGGGAACTCAGAGAGGGGCACTATCTTCTGGATCCTTCCAGAGCAAGGGTTTCCTATGGCGGGAGGTGGGGTAGAGTAGGACACGGGGAGGGGTTGCAAGGGAAAAAAAAAACATTTCCTCATTTTCGGTTTTGTTTTAGTTTTTGTTCTAGTCTCTGTTGTTGCAGGAGAGGTATGTGGTTACTTATTACTTTTTATTGCAAATGTGCTGGTGGGTTTGTTTTCGCTGCTTGGCTATTGGGCTGATGGTGATGGTGGGAGGACCTTTATATAAAGAGTAAGTTAGGGGCCCTCTCTTGAAATATTAATGGCCTGCGCACCAGTCCTAGAAAGAGTAAGATAATGCAATACCTTCGTGATTCGGATGCGCAGGTTATTGTACTCCAAGAGACACATCTTACTGAATGTGAGATGCTTTCTGTGGTTAAAAAGAATAGGTGGATCGACCTTTGTGTATCAACATCGCAGTCAGCACACATCAGAGGAGTTGCAATAATATTTAAAAAACCTATAAAGGCAAGATTAGTGTCTAGATTGGTGGACCCAGGGGTAGATGGGTCATTGTATCAGTTATTATAGACGGGTCTCCTATTACTATAGTAGGATACTATGGTCCGAATCAAGATGACCCTTCAGTCCTCAAGACCATCTTCTCCCACTGACTCTCGTTTCCAGAGCCGATTATTTTGGCAGGAGACTTTAATATAGTTTTAGATCCTCTTTTAGATAAGTCCCCGACTAATAGGTCTATACCTCTGTCTAAAACTAGGTCTTTTTTGCTTGATAATATGAAGCAACTAGGCTACGTGGCCATCTGGAGAGCAAAATTAGGGCAACAACGAGGTGTTTCATTCCGCAACTATAGGTACCATCATCAGTCGAGAATTGACTACATCTTGATTATCCAAAAACTGGTCAACTTAGTGCAAACTATCATCCACCTTCCTTTTCACTTATCAGATCATGCGGCCATTTATCTAGAACTGGAGGGGGGGGGCGTGGCCAAGTGCTGATCATGGTGGACGTGTAGCTCCGGAGCTCCGTCCTTAGCCCGTAACATAAGCTGATTATCCTGCTGTCCTGCCCTGCAGCCCACCTGCACTCGGTGCCCAGAAGACCCGGGGGCGACCGGCGTACGGCGGACGGGCGCTGCTCCTCCAAAGCTCGCACCGGGAGAGCGCCGGGACCATGGTGACCGCTGCGGCCTGTGACACAGAGTGAAGCCTCGGCCTCGATTTGTGGACTGCCCGGCCCGCCCTAGGTCATTGGCTGGCTGGGGGAGGGACCTCGGCCTGGAGATACGGCGGACGCTTTCCCGCGACCTCGGGACATGCTGCGGGGGCCCCCCCCGCACCACCTGTGACCTCACTGCCTCCTACATCGGCCCTCCGGACACTCGCTGGTCTCCCCTGATGCGGGACCCTCTGGCCGGCCGGGACTCTAGACCCAACATAGCAGAATCACCACGCAGCTGCAGCGCCTGAGCCCGGACCCCCCACTGGAGTATAGAACGGGCTCTGTGGGAGGCAAGGCCCGCCATCGGCACTGCACACGTGAAGTCCACTCACGGCACAACGCGCCGGGAGGCGAGGGGAAGCCCGGCAACGAGAAGGTACTGCAGGCGCCATTTTGTTTGCACCCCGGAGCGGGGTCCAGGACATTGGGAACTCGATCCCGGCAATTGGCACACTCGGACGCCGGCGCAGGCGGACATTCCGCGGTGGGAGTACGTGAGGCTGCCCACTCCCAAGGTTAGTGCCTACTAGCACAGCGGCATTCCTGTGACCTCACAGACTGGAGCGGGGGGCATCGGGCACACGTGGGGGAAAGAAGACTCGCCCTGTGGAGCCCTGACACCACACTGCACACCTAGCGCCTGCCGCGATACTGGCCATTGACGCTGCCCCTACTCATCGCCTTCCCCGGCCTGTGGACTCCCCCCTGCACCTTGCACAGCCAGGCACTTATCGGCTCTCAAGACCACCAGCGGAGCCCCACTCCGCCTTGTGACGGCACCGCGACCCGCCGACCGCCGTCACCCGGACGCAAACTGGCCTGAAACAATCCCGACTGCCCGAAGGCTGCGCCGCAATCACCTGCATTCAGCGGAACCTGGGTACCCCGCTTCCAAAGCCCGACGCCCTTGCGTGAGCACTTGCATAGGGGAGACCGGCGGCCACGAATACTCCAGCGTCGCCCTGCTTACCAGGTCAATGGGTAGACACAGGGGCAGGAACCAGGACTTAGGCGCCCCGGCAGACATGCAGTCCACGGGCTCAGAAGACCCACTGGCCTCTTCGAACGCGGACATCATACCGCCAACGGGGAAAGGATCTCAAGACGCCAAGTTAGACCTAATCCTCAACGAAATACGCGCCACGCGCGAAGCGTTGGAATCACGCATTGATAGCATGGCGACCGGCCTCTCCCTATTGCGGGCTGACCACAACAAGCTAGCGGAGCGAGTCTCGGAGCAGAAGATTGCGCTAAATGACCTCATACCCCAACAGACGGAGCATTCCTCGAAACTTGAGGACGTGGAGAAGCAGCTCAAACAGCTATGGGACAGAGTGGACGATGCGGAGGGACGTGCCCGCCGCAACAACGTCCGCATCCTAGGTATTCCGGAGCGAAGCGAGGGGAGGGACCCCACCCGATTCGTCGAGGACTGGCTGCGGAAACTGGTGGGCCAGGACGACCTTACGGCCTTGTACAGCGTGGAGCGGGCACACAGGATGCCATCGCGCCCCCCGCAACCGGGAGCGCCCCCTCGACCGTTGA
Organism: Lissotriton vulgaris; assembly: GCF_964263255.1. Lineage (NCBI taxonomy): Eukaryota > Metazoa > Chordata > Amphibia > Caudata > Salamandridae > Lissotriton > Lissotriton vulgaris. Next base: position 1,315,021,925 of record NC_141689.1, read on the forward strand.
TTGCGCGCCTACTCCATTTCAAAGATCGGGACACTGTCTTAAGAGCGGCAAGGGAGAAGGCGCCTATACGCTTCGAAGACAAAACCATATCAGTGTACCCCGACTTCACGCCAACGGTACAGGGAGCCCGGTCCACTTTCCTGGGGGTGAAGCGCAAACTCAGAGACAGAGACATGAAATATGCGCTATTATTCCCTGCAAGACTCAAGATACTGCACGGCAATAAATCCCACTTCTTCGACTCGCCGGAAGAGGCGGAGGAATGGATGGAAGTCACACTCACCCCTCCGGCCTCACAAGACCCATTCGCAGATGACCACAGCGGGGGACACAAAGCATCACAGGGACGACGAAGCACTCCTTCCACTTCCGGACACCACCCCACGCGAGGCGCACAGGTGAACGCTCGATCACCCGGGGACCAAACAGCGGGTCCTACTTCGACTTCAACAGCACAGATGCGATTAACAGAGGAGGCGCTGGCCGCACACGACGCGGGAGCAACCGTGGACGGGGGCACCGTCACCACCGACACCCACACTGAGGTTTCCGGGTCGGTGGACAGCCTACAGCTGTTCCCCAAGATCACGGCCCAGATGGCAGAGGAGTTCTGACTATCGGCATGACTGATCCTCTCCAGGTGGTAAAGTATAACCGGCCCCTCTTCCTCATACATGGGGGGTTGCAGGAGGGCTCAACCTATTCAGGGCTACCATGCCAAAGCAGGCCATCAAGAGACAGTCAACTGAGGCCTGCTTCCCCCGTTTTGAACATGGAACACACTGACTTGTGCCCACGTTGGGCACCCTTGTTTGGCTCTCGAGCCCGTTGGCCTGGGAACCTTTCAGTTCAGGGGTTATATGTTTACAAGGCACTCTTACCTGACACCACGACGAACCTACAATGGTCACTTACAAGCTTCACTCCATCACCACACACAGATGGCTATGGGACCTCTTAATGTATATCGTATGTGCACCTGGAATGTACGGGGACTGGGCTCGATACACAAACGCCACAGAATCCTGGCCCAACTTAACCGCAGAGGGACACAGATAGCTTGTCTGCAAGAGACAAATTTAAACAGTGCTGAGACTGTGAAGTTACGCAAAAAATGGAGAGGACAGCTCTTTGCTACCTCCTATTCTGCGTTCTCAAGGGGGGCGGCGATCTGGCTTCGCAGCTCTGTCCCCTTCAAGGCATTGGAACAGAAGATTGATAAGGAGGGGCGATATGTATTTGTGCGGGGTTCACTGGATGGGGATGCTATTGTGTTAGGATGTGTGTACTCCCCAAACACAGGCCAATCTGAATTCTTGCTTACACTGAATGGGATGCTGGCTGACTGGGCTGACCACCAGTGGATTATTGGGGGGGATTTCAATGCCGTACTCGATCTTGCACTGGATAGGTCGCACCCCCCCCTGCTGGCCACTGAGAGCAGAAAACAGGCGGAAGCCCTGGCACGTTGGGCTGAAGGCTGGGACTTGGCAGACGCATGGCGCAGCACACACGCACAGGAGAGGGAATATACCTTTTTCTCCCCGCCCCACCAGCTCCATACGAGAATTGACCATGTCTTCTGCTCCCGCTCCCTGACGACCTCAATTGTACAGGCCCAACACATGGGAAAAACCCTGTCAGACCACAACCCCGTTGAACTCACCTGGCAGTGGGGCAAGTTGACGCCCCCAATCCCGACATGGCGCCTACCCCCTGACCTGCTTGAAGACACAGTTTTTAGATCGTCCCTTTCCGACACTATAGACACATACTTCGCCACGAACGCGAACACAGCCAGCACCCGTCAGATCGAATGGGACGCATTTAAGGTCTGTCTTAGGGGAGAGGCGATGGCCGCGCGAGTGGGCAGAAAGATAGAGGTCATCAGTCAATTGAAGGAAGTGGAGGGTTCCCTAGCGTCCCTGGAGAGTGAGGCAGCGGGCACCAATGCACATTTCACCCCACTGCAGGAGGCCCACATCAGACACGCAGAGCTTCTAGAAGACCTGAGGCTCCTGGATTACAGAGAACACACAAATAGGCAGCATACGCAGGCAGACCGAGCTGGTACCCTTCTGGCCCGGATAATATGAGATTCCCCGCCATGCCACCCAATCTTAGAAATTGTGGACCAAACAGGCACTCCTGCTACCACACAAATAGGGATTAATACGGCGTTCAGGGACTATTACACCACACTATATAGCCCCCCCCTGCCCCAGGCGGAGTTCGCTTATGAGGCCTTTATGGGGGACCTGGTCCTGCCCCGGCTTACCGACATGCAAAGCAAAGCCCTACAGCGCAACATCTCACTAGCGGAAATCAGACAAGCGATACGAGCCCTCCCCAGGAACAAGGTCCCAGGGACCGACGGCCTCCCGGCCGAATTCTACACAACGTTCATACATCAATTGGCCCCACGTTTACATACTCTCTATATGGAAGCCTTACGAACGGCCACCTTGCCGCAATCGTCCATGCAAGCATTGATCACATCTCTCTTAAAACCAGGTAAAGAAGGGCTCCAGCTGGCCGACTACAGACCCCTGTCCCTCCTGAACACTGACTCGAAGATCTTGAGTAAAGTGCTGGCGACAAGACTGATTCAATATATACCCCAGTTGATTTATCCGGACCAATGTGGTTTTGTGCCGGGCCGGAGCACGGCCATGAATCTCAGACGCTTGGCCCAACTGATGTTGGGAGACACGGGGGGGGCGAGCCAGGAGGGCTGCATCACACTGGACCTGAGACAGGCGTTCGACTCCCTTAGATGGGACTACATGTTTGCCACACTCTTGAGATTCGGGATACCGCCCGAATTCGTTGCCTGGGTCAGGCTTCTGTACACTCTCCCTACAGCGAGAGTGCGTACTTCTAGACATATTTCGGGTCCTATAGCTATAGCAAGGGGCACCCGACAGGGCTGCCCGCTTTCCCCTCTCCTATTTATCCTTGCCCTCGAACCTTTGCTGTGCAGCCTCAGGGCGAAGGCCCCCCGCTATGGCATCCAGAGACATGGGACGACGCACGTTGTGTCCGCCTATGCCGACGACATCATACTGTACCTTACGGGGGAGATATGGGCCCTATACCCCAATTGTTTGAGGACTTCAGGGAGATCTCAGGCCTTGCTATAAGTGAACCCAAGTCATATGGGTACACTTTCAGGAATACAGACTCTTCCACTCCCCTACCCTTCGCTCCACACGAATTCCAGATATCGGGTACCACCTTCCGATATCTAGGGATACACATCTACAGGGAAGCCGACATGATGATTGACGGCAACCTTGGCAGAGCCATGAGAGCGCTGAAAGCGCAAATACAGTTCTGGCTGACACTGCCCCTCTCTGTTGCTGGCAGAGTGGCCATCTCCAAGATGGTAATGCTCCCTCGCCTAGTCTACCACTTCACTAACCTGCCATTCCTGATCCCGGCCGCGACGTTTCAACATCTCGACACACTGCTCACAGAACTTGTGTGGGGACACGGGCGCAGGCGTATAGGTCTAGCCAAACTGCAGCTCCCCTCAACTTCCGGTGGTATGGGCCTCCCAGACTTTAGGGCGTACAACTATGCGTGCCAACTACAATGGCTGGCCTACTGGGTGGCGGGCCGCAACCTCCACGAGCTCAATATGACTGAGAGGGAACATGAAAGAGGGGACATACACAAGTTGCTCCTACCCCATTCGGACATACCGAGACATGCCCCGCCACTCCTCCGGCTAGCGGTGTCGTACTGGCGGAAGGCAGTGAAATACACTTCCCCCACAACATCTTATGCCCCCACGATACCGCTTCTGGGCATCCCACTGGGCTCGGGTACACTGACAACAAACAGACTGACGCAATGGCAGGACGCGGGGGTGACCCATGTAGGAGACCTGTTCGCGGAGGGACGCCTACTGTCCTTCACAGACTACAGGGCTGTGCATAACGTCCCTAGAGGCTCATTCCTATTACATGCAGGCCTTAGACACTATATAACACACACCTGGGCACCTGAGGGACAGGAGCCAGCTACCAACCCCCTGATAACGATGCAATACCTCATGGGCACGGGCAGCCACCTAACCAAATGGCTCACTGCTAGCATAAAGGCAGGGAGGGCGGTCCCTCTAACAACTCTCAGGTCAGCATGGGAAGGAGACATAGGTAGGCCACTGAGGGACAAAGAATGGGAACGCATCCTCCAGTTCCCCAAGAAGGTAGCCAGAAACCCCAAATACAAGTTTATTCAGCTGATGCTGCTGCATAGGGCCTACCTGACCCCACATCGCCTGCATATGATGTTCCCCGACACAAGCAGCAACTGCCCCCGGTGCGACGCTGACGATGCATCACTAATACACATGCTTTGGCAATGCCCCAAGTTGGGTCATTACTGGGCCACCATAGCTGACTCGCTTGAGAGTGCCGGAACCCTATCCCGATCGCTCACTATAGAACACACACTACTGGGGTTGGGTCCGTCGGCACGCACAAGGACCGTGGCGGCACGTTTCACAGACCTGGCCTTACTACTAGCAAAACGAGCAATCACGATGAGGTGGAAGTCCCCCAGACCCCCTGACCCGGATTTATGGAAAACAGAGGTGATTAGATGGGGCAAGGCAGAGGGCGAGGCTTTACAACGAGAAGAACACAGAGGTCTCAGGAAAACACTGATCTCTCTGGACTGGTACACGGTGCTGGGGGCCTTCGAAACTGGGGGGATGGAGGAAGGGGAGGACACAGATGACTTGATACAGGCGGGATGATGGGGTCCGGCCCCGTGGGACATTCATGAAGTAAGGTGCACTGTGCTGGGGTACGGGGAACCCTGTACCATTGACAATGCTATGGCCGCCGGCCACTGTGTGTGGGGAGAAAAAGAGGAATAGTCAGAATCACTGTACTTTACGGAGCAACGGGTGACCAGGATGTAAATGTCACATTTACTCGCATATGAGGGGAGTGCCGGGAGGGATTTTAGCGGGCGGGGGAGGGAGTGGGTATGTTAGGGGATTGTTCAGTTGCTGTGATTTCAGACGAAAATGGAAAATCAAGGTTACTACACGCTTGTGAATATTGAGCAGGCATATGATTATGACGTACTGATTATTGCTATGCCCGAGTATGTATGTAACTGCTCCAATTACTATGCTAATAAACAGATTTACAAAAAAAAAAAAATCTAGAACTGGAGGGGTTTCCTAAAAGCCCCTCAAGAAACTGGTCATTTGACCGTTCATTGCTTTCCTCATCAGAGGATATTAACTTTTTTAAATCTGAGGTCCAGCATATTTTGGAGAGCAATATTGGGTCAGCTTCCCCGGGGAGTGTATGGGACGCACTTAGGGCTTTTCTGAGGGGCTTGATAACTAACAAGGCCACATATAAGAAAAAAATCTATAGAGAAGCAGTGGCTTCTTTGGAGACTGAGATGGCCAGAGTGCAGGCTGAAATAACCCTGCACCCGGATGTTTCGCCTAGCACCTCACAGGCATGGCAGAATAAGCTAGTTACTCTAAAAGGGGAGCTGGGTTCAATTTTGAATGCTCGGGTTCTTGAGAGGTGGGAAGTGAGTAAGTTAGCTCACTTTCAATATGGAGAGGGGGCTGGGAAGTTGTTAGCCTGGAAGGCAAAAACCGACCAGGCCAGAAATAATATAGATTTAATTATCTCAGGTGGTGTAACTTACTCTGCCGATGAAGATATCAGAAGAGCATTTCGGGAATTCTTTAGTAATATATATCATGAGGATAAAAACATTGATGCTGAGCAAGTGGAGCACTGGTTGAAGGGAGTATCTCTTCCTGTATTGTCGTCAGAACAGAGTGTCTCTCTGGACCAAAACATCACACAGGAAGAGGTTAGCCTAGCCATCTTGAGCAGTAAGAAGGGCAGGGCAACTGGCCCAGATGGCTTGCCATCTGAGATTTATATAGCCCTGGAGATAACAATTCTTCCCTTTCTTACCTCTCTGTTTAACCAAATCCTTCAGGAAGGATTGTCCCCTCCTATTTCATGGAATAATGCTTCCATAACCCTAATATTGAAACCAGAAAAATCAGCAACCTGTGGTGGATCGTACAGGCCAATTTCCATCTTAAATTCGGATTATAAGATTTTTGCATCAGTTCTGGCAAACAGACTGGGGTCTGTAGCAACAGGAATTTTGCACTTAGACCAGAAGGGTTTCGTGAGGGGCCGTCAGTTGCATGAGTTGACCTATGACCTCATAGCTGCCATTGATATGGCAACTGTGGAATCGCTCCCCCTGGCTGTTCTTACATTAGATGCAACCAAGGCCTTCGACAGGGTGAACTGGACGTACCTGTCGAGGGTCTTGGGCAAATTTAACATCGGGGAAAAATTCCAGCGAGCTGTGAGACTCCTGTACCAGAAACCTTCTGCTTCTTTGTTTGTAAACGGAGAATTGTCAAATCCATTTAACATCACACGTGGCACGCGTCAGGTTTGCCCTCTCTCGCCCCTCTTATTTGATTTATATATTGAGCCCTTCGCCCAACGGCTAAGGGATGAGCGTAACATTTTATCTACGGGGGGTGGGAGAAGAAGGTAGCACTATACGCGGATGACATCCTCGTTTTATCTTCAGAACTCCGTACGGCTTTTCCATCAGTTATTGCTTTAGCTCATGATTTTGGCACAGTGTCCGGCTATGAGATCAATGCCTCTAAAACAGACATTATGGTCTGGAATGATCCTAAGCCTGTGGCAGGGGCTCAGTTGAGTTCTACTTACGTTATCTAGGCCTTAATATTGTCAAGGACATAAATAAAATTGTACTATCAAACTTTTCCAATGTGGCCAAAGAGTGTCGAAGACTTATGCGATCCTGGTCTTCACTCCCCTTATCAATTTTGGGCAGAGTAAATCTAATCAAAATGTCTACACTGCAAAAAATCTCTTCTCTGTTTAACACCATTCCCCTTTTCTTTGAGCCCCCTATGATATCTAAACTCCAGAGTGACATTACATCCTTTATATGGAATGACCATGCACCTAGGATTGCCTGGAAAAAACTTAGGCGTCGTAGAGAGAAGGGAGGTTTGGCGGGTCCTGATTTACAACTATATGCGTGGGCATTTCAATCTACCCACTGTAGGATGCTGTTAAAAATGCCCACAACCTCTGGCATTGGATGTATGTTTGCAGCATTACTTAGAGGAGAGGGAGTGGCCCTGCAGGGTTTTTTGTTTAAGTTTGGTGCCCCCAAATGTTTTATAAAAGTGAAATCGAATGTGTTGCGGGACATGGCAAAAACATGGGTGAAACTTAGGTGCTCTATAAAGATTGACTATTTTGAGAGCAGGTCACCATTGTGGAATTCACCTGGGAGCCCGGGTTGGCTTCTTGATAGTCTGGCAATACCACTGAGAGAAGCGGGCTTGGAGGTTTGGGGGGACTTATTCTTGGAAGGGTGTCTGCTTTCATGGGAGATCTTACTTTCTAAAATTGGAGTGGGCCTTTCTAGGTTCAAATACCTACACGTTGCAAGTTGGACACACACACAGATTTCCGCTAGGGGCAGATTTCAGCTAGGGGGAGACAGTAACATAGTGACCCTTTTACTGGATAAACCACCAGCCAGAAAGGAGGTTTCACTTTGGTATAATCTTCTATTAGAAGAGGTTGATGGCGAATTCCAACTCCCAGAGTCGTTGTGGGCTTCCTCCATTACTGACCATAACGTTGAGAATCTGTGGTTTGCATCTTTTAAGATCATGTGGGACATAGTGAAATCTGCCTGGCTACGCAGGAACCATCTTTTTACTTTACAGAGGGCCTACTATTCGCCACTGAGGCTTTCAAAATTTTTAAATAACTCTCTAGTGGCATGTCCCAAAGGTGGGCTTATAGCTGCCTCAGATCTACATATGTTTTTTTGAGTGATCCCTCTTGCTCTCTTATTGGAATGAGATAAGCCTCTCACTCTCGACTGCTCTGGGCTCTGAAGTTTTGATTAGCTCCGCTCTCGTAATTTTCGGAATTACACCAGAGATCCGGGGGACAACTAAAAATCTTCTTTTTTATTGTATATTGCTGGCAAGAAGAGAAATCTGCAGAAGATGGAAAGATCCGTTACCACCTACCCTGCTGGATTGGCGGACTTCAGTTCTACAAACCTCTAAAGTCGACTTAATAAGATCGGGTAATCCTGATAAGAGACGTTTTTGGCTCCTGTTGAGTTGGGTGTAATTGGTATACTAGACTGTGGTTTTTTTTTTTCTCCCATGGTCCAATGATTAGGCTGCTTGGTAACCTCATGATTTGGTATACCCAATAGTGCGGCATCGGCATCAGCAATGGGTAATCGACTGCAGCAAAATCTCTTTTTTGGTTGTCATGTGGTGGTGCTTTTGGAGCATTGAGACATTATTGGGAGGTGATACCCTATATATAGGTTTGTGCCCCTACCAGTTTATCTGTGACAATATGTCTCTCTCCATGCGGTTCTACTTGGTAACCAAGGGCGAAAATGAAGACCAAAAAAAAAAAAAAAAACAATACCCAGGGCCACTAGAATTATGCAGTGGGGGAAAGCACCAAATTATTTGGCAGGGTTTACTAAATTATGTAGCAATAGCAGCCAAATTATGTGGCACACTACAGCACACTTTTTCTAGTGGTGCTTCATTAGTTTATAATTTGTTTTACACATGGTAATTCAGCCTTGGAAATGATTTCACCTCATTAGTACCAGTTTACCAACCAAGTACAGAAATAAGCGGCTGAAAGATGACCAGCTAAACTTTGTGAAGGGCCTTCAATATATGCAAACAAATGTCACACCGTTTTCAGTAACTTTTGATTTGTTCAAGCTAGAAACAATTTTTTGGGTTAATAAAATCTGCAGATTATATGTATTATGTGGCACATTAATAATTATGCAAAAAAACAGTGCCGGCAGAATCGCATGATTTCAGTGGCCCTGGCAATACCATATACTTGTGACGGTGCATGCCATGTGTTTGTTCAAGTCCATCCTGCACAGGTTTAGCATAGTGATTCATGTGTTACCTAAGAGCATGCTAAAAGAAGAGAAGGAAGCCCACAGATGTAGAGCAGTAGAAATCTATCCTAGGAGTCTTACAGGACAGCCGCAAATTTCATAGCTCCTGTGGAAAATTAGAGTGCCCGACAGGGGCGGTGATGGACCAGAAGTGATATCGATAACTTGGATATCTATGCCACCCTTCCTCCACATTTACTTGACAAACTTTATGGGCTATTGAACAAACCCAAAAATGTTTCTATACAGTGCACTTTCTGAATGGAAGCATTTATAGATGCTTTCATATATGATAAAGAACAATCAGGATTCTCAGTGAAAAAATATCGAGCATTATCTCACATTCATTTAATTTTTATAGATCTTCTCAGAGAAGTTTTAAGGCATGGGAAAAGTGAGCTCTGGCCCAGGACCACAGCTTTTTAGGGGGCCCCCTGAGAGAGCGAGCTTGGTTCTGCAGAGAGTCTTGCCCTCGTGACCCTGAATACTTCTTACACAGATTGTAATAGATTCTCACACATCACCCCTATTCGAAATACATTTAGGAAAACAGTATTTGAAACAGGCATTTTGCATAGAAATGTTGCGTTTATTTTTCATTCTTTCAGCTCAAAGCAGGACCTCACATATTCATACGTCACAGAGATTATTTGCAGTACTATTAGTGAACTGCTGTTGTGTTACAATATTGAAAACACACCTCACTATCCCTAAATATTAGATGCAAACACATTTAGAATATGGACCAGCGAGTCTGTCCACTGTCAGTGATCTGGCCTGAGAGGGCATGTAAGAGCTGAAAACAGATCATAAATTCAAAGCTGTTCCGAACAGGGGCCCACAAAATACATTAGGCCCAGGGCCCCCAGAATCATTATGATGTCCCTGCTGGCACCCTCTAAGAAGACCTTGGTATCGTTAGCGCTGCTCTGCTGATATTCACAGCGCTTGTCCGTGCCTGCATTATTTTATTCATTAGAACTGCCTGTACTGTTTGTATTGAGTTCGTGTGCCGTGCCTGCATTATTTTATTAATTAGAACTGCCTGTACTGTTTGTATTGAGTTCGTGTGCCCGTGCCTGCATTATTTTATTAATTAGAACTGCCTGTACTGTTTACATTGACTTCGAGAGCCTGTGCTTGCTCGCATTGCCGGATCGCTTGTTAATCCGCTGCTGTGACCCATTGTTTGTTTTCTCCGCTCCTCAGCCGCCTCGCTGACCACCGCGTAAATATTTAATCAATTTCCCCCAACCCGGTCGGCGCTTCCGACTTAGCCGCCATTACTGTTGTTGTTGTGCCCGGAGCCCGCCCCCTCCACCACGCACCCGCCTCCCAGCTGCTCCTCCCTCCCACTAAGAGACAAGGGCTCCTCCCTGGACACCGAAGCGCTGTGACCATCCTGACTTCGTCAGTAGCGGTCGCTCCCTCCTGCCCTTGCTCTCTCCTGCCTTTTCCACCTGGGTATCGTTAGCGCTGCTCTGCTGATATTCACAGCGCTTGTCCGTGCCTGCATTATTTTATTAATTAGAACTGCCTGTACTGTTTGTATTGAGTTTGTGTGCCCGTGCCTGCATTATTTTATTAATTAGAACTGCCTGTACTGTTTACATTGACTTCGAGAGCCTGTGCTTGCTCGCATTGCCGGATCGCTTGTTAATCCGCTGCTGTGACCCATTGTTTGTTTGCTCCGCTCCTCAGCCGCCTCGCTGACCACCGCGTAAATATTTAATCAATTTCCCCCAACCTGGTCGGCGCTTCTGTCTTAGCCGCCATTACTGTTGTTGTTGTGCCCGGAGCCCGCCCCCTCCACCACGCACCCGCCTCCCAGCTGCTCCTCCCTCGCCCCTCCCCCCTCACCACCCATTTATGACAGAGGCGTCTTCGCGCAGCGTTTACGCGCAGCGGTCGCGCCCCATGCGCGCCGAAGGTGCGCCAAAGGTAAGCCCGTCTGCGCCCGTCCACGCCTGTACCGCGCCCAGCGCCTGTCCCCCTGGTCCCCGCCGCACCCAATCCACTAGAGTCACATATGATGCCGCAACTCTCCTTGCCCTCGACCCCGGACGCACACCACAATGCTGCGAAGCCATCCCAGGACGTACCCACGGCCCATTCGCCTGCCTCTCCTGCAAGTTCAACTGCATAAGGACCCTCACCAATTCCACTTCCTCCACACACAGCCCCGACTCTAATCGCCTGAAGTGCATCCTGCTTAACACCCGCTCGGTACACAGACACGCAACTGAACTCTGGGACCTACTCGACACTGCGTCACCGGACATTGCCTTCCTCACAGAAACATGGATGAACACATCATCAGCACCCGACATCGCCATAGCCATACCGGACTCTTACAAGATTATCCGAAAAGACCGCACCAATCAAACAGGAGGAGGCATCGCCATCATCCATAGGAACACCATCAAAATCACGACTAGCTCCGACGATAATCTTGCAACCGCCGAACATCTCCACTTTCAGATCCACACCGACCCTAGGACCACACTTAGAGGCACCCTCATCTACAGACCTCCAGGTACCCGCACTCAATTCAGCGATGACTTCACGGACTTCATCAGCCCACATGCCCTCGTCTCCGAGAACTACATTCTATTAGGAGACCTCAACTACCACCTTGAAAACAAACACGACAGCAACACCTCCACCCTTCTGGACAACCTGGCCAACCTCGGACTCAAACAACTTGTCGACACCCCCACCCATGTAGCCGGACACACGCTCGACCCTATCTTCACCTCCGGTAAGCACATCTCCTTCGACCGCACCACAGCTCTCCACTGGACCGACCACAGCTGTGTTCACTTCAGCTACAAAACCACCCTGACCCACAACCGCCCACAACCTATTCCTCGGAGAAACTGGAACAAAATCACCTCCAACCAACTCCTCACATCACTCAACCAAAACCCTCCCTCCCTCTCATAGACCCAAACCAAGCGGCCACCAATCTCAAGCAATGGATCACCCACAGTGCAGACGAATTAGCACCCCTGAAAAAGCACCAGATCAAATCAGCCAGCAAAAAGGCTCCCTGGTTCAATGATGACCTTAAAAAATCCAAGAAGCTAAGCCGCACCCTGGAGAAAACATGGAGAAAAAACCCAACCACCGACAACATGACCACCCTTAAGGCAGCCACCCGCAAACACCACCAACTGATCCGATCCGCCAAGAAATCAGCACTCAAGGATCGTCTCGACAACAACACTCACAACAGCAAGGAACTTTTCAACATCGTCAAAGAATTCACCAACCCCACCGCAGCTTCTAACGACATCACCCCCTCCCAAGACCTCTGCGATGCTTTATCCTCCTTCTTCTACAACAAAATTGCCGACATCCACAACAGCTTCGAGAATACTCCCAGCGACCAACCCTCCCCACCCCCCTCAGATCCTACTCCACCAACTAACAACCTAAGCGACTGGAACTCAATCACCACTGAAGACACCATCCGCCTAATGAACTCAATCCACTCTGGCTCGCCAACCGACCCCTGCCCCCACCACATCTTCAACAAAGCTGACTCCATCATCGCACCCCATCTCCGTGATGTCATCAACTGCTCGTTCAACTCTGCCACCTTCCCAGAAAGCTGAAAACACGCCGAACTCAGCGCCCTCTTGAAGAAACCCACAGCAGACCCCTCTGAACTTAAAAACTACCGACCCATATCCCTCCTCCCATTCCCGGCCAAAGTCATTGAGAAAGCCGTCAAAAGCCAGCTCGCCGCCTTCCTCGAATCCAACAACTCCTTCGACCCCTCTCAATCCGGATTCCGAGCCAAACACAGCACCGAAACCGCCCTCATTGCAGCAACAGACGACATCAGAACACTACTGGACAACGGAGAAACAGTGGCCCTCATTCTACTCGACCTCTCCGCCGCTTTCGACACAGTCTGCCACAGCACCCTTATACAACGCCTCAGCAACATCGGCATACAAGGAAAAGCCCCGGACTGGATCACCTCGTTCCTAGCCGGGAGAACTCAGAGAGTCCGACTCCCCCCATTCAACTCAAAGGCCACTGAAGTCATCTGTGGAGTACCACAAGGATCATCACTCAGTCCCACCCTCTTCAACGTCTACATGAGCCCACTCGCATCCATCGCGCGCCAACACAACCTCAACATCATCTCTTACGCCGACGACACCCAGTTAATCCTTTCCCTCACCAAAGACCCCAACACCGCCAAAACCAATCTCCACGAAGGCATGAAAGAAGTAGCCGAATGGATGAAACACAGCCACCTAAAACTCAACTCAGACAAAACGGAGGTGCTCATCCTAGGATCTTCCCCCTCTGCCTGGGACGACTCCTGGTGGCCTTCCACTTTGGGCACAGCACCCACACCCACAGACCATGCACGTAACCTTGGATTCATCCTAGACTCCTCTCTCTCGATGTCCAGACAAATCAACGCAGTCTCATCCTCCTGCTTCAACGTACTTCGCACTCTCAAAAAGATCTTCCGCTGGATCCCCCTTGAGACAAGAAAGACTGTCACCCACGCACTGGTCACAAGTCGACTGGGTTATGGTAACACACTATACGCCGGAATCACAGCAAAATTACAGAAAAAACTCCAACGCATCCAAAACGCATCAGCGAGACTCATATTGAACATCCCCCGCCAAGATCACATCACCGGATACCTAAAAGACCTCCACTGGCTTCCTGTCAACAAAAGAATTACATTCTGTCTCCTCACCCACGCTCACATGGCCCTCTACAACCTAGGACCCGAATGCCTCAACACTCGACTGTCCTTCTACAAACCCACCCACCAAATAAGATCGTCCAATCAAGCCCTCGCCGCAGTCCCGCGCATCCGAAAATCCACCATGGGTGGAAGATCCTTCTCCTTCCTGGCGGCCAAGACCTGGAACTCACTCCCCACTCGACTCCGCCTTACTCAAAACCACATCTCCTTCAGAAAAGAACTTAAAACCTGGCTATTCGAAAAATAATGAACCCCTTCCCAAGCGCCTTGAAACCCTCTGGGTGAGTAGTGCGCTATATAAATGCCCGAACTTGAACTTGAACATGTAGTGCTGTAGGAAAAACAGGCATTAATAAGCAGTTTTGTATGCTTGCTAATGTTAGTTGTGAGAGGTCTTATTTTAATCTCCACCATACTATACTGTCTTTGTTTTAGCACCAAGAGTTACCACAGGGCAAGTAGAGCACCAGGTCATTTAGATACTGATGCATGTCTCTTTAGAAGGGGCCTTGCACTGTCCCTTACTCTAGGACATCCATATACGTTTTATTACTCTGTCTTGTGGCTGCTTCAGATATCTCTGGGATGTATTATATATTACTCTATTTATCATGTTCAAGCTACCCGTTACTCATCTTGTTCAAAGTATTCTCGTGAAACCAGGTCAACTATTTCAAGTAGTTTAGTGGAGGTTCCTATTCTTTGAGTGATGGTCTGAAGCCTCCATCAATTTGTGGATCCTATCAAAATATCTAAGGTCAGTTCTCTTGGTGCTCGAATGTGTTAGCAGTAGCTGTCTCTTTAATCTTAGACTCTAACACTACAAGTCCCAATATAGCTCTTTTAATTTGTGTTGCTTAGGTAAATTCAGACTTGCATAGTTGCTATCTGTGCATGCTTCTGTTAAAACTAAGGCTCCTGCAGCAGGTGCACAATGCACCCCTGCTGATTCAAGCAGGGAGCCTACATTACCTACTTATGGGTTGGGTTGGTCCATTGTTTACATGACATTAGCCTGTTCCTGGCCCAATGTTAGATCCACATTCTTAGCATTCAGTAGCCTTTCGAAGTAAAGCAGGTCTTAATTCCTTGCAATAAAAGGTGAGTATTCACATTTGGTTTCGCAACTCAATATTCACTTGCAGCAAGCTTTTGTCTAATGAAATGGACAACTATTTTAAAGAAATGACATTATGTTGTGCTTCATGATGTTACATTGGGGATTTTCCAACAGTAACTGTCGACATCCACCTAAACTGGAGCAGGCTTTTGTAATGGTCATTTTGAAACTGACAGAGAAGTTTGGGAAGAAACTAACTATACTCTACTAATTATTCACTCACACTCAGTTCTGTGACCTGCATGTTACACGTCTTTGTAGCAGGCACTTTAACCCTTTGCTCTACTTTAGAGTGAGCTGAAACTACCACTAGAGAAAAACCCTGCTCTTTCCAGCAGGAGCATTAATCACCAGCGTTACCTTCACACTTTTATTGTTGCATGACACTGCTGGACACCAAAGGAAATCTGTAGCATCAGCTATTAAACGAAAAGTTATTTTGATAACAGCACCCCCACCACACAAGGTCAGTGCCAGGTATGGCTACACCAAGTGCTAAACCCACACAGCAACAGAGCAATGCCGTAAAAAATCTGAGATGTCCATCATAAGTTATCATTTGAAACAAAAAAAAAAAACATAAAAAAATGTCACTATTTACCCACCTCAAAGTCCGATCCTAACACTGCAGTTTCTTTTTTTTATCATAGCAACCTCGTCCAAGGGCCATTCCACACCTAAATGTTTACGGGTGGGGAGGCGGTCACGGAGAGAGAGAAAACACATGCACTATGGGGACCGGCATGTTTACAGTGCATGTTATAAGAGGCATTGGCGTAGCCAATAGGTCTCGCCTTTGGGACCTTATAAGTGTTTAGCCATGCAAGAGTTGATGTTGTTGCACCAAGGATATTGTGCTGCATAACTAAATACGTATAAGGTCCAAAAAGCGCGACCTATTGGCTATGCCAATGTTTGTTATGCTTTATTATCTAGTGAAAACAGATTTTTTCTATCTTTGTCGAGTCATCGGCGAGGGTTTCTTTACCAATGGAGCAGGGTGTACCTTAGGTGGGGTAGCCGTGGTCAACAAGGAGCAGTCGGCGAAGTGAAGCTGCTGCGGAAGCCACGATGAACGTGGAGCTGCCGTGGACGATGAAGTCATAGTAGAAAGTTTAGCCATCAATGAGAGGTCTGCTAGGTGATTTTTTGGGGAGACTGCCACCGGTGATACTGTGATAGTGGTGACAGTGGAAGCTGTTAAGACAGCACTTGACTCACCAAGGGTAGAAGAGGGTCTTCTCGTCAGGGATGTTGTCAACAGCTGTCCGTCTCTGGAGCTGAAGTAGGCTTTTTGAACGTGTGTTTCATCTTTTGGAGGAGTAAATGGCTCTGAAGCCGGACTCTGAAAAGGTTTTTTTTAATTTTTTTTATAGAATCCGGATTCTTGACTTGCTGCTGTTTGAGAGGCAACTTAGGAGCACCATGCTTATGGGAAACTTAAAAAGATTTTTTGAGGTGCCTTTTTGTTGGCTGCTAAGAGGAATGACCAATATGGTCATCAAGGGGTCTTAGGAGGCCTTTTGGAAGAGGATTTTTAAAAGGCGTCATTCTCCTCCTCAGAGACAAGATAATCTGTTTTTTAGCCTCTGCATCCACAAAAGAAGCCGGCCTTCATGGTCTTTTAAAGTCTTTGTAGAAAATGTGCTGCATATCTTACAATCCTTTGGTTTATGTAAGGATGAAGACAATATAGTCAGTCTTTATGTGGGTCATCGATATGTAATCTCTTCTTCCTGCAAGTGCAACATGGTCTGAAGAGGCCTTTTTAAGGTGTGCCTGACATGATGGATGTCAGTTTGCTGCACCTAAACACAGATCGAAAGATCTAGACAGTTTATCTGTGAAGGCAGAAGGAAAAAAATCTGCAGAAATATTTCAAAAAAGTGTTTAGGAAAAAAGCTAAAAAGAGCTTAGTGGAGACTCCCTAGTATGACGTGCGGTAGAAAATCCAAGGGACTGGAGCTTCTCTCAGGATGGTTCTGCAGAGTGGTATCATCCGATTGGTTGTCTCCCAAGCTTTGTTATTTTTTAAATAATGACTAGGATATGTTACTAAATTGTATTCTAGTTCTGTTAGCACATTATTTTGTAAAGGTATCCCCATCTTGACAAAAGGAAAGATTCAGGCATGTGAATCTATGAAATTTGCGGGAGTAAATAACATTCAACAAACACAACAAGGGGGTACTACTGGTCTAAATGGGCTACAAAGTGTCTGCTTTCTCATGGAGGGTGTGTGTATAAACTAAAGAGTGAGAAGAGGGAAAGAAAGAAAACCCATCAGCCCATCCATTGGCGGAACTTCATCATCTAGGATTTTGAAGTACGAACTGGTATCCACTAGGTTACTCACTGTTGTTATCGTGAGTGAACCCTAGTATTGGATCCACCAGTGATGGAAAGCCAAAGAGTAGTGGTGTAAAGAGCTGTGGGAAGAAAAGTTGCAGTGCTCAAAAAATATGTGCTTGTAGAATAAGTGGTGTGTTAAAATTGACTAACATGGTGCCTAAGGATAAGTTTTATTATGACGGTCACCATGATGACAAGGTTAAAAACAGAGTGTAGATAGTGTTTCAACAAATACTACTTTCCTGATGGTAAGTTAACTGGTCGACATGTTTCAGACAAAAATGGCTTTCTTCAGGACCTATGATAACAACACTACTGCAACTGTGACCAAAGTGTAGTGAGGACTACATACCATGCATGAATGACCTACCATCTGACGGTGTAGTGAATGGTAGCTTTGGAAGTCATGGTTGTGAAAACTCCACTCCTGAAAAGAAACAGTATATACAGACACACAGTGTAACAGATGAAAGCAACACATTATGATAAAGACATATAACAGCCAATGAGACATTGCTCATTTATTGTTTTATTGAATAATCACTCACCCAAAATTTACTTGGGAGTGGCCTCACCTTGCCTGGCACTCGCTCAGGTAATGAGGCCCCGCTCTGAAGAAATGGAAACAAAAATACCTTTTGAGTCACTTTTCTGGTATAGATTCCACTACATAAGAATATCCTGGTGTCAAGAATGGGTGTGGAAAGGACCGCGGTTCTCAGCTAGCCTAGCCGGCTGATGATTGATGATGTTAAATTGGAAGTTGATAAAACCAAGAGCATATGCAGAGTTGCCACTTAGCCGTTTGGCAACTGCAATTATCTAATTAGACTAGGGGTAATACCCGAAAAAGTACTTTGCGCTCAATCTCACACCATGGTCTACCAATACTCTATGACAAATGGTTGAGTAGGATACTCAGTTGGAAACGTATAGCCAAGGTGTGGAGCGAAAAATGGAAAAAGGTGCGCTAGCAGGACAAATCTTCAAAGTGTAAGGTCCGTAAGAAATGGCAATGGAAAAGAATCCCCCAAACACCGCTACGAATGAACGGACCTCCAAGAAGCCCATTCTAAAGGTGCCATAAGGCGCTGCACTCACCTGTCCGTCGGTACCTCAAACCCCTACTGAGCTGAGGGGAAGAGGTCTCATTATGCTATTAAATTGTGCCTGCCTGTTCTTCCTTGTGGTCAGAGTGCTGTGATGCAGGTCCATGCTTCTACACATAACAGTGAGTGCCTTGCATAATATGGTCTACCACCACATGTTTTGTAGTCTGCTCTAAGGTTATTAGGTGTTTAATGAACAGGGAAATTACACTGTAATACCCTCTTCTTTCTGACAGAGCTGTGAGTGCTCCCACCTCCTTATCAAGTTTGGAAAGAACTTCTGTATTGACCACTCTCTCCACTATACATATGCTGATCACTGTAGCTGCTGCCTTTCCATGAGGGACTGGATTAGTGAAATACCACATACTGCACTGTGTAGAAGACGACTTGTTGAGACATGGATCAGGTCCCTGTGACTGGATACTGGAGCTTGTTATGTGGCTAAACCTGCACTCCCACATTTTTATTCACCACTGTCAGAAGGTTATCTTGTTCAAGAACTAGGCTCAGATTTATTAACAGTTCTTGCAATACAGAGCTGGGCTGCATTGTATGAAAGAGAGAGCTGTACTGCACCATATTTACAAAGATATGGTGCTGTTCAGCTCTGTCCCTGCACTGGAACACTTGTGGCTGCCTGGCGCCAAAACAAGCACCCAGGTGCCGCAGTGCAAGGGTGCCTGTGATGTGGGCAGGATAGTTTTTCTCCAGGGAGGCGTGTTCCTCTTTGTATGTGTGGTGCTGAAGGCCATGTGTGGCATGAGGTTGGATGCCTGTGGGGTGGTTGGTGTGGCGAACCCCATGCCGTGCATAGCCAAAGGCCGTGCTGGGTGCGGGGTTGACATTAAGTATGGTAATAACATATTACTAAAGTGACGTTATAGTTAGGTATGGTAATAATATCTTGCTTTGCATAAAAAAAACGTAGAAGTTCACTGAAAAAAAACAAAGGTTAAATGGACGGTATGGTTAGGTGAAAATGTCAGTTGAAATATACCTTTTTAATTGCACAAACCGACTAAACTTCACCAGTTATAGTTATCTCAAGTAACTATAACTCATGCCCTCATCTATCTATAACTCACATCCTCGTCATGAACTGCTCATAATCTCACACATTTTATCACTCATGACATGTTCTATTACATCAATGATAACATGTCTGTAATATCTGAAATTATATTAGTAGTGACAAGACAGTGCATGGCTGGGCGCGAGCTAGTTACTTTAGGTGCACGAGTTATATTTACTTGAGATAACTCAAACTTGTGAATTTCAGTGGTGTTAGTTTAAAATGGTAAGTTTTAACAGATATTTTCACCTACATAGAACGTCTATTTTAACGTTTGTTTTTTTCGGTCAATATATATGTAATTTATTGTGCATTACTTTAGGGATTGAGAATCTAATCCCTCCGAAGCCCAACACTTTCTCTACTGTCGATTACTTTGGAATGACAATAATAAATCTAACCCCTCAAAAATCCGGCACTTTCTCTACTGTTGCTTATGTTGACGTGGGACTAATAAATCTAACCCGTCCAGAGTCCAACAATTTCTCTACTGTTTACATTGGATTGGGAGTAGAAAATCGAACTCATAAAAATCCCAATACTTTCCCTACTGTTGCTTAGGTGGGAGTGAGATTGACAAATCTAACAGCATTTAAGTCCAGCACTTTCTCTACTGTTGCTTATGTCAGAGTGAAATGTATTAATCTATTCCCTCCAAAGTCCCACACTTTCCCTACTTTTGCTTACTATAGAGTGATCTGACCCCTCCAAATTCCAACACTTCCTCTACTGTTCATCGGGTTGGAGTGGAAGTTGAGAATTTGACCCCTCCAAGTCTAATTTCTTTTTATCTGATTTTTAAAATAGTTTTTAATATTTATTTTTTAGTTTCACTTGTAAAAGTTTGTTTAATGTAAAATTGTATATTTATTTTTTGGAGTAATTTCTTTGAATTACATTTTTGTATTTTGATGTTGTTATTGTAAACATTTTGTTATGTCTATTGTTTGTAATTGTAATACATTTCTATTAGCATTTTTCCACATGTTTAAATTTTCTTTTTTAAATAATATGTTTATTTTCTGCAATGATTTTAGAGTATGATGAGTCAATTCTTTATTGCTGATTGATAAAAATCTTCACAATATACACAACAATGATACCAAATTTCATTTAGCATGGTTAAAATTACAGCAATTTGTTCTTTAACTTGGCTGCTAGTGGTTTTCCCCTCCTGTGCTGGAAATTGAAATAGGCCATGGATCATGACAAGGTCAGCTCGTCATAAGCACAGCTCCACTGTGCCTTATGACGAGCTGACCTTGTCATGAGCATGAAAGGGGTTAAAAAATTTGCAGTGTGGGAGGAGCCAAGCTCGCGACCGTGATGGCCGCTTTGTAGCTCGGCTCCGTCGACCTTCTCGCCTGTTTTATTAATCCTGTGCCCTATCCTGCCCCGAGAAGATGTATTCGAGGAAATATGGTAACATGACAGATTGCTGTTACCTACCATCTGCTCCGGATGCTCCTAGGTGCGGCGGATCCTGAGCTGTGCCCTTGTTCGCTTCGGAGCCTGCGAGGCGGGCGGGCCTGGACTTGCCTGCGGCTCCCGTCTGGAACGCAGTCCCTGCGCCGGCCCCTGGTGGAGGAGAGGGATTGACCGAAGAGGCCACTGTGCGGTTGGACCGGTGGCGACTGACCGGACCCGAGCTGGTGGTCCCGGGACCTGGTGGGACCTGGTGGCGGGGTGCCGCATCCCACGGACGGGGGTTGACCGCATGGGAGACGCGTCTCCCCTTTGTTTCCCAACCGGCCATTTTGAAATCCCCCGCCCGGACTCGGCGGTCGGCGCCCATGGGCCAGAGGCGCCGACTACCTCCAATGTTTTGGTGGCCCGCTTCCCTGTACCACTGGTGCGGTTGACTGTCCCCGGCTGGCTCTCGCTCGACCCCGCTGGCCACCGGATCGGGGCTGGGGTGTACAGTGGCCTCGACGTGCTGACAAGATGGTGGCCAGCGCCCTGTATCTCAGACCGTCATCGACGGGAACACTGGCATGCCGCACGGCACGTTTGCTGAATACTGTAGGGGTGATCCTACGATTGGCGACGTCCTCGCTGCCTTGAGTTCCTGGCGTGAGGCCATGATGTTGAATGCCGCTGGACCGGATGATGATTTTCTTGACGGGCTCGCTGAGCCGCCCCCCACGGGTGCGGGCCAACCGCTGAACTGTGCTGCACGGACCTTCCCCGAGGTTGATGTGATTACGGCCGTCGCTTGTCTGGAGGTCTGTATGCCCGTTGCACTGTTTTGTCGGGAGCGCTTCCAAGGAGTGGAAATGACTGAGGGACTCCGGCCGGGGTCAGTCCGGGCCTGTCTTGCCGTGACTCCCGGCGATTGTTCGCCTCGCCCTGCTGAGCCGGGATCCGATGTCTGTTCTAGCGGAGCGAGTGCCCCTTCTTGGTCAGCGGGGCGTTGTTCGTGCTGCCTGCAGTTGCTGTTGCTTTTTCTTGCTGGTCCGAACCGAGGCCATCATGATTGGTGCTGTGTTTCGTGGCCTGGAGTTCTTGCGTTTCACTCCTGGCCCGTCCGCTTCTGGTTCAATGTGCACTCTGTGTCTATGGCCCTGGACAGACAGGGACAGGGTTGAGATAACTTGCATCGGCGGACTACTACTTCGTGCATGGATAAATGGCGTACTTTCGATTATATAAGTATGATCGCTTCCTCATCATGTTCCTGTATTTGACTTTGCAGTGACTTCCTCTTCTCGTAGGCTCCAATTGTGCACAGGTGGAGGGTGGGAGCAGATCGTTTTGATTGCATGTCTCCTCTCCCATCAGTTCTTAGTTCCTTTTTCTTCTTTCCCTTTTCTTCTTTTTCCTTTCCTTTTTCCCTTTTCTGAGTCTATATTTCGGGACTCGGTTTTTGGGCGACAGGCACACTGCTAGGGGGGGTAGGCCGTAGCCTCTGCATGCGTGCTGGGTGGGGGGTTTGGGGGTGGGTCTTTTGTTTCGTCTTGGTTCTATGGGCCTTATTTTTCTCCTTTCTCTCTTGACTCTTCTTACTCTTTCCTTTTTCCTTTGGGTCAGGTTGGTGGTTAGGTGTAGCGCTGCTTATTGTCTCTGCTGTTTGGTCTCTCCACTATCGTTAGTCAAGATGTTCCACGATCATGGGGCGGGTACTGACCAGTATGTATTGTACTGTTTGTTCTTATCCTCAAGTTCTTCTGATGATCCTCTAATTATTGCCTAGTTTGTTGCTGATTCGCTGGGATCATTACCCGCCATGTGTTCTCGATGAAGTGACTGCGTCTGATCCTTCTTACCTATAACTTTAAAAATTAACCTCACTTATCCTGTACTCAGTGGTCCCCTCTTTTCTCCAATATGTGATGCATCGGATAATTGCTGTTCCTCGACTCAGGGACTGCTGAGCTGTTTTGATTTTGCCTAGAGTGCTACCACTTGATTTCGCGGCCAGCCTGCATGGTTGTGGGCCCGTACCTGTAAGCTTTTGTTGCACAATAAAGGTTTCCAAAAAAAAAAAAAAAAAAAAATTGCAGTGTGAAGGTTGCCGTTTAGTTAAAATCCAGTGCCAACATCAGGTGCATTTAAAACATTTATGATGGGGGACAGTCACATGAATGGCTGTAATCTAAAATGTGATCTAGTGCAAAGAGTTTTG
Organism: Lissotriton vulgaris; assembly: GCF_964263255.1. Lineage (NCBI taxonomy): Eukaryota > Metazoa > Chordata > Amphibia > Caudata > Salamandridae > Lissotriton > Lissotriton vulgaris. Next base: position 1,315,044,983 of record NC_141689.1, read on the forward strand.
CTTCAAGAAGTTCCTAGAGCTATGGGGCAGCCAACTTCTCAGCCAGTGGAAAATGGTCAACAGAATTTTTAGGTGCCAGGGGTCTGCTGTAGAAGCAGCTTTTTTACTTGGAGAAGAAACTTGATGATCTTGCAGGAAAGCTGAATGCTGTGATCGTACAGGGGCACCTTCACTGCTAGGTGACAGGACCTGATTTGGAGGACCCTTGGTGCAGGAGGTCACAATTTCTGTCTGATGTGTGTAACAGCTGAGCAGACACAAAAAAAGTGTAGTACATCTTTTCTTTGTGGTCACTTAGTCGACACTGAGTGTCCTGTAAAGTAGTGGACAATAGCCCACATACTTGTGAATAATGCACGCAGACAATCATTTTCTTTTTTAAATAATATATTTATTTTCTGCAACGATTTTATAGTATTATAAGCAAATTCTTTATTGCGGACTGATAAAAATCTTCAGAATATACACAACAATGATAATAAATTCCCTTTAGCATGGTTAAAATTATAGCAATTAATTCTTTAAAACATTTGCAGTGTGAAGGTTGCATTAAGTTAAATTCCAGTGCTAACATTAGGTGCATTTAAAACATTTATGACAGGGGACAGTCAAATGAATGGCAGTAATTTAAAATGTGATCTAGTGCAAAGAGTTTTGCTTCAAGAAGTTCCTAGAGCTATGGGGCAGCCAACTTCTCAGCCAGTGGAAAATGGTCAACAGAATTTTTAGGTGCCAGGGGTCTGCTGTAGAAGCAGCTTTTTTACTTGGAGAAGAAACTTGATGACCTTGCAGGAAAGCTGAATGCTGTGATCGTACAGGGGCACCTTCACTGCTAGGTGACAGGACCTGATTTGGAGGACCCTTGGTGCAGGAGGTCACAATTTCTGTCTGATGTGTGTAACAGCTGAGCAGACACAAAAAAAGTGTAGTACATCTTTTCTTTGTGGTCACTTTGTCGACACTGAGTGTCCTGTAAAGTAGTGGACAATAGCCCACATACTTGTGAATAATGCACGCAGACAATCATTTTCTTTTTTAAATAATATATTTATTTTCTGCAACGATTTTATAGTATTATAAGCAAATTCTTTATTGCGGACTGATAAAAATCTTCAGAATATACACAACAATGATAATAAATTCCCTTTAGCATGGTTAAAATTATAGCAATTAATTCTTTAAAACATTTGCAGTGTGAAGGTTGCATTAAGTTAAATTCCAGTGCTAACATTAGGTGCATTTAAAACATTTATGACAGGGGACAGTCAAATGAATGGCAGTAATTTAAAATGTGATCTAGTGCAAAGAGTTTTGCTTCGAGAAGTTCCTAGAGCTATGTGGCAGCCAGCACAGCAGCCAGTGGAAAATGGTCAACAGAATTTTTCGGTGCCCGGTGTCTGCTGTAGAAGCAGCCTTTTCACTTGGACCAGAAACTTGATGACCTTGCTGGAAAGCTGAATGCTGTGACCGTACAGGGGCACAATCACGGTTTGTTTATGTTTATGTTTGGGTGATTTTTATAGCGCGCAACTACCCAAGGGTGTCTCGGCGCATGAGAACTATGTATCTGGACATGGGAAAGCCGTAACGGACTTATTGATTAAAAAGCCAAGTCTTCAGGTGTTTCCTGAAAGTTGTGAAGGAGGGAGAGGTTTTGATGGAATGGGGAAGGGTGTTCCAGAGTCTGGCGGTGGCCACTAAAAAGCGTCTGTCTCCCCAGGAAGACGTTCAAGTATGTGGGACTGGTAGGTGGAAAGCAGTGGAAGAGCGAAGGGATCTGATGGGGGCATAATTACAGAAGGCGTTCTTGAGGAACTGGGGACCTAGGTTATGAATGGCCTTATAGGCAATACAGAGCGCCTTGAATTTGATCCGGCTTCTGACACGTAGCCAGTGGAGCTGCCGGATGGCCGTGGAAGTAGAGTTATTTTTGGGGATGCAGAGTAGAACCCTGGCTGCCGCATTCTGAAAGGATTGAAGCTTGTTCAGGACCTTCTCTTGGGCGTTAAGGAGAAGGGCATTACAGTAGTCAATCTTGGAGAAGACGAGGGTGGTAACAAGGGTTTTTCCTGCCGAAGCTGGGAGGTATGGCATTAGCTTCTTAATTTTTCTTAGGATGTAAAAAGAGGAAGATACCACATTGTTTATGTGGTGATGAAAAGTAAGTTTGTCATCAAGCATTACCCCGAGGTTTCTGACCTTAACGACAGGTTGTGGAGGGGGCCCATGTCATTGGGCCACCAGGTAGATGACCAGACGGGGAGTACAGTGCCGAAGGTCATGACCTCGGTCTTCTCCGAGTTTAGTTTTAAACAGTTTATTGACATCCAGGAGTTTATAGCCTGCATACCCTCCTGAAATCTGGGCGCGCCAGCTGCCCCATCTTTGTGCACAGCTAGCACCAGTTGGGTGTCGTCGGCGTAGGTGGTTAGCCTCAGGCCGTATGATTTCATTATCCTCGCCAAGTCCGAAACGTATCTATTGAATAACGTAGGGCTTAGCGAGGATCCCTGAGGTACACCGCAAGGCAGAGTAAATAAGGGGGAGTAGAAGGTGCCTAGTTTTACGGTTTGAGTGCGGTTAGGGAGGAATGATACAAGGAGATCCTTGGCCAGATGGTTGATCCCTATGGCTGCGACACGGTCGATCAGGATGGAATGATCGACCGTGTCAAAGGCGGCAGATAGATCCAAGAGTATAAGAACCACCGTCCCACCTTGGTCCAGAATTGCCCTGATTTCGTCTGTTGCTTTTATCAAGGCGTCTAAGTCCCATGCCCTTGCTGCTAGGTGACAGGACCTGATTTGGAGGACCCTCAGGGAAGGATGTAACAGTTTCTGTCTGATGTGTGTAATAGTTGAGCAGAGGTGAAAAAAGTGTAGTACACCTATTCTTTGTGGCCACTTAGTCAACGCTAAGGGTCCTGTAAAGTATTAGGCAATAGCCCACATACTTGTGAATAATGCACGCAGATACAGGGGTATGGTAATGGACAACTGGCCCTGGGTTGCGTGCCCGGCCCCTTTTATTAGGAGGGTCACCTGACCGGTGACGCCTGTGATGGGTGGGTGTACAGTGTATAACAACACACTCCTGAACACTACAATGTGTCCTGAAGGACACTACATCCCTCCCAAACTTTATTAAAAAAGAACCAAAGTCCAACTAATGGGAGAGAACAAACAACAAAACACAGCACAACTGAGTCTCTTCAGGTCATCTGATGGGCAGTGTCCATGAGGTTTTAGTCCTCCTTTGAGATGTAGTTCAGACCGGCCTAGTCTCACGGTGTTGAAGACTATTTACACAGTTCAATGTGGGTGCATCTGGAGCAGTGTTGGAGTCCACTGCAGAGATCTCTTTCAAGACTCTCCGCTTCCGATGGACAGCAAACCTGCAAAGACTGAGGACAACACTGATGAAATTAGAGTCTTACTCGAAGGCGGTGATGCTTCAAAGTGCCCGCTTGTGGAGCAGCTTCAGACTTACCTCTCTAGCCTGGACTACCCTCTTACAGGAGTATCCTTGAGTCCCTTTCGGCCGGGCTGCTATGGGACCGTGTGGGCTGTGCAGGGCCTCTCATAGTCTGCACGAAGGTGTCACTGAAGAACTGCCAACAGGACCACGACCAAGTCGCTCTTGCAGCCGCAAAGGGTGGTTGTCTTAGGGTCTGTGTGCTCTGGCTGTCAGGACTCAGGTGCACTGGACTTCATCAGGATGTGTTTGGGTGAGCAATATCTGTCTGTGACCCCAGTGCTTCCTGGTGTCTGTGGTGGAGCTGCTACAGATGCATCTCTCTTGTCCGGATTCCCCTATCACCAGAAATCCCTTGAGGCACTTGTCTCTGGATTGCCATGGGACTGCATTGGCTGTGCGGTGCCTATTGTAGGCCGTGCAAAGTGTTCGCTGAGGAGCTCCCAACAGGACCACCGCCAAGAGTTGTGCAACTTCAAGCGTGGATGGTCCAAATCGTCAAGTATGCTCACAGAAGATTTCGGTGTGGCCAGCTTCTCACAGCACCAGGAATGCCTTGTTGGTCTCCGGATGTTTCGGGTGTTTGGATCCACTCTGGTGGGGCTATGCTCCTTCGGTTGTTCTGGTGATGCACATGGTCATGATGATAATTACCATATTACACTTGGGCTTCAGGTGGTGATATCTTGTTAGGAGTGAGAAGGACTGGAGGGATTTAGTTGCCAATTTCAGTTATTTTTTGGTATGTGCACTTTCTAGCCGGGATGCCATCGATGCCATGCAGCTGTTGACAGGTGACTGGACGGTCGCACTGTGAAAAATGGGGTCTGGACGCAGTTCGCGCTTGCTGGTGGCTTACAGTTGGTCCTCCCACAAAGCTGTCTCCAATTACATCTCTGCACCCCGGTGGCTGGCTTATGGTGATGGATACCCTCTCCGGTGGAGGCATGAGTCCTCAGTCTTATGGCTCTTCTCCCTTTTCTCTTTCACACCTGTGGTGGTTGTTCACCCTGTGGCATCATGCCACTTTCTTCTCTACTTCTGACCAGTTTCCTCATAGTGATGTGACGTCATGGACATCTCGCTGGTCTTGTACGGTTCTAAGGTTGTGGTTGTCCTATCGGTAGGTAATGCTTCTCCTCCTCATGGACCTCTTGCAGGCTCCATCCCTTCCTCAGGGATCATCACCATGCTCTACTACCAGATGGAGGGTCACCTTTTTTCCATCTTCTTCGCTCAAGGATGTAGAGCTTGCGCCTCTAGCATGCACCATTGCAGCGTTTGCTACTGCCTCCATTGAGGCATGCTTGGCAGGGTTGGTCATTTCACATGACATGTTCAGTGCCATTCTGTGCAGCAGGTGGCCAGCTGTCACATTCTTTTCCATACAGCATTGCTTCTCCTTTCGGAGTGGCACCTGCCCTGTTGTCAGGTTTCTGAATGCAGGCTTCGGTGCACCTCTGTCTTCATGCTTTAGCCTTCATGGGTGCCCTCGTGTGGCACTTGGTAGCCCCGTTTCCTAGCTTGCAGTGGTGTCCGTTCACTACTGGGGCGTGTGGCACAATTTTCCCACTTGCAGTGGCGTCAGACAGCTAGTAGGGTTTGTGTAGTGCTTACTTATCTCCTCTGGGACTTTTCATCTTCTCTCAGGATAATACTTGGTGAGCCTTCTCTGTGGAAGCAGATCTCTAGCTGCATGCAGTGGCAGCAGTACTTGCTGGCTCTAGATGTCTGTGTTGAAATGTTCTTACTCTCGCTGGGGACCAGTCAGCCTTGCTGTCGCTAGACACTGTGCTCCTCACAGGCACTGCAACCTGCGACTCAGTTGTTCGTGCTGACTTTTTTCTCTTCCCCTTCCTAGGCGCTGCCTTTCCTTATGCTCTGCTGCTTCAGGCTTCTTAGGGTTCTTTGCTGGGGATTTTCAGTCTCTCCCCCTTCATTTAGAGTCGTTCAGTTCAATGCAGGGGCACTGCAGGCCATAATAACATTTGCTCATGGTAGTGCAGCTTGGCTTCTCAAACTTAGTCTGTTGTGGCTTTTTAGACTGTTCTCCAGGGTCCAGGCTCGGGGTGCTGTGTGACAAACGGCCACTAGGGGTTCTGCAGTCATCTCAGGTTGCCACGGCAGCTTTCTCAGCACTGCAGGCAGTTTGTCTGGACAAGGTACCCTTAAAACTGGTGCAGTAACTCCCCGTTGCTACTAAATGACAGTGCAGCAGTATTCATAGGTCATGCCATCTTTCCTGATGCCGCAGCAGCTCCTCTGACCCTGCAGGTGTGCCGCAACTCACGGGTGCTGTCGGGACTGGTGCCAGGAACATGCCTCTCTCCCCTACAGGGGATCCATATATGTCAGCCAGCAAGCAGGCACATGCGGTGGAGACACCCTGTAGAGTAGCTGCACTTTCTTATGCTGGCCGGCAGCACTTCCTCGCGCCTTCCGTCTCCTAGACCAAGTAACTGATGCTGTGACTGGAAAGCTTTACCAGAGGCGCTTCGGCTATTTCCTTCCGCTGCGGTAGTCATTGCAAGCCACACTGGGGCTGGTAGCATTCCAGAGGGAGGGGCTTGGTCTTGGCTCACTGCAAGTATGGGGGCATGTACAGCTTTATGGCAGCATCCAATTGCCTTGACTGGGGCGATGCGAATGCGGCCTTCACTATTCAGGGCAGGTATCAGCCTCATTTATTCAGGCTTCTGGGCAGCTGATGGAAGTCTTTCTTCCCTGCAGATGTCTTACACTGGCTGTAGGTCACACTGGGAAAGCAGATGCAGGCATGAGGGCCTCATGATGAAGGACTGGCTGGGTGGCTCGTCTTCTTACCAGAACCGATCCGGTTGTGGCCTCAGCAGGCAGTTGACTTACCTCTTGTCCCATTGGCAGGCTGGTGCTGTTTTCTCTCTTCTCTTTGTTGCTGGCACTTGGGCGCAGTCTGCTTGCCCTGCATGGGCTTTATAGATGTGGGAGTGGGGCAGGAGCACAACTAGGTCTTAATTTCGGGGGGGGGGGCTAACATGGCAGATGAAGGGGTGGGGCTAATGTAAATCAATGGGGCGGAGCTAAAATGGCAGATAATCAGGATTGGTTAATGCTCAGGTCAAGCTGAGAAAAAAATGTGGTGAATTCTGCATTTGAAACTGGACAACAATTAAAGCACACATTTTTGTTAGCTTGATGCATTGCCCCCCAAAACCCATACTCACCCTGAATCTTAAAATTACCCCAGGCACACCAAAACACATACCCACGCTGAACCCTAACATTAACCCCCACACACCCTAAAACCCATACCCGCCCTGAAATCTATAATTACCCCTGGCACCCCAAAACCCATCCCATCCTATCCCTAAAATTATCCCTCCCCGGCACCCCAAAACCCATACCCACCCCACACCCTAAAATTACCCCCTGGCACCCCAAAACCCAATACCACCCTGAACCCTAAAATCACCCCCTGGAGCCCCAAAACCCATACTCGCCCTGAACCTTAAATTACCCCTGGCACCCCAGAAACCATACCCATGCTGAACCATAAATTCCCCCTTGCCCCCCAAAACCCAAACCCACCCTGAACCTTAAAATTACCCCAGGCACCCCAAAACCCATACCCATGCTGAACCATAAATTCCCATCTGGCACCCCATAACCCATACCCACCATGAACCCTAAAATAGCCCCCTGACATCCCAAACCCACACCTGCCCTAAACCCTAAAATTACCCCAGGCACTATAAAACACATACCCACGCTGAACCCTAAAATTAATCCCATGTCACCCCAAAACCCACACCTACCCTGTACCTTAAAATTACCCCTGGCACCCCAAACCCCATACCCATGCTGAACCATAAATTCCCCCCCGGCACCCCATAACCCATACCCACCCTGAACCATAAATTCCCCGCTGGCACCCCATAACCCATACCCACCCTGAACCCTAAAATTGCCCCCTGACACCCCAAAACCCACACCTGCCCTGAAACCTAAAATTACCCCTGGCACACCAAACCACATACCCATGCTGAACCCTAAAATGTCCCCTGGCACCCCATACCCACCCTGAACCCTAAAATAGCCCCCTGACATCCAAAAAACCACACCTGCCCTAAACCCTAAAATTACCCCTGGCACCCCAAAACCCATACCCATGCTGAACCATAAATTCCCCCGGCACCCCATAACCCATACCCACCCTGAACCATAAATTCCCCCTGGCACCCCATAACCCATACCCACCCTGAACCCTAAAATTGCCCCCTGACACCCCAAAACCCACACCTGCCCTGAACCCTAAAATTACCCCTGGCACACCAAAACACATACCCACGCTGAACCCTAAAATGTCCCCTGGCACCCCAAAACCCATACCTACCCTGAACCCTAAAATTGCCCTCTGGAATCCCAAAACCCATACCCGCTCAGAACCCTAAAATTACCCCCTGGCACCCCAATCCGTAACCCACCCTGAACCATAAAATTACTCACTGGCACTCTAAAACCCACACCCACCCTGAACTCTAAAATTACCCACTAGCACCCCAAAAAAAAATAAACACTACAAACTTACACTACATTTGCATATTTGGAGGGGACTGTCCTCTTTGACGTTTCTATGTATGTATGTCAAGAACAACATTCACAGTAACCTAGATATGCAGGCAGTAGGTAATGCTGTGCTGAAAAATGCATTAAAGTTACTGGAACTTACACAAAAAACTGCTGCCTGCTCCTCTGATACTATACTGTGGAGTCTGGCTGATCAGCAGCACTGTGTCCTGGCATCCAGCCCCTCCCGAAGGTCTCACTGTGTAGATCATGGGTACTCACAAACTTTCTCTCGGGGCCAAATTTACAGTTTGGTTTGTGTCCGAGGGCCGCATTGGTGGGGGGGCAGGGTCAGTGGGGGAGAGGGAGGGGATATAGCAACAACATAAAACTGACCATGAGGTTGATCATAGGTCCCGGCAGCGGACGCCTTCGTCCACTGAGCCGTCCCGGCATACAAACATCTCTCTCGGTCTCCCTCCCTCTCTCTAGCTCTCTCTCCCTCTCACCCTCCCTCTCTCCTGTCTTCCTCTGTCTCACTCCGACTGTCTCACTCCCTCTCTCTCACTCCCTCTCTCTCACTCCCTCTCTGTCCCCCTCCCTTTCCCTCCCTCTCACTCACTCTCTGTCTCACCCCCTTTCACTCCCTTTCCCTCCCTCTCCCTCCATTTCCCTTCCTTTCCCTCCCTTTCCCTCCCTCTCTGTCTCCTTCCCTTTCCCTCCCTCTCACTTCCCCCCTTTACCTCCCTCTCTGTCTCCATCTCACTCCCTCTCCCTCCCTGTCCGTCTCACTCCCTCTCCCTCCCTCTCCCACTCACTCATTCACTCTTACTCTCTCCCTCTCTCTCACTCGCTCCCTCCCTCTCACTCACTCCCTCCCTCTCACTCTCACTCACTCACTCTCACTCACTCCCTCCCTCTCACTCCCTCCCTCTCACTCACTCACTCACTCACTCACTCACTCACTCACTCACTCACTCACTCACTCACTCCCACTCACTCCCTCCCTCCCACTCACTCCATCCCTCTCACTCACTTCATCCCTCTCACTCACTCCTGCTCACTCACTCCCTCTCACTCACTCACTCAACTCATTTACTCACTCACTCCCACTAACTCCCTCTCCCTCACTCACTCCCTCTCCCTCACTCACTCCCTCTCCCTCACTCACTCCCTTTCCCTCACTCACTCCCTCGCTCCCCCTCTCACTCTCCCTCTCACTCCCACTCACTCACTCCCACTCACTCACTCCCACTCATTTACTCATTCTCTCTCACTCCCTCTCAGTCACTCACTCCCTCTCCCTCACTCCCTCTCCCTCACTCCCTCTCCCTCACTCCCTCTCACTCTCACTCCCTCTCACTCACTTACTCAGTCACTCACTCACTCACTCCCTCCCTCCCTCTCACTCCTTCCCTCCCTCCCTCTCACTCACTCACTCCCTCTCACTCTCTCTCTCTCTCTCTCTCCCTCTCCGTCCCCCTCCCTTTCCCTCCCACTCCTTCTGTCACCTCACCCTGCCTGTGCGCCAGCCGGGGCACACACACACTCACAGCCGCACCCGAGCACTTCACAGGTCATTAAAAGACCATTTGCATGTTAATGATGCCTTTGTATTTCACCTCTCCTTAGGCCCCTGCAGCTTTACTCTGGCCATTCCTAGGATCGCCCGCCGGCAGCCCCCACAAAGCAGCAAGAGTCTCTCTCGCTGCTGCAGACACTTTAAAAAAAAACTCGGGAAACACAGGTATGATGTCTCGGGGGTCCGCGGGCCGCCAGGGAAGGCTTGCCGGGCCACCACTGGCCCACGGGCCGTACTATGAGTACCCCTGGTGTAGATCAATGTGGGTCAAATGCACAGACAGCAGGGGGAAAGGGATGGCCAGTGCAGGTGAAGCTTTTCCTTTGTAAATTAATTCCTGCTGGCGCCATAGCCCAGGGTTTGCTGTCTGTGCACTTGTATGGAATACTTATCTATACAAGTGCACAGACAGCACACCCTGTGCTAAGATGCCAGCAGAAATTCCTTTACAAAGGAAAAGCATCACCTTAACTGGCCATGCCTTCCCCCTGCTGTGCACATCTTCACACCCCATGCTCACAACCCATCAAGTGCTTAGGTGAAATCCCTGCCTTCAGGCAAGGATTTCACCTCTGCGCCACTCTAAAGGAAACACAAGAGGTCAGGGCAGGGGGGTTCCGTCGCTGAAACTTTTCAGAAGCTCGCTGTCTGGCTCGGGCTGCTGGGCCTCTCAGAAAGCATTAAAACAATCACATTCTCGGATCGGATGCGCAGCCTTCCTGCACCATTTCAGTGCGTGTCATCTTAGCCCGGGCAGAGGAGGCGACGGGGGGGGGGCTGAAGCCCGGTGAGCCCAATGGGTGTTGCGCGCCTGGAGTGGGGGTCCACCTCAGTGGGTGTGGGTTGCTTCTCCCACGCTGGGTCAGTAGTGTGTAGGCGCCTCAAGCATTGATGGCCCACGGTGTTAGCGGCAGCACTTTATCTCCGCCTCCAGATCTCTGTTCCCTGAGGGGGTCGGCAGGGGCTGCAGGGCATGCAGGTGGGGGTTACTGGGCATTGCTGGTGCTTACTCTTCAGGTTTTACTCTAGCCCTGTGCCAGTTGCTGTTGTGCGGGCAGTAGGTGTGAGATGCCTTATGACCTGGCTACTCTTCTCCCCACCAAGAACAGCTGCCAGCACACATGGAGGGCTGACCCCTTTGTCGCCATTGTAAAGTAGTGGGCGCTAGTTCCACATACTTGTGAATAATGCACACAGTGGTATGGAACTGGACATCTGGCAGAGGGCACACGCGCCTGGCCCCTTTTATTAGTAGGGTAACCTGACCGGCAACACCTGTGATGGGTGGGTCTACAGTGTATAACATCACACTCCTGAACACTACAACGTGTCCAGCAGGACACTACAGGTCCCTCCAGGTCTGCTTCCAAACGGGAACCTGATCGTTTGATGCAACAATCCGAAATAAGAGAAGTGATTTTATAGTATATATTTAAAAAATATGTTCGTACATTTTTTATATATTTGTTTATATTACAAATACATTTTGGAATGAAATATTATTTTAAAATTAAATATATGTTCTAAAGTTAAAATTGTAATTACTATCTTCTGATGATATTACTGATATATTTTTCACTTTACATACAAAGGGGCAGATTTACAAGGAACTGACACATCTGCTGAGATGCATCAGTTTCCTTGCGCCACCGCCAAATGGCCTTGCACCACCATGGATGCGCTGTATTTACAATACAGTGCTCCATGGCGCAAGGATTTTTTTTTTGTCCTCATATTTCGCCCTTGGTAACCAACTAGTAGCATGTGGAGATAAACTTACTGTCACAGATAGACTGGTAGGGGCTCTGAGAAGGGCCGCCCAAATTGCCCCTCCGTAAGTGATGCTAAACTCCAACTAAGCTACTTTCGAACGACCGACAGGGACACAGGCTGCGTTCATATACCCATCTTATACCGATCAACTTTATTGGGTATAGTCAAACATGAGAAAAGGTGCCAAGCAGCCAAGCAGCTTAATCATTGGACCTTGGGGGGGAAAGGGGGGGGGGGGTGGTGGAAACCCCAAGATCGATTAAAAGACCATTACCAATTTAATAATCTCCAGAAGATTCTCTTGCCTGAATGTCCTGATCTTAAAAGGTCTAACTTCGATGTTTGTAGCACAGAGGTGCACCAATCAAGCAAGGTAAGAGGTAGCGGATCCTTCCATTTCCTACATATTTCCCTCCTGGCCAGCAAAATGCCAAAGAAAAGTAAATTTTTTGCCGGCCCATAAAACTCTGGAGAAACACCAAAAATACCAAGAGCAAGGCATAATGTAACTTGGGATCCCAGGGAGGTGGAGAGTGATAGGCAAACTGAGTTCCAAAAAGGTGATAAAAGTGGGCAATCCAGGAACATATGTAAATCGGAAGCTTCTTCCAAGCCGCATTTAGGGCATGAGACAGGTGAATTATCCGAAAACTTCGATAAACGTTGGGGCGAATAGTAGGCCCTATGTAGTGTGAATAAGTGGTTTCGGCGTAGCCAAGATGGTTTCACAATGTTCCACATGATCTTAAAGGATTCAAACCACAGGTTCTCCGCATTAGTATTTGTAATATGTGCGGTCCACAGTAGATCAGGCAACTGGAACTCCCCCTCGATTTCATCAAATAGGAGATTGTACCAGAGTGAAACCTCTTTCTTGGATAGAGGCTTATCTGTTAGGAGGGACACTAATGTACTATCACCCCCTAGTTGAAATCTACCTTTAATAGAAATCTGTGAGCGTGCCCAGCTTTGTATTTGTAGGTATTTAAACCTGGAGAACCGAGTCCCTATTTTTAAACTCAATATCTCCCACGGAAGTAGGCTACCATCAACAAAGAGATCCCCCCCATACTACTAATCCTGCCTCTCGTAGTGGTACTGCAAGGCTATCCAAAAGCCAGCTCGAGGACCCAGGTGAATTCCATAATGGAGCCTTACAGGAATAATAGTCAATTTTAATAGTACGCCTACGTTTAGCCCATGTTCTACATGAATCTCTCAGCACCTTTAATTTTACTTTTTTTTAAAACTTGGGATCCCCAAACTTAAACAAAAATTTGTGATCGGCAACCTTTTCCCCTCTGAGTAATGCAGCAAACATATGTCCACATCCCAGGTTTAGCAGCGATTTTAACAACATCCTGGCATGGGACATCTGAAAGGCCCACCCATAGAGCTGTAGGTCGGGCGCCGCTAAACCTCCCTTCTCTCTACGGCGCCTGATCTTCTTCCAGGCAATTCTAGGGTTACGATTATTCCAAATAAAAGAACATATATCTCTTTGGAGTTTGGCTATCATTGTAGGTTCAAAAAAGAGGGGAATGGTGTTAAATAAGAATGTAACCTTCGGTAAGATCGTCATTTTAACTAGATTGGATCTGCCTAATAAGGATAGTGGAAGTGAAGACCATGATTTCATTAACCTACGACATTCTTTAGCAATGAGCGAGAAATTTGCTGGAACTATCTCATTTATATCCTTGTATATATTTAGGCCCAGATACCGCAGGACTGGACTTAGCTGTACCCCTGCCACAGGCACAGGGTCATTCCAGACCATTATATCCGTCTTGGCAGCATTAGCTTCGTAGCCAGATACGGCTCCGAACTCCTCAGCCAACGCGATTACCGCCGGAAATGCCGACCGTAATTCAGATGTAAAAATGAGAACATCGTCCGCATATAAGGCTACCTTCCTCTCCCACCCTTCATACACAAAAGACTTGATGTTACTATTGTCTCGAATCCGCTGAGCAAAATGCTCTATATACAGATCGAATAAAAGGGGGGAGAGGGGGCAGCCTTGGCGGGTACCCCGAGAGATTTTAAATGGGTCTGATAGTTCTCCGTTGACGAGTATAGAAGCTGACGGATTCCTATACAAGAGTTCGATTACGTGCCTACATTTTTTGCCAATGTTAAATTTTCCCAAGACCTCCGATAGGTAAACCCAGTTAACTCTGTCGAAGGCCTTGGTGGCATCCAAGGTCATCACTGCAAGAGGAAGTGACGCCACAGTCGCCATATCGATGGCACCAATAAGATCATAGGTCAACTCGTACATCTGATACCCCTTACAAAGCCCTTTTGGTCTACATGCAAGATATTTGTTGCCATTGCCCCCAACCTATTTGCCAATACAGATGTAAAGATTTTGTAGTCTGTGTTTAAGATGGAGATTGGTCTATAAGACCCACAACTCGTTGCTGATTTTCCCGGTTTTAGAATCAGTGTTATTGGGGCACTATCCCATGATATAGGAGGGGGCATCCCCTCAAGAAGGATCTTATTAAACAACTCCGTCAAAAAGGGGATCATTGTTGGAATCAGAGCTTTATAAATTTCAGATGGCAGACCATCTGGACCTGACCTGATGCCCTACCTTTTTTGCTACTAGCTACTGCTAGCCTGACCTCCTCCTGTGAAATGGGATCTTCCAGTATATTACTTTGTTCTGATGACAGGGCCGGAAGAGAGACGCCCGCCAGCCAATCTTCAGCCTGCTTTGACTCTACATTCTTATTTTCACATTATATTTCATGGAAGAAATCACGAAGCGCTCTCCTAATGTCGGCATCGGTGGAGAATGTTATTCCACCGTCCGTAATTGAGTTGATGTTATTACGAACTAACTCCGTCTTCGTCTTCCAGGCCAGCAGTTTACTGGCGCCTTCGCCATACTCAAAATGTGCCAGTTTGCTGGCTTCCCATCTCCCTAAAACCCTAGCATTTAACACTGAGCTTAGCTCTCCTTTTAAGATGGTCGCTTTATTCTGCCACTTATATACTGTGAGTGGGAGGGCATCCGGGTGACTAGCAATTTCTATTTGGAGTTTAGCCAGCTCCAATTCTAAGGAGGCCACTGCTTCCCTATAAATGTTATTCTTGTATGAAGCTTTGTTATTTATGTGACCTCTTAAGAATGCTTTAAGTGCATCCCATGTAACACCTGGAGAGGCAGAACCTATGTTTTCATACAAGAAAAACTGAACCTCTACCTTGAGAGCATCGATGATATTAGGTGAGGACAATAATGAATGCTCAAAGGACCAATTACTTGATCGACTCTTAGGAAACCCTTCCAAATCTAAGAGTATCGCTGCGTGGTCTGATAGATGAAATGGTAGGTGAGATACCGATTTAACCAGGTTAACTAAGGATTGGCTAATCAAAATAAAGTCAATTCGAGACTGGTGGTGAAATCTGTAATTTCGAAACGTGACTCCTCTTTGTGATCCATGCATTGATCTCCAGATGTCATTATATCCTAACTCGCTTCATGTTATCTTGCAGATAAGACCTGGTTTTAGATAGGACTTTAGCTCTATTAGAAGGTAATTTATCAACAGAGGGATCCAGGACTATGTTAAAATCACCTGCTAAGATAACTGGTTCGGGAAATAGGTACAGTTGTGAGAAAAGAACCTTCAAAGCCGAAGGATCATCCTGATTAGGACCATAGTATCCCACTATAGTAATCGGAGACCCAGATATTATGACTGACGCTATTACCCAGCGACCACCCGAGTCCACCAATTTAGAAACCAGTCTCGCTTTAATGGATTTTCTAAATAAGATTGCCACTCCTCTAGTGTGTGTCAATTGTGAAGTTGTTATACAAATAACGATCTATCTATTCCTTTTGACTAATGCAAGCATTTCAGGCTCGGCCAAATGTGTCTCCTGGAGTACTATGATCTGTGTAGTTGAATCTCGGAGATACTGCATTATGTTATTTTTCCTTAGGCTAGTTCGCAAATCATTAGTATTCCAGGAGAGAATAACCAATTTACTCATTGAACTGATGTTACTGATGTTCCACATCTTTACTTTTTTAACACCCCCTGGTTTAAAGAAACCAATACACGATATGCCCCTATAAAAAGAGAATTGAACAGAGACATATCCTTTTGAAAACAACAATGACAACATCAAGTATGAAGCCAATTTACAACGAAAATGAGGACTCTTTTTTAATTTTTTCCCCTGCAAACCCCCCTCCCCCCAGTACCCCTGTCTAACCCCCCCCCTCCCATGGGAAAATCTTGTTCTATCTATCTGGAAAAACCAGAAGATAGCAGTCCGTCGTGGACTCCCATCTTAGTTATGACCGTGGGATGAAGAAAAAAAAAAGAGACAACAAGGAGAGAAGAAAAAATATCAAAAATGAGAGTGAAGAGAAATAAATCTATCCTATATAGCCTGTACTCACTACCAGATCCATGTTGTATTAGGTGGTATATGAAGTGTGTTACATGCTAGTTATGATAAGTATTGTCTTTTTCGCTAGTTTTACTTCAAACATGTTTGACCTTTTTTTTTTCTTCTCTTTTTTTCCCCCTCTTTTCTCTTTCGTTATTCCCCTATTTATTTATTTATTTTCGTTCCCTTTTCTCTTCTTTTTTGTTCCGCACTCTCACTCCTTCTTCATACACATAGATTCCCCTTTGTCTCTATCTTTTGGTTTTTTAGGATACTAAACATTATTAGATAACCCCTCAAGGAAGCTTCACCTAGCTAACCGCTCTTTTTTTTTTCTTTACCCATAGTCAGAAGTAGCTCGTCCGCTGCCTGCATTGATCTAATATTATGCATGCTGTTGTTATACATAACTCTCAATGCTGCCGGAAAAACTAATTGGGCCACTGCACCATAGCTTCTGAAAGCCTCAAGCCTTTTCCCAAACTCCCATTGTTTGTCCAGAGTAACCCTGGACAGGTCTGATCGAATTTGAAAGTTGAATCCCTTCGCACTGACAGATTTCTGCTTTAAGGCCAGATTTAGAATGCTTTCTTTAAGGGAGTATGTATGAAAGTTAACCAAAACTTTTCTGGGCTTGGTTCTTTGGGGATTTTTTCTTAAAGGCTCTCTATGAATGCGTTGCATGTCTTGGGCTAATTCTTCCTCTGATTGATCTAATCGCAACGTTTCCTTCAGCAGTGAAATAACAAACTGCTTAATGTCCGAGCCTTCTTTATCCTCAGGAATATTCAAGATGCGGAGATTATTCCTACGGGCATTGTTCTCAAGCGTCTCCATCCTTTCTGCTAGGATTTGATCGTCTTTCTTAAGCATGGAGATATTCGTATTAGCTTCATCGAGATATAGGGACATACCGGTTACTCTGTCCTCAAGTGTCTCTGTTCTCAATGTGAGATCACTTAATTTTTTATCCAGGGATTCGCAAAAACACCTGATATCCGCCTGATTAGCTGCTGAGGTCTCAAAACCCTTTTTAATATCGGCCGACAGAGATGCAAACATTCCCTGAAACGAAGCCTGCAGTGTGGCAACCAGGTCTGCATTACTGTCTTGGGCGCCATAGCACTAGACATGGGAACTGAAGTAACTAATGTGGCTGAAGTGGCAGATATTGGTGGTGTCGCTCCTTGCCGAGTATCTTGTAAACTTGAGCTGGCTGTTAAAGATAAAGGGGCGATCAAAAAAGGTGGAGCCAATGGGGGTGCCAGGACTAAGGCCAAAGGTGGAGGATGACCCGAAGTGCAGACAATAGTGTCTCCACCTCCACCTCCACTCTCTGTGGCCACAACTCGTTCTAATCCATCCTCCACGCTAGCACCTAAATGTACAAAGCTTTCTACACCGCCTGTGGCCATATTGATCCAGATGTTACTGTAATTAGACAAATCCTCAGTGCCACTTGCCCCTTCAAAAGCTATAACCTCCGTTGATGGCTTTTCCAAGTTACCAGAGAGAGCGTTTTTATCTAATAATAGTGCCACATCAATCAGAGTACACTTATTATTAGGCGAAATCTTAGTGCTCCCTCCCCCCTCGAGGACTGTAACATCTATTAGTGGCTTTCTTAGACTGTCCAAAGGAGAGTTTTTGTCAGATAGTAATACCACTTGCGGGACCACTTTGAAGAATGACCTCAGTGACGGAGTAATTTTCGACACAGAGCTGGAATTTGTGCCCTTAGACCCTTTAGAGGACTTACATGTATAGGCGCGCTTCGCTTTAACCTGGCCTGTCAAATAGGAGGAAGGCTTCCTTTTGCTACTCGTGCTGGGTTTATCGAAAATATTGTTACTGGACCCCACAGATCCGGCTTGTTCAATCTCAGACTTCGGTTCACCCAAACAAGAAACCGTGGGCAAACTTAAGCCAACATCAACAGAAAGCCTGGTGTCCTGAGTGTGCTTATTCTTCGCCTTTCTTACCTCACCTTTGCAGCTTTTGTGCTTATTTCCTCTCAAGTTATAGCATCTCTCTACCCGTTTACCACCATTCTTGCTGTTATCCCGGAGCCTCCACCTCCTTGACACCGCTCCTGATCCGATGTCAGCTCATCTTCCGGTGTACTACTCTCCGCTGCAGCTCCGGTTGCCTCCACCCCCCAAGCGGGGCACGCCGCTGCACCGCGACTTCCAGGGAGAAGGGCCCGAGTCCGACGCCCCCGTCGGAGCTCCAGGGCGGCCAGGCTCCACACAAAGACCGGCCGTCAGCTGCAGAGACCCCCGGCGTACCTCCAAGATCTCTCGCCGGCACACAGGGACCGCAGCGGTCGGGGAAATCACCGCAGCAGCAGCCTTCACGAATGGGCACGCCCCTTCCAAACACATGAGGTCAATGGACGAACGGTAAGAAAAAATGAATCACCAGCCCTTCTTTTTTTCCTTGAGAAAGCGAATTTCGTTTTGAAAAGAAAGTGTGCAGCATACCATGTTTAAAACAACCGCATTGTCAATTTAGTCTGGTAACATTTTAACAACCCCCAAACGGGAGCCCACGAGCAGAGCACTGCAGCAGCTCAAGCGGCTGCCGCCATGTTTCCCCCCGATTCCATGGCGCAAGGATTAACAGATGCGTCAGAAATTCTATCGCATTTGTTGGCCCAAAAGTAACGTATTGTTGGAGTTGCTCATGAAAGTGATGCAACTCCAGCAATGCGCACCAACAGATAGGCGAGTCATATTCAAAAAGCCCTGCGTCATTACTTATGCCTGGTCTGAGCAGGCGTAGGGATTTTGACACAGTGAAGGAGCAGAGTGACGCACTGAAATGTTGTAAATTTTACTGCGCGAGTTCTACATGGGTTTTTGAGTGGGAATGCCCACCCTATATACATTATACCTGACGCAGGTATAATGTGACGCAGGGCTTTACAATGTGACGCATCTCCCTAGATGAGTCACAGTGTAAATTGTTTGCGCCGACTTTGCGTCAAAAATGTGACCCAACAGCGGCGCAAGAGGCTTGTGAATCTGCCCCGAAGTACCTAAAGCTGATATTTGTTTCCTCAATGTTTTTGGCAACATTTTTGTCTCCAATTTTATGTCGGTAAAATTTCGTCCATTAAGGTTTCAACTTGCCCCATTAAAATCTTATATTTTGAGTTTTTAATCGGAAATAAGACATAACAGGTGGACATCTGTGCCAACCGCTCCAAATTCTACATCCCTCTGTAATTACCTGACATTATTGCCCAGTAAATGCAAGCAGGTTTGACCTCTTGAATTTGACGGGATAACAGAAGGGATGTGAGAACTCTGCACCGCAAAAAAAAAAACAACCCACCGGTGTATATGCAATGATAAAAATGTTGCCTTAAATAGGTAATCAGTGAGTAAATATGGTTCTGGGAGCAGGAGGTGCTCAGCTCACATGACTTTCAATTAAGAAATTATATATTGTTTTGATATAGTGAACCGAAATCCTATAACATGCAACAATTTGCTAGGACGGCTAACCATAGAATGCCCTTCGAAAATTAAGGATTGGGGGAAGAAGTTACTTTTTTCTTAGAAGGAATGATTTAAAAAAAAAAATAAGATGCAAATGGTAAAACTTTTTTAACGCACTGAATTATAATTCTTATATTTTTCTTTATAATTAATTCAACAAATAATTAGACATTTCATGAACGTATTGTTGTGTGGAACGCGATATGGAATGTAGTCACGGAAACTGTCTACAGGTGATAATAGGCATGCACATACACATTAATGTGAACATAAATGCGCATAAATACATGTTGCAACTGAAAAATGCCAATACACTACGAACATAATAATTTGAAAAGAACTTGTAGGCAAAGTACTTTTGAATGGAGAGTTTTAGAAAGTATTTTGTAATAGTGAGAAGAGAAGACGAACGCCTCCAACACTGAGCTCTGAAGGAAACCATATCCTGCGCTCAGAGTAAGAGGCCGAATGTTGGTGAAAGATGCCGTTTCCTCTTTTGGATCCGAAGTGTGAATATGTTTGTTCTATCTACGGCCAAGTGTAAAATTAGGCTCAGGCTGACTGGGTGCTGCTGACTGAGACTCCCTGGGTCTCTGTTACTCTGAGCCGGAAAAAATAGCAAGCACAGAGGGCTCTGACCACAGTGTATACTTGGAGATGCATGGGTTAACACTTTTAGTTTTTGGATGTTTATTTTTCTGTATCTAGGAGAGTGGCTTGATACTTTTCATGGAGCTCCCACAACACCCTTTCTTTGCAGGAAAGCTCAGTCAAGTAAAAAAAAAACTACCTAAAGTAAACGTGCCTGTCACTGGAACACGAAGGTTCGCTCAAGACAAGGCACAGGACCCGATTTTGAATTGGGCAGCGCAACATCTCCATGGCGCATAGGCCCTGCCTCATTCTGAGTTCACCAGACATGGATTCACCAAAACTCAAATGAATTTCAGTAGTGTTTCTCACGACTGCACCGGCCAATGTTCCAAATTCTCCTGCACCTTGCACCTACTCCCAGGATTTCGACTGCCCACAAAACTTAAATAAATAAGAAGACTTTAGTGGAAGGGCAACATACTATTACATAATCATGCAAATGTCCATGGTATTTTAGCTGTATTCACTTAAGATCAAGAAATCATAATTAAAGTCTTTCTTTGTGATAAGAATTGGTCTTCAAGCGCTGGCATTTTTTCAAATACCCTTTATTTTTCAGCTAATTGCCAATCTTTTTGGGCAGACCTTATAAACATTTGCAAGAATAATGTGATGGTTAGTTGCCCTCCCCCTAAAGAGTTATCAGGTTTAGACTCACACCTGACCCAGATTTGCAGAACGTTCACGCAACGGAGATCAGCAACTAAAGTTGCCGTGCTGTGTTGCGTGAAACGGAGAGAGCAGACCACCATATCTACTGAGATTTGTTCCTGTTTTCCTCATCCTGCACCGTCGCACTTTGGGCTGCCATGCGCCAACCCACACACCCTTGAACCATGTTGTGCATTCCGTAAGAAATCTTTTTTGTACTGGGAGGGGAACATTGCAGTTCAAAAACTATCCTTGCTTTGTATGTATGCTGTACAATGCATAACACATGCAAAGAAGGAAAACTGAGGAGTAATTAAACATTTCTTCTTGTTGCGCGTGTTTCAAAGCGGAGTAAGATTTTGGCACAAACCTCTATCTACAGAGGTTTGTAGATATGGATTTACATCGAAATCCAAGGTGGTTGCATGGGAATGTCCATGTACCACCCATGGAATTCCCCTTGACAAAAAGTATTGAAGAGCAGCATATAGGGCAGCTTTGCTACTTTGGTAAATTATCCAATTCAATGATTTGTGTTGGATAGTAAACATCTGCTTAGCACATTGTGTCAGGTTTGTGTAACAAACGTTTTGCAAACCCAGCACAAAGCAATAGTAAAACTGGTCCCCGGTGTCTCCACTTGTTTCTGCACATATTATTTACGCTAAAAGTGGGGGGAATTTGTATGCAGAAAACCTCCTTGATAGGCAAAAGACATGGGGAGAAGGGCCTTGTTCTTCTGGTACTCACGTTACTGCCCATTCCAGGCATTCAAACTTGGAATTGCTTGGTATTGGAGTGGGTATACTAGCTGGAAATGGTCATTTCAAACCTAGTATACCCAGGTCACTTGATCTATGCAACTTAAAATGGGGATCTACGTCTCAAGGACGCCCTTGGGATGTAATGAACAAAAGTTCAACAAGCATTTCCAATGCAATAGGTCTCGCATTTGGGAGAGTTTGAGCTATTGGCATTGTAAAGGACAATGCCTTTCATTTCCGTAAACAAGTACGTATAGTAGTTGCTTACGAGAAGCAAGGCTGATAGTAACTGTACCTCTTTTACTGCCAGCCTTGCTTCTTGTAAGTAGTGCCATTGAGTTTCCACAAGTATAAAACATACACATTTTGTTGACAGATATCTGAATGTTTGGTAATAGTTTCTCACTTACAAAAGTACAGATGAGCAAGAGAGGTCTATGATGGGATTAAAAGAGGTGGATTTGGGGTTAAAAGAAGAAAGGAGGGAAGAGCGCTTTCCAGCAAAATGACAGAGAAAGAAGGTATGAGAGGGATGGCCTGTGGTCTAGGACACCTGTAGCAGTTTCATGAAATTAAAATTATATTTATATAGCGCATAAACTACCCTGAGGCCTCGCAGCGCTAGTGGCTAGAATCAGAGAGCAACAGGGCAGGAGCTAGCAGGTGATTCCAAACAAATGAGTTTTTAAAAGCTTTCTAAATGCTAACAGATTACTGTTCTTTCTAAGGATGAGGGGAAGGGAGTTCCAAATTTTTGCAGCATTGAAAGAGAACAGGCGGCCGTCCCAACGAGCTTTGTTTATCTTATTGGAGGTGGCCAGGTGTAGAGAGCTGGAGCGCAAGGCTCTGTGAGGGAGATAGGGAGTAACTGGAGAATGCAGTAAGGCTGGACCAGTCCTCCACATAACCTTCGGAGTCAGACACATGGCATTAAACTGTCTCCTAGCTGCAATAGGAAGCCAATGCAGTTTCTTCAGGGCAGGTTTGGCATACTGCCAGCGAGGTATTTGATAGAGTAGTCGGGCTGCGCAGTTCTTAGTGACCTGAAGCTTATTAATTGCAGCCTGGGGGGCTCCCAGATAGAGGGCATTACCGTAGTCCAGGCGAGAGAGTATCAATGCCTGGACCATGATTCTCCTCACCTGAAACGGCAGCAGAGGGAGAATCTTCTGGAGCATTCTCATCAGGCCATAACAGGTGGATGAAGTTTTAGTGGCTTGGAAAGAAAAATCGAAGGAACTGTCCAGCCAAATTCCTAGGCTTTTTATCTGTGACTTGGGGTGGGGGGGAGGTCCCAGACAGGTTGGCCATAGGAGAACAAGAATGTTGGGCGATGGATTGCCAAGCAACATAATTTCTGTTTTTTCCCCATTTAGCCTAAGGCAGGAGAGTTCCATCCATCTGGCTACTACCTTTAAACAGGGACCCAGGGTGCTGGACGACCCCTCAGCTTGGTTTAATGAGATCACTATCTGGGTGTTGTCTGCATAGGTGACAATTGTAATGCCAAATGGATGGACTAACTCCGCCAGGGACCTCATGTAAACATTAAAAAGTGTGGGGCTCAGGGCAGAGCCCCGAGGAACCCCACAGATGAGTGGCTGCTTGGTGGAAATGGCGTCTCCCTCAAAGACCTGAAAGAAACGTTCATCAAGGAAGGAGGTGAGCCATGTCAGTGCTGCGCCCGACACTCCCATGCCACTGAGTCGGTGTAGTAAAATGGCATGGTTAACCGTTTCGAACGCAGCACTGAGATCTAATAATATAATGGCTGCCTTCCCTCCCCGGTCCAGTAGACTCCTAGCCTCCTCTGTCACTGCCAAAGGGGCTGTCTCAGTTCCATGTTGGGGACGGAAGCCCGTCTGAGAATTACACAAAGATTGTTGGACTCTAAATACTCGACTAAAGTGTTATTGATGTGTTTCTGAGCCAATCTGCTCATCCAGGGCAAAAGGGAGATTGGGCGGTAATTGCATAGATTGCCCTGATCCAAGTTGTTTTTTTTAAGAGGGCCCTAACCATTGCACATTTCCATGATGTAGGAACTACTCCCAAGGCAATTGAGGTGTTAAGGACTTCAAGGAGAACTGGGCGAATCGAATCAATAACTGAGGTGAGATGATGTGGAGGTGCTGGATCCATAGGGGAGCCTGAGGAGACCTTGGGAATTATTTTATCCAAAGAGACAGTGTCCAAAGGGGTGAATTGTTCCAGCATGCAGCTGGTCGGGACACTGGAACTAACTATTGCCATTGGATCTAGCTCAGAATTGTCAGAGGAAAAAGCGGCATAGATGGTTTGAATCTTCTGATAGAAGAACGTTGCTAAATTATTGCATCGTTCAAGTGCTCCTTCTGATGGCATTAATTCTTGAGGGGGAGTGATCAATGATTTGGCTATCTGAAAAATTTCCTTTGGTGAGTTGGCAGCTATATTAATTTTTGTTTCGTAGAAGATAGCCTGTGCAGCCTTAATTTCAGTTTTGTATAGCCTGATCGCTGTTCTATATTCTGCCTTCCTACACTGAGAGCGATCTTGTCTCCAGTTCCTCTCTAACATACGACACAATTGTTTTAGGTCTCTCAGTTTGGATGTAAACCATGGGGCTACCTTTTGTCTCTTTATACAATGTATGGGTTCCTTAGAAAGGACTAGATCGAGGGAATTTTGGATCCAGTGGTTAAAATTACTTCTGGCCGTGTTGGAGTTCGAAACCTTCATGGGTTTAAGGTCAGCGAGAGCAGATTCCCGTTGAGTAGAAGAGAGTTTCTGCCCCACTGTTTTTTAGGTTCTTGAACGGATGGGGATCTCCCAGTTACCCAAGTCAGGGGAATTAAATAGTGGTCTGTCCAGGGAAGTGGCACGGGTGTTTCAGTGGTCAGGGTTTCGATGTTACTATACACATGATCCAAGAGATGACCTTTATCATGTGTTGGAAAAAAACTTTTTTGTGCCAGATCAATCGCCTGAAGACTCAGCCGAAGAATATTGGCTGAGATGTCAAGAGAGTTATCTAAGTGTAGGTTTACATCGCCTAATACAGTGAAGTTCGCCAAAGTAAGCGCTAATGTAGCAGCTAGGACAGCAAGGTTCGTGATAAATTGACCTAAAGCTCCTGGCGGTCGGTAAATTAAAAGGCCAGAGGGTATTTATCGGGGAAAATTCTAGCGAAAAAGACATACCTTCACAGTCTGAGAGTGTAGTAGGGTTATTACGACACTGATATAGGTCTTTGTAAATAATGGCTAGACCGCCGCCTCTACCAGTAGTACGATCAGCTCTCTTTATTGTGTAGCCTTGGGGGACTGCCCACACAACGGCCGGGTTGGCTTCCGATTGGAGCCATGCCTCGGTTAAAAAGAGTACATCTGGCTTGAGTTCTTCTATTAGTAGAGCTATCTCAGTACAGTGTTTAGGTAATGATCTACAATTAGGAAGAAACATCTTCCACTGATTGACATTAGAGTGTCTACCGATAGAACTGGGTGACAGCTTCCAATTACAGTGTGTACAGTGGGTTATAGCAATAAGGCGCATAGAATGTAAACATTTCGAATTAACAAGAGGACGTAACTCCAATAGGCGTGAAGAGTCATAGGTGTGTAAGCTTCCGGTCCCCGGACCAGGGATTACGGCCCCTGGACCTGGCTGGGCACAGACTGGCACAGACTGGCTTCCCTTAGGCGCGGCTGCGGCGCGCCCGCTGCGTGTGTTCGCTGCGCGACGGTGTCATGTGCCTTGATGTAGATTGGGTTCTTAGAAAAGCTGGAGCCTCACCCTGCCAAGATGGCCACCCGCTAATGGCACTATCAGAAAGTGCTGTGTACTGTGATCTCCCACCACACAATCAGCACCAATTAGCTGCGGTGGACCGGGGAGTCAGCGCGCGATTAGGAAATGCCCAAGTTCAATTTTAAAAAGGTGAGTAACAGATAACAAGTAACAAGTTAAAAACAATAGCAGCAGTATGGTAGTTGCCTCTGTAGCACTAGCGCAGCAATGACCTGAGAAACTCAGATTCTAGATCCTGCGTGTCGGCGCTCTGAGGCTCTAAATACTCCGGGTTCCTAGAAAAGCTGGAGCGTCACCCTGCCAAGATGGCCTCCCGCTAATGGCACCACCAGGAAGTGCTGTGTACTGTGATCTCCCTCCACACAATCAGCACCAATTAGCTGCGGTGGACCGGGGAGTCAGCGCGCGATTAGGAAATGCCCATATGTGATAATTATCTCATTCCTGCGACATTTCTATGGCAAACAATTGCATTATATCTACATGGCATTCTGTGATCCCTATAAAACATCAGTCTCTGGTTTTTTTATACTCTCGAATTGTCATGCACCCAGTCACCGATTATAAAGAAAAGACTCAGAACTCGACTATTATAAGTGATTACTGTTCAGTACTGACATCACAATGCCTACTGCTAAAGCCAGCATGTCAGGTCATGGAGCACAACTGAAGCAGTTGTTTATAGCATTTAACATTGAACACTGCTTTTTTTCCCTTTTGGTTCATTTTAAAAGCTTACAAGGACAAGCATGGAAATTATTTTTATTTTTTGCACTCCCTAGATAAAAACTGGAATCTTTCTGCATATTTCAACACATCCTGAGCTACTGCAGCTTTTTAATAAAATAAAAAATAAAACTGATTTGTATTGAACTGTTTCTAATATCTGTTTGCCCCAAATATGTAAGTTTTTTTTATGTGTTTGAATCTGCACTAGAGGTTTTTTTTATTCTTTGCACTTGCAAACAGGCTTGCTTTTTCATATGAAATAGCTATGCACCAATGTTTTAACTGGTTGTGGGAAAGTTGAGGGAGTGACCATCTAATTTACGGGTTAATGTTACCCCTGGCGTACATATATTACAGGATATTCAAAGTCACCTTGGAGTTCCATGACCTTAAAAAGGAACTTGGCCTCCTGCCTCATTCCTCTCTATGATTTTGGAGTTCCTCAGAAACTTGCGATATTCTTATAATGTAGAGCAGGGTGTAATATATCTCTTATTTTATTTTTTTAACAGATTTTATTGGTGTTTAGCATCCAGCAATATTCAGACACATTTTCATCCAAGCATTAAATATCCACAAATCCCAACATAGAGTCTGTCCCATTAGGTTCTTACGTCTCCCCTCCAACTCTCTGCTTATCCTATGACTCTTTGCTATATTATGCAGTGCTTGCTGTACTGGATTCTCAGCAATGTTAACAACCTAACAGTACCCCCTCTACTATCCCCCCACCGCCCCCCTCCCCTGCTGCTGCCGACCACCCTGCCAGTGAGATAAATAACGGTGATGGATCAAGCCCTGATCTTTGGACTGGGTAAGAGTGGTCTGTTTAACTCAGACACTCTGTTCATCACCACCCACTTTTCTAAATCGACCACCCTGCCACGTCAACTCCTTCTACGTACATGGTCTGGGTCTCATTCATACTCGTCAAATCCTTGTGCCTTGTTCATAGAGCTTGCCTTGTATGTGGAGGCTAGGGTGCCATGGTCCAGTTATCTCTCCCCCTCAACCCTTTCTTGGTCCAATCTCCCTGGGCTAGCCAGTTGAGAACCAGCCTGTGGCGTGCTAGGTGCCGACTCCTGGTCCTCATTCTGCAGATCATATACCAACACCCCCCCAGGCCTGCGCCCTCTCCAATCGCCCTATACCTCTTTTTGCTTTCCAAAGCAAAATTCTATGTTCACAGCTTGCCCACTTCGCTAGTTCCCTTTTCCAATTGCTAACCCCCGGACCTGCCGGGGCCTTCCACTTGCTGGTGAGTTCACGTTTCGCCAGAATGTATGGAACCTGGCTGTGACCTTTGTTTTAGCGGAGTGGGGGAATAGGTTTAGCAGTACATGACCAGGGGTGCATGGTATCTCCTTCTCAGTGACGCGCACTGTCTCCTGAACCACCTCCTGCCAATATCCCTCTATCCTCGGGCAACTCCACAGCATGTGAAGATAACTAGCCCCTACCTCCGGGCATCGGGGGCAACTCGCATCCTCCCGACCAAAATAGCGGTTAATCCTGTCAGGGGTAATAAATGCCCTATGAAGAGTATAAAAGCGAATTAATTGGAATCGTGCGTTGCGGGATACCTTGGTGGCTCGAAGCAGCGTATTGTCCCAATCCTTATCCGCTATGGGGCTTCCAATGTCCGCCTCCATTTTATCTTTCAGGCTCCCTAGCGGCCCCGTGGAATCCCATCTAATGGCTCTATAAAGACATGAGACCGCTTTAATGACACCTCCTGCTAGACTTATGTATTCGCATGTAGAATGTGTAGGTGGTTCTAGTGTCCCACGACCCCAATGTCTACTCATGGCCCCAGTGACTGCCCCATATAGCAGAAAATGCCCCTGTGGAATATCCCAATTGGCTTGGAAGGCCTCAAATGTGAGAAGTTCCCCATCGCCGTATAAATCTCCTACCTTAGTGACCCTCGCGTGTGTCCACTCCTCCAACCCCCTCCACTGACCCCCATCCACTGACCCCCATGCGGCAGCGCCTCCTATAATATAATAATAGACTTCTCTGGGGAGTAAGGTTGTTTGGTTTTGGTTTTCTGAATACACCTGATCCAGCAATTTCTTATTACCCTATGCTCTGAAGTGTTTAGTGTGCGTTGTTTAATGGTACCCATGAGTGTACTCAGGACAGCTGCTCTACTCGGGGTGAACGGGGACGTCCCCCTGCCTGGATCTAGACTTCCTACCACCCACTGTGTGAAGCTTTGGAGCTGACCCACCTGATAATAATTCTCCATATCCAGCACCGCAAGCCCCCCTCTGCCCGTGCCCTGCGCAGCGTAGCCAACGCCACTCTGTGCCTGCTGGGACCCCAGATAAAAGCGGCCAGTAGAGAGTCGAGGGATCAGAACCACGCCTTGGGGATCCATACTGGGAGCGTGGTAAAAAAATATAGCAATCGAGGTAAGGCCACCATTTTCAGCAAGGATATTCGCCCCGCCACTGACAGGGGCAACGTCCCCCAGAACGCCATACTGCCTTTGAGTGATCGGAGAGCCCCCCCCTATATTTCTTTCCAGAACATCAGAGAGATCATGATACACTCTAACTCCCAGGTATCTAAAACAGCGTGGTTCACACTGGAGGTCTCCCAGGTCCACAGGCGGCAGGGCCTCCTCGGCTATCGGGAAGAGTCGTGACTTTTGCCAGTTGAGGCAGAGCCCAGAAAGCGTTCCAAACTTGTCCATCATATACCGGGCTCCCCCCAAAGCTGTGACTGCATCCTTCAGGAAAAGTAGCAAATGCAATGCAAGATGGTGCGTTTGCTCTGCTAGCCGAATGCCCTCGTACGGCATCCCTGATCTTGCCACACACGCAAGTGGTTCTATCGCCAGCGCGAGTAACAGGGGAGGAGGGGACACCCCTGCCGTGTACCCCT
This sequence comes from Lissotriton vulgaris, assembly GCF_964263255.1. Lineage (NCBI taxonomy): Eukaryota > Metazoa > Chordata > Amphibia > Caudata > Salamandridae > Lissotriton > Lissotriton vulgaris. Next base: position 1,315,073,767 of record NC_141689.1, read on the forward strand.
CTCTACACTGTACTGCAGAGAGATGGTGTGGTCCGTCCGTACCCGCGCCACTGGATCCATATTTTAACCCATTGGATGAAGCCCTGCCCCAACCCCATCTTTGCTAGAACTGCATATAAATATTCCCACTCAAGGCTGTCGAATGCTTTCTCGATATCAATGGCAAAGATCACCTGTGCCTCTACCGCGCCCTGCTGTAACACTGCAAACAGCCTCCTGATGTTCAGGGTGGTGTTTCTGCTAGGGATGAACCCCGCTTGGTCGGAATGTACCAAAGAGGTCATGTGTGGCTTGGTGAGCAAAAAAACGATGGATTAAACCCAGATCTGTGACTGGGGGTGAATGTTTTGCCATTGTTCAACATTCCGTCCATCATCTTGTTTGTTTTGCTGTTCACCCTATGTGGGAAGGGTATGCCCAGACGTGGGTCCCTTGCTCACTACACCACTGGAGGCAAGCTATCCTGGATGAAGACGGCTGATAGCCAGAAACCGGCCCTAGGATGCTTGATTCCGGTCCAGGGAAGACATGGCTTGGCAGTTCAGGCTAGACTGTTCCCATGAGGCACAGGGTCAAGACTGATTTGCATGTGGCCATGTCTGAACTGGGGTGGCTTGGTGAGCAAAATAACAATGGATTAAACCCAGATCTGTGACTGGGGGTGAATGTTTTGCCATTGTGCAACATTCCGTCCATCATCTTGTTTGTTTAGCAGCCTCGTAGCCAATATCTTACTGAGAATTTTAAAATCGAGGTTTAGCATCGATAGCGGTCCGTACACTGAGCACTCAGCTGGGTTCTTGTTAGGCTTACACAGGGGAACCATTACTGCCTCCCTCGTTGTGGGTGGGAACTTCCTGCTCTTCCATGTAGACATGTATAATTCCACTAGCCTGGGAGCCAGCTCTACCAGGTATGTGGCATAGAACACCTGGGGTAGTCTGTCTGTGCCCGGAGTCTTACCCCGTGCCATAGCTTTGACTGCCCCCCTGATATCCCGTTCTGTAATCGCTGCTCCTAGTAACTCCGCTTCCTCCACCGCTAGGGTATGGAGCGGAAGGGGTGTCAAGTAGTCTGCTATTCTGCCCATGTCGCGGTTGCCAGTGCTTTTATATAAGCGGGCGCAGTACTCCCTGAACCTGCCACTAATCTCCTCCTGCGTATGTAAAGGACGTCCTCCCTGGTCATGTATCGTCAGTATAGTACTGCCCCGTCTGGACGGGTCAGCGAGCCATGCCAGCAATCTCTCTGCTTTGTACCGCTCATCATGCGTCCTATTCATGTATTTCTGGAAATCAAAGCATCATAGATGCTCTACTTGCACTGCCACCTCCTCCTTAGCCTCCAGGAGTTCCTGCCTCAATTCCGGGTGCTCCGGCCGTCTCTTCTCTAATGTCCTGAGTCCCCATCCGCTTTCTCCAAGTCTGCGGAAAGTGTCTTACGGACCCCAATAGATGTAGCCATGCAGCTCCCCCTGATCATAGCCTTGAAGGCCTCCCATTCCGTGATTCTAGAGTCAGTGGTGCCCGCATTGTCAGCAAAATATTGTATGATGTGTTCCCTAGTATCTTGTTCAAAGACCTGATCTTCAAGTGCTTCCGGTTTGAGGCGCCATGTAGGGATGGGCTGCAAAATCCTACCCCCCTGTATCGGAGCATGAGTGGGTTATGGTACAAGACCGTCCTAGTTAGGTACTCTGTCCCCCGCAGCTGGGTGGAGAGGCCCAGTGTGCTCAGAAAGGTGTCTAAACGGACGTGTAAATCGTGAGTGTGGGATAAGTGCGAGTAGTCCCTATCTGTCGGGTGTGCCCTGCGCCACACCTCCACAAGCCCCCAACGAGCCTGCCAATCCCTAAAATCTCTAGCCACTACGTGTACTGGGGAGTGTCAAAGAGTGTGATCGGTCCATTTCAGGATCTGCAATACAATTAAAATCTCCCCCTACTAGAACTGCCCCTGTCATGTACGGTGCCAGAACCCCCGACAGCTGCTCCAGAAACCTAGCGTGATCCATATTCGGACCATATACATTGACCAGGGTAACATCCTGCCCGTCCAGCCTTCCGGAGACTAATTACATACATTCCCTCTGGATCAATTTTGTGCTCTATAGGGTGGAAGGGGACTCTCGCCGCACGCAAATCAGGACCCCCCCCGGGCAAATGCTGAGTATGAGTTGAGAACACCTGCCCTCTCCAGTGCCTACGCAGAGCCTCACTTTCCCTGTCCAGTGTTTGAGTTTCTTGGAGCATCGCTATCTGCACCCCTCTTCTATTGAGTTGTGAGAATATTTTATACCTTTTACTCATGGAGGGCATGCCCCTAACATTCCACGACATTATGCTATAGGTGGCCTGTGTCTGCTGCATGAGTGCACATGTTCACCCCATTGCATGTCCCAAGACCTAGTACCTCTTCGTGTAGCCTGCAGGCATCTCGTACAGAATGTCAGGTCGTGGCCTTTCCCCCGTCGACAGCAGCAGCCCTCCCCATGACCCAAAATACTAACCCCCTCCGAACACTACAAAAACCATCCCAACACCCCCTCCCCGGGACAAGTGAGAACAGCTCCCCCATCCAAACTGCACACTTAAGTGCTCAAACAAACAAAGTTCAGAGGTGGCGGTTAGGCCAAAGTCCACCGAGCGGTTCGCCGTTCTCTCCATCCCTCTGGATCCCCCCTACCCCCCCCCCCCCGGCTAACAGATCTGAGATAGGCATCAGGGTGCCCCCTCAAGTGAGAGGTAGCATTAGATTACCAACAGTATCCTTTTCTTGCCCCGAGCATAGTTCTGGAAATACTTGCGCGCGCGGCCTACCTCACATCAGGTCATCTGCTGATCTGGGAGTTACGTGCGGCAGGGTCTGGCTGGCATCCCCCACCGAACTCGAGCTGGCTTCTGAGTCCGAGTCCCTCTGGTCTTCCCGAGACTGCGATATCGGTTCCCGGGTGTCTGCTGCACTCAGTGTGGCCACCGCTGCGATAGCACTGGCCCTAGCTCGATTTGCCTCCTCCGCCGTCAGGTGGTTCTTGGAAGCTGTCCCCCTGTCAGGGGAGCGCGGCAAGACTTTATCCGTAGGACCGTTTCCTCCACGCTGCTGTCCTCGGGGATCTTGTTCCTCAATCCAACCCCATACGTTCTGGGGGGTGGTAATGAAGGTGGCTCCTCCATTATGCACGATGCGTAGCTTGGCTGGGAAAACCATAAAGTAGGACCCCCACATCTGGTGCAGTTTCCGTTTGACAGCCGTATAGGATGCTCTTTGTTGCTGTACCTCTCGTGAAAAGTCGGGAAATATCCGTACCACACTGTTATCTATTTTAAGCTGCCCTTTAAGACGCGCCTGCCCCGGCACATGGTCTCTATCCTTGTAGAACAAGAGACGGGCCACCACCGGCCTCGGTGGTCTGCCAGGGTGCGGGATCCGGGCCGGTACTCTGTGCGCCCGTTCCAGCGCAAAGAATGTAGACAACCCTTCCTCTGCCACTTTCGTGCGCAGCCAGCGCTCGAGGTACTCCACCATATTGTTCCCTTCGACCTTTGACTCGAATGTTATTCTGGCGGGCCCTATTTTCCGCATCCTCTGCCCGCTGCTCCAGAATCTGCACCCTTTTCTCTATGGCCGTGAGTTTGCTTGTCGTCGCCGCAACCGGCGGCCCCAAGCTCTCTATCTCTGCTTCCGTGGTGTAACACGATCAGCCAGCTTTCTATGGTCCGCTCGAAGGAAGCCCAAATCTTCCCTGAGAGTGTCAATCTTAGTTTCCATCGCCAGTCGTGAGCGTTCTATGGCCTGCAGAATGTCCTGGAGGGAGAGGTCGCCCTGGGGCATCCCCCATCTTTCCTGGTCCCCGGGCGTGAATTAGAGTCTCCGTAATCCTTGTTTGCCCCCTCTTGTTGCTCGGCGTCCCGCCTCTTGGTAGTCCGGCCCATGGTGACCGCAAGGTCAGCAATCTGTACTCCCAGCATGAGCTAGAACAGGATAAAGGTGAATGCAGTCCCACCTGTCTTCTCTGCCAGGCGAGCAGGGGCCCGCCACCCCCAGGCACCCCCGCCAATATGCAGTATTCAAGACAATGAAGGCGGCGCCCTGGGCACTTCGTCGCTATCTCTTCAGAGCTGTGGACTCTCCACTTCACCTTGCAGGTGCCTCTCTTCACCGGTTTGCCTTCTCTCCTCCCCCGTCCGCCCAGGAGCACCCCGGGACACCCGTCCCCCACCGCCGCACTCCACTGTGAATCCTCCCTCGGCCTCCACAATTGTTGGTACTGGCGTCCCCCGCAGCGCTGCTCTCTATGTTTTGCCCCCACCGCTGGCTGCTCAAGGGCCACGCAAGGTAGTCCGCAATCAGGCTCACTGCCCTGTGTGCGCCTCTATCCCTCAGACGCCGCTGCTGCCGTGACGGTCCACCCGAAGGCCTCACCTCTTCCCACTTTAGGGACTCACCGTAGTCTCCTGGCACTTGCCCCTCGCGCTTTTCCGGCTGCCGCTGCAGGGCCCCGTGCCCTCTTTCCCGCAGCGCTGCCTCCTCTTCCTGCAGGCCGCACAACTGTCTGCCCTCCCCCCTAAACTCTCTACCATGAGAAGGGGAGCAACTGCCTACTCACGCACCAGGTCGTGTCAGCCACATCAGGGATCCAAATCTCTGCCGCCGCCGGCGTCCTCCAGGCCCCGCTCCCGTGTGGGGGCACTCACCAGGGTCCTCCGCAGCTCCTCCCCGCACTGCCTCCTTACCAGCAATATATCTAGCTCTTGTCGCCGCCGCTGACACTCGTCCCGCACCCAGGGCAGGAACGCAGGGTTATCGCCTGGCAGGTCAGCTCCCTTGCACATCCGGAGGCATTAGAACAGCACGGCCGCCATTTTATGTAGCCCGCGGACGCCAATCACCGGGCCCACCGAGATTCTTCCAGACGCAACCTCCTCCCCAGTGGCAGTCCCGGTCTCCACCTCTTCCCTGGGTACTGCTCCAGCCTCCGTGTCTAGTGCCGGACTGCCCCCAAGCAGGCACACAGCTCCTCCGCACCTCAAATGCCGGTATTGCCGCCATCTTGTGCAGCCCGCGGCCTTGTCGGCTGATCCGTCCAAAGCTTTCAGGAGAGGGCTACCAATCCCTCGCAACCAGCGCCCCGGATGCCTCTATGTTTCCGACCCCCCCCCAGGGTCGGTCTCCTCGTTCGGGGCTCCCCTGTAGCGGTCAGGATGGGGCCAGAGAGGGGATCACCGACGGGAGATCCGATTCAGGCTCTTGTCTCCATCGGCGTCAGGCCACGCCGTGGTAATATATCCCTTATATCTCGATTGATTATATCTCACAGATATTCATTGGCCTTGGGCCCAATGAAGGGTTGGGCCCCCTGTGCCCGTGGAGGCTCACATTAAGACCCTGAATAAGTATTATAACAGCCTGGCGAAAATGGATGGGGCAGGGATTCTGTGGAAGATCCGTACAGGGCATTGGAATTAAAATATCGGCTACACGTCTTGTATCTTGCATTTACTAATGTTTAGAGCAGGTGCTTGTGTGACACAATGTGTTGCAAATGGAAGCCTGGATTGAATTACCCACAAAAATCGAGTTGTGCACCAAAAGCCGAATCAAGAGCAGCTGGCATGGCTTTGTGTCAGGTAGTGCCAAATCCATAATATAATATGCAAAGTGGATGTAACAGGGCAGAACAGTGAAAAAACCCTGAAAATACACCTAGAGCCAGATCAATCAAAGTCACTTAACGTAGTCTATGAAATCCTAGCACTAAATAAAAATAGGTTGATATAATAAGCTAAAAAAAATTCGAGTGATTTTCGCACAATACATATAATTTTGTAAAATGGACAATACTGTGTGAATCAGATTTGGCTTGTGTGAAAATAGCGGTATTTTAAATTATGTCACCAGCTTACGATGTGTTGTAAATATGCACAATTCTTTTGCCAGCGCTCTTCTTTGTTACACACTTGATAGCAATCACTAGGCAGTTCTGGAAAGCTTGGAATCTTCGAAAAGAATAGGTGTCTTCAGGTTGTTTAGTGTGTGGAAGAGCCTTAGTTTATCGCTGCTGGTGTCTATAATCCGCCAGAGGGTTTTGTTCTCTGGCTTCCAGATTTCCAGCCTGGCCTTTTTACTACAAATTATTGTTATTTGGTTCATTAGTCCAATTCAGTAGCATGGCAACAAACCAAGATCTTTCAGTTTGCTTTTGGCGGTCAGTCAAAAGGTCATGAATGGAAGAATAGTGCCTTGATGAGATTAAGTGAAATGGCATCCGTATCTCAACTTTCTTTCTGTGTTGATCTAGTCCAAATGATCTTTGGGCATTAACACCCACACATTGTGGAGCTGGGTTAGTACTGGCTCCCTAGTGCATCGAGTGAGTGTAGCGAGTGAGTCCGACAGCCTCCAGGAAGATTTGATGTAATGGAAATTAAATGTGTCTACAAAAAAATTATATATGTTCACACAGGGCTGTTTGCCAGGCTGATGATCCTGCTGTCCATCCACCCCTAAAAACAGCCTCCTTGGGCTTAGTCTACCTGGGGTATGCAGTGTGTCATATGGCCAGTCCAGCCCTGAAGACCCTGTGCTGAGTCACCAGCACTAATGCCAAGTAGACGTAACAAGCATTTGCAATGCAATAGGTCTCACATTAGGAAAGTTTGAGCTATTGGTTTTGTAAATGACACATTTTTTATTTATGTGTCAGTTTTGAAAATAGCGAAATTAATAGCTTTGTCATTTACAATGCCAATACTTTTGCAAATGTGACACCTATAGCATTTGTAATGCAACATGTTTTGTATTTACGTGACTTAGATGTATTGATATTACAAATAACAATGGCTTTTAATTTTTTTATATAATGAATACTTAAATAAAAGTTATTGTAATTTATAATGGCAATAGCTTAAACTTTAGTAAATAACTTTTGTGAAGATTATGTTCAGTGTATTTTATTGTGGCGAAAATCCAAGAACAGAAGTGAAATATTAACATATTTTTGTGACATTTGTAATAAAGCTTGAAACATTGAGAGAACATATTTGAACCAGTTGTTGTTGAATAGTTGCACAGATTGATGCTGTGGTGGCGCTGAGTGATGTTGTGGTGGCGACGAGTGATGTTGTGGTGGCGACGAGTGATGTTGTGGTGGCGACGAGTGATGTTGTGGGGGCGACGAGTGATGTTGTGGGGGCGACGAGTGATGTTGTGGCGTTCAGTGATACTGTAGTAGCACATAGTGATGTTGTGGTGCCCCTGAGTGATGTTGTGGTGCCCCTGAGTGATGCTGTGGTGCCCCTGAGTGATGCTGTGGTGGTGCGATAGATAGATATACTGCGGGCGATAGATAGCTAGAGGGAGGACGAAAGATAGATAGAGTGAGGGCGATAGATAGATAGATAGATAGATAGATAGATAGATAGATAGATAGATAGATAGATAGATAAATAGAGTGAGGGCAATAGATAGAATGATGGCGATAGATAGAGAGGGCGATAGACAGATAGAGTGAGGGGCGATAGATAGATAGAGTGAGGGCGATAGATAGACAGATAGAGTGAGGGCGATAGAGTGAGGGAGATAAACAGATAGATAGAGTGAGGGCGATAGATAGAGTGAGGGCGATAGACAGATAGAGTGAGGGGCGATAGATAGATAGAGTGAGGGCGATAGATAGGCAGATAGAGTGAGGGCGATAGAGTGAGGGCGATAGATAGAGAGATAGATAGAGTGAGGGCGATAGATAGCTAGGTAGATTGATAGAGTAAGGGCGATAGATAGATGGAGTGAGGGCGATAGATAAAGGGCAATAGATAAAGGGCGATAGATAGAGGGCGATAGATAGAGTGAGGGGATAGATAGATAAATAGAGTGAGGGCGATAGATAGATAGATTGAGGGCGATAGATAGATGTGTGTGGTTGTGTGTGTGTGGTTGTGTGTGTGGTTGTATCTGTGGTTGGAGGTGTGGTTCAGCACAGGAGAAGAAAACAGGGAGTTAAAGAAGGAGGTGGGTGGAAGAGATCGGCATATCAGCACAGGTGAAGAAAACATGGAGTTAAAGAAGGAGGTGGGGTGGAAGAGAGCAGCAGTTCAGCACAGGAGAAGAGAACAGGGAGTTAAGGAAGGAAGCGGGTGGAAGAGAACAGCAGATCAGCACAAGAGAAGAGAACCGGGAGTTATAGAAGGAGGCTCAATTAATCAATCAGGAGTTTGTTAAAGCGCGACTACTCACCCGTAAGGGTCTCAAGGCGCTAGGGGTTGGGGGGGGGGGGGGGGGTGCAGGTTCCATTCCATCAAGGAGGGGGTTTGTCGAAGAGCCAGGTTTTGAGGTTTCTTGCGAAGATGGGGAGCGATGTTGTCTGTCTGAGGTGGAGCGGAAGGGCGTTCCATGCTTTTGCCGCGAGGAAGGAGAAGGAGCGGCCTCCCGATCTGGTCTTTCTGGTGCGGGGGACCACGGCGTAGGAAAGCTGGGCTGATCGTAGGGTCCTTTGGGGTGCATGGAATTTAAGTCGGCTGTTCCATGTATGCTGGTCCGGTGCCGTGGAGGGCCTTGTGTGCGTGGGTGAGCATCTTAAAGGTTTATTCTCGCCTCGACGGGGAGCCAGTGGAGTGTGCGCAGGTGCTGGGAGATGTGGCAGTGTTTTGGCAGGTTGAGGACCAGTCTTGCGGCGGCGTTCTGGATGTTCTGTAGCTTGCGGATGAGGTTTTTGTTTATTCCGGCGTAGAGTGCGTTGCCGTAGTCGAGTCTGCTGGTGACCAGGGCGTGAGTGACTGTCTTTCGGTGTTCGAGGGGGATCCATTTGAAGGTCTTACGAAGGAGGCGGAGGGTGTGGAAGCAGGTAGATGAGACAGAGTTGATCTGGCGGTCCATTTTGAGCTCGGAATCCAGTATGATTCCCAGGTTGCGTGCGTGGTCTGTGGGGGTTGGCGGGTTTCCGAGGGCCGTGGGCCACCAGGTGTCGCTCCAGGCATCGGGGTTTGGGCCCATGATGAGTACTTCTGTTTTGTTGGTGTTTATTTGTAGGCAGCTGTTTTTCATCCATTTGGCGACGGCTTCCATGCCTTCTCGAAAGTTGCGTCTGGCGGTGTTGGGCTCGTTGGATAGGGAGAGGATGAGCTGGGTGTCGTCTGCATATGACACAATGTTGAGTCCGTAGGTTCTGACGATGGGGGCAAGTGGAGCCATGTAGACGTTGAAGAGCGTCGGGTTGAGGGAGGAGCCCTGCGGGACTCCACAGGTGGTAGGTGTGGGGTCAGAGAGGAAAGGGGGGAGTCTGACCCGCTGCGTCCTGCCGGAGAGGAAGGAGCAGATCCAGTCGAGGGCCTTCTCCTGGATTCCTGCATCGTAGAGTCTGCGTATTAGGGTGCTGTGGGAGACTGTGTCGAACGCCGCTGATAGGTCGAGGAGGATGAGGGCTATTGTTTCTCCTTTGTCCAGTAAGGTGCGGATGTCGTCTGTTGAGGCGAGGAGGGCGGTTTCCGTACTGTGTTTTTTTCTGAAGCCGGATTGGGAGGAGTCGAAAATGTTGTGTTCTTCAATGAATGTGGCGAGTTGGCTGTTGATGGCTTTCTCGATGACTTTCGCTGGGAACGGGAGCAGGGAGATGGGTCTGTAGTTTTTGAGGTCGGTGGGGACCGCTGAGGGTTTCTTTAGGAGGGGGTTGACCTTGGCGTGTTTCCAGTCGTCGGGGAACGAGGCGGTCGCCAGGGAGCGGTTGATGGTTTGGCGGAGCATGGGTGCGATGGTGTTGGCGGCTCTGTTGAAGATGTGGTGGGGGCAGGGGTCCGTGGGGGCCCCTGAGTGGATTGACTTCATTGTCTTCAGTGTGTCTTCGGTGGTGAGGGCTGTCCAGTCATCAATCGCTGGTTTCCGGGTGTCAGGGGTGGTTGGTGAGGGTTCAGTGTGTTGGTTGTCTTCGTCGAAGTTGTCGTAGATGCTCTTGATTTTGTAGTGGAAAAAGATGCTGAGTTTGTCGCAGAGGTCTTGTGAGGGAGGGATGTCGGTAGACTCGCTGGTGGGTTGGGCGAACTCCTTGATGATGCTGAAGAGTTCCTTGCTGTTGTGTGCGTGGGTGGAGATTCTGTCTTCAATCGCTTTTTTCCTCGTTTCTCTGATGAGTTGATGGTGGGCGTTGGTGGCGGCTCTGAAGTTGTTGTGGGCTTCTGTGGATTTGGTGTTTCTCCAGGCCTTTTCGAGGCAGCGGCATGTGCGCCTGGACTCTCGAAGTTCGGTGGTAAACCATCTGGCTTTCTTGGCACAGGTATTGTTGTTTTTCTTGAGGGGGGCTATGGTGTTGGTGCTGTCCGAGATCCATCTATGCAGGGTTCGGGCTGCGGTGTTGGGGTCGTTTTCCGCGATGGTTGGGGTGGAGTTGTTGAGTGAGGAGGTGAGCTGGTCATCGGTGATTTTGGTCCAGTTTCTTTGTGGAAGCAGGTACTGGTGTCTGTGGATGGTGGGTGTTCTGAAGGTGAAGTGGACGCAACGATGGTCGGTCCATGGGAGTTCGGTGGTGTGGCTGAAGGTGAGGGAGTTTCCTGTGGTGAAGAGGGGGTCGAGGGTGTGTCCTGCTGAGTGCGTGGGCTCGGTCACGATCTGGCGGAGTCCAATGTTGTGGAGGTTGTCCAGGAGGCATGTGGTGTTGGGGTCCAGTTGATTGTCGAGGTGGAAGTTGAGGTCTCCCAGCAGGGTGTAGTTGGTGGATGCGATGGCCTGCGGGCAGATAATGTCCGTGATGGAGTTGGGGAAGGGTCCGCGGGGTCCAGGGGGTCGGTAGATGAGGGTTCCTCGGAGGGCGGCGGTGGGGCTGGCTAGTATCTTGAAGTGAAGGTTTTCCATCAGTTCTGTGGACTCGTCAGGGAGTGGGCTCAGGCGGAGGCTGGATTTGTGGACGATGGCGATTCCTCCTCCTGGGTGGGTGGGGCGGTCCTTCCAGGAGATCTTGTATCCTTGGGGGATGGCGATGGCGCTGTCCAGTCCCGAGGTGGTGTTGGTCCAGGTTTCGGTGAAGAATGCTACATCTGGGGTGGTGCTGTCGAGGAGGTCCCAGATTTCTGTGGCGTGTTTGTGGAGGGATCGGACGTTGAGGAGGATGCATTGCAGGGTCTTCGGTTCGGTTGTGTTCTTGTGGGCGGGTTGTGCTGGATCCGTGATCTTGGAGGTGCTGCAGGTGTTCCGGCAGCGGTGACAGCTGAAGGGTCCATGGGTGTCGGCTGGTGATGCTAGCTTGCAGTTGTTGTTGCAGCCTGGGTTGAGTGCGTGGAGTGCTGCTGGGTCGTAGCGTTGGCGGGGCGGAGGTCCAGGGTTCCTGGTGCTGGTCGCGGACGGGCGCAGACATGCTTGCCTTTGACGCGCCTTCGGTGCACCAGAGGCGCGCCCGCAGCCGGCGGCCGCTGTGCGGCCGCGCAGTGGCCGCCATTAAGTAGGGGTCGGGGAGGGCTGGACAGCTGGGAGGCGGGAGCGGGGAGGGGAGCTGGATTGGGCCGGTCGCGCTGGGGGGGAGGGGCCGTGGGGGCAGCAGCGGCGGGGAAAGGTAAAGGTAGGAAAGAAGGGATAAAGAAAAAAGGGAAAATAAGCAGAAATAAGGCACAAAAGAGCAGAGATGCAGAAAAGAGCAGAAAGGTGAAAGATAGAAAGGGTAGAAAAACGAGTGAAAACGAGTGAAGGAGCAGAGGGAGAGAAAGGGAAAATGGGCAGAAATAAGGCACAAAAGAGCAGAGGTGCAGAAAGGTGAAAGATAGAAAGGGGAAAAAAACGAGTGAAAACGAGTGAAGGAGCAGAGGGAGAGAAAGGGAAAATGGGCAGAAATAAGGCGCAAAAGAGCAGAGGTGCAGAAAGGTGAAAGATAGAAAGGGGAGAAAAACGAGTGAAGGAGCAGAAAGAAAGAAAGGAGACAGAGGTCCACTGGACCACCAGGGATGAGGCGCAGGGAAACCTGCGGGTGGAGGAGGGCCTCGATCACCAACACTCAAGAGTGCAGGGGCAGGGGAACCTCACTGAATGGTGGAGCTGCGAGGGTGGGAGAGCAATTTCACTGACAATGAGTCAGTGGTCTTGCTCGCCTGTCCCCGCAGTGGCCGCCATTAAGTAGGGGTCGGGGAGGGCTGGACAGCTGGGAGGCGGGAGCGGGGAGGGGAGCTGGATTGGGCCGGTCGCGCGGGGGGGAGGGGCCGCGGGGCAGCAGCGGCGGGGAAAGGTAAAGGGAGGAAAGAAGGGATAAAGAAAAAAGCGAAAATAAGCAGAAATAAGGCACAAAAGAGCAGAGATGCAGAAAAGAGCAGAAAGGTGAAAGATAGAAAGGGTAGAAAAACGAGTGAAAACGAGTGAAGGAGCAGAGGGAGAGAAAGGGAAAATGGGCAGAAATAAGGCACAAAAGAGCAGAGGTGCAGAAAGATGAAAGATAGAAAGGGGAAGGAAACGAGTGAAGGAGCATAGGGAGAGAAAGGGAAAATGGGCAGAAATAAGGCGCAAAAGAGCAGAGGTGCAGAAAGGTGAAAGATAGAAAGGGTAAAAAAACGAGTGAAAACGAGTGAAGGAGCAGAGGGAGAGAAAGGGAAAATGGGCAGAAATAAGGCGCAAAAGAGCAGAGGTGCAGAAAGGTGAAAGATAGAAAGGGGAGAAAAACGAGTGAAGGAGCAGAAAGAAAAAGGAGACAGAGGTCCACTGGACCACCAGGGATGAGGCGCAGGGAAACCTGTGGGTCGAGGAGGGCCTCGATCACCAACACTCAAGAGTGTAGGGGCAGGGGCACCTCACTTAATGGTGGAGCTGAGAGGGTGGGAGAGCAATTTCACTGACAATGAGTGGTGGAAGAGAGCAGCAGATCAGCACAGGAGAAGAGAAGAGAACAGGGAGTTAGAGAAGGAGGCAGAGTGGAAGAGAGCCACAGATCAGCATGGGAGAACAGAAGAGAACAGGGTTGTTAGAGAAGGAGGTGGGTGGAAGAGAGGAGCAGATCAGCACCGCAGAAGAGAACAGGGAGTTAAAGAAGGAGGTGGGGTGGAAGAGAGCAGAAGATTAGCACAGTAGAAGAGAACAGGGAGTTAGATAAGGAGGCAAGGTGGAAGAGAGCAGCAGATCGGCACAGGAGAAGAGAACCGGGAGTCACAGAAGGAGGTGGTGGAAAAGAACAGCAGATCAGTACAGGAGCAGAGAACAGGGAGCTAGAGAAGGAGGCGGGGTGAAAGAACAGCAGATCAGCACCCGAGAAGAGAAAAAGCCCTGCCTTTGAAAACTAACAATAAATCCCCATAGCAAAGGAGCTGTACAGGGGCCTCCTGAAGGAGCTCTGGCCTCAAGCTCGATAAATTGCATGACTGCACAGAATAGAAAGTTAAAAGCCCACCTTGTCCATTATAAAAGGAGCCACACCATGAAGAAATACTTCATATTGAGGAGCAGTTAAGAATTCAATTTTTGTGAAGTTAACTTTTAAACCGCAATACAGACACTACACAATGTGAAAATATTTAAGAAAAGACACTCATTCAACAAATGCACCTTGTATGTCACAGCTACCTACACGGGCTGATGCCAGACGCTTTACTGTTAGCACAGGACCACTAACAAATAGATAAGTTAGCAGATCGAAGGTTATTCACTTTTCAAAAACATCGTACGGAAAGTGTGAAAATTGCAAAAAAATTGTGTTAGGCCTTCAGCATTACTAGAAAGCAGGGGCCATGCATCAGCAACATGTGGCAACTGTGGAAAAGAAATGTGTAGAGCACTCTTATTACATTACGTCAGACCTCTGTCTGACGTCTCCCGAGGCAAAGCTTAATGTATACAATGAAGTGATAGGAAACTACAGTGTGAGCGCTCTCGTCAGTACAAATAAGTTGGCACGCGGCACCTCGAAGAGTGCATCTCAAGTTTAGCACCTCCATTCTGATGGAAGCAGTCCTTGAAATGTACATGTAAAAGTGCAGGCACCCAGCATACCAGAGTACCTGTCTGTAAAGCAGAAGAGCAGGTACTCTAGTGATAGGTTTTGAAACCCAACTATGAGGTGCAAGTACTCTCCCCTCCGATTTAAAGAGGTGCGTGTACCGAGTACCTGACCATTTAAACCACTGGGTGGGAAATAATTCAACAGCGACGGCACAATACTCGATACCGCTTGTTCAGAGCCGGATACAAGATGTCAGTGCCAAGAAGTTTACAGAATATCTTCTAGTTTGCAGACAAAAGTTCGACTTCAAGCTGTACAGTGTGTGTACAGTTTAAGCAGGACAGAACAATCACAGGAATCCACTGCAGATGAAGGGGTGAGCTTTTGAAGACGAGCCAATATAGTAACAAACGTTGGTGTGCTCAGCAAAAGACTGAGTCTTTCGCGCTCAGTTATTACAGTAAACGGCATAGGTTTTAAATGTGTAAACAAAATTGTTAAAAGGCTCCCATGGATACATGATACAAACCCCTTAAATGTATGAGAGTTACAGCTAAATTGTATCAATTAAAGGCGCAACAAGTGTACGATTATAGCAGCAAATACACACAAACCTGGTGGGTACAGTTTGGGTTGTATGCATGATCTACAGATATAAGCAACCCGAACTGTGAAATTAGGGTAAACCATAGTGGCTTTCGTCAGCCCTGCTAACATGTGAGCACTCCAGTATATGCTAGCTAGAAGACTAAATTTGTTTTAACTAGAGATTCATGCTGGGCAGATAGGTGGAGGGAGCACAGTCGACCTGAGTTACAGATGAACGGGTGACAGCTTCCTGTTAACAAGTCAATGTGCTTGGAATGACTGGTATGTATCTGAAAATAGCATGAGTACTATCAAATGTAAAATGTTTCGTAGCAGTTTCTGTACAATTTACTACCCCCTACGGTACTTCTACGGTATCAAACGTATCAGAAAAGTCTCTGCATGAGAGTAACGTCATACAACGTAGAATAATATCGAGAAAGAGCACAATCGATTCGTAAAGTTGGAGGAGCAACGATGATAAACGTATGCGTTTGCAAAGCATGGGTCATCAAATTAGCGACCGATTTAAGACAAGAGGGGGAAGTGCACGGAACAGGAACAGGCACCCTCGGAAGCATCTAGTGAGTCGGGGGGCGGGGGAGCGGGAGGCATTCCTTTGTAGTCTGATGCGGGGGAGCCTTTGAAGTGATGCGAGGCACAAATGGTGTAAAGGTGGTGTGCAAGCTGCTTCCTTTCTAATCGGATGGGGGAGGGGGAGCAGGGGAGCGAGAGAGTGGGAGGGAACGAGCATATGGGGTGTGAGTGAGAAGTGAGGCCGAGCGGCGGGGGAGCAGTTTGGGGGTGCATTTCATTGACATCTGTTGCGAGGCTGATGGGTTTGACGTGCACGCACGTCTCACACGAGTGCATCACATGAACTGGACGTAATCCGCAGTTGGTAGAGATTTTGTTTTGCATACTATACACTCACCTATTAATCCCTGCGGGATATAATAGGCGAGACCTAATAATCCGTGCGGGATCTAATAGGCGAGACCTAAAAAGGAGACATTGTACTGAAACGCAAACAACCACTGCCTTCAAGGAAAGGATTGTGATGTTCCCCTGTAGTTCCATCATTGTTCAGGCTCAGTTTCCCGTCTTTTCCCACAGTAACCATTGAAAACTAAACAACCTTTAATGAACCAAGACACAGTCAGACTTTATAGAGACTCAACAGTACAAATAACAGTACAAAAAAACTGTGCTTTTGCCTCTAGTACACATTGTCGCTAGCAGCACGCCTGTTATGGCCGGATTTTCCGCTTAGATGAGATCAGCCCCCAGGGGCCTCTTATAACCCAGCCAAAACGTACTCACCTTCCCTCCTTAGAATATACTCACAATGGGTAGATATACAGAAATATATATAAATCACACCTAAGGATGGGGAATAACAATACACATGCATAGATTTTCTACAATATCTTATTCACATCGGTTGGTCTCGCGGCCACCCCGACCCAGACCGGTCTACCCTAGGGCAGATATTGCGCACAATCCGGTGCGACTACACATGGGCCTGCAGAACCCAATGCTCCCGTTTCCAAACGACCAACAATCCTGTCGATCTCCACGCTAGTTCGACCCCCTAGCGCTCTCACTTATTCAAGCCACAATCCTGTGGGTATCGGCACTGGTAGTCCTCCCCAGTGTTCTCACTAACGCCGTATATCAACGACGACCACATTCCTATGAACAGTTATCGGGACAAAGTCTCAGTTACCTACCCGGGGTAAAACTATAATAATAACTTTGAGTACTGTTTCCAAATTATACAGTGTACCTCCTATTCTTGGTATCAAAGGTCCACTCACTTCCTCTTTGTTCGATCACCATTTACCTGATCGGGATTTCACATCCGCTCACATAAACAATTCCTGACTAGAAGATGCATTTACCGAGATTGAACAGGAACACGAGGCACACGATAATTCTATAAGAATTAGGATATTTATTGACAATAAACACAAATCACATTACTATGCAACATAACTTCTGCAAAGAAAAGGTAAAGATTAAAGTGGGAAAAGGACGGAGGTCACCTGGTTAATATGAAGTCTGGACTCGGCAGTCATCTAGGTTCCCTTCTCGTCTCTGTGTCCTGGCTCGCCTTGCAGTCACACCCCAGCCGTCACAAGTACACGTCTGCACCGCTAGGCTCAACCTCGTCTGCTTCCCTCCAGGGCACCGGAACCTTGCTGGTTATTAGCTACCGTCTCTCTCTCTCTCTGTAGTAGTGCGCTCCGCGCTAATTCTCCTTCAGTCTTTCTCAGAGAGTTTCGATCTTAAATCTTTCTCGGACTTCAAAGATGGCGACTGTCCGCCATAAGATGATTAATGGCAGAGATGCTAACGGCTAGATGCCGCCTACGAACTAACCGACAAACTGACTAACACCTTCGCTAATATCAAAGCCCGTTCCTTCATGGAAATTCACGGCCAGTAACCTGCCGCCCACCAAATTCTTGTACCTCCCCGTACCAAGGACACTTTCCCAGCCGGCCGGCCTGAAGTTGTGTCTTCGGAGTGGAGAAAAATACATTCCTTCGATAAGGGTCAGCCTGAACCGGTTCTCTCCAAGCGAACAACAGCTTAAAACTAAAACACTACATTTGACCTAGAAAGCCTTCTCGGCTACCGGGCAGAAAGCAAAATGGAGTCTGTCTCGTTTAAGGCCTACGGAGCCCACAATATACATAGCTCCATAGAAAATAGCCCAGCATGTTAGCAAATGAGCAAATCATAACTAATACTTATATATCTATCCCCTAACTTAAATTCATAAGCCTTACTTTAAGGAAAATGGCACGAAAATGCCCTAATATATGTAAGACAGGGTCCCTGTCTATAGTCCTAATCCCTATGCTATGGGGGTGATAGGCTGGAGTCACTCTCCATCATTCTCCTTCTCCAAAGAGCCAGCAAAAAGGCAGCTATTACATTACACCCCTTGACTCCAGTCTATTAACCACAAACTAAATGGAGCTAACATCAGTAGAAGAATAATATGAAACAAAACTAACTGATCTACGACCCTTACTAAGTCTAAAAAATTGGAGCAGGGAAGGGATGCATTGAATAAAGCAACAAATAGCTATCAGGACACAAATAGCGACAATAACCCCCCCTAAAATCTGTCGTAAGGAATGCAGGTCAGGCAGCCAATTAAAAAACCAGTCAAAGAAACCCTGATCTATATGTTGTCTAATTTCTGCAGTCAAGTTGTGGAGTTTGTCAATATGGGATTGGATAGCTTTAGAATGGTCAGACAAATTAAAACAGCACAGACCTTCAAAATCAGAACATTCATGTCCATGTTTCAACAAAAGATAATCAATGGCGGCCCTGTTCTGCAAAATAGCCCTACGTTCACCTTGGGCGTCCAATAAGATCAGATAAAACAGTAGATGTTTGGTTAATGGACTTAACCATCCAGCAGGCCATTTTGCCGATTGTTTTGGCATTATAAACGGCCAATGCAGGCACTCCAATAATAGAAAAAGCTAAACCAAGATATTCCGATCTGGAATAGAGATGAACAGAGGAATCACAATCTTCATGCAATGACATAGAATCACGTACAATACAGGAATGTGAAGTAGGATGTGAGGAAAACATTAGCAAACTCAATCTAGTGATGGCACATGGGCCATCAGAAATATTCGCAGGAATATAGGGCCAAGATGAATTCCCACAGGAAAAGAGCCATCCAGCTGGCAATAGCATTGAACGATAATGGCTAGTGGCTACTAATAAACGTTTACAGGTCATATTATTTTTAACTGAAAGACATGAATTCGGAAGTCTCTTTGAACATAACAAACGTTGATGAGCTGAAAAGGAAGTAGCGGCTTGGAGCTTCAGCTTCAAGCACTCAGTAATAGCTTTAGGGTCACAAGTCATGATGAAACATAGGTCTCCAGGGGTAATATTAAAAGTAGTAATGCAGGAATGAATAGGGACATCAAGGTCTGGAAGAGCAGTACATGAGGGACAAAATTCATGGGCCGCAAAGTCGCCCAGAATAACATTAGGTCGGGCATTAGATATATTAAAAATATGACGTAAAGTCTCAGTGGATGCAGGGACAGCAACCAAACAGGTCGCTAAAATGTCAGTGACGGAGTTCATGGGCGTAAGACAGAAATGTGGAGAGTTCGTCACCCGCTTTGCGAGTGTAATCCAAAAATTAGTCGAAGTTGCCCACGCAGACCGCGGGGCTCGGATTATCCCATCAACCGGCGTCGGTGGATCCTCTCCTCTCCCGGCATAGCAGGCCAAAAGGAGTCCAGCGCCGACACATCCCGCAGCAGCAGTCCAGAGAATGATCTGAAAGAATACAAACACAGGCCTTAATCATTCTCGTAAGTAACATTTATCAGCTGGGACAGCTTCCCAGCCATCTTGCCCTGGCTTCATCACCAAAACGGTGTTGTCATGACCGGTCGCAATAATATCAGCCTGTTCAGGAGGATTTTTAGGCGATTGCACCCATATCTTAGCTCCAGGAAGATCAGATGATCCGAAGCCTTTTTGTCCTCGCACAGTTAGCAATGTTGGGGCAGAGCCTTTTTTGATCTCACCACTGAAGACAGGCATAATCAGTAACTGAGCAACACGGTCAGACTTTTTAATAAACAAATCAGTCTCACTGCTATTAAGCAGGAGAACCTTAATCTCTCCCTGATAGTCACTGTCAATTACTCCTCCGAGCACTTGTACACCTTTCAGGGCCAGGCCAGATCTAGGGGCAATCAATCCAAAACTACCGGCAGGTATACAGACACCAATGCCAGTTTCAACAATGATTCGATCCTTTCCTGGAAATTTAGCATCATTTAAAGCATGCAGGTCGAGGCCTGCGGAACCTGGGGTTGCTCTACATGGAGCCAAAGCACCGGGGGTAATTTCCCAATACATGACAGTGTTCGATACAGAATTTGGTTTTGCATCAACATTTGGAGGAAACAAACGCATTAAAGGAGATTCAGCATGTAACAAAGGGCGATTATTGAGAATCAGTAAAGCTTGAAGTAAAACATCTCTCCACTGGCTGTAACGGTCATCAGTTAACTTGCGCAACTGTTCTTTCAACAAGCCATTCACTCTCTCAATCAGTCCTGAAGCCTGTGGGTAATATGGAATATGAAACACCCAATCAATATTATTTTCCGCACAGAATTCCTGCACCAATCTTCCACGAAAGTGGGATGCATTATCTGATTGAATTTGGAATGGGACACCATAGTACAGAATAATTAGCTCCAGTGTTTTAATGGTATTCACTTGGGTAGCGTTCTTACAAGGGAAAGCGACCAAAAGGCCACTATAAGTGTCAACCACAGTACAAATATATTGACAGTTTCTGCTCATAGGGAGCGGACCGATATAGTCAATCTGCCAGATTTGAGCGGGCAATTTACCTCGATGCAAGTGGCCTCGAACAATCTGAGGCACCTCTTTTTTCCTAGAATGTTGACAAAGGGGACAATGTAAAATGACATCTTTTATCAAGGAAAAAGGAATATGAATTCCTCTATCGGCAGCCCACCTGCTAGTGGCTTTCTCTCCAAAATGTCCTGCTTTCTGATGGGCCCACTTCGCCAATCCCACCAAATCAGAATCCTGCATGTCCACCACTGCCTCAGCAACTTTAGACTTTTCATCTGCAATGTTATGGAAAAATTTGTCAAGGGAGTCAAATGGAGTGTGAGCATCCACGTGAAAGATTGTTACAGTACTCTGCGGGAGCAACTCCCAAATTTCTTGCCACAATTCTTTACCCCACAATTCCTTGGAATGCAATTCCCAATTATGAGAATGCCATGTTGGTAACCATACCGCCAGTCCATTCGCAGTGGACCAGGAATCAGTGAAAATATGACATGTGCCAGGTAGTTCCTGTTTCAAAACTTGGTAAACTGCATAGAGTTCAGCATATTGGCTACTCTTACCATCTCCAGTTGTGCTCAACTATTTCTGCGTGATCGGGTTATAAGAAACAGCCTTCCAATGTCTCTTGTCACCAATGAATTTCGCTGAACCATCCGTAAACCACACATGTTTTCTATCCTCCACGGACAGATCATCAAATGATTTACCCCACTTCACGGGAGACTCCTGCACCACGGGAACCGAACACTCACTTTCAGTCTCATTGGAGGGCGCCTGCGCCACCCGCTCATGCAAAACCGCCACACCTTTCGGACCCACACGTGCCCTGTCCTGAATGTACCATTTCCATTTAACCACACTAGCCTCCTGAGCATGTCCAATTCGATGGGACTTCGGTGAACTCAAAACCCACTGCATAATGGGAATTTCGGGCCTCAAGATGACAGCATGTCCTATGGTCAATTGCTCGGTATCCACCAGAGCCCAAAAACAAGCAAGTAATTGTTTTTCAAAGGGAGAGTAACGCTCGCCAGCCTCCGGTAACTTTTTGGTCCAAAAACCTAATGGCACCTTTTGTCTGCCCTGCTTTTGCCACAAACTCCAATTGGCATACAGGCCTTCCACGGACACATTCAGATCCACATCACCTTCATTCACGGGCCACAAATCCAAAGCATACTGAATAGCTTCTTTAGCCAAATTAAAAGCAGTCTGTTGAGGTTCACCCCATTCAAACGCATTCTTTTTACGAGTGACTCGATACAGTGGAGCTAAGATTTGACTCAAATGGGGAATATGCTGACGCCAAAATCCAAACAAACCAATAAAGCATTGAGCTTCTTTCCTGTTTCTGGGAACAGCAAAATCAAGTATTTTTCGTTTAACCTGTGGAATCACCTCTCTGTGACCCTCATGCCAATTAATTCCTAAAAATTTCACATTCTGGGATGGACCTTGTAATTTGTCAGGATTAATTTCCCAGCCTTTCGCTCGCAAACAGTCAATGATCTGATCTAAATGGGACTGTACCAAATCTTGCGTTTCACCTTGAATCAAAATGTCGTCAATATAATGACAGACTTGAATTCGTGGATTCATGGGCACTTCAGACAAATGCTCCGCCACCAGCCGGTGACAGATTGTAGGACTGTGTACATAGCCTTGAGGAAGACTCCGGAACGTCATTTGACGTCCATTCCATGTAAAACTGAACTGTTCCTGACATTCAGGGGCAATCGGGATTGAAAAGAAGGCATTAGCAATGTCGATAGAAGCATACCACGTACCTGGATGCTTTTGAATTCTCTGAATTAGCGTGACAATATCAGGCACTGCAACAGTCAATTTAGGTGTGTGTTTATTCAAATCTCGATAATCAACAGTCATGCGCCAAGAATTGTCAGTTTTGCGCACGGGCCAAACAGGATTATTCCAAGCAGATGTGACCGGAGTTATGACTCCCGCGTCAACCAAATTCTGAATAGTAGCAGAAATTTCCTCATGACCACCTGGGATACGATATTGCTTTTGCGAAATCACTTTCGTGGCTAAAGGTATTTTAATAGGTGGCATGCGTAAGCGGCCAACCCGTACGGGTCTGGTCGAAATGTACTGTCTAGTTCCAAATTGATAACAACCATCATCCAAATGTAAAGTCATTCCTTTCAAAATGTCAATTCCAATTATGAATTCCAAAAGTGGGACAACCAACACAGAGTATTCTCTACGAGGAATCCTACCAATTTTAATGTCGAGAGCAGTTTGAACTGCGGGTGTCTCTTTACCACCCAAAACAGTAATC
This sequence comes from Lissotriton vulgaris, assembly GCF_964263255.1. Classification (NCBI taxonomy): domain Eukaryota; kingdom Metazoa; phylum Chordata; class Amphibia; order Caudata; family Salamandridae; genus Lissotriton; species Lissotriton vulgaris. The sequence continues at coordinate 1,315,095,947 of NC_141689.1, forward strand.
GTAAAAGACTGTCCATGAAATGTTCTCGACTTACCATGAATTAAAGTGGCCTCCGCCCCAGTATCAACCAATGCTCGGGCCCTTTGGATATTACGATGTTTCCAAAAAATCTCAATATCTACATAGGGTCTGTTATCTCTGTGAGCCCACCTGTGTACCGGAGCTTGACCTATTTCCTAGTCAGTTTTCCCGCGTTCTGCGAGCCAAGACAAATCAGGGTAAATGCTCTCAGATTTCTTTGGTACCAAAACATCCTGTTCATATCCATCTCCAGTACGAAATGGATTAGTATCACGTTCAAAAAATTGAGAATTACGGTCAGAAAGTCTGTTACGATCCTCTCTCCTTCTCATGTCAGGGGAATTTACGTCTGTTGGAAACATAATCATCTCTTCCCCTATCACGGTCATCCTCTCTCCCCCTCCCATCACTACGACGAGGGGATCCATCACGTTCATAACGCCGATCATCACGGCGATCAGAATTCACACGTCGCTTCTCATCACCACTGTCATCCGACCCACGGTCATACTCATTCTTTCGCACACGACGGGCACCTTCCTTTCGATCCAAACCACGCTTGCGAAACATGTCCCATAAGCGATTGTTAGGCTCACCGTCAATGTCCTCCCTTTTGACACCATCAGCAACGAGAGCAAGAAACATGTCACGTCTAGAGAACTTATAGTCACCACCAGTACGACCCTCAAGTCGAGATTGTCTTTCAGGTTTAAACCATTCACCCAGCTCACTAAGCTGACGAACAGACTCAAGCACAGCAGACAAAGGGTTGCCAGTTTGATTAATCAATAAAGTCATCATGACCTGCTTGTAAGCAACAGGAGAAGAACGGATAATGCGATTGCGCACAGAAGATGTTAAAAGACCATCCAACAACCTATCGGCAGTACTAAGAAAGATAGCCGTTTTCATGACTTCCTCCTTCAAACGTTGCGACGCATCGCGCAAAGTGTACCACGGTTTCTCATCAGTGGGCCAATCAGATTCAGTTGGATATTTATGATTACAGCCGTCAGACGCCAGCTGGAGCAAAGTAATTTGACCAGCACCATTATAATTTCGAAAATGATCCTGAATTGTAGAATCCGAACTTAAAGAGCAAAATCGTAAGCAATCAACAGCATCAAGCATAATACCGGCAGCGCCAAGTTCATAAAGACGCACCATCCAGGTAAGCAAGGCCTCACCAGGCCGTTGTCGAAATCGTTGTAAAATGTCACTAACCTCCTGCTGAGTAAAATCTTCAATACAATCTAAAGCTATACCACCCGGGTTACCAGGGGCTTGTTGTAATTTTCGTCGAAAAACAGGGTGAGCAGAAACTTCAGGAAGAGCTTCCGAGGAAGCCCGCGTCTTAGATTTAGTAGCACAATCAGTGCAAGCCACGTCATCCGAACGGGAAGAACGAGCACGGTCGGTGTCGGGACCCATATCAGTACACGAAGCAGATTTACAATCACGTCCGGAGCGAGAAGACTCGGGCTTGTCACCCTCCTCAGCCGAGGAGTCAGAAGTATGAGAATCCCAGATATTACCGTCCCACTCATCGGGGTTCCAATCCATTCCAGCTTTCGCTACAACCATACGCACTTTGCGTGTAGATACACGACCACGACGATGTTTATACTTATATCGTGCAATACGGACCGCAGCTCTTTCGGCAATGGTCTGATATGTCTCAAGTTTGTCGGCAAGCAATTTATTTTGACAACGCAACAGAGTATGTGCATTTTGTAATTCAACACACTGTCCTTCCATATCTTTAAACCGCTTCTGTAGCTGAACAAACTTCTCATGCAATATTCTGTATGCATTAAGAACAATCCACCCTCTGCGTCCTAAAATAGGAAGCTCATCACCCTTCACTACTGGCGCTTTCTGCAAGCACAATACCACATCGGCAGGCTCCGCCTGCTCCAAGCATGAAGACCAATTTTCACTCAAACCAGTAGAATCAGCCCACTCACGGGCCAAGGCCTCGTAAGGGGTACATTCCCAGCCGGGAATCTGAATCGGTAACTTGAAAACCGACGACGATTTTTTCACAAACATATCGACACACAAAAAATTATATATACAACTATAAACAAAATTCAATACGTATAAGCCGAGCGCAAATCAACAAGATTAAACCAACACAATGCACACAGGCTTCGTAAACAGTTCGTGACGCCAGATGTTATGGCCGGATTTTCCGCTTAGATGAGATCAGCCCCCAGGGGCCTCTTATAACCCAGCCAAAACGTACTCACCTTCCCTCCTTAGAATATACTCACAATGGGTAGATATACAGAAATATATATAAATCACACCTAAGGATGGGGAATAACAATACACATGCATAGATTTTCTACAATATCTTATTCACATCGGTTGGTCTCGCGGCCACCCCGACCCAGACCGGTCTACCCTAGGGCAGATATTGCGCACAATCCGGTGCGACTACACATGGGCCTGCAGAACCCAATGCTCCCGTTTCCAAACGACCAACAATCCTGTCGATCTCCACGCTAGTTCGACCCCCTAGCGCTCTCACTTATTCAAGCCACAATCCTGTGGGTATCGGCACTGGTAGTCCTCCCCAGTGTTCTCACTAACGCCGTATATCAACGACGACCACATTCCTATGAACAGTTATCGGGACAAAGTCTCAGTTACCTACCCGGGGTAAAACTATAATAATAACTTTGAGTACTGTTTCCAAATTATACAGTGTACCTCCTATTCTTGGCATCAAAGGTCCACTCACTTCCTCTTTGTTCGATCACCATTTACCTGATCGGGATTTCACATCCGCTCACATAAACAATTCCTGACTAGAAGATGCATTTACCGAGATTGAACAGGAACACGAGGCACACGATATTTCTATAAGAATTAGGATATTTATTGACAATAAACACAAATCACATTACTATGCAACATAACTTCTGCAAAGAAAAGGTAAAGATTAAAGTGGGAAAAGGACGGAGGTCACCTGGTTAATATGAAGTCTGGACTCGGCAGTCATCTAGGTTCCCTTCTCGTCTCTGTGTCCTGGCTCGCCTTGCAGTCACACCCCAGCCGTCACAAGTACACGTCTGCACCGCTAGGCTCAACCTCGTCTGCTTCCCTCCAGGGCACCGGAACCTTGCTGGTTATTAGCTACCGTCTCTCTCTCTCTCTGTAGCAGTGCGCTCCGCGCTAATTCTCCTTCAGTCTTTCTCAGAGAGTTTCGATCTTAAATCTTTCTCGGACTTCAAAGATGGCGACTGTCCGCCATAAGATGATTAATGGCAGAGATGCTAACGGCTAGATGCCGCCTACGAACTAACCGACAAACTGACTAACACCTTCGCTAATATCAAAGCCCGTTCCTTCATGGAAATTCACGGCCAGTAACCTGCCGCCCACCAAATTCTTGTACCTCCCCGTACCAAGGACACTTTCCCAGCCGGCCGGCCTGAAGTTGTGTCTTCGGAGTGGAGAAAAATACATTCCTTCGATAAGGGTCAGCCTGAACCGGTTCTCTCCAAGCGAACAACAGCTTAAAACTAAAACACTACATTTGACCTAGAAAGCCTTCTCGGCTACCGGGCAGAAAGCAAAATGGAGTCTGTCTCGTTTAAGGCCTACGGAGCCCACAATATACATAGCTCCATAGAAAATAGCCCAGCATGTTAGCAAATGAGCAAATCATAACTAATACTTATATATCTATCCCCTAACTTAAATTCATAAGCCTTACTTTAAGGAAAATGGCACGAAAATGCCCTAATATATGTAAGACAGGGTCCCTGTCTATAGTCCTAATCCCTATGCTATGGGGGTGATAGGCTGGAGTCACTCTCCATCATTCTCCTTCTCCAAAGAGCCAGCAAAAAGGCAGCCATTACAACGCCTCATTCCACTATTTCGCATCAAGTACACAAAGGTCGCCATACTTCCACATGGCTGGCTATTCACACTACAGCACCACCAATCCGCAGAGCTGGGCAAAATTTGATTGTGTAAAAATGTACAATATATTTTGACTGGCTTTTCCACGGTCCAGCGCATATGTCTCTTCTGGCCACGGTTTTGCCTAAATATGCAGTTGGATGAGTCTATTGGGTGCTGATTGTTCAGGATGCTTCGATAAATTAAAGTTGTGGACATTTGACTGCTACACGCTCCTCCTTTGAAACAGAAGTATGGCATGTTGCCATTGGGACACGAATGTACCTCTAAACGTGTGTGATATATTAATGTCAAATACACCAGGTGTCATATTGCACAGTGTGTGCACAACTTGGAAGGATTACATCTACTCTGACCCACTGTGCGTGAATATGGAGGTTCACCTCCACTTGAATTTGGTAAGTGTACAAGAGCTGTTCTTTTGAACCAGCTGAGCTGTCTTATGGACATTTAAAGTTTAAGCACTATAGGTAGGGCAGCACATGAACCGGGTGAGAACACAGTGTTTCTGCCTGCTCAGAAGGGGCCAAGTGCCTGGAAGTGCCTCACTCGCAGGATGTGCTGGCAGCGCCTCTTAGGGGTGCAGCTGATTTACATGTTTTAATGACATTCTTTACTCATACCCATTTCATATGCACTCTCCATATAAGGGTGCATTTAATGATGTGTTTTAACGCTGTTTCCTGGATGGCTGTAAGAATAACAACACACTAATTCACATTTAGCAGCATCCTCACACATCCTCCTGAAAACCATTACCAACGCAAAAATAAAAACAACATGCCGTTACTGAGCGTGTTTAGCTGCACAAGCAAAACAAGGAAAAAGAATCAAGCATTGTTAAACCAGCCAGCTGCCCTTAAAAACGTAAAAATATACACCTCGGCAAAGAGGGTAGGAGGGGTAAAAGAAATATAGAAACTATATCAACGCGGACGGCCACATATTAATGCAAATAAATCTGTGGTTGAGTGGTGCTCCTAAGGAAGAAACTGAAGTGATCCATCAGGTGTGTGAACCAACTAGGAGGCAGGAAAGATGAGGGACGCTAGAGTCAGCATATGGCAAGCAGCAAGTGGAAAAGCGATTACAGCAGGTCTTGCGGACAACGCATGCACGCAGATGCTCGACCTAAAAACGAATCCAGTAAAAAGAGAAATGATTTCATGATTCACTCCAAAAGATAAATAAAAAAGGAAAGCATTAACTAAATTTCACTAAAACGGTGAAGCCCCCATAAAAATGAGCATGAAAAGACAAATTCAAATTGCCATTTCAGTTTGGGCCTGGACGTTTCCTAACATATGGAGCCTGATTTAGAGTTTGATGATAGTGCAAAACCCTACAATTTATGAAGGAAGTACACATCTGAAGGACAATATACAGATAGAATTATTTCCACTATACTGTTTTAGTGTGCAGGTAATTCCACCAGTACAATGCTTGATTACATCAGCACCTCTTCCACAAAGGGGAAAGTTTTCTATTACCCAATTCCCACCCAACTCCACCTGAGGCACCTTGAAGTTTTATGCTCTTTGGCAGTGATCATCTTAAGGTTGTATCGACAAAGTTTCCATGGCATCATGTAGGCCTAGTATGATGATATGGTAATGGATTTTGATCAACAAAAAATACATGAGTGAAGTGGACATGAGACACATCCAACACATCTAGGTCATTGGATATGCTCACCAGCTCCCATGAGCCAGTTTTCCTGTAGCATCTGTTACTGAACCTTCATTTCAGTAGTGATAGATGGTCACAGGCTGAGGCTGCACAACGTTACAGGGTATCATATGGAACTCAGAGCTTGGATTAGGAGTTCTTGTGAGGGTGAAAGAGGTTATACTGGGATTTAATGTAAATGGCGGCTGACATATTTGGAAGGTTTGTCCTGAGAAAAGTCAGCAGAGCTGGAACACAGCACTTGGGTTATGAGTGGATCAGTTCCTCAAGCCAGGTTCGGCAACCCAGGCGTAGACGTCAATTCACTAAATGCCAGGAGTGGCAAAAGTAACATCACACACCATTTGAACTTTACTTTCACTCACATGCTTACACATACACACACATTTACTCACAAACACACACTATCTTACATAAGCACACTTTCCCCTGCAAGCCGGCAAACAACTTACATTTAAAAGCATTTTTTACTTACCTCAACAGCTAGATAGAGTCATATTCTAGTTAATTGTACTCCATTTTCTTCACTACATTAATAGTAAATAATATGATGTTCTTCACTATTAGTATGATTAAAACAACTGACTGAAAACAAGGAAAGTGGAGCCTCAACCAACGTCCATCATATGGACGAGCTGCCATTGTGTTCTTGGCACCGATTTTTCCACCTATGAGACCTGGGGTCGCAAAGGCAGTGCCAGAGGTTTCAAGGAGCAAGCTAGGGGTCACAGTTGCAACCCCTAAATGATGCCCATAAGCGCAGGGGGCCCAAACTTTGAGTTCACCTGATAAACATGTTTTTAGCTCAAAACGTGGTCAGCACCTACAAGATTCTGCCAAAGGTGTACCCATGTGTCCAGCTAAAGCAGGTCATGATAACTGAGCTCTCAGCCTCAACGAGATTATTTTGTTTTACAGATTTCACATCCCTTGAATGTACTTGCTATTCTCTACTTTTCTTTCAAAAACATGTTTACCTCTCAGAGCAGAATCTACACTCTGATGGTTCTTCTAAATCCTCCACCTAAAGATCAGGTGGCAATGGCATTGGTCAGCAGTGTTGGCTCAAAGTGCTTTGTGCTTAAAAATAAAATATATAATTCCCTTTAGGATCAATTATCTTTCAATCACTCCAAATGCACTCTACGCACACGCATTAACACAGTCTTGAAGGAACCATGAATTACATGGGGTATAGAAACACTTATTGTTCCACTTTAATAAAAATATTCAGTTATAAAATACATCATGTGCAATTTAATACAAAGATCTTTAAAATATAAATCTTATAGATTTTCCAACCTAAAAAATGGGAGATACAATACCAAGATAATCACTTTTGTCACAAAAAGTAAATTTGTAAACATGCGTAAAGACATCAAATTGCAGAAAACAGTCAGTTTCATTCCAAGATGTGATTCTGAATCGCACAAATTTAACAACAACAGAGTATCGATGCGTTTCGGTGTGTTGAGGCAAATAGAACCTCCCAAAAAGAAGACCATTTATGATCTATATTTTCATGTATACATAAAATATACGTATATAAATCATTCTTTCATTAATCTAGACCATGGAAATAGGTCTCTATCCCCAAACCCATACATTTTCTTTAAGACTGAGATTTGTTTTAAAACAGCACATTATTCTCCAGATACGTAATATCCACCTTGCCGTTTTGCATAAAAAACATTGCAATAAATATCAATGCTGCCGGAAAAGTGGTGGGGTTTCTCAATTTCACCCTCTCTCATATACTCATTTACACCACTTAACAAAGTCCTTTCAGCCAGATGTGATTAACTCACCATTGAGAAGCACTCGGTAGAGAACCGTTTATACTTTGATAAAAACCAGGGGTAAGCGGGGATCTACGCATAAAGAAATAGGTAAGAGGGGGAGTGGGACATAGTCTTTAGTCAGTTACCTCAAATAGTTCATTAGACCAATATGTCATATTTATTTTTATTCATAATGTGAGCATACCTATTTCAAGTGTTCTGCTTTTTAAGTCCTCATGTTCTAATGCTTCAAGTATGCATTTATCCTATAATGCGATTCACTAGTGGGCCGAATAAGCTCCACCATTCCTCCAGCAAGACCCTTATCTCTGGATATAGAGCCAGATGTAGGTAAATCTCATTTACCGATTCATAAATACCGAATTTTATCGATTCGGTATTTATGAATCTGTAAATGAGATGTAGGTAAAAATTCGGTATTTTTTACAAAAATCGGTAAGATTCGGTATTTACCGATTCGGTAAATACCGAATCGGTATTTGCTATTGAATCCTATGGGCCTTGAAGCCCATGGGATTCAATAGCAGATACCGATTCGGTAAAAATACCGAATTGCTAAGGGGGGGGTGTCACTTTGACACCCTGTTGCACCCCTGTAACTGGCTTTTGCGCCATGTGGCACACATACATGCCCTTAGGGCATGTCTGTGTGCCACATGGCACAGGTGTACATGCACAGATGTGCATGTACACAGGAATTCGTAATTTACCATGCAATTGTATTGCATGGTAAATACCGAATCGGTATTTGCTATTGAATCCTATGGGCCTTGAAGCCCATGGGATTCAATAGCAGATACCGATTCGGTAAAAATACCGAATTGCTAAGGGGGGGTGTCACTTTGACACCCTGTTGCACCCCTGTAACTGGCTTTTGCGCCATGTGGCACACATACATGCCCTTAGGGCATGTCTGTGTGCCACATGGCACAGGTGTACATGCACAGATGTGCATGTACACAGGAATTCGTAATTTACCATGCAATTGTATTGCATGGTAAATACCGAATTCAAAAGGCCCTGTAGCACTGTTAGAAGTGCTACCTACATCACAAAATACATTTTCGGTATTTTTACCGAATGGTAAATTTACCGAATCAGTAAAATGTACAGAATCGGTAAATTTACCGATTCTGTAACTTTACCGAATCGGTAAAATTACCGATTCGGTAAAATTACCGAAAATGTATGTTTTTAAAGCCCCTACATCTCCATAGCCCTTTACCGGTCGGAAACGGCCGAAAATCGGTATTTTCGGCCGTTTCCGACCGATAAAGGGCTACCTACATCTGGCCCATAGTCGCTAAAATGATCTTCAATACCGCTCATTCAAGAATTTAACCTTGTCAATCGAGTCTGCTGTCATACAGAATGAGTTTATATTTATAGTAAGTGCCTTGTGGCCTTGCACACATTATCGCTGCCAGAGTCAGACATGCAGCTAGCATTCTCATGCTTCACCTTACTCCAGCAGCCTGATCTGTGCACCAGTTCATGGCAGAACCCTTGAGGATTGGGAGTCCATCTAAAATGCACCATTTCTATTTAACCCCACCTATTTTACAATACTCTGCACTTGATGGGAGTAGAGTAGATGTGAGTGGCTCTGATTAAATAATAAATGTTGTAAAGAATGACTGGGGAGCATATTTTTTGACAAATTTAGATAAATATCCCTGGTTATGCTTTGTGACGTTTTTAAGATGGTAAAAAGGGAAGAAGAGATGTTACCATTGTAGAGGGAGTCTGAGCTTTTAGAAGGACTGCTCCACCATTTAGCCAAGAGAGTTTGTATACAGTGATGTGTAACTCATGTGAGCAGTGTAGCTGTCCTCAAAAAGTTTGGAACTCCCCCCGAGCTATCATGAAAAATGTGTCTGTGAGGGTTTGATGAGGAGAGTTTAAAGAAAAGGAAAAACACAGTGTAGAGAATTTCTGCAACTCCAAGAAAGAATGTTGGCTTCTCTGATATCAGTAGCAGACACAATGTTTTATCCATTAGGTTCACTGAGTATGGCTTATCCTTTGCTTTTTAATAAACAGATTTAATGATGGGTTGCTTGTTTGCAGGATTTGTGATTTTTGTATTGCACTAATGGTTTAGCAGAACCGTCTTTATTGATGAAATCTTTGTTAAAGTGTTGGTTTGGGGTTAATTATGTTGTTGGAAGTAATACAGATGTATTCTTGGCTGCTCACTGCTCATAATTCAAGAGTGATACTGATCTCCTCCCTACTGGGGAAGTGGGGAGGAGAGTAGGAGTAAACCTCAGGATGTATCTATTATATTTCAGCTTGATTTAGTGTTTCCTTCTTGGGCCCTCATTAAGAATGGCCTGATAATTTCAATTAGACCCGCATCAGGAGTTACAAGCTGCATCGGAAACACAAGTGATGCCCCGGGTACTTACCGGTAATCTTCATTACTACGAGCCCTAGTCTTCCTCACCACAGTAATCACACAGTGAGCTTTAGCCTACCACAGAAACTCCCAATTCAAAAGTTAGCATCTTAACCTCCCATCTCCCCTACATGGCCAACTTCCTCTTCCTCCTATAGAAGAAGTCCACCCACAGCACATCCTGTCTCCGAAGCCACAACAAAAATCATGAACCGATATACAACAGGGCAGGGAGGGATGGGAAACTTTACTGTAGAGAGGAAGACTAGGACTCTGAGTAATGAAGATTACGGTAAGTAACTGCGGCATTACCTCCTTATCCGTCTTCTTTGCCACAGTAATTACACAATGAGTAGATACCAAAGCAAGAATTGGCTTCAATAATGTAGTCTAAAAAGAAACAAATGGAAGAAACAGCAGAACACAGTCCAAACCAAAATAGTACAATACATTCCCGCACACATATACTACACCAAAGCAGAATGTAGGACACAAGCAGCAAATGACAGAGACTCTTCCCCCACCAACCCTCAACCGAAAGAGGACCAAAAGGTAGGGCGAGACGTCCACAGGGCCGCAACTCAGACACCCACCATGGACACCCCCATGAATACAGGCCAAGAAGCAGCCAAAGAACCAGCCAACCTTTCCCGAATCAGACCACAACGCGGCCCAGGGGAGTATAAGTCAATCAATCAATCACAACATTTGTAAAGCGTGCTACTCACCCGGGAGGGTCTCAAGGCGCTGGGGGAGGGGTAGGTTACTGCTCGCACAGCCAGGTCTTGAGCTGCTTCCTGAAGGAGAGATGGTCTTGGGTTCGCCGAAGGTGGGTGGGGAGGGAGTTCCAAGTCTTGGCTGCCAGGTAGGAGAAGGATCTTCCTCCGGCGGTGGCTCTGCGGATGCGTGGTACGGTGGCGAGTGCGTGGCTAGTCGATCGTAGCTGGTGGGTGGGCGTGTAGAAGGTCATGCGGTTGTTGAGGTACTTGGGGCCCAGGTTGTGGAGAGCCTTGTGTGCGTGGGTGAGGAGTCTGAACGTGATCCTCTTGCTGACAGGGAGCCAGTGCAGGTCTCTCAGGTGTCCGGTGATGTGGCTGTGTCGGGGGATGTCGAGGATGAGTTGTGCGGAGGCGTTCTGGATGCGTTGGAGTCTTTTTTGAAGTTTGGCTGTGGTTCCGGTTTAGAGGGTGTTCCCGTAGTCTAGTCGGCTGGTGACGAGTGCCTGGGTGACGGTCTTCCTGGTTTCCGTGGGGATCCATCTGAAGATCTTGCGGAGCATGCGCAGGGTGTTGAAGCACGAGGATGATATGGCGTTGACTTGTCTGGTCATTGACAGGGAGGAGTCCAGGATGAAGCCCAGGTTTCATGCGTGGTCCGTTGGTTTGGGAGCGGTGCCCAGGGCCAGGGGCCACCAGGAGTCGTCCCAGGCGGAGAATGATGATCCCAGGATGAGGACTTACGTCTTGTCTGAGTTCAGTTTAAGGCAGCTGTTTCTCATCCAGTCAGCGACGTCTTTCATCCCTTCGTGTAGGTTGGCTCTGGCGGTGGTGGGGTCGTTGGTGAGGGAGAGGATGAGCTGGGTGTCGTCGGCGTAGGAGATGATGTTGAGGTTGTGCTGGCGTGCGATGGCAGTGAGGGGGCTCATGTAGACGTTGAAGAGGGTTGGGCTGAGTGAAGATCCTGTGGTACGCCGTAGATGACTTCGGTGGCCTCGGATCTGAACGGAGGGAGGCGGACTCTCTGGGTTCTTCCAGTGAGGAACAAGATGATCCACTCCAGCGATTTCTCTCGGATTCCGACGTTGCTGAGGCGCTTCACTAGGGTGCGGTGGCAGACGGTGTCGAATGCTGCAGAGAGATCCAGGAGGATGAGGGCCGCTGTTCCCCGTTGTCGATCAGGGTTCTGATGTCGTCGGTGGCGGCGATAAGGGCGGTCGCGGTGCTGTGGTTGGCCCGAAACCCGGACTGCGAGGGGTCGAGGGATCCGTTCGTCTCGAGGAAGGCGGCAAGCTGTTTGTTGACGGTCTTCTCGATGACTTTGGCCGGAAAAGGAAGGAGCGAGATGGGACGGTAGTTCTTGAGGTCGGTGGGGTCCGCCGTTGGTTTCTTCAGGAGGGCGGTCAGCTCGGCGTGCTTCCAGCTCTCCGGGAAGGAGGCGGTGTGGAAGGAGGAGTTGATGGTGTCTCTGAGATGGGGTGCGATGGTGGCGTCGGCTTTGTTGAAGACATGGTGTGGGCACGGGTCGGTTGGTGATCCGGAGTGGATGGAGTACATCGTGCGGGTGGTGTCTTCGGTGCTGATCGGGGTCCAGTTGCAGAGGGTGGTGGTGGCGGGCGCTGGTTTGGTGGTAGGGTGCATGGTCTGTGCGTCGAAGCTGTTGTGTATGTCGGCGATCTTGCGGTGGAAGAACGAGGCGAGTGAGTTGCAGAGGTCTTGCGAGGGAGTGATGTCGTTGTTTCCGGCGCTGGGGTTGGAGAACTCTTTGACGATGCTGAAGAGTTCCTTGCTGTCGTGGGTGTTGTTGTCCAGTCGTTCTTTGAGTGCCGTCTTCTTGGTGGCGCGGATCAGCTGATGGTGTTTGCGGATGGTGTGCTTGAGGGCGGTCCTGTTGTCTGTGGTGTGGTGAGCCGCCAGGCTTTCTCGAGGATGCGGCAGTTCTTCTTGGATTCCTTGAGTTCGTCGGTGAACCAGGGGGTTTTCTTGCTGCCGGGTCTGCTGGGAGGGTTCTTTAGTTGTGCGAGGTCATCGGCGCAGGCGGTCAGCCACTTGGTGAGGTTGCTGGCTGCTTCGTTGGGGTCTGTTGTGCTGTTCGGAGTGTTCTGGCTCAGGGAGGCGGTGAGCTGCTCGGAGGTGATCTTGCTCCAGCTTCGGCGGGGGACCTGTTGCGGGTGGTGGTGGGTCGTAGTTCTTCTGAAGCTGAAGTGGACGCAGCTGTGGTCAGTCCAGTGGAGTCCGGTGGCGTGGCTGAAGGAGATGTGCTTGCTGGATGAGAAGACGGGGTCAAGCGTGTGGCCGGCGTAGTGGGTGGGGGTGTTCACCAGTTGCTTGAGTCTGAGGTTGGCGAGGTTGTCCAGCAGGGCGGTGGTGTTTCTGCCGTTGTTGTTCTCCAGGTGACCAACTGAGACCACACAAGCTACCCCCAAGAGTGGAGCCTGAGGGAATCAACCCAAATGACACTGGGCCCAAAGGCACCAAGAAAACAACTACTAACCAGAATGGCACTGGCTGGGACAGGCAAAACAAGGACACCCGAAAACACGCCCATTAGAAGAAACAAAACTCTGACTCCAGAGAGAGGAACAGGACAAAAAACACAGGGCGCACAACCACTGCACAGCCGTGGAAATAAGAGGCAACACCTGCAACAAAAGTAGAGGTGAGCCGAAAGACCAACCAGAAGCCAAAAACACACACACACAAAAAAAGGATATGACTACCAGAAGAGATCCCAACACACGAATGCATCAGGCAGACAAGACAGCCACCAAAAACCCCACTGCCAGGAACAACAGTCTAACTGACACCATAGGATAAAACCGCTACCATGCAAAACACAGAACAACAAAGGCAAAACCTAATGAGGTGCCACCACCATAGACCCGGGGCACCACAGCCCAAAAGAGTCGAAAAAGTGGGACATAAGGGGCACTAGAGAACCAAAACAAGGACACCAATATTCCCTCAATAGCCTCACACTCAGCCCACAAAAGAGGAAAAAGCCAACCTCATCCCGAAACCAGCGTACCAAAGAAAATCCAGCACTCGCATGGGTCCAACAACGTAAGCAACAAAACCCATCCAATCCCACCTAGCACCGAAAGCATCCCAGTGTGGGCCAAAAGTGCGCAAGACAGAAGGACAGGAGGACAGCTGACACAAATAATCAGCCCCAACTCGGGACACATCCAGTAAACAGGGCAAATCCCCCAACAACCAGGCCCCAAGGCGCAACAACTGCAACAAGGTGACAGGGAGCCGCGGACCCAGTAGCGGGCACAGACAAAAAGGAGGCACCCAATGGGGCCAGACAGTCAAGGATAACAAAAGGGAAGGCAATGGGAGCCACTGCCAACCCAGAACCACAAGAAGCACAAAGGCCAAGACCAATCTAATCACATGCAACCCACCGGTAAGCAATGGCCACAGGTCCAGAGGGCAAACAAAAGAAGTCATGCCCACCCTCCAAGAGTTCTCTGATAGAATATCGATGGTAAAAACATTGCTGGTAAAAATATCAAAAAATAAATATAGATAGCAAAACTATCGACTCCCTATACTTAAACAGGTAAGTACAGAAATATTGAATAAAAAATATTGAAATAAAAAATACAGATGTAAAAAATATTGACTTAAAAACTATAAATAAAATAAAATATCTTAAACATATAAAATATTAATATTATCTTACAAAAGTAATTACATTTAACATACATTTTAACTAAATATAAAAAAGAAACTTATTTAAAAAATATAAACACACAAACAATATTTATACATATACATATATTTACTTAAAAATAATGTATTAACCATTATCTTTATTTAATTTTTAACGTTTTAGATAATATAAAAATTAAAAAAATATACACATCAATAATTTCATTTTTTTATAATTAATTAAAACATTAAACTATTAAAACAGAATTAAAAAGTACATTTTGCAACACAATAAATACAACAGAAGGGATAATGTTGGATAGCGAAACAATTAAATTTACTATTCCATTTGCAATAAGTGCAACAGTAGGGACAGTGTTGGATAGTGGAGTGGTAAAAATGACTATTCTCACTCCAAAAAGTGCAACAGTAGGGAAAGTGCTGGATAGCGGAGGGGTAACAATTACTATTCCCAATCCAGTGAGTGCAACAGTAGGGAAAGTATTGGACAGCAAAGGGATAAAAACGTACTATTCCAACTCTAGTTAGTGCAACAGTAGGGAGAGTGCGGGATAGCGGAGGGGTAAAAATTATTATTCCCAATCCAGGGAGTGCAACAGTAGGAAAAGTGCTGGATAGCGAAAGGGTAAAAATTACTATTCCTACTCCAGTGAGTGTAACAGTAGGGAAAGAATTGGATAGCAGAGGGGTAAAAATTACTATTCCCACTCCAGTGAGTGCAGCAGTAGGGAAAGTATTGGATAGCGGAGGGGTAAAATTAGGATTTCCACTCCAGTGAGTGCAACAGTGAAGAAAGTATTGGATAGCGGAGGGGTACATATTACTATTCCCACTCCAGTGAGTGCAACAGTAGGGAAAGTATTGGACAGCAAGGGGTAAAAACGTACTATTCCCACTTCAGTTAGTACAACAGTAGGGAAAGTGCTGGATAGCGGTGGGGTAAAAATTACTATTCTCACTCCAGTGAGTGCAACAGTAGGGAAAGTATTGGATAGCAGAGGGTTAAAGATTACTATTCCCACTCCAGTTAGTGCAACAGTAGGGAAAGTGCTGGATAGCGGAGGGGTAAAAATTACTATTCCCACTCCAGTGAGTGCAACTGTAGGGAAAGTATTGGATAGCAGACAAACAAAAATTACTAATAATATTTAAACAATTAAAAAAAAATCTTAAAAAGAAACAACATTTTTAAAATATACAATTAAATATATTAAACATATAAAAATAACACATATTATAATGTTAATTACATATAACAAAAACGTACAAATATGATACAAAAAACATTTCTAAACAATATTTATTTAAAAGGAACAAATATTCACAAACACATCAACATTTGTATTGAAATGTATTTCCGCAATTAACATAATTATTAATTAATTAAACATATATTAATAAAAAAGATAATAAACATTCATTGAGTACACATTCTTTAACACTATACTATCCAGAACACACACCTAAAATTAATTACACAACTACCATAATTAATTACCAATTAATTAATTCAGATTAATTAACCACTAATTATTAAACAATATATATATATATATATATATATATATATATATATATATATATATATATATATATATATATATATATATATATATATATATATATATATTACCTACTGGCGGTCGCCAGTAGGTAGTTATAGTTAGGATTTTTTTCAATGTTAAATCTCAAAATTCTATTTGGAATAACTTTGGCGCCGGTTGACGAATCTGCCTCAAAATTCCCTCAAAATGGCCTCGCGGCGTTCCGGTCCTTCCCTGAAAGTTTGGGGGGGATTCGTCAAGCGGGGGCCGAGATAAAAGGGGGGTCCCAAAACGCGTTTTCCCCATGTTAATTTCCATAGGGCGGTCGATTTCACTTTTAGCCGGAACGGCTGAATGGATTTCCACCAAACTTGGCAAAATTGTAGGGACTGGTAGCCCGATGTGCCTTTGTTATGTCTCAAAATATGTGCTCCAGTCGATTTTGAGTAATTAAGGTTCAAAAAAATATATATATCTATAGCCGCGCACTGGTACGTGCACCGGTACGCGCACCGGGCACGCCACGCGAGGTGCACACGGAAAGCTGATAGGCTCTCGGGTGTCTGTAAACATTCGAAACAGTCTGGAGCGGCCGCCATCTTGTGTCTCGGTAGGATCGAGACACGAGAGGTGGGCAAAACAAAGAGGGAAATGACCATAAGGGGGCAGGGTAGACCCCCCCTTGACCCCCTAGGTTTGATGTGGGGGCTATAAAAGGGCCCGCGGGGCATTTAAAATATTTTTTTTTTTTCGTTTTGCGCGGGGGAAGCGCCCGGTACACGCACCGGGGAGCGGCCCGGGGAGCGTACTATGAGGAAAAAAGATGACAGAGTTTTTAAAAAATGAAGTTTTTATTTAGAAATTGGAGGTAGTTCTAAAAAGAACTTTTTTTTTTCTTCTTTTTGTTGTTTTATATTTTTTTTGTGTTTTTTGAACTTTTTGAACTTTTTTTGGCTTTTCAAAACAGTTTTATATTTTTTTTGTATTTTCTTAGGGGGAGAAACAAAAAAAGGGAATTGAAACTGGCTCAACTGGAGCAAAAAAATAAAAAACCCAAAAAATTACTTCTTTTTGGGGCACTTGTGATTATCACCTGCAAGGACGATGAGCTTAACGCTTTTTTCACCATAGGCGATAAGCTTGCCACATGCAGAACAAGTGATTTTAAAATCAGCAAATCTTGGCTGAATGCAAGGCATCATCTCGGATGTTTCTGGTCCCAATGAAGTGGGTTGGTTTGTTTGGGAGGTGGTCCTTGACGACTGGGGGAGGTTGCTGGCCAGTTCCCTGAACTCAGCACGAGAGTAGTTGTTTGGGTGCTTTCTAGTCATATGACGAATCATGGTATAGTTACCAAATGAATATTTTTTGTTTGGGTTGCCCCGTGAAAGTTCATCATTGCAGATTAGGCAAGTTACCTTGGGCGCATTCACTTTTTTCTTGCCCTCTGGGATTGAAAAAAACTCCCATACAATGTGTGGCTTGGGTTTGTATGGAGTATTTTCTTCAGGCAGCCATCTTCTCCTCCCCTCCTCCTCTTCCTCTTCCTCCTCCTCCTGTTCTTGACCACCAATATAATCTTGAGGTGGTCCTCTTGGTGGTTGTGGTGGTGGTGGTGGGGCAGATGCACCAGCTGCTGCTGCTACTGAAGCCATTATTAATATCAAAAAGGTACAGAGATGTACAAACAGGTCTTCCTCAGTCAAAGGACAAAGTCAGAATAAGGAAAAAAGGTGGGGTCTTTCATCATTTAGAAAAAAAACTGTCCTGAACCAATGAGAAGTGTTATTTTCAGGTCACAAGACCAGGGGCTTCATCATTATGAAACTAAAACTGTTATGAACCAATGAAAAGTGTTATTTTCAGGTCACATGACCCGACGCGCTTACGCTACGCGCCCCGGGGCGCTTCGGGTCGCGTAGCGTAAGCGCGTCGGATGTTTACGTTGCGCGATCGTATTCGCTCGAGTACTTCCGGGTGCGCTTACGCTGTGCATATCACGCGGATGCGGCTACGCGATACGTCATGATCATGTTTTCGTTCGCGATATTGGCGCTTACGGGACGCTCCTCGGAGCGCGCCCGGGGGCGCTTTATAAAAGTACGCTTTTCGGGGCGCTCCCCGGGAAGCGCACCGGGAGCGCTCCAAAGCAAAAAATAAAAAAAAAAAAATGGGAAAAATTGTAGGGACTGGTAGCCCTATTCTTAAGTGGTTTTTACGAAAATTAACTTTGATAAAATATATATTGTGCTACATTGGGCTATATATATATGCCAAAATGCCAAAATGTAACCCAAATGTAGTCCAATGTAGCCCAATGTAGCCCAAAGATGGCCACCAGAGACCAAAAAATGTAAATGTAGCCCAAATTTCAACTAGATGTAGCCCAACTGTAGCCCAATGACAGAATGTACCAGAGTGTTCTAAAGAACAACTAGAGTGCTAACAGTCTTATTTATAAAGTGAGACTTATAGTTAGGAATTAGCATTAAAAAAACCTATGAAATTCACTGAAAAAACCATAGGTTTCACACCAGTTATAGTTAGGAATTAGCATTTAAAAAACCTATGAAATTCACTGAAAAAACCATAGGTTTCACACCGGTTATAGTTAGGAATTAGCATTTAAAAAACCTATTAAATTCACTGAAAAAACCATAGGTTTCACACCAGTTATAGTTAGCTGGAAATTTTACTGATATAAAACCATTGAAATTCCCACGTTATAGTTAGTTGGACTCACTATAACTTGCGCGTGCAATGCACTGCTGATGACATCACATATTACATCACTCATGACATGGTCAGTGACATCACTCATGACATCACTGATGACACCATCCTTGTAACACAGTGACAGACCTCCTTTCACTGTAAAGTAACCTTTGAAACACATATTCAAAAATAGAAACTAACATTAACAAAAAAGTGGATATACCCATACCAGTTACAACAACCAATTCAGTAATTTCACCATCTATATACAAATTCACACATTCACCAACAGTTTTATGTATTCACTCATACATATACTCACTCATCATATATAGTGATACCCCTATTCATTCTGTTACACACTGACAGTCATCAAAAACTTACTCATACATATACTCACACATGCAAATAAACTAATAAACATCCATTTATTTGCATATACAACTATACACACATTAGCACATTACTTCTAAGGAAACTTACACATACTTACTCTCTTAAACAATCACTTATAGAAACACATACTTATTTAAACAGGAACTCTTTCAATCTCTCACTCTCACATATACTTACTTATATACATCAATTCTCATATATACAAGATTAAAACATATGTAGTTACTCATAAAGACACTAGTGAGAGAGGCATTCACTCTCTAACACACACATATACACACTCATCCACCCATACAATCCTACACAAATGCTGTCTTCAAAACACATACAAACAGTGAGTCAGTCATTGATGCATCTATGTGCTAAGTAACAGTCCCACCAAACCATACAGACACTCATACTGATACTAAAAAACATCTAATAACCCATATACACACACATGTAGCTACTCACCAACCCATGCAGCCACTTATACACAAAGTAAAACACTGATACATATATTTAAATATTTAAACATTACTCGCTAATATATGTATTCACTAAGATACACTTAATAAGCCAGTTAACCAATCAATTTTTTTAAAAAAAACATCCATTTAGACACTTATTTAAACATTTATTCTTCCATCGATCTTAACATATACATATATAAAATATATTTATTTTTCAGAAAGACACACATTCACTGGACGATGTCATTAGTGATGTCATTTGAGATGTCATCAGTGATGTCATGAGTGATGTCACTGACCATGTCATGAGTGATGTAATATGTGATGTCATCAGCAGTGCATTGCACGCGCAAGTTATAGTGAGTCCAACTAACTATAACGTGGGAATTTCAATGGTTTTATATCAGTAAAATTTCCAGCTAACTATAACTGGTGTGAAACCTATGGTTTTTTCAGTGAATTTAATAGGTTTTTTAAATGCTAATTCCTAACTATAACCGGTGTGAAACCTATGGTTTTTTCAGTGAATATATATATATATATATAAACAAATGTATGTCTGTCTGTTTGTCCTTTATGCATTACTACACCATTCATCGGATCGGCATGAAACTTTGGGAAGTTGTTGAGTACACTCCTGTGAAGGTTTCTGGCAAAAAAAAAAAAAGAAGAAAAATTCGTTAAATATTGGCCCCACAGGGCCCTCATAATCTTTCCAATACTGAACGTTTACAGTTTCCGGTGCGACTTGCTTTTGCAATGACCATCATCAAAGCACAAGGACAATCGCTACAAGTGTGTGGACTAGATTTGGAGAATCCCTGCTTCTCACATGGACAACTGTATGTGGCCAGCTCACGCATCGGAAAAACTTCTGATTTATTCGTGTACGCACCAGACAGAAAAACAAAAAATACCATGTATCCACAAGCACTCGAATAAATAAACAGAATGTTTTCCATATTGAAATGAATAAGTTTCAATAAAAATAATACAATGTAAATTGAATGTTATCATAACAAGTTTCCTTAAATTTCCTTTCTTCTGAGATCGCAGCAATGCGCGACGGGTAAGCTAGTTATTAATAAATTAATGTACACATTTAGCACTAAAACAGCACAACTAAACAAATATTAATAAATTAAAATTATTCAATACATTTTATATAATTAAATTACTTCCCACCCATTCCCTTATAAACCCACAACCCGCTATGGAACTAAAAATGCAAAATTCAAAAACATTGTTTTTTATTAACTACTATAAAAAATCAATAAAATGTATATAAGTAAATTACTTCTCACCGTATTCCCATATAAACCCACAACCCGCTATGGAACTAAAAACACAAAATTTAATTAAAAAAAAAACTGAATAACTACTATAAATAATCAATAAAATGTGTATACTTAAATTACTTCCCACCCTATTCCCCTATAAACCCACAACTTGCTACTGAACTAAAAATGTAAAATTCAATAAAAAAAAATTAACTACTAAAAGTTTAACACATATAATAAAAATACAAACTATTCTTATACAATAAAACAAACATCACACACATATAAAATATATACTAAAATACATAACATTAATTTAAAAAAAAGATATTTTTAACTATATTTTTTAAACCGATATTAAACACTTTGATATTTTTTAAACCGATATTCCTTACCTAAAATCGATATTCTTCACCAGGCGGATTTTACAGTTGATATTCCTGACCCACGATATTTTTACCACAATATTTGTGCAATTCGATATGTTTACCTCAATATTCTTTCTCTGCCCCCCCTCCAAGCAGCCCAGCAAGGAAGAATAGAGCAAAAGAAAGGCAGCTTGGCATATATAATCCTGAGGCGAACAAGTCGAACCCCAAAAATTCAGAACATGCAGCAAACGCAGGAACAAAGACATTAGCAAGGAAAAAGAACACAGCGAGGGACACACCTGGTGCCGCCACCCAGCAAACAGTCCAGGAGAAGGAAAGCGCAAACAAACATCAGAGCAGCAGGACAGCCCAACAGCAAAGGACCAGATGCAGACGAAAGAGGGACTACACCTTGGGGGCACACACCCAAAGACCAAGCTGGAGGGTGAGCAGACCTGAACATGACAACACACATGGGAGGGGCAGATGTAAGGAGTCCTAGTTCAACAGCTTCAAAGTCCCTGGAGCAGGAAGAACATGTAGGCTGGACCTATGGCCACATCGCCTGTGCAGACAAATCCGACAAAGCAGTACACCCTGCCCAGAAGGCGGGCATCCATGGACACAATGTCAGAAAGCACAACATGGAAAAGAGGGCAGGAAAAAGTAATCACCTTCCCAACCACCAACCCAAAACTCCCCCACAAGCGCAGTCATAGGTAAACCTGGAAGGAAAGATTGAGAACATGGTAACCAGTGGGAGTAAACCTGACAGTGTAACGGACACAGACAGAGACATCCCCAAGGAAGCACCATAAGGGAATCAGACAAAAGAGCCTAAAAACACAGCCAAGGAGGCACCAGGGGACACAGCTGTGCATCCCCCTTGTTGGACTTGGCCCTTTTTTCAGGTTCATCCCTAAACATTTTGTATTTCTCCCAGCCTTTTTCTCTGTGTAGTGTTAGTGGTTTTAGGCCGCTGGGCATTTTTGCCATCTGGTCCTGTGCAAAGTGCGTGCGCTTCCTGTTACAGTTAGTGGGAGTGAGAGTGGCCTGCCCTTCCATAGGAATGCATGGGGGATTCCCTGCTCAGTGTGTGTCAGTGGTAACTCCTATTATAAGAGAAGCAGTATGGTCAAGTCTGGTACGTATGAAATTGTGAGAATAAATGCTTCGTGATGGTGTGCGCAGATTTATTATGACTATGTGAGAAATGCCACTTTTAGAAGTTAGGTATGAGAAAGGGTTCACCCACTAGAAGTCACTGGGACCTGGGTAATGATAGTACTGAGAAGAGGGGTCCCAGCAAATGAAAAGATAATAATCAAAAAAGGATAACAGAAAATAGTAAAGAAACAATTAATTAACGTACATTGTTATTTATTCACAATGTAGGTATGTATTGAATAGCACAAAATTCCATATATAAATACAAAATATTCAAAAGTGCCCCTGGGAGGAAGGGAAGTGGTATAGTACAGGGTATTGTGGGTAAAGGATAGTGACATAAAAAACGGCCAAGCAGCCTCACTGTGCTATGTATATTCAGTCAAACATAGACATAAAGACCATCAGTTCAAAAATGCATAATGAAAATATCATGCTCCACATATTACAATCAATGTCAAGTTCATGGGGTGGAGCTAAAGAGAAAACAAAGCTGTCGACGTTTCGACCCCCTGACAGTGGCAGGCACTAATTTTTTCCTTGCAGCAGGGACGGGGGATGGGGCAGGAGACCTAATTAGTAAGTAACGAATGTATGATTTAGTAAATTGCATGAGTCAAATTAATTAAGCGAATGAGCACACAAGAAAAGATAGACAAGACATACCGAAGGGTGGCTTGTCTCGGGTAGGGATGGAAGAGAGAAGGAACGCTCTTGGAGAGAGGAAGAAAACAAGTTACTTACCTGTAACTTTGGTTCCCAGTATTGGTAACTTTCATAGATTCCCATGCTTTGTATCATTCCCCGTCGTCAGAATGGGAGCCTCAGTAGTATCACAACCATAGAAACAAAAGAGAAACATAGGCCTAGGCCTCATCTAATTTTGTATCCTATCACTCTGTTTGTGTAAATGAGACCAAACTTTTGCCAGGACCAATCAGAGCAGCCTCACCCCATAGAACCTTCCTGAGAGAGCTCAGAGCCTCAGATTTTCGTAGCCGTTGTGCAAACCGCCACAAACTCTGTAAAAAGACCGAGCTTTTCCAGGGGAGGAGGGTGGGCGCATGGGAATCTATGAAAGTTACCAATACTGGGGAACCAAAGTTACAGGTAAGTAACTTGTTTTCTTGCCCCAGTATTGGAACTTTCATAGATTCCCATGCTTTGTATCAGAGTAGCTAGCAGTAAATTACCAAGACACATTTTGTAAATACATGGTATCACATAACCACATAGCAATACTTATAGCATAGCAAAAACAAGAAACAAAATGTGCTCACCAGGAAGGAGGGACAGTAGGGAAAGCTCACCTCTCAATGAAAAAGATTCTGCAGAACTGCCTGACCAACAGCCGCATCGTCTCGTCCTGCAGATTCCAGGCAGTAGTGTTTCGTGAAGGAATGAGTACTGCTCCACGTTGCTGCCCTGCATATGTCCTTAATGGCGACTCCAGAGAAAAGAGCCACAGACAATGCCACAGACCTTGTGGAATGTGCACGGAC
Source organism: Lissotriton vulgaris (assembly GCF_964263255.1). Lineage (NCBI taxonomy): Eukaryota > Metazoa > Chordata > Amphibia > Caudata > Salamandridae > Lissotriton > Lissotriton vulgaris. The sequence goes on from NC_141689.1 coordinate 1,315,119,623, forward strand.
CTTTCTGCTCAGTGGCTTGCCCTCCTCTTGATGGCAGAATTGAATCGCACTTGAGATCCAGTGAGGAAATGCCACTTTTTGCCAAAGGAAACCCTGTGGTGCGCTGTAGGACACAAACAATTGGGATGATTTCCGAAAGGGTCGTGTGCGTTCTAAGTAGAATTTCAAGCATCTTTGAACGTCCAAAGAATGTAATGTGCGTTCCGCAGGCGTAGAAGGGTGCGGAAAGAAAGACTTTAAAATCAAAGGCTCATTCAAGTGGAACTCAGAAGGCACTTTCGGAATAAATTTCGGATCGGTGCGAAGAATAAGCACATCCTTTTTGAATTGAAGGAATGGATGCACTATGGATAGGGCTTGAAGCTCACTAACTCTTCTCGCTGATATAAGAGCTAAGAGGAGGGCAAGTTTCCAAGACAGGAATTTCAAGTCCGCCTTGTGCACCGGCTCAAACGGAGCTTTAATGAGTTGAGCCAGGACAAGATTGAGCTGCCAAACTGGCGGAGGAGGGCGAACAGGAGGATACATCCAAAACAAGCCTTTCAAGAATTGTTTAACAATCCTAGAGGACCATAAGGACGGGCCTGAAGAACTGCTCCGAAACCTCGATATGGCTGCAAGATGTACCTTCACAGACGAATGTGCCAAACCAGACTTAGCCAATGATAGTATATATGGCAAAAGTTGATGCAGTAGAGATTTGTAAGGATGGAGACCTTGTAAGTTTTATTAGTGCTTGGTGCCCTTGCCTGGGATGACACTTCTCTACACTCCTTGGGGAGATTCAGATGACGGAACTCTCTGTGTTCAGGAGCCACGCTGTCAAGTGCAGCGATTGCGGATCCGGATGGAACACCTGCCCCTGATTCCTCGATAATAGGGATGGAATTGGTCTCAAGCGAATTGGATGATCCTGGGAGAGTAGGAGTTCTGTGTACCAGATTTGCCGGGGCCACGCCGGTGCAATGAGAATCATCTTGCAAGCTTTCCGCCTTCATCTTCCTGAGTACTCGTGGGATGAGGGGAATTGGCGGAAAAGCGTAAAAGAACGCGCCGTACCAGGCAATCGAAAGAGCGTTCCCCAGAGATCCCTGATGGTGAACATTGATTGCTTAGAACCGGCATTTGGCGTTCATCGGAGAGGCAAAGAGTTCGATGGTCGGTGTCCCCCAGACCGAGAACACACTCTCCAGAATGGACTGATTCATTTTCCATTCGTGATTCGCCTCTGTCTGGCGACTCAGGGCATCCGCAGTGACATTGAGGGAACCTTTTAGAAAAGGGGGTGGTGATGAACAGAGTGTCTGAGTTAAACAGACCACTCTTACCCAGTCCAAAGATCAGGGCTTGATCCATCACCGTTATTTATCTCACTGCCCCATCCCAGCTCAGAACCTGGCTATATGCAAATCAGTCTGTCCCTGGCCCAGTGCATCATGGGAACAGGGCAGACTAAACTACCAAGCCAATTCTTCACCAGAAAGGAGACAAGCTACCGGGGACCGGTTTCTGGCATTTCAGCCTTCTTCGGCCCGGCTTGCTTGAATCCTGATGGAGCAGTGAGAAAGGGACTCATGTCTGAGTTGAGGGAACCTGCCAGGTGTTCAGCCTTCAAATTGATCCCGTGCAGAATAGCATAATCCCAGATTCTCTGAGCCTCTTTGGATAGAGTTTGTGACTTCGTTCCTCCTTGCTTGTTGATGTAGTGCATGGCCGTCGTATTGTCCGTCCGGACCAGCACTGTCTGATTTTGAACTCTAGGAAGGAAAGCCTGCAACGCCAACTGAATGGCCGTCAGCTCCAAAAAATTTATAAGGCACTGGCGCTGCTCTGGACTCCAGTGTCCGCTGACTTGAAGCTCTCGGAGCACTGCTCCCCAGCCTTCCAAAGAGGCATCTGTAGTCATAATCAGGGGGGATGGTGAAATCCTGAATGTCAGACCTTTCGCGATATTGTCTTTTACTAGCCACCACTCGCATGCTGTTCTCATTTGTGGCGTCACAAACACCTTGTCGTTGAATGATCCCTCTGCCTGGCACCATTGCTTGTCTAGCTCTTCTTGCAGAGGACGCATTCGCAACCTGCAATGCGGTATTAATGGTATGCAGGATGACATCGACCCGAGCAGGGACTTGTATTGTCGGACTGAAAGGCATTTCTTGTTGAGCACCTGGCGAGCCGAGACGATCAACTTTTGTTGACGTTCCTCCGAAGAACGAGCTGTGCATTGCGTCGTGTCCAAAATGGCACCAAGGAACTTTGTGGATCTTGCTGGCTGCAGAACTGACTTGTGTTTGTTTAGCTGAAGGCCTAAGTGATTGAACAACTGGATACAAGTTGAAACGGCTTGAGAAGTTTCCTTGAGAGATGGAGCCTTGACGAGCCAGCGTAGATATTGTCTGTGAGCTGGGTGTATTGGTATGTGGAAATACACATCTTCTAAATCCAGAGACGCCAAAAAATCGCCTGGGTTCAAAAGAGGAAGAATATCTTGGAGAGTGACCATCCTGAAAGAGAGTTTGATGAGATAAGTGTTGAGCTCTCGTAGGTCTAGTATGGGACGCCAAGTCTCTGCTGTCTTCCGAACCAGGAAGAACCTGGAATAAAAACCTCTGCCCCTCTGAGAGAGAGGTACCGGTTCTATTGCCCCCTTGATGAACAGTTGGTGGGCTTCGAGATGGAGCAGACTCAGATGTTTTGTGTGTTTGGTGCCCGGAGCTCTTGTTGGAGGAAGATCTTGGAATTCCAACGTATGGCCACTCTGAACAATATTCAGGACCCACTGATCCGATGTTATACACTTCCAGCTGTTCAGACAAAAGGATATCCTGCCCCCCACTGATGTTACTGGGAGGGAAGGAAAAGTAGGTAGAGCCAGGAGGCCGCTATTGCCTCTTGGCATTGTCACATCCTCATAGAAGTACTCGTCGTCGACGTACCTGATGTTTTTGTCGTCGACGGACGCTGTTTTTTCTCAGGAACAGTCCCTAGAATGACTGTAGAGTGTTTTTCACCAGTCTTTTCCTTTTTGGACGGAGGAGAAGAGAAAGCAACCTCCTTTTTATCCTTAGTGGCTGTAACCAATCCAGCAGCCTGTCCCTGCCTCTCCTTTTTACTTCCGTGAGGAGATTTAATGGGACTAGCCCTCTCAGACCTGTCAGAGATCTTATGAGGGGCCTTGATAGGGGGCTCGGCTGAAGAAGAAGGAGGAGACCTACCCCTCTTCTTGGATCTGTGAGAGGAAGCCATAGATGTCGAATCCTCTTCATCTGATGAAAGCACTTCCTTCCGAGTCTTCATTTTTTGAAGCCAGGTCAACAGCCGGCCCTCTCTGTCCCAAAGTGTTTTTGTGGAGAAGGTTCTACAAATCTTGCAGTCCGTGGCCTTGTGGTCGGGGTATAAGCAACATATACAGTTTTCATGCTTATCTTCCACAAAAAGTCGTTTTTTCTCACAAGAGGCACAGGACCTGAATAAGGCCTTCTTCTCCTTGTCAGACATGTCTTGATTGAAGTTGAAAAAGTTGTAGAAATAACTTGAAAGAATGAGAAAAACTGAGCAGAGCTCAGTGGAGACTCCCTAGCACAACGTGCGGTAGAAAAATCTGAGGCTCTGAGCTCTCTCAGGAAGGTTCTATGGGGTGAGGCTGCTCTGATTGGTCCTGGCAAAAGTTTGGTCTCTTTTACACAAAGAGAGCGATAGGATACAAAATGAGATGAGGCCTAGGCCTATGTTTCTCTTTTGTTTCTATGGTTGTGATACTATCGAGGCTCCCATTCCGACGACGGGGAATGATACAAAGCATGGGAATCTATGAAAGTTCCAATACTGGGGCAAACTTCAGATCCTAAAAATCAGAGAGATTATAAATAGCGGCCCAACTTAAGTGAAATGGTCAAAAAAGAAGTGGGGACGGGTTGGTTGCAAAGGGTAGACTTACTAAAATTGGTAGTGGTAGATCGACCATCAGATTGTGGTTAAAATAGCAAGAGCGTTCCGGGTTCGCCCGTAGGTCGGGCACATCGAGGTGAAAAAGGCTGCTACGTAGATCGTCGTGAAAGTGTACAAAGTCTGTAAGATAGAAGGCCAGAGTCATACTTACGAAAAAAGTCAAGAACAGTCAAGAAATGTCTTGACCAGAGAACTTGTACTTGTCGCTTGCCAAAAACAAAGAGGTTGTTATTAAACCAGCCGACAAGGGTGGGGCGATAGTCGTACAGGATGTCTCTAAATACGAATCAGAGATCCTTAGACAATTGAACGATGGGGTTAGCTATAAACAACTCATGGCTGACCCATCACTATCTTTGGCTCTCAAAATTCTTGAAGTCACCAGAGAAGGTCTCGATCAAGGTTTTCTCACGGAACAAGAATTTGACTACTTGAATCAAAAGAATCCTAGGTTACTGACGATTTACACACTACCCAAGATACACAAAAACATGGTAGACCCCCCGGGACGACCCATTGTCTCGGGCTGTGGCTCCATGCTTGAACCGCTTGGAAGATACGTGGATTTCTTTCTTAAACCCACTGGGGAGTCAACCAAGAAGTATCTACGTGATACAATGCACACCATTAATATCGTGGAAGGCTTACCGTTCGACATCAGTAAGCAGATCTTAGCTACATGTGACGTGGTTTCCCTCTACACCTGCATCCCCCAGGAGGAGGCCCTAACAGTAGTAACCAGATCTCTTGACAAACACCCTGTGCTTGTGGCAGAGCCAACAGAATTCATTGTTGCCCTTTTAAGGATAGCCATGACAAAAAACTTTTTCATTTTCAAGAATCAATTCTTCCTCCAAACTAAAGGTGTAGCCATGGGTGCTACATTTGCTCCTGATGTAGCAATCATATACATGTCTACGTTTGAGGACAAAGTCATCCTGAACAATTTCAATCCATTCTGAGACCATCTTGGTCTCTGGATGAGGTATATAGATGACATACTACTCATCCGGAACGGCGACCAAACTGAACTCGCATCTTTCCATTCATGGCTTAATCAGCAATCACCCCATCTGAAGTTCACGATTCACTCAGATAACAAGAAAATTGACTTTTTGGACATTACCATCTATGAGGAGGCTGGGATTCTTCAAACCACACTATACCGGAAGCCGGCTGAGAGGAACTCACTCCTACAATACAACAGCCACCATCCTAGAGCCTTGGAGACAACCTGCCTTTTGGGCAGTTCCTACGTATTCGTAGGAACTGCTCAAATAAAGAAGATTATATGGAAGAATCTGTCGACCTTGGTAACCGCCTTCTACAGCGTGGCTAGCCTAAAAGAATTGTCAAAAGGCAAGAAAACGTGCATGGTTAAACCCTCGCGAGCATTTATTGACTCTCAAAGAAAAAACAGACCAGCATGAACAGAGACTTGTGTGCGTTACAACATTTTCAACCAAAAGTAACAAAATAAAACGTGTTATCAATAAACACTGGAAACTGGTTGCGGACGATGTAGGACAAGAGAATACACCCCTACATGCTTTCAGAAAAGCGAAAAGCGTAAGAGACCATGTGGTGATTTCGTTTATGCAACCTAAGGAGGAACAAACTGTAACAACTATGTGGAATCTCCCACCCATTATAGATGTGGACAATGCAAGGCTTGTGGTACCACGGTGCAAACCAAAGAATTTCATCATAATCAACATAAAGTGCTACTCAAATCACATACCAACTGCAACACAACTAATATCATCTATGCCATAGTGTGCCCTTGCAACCAGATTTACATTGGCCAGACCCAACAGAAGGCCAAAGTCAGAATCCTGCAGCATACCAGTCATTTACGATGTGAAGCACAAGGCGCACCTTTGGTTGAGCATTTCAAATCTGCCCAACACCTTGCGGACAGCTCCAAATGGGTGATTCTTGAAAAAGCCACGTTGGGGCCCCGAGGTGGCAACATCACCAACATTCTTAACACACGTGAACTAAAATGGATGTTTTTACTTTGATTCCATTCAAAATGGCTTGAATGAGAATGACAGCTCCTTTACCCAACTAGCTACGCTGAACTAATGGGGTCACTACTCTTTACACCTCTAAACTTGCTCTGGCTAATATCTCCATCTCATTAACTCCTATCTATTAACTGTTTTCTCTGCATTGATGGGGCCTTACAGTCATGTGACAGGTACGCCGTGAAATACTGAATATCTCTTTGTGCCATACATGATCCTCGATACTTTTTATGTACTACACTGCCTTGGATTTTACTAACTGCTATTTGTCATTTTGCTTCTATATTGAAATGTGGCCTTACCTTCATTTGACATGTGAATTGTGGTATAATTATCCTTTATACACACTGTATATATTGGGGTGGGGCTAGATCAGTCTTCTGCATGGTTCCTGATGTCATTCATTAAGTTTTGCTAATTAATTGTAAGGTTGTATTTATTTAACTGTTTTTCTCCGATTTCAATCTGCAATTTTTACAGCTAAAAACCGGCGATTCAAACTGGCATGGTTTAATTCACTCCTCGTAGCTCCACTGCCCGTTCTACCAGTCCTGTTTCTTTTTCCATTGATTGAGCACGTCGTCTCAGCTCACGTGTTCCTGTTACCATGGCTATACAACAATCAGGAAGAAGCCGGTCTCCATTGCTGACCGCGCTTCGTACTGAGACGGATTAACTCTACCTATTTCTGGTATGTACACGTTCTCTGGTCAAGACATTTCTTGGCTGTTCTTGCCTTTTTTCATAAGTAGACTCTGGCCTTCTATCTTACAGACGTTGTACACTTTCACAACTATCTACATTGCAGCGTTTTTCACCGCGATGTGCCCGACCTACGGGCGGACCCAGAACGCTCTTGCTATTTTAACCACAATCTGATGGCCGATTTACCACTACCAATTTTAGTAAGTCTCCCTTTTGCAACCAACCCGTCCCCCCTTCTTTTTTGACCATTTCACTTAAGTTGGGCCGCTATTTATAATCTCTCTGATTTTTAGGATCTGAAGTTTCCTCTCTCCAAGAGCGTTCCTCCTCTCTTCCATCCCTACCTGAGACAAGCAACCCTTCGGTATGTCTTGTCTATCTTTTCTTGTGTGCTCATTCGCTTAATTCATTTCACTCATGCAATTTACTAAATCATACATTCGTTACTTACTAATTAGGTCTCCTGCCCCGTCCCGATGAAGACCCCGCTGCAAGGAATTAATTAGTGCCTGCCACGGTCAGGGGGTCGAAACGTCGACAGCTTTGTTTTCTCTTTAGCTCCACCCCATGAACTTGACATTGATTGTAATAGTGTAGCATGATATTTTCATAATGAATTTTTGAACCGATGGTCTTTATGTCTATGTTTGACTGAATATACATAGCACAGTGAGGCCGCTTGGCCGTTTTTTATGTCACTATCCTTTACCCACACTACCCTTCACTATACCACTTCCCTTCCTCCCAGGGGCACTTTTGAATATTTTGTAATTTATATATGGAATTTTGTGCTATTCAATACATACCTACATTGTGAATAAATAACAATGTACGTTAATTAATTGTTTCTTTACTATTTTCTGTTATCCTTTTTCATTTGCTGGGACCCCTCTTCTCAGTACTTTTAGAAGTTGGCATTTCTGTGTGCTATTTGTCTGCCTACCTGATGTGAATTGCATGTCTGGTTTTGGAGGGACAGAGTAGACTGAGCCAGACATGGGTTGAATAGAGATCTGCAGTTGGTGTATGGGGAGGGGTGACCTTTTGATCTGAGCAGGGCTATGCCTGGCAAGGTGAATGATGGCTCCACCTCCCACTGTGAGATCAAAGTCTTTTGGTGGTATAAGTAAAGGGGCTGTGACCCCATGAAATTGTTCAGTTCCATGGTGCTCTTCTAAGATGATGTGCTGTTCCTGATCCTACGGGGGTATGCCACGGCTGGGGCCCAGGAGGAACTGCCATGAGGGCTTGCCTCCCTGGGCCTTGCATTGCCCGCTTGATTGCTGAGGACTTTTGCTTTTGGAGGTATGGCTCCCTGCGCCCTGTGAGCGATATATTTTAATTATTTCCTGGAGGAGGAACGTGTTCCTTCTGGATGTCAAGATGAACCTCTGTCCGTGTAATGAGAGGAAAAAGACTTTGAAACTTTCATCCATCTTGCTGAAGAAACTACCCAAGGGCCTGATTTGAGCTTGCCTCCTACCGAAGTCTCAGGGACATTAGACTTCACCCATCAGCCGTCCGGATTCCTATTTGAGGGGAATTCTACTTGCAGGTGAGGCCTCTATTGAGAATTCCAGAGCCTCTGGTTCTACTGAGGGGGAACGCGGACTGAAAGTCATCGCTATTGTGGGCCGCTGCAGCGGAGGAGCTGTTGCCGCTGAGAGCCTGCATTTGCCCGTGTTACCAAAATCATCGTTATCGCTATTGTGGGCTGCTGCAGCTGAGGAGCTGTTGCCGCTGAGAGCCCGTATTTGCCTGTGTTACCAAAATCATCGCTTCTATTGTGGGCCGCTGCAGCTGAGGAGCTGTGCCGCTGAGTGCCCGCATTTGCCGTACTATGAAAATCATCGCTATCGCTGTTGTGGGCCGTTGCAGCTGAGGAGCTGTGCCGCTGAGTGCCCACCTTTAAGCCCCATACTCTCAAAGCTGTGCAGCACTTAGTGCGAGGTGCAACGTTTAGGTCTGTGCAATTGCGCACATGGATTCTGCTGCATTGGCACTTTGGACATAGGACATTTTGAGCCCCTTTGAGAAGGCCAGTTGGCCAGGGGGACTGTTAGGTTTGTAGGGCGCCAGGCCCTAATGTGATGGATGTGGTATTAGGAAATGTGATTTAGGTAGTATGATTTACGCACCCTGTTTTATGCCTCTAAATGTGGTTTTATGATTATGAGGTTTTGCATACTGTATTTATGTTTGAGTTATCCTCAACTGTGGTTTATGCTAGTGAGATTACTTCCTAATGTGAGTTATGCTTAGGAGGTTATGGTCTAATATGTATAGGCTTATGAGGTTGGCGCAGGATGTATTTCACGCCTAATGGGATACTGTGCATAATATGATTTATTCACAGGATGATGTGGAGTCCAGTGTTTGCCAGTAATTACTGGTTCTGTTCTATGCTTATTAAATGTTCTCCATTTACTATCTTTACTAATGTGATGGTTCTGACAGTGGTCCAAGTGGCCCTGTCATGTGTATATAAGCCCCTGTAAATATTGCCCAGTGCAAGTTGGCACAGTGTATATTGTGTGATTACTATTCTAATGTGTTTTATGATAATACAAAGGCTATTTTTGATATAACCTTGTGTGGAGTTCCTTTTGTGGTGTGCCTAGTATGTTGTTGCTGTGTGGGTTGCGCAAATGCTTTAGACATGTCCTCCGGGATAAGCCTGACTGCTCGTGCCAAGGTACTAAGGGGGTGAGCAGGGGTTATCTTTTATGTGTAACTCCCTTGCCCTGACTATAGTGGTGGTTTCTGCCTGGCTTAGGTACAAGCCCCAGCCAACCAGAAATCCCATTTCTAACACCCCCCTGAATCCCCGTCACCAGGGACAACACTAGGGACACCAGAAGGAAAACCAACCTGACCCATGAAATGAAAATCACCCCAGCGAAAGGCAGAATCAGTGTCATGACCAGACAAGACCACACTAGGGTCACCTGACACCATGAAACCATATCACAGTGCAAACCACCCAGACCTGATGAACTGCCTGCGAAAAAGAAGCAAAGACCAGCAAGCTTTCCAGATAAGGAAGAATATAACCCCCAACCCATGGTAACAAGAGACAGCGACTCGATCTACACATGAGGGAAGAAGGGGATAACCATTGCAAATCCACCACAGGACAAAGATCACCAGAACGACTAACCACCAAAAAGAAAAAAGAATATAGCCCCCTCAGTGAGAATGATAGGCCGGAAGGAACGCCTTCGAATAGAAGCAACAGGAGTACATCATCGAGGCTTGTGCCAAGACGTTCAACACCGGACAAGGAGAGCCTTAACCATGAATAGGGAGGGGACCATAAAGCAATAGGAACCATCCCCCACTACATGAGTCACCCAATGCACAGTCATAGAGGAGCCCAAACCAACGGAAACAAGATAAATCGACCACCCACCTGGATGACTACCACTAATACCAAACCAAGGGTAGGGGTGGATCGAGAGACAGCAGCCGCATGTTGAATCCTGGAAACGTCCACGGAAGAGGCACCCCAATATAACCCCTACCATGAAAAAGACAAATGGGCCACCCCGGCTGGACGCACCAAAAGCCCTCATAGAAGCAAGAAATGACTGCCCCACAACCAACACAGGGGCCAACAGCATGCAAACCACAGACGTCCACTTAAACACAACCACCAAGAGGCGGGGGGGGCAAACCAAGCAACCCCAGAAAAAGGAAAGGATACCAATAACACCTCTGGGCAGCAGCAGACTACCACGACATAAACCAACACAGGTTCAAGACCACCATGGACGAACCTGCAGAAGATGCAACCGCACTATGGGAGTCCAGGAAATGCTAAACAACCCCCCAACCTGTTGTCCAATAAAGACAGGGCCGAAGAAAAGCCCACACCCCCAACTATCAGTACCAGCATGGACCGGAGTACTACAGCAGCGGCAGAAGGGAAGAAAAAGAATAGGCCACCACCCAATTGACAACTATGAAAAAAGCAAGTCTAATCTTATCGTAATGTAGTTTATCTGGATTGGTTTCCTTCATGGGAATTGTGTAGGTGTATCGACTGTAGGAAGATTATTCAAACTAAGGCAATGCAGAGTTAGTTAGCAGAAACTTTTTTTTACTCCCTTTAGAGAGGATACTTTTATTCCTTGCGCCCAAAGGCGTACTTGTCTCATGATTTTTACTTGATTCAATCGATTCTACCTTTTAGAGACTATTGAAGGGGACAACTCCTGTCTGACTCCTCTCAAATTTACCCTGACCTTCTCTATCTTAGATAAGAAGAGACTTTCCCTTCATGGGAAACTGGGTCCGATTAGGTTTATTTTCAGACAATTTTAAAATAGTTTGTCTTCGCATTTATGGTTTTGGTTTGTTTTGAATTATATATTGACTAATGCATTCATATATTGACTACTGAATAACAACTAATTTGACGATTTGGAACTTTGCTAATCTATTAATAAATCTTCATGGTTTCTGAATCTAATACGCTGTCATCTTTGTCAGGACAAATGTGCTTACATTGTTGAAATGTATTGGTTTGCGGTGTCAGCCTCAGTCCAGAACTAAAGGTCCAGCAGCTTGAATGCAGCCTATATTCAAGTTTGCATAAGAAGTTTGCAAAATGCTGCAACAAAATCTGGTAGCAGAGCAGTGGCGGCTCACAGAGGGAGTGCTGCAGGGCAGTGGGGCAGGGGAGGGGCAGGGTGGAGGGGTAGTGGAGACGGACATACGACGGCCAGGAGTAAAGTAAGTAAATAAATAAGCTATTTACCTTGCGCTCGCTGCATCGCAAACTCAGAGATGCAGTGAGAGCAAGGTAAATAGTTTTATTCATGTATTTACTTACTTTAATCTTGGCTGTCATATGACCGACTCCACTACACCCCACCCTGCCCCTCCCCCGCCCCACCGGACCCACTCTGCGAGCCGCCACATGTTCTTACTCCCCAAGCTTCAGTGTAAACCATTCTCTTCTAAGAAGAGAATGGTTTACACTGAGGCTTGGGGAGTAAGAACATGCCCCAGAGAGAGCTAGAATTATCTTGACCCAGCTGGCATTCCTGAGCTTCCATGGTCCCATGCAGAGTATTGGTAGTGTTCAACCGTTCCTGAAGCAGTTGCAGTGTTCTAGGAGACTGAGGACTGAATATGGGTAAAATTATGAGTTTTTATTATGAGTTTTTGGATTGTGCATTACTAAGATTAGTTATGTTTGCAGTTTTTGGATGAGTTGTCGCCTCTTGAGCTTTGCGGTCAAATTTGGGTCCAGGAGAATTCAAAGGCTTTGTCATGTATATTGCTTGTGCTTCTCATGATAAATGTGCTTGCAGCAAAGAGCTGAACATAGTTATGGGATATGTAATGATCTAATATCCCGGGATGGATATTGAGTTACATTAAAGTTTTTGACTTGTCGGTTATGGTTGACGTATTGGACCAAGAAGCACTATTGACCATACTAAGATAGGGGCTTATTAAACTTCTAGTTTGAGAGAGTAATAACTGAGATTGGTATTTGGTTGACACTTTGTGCACCTTTAGTAGACCAAACTGGTTGTGGTAGACCAAACTGGTTATGGTGATTTCCAGCTGGTTGAGAATTCACTGCATGTGTGTGATAGCTCCATGAGTGCGTTATTTGCCATTTCCCTTAACATAATTGTTGACTTCACATTTTCTTTAGTGGGATAGACAAGAATTATTGTTTTGTTTTTTAATTTTCAATATTTTACCAATGCGAAGCTGATTGCTGTGGAGTGAGAATGCTTGTGAGGTGCTGTGAGTTACATCATAGGGTTTCACACTGATATTGGACGGTTGATGTATGGGCACCCTGGCATTGTTCGTTACATCATTGGGTACTATGCTGTGAGTCGTCAGTTCAGTGGTGTTGTGCTAGGATTGGATGGTTTTGCCACTAAGAATTTCATTGTGATTTGCTGGGAATTTACCATTTTCAATTGAAGTTTACTAATTTTGTGTAGTGTAGTGTACAGAATAAAGATTAAACCTTTCCAAAATTCAAAGCTTTGGTTACAGATGATGCAAGACTACCTGTACGTGAGCGGGCTCCTTTGGAGGGCATATCTGTGCATTAAATGACACCCAAGGACAGGTAATTGAAAATGTAATGCAAGTGTTATTTGAGATGAAACCCCCACCTAGACCTGCTTTATATGTGGATTTGAATACAAGGGAGCATGTAGTACATGTGAAAGTTAGGGAGATATGTCAGACCTAAGCCAGAAATAAGGTCCATTGTTGGAGGGATATGATGTCAGACTCACAGCAGAATGGAGAGAAAGCATTATTGGGAGCATAGGGGTGTATACCACGATGGGAAAGGCAGAAAGAAAGAAACCACAAGAGAGAGCTAGAACTAAAGAGAAGAGAGATGATGTCAGGGTACCACTCACCTGAATTTCAGGTGAGTGGCTAACCTTCAACACTTGAGTCGTGAGCAACTGTGGGCGATAAGTCTCCAGGGGAAATGAGGTTGGGAAAGTGAGAAGGAGAATCAAGAGGATGTACACAATAGTTTCACTCTCAGCTAGGTCGGCTCTGCTAGGTTCGGATGCTGGGAAACAGGTCTTCTCTTTGCTGGTCAGGTGCTCTTAGCCTCTCACTCAGCTCCCCTTTTCCAAAAGGAAACACAGGGAGGAAATTACATTATGGTAAGCAAATACACTTTTCAATAAGCAAAAATTCAAAATATTTAGTGCTTCCTCCTATGTCACTCACCAAATGTTATCGTGTGATGCTCATTCACTCGTTACATACTACAACAGGTAAGACTTACATAAGTGTTCGTTGATCTACTATTTCACCATATGAAGACTTGAGGCCAATTTCTGAACTAGTTCTATTATTTGCCTCTTTGTAGCCAACCATAGTTGCCCACTACATAAGAAGGTGCTAGATGCATGTAATGATCAACCTGTTTCTTCATAAGTTCTTTTGCTACCAAAAGCTGTTTCTTGACAGTAGTCATAAAGTGTTGCAAGTCTTTCAGAACATCTCAATTGCTTGCACTCTTTGAGACAAATAAGGTGGGAGGGTCCTAGTATGACACTCATGATTACAATACAATGGAGACATCCCAAGAGCTGACTGAATGCTAATATAGGTGAACTCCGGCAACGGCAAATCCTGTACCCAACTACTTCTCATTGTGGTGAGTAAACAACATCTATACTGTTGCATGGACTGGTTGGTTTCTTCCATATTCCATCGTTCTGCGGATGGTATGCAGAGGGCCGGGCTGACCTCTTGCTAAAATGTGGAAATAAACTGGAGCCCTTGGTTTAAAATTTTGCACAAGGTAAACCATAAGGTCTGATCACATTAGATGATGTGTTCACTAATTCAGTTGCGGTTGGTAGCTTAGGGAGAGGAATAAAATGAGACATCTTAGAAAATAAATCTACTACCACGAAAATGTAGTGAAACCTTTGGCTTTAGGGAGGTTGGTGAAAAAATCTATACTGATGGTATGCCAGATGCTTGGGGAAACAGGAGTTGGTTGTAGAAGACCTGCTGGAGAGACATGAGAAGCCTTTCTTCTAGCACACACGGGACAGGATTTTACAGGTATTCCACCAAAACCATCATGCACTTAGATTCTTAGTTTTCAACTTCCCAGGTTGGTCCACTAGGGAAGTGGAATGGCAGCTTTGGAGAACCTGATTTATTGAATTGGAGGTGGGGGGACAAACAATTTCTCATCATGGTAAAAGGGCCCCTCCTTAATGGAATTGTGTGGGTTGGAGAACAAGGTGTTTTGATCTTGCCCCTTGAGCACTTCCTTTAATTTCTTAAAAAACTATTTGGTAGTGCAATTACCAGTCTCTCTGTTTTCTGGAATCATGGGTATCTCTCTCTGAGAAGCCTTCTCCTTATGAAGTAAAGTGAAAATTCTGGATTAAGCATCTGCTTTTGACCGTTTTTCCCAAGGACTGTAAGTTATAATGAAATCAAATTTGTTCAAAAAGAGGAACCATCTCATTTGGCGTGTGGTCAACGCTCTTGCGGGCTGAAAGAACTGCTGATTCTTGTGATCTGAATAAATGATGATGGCATGACAAGCCACCCACAAATAGTGCTACCATCCCTGTAAGGCTAATTTAATTGCTAACAACTCCCTCTTAGCGATCGTGTAATTCTATTCTGCTGGTAGAAAGATTTAGTAGAAAAAGGTTATGGAGTGCACTTGACTAGTGTCTTCAATTCACTGCAAGAAACCATCAGTTCTAACCCAGGGAAAGACGCTGCAGACAGCGAAGGAGTGACCAACCTGCCTCCCAGGAGTACCAGGTTCACTCCTGGAGGTGCGTAGCTTGAGCAGGTGTGTGCCAGGATCCGGGTTTAATGTTGGCTGGAGGGAACCTCACGGGGCTCCACTAAAACTAAATAGTATGGCAAACCACGATTATAGCAACTCAGGGCACTCGATAAACGGATAAGATAGCGAAGGATGTTTTTTCTTTCAAGCAAAATTGATTCTGAACACTCTGAGCACTAATTCCCAAATCCCCTGCATTTCTGTTTGTTTTTGCACCAAGGAACAAATGGTGGAGGCTATACAAAAAATAATTAAATAGGTGACTTACCTGCCTTGATCTCTTTACCCCGAGGATACCGGCGGGAGGACATCTGACTCAGGGCTGCAGAGGGAGACTGGGAGTTGAGAGGACCACAAGGTCACCACAGGGAGACCAGGAGAGGAGGTGTTGTGCCCAATGGTGTGTGCTGAGTGCAGGCGGCTGGTCCCGCCTGCCTTGTGGCACTGCACTTTGTCCTAGTACTTGGCTGCTTTCCCCGCTTGTCTAACCGGCGGGGTGAATAGAAGAGCAAGGCTGACCCGGACGGCCACCACGACTATTTGACTGCGGCCAGACTGAGGTGGTGAACTTGAGGGCCGTTAGCAGACTGGAGGCTCTTTTGAATGATGTGTGCTTCCTCGATGGCCACCGAGGGTATATGTGGGGCCTATGAGCTGCGGTACGAACCCCCCACTCCTACTAGAGAGAGGATCGATAGCCTGGCATTGGAACCCATGCCATATTTTTCAAAGTTGAACTGGCGAGGACCAGGCCCTACCATGTGGACTATTCACCAGAATATATCAGGCACCTCATTGTTGCCATTTGACTGCTGTAACCAGGAATCTGAGGGGCATGCTCAAATAGATTTGGTAGCATCGAGAACTCCTGGTCAGTGGGGGAGCCAGCCTGTGTTGCTGGAGTGTCCAGGAGAGGGAATGAACTACTCCTCCCAGCCTTCCTTGCAGTAAGTCGATCATCAATTGGTAAGAGAAATGCGAGTTATGAGCAGCCGGGAAGGGGCGGAATAGTTAACACTTTCGACTCATTCCTGATAAGGCCGGACAATATATTGTAACAGGAACTTAAACTGACAGAACACCTTTTGTTGGAGGAGGGCATGCTAGTTGCAGATTTAACAGCAGCGTCCCCCAGCCCCTTGAGGGCCTATTGTCAGTTGAGAGGGCTCACGTACACTCTCTAGATGTCTTTCTTCAAGCCCTTGCGAAGCTGGGTCACCACAACTAATAGAACCACTGGTTAAAAGAAAAAGAAGTGGTGCAAAGACTAAGATGCCAAAATGCTCAAGGCTTCCAAAGTGCCTAAGACCACAGACCCAGATCTTCCCACAAAAGACAGACCTCCTAACTGCAACGATGTCTTATGTGTAAGACTAGAAAATGCTGTTTCCCTGTCCCTCCAACCACTACTGCATAGATTGACTATGATTGAGGAGAGCCTATCTGCCCTTATTAAGGGAAGGGATGCCAGTATGCTGGGTGCAGGGGGTCTGAAATCAGTAACTCACCTCATTCCACTGGGTGAGCTCATAGCACAATGCGTTAGCACAGGAGGGAAGAGCATGATTACCCATCCAATCCATTCTAGCTCCCAGAGGGCCCCAGAGTTCCCCACTGAAGTGACCCAACATCTTCTGAGTCTAGCACCTTCAAGAGACAGGGCTGCGGAGGCTACTAGATCTCTGGCTAGATAAACGCAAATGTTGGGGAAAGAGCGAAGGGGGAGGTTTCTAGAGGTGCGGCGAGGCAAGGCGGGAAACGGCATCAAACATTAGATCTTCCTCCAGCCGCCTCTCTGCATATTATAGTTTTGGCAAATGCCAGAATTGAGGGAGGGGCAGAGGGAATGTCATTGATCACAGAGTACTCACTTCAATTCCAATACTCCCGGGAGCAGAACGTAGAATATTCCCAATCTTCCCTACAGGTCTTCCAACGATCCCCAAAAGCACATGAACTCGCGTGAACCCTGCCAGGG
The DNA here is from genome assembly GCF_964263255.1 of Lissotriton vulgaris. Taxonomy (NCBI): domain Eukaryota; kingdom Metazoa; phylum Chordata; class Amphibia; order Caudata; family Salamandridae; genus Lissotriton; species Lissotriton vulgaris. Next base: position 1,315,136,619 of record NC_141689.1, read on the forward strand.
AAAGGGGTAGGGGATAAAGAAGAGACTGCCTCCCTTTCCATGGTTCTCCTCACTCGCTTCTGCTTATAGCCCTTCTGTCTGTTATTCACTTCTCGTTCAGCTCTTTCTCTCTCGAATGAGGGAAGTGGAAAGGAACAACAAGCAACACGTTAGAGCTTCCCAAACCTCCCTCCAAGATTCTCTCAAAGAATTAGCTGAACTCTACCTTCTCTTACCCATTTAGCTATAGGCTTTAGCTCATCTTCGTGTTTTTCTTCTGAAATGTTTTTATATGTGTTTCTGTATGATCAGCGAAAGTAGTAGCTCAAAATGCAAAGGAGCTTTATCTATTAAGCTTTTCAGGTGAGTAGAAGACTACCAAGGCTGTCTTCAGGTAAGTGTTGAGAAGCTGACTGGATATGATTTTTAAAATGTTTCACATCTTAGATTATTCAGAGAACTAAATAGTCCCAAAATGTATTTTTTCTTTCAGGCATATACTTGCGGTTGCGCGCACAACTGGCAACAGAAATCTCAAATTCAGTGACCTTCAGGAAGATTACTGCCACCTGCGCTTCGCCCGAGACTCTGGAGAAGATTCAACAGGTAAGTGATAATTTCATTTCTTTTTTATCCTAAACTGGAACCTGACTAACTGTCCGATGACACGAAATGAAACACTAGCACAAACTCGGAACTATTCCTGCCTGAATAATGCCTAAGTCCTCACAGCACAAGAACGTTGGTGAAGTGCGTGGCTTAGAATTCTGCCGACGCACTTCCCTGCAGATTCTGTCCTCATGCCTGGAGCCAGATGCGAGAGACTAGTCCCGCAACTAGTCTGGCGCCCCTCCATTGTATGTGCACCCGTCCTCTGGCTCAACTCTTGGTGACAATCACTTGAGTTCTTCTTTTTAAGGGCATAGCACTTGCAAGTTGCCCTACAGATGCCACCATGATGCATGGGGACTTGTGGGTGCTCGTCATCTGAGCCCTGCCAGGGAAACAACGGAGCAACTCATGACCAAAGCATAACACTTGCTGACAAGGCATATGAGAAGAGTTGGTGGTCTCAAAAGATAAATCATTATGACCAGAAGAGTGGGGTGGGTGGCTCCTTCTATCAAAGAAGTAATGGGAGATTGTATAATATTCAACTTTAGTGACCAAAGGGTGATCGGGTACCTGCTAAGAGAACTTCCGAACACCCCATCTTTGGGCATGCATATTTTTGCCCTTCCATTAGTCCATTTTTATAGACCATTAATGCACAAACCTGTGGGTAGGTCTACTGTATATGGGTTGAAAATCGCTTTAGAACCCTGATAGACCCAGACTCCTGTAACTGACTACCCCCTGTTGAGTTAAACCCTCATCTGGCCAAACTGCAAGAGACAATAATTCAGAAGGGGGCAATCTTAATAGGGTAAGGTGATTCCTGTTTGAAAATAGCAAAACGTGGGCAATGCAGAGAGGAAAGCCATTGTGTCAAAGCAGGATATCTTATGTTTCCAGGAGACTTGGCCAGTTGGTGCAATATTTTTGGACGGGTATCGATCACTCCAAACAGCAGCAGTCCCTTCCCCGACAGGCAGAACAAGAGGTGGTATGGTGATGTTAATATCAAATACGCTGACCCTAAAGGTTAAAAAGTTTGAGAGCCATGTCACATTTCCATATCTTTTATGTGAAGGTCAAGGAGATTGGATTGGCTTTTGATTCGTTATTATATTAAACATTTTGGTGGAAACATGGCTTCTGTGGTGGATTTTTTGAGAAAACAGATTGATGCCATTTGCGGAGCATTCTACAAAAAACGCATTAATATCCTATGAGTAGGAGATTTTAATGTCCACTCTTGTAAGTATACAATGAATACCGCCTGTGGTTTAGCGGATGTCGAGGGTGACTCAACTGCCCATTTTACACATAATGTTTATGACAACAGGTTAAAAAGATGTTATGGACTAGAAATCTGGAGATAATTAATAGGATAGATCCAGTCACAAGAGGCTTTGCAAAGACATTTGTATGCAATGAATAGGAGTCAACTATAGATTTTGTCCTAGCTTCTAAACGAGTGCGTGGGAAAATGACCCAAGTGCATTCCAAATTCTTTGCATACAGTGATCACACGATTCAATATCTCATCTATGAACTGGGAGGGCAGTAAAACCTTGGTAACAGCAAAGGCCCCAAAGCCAATTTTTGGCAGAGAGAATGGTTTTAAACAAAAATGGGATAAAATTAATAAGGAGCAAGTTGTCTCACGGATATTATCCATAAAGTTACAAGAGGTATTGATAGTTTAAACTGTGATCTTCACCCAGAATGTCTATTAAAATATTTTTCTGTGAAATTGGGTGAAATTAAATGCAATCAGATTCGGTCCAAACCTGTTAAAGAGCCCCCTCCAATCAGGAAGGAAATCAAAACGTGGCTTTTTACTAGATAGGATTGAGGTCATCCCTCTCAGCTTGCCGCCTTGCATAGCGCCAAGACGCCTCGGCATTAGTGCGCTATATAAATACTAACACTCACTCAATCAATCCACTGATTTGATGCTGCTTGTACAAAGACCATAAGAGATCTGCATTGTGCTCTCAGATCGTCGCCCAGAGACCATGGTCAGATTAAGGAACTGCAAAAACTTGTACGGGGCAGCGCGGAAAGCTAGAATAAGGGGTTTGAGGTAGGATGCATGGGGGAATTTGTATCATGCTGCAATCACCAAAAACAATAGGGTTTTTTGGAACGTTATAAATGCTCCCTTCCTTAAAGACTATAGTGACCCAACGCTGGACACTCAGGTTAGCGAGGATGCTCGGGTATCTCATTTTGGGAAGATTTTTGGAATGGAGGATGGTCTCCTGGCCTTCCCAAATATTATTACGTAGTCAGCACCTATGGGGCATCTGGTATTGAGCTGGTCGAAGTGAGTAGTGGGCTGGTCCAATGTAGCTCCGCTAAAGCTCCAGGTCCAGATGGGGTGGCCATAGATTTCTTTCTAGAGCACCAAGAATTATGGGCCCCATTTGTGACCAACATTTTTAATGCAATAAGTAAGGTGGGTCCCCCAGCTCCTTAGAGAAGCATCATAATGGTCTCATCTATAAAAAAAATAAAAGGGGACAAATCTTAACCGCAGAATTATAGACCCATTTCTCTATTACACAGTACTGCAAAATTGATGAGGAACTTACTGTTGATTAGGCTGGAAGATTAGGTTTTTGAGAAGAATATTTTGAAACCAGTGCAATATGGCTTCCAAAGGGGTAGGAGGATGATAGATCTATGCCTGAACTTGAGCTTGACAAATACAAAATATACAGCGGCAATAGCAGGCAGACTTTCATGGATCTGTCACCTGCATTTCTTTGCGTGACTCATCCCAAGCTATGGCTGATAATGGAGAAGATGGGGATAGATGTTGCAATAATTAATTTTATTCGCCAGGTGATACATCTTGGAAAGAGTCTTTCCGCCCGTTCAGCCGGTTATCTAGAATCCAGCCGTCATCCACGTGCCGTCTCTACACGTTTATTGCCTTAGGCCTCGCAATTATCCAGAATTGGCTGCCGGCTTACATCAGCTTTGTGTCCTCCCAAATCTCGATTTTGTCAATCACTTTTTATCGCTGGACGCTGTGCACCTTTCTTGGGCTCGAGTTTGGTCCACTACTAATCAGAGGGACAGATAGAACCTCGAACGTCGATACACAATTTATAACCATCATTAGCATCGCGATTTTGGGCCCTGTGCTCTGCAAGGATTTTGTCTTTTTTTATCAGATTTTATTACTTCTGTGGAAGACCTTTCAGTTGTTGCTCCTCCTTTACATCGGAAACGTTATCTTGAGACTCCTTGCACAACATCTAGAGGTGAAACTCCTGATGAAGACAGTATTTCTGTCGAAACGTGCGTTGAGTCAGCCTTGCACCCGTTTCTACAAAAAGACCTATCAATTCATCCAAATAAATTGATTATGTTTTTGGTCTTACAAGATTGCATTTCATCCATATTGCATATCTTGTGAAAATTAATTCCAATATTTGCATTTGTGTGAATTGAGTATATATGGGAATGAATGAATGTGGTATGTATGGAAAGAGAGAATAGAGAGGCAACAAACAATCAAGTACGATACATCAAAATTTTCAAGAAAAATATTTATCGGCATTCACAAATGAGTAGTGGTCCTTCTTTGATGTTCAACAGATATTTTTATTGCTATCTTCATACAGTATCTTGAAATCAATACAGCCAACGCGTTTCGCCCAGATCGGGCTTCCTCAAGGCAGATAATTATAAACGACGGAAGCACGAAGGTAGGGCACTCTATGGATGGACCAAGTGGGTCTCTGTTTCAAGGTTTGAAACGGTCTACAAATTAGGGTATCCAAGAGCTTCTTGTTTTCACTAAGAACAGCAGTGTACGCTGAGCAAATATGTAGGCCTTTCACGAAAGTGGAGCTTTCATCGGTACAGTCGTTCCGACTTGATATCAAATTTCAGTGAACTCCTGCCTGCGAACACTATGATATGTGTCCCTGGATATTAGGAGTTAAAGTCGGCGTGCTGCTCCTACATCCATTTCTCACCGGCGTTTGGGTCAGAAAAAAAACGTGTGCAGTTTTTTTCTGACCCATACGCCGGTGAGAAATGGACGAGACGGATGTAGGAGCAGCACGCCGACTTTAACTCCTAATATCCAGGGACACATATCATAGTGTTCGCCGGCAGTAGTTCACTGAAATTTGATACCAAGTCGGAATGACTGTACCGATGAAAGCTCCACTTCTGTGAAAGGCCTACATATTTGCTCAGCGTACACTGCTGTTCTTAGTAAAAACAAGAAGCTCTTGGATACCCTAATTTGTAGACCGTTTCAAATCTTGAAACAGAGACCCACTTGCGCCATCCATAGATGCGGCTTTCGACACTGTCTGCCACCGCACCCTAGTGCAGCGCCTCAGCAACGTCGGAATCCAAGAGAAGGCACTAGAATGGATCATCTCCTTCCTCGCCGGAAGGACACAGAGTCCGCCTCCCCCGTTCAGATCAGAAGCCACTGATGTCATCTGCGGCGTTCCTCAAGGCTCCTCGCTCAGCCCCACCCTCTTCAACGTCTACATGAGCCCCCTCGCGGCCATCGCACGCCAACACAACCTCAACATCATCTCTTACGCCGACGACACCCAGCTGATCCTCTCCCTCACCAACGAACCCGCCACCGCCAGAGCCAACCTACACGAAGGGATGACAGACATAGCCGAGTGGATGATGAACAGCCGCCTGAAACTGAACTCAGACAAGACGGAAGTCCTCCTCCTGGGCTCTTCACCCTCCACCTGGAACGACTCCTGGTGGCCCACCGCCCTGGGCAGCGCACCCAAACCCACAGACCACGCACGCAACCTGGGCTTCATCCTGGACTCCTCCCTCTCCATGACCAGACAAGTCAACGCCGTCTCCTCGTCGTGCTTCAACATCCTGTGCATGCTACGTAAGATCTTCCGGTGGATCCCCACCGAGACCAGGAAGACGGTCACCCAGGCCCTCGTCACCAGCCGACTGGACTACGGCAACTCCCTCTACGCCGGAACCACCGCCAAACTCCAAAGGAGACTCCAGTGGATCCAGAACGCCTCAGCAAGACTCATCCTTGACATCCCCCGACACAGCCACATCTCCGGACACCTGTGAGACCTGCACTGGCTCCCGGTCAACAAAAGAATCACCTTCCGTCTCCTCACCCACGCACACAAAGCCCTACACAACCAAGGCCCAAGATACCTCAACAGCCGCCTCAACTTCTACACTCCCACACGGCAGCTTCGATCGACCAACCACGCCCTCGCAGCCGTCCCCCGCATCCGAAGAGCCACCACAGGAGGAAGGTCCTTCTCTTACCTGGCCGCCAAGACCTGGAACTCCCTCCTGACCCACCTCCGCCTGACCCAAGACGACCTCGCCTTCAGGAAGCAGCTCAAGACCTGGCTGTTCGAGCAGTAGAGGACCCCCCCCTCCCCAAGCGCCTTGAGACCCTCCGGGTGAGTAGTGCGCTATTCAAATGCTTGATTGATTGAGAATGCCCTACCTTCGTGCTTTCGTCGTTTATAATTATCTGCCCTGAGGAAGCCTGATCTGGGCGAAAAGCGTTGGCTGTATTGATTTTAAGATACTTTATGAAGATAGCAATAAAAATATCTGATGAACATCAATGAAGGACCACTACTCATTTGTGAACGCCGATAAATATTTTTCTTGAAAATTTTGATGTATCGTACTTGATTGTTTGATGCCTCTCTATTCTCTCTTTCCATGTAAAATTTAGGTCCTCAGGCAGTGGACCTAAGAGGTGGGCAACATTGGCAAATAAGACTTTGCTTTGACTTCTGTGTATATTGGGGGTAGTGCAACATTTATATCCTTACTGCCTTTTCTTGCTGTTTCTTATGTGGTATGTATGTTGTGCGTCTGTGAAAGTCTCCATGATAATCGTTTGTTTCATTGTCTTTTTAGGTGATTAATTGTGTTTTATAATATATTGAATAATCAGAAAATTACACTTATAAATATTTTGTATTTTTTCAAAAAAAAGAAATCTGGTTTCAGTGTCACTATTGTGTTCCCTTTAATTATGCTATAGGGAATTGTTTAAGTTGAAGTAGCCCTAGAAAGTTTACATAAGTGTATTTTCCCTGTCTAGGTGTACTTCACACTAGTTTCTTTGGGGTCCCCTCTTTTTTTGCAATAAGTACTCACAAGCCTCTGCATGTGTGTACTATGGCAGTGATGGTGAGTGCACAAGATATTTTCAGAGTCTGAGGGGTGTCAGACAAGGCTGCATCCTCACCCCCTTTTTATTCCTAATTTATACTAATAGGGTAGAGGCTGAAGTGTTATGGTCTACTTCAGACGTATCCTCTACTTCAGACGTCCCCTCTTTTAACACAGTTCCTCTTCCTATATTTGTGTATGCAGATGATGCTGTTTTAATAGCAAGAACAGGGATGATATTACAAAGACTAATTGTGCTGTACATAGATTTCATGAAAGGCAAATTAATCAAGATCCTTTGTACTTGTGGCAAGGGCACATTTCAATAAACTACCAGCTTTCCATATAGGGTCTTGAAGGCTGGAGATGGTGGACACCTTCCCATACCTAGGTGTCTTGTTTGATAAGAAGCTTTCATGGCTAAATATGGTGGCCAATAGGACCCCTGTAATGGAGAGAAGCGTGATGGCCATCTTAAGTTTTAGTATGAAGCTTGGGTCTAAGTCCTTTGAGACAATAAAAAAAGGTTTATATTGCAAAGACCATCTCTGCCTTCATTTATGGGGCAGGGGTTTGGGGGATGGTGGCAATAGATTCTCTGCAACATTTAGAGGACATGTTCCTTAAAAGATAATTGGGCCTTCCCTGCATCTGCTCAAATTATAATATACCGAACTCAGTTTACCATATCTGTCTGATGCTATTAGGCCTGCCCTCATCCTGTAATGGCATTCAATTTGGAGGAGAACTATTGGCAACATAACTCAAATAAACATTTGAGATTGTCCTTCCCTGGATTATGTACATAAGATTGTTTAGCTGCAGTATGGGAAATTCACACTCACTTCATTGGGGCTGGTCAAATTATATACAAATCCTAGTAGCTACATGAACTTTTCCAAAGCGAGACTAAAGTAAATCTTTTCACAAAGGCAGCATTTGATAGAAAGGAGAAAAATCTTTTAAAATTATCTGATAGGTTATATCACAAAGATTCATCTTGTTGAGGTTCTGACTCAACTTAATCCACTTGATGATGGGCTTTCCAACAAAGTGGTATTCAATAGCTCTTTTAACAGCATGCACATGTGATAGAAGTTCTGAGCAGTCTGATATTCACAAAGTTTTCCTTTGAAGTTTTTATAAAGAACAAAAGACAAGGTACATTCTCCCTCTTCTGCGTAAATACGATTTTAGACAATGTTGCCCAGCCCTTTATTTAATCAAACACTCTTTGACCCATTTGTATGCTCTGCAATAGCCACATTTCTTTGATTGTCTATGAAATGGAGGAGACCTTGTATAGATTGGGTGCCTTGAGGAAAGTCAAAATATGATGGTACTTATATTTGTTGGCACTTTGCACTTTATAAAACCTACATTATTGTCATTGTCCTTTTCTGGAATACTGTGCCCCAACACTAAAAGACTTATTTATAAGTTAGAGTGTATTAAACAATTTAAGAAGCGTCAATTTCCGGTGTTAACTACTGTTTCAAAGTGTTAAAAGTGGTTTTCTAGATTTGACCTTTAGCCTGTGCACTTCATATGCTGTGGAAACACAGCAAAATAAAGATCTTTTGCTTTGATTGGCCTACCCACCAAACAAACCCTAGGACTAGCTTAGTACGTAGTGAACCAAAGACCTCGGTAGAGCACCCACTCCAGAAAACTCAGTACAATAAGAAGGGATTGCGACACAGCAGTGGGGAAGACGCAAGCCTTTACTCACAAGACAACTTCGAGGCAGCCATATTAGATCTACTGGGAATCCAGCTAGAATCTGCCATCCGGATGCCCACATGGGTCCGGGAACCCCACTACTGCTGATCCCCCAGGGAGGAGTTGGCTGACTGTGCCCCCAGGGGTAGGACAGAATGACGAGGGAACAGGACACACCCCCAGCTGTTACATAGAAGTAGGCATCTAGGTCCCTTTGCCCAAGTCACTAGGGCATGCCCTAAATCGAAAGAACTTAATTCTTCAACATTTCTTCACCCCTCCTCCAAATGGATGCCCATCTTTAGTTCCAAAACGTGGCAACTGCTCTAGCATTGGCATCAGGAGCCCAATTCCTCAACACACAGAGGGCAGTGATGGCAATGATGGTAGCAATATTCTAAAAAACGACTGGAAAAATCCAATACCATGACCCCTGTACATAGGAAATTCCATCAAATTGATTAGCAACACCACCATAATTTCCCTGAAGGCTGCTATGGGGGTCCACACAGGACCATTTAGCCACATCCTGTGTCCCTCTCTTAAAATGAAATGCCCAAAAACACAGGTAACCACCCAGTGGAACCTGCACAAAACAGCCCAAATACAGCCCAAAGATTCCCAACCCTTCCAGAAGAAGGGCATAACACAGTAACTCAGCTTAATTAGAGATAGACCTCTCTCCATGACGAGTACCAAAGGAAAAGCATGTGGCAAGGAACCATTAAACTAAAAGCCAAAGGTGGTGTGGCTTCGCCGAGCTGCAGTATGCCTGCCTTCTAGTGGGGCTCTGCAGGCCAGGCTAACATATCCTAAGATATCGTCATTCTTACTTGGAATCTGCCGCTGCAAAATAGGGGAAATTATTTAAAAATACTGCCTGCTTCATTTTAGCAACTTTGCAGGCGAGACAGTGAAGCCGGGATTACAATATCGGAACCGACGTGGTGCCGCCTGGCTTGAGCAGGAAAATGGCCACCAAGTATCCACGTAGCGGGTGAAAATAACCAGGCTTACCTGGGCCCCCCTACGCTTCAGCTGGGCTGCGGTGACCCCGCAGACAGTGCGTTGGAGACGGTTCGTCGGCTGCTGCAGGCTCCCGGCCCCAAGCAGCATCTCAGCTGTTGTACGTGGAGTGGAGGGGCCGGCGCTGCTGCCTGTAGCCGGAGTATCCCACAAAAACGCTGCAAGACTGCGGAGCCTTTGTGAGAGAGCCCCCTGCCAGGCTAACTCCAGGAGTTGTCCACGCGTATAAATAGTGTGAGTGGGGTTGGGGGTGCGGGGGACTGCTCCTTCTGCACCTGCTCGGGGACCAACTTGGGTAAAGGCCCCCCCCTTATCTCCGCTGGTGCATGTTCTCCTTCAGCAACAGGCTCTGTCTCCTCAGGTTGTGGAGCACCAACCCTGGTGCAGTGGTACCAGTACACTAGCGTGCACAGAGGTGGCACCCAGGACAGAGTAGAAACATATTGAACCATTCAAGACCTGCTGTGTGCCACTGCAGTAGCAATATCTAAAGGTCCACATGGCCCTGCGCCCTTGCGAGCCACCTGCTACAATGGGGAAGACCGACCCTAGCCAATCTAAACTCCCATTTGAAAAAACAAGCACCAAACCTGCATGACAGACGCAGGATCGGAGCCGGACACTGATCATGGCGTCAAAGCCTCTGGGGAACATCAAGAGGACTTGCGCACAATATTGCTTGATGTGCCTCAAGCATTAAAAGCATTGACAATAAGATTGATATGTTTACCTCAAGCCTAGACAAGGTTAAAAAGCAAGTAGACGCTCATGAAGTCTGCCTAGATACCCTGGAGAAGAGAATTTCAGACACCCAGGACTTCCAAGCCGAATCTAGGGTACGACTACTCAATATGGAAGAGGTACTGGCGGTAATTAAAGCAAAGGACATAAAAGCGCCCTCAAGGCGCAATAACCTCAGAATTATTGGTCTGCCAGAGTCCACTGCCATCCTGAAAATGGACCCATATATAGAGAGCCTACTACGCGAACTGTTTGGGCTGGCACTTTCGTCAGTGATGATTATAGAACATGCCCACCGTTCACTGGGTCGCAGACCACCGGTGGGTACTGCGTCTCGTTCCATAATCTCGCGCCTTCTGAATTATAGAGACAGAGACGCGATTCTCAGAGCAGCCAGAGAAAAGAGCCCTACAACACACCAGGGGAACTCCCTCTCCTTTTTCACAGACTACACTCTGTTACAGTCTGGCCTCCCTGCCATCAGGCAGGTTTATGTTGGCGTCCTAAGCCCTTAAGGGAGAACTCCCATGTGTTTTTGCTTTCTTGTTATATGGGACTTGCGGGGGTGGGGCAACATGTCACAACCTAATTGGGAGGTTGGTGTGGGTGATGGGTGGGATGGGGTGTTCACAGCATTCTCCAAAATACAGTAGTTAACCATACTGAATATGCTTACAGTAGTTCACATCTTGTTTTATTTCACAGCCTTTTTTTAAATCATATTTGAATTCCAAGGTTATGTTCGCAAAGTCATCTGCCTTGTTTTTTGCTCCAATGTGCACCTTTTCTACACCAGTAACACACTATATCACATACCAGTTGTAACATGACTGAGGAACATTACCTGGAACATTGAAGGGCTGAATGATTTTAGAAATTTGAGATTAATGCATACATATTTAATCTGATACTGCATAGATGTGTTTCTTGCAAGAGACTCACTTGAAATGTGGCACTGACCCCAAACTTCACAACAGATACTCAGGAGAGATACACTTGGCCACGTACTCCAAATATGCAAGAGGAGTTTGGGTGCTGATCAGGCGTGGCTTGGGCTGGACAACTACTCACACGCAGATCAACCCCAACCTGCGTTGCGTTATTTTAAATGGTACCCTAATGTCCACATAGGTTACCTTAGTGGCTATATATGGTCCAAATCGGAATGACCCACAATTTTTTCTCACCGTGTGGGCTAAGGCACTGGCAACTGGGGTTGACACAGTTGTTTGGGGTGGGATTTAAAGCCACCCTAAAAAATTTATGGGACCTGGTCGGAGCCACTCGCTGCCCACACACAAGGGCAGCTCAGCAACTAAACACCATTATACTTGACCATAGTCTTATTGATATCTGGTATAGCAGAAATCCGGAAGCTAGGGAGGGCACATCGATCACTTTACAGTGCCTGGTCCAGACTGGATTATAGGCTGGTTACATGTGACAATACATCCTGGACCACAGACGTGCTGCACTTGCCTTGCACACAAAACAGGTGATGGACAGAATGTGGATCAATGTCACACATTCACCCCAGTCCAAAGATCTGGGCCCAAATCCATCGTTTTTTTGCACTCCACACCACCCTGGGTTAGACAATGGCGATATGCAAATCAGCTCTGACCCTGTGCCCCATGGGAACAGTCCCGTCCGAACTACAAAAGCCATGTCCTTCCCAGAACGGAATCAAGCATCCGAGGACCGGACCGGTTTCGAGGTAACACCTCTCATCAGCCCGGCTAGCTTGACTCCAGTGGTGTGGAGTGCCTGGGACCCACGTCTGAGCATCCCCAGCGCACTTATGGCGGCAATTGCAAACAAAACAGGTGATGGACAGAATGTGGATAAATGTCACACATTCACCCCAGTCCAAAGATCTGGGCCCAAATCCATCGTTTTTTTGCACTCCACACCACCCTGGGTTAGACAATGGCGATATGCAAATCAGCTCTGACCCTGTGCCCCATGGGAACAGTCCAGTCCGAACTACAAAAGCCATGTCCTTCCCAGAACGGAATCAAGCATCCGAGGACCGGACCGGTTTCGAGGGAACACCTCTCATCAGCCCGGCTAGCTTGACTCCAGTGGTGTGGAGTGCCTGGGACCCACGTCTGAGCATCCCCAGCGCACTTATGGCGGCAATTGCAAACAAAACAGGTGATGGACAGAATGTGGATCAATGTCACACATTCACCCCAGTCCAAAGATCTGGGCCCAAATCCATCGTTTTTTTGCACTCCACACCACCCTGGGTTAGACAATGGCGATATGCAAATCAGCTCTGACCCTGTGCCCCATGGGAACAGTCCAGTCCGAACTACAAAAGCCATGTACTTCCCAGAACGGAATCAAGCATCCGAGGACCGGACCGGTTTCGAGGTAACACCTCTCATCAGCCCGGCTAGCTTGACTCCAGTGGTGTGGAGTGCCTGGGACCCACGTCTAAGCATCCCCAGCGCACTTATGGCGGCAATTGCAAACAAAACAGGTGATGGACAGAATGTGGATCAATGTCACACATTCACCCCAGTCCAAAGATCTGGGCCCAAATCCATTGTTTTTTTGCACTCCACACCACCCTGGGTTAGACAATGGCGATATGCAAATCAGCTCTGACCCTGTGCCCCATGGGAACAGTCCAGTCCGAACTACAAAAGCCATGTCCTTCCCAGAACGGAATCAAGCATCCGAGGACCGGACCGGTTTCGAGGTAACACCTCTCATCAGCCCGGCTAGCTTGACTCCAGTGGTGTGGAGTGCCTGGGACCCACGTCTGAGCATCCCCAGCGCACTTATGGCGGCAATTGCAAACAAAACAGGTGATGGACAGAATGTGGATCAATGTCACACATTCACCCCAGTCCAAAGATCTGGGCCCAAATCCATCGTTTTTTTGCACTCCACACCACCCTGGGTTAGACAATGGCGATATGCAAATCAGCTCTGACCCTGTGCCCCATGGGAACAGTCCAGTCCGAACTACAAAAGCCATGTCCTTCCCAGAACGGAATCAAGCATGCCTTGCACGTTATCTGACCATGCCTCAGTCACGTTGCACTGGGCGGAGCCACAAACATTGCACTGTGCGTTTAGCTGGCGCCTCCCACAACATGCTCTTTCAGATGCTGTATTTAAAGAGGAGATTGGGATTGAAATCCCCCAGTTCTTTTCCACAAATGAAGGGTCAGTGGACTCCCCCTGCACCTTGTGGAAAGCCTTTAAGGCAGTTATTAGAGGTGCATGTATCTTTAAGCAATCAGGGGTTCTAAAGTCCATACAAGCAACATTATCTAAGTTGGGAAATGACAATAGATCCACAGAACAGCTGTTTTATCAGTCAAGAGCATCCATACATCTTGCATCCTTACAGTAGAAAATTTCAGATTTCTAGGTGGAGGCAGAAAGAGAGCCCCGCTTCCTGGGGAAAAACGCCAGAGCGCACAGCTCCGGCGAAGGCCGGGCAAAAACCTCACTAATGCACTCAAACAACACACATCTTCAACTTTCATAGCTGAGCTACTCGATGAATATTTAACTCCTGTCAAAGGACAACTAGCCACACATAAGCATTTTACCAGATTCTACTCCTCATTATATTCTGCCACGTAAAGCACACCTCAGCCTGAGCTAGGCACATATTTTGACTCCACTGAACTGTTTGGCTCAGCAAAGCCTATGGGGCCTATCTAGACAAACCTTTCTGGGTAGAAGACATAACACAGGTCATCAGTAGCTTACCAGGCAAGAAGGCACCTGGGCTAGATAGGTTAACGACTTCTTTCCATAAGACATACGCAGAAGAGCTAGAGCCCGATTGCTAGAAGTGTACCAAGAATTGTTAGAGTGCGGATCACTGCCACCAACTATGCGGGAGGCAGTGATCATCTCCCTTCTAAAACCTGATGAGCAAACAAATCTTTGTGACTCATATAGACCTCTCTCTTTAATTAACGTTGATGTAAAATTCCACACAAAAATGATTGCTAATAGGTTACAGCTGCTCCTACTGCTCCTATGTGAGGGAGCAGGGGCCGGGTGGCCACTGCGCGGCAGGCAGTGCCCGGTGTTAAGGAAGGAGATGGAGCCAGCGGTTGAAGAACTATGTTGGAGCAGGATTCAGAGCAGGCAGGCTTCCGCTTTCCCCAAGAGTTGCCATCTGAACTCGCGCTCCATGCCGGTTCCAACAGTATACAGGGGCACTTGATCAGAAGCCACGGGCTGGAGGCACACTTCAACAGAGGCAGGTGAAGGCAACAAGCCCAGGTGATCCAGCAGCCTCCCCCCCCCTCCCAGGTACATCAGCAGTGGGAGATGTCCGTCCAGGCCGGTAGCTGCAGGATAGTCAGGAGAACCGAAGGATGTTTCATGGGCTGGCCAGGAAGCTTCTTAATGAACGTCCAGTGCTGCTGTCATCTTGGCCACAACCTCTGCAAGTTATACTTTGCTCAGTAAACTATAACTGGTTAATTTAAGTTGCTTTTGAGTTTCAATTTGACCTTTGCTTTTTTCATTAAAATATACATACACATATTTACTGAAATACAGAGAGATAAGTTGTGGTTCAAAGATTATAAACCTAGAAAATCCTTGAAATTCACAGGTTATGGTATGCAACACCTACCATCACTTAAATTGCCTTGTACGCTTATTAAACCACTTTGCTGCTGGTGGGTGTAATGAGTTAAAGTATACATACCATAGCCAGCAGTATATACAACTTAGCAAATAAAATACATAAATAAATAGCAGGCAGATTTCAGGGGCGTTCCGACTGTCATGCTCATAACCTCACCCTGAATGTGACAAATATTGTCAATAATCATAGGGGTGAGATTACATTTTACATTACCTTAACCATTTTAAAAGAGACCATTATGAAAGTAGCATTATTTAGGTCGAGTTATGTGTTCTTACATTTTGCTTTTAGTTGTTATTTATTGTTATTAATATTGTGAAGTAGTAGGTATTGCATTTGGTTTGCGATTTAAGATTTGCAAGGCTGTGGTGCGAGTTATGGATTGAGGCACTAACCATAAATCTGAATTTCAATAGCCTTTTCATTTTAATCATAACCACAAGGTCGTGCCACCTAGTGCCCGCTACTCAGAATTGCTTGAAAATGTTTCAGATTCAGTCTTAACGCAAGGGAAAGAGTTGAATTAAGGTAGCAAGTGGCCATTAGAAGGAGTAGTTTCTTACCTTTAACTCCAGTTCTGTAGTAGGGGTATCTCTGTTATAGTCATAATCCTGTGAATAGTCCCGCCCATGTGCGGGGACCCAGGAGCAATCGAAATTGTCTCTTAAGTTGTCTTCCTCTGCAGTCCTGCATAGACACTTAAGAGAAAACTAAAGACAAATAATGCAGCCTAAAACTACAAGGCTACATTGGCCAGCACTTCATCTGGAAGTGAAAAAGGACAGCCAAATAATGTCAAAATATACACATTTTGTTAAGTTTCACACATAGAGAAACTCCCCTTCACAAAAATCCTTGGAAATGATAACGAGGAAGGGTTGGACAGACAAGCCCCATATGCTGCCATTATGTGTCTGGAAAAGGGATACCGTGCCTTTAAGGAACTCTCCAGAGACACTCGGTATCCCAGGATGCACAGCCAAAGGCCTTTTACTTTCAGTTCTTTTTGAAGGTGTATAAAGTCAGGCCTGTAGCATACAGTACAATTATCATTTTCTCCACCGGGGAGGAGGGCGGGCGCCTATGACTATAACAGAGATACCCCTATTACAGAACTGGAGTTACAGGACAGAAACTACTCCTTCTGTAGTAAGGGATCTCTGTGTATAGTCATAATCTTGTGAATAGAATGTCAAGCCCATCCCAACAACCAAACCAGCGGTGGAGGAAACAGACAACACCCCTACTGTGCATACCGATTTCTCAACAAAGCCTGCCCAACCTGAGCATCTGCCCTGGCATCAGAGTCCAGACAGTAGTGTTTAGCAAAGGTATGGACCGACTTCCAATGGCAGCCCTACAGATATCTGCAATGGGAACATTACGTAGGAAAGCCGTTGTAGCCGCTTTGCCCCTGGTGGAATGAGCCTTAGGCCTACCCCTTAAGGTTTTGTTAGCCTTTTGGTAACATAACTGGATACAGGACACAATCCACCTAGATAGGGACTGTTTGGAAGTGGCAATACCAGTCCTGACGGGTCCGTAATTGGCAAACAATTGGTCTGACCTACGAATGTCTTTAGTCTCATCCAAATAGAATTTCAACACTCTTCTGACATCCAGGGAATGAAGAGACCTCTCTGCTGAAGTGGAAGGATGTTGAAAAAACGTAGGTACGGTTATCGTCTGATTGACATGGAAATCAGAAATCACTTTAGGAAGGAACTTCGGATGAGTTTGCATCACTACCTTAGAAGCATGAAATACATTGTAAGGTTCTTGGCAACACAAGGCCTGGATTTCACTCACCCTGCGGGCCGATGTAATAGCCACCGGGAAGGCCGCCTTCCAGGACAGATGATGTAGAGAAGCCTTATGAATAGGTTCAAAAGGTTCCTTCATCAAGCGAGACAGCACCACATTCAGCTCCCATGAAGGTGAAGGACGCCGAACAGGAGGAAACACTTTCTTCAATCCCTCCCAAAAATCTTTAATCACAGGAATCTGGAAGAAGGATGTTTGTGAAGGTCATTTCATATACGCAGTTAATGCTGCGAGGTGAACCTTAATGAAATTAAAATTAAGGCCAGATTGAGCCAAATGCAAGAGGTATGGAAAAATGACATCTTCCTTGGAGGTGGTAGGATCATAGTTCTTGGACTTGCACCAGATGCAGAACCTTTTCCATTTATAGGCATAGGAGGTCCTTGTGGAAGGTCACTTCGCCTCCTTGAGTATCTACATGCAATTATCAGGTAAATTCAGGTGTCCTTATTGCACTATCTCAGGAGCCATGCCGCCAAACTCAACGATGAGAGGTTGGGGTGCACCATCTGCTCCCCCGAACTTCGTGAGAAGGTCCGGCTGACACAGCAGCCACAGGTGGGATTGAAGAGTCCGGTGGAGCAGGTCTGTGAACCACCACGGTCGAAGCCACTCTGGAGCAATGAGGATCATTCGTGCTCTGGACTGAGACAGCTTGATGAGTACTGACGGAATCGGGGGAATGGGTGGAAAAGCGTACAGAAAGCTGTTCGACCAGCTGATCCATAGCGCATTCCCCAGAGTCCCCGGTTGGTAGAACCTGGAGGCGAAGTCTCTGCATTTTCTGTTTTCGGCGGTGGCGAACAGATCTATTTCTGGACTGCCCCATCTGTCGAAGATGTTTCCTAGCACCTCGTCGTTTAGAACCCACTCGTGATTTTCTTGGACCAGCCTGCTGAGTGCGTCCGCCTGAGCATTCTGCACACCTGGCAGATGGGTAGCCGCTATCGTCAGTCCTCTGGCTGGCAGCCAGTGCCAGATTGCCTGCACTTCTTGTGACAGTGTGCGCGATCTCGAGCCCCCCTGCTTGTTGAGGTAATACATTGTGGTGGTATTGTCGGTCTGTACAAGCAAGGTGTTGGTCTGGAAGGATGGATGAAAGCCTTCAGTGCCAAGTGAACAGCTCTGAGTTCCAGAAAATTGATGTAATACGTGATTTCCGCCGGGGACCACGTTCCTTGGATCTGTAAATGGTCCGAATGCGCTCCCCAGTCATGGAGAGAAGCATCCGTCACAATAGTCTGAATGGGAATGTCCTTGTGGAATGGAACCCCCTTGAGGAGATTCTCTGCTGAGCAACACGATCTCAGGGACTGTTGAGCGTGTAGAGACAGGCGGATCCTGTCGTCCCAGCTCCCTCGTTTCTGGTCCCACTGATCCTCCAGACATTCCTGCAGCTGCCTCATGTGGAGGCGTGCATGCGGCGTGAGGAAGATGCAAGAAGCCATCGACCCCAGAAGAGAAGACATCATCCTCACTGTCGTAGATGGAACGGACATGAGAGCCTGAGCCTTCCAAAGGATCGATAAGTGTCGCTCCTCCAAAGGAGACACGCTTGCTGAGAGAGTATCGATGGAGGCTCCCAAGTACTGTAGGCACTGAACAGGAGTCGAAACAGACTTGGACATGGTTATGCGCAACCCCAGCTGGATCTACAGAACGGCCGTCCTGTTGAAGTGTAATTGTGCTTCCTGGAAGGTGGAGGCTTTGATCAACCAGTCGTCCAGGTACGGGTAGACAAACACTTTGTTCTTTCTCAGGTGCGCTGCCACCACTGCCATGCATTTTGAAAAAGTCCTGGGTGAAGACTTCAGTCCAAACGGTAGTATGGTGTACTGATAGTGATTGGTGCCGACAACAAAGCGTAGGAACTTCCAGTCTTTCCGTGCAATGGGCACATGGAAGTACGCATCCTGCAGATCCATCGCGCAAAGCCAGTCTCCTCTTTGCAGCTGAGGATAAATCTGGTGCAAAGACAGCATGCAAAACTTCTCCCTGCGAATCCATTTGTTTGCTTGTCGCAAATCCAGAAAGGGCCTGAACTCGTTTTTATCCTTCTTGCGTACCAGAAAGAACCTTGAGTATAGACCCTTGAGACAGAGGGACGTCTTCTATCGCCCTTTTTCTTAACAGGGTATCGGCCTCCGCTTGAAGCTCGCGCAGCTGGTACTGCTAGTGAACCGGTGGAATTGCAGGAGGAGGGCTGACAAAACGAAAACTGTATCCATTGCAAACAATATTCAGCCCCCCCTTGTCCTGAGTTATTTTAGTCCACTCTGCCAAGTAATTTTGTATGCTTCCCCCCACCGAAGCAGGTAAGGGACGAGGGGGAAGTAACTCCTCAGGGCTTAGACCCGGCCGGGCCCTTGTTCGCCGAGTAGGACTGCTGGCCGCCTCTGCCCCGCTGACACTTCTGGAAGGGCTGCTGCTGCTGTTGTTGCTGCTGACCAGCTTGACGACCTTGCCCTCGCCTCTGGGAACCGTACCGCCTCTGGAAAGGACGGAAGGACATCCGTTGTTCCTTTGGTTTCTCCAAACCAACAGCCTTCAGCGTCTCTACTTCCGCCTTCATGCGGGCCATTTCCTCATTCACATGCGTCCCGAAGGGGGTTGATTCCGAGAATGGCAAATTTGCGACCCTCTGTTGCGCCTCTGGCTTAAGAGAGGTAAGGCGCAACCAGGAATGACATATCAAGTTGATGCCATGGCAGTACTCATGAGCAGCCAGGAGAGAGGCGTCTGCCGCCGAGCTGATGACTTGATTTGAGACCATCATACCCTCGTTCAATATCTCCTGGAAGTCTTCTCCCCTATCCCTCGGGAGGAGCTCAATAAACTGTTGCAGGGACTCCCAAAAAGAGCGTTCATAGTGACCCAAGAGCACCGAGGCACTCCCCGCTTTCATTGAGGTGGCAGCCATACTGCAGACTTTCCGTCCAGCTGAGTCCATCGGACGGCTCTCCTTGTCCGGAGGGACTGCAGAAGAAGGGGCAGTCGAATGCTGCTTCTTGGCCGCTGTCACGATTACAGAATCCGGGACTGGATCTGAACTCAAGAATGCCGGATCAGAACTGTACTTCTTTTGAAGTCGAGATGGCGCTGACTTCACCGAGGCCGGCGTCAGAAACAGCTCCCTGGCCGGCTCCTCCAGTCCTGGCACCAAAGACAACAAAGGGTGAGAGAGATGTCTTTTATGCAAAGTCTCAAAGATCACAGAGGTAGAAGGAGTGGGTACCGTCAAAGTGATCTCTAACTTCGCTGCCCCCCTCAGCAGCACATCCTGGAATGTCACAATGTCATCCACAGGCAACACTCTCGTAGGAGGAGAGTCCAATAACGTGGGAGAATACCTCCGGTCACTGGAAGAGTACATGTGACGGGACGTGACCTTTCCCTCCGATGGCGATGACAGGACCTTGTCGAGGAGCGACGCTCACTGCAAGAGCGATACCTCCCTCTGGACCTTGACCTAGACCTCCTGGGTCTCGCAGGAACCGCCGGCCTTGGAGGAGGCGGAAGCGGAGGAGTCTGAGCCGGAACCCCAGGCTGTGGTTGTGAGGCCAGGGAGGCGGTGGAGGAGGTGGAGGCGGCGGAGGCTTCCTTGGAGGCAGTGGCGGAAGAGTAGGAGGCGTAGGAGTCCTGGGCCTAGAGGGCAAATAGGTCCGTGAATAATCAGATTCCAGTGACCTAAGCCCTCTCCTCTTCTTACAAGCAAGCCTCGAGGAGGATGCTCTGGAGGCAGACCTCTTTGCGGACGAGCGCAGGCGCCGCCGCGACCGGGAACTCGCCGATGAAGATGATAGACTAACCACCGAGGCACTGGACACCGTCCTGGGCCTTGAGTGTCTCCTCAACGTCGATTTTTCTCTCCTTGACGTCGACCTCTTCGACTTCCCTGCTCTCGACGTCGATCTTCCAGACGTCGACGAACTCCTCGACGTCGAATGTCTTCTCCTCGACGTCGACTTGTCTCTCCTTGACGTCGACCTTCGCGTCGCCTTAACGGCAAGCGCCTTCGCCTTCGGGACACATCACGACGTCGATGGTGTGTCGGCGCCGGTGAAGTCCTCGACCGAGGTCTCGATGTCCTACCCCTCGATGTCGAACGGCAACGCCGCTTCAACCCACAGCCGAGTCGACGGGGAACATTTGGTGGTCATACCTCTCGACGCGACTGCGAAGCCATCGACGTCGACCGGGACCGGTGCCTTTTCTGGGCCTTTTCTTGACTGGGGAGCCCCCCAGAGGCCGATGCACGGGCAGAGGACGATGACAGAGTCCCTCCATGCCCAGAAGTCCCACCTGGTTCTTGGTGTCTCCTCTGATCCAGGCCTTGGAGACGAATCTTCTCCCTGTCACGCAGGGTCCTCCTGGAGAAAGAGTGACAGATTTCACAGGAGTCAGGGACATGGGTGGAGGGGAGGCAGAGTATACATACTCTGTGGGGGTCAGATTTAGCCTTCTTCCTACCACACTCAGGGCACTTGTCGAACAAAGCTGGCATTTTCGACAAAAAGAGGTGGCAAAACTGGCTAAAAAGCACAGCAATTGGAAGAGGAAGACCCCAGACGTCGAGTGAAACACTCAAAACACTGGAAAAGTGACAAAAATTGAAGAGATACCCAAATAGGTAGAGCTCAATGCTCCAGGGTCCTGCTAGCAGGAGCCGGAAAAAAGAACTGAAAGTAAAAGGCTTTGGCTGTGCATCCTGGGATACCGAGGGTCTCTGGAGAGTTCCTTAAAGGCACGGTATCCCTTTTCCAGACACATAAAGGCAGCCTATGGTGGCTTGTCTGTCCAACGCTTCCTCTCTATCATTTCAAAGGATTTTTGTGAAGGGGAGTCTCACTATGTGCGAAACTTAACAAAATGTGTACATTTTGACATTATTTGGCTATCCTTTTTCACTTCCAGACGAAGTGCTGGCCAATGTAGCCTTGTAGTTTTAGGCTGCATTATTTGTCTTTGATTTTCTCTTAAGTGTCTACGCAGGACTGCAGAGGAAGACAACTTAAGAGACTATTTCGATTGCTCCGGGGTGCCCGCACATGAGCGGGGCTATTCACAAGATTATGACTACACACAGAGATCCCCTACTACAGAATCTGTTTTTCGTATTAATGTCCCTTGTGCAGAAAAGTAATCATGAGGCTTCTCTCCAGCCAGAGGACAACAATGATGATATAATGTCCCAAAACTGCATGGTACAAACTTTAACATTTATAATATTGTTATGTTATGTTATGTTATTCTGAATTTGTTAAGCGCACGGGCACCCAGTGGTTTCATGGCGTGGTGGTGAGGAAGAATGACAGAACAGTTAACCTATCCCGAAGCTTGCTTGAATAGCCAGGTCTTCAGTGCACCCCGGAACTCCATGAGATTGGTACATCTCCTGAGCGGCAAGGGGAAAGAGTTCCAAACCTTTGGTGCAAGGTGAGCAAATCGGCACCCTCCAAGGCGCTTCCGTTTAAAGGAGGGTAGAGTGAGAAGGGACTGATGAGCAGAGCGGAGATTGCGGGTCGGCTCATGTTTGATTATTAGGCTGTTGATGTACATGGGACTTTTCCCGTGAAGAGCCTTAAAGGCCAAGCATCCCACTTTGAATATTACCCGTAGGGCTATGGGTAGCCAGTGAAGAGCGGCCAGCAATGGTTTCGCCGAGCTCCTGCCTCGGCTCTTGAAGATTAGTCTGGCCGCTTGGTTTTGCACAATTTGCAAGCGTTTAGACAGGAACAGGGGGAGGCCTAAATAGATAGAGTTTGAGAAGTCTAATCGGGAAAGGACCAAGGCGAGAACCACCTGAATGAGGGCATAGTGAGTGAGTAGATGGGCAATTTTTCTGATTTTGTGTAACTGAAGGAAGCTGGACGAGATCACCGCTCCCACCTGACTTTTCCGAGATAGATCGGAGTTGATGGTGATCCCGAGGCTTTTCACCGAGAGAGAGGGGGAAGGAGGGGATCCCATTGTTGACGGCCAGAAATGAGGGCCCCAGCTGATCGAGCTTTTACCCGGGAGTACCAAGTCGGTCTTCCCGGGGTTAAGTTTTAAGTGGTTCAACTCCATCCACCGTTGAATATGCAGCATGGTAGCCGCATACCACTACAACTTGACACCCAGGCTTCTTGATGCAAAGACGGTGTTTTGTGAACAGAACATTTTTCTTTATTGATGCCTTTTAACCCTTCAGGGTTGAGATCAGTGAAAAACAAAGATAAAAATATATAAAAGGTTTGTCCCATGCTAGATACATGTTCACAGGTCAATAAAACCAAAGGCAATAGTTTATCACTGCTAGGAGGCATGCTAGAATTCAATATTAATGTACAATACTGAAAACACAATATTTCAAATTAATCAAACAATTACAACATCACAAATTATTATTATAAGGTCTTATATAGTGCATAGCTACCCAAAAGGGTTTCCCAGCACTAGACAGAGGTAGGTCACTAGCCAGAAAGAACCAGATGAACAGCAATGTTTTAAGACTTTTACGTGAGGTGGTCAAAGATTGACAGCTTCTCGGAGAATAGGGCAGCGTGTTTCAGATCAGAAAATGAATAACTGTTCTAGCCAGCTTTTTTAACCCTGGGGTTCTTACAGAGGTTTCGGTTGCTAGACCGAAGAGAGTGACTGGGACAGTAGGATTTCAGTAACTGTTGCAGACTAGAATATCCACAGATTAGTGGTGTTCAAAGGAGTTCCACATGTGGGTGAAAGTTGAGGGTGTTCTTTAGAACCTAGATCCATGCAAGAATATGGGGGTTCCAATATGATAAATGTACAATTAGTTTAAATGGAATTCAAGTACATAGTGGGTATGCTGAAAATCTGGCATGGATCTGGGCCTCTTAGACCTACTTTGGAACACAAGATTTAATACTGTATTTTTGCAGCGCTGAATATATGTAGACAGCCCTGCCAGATATTATCCAAAAGCACCCCAAGAAAAGAATGGACCCCGTGAAAAGGATGGAGTGTAGCTATGAGAAAAGACTTTTACTATCGTTATTGAAATGGGTGCCTCTCCAACGCACTTAGCTGCTTAGCACAGAATGTGCATAAAGGTATTTCAATAGCAGAATACACAGACTGTGTTTTAAGAGTTTTGTCAGACAATGTACTTTATCCCAATACTGGAAATATGAAATTAGTCCATGCCCGAGTCTTTAACCCCAGTCCGTTAAAAGCCTCGGTCACAAGAGAAAGTGCAGAAATCAGAAGAACAAAAGCAATGTGCAGAATGAACTGAGGGATACAAGAAAAAAATGCCAGAGTTTAGATCACGTGTAAGAGGCAAAATACAGGCAGGTTCAAGAGTTGAGGTAAGAAGATAAAAGGCACGGAACCAAGATAGTGCTCATTCATTCTCTCTCTGGAAGAAGATCATTCAGTTTAGACAAGCACGTAAGACAGCAAGCCAATACATTACCCATGTACGTGAGCCTTAAAAGCAATGGCAAAAATTAAATGGGTCTTCAAAGTGTCAAATGTTAAGAAGCATGGTAGAATAGATTAAAAATGTCATCATCATCATCATCTTTAAAGACGTGCTGGTGATTGGCCAAACGATCATGGCATCCCACGTTCTTGAGCTTCATCACATTGTCATTTCACTTTCATATACTGGAGCCAAAGCAGCAACACGGTTCTTATAGTGCTCCTGTATGGAAGCAAGTGTACCCCGATTTTATTGCAAGACATTTACTGATTGGAAACTGTCCTCTTTTCCAGGTGATCTACCCCAACTTTGTCAGGGGCCTTCACTGGGTCTCCTAGTATAACCTTTGTCTGATTTGCTTGGGCGATTACCGAAAGGAAATCTTTGTTTTGCTGACAGAAACCTGAAAAATTGAAATGAAAGTTTTGGCAATTTAACATCACTTGCAAATAAGCGATAACATCTTCATAGCTAATGACATCTGGTTAGACCTGCCAGTACTTTATGTCTATTCCCATGCTTGAAACAACTCCATACTTTTTTTTATCAATACAGGTTTGTATTTATTGTAAAGGTTGAGCAAGTAATGCAAGCCCACCAGCTACCATCCATGCAATTCAGCTTCAGTTCCCAACTGCCTAATCCCCCCAAATTCTTGAGCTAGAACACATGCATGCTTCCGAATGTCAGAACGGCAGCATAAGAACATTCTACATAACTTGTTACCATGTAAAGCAACGCACATGAGAAAGAAGAGCACACGAGAATACAAATCATAACAGGTAATGTAAATAAAGAGGAGGAGTACATGTATGATGATACACCCTCTTCCTTCCTACGAAATATCAATAAAACAATATAATTGGAAATAGAAACAACATTATGTAGAAAATAATAAACATACATCTTTACATATCAAATTCCTCCAAATATCCTGGTTTCTGGGACACATGACCACACCTAGTAGTGATCTCATTATTGTTCTAACGATGGTTCAGAGATATAGCTTGCTGATTGAGCCTAGAGCATGCAGTCACATCAGAAAAACATAGAGAAAGATTAGCACCACACGTTTCAAGTTTAGATGGACTGGTATTTGGTTCCTCCTGTGGTCAGCGCATTACAGAATCCTTATGCCGAGGAAGGTAAAAAGGAATACATAATTCGGTACACTGCATTTTCTCATCATGCCATTTTTGTGATAATCGTCAAATGGAATAACATTTCGCTTTGCCCACCATTGTAAGAGCAAGTTTGATCATCTTTTTTATTTTTTATTTATAGATTTGCATCATGCAGTAATATGAACGAGTACAGGGCAGCACCTAATTGCAGCAAAACAGGAGTATGTTAACAGGCTAGTACTTTCAAAGTTGACAGCAGGCATTTATGCATTGTAAAATTTTGGCAGTATACATCTTGATCCAAGTTCCTTATCCCAGCCTACATGTATTGAATTTACCCAAGGGTGCGTGCGCACTTCAATATGTCAGGTCGCCTACGGGGCTCAATCCTAGTGTCTTGGTGTGGTAAAGTATTTTGGATGTGTTACACTTCTCTCCAAGGGCTCAGAGGGAAAGTCAAGGTCAGGAGACAGGCGACAATGGGCCTAGGGTAGTAGTTGAGGTAGTTGTTGCTGCGCGGGCCCCAGCCCATGTCACGAACAGGGTCCATATGTCCTTGGGCCGTGAGGCCTTGGGCATTAGGTCCCAATATGCCGTCAGCATCTCCTGACAATATGTGATATCATGTACCCAGGTGTCGGCTTTGGGTGCCTGGATGAACCCTAAAGTATTGCAATGCGACGTTTGGCCAGAAGTAGCATTAAGGCCGATAGTAAACAACTCCATACTCAATCTCAAGCTGCCTCTATCTATGCTCTAACCTTTTACAAACGCTCCCTGCATTTGTGCAAGCCTTCTTGAAATGTCCTTATTGTGCCGCTCCAGCTACTAGCTATTTAGAAGGCAACTGACAGCAAAACTAGTGGTTACATCTCAATGTCCACTGTCGTTGTTAATTTGAAAGAACAACTACACCTTTTGAATTCATATGCAAATTATATGCAGATTATTTAGGCAATTTTAGGTTAAACAGGTAGAGGGCAAAGGAAGACCTAAAACAAGTTTATTCTCATAGGTTCAGAGTGAATTTTACTTACTCGCCACGCACAAGCAGCTCTACCAATCCACATAAAACATACACATAGTAGGTCCACAGTCGCTGAAGTACCCTTAGGTGAAATGATTCTAAAAGGTACAATTTACTTCCGTGCTCATTGCTAATGGAAATGAGGGCTTTGGTAACCATGAACCAATAAATCTATGAATTAAGGGTGAAATTAATAAGGGTGGTCAGGCACACACTTAAGATGTAAAGTATCAGATGGCCATCTGGTTTTTTTCATGATTGACTTTGAGAAGCAATTTTCTGGTCCAGCCAACTCAGAAACTGCGAATCGCTATAGTTTAATCAGTTTTTAGTAGTTCACCCAAAAAACTATTTCAGATTTCCTTGGTAAAGTTTGAATATAGGGTTGTAAAGCTGTAACCTTCATGTTGCACACACATTTCTACAGCAGGTGCAGTAACCACTTAAGTACATAATCGTGTCCTGTGTAAATGAATCTTTTCCTATCCAGACATTAAATATGGTATGCCAAACCCAGCTGAGTCCACAAAGTAATTTAGGAAACAAAATTTTCAATGGCAGTTGCATATTGCTCCAGAGTGGAAAAGGTAAGTGATAACAAAAAAATATAAGGTATTAAAGGAGAAATTACTTACCTTTCATAACGCTCCTATTAGTGAATATTCTAACTGCAGATTTCTCTCCTTGACAATATCCCCAAGGGCCAGACCGGAATCGGGAAATTCAAAGCAGTGCTACTGCACACCAGCAAGTGGGCCGTGCAACTACGCATCCGGAGCAGAGCCGCATATAAGTGCCACCCATGTACATTAACATAAGTTTCTTTCAGGAACTCTTCTGTGCACTAAGATGGGGCTAACTGAACTAGCCAGTGTACAGATTCCTAGAATGGTATATTATTAGATCGAAGCGACCATGATGCACAATGGGGAGGGTGGTTAGAGATCTGTGGTTAGGTAGATTATCTACCATAAATACTTTATCAAAGTTCAGTATCTTGTTCTTCTGATGGATACTTCTAAGAGCAGATTCTCTACCTTTTGAATGAATAACAAAGAAGTACCTCCTAAGGAGGTAGATTTGTTGAATGGCTCATACTGAAAGGTACTGCAGAATCGAGTTAGCAAAATGCCCACCTCTACTGACCTGTCGAGGCAGTAATGCTTCGTGAACATATGCACTGACCCCCACAGAGTTGCCTGACAGATAGTCATGACAATCATGCCTCCAAGGTTGTAAACAGATTTTTAACGAACATTTTCCGATGTTAAACACATGTATTTTTAATTCTTCAACATACTCAAAAAACGTAATAGAATAACTCTTAAAGAAACTCATTCATTGATATATGAAATCAAATTCAATAAACAGATACTTTTTGAAAACGTGTGAAGATTGTTAACCAAATTAAAGCAACCGAATGCATTTCGGGTTCTATTGAACCCTTCCTAAGGGGTTATAATAAAGTTTCAAAATTTCAAATTCAAAATCCTCCGGAATGGTTCAGTTAACGTATCTACAACAGAAATACATAGTATCCAAAATTAGATGAATGTAATGTATGTTACATTTAGTAATTACCGACACCTTCACCCTCAGCGTTTGCATTCTCCTAAATATCAAGGTATGTGTAAGGACAGTAAAAAAGGCCAGAGAATCAAAGAACCAAAAGAAATGATAGAATCCATGCTGTGAAATTAAAATGTCATCAGAATGGAGTGAACATGAATAGATCCTAACCCTTAGTGAATTGTCCCTATAAAGTGGTGTCCTTAAGGGTTAAGTGTCAAAAGAAATTATTTTTAAAGACAGTGAAATAACCGTGCTCTGACTATAGTGCGACATGCTTAGAACCAAGAACTATAACGCTGAGTACCTTAGCGTCTTCACTACAATGGAGTGGTTGAAAGGAACCATCAGTTATATATTAGAATAGATCTGTAAACGAGACAAATGATATATGCCATTGTGAATCTGCTTACCATTAACATCAGTGCCTGATTAAACAACCAACCTACCATCCTTGTATTGCGGGATAGAACCAACGAGATTCAATTCTACTCAAATGTAGGCGTCCTGAATCCAAATCTATGCAAAAAAAATTACAAAGCACCCAGTGTAAAGAACAATTTTTAATCAGGCTTACTTCCAGACTCAACATCGCGACCCAGTTTCCCTCTTGCCCGAGTCGACAAAACTATGTGTTCTCAGTGCTACTGAATTCCGTTTGAAAAGCTTCACTCGTGGTAAAAGTACACCTAAAGAAATAGATGTAACTGTCAGGTACATGTCTATTATAAACGCTACAAGCCCGAAAGAAACACCGCTGTTACTTAAGCGTCCCATACCTGTGGGGAAATCTAATGTCCAGTCATTCGATATCTGTCTCCAGAGTTAGACGACTCGCAAACAACACGCGTCCTCAGTGTTAATACGAAAGCGTGCGCCCGAGCATAAACATGAAAAGTGGACTATTGTCAACAGCAACCTGTTCCAACATGGCGATCCGAAACCGGGTAAATTATATTGCCAGTACAGGGTTCAAGACTACCCTAAAAATCTTCTAAATGAGTGAAAAACAACGTAATAGTGTTAAATAATAAGGTGATGAAAAAGAAATAAAAGTGCATTTAAAAACTTTTGCTGAAGTGACACAATAACCTGATATAGCGAAAGAATGCAATATTACCCCTTACACTCTATTAATCAAGATGAATGTTACAGGAAACATAAAAGTTCATAATGGTCATTCAGACCCCCCGGGATTATGGTCCCCAGTTTTTTTATCCACTCTGTCTCTTTGGGGGCTAGTGTGGTGTTGATGTCCATGCCTGAATGTGGTGTAATGTGTTCTAAGATGGTGAAACGTAGTTGAGGGATAGTATGTGTGGCATTAACCCAATGGGCTGCTAGTGATGAGTTCATGTTTTTATTCCAAATGCGACTTTTATGTTCTATGATCCTTGTTTTGATTTTTCTACTGGTCCTGCAGATGTAGGATAAGCCGCACGGGCACTTGATTGCGTGAATAACATTCTCTGTTGTGCAATCGGATGTGTGTTTCAAAGATATAGGTTTTCCAGTCCTTGGATGTTGAAATTCCTTCCCTATGATGACATTTCCACACTGGCCACAGTTGTGGCATTTTCTCATGCCCTTAAATGTCTTAATGCGTTGTTTTATTTTGGGCTTTTTCAAAAGTTCTCGCAAGTTCTGAGCACGAGTGTGTGCGAACAAAGGTGGTTGCATGAAGATATTCCGAAAGTCAGGCTCATTTTCTATCAGTTCCCATCTTTTCCGAATTATGGACTTTATCTTAGGAGCCTGCGCTGATTGTTTTAAAACATACACCTCTCTTTTGGATGAAGATTTTGTTTGTTTTTTCAAAACGTCATCCCTTTTCTTGGTGGACACTGTCCTTTTTGCTTCATTCAATGTGAGTTCAGGATAACCTCTCTTCTTGTATTGTTTCATTTGTTCTTCAATCTCTTGTTGACATACATTATCATCTGAGGTAATTCTCTTGATCCTCATCAGTTGTGAAACCGGTAGATGTTGTTTCAAAGTTAGGGGATGAGCAGTTGAAAAATGCAAAGCACTGTTCACGTCAGTAGGTTTGCGATAAACTCTCGTTTCAAGACCTTTGTCTGTTTTAAGGATTTCAATGTCCAAGAAATGTATCCTGTTCGTGTCAATCTCTGATGTAAATTGTATTCTGTTGTTGTATGTGTTTAGTTCAACCAAACACCTCTCCAACTGCTGTTTAGATCCCTTCCAGATTACAAGGATATCATCAATGTATCGCATAAATAAAATAGTATGTTGTTGCCATTCAGGATGACTCAGTATAAACTGATGCTCTAAGTATGCCATATATGTATTTGCATATGCAGGTGCCCCCGGAAAACCCATTGAGGTACCTGTCCTCTGTACGTAACAATTGGTCCTGCCACTGGAAGTAGCTATGATAGAGGGCAAAATGTAAAAGTTCAAGTAAAAACACACACTTGTCACCAGGAAGATCCGAATCTAGTAATCTACATTCTGTTGCCTCTAGTCCTTCTCCATGGGCAATGGACGTATACAACGCTGTAGGAAGGTGGACTCCTGACTATGGTTACCCCAGATTTTTTGCCTTGTGTTTAGCTGGTTTTCGACTTAGTTGGCCTGGTTCCCTGCTAATCAAGGCCCCAGGCTGTCTGCTCCCTCCTTAAAATGGACTCCATGCACCCTAGGTGCATAACCCGATTGGTACTGGACACCTTGTCAACCCCTATATAGTGCACTAGAGGTGCCAAGGGCATAGGTGCATCCAAGGCCTACCAGGGGCTGCAGCATAGCTTTTGCCACCCCTGGCTGGTTCTTAACTTGACAAAACTGGCTGATCACTTAGCTGGGGCAAGTTGGTGTAATCACCTCTTGCTTAGATATAGTATACCTATATCTAAAACTATATCTGGACACATATAAACCTATAAGTCACTCCTATGGCAGGCCTTAACAATCCTGGAGGCAGAGTGCTTGGTTTTATGTGAGATGGTGCTCTCGCATGAGCTGAGCCCGTCTGCAGCTGTCGGGACCAACTCCCTTAGCTGTTCTGGGATAATGCCATACCATATACTATTAAGTGCATTATAATCCATTGCGGTTATATGCTAACTTTGGTTGGGCTTTATCAAAACATGTCGTGTAAGGTGTCATACGATTTGGAATACTATCCCCTCGACAGTCCTGTCGACGGGGATAGCATTCCACCCCTCTAGAGGGAGAAGACATGTTACTTTGCTAAAACGCGGTTGATTTTAAAAGAGCCTCAGCATCACAAAATGGACGCTTCTGCCACAGACTCGAGTCTGACCTCCTGCTGCTGACCGAAACTCAGCCGAGGAAGCCTGGACAAAGGCTTTCCTGTCACAGGGAGGTGTCACACCACCCCAGACAGGAGAGTGGATTGTAGCAAGGAGGTTTGAAAGAAACCAGACAGTGCCTGGGGCGCACAAGGCTTCCCCTTGCATAATCCGGGCAAACCGGTTCTGGAGCACACTAGCCCCAGTCCCAGCGCGACCCTGGAAAAAAAGGGAAAGGGGTGTAACCACCCCCTTCCTGGGTCCCACCAATAGGAGGGGACCTAGCAGGTAATCCAGCCCCCTAGATTGGTATAAGAATGAGAGCAGTGCCAAAGCACTCAGATTATCCTGACTGAAACTTATGAAACGAAACTCTGGACCCTTCGACATCCTACTCGACGTAGAAGACTGAAGAATCTCCCTTGTGGTCAAGGAGTGACCACCCTGTGCAAACAGGCACCATCCAGCACCTCGACGTTTGCTTTGTTGCAGTTCCCGCCGGAACTCGAGCGACAGAGTTCGACAAGATCAAGCGTGCCTGCCTTCTAACAGCCCAATCCACAGTCCCTGCAGAGCTGAGACCCGTGGAGGCGACCTGAAGCGTGGGGCCAGCCATCTTGGAAAGACCACGAGACGCTGACCGTGCAGCCCATAAGTGACCCTCGAAACTGTGCATTGGGGTTTGAGAAGCCCTAGCCCTGAGCCTCTCTTGCACCGAAGCTCACCCCTCCAAACTCACCGAGTGCTGCGTGGGGCCCTTCTGCATCTTTTAAGTCAACGCGTTGTCCCGGTCACTTGCCCGTTGGCTTGTAGCCCCTGTTCCGACGAACCTTGAAAACTAACTTGTGAATCTGGTTGCTCCAGACTTGCACTCGCTCCCCTGAAAAGGAGCGCTCGCTCTGACCCTCCTGGTCCGAGTGCAACGCCATCTTCGAATCCTGCGTGGGTTGCCCTTGCCAAGGGTTGTTTGCTCCAATCCGGAAGCCGACACCGCCGGCAGCGAGAGCCTGCGTGGGACAGCTCGTGATCCACTCCTGGACATCCTCGGTGCCCCAGAGTCCACGTGGCAGCGGAGAGAAGCGACTCGTCAGCGACCTGAAAGTGCCCGACATTGCCTGGTTCCTTCTGGTTCCACCCTGGTCACTGCTGAGTGACCCAGACTCTGTCCCCTCTGCTTTCAGATCATCTTTAACTTCGATCCACCCTTGGATGACACCGGACACTTCTCGTCTTGAGGCCTGCAGCATCTTCAGCTCCAAGCACCAGCAACCTGCGTGACAAAACCCGACACTACTTCGCACCTGTGCACCCGCTTCCTGTGGGTGAGGTAACTCAGCAACGCCGGTGTTCCCACACTAGTAAACACCTCAAGTGTATGTGTCTTAAGTTTCGTCCTTCTAGGTTGAGCGGAAGTATTCTTAAACTATAACTTTATAACTTTTACGCACCATTGACATTGCATTGGTGCATGTGTGTGCTTTAAGCGCTGCACCCGAATCCCGCGGGCTTTTCCCGACTTCAGCATTGCTAGTCCCGACTGCTCCCAGCGATTCTCTAGGCCCTAGGCCTAACCACTGTTCGATTGGTATCTCTTATACCACTTTTTTAATATATGGTTTGCGTGGCCCCTGGGCCTCATCCATAATTGTGCAACTTTCATATGTTTAACTGTGCTTTTGTTTAAACGCTTGTGCCTCTGCACTCATAAAGAGTACAGAGGATTATTCTAGTAAGAAATACATATATTTTTATAATATATACTTGTGTGGTGTTCTTTCATTTGATATTACAGGATTGTGATTGGTAAAACAGCTTGCTTAACGTGACCTCTTGAGTTAAGCCTTTAAGGCTGCTTAGTCCATGCTACCATTAGGATAGCTTGTCTATAAGGTTGACTTACAACCAGACACCATAAGGGATTGTTTGGACTGATACAAGGTGGTTCCAGAATTGGAAACATCATATATCAGGCCAACTTCTCACATTGGTGTGCAGCGGTGCGGATTTGAGCTTGCTGTTGTTTTACCATTGCAATCTTTTTATCAAATTGAAAGATCACATCAAGTACCTTAGGTACATATAAACAAAAGCTTAGCATATTTAAGTTCTTATGAACTTAGTAGTTGTAGATCAAAGGGATTAGCACACCCTGCCTACAACTCACTAGCAAGGTACAGTAGGAAAACACTTAGTGTAGGTAAGTGCACCACTTGCACCTCACTAGCAGTCATGTCTGGCACAGGTGAAGCTTCCAGCTCTCTACCTGCGGTGGTTGACCTTACCAAGGCACCCTCCAGCTATGACAAACTTGGCCATAAAGACTTGAGTGCCTTATGCATTGCAAGAGGGCTAAAAAGGGGTCACACCCCCACCATTCCTTCCCTGATAGCCATCCTGGAAAAGGATGACTTAGATAAGGCGAGTACAGTTCCCTTAGATGCAGGAGATGGAGTGAACCCCCCTGAGATTGAGAACCCCCCCAGAAATAGAGGAGGAACCTGAATCAGAAGAAGATGAAGATTCAGATCAAGATCAGAGGACCAACCAGGTACTAGTGGGGAGGCTTAACCAAACCAACTTGGACTTACATAGGAATGGAGAGGGCGAGCACCTCCCCAGATCCTATAGTATAATTCCCTCAGGTAATAGAAGGGTGAGATCCTCCTCAAGGGATTCTCATATTTCTAGTGCCTCAAGGGAATCTCAAAGGGGAATGACTTCCCCCTCAGAGGAAAGAGCATAGGGCCAGGATGAGAGCTGTCCAACTCCAGATAGAGAGGGAAGAGATAGCTCTGGCCCAAGCTAAACTTGCTTTAGCAAGAGAACAAAAGTTGTGTGGATTAGATTCCACTGGTGGCACCAATATTCCTAAAGGGAAAGACAGGTCCTATGATACTAGAAACCTGACAAAGATTGTGCTCCCCTACAAGGAAGGGGATGCCATCTACAAATGGATGACTGCTCTGGAGAGAGCCTGCATGGTACAGCAGGTTCCGCAAGAACAGTGGGCTGCAATTTTATGGCACTCCTTTTCTGAGAAAGGGAGAGATAAGCTCCTCACAGTTAGACCTGAGGATGCTAAAAATTACAATGTCCTGAAGAGTGCTCTAATAGATGGGGTTGGCCTAACCACTGAAAAATAGAGGTTAAAGTTCAGAGATACCCAGAAGACACAGACACAGGACTGGACTAATTTTGTAGATTGTGCTACTAAGGCTCTGGAAGGTTGGCTACATGGCAGCAAAGTACATGACTTTACAGGATTGTATAATTTGATTATGAGGGAGCAGATCCTAAGTAATTGTCAGAACCAGCTTTTACACCAGTACCTGGTGGACTCAGACATGACCTCTCCACAAGAATTGGGTAAGAGGGCAGACAAATGGGTCAGAACCAGGATTAGGCCTAAGAATCAAGGCAATGATCAGAAGAAGGAGTCTACCAAACCTCAAGATAAGGGTGGGGATAAATCTAAAGAAAAGACTTCCCCAGGGCCCCAAAACTCCAAAGATGGGGGTGGGTCCCAAGGCACTTCATCTACCCAGAAAAAGCCATACTGCCATGTCTGTAAACAGGCCATTGGAAATCAGACAGTTGTTGTCCAAAGAATGGCAATAAAGAAAATATTCCTCCAAAACCAGCTCCAACACCTCCTGTCACTATTAGCAGTGGTCCCCCAGGTGGTGGGAGCGCCCCCAAGAATTTGGGTGGGTTTACTTTTGGAGCACAGGTGGGCTCTGGCCTATCCAGGTCCTCTACCACAGATACTCTTGTCTATGAGAATGGCATGGGGCTTGCCAATTTCACTGCTTGCCCAAATACTCTAAGCAAGTACAGACAGGAGCCCCTCATCAATGGTTTGAAAGTTGAGGCCTTTAGAGGCACAGGGGCTAGCATCACCATGGTGGCTGAATGTCTAGTCCCCTCAAAGGATTCAGAAAAGGGGGTGGTGATGAACAGAGTGTCTGAATTAAGCAGATCACTCTTACCCAGTCCAAAGATCAGGGCTTGATCCATCACCGTTATTTATCTCACTGCACCATCCCAGCTCAGAACCTGGCTATATGCAAATCAGTCTGTCCCTGGCCCAGTGCATCATGGGAACAGGGCAGACTAAACCACCAAGCCAATTCTTCACCAGAAAGGAGACAAGCTACTGGGGACCGGTTTCTGGCATTTCAGCCGTCTTCGGCCCGGCTTGCTTGAATCCTGATGGTGCAGTGAGAAAGGGACTCATGTCTGAGTATACCCTGCCACACCTATAGTGGCCAAAAACGATTCAGAAAAGGGGGTGGTGATGAACAGAGTGTCTGAATTAAGCAGACCACTCTTACCCAGTCCAAAGATCAGGGCTTGATCCATCACCGTTATTTATCTCACTGCACCATCCCAGCTCAGAACCTGGCTATATGCAAATCAGTCTGTCCCTGGCCCAGTGCATCATGGGAACAGGGCAGACTAAACTACCAAGCCAATTCTTCACCAGAAAGGAGACAAGCTACCGGGGACCGGTTTCTGGCATTTCAGCCGTCTTCGGCCCGGCTTGCTTGAAACCTGATGGTGCAGTGAGAAAGGGACTCATGTCTGAGTATACCCTGCCACACCTATAGTGGCCAAAAACGATTCAGAAAAGGGGGTGGTGATGAACAGAGTGTCTGAATTAAGCAGACCACTCTTACCCAGTCCAAAGATCAGGGCTTGATCCATCACCGTTATTTATCTCACTGCACCATCCCAGCTCAGAACCTGGCTATATGCAAATCAGTCTGTCCCTGGCCCAGTGCATCATGGGAACAGGGCAGACTAAACTACCAAGCCAATTCTTCACCAGAAAGGAGACAAGCTACCGGGGACCGGTTTCTGGCATTTCAGCCGTCTTCGCGCCGGCTTGCTTGAATCCTGATGGTGCAGTGAGAAAGGGACTCATGTCTGAGTATACCCTGCCACACCTATAGTGGCCAAAAACGATTCAGAAAAGGGGGTGGTGATGAACAGTGTCTGAATTAGGCAGACCACTCTTACCCAGTCCAAAGATCAGGGCTTGATCCATCACCGTTATTTATCTCACTGCACCATCCCAGCTCAGAACCTGGCTATATGCAAATCAGTCTGTCCCTGGCCCAGTGCATCATGGGAACAGGGCAGACTAAACTACCAAGCCAATTCTTCACCAGAAAGGAGACAAGCTACCGGGGACCGGTTTCTGGCATTTCAGCCGTCTTCGCGCCGGCTTGCTTGAATCCTGATGGTGCAGTGAGAAAGGGACTCATGTCTGAGTATACCCTGCCACACCTATAGTGGCCAAAAACGATTAAGAAAAAGGGGGTGGTGATGAACAGAGTGTCTGAATTAAGCAGACCACTCTTACCCAGTCCAAAGATCAGGGCTTGATCCATCACCGTTATTTATCTTACTGCACCATCCCAGCTCAGAACCTGGCTATATGCAAATCAGTCTGTCCCTGGCCCAGTGCATCATGGGAACAGGGCAGACTAAACTACCAAGCCAATTCTTCACCAGAAAGGAGACTAGCTACCGGGGACCGGTTTCTGGCAGTTCAGCCGTCTTCGGCCCGGCTTGCTTGAATCCTGATGGTGCAATGATTCTGAATCGACACTCTGTTCATCACCACCCCCTTTTCTGAATCGACACTCTGTTCATCACCACCCCCTTTTCTGAATCGACACTCTGTTCATCACCACCCCCTTTTCTGAATCTATGGTGGGGTGAGCTAAAAAACGGTGATGGATCAAGCCCTGATCCTTGGACTGGGTTAAAGTGGTCTGCTTAATTCAGACACTCTGTTCATCACCACCCCCTTTTCTGAATCATTTTTGTCCACCATAAGCGTGGAAGGGTATACTCAGATGTGAGTCCCTAGCTCATTGCACCATCAGGATTCAAGCAAGCCGGGCCGAAGACGGCTGAAATGCCAGAAACCGGTCCCCGGTAGCTTGTTTCCTTCCCAGTATAAGAATTGGCTTGGTAGTTTGGTCTGCCCTGTTCCCATGATGCACTGGGCCAGGGTCAGACTAATTTGCATATAGCCAAGTTCTGAGCTGGGATGGTGCAGTGAGCTAAAAAATGGTGATGGATCAAGCCCTGATCCTTGGACTGGGTAAGAGTGGTCTGCCTAATTCAGACACTCTGTTCATCACCACCCCCTTTTCTGAATCATTTTTGTCCACCATAAGCGTGGAAGGGTATACTCAGATGTGAGTCCCTAGCTCATTGCACCATCAGGATTAGAGCAAGCCGGGCCGAAGACGGCTGAAATGCCAGAAACCGGTCCCCGGTAGCTTGTTTCCTTCCCAGTATAAGAATTGGCTTGGTAGTTTGGTCTGCCCTGTTCCCATGATGCACTGGGCCAGGGTCAGACTAATTTGCATATAGCCAAGTTCTGAGCTGGGATGGTGCAGTGAGCTAAAAAACGGTGATGGATCAAGCCCTGATCCTTGGACTGGGTAAGAGTGGTCTGCTTAATTCAGACACTCTGTTCATCACCACCCCCTTTTCTGAATCATTTTTGTCCACCATAAGCGTGGAAGGGTATACTCAGATGTGAGTCCCTAGCTCATTGCACCATCAGGATTCAAGCAAGCCGGGCCGAAGACGGCTGAAATGCCAGAAACCGGTCCCCGGTAGCTTGTTTCCTTCCCAGTATAAGAATTGGCTTGGTAGTTTGGTCTGCCCTGTTCCCATGATGCACTGGGCCAGGGTCAGACTAATTTGCATATAGCCAAGTTCTGAGCTGGGATGGTGCAGTGAGCTAAAAAACGGTGATGGATCAAGCCCTGATCCTTGGACTGGGTAAGAGTGGTCTGCTTAATTCAGACACTCTGTTCATCACCACCCCCTTTTCTGAATCATTTTTGTCCACCATAAGCGTGGAAGGGTATACTCAGATGTGAGTCCCTAGCTCATTGCACCATCAGGATTCAAGCAAGCCGGGCCGAAGATGGCTGAAATGCCAGAAACCGGTCCCCGGTAGCTTGTTTCCTTCCCAGTATAAGAATTGGCTTGGTAGTTTGGTCTGCCCTGTTCCCATGATGCACTGGGCCAGGTTCAGACTAATTTGCATATAGCCAAGTTCTGAGCTGAGATGGTGCAGTGAGCTAAAAAACGGTGATGGATCAAGCCCTGATCCTTGGACTGGGTAAGAGTGGTCTGCTTAATTCAGACACTCTGTTCATCACCACCCCCTTTTCTGAATCATTTTTGTCCACCATAAGCGTGGAAGGGTATACTCAGATGTGAGTCCCTAGCTCATTGCACCATCAGGATTCAAGCAAGCCGGGCCGAAGACGGCTGAAATGCCAGAAACCGGTCCCCGGTAGCTTGTTTCCTTCCCAGTATAAGAATTGTTTTGGTAGTTTGGTCTGCCCTGTTCCCATGATGCACTGGGCCAGGTTCAGACTAATTTGCATATAGCCAAGTTCTGAGCTGGGATGGTGCAGTGAGCTAAAAAACGGTGATGGATCAAGCCCTGATCCTTGGACTGGGTAAGAGTGGTCTGCTTAATTCAGACACTCTGTTCATCACCACCCCCTTTTCTGAATCATTTTAGTCCCCTCAAGGCAACTTTTACCTGGTGCCACATACCAGGTGACAAACATTGATGGCATAGAAACAAATCATCCCATGGCAGTGGTAAGTCTCAGCTGGGGAGGTGTCATTGGCCCAAAGAGAGTGGCAGTGTCACCAAACTTGCCTGTAGACTGTCTACTAGGAAATGATTTGGAAATCTCACCCTGGGCTGAGGTTGAACAGGAAATCCATTCTAAAATGGTAAATGTCACTGGAAAGGTTAGTGGGGCTGTGATGGCTACAGCCCCAATCCAAGATGTCCTTCCTGAAAAAGTTGGCAGGGCTGAGCAACTCTCAGCCCCATCTTTAGCTAACTCCCTTCCTGAAAAGATTAGCAGGGCTGTCATGATAACAGCCCATACCCAAACTGAGTCTCCTCCTGAAAAGGTTGGTGGGGCTGTGATGGCCACAGCCCAAACTCAAACTGACACCTGTGTTGTGAAGGCTAGTCAACAACAACAGTCCTAGTTCTCGTGGCAATTTTCCATTGTGACATTGTAAAACATCTCTGGCCCACGTGCCTAGTCCAAGAGATTTCTTTAATCTTAAGGAAATCCTGTGATGCTTCAATGTATTGCCTTTTAAAACAACAACCTCTCTGATTGAAACAAACAGGACAGCACAAACAAAAAATGTGTGAAGAAGCGAGATGGCACCTCACGGGCGCACCACCAATGGGGCCCCTGATTGGTACTCACCAGGATGGCCCTGTTCTCATCATTGGTGCCATCAAGCTAAAACCAAAAAAACCAAAAAAACGTGTCTCGAACCTCAAAAGTAAAAAGACAGTGAATGGTGCAGTGGACACAACTTATATGTGACAAAACTAACAACATTTAACATATAAATCACTGTGCAACTGGGACTATAAACTTTACTTTCATTCCCTTCTTTGTTGCAAACCAATGAACACACATATACTAAAAAGGAAGAGAGTAAATACTACCTATCGATTTACTCTCTACTCACAGCCAACATGTTTCATTGCCTTGGTTTCTATCAGGCAATTTCTTCAGGGCAATATACTTTGAATGCCACTGCAAGAGACACTGAGGCTTGGGTGCCTGCATATAGTTTTGCCTCTCATACCAGTGAAGAAGGAATGCTAAAAAACGGAATCCAGCCCCCTTAGGTGAGCATGGTCCTTACTCCCCGTTCGAGAAAGTAACGGTAGAGCAGTAGCGGTAGGCGTCCTCTCAACCCTCGAGCGGCTCGAGGGTTGAGAGGACGCCTACCGCTACTGCTCTACCGTTACTTTCTCGAACGGGGAGTAAGGACCATGCTCACCTAAGGGGGCTGGATTCCGTTTTTTAGCATTCCTTCTTCACTGGTATGAGAGGCAAAACTATATGCAGGCACCCAAGCCTCAGTGTCTCTTGCAGTGGCATTCAAAGTATATTGCCCTGAAGAAATTGCCTGATAGAAACCAAGGCAATGAAACATGTTGGCTGTGAGTAGAGAGTAAATCGATAGGTAGTATTTACTCTCTTCCTTTTTAGTATATGTGTGTTCATTGGTTTGCAACAAAGAAGGGAATGAAAGTAAAGTTTATAGTCCCAGTTGCACAGTGATTTATATGTTAAATGTTGTTAGTTTTGTCACATATAAGTTGTGTCCACTGCACCATTCACTGTCTTTTTACTTTTGAGGTTCGAGACACGTTTTTTTGGTTTTTTTGGTTTTAGCTTGATGGCACCAATGATGAGAACAGGGCCATCCTGGTGAGTACCAATCAGGGGCCCCATTGGTGGTGCGCCCGTGAGGTGCCATCTCGCTTCTTCACACATTTTTTGTTTGTGCTGTCCTGTTTGTTTCAATCAGAGAGGTTGTTGTTTTAAAAGGCAATACATTGAAGCATCACAGGATTTCCTTAAGATTAAAGAAATCTCTTGGACTAGGCACGTGGGCCAGAGATGTTTTACAATGTCACAATGGAAAATTGCCACGAGAACTAGGACTGTTGTTGTTGACTAGCTTTCAGAGTGGAGGGCGTCCTAGTTCGGTTTGTCTTTCCCTCTAGACTCCCATTTTGTGTAGTACCTGTGTTGTGAAGCCTGAAATGATGGATCACTCCACACAAACAGAGAGCATGGAGGAGGAAGATAAATCTCCCCCTCACCAGACATTAGGACAGGATCAGCCTCCTCAGGGAACTGATCTTACCCCTGATGAAGGAACTGACCCAGAGGTTGTTAGGCCTGGCCTGACAGAGCCTCTGATGGCAGTGGACCCTTCTCAGGTGGGACCCAGTCTGGAACAGGTAACCTGCCCCTCTCTGCCTTGCCTTAGTCAGCCCAGGGATGCAGAGGACAAGAAGGACAGTGAGCCCCAAAGGGCCCCCTGTCAAATAAAGCACCCCATCAACAGATTAGGGGCACCAAAACTAGTAGCCCTAGTAAGGTGGAAACTTTAAAAACTCCTGGGGGAGCCCCCTTAAAAGTAGTTAGAGACCTCCCACAGATGGATTCTGTTGGGCACAGCCAAACCTGGGACCCAAAGGGCACAAACCTGAACTGTCCCTCCAGTAAGCCAAAACCAGGGACCCAGCCTCCAGCTTTAGGTAGCCAGAGGTTGACCCTGAGAGCACAGTGCAACTCAGTTGAAGAAAGAAAGGCACACATGGTGGAAGATAATTGGAGGAAGCTGAGCCCTAAATTAGTGGAGCCTCACTTCAATACTCTATATCAACACCAGCCTTTTACTTTGCATAAACACACCCAAGGTAGTGATTCCCTATGGTGGAGACCCTCTAATACCCCAAGGGTGAGGGATTGCTTAGTGGACCATGAGACAGGGGGTAACCATGCTAGTGCAGGTACTTCCTTATATGGCCACTCAGGCAATATAGGCTTACCTGGTCAAGGATAGCCTTATCTCCTTTCGTTTGGGGGGGGGGGGGTTATGTAGGAAGGTGGACTCCTGACTATGGTTACCCCAGATTTGCTGCCTTGTGTTTAGCTGGTTTTCGACTTAGTTGGCCTGGTTCCCTGCTAATAAGGGCCCCAGGCTCTCTGCTCCCTCCTTAAAATGGACTCCATGCACCCTAGGTGCATAACCTGATTGGTACTGGACACCTTGTCAACCCCTATATAGTGCACTAGAGGTGCCAAGGGCATAGGTGCATCCAAGGCCTACCAGGGGCTGCAGCATAGCTTTTGCCACCCCTGGCTGGTTCTTAAATTGACACAACTGGCTGATCACTCAGCTGGGGCAAGTTGGTGTAATCACCTCTTGCTTAGATATAGTATACCTATATCTAAACCTACATCTGGACACATATAAACCTATAAGTCACTCCTATGGCAGGCCTTAACAATCCTGGAGGCAGAGTGCTTGGTTTTATGTGAGATGGTGCTCTAGCATGAGCTGAGCCCGTCTGCAGCTGTCGGGACCAACTCCCTTAGCTGTTCCGGGATAATGCCATACCATATACTATTAAGTGCATTATAATCCATCGCGGTTATATGTTAACTTTGGTTTGGCTTTATCAAAACATGTCGTGTAAGGTGTCATACGATTTGGAATACTATCCCCTCGACAGGGATAGCATTCCACCCCTCTAGAGGGAGAAGACATGTTACTTTGCTAAAACGCGGTTGAGAGCCTCAGCATCACAAAATGGACGCTTCTGCCACAGACACGAGTCTGACCTCCTGCTGCTGACCGAAACTCAGCCGAGGAGGCCTGGACAAAGGCTTTCCTGTCACAGGGAGGTGTCACACCACCTCAGACAGGAGATAGTGGATTGTAGCAGGGAGGTTTGAAAGAAACCAGACAGTGCCTGGGGCGCACAAGGCTTCCCCTTGCATAATCCGGTCAAACCAGTTCTGGGGCACACCAGCCCCAGTCCCAGTCCCAGCGCGACGCTGGACAAAGGGAAAGGGGTGTAACCACCCCCTTCCTGAGTCCCACCATTAGGAGGGGACCTAGCAGGTAATCCAGCCCCCTAGATTGGTATTAGAATTGGAGCAGTGCCAAAGCACTCAGATTATCCTGACTGAAACTTATGAAACGAAACTCTGGACCCTTCGACATCCTACTCGACGTAGAAGACTGAAGAATCTCCCTTGTGGTCAAGGAGTGACCACCCTGTGCAAACAGGCACCATCCAGCACCTCGACGTTTGCTTTGTTGCAGTTCCCGCCGGAACTCGAGCGACAGAGTTCGACAAGACCAAGCGTGCCTGCCTTCTAACAGCCTGATCCACAGTCCCTGCAGAGCTGAGACCCGTGGAGGCGACCTGAAGTGTGGGGCCCGCCATCTTGGAAAGACCACGAGACGCTGACCGTGCAGCCCACGAGTGACCCTCGAAGCTGTGCATTGGGGTTTGAGAAGCCCCAGCCCTGAGCCTCTCTTGCACCGAAGCTCACCCCTCCACACTCACCGAGTGCTGCGTGGGGCCCATCTGCATCTTTTGGCTCAACGCGTTGGCCCGGTCACTTGCCCGTTGGCTTGTGGCCCCTGTGCCGACGAACCTTTAAAACTAACTTGTGAATCTGGTTGCTCCAGACTTGCACTCGCTCCCCTGAAAAGGAGCGCTCGCTCTGACTCTCCTGGTCCGAGTGCAACGCCATATTCAAATCCTGCGTGGGTTGCCCTTGCCAAGGGTTGTTTGCTCCAATCCGGAAGCCGACACTGCCGACAGCGAGAGCCTGCGTGG
Organism: Lissotriton vulgaris; assembly: GCF_964263255.1. Taxonomy (NCBI): domain Eukaryota; kingdom Metazoa; phylum Chordata; class Amphibia; order Caudata; family Salamandridae; genus Lissotriton; species Lissotriton vulgaris. The sequence goes on from NC_141689.1 coordinate 1,315,180,022, forward strand.
GACAGCTCGTGATCCACTCCTGGACATCCTCGGTGCCCCAGAGTCCACGTGGCAGCGGAGAGAAGCGACTCGTCAGCGACCTGAAAGCGCCTGACATTGCCTGGTTCCTTCTGGTTCCACCCTGGTCACTGCTGAGTGACCCAGACTCTGTCCCCTCTGCTTTCAGATCATCTTTAACTTCGATCCACCCTTGAATCACACCAGACACTTCTCGTCTCGACGCCTGCAGCATCTTCAGCTCCAAGCACCAGCAACCTGCGTGACAAAACCCGACACTACTTCGCACCTGTGTACCCGCTTCCTGTGGGTGAGGTAACTCAGCAACGCTGGTGTTCCCACACTGGTACACACCTCTAGTGTATGTGTCTTAAGTTTCGTCCTTCTAAGTTGAGCGGAAGTATTCTTAAACTATAACTTTATAACTTTTACGCACCATTGACATTGCATTGGTGCATGTGTGTGCTTTAAGCGCTGCACCCGAATCCCGCGGGCTTTTCCTGACTTCAGCATTGCTAGTCCCGACTGCTCCCAGCGATTCCCTAGGAGTAGGCCTAACCACTGTTCGATTGATATCTCCTATACCACTTTTTTAATATATGGTTTGCGTGTCCCCTGGGCCTCATCCATAATTGTGCAACTTTTATATGTTTAACTGTGCTTTTGTATAAACGCTTGTGCCCCTGCACTCATAATGAGTACAGAGGATTATTCTAGTAATAAATACATATATTTTTATAATATATACTTGTGTGGTGTCCTTTCATTTGATATTACAGGATTGTGATTGGTAAAACAGCTTGCTTAACACGACCTCTTGAGTTAAGCCTTTAAGGCTGCTTAGTCCATGCTACCATTAGGATAGCTTGTCTATAAGGTTGACTTACAACCAGACACCATAAGGGATTGTTTAGACTGATACAAGGTGGTTCCAGAATTGGACACATCATATATCAGGCCAACTTCTCACAAACGCCACTACATCAATGGTGCATAAAAGTATGTCTTCATGAAATCTCTTTTGTACTGCTTCAAGCTTTTTTAGGCAATCTGTAGTGTCTTTCACATAAGTCGACCACGTTTGAACAAGTGGTTGTAGATGATGGTCAAGAAAATATCCGAAAGCTTTGTGTATGGATCCGCACCCTGCTACAATCGGACGAAATGGTGGATTCTCCCTGTTCTTATGCACTTTCGGCAACATATATATTGATGGAATTTGAGGATGTTGGTTGAACAAGAATTGCCATTCTTTGTCGTCAATCACTCCCATCTCTAGTCCTTTATCCAAGATTTTAATCAGAATCTGTTGAAATTCTTGTGTTGGATCATGAGTCAACTGGATGTAGTTGTCATCATTCTGGACATGTGTATTTACACCTTGATAATAAAATTCAGTGTCGAGTATTACTAAGGCTCCTCCTTTATCAGCAGGTTGAACAGTTATAGAGGGGTCTTGTTTCATTTTATTAAGAGTCCTTCTTTCCTGCATGGTAAAGTTACAGTGGGTTGGTTGCCTATATCTCACTTGTTCCAAATCCTTTTTGACGAGAATTTCAAAGTTATCCAATGTCTTATGAGAAATGGGAGAAAGAAATTTACTCTTAGGTTTGAATTGTCGTTCTGTGGGAGATGCTGTCTCACTAGTAGCTTGATTGGAAAAAAATCATCGTAATCTTAGTTTTCTCATGAATTTAAATAAAGACACTTCGGTCTCTAACTAATTTGTGGTATACGTGGGTACAAAAGATGCTCCTCTGTTGAGTATCTGAAGTTCAGTTTTATTCAGTGTTTTATGAGAAATATTGATTACCAATGATTCATCCGAACTCAATTCTTCACTTCTCTCCTTGGTCTCCCCGTTTCTGTCTGTGTAACCTTTTTTGTTTTGTCCCCTGCGGGTCCTCCATTTCCTGTTGTTGATTTGTCAGGAGGTATTTTGTCCCCCTGGCCTGCCTCTAAAAAAGGCTGTCCTGTTGATGAACTTGCAGGTGTCTCATCTCTTGTTCTTGCTAAGTTCTGTGCCACAGATGTAGCACTTGGTCTCTGCATGGACAGATCCTGATCCGTTGCGACACTGACCATGTCATGAATGATGTAATATGTGACATCAGCAGTGGATTGCGGGTGTGCAAAATATAGTTAGTACAACTAACTATATAGGAGCAATTTCAATGGTTTTGGATGAGTGAAATGTCCAGCTAACTATAACACCCCTAAAACGTATATTTTTTTGACTGAATTTCAAAGGTTTTTTAAATGCTAATTCCTAACTATATAAGGCCTGAAACCTATGTTTTTTTCAGTGAATATATATATATATATAAAAATACACATATATATTTTGTTAATTTAAAAAAATATTTTAATTTAAATTGAATTTATATATATATGTATATATATATATATATATATATATATATATATATATATATATATATATATATATATATATATATTCACTGAAAAAACCATAGGTTTCACACCAGTTATAGTTAGGAATTAGCATTTAAAAAACCTATTAAATTCACTGACAAAACCAGTTATAGTTAGCTGGAAATTTTACTGACATAAAACCATTGAAATTCCCACGTTATAGTTAGTTGGACTCACTATAACTTGCGCGCCTGCAATGCACTGCTGATGACGTCACATATTACATCACTCATGACATGGTCAGTGACATCACTCATGACATCACTGATGACACCATCCAGTGAATGTGTGTCTTTCTGAAAAAATAAATTTGTTTTATATATGTATTTGTAAAGGTCGATGGAAGAATAAATGTTTAAAAAAGTGTGTAAATGGATGTTTTTTTTAAAAAAAATTGGTTGGTTAACTGGCTTATTAAGTGAATCTTAGTGAATACATATATTAGCGAGTATTGTTTAAATATTTAAATGTTTGTATCAGTGTTTCTCTTTGTGTATAAGTGGCTGCAGGGGTTGGTGACTGACTCACTGTTTGTATGTGTTTTGAAGACAGCATATGTGCAGGACTGTATGGGTGGACGAGTGTGTATATGTGTGTGTTAGTGAGTGAATGACTGTCTCACTAGTGTCTTCATTAGTAACGACATATGCTTTAATCTAGTATATGTGAGTATTGATGTATATAAGTGAGTATAGTATATATAGTGAGAGATTGTAGGAGTTCCTGTTTAAATAAGTATGTGTTTCTATAAGTGATTGTTTAAGAGAGTAAGTATGTGTAAGTTTCCTTAGAAGTAAGGTGGTAGTGTGTGTATAAATGTATATGCAAATAAATGGATGTTCAATAGTTTATGTGCATGTGTGAGTATGTGTGTGAGTAACTTTTGGATGACTGCTGATGTGTAACAGGATGTATAGGTGTATCACTACATATGATGAGTGAGTATATATATGAGTGACTATATAGAACTGTTGGTGAATGAGTGGATGAGTATATAGATGGTGGAATTACTGAATTGGTTGTTGTTACTGGTTTGGGTATCTCCATTTTTTTGAAAATGTTTGTTTCTATTTTTGAATATGTGTTTCAAGCGTTACATTACACTGAAATTAGGTCTGTCACTCTGTCACAAGGATGGTGTCATCAGTGATGTCATGAGTGATGTCACTGACCATGTCATGAGTGATGTAATATGTGACGTCATCAGCAGTGCATTGCAGGCGCGCAAGTTATAGTGAGTCCAACTAACTATAACGTGGGAATTTCAATGGTTTTATGTCAGTAAAATTTCCAGCTAACTATAACTGGTTTTGTCAGTGAATTTAATAGGTTTTTTAAATGCTAATTCCTAACTATAACTGGTGTGAAACCTATGGTTTTTTCAGTGAATTTCAAAGGTTTTTTAAATGCTAATTCCTAACTATAACTGGTGTGAAACCTATGGTTTTTTCAGTGAATTTCAAAGGTTTTTTAATGCTAATTCCTAACTATATAAGACCTGAAAGCCCACCAGGAATCTCCAGTATGCACCAGGGGACTGCATTGCAGAGAGGTGTAATGAAGCCACAACCCTTTTTACACCTCTCTGCAACGCAGCCCCCGTGCATGTTTGAAGAGGGGAAACTAATTCCCCTTGCATACTGGGGGCCCCTGGGGGCCAATTAGCCCACCTGGAACCTCCAGTATGCGCCTGGGGCTGCATTGCAGAGGTGTAATGAGACTATGCCCCTTGTTACACCTCTCTGCAACGCAGCCCACTGCCGCGTTTGCAGAGGGGGAACTAATTCCCCTTGCATACTGGGGGTCCCTGGGGTCAACTAGTCCACCAGGAGCCTCCAGTATGCGCGAGGGAGCTGCATTGCAGAGAAGTATAACGAGGCCACACCCTTGTTACACCTCTCTGCAATGCAGGCCACTGGCGCGTTTGCAGAGGGGGGACTAATTCCCCTTGCATACTGGGGGTCCCTGGATCATATCTGCCCAAACACCGATATTCCGAACGATTGTAAATGACTTTTCTTGAGAAACATTTGGATTTGGATTATCATGTCCTATACTTTGGAATTTTTGAAAGACTGACTTTGAGGATGCTATAAATTACTCAAGTCTGCCCGAATTGTGTGGTTAAAATTGATACCTAGTCACTTTTAATAAGAATATACTTATGTCTCGTCTAACATTTGGAAGAAATATCTAGTTATATGACAACGGGATACCGACATAACTTGAAGGAAATAAGAACGCCCTGAAGAAGTTCTGTTGTACAGAACGAAACGTTTCGGCTGGCTGTGGTACATAAACTTAAGGAAAATAAAAGCATTTGAATATACACCAAGATTCAGCGCTTCAATAAGTACTCTAAGTGATATGATTTGATTGGACTCATTGTGAAAGTGGTGCTGTGCCAAACTTTGGAATATTCTCCACTACTCTCTACTACTTACTCTCTCCTACTCTCTACTACTCACTCTCTACTGCTCTCTACTACTCACTCTACTACTTACTCTCTACTACTCTCTACTACTCACTCTCTACTACTCACTCTCTACTACTCTCTACTACTCACTCTACTATTCACTCTACTACTCTCTACTACTCACTCTGCTACTCTCTCTACTGCTCTCTACTACTCTTTATTACTCACTCTCTACTCTCTATTACTCACTCTCTACTCTCTACCTCTCTACCTCTCTCTTCTTCTCTCTCTACTAATCTCTACCTCTCTACCGCTACCTCTCTACCTCTACACCTCTAGACCTCTACCTCTCTCTACACAACACATATAGACATATATGCATATATATATGTGCATATGCATTTATATATATGTATGTGTATGTATAAAAAAAACAACTAAACATTTTTTTTTCTAAACAGCTACTTTTAAAACTGTCATTCTTTTTCCCCATGGTAAGCTCCCCGGTACGCTCCCCGGTGCGCGTACCGGGCGCTCCCCCCGCGAAAATCAAAAAAAAAAAATTTTTTTTTTGCCCCGCGGGGCCCTTTTATGGCCCCCACATCAAACCTAGGGGGTCAAGGGGGGGTCTACTCTGCCCCCTTATGGTCATTTCCCTCTTTGTTTTGGCCACCTCTCGTGTCTCGATCCTACCGAGACACAAGATGGCGGCCGCTCCGGACTGTTTAGAATGTTTACAGACACCCCAGAGCCAATCAGCTTTCTGCGCGCAAGTCGCGTGGCGCGCCCGGTGCGCGTACCGGTGCGCGTACCGGAGCGCTGCTATAGATATATATATTTTTTTGAACCTTAATTACTCAAAATCCACTGGAGCACATATCTTGAGACATAGCAAAGGCACATCGGGCTACCAGTCCCTACAATTTTGCCAAGTTTGGTGGAAATCCATTCAGCCGTTCGGGCTAAAAGTGAAATCGACCGCCCTATGGAAATTAACATGGGGAAAACGCGTTTTGGGACCCCCCTTTTATCTCGGCCCCCGCTTGACGAATCCCCCCCAAACTTTCAGGGAAGGACCGGAACGCCGCGAGGCCATTTTGAGGAAATTTTCAGGCAGATTCGTCAACCGGCGCCAAAGTTATTCCAAATAGAATGTTGAGATTTAACATTGAAAAAAATCCTAACTATAACTACCTACTGGCGACCGCCAGTAGGTTATATATATATATCTATATATATCTATATATATATATATATATATATATATTCACTGAAAAAACCATTGGTTATAGACCATATATAGTTAGGGATTAGCATTTACAAAACCTTAATTTACTCGCACAAAACCATAGAAATTCGCATATATAGTTAGTTGCACTAACTATCTATCGCACACCCGCAATCCACTGCTGATGTCACATATTACATCATTCATGACATGGTCAGTGACATCACTGATGACATCACTGATGACATCTCAAATGACATCACTGATGACATCACTGATGACAACATCCAGTGACTGTATGTTTCTGTAAAGTTAAAATATGTCTTACATATTGAAGAATGAGTGGATGTATAAGTGTTTGGATGAAGGATTTAGTAGGTGCATGACTGACTGTATGGGAGAATGATTAAATGTGTCTCACTGAGTGCATGGGTTAGTGACTAAACTGTCTTAATTTGTGCATCATTATTTCTGTAGTTCTGTAAACTGCTGCATGTGTTGATCAGTAGCTATATGAGTAATTATATGGGTTATTGATTGGTTGCCCAAATATTTGTATGGGAGAGTGAGTGTGTGTGTGGGGGTAGCTGGGAGGTATGTGACTGTGCATAGATGTGTGAGCAGTTGATTCAGTAGATGTATGGGTTCAAAAGAGCATGTGGAAACAGCTGTATGGGCGGTTGACTATCTGCATGAGTGTATTGGTGAGTGATTGGATTTCTCAGTGCTACATGTCAAAGTAAGTACATATGTAAAACACAGTACATGTAAGAGTTGACATATATAAATAACTGTGCATAAGAGGCAGTGAATGTGTGAGTGGCTGTATGGATCATTGTGAACTTGTATCAGTGATTGTATAAGAGAGTAAATATGTGTTAGTATATGTTTGATTAAGTAAGGTGTGTATAACTGTATAGTTGAGGAAATGGAGGTGTGATTGATTCTTTGCATGACTGACTAGGTGTGTGAGTAACTCCATGGATGAGTGACAGTCTGTGAGTGTCTGTTTACACTGATTGTATCTAAGGTTATATTAGAGTCTGAAGAGGTTCATCGTATTATCACATGAATGATATCATCAATGATGTGATCAGTAATGTCAAATGAGATGTTATCAGTGATTTCATCAGTGATGTCATTTGAGATGTCAACAGTGATGTCATCAGTGATGTCATTTGAGATGTCATCAGTGATGTCATCAGTGATGTCACTGACCATGTCATGAATGATGTAATATGTGACATCATCAGCAGTGGATTGCGGGTGCGCGATATATAGTTAGTGCAACTAACTATATATGCGAACTTCTATGGTTTTGTGCGAGTAAATTAAGGTTTTGTAAATGCTAATCCCTAACTATATATGGTCTATAACCAATGGTTTTTTCAGTGAATTTTCATGGTTTTGTAAATGCAAATTCCTAACTATATATGGTCTATAACCAATGGTTTTTTCAGTGAATTTCATTGGTTTTTTAAAAGCTAATATCTATAGCTGTAAAATATATTCTTTATTACGTGACGTATCACGTAGCCACATGAGACGCCTCATGACGCGTCGCATAAACGTGACGTATCGTCTCTGCAGCGCAAACAAAACCCGTAACGTAAGCGCGCCAGAGCACGCTTACAGATATATATATATTTTTTTAACCTTAATTAGACAAAATCCACACGTGCACATATCTTGAGGCCTTGCAAAGGCACAACAAACAAACAGTCCCTACAATTTTGCCAAGTTTGGTGGAAATCTATTCCTTTAAATTTTATTTTACTGTTTCTCTTGGTTTTCCCCTTGTTACGTTTACCGGAACTCTACCCGGTACGCAAACCGGACGCTCCAAAAACACAAGATGTCGGACTCCCGTTACGCTGCCGGCTAGCTGCCCGGTTGGCGTACCGGGAAGCGCCTCTACCGCGAAAAATCGCAATTTTCTTTTTTTTTCTTTTGCCCCGCGGGGCACTTTAATAACCCCATCATCAATCCTAGGGGGTCAGGAGGGGTCTACCTTGCGCCCTTTCCTTCATTTCCCCCTTCGTTTTTCACCACCTCTTGTCTCTCGATCCTACCGAGAGACAAGATGGCGGCCGCTCCGGACTGTTTACAATGTTGACAGCCAATCAGCTTCTCCTCAGACTCCCGTTACGCTGCCGGTTAGCTGCCCAGTTAGCTGCCCAGTTCGCGTACCGGGACGCGCCTCTACGGCGAAAAAGCTCAATTTTTTTTTTTTTTGCCCCGCGGGCCACTTTAATATCCCCCTCATCAATCCTAGGGGGTCAGGAGGGGTCTACCTTGCCCCCTTTCCTTCATTTCCCCCTTCGTTTTTCACCACCTCTTGTCTCTCGATCCTACCGAGAGACAAGATGGCGGCCGCTCCAGAGTGTTTACAATGTTGACAGCCAATCAGCTACTCCTCAGACTCCCGTTACGCTGCCGGTTAGCTGCCCGGTTAGCTGCCCGGTTCACGTACCGATTTGCGCCTCTACGACCAAAAATCGCTTTTTTTTTGGCCCCGCGGGGCACTTTGATATCCCCCTCATCAATCCTAGGGGGTCAGAAGAGGTCTACCTTGCCCCCTTTCCTTCATTTCCCCCTTCGTTTTGGCCTCCTCTTGTCTCTCGATCCTACCGAGAGACAAGATGGCGGCCGCTCCGGACTGTTTAGAATGTTGACAGACACCGGAGAGCCAATCAGCTTCACTTCGCAAAGCTCCGTTACGCGAAAAGTACGCGTACTGGTACGCTATCGGGTACGCTGTCACAGATATATCTGTTTTTTAAAACGTTAATTTCTCAAAATCCACAGGAGCACATATATTGAGACCCAGCAAAGGCACATCGGGCTAACAGTCCCTACAATTTTGCCAAGTTTCGTGCAAATCCATTCAGCCGTTCGAGCTAAAAGTAAGGCCAAAGGCCCTATGGAAAAATGAATGGGAAAAACGCGTTTTGGGACCCCCCTTTTTTCTCGGCCCCCCCTTGACGGAACCCCCCCAAATTTTCAAAGGCTGCTCAGAAACAAAATGTGCCATTTTCCTGAAAATTTCAGCAGATTCCGTCCACAAACGCCAAAGTTATTAGACATAGAATTTTCAAAAGTTCCATAGAGAAAAAATCCTAACTATATATACCTACTGGCTATCGCCAGTAGGTAATATATATATATATATATATATCTGAAAAAACCATAGGTTTCACACCAGTTATAGTTAGCTGGAAATTTTATTGACATAAAACCATTGAAATTCCAACATTATATTTAGTTGGACTCACTATAACAAGCGCGCCTGCAATGCACTGCTGATGACGTCACATATTACATCACTCATGACATCGTCAGTGACATCACTCATGACATCACTGATGACACCAGCCAGTGAATGTGTGTCTTTCTGAAAAATTAATATGTTTTATATATGTATTTGTAAAGGTTGATGGAAGAATAAATGGTTAAATAAGTGTGTAAATGGATGTTTTTAAAAAAAAAAAATGATTGGTTAACTGCCTTATTAAGTGTATTTTATTGAATACATATATTAGCGAGTAACTTTTAAATATTGAAATATATGTATCAGTGTTTCACTTTGTGTATAAGTAGCTGCATGGGTTGGTGACTGACTCACTGTTTGTATGTGTTTTGAAAACAGTATATGTGCAGGACTGTATGGGTGGATGAGTGTGTATATGTGTGTGTGTGCTAGTGAGTGAATGACTGTCTCACTATTGTCTTTATTAGTAACAACATATATTTTAATCTAGTGTATGTGAGTTTTGATGTATATAAGTGAGTATATGTGAGAGTAAGAGATTGTAAGAGTTCCTGTTTAAATAAGTATGTGTTTCTATAAGTGATTTTTTAAGAGAGTGAGTATGTGTAAGTTTCCTTAGAAGTAAGGAGGTAGTGTGTGTATAGTTGTATATGCAAATAAATGGATGTTCAATAGTTTATTTGCATGTGTGAGTATGCGTGTGAGTAACTTTTTGTTGACTGTGTATATCAGGATGTATAGATGTATCACTACATATGATGAGTGAGTATATGTATGAGTGACTACATATAACTGTTGGTGAATGAGTGGATGTGTATATAGATGGTGGAATTACTGAATTGGTTGTTGTAACTGGTATGGGTATCTCCATTTTTTTGAAAATGTTAGTTTCTATTTTTGAATATGTGTTTCAAGGGTTACATTACACTAAAAGGAGGTCTGTCACTCTGTCACAAGGGTGGTGTCATAAGTGATGTCATGAGTGATGTCACTGACGATGTCATGAGTGATGTAATATGTGACGTCATCAGCAGTGCATTGCAGGCGCGCTTGTTATAGTGAGTCCAACTAACTATAACGTTGGAATTTCAATGGTTTTATGTCAGTAAAATTTCCAGCTAACTATAACTGATGTGAAACCTATGTTTTTTTCAGTGAATTTAATAGGTTTTTTAAATACTAATTATTAACTATAACTGGTGTGAAACCTATGTTTTTTTTAGTGAATTTCATAGGTTTTTTAAATGCTAATTCCTAACTATATATAGGGCCTCAAACCTATGAAATGTAATATTTTTTATAATTAATCCTATATTGTATATTTATATAATACTATTTTTATTTTTTTTAATTTTTTTTGCCCTGGAGCGCTCCCGGTGCGCGCCCCGGTGAGCGCACCGGAAAGAGCAGTTTTCCGGCGCGCCCCGGGGCGCGCACCGGTGAGCGTCCCGTTAGCGCTATTGCCGCGAACGAAAACATCATCATCGCGTAGCCGCGTCCGCGTGATACGCACGGCGTAAGCGCACCCGGAAGCACTCGAGCGAATACGATCGCGCAACGTAAGCATCCGACACGCTTACGCGACGCGCCCGGGGGCTCGTAGTGTAAGCGCGTCGGGTCATGTGACCTGAAAATAACACTTTTCATTGGTTCAGGACAGTTTTTTTTTTCCAAATGATGAAAGCCCCCACCTTTTTTCCTTATTCTGACTTTGTCCTTTGAATGAGGAAGACCTATTTGGAGATATGTGACTAATATTTTGTACTTTAAAATGGCTACAGTAGCAGCAGCAGCAGCTGGAGCATCTGCACCACCACCAAGAGGACCACCACAACACCACAGTGGTGGAGATGAAGAAGAGGGGGAGGAGGAGGAGGAGGGGAGTAGGACATTCCTACCAGAAGACAATACCCCATAAAGGCCAAAGCAGCACATTGTATGGGAGTTTTTTTCCATCCCAGAGGGCAAGAAGAAAGTGAATGCGCCAAAGGTGACTTGCCAAATCTGTGGCATTGAACTTTCAAGGGGGAACCCTAATAAAAAATACTCATTTGGCAATAACACCATGATTCGGCACATGCAGCGCAAGCATCCCAACAACTATGCTGCGGCAGAGGTGAGAGAACTGGCCAGCAACCCTTCCCAATCTTCACCCAGCACCTCCAAACGAAAGCAACCCACTCCATCGGGACCAGAGACAAGGGAGATGGTCCCAAACATACAACCACAGTTTGGGGAATACAAGATCTCTTGTATATTTTGTGGTAAGACCATCACCTATGGTGAGCAAAGCATAAAGCTCATCAACCGTGCTGGTGACAACCATAATTGCCCCCTGATTTTTTTTTTGCTCCAGTTGAGCCGTTTACAATTCCCTGTTTTTTGTTTCTCCCCATAAAAAAATATAAAATAGTTCATAAAAGCCAAAAAAAGTACAAAATGTTCAAAAAAACATTAAAAGAATATAAAACAAAAAGAAGAAAAAAACAGTTCTTTTTAGAACTACCTCCAATTTATAAAAAGAGGCTACATTTTTAAAAAACTCTGTCATTCTTTTTTTCCCCATGGTACGCTCCCCGGTGCGCGTACCGGGCGCTCCCCCGGCGCAAATCGAAAAATATATATATATTTTTGTCCCGCGGGGCCCTTTTATAGCCCCCACATCAAACCTAGGAGGTCAGGGAGGGGGTCTACTTTGCCCCCTTATGGACATTTCCCCTTTTGTTTTTGCCACCTCTTGTGTCTCGATCCTACCGAGACACAAGATGGCGGCCGCTCCGGACTAATTGGAATGTTGAAAGACACCCGAGAGCCAATCAGCTTTCCGCGCGCGAACTCGCGTAGCGCGCTGGTTAGCGCCCCGGTGCGCGTACCAGGGCGCGCTTATAGATATATATATTTTTTAGAACCTAAATTGCTCAAAATCCACTAGAGCACATATCTTGAGACATAGCAAAGGCACATCGGGCTACCAGTCCCTACAATTTTGCCAAGTTTCGTGGAAATCCATTCAGCCGTTCGGGCTAAAAGTGAGGTCGACCGCCCTATGGAAATTAACATGGGGAAAACATGTTTTGGGACCCCCCTTTTTTCTCGGCCCCCGCTTGACAAATCCCCCCCAAACTTTCAGGGAAGGACCGGAGCGCCGCGAGGCAAATTTGAGGAAATTTTCAGGCAGATTCCTCAACCGGCGCCAAAGTTATTCACAATAGAATGTTGCGATTTCCCTATTGAAAATAATCCTAACTATAACTACCTACTGGCGACCGCCAGTAGGTAATATATATATGTATATATATATATATATATTTATTCACTGAAAAAACCATAGGTTATAGACCATATATAGTTAGGAATTAGCATTTACAAAACCATATTTTACTCACACAAAACCATTGAAATTTCATATATAGTTAGTTGCCCTAACTATATATCGCGCACCCGCAATCCACTGCTGATGATGTCACATATTACATCATTCATGACATGGTCAGTGACATCACTGATGACATCACTGATGACATCTCAAATGACATCACTGATGACATTACTGATGACATCATTCATGTGATAATACGATGAACCTCTTCAGACTCTAATATAACCTTAGATACACTTAGTGTAAACAGACACTCACAGATTGTCACTCATCCATGGAGTTACTCATGCACCTACTCAGTCATGCAAAGAATCAATCACACCTCCATTTCCTCAACTATACAGTTATACACACCTTACTAATTCAAACATATTCTAACATATTTTTACTCTCTTATACAATCACTGATACAAGTTTTCAATGATCCATGCAGCCACTCACACATTCACTGGCTCTTCTGCACAGTTATTTATATATGTCTACTCTCACATGTACTGTGTTTTACATATGTACTTACTTTGACATGTAGCACTGAGATATCCATTCACTCAGCAATACACTCATGCACACAGTCAACTGCCCATGCAGCTGTTTCCACATGCACTTTTGAACCCATACATATAGTGAATCAACTGCTCACACATCTATGCACAGAGTCATACATCTTCCATCAACTCACACTCATACTCAGTCTCCCATACAAATACTTGGGCAAACAATCAATAACCCATATAGTTACTCATATAGCTACTGATCAACACATGCAGCAGTATACAGAACAACAGATATAATGATGCACAAAATAAGACAGTTTAGTCACTAACCCATGCACTCAGTGACACACATTTAATCACTCTCTCATACAGTCAGTTATGCACCTACTAAATCCTTCATCCAGACACTTAAACATCCACTCATTCTTCAATATGTAAGACATATTTTTACTTTACTGCAACATACAGTCACTGGATGATATCGTCAGTGATGTCATCAGTGATGTCATTTGAGATGTCATCAGTGATGTCATCAGTGATGTCACTGACCATGTCATGAATGATGTAATATGTGACATCATCAGCAGTGGATTGCGGGTGCGCGATATATAGTTAGGGCAACTAACTATATATGAAATTTCAATGGTTTTGTGTGAGTAAAATATGGTTTTGTAAATGCTAATTCCTAACTATATATGGTCTATAACCTATGGTTTTTTCAGTGAATTTTCAAGGTTTTGCAAATGCTAATTCCTAACTATATATGGTCTATAACCTATGGTTTTTTCAGTGAATTTCAATGGTTTTTTAATAGCAAATATCAAAAGCTATAAAATGTATTTTTATTCTAATTCAAAAATATATTTAAAATTTTTGTAATTTAATGTTTTTATTTATGTATTTTTTTTTATTATTTTTTTTTGTTTCGCTGCCGGTTCGCGAACCGGGAAGCTTTCCGTTAGCTCAATTTGATGCCGCGACCCGGTCCGCTAACCGGTAAACGTTCCGTTTGCGCAACTGCCGCATTAGAAATCAACATCGTGACGCGTCGCGGAAGCGCGACATATCACGTTGTCGCGTAATGAGTCTTATGACGCGCCGCGTTAGCGCTCCCGGAAGTGCTCCGGACCGCGAACCGGAAGGGATCCGGGGCGCGGCGCGCAGCGCGTAACGTGAGCGGAACAGGTCATGTGACTTGTTTATAAAACTTTTCATTGGTTCATTTCACTTTTGGTTTCCTAATGATGTAAGACTAGGTCATGTGACCTAAAAATAACACTTTTCATTGGTTTAGAACTATTTTTTTTCCCCAAATGATGAAAGCCCCCACCTTTTTTCTCACTCTGACTTTCAACTTTGAGAAAGGAAGACCTATTCTGCTCTGTGAAAAAAATGGCTTCAGTAGTAGCTGCAGCTGCTGGACCCCCACCACCACCACCACCACCTCCTCATAAGAAGAGAGGACCACCTCCACAGTTCCTTGGAAACCCAGAGGAGGAAGAGGATCCAGAAGAGGAAGAGGAAGAAGAGGCACCACGATTTTTGAAAGAGTTACCCCGGGTATCTCATTACAAAAATAGTTTTATCTGGCAGTTTTTTTCTATTCCAGCAGGAAAAAAAAAGTTAATGCACGCTATGTTACGTGCCTTATATGCCAAGATGAATTATCCAGGGGCACTGAAAAAAAGTACAGTTATGGGAACTACACTATGCACCGTCATATGCAGAGGTGGCATCCACTAAATTATAGCCGGGCAGAGATGCGTGACCTGCAAGAGAACCCTCCAACTTCTGTGGCCAGGACATCAGCTGATATTTCTCTAACGGTTGCAGAGGCACGAGAAACAGTGCCAAATATCCCCAAAAATTTTGTTCATATGAAGTTTACTTGTTTATATTGTGGCACTTTAATTTCATGTGCTAATATGAGTGTTAAATTAATTAATTTAGCATTTGAAAAACACCAATGCTCTAAACGCCCCAAGCAATAATTTTTTTTTTGCTCCTGTTGAGCCCTTTTCAATGCCTGTTTTTTGTTCTTTCCCTTTCAAAAAAACAAAAAAAACATAAAATTGTTCAAAAAATACAAAAAAACCAAATAATGTTCAAAAAAGAAAAAAAAATATAAAACTACAAAAACATAAAAAAAAGTTCTTTTCAGAACTACCTCCCCTTTATACAAAAATTGCTAGAAAGTGTAACACTCTGGCAAGCTGTTTTTTTTTAGTTCGCTTTCCGGTTCGCTCGCCGGTACGCGAACCGGGAGCTAACCCCAAATTTTTTTTAAAAAAAATAAAGGAGTAAGTACAAGGGAAGTAAACAGAGAGTAATGTTAAAAGAAAGACAGCTATAGGGACTAAACCAGAGATGCTGATTAATAGATTTATTTACCGAAGAAAAGATGGAAGAGGATATAATTGTGGAAAACAAAATAGATAAGGAAGTGAAAGAATCAAGCATTGAAAATGCAATAGGTCTCACAATAGAAGAGTTTGTCCTTTTGGTTTTGCAAATGGATGAGTGGCGTTGCGCGGATGAGTGGCGTTGCGTGAATGATTGGCGTTGTGTGGATGATTGGCGTTCCGTGGATGAGTGGCGTTGCGTGGATTAGTGGCGTTGCGTGGATGAATTGCGTGTGTGAGTGGCGTAGTGTGTGTGAGTGACGTTGTGTGTGTGAGTGGCGTTGCGTGTGTGAGTGGCGTTGCGTGTGTGAGTGGCGTTACTGTGGGGGGGGACGAGAAATGCACACGGCGGACAGGGGAGGGGACGGAGCGGGGACAGCAGAATGAGGGTGTAAAGCAGCCGGGGCCTTTGAAGTGAAGCTAATCTTCACTTCAAAGGTGTGGGAGGAGTGCGCCTGAGGGAACAGACGGCGATTTGTTAATGTGCACACGCATTTTAGGTCAATGCACTTGCGCATTGAACTAAAAGCCGCAGGCACAGCTCCAAATTTCCACATTTAGTTAAACTTTGTTTAAAGCTCTATAGTCTGAAGCCCTATAGTAGGTGAATGTGATAGAAATGTAACGAAAAGAGTAGAAAACATTTACCTTATAATTCTTGTTAACTTATTCACTTTTTTTTCATACTTTCAATCTGTGAAAGAGAGAACAAACATTTGAAAAATATTAAAACATGAATTTAAAAATTAGAAAAGACAAGGGAAAAGGTTGAAGGACAAACAGTTTTTCAACAACTTTGACATTTACAGAAGCCTCTGCTTCTCTAGGCCCCCTACACACTCCTAAAGATATATATTTTAAACTAACAGTATCTTGATGCTGATGAAGTGAGGCCTATTTTGGAACATGGTGCATCTTTTGCACTGCTGATGTCTCAACAGTGATGCAATAGCAGCGCAAAAGAGATGTAAAGCCATCATAAAACTGTCCCTAACATTTTAAATGATTGTTTCAGGATGCAAATAAGATGTGTCCTTTCCAGAGGTTTGTTTGAGGTGAGGCCTATTCAGGTTTCAAAATAAAACAGTACCCAGAAGTGCAGCACTGTATGCATTAACTTTGACACTTACAGAAGCCTCAGTTTCTCCATGTCTACCTCACATTTCTAAATGTATATCATAAGTACAAAAATTAGAGAATTAATTATACATGTTAAATGGTTTATTTTTGCTGTTCTCAGAATGTATCAAATTTCACTAAAATCGGTGACTTGAAGGTATTCATCATGTAACAGCGGGAAAAAAAAACACAATCAAAATGATTGTGTTTAAAAAACCCATACAACATAAGAAATCAGAATTCAAAACTCCTTAAAATTAACTTACTTTCCATGACGTCGAAGGATGTCCTATGAACAGCTTACACTCTGTTGTGCTGTTAATATTTTCAGCCCGCCACTTTCTGAAAGAAAACCTCCATCGTTTTGAAAAATATGTTACATACGATAAAAGACTTCTCACATTCTACCACATGTTTCCACATGGCCAAATCATGTTAGAGCGATTTACAACTCTTGGAATTCTTGTAAGCAAATCCCGTCATTTTCTATTTTCGCAACTTTCAGAAAGAAAACGTTTAAGATTACTTTCACAATCCTGGATTATTAATATCTTACCCTTGTTGCTCACTCATGTTCTACATTTCCTATGACACTGATACTGCTTACTATGAAGCAGAGTTCCTTGCATCAGGTTTATATTTTTGAATTTTTAAAATGACATTATGATCCAAAGTTTGGATAAATAATCTAGACAGCATTGCAGACTTACATTCCCTCTACTCCATGGATCTCTATAAATTGCTCAGAACAAATCCCGAGATTCTGTCCCTAAAATTTTGGTTTTAAAAACACCAGGTAAGAATTTTTAAGGTCAAAAGGCAATTTCTTTTTGAAAGTTAAAGCAGAATCGTTGCAGAATGACCAGCCGTTTCTGGACTTTAAATAAGTTGTGTAATGTCCTGATGTTATTGTAGGACCGTCATGAAATATAATTGCTGCAGTTACAAAAGTCCTTCCTGATATTGACAACTGCGAAGCAACAGCATTTTTTATTAAAGTTGACAATTTTGTTCCATCAGTCCTACATCGTTGGAACATTAAAATGACATACAGGCCATATCTTCGTAAAAATAATGTTGACATCATTTCAGATTTACATTGTCTACACTCCATGTTGTGATCAGCTGCTTTTACTAGCTTATGAAAGGACACTGATTTACTGTCTGGCAAAGTTAAATATATAAATCTTTCAGAATCTACACTAGTAGTACTTGATAGCCTACAATTCTCGCAGTCATGCTGCCATTGATAAGAAAGGCCAAATAGATAATCTACATCTACACCCTCATCTTGCAATACATCAAGCATATACATTAAAAACTCCTGACAATCCTGCTGAATATTTTCAGAGAATTCTGTTTGACCTGAACATTCGTCTAACAGAAAACGAATTTCAGACACACTTTCTACTCTTGTTTTATCAGCACTACATTTCTCTAACACAGAATTCAACAAACAGCATAAACTTTGTTCCGAATTGATCACAATCTGTTCTTTGAAAGTCTCTAGTGAAAAGAGAACATTAACCACTACAGTTGACACCAGAACTATTTTCAAATTTAAAACCAACAACATCTTCAACAGAATCCATTTTCTTTCTGCTTATAATTTCAGGTTCATCAACTTTTCATCTTTTTGCTATAACCTCCCTACTATTGGTCACATTTCTTCGTTTCCGGCCTACCACACGTTTCTCAAACAAAGGATATTGAGGCAAATATGGCGCATACTCTCTTCTTAACCTATTGTATTCCTTAACACAATCTAGATCTGCACAAATGTTTGTGACATCACAGTCAATCAAGTACAATCCCGATAAAGTTCTAACTCGTGACAATGCCACATATGCCATACCCTCCTTGAACACAGAACTGCCAATATTCACTAAAGCACTATCTACACTTAAACCTTGCGATTTATGGATTGTCACCGCATATGCCAAGCAAACAGGAAACTGCTTACGGCGCACATATAAGTCTTTTACAAGCAAAAATCTAGCAGAAGAACGACCAATTAGCTGTACTTCCTCAATGCCATCAAATTTAATTTTTTCAAATTCAATACCATCTCTATTTTTCAAAATCAACAACATTACCCATTGATCCATTTACCAGACCTCTTTCAACATGTAAATTCCTTCTCAAAATGATTCGGCAATTTAAGCACACATTCAAAGTCTTTTCAAAACCCGCAGTTTTAGATATAGTCTTCTCTAATGAATCCAATTTAGATTTCAAATTCTCAGACAAAATAATTGTTGCTCCCATATGCTCTATTTTATCAATAGCTTCAAGTTTCACAATCTCTTGTTTTTCTAAATTCAACATTTTGTTGTTTAAGATGGCACATTCTGCAAGAGTTGGCATCAAACATATTCCAGATTTCTTCTCAGTAATTTTCTTAAAAATATTCTCAGGCACAATGTCTTGTTCTGGATATAAATTTGACAGTAATCGTGCATGTAAAGTTTCTTTCGCATGGTCGGTCACTTTTCCAATTCTAACATCTTGTAAAATATTCTTGTAATCTTCATCCTTCGCCTGACGCATATTTTCATGCAGTTCAGCATAATTGAAGTTTAACCATATATTGACATTGCCAATGCTCCCTAGGCACTTCCTGGTATCTTCATGCGTGAGTATTTTGAACACAGGTTGTCCTTTCACTGGTGTTAGCTGCAGAAGATCTCCGAAAACAATGATGTGTTTGCCACCAAATAACACATCATACTCTGTTTTGAGAACTTCTTGCATTCTCAAATGCACAAAGGCAAGCATGAGATTTGAAACCATGCTTACTTCGTCAATGATAAGAAGTTTCATTTTCCTCAAGACTTTTGAAACTTCACAACAAGCATCCCCAGATAACTTGTGGTATTGTAATTTGTTGTCATGCTCTACTGGCAACATCAGTAGACGATGCAAAGTAATACCTTTAATGTTATGTGCTGCCAGTCCAGTTGGAGCAGTGACAACACAAGACAGCGATGACTCAGTCCTTCCCTGCAAATAACAAGAAATTGCTTTAATGAGGAAACTTTTTCCAGTTCCCGCTTCTCCACTCACGTACAATCGGACAGGCTTCAACGACGTACATGAGCACTCTTTCTTCTCATGATTTAATCCATGCTCAATTTGCTTGGTAAATTCGTCATATATTTTCCTCTGCTCAACGTTGAGTTGTCTTTCCAAGTCTTCTAGGTTAACCGCATCCTCCTGAGCATGTGCCATGGCTCTTTCTACTTCATTCATGGCAGTGGCGGCTTCATTTTCGATAACAGGTCCTCCTAGTGGATCCTGACTCAATGAAACAGTACTCTGACTGTCCTGAGAACTGTCTCTGGCAATCTCGGCTGCAATCGTTGCTTCCTGCTCGATTTCCAAAGTCAACATTTCTAGATATTTGGGAAAAGCAGAACATTCTATGGTTTCCTTGGTGGCATTGAAAGAGTCTTCGTAACAAAGAAAATCTCCAAGCAGTTCTTCTTCTGCACGCCAAGGCTTGAAAAGTTGCAAGAGTGCTAAATAGAAAAACTCTTTTTTTTCTGGAGATTCGCCACTTAATTTTCGATGGTTTACCAAGTGGCATTTTCTTTGCTTGACCAGACATCCCTCACTCCCAATGACAGCATACACTCCTTTCTCAATATCTTCTTTGATGTTCCTCTTGAATATGTAATTTTGTATAACCTCATATAGACAAACATTCTCGAGGTGACAGCTTCGATTTGGATAATATGTATCCAACATGTTGGTCTTTAAAATGTCGGTACTGTTTGGCTCCTTTTCCGCCAAATACTCAATTTCCCGGACAGATTTTAAAACTCGATTTCGCGTTGCAGCAAGACCAAGACTCGCCCAAACGATACTCCTGGATTTGGCATAGAGACTTGCTGAAGACAAGCGGTCAGAACATCCGTAAGCTCCGATTTCTCGATGCGACAACATCTTCAAACTGAAACTGTACAACTTCTTGCTGAGGCTCTTTTCATGGGAAATATCCTCCCACATATCCTTCAATTCTGTCTTTTCTTTTTTGGTGATGTAAGATGTCACATACCGAGCCACAGCCATACAGTTGTCAGCCACAAACTGTATATCCATGTTAGCATTCCACATGGACAAAATCACAGGGTTGTAGTCGTTGATGTACTTGGACTCTTCGTTTCTTTTCAAATTGTATGTGTTTTTGGGTGATTTCCTCGTCACATTATGTCGCAGTGAAGACATCAAACTGTTTATTCTTCCTTTAGAAATCACCGGTCGTGGAAAGTTGAAACGACATTTGGTGTAGAACTTGTCCTTGTTTCTGAATTTACAACGACAATACTTTCCACAACGATGGCTTTGGAAACGTAGAACTTGTTCTCTTAGGCTTTTCTTCTCCTTTGCATTTGGAACAGCACACGTAGAATACTGTTCTATAAAACTCATCACTAAGTCATCCGGATCTGTTCCAAATTTAGGTGCATCCTTGATCCATAGCAGCATATGTATATGAGGAGCACCTCTTGCTTGGTACTCCTTTCTCCAGAAAAAATCCAACACCTCTCCAAGAGGTGGATTCTTCTTATTCATGATGAAAGACATCATAGCTTCAAATCTATGATTGAAGTACCTGCATACATTCACTGGATCCAAAGAGCACAGTTCTCCGGGTGTCTTGAATTCAATATTTTCAATGTTTCCATTTGCCTCTCGTAGAAATTCAAGTAAGTCTTCCCAGCTATACTCGGCACAGCTGAGAGTGAGGAACCATGTCGGAGTTCCTAAGTTCCTCAGCATACATTTTAAATCACCATGACGACGGTACCAGTACTCATTAGTACCACGCTGACACGCCATGAGATTAATTAGGTGAGAATCCAAAATACTGTCTTGGACATTGACTTTATCCATAAAGTCCCTTGCCGAGATGTTTCGCATCTGCATACCACTTTTCAAGATGTGGTTCACTGCATATGACAGTCCTGACAGATCGCTTTCAAACAGGAGATGAAACAAATAGGGAATGCATTGTCGAAACCTAGCATCTTCTGCATACAATCGTAAAGTTCAGTATTCTGAAGCAGGAATTTGAACAGGTCGCTCATCATATCGTCCTCCTCGACCTGTGGGAAATAGCTGTGGGAAACACCGAGCTTCCAAACTTTCCTCCCAAACACTAATGGGACTCCCTTAGGCTTGTTTCATTTGAAACAACTCAATAGCATTCCCCATAGCTTCCTTGGAATGCAAAGGATGAACACTATAATGTTCATAAATTTCTTCCTTTTTAGAGGCTTCTACTTTTTCAATTTGACCAGGACACAAATCGCTATCCTCTTCCTCACTTACTTCCTCTTCTGCAACATATACATTCTTATAGTACTTATTATTTTTTTTAAATACAATGTTGCATTTTTGACTTTCCTAACATCCACTAAATCTTGCCATATTTTCTTACTCTTTGTCGGAACACCATTAACTATGATAACTAGAGGTTCCTCTTCCACTTTCTCTACTCCAATTGTGTTAATGTTTTTGTTCAAATCTAGAGGCAAATAAACAACTCTTCCCTTTAATCCTCTCTGTAAATCTGATGGAGGCAACTTCCCTGTCTTTGGCTCCATTCTTACAATAGCTTGAAAGGGATGGATACTTTGAATCAAAATAGATTCATAAGTATTTAAATCCTTCAATTCAGAAGGAATCTCTACCAATTCCAGATTATTATGAACCGCCCTAGCTGGCATCTGGTTTTGGTTTAATTTGTTACAACAATAAGTACACACACGTTGATCCGATCCCAAATCAAAACAATTTTCTACCATCAAGTATGTTGCGAAATCCTTCCATTCACTATTATTTTCCCTTTCACTTTTTGCATATAAATCCACTAACTTAGTCTGATTCTTATAATAAGTCCGTCGACAACACACACAAGTGAAATTAGGCCTCTCACTTGATTTCACCTGAAACGTGGCAATTTCTTTCTGAAAATTATCAGTACTGGAAACCTGTACATTATCTTCAACATTACCCTCTTCTTCTGGGTCAATTTGAACATTCTCCTCTTTACTTCCAAAGTAACAAAACTCAATTTCTTCACAAATATTCTTCACATCTATTTCAGAACCATGGAAAAGAGCAGCACATAATTGTTTAAGCATAATTGCTGGACTCTTAGCATAATACAACATTCTAATTAATTTCCTCACTTTATTATGATGCACTGCTAGCATCCTAAAATGATGAAAAACACTCTGGCACACTCTCCTGGAAAGACAAGCCAGTGAATGACCATGCAAAACTGTCACTTCTCTCACTCTGCAAGGATCTAATTCTTGCAACAACTTCATTTTCTGCTTCAAACTTTTCTTATTAAATGTCCGTACAAAATCACAAAGCAAATCGATTGAATCCTGTCGCACACTACAAATACTACTACACTTCCAGGTGTACACAGGACCCTTAGGACGTCTTCCTAAAACCTCATTACCTAACACCTCTTCTGTGTCTGTTGTTACAAGTTTTTCTTTTTCAACTGGACATCCATCTTTCACTTCATAAGCTCGACCACTGGTGTCAACTGCATGCACCAAATCATTATCCTGGAAATAACTCTCCTCATTAAAAAATGCCTCAGAACTTGAACTATGCATCCAGTCTCCTGAGAAAACATCACAAAAATTACTCCGATTAATTATTCTCTTCCATCTACTATTAGTTTTGAAATCATAAATTACCTTGTTTACCTTCCTAATTCTGTTGACTATCAAAATAAATAACTTTCGTTTAATTTCAAATGCTTGATCAATAACTTTCTCAACTTTTTTTTTTCTCTTATAAAAAACCACTTTCTGTTGACCTTTGTTAATATTTTTTAACAAATTGCCAATTATCCTGTTGCGGAACATTTGTTTACGAATGTCCCTAAACTGTTCTTTCCTTCTGCTATCATGCACAGAGTTATCTCTTGCTCTAGCAGTAACATTTTTGATTGGCCCTTCCTTTCCGTTTAAATTGCTTCTCTTTTTCTGGACTGAAACATTTTCTGTAGAAATACTTTTTTTACTACAAATTTTTCTTATGAATGTTTTCGTTGTCTTACCCGGTGCTTTCTTGGTGACTTGACAAGTTTTTTTTGTAGAGGACTGCTGCAGTAATTGATGGACCTGCTGTCTTTCACGTCTTGTAGCCTTTCTAATTCGATTCTTAGTTGGCATTTTCAAATTTTGAAATAATCTGCAGTTGAATCTGTGCTAAAATATAATAAAAAAATTTATTAATCACTATTACCAAACAGTAAATCAATAACAGTCATCAAAAACTTAACACCCTGCTTGTTATTTTAACATAGAATAATTTTTAGTGCATTGGCAAATTTAGAAATCACAAATAGTAGCAATTGCTAATTGTTTTACCTGTGTTCTTTTATTTGTGAATCTGAACTAATTTTACGAGCATATTTAATTATTTTAATAAAGACACTACACACATACTATTTTTGAACTATTGTTTAATTTTAAATGAAATGGTTTACATTTTTACTACATAGGCTCAAGCAGATCAGCTTCCCACCCTATATCATACAATTTTGACAAATCAGCATTCTCATCATATTCTTCATCATCCTCAGGATTTAAATGATCTAAAGGATCTACTTCCACTGACGTTTCAATGACAAGTTCAACGATAAGATCGAGATCAACTGATTGCTCATTATCACTCATGCTTGATGTTGTCGTTATCTTTAAAAAAAGAGAACAACAATGAGATGTTGGAGACTAAGACACAAATCTCAGAGGCTAGAATAGTAAAATTGTTTAACAAGAGAATCATATTGCAGCTATTATTTAGCCATGTCCTGCGATGCTGAAGAGGTGAGGCCTATGTCTAAGTCTTCAGTAAACAGGACTCATCTCTTCTTAACCTAGGATAAGCCTCACTGACTCTGTGTCCCCTACACATACTTAAATGTATAGGGACAGATTTATATTAACTGACACATCCCCAGGAATGCACCAGTTAATGTGCACCACTGCTCTGCTACTCATGGTGTGGCACATTTACATTGTGGAACACCATTGAATAAAAACAGCACAGATGCGTCACGCATCGGTGCCGCAAAAGCAACACATTGCACAAGTCACGTCGTAAACACGACATGTCTACTGCAATGCACAGGTGGAAGCCACACATTGCATGGTGCTTCACTCCTTATGCCTGTTTCAAACAGCCATAAGGATTTGATTCAGGAATGCTATAAAGCTGACTCAGTGAAATCTTCTAAATTTCACTGTGTTACTTTTACAGGGCTTTCATGCAAATGAATGCCCACCCTGCAACAAAACACCTATATGAAACATAACGCAAATTTCATGTGGCACAGGACTTTACAGCATGACACATCTGTCTAGATGCATCAAGTTGAAAATATGTCGCCACATAGCAAATCTTTTGCACCACCGCTGCAGAGTACAGAGGAGATAATACATGTGAAGGCCTACCAATGAAGTAAGTCATGTCCACTTGACTCTTGAACAAAGGCCAGACCTCTTTTGTGTCCGTGGACAGACCTAAACTTCAATTGCACAATGTTATTCATAAACTTAGGAAACACAGGTGATGTAATTGAAAAATGTGGAGTTTCTTTTCCTCATTGTACAATCACATCACCTGTGTTTCCTAAGTGACTTAAAATGCCCCAAGACACATGAAAGTGTTTTTTTAAAGCCTTTGCACCATTTTTGGATCACTTTTAACATGCCTATATAAGTCAAATAATCAAAATCTAAATTTGCCAAGCACAGATGGAAGCATATTTACAAGGAACTTGCACCACGGGGAAAAGGCTTAAATTAAAATGGGAAAAATAACATAAGAGACACTTAAATGCCTTATAAATATGCCCCAAACAACCTATGAAGCTCTAGCAGTACATATCCAGAAATGTAATTGATTTAAAAAAACGTTTTTAAACACAACATATAAATCAATTGTATACCTACATTCAAGAAGAAATGACTTAAAATATCCTTAAGACACATGAAAAGGGTTTTTGATTGCCCTTGCACCATTTTTTGGGACACTTTTAACATGGCTATGTAACTCAGAGAATCAAAATCTAAATTTGCCAAGCACAGGTGGGAGCATATTTACAAGAAACTTGCCCCACGGAGAAAGCTCTTCAATTAAAATGAGAAAAATAACATCAGAGACACTCAAATGCCTTATAAAGAAGCAGACACCATTTTTTCCTTGTGATAAATTTTAAAAGCATTCCTTTTCCTCAAAAACGATTTTCAAGTAATAATTTGAAAACACTGCACAGCTCCTATGTACAAAAACACCCTGACAGTGCTAATACTTCACATTATTTTCAATTACAATTTCTCAAAGAAACAAAATCTATTTGTAAAACACTTTAGACAAAGCAACATTTTAAAAACACAGCTTTCTTCATAATTTTGTCCTTAAAGCATACTATAGTCTATCTAAATTAAATAAATATTTTCTCACCTTAACAAATTCTTTATGAGTTTCAAAACAGTCTCAGAAATACACCAAATTGTCTTCAGCAGAACAAAGAGTATGCACTCCAGAGGCTGCAGCTATAGAAAGCACAGAAATGCTGATATTCATTACACATATCTCTTATGTTAGCCAATCAAAACTCTTCCCTCACTTTTTTCAAATCAAAACCCTTCCCCCCTCTGCCCTCTCTGCCTTTTTTTGCATAGCAACCACCTCCTGAAAGACCTCTGATGTTTGCAAGTTCACACAACAATGTTTCAATTGAACTCTGAACTCTCAGTGCACCTGCGTATCCAGTGCAATCTTTCATTAAATGTTTTTTCCTTGACCATTCAAATTACATCTTTCAAAGAACACATCCATGCACCCTAACTTTCTGTTTTCAGAAATGGAAAGCCACCAATCACTGCTAGTGAATCATTAGCACTGAAACTCCACAGTTTTTTTTTCTTCACAAACTCCTACTATTTCAATTGCCATTTCATTACCACACTTCATCTTACCGCGGCAGAAAATTCACTCATCATGTTTACTGTCTGGATTGTTGGACATAGTTACATCTACTGGGCTCAAAGGTATGCTGAGAACAGAAATTTACCTAACCTCAATTTACAAGATGTGGAAATTAAGTGGTTTGGCCACAGAGGATTAAAATGTCACCAATTGATACCATTAGTGAAAACCTTTATGCATTTGCCAAAACCTGACCTGTTAATTGTGCACTGTGGAGGTAATGATTTGGGCACTTTGACTGGGGTAGGTCTGGAAATGCTTTTAAAGGACACCTTTGAGCAATTAATGACACTTTTTCCTCAAACTGCCTTGGTATATTCCAATATATGCCAAAGACAGAAATGGAGGTGGTCGAACCAATTTTGTCCACAAATTGAGAAGTCGAGGAAGCATGTAAACAAATCTGTTTCAGCTTACATGAGAGACCATGGAATGGGCTCCATGTACAACAATAACTTGCGTTACTGCATGCAAGAAATCTACAGACGAGATGGAGTTCACTTCTCAGATGAAGGCAACAGAATTTTCATTTTGAATTTAAAACTGTGCATTGGTACCTACTTATAAGTACCTAAATGTACCATAAACCCAAAAGCTCTTCTCAGAGCTACCCTACATCTAATCACTCACAATTATTATTTTACTCTAATTTTTTCACTAATTTTCAACAAAGTACGCTCCCCGGAGCGCTACCCGGTACGCGAACCAGAAACTAACCGCGCGAAATTTGTAAAAAAAATGTTTTTTTTCCCACACATATGGGCCTCCTCAGCCACCCTCAGAAAACCTAGGGGGTCAAGATACGTCTACCGTGCCCCCTTCTACCCATTCTCAACATTATTTGCCCCCCATCTTGTATCTTAATTCGACTGAAACACAAAATGGTGGACTCCCGTAACGCTGCTGGTTCGCGAACCGGGACGCTCCCCGGGAAGCGCTCCATTAAAAAAGGTGGGAAAGTAATTTACAGAAAAACGACTGGAAACACTTTCACCAAATATAGATTAGCTCATACTACATACCAATCCCTACCATTTTCATAAATTTGTTTGGAATTACATTTAGCCATTTAGCCTGTAGACCTCTCTAAATACCCTGAGGTACATTACTTCACAAAACACATCTGAAGTGTATTGACAACCAATGAAAATTTTACTTTCATTTTCAATTTTTTTTTACCTAACATTTGATTGGTTATGTACCTGAATATATATAAAGAGAGGGAAACACAGCCATTTTCACTACTACTTCCTGAACTACATATCAAGAACATTTTCACCTCCCTGTAAAGTAAATTGATAATTTGTATGGGGCACTTTTAATTAATTTGTAAAAACGTTTTTTGATAATTAATTACTGTCCCCCTGCTATAGTTATAGCTACAGATAGGCTCCTCTGTTATATTTATTGATTGACTTACACTTCTCTGCTATAATTATGAATTTACTTACTTTAACTTCACTGTTTAAAAAACAGAACTACCTGTCTAAACTTAAACCCAACAGTGCCCTAACTCTTCTAATATAATTATTTTTTTTGCAATTTACAGCAAAAGAATGGAAGGGGAGCAAGAAAATATCAATGTTTCCTTCGACATGACATCTGAAGAGATTATAAATGAAGAATTTTTAGATGAAGATTTTATGGATCAGTCTTTGGATGAACAATTTATTGAATGCTTACAAGACATAGAAACATGCATGTTTGAGGAGATTCCAGATGAAGTAATGCTGGAAGTTTTATTGAACTATGAAAATTCTGACCAATAAATTTTTATTTAATAATTAAAAATTGTTTGAGTCATTATTCATTGTTATATCTAATTCATGAAGTACAACCAAAATAAATAAATTAAAAAAAACAACAAAACAAACAATCAATAAACATACAATAAGTTGAAAGTCAATCATTCGTTTTTCCTCATAGTACGCTCCCCGGACCGCTTTCCGGTGCGCGAACCGGGAGCTTCCCACGCAAAAAAATAAAAAATAAAAAATTTTTTTTTTTGCCCCGCGGGGCCCTTTTAAAACCTCCTCTTCAAACCTAGGGGGTCAGGGAGGATCTACTATGCCCCCTTATGATCATTTCTCCCTTCGTTTTGGTCTCCTCTTGTCTCTCGATCCTACCGAGAGACAAGATGGCGGCCGCTCCGGACTGTTTAGAATGTTGACAGACACCGGAGACCCAATCAGCTTCGCTTCGCAAAGTTCCGTTACGCGAAAAGTACGCGAACCGGAGCGCTGTCACAGATATATATATTTTTTTGAACGTTAATTTCTCAAAATCCAGTGGAGCACATATATTGAGACCTAGCAAAGGCACATCGGGCTAACAGTCCCTACAATTTTGCAAAGTTTCGTGCAAATCCATTCAGCCGTTCGAGCTAAAAGTGAGGCCAACCGCCCTATGGAAAAATGAATGGGAAAAACGCGTTTTGGGACCCCCCTTTTTTCTCAGCCCCCCCTTGACGAACCCCCCCCAAATTTTCAGGGGCTGCTCAGAAACAAAATGTGCAATTTTCCTGAAAATTGCAGCCAATTCCGTCCACAAACGCCAAAGTTATTAGACATAGAATTTTCAAAAATCCCATAGAGAAAAAATCCTAACTATATATACCTACTGGCGACCGCCAGTAGGTTATATATATATATATATATATATATATATATATATATATATATATATATGTATATATATATATATATATATATATATATATATATATATATATATATATATATATATATATATATATATATATATATATATTTATGTTTTTTTTTAAATTACCCTGTACACCCTAAAAAAAAATCACACCCTGGTCCCTTTAAATACCCCTGCACCCCATAATCATAACCCACCCTTACTCCGTAAAATACCCCAGCACCCTGACCCTAAAAATACACCCTGCACCCCAATACCCAAACATAGCCCTTAACCCTAAAAATACCCCTGTACCCCAAACCCATACCTAGCCCTGGACCCTAAAAATACCCCTGTAACCAAAAACCCATACTTATCCCTGAGCCCTAAAAATACCCCTGTACCCCAAAACCCATACCTAGCCCTGAACACGGTTCCCAATAAGCTGCGCGGCTGCGCACTACTGTAGCCCCGAGCGCACATTGCCAGGTGTGAAGCGCCCACACACAGTCCATCCCGCAAGAGTTTTCGCGTCGCCGCTTTTAAAAGGCGAGCGGCGCGAAAAACTGGCATTTCCTGGACAAAAGACGGCGAAAGTGTTCACCTTGAAGTGGCAGGTAAGTTTTACAATGTGGGCACTTGCTTTTGTGGCTAACCCCAGCAGATAGAACCTGCCGCAGGCGCTTGTGGATTCAGCTGAAGGGCACAGAAGAGGTGACGCTGCCGCCGAGTCCATTTATATGTAATTTATTTAAAAAGAAACCCAGCGGCCGTGATTGGTGAAGAGTGACACCCTATTGTATATAAACAGCGCCGAGAAGGCTGAGGGCTCTTAGCAGTCATTAATGGCAGACATGCAGGAGGCCACGGGACAGCGGCGGGTGGTACCGGGGGTTTTGTGGAGGGGGGGGGGGGCTACTTTTCCATATGCCATCTGAGCAGGAAACCGCTCAAGGACTTTTAGTTGCATCCATGCTCGGGTCGAGCGGGTTCCCGACCTTAAACGTAATTTACAAGCAAAAACCCGATTCCTTGGGGGTTTCAGCTGACAGGGCTTGGTATGTGTCAGTGTAAAGTGCTAATTCTTCCAGCAAAGAGTAGCGATGCAGGGGCTCTCGAAGAGGTGAAAAACCAACAAAGCGTCATTAACAAGGGTCTGGCCTGTGAAGTACTGGGGGGGGGGGGGGGCAGCTGTGTGTATGCAGGGGAAGCTGTTTCAGCCCGGGCTGCCACGGGGAGGGGGGTGCATACACTGCCAGCAACCTGCCAGGCCAGTGTACAACACTTGCATCACCCTCTCTCTGCCTGCCATTTGCTCCATGCTTCGGAAAGGTAAAAAAACATGCATTTGTGTTTCAAATGTCCGATCCTGCAGCAGCACACTTCCAAAGCCCATACATGCCAGTAACCCGATTCAAGGCCCCATTCTCCCGATTTCTTTTTTAAAATCTTCCTCTTTGCTCTTCTGAAATGTTGGCATGTATGCAAATGAGCCCACTGATACGAACAGGTGAAGGTATTTCTGTGTTACTCTTATTCTGTTTCATCTGTTTGTGTAAAGGGCAGAGCATTGGGGTCCTTCCTTGAAAGCACTTTCACATTCACAACGACAACCACAGAAAAATATGTCAGGCACAACAGTTGTAGGGAGTGACACTTTGCACTGAGGCTTTGCCTCCTCCATGGAATGCTGAGGTCACTTCCGCCAGGCCTGAGGCTTACAATACAGACACCTACTGATGCCTCTTTGATTGTGTTCTGAATTCAGTGGAGTGTGGAGTAGAGGCAAAAAGCCATTAATACTTCTGTTCCTTATGTTTTTTCACATGGTGGCTACCAGGCCGTAGCCATTTCATATCCTCACAACCAATCTCTCTTTATAACTCCTTAAATCGTTGAATCATGCATTACTTCACATTGTCCGAAAACATTGCAGGAGGTCGTCATATTCTCCCATTGGACTACAGACTCTCTCTGTACTAGGACGTTCCTCACCGTATGACAGCAAGATTACAGGAGGTGCAAAATGCTGCAACTTGGCTGATCGAAACGGGCATTTTAAGTGGGATTAAAAGACGGTTGATTTTTTGGCTGTCCTGTTTGTAAACAGGTTCACAGTGGAAGGTGAAACCCATCTAGACATCTTTTGGATTTATAACATTACTTTCCAAATCCAAACCTGCCATCCACTGCCTATTGCTTAGTCTGTAACTTGCCTGGAAGTTTAACTAACACAGAAATTAGCAGTGAGGTGGCGGTCTTTGTGGTGCAGCAATGCCCAAAGTGAAGGGGGGGGGGAATGAGCACATTGAGTACCGCCTAAAATGTGAGTTGTGCTGCATGGTTACACACACACACAGACTGACAGACAGACACAGACAGACAGACAGACAGACAGACAGACAGACAGACACAGACAGAGAGACACAGACAGACACAGACACAGACAGACACACACAGACAGACAGACCCAGACAGACATACACAGACCGACACAGACAGACATACACACACAGACAGAGACACACACAGACGGACACAGACAGACAGACAGACACACACAGACAGGCAGACACACACAGACAGGCAGACACACACAGACAGGCAGACACAGACATACACACACAGACAGACAGAGACACACAGAGACAGACAGACGCAGACACACACATACAGACACAGACACACACAGATAGAGAGACACAGACAGAGAGACACAGACAGACACACAGAGACACACACAGACATACACACACAGACAGAGACACACACAGACAGACACAGAGACACACAGACAGACAGACCCAGACAGACACACACAGAGAGACAGACACACACAGACAGACAGAGACACACACACAGACAGACACACACAGACAGACACAGACAGAGACACACACAGACAGACAGAGACACACACAGACAGGCAGACACAGACAGACACACAGAGACACACAGAGACAGACAGACACACACAGACAGAGACACACACAGATAGAGACACACACAGACAGAGACACACATAGACAGACACACACACACACACACACACAGACAGACAGAGAAACACACAGACAGACAGAGACACACACAGACAGACAGAGACACATACAGACAGACACACACATACATACAGAGACACAGACACACACAGACAGACACACACACACACAGACACACACAGACAGACAGACACACACAGACAGACCAAGACAGACAGACCCAGACAGACAGACAGACCAAGACAGACAGACACAGACAGACAGACACAGACAGACAGGCAGGCACAGACAGACAGAGACACACACAGACACACACAGACAGAGAGAGACACACACAGACAGACACAGACAGACAAACCGGCAGACATAGGCAGACAGACACAGACAGACATAGGCCGACTACACAGACACACACAGACAGACATAGACAGTCACACACAGACAGACACAGACAGACACACACACACAGACAGAGACACACACAGACAGACACACACAGACAGAGACACAGAGACAGACACACACAGACAGACACACACACAGACAGACAGACACACACACAGACAGACAGACACACGCAGACAGACAAACACAGACAGACAAACACACACAGACACACAGACAGACACACAGTCAGACAGACAAAGACCCATAACGTGGCACTGTATGTGTGAAAACGCACCATCTTTTCACTTTTTTAAGTAAACTTTTTGGGTGACATTTAGCACTGCACGCAAGGTCTGGCTCCTAGCGCACATAGCCATGGTTGCAGCGCACAGAGACCCTCCACTGCCGCACACAGAGGAAAAAAGTTAGAGGGAACATTGGCCCTGAACCCTAAAAATACCCCTGTACCCCAAAACCCATACCTAGACCTGAACCCTAAAAATACCCCTATACCCCAAAACCCATATCTAGCCCTGAACCCTAAAAAGAACCCTGTACCCCAAAACCCATACCTAGCCCTGAACCCTAAAAATACCCCTGTACCCTAAAACCCAAACCTAGCCCTGAACCCTATAAATACCCCTGTATCCCAAAACCCAAACCTAGCCCTGAACCCTAAAAATACCCCTGTACCCCAAAACCTAGCCCTGAACCCTAACAATACTCCTATACCCCAAACCCAAACCTAGCCCTGAACCCTAAAAATACCCCTGCACCCCAAAACCCACCCTTAACCCTAAAAATACCCCTGTACCCCAAAACCCAAACCTATCCCTGAACTCTAAAAATACCCCTGTACCCCAAAACCCAAAACCCACCCTGAACCCTAAAAAAATTAAAATCTAATAAAATAAATGAGAAAATAATAAATATAAAATACCCCTGAACCCCTAAAACATATACCCCAACACCCCCAAACTAAAACCATATACTTACCTTAAACTTAAATATTAAAAACATACGCTTTTACCATTCAGTCTTTTACAACGAATTTTGTTGTTAATGCATGCTTGGTAAAAGTATATAAGATATAATGCCATGCGTTATAATTGCATTGTGGAGTGATGGTAGTTTCGTTGTAAAAGCATGCGGAGTGATAGTATGCGGGATGAAAGATTTGTTGTAAAGGTGTTTTACCGCAACAAACAACTGTGCATTGGTTCGAAAGGGGTACACATCAGACAGATGCAGACTAAATTCAAGTCCCACTGGGGCATTACAAAGAGTATGTGTGGAAATATATGTTACAAACATTTTATAAAATGCATCACAATTGGTGACTTGCTGGTCCAGTAAATGTAAAAATGCTGAAAGAGACAACAGGTAACCTTTAAATGTTCCAAGTGTGTAGCCTCACTTGGTCAAAAACAAGTGAACAACACAACTTTCGACAGTGCACCTGAAAGGAGTACAACTGCTATGTACAACACTATTCCACAAGCTTGTCCCAGTGCACTGCATATACAGATTTCATAGAAGGGCACCTGGCTGCTAAAATAAAATCAATGCCATCAGGAGGAAGATCAAAAGAACTCAACTGCCACCACTCAATCCCCACACATGGAGTTGTAGAATGCACAGGCTCGAGTGCAAGACACTGCTCTACTCTTGCAAAAGGAGGTCCTCCCATAGTGAAAGCCTGATAAGGGAGCAAATGCTCAGGCCCAGAAATTCTGGTACTACATTCACCTGTTTCAATCTGGTGCTACTAGGATGACTTGGGCCTAGTCGTTCCTGATCTTCTTCAAAAATCGGGGGAGGAGAAGCAGCAGAAGGAAGGCATACAGAAGTTCCATGCTCCACTCTAAATGGAATGCATCTCAGAGAGAGAGACTTCTTGGGAAATCCAGTGTACAAAAGTGCTGACACTTAGTGTTCTCAGTGGTGCCAAACAGATCTAGCTAGGGTTCATCCCCACAGTCGAAAGATGCCTTGTGCCAGCTTAAGATGTTATTGCCATTTGTAATACACTGGGTTTTGATGACTGAGTTTGTCTGCACTGGCATTTAAAGATCCCGCCACGGCACAGGACCCTGGACCCTACCTGCCCTCCTTGTTGCAGTACCACATGGCAGTGGTGTTATCCATAAGAACCACAGGTAGCTCCAACAGGTTTAAGTGGAGGCGGGACTTTGCCAGACACTGGAGGCCTCCGATCTCCACCTCTTTAAGATGACATTTCCAACCCAGTATGATGCGTCTGTCTCCACCGTCAGTTCTGGGTAGGGTATGAGTAGGGAGAGGGGTCTACCGCTAGTCCAATTGCGATTGAGCAGCTATCACTACATATCTTTTGCAGTGTCCACACCTGGGAGGAATCAAACAGGTTTGCTCTGTGCTGTGCCCACTGCAATGTCGCATGTGCCATCTGGCATGATGGGTGAGCAGGATGCAGGAAGCAAATAGGCTCAGGAGCATCAGAACCATCCACAGTGAGACCCAGGGCAGAGGATGGAACATTGGTGTTATAGCCCAAATGTCCTGGACTTGGTGGTCTGGAGGAAAAGCTTGATAGTGCATCATATCCAGGATTGCTCAGATGAATGGAAGCCTCTGCAAAGGAGTTAGATGTGACCTCAGCAGGTTGATCAAGAACCCCAACAATGTCAAGAGGTTCTCCATTACTTGAAAGAGGTCCGTAACCGACTGTGGCATACTCACCTTAAATGGCGAGTCACTGAGGGAGGAGGACGACTGGTCCCTCTCTTCCTCTCAGATGGGTAGTGACCACCGCCATCATCTTTATGAATACCTGAGGAGCACTAATGAGGCCGAAAGGGAGCATGACACACTGAAAGTCTTTGTGACCCACCTTCAACCACAGGTAGTGCGTGGGGGCCTGTAGGCAGGGATGTGAAAAAGGTGTCCTGCAGGTTCAACATCCAGTATCCAAAATCCAAGGCAGAAAGTACCTGGGCCATCAGGTGAACCTCTTGAATTTGTCTTTGCACAGAAAGGCATGAGAGGCCAAAGTTCTAGAATAGGATAGATGACTGCTATTCTTCGGCACCAGGAAGTAACATGAATAATAACCAGTCCCTTTTTCAGATGCCAGAACCCTCACTTTGGTCAAAAGAGCCTGAAACTCGTGGTGTAAGAATTCCTGGACTAACCCCACAGTAAGCCATTATATAAGCAGGGAGACGTGTTAGGGAGACGTTGTGTTTTTTAAATCAGATAAAAGCCAAAATCAAGAGTCTGTCAATGTGTACTTTGTC
Source organism: Lissotriton vulgaris (assembly GCF_964263255.1). Classification (NCBI taxonomy): domain Eukaryota; kingdom Metazoa; phylum Chordata; class Amphibia; order Caudata; family Salamandridae; genus Lissotriton; species Lissotriton vulgaris. The sequence continues at coordinate 1,315,216,106 of NC_141689.1, forward strand.
TGCCAAGGTAAACATTATGTTAGCACTTCACGTTCTACCACTTCGCGAAGACTTAAACCAGGAGACAGTCTCTGGCATTTACAGAATTCTATTGTGACACAGGTCACTAGGTGCGGTGAAACTTCATGTTCAGTCTTTGAAAACTCAAGAACAATCCTAGAAGAGAAGGTCAGATACAAGCATCAGACAGATGTCTGCGTTCAAACAAATGGCCAACAGATAGAGGGTTTTGCTGGCAACAGACAAATGTGAGGGGGCGTGGCCAACCAAGATGGCAAAGTAGCTGTGCCCCGCTGCAGCTCCCACCATAAAGGCTATAATACTGCATAATCTTGTGGCACTGAAGATGATTGCCAGCGGATTGAGGCACTGCACCCCGGCATCCTGATTTCTTTTACAGACTGCACTTCGCCCCTTGAATCAGGATGGCGGAGGACTCCTGAGACAGGGTTGAGAGTGCAGCCTGTGGCGGAGTGGCACTCCCGGTGGTCGGCATTATCAGGGGGCTGTCAGAGCTGCCTTGCTGTGGTGAGCTCATATTGAGGGCTGGACAAGGGCTCGAGGCTGCCTACACGTAAAGGTCTTAACAGCTGTGGCAGAGAGCGCAGACAAAGTTAAGGCCAAGCTGCAACAGAGGAGCAGAGGAGACAGCCCATGTGGGGTTTGAACGTGCGGAGCGCCAATAGAGGATGGTGGCACTCTGCCCCAAGAAGGTGTCCGTGTACCAGCTAGGAAAGGCCTACCCTTGGAGGAGGAGTGGAGGCCCCCCAGGAATGATTGAAACTTGAGCTGGCTACCACCCCGGTTGCCACTGATTATAGCCCGAAACAGCCGAATACTGTGAAGCAGAGTGGCTGTGACATTGTTTAAACTTACACATTGTCTGAAAATGAGGAGTCCTCCTCTGTGACCAGTTTGGGGGCAGTGTTTTCTGGCGGGCGAACAGCGAACAGAGTTACTGGGGCCTGGATTGGAGTTGGGACTGAGGTCCATCTGGAGGGGGACTCTCATTCCTCTAGATGGCGGCTGCGGCGTGGCCTGCCACCTGTGCTTAACCGTTGGAAGGTGAAGGCAGTGGGGAGCTTGGAGGATGATGGAGCCTTTGTTTGTATGAAATTGGCCCCGGAGGAGTTCTGTGGGCTGGTTCTCCTCAATGTACAGGAGAGCGGAATGTTGGAGATGGTCCCCTGGGAAGGCTGGTGGGGAATGCTAGGGCACCTATGGCGCTGCCAGGGCTTGTGGCGAATACTAGGTAACTTATGGCACCACCGGGACCATTGGAGTTGCCTAGAGGGCAATCTTTTCTGCTTGCACAAAATATTTACTGATGCAACAGCCTACCCTGTTGGTGGGACGCCAAAGCGAGGCTGTGGGGTCCCTTGAGTATATATGACGGGTTGGGGTGGGGCACAGCAGGTGTGGATCAGCCCTTGAGTGATTGCTTGGGCACACTGACTTCAAAATGGTGAAGGACAAAGGCTCCAAGGCAGTGCAAGCCAAAACTATAAAAGGGTATACGGTCCCTGGCCCTCAAGATAAAGAGCAGAGACCTAGGACAGCCCAAGAGCCCGCGAGGACCACACACGATAAGGCTGAGATCTTGGCTGCGATACAGGGCTCCAGACATGCACTGGAATCCAAAATGGAAACAATGTCTATGGACAAAACCACTGAAGAGGAAGTTGCTATTCTTAAAAGGGAAATCAAAGACGTACAGGCTGCCGTTGCTATACTTAAATGTAGCGCAACACATGTGGAAGGTTGTGTGGAAGACGTCGAGGGCTGCTCAAGGAGGAACAACTTACGCTTCCTAGGATTTCCAGAGCAAGCGGAGGGCCCCTCTGCAGAGCTCTTCCTGAAGGACTTAATCGTTAACACAATGAAACCCAGGTACCTCTTTTCTATAGAGCCTGCTCATAGGGAACTGACGGGGGCCCCCGCCCATGATATTTGGAGCACCTTTTTGTCCGTAAAGAGGCAGCTACGAGAGCACAACATCAAGTACAGTCTAACGTTTCCGGCCAGGCTCCCAGGTTCAACGTGAAGGGAAAGTCCATATTCACGACTCCCAGCAGGCAGCAGGAGGCAGTGGCATGGCTCGAGTCGCTGGCTATGGGTCGAGGACAACGAACATCTGAATGAAGAGAGACACAACTTAGTGGGATGCAACAATCGGTGTGTTATGTTATGTTAACCCTTTGTTAAAGCGCAAAAACAGCTGCCCCAGCAATGGAACTGCAAGCCAGCACAGTAGCAGATTGGTTCTCCAGAATCAATGAAGCAGGAACATATCCTTGTTGGCCTGGATGGTACATTGCAGACAGCGCTGGCGTCTTTAGAAAGACCCTACTCATTCTCGCAGTGGAGTCGTGTTCCTGAGACTTAAAGCGATGGTGTGGAGACGGCTGAAAGGGTGAGGTCCAGATTCTTGGCGGGGTGTCACGATGGCTATGAGGAAATGTCTTGTGCCTTGGGGACAGGATGTACCATATAAACTTAAAACAGGGGTATCACCCTTCTTCTTCTGGGACTCAAACTGATACTTTGGGACTATTGCACTGGAGAATTTAGGGCACACCATACCTCTATGTTGGGAGGGACCGAGGTTGGGACAGCCAAAGGTTGTTGAGTGTCATAATGGGGCTTGCGACTCATGGGGTTCTAGCCACCTGGACTGTTTCTAAACATAGTGCTAATAGCAAGCTAACTCAGTGGTTCGGGGAGGGAGACTGGGGTGGGTTTGGGGGGGTCCTCTTCGGCCATCGGTAGAGTAGGGGGAACAGATTCTGCCCGTGGGCGGTAAAGAGTGGTGTGAATGGTTGTTGTTGGAGTTTATTCTTTACGAACTGGTATAACTGTGACCATGTTTTTGCTGGTTTATATGTAGGGGAGAGTGGCTTCCATTGCAGTATGGCACTTCGGTCAGAGGGGTTAGGAGACTACAGGGGCAGTAGGATACTGGATATCTACTCAAGTCGAGTATGTCTAGCCTGGGTACCAAATATAAATTACTGACCTGGAATTTGAGAGGCCTACAGGGATCGATAAAGCGCAATAGAGTTTGCACATATTTATGAAGATATGGTGTATTTGGTGGAGTTTCGTCAGGAAATCTGTGGGGAGATTGCATAAAATATCTATGGATAGATAGAGGGGACAGGCTTTTGCTATGTCCTACTCTGGTTATGCACAAGATGCCTTTATTTGGGTGGCCCCAGGGACTCGATTTAAGCCCACACAGGTACAGACTGATCGTGACAGCAGATATGTTATTTAGGAGGGTACATTGAACGCCATGAGCTATGTCTTATAAATATCTATGCTACTAACACAGACAATGGTGCTTTCCTTGGTACACTGTTAGCGGCAGCTCAGGTATCTCTGAACTGAGAGGTAGCCAAGGCAGGTGTCTTTAAGTGTGTATTCGATGGTCAGATTAATGGATGACTGCTGAAAAAAGAACACAAAACCTCGAATGACATCAGCACTGTCACAAATACTGATGTGCTTACCGATATATGGTGACAAATACACCCACAAAAATGCATTTTAGTGTTACATGTGGCGACCCATACCCGGCTTGACTACTACTATACCCACTTAGAATCTATCCATAGAGTGGTTGATGTGCAATATCTAGCCTGCTACAAATCGGACCACTCACCCTTACTGCCTATATACTCCCTAGAAAGGTGAATGCTGAGGGTGCCTCTATGGACTATGCTTTGACCAATCAATTATTTCGGGATGTTCTCTTGGAGGCTCTGGTCAATCACTTTGAACATAACTGGGACAGTACAAATAGCAGGGTGACTGAACGGGACACCATGAAGGTGGTGTTCTATGGGGTATGCATGGCATCTATGCTACGTATACCCTGTACTCTAGAAGATGATTTGATTCATCAAGAGGCTGCACTAGAGAGCACTGTCCAGTTATCTAGCAGCCCTGCGGGCCTGGGATAGACAACATAAGGTCTGTGAACTTTGGGACTGCCTGGAAAACATAATCGACATACCAGAAATAGGAGGTTTTATATGGAGGGCGACAAGGCATGACTGGTTATATCGCAAACCGCGACACAGCTAATTTTCGCACTTTGAGATGGGTGGGGTCGTACGGTGCACACCTAACAAGCGGTAAATGATGTTTTTCGGCCCATTTAAGTGACATGTATACCGAACCGGGTGCGAAGATGAAGGCGCGCCTGCTCCTGGAGTATCTGGCGCGGCTGCCACTTCCGTGCCTCCCCATGGAGGATTGTAACCAGGTGAGGGCACAGCTGACTCAACAAGAATTGTTTGGGCGGTGAATGCCTTGAAAACAGCTAAATCGCCTGGGGGTGATGGGTTGCCAGCAAAATGTTATGAGGTTGTCTCTGGGGCTCTTGCAGACAGATTGATACCAGTTTATGCCGAGGCGTTAGAGAAGGAGTACCTCCCAAACTCAAAGAGGGAAGCACATACAGATTTAATACCAAAACCAGGTAAGGACCCCCTCGTGGTGGGCTTGTTCCATCTGATCTCTATGCTGAATGTGAATCAGAAACTACTCAGTCATATTCTGGTGCCCAGAGTGTTGGTCTATCTCCCCTGCTTAATCCATACAGACCAATCGGGATTCATACAGACAGCATCAGAATACGCTATGAAAACTGTACTGATTGTCAAGTGTCCTACATGCCCCTGACCTGGAAAATGATCCCTATGCACTTGCCTTTTTAGATGTGGAACAAGCCATTGACTCAATATGATGGGACTATATCTGACAGGTTTTGGACAGGAGGGATCTGGATCCCACTGTGGATGGTTAAGCTGCTTTTTAACAGCCTAATGACTAGAGTGCAAACTGAACACTATGTCGGTGGAGATCCTGTTACAAAGAGGTACGTGCCAGGGGTGTCCATTATCCTCCTTGATCTTTGCCCCGCAATTGAGCCGGTGTCTTGTCAGCTCCGTCATGTACTGCATGGTTGGAGGGAGCAGGAAGGCAATATGATGTATGGGGTCTCTTTACATGCAAATGACGCAATGGTTTATCTGCGCCAACCTTATTATTTTGGTACCCCTCCTTCTTAATCTCCACCGGGAGTTATTAGGAATTCTTGAGACTATGGGTTCACAGTGCCAAGTTGGCTCTTTTCCCACTGGGGCAAATGAAGGGTTTGCCGATGAATTGCCTGCCTGATGCGGGATTGTCGTGGAAGACGGATGGCTTCAATACCTTGGGATACATACCAACCATGGGTAACATCAGGCATACAAACTGAATATCGGCCGGGTGATCTCTAACCTGCACCCCTCCATTGTTTTCTGGAACACATTGAAGTTTTCACTCATGGGGAAAATTGCACTCATAAAAAAGGTAATACTTCCTTGATGTTTATATGTCATGCAAGGAGCCATGAATGAGACCTCACATAGGGTGCTCCATCAAGACAACTGCCTGCTTATAGAAATCCTTTGAGTGGGGAAACGCTATAAAACAAGCTTACATACCCTCAAGACAGAATGGGACCGATATGGTTTGGAGGTTCTGCGGCTAGATGTCTCTATCAGATATTGCATGTAAGATAGTGGCAACATGTGCCATCCTACACAATATTGCCAGGTGGAGAGACCTACACATTGTGGTTTTGGACTCAGATTCACATGATGAAGATCATGGCACAAGTCTTCAGCAGCCTAGAGATGAGAGCAGAGCTGTTGAGGGGAGGGGAGAAGGTGCAAGAACCACATTGCCACACATTACTTCTCAAGGTAAGGCATATGTGATTCCACAGAATGTAAAAAGAAAATGGTACCACAATTGCTTGATATTTCAATGTAAAGATACTTTTAATGTCAGGTGTTCCACACAATTTTCGAAAAATCTGTAACTTTCACAAGAAAATGCAACATGATGTCATCATGAAAGTAGGTTACAGCACCAACATGAAAACAATTTTTTTAAACTGTTCTTACTCCCCGATTGGTGCCCCTCAATGCTTTGTAGGTCGAGCCTAGGCAGTGCTGCGCTGTTAGGTGATCTGTTGTCTGTACTTTGTGGGGTCTGACTCCTCCCACGCTTTGGATTGGTTTTGTGTGTCATTTAAAAATTGTAGCCTGCATGTTGCTAATGGTGGGTGTGATGGAGCAAGTATTCGCACATTAAGCGACTTGCTTGTATCAAGAACCTCAAATAACCTTAACTTTGTAATCAATCTGTTTGTCTTACTAGCACCTTCGCTGCGGCAGCTATTCCGCCGCAGCGCTAAGGGGGCGGGGGGGGGGGGCGCGGCGCGCACATGCTGGTGACAGAACCGCTCCGTCACCAGCCGCGGTTGAGCTGTGCTCATGACGGAGCAGTTCCGTCATGGCCCCGCCCGCTTACTAGAACGCGCCGTGCAGGCGCGTCGGGAGGGCCATGACGGAACCGCTCCGTCATCAGCACAGCGCCACTGCGGCTGATGACGGAGCGGTTCCGTCATCAGCACGGAAAGGGCTAATATTGCACATTTTACACTACACGGGGTGTCCCAGAGGCGCTTGCCTATGTGTTTTCTAAAACGTAATACGCTTGCCTTTAAAATGGTTGCTGCTTTGCGGGAATTTAGTCTGCGCATGCGTCGGTCATACCCATGTGATGTGACGCAATCGCAGTTCTGGTGGGAATTTGTTGCTCATGCGCAATACAGCTAAAATGGCTGCTCTATGTTCTCACATGCTCCGAGCTTGCATAGCCGCTTTTGCAAAGCTGTTTGTGCTGCACTTACCCTAATGCAATAGTTATTATAAAGTAAGGGGTGTAGTATAGCCAATTATTTTCTGTGTTTCTAAATTGTTTTCACTTGCTTTTCATTTATCGTATTCTTTGGGCCTGGGAGGCGCTTGCTACTCCATCTTGAAGAGCCCGTATGGTACTAGTCATGTGACGAGGGAAAAGAAAGTTATGCAGCAGTGAAACTCAGCAAGCTGGCAGCCGAAGCTAAGATGTTATGTTATGTTATGTTATTCTAAATTTGTTAAGCGCACAGGCACCCAGAGGTTTCATGGCACTGGTGGTGAGGAATAATAACAGAACAGTTAACCTATCCTGAAGCTTGCTTGAATAGCCAGGTCTTCAGTGCACCCCGGAACTCCATGAGATTGGTACATCTCCTGAGTGACAAGGGGAAAGAGTTCCAAACCTTTGGGGCAAGATAAGCAAATCGGCATCCGCCAAGGCGAGTCCGTTTAAAGGAGGGTAGAGTGAGAAGGGACTGATGAGCAGAGCGGAGATTGCGGATCGGCCCATGTTTGATTATTAGGCTGTTGATGAACATGGGACTTTTCCTGTGAAGAGCCTTAAAGGCCAAGCATCCTACTTTGAACATTACCCTTTGGGCTATGGGTAGCCAGTGAAGAGTGGCCAGCAATGGTTTCGCCGAGCTCCTACCTCGGTTCTTGAAGATTAATCTGGCCGCTTGGTTTTGCACATTTTGCAAGCGTTTAGACAAGAACAGGCCTAAATAGATAGAGTTTGAAAAGTCTAATCGGGAAAGGACCAAGGCGAGAACCACCTGAATGAGGGCAGGGTGAGTGAGTAGATGGGCAATTTTTCTGATTTTGCGTAACTGAAGGAAGCTGGACGAGATCACCACTCCCACCTGACTTTTCAGAGAGAGATCGGAGTTAATGGTGATCCCGAGGCTTTTCACCGAGAGAGAGGGGGTAGGAGGGGATCCCATTGTTGACGGCCAGAAATGAGGGCCTCAGCTGATCGAGCTTTTACCTGGGAGTACCAACTCGGTCTTCCCGGGGTTAAGTTTTAAGTGGTTCAACTCCATCCACCGTTGAATATGCAGCATGGTAGCCTGGAATTCCACGGCGGAAAATTAGCTGCAGGTCGTCAGCATAGTTATAAATCGTGACCCTCCTGTTTTTTAAGGAATGTAATAGGGGTTTGAGATATAGATTAAACAGGAGGGGGGACAGTGACGAACCTTACGGGACGCCACAGGTGGTGGATAATTTGGGCGCTAAAAAGTTCCTGAGCTTAACTGCCTGGGTCCGGTCGCTCAGAAAAAACTTCACCCAGCCGAGGGCCAAGCCTCGCAGACCAGCTTGTTCGACACGGTGTAATAAGATGGTATGGTTCACCGATGCTCCTGGGAACCGACCTGTAACCCAGCAAGACGAAGCTGAACTGTAACTAAAACTGTTACAATTGTATTACACTGCTGTGTACCCTATTGTTCTCTATAAAACATATGCCAAGGGAAGTTAGAATTTAGGGGATGAGTACGAAAATTGAATATTAAGCCTGAGAAAGTCTAAAATGCAGGTGGTGTGATGACTTAACCTCATCCTTTGTCCAATCAGAACTTGGGAATTCTTTCACTTGCAACATTGGGGGGTGGTACACTGACCCGAAAACAGTATAACTAGCCTAGGTTTAGCTAGAGAAATTGTCCGACTTGTCCGAATAGCTGACCTGTCACTGACCCAACGCACTCTATACGTGACTGATACAGAGAGCTACGGAGCACTCTGTCCTAATTTCCACAGACCCACTCGGGGTTTTGGGAACCTTAAGTGCTGGCAAAGCACTTTGCTGGGAGATTGGAGAACCCAGTCGGGGTTACTGGCAGATTCCTTGCAGAGAGGGAGCAGCACAGGCGTTGCAACCGAAGCTGCAGGTGTTGGTCGTACCCTTTGGTGAACCCGGTCCTGATCCGAATCCTGGGGTTATCCTGTCCTGACTGTCCATGAGTGGTACCTGCTCGCCTACTGGCAACCTAAGTCCCTGAGGGTCCTTTCCCGCCTTTCCAAACTGACCCGTGGCCAGGGTTGGTCTTCATTCTGTCCTAGGTAAATATAAATTCTACGTGGGTGTTTGTCTATCTAAACTTTCTTTTTCGGGTTTCAAATAAAGCATAATTGCATACGTTCTTTTCTTTCCTTATCTCTCTATAAATGAGATTTTCATGAATTATTTGATCTTTTAGTATTTTCCACTTTTCTACCTACCTTTAGTAAAGTACTAAATCGTTTGCATATATAGCTTGTTCCACACCTATAGAAATTAAGCACATCTGGATAAACAAATAGCCTAAGTTTCGTTTCCTCTGAACCGTTAGTGAATTTCAAAAGTCTACTTGATTAGTATGTTCCCTTTCTTTACCCGCCTTTAGTGAAATTGTGAAAGTCTGTTAATCTAAAATAGCGTGTTCCTTATTTCTCCTTCCCTTTATTTTTCGATTTCTAAATGATTCTTAGTCTTATTCATAGCTATAGGATATTTTTAATTCTAGTAATAGACAGTTTGATCTGTGTAAATTTGTGGCTCATGGCATATGATGATGATGATGATTAGATAAAGGTTTTCAAAACTTCCTGAGTTTGTGGTTATTATAAAAGGTATAAACATTTTTCAATGAGTATATGGTATTTGTGTTGTCTATTTGCCCCACAGCTAGCTCCCTGATCCATTGTGATCTTAGGTACCTGTGACGAGGATTGGTAAGTCAGGTACATGGAATTAGAAAAGTAGTGAAACTGAATTGCTGATAATAGTGTGTAGGTTACCTAATTAATGCATAAATGAAAATTATTCTTATGGGCCCAAGTGTGCACTATTTGGTAATAAAAGTTAGTCTGTGACCTGCGCGCTCTATCAGTAATTTTCTGGTAGCAGTAGTATGGTTAGGGACTAGTTAAGATAGGTAGATAGGTTATTTGCTGATAACTGTATGAAATAAAATTGCTGCTAAAATGTTATTGCTGCTAAAACTATCGATCGATCGAATGTAAAAATATTGCTTTGAAATGTTATGAAATGTTTTTGAAATAATTTTGATGAAATGCTGCTATATTGATACATGTACTAAAACAACTCGTTAGTGATTGGTATATGTTTGTATGGAGTCCCCGGGGGCAGAATAGCGAGTGGTGAGGAGAATCCACCTCGCAGTGAGGTCAGTGGCTGGAGGGAAATTAGTGCATGGTTAGGCAGAACTGGAAGCGCTAATTAGGGTTTTCTGTATGAATAGTTGAATAAATGATAGCAACGAGTTCGCTAATGAAACTTCAATTGTGATATAACCTAGTAAGGGTCACACGGAAGGAGTAGTAGGTTCATCGGAGCTTGAGTGATAGCAAAAGAGTTCACTAGTGAAACTTTAGACTTCGTATATATCCCGAAAAGAGTGGATGAGTCAAAGAAGTAGCAGGTTCTCTAATGCTTGTGTGAAGGGTAGGCAGAAGGGTCTATCCGCAGTATATGAAAAGTAGACAGAAGAGGTTTACTTGCAGTGCAACAAATCTTTCCTTTCTAGACACTCAACTATAGTGGTGAATGTTTTTGCGTTGTAAATTAAATAAAGCACTTGCACTTTAAGAAAAGAAATTGAGTTTCCGTTACCTTGTGAAGGAGGGAGTCAGTCGCGGAGCTGCGCTGACGTCACTCTGTGCCGCGCTGGTATTGGTCGAAACAGTGGGTGTGTAACGGAGCTGGTATTGTAAGGGAGGGGTGAGCGCAGGAGCGTGAGAACACGTCTCACGGAAAGGCCGCGCTCCCATTGGTCGAAACTAGTTGCAACCACAGTGTTGATTGGTTGTTGAAAATTGAAAGACGCGCTAGCATTGGAAGAATATAGTAAACAGGAATGCAAAGTATATGTGGTATCCCGAATTTTTACCTGATCCGAAATATTCAGGGTTTGCGAAAGAACAGATGTTAAAAGGCAGACCTTACAATATGTACGGAAACAAGAGAAAGATGACTTTTGTAGACAAAGTTAAAAAGTATTTTAAGAAGGAGAAACTCATCAAAACTAGAGAGGGTATAATCATTCCACCACCTAATACTCCCGCATCATTTATGTTATTTGACATAGGGTATCATACCTGTCTATGGTTGGAAAATTGGGTGGAATATACCAAAGATGACGGAATTTTAGCATTTCCTTTAGACGGTACCTTTAATGGTAGAATTGTGTTTAATTTGAGGGCTCGAATGAATGATTTACATCCCAGACCCAGATTGACGCAATATGAGGCTTTAGAAGAATGGGAGATTGAGGCCTTTGAGCGAGATAGACCTAGAATTGACAAAGGGATAAGCAAATGGTATCCGAAAATGCATGGAGAAGCAAAAGAGAAAAAAATGAAGCAGTGGAGACAGAACATGATGATAGAAGGACTGTTCCCAGTATTAACAGTAGACGAACCCGCAGGAGAAAAAAGGACAGAAAAAAACAGACACTTAATGACTGCTGGTGATTCTGAGGATGAATACCTGGAGGATTTATTAATGAAAAATCCTCCACCATATAATGAGGAGTCTAGGTCCCTGAGTACGAAAAATCCATTCTTTAGACCTCCCTGTAATCAGGGGTCGAGTACGTCTGAGCTGACTATTCCATATTATAGGACATCCTGTGGTGAGAGACCAAGTATGACAAATCCGACTGCACCGAATCTTTACACTCCATTGATTCCACAAGTAGTGCATGAAACTACCATGGAAAAGGTCTTACAGGACCGAGAAAGAGAGGCTATAGCTAAACAGAGAATTGAACTTATCCAGAAAATATCCCAGTTAAATAAAAGTCCTGAGGCTTTGACAATTCCAGTAACTATTGGCCCAGTTGTTCCTCTTTACGGGGATAAACAGGCTAGTCCAAAGACTCCAGTTATTACTCCAGCTGTGGTGCAGCCGACAAGAGATCCCTTAATAGTTGATGACCAGGCAAGTGAATGCGAGTCTGTAATTTCCCTAATGGATTTGACCATAAGGGAACCAGAAGGTAATTCACAGAGAAAGAACTCTCAGATTGGTGCAAGAGAAGTCCAGATCAAGACATATTCAGGTACTAGAAGTGCCACGGTAGTGACTCCGGAAGAAATAGATCGATGGACCCGAGAATTAGAGAAAATAAATCCTCAGCCAAAACCATTAGATATTTCCAAATTAAGAATAGAATTGGAAGAACTGATGGCTGGGAACATGGAACTAGACAGGTTGAACACCCTTAGTGAGGAAGAATTACTATTCATTCCAAAAGTATTACTCGAAAAACCAGAGTGTTCCATGAGAAACTAATGGACATAGCAGCTAATATGGGAATAGATGTTAGCAGATCCAAAGTTTTGCAAAAACCCTACAGAGCAGAATTTTCTGACAAAGATTTAGAAAACATGAACGTGTCAGGGAAAAAGGTGCAGATAAGAGAATTGCTGAACCTGTTACAGAAATGGGGAGACCTAGAAAAATGGAAAGCCAGGTGGGCAAAGAAAAAAAGAAGACAGTAGATCCAGACCAGTGACTTCTGAATATGTCCTAAAAGAAGCTGACAAAGCAGAAACATTGTATCCTATGAGAGAAGTGCCAGGTGGAGGATATGTCCCATGGCCCAGACAGGATATTGTGTCATTTACCAATGATTTCCCAAAATTAAGAGAGAAACCTGTAGAATGGTACAGACAGGTCGAGAGATTTGTTAAAGTGCAAAAATCCCTCCTGAAAGATCTAGATGGGTTCTTTGACATTGCAGTTCCCGTAGATTTGTGGACAGAATGTAAAATTGCTGTTGATTGGCCAAGTGAAGAATATGCCAGAGACACAAAGACAGGAGCTCCTTCAGCGGAGGTGATGAGAAAGTATGACCAGGTAATACTGTACTTGAAAGGAAAGGTGCCTGCAAAAGAAACTGATTGGACCCGAATAGATAGAATTACCCAGAATAGAGATGAAACTGTGCATTCATATTATGAACGACTGTTACAGGTGTTCAAAACGTACAGTGGGCTAGATAACATTGAGATGAAGGACATGACCCACTTCATTTATCGATTCGTGTTAGGGTTAATACCTGAGATTTCCCAGTGGATCAAAGACAATAAAATCTGTTGGCAAGCTAAACCTATAGATGAAGTTCTGAAGTATGCCAAATATTGTGAAATGAGCTGGAAAATAAACGAAAAGAATTAAAAGAAAAAGTTATGTGGGCACAAGTAAAACTGGCAGAGCACCAAGAACAGCAGTTAAATAAAATGACAAATACTCAGAATCAGAACCCTGGGGGTGGAGGAAGACCCAGAGTAAAAATGAGTCGAGAGGAGGCCAGAAAGAAGTTCCCCTGTCACGGGTGCGGAAAGATAGGGCACTGGAGGGACGAGTGTAAGGCTGTGCAGAACGATAATGTGCCAATTAATGATTTAAATCCGCAGGCGCAGAATGAGGGACCACGGAAGACACAGCAACAGGTAAAACCGAATCAGTTGCCTCGTGCACCTAGGCCAAACTATAGGAGCAAAGCACAACAGGGTGAGGAAGCAGAGGTATGGGAAGGGAGGATAGAAATGCAGCAACTTCGCAATTTTTGTTGAATGATACATTCCTCTGTGATGAACCTTACTGACGGTGCCTGAGGGGGGAGGACGAGGAGTGCGTGCTTGGCGCCTCCTTGCCGGTAGACCAGTCCGGGCCATACATTGAAGGAAAGGTTGAAGGAAATGATGTCACCTTCCTGTTGGACACTGGTGCTACCCGTTCTACTGTGAGAACAGCAGACGTTCCAAACCTACCCCTCTCGGGAGAAGCGATCCAAGTAGTGGGCGTTTCTAATCAATTAATTAGTACCTCAGTTACAGAGCCCATGGGGATCACAATAGGTAATTTCAAAGAAATGCATAGATTCGTTGTCTGCGATTCTAGTCCTGTGAACTTACTAGGACGAGATTTGCTGTTCAAAATGAACTGTACCATCTTTTGCACACCAAAAAGCGTTGAAATTCAGACTCCAGATGAAGATGGAATTTACAAATTAATGTTAATACGACCTGACTCAGAAATCAAAAGACTGACAATACAAGAATTACCTGAAGAACTCCAACGGACAGTGAAACCAGAGGTGTGGGATTTTACTGGAAAAGATGTAGGATTAATGGCAAATGTAGACCGAATTAAAATCTCCATAAAAGAAGATGCAGTTTACCCGAATACTAAACAGTATAAAATGAGTGCAGAAGTAAAAGCAGGGGTTGCCATTGAAATAAAAAGATTGTTAGAAGCAAACATCATACAGGAGAAGGTAATGAGCAGTCCTTGTAATTCGCCCATAATTGGAATTAAGAAACCTAGTGGTAAGTACAGGGTAGTGCAGGACCTGCGCAAGGTTAACAAAATTGTCGTTCCTTGTTGTCCTATTGTGCCAAACCCTGCAGTGATTTTGTACCAAATTCCATGGAATGCTGGATGGTTTACCGTCATTGACCTATATCACGCATTCTTTTCAACCCCATTGCATCCAGACAGCAAATTTCTTTTCTCATTTGAATTCGACAGTCATGTTTACGTCTGGAATCGTGTCCCTCAAGGGTACACGGAAAGTCCTTTGATTTTCAATCAAATTCTGAAGAAGTGCCTTGAATCCTTAGTATTGCCTAGGGAATCAGTCCTGGTGCAATACATAGACAACCTCTTGGTGGCGTCTAAAAGTCAGAAAGACTGTGTTGTTGACACCATTGCTTACTGAACCATTTAGGTGAAGGAGGACATAAAGTATCACCAGACAAATTACAGTTTCGTACCTCTTAAGTGAAATATCTGGGGCACCAGATAGAGAGGGGTATCAGGAAGGTTACCACAGAAAGGATTAGAATAATCAGAAACATGGAAATACCAAATACTCAAAAGGAAATCAGAATGTTTCTTGGAGTTGTGGGATACTCTAGACAGTGGATTGTGGGATTTGCAGTCCTAGCAAGACCATTAATCAAGATGACAAAGAAAGGAGCAAAAGACCCAGTGGAGTGGGATGATGAAAGCATGTCAGCTTTTACAAAGTTATGAGAATGTCTGTGTATAGCTCCTGCATTGGGAATGCCTGACTACTCGAAAGACTTTGCACTGTTTCGTGACACACGAGACAATTGTGCACTTTCAGTCCTAACTCAAATGCATGGCTTGACTAGACGTCCAGTGGCATATTTTTCTGCTACTTTGGATCCAGTGGCTGCTGGATTACCTGGATGCCTGAAAGCAGTGGCTGCAACTTGCATGAGCCTCGAACAGAGTGAATCCATCATTATGGGACATCCTGTAACTGTGTACGTTCCACATGCAGTTGTAATATTACTGACCAGAACTAAAACCCAGTATCTCACACCTAGTCGGCTGACTAAGTATGAGAGAATTCTATTAGGTGCAGCAAATGTAACCATTACCCGATGTAATATTTTGAATCCAGCTACCTTATTACCAAATTCACTCGTGGCAGAAGCAAAGGGAGAGGTCGAGCATAATTGCATTGATCTGACTGAGTTTAGTACAAAACCACGCCCAGACATCAAGGAAATGCCCCTGACTGTAGAAGATTTCGAGCTGTTTGCAGATGGCTCATGTCTGAGACATGAGGATGGAGGCCTAAGCGCTGCCTATGCTGTGTGTACATTAGGGGGTCCAGTAGAAGCATCCTATTTGTTTGGAGTAAAGTCTGCACAAGTATCTGAATTGGTTGCATTGGCAAGAGCCTGTACATTTGGGAAAAGCAAGAGAATAACCATATACACCGACAGCCAGTATGGTCATGGGGTTGTGCATGACTTCGGCCAGTTGTGGCTGCAAAGAAAATGTATGACTTCTTTGGTTACTCCTATCCGAAACGGGAAAGTTGTACAAGAACTACTGGAAGCAATCCAGTTACCTAAAGAATTGGCAGTGGTCAAGTGTGCTGCTCACAAATCTGGCGATGACAATGTGACAGCAGGTAATCGATATGCTGACCAACTGGCCCAACATTGTGCAAAACATAGAATGTCGGTCAATATCAAATTGGGGGGAAGCGGAAACAGCTGCCAACTTATGGTGTTTGAAGATGTACAAACATGGGAAGAACTAAGAGGTTTGCAGAAAGCAGCAGGACCGAAGGAAAAGAGAAGGTGGAGAAAATTTGGTTGTCAGCAAAGGAATGAGGATGGTGTCATTGTTTACACTGATGGTATGCCTGTGTTGCCAGACAGCTTGCTTGCTCCTATGGCTAAATTGATACATGGAGATACACATTTAGGAAGAGATGCAATGGTCCGTGTCTTTAGACAGACATGGTTCAATTCGAAATTCAGGAACATAGCAAAGGCACTCTGCCAGAGGTGCTTGATATGCCATCAATTCAATCCTGGAAAGAAAACAGTAGTTTTACCAGGTAGAATTGGAAAAGCAGAAGGTCCTTTTATAAGAGAACAAATTGACTTTATTCAGTTACCCCCCTGTCGAGAAATGAAGTACGTCCTCGTCATTGTTTGCCTATTTTCAAAATGGGTAGAAGCTTATCCTGCAAGAAAGAATGATGGCATCACTGTAGCTAAATTGTTACTGAGGGAACTAATACCTAGGTACGGTTTTCCAGTCACAATTGAATCAGACAGAGGTGGGCATTTTCAGAATGAAATAATAGGCCAAATCTGTGAAGCATTCAAAATTACACAAAAACTATACTGTGCATATCGCCCAAAGGCTTCTGGAGTGGTAGAACAACTGAATGGCACTATCAAGTCCAGATTGGGAAAGATGTGTGAATGTACTGGAAAGCAATGGATAGATGCTTTGCCCCTTGTCTTGATGGGACTCAGAAGTATTCCGGATCGGAAGACAGGCCTGAGCCCCCACGAGATTCTGATGGGAAGAGTAATGCGGCAAGCATGGGTGCCAGAACACAAACTGATAAACATTTCTGATGATTTGGTGCTAGAGTACTGCAAGCAACTGGGTGACCAAGTGCGTTCTATCTCTCACCAGATTGGGGAAGACGCCGTCGCCAGGCCAGCAACTCCAGCCCATGATTTGAACCCTGGTGATAGGGTTGTAATTAAGAAACACACTCGGACGGAGTTGCCTAGCACCGAAGTGTGGAAAGAAAAGATAAGTGATTCTTGTTACCACAACAGCGGTGAAGTGTGCGGGTGTGCCACGGTGGATCCATGCCAGCCATACGAAAAAGGAGACAGAAGACGAAGAAACTGAGGCTGAAGGTTGTGCAGCTGAGAGGTCTCCAGACATTGGTCCTGAAGTAGATGAAGAAGAACAACCGATCACCAGTCAAGATGATTGGGTCCCAGTAATCGACCTGACATTCGACCCAATAAGAACCAGAAGACAAACCTACTTAGATAGAGAGTGGGATAGTGAGGACGAGACAGGAATAGAAGGAGATAATCAAATCATCGAAATACATGTCAAATCTGATGATGAGGAAGATCAGATAGGGACGGAACAGGTTATCGACACACCTCCAAAGACTCCTGAGACTGAAAAGGGACAGATAGAAAATAGGGCGGAAGTTCAAGCGGAAAAGGATCAAAAGTTCGAAGTGCTTGAACAGGATCAGATAGAGCTAGATGAATGTGTTCAGAAAATAGAAGTTGAAACAACCAAAAGTCAAAATCAGTATACACCTGAACAAGGCCAGCTTAGTAACCAGGCAGAAGAAACTGACCTAAGACCTGGAACTAGTCAGACAGATAGGGAATAAGAAAACATTGAAGCAGATGTGCCACAACTAAACAAAAATAAAAGAGCATTTGAAGAAAGCCAAATTACAGTCCCAGTTAAAAGATTCAAGAAAAAGAATAGAGAACCAAGATTTGTCAAAAGACTGAGACTGAGATTGAAGACTGTAGAGGAAAAACTTGAGCAAGAAAATCAAGACTCCAGCGAAATTGACCAGTCTGGAGCAAAACCTAAGAGAAGAAGTGCCCAAATAAAGAGACTGAACAATAAGTATCAGAGTCCTGAATGGACTTATCTGGTGTTGGAAGAATTTGAAAATCTTGATATAAGTGATGAGAATGATGAAGAACTGATTGCTGACCAGACTACCGAAGAAGAGGAACCAACCTGAAAATTGCCCGTGTAAGCAACCTGTGTAAAGTTACAAAGAGGGGTTGAAAAACGTATTTTAAGCAAAAATGTCTGATTCCACTGTGAATGGAAGACCTAGACGCAATTGTTGTAAAACATGCTGCAAAGTATGTTTGTGTAGTGTAGCATTAGTACTGATATTATGGATAGGACTAACAATTACTATTCCTTACATGATGAGTAAATGAGTAAAGATACTAACTTGTACCCTACTAAGATAGTGACAGATGACACAGAAGAGCAACGAACCAAAGACACACCACAAAGAGTAGATACACTAGAGAGAGCAGTTAGCCTTAGACAAACTGGAATGGACTTAGATGCATCAGATGAGGGAGGACTACATTATCACAGAATAAAGAACAGAACTCATTTAAATGTATTTGCAAACTTGTTAGTACACTACGTAGAAGCAATGGAAATAGAAGACTGTTACGTTTGCATGAAGCTACCTACTTCAGTAGCTGAAGGTGTGACCTATCATCATTTACCACTAACATATGGAATCACCTGTAGTATTTTAGCTAGTTTGTTCTATAAAAGAGGACAGTTACAGTACTCTCACTCAGACGTAATCTTTTCTGAACTTCCTATACGTGGAAACCTGAATCCTGTACATACTAAAAGTGATGTAACACGTTATATGGGAGAATACTTTCTAACCATAGGTACAATAGATTTAGGTGAAGCACATAGAGATAACTTAACATGTTCATTACACGAACAAGAGAAAATGTTTCTAAATATGGCAGAGAAAAGAAGAGAAAGTTTCCAAAGAAAAGCGAATGATAAAAGACAGAAAACTCCTAAGTGGGCTGAAAACATGGGGAGCACCTCAATTGGTGGAGCTAATCCTGCTTTGTTGCTGGATTTTGAAAAGAAAGAGAAACTTTGTCTTCACAGAGAAAAGACTAGTTATTACAATAACATATTCATTGGTTCCAGTGAATGTGAACACAAATACAAGGTAATTGGAGGTTGGGGTTTCAAAAATGGGTCAGAACCTGTGTTTCCCGCAATTTATTATATATGTGGAAACAAGGCTTATTTCAAATTGCCGGATCACTGGTATGGAAGCTGTTATTTTGGAATTGTCTTCCAAAAAATATACCATGTGAATGAAGTCGCTGGAAGCAATGAAAATACTAATGGATTAGTGCATAGTAAAAGAGAAAGTGTAGCAGAAATAATGGGTGATATATTTAGTGCATTGATACCTGCAGTGGGAGTGACTCTGAATACACACAGAATCTGTAAATTATCTACAGTAGTAGATCGGTTATCAACTGACACTGCTGCAGGTTTCCTGATGGTCAATACCGAAATGGTTGCGATCAGATCTATGGTTTTACAGAATAGATTTGCTCTTGACACTCTATTGGCAAAAGAGGGCGGAGTCTGCAGAATGTTGAAGGCGCAACATTGTTGTACTTACATTCCTGACAAAAGTGTTGAAATTAAGAAATATGTGAGAAAAATAATTAATTTGGAAAAAGAGCTCAAACCACTGGAGGTTGACAGTGCCTGGAAGAGACTAACTGATGGTCTCTCCTCCATAGGTAGTTGGTTTTCCAACATAGGTAAAAGACTTGTGAGTAAAATACTGATACCAATAGCGGGAATAGGCTTATTCGTGCTGATCATAATAATTTGCTGCAAATGTCGAAAACACAAAAAGAAGTATGCGGTGAACAAGAGAGGAATGAAACGGAATGTTGATGAACTTGAATTACAAGAGCTGAATAATCAGATATATAAAAGGGTGAAAAATTATCATCCAAATAAGGATGCAGAAAAAAGGCTGAACAAAAAGTTTGAAGAAATTGAATTGGGCGAAATGTGAAAAGTTGGCATCTGGTTCCTTTAATAGTGATGATAGTAAATATCATCAAAGAGGGGATTGATGGAGCAAGTATTCGCACGTTAAGCGACTTGCTTGTATCAAGAACCTCAAATAACCTTAACTTTGTAATCAATCTGTTTGTCTTACTAATATTGCACATTTTACACTACACGGGGTGTCCCTGAGACGCTTGCCTATGTGTTTTCTAAAGCGTAATACGCTTGCCTTTAAAATGGTTGCTGCTTTGCGGGAATTTAGTCTGCGCATGCGTCGGTCATACCCATGTGATGTGACGCAATCGCAGTTCTGGTGGGAATTTGTTGCTCATGCCAAATACAGCTAAAATGGCTGCTCTATGTTCTCACATGCTCCGAGCTTGCATAGCCGCTTTTGCAAAGCTGTTTGTTCTGCACTTACCCTAATGCAATAGTTATTATAAAGTAAAGGGTGTAGTATAGCCAATTATGGTATACAGTGTATTCATTTTTTCTGTGTTTCTAAATTGTTTTCGCTTGCTTTTCATGTATCGTATTCTATGGGCCTGGGAGGCGCTTGCTACTCCATCTTGAAGAGCCTGTATGGTACTTGTCATGTGACAAGGGAAAAGAAAGTTATGCATCATGCAGCAGTGGAACTCAGCAAGCTGGCAGCCGAAGCTAAGATGCTCCTGGTAACCGACCTGTAACCCAGCAAGACGAAGCTGAACTGTACCTAAAACTGTTACAATTGTATTACACTGCTGTGTACCCTATTGTTCTCTATAAAACATATGCCATGGGAAGTTGAATTTAGGGGGTGGGTACGAAAATTGAATATTAAGCCTGAGAAAGTCTAAAATTTAGGTGGTGTGATGACTTAACCTCCTCCTTTGTCCAATCAGAACTTGGGAATTCTTTCACTTGCAACATTGGGGGGTGGTACACTGACCCGAAAACAGTATAACTAGCCTAGGTTTAGCTAGAGAAATTGTCCGACTTGTCCGAATAGCTGACCTGTCACTGACCCAATGCACTCTATAGGTGACTGATACAGAGAGCTGCGGAGCACTCTGTCCTAATTTCCACAGACCCACTCGGGGTTTTGGGAACCTTAAGTGCTGGCGAAGCACTTTGCTGGGAGATTCGAGAACCCAATCGGGGTTACTGGCAGATTCCTTGCAGAGAGGGAGTAGCGCAGGCGTTGCAACCGAAGCTGCAGGTGTTGGTCGTACCCTTTGGTGAACCCGGTCCTGATCCGAATCCTGGGGTTATCCTGTCCTGACTGTCCATGAGCAGTACCTGCTCGCCTACTGGCAACCTAAGTCCTTGAGGGTCCTTTCCCGCCTTTCCAAAGTGACCCGTGGCCAGGGTTGGTCTTCATTCTGTCCTAGGTAAAAATAAATTCTACGTGGGTGTTTGTCTATCTAAACTTTCTTTTTCGTGTTTCAAATAAAGCATAATTGCAGACGTTCTTTCCTTTCCTTATCTCTCTATAAATGAGATTTTCATGAATTATTTGATCTTATAGTATGTTCCACTTTTCTACCTACCTTTAGTAAAGTACTAAATCGTTTGCATATATAGCTTGTTCCATTCTTACCCTCCCTATAGAAATTAAGTACATCTGGATAAACAAATAGCCAGAGTTTTGTTTCCTCTGAACCGTTAGTGAATTTCGAAAGTCTACTTGATTAGTATGTTCCCTTTCTTTACCCGCCTTTAATGAAATTGTGAAAGTCTGTTAATCTAAAATAGCATGTTCCTTATTTCTCCTTCCCTTTATTTTTCGATTTCTAAATGATTCTTAGCCTTATTCATAGCTATACGATATTTATAGTAATAGACAGTTTGATCTGTGTAAATTTGTGGCTCATGGCATATGATGATGATGATGATTAGATAAAGGTTTTCAAAACTTCCTGAGTTTGTGGTTATTATAAAAGGTATAAACATTATTCAATGTGTATATGGTATTTGTGTTGTCTATTTCTCCCACAGCTAGCTCCCTGATCCATTGTGATCTTAGGTACCTGTGACGAGGATTGGTAAGTCAGGTACACGGAAATATAAAAGTAGTGAAACTGAATTGCTGATAATAGTGTGTAGGTTACCTGATTAATGTATAAATGAAAATTATTCTTATGGGCCCAAGTGTGCACTATTTGGAAATAAAAGTTAGTTGGGTGACCTGCGCGCTCTATCAGGTGCATGTCCCACCTTTTCTGAAAAGTTCACTCTCATGAAGTATTACTGCGGGTACGAGCATCGACGCTCATGAGGTCCCTACACGCAGTGCTGACCTGGGAGTGCAGCCGATGAGTGCTTATTGTTGTCGGCACATCTTTCTGTCTTCTTCCCTCTGATTCGCCCCTGTTCGTAATTTATTTCTGTCTTTGCACCTCTCTAACTGTACTCTTTCTCTTTCCATGGCAAGGAAATGCAAAGCAGCCAATTCTAGACCCGTTACAGGTAAAGTGTGTTTTCGTTTCACGCTTGTCTGCCGATTCGGCCTGAGGATTTTCTATAATTGCCTTCGAGTCCTTGAAGCTTTAGCTATTAGCTGCTCTTGTTACTGGCAAAACCGTAGGGTTTTTAAGTATACCAAATATATTGTACGAAGAGTAACTGTGTTCCACAGCAGCAACAAGTCAGTTTAAGAATACCTACAAGCAGCAGAAAGCAGTCGACGGTCCATTTCCGTCTCTGGCAGAGCAGCCCAAAAAAATGTTTTCTCTATTTTTTAATCCCATTGGTAGCTCTGTCTGCATTCATTTGTTCAAACAGAGGCAAAATCTACTGGATGTTCAGGGCCATTAAATTTTCAGGGAGTCAGAAAGCTATATTGGTCAAACTACTGCATGTACCCTTATATAATGATAGACATTCCTAGTTTGATTTTTAGGTATACTCTTGCTCCGGCATCGAAAATCAAACTTGTGAATGGAGTAACTTAAGCCAATCATGGTGACTGGGGCTCGTGACTCTAACCAATCAGGTGGAGGCATGGTTCTATCCAGTGACATAACAATCTTGTAGGCTAGTTCATAGGATAAACACAGTTTTCATGTGGAAAAAAAGTTGCCCTTGTTGGAACACTGTGCATCTTTCTTTGGACTTTGTGTCGTAGCGCCTCGTCTCCCCAGGCGACGTCTCCAGTGTTGAGAGGTCGGAAGGGGGCAAGTCCCCTGGCCCAGGGCTCCATGGCTGCTGCTCTCAGCACGGATCCTTGCCGGCTGGTGCCGCCGGAGGGCATGAAGGGGCTACCCATCGCACTTTCCTGCACAACCTGCAGACACTATTCCATATACTGAATGATATGCAGCGCGGTGCACATACAAGAGATCGAGTGTCACTGGGAGACAGCAGACACTCTTGTGCTGCCCACGGGGAGTTGGAGTGCCTGCGCCCAATGGCACCCTCCAGCAGCCTGCTCGCCTTGAAGCATTTCATCCAGCAGCTTTCGTAGGAGCCCAAGGGGGGTGTGAGGAAGCCCGTCCCCTGGGGGTTCGCAACATAAACGGAAGCTCAGAACTCATGCATTAGGTAGCAGACAAGCCTCCTAGCCAGCAGGAGGTGGGGCCCCTGCAGGATCGGTCCCTCCCAGACCAAAATTGCCTGCTGTGGAACTAGAACGGAGCCACAGGTAATGACAGAGGCCCTTGCTTAAGCCTCATGCATAATGTTGTGTGCTGCACCCTCCCCCCATGCAATTCTTATAAGTATAATTCCTGCAAGTAACAATGCATTTGTTGACCCCTGCTCAACAATTCACACAGTTCTATGGTTCATTCTTGTTTTAGAATGATATTGCGGTTTTACTATGGGCCAGTCTTCACTTTCAAACAAGTGCATGTTTCCTCTGCATTCTCATGACATGGGTGGTCCCTCTGCAGTGCAAGTAGAAGACTACCCATGCTTGACTGCTCCCCTGTGTCGAGTGGACAGTCCCATTCTCAAAGCTTGGAATTCACCATAGCGCTTGGAAGAACAGTTTCCCCCGGTTAGGTTCACAAAAGCATGCCCAGGCTTCGTTTCATTTGCCAAGAAAGGAGAGTTGAACAACAATTTTATAGGAGAAAAGACTTTGTTCTGCCTCGCTTCTGGAAAGCAACGCTATTTGCTAACAGACAGTTTTTAGTATGGCCGCTATACACACAGTCATAATCATTTTAAATATTTACTAAGTGTAGTGTTAGCAAAGCGGCCTTCTTCAGGCATGGAAAAATCTAGAATGTGATACGATAAAGTTCCAGTTAAAGCGCAATTATGCAAATAAAAATGCAAAAAAGGTCACTGACAAAGCAACAGTTTGGAAAACTAACAGCGAGGAATAAACCACGATGTATTATATAAATGAACGGATATACTAGACCAAGCAGAACTCTCCATATTGAACCTGCTTAAGCCTCCTTCCACAACTTAAAATGAGCCTCGGCTTGAGTGCAAACGGATGTATCAGTGTACAAAAAGGGGGTGGGGTCGCACACTACTCACACACCGGCGGAAGTTGCCCCTAAGGACTCTGGTCTTTGTAGTAGAGTGTTCGCGATGCATCATCTTTTGATCTTGCTATCTTCGCTGTCTTCGCCATCCCTGGACACGTGTTTCGGATTTTCAACCCTCGTCAGCAGGGATAGGCAGTGTTCTGGGGTCGCCGATGGCTGCCAATATCTGCCAGGTATAGTACCACTCCGGCGCGTAGGTGCGGGATCCCAGGCTCGTCAGCCCGCTGCTCAAGGGAGCTTTAAGTTACAAAAAGGGGGTGGGGTCGCACACTACTCACACACCGGCGGAAGTTGCCCCTAAGGACTCTGGTCATTGTAGTAGAGTGTTCGCGATGTATCATCTTTCGATCTTGCTATCTTCGCTGTCTTTGCCATCCCTGGACACGTGTTTCGGGTTTTCAACCCTCGTCAGCAGGGATAGGCAGTGTTCTGGGGTCGCCGATGGCTGCCAATATCTGCCAGGTATAGTAGCACTCCGGCGCGTAGGTGCGGGATCCCAGGCTCGTCAGCCCGCTGCTCAAGGGAGCTTTAAGTTACAAAAAGGGGGTGGGGTCGCACACTACTCTCACACCGGCGGAAGTTGCCCCTAAGGACTCTGGTCATTGTAGTAGAGTGTTCGTGATGCATCATCTTTCGATCTTGCTATTTTCGCTGTCTTCGCCATCCCTGGACACGTGTTTCGGGTTTTCAACCCTCGTCAGCAGGGATAGGCAGTGTTCTGGGGTCGCCGATGGCTGCCAATATCTGCCAGGTATAGTACCACTCCGGCGCCTAGGTGTGGGATCCCAGGCTCGTCAGCCCGCTGCTCAAGGGAGCTTTAAGTTACAAAAAGGGGGTGGGGTCGCACACTACTCACACACCGGCGGAAGTTGCCCCTAAGGACTCTGGTCATTGTAGTAGAGTGTTCGCGATGCATCATCTTTCGATCTTGCTATCTTCGCTGTCTTCGCCATCCCTGGACATGTGTTTCGGGTTTTCAACCCTCGTCAGCAGGGATAGGCAGTGTTCTGGGGTCGCCGATGGCTGCCAATATCTGCCAGGTATAGTACCACTCCGGCGCATAGGTGCGGGATCCCAGGCTCGTCAGCCCGCTGCTCAAGGGAGCTTTAAGTTACAAAAAGGGGGTGGGGTCGCACACTACTCACACACCGGCAGAAGTTGCCCCTAAGGACTCTGGTCATTGTAGTAGAGTGTTCGCGATGCATCATCTTTCGATCTTGCTATCTTCGCTGTCTTCGCCATCCCTGGATCAGTGTATGTTAAGTGTACAGGTGAAGATAGCATTTTTACAGTCGGAATGCAACTTGACATTAAAAAAGCGTGTTCTACACTCCAGAAAGATTTACGCGCATACATATTTTGTGTGTGTAATTCTCCTATAGAGAGATGGGTATTCTACTAGTGGGAATGCCATGAAACTGTGAGCACAACCACCAATGCTCTTTGGTATTTAAACACTTTTTCCCTGGACTATTTCTTATCTGGAGAAGGCATAGAATTGCTAGAGGTAAAACTAAAAATACTAATACAAAAATCTAAAATAACCTCATGCATAAATAGCAGGAACAAAAGATTAACCTCTACTTCAGCTTTTTGTTGCTTTTTCTGCTCTCCGCTCCCTGTTCTGAACCACCTCGTGACCGTCCAACTTTTTTCCCAGCGCTGCACTACTACCTGCTTTTCCTGCTGCCCATCTCCAGTCCAGCCCCCATTGCCCCCAGAAGTCCTTCCCAGTCATGTTGCTACTTAAGCTCAGCTGCAGCTCTAACCAGTCTTTAAGCAAGCACTACCTGGCCATGCCTGTCCCACTTACCTGTGCCAAGTACTTCGACTATACCGTGCAGACCCAGCTCCAATACTGTTCCTGGACGCCAGCCTCATGCACCTGCTTCGTTCCTCCATCTAGCATGTCTCTTTTACTCTCTCTTTAACTTCTTGTGATTCTTGCACTCTCACTCTGCTCTACTTTTTGTCGTGCTCTGTGACTGCTTTCCTAAAAAAAATGTTTTTATAACTTTTCAACATGGTCTACAGCAACCACAATGCTCAACAACATAGCTTAAATACATTGGCAAAGCAAGACCCCAAAGGTGAGACCTATTGGCTATGCAATGTTGGTTGTAACTCCGTCCAGAATGGGATGTGCCACCATGTTGAGGTGTAGGTGTACGTCTGCTACTGCATCGTAGCACACGTCCATCTGTGGCAGAGATGCTGCTGACGTTGGACAACTCCTCACTATCAGGATGTTCTCTACAAACCCCAATTGCAAACTGTGCAGTTTTTTATGGCTTCCAATTCAGTGGTGCTCTGCCCAAGGTCTCTTGATACATCCCCACTGAAGTGGTCCATTTCTACCTGTAGCGGCAAAGTACACTTAGATATGGTAGAGGTGGCATGGACTAGCCTTCCAACAGACCATGTAAATTCATCCATACGTGCAGCACTACTCCTCTCTCTTTGCCTTTGATTGGCATTGTCCTCTGCCATCTGTAGACATAGTTTCTCTAGGGCACTTTTGTGTCTATCTTAAACTGATTGTCTGCCAACTGATAGGTCACTCTATTTAAACCCACAGAAATGTTTTTCTGCATGTTCTGCAATTTTTGTCCAACATTTGATTTGTTTCTGCTGCAGATGCTGAACATGTAGCATGGAAGCCTCAAGCCCACCAAACAACGCTTGATCTTTTGCAGTTGCCGGAGACTAAGAAGGCTGGTTTCCATGAGACGCATCACAGCGCCTACGAGCACGCACTGTGGGACACTGCTGTCGAGCCTGACAACTGGCTGCAGGATTCGAGTGGGCAGCTGGATGGAATACTCATCCTCAACTATTGGTGACTGTGGAGAGAAAAACTAATTGCTGGAGTGGCCATGAGGTGTAGTGGGCTGACTCTCTAAGAAAATTGGATCTTCCTACACCATTTGTGCCTGTTCTTCTCCCTGATTATTTGTACATACATTGTCTTCCTCAGGTGCATCGTTTTGAATTATAGATATATTAGTAATGTTGGTACATGAGGAACACATTTCTAATAAATGTCTGACACTGACTACAATGTGTTTCTTCTTAACTACTAGTCTCATAATGCACTATAGATGGTTCTTTTGCTATGGAATCTTCCCATACTAAAATGTCTGTAGTAGTTTTAATTTTACATGCATGTAGAAGACTGTTTTAAGTTAAGAAATGTTTCAATCAAGTGTACACTTTCTTTTTGCTGCATATTCTGCTATATGTTGCGCTTTTGTGTCTCTGGCACAGTCAAAGGTGACTGCCCAAACAGAAGGTCATGATTGTTGCGGCACTCTTCCGTTAGAATGCCAAGTTATTTTTGTGAGAACTTCAATTTACGCTTTCTTCCCCATGCCTCCTTCTGTGGTTCTGGAATTCTGGGCCCTGCTGTAATACCGGTACAGAGGTCCAACACTCGTGTCACAAAATATCGTCGTACCATGACGAATTTGGTATCGGCAGACCGGTAATGATTAGGACATTATCCCTGTGCATTTGCGTCGTGATTGAGCGATGCCAACACCCTCAAATCATGGTTTCCGTTCTGAACCCTCGGACTCCATTTTGCGAACGGCATCCATCTTATGGCTTGCCCTCATATAAGTCAATTGATTAAGGTCGAGCTTGATCTAAAAGGACACGTCCACCTTAGCTGACTTCCCCATGACCTGGCCAAACTGACTCCACTGCCTCCAGCCAAACCTGTTTGGGCAGCTCCTCGCCCAGTGGCCGAATAAGATAGCATCAATGCATAACATGCCATAAACCATTCACTACCTACAGACCATGTTTTCCACACACATACACCTGTCCATGTTCCTTGTTTATGGCCGGTTTTTACGACAAGGAGGTGCCCTGTTTTATTGGGGTTTCATCGATATCTGATTGTAATTCCGGGCTGGGCTAGGTCATCTATCACAAACTGGACACCTAAAATATGGGTTGGCCAACATGACTGTGCGTTTTGCTCTATTGTGTAAATATGTCTATGACCGTATTGTAAACTCAAGAATTCTTGCCTGAAGTGTAATATTGTGTATAAAAGGAGAAGGCTGGTTCTGTAAAAACGAACAGTCTCCTGAGAACTTACGACCTGTGTTGTTGTAATTCTAGGACGCATGTTACTTGGTTGCAACCAATAAAACTCGATCTCTGACTTCACCTAGAAGACTCTTGGTTTCTGTGGTCCGGAACAGGGAGTACTCAGAGGTCTTCGGGTGTTATCCCCTGGCACCACCGGGTTCCTAAAAACCCGGCACCTCAGTTGGCGCCCAACTCGGGCGGTATCAAGCGGTATCGGTCCAAGCCAGATGTTCGTGTGAAAATTCCAGAGGACGGCCAGCCACTTCAGCGACCCCTGTATGTCGACGTGGTTCCGAAGGTCTTTGCTGCGAGGTTCCCCGCGTCCCGACGGCTACGAAGGACTGCTGCCCTGACTATCGCCCTGTTTTGGACCCAGTGATCCTTGGTAGAGCGAAACGATAGACGAGTCTTCTAGTGACGTCATCGATCTTCAATACTTCAGTTAAGTATAAGTGGAGCGTTTCCTAGTCCTTAGTTTGTTCTTAGTCTTTGGTATCCTTGAGGTACACCTTGTTTGGAACTTGCAAGCGCCAAAACCGAGGGATTCGTGTATTCACGCGAATAGCATAATTTGATAATCCCTTGAAGTTTGAAGCTAGACCAGTGAGCGAAGATGCCTGGTCTTAGCAGACTTGGAAACTTGTTTTGTCTTGGTTGTCGTAAGGACTCCCGATTTGAGGATTCGTGTCCGGTTCCTCTGATTGGGACTCCAACATATGAACTGTACTTAAAGCATGGAGTAGGTCCTATCACGTATAATGAAGTATGGATAAAATACACCCGCAAGGATGGTGTTTAATGGCCCCAATATGGTAGTTTTGACGCAGAAATTTTAGATAACCTCGAGGTCAAACTATTCAAGAAGAAAGCCCGGCCGGCGATGTTTGACTCTTTTCGCTTATGGCGCAACGATTGGGGCTCCAACATATGAACTGTACTTAAAGCATGGAGTAGGTCCTATCACGTATAATGAAGTATGGATAAAATACACCCGCAAGGATGGTGTTTAATGGCCCCAATATGGTAGTTTTGACGCAGAAATTTTAGATAACCTCGAGGTCAAACTATTCAAGAAGAAAGCCCGGCCGGCGATGTTTGACTCTTTTCGCTTATGGCGCAAAGAAGCCCAACAGAAAGAAATAAAATTAGCAAAGAAGAATAAAAGAGGTATGTCAATGGTGCAAGCTGCCATTGCGTACAGGGATAATGAGGAAGAGCAGGAAAGTGAACAAATGCTCAGAAGCAAGAAGTTAGCAGTAGATAAATGCTACCCGATGTTGCCACATGAAGAACAAGGTTCGAAGGGAACACCCGAGAAAGATCCATTAATGTCCCATTTATTGAATTCACCACCCCCATATACATCGAGTATTGTTGGACCCCCGAAGCGTTTTGTTATACCGCGCCCCGGCGCACGAAATGCAGCTCTTGCACAAACACCAGCTCCTCTTCAGCTGGTTCCTACTTCTCCGGCGCAGCCCTCTCAAGGGCCGCCGCCTTTGCCACATACTGCATCTACTTCTTCAACGACTTTGCCTACTGCTCCGACTATTTATCCTGATACTTCTTCTGCCACTGCCTCGACTTCCTCTGCTATTGCCTCGACTTCCTCTTTACATCAGCCTGTACTTTCCGGCACATCTGCCTCTCCGCTAACTTCTCCTTCTGGTCGACAGAGAGTGGCAAGTACTGTCACTGGTCTGTTCTCACCTTTCTTTGGGTCGCCTAAAACGACCCCTAAAACAGGACGTAGACAGTTGCGTAGTCAACTGCCCGATTATGAGGAAAGAGTAGTGCGGAATGAGTTAGCGCGCAAATGGGTTACTGACACTGTTAGATACGATGTTCAGTCTGTTATGGAGGTCTTCCGACAATGGGATGCACCCACTCAGAGATATGTATTCGAGGAAATGTGCGTATACCTTTGCGAAGACTTGGAGACAAATGATCCCAAACGCAAAATGCAGGAATTGTTTCGTATGCGTTTTAAGTTCTATGAAGGCATGATTGTAGGTGCCGACGTTGAAAAAGCAATAGATCTGTTATTATCCTATAGGAGTAAAGGAAATGTCTCTAGATCATTGTACGAAGATGATGTGTCAGGTAGGAAAAAGGCACGACAGTTCCCCATGAGAGAGGTTCCTCCAGTTTGGAGGGAAGGTGATGCGAATGCGCATCCACCCGTTCCACCGCATTTCCAGCGTGTATGGGTACATGTCCCCTGGAAAAGATCTGAAGTTTTAGCACTCAAGCAGACATTACCTGATCCACGTAAAAATCCTGCTGGGTACTATAAGGAATTATCACAGACTGCCAGCTCATGTATAATGAATTTAGCAGATGTAGACATGCTGTTTGGGAACGTCGTTCCGCAGCCTCTATGGAGTAAAATTCGTCATACAGATCATGATCAGGAACTAGGCGACACATGGGCTAATATTACTGCTACAGATGCTAGACAAATTGGTGGTTCTAAACCTGAGCCTTTAGTAGCTGAACTTCCTGGTAGAATTATCACGTACATGAAGACTTTAATGCCTGAATTGCGTGTGAATTGGGATAAGTTGTCTGCATGCAAGCAGAAGAAAGATGAGAATGTGTCTGACTTTTTCACAAGGTTTGAAGAGACTTTCGTCGATCATAGTGGTCAGGATATGGCTACCGAGGGTGGCCAAAGATTGTTTGTAGACAAATTTGTGCATAATTTGCTTCCTGAACTGTGCAATAAATTGAAAGATTCAGAGAGTGCTTGGGCTGTTTCCACGTCAGCACAGATTTTAGCCACAGCCCAGTACTACGAAAATAGGCGCAAAGACGAGCTAGATAAGGCAGACAAAAAGACTAAAGATTTAAAAACTAAGGTTCTTCTCCAGCAAGCCTATCCGCCTCGCACTCCTAGTCAGCCTAATTATCAGCAACCACAGCAGTATTCGAGAAACCCACAAGGGAACGAGTTTTCCCATCAGCGTTTGCCGTACGGCCCGAATCAGTGTGCCTATTGCAAAGAAGAGGGTCATTTCAAAAATAATTGTCCAGCTCTGGCGCGACGCCTAAATGGTGTTTCCGGTGCAAGAGGTAGAGGTATTCAACAGGCTCCTAGGGGTAGGGGCCGTGGAAATGTCCCCAAGAATACCACTTCTTTTCCGCCTCAGAATTCTATGAATAGCTTCGATCAACAGAATAATGCGTCTTCTAGGTCAGCTCAGTACTATGCTGATGACTATTACGCAGAAAACGAGAATGAGAGTAATAATTGCTAGGACTGCCATGGACAAAGAGAGGGAGTTGTCTCAGTTCCAGTAGATCAGAATGGACCTTATGTCGAGGTGATTATATCCGGAGTGTCAGAGCCATTTCTGCTGGATACTGGTGCTACAAAAAGTTCTATTATGCACTCAAAACTTCCTGGCGCACCTTTGTCTGGCGAAATGAATATTTCAGTAGGTTTCTCTGGCGCCCCTGTTAGAAACCCGATCTCTAGTCCTATGCCCCTTTCTGTTGGCCCATGCGAATTAGAAGCACCCCTCATCCTTACAACAGGTTGTGGCGAAAATTTGTTAGGTTTGGATTTGTTAAAAAGATTATATGCTACTTTGTACTGTTCTCCTTCGGGAGTACAACTTACCCTTGGTAAGAAAGTGATTTCTCCAATGTATTTGTCAAAGGAAAATATTCCAATTGAATTGTCATCTCTTCCAGATATACTTTGGGCTACTGGTTCTAATGATGTAGGTCGTTTGGAGATAGCACCGTATGTCATAACATTGAAAGCCAATGTTAGGTTGCCACGTATTCCCCAATACAAGATCTCTAGCGAATGTGAAAATGCGTTGTTCACGATTATTCATGATCTGATCAAGAAAGATGTCATTGAAGAGACAACAGGCAACATTTGTAACAGTCCTATTTTGCCTGTCTTAAAGCGTACTGATCCTTCGCAGCCACCTGTGTACAGGTTTGTGATTGATCTCAGAGAGGTGAATAAGATCGTCGTACCACAATTTCCAGTTGTCCCCGACATTACTGCCTTATTGACAATGGTTCCAGCTTCAGCCACTTGGTTTTCGGAGATTGACCTGAAGAACGCCTTCTTCAGCATCCCGATTGCTGAGGAGAGCAGAGATATTTTTGGCTTCAATTTAGGAGGACGAAGCTTCCGCTTCAAGCGCGCTCCACAAGGCTACTGCGAAAGTCCATCAATATTCAGTCAGGCTCTGAAAACACAACTTGACACAATTGCTCTACCCACTGGTGCAACTCTGATTCAGTATGTAGACGATCTGTTGATCGCTGCAGATACTGAAGAGATTTACAAAGAAACGACATTGTCATTGTTGCGTCATTTATGTGACATGAAGCACAAAGTCTCTCTTTCAAAACTGCAATTTTGTCGACAAGAAGTGACCTACCTAGGTCACATCTTATCGAAGGAGGGAAGGAGACTGACCTCAGAGAGAATACAGGCAATTGCAAGATTGAGTGTCCCAAGGACACAGAGAGAAGTGCGTGCTTTCTTGGGCATTACATCGTACTGTAGGCAATGGATACCGAATTTTTCACTAGTGGCTAAACCTTTGCTGGCACTAACCTGTAACGATACACCCAATCCTATGCCTTGGTCTGAAGATTGTCAAAAGAGTTTTCACGAGTTGCGTGATGCATTGTGTTCGGCTCCTGTGTTGGGCAAACCCGACTACAGTAAGCCTTTTACATTATATGTTCATGAGAGGGAGGGTTGCGCATTATCAGTCTTGACACAATCCTTTGGGGACAAACAGCGCCCATGCGCATATTTCTCAGCGACTCTAGATCCCGTAGCTAAGGCATTACCAAGTTGCTTGAGGGCCACTGCTGCAGCAGCTGTCTGTATTCGACAGACTGCTGGGTTAGTCATGAATAATACTCTGATCGTTATGGTCCCACATGCAGTAGACATTTTACTAAACAGAACAAAAACACAGCATTTAACTAGTGCTCGACTGTCCAGCTATGAGTTGACACTGTTAGCGAGTCACATACACATAAAGAGGTGTGATACACTGAACCCCGCTACGTTATTACCCATTTCGGCAAAGACAGATAAGGCTGAAAAACATGATTGCTGTTTTAGGACAGAAGAAGAGACAAAAGGGAGAGTAGACTTAAAGGACACTCCCCTTCCCGAATGTAATGATAATTTATGGGTTGATGGTTCATGCTTCAAGTTGCCAAATGGTGATACGACTGCAGCATATGCTGTAACAACATTGCACACAATTGTAGAGACTGCACGCATTCCCCACAATTCTGCGCAAGCAGCAGAGTTAATCGCACTTACAAGAGCGTGTGTGTTGGCAACAGGAAAGCGAGTGAATGTGTATACTGATAGCCAATACGCCTTCGGCGTGGCCCACAGTTTTGGAAGATTGTGGCGTGAACGTGGGTTCCTGACGTCACATGGTGCGAAAATACAACATGGTCAATTAGTTAACGAGCTTCTCGAGTCACTGACCTTGCCCCTACAAGTTGCGATCGTGAAGTGCAGTGCACACAGAAAGATTCAAGATGATGTTGGTCGTGGGAATGCATTTGCAGACGAGGTGGCGAAAGAGACTGCAAGGAACACAATGAGTCGGATGTACGTTGTAGGTCCGGCGAGATGGATCACTGACGTGGGTATGTGTGAGGCACTATTGAAAGTGTGAAGTCTATACAATCCGATGCCACTGAGAAAGAGCTGAACGAATGGAGAGAAAGCAAGGGAAGATTGGATGCAAATGGTTGTTGGGTCGAATTGTCAGAACATCAGCGCTGGCTATTACCTGACGCATATGTTCTCGCAGTAGTGACAATGGCCCATGGAATGGCACACATCAGTGTGAAAGGAATCTGTAAACTATTGGCCCCAGTATGGCAGAATAGTGGTATCCCAAAATGCGCGGAGAATTTGGTCAGGAACTGTATGGTGTGTTTGAAGCATAATCCCGGTAGGGGAACCCCAACTCCAGCTGGTCATTTTGCGCCTCCAACGTATCCGTTCGAGGTTTTGCAGCTCGATTTCATCCACATGGAGAGGTGCAACAATCTGAAATATGTGCTTGTCGTTGTTTGCGCCTTCTCCAGGTGGGTGGAAGCCTATCCCCTTAAGGACAACACCGCCTTGTCAACTACCAAAGCCCTTGTCAAGGAATTCTTCCCTAGATTTGGCATGCCTAGAATTGTCTGGAGTGATAACGGAAGAGAATTTGTGGGACAAGTGATGAAGACAGTGTGTGAGTGTCTAGGCATACGCCAAAAATTCCACGCTGCAAATCACCCCCAATCAGCGGGATTAATAGAGTGCTACAACGGCACGTTAAAGTTGAAACTAGCCAAGATCCAAGCCAGCACAGGTCTTAAATGGCCTGACGCCCTGCCTTTAGCACTCCTGTCCACCAGAATCACTGTCCATTCTAGATTAGGACTTAGCCCTTACGAGATAGTATTTGGCCGCCCAGCTAACATCTGGGGTGTGCCAAGGCCTAGGAGGCTAAGCGAAATAGAGCATCCTGTACTGCTTGACTATTTACACGAATTGACAACTAAATTGCATGTTTTACACCAACAGATTCACAGTTCCTCTCCGCCAGCCTCTGATGACCCAGGTCACTCCATTGAACCCGGCACCTGGGTGCTGGTGCAGAATTTTCAGCGCACGGACAACAAACAGCCCAGGTGGACCGGACCGTACCTCGTCCTTCTTTCCACAAGATCAGCCGTTCGGGTGGAAGGAAAGAAGAACTGGATCCACGGGACCCACTGTAAACGGGCCCCTCTGCCTCTTCCATATGACCGGTGGGTCCAGGACGGAATCGCTGACTCTGAGACCGAAGCTGTACCTCGCTTTGCACTCTTCAGCGATGCACGATTGAAAGGAACTGGTACAGAAAAGGAGAGTGATCGTATTTTGCAAGGATTCGTGCCTCCGTCAATGCAGTTGGACACTACAGAACCTGAAACGTTGTTTGAAGACCACACCGTACCTGGGAAACGACGATATAATCTGAGGTCAAGAACAAGAGACTAATAAAAACAAATTAATACAATTCTTCTTTTCCCCCAAGAACTATTTTTGATTTTACAGCTCTCTCGTCCAGGGAACTTGCTCATTTTTGATTTTCGAACCGCCATCCGGTTCTGCTGCTAGGGCCGCGGTTGAAGTCTGGAGAGTGCAGCTGGAGACGTTTAGGTCAACGGTTCTGGTTGGTCTGAGGGAATTACCCCGGACTGAACAGAATGCACTCCCTGGCAGAATCAAACTCCCACCGCGGGCAGCAACTAGAGGATGGAGTTTCCGAGGGTAGAGAGACCTGCTAGACCCACGAACTTTAAAAAACAAATATGCACAGTGATGACCAGAAAAAGATTTCTGATACTATGTATTTTAATGTTGTGTAGCATAACGATGTTCTTGATCGCCTATACCCTATCCACATTTCAAGTCACCTTTGTGAACAACACTCAGCCCACACCTCCTCCTACTGTTCTTACACACTCCTTTCACCCTCTACCTGAACACGAGTCTGCCAGAATTAGAATTTGTAAATAACTCATTCATCCAACTCCTACACCAACACCAATCTATAATGAACACATCGAACTGTTGGATATGCGGACTTATGCCGCACACAACCGATAAGGGCATCCCTTACTTCGTCCTGCCATTCAGTTACTATGGGTCTCTGTGGGCTTTCCAGACAATGTTCCTACTTGCCATAGAACCATATCCCCCGCGTCCCATAGGGAGCAATTCCAGCAACAAGGCACTAGTGGCAGGAATAAGGAATATGAGCAGGGATATTGACACGTCTCGGACAATTCCCAAAGATGAGTTTGCCCCGTACAGTAGATGGAACAGCACTCAGTATGGGATTTCTTTGAGTAAGAGCCAGAAAACACAGAAATCCTCCCCGGTTTGGATAGTACCCCACCGAGGTCACCTATGTCTGCAAGGTATTGGTAGGGATCCCAAAGCACAGTTGGGGAAGAGCGTATGCACGGAAACGTATGTGTTCGCATCCCGAACTTCCCCTCCATTCTTAGCGGCTAAGGGTACATACTTCGTCTGCCATGACAAAGCATACACATGGTTGCCCCCTGACTTCTCGGGCACATGTTTTATCTCGTTTCTGCTGCCACCCACCTACACGGCCGGGGCAGATTACCATCGGACAAGGACAGTTAGGGGTGTCGTGAGTCAAGACGACACTGCGGGTCAAGAGTTTGGGGACTTCGCAAAGGGTTTTCTGCCGTTTTGGGGGCCTATGGTGAACAGCAGGAACATTCGCCAGTTAACGAGGGTAGTCGAATCCGCCGTGACCGAAACGGCCAGTGCCCTTAGTAACTTGACAGCTGAGCTTCAATCGGACCGACTTATGACTCTTCAGAACAGGGTCGCCCTGGATGTCATACTTGCCGACTGTGGTGGTGTATGTAGAGTGATCCAATCCAGTTGCTGCATTTTCATCCCTGATAATGCTCCGACAGTGTACCAGGCCATCTCCAAACTACACAAAATCTCTGATTCCCTTCACGTGGAAAAAGGGGATTGGTCCCTGCTAGGGTGGCTCTGGGAACTGATCTCTGCCTGGGGATGGAAAACTCTGATCTTCATTGGGATGATCTTAGCCATTCTGTTTATGTTCTGCCTGTTTGTGCAGTGCGTTCCTGCAATATGTGGCCTCTGTGCTACTTCATGTGTAAGGAAGCCTGTGTCAAGGGACGAACTGAGCAACAGGATGATGCTACAGCAGCATCTCCATGAATTCATTAATACAGATTTGGACTCAGATTAGCATGAGGTATTGCCTAATATGAGGGCAAAAGGAGGGACTGTGGTTCTGGAATTCTGGGCCCTGCTGTAATACCGGTACAGAGGTCCAACACTCGTGTCACAAAATATCGTCGTACCATGACGAATTTGGTATCGGCAGACCGGTAATGATTAGGACATTATCCCTGTGCATTTGCGTCGTGATTGAGCGATGCCAACACCCTCAAATCATGGTTTCCGTTCTGAACCCTCGGACTCCATTTTGCGAACGGCATCCATCTTATGGCTTGCCCTCATATAAGTCAATTGATTAAGGTCGAGCTTGATCTAAAAAGACACGTCCACCTTAGCTGACTTCCCCATGACCTGGCCAAACTGACTCCACTGCCTCCAGCCAAACCTGTTTGTGCACCTCCTCGCCCAGTGGCCGAATAAGATAGCATCAATGCATAACATGCCATAAACCATTCACTACCTACAGACCATGTTTTCTACACACATACACCTGTCCATGTTCCTTGTTTATGGCCGGTTTTTACGACAAGGAGCTGCCCTGTTTTATTGGGGTTTCATCGATATCGGATTGTAATTCCAGGCTGGGCTGGGTTATCTATCACAAACTGGACACCTAAAATATGGGTTGGCCAACATGACTGTGCGTTTTGCTCTATTGTGTAAATATGTCTATGACCGTATTGTAAACTCAAGAATTCTTGCCTGAAGTGTAATATTGTGTATAAAAGGAGAAGGCTGGTTCTGTAAAAACAAACAGTCTCCTGAGAACTTACGACCCGTGTTGTTGTAATTCTAGGACGCATGTTACTTGGTTGCAACCAATAAAACTCGATCTCTGACTTCACCTAGAAGACTCTTGGTTTCTGTGGTCCGGAACAGGGAGAACTCAGAGGTCTTCGGGTGTTATCCCCTGGCACCACCGGGTTCCTAAAAACCCGGCACCTCACTTCTCCAGGTCTTCACTGGCCATTCCTATTGTAGGGAGTTGCTATTTGATGCCCCCCAGGTCACATCACCAATACAGTAGTTCTCCATCCTCAGTCTGGCTGCTTTCCTGGCTTGGGATGTGCACAACTTCCTGGGTGTGGGGTCTTCATCCTGAACCAGGAAAAACTTTGTCATGTTTGTGAGCTTGTTCGCAAATTGCGACTACATTTGCAATTTGGGAAATCACTAAATAAGATTTCTAAAATACGAAACAACTCATTTGAAAGTCGCAAATTTCCCCCGGCCAACATAAGTACATTCTGGTTTGCAATTACCAAATTGCAATTCGCAGAAAAAACAATTTGGTAATTGCAATTCAGAAGGTGCGTTCAACTGCCACATTGTCCCTGACACCTTAAAATAATGACATTTTTTCTGCAGTCTGAGTATTTCCGTTCCCCAATCCGGTTTCAAACTGTAAAGTCTGTCAAGTTTATCTATTATCTGTAGAGTTTAGGCAAGTGTGTACCTGTGTTAGGCCCTAATGGAGAGGCTTAATGTCCGCCGCAAAATGGTTCATCGTATAGTTGAAAGCAGTGACTTTGGAGCTTATTGTTGTAACTTATTTGAGGATAGCAGCAAGCGTACTCTCTACCATGGTATCAGGTTTACTGGCTCCTGTTGTGGACCCATGCGACAGAGCTTCATCAAAGGATAACTGCATGGCTGTCTTCGTACTCCACATGGATGGTGGATACAGCAAGGACTGTTCTTGTTGTGGATGGGAGATGGTCCCTCTCAGGAGTGGCGGCTGGCATGGATCGGGGATGGCGGGGTGGAATGCAAATTAAATTAAAAAACACTTTACCTTATTGCTGCATCTTTACGTCTCTCCTCTGCATCGGACTAGGACCGTAACAGTAAGCAGGAAGAACCTAAGCTCCCCTGACCAATTACAACGCTGCAATGCAGCGTTGAGATTGGTCTAAGTGCCGCACTCAGATGGGGATGAGGGCCTGTGCATGTTCTACACGAAGGCTGTAATGCAGCATGTGTGGAGAACATGAAAAGTGTGCATGGCTGTTTGACCAGCCCAAGAGGGCCGGCCAAATATTCATGCGCACTTGGTGTGGATAAACCACTCCTCCCCTACCCTGCTCTGAAGGCAGAACAGCCCCACCCGCACCCACCCACAAAGCCGCAGAAACAAATAAAATGATAATAACATTGAGTTATTATCGTTTTATTTTTCCTTTAGTTACAATGCTTAAGATCAGTGGGGCGATGTTCCTCCACCTTAGTGGAGGGGCCGCCACTACCTCTCAGGGCTGTGTGACCCTGGCCCCTAGCTGTCACACCACTGTGTCATTTGACTCGGGTTCCGGTGGCTGCCTGGCGCTGTGGGAAGTGAGGAAGCTATGGCGGCGTGATCTCTCCAGACCGAATATGGACTGTCGTACCAGCCTCTATCCAGCGCCCAGCAGTAGTCCAGTAGCAGACCTCCCTCAACAGGCAGCAATCTCAGCTGGATCCCTATGGGCGCTCAGTCCCCCTCTGTCTCACTTTTGCTCCAGTTCTGATCAGGAATGCCCCTCCAACGATGTTCCATAATTTATATCCCCAGCGGTTCCCAGGGAGCACCTGCCCTTGTCAGGTCACAGTGGTTATCAGCTAATGGAGTGTAAGTGTCTTGGGCAGTCAAGGCGTGTCAGAATGCACTTAGGCTAGGCTCGCCTTGGGTCAAATGTCAGGGTCCACAAGGATGATACTGTTTGGGTTCCGAGGGTTGAAGGGTCATCGATGTTTGTCTATTAGGACTCTCGGCTCAACAACTAAGGCCTGCACTGTTGGAAGGGTCCTAATTGTGGGTGCAGTTTTGTGGCGTCCTCCATGTCATTGCTGGACGTGAGACGGGGCCCGCTAGGTCACGGTGTTTAGCAGTGGATGAAGGTGAAGGGTCTTGGGCTGGCAAGGGGCAGTAGAAAGATGGGCCAAGCATCAGGGTTTGCAAGGATGTCTCTATCAGAGTACAAATAGTCAAGGGGTCCTCGATTCCTCTCCACTAGGCCTCACTGTTCCACCACTCAAAGGTCAGTGTAGACAAATGTGGTCAGACTTTCAGGGCAGTCCACTGGGATGCTCATTACCACCACTACCGCCTCCCCTGATGGGATTCACCTGCTGGTTTGGCACCTGGGATGAAGGAGGCGCGTTTGTTCATGGGCCGGAGGGTGTAGATGCCATGTGTCTCTGTGCTCGTATCTCGATGTGGTGAAGGGGTGAGTCTGATTGCCTTCTCTAAAGCAGGCACGGTGCTCAAAACCCCGTCATGGTTGATGAGGGTGGATGAGCACATACCCCATACCGGCCCTACTACGCACTGCCAAAATCGATCAAGGAGTCAACTGGACAAAATTCTGTCACAGAGCTGCTATATTCTAGGGTGGTAAAGCTACGCCCCTACAAATCAGCCTTGACCCTGCTTCAATAGGAACAGTCCACTGTGAACTGCCAGGCCAGTTCCCCTCTTAACCGAAACACAAGTAATCCAACATTGGGTTCACCCTGACTGGGGCAGTCAGTGTCATTTAGCTTGGTTCCAGCACGACATTGAGCACAGGACGCACAACTGGGCATACCTTTGCCACTTAGGGCGATACATCAAACACACACAAGGTGATGGGAGGAATGCTTGCAATAAGTTTAACCACTGGCAATCGCTAGGGGTAGCACTACAACCGAATGTTCGTTTGCCCACCATGCCATCAAACCTAACCCTGTTCCAATAAGAACCGTCCAGCCGAACTGCCGGCCAGGTCCTGCCTGACCTTAACAGAAGAGCACCAAGATTGGGTTCACCCTTAAAGCGTTACATCAAACACACCTGATTGTTGATCCCCAGTCAGGAAGAAAATGGTCTTGGGTTGTTTGTGTTCCAGTTCAGGAATGGGAACTCTGCTCGCAAAAGAAACTCACGTAGCAGCCAGGAGCAAAGCCAAAATGGGGAAAGCTGAAGAGTGAATAGAGATAGAAACACACACCCTGAACAGATGCAAAGCAGAGAGGGAAGGCGCCTTAAAATTGTTAGCAGAAGGATGTGGACATGTCCCATTAACCACCCTACCACAAAATAGAAGCATATGGAGGTGGTAAGCATACTGGTTGGGGCCCACACCAGGAGGAGAACATAAGACAGACAGCGGGGCAGCCCACCCAGTTCCATTCATCTAAATGCTGATGCAACACATGTATCCACCACACCCACCCGAAAACAGCAGAGAAAATATAAATAACAAACCTAAGCAGCACTGGACACAAGGTGCCAAGAAGCTATGAGGTTAATCTTCATTGAATGAATAGCATGCAGAGATGCTACAAAAGGAGGAATTGAACCACACTTATATCTCAGTGAGTATTGAGAGCCCCCAGAAAAATTTAGATTTCTTCTTCAGGTCAGAGGAAAGATGGAAAAGGACTTTTCCCACCATGTCTAGCACAATAACTGCAAAACCAACAAGTGGGCTAACTAAAGAGGATCTAAAAGCCTACTTTGCAGAACTTAAGTCAGACTTTGCCGAATCACTTCTAGAAGGCTTCATGAAGCTCAGAGAGGATATTGATAAAAACACTCCTTAAGTCAAAGCAGACATCTAGAACATAAATATGAAGCTGGAATTGGCCACGTGTGATGACAATTTAAAGCGTCTTGACATGTCTTTAAGAGGCAATATCTGAAATTGATGACTGAAAGAAAACACTCAAGAAGAGGACATGAGCTGATACTTACCAGAACTATTTCAAGGTGTCCTAAACAGCAGCCTAAACTTCCATATTGGCATAGAGAGGGCACATACAGTTGGTCTCCAAAAGCAAAATGTAGCATCCTAGATATACTGCAAAGAAGTTCTCCAGTTAACCTAACAAAGAGGAAATTAAGCTACAAGCCAAATCACTGAAGGCAATTAACTATTATGACAGCAGTTTCTTTATATCAAGACTTTGTGGCATAAACAGTGCAAATATGACAGATGTGGCTGATTCAATTGTGCAGGTACCTGGGAACTCCACAGTCAGGAGGCATTGAGGATTTTGAAATAGGACACCTATCAACCTATGTTCTTTGCTGTTTCTAGATATTTGTTTATAATGTGGTGCACACGTAAGTGGTTTCTATGACTGCATTCATACACTTATGGATAAACTATATTTTATATCTGGAATTCGTATTGAAAAGGAAGGCAGTTTGTTAGGACATACATTTGTTAAGATGCCACCAAAGGCCTTTGAGTCTGAGGAATTTGTTGTTGTGGGGTTGTACTTATCTGGGCTTCAGTGAGATCATGTGCAAGCCTTTGCTGCCGATTGCAATTGCACGTAATGAATAAAGCTGCCAGAGGTTAACTACTTGCTTTAATTCTAAATTGTTTTTAAATTCAACGTCTCTTTAAAATTGACATTTTACAGTTGGATGTATTTATTCTGTTCTTTTATGGCAATTTGCCAAAATAAAGATAATGAAAACGCTTTACTAGGAAAGCCAACCTACAGGGCTGAAATACGGTTAGAGATACATCAATACTACAAAAAGAATGTGTGTCATGATACACCCACCACAAACACACTAGGGTGTCTTCACAGCAACCCTGATGGGGACACATTAGCACTGAGGGCAATAAAGGCCAG
The DNA here is from genome assembly GCF_964263255.1 of Lissotriton vulgaris. Taxonomy (NCBI): domain Eukaryota; kingdom Metazoa; phylum Chordata; class Amphibia; order Caudata; family Salamandridae; genus Lissotriton; species Lissotriton vulgaris. Next base: position 1,315,258,832 of record NC_141689.1, read on the forward strand.
ACCACAGAGAGCAGCAGTAAGACCGAGGCCGTAAAAGGATAGCTGGACACATAGGATGAACAGGTCTGAAGTATCACTATTTGGGGAGAGGAGTTGGCCTAACTGCTAGGGTGGTCGACCTCGAATCTGGGGAATGGGTTCGAGTCTCGGGCAATGACGCTGAACATCCTGTGATTCTGGGCAAATCACTTAATCTCCCCGTGCCTAACAAAAATGAATGTATCATCATGTTATGCAACTGATGCTATGTAAAGCGCTCTGATACTCGATTCAAGTCAAGTTTGCGCTATATAAAACTCTAAAAAGAAATTGAAAAAATTTAAATAGACCTTTTTATGAGATGGGTGAAAAAAAGACAAACGTCTAGGACACTACACATACAGCAGGCTAGGAAATGTATTGCCCAGCTAAAACAGCTTGATGGTAGTAGGGTGACAGGCGAAAGAGGAAAGGATTATGTTCTTATTTTACTGTATAGACACTTTTATGCCAAAGAGTCAGGAACTATGGGGGCACAGAGAGATTTCCTGGAGAACCTCACAATGTTCACCTTACCCGTAGAGTTGGATAATTCAATTGAGCCACAGGGAGTTTTTTTTTTTTTTTTTTTGGTGCAAGACTTTTATTTCACATTGTCACAGAGTTAATATACACTCACTTCGCCTACAACCTGATGAGGGCGGCACTGCTTTTGTTGGTGTCATTGATCATATCTCTGTACATACACGGCCCATCAGCCGACAACCGTAGGTCCGGCGGCGTGTCAATGCTTCGACTTTCAAGTGTGCAATTAGACAATGTGTTACGCTGGTACAGTGACGCTTATGGTCTTACATTTTGTTCATTAAAGTTGCAACATCCGTAACCTAGAGGAACACTTCAACACAACCCCTAAAAAACATAAAGCACTGCATCACAGCATTCTCCCCCCTCCATCACTTCATCGAGTAATCCCCCTTTCTAACATTCGGTCAGTGTCAATTCAGCTCTGTCTGCGGTTCCCGGTCCGCCTCGATCGTTACCAGGTATTGTCTGAAGGGCGCCCAATAGTCTCTGGGGCGCGAGCCCGCTGGCAGCTCCTCCTCGTATGTGGCTAGTGTGTCACAGCAATACGCCAAGTCCTCCAACCAGCTTTTCACCCTAGGTTTCAGTTTACTGCTCCAATGCAATGATACTCTCCTTTTCGCCATGAGCAGGGCAATCACGCACAGTCTCCGCCTCTGCGCTTTTAGCTGCGGCACCAGCCCTAGCAGACATACCTTGGCCGTGCATGGCAGCGTCGCCCCCAGCATGTCGTTGATGGCCTGTATCACCTGTACCCAATACTGTGCTACCAAGTTACAGTGCCATGCTAAGTGCATAAAGTCAGCATTGTCCTGCCCACACCTTACCCAGTTGGAGTCATCCCTCAAGCCGTACCTGTGCAACCTGTGAGGTGTGTGATACACTTGATGCAAGTATTTATAGTGAAGGAGTCTTAGATTGCCATTTGGTGTCAGCATTCCCGTCAGTACACAGGATGTCTCCCACTCCACGTCCGTGAGGTTATCCTCTAGCGCAGCGCACCATCTTTCCCGGGCCCGTGCAGTGGTACCCCCAATGTGTGTCTGCGCGCTGCTGTAGAGTCTAGAAACCAAGTGTGAGGGAGAGGTAAGAACCAGTTGCAGAGGGGCTAGTGTCTGTGGCTCGTCCGGGAATGTCGGGTAATACTCCTTCACCGCCCTTTGTAGTCTATAGTAGTTGAAGCTAAAGAGCAATGTCGGATTTTTAATGTAGCTCAGCTCGTGTAGCGTTACGAACTTCCCGTCCTTGTATAGATCGCCCCATCTATCTATGCCAGCTTGTTTTAGCAGGTCCATACCGACTTGCTCTTGAGTTACAGATATGGCTGGATGGTGAGCTAGTGGGAGTGCGGGTGCGTAAAGTGGCGTGCTGCGCGCTGTCCTGCCTAGTAATCTCCATGCTTCAATTGTGGCATTTACCGGGTTGATATCATGTGCATGTAATCGTGGTCTGCTGTGGGGCAGAATACTTGTCAGCGGGATTGGATCTGCGTCACCCTTTTCCACCGCCACGTGTGTTAGGAAGGGTATCTCATGGAACCAGTAGTGCGCGAATTGCGCCTGGGCGCAGAGATAATAAAGGTAAATATCTGGAACCTTAAACCCACCTTGAGCGTATGGCAGTGTCATTGTTTGTAAATCTATCCTGGCCTGTTTACCCGCCCATATTAATGACAGCATGAGTGATTTTATATTACGGAACACCTCTGCGGGGGTTTTAATAGGTATGTTGTTGAACAGATACAGAAATTTAGGTAGCAGCACCATTTTCACTATAGCGAGTCTATCAGCCAAGGACAGCGGCAGCCCAACCCATCTTTTAATTTTATCTTCCAGCGAGGATATGGCTCTCCCGTAATTAGTGCGGATAACCAATTCCGGGTCCCTGTGGAACCATACTCCTAGATATCTAGTTGGCTCGTCCTGCCACTCCAGAGGATAGTCCAGTGCGGTAGGCTTGGTACCGTCAGTTAGCGCCAGCACTAGGGATTTGGACCAATTAATTTGCAGCCCTGAGTATTGGCCATATTTAATATATTCCCGCAGTAGCGGGTTGAGATGTTGTTCAGGGTTTTTTACATATAGGACCATGTCATCAGCGTATAAAGATATGTGTATGGGTCGCGTTGGGAGCTGAATGGCCGAATGATGATAATGCTGTCTGATCTTACACGCCAATGGCTCGAGTACAAGGGCAAATAACATTGGCGAGAGCGGACACCCCTGTCTGGTGCCGTGTTCAATGGTAATTGGGTCAGAGAGGTGTTTATTGATCCGAATTCGCGCTGTGAGATTCGTGTATAGCATGGTAATCCAGCCTGTAAACAGTGGCGGGAAACCCATTCGTATCAGTACTGCGTGGAGGAAAGGCCAGTCAATGGTATCAAAAGCTTTGGCTGCATCCAGTAGGACCGCCACCGCCTTTATGTCCGGGGCCAGGTAGTGCGCCAGTGCAAACAAGGTTCGGGTATTATGCGTGGTTGATCTGTCCGGGATGAACCCAGACTGGTCAGGCCTAATCAACAGCGGCATGAGTGGTTTCAGTCTGTCCGCCAGTATGCTCGCTAGTATTTTGGTGTCCACATTTATTAGCGAGAGAGGGCGATAAGAGTCGCATTTTTCCTCATCCTTTCCAGGCTTCAACACGGCAATTAGGAGCGCCTCTCTCATCGATGCCGGTAGTGTCTGCGCTTCGTGTGAGGCTTCATAGAGCCTCACTAGATGGGGCGCGAGGATGTCCGCGTATGCTTTGTAAAATTCGATCACAAAACAGTCCTGCCCCGGGGCTTTGCCATTGGGGAGTCGTCAAATGGTGTTTACAACCTCCTGTGTTGTGATAGGGCGCGCCAAGTATTCCCTGCGTCCGTCAGCCAACCACGCTATTTCTACGTCCGCCATATAGGCCAGCAGGTCCTCTTGCGGTATGACTGGTCGTGCCCCATATAGTGCCCCATATGTGCCCATGAACTCTCCCATGATATTCTGTATGTTGTGTGTGCGTTCGCCAGTCGTAGTTTGTATTACCTCAACGTGCTGAGGTGCCCTGCCCTTACAGATTTTCTCAGCCAGTGCCCTGCCAGGTCTACCCCCCTCACCATACCTCCTGGCAGTCGTCCGTTTGAAGATATATTTCAGTTCATCTGCAGCAAATTTGTGGTGTTCTGACAAGAGGGCCCTGATATCTCCCAACAGAGCAGCATCCCCCGTTTGCGTGTATCGCCGTTCCAGCGCTTGTATTGCCTCCTCCCGCCTCTGTAATTGGTGTCGTATGTCCCTCAGTATGCCAGAAGTTGTGCTTATGCATACACCTCGGATAGTCGCTTTGAATGCTTCCCACAGGAGGCAAGGGTCCTCCGTTGTAGGTGAGTTTAGATCAAAATAGTCTGTGATCGCTTTCAGGACTGTGTCAGCATACAATGGATCTCTCAGGGCTTGTGCGTTAAATCTCCATACATATGGCGGCGGGACATAGTGAGGGATTTGTAGCTTTAAGAGCACAGGGCTATGGTCCGATAGTGTTCTGGGGAGGTGCTTGACGTCTCTCACCCATGTTAATGTGTCCTGTGTGCCTAGCCAGAAGTCCAACCTGGACCAGCTGCTATTAGCCGCATTAATGTGAGTCGCCATGTGCTCCCCAGGGTGTGCTATCCTCCACACGTCAACCAGGCGCAAGTCAGTCATCACTTCTAGTAGCATCGCCCTCGCCTTTACATGTGGTTCCAGGGTATGCAGTGTTCTGTCAAGCCCATCTTTAAGCGTGACATTGAAGTCTCCCCCCCACAGTACATTGTCTGCAGTAACATCAGCTAGCGTGTGCCACAAGTTTTTGTAGAAGGTGGAGTCATCTATATTCGGGCCATATACATTTACTAATGCAATCTGCTGTTGTCTCACCTTTCCCACCACCACCACGTATCTGCCCTCCGTGTCTTTGCGTGTGTCCGTGATCTGAAAGTGGGTCCCCTTCTTTATCAGAATACTAACGCCCCTTGAAAAGGTTGAATAGTTGGAGATAGTGATCGACTCTGCCCACCTACTCCCCAGCTTCGACGTGTTATTGGGCGCCATGTGTGTTTCTTGTAGGAAGGCCACATCCACATTATTTCTATCTAAGTACGCAAACATGTGTCGTATCTTTTTTGGGTTCCCTAGGCCTCGTATGTTCCACGTGATAAAGTTCAGCGTACTAGGACGTGCCATTTCTGAGTGTCTGGCTACTGAGTCTGTTCGTTAGCGCCTAGTAGAGCGTCCGATATGTGGTTTTGCAGCTCCGGGCTGCGTGTGTGCCATAGTCCACAGACAGGGAGTGTAGTCATAACAACATCATTACAAGCAATGGATGAAGTCGCAATGCCTCTCAGACACAGTGCATATATTTGAACATTCCCCAACTTCCCTTTCCTCCCCCTCCCACTTCAGCACCCAAACTTTGCCAAAGCCATCCCCATATAAACTTCAAAACAATCTCGGAACTTGAGTTGGGGTACACCCGCATGGGGGTGTCGCCAAGAGCACACGTCTCCATCCACATAGTGGATGTGGACGGGTGCGGAATTCAGTTGCATATGTAACAGAGTTTGTCCCTTACCATCCCACCTTGTGACACTTTTAGATGAGCTAGCACCACCTCCAGTAACGGTCTAACTATGTTCTGGATAGTGTTAGGCAGTGCGCTCCACTGCACCCACGGTGTCCCACCAGCGGAGGGTCCTACTCAGTACAGGAGTGCAGCGGTGTGGGCCCAGCAGTTCAAAGGCTATGCATCCCGAGTATTGCTAGCCACATGTTACGTACAGCCATCCTGCATCTTGTAGCGTAATATCTACTCACTGTTCAACATTCCTGCTGGCACTCATCGCGACCAAGGGAGATCGCCGTCCACTTGTTGCAGCACAAAACAATCCGCTGCACACCATGCGCAGCCAGTTAAAACTCAACATCCAACTCGCTCGCGGTAGCCCGCCATTAAGGCCATCAGTCGTTGTCGCTCATTCCGTCTCCCCTTTCCCGCTCTTTGCGGCGTTTGCCTAGCTTCTTTACATACTCTTGTGCGGCTTGCACCGTCGGGAGGATTACCGGTTTGCCCTCTGTAAGAATTTTGAGTTTCGCGGGGTAGAGCATTGCATACCCGACTCCCATGTCCCGGAGTTTCTGTTTGACTGAGGCAAATTCCTTCCGCGCCATTTGCACCGCCATGGTGTGGTCAGGGTAGAACTCCAGGGTATTTCCCTGATACGTGACTGTGCCTTTTTCTCGTGCGAGTCTGAGTATGGTGTCTCTGTCTCGGTAGTTGAGGATGCGGGCAATGATCATCCTGAGAGTGGCCCCCGGCTTCGGGGTGGGCGCGAAGGAGCGGTGTGCGCGCTCGATCAGGAAGACCTCTGAGAAGCTCCCCGCACCAAATATGTCTTTCAGCATTGCCTCCACGTACGACTCCATCTTGCCAGTGTTGGTCGTCTCCGGCAGGCCCGAAATGCGCATGTTATTGCGGCGAGACCTGGCTTCTTGATCTTCCACCTTCGCTTTCAGGGTTTCCAGTGTCTTTTCCATGGTTCCGCACGTTTTCGATGTGTCCCTGGAGAGATCCTCGACCGTTGAGATCCGTTGTTCAGCTTCCACCAGTCGTTCCTCGTGGTTCTCCAGTTTCGCCGTCATAGCGTCCACCCTCAGGACGACAGCGTCCATCTTGGTGTTCATCTCCTGCAGGCTCTGCTGGATGGCACGTAGTACCGATTCCATGTTGGCACCGCCTTCCAGTTCTTGATCCCCTTCCGCGTCTGTGGCGGGCGCGGTTTTTTGCGTTTGTTTCCTGGTTTCAAAGGGTAGTTTTGATTGATTTTTATCCGGCTTCCCCATGCCGCTGGAAGCCACAGTTGGACTACTGATGCGCTGCGCTGGACTGGCTGTGGCCGGGGGCACTACTGTTGTTCGTTTACGCCTTGGTGGAATGCCTTGCGCCCCTACCGTCACAGGTTTATTCATTGGGCCACTCACTATTCATGCTGCCACCAGAAGTCGTGCCTGCGAGTGTCGCGGTAGCCTGGCATCACACGCAATGTTTGCTCATGGACACCCTGTCGCGTCGGGCCGGGGTCTGTCGCGCCGTTTCTGTGTCGTCTGTATCGCCCTTACTGGTGGAAGTGGTGATGGGCAGCCTTGCGAGGTGCTGTTCCGCGTAGATCCCAACTCGCATTGAAGGGCTGAGCGTCAGGGCTGCCTCCCTGCGTTGCCGCCTCGCCGCCTTCCCGGTAGTGTGCACCGTTGGGATGCAGCCGTTGCGCAGTGTGTGTACTGTAGCGCTCGCCTCTCAATGGCGTATGTTGGCGCTCCAGGAGGAGTCTCCCATCATCCGTCTCCCCTCCAGCCGTCCCCTCTCAGCCGTCTTTCACACACATGAGCCGCTGCCAGTCTCTCGGGCACTTACTCGGGGCCACAGCGGGCTCGCAGCGCTGTTCGCGGGTCCTCCGCTTGTGCGTGTCACCGCGGCCGCCATTTTGCTGTTCGTGGAACGCATCCCCTCCGCCGGTCCGGCACCGTTTGTTGGGGGCATTAAAGGCTTCGGCCCAGGCAGCGCGGTGTCTCCGCTTCAGCAGAGTGGTGGTATCGCCGCACACAGTGCGTTGTTAGGGGCCGCTAGCTCTTGCACGACTCGGTGCACTGAGTCGCGGTCGCCGCCATCTTGGATCGCCGTTTTCTCCCTTTGGTTCCCTGCCACAGCGCTGCAGTTTTCGGCGTCTTATCACCACCACCTTCCGATTTCCATATCTCCGTTCGTGGCAGGTGAAGATGCAGTTTTGGGGGTATTGGGACCGTTTTTCCCGCACCCGTCCGGCGGAGCTGACTTACACGCCAGCCATTCCGCAGTGCGCTCTCTAGCGCCCCCCCCCCCCCCCCCCCCCCCCCCCCCGAGCCACAGGGAGTTCAGTTGGCTATTTGAGCTGGAGCTTAATGAGGGTAACACTAGCTATGAATGACTGAATAGTTAATGGCCAACTACCAAGGACCGTGAACTAGGATCAGAGCCATTGGCTTCCTATCCAAGAGGTTTGCTCTTCACAAAAAAAAACAGGAAGGACTTCCCTTTACAGCCTCTCTTGTCATCAAACTACTGGTCATTAAAATGTGAACCTCTTCGGAGGTGAGGGGATTGATATATAGGGAAGTAGAACACAAAATCAGTTTATTCATTGATGATGTTCTTCTTTCCCTTACTGAACTAGACACTTTCACTCAGGTAACCATGCAAAGCTAGCTAAATTCGAGGTAGCCTCAGGTCTCAAAAGCAATAGGGAAAAGCCATAGGTTCTGGACATATACATGTCCTTGGACCGATTGTCTGCATTGAGAACCTTTTACCCTCATCAATGGGCCAAGTAATCACTTAAATATTGATCCAACTCGGCAGGCTTAGTGGAGACCTGGTACACTGCAAATCGGTACTTGCATAAAATCCAACTATTAGCAGATTTGGCAACATAGCAGCCACTTTATCTCGTGGCTGAGTCAAATTAACATGATTATAATGACTATTATCCTATGGCTACTTTTTATTTTCCACTCCCGATGACCACTCCTGGTGATGAAATAAAATCCTACAAAAAAGTATATAGAGGTTTACATTGTGAGACATAAGAGCACAATAACCAGAAAGATTCTTATGTCACCAAACATAAAACGGTGGGGGCCTGGTGTCCATGAAAATATGTATATATATATGTATTTGTTATTGCTGCAACACAAGGGGCCTCCTGCCCGAAGTCAAAACAGCAGCAGTGTGCGTCCAGGCAAGCCAGGCCGCATCTAGGGTAAAAGAAGACAATGTGCTTCAAACAAATTTTAATTCATGCAATCCATAGAATCAGCCACCAGGACAACCAACGGTACAGCCAACGTGTTTCGGCCTACCTGCCGCCTTGCTCACGGGTGAAAAGCATTTCACTATGTGGGTTTTTAAACTTGAAAATCGACAAAAGTAAGAGAACAGGGCAGATTGCAGTATGGCAATTAACAAAGTTGGTTATTTACCCAGTAATCAAACATCTAGTGAACAGACTGCTCAGCTCTTGTGAGCAATTTTTGAAGTCAGTGGAGGGTACCAGATGTCTGGTCAGCCGTTTGTATGCCATTATTGAGGCGGAGGGACCCTAACACAAATAGCCCTTTCAAAAGAAGTGAGGAAAGATACTAAACAGGGACATCTCAGAAACTGATTGGAAAGATCATTGGAGGGATATATCGAAGAGCTACAAAAATATTACACACAGAACGACATCATATACATTTATGTTTCTCTGACATCCAATTCAAGACTGGCTCAACAGGATACAGGGGAACAGAGATAAAAGGTGCCGGAATTAAAGTACACGGGCGGGGACGTCATTACATTTCTCAGGGTAGTACATAGCCATTCAAACATTTTGGAAAGAAATTCTTAGTCTTATTGTGGGAGCGCTTAGTTGGAAGAATTACAAAAGTGGACCCGGGAATGACCCTTCTGGGTCTAGGCACTGGGATGCAGGAAAAAAATCCCCAAGGATTCTATTTGTTGTACCATATGCTGGTGGTAGCCAGATAATTTTCTGAAGCTTACTGGAAAAGACCTGACAGACCCTCAATGACACAATGGATACATAATCTTTGGCAGATCCTATTCCTTGAGATTACCAATGACCTGCATCAGCAAAGAAAGCAAATTGTAAAACTGTGGCAACCTTTCATCCAGAGTTTAGTGGAACAGAGCCAACTGATAGACTTCCAAACGAGACAGAGGACTGACTCCAATAGTATGAACTGTAGGAGATGGGTGCTGAAGATCCATAGGCAAGGAGGTAACAAGAAGCAGTAGAAAAATAACCTCACATTACGTTGTGAAAGATGTTGCTGGCATTGCACACCCCCAGGGGAGGAGGGAGGAAGTATGTGACATCGTTCAAAGGCATTACGCAAGGCCCACATTGGAGGTGATACATACGTGTCTGTCTTTATGGAGATGGCTGGGGAGAGAAGCATAGATACCTCAGGATACACAGGACACCTTTTGGTGTCATCTGCTGATGAAATATCAAGCTTTTTGAATGTAATACAAAATTCTAATAAAATACTGAACAAAAACAGCACATAGCAAGAAGCATAAACTACAGTTTATCATTTAGAATGGCTCCTCAAAGGTTTATGTGCAAGCACGCTTTACAGCATATACTTTCTATAAAGAAATGTCAAAGCTAAACGTCAGCATCTAGAGCTCCCTTTGCACATGCCGATGACAAAAAAGTCAACCAAAGCTGGCACAGGCGTTTCAGGATAACAACAAAAGATGGTAGCTAGCCTCTAGCTTATAACTGTGTCATGATATTTGGAAAGTAGCGTAGGTTGCTTATTTGAGAACAACAAGGATAAGAAAGTGAGGACGGAAATGTAAACTTTCTCCATGCTGCCATACCTACCCTTACAGATTTCCTTCAAAGTCAGGGCACGGTTTACTATGTCTAAAACGCATAATATGCACTGTAGACTGATGCCACCAATACAACATTATCACTGCAAAGATGTGCCACAATTGATGGCTTGATCCAAGGTAGTTTAATTGACCTGTAAGAAAAAAGGAGAAAAACGTGTAACTCCTTCTGTGAGTATTACTCCAAAAATGCTTTAAAGTGGCTTCAGTCCGCATGTTCTACAAATTATCAACAGTTAATATCACAGTACTCTCTCTATTACTAAACAAAATGAAAACATCAAGGTAAAAGCAAAGCTTGGCAGATAAATGGCTGCAGGTTTTCTACTTCTCTCTCTGCATTTCTGGTCGTCATACTTCGAATCACTGTTCTTTAACCATACATTTCTATTGTTGACATTCATCATTCCAATAAAATGCAACATCATTTAAACATAGCATTAACATTCTCGTATCGTGGTTTTAAAAAATATGACCAAGTTCACAGAGCTATAACTCTTTAGATATACGGACTGTGCAGAACATCCCACATGGCACACACAGGTAGTCTCAACTTAGTCTTAGCTAATACAATCATCAGACAGGTCTTCCAAATTCACTTAGTTGGTGAAATGATTGACATGGATCGTGCATTTTTTTTAACCATTTTTTTTTATTGATTTAGAGAGGTATTGTATTATATATATATGTATCATTCCAAATTGCGATCGCAATTGGGCTCAGTGGTATGTATGAAAGAAAAACTGCCTTGCAAAATAAGGAATCGCAAAATTTGCGATTCCCTACTTTGCGATTGCATTTAAGGAATCGCAAATTGCCATTCCTTAAACGCAATGTAAGAAGCACAGAAAAAGTAAAATTTGGCCTTAAGGAATCGCAAATTACCACCAACTTGAAGTTGGTGGTAATTTGCGATTTCTCTGAAAAATGCACTTTTTTGCATTTTTCAAAGTGCCATGTGGTGCACATACATGCCCTTAGGGCATGTATGTGTGACACGTGCACACATGCACATTTCTGGGGTGCAACAGGGTATCCTTTTGACACCCTGGCACCCTTGAAATTACAGTCTCAATTTGCGATTCTCTAAATGAGAATCGCAAATTGAGAATGTCTTCCCATTCATTCCTATGGGCCTCTAGGCCCATAGGAATGAATGGGGAGGTATTCCTTAATTGTGAATCACAATTTGCAATTCACAATTAAGGAATTTGTAGTATTCGCAAAACCTTTCAAACAACGTCAGCTGCACTAACAAATCATTCAAACAAGATGGACCTGCAGGTGCACCAACTAAATACACATGCGGTGTACACCGATGGGATCGATAAAAAATTGAAAAATCATTTGTAAAGCGCACTAATTACCTGCGAGGGTCTCAAGGCGCTAGGGGGTGGGGAATGCTGCTACTGCTCGAAAAGCCAGGTCTTGAGGAGTCTTCTGAAGGTCAGCAGGTCTTCGGTCTGCCGTAGGTGGGTGGGGAGGGTGTCCAGGTCTTGGTGGCGAGGTGGGATAACGATCTGCTGCCGGCTGTCGCTCTTCAGATGCATGGGACTGTGGCGAGGGCGAGGTCTGCGGAGCGGAGCTGGCGGGTGGGGGTGTAGAGGCTGAGTCGTCTGATGAGGTACGCTGGTCCGGTGTTGTGGAGTGCCTTGTGTGTGTGGGTGAGGAGCTTGAAGGTTATCCGCTTGTTGATGGGGAGCCAGTGCAGGTCTCTCAGGTGGGGTGTGATGTGGCTGCAGCGAGGGATGTCGAGGATCAGGCGTGCAGATGCGTTCTGGATGCGTTGAAGTCGTTTCAGGAGTTTGGTCGAGGCTCGTGCGTAGAGGGCGTTTTTCGTAGTCCAACCTGCTGCTGACTAGGGCCTGGGTGACCGTTCTTCTCGTTTCGGTGGGGATCCACTTGTAGATCTTGCGGAGCATGCTGAGGGTGTTGAAGCAGGAGGAAGAGACGGCGTTGACCTGCTTAGTCATGGAGGGTGGAGTTGAGGATGACCCCATAGGTTGCGTGCGTGGTCGGTTGGTCTTGGAGCTGTTCCCAGTGCGGTCGGCCACTAGGAGTCTTCCCAGGTCGAAGGGGAGTATCCGAGGATGAGGACCTCCATCTTGTCAGAGTTCAGCTTCAGACGGCTGTTCCTCATCCATTCGGCGACGGCCTTCATTACTTCGTGGAGGTTGGTTTTGGTGGTGTTGGGGTCCTTGGTGAGGGAGAGGATCAGCTGGGTGTCATCAGCGTAAGAGAAGATGTTGAGGTCGTGCAATCGGGCGCCGTGGGCGAGCGGTGCCATGTAGATGTTAAACAACGTTGGGCTGAGGGATGAGCCCTGGGGTACGCCGCAGATGATCTTGGTGGCTTCGGAGCGGAATGGGGGTACGCGGACGCTCTGTGTTCTGCCAGAGAGGAAGGAGGTGTCCAGTCCAGGGCCTTCTCTTGGATCCCGGCGTCGTGGAGGCATTTGCGGTGGCAGACCACGTGGAAGGCGGCTGACAGGTCCAGGAGGATGAGGGTCGCGGTTTCTCCGTTGTCTAGCAGGGTCCTGATGTCATCGGTGGCGGCGATTAGGGCAGTATCGATGCTGTGGTGGCTGCGGAACCCGGACTGGGATGGGTCCAGGATGCTGTTCTCCTCGAGGTAGCAGGTCAGTTGTTTGTTGACGGTCTTCTCAATGACCTTCGCTGGGAACGGGAGCAGGGAGATGGGCTGGAAGTTCTTGAGGTCCTTGGGGTCTGCCTTGGGTTTCTTGAGTAAGGCATTGATCTAGGCTCTCCGGGAAGGTTGCTGTATCGAAGGAGATGTTGATGGCTTTCCAGTGATGGAGTGCTATGGCGGTGCTCGCTTAGTTGAAGATGTGGTGTGTGCATGGGTCTGACGGGGATCCGGAGTGGATGATGTTCATGATCTAGATGGTGTAGTCGTTAATGTTGGTCCAGGAGAACAGGCGGTTGGTGCGGGTGGTGGTCGTGGGGACGGAGGTCTCAGTGGTTGTCGGGGTGGTTGTGGCGTTGAAGCTGTTGTGGATGTCTGTGGTGGATGTCTGCGATCCTGCGATGGAGGAAGACGGCCAGCGAGTCGCACAGGTTTTGCGAAGGTGGGATGTCGTTGGTGTTGGAGCAGGGGTTGGAGAGTTCCTTCACAATGTTGAAGAGCTCTTTGCTGTTGAGTGCGTTGTTGGTCTTTGAAGGAGGCCCTTTTAGCAGTTCTGATGAGGCGATGGTGTCTGCGGGTGGCGTTCATGTGTGCTGTGTAGCTGTCCGGTGTTCGTTCACGGAGCCAGTTCTTCTACAGCTTTCGGCAAGTTTGCTTGAAATCCTGGAGGTCTTCAGTGAACCAGCTGGCTTTCCTGCTAGTGTGGCTGTTGGAGGGTTTCTTGAGCGGGGCGAGGGTGTTGGCGCAGTCGTTGATCCACTGTCTGAGGTTGTGGGTGGTGGTGTCAGGGTCGGTGGGTGTGCTCTGGGAGAGGGTGGTTGTTAGCTGGTCTTCGGTGACTTTGCTCCAGCAGCAGCGAGGCATCTGTTGGGTGCGGTGGTGCGCGCGGGTTTCCGGAAGGTGAAGTAGATGTAGTGATGGTCGGTCCAGGGGAGTTCGGTGGTGTGGTTGAAGGAGACGTGGGGGCTCGCTGAGAAGATGGGGTCAAGCGTGTGGCCGGCGGTGTGGGTGGGAGTTGTGACGAGTTGTCTGAGTCCGAGGTTGGCGATCAGGGTGGTGGAGTTGGTGTTGTTGTTCTCGAGGTGGAAGTTCAGGTCCCCTAGGATGATGTAGTCCGTGGAGGCGAGGGCGTGTGTGCTGACGAAGTCGGCAATGGAGTCGCTGAACTGTGATCAGGGTCCAGGGGGCCTGTAGACGAGGGTTCCTCTGAGGGTGGTGTTGGGATTGGTGTGGATCTGGAAGTGCAGGTGTTTCGCGGTGCTCAGGGTGTCGTCGGTGTCTTATAAAAAAAAGCCCAATCCCAAACTCAACTGGTGCAATCAGTGTGCTGCTGCTCCCCTATAATTGACTCCTTATCATCTCTGCCTCAATTTCTCTCAGCTGTCCTAACGGAAATAAAGAAGCCCTCGGTGACCGAGTCATCAGACCCCTCACCTCAGGGTCCAAGCCCGGCACAGGGCCCATCTCACCCCCAAAAGTCCAAACCCTCGTACCTCACGGAGATAGGAGACGCCAAATCACTCCTTATTGAACCATCCAAAAATCATAATTCACATCAGCTGTCGAAAAGGGAAAAGAAAAGTCAACTAAAAAGCTAGTACAAACAAGAAATTGACACTACAACTTCAAATATGAGTATTCCCTCTATGAGCGACACAGTGCTTCCAGGAAATGCCCCCTCAACATTATTTTTGAAAGGAGAACAGACAAGCCCGCAATTAACATCGAATCAGTTGCCCCCACACACAGAACCTCCACATCAGACCAGTCTGCAGTCAGGGCTACCTCAGGCTATGGGACACCCCTTGCAACCATCAATACAAGCAAAACCCGGCCCTAAACAACCACTAACTAAGCACCCAACATTGGAAGCAAGGCAACAGAGTCCTGCATCTTCCCAGATTTCAGCACAAGAAGTTAGTTTCTCTCGTCTTCTTACCGTCGAGGACAACAAATCATGCACACAGAGTATAGCCACAGAACCTACAAAAACTTTTCAAATCATTACCAGACCTAAGCCACCTACAATCAAGAGACATAATCGCTATTGAATTCATTCCATCTACCGGATCTAATACGGGTGAAGCTACGCCAGTAACATGGGTACCCCGGTAGCCCAGGATCCGGTCCTGAAAAAAACTGACCAATTTAAATCCTGGGGTATTACAACAATAGTACCAAGTGCTCCTCGCTACCCCTCAATACTGGAAAACAATCAGGCCGTACTTCCAGCTCCTCCTTAGTCCCCTTTTCAGTACTGAGGTCCGCAAGAGGCAGCTCACCAACAGTAATCCCAGAGCCCGCAACCGACCAGCGAAACTTCAACTGAACAGATTGGTTATGGCTGCCGGGGGGGTTCTATCCAGAAACCGGACCGATTGAACCACGATTAATTATGGTCTAACAATATGCTCCTGGAACATCAAAGGATTTGGGCAGGAAAACCAATCTGAAGCCTTCCTGGATTTTTTTTGTTTTTCAAATTTATTTTTATTGATTCAGGAAAGCAAACACAAAAAAAAAAGGAAGAAACAATCAACAAAGCGACAAAAGCAATAGACCCAACGGGTAGACTCCAGGATCGCCATTAGCACAGTACACAATGCTAGAGGGCGTAATGACCGCCAAGTCAGTGTCCATTCGCCTAAGTGGCTCACATCAGTCCTCCTTCAGTTGCAGAAGAGCAAAGCCTAGCCGCCACTGAGGTGCGTCCCCGCATCGGAGTCTTCCATAGCCCATTAATCAGCTACGTGTCGCGTAAACAGCAACTTTAACCGTCCCCCCCCCAACCCCGCCCCCCCACCCCCCACCCCCCGTGGTGGCAGCTCACCTCATTCATACCGGGAAGTATACCACTCCACTATCAGATCTGGAACAAGTGTAGTGCTCGCAAGCCCGACGGGCATACTGCCGATGGGAGACCCCGGGACAAGAACCTGACTAGGGGTCCCCACGTAAACATGAAGTTCTTGAAATTGCCCAGAAAGATGTCGGAAACCCTCTCCAAACTCAATAGTCGCCACAACCGCGCATGCCACAGCGACGTCGCCGGCGCCGTAGGCTTCTTCCATCCCGCCGCCAGTGTCAATTTAGCCGCACCCAGGCACAGCCATATAATCCGCTTGTCGGCTCTAGTCTGATGCGCCAGCATCGGATCACGAAGCCCCAATAGAACATAGTCCACGGTCTCCGGGATCGGATACCCAATCACCTCCTTAATGTGAGCCAGTATCTCTGTCCAGAAAGGCCTGATGGTCGGGCAATCCCACCATATATGGCGGAAATCTCCCAGCTGGCCACATCCTCTCCAGCATCTGTCGGAGGTCGATGGGAAAATGCGGTGCAGCTTGGATGGATAGAGATACCAGTCATACATAAGTTTCAAATGAGCTTCCCGAAGTCCAATCGAGTGGTTGTGGGTTTTGATGTCCCTCCACAACCCAGTCCATTCAGCTTCCGAAATATCCCTCCCAAGACAGGTCTCCCAATGCTCCTTATAGCGGGGCCTAGGGAATATTACTGTGTCCATGAGTAGTCTATATATGAAGGATATTGTCCCCTTCATACAGGAGGTGCGAGCAATGAACGCCTCGAAAGCCGTCAGTTGTCTCGTGGCCGCTTCTCTCACCCCAGGCGAGGTTGCCCAGTGTAGAAGTTGGTTATGATGGAACCGTTCGGTGGGAGGTACCCCATAGTCCCTCATGCAATTGTGAAATGTAAGTGGATCTGCCCCATGGAACAGGTGGGTAAGCGCCCTGCAGCCCCCCTCACTCCACTGTGCGAACGGGCCATCGCGTACCGCCGGTGGGAAGGACGGGTTCCTATGTATAGGGGTGAATGGAGATGGGAAGGTGGTCCAACGGTCATCCCCAGCCAACGTGTCCCAGATTTTCAGGACCGTACCCGTAGGAGTGCATATATAGGCATTCTTGGGTCGATCTGCCTTCGGTTTCCAGGCCAGATCCCATATGGATCTCCCAGCCACACTACGCTCCATATGTAGCCAGTGCTTTTCTGACATGCGTTGAGACCATTCCACAAGCACTCTCAATTGCGCCGCCTTGTAATATAAATGCATGTCTGGGAACCCCACTCCCCCCTCCCCCCGCGGCCGGCGAAGTACTGCAAACGGGAGACGAGCCCGGCCCCCCTGCCACACAAATTTCAGCATGAGTGTCTTCAAGCGCCGGAAGAAGTCTAGGGGCACCGTTATGGGAAGGGCCTGGAAGAGATACAAAAATTTGGGCAGCAGCACCATCTTAAGCGCATGAATGCGTCCGAGCCAAGAGATGAATTTCGGTTTCCATTTCTCCAGGTCCCCCCGGATCGCCGCGAAGGTAGGTGGGAAGTTAGCTGCAAACAACCCATCCAAGGTGGGGGTCAAGTGAACCCCCAAGTACAGCAAGGAGGCGGAGGACCACGAAAGGGGCGTAAGAGGACGCACCTGTTCCACCACTGCTGGCGACAATGTCAAGTTCAGGATGTACGACTTGGCCATATTAACCTTAAATCCCGCCACCTTCTCATAGTCAGAGAGAACCCCGTGGACATGGGGCAGCGAGCGGACCGGGTCTCCCAATGATAAGAGAACATCATCCGCGAACAGGGAGATCTTGTGCTGTTCTCCAGTGAAGGGAATGCCCACAATCTCTTCCCTTTCCCGAATGGCTAGCGCCAGCGGCTCTATACTAAGCGCGAAGAGCAGTGGAGACAGCGGACACCCCTGCCGCGTACCGCGGGTATGGGGGAAGCAGGCAGACCTATGTCCGTTAACCAGCACTCTAGAGGTAGGCCGGTCATAATTAGCTCGAAGCATTCGTACAAAGCGGGGGGAGAACCCGAAGGCCTCCAGCGTCAAGTTTAGAAATCCCCAGTCGACACGATCAAATGCCTTCTCCGCATCTAGGCCCACCAATACAGCAGGCAAACGGAACCGTTCCGCCTTTTCGATCAGATGCACCACGCGTCGCAGATTGTCATGCGTCTGTCGCTCTTTGATAAATCCGGACTGGTCCGGATGGATGACAGACGGCATCAGGTCTCGTAGCCGCTTTGCAAGAATCCCTGAGTAAAGCTTGGCGTCTAAGTTGAGGAGCGCAATCGGGCGGTAGGAAGAACATTGAGTGGGGTCTTTCCCAGGCTTGGGAAGGATGGTAACCAAAGCTTCTGCCATCGATCCTGAGGTCCGCCCCTCCGTAGCCATGGAATTGAACAGGGTGACTAGGAACTCGCAGAGCTCTCCCGCGAATGTTTTATAGAATGAGGCCGTGTACCCGTCCGGCCCGGGGGCCTTGTGGAGCTTAAGGGCTGTTATGGCGTCAAGCACTTCCTCCCTCGTGACAGGTGCCGAGAGTAGCTCATTCCACTCCCTTGAGACTTGGGGTATAGGAAGGCCCGCCAGGAAGGCGGACTGAGCCGCCCGGTCCAAATCCTCCCCCCCATATAGGGCAGCGTAGAAGCGGCCAAATATGGCAGCCTTGTCCTCATCCTTGTGTTGGTCCTTTCCTGCCTCATCCTTGATCCCTCCAATATACTCCCGCTCCCGTTTGTCCCGAAGTTGCCTCGCCAGATGCCTCCCCACCTTGTTTCCCATCGAGTAGGAAGTCCTCCGCAGCCGTAGTAACGTAAATTCCGCTCTATTATTGTAATGAGCCCGGAGTTTCCCCCGCACCGCTGTCAAGGGTCGCAGGGTCACTCGAGACGGATTGGCCTTATGCGCCTGTTCCAGTGCAGCTAATTCGGACTCAAGAGCCTCACGCTCCTTCCTCCTCTGTTTATTCAGATCGGCATTGAGAGCGATGCAGGTGCCTCGCAACGAGGCCTTACATGCGTCCCAAGTGTTGTATACTGAAGTATCCGCAGACGGGTTGAGTTCTAGAAACTCCCGAATGGCGCCTCTTAACTTTTTACATGACACGTCATCCCGGGTCAGTGCCTCGGGAAAGTACCATTTCCTCCACCCGTCCCCCCCCATCGACCACTGCAGCCCAAGCACCACTAAGCTGTGGTCCGACACCGAGAGTGGAAAAATACTGGACACCTGGACATCCCCCCGTAAGGCCTGACTGATGAAGATGTGATCAAGTCGGGAATAGGACAAATGGACATGGGAAAAGTAGGTGTAGTCCCTGGAGTGGGGGTACAGGAAGCGCCAACCGTCAATCAGCCCTAAGTCCTCCACCCGCCTCTGAGTTTCAGCAGTAAAGACTCCCGTCCCCGCCCTTTGCGTGCTTGAGCTATCCAGGACCTTGTCCCACACCATGTTGAAGTCCCCCAGCAAAAACAATTGGCCTTCCACAAACTCCCCCATCTTATCCAGCAGAGACTGCAGAAAGCTATTCTGTGAGGCATTAGGTCCATACATCACCACAAACGTGCACACTCGGCCATAGAGCGACCCTTTTACCATCAGCCACCTGCCCTCTTTATCCCCCCGCACCCCCTCAGGTTGAAAGTGGAGGGACGCACGAAACAGTAAGGCAACCCCCCTGTGCTTAGTGGATGCAGATGCCCTGTATATGAGTGGGAAGTGCCTATGACGGAGCCTGAGTTCATCCCTCCTCGCTAGATGAGTTTCCTGCAGCCCCACCACATCCAGGTGGTGGTCAGTCAGGTATTTCCACACCTTCTGCCGCTTCTGCGGGGAGTTAAGCCCCTTCACGTTCCAGGTGCCTATGCTAATAGTCATAAGAAACCAACGTACATCTCATAGCCGTGTCACACGCCAGCAAAGAGGCCGGCGGCATCACCTCCCGCCCATCCACCTGGCCCTCACCCGCGTCCACCCACCACCTGCGCCCTACATCTTTCCATCTACCTTCCCCCCATCGTGAACTGCTAGACGGGCAGAATTCCCAGAAACTAGGGAGCAGAAGGGAGTCGTGTGCTACGCACCCATCCCCATACACCTCAACCCACACACACATCCAATAGCCGCCACCACCGGCCCCCCATCCCCCACCCAGACCCCCAAGCCCCCAACAGACCCTCCCAACCCCCCCAAAAACAAGGAACAACAAAATACAACGCAAGGCACTGAACCTGAACCTCGCAGTCTGCAATTCCAGCTCCAGCAGGTCGTGGTTCGAAAGTCCCCCACTGGACTGGAATCGGGGCAGGGGTGTCAACCTGGTGACCCCCAGGTCCAAGGTCCGGGGTGTCTTCACCAAAAGTACCATTATACCCCGGGGACCTCAGGCCAAGAGCCCCCCCGACGCCGCTCCATGAATTCGGGGTCACGCTGCTCCAGAGCTCATCTGGGAATCCGCCAATGTGGCGGAGGCCACCGATGCCACCGCGGCCCCTCTCTCCTGCTCACGAGTCGCCGGGTCGGGTCGCCGCCGCTCCGGGGAGGGGCCCACCCTGTGCCAGGAGGAAGAGCGGCGCCGCCTCCGGAATGGCGAGCCCCGGGCCTCCTGTGAAGATTCCGAGTCCTCGATGCCCAGAAGATCCTTTGCCTCTCGCAAGGAGTTGATCTGTCTCAGTCTGTTCTCCCACCGAAAGATGATCCGGAAAGGGTGACCCCAGGAGTAGGATATCCCGCGCTCCCGGAGGAAGGCGGTCACCGGCCGGAAGTCCCTACGTTTCTGCAAGGTGGTCGCCGCCAAGTCCTGGTAAAGCTGGGGGCGATGGCCCCTAAATTGCAACGAGGCGATAGTTCTAGCCTTCCTCAATATCTGTTCTTTCACCTGAAAGTCATGCACACAGACGAGGATGTCCGGCGGCGGGCCCCCTCCTCTCCTAGGTAGCCCCACTCTGTGCACCCTGTCCATCTGGATGTCGCGCTCCTCCTCTTCCCCCAAGATCTGGAGAAACAAGGCCTGGACATACCCACGCAGATCCCCCGCCTCACCGTCCCACGGCACCGCTTTGATACGAATGTTGTTACGCCTGGAGCGGTTCTCCAAGTCCTCCGCGTGGGTCTGCAGATCCAAATTCTGCTCTGTGAGGCGTATAATGTCCTGTTGGAGCTGGTGCACATCACTGGCCACGCTAAGGTCATGGTCCTCCAGTGTCGCCACTCTCTCGCCCAGCCCGTCCACGTCCCTCCGCACCTCCCTGAGATCCGAGGCCAGCTGTGTCCGAAGTTCGGAGATGTCCTCCTTTATGGTAGCGAAGAGCTCCTTCATAAATGCTTTAGTCGCTGGTGCCTCGTCGTCCGACTGTTTCGAGGACCCGCTGGCTCCCGGCGATGCCGGCTGCTGCGACGACTTGGCGGCTGCATCCTTCGCCCCTTTCGTCCCCTTGCGCTGTGAAGTAGACATGGCTGTGAGTCGCCTCCGCCCTCCCACCTCTAGGTATCAGGTAGTCGCTGCCGGGGGGGGGGATTCGACAGGATCCCAGAGTGATGGCCCGCCGCACAGGACTCCCCGTCAGCAGTGTCGCCTCACGCCTCCCAGAGCGTCCGCTACTTCACCAGCGCCCCGAGCGCCGGGATCCCCCTCCAGTCCGGAGAGTGGGCGTCCGAGGCAAGGGCCTCACCTCGATGGCGGTGCTTCAGCCGTGAGCACGTGGAAGGCCTCCGGAACCGCTCTCTCCAATAGCCGGGCCTAGGTGCCCTCAGGGTGCTCCGCTCCTCAAAATCTGCGCCTGCGGGCAGCGCCCACTCCACTCTCCCCAGGTGCCCACTCTCAGCCGTGGGGCGCAGTCGCGCCGATGGGCCCGCCGCCGGAAGGTACCGCAAAGTGCAGCACTAGACCACTCCACAGTATCCACCAGCAGTGCCACCGATCCGATGGTGTCCAAGGCTCCGCCACTACCTGGTCCGGCCACCAGGCCGAGTGGACCTCCGCTCGGCGGCAGGCGCGTGCAGGACCACGCGATGTCTCTCCAGCCACAGACACTCCCCAAGTCCAATGTTCGTAGGCCCCAGCGTGGCGTGCGTTCCCACGCGGAGATCCGTCCGTGCCACCTCGCTGCTGCTTTCGCCCTCCCTCGCTGGAAGGCACTCAGTTCACTGCCCCTGAGAAGTGGGTTTCACCTGCTCCTTCCTTCCTCCGTCGGGCCGTAGCGCTCCGAACCGCTCCGAGGGCCAGGGCCCGCCCCACGCCTCACTGCCGGCTCTCCAATCAGCCCCGGGCGGCGGACACCCACCAGCGCGTCCCGCCAGCGCTCCCCTCGGCGCCGCGCTGATCACTCCTCCACCGGCGCGCCCAGCGCCCCCACCTCACACGCACAGCCGATGAGGCCGGCTCCGGCGCTGCTCCAGGGCTCGGGTCTGCTCCGCCTCCTCCGGCCTCCAGTTCACGCGAGGCCGCCGCCTCGCAGGCCGCAGCTCGGATCGCCTCTGGCGGCTCCCGCCGATCACTCTCCGCAGCGGTGATGACACCGGAGCACACCGCCAGCATTCGGCAGCCTCCGCCGAACAAACTGTGCAGGCAGGACGCCTCGGGACCCCGCTGTTAGCAGCTATGCAGGATCGGCGTCGGAGAGGCTCGAGAAAGCGTGCTTCCTGGATTTTTTAAACAAATACGACAGACACCCTCCTTTTACAGGAAACATGGGCAGGAGAAAGTATCCCAATAGTGGTCTTCCTGGAGTTTATGACACCCGCCACCAGGCAGTTCAAGTTCGGCAGACCATGTGGCGGTCTCTCGATTTAAGTATCAACAAAACTATCCAAATGTATTAAACAGATTAAATTTGAGGAGCATTGGCTCTCTGGAATAACTCTGGGAAGTTCACATACGGATCCTCAGCTGCTCACCCTCAACGGCTATATCTCTCCCTGCACCACCAAGAAAAACCCCAAAATGGACAGCTTGATCAACCCCATCTGTGACTTAATCAGCAAGGATGGCAGCACACCAAGCATCATCTCAGGCAATTTTAATACAAATCTCTACTGCAATCTTGCAGATGACACAGGACCGGACCCACAAAGAGTCCCTCCACACTTTACATCCCAGTCAATTCCTGTTGGAAATAAATCTTCGACACTGGGCGAATATGTGGCAATGCAGTTCAGCAGCTTAGGATTTACCTTATTTAATGGGCGCCTTCCCACCGACATCCCGTCCGCATGGACCCAGTCAGAAGGAAGATCCTTCTCGTTTTTGGACTTCACTCTAGGGAGTAGAGAAATACTGCCCTGGATCAAGAGTTGTCAAATCGCACCACAAAGAGAGAATGACCACTGGGCACAAATGCTAACATTATCCACCAGCATTCCACACCATCAAGAACTTGCCCATACTCACTCAGGCAGCCACACAGAGGATCTAAAGTGGATTAAGTGGTCAGACTCCACGGCCCCTTCCCAGATGGAAAAAATCAGAGCCCTATTACATCAATCTCTAGAGCTAAATACTCATGTCATTAGTGGCTGGACCTTTCTTACAAACCTCCTTCTCAATGAACTGCTAATCAGGAGGGGCCCGAGAAACCAAATCTCTCAATTCTACATCTCAAAAGACACAAGGAAAGTAAGAACTGAGAGGAACCGAGCACTTCGTCTATCAAGAAAGAACCCCAGCAATAAAATCAATTTCAATAACTATAAGCAAGCCCAAGCAGCTTTTAGAATCTCTACACGAAAGGAAAAACGTGCAGCCTTGGATCAATTCTGGCTGAAGCTCATCTATGAAAGTAGCAATCCTAACCCGAAGCAATTCTGGTCTCTTGTAAATAGGAGCAAACTAAGTATAAGTGGGTACGGCAGTGCAAATATCAGTGAAGCCGTTTGGAGTACGTATTTATCTCTTCACTTTGGGGACACTAATATAAACAAAGCTTGCACCAATTCCTACAGCCCTGTTAACCGTAAGATCTCCCCCCCGGGACGGGAGTGCCGGAGGCGAGCTCGCCCTGTAAAAATTCCATTTGAAGATCCAACACACAAGGAATCAGCGAAAAGGAACGATACCTCACTAGAGCCCACTGTGACTCCTGATGTCTTAAAAACCAAGATCTCGTGCTTCATAACAAAAGCCAGAGCTGAAGGAGCCCCCGGCCCGAATGGCCTTCCTCAGTCCATGTTCAAATCCGATGTCAGCCTATGGTCAGAATACCTGACCCTCCCTGTTTCTCTATTGCAGTCTAAACAACATGGCCCCAGAGTACTGGTGAGGTGCAATCATTCACCCAATCTACAAAAGCGGGAAGAGAAATTAGCCCAAAAATTACCTAATGGTTGCACTTCTCGACGTGGAGTCTAAGTACTATGCAAACATTCTATTGGAGGAGCTACAGGCCTCCCTTTAATCAGATAGGCTTTGTGGCTAACACCGGTACTACAACCAATCTGTTAACGCTAACAGTCCTGATAGAGAAAGCGACAGTCCAACAATTCCAGCAGCACTCTTGCTTTGTAGACTTCAAAGCGGCCTTCGACCGTGTGCCCAGGGGTCTGTTATGGCAGAAACTAAAATCGTGGGGCATACCCCAGCCTCTTCTTCAAGCAATAATCCAACTCCACACGGAAACATGGATAAGAATCAAGCTGGGTGAAGGCTCCCACTTCTCCAGGAAGATTCAAACCGAAACTGGCGTCAAACAAGGTTGTGTATTGGCCACACTTCTTTTTAATTTGTTTATATCTGACCGTTTCCTAGTACTCGACAGTGTAAACTGCCATCCTCCTCAATTAGACGGGACCCGCATCACCAATTTGCTTTACGCCGATGATTTGGTGTTGTTAAGCCACACAAAAGTGGGTCTCCAGAGGCTACTGGATGAACAACTACCTTACAGGACAAGAAACCATCTAGAGCTTAACCTGTCAAAAACCAAAACTATATCTTTTGGGAAGCAAAAAAGGTCACTTCAACAAAACAAAGCAAGAATCAACCCCCAGTTATAAATACTTTTTGCATCTTTCTCGACACAAGAGGCACTTTTATCAAGCATTAAGAAGCATTGAAAAATAAAGCCCTGTCGTTAGAAAAGGCCGCTGCAAAATTAGCAAAACGGCTACTAGGTCCCAGCCTAACTCCCATGCTGAAAGTAATGAAGGCTAAGATAATCAACTCCTTGACGTATGGGCACGAGATCACCAAGGGCACAACCAGTACATTACTAAACAAGTTAAGAACTAACATTTTTAAAAGAGCCTTTCGGTTGTCAAGATCTACCTCGCCAGCCCAAGTGGGACTCGAACTGGGACTTCAAGATCATCATGGGGTGGAGGCAGGCGCATTTATTAAACAATGCACAGACTGCGCCGTGCCCGGAAGGGTTCCTTGGAGGCCCGACTATGGCAGGAAATACAGAAAAATCAGACCTGCCATAAGCATCAACAACTCCGGGATCGCAGTTTACAGCTACTGGGTGTAAAAGACCTCTGGGAAACAAAGCCCTTTCACCCGGTGTTATAGACCGCCATTAAAAAAAACGTTAGATTGTGGTCCTTTCACTCGGTCAGGGCAATACTGTCAAAGAGGAGACACGCTTGGGCTGTAATCGCTAATTTTAAAGTGGATGTTCAGCCGCTCTACCTATCAAGCACATACGTACTTTATTGGAAACATACGTTTTTAGCCCTGAGGATGGGTGACTGGCCCTTTCTGAAGAACCTTCCCGAATAGCGCCGGCCAGGTAGTAGCACTGAATGCAGGTTGTGTGGCTATCATTCTGAAACAATGGAACACATCGTCTGTGCATGCTCTGCATTGCTCATGGCCAGACGGTCACTGCTGCGAGGCCAATGTATCAGGTTGGGAGTTCGATCTTACCGCCAAGCAATAATTGCCGCTCTTAACCCTGACAACATCAAGCTAAACATTGGGCTTACGAAATTCGTCCACAAAGCATCAAAACTATTGGAAGCCACAACCACATCCAAATCCAAATCCTCTTCATCGTAGCATGGCGGTTGAGTTAACAGACTCAATAATCAAACCAGAGACTACAAGAAATCCGGAGCGATGTCCCTCATCAGAACATCAGAACATTATTAGCCCATAATGGTCCCCCTAACTTTAAGTAATTTTAAATCCACAGATTTTAAGATTTATCACTGTCATTTTTATCGTTCGATTTAGTCATGTTTTAAATTGTAAATGGTTTTTTAAACCAATCAATAAAGAGTGTATTACTTAATGTGTGCAAAGATAGCGGAAGCTCACTCCATGTTTTCGCTGGCAGTAATTAAAAAGGATTAGCAGCCTCCCACTCTTTTCAATCTAAATGTAGGCAACTTAAAAAGCCTAGCCTTCTTGCGTATGAAATAAGACACACCATTTTACATCCTGCAGGTGTAAGGACTATTCCTGCACAGGAGCTTTGAAAGATCTACGGCATGATGCATTATTTAGGTTTGTGGTCACAAAGTTTATAATTTCCAAAGTTATGGGCTTTACGACCCTACAACTAAAAGTCCTAATGTACCACAGGATACTGGGAGACAGAAAAGTAATTCCGAATTACTACGTGCATTATGGCCTCCTTAAAATTCAGAAGGAGGACACAGAGGTGTGAAAGGGACTGCCCCTCTTTATGAATATTTGCAACGACAGTTGTGTCCTTACACCGTTGATTACATACTGTCACTTCAAAAGAAGAGGCAGTGGATTTGCAAAGTGGAAGCAGTCAGTGAGGGACAGCTTTCACTTGTGAGCATGGGCGAGGACATTGGTGGGCGGGGAATACAGTGGGAAGGGCTCTTTGAATCATGATGTTTTTATTTCTTTATTGCAGCCCCATTGCCACATAGGACATGGATTCCAATCAAGAAAATGGCATTTGCCAATGTGAATTCTGTGATGGAGGTCTTCTGTATCATGCGTGCTTATATCCCACCAATCACAACAGGCCACTGATCCCTGCCCTTTTAATAATAATGATGCAGAGGTTTGTGAATTTTAAAACCAACCAGCCACTTTGCAGTATGAAGGCTTTCAGATTACCTGCACTGCTAAGGGAATTAGCCAATATTGCGGTGCAGCCAACCTGTTGTAAATGAGGCCTCTAGTTTCTTTTTAAACACCCTTTCTATAACCTACTTTATCTTGGTATTTGTTCTTGTGCAAAATTTGGTTCTCCAATCTTTTGATAATCCAGCCTTTCGGTAAAAAATGGACTGCTAGGTTAATTAAAGCTTAGGCAGCACTCATGCTCCTCTCTTCTCAGAAAACCAGTGCTGACTTTAAACTCTACATTGATAACTTGATTAAAGGGTGGTGAGGAGAGTTATCTGCACTGAGCTCCAATACTCCAGGACATCGAGGGGAGTCTCATGCAAAACTGAGCATTTGCTTAGACTGAAGCTTCCATTGAACCATTTAGTGGTCATGGTTTCTCTCAGTTGTTAGCTTTCCACTGTGGAACAGTAGAGGATTCCATGCCTCTCTTGGCAGTTCTGCCTGGACTGTTCCTATTGGATCAGGATCAAAGCTTAGTTGCATACGGCTGGGTCTAATTTGAAGTGACATTGCAGGCAAAAAAAAGATTTACTGGGATGCGGCTCGAGTAATTACCAGAGGGTGAGATTAATTCAATCATCCCACCTATCACTTTTTTGTATACTTCTGTGCGACAACCTAAGTGAAACAGGTATGCGGAGACGTAGGTTCCGTGCTCACATTGCATTGGAACTCGGCTGCACCTGACTGGCAAGCCCCAACGACGGTGAAACAGTTGTTGAATTGTTGGTATTTCAGGTCAGAGAGGACTTGGTTGGCCGTTTGGGCGAACTGTTTCTATTGAAGCAGGAAAAATACGGAGTTGAATTTGGCTCGGTCTAATCCGAAGTGGCATTGCAGAAAGAAAAGATGGAGCGGGATGCAGCCCAGAGTAATTAACAGTGGCTGAAATTAATTCAAGAATCCCACCTATCACTTTTTTGTATACTTTAGTGCGACACCCTAAATGCAAAGGATATGCCTAGACGTAGGTTTCATGCTCACTTTGCCACTGCAACCAGGCTGCACCAGACTGGTGAAGCACAGCTAGGGAGAAAACAGTCTTGGGTTGCTTGTGTTCTGGTTCAGATAGCACCTGGCTTGAAATTTGCCTATTGGAGCAGGATCCAAGCTGATTTATATATGACTGGGGCTAATCTGAGGTGGTATTGTTTTGAAATGTAAATGTTATGCATTCACTCTACCAGTGTATTGCTCTATGTAAAGTTAGCATTTGCTGCACGATTTTGTGTTCAGCCGCCATTTTGAGTCATGATCGAAGCTAATTTCTGTCTCACTCTGTCTGACTCAGCAGAAAGCAGCTGCAATTAGTGTGGTTCAATGATTAGAGCGGCAGACCCTGATGCAGAGGTCTGGCCCGGGACCAGGGTTCAATTCCCCGCCTCGGCGGGTCTTGGGCTCAAAATTCCACGGACCTGATAATTCTCGCCTCGGTGCCTATTCCAATCATGGAGTCCCACTCTGCAACTCTGGGCAATAGCTTGCTTAATCTCCACAACGGCCCCCACAACGCTAAGGATGCCTGGCCTCCACCTTGGGGGTGCCCAGGAGTGGACGCCTCACAGGGAAAGCCAGGATGGGTTCCACAGCGGTATTCGTACAAGCGCCTTGAGACCCTTGCGAGTGAGTAGTGCGCTATACAAGTATCAATTTACATTTACAAGTATCAATTTTGTATTTCTCCAAGTTTGAGTTTTGCTGTACTAATGAATAGACTGTTTTTGCAGTCACATACCTTTCGCATTAGATAAGCCTGCTCCCACCCTTAGAGAGGCGGGGACAGGCAGAGAAACCTTGACGCTGAGATAGCATGTACCCGGTCCTGGGATCGCAACTCATCTTTGTGTGTCTTCTTTGTTCACCAGCTACCAACTGGAAAATTCCAGTCTGGGCGTGTCTTTCGTGATTCTGAAAATGTATAATATACGTTGTCCTGGGAGTAGAAGTCAGTCCCTCTGCAGCAATCCAAGGAGACTGGTCAGACCAACTACACTAGAGTGTATTACTAATAAAATACTTTGGTTTGTATTCTCTACTGTCTGACCGACTCTTCATTTGTTAGGAAGGCTGAGAGGTGGTCATGAGTGACCCCGGTGGCCCTAATATAGAATAGAATAGAAGCCATTTGTAAAGCGCCTGGTTACTAATCAGGTCACTTCCTTCAGTCGGTGCCGGAACAGGGACTCCATCGGATGGCCCATCCGGGGTGAGGAGGTCGGGGCCATGTCGGGTTGGACGGGCGGACCGGGAATCCATGCACGAGAAAGTCTTGTACTCGCAGCTGCCCAGTCTGTCTGACCGAGCAGTGCCTCAGCCAGTGGTCATCCCAACTGGGTTCCTGAACGGCAAAACCCTTGGATTTGACAGTTTGGTCTGAAGAGTCGGCAGTTGAGAATACCTTCGTTTGACCTGTGTGCACCAGGTGAGTTTGCTTTGGTTCCTTGTGGATAAGGTGACATTTTGAGTTGTATTTGGTACGGTCTGAGGCCCGTCTTTGGACAAGCACTTTCCTTTATTTGAGTTCTTTGTGAACATGGTACCACTTTGGTTTGCATTTGATGAGGTCTGAGGACCAATTTTGGTAAAGATATTTTCAAATATCTGCTCGACATAAATAGTGAATTTGTTTTCTTGAAAAGGTTGTGTCTCAGCAAAGTGCTTTGTTTGGGCTGTTGTTATGCTGATGCTCGATTGGAAGAAAATCAGACAAAGCCTCCAGAAGGCACTCCAAATGTTGACATGTATGTGAAACATGGCCTTGGACCCATTATGTTTAGTATGTTATGGCACAAATATACGAGGGACAACGCCAAGTTGCAGTGGCTGTTGACTGGCCCTTCTGATGAACAGAAAATTAGTTTTGATTACAGTGTGAAAAGTCTTATGTTGCCTGAGAAGAAACTAATACATTTGTGGAAGAATTGATAGATGCTCGACCTCCACCTCCATGAGCCCCGCAGAAAATATATCCCGCTATCCCACAGCCTCAGTCATCTGTTTCTTCTGTCTCTGCTGTCTCTGTTTCTTCTACTATTAATCAACATATTCTGGCCACAGCGCCTCCTGCCCTTTCTTTGGCTTCACCTTCTGCGGCTACTATAACTGCCAGACTCCCTGCTACGCCTATTGTTTCAGCATCTCTCTCGCCAGTCCTCACACCTATGACACAGTCACTAGCGACATTGGTGCCTACTACTTCTATTACTACTCCTTCCCTGTTCCCCATTCCCTGACATTACTGAGTAGCGGAATGCCTGTATGCGTAATAGGGGAGCGAGACTGGGCGACTGCTAGGGAGCGACAAGGGGGGGGGGGGTTGTGGTAGGGGGATATTGATACAATCTAATGTGGGAAAAGGGTGGTAGCCAATCAGGCTGCTCAGTGTGCTCGTTACCCAATTTTCAGTGTGAAAGATGTGTGGACTGTGATGAGAGATTATGAGTTGTTTGTGCAGGAGCATGCCTTTAAGCACGTCAGCTACTTTGATTAGACTGTGGGAACAGTGTTTCAATGATGTAGCACCCCAGATTATTTAAGATATTAGGGACCATGTATATGCCACTGATATGGCACCTAGCAAGGTTTTCAATAATGTCACAACGCTGGTTGCTTATCGAGGCAGGCTGCTGGAGAAGAGCCCGAAGACAGTGTCCCATTCTAGATGAGGGAAGTCCACCCTATATATCACCCTGAAATACCAGAGCTGCGGGATCAGCATAACATTTGTACTATACCCCGGGTAGAGGCCTAGTTCCAGGAACAATGGGTTTATACTCCATGGAAAAGGAGTGAGGATTTGTCCCTCAAGACACAGCTACCTGAACCTAGGAAGAATCTTACTGCATTTTATAAGGAATTAACTGAGGCCGCTTCATCGACATTGATGACGCTTGGGGATATTGAAATGTTCTTTGGTTTATTGGTGCCCGTTGATATTTGGAGGAAGGTGCACACACAGAACCATGTTGCGGAATTGGGTGGTACCTGGGAACAGATTAAAGCATGGAACCAGGAAAGGAACCCTGGTGAGAAGCCTAAGGTCAAGTACTAGCCTTGCCTGGCCTGGCCGAATTATCACCTATATGCACTCTCTGATTCCACTGAGATGGGTAGATTGGGACAAGTTAACGGCATGTCGTCAGAAGAAAGATGAAAGTGTTTCTGATTTTTTCACTCGATTTGAAGGTGTGTGATGGGATTTTAGCAGACAGGACTTGTCGGTGGAGGGAGATGCCCGATTGTTTGTTAACAAATTTGTTACGAACCTGCTTCCTGAGATCCCGACTCAGTTGCAGGCCTCGGAGAGCACTTGGACTACCTCCTCCCCTTCTGTAATATTGAGCACAGTATTATAAACACAGGGAAAATGAAGAGAAGGTGGGGAAAAAGCACAAAGAATTGAAGACAAAAGTGTTGTTGCAACAGGTTCTCGAGGGAATGGTAGAGAACGTGGTGGTCCTGACCGACAGATTCCACGTGCTAGCAGGAACACCACACCTGTAGGACCGAATCAGTGTGCATACTGTAAAGAGGAGGGACACTGGCGCAGCGATTGACCTGTGCTTTGCAAAAGATGGAGGGGACGAGGGTCTCGTGGACGGGGTCACGGAGACGGTGGCCAAGCTAGGGTTCATGCAGCTAGGACATCAAAGGGTCACACTGACCAGAACTACTTAGATGACCCTAGGGGCAAACAGTACTACCACGATGACTATGACGTGGATGAGGTGACGGGGATGTCTCTCAGCTAGGACAGCCAGGGACAGGGTGAGGGACCAGCTCAGATACCTGTAGATCAGCGTGGCCCTTATCTTACTGCAGATTTGCATGGCTCAGCTAACAAATTTTTGGTGGATACAGGTGCTATGAATATCTCTATTTTCCGTTCACTGGTTCCCGGGGCAGCTCCTTCTGGCCATAATAATGTTTCAGTAGGATTTTCTGGTGTATCGGTTGTAAGACCCTTTCCCAAACCTCTCACATTGACTATAGGTCCTTTTACTGTGGATTCAACATTTTTGTTGACATCTAATTGCAGAGAGAATTTGATGGGCTTAGATTTATTAGAGATGTTGCATGTGACCATTTATTGTTCTCCGGAAGGTGTTTACATGACAACGGAGGAACAGTGCACCAAAGGAGAAATCAGGTTAGTAGGGATGGACTGTGCAGAATAGGATGCACCTTGCCTGGGGTACCAACAGTAGTTTAGGGAGCGACCCCTGACCCTCCTGGTAGGTCGCTCCCCCTCTGCACAGCTCCGCCTGTGTGCCCCTGCCCCAGCTGCCGCTGCTGAGGTCTCGCTCGTAAGTGTGCTCATCCTCCGTTTTGGTGCCCCATTTTTTTGCTTCTGTGCCACAATTTTTTTCCCCCTCTTTAGTGCCCCGTTTTGCTTTCTGTGGCAGTTTTCCCCCTCTTTTGGGCCCCGTTTTTGCCTTCTGTGCCACTGTTTTCCCCCTCTTTTGTGCCCCGTTTTTGCCTTCTGTGCCACTGTTTTCCCCCTCTTTTGTGCCCCGTTTTTGCCTTCTGTGCCACTGGTTTCCCCCTCTTTTGTGCCCCTTTTTGCTTTCTGTGCCACTTGTTTCCCCCGCCGCCTGCGGCCCCACCCCCTGACTGCCCCGTGCCCATTCGCTGCTCCCACCTCCCAGCTGTTCCTCCCTCCCACCACCCCATATATGTTGGATGATGTGCGGCCGCGCCGAAGGTGCGCCTAAGGCAAGCCTGTCTGCGCCCGTAGGCGCCCAGCGCCAGGAACCCTGGTCCCGCACACACCACGACACCCGCCTCCGCTACGACCCCAGCACTCTCCACGCACTCAACACCGGACAAACTCGCACATGCTGCCAGGCCACCCCGAAATGCACCCAAGGACTCTTCTCCAGCCGGAACTGCAGCTTCACCAGCATCCGGTCCGCCAAACCGCCCAACATGGAAACCACATTCCTCAGATGTATCCTGTTCAGCACTCGCTCCACCCGCAAACATGCAGTCGAACTCTGGGACCTACTCGACACCAACGCCCCAGACGTCACCTTCCTGACGGAGACCTGGCTGACCCCCTCCTCTGCACCGGACATCGCCATAGCCATCCCGGAAGGCTACAAGATCACCCGCAAGGACCGCACCAACGGAATAGGGGGAGGAATTGCCATCGTCCATAGAAACACTCAAAATCTAGACACACGCCGATGACACCCTCTGAACCGCCGAACAGCTGCACTTCCAGATCCACACCGACCCCAACACCACCCTCCGAGGCACCCTCATCTACAGACCCCCAGGCCCCGACCGCAGTTCAGCGACTCCATCAACGACCTAGTCAGCACACACACCCTCGCCTCCACGGACTACATCCTCTTCAGGGACCTGAACTTCCACCTCGAGAACAACGACGCCAACTCCTCCACCCTGATCCACAACCTCGGCAACCTTGGGCTCAGACAACTCGACATAGCACCCACACTCTCCGCCGGCCACACGCTTCACCCCATCTTCTCAGCAAGCACCCACGTCATCTTCGACCGCACCACCGAACTCCACTGGACCAACCACAACTGCATCCACTTCAACTTCCGGAAACCCACCACACACCACCACACCCAGCAGATGCCTTGCCGCACCTGGGGCAAGATCAGCGAGGACCAGCTAACCGCCGCCCTTGCTCAGAGCCCACCCCCAGATCCAACCGACCCGACGCTGCAGCCCGCAACCTCAAACAATAGATCAATGACTGCGCCAACACCCTCGCCCGCTCAAAAAAAAAAACAACACCCACACCAGCAAGAGAGACAGCTGGTTCCCCGAAGACCGCCAGGCCTCCGAGCAAACCTGCAGAAAACTAGAAAAAAACAGGACCCGCGAAAGAACACCGGAAAGCTACACAGCGCACAGGAACGCCACCCGCCGACACCACCAACTCATCAGATCCGCCAAAAGGACCGCCTTCAGAGACCGCCTAAACAACGCACACAACAGCGAAGAGCTCTTCAGCATCGTGAAGGAACTCTCCAATCACAGCTCCAACACCAACGACATCCCACCGTCACAAGACCTGTGCAACTCGCTGGCCACCTTCTTCCATCGCAAGATTGCAGACATCCACGACAGCTTCGACTCCGTCACCACCCCGGCAACAGCTGACACCCCTGCTCCCACGACCATCACCCGCACAAACCGCCTGCTCGCCTGAACCAACATCTACGACGACGACACCATGAAGATCATGAACACCGTCGACTCCGGATCCCCGGAAGACCCCTGCCCACACCAAATTTTCAACAAAGTCAGCAGCACCATCGCACCCCACCTCCGGAAAACCATCAACACCTCCTTTGAGACAGCGACCTTCCCGGAG
The DNA here is from genome assembly GCF_964263255.1 of Lissotriton vulgaris. Lineage (NCBI taxonomy): Eukaryota > Metazoa > Chordata > Amphibia > Caudata > Salamandridae > Lissotriton > Lissotriton vulgaris. The sequence continues at coordinate 1,315,292,708 of NC_141689.1, forward strand.
AGCTGGAAGCACGCAGAGATCAATGCCTTACTAAAGAAACCCAAGGCAAGACACCAAGGAACTCAAGAACATCCGACCCATCTCCCTGCTTCCGTTCCCGGGGAAGGTCATCGAAAAGGCCGTCAACAAACAACAGACCAGCTTCCTCGAAGAGAACAACATCCTGGACCCATCCCAGTCAGTGGTCCGCAGCAACCACAGCACCAAAACTGCCCTCATTGCTGCCACCGACAACATCAGTGTGAGAAGTTGGCCTGGTATATGATGTTCACTATTCTACTGAGCACCTTGCACCAGTCCAAACAAACCTTATGGTGATGGTTGTAAAGTGAACCTTATAGACCAGCTATCCTAGGGGTAGCATGGACAAAGCAGTCTTAGGCTAAACTCAAGAGGGCATGTGAAGCCAGCTGTTTTACCATATGAAATCCCTTTAATACCAAATGAAAGGACACCACACAAGATATATATTGAAAATATATATGTATTTATTTCTAAACAAACCCCTGAACTCTTTATGAGCACAGAAGCACAAGCGCAAAACAAGTAACTTAATAGAATAGACAAAAGTTGCACAATTATGGATAGGGCGGGGTGGCCCGTCAAACCATATATCAAAAAAGTGGTATAAGTACCACAACACAAACAATGGTAAGGCCTAGGGCCTTGGGAATCGCTGGGGCTACACTGAGCTAACAATAGTTAGGGAGCAAGAGGCCCACGGGAGGAGTGTGCAGTGTCTAAAAGCACACAAGTGTACACATTGAAGTCAATGGGTGCGTAAAAGTTATAAAGTTAAAGAATTAGGAGCCTTCCGCCTGGAATAGAACTTAACCTCTTGAAACTAGGACACTAGGGATGTAAACCTCTACAGGAGCACCGTAGTACTTGCGTTACCTAACCCACAGGAAGCGGGTGCATAGGTCCAAAAGTGTGTTGGGTTTCGTCGTGGAGATCAATGGAGCCTTGGAGTAAAGATGCTGCAGAAGGCCAGAAGAGAAGTGTCCAGGTGGATCCAAGGGTGGACCGAAGATGTAGAGGACCTGAAAGCAGAGGGGACAGAGTCTGGGTCACTAGCCAGTGACCAGGAAGGAACCAGGACGGAACCTGGCGATGTCGGGATGCGATCAGGTGCTGATGGGAAGCTTGTCTCTGCAGCCACGCGGTCCAGGAGTCATCGACGACGACCAGGATGGAGTCACGAGCTGTCCCACGAAGGCTCTCGCTGTCGGCGGTGTTGGCTTCAAGATTGGAGGCAACAAGCCTTGGCAAAGGCACCCCACGCAGGAATCGATGTAGGCTTCTTACTCAGACCAGCAAGGTCTGAGGGGCTGCTTCTTTTCAGGGAAGCAAGGGCCAGTCTGGAGCAACCAGACCAGCGGCGTAGTTTCACGGGATGGTCGCCAAGATGGCCATTAGCCAACGGGCAAGTGAGAGGGCAGACGCGTCGAGCAGGAAAATGCAAAAGGGCCCCACTCAGAACTCGTGGAGTGTGCAGTGCTGATCTTCGGTGCAGATGCTGCTCAGGGCTGGGGCTTTTCAATCCCCAATGCACAGCTTTGAGGGGACCTCGGGGGCTGCACAGTTAGCAGGTCGCAGACTTTTCAAGATGGCCGGTCCCACGTCTCACGTCGCCTCCACGGGTCTCAGCTTTGCAGGGACTGTGGATCGGGCAGTTGGATGTCTGGGAATCCGGTTCATGTCAGGCTCTGGGCTCGGGCTCCGTCGGCGGCAAAGCAAGTCGTCGATCGCTGGATGGTGCCTGCTTGTGCAGGGTGGTCACTCCTTGACCACAAGGGAGATTCTTCAGTCGTCTTCTTCCAAAGTAGAGTGATGAAGGTCCAGAGTTTCGTTTCAAAGTTTCAGTCAGTATAATCTTAAGTCCTGTGACTCAGCTCCTACCTATATACGAATCATAGGGGCTGGATTACCTGCTAGGTCCCTCCTATGGGTGGGACCAGGGAAGGGGGTGGTTACACCCCTTTCCCTTTGTCCAGTTTTGCGCCAGAGCTGGGGCAGGGTAGCCCCAGCACCGGTTTGAACTGAACTATGCATGGGACACCTTGTGTGCCCCAGGCAGTGTCTCAATCCTTTCAGCCCTCCCTGTCCCAATACACAAAGTCCTGTCTGGGGTGGTGCTAGCACCTCCCAAGGCAGGAAACCTATTGTTCAAGCCTCCCTCGCTGGAAGGACTCCCAGCAGCAGGAGGTCAGACTTGTGTCTGTGGCAGCAGCATCCATTTTGGGATGCTGAGGCTCTGGTTAACTTTAACCGGGAATTGTTAGAACAACATGTCTTCTCCCTCTAGAAGGGTGGAATGCTACCCCGTCGCCAGGAATGGAGACGGGGTAGTATTCAAAATGGTATGACACATTACTCAACATGTTTCGATAAAGCCAAACCATAGTTAGCATCTAACCGCGAGGATTATAATGCACTTAAGAGTATATGGTGTGACAATATCCCAGAACAGCTAAAGGACATGGTTCCGAAAGCTGCAGACAGGCTCAGCTCATGCTAGAGCACCATCTCACATAAAACCAAGCACTCTGCCTTCAGGATTGTTGAGGCCTGCCATAGGAGTGACTTATAGGTGTATATGTGTCCAGACATAAGGTTAGATATAGGTATACTATATCTAAGCAAGGGGTGATTACACCACCTTGCCCAGCTGAGTGATCAGCCAGTTGTGTCAATTTGAATGGCCAGCCAGGGGTGGCAAAAGATATGCTGCAGCCCCTGGTAGGCCTTGGATGCACCTATGCCCTGGATACCTATAGTACACTGTACAGGGGCTCATAAGGTGACCCAGTATCCAATTGGAGACGTACCTAGGGTACATGGAGTCCATTTTAAAGAGAGAGCAGATCGCCTGGGGCCCTGATTAGCAGGATCCCAGGCCAACTAAGTCGAAAACCAGCTAAACACTAGGCAAAAAATCTGGGGTAACCATAGTCAGGTATCCAACTTCCTACAATCAGGATCATTCTAGACAACGGAGAAACCGCAACCCTCATCCTCCAGGACCTTTCAGCCGCTTTCGACACAGTCTGCCACCGCACACTAAGAGCATGCCTCCACGATGCCGGAATCCAAGAGAAAGCCCTGGACTGGACCACCTCCTTCCTCTCCGGGAATACCCAGAGCGTCCGTCTCCCCACCTTCCGCTCCGAAGCCAACAAGATCATCTGCTGCGTAGCCCAAGCCTCATCTCTCAGCCCAACGTTGTTCAACGTCTACATGGCACCACTCGCTCAACAACACGACCTAAACATCATCTCCTACGCCGACGACACCCAGCTGATCCTCTCGCTCACCAAGGACCCCCACACCGCCAAAACCAACCTCCACGAAGGAATGAAGGCCCTCGCCGACTGGATGAGGAACAGCCGACTGAAGCTGAACTCGGACAAGACGGAGGTCTTCATCCTCGGCTCCACCCCCTCGGCCTGGGACGACTCCTGGTGGCCGACGGCACTAGGAGCACCCCCAACACCCACCAACCACGCACGAAACCTAGGGGTCATCCTTGACTCCACACTCTTCATGACAAAGCAGGTCAACGCAGTCTCCCCCTCCTGCTTCAACACCCTCCGCATGCTTCACAGGATCTTCAAGTGGATCCCCACCGAAACTAAAAGGACGGTCACCCAGGCCCTGTCAGCAGCAGACTAGACTACGGCAACGCACTCTTCGCAGGAGCTCCGTCCAAACTCCTGAAACGACTCCAACGCATCCAGAACGCCTCCGCTCGCCTGATGCTGGACATCCCCCACTGCAGCCACATCACACCCCACCTGAAAGACCTGCACTGGCTCCCCATCAACCGGAGGATAACCTTCAAGCTCCTCACCCACGCACACAAGGCACCCCACAACACCGGACCAGCGTACCTCAACAGATGACTCAGCCTGTACACCCCCGCCCGCCCGCCAGCTCCGCTCTGGAGACCACGCCCTCACCACCATCCCCCGCATCCGAAGAGTGACCGGCGGCGGCAGATCATTCTCCCACCTCGCAGCCAAGACGTGGAACACCCTCCTCAACCGCCTACGGCAGACCGAAGACCTTCCATCCTTCAGGAGACTCCTCAAGACCTGGCTTTTCGGACAGTAGCAGCATCCCCACCCCAGCGCCTTGAAACCCTCACGGGTATAAAGTGCACTTTACAAATGCTAGGATTGATTGATTGACTGATTGAAAGACGAGATTGGTGCACTGTGGGGACATTGGACAGGTTTGACTTAATGTTCTTCCTTGGAGGGAGGTATAGTATCCTGGACGCCGTGGGATTTCTTCAAGAGCCAAGATCGAACAGCTCCACCACCGGTGCTCAATAGCGCCAACGTTGATGCACAATAGGAGTCTACCATTGAGGCTTTAACGGACACTGGAAACATTTGTCCTTGCCATTAGTCTTAATGCATTCTTATTTCTCTGGTTCCACTACGTATCCATTTGGTCGGCCCATTACTGCATCTCCGCTCCCAGAGCGGGGTTGGTCCACTAAAAATAAAATAGTTTTTCTATCCATAATTGCAATTGCGTTGATATTTGTGTTGGGGATATCTTGGTTTTTAGAGGAAAAGTATCCCACACGTTCTTTGATTTGGACAACACCCGTTCCCCCTGAACACGTTTGTTACTTTGGCCCCTCACAAAGGAGAGCATCAGAAAACTTATGTAGACAATGTATTTTTACAAATGTTGCACCAGGCCCTTGATACTTCTAATGCTACTAATTGCTGGATCTGTGGACTGCTTCCTTCAGTAACTCATAAGAGTAATGTTTTGTTGTCAATGCCATTATCCTATCTAGGAAGTTGCGAGGGATGGTTTGCACTGTTTACTATGGTGCATTATCATTTTCATTTCTCATCAATGAATATGACATCTGCTGACTCCCGCACTGTGTTAGAATATATACATTACCACCATGGGTATATAGCCCGAGGCAAGGAGAACAAGAGACCCCTGGTACATTGTCTCCATCAGCTTGCATGAATGTATAAGAGCAGGTAAAGAACGAGATATGGCTTCGAAATGAAAGGGTAGATTTTCAGGGGGTTAATGCTACTGAATATTTCCGATCTTTACAAATATGCAGTATTATAAAGGATAAGGCGATGCCAGTGCCAGAATTGAAAAGGTGAAAGTAGGGAAGAGTATTTGCAATTACACATATACGTTGAGCATGACTAGTAGCCCGCCTTAGCTCCCACCACATAATGTCTATTTTGTTTGCGGCTACCAAGCTTATATTTGGCTTCTTAGGGGATGGTCAGGTGAATGCTATCCCTCTTTTCTTCTTCCCCCAGTGTATATAGCACTGAGCAATTACCATAAGGACCATCGATTGCAGGGTAGGTGTGCATACCTGCCCGGTTTAGAAGGCTTATTATTACAGAAGACATAGATCAGACAGACACCACTTTGCAACAGTTCATAGATGCCATAAAAGGTATTGTACCCTTTTAGGGCCCTATGTCTAATAGTCTTAATATACATCGACTCACCAGAGTTTTGAGTCATTGGCAGTAGCTGTTGTGTATCCATCCCAGACCACGCCCCTAACGAATATGCTACTTACCAGTATGCATCTGTTCTTGGCATGTAGGGCTGCTGACATTCAAATCTGTGCATAGATCGCCGCTTAGTGTTGGGTCCGGATGATTGCACATTGTTGTCCTGGAAGAGTCTTCGAAGAATCACAAGATAGGTGGCTCCTCCCCTGGACTACAGTGCGCATGGGCATCCTCTCCATCCTCAGATTGTTTTTCGCCATTGTGGCAGAGATGGAGTGTAATACAGTGAGTGATGTCCATGCTACATAGTAATTCTGAATGCTACAGCTGCTACAGGCGCCGGGGAGGAGGGCGGGCGATATGAATGTCAGCAGCCCTACATGCCAAGAACAGATGCATACTGGTAAGTAGCATATTCGGTTCGAGGCATGTGGGCTGCTGAATTCATATCTGTGCATAGATTATATAGCAGTCCCTCTTGTTAGCGGCGGCTGCCCGTGCCAGCTGCAGCAGTCTGAAAAAGAGTTTTGAGAACAGCCTGTCCTACAGCTGCCTGCTGTTTTGAATGTACATCTACGCAGTAGTGTTTTGTAAATGTATGTGTAGTGGACCATGTGGCTGCTTTACATATCTCTTCTAAAGGAATATTCTACAGGAAAGCCATGGAGGCTCCTAACTTACGTGTGGAGTGTGCTCTTGGAGGAAGGGTTAATGTGCGTTTAGTCTTTGCGTAGCAAATCTGTATACACTTAACTATCCATCTGGCTATTCCTGCTTTGGAAATGGGGTTGCCTTTGTGCTGTGGAGAAAAGGCAACAAACAGTTGTTTTGTTTTCCTGAAAACCTGTGTTCTGTGTATATAGATTCAGAAAAGGGGGTGGTGATGAACAGAGTGTCTGAATTAAGCAGACCACTCTTACCCAGTCCAAAGATCAGGGCTTGATCCATCACCGTTATTTAGCTCACTGCACCATCCCAGCTCAGAACCTGGCTATATGCAAATTAGTCTGTCCCTGGCCCTGTGCATCATTAGAACAGGGCAGACCAAACTACCAAGCCAATTCTTCACCAGAAAGGAGACAAGCTTCCGGGGACCGGTTTCTGGCATTTCAGCCGTTGTCGGCCCGGCTTGCTTGAATCCTGATGGTGCAGTGAGCAAGTGACTCATGTCTGAGTATACCCTGCCACTCCTATAGTGGCCAAAAACGATTCAGAAAAGGGGGTGGTGATGAACAGAGTGTCTGAATTAAGCAGACCAATCTTACCCAGTCCAAAGATCAGGGCTTCATCTGTCTATATAGTACATAAGAGCTCTCTTGACGTCTAATGTGTGTAGAGATCTCCCTGTGACATTTTCTGGATTAGGAAAGAAAACTGGCAGTTCTATGGTTTGGTTCATGTGGAACTGCGAAATCACCTTAGGCATGAATTGTAGGGTTGGTGCGTAGTACAACTCTATTTGCGTGGACCTGTATGAATGGCTCTTTAATGGTTAGTGCCTGGAGTTCACTAACTCTTCTTAGTGAGGTAATGGCTACTAGGAAAGCAACTTTCCAGGTAAGAAATTGAATCTTACAAGAGTGTAGAGGCTCAAAGGGTGATCCCATCAGTCTGGTGAGGACCACATTCAGGTTCCATACAGGTGAAGGTGGGTGTCTGGGAGGGATTACTCGTTTGAGTCCCTCCAGAAAAGCTTTAATGGCAGGCACTCTGAATAGTGAGAGGTGCTGCCTGTTTTGAAGATAAGCTGCTATTGCGGACAAATGTATACGAATGGAAGTGTACGCCAGATTACATCTGTATAAGTGCAACAAATAACAGATAATGTTTTGAATAGATGCATCCAGTGGGTTAATGTCATTATTGTTACAATATATGACAAACCTCTTCCATTTAGCCGCATAACGTGCTCTGGTTGTGGGTCTTCTTGCCTCCTTGATGATGTTCATGCATTCCGGTGGCAAGTTGAGGTAGCCAAATTCTAAGACTTCAGGAGCCAGATCGCCAGGTTGAGCTGTTGCGGATCTGGGTGCTGAATTTCGCCATGGCTCTGCGTTAAAAGTCTGGGTGTTAGCTGCAGTCTTTGATGCGGTACCACGGAAAGTTCTACTAGCGTGGTGTACCATGGCCTGCGTTGCCACGTTGGAGCAACCAGGATGAGTGTCATCGAGTGTTGCTTCAGCTTGCGTGCCACCAGCGGTATTAGAGGTGCTGGGGGAAAAGCGTACGCAAATCTGCCTGACCAGTTCATCCACATCGCATTGCCCTGTGACTGCGGATGTGGGAACCTGGCAGCGAAGCTCTGGCATTTTGCGTTTTCCCTTGTGGCGAATAGGTCTATCTCTGGATGACACCACTGCTGGAAGTACGGTTGGAGAACCGATGTATGTATCTCCCACTCGTGCATCTGGTGGCTGTGCCTGCTGAGCAGATCCGCCATCTGGTTGTCTTTGCCCGGGAGGTGTTCCGCCATGAGGAAGATGTTCCTTTGAATGGCCCACTTCCAAATGCTCTGAGCCAGATGAGACAACTGTGGAGAGTGCGTCCCTCCCTGCTTCTGTATGTAGTACATGGCAGTCATGTTGTCCGTCCGGATCAACACGACTTTGTTGCACAAGTGTACTTTGAAAGCCTTCATTGCCATGAAGATTGCCATCAATTCCAGAAGGTTGATGTGCATCTTCTTTTGCTGTGCTGTCCATAGTCCCTGCACTGTGTAGTGGAGTACATGAGCTCCCCATCCCAGGAGAGACGCGTCCGTCGTCAGTATCATCTGTGGCACAGGCTCCAGGAACGGTCGGTCCTTGCAAAGGTTTTGTGGGTTCCACCAATGCAGATAGTTGTATGCCCGACCGCTCACCAACACTAGGTCTTTCAATTGTCCTTGAGCCTGATTCCACTGACGTGCCAAGCACTCCTGAAGCGGACGCATATGTAGTCTCGCGTGCGGGACTACGAAGATGCAGGAGGCCATCATACCTATCAACTGCATGAACACTTTTGCTGGAAGCGAGTGTTGAGGTCTGCATTTTTGTATCAGCAATTGCATGCTGTTTATTCTCGCCAAATTTGGCTGAGCTTTGGCTGCCAGAGTGTTTATTATCGCGCGCAGGTACTGTCGCACGTGGGCGGGTTGAAGATGTGACTTTGGATAATTCAGCGAGAATCCCAGATTGTGAAGAAGATGAATGGTGTGGGACATGTGGCTCGCACACTGCTGGGCCGTCTTTGCTTGAATAAGCCAGTCGTCCAGATAAGGGTAGACATGTATGTGCTGTCTCCTTAGGTGTGCTGCTACTGTCGCCAGGCACTTTGTGAACACCCTGGGTGCCGTTGTTACTCCGAAAGGGAGGACTTTGAACTGGTAATGTTGATTTTGAATAGTGAACCTGAGATACTGTCTGTGTGATGGGTGTATGGGTATATGGAAATACGCATCTTTTAGATCCAGTGTTGCGAGGAAGTCTCCCTGACTGAGTAACGGCAGAACCTGTTGTAAGGTGAGCATATGAAAATGCTCTGACAGAATGTATCTGTTCAGAGGCCTGAGGTCTAGTATAGGTCTGAGAGACCCATCCTTTTTGGTTATTAAGAAATACAGAGAGTACACCCCTGTCTTCTACAGGCACGAGCTCTATGGCTCCTTTTTGCAGCATGCTGACGACCTCCTGCTGCAATAAGTGTAAGTGCTCTGCAGACATAAGACGGTGCCTTGGTGGTATGTTGGGTGGAGTGGATGTTAATTCCAGACAATACCCGTACTGGACAATGTCTCTCACCCACCTGTCTGTGGTGATGGATTTCCAGACCGGCAGGAACTGTTGTAGTCTCCCCCAACAGGTGTTATATTGGTCGGGGGCAGTGACAGGGCGTCACTGTTTGTTATTGGCAGAGGATCTGGAACTGTTGTTTACTCTTCCTCTGCCCTTGATGTTGTTTCCACGATATCCACCCCTGTTGTTTTTATTGTAGGTGGATTGTGAACTTCCTTTATTGTACTGTGTCTGCTGTGTGGATTGGCCTCTTGAAGGTCCTCTAGTATTGGAGCGACGAAAGGAGCCACCCCGAAACTGCTGGGACTGCAGAGCCCCCATAGACTTTGCAGTCTCGGTGTCTTTTTTAATTTTTTCAAGGGTGGTGTCAACCTCAGGTCCAAATAAGTAGTCCGGGTTAACTGGCTGATTGAGGATAGAAGTTTGTATTTCTGGTTTGAATCCTGAGATTCTTAACCAGGCATGTCTCCTTAACATGACGCTAGTGTTGATGGCCCTAGCTGCAGTGTCAGCCGCGTCTAGCGTGCAATTGATGGAAGCATTGGTTATAAGCTTTCCTTCTTGGATTAGTAGTTCTGCACCCTCCTTGTACTGATCTGGTAGGTGTTGCAACAGTGTCTCAAGGGTATCATAATGGGACCTGTCATATCTGGCTAAGAGTGCCTGAGTGTTGGCAATGCGCCTGATGTTAGCTGCCTGCGCTGCCACCCTTTTTCCCCGAAGTTGCCAGTACTTTCGACTCTTTGTCAGGAGGAGGAGCATCACCTGTAGTCTGGGAGTTTGCTCTCTTACGTGCATTAGAAACAACTAATGAGTCCAATGGCAACTGTTCTCTTATATAAGTAGGGTCCACAGGTGCTGGTCTATATTTCTTTTCAATTCTTGGGTTTAATACCCTGGCCCTGGTGGTTTCTTTAAAAATGTCACCAGCATGCTAAAGGACCCCTTTTAGCATGGGCAGGGTCTTGACTGTTCTTTCTGAAGTAGAAAAGGTGTCGACCAGAAAGTCTTCCTCCACAGGGTCAGCATGTAGCTGTACGTCATGGTTACTTGCTGCTCTTTCAATAAGGGCGTTAAAGGCAGTAGTGTCCTCTCAGTAGGAGATGTTTTTACACTGTAAGGTGCAGACTGCGGATCTTTTGGGTCAGTTGGGTCTGCCCATGGTTGGTTTTGATCATCGGGATCAGTGTCCACATGATAAGTGTCATCCTCATTTTCGTCATCCCCTGCATCCACATCTGAGTATGTGGGTGAAAAAGTCTGAGGTTCTTGGCCATAGGATTGGAGAGGTTCCACAAGAACTGGCGAAGTTGTTGAATCCCTCTTCTTTTTTAAGGGAATCCTATATGACTCCATGGGTGTTTCTGGTATTTTCTTCCTTTTATATATGGACAGTCTACCAGTTTCCGAGTCGATGAACTGCCTCGACTCCTGTTCTTCAGGCTCCTTTGTAACCTCCACTTCCATCGACACTCTTTTAACTGCTCCGATTCCTTTCTTTGGTTCGAACATCTTCGGACGCACCGTCGGTGGCAACCCGAATTTGATTGGTGTCGATGCGGTCTGAATGTTTCCGACCAGCTTCGGTGTTGGGGCCTTCTTCGGCCCGACCGCCGTAGCCTTATCTTTGATGCGTTGGAGTGACTCCGACACCTCTTTGGCTATGAACGGGCTCGGCTGCGTCGACTCGACAGGGTCCTTGGAGCCAGTCTTCATCTTGTCCGCAGGCCTCGACCGAGGATCGAACCCTTCTTTTGGTTCGGGCCTTTTGTGTGTGTCGACTCCCTTCGGTGTCGGCTTCGTTGGTTCGACAGCCTTGACTTTGGTCTTCGGTGCCCCAACCTTTGGCTCGATTACCTTTTTGAGCTTCTCAGTATCGACGGCCTGTTTTTGTTTCTTCGGCTCCGAGGGGTTCGAGGCCTTGGAGCCGACCAGAGCAAGCTGCACTTTCGGTTTCGGTTTTGGCAGTGATGCTTTCGGTTTCGATTTCTTTGGATCGACAGATGGCGGTTTCGATACCAATGGCTCTTTATATATGTTCGAAGCCGGGCATTTATGCGGGGCTGTAGAACGATTCTGTAGATCTCGGGTAAGGCCTTGTGGCGATCCCTCGACCTGAGCCTTATCGAGCGCTTCATCGTCGGCCCCCGTATAGCCGGTTGGGCCTAGCTCCTCCCCTGAGCTATCTTCTACGGCCCCAAGGGCCTCTGCGTCGTCTCCTACCTTCTCTACGACGTTTTCATCTTCTTCTAATACCTCTTCGTCTTCGGCGTCATACTCGGAGTCATGGCCCGAAGCCGGATCAGAGTGTTCTTCCTGATCCTCCAGATCAACGACCTCTTCGTCTTCGGTCCTGAAGAGGTTTTCTGGAACAGGCGCTGATCTCTGCGACTCAAATCGAGCCGCGCGTCGAATCCGAAGAGCTTTCTTCGACCTGAACCGGGCACAGGCCATACAGTTGGCTTCGTTGTGATCCGGGGACAGGCACTTGTTGCACACCGGGTAGACATCGATGTGCGGGTATTTTGCATTACAAAGTGGACACCTTTTGAATGGGCTTCTTTCCATCGTAGATCGAATATCGGGTCGAGTGTGGAAAAAACCCGGCTAATTCCTCGATGTCCACTCGAAGCAAAGTTATCGGTACCGAACGAAACAATACCGACGGTGTCGAAAGCCTTTTGGCTTTGAAGAAAGTTTTCCTAACTTGAGCTAAGATAGTGTTGTATACACGCTGTGCTGCACTGTCTATTCTCCCAACACAAATCGTTAGCTCATGTTAAAAGGAGGGCTGTTGAAATGTAAATGTTATGCATTCCCTCTGCCAGTGTATTGCTCTATGTAAAGTAAGCATTTGCTGCGCCATTTTGTGTTCAGCCGCCATTTTAAGTCATGATTGCATATATAAAGAGCCATCGGTATCGAAACCGCCATCGGTCGATCCAAAGAAATCGAAACCGAAAGCATCACTGCCAAAACCGAAACCGAAAGTGCAGCTGGCTCTGGTCGGCTCCAAGGCCTCGAACCCCTCGGAGCCGAAGAAACAAAAAAGGCAGTCGATACCGAGAAGCTCAAAAAGGTCATTGAGCCGAAGGTTGGGGCACCGAAGACCAAAGTCAAGGCTAATTGTCAGCACTGGCTCTAGTGACAGTCCACCACTTGGTAGCAATATCTTTTTAATTCTGAGATGAGTTCAACAACCAATGTTTATTAAGTCAATTTGCATTGAAAATCAATAATAGCAGTCTCTTAAACCATTATTATAGCTTTGAGTGGCCTGAAATAGTCTGAACTGCCGCGGTTGTAAGAGTGCAATGGTTAGTTGTTCTGTTGGTACTGTTGTTGGCAGTGCTGGCAGGGCCAATGGGTGGTGCAGGCTGCAGTGGCCTTCCGGGAAGGCCCCTGGCACTTAATCTTTTACAAATTAAGCACGGACTAAATCCAAAGCTTACTACATAAAACAGATGACTAAAGATGTGCTTAAGTAAACAAGGGATGCAATAAATCAGGGTCTAGGCCAGACATTTTCTTTATATCCACTCTGAGTCCAAGATTGACATGAAGAGCCCTCCATCAAAACATGGACTTAGACAACTAGAAGGGGACCACTAATGCAACTGTGATATCCAAATGTACTTTAAGTTGCCCGTTTGCACAACAATCCAAAACAGTACTCAGTACCAGAGAATTACACAATACATTTATCAACTGGTTAGCCACTCCTCTCTCTTTAGCCCACCAAAACCAAAAGGTACTGAATGCCAACTCATCCTGCCTTGATACAATCTACTGAGCATGGCAAGTACAAAGTTATCAGGAATTTTTTAAATATAAAATCTGTAAGCAAAAGTGTTTAATCTTCATAGCACACTAAAGGTGTTAAAATCAATAGCAGCCAAAGCCACTAAAAAAGGTAGCCACCAACACCATTCCCCATGAGGGGAGAATAACGCCAGCAGCAAGCTGCAGGGGAAGACTAATACTCTCGTCATACACCTGCGAGGAGAATGCGCTTATTAGCGCAACGCCGGACCCGCGGCTTCTTGTAGCCGCCAAGGCCATTCCACAGGAGAGAAACGCCAGCAGCAAGCTGCAGGGGGAAACTACGACTCCTGTCATCCCCCTGAATGCGCTTATTAGCGAGACACTGGCCCGCGGCACGGGACGTGCACGGCGTCGTGCCCGGGCCAAAGGCGGGCCGGCCACAACCGTCATCGCCTGGAGGAAGGAGGCTGGGCTGAGCCCCCCCTCTAACTTCTACTCTGTGGGGTGTCTGCTGTCCTAAAATCTACGGAACTTTGTGTCCTACAGCATGACTAAGAGGAAGACCAAAGCCATCGATGCAGGAGGGAGGATTACAAACACCCTGGAATCATTAACAAGAGCGGCGGACATGCTCTCGAAGGAGATAGAGCTTTACGGGGCGCAGCCTCTCACTATCCCAGCACCCTTATCAACTGATAATAATATTGCTGTCGCTCATCCCCCCTGCCCATGCTTCAGTCCTGTTAGGTCCTCCTAGAGTTTCTGCTGATGATTCACTCTTAGAGGCAGAGCCTCCAAGTAAACAGAAGCGGGGAGGGGCAAAAAAGCGAGCCCAGACTAACATTCCTAAGACTGTTAAGCCCCCTGTTGCAAATGGATCTAACATTCTGGATTCTATCTGGCTGCTTACCTAATTACTACTCCTGGGCCTGTCTCGTTCACCGTTAATGAAGACTTCCTTCAGAAACTACAGCAAGTTGTTTCTTTTTGTCTTCAGCCAACTGAAGCCAGATTACCTCAAATAGAGGGGTCTCTATTAATGCTATCCAGAGTGGTCCTTGGTGATGACTTCTGGGAAGATGGGCAGGGCTCCGATGTGCATTCCCATGCTCCACTTTCTTGCCAGCTACCTCCTCCTGCCATTGCCCTGGCACCTCATGTTAACTAGCCAGTGCTCATGGCTAGACCCTAGGTAGATGATTTAAGAACTCAACCAGCTGACTCTGCGAAAGCAGGAAGAGAGTCCGCGGGAACCTCTATTGTTCATCTATGGGAGACATAATTCATGATAACAGACCAAGGTGGATGGGTAGAGGAGCCGCCATCAGGGCACGCGCCAAAAGGTCTAATGACCCCAGAGACCGAAGCGCTGCAAGTTCCACTACTAACTATGAGTACGCAAACCTTCATCCAAACTTTCCACAGGGATTTGGAGAGACTCTTGAACTCCTTCCTGCTGCTTGCCCCTTTGTTATCATTTTTAGCTTGAACTCCAACCCTGATATGACACCAACTTTAAACAATAGAGCAACTGAAAAGCAAGGTTGTAGATTGGGTGTCTAAATTCTATACTAGAGGGACTAATATCCATCATCACCTCATTATGGCATGAAGAGTAAAGTGGGTGGGGCCTACAATGAAAACAATAGGAGGCGATTGTATGGTTATTAACTTTAGTAACCAATCTTTGGAGGGTGAGTTATTACAATGTTTGCCTAACTCTCTATTGTTTGATACTGAGATTTTTGCAGAAACATTAGGCTTTTTCTATAAGCCCCTTGCTACTATTACTCCAGTACATGCCAAATTAAGATTTTTTAACCCTTTACGCTCCTTGCCTAACGCTACTGTTCTGTCAAATCGCCACCCTGAAAAACAAACCCTACCCTACCACTCAGATTTGCACCATCGCAAGATCTTGAAGCTTGTGATTGACTAAGTAACACCTCAATAGTGAATCTCGCCATCCCAAAAGTAGATTCTGATTATTTAAGAATCATGTATTGGAATATAGCGGACTACAACCAGAAAAGAGCCAACTCTGACTGGCTGGCCCTGGGGGTGCAGTATGATATTTTATGTTTCCAAGAAACATGGGAAGTTGATGATGTCCACATAGATGGGTATTTCTCCTACCAAACTCCTGTTCTACCCTCTAATGCTGGCCGTCATAGCGGGGGATTATTAACTTTCGTATCTAACTTACTAGGGCTTAAGGTAAAAATAATTCTAGCCAATTCACCCCACTATCACATCCTACTATGTAAAAATTACAAAGGGCATAAAGGGCTTGACTGGATCACCAATTATTATAACAAGTTTGGTATAATTATGGCGACTGTACTAGATCCGATAGAAACTGATATCAGACACCTTATGAACTCCCAAAATTAATAACCAACTTCCCACATGAACTTAATCACTTTGGTGCTTCCTAATATATAGCATATAAACGGGTCATTAACTTCTGATTTCTCCACACAAGCGTCTAAATTTCATTAAAAAACTTGTTTTTATTTCACTGTACACTTCTTTAAAAGCAATCAAATAACGATCTTAATTTACATTATGACATTTTCTTTAAACATTGTTATTTCTTTGCAATATATCAACAAGTTTCAATAGTACATTTTCTTATAATGATCATAATCTGTTCCAAAACTCATAATCTGTACAGAAATTCTTTGAGCTTTTCCTCTCGGTAAACTAACACAATTTTACAAACAGAAAATAATTTCCCCACATTGACACCTCATTCACATAGTTAACACTCATATCACTGACACATACTACACACATTCATACTCCCCAGTGCAGCACCGCATACACAGATGAGAAATTCTCGGTGTAACAACATCAACCCTCAGATGCTATCCAGATAACTGGGGCATCACACTCAGGTCGACGTGAAAAGGGAAAAAATATATACAAAACAATTCACAGGGGGAGTGCTGCATAGAAGGAGGCAGGAAATTGAGAAATGTTTAGATTTAGATTCAACTGGTTTCTCCATACCTTTAGCTTCTGACCGTATCTTAATAGATATTAAAGAGAATTTACTCTGTTCAAAATCACATAATAACCATAAGGAAATATGGTGGTTTGATGATGCCTTCTCCAAATTCCAGAGATCACTTCATGTAGCTTTACGATCTATTCCATCAGTGTAGGCGTGGGAGAGGGGCTGGGGACGCTCTCTATGTTTGGAACAGGTGCCGCAACAGGAAGAGGCTGACCAGAATATTTGATTAGACTTGGATTTATTTTCAAAGTTCGTCTTGTCCGGTAAGTTAGTCTCTCTTTCGCGAACTCCCGGTTATCCGTGGTGAGGCTGTCTTCTACCAGGGCTCTGGGCACGTGTTGTCCTCGCAGGATCGCCTTCCCCGGTGCAGCGATGGTGGAACCCAAGGGAAAGAAGACGGACAGAGGGAGGCCGTTAGTCGCAAGTCTGATAACAATCCTCCCCCAAGGGGACCCAGTGGTTGTGAAGGAACACCGGTGTTAAAGTACAGGCACACTCGTGTTTTGGTGCTTAGGGAAGGCAGGAGCGAGGTGAGGAAGGGAGGTAGGGGAAAGGAGGGGGGGGCGCGGGAAACGGGTATCGGGAAATACAAAGGAAAGTCACGTAGGGGGAAACTGTATACTATTTACATGGGGCACTCTCTCCCCACCCAGGCCGCCCAACGCCGCCGTACCTGAGCAAGCCACACTCCTCCCTCGGGAGTGTGGCACGGCGGAACACAGGGTCGTTGACCTCCTGGCTCTCCTCCGCTCTCGGGTAATCCGGTTCCTCCGTCCTCTTCGCGCTCCTCCGTATGGTTCTCCTCGCCTTCTCCTTCCCTCGAACCGTCGGTGACATCACACGCCGCGTATAGGGCTTCCCCCGTTTTCAGCCATCCAGACGCGTCCACGTCAGTAGTAGGCGGGGCCTCACCGCAGTCGTCGTACGCCCACTTAAAGGAACCAGTGGATGCTTCCTCATTTGATTCCTGTCGTGGGTTCCAATCATCCCTCGATGTTTCCGACTGTAGGGCAGAAGGGGAGGTATCATCAGGGGTCCACCAGTCTTCCCGGCCACCCGTCCCGACCCCGTTACATCAGATATTATCTTTGTGAGATCACTTTGCAAGGCATATAAATTTGTGAGAATAGCAAGACTGAGGGCACTGAAAGAGGTCGCATGTGAGAAATTACAAAGCTCAGTAGTCACTAGAGACAGCAAAGGTTTCTGAGTTATGCTCCCTTCTTAAAAGAAGACACAGAAACCAGTTTAGAACCATATGTCATGGAGGATGCTTGGGTGGGCCATTTCAATACTGTATTTGGAACATTTGGAGAGACATCTATCTTGCAAATAGGCTTACCAGTCCCCACTATAGGAACCCTCATACCATTTACCTTGGAAGAAATGAAGGGTGCCCTGAAACAGTGTAGTACATTGAAAGCACCAGGGACTGATGCAGTCCCAATAGATATCTTCTTAGATAATCAGGAATTGCGGGCCCCCTTCTCACAAATGTTCCTAATGTAATAATAAATACAGCCATTCTACCTTCTTGGAAAAACACAGATATTATTCCTATTTATAAATAAGGGGATAAGGCTAATCCAATAAACTATAGACCTATTTCCTTATTGAATACTACGGCCAAGCTAATTAATCGGCTAATTTCAAATAGAGTGGAGGAATGGGCTGCTGAAAGGAATATCATTATTCCCCCGCAATATGGTTTTAGGAAAGGGGACAATTGACCAGTGATTAAATTTAAACATGATTGCAGCTAAAGTTGGCCATCTCTATTTGGCCTTAATGGACCGGTCGGCCGCTTTTGATTGAGTAGTTGATGCCAAGCTGTGGGGAATCATGGTAGAAATAGAAGCCGATATTACATTTATTAACTTTATCCACAAGATGTATACCGACGCTACTGCATGCTTCCAATATGGCAGAGAGGGTGAGTGCACCAGACACTTTAATATTACTCGACGTATCAGACAGGGTTGCGTCCTTGCCCCTTTTTTTATTTGCGCTGTACACCAACGTCATAGAATCGGCCCTGATGGGATCGACTAGAGGCGTCCTCTTAGTCACCTCATCTGCAGTCACGTACTCCTCTATGCAGATGACACGGTACTGCTGGCACGAACTGGCAATGCATTGAAAAGACTCGTAGTCGGGTATACAAGCTTTATGGGGAATTTAGCCCTAAAAGTCAATGAATCGAAGTCCTTTGTTCTTGTGGCAGGTTCAAAGCGTAAGAAATATCCCTGAGGTCGTGGATACTTTTAACTATTAGGGGTTAGACTTGATAGGGAGAGTAATTGGAAAAGTAGGGTGACTAATAGGAGGTTGCAAATGGAAAAAAGTATTGGAGGGCTTTTTAAGTTTATAAAAAAACCTTGGATCGAAACCAATCCTTACTAAAATAATAAAGAGAGAGCCCAAACCTTTGAGGCGGGTAATCTCAGGAACCACAGCACCAATCACAACACCCAATACAGCGTTTGAAAGGGCAGTTGCAGCAGAAGGACATAGGCTATGCAGAAACCCACCATATACATTTAAAAGGTAAAAGAACCGTGCCAGCAAAGTAGTCCCTTGTGGGCGTGTCTGCGTTGTGCTGGGCGCATGTGCTGGGGGCGTGTGGTATGTTCCGCCCTTCATGCCATGTCTCATATTGTGTGCTAATCCCACCCTGCTCCCTTTAAATAACCCTGCACCGCATAATTATAACCCACTCTTACTCCTTAAAATACCCCAACACCCTAAAACACTAACCCATCTTAACACTATAAATATACCCTGTACCCCAAAACCCAAACCTATCCCTAAATCCTTAAAATACTCCTGTACCCCAAAACCCAAACCTAGCCATGAACCCTATAAATACCCCTGTACCTCCAAAACCAAACCTACCCCTGAACCCTAAAAATACCCCTGTACCCCAAAACCCAAACCTACCCCTGAACCCTAAAATACCCCTGTACCCCAAAACCCAAACCTAGCCCTGAACCCTAAAAATACCCCTGTACCCCAAAACCTAAACCTAGCCCTGAACCCATAAAATACTCCTGTACCCCAACCCCCAAACCTACCCCTGAACCCTAAAAATACCCCTATACACCAAAACCCAAACCTATCCCTGAACCCTAAAAATACCCCTGTACCCCAAAACCCATACCTATCCCTAAACCCTAAAACTACCCCTGTACCCCATAACCCAAAACTATATCTGAACCCTTAAAATACCCAAACACCCCAAAACATATACCTCAGTACCCCAAAACATATACCCCGATACCCATACTTACCTTATCCAGACATTAAAAAAAACATGCTATTACCATTCATGCATTTACAACGATTTTCGTTTTAAATGTATGTGTGGTAAAAGCATATAAAATGTAATGCCATGCGTTATAATGGCATTGCGGAGTCATGGTACTTTGGTAATGAAAGTATGCGGAGTGATGGTATGCGGAAAGAAAGTTGCGGAATAATGGGTGTTTACCCTCCCCCGGTAAAGTACTTTTTCACCACCCATTTGAAAAATGCACAGGTCTCTCTCATTGATGGCCAGCACCGACATACACTTTTAGACACACCTCCCGCCACAAGTTTTAGAATTGCGAACTTTAGAGCTGGGGAGCTACATTCGAATCTCGGCATCAGCTCAACATCCTGTGATTCCAGGCAAATAACTTTGTCTCCCCGTGCCTACCACAAATGAATGTGTTCTTCTGTAATGTAAATTGTGCTCATTCCATGTTGTCGAGTTTGCGCTATATAATATTGCAAGGAAAAATAAAGTAGGGAAACTCGAGTTCACACACTACTGAACGCGCACTCTTAAGTGCATCAGCAGTGCACTGTGAATCGGAGCGTTTCACAGGCCTGTCACAGATAAGAAATGCTATCAAAACGAAATCCTACAAAACAATATACTACTGACCGGCAGCAATTCATACCCGGACACCGTCGGGACGGGCTGCTAGTTGATACTATAAAAAAGATTTATCATGCAAAGGTAGTTTCAGTCACCACTTATAAAGCAGCTGTATGGGGTGTAACAAAGGCTCCTAAAATCCAAAGTATCAAATATGTTTTTTTAAAGTGACAGGGCTGCCTTCTGCAGTCTTGCTCATCATTTAAATGCCATTCGGAATTTAGTCTCCCCTATATTACTGACCAAATCTCCATTGCCCCTACTTTAATGTGGCACTCAATCTGGAGGAAAGAAACTCTGTGTCTAACTAGAGATAATGTAAAAGATTGTTTGAACTTAGATGGCATATCAAAAATCCGATGGCTAAAATACATTGAGTCAAATATAGAACTAATTGCCCTTGGAAATATGTTTAAGCATCCCACCCTATGCATGACAGTATCTAGAAAAGAACTGAAAGGCCGGTTATTGGATAGATTGAGCAGAGACAGATGGGTAAGGAACTGCAACAAGAGCACTGTTAAACAATATTCCTTAACACCTAGTATAGACAATTCTACAGATTCATATCTGACATCTGTCTCTAATTCTCAGCATCTATTTGTCTTGTTACGATTCCAGCTGAAAGACATTACATTAATGTTAGGCATTCCATTAATGTGACTGATGTCACAGACATCAGGCTAGCACTAGATAGAGGACAACCCACTTTACTGGTGCTATTAGATCTCTCTGCGGCTTTCAACACAGTCGACCACCAGACTCTGCTCAGAAGATTAGAGGAATCTGGTATAAAAGGAGTGGCCTTGCGGTGGATGACTAGCTTCCTTTCCGACAGTTCCCAGACAGTCAACCTGGGACCCTGTAGATCTAAGATCTAAGTCCAAGAAGCAGACCAAGGGAGTTCTGCAGGGGTCTTGTATAAGCCCTACTTTATTTAATATCTTTGTTGCTCCCTTGGCCAATCTTATGAGGACATATGGGTTCGTACCAATATCATATGCAGTCGATACCCAGCTTACCTTCTCTTTTTATAAATCTTCCACAACAGCCCAGGCCAATTTCTCTGCCGGCATGTTAGCAATATCTCAGTGGATGTGTAACAACTTCCTCCAACTAAATGCCAGGAAAACAGAGATTATGCTCTTCATAGAGGCCGAATTGTGGTGGACACTAGAGTGGTGGCCAGGTGAGCTGGGTGTCCCCCCGCCTCGAAGGCATCAGTTAAAAATCTCGGGGTCTGCATTGAGCAGAGTCTGAATATGAAGGAGCAGGTGACTCATACAGTGAGCTCATGCTTTCATGTATTGAGTGTGCTGAGAAGAGTATTTCCGTTTCTCCCTGACCACACACAGAAGACTCTTATTCAGACGTTAGTCTTGAGTCGTCTTGACTACTGTAATGCTTTATTGATTTCGGCTAACGAGGCCCCGTTAGACCGCTTACAGGTAGTTCAAAACACAGCAGCACGATTGGTGCTGAAAATTCCCTACAGATCATCGTCGAGTCCGTTGCTGTGTAAGCTCCACTGGCTTCCGATGCGCAAACGCATAAAATTCAAGGTTTGCTACATCGTCCACCAGGCGCTGTATGGCAATAGTCCAGTATATCTTGCGGAGACATTTAGCCAATATATTCCCCTCAGAGACCTTTGATCAAGCTCCAAATCCCTTCTCAAAGTGCCCCAGATTAATAAGTCTAGGACTGGGGGTGAAGGCTATCTCTTATCTTGTACCACAGAACTGGAATTCGCTCCCTATTACACTGAGTCAGTGCCCGGACCATCCTCACTTCAGAAAGTCCATGAAAACATTCCTGTTCTAGACGCCTCACATAGTATCAGCACTTTCTCGCATGTCTGTAAGCGTAGAGATACCCCTTCAGGGGTGATTCAGGCGCTATATATAAATAAATAAATAGCCTGTTACAACATATTCCGTTGATGCACTGCAACTTTGTCAATGTGACGCACAACCTGCACAGAATGCCCTTCACTATCTATTCTTCTGTAAGTTTTATGCGGAGGAAAGGAAGCTTCCTTTTAGACAATGTCGCCCTGTGAAACATTATCTCCAACTATTACTAAACCCTTTTGTTTATTACTGTGTAGCTTCATTTCTGTTGTCTGCTTTAAGGTGGAGAAAATTAAATTAAAATGACAAAGTGTATATGCAACAGGTGTAATGACATATATGAATTATTGTTATATATTCTATTCTTAATCTGCAGTTTATAATGTGGTTTTATGCACCCGCTTGTCATTTGATATTTTATATGTTTGTAATGTTATTGACTGATTATTGTAGAATACTTTTTATGTCACTTGAAGTGGCGCAATAAAGTTATCACGATTAATTGATTGATTGTTAAAATCAATACAGATTTCTTTTCCCTAAACACCAGACACCAGACACCAGTTACATTTGTTTTCTTTTCTTTCTTTATAAAGTTTTATATAGCTGGTGCAGCATATCAAACTTTCTCTTTCAAGGGATCTCTAGGATACTATGTATTTGTACATCCTGCTGTGAAGGGGGAAACAACCTTTGTAGTGAAGCGAGAACCCTACATGCCTTTACCACGCAGGCTTTACCAGACATTCAACACTTCCACGCACGCCATTACCAAGCATGTCTTTACAACAAAAATGCTGTTACCACGCATGCCATTACAACGAATTTCGTTGTAAAGGCATGAATAGTAAAGGCATATGGGCTGTTAAAGTTTTAAAGGTAAGTACATGTAAGTATTAAATGTTTTAAGTATAAAGTGTTTTTACACACACAGATACTTATATATATGTTACCTACTGGCGGTCGCCACTAGGTAGTTATAGTTAGGACCTCGTTTATATAAGAACAGAGTTTTTGCATTTGCCAATATCTTTAGCCTCTGACAAATCTTCATGAAATTTTCAAAACTAATACGCCATTCACTTCAGCTGCTGCATTGAAAGTTCCAGGGTGATTCGCCAAGCAGGGGCTGAGAAAAAGGGGAGGTTCCAAAACGCTTTCTCTACATGTTAATTTCTATAGGAAGCTTCAGACACGGCTACAGCCAGAACTGCTGATGGGAATTACACCAAATTTGTCAAAAAGGTAGCTCATGGTTCAGAAATCACTCTTTTTTTTTGAATGGTCTATATCTGTTCAGTAGTTCCTGAGAAATGTAAAGATTTCTCAGATATACAACTGTGGCCATAGCGGATCCACGAACCCTCCCGATCTCGTGCTTTAGATCTGATTGGCTGCCAACACTTCAAACTAGGAAATGTTGGCAGCTATCTTATGACTTGGTTGAACCGAGTAACATGAAAAGACAAGAAAAGGGGGCAGGGCAGAAACACTTTGACACCCTGGGCCTATTCAGGGGGGTCCCACAGGGACCCCCAGGGCCCAAAGAAGCATCTTTTAAAAATGACGGCGGGAATCGCGGTGGATCTGCGAATCCCGAAATTCGGGAGGAGGGAACCGGGACCACGCCCACGAGGAACATGGCGGCGGGCTGAGAGCCGGTCGCGGCAGCACCGAGGCGCCCCTGATGACCGAAATGAACGCGGCACGATAGCGAGAGGTCGCTAGTCTCCCCCTGTCCAGGTGAGAGATAGACGCGCTTTTTCCCCTGTAACCGCCGATCATTATCCTAAGCCGGCTCCTCTGTTTCTTTCTTCCGAGGATCAACGGCTGTCTCAGGAGGTGTTGCAGCAGGCGGCGTTAGGACCAGCATGGTCTCAGAATTGGTTCGGCTCAGTGCGAGAGGAAACGCCTCTACCGGGTGAACGCCGACGGAGGCGGCTGGCCAGGAAACGTATGCAGGGTTTGCAGGTTATGCATCCCTTAAATCTAATGCTTCTGAGATCGGCGCGCTGTGTATTCAAGAATGTCCTATTGGAAAGCAGTATTCAGCGGTAATCAGCGGTAAGGAGGTATTCAAGGGGGGATAGTAGTAAGTCCCTGGAGTATTATAGAAAATCACTGCAAGATAGAAAATCTACAACCCGCTTGACTTTACTTCTATTAAGGTTGTAGCTGGCCAAGGCTGGTCTGATCACGGACCAGCGCTCATTAACATTTACGCTGGAAGAACGCCGACGGTGCCTATGGAGCAGATTTCGCTCCGCACTATTTAAACTTAAACTTGGAAGTTTGGTAACACATACACTCGAGCAACAGCCCAACAAAACGGACTTTGAGAGAAAGAAGCTTTACTCTCTTGTAACAAGGTGTGGGGAGAGGGGGAGTAAGGTGGTAGAGACTCACGGGCTTATTACTGGGAGGAGGGGTTGCATGGATCAAACACAGCTAGGTCTCCCAGTTTATAAGAACACTGAAGTCTTAGCTCAAGAGCCGGCTCTGTTGAAATTTCCTGAGACAGGAGGGCAAGAATTAAAGGAAGCGGTTATACCTAGGAATATTGAGTTAGCTAATGTTGAGATAAGCTCAATTCCTGTAAAACAGGGAAATATCCTTCCAATAAGAAGAAACAGGTACCAGCTGAGATCTAGGGTAGAATTAAAAGAGAAAGGGGCTTTACAATTTGAAGAGAGGGAGCGACCTATGCCATTAACCCCCTGCAAAAGCAAGAAGAAAAAGACTACTTTAGTCAAAAAACTTAAAGGAGTATCCCATGAGGGCCAAGTGGTGAAAAGTACTCCATCCCTCAAATCTTTTTTTAAGGTCCTAGATCAGGCTAAGCGTTCCTCAGTGCAGTTGGAGGGCAACATTGGCACTACATCTTTAAAAAACCGCTACGGGGTCCTAGAAAATTTGGGAAATATGGAGAATGCGGATGAGGGAATAGAAACACTAAATCCAGGGACTTCTGCCCCGGCTAATCCAAATAAAGCACCCCCAGTAGATAAAGTGCGAGGAAACCAAGACACTAGACCTAAGAGTCAGGCTGGAACGGTTAAACTTGTACAAAGCAGCTCTAAGGAGGCAGAAGCAAGCAAAGATAATCAATCAGATTCAGCCCAAATAACTTCAGGAATAAGGAGGAGGTCTGAGGATTCAAGCGAGCAGGAAAGTGACCGACAAGGGGATCTTTTTCGTTCCTTGAGAGGTGACATGATGTCGAAATTCGAGATATCGGAAGCCAATCAAAAAACAATACAGGACAGATTCGATGTGTTAGAATCTAAGCTAGAGGAGGTCACTCAGCGCACAGGGAAACTTGAAATAGAAGCAGCTGCCTTGAACAAAACTGTACATGGAAATCAAAAGGACTTAGAACTTCTTAAAGCCCAGAACAGATCACTGGTTATGGACATTGAACGGCTGGAGACCCAAGCTAGGAGGAATAACTTAAGGATCTTGAAAATACCAGAAGGGGAAGAGCTGGAGGACTTAAAGGGATTTGTCTGTAAACTCCTGAGAGACGGTGTTTTAAAAGATCGTCCGGATATAGATTTGGAGGCAGAAATCCAAAGGGTACATAGAGACCCTTACAAGAGGCGTACAGATAGGAAAACTCCTAGGAAAATACTTGTAAACTTCCAGACATACAGTGTTAAAGAGCTCATCCTAGGGAGATCCCTTACGAAAACAGATCTACGCTATAAGTCTAGTCCTTACCTTATCAGGTCCGATATTGGCGCAAGAACTGCACAAAGACAATGGGAGCTGGGCACTAGAATGCCGGATTTAAGGTCACTGGGAGCACATGTCCAGATGAGATTCCCAGCCATGCTCAGGATTATGTGGAAGAACAAGACATATAGCTTCACACAGCCAGAAGAGGTCGACAATCTTTTAGACCGAATAAGATGCGAGCAGGAGGAATACAACTGGGCAGATAAGCTGATTACTTCAAGGAAGAAAATAATAAAAGGAAATTAAAAAAAAAAAAAAAAAAGAAAGGGGGAATGGCAGGGGAAAATTTGAGAAAGCAATTGATTGTATAGGTAGGCTGTATGACAAAACGGGGGGACACGATGATTTATTTGTAATTTAATTTGTCTCGCTAGAATACAGTAAACTGGTCAAGGGCACTACTCGGTTGCTCCGGAAGGCGAAGTCATCGCCAGGTATGTTGGGGGGGTTCCTCAGGGGGGAGGGGTTCAACGGGTGGGGGGAGTCAAGGGGAAAAATAAAAAATCCTCATATATAAACAAATGTTTGATGCATAAAGGTATGGATGGGCACGAGCGTACATCAGATTCATGATTAATCCGTATAAGCTTAAGGTTCTGTCATGGAATATTAATGGTATAGGGGAAAAAATAAAACAGAATAGAATTCGTGAATTCTTAAGAAATTCGGATGCTCAAATTATAATGTTTATAGAAACACACTTAGAGGCAGTATTATGTGATTCTCTCTTTAAGAAGTATAGGTGGGTTCAAGACATAATTAGTTCCAGGCAATCTGGCGTTACAAGGGGAGTTTCCATTATAATTCGAGCGAACAGAGGGATAAGCTTGAGAAGTTTTGAGACAGATGAATCGGGAAGGTGGCTAGTCGCAGAAGTATATATTCAAACTATCCCATATACAATCGCAGTGTACTATGGTCCAAACGAGGACAATCCGGTTCCGCTGTCCAAACTAGAATTAGCATTATTTACGACAACTGGCCCTCTAATCTTAGGTGGGGATTTTAATCTGGTCTTCGATCAAAAACTAGATAGAACCTCTAGGGCTAAATACCATGCTCCCTTAAAATCACTTGCCATTTTAGATGCCTTAATGAAAGACTTTACTCTAGTAGATGTCTGGAGAAAAAAGTATAGATCTCAACCAGGCTTCACTTTTTATAGTAAAAAATACAAGAATTATTCTAGAATAGACCATCTTTTAGTTGACCAACACCTTCTCAAAGATATTAACTATCTTTCCTTCACGCCTACAGGATTATCGGACCACGCTGTTCTAGAATCTGTAATTGAACTGAATATAACTTCACCAAAACCAAGGTGGACACTGGAGAGATCGTCTCTACTAGATAATCAGATAAAAGTAGAAGTTAAAGATAAAACATCAGAATTCTTTATAATAAATTCAGGATCCTCCTCCTCCCAGGTAGTATGGGAAATCTATAAGGCTTACTTGAGGGGTGTTTTAAGTTCTCTAATGTATTATAAGGAAAGAGTATAAAAATAAAAAGAAGGGAAGACTTGGCAGCAATAACAAGAAAGGATCTCGAATTACAAAATGCAATCTTAACGAACTCCAGGGAAATACACTTGTTAGAGAAGGAACTTATTGACTTACAGCTTCAATTAAAAATTTCGGATGAGAGAACTCTTAATGAAAAATGGGAGTCTAGTAGACTAAAAAATTGTGAGTATGGAGAGAAGTGTGGAGCCCTCCTTGCCTGGAAAGCCAGAGAAGAGAGAACGAGAAATAACATCAAAGCCCTATTGCAAAGACAGACAGGAGATTTGATAGAAACAGACCCAGAGATAAGAGAAGAAGCAAGGTCCTTCATGAGGAGTCTTTACACGGAAGACAAAGATCCTAAGGGGGAGGATTTAGAATCCTGGCTGGTTATAAAACATCTGCCGCAAATATCCGAATCGGATAAAGCATACTTGGAAAGTGAGATAACAGAAGGGGAAATTCTAGGTCAACTGAAGAAAATGAAAAGAGGGAAAGCTGCGGGTTCAGATAGGTTGCCAGTGGAGATCTATTTGGATAATAAAGATCAATTAATAACTCCATTAAGGGAACTCTTCAATCTTTTATTGATTCATGGCTATTCTACACCTCCCTCATGGGGAGAAGCCATTATAACGCTTATACCTTAACTAAATAAAGACTTGAAAAGAATAGAGTCCTATAGACCCATCTCATTACTGAACACGGATATGAAGATTTACTCTGGTATTTTAGCCACTAGACTATCGAAGGTCATAAAATCTATAATTCACCCTGACCAGAGAGGCTTTATCCCAGGGAGACAGTTAAACAAACTAACGTTTCAAGCAATAGGGGCCATAGACTACGCCAACGCTAAAAATCTCCCACTGGCTCTGGTTGCCATAGATGCGGCTAAGGCCTTCGATCAGGTCAATTGGAAGTATCTATGGGCCACAATGGCGGCTTTTGGGTTCCCTCAAATCTTCATAGAGGCGGTTAGATCCTTATACCACAGTCCAAAGGCAAAGGTCTTAGTTAACGGAATTTTATCTGAGTGGTTTGATATATCTCGAGGTACCAGGCAGGGTTCTCCTCTGTCTCCCCTTTTGTTTGACATTTATATGGAGCCCTTTGTTTGTGGGATTAGAGAGGACAATATCATTCAACCATTTCAGCTTGGAAATCTGCCCTTGAAGGTGGCGTTGTACGCAGACGACCTTCTTTTATATACCTCTGATCACTCTGTAGCAATTCCGAGGCTATTTCATCTATCGGAAGAATTTGGGAAATTGTCTGGGTACCAGATTAACAAGGAGAAAACGGAGATTATGGGTTGGAATAATAACACACATATATTGGGTGCAAAACAGAATATGAGGTACCTGGGAATTTACTTAACTCAATCATTAAACAATATTACATCATTCAGTTGGCAAAAGGTGGTTAAAGATATTAATAAAACTTTAACAAGATGGGGGAACTTGCCTTTGAACATTTATGGTCGGGTCAACCTTATTAAAATGACAATTCTTCCAAAATTGACTTTTCTATTTACCTGCATTCCCTTATCATTCTCATTGAAAGACATTAATACTCTACAGGGTAAAATCGGATCCTTTATATGGGCCTGTAAGTCAACAAGAATCGCATGGAAGAAACTGAGGAGGGGTTTAAAAATAGGAGGGCTAGCCCTCCCTGATCTCTTGTCATACTGTCATGCATTTCACTTTAAAAACTTTAGGCTTCTTGCGAATAAGCTTGATGCATCATCACAGGGCAGCCTGTTCCAAGCTTTGTTAACCGACTCACCTTATGACCATGATTACTTTATATTTAAGTTTGGAGACCAGAATTTTTTTTTTTTAATTCGCCTTAAAATTTTACAGACTGCACTAAAAAACTGGGGGTTCATCAGGAAGACATTTAATATTCCCTATTACCATACACATTCCCCAATATGGGACTCTCCTGGTACACCTCCATGCCTCCAGGATCAACTGTCACAACCCCTGAAAACAGCTGGGTTTAAAAAATGGGGGGGATCTTTGGGCAGATTCGGGCCTAGTGAGTTGGAATTCGTTAGCACAACTTACAGATGGACAGTTGACTAGGTTCAAATACTATCAACTATCCGCCTGGTGGTCCAGTCAAAATATGCAAAGGGAGGAAGATACAGATATTCTTGAGGCAATTGGCAGAGGGGGAAATGGGTAAAAGAGCTTTCATTTTGGTACAATTTGATGATCAAAGAAGAGGAGAGTAAATTGTATTCGGAGATAATAAAGTTATGGGGAAATTGTATATCTGAGCCCCCCAAAGAAGTCAGTAAAGTATGGTTAGATTCCTTTTCTCTCCCACAGAGGCTAATTAAACCAGCCAATTTAAGACGCAACCACCTGTTTACGGCTTATAGAGTCTATTGGACTCCGGCCAAATTGCATAAGATTACACGAAACAACTATTATTGTCCCCGTTGTAACCATAACGCTGCTGATGATATCCATATCTTTCTGGAATGTCCAGTCATTCAAGACTACTGGAAAGCGATAATGGATTTTCTGGGTGATGTACTTTCAATAACCATCATGTGCTCACGCAGACTTGTCTTCTTTGGTCTATTGAAAGACTATGATATCAAGAGTTTGGATACTCAGTTCATTTTTTACATAATAGCTATCGCAAGGAGACAAATTTGCATGGAGTGGAAGTCAGCATCTCCCCCTAGATTTGCAGTATGCCTGAAGTACATAATGGAAGTGTGTAAAATGGATCAGGTTGGCCGCAGTGAGAACACTGAGAATGTCTGGTCTAAATTGATGGTCTGGATAAATAGGTGAGCGGTCCTGTGATTATGCCAGAGGTTGTGTCGGTCCTGTCCTCCACCAGGCCTAGGGTGCCTAAAATAGGCCTGGAGGAGTAGGATAAGGAAAGCAGCCTACCTCTGGGAAATCTCTGTCTGCTATGATACTGTTTCCATGGCGGACTCAAAAAATAACAGTATAAGAGGCAACAGTGAGACCCATCTAGAGCATACATATTCTGGTGGCATATATGAGGACAAAAAAAATTTAAAAAAAAGGATCTGCGAATCCCGCTGAATTTTTTTGTTGCAAATGAAGCGTAGTCTCCCACGCTTCGTTTAATTAGGCTAGGCCCCTGGGTGGGCCAGTTCCAGGGGCAATCTGAAGTAATAATGAGGGTCTTGTGGGCCCCAGCAGCCCCGGGGACCGCCATCTCCCCGGGGCTAATATTATAATAAAAAGAGTGGGGGGGGCTCATGCCACCCACACAGCCATCTCCACCTTTCGGGGCTAATGTATGGAACTGCGGGGCCACGAGCCACCTGCTGCCCCCGGCACCACCACCTCACGGCGCACTGCTGGTGGTGCGATGAGGCCCCCTTGCGTCCTGAGGTCCTCAGGACTAAAGTAGACTTCATCCCCAAAGGAGCAGTGTGGCAGGAGGCGCGTTTGCAGAGTGGTGGAGAAAGTGGGAATGGCCTCCGACCACCTCTCAGCAATCCAGCTGTGTGGGGCTTACTGGAGGTAACAGGAGGGCTAGTTGGCCCACATTAACCCTCAAGAGGCAAGGGGACTTCATCCCCCAAATAGTAGTATGCCAGGACGAGTGTTTGCAAAGTGGTGTAAAAAGGTGCGTGGCCAGCGACCACAACTCAGCTATCCCACTGTGTGAGGCTTACTGGAGGTAACGGGTAGGCTTGTTGGCCCCTAAGGACCCTCAGCAGCGAAGGGGACTTCATCCCCCAACCAAGAGCGCACCAGGAGGTGCGTTTGCAGAGTGGTGGAGAAAGATGGTGTGGCGTGCTATCAGTCAGCAATCCTGCTGTGTGGGACTTACTGGAGGTAATAGGGAGGGGTAGTTGGCCCCCAAGGACATCAATGGGGGCCAACTACCCCTACTGCTACCTCCAGTAAGTCCCACACAGCAGGATTGCTGAGAAACTGTCAGAGGTCAAGCCCCCTTTCTCCACCACTCTGCAAATGTGCCTCCTGGCACACTACTAGTTGTGTGATAAAGTCCCCTTGGCTCCAGAGGGACCTTGAGGGCTAAGAAGCTCTACTGGTTCTTTCTGTAAGCCCTACGCAGCGGAATTCCTGAGAGATGGTCGGAGGCCCAGCCCCCTTTCTCCACCACTCTGCAAACGCGACTGCTCGCTAAAAAACTTTAGAAATTCACACACAAAAAACAAATTACACGAATGTTATAGTTAGGAATTAGCATTTAAAAAACCTTAGAAATTCACAAAAAACAAACGTTACAGGGACTTTATAGTTACATTGACATTTTACTCATAGAAAACCATAGAAATTCAGCCGTTATAATTACCAGAGATAACCATAACTTGCGCCCAGCAATGCACTGCTCACATATTACATCACTCATGACATGGTCAGTGACATCACTGATGATATCTCAAATCCCATCACTGATGACGTCATCTACATCATCTCTGACACGACATCTCACACTCCTATAGAATATTTCAACAGCCACTGGCACTCCCACACAACCATTCACAAATCGATTGACAGAGCCATTCCAGTACTTACACAGCCACTCACTAATTCATAGATCAACACACATATATCCACTTGCTCCCCGATACTGCCACTCATACACCTGCTCAGCCACCAATACAGCCATTGGCATATCCACTCTTATACACATACAGGCACTCACACACAAAGTGGATCACCCATACAACTACTCACATATCCACACACTCACCCATACAGTGAATCATACAGGTACGAACTAACCCAAACAGTTACATACACATCCACTTACTTGCTAATACAAATAGTAACACATACTTATTCACCTATATAGTCACCGAGAAAACCATGTATTCATCCATATAGCCACTCTCACATTCACTCATTTATGCATAGCCACTCATATACTCAGTCACTCACCTATACTGCCTTTCACATACACAGTTCCTGACCCATAATGACACAAGCACTTAATCACCAACACATCCATACAGACACTCACTCATTTAGCCTCTCACACGCACTCACTATCCCATACATGCACTGACTCACTCACTCATCCATACAGGCAGTCAAACACCTCCTCACTCACACAGACACCAAGACAACCATAGAGATAGTCAACCAATCAATCACCCATATAGCCATTCACATACCAACTAACAAACTCATAAACCCGCTTAGCATCAACTGCAGATACATTCCTACAACCAGTCACTCATCCATAAATTAACTGAGACACCTAATTAATCACTTATACAGTCAGTCACACACCCACTCAGTCATCCAAACAGTCCCTCATACACCCACTGATTTTCAATACACTTAGGAATATATATTTAACACTCATAAACGTTTTAAAAACACTCAGTCACTAGATGATGTCATAACTGATGTCATCAGTAATGTCATTTGAGATGTTATCAGTGATGTCACTGACCATGTCATGAGTGATATAATATGTGAGGTCATAAGCAGCACATTGCAGAGGCGCAAGTTATAGTTAACTCTGGTAACTAAAATGGCTGAATTTGTCTGTTTTGTACAAGTGAAATGTCAGTCTAACTAGAACGTCCCTGTACCCTTTGTTTTTTTAACTACATTTCTATGGTTTTTCAAATGATAATTGCTAACTATAGTCCGAGTAATCTTTGGTTTTTGTGTGAAAAAAATTAAATAAATATATTTATATATATATTATCTACTGGCTGTCGCAAGTAGGTAGTTATAGTTAGCACCTTATTTCTATTCAAAAAGCGTTTTTTCTTTTTCCAATAACTTTAGCGCCGGTTGACGAATCTTCTCGAAATTCTCAAAACGTATGGCCCGCTCCGGTCCGCTCCTATCTTCAAAGTTTCGGGGAGATTCACCAAGCGGAGGCCGAGAAAAAAGGGGGGTCCCAAAACGTGTTTTCTAAATGTTAATTCCCATAAGAAACTTTAGACACGGCTACAGCCCGAACTGCTGAACAGAAGTACACCAAATTTTGCAAAAATGTAGTCCTTGTTTCAGAAAGAACTCTTTTTGTAAAATGGAGTAAATCCGTTCAGTAGTTCCTGAGAAATTCAAGAAAAAGAGGTGAAAAAATGCATTTGCCAGAGGAAACTTTAGACACGGCTACAGCTGGAACTGCTGAACGGAATTACACCAAATTTGGCAAAAAGGTAGTGCTTGGTTCAGAAAGCACTCTTTTTCTTAAATGGTGCAAATCTGTTCAGTAGTTGCTGAGAAAATCAAAAAATAAAAGTTTTGATATATAGAGGCACGGAGGATCCGCGCAACCTGCCGATTACGAGCTGCATTCTAATTGGCTGTCAACACTTCAAACCAGGAAGTGTTGGCAGCCATCTTGTGCCTCTGTAGAACCGAGCCACAAAAAAAGAGAAAGAAACACGCAAAACAAGAAAAGGGGGCAGGGTAGAAACACCTTGACCCCTAGGCCTGCTCAGCGGGTCCCACAAGGACCCCCAGGGCCCAAAAAAGCATTACAAAAAACGAATCGGCCGGATTCGCGAACCCAGCGTAAATTCGGCCGCTTGAAAATAAAAAAAAACTAAGTGCGGGCTCCAGCGCTTAGTTTAATTAAGCCCCCGGGTGGGCCAGGGCCCACAGGCAGTAATAACATTTTGGGGGCCCCACTCCCCCCCCACACTGTCCCGGAGACCACCACCCCCGCGCTTTGCATAAATATTTGTGGGGGACACATGGCCCCCCCGCAGCCCTAGGGACCGCCACCCCCCGGGGCTTGTTTTTTTTTTACAGTTTGGGGGGCCTCCAAGGCCCCCCAAAGCCCCAGGGATTGCCACCCCGGGGGGCTTTGAATAGTTTATCGTGGGGGCACACTGCCCCCCCCACCTCGCCAGGGACGCCCACCCCTCGGGCTTCTTTTAAAAAAAAATATGTTTGTGGGAGCTCGCCCCCCCACACGCCCCTAGGACCGCCACTTCCACGGGGCACTAATATTTAAATGCGGGGACCCCCGAGCCCCAGGGACCACCACCTCCCGGGGCTTTGTCAAGGTTGGGAGGGGGGCCACGCAGCACCCCTCCTGGAGCCAGTGATGGCCCTGGGGACCGCCACCCCCCAGGGCCAGCTCCTGCAGTGTCCCGGGGTGCCATGCGGCCCCCTCCTCAAAATAAATTAAAATAACTATGACCAGGCCCCGGTGGATGGGGTCCCCGGCCCAGAAGTGGCCCGGGAGGGGGGCCATGTAGCCCACCTCAAAATAAATAAATAAAGGCTGGCTCGGGGGATGGGGTCCCCGGGGCCAATAGAAGCCTTAGGAAGGGGGCCACGCAGCCCCCTTCCCAAAAAAAATAAAATATATATATTTATGTGACCATGCCCTGGGGATGGGGTCCCCGGGGCTGGAATTGGTCACTTTTTAAAAATGTTTTAATGGGGGTAAGGCCCTGGGGGATGGGGTCCCCAGGGCCCATAAAAAGTCAAAAGAAGGGGGCCACACAGTCCCCTTCTAAAAATGCAAAAAATGCAAAACATTGCGATTGTGCTGGAGGCCCCGCCCCATCCCAGCAATACTCTACAAACGTGCCCTGTGGCGCGCTTTACAATGGGGAATTAATTCCCCTTCAATACTGGAGGTCCCTGGAGGCCAACTAGCCCACCAGGTACCTCCAGTATGGGGCAGGGAGCTGCGTTGCAGAGAGGTGTTCAGAGGCCATGCCCCTTTTTAGGGCTCGTCCTTTCCTATTACGCAGGAATAGGAAATGAGCCCTAATGCAGTCAAACCATTTCTTAAGGCCAAGGGCTATCAGAGGATTTTGGGAAATGCACGCCGCCTTGTGCACGAGCTTGCCTGAGCCTTCTGCCCATCAGCCTGACAGTTTCCTCCCCTAATTATTCACTTCACTTATGACTCCCCACATCAAAGCCTCAGCCTCCCTCCCTTGCCATTTGCTTCCTAACCAGCCTGCCTCGAGAGCCACTTTCACGGCCGTGCATCTCTCTTCCCCCCCCCCCCCCCCCCCCCTCCTCGTGTCCACATCAAAGCAATCAGCCTTCCTCCCACAGGCTTCTAAAGCTTCCCCCGTACTTTCACTTTCACGGCCGGGTCTCACATTTCTCCTCCCCCCTAATTATTCACGGCCGCCAGGCCATGTCTCTTTATTTTAAGCACCTCTCTGCTATTTTCTTTTCTCTATCACGCTCTTTTACCTACACCTCTGTTTCTCCACTCTCTATACCCCCAGAATGTGCCCACTTTATTTTCTTTCTCCAATCTCCCTTTTCGTCTAATTGCTCACAACCTAGCTCAGCCGTTTAAATCCCAGGCTGTGGTTTTACCCTGGCCACATTCTGTACTTTTAACTGGCCTGTCGGGCTTTACGGTGGTCCCGTCAAACAGCACTTTCTTGCGGTGGCTCAGGGGAGACAGATATACATGTTGCTTAATTAGCTATAACGTGCCAGTGATCTGTGGTAGGGCCTGCCTGGACTCTCTGCCTACATCACGTCTGTCGCTCTATTTCCGTGACATTGTTTGCCTTCTCATTGGGTTCAGTGCAGCACGTTATTATCTTTCTCCCAGTGGTATTTACAGTAGATGACCTGCCTTTAACAGCACTGACAATAATCGTATGTAAATAAGCTTCAGCTATGAGAAGGCTGAGCGTGCTCTGGGTAGAGTAGCGCCTCATCTGCCTCTAAGCGCTGACAGTGCTTCTCTGCGCTATTATGAAAAGAGGAACTTGCTGCATGCTCCTTTTCATTAATTGGATCTGAGAGTTTCTCCTTACTCTGCCGAGTGAGGGGCGAGAATGGATTTCACCCACTAATCGTGTTCCCGAAATGCTTCTAATCGGTAAGAAAGGTGCACGCAGATTTTCATTTGAAGTTGGAGCTCACTCTACCCCCATTGCCATGTACAGCTCTTTGAACCCCTCTGGCGAAGCGCTTTATAATAACATTACTATCATTATGTTTTCGCTTTCTGAACAAGTTAAATATACGTTGCGGATTCGGTATAGATTGCCCCATGGTGTAGGCGAATTTTATCAGGGTTGGACGATAATTATTGGTTGAAATCTGATGCCAACAAAGAGTTAACAAAAAAAAAATACATTGCCTTAAATCAGTGTCCTCAAGGTTAAGATCTTAGCCATGGAAAATGTCACCGTCTGTATTTATCTAGCGATTTGATGTTAGTGTTGCCATGCCATTGGACTACTATATTTCCTTTCAACACACTTAGTTATTTTCGCTGCGGTTATTAATAATGCCATTATTTTTTTATTATTGTTTCTATGAATATTACAATTAATAAAAAAATGCGTGACCATTGCAGCACGTTGCACATGATGCTTAAAGAGGGCGCAAACGCATTTGCCATCCCCTAGTACAGGTCTCACCACCTATACTTTTTCAGTGGGGTCCGACTGCTCCCGACTTTCATGTAGCCACATAACATAAGCAGCACTAATCTGAACTTGCGTGCTCTGTGGTCCAAGCGGAGGGGGAAAACCCCTAGTAGACCGGGGGAGGGACATTCAGTATTTCAACATCCATTCATCTTCACCACAGCCGATAACCAACCGGCACCAACCATGTGCCCTCGGCCCATACTGCGCGCACTGCCAACCTTCCGAGACAGCTGGCTGGCTCTTGCAAATGTATGTATGCGCCGTCTCCACAGAGCACGTGCATCGTCCCAGAGTGAGTACACTCTTCAGGAAGAGTTTGCACCCTCCTCACACCGACTGTGCACTTTCTGCCGCATGAGCATCCTCCCAATAATGAATGCGCCCTCTCAAGTTCGCTTGAGCAGTCAGTCAGCTGAACATGGAAACCCTAAGGTCAGCCAGTGTCACCTACTTTTCAAAAGCTTTAAGAACGTCTAGTGTAGAAAAAGACTGCTCCAGATTTCATCTGTTTTAGAATGATGAAATCCCAAGTAGGCCCTGCCGCAATCGGAACCTGTTTTCTTCCTTCAGACGGTCTGCTGATCTTTGCATCAGCCAGCGATTAATACTGCTTGCGTGGTTATTTAAAAGGGCGTTAGCCTTGCAAGCAAGCACTTGAAAGAGCAAACATATAAAACCATTCAAACCAAGATCAAGGCACGTAACTGCGGGTGAAACGGCACCCCCTGCTGGTGATGGAGCATTATCGGCAGGAGTCCTCGGGTACAGAAATAGCTTTTTGCACTATTTCAAACTACACTTCCTCAGATCCAGGCACAGAAGCCCTTTAGTGGTTTTTCTGACACTACTATCAGAAGAACACGCTCCACTTGTGAACAGCATCCTGGCTTGTATTTTCTGTCATGGATCCGTAAGCAATAGAAAGCTGCACTTTCAGTTCTCCCTACCCACTAAAACAAAGTTTACACACACTACATGCTTGGTAGCCAGTTTCGGGGATCCCTGCTTGTGGGCTACGCTTTGCTCATGTTCTTTAAAAAATAACTCTTCGACCTGCTACTGCGTTTGGAAGGGGAACTGTGGAACCCTTTTTGAGGAGAACGCATCATACATTCTATTAGAAAAAAAACAAATAATCAGTCAGTCAAACTTCCCCTATCGGTATCTCAGGCATAAGTTAGGCAATCTGTTAGACACATGCAACTTCTGGGCTCACTCCTGCATATAAGGTCAATTAATTCATTTTACTTTTAGGTATTTGAATTAGTACATACCTGCCTCAAGAGGCAGCAGAGAGGCTGTCAGAGAATAATCTTACTGCATAAACATCACAAATCTAAGGTAAGCTAAACGGAACATGGGGGCAGATTTACAAGCCCCATGCGCCACTTTTCCATCACTTTTCCCATGTTAAAAGTGACGCAGAAGTAGCGCAAGGGGCTTGTAAATAAGCCCCATGGTGCTTATAGATCTTGTAGAAGTGTTTTCAGAAACTCAGATAAAATGTATTTTGCTATTTTGGCACTCCCTTTCGCTTAGGAACGAGGCGATTTTTAAACCTTTAGTTGTAATCAGGGCCTTCCTTGTGCCCACCTTATCAACCATAAAATTAATGCTGTAATGCTTATTTGTATGCCCATTATGCTGCAATAATCTACTAGTTATCCGTTTCTTAGCATTTTATATGTAGCTTTTCTGTGGTGAGCCCTATAGTTTGCATTGTTAATAGCATTTTGTCTATAAAGTTGCCTCACCCTTCAGCTTTCGCTCTTTTTAAATACATCGAGACAGTCAATGTGGCGCGTCCAGCTAGCGCCATATAGGTGATTTGTTTCTCTTTCTTAGCGCCTCAAAATACAGCACTTAAATTGCTATGGCCCGACACTTTTCTAATATTTGCCCTTCTTGAGAACAACTCATGCAGAATGCTTATGTTAGCCTGACGCCCATTGCTGCACAAAAACTGCTTCTGTGCCAGGCCTTGTGCTTTGGCGTACATGCGTTATTAAGCATTTTTACAAATTTTGGTTGAAAATATATGGACGCAGACAATGTTGCACATCAATCTGTGAACGCGCACTTTTTCAGCTGTACATTTTCGATGATTAAAATTGCATTAGCTAAAGTTGCGTTTTATCTATGTAAGCTAGCTGCCGTATTTGCACTTTTCGGCTTTAACAGGTTTAAAATACATTGACTAAATTTACGATCTAGCTATGTATGCAGCTTTGCTAGCGTGTTTGCAGTCTTTAGCTTTAGTTATTTGAAATACATCAAGGCAGACAATGTGGCGCGTACAACTAGCGCCATATTGGTTATTTATTTCCTTCCTGCTAGCACCTCAACACTAACAATTAAGTTACCCTGGCGCCTCGCCACATGTCCCATTTGTTCCTATCCTTGTAACACCTAGCGCACGATAATTGAGTTAGGCTGGCTTCCATTGCTACAAAAGAAGTGCTTCTATAGAACGTCTTCTTCTCTGCATCGGTAATGGCATTTTGCATATAAAGTTGCCTTTAAGCCTTCTGCTTTATATGTTGTTAAAAGCATTTTGTGCTAAATTACTAGCGCAGCATGCTTGTGATATTAAAAAGCACATGTGCGTAATATACACGCAGTTCGTTTGCCGTTATTTGTGCATTATCAACCATAAAATTAATGCTGTAATGCTTATTTGTATGCCCATTATGCTGCAATAATCTACTAGTTATCAGTTTCTTAGCATTTTATATGTACCTTTTCTATGGTGAGCCCTATAGTTTGCATTGTTAATAGCATTTTGTCTATAAAGTTGCCTCACCCTTCAGCTTTCGCTCTTTTTAAATACATCGAGACAGTCAATGTGGCGCGTCCAGCTAGCGCCATATTGGTGATTTATTTCCCTTACTAGCGCTTCAGTAACATTTGTATATAAAGTTGCCTTTAACCCTTTTGCTCTATATGTTAGGAGCATGTTGTGCTAAATTTCTAGCACAGCATGCGTGTGGTATTAAAAAACACATGTGCGTAATGTGCACGCAGTTCATTTGCCGTTATCACACCATATTAAAAAACACATGTGCGTAATGTGCACGCAGTTCATTTGCCGTTATCACACCATATTAAAAAACACACGTGTAATGTGCACACAGTTCATTTGCCGTTACTAGTACATTATAAAATTATGAAAATAAATGCCGTACTGCTTATTTGTATACCCAATATGACGCATGATATACTAATCCAGCCCTGACGCTGAGCCACATTTCAAATTTGTTACCTTCGTGGTAACACGTCACGCACAATAATAGTTAGCCTGCGCCTATTGCTATAGAAGAAGTGCTTTTATGGCTCCACACCACCGCTCAACTCCACACCACCGCTCAACTCCACATCCCCCCTCCATCCATCCATCCCCGCACTCCATCCATCCATCCCCACACTCCATCCATCCCCGCCCCACACTCCATCCCTCCCCCGCCCCACACTCCATCCCTCCCCCGCCCCACACTCCATCCCTCCCCCGCCCCACACTCCATCCCTCCCCCGCCCCACACTCCATCCCTCGCCCACACTCCATCCCTCGCCCACACTCCATCCCTCGCCCACACTCCATCCCTCGCCCACACTCCATCCCTCGCCCACACTCCATCCCTCGCCCACACTCCATCCCTCGCCCACACTCCATCCCTCGCCCACACTCCATCCCTCGCCCAACCTCCATCCCTCGCCCACACTCCATCCCTTGCCCTGCCTCTCTCTCTCTCGCCCTCCCTCTATCTATCTTTCACCCTCCCTCTATCTATCTTTCGCCCTCCCTCTATCTATCTTTCGCCCTCCCTCTATCTATCTTTCGCCCTCCCTCCCTCTATCTATCTATCTATCTATCTATCGCCCTCACTATCCATCGCATCACCACAGCATCACTCAGGGGCACCACAATATCACTATGCGCTACCAGAGCAGCACTGAACGCCACAGCATCACTCAGAGCCACCACAGCATCAATCTGTGCAACCATTCAACAACAACTGATTCAAATATGTTCTCTCAATGTTTCAAACTTTATTAAAAATGTCACAATTTTTTTTTAATATTTCACTTCTGTTTTTGTATTTTCATCACAATAAAATAAACTAAACATAATCTGCCAAAAGGTTATTTGCAAAAGTTTAAGCTATTGCCATTATAAATTACAATAACTTTTATTTAAGTATTAAATATTGAAAAAAATACAACCCATTGTTATTTTTAATTTTAATACATCTAAGTCATGTAAATACAACACATAGTGCATTACAAATGCTATAGGTGTCACGTTTGCAAAAGTTAACACTATTGGCATTGTAAATGACAAAGTTATTAATTTAGCTATTTTCAAAACAAAAACATAAATGAAAAATTTGTCATTTACAAAACTAATACCTCTAACTTTACTAATGCAAGCCCTATTGCATTGCAAATGCTTGTTATACCTCTCTGCCACACAGCTCTGTGGTGCTTACTGGAGGTACCCAGTGGGCTAGTTGGACCCTAGGGACCCTCAGGATTCAAGGGGTCTTAATCTTCCAACTTAAAATGGCACAGGGCGTGTTTACACAGTGGTGACGGGGCCTGAGGTGACATGTACAAGTACGTCCTGTGGCCCCTTTTCAGTTGGGGAAATAATTCCCCTTCAATCCTGAGGGCCCATACAAACCCAGTATAATGGACAAAATACTTGTAGTTTTTACAATTTCGCCACTCGTTTTGCCGTTAACCACAAAGTACATTTCATTAAATGTAAAGTATCTCATATCAATACGTATATTTATACATTAAGAGTTGGAAAAATAAATATTTCTTTCATATAGGTATTTACAAATTCACGAGGTTAGAGACAAAAAACATTTCTGCCAAATTCGGTCTCTCAATAAAGTTTAAAATAAAAACTTTTCAATGGGAAACTTCAAAACGTTATCGCACCGTCTATACTGACACTACCCGTCTCAAATAAAAGGCACGCGATCTTACTATAACCCGAGTGGGTATTCCAGCACCTCCCTCCAACTTTCATTCTTCTTGTGAAGAGCAATACGTGTCGCTAACATCAAGCCTGTGGGCATGGGAAGAATATGCATACTTACACACCCGGTCTATCTAAAAGAGAGAAAAAGATCAAAGGGTTTCTCTCATGCAGGACTGAGTATGCGGTCTACGTACTGCAGTGCCCATGTGGCTTACGGTACGTGGGCAGCACGATTCATCCTGTCCACAAGAGGGTGTTGCAACATCTGAGGGCCATTCGAAATGGAGATAAGGCGTACCCAGTAGCACACCACTTTGAAGCTCATCACGACAAAAACATTCAAGGTCTAAGCTATTTTGTTACAGACTGCGTCCCATCTAACATCCGGGGAGGCAATCGCAAAAAGAAGCCAAGGAGACTAGAGTCCTGTTATATTATAGAACTTAATACACATATAAAGTTGTGTATAGGTACACTGTTAGGTAACAATAACTGTAATGTAACTATAAAGAACATGAGCACCCTTCATGAATTTGGTTTAAACGATTTCCTTTTTTTAGTATTAGGGTATACATTGTCATATGTGAGGCACTTTGGTATGATTGACTAGAGGAGACTGGAGTTTTTAATTTGTAATTTTCGCCCACTGGGGCTTGATGTTAGCGAAACATATTTCTCTTCACAAGAAGAATGAGAGTTGGAGGGAGGTGCTGGACTACCCACTGGGGTTATAGTAAGATCGCGTGCATAACCAATGAAGTGCCTACCTTGCATTTGAGAAGGGTAGTGTCGCAGGGATTCCGTGCTCAGACAGAACTGTGCATAGAGGCTTGGAACCTCAGTGAATTAGGGTGTGCCAAAACTCACCTTAGTACCCAAACTCCCCTACCAGACTAACTACAGTGCCTCATTGGTTGTTACAAACTCCCAATGCTTAGACAAACCAGAACATGAACTTAGTACACCTCAGGTAACGTGGAAAACATGAACACTCTTTCGTTATACAATCATTTCAATCCAGAACTAGGAGTAAAAGAGGACACGTGCATATTTGAAATGTTTATTCACTAATGCCGTGCTCTCAAGCGCAGTATCTTAGCCAATACAAGCAAACATATTATAAGAAACAAAGTAATCAGCATAGTCACTAGTCCAAAGAACACAAACGGTGAAAGCATAGTATTATGCTAAAATGAATAGGGTTTAACAAAACCTAATTCTCACCCTCCCTAGCTAGTATGTTATATTATATCTAAGAAGGTCTCTTGTGGGTTTTAGCAGAGCGGCCCCATACCTCATGAGCCTAGTGATAAGGGATAAGGGATCACATCATCAGCAACCAGCTCTCTGCATGCGAAGCACCATCAAGTGTGTTTGTATGCTCTTGTGCAAAGCAATATAAAACGCGCCTAAAGCCAGAACTTGGCTGCAGCTGCATATATGTTATGTCTAGGAACGTGCGAAGATCAGTGCTCATAACAACTACTGTGTTGAGATATCCTTGAAGGTCCAGCATTCACTGTACAGACACAGCTCGCCAAGCAAGACAGTGCAACAACATATTATTCTCGCATGAACCGAAAACATTTTACTAGGCTCAAAGCTAAAGCAGTAGATATGTGTTGTGTGTATTGACTTGACTTGATATGTGTCGTGTGCAAAAGCAGCAGAAAGGAAAATGGCGTTTAAACTCCTAAAAAGCCCATGCTAACTTAACACAGTAATCACGGTTACACATGTCAATATATCAGTAGTGTCAGTATGGACGGAGCGATAATGTTTTGAAGCTTCCCATAGAAAAGTTTTTATTTTTAAACTTTATTGAAAGACAGAATTCGGCAGAAATGTTAACCTTGTCAATTTGTAAATACCTATATGAAAGGAATATTTATTTTTCCAACTCTTAATGTATAAATATACGTACTGATATGAGATACTTTGCATTTAAAGAAATGTACTTTGTGATTAACGCCAAAATAAGTGGCGAAATGGTAAAAACTACAAGTCTTTTGTTCATTATACTGGGTTTGTAGTCACATCACGTGACAATGTTCCCTAGCAAGGTGTTTAAAATGGCCGAATTATGAGTAGTTAAACTATTGGTGAAACGCACTGGCAGTAATATTTAAGTGGGAGCATGAAAGCAAGGTGCATTTCACTGCCGGATGGCTGAGCAGAGTCGTGTGCCCTCTCATTGCTTTGGGAACTTTGTTGGAAAACCCCGGATCCCATATAGGTGTAACTCTAGTTATAACATCCCCACCTTTAATCGTTTCGCCATGCTTTCCGGTTTGGATGAGTAGATTGACTCCCCAACCAGGTGCCCAGGGACCACTATACACTTAAACAACTAGAAATGTTAGTGGTCCCAAAGGCTGGCCTTCAAGGTGAACTGATTAACTCAACGGATCCCATGTGCGTGAGGCAACTCTGAAACAGGCAGTAAACAGATCCGGTCAATAGAAATAGTGCCAGCCGCTCTTCCCCAGGAAAAGGTTGTGGAAGTTAGATCGAACGCCGATTCTCATTGAAATCGGTCATAATGGCATCGGACAATAACCCAGGCCTAGATAATTCCTCAATTAGGATACTTTTCTGGAATATAGTTGGACTTAGTCCTAAGGTAGACAATAGCACCTGGCTGAAAATTATTTTGAATTTTGGTATAATATGTCTCCAGGAGACATGGACTACCACCGAAATCCACCTGGTAGGCTATAAAACTTACTTTTCCTCCGCTCAAACTGTAGCATCTGGCAGAGCAAAGGGTGGTTTAATTATATACATTTCTAATTTGATAGGGGGACTGGAAATAACCCCTATAAAACTGGAGGCCAATTTCCAGATACTCAGTCTTCGTTTTAATAAAGCGGACACAGTTCTCTTGGTAAACTTTTAAAACAACTTTCCAGATGGAGAACTGCTGACAGTATTGCGACAGTTGCGT
Organism: Lissotriton vulgaris; assembly: GCF_964263255.1. NCBI lineage: Eukaryota > Metazoa > Chordata > Amphibia > Caudata > Salamandridae > Lissotriton > Lissotriton vulgaris. The sequence continues at coordinate 1,315,337,130 of NC_141689.1, forward strand.
CTTCAATTATCTGTCCTGACAAGGGGACTTGTAAAAGGCGCCACAATTATCTGGGGTGGTGATTTTAACCAGCATCCATGCCATCATAGCAACCCCATTTTTTGTGGGATAACAGACGAAAAAGATGATCCAATAGCCCATTTTTCCCATTCAAGTATTGGAAATTGTTTAAATGAAATACTTTTTGATTTGGATCTTGTAATCGCAAACAAAAAGAATGCTTCCTCTCTGCTATTCGATCCAACCTTCCTTGGTAGGGGCAGGCAGAGCACCATTGATTTTATCCTCATATCTAATATAACTGGAGAACGTGCCACAAACTTTGCAACATACATAAATGTACTGAGCGACCATTGTGCGCTTAGTATAACATTTCGACCGCTCTATAAGCACACCCTATACCTGGATAGAACCAATGGATTTTCCATAAACTGGGAGAAAGTCGATCCTCCAGAGATCACCAGGAGAGTTATAAACACAGCATTCCTTCCAATTCTCAAATGTTTAGATTTGTTTACTCCAGATGAGGAAGTATTAAGTAATTTCAGGGTGATCTTAAATTATTAAAAGAGGCACTTTTTGTAAAATTAAAAAACATTCAATGAGTGGTTAAATTATAGGTATACAGCAGCCCACTCCAAATTGAAAATAGCCCTGCAAAAAATGAACAGGGTCCCTCAAGAAATAGAAATTCTTAGGAGGGAATACAATACAGCGATTAAGGACAGGAAATCCGAATTAAAACAGGCACTATGGGATCAGCTACATAAAAGCTGCACACAAAAAAATAGTTCTGCCTTTTGGGCAGTGGTTAAATCCCCATACCTAATTGACAACAAAGATTCACCTACCATTGACGTGGCCATAGACGAAACAGTTTGGGTGGAGCACTTTTCAAAGATCTTTGCGAAAGGTCCAGTTAATACTGGTGGGCAAGAAAATACAATTTTAGCTCAACCTGCACCTCCTTATCCAATTGTTCTAGATATTACTATTGAAGAGGTACTTCAGGCCATAAAGTCTAGTAAAAACGGTAAGGCCACTGGCCCCGATGGGGTCCCAATAGATTTATTTAAATCAAACTTAGATCTGTGGGCCCCACTCGTGACTAGGGTACTTAAGGCATCTTGTGAGGTGGGGCTATTGGACTCATGGTCTAAATCAATCATGGTCCCTATTTTCAACAAGCATTTACAATGCAACAGTTTTGCCTTTGTAAAAGTTTGAGCTATTGGCATTGTGACAAATTTTGTATTTATGTGTTGGTTTTGAAAGCAGATAAATAAATGGCATTGTCATTTACAATGCCAATAGCTTAATCTCTCACAAATGCGAGACCTATTGCATTTGCACACACACACACACAGAGCCACACACAGACAGAGCCACACACACATACAGAGCCACACACATAGACAGAGCAACGAATTGTGCAACAGGGGAGCAAAAAATTATGTTTAAAAGTTGAATGAATTATGAGGCAAGATATTATAAACATAATGCAGTCCATATTTTGATAGTATTTCATTATTTGGTCATTTTTGCACATGGTAATGATGTCTGGGCAAAGATTATGTGGCAAATCCTTAATTAAGAGAAGAAAAAACTGCAGCCAAATAATTTCAATGGCCCTGAAGATAGTAGACGTACCAATGAAGGAAACGCAGCTCTATACACCCACTTCAGCAGCGTATCAAGTGACATCCCACAACATTTCTTTTCCCACCAGCAAGATTCTCATATGAATAAAAATTAAAAGGCACCTTTATTGTTAAATCACCTTCGGACTCCAGCACGGTTATTTGGCGGTGCTACAGCACCCCCTTCAAACCTACTTCCAGTGCCTATGTTACATATTAGAGATCTGTATACAAAGGTTGTTGGGTTCTGACTTTTCAGAGGGAGGAAGGTGTTATCCTCACTTCCTGCCAGAAGAGCTCCACAGGTGGCTGATCGGTCAACCTCTTTCTCGGGAGCAGCCATACTAGCAACATTGATATGTGGAAACCTGGCCAAGGGCCAGCCGGGGGTTTAAATGAAGCCCCCGAGGCTGAGAAGGAAACTGACAGCGGAGCAACTGTCAGATTCAGATCAACAACAACTCGAGAGAAAGAGAGATGGAAATCAGGAGTCCTACTCGGGACGGAAGGGTTGGGAAGTGGCTATGCCTTTCGATCAGTAGGTGGGGGTAAGAAGGGGTACATACAGTATTGACGACCACCCTAACCTCTTTTTCTAATAAAGGCTACTTCACAACACAATGACAGGCCCGCCTCTGAAACCGCATCCTACACTCACCAAAGCCTAAAAATCAGCTCAAAGAAAATGCCATGACTAGCAACGCTGAAAGCGGTTACACAGCGCATGTGCGACAAAAACGCAAACAAAACTTTATTACACAGCAGAGACGAACACAAAAGTAAACAATGGGACTAACACGGTCTAATTTAGCTCATGCTCGTTAATCTAAACGTTTACGACTGTAGGGAGAGCTGATGTTTCACTGCAGCACATATAAACCTTCACACACATGGTGAACTCTTAAAATGAGCACTCTGGTCTTTGGTTCCTAATCTTCCACGGACACAAATGTTAAAAATAAAGCTACGGGAAAGCACTCGAAAGAATCTATATAGCACGCTAGACACACACACCATAATAATCTGCTCTTGTGCAAGCCTTACCCCAAAAAGAATCTAGATATAGCAATACACAAGACCATAAGACTTCTCTAGTCAAACAGCCTGTAAGACCCATGCTCTGCACAAGGCTTGTTTTAATGCGCCTGCAGGTATGTTCGAACAGTGGCCTTTGATTTAACTTCACGTATTTACTCTTTCGAAATTAACCAGACGTTAGTATTTAATAGCTCCAAGCGGTATTACCAATGAAAAAAAATATATAATTAGACTAATTTAGAAGGCAAGAGCTTATGCCACTTTCACAGTGACATTTCCCTCAGCAAGTATCCCGAGGGGCAAAAGTACTACAGTGCGGTTTCTCACAGCTCACAATTATCACTACTCTTTCTTAAAGCCCCCACTACAGCCCCAATCCATAAATTCAAAGGACCCTCACACCCCAAGGTGTTACCCCCAAAGGACCACCCTCGTGACTTACACCCCTAAAGATAATCCTTCCAGAAATGTCCCACTGAAACTACTCCCTGCAGCCCCCACAAAGGCCGCGCAGCACAGAAGCTGCTAGCCCCACAGCACCCTCGGTAGCACAGTCTCCACTTCCTGCTGCAGTCATATCTCCTTGCTACCGCAGTCCTATACTGCACCCTCCCTGGGGCCCACCACGGCGACTCTTCCGTAGCCCACCTTACTTTTCTAGCCCCCTCAGAACATGTAATCACAGCCGTTCCCCCTACTCACCGGCGGGATTAGCAGCGACGAGGAGCACAGCTGGAGCGGTACAGCTGCTGCTCGCGCGGTGCTCGGAGTGAGGCTGCCAGGAATGTAAGGCCACACCCGGGCCGGGCCCGCCCCGCCCTCTCCCCTCTCTACGCACCAAGCGGCAAAACAGAGGACGGACTGCGCAGCGCCGATGGGTCATACACTGTACACATATTTCATAGAAAGGGAAGGAAAACAAACAGGCCCGGCAGCGATAGCTTCCTACAGCACGCTGACATATTGCTTCGGTGTACTAGCCACCCCACCTATGATCCGTCGTCTATGCCTCTCGAAAGTGCACAAATTTCTATGCTTGTTCTGGAACCCGTCGGGGAGGCACAGCACCCTCAAGTATCAGAGGCAGTGTCGAGGATGTGAATGTTTCGGGAAAGTGTAAACACTGCCTTATTTTCGGCAAACTTAAAAAAAAAAATACACGAATGTCAGCGCACGTGCGTGACATGCATCGGCGACTATTGTAATGGCATTTATATAGCGTCTACCACCCTTGAAGAGGAGTTTGAAGCATGTTATGGCGAGCAGCACGCTACTCCTAAACCCAAGGCTAGTAGCTAATCCAATGGTGCTCTTGGCTAGTGGGATTAGTCATGTGTTTTCAAGAAAGAACAAATCAGGTCCCGGGCCGGCAGCCAATCACAGCGCGGCCCGGGGAATGACGTCACGGGGGTGTCCCGGCCGGCAGATTCGGGGGCGTGTTTTTCGCCCTCTCCTCTTCCCATTGGCTGGAAGGTAAAATTCCAGCCAATGGGAAGAGGAGAGGGCGGGACTTGAAAAAAGACACAGAATCGCGTTTTCACGGGGAAAGCGTGATTGACAGCCAATGTCTTCCAATGGCTAGCCTCCATTTATGGAGCTAGCCAATGGAAGACAGAGGCGGGACGAAGCCCGATACTGGAGATCATCAGATTTCCCCCTGGGCGGAGCACCTGCTTCGCAGGTGCTACGGCCAGGGCGAAACCTAAAAAGGGGGACCGCCAGGAGGTATCCTGCTATCGCCCGATCTCAATGCTGGACTCCCTGGGCAAAGTGGCGGGCAGAGTCATTCTTGAACGCCTCCAGCAGTGGGCGGTCGATGGCGGGATTCTCTCGGACCTCCAATTTGGGTTCCGGGAAGGCCTAGGGACTATTGAACAGGCCCTAAACCTGACAATGCTATTAGGCAAATACGTAAGTGCGAAGGCAGGCTCTATATATATGTTATACGTAGATCTGTCAGCAGCCTTCGACTGCGTCTGCCACACCAAACTTTGGTCCGTTTTATTGGAAATGTGGGTTGATTTACCATTGGTGAATTTTTTGAGTGAATTATATTCTAACGCATCAGCTAGGGTGAGGTTCGGGGTACAGGGCGAGTTAACCGCACCGTTTGGAGTGGAGAGAGGAGTTAGACAAGGTTGTGTCTTGGCTCCCTTCCACTTCACGCTTTATACCAACGGTTTGGAGAGGGATATGATAAATGGGAGCCGGGACCTTCCTTTAATAAACAACCGTCCGATTCCAGCTCTTCTCTATGCCGACGATGCAGTGATACTGGCCCGTACCCCCCTAGAACTACAGAAGGCGCTAAATAGATACTCCCAAATCATGGGTAATCTGGACTTACGTATAAATATCAAAAAAACTTTTGTCATGACAGCAGGACCGGGAAAAAAAGGATAAAGAATATTTATTTAGAAAAAGAGAAATTGGCCACCACAGATCAGTATCCATACCTGGGAATAATTATCGATCACAGACTCAACTGGAAACCAGCAATTGAGTCTAGGAAACTCCATCTTACGAGAGCCACTATGGCCCTCGTAAACTTTTCAAAAAAACTGGGAAAGAGGACCCCGGTAGAGCTTCTACAGATATATAAAGCCAAATGTCAAACAGTTGCACTGTACAGGGCTGGTGTGTGGGGGAATGTAAATACCAACAGTTTGCAAGTGGTCGAAAATGCCTTCCTGAGGTTTCTTTTAGCAGTACCAAGGACCACAGCTACTTTCTCATGCCATACCGAACTGGGTATTTCACATTTATCAGATATAGCCAAAATACTAGCACTCCTTCTGTGGCATCGAATCTGGTCTTCAGATAAAAATGTTTTTATACAGGGAATCATTCTAGATTGTATGTCTCTGGACCACTCTCATAAAATCGGCTGGCTATTATATATAAAACGTTTTTTGAATGACCTGAGGTTGGAAAAATATTATCTTGTACCATCCTCAATTCGGTCACTATCAAGGAAGGCACTACAGGTGTTGTGCCTCGCACATCTGGAAGAAATAAGAATGACTAAAGAGGCCATTAAACCATCTGTACAACACTGTATGGCCGTTCAAACTACTTTTTCTATTCAGCCTTATTTAACTCATGATTTTTCCACGTTTGAGAGATTTCTTCTGGCCAGATTTACGTTAAATGTTTTTCACCATTTGGTTGCCTTTCCAAAGAGAAATAACTGGGACTTAGAATTACCATCATGTCCGTGTGATAACACTTCTATTCAGGCAACCATTCACACCCTATTTTTCTGTAAATATTATATTGAATATAGAAAGATCTGGCGGATTCCGATACTAAAATTTATGGGCATTAGAAGATGCCGTCCGGCCTTGCTTTCTTTACAGTATTTGGGTGAGGAGTGGATATCGAAGTATACTGTCAAATTCCTGAAATGTATTTTTCGACATTGATTAAACCTGTACCAAACTTCGTATTCATTATGAATTTAACAATCCAATTATGCTAGTAAAAAGTGAGATGATGTTCCTTTTTAAGGCTTCATGTATACAGCTAGAACTTTTTAAAAGAAATGTTGCACAGATTATATTGTAAATACATTTTTTAGAATTCCATATGTGTAGGAAGGTGGACTCCTGACTATGGTTACCCCAGATTTTTTGCCTTGTGTTTAGCTGGTTTTCGACTTAGTTGGCCTGGCTCCCTGCTAATCAGGGCCCCAGGCTATCTGCTCTCTCCTTAAAATGGACTCCATGCACCCTAGGTGCATAACCTTATTGGTACTGGACACCTTGCCAGCCCCTATATAGTGCACTATAGGTGCCAAGGGCATGGGTGCATCCAAGGCCTACCAGGGGCTGCAGCATAGCTTTTGCCACCCCTGGCTGGTTCTTAAATTGACACAACTGGCTGATCACTCAGCTGGGGCAAGTTGGTGTAATCACCTCTTGCTTAGATATAGTATACCTATATCTAAACCTATATCTGGACACATATAAACCTATAAGTCACTCCTATGGCAGGCCTTATCAATCCTGGAGGTAGGGTGCATGGTTTAACGTGAGATGGTGCTCGAGCATGAGCTGAGCCTGTCTGCAGCTGTCGGGAACAACTCCCTAAGCTGTTCCGGGATAATGCCATACCATATACTCTTAAGTGCATTATAATCCATTGCGGTTATGTGCTAACTTTGGTTTGGCTTTATCAAAACATGTCGTGTAAGGTGATATACGATTTGGAATACTATCCCCTCAACAGTCCTGTCGACTGGGATAGCATTCCACCCTTCTAGAGGGAGAAGACATGTTACTTTGCTAAAACGCGGTTGATTTCTGAAAGAGCCTCAGCATCACAAAATGGATGCTGCTGCCACCGACACAAGTCTGACCTCCTGCTGCTGACCGAAACTTGGCAGAGGAGGCCTGGACAAGTGGTTTCCTGTCGCGGGGAGGTGCTACACCACCCCAGACAGGAGATAGTGTATTGGGGCAGGGAGGGCTGAATGAAACCAGACAGTGCCTGGGGCGCACAAGGCTTCCCCTTGCATAATCCGGTCAAACCGGTTCTGGGGCACTCCGACCCCAGTCCCAGCGCGACCCTGGACAAAGGGAAAGGGGTGTAACCACCCCCTTCCTGGGTCCCACCCATAGGAGGGACCTTACAGGTGATCCAGCCCACTAGATTGGTATAAGAATGGGAGCAGTGCCAACGCACTCAGATTATCCTGACTGAAACTTATGAAATGAAACTCTGGACCCTTCGACATCCTACTCGATGTAGAAGACTGAAGAATCTCCCTTGTGGTGAAGGAGTGACCACCCTGTGCAAACAGGCACCATCCAGCACCTCCACGTTTGCTTTGTTGCAGTTCCCGCCGGAATTCGAGCGACAGAGTTCGACAAGACCCAGCGTGCCTGCCTTCTAATAGCCCGATCCACAGTCCCTGCAGAGCTGAGACCCGTGGAGGCGACCTGAAGCGTGGGGCCCGCCATCTTGGAAAGACCACGAGACGCTGACCGTGCAGCCCACGAGTGACCCTCGAAGCTGTGCAATGGGGTTTGAGAAGCCCCAGCCCTGAGCCTCTCTTGCACCGAAGCTCACCCATCTACACTCACCGAGTGCTGCGTGGGGCACTTCTGCATCTTTTGGCTCAACACGTTGGCCCGGTCACTTGCCCGTTGGCTTGTGGCCCCTGTGCCGACGAACCTTGAAAACTGACTCGTGAGTCTGGTTGCTCCAGACTTACACTCGCTCCCCTGAAAAGGAGCACCCGCTCTGACCCTCCTGGTCCGAGTGTTAAGCCATCTTCGAATCCTGCGTGGGTTGCGCTTGCCAAGGGTTGTATGCTCCAATCCGGAAGCCGACACCGCAGACAGCGAGAGCCTGCGTGGGACAGCTCGTGATCCACTCCTGGACATCCTCGGTGCCCCAGAGTCCACGTGACAGCGGAGAGAAGCTACTCGTCAACGACCTGATTGCGCCCGACATTGCCTGGTTCCTTCCTGGTTCCACCCTGGTCACTGCTGAGTGACCCAGACTCTGTTCCCTCTGCTTTCAGATCATCTTTATCTTCGATCCACACTTGGATCACACCGGACACTTCTGGTCTCGACGCCTGCAGCATCTTCAGCTCCAAGCACCGTCAACCTGCGTGACAAAACCCGACACTACTTCGCACCTGTGCACCCGCTTCCTGTGGTTGAGGTAACTCAACAACGCCGGTGTTCCTACACTGGTACACACCTCTAGTGTATGTGTCTAAAGTTTCGTCCTTCTAGGTTAAGCGGAAGTCTCCTTTAACAGTAACTTTATAACTTTTACGCACCATTGACTTGGCATTGGTGCATGTGTGTGCTTTAAGCGCTGCACCCGAATCCGGCAGGCTTTTCCCGACTTCAGCATTGCTAGTCCCGACTGCTCCCAGCGATTCCCTAGGCCCTAGGCCTAACCACTGTTCGATTGGTATCTCTTATATACCACTTTTTTAATATATGGTTTGCGTGGCCCCTGGGCCTCATCCATAATTGTGCAACTTTTATATGTTTAACTGTGCTTTTGTTTAAACGTTTGTGCCTCTGCACTCATAAAGAGTACAGAGGATTATTCTAGTAATAAATACATATACTTTTATAATATATAACTTGAGTGGTGTCCTTTCATTTGATATTACAGGATTGTGATTGGTAAAACAGCTCGCTTAACACGACCTCTTGAGTTAAGCCTTTAAGGCTGCTTAGTCCATGCTACCCTTAGGATAGCTTGTCTATAAGGTTGACTTACAACCATCACCATAAGGGATTGTTTGGACTGATACAAGGTGCCCCCAAAATTGGAGACATCATATATCAGGCCAACTTCTCACAACATGTTTTATAAATAATAGTTTTTATATTGGTAGTATTTCGTTTTAATGTAGAATGTGAAAATGAAATTTACTTGTGACAATGCTTTTATGGTTTTTTTGTGATAAAAACCGAATAAAGAAATACTTGACTTGACACTGCTCAATATGCACATTAGCTGGCAGCAATGCTCCGACCCTTACCAAAAGTTTGAAATACTTTTTGCTCTTAATTTGGACACACATTGAACTTACTCAAAGTGGATTGTGACTCGCATTTGGGAACTCTATAGTCCATCATGCAACAGTAAAAGAATGCTCTTCAGCACATGCCCATTGAGGGCGAGCATGTTACTAAAGGTTAAGCAGAAAGATGCAAAATCAAATGCGTGCCTCAGTGTGTGTTTAGGAGCAGCCCAGGAAGTAACGGCGTGAGACCGTGAAATGCGTTGGCAGTAATAATTAAGTGGGAGCTTGAAAGCAAGCTGCATTTCACTGCCGGATGGCTGAGCAGAGTCGTGTGCCCTCTCATTGCTTTGGGAACTTTGTTGGAAAACTAATCACACAGCATCCCTGCCATGGAGGGGGCACCATCGCCAGCTGGAAAAGCAAGATATTTAGCTGATTGAGGCTTTGATTTCGAACTGTTCGTGATCGTGAAGCACACTGCTCAATATGCACATTAGCTAGCAGCAATGCTCCGACCCTAACCAAAGGTTTGAAATAATTTTTGCTCTTAATTTGGACACACATTGAACTTACTCAAAGTGGATTGTGACTCGCATTTGGGAACTCTATAGTCCATCATGCAACAGTAAAAGAATGCTCTTCAGCACACTCCCATTGAGGGCGAGCATGTTAATAAAAGTTCAGCTGGAAATACAAAATCAAATGCGTCCCTCAGTGTGTGTTTAGGAGCAGCCCAGGAAGAAGCGGCGTGAAACGCGTTGGCAGTAATAATTAAGTGAGAGCATGAAAGCAAGCTGCATTTCACTGCCGGATGGCTGAGCAGAGTCGTGTGCCCTCTCATTGCTTTGGGAACTTTGTTGGAAAACTAATCACACAGCATCCCTGCCATGGAGGGGGCACCATCGCCAGCTGGAAAAGCAAGATATTTAGCTGATTGAGGCTTTGATTTCGAGCTGTTCGTGATCGTGAAGCACACTACCCAATATGCACATTAGCTGGCAGCAATGCTCCGACCCTTACCAAAGGTTTGAAATAATTTTTGCTCTTAATTTGGACACACATTGAACTTACTCAAAGTGAATTGTGACTCACATTTGGGAACTCTATAGTTCATTATGCAACAGTAAAAGAATGCTCTTCAGCACACGCCCATTGAGGGCGAGCATGTTAATAAAGTTCAGCTGGAAATGCAAAATCAAATGCGTGCCTTAGTGTGTGTTTAGGAGCAGCCCACGAAGAAGCGGCGTGAGACCGTGAAACGCGTAGTTTAGGAATGGCCGGTACCACATAGTATTTTAAAAATGTCAGATTGTTGTCGTGAAATCTCTTAAAATGGCGTGCCACAGGATAAGATTGATCGCTGTGTAAAATTGCCCTAAGATATTGTAAAATCCTGACATGCACCTGTAGCTTGGTACTTCCAATATAGTTCAAGCCACAGGTGCATGTCAAGACGTACACAGCATGATCAGTTTTGCAGTTGAAGTTGCCAGCTATAGCAATTTCCTGAGTGCTAAAAGGAGTTTGATAATGTGTCTTGTCTGCTCCAAATTTGCAAGCTCTGCACGTGGAGCATTTGTAAAAAACATGTGTAGGCTGTAGCCACATAGATTTCAGGCTCACCTCAGGACTATATATATATTCACAGAAAAAAACATAGGTTTCAGCCACGTTATAGTTAGGAATTAGCATTTAAAAAACATTAAAAATTCACTGAAAAAAACATAGGTTTCACACATGCTATAGTTAGCTGGACATTTCACTCATACAAAACCATTGAAATTCCCCTGTTATAGTTAGTTCAGCTAACTATAACTTGCGCGCCCGCAATGCACTGCTGATGACGTCACATATTACATCACTTATGACATCATCCAGTGAATGTGTGTCTTTCTGAAAAAGAAATATTTTTTATATATGTATATCTAAAGGTCGATGGAAGAATAAAAGGGTAAGTAAGTGTCTAAATGGATGTTTTGTGTTTGTAAAATTGATTGTATAACTGACTTATTAAGTGTATCTTACAGAATACATGTATTAGCGAGTAATGTTTAAATATGTAAATATCTGTATCAGTGTCTCACTTTGTGTATAAGTGGCTGCATGGGTTGGTGAGTAGCTACATGAGTGTCTATATGGGTTATTAGTTGTTTTTTTGATTATCGGTATGAGTGTCTGTATGGTTTGGTGGGGGTATTACTTAGCGCACATATGCATGAATGACTGACTCACTGTTTGTATGTGATTTGAAGACAGCATGTGTGCAGGACTGTATGGGTGGATGAATGTCTGTAAGGGTGTGTTAGTGAGTGAATGACTGTTTCAATAGTATCTTTATGAATAACTACATATGTTTTAAATTAGTATATATGAGTATTGATGTATATAAGTGAGTATATGTGAGAGTGAGAGATTGGAAGAGTTCCTGTATAAATAAGTATGTGTTTCTATAAGTGATTGTTTAAGTATGTGTACATTTCTGTAGAAGTCGGTGTAGTGGTGTGTGTGTGTGTATAGCTGTATATGCAAGTAAATGGATGTTTGATCGTTTATTTGCATGTGTGAGTATGTGTTAGTAACTCTATGGAAGAGTATCAGTGTGTAACAGGATGTATAGGTGTATGAGTACATATGCTGAGTGAGTACATGTATGAGTGACTATATAGAACTGTTGGTGAATGAGCGGATGTGTATGTAGATGTTGGAATTACTGAATAGGTTGCAGTAACTGGTGTTGGTATCTCCATTTTTTTGAAAATTTTACTTTTTATTTTTGAATGTGTGTATCAAAGGTTATATTACGGTGAGAGGAGGTCTGCCACTCTTTCACAAGGATGATGTCATCAGTGATGTCATTTGAGATGTCATCAGTGTTGTCATGAGTGATGTCACTCACCATGTCATGAGTGATGTAATATGTGACGTCATCAGCAGTGCATTGCGGGCCCGCGAGTTATAGTTAGCTGAACTAACATTAACGGGGGAATTTCAATGGTTTTGTATGAGTGAAATGCCCAGCTAACTATAACATGTGTGAAACCTATGGTTTTTTCAGTGAATTTCTAAGGTTTTTAAAATGCTAATTCCTAACTATAACGTGGCTGAAACCTATGGTTTTTTCAGTGAATTTTTAAGGTTTTTAAAATGCTAATTCCTAACTATAACGTGGCTGAAACCTATGGGGGGTCGTTGACTAATTCGAGTGAGCGCACAGTGAGGGGCGACAAAGCTTACCTGCCCCACTGGACCATCTTGGGCAGCCTAACAACGCTGGGTCCCTGACGCTGTGGTTTCCCCCGCCGCCGAGCTGGTGGCAACGCTCGGCAGCGGAGCGGGGTTGAGACTACAGCTCCCAGCCTGCTTTGAGAGGACACCGCCCACTTCCTGTAGAGCGCGACTGGAGGCGCTCAAATTCAGACAGCTCCCTCCGCGTCGCGGACGCGCGCTGGCGACGCCGGGCAGAGGGCGGGCCGTCTGTGGCCGTCCGGGGACGACCTGGGACGGGACGGGCCACATCTCTAACATCCTCCCCAAAAAAGGATCATTGATACCAGAAAAAACCGTAAGAGGAACTTAATATTGTACCGTGACTGTTTTACCTTAGGGGCAACACATTGTATTCTCTGTAAAGACGATCCCCCGTATACCCTAGTTACATGGGGAAACGAAAATCGATGGAGGGGGGGAACGGAGCAGGCAATGCACCAAAGCTTCACAAGGGGAAGAGAGCATCTAAAAAGGCATGCCAAGCAGCAGATAGTGATGTTATGGATCGTATCGACACCCTTGTGAACGAGTGTAGAGAAATCCTTGATGACGAGCAAATAGAGAACTTTGATACCGATATTGTTGGGGTCACTTTGAATCTATCAAATGCTCTAAATGATCATCCTAAAATACCAGCCATGTTCAAGGCAAAAAGGAAATGCAAACCCAAGAAAAGTATGACAAACCCTACTGAGGACTGTATAATTGCACCAAGTGAGTCTGCTAGCACAGCAGGCAGGATTGCTCCCCCTGATTTTGAGAGTGAGACTGAGCCATTGGTCTCAGCCCCGCAGGTTCTTACGGGAAATAGGTTTGCAGTTCTGGCCGAGGTCCATGAAGAGCTTCCCTCTCACTCTAGCGATAATAGTAGTAGGGATAAGATACTGCCCATGGACGTTGGTACTCTGTCCAATTTAGTTATTCTACTAAGGGATGAAATAGGTGCCCTGAGGTCATTGATCGTAAATTTAACCTCTATGATCACTGACAAACGGAAAGGCGTACCAAAAATAATAAGCAAAGTGGCGCCGCCAGTACATAATTCATCCCAAACTCGTACTGACGTTGCAAGCAAAGCACCTGTTGTTAAAACCCCGAACCAATCAAATACCCAGAGACAGGGGAAAATAGTAGGATCAAGCTCCGGATGCCTAGCCACAAAACTGAGGAACACAGACCAGCCTTCCCGAGACCCTAGAGGAGGGGGGTTCAGCCAAATAAGAAGTCAAACTGTTAATGGGCCGGCTGGTCCCCATTTATACTCTGCTAAAGTCTCCGAGGGTCTACCAACTTTAGGGACAAATAACCTGGGTCCCAAACCAAGCAGCCTCTATAATAAAGTATACTCCTCTAAGAATAAAATATACATGACCAATGTTCCGAAATTAACGAAGGGAAAGTCTGGTAATAGCGAGCCCCCGGATTCCCGAACGAACAAAGCCATCCACTGGCTGCGCCATGTTAGAGGATGCCGTTCGGTGATTAGGGAGGCTATTGTAGAGGCGAAGAGATTGAGTTCTCCAAATCTTGTAGGTGACTCTATAGAGTTAACTTTGAAATCCCCAACCCTTGGAGAAAACCTTTTCGCACTGGAGTTTAGAAGTAGTGCCCCATCTCCTTCTCAGATTCAGCTAAGGAAAACATGCCCCCACACCTTGGTGTCCACCCCTGCACCCTCTGAAAGACTAGGTAGCAGGTTTAACTCTGGGCTAGACAATAATGACTGACAATCATTGGACTCACAGACAGAATGCAGTGAGAACTGGATGGGAGCCAATGAAAGGGAAGGTATGCTCAGCCTGGCAAGAAACGACTCACCTAGTCCTGAAGAGTGTGATGTTACCATCATAGTAAGCCCTAACATTGAGCCGGTCCTTGGGAGTGCGGTTGATACTGCTTCTGATCAACATCAAGGTCTGCTAAAGGAAATGGAACAATATTCATCTCTGGTGAACCATGTGAACTCTTTACTGAAGCCCCCAGCTGGTATTGTGGATAATGTGGGCAAACTATTCTCATGGAACATTGCTGGGTTGGGTTCTAAACTGGACTCCTGCGACTGGCTTTTCTTTGTTAATTCTTATGATTTATGTATATTCCAGGAGACACGGTTATGTGATCCATCCTTTGCACAGGGATACCTGAATTACTCTGTGCCTGCACTAAAGGGTCCAAAGGGGAGACCTATGGGTGGTTTAACCATTTGGGTCCGACAGACTCTAAAACTAGCTGTCAAGGTAATAGATACCTCCCATAGAGACATACAACTAATCAGAATGAGCTCTGCCACTCTGGGGTCGCTTGACATCTACAATGTTTATGTATGGAGTAATAAGGGTGGGAGGTCAGAGGTTTTAGCGGCCTTGGGTTCTCTCCTTGACACTCATTCACAAGATCATAACATTGTTGTAGGAAGGTGGCTACCTGACTATGGTTACCCCAGATTTTCTGCCTTGTGTTTAGCTGGTTTTCGACTTAGTTGGCCTGGTTCCCTACTAATCAGGGCCCCAGGCTATCTGCTCTCTCTGTAAAATGGATTCCATGTACCCTAGGTGCATAACTAAATTGGCTTGGGTCACCTTATCAGCCCCTGTACATAGCACTATAGGTGCCCAGGGAATAGGTGCATCCAAGGCCTACCAGGGGCTGCAGCATATCTTTTGCCACCCCTGGCTGGCTATCCAAAATTGACACAACTTGCTGAGCACTCAGCTGGGGCAAAGGGGCTTAATCACCCCTTGCTTAGATATAGTATGCCTATATCTAAACCTATCTGGACACATATAAACCTATAAGCCACTCCTATGACAGGCCTTAACAATCCTGGAGGCAGAGTGCGTGGTTTTATGTGAGATGGTGCTCTAGCATGAGCTGAGCCTGTCTGCAGCTGTCGGGACCAATTCCCTTAGCTTTTCCGGGATATTGCCATACCATATACTATTAAGTGCATTATAATCCTCGCGGTTATATGTTAACTTTGGTTTGGCTTTATCAAAACATGTCATGTAAGGTGTCATACGATTTGGAATGCTATCCCCTCGACAGGGGATAGCATTCCACCCCTCTAGAGGGAGAAGACATGTTACTTTACTGAAACGCGGTTGATTTTTAAAAGAGCCTCAGATCCACAAAATGGATGCTTCTGCCACAGACACGAGTCTGACCTCCTGCTGCTCCTGCTGCTGACCGAAACTCAGCCGAGGAGGCCTGGACAAAGGCTTTCCTGTCGCAGGGAGGTGTCATACCACCCCAGACAGGAGATAGTGGATTGTAGCAGGGAGGTTTGAAAGAAACCAGACACTGCCTGGGGAGCACAAGGCTTCCCCTTGCATAATCCGTCAAACCGGTTCTGGGGCTCACCAGCCCCAGTCCCAGCGCGACCCTGGACAAAGGGAAAGGGGTGTAACCACCCCCTTCCTGGGTCCCACCCATAGGAGGGGACCTAGCAGGTAATCCAGCCCCCTAGATTGGTATAAGAATGGGAGCAGTGCCAACGCACTCAGATTATCCTGATGAAAGATATGAAACGAAACTCTGAACCCTTCGACATCCTAATCGACGTAGAAGACTGAAGAATCTCCCTTGTGGTCAAGGAGTGACCACCCTGTGCAAACAGGCACCATCCAGCACCTCGACGTTTGCTTTGTTGCAGTTCCCGCCGGAACTCGAGCGACAGAGATTGACAAGATCAAGTTTGCCTGCCTTCTAACAGCCCGATCCACAGTCCCTGCAGAGCTGAGACCCGTGGAGGCGACCGGAAGCGCGGGGCCCGCAATCTTGGAAAGACCACGAGACGCTGACCGTGCAGTCCACGAGTGACCCTCGAAGCTGTACATCGGGGTTTGAGAAGCCCCAGCCCTGAGCCACTTTTGCACCGAAGCTCACCCCTCTACACTCACCGAGTGCTGCGTGGGGCCCTTCTGCTTCTTTTGGCTCAACGCGTTGGCCCGGTCACTTGCCCGTTGGCTTGTGGCCCCTGTGCCGGCGAACTACGAAATCTAACTTGTGATTCTGGTTCCTCCAGACTTGCACCCGCTCCTCTGAAAAGGAGCACCCGCTCTGACCCTCCTGGTCCGAGTGAGAAGCAATCTTCCAGTCCTGCGTGGATTGCTCTTGCCAAGTGTTGTTTGCTCCAATCCTGAAGCCGACAGCGCCGACGGCGAGAGCCTTCGTGGGACAGCTCGTGACCCGCTCCTGGACGTCGCAGATGCCCTAGAGCCCACGTGGCAGCGGAGAGAAGCTCCTCGACAACCATCTGATTGCGCCCGACATTGCCTGGTTCCGTCCTGGTTCCACCCTGGTCACTGCTGAGTGACCCAGACTCTGTCCCCTCTGCTTTCAGGTACTCTACAACGCCGATCCACCCTTGGATCACACCTGACACTTCTCCTTCACAACGCCTGCAGCATCTTCAGCTTCAAGCACCAACAACCTGCGTGACGAAACCCAACACAACTTCGACCCTATGCACCCGCTTCCTGTGGGTGAGGTAACTTAGCAACGCCGGTGTTCCCACACTGGTACACACCTCTAGTGTATGTGTCTTAAGTTTCATCCTTCTAGGTTAAGCGGAAGTCTCCTTAAACAGTAACTTTATAACTTTTACGCACCATTGACTTTGCATTGGTGCATGCGTGTGCTTTAAGCGCTGCACCCGAATCCAGCGGGCTTTTCCCGACTTCAGCATTGCTAGTCCTGACTGCTCCCAGCGATTCCCTAGGCTCTAGGCCTAACCACTGTTCGATTGGTATCTCTTATACCACTTTTTTAATATATGGTTTGAGTGGCCACCCGCCCTCATCCATAATTGTGCAACTTTTATATGTTTAACTGTGCTTTTGTTTTAACGCTTGTGCCCCTTTGCTCATAAAGAGTACTGGGGATTATTCTAGTAATAAATACATATTTTTTTTATAATATATACTTGTGTGGTGTCATTTCATTTAATATTACAGGATTGTGATTGGTCAAACAGCTCGCTTAACACGACCTCTTGAGTTTAGCCTTTCAGGTTGCTTAGTCCATGCTACCCCTAGGATAGCTTGTCTATAAGGTTGACTTACAACCAGACACCATAAGGGATTGTTTGGACTGATACAAGGTGGTTCCAGAATTGGAAACATCATATATCAGGCCAACTTCTCACAATTGTTATTGCAGGTGATTTTTATCGAACATTTGAACCCTTAGCCATAGATGACGATCTTCTTGGGGACGAAGAAGATATGCAATGGGGAGTCCCCAAATTAGAGCTGAACCCAGTTGTACGCTGGACCGAGGATGTCATTAGTATGAATGCCTTATGCTACGAAAAAGGCCTAAGAGCGTTAAATGGGAGGCCTCTGAGTGACAAAATTGGGTCTAGTACATTTGATAACGGGCGCCATAAAAGCAGAATTGACTATGTCTTATGTAGCCTAAAATTATGGCTTTTGGTCTGTGACATGGAGGTTGTGCGGAGGAGCGAGAGTGACCACAATCCTCTGTGCACAGAGCATAAATGGTGGACTTCCACCAATGGGCCCATAGGCTCTAATGCCCTTATTCCTCCCCTAATAGTCCCTACAAATGACAAGCGCAGGCTAAGGTGGGTAAATGTAGCAACCAACCAGCAGGCCATAGCCAACATTAATTGTGAGGCAGATAAAGCAATACTAGCCCTAGAACACATCAAATCCTCTAGTATTGGGTCAAGTACTGTGGTTGAAATTCATGACACTCTTTTGTGTAATTAAAAACCACTTTCTGAAGCCCATAAAAGTCACTAGAGCGAGAGCCCCCAAACAAGCAAAATGGTTCAATGCCCATTGCAGGGAAGCACGACTGGCCCTAGGAGCTGCCATAAAAGGGAGACAGCCCACTACTATTAAATCTGCTAGAAAGGAGTATAAGGCTAGTATAGCGAAGGCAAAGAAAGACTGGGACGAGCATCACTGGTCTGAGCTAAAAGTAGACTGTGATAGAAATTATTCTAGGTTATTCTGGAGCATTGTTAAGTGGGGTAGTGAGGGGCAACCCGAGCCCCCAGGTAACAACATTCCAGAAGAGGAGTGGATAAAATATTTTAAAACGCAGTATGCTGAGCCTTAACAGGTTACCACATTAGCGGGTATAAGCTCAATCCACTTTAAAGATAAATCCTTCAGCTCTAAAGAGATAATGGCTGCCTTGAGCTCTGTGTCCAGCGGGCGCGCTCCTGGACTAGATGGAGTTCCAGCGGATGTCTTTATCAACGATAAGGAACGCTGGTGTAAGTATATCTACCTCCTTATTAACGCTATTGCCCAGGGTGCAGAGGTACCAACTTCCTGGCAGGGTGCAGTAATTATACCAGTGTTCAAGAAGGGTGACCGATCCCTGCCTGGCAATTACAGGCCGATAAGCCTTATCAACACCATCCAAAAGGTAATGGGCCGTGTGATTGTGAACAGGCTGCTTGACTGGGTAGAGGAGAACAACGCTTTGTCACCTTTCCAAGCCGGATTCCGTAGGTCCACAAGTACGGTGGACCAGGTTTTCCGCTTTACCTTGTTGCAATGGAGGACCGTGGTACTGGGCGGGGGCTGTTTATACGCAGCCTTTGTCGATTTGCGGGCTGCCTTCGACCTAGTGCCACGGTCCAAGCTGTGGTCAGTCCTTAAGACTATGGGTGTTCCTCCAGAATTACTGTCATCAATAATAAGACTCCACGAAACAAACTTTGCTAGGATTCAGTGGGGGGGACATGGTAAGGTGACTGAGGATTTCCCTGTCGAGAGGGGCGTCCGGCAAGGTTGCTCAATGGCACCCACCCTCTTCACACTATTCATTAATGGCGTTGTAGCCCGTATGTTGTCTGCGAAGGTGGATGCTCCTTCATTATCTGGCATAAAAAGGCCTATTTTAATGTTCGCAGACGACATATTCATTCTATCAAAGACTCCGAGCGGACTCCAGAGCGCTTTGTCCATCTTTGATTTATTCTGTGAGGAGCATGGCCTGGAGGTCAACGTGGCCAAACAAAACTTATGGTTTTCAACCCCCACCGCAGTTTTAAATCTAAAATTACTATGAATGGCCGCCCCCTAGAGATGGTGAATGCTTTCACATATTTAGGGTTTCATATATCGAGCAAGAACAGATGGAGACAGCATATAGATCTTGCCACACTGAGACACAGACAACTGTCAGGTGCTATTAGTTCAGAGCATAGAAAATCCCTGACCAAACCTGTAAAGCCAGCCCTCCAGTTATATGAAGCAAAGGCTCCCGGCTCAGCACTTTATGGTGCTGAGCTATGGGGGTTTGAGAAGGTAGCTGCACTTCAAATCTCGGAAAATAAGTTCTTCCGGGCAATAACTGGTGTACCCAAAAGTACTCCCTTGCTCCCCCTGAGGTATGATCTGGGCAGAAAAGCTGTCACAGTCTTGGTCAGGCTTCGACCGATTCTGTATTGGCGAAGGCTCTGGACGACTCCAGAGCTTTCCCATTATGCCGAGGGGTTTCGAGACATTATTAAGGCAGATGTATTTCACAAAATTGAGTGGCTCAAATCACTCAGTGCAATTTTGACTGAGTTTGGTCTGGGTTTACTTTGGGAAGACCCAGCGGGAACTCCTTTTCCGTCTAAAAGAGTCTTAAAAGAAATTTACTGGGAGAAGGTAGCCTCTAGGAGCTGGGGTAGTTCGAATACAGGATCTATGGCCGGAACGTTCCTAGAAGCTAAACTTTATCCCTGCCTAGAACCCTATTGGGATATCATAACAAGGCCCGGTGATAGAAAGCTCCTTTTCCAAATAAGAGCAGGTGCACTCCCCCTTAGAGTTTTGACAGCAAAATGGGATGGCGGAGCGAGCGACAGTTGTCCTGCTTGTGGTATCGCCAAAGAAACAATTGGTCATTTTTAGGTCTCGCCTGTCGATGCGCATGCGCATCGAGCAAGGCGAGAGTATTGCGAGTTATCCACTCTTTATCTACACTGCAAGGAATCGTGGCGATTCCTTGCAGTGCCCGTGACTTTTAAGGTCAATGCGCATGCGCATTAAGCTTATGCGCATGCGCATTGACCTTAAAAGCGCGTGCGCGTGCACGTCCGTCTATGTTTACCCGCTCCGCCCCCTCCCGCCGTGTCGCATTTCTCCTCCCCCCTCCCCTCTCGTCTATGTTTACCCGCTCCGCCCCCTCCCGCCGTGTCGCATTTCTCCTCCCCCCTCCCCTCTCTTCCGTCCGTCCGTCCGTCTTGTTAGGGATAGCCTGTAATCTTCTTGCGAAGGGTCCGTATAAGTGCATGCCCCTCCTTTCACTGTGGTCTGATGAAAGCGGTCCTTGGCACATGGAACTGGCATAGGCATTGCCCCCATACAAGCGAGCATTAGGGATTGCTGCACTTGCTTGTCCTATGGACTAATGGATACCAGGCGCGTTCAGTATGATACCAAAAAAGCATGAACAATAACTGCGTCTCCTCCCCCCTCCCCTCTCGTCTATGTTTACCCGCTCCGCCCCCTCCCGCCGTGTCGCATTTCTCCTCCCCCCTCCCCTCTCTTCCGTCCGTCCGTCCGTCTTGTTAGGGATAGCCTGTAATCTTCTTGCGAAGGGTCCGTATAAGTGCATGCCCCTCCTTTCACTGTGGTCTGATGAAAGCGGTCCTTGGCACATGGAACTGGCATAGGCATTGCCCCCATACAAGCGAGCATTAGGGATTGCTGCACTTGCTTGTCCTATGGACTAATGGATACCAGGCGCGTTCAGTATGATACCAAAAAAGCATGAACAATAACTGCGTCTCCTCCCCCCTCCCCTCTCGTCTATGTTTACCCGCTCCGCCCCCTCCCGCCGTGTCGCATTTCTCCTCCCCCCTCCCCTCTCTTCCGTCCGTCCGTCTTGTTAGGGATAGCCTGTAATCTTCTTGCGAAGGGTCCGTATAAGTGCATGCCCCTCCTTTCACTGTGGTCTGATGAAAGCGGTCCTTGGCACATGGAACTGGCATAGGCATTGCCCCCATACAAGCGAGCATTAGGGATTGCTGCACTTGCTTGTCCTATGGACTAATGGATACCAGGCGCGTTCAGTATGATACCAAAAAAGCATGAACAATAACTGCGGACTGCGTATGCGGAGAGACTTATTTTAGATTTTTTTTTAGATTAAAAACATATTTTTCTAAAAATATGAAAACTTTTCAGTGTTATGGTAAGTGAACAGGGTGGCTGGGGCATAGACCGTGGTGTGCAACCAGAAACTTTCTTCATGATTTCATCACACCCCCTCCCCCATCACACACATTCAAGCACATTCTCTCTTGTGACTTTTGGATGGCCCACCACAGTAAGCCCCAAACTGAATTCAGAAAGTCTTGCTGGACAAAATAGCATTCGTTCAAAGAGTGAGAGAAATCTCTCAATGTTTAGTTTCAAAGGAATGTTGTGAGCTCTTTACAAATGCATGCCGTTGCTGGTTACGGCATTTTAAACACTGACCACAGATTTCCACACTCTGTGCATGGCCTTCATTCAGCAGTAAATGCCTCGCTGGCGGTCACTGAAGCATGTGCATATCCGGGTTTATCATTAGTTTAGGATTGTTTTTTTTATCCTTTGATGTTTCCTACATCTCTGTAGTTCCACAGCTGTTATTTAAATCTTTCTTAGACTGTATCGTATCTCCTGTCCCAGATGGAAAATCGCGCAGAGCTAGCATTATTCGAGGCTGAGCCAGGTTATGCTGTGGTGTTAACTATCGGATATGACTGGCCTAGAACTTTTATGGATTTTTTTCACCCTCAACCCCTCACCCTCACTCACCCTCAACCCCTCACCCTCACTCACCCTCACCCTCACTCACCCTCACCCACCCTCACCCTCACTCACCCTCACCCTCACTCACCCTCAACCCCTCACCCTCACTCACCCTCAACCCCTCACCCTCACTCACCCTCACTCACCCTCAACCCCTCACCCTCACTCAACCCCTCACACCCTCACTCACCCTCACTCACCCTCAACCCCTCACCCTCACTCAACCCCCAACCCCTCACCCTCACTCAACCCCTCACCCTCACTCACCCTCACTCACCCTCACTCACCCTCACTCACCCTCACTCACCCTCACTCACCCTCACTCACTCACCCTCACTCACCCTCCCTCACTCACCCTCCCTCACTCACCCTCCCTCACTCACCCTCACCCACCCTCACTCACCCTCACTCACCCTCACTCACCCTCAACCCCCCACCCTCACTCACCCTCACTCACCCTCACTCACCCTCAACCCCCCACCCTCACTCACCCTCACTCACCCTCACCCTCACTCACCCTCAACCCCTCACCCTCACTCACCCTCAACCCCTCACCCTCACCCACCCTCAACCCCTCACCCTCACCCTCACTCACCCTCAACCCCTCACCCTCACTCACCCTCAACCCCTCACCCTCACTCACCCTCACCCACCCTCACCCACCCTCACCCTCACCCTCACTCACCCTCAACCCCTCACCCTCACTCACCCTCACCCTCACTCACCCTCAACCCCTCACCCTCACTCACCCTCACTCACCCTCACTCACCCTCACTCACCCTCACTCACCCTCACTCACCCTCACTCACCCTCACTCACCCTCACTCACCCTCAACCCCTCCTCACCCTCACCCACCCTCACCCTCACCCTCACTCACCCTCACTCACCCTCACTCACCCTCACTCACCCTCACTCACCCTCACTCACCCTCACTCACCCTCACCCACCCTCAACCCCTCACCCTCACTCACCCTCACTCACCCTCACCCTCACTCACCCTCAACCCCTCACCCTCACTCAACCCCTCACCCTCACTCACCCTCACTCACCCTCACTCACCCTCACTCACCCTCACTCACCCTCACTCACCCTCAACCCCTCCTCACCCTCACCCTCACTCACCCTCACTCACCCTCACTCACCCTCCCTCACTCACCCTCACCCACCCTCACCCACCCTCACTCACCCTCACTCACCCTCACTCACCCTCACTCACCCTCACTCACCCTCACTCACCCTCAACCCCCCACCCTCACTCACCCTCACTCACCCTCAACCCCCCACCCTCACTCACCCTCACTCACCCTCACCCTCACTCACCCTCAACCCCTCACCCTCACTCACCCTCAACCCCTCACCCACCCTCAACCCCTCACCCTCACCCTCACTCACCCTCAACCCCTCACCCTCACTCACCCTCAACCCCTCACCCTCACTCACCCTCAACCCCTCACCCTCACTCACCCTCACCCACCCTCACCCTCACCCACCCTCACTCACCCTCACCCTCACTCACCCTCAACCCCTCACCCTCACTCACCCTCACCCTCACTCACCCTCAACTCCTCACCCTCACTCACCCTCAACCCCTCACCCTCACTCACCCTCAACCCCTCACCCTCACTCACCCTCACTCACCCTCACTCACCCTCACCCTCACTCACCCTCACTCACCCTCACTCACCCTCAACCCCTCACCCTCACTCAACCCCTCACTCAACCCCTCACCCTCACTCACCCTCACTCACCCTCACTCACCCTCACTCACCCTCACTCACCCTCAACCCCTCCTCACCCTCACCCACCCTCACCCACCCTCACCCTCACCCACCCTCACCCTCACTCACCCTCACTCACCCTCAACCCCTCACTCACCCTCACCCACCCTCAACCCCTCAGCCTCACCCTCACTCACCCTCAACCCCTCACCCTCACTCACCCTCACTCACCCTCAACCTCATGCTAAAGATTTACAAAAAAACCCATAAACAATTCTAAAAGCACTAACTCTAATGCTGCGAGACCTATTGCATTTCTAATGCTTGTTTATTTTCCTGCACAGCCTATTCTGATCCACGGCGTATTTGGTTAACACCGATGTGCAAGAACTTGGGAACCACTAGCAGCACTGTTGCCTTGCGTATTATACACACTAACAGTCTGACATCGTTATTAATACCTACTGCCAAGTATCTTGGATGGGCATGGTCGATCAGATAGAGACTGCTAGTCCATTTGACTATTCTCTGACCAATTAACTTATCTGTATTCTATGCCTATGTTTTTATATACATAACTGTTTTAAACTGGTAAATTTTAACTTTTGTACTAATTTTAACAAATTGATTATCCTGCACTGTTCTAAATTCCTAAAATTGGAATTGCAACCCAAGTCAAATAACTGTAAAATGAATGCTTTAGTTCTTAACATAATTAACTGTAAATTTATTTGTATTTTTAAAATGTTGAATGTTCTGCTTTTATGAGTGAAACCTCGAATAAAGCATACTTTGACTTGACTTGAAACCTATGGTTTTTTCAGTGAATATCAAAGGTTTAGTAAATTATAATTTTTAAATGTATTAATTGTTATTTTTTATACTGATTTACTACATTGTTCTATTTATTTTTAGATATTTAATTTTTTTAATTACATTACATATTTTTTATATAAATTGAAAAAAATGTTTTTAAAAACATTGAAATTGTAATATTTGTTTTTTTATTTTCCTTTTTTTAAAATTCATATATATTTTATATAGCAGGCAATGATATCCTATGGAACAAAATTCAAGTTACTGGTAAGTACGGTTAAAATTACTTTTTAAAACCACTCAATATTACCCTATGGAAGGAAATTTACTTAGTAAGTAAGTAGTGTTATCATTACTTTTTCTTACTCAGTGGTGGATCCTGGATCCAGCACTGGTGCATCTCCTGTAAACAGTTGAAATAATGCGTTTAAGTCATACAGGCGATTTTTAAGGAATATTTTTAATTTGTGAAAATAGACACTTAGAAACTTTTCTGGTGAAAACCAGACAATGGATTCCTATGGAAGGAAATACAAGTTACTGGTAAGTACGGTTAGCAATTATTTTTCAGGGTCAGTGCTGGGCTAAAAGATGCAGCACTGGGTTCTCTCCTGATAACAGGTGAGTAAATCGGAATTCGTTGTTCGGATGATTTTAGGTGAATATTTTAAAGTTCCAAAACTCCACACTTAGAAGAATTTCCAAGAGAAACCAGTCAATGTTAGCCTATGGAAGGAAATTCAAGTTACTGGTAAGTATGGTTAGAATTACTTTTCAGGATCAGTAGTGGACTCAAAGATACAGCACTGAGGTCCCTCCTCATAACAGGTGAGTAAATCGGAATTCGTAGTACATCCAGTAAGCGCTACAGAGCTGCTTAGCAGAGAGATGTAAAAAGGGGCATGGCATGCACCACCTCTCCGCAACGCAGCGCAGTGGCGCTTCCTGGAAGCACCTGGTGGACTATTTGGGCCCCATGGTCTCTCAGGTTTGAAGTTGAATTTTTTCCCCAGCTTAAAATGCGCCACAGGGTGTGTTTGCACACATCATGCAGGCCCCGTCCCCTCCCTTAACCACTGTCTAAGCGCGCCCTGTCAGCGTTGTAAGTTGAGAGATTAAGTCCCCTTCAATCCTAAGGATCCCTAAGGTCAAACTAGCCCACTAGGTACCTCCAGTAAGCACCACAGAGCTGCGTTGAAGAGAGATGTAACAAGGGGCGTGGCCTCTGAAAACCTGTCTGCAACGCAGCTCCCTGGCGCATACTGGAGATACCTGTTGGGCTATTTGGCCCTCAGGGAACCTCAGTATTGAAAGAGAATTAATTCCCCAACTTAAAACGCACCACGGGGCGCGTTTGCACACTGATGAAGGAAGGGGGCGTGGCCTGATGTGACATGTCTGCAAACACGCCCTGTGGCGCGTTTTAAGTTAGAGAATTAATTCCTAATCAATCCTGTGGGTCCCTGGGGGCCAACTAGCCCACCAGATACCTCCAGTGCGCTATGGTCACTTACAGCCCCAGGGAATATGAATATGAATATGAATATATATATATATATATATATATATATATATATATATATATATATATATATATATATATATATATATATATATATATATATATATATATATATATATATTATTTGGGGAGGGTGTCGCGTGGCCCCCCTCCCGGGCAACTTCTAGCCCTGGGGACCCCCATCCCCCGGGGCTGGCCCCCTTCGTTGGGGACCGTGGGGGGAGGTCCCCAAACTCCCCACGGTCCCTGCCTGCTCCCCGCGTCCTGCGGGAGCCGTCATTGCTTTTGACCCCCAATTTAAAAATGTAGTGCCCCGGGGAGATGGGGGTCCCGGGGGCGGGCTGAAGCCCCCCCCCACACAGGTTTTTTTTATTTACAAAAGTCCCCGGGGCTGCGGGGGGCTGTGAGTCCCCCACTTACATAATGTTTAAGCCCCGGGGGTGGCGGTCCCCGGGGCCCCTCTGAGCCCCCATTATTATAAAAACAAAGAAGTCCCAGGCGGTAGCGGTCCCCAGGGCTGCAGGGGGGCATTCTCCGGGGCTGGGGTGCCCCCCAATTTAAAAATGTAGTGCCCTGGGGAGGTGGCGGTCCCGGGGGTGCGTGGGGAGGGGGCGGAAGCCCCCCACACAGGTTTTTTTTATTTAAAAAAAATAGAAGCCCCGG
This sequence comes from Lissotriton vulgaris, assembly GCF_964263255.1. Classification (NCBI taxonomy): domain Eukaryota; kingdom Metazoa; phylum Chordata; class Amphibia; order Caudata; family Salamandridae; genus Lissotriton; species Lissotriton vulgaris. The sequence continues at coordinate 1,315,364,073 of NC_141689.1, forward strand.
TGGTGGCAGTCCCCGGGGCTGCGGGGGCCGTGAGCCCCCCGCATACGTAATGTGAAAACCCTGGGGGGGGGCATTCCCCTGGGCTAGGGGGCCCCTCCGGGCCCCCCATTAATATAAAAATAAAGAAGCCCCGGGGTGGCGGTCCTCGGGGCCGCATACGTAATGTGAAAGCCCCGGGGGTGGCAGTCCCCGGGGCCCCTCTGGGCCCCCAATATTATAAAACACATTGCCCCTGGGACTTGGCACCCCGGGGGTTAATTAGAAAAAAAAGCAGACTTTGTTTTTTTTTTTCGCGGGATAAGCGTATCCTACGTGCATCCCGCGATTAAAAAAAATAAAATTAAATTTTTGGGCCTTGGGGGTCCTTGTGGGACCCCCTAAGCAGGCCCAGTAGGTAGTTATAATTAGGATCTAGTTTCCATAGGAAATCCGCAACATTCTATTTGGAATAACTTTGGCGCCGGTCGACGAATCTTCGTGAAATTCTCCAAGAAGATGGGGCGCTCCGCTCCTATCCTGAAAGTTTCGGGGTGATTCGTCAAGCGGGGCGAGAGAAAAAGGGGGGTCCCAAAAGGTGTTTCCCCGATGCAATTTTCCATAGGGACCTTTAGCCACGGCTAAAGCCCGAACTGCTGAACGGAATTACACCAAATTTGACAAAAAGGTAGAGTTTGGTTCACAGATCACGCTTTTTGTTAAATGGTGTAAATAATAGATATATCTATGGACGAAGTAGGGTACGCTTATCCTCCCGAAAACGAGCTTTATGCTAATTGGTTGTCAACACTCCAAACCAGGAAGTGTTGGCAGCCATCTGGTGCCTGGGACGCCTCTGGGCAGTTGTGATCTTTACAAATCTGTATTATTATTTCCTAAGAGGAGTGACATACAATCATAATAGGTCTGTTACGAAAAAACAATATATTTTGAAGAAACATTTTGTTTTATTAGCACTTCTTTTTTTGAAATATAAGTTCAAGCATGCTGAAATACGAAAGGGGGTGCTATTTTAAAAAATATATAAATTGACTTCTTCAATAGCGGTTATGTTAAAATGTATTGATTATGTGCTACCTGCCCCCTTGAATGTTTCTTTCTCATCTATTTTTCACATTGTATTGCCAGGGCTGCTTTGAAGAACTGGATGCATAATATATAGTACCGGTACCATGTAAAATAATCTCAACTGACAGAAAAATACAATAAACAAAAACCAGTGCATAGCATTCAGTACATTATTTCAAGAATAACAGATTTGAAGAATTAAGTTTTATACCTGGAAAATATCGCTCTGGAACCTTAGAGATGTAGAAAAGAAAAGCAACGGCTGCAATCAAGTACATTACAATCACACGGGGAGTAAACTCCTACAAAAATAGAAAAAAACACAATCTGAGGAGTCGAGCATTGGGCAGGATATCTGTATAAATGCAGCCGCGAGAAGTGCTTAACAATGAACACATATGTACACAAAACACAAATACATGTTCTACATTCAAATGTCTTTTTTTAAACATTTTGTAGGCTTATTTTTACACAACTATTGATAACAATATTTATGGTTAACTCATACAATCTTTATATAAAAAAATAGGAAAGTGCGTAGAACGTCTTTGCGGCATCTGATTCAACTCTTAACTGTTAAACTCACAGTATAATTATTTTGCGCCCAACCGAGGGAGATTCCGACTTTGCATTGTTCAAAGAAAACATTTAGGAGCCATGAGTAGTCCATGATATAAAAACCTGTCTTTACTGTATGTAGCTTAGGGTAGTATATCCTCATATCTACAATGCAGGTAGGCCATCCCATATAAATCTAAAACCTGCGACTGGTAAACCCTGTGGGATTGGTAGAAGGCTAGATTGGGAGTTGATTGTTGGGGCCCGATGAAACCATATTGGGTTTTACTGTTAAAAAAACTACATATCATTGTGATAGGGGGTTTATGGAGCTGTTAAAACCTGTGCTTATTAAACGAAAATAGGGTCACGCTTAAGACAAGTTTGCAAATCCCAATCACAATCAACTACACATTCCCTTATGTCCATCTTTATGAACATCAATCTTTATTTTATATCTTCATCAGTGTGAATTTTATGGATACTAAAAAAAGTAAATCAAAGCTTTTTATACCTTTTAAACTTACATTATTTCGAGGGGAAAGGATTGCCTAGGTTTAAAACACACATATCTCCTTAGAATAATGCAACTTATATAAAAAATAACAAAGTTAAAAATGTTAAAAATGTTATAAAGAACAAGAAACAAGTTAACTATCCATCACTACAGTTCTCCAGTGATTTATTGCACAAAGTCGCATGCTTGAATAATTGTCAGGCTTCAGGATGAGAATTTCTGATAATCGTGTATGTAGCAGTATAATCGTATATGTAACATGTATTTACACAATACAAAAGTGGGTACTTAGTAGCACATTTACCCCAATGGAAATTGTCCAAACTTTAGCCAATCAACTGAATGTGCTCCACAGTCGATCCTCTCTAGAAGCCAGCACAGTTCAGATTACTTTTTATCGCAAGTGATGGAGTCTTCACAGAGCACTGCTTTTCACTCTTACATAAGTGTACCTTTTTGGATTTCTTAACCAAGGCTCGTTTATTACTCTCTAACCCTAACCTGAGATAAGAGAAGAGATTTGCAGGAGACCCATGCTCCAGGGAGCAGTGTGGGCATATGCAAATCTATAGCACTATATGCTATGGACAGATGTTTGCAGAGCAAGTAACATTTTCCTTTTCATAGCACATGTAGCTGTAGAATCACATGCTCTGCATATGATGTAAATTAGTACCCTCTATAAATTGTGACTATCCTGTGGATGATGCAAATGTTTGGAAGAAAACTCTTAGCACTGTATGACCAAGCATAGCCGGTTGACTGGCTAGGATATAAAGCAAGTTACTTGGCTGTATATTGGCTCTCCAGCATTGATATCTTTCAGAGATTCACATGCTTGAATCATTATCATCATGGAGTTGGGAGTCACGCAGTAATTATAAAAAGTAGTGCAAAGCAATGAACAGGAAACCTTAAGAAAGTGACACTGTTAACCAATTCACATAATTTTTATTTTTTAAAACCAAAACTCAGCCAATCAGGAAGAGGTCCCTGACTCACTATTCCCCTCAAGCGCTACCAGACATCAGAATTTGAAGCACAAGTGTAAAGGTAATATAAATGAGGTATCTAATGTAATGAGCTCCGTAAATTAGGGGGAAGGAGTGTCACAAGTGAATCTCTAAAAATATATCAGTACTGGAGAAGCTTAGTATACAGGTAAGTAACTTGTTTTTCTCCAATATTGAATCTTTCATAGAGTCACAAGCTTGAATCCGAATAGCAAACAGTACCAAACTAGACAGAATGTGCTGCAACTTTGTGGTGGGAAGAGTAAAACATAAAACAAAAAAACTATGAAAGACATAGTTGGGAACTAGTTTTTACAGGAAAAGCGTTTTTTGTTTTGTTAATTACTTAGGTGCCTTTTGATGTATCTTCATGAAATCTTCAAAACTAGTTTGCCACTCACTTCAGCTGATGTCTGGAGAGTTTCGGGGTGATTCATCAAGTGAGGACAAAGAAAAAGGGTGAGAGTTCTCAAAACAGGTTTCCCTGTGCAATTTCCTGTAGGGGTTTAGATACAACTACAGCCCAAACTGCTGAACAGTATTACACCCGATTTGGCAGAAAGCAAGATCTTGGTCCAGAAAGAGTGCTTTTTGTAATTGGGTGCAAATCTATTCGGTAGTTTTGGAGCTATTAAAGAAAAATTATGTATGTATACCTAGAGACACGGATCCATGTGCCAACGACAATGTTATGATTGTCTGGATGCAACCTGAGGGAAGTTGCTGCCACCATTCAAAGTTTGACAGGCCGAAATAAATTATTTCATCATCATATCACAAGTAAAACAGGTCAGCATTCATTTCAATAATTACATATACTGATTATAAGATTATAAGACTTTACGTAGATAAACATGTATAAAAAAGGTTCTAGCATACTGAATATCATAAAATCAAATAAATCCCATGGTTAGTAATCTACATATATCAACATCACTCTAGGTTTCAGAGAAAGAGCCATTAAAGCTTCAATCATCCTTCTTGGCTGATGATCAAGCTGTGAAAAGATATTTGGAGACCGAAACCACTACCACTTGGGGTGTTTCACTCTTGCCCATCCTGAGGGCATTCATTTGATCTGTAATTAACAAATTTCAACATAAATGGGCAATCCACCTCCTTCTGGGCAAAATGCATTTAGAACAGAAAAAGAGTTGATGTTTGTCTGTTTCTTCAGTGCTTTTGCAAAATCTGCAACTTCTAGTACCAGCTACTGAAGAAGCCCAGCATGCAGTAAATTCAAAAAGAACAATTGATGGGTGTAATGCTGAACAATGTCAAACATTAACCTAAGTACAGAGATTTGGGGCTAAATTATTATTTTTTGCTAACCATGCCATTCCAGTTTGGACCCAGCCATATGCAAATCAGTCTTAACCCTGTTCCCCATTGGAACAGGCCAGACTGAACTACCAGGCCAAGTTCTCCCCGGATCGGACACAGGCATCATGGGACAGGTTTCAGGGTATCACCCCTCATAAGCCAGGCTAGCTTGACTTTAGTGGCAAGGAGACCAAAAGACCCATATCTGGACATACCTGTCCCACTGAGGATGACAACTGCAAAAAGAACAATCGATGGACGGAATGCTGCACAATGTCAAACATTCACACACAGTACAGAGATCTGGGACTAAAACCATTGTTTTTTTGCTCACTGTGCCATTCCAGTTTCAACCCAGCCGTATACAAATCAGTCTTGACCCTGCTCCCAATGGAAACAGTCCAGCCCAAACTGCTAGGCCAGGTCTGCCCGGAAAATCATTCTCCTTGATGCTCAAGGTACTCAAATTACTGTGTCCCCAGAGTTCTGCCCTATATAGGGTTTCGCCCCTTACCTGCAGTTAATAGATGTCTACCACAGGGTTTAACTGGGAACCACTGTGCTTTTTTATCATTCAAATAATGGCCCCTGTACAGTGGCTTGTGATCTAGGAGCTTTTAGTTATCTGAGGGAGCTAGGACCCAGTGTCTGTCAATCTCACACCTACATAATCAGTCTCAGCAACCCTTTCCAGCGTCTCGTTATTTATTAAAACCACACCATGGAGCCTCTTTCTTTTTGTACATACCATCAGCTTGGTCTTAGCAACATTTACTTTCAGGCCGAAGTCTTTACAAAATCCACTAAACCTGCTCACTAAATTTTGGAGCCTCATCCTAGTTTTAGCTTAAAAGAAGGGTGTCATCAGCATAGAATAAACTTGGGGTTTCTTTCTGCCATTCAGTCAATCGGGACATGCTATCTGAGCAGTGGGGACGTGGGGGGTGGGTGAGAAATAAAGTGTAAACAGGATATAAGGGTTCAGGCTACAGGTATCCTGACCCCATGGGACTGATCGAGGGGTCTGTGATGGACTCCTCATGGGCAAGAAATTGTCCAAAACCAGTTCTTTGTGGGGCGCGCAAGGATTCGTGGATCCACTGCAGCCCCTGTGTGAATCCACAATGGACCCACAGATCCAGGTCTCAATTTGTTTTTTAAAAATGCACCCACTCACACATTCACTTATACACCCACTTAGCCACTAACACACCCACACAGCCACTTGCACACCAACTCAGATACCCAGAACATCACTCACAGACCCACACAGCCAGTCACAAACGCACTCACACACTCATGCAGCGACTCATATACCCACTCAGAGACAGAGAACCACTCACACACCCACAGAGGCACTCACATACCCAATACCCATACAGCTACTCACACACCCACTGATAGACCCACACAGCCAGTCACACATGCACTGACGCACCCACCACACATTATTACACCCACTTACACATCCAGGTTATAGTGACTTTATAGTCGGCAAATAGCATTAAAAAGCCATAGAAATTCAAAAAAATAAACCAAAGGGACGTTAAAGTTAGAAAAAGGCATTGAAATAATCTAGGAATTTACTGCAAAAAACAAAGGTTTCAGGGGTGTTATAGTTAGAAAATTGAAATGTAAAAAAAGATAAATTCACAAAAAAACAGGTTTTAGGGACGCTAGTTAGGTTCAGATTATACAAACACAAAATCATAGAAATTCAGAAGTTATAGTTCTAGTTATCTCAAGTAACTATAACCCGTGCCCCAAGTTAACTATCACTCACTATCACTCTCGCCATGCACTAATTACCCACAGATTACATCACTCATCATATCCTCTATGACATCACTGATAATATCACTCCAACATTTGCAGTGAAATTATGGATGAGAAAACTCTGCATAGCGGGGGTAGGTAGTTATAGTTAGTTCTGCTTTTTCATAGGCAAAGCGTTTTTTTGTTTTGCTAACAACTTTGTTGTCATTCGACAAATTTTCTAATTTTCAAAAGCAGTGTACCGGGTACTAAAGTTTCAGAGTAATTCGTCAAGCGGGCCAAAAAAAAGGGGGGACCAGATTTATACAACATTTTGCAGAAAGGTAGATCTTTGTCTAGAAAGAGCACTTTTTTGTAATTTTGTGTAAATCTGTTCAGTAGTTTGAGAATTATTAAAGAAAGAAAAATACTGATATCTAGCGGTGCCTAGTCTTCACAATCTTCCCGTGGGGGGATCCACAGATCCAGGCAAAAGGAGAGCCCTGATTGGCTGGGCGCAACCTGAAAGGAAAGTTGCAGCCACCATTTAGTTTCTTGGTTGGCCCAGGAAAGGGGAAGAAAAAAGAACAATAACATAAGGGGTCCGGACTGAGGGATCCTGACACCATTGGACACATGAAGTGGTCTATAAGAAATGTGATTTTTTTTGTGGCCTATCTGCAAATCTACTGTGGCTCTCAGTGTTTATCTGCGATGGATCTGCGGATCCGAAATCCATGGTGGAAAAAAAATACACCTACTCACACACCAAACTGCTTTGGTCGTGCTTGGTGGTTGGATGCATGCGGGGGTTTGCATTAACATACAGTAATTATATATTACTTTACTTAAAAAAAATAGAAGTTAACTGATAAAACCAAGGGTTACAGGGACTATAAAGTTAGGTTAGTGTTTTACCCACACAAAACAAATACAATTTTTCAACTATAGTTATACTTATCTGAAGAAACGATAACTTGTGCCATTAAGTAGCTTTGGGCCACGAGTTATAGTTTCTTACCATAAGTATAACTATAACCGCTAAATTTCTATGGTTTTATGTGCGTAAAACGTCAATCTAACTATAATCTCCCTGTAACCTTTGTTTTTTTCAGTAAATGGTTGCCTCTAGGTAGTTATAGTTAGTTCTGCTTTTCCCTAGACTGAGAGTTTTTTTGGATTGCTATTTATTTGGCCCCGTTTGATGAACCTTCACAAAACTTTACGAAAAACAAGTTAATTCATCTCAGGCCCTCTTGCTGGAGAGTTTCAGGTTAATCTGTCAAGCGGGGCTCAGAAAAAAGGGGTCCCTAAACATAAAATCCCCATGCATTTTCCATAGACTTCTTGGTTATAGCAAAAACTGCTGAACGGAATTACACCAAATTCATCAAGAGGCTAGATCTTGGTCCGCAGGTTATGCTTTTAGTGATTTGGTGTAAATACATTCAATAGATTTTGAGAAATTAAGGGTAAAAAATAATTGTATATTTTGGCAGTTGGGCTCGCGAGAGTCTCTGAGACTCTGACTTTTACATGAGCGCCAATATAGAAATAGAGTGTTCTGATTGGTCCAGAGAGCTTTATTTGCCTTGTGCCATTTCGCTACGGTGGAAGTCAGACTCCTGTGAGAGTGAGCGCTCTGATTGGCTGCCAGCAACATGAGAACAATGTTACTGGAATTTGTTACAGGACTAGGGGATCCCAGTCCTCCATCCTGAAGTAAAAAAAAAAAAGGTATAGTATGGTAGGGTAGGGATCCCTGACCCTTAAGCCTTATGGGGTGCCAACAAAGAAAAGAACCCAGCAAACATCCCATAAGACTCTCGTGGTATAAAAAAAAAATAGAGGAGTCTGGGACGCATTTATTTATTATAAGCTTTAGGGGAGCCTAAACCTGGAAACAAAACCAATTTTTATTTAGAAAGCTCATCCCCCCTCCCGAGTCATTAGAGGCCTCGGGAAGCCCACCACCAGAGTCGACCTAGATTTGTATGGGGAATGGAGCTGCGCGGGCCCCCTCACTAAGTCTAAAAAAGGCCATGGGAAGCCCACTCCTGGGGCTAAAAATCGAGAAAATAGGAAGGGGATCCAGTGGCCCGTCTCCAAGCCTGAAAAGGCCCCAGGGAGTCCACTCCTGAGGACTGATTCTTTTAAGGGAGGGGAGGCTTACGCGCCCCCTCCCTAAGCCATCAATGGCCTTGGGAACCACATACCCCAAGGCTGAATTAGCAGCTATGTCCTATGGTGACCATCCCCAAGGCATAGCTGTTCTCCTGCATGCACAAGCATGGGCAGGGAAACCTGCGTGTGCTCTCGCTTTGCAGGAGCAAACACCAAGTCCGCCCCCAGCTGGCAGGAGCTTTAAAATGCTCCTGCCTGCTGGGAGTAGACTTTAGATCTGTTTCCCTACCCGCAGCGATACAGGCAGGAACAAACATCAAAATATTGCTCCTGGGGCCCCCAACAATAGTGTGGTGGGTGCCCTGGGTGGGCACCAGGGCTCCCATCTTTTGTTGGCCAGGTTCTGTGGGATTGGGGTCCCTGGGGCCAAAATCTGTGTCACCTGAGATGTCATCAGTGTTGCCATAAACAATGTCATGCCATATTAGAGGTCTATTACAATTAAAGTTTATTGTTTCAGCCCCCAGCCTTACAATAGATAAAAAAGAGTAATAAATACATCACCTCATAATGCAAAGATACCTAAAAACATATGTAATACGGTTGAAAAAACAGATTGACAACCTATCACATATAAGTATGATACTTGTATGATCAGCAACTACAGATCAGAATCCTGATAAGATACATGTGCATAGCAGCATGAAGAGGAGACACGAGCAGTAGAAGACCCTCTGTAAGAGATGTTCCAGACAAAAGTGATTAATCAATACATATAATTAGATGAAAACCAGTCAATGAGGGGGGTTGTCAATTTTTAGGACATATGCAATAGTGCCTATATGGTTACCAACTATAAATCAGCAACCTGATAATAGTGCATGTGCATAAAAGTATACAGAGGAAATACCAATCAAAATCCTAGTAGGGGTGCGTGTTCATAAAAGCATGAAGAGGAGGCACAAGCAGCAGAAGACCATCCACACAAATTGTTCCAGATAAAAACAATTAGATAATGTAATAGATCCATACAGTAAAGGCATGTAAAATTAGATCAAATAGGTATGGTTAACACTCTATAGCGCCTAAGCAATAGTATTCATGCAATCAGCAACTAGAAATCAACATCCTGAAAAAGTGCACGTTCATAAGAGCATGAAAAAGAGAAACAAGCAGTAAAAGACCCACCTTAATAAATCTTTCAACTAAAACAAACTTATATTCCTAAGGGTAAACAGCCATTACAACGCAGCTTTTACACTGCATACCATTACATCGCAAGCGTTACAACGCATGCGATGTAACAACGCGTAGCCTTTACTGCGCATGTTATTACATCGCATTCGCTTTTACAATGCATGCAATGTAATGGAGATCCACCTCGTTGTGAGGAAACTGAGGCTCTTCCGTTTCCTCACAACAACGTAATTGTAATTGTAAAAGCATTTGTAGAGCGCGTTGCTGCCCGAGAGCGTCCAAGCGCTGAGTAGAAGCAGAAGTACCTGGAGGGGATCTAGGGGGAGTCGGAGTTAACGAACAGCAGGGTCTTCAGACCTTTACGGAACGAGAGTAAGTCCGGGTTGGAACGAAGTGAGAAGGGGAGAGCATTCCAGAGCTTGGCGGTGTTCAAGGAGAACATCCTGCCCCCGGACCTGGCTCGCTTCACTCTGGGGACAACCGCGAGGAACGCCTCTGTCGACCTGAGGTTCCTGTTAGGTTGATAAGGAGTGATAAGGTCAGTATTGATGGCTGGGGCTGTTTTCCAAAAGGCGCGGTGCGCCAAGCACAGAGCCTTGAAGGTCACTCTCTGCCTCACTGGCAACCAGTGGAGAGTTTTCATAGCAGGTCTGGCTGATTGAATGCGCGGGAGTTCCAACACGGTGCGGGCTGCGCAATTTTGGATGACCTGTAATTTCCGGAAGGTCATCTCTGGTGCCCCTAGATACAAGGCATTGTTAGAGTCCAGGCGAGACTGGATAAGGCCTTGTACCGCCACCTTTTTGGCCTCCAGGGGGAGTAGCGGGAGGACCTTCCTCAGGATCCTAAGTAGGCCAAAGCAGGTGGAGGACAGTTTTTTGGCTTGAGTAGAAAAGGAGAGTTTGTTGTCAAGCCATATCCCCAAGCTTTTGACGCTGTCCTTTGGGGTGGGGGGGGTGCCCAAAACACTGGGCCACAGTGAAGTGAATGGTACGGGAGAGGTAGGGCCTAGAAGCATAAGCTCCGTCTTATCACCGTTGAGTTTTAGGGAGGAGTTGGACATCCATCCCTTGACATCCACTAGGCAATTTAGGAGGTCGGCTGCGGAGTGTCTACTGTTCTTAGTGGCCAATGAGACCACCAGCTGGGTGTCGTCGGCATATGACACAATTTTAATGTCATATGGCTCGACAACACCCGCCAGCGGCCCCATGTAAACGTTGAACAGTACAGGGCTCAGAGAGGAGCCCTGTGGAACTCCACAGCTCAGGGGTTTACTCGAGGACACCATCTCTCCGTCAAAAATCTGGAACGACCTCCCAGACAGGAAGGATTCGAACCACCTTAAGGCGTCACCTGAGACTCCGGTGTTATGGAGACGGTCCAGCAAGGTGGTGTGGCTGACCGTATCGAAGGCCGCACTTAGATCAAGGAGGATCACTGCCACTGATCCTCCCTGATCCAGTAACCTTCGAGTCTCTTCGGTGACGGCCAGCAAGGCGGTCTCAGTACCGTGTTTTGGTCGAAAACCGGTCTGGGATTTGTGTAGGAGGGAGTGGTCCTCCAGGAACTGGACCAGCTGCGTGTTTATGTGTTTCTCTAATACCTTTCTGGCCCAAGGGAGAAGAGAGATGGGACGGTAGCTAGAGTGGTCACCTGGGTCCAGGCTGGGCTTCTTCAGCAGCGCCCTCACCATAGCCTGTTTCCAGGGTGTGGGGACTGAGCATGCTGATATGGAGGCATTTAGAAGATCCAGAATGACAGGCAGAGTAGCTATACTTGCCTTCATGAGGACTTCTGGAGGAGCAGGGTCACGGGGAGAACCGGATTTTACTTGTTTTGCCACTTTGCTTAAAGTGTCAAGATCCAGAGGAAAAAAGTGATCCAGAGCAGGCTGATCTGAGTGCAGAGGTGTTCTAGTGGGGGGGGCGAGGGATACATCCAGAGTAGTGTCTGAGGTGGGAAAGGTGGAGTAGATTTTTGTGACTTTATTATGGAAGAAGTCCGCAAGCTCGTTACATTGATCCTTGGTTTTGTTAGGTGGAGGTGCTGTGCTGGTGGTGGAGCAGTGCTTTATTATCTGGAAAATTTCTTTAGGTTTGGATTTGGCTTCTAAAATTTTCTCAGAATAATAAGTTGCCTGGGCTGTTCTGATCCCCTCTTTATAGACTTTAATCGCCTCTTTATAAGAGGCCTTTTTGTCTGGGAGAAAATCTAAACGCCAGGCTCGCTCTCGTTGCCTACAAAGGCGTTTTAGTTGTCTAAGAGAGTCGGAAAACCAGGGGGCGGTTTTCTTTAGTCTGTTAGAGGATGATTTGTGGGTCGGGAGAATCGAGTCTAGCGACTGGGTAATCCATTTTTCGTAGTTGGAATTAGCCACATTGGGATCCGGGCAAGGTGAAGGGCGGGTGGAGTCTAGTTTATGTAGCCAGGCCTCCAGTGAAAGTTTTGGCCAGTTCCTTCTAGAGGAATTTTGGGGAGGGGGCTGGGGGGTTTTGTGTTTGACCCAGGTGAATGGGACTAGGAAGTGGTCCGACCATGGGAGGGGGATGGGTTGATCAACCGTTAAATCCGGGCAGTTGCTGAATATAGGGTCAAGCAAGTTGCCCTTTTCATGGGTCGGAGCAGAAACCAGTTGGGACAGTTGGAGGGCTTCCAGATCCTCTAGTAGTTCCTGGGCGATGTGGTCCGAAGGGGAATTGAAGTGGAGGTTAAGGTCTCCTAAAATCGTGTAGTTGGCAGCGGACAAAATTCTTCCCGCTGTAATCTCAGGAAGATGCCTGTGAAACTCTTTTACAGGCTCTGGTGGACGGTAGATCAAGGTACCGGAGAAAGTGTTGTTCGCGTTGAACTCTATATGAAATGCTATGCTCTCACATTCAGGAATGGTCTCTGCTGTGGAGCGACATCGGAACTGGTTCTTCAGAATGATTGCCAGCCCTCCGCCTCTTCCTACCGGTCTATCTGCTCTAAGGATATGATATCCTACGGGTAAGGCTTGAACTACGTCCGGCTCAGAGTGCCCGGTAAGCCACGTTTCTGTTAGAAACACCACGTCTGGCCTATGTTCTTCAAGCAGCATGGCAATCTGTAAGCTGTGCTTGGGCAGAGAGCGGCAGTTTAATACGTACATACGGTACGTTAGTGCTATGGCTGGCGGGGATTTGCGGAATGTGTGCTTGCACCCTGGACATCGATCGGGTAGCTCTAACGGAGCAAAAGTATGGGAACACTGAGAAGTGGCAGTCCCACCTATGCTATGTAGGGCTGCTGAGCTGTATGCCCCGCTATGGATATCATGGGAGCCAGGGTTTGTGGTCCCGGGTCCCGGCAGGTCGCGGACGGGCGCAGACGGGCTTGCCTTAGGCGCGCCTTCGGCGCGCAAACGGCGCGCCCGCTGCGCTCGTCCGCTGCGCGTTCTGGGGTTACACATCTTTGTGGGCCGTAGGGCGGGAAGTGGGCGTGGCCTCAAGGTGGGCGTGTCCAGCGGCAAAGGCAGCCGGTGCTCGGGTCACGTGGGCGCTAGGTCCGCTCTACCGTGCCCTAAAGTGCGCAGTGTTACAAGTTTTATCACAAGTTAAAAGTAAGTTTTAAAAACAATCTGTGCAAAGTAGCAAATGCGACCTCTCCCGGCTTCCGCCTCAGGAGTCTTAGCTTCTGTTCGAGCGCTAGCGTATCAGCGCTTTTAAGGGCGGGAAGTGGGCGTGGCCTCAAGGTGGGCGTGTCCAGCGGCAAAGGCAGCCGGTGCTCGGGTCACGTGGGCGCTAGGTCCGCTCTACCGTGCCCTAAAGTGCGCAGTGTTACAAGTTTTATCACAAGTTAAAAGTAAGTTTTAAAAACAATCTGTGCAAAGTAGCAAATGCGACCTCTCCCGGCTTCCGCCTCAGGAGTCTTAGCTTCTGTTCGAGCGCTAGCGTATCAGCGCTTTTAAGGGCGGGAAGTGGGCGTGGCCTCAAGGTGGGCGTGTCCAGCGGCGAAGGCAGCCGGTGCTCGGGTCACGTGGGCGCTAGGTCCGCTCTACCGTGCCCTAAAGTGCGCAGTGTTACAAGTTTTATCACAAGTTAAAAGTAAGTTTTAAAAACAATCTGTGCAAAGTAGCAAATGCGACCTCTCCCGGCTTCCGCCTCAGGAGTCTTAGCTTCTGTTCGAGCGCTAGCGTATCAGCGCTTTTAAGGGCGGGAAGTGGGCGTGGCCTCAAGGTGGGCGTGTCCAGCGGCGAAGGCAGCCGGTGCTCGGGTCACGTGGGCGCTAGGTCCGCTCTACCGTGCCCTAAAGTGCGCAGTGTTACAAGTTTTATCACAAGTTAAAAGTAAGTTTTAAAAACAATCTGTGCAAAGTAGCAAATGCGACCTCTCCCGGCTTCCGCCTCAGGAGTCTTAGCTTCTGTTCGAGCGCTAGCGTATCAGCGCTTTTAAGGGCGGGAAGTGGGCGTGGCCTCAAGGTGGGCGTGTCCAGCGGCGAAGGCAGCCGGTGCTCGGGTCACGTGGGCGCTAGGTCCGCTCTACCGTGCCCTAAAGTGCGCAGTGTTACAAGTTTTATCACAAGTTAAAAGTAAGTTTTAAAAACAATCTGTGCAAAGTAGCAAATGCGACCTCTCCCGGCTTCCGCCTCAGGAGTCTTAGCTTCTGTTCGAGCGCTAGCGTATCAGCGCTTTTAAGGGCGGGAAGTGGGCGTGGCCTCAAGGTGGGCGTGTCCAGCGGCGAAGGCAGCCGGTGCTCGGGTCACGTGGGCGCTAGGTCCGCTCTACCGTGCCCTAAAGTGCGCAGTGTTACAAGTTTTATCACAAGTTAAAAGTAAGTTTTAAAAACAATCTGTGCAAAGTAGCAATTGCGACCTCTCCCGGCTTCCGCCTCAGGAGTCTTAGCTTCTGTTCGAGTGCTAGCGTATCAGCGCTTTTAAGGGCGGGAAGTGGGCGTGGCCTCAAGGTGGGCGTGTCCAGCGGCGAAGGCAGCCGGTGCTCGGGTCACGTGGGCGCTAGGTCCGCTCTACCGTGCCCTAAAGTGCGCAGTGTTACAAGTTTTATCACAAGTTAAAAGTAAGTTTTAAAAACAATCTGTGCAAAGTAGCAAATGCGACCTCTCCCGGCTTCCGCCTCAGGAGTCTTAGCATCGTGCACCGCCCCTCAGCCGACATGAAGCGAAGCAGGAACCAGGGAGAGGAACCACGAGGAGAGCAAGGTAAGGGGGATTGGGGGTACTGTTTTAGGGTTTGAGGTAGTGTTGTGGTGTTTGTGACTGTTAGGTAGTGTTTTAGGGTTTAGGGTACTGTCGGGGGTCGTGCAGGGTATTGTTTGAGTGCAGGGACTGGACTGGGGGTCCGAGGAGGGTCGTGCTGGAGGTAGTGTTTTAGGGTTTAGGGTAGTGCTGTGGTGTGTGTGTGTAGTGCAGGATAGTGTTTTAGGGTTTAGGGTAGTGTCAGGGTTGTGCAGGGTAGTGTTTAAGTATAGGGAGCAGACTGGGGGTTGGGGAGGGTCGTGCTGGAGTTAGTGTTTTAGGGTAGTGCTGTAGTGTGTGTAGTGCAGGGTAGTGTTTTAGGGTTTAAGGTAGTGTCGGAGGGGTCGTGAAGGGTAGTGTTTAACTGTAAGGAGCGGGTTGGGGAGGGCCGTGCTGGAGGTAGTGTTTTAGGGTAGTGCTGTGGTGTGCGTGTAGTGCAGAGTAGTGTCAGGGGGTTGTGTGGGTAGTGTTTAAGTGTAGGGAGCGGACTGGGGTCGGGGGAGGGTTGTGCTGGAGGTAGTGTTTTAGGGTAGTGCTGTGGTGTGTGTGTGGTGCAGGGTAGTGTTTTAGGGATTGATGTAGTGTCAGGGGATTGTGCTGGGTAGTGTTTAAGTGTAGGGAGCAGACTGGGGGTCGGGGGAGGGTTGTGCTGGAGGTAGTGTTTTAGGGTAGTGCTGTGGTGTGTGTGTGGTGCAGGGTAGTGTTTTAGGGTTTGATGTAGTGTCAGGGGGTTGTGCTGGGTAGTGTTTTTGGGTTTAGGGTAGTGCTGTGGTGTGTATGTAGTGCACTGTAGTGTTTTAGGGTTTAGGATAGTCCTGTCGTGTGTGTGTACTGCAGGGTAGTGTTGTTGGGTTTAGGGTAGTGGTTGCGCTGGGTAGTCAATGTAGGGAGAGTACTGGGGGTCAGGGAGGGTCGTGCAGGGGTACAAAATTAGGGTTTAGGGCAGGGCAGGGTCGCTTACATTGCATACTTTTACCATGAGTATAGCTTTACAACGCATGCCTTTGCACTGTAATGGTATGCGTGGTAAAGGTATATGCGTGGTAAAAGTATGAGATGTAATGGCATGTCGTTGTAATTGCAACGCGTAGTAATATCCGTGTTGTAATGGCACGCATGGTATTAGTATGCATTGTAATGAGTCATATTCATTCCTAAGGCAACTCTCTCAAGCATGGCTAAGCTACCCATAAGTACGAAGCCATGGAATTAAGAACATACTCATAATCTGTTCTGATATAAACCAGCAGTGTTCGTTTAACACATTTAATCTCATATAATCTAAAGAGCTACCTCTTACGTGCTTGATAGTATTTAGTGCAGAACAGCAGAAAGTGCAATAGGTTGTCCTTCCCCCAAATTTGCAGTCACAATAATCAGTATCTGCAGTGTGCCTGAAGCATCCAACTAGGTATTCTCTGGTTGGCAAAATACCCAATCGAAAATTAACATAAAGTGTATTCTTGCGCTCAGGGTAAAACATATAGGAGGGCCATGATCGCTGCTAACTAGTTGCCCAGTATAGACCCTGGCCTCAACGTAGAGAGATTCCTCATCTGCTTATGTTCATAGTAGCGTTCCTTGATCAGACTAACAGTATCCCGCCTTTCTCTGCTCGGGTCACCATAGGAACCACAACTGTAATTTATTTAGAGTATGCTTTACATATGACAGCCAGGTGTTCCTACCATGGCCTCTATCAAAGCTGCATCTTCCAAAGATTTTAAGAAAATTGTTGACTTTAGGTTCCTCACCAGCCTGACCCAGTACAGTACTGGGTTGAGAGCTTCTACCTCCACTATTGGGTAAAACTGAGTTTTACAAAGAGTGTTAGCTGGGGGGTGCTCGGGCCAATCTCAGCAGCGCTCTTAAAAAGTTGAGCTCAGCCACTTGCAGTGAGTGCAGGTTCCCATATAGTGCTGCTGCTACTGCCTTTCATTTATAGAGTTGGAGGATAATGCTAATACTCTAACCACCTGACTAAACTTTAAAATTGCCCCTGAAGTCTGACTCAGGATTATAGCTGTCTTCTGTACATGGCTCCTCCATTGCAATTACTCAGCGAACTATATTCCCAAGAAGTCGTACTGCTTGACAGTCTTGATGGGCGCACCGCTTATCTGCAGCTTCCGCTTGAGGCGAAGATGGGCTCAAGAACTTACTTTTTGTTTTGGTGCAACAATTGGACAGGGACTTCTTGTGGCAGTAGTCTGCAAAACACCTTAGTAACCTATGGGTTGCATTTTCTGTTTGCACCATTAATACTGCATCGCCTGCAAATAATAGTATTGAAACCCTTCTCCTTGCTATATTTGGGACAGCCATGGGTTCTTCCAGGAAGTATTCCACTATGCCGCTTAAAAAAGGCTAAAGAGTAGAGGCGCTAGCACACATAGTTTCTGTACAACCTTTTCTACTGAAAAGGTTTCTTTGCACTCGCCTCCGGATCCAAACCCGACTGGCGGCATTATCTGCATGAAGCGCCATTATTGCTTGCACCAGGCTAATATCATCCCCTTGATCTACCAATGATTTCCACAGCTTCTATTGCTCAACTAGATCAGAAGCTGCCTTCAGATCCACAAAAATTAGATACAGGAGGGATTTTCTTTTTATAGTGCACTTGTACAAAATCATGTATAGACAGACTTATTGATCAATTGTACCCACGTAATCTAAAACAAGCTTGGGCCTCCGTTAGGCTATTCTGGCTGTCCACCTAGCCTTGCAGCCTATTAAGTAGGACGTTCCAGAGAATTTTTCCTGCTCCATTCAGAAGGGAGATCGGGCTGTAGTTTGAATGGGTACCAAAATCGCCCTTCTTAAATATGGGTACAAGAATAACTGAACGTTAATAGGGTGGGACGTTATTAATGGCTAGGGTCAAATATTTTAGCAAGAACTCTAGCCCAGACGTAGGGCTCCTCCTGGTAGATATAAGTAGGCACTATGGCACAGCCTGGTGCTTTATGTTTCTTCATACCCCTCAGAGCTCTTTCCACTTCTGGTGCTAAGATATTAATTGCAAAGTAAACCTTATAGAGATCCTCACAACCTAACTGGGTACCAGAGGGATCCTTGGTCTTAACACACCATAGCGCTAGTGCTTTTCCCAGACTACAGGGCTAATGTGGTTCTCTAAAATATTTGCTGCCCCCTTCTCCACACATGTGACAGGCTCCCAAAACATCTTAGTGCTTTTTGCAAGAGTGGTCTCTCTCTCTCTTAGTTCTGCCCGCAGTACATTTTGGAACATCAATTTCTTAGTATTTAGTAGGCATTTTTGCTCCTCTTGCCTACATCTTTGAAATAATAATTCACTCAGCAGGTTGCAATGTCACCGTATCAGGGCTTGTGAAACAAGTCGCTTCAGGCGAAAGCATTCACTGTCATACCAGCTGTTCTGTCTCCTACCAGTAAGACCAGCAACATTGTCCCCAATCGGCTTTGACCAGAGAGACTCTAGTTATTTTACCATGGCATCATATGCCAATAGGTTATTTCACTGTTGTCAGTTGGGGTATTCAAAATTGTAGCTCCATACTTTGGTACTCTACTTTCAAGGGTTGGGAGTTTATTTTTCTCTTTGTTCCTCCTTATGCTCTTCCTGCTGTTTTCTTTTTTTTAAATATATTTTTATTAGCATGTGGGGGTAATACAAACAGTTGTTTAGTAGGCCTGGCCATTTCTTCATGGTGGCAGTACATTAAATCAGTGAGGCGAGTTGAAGATTAACAGCAGTTAAAAGGATACACACTTAGCAATCAATCCTTAAGCAGCTTAGAATATACTACCAGCTGAGTAGTATATCTTATTTCTGTTTCAAACCCTGCCATGGCACTCATATGCGATTTCACAACTATGTAACAATTACGTTCTTCCAAGCCTAACCTCAGAGCCTGCATCGTAAAAATCATGTTGCAGGTATCCCAAATTACTCTGAGTCAGAAGTATGGAGAAAGGGAAGAACTGGGGAAATAACAAAAACAAATTTCCCCAACTGGGAAAATCATAGCAGATGGGGTGTAAAGAAAAGAAATAAAGGTATAACTGATGTGCCTCTGGGTTTTCAGCCCCCAGTTGAAGGGGGATAAGCCAGGAGCAAATGTCACAGCATGTCTCAGTTGTGTATGCAAGTCTTGTGGCTCCCATATGTGAGAAGTTGGCCTGATATATAGTGCTCACTATTCTAGTGATCACTTTGTATCATTCCAAACGACCCTTATTGATGATTGGTTGTAAGTCAACCTTATAGACCAGCTATCCTAGTAGCATGGACAAGAGCAGTCTTTAGGCTAAACTCTAGAGGGCGTGTTAAGCCAGCTGTTATACCATCACATATACCCCTTGAACACCAAGTGAAAGGACACCACACAAGTTGTTATGAAAATAAAAGGATATTTATTTATAACAAGTCTACCCTGAACTCTTTATGAGTCAGGGAGCTAAGCACAATACAAAACTCTTAGGAAAATACTTTAAGTTGCACAATTTACACAAATGCCCGAGGGGCACGAAAAACCATATACACTAAAAGTGGAATGCAAAATACTAGCAGGTAAGTAACAAGATTCAGAGGCTTCAGGATCGCTAGGACTACACTACTGAGCCCTAAGGTTAGGAGCAGGAGGCCTAGGGAGTTCGGGTGCAGAGTGTGCACTCTCACGCGGGATGCGGGACAAAGTCTATGGATACTAGTATTCGTAAAGTTACAGTTATCGGACGAATCCGACTAGATAGACTGAAAACGACAAAGGATCTGGACACTTGGATAGTGAACCTAAGTTGGAGCACCGAAATGCTCAGGTTACCTAGCCCAGGGGCTGCGGCTGCATAGGGTTCAAAAGACGTCGGGAATCCTCGTTGAAGTCTATGGAGCCTGAAAGAAGAAGTTGCTGGCAGGCGACCAGTGAAGATATTCGGAGGTATCCAAGCCTGGATCGATGATGGAGACGACCTGAAAGCAGAGGGGACTCAGTTCTTAATCACTAGCCAGTGATTAGGTGGGCACCAGGATGGCACCGGATGAAGTCACCTCGACCAGGTGAGTGGGCGACGCTGGGCTCTGCTGTCTCTCGGACCAGGAGGCGTTGTCGGCGACCAGGATGGAGGTGCGAGCTGTCCCACGAAGGTGTCGGCTGTCGGCGATGCTGGACCCAGGATTGGTATGAAAACAAAACAACTGCCAGTACTGCTCTTGTTATTTTATCAAAGATAAGAGGAGCTGAGTGAACCTTTCTCAGCTTCTTTGACCAATCATTCAGTCCACACCTAATGTTTGTGGGAAGGAATTTTATTTTCTACTTCCAAAAATTCGTGATTACTTCTTAATTTTTCAAAAAGTTTTTTCAAAATTTATATATATATCAAAGAAAGATCAAATGACATCAACGACAATTAGACACAAGTTTTTTCAATAAATATACTCTCAAATGGGAATAAAGTGTGGGTAATGCGGGGGTATTTACAAAACACAACAAATATCCACTACTGTTCTCTCGTAATTCACAAGCTCACCATTCATACTTCCAATCATTCTACATAGAAACACTGAGACAAGTGAGGGAATCTCGTGGGGTTATGTACAAGGGAAAAAGGGTTCTTATCTACTATATACAATTTAAATCAGCAGAAGAAATCAAAGAAGTTATATTCGACATGAAAAAATACAATCCAAAAGAATGAATGCTCGGTCGAATCAATTTAAATGCAATGTATGCATGACCTAGATAAGTCTCAATCAGCCGGATGACACAAGGTCACCATGGGGAGAAATTAAAAGGTTATTCTATCTAGAGGGGTCGACGCGTTTCGAATCCCATTATTTCTTGGGATTCTCCTCAGGACCAGAAACAGACATGGATCTGTCAGAGTTGCTTGATGAAATCTTTGAAGCAAATAGAACGTATTTTGTTGTCTCCTCCGGAGATTCACGTTTTTTGGGGTCTGATGTCAATCAGAAGTTAGACGCGGAGCCTGCAGTTATGGGACCATCGTCCGCCGTCTCTGTCTGTGTCTCTCGTTTGGCAATTGAATTGGGCGCCCAATTCAATTGCCAAACGAATTGACATCAGACCCCAAAAAACGTGAATCTCCGGAGGAGACAACAAAATACGTTCTATTTGCTTCGAAGATTTCATCAAGCAACTCGGACAGATCCATGTCTGTTTCAGGTCCTGAGGAGAATCCCAAGAAATAATGGGATTCGAAACGCGTCGACCCCTCTAGATAGAATAACCTTTTAATTTCTCCCCATGGTGACCTTGTGTCATCCGGCTGATTGAGACTTATCTAGGTCATGCATACATTGCATTTAAATTGATTCGACCGAGCATTCATTCTTTTGGATTGTATTTTTTCATGTCGAATATAACTTCTTTGATTTCTTCTGCTGATTTAAATTGTATATAGTAGATAAGAACCCTTTTTCCCTTGTACATAACCCCACGAGATTCCCTCACTTGTCTCAGTGTTTCTATGTAGAATGATTGGAAGTATGAATGGTGAGCTTGTGAATTACGAGAGAACAGTAGTGGATATTTGTTGTGTTTTGTAAATACCCCCGCATTACCCACACTTTATTCCCATTTGAGAGTATATTTATTGAAAAAACTTGTGTCTAATTGTCGTTGATGTCATTTGATCTTTCTTTGATATATATATAAATTTTGAAAAAACTTTTTGAAAAATTAAAAAGTAATCACAAATTTTTGGAAGTAGAAAATAAAATTCCTTCCCACAAACATTAGGTGTGGACTGAATGATTGGTCAAAGAAGCTGAGAAAGGTTCACTCAGCTCCTCTTATCTTTGATAAAATAACAAGAGCAGTACTGGCAGTTGTTTTGTTTTCATACTAATTCAGGCGCAGCCTTACTGCGCTTAAGCCGAACCCTCTTTTGTTTCAAGGACCCAGGATTGGGGAAACAAGCCTTGGCAAAGTCAAGCCCACGCGGCGGAATCAAGATGGCGTCTGGAGTGGACCAGGAGGGTCAGGGGTGCTTCTCTCTTGGAAGGGAGCAAGGGCCAGTCTGGAGCAACCAGACCAGCGATGTAATCGTCGTGGTTCGTCGTCAGGAGGGCCACTAGCCAGCAGGCAAGTGACCGGACAACGCGGTGAGCAGCAAAGAGCAGAAGGGCCCCACGCAGATCTCGTGGATGCTGGGGGGGCTGGACTTCGGTGCTGGAGCTGCTCAGGGTTAGGGCTTCTCAAACCCCAAAGCGCTCACTCGAGGATCCCTCGGAGGTCGTGCTGGATAAGCGTCGTGCAGTTTTGAAGATGGCCGGTCCCTTCAGGTCTCGTCACACCCACGAATCTCAGCTGGGCTGATGATGCAGGTAGAGGTCAGAGATGGCAGGGAATCCGGGTCTCGTCGAGCTGGGCAGTCTTGATCCGGAGGATGGACTTACAGCAAACCGCAAGTGCTTAGATGGTGCCCGCCGGTGCAGGGTGACTACTCCTTAGCCACAAGGGAGAGTCTTCGGAAATAGTCAAGAGTTCTTTCGTGGAAAGTAGTCAAGATTCAGAATTATCTAATTTGGGAAGGGGGCCCGCTCCTACCTTTATTCTAAAAAAAGGGGCTGGCACGCGACTAGGTCCTGCCCATGGGTGGGACCAGGAGGGGGGTGGTTACACCCCTCTCCCTTGTCCGGACTTTCCCCAGCTCAGGGGCTGGTGTGCCCCTGGAACTGGTTTAAGCCGGCATATGCACAGTGAGCACCGGGGTGCCACTTGCAGTCACCTTCCTCTCAGCCCTGCCTACCTGGGATACACAAAACCCTGTCTGGGATGGTGCTAGCACCGCCCCTGACAGGAAACCCTTTGTCCGAGCTCTCCTCGCTGGAAGGACTCCCAGCAGCAGGAGGTCAGACTTGTGTCTGTGGTGGCAGCATCCATTTTGTGGAGCTGAGGCTGTGTTAAGCTTTAACCGGGGTTCACAGTTACATACATGTTGTGTCCCTCTAGAAGGGTGGAATGCTAACCCCGTCGCCAGAATTGGCGAGGGGTTAGTATTCCAATTCGTATGACACCTTACTCGACATGTTTTGATGAAGCGATACCAAAGTTGGCAAATAACCGCGAGGATTATAAGGCACTTAAGAGTATATGGTACGCGTTATCATGGAACAGCTATTAGGACTTGGTTCCGCAAGCTGCAAACGGGCTCAGCTCATGCCAGAGCACCATCTCACATAATTCCAAGCACTCTGCCTTCAGGATTGATAAGGCCTGCCATAGGAGTGACTAATAGGAATACATGTGTCCATTTTAGGGTTAGATATAGGAATACTATATCTAAAGCAAAGGGTGATTACACCACCTTGCCCCAGCTGTCGTGCAGCCAGTTGTGTCAGATTTGGATGGCCAGCCAGGGGTGGCATAATACATGCTGCAGCCCCTGGTAGGCCCTGGATACCCAAGGTATGCTGTACAGGGACTGATAAGGTGGCCCAGTACCAATTGGTAAATGCACCTAAGGTACATGTGTGTCAATTTAGAGAGAGAACAGCTAGGCTGTGGGTCTGATTAGCAAGCCCACAGCCAGGGAAAGTCGTAAACCAGTGAAGCAAAAAGCAAAAATCTGGGGTGATCATAGGATTGCAGACCCTACTCTCCTACACCATAGAATAAAGTTTCTACATCCAGATGTGGGGTTGAGCGGTCCACCGAATATGACGGTCTGGAAGGTACAATCTACGTAAGGTGCAAAACTCTCCTATCCTTGAGTGGTCTAATCACCTACATGAGAATCAGCTACTCCCTCTTAGTCGGATCCCCATTGTGGCGCCCATCTTCTGGATCATCCTGAGTGTCCTGGTCTGAGTGCACATAACCACCCGGAAGCTCCCAGTTCCCCAGCAACTCAGTCTACAAGTCAGCTATAGGGCATCTCCTAACCCCTTTTGGGTCTTCACCAATGAGGGTTCTTTCGTCAGCTCTGGCACATGTGGTAACACACTTCAAATACGGGTCCCATCCCTGATTTCCACACCATTGCTCTTCTTCATTCGGAGAAAATGAGGGTGAGGAATCTATTGCCCACTATGTGTGCTTTGGGTCTGGAGAAGCCACTCAAGAGGCAGGTCTTAATCGTGTGAGGGAGAGAGCAGCTCAATGAGGCATGCAATCTGAGGACTGCAGTCCAATACGACTGACGAATAGTGCACCCCTATCTCATCAGACAAAAATATGCATCAGGTAGCCGACACCTGGGACATACGCAAGGTTCCTCACCATATATGAACTGCAGTCTAAGGAGTGTGAGATAGGTCATATGTACAAAGTTAAATTGTACATATTTCAGTCTTGTACTGTGAGATACTTTCTCAGGATAGGCCAATATGCTACACCATTCCCCCTCGCAGCCTAAAACCCTGTCCCGAGTGCTGCCAAAGGTCTCTGCACCATATCAGTCAGAAACTTCTAAAACCATGTCACCAGGTGCCTCGCTGACCCCATAAAGAGCAAAAGCTGGTGTACTGCAAGGGTTGTGGGCTCCTCCTGTCACCATTCCATAGATCTGCGAAAGTCAGTACCAGTGCTTCACAGTTCAGAAAATGCTCCCGGGGTGGTGTATATTGTTCCAACAACTCTTCTAAGGGTATAAGAGAGCCTAATTGGTAGCAGTTACCTACTGCCGTCAGTCCAGCCCCTGTTCATTCTGAGAGTTGGCCAACTGTGAAACAAACAATAGGATCATGACCTAGGGCCACCAATGGTAGGGAGGGGCATAAAGCAGAGGCCTACAGGTCTGTACCGTGCAGCAACACCAAGACTGCAGATCTAAAAGTAATAGGATGCTCGGTTGGAGAATAGTCACTTCTGAGTGCAGTAGCCGGGCCATTAAGACTGCCTTGTGGAGTGTCAACCCCAGGAGATCTATCTCGTCTCTCTGAGACCCATTGAGCCATCAGCTACCCACTGCAGTTGTGCCGCCAGGTAGTATAGCTCAAAATCATGTACCAAGCAAAACCAAAAGGGATGATTGACGGAGTGTTGAAAATTGCAAGCACTCACCTCCAGTCAACTGATCTGGGTTTAATCCATCATCCTTCTTTAGCCTACTCCGCCACCCCAGTTCAGACACGGCCATATGCAAATCAGTCTGACCCTGTGCCTCATGGGAACAGTCCAGCCGAACTGCTAAGTTAGGTCTTCCCTGGACCGGAAACACGCATCCTGGGACCGGTTTCTAGCTAATCAGCCGTCATCAGCAAGGCTAGCTTGAATCCAAAGTGGCAAAGTGAGCAAGGGACCCACGTCTGGGCATACCCTGCCAACTTAGGGCGAACAAAGCAAAACCAAGGGGATGATGGACGGAGTGTTGAACATTGCAAGCACTCACCTCCAGTCAACTGATCTGGGTTTAATCCATCATCCTTCTTTAGCCTACTCCGCCACCCCAGTTCAGACACGGCCATATGCAAATCAGTCTGACCCTGTGCCTCATGGGAACAGTCCAGCCGAACTGCTAAGTTAGGTCTTCCCTGGACCGGAAACACGCATCCTGGGACCGGTTTCTAGCTAATCAGCCGTCATCAGCAAGGCTAGCTTGAATCCAAAGTGGCAAAGTGAGCAAGGGACCCACGTCTGGGCATACCCTGCCAACTTAGGGCGAACAAAGCAAAACCAAGGGGATGATGGACGGAGTGTTGAACATTGCAAGCACTCACCTCCAGTCAACTGATCTGGGTTTAATCCATCATCATTCTTTAGCTCACTCCGCCATCCCAGTTCAGACATGGCCATATGCAAATCAGTCTGACCCTGTGCCTCATGGGAACAGTCCAGCCTGAACTGCCAAGCCATGCCTTCCCTAGACCGGAAACACGCATCCTGGGACCGGTTTCTAGCTAATCAACTGCCATCAGCAAGGCTAGCTTGAATCCAGTGGCAAAATGAGCAAGGGACCCATGTCTGGGCATACCCTGCCAACTTAGGGCGAACAAAGCAAAACCAAAGGGGATGATGGATGGAGTGTTGAACATTGCAAGCACTCACCCCCAGTCAACTGATACTGGTTTAATCCATCATCATTCTTAAGCTCACTCCGCCACTCCAGTTCAGACATGGCCATATGCAAATCAGTCTGACCCTATGCCTCATGGGAACAGTCCAGCCCGAACTGTCAAGCTAGGTCTTCCCTGGACCGGAATCAAGCATCCTGGGACCGGTTTCTGGCAAATCAGCCAGGCTAGCTTGAATCCAGTGGTAAAGTGAGCAAGGAACCCACGTCTGCGCATACCCTGGCAACTTAGAGCGAACAAAGCAAAACCAAAGGGGATGATGGACGGAGTGTTTTTATTGCAAGCACTCACCTCCAGTCAACTGATCTGGGTTTAATCCATTATCATTCTTTAGCTCACTCCGCCACCCCAGTTCAGACATGGCCATATGAAAATCAGTCTGACCCTGTGCCTCATGGAAACAGTCCAGCCCGAACTGCCAAGCCATGTCTTCCCTGGACCGGAAACAAGCATCCTGGGACCGGTTTCTGGCTAATCGGCTGTCATCACCCAGGCTAGCTTGAATCCAGTGGCAAAGTGAGAAAGGGACCCAGGTCTGGACATACCCTGCCAACTTAGGGAGAACAAAGCAAAACCAAAGGGGAAGATGGATGGCAACATCAGGTACCCCAGTCCTTTTTCCTCTGGTGAACATCTCAGGAGCTCGAGTGAGACTCTGTGGTGGCCCCGTCCAATATTAGTTCCCTGAGCAGGACATCTAATTGCCTGAACCATGCAACAAGCACCCTGATTGGGAGGTTTGTTAGGAAATACAACAGGTAAGGGAGAATCACCATTCTGGAGACTGATAGTTGGGCCATAATGGGTAATCTAAAAAAGAAAGGAAAAATGTTTTGAGAGAGCCATTTGCTCCGCCCAGGTTACCCTCCAGTAAGTCATCCAGAGTGTAATATATCTGAGCACCCAGGTATTTAAAGGTCGTGGGTGCCCATGCAAGACCCCGAGGAAGGCTCCATTGACTAGTAGGGCCAAGAGTGCCTCAAATTCCTCCAGGCGTCAGAGTATATCTGGAGATCCAGTAGGCCATCAGACAGATACAGGAGGTGGTCATCTGGATAAAGCAAGATGGTGTGTTCATGCCTGTCTATCAGCATGCCACTGCCACCACTCTCTCATTTAAATAACTCTGCTAGGTGTTCAATGGCTAAGAACAGCAAGTGAGACAGGGGGGCAGCCCTGTCTCGTACCCTGCTGGGAATAGGTCATATGTGGTAGAATTCATATTGCCAGGGGGGGGGCGGAGCTAGCCGGCAACCGAGATGGCCGCCTGAGTCCGGAGCTCCTGCGCTCTGAACCACAATCCTTGAATAATCTTGCACATTTGGGACTGCCACAGCGATATTTCAAGCCCAGAAGGCAGAGTGACCATCGCGGTGCCATTGACGGTGGAAAGACCGGCCTCCCTGACCGGTGAACGGATATCTGCGATCCGGTGTGGTGAGGAGGGACGGGCCCACGAGACCGCGGCCTCGATTGCAGCCCTGACTGGCCCGGAGGTGGTGCTGCCTGGCACTGAGAGCTACGCGACCCCACGCTGGGAGGCGGGCCGCGTCCCATACAGCCTGCGGCGCACGGGGGTGTGCGCTCATCGTGAGGGGGGGGCCATCCCTGCTTCCCCTGCCTCAAGCTTGGTCTTGCCAGTTCCTTGAGTCGGGATCGGCGTGCGGAGCATTGGCGACCTGCGAGGTACGGGAGTGTGTCGTAGCGTCTGGCCTTGGTGCGGCGGGTCGCGCTGCCGCGAGGCTGCTGCCTGGAGGTCCGCGGTTGCGGCGGCGCCCGCTCTTGCCTCGATTTGCCTTGCGGTGGCTGGGCAGCCTACCTGACGTCGGCGGATATCATTCCCCCACTACGGCTAACACCCCGTTGATTGCACTGGTGGGTCTCCTCTGCTGGGACTACTTCGAGGGACCTGGTGCGCCTATACCCCGATCTGTCTGCAGGCAGCCTCACCTGGAGACGAGCTGGGTCTACTCCACGGTCCGGGTCCCGTAGACCGGACATGTTGTTTGGCGCTCTCTGGACTTTGCGTGTCTTTGCCTGGTTCCCCGGGTGCTACAGCTGGCTGCTTGCCTCACTGGTGCCGAGGTTTTGAGGGACGACTGGCGGACCGCGTGGAGTTAGCGGATGCCTCAGACTATCCTGCGACACTGTCTCCCCCTTACGCTGCGCGCCATTATGCCCTTGTTGGCCTAGGCGTGACTGGTTTAGCGCGCTTTTAGCCCATGATTCTACGCCGGGGGCCCGGTGCAACTCCTCGCCTTGAAATGGGGCGCTATGATAAATCACAACCAAAACTTTCCTTTGCGAGGCAGAACTCGAAGACGGTGGATTGCGCTGGAAGTGGCGGCGCAACTGGTGTGGAACAAGCCAGAGGAGGCGCAGCAGCAGGACCTTAAGGAGATACTCCTGGCCATGGAGAAGAATCTTCAGGGAGGAATGACGACTATCAGCACTAAACTGGACGCCCTGACTTACCGCATGGACCGCATGGCGGAACGACTGGACAAACATGCGGAACGGCTGTATATGTCCGAACGCCGACTTACCGAGGTGGAAGAGGCGCACACCACGCTGGAGACTGACAATAGACAGATTGGCAAGGCTATGCAGGCACTCCTGGATAAAACCGAGGATTTGGAAGCCCGTTCGCGCCGCTGTAACCTGCGCGTCACGGGCCTTCCGGAAAGTACCCCTACTGGTAACATGGAGTTGTTTATGGAGGCCCTGTTAAAGAAGCTGCTGGGGGAGGATGTATTCTGTGGAGAAGTGTGGCTCAATGATTAGAGCAGGAGTGGTAAAGGGGTAGACCCTTAGAACTCCAGGACCGGGGTCCAAATGTCAATACACAAAACAGTGGTCCTGGTTCAGATATGACTCATATGCTGTGTAAAGTGTCTATTAAATCAAAATCACACTCACCGCAAAGTCATTTACCATACGTCAAATCACATTAGTATATATAAATTTAAACCAAGTAAATATTTTCTATGCATTTATTTATGCATAATCCATATTGACGCAATCTTATTTTTGCGAGCTTATAGCTTGTATCAAATATAGTAAATAACACATAAAAGTTAGAATGCAATTGTATAATCATTACATTTCAATGTGCTCTCAGAAGAAAGGGAAGGGAAAGTGTGCAGGTTGTGAGGGACCGGGTAAAGGTGGTGTGACTGATTAGGAACATCACGTTAAAATCAAGATGCCTTTACAATCAGTGTATACAAGGTTCCAAAGATGCATCTAACATAGGTTTAGACTAATCAATTTCTTTATATCCTATGATGTGCTTGAGTGGCGTAGTCTACGTTTCGACCCCCGAAATACGCTGAAAGGGTAATTGCTGCCTCATGTTGGGGTCTTCATCAGGACTGTGTGATATGAGAGCCTACGAAAATATTAAGGAAATTAATTACCTGTCATAGAGCGGTGACTGTGCTAAGTATTATAGGTATTAGATAAAGGAAATTATTTACATACATCGAAGAAACGGTAGATATCTGTGCCGTCTCGGGAAGGGCCGGGTGATGCTCCTAGAAAATCTGTTGAAAGATTAACGGAGACTGGGATTCAGTCACTAGCTAGACCAAGCTGCTAGATACAGAAAGCTCATGGCTGAAAGGGGAATTTACTTGGAACTGCTCCTTACAGGTGTAGTTAAGTTAGTCCAGGCTTACATCCTATTGTTCATAGTTCTTGAACGCGCTGTGTGGGAAAAATATTCAATAATGAATAACCACACGGATGGCTAACTGTGGTGTATTCACAGAAAAGACAATTCATTACCGAAATGATGCGCTCTGTGGCGCTAGATCTTGCATTATCAAATTGAGCAAAGTAAGCACATACAATCTATGAATGCTGTGCGCTTTAACGCGCTGAGCAATAGTGCAAAATAGATTCAAGGGACTTGGGCTGGAATCATTATTTAGCGCAGACACAAACCATTTTCAAAGTGCATCGTCTTTTAATTAGAATCATTAAAAGCAACAAGGTCGCGTTGGAGATATGAGCTAATGTTTAAGGCATTCCGCGAGTGGGAGGCCGATCGCTAAGTTGTCAGGAAGGGAGACTTACTTTTAGCATGCTGTCTCATGTCCGACCTCTGGGGTTCTGGGCTGGAACTAAACGACTCGCGGTGCAGCCGCTGACTACTTGTCAGGTTGGAGGCTCGTCTGCAAAGGGCCAATCACTTTAGAGATAGGGTTTCAAGCGCCGTACTCGTCTAACGTGTCCTGCGTGGGGAAGGGAATGTCTACAAACGTCGACATGTTGAGCGACTGTGGGAATATCTGTAAAGTGCCTCTATCTTGGAAGTTGGTGATATAAACGCGGTGAATGCCAACATTTTTCTGGTAGAGGTTAGACAAATCACGAAATGGATGCAATCAGAATACAATCATTTAACCAACAAATAATGGATTTTTTGGGAGACAAAAGCAATTGTTATATAAATCATCAACGGTTACAGATGCTATTATTATTGGATGGAGCACAAAAAACAATGTCGATATCTCTCCTATTGTTAGGTAATCTAAATTATTATTGGTGACAGTTGTTACTATATGTTATCTTGGTGTTATCAGAGACTAATCTGATTTGAATCGTGATTGTTTGGTCATGATGCTGGCAGTCATTTAGAGAATCGATCAGTTTGAAAAACAAGCATTTAGAAATTCTAGCCATTGAGTCAAAGTTGGAGTGTGTTCAGTTAAGCCCGTGGTTGCTGTTTGTTCAGGATATCTAACCGCCAGTTGGAAAGGCGGTCATTCCGGGTTTAGTCCTGCCATTTGGGCAAAGTTGGCATCCATCTCATTTAGCCCGTGGCTGATGGTTTTCAACAGGTACATCCATTTGCATTCTCTGATGTTCATTATGGAGTTTAGATTCCCCCCACGTGGTCCCAGTGAGATCTTTTCGAGGACCAGCCATCTTATGGATTCAGGAGTGTGGTTATGTTCCTTAAAATGTTCCACAAGGGGCGCTCCAGCTGTAGAGCATCGGATTCTGCTGGAGTGCTGGAAAATCCGATTTTTTACTTTCTGTTTGGTTTGTCCAACATACATCAAATTGCAGGGGCATAGAATAGCGTAGATGACTCCACTTGTATTGCAATTTGTGAAAGATTTAAGGTCTATAGTCAGATCATTGTACATCAATTGTTTAGTTTCCCAGCATGTTGGGCATGCCTTGCATGTTGTACATTTGAAATGGCCCACTACCTCCGGGAGATCCACATTCGTTGTATGCTCGGTGCTGCTGGGGTATCCAACATTGAGCGTACTACATGGTCCTTTACGCTCTTTGCTTTTTTGAAAGCATGCATTGGAGGGTCCGGACTGTCTAGGGTGTCTGCAATGAGGTTCCAGTGTTTATTGACTATTTTGCGTATTGCATTGCTCTTAGTGCAAAATGTAGTCACACAGATCATCCGTGATTTTGATTTTGATAGGGTCCGTGCCTTCGGTATCAGAAGGGATGGCCGGTCTTGGTACCAGGCTCGTTTGCGTGATCTTTTTACCAGGCGTTGTGGATATCCCCTATCCACAAGGCGGTTAATTAGATCGTCAGATTCCTTGAAGAAGTCCTCTTTATGGGAGCAATTCCTGCGTAAACGGAGGAATTGGCCGAAGGGTAAATTGTCTATTTTGCACTATTGCTCAGCGCGTTAAAGCGCACAGCATTCATAGATTGTATGTGCTTACTTTGCTCAATTTGATAATGCAAGATCTAGCGCCACAGAGCGCATCATTTCGGTAATGAATTGTCTTTTCTGTGAATACACCACAGTTAGCCATCCGTGTGGTTATTCATTATTGAATATTTTTCCCACACAGCGCGTTCAAGAACTATGAACAATAGGATGTAAGCCTGGACTAACTTAACTACACCTGTAAGGAGCAGTTTCCAAGTAAGTTCCCCTTTCAGCCATGAGCTTTCTGTATCTAGCAGCCTGGTCTAGCTAGTGACTGAATCCCAGTCTCCGTTAATCTTTCAACAGATTTTCTAGGAGCATCACCCGGCCCTTCCCGAGACGGCACAGATATCTACCGTTTCTTCGATGTATGTAAATAATTTCCTTTATCTAATACCTATAATACTTAGCACAGTCACCGCTCTATGACAGGTAATTAATTTCCTTAATATTTTCGTAGGCTCTCATATCACACAGTCCTGATGAAGACCCCAACATGAGGCAGCAATTACCCTTTCAGCGTATTTCGGGGGTCGAAACGTAGACTACGCCACTCAAGCACATCATAGGATATAAAGAAATTGATTAGTCTAAACCTATGTTAGATGCATCTTTGGAACCTTGTATACACTGAGTGTAAAGGCATCTTGATTTTAACGTGATGTTCCTAATCAGTCACACCACCTTTACCCGGTCCCTCACAACCTGCACACTTTCCCTTCCCTTTCTTCTGAGAGCACATTGAAATGTAATGATTATACAATTGCATTCTAACTTTTATGTGTTATTTACTATATTTGATACAAGCTATAAGCTCGCAAAAATAAGATTGCGTCAATATGGATTATGCATAAATAAATGCATAGAAAACATTTACTTGGTTTAAATTTATATATACTAATGTGATTTGACGTATGGTAAATGACTTTGCGGTGAGTGTGATTTTGATGTAATAGACACTTTACACAGCATATGAGTCATATCTGAACCAGGACCACTGTTTTGTGTATTGTCAATGATTAGAGCGGCAGACCCTGATGCAGAGGTCTAGTCCGGGACCAGGGTTCAATTCCCCGCCTCGGCGGGTCTTGGGACCTGATAATTCTCGCCTCGGTGCCTATTCCAATCATGGAGTCCCACTCTGCAACTCTGGGCAATAGCTTGCTTAATCTCCACAACGGCCCCCACAACGCTAAGGATGCCTGGCCTCCACCTTGGGGGTGCCCAGGAGTGGACGCCTCACAGGGAAAGCCAGGATGGGTTCCACAGCGGTATTCGTACAAGCGCCTTGAGACCCTTGCGGATGAGTAGTGCGCTATATAAGTATCAATTTACATTTACATTTACATATGTTTATGGTGGAAAGGGCGCATCCAAGCCGGGTGCGCCACCACGACCCATTATAGCCAAACTTTTAAATTATCGCGATCGGGATGTCGCGCTCAAGTTGGCTAGAGAAAAGCAGCCACTGCAGTTTGAGAGTTCCACTTTATCTATCTACCCTGACTTCTCGGCTCGTGTTCAGGAGGCCCGGAAACAGTTTGCCCCTATGAAACGTCAGCTGCGAGATATGGGCGCGGACTATGCGATGCTGTATCCGGCGAAGCTGCGTGTCAATCGACAGGGGAAGTCCCTAATTTTTACAGACCCTAAGGTGCTGCAAAAGGCCCTAAAAGACTGGCAACGTGAGAAACGCCAACCACGACAGGATGATGTTGAACTTGATGGGGGTTCCATGGAAGATCAGGACTGATTGGGGCACTTTCCAAGATAGTTGCTGCCCGACTGGGTCACCTCAGGTTTGGGTACTGTTTTCAATACTCTTTACTGACGGGGGTACTGACTGCCCCGAGAGGACATGATGCCCTGGAGGCGGTCGATCCAACTGTCTTCTTCTCAGGTATTTCCAGCCCTTCTTTTCCGAACTTGAGCCAACTAGAACTCCGATTTCTTGTGTGGTTGCATTCAGTGGGGGGCTATATATATTTGGGGCTACCACTGTATTCGTTGGACTACTACTGCCACTTATAATATGTTATACCTCATGTCTTTGTTTGCTGCCTGGCTGCGGCCACACTAGTACCCCCTTGGGGCGGGGCGATTTCTTCTGATGTACTACCTCCTGGCTACTCCTATTTTTTGTTCCCAAATGTGCTTGTGGTGGCAATGATGCCACGTTTGTTTTCATCAGGGTTCTGGGGCGGGGGCGATTATTGCTCTGTTGTTGTGTGCCCTTGGTACGAGCTAGATCGGCTACCTCTGCCCTAGTGTGCTTACCACTGTTCCTATGGTTTTTGGGGGGGGTAGGACGGGGTGGTTGTTATGCGGGTGACAAGAGGGTTTGTGACTGTTATGGAGCTGAGGTTTGCTTGGGGAAGGGGGGAATGCTTGTTGGGGTGGATGGATGAGCGCGGCCTAGTTGGGGCAGGGCAAGCATGCATGGGGGGTTGGGAAGGTTTGGTTTTCGAGACTTCTTTGTTGCCTTGCGGTGCGGGGCTGATGTTGCTTGAGGCATGTGATCTAATAGGTAGGAGCGACAGCGTTAGGCACCCAATCACACTAGTTACTAAACTGTATGGGACCAACACGATTTTCTTTTCTTCTCCATGGCAGGGGACGTGAGAAATGGGGTGGAGGCTCCTGACACAATGCGGCTCCTTACATGGAATGTGAGGGGCTTGAATGACCATCGCAAGGTCCGTAGGGTTCTTCAATATTTGGCAAAGAACAGGGTAGACATTGCAATTTTGCAGGAAACGCACTTAGCACCGCATAGTCCCATCCTTGCTTAAAGAGGGCTCCGTGATAATATCCATGCTTCCGGTTTTACCTCCCATGCTAGAGGGGTTCTTACTTGGCTCAATCCTAGATCCTCCCTTTCTTGGACACCGGTGACCACTGATAGTGATGGTCGATTCACGATCACGACCTGCTCTGGTAAAGGTCTTGACATGTGCATAGTGAACACATATGGCCCCAATTTTGATCTCCCTAGCTTTTACACTACACTGGCCCAGAGGGTCTCTGCGTTTGAGGACAGGGTTGTTTTTTGGGGAGGAGATTTTAACCTTACTCTGCAACCGACGCTGGACAGATCGGATGGTCCACCTCGGACGCCCTCGGCCTCTGCACGTACACTAGATACACATTTGACTCACCTCGACCTGGTTGATGTCTGGCGGCATAGATACCCGATGCGGGGAGGGTTTACACACTACTTGGCCCCCCACAATATCCATACGAGGATTGACTATTGGTTCGCGTCCTCTGCCTACCTGCGGAACGTGCGCTCCTGCGAGGTTCTTCTGCGGACCTATTCGGACCACTCGCCTATATTACTCACCTTCACGGTACCAGCGCGACGGATTCCGCCTTTTTCTTGGCGATTTTCCCCTTACTCTTTACTTGACCCTCTCTTTAAGGAGGAACTGTTTACGGCTCTGGAGACTTTCTTTGAGGCCAATGTGGGCTCTGTTGATTCGTTCCAATCGGTCTGGGAAGCATTTAAGCTTTATGCCAGAGGTGTTACTATCTCTAAACATAGCGGCATGTTGAAGGCGATCAGGGGCCGCCTTGAGCTATTGGAGCGGAAGCTTCGAGATCTGGAAGAATTGCGTTTGCGGCCTGATGACGGATCTATCGATCGGGAGATTGCTGGGGTCCTTCGGGAGTACAACGACGAGGTAGATCTGGAGATTAAACATTTAGGGAAGTACGCCATCGCCAGGTCTTACTGCGAGGGTGAGCGCCCGGGCGCGGTACTGGCCCGCTTGGCTAGGCGGGGCAAAGCACGTTCTTCTGTTCCAATTATGAGGTCTTGCGACGCTGGGCTTCCGCTGACGAACGATGAGATAACTGCACGCTTTAAACATTACTACGAGGCTTTGTACGCCTCGAGGGGGCCTGCTCCGGAGGAGGGGATAGTAGACTACTTGTCGCACATAGAGCTCCCGTGGCTCTCTGACTCGGACCGTAAGTTTTTGGCTCACCCCTTTGAGAGAGAGGAGGTGGAGTTGGCACTGTCCTCCATGAGGGGTGGAGGCGCCCCGGGTAGCGACGGTCTCACGGTGGCTTTTTACAAGGCTTTCTCCGATTTGCTGCTTTCCCACCTGCTGAGCCTGCTCGATGATATGGCCAATTCTGGTTCTATGCCGCCCTCCATGAGCGAGGCTATAATCGTGGCAATTCTTAAACCGGGCAAGGACCCGAATGACTGCGCCTCGTATCGCCCGCTCTCCCTGATGAACGTTGACGTGAAAATCTTTGCTAAAGTGCTCTCTAACCGTCTACATCCTATGGTCACGACGCTGGTGGCCCCAGAGTAGTCTGGTTTTGTTCCTACACGCAATCTTGTATATAACATTAGAACGGTCTTTGCTGCGTTTCAACATACTCGCCCGGAGGTACCTGCTGTTGCCGTATTTTTAGATATGGAGAAGGCGTTTGATTCTGTAGAATGGACCTTTATGCATCATGTTCTTCGCAAGATGGGTGTTGGCCTTCTCTTCCTGCAGTTGTTGTCGGTCTTGTACTTTAAGCCAAGGGCCCGGATTCGTATTGGACCTCTCACCTCTGAGCCCATTGAGATTGGCAGGGGCACGAGGCAGGGATGCCCGCTCTCCCCGATGCTTTATGCTTTGGTGGCTGAGCCCCTTGCATGTGCC
Source organism: Lissotriton vulgaris (assembly GCF_964263255.1). Classification (NCBI taxonomy): domain Eukaryota; kingdom Metazoa; phylum Chordata; class Amphibia; order Caudata; family Salamandridae; genus Lissotriton; species Lissotriton vulgaris. The sequence goes on from NC_141689.1 coordinate 1,315,400,226, forward strand.
CTCCGAAAGTACAACGCTCACCGAGGTATTCGCTTCCCTACGTACAAGCTCATTGTCTCTACCTACGCGGACGACACGCTCCTGTATGTTAGAGACCCCGAGAATCATCTTTCCCCGGTATTGCGAGAGGTAGTCCGGTTTGGCGCGCTTTCCGGCATCCGGGTGAACTGGACGAAGTCTATCATGTTTCCGCTCACAGCGGCTACGGTGCAGTTTGACCCTGAGTTTCCACTACAGTGGACTACCGAGGCGGTCAGATAACTTGGCATCCGACTCCATACCGATTCGGAGATCGTTCTCCGTGGAAACTATGGCTGCGCGTTCTCGAAGTTGGAGGATGATGTAGAGAGATGGATTTCCCTCCCACTGTCTCTTTCGGGACGCATTGCGTTAATGAAGATGGTGATACTCCTGCGGTTTCTTTTTCTGTTTAACACGATCCCCATGGTCCTTTCTGTCCAGTTTTTCCGCAGGCTTCAATCGCTTCTGGTACGGCTCGCTTGGGCGGGTAAACAACCTAGAGTTGCTTGGCATATTTTAGTACGACCGTATGCGGCGGGCGGGCTCAATGCCCCAGATTTGGAACTCTACTACCCTGCGGCGCAAGCTGCCCAGGCTTACGCGTGGATTCACTGTCCGCAGGACGCCCCTTACGTCCGTATTGAATGGATAGTCGCGGACCCGACTCCTCTACCGGCTCTGTTAATGAGGCCTAGAGATCGACGTACGGGCCTGGTCGATTCTCTATTGTTGGTCACCCACGCCTGGCACTATAGGGCGAACGCCCAAGCATGCTCGCTCCTATACTCCCCGAGCGCTGATCTTGAGTGGTGCTATTGGCTGAGTCCCTGCAGGGAAAAGGGAGTGATTTTAGCACTGAGGCGGATCGGTATACATATCATGGGCAACTTGTTTTCAGGCGGAGTGGCGCGGACGTGGGATGAGGTGTCCACCGAGATGGAGAACCCTCCCTCGATGGCGCGCTTTCAGTTCCATAGGGTACGCTGTGCTCTGCGGGACCTTTTGGGACCAGACATGACGGAACCAGTGACGGTAACTACCTTTGATCATGTGGTCACGGCCAAGTCTCCTCAGAGATTGGTTTCCACTCTTTATCGGTTGGCCCAGACGGAGCGGTATGCGGATTATACCAAGCCACGTCTGGCCTGGCAACGTGACCTGGGCACTGAGATGACTGAAGACCTTTGGAGCTATTGCTGCGCCAGCGTTCGCAAGATCTCTCTTAATGGGCGTCATAGGCTCACGCATTTTAAATTTCTGAACAGAACATATTATACGCTGGAGAGGCTTCATAGATACTGCGTGTATCCTCGGAATGTGAGAGGTGCAGGGCCCCCCTGGCGGATTTCATTCATGTTGCATGGTCGTGTCCCGAGATATTTTCCTTTTGGCAATCAGTCTATGTTAAGATAAATAAGACGGTGAACTTGACCTAACCCCAGAACCCTTACTGGCTCATCTGGGCTACTCCAAACCCTTGCGCTCCTCTCAGCGACGTATTGTGGATCTAGTGCTCTTGATGGCCAAGCACTGTCTTGCTAGAGCCTGGATGAGAGGCCCCCCGCCTACGGTGCGAGCGTGGAAGAGAGAACTGGTTTATTGCTGTACCCAGACTGGGCTCTATATAGTGACCTGTTGCCCCCCAAGAATAGGCCTAAGAACTTCTGGGCTGCAGTGCTGGAAGGTGCGGTTCATTCAGATGAGCCAGATGGGACTGCTGCGGCTGCTGATATGGAGCGGGATAGCCCAATGGGAATCGCCCCTGCTACCGACCCTAACGCACCTCTGGATGCTGATTCATACCTGTAGGAGGTTCCTAGTTATGGGAGGAGACGGTGTGGTGAGGCTGACCCGTGCATGCTGACCCTTTTCCCTTAATTTCTGTCTGGTCTGCTGTACTGGATATGTTGTACAGTCGCTGCGAAGTGTATTTGATGTCTGAAAGATCACATGCTGCTCGCCCTGATGCTTGATTGCTCACATGCCTGGGTCATTGTTTTCGTTTTTGTTGTATTGGTTAAATGAAAAAGCAAAAGTTCACCTGGAAATGATTTGTCATTTTTTGTCTACCATGTACTGCAGCCTCTCGGGGTGCCTAGTTCTGAACCACTGCCGGTCCCCCGGGATGTCGGCTGATGGGCTGTGTTACATGAAGGTTATTATTCTCAATATACGCTGCCAGCCCCCAGGTTGTAGGCACACAGCTGTCGTATTTAAGCAAGGTTTAATAAAACCTTTTTGAACTTAAAAAAAAAAAAAAGAATTCGTATTGCCAGTCTTGACCGTGCCATCGGCCCGAAACAGAGAGGTGTGACCCATTTAATCCAAGTCTCCCCAATCCGATCTTATGCATGGTTTTCATCAAGAAGTCCCACCATACCGAGTCAAAGGCCTTCTCGAGGTCTACTGATATGAGCATTGCCTCTGGCAGCGTCTGCCCCACGGGGTGATAAAGAACAGGATATAGTCTCCTGAGATTAACAGCGGAGCTTTGGTTTCATTTGAAACTGTTTTGATCCCTATGAACCAAAGTTGGCAGGTAGGGGAACAACCTACACGGCAGTACCTTACTCAGAATACTCAGAGTATGTCAGGGCCCGGGGACTGGCCAGTGGCCATTTCCTTAATAGCATGTCTTATCTCCTGTACTGTGACTGAGTCTTAGAGAGCCTCCCTTGCCTCCCACAGTAGTCTCTCCAGGAAGTCATCTTGTGAGTCTTCTGGTAGCGCCTCCAGACGGTGGTAGAACATCTCATAGTAAGCCCTGAACTTGTCATTAGTGGCCCCCTGGGTATATATATGCGCTCCTGCAGCATATTGGAGGTGTGTAAAAGATGTACCTCACAGTTCCAGGAGAATGAGCCATGCCAGGAGCCTCCCTAATGCACAAGTTACTACTTGTGTAACGATATATCTGTAAGAGACTTTAGTTAGTGATAGATTCCTTATCTTAGAATATCCCCAGGCGTCAGACTGGACCGGAAATGTTTGCGTAGCAGTAACCTTGCGCGTCGGTAGGCGTCGTCTGAGGCTCCGCGTCCGTCGTCGTGGGCGCCGTGATGACGTCGTCGGAGTACTTAGACGCCGCCTCAGCGTGCTGACGTCAGTTCTTAGACACAGCTTTTCCGCGCCAGAAACGCAGAGCTATGCCAAAACCCAACACTGGTGCCTTGAAACTAGGGCCCTGAAATGGGATGACCTTAACCCTAGATATCGGTTCGCAGAACGGGGAGGATGGGTGGGTCGGTAAGGAATCTATCACTAACTAATGTCTCTTACAGATATATCGTTACACAAGTAGTAACTTGTGCACCTGAAAGAGACACGTTAGTGATAGATTCCTTACCTTAGAATAGATACCCCAGCAATACCAACCCCGGTGGTGGGTCTGCGAACCAATAATCACACCAGAAAGTCCTGGAGGACGGAACGGCCAAAGAAGCCATCCCTCCGGACTTGGCTGTCCAGGAAATAATGTCTCGCAAACGTGTGCAGCGAGGCCCATGTAGCTGCCTGGCAAATGTCCTGCAAGGGCACTCCTCGGCCCAAGGCAGTAGTAGTAGCCGTGGCTCGAGTGGAATGAGCCCTCAGCCCAACAGGGGGTTCCTTCTTAGCCAAGGAGTAGCACGCTTAGATACACAATATGATCCACAGCGAGATGGCCCGCTTGTGTACCGCTTTTCCCTTCTTAGCGCCCACGTAACCAACAAAGAGTTGGACATCCACCTGGAACTGGCATGTGCGATCCAGATAGAAAGAGAGCGCACGTTTTGGGTCCAGACGGTGGAGCCTCTCTCCCTCTCTTGAGGGATGCAGAGGCGGAAAGAAGGTGGGCAAGGTGATGGATTGCCTGATGTGAAAGGCTGTGACTACCTTGGGCAGGAAAGAGGGCCTTGTCCGCAACACAACCTTGTCCGGATGGACCGAAAGGAAAGGAGGTTTACAGGATAGAGCCTGGAGCTCACTCACTCTCCTGGCAGAGATGATGGCTACCAGGAAGGCAGTCTTCAATGTAAGAAGTCGGAATGGACAGTTGTGAAGTGGCTCGAAGGGACCGCACATCAGAAAAGTAAGAACCAAGTTCAAGTCCCACTGAGGCATCACAAAGGGAACAGGAGGGAACGTATGTGCGATGCCTTTCAAGAATCGATTAACAATAGGGGACTTGAACAAAGAAGGTTGATCAGGCAGCCTCAAAAAGGCTGAAAGAGCAGAAAGGTAGCCCTTGATAGTGCCCAGAGCAGAGCCCTGCTGGGCAAGAGAAAGAAGGAAGACAGGAACCTCAGAAAGAGGGGCAGAGAGAGGATCCACAGCCTTTGCTGAGCACCATGCCACAAATCTGTTCCACCTGCAGGCGTATACCGACTTTGTGGAGGGACGCCCGGCTGCCAGAATGATGTTACAGACTTCAGGAGGCAAGTCAAATGGCCTCAACTGTCGCCGCTCAATCTCCAAGCATGGAGGTGGAGACTGGACAGGTTCGGGTGGAGGACCGTCCCCTGCTGCTGCGACAGAAGGTCCTCCTGAAGAGGCAGACGAACCGGGGGATCGACTGACATATTGAGTAGCTCAGGATACCAGTCCCTTCGTGCCCAGTCCGGAGCCACAAGGATGACTTGTGCCCGGTCGCGCCTGATCTTCTTCAGCACTCTGGGCAGAAGTGGTAAAGGTGGAAAGGCGTACAACAGACCGCAACTCCACTCGCGACGAAAAGCGCCTCAGAGCGAGTGCCGCCTTGGAAATTCCAACGCGCAGAACTGATGACATTGCGAGTTCTCTTCGGTGGCGAATAGATCTAACCAAGGCTCTCCCCACTGCTGAAAGAGGCCTTGCGCCACATCCGAGTTCAGACGCCATTCGTGATCCATCATGCACCGGCGGCTGAGTTCGTCCGCCCTGGCATTCAGAGAACATGCCAGGTGTTGAACCACCAGGCTCACACCCTGATGTTCCACCCACTGCCAAAGGCGCAGAGCCTCCTGGCAGAGGGTCCACGACCCCACCCCGCCCTGTTTGTTGCAGTACCACATGGCGGTGGTGTTGTCTGTGAACACCTGCACTACACTCCCCCAGTCAGAGGGGAGGAATGCCTTCAGTGCAAGACGAATCGCCCGCAGCTCCAAAAGGTTGATATGGAGCCGGGACTCCGCCGGAGACCAGAGGCCTCTGATCTCCGCCTCTCCCATGTGGCCTCCCCAGCCCTGGAGGGACGCGTCCGTCACAACTACGTGCTCCGGTTGGGGAAGGGAGAGGGATCTGCCGCTGACCCAATTGCGGTCCGTGAGCCACCACTGCAGCTGTCTCCCAGCGCCCTCCGAGATCAGGACATGGTCGGACAGGTTGCCCTGATGCTGGGCCCACTGTAACTTCAGGTCCCACTGCAGAGCCCGCATCCGCCAACGGGCGTGATGCACCAGAAGGATGCAGGAAGCCATCAGCCCCAGAATCCGCAGCGTCAACCTGACCGAAACTCTGGATAAAGGCTGAAAGATTGGAATCAGAGCCTGTATATCCCGAACCCGCTGTTCGGGTGGGTAAACCCGAAACTGTGCCGAGTCGAGAACCGCTCCGATGAAAAGGAGCTTCTGAGAGGGGCACAGGTGTGACTTCGGCACATTGATGGAGAACCCCAGCTGGTGCAAGAGGTATGCCGTTCTCTGGAGGTGGTCGACTACTGTCTGGGGCGAGCCCGCCTTCAACAACCAGTCATCGAGGTAGGGGAAGACTGAAACTCCTAACCTGCGCAGATGAGCTGCGACCACCGCCATCACCTTGGTGAACACCTGTGGGGCGCTGGTAATGCCGAAGGGGAGCACGGTAAACTGAAAGTGCTCGTGTCCTACCATGAACCGCGGGTAGCGCCGGTGGGCCGGCAGGACGGGGATGTGGAAATAAGCGTCCTGCAAGTCCCACGCTACCAATTAGTCTCTTGGGTCTAGGGCAGCTAAGACCTGAGCCAGAGTCAGCATTTTGAACTTCTCCTTCCGGAGGAAGCGGTTGACGTTACGTAGATCCAAGAAAGGGCGTAGGCCCCCTTTGCCCTTCTTGGGTACCAGAAAGTAGTGGGAGTAGCAACCACATCCTACTTCTGGCCCAGGAACGCGCTCAATGGCCCCCTTGGCCAAGAGGGCCGAAACTTCCTCCTGCAGAAGCCGCAAATGATCCCCCGATACGAGGTGGTGTTGAGGTGGCATGGCTTGAGGGGTTGTCTCGAAGGGGAGGGAGTAGCCCCTTCGGACGATCTGCAGCACCCACCTGTCCGAAGTGACAGTGCGCCTGTGAGAGTGGTGATGGCGAACCCTGCCCCCCACTGGCGCCACATGGGCCGAAAAGCACAGACTATGAGGGTTTTAACGCGGATGCTGCGGGGGAGGGTGTGGACTGGCCTCGCCGTTGTCCCCGACCGCCTCCACGGCGATTTCCACGGCCGCCACCGCGCTGGATGTTAGTCTGCGGTGCGTGGCTGGCGGCACGTGTGGGGGCGCCCCTTCCTTGGCCACGAAAGGAGCGAAAGGCACCCGTTTGCTGGCGCGGGGCCGAGAGGCCCCAGGACTTGGCCGTAGCCCTGGAGTCCTTAAAGTGTTCAAGCGCATGGTCTGCCTTGTCGCCAAAAAGGCGACGGCCATCAAACGGCATGTCCATCAGTGTGTTTTGGACATCGGCCGAAAAGTTGGCGGACCTCAACCAGGCGTGGCGTCTAATCGCCACCGTCGTTGCCATCGCTCTACCTAGTGAGTCGGTGGTATCCAGCCCACACCGTATTAAATATTTGGCTGCATCCCGGCCCTCCACAAGGGCTTGGCCGGGTTTGGCCCGTACCTCCAACGGACACTCTGGCAGCACTTCCGCAACCGTATCCCACAGAGAGTGGGTGTAGCGGCCCAAGAGGCATGCGGTGTTGGAAGACCACAGTCCCAAGCTAAGGGATGAGAAGATCTTTTTCCCGTACTGCTCATAACTCTTGGATTCCCTGTCCGGCGTAGCCGACGGGAATGCGGTCTGGGAATTGGATGCCTGGATGACCAGGCTCTCGGGGGTGGGGTGGGTGGACAGGAAACATGGGTCGCCCGGGGCCGGGTGGTGGCGTCTGGCCACGTTCCTATGTACGGGCGAACCCGTAGCGGGCCTGGACCAAGTGCCCAAAAGAACGACGGACAAGGCCTCATTAAACGGCAGCAGAGGCTCGGCCGAGCATGACTGCGGTTTAAGGACCTCAGTGGAGAGGTTAGTCCTCACGGCCGCGACGGGGAGCTCAAGGCCCAAGGCCTTGGCTGCCCTCATCAACACCACACTGTAGGTTGCACCCTCCTCCAAAACCACGGTAGGAGGTGAGACAAAACCAGTGTCTGGAGATGTGTCCAGACCACTCGCATCCCCAAGTCCACCTGTCCAGTCCTCTTGAGACTGACACTCTCGGGTCAGAGGGTCCTCAGACTCGTCCCAATACTCCTCTTCACCCATCCCTTGATAGTCAGGGTCGTCAAACGATGAGGCCGGTTCATAGAAGGTAAACTCCCCAAGTGGCGTCGAAAGCGGCACCCAGCGGCGCCGTTCCGACGCCGGAACCGGAGCGAGGGAGACATCGGGGACGGCGCCGCCCGAGGACGGCGCCGGAGGTGACACCTGACGGACCGACGCCGGGGGGGTCGTTAGGTCCACCGGCGACGACCCGGATCCCGAAGCGGATCCAGTGGGGCCCTGCTGCGCCGGGCCCGAAGGTGCTGGCGGCGTTGGGACCCTGGGGCCCTGCGGCGCTGGGCCCGAAGGCGTCGGCGGCGTCGAGGCCGAAGCACCCGACGGCGTCGGGTCCGAAGCTGCCGACCCACTAGGGGCTCCAGACGGGTCCGCTGGGCCCGAAGGCGCCGCAAAGCCTGTCGGAGGAGAGAGGGACCTCATGGCCATGAGGAAGCACTCGAACTCCTCCGGCGTCGTGTCTTGCCCAGGGGCCGGAGATTATGGAGCAGGACTCTGCGCCCGCGACTCCAACGGAGCCGCGTGGGCGGTGCCACCCGAACCCCCGGCCGCGTCGTGCGAGCGTCGGGGGAGTCAGAAGAGCGATGACGTCTCTTCGACTTCTTGTGTTTCTTACCTGTCGACGACTTCGACCCGGAGGAGTGGTGTCGACTCTCGGAGCTGTGATGGCTCCGACCCCGCGACCTGTCCCTTGACCTCCCGTGGGACCGGGACCTTTCGCAGCGCGGGGCCGACTGCCAGAGTTCGAGTCGCCTGCGGGACCGCTCCCGCCTGGCTTTCGAAGACAGGGCCCGGCAATCGGGGCAGGTCTTGTCGTCGTGGTCGACGCCGAGGCATAGGAGACACCGACGGTGAGGATCCGTGACCGACATCGTGCAGTCGCAATCCTCGCAGTGCTTAAAACTAGGCATCCCTAGGCACCGTCCGGAGTCGATCGACTTCGAAAATATGATCAAAATGAACCAAAAAGTTAGTCAAAAAATGAATAAGGGTTACTGCTTTTTCGAGATCTGCGCTTGCTGTCGTGGAAAAAAAAAACTGACGTCAGCACGCGGAGGCGGCGTCTAAGTACTCCGACGACCTCATCACGGAGCCCACGACGCCGACGACGGACGCGGAGCCGCAGACGACGCCTACCGACGCGCAAGGGTACTGCTACGCAAAAATTTCCGGATCCAGTCTGACGCCTGGGGATATTCTAAGGTAAGGAATCTATCACTAACGTGTCTCTTTCAGATTTACCCTCCTCCTTGTGTGCCCAGGTTATGTAAGTTTTGTAGTCGTGACATTGTACGTGTTCTAGGGTGGCATTGGAACGTTCCTTTTCACCAATAAAACTCTGATGTGCGAAGGGATCCCTTCCAAAACTATTGTCCTGTATATGAATTGATTAAACAACAGGGGGTGGTGAAGGACAGAGTTTCTGAATTAAGCAGAATACTCTCACCCAGTCAAGAGATCAGGGCTTAATCCAACACCGTTTTTTAGCTCACTGCACCATCCCAGCTCAGAACCTGGCTATATGCAAATTAGTCTGTCCCTGGCCCAGTGCATCATGGGAACAGGGCAAACCAAACTACCAAGCCAATTCTTTCACTGGGAAGGAAACAAGCTACCAGGGACCGGTTTCTGGCATTTCATATGAATTGTGGCATCTTATGTGTGTAGCTCACTATTTAGCTCCTTACAGACCCCCACGGACTGCCACATGCGCACTGCATGCCCACAGATCACCACATTGGAGGCCTCCCATTCCATTAAGCTAGAGGTTGCTGAGTCCCAGTAATTATGTGATAGCAGTGTGTAGTGATTCTTTGTAACATGTACTTTTAAGTGCCAAAAGCTGGAGTCACCATGTGAGTATTATGCTCTTTCTGTTAGTTGGAAAACTCTTGTGGCCATAATTCACCTTACTCAGGTAGCCAATAGTGGTATGCCTTGGAAAGCTCAGCTTCATGCATAGAACCACAGGGCCATGATCACTCTCAACTCTTCTAATACCAGCCAATTCATACACATATTCTCAACCTTCAGTGTTAACTATAATGTAATCAATTACTGATGATCTTCTACCATTGTCATACATTACTTTAGCAGTAAGACCATTCATATGTGAGGTCATAAGCAGTGCATTGTGGTCGAGTAATTTATAGTTAGCACTGCTAACTATAACTTCTGTGGCTTTCTTAGTTCAAAACATTAATGTTGTCACTGACAAATTCCCCTAACTATATTGCTATTTTGTTTTCTTGGTGATATATATATATATACACACACAAACACACACATATACACATACATAAAGCAGCTTACCTCACACGAACAGATGGCAAAGAACCGCTTGGCCCACTGCAGTGCCATTCTTCATTGTGGGATCCAGATAGTAAGGTCTGGTGAAAGTATGTCTGCTCTTCAATGTAGGAGCCGAACATATGTCAGTTAGTGATACTCTGGGGAACATGGCCATTGAAGTGGTGACACTCATTGTGGAATGTGATGTAACCTTCTAGACGCAGAGGTGCAGTTAATAGGAGATTCACCTCCGGACTGGCCCCTGTTCCAGCGAACAACGCCTGGAAAAGCAGACCGAGGAGGCACGACGTTAAAGAGGTTTTCAAGTGAAGACATCAGGTGAAAATTATGCTGGAGGGGGGAAAAGGGCTGTCTCGCTATATATTGAAGGAGCGCAGGGAAAGAGAGTTGCTGGGGCAGAGTGCTGGTGGCATTGGAGGTTCTGTGGTCTCTGGCGGTGCTAAAACTAAGTCAGAAAGGGATGAAGATAAAGAGGGGGGAACATAAAATCATAATCTCAACAGTTTGCAAAAAGCTTTCTACATTTAAACAAACTGACCATAAAAAGGTATTAAAAACAAAACAGAAGAATCTAGATCAGAGACTTAGGATCACACCTTCCCTTAGGACCTATTTTAAGGTTCTGCCAAAAACTCTGTTACCAAGTGAAAACAGCAAGGTGAATATGGCAACTAAAGAATCGGTTAATTGGCTTGTTAATAAGGGGCGGTCTGACCCCTAGGCAGAATTAGATTCAGATATGGCAAAATTGTCTGACGCTTTAACCCCCAATCATTTCCAACCTTTGTCATCAGATGACTCAACAGTTGCAGGGGATGGGGGAAATAGTGCTCTGGCAATAGCATCCAGAACTTAAGATGTCCAAGCCCCAGGCCTTGTCCTAGGCAGCATAGGAGAGAAAGTACTTGGAAGGAAAAGGAGGGGGGCAGGGGGGAGATGGAAACCTGAACAGCGAAGAACCTTCGGTAGGCTCTCTTAGCAGCACTTTCCTCTGAGATCAAATGCAGGTTTGAGGTGTCAGAATTTAATCAAAAGGAAATAAAGCTAGCTTGTGAGAACAGGGAGAGAAAGATAAAGGACTTAACTGCTAGAACAGTTTTTCTGGAAAAAACTGTGAGTGACCTCAGTAAATTTGTGAATGATAACAGGGCAGGGATTGAGAGCTTAGAACTGAAGGAGCAAGAGCAGCAAGATAGACTGGAGAGAATGGAAAACTTCCAAAGGCAAAATAATCTGAGAAGATTTCAAGACTTTTGTAGTCAAACTGTTTAAAAACGAATTACAGTTGGAAGAGTCAGAGCAATATATTGCCAAGGATATTCAGAGGATCCACAGGGACTCCTTCAGGCTAAATACCAACAGAACAAAACCAAGGAAAATACTAGTGAATTTTCTTACCTGTACATTAAAAGATAAAATTCTGCTCAAGGCTTTGAGTAAGAAAGCCCTGAATGTACATGGGGTGAAGTGTGAAATTAGGTCTGACCTGTCAAATCTCACCTCCAACTGACAATGGGAACTGGGAAAAAATATTGACCCATTGAAGGAATTGGGAGCCAATTCAGCGAAAATTACTAGCAGTTTTGAGAGTGATCTTAAATAACAAAATGCACAATTTTCGGTCTGTCAGGGAGGTTGATGAATTCATTGAGAGCAGAAAGCCAGGGGTTTGAGTATTTTCCAGAATAAATTCCGGTGACATACTGACAGATAGGGGCATTATCTCCTTTTCCACTTTTTCTTTTGTAAACTAAGAGATAGGCACACTTGAGGTGAGTCAGTGATGGGTTCTCCAAGGGGGGATAGGGGTAATGTCACAGGGTGGGGAGCATGAGGGAGAAAATAAAAAATATCCTCAGCGGTCTCAGTAACATCGGTATACTCAGTTGAGAAGGGGAATGTGTGAAAGGGAGACGGGAAAGGCTGCTCCAGGATTTAAAAGACTGTCCAGCTCAGGTGATAGTTTTACTGAAAACCCATCTGACAGAAAAAAAGTGTCTGGAGATTTTTAAGGCTAAAAGATGGGTGCAAAAAGTAGTGTACACAAGGCTTAGTTACAAAGGGAGTGGCCATTTTGGTAAAAGAAGATGCACAAATTACCATTTTGGAAAACGTCTCGGAGAGTGCAGGCAGATGGGTTATTGCAAAACTCAGGATATTGGGGCAAGGATTTACGTTAGTTGGTTTTACGGACCAAATCAAGATGATATCGCCCCCCTTGAGGAGTTACTAACAGAGCTTTTAAACTTTTCGGATCCGAACATTATGGAGGGGGATTTTAATAGTCTTAGATAATTTTCTTGATAGATCCACTAATAGTAGAGCTGTGGTAAACCTAAAAATGGCAAGACAGATAAGGTGAATCATAGAGCAAATTGGATTATGTGAAATCTGGCGTCAGAGGGTAAAATTAAAGAGGGGTTATACATATAACAGCAGGAAATATGGTTACCAGTCAAGAATAGATTTTTTTTAATGGATGTAAACTTAAAAGACATGGTGCAAGATATCCAACATATAGGGGCGCATCTTTCAGACCACTCAACAGTGATGCTAGAGCGAAGAATAGCTGCAAATAATATCCAAACTAGGTGGACAGTGGATCACACCCTGCTATTGGAGGAGGAGGTAGTTGAGTTATTAAGTAAGGAAACAAACGTTTTTTTACATTAATCTAGGCTCTTCCTCGGTGGGAGTAGTGTGGGACGCATAAAAAGCCTATTTCAGGGGCAGAAGAGGTAGTTTATCTGCAGCTAAAAGAAGGACTTTTCGGGAGAAAATTATAAGTCTAGAAGAGCCAATTCGAGAATTAAAAAAGAAATTGCTCATCTTAAAATCAGAGCAGAGAGACCTTCAGGTTCTGTTGTTGGAATTATCAGAGGCTTAAGCTAACTTGGTGAATGTATTAGAAGGCAGGGTGAGAAAGAGATGGGAGGCCAGAAGGCTAGCCCATTTTGAATATGGTGAGGGCTGTAGCAAGCTGCTGGCATGGAAAATTAAAGGGGAGCAGGTGAGAAACAATCAAGCAGATCAAGTGTGAGCGCTCTGGGGCGAGTTGAGTGGCAAAAAAGGAGATTGAGGACTTTTTTTAGCCACTTTGAAAGAGTTTATAAGGAAGAGGGGGTGATTACTGAAGAGGGGGCAGAAGACTGGCTAAATTTTAGCCACTCTGAAAAAGTTTAAAAGGAAGAGGGAGTGATTACTGAAGAGGGGGCAGAAGACTAGCTACATTTTAGCCACTCTGAAAAAGTTTATAAGGAAGAGGGAGTGATTAATGAAGAGGGGGCAGAAGACTGGCTAAAGCTGGAGCACTTTGAAGTTCTAACGGAAAAGAAGAGTAGGACTCTGTATATGAAAATAAACAGAAGGAAAGAGGATCAAGCTCTCAAGGATGGGAAACTGGGGAAAGCTGCTGGTCCGGATGGGTAGCCCCACGAAATCTACAAAGTGCTGGCAGGTACGTTAGCTCAAATATTAATGGAGATGTTTAATGAATTGTTTTTGAAAGAAGCCAGAATGCCATTATCACCCTAATTCTTAAGCTAGGGAAAAGTGCAAAAACCTGTGACGCTTATAGACCAATCTTGCTATTAAATTATGATTACAAAATCTTTGCTAACATTTTTGCGGGAAGGCTGAAAGGGGTCATGGCAGATCTTATTCACAAGGGCCAAAAGGGGTTTATACAAGGGAGATATTTAAAAGAGCTGACATATACTCTGGTCAGCTCTATAGATTTGGATACTGTATGTGATCTCCCCCTCGCAGTTATTGCATTAGACGCCACAAAAGCATTTGATCGGGTCAACTGTTTTTTTTTTACAAACAGTTATGAAATCTCTGAACCTGGGGGTTAATTTCCGTAAAACAGTTGCAGGGATTTATGCCTCGCCAGCAGCAAGGGTGTTGGTGAATTGTTCTCTGACAGACCCTCTTAAAATAACCAGTGGTACGAGGCAAGGTTGGCCTCTGTCGCCACTACTTGTCGATCTGTATATCGAACCTTTAGCGAGGAAAATAAGAAATGACCCAGAGATCCTGCCTTTCAGATTTAAGAATTGGGAAAAGAAACTAGCCTTCTATGCAGATGATCTCTTGATCTATATGACACATCTGCAGAAAACCATGAGTCAGCTCATGGTATTAACATCAGACTTTGGCATGGTCTCAGGGTATGAAATCAACAGAGGAAAGACAGAGATAATGGCCTGGAATGTGGAGGAAATAGTGAAAAGAGAAATGAGGTATTTGGGAATCAAGGTAACTCAAGACTTTACGGAGTTGGCCAAGGTAAATTTAGAAAAAGTAAAGAAGGAAGCGTGCAAATTGTTGGGGAATCGGTCACATTTCCTGCTCACCATATTTGGCCGTGCTAACTTGATAAAAATGGCTATCTTGCCAAGGTTATCCGTGAAAAAGGAAATATCTCTCTGGTATTGGATCATGATGGACCTGAAGGATAGGGAGCTATGGGGAGATGCTTGCCGGAGACCACGCTGGAGAACCTATGGCAAGTATCTATGTCTACCCGTTATAAAATAGTTAAACCTGTCTATTTAAGGAGAAACCATCTGTTTACACTCCATAGGGAGCACTGGACCCAAATGAGGCTATCGAAATTTGGGAAAGGAGGAGATGTGGCTTTCCCGAAATGCGATCAACTGAAGGAGGATGTTTTTACATTGCCCTAAGATTCAGCAGTTCTGGGATGATACGAGTAGAACCAGGTCTGATTACCTGAAGCTACAAATCCAGGTAAGCTTTTACTTTGATTTATTCGGATGTTTAGAGGTCCATTTAAAAGAAGATAGGGGGCACCTGAAGTTGTTGTTTTACACAATGGTGTTGGCACGCAGGGAAATCTGCAGAAAATGGGTAGTCTCAACCCCCCCACGTCATGAAGACTGGATATTGGCCATAAAAAGTATTGCAAGTCTGGACATAATAGAAAGAAAAGATAGGATTACTGGCAGCCATTTATAAGCTGGTTAGATGAAAGTAGGTAGTTAGTCAGAAGAGGGGTCCAAGGATTAGGCCTTCTCCGCCTCGGCTGGCGCACATCCTAACAGGCAGTAGCAGTAGTAGGCTTGTAGGAATAGCGGTCAGGAGAAAAAGGGGTCACCACATTCCAAGGGCTGTAACGTTTTGAATACCTCTGCTCTCCCATTTCAATTCAAAGTACTTTATTCGGTTAGAAATATAACCATAAAAGCATGACACACAATATTACATTCACAGGAAAAATAAAATGACCAAAGATTTCAGTAAAAAGTGTAATTCCGCAGTCACAGACTGTGAAAAAACAAAGTGATAAAAGAATTATTACTACAGAAAAAGATTTAAATTCATTGCTTTTTAAAATTCCCATATGGATAGTGTCTCTGTCCATACATTTTAATCCATCAGAGATAGACCCGAGAGTGGGTCAAATTGATTAAAAGTGGGGATGATGTAACCACTCGATACAAAACCACTTCTACCCATCAGGTAATTACTCTGTGCTTTTTGACATGGGGACGGGACATATAATGTTCTGGGGTAGAAATCACTTAGGCTCCAGGTGGATATAGGACCATCTCCTATTTGTGGCTGCCGTGATTGAAGATGTGGGACGACGTATTTACTCCTGAATTTTACCAAATCGCCTGCAATGTCTTTTGGAAGAGGTCCTAGCCAGCCCACCCTTCTAACACTTAGTATAGTACCATCGATGTTGGATGGCAGAGGTCTATTTTTAGTTAGCCAGAACATGACCCTATTTTTTAGGTCCTGTTGTCTTTCGTTTTTCCCCTTAGTGAGTTCTGGTACTCCCGAGAGGACGCACACAAATGGTGCGGCCTCCGGTGGCAAATGTAGGAGATTGGGTTCATATGGCATATTCTCACTGTTAGCCGCTAACCTCTTATGTATTATAGATGCTTTGTTCGGCCCTACTCTAGAGTAAGAGCTCCGTGCTGTTGGGCCTGCTTTCGAGGAGTTTAACGTCTTTTGTTGGGTTATTTGGTTAAGGGTGGTCTTACTTTGTATGGTGGTTTTAGGCATTTCTGTGGAGGCTGGGCGCTGTGGCTGAGAGGGTCCTACCAGAGTTTTTATGAGTTGCGAGTTGGCCTTAATCGCTTCCTCGACACCCGTGAGCCTATCCCCTAAGCTGATCATTTTTTCAATCAGGGGAGATATTAATGTTTTCAACATGTTTTCGATCGAGGCCAATAAAGAAGCCCGAATAGGTGCTTTAGGGGTGGCAGGGCTAGGAGTGTTGGGCAGTGGGGGATTTGGGTTTAGTTTTTGTTGCTTTGCCTGACTCCCCATTTGTTTAACCCCATCTCTCTTCCTTTTAGCAGAGGAGACCTGTGATGACACTATAGATTTGAAATTTAACTTTGGTCGTACAAAATGGGGAGTACCCTGGGAGCTTTCAGCTAGTTGGGATTGTCTACAGGGCTGGGGACTAATGGTTGCTCTAGTGCAAATAGGGGCACTAATTTGCACAATTCCTGATTCCACAGGGGCGTACCTGGATTTGCATAATTTATTTAGTTCCTCCAGCAGTGATAAATCTGGTGCTGCATCGGCAGTCTGTGCGAGAGAACATATACTGGAAGGACTATCCATGACGGGGGATCGTTCCATTCTCTCTAGTTCACTGGAAATGGGGAGAGTTGCCCTCTTAATGAAGTAGTCCATCGTTCCCTTAAGCAAGTCACTCTGGGAGGGAGTATTTCTGGTATCCTCCTTGCGGGTCATAGCGAAATGGCTTATATAAGTTAAAACCGGTTCAAAAACAACCACCGGGGAAAAGTTCAACTATGGTGACGCTCTGAAGGGACCTGTAATAAACTGGGGAATGTCAATGAGTATCTGTACCTTATGTCTTTGTTTTACTTCCTTCCACAGTTCAAAATAGAAAGGGGGGTGCCCTGTCCCGGCCTCCTCCGGCCGTAGAGAGCCCGCCCTTTGCCCGGGCTTAGCCCGGCTGGTCCCGCGCGCGTCCCGCGACGCGGAGGGAGCGTCTGTGCTTTAGTAGCGCCTCCGGGCGCAATGAGGGCGGAAAACCGGAAGTGCCCGCAAAGCTCGCTGGGAGCTGTAGTCTCCGGCCGCAAGATGGTGCAGGGCAGCGGCGCGGAGGCTTACAGCATGTGGGACCCAGGAGCAACTGTGCAGGTCAGCAGGGGCAGCAGGTATGCCCTCGTTTGGAAAATATCCCCCTGCTCCACCAAGGGAGCGTCTGTGCTTTAGTAGCGCCTCCGGGCGCAATGAGGGCGGAAAACCGGAAGTGCCTGCAAAGCTCGCTGGGAGCTGTAGTCTCCGGCCGCAAGATGGTGCAGGACAGCGGCGGGGAGCTGTAGTCTCCGGCCGCAAGATGGTGCAGGACAGCGGCGGGGAGGCTTACAGCATGTGGGACCCAGGAGCAACTGTGCAGGTCAGCAGGGGCAGCAGGTATGTCCTCGTTTGGAAAATGTCCCCCCGCTCCACCGAGGGAGTGTCTGTGCTTTAGTACCGCCTCCGGGCGCAATAAGGGCAGAAAACCGGAAGTGCCCGCAAAGCTCGCTGGGAGCTGTAGTCTCCGGCCGCAAGATGGTGCAGGACAGCGGCGGGGAGGCTTACAGCATGTGGGACCCAGGAGCAACTGTGCAGGTCAGCAGGGGCAGCAGGTATGTTCTCGTTTGGAAAATGTCCCCCCGCTCCACCGAGGGAGCGTCTGTGCTTTAGTAGCTCCTCTGGGCGCAATGAGGGCGAAAAAACGGAAGTGCCCGCAAAGCTCACTGGGAGCTGTAGTCTCCGGCCGCAAGATGGTGCAGGACAGCGGCGGGGAGGCTTACAGCATGTGGGACCCAGGAGCAACTGTGCAGGTCAGCAGGGGCAACAGGTATGTCCTTGTTTGGAAAATGTTCTCCCTTTTCCAGCAAAAGGCAGGAAAACCCAGGAACAGGAGACGGAATGGTGTTTCTGAGGCAAATTAGGACAAAAAAAAACCTTCCAGAAAAAGGATGCTCAGCTTTTTCGTGGCATAAAACTATAAACACTAAAACCTTAAGTGCTATGCTACTTCTGGATAGAGCGTTGCATTTCTTTGATGGAGCCATGCTATAAATAAACTGGCCAGATTTTGTGAACAACTTAATCCTCTCAATGTAGACGTTTAGGCATCTTCTGATACTAAGAATATGAAGGAGCCCTTCATATTCTTGGTATCAGAAGATGCCTACACGTTCTGCTATGTTGGATTGATGTTTTAAATACGTTTTTAGAATTATTGGTTCATTTAGATGAAAGTTACATAGGACTATAGGAATAAAATGAGAATTTGTCCTCAGAATAACTCCATCATCTCTGAAATGTAGATATGGTAGCTTTATAGCAAATGCCTGGATCTCGATGACTTGGCAGATGCAAGATTAAAGACAGCCACTTTCCATAAAAAAAACTTCAGATCTGCTTTATGAATACACTCTAAGGAACTTTTCATTAACTGAGCCAGAGCTGTACTCAACTGCCAATTGATAAGAGGCATTTTCACCAGAGGGAAAATCCTAAAGAGCTCTCTTAGGAATTCTTTGAACAGTCTATTTGACCATATCAATTTTTGATTTGGGGATCTGCGAAATCGCAGCAAGATGGACTTTAACTGAATTGTGAGAAAGACTGTAAAGTACTAAGTAGAGTAGATAAGGTTGGATCTGCTCCATCATAGACAAAGAATGAATGTCATTATGAGAGCACCATGTACAAAATTGAGACCCCTTTGTTATGTAAGTTTTGTTCATGGAATCTACTTTGGCAATTTTATTTTTACTGTACTGAGAAATATTTAAGAGATGGAATTTGTTATTTGTATTTGTATTTGTATTTGTATTGGTTATTTGTAGAGCGCAACTATCGCTCCGGAAGGAGCATCCTGGCGCTAATAAAACAAAGTGCATACAATTACAGGTACAGAGTTAAATGGCTGTCATTACGTACTCGTCTGGAAGCTTGAAGATCCAGGTTTTCAGAAGTTTCCTGAACTGGTTTTCCTGAGTCAGCAATCTAAGGTGTTTGGGCATTGCATTCCAGGCCTTGGATGCTAGGAAGGTTAGGGCCTTACCCCCCTTGGTTTTAAAGTTGAATTTGGCCAGTTTAATGAGATTTCCTCATGCGGATCATAATGTCCTAGTTGGATTGTAATGGGGGAAACGCTTAATGAGATATTTCGGGCCGGCACCATTGAATGCTCGAAAGGCAACAATCAAGATTTTAAATAAGATCCTCTTGTGAAGGGGCAGCCAATGTAAAGTCTTTAAGGCAGCTGACGCTGAGGATTTCCTTGGCAATTTAAGGACAAGTCTGGCCGCTGCGTGTTGTACACTCTGGAGTTTTTTTAGTGTGGTTTTCTTAACGCCGGCCATCAAGCCATTGCAGTAATCCAAGCGTGCGAGGATTAGGGCCACAGTGACAGCTTTTCGTGAGTCGATGGGCAGGAAGTCGAAGAATTTCTTTAAGGATTTGATGATGCTAAAGAAACTTCCTGCAACATTCCTCACATGTTGGTCAAATGAAAGCTCGGTGTCAAATAAGACCCCTAGATTTATTGCTGATATCACAGTTTGTGGGGAAGCGGGAGAGTCTTCGGGCCACCATTTGCTGGGACAAAAATGTTGGGACTTTCCCATAGGAAGAATCTCTGTTTTATTAACATTGCATTTAAGATGGTTTTTATCCATCCAGAGAAACACATCCTTCAAACAGTTCTTAAGGTTTTGTTCAACATTGGTAGAGTTCTTCTCAAGAGGTACAATGAGCTGAGTATCATCGGCATACGATGTTACAAGTATGCCGTATGATTCAATGAGGGAGATGAGAGGAACCATGTAAATATTGAACAGGAGTGGGCTCAGAATAGAGCCCTGAGGCACTCCTGACAAAACCTTTTTTTCCTTGGAGAGGAAAGGGCCTAATGCAATTGTTTGTGATCTTTCCGTCAGAAAAGAGATGATCCATGTCAATACTACCCCTGAGATTCCAATATCTCTTAGTCTCCCTATCAGTATTGTATGGGAGATGGTGTCGAACGCCGCTGCGAGGTCTAATAAAATTAGAACAGCGTTCTTTCCTTGGTCCTGCAAGATTTTTATGGAGTCAGTAAGTTCAATCAGGGCTGTTTCTGTGGAATGGCTCGGCCTAAAACCCGATTGTTGAGGATGCAAGATATTGTTGGTCTCTACGTATCTTTTTAGTTCTTTGTATACCATCTGTTCTGTAATCTTGCCCAGAACTGGGAGAAGTGAGATTGGGCGTAAATTGGCCAGCTCTGTAGGGGGTTTGTTGGGTTTTTCATCAGTGGTTTTACGACTGCTTGTTTCCATTGGCATGGGACTATGCCTGTATTAAGAGAGGTATTTACAATCTTGTTAATCAAAGGATTGACCACTTCGATTGCCTGATGGAGAATTTGTGGGGGGCACGAATCAGAAGGGGCACCTGATTTGCAGGCAAGAATTACTTCCCTGGTTTGGGTTAATGATACTGGTGTGAAGGTGTTAAGATTACCAGTTGCATTTTCTCCTTGGTGAAAGGGGGTCGAGGGCTGGTAGACTTTAGGAATTGGGAAATCCTTTTGTATAAGGTCAATCTTTTCCACAAAGAAGTCTGCAATTTGATTGCAAAGTTCTAAGGAGGGTGGAATTTCCGGCTGTAGGGTTTTTGGATGCGTAAAGGTCTTTACGATGGAAAATAATGTTTTTTGTTTTTGTTTTGCTTCCCTTATAGCGTTAGTGTAATACTCCTTCTTAGCGATTTTGATAGAGGCTAGATATATTTTCCTCTGTTGGACATAAAGGATTTTGTGGGCAGGATCGTAGGTTTTGCGCCAATTACGTTCACCTTTCTTACATGATAAGTGGAGCACTGCTAGTTCTGGTGTGAACCCCGGGGGCATTCATCTTTCATCTTTCTACGCAAGAGCCAGGCCAATAATATAAGAGATTCTGGATTGGGATGCATAACCTGATCCCTATTCATGTCCATCAATCCTAAAACAGTTTTGAGTGGGATATGTTCCTGCCTCTGAGAGGAGTAACAGCTTCATATACCAGAACTGCTTTGGCCACGCTAGGGCAACTAGGATAAGTCGACACGGCTCGATCTTCGTTTTGTTGAGTATTCTTGGTATTTGTGGCAGGGGAGGGAATGGCTAAGCAAATATCCATGCACCTGCTACTCCGGTTGCGGAGATCAAAAACCTTGGTGTTTGGCTGGACCCTTCCCTCAACTTCGTTGGCCACACCAAAAGGACGGCGGCTTGCTGCTTCGGCATCCTGCGCAATCTGCGCCCTGCCCTTAAATACTTCGATGCCGCAACTCGTCAATTGGTGGTGCAAGCAACGGTTTTGGCGCGGTTGGACTATGCCAGCTCCCTTTTTATAGGATTAAACCAGGCTGAGTTGACCCGACTTCAGAGAGTGCAGAACGCTGCGGCCAGAGCGATCGTAGGTCTTCCTAGGTTTTGCTCGGCCGGTCCATCTTTGCGAGCCTTGCATTGGTTACCCGTTAGGCAGCGGATCCACTTTAAAGTTTTGTGCCTTTCCTTCAAAATTCTGAAAGGCCTATCACCTCCCTTACTGCACCAACTCTTGCGCCCTTACATCCCGGGCCGCACTCTGCGCTCGCTAGACCAAGAATTAGCGGTAGCGACCGGTTCAAACTCAGTCGGGTGGGGGGGTCGCTCTTTTAAGGTGCGGGCAGCCGCACTCTGGAACGCTCTCCCTTTGAAACTCCGGACCTTTGGTGACCTGCTCTCCTTCCGCAAGGCCGCTAAAACTCATTTATTTTCTGAGCTTTGTTAAACCCTTCACTCCCCATTTTCTTAATAATTATTTCTGTTCCCCAGTTGTGTTGTGTTCGCCACCTTGTCGGTGCGCCGGGACGCTCCTTCGCTGGAGCAGCCGTGCGCAATACAAATAGCACTAACATAACATAACATAACATAACATAACATACTGTAAAGGGGTTTCCCCACAATCCTTTGTGGGGATATCTGCTGGCATAACATCATCATCTGTAGTTGGCTTCTGCTGCCAATTACCCCAGTTTTGGACTTCCAATCTTTAAAAGATCCTCATCAGCTGTTGTTGAACCACCTCCCATGTGGGGCAGTCTGTGGACGTTCTGCTGAGAAAGTTTGCCACTGATACCTGGTACGTGATCCACCTTCAAAGTAAAAGGGTTTGAAAAATCAATTTCCAAGTGTTTGAGCTTCCAGGGATAACAGTTCAGATTGTGTTGCCCCCTGCTTGTTCAGAGAGTATATTGTAGTCATATTGCTGGTTCGAACTAACACCACTGTGCTCTGTATTCTTGAGAGAAAAGATTGAAGGCCTATGGCAACTGCTCTCAATTCCAACAGGTTTACATGCATTCTTTTCTACAAAGACAATTTGCTGCTGACTTCCAAATCCTGCAAATGTGCTCCCCTACCTCGCACGGATGCATCTGTGGTTATTACATACGGAGATTGTGGACTTATAAACATGAGACCATTTGAAATGTTGGGCATTTGCATCCACCAGAGGCATAACCATCTTCTGATTCTGCTGATTTATTTGAAGGAGTCTTGCGTTTGAACCAATTGTTTATCTCCTTCGGCAGGAGTTTTATGCAGGGACAACAGTTTGGTATGAGTGGGATGCAGGAAGACAACATCTCCAAGAATGATTTGTACATTGAAACTGAAGTACCATTTCTTGTTCTATAGATGATGCCAGTCATGTAAAATGTTTTATCTTTCTCTTATGGAGTAAGCTTTGTATGTGACCGTATCTACCATTGCACCCTGAAAGTTTAACTTTTTGGAAAGTTTGAGGCAGGATTTTTTCTTATTCAGTTTCAGTCCTAAATCCTTGAAGATCTGGAGCCAAGCTGTTGTAGAGTATTTTGCTGCCAGTAATGGCTGAAATTTTATGAGCCAGTCTTTTAGAAATGTAACGTTCTGGTGTCCATTCATTCTTTAGTATGTCGCTACTGGAGCCATGCATTTGGTGAATATCCAGGAAGCGTATTTTAGGCCAAAGGGGAGGACCTTGAACTGATAATAAAACCAGCCACCTTGAACCTTAACAATATTGAGTGCTTTATATGGCAAGGGATGTGACAATAGGCATCCATAAGGTCTAAGGATGCCATGAAATCCTTGTACTAAGCAGATGCAATGCATCCGGATATGGGACCATCCTAAACAACAGTTTCTTTACATATTCATTTAACTGTCTCAAATCTAAGACCGGTCTCCATCTTCAAAATATTTCTTTTATTAGGAAAACACTGGAATTTAAACTTGTTTCGATTAGTGAAGGGTATCTCCTCTATTGCATTCTTGTGTAGGAGTGACTGAATTTCCTTCTTTAGGAGGCAAAGGTTTTGATGTGGCTGCCTCAAAGGTGGATTTTGGGGAGGTTTTGGAATAAATTCCAGGGTGTGCCCATGTTGTATTAGATACAACACCCGGCAATCTGAGGAGATGAAATTCCAGTTGTTGTAATATCTTGAAAGTCCTTTACTATCAAAAAGAGATGTAGAGTGGAGCGGTGACTGGTGCATGTAAGTCGTCACTGTTGTCTAGAGAACTGTTGTCCTCCTTCTGATGCTAGAAGTTTTTTCCTAGAAGCTTTTCTCAAAACAGCCGCTGCTGGTGGGGTTCTATATAGCTGCTGTGAGTACTGTTGTTAATACCCTTGAGACTGTGGATATACCGCTGATACCTGGCTGTTGGAAAGGTGCCTCTGTAGGAGTATTGCACTCTCACTCTTGCAAAGTGAAAGGGCTTTGTCGCAACATTCCTGGATACCTTGCGGTCTTTCTATGTCTATGTTTAGAGACCGGAGTGCCTAGTACACATGTTTTCCAGAAAGGTTTACTACATCGTAAGCAATATTCAAAACCTTTGTTTCAACCTCTGTCCTGATAGAGGGTCGCCTTTACCCACCCATGGCGTCTTAGAACCGCTGCAAATCTGCCTAAATCCAAAGTAGACTAAGTCCATACATGCTTCTATTATTTCTGTTGATTACTTTTCCCCTCCACGTAAAATGGGTTTTGCCACCTTTTGCTTGCTCTCCAGCAGCAATTTTATACATACTTCCAGATCAGACCACATTTGATGGTCACAACTGCCCAGAATAGCCAAGGACTTAAGACGCCCTAATGGTGGTAGCAGTCAAGGCAGAATATCTCTACCAGACATTGTCTAAACAGCTACCCTCTTGTCAGGATGCATGGAACAAGGAGTGGAAGGCTTTCTACATTGTCTTTACGCCGCTGCTTGCATTACCATTGAGTCTGGCTTTCGATAACTGGAAAAGCAAGCAGGAGATCCTCTGGTACCTTTTACATCTTGTCTAAGCAAGGCATTACCGCAGCCACTGGTGCAGGGTTTTTCGTGAGTTTCAAATCTTTGGCTCATAAGTGGTCTACTATTGGATTAGCTTTCGCCAACATGCATGCAGACTCTTTGAAATCATACAGGAAATAGTCTTTTTGCTTAACCAGTACCGGAAAGTCAAACCTCTTAGATGCTTGCGCTAAGAGACTCTGACATCGTCCAACCTTCATCAGGTGGGGAATTAGCGGCTGGTGGCGTGGAAGGGGCTGAAAGGGGCACCAAACAGTTATCTCCTTCATCTTCTGTGGCAGCTGACTAGTCATGAACAATTTCCCTTTCCTCCCGGACCTCATGATCATTCTGTGTTCAATCATCATGGATTGTGATGGGCTCCAAAACTCTTGGTGGCAGATTTCTTTTACTGGTCTTTTGGTCTTCACAACTGGTGTGAAAAGTGAAGTGTTTCGGTGATGCAGAGTCTTGAGGAGCAGGATTGAGTTGTGGGGAAGGAAGTGGGATACTAGAGAATGGAAATCTCTTGTAGTAGTAGTCAAAGAGCATTTGGCACAGATCAGTAGCCAGATCCAGAGGGATCTGCATCATAGGTTCCTTATAACCATGCTCATCGTAGTTGTCATCACATGTGTAATTTTCCTGGAATGCCTCAATATATATTTTACTTTAGTCAGCGGTCTAGTGGTATAGGAGGAATCCCCTTCCAGGTAGGTGTTGTCATCATCATCATTTGTCTTGGGATATGACATGCAGCTGAGATGGACTGTATGCTGGGAGACAGGGGCATTCTTCTTCGCCATTGTCAGGCTCCTGCAACTCCACCAGGTGCGCAGGTGGTGCGGGGAGACCTTGCTGGGAAATGTTTGATTTGGACTGATATGTGTAAGCTTCATTGATGGGTCCGTTGACAGCACAGTTGTTAACATAGTCGATGAGGTGTTATGTGTGTTAAAAACCTAGACAGCTCGGATGTCACAATCGATGGAGGAAACCCTTGTCGACACACTGGTCATTAAATGTGCTGTAGATGGACATGTTCTTCACAGGTCAGTAGCCAGTTAAACGACTTTCTTATCTACTCTGATTACAGCTTGATTTTGATGCAAATTTCAAATGTTTATTGTGTTGATGAGGGCACTTGTTTGAGGATATTGGACTAGGTGTTGGCTTCGCACTAACATACTTTTATACCTAGCAAACTGTCCTCCACCTTCAGGCAATCAGAACTTGCTTAGAATGGGACTCCTGTCCCTAAAGGTGCCTGATGTCACAGGTGCAAAGAGAAGCAATGATGAGCCCGTGCAATTGTGTTGTTAGGTAGTGTGCGGAGGAGCACAGATCTGACCATGCACATCACCATATTCAGCCCATCATAAGCCAGAAGCAGGAAGTCAATTCTGTATCTCTTGAGGGGTATGTCTAGAGGGCAGCGTCAGGATTGTGCAGCAATCTTCAGGAGCTTGTTCTTTTGACTCACTCTTTCCTTTTTTACCAACCTCAAAGAGCTATAGGTTTCTCTGCCTCTACCCATAGGATAACACACAGGGGCCTGTATTGTCACTTTTGTATAATCTTGCTAGGCATTAACGTGGGCAATGACCACTTAGATCACATGGTTGTTCATGTTGTTTAGATCAGCAATAACCTTTGAGGGAGTTTTTACCACAATAACTGGCATCCGTTTATTGTCAGCCTCACAGCTATTAAGAGGAAGAGCAAATATTTGTTAGGAGATAAAAGGTGCCATAGTCATATCTGGTGTACACCAAGGGTTTTATTTCAAGCAACTTTTTCTTGGAATTACTGGTAACCACCAGTAAATCGCTTCTGAGAATTCAAAAAGATGCTGGTTCCAGGAGGAACTGAGTTTCCAGACACAGGTAGTCAATTCAAATGATATTCCTCAGAACTGTGTGTTACGGGCCCCTGAGAGTCTAAGTCCCCCCATTTGAAGAGAGGCCTCACTTATTCAGAACTGACAGAGCTCTTCACTAAATCCATTGGTGGCTGGATCACATGTGCAGTAGGCAGTTTTGCGGTGTTTGGACAGCTGCCTACATTAAATGCCACAGTGTTGCTTCTTTGTCCCTTCCTCAGAGTTCTTGCATGGAGAGGGCCGTTTCCTCCCCTCTGCCTGGGGCCTGCTGTGGGGAAGGGCCAATACTGATGCTCAGGCTTTGAGGAAATTGATGTTTTATTGGAAGCAAGCACATCTCACAACATAGAACGGAAAAGTGATCTTCATTTTAACTCCTAATTCCATGATAGAGTCAGACGCCAGTCCCTAGCTTTTGGGAACAGATATGGGAATTGCTCTACCAATGGGAAATAGTCAGAAGAAGAAAGGAGGCTCCTTAAGAACTGTCTGGCTCTAGTGAGGAATTTCTTTCTGCCAATTGTATGACCAAGGACAGGGTCATCTATTGTATCCTGCTGAAGATGAATGTCTCAGCACTGAGTTACAAAAATCAGCTAGGGGCGCAGGAGTGGACATGAAAGCTGGATGGTGTGGGGAGGGCTCGCTCCATATTTCTTGCAGATTTGACCACTGATTGTTGCCATTTCTGCCGGGAAAAGAAGTATCTCCTGTGCCGGCAGAATACAATAACAGTTTGGCAGTGCACAAGGTTTTAGGATTCAAGTCTTGGAAGCTGGATTCCAGGCATCCTATGGGCTCTCATGGACAGATGAGGACCAAGCTTGATCTGTTCAAAATACAGATGAACTGTGCTAATATACGAAGTGCTTCAGCTAGAGTATAGACCCAGGGGCAAAGGGCATTTTCTGCAAGAATTTCTATGTCTTCCCTCAATTAGCCATGATCATGAGGCTTACGGCAGGTGAGAAGACAGTGGCAAACTTAATACTGGCTATGCAGATTTTGAGATTTCAGGTATAGTTTCCATTTCTGGAAAAACTGCCTGGATTTTCCAATCTTTCTTCCCTAGTTTCTGACTTCACAGGCAGACCATGTGGTAGGCTCACCACAGAGGGAATCCTGCTGTTTATGTCCTGGAGCATTACCAGGTATTTTGGATTGTCCAAGGATTACTGAACAAAGTTGCAGTGTTCGGTCACTGAGCTTGTGCTGTTGTCACACAAAAGATTCAGATCAGCTTAGAAATGTTGGGCATGATGGTGTCTGGAATAACAGTGAATCTTGAGGGAATTGGAATTGTCTGTCTCTTTATTGCCTGACTTTATCAAGGCTGCAATGTGACGTAATAGAAGAATTTGCATTCAGAGTAAGAGATAGATCTAGCTCGAATAGTATCCAGCAGATCAGGGAATAGAGCTGGTCTTTAGTTGCCGATCTAGTCTCAGTCTGCAAGGTTTTTCTACAAGGACCTCTATAGGAGGAATGTTTTTTTATTCCACGAAGGACATTTCTCGATTTATTCAACAACATTTAGTTCATAAGGCGACCCTCACCCAGTGATCTAAGCTGGCGGCACCTATTACTCTTTTCGAGGTTAAAGATGCCATTAGGTCTCTTGCGAGTGGGAAGGCTTTGGCTCCTGACCAGACACCATAGAACTTTATGCCACCATCTCGCAGATTCTGGCACATGTGCAAAGGGATCTGTTCAATTCTTTTGATCTGTTGAATAGTGTTCCTGCGTCTTGGAGGGAGACATATATTGTCATCTTTTAAAAAAAAAGCCGAAAGCCTACACTTTGCAGGTCATACCACCCAATTTCCTTAATTAATGCATAATCTAAAATCTATATGCACGTTCCCGTTAATCGTCTGTCTGTAATTATTTCGGAATAGGTGGACCAAAACCCACATGGCTTCATCCCTGGCCAGGAGACAACTTTGCATGTTAATACAGCAATCACAGCCATGCAGGTGGCCTCTCCTGGAGGGAGTCCAGTTGGTATGATCTGTTGTGGACGCTGAGAAGGCCTTCAATAGGGAATCCTGGTCCTTCCTTTGGGGGGTCATGGAGTCTGCTGGCAGGAGGCGGGGCTTGTTGCCGGCAAAGATGGTCACAGCCTAACGAGTCTCCCGGCCCCCCGCCCGCTAATCCGTCCTTTTCTCCTTCTGCAGCCCTGGGATCCCCACCGAAATTTGGGTGATCCCAGAGGACGCTCCTGTGCCTGCTCCGGTCTAGGAGGTGATTTCCTGCCGCCGCGGAGAAGGGACGACCTGGCGACGGAGCTCTGATCTGCCTGAGCATAAGATGGCGGCGATCCCGCGACCTGCGAAGAGCCACTTCCCGATCAGCCTGCCCGCCCACCCCTGAGGATTGCCAGCGAGGATTGATCTGCTGCGGGGCGCAGGCCGGAGGAACGAGCGTCTGTCGCTGGACCCCTGACCCGGGGCTGTGCCTGCCGCCGCTTCGCGGCCCCAGCGAGGCCCCTCCCCCCGCCTGGAGCGGACCAACTCGACTGCCCGGCTCCAGGGGCTTGCGGCGGCCGGAGGTGCGGAGGGCCGGGCTGCGCTGCTCTTCCCGGATTCCCCTGATCATCTGAACGCCTCGGACTGCTGAGACCGCGGGGCGCCGGCTACGAGTGGCGGCCCCGTTGCAAGATCAGCGGAAGTGCGGTCCGCCTCTGGGCCTGCAGACACCACCCCTCCCCACCCGCACACTTGCTGATTCGGGGCCTCGGCCTTTGGCGGCCAGGAGCGCCCGGGGATGGGGGGGCACGGGAAAACTTTGGACCGCCTCAGGGGTGCAAACCACCGGTGCGGCTCCCTAGAGCCGGGACCCGCTGAAACGGACGATCACCGGCCCACTGACGCTGCCTGGGGCTGCATAACGTTGGGGCCGCCTGCTCAGCAGCCTCACCAGACGGCCACGAGCTTCGCGGGGACAACACACGGTGAGGCACCCAATTGATGTCCTAGGGCCTGCCCTACCGAGTGCACAACGCCTGTGGGGCGCCAAAGTCCCTCTGACCTGCGCCTGATCTCCGGCTGTCACTAGAGGGACCCGGGCCACCCCGGCGGAGACAACGGGGAACTGGCATTGCTGAGGGCCGCTCTGGGAGAGCCCCCTTGATCCTAGCCCCCGGAACTTGTGTGCCAGACAGGAAGCATTGGCGCACACGCCTGGCCCGCTACCTTGCCCCCCGCATACGCCACCTTGGGCGCTTATCACTGGTTGGAGAGCGTCAGGGCCGGCATTCCCTTGCAGCCACGAGGAGTACGCTGGTGAACGGCGCTGGGAGCTGCCAGCGAAGAGCGACAAGAGGAGGCGGACTGGATATCTGTGAGCTGCGGTCCACCGACCTATCGGCCCCTACTAACTGCGAGCTGCTTTCCTTGCTGGGACGAGCGCCAGCCATCGCTCTCGGTGCTGTACAGCCCCGGTCTGTGAATAATAGCCCACGATGGGGAAACCTAGAGACCCGAAGGGAGAGGGGGGTGCTGGCACGGAGGCTCCTGACGACACATTGCCGGCCCCGCCGGATCTCCAGCAGATATAGGACCGGATCCTAGAGGCCATCACCGCCACAAAAGACGCCCTGCACCAGGACATAGCACAAGTGGCCACGAGCCTTGGGCTCCTGCGAGCGGACCATGGGAAACTGTCGGACAGGGTCAAAACCACGGAATTGGCCCTGAAGGAGCTGGTACCCGCACACAAATCTGTCGAAGGACGGTTAACGGAAGCTCTGGACCGAATACAGGCCCTCGAGCGGCGGGCGGAGGATGCGGAAAATCGCAGCAGGCGCAACAATGTGCGCCTTGTGGGCCTTCCGGAAAATAAAGAAGGCCAGGACATTGTGGACCACCTGGCTACAGACAGAAGTGGCACCTGAGGGACTCTCCCCTTTCTTCACCATCGAAAGGGCTCACCGGGTACCAGCCAAACCACCCAGTCCGGGACAATCACCCCGACCTGCAGTAATCAAACTGCTACATTACAAGAACAGGGACTGGCTACTGCAAAGGGCGAGAACAGCGGGCCCCTTCCAAGTGGACAATTGTAGGGTGACGCTGTTTCCGGATTATACCTTTGAGACCCAGAAATTACGAGCCTCTTTCTTATCCATCAAAAAACAACTGAGGACAGAGGGCCTGCAGTACTCGCTACTTTTTCCGGCCAGGCTGCGGGTGATAGTGGATGAGAAATCCCTGTTCTTTCCTTTCTCAGCGGAGGTATGGGCCTGGTGGGACACATACAAAGCCGGAACGGATGGAGCACGTATGAGTGAGGAGGATGAACGGCTGCAGCAGCCACTGCGAAGATCTCGAAGGGTGAGGGGCTGTAAACGGAAGACTGGTAAACCAACGGTCTCGCAGACGGAGAGTGAACGGAAGGCCGCACTACAGGCGGTAATTGACTTGTCGGGTGCTGTCCTGACTCAATCGGACCGAGCCTCGGGGTCTGAGGCTCGAGCAACGGACTCTGAAACAGAACTATCGGAATTTGGCGGCACAAAGGGCCCAGAGGTCACGCCGCAAACTTCGGGGGAGATTGTTGAAGGCTAAGGATGCTCTGCCGATCAGGTGCTACCCTTTGCTGGCGGACCTTGGCTGATCTAAAGGCCGGAGCAGGCAGATCTTGGAAGATAATGTTGTGAGTAACACTGTTTTGAGGGCGGGGGATGCGGACGGAAGTTCCAAAAACCCGTAGCCGACCCGCGCCTCTTAAGGCCCATAAGGCCTCCGCAGTGCAGACTGCGGATTAGGTGGGTGGTAGGGCAAGGTTGCCTGCACATGGTTTGGATGGGAGCGACTCTAGCACAGTTAGGTCCTGTTCTGGGGGAGGGAGGGGGACCCGAGGCAATTGGGGTAGCCAGAGGTACAGTTGTGGGAGGGGGAGGGGGGTTGTTGTTGCGGGGAGGAGGGGATGTGTCATCATGAGTGATCGGGGGTACGGATACAGGGCACAGTACCACACTGCGTGAGACAATGACTAATACGGGGATGATAAAGTGTGTGACTTGGAATGTGAGGGGGCTGCACACCATGTCCAGACGACACAAGATACACGCCTATCTAGTTCGCAGAGGGGTTCATATAGCGCTGCTGCAGGAGACACACTTGACGAAACAGGAGGGAATAGCATTGCAGCGTAGATGGAGGGGACACTTGTTTAATACTACATATTCGGCCTTCGCTAGGGGAGCCTTGATTTGGGTAAGGGCGGGTACCCCGTTCCAAGTTACTCGGCAGGTGGTGGATCTGGAAGGAAGATTTGTGGCGGTGGAGGGTACCCTTAGAGGGCGCCACATAGTGCTTTGCAGCGTGTATGCGCCCAATGTGGACCAAGCTGCGTATTATGCGCGGCTCTCCGGGACATTGGCTAGTTATCTTGCAGGCCCTGTTCTGTTGGGGGGGGACCATAATTCGGTAATTGATGTTGACCTAGACAGATCGCACCCCCCGCTACACGCCTCCCCGGTACGCAGACTGGCGAAATGCAGATTGGACTGGCAGGGACAATGGGGGTTAACTGATGCTTGGCGCACGCAGCACCCACTAGAGCGAGATTACTCATTCCACTCTGGCCTCCACGACCTTCACGTCCGTATATACGCCTTTTTGTGCTCTCCGCTTGTGTTCCCTTGGGTCGCCCGCACTGAATACCTAGCGCGTACGATCTCGGATCATAACCCTTTATTGCTCTCGCTTGACTGGATGACTGAAATCTCTAAGGTCCCGACGTGGCAGCTCCGCCCGGACACATTGGATGACCCGCCGTTCCGCGAGGCGTTGGGGGACAGGATTGAGCAGTATTTTGCGGAGAATGAAGGGTCCACCAACTCCAGAGCCACGGAATGGGACGCTCTTAAGGTAGTAATCCGCGGGCATTGCATCGGGAAATTTGCGGGAGCCCACAAGACATTGTTAGATGACTTGGACAGGGCGGAACGCAAACTGCGCGAGATTGAACGGGCGCACCCGGACCGGCCTGACCTCCAGGGAGGTCTCTGTGCAGCAAGGGAAGCGGTGGCGGCAGAACTAGAACGCCTCCGCAGTTATGATTACAAGACGTATCTGGTGAAAACGCACGCTGAAGGGGATAAAGCGGGGACTGTGCTGGCTTGGCTGGCCAACCCCACCAGACGCAGCCACCCGATTCTGGCCATTTCAGACGGAGAAGGCAACATGTGCACCACGCAGTCGGCGATCCTGAATAGTTTCAGGACCTATTATGAACAACTATATAGGAGCGACCTCTGCGATAAGGAGAGGGACATAGCTGCTTTCCTAGAGGACCTGCAGCTGCCGCGGCTAGACCAAGACCAGGCAAAAGCCTTGGGGGGCCCGATAGAATTAACGGAAATCAGGGGGGCGGTGAAGCGGATGGCCCGGAATAAGACCCCAGGCCTAAATGGATTGCCGATTGAGTTCTATGGGCGATATCTCGATCAGCTAGGCCCGCGGGTTCAAGTTATTTATGCTGAAGCTAAGCTTAAGGGACGACTACCGTCCTCAATGCGTGAAGCTTTAATGATCCCCCTACTGAAACCGAGGAGAGAGAGCACTAATACCGCGTCCTACCGACCGCTGTCAATGTTGACCACCGACTATAAGATCCTGAGCACGGTGTTAGCAAACAGGTTGTTACAGCACATGCAAACTCTGGTCCATAGTGACCAATCCGGGTTTATCCCCAAGCGAAACACCAGTCACAATATTAGGAGATTGACCCGCCTGTTGAGCAGCCCACCGCCAGAGGCAAGAGCTCCCCTGGTATTGGCGGTGGACATAGAAAAGGCGTTTGATAGCCTGGAATGGGATTACCTTTATAGAGTGCTGCAGTGCTTTGGGCTCGGGGAGGGCTACATACAGTGGACGAAAGTATTATATACTGAGGCGAAGGCGAGGGTAAGGGTGGGCACCCTGATATCGGATCAATTTGAAGTGCTTCGTGGCACCAGGCAGGGCTGCGCGCTATCTCCGCTGCTGTTTGCCTTGGCGGTGGAACCTCTGGCGGCGATGGCTAGGAGGGGCGCTTACTATGGGGGTTTGGCCCACAGTGGGACTCACCATTTCATCTCGCTATACGCGGATGACCTTCTTTTCCTGGAGGATGCCGATGAGGCGCTGTCAGGGGCGGAAAAACTCCTAGAGCGCTTCGGGGAGATATCTGGCCTGAGGGTTCACTGGGCCAAGACCTGCCTGTTTCCACTACGTAAGCGCGAGATCCAACCCTTCCTCCGGCCTTTACTTAGATGGGAACCCAGTTGCTTGGAATACCTAGGAGTGCATATTTACCATGCAGAGGCAGACATGCTGGAAGGGAACGTCGGACGTTGTATACGAGCCCTGAAGGGCAATATGTCCTTCTGGGCCACTCTCCCGTTATCGGTCACGGGCCGCATATCGCTACTTAAGACGATAGCGTTGCCCCGATTGTTGTATTATTTCCGAACCCTGCCTATTTGGGTCCCAGCCGCGATTTTCCGACAACTGCGATCAATGATTATCTCCTTTCTGTGGGGCACGGGCAGACGAAGGGTGGCACTGTCCACGCTGATCCGCCCGAAGGACGAGGGAGGCCTGGCTGTCCCAGACTTTGAGCTCAACTATTTAGCAGCCCAGCTCCAAACCCTAACGCAAGAAATTGCGAGAGTCTACCGCGGTCCAGAACAAGTCCGAGACAGGGGCATCCCTCAACATGTGCTTGCCTTCATTGCCCTGCGACAGAGGTTACCACTGAGGGACCTGTCCCTAGAGGAGCGAACTCTCCGCCTGTGCTGGAACCGCTCGGCGAAGCGCGCGAGGACTAAATGCCCATATGCGCCCGAGATCCCCCTCGGCATGGTGACGGCGCTCCCGCATGGGGGAGACTGGTCACACCTACAGGGCTGGGAGGAGGCGGGACTACAAGTGGTGGGAGACTTGTTCGAGGATGGAGCATTGGTCCCATATCAGATGCTACAAGAACGTTTCGACCTCCCACGAGGCGACTATTTATTGCATGCGGCAGTAGTGCGAGCCATACAGGGACATTGGGGCATGGGGCTCGCAGAGCCACCGGTAGCCCAGGCCTGCCAGTACATTATGATGTCGGCAGGCACCTATAAGGCGGTTACGTGCTTATATTCAAGAATGCTGAGGGAAACACTGCAGCCGCTGACTACTCTGAAGACCAAGTGGGAATCAGATCTGCAGGTGGAGATCCCAGATACCACGTGGATGCAACTGGTGGGACGGGCTAGAAAGAGCACGAGGAACGCACGTTTCCAGCTCATTCATTTCTATATTCTCCACAGAGCCTACCTTACCCCGGGTAACATACAGAAATATTTTGGAGCGGAGGAGGCCGCTTGCCCACGCTGCAATACGTTAGGGGCGGATCTGACTCACATGCTCAGAGAATGCCCCCACCTACAGGACTAATGGAGAGAGGTCGGCGACACCTTGAACGAGGCCGCGGACAGAGACCTCCAATATACTACAGCTGTCAGCATTCTTCACTGGTTTCCGCACACACCAAAAAATAAGATGTCGAGCAGGTTCATTGATATGGGCCTCCTCTTAGCCAAACGGGTACTGACAAGGGGACGGAAATCGAAAACGAGCCTGACACATCGCAGATGGCTCGCGGAGTTTTTGAAGTGGGCGGCGAGCGAGAGCACGATTAGATATCAGTTGGCGCGTAGAAGGGCAGACGAACGGGCCCTGGAGGCGGCTATGGAATGGGAACTCTTAGTGCAAGCACTGCGAGATAGCGCATTAGAGGAGGAGGAGGATGAACGAGAAGTGACGGCTGCTACCACTAACGACCACGGGACGTCAGCACCAACACCAGTCACACACACACAGTAGATAACTACAGCCATCTGATTGCAGTCATACAGACCTAATTCCTAACCGAGAACGATTGGTGACACGGGGGGGGAGGGCGAGCTCTGGGGGGGGGGGAAGGAACTCCTTACCGGCGGTGTCATTGGGATGTTCAGTTGCAGACACTACAGGGAGGGTGGGGCTTAGGGCAAAAATTAAAAAGCAGACAGTGGAACCCCCCCCATGCGCCGTACAATGACCTCCGACTGTGAGGATTGCACTGTTTTGTGATCTTGCCGCCCGACCTCCGGGATGTGGGCTGAACGGCTGTGTATACTAGATGGGGGGCTTACAAACGAAAGGGGGGTTTTCACACTGATGATAATTATGTGATTGATATATTCTGTGCTTTGATCTGCAATAATAATTGTTTACAAAAAAAAAAAAAATGGAGTCTTCTGGCTTAGGCTCCATCTTGGTCTCTAGGCTCAGAAGCCTTTACTCTGGCATCAAGGCAAAGATACGCAGCGTGGGTCTATTATCTGAACCTATTTCTGTTCTCTGCGGTACACTGTAGGGATGCCTTCTTTCCCCTCAGTTATTCACTATCTATATCGAGCCATTTATCCAATCTCTTAAATGGATGGATGAGATGCAATCTCTGAGACTGCACCAATATGAAGTAAAGATCCTTGCATATGCAGAGGATATTGCGGTCCTGACCCTTGCTCTGATTGGAGGCCTACATCTAAAAACCCGCCCGAGAACATTAACAATAACTGCAGTCAAGCCTTCTGTAACACTCTTGTGGGCTTTTTCCAAGCCAAAATGGAGGACGTCTTTAATATTTGTGTGACCAGTAAACATCATACTCCAGACATTCAGGTTCAAAGTGAAACATTTCCCAGCCCTGAAATCTACCCTTTCCTAACTTGGAACTGACCCTACTCAAGTTCACCAAGCCAGGTCTAAACCCCCCAAAGACCCTTGTCCACCAAATATGTACATTATTGGCACGGAAATTATAAGTGCCCATGTGACCGTACTATAATGAGCTAATCAAGTCAGGATATTTTACATCAGAATAGAGGACAGCTTCTATTCTTCTTCTCTTCTAGAAACCTAGCCTCAACCTGCTGAATCCCTGTAGTTATAGGCCCATTTTCCGACTATTGTTTCCATCTAAAATGTTAGAAAAAGCACTGAATTTGGAACTTGCCTCTGTCATCAATGCCAAAAAGCTTCTTGATTCTACATAATTTGGATTTAGAGGAGCTCATAGTACCCAGTTGTCTCAGATCGTTGCATCGGAAGTGTTAAAGTCCATACTTGATAGGGGTGGCTGCTCTTATTTTATTGGATCTCTGCGGCGTTTGACACGGTTAATCATGACCGCCTGATTGAAAGCTTTTTAACCTTGATATCAGTGGTTCTGCGCTCACCCTTCTGAAATCCTTTCTTTCAGAGAGGGAACAAGGTGTTGCCATGGGGGAATGCAATTCTGAAGTATTTTTGCCTGCTCCTCCTTGAGCCCCAAGCTGGCCAAATAGAAACAGTGGACACAATCATAGAGCTATAGAAGAGATTAAATATTGATAAAAACGCCAAGCTATGTATTAAGGATGGGTGCGGATTTGTTTGGACAAATGCTTATAAACATGGAGGCTATTGAGAATGCAAAAGCAACAAGCATGATTGATGATCTCAGTCATGAAAGGACCTAATTCAATAGGCTATAACGGATGAGCAAAATATAAAAAAACCACAAGAATAGATGAAAAATGGACAGGGAATTTAGCAGAATGGGCAGAGATGGTAAAAAAACTTACAGACAATGACAGTAAGCAGGAACCTTGGTTCAAGAAATGTATGATACCATTTGGTGAGAAAAATAGTTATAATTAGGAAAAATGCATGGGCGCTGGATACTTTTGTGACAATAATTGAACAAAAATGGTGAATGTGAATTGAAAATAATTGGTATAATTATTTACTGGTATAGAGAATGTACTTCATATATTTTGAAAAAAATGAAATGAGGTTTATCAAATTTTTGATCTGTCATGACTTGCAATGCTTGTCTTATTTTAGGTACATATTTGAATTTCTGTAAAATTGAGATTTATTTTGAGTTGTGCCTTGATGTGTTCTGTTGTAGGATAATGTATAGTGCGTCCTGATCACGAGTGCAGTTGTGTACACAGTGGTGCCAAACTATATGGTACACCTGCGCTATGTTGGATGTATGCACAATGTTCTGTCTAATGAGTCCTGCTAAGTGCTGTTGAGTGCTTCTTAGGGGTGAGTGTTGTTGAGAGCTGGAAGATGGGTTGATAGTTAGCTGTAACAGTATAGGACAGTACATCAAGTCACTGCTAGAAGCATGTGTTAGGTTCTAGGAAATGTGTTCCATTTGACTTTTTTAAACAAACTTCACTGAATTTTACAATTGCGTACCACAACACACTGCATATATGGATGGCCATGTTACACAAAACACAACGTTTCCCAAAGGGGAGAGAACATACGGCTTTCCAACACATAGTTATTCCAGAGTGCACCAACTGCAAGGCTAAATCAGGGAATCTCCTGTCAAACTTCTTTCAGCTGGTATGAGGTAATTCTCCCAATAAATATACCTTATGGGATACCCCCAGGTGATAATTTGCTGCAGTATTTATGTCAATCATTATGTTCACCCAATACGATGCAGCACAAGACAGTTAGTTATCATGTGGATGTGATCTGCATTAGTAATGAAGCACATGACGCAATTTTCCCAGCTAGTTCCAAATATTCTGAGCACTACGTTTGATGAAGATAATTGAAGTGCATTACCGTAAATCTATAGTTCCCAGATACTGGAATGATTTATGGAGTCAATTCAATTCAAAGAGCTTTATTCGGTATGTACAACAACCATAAACGCAGGGGCAACATCTAAAACACATGTGGAAAACATTCCAATACATAAAAACCGTCCAATTAATTATCAAGCATGATACCTTTCTTTGCAGCAATTGTTTTTTTAATAAAAGAAGCAGCATAAAAACATATTCCCGGATTATCAAGTATAACCAATAAGTTCATAGCAGCCTGGATTGTTCGCACATAAAATTTTAGAAACAATGGTTTCAGATAAAAACGTCTTAAAATGAATAAAACTTGCAGAAGAGCATAAAATGTATAGTGCTTTGCTTTGATAGAACATCACAGGGGCATGGGGTCGATGGGCACGTTTTCATGACGGGAAAGGCAACTAGGTGGTGTACTATACCCATTCTCAATCGAGTCAAAACAAAGCGGTGTGCGTGCCTAGTCACTACTGATAGGTAGTCTTGAAATCCCATTCTGATTTCAAACTGCTGATAAAATATAACAGTGAGTTGCTTCCCTACCACTCTCTTGCGAGTCTCTATTTGGTGAGTTATAAAAGTATCCTTGATCACCTGTTTTGATAAAATTGTCACACAGCCTGGATCTCCCTGGATCTGAAGGTTAAATAAGTTACTAAATGAGTCACAAATATATTTGAGCCAAGGGATACTAAAACTATTGTCTCCTCATTCGCCCAAATGGATCTCCATAGCAATAAAGGCTGCTTAGCAATATGGTCCGATAGGTAGTGAATGCCTACTTCACGGTGTATAATTTCGGTAGATGCTGATGAGGGTAGACCCAAAAGGCATTTAAAAAAAGAGTTTTCTCATGCTGTAAAATCTGGTTGTGTTTATGACCCCAAACCCCGGCACAATAGAGGGCTATGGCAACACATCTAGCCTTATATATGTCTACCATATCCTTGATACGACGATTACCTAGTTTGGTTGCAAATCTGCAAATCCTGTGGACCCTCTTAACCATCTTAGAGCAAACATTAGCAAGTTTGTGTAACCATTTTTCATTTCCTGAAGTAACAAAAAGTATTAACAACTTCCACCTGATAGTTCTCTATGAAAAAAGTCTTATATTTCTTGGTTTTAGCCTTATTGATCAGAAATTTCTTATTATTGATAAAAAGGCTAAAGTTATCCATTAGTCGCTGTAAACCAACTGGGGTTCTGGAGAGAGGCACCGCATCATCTGCATATAATAAAACAGGTACGGACTTGCCAACAATTAGTGGAGCATCTGCCTGGACCGACCTAAGGGCTTTGTCGACTTCATCCATACTAATATAATAAAGAGAGAGCCCAAACCTTTGAGGCGGGTAATCTCAGGAACCACAGCACCAATCACAACACCCAATACAGCGTTGGAAAGGGCAGTTGCAGCAGAAGGACATAGGCTATGCAGACGCCCACCATATACAATTAAAAGGTAAAAGAACCGTGCCAGCAAAGTAGTCCCTTGTGGGCGTGTTTGCGTTGTGCTGTGGGCGTGTGCTGGGGAAGTGACAAACGCTGGGGGCGTGTGGTACGTTCCGCCCTTCATGCCATGTCTCATATCGCGTGTTAATCCCACCCTGCTCTCTTTAAATACCCCTGCACCCCATAATCATAACCCACCCTTACTCCTTAAAATACCCCAACACCCTTAAACACTAACCCATCTTAACACTATAAATATACACTGTACCCCAAAACCCAAACCTATCCCTAAACCCTAAAAATACCCCTGTACCCCAAAACCCAAACCTAGCCCTGTACCCTATAAATACCCCTGTACCTCAAAACCCAAACCTAGGCCTGAACCCTAAAAATACCCCTGTACCCCAAAGCCTAAACCTAAAAATACCCCTGTACCCCAAAACCCAAACCTAGCCCGGAACCCTAAAAATAAACCTGTACCCCAAAACCCAAACCTAGCCCTGAACCCTAAAATACCCCTGTACCCCAAAACCCAAACCTAGCCCTGAACCCTAAAAATACCCCTGTACCCCTTGTCAGTGACATCACTCATGACATCACTGATGACACCATCCAGTGAATGTGTGTCTTTCTGAAAAATAAACATGTTTTATATATGTATATGTAAAGGTCGATGGAAGAATAAATGTTTCAATAAGTGTCTTAATGGATGTTTTTTAAAAAAAAATTGATTGGTTAACTGGCTTAATAAGTGTATCATAGTGAATACATATATTAGCGAGTATTGTTTAAATATTTAAATGTTTGTATCAGTGTTTCACTTTGTGTATAAGTGGCTGCATGGGTTGGTGAGTAGCTACATGTGTGTGTATATGGGTTATTAGATTATTTTTAGTATCTTTATGATTGTCTGTTTGATTTGGTGGGGGTGTTACTTAGCACATAGATGCATCAATGACTGACTCACTGTTTGTATGTGTTTTGAAGACAGCATATGTGCCGGACTGCATGGGTGAATGAGTGTGTATATGTATGTGTTCGTAAGTGAATGACTGTCTCACTAGTGTCTTTATCAGTAACTACATATGTTTTAATCTAGTATTTGTGAGTATTGATGTATATAAGTGAGTATATGTGAGAGTGAGAGATTGAAAGAGTTCTTGTTTTAATAAGTATGTGTTTCTATAAGTGATTGTTTAAGAGAGTAAGTATGTGTAAGTTTCCTTAGAAGTAACGTGGTACTGTGTGTATAGCTGTATATGCAAAAAAATGGATGTTCAATAGTTTATTTGCGTGTGTGAGTATGTGTGTGAGCAAGTTTTGGAAGACTGTCAGTGTGTTAACGGATGTAAAGGCGTCTCACTACATATGATAAGTGAGTATATGTATGAATGACTATAAAGAACTGTCGGTGAATGAGTGGATGTGTATATAGATGGTGGAATTACTGAATTGGTTGTTGTAACTGGTATAGGTATCTCCACTTTTTTGTAAATGTTAGTTTCTATTTTTGAATATGTGTTTCAAGGGTTACTTGACAGTGAAAGGAGGTCAGTCACTCTGTCACAAGGATGGTGTCATCAGTGATGTCATGAGTGATGTCACTGACCATGTCATGAGTGATGTAATATGTGATGTCATCAGCAGTGCATTACACGCGAAAGTTATAGTGAGTCCAACTAACTATAACGTGGGAATTTCATTGGTTTTATGTCAGTAAAATTTCCACCTAACTATAACTGGTGTGAAACCTATGGTTTTTTCAGTGAATTTAATAGGTTTTTTAAATGCTAATTCCTAACTATAACTGGTATGAAACTTATGTTTTTTTCAGTGAATTTCATAGGTTTTTTAAATGCTAATTCCTAACTATAACTGGTGTGAAACCTATGGTTTTTTCAGTGAATTTCATAGGTTTTTTAACTCTAATTCCTAACTTTTTATACGGACTCATACCTATGTGTTTTTTAGTGAATTTCTAAGGTTATTTTTTCGCAAATATCTATAGTTTAGAAAGGTATGTTTTTCTTAAAATGAATCCTATATTGTATATTAACCCCTTCACTGCGGCGGCTATTCCGCCGCAGTGCTAAGGGGGTGGGGCGGCCGTGCGGCGCTCCCGTGTTCGCGACGGAACCGCTCCGTCACGAGCCTCGGGTGGGCTGTGCTTGTGACAGAACGGTTCCGTCACGGCCCCGCCTGCCTAATAGAATGTCCAGCGCAGGCACGGAATTCGCGCCGCGCCGGCGCTGCAAGCTGGTCGTGACGGAACCGTTCTGTCACCAGCACAGCCCACCCGAGGCTCGTGACGGAACGGTTCCGTCACGAGCAGACAAGGGGTTAATATAATATTTTTTTTTTAAAAAGTATATATATTTTTTTTATATTTCACTCTGGAGCGCTCCCGGTGCGCGTACCGTCAGCGCCCCGGTGCGCGTACCGGTCAGCGCCCCGGTGCGCGTACCAGGGCGCGTCCCGTCAGCGCACCAACAAAAAAAAGAAAAAAAAAAAGGAGTGAGCATGAGGAATGGGGAAAAAAAGAGAGTGGTTTAAAGAGAAAGAGAGCTAGAGGGAGAAACACAGAGGGACTGTGTAAGAGATAGTAAAACAGAGAAAAGGTATAAGAGGAAGTAACTGAGAAAAGGAAAATGAATAAGGGAGCAAAAGAAGAGAAGAAAGAGGAAGAAAACTAAAGCAGATGTTCTGGGAGAATGTGAATGGGTGATGACAGTAAAAGGAAGGAGAGTAAAGGATGAGGAATGAAAGGTAGTGACGGAACCAGAGAAAGGAACAATGGTGACGGAGGGAAAGAAAATAGCAGTGAGTGTAAGTAAAGAGGAGTGAAAGAGGGTGGAACAAAGTGAATAAGGGTAAGACATGGGGAGTGACAGAAAGAAAGAACAGAGAGAGTAAAGGAAGGAGTGTCAGAAAGGGACTAAGTCAAGCAGAAAAAAAAGGAAAGAGAGGGAGTGTGGGTGAGCAGGGGCACTGAAAGAAGTTGAATGTGATAGGAAAGTAAGGAAAAGAGAAGTAAATATGGAGGATAAGAATAAGTGAGGGAAGCAGAGTAAGAAAACAGGGGTGAGGTAGGGTGCGAGAAAAGTAGTGAGGTTAAAACAAAGGGTGATGATAAACTAAATTTTGTAGTCACACTTACCATATAATTAATGAAAACTTACTTGCATCTTTAAACTACACTTTGTATCTGTGAAAGACAAAGGAAAAAACAAGTTATATTTAGTAAAATATATATTTTAAAATAGAAGAAACAGGTCAAGAGGTAAAAAATCTAAAAAAGTTTACTAAGAAATAAAGCAATAGTGAAGGATACAAAAACAGAAATAAAGTAATGTAGAAAGAGAAAAAAGAGGGAAGAAGAAATAGAAAGAGAACAAATTACTGAAGATAAGTAAGATACTAAAAGAATGCGAGATACCAAAACGAAATCTGGAAAGAGAAGAAAGTAAAAGGAAAATGAGTGAAATGGAGAGGAGTCTAAATGAGGAACTATTACTAAGAAAGAGGAATAGAAGATGACTGAGAGTGAGTGAAGGGGAGTCACAGAGTGAAGGGATGAAAGGAATGAGGTTAATATAGAACGATAGAGGAAAAAGGAGTGAGAGAGTAAGTACACAGAAAGACAAAGGGAAGGACTGAGTAAACTGCAGTACAATGAGTGAGAAAGGAAAAAGAGTAAAGGAGCAAAAGAAGGAAAGAGAGGGGAAGAGAACTAAAGCAGTGGTACTGAGAGAATGTGAGAAAGATGAAAAGTGGTGGAAGGGAGAGAGGAAATGCAGACAGTTGAAATTGGATTGAGGAGTTGTGAATGAAGTGGAGTAAAGGAACAGCGATGAAACAAAGTTAAAAAAAGGCAGTGTAAGTGAGTAAAGAGAGCTAAATAAGGGTGGAAAAAGGAAAATGAGTGTGAGACAATGGGAATACAATATAAATTACAAAATGCAAACTATAGAATAACTTATACAATATGTTACATTGTTTATTTTTGCTGAACATATTGAATTTCACTTAAATTAGTGAGTTCAAACTCTTCATCATATAACAGCGGGAAAAAAAAACACAATCTAAAAGATTGTGTTTAAAAAAAAAACATAAAAACTTACAACTCATATATGTACACTAATCTTTGATTCACTTTCCGTGAGGCCAAATAGAAGATAGTGAAGGTCCTTTTGGTGGAAAAAAAGTCTGCTGTTCTCTATAACTTCCATTTCATCGACTTCCTATGAAAAAAGATCTAAGAACATCATACCTTACACTTTCCTTACGGCCAAATCGTGTCAGATATATGAGTATTTTGTACTATGAGATCCACTAACAGTACCTATATGAGATAAATAATTTTAAACATTAGATTAACTAACTAACTAACTTTTATTAACTATTCCCGTCTTCAAAGGCCAATTACCTTTACTAAAACTTTGGTTTTAAAAACACTAGGTAAGAATTTTTAAAGTCATAAGGCAGACATAGTTTATAACTCAAATGAGAATCATTGCAGTAACTCCAACCTTTTTTACATTTTAAGTAGCATGTATAATGTCCTGATGTTGTCGAAGCACCGTCATGATAAATAATAGCTACCTTTGTAAAGGTTCTTCCTGAAATTGATAACTGAGAAGCCACAAAATTTTTGATACAAGTAGTCAATTTAGTTCCATCAGGTCTACATCGTTGGAAAACTAAAATGATATACTGACCATAACTTTGTATAAATAATGTGGATAGCATTGGACACTTCCATTGGGTACACACCATATTATGATCTGCTGCTTTAACTAGATTTTTAAATGACACTGATTTACAGTCTGGTAAAGTCAAATATATAAATCTTTCAGTGTCTATTCTAGTATTACTTGATGAACTACAATTGTGGCAGTCATGCTGCCATTGATAAGAAAGGCTGAAAAGATTATCTACATCTACACCTTCATCTTCCAAAACACCAAATATATACATTAAAAATTCCTGACAATCCTGCTGAATGTTCTGTGAAAATTTATCTTGACCAGAACACATATCTAAAATATTTCGAATTTCTGTTACACTTTCTGTTTTTGCTCTATCACTGCTACATTTCTCAAACACAGAATTCAATAAACCACACAATCTTTGATCCCGATTTTCAACAATCTGTTCTTGTAAAGTTTGAAGAAAAAAAACAACATTAACCACTACATTAGCATAGCAGTTGACACCAGAACTGTTTTCAAACTGAAATCCAACATTTTCATCAGAATCCTTTTTCTTTCTGTTTTGAATTACAGTTTCATCTACTTTTTGTCTTTTTGCTACTACCTCATTGCAATTATTCTCATTTCTTCTTTTTCGGCTTACCACACGTTTTTCAAACAGAGGATATTGAGGCAAATGTGGAGCATACTCTCTTCTTAACCTATTGTATTCTTTAACACAATCT
Organism: Lissotriton vulgaris; assembly: GCF_964263255.1. Taxonomy (NCBI): domain Eukaryota; kingdom Metazoa; phylum Chordata; class Amphibia; order Caudata; family Salamandridae; genus Lissotriton; species Lissotriton vulgaris. Next base: position 1,315,444,843 of record NC_141689.1, read on the forward strand.
AGATCTGCACAAATCTTTGTCTCATCACACTCAATCAAGTACAATCCTGATAAAGTTCTGACTCGTGATAATGCCACATATGCCATACCCTCTTTAAACACAGATCTTCCAATGTTCACCAAAGCACTATCTACACTTAAACCTTGAGATTTATGAATTGTCACTGCATATGCCAAACAAACAGGAAACTGTTTTCGGCGAACATATAAGTCTTTTACAAGCAAAAATCTAGCAGAACAACGACTGATTTGTTGTACTTGCTCAATGCCATCAAATTTTATTTTTAAAAATTTAATTCCATCTCTATTTCTATAATTCACAAAATCAACAACATAACCCATTGCTCCATTTACCAGACCTCTTTCAACATTTAAATTCCTTCTCAAAATGATACGACAATTTAAACACACATTCAGAGTCTTTTCAAAACCAGCTGTTTTAGAAATACTTTTCTCTAATGAATCCAATTTTGTTTTCAAATTTTCTGACAAAACAATTGTTGCACCCATATGCTCTATTTTATCTATTGCTTCCAGTTTCACAATCTCTTCATTTTCTAACTTTAACATTTTGTTGTTGAAGATGGAACATTCTTGCAGAGTTGGCATCAAACATATCCCAGATTTCTTCTCAGTCATTTTTTAAAAAATATTCTCTGGAAGAATGTTTTCATTTGGATACAAATTTGTAATCGAGCATGTAAAGCTTCTTTCCCAAGCTCACTTACTTTTCCGATTCTTACATCTTGTAGAATATTTTTATAATCTTCATCCTTTGCCTGTCGCATATTTTGAAGCAGTTCAGCATATTTAAATTTTAACCATATATTAACGTTTCCAATGCTTCCAAGGGACTTACTGGTATCTTCATGCGTGAGCATTTTAAACACTGGTTGTCCTTTTACTGGAGTCAACTGCAATAAATCTCCAAAAACAATAATGTGTTTTCCTCCAAATAACACATCATACTCTGTTCTAAGAATTTCTTGCATTCTCAAATGCACAAAAGCAAGCATTAGATTTGAGACCATGCTTACTTCATCAATGATAAGAAGTTTCATTTTCTTCAAGACTCTGGAAACTTCAGAACACGCATCTCCAGATAACTTGTTGTAATGCAATTTATTATCATGCTCAACTGGCAGCATCAGTAAACGATGTAGAGTAATCCCTTTAATGTTATGTGCTGCCAGTCCAGTTGGAGCAGTTACAACACAAGACAGCGGTGAATCAGTCCTTTTCTGCAAATAAGTTGCAATGGCTTTAATCAGAAAACTTTTTCCTGTTCCCGCTTCTCCACTTACGTACAGTCGAACAGGCTTAAATGATGTACATGAGCACACTTTTTTCTCATGTCTGAATCCATGTTCAATCTGTTCTGTAACTTCGTCATATATCTTTTTCTGCTCAACGTTTAGTTGCTTTACCAAATCTTCTAAGTTAACTCCATCCTCTTGAGCTTGTTCCATAGCTCTTTCCACCTCATCCATGGCAGTTGCAGCTTCATTTTGGATAATTGGTACTCCTAGTGAATCCTGACTCAATGAAGTAGAACTCTGACTGTCTTGAGAACTGTCTCTAGCAATCTCTTCAGCAATTGTGGTTTCTTGCTCTATTTCTTCGTTCAACATTTGCAGATAATTTGGAAAAACAGGACATTCTATGGTATCCTTAGTTGCATTAAAAGAGTCTTCATAACAGAGAAAATCTCCAAGTAGTTCCTCTTCTGTACGCCATGGCTTAAAGAGTTGCAAAAGAGCTAAATAGTAAAATTCTCTTTTGTCTGGAGCTTCGCAACTCAATTTTCGATGATTAATCAAATGGCCTTTTCTCTGCTTCACTAGACATCCTTCATACCCAATGACAGCATATTTTCCATATTGATATCTTCTGTGATGTTCCTCTTATAACTGTAGTTTTGCAGAACTTCATACAAACAAGTGTTCTCAAGGTGAGTACTTCTATTTGGATAGTATGTATCCAACATATTTGTCTTCAAAATATCTGTACGGTTTGGTTCTTTCTCCTCAAATATTCAATTTCTTGTACAGATTTCAAAACTCGGTTTCGTGTTGCAGCAAGACCTAGACTCACCCAAATGATTGTTCTTGATTTGGCATAGAGACTTGCTGATGATAACCGATCAGAACATTCATATGCTCCAATTTCTCGATGCGACAACATCTTCAGACTGAAACTGTATAATTTCTTGCTTAGACTCTTTTCATGTGAAATGTCCTCCCACATTTCCTTCAGTTCTGTCTTTTCTTTTTTTGTGATGTAAGATGTCACATATCGAGCCACAGCAATAGAGTTGTCAGCAACTAACTGAATATCCATGTTAGCATTTCACATGGACAAAATCACTGGGTTGTAGTCGTTGATGTACTTGGACTCTTCGTTTCTTTTTAAATTATATGTATTTTTGGGAGATTTCCTCGTCACAGTATATCGTAGAGATGACATCAAATTATTTACTCTTCCCTTAGAAATCACTGGTCGTGGAAACGCAAAACGACATTTCGTGTAGTACTTTTCCTTGTTTTTGAATTTTTGACGACAGTACTTTCCACAACGATGAGATTGAAAACGTAAAACTTGTTGCCTTAAACTGTTTTCTTCAGTAGTTTTAGGAACAGCACATGTTGAATACTCTTCAATGAAACTCATCACTGTTTCATCCGAATCTAATCCAAATTTGGGTGCATCTTTAATCCATAACAACATATGTATATGAGGAGCACCTCTCGCTTGATATTCCTTCCTCCAAAAGAAATCCAAAACCTCTCCAAGGGGAGGATTTTTTTTGTTGGTAATAAAAGACATCATAGCTTCAAATCTATGATTAAAATATCTGCAAACATTCACTGGATCCAAAGAACACAGTTCTCCAGGTGTTTTCAATTCTATATTTTGTATGTTTCCATTTGCCTCTCGTAGAAATTGAAGTAAGTCGTCCCATGCATACTCAGCACAGCTAAGAGTGAGGAACCATGTAGGAGTTCCTAAGTTTCTTAGCATACATTTCAATTCCCCATGACAACGGAACCAATACTCATTTGTTCCACGCTGACATGCCATGAGATTGATTAGCTGAGATTCCAAAATACTGTCTTGCAGATTGACTTTCTCCATAAAGTCCCTTGCTGAAACATTTTGCAGCTGAGCTCCACTTTTCAATATATGATTAACTGCATAAGAAAGCCCAGACAAATCACTTTCATTCAGTAGATGAAACAAATTCGGAATGCATTGCCGAAACCTTGGATCTTCAGCATATAATCTTAAAGTCCGGTATTCAGCTGCAGGAATTTGAACTGGTCGATCGTCATATCGTCCACCACGACCTGTTGGAAATAACTGTGGAAAACAACGAACTTCTAAACTTTCTTCCCATACACTAATGGGACTTCCTTTTGCTGCTTTCATTTGAAACAAGTCAATTGCATTCCCCATTACTTCTTTGGAATGCAAAGGATGAACAGTATAATGTTCATATATTTCTTCACTTCTAGACACATCAACTTTTTCAATTTGGCCAACTGAACAATCACTGTCTTCTTCTGTAGCTGTTTCCTCTGCTCCAACACTTACATCTTTATAGTACTCATTGTTTTTGACCAAATACAACGTTGCCTTTTTGACTTTCCTAACATCCACTAAATCTTGCCAGATTTTCTTACTCTTTGTCGGAACCCCATTAACTAGAATAACCAGAGGATCCTCTTCTACTCTTTCTACACCAATTGTATCAATATTTTTCTTGACATCTAGAGGCAAATAAACAACTCTTCGCTTTAATCCTCTTTGTAAATCTGTAGGAGGTAATTTCCCTATCTTAGGCTCCATGCGAACAATAGCTTGAAAAGGATGGACACATTGAATCAAAATTGATTCATAAGTATTTAAATCCATCAATTCAGAACGAATATCTATCAACTGAAGATTATTATGAGCAGCTCTTGGAGGCATTCTATTTTCATTTAATTTTTTCAAACAATAATTACAAATACGCTGATCAAAACTCAAATCAAAAGAATTCTCCACCAACAAATAACTTACAAAATCCTTCCATTCACTATTATTTTCCAATTCACATTTTGCATATAAATCAACTAACCTAGTCTGAATCTTATAATGAGTCCGTCGACAACACACACAAGTTAAATTAGGCCTTTCACTTGATTTCACCTTAAACTTGGTAATTTCCTCGTCAAACTTTTCTGTACTTGAAATCTGTACATTGTCTTCTACATTACCATCCATTACTATATCCATTTCTACACTGTCCTCTTTGTTCCCAAAATAACAAAACTCAATTTCTTCACAAATAGTCTTCACATCTACTTCAGATCCATGCAAAAGAGGACTGTTTAACTGTTTAAGCTTAAGTGCTGGACTTTTTGCATAATACAACCTTCTCACTAATTTCCTCACCTTATTATGATGCACTGCTAACATCCTAAAATGATGAAAAACACTCTGACATACTTTTCTAGAAAGACAAGCCAGTGAATGCCCATGCAAACCTGTGTTTTCTCTTACTCTGCAAGGATCTAACTCTTGCAAGATTTTCATTTTTTGTTTTAGACTTTTCTTACTATATGTACGTAAGAAATTTCGAAGCAAATCAATTGAATCCTGTCGCACACTACAAATACTACTGCACTTCCATGTGTACACTGGACCCTTAGTACGTCTCCCTAATACTTCATCACTTAACACCTCTTCTGCATCTCTAGACAAAAGTTTCTCTTTTTCCATCACACAACCATCTTTCACCTCATATGCTCGACCACTGGTGTCAACTGCATGCACCAAATCATTTTCCTGAAAGTAACTCTCCTCATTAAAAAATGGCTCAGAACTTGAACTATGCATCCATTCTCCAGAAAATACTTCACAAAAATTAGTCTGATTAATAATTCTTTTCCATCTACTGTTCGATTTCAAAATATCAATTGCCTTATTAAGTATCCTAATTCTATTGATTACTAAAATAAATAATTTTTTCTTAACTTCAAAAGCCTGATCAACAATCTTCTCTACACATTTCTTTTTCTTGTAAAAAGCAGCTGTTTACCTTTCTTTTCATTTTTTAGCAAATTTAAAACTACCCTATTGCGAAACATTCGTCTACGAATGTCCCTAAATTGATTTAACCTTCTATTGCTATCCATACTCTTCTCTCCTGCTTCAATAGAGACATTTTTTGAGGGCCTCTCCTTCCTTTTTAGATTTGCTCTCTGCTTCTGGATCTTCACATTACCGTTAACATTTCTTGTTGATCTACATAAATTGCGAAGAAAAGACTTAATTGTCTTACCAGGAGCTTTTCTGGTGTTTTTTGAAGTACTTGTTGTAGAGGATTCATTTAATTCCTTTGATGATTTTGTTCTTTTACGTATGGTATTTTTTCTACTCCTTTGCCTTGACGGCATTTTTGCTTGCTTTTAAAATGTTGATTTCAATCTGTGGTTCTGAAAAAAATAACACATTAAAGACCACTATTAGCAAACAACAAAGTAATGACAAAAAGCAAACAATATAAATACTAATTTGCAACATATTAAAGTTTATACCACAGCAACTCAGGGCCTTATTTATGAAGGCCTTGCGCCACCAGTGCGTCCCATGTTAAAAGAGACGCACCGGTGCTACAAGGCAATCATAAATAAGGGCCAAATGTAAATACCATTGATTTGCCCCCAAAATCGTTTTTTGAATAACATTTAAGAAACACTGCGCAGAACCTATGTACAACCACTCAATATCACTTCTGAAACCTCACTGTTTCCCAAAATACAAATCCTCTATCTTGCAAATGTTCATAGCAAGCATTATCAAAAAGCAAAAAACAAATCAACAGCAAACAAACTCAGGGCCTTATTTATGAAGGCCTTGCGCCATCAGAGCGTCACTTATTTCCCATGTTTAAAGTGATGCACCGGCAGCACAAGGCAATCATAAATAAGGGCCAAATGAAAATACCATTGATTTGCCCCCAAAATCGTTTTTTGAATAACATTTTAGAAACCCAGCGAAGATTCTATTTACAAGCACTCAATTTCACTACTGAACCCTCACTATTTCACAAAATACAAATCCTCTATCTTGCAAATGTAGATATCAAGCATTATCAAAAAGCAAGACACAAACCAACAACAAAAAAACTCACAGCCTTATTTATGAAGGCCTTGCTCCACCAGAGCGTCACTTTTTTCCCATGTTTAAAGTGATGTACCAGCAGCACAAGGGAATACTGCGAAATAAATATAGAATTTTAGCTAATATGTTCATCTTGATGATGTTGCCTCTCCCTATTATAGTCATTTGAAGTCTCCCCCATCTATCTAAAGATTGTTTAATTTGTGACATATTTTTATCCCAGTTGGTTTCTACTATCTCTCGTGTATGAGATTTGATTGTAATGCCTAAATATGTCACTTCATGAGTGACCCTATAATCATTCAACTGAACAGTATCTGAGCAAAGCACCTGCGTTTTTGCAGCATTTAATTTGTAGCCAGAGCTATTTCCAAAATCAAGAGCTAGGCGTTCAATCTCTGTCATAACCTGTCTTGGATCTACAGTAGTAATAGCGATGTCGTCCGCATATGCGAATACAGAGTGGGGTATAGATGAAACTACAAAAGGTTTAATGTAAGGTGATTGCAGAAGCTTTAATAAAAATGGGTTTATAAATAGAGCAAAAAGAAGTGGGGGACAGGGACACCCCTGGCGAGTACCTCTTGTAATAATTATCTTCTCAGATTTCCTACCTATTGCTATAACTCTCGCGTTAGGTGAGCGACACAGTGTTTTGATTGCATTTAAAAACAACTCGCCAAATCCTATTCTTTGCATTACTTCCCACAAATATGCCCACTCTACGCGATCGAACGCTTTCTCAGCGTCAAGTAATATCAACGCCAAATCTCTTTTCTCAGTTTCTGCAATATCTATCAAGGTGATCACCTTATTAATGCGTGATATGGTCCCTCTATTTGGGATAAACCCATGCTGACTGAGTGACACTAATGGTGTTATTACCGTAGATATTCCATTTGCAAACATCTTTGAATAGATTTTGCTATCACAATTTAGCAGGGATATGGGTCGGTATGAAGATGGTTGTTCCGGAGGTTTCCCTTTTTTAGGAAATATTACAATTGTAGCATCATCCCAGGATTGTGGGGCCCTCCCTAGTTGTGCCTTTCTAAATGTCTCTAACCTAAAAGATTTTAAGGGTTCGAAAAAACATTTATACACTTCCCCTGGAATATAATCGGGACCAGCTGCTTTTCCATTCGGGATATTTTTTACTGCTCTTCCAGTTCTTCCATTGAGAAGGGTTGATCTAATACTTCTTTCTTAGTTTTAGTTAATTTATTGACTATTACCTCTTGTAAAAAATCTTCAGGGGAAAGATTAGGTTGACATGTATATAGTTCAGAATAGAATTGATATAGTATTTCCATTATTTTCTCTGGGTCTTCAGTCATTAGCCCATTTTGGTCTTGCATTTTCTTAATCTGCCGAGCTGAGTCCTTCATTTTTAATTTTAAGGCTAGTGCTCTTCCTATGGACTCTCCGTACTCATGGATATATCTTCTGTACGTTATATATTTCTTAGCTATATCCTCACTCCAGACTCCTGTTATATTAGCACGACATTTGGCGATTAATCCCTCATATTCCTGAATTTTAGTCAAGTTGTCTCTCTTTTCTATTTCTTTTATCAGATTTTCTTCTGCTTTAGACAGCTGATCATACAATTCCCGCATCTTCCCCTGTTGTAAAAGTTGTTTATAAAGTCCAAAGCTCACTGCCTCCCCTCTAAAGCAAGCTTTCCAGGTATCCCATATTACTTCAATATTTGCGGAGCCCATATTACTCTGTAGAAACTCTATTATCCAGTTACCCACATATTCTCTGTATTGTACATCTAAACATAATTTTCTATCAAATGAGAAGCTTCTGTTTTGTCGCTTTTGACCTAATTTGGTAATCTTTATCATTAATGGGGAATGGTCCGAAGTTACCCTAGGGTAAAGTTGAATCTGGATATATGATTGGATGCTGGTTGAAGCAAAGAAGTAGTCCAGCCGGACGTACTTTCTATGTGGTGAAGAATAATAAGTATAGCCAGGTAATGCTAGAAAGTTTTTGCTCCATATATCAACCAACGCGTAATCTTGAGTAAGATTATATAATGCCTTAAATACACAAGGTTTTCGTCCCTTATAATTCTCTGGGCCAGCCTCTAATCCCCCCCCTACCAAATTTATATTTAAGTCACCACATAGCACTAGGGGAGAATCCCAATTAGCCAGCTCAGAATTTAGATATGTAAATACTTCCCCCTCATCCAAGTTAGATCCATATATAGAACATATCGTAATATTTATGTCTCCTATATTTAATGTTGGTATTACCCATCTACCCCATTTGTCAGATAGACTGCGTACAAGTGTGCCTAGATTGGGTCTTATCATAATCATTACCCCTCTTATCAGACTAGTTTGCTTAGATGCAGCCAAAATTACATATCCTAATTCAGTGGCCAACCCTCCTTTCTCCCAGGGAAGGTGGGTCTCCTGCAGGCACAATATATCTGGTTTCAAAAAACGTATTTCAGATGCAATCCTTTTCCTCTATCTTGCAAATGTTCATATCAAGCAATATCAAAAAGCAAAAAACAAACCAACAGCAAACAAACTCAGGGCCTTATTTATGAAGGCCTTGCGCCACCAGAGCGTCACTTTTTTAACATGTTTAAAGTGATGCAACAGCAGCACAAGGCAATCATAAATAAGGGCCAAATGAAAATACCATTGATTTCCCCCAAAATCGTTTTTTGAATAACATTTTAGAAACACAGCGAAGATCCTATGTACAAGCACTCAATTTCACTACTGAACCCTCACTATTTCACAAAATACGAATCCTCTATCTTGCAAATGTTGATATCAAGCATTATCAAAAAGCAAGACACAAACCAACAACAAAAAAACTCAGGGCCTTATTTATGAAGGCCTTGCGCCACCAGTGCGTCCCATGTTAAAAGAGACGCACTGGTGCCACAAGGAAATCATAAATAAGGGCTAAATGTAAATACCATTGATTTTCCCCCAAAATCGTTTTTTGAATAACATTTTAGAAACACAACACAGGACCTATGTAAAAGCATTCAATTTCACTACTGAAACCTCACTGTTTCACAAAATACAAATCCCCTATCTTGCAAATGTTCATAGCAAGCGTTTCCAAAAAACATGCCACAAACCAATAAGAAAGAATCTCAATCTGCTTCCAAATCTGAGGTAATGCAAGTGACATTATGTTAAATGGTTCAAATATATTTATTTAATGAGGCAAACACTATTAATTACTTCTCAAAAATATAAAAGCCATTCTTTTACCCCAAAATCGTTTTTTAAATAACTTTTTACAAACACAGCACAAGTCCTATGTACAAGGAATCAATTTCACTACTGAAACTTCACTATCTGCTTCCAAATATTCTCCATAGAGCAAACAAGTCTCAATGTAAATTAAATAAATCATTACTTACCTTTACAAATGCTTTGGGAGATTGAAAACAGTGTCAGACACACACACAAATGTTTCATTAGCAGAGCAAAAGGTGTGCACTCAATACACTGAAACCAAGACTGGCATAGAAAATCTCTAACTTTACACACATATGCCTTATTTCAACCAATCAAAAGTCTTCCCTTACTATTTTCAAACCAACACTCTTCCCCCTCTCAGACGCATCTTGAATAACTTACCATCTGAATTGAACTGATTGAACCATAACAGAGGTGACAACCACTATCTAACCGGGTACTACACCCTGATTACATGAACTGTAATATTTTGTATACAATTGCCAATATTGCTAATATGGTTAGTTTGATAGATAACGTATACACAATTATTTTTTATGGGTACTATACCCGGTCAACATAATTGTAAATTGCGGTTGTAAAGCCCTGCATGGCAACAATGTAATTTACGCATTTAAATAATGCAACGCGAATTTAGCAGCGATCAGATTTTGATTTAAATAATATGTACAATATAAAACAGTTGATAAATGTAGCAGCAGCGTCCCCAATGCGCACATTTCTTACACTGTATATTGCAATGAACTACTAGTCCCAGAAAGCACCCTAATAGCTAACTGAGATAAATAGTAGACATAGAAACATGCCCACTTACAGTGAACAAAGCCTTTGCTAGGCTGAAACGCGTTGGTGCGAGCATGGAGTAAATAAAGTATTTGGTGATATTACTCTACCTGTGTGCCGTATCTTTGGATTGAATTGGTGAATGGGCCACGATCCGGCCCCTCTGCAGAGCACCCTCAGTTGTGCGCATTGTGGCAAAGAATCATTTTGAAATGATATATTTATATATATATATATATATATATATATATATATATTCAATGAAAAAACCATAGGTTATAGACCATATATAGTTAGGAATTAGCATTTACAAAACCATATTTTACTCACAAAACCATTGAAATTTCATATATAGTTAGTTGCCCTAACTATATATCGCGCACCCGCAATCCACTGCTGATGATGTCACATATTACATCATTCATGACATGCTCAGTGACATCACTGATGACATCACTGATGACATCTCAAATGACATCACTGATGACATCTCAAATGACATCACTGATGACATCACTGATGACAACATCCAGTGACTGTGTGTTTCTGTAAAGTTAAAATATGTCTTACATATTGAAGAATGAGTGGATGTATAAGTGTCTGGATGAAGGATTTAGTAGGTGCATGACTGACTGTATGAGTGAGTGATTAAATGTGTCTCACTGAGGGCATGAGTTAGTGACTAAACTGTCTTAATTTGTACATCATTATGTCTGTTGTTCTGTAAACTGCTGCATGTGTTGATCAGGAGCTATTTGAGTAACTATATGGGTTATTGATTGGTTGCCCAAGTATTTGTATGGGAGACTGGATGTGTGTGTGGGTGGCTGGGAGGTGTATGACTCTGTGCATAGATGTGTGAGCAGTTGATTCACTAGATGTATGGGTTCAAAAGTGCATGTGGAAACAGCTGTATGGGCGGTTGACTGTGTGCATGAGTGTATTGGTGAGTGAATGGATATCTCAGTGCTACATGTCAAAGTAAGTACATATGTAAAACACAGTACATGTGAGAGTTGACATATATAAATAACTGTGCATAATGTATATATCATTGTGAGCTTGTATCAGGGATTGTATAAGAGAGTAAATATGTGTTAGTATATGTTTGAATAAGTAAGGTGTGTATAACTGTATAGTTGAGGAAATGGAGGTGTGATTGATTCTTTGCATGATTGACTAGGTGTGTGAGTAACTCCATGGATGAGTGACAGTCTGTGAGTGTCTGTTTACACTGAGTGTATCTAAGGTTATATTACAGTCTGAAGAGGTTCATTGTATTATCACATGAATGATGTCATCAGTGATGTGATCAGTAATGTCAAATGAGATGTCATCAGTGATGTCATCAGTGATGTCATTTGAGATGTCATCAGTGATGTCATTTGAGATGTCATCAGTGATGTCATCAGTGATGTCACTGAGCATGTCATGAATGATGTAATATGTGACATCATCAGCAGTTGATTGCGGGTGCGCGATATATAGTTAGGGCAACTAACTATATATGAAATTTCAATGGTTTTGTGTGAGTAAAATATGGTTTTGTAAATGCTAATTCCTAACTATATATGGTCTATAACCTATGGTTTTTTCATTGAATTTCAATGGTTTTTTAAAAGCTAATATCTGTAGCTGTAAAATGTCTTTTTCTTTATATCCCAAATTATATTTTATATGCTTATGATTATTTTTAAAAAAAATATTTTTGGGGTTCGCTCCTGGTTCGCGAACCGGGAAGCTTTCCGTTAGCTCAAATTGATGCCGCGACCCGGTCCGCTAACCGGTAAACGTTCCGTTCACGCAACTACCGCATCAGAAATCAACATCGTGACGCGTCGCGGAAACGCGACATATCACGTTGTCGCGTAATGCGTCTTATGACGCGCCGCGTTAGCGCTCCTGGAAGTGCTCCGGAACGCGAACCGGAAGCGATTCGAGGCGCGGTGCGCTCCACATAACGTAAGCGGAACAGGTCATGTGACTTGTTTATTAAAGTTTTCATTGGTTCATTTCACTTTTGGTTTCCTAATGATGTAAGACTAGGTCATGTGACCTAAAAATAACACTTTTCATTGGTTTAGAACCATTTTTTTTCCCAAATGATGAAAGCCCCCACCTTTTTTCTCACTCTGACTTTCAACTTTGAGAAAGGAAGACCTGATCATTTGCTCTAATTAAAAAATGGCTTCAATGGTAGCTTCAGCTTCTGCACCCCCACCACCACCATCTCCTCATAGGAACAGAGGACCACCTGCACAGTTTATTGGAAACACAGAGGAGGAAGAGGAACAAGAAGACGGAGAGGAAGAAGAGGGACCACGATTTGTCCAAGAGTTACCCCGGGTATCTCATCGCAAAGAAAGCTTTATCTGGCAATTTTTCTCCATTCCACCAGGAGAGAAAAAAGTCAATGCACGCCATGCTACGTGCCTTATCTGCCAAGATAAGTTATCCAGGGGAACTAATAAAAAATACAGCTTTGTAAATTACACGATGCACCGACATATGCAGAGGTGGCATCCAATCAACTATAGTCGTGCAGAGATGCGTGAACTACAACAGAACCCCCCCAACTTCGGTGGCCAGAACATCTAATGATATCTCTCTCTCAGTGGCAGAGGCAAACGAAACAGTGCCAAATATACAAAAAAATGTTGTCCATCTAAAGCGGACATGCTTATATTGTGGCACCTTAATTTCATGCGCAAACATGAGTGTGAAATTAATTAATCTGGCTTTCGAGAAGCACCAATGCTCCAAACGCAAGAAGTTTTAATTTTTTTTTTTTGCTCCTGTTGAGCCCTTTTCAATGCCTCTTTCTGTTCTTTCCCTTTGGAAAAAAACAAAAAAAACAAAAAAGTGTTCAAAAAATACAAAAAAAACAAATAATGTTCAAAAAATACAAAAAAAATATAAAACAAAAAAAAAAAAAAGTTCTTTTCAGAACTACCTCCCCTTTTTACAAAAATTGCTAGAAAGTGTAACACTCTGGCAAGCTGTTTTTTTTTAGTTCGTTTTCCGGTTCGCGAACCGGGAGCTAACCCCTTTTTAAAAAAAAAAAAAAAAAAAAAGGAGTAAGTACAAGAGAAGAAAACAGAGAGTGATGTAAAAAGAAAGACAGCTATAGGGACTAAACCAGAAATGGTGTTTAATAGATTTATTTACCTAAGAAAAGAAGGAAGAGGATATAATTGTGGAAAACAAAATACATAAGGAAGTGAAAGAATCAAGCATTGAAAATGCAATAGGTTTCACAATAGAAGAGTTTGTTCGTTTGGTTTTGCAAATGGATGAGTGGCGTTGTGTGGATGAGAGGCATTGCGTGGATAATTGGCTTTGTGTGGATTATTGGTGTTGCGTGGATGAGTGGTATTGCGTGGATTAGTGGCATTGCGTGGATGAATTGCGTGTGTGAATGGCGTAGTGTGTGTGAGTGACGTTGTGTGTGTGAGTGTCGTTGTGTGTGTGAGTGGCGTTGCGTGTGTGAATGGCGTTGCGTGTGTGAATGGCGTTGCGTGTGTGAGTGACGTTACTGTGAGGGGGGGGAGAGGAGAAATGCACACGGCAGACAGGAGAGGGGACGAAGCGAGGACAGTAGAGTGAGAAGGTAAAGCAGCCGGGGCGTTTATAGTGAAGCTAAACTTCACTTCAAAGGTGTGGGAGGAGTACGCCTGAGGAAACAGACGGCGATTTGGTAATGTGCACACGCATTTTAGGTCAATGCACTTGTGTATTGAACCAAAACCCACGGGCACAGCTCCAAATTTGCACATTTAAATAATCTTTGTTTAAAGCTCTATAGTCTGAAGCCCTAAAGTAGGTGAATGTGATTGAAATGTAACGAAAAGAGTAGAAAACATTTACCTTATAATTCTTGTTAACTTTTTCAATTCTTTTTTCATACTTTCAATCTGTGAAAGAGAGAACAAACATTTCAAAAATATTAAAACATGTATTTAAAAATTAAAAAAGACAAGGGAAAAGGTTCAAGAACAAACAGTTTTTCAACAACTTTCACATTTACAGAAGCCTCTGCTTCTCTACGTCCCCTACACAATCCTAATGATATATATATTAAACAAACAGTATCTTGATGCTGATGAAGTGAGGCCTATTTTGGAACATGGTGCATCTTTTGCACTGCTGATGTCTCACAATAGTGATACAATAGCAGTGCAAAAGAGATGTAAAGCCATCATAAAATTGTGTCTAACATTTTAAATGATTGTTTCAGGATGCAAATAAGATGTGTCCTTTCAAGAGGTTTGTTTGAGGTGAGGCCTATTCAGTTTAAAAAAAAAACAGTACCCAGAAGTGCAGCACTGTAAGCATTAACTTTGACACTTACAGAAGCCTCAGTTTCTCCATATCTACCTCACATTTCTAAATGTATATCATAAGTACAAAAAGTAGAACATTAATTATACATGTTAAATGGTTTATTTTTGCTGTTCTCAGAATGTATCAAATTTCACTTAAATCAGTGACTTGAAGGTATTCATCATGTAACAGCGGGGAAAAAAAAACACAATCAAAATGATTGTGTTTAAAAAACCCATACAATATAAGAAATCTGAATTCAAAACTCATAAAAATTAACTTACTTTCCATGACGTCGAAGGATGTCCTATGAATACCTTACACTCCTTTGTGCTATTAATATTTTCAGCCCGCCACTTTCTGAAAGAAAACCCCCATCGTTTTGAAAAATATGTTACATACAATAAAAGACTTCTCACATTCTACCACATGTTTCCACATGGCCAAATCATGTTGGAGCGATTTACAACTCTTGTAATTCTTGTAATCAAATCCCGTCATTTTCTATTTTCGCAACTTTCAGAAAGAAAACATTTAAGATTACTTTCACAATCCTGGACTACTAATATCTTACCCTTCTTGCTCACTCATGTTCTACTTTTCCTATGACACTGATACTGCTTACTATGAAGCAGACTTACTTGCATCAGGTTTATATAGTTGGATTTTTAAAATGACATTATAATTAAAAGTTTTGGACCAATAATCTAGACAGCATTGCAGACTTACATTCCCTCTACTTCATGAACCTTTTGCAATTCCTCAGAGCAAATCCCGAGATTCTTTCCTTAAAATTTTGGTTTTAAAAACACCAGGTAAGAATTTTTAAGGTCAAACGGCAATTTTTTTTTTTAAGTTACAACAGAACCGTTGCAAAATGACCAGCCATTTCTAGACTTTAAATAAGCTGTGTAATGTCCTGATGTTGTTGAAGGACCATCGTGATAGATAATTGCTGCAGTTACAAAAGTCCTTCCTGATATTGACAACTGCGAAGCAACAAATTTTTTTATTAAAGTTGTCAATTTTGATCCATCAGGCCTACATCGTTGGATCATTAAAATGACATACTGGCCATATCTTCGTATAAATAATGTTGACATCATTTCAGATTTACATTGGCTACACTCCATGTTGTGATCAGCTGCTTTTACTAGCTTATTAAAGGAGACTGATTTACTGTCTGGCAAAGTTAAATATATAAATCTTTCTGAGTCTACACTAGTAGTACTTGATACCATACAGTTCTCGCAGTCATGCTGCCATTGATAAGAAAGCCCAAACAGGTGATCTACATCTACACCCTCATCTTGCAATACATCAAGCATATACATTAAAAACTCCTGACAATCCTGCTGAATATTTTCAGAGAAGTCTGTTTGACCTGAACATTCGTCTAATACATAACGAACTTCAGACACACTTTCTACTCTCGTTCTATCAGCACTACATTTCTCTAACACAGAATTCAACAAACAGCATAAACTTTGTTCCGAATTGTTCACAATCTGTTCTTTTAAAGTCTCTAGTGAAAAGAGAACATTAACCACTACATTAGCATAGCAGTTGACACCAGAACTGTTTTCAAATTGAAAACCGACAACATCATCAACAGAATCCATTTTCTTTCTGCTTACAATTTTCGGTTCATCGACTTTTGGGCTTTTTGCTACAACCTCCCTACTATTACTGATATTTCTTCGTTTCCGGCCTACCACACGTTTCTCAAACAAAGGATATTGAGGCAAATGTGGCGCATACTCTCTTCTTAACCTATTGTATTCCTTAACACAATCTAGATCCGCACAAATGTTTGTGACATCACAGTCAATCAAGTACAATCCCGATAAAGATCTAACTCGTGACAAAGCCACATATGCCATACCTTCCTTGAACACAGAACTTCCAATATTCATCAATGCACTATCTACACTTAAACCTTGCGATTTATGGATTGTCACCGCATATGCCAAGCAAACAGGAAACTGTTTACGGCGAACATATAAGTCTTTAACAAGCAAAAACCTAGCAGAACAACGGCCAATTAGCTGTACTTACTCAATGCCATCAAATTTAATTTTTAAAAATTCAATACCATCTCTACTTCTGTATTTCTCAAAATCAACAACATTACCCATTGATCCATTTACCAGACCTCTTTCAACATGTAAATTCCTTCTCAAAATGATTCGGCAATTTAAACACACATTCAAAGTCTTTTCAAAACCCGCAGTTTTAGATATAGTCTTCTCTAATGAATCTAATTTTGATTTCAAATTCTCAGACAAAATAATTGTTGATCCCATATGCTCTATTCTGTCAATAGCTTCAAGTTTCACAATCTCTTGCTTTTCTAAATTCAACATTTTGTTGTTGAAGATGGCACATTCTGCAAGAGTTGGCATCAAACATATTCCGGATTTCTTCTCAGTAATTTTCTGAAAAATATTCTCAGGCACAACGTCTTGTTCTGGATATAAATTTGACAGTAATCGTGCATTTAAAGCTTCTTTCCCATGCTCGGTCACTTTTCCAATTCTAATATCTTGTAGAATATTCTTGTAATCTTCATCCTTTGCCTGACGCATATTTTCATGCAGTTCAGCATAATTGAAGTTTAACCATATATTGACGTTGCCAATGCTCCCAAGGCACTTCCTGGTATCTTCATGCGTGAGTATTTTGAACACAGGTTGTCCTTTTACTGGTGTCAGCTGCAGAAGATCTCCGAAAACAATGATGTGTTTGCCACCAAATAACACATCATACTCAGTTTTAAGAACTTCTTGCATTCTCAAATGCACAAAGGCAAGCATGACATTGGAAACCATGCTTACTTCATCAATGATAATTAGTTTCATTTTCCTCAAGACTCTTGAAACTTCACAACAAGCATCCCCAGATAACTTGTGGTATTGTAATTTGTTGTCATGCTCCACTGGCAGCATCAGTAGACGATGCAAAGTAATACCTTTAATGTTATGTGCTGCCAGTCCAGTAGGAGCAGTAACAACACAAGACAGCGATGACTCAGTCCTTTCCTGCAAATAACAAGAAATTGCTTTAATAAGAAAACTTTTTCCAGTTCCCGCTTCTCCACTCACGTACAGTCGGACAGGCTTCAACAACGTACATGAGCACTCTTTCTTCTCATGACTTAATCCATGATCAATTTGCTTGGTAACTTCGCCATATATTTTCCTCTGCTCAACGTTGAGTTGTTTTTCCAAGTCTTCTAAGTTAACTGCATCCTCCTGAGCATGTGCCATGGCTCTTTCCACTTCATTCATAGCAGTGGCAGCTTCATTTTCGATAATAGGTCCTCCTAGTGGATCCTGACTCAATGAAACAGAACTCTGACTGTCCTGAGAACTGTCTCTGGCAATCTCGGCTGCAATCGTTGCTTCCTGCTCAATTTCCAAAGTCAACATTTCTTGATATTTGGGAAAAGCAGGACATTCTATGGTCTCCTTAGCGGCAGTGAAAGAGTCTTCGTAACAGAGGAAATCTCCAAGCAGTTCCTCTTCTGCACGCCAAGGCTTGAAAAGTTGCAAAAGTGCTAAATAGAAAAACTCCTTTTTTTCTGGAGATTCGCCACTCAATTTTCGATGGTTTACTAATTGGCATTTTCTTTGCTTGACCAGACATCCCTCACTTCCAATTACAGCATACACTCCTTTTTCAATATCTTCTTTGATGTTCCTCTTGAATATGTAATTTTGTAGAACCTCATATAGACAAACATTCTCAAGGTGACTGCTTCGATTTGGATATGTATCCAACATGTTGGTCTTCAAAATGTCGGTACTGTTTGGCTCCTTTTCCGCCAAATACTCAATTTCCCGGACAGGTTTTAGAACTCGATTTCGCGTTGCAGCAAGACCAAGACTCGCCCAAACGATACTCCTGGATTTGGCATAGAGACTTGCTGAAGACAACCGGTCAGAACATTCGTAAGCTCCGATTTCTCGATGCGACAACATCTTCAAACTGAAACTGTACAACTTCTTGCTGAGGCTTTTTTCATGGGAAATATCCTCCCACATATCCTTCAATTCTGTCTTTTCTTTTTTGGTGATGTAAGATGTCACATACCGAGCCACAGCCATACAGTTGTCAGCCACAAACTGTATATCCATGTTAGCATTCCACATGGACAAAATCACTGGGTTGTAGTCGTTGATGTACTTGGACTCTTCGTTCCTTTTCAAATTGTATGTATTTTTGGGTGATTTCCTCGTCACATTATGTCGCAGAGAAGACATCAAACTGTTCACTCTTCCTTTAGAAATCACCGGTCGTGGAAAGTTGAAACGACATTTGGTGTAGAACTTGTCCTTGTTTCTGAATTTACGACGACAGTACTTTCCACAACGATGGCTTTGGAAACGTAGAACTTGTTCTCTTAGGCTTTTCTTCTCCGTTGCGTTTGGAACAGCACACGTAGAATACTGTTCTATGAAATTCATCACTAAGTCATCCGGATCTGTTCCAAATTTAGGTGCATCCTTGATCCACAGCAACATATGTATATGAGGAGCACCTCTTGCTTGGTACTCCTTTCTCCAGAAGAAATCCAACACCTCTCCAAGAGGTGGGTTCTTCTTATTTGTGATGAAAGACATCATAGCTTCAAATCTATGATTGAAGTACCTGCATACATTCACTGGATCCAAAGAACACAGTTCTCCAGGTGTCTTGAATTCAATGTTTTCAATGTTTCCATTTGCCTCTCGTAGAAATTCAAGTAAGTCTTCCCAGCCATACTCGGCACAGCTCCGAGTGAGGAACCATGTTGGAGTTCCTAAGTTCCTCAGCATACATTTTAAATCACCATGACGACGGTACCAGTACTCATTAGTACCACGCTGACACGCCATGAGATTAATTAGGTGAGAATCCAAAATACTGTCTTGGACATTGACTTTATGCATAAAGTCACTTGCCGAGATGTTTCGCATCTGTATACCACTTTTTAAGATGTGGTTCACTGCATATGACAGTCCAGACAGATCGCTTTCAAACAGGAGATGAAACAAATAGGGAATGCATTGACGAAACCTAGGATCTTCTGCATACAATCGTAAAGTCCGGTATTCAGACGCAGGAATTTGATGAGGTTGCTCATCATATCTTCCTCCTTGACCTGTTGGAAATAGCTGTGGGAAACACCGAGCTTCCAAACTTTCCTCCCAAACACTAATGGGACTCCCTTTGGCTTGTTTCATTTGAAACAACTCAATAGCATTCCCCATGACTTCCTTGGAATGCAAAGGATGAACACTATAATGTTCATATATTTCTTCACTTTTAGAGGCCTCTACTTTCTCAATTTGGCCAGCACACAAATCCCTATCCTCTTCATCACTTACTTCCTCTTCTGCAACATATACATTCTTATAGTACTTATTATTTTTCTTCAAATACAATGTTGCCTTTTTGACTTTCCTAACATCCACTAAATCTTGCCATATTTTCTTATTCTTTGTCGGAACCCCATTAACCAAGATAACCAGAGGTTCCTCTTCCACTTTTTCTACTCCAATTGTGTTAATGTTTTTGTTCAAATCTAGAGGCAAATAAACAACTCTTCCCTTTAATCCTCTCTGTAAATCTGATGGAGGCAACTTCCCTGTCTTTGGCTCCATTCTTACAATAGCCTGAAAGGGATGGATACTTTGAATCAAAATAGATTCATAAGTATTTAAATCCTTCAATTCAGAAGGAATCTCAACCAATTCCAGATTATTATGAACCGCCCTAACAGGCATCTGGTTTTGGTTTAATTTGTTACAACAATAACTACACACACGTTGATCCGATCCCAAATCAAAACAATTTTCTACCATCAAGTATGTGGCAAAATCCTTCCATTCACTATTATTTTCCCTTTCACTTTTTGCATATAAATCCACTAACCTAACCTGATTCTTGTAATAAGTGCGTCGACAACACACACAAGTGAAATTAGGCCTCTCACTTGATTTAATCTGAAACGTGGCAATTTCCTTCTGAAAATTATCTGTACTGGAAACCTGTACATTATCTTCAACATTACTCTCTACTTCTGGGTCAATTTGAACATTTTCATCTTTACTTCCAAAGTAACAAAACTCAATTTCTTCACAAATATTCTTGACATCTATTTCAGAACCATGCAAAAGAGCAGCACATAATTGTTTAAGCATAATTGCTGGACTCTTAGCATGATACAACATTCTCACTAATTTCCTCACTTTATTATGATGCACTGCTAGCATCCTGAAATGATGAAAAACACTCTGGCATACTCTCCTGGAAAGACAAGCCAGTGAATGAACACGCAAACCTGTCATTTGTCTCACTCTGCAAGGATCTAATTCTTGCAACAACTTCATTTTCTGCTTCAAACTTTTCTTATTAAATGTCCGTACAAAATCACAAAGCAAATTGATGGAATCCTGTCGCACACTGCAAATAGAACTACACTTCCAAATGTACACAGGACCTTTAGGACGTCTTTCTAAAACCTCATTACCTAACACCTCTTCTATCTCTGTTGTCACAAGTTTTTCTTTTTCAACTGGACAACCATCCTTCACTTCATAAGCTCGACCACTGGTGTCAACTGCAAACACCAAATCATTATCCTGAAAATAACTCTCCTCATTAAAAAATGCCTCACAACTTGAACTATGCATCCATTCTCAGGAAAAAACTTCACAAAAGTTACTATGATTAACTACTCTCTTCCATCTACTATTTGATTTCAAATCAGAAATTACCTTGTTTAGTGTCCTAATTCTATTGATTACCAAAATAAACAACTTTCGCTTAATTTCGAAAGCATGATCAATCATTTTCTCTACATTTTTCTTTTTCTTATAAAATGCCACTTTCTGTTGGCCTTTCTTAATATTTTTTAATAAATTAACTATTATCCTGTTGCGGAACATTCGTTTTCGAATGTCCCTAAACTGTTGTTTCCTTCTACTATCATGCACAGAGTTATCTCTTGCTCTAGCAGTAACATTTTTCATTGGTCTTTCCTTTCCATTTAAATTGCTTCTCTTTTTCTGGACTGAAACATTTTTTGTTGAAATACTTTTTTTACTACAAATATTTCTTATGAATGATTTCGTGCTCTTACCCGGAGCTTTCTTGGTGATTTCACAAGTTTTTTTGGGAGAGGACTGCTGCAATAATAGATGATCCTGCTGTCTTTGACGTTTTCTAGCCTTTCTAATTCGATTCTTAGTTGGCATTTTTCAAATTTTGAAATGATCTGCAGTTGAATCTGTGGAAAAATATAATAAAAAATGTTATTAACCACTATTACCAAAGAGTAAATGAATAACAGTCATCAAAAACTTAACACCCTACTTATTATTTAACATAGCAAATCTTTTGCACCACCACTGCGTCACAAAAGTGACGCACAGTGGTACAAAACAGGCATACACCTATCATAAATCTCTCCCTAACATTTTAAATGATTGATTCAGGATGACAATAAGGTGTGGCCTATCTAGAGGTTTGTTTGGGCCCAGATCTTTGGACTGGGGTGAATGTGTGACATTGATCCACATTCGGTCCATCACCTGTTTTGTTTGTTTGAGGTGAGGCCAACACACGGTTGCAGATGAGATTTTCGCTTGTTGAAGAAAACAGAGGAAATAATACATGTGAAGGCCTACCAATGAAGTAAGTCATGGCCACTTCACTCTTGAACAAAGGGCAGACCTCTTTTGAATCTGTGGTCAGACCTAAACTTCATCTGCACAATGTCATTCATAAACTTAGGAAACACTAGTGATGTAATTGAAAAATGTGGAGTTTCTTTTCCTCATTTCAGAATTACATCACCTGCGTTTCCTCATTGACTTAAAATGTCCTTAATACACATAAAAGCGTTTTTTTGAATGCCCTTGCACCATTTTTGGGACATTTTTAACATGGCTATGTAACTCCCATAATCAAAATCTAAATTTACCAAGCACAGGTGGGAGCGTATTTACAAGAAACTAGCCCCATGAAGAAAGCTCTTCAATTAAAATGGGAACAATAACATCAGAGACACTCAAATGCCTTATAAATATGGCCCAAACAACCTATGAAGCTCTAGCAGTACATAACCAGAAAAGTAATTGATTTAAAAAAAATCGTTTTTAAACACAACATATAAATCAATTGTATACCTACATTCAAGAGGAAATGACTAAAAATGTCCTTGAGACACATGAAAGCGTTTTTTTGAATGCCCTTGCACCATTTTTGGGACATTTTTAACATGGCTATGTAACTCCCATAATCAAAATCAAAATTTGCCAAGCACAGGTGGGAGTGTATTTACAAGAAAGTTGCCCCATGGAGAAAGCTCTTCAATTAAAATGAGAAAAATAACATCATAGACACTCAAATGCCTTATAAATATGCTCCAAACAACCTATGAAGCTCTAGCAGAACATAACCAGAAATGTAATTGATTTCAAAAAACGTTTATGAACACAACATATAAATCAATTGTATACCTACATTCAGTTGGAAATGACTGAAAATGTCCTTAAGACACATGAAAGCGTTTTTTTGAATGCCCTTGCACCATTTTTGGGACATTTTTAACATGGCTATGTAACTCCCATAATCAAAATCTAAATTTACCAAGCACAGGTGGGAGCGTATTTACAAGAAACTAGCCCCATGAAGAAAGCTCTTCAATTAAAATGGGAACAATAACATCAGAGACACTCAAATGCCTTATAAATATGGCCCAAACAACCTATGAAGCTCTAGCAGAACATATCCAGTAATGTAATTGTTTTCAAAAATCGTTTTTAAACACAACATATCTGTTTCAGCTTACATGAGAGACCATGGAATGGGCTCCATGTACAACAATAACTTGTGTTACTGCATGCCAGATTTCTACACAGAATATACAATTACAATTTCTCAAAGAAACAAAATCTATTTGTATATCACTTGAGACAAAGCCACATTTTAAAAACACAGCTTTCTTCATCTTTTTCTCCTTCAATTATACTATTCTCTATCTAAATTAAATAAATCTTTTCTCACCTTAGCAAATACTTTTTGAGTTTCAAAACAGTCTCAAAAATACACCAAATTGTCTTCAGCAGAACAAAGAGGATGCACTCCAGAGGCTGCAGCTATAGAAAGCACAGAAATGCTGATATTCATTACACATATCTCTCATATTAGCCAATCATAACTCTTCCCTCACTTTTTTCAAATCAAAACCCTTCCCCCCTCTGCCCTCTCTGCCTTTTTTGCTTAGCAACCACTCCTGAAAGACCTCTCATGTTTGCAAGTTCACACAATAATGTTTCAATTGAACTCTGAACTCTCAGTGCACCTGCGTATCCAGGGCAATCTTTCATTAAATGTTTTTTCCTTGACCATTCAAATGACATCTTTCAAAGAACACATCCATGCACCCTAACTTTCTGTTTTCAGAAATGGAAATGCACCAATCACTGCTAATGAATCATTAGCACTGGAAATCCACAGTTTTTTTTCTTTACAAACTCCTACTGTTTCAACTGCCCTTTCATTACCACACTTCATCTGACTGCAGCACAACCTTCTCCCACCATGTTTAATGTCTGGATTGTTGGACATAGTTACATCCACTGGGCTCAAAGGTATGCTGAGAACAGAAATTTACCTAACCTCAATTTACAAGATGTGGAAATTAAGTGGTTGGGCCAAAGAGGATTAAAATGTCACCAATTGATACCATTGGTGAAAACCTTTATGCATTTGCCAAAACCTGACCTGTTAATTGTGCACTGTGGAGGTAATGATTTGGGCACTTTGACTGGGGTAGGTCTGGAAATGCTTTTAAAGGACACCTTTGAGCAATTAATGGCACTTTTTCCTCAAACTGCCTTGGTATATTCCAATATATGCCAAAGACAGAAATGGAGGTGGTCCAACCAATTTTGTCCACAAATTGAGAAGTCGAGGAAGCATGTAAACAAATCTGTTTCAGCTTACATGAGAGACCATGGAATGGGCTCCATGTACAACAATAACTTGCGTTACTACATGCAAGATATCTACAGAGGAGATGGAGTTCACTTCTCAGATAAGGGCAACAGAATTTTCATTTTGAATTTAAGACTGTGCATTGGTACCTACTTATAAGTACCTAAATGTACCATAAACCCAAAAGCTCTTCTCAGAGCTACCTTACATCTGATCACTCACATTTATTATTTTTCTCTAACTTTTTTCTCTAATTTTCAACAAACTACGCTCCCCGGAGCGCTACCCGGTACGCGAACTGGAAGCTAACTGCGCAAAATTTAAAAAAAAAATGTTTTTTCCCCGCACATATGGTCCTCCTCAGCCACCCTCAGAAAACCTAGGGGGTCAAGATACATCTACCGTGCCCCCTTCTACCTATTCTGAACATTATTTGCCCTCCATCTTGTATCTTTATTCGACCGAAACACAAAATGGTGGACTCCCGTAACGCTGCTGGTTCGCGGACCGGGACGCATACCGGGAAGCGGTCCAATAAAAAAGGTGGGAAAGTAATTCACAGAAAAACGACTGGAAACATTCTCACCAAATATACATTAGCTCATACTACATAACAATCCCTTTCATTTTCACAAATTTGATTGAAATTCCATTTAGCCATTAAGCCTGTAGACCTCTCTAAATACCGTGAGGTAAATTACTTCACAAAACACATCTAATGTGTTGGAATTGACAACCAATGAAAATGTTACTTTCATTTTCTACTTTTATTACCTGACATTTGATTGGTTATATACCTGAATATATATAAAGGAAAAGAAGGAAACACAGCCATTTTGACTGCTACTTCTTGTTGTACATTACAATTGAATTATCACTAAACTCTTCAACTTGTTTGTAAAGGTAAGTTGATATTTTTAAAACTGAAGTATATTGTGCACTATAAGTTAATATGGTAAACTTTTTCTGATAGTTATATACTATCCCTCTGTAGTAGTTATAGATTTAGATAGACTTCTCTGTTATAATTATGGATGGAGTTAGGCTTCTCTTGGTTAAATCACAGACACTTTTTTATATTCCTACTTCCACTCTGATACTATACACTGCCAAAAGATAAATTCACTGATAAAAACTGCCTATCTAAAATTAATCCCAACAGTGCCCTATCTCTACTAATATATATTTTTTTTATCCAAATTTCAGGCAAAATGGAAGGCGAACAAAAAATTGAATTTAAAATTGTCCTGCAAGAGAGCAGCCAAGAAATCATTTATCAAAATGAAAATGAATTTATGGATGAAAGTAGGGACCAGGAACTACTGCAATGTGTGGAAGCAGTAGATAACCTCCTTAAAAATGAGGACATTTTATACCCTCAAAGACTACAAAGTATATTCAATGAGAATTATGAAATTTCTGACACTGAAATGTTAGAAAGTTTAATAAATTATAAAACACAATCACAATAAAAAAAATGCTTAAAAAATAAAGAAAATAAAAAATAATCAACAAAAACAACAAACAATTAACATACAGTATTTGAAAAGTCTATCATTCTTTTTTCCTTATAGTACGCTGCCCAGAACGCTTTCCGGTTCGCGGACTGGGCGCGCCCCACGCAAAAACTAATTTTTTTTTTTTTTTTTGCCCTGCTGGGCCCTTTTAAAACCTCCACATAAAACCTAGGGGGTCAACGAGGATCTACGATGCCCCATTATGGTAATTTCCCCCTTTGTTTTGGCCTCCTCTTGTCTCTCGATTCTACCGAGAGACAAGATGGCGGCCGCTCCAGACTGTTTAGAATGTTGACAGACACCGGAGAGCCAATCAGCTTCGCATCGCAAAGCTCCGTTACGCGAAAAGTACGCGAACCGGAGCGCTACCCGGAGCGCTGTTACAGATATATATCTTTTTTTGAACGTTAATTTCTCAAAATCCACTAAAGCACATATATTGAGACCTAGCAAAGGCACATCGGGCTAACAGTCCCTACAATGTTGCCAAGTTTCGTGCAAATCCATTCAGCCGTTCGGGCTAAAAGTGAGGCCAACCGCCCTATGGAAAACTCAATGTTAAAAACGCGTTTTGGGACCCCCCCTTTTTTCTCGGCCCCCCCTTGACGAAACCCCCCCAAATTTTCAGGGGCTGCTCAGAAACAAAATGTGCCATTTTCCTGAAAATTTCAGCCGATTCCGTCCACAAACGCCAAAGTTATTAGACATAGAATTTTCAAAAATCCCATAGGGAAAAAATCCTAACTATATATACCTACTGGCGACCGCCAGTAGGTATATATAAACTAATAACTTGGGCGTTATGTGGACGGAATTGGCTGAAATTTTCAGGAAAATGGCACATTTTGTTTCTGAAACAGTTGAGGAAGTGAAGAGGTATTGACAGAATCACCCTCCGATCAGATATATATAAACAAAGAGATTCTATCAAAGTGTAATGATTTTTATTATTTTTATTGTTTTCTGTGGGTGATAAAAACTAATAAATGAGCTCTCAGGGTGGTAAAGATGAGAGCACAGTGTGCTTTTTAAAATACCCCTCACACACTGTAGGAGAGTAGGGTCTGCTATCCTATGGTCACCCCAAATTTTTGCTTTTTGCTTCACTGGTTTCTGACTTAATGTGGCTGTGGGCCTGCTAATCAGACCCACAGCCTGCTGTTCTCTCTCTAAATTACTGCCAATGCACTCTAGGTGCATTACGAATTGGAACTGGTTCACCTTATGAGCCCCTGTACTAGTGCACCCTAGGTGCCCAGGGCATAGGTGTATCCAAGGCCTACCAGGGGCTGCAGCACGTATTGTGCCACCCCTGGTCTGGCCTCCATATTTGACACAACTGGCTGATCACTCAGCTGGGGTAAGTCGGTGTAATCACCTCTTACTTAGGTACAGTATGTCTGTGCCTAACCCTAAACTGGACACATATGTTCCTATCAGCCACTCCTATGGAAGGCCTCATCAATCCTGGAGGCAGAGTGCTTGGAAATATGTGAGATGGTGCTCTGGCATGAGCTGAGCCTGTCTGCAGCTGTCGGGAACCACTCCCTAAGCTGTTCCGGGATATTGCCATACCATATACTCTTAAGTGCATTATAATCCTCGCGGTTAAATGCTATCTTTGGTTTGGCTTTATCAAAACATGTCGAGTAAGGTGTCATACGAATTGGAATACTATCCCCTCGCCAATTCTGGCGACGGGGATAGCATTCCACCCTTCTAGAGGGACACGACATGTGTGTAGCCTTAACCCCGGTTAAAGTTAAACAGAGCCTCAGCTTCACAAAATGGACGCTGCCACCACAGACACAAGTCTGGCCTCCTGCTGCTGACCGAAACTCGGCAGATGGTGGCCTGGACAAAGGGTTTCCTGCCTTGGGAGGTGCGAGCACCACCCCAGACAGGATTTTGTGTATTGGGTAGGACAGGGCTGAATAGAATCAGACATGCCCGGGGCACACAAGGTGTCCCCGTGCATAGGCCAGCCCAAACCGGTTCTGGGGCCTTCCAGCCCCAGTCCTGGCGCGGAGCTGGACAAAGGAAAGGGGGTGTAACCGCCCCCCTTCCTGGTTCCTCCCAGAGGAGGGACCTAGTAGGTGATCCACCCCCCTAGATTGGAATAAGAGGGGGAGCAGTGCCATTGCACAGCAGATCATCCCGAAATCAACTTTAAACAAGAAGAAGACTGGACTTCGACATTCTGCTGCACAGAAGACTGAAGAGAATCTCCCTTGTGGCCAAGGAGTGACCACCCTGTGAACACAGGTACCAACCAGCAACTCGACGTCTGCTTTGCCGCCGCCTCCCGCCGGAGCCCGAGCCCAGAGCCCGACAAGAACCAGACTCCCAGACCTCTCAGAGCCCGATCCACAGTCCCTGCGAAGAAGGGACCCGTGGAGGCACCGAGTGACGTGGGACCGGACCTCTTGAAAGACACCCGAAAAGCTGACTGCGCAGCTTCTGAGGCATCCTCGACGTTGTGCTTTGGGGATTGAGAACCCCCACCACCGAGCAGCCCTTGCACCGAAGATCAGCCCTCCAGCATCTCCACGATCTGCGTGGGGCCCTTTTGCATTGTGCCACTCGACGCGCCATCCCGGCCACTAGCCACGTGGTCAGCGGCCATCTTGGCGACGAACCCGAAGATTTAAACAGCAGGTCTGGTTGCTCCAGACCTACCCAAGCTCCTGTGAAAAGGAGCACCCGCTCTGACCTTGCTGGTCCGAGTGAACAGCATCTTTCAACTTCTGCGTGGCTTGCATTTGCCAAGGCCTGTTTGCTCCGATCAGGTCGCCGACACCGCCAACAGCGAGAAGCCTACGTGGGACAGCTCGTGACCGACTCCTGGACGTCCTCGACCCCGGGTATCCACGTGGCTGCAGAAAGAAGCTACCCGACAACGCCTGTTTGCACCCGACATCGCCTGGTTCCAATCTGGTTCCACGGTAGTCACTGGCTAGTGACTTTGAACACTGTCCCCTCTGCTTTCAGGTCTTCACATCTTCAGATCCACCCTTGGATCCACCGGAACTCTTCTCATCGAGCCGCCTGCAGCATCTTCAGCTCCAAGCACCATCGACCAGCGTGACGAAACCCGACACAACTTCGACCCTGTGCACCCGCTTCCTGTGGGTGAGGTAACTCAGCTCCGCCGGTGCCCCTGCACTGGTACACATCCCAAGGGCCTGTGTTTTAAGTTTCAGCTCCGTAGGTCACTCGGAAGGTTCCTAACTTTCTAACTTTGTGCTTTTTACGCACCATAGACTTTGTATTGAGAAGTGCGTGCACTTTGAACACTGCACCCGAGTCCCGTGGGCCTTTCCCGACCTAGTTAACTCCAGTCTCGAATAGCTCCAGCGATTCCCAAGGCCCTAGGCCTCTTCACTTTCCTATTGGTATCTCTTATACCACTTTCTTAGTATATGGTTTAGGTGGCCCCTAGGGCTCATCCATATTGTGCAACTTTTGTGTATTTTAAACTGTCTTGTGATTTTACGCTTGTGCTTCTGTGCTCATAAAGAGTCCAGGGGATTTTAATAGTTAATAAATCAATATATATTTTCAATATATATCTGTGTGGTGTCCCTTTCATTTGGTATTCAAGGGGGTTGTGTATGGTATAACAGCTGGCTTCACATGCCTTTCAGAGTTTAGCCTAAGACTGCTTTGTCCACGTTACCACTAGGATAACTGGTCTACAAGGTTGAATTACAACCATCATCATAAGGGTTGCTTGGCATGGTACAAAGTGATCACTAGAACTAGTGAGCATTATATACCAGGCCAACTTCTCACATTGGTGGCAGCGGTGGGATCTGAGCTTGCTGTTGTTTTACCATTACAATCTTTGAGATTATCATCTGAAAGATCACACAGGTACCTGCTAGGTACATATAAAACAAGACTAGTATACTTAAGTTCTACTGAACTTAGTTGTTGTAGAGCAAAGGGAGTAGCACACCCTAGCTACAACTACTAGATAGGTTTAGTAGGTAAACACCAGTGTAGGTAGATTGCAACACATCCACCCACACTAGAGCAATGTCTGGAACAGAGGGGTCCAGTGGACTTACTCCTGTTGAGAGTGACCCTCCAAGGGCACCATCCCAGTTTGCTATTTTTCCCTTTAAGGAATTAAGACAGCTTTGTGTCTTAAGGGGTCTGAAGACAGGGCCTTCCCCTACTACAGACCACCTAAGAGAGCTCTTGGATCAGTCTGAGGCTCTAAAGACCTCTAAAGCAAACCCCACAGGGAATGCTGAAGGAGGCCATCCTTCAGAGGATGATACTGTAGACACCCCTGCCCCTATCATCCTAGTAGATGAGGAAGCCTCCACCACTGGAGCTCCTCAGGTAGATGAAGAGGAAGAGGAAGAAGAAGAGGAGGAAGAGGTGGAAAGCAGTGAGTCAGATGATGACAGAAATAGTCAGGTGCTGGTCAGTAGACTGAACCAGGCTAACTTAAGTCAACTTGGGAATGAATCAGGTAACAACCCATTCAGACCCTCAGGTGGACTTAACCAGGGCCATAGGAGGAGGAGGCATCACTCAGGTGAATCCAATACCTCCCATGTCTCTAGAGGCTCTCATGGTCACTCCAGAAAGGAGATGACTAGCCCTCAGAGAAGGGAACATGAGGCCAAGATGAGAGAGGCTGAGCTTAGGATCCAGAGGCAAGAGTTAGAGGTTGCCCTGGCTAAGGAGAAACTTGCTAGAGCAAGACAGCCTAGAGAGAGTGGGGTAATAGAACCCACTGGTGGCAGCAATATCCACAAGGATAAAGACAGGTCTTTTGATAATAGAAACCTGAGTAAGATTGTGCCCCCCTACAAAGCTGGGGATGACATCCATAAATGGATTACTGCAATGGAGAGAGCCTGCAGAGTACAGCAGATCCCTCAGGAGCAGTGGGCAGCAATCTTGTGGCTCTCCTTTGAAGGTAGAGGCCGAGACAGACTCCTCACAGTTAGTGATGGGGATTCTAGAAACTACCTGGTCCTGAAGAGTGCTCTGATTGATGGGTTAGGCTTAACCACTGAACAGTACAGGTTAATGTTCAGAGATACCCAGAAGACACAGACTCAGGACTGGTCTGAATTTGTTGAGTGTGCCACTAAGGCTCTGGAGGGATGGTTGCTGGGAAGCAAGGTTACAGACTATGAAGGATTGTATAATTTGCTGATGAGAGAACAAATTTTAAATAATTGTCAGAACCAGCAGTTGCATCAACATTTGGTTGACTCAGATTTGACCTCTCCACAAGAATTGGGAAAGAGGGCAGATAAATGGGTAAGAACCAGAGTTAAGCAAAAGAACCAGAACCAGAACCAGGGTGGTGACCAGAAGAAAACAGACCAGAAGGGTGGGGAGCAGAAAGCTAAAGACCAGAAGTCTTCAACAGGGCCCCAAACTGAGACAGAGGGTGGGTCCCAAACTTCCAAGAAGAAGAAGAAAGAAGGTCAGAAGAAACCCTGGTGTAAAACTTGTAAGAACACCTCTCACTGGACAAGTGAGTGTAAAAAGGGTGGAGCCCCCAGCACTGCAGCCCCTAAGGCACCTGCACCCACTAGTACAGTTAGCAGTGCTGGTCCTCAAGCCAAGGGTTTAGTGGGAATCACTTTGGGAACTGGAGGAGATTCTGACCTAGTCAGAACTCTTACACAGGCTGTTCTGGTTTGTGAAGGGGACATAGATTTGACCCCTGACATAAGTCCCAGTAACCTGGGCAAATACAGACAGACACCTTTGATTAACAACAAAGTGGCTCAAGCTTACAGGGACACATGTGCCAGTGTCACTATGGTGACACCTAACTTTGTGGACCCTGGACAATACATGCCAGGCGATGATTACCTGGTGACCAATGCCAGCAATGTCACTACTACACATAGTGTGGCACTTGTTAACTTTTCCTGGGGAGGGGTAACTGGCCTAAAGAAAGTTGTGGTTAGTGCTGATCTCCCAGTAGAATGTTTGTTGGGCAATGACCTGGAGAACTCTCTATGGTCAGAAGTTGAGTACAGGACTCATGCAGAGATGTTAGGGATATCATCACATGTCCTTGCTGTGACCAGGTCACAGGCCAAAAAGTGCCTCTCTGAACCTCAGGTCTTGGATCCTGGAACAATGGACCAAGTACCTCCCAAGAAGAAGAACAGGAGGGTTAAGGCTGCGCCTTCCCAACTGCCTACAAGTGAGGATCAGGCTTCACAGGAAACTGATCTTGAGACCCCTGAAGGAACTGTCCCTGAAGAACTGGAACCTGATCAGGTTGAGTTTCTGGGGACAGGGGGACCTTCTAGGGCAGACTTGGGGCAGGCTCAGTTAACCTGTCCTTCTCTTGAACCCCTCAGACAGCAGGCTGCTGCTGAGGCTGCTGGGAATGCTCAAGGTGCCCATAAAGTATATTGGGACGATGGACTCCTTTATTCAGAGGCTAGAGACCCCAAGCCTGGTGCTACCAGGAGGTTGGTTATACCTCTGCAATTTAGGGGCTTCCTACTCACCTTGGCCCATGATATTCCTTTAGCAGGACACCTAGGCCAGAACAAGACTTGGGACAGGCTTGTCCCTCACTTTCACTGGCCTCACATGTCTGAAGACACCAAGGAGTTTTGTCGCTCCTGTGAAACCTGCCAAGCCAGTGGTAAAGCAGGTGGAACAACAAAGGCCCCCCTGATACCACTACCTGTGGTGGGGGTTCCCTTTGAGAGAGTGGGGATTGATATTGTTGGTCCAATGGATCCCCCTACAGCATCTGGGCACAGATTCATACTGGTGGTAGTGGATCATGCCACCAGGTACCCAGAGGCAATTCCCCTTAGGACCACAACAGCTCCTGTTGTGGCCAGGGCCTTACTTGGAGTTTTCTCCAGAGTGGGGTTTCCTAAGGAGGTAATATCAGATAGAGGTACCAACTTCATGTCTGGATATTTGACAGCTATGTGGAAGGAATGTGGTGTAAACTACAAGTTCACCACTCCTTATCACCCACAATGCAATGGGCTTGTTGAGAGATTTAACAAGACCCTAAAGGGCATGATTAAAGGATTACCTGAAAAGCTCAGGCGAAGATGGGACATCCTTCTGCCCTGCCTTTTGTTCGCTTACAGAGAGGTCCCTCAAAAGGGGGTTGGCTTCAGCCCCTTTGAATTGTTGTTTGGGCACCCTGTAAGAGGACCCCTGTGTCTTGTGAAGGAAGGATGGGAGTTACCTCTCAAAAAGCCTAAACAGGACATAGTGGACTATGTACTTGGTCTCCGCTCCAGGATGGCAGAGTACATGGAAAAGGCATCTAAAAACCTTGAGGCTAGCCAAGAATTACAAAAAGCTTGGCATGACCAAAAGGCTGTCCTTGTTGAATTTCAGCCTGGACAGAAGGTATGGGTGTTGGAGCCAGTGGCCCCAGCAGCACTCCAAGACAAGTGGTCTGGACCCCATACAATTCTGGAAAAGAAGGGAGAGGTTACCTACTTGGTGGACCTAGGAACTCCCAGGAGCCCCCACAGGGTGCTCCATGTGAACAGATTGAAGGCATATGTCAGCAGGGCAGACATGGGCTTGCTCATGGCTACAGATGAGGGACAGGAGGAAGAGAGTGACCCTCTCCCAGACCTGCTCACTCAGAACCCTGAGGATGGCTCAGTTGATGGTGTGGCCTTAGGTGGCAGCCTCACTGAACATCAGCAACATGACTGCAGACAAGTTCTACAGGCATACAGGCATATGTTCTCATTGACACCCAGTCAGACTAACTGGTGTACACATGTGGTGGACACTGGTGACAGTCTTCCTGTAAAAAGCAAAATTTACAGGCAACCTGACCACGTCAGGGACTGTATAAAGACTGAGGTGCAAAAGATGCTGGAATTAGGTGTCATTGAGCCTTCAGAGAGCCCCTGGGCTAGCCCAGTGGTTCTGGTCCCCAAACCTCACACCAAAGATGGCAAGAGAGAGGTGAGGTTCTGTGTGGATTACAGAGGACTCAATGCTGTCACCAGGACAGATGCACACCCTATTCCAAGGGCAGATGAGCTCATTGACAAGTTGGCTTCTGCCAAATATTTGAGCACATTTGACTTGACAGCTGGCTACTGGCAAATCAGGTTAGCTGAGGAGTCTAAAGCCAAGACAGCATTTTCTACCCCTAGTGGGCATTATCAGTTTGTGGTGATGCCCTTTGGTTTGAAAAATGCACCTGCCACCTTCCAAAGGTTGGTGAACCAAGTCCTCACTGGGTTGGATGACTTTTGTGCAGCTTATCTGGACGATATTGCTGTCTTTAGCTCCACCTGGGAGGATCACCTGATCCACCTGAAGGAAGTGCTTGAGGCTCTGCAGAAGGCAGGCCTCACTATCAAGGCAACAAAGTGCCAGATAGGGCAGAGCAAGGTTGTATACCTGGGCCACCTTGTAGGTGGAGGCCAAGTTCAACCACTGGAGAGTAAGATCCAGACCATCAAGGACTGGTCCCCTCCAACTACCCAGACTCAGGTCAGAGCTTTCTTGGGCCTGACTGGGTACTACAGGAAGTTTGTTAAGAACTATGGGTCCATTGTGACTCCTCTTAATGATCTGACATCCAAGAAGATGCCCAAAAAGGTTCAGTGGACAGAAATCTGTCAAAAGGCATTTGATGACCTGAAGAAGGCCATGTGCTCTGCACCTATCCTGAAGAGTCCTGACTACTCAAGAGAGTTCATTGTCCAAACAGATGCTTCTGAGTTGGGAGTGGGAGCAGTGCTTTCACAGCTTAATGTAGATGGCCAGGACCAGCCCATTGCTTTCATTAGCAGAAGGCTGACCCCCAGAGAGAAACGTTGGTCAGCTATAGAGAGGGAGGCCTTTGCTGTGGTGTGGGCCCTGAAGAAGTTGAGACCATACTTATTTGGCACTCACTTCAAGATTCAGACCGACCATAAGCCCCTCCTATGGCTTAATCAGATGAAGGGTGAAAACCCCAAACTACTCAGGTGGTCCATTTCCCTACAGGGGATGGACTTTACAGTGGAGCACCGCCCAGGGACTGACCATGGCAACGCAGATGGTCTCTCCAGGTACTTCCACTTAGAACATGAAGACACAACTGGTCAAGGTTAGTCTAATGTCCCTGCGTTTGGGGGGGGGGTTATGTAGGAGAGTAGGGTCTGCTATCCTATGGTCACCCCAAATTTTTGCTTTTTGCTTCACTGGTTTCTGACTTAATGTGGCTGTGGGCCTGCTAATCAGACCCACAGCCTGCTGTTCTCTCTCTAAATTACTGCCAATGCACTCTAGGTGCATTACGAATTGGAACTGGTTCACCTTATGAGCCCCTGTACTAGTGCACCCTAGGTGCCCAGGGCATAGGTGTATCCAAGGCCTACCAGGGGCTGCAGCACGTATTGTGCCACCCCTGGCCTGGCCTCCATATTTGACACAACTGGCTGATCACTCAGCTGGGGTAAGTCGGTGTAATCACCTCTTACTTAGGTACAGTATGTCTGTGCCTAACCCTAAACTGGACACATATGTTCCTATCAGCCACTCCTATGGAAGGCCTCATCAATCCTGGAGGCAGAGTGCTTGGAAATATGTGAGATGGTGCTCTGGCATGAGCTGAGCCTGTCTGCAGCTGTCGGGAACCACTCCCTAAGCTGTTCCGGGATATTGCCATACCATATACTCTTAAGTGCATTATAATCCTCGCGGTTAAATGCTATCTTTGGTTTGGCTTTATCAAAACATGTCGAGTAAGGTGTCATACGAATTGGAATACTATCCCCTCGCCAATTCTGGCGACGGGGATAGCATTCCACCCTTCTAGAGGGACACGACATGTGTGTAGCCTTAACCCCGGTTAAAGTTAAACAGAGCCTCAGCTTCACAAAATGGATGCTGCCACCACAGACACAAGTCTGGCCTCCTGCTGCTGACCGAAACTCGACAGATGGTGGCCTGGACAAAGGGTTTCCTGCCTTGGGAGGTGCGAGCACCACCCCAGACAGGATTTTGTGTATTGGGTAGGACAGGGCTGAATAGAATCAGACATGCCCGGGGCACACAAGGTGTCCCCGTGCATAGGCCAGCCCAAACCGGTTCTGGGGCCTTCCAGCCCCAGTCCTGGCGCGGAGCTGGACAAAGGAAAGGGGGTGTAACCGCCCCCCTTCCTGGTTCCTCCCAGAGGAGGGACCTAGTAGGTGATCCACCCCCCTAGATTGGAATAAGAGGGGGAGCAGTGCCATTGCACAGCAGATCATCCCGAAATCAACTTTAAACAAGAAGAAGACTGGACTTCGACATTCTGCTGCACAGAAGACTGAAGAGAATCTCCCTTGTGGCCAAGGAGTGACCACCCTGTGAACACAGGTACCAACCAGCAACTCGACGTCTGCTTTGCCGCCGCCTCCCGCCGGAGACCGAGCCCAGAGCCCGACAAGAACCAGACTCCCAGACCTCTCAGAGCCCGATCCACAGTCCCTGCGAAGAAGGGACCCGTGGAGGCACCGAGTGACGTGGGACCGGACCTCTTGAAAGACACCCGAAAAGCTGACTGCGCAGCTTCTGAGGCATCCTCGACGTTGTGCTTTGGGGATTGAGAACCCCCACCACCGAGCAGCCCTTGCACCGAAGATCAGCCCTCCAGCATCTCCACGATCTGCGTGGGGCCCTTTTGCATTGTGCCACTCGACGCGCCATCCCGGCCACTAGCCACGTGGTCAGCGGCCATCTTGGCGACGAACCCGAAGATTTAAACAGCAGGTCTGGTTGCTCCAGACCTACCCAAGCTCCTGTGAAAAGGAGCACCCGCTCTGACCTTGCTGGTCCGAGTGAACAGCATCTTTCAACTTCTGCGTGGCTTGCATTTGCCAAGGCCTGTTTGCTCCGATCAGGTCGCCGACACCGCCAACAGCGAGAAGCCTACGTGGGACAGCTCGTGACCGACTCCTGGACGTCCTCGACCCCGGGTATCCACGTGGCTGCAGAAAGAAGCTACCCGACAACGCCTGTTTGCACCCGACATCGCCTGGTTCCAATCTGGTTCCACGGTAGTCACTGGCTAGTGACTTTGAACACTGTCCCCTCTGCTTTCAGGTCTTCACATCTTCAGATCCACCCTTGGATCCACCGGAACTCTTCTCATCGAGCCGCCTGCAGCATCTTCAGCTCCAAGCACCATCGACCAGCGTGACGAAACCCGACACAACTTCGACCCTGTGCACCCGCTTCCTGTGGGTGAGGTAACTCAGCTCCGCCGGTGCCCCTGCACTGGTACACATCCCAAGGGCCTGTGTTTTAAGTTTCAGCTCCGTAGGTCACTCGGAAGGTTCCTAACTTTCTAACTTTGTGCTTTTTACGCACCATAGACTTTGTATTGAGAAGTGCGTGCACTTTGAACACTGCACCCGAGTCCCGTGGGCCTTTCCCGACCTAGTTAACTCCAGTCTCGAATAGCTCCAGCGATTCCCAAGGCCCTAGGCCTCTTCACTTTCCTATTGGTATCTCTTATACCACTTTCTTAGTATATGGTTTAGGTGGCCCCTAGGGCTCATCCATATTGTGCAACTTTTGTGTATTTTAAACTGTCTTGTGATTTTACGCTTGTGCTTCTGTGCTCATAAAGAGTCCAGGGGATTTTAATAGTTAATAAATCAATATATATTTTCAATATATATCTGTGTGGTGTCCCTTTCATTTGGTATTCAAGGGGGTTGTGTATGGTATAACAGCTGGCTTCACATGCCTTTCAGAGTTTAGCCTAAGACTGCTTTGTCCACGTTACCACTAGGATAACTGGTCTACAAGGTTGAATTACAACCATCATCATAAGGGTTGCTTGGCATGGTACAAAGTGATCACTAGAACTAGTGAGCATTATATACCAGGCCAACTTCTCACACACACTAAAAAAATCCAATAGTGTCATGCTTCATCATTGGGGTCTTCCCGTCCCTCTACGGGGCGGGGCGTGCTACGACCTGACCGACTACGCGGGAGCACTAATATAGTGACAGGACTATGTGACTGTGCAAGTGTGGGTGATGTCAGTGAAGTGTAGGGACCTAATTATGTGTGGGAATAAAAAAGGTTAAAAATCCTCTGGCTAGTGGAAAAAAACAATTTATTCACTTCCCTAGCTGGGGACGTTAAGAAGGGGGTTTTGTTGAGGTAGAGCGATTCGCTACTACCTGGTCTACATGTTTCGTAGGCAGTCCCCTACTGCCTACTCATCAGGACCTTCTAATGGTCCCTACTGGAACAAAGCTCAGTTGCTAAATGTAATAAGCCTGTCGTCCTAGAAACCAGCAGTAAAAATCCACTGCTAGTTTCTGCTTCAGGGCATGAGCTGGCCCTCTATAAGCAAAAGGTATAAAAAATAATGACCTGAATGTGGTCTCTGTAAAATAAGGAGAAAAAAAAAAGGGGGTGGGAGAGAAACATACAGAATTATACAATGATACTGTAATCTGTCTGTGGATGCTCATTATTGTTAGCGCCACAGGTCCCACATTTTAGTAGCAATTGCCCATACCACAAACGATACACTTAAGACTTTATGGACAGAATGATGGTTCAATCCTCCATCCCCTAAATGTTTGTTTCATAACAAACATTGTCACGCCCCTTGTAATATAGGCTGTTTTTTATGGCGCGAATGATAATGCAATCTGCCATCCCCTATATGTTCGTTACTGTCGCCGAACATAGGGAAGCCCCTTGTAATTAGGGCTGTATCCATCTTCAACATACACACACTCTCATGACTCAATACATACAACGGAATTCTGCAGGGTAAAAATAGAGGAACCCGACTTGATCAATAACAATGGTGATCTGAGAAACGATCGTTCTAAAAACCAAGGGGCACTCCCCAATCATTAAGTAGTGTGCAATACATACTGCTGTTGCGCAAAAGATATGCCCCATGAGCTGGTACTTGGTAGGTATTCAACGCGGCGTCCTGAAAAAAGAGAGACCGCGCCCTTAGCAAACTCGTCAATGTACACCCATGTCATATAGCCCTCGTCTTGATTAGCCAAGTGTTTAGCGACTTTTGGCAAAGTCAAATACTCACAGTGACCGCTATATCATTAAGGCTTACTTCTACCACGAGGTACCGCTCCGAGGACTAGTCGCGTCTGCGGCTCAGTGGTTAAATGAGCACTGCTTACGCCCCTGTGTCGCGTGGGGAATCACCCGCAAACACTAGAACGCTCACCCCAAGATGGCCGCCCTGAAATGGACCAAGCGTGTGCTAAAAACGGAAGTCTGTCTTCCGTGTCCATTAGGTAAACCAATGTGATTGAATATGAAGATATATTTTCAGAATAGCAAAATATCGCATCCTAGCTCCTTGCATTAATACCAGATTAATTACAAAACGAACATGTCTTATTATATTACAGAGAAAATGTTAACTGAAATGCAATATAATGAAATCGGCTTCTGAGTGCCTCAGGGATGAACATCTTGGCCGAACAATTATATTACCCATGTTACCTCAGATAATTAAAACAACGATTAATACATTACAGAAAAACATGTTGTCTGAACTACAGTATTATAACACGCTTCCTCAATTTCTCAGGGGTTACTGGCGTTGCCGGACAATTATCTTAGATAAACTATAGATCTTTTTGGGATGCATACATGTCCGGATATCTAGTAGGTTGTTATGACGGAGTGCCTCAAACCGCAGGGTTGAGACCTGTGATCCCCAATGTATAACAAAATGTGGGCAATGGGTTGTAGAATGCTAAGGTGGGTATTATCAGTGGATCACTGATAGGACGCAGGGGATCTCCTCGAGGCCACGGATGAACTGCCTCTCAGTGGGATGATGGTACGAGGCTTATAGCTGACCCCATGGAATTTCATCGTTCAATCCATGTTTGTTTGACTGGACACGAAAAACCCATCTCTGTTCTTTCTCTAGTAGATGTTTCTCGTTGTCAATCTGTTCGATGACCGTCCAAGTGATATCCTCAGGTTTGTGCCCACTTTCCAGGAAGTGGTTTGTTAATTTCGTACTCGCCTTTTTACATTTAATGGTGCTCTTATGTTCGCCTATTCTCAACTTCACTGCCCTGCTTGTCATACCAATGTATTCGAGATGGCAGGGGCAAGTAATGAGATAGACGACGTTCGAACTGTTGCAGTTGGTAAAGGCTCTTTGTTCCCATGAGGTCCCGTTGTTAAAGGTTAGTTTTTTGCTCTTTTTGGTTAGGCAGCATACCTTACATCCGCCGCACGGGTGATGCCCTTGTACAAAGTTGGGATTGATTTGGGTGTTGGCTTTACTGTCCTTAGGTCTCGTGTGTACTAGTATATCTCTGACACTCTGTGCTCTTTTGTGTGAAAACATGGGTTTAGGAATGTCGAGACCTCCACTGTTCAGAATTTTCCAGTTTTTGTTGATGATCTTGCTAACTTGGTTGGAATTGGTGTTATATGTTGTAACACATATTGGTCGCTGTACTTCCACTGTTTTCACTTTTTCTTCCAGGAGGCTGTCTCTGCAGTTATTTCTCGCTCTTTTGTAAGCTTGGTCAATGGTTCTCTGTGGGTAATTTCTCAGTTGTAACTTCTTCCTTAGGTCATTAGACTGCGCTTTGAAACTAGCTACTTCTGTGCAGTTTCTACGAAGTCGCAGAAATTGACCGTAGGGTAGATTATCCCTCAGATGCCTTGGGTGGAAGCTCTGATACAGCAAGAGACAATTCTTAGAGGTGCTCTTGAAATGTGTCGTTGACATCAGTCTTCCATGTTTGGGAAAGATGTTTAAATCCAAAAATACCAGATTGGTTTTGGTGGTGACACTGGTGAATTTGAGAAACTCGTCTTGGTAGTTGAGCCACGTGAGGAACTGCTGGGCGGTCTTATCATCTCCATCCCAGATGATCAGGATATCATCAATGTACCTCTTCCAGGTCAAGATCTTTTGTCGAAAAGGGTTGCTGGTACTTAGTATTTTTGTTTCCTCAAGATGGTGAACATAGAGACCAGCTATGCTTGGAGCAAATGTGCTTCCCATGCTGGTCCCATGTTTTTGGAGGTACAGGGTCCCATTGTGCTCAAAAAAGTTCTCCTTAAGTGCCAAGGAGCAACACTCCATAACCATGTTCCGTGGGGTCTGGTACTCCCAGTCGTCTGCAAATAGTACATCTTCAATTATTGCCAAGGTGTCGTTGTGTGGCAAACTGGTGTACAGACTTTCTACATCACAGCTAATTAAGAGCTGTGTTTCTGGGTCGAATGACACCTCCTCCAGTAGGTTTAACACATCTTTTGTATCTCTCAGGTAAGTGGATGTCCTCTGTACCATAGGTCTTAAAAATGCGTCTGCAAACCTAGAGACTGGTTCGAGAACTGACCCAATCCCTGATACTATGGGTCTCCCTGGTGGGTTCTCGAGGTCCTTGTGAATCTTGGGTAGGATGTACAGGTAAGGGGTTCTAGGGTTCTTTTGGCACAGGAACTCTCCTTCCTTGTTGGTAATCCAATTGTGTGACAGTGCCTCCTCTACCATTGTTTTGATCTTAGTTGTTATTTTTTCAGTTGGATTGGTCAGTAGGACTTCGTAGTTCCTTTTGTCTTGGAGCAATCTGGAACACTCCTTGTCATATTGTTCCCTTTTCATAAGGACAGTTGCACCCCCCTTGTCTGCTGGCTTTATGACAACCTGTTTGTTACTGCTCAATTCGCGGAGTGCCTGCCGTTCATCTTTAGAAACGTTTTGAAAAACCCGTTTCTGTGCTGGGTCCAGTGCTTCAAGGTCCTTCATGACCGCCTTCTCGAAGGTCAGGAGTTCAATAGGGAGAGTGTGATTCATGGGAGTGAAGGTGGACCGTGGTTTCAGTCTCGTGTCTCCCTTGTCTTGATTGTCTGTTTTATCTTTAAAGAAGACCTGCAGTTTCAGTCTCCTTATAAATTCCTGGATTTCCTTGCAAAGGTGAAATTTGTCCATGTTGGCAGTAGGAACAAACCATCATTCTGTCCATAAAGTCTTAAGTGTATCGTTTGTGGTATGGGCAATTGCTACTAAAATGTGGGACCTGTGGCGCTAACAATAATGAGCATCCACAGACAGATTACAGTATCATTGTATAATTCTGTATGTTTCTCTCCCCCCCCTTTTTTTTTTCTCCTTATTTTACAGAGACCACATTCAGGTCATTATTTTTGATACCTTTTGCTTATAGAGGGCCAGCTCATGCCCTGAAGCAGAAACTAGCAGTGGATTTTTACTGCTGGTTTCTAGGACGACAGGCTTATTACATTTAGCAACTGAGCTTTGTTCCAGTAGGGACCATTAGAAGGTCCTGATGAGTAGGCAGTAGGGACTGCCTACGAAACATGTAGACCAGGTAGTAGCGAATCGCTCTACCTCAACAAAACCCCCTTCTTAACGTCCCCAGCTAGGGAAGTGAATAAATTGTTTTTTTCCACTAGCCAGAGGATTTTTAACCTTTTTTATTCCCACACATAATTAGGTCCCTACACTTCACTGACATCACCCACACTTGCACAGTCACATAGTCCTGTCACTATATTAGTGCTCCCGCGTAGTCGGTCAGGTCGTAGCACGCCCCGCCCCGTAGAGGGACGGGAAGACCCCAATGATGAAGCATGACACATTGGATTTTTTTAGTGTGTGAGGGGTATTTTAAAAAGCACACTGTGCTCTCATCTTTACCACCCTAAGAGAGAGCTCATTTATTAGTTTTTATCACCCACAGAAAACAATAAAAATAATAAAAATCATTACACTTTGATAGAATCTCTTTGTTTATATATATCTGATCGGAGGGTGATTCTGTCAATACCTCTTCACTTCCTCAACTGTTTTGGAATTCCTGGCAGCGTGCAGCTGCGGAA
This sequence comes from Lissotriton vulgaris, assembly GCF_964263255.1. Lineage (NCBI taxonomy): Eukaryota > Metazoa > Chordata > Amphibia > Caudata > Salamandridae > Lissotriton > Lissotriton vulgaris. The sequence continues at coordinate 1,315,487,728 of NC_141689.1, forward strand.
GTTAACAGAAAGGACTCATCTTCTCTACACCACTTTTTTGATTCTGCATCCGACGGCATATCAGCAGGGAGGATAGAGGTTCCCCCTCCTTTTTTCTGACCAAAATGGCCGACCTTGGCCTGGCATTTACTGAAGATGAGATCTCCAATCTAATGGCCTCTCTAGGCACTTTCGAAGGACTGAACTCTGGTTGCCCCTCTTTAAAAAACAGTGACTGGGATGAGCTGGAAGAGTTGAGGAGGACTCAAATAAAAACAGCCATCCATGGACTACTAATGTCCGATACTTGAAGGTCAACACGGCCCCAGCGGGCCTCGTGGTTCGGAAGGAACCATTTATATTCCTCGAGGACAAGACCTTCAAAATCGATTGGTCCCAAATCTCATGGAGATGTACACGAGATTGGATCGTTTTGATCATAAAAACAGCAAGCAGACTAGCTAGCGATCTAAAGGTGGAGATACAAGCTGTAGAAGTGCGCCTCAAGAGCTATGAATCCCCAGCCAACCTGAAGAAGTACCTCGATGAACTAAATCAAACATTGAACGATTTTGAAGTAAATCTTAAAGATAGTAAATATGAGAAACTCCAGAAAGACACGAGCAGATGGAGTAAAGAAAAGATTTATCCTTATATTAAAGACAACTACAAACCATCAAGTGATAATCTTTCCAATGATGGTTCATCTGACGCTGGATCCAACAGCTCCAACTCTAGTGGTAACAAAAGCCCCAAGTATCAAGGCAATCGAAGGAACTTCCGACGACCCAATCACCGTGGCATGCGAGGATGGAATAGCTACCCCCAACCAATGATGTACCCTCCACAACAATTTGGCCCACCACCCTTCCAACACCCGAATGCCCCTTATCCGCCATGGGGTTTTCAGCAAGATTATGGCTATTTCGACAACTCGGCTCCTTTTTTAGGGTCACGCCGAGGGCAGAACAAAGGAAGGAACCGGAGAGGCAATTCGGTACACTGGAGCAACGAAGAAGAAGGAACTCCAAGAGTATCAACGAGGAGCATGACAGGGGCATCCAAGAACCAGAAGTAAGCCTAGTTGTAAACCTTACGGGCAGTGAATTATCGGAATCACAGAAAAAAGTTCTAGAGAAAGGCCTAGGATATGTTCCTACTGCCAACATGGACAAATTTCACCTTTGCAAGGAAATCCAGGAATTTATAAGGAGACTGAAACTGCAGGTCTTCTTTAAAGATAAAACAGACAATCAAGACAAGGGAGACACGGGACTGAAACCACGGTCCACCTTCACTCCCATGAATCACACTCTCCCTATTGAACTCCTGACCTTCGAGAAGGCGGTCATGAAGGACCTTGAAGCACTGGACCCAGCACAGAAACGGGTTTTTCAAAACGTTTCTAAAGATGAACGGCAGGCACTCCGCGAATTGAGCAGTAACAAACAGGTTGTCATAAAGCCAGCAGACAAGGGGGGTGCAACTGTCCTTATGAAAAGGGAACAATATGACAAGGAGTGTTCCAGATTGCTCCAAGACAAAAGGAACTACGAAGTCCTACTGACCAATCCAACTGAAAAAATACCAAATAAGATCAAAACAATGGTAGAGGAGGCACTGTCACACAATTGGATTACCAACAAGGAAGGAGAGTTCCTGTGCCAAAAGAACCCTAGAACCCCTTACCTGTACATCCTACCCAAGATTCACAAGGACCTCGAGAACCCACCAGGGAGACCCATAGTATCAGGGATTGGGTCAGTTCTCGAACCAGTCTCTAGGTTTGCAGACGCATTTTTAAGACCTATGGTACAGAGGACATCCACTTACCTGAGAGATACAAAAGATGTGTTAAACCTACTGGAGGAGGTGTCATTCGACCCAGAAACACAGCTCTTAATTAGCTGTGATGTAGAAAGTCTGTACACCAGTTTGCCACACAACGACACCTTGGCAATAATTGAAGATGTACTATTTGCAGACGACTGGGAGTACCAGACCCCACGGAACATGGTTATGGAGTGTTGCTCCTTGGCACTTAAGGAGAACTTTTTTGAGCACAATGGGACCCTGTACCTCCAAAAACATGGGACCAGCATGGGAAGCACATTTGCTCCAAGCATAGCTGGTCTCTATGTTCACCATCTTGAGGAAACAAAAATACTAAGTACCAGCAACCCTTTTCGACAAAAGATCTTGACCTGGAAGAGGTACATTGATGATATCCTGATCATCTGGGATGGAGATGATAAGACCGCCCAGCAGTTCCTCACGTGGCTCAACTACCAAGACGAGTTTCTCAAATTCACCAGTGTCACCACCAAAACCAATCTGGTATTTTTGGATTTAAACATCTTTCCCAAACATGGAAGACTGATGTCAACGACACATTTCAAGAGCACCTCTAAGAATTGTCTCTTGCTGTATCAGAGCTTCCACCCAAGGCATCTGAGGGATAATCTACCCTACGGTCAATTTCTGCGACTTCGTAGAAACTGCACAGAAGTAGCTAGTTTCAAAGCGCAGTCTAATGACCTAAGGAAGAAGTTACAACTGAGAAATTACCCACAGAGAACCATTGACCAAGCTTACAAAAGAGCGAGAAATAACTGCAGAGACAGCCTCCTGGAAGAAAAAGTGAAAACAGTGGAAGTACAGCGACCAATATGTGTTACAACATATAACACCAATTCCAACCAAGTTAGCAAGATCATCAACAAAAACTGGAAAATTCTGAACAGTGGAGGTCTCGACATTCCTAAACCCATGTTTTCACACAAAAGAGCACAGAGTGTCAGAGATATACTAGTACACACGAGACCTAAGGACAGTAAAGCCAACACCCAAATCAATCCCAACTTTGTACAAGGGCATCACCCGTGCGGCGGATGTAAGGTATGCTGCCTAACCAAAAAGAGCAAAAAACTAACCTTTAACAACGGGACCTCATGGGAACAAAGAGCCTTTACCAACTGCAACAGTTCGAACGTCGTCTATCTCATTACTTGCCCCTGCCATCTCGAATACATTGGTATGACAAGCAGGGCAGTGAAGTTGAGAATAGGCGAACATAAGAGCACCATTAAATGTAAAAAGGCGAGTACGAAATTAACAAACCACTTCCTGGAAAGTGGGCACAAACCTGAGGATATCACTTGGACGGTCATCGAACAGATTGACAACGAGAAACATCTACTAGAGAAAGAACAGAGATGGGTTTTTCGTGTCCAGTCAAACAAACATGGATTGAACGATGAAATTCCATGGGGTCAGCTATAAGCCTCGTACCATCATCCCACTGAGAGGCAGTTCATCCGTGGCCTCGAGGAGATCCCCTGCGTCCTATCAGTGATCCACTGATAATACCCACCTTAGCATTCTACAACCCATTGCCCACATTTTGTTATACATTGGGGATCACAGGTCTCAACCCTGCGGTTTGAGGCACTCCGTCATAACAACCTACTAGATATCCGGACATGTATGCATCCCAAAAAGATCTATAGTTTATCTAAGATAATTGTCGGGCAACGCCAGTAACCCCTGAGAAATTGAAGAAGCGTGTTATAATACTGTAGTTCAGACAACATGTTTTTCTGTAATGTATTAATCGTTGTTTTAATTATCTGAGGTAACATGGGTAATATAATTGTTCGGCCAAGATGTTCATCCCTGAGGCACTCAGAAGCCGATTTCATTATATTGCATTTCAGTTAACATTTTCTCTGTAATATAATAAGACATGTTCGTTTTTTAATTAATCTGGTATTAATGCAAGGAGCTAGGATGCGATATTTTGCTATTCTGAAAATATATCTTCATATTCAATCACATTGGTTTACCTAATGGACACGGAAGACAGACTTCCGTTTTTAGCACACGCTTGGTCCATTTCAGGGCGGCCATCTTGGGGTGAGCGTTCTAGTGTTTGCGGGTGATTCCCCACGCGACACAGGGGCGTAAGCAGAGCTCATTTAACCACTGAGCCGCAGATGCGACTAGTCCTCGGAGCGGTACCTCGTGGTAGAAGTAAGCCTTAATGATATAGCGGTCACTGTGAGTATTTGACTTTGCCAAAAGTCGCTAAACACTTGGCTAATCAAGACGAGGGCTATATGACATGGGTGTACATTGACGAGTTTGCTAAGGGCGCGGTCTCTCTTTTTTCAGGACGCCGCGTTGAATACCTACCAAGTACCAGCTCATGGGGCATATCTTTTGCGCAACAGCAGTATGTATTGCACACTACTTAATGATTGGGGAGTGCCCCTTGGTTTTTAGAACGATCGTTTCTCAGATCACCATTGTTATTGATCAAGTCGGGTTCCTCTATTTTTACCCTGCAGAATTCCGTTGTATGTATTGAGTCATGAGAGTCTGTGTATGTTGAAGATGGATACAGCCCTAATTACAAGGGGCTTCCCTATGTTCGGCGACAGTAACGAACATATAGGGGATGGCAGATTGCATTATCATTCGCGCCATAAAAAACAGCCTATATTACAAGGGGCGTGACAATGTTTGTTATGAAACAAACATTTAGGGGATGGAGGATTGAACCATCATTCTGTCCATAAAGTCTTAAGTGTATCGTTTGTGGTATGGGCAATTGCTACTAAAATGTGGGACCTGTGGCGCTAACAATAATGAGCATCCACAGACAGATTACAGTATCATTGTATAATTCTGTATGTTTCTCTCCCCCCCCTTTTTTTTTCTCCTTATTTTACAGAGACCACATTCAGGTCATTATTTTTGATACCTTTTGCTTATAGAGGGCCAGCTCATGCCCTGAAGCAGAAACTAGCAGTGGATTTTCACTGCTGGTTTCTAGGACGACAGGCTTATTACATTTAGCAACTGAGCTTTGTTCCAGTAGGGACCATTAGAAGGTCCTGATGAGTAGGCAGTAGGGGACTGCCTACGAAACATGTAGACCAGGTAGTAGCGAATCGCTCTACCTCAACAAAACCCCCTTCTTAACGTCCCCAGCTAGGGAAGTGAATAAATTGTTTTTTTCCACTAGCCAGAGGATTTTTAACCTTTTTTATTCCCACACATAATTAGGTCCCTACACTTCACTGACATCACCCACACTTGCACAGTCACATAGTCCTGTCACTATATTAGTGCTCCCGCGTAGTCGGTCAGGTCGTAGCACGCCCCGCCCCGTAGAGGGACGGGAAGACCCCAATGATGAAGCATGACACTATTGGATTTTTTTAGTGTGTGAGGGGTATTTTAAAAAGCACACTGTGCTCTCATCTTTACCACCCTAAGAGAGAGCTCATTTATTAGTTTTTATCACCCACAGAAAACAATAAAAATAATAAAAATCATTACACTTTGATAGAATCTCTTTGTTTATATACATTTTGTTTCTGAGCAGCCCCTGAAAATTTGGGGGGGTTCGGCAAGGGGGGGCCAAGAAAAAAGGGGGGTCCCAAAACGCGTTTTTCCCATGTTAATTTCCATAGGGCGGTTGGCCTCACTTTTAGCCCGAACGGCTGAATGGATTTGCACGAAACTTGGCAAAATTGTAGGAACTGTTAGCCCGATGTGCCTTTGCTAGGTCTCAATATATGTGCTCCAGTGGATTTTGAGAAATTAACGTTCAAAAAAAGATATATATCTGTAACAGCGCTCCGGGTAGCGCTCCGGTTCGCGTACTTTTCGCGTAACGGAACTTTGCGATGCGAAGCTGATTGGCTCTCTGGTGTCTGTCAACATTCTAAACAGTCCGGAGCGTCCGCCATCTTGTCTCTCGGTAGGATCGAGAGACAAGAGGAGGCCAAAACAAAGGGGGAAATTACCATAAGGGGGCATAGTAGATCCTCATTGACCCCCTAGGTTTTATGTGGAGGTTTTAAAAGGGCCCAGCAGGGCAAAAAAAAATATTTTTTTTTTTTTTTGCGTGGTGAGCGCCTAGTCCGCGAACCGGAAAGCGTTCTGGGCAGCGTACTATAAGGATAAAAGAATGATAGACTTTTCAAATACTGTATGTTAATTGTTTGTTGTTTTTGTTGATTTTTTTTGTTTTCTTTATTTTTAAAGCTTTTTTTTTATTTTGATTGTGTTTCATAATTCATTAAACTTTCTAACATTTCATTGTCAGAAATTTCAAAATTGTCATTGAATATATTTTGAAGTCTATGAGGGTGTAAAATGTCCTCATTTTTAAGCAGGTTATCCACTGCTTCCACACATTGTAGTAGTTCCTGGTCCCTACTTTCATCCATAAATTCATTTTGATTTTCATCAATGTTTCCTTGGCTGCTCTCTTGCAGTACAATTTTAAATTGAACTTGCTGCTCGCCTTCCATTTTGTCTGAAATTTGGATTAAAAAAATATATATTAGTAGAGATAGGGCACTGTTGGGATTAATTTTAGATAGGCAGTTTTTATCAGTGAATTTATCTTTTGGCAGTGTATAGTATCAGAGTGGAAATGGGACTATAAAAAAGTGTATGTGATTTAACCAAGAGAAGCCTAACTCCATCCATAACTATAACAGAGAAGTCTATCTAAATCTATAACTACTACAGAGGGATAGTATATAACTATCAGAAAAAGTCTACCATATTAAGTTATAGTGCACAATATACTTCAGTTTTAAAAATAACAACTTACCTTCACAAACAAGTTGAAGTGTTTAGTAACTATTCAAATGTATTGTACAACAAGAAATAGCAGTCAAAATGGCTGTGTTTTCTTCTCTTCCTTTATATATATTCTGGTATATAACCAATCAAATGTCAGGTAATAAAAGTAGAAAATGAAAGTAACATTTTCATTGGTTGTCAATTCCAACACTTCAGATGTGTTTTGTGAAGTAATTTACCTCACGGTATTTAGAGAGGTCTACAGGCTTAATGGCTAAATGGAATTTCAATCAAATTTGTGAAAATGAAAGGGATTGTTATGTAGTATGAGCTAATGTATATTTGGTGAGAGTGTCTCCAGTCGTTTTTCTGTGAATTACTTTCCCACCTTTTTTATTGGACCGCTTCCCGGTATGCGTCCCGGTCCGCGAACCAGCAGCGTAACGGGAGTCCACCATTTTGTGTTTCGGTCGAATTAAGATACAAGATGGAGGGCAAATAATGTTCAGAATGGGTAGAAGGGGGCACGGTAGATGTATCTTGACCCCCTAGGTTTTCTGAGGGTGGCTGAGGAGGACCATATGTGCGGGGAAAAAACATTTTTTTTAAAATTTTGCGCGGTTAGCTTCCAGTTCGCGTACCGGGTAGCGCTCTGAGCGTAGTTTGTTGAAAATTAGAGAAAAAAGTTAGAGAAAAATAATAATTGTGAGTGATCAGATGTAGGGTAGCTCTGAGAAGAGCTTTTGGGTTTATGGTACATTTTGGTACTTATAAGTAGGTACCAATGCACAGTCTTAAATTCAAAATGAAAATTCTGTTGCCCTCATCTGAGAAGTGAACTCCATCTCCTCTGTAGATATCTTGCATGTAGTAACGCAAGTTATTGTTGTACAAGGAGCCCATTCCATGGTCTCTCATGTAAGCTGAAACAGATTTGTTTACATGCTTCCTCGCTTTCTCAATTTGTGGACAAAATTGGTTGGACCACCTCCATTTCTGTCTTTGGCATATATTGGAATATACCAAGGCAGTTTGAGGAAAAAGTGCCATTAATTGCTCAAAGGTGTCCTTTTAAAGCATTTCCAGACCTACCCCAGTCAAAGTGCCCAAATCATTACCTCCACAGTGCACAATTAACAGGTCAGGTTTTGGCAAATGCATAAAGGTTTTCACCAATGGTATCAATTGGTGACATTTTAATCCTCTTTGGCCCAACCACTTAATTTCCACATCTTGTAAATTGAGGTTAGGTAAATTTCTGTTCTCAGCATACCTTTGAGCCCAGTAGATGTAACTATGTCCAACAATCCAGACATTAAACATGGTGAGAGAAGGTTGGGCTGCAGTCAGATGAAGTGTGGTAATGAAAGGGCAGTTGAAACAGTAGGAGTTTGTAAAGAAAAAAAAACTGTGGATTTCCAGTGCTAATGATTCATTAGCAGTGATTGGTGCATTTCCATTTCTGAAAACAGAAAGTTAGGGTGCATGGATGTGTTCTTTGAAAGATGTAATTTGAATGGTCAAGGAAAAAACATTTAATGAAAGATTGCCCTGGATACGCAGGTGCACTGAGAGTTCAGAGTTCAATTGAAACATTGTTGTGTGAACTTGCAAACATGAGAGGTCTTTCAGGAGGTGGTTGCTAAGCAAAAAAGGCAGAGAGGGCAGAGGGGGGAAGGGTTTTGATTTGAAAAAAGTGAGAGAAGAGTTATGATTGGCTAACATGAGAGATATGTGTAATGAATATCAGCATTTCTGTGCTTTCTATAGCTGCAGCATCTGGAGTGCATCCTCTTTGTTCTACTGAAGACAATTTGGAGTATTTCTGAGACTGTTTTGAAACTCAAAAAGTATTTGCTAAGGTGAGAAAAGATTTATTTAATTTAGATAGAGAATAGTATGATTTAAGGAGAAAATGATGAAGAAAGCTGTGTTTTTAAAATGTGGCTTTGTCTCAAGTGATATACAAATAGATTTTGTTTCTTTGAGAAATTGTAATTGCATATTCGGTGTAGCATTCTGGCATGCAGTAACACAAGTTATTGTTATACATGGAGCCCATTCCATGGTCTCTCATGTAAGCTGAAACAGATATGTTGTGTTTAAAAACGATTTTTGAAAACAATTACATTTCTGGATATGTACTGCTAGAGCTTCATAGGTTGTTTGGGTCATATTTATAAGGCATTTGAGTGTCTATGATGTTATTTTTCCCTTTTTAAATGGAAAGCGTTCTTCATGGGGCAAGTTTCTTGTAAATACGCTCCCACCTGTGCTTGGCAAATTTAGATTTTGATTATGGGAGTTACATAGCCATGTTAAAAATGTCCCAAAAATGGTGCAAGGGCATTCAAAAAAACGCTTTCATGTGTCTGAAGGACATTTTTAGTCATTTCCTCTTGAATGTAGGTATACAATTGATTTATATGCTGTGTTTAAAAACGATTTTTTGAAATCAATTAAATTTCTGGATATGTACTGCTAGAGCTTCATAGGTTGTTTGGGTCATATTTATAAGGCATTTGAGTGTCTATGATGTTATTTTTCCCTTTTTAAATGGAAAGCGTTCTTCATGGGGCAAGTTTCTTGTAAATACGCTCCCACCTGTGCTTGGCAAATTTAGATTTTGATTATGGGAGTTACATAGCCATGTTAATAATGTCCCAAAAATGGTGCAAGGGCATTCCAAAAAACGCTTTCATGTGTCTCAAGGACATTTACACTCATTTCCAACTGAATGTAGGTATACAATTCATTTATATGTTGTGTTTAAAAACGATTTTTTGAAATCAATTACATTTCTGGATATACACTGCTAGAGCTTCATAGGTTGTTTGGGTCATATTTATAAAGCATTTGAGTGTCTATGATGTTATTTTTCCCTTTTTAAATGGAAAGCGTTCTTCATGGGGCAAGTTTCTTGTAAATACGCTCCCACCTGTGCTTGGCAAATTTAGATTTTGATTATGGGAGTTACATAGCCATGTTAATAATGTCCCAAAAATGGTGCAAGGGCAATCAAAAAAACGCTTTCAAGTGTCTTAAGGACATTTTAAGTCAATGAGGAAACACAGGTGATGTAATTCTTAAATGAGGAAAAGAAACTTCACATTTTTCAATTACATCACTAGTGTTTCCTAAGTTTATGAATGACATTGTGCAGATGAAGTTTAGGTGTGACCACAGATTCAAAAGAGGTCTGCCTTTTGTTCAAGAGTGAAGTGGACATGACTTACTTCATTGGTAGGCCTTCACATGTATTATCTCCTTTGTTTTCTTCAACAAGCGAAAATCTCATCTACAACCATGTGTTGGCCTCACCTCAAACAAACAAAACAGGTGATGGACCGAATGTGGATCAATGACACACATTCACCCCAGTCCAAAGATCTGGGCCCAAACAAACCTCTAGATAGGCCACACCTTATCGTCATCCTGAATCAATCATTTAAAATGTTAGGGAGAGATTTATGATAGGTGTATGCCTGTTTTGTACCACTGTGTGTCACTTTAGTGACGCAGTGGTGGTGCAAAAGATTTGCTATGTTAAATAATAAGTAGGGTGTTAAGTTTTTGATGACTGTTATTCATTTACTGTTTGGTAATAGTGGTTAATAACATTTTTTATTATATTTTTCCACAGATTCAACTGCACATCATTTCAAAATTTGAAAAATGCCAACTAAGAATCGAATTAGAAAGGCTAGAAAACGTCAAAGACAGCAAGATCATCTATTATTGCAGCAGTCCTCTCCCAAAAAAACTGGTGAAATCACCAAGAAAGCTCCGGGTAAGAGCACGAAATCATTCATAAGAAATATTTGTAGTAAAAAAAGTATTTCTCCCAAAAAAGTTTCAGTCCAGAAAAAGAAAAGCAATTTAAATGGAAAGGAAAGACCAATCAAAAATGTTACTGCTAGAGCAAGAGATAACTCTGTGCATGATAGTAGAAGGAAACAACAGTTTAGGGACATTCGAAAACGAATGTTCCGCAACAGGATAATAGTTAATTTATTAAAAAATATTAAGAAAGGCCAACAGAAAGTGGCATTTTATAAGAAGAAGAAAAATGTAGAGAAAATTATTGATCATGCTTTCGAAATTAAGCGAAAGTTATTTATTTTGGTAATCAATAGAATTAGGAAACTAAACAAGGTAATTTCTGATTTCAAATCAAATAGTAGATGGAAGAGAGTAGTAAATCGTAGTAACTTTTGTGAAGTTTTTTCCGGAGAATGGATGCATAGTTCAAGTTGTGAGGCATTTTTTAATGAGGAGAGTTATTTTCAGGATAATGATTTGGTGTTTGCAGTTGACACCAGTGGTCGAGCTTATGAAGTGAAGGATGGTTGTCCAGTTGAAAAAGAAAAACTAGTGACAACAGAGACAGACGAGGTGTTAGGTAATGAGGTTTTAGGAAGACGTCCTAAGGGTCCTGTGTACATTTGGAAGTGTAGTTCTATTTGCAGTGTGCGACAGGATTCCATCAATTTGCTTTGTGATTTTGTACGGACATTTAATAAGAAAAGTTTGAAGCAGAAAATGAAGTTGTTGCAAGAATTAGATCCTTGCAGAGTGAGACAAATGACATGTTTGCGTGGTCATTCACTGGCTTGTCTTTCCAGGAGAGTATGCCAGAGTGTTTTTCATCATTTCAGGATGCTAGCAGTGCATCATAATAAAGTGAGAAAATTAGTGAGAATGTTGTATCATGCTAAGAGTCCAGCAATTATGCTTAAACAATTATGTGCTGCTCTTTTGCATGGTTCTGAAATAGATGTCAAGAATATTTGTGAAGAAATTGAGTTTTGTTACTTTGGAAGTAAAGATGAGAATGTTCAAATTGACCCAGAAGTAGAGGGTAATGTTGAAGATAATGTACAAGTTTCTAGTACAGATAAATTTCAGAAGGAAATTGCCACGTTTCAGATGAAATCAAGTGAGAGGCCTAATTTCACTTGTGTGTGTTGTCGACGCACTTATTATAAGAGTCAGACTAAGTTAGTGGATTTATATGCAAAAAGTGAAAGGGAAAATAATAGTGAATGGAAGGATTTTGCCACATACTTGATGGTAGAAAATTATTTTGATTTGGGATCGGATCAACGTGTGTGTACTTATTGTTGTAACAAATTAAACCAAAACCAGATGCCTGCTAGGGCGGTTCATAATAATCTGGAATTGGTTGAGGTTCCTTCTGAATTGAAGGATTTAAATACTTATGAATCTATTTTGATTCAAAGTATCCATCCCTTTCAGGCTATTGTAAGAATGGAGCCAAAGACAGGGAAGTTGCCTCCATCAGATTTACAGAGAGGATTAAAGGGAAGAGTTGTTTATTTGCATCTAGATTTGAACAAAAACATTAACACAATTGGAGTAGAAAAAGTGGAAGAGGAACCTCTGGTTATCTTGGTTAATGGGGTTCCGACAAAGAATAAGAAAATATGGCAAGATTTAGTGGATGTTAGGAAAGTCAAAAAGGCAACATTGTATTTGAAGAAAAATAATAAGTACTATAAGAATGTATATGTTGCAGAAGAGGAAGTAAGTGATGAAGAGGATAGCGATTTGTGTGCTGGCCAAATTGAGAAAGTAGAGGCCTCTAAAAGTGAAGAAATATATGAACATTATAGTGTTCATCCTTTGCATTCCAAGGAAGTCATGGGGAATGCAATTGAGTTGTTTCAAATGAAACAAGCCAAAGGGAGTCCCATTAGTGTTTGGGAGGAAAGTTTGGAAGCTCGGTGTTTCCCACAGCTATTTCCAACAGGTCAAGGAGGAAGATATGATGAGCGACCTCATCAAATTCCTGCGTCTGAATACCGGACTTTACGATTGTATGCAGAAGATCCTAGGTTTCGTCAATGCATTCCCTATTTGTTTCATCTCCTGTTTGAAAGCGATCTGTCTGGACTGTCATATGCAGTGAACCACATCTTAAAAAGTGGTATACAGATGCGAAACATCTCGGCAAGTGACTTTATGCATAAAGTCAATGTCCAAGACAGTATTTTGGATTCTCACCTAATTAATCTCATGGCGTGTCAGCGTGGTACTAATGAGTACTGGTACCGTCGTCATGGTGATTTAAAATGTATGCTGAGGAACTTAGGAACTCCAACATGGTTCCTCACTCTGAGCTGTGCCGAGTATGGCTGGGAAGACTTACTTGAATTTCTACAAGAGGCAAATGGAAATATTGAAAACATTGAATTCAAGACACCTGGAGAACTGTGTTCTTTGGATCCAGTGAATGTATGCAGGTACTTCAATCATAGATTTGAAGCTATGATGTCTTTCATCACAAATAAGAAGAATCCACCTCTTGGAGAGGTGTTGGATTTCTTCTGGAGAAAGGAGTACCAAGCAAGAGGTGCTCCTCATATACATATGTTGCTGTGGATCAAGGATGCACCTAAATTTGGAACAGATCCGGATGACTTAGTGATGAATTTCATAGAACAGTATTCTACGTGTGCTGTTCCAAACGCAACGGAGAAGAAAAGCCTAAGAGAACAAGTTCTACGTTTCCAAAGCCATCGTTGTGGAAAGTACTGTCGTCGTAAATTCAGAAACAAGGACAAGTTCTACACCAAATGTCGTTTCAACTTTCCACGACCGGTGATTTCTAAAGGAAGAGTGAACAGTTTGAGGTCTTCGCTGCGACATAATGTGACAAGGAAATCACCCAAAAATACATACAATTTGAAAAGGAACGAAGAGTCCAAGTACATCAACGACTACAACCCAGTGATTTTGTCCATGTGGAATGCTAACATGGATATACAGTTTGTGGCTGACAACTGTATGGCTGTGGCTCGGTATGTGACATCTTACATCACCAAAAAAGAAAAGACAGAATTGAAGGATATGTGGGAGGACATTTCCCATGAAAAGAGCCTCAGCAAGAAGTTGTACAGTTTCAGTCTGAAGATGTTGTCGCATCGAGGAATCGGAGCTTACAAATGTTCTGACCGGTTGTCTTCAGCAAGTCTCTATGCCAAATCCAGGAGTATTGTTTGGGCGAGTCTTGGTCTTGCTGCAACGCGAAATCGAGTTCTAAAACCTGTCCGGGAAATTGAGTATTTTGCAGAAAATTAACCAAACAGTACCGACATTTTGAAGACCAACATGTTGGATACATATTATCCAAATCGAAGCAGTCACCTTGAGAATGTTTGTCTATATGAGGTTCTACAAAATTATATATTCAAGAGGAACATCAAAGAAGATATTGAGAAAGGAGTGTATGCTGTAATTGGAAGTGAGGGATGTCTGGTTAAGCAAAGAAAATGCCAATTAGTAAACCATCGAAAATTGAGTGGCTAATCTCCAGAAAAAAAGGAGTTTTTCTATTTAGCACTTTTGCAACTTTTCAAGCGTTGGCGTGCAGAAGAGGAACTGCTTGGAGATTTCCTCTGTTACGAAGACTCTTTCACTGCTGCTAAGGAGACCATAGAATGTCCTGCTTTTCCCAAATATCAAGAAATGTTGACTTTGGAAATTGAGCAGGAAGCAACGATTGCAGCCGAGATTGCCAGAGACAGTTCTCAGGACAGTCAGAGTTCTGTTTCACTGAGTCAGGATCCACTAGGAGGACCTATTATCGAAAATGAAGCTGCCACTGCTATGAATGAAGTGGAAAGAGCCATGGCACATGCTCAGGAGGATGCGGTTAACTTAGAAGACTTGGAAAAACAACTCAACGTTGAGCAGAGGAAAATATATGATGAAGTTACCAAGCAAATTGATCATGGATTAAGTCATGAGAAGAAAGAGTGCTCATGTACGTCGTTGAAGCCTGTCCGACTGTACGTGAGTGGAGAAGCGGGAACTGGAAAAAGTTTCCTTATTAAAGCAATTTCTTGTTATTTGCAGGAACGGACTGAGTCATCGTTGTCTTGTGTTGTTACCGCTCCTACTGGACTGGCAGCACATAACATTAAAGGTATAACTTTGCATCGTCTACTGATGCTGCCAGTGGAGCATGACAACAAATTTCAATACCACAAGTTATCTGGGGATGCTTGTTGTGAAGTTTCAAGAGTCTTGAGGAAAATGAAACTTCTTATCATTGACGAAGTAAGCATGGTTTCCAATGTCATGCTTGCCTTTGTGCATTTGAGAATGCAAGAAGTTCTTAAAACGGAGTATGATGTGTTATTTGGTGGCAAACACATCATTGTTTTCGGAGATCTTCTGCAGCTGACACCAGTAAAAGGACAACCTGTGTTCAAAATACTCACGCATGAAGATACCAGGAAGTGCCTAGGGAGCATTGGCAACGTCAATATATGGTTAAACTTCAATTATGCTGAACTGCATGAAAATATGCGTCAGGCAAAGGATGAAGATTACAAGAATATTCTACAAGATATTAGAATTGGAAAAGTGACCGAGCATGGGAAAGAAGCTTTAAATGCACGATTACTGTCAAATTTATATCCAGAACAAGACATTGTGCCTGAGAATATTTTTCAGAAAATTACTGAGAAGAAATCCGGAATATGTTTGATGCCAACTCTTGCAGAATGTGCCATCTTCAACAACAAAATGTTGAATTTAGAAAAGCAAGAGATTGTGAAACTTGAAGCTATTGACAGAATAGAGCATATGGGATCAACAATTATTTTGTCTGAGAATTTGAAATCAAAATTGGATTCATTAGAGAAGACTATATCTAAAACAGCGGGTTTTGAAAAGACTTTGAATGTGTGTTTAAATTGCCGAATCATTTTGAGAAGGAATTTACATGTTGAAAGAGGTCTGGTAAATGGATCAATGGGTAATGTTGTTGATTTTGAGAAATACAGAAGTAGAGATGGTATTGAATTTTTAAAAATTAAATTTGATGGCATTGAGGAAGTACAGCTAATTGGTCGTTGTTCTGCTAGGTTTTTGCTTGTTAAAGACTTATATGTTCGCCGTAAACAGTTTCCTGTTTGCTTGGCATATGCGGTGACAATCCATAAATCGCAAGGTTTAAGTGTAGATAGTGCATTGGTGAATATTGGCAGTTCTGTGTTCAAAGAGGGTATGGCATATGTGGCATTGTCACGAGTTAGAACTTTATCGGGATTGTACTTGATTGATTGTGATGTCACAAACATTTGTGCAGATCTAGATTGTGTTAAGGAATACAATAGGTTAAGAAGAGAGTATGCGCCACATTTGCCTCAATATCCTTTGTTTGAGAAACGTGTGGTAGGCCGTAAACGAAGAAATATCACTAATAGTAGGGAGGTTGTAGCAAAAAGCCGAAAAGTCGATGAACCGAAAATTGTAAGCAGAAAGAAAACGGATTCTGTTGAAGATGTTGTCGGTTTTCAATTTGAAAACAGTTCTGGTGTCAACTGCTATGCAAATGTAGTGGTTAATGTTCTTTTTTCACTAGAGACTTTAAAAGAACAGATTGTGTTCAATTCGGAACAAAGTTTATGCTGTTTGTTGAATTCTGTGTTAGAGAAATGTAGCACTGATCGAACAAAAGTAGAAAGTGTGTCTGAAGTTCGTTATCTGTTAGATGAATGTTCAGGTCAAACAGACTTCTCTGAAAATAATCAGCAGGATTGTCAGGAGTTTTTAATGTATATGCTTGATGTATTGCAAGATGAGGGTGTAGATGTAGATCACCTGTTTGGGCTTTCTTATCAATGGCAGCATGACTGCGAGAACTGTATGGTATCAAGTACTACTAGTGTAGACTCAGAAAGATTTATATATTTAACTTTGCCAGACAGTAAATCAGTCTCCTTTAATAAGCTAGTAAATGCAGCTGATCACAACATGGAGTGTAGCCAAAGTAAATCTGAAATGATGTCAACATTATTTATACGAAGATATGGCCAGTATGTCATTTTAATGATCCAACGATGTAGGCCTGATGGATCAAAATTGTCAACTTTAATAAAAAATGTTGTTGCTTCTCAGCTGTCAATATCAGGAAGGACTTTTGTAACTGTAGCAATTATCTATCACGATGGTCCTTCAACAACATCAGGACATTACACAGCTTATTTAAAGTCTAGAAACGGCTGGTCATTCTGCAACCATTCTGTTGTAACTTTCAAAAAAAAATTGCCGTTTGACCTTAAAAATTCTTACCTGGTGTTTTTAAAACCAAAATTTTAAGGAAAGAATCTCGGGATTTCCTCTGAGGAATTGCAAAAGGTTCATGAAGTAGAGGGAATGTAAGTCTGCAATGCTGTCTAAATTATTGGTCCAAAACTTTTAATTATGTCAATTTAAAAATCCAACTATATAAACCTGATGCAAGTAAGTCTGCTTCATAGTAAGCAGTATCAGTGTCATAGGAAAAGTAGAACATGAGTGAGAAAGAAGGGTAAGATATTAGTAGTCCAGGATTGTGAAAGTAATCTTAAATGTTTTCTTTTTGAAAGTTGCGAAAATAGAAAATGACGGGATTTCATTATAAGAATTACAAGAGTTGAAAAACGCTGCAACATGATTTGGCCAAGTGGAAACGTGATAGAATGTGAGAAGTCTTTTATTGTATGTAACATATTTTTCAAAACGATGGAGGTTTTCTTTCAGAAAGTGGCGGGCTGAAAATATTTATAGCACAACAGAGTGTACGCTGTTCATAGGACATCCTTCGACGTTATGGAAAGTAAGTTAATTTTAAGGAGTTTTGAATTCAGATTTCTTAGGTTATATGGGTTTTTTAAACACAATCATTTTGATTGTGTTTTTTTTTCCCCGCTGTTACATGATGAATACCTTCAAGTCACTGATTTAAGTGAAATTTGATACATTCTGAGAACAGCAAAAATAAACCATTTAACATGTATAATTAATGTTCTACTTTTTGTACTTATGATATACATTTAGAAATGTGAGGTAGATATGGAGAAACTGAGGCTTCTGTAAGTGTCAAAGTTAATGCTTACAGTGCTGCACTTCTGGGTACTGTTTTTTTTTAAAACTGAATAGGCCTCACCTCAAAGAAACCTCTTGAAAGGACACATCTTATTTGCATCCTGAAACAATCATTTAAAATGTTAGACACAATTTTATGATGGCTTTACATCTTTTTTGCGCTGCTATTGCATCACTATTGTGAGACATCAGCAGTGCAAAAGATGCACCATGTTCCAAAATAGGCCTCAGTTTTTCAGCATCAAGATACTATTTGTTTAAAATATATATCTTTAGGATTGTGTAGGGGACGTAGAGAAGCAGAGGCTTTTGTAAATGTCAAAGTTGTTGAAAAACTGTTTGTTCTTGAACCTTTTCCCTTGTCTTTTCTAATTTTTAAATACATGTTTTAATATTTTTGAAATGTTTGTTCTCTCTTTTACAGATTGAAAGTATGAAAAAAGAATTGAAAAAGTTAACAAGAATTATAAGGTAAATGTTTTCTACTCTTTCTACCCGCAATCCACTGCTGATGATGTCACTGACCATGTCATGAATGATGTAATAAGTGGACATGACTTACTTCATTGGTAGGCCTTCACATGTATTAATGCATACACTGCTGCACTTCTGCGTACTGTTTCATATGCTGGACTACATCTGCACTATGAGATACCTAAGCAAAGGCAACACAGGTGATGTGATTGTGAAATGAGCAAAAGAAACTCCACATTTTTCAATTACATTACTTGTGTTTTCTAAGTTTACGAATGACATTGTGCAGATGAAGTTTAGGTCTGTCTATGGACACAGAAGAGGTCTGGCCGTTGTTCAAGAGTGAAGTGGACATGTTTTACTTCAATGGTAGGCCTTCACATGTATTATCTCCTCTGTATTCTTCAACAAGCATAAATTTGATATGCAACCCTGAGTAGGCCTCACCTTAAACAAACTTTTGGAGAGGCCACACCTTATCGTCATCCTGAATCAATCATTTAATCTATCACATTTAACATCTATTAGTTCTACTGCTTCATTTCTTTAATCCTTACTTTCCTGCGTTTGCTATTTCCCTCATTCCTTTCTCTATTACTTAATTATTCTACTCCTTCCAGTATTTTTCTCAGTCCCTCTCTTCTCATACTTCTTCATTCTTATTCACTCATTCTGTCTCTATTAATGTTACTGTTTCTGAATGATCTCAAAAAAATTTTTAAAACAAGAACAGTAAGTATAAGGGTAGGAAACAGACAGTTATGTTACAAGAAAGACAGCTATAGGAAGTAAACAAAAGATACTGTTACTCGCAATCCACTGCTGATGATGTCACTGACCATGTCAAGAATTATGTAATATGTGACATGATCAGCAGTGGATTGCGGGTAACAGTATCTTTTGTTTACTCCCTATAGCTGTCTTTCTTGTAACATAACTGTCTGTTTCCTTCCCTTATACTTACTGTTCTTTTTTTTAAAAAAATGTTTTGGTTCGCTCCCGGTTCGCGTACCGGAGTGCGAACCGGGAAGCGAACTAAAAGAAATAGAGGTTGGCAGAGTTTCAAAAATTCTACCAATTTTTTTTATAATGGGGAGGTAGTTCTGAAAAGAACTTTTTTTTTGGTTTTTGTTGTTTTAAATTTTTTTTATTATTTTTCTGAACATTTTTTTTATTTTTTTGTATTTTCTGAACATTTTGATATTTTTTTGTTTTTTGGGGGGAGGGGGAAACAAAAATGATTCATTGAAAAGGGCTCAACAGGAGCAACGAAAAAAAGAAGAATTTATTGTTTGGGGCGTTTCGGGCAAACATGATTATTAATAGCTTTCATAATTAGAGTAATGCTACTTTCTCTGTAGCAAATGATTTGGTTACAGCGCACGCACACTTGCTTGACTTCCCCAAAGTTCATTTGAATGTTTGGGACCATCTCCCTCGCCTCTGGTCCCAACACTTCTTGAACAACGGATCTTCTTGCCATCGCAGGGGGATTTTGTTGCTCATCACGAAGCTGGGCAGCACTATAGTTGTTTGGGTGCCACCTACTCATATGCCTATGCATAGTGTAATTGCCGTAGCTGTATTTTTTGTCAGTCCCCCTTGACAGTCTATCATCGCATATACGGCAAAACACATATCTTGCATTCACTTTTTTTTTGCCCCGCAAGAAATTTAAATAATTGCCAAATGTAGTTTTCTTTTCGATTATACCTCCTGGGCTCCTCTGGCAAAAACTCTGGTTCTTCCTGCTCTTCCTCCTCTTCCTGATCTTCCTCTTCTTGTTGTATGATTACTTGAGCAGGCGGTCCTCTCTTCCCATGAGGAGGTGAAGGTGGTGGTGGGGGTGCACCAGCTGAAGCAACTACTGAAGCCATTGCTCAACTTTGAAAAAGGGTCTTTCTCTCACCAAGATGAAAGTCAGAGTGAGGAAAGAAGGAGGGGTTTTCATCATTTGGGAAAAGCAAAAGTTCTAAACCAATGAAAAGTGTTAATTTTAGATCACATGACCTAGTATTACATCATTAGGAAACCAAAAGTGAAATGAACCAATGAAAAGTGTTATTACCGAGTCACATGACCTGCTGTGTTTACGTTTCGCGCTTTGCTCCGCTTACCGGTCCGCTTCCGGGTCTGCTAACTTGGCGCGTCAAATGACGTATTACGCGACAACGCAAAACGTCATTCTAACGTAACAGTTACGCTAAAGGAACGTTTACCGGTTCGCGGACCGAGTCGCGGCTTTAAATTGAGCTAACGGGAAGCTGACCGGTTCGCGGACTGGGAGCGAAACAAAAAAATGTTTTTTTTTAAATTGTATAAAAAACATGTAAAATATATTTTAAGATTTAAAGAAGAATACATTTTACAGCTACAGATATTAGCTTTTAAAAAACCATTGAAATTCACTTAAAAAACCATAGGTTATAGACCATATATAGTTAGGAATTAGCATTTACAAAACCTTGAAAATTCACTGAAAAAACCATAGGTTATAGACCATATATAGTTAGGAATTAGCATTTACAAAACCTTATTTTACTCACACAAAACCATTGAAATTCCATATATAGTTAGTTGCACTAACTATATATCGCGCACCCGCAATCCACTGCTGATGATGTCACATATTACATCATTCATGACATGGTCAGTGACATCACTGATGACATCACTGATGACATCTCAAATGACATCACTGATGACATCACTGATGACAACATCCAGTGACTGTATGTTTCTGTAAAGTTAAAATATGTCTTACATATTGAAGAATGAGTGGATGTATAAGTGTCTGGATGAAGGATTTAGTAGGTGCATGACTGACTGTATGAGTGAGTGATTAGATGTGTCTCACTGAGTGCATGGGTTAGTGACTAAACTGTCTTAATTTGTGCATCATTATGTCTGTTGTTCTGTAAACTGTTGCATGTGTTGATCAGTAGCTATATGAGTAACTATATGGGTTATTGATTTGTTGCCCAAGTATTTGTATGGGAGACTGAGTGTGTGTGTGGGTGGCGGGAGGTGTATGACTCTGTGCATAGATGTCTGAGCAGTTGATTCACTAGATGTATGTGTTCAAAAGTGCATGTGGAAACAGCTGTATGGGCGGTTGACTGTGTGCATGAGTGTATTGGTGAGTGAATGGATATCTCAGTGCTACATGTCAAAGTAAGTACATATGTAAAACACAGTACATGTGAGAGTTGACATATATAAATAACTGTGCATAAGAGCCAGTGAATGTGTGAGTGGCTGTATGGATCATTGTGAACTTGTATCAGGGATTGTATAAGAGAGTAAATATGTGTTAGTATATGTTTGAATAAGTAAGGTGTGTATAACTGTATAGTTGAGGAAATGGAGGTGTGATTGATTCTTTGCATGACTGACTAGGTGTGTGAGTAACTCCATGGATGAGTGACAGTCTGTGAGTGTCTGTTTACACTGATTGTATCTAAGGTTATATTAGAGTCGGAAGAGGTTCATCGTATTATCACATGAATGATATCATCAGTGATGTCACCAGTGATGTCATTTGAGATGTCATCAGTGATGTCATCAGTGATATCACTGACCATGTCATGAATGATGTAATATGTGACATCATCAGCAGTGGATTGCGGGTGCGCGATATATAGTTAGTGCAACTAACTATATATGGAATTTCAATGGTTTTGTGTGAGTAAAATAAGGTTTTGTAAATGCTAATTCCTAACTATATATGGTCTATAACCTATGGTTTTTTCAGTGAATATATATATATATATATATATATATATATATATATATATTCACTGAAAAAACCATAGGTTTCACACCAGTTATAGTTAGGAATTAGCATTTAAAAAACCTATTAAATTCACTGAAAAAACCATAGGTTTCACACCAGTTATAGTTAGCTGGAAATTTTACTGATATAAAACCATTGAAATTCCCACGTTATAGTTAGTCGGACTCACTATAACTTGCGCGTGCAATGCACTGCTGATGACATCACATATTACATCACTCATGACATGGTCAGTGACATCACTCATGACACCATCCTTGTGACATATTGACAGACCTCCTTTCACTATAATGTAACCCTTGAGACACATATTCAAAAATAGAAACTGAAATTTTTAAAAAAATGGAGATACCTATATCAGTTACAACAAGCAATTCAGTAATTCCACTATCTATATACACATCCACTCATTCACCAACAGTTCTATATAGTCACTCATACATATACTCACTCATCATATGAAGAGATACACCTATACATCCTGTTACACACCGACATTCATCCAAAAGTTACTCACACACATATTCACACGTGCAAATAAACTATTGAACAACCATTTATTTGAATATAGAGTTATACACACACTTCCACCTTACTTCTATTGAAAATTACACATATTTATTCTCTTAAACAATCACTTATAGAAACACATACTTATTTAAACAGGAACTCTTACAATCTCTTACTCTCACATATACTCACTTATATACATCAATATTCATATATACTAGATTAAAACATATGTAGTTACTGATAAAGACACTAGTGAGACAGTCATTTACTCACTAACAAACACATATAGACACTCATCCACCCATACAGTCCTGTACATATGCTGTCTTCAAAACACATACAAAGAAAGAGTCAGTCACTCATGCATCTATGTGCTAAGTAATACCCCCACCAAACCATATAGACATTCATACTGATACTAATAAAAATATCTAATAACCCATATACATACGCATGTAGCTACTTATCAACACATGTAGCCACTTATACACAAAGTGAAACACTAATATATATATTTAAATATTTAAACATAACTCACTAATATTTATTTTTCAGAAAGACACATATTCACTGGATGGTGTCATCAGTGATGTCATGAGTGATGTCACTGACCATGTCATGAGTGATGTAATATGTGATGTCATCAGCAGTGCATTGCACGCGCAAGTTATAGTGAGTCCGACTAACTATAACGTGGGAATTTCAATGGTTTTATATCAGTAAAATTTCCAGCTAACTATAACTGGTGTGAAACCTATGGTTTTTTCAGTGAATTTAATAGGTTTTTTAAATGCTAATTCCTAACTATAACTGGTGTGAAACCTATGGTTTTTTCAGTGAATTTCATAGGTTTTTTAAATGCTAATTCCTTTGTATATCGAGTTTCTTACCTTTTTTTTTTTTACAATTTGCTGTTTTTTTTTAAGTATTCATTTTTTTTATAATTTTTTTCTTTTGCGCTCTGGGTGCGCGCTCGGGGAAGCTTTCAGCTAAGCTCTCCTGTAAGCTTCTCCGTGCGCTCATCTGAAAGCGCACCCAGAGCGCAACTGTCGTTCGTGAAAAAAAAATATGAATGAAAAGTTAATAATAATGCAAAACATTTCGTACCATACAAATAAAATTTTTTTTTTTTAATATGGAAAATGATTATGCATTTCTATGAAAGATTGATGACGTCACTTCGGCGCGCAACGTACGTGCCCTCGGAAGCGCCTACGTGCGCGGCTCCTAAACGCACGCAAAAGCGCCTACGATCGCGCCACGTTTGCGCCTACGATCGCGCCACGTTTGCGCCCCGGAAGCGCCTACGATCGCGCCACGTTTGCGCCCCGGAAGCGCCTACGATCGCGCTGCGTAAACGCACCCGGAAGTGCACCTGAGCGCGCAGCGTAAGCGCGTCGGGTCATGTGACCCTAAAATAACACTTTTCATTGGTTGCTAACAGTTTTTTTTTACAATGAATGAAATCCCCACCCATTTCCTTCACTTCTTCTTTCACTTTTGTGACTGAAAGACCTGCCTGTTTTGCTCTTGCATATTTCTTGGATAATCATGGCTGCCAGATCATCCAGCAGTGAAGATGACTTCATTGATGAAGAGCCACCTACCCCAAAGAAGAAGGGACATTTCATCTGGAAATTTTTTAAGTTTCCTGCAGACCAGAAAAAGGTGAATGCACCAAAAGTAGAGTGCAGGATCTGCAAAAAGGTCCTGTCACGGGGTAACCCCCTAAAAAAATACTCTTTTGGCAACTTCACCATGATTCGCCATGTGGAGACCAAGCACCCCCAGAATTTTGCCCGGGAAAGTGTCAGGGCTCTGGCACAGGAGGTTCCTAGAGATGGGGCCTCTACATCAACCGGAGGAGCAACTTCTTCTGGAAGAGAACAAGCTCAGGGGCAGGTAGCAAACATCCAACCTGCATTCAACCATGGGGTCGTCAGATGCAGATACTGCAATCAACTCCTCACCTATGGGGAGCAAAGTGTCCTGCTCATGGTTCGGGCATTAGAGAACCATCACTGCCCTTCCCACCCCTAATTTTTTTCTTTTCTTTTTGCTCCTGTTGAGCAGTTTCTATTCCCTGTTTTTGTTCCTCTTCAGTTAAAAGAAGAAAACCAAAAGTTCTTTTCAGAACTACCTCCAATTCTCATCAAAGAGCTATAATCTTAAAAAATGAAGAGTAAGTGAAATATAGTGCATTGATAATTGAAAGGAGAATGAGTAAGAAAGAACAGAAAGGTATGAGAGGTGAAAGGAAGTGAAGTAGGAGGACTGAAAGAAGGTGAGTGTTAGAAAAGAAATTTATGACACAGTGAATAAACTGGAGGCCTCATTTCTGAAAAGTGACGCATCGCTACGTGAAAATAGCGATGCGTCACTTATCTGGACGCACTCCTTATGACATTCCACATATGTCATATTTAATATATGACTAATCAATTCGCAAGGAGTTACAGATATGTCAGTATTTCTGACATATCTCTAAACACAAAAGTAACGCATTGCAGGAGTGCGTCACAAAAGTGACGCAACTCCAGTAATGTGTCCTTTCACATGGAAAAAGCACCATGTGAAAGGTTTGCTATGAAGCAGGCGCAAGATTTTGGCGCAACTGCATCCTAAAAGTGACTCACTGCGTCATTATTACCAAGCTTTTTGCAAGGAACACCCCCTCTGCATGCATTATACCTGACACTATTTTTTAAAAAGTGACGCATCTAGGTACATGGGTCACTTTTTAAAACTCTGCGCCATATTGTATCTGCATCAGGTATAATGTATGCAGAGGGGGCAATCCCTCGCAAAAAGCTTGGTAATAACAACGTACTGAAATCTATGAGATTTCCCTGCGTCACTTTTAGGATGCTATTGCGTCAAAATTTTGCGCCGGCCTCGCATCACTTTTATGTTTACACATATGTCAGAAATACTGACGTATCTGTAACTCCTTGCAACATGATTCGTCATACATTAAATATGACACATCTGGAATGTCATAAGGACTGTGTACAGAAAAGTGACGCATCACACCAGCAGTGTAATAAAATGTGCCTCGTTGCACTATATTTAAAGGATGCAACAGCATCCTAAAAGTGACGCAGTGAAATCTCAAACATTTCACTGCGTCGCTATTACAAAGCTTTTTGTGGGGGAACACCCCCTCTGCATGCATTATACCTCACGCAGATATAATGTGGCGCTTGATTTTAAAAAGTGACCCATCTACCTAGATACCTCACTTTTTAAATATAACGCAACGCAACACATTTTTTTACACTACTGGTGCAATGCGTCACTTTTCTGTGCGCACTCCTTATGACATTCCAAGTAACGCATTGCTGGAGTGCGTCATAGCGATGCGTCACTTATCTGGACGCACTCCTTATGACATTCCACATATGTCATATTTAATATATGACTAATCAATTCGCAAGGAGTTACAGATATGTCAGTATTTCTGACATATCTCTAAACACAAAAGTAACGCATTGCAGGAGTGCGTCACAAAAGTGACGCAACTCCAGTAATGTCTCCTTTCACATGGAAAAAGCACCATGTGAAAGGTTTGCTGTGAAGCAGGCGCAAGATTTTGGCGCAACTGCATCCTAAAAGTGACTCACTGCGTCATTATTACCAAGCTTTTTGCAAGGAACACCCCCTCTGCATGCATTATACCTGACACTATTTTTTAAAAAGTGACGCATCTAGGTACATGGGTCACTTTTTAAAACTCTGCGCCATATTGTATCTGCATCAGGTATAATGTATGCAGAGGGGGCAATCCCTCGCAAAAAGCTTGGTAATAACAACGTACTGAAATCTATGAGATTTCCCTGCGTCACTTTTAGGATGCTATTGCGTCAAAATTTTGCGCCGGCCTCGCATCACTTTTATGTTTACACATATGTCAGAAATACTGACGTATCTGTAACTCCTTGCAACATGATTCGTCATACATTAAATATGACACATCTGGAATGTCATAAGGACTGTGTACAGAAAAGTGACGCATCACACCAGCAGTGTAATAAAATGTGCCTCGTTGCACTATATTTAAAGGATGCAACAGCATCCTAAAAGTGACGCAGTGAAATCTCAAACATTTCACTGCGTCGCTATTACAAAGCTTTTTGTGGGGGAACACCCCCTCTGCATGCATTATACCTCACGCAGATATAATGTGGCGCTTGATTTTAAAAAGTGACCCATCTACCTAGATACCTCACTTTTTAAATATAACGCAACGCAACACATTTTTTTACACTACTGGTGCAATGCGTCACTTTTCTGTGCGCACTCCTTATGACATTCCAAGTAACGCATTGCTGGAGTGCGTCACAAAAGTGACGCAACTCCAGTAATGTGTCCTTTCAAATGGGGAAAGCAGCATATGAAAGGTCTTGCCTCAGTCTAACACCTGCTGTAAAGCAGGCACAAGATTTTGACGCAACAGCATCCTAAAACTGACGCAGTGAAATCTCAAAGATTTCACTGCGTCGCTATTACAAAGCTTTTTGCGGGAGAACACCCCCTCTGCATACATTATACCTGACGCTATTTTTAAAAAGTGACGCATCTAGGTACATGGGTCACTTTTTAAAACTCTGCGCCATATTGTATCTGCAACATGATTCGTCATACATTAAATATGACACATCTGGAACGTCATAAGGAGTGCGCACAGAAAAGTGACGCATAACACCAGCAGTGTAATAAAATGTACCTCGTTGCACTATATTTAAAAAGTGACGCATCTAGATAGATGCGTCACTTTTTAAATATTGCATAACAATGCGCATTTTTTTACACCGCTGGTGCGTCACAAAAATTGACGCACAGGAAGCGCAAAACTAACAGCGCAAGGCCTTCATAAATATAGTCCTGGATTTTCCCCGTGCTTCCGGTGCGCGTACCATGCGCTTCCCCCGCGCAAAACGAAAAAATTTTTTTATTGCCCTGCAGGACCCTATTTTAGTCCCTACATCAAACCTAGGGGGTCAGAGGGGGTCTACTCTTCCCCCTTATGGTCATTTGCCCCTTTTTTTTTCAAACCCCATGTGTCTCGATTTTACCGAGACACAAGATGGCGGCCGCTCCGCACTGTTTAGAATGTTTACAGACAACTGAGATCCAATCAGCTTCCTGTGCGCAAGTCGCGTGTCGCGCCTGGAGCGCTCTCCCGTGCGCGCACGGGAGAGCGCCTATCCCCGCGCAAAACGAAAAAAAATTTTTAATGCCCTGCAGGACCCTATTTTAGTCCCTACATCAAACCTAGGGGGTCAGAGGGGGTCTACTCTTCCCCCTTATGGTCATTTGCCCCTTTTTTTTTCAAACCCCTTGTGTCTCGATTTTACCGAGACACAAGATGGCGGCCGCTCCGCACTGTTTAGAATGTTTACAGACAACTGAGATCCAATCAGCTTCCTGCGCGCAAGTCGCGTGTCGCGCCTGGAGCGCTCTCCCGTGCGCGCACGGGAGAGCGCCTATAGATATATATATTTTTTTGAACCTAAATTACTCAAAATCCACTGGAGCACATATCTTGAGACATAGCAAAGGCACATCGGGCTACCAGTCCCTACAATTTTGCCAAGTTTGGTGGAAATCCATTCAGCCGTTCGGGCTAAAAGTGAAATCGACCGCCCTATGGAAATTAACATGGGGAAAACGCGTTTTGGGACCCCCCTTTTATCTCGGCCCCCGCTTGACGAATCCCCCCCAAACTTTCAGGGAAGGACCGGACCGCCATGAGACCATTTTCCTGAAAATTTCAGGCAGATTCGACAACCGGCGCCAAAGTTATTCAAAATAGAATGTTGAGATTTAACATTGAAAATTATCCTAACTATAACTACCTACTGGCGACCGCCAGTAGGTAATATATATATATATATATATATATATATATTACCTACTGGCCATAGCCAGTAGGTATATATAGTTAGGATTTTTTCTCTATGGAACTTTTGAAAATTCTATGTCTAATAACGTTGGCGTTTGTGGATGGAATCGGCTGAAATTTTCAGGAAAATTGCACATTTTGTTTCTGAGCAGCCCCTGAAAATTTGGGGGGGTTCCGTCAAGGGGGGGCCGAGAAAAAAGGGGGGTCCCAAAACGCGTTTTTCCCATTCATTTTTCCATAGGGCCTTTGGCCTCACTTTTAGCTCGAACGGCTGAATGGATTTGCACGAAACTTGGCAAAATTGTACGGACTGTTAGCCCGATGTGCCTTTGCTGGGTCTCAATATATGTGCTCCAGTGGATTTCAAGAAATTAACGTTTAAAAAAACAGATATATCTGTGACAGCGTCCTAGATAGCGCTCCAGATCTCGTACTTTTCGCGTAACGGAGCTTTGCGAAGCGAAGCTGATTGGCTCTCCAGTGTCTGTCAACATTCTAAACAGACCGTAGCGGCCGCCATCTTGTCTCTCGTTAGGATCGAGAGACAGGAGGAGGTCAAAACGAAGGGGGAAATGAAGGAAAGGGGCAAGGTAGACCCCTTCTGACCCCCTAGGATTGATGAGGGGGATATTAAAGTGCCCCGCGGGGCCCAAAAAAATTTGTATTTTTCGTGGGGTGCGCCCGGATCGCGTACCGGAAAGCGGTCTGGGGAGCGTACTATAAGGAAACAAGAATGATTGACTTTTAACTTATTGTATGTTTATTGATTGTTCGTTTTGTTGGGTTTTTTTTGTTTTTTTTTATTTACGTAGCTACATGTAGGTATCAATGTAGAGTCTATAATTTAATAAACGCCGTCTCCTTTGTAGATATCTTGCTTGTTGTTAAAGAAGTTATTGTGGTATATGGAATTCATACCATAGTCTGTCTGGAAAGCCGAAACAACATGGAGGCAGGAGATGATAAAGAGATGTTAAATACACATTGGAGATAATATAGTGGGAGGAAGGAAGTAACTATGAACAAAGTTAGTATGTAACACCAAAAAGTTGCACAGTATATTTAAAGTCCGACTTCACGTTATAATCAATTTGCTACTAGTTTTCAATATACATATAAAAATAAATAATGTGTCAAACAATTTTTGAATTAAGAAATTATAATTTATTTTTCAGATTGTTTTTCAAAATTTAAAAGAAAATCTAAAAAATCGTGATCATTTTTTTCTTCATTTTTCAGTAGAAAATCTACTGCATCTACACATTGCACAAGTTCATTGTTTATTGTGTCGTCGTAGAAATCCTTGTCAACTTCTGTCTCCATTTTTTTTCCGTTTCAGTTTTCAAGTTGTTTTCTTGTCCTTCCATTTTGAATTCTGAAAAATGAATTTTTACAAAATATATCAGTACAGAAAGGGCACTGTTGGGTTTCAGTACAGACAGGCAGTTTGGTTACTTAAACAGTGTTTTTTTCTTTGGGCAGTGTATGGTATCAAATTGGAAGTAGAAATATGAAGAAAATTATCAAATAAACTCTTAGTCAATTCTGAATTATACTAGAGAAGTCTAACTCTATCCTTAACTCAGGGCCGGCGCTAGGCATGGGCAGCGTGGGCTGCCGCTCAGGGCCTCGCACTCAGCCCACCAGCATGGGGCCGCACTGGTGATGTGTCCTTTTGTTTTCCTGGAGATCTATCACAAAGAAAGGTGTTGCCTGCAATTAAGGTCCATTGGCGGGGGCCCTTCCTTGGGCCTCTCATGGATGGTGTCAGGAGGTATAGGGGAGGAAGAAGGAGACGCTCCTTCAATTGCAAGGAGGCCATTCACAGACACTGTGGGGGGCCCATTGTCCAGCATTTTGGCGCACCCTCAGTTTTAACTTTTAGACCACAATCAATTCTCACACCTATGAAGGTGTGAGAAATGCGTGTGGATTAAAAATTAAAACTGTGGGGCGTCAAAATGATGGACAATTGGGCCCCGACAGTGTCTGTGCATGTTCTCCTTGTAAGTGGCCAGTTATGTAATTTGGAGGGGGCCTTGCGCACGTTCCCTTTTAGCTCAGGGCCTCGCAAATCCTTGGACTGGCCCTGCCATAACTAAAACAGAGAAGTCTATTTTATTCTATAAGTATTACAGAGTGAAAGAATAAATCTGTTTGAAAATGTTTTTCTAATTAGCTTTCAGTACAGAACATACTTCAGTTTTAAAAATAATATCTTACCTTTTAAATATAACTTGAAGTTATCAGTTGATTTTTTGTTGTTCTGCACTTCACGAAGTAGTAGTCAAAATGGCTGTGTTTCTCTCTCTTTGTTTATATATATTCAGGTACATAACCAATCAAATGTCATGATATAATAGTAGAAATTGAAAGTAATATTTTAATTGGTTGACATTTCCAACACTTTCGATATGTTTTGTGAAGTAATTTACCTCAGGGATTTTAGAGAGTTCTACATGCTAAATGGCTAAATGGTATTCCAACTAAATTTGTGAAAATGGTAGGGATTGGTATGTAGTATGAGCTACTGTTTAATTGGTGAAAGTGTCTCCAGTGGTTTTTCTGTAAATTACTTTCCCACCTTTTTTAAACGAGTGCTTGTCAGTGCGTTTCCCGGTACGCGAACTTGCAGTGTTACGGGAGTCCTCCATTTTCTGTTTCGGTAGAATTGAGATACAAGATGGAGGGTAAATAATGTTCAGAATGGGTAGATTGGGGTACTTTAGACGTATGCTGTTTCCCTAAGTTTTCTGAGGGTGGCTGAGGAGGCTCATATATGTCGATAAAAAAAAAAATAATTTTTCGCGTGGTTAGCTGCAGGTACGCGAACTGGGTAACGTACCGGGAAGCGAATATAGGTGAAAATAAGTGAAAAAAAGGTACATTTGAAATTTCAAAAGAGTACACTAAGTTAAGGTAGCTCTGAAAAGAGCTTTTTGGTTCTGTGTATGTTCTAGAAACTTATAAGTAGGAACCAATACACATTCTTAAATTTAGTATGAAAACTCTGTTTCCCTCATCTGAGAAATGCACGCCATCTCCTCTGTAGATATCTTGCATGTAGTAACGCAAGTTATTGTTGTAGATGTAGCCCATTCCATGGTCCCTCATGTAAGCTGAAACAGACTTATTTACATGCTTCCTCGATTTCTCAATTTGTGGACAAAATTGATTGGACCACCTCCATTTTTGTCTTTGGCATATATTAGAATATACCAAGGCAGTTTGAGGAAAAAGTGTCATCAATTGCTCAAAGGTGTCCTTTAAAAGCATTTCCAGACCTACCCCAGTCAAAGTGCCCAAATCGTTTCCTCCACAGTGCACTATTATGAGGTCAGGGGTTGGCAAATGTAAAAAGGTTTTCACCAATGGTATCAATTGGTGACATTTCAATCCTCTTCGACCAATCCATTTGATTTCCACATTTTGTAAATTGAGGTTGTGTAAATTTCTGTTATCAGCATACCTATGAGCCCGGTGGATGTAGCTATGTCCCAGAATCCAGACTGAAAACATGGCTAGAGGAGTTTTTGCTGCAGTCAGATGAAGTGTGGGAATGAAATGGCAGTTGAAATAGTGATGCTTGTAATGTAAAAAAACGGTGGAGTTTAAGTGCAAATGATTCATTAGCAGTGATTGGTGTATTTCCATTGCTGAAAAGAGAAAGTTAGGGTGCATGGATGTGTTCTTTGAAAGATGTATTTTGAATGGTTATTTAAAAATGTTGTTATGAAAGATTGCAGTGGATTAGCAGGTGTACTGAGAGTTCAGAGTTCATTTGAAACATTGTTGCGTGAACTTGTGGCCATGACAGGTCAGGCAGGCGGTAGTTGCTATGGAAAAGAGGTAGAAAGGGCAGAGGGGGGAAGGGTGTTGATTTGAAAAAAGTGAGGGAAGAGTTTTTATTGGCTGACATGAGAGATATGTGTGTTGAATATCAGCGTTTCGGTGCCTTTGTTGGTTCCAGCCTCTGGAGTGCATACCTTTAATTCTGGTACAGAATAATTGGTGTGTTTCTGAGACTGTTTTCAATTTGAAAAAGAATTTGTAAAGGTGAGTTATCGTTTATATATTTTAGTTAAAGAGTAGTATGCTTTTTTGCGTAAATAAGAAAGTCAGCTGTGTATTTAAAATGATGTTTTGCGTCAAGTGTTTGCATTCTGCTTTCAAAGGCGATTTTGCATTCTTCATTTACAGAATCGGAAAAATTATTGGTTCGGTAAAATACCGAATCGGTAATTTTACCGATTCTGTAAATTTGCTATGTAGGGGGGAGTCTTCAGAGTCTCAAATGATTTAACGAATCGGTATTTTAGCATGAAATCAAACTTCATGGTAAAATACCGATTCCGGTGTGCATGCACATTTGTGCATGCACACGTATGTCATGTGAAAGGCAGACCTGCCCTTACATGAATGTAGGTGTATTATTGTTTTACATAAAAGGTTTTAAAACTTTGTTTGAAATCAAATGCATGCACACTTAGGGCCCGATGTAGGTGGTCGTTTAGGCCATTTACCGACCGGTTACGGCCGATTTCGGTCGTTTCCGACCTGTAAATGGCTAAAAGGTATGTAGGCGCCTAAATCCAGGGTCACATGTAGGTAAATCTACATTTACAGAATCAGTGAAATTGTTTTTGATGGTAAAATGATGTGACTCCTGCAATGCGTTGCTTTTGCGGAACAGATATATGATGTAATTGTGTTGTTAATGTTACGGTGTACATGTAAAAAATGATGCATAAGTGTTGCACGGGCATTGTAGATACTCTCCTATGTGTGCTTAGTAATTTCAAGTCACTTTCCCCGGGTTCAAGGGCCTTGTAAATACGTCCCCATGTGTGTCTGGTCATTTGAAGTCACTTTCCTCGTAGTGTAAGGCCCTTGTAAATACGCCCCCATGTGTGCCTGGCAAATTTTCATTTTGATTGTTTGAGTTACATGACCATGTTAAAAGTTATTGAAAAAAAGGTGCAAGTTCCTTAAAAAAACGTTTTCATGTGTATTAGGGCATTTTAAGTCTGTTCCCCATGAATGTAGGGGCCAGATGTAGGTGGCCGAAAATAGCCATTTACCGATCGGTAACGGCCGAATTCGGCCGTTAAATGTTAAATGTTAAATGTTGTATACTTGTAAAGCGCACAGCTGCCCCAGCAAAGGGGCGTCCCGGCGCTGTATACCGCTGGGGAACCCGTCCTGGCTTTCCCTGTGGGAGGGTCCCTACTGGGAATCCCCAAGGTGGAGCCAGGCATCCCCGGCGTTGATGGGGCCGTTGTGGAGATTAGGCAAGCTGATGCCCAGAGTTGCCGAGTGGGACCCCAGGTTAGAGTAGGCACCGAGACGAGAATTGTCGAGTCCGCTGACCCTGGTCCACGACCCTACCGTGCCGGGAATTGAACCCTGGTCCCGGGCCGACTTCTGCTCTCGGGTCTGCTGCCTCTAACCAGTGAGCCACACCACTCCACTCCACTCCACCGACCGGTAAATGGCCATTGACATGTAGGGGCCCTTAAATGTTGTGTTTTTGGTAATTTTACCGAATCAGTAATTTTACCGATTCGGTAATTTTACCGATTCGGTAATTTTACACATTCGGTAATTTTACCGAAAATGCAAGATTGAAATGTGGGTAGCCAATTTTCCATTGGCACATGGCTTTCAGAATCGGTATTTTACCATGGAATACAAATCCATGGTAAAATACTGATTCCTGTGTACATGCACATCTGTGCATGTACACATGTGCCATGTGACAGACAGACGTGTCCTTAGGGCATGTCTGTGTGCCACATTGCACACATGCCCGTTTTGGGGGTGCTAGATGGTGTCAAAGTGATACCCCCTGCACCCTTGACAAATTCGGTATTTACCGATTCGGTAAATACCGAATCGGTATTTGAATTGAATCCTATGGGCTTCAAGGCCCATAGGATTCAATAGCAAATACAGATTCGGTATTTTCGGTAAATACCGAATTTTTAAGGAATCGGTAATAAATCAGATGTTGGTACCTACATCCCATTTACCGATTTTGAAATACCGAATCGGTAAAATTCGGTAATATTCGGTATTTCAAAATCGGTAAATGTGATTTACCTACATCTGGCCCTAGGTGTATTATTGTTTTACATAAAAGGTTTAAAAACTTTTTTTGAAATCAAATGCATGCACACTTAGGGCCCGATGTAGGTGGTCGTTCCATGTCATTTACCGACCGGTTACGGCCGATTTCGGCCGTTTACGACCGGTAAATGGCCAATCGGTATGTTGGTGGCCTAAATCCAGGGCCACATGTAGGTAAATCTACATTTACAGAATCGGTAAAATTGTTTTTGATGGTAAAATGATGTGACTCTTGCAATGCGTCGCTTTTGCGGAACAGATATATGATGCAATTGTGTTGTTAATGTTACGGTGTATATGTAAAAAATGATGCATAAGTGTTGCACGGGCATTGTAAATACCCTCCTATGTGTGCTTAGCAATTTCAAGTCACTTCCCCCGGGTTCAAGGGCCTTGTAAATACGTGCCCATGTGTGTCTGGTCATTTGAAGTCACTTTCCTCGTAGTGCAAGGCCCTTGTAAATACGCCCCATGTGTGCTTGGCAAATTTTTATTTTGATTGTTTGAGTTACATAGCCATGTTAAAAGTTATTGAAAAAAAGGTGCAAGTTCTTTAAAAAAACGTTTTCATGTATATTAGGGCATTTTAAGTCTGTTCCCCTTGAATGTAGGTGTATTATTGTTTTACATAAAATGTTTTAAAACTTTGTTTGAAATCAAATGCATGCACACTTAGGGCCAGATGTAGGTGGTCGTTTCAGGCCATTTACCGACCGGTTACGGCCGATTTCGGCCGTTTCCGACCGTTAAATGGCCAATCGGTATGTAGGGGTCTAAATCCAAGGCCACATGTAGGTAAATCTACATTTACAGAATCGGAAAAATTATTTGTTCGGTAAAATACCGAATCGGTAATTTTACCGATTCTGTAAATTTGCTATGTAGGGGGGAGTCTTCTGAGTCCCAAAGGCCTTAACGAATCGGTATTTTAGCATGAAATCAAACTTCATGGTAAAATACCGATTCCGGTGTGCATGCACATGTGTGCTCGCACACCTTTGTCATGTGAAAGGCAGACCTGCCCTTAGGGCTGGTTTGCCTGCCACATGGCACCTGTGCCTGTTTTGAGGGTGCCAGAGGGTGTCAAAGTGATACCCCCTGCACCCTTTTGAATACTTTTATTTTATTTATTTTTATAGCATTGTTGAATCTAGTTCTTACTGTTATTGATTTACTGTTTGGTAATAGTGGTTAATAACATTTTTTATTATATTTCACCACAGATTCAACTGCAGATTATTTGGAAATTAGACAATGCCGTCTAAGGATAGAATTCGAAAGGCTACGAAACGTCAAAGACAGCAGTTACCTAACATTTTGCAGCAGTCCTCTACATTAGTATTACCTCAACGGACGAAGAGAACACCGGGTAAGAGAACGAAATCATTCCTTAAAAACATTTGTAGAAACAAAAGTATAACTACAGAACAAGTTTTAGTCCAGAAAAAGAGAGCCAATTTAAATGGAAAGGAAAGGCCTGTGAAAAAAGTTTGTGCTAGAGCAGGAGATAACTCTGTGCATGGCAGTAGAAGGGCAAATATTTTCAGGGACATTTGTAAGCGAATGTTCCGCAACAGGGTAATTGTCAATTTGGTAAAACAATTTAAAAAAGGTCAACAGAAAGTGTCATTTTATAAGATAAAGAAAAATGTAGAGAAAATTATTGATCAGGCTTTCGAAATCAAGCGAAAGTTATTTATTTTGGTAATTAATAGAATTAGGAAACTAAACAAGGTAATCTATGTTTTCAAATCTAATAGTAGATGGAAGAGAGACGTTAATCGAAGTAATTTTTGTGAAGTTTTCTTAGGAGAATGGATGCATAGTTCAAATAGTGAGGCATTTTTTAATGAGGAGAGTTATTTTCAGGACAATGTTTTGGTGCATGCAGTTGACAGCAGTGGTCGAGCATATGAGTTAAAAGATGGTCATCCGGTTGAAAAAGAAATACTTGTGTCTGCAGATGCAGAAGAGGCGCTAAGTGATGAGGTTTTAGGGAGACGTCCTAAGGGACCAGTGTACACCTGGAAGTGTAGTTCTATTTGCAGTGTGCGACAGGATTCCATCAATTTGCTTTGTGATTTTATACGGACATTTCATAAGAAAAGTGTAAAGCAAAAAATAAAGTTGTTGCAAGAATTAGATCCTTGCAGAGTGAGACAAGTGACAGGTTTGCGTGGTCATTCACTGGCTTGTCTTTCTAGGAGAGTATGTCAGAGTGTATTTCATCATTTCAGGATGCTAGCAGTGCATCATAATAAAGTGAGGAAATTAGTTAGAATGTTGTATTATGCTAAGAGTCCAGCAATTATGCTTAAAAAATTAAGCAGAGCTCTTTTGCATGGTTCTGAAGTAGATGTGAAGAATATTTGTCAAGAAATTGAGTTCTGTTATTTTGCTGGTAAAGAGAACAATGTTGATATTGAACCACTAGAAGATGGTAATGTGGAAGACAGTGAACAGATTTTCAGTACAGATAAGTTTCACAAGGAAATTTCCACGTTTTTGGTGAAATCAAGTGAGAGGCCTAATTTCACTTGTGTGTGTTGTCGACGGACTTATTATAAGAATCAGACTAAGTTAGTGGATATATATGCAAAGAGTGATATGGAAAACAATAGTGAATGGAAAGATTTTGCCACATACTTGATGGTAGAAAATTGTTTTAATTTGGGAGCAGACCAACGTATGTGTACTTATTGCTATAACAAATTAAACCAAAACCAGATGCCTGCTAGAGCGGTTTATAATAATCTGGAATTAGAGGACATTCCTTATGAATTGAAGGATTTAAATACTTATGAATCTATTTTGATTCAAAGTGTCCATCCCTTCCAGGCTATTGTACGAATGGAGCCAAAGACAGGGAAGTTGCCTCCATCAGATTTACAGAGAGGATTAAAGGGAAGGGTTGTTTATTTGCCTTTGGATTTGAAGAAAAACATTAATACAATTGGAGTAGAGAAAGTGGAAGAGGAACCTCTGGTTATCATAGTTAATGGTGTTCCGACAAAGAGTAAGAAAATCTGGCAAGATTTAGTGGATGTTAGGAAAGTTAAAAAGGCAACATTGTATTTGATAAAAAATAATAAGTACTACAAGAATGTATGTGTTGCAGAAGAGGAAGTAAGTGAAGAAGAGGACAGCGATTTGTGTCCTGGTCAAATTGAGAAAGTAGAAGCCTCTAAAAAGGAAGAAATATATGAACATTATAGTGTTCATCCTTTGCATTCCAAGTCAGTCATGGGGAATGCTATTGAGTTGTTTCAAATGAAACAAGCCAAAGGGAGTCCTATTAGTGTTTGGGAGGAAAGTTTGGAAGCTCGGTGTTTCCCACAGTTATTTCCCACAGGTCGAGGAGGACGTTATGATGAGCGACCTGTTCAAATTCCTGCTTCAGAATACCGGACTTTACGATTGTATACAGAAGATCCTAGGTTTCGACAATGCATTCCCTATTTATTTCATCTATTGTTTGAAAGTGATCTCTCTGGATTGTCTTATGCAGTGAACCACATCTTGAAAAGTGGTATACAACTGCGAAATATCTCGGCAAGGGACTTTATGGATAAAGTCAATGTGCAAGACAGTATTTTGGATTCTCACCTGATTAATCTCATGGCTTGTCAGCGTGGTACTAATGAGTATTGGTACCGCCGTCATGGTGACTTAAAATGTATGCTGAGGAACTTAGGAACTCCCACATGGTTCCTCACTCTCAGCTGTGCTGAGTATGGCTGGGAAGACTTACTTGAATTTCTACAAGAGGTAAATGGAAACATTGAAAATATTAAATTTAAGACACCCGGAGAACTGTGCTCTTTGGATCCTGTGAATGTTTGCAGGTACTTCAATCATAGATTTGAAGCTATGATGTCTTTCATCACGAACAAGAAAAATCCACCTCTTGGAGAGGTGTTGGATTTCTTCTGGAGAAAGGAGTATCAAGCAAGAGGTGCTCCACATATACATATGCTACTTTGGATTAAAGATGCACCCAAATTTGGAACAGATCCGGATGACTTAGTGATGAGTTTCATAGAACAGTATGCTACACGTGCTGTTCCAAAGACAAACGAAGACAAAAGTCTAAGAGAACAAGTTTTACGGTTTCAAAGCCATCGTTGTGGAAAGTACTGTCGTCGTAAATTCAGAAACAAGGACAAATAGTACACCAAATGTCGTTTTGCATTTCCACGGTCGGTGTTATCAAAAGGAAGAGTTAACAATTTGATGTCATCGCTGCGACATAATGTGACGAGGAAATCACCCAAAAACACATACAATTTGAAAAGAAACGAAGAGTCCAAGTACATCAACGACTACAACCCAGTGATTTTGTCCATGTGGAATGCTAACATGGATATACAGTTTGTGGCTGACAACTGTATGGCTGTGGCTCGGTATGTGACGTCTTACATCACTAAAAAAGAAAAGACAGAATTGAAGGATATGTGGGAGGATATTTCCCATGAAAAGAGCCTCAATAAGAAGTTGTACAGTTTCAGTCTGAAGATGTTGTCGCATCGAGAAATTGGAGCTTACGAATGTTCTGACCGGTTATCTTCAGCAAGTCTCTATGCCAAATCTAGGAGTATCATTTGGGCGAGTCTTGGTCTTGCTACAAAGCGTAATCGAGTTCTGAAACCTGTATGGGAAATTGAGTATTTGGCGGAGAAGGAGCCAAACAGTACAGATATTTTGAAGAGCAACATGTTGGATACATATTATCTAAATAGAAGCAGTCATCTGGAGAATGCTTGTCTGTATGAAGTTCTTCAAAATTACGTTTTCAAGAGGAACATCAAAGAAGATATTGATAAAGGAGTGTATGCTGTAATTGGAAGTGAGGGATGTCTGGTCAAGCAAAAAAAATGTCAATTGATAAATCATCGAAAATTGGATTGCGAATCTCCCGAAAGAAAAGAGTTTTTCTATTTAGCTCTTTTGCAACTTTTCAAGCCTTGGCGTGCAGAAGAGGAACTGCTTGGGGATTTCCTCTGTTACGAAGACTCTGTCAATGCAGCCAAGGAGTCCATAGAATGTCCTGTTTTTCCAAAATATCTACAAATGTTGAATGCAGAAATTGAGCAGGAAGCAACAATTGCAGCCAAGATTGCTAGAGACAGTTCTCAGGACAGTCAGAGTTCTGTTTCATTGAGTCAGGATCCACTAGGAGAACCAGTTATTGAAAATGAAGCTGCCACTGCCATGATTGAAGTGGAAAGAGCCATGGCACATGCTCAGAAGGATGCGGTTAACTTAGAAGAATTGGAAAGACAACTTAACGTTGAGCAGAGGAAAATATATGTCGAAGTTACCAACCAAATTGAGCATGGATTAAGTCATGAGAAGGAAGAGTGCTCATGTACGTCGTTGAAGCATGTCCGACTGTACGTGAGTGGAGAAGCAGGAACTGGAAAAAGTTTCCTTATTAAAGCAATTTCATGTTATATGCAGAAAAGGACTGATTCATCGCTGTCTTGTGTTGTGACCGCTCAAACTGGACTGGCAGCTCATAACATTAAAGGGATTACTTTGCATTGGTTACTGATGCTGCCAGTGGAGCATGATAACAAATTACAATACCACAAGTTATCTGGAGATGCTTGTTGTGAAGTATCTCGAGTTTTGAAGAAGATGAAACTTCTTATCATTGACGAAGTAAGCATGGTTTCCAATCTCATGCTTGCTTTTGTGCATTTAAGAATGCAGGAAGTTCTTAAAACAGAGTATGATGTGTTATTCGGTGGCAAACACATCATTGTTTTTGGTGATCTTCTGCAGCTGACACCAGTGAAAGGACAACCAGTTTTTAAACTGCTTACACATGAAGATACCAAGAAGTGCCTAGGGAGCATTGGCAACGTTAACATATGGTTAAACTTCAGTTATGCTGAGCTGCGTGAAAATATGCGTCAGGCGAAGGACGAAGATTACAAGAATATTCTACAAGATATTAGAATCGGGAGAGTGACTGACCGTGGTAAAGAAGCTTTACATGCACGCTTACTGTCAAATTTATATCCAGAAGAAGACGTTTTGCCAGAGGATATGTTTCAGAAAATTACTGTGACGAAATCTGGAATATATTTGATGCCAACTCTTGCAGAATGTTCCATCTTCAACAACAAAATGTTGAATTTAGAAAAACAAGAGATTGTGAAACTTGAAGCTATTGACAAAATAGAGCATATGGGAGCAACAATTATTTTGTCAGAGAATTTGAAATCTAAATTGGATTCATTAGAGAAGACTATATCTAAAACTGCGGGTTTTGAAAAGACTTTGAATGTGTGCTTAAATTGCCGAATCATTTTGAGAAGGAATTTACATGTTGAAAGAGGTCTGGTAAATGGATCAATGGGTAATGTTGTTGATTTTGAGAAATACAGAAATAGAGATGGAATAGAATTTTTAAAAATTAAATTTGATGGCATTGAGGAAGTACAGCTAATTGGTCGTTGCTCTGCTAGGTTTTTGCTTGTTAAAGACTTATATGTTCGCCGTAAGCAGTTTCCTGTTTGCTTGGCATATGCGGTGACAATTCATAAATCGCAAGGTTTAAGTGTAGACACTGCTTTAGTGAATATTGGCAGTTCTGTATTCAAAGAGGGTATGGCTTATGTAGCATTGTCACGAGTCAAAACTTTATCGGGTTTGTACTTGATTGACTGTGATGTCACAAACATTTGTGCAGATCTAGATTGTGTTAAGGAATACAATAGGTTAAGAAGAGAGTATGCGCCACATTTGCCTCAATATCCTTTGTTTGAGAAACGTGTGGTAGGCCGGAAACGAAGAAATATCAGTAATAGTAGGGAGGTTGAAGCAAAAAGACCAAAAAAGTCGATGAACCCAAAAGTGGAAGCAGGAATAAAATGAATTCTGTTGAAAATGTTGTTGGTTTTAAATTTGAAAATAGTTCTGGTGTCAACTGCTATGCTAATGTAGTTGTTAATGTTCTCTTTTCACTAGAGATTTTCAAAGAACAGATTGTGATCAATTCGGAACAAAGTTTATGCTGTTTGTTGAATTCTGTGTTAGAGAAATGTAGTGCTGATAAAACGAGAGTAGAAAGTGTGTCTGAAATTCGTTTTCTGTTAGACGAATGTTCAGGTCAAACAGAATTCTCTGAAAATATTCAGCAGGATTGTCAGGAGTTTTTAATGTATATGCTTAATGTATTGCAAGATGAGGGTGTAGATGTAGATTATCTATTTGGCCTTTCTTATCAATGGCAGCATGACTGCGAGAACTGTAGGCTATCAAGTACTAATAGTGTAGACTCAGAAAGATTTATATATTTAACTTTGCCTGACAGTAAATCAGTATCCTTCAATAAGCTAGTAAAGGCAGCCGATCAAAATATGAAGTGCAGCCAATGTAAGTCTGGAATGCTGTCCACGTTAATTTTACGAAGTTATGGCCAGTATGTCATTTTAATGTTCCAACAATGTAGGCCTGATGGAACTAAACTGACAACTTTAATTAATAATTTTGTGGCTTCACAGTTGTCAATATCAGGAAGGACTTTTAAAACTACTGCAATTATATATCATAACGGTCCTTCGACTAATTCAGGACATTACACAGCTAATTTGAAATCTGGAAACGGTTGGTCATTCTGCAATGATTCCGTTTGAACTTTTAAAAAAAGATTGCCTTTCCACCTTCAAAATTCTTACCTGGTGTTCTTACAACCAAAAATTTAGGAAAGGAAGCTTGGGATTTGTTTAGAGGAATTTACAGAGGTTCTAATTGCTCCTACTATATATGGCCTTGTGGATAATTGTAGTACAGAGCGAAGACTGTTTGTTTTTATAAGCAAAATCAAGCAGCAGATCAAAATAAGGAGTAGAGGAAATGTAAGTCTGCAATGCTGTCCACATTATTTTTGAAAACTTATGGATGAAATGTCATTTTACAATTTCAACTACATAAACTGGAAGAAAATAAGTTGTCCAGTCTAATTAAAAATGTTTTTGCTACACAGTCATCGATTTCAGGAAGAACATTTGCAACTGCAGTTATTACATAATATGCTGGTCCTTTGACAACATCTGGATATTACACAGCTTATTTAAAATTTAAAAAATGGCTATTCTTTCAGCAAACATTACTAATTGAGTATGAAGCAATGTTGCCTTTTAACTTGATTTTCGAAGTCAGAATTTAGGGTAGGTAATTGGACTACAATGATTCTAGGTGTTGCTGTAACTTAGTGTGTTGTTTCAAATTGCTTTGTATGTCTCAGTTTTCTTAAAACAATTGAGTTTATCTTTCAGAAAGTGGCGGGCAGAAAATAGTAACAGCACAACAGAGTATAAGCTGTTCATAGGATATCCTTTGACGTCATAGAAAGTAAGTTACTTTGGAGAAGTTCCTATTTCTGCTTATTTATATTATTTGGGTTTTTTAAACACAATCATTTTGATTGTGTTTTTTTTCCCCGCTGTTATATGATGAATACCTTCAACTCACTGTTTTCAGTGAAATTTGATTTTTCTGATAACAGCAAAAATAAACCATTAAATATGTTTAATTAATTTTCTACTTTGAATTGTGATTTCTAAAATGTATATTGATTGGTGTGGCTCACTGATTAGAGGCGGCAGACCCAGAAGCAGAGGTCGGCCTGGGACCAGGGTTCGATTCCTGACATGGCAGGATCTTGGGCCTTGGTCAGCGGACTCGATAATTCTCGCCTCGGTGCCTACTCCAACCATGGGTCCCACTCAGCAACTTTGGGTAATAGCTTGCTTAATCTCAACTAACAGCCCCATCAGCGCCGGGGATGCCTGGCATCACCTTGGGGATGCTCAGGAGGGACCATCTCACAGGGAAAGCCAGGATGGGTTCCCAGTGGTATACAGCGCCGGGACGCCTCTTTGCTGGGTCAGCTGTACGCTTTACTAGTATACCACATTTAACATTCATTTTGTCTTATGCTCACTCTTTTTTTACCATCTTGTATTAATTTAAATTTTTTTGTTCTTTCTAACACAGATTAAAAGTATGAAAATGATAATACAGTACGGTAATGACAATTATAAGGTAAGCGTTTAGTACTCTTTACGTTACAGGTCTATCAGATTTAACTTTTATTAGTTCCTCTGCTTCTTTTTTTTAACCCTTAGTTTCCTGTCTTTGCTACTTCCTTCATTTCTTTTTCTATTACTTATTTATACTACTCTTTTCACTTCATTTATCAGTCCCTCTTTCAACAGTAACTGTGTGTTACTCCCTCTATTTTTCTTTCTTTTCACATTACTCTCTGTTTATTAACTCGTCTTTTTTTAAAAAATATTTTTTTTACTTCGCTCTCGGTTCGCGTACCCGAACGCTAACCGGGAAGCGTATCAAAAGAAATAGAGGATGCTAGAGTGGTAAACATTCTAGCAATTTTTTTTAAAAGGGAAGGTAGTTCTGAAAAGAACTTTTTTTTATTATTTTTGATGTTTTATATTTTTTTTGTATTTTTTTTGAGGAAGGGGAAACAAAAATGATTTACTTCAAAGGGCTCAATAGGAGCAACAAAAAAAAAATTACTTTCTAGGACGTTTTGGACATTGATGATTTCCAAATGATCTATTTATTAAAGTAATACTCATTTCTCCGCATGAAATTAATTTTCCACACTCTACACAAGTCAATCTCATCTGCCCAAAGTTCTTTTGCAGATTTGGAACCGTTTCCCTTGCCTCTGACTCACTTATTGCTAAGTCATTGGTGGATGTTTTTGCCGGTCGGGGGTTATCCACCAAATCTCGAAATTGTGCTTTGGAATAATTAAGAGGGTGCCAAGTCTCCATGTGCCGATGCATGGTATGATTACCAAAGCTATATTTTTTTTCGGTCCCTCTCGAGAGTGTTTTTTTGCAGATGAGGCAGGTAACGTACCTGGCATTAACTTTCTTTTCATGAGAAGGAAAAGAAAAAAATTGCCAGATAAAATTCACTTTCACACGGGACCTTCTTGGCATTTCTTTCAGAAAGCCACTTGTCCCTTGCTCCTGTTCCTCGTCTTCCTCTTCTTCTTCTTCCTGGTCAAAGATCACCTGGCTAGTCGGTCCTCTCTTCTTTGGTGGTGGTGGAGGTGGTGGAGATCCACCAGCTGCAGCTAATAGAAATGCCATGTCTTAGCAAACAAAAACAGGTCTTTCTCTCATAAAAATGAAAGTCGGAGTGAGGAAAAAAGGTGGGACTTTCATCATTTGAGAAAAGAAAATGTTCTAAACCAATGAAAAGTGTTTGTTTTACGTCATATGATCAAGCGTTCCATCATTAGGAAACTAAAAGTAAAATCAACCAATGAAAAGTTTTATTAACTAGTCACATGACCTGTTATGCTTACGTTCCGCGCCGCGCCTCGGATCGATTCCGGGGCTTTACGTTTCGCGCCTTGGTTCGCGTTCCAGAACGCTTCCGGGTGCGCTAACGCAGCACGTCACAAGGGGCATTACGTAGTA
The DNA here is from genome assembly GCF_964263255.1 of Lissotriton vulgaris. Lineage (NCBI taxonomy): Eukaryota > Metazoa > Chordata > Amphibia > Caudata > Salamandridae > Lissotriton > Lissotriton vulgaris. The sequence continues at coordinate 1,315,532,504 of NC_141689.1, forward strand.
ACGCGATATGTTGCGTTTACGGGACGCGTCACGATGTGCCTTTCTAACGCGGTATTTGCACTAACGGAACGTTTACCGCTTCGCGGACCGGCAACGAAACAAGAAAAAATAATTTAAACTATAATATAAATTGAATTAAAAAAATATAATACAAATATATATAAAATATATTTGTGAATTAGAATAAAAATATATGTTACAGCTATAGATATTAGCTTTTAAAAAACCAATGAAATTCACTGAAAAAACCATAGCTTATAGACCATATATAGTTAGGGATTAGCATTTACAAAACCTTAACTTACTCGCACAAAACCATAGAAATTCGAATATATAGTTAGTTGCAATAACTATATATCGCGCACCCGCAATCCACTGCTGATGATGTCACATATTACATCATATGTTCATCAAGGTAGGAGGGATGAGGAAAAGTTAGTGTCCGTTTCTTTCCCCTGGGTATTTAGACAAGGTTAATCAAAAGTAAAAATGGACACTTGTTACACCTTCTAACCTTCGGTTTGAAGGATGAAGAGTACCCTCAAAAACTCAATGCAATCGGAGGTGCGGTATATTTGGTTCATCCGCCCGCATTGTAGTTGTGGCAGTTATCATCGGGTTATCTTCTGTGTGTAAACTGCCAGCCTCAGCCCGAGGCACCTCTGGGTTATTTGGTGCAGTGTCCAGAGATATGAGGGTTTCCCCACTATACACAGTGCAAAGAAAAAAGTGAAAAAGTGATGTGCAAAAAATTGGTTTTAAAAAAGGGGAAATGGCCCCGTGGTTTTATTGAGGGGTATATTTCCACTATGGTTAAAAAGGAGATGTACTTTGTGTAGACCGAGTTACTGGGTCTATAAGTATTTGTGAAAAAACGTCGACATGTTTCAGCTCCTTATGCCCTAGGGTCTATGGAGCTTTCGTCAGGACTTGTACAAACAAAAAACAATGAACATAGAGGTTATACTCACACTATTTGTGCGGTATTAGATTCGCATTTTTCAATTTCTGCAAAAAGAGTTACATGTTAGTATACATATTTGTAGTCACAGTACAGTTACTATGCATCGGGGGAACTGTGGATGAGCATTGTCCTATTATGGAACCAGTTAATCATGCACTACTTTCAGGGCAGGGTAACAATGGGGAGGGGTTCAGTCTTTACAAATGATAGGGAGATTTCGAATTTCTAGGCAGGTATTTCTGAGTTGTGAATCATTAGGGGTAGATATTATCCTTTAGGTGCACAGAATTTCAATTCACAGTATAGTACAGTTATATAGTTTGTATGGTATGATGTGTATATTAACCATTACAAAGTATGGCTTGGTAACATGCCATAGTTAATGGATATAATAAATAAAAGCAGCATAGTATGTGTTGAAAAGAGCAATGCGTTTAAGTTTTATCCCACGTTGTGCCAAGCTGTTTGAAAACATACTGCTGGGTAATCTTTAAAACTGCTCGGTAAAGCGCTGTGCAGAGCGTAGCTAAATAAAGCGTTTGAGGACAAATAATCCTGCCTTAGTAATTTACACGTTTGCCCCAGCGGAGAAGTTTCACTATTAAGACAAGCACAGGGCTGTTTGATTAATTTAAGGCTTGTTCGGTAAGGCGCTAGGCGCTGGACATTAGCGTGCAAAGTAATGTATTTCAGGATCAAGCGTCCTACCTTAATGAATTGAGCGCTTTGCTGCCTCGGGGGAATTCGCTTTTTTGTAGAAAGCACAGAGCTGTTTAAAGGAAGGAGAAAGGAGTTTTTAAAAGAGCACGGCTTAAGAAATAAATCTTACCGATATAGCAGTTCTCCTTCAGTCGCCATTACCCGCGTGTGGGAGGTGTCCCGACTTGTGCTGACTCTGCCCCCGGATACCAATGGTGTTCCGGCAGCTCAGTTTTAAAGGGGCATGTTGCAGAATTGCAGTCTGTTTAAAGGGGACACATTACTTACGCATTGTAGGTTTTCAAAAATGCACATATATTGCTGATAGGTTATCAAAGGTGCACATATATTGCTGTACTCGTTTTTGACTGAATTGGTAATCAATGTTGAGATCAGAAGAGCAGGATACAGGGATATGTTTCTTATTTTGGGTGAATAGTTTTGGCAGGATGACATTTCTCTAAATGTTAATATTTATCGAGCAAAATGATGCCAAGTGATGTCATCATTTAAACCATATTCACAAGTACGTAGTCGGTCAACCCACCGCTGTTCTTTTTCATACAGCACCCTTTCTGCATTATTTGTTTTGTCGGTCAACATCTCAATTACTGTCCAGTGTATATCGTCACAGGAATGATTCATTTCTATAAAATGTGAACACATTTTGGTGGTATTTTTCTTCAGCCTGATGTTACTTTTGTGTTCGCTGATTCTTGTTTTAATTTTGCGACATGTCATCCCTATGTACTGTTTTTTACAAGGGCAGGTCACCATGTATATGACATGGGAAGAATTGCATGTTGTATGTTGTTTTTGTGTCCACAAGAGATTTTCAGAAAGTTGTAGTGTTTTTGAGGCTGACGTAGTCTTACAGGCTATGCAACTCCCACAGGGGTAATGTCCTGTTACTGGCATCATTGTGGCGTCTCTTGTTTCTGTTATAGGTTTTGGTTTTTGGGGGCGTGTATGCACCAGGGTGTCCTTTAAGTTTTTCGATCTACGGTTTGCAAATCTGGGTCTAGGCCAGTTGAATTTGCCCGTGTTAACAATGTGCCAGTTTTTGTTTACCAGTTTCTGTATGGCATACGTGGCTGGGTTGTAGGTTGTCACACAGGTTGTTAAATCTGGTATTGGTTCCTTTTGGTGGGTTTGTAGGAGGCACTCTCTCGGCTGGTTGCCAGCTTTTTTCTTGCATTTCCTGATTGTTTTTTCGGTGTAGTCTCTGTTTTTAAATTTTAGGCTGAGTTCCTCCGATTGAATTTTATAATCCTCACGTTTACTGCAATTTCTCTTAAGCCTTAAAAATTGGCTATAAGGTAAATTATCCCTAAGTGGTTTAGGGTGGAAGCTCTTATACGATAATAGGCTGTTTTTCGCTGTTGGTTTCGTGAAGTTCTTGGTTTGCAGTGTATTGTTTTCAGTGAAGATAGTTAGATCTAGGAAATCCAGTTTTTGATTATCGCAGGAATAGGTAAAGTTGAGCCAGGGATCCAAGTTGTTGAGCCAAATAATGAAGTTGGGTAGATCTTTTTTAATGTCCCAAATCAAAAAAATGTCATCTATATATCTCTTCCAGTATAATATACTGGAAGAGAATGGGTTGGTTTCATTGAGAACATGTTGTGATTCAAATTGGCTAACATACAAACCGGCCACCGAAGGGGCAAAGGCACTGCCCATGGAAGTTCCATGGATTTGTATGTACAGATCACTATCATACTCAAAAAATTTTTCCTTTAGAGCCATTTTGCAACATTGTAGGATAAAATGTCTTGGTGTGTTGTGATGCCATTCTTGCATGTAGAGTACATCCTCCAACATCTGTAACGTTTCCTCATGAGGTAGGCTTGTGAATAATGACTCTACATCTAGGCCAACCATGGTCATAGTGTTTGGATCGAAAGGAATGTCCATGATCTGCACCAAAAGGTCCCTGGTATCCTTTATATAGGTTTCTGTTTTTTGTACCAATGGTTTGAGGAATTCATCGGCAAATTTAGACAGGGGCTCAAGGACCGAACCTATCCCGGAGACAATAGGTCGACCAGGGGGTGGTGACCTATTTTTATGAGTTTTTGTGAGAGAGTAGAAATATGGAATTTTAGGTTCTTTTTGTATGAGGAATTCTGCTTCCTTTTTTGAGATCCACATTTTTATCTCTGCCTCATATACCATGATTGAAATGGCGTTTTGTAGTCGTTCTGTAGGATCGGTGTTTATTTTTTTGTAGAACCTTGTATCTGACAAGAGGGTTAGGCACTGTTGATTGTAATCAGTTTTGTTGAGGATTATTGTGCCTCCGCCCTTATCGGCAGGTTTGATCACGATGTTGTCGTTGTTCCTTAGTGTTTCTAGAGCTATGCGTTCTTTCTTTGTGAGATTCTGATAGGTTCTTTTTTCATTTTTGGCTATTGCATCTGCACCTTTTAGTAGAGCTTGTTCGAACGTATGGAGTTCCGGAGGGACGCTCCCTGTTGGTGGGTTAAAGGTTGATTTCCTCCTGAGTTGGGTGTCTCCGTCATTGGGAGGTGTCTTTTCCTGAAAAAAAGGCTTTTAATTTCAGAGTTCTGCAAAACTCTGATAACTCGCATTTGAGTTTAAAGGTGTCTGTATTGGGGGTTGGGACAAATCCCAGGCCTTTATTCAAGACGGCATTCTGTTCCTCCGTTAAATCAATCTCTGAAAGATTCACAATTAGGGATTGGTCTTGCTGGTTGATGGTTGGGCAGCTGCCATGCTCCGTGTCTGCACATTTCTTTGTTGATCGCGCCAGGTTAATGATTTTCTTTTTCCTCTGGTTTGGTTGTGGCCCCTGGATAAAAAAGGCTGCTCTTGTTGATGTGTACCTTGTTGACCTGTCATGAGGTGATCTCCAGAATGCTGCATCTGCTGCATCCCCTGGTTGTAAGGGTCCATCCATGCACCATATTGAGGGCTAAACGGTGGATAATATGGTATGTTGTAGTTCTGGCGGTATGGTCTTTGCCATCTGTTGCCCCTTCTAGGTCTTTGGTATCTAAAATTGTTCCGTCCTCTATTATTACTGTTGTCATCTGAGCTATGGGATGAATTAATAGAGGAGTTCTTACCAATGGATTAATCATCTGAGGTCTGGTCTTGAGGGTTATAATCTTCCTTGGTGTAAGGATGCATCTTTTCCTGACTGAACTTTTTTAGGTCTTTGCCCAATTTTTGGAGCTTACTCTGCATGATGAATTCTTTTGTTTCGTCCAGTTCTTTATTAATTTCATCCAACCTTTTCTTAAAAACTACTGGGTTTATTCCATTTTTTAGCTTGTTTTCACATTCTTGAATTTCTGCTAAGAGTGCTTCTGAGAGGCGTTTAGCTGTCTTGATTATTAGCACAAGGTAATCTAAAGTGCATTTCCAAGAGATGGAGGACCAATCCTTGCGAAATAATAAATCGTGTAGGAAGATTTGCGGTGCATTGTTTAACCATAGTCCCTTTGGTGCAGTTTTAGCTCTCAAATACTCTGTCATAATTATACCGTGTATGGCGGTTCTTATTTGATCTCGTTTTTTTTCTGTTAGTGATTCCCAATCATCTGTTTTTGCCAGTGCTTCTGCAAGGTCCGTATTTTGTAGGAGGGGTTGTCCTGCCAAAATTTCATCTATGTCACTTGCATCAAAACTGAGTCCCGTATTACCCTCCATTGTTCCCTGGTTGCTGGAAAGTTGAAATTACTATATATAATCCCGCAGCTGTGCGCTGCTTATATATATGTTCATCAAGGTAGGAGGGATGAGGAAAAGTTAGTGTCCGTTTCTTTCCCCTGGGTATTTAGACAAGGTTAATCAAAAGTAAAAATGGACACTTGTTACACCTTCTAACCTTCGGTTTGAAGGATGAAGAGTACCCTCAAAAACTCAATGCAATCGGAGGTGCGGTATATTTGGTTTTGAAAACCTACAATGCGTAAGTAATGTGTCCCCTTTAAACAGACTGCAATTCTGCAACATGCCCCTTTAAAACTGAGCTGCCGGAACACCATTGGTATCCGGGGGCAGAGTCAGCACAAGTCGGGACACCTCCCACACGCGGGTAATGGCGACTGAAGGAGAACTGCTATATCGGTAAGATTTATTTCTTAAGCCGCGCTCTTTTAAAAACTCCTTTCTCCTTCCTTTAAACAGCTCTGTGCTTTCTACAAAAAAGCGAATTCCCCCGAGGCATAAAAAGGGCTCAATTCATTAAGGTAGGACGCTTGATCCTGAAATACATTACTTTGCACGCTAATGTCCAGCGCCTAGCGCCTTACCGAACAAGCCTTAAATTAATCAAACAGCCCTGTGCTTGTCTTAATAGCGAAACTTCTCCGCTGGGGCAAACGTGTAAATTACTAAGGCAGGATTATTTGTCCTCAAACGCTTTATTTAGCTACGCTCTGCACAGCGCTTTACCGAGCAGTTTTAAAGATTACCCAGCAGTATGTTTTCAAACAGCTTGGCACAACGTGGGATAAAACTTAAACGCATTGCTCTTTTCAACACATACTATGCTGCTTTTATTTATTATATCCATTAACTATGGCATGTTACCAAGCCATACTTTGTAATGGTTAATATACACATCATACCATACAAACTATATAACTGTACTATACTGTGAATTGAAATTCTGTGCACCTAAAGGATAATATCTACCCCTAATGATTCACAACTCAGAAATACCTGCCTAGAAATTCGAAATCTCCCTATCATTTGTAAAGACTGAACCCCTCCCCATTGTTACCCTGCCCTGAAAGTAGTGCATGATTAACTGGTTCCATAATAGGACAATGCTCATCCACAGTTCCCCCGATGCATAGTAACTGTACTGTGACTACAAATATGTATACTAACATGCAACTCTTTTTGCAGAAATTGAAAAATGCGAATCTAACACCGCACAAATAGTGTGAGTATAACCTCTATGTTCATTGTTTTTTGTTTGTACAAGTCCTGACGAAAGCTCCATAGACCCTAGGGCATAAGGAGCTGAAACATGTTGACGTTTTTTCACAAATACTTATAGACCCAGTAACTCGGTCTACACAAAGTACATCTCCTTTTTAACCATAGTGGAAATATACCCATCAATAAAACCACGGGGCCATTTCCCCTTTTTTAAAACCAATTTTTTGCACATCACTTTTTCACTTTTTTCTTTGCACTGTGTATAGTGGGGAAACCCTCATATCTCTGGACACTGCACCAAATAACCCAGAGGTGCCTCGGGCTGAGGCTGGCAGTTTACACACAGAAGATAACCCGATGATAACTGCCACAACTACAATGCGGGCGGATGAACCAAATATACCGCACCTCCGATTGCATTGAGTTTTTGAGGGTACTCTTCATCCTTCAAACCGAAGGTTAGAAGGTGTAACATATTACATCATTCATGACAGGGTCAGTGACATCACTGATGACATCACTGATGACATCTCAAATGACATCACTGATGACATCACTGATGACATCTCATGTGACATTACTAATCACATCAATGATGATATCATTCATGTGATAATACGATGAACCTCTTCAGACTCTAATATAACCTTAGATACAATCAGTGTAAACAGACACTCACAGACTGTCACTTATCCATGGAGTTACTCACACACCTAGTCAGTCATGCAAAGAATCAATCACACCTCCATTTCCTCAACTATACAGTTATACACACCTTACTTATTCAAATATATACTAACACATATTTTCTCTCTTATACAATCCCTGATACAAGCTCACAATGATCCATACAGCCACTCACACATTCACTGGCTCTTATGCACAGTTATTTATATATGTCAACTCTCACATGTACTGTGTTTTACATATGTACTTACTTGCACATGTAGCACTGAGATATCCATTCACTCACCAACACACCCAGGCAGACAGTCAATCGCCCATATAGCTGTTTCCACATGCACTCTTGAACTCATACACCTAGTGAATCAACTGCTTACACATCTATGCACAGAGTCACACACCTCCCAGCCACCCACACACATACTCAGCCTCCCATTCAAATACTTGGGCAACCAATCAATAACCCATATAGCCACTCATATAGCTACTGATCAACACATGCAGCAGCTTACACAACAATAGACATACTGATGCACACATTCAGACAGTTTAGTCACTAACCCATGCACTCAGTGAGACACATTTAATCACTCACTCATACAGTCAGTCACGCACCTACTAAATCCTTCATCCAGACACTTATACATCCACTCATTCTTCAATATGTAAGACATATTTTAACTTTACAGAAACATACAGTCACTGGATGTTGTCATCAGTGATGTCATCAGTGATGTCATTTGAGATGTCATCAGTGATGTCATCAGTGATGTCACTGACCATGTCATGAATGATGTAATATGTGACATCATCAGCAGTGGATTGCGGGTGCGCGATATATAGTTATTGCAACTAACTATATATTCGAATTTCTATGGTTTTGTGCGAGTAAATTAAGGTTTTGTAAATGCTAATCCCTAACTATATATGGTCAATAACCTATGTTTTTTTCAGTGAATATATATATATATACCTATAAGTCACCCCTATGGCTGGCCTTGACAATCCTGGATGCAGAGTGCTTGGTTTTGTGTGAGAGGGTGCCCTAGCATGACCTGAGCCCCTCTGCAGCTTTCGAAACCATCTCCTTATAGCTGTTCTATGATATAGCCATACCATATACTCTTAAGTGCATTATAATCCTTGCGGTTAATGCTAACTTTGGTTTGGCTTTATCAAAACATGTTGTGTAAGGTGTCAAACACTTTGGAATACTACCCCCCCCCCCCCGGCCAGTTCTGGCAGCGGGGGTAGCACTCCACCCTTCTAGAGGGAGAAGACCTGTAGTTACTGGTTTACCCGGTGCTTCCTTATATAGCCACTTAGGCAATATAGGCTTACCTGCTCAAGGATAGCCTTATCTCCTTTCGTTTGGGGGGGGGGGGCGTTGTGTAGGAAGGTGGATACCTGACTATGGTTACCCCAGATTTTTTGCCTAGTGTTTAGTTGGTTTTCGACTTAGTTGGCCTGGGATCCTGCTAATCAGGGCCCCAGGCTATCTGCTCTCTCTTTAAAATGGACTCCATGTACCCTAGGTACATCTCCAATTGGATATTGGGTCACCTTATGAGCCCATGTACAGTGTACTATAGGTACCCAGGGCATAGGTGCATCCAAGGCCTACCACAGGCTGCAGCATGTATTATGCCACCCCTTGCTGGCCACCCAAATTGACACAACTGGCTGATCACTCAGCTGGGGCAAGGTGGTGTAATCACCCCTTGCTTAGATATAGTATACCTATGTCTAAACCTATATCTGGACACATATGCACCTATAAGTCATTCCTATGGCAGGCCTTAACAATCCTAGATGCAGGGTGCTTGGTTTTATGTGAGATGGTGCTCTAGCATGAGCGGAGTCTGTCTGCAGCTTTCGGAACCATGTCCTTATAGCTTTTCTAGGATATTGCCATACCATATACTCTTAAGTGCATTATGAACCTCCCGGTTAAATGCTAACTATGGTTTGGCTTTATCAAAACATGTAGTGTAAGTTGTCATACGCTTTGGAATACTACCCCCTCGCCAGTCCTGGCTACGGGGGTAGCATTCCACCCTTCTAGAGGGAGAAGACATGTTACTTTCCTTAAACGCGGTTAAAACTAACCAGAGCCTCAGCATCACAAAATGGATGCTGCTGCCACAGACACGAGTCTGCCCTCCTGCTGCTGGACGAAACTCCGGCAGGGGAGGCCTGGACAATAGGTTTCCTGTCCAGGGAGGTGCTAGCTTTAGTGTATTGGGGCAGGGTGGGTTGCATTCAGTGAATGCTTTTCAGACACTGCTTGGGGCACACAAGGTGCTCCATGCATTTTCCCAGTTCAAACCGGTTGCTGGGCCACTCAGCCTCAGCTCTGGTGCGAAACTGGACAAAGGGGAAGGGGTGTAACCACCCCCTACCCAGGTTCACCCATAGGAGGGACCTTAGAGGTAGTCCAACCCCTAAACTTGCTATAAGTATAGAACCCCAGTCCCTAGGACTTTAGAGTACCCTGTAAATGTAAATGTAAATGTATAGGCATTTATATAGCGCACTACTTACCCGGAGGGTCCCAAGGCGCTTCGACCGCTGCGAAACCCTTCCTGGCTTCCCTGAGAGATGGTCCCTTAATGGGTATCTCCAGGGTGAGACCAGGCATCCCCGGCGGTCTGGTGGGGCCGTTAGTGAAGATGAGGCAAGCTAATGCCCAGAGTTGCCGAGTGTGATCGCTGATCAGAGTGGGCACCGAGGCGAGAGAATTATCGAGTCCGCTGACCCTGGTCCAGAAACCTGCCGCGCCGGGAATCGAACCCTGGTCCCGGGCCGTCCTCTGCTCTCGGGTCTGCCGCCTCTAACCGGTGAGCCACACTACCCTGGACGAAACTCTGCAACATATATCCTGGACCTTCAACATTCCATTTTGACTGGAAGACGGAAGAAATCTCCCTTTTGGTCAAGGAGTGACCATCCTGTCCAAACAGGCACCAACTGCATCTTTGCCGGTCTTTATTTTCGAGGCTCCCGCCGGATCCCGAAGAATCTGCGACACAGGACACGGGCTTCCAGACATCTCTGAAACTGACCGAGCTCCCAGCAAAGCCGAGACCCGTAGCGGACACGAGAGACGTGGGACCGGAACTCCTGGATATCCTGCATTTTGCAAACTACACCTACTTCCCGAGGTATCCCGAAGTTGTGCATTGGGGTGCTTGAAGCCCCAGCCCAGAGCACCTTTTGCACCGAAGCTCAGAGGCCCACACTTCACGAGTGCCCCGTGGGCCCGCTTTGTGCATTTCAGCTCGGTGAGTCTTCGCGGTTCCTAGTCCGTTGGCTAGTGAGCCCCCAAGAAGACCAATCTTGAAACTACTTTGCTTCCCTTGTTGCTCCAGGCTTGCTCTAGCTTCCCTGCAAAGGAGAAGCGCCCCAGACCTTGCTGGTCTGAACCGAAGCCAATCTCGACATTCAGCGTGGATTGCGTTTGCCAAGGCTTGTTGGGTCCAATCTGGATACAGACACCGCAGTCAACTAGATCCTTTGTGGGACAGCTCGAATCCAGCTCCTGGTCGTCGTCGACGCCTCCTGGACCTCGTGGCTGAAGAGACAAACTTCACATTTTCACCTGAAATCACCCGACATTTGGTGGCATCTTCCAATCGCCGTCCTGGTCACTGGCTAGTGGCCCAGACTCTGTCTCCTCTGCTTTCAGGTTCTTCACATCTCCGATCCACCCTTGGATCCACCCGGACACTTTTCGTCTGGTCGCCTGCAGCACTTCTTTGCAGCTCTTCATTTAAATCGACGACGAAACCAGACACCAAAAGGGCACCCGGCTTCCCTGAGTGAGGTAACACGAGTACTCCGGTGCTCCTGTGGTTCTTGACTCTCGAAGTGTCTAAGTCTAAAAGGGTTCCATCGTAGTTAACCTAGAAGGGATCTTAAATTGTAAAATTGTAACTTGTTCGTTTCCCATAGAAAGTCAATGGTAACCCGCTGCTGTGTTTAGACACTGCACGCATCTCCCGTGGGCCTCCTACTTCCTAACCCTTGGTTGTTCCTAGAAGCCCCAGCGATTCCACAGGTCCTAGGCCTGCTTTCTATCCCAGAAGTGGTTCTTATACCACTATTTTAGTATATGATTTGTGAGGCCCCTAGGGCAAAACGTATACTGTGCAACTTATCGTATGCTAATTAATTTCCTTGTATTGTACTTTTACCTCTGACCTCATAAAGAGTGCAGAGGGGTTGTGTTTAGAATACATACATATATATTTGATATATACCTTGTGTGGTGTGCTTTCATTTGGTACTCAAGGGATTATAAATGGTAAAACAACTTGTCTTCAAGTCTTAGCCTGAATGTTGCTCTCCACAGCTACCACTAGGATAGCTTTCTGTAATGTTGACTTTATAAGGGTCGATTGGACTGGTGCAAGGTGCCCACTAGAATAGTGGACATCATATACCAGGCCAACTTCTCACAATGCTCAAAATTACCGGCATTATTCAGAAGGTGGGAGTAGTCCAGGCTATAAGCAGCTCTTGCCTCCAGTCCGGAAGAGAGAGAGTAGTACCCTTGCAGGACAATTTAGAAGAGTACTCAGAACCAACTCACGGGTCCTAGACGCCAGGTAGAGCGGAGTTCAGGGAGAACCGGCTCCACAAATCCGCCACATTAAGAATGCCAGCAGGACGCAGAAATCCCTATGTGGAAGCAGCTGGGATGTGGATAAAACTTCTGGGGAATAAGCCAAATGCCCATAACAATTGTATAACAGAGAGGACCACATCAACTCCTCATCGGCAAGAACAACCCAGAAGGGGCTGGCGTCAACGAATGGACCATGTGACAAAAGCATGATGGCAGGGCATGCGAGGTAGATACTACACAGCAGAGACCCAGCAGAGACCCAGACCAGGAGTGGAAGCAGCACAGACAACAGAGCGATGCGATACTACGGGACGCAGTAAGGGGGTATATGAATCCCAGAGGGAGACCCACAATGAAAACTCCACAGGAGCAAACAAAAGGCGAATACAGACATCTGCCACCAGCCAATACCCTACATAGGGCAAGGGTCAACCCCTGTCAAGAAGGGGGCATCCTCTTGGCAAAACAGACAGTCAGAGGACTGAAAACAAAGCCAACCAGCCATACAGCTGTACAGACAATAAAAAGACACCAACCCGTCTCTGATAAAAACGGGGTCGTAAAGAAAGACCCGCAACCAAGAAGAAGTCAGCTAGTTACAGCAGAATTACGGCAGCCCTGACGGAAACCTAGAAATCGCTGAGTCTGGATGGGACCCAAAAAGATCTATTCCGTTAAACAGCATGTCTTGGAGGCTTTCCCGAATATTATCAGGGATTCAACTGTCACGCATCCAGGCATGGCGGCGCAAAGCCACCGACCGTGCAAGAGCACGGCCCACAGAGTCTGTGGTATTCAGGGAGTAGCGGATTGAAAAATGTGCCATTTCCTTGCCGTGAAGAACAAGACGGAGAAGCTTTGAGCGCAATTCCTCCGGAAAGAAAGCAATAAGGTTAGCCACGGAGTCCCAAAGTGTGGAGGACGCCCGTGCAAACACGCATGTGGTGTTTAAATCACAGATGGCCGCACTAGAAGAAGCAAAAAGCTGTATTCCACATGCATCCAGCCACCTGGATTCCAGGGTTTATTTTACTTATAAAGTTTTATATAGCGTAAACTTGATCCCGAAGGATATCAGGGGCAAAGTGGAGTCCTGTAACCTAAAGGCCGCCTGAATCACCAGGCCCTGAGCAGTAGGGTGGAGGGATAGACAAAGTGGATCCCACCGGGGCAGGACAGTGCCTACCAGCAATGGCCTGATCAACCGGTGCCCCGGAAGAGGGCCATGCCCATGCGCCAATAAATAAAGCACCCCCAAGGGGTAGCAAGGGCCCCACGGTAATGGGCTCGAGATAAAGCAGATCCATTAAGGGATCAGGAATGAGAAACAGGAGGCTGAAAGCCGAGGATAGCAGCTGCCCGGTTGATAGTCCGCGCATAAGAGGGAGCAAGAGGCCATCTTTCGGAGACGGTTGGAGACTAATTCTCCCAGTTGCCATAAAGATCGGGGCTGGGGGAACGACCCGAAGGCCATGTCACACTAGGAACCTGCACCAGTGGCTCCCGACCAGGGAAAGCAGCAGCATCCGAAAAGGCTGTAGCGGATACCGGTGTCGCCCGACCTCGCTGAGGAGACAAACGAGGAATCCGGAGGGAGGTCAACCTCAGGCATGGACACCGGTGTCGATGAATGGATGGACACCGGCGGCGATGGATGTGTCGACAGTGGTGTCGGTGGGCACCGTGTCGGGGTTGACTGGATGTCGATGGCCTCCACGAGGGATGCAACCCCGACGTCGACCGGCCTCGGATGAAGTGTTGCCCCAGACGTGGGCTCAGGCTTAGAGCTGGGTGTGGGCTTGGACGATGAGCCCGTCTTTGTGTCCGACGTGGAGCCCAGCTCCAAGCTCGGCGTGGTCGACGCCGCCCCCGCCGTCCGTGCAGGGCTATGCGTTGACTGGCAGTGAGACTGGCGTCAAACCCGGGGTCGCCGGAATTGCCGGCGTCGCCGACAATGCTTCCGCCATCCGCATAGGAAGCCGCACAGAGCTATGCGTTGACTGGCGGAGTGTGCTACAGCGACCGGGGCGGTCTGGGCCACGGCCCAACGTCGTCGCCTCGGCGTCGGAGTACAGAACCCTGGTTGAGGAAGAATCCGCCGACGGGGGCCCGGCCTGAGTACCCTTCGCCTCTGTGGGGCCCGAAGGTGCGCCAGGAAGAGTGGGGGACTCAAAGTAGGCCTGAAGAGTCCGGGAGTAGGCCTCCATTTGGGCGCATGTCGCTCCAACTCCTGGAAAAGGAGGATACGGAGGCGGTGACCTACGGGTGCCCGTTGCTGACCCTGTACGAGAGTTTGAGCGGCCTCGGGAGCGAATTCCCTCTGGAGAGGGAGAGCGGCAACAAGAAGAAGAGGGCCGGACAGCCGTGCGGCCAACAGCTTCATACGGCGTTCCCGAAGGGACTTCGGCTTCATCTGTTGACAGTCGCCGCATTGCTTGGAATAGTGGTGCACACCAAGGCACCACATGCAAATAAGGTGCGGATCAGTGGCAGACATTTGACGAACACAGGCCTCACAGGCTTTGAACCCAGAGGGCATTGCACACTGTTCCGGTACGACACCAATGGTGTCGAGAAGGCCCGAAAGTAGGCCAGGAACTGCTGGTTTCCAGGATCCGCGCGGAAAAGAAGAAAACTATTGTCGGCGCGGCGGGGCTTATATGGCTCCGCTGACGTCACGTCCATGGATGACGTCGGGCTGAGTCTTGCAGCGCCGCCCCTCGGCGTGCAGAGGTGCTGTTGCGCAAAATTTTCCGGACCAGTCTGACGCCTGGGGAATGTTCTAAGTTAAGGCATCTGCAGCTAGACGTCTCTATCAGATTCCTGGTTCTAAGGGCAGGGCAAAAGTTATCTTTAGAACAAACCTTGGCAACCTTCCACGTTTTCAAAAGGTATTAAGTCATGCATCAATTTTACATGAATGGTCCAACAGAACATACTAGATAATTTTATTAAAATGTTTATTTTATTGATGTTTTATTGTTATGTATCTTCCTTATTGTCCGAATAAATAGAGAAATACTTCATATGTCACTTATAGAAATCTCAATAAATATTGTGAATCTTTTGCATTCAGGTAAATAGAATACAAACTCTTAATTCATTCAAATTAAAATAATCAATCATACCATCTCTCTTATCTCACTTTTCACAAACACATTCATCCTTCCATACTATAACACAACTCTTAGAACATTGTGGTATGGCAGGTCTTGAGCATCAATAGCTTGAAATTGGGTTTCAAGGACACTATTTGCAAATTTTTTCTTTCCTGGTGCTGTACCAACATACACTTTATAGTCATATGTCTTATAAATCACATGTAAATAATCCACATTACAACTTTAGCATTTTAATTTGTTCACACAGTAGTGGCTACAATAAAATCTCTTCACTTTTGCACTTTTTTGTGACAGCAGTAAATTCTCTTCAATGCATGTTTCGGCGGTATGCGCCTTCATTAGGAATGCCACAGTTCAAGACCCCACATAAATGTATTTATTCATTTGAAAAGTCTTATAAAGTGCGAACAAGACCCAGATGGGTATCAAAGTGCTGTATAAAGCGGTGAAAGTGTGAGTACAACAACAAAATGGATCAAAAGAGATAATTTAACAAGCAAAAGGTCAAGGGGGGACACACAAGGTCAAATGGGGGCAGGGGGAGACTGCCTATCTAGTGGGACTTGTAAGGTTTCAACAGAGAAGAAACAAAACAAAACCATGTTAAAAAGAGTATCCAGACAGAGACAGAAGTAGATAGCAATAGTATCCAGGTTAATGGTGTTGAAAGTCATTCAGGAGTAGCCATTTGACATGTTTTTTTAAAGACGCAGTAGATGGGTTGGTTCTGATCACAGGGGGAAGAGTGTTCCATAGTCTTGGAGCAAGACTGGAGAAATCACGATTGTAAGTTCTTGTCTTGTTGAATTTGGGAGGTTTCAATAATAGGGTGTTAGATCTTCTTAAGTTCAGACTAGTACCGCAATAGCTCAAGTTTTTTTAGCAGGAAAGCTGGGGTGTTGTGATGAATAGCTTTGTGCCTCAGGCATGCTATCTTGAACCTGACCCTCGCTTCAATTGTCAGCCACTTTAGTTGAATTAGGGCTGGGGTGATGTGGTAATGTTTTCTGGAGCCAGAGATGAGTCTGGACGAAGCGTTCAGGGTGGCTCTAAATGGAGCCAAACTAGTTTTAGGTAGCCCAGCAAGGGTCACCAAACCATATTCCAGGCGTGAGATAACTAGGGATTGTACAGCAAGCTGGATGTCCTCAGGTGGAAGGAAAGGCTTGATTTTCCTAAGAGTGTTGAGCTGAAGATTGGCTTCCCTAATAGTTGCACTGTTGTGATCTTGCATATTTAGGTATTTGTCCAAGGTTATACCTAAAGATTTAGCCGAGTCGACAACATGCGGAGTGCCGTTAACCACAGTAAGATGTTTGAGCCAGTCCAGGGGTAGGTGCAGAGTGGTTGCTGGAGGCAATCAGAAGGAACTCAGTTTTGAGGGTATTTAACAGTAGGTGGGTAAGGTTTAACCATTGTTGAATTTTCAGGAGTGCATCATTTAGAGATTGTATGTCTTCAGGAGAAGCGATCTTCAAATATAGTTGTGTGTCATCAACATACATATGGTACTGGATGTTAGAGCGGTTCAGAA
Organism: Lissotriton vulgaris; assembly: GCF_964263255.1. Taxonomy (NCBI): domain Eukaryota; kingdom Metazoa; phylum Chordata; class Amphibia; order Caudata; family Salamandridae; genus Lissotriton; species Lissotriton vulgaris. The sequence goes on from NC_141689.1 coordinate 1,315,549,057, forward strand.
TATCGGAGAGCGGTTCCATAAAACGGTTGAAAAGAGTGGGCAAAAGTGCAGAGCCTTGAGGTACTCCAATGGTAACCGGGGTACTGGTTGAAGGGGATTGATTAACTTTGATCCTTTGGGTGCGGTTCTGTAAGAAAGAGGCAAACCAGTTTAAGACGGGGCCCAAAACTCCCATCCTATATTGAAGTAGAGCAATTAGGTTTTTATGTTTGAGGGTGTCAAATGCCGAGGACAGGTAAAGAAGAATCAGAAGACAAGGGACGTTTTGATCAAGGGATCTCAAGGCATCAGTAACCAAATGAGTTAGTGCTGTTTCAGTACTGTGTCCCGCTCTGAAACCCGACTGGTAGAGGTCGAGGAGCTGAAATTTCTCAATATGGTTGCAGAGCTGTGTGTGGACGCATTTCTTGAGCAATTTAGCTAGTCATGATGCTGGTGATCGGACGGAAGTTATTGAGATTAGCTAAGTCGCCATTGGGCTTCTTTGGGATAGGAGTGGCTTGACCTGACTTGAGGCAATCTGGAATCTTCCCCTGTAAGAGGGATTCTTGGATGATCCAGGACCACAGAGACCCATAGATTGGAGCAGCTTCGAGTCATCTGGTAGAATAAAAGTATTCCATGATGTGTTGTTTTTTGGAGCGCAATTTATGTGGAAGGAAGGTGCACTCGCTGCATAAGGTTCCCTAGGTTCTTGTGATGATGCAGGGGAGTTCAGATGGCGCAGATTAGAATTGGTAGGTTGCAGCTCAAGTTCAAATTTCCTTAGATTTTCTGCAAAGTGTGTTGAGAAGTCCTCCCCACTAGAAAAGGAGGTTATGTGTTAGTAGAGTGGTTAATTTGCTGTTTGATGATTTCAAAGAGTTTATTGGGTCTGTTTTTAGAGCTGTCAAGTTGAGCCCTGAAGTGATTGGTTTCAGCATTGCAAATACGTTTGCAATATGTGCTTCTCATCTTCCTTGGCTGGTAGTGGAGGGAGAGTTTCTCCAAAGTCTCTATGAAAGCCTACGTTTGCGACGATCATCATTTAGTGAGTTATTAAACCAGGGTTTGGATTGTTTCATCTGAATCCTTTGAATTGCTTTGGAGCAATAGAGTCGAAAATACTCGAAATAGAGTAAATGTAGTGATCAGTAAGGTCGTCCAAATTGGTCATGTAAGGGGGTGGCTTGTGACTATTCTTGCAAATGGATGTTATATAACTAATGTTGATGTCTCTTAGGTTATGAGACAGTTGTTTGGGTTTACGTGGTTGGCCCAGTCTGTGCATGCCTTTTTCTAGCATGCGGAAGGATATTTGGTGATGAGCCGACCAGTCACAGGGTAAAATGTCATCAAGTTTAATGATGTTGTCTTTAGCTATGATAAGGTCGACGGTGGCGCCCTTGTTGTGGGTAGGTCCCTTACAGACCTGGGTGAAATAGAGTTCTGAGAGGAAGGCCTTAAAGGAGCATATTAAAGGATCATCAGTGTTGTTCCAATGAAGATTAAAGTCTCTAAGGAAGATATGGCTGAGTTAGTCGGAGCATGAGGTTATGAACTCCATCATTTGCTCGATGAAGAGAAGATTGTCCCCTGGTGGTTGATAAACCATGTGGAGCACACAGACAATCTTGTTGTTGTTCCAGATTTCGGTGACTAGTTGCTCACAGGAGGACATCAGATGATTTTGAGTTTGTTTCAGCACGAGATTGGAGCGATATATGCAAACAATGACATGACCCCACCCAGTTTTATCAGGTTGATGGCATCTGACAATGTCATACTCAGGAGGGATTAAGATGTCGAGAACTGGAGAGGAGGAGTCATTAAGCAAAGTTTCAGTAAGGATCAAGAGGTCTAATTTTTGCGAGATGATGAGATCCGAAATATCTACTGCGTGTTTCACAGCAGATCAGCAGTTGAGAAGCAACAATTTGATGTGTGTGCTCGTAGTGACTGCTTCACTGTGAGACGTGGAGATCTAAAGAAGGTTATCCCTATTAATAGATCTTAGATTTACACTAGGTTCTCTACCAGGATTAGGGGAGATAGTTGGGATGTTAAAAGTTGAGTCAGAGGGGCCACGCCTAGAGCCATTGTATGATATAAGAAGAGTGAGGGTGTCCCCGTTCGACAACTGCGACAGAAACCTAAGGGGCTTAGACTGGTGGTTTGGAAGAGGTCGGGTTCTCCAGAGAGGGCTAAGTGGGTAAATGTGAGAAGACAGTTCACCCCCTCCGTGTTCAGCCCTTAGGGGAGGACTAGGTTGGTCGGTCCTCAGGTAGGGGAGAAGTTTCCAAAACTTCTCCATCTTCAGGGAGTACTGTAAAAGGGTCTGCAGGTTATCTTTGACAGTAAGGAGATCTTGCTTGAGATCTGCCATCTTCTCCTCAAGGTAAGGGACGCTGTCGCAGTCAGCGGTCAGCCTAGAGTATGATATAGGGGAAGTCCCCTTTGGAAGAGGGGTGTTGAATGGCAAAATAAATCCCTCACAAAGGTTGTAGGGGGAGATAGAATCTGTCTTGAGATTATACTTAATAACCACTAGGGGATGCGGATTGGCATAGAGGGTAGTAGGACACGGTGTAGGCGGATGCAGAGATAATCCTTGATTCGTATTGTATTGTATTGCAATTGCATTTATATAGCGTTTACTACCCCTGGCGAGGTGTCGAAGCGCTTTTTCGGCAGGTAGCACACTACTCCGGGACCCATAGAGGTTTAGTGTTGAATTAGTATAGTGAAACATGCTAGTACATGTTCAGTGGTGGATAGGTTAGTCAGTTATAGGTTAGTCAGTTATTTGGATTCGGAAATATAGCAGAATCTTGAAGCACGCTACTCAGGAAACCCTTAAAGGATTAGTGCTGAATTAGTATGGTGAAATATGAAAGTAATATGAGTGGTGGATATTAGTCAGTTATTTGGAGTGAGAAGGGTAGCGGAGGGATAAAAGGGAAGAAAGGTTTGCATGCATGTAGCACCAGTTACCCCGGATGGGTGTTGAAGAGCTTTTCTGGCAAGTAGGACGCTACTCTGGAACCCATAAAGGAATAGTGTTGAAAAAAAATTGTATAGTGAAGTATGAAATAATTTGAGTGGTGGATATGTTATTCAGTTATTTGGATAGCGAAGGGTAGGTTGCGGGATAGAAGAGGGAAAGAGGTTTGTATTTATATAGCGCGTGCTACCCCTTGATGGGGTTTTGAGGCGCTTCATTGGCGAGTAGCACGCTACTCTTAAACCCATAAAGGATTGGTGGTGAATTAGTATAGTGGAATATGGAAATTGAGAAGTGAACATGTTAATCTGTTATTTTTATTGAAAAGGATAGTGGAAGGACAGAAGAGTGAGATTTTTCTTTTCTTTTGATGTCATAGCAGTAGGAGGATATGTAAAAGGGATTTTTGAGGGGAAGAGTCAGAGGGAAAAGTTTATAAAGGTTTATTTTTGGGGATCAGTATAGTAAAAAGAGGTGTTGGATGATGCAAGGAGGGGTAGAGTAGGAGAGAGTCTAGAAAAGGTTTATTTTGGGGATCATTGTAGTGCTATTGGGTTTTGAATAAATGAGCGAGGGGATGTAGAGGATATATTGATACATGTATAGGGTGAGAGATTAGGTAGTGCTTTGGAAATAGTAGTAGAAATAAGTTTGCGATGAGTCAGAATGTTGGGCCAGATGATATATTGAGAAATGTATAGGCTGAGAAATAGGGTAGTGCATTTGAAATGCTAAATTAGAGGAAAGTGATAAATATATAGATCCATAAGTACATTGAAAGTATTTATATGCATAGAGGAGGTAAGTATATATAGATTAAAGATATTGATAGAGGTACAGGATGAAAAATAGGGTAGTGCGTTGGATATGCTTTTTCAGGAGAAAGGTAACAGACACACAGATCCAAGTACATGGAAAGTACATAGATGCACAATGGAAGTAAGTACATGTAGACCAGCGTTTCCCAAACTGTGGTCCGCGGACCCCCAGGGGTCCCTGACACATTCCCAGGGGGTCCGCAGGCAGCATTTGTAAAACCACTGCAAAGTATCTTGTTTAATTAGCAGTTTTCAAAGACCAATAAAAGTGTCAAGATAACACAACAGTGATTAATGTCTCTGCTGGAGAGGCATGAGAGTTTGTCCAGTGGCAGCTTTGACTTAACTAATGGAGCACAGAGGGTTAATATGCCTACTGCAAAGAACATGTACCATGCATTTTAAAAAACAGTATTTTATATGCATAGGTCAGTGGGTTACTGCTTTTGTCAGAGAGATTCTTTTGTTACAGTGCAGTTCATAAGTGACATCGTAATCTAGCATAGTGACCTACAAACTGTCATCCAACAGCTGCTTGCAAACTGCAAGGTACAAGTTAGTGACTTTTTTCTCAGTCTTTCGTTATCCTGATGCTGCTAAAAAGGTTTATTTGGGTGGAAACACATTTTTATTGTTAAAGTCAATGCTAACCACCGTGTTATGTTCTGAATCCTGAGGTTGTGCTTCTCCAGTCCAGTAATCTTTAAAAATGCCTACCAGTATGAAAGACATGTGAATTCTACACCTTGAAGTCCCCTTTGTCTTATGTAGCATTTTCTATACACTGTCTCTATATGTGTGTGATGTAAAGTGCTCTGTCATCCTACAATGGTATGAGAGATGCTATAAAAAATGAAATATATGTGACGAACGGGCTATGGAGCGATGGGAGGCACTGTTGGAGGTTGATAGTGGGGGAATCATTGAAGAACCCCCACAAAGATTGTCGTATTCTTGTGCATAGTCAGGTCTTCATTTACTATTCTTTAAAAGCTAATACAATTCAATATATAATGATAAATGTGTTGCAGAATGCACCATTGTTTACTAAATTTCTTAAGGGGAGAGCCTCCCAAAGCCCCCTTTGTAGTGGTCAGGCTCACTCACTGCACTTGATGTGCACCGTATGGGGACGGGTCTGAAATCCTTTGCCAGGGCTGCTTTGGGTTTCCAGTCCAGGAGCTTTGTACTGCGAAATAAAACCAACCATTGAAAAGTTAGTCACGGAGATGCAGCACCAACCTTCCCATTAACTTTTTTCATTTTCTTGCAAGTTCTTTCAATATAATACAACAGAAGTGGTGGAGAGTGTCGCTAGTCTCCTTGGCATAATAACACACTCCGCCACTTCAGAAACGCAGGGCTGCACCATATTTACAAGAATATGGTACAGCCCTGCGTTTCCCCTGTGCTGGCGCTACACTTACCAGGGGAAGATTGTTTATGTTCAGGAAGGTCCCCTTCCTGCACATAAACAATCTTGAAATGTTGTGTTGTCACTTCTATGTGTGCTGCTTAATGTATCACACATGGAAGTTACAAAATGTAATTTTTTAAAAAGATTGTTGATGTGTAGGAAGGGTCACCTTCCTGAACATAAACAATCTAAGGCGTTTTGCATAAATGAGGAGAAATAAAGCATTTCTTCTTGTTTCGCCAAGTTAAGGCCAGGTTTTCCCTGGTCTCAATTTTGGCGCTGCTTCCCATTTACGCTGCCCTTGTAAATAGGGGGCAGGGTCAAAATCAATGGGTGTTGCAGGGGAAATGCCCACCGTAACACCCACTGCCCACCCCTTTCACGCTAAGCATTGGTGAAAGGGGGTCTTATTTACAAGGCACCATTAAGCCATGTAAAGTGGCTTAACAATGCCTTGTAAATGAGGCAAAGCCCCTATCACCACAGGAACGTCTCAAAAAGTGATGTTCCCATGGTGATTGGGGCTTGTAAATATGCCCCTAAAATCATTAGTTATTCGTGTTTTTGTTTTGTGTGTACACGTGGGTTAATTTTTTTCCGAATGACTGTTTTAATGTTTGAAATGTAAATCCTACAAATTGCTTGGGGGTCCCCGCCTTCCAGTGGTGACTCAATGGGGGTCCTCAGGAGTCAAACGTTTGGGAACCACTGATCAAAGACGATTTTTTATTTATTTATTTACAACAACAATTATTATACATGTTTATACAAAGCAATACACAAAGATAGGTACAGATCTATAGTGAAAATAAATACTTACATACAGAGGCATATGCTGTAAATTTCTCTTACATTATGGGGGGAAGAGACAATTCTTGAATGGTTTTCTGAAGATAAGGTGGTTGTTGGTGGATCTTATGTTGGTGGTAAAGAGTTCCATAGTTTGGCTGCTTGAACAGAGAAGGATGTGCCACCAGTGTTTTTTTTCTTGTATCATGGAATTTTGAGGCGTGATGCCCCTTTAGAGCGTAGGTTCCTTTGTTGAATGTGTTTGGTGATTTTATTCCTGATGAAGAGTGGTCCCATTCCATGTATTGCTTTGTGGGTGATACAAAGTAGCTTGAACGTGGATCTTCTGGCAACCGGTAACCAATGCAGGGCTGTCAAGGCAGGTGAGATGTGGTCTTGCAGTTTGATATGCAAGAGTACTCTGGCAGCCGAGTTCTGAATCAGTTGTAATATTTTCATGGTCGTTAAAGGTGAACTGTGGTAGAGGCTATTGGCGTAATCAAGTTTGGGCAAAACAAGGGAGATGGTAGCTTGGACCTTGTGTGGAAATCCCAAATGGGGGAAAATTCGACGCAGCGTTTTTATAGTGACAAAGCTTGATCTTGCTAGTTTGTCCACTTAGGCATTTATCGACAGCTTGGAGTCCATGGTCATTCCGAGGTTTCTTACTTCCTTCGATACTTTAGGCGGTGCTCACAGTTCATCAGGCCAGGCGGCAAGCGGGTCGCAATGTTTCCAATCGCCACACGTGAGTATTTCTGTTTTTGAAGCCTTCAATTTGAGATGGCTCCAAGTCATCCACTGATCCACGGCTCTGAGACAACTGAAAATTGAGGATTTTTCATTGACTTTGGGGCATTCCAGATGAAGGAGTATTTGTGTGTTATCTGCATTATTATAGCATGTGAGGTGAAATTGATTGATCAGTACCAGTAATGACTTCATGTAGATGTTGAAAAGCATGGGTGAGATGATAGAACCTTGAGGGACCCCTACTTTTGTGGAGTATGGTTTGGACGAGAAAGGTGGGGTATGGATGACATTAGTTCTGTTTCGAAGTTAGGATGCGATCCAGTCTAGAGCAGTTCAACCGCGTAAAAGGAAGCCGAGAGGTCCAAGAGGAGTAGCGCAGCAACCCCGCTGCTGTCAACTGTATTCTTCAGTCATGCCAGATAGCAAGGAGGGCAGATTCAGTGCCTCTTCCCGGACGGAATCCTGTTTGGAAGTCTGACAGTATGTCATTCTCTTCAATGAATTGTGACATCTGGGCGAACACTGCTCTTTCTATCAGTTTGCCTAGGAAAGGTCCATTTGTAATGGGTCTGTAGTTGTCAGGGTTCAATGGGTCCAAGTTTGTTTTCTTCAGTAAAGGGCGTATGTGCGATTTTTTTAGTTCTTCTGGAAATATTCCGGTAGTTAAGGAATCGTTGATGATTCTTCTTACTGGAGTGGCAGCAGAGGTTGTTAAAAGAATGGTCTTGAAAGTGTGGGGTGGACAGGGGTCAGACGGGCTGCAGGCAGGCCTGCTTGCTTTGCTTGCTTTGACCAGGTCCATAAAATGATTGTGTGAGATGTGTTGGAAGAAACGGAGAGGGTGGATTAGAGTATTCTTGGAATGTTGTTTTGTACAGGGGTTAGTGCTGGTGCTTTGTTTCTGTTTTAAGTATGAGTCCAATGTGTCTGCTTTGTCTGTGTAATGATTTGCCAGTTTGTCTGTGAAATCTTGAGTAACAGGATGAATTGCTTCTAGGCAATTTGGTTTGCGAAATTCATTGAGCATTTTATAGAATTCTTTATTTGCACATTTAGCATTTTGAATTCTGTAGGAGTAGTACCTTTTCTTAGCTTTTTTGATAGCTGACTTGTATAATCTGTTAATTTCTTGTAGGTGAAGTTTGTTTTGTTTGGAATTTGTTTTGAGCCAGGTATGTTGCAGCTTTCTAATTTGTCGTTTTATGTCTTTATTTCTAAGTTTCTCCAAGGCGCTTTTTTCTTTTGTGCTGTTGTGTGGTTTTGAGAGGTATCAGAATGTCAAAGCTTCCTGCAGCCACTCATATGGATTTTGAACCGAAGTTATTGTTTCCAGATTTGTACTTGATGTTAGTTGTGTTTCTAAGTGTTCCAAATTGAGTTTGTTCCATGGCTGATAGGTGGATGGATGTAGGCTAGTTTTAGGTGAGTCCCTTAGTGTTGTTTTATGTTGGAAAGCAAGCAAGTGGTGGTCTGACCATGTGACTGAAGTTATAGTTTGAAAGGTAATTAGTTTAGTATTAGCAGAAATAACATCTAGGATATGTCCAGCGATGTGTGTGGGTTTGTGGACAATCTGATGCAGGTTCAGTGCATCTAGGCCAGTGATTATTGTTTTTGGATGGGTCATATTGGATTTGTCAAACCAAATAACCTACATACATGCCTAGGCCACTGTGAGGTGATCAGGGCTTTTTCCCCGATAGGGGAGAAATCTGCATCCAGCAAATGGTTTAGGAGCCCACATCTTAACTTTAGGGTACGGTGACACACTGGAAACCATGTGTGCATCTCTGAGCTTCTAAGTCGGCTTCACGCAGTAAAGTCCAGCTCAATCAAGCTGGGCATGTCCGGATGTAGACCTGTACAAGGAGTTGTGCTTCCTGAGGCACCTACTAACTATATCCAGAAGGAGCAGGTGCTGAGGCCCTGGAGGCAGAATTAAATAGGAGTGAGAAGGTCACTTTTTACCTCAACCCCTCTTACATCAAATGTTTGAACCAACCAACAGAGTGTAATACGGTGAGATGGTACACATTGGCAAAGCCAAAATTTTTTGCTTTGGCATTCCATCTTCATCTTATTGTTATTTTTTTGTGTGCAAACCTATGCAATAGGCATAAAAGGTTCAAAAGAAATAATACATAAAAATGTGGTCTCTACAGGAATACCAAGGTTTAAAAAATTACATTAAAAAAACAAACAAAAAACCCCACAAAATCGACCCACTGCAAAAACAAACATTTCAATAAAAGGAAATAGGCCCATCAGCCACTGGTTTTTAGGCAGATGTGCATATGCAAAACGTACAAATTTAAGAAAGTGAAGAGAAGCAACGACTGATGTGAACAGACTATTAGTCCTGTGGTATTGTGGGTGGAAGCAAAATGTGAATGACACAAACAGAGCAATGAATGAAGAAAAGGGAGACAGGGGGATATTTTTGGAAAACAGGAGGCTGCCGAAACGGCTAAATCAGTCTCCAAGCCAGATCTATAAAGGAGATAATTGTGGCAAAATTCATTGTAACATAGCATCGTACCTGGATGTCTGGAACAGGTTAGAGTTAGAAAAGTGACCAACTAAGATGTAAGCTAATTCATAGTAATATTGGTGATAGACCAGTTGAAGAGGAACGCCTCAACTTTATTTACCATTTGTGCCTGTATTACTTTTCAGACCACTATGCCTACCCCCACCACACCCTGGTCCTTTCAGATTGCTCAATTTAGAAGATAAATGTACCAAAATAAAGTGTAGAGATGCACCACACAGCAATCCAAAAACAAGAGGTGATTTTATCCAAAGAGATGGGTGACGCAATGTGGGAAGAGAAAGTAGTGTGGGTGAGTTGATTTTATCCAAAGAGATGGGGGACGCACTGAGGGAGGAGAAAGTAGTGTGGGTAAGTGAGTTGATAGTAAGTAACGGAGCCAAGGTGAGGATTAACCTGGTTGTCAGGGTTAGGTATGTGGGTATTACACTCACCTTCCGTGATGGAGGAATTGACAGACCTGTTCATGTGAAATGAGGGGGAAGCGGAGCAGGAGGAGAGAGAGGCGGAGGGAACCAAAGGTTCTGCATTAGTGGGGAGACTGATAGGATGATGACTGGCAGGGTTCGAGTTATTAAGTGTATTTTTAATACCCATAAATATTCTGTCAAAGCTCTTGAGATTTCGGTCTGAGGCTTGAATGAGGATGTTACCATTATTGTATTTGGCAAATGTATTTGACCATAAATTATGTCCTTCTTCTAGATGTGGAATTAACATTAGAATATGTACTGGCCCACAACCAGAGGGTTTAATCTGGAAATCCTTCCTAGGAAAATCAAGGGTGATGTCCTCAAAAGATGTGTAATTTGCTCACAGTTTCTTTCTTGGAATGAGCCCTCCTACTCAAACGATGGTGGATTAATGTACTGGAGGTTCCTTCACAGGCGAATCAAGGTTGGTGTACTCACACTATGTCTAAGCCAGTAGCTTTTATCTTGAAAAGATCCCACACTGTCAAATGATGGTGGATTCATGGACTGGTTCGTCATCCTGTTGCCTCGAAATGTTACAGAAAAACTTGCCTGTGTCATTTCCATTAGTTTCTAGCTGCAGCACTCTGAGTGCCTATTCCTGAATGAGGTGTGAAATCTTATCCCAACACAGGAAACACAGATTTGGGTGTGGGTAGGCGTTTCTGTTCTTCTGGCATGATTATCTGGGCTGTGCCTAGGAACCTGATTAACTTCAAAGAGGCCTACTCTCTCACTGGCAAGCATTAGCTGATACATGGGCATGGCCTTTCTTTGCTCCCCTAGGACAGGAAGGCTTCAAATCACAGTGGGCAGGAGCTGCCCGCAGAACTCGTTTCGATTGACTACAGGGGATGGGCTGCTCGTTTCCCTAGCCACACCTCTGGGAAAGGCACACAGAATCTGTACAAGGGGAGAAGCAATTCGCCATCTTAGATATAGGCAGAGAGGGGAACTGTGGTATTCTTTGCAGTAAGGCACACATGAAGTGCTACAAAGCCTAGCTGGGTAATCCCAGGGAACTTGGATCCCACTTGTTAGGGAGCAGCCAAGAGTCACATCCACCCATAGGCCTAGATGTAACGCCCACAGTATCCTTATGATAACACCACTGGACCTGTGGAAGATCAGAAGAGGATTCAGGCTGCTCCCTGACACCCGAGAAGAGCCTAGAGACTTGCTCTCCCTCTTCTACCCTGTGCAAAGACGTGGGCTGGAATGGGCTTATGGCCAACCTCCTATTCAAGCTACAGGGACACAAGCTACAAGAGGCCTTTCCTGCAACTGCTCAGCCGGACCTTCCCTGGACCCTGTCTGAGGCTTCTGCTGCAGTGACTCTTGACCCACAAGTGCTGTTCTTGAGGCCCTAGAATCCAAGGTTTGTTCAAAAGTGTACTCCTCCTAACATCTCCTGAAACCTGCCACTTAGAAACGTTTTGGTTCTAAAGCCTTCCAGTGTATGTATGTATGTATTGCACACTTGTTTAGCGCTACTATCACCCAGAGGGTATCCTGGCGCTTTGACTCTACCTGACCAGATACACAATCACAAAATTACACTACCCTGGGAAAGAGGTAAGTCTTCAGGCCTTTTTTAAAAGATGTAAATTCCCCCAGGCTCCTCAAGAATAGGGGGAGGGACTGGAATAAACCTGCCAAGCCGATCTGACAAAGGAGAGCTGCGGTCACACTGAAGATCCAAGTAGCTCCCATGCTGAGCTTTTCCGCAGCAGCAAATCCGATTTGGTGGGAACTCATGGAGAAGGTAAACATTCTTGTTGAGCACTGTTTGGCTGCAGCCTGCAGCCTTGCCCCAGTGAACGAATTCAAGCTCCACAAAAGTGCCTTAGGGCCCGATTTATATTTAGGTGGGCGATGCTTTGAAAAAGAGGCTGAAACTACTTCTGTTTGAAAGGCATCATCCTATCTGCTCTTAAAATATTTTAATCCAATGATTCCCTTGCCAGCCTCTCAATTTGTTATTCTCTTCTCAAACTTCCTTTTCAGCTCCAGTTGCAATCATCTTATTTTACCTCGCACCTCCCATTTAACCACAATTCCCTCTTTTCTCTAGATTTCTAAGCAACCTGCTTCCTGCCCTCTTATACTCCTTTCTATTCCCTCTAATTCACGTTATTTGCAAGCAGTTTTATTCACTCATTATAATTTTGCAGTATTTATTTTAAACCATCTTGATTGGCTTTTTTAGTACATTGGTTGTTGCATCACAATACAGGAGTAAAGGTACATCATTATGTAACATTGATGTTCAATGCCAATGTAGCCCTTTATATCAAGATGGTATCAGCTTTGAAACAAGAATATAACAACAATCTTGAGCCTATCGTCCTCTCACATGAGGAGACTTGGGCACAATCTAATTGCTGCCTTTATCAATGTAGGACTAGGAACTTGGCACTCTACCATACTACATGTATCTAGCCACTGTATGTTAAAGATAGAACTAATGGAGTGGAAGTGACAATCGCTGCAGTGTTTCAGAGGGGTGGAATTTGGAGGAGGATTAACAGATCAAGACACGGGCGATGAAGCTATCCTGCTTAGTGGACCCACCCCGCTATGCAGAGCCAACATCACTCTCCACAGTTCTTTGTAGGTCCACTAGGAGCTCGTCCCATTTTGTGGACATGGAGCACTTCCTCAGTCCCTGCACCAACTCCCGACGAAGCACCACCGCTTCCACCCTACACCATCTGGCCACCAACCCCCACCACTGTGCTGTGATTGGGAGCGCAGAGGCCTTCCAATACTTTGCAACTGCCCATCTGGCAAGCATCAGTGTGAGATCTATGAAGCGGTTTGCGGCGCCACCCGCTTTTCGGAGTCTGTAGAGGCCCAGCAGGCAACTGGCCGCACTGTCTAGGTCAAAACAGCGTGTGACATGAGAGAGGGTCACACAGACCTCTGTCCCCAAACCGCGGAAACTCTAGAACATATGTGGCATATCCGACACAGGGGTCCAACAGCTCAGGCTCTCAGGCACCACTGCAGGATATATTCTATGTAATTTGTCTGGCGTTAAATAGGCTCTGTGCAATATATTAAGCTGGATATATAGGAACCGGGCATTGAAAGTGACCTGACCTTACGAGGGTAGCCCAATGCTCTGCTCCACTCCTTTACGTTCAATACTTTTGCATCATATAAACTTTTTGTTATCAGTGTACTGTTCATACTTAAGCTATTTTTAGCTTTATTCATGTACTACTGATGCTATGCGTTTTTGGTTTAAGGCTCTGTAAACGGTTAGCAAATTTCTACTACCTTTGTACTGCGCTCTATACAGATGAACATATTGTTTTGCCAGTGCACTATACATATGCAATTTATGAGCAATCTTAATCCCATACTTGTGCTCCATTTTTTAATGTGCTCTATAAAACCATTAAGTTGTCGCTGTACAATGCACAAATGCCTATGGGCCACGTGCTATTAAAACTTGCATAAATTCATAATACTGAGCTTTTTTTTTTAAATACAGGAACTTTAAAAGGTTTGCATAGCTACAGGCTTGGAATGTTTCAGGCTGAATTCCCAAGATAAAAGACTGAAAAAGGTAAGCTTTTTCCTCCTGTGTGCTTTTAGTCATTTTATCACCGATTTTGTTTAAAAAAACTGGAAAGTACACAGAATAAACAGACATAAATGTCTTTAGTGCACTTTCAGACACCATTATTTTCTGAGATATGAAAATCTGAACTTTAAATTAAGCAATGACGTCATAACACTTAAGAAGAGATGCAATCCTACATGTGCCATACATCTAAAAAAAGATGGATCAAAACTATACAAATATATTTCCCCGTTCATAATCTTTGCTCTAGACATTCAAGCAAATCCACAGTATGAGTCCTCTTTGAAAAAATGAAGCACGCCCAGAAAGGGGCACTTCCCATATCTGTCACCTTACCTGGACGATTGGTGCCCCAAATCCTCCATTCAGCCAGATCCAATGTATTGTAGGAATTACTCCATATCCAGACACAGAGCAAAAGATAACAGAGCGTAGTCTATGCCACGGCTGGGTGAAGTAGCTGGGATGAATCTGAGCAAAGAACACAGCCAGGATCATAGCAAGTACTGTGATCAAGTACATCTGCCGCCAGTACTAAAAGAAGACGAAACAGCAAAACACACAAGATGATGACGAAACCAGGGTTACCTATAGAATCAATTTAGAATTATGTCTTCAGGACAACTACGCTTTACATTCCATTTTGATTTGTTTACACAAATTCTCATTAGAAAGAAATTAAAATGAAATTCATTTTCGGGTACCCCATACAAACGTTTTGTTTTTAAAATCAGCTTTTAAATCTTTATAAAAAGTTTAACATGTGTTTTTCCAGACTGCACTTCTGTTAGTCGCATGTCCACAAAGTAGTCTGAATAATTCACAGATGGCCAAGAATTGCAAATCACTACTTTTTGCAGCCCTCACTCAGATTGCCTCTCACTTCTACTTTGGTAAAGAACACGTTAGGTCCTCCTCCAACTTCTGCATATAATCATGTCAGACAAAGGTGGAGCTCAGGCTTAGGGTCGAACATTGGTATGAAAAACATCTTCTTGCATACCATATTTTCTGTGAAAATATAGTCTCTATTTGAGCCAGCTCCCTTCGTTCGTTGTGTGTCGGTCACCCATTCCCTCACAACACATTTCCTGTGCTACATTAAAGTTGTCTCTATGTTAGATTCGGTTGATATCTGTGCATTCTGTTCTTATTCTGACGTCTATCCCATTAAAGAACTCACCAAACCGCTGAGGATCCTGTCAATTCCTGTTCAAGAAGAGAGAGACACTACAGACATCTAATGTCTAAAAGCTCTGCCTGCACATCATCCAGAACTTGATGTCCAGCGCCTACCTGAAGCTCAGCTTAAGAAACAGTACCAACCAGACTTAATCATATGTACCTTTATGGCGGCTTCGGGCCCCAACTTTCACAGACTGCCACGTCACCTTGATTCATCCTGCACACCAAAATCACCCTCAAAGAATACATTGCAAAGAAAATAAACTAAGATGCCTGGTTCCAGCTGTCTCTTCAAAAGAAAATGAAGCAGTTTCTTCCTGAAAGAGATTTCAGGACAGCTGTTCACACACACACACTTAATCTAGCATCCGGATGGTGATAATGCTCTACTCCATGGCCCCCTCGACTCCATACTGGTACCCCTTAAGCCATCCTACATGCAGGAGCACATTTGATCCAGGGCCTGAAAATTTGATCACATCACCTTAATTCTGATGGAACTATATTGGCCCCCATTGCTAGCTCGCACCATCTTCAAAAAGAGGTACATCATTTCCAAAGCCACCATGACCAGTATCCCCGCTTATCTTGCAGGGCACACCCTCAGGCAGTAAATCATCAGACTGCAGATCAACAAGAAGTGTACAAAAGAAAAAACACGGCAGCAGGCCTTTTCCATATATGAACTCAGGATCTGAAACAACATCCCTATCCATCCGGACCGTCCTGATGCTGCTCCAATTTAGAAAAGAGTTGAAAACTCACAAAACACTACGTCACAATGATTAACCACCACATCCTAGCTATCCCTCGTATAATTTGTTGGCTTTCTTCTCATCTTTGACCCTGTACTGCCACCCACTGCCTTGCGACTAAGATCACACTATGAAAGTTTAAAACATAGTTGAGGGAGGGCAGCAGAGAATGGTATATAGGTGCAATTGTCCTTCTCATCCAATCACCCAACTATGTATGCCTATAGAAGAGTGTTGGGTTTGGGTCAGTGGTGTGGAGACAGCCGCAAAATATTTGAGAGGGACTGGGGAATAAGCCTCTTCCGTCACCAAGCGCAGCTTTAGCTTTGAAGATGCCTTCATTCCAATTCCGGGAAGACAAGTGCTGACAAAATATAGTGTGTAATGCCTGGGAAACATAAGCCACTTTCTAGTGTTTTTTTTTAAAGAATAAACTTCACCACCCTGCTTTGTTACTTCATATAAAGTATCGTAGGCAAAACTGGATATTTGAGTATGGCTTTCGGAAATCATAGCAGTAGTGTCTGAGTAAAACAGAGCAGACAGGGAAGGAAGTTCATTTGACACCATTAATACAGCTGAACCAGGATAGGTCCAGTCGACCCCGACAATATAGGTCCTTGAAGAGTGTGTCTAATGGAGTTGGGACATTGCAGGCAAAGAGGGCAGAACAATTGCCATGAATTTTAGTTCCTAGATATTGTATGGTGCACTCCGTATATATTAGAAGCTCTGCTGCACCAAGTGTGGGCTTGACGTGTGACTTGATTTGGCCACCCCTATACCTATTGATTTAGAATATTTGATTTGAATCTAGAGGTAATCTTTAACTCCATAACCAAATCTTGGACCAAGATTGCTGGTTCCGTCAGGAAACACAGAATGCCAGCTGCAAAGAGGACGGCCTTATATGTCCCTGTAGGAGAGTAGGGTCTGCTATCCTATGGTCACCCCAATTTTTGCTTTTTGCTTCACTGGTTTTCGACTTAATGTGGCTGTGGGCCTGCTAATCAGACCCATAGCCTGCTGTTCTCTCTCTAAATTCACATACATGTACTATAGGTACCTAACCAAATTGGTACTGGACACCTTGTCAGCCCCTACACAGTGTACCATAGGTGCCATGGACATAGGTGCATCCAAGGCCTACCAGGGGCTGCAGCATCGCTTTTGCCACCCCTGGCTGGTTCTTAAATTGACACAACTGGCTGATCACTCAGCTGGGGCAAGTTGGTGTAATCACCTCTTGCTTAGATATAGTATACCTATATCTAAACCTATATTTGGGCACATATAAACCTATAAGTCACTCCTTTGGCAGGCCTTATCAATCCCGGAGGCAGAGTGCTTAGTTTAACGTGAGATGGTGCTCGAGCATGAGCTGAGCCTGTCTGCAGCTGTCGGGAACAACTCCCTAAGCAGTTCCGGGATAATGCCATACCATATACTCTTAAGTGCATTATAATTCATCGCGGTAATGTGCTAACTTTGGTTTGGCTTTATCAAAACATGTCGCGTAAGGTGTCATACGATTTGGAATACTATCCCCTCGACAGTCCTGTCGACAGGGATAGCATTCCACCCTTCTAGAGGGAGAAGACATGTTACTTTACTGAAACGCAGTTGATTTTTAAAAGAGCCTCAGCATCACAAAATGGACGCTTCTGCCACAGACACGAGTCTGACCTCCTGCTGCTGACCGAAACTCAGCCGAGGAGGCCTGGATAAAGGGTTTCCTGTCACGGGGAGGTGTCACACCACCCCAGACAGGAGATAGTGGATTGTAGCAGGGAGGTTTGAAAGAAACCAGACAGTGCCTGGGGAGCACAAGGCTTCCCCTTGCATAATCCGGTCAAACCGGTTCTGGGGCTCACCAGCCCCAGTCCCAGCGCGACCCTGGACAAAGGGAAAGGGGTGTAACCACCCCCTTCCTGGGTCCCACCCATAGGAGGGACCTAGCAGGTAATCCAGCACCCTAGATTGGTATAAGAATGGGAGCAGTGCCAACGCACTCAGATTATCCTGACTGAAACTTATGAAACGAAACTCTGGACCTTCGACATCCTACCCGACGTAGAAGACTGAAGAATCTCCCTTGTGGTCAAGGAGTGACCACCCTGTGCAAACAGGCACCATCCAGCACCTCAACGTTTGCTTTGTTGCAGTTCCCGCCGGAACTCGAGCGACAGAGTTCGACAAGACCCAGTGTGCCTGCCTTCTAACAGCCCGATCCATAGTCCCTGCAGAGCTGAGACCCGTGGAGGCGACCTGAAGCGGGGGGCCCACCATCTTGAAAAGACCACGAGGCACTGACCATGCAGCATCTGAGGTCCCCTCGAAGCTGTGCATTGGGGTTTGAGAAGCCCCAGCCCTGAGCCTCTCTTGCACCGAAGCTCACCCATCTACACTCACCGAGTGCTGCGTGGGGCCCTTCTGCATCTTTTGGCTCAACGCGTTGGTCCGGTCACTTGCCCGTTGGCTTGTGGCCCCTGTACCGACGAACTTTGAAATCCTACTCGTGAGTCTGGTTGCTCCAAACTTGCCCTCGCTCCCCTGAAAAGCAGCCCCCGCTCTGACCCTCCTGGTCCGAGTGTTAAGCCATCTTCGAATCCTGCGTGGGTTGCGCTTGCCAAGGGTTGTTTGCTCCAATCCGGAAGCCGACACCGCCGACAGCGAGAGCCTTCGTGGGACAGCTCCTGATCCACTCCTGGACATCCTCGGTGCCCCAGAGTCCACGTGGCAGCGGAGAGAAGCTTCTCGACATCGACCTGTTTGCGCCCGACATTGCCTGGTTCCTTCCTGGTTCCACCCTGGTCACTGCTGAGTGACCCAGACTCTGTCCCCTCTGCTTTCAGATCATCTTTATCTTCGATCCACCCTTGGATCACACCGGACACTTCTTCTCACGACGCCTGCAGCATCTTCGTCTCCAGGCACCATCAACCTGCGTGACGAAACCCGACACTACTTCGCACCTGTGCATCCGCTTCCTGTGGGCGAGGTAACTCAGCAACGCCGGTGTTCCTACACTGGTACACACCTCTAGTGGATGTGTCTAAAGTTTCGTCCTTCTAGGTTAAGCGGAAGTCTCCTTTTGCAGTAACTTTATAACTTTTACGCACCATTTACTTTGCATTGGTGCATGTGTGTGCTTTAAGCGCTGCACCCGAATCCCGCGGGCTTTTCCTGACTTCAGCATTGCTAGTCCCGACTGCTCCCAGCGATTCTCTAGGCCCTAGGCCTAACCACTGTTCGATTGGTATCTCTTATACCACTTTCTTAATATATGGTTTGCGTGGCCCCTGGGCCTCATCCATAATTGTGCAACTTTTATATGTTTAACTTTGCTTTTGTTTAAACGCTTGTGCCTCTGCACTCATAAAGAGTACAGAGGATTATTCTAGTAATAAATACATATATTTTTATAATATATAACTTGTGTGGTATCCTTTCATTTGATATTACAGGTTTGTGATTGGTAAAACAGCTCGCTTAACACGACCTCTTGAGTTAAGCCTTTGAGGCTGCTTAGTCCATGCTACCCTTAGGATAGCTTGTCTATAAGGTTGACTTACAAGCATCACCATAAGGGATTGTTTGGACTGATACAAGGTGCCCCAAGAATTGGAGACCTCGTATATCAGGCCAACTTCTCACAGTCCCATAGTTTGAAATAATCTCTTTATAGCTTAGGTCCATTGACTGTCTGAATCAACAGTTTTGTCACTAGGGCAAACAACAGGGGTGACACAGGGCACCGATGCCTAAGACCCCTCGCTGGTGGAATCTGCTGTGCGAGTTCAACATTCATCTTGATTTATACAATCAGCTGTTGAATATGGCCAGGATTAAGGAGGTCATTGCCTGGCCTATAGACGTCTTGGCCAAAATTTATGAAAGGAAGTGCAAGACAACCCAGTGGAAGGGCTTCTCCATATCAAGCTGGAGAAAGAACATTGGGATTTTAAGCTTCCTTAATAAGTGTATAAGCTTGGCATTGACCCGTGTGTTGTTGCACCATTGCCATTCTGGCACAAATTCCGAGTGGAAGTTGACATCAATTCCGTCCTGATCTGGTGCAACCTAGAGAACAGAATCCTGGTTAATAGTTTGGCATCATTGTTAACCCCTTTACTGCTAAGGCATTATTACTATTGCCATTGACTTTCCATTGAAATCAATGGAAAGTCCATGACGAGTTACCCTTGTCATTAGCGGCGAAGAGGTTAAAGAGAGCTATATGGGTGATAGAATTTGATTTGTTTGGGGTTCTTATCCAGTTTAGGAGGAACATAATGGTCGACTCCACCACAGTATCCGGGATTCTCACCATCTCTTCCATATGATTGAATTGTTTCGCGAATGGGTCGGCTAAGGAGTCTTGGAATGCCTACTAAAAAAACCAAAATACCACTAAAAACCCAGCAGACCCCGGGATGTTATTCCAGGTCATACCTACACTTCCAAGTGGGAGGCTGGCTGTTCCAATTCTAAAAGTATTTCCTAGGACATTATGGGAAGTCTTTAGGATGTCAAAAAGGAATCTTGCCAATTCACATCAAACACCTGGTCTCGGTATAAGGTGGGGTTGAGCTTGTAGAATGTTTGTAAAATATCAGGCGTTCAGCTCAGTTCTGCCCCAGCTTCAGTCAGGATCATGCATATCTAGTTTCGGATGTAGACGGCTCGCAATTACAGGTAAGCAATTTGTCAGCATGCCTCCCTTTATTTAAAGTTTTGGGTCCATGTAGAGTCAAGGGATTTGACCAATTAGTAAGTGTTCCAGTTCTCCTCATGCATTAATTACGTTTTTAAAAGTCTTGGACAAGTTGTTTACTTTATATTGCTGTTCGGGAGCAGAAGTCTGGATATTCAGCTCCTGCTTCTGCTCTCTGTTACACTTTTGGAGGGCTGCGATCTGAATTTTAACTTGCCTCTCATGACTGCCTCTGCTGCATCCAACACCGTTCAGAGCGAAAGTTGGCTTGAATCATTTTAATTAAAGTAATGGCTTAATCATGCCTCGGCTATTACTTTCCTCAATGTGATATTGAGAAATAGCTCTTGTTTAGACTCCACATCCAACAGCCCCATGGCTTAGGCACTTGAAGTCCAAGGGCTACAGTGACTGGGGAATAATTGGAAAGCAACCTAATGTCTATCAGTGTTGTTAGTAATATATCGAAGGCGTGCCTGTCCACTAAGAAAAAGTCAATTCTTGAATGAGTCTTATGAACCCCTCCATAGAAAGAATAGCCTCTCTCATATGTACACAGCACATGCCAAGGCTTCCATACTACTCGCTAACTCCTCCAACGTACTGTGAGATACCCATCTGGAGGATAAGTAATTCATTATGTCATGAGCATGGCACTGAAGCCCCCACCAATATTTAAGCAACCCCTTGCAAAGCTTTAAAGTTTGGAACTAGATTATAAAAGAGATAGATACAAAAAGCACAGCAGCAGAACAAGGTCAAGCACATCAATTCCGTCAGTTTTAATTTATACGTTGGTGTTACTTCTCCCAACACTCGCTGCCAGAGGATGTATAAAACACAAAATGTTCATAGGAAAAGGAAGGTGCACTCCAATAAAGTCATTTGCCCAAGAGGTTTGTGAGGAAGTTCTTCTCTTTATTAACTCTTTTCATAAAAAACAGGCACAGCCAACACGTTTCGTTCCCCTAGTGCCACGGGAGCTTCGTCAGGGCTGCAATAATCATGTTATACACAAACATAAATATACATATATAAAACATATATACACAGTACAAAAATAATATTGAAACAACACATACGACTAAACCTTACATGACATGTGTATAGATCCAAAGCAAGAAATTACACAAATATATTCAAGACATACATATACATCACATTCGGATTATTAAAGCCAAAAGACAACAAATTTCTCCAACAGGACCAAAAACTAACAATTAAAGAGCTATGTAAGGGAACAAATTAATTTCTCAATTTTACAATGTACAAAGTCAGCTTCTTTGATAAAAACATGCTCTGTTGTCATAACATCATTGAAATGCACAAATAAATAGATTTTAACAAAAGGCAGATGAGAAAAGTTAAAAAGTAGAAGAAAGTAAATGGGAAAAACAGGAGAAGGAAGAAAAAAGAAGAAAATAATGACCAAGTCCTAATATATACATCAATAAAAGGGAATAGATTCATCCTGTGGCCTCTCACCTTACGGTAGAGAGCACCTAAATAACAGTAAACTTGAGAAAGAAAAATGATAATCCTCACTAGGTTCCGTCACCACAGCTGGGTGATTCCAGACATCCACGTTCTAACATAAGGGAAATATCCAGAAGTTAGTGTCTTCAACCACTCTTCCGTACATAAAAAATAATAACAATACTACCATTTTTCAGAAACCAAGCAAGCAGTTATTTTTTATAGAATTAAAAAATAAAGAGACATTAATATGACATAAGAACACAAGTTAAATGTAGATCAATAGGGTGCCATATTATCAAATTGTGTTTAGGTCAAATATATATACCTCGCAACTAGTCACAAAGGTCAGCAATAATGATGCCTCTCGAAGAAGTGTCCTTATTCGAAAGTCAATAACTAGTATCTTCTTGTAAAAGGGGTCCTCCTATGTTCAAAATGACCACATAATCAATTCCTGTCAATACATAATAGTGGGCTAAATACAAATAGAAAGACGATTTTTTTTCTTTCCTCTGATCAATATATCCCACAGTGAGGCATTAAGTCGCCCTGTTACAGTTTAGCACCAACATTATTAAGGGTACCTAAGGCTATTTTCACTTCATATCTCTAAAATATCTCACCTAATTCTTAATTCGAATTTAGAACACAAATCCGTAGAAAAGAAATTTAGCAGGAAAGTCGCTATTTTCCAAATTGCAGATTGTGGTCCAATTTCACGTTACAACTGTTAAGAGAAAATTGGCTATTAAAGGTTGGACACTGTATTCATATACTCTATACCAAAAAAGTTCTCAACTTTAAAAACACAGGACGATCAGACAATACACACCCAGATCTAATAACTTCTCACCTATTTGTGAGCACCGTATTCAATTGAAGGTGCCACGATTCATAGGACGTTACATCAGTATTGGCGAATCGTATCTACAACAAAAATTATATGTATATATTGGTGCTCAAAAACGAGACTAGATCCCCGTGGATCATATACTTATGCGTCATACCCCGGCATTCTCTATTGGTACACACACTATGAGCAGTAGGCTCCATCTCAAGATGGCCGCCACATTGAGTTACGAACACACAGTTGAGACATTGGGACCGATCCTGCTAACACGTGACTAGTCTTGGCGAAGTATGTGATTGATTGCAATTTAAAATGGCGCAGAACGCCGGGTTTCGTCTTTGCTGGCTATCAGATGAACGTAACGACTGCGCCTTATCACAGGTATGGGGGGACTATTGATTTAGCTATGGGGGCTCCGTTTACCCTTAATGGCACTTTCATGGATACTTCGCCCTATATTTAATTCTAGGTGTCGTGGACTTGCTTCATCCTCATTACGGGTGAAATACCGATAGGGTGGACGTCGGGTTACTTTGAGGGCGACGTACATTCTCCACTTCCCACCTCCATTTCTTGGAAAAGTGCCCTATCATAGGTATGTTTAAAGTGTGAACCTTATCAACCTGTTTGCCATTGACTATGTCTCACCATTCATGGTTTTTTGCATTTGTTTATGTGCATCACTAGGCAAAGATGTTGCGAAATTTCTTGACGTCGGATACTGGGAGGGGCGTGTTTCGATGACCATTGCACCCTTTGGGCAAACCCTTTAGAGGTAATTGTGGTATACAAAGTGCTTGTGGTGACATTTTGATTCTCTTAAATAACTGTTTGTTTGATTGTATATGTTTCAACTTTCTGGATTGCGCCACAAATTAGGTGGGCTGTTGTAGGGTGGGTCACTATCAATCCATCCTCCCTCCCCCCTTTTTTGTCATTTTACTTCTCCATTTGGTATGTATTACGTGCCACAGGGGATCCAGTCTTGCTTTTGAGCCTTAGGCTGCACTGTTGATCACCAATTTTTGTATGTTGTAGATACGATTCGCCAATACTGATGTAACGTCCTATGAATCCTGGCACCTTCAATTTAATAGAGTGCTCACAAATAGGTGAGAAGTTATTAGATCTTGTTGCGTATTGTCTGATCGTCCTGTGTTTTTAAAGTTGAGAACTTTTTTGGTATGGAGTATATGAATACAGTGTTCAACCTTTAATAGCCAATTTTCTCTAAACAGTTGTAACGTGAAATTGGACCACAATCTGCAATTTGGAAAATAACGACTTTCCTGCTAAATTTCGTTTCTACGGGTTTTTGTTCTAAATTCGAATTAAGAATTAGGTGAGATATTTTAGAGATATGAAGTGAAAATAGCCTTCGGTACCCTTAATAATGTTGGTGCTAAACTGTTACAGGGCGACTTAATGCCTCACTGTGGGATATATTGATCAGAAGAAAAAAAAAATCTTCTTTCTATTTGTATTTAGCCCACTATTATGTATTGACAGGAATTGATTATGTGGTCATTTTGAACATAGGAGGACCCCTTTTACAGGAAGATACTAGTTATTGACTTTCGAATAAGGACACTTCTTTCAGAAGCATCATCATTGCTGACCTTTGTGACTAGCTGCGAGGTATATATATTTGACCTAAACACGATTTGATAATATGGCACCCTATTGATCTACATTTAACTTATCTGTTCTCATGTCATATTAATGTCTCTTTATTTTTTAATTCTATAAAAAATAACTGCTTGCTTGCTTTCTGAAAAATGGTAGTATTGTTATTATTTTTTATGCACGGAAAAGTGGTTGAAGACACTAACTTCTGTTTGCGCTATATAAAACTTTATGAATAAAATAAAATAAATATTTCCCTATTGTTAGAACGTGGATGTCT
Organism: Lissotriton vulgaris; assembly: GCF_964263255.1. NCBI lineage: Eukaryota > Metazoa > Chordata > Amphibia > Caudata > Salamandridae > Lissotriton > Lissotriton vulgaris. The sequence continues at coordinate 1,315,573,328 of NC_141689.1, forward strand.
GAGATGACCCAGCCATGGTGATGGAACCTAGTGAGGATTATCATTTTTCTGTCTCAAGTTTACCATTATTTAGGTGCTCTCTATGTAAGGTGAGAGGCCACAGGATGAATCTATTCCCTTTCATTGATGTATATATTAGGACTTGGTTGTTATTTTCTTCTTTTTTCTCCTGTTTTTTTTTTACCATTTATTCTATATACTTTTTTTCTACTTTTTAACTTTTCTCATCTGCCTTTTGGTAAAATCTATTTATTTGTGCATTTCAATGATGTTATCACAACAGAGCATGTTTTTAGCAAAGAAGCTGACTTTGTACATTGTAATATTGAGGAATTAATTTGTTCCCTTACATAGCTCTTTAATTATTAGATTTTTGTCCTGTAGGAGACATTTTTTGTCTTTTGGCTTTAATGATCCGAATGTGATGTATATGTATGTCTTGAATATATTTGTGTAATTTCTTGCCTTGGATCTATACACGTGTCATGTAATGTTTAGTCGTATGTGTTTCAATATTATTTTTGTACTGTGTATATATGTTTTAAATATGTATATTTATGTTTGTGTATAACATGATTATTGCAGCCCTGACGAAGTTCCCGTGGCACTAGGGGAATGAAACGCGTTGGCTGTGCTGGTTTTTTATTAAAAGAATGAATAAAGAGAAGAACTTTTACACAAACCTCTTGCACAACTGACTTTATTGGAGTGCACCTTCCTTTTCCTATGATCAGATTATAAAAGAATTTACATCCATTCTCAATTGGCTAAAATATGGAAATTATATTGAAGTCAGTGCCATGCAGGGTGCCACATACTCCCATCCTACGAGCCTCTTGGTATTTAACAATTTAAATGGTAGTTGATAGCCTATAAATATGAACACCCCTTTTGTTTTGTTAGCAGCCTGGGAAGGAAACGGTATATTGTGAAACTGTGTTTCCAAGTCTATGGTCATCTTGGCGGATCAGATGTGATTTTTATATGAAGGCAAACTCCAAAGTCCTTACCTGGAAGTCATTTAGTACTGTTCAGCATTTAACAGACATGTGCAGACCCTGGACATTGAGGGAACACTAGCATAAATCAATAGTCTTATTTCCGTGGAGTCGTACATGTCTGGACCCAGGCTCTGATATGGCAGCCATCCCACTCTCCCTTTTACCAAACCCACATTATGTCCAAGGGGCTCTCCCATGAACTGCCCATAAATTCTGTGGATAACATTCTTCTCTTGAACCAAAGTCCACCACCCCCTTGTCACCTTGCACTGTGAAACCATCATTACAATACAGAACAACCTACAGCAAAATTATGAACCACAGCAAAATCCCAAAACCTTTCTCCACCCTGACTGCATAGTCACGCCTTTTGCGTTGTTGGGAGCCATCTGGTATCCCACACTAGAGAGGACCACGGCCACAACATACAAGCCTTGTCCAGGCTGCAGATTGCATGTGCTTTTCCATCAAGAGCCAATGTGCCTTGTTCTTGGGATTAGCCAGCTATGAAGGTTTTGGCAAGGCCAAGTTTTATCTCCACCTTCTGTAGACAGTGGTTGAATTTGGAGATGATCTTGGTGAGGTCTCAGCGAGTTCAAACCTGAATTTGTGCAACAACTGGATGTCTCCATATGTCTCTCTTGCTTTGGCCAAGTTTGGGTCTACAGTTTTTTTTATGTATGGGTTTCTTCGCTACTGCTGTTTTCTGGGACGTTTTAAGTCAGGCTTCAGGATATGCAGCATTTTGATGGTGGAGGGGTCTTAGCCTGCTTGTTTTTGTGCGACGCCATGACTGGTAGGGCTTTTTTGTGTGTCATCTTGCAGTGATCTTCAAAACCTTGGGACCGGGCTAATCCGATGAGGCATGAGCTAGAAAATGGCACTCTGCAAAGCAGGCCTTTTGTTTATCCCAAGTAGGAGGAGAACCAAGCAGCAACCACATGCCAGGTGGCCCTCTAGGACCAAGGAACAGCAATCACGCATCCCACTGTATGCTGGAGCAAACATCCCTGTGACAGATCAATTACCTCCAGGGGCATTATGCTCATAGAGTAGATGAACTAAATATGGGACGGGTGTGCAGGTGTCGACAATGTAGGTTCTGATTGGCCCCAGCCAAATGAGCGGCCAATAATAACAGAGAATTTTTATTAGAACAAAAACCAAAAAAGAAACAAACCAAAGAATGACTTTTGTTAACACCTTTTCCAGTTTCTCAAACTCTGTTAAAAAAAGCATAAACAAGCACTGGCCTATCTTGACTCTAGCAAATAATGAGCTTCCACGACCACTTTTTGCATATAAACGGAGTGCCAATCTGCGGGACAAACTAGTCCATACCCGCCCACAAAGAGTGAAAAATTACTGGGGCGCAGACCACACTATGGAACATGCCTCCAGTGGTAGGCCACTTTCCCTGTGGGTCCTGCACTGTCTGCCCCCAAACTGAAACAAGCATTGGAAATGCAATAGGTCTCGCATTAGGAAAGTTTGAGCTATTGGTATTGTAAATGACACTTTTTTTATTTATGTGTTGGTTTTGAAAGTAGCAAAATTAATAGCTTTGTCAGTTACAATGTCAATAGTTTTAACTTTTGCAAATGTGACACCTATAGCATTTGTAATGCAATGTGTGTTGTATTTACGCGACTTAGATGTATTGATATTACAAATAACAATGGCTTTTAATTTTGTAAATAATTAATACTTAAATAAAAGTTATTGTAATTTATAATGGCAATAGCTTAAACGTTTGTAAATAACTTTTGTGAAGATTATGTTCAGTGTATTTTATTGTGACGACAATCCAAGAACATTGCATTTGCACCTACACACACAGAGCCACACACATGTAGATGTGGTGGTGGTGGATCTGGGGGATATGGTGGAGGTGGATGTGGTGGTGGATGTGGTGGTGGTGGTGGATGTGGTGGTGATGGTGGTGGATGTGGGGGTGGATGTGGGGGTGGATGTGGGGGTGGATGTGGGGGTGGATGTGGGGGTGGATGCGGTGGATGTGGTGGTGGTGGATGTGGTGGTGGATGCGGTGGTGAAGTGGTGGTGGATGTGGTGGTGGATGTGGTGGTGGTGGATGTGGTGGTGGATGTGGCAGTGGATGTCATGGTGGATGTGATGGTGGATGTGATGGTGGATGTGGTGGTGGATGTGGTGGTGGATGTGGTGGTGGATGTGGTGGTGGATGTGGTGGTGGTGGATTTGATGGTGGATGTGATGGTGGATGTGGTGGTGATGGCGGATGTGGTGGTGGATGTGGTGGATGCGGTGGTGGTGGTGGATGCGGTGGTGGTGGTAGTGGTGGATGGGGTGGTGGTTGTGGTGGATGTGGTGGATGTGGTGGTGGGTGTGGTGGTGGTGGGTGTGGTGGTGGTGGTGGTGGATGCGGTGGTGGTGGATGCGGTGGTGGCTGTGGCGGTGGATGTCATGGTGGATGTGGAGGTGATGGTGGATGTGTTGGTGGATGTGGTGGTGGTGGTGGTGGTGGATGTGGTGGTGGATGCGGTGGTGGTGGATGTGGTGGATGGGGTGGTGGTTGTAGTGGATGTGGTGGTGGATGTAGTGGTGGTGGTTGATGTGGTGGTGGTGGATGCGGTGGTGGTGGATGCGGTGGTGGTGGATGAGAAGCAGCAGGGGAGGAGTGCTGCTGGCGAATTACTGGCGATTTGATGCGCACAGCAGGCGAGCCCTAAAAAGGCAGGCCAATGACACAGGCTCCTGAGGACATGGACTACTGGCTGAGTCCCGGCAAAAAGCACCGTGGACGAAACTGTGTGTATATCTCGAGAAGCCAACGAGGCAGCGGAGTGCGTTAATGCACCGGATACAGAAATGAAGGCGCACATAAAAAGGTCACGGTTCTGATGGTTTTTATGTCACCGCAGTTGTCGTATGCAACCAGCAAGTTTCATATTTATTTTAACCATTACCATGTTGTTCCTTTACCGAGACTTGCTTCGGAGTTAGCAATGCATATTTTATGTTGTAAATGGACCCAAACTGTGTTTTGAACTGATTGCAATAATGCTGATGTTGAGTTTGTATACCCGAAAAAATAAACAGAAATTAAAAAATATTTTTTTTTCATATTTAGAATACGATTTCACGAATGAAAACACAATTCCTTCAACAAGCCTGCCTGCTCTTTCTTCAGTAAGAAAGCGCCTAGAGGCGCAGGTGTCCTGGTTTGTTCATGCATGCATTATGCACATCTCCCAGAAGATTTACACGTTCAGAATACCTTTCATCCGTCCCAGGTGAATAAAATGAGAAGCCAGGGCTCGAATAACAGAAACACAGCGGCTAAAAGCCGATAGACCGGACAGCAACCGCTATGTTAACAACAAACATTGTAGCCGAAAGCGGAACTCTTTCTGGCAACCAGTATAGAAACAAGCAAGCTTCATAAACACACCAGGAAATACATGGAAGAGTGCCCACTGACGTCACTGGACCAAGATCAGACAGGCAGCTCGAGGGAGCTCCAATGCTCTTCGGGGCAGATGACCTCACAGGAAATTATCCCGCCTGACGTTTGACCCACAAAATGTAACCCAAATCAAAAACCATGGCAGATCTATTTTTATAAACAATCTTTATTTCAGGTTCGAAGAAGAGCAACATGTTTAATTGAAAAAAAACACCTCACTACAGTCCAGACACAAACGAGCAGCTACAAAGGCATGCAAACACAGCAGGCAAACAATCTCGAAAACAATTGTAATCAGCCTGGAGGCAGCACACACAGCCTGGTGACACGAGAGACAAGGAGAAACACGGCCGTCAAAGTGAAAGTACGGCCGGCTGAGGGCATTGCTGTGGGGAGGGGGGATGAGAAATGCGACACGGCGGGCAGGGGAGGGGGAGGAGCGGGGAGAGCGGCATGAGGGTGTGAAAGCAGCAGGGGCCTGGAGTGCGGCTGAGGGAACTGAAGAAATGCGACACGGCAGGCAGGGGAGGGGGCGGAGCGGGGGTGTGGGAGGAGTGCGCCTGAGGGAAAATACATGCAACGCAGGCGGCTGGGGGCATGTGCACACGCTTTTAAGCTCAATGCGCATGCGCATTGAGCTTGAATTTCACGGGCACTGCAAGGAATCGCCACGATTCCTTGCAAGTTGGTTAAAGTCTGTTTAAGCCCCCATAGTCTCGCAAGCTCGATGCGCATGCGCATCGACAGGCGAGACCTAAAAAAACCTTAGAGATTGATATCGGTACTTCCCATCCTTGGAAGATCGAGAAACACACCAATTGTAACAGCGAGTGTTTGATCTACTTGACCTGGTGTCCATGTCAGCTTCGCTATGTGGGAATGACCACTAGAAAAATCAAAATCCGCATCCAAGAACATAAGAGCACGATTAGGTGTGGGAAACGGTCAACGAAACTGACCAATCACTTTCTAGACACAGGTCATACTGAATCAGATCGAAAGTGGGTGGTCTTAGAAAAACCCTGGATCCCTCCACATTTAACAGATCCTACCAAGCTTCTATTCCGCAAGGAACAACAGTGGGTATACAAATTGAAAACAGACTCAGGAGGTCTAAATGATGAAATACCCTGGATCTTAATCTAATAATGTAATTACAGACAAGTGGCAGAATGAGAATAATGTCTGCGCCTTCTCCATAAAGATTAAGAAGCATGTCCATGACATATCACTCAGAAATATATTACATTACAATACATGACATAACCTTTACGTACTGTACATTTTCTGATCTGGGAGTAGCTTTATAAACGGGACATTACCATCTGTACATATACATATCATACACTGCATACACGGTTTTGTAACTATCCTTGTGTATTTTCAAAATTGTATATGCCCTCCCCTCTCAATGTCATAGCCCTTTAGTAATTCTACACATCATACAACGTATCCGTTCTTCGAAAAGGTCTCACTACATATGGAGCAGGATAAGCATTTCCATTTAATTCAATCCGTCAAATTTACGCATTAACAACTTAAGACGAACAGCGCATTAACAACTTTAGACGAACAGCGCATGCGCACGCAACATAGTGTCTCCTTCAGCGCATGCGCGGAAAGTTAACTCTGTTCTCCGGCGCATGCGCGAGATACACTAAAACTACAGGCAATGGATCGGCCCGCTAAATATGAAAGGCCCCCTGTTCGATGCACAGCGGAGAACAATTAAGTCTCCACCATATAAACACGATTAGACCTACCGTTCAGTACCTCCCGGGGCGAGCTCTTCTGCGACGAGGTACCGACGGACAGGTTAGTTTCGAGTAGGGGAACCTATAATAACTTCATTTAGCTAAAGCGTTTTTCCCCCTTGTTCCCCTTTAATTAACATTTGGGTTATGCCTTCGTTTTCAGTTATAAGATAAGGCACAAAAAATCCTGATTCCTTCAGAATGCCAACCCAATCTGTATAAATACTTAGAATAGCCTGAACTAATATTAGGCTATTGGTTTCTTGTTTGCCTTTGTTTTTAATTAACAGGCATACAAATCCATAAAATGCCATCCCAATCTGTACAAATGGCGTGAATGCACTTGAGTTAATCCTGTTATACCTAGTTGTGCCCTTTTGATCCCCTGTTTTGACAGAGAATTAAGGATATTTCACAACATAAGAAGTGCAGGAATCAGTAATTATCTCTACACTTCTTTGTGTTCTTTTTCCCGTAGAGCGGGGCCTCCCTCCTGAGCAGCCTGTCAGGTAGAGGTGAGGCTGGGCTATCCTACAATTGAGGGTAAGTCCATTCTGCTTATGAAAAGTTAATAAGCAATACTTCTAATGTGACAAAGTGACAAAGCACAACGCACATTTTTCATGTGATTTAATGTTTGGTTGCTTCTTCTCCTCTCTCTTTTCTATAACCTCCCACATGTCCTGTTTTTGTGTCTCATCCACAGATACCCTGTGTATAACCTGACAAACCAAAAGGAAAAAGCAGGAATACTGGTGGTGTAGTAATATTTACTATTTATTATTTATCACATTTTTGCAGCAGCAATGTTTACATCTGGTCCTGAAGAAAGCCGCTGATACACAGGTTGATCAACAGGCTGAAACATGTTGACCTCATAGAGACAGTGGTTTTAAATCCATACCACTGTGCTGTTACTTTTTAATCCTGTCAGGTAGAACACATCAATAAAATTACTTAGTGATTCTATCTAGGCAGTTTTAATTCACATTTTCATCCCATACAGCGCTGCAAACCTCACTATAACCCATCATCACACATATGGGATTACCATCCTACTCCCTAACAAAACATCTCTGAGCTCCTTGCTTAATCCTGAAGTAGTAGCTCCCAGTGGTGACTAGGTTTTCCACACTGGTAAGGAGGCCCCATATGATTAAGCATGTCACCCTCGGGTGAGTGAGGGGTCTTATCCTTAAGGGATGCCTTTCCCTTGTGTATAACACATTTTGCTAGTTTAGAGAGAGATAGGACAACCATACAAACACTACGTACACATGTCTAAGACTGTAGGTGTATAATTTTGTTTTTTAGCCAGCCAAATGTCTACCTGGCTTGTCCAAGCTTCGCTCAGCCACACCCAGCCTTCGTGTCTCCCTCAACTCTCCCTCCAGAGTTCCAAATAGTGCCAAGAACTAATCTTCTGTGCCTAGCACTACTATGCTCTACTGTGGAAGGTGGAGTACCTCAGTCTGTCCCTCCATCTACTCTGTTGCTCCTGATACTTGTTGCAGGTGCAGCTGTGCCTCTGCTCCCAATGTGCTCTGTCAGCCTCAGGCCAGGAGACCGCCCCAAAGATTGCTAACTAAGGCCTGCAACAATGCCAGTAAGTATCTCCACGTCAGTACAGCTCTAAGAGCCTCCAACCAGGACTTGTTGGTTTGGATCCTGGATATTTACTCCTTCATACTTGAAACAGGGCCTGTATGGCAACTCCTGCAGCCTGGTCATAGCTGCAGACCGAAGCTTAGCAGGACCATGTTGTGCAAGGTCTCTGCCCTGGCCAAAATCCCTGTTCTGGAACTTTTAAAAAGGTTTCTCCTGGGGGCGTGGCTAGCGGCCAAGAGTAATGGCCGCAGCTTAAGCGAGCTCTGCCCTGCCCGTGGTGAATTATCCATGTACAGCCTGCGGACCCGGACCGATTCGCGCCAAAGTACCCAACTGGATGGTGGCACCCTCGGGGTGGCTCCGGTGCAGTGCTTGAGGGGCCTCTGCCCCCTGGAAGCGGTGCTGGAACGTCCGATTGATTTGCGGGCCGAGGCACACAAGATGGCGAATCCGACGTGGTGACCGGAGCGGAGACCCAGATTGCTTCCTGCGGACCCCTAACCCCCCCCCCCCCCCCCCCCCCCCCCCCCGGCTGAAGGCCCGGACCCCTGAGCGCGACGGTGAAGCGCCATGGGGGAGCCGAGACAGTAGCTTTCCGGTTTCCAGTCCGGACTGCGTGGCGGTATCAGCCCAGGTGAGGGGCGAAAATCGAGGACCCGGCTTTGAGGCCTACCGGCGGCCGGCGGCATTACAGAGGTTGTGACGCGGTCCCGACCCAGCTGGCGAGAGGAGCGCCACAGACAGGTTCGAGACGGCACTGACTGGTGTCCTCCCCCATTGTAGGGGCCCCCGTGGCCCGTGAGACGCTGTCCACCGCCTGCGTGTTTCCCAAGTCCTACTAAAGTGCACTCTACAGGTGGCAGCGCACCTGCCATTCAAGGGACAGCGCTTGCTTCCCGGGGTACGATCTTTGGGCTCTATCAGTGCTGGAGGCTACAGCCAGATTCGCAGTGCATCCTGCATATTGCGGCGCCTGGGAGCCCCGGAGGATCCGCCGCGGGACGGCTTGTATCTTTTCCCCCCTCCCCCCCCGACAGGGGCGCACCCAGCCTAGTTTCTTCACCTCATACCTACCTGGAGGTGCCCCCTGGCCCTGCTGCGCACCGAGTGTGGTGCTGACCTGTGGCCAACGGTGTGGACCTGTGACTTCCGCAGGGGTGCCCCTGTTAGTGGTCACATCCTGCTGGAGCCAATTTGTCGGATCGGCTGTGGCTGGTGGGCGCGACCTGGCTCTGAAAGGCTGTGGGACGGGCGGCAAGCTCTCCGGCGGCCTGCTGCACGTGGATCTGGGCCTCTCACAGGGATCCCAGTTCAAGAGGCGGATAGCAAAGCGCCGACGCAGTCGCTCCTGTGCATATCTCTGGCTTGTCTCCCATGTCGGCAAGGAAAATGGCTACGGGGGCAGAGGTTCAAGGAGTAGCGCTCAAACGAAGCTGTCCAAATTTGCCTCGAACCAAAGCGGAGACAAACCCGATTCGCCGAGAACGGACAAGGACGGTGCAATAATGTCGTCCCCCCCTGCTAAAGAACCCACGCTACACGACGTCCTGGCGGCCATAGGGGGAATGCGCACATCCGTGGACTCAGTCACTGTGGAAGTTTCCCTACTCCGTGCTGACTTTAAGCAGATGAACGACGAAGTGTGGGAACTCAAGGTGGTGACGCGGCGTTACAAGAAGACACTACCGAACTGCAGCGCCAAATGTCTGACATGGAAAAAAAACAGACTCGTATGGCACAACAGCTGGATGATTACAAAGGGAGGGCCCGCCGAAATAACGTAAGAATCCTAGGGGTTCCGGAAAAAACGGAAGGGCAGGCAGCGGACCTTTATGTGGAGGAACTGATCATGAAACATCTAAAGCCCAAGGCGCTCTCTGCTTATTTCTCCATAGAGCGGGCCCATAGGGTGCCGGGCGGGCGACCCAAGCCTGGGGCCCCGCCTCGACCCCTGATTGCCAGAGTTTTCAATTTCCGAGACCGGGATAATATTTTGCAAGCCTCCAGAGCAGGCCCTCCGTTAAAGATTGACAATTACGAGGTTTCCTTTTTCCCTGACTTTACGGCAAGGGTCCAGGCGAAGCGATGAAGTTTCCAGGCAGTTAAACAGGAACTCCGCAGCAGACACATTAAATATGCGATCCTTTTTCCAGCAAAATTGAGAGTTGAATGGGACGGTAAACCATGGTTTTTCGACTCACCTAATGCGACCTGGGACTGGCTAGAGGGTTGGACGAAGGTTGGTGACACGAATGGCAGCCGTCGCAATACTACAGAGCGGAGGACCGGTGGCAGGCCTGAGAAGACAACGACGGGGGCCAAGCTGGGGGCAAGCGGCCTGTCTGAGCAGGAATGAGAGACATCCGTGGCCTCTTGATGGACCAGTCCGGGTAGACATTCACAAGTACTGGGCGGGGTGGGGGGGGGGGTATCACCGAAGGAGTGAATGTATGTAGGTGCTTGGGCCTACAGGTTCCGGGTATGTAACGTGCTTAATTTGCAATTTGTCTAGACATGTCATGATATTTTTCTTTAGGATGCTATCCACGATTGAAGGCTGTACGGTATTGTTGGCTTTATAGACTGCCGCGGGGGGAGGGGCTCGCTTCACCTCTGCACAATTAGCACGGTTGGGGGGTACACAGGCACTCTGCCGCGTTGGGGGGTGGGCAGTTTGAGGTCCACAGGCAGGGGAGCAGGGAGGGGGTGGAGGGGATTCAGTGGGACGTTCCAGGGGTAAGGAGGGGTGGTGGTATTGTTTGCTATGTCAATGCACAGATTTTGAATGCAAAGGCAGAGGAGGGGGTACGGGTTGTTAAGTTTTGTTCTTAGTTTCTAGTTTTGGGCTGCATTTCAAAATTCTATCTACTAAGATCCATGCTGCAGAGATTGGTTCACAGAGATGTCTTAATTATGATGGAAGAAGTGGACTTGATGAGCACTGCGGCGGATGTTAGTGCCCCCCTGATGGCCCCGGTGTCTCCTATGACCTTACTCACCTGGAATGTGCACGGGCTGGGGGATAAAATTAAACGGGGATTGGTGTTGCAGTATGTTTGCCGCACGGCCCCGGCACTGGTGTTGCTTCAAGAAACACATCTGGTGGGTTCGTCCAGCAAAGCTATGGACCGTTGGGGGTACACAATGGTAGTGCACTCAGAGTTTACAACGGGCTCTAGAGGGGTGGGCATACTAGTACGCAAACGCTTCCCATTAATTGTACAGCAGGTCTGGAAAGACACACAGGGACAATTTGCGGCGGTCTCATGCCTGTGGGGAGGGAGAAAGTTTAATGTGGTGACAGTCTATGTTCCCCCGGCCCTTCATTTCGTTGTGCTTCCGGCCCTAAGTGCATTTTTACTTACGCTGCCGGATGGGGAGCTAATAATAGGAGGCGATTTCAACGCAGTTATAAATGACGAGCTAGACCGCTACCCCTGCAGGACGCCTGGTGCAGGCAGGTCCCGACTGGTAGGCTATCTAGATGCACTGGGTCTCACGGACGGGTGGAGGGTCCAACATCGTGGGGATTGTGGATACACTTTAGTCTGGGGTTCACAATAGTCTTTCCCGAATTGATTATTTTCTCCTTTCCGCCGACAGTTTACCTCACTTGATGGAGACTAGAATAGGCCCGCGCGGCATTTCCGATCATTCCCCGGTCACCATGACCTACACCTCCTATGTTAAAGCCCGGAGACTTATCTTTCCGATCTCCCCCGGCTACTTACACAACTCAAAGATTAGGAAAGAGCTGATTACTGTTACAAAGCATTATTTCCAAGAAAATACTGACTCGGTACAATCACCGGGTGTCCTGTGGGAGGCGTACAAGACGGTGCTAAGGGGACAAGCTATAGCCTCGATAACGGGTCACAGGCGAGCGGAAAACAGCGACCTGCAAATGCTCGAAACTGACCTGTCTGTGCTACATGCTCGACACGAGACCGACCCCACTGCAGAGACCGCACAACATCTGCGTCTCAAACAATCTGAATTCACGGAATATCAAAGGGAACGGGTTAGACAACGGCTCCAACACACGCAGCACACTATTTATGAGATAGGAGATAAGGCGGGGAAGCTCCTGGCCTGGTTGGATAGGAAGGAAAAGGCCCAAAGGACGCTGGCGCAACTCTGCACCCCGGAGGGCGTATTGGTCACTACCCCAGCAGATATTGCAGACGCCCTAGCTGATCATTTTGAAACAGTTTATACCCCCACCTCACATATGTCCACAGAAGAAGCGCAAACCTATATCAAGGATATAAAAATGCCTTCCCTATCGGAGGACGAGGCCTCGGCTCTGGACACTGATTTCACGAAGGACGAAGTTCTTCCTGCAGTCTACTCTTTGCAATCGGGTAAATCCTTGGGTCCCAATGGGATCCCATAGAACTTTATAAGCGAGTATCTGACCTAACTGCTCGGCACCTATTGAGGATGTTCTTAGATAGTTTGAGCAAGGGGGAATTGCCACGAGACCAACGAACAGCTACAATAATTGCTATTCCGAAACCTGGCAAACCCCCAGACCTGTGCACCTCATATTGTCCTATCTTACTGAATGCGGAGGCAAAGATACTGGCAAAAATGATAGCTCACCGGCTGACCCCACATCTTGAGACACTGATTCACCCGGACCAATCTGGGTTCATGCCAAACAAAAATACTGCTCTTAATCTGCGCCGGCTCCATGCGGTGATGGCACAGATACCGAGTCTTCCAGAGCCGGCGGTGATCCTCTCGTTGGACGCCCGAATGGCGTTCGACATGGTTGAATGGCCTTATCTCTTTGCGGTTCTTCGGCATCTTGGCTTCGGACCCAAATTTTGTGCATGGGTGAAGCTACTCTACACTAAGCCCCCAGCCCATGTGGTGGCTAACGGCCATATCTCCAGCGATTTCCAACTCCGTCGCGGCACACGTCAGGGATGCCCTGTCGCTCTTGCTTTTCGCCCTGATCCTTGAGCCGTTGGCCGCGTGGATACGGTGGGACCCCATGATTAAAGGACTCAGCTGGACTGAGACATGGGAGGACCGCATATCATTGTATGCTGATGATATCCTTCTCTATTTGACCCTGCCCAGACGCTCGATTATAGTGCTTCTTAACATCTTTGAAATCTTTGGATGGGCCTCGGGGTATACCATTAATTGGTCCAAGTCCGTTTTATTTGTCCTTAAAGGCCCCCCACCGCAGCTTCTGGCTGGCTGTCAGTTGGTGGTCATTGCCGAGCCCTTTAAATACCTGGGGGTCTGGGTGACGCCCAACCAGGAGGCCTTCTTTCGACATAATTTGACGCCCCCTCTCGAGCGTTTTCAAAGTGACGTAAAGCATTGGCACACCTTACCGCTGACTCTTCTGGGAAAGGCGGCATTATTTAAAATGATCACTCTACCTCGGCTACTTTATATCCTCGAGAATACCCCATTCCTTGTACCTCCTAAATATTTCAGGGCCATAGACGCGCTGGTCTCGGGTTTCCTTTGGGGGGCCAAACCGGCACGCATTTCCCGACATAAATTAGTTCGGGGCTGGTTTGATGGAGGCATAGCACTCCCCGATATTCAGCTATATTACTGGGCGGCCCAGTTGAAGATCATAAACCAATGGCTGCACACTCCGCAGGCTGAGCCTGCATTCAAGGCGGACAGGTATGACCTAGGCAATGGCGGCGTATTGACCGCACTTTACGACAAAAAAAGTGCTGTGCCTTGCTTGGCTCCACGGCCCATACGGTGAGGTTGTGGTATTTGGCTTCGGCCCGCTTGAAATGGAAGGATACACTTACGCAGATGACGCCACTCTGGTTGTCACGTCGACTGGGCCGTCTATGTAACAGTAAAGGCTTTGAGGCCTGGGACTTGATAGGCATCTCCACGGTGGGAGACCTCTGGAGGAGAGGTGCTGTTCTTCCTTTGAACAGCTTGTAGAACAATATGATTTAGCGCACACGGAACGATTCCGGTATTTGCAAAGTAGTCACGCCCTGAGGTCGCTTGTCCACCCCGGCAACGATTTTCCTGAATCCACCCCACTAGAGGATAGGCTTCTGATGGAGCATATGCCCAAAAAGGCGACCTCGTATGTCTATCGCAAACTTATTAATAACCTGCCTGATCCCACTCTGAAGCTCAGAGCGGCCTGGACCACGGAGGTGGGAGAGTTCGACGAGTTGGATTGGCAAACTGCGCTCTCCTCACCACGGGAAGTTGCCATACTATCTAGACTCCGATTAATACAGTTGAAAATGTTACACCGTGTTTACTACACTAGGGTCACCCTTCATAAGATACGGAAAGCCGCACATAAGTACTGTCTGCGGGGTTGCGGAAAGGAGGGGACATTCTTTCATACCGCCTGGGACTGCCCCCGGGTTGCCGATTACTGGGCTCAGGTTATGCGGACTATATCACAAGTGGTGAAAGACTCCTTGATCCCGGAACCGCGATGTTGCTTATTAAACATTTGGGAGCCTACTGATCTTAATCACTCCATGCAGGACTGGGTCACATTGGGTGTCATGTATGCTAAAAGAAATATTGCCAGATTCTGGGGGTCTCATTTGGTGCCAACACTCCGGGATTGGTGTTCAGATTTAGATACTGCAATGGTGGCTGAAAGGGCAGTATATCTGAATCGCAAATGTCCGCGGAAATGGGTCAGGATTTGGGGTGCATGGAATGAATACCGAGGGTGTATTTGTGAGCCACCACAGCTTGATAGCGACAGTGATTCGGAGTAGAGTGGAGGGAGGTGCAGATCTGAGGACGGCCTCCTAATTGACACGGCTGAATTGCCTTCTTCTATGTATTAATGTACTGGATTTCTTGATTTGACTCTCTCTCTGTATGCAAGGAATGTGTTATATATGCCCAATGACTATTCTTCATATCAATAAAATTGTTTTAAAAAAAAAAAGGTTTCTCCTTTGGCAGGCACCAGCTCTCCTAACCGATCCAACAGCCACACCTGCTACTTTGCCACTGCAGAGGACAGGGTCGTCGACCACAGCGGCCCTCCTCCTCAATCTTCCCTGCACCACCAGAAAAGCCGCTTTAGCTTCCTCTTAAAGAAGCATGGTGTCTGCTTTTGTTAGCCCTAGAAGGTCATAACTTCCAACCAGTGGGACTTACTGATAATAATTAGAAGGGCATGCCAATTCAAAAAATCTCCTCCGCCGATCATACCTTCTCTAGTCCCTTCACCAGAGGATCAACTTTGGAGTCTTCAGCAGGAGATAGTACTCCTGTTACAGAAAGGAGCAGCGGAGTTGGTCTCAGACAAAGACAATGGTTAGGGTAGCCAGTTTTAGTACTTACTGATTTGCAAGCAGCATGGAAGTCTTTGTCCGGCCCTAGACCTTAGTAATCTAGAATGTATTTCCTGGGTAAGGAAGGTTCAAGATGCTCACCCAGGCTGAGCACTGGAAGTAAAAGATTGTATGGTGTCACTATAATTTCAAGACATGCATTTCTACATGGTGATCCGGCAGTCACACAGGAGCAACCGGAGTTTAGTGTTAACATCCACTCTCTACCAGTCCACGGTCCTCACAAATGAACTAACACCACCACCTGAGGCTTCACCCAGGTGATGGCAGTAGTTGCATTTCATCTAAGAAGGTCATGGGTCTCTGTGTTCCCATACCTAGACAACTTGCTGCTCAAGGCCAGTTTGAAGCAGACGATGCGAGTCCAAAGGCAGGCAACGGCATTGCTGCTCTCTGACATCAGCCACGTCTGGTGGCGAAGTGGACAAATGCATCCACAGCAGGGGCCTGTGTTCGACCTCAAGGTCACAGGTTCTAATCCCGGCGGGTCCACTCAGCCTTTCATCCATTTAAGGTCGATAAAATGAGTACCATTGAGTTGGGTAACAATATACATCTGTTATTCAGCGCCTTGAGACCTTCGGGTGATACGTGCGCTATACAAAAGTACATGTTATGTTTATATTATGTTATGTTTATGACATGGGATTTTCGATCAAAAGTCACCACGTCTCACCTAGAGCCTCTCAGCACCTGCTTTTTCATTGAGACAGTATTGGACACAACATCCATTGAAGTGTTTCCTCTTCCTCAGAGGATCTAACACATTCTGGATATGATGCTGATGTTTTTAGGGAAGAATCGAGTTCCAGTCCTGGTGGCTCTTTGCTTTTAGCTCTGCTGGCTTCCAGCCTCCTGCTGGTCATGTGTGCACACTGACACATGAAGGCTATCCGGTGGCCTGCTGGAAATCTGTGGGGCACAATCAGATTTCTTATGACACTGTGGCAGATCAATGTTAGTGGAGGAGCACCTGTCACAAGGGATGTCTTTCTAACCTCCTCCGGCAGTAGCCACGATTGATCCCCCTTTATGGGAGATGTTTACGTAACTGGCAGAGCTGGAGGTCAGGGATCTTTGGTCTGTAGAAAAGCAATTGATTCACATTATCCTGTTCAAGCTATGGGCATTTCACTCAGACCTGAAAGCCTTCCTTCCTTCCCTTCGTGTCTGAGCTCTCCAGATGTTGATTGACAATTCAACTGCGATGTGTTATGTCAAAAAAGCAGGGCGGACTGGGATCTCTCCTTCTCTGTCCAGAAGCACTGAGACTGTGTACTTGGGTACATCAGCATATTATCTGGTTAGTCACCAACCATCTAGACCGCTCCATGAACAACAGGCCCAATGATCTCAGTCAGCATAATTTTGCTGACCATGAGAGGCATCGCCACCCAAAGGTGGTCCAGACCATCCTTGCTCTGTATAGCATTCATCAGGTGGAACTTTTCGCCACTTGTGAGAACGCACTCTATTGTGATCAGGCTCTTGGAAAACAGTATGCAACGGTTTCCACCTACACCATTTGTCAAGCCCCAATGGGAATTGAATTTGGTTTTGACAAATTTGGTGGATTCTCCATTTGGACCTCTTCACAGTTGCCCGTTACATCTTACTTTTAAAAGTGTTTTACTTGTAGCCATTACCTCAGCAAGACATGTGAGTGAAGTGCAGGCCCAGTACGTTCACCCTTCTTTCATGTATGTCTATCCAGACAAGCAGGTTCTAAGAACTAAAGTGGTATTGCTTCCTGAAGCGGTGATCCCTTTTGATTTGAGGAAGATCACTATGATTCCATCTTTACCCTCTGCCACATACAACTAAGGAGGAGAACGGATTACAAGTGGTGGACCTCCACAAAATGGTCAGCTACTATATTGATTCCATGAAGGAGATCAGGCCTGACGACCAGCTCTTTGGGGGCAAGTAGGCAACAAAAAGTGCATAACAATCGATGTGAGGATCTTGTTAGATTATTTTGTACATAAAGATGTGCTATGTTCTTGCCAAGAAGGAACCAGCTGAGGGAAATTAATGCTTACTTCACCAGAGCAAAATCTTCTATGACAGGCTGGCCAAATGGGTCCTAGTGGCTGGCATTTGTGAGCCACTGACATAGGCATCACTTCTCATTTTCACTAAGCATTTTTGCTTGGATTCAGAAGTGGGAAGGCCATTTCACATGTTCTGTGCTTCAGGATTTCTTTATTTGACCTTTCTTTTAGACTCAATCCCTGGTAGGTGAGAAATGTGGAGGTAGAAGTATCCATCAGAATAAAGTCACTTACCTTCAATAATAATCTTTCTGGTGGTTACTCTATCGTCCTCAGCCACCAACTCCATTTTCAAGGATGGCCATAGGCCACCATTTAACACATTTACAATCTAGTTGTTGCATTGCACTGTCATGACTTTTCTGTTTTATTAGCTTTGCTTCAAAAAGCATGGAAACATAGAAAGGTAACTGATATCATTGCGCCTGGGCGGGCAATATATGGTTCCAGTGATGTCAGTCCTGCAAAGTTTCCTGCAGAGAGGTGTAGCTAGCTTCCCCTACCAGCATACGAGATCCATGTAAAATTTCCAGATCCAGTCTGGCACCTGGGAAGATTCAACAGGTGAGGAATCTGAAGGCAGACGTATCCCTCAGAAAATGTTGTTCAGCTGTTTTTATTGTTGATTTTTCCACCTTTATCCAACTGAATGTTGCACAGGACAAAGCCTTAAACTCATATTTTATGACTGCTGAAAGACATGTCTGGAAAACTGAAATTCTATCTTTTTTTTAAATGAATAGAAACAAATAAATCAGGTCTGGTAGACAAATGTAACAATAGTGACAGACCTTCAATTGGGGATATCTTGGGTGATCATGGATTAATTGATATAGGAACACTACTCCACCTGAAGGAAAAGGAGTACTCTTTCTGCTACACAGCTCATCTTCATGGACAGATTATTTTTTCATACACTGCTCTACATTGGCTTTGGTGTTGTCCAGTCACATTTTAGAGGAAGTTATATCAGATCATTCCGCAATCAAAATAAGCCTTGGCTTTGGACATTGTTACCCCACTGGTCTTCTGGAGGATAAATACAGGCAAGCATAGAGCTAGTACAGACAAGGGGAAAGAACACGTTAAAAAAATTAATTTGGCAAGACAGGATGCTAGCATTATGCATATTCAAAGTCTTTCAAAACATGTTCTAAAGTTTTGAAATAAAACCTCCTGAACGTCTGAGCAGTAGACCCATCTTCTGCTTTCATGATATCCTCCAATCAACCTCCCATCATACACAACTTACCTGTCATAGCACACCTGACAGAGTGAGCCGTAAATGTTGACATATCTACACCTGTTTCTCTCAATGCAGCTTTTACACAACTAGCAATTGTTATCTAGCCCAGCCCATCTTTAATCTAAATTCTGGACCCCTTTTCTTTCAAACATCTCATTACACACAAATTAGGAAAATTGTTAAATCTTGGGTAGAAAATAGACCCAGACATAGTAGTTGTCCGCTTGCATACTTCAAAAACTACTCCATCTGGCTGAAAGACTATGTGATCCTACAAAGGCACAAACATCTGAGACTATTCTGAAATAAATAGGCAAAGTAATTTCAACAGCTACCAAATTACCTCTCTCACCTTCAAATGTCTTTTGTTTGCCCAATTCACAAATAACTGTAATACCAAACCCTTATTGCACAACGTTTGATACTTCCCATTAGATGACCTCTTTAACCTAATTCCTTTCATCAATCTGCAAATCAGAGGACTTCTACCCACAGACAGAGCTTGTAATGAATGTCAGGCTGTCACTGCCGACCTGTAAAAATTTGCTGTCCTGTATTGCAAATTTTTTTTAGCAAATAACCCTGCTAAAATGTTTGCCACCTCTATTTCATCTGCCTCCACGGGATCCAAGTACCTCTCCACGCACCACCGTAACCATACCTGTAGGAAGGTGGATATCTAACTATGGTTGCCCCCAACTTTTTGCCTGGTGTTTTGCAACTTAGTTTACCTGGGGCCCTGCTATTCAGGACCCCAGGCCCACTGCTCTCTCTGTAAAATGGATTCCATGTACTCTAGGTACATATCTAATTGGATACCGAGTCACCTTATCAGCCCCTGTACAGTGTACCTTAGGTACCCAGGGCATAGGTGCACTCAGGGCCTACCAGGGGCTGCAGCATGTATTATGCCACCCCTGGCTGGCCATCCAAATCTGACACAACTGGCTGATCAAACAGCTGGGGCAAGGTGGTGTAATCACCCTTTGCTTTAGATATAGTATCCCTATATCTAACCCTAAAAGTGGACACATATATTCCTATCAGTCACTCCTATGGCAGGCCTTATCAATCCTGAAGGCAGAGTGCTTGGAATTATGTGAGATGGTACTCTGGCATGAGCTGAGCCCATTTGCAGCTTGCGGAACCAAGTCCTAATAGCTGTTCCATGATAACGCTATACCATATACTCTTAAGTGCATTATGAACCTCGCGGTCAAATGCTAACTTTGGCATAGCATTATCAAAACATGTCGAGTAAGGTGTCATACGAATTGGAATACTAACCCCTCGCCAATTCTGGCGACAGGGTTAGCATTCCACCCTTCTAGAGGGACACGACATGTATGTAACTGTGAACCCCGGTTAAAGTTAACTCGAGCCTCAGCATCACAAAATGGATGCTGCCACCACAGACACAAGTCTGACCTCCTGCTGCTGGGAGTCCTTCCAGCGAGGGAGGCTTGGACAAAGGTTTTCCTGCCTTGGGAGGTGCTAGCACCACCCCAGACAGGATTTTGTGTATTAGGTAGGACAGGGCTCAAAGGAATGAGACACAAGGTGTCCCTGTGCATACACCGGTCTGAACCAGTTCCTGGGGCACTCCAGCCCCAGACCTGGCACCAGACCGGACAAAGGAAAGGGGGTGTAACCACCCCCCTTCCTGGTCCCACCCAGAGGAGGGACCTAGTCGTAGTGCAGCCCCCTTTAGCTGAATAAAGGTAGGAGCTGGTCCCATTCCAAATCAGAATAATCTTGACAACTTCCACAAAGAACTCTTGACCTTCGACCTCCTGAACATCAGAAGACTGAAGAATCTCCCCTATGGTCAGGGAGTGACCATCCTGATTTGCGGGCACCATCAAGCTCCTGTGCGGTTTGCTGCAAATCCTTCCATCCCGGAATCCGACGACTCAGCTCCACAAGACCTGGACCTCCAGACTCCTCTGACCTCTACCCACATCCACAGCACAGCTGAGACCCGTGGGTGCGACGAGCAACGTGGAGACGGCCATCTTGAGAAACCTGCACAGCGCTTCCAGCATGACCGCCGAGGGATCCTCGAGGGAGTGCTTTGGGGTCTGAGAAGCCCCACACCGAAGCAGCTCCTGCACCAAAGACCAGCCCCCCAGCATCCACGAGATCTGCGTGGGGCCCTTTTGCCTGGTTGCTGCTTGTCCTGTTGTCTGGTCACTTGCCGGCTGGCTTGTGACCTCTGAGACGACGACCCGAAGAATCCAACACTGCTGGTCTGGTCCCCCAGACTGGCCCTTGCTTCCTTGTGACAGAGAAGCACCCCGGACCCTCCTGGTCCGCACCAGACGCCATCTTTGTTCCACCGCGTGGCTTGCATTAGCCAAGGCCTGTTGACCAGATCGACGATCCAACACCGCCAACAGCAGCAGACTACGTGGGACAGCTCGTGCCTCCAGCCTGGTCGTGAAGAACAGCTCCTGGTCCGCGCAGCTACAGAGAGAAGCAACCCTTCCTTCACCTGACTGCGGTGACAGCATCTGGTTCCCTCCTGGTTCCAGCACCGTCACTGGCTAGTGACCGAGACTCTGTCCCCTTCCCTTTCAGGACTTCTTCTTCCTAGTTCCATCCTTGGAACCACCGGACTCCTCCATCTGGCTGCCTGCCAGCAACTCCTTGTTTCAGGCATCACCGGGATCACCGCAGCAAACCCGACGCAACTTCAGCCCTTTGCACCCGCAGCCTGTGGGTTAGGTAACTAAAGCTCCTAAGTGCTGAAGTCTGTGTACACTATCCTAGTGTTCAGGTCCACTGTTGTTTTCCCTCCATCCAGCCGGGTTCGTCCGGAATCCGTAACTTTCTAAACTGTAGCATCCATAGACGTTGGTACGCATCCCGCGTGAGAGTTTCCACTCTGCACGTGAGTCCCGTGGGCCTCCTGCTCCTTACTTAACCAGTTTGTAGCGTAGTCCCAGCGATCCTCCAGCCTCTGGATTTCCATACAGTATTTTCTTTCCTCGCATTCCATTATTTTGAGTATATGGTTTGTCGTGCCCCTAAGGCGCACTTGTAAATATTGTGCGAACTCTTATTTCTTTTGTAGTATTGTCATGTGCTTAGCCCTATGACCTCATAAAGAGTTCAGAGGTGTATTTTAGTTAATAAATATCCTTTTATTTTCATAATAACCTGTGTGGTGTCCTTTGATGTGGTATTCAAGGGGTTATATGTGGTAAAACAGCTGGCTTCACATGCCATTCCGAGTTTAGCCGAAAGACTGCTTTTGTCCACGCTACTAGGATAGCTGGTCTATAAGGTTGACTTTACAACCAATCACCATAAGGGTTGTTTGGACTGATACAACGTGATCACTAGAACTAGTGAGCATCATATATCAGGCCAACGTCTCACATTGGTGTGCAGCGGTTGGGATTTGAGCTTGCTATTGTTTTTACCAATTATAATCTTGAGATATCATTTGAAAGATCACATAAGGTACCATAGGTACATATAACAAGCTTAGAAATACTCTGAGTTCTACTGAACCAGATGTTGTAGTAGAAAGGGAGTAGCACACCCTGACTACAACTCTTAGCAAGGGATCAGTAGGTAAACCCATAGTGTAGGTAAGTGCACCACTTACACCTCACTAGAAGCATGTCTACCCATGGAGAGTCTTCAGAGACTCCCCTTGTGGTTGTTGACCCTCCACAGGTCACTTCCAGATATGCAGCCCTTAGCTTCCAGGAGATGAGACAATTGTGTACCTCCAGGAAACTAAAACAGGGTTCTAACTCTACCACTCCTTTTCTGATAGGTCTCTTAGAGACATATGATGCCAGAAGGGCTTCTAACACAGGCCCCTCTAATCCAGATGGGAGCATGCCCCCCTTAGAGGGAACCCGTGGTGATCCTGACCTTAACCTCCATGGAGCAGAAAGTGAAGAGGAGGAAGAGGAAGAGGAATTATCAGGGGATGAGGCAGACAAAGGTCCAGTAGTAGTCAGTAGGCTCACCAGGACCAACTTAAGCATACATGAGAATGGAACTGGGGGACCCCCAGGCCCACCCTCAGGTAGACTTAACCTTGGGAATAGACGAGTTAGATCTCACTCCAGAGGCTCTAACAGATCTATTCACACCCATGTCTCTCAGGCATCTTCTCAGAAAGGGATGACATCCCCTCAGAGAAGAGAGCATGAAGCTAAGATGAGGGAAGTCAATCTGAGGATTGAGAGGGAAGAACTTGCCCTTGCCAAAGAAAGACTTGCCTTTGCCAGAGAGCAGAAATTGAGTGGGGCAGACCCCACTGGTGGCAGCATTATCATTAGAGATAAAGACAGGAGTTTTGATACTAGACACCTGAGTAAAATAGTGCCCCCCTTTAAACAAGGGGATGACATCCACAAATGGATGACTGCTTTGGAGAGGGCCTGCCCTGTCCAGTGCATCCCCCAGAGTCAGTGGGTAGCTATACTGTGTCTCTCCTTTGAAGGTAAAGGTAGAGATAATCTCCTCACTACTAGAGCTGAGGATGCTAACAATTACCAAGTCCTGAAGAATACACTGATTGATGGGTTTGGCTTAACAACTGAGCAGTACAGGTTGCTGTTCAGAGACACCCAGAAAATTCAGTCTCAGGATTGGACTGACTTTGTTGATTGTGCCACTAAGGCTCAAGAAGGCTGGCCACTGGGAAGTAAGGTTACTGATTACACAGGATTGTATAATCTAATTATGAGAGAGCAAGTCTTAAATAATTGTCAGAACCAGTTATTACACCAGCACCTGGAAGACTCTGATCTGACCTCTCCACAAGAATTGGGTAAGAGGGCAGACAAATGGGTCAGAACCAGGATTAGGCCTAAGAACCAGGGTGGTGAGCAAAAGAAAGAATCAACCAAGCCTCAAGAGAAGGGTTGGAATAAATCTTCTGATCAAACCACATCAGGGCCCCAAAAATCCTCTGAAAAGGGTGGGTCCCAGAATCCTTCCAATACCCAAAAGAAACCTTATTGCCATACCTGCAAACAGGTAGGCCATTGGAAAACTGACAGCAGTTGCCCAAGGGCCAACAACAATAAGGAAAACATACCCCCAAGTAACACTTCCAAGCCTCCTGTTACTACTAGTAGTAATCCCGCAGGTGGTGGGAGTGCCCCCAAGAATTTGGGTGCATTTACTTTGGGAGTTCCTGGAGACTCTGGCCTAACCAGGTCCCCTGACTTAGATACTCTTGTCTGTGAGACAGGCATGGGGTTTGCCAACTTCACAGCTTGTCCCAACACTTTGGACAAGTACAGACAGGAGCCCCTCATCAATGGTATAAAAGTTGAGGCCTATAGAGATACTGGGGCTAGCATCACCATGGTGACTGAGAACCTAGTCCCCTCAAGGCAACTTTTACCAGGGGCCACATACCAGGTGACCAACATTGATGGAGTGCAGAGAGATCATCCCATAGCAGTGGTCAATCTCAGCTGGGGAGGTGTCACTGGCCCCAAGAGAGTGGCAGTGTCAAACTTGCCTGTAGATTGCCTACTGGGGAATGATTTAGAGATCTCAGCCTGGGCTGAGATAGAGCAAGAAACCATTTTAAAATGGTAAACCTCCATGGTAAGGTTAGTGAGGCAGTGATAGCCACAGCCCCAGTCCAAGATGTCCTCCCTGAACAGGTCAGGAGGGCTGTGCCAGTCACAGCCCAATCTCAGACAGATTCCTTCCCTAAACAGGTTGGCAAGGCTGTGATGGTAACAGCCCATACCCAAACTGAGTCCCTTCCTGAAAAGGTTGGTGGAGTTGTGATGGCCACAGCTCAAACTCAGACAGATAATAGTGTTGTGAAGCCTGAAACTATGGATCACTCCACTCAGACAGAGAGCATTGAGGAGGAAGAGAAATCTCCCTCCCACCCGACTTTAGGAAAGGATCAGCCTCCTCAGGGAACTGATCTGACCCCTTGTGAAGAAACTGCCCCAGAGGTAGTCAGGCCCAGCCTGGCAGAGCCTCTGATGTCAGTGGACCCTTCCAAGGTGGGACCCAGTCTGGAGCAGGTAACCTGCCCCTCTCTACCCTGCCTCAGTCAGCCCAGGGCTGTAGAGGTCAGGGAGGCCAGTGGGACCCCCAAGGGCCCCCTGTCCAAAAGAACTCCCCAATAAGCAGATTAAGGGCACTGAAGCTAGTAGTCCTAGCCAAGTGACAATAAAACAAACTCCTGAGGGATCCCCCTTAAACTTAGTTAGGGACCTCCCACAGATGAACACTGTTGGGCACAGCCAAACCTGGGACCTAAGGGCCCCAAACCTGACCTGTCCCTCCAGTAAGCCAAACAGAGGGACTCAGCCTCCAGCTTTAGGTAGCCAGAGGTTGACCCTGAGAGCTCACAGCAACTCAGTCCTGGAAAGAAAGGCTTTCGTTTCAAAAACTTTATTCGATTCAAAACAAAAGAATCATAAAAGTTGAACAATTACATTTACAAACATAATTTAAAATTCATTTTTAAAGAGAGTCTTACAGTTATAACACTATAAAATTCATTAGTTAATATAATCACAAATAAAGCCCATAGTTTTACTTTCAATTAATTCAGATGGTTCATGAATTCTTCGTACCGGGGTATATATTAGAAGGCAGGTAAGATAAGTAATAGAAAATCACAATGCAACAGTATACGATATACATGATCAAAGGGTCAGCTTCTTGGGGCCATATTTAGCCATACCGTTTTCTAATCAAGAGTGACACTTGTATAAAGTTTAACATTGCACAACAAACACCAGATGATGACAAAGATAATAAATAATCATAACCCTCTTTGTAATGGCATGGTTGTTTTTCCTTGAGGATCGGCTTAATAAACCTGATTCTCGGGTCCTTGTATAGAGAACAGAAAAGAACAATATGCATCATGCTTTGGCTGTCTTTGTTATTACAAGGACAGGGGGGCAGTTTCTCGCACCAGCCCCCCTGTTTAGGAAACGCATAAAGGAAGTGCAGGGTGTGTAACCTAAACCTTGTCAAATAAAATCGCCATTGCACATGATTTGTGAAGGTTAGATAAAACTGGTGCTACAAAGTGGCCTTAGGAACATAAGGGCTAACCAGGGAGTTCGCAAGCGGTGATTTCCAGTAATTTGTTTTAATTACAGTTTTGATATCTCCCTGTATATTTTCGGGATTGTCAAATATATCTCCCAAGCCTATTCTATGGAGCATTTCTTTTACATAAGATAGCCAGGGGATCTGATTCATATTTGCCAGTTCTAAGCAGTCCCGGAGGATATCTCTGGTAAGCTGTAAGTCCTCTGATAGCCATATTTTGCCCCATAACAATAAAGGGGAAAGGCGAATGATGTCACTCACATAGGTTAGACCTATTTCGTTATGGGCAAATCTGTTTGAAGAGCCTGATGGAATAGCCAATACACGTTTTAAAAATTTATTCTCCATAATCTGTATCGTGTCAGGGCTATCGGTCCCCCAAAGCCCTGCCCCATAGGTAGCAACCGACAAACATTTAGCTTTGTACAAGGTTTTTAGATGTATGACAGGTTTTTGGCCTAATTTGCCACAGAAACTAAACAGACCCTCTATTGAGCGACTAGCACTCTGAACTCGTGTCTTCATTAACGGGGCCCAGCTTAGTTTGTTGTTGAAAAGGTTTCCCAGATAATTAAAATTTTCAACCTTTTCAATAATGGAGTTACTTACTACAAACTTTCTACTTTTAGTGCCCTTTGGGCCACAGACCATAACAAAGGATTTGGCAAAGTTTACCTTGAGGTCTAGGTCCAACATAAATTTGTGGAAGGCATCAAGACAATTCTGCATACTATTTGCTGTGAGTGTCATGAGTACCGTGTCGTCGGCGTAAGAAAGCATTGGAATGCTCTTGCCGTTGACCTTTGGGAAATCATGACAGTGGTCCAACAGATATTTTTCTAGACCATTGGTGTATACAAGAAACAAAAAAGGAGCTAATATGCATCCTTGTCGGACGCCCTCAGTTGAGAGGATAGACTTAGTTTTCTCTCCCCCTGGCCCAAACCTTATGGCTACAGTAGTAGATTCATGGAGTCTACGGAGCAAAGTGACCAAGGGTTCCTCGAAACCCATGACCTCCATCATTTGCCACAGCTTGCTCCGACACACAGTGTCGAATGCACTTGAGAGGTCCATGAAGGCAAGATGAATTGAAGATTTCCTTGCCTTCATGTATTTCCCTATGATCAGGGCCAGGTTCAGGCACTGTTCGACAGTACCTTTGCCTTTTCTGAATCCATATTGGGAATTCACAATAAGGCCCACAGAGTCTGCCCATGATTCTAGTCTGGCTAAAATGACCCTACCCAGAATCTTACATGATGCATCAATTAATGAGATTGGGCGATAGCATTGGGGGTCTGATCTATCGCCCTTCTTAAAAATTGGCACCACTACTGCCTCCTTCCATGATGCCGGAATACGGCTAATGACAACTGCTCTAAAAACGTTTAACAGCACGGGGGCCCAAGCCTTAACATTGTGCTTAAAAAAGTCCAAAGGCACTAGATCAGGGCCAGGTGCTTTTAATGGTATGCCTTTCGACAGAGCATCTTCCACTTCTTGCAGGGTGAGCGATGAGCTCAAGGACAGGGAGGATTGAGAGACCACTGTTTCCTTTGCATCTCCTGGTGATAGTTCGTTGGGTAAAGTTCCATGGGGATTAAAAATGTTCCCGAAATGTGATTCCCATGTTTCACATGCAATCTGCATCACAATATTGTCCTTGCCATTATTTGTAAAAAGGGGGCGATGATGACTTCCCAGAAAAGCCTGCTATCCTTCAGTTCCGAGGCCTTTTCTAGATCTTCCCAGGCTTGATTTTTTGAATCCGACTTTCTTGTTTTTATGGCTTCTTTATAGGCCAATCTGGATGCTCTAACCAGTTCTATATCCCTAGGTTTTTGTTTTAATGCCGCTTTCAGAGATCTGTTTGTTGCCGAACATGCAGCATCAAACCATCTTGGGCCTAGCCTTTTGTTTTTACCAATTGGTTTTGTGAGGCGTTCGGCTACATGCCTACATAAAGATTCAAAGTTTCCTATGACCTTTTCTGGGTTAGTTGTAGGTGTTAGACATGCCTCGTATTCAGAGCTATATCCATTTAGGATCTCTGCCTCAAGACCCACCGCATCTATTTTACCCCATTTAAGAGTAATGCCTTGGTTCCTGCTATACTTTACAGCTTGCTCCCAAACAGGGTGTGTGGGTTTAATAGGACAAAGCAGGGATAGTATTAGAGGGTTGTGGTCACTGGCAGCATTAGCAATTACTTCCAACTTATCAACATAGTAAAAGTGCCCACTGGAGACAATTACAAAGTCAATAAAACTCATCGTACCTCTGGTACCCTGAAACGTCGGTATTGGAGTAGAATTTAGGCCAACCCAGGGCTCCACTATGCATAAATCATTTAGAATAATGATGTTGTTTAAGGCGTCCCCCTGGGGTGTATGTTTGAAGTGTAACAGGGGTTGATCATGGGAGTCTCTCAAGCCACACACCTTCGAGTCCCCATAGGTGCATAAAGAACAGTTGAAATCTCCCACCCAGATGACAAATAATAGGGGTTGCTCTTGGCGTGCCCTGGCTATGGCCTACTCCAATTTCGACATTACGAATGTCTCATTGTTGTCAAAGATGTTATAATACCAGTTAATCAGCAACAATGGTTCAGGAAACAAATTAACCAACATCAACACTTGAAACCATGGGGAGTCAACTATCATAAAAGTTACAAGTTTACATAGTTTTAAGGAGGTTGCTGTCATTAGGCCACCTTTTGCCCTACCCACTTGTGAAGGTATCGCTAGGGTATTAAAGGCTTGGAAGCCCTCGATGTTCTGGGTGGATCGGCTCCATGTTTCCTGAAGGCACAAGATGTCAGAGTCACCCACAAAGTCTAACCATGCCTCATCCTCCAACCTTGAGGCGAGCCCAGCAATGTTCCAAGAAATTAGACGCATCCTTAGTTCATTTTGGTTCTTTCTGACTGGTTCAGGTAATACTTCCAGGTTATACCTTAAGATGATTGAACTTGGTTCACTTTCTTTAGTAAGGTCTGCCTCAGGGGCTTGGGCGTTAGAAGTACGATCGTCACCAACGAAAACATTCTCCCGTGAGTTATCGTTACAACTTTCTCCCTTCTCCTTCTGGCTGGGCTCACCTATTGTTAAGGTATTAGTAATACAGGGAGGATTTTGTGATGGTCAATCTATCTCTTCCATACCTGCAAGTGGATCAAAACGGTTTCTTAAGGGGATATTGCTTGGGAACCATCCTAGGTAATCTTCCCCCTGATATCTTGGTCTTAGGTCGTTGTGCCAAGTTTGCGAGGGGTTATTATTGTTATAAATTGATCCCCAATGGAAGCCATCACTCTGTTGCGGAGGTCCCCAGTTGTTTTGATTTGGCCATACGGCCCTATTTCTCCGGGCCCACCCAGGGTGTGTTTCACTGTTGAATGCCTGCCCAGTGTTCTTGTAAAGCAAAGTCGGGGGAGCAAAAATCTAATTTGGGTAAAAGTATTCTAGACCTATACATTGAATATCCCCAACTCTAGCAAATCTCGGTTTACAGCAGATAATATTTTTTACCCAGGTATCACTGAAGTTGATCAGGATACAGTCCCCCTCTAGGTCCTTCTCGCTTGGGCCCACCCAGGGGACTCTGCGCACACTAAGTATTTTTGTTTTGGAATCAGGAGGGAGTGGTCTGTTAATGTTAAGCCAGTATATTATTTAGTTTTTTAGTTCCTGAATTGATTCCGTTTTATTGGGCAAAACTGGGGGTACTCCAGTGAGTATTACCATAAAAGGGGCTGAGTCTGGGGGCAAGTTTACAGGTGGTAGTTTCCTTTTGTGTGCTCTCTCGTTGTCGTTACTTACTGCAGGCCCCTGTGAACATGTTTGTTTGGGCCCTTGGGTAGTTCCCTGTTTAGCGATAGTAGCTTCTGGTGTTGGTGTTGGTGTTGCACTACCCATATTTTTACTAGGGGGCCCCACAGTGACCGCCACTGCAGGTTTAGTACGAGCTAATGGTACAGGTTTTGTGCATACTAAGGGGACCGGTGCTGCCCTAGGGTCACCAGTTGTGAGTGCTTTAAAAGTTTTACTCACATTTTTATTTTCTCCCCCTTTTTTTGGATTACTAATGTTGGTGTTACCATTTTTATTGTTGTTATTAATGCCCCCCTCCTCAGGTAATTTATTCTTCAGTGCTAAAGTTTCAAGGGAATTGGTGTTAAGAGAGACGAGATGTTCCAATTGGTCTAATTTTAAATTAACAATTTGAATTTTCTCTAGGACGGGCAGCAAGAGCCTCTGCACTGTTTTCTCAATTTCTCCCAGAAGTCGGTCATTATTATTGATATTAAATGAGAAAGTTTTCTGACCCGCATCAACTAGGTGGGTGCCCTTTTGCTTGGGAGGAATTGTCAAAGCTTTAGGTGGTGCTGGCTTAGCTGACTTAGATCTAGTTCCTTTTCTATGGTTTCCCCCTCTTTTACGTTTATTTGGATTGTTAGGTTCCCGCTCACAAAGTACTACATGATCTTGTGGAAGGATAGGCCCATTGTTGCTCAAGTTACTCAAGTTGCCATCTAAGGCATTTTCCCCCGTAATACCTGATGGAATAGGTATAGGAGTATAGGTGCTTCAGC
This sequence comes from Lissotriton vulgaris, assembly GCF_964263255.1. Classification (NCBI taxonomy): domain Eukaryota; kingdom Metazoa; phylum Chordata; class Amphibia; order Caudata; family Salamandridae; genus Lissotriton; species Lissotriton vulgaris. Next base: position 1,315,603,447 of record NC_141689.1, read on the forward strand.
TTGAGAATCCCCTGGGTCTACTATCGTAGTGGTCTGTGAATCAGAAATTACCACTAAATTTGGACTAGCCTCTAGGTTACTATCTGCACTTTGCTCAAGAGTAGGTGGCTTATTGGGGGTGATTTTAGAGGCAATATCTCCCAGGGATGAGCGTTTTCCTTTTACTAAGTCTAGGGACAAACGCTTATCTGTAAGGGCAATTTCTTTTTCTAAGATCACAGTTGCCCGACTTATAAAATCATCTAAAGTTCCAGTGGCTTTCCCATTGTTCGTTTTTACAGTAACCTGTCTACCCTTCCCTGAGCGCAGGGACATCATGTGAGTTCTGGGAAACAGCTAAATATATAATATAATATATAGTGCTAAAACTTACAACCAAACAGTTTAAAATATGAGATCTGTGATCACTGATGAAAGGGAGTAGCCCCGACCCGACCTTGATCGGCCTTGGACGGCCTTAGACGGTCCCGCCCTTGTCCCGGGCTTCTCCCGGCGAGCTCCCGCGCAGCGGTATTCACACGTTAATTTATAGCTCTTACGGTGATCACCCGGTTGTTGGGGGCGGGGCGGGGAGGGAGAGCAGCCCAGGTGGAACGGGCGGGGTTACTGGGACTCCTGGGAAATGTAGTCCCAGCCCTCTTGCTCGCAGCCCTCAGCCCCTGTCTTACCCCAGCAGCAGCTAACAGCCCACGAAGGAGAGCGCCCCTCTGCGGAGCGGGACCCGCGCAGCGGGTTCGCAAGGCGTTGGTGGAGATGCAAGGAATCCACGGGCAATCCAAACAGCAAGGCAGGTTTGTCAAGGTGTCCCACGAAGTGCAGGGCAAGCCGGTATTTGATCACCCGGTCGTTGGGGGCGGGGCGGGGAGGGAGAGCAGCCCAGGTGGAACGGGCGGGGTTACTGGGACTCTTGGGAAATGTAGTCCCAGCCCTCTTGCTCGCAGCCCTCAGCCCCTGTCTTACCCCAGCAGCAGCTAACAGCCCACGAAGGAGAGCGCCCCTCTGCGAAGCGGGACCCGCGCAGCGGGTTCCGCGAGGCGTTGGTGGAGATGCAAGGAATCCACGGGCAATCCAAACAGCAAGGCAGGTTTGTCAAGAAAGGCACATATGGTGGATAGTGATTGGAGGAAGTTGAGCCCAACTTTAGTGGAGTCTCACTTCAGTACTCCATCCCAGCACCAGCCTTTTACTTTGCCAAAACACACCACAGGTGGAGATTCCCTATGGTGGAGACCCTCAGATACCCTTAGGGTGAGGGATTGCTTAGTGGACCATGAGATAGGGGGTAACCATGCCAGTGCATATACCACCTCATATGGCCACTCAGGCAATATAGGCTTACCTGGACAAGGATAGCCTTATCTCCTTTCGTTTGGGGGGGGGGGGGGGGGGGGGGTTATGTAGGAAGGTGGATATCTGACTATGGTTGCCCCCAACTTTTTGCCTGGTGTTTTGCTGGTTTTTCGACTTAGTTGACCTGGGGCCCTGCTATTCAGGACCCCAGGCCCACTGCTCTCTCTGTAAAATGGATTCCATGTACTCTAGGTACATATCTAATTGGATACTGAGTCACCTTATCATCCCCTGTACAGTGTACCTTAGGTACCCAGGGCATAGGTGCACTCAGGGCCTACCAGGGGCTGCAGCATGTATTATGCCACCCCTGGCTGGCCATCCAATCTGACACAACTGGCTGATCAAACAGCTGGGGCAAGGTGGTGTAATCACCCTTTGCTTTAGATATAGTATCCCTATATCTAACCCTAAAAGTGGACACATATATTCCTATCAGTCACTCCTATGGCAGGCCTTATCAATCCTGAAGGCAGAGTGCTTGGAATTATGTGAGATGGTGCTCTGGCATGAGCTGAGCCCGTTTGCAGCTTGCGGAACCAAGTCCTAATAGCTGTTCCATGATAACGCTATAACATATACTCATAAGTGCATTATAAACCTCGCGGTCAAATGCTAACTTTGGCATAGCATTATCAAAACATGTCGAGTAAGGTGTCATACGAATTGGAATACTAACCCCTCGCCAATTCTGGCGACGGGGTTAGCATTCCACCCTTCTAGAGGGACACGACATGTATGTAACTGTGAACCCCGGTTAAAGTTAACTCGAGCCTCAGCATCACAAAATGGATGCTGCCACCACAGACACAAGTCTGACCTCCTGCTGCTGGGAGTCCTTCCAGCGAGGGAGGCTTGGACAAAGGGTTTCCTGCCTTGGGAGGTGCTAGCACCACCCCAGACAGGATTTTGTGTATTAGGTAGGACAGGGCTCAAAGGAATGAGACATGCCTGGGGCACAGAAGGTGTCCCTGTGCATACACCGGTCTGAACCAGTTCCTGGGGCACTCCAGCCCCAGATCTGGCACCAGTCCGGACAAAGGAAAGAGGGTGTAACCACCCCCCTTCCTGGTCCCACCCAGAGGAGGGACCTAGTCGTAGTGCAGCCCCCTTTAGCTGAATAAAGGTAGGAGCTGGTCCCATTCCAAATCAGATTAATCTTGACAACTTCCACGAAGAACTCTTGACCTTTGACCTCCTGAACATCAGAAGACTGAAGAATCTCCCCTATGGTCAGGGAGTGACCATCCTGCTTTGCGGGCACCATCAAGCTCCTGTGCGGTTTGCTGCAAGTCCTTCCATCCCGGAATCCGACGACCCAGCTCCACAAGACCCGGACCTCCAGACTCCTCTGACCTCTACCCACATCCACAGCACAGCTGAGACCCGTGGGTGCAACGAGCAACGTGGAGACGGTCATCTTGAGAAACCTGCACAGCGCTTCCAGCACGACCGCCGAGGGATCCTTGAGTGAGTGCTTTGGGGTCTGAGAAGCCCCACACCGACGCAGCTCCTGCAACAAAGACCAGCCCCCCAGCAACCACGAGATCTGCGTGGGGCCCTTTTGCCTGGTTGCTGCTTGTCTTGTTGTCTGGTCACTTGCCGGCTGGCTCGTGACCTCTGAGACGACGACCCGAAGAATCCAACACTGCTGGTCTGGTCCCCCAGACTGGCCCTTGCTTCCTTGTGACAGAGAAGCACCCCGGACCCTCCTGGTCCGCACCAGACGCCATCTTTGTTCCACCGCGTGGCTTGCATTAGCCAAGGCCTGTTGACCAGATCGATGATCCAGCACCGCCTACAGCAGAAGACTACGTGGGACAGCTCGTGCCTCCAGCCTGGTTGTGAAGAACAGCTCCTGGTCCGCGCAGCTACAGAGAGAAGCAACCCTTCCTTCACCTGACTGCGGCGACAGCATCTGGTTCCCTCCTGGTTCCAGCACCGTCACTGGCTAGTGACCGAGACTCTGTCCCCTTCCCTTTCAGGACTTCTTCTTCCTAGTTCCATCCTTGGAACCATCGGACTCCTCCATCTGGCTGCCTGCCAGCAACTCCTTGTTTCAGGCATCACCGGGATCACCGCAGCAAACCCGACGCAACTTCAGCCCTATGCACCGCAGCCTGTGGGTTAGGTAACTAAAGCTCCTAAGTGCTGAAGTCTGTGTACACTATCCTACTGTTCAGGTCCACTGTTTTCCCTCCATCCAGCCGGGTTCGTCTGGAATCCGTAACTTTCTAAACTGTAGCATCCATAGACGTTGGTACGCATCCCGCATGAGAGTTTCCACTCTGCATGTGAGTCCCGTGGGCCTCCTGCTCCTTACTTACCCAGTTTGTAGCGTAGTCCCAGCGATCCTCCAGCCTCTGGATCTCCTTACAGTATTTTCTTTCCTCTCATTCCATTGTTTTGAGTATATGGTTTGTCGTGCCCCTAAGGCGCACTTGTAAATATTGTGCGAACTCGTATTTCTTTTGTAGTATTGTCATGTGCTTAGCCCTCTGACCTCAAAGAGTTCAGAGGTGTATGTTAGTTAATAAATATCCTTTTATTTTCATAATAACCTGTGTGGTGTCCTTTGATGTGGTATTCAAGGGGTTATATGTGGTAAAACAGCTGGCTTCACATGCCATTCAGAGTTTAGCCTAAAGACTGCTTTTGTCCACGCTACTAGGATAGCTGGTCTATAAGGTTGACTTTACAACCAATCACCATAAGGGTTGTTTGGACTGATACAAGGTGATCACTAGAACTAGTGAGCATCATATATCAGGCCAACTTCTCACAATACCTTCCATGTACCTCTGTACCTATTCCTAGTTCCTGGTGCCCAGGACTCATTAAGTTCGTAGGTGTACCCATAAGTCCTGTGAATCTTCCTGAAGAAAACAAGTTACTTACGTGAAACTGTAGTTCTCCAGTATTGGAAGCTTTCATAGATTCACATGCCTGATTTCCCTTTTGCAACCCATAGCCTTTGTTATGTAAAAAGGTCCAAACTTTTCTCTGAACCAAGCAGCTGTCCTCACCCTCTAGAACACTCCTGAGAGAACCTCTTGCCCCTGAGATTTTCGCGCACTTGTGCATACCAAACACTTGTCGTGCTGAATCCAAGGTGAGCCTCTCAGGGGAGGAGGGTGGGTGCATGTGAATCTATCAAAGCTTTCATAGATTCACATGCCTGAATTAGAATAGTGAGCAGTAACATCACAAAGCACATTTGTTCCTTACATTTCATCATTTTGCAACACAGCCTGTACATTACAAAGCTTAGTACAATATCATAAATGTGACTTTGTAAACAAGAGAAAAGGATGGAGGGATGCAAAGAAAAAGGCTCACCGTTACTGGATGATATTTCTCAGCACCGCTTCTCCCACCGCCACTTCCGTCTATGCGGCTGCTTCCAAACAGTAGTGCTTGGTAAATGAGTGCGTAGATGCCCAGGTCGCTGCTCTGCAAATATCCTGTATAGGCACTTCTGCAAATAACGCCGTGGACGTGGACACTGCTCTCGTCGAATGGACACAAACTCGTGTGTTCAGAGGGTTCCCAGCAGCTTGATGACAGTAAACAATTGCACTGGAAATCCATCTGGCAATTCCGCGTTTTGATAAAGAAAGCCCTTCCTGGGCGCACTGAAGGCTACAAAGAGCTGTGAAGATTTTCGAAAACCTTTGGTTTCTTTAAGATAGAACTTGAGACATCGTATAACGTCTAATGAATGTGACTCTTTCCGCCGCGGTTGTTGGTTGAGGAAAGAAACGCTTCAACCCCAATGGTTCATTCAAATGGAAATCAGTAAGCACTTTAGGAATAAATCTAGGATTAGTCCTTAGAATTATTCCGTCCTCTTCGAACTGTAAAAAAGGGTCTCGAATTGTGAGAGCTTGTAGTTCTCCTACCCTTCTAGCTGAAGTTAGGGCGAGGAGAAGCGCCACTTTCCAAGATAGGAATTTAACGTCTGCTCTGTGTATGGGTTCGAAAGGTTGTTTCATCAATTGAAACAATACTATGTTGAGATTCCAGAGCGGTGGTGGAGGTTTTATTGGAGAAAAAACCCTAATTAATTCCTTCATAAATTGATTGATGATCCGAGCTGACCATAAGGAAGGGCCTGATGCAGATCTCCTGTATCGGGATATTGCCGCTAAATGCACCTTTAAAGAAGCGTGAGCTAATCCAGTCTTGGCTAGTAGCAAGATGTATGGTATGATTTCATGAGGTGCCGCCACCAGAGGATCGGGACCATTCCGTTGACACTAGAGACAAAGCCTCTTCCACTTCATTCTGTAGGTTTTGTTTGTGCTCTCTGCCCTAGCCTTCGATAGGATGTTTCTGCACTCCTGCCAAATATTCAGATGTTGGAACTCACAGTGCTCAGGAGAAAGGCTGCTAAGTGCAAATAGTTCGGTTCCGGATGGAGCACTTCTGACTTAGGACATTGTCAGAAGTGATGGTATCGGCTGGAGGCGAATGGGCTGTGCTTCCGACAGCAGCAGAAGCTCCACGAACCAGTGTTGTCTGGGCCACCATGAGGCTATTAAGATCAGCCTGCACGGTTCCTTCTTTATCTTCCTCAGGACCCTTGGCAGGAGGGGAATCAGGGGAAAAGCGTAGGCATAGACGTTGGACCATGCCATCGAAAACGCATTCCCCCAGGATCCCCACTGGGTAAGCCAGCTTGCGAAGAAACGGCATTTCTTGTTCTCCCTTGTGGCGAAGAGGTCCACCGTTAGTTTACCCCATGTCCGAAAAATGCCGTCCAGGACATCCCGGTGCAACTCCCACTCGTGGCAGGAAGTTTTGAGTCTGCTGAGAGAATCTGCTTGGTGTTCTGATTCCTTGTAGGTTGTGAGAAGTTGGCCTGGTATATGATGATCACAAATTCTAGTGAGCACCTTGCGTCAGTCCAAACGACCCTTATGGTGATTGGTTGTAAGTCAACCTTATAGACCAGCTATCCTAGGGGTAGCATGGACAAAAGCAGTCTTAGGCTAAACTCAAGAGGGCATGTGAAGCCAGCTATTTTACCATATGCAATCCTTTTAATATCAAATGAAAGGACACCACACAAGTTATATATTATAAAATATATGTATTTATTACTAGAATAATCCCCTATACTCTTTATGAGCACAGGAGCACAAGCTTTAAACAAAGAACTTCATATAACATACACTAAGCTGCACAATTATGGATAGGCCGGGTGGCCACTCAAACCATATATTAAAAAAGTGGTATAAGTACCACGTCATGAACAATGAAGAGGCCTAGGGCCTTGGGAATCGCTGGGCCTAAACTGGACTAACGAAGGTTAGGACATAGGAGGCCCACAGGATGCGGGTGCAGTGTCTATAGACAACCGCGTTTACCATACAAGTCAATTGTGCGTAAAATTTAGAAAGTTATAGGTTTGAGAGTCTTCCGACTGGACTAGAACTTAGCCACTTAAAACTAGGACACTAGAGGTGTAAACCACTACAGGAGCACTGGAGTACTCTTGTTACCTAATCCACAGGAAGCGGGTGCATAGGTGCCAAAGTGCGTTGGGTTTCGTCGTGGAGTTCTATGGAGCCTGGAGGAAAAGATGCTGCAGGCGACCAGGAGAGAAGAGTCCGGTTGGATCCAAGGGTCGATCCAAGATGTAGAGTACCTGAAAGCAGAGGGGACAGAGTGTAGGTCACTAGCCAGTGACCAGTATGGAACCAGGAAGGAACCAGGCGATGTTGGGTTGCGATCAGGTGATGTTGAGTAGTTTGTCTCCGCTGCCACGTGGACCAGGAAGTATCGATGACGACCAGGGGTTGAACACGGGCTGTCCCACGAAGGCTCTCGCTGTCGACGGTGTAGGTTCTCGAATTGGCGTCAACAGGCCTTGGCAAATGCATCCCACGCAGGAATCGAAGATGGCTTCTGGATTTGACCGGCAAGGTCAGATCGGTGGCTCCTTTTCAGGGGAGCTAGGGCCAGTCTGGCGCAACCAGACCAGCAGTGTAAATTCGAAGGATCGACGTCACAGAGGCCGCTAGCCAACGGGCAAGTGACTGGACAACGTGTCGAGCAGGAAAAGTGCAAAAGGGCCCCACGCAGCACTCGGTGAGTGTGCAGAGGCGATCTTCGGTGCACAGGCTGCTCGGGGCTGGGGCTTCTCAATCCCCAATGCACAGCTTCGAGGGTGCCTCAGGAGCTGCACAGGAAGCACTTCGCTGGCTTTCCAAGATGGCCGGTCTCACGTCTCACGCCGCCTCCACGGGTCTCAGCTTTGCTGGGACTGTGGATCGGGCTGTTGGAAGTCTGGGAGTCCAGGTCTTGTCGGTCTCTGTCGTTCGAGCTCCGGCGGGAGCAACGGCAAAGAAAACCTTTGTGCGCTGATGGTGCCTGCTTGCACAGGGTGGCCACTCCTTGACCACAAGTGTGCCCCAGGCAGTGTCTAGTTTCATTCAGCCCTCCCTGCCCCAATTCACTATCTCCTGTCTGGGGTGGTGTAACACCTCCCTGTGACTGGAAACCCTTTGTGCAGGCCTCCCCTGCCGGAGTTTCGGTCAGCAGCAGGAGGCCAGACTTGTGTCTGTGGCAGCAGCATCCATTTTGTGATGCTGAGGCTCTGGTTACATTTAACTGAGTTTAAGGAAAGTAACAGGTCTTCTCCCTCTAGAAGGGTGGAATGCTACCCCCGTCGCCAGGACTGGCGAGGGGGTAGTATTCCAAAGCGTATGACACCTTACACGACATGTTTTGATAAAGTCAAACCAAAGTTAGCAGTAAACCGCGAGGTTCATAATGCACTTAAGAGTATATGGTATGGCAATATCCCAGAACAGCTATAAGGACATGGTTCCGAAAGCTGCAGACAGGCTCAGCTCATGCTAGAGTACCATCTCACATAAAACCAAGCACTCTGCCTCCAGGATTGTTAAGGCCTGCCATAGGAGTGACTTATAGGTGTATATGTGTCCAGATATAGGTTTAGACATAGGTATGCTATATCTAAGCAAGGGGTGATTACACCACCTTGCCACAGCTGAGTGATTAGCCAGTTGTGTCATTTTGGATGGCCAGCCAGGGGTGGCAAAAGATATGATGCAGCCCCTGGTAGGCCTTGGATGCACCTATGCCCTGGGAACCTATAGTACACTGTATAGGGGCTCATAAGGTGACCCAATACCCAATTGGAGATGTTCATAAGGTACATGGAGTCCATTTTACAGAGAGAGCAGATAGCCTGGGGTCCTGATTAGCAGGATCCCAGGCCAACAAAGTCGAAAACCAGCTAAACACAAGGCAAAAAATCTGGGGTAACCATAGTCAGGTATCCACCTTCCTACATAAACCCCCCCCCCCCCAAACAAAAGGAGATAAGGCTATCCTTGACCAGATAGGCCTATATTGCCTAAGTGGCCATATAAGGAAGTACCTGCACTAGCATGGTTACCCCCTGTCTCATGGTCCACTAAGCAATCCCTCACCCTAAGGGTATCAGAGGGTCTCCACCATAGGGAATCTCTACCTGTGGTGTGTTTTGGCAAAGTAAAAGGCTGGTGTGGGAATGGAGTATTGAAGTGAGGCTCCACTAATGTTGGGCTCAGCTTCCTCCAATCACTATCCCCCATGGATGCCTTTCTTTCCATAACTGAGTTGCACTGTGCTCTCAGGGTCAACCTCTGGCTGCCTACAGCTGGAGGCTGGGTCCCTTTTGTTGGCTTACTGAAGGGACAGGTCAGGTTTGGGGCCTTTGGGTCCCAGGTCTGGCTGTGCCCAACAGAGTCCATCTGGGAGAGGCTCCTAAGTGTAAGGGAGATCCCTCAGGAGTTTTTGACTTTTTCACCTTGCTAGGGCTGCTAGCTTTGGTGCCCCTAATCTGCTGATGGGGTGGTTTTTGTGGACAGGGGGCCCTTTGGGGTCCACCACTGGCCTCCCTGACCTCTGCAGCCCTGGGCTGGCGGAGGCAGTGTAGAGAGAGGCAGGTTACCTCCTCCAGACTGGATCCCACCTTGGAAGGGTCCACTGACATCAGGGGCTCTGTCAGGCTAGGCCTAACTACCTCTGGGGCAGTTCCTTCACCAGGGGTAAGATCAGTTCCCTGAGGAGGCTGATCCTTTCCTAAAGTCTGGTGGGAGGGAGGTTTCTCTTCTTCCTCAATGCTCTCTGTTTGTGTGGAGTGATCCATAGTTTCAGGCTTCACAACATATGAATCTGTTTGAGTTGGGCTGTGGCCATCACAGCCCCACCAACCTTTTCAGGAAGGGACTCAGTTTGGGTATGGGCTGTTACCATCACAGCCCTGCCAACCTGTTCAGGGAAGGAATCTGCTTGAGACTGGGCTGAGACTGGCACAGCCCTACCAACCTGTTAAGGAGGGACATCTTGGGTTGGGGCTGTGGCCATCACAGCCCCACTAACCTTTCCATGGAGATTTACCATTTTAGAATGGGTTTCTTGTTCCACCTCAGCCCAGGCTGAGATTTCCAGATCATTCCCCAGTAGACAATCCACAGGCAAGTTTGTAGACACTGCCACTCTCTTGGGGCCAGTGACACCTCCCCAGCTGAGATTAACTACTGCCATGGGATGATCTCTCTGTACTCTATCAATGTTGGTCACCTGGTATGTGGCTCCAGGTAAAAGTTGCCTTGAGGGGACTAGGCTCTCAGTCACCATAGTGATGCTAGCCCCTGTGTCTCTATAGGCCTCAACTTTCAGACCATTGATGAGGGGCTCCTGTCTGTACTTGCTCAAAGTGTTGGGACAAGTAGTGAAGTTGGCAAACCCCATGCCATTTTCACAGACAAGAGTAGCTGTGGTAGGGGACCTGGTTAGGCCAGAGTCCACCTGAGTTCCCCAAGTAAACCCAGCCAAATTCTTGGGGGCACTCCAACCACCTGGGGGATTACTACTAGTAGTAACAGGAGGTGTTGGAGTATTACTTGGAGGAATTTTCTCCTTATTGCTGGCCTTAGGGCAACTGCTGTCAGTCTTCCAGGGGCCAGGCTTTTTACAAGCATGGCAATAAGGTTTCTTAACTATAGAGGAAGTGTTTTGGGACCCACCCCCATCTTGGGAATTTTGGGGCCCTGGGGAAGTCTTTTCTTTAGATTTATCCCCACCTTTCTCTTGAGTCTTGGAATTATCTTTCTTTTGGTCACCACCCTGATTCTTAGGTCTAATCCTGGTTCTGACCCATTTGTCTGCCCTCTTGCCCAATTCTTGTGGAGAGGTCAGATCTGAGTCTACCAGGTGCTGGTGTAAAAGCTGGTTTTGACAATTACTAAGGATCTGCTCCCTCATAATCAAATTATACAATCCTGTATAGTCATGCACTTTGCTGCCAAGCAACCAACCTTCCAGAGCCTTAGTAGAACAATCTACAAAATCAGTCCAGTCCTGAGTCTGTGTCTTCTGGGTATCTCTGAACATTAACCTGTACTGTTCAGTGGTTAAGCCAAACCCATCAATTAGAGCACTCTTCAGGACAGTGTAGCTTTTAGCATCCTCATGTCTAACAGTGAGGAGCTTGTCTCTTCCTTTTTCTGAAAAGGAAAGCCAGAAGATTGCTGCCCACTGACTCTGGGGAACCTGCTGTACCATGCAGGCCCTCTCCAAAGCAGTCATCCATTTGTGGATGTCATCCCCAACTTTGTAGGGGGGTACAATCTTACTTACGTTTCTATGATCATAGGACTTGTCATTATCCTTAGGGATACTGCTGCCACCAGCCCTCTTGAGACGCACAAGGCACTCAAGTCTCTGAAGCTGAGTTTTTCATAGCTGGATGGTGCCTTGGGAGGGTCACCCACAGGTAGAGAACTGAGTGGTTCACCTGTTCCAGCCATGACTAGTGAGGTGAAGGTGTGTGCACCTACCTACACTATGTGTTTACCTACTTGAACCTCTCTAGAGGTTGTAGTCAGGGTGTGCTAAGCCCTTTGTTCTACAACCACTAAGTTCAGAAGAACTTAAGTATTTAAAGCTTTGTTTATATGCACCTAAGGTACTTGATGTGATCTTTCAAATGATATTGTCAAAGATTACAATTGGTAAAACAAACAGCAAGCTCAAATCCCAACCGCTGCACACCAATGTGAGAAGTTGGCCTGGTATATTATGATCACTAATTCTAGTGAGCACCTTGCACCAGTCCAAATGACCTTATGGTGATTGGATGTAAGTCAACCTTATAGACCAGCTATCCTAGTGGTAGCATGGACAAAAGCAGTCTTAGGCTAAACTCAAGAGGGCATGTGAAGCCAGCTGTTTTACCATATGCAATCCATTTAATATCAAATAAAAGGACACCACACAAGTTATATATCATAAAATATATGTATTTATTACTATAATAATCCCCTATACTATTTATGAGCACAGAAGCACAAGCGTTAAACAAAGAAATTCATACAGCATACAAAAGTTGCACAAATATGTATAGGCCCTGGTGGCCACTCAAACCATATACTAAAATAGTGGTATAAGAACCACGTCATGAACAATGGTACGGGTGCAGTGTCTATAGGCAACCGCGTTTACCATACAAGTCAATGGTGCGTAAAAATGAGAAAGTTACTGTTTTAGGAGACTTCCGACTGGACTAGAACTTAGCCAGTTAAAACTAGGACACTAGAGGTGTAAACCACTACAGGAGCACTGGAGTACTATCGTTACCTCACCCACAGGAAGCGGGTGCATAGGTGTCAAAGTGCGTCGGATTTTGTCGTGGAGTTCTATGGAGCCTGGAGGAAAAGATGCTGCAGGCGACCAGGAGAGAAGAGTCCGGTTGGATCCAAGGGTGGATCGAACATGTAGAGTACCTGAAAGCAGAGGGGACAGACTCTAGGTCACTAGCCAGTGACCAGTATGGAACCAGGAAGGAACCAGGCGATGTCGGGTTGCGATCAGGTGATGTCGAGTAGTTTGTCTCCGCTGCCACGTGGACCAGGAAGTATCGATGATGACCAGGAGTTGAACACGGGCTGTCCCACGAAGGCTCTCGCTGTCAGCGGTGTCGGTTCTCGAATCGGAGTCAACAGGCCTTGGCAAATGCAGCCCACGCAGGAATCGAAGATGGCTTCTGGATCGGACCAGCAAGGTCAGATCGGTGGCTCCTTTTCAGGGGAGCGAGGACCAGTCTGGAGCAACCAGATCAGCAATGTAAATTCGGAAGATCGTCGTCACAGAGGCCACTAGCCAACGGGCAAGCGACCGGACAACGCGTTGAGCAGGAAAAGTGCAAAAGGGCCCCACGCAGCACTCGGTGAGTGTGGAGAGGTGATCTTTGGTGCACAGGCTGCTCGGGCTGGGGCTTCTCAATCCCCAATGCACAGCTTGGAGGGTGCCTCGGGAGCTGCACAGGAAATACTTCGCTGGCTTTCCAAGATGGCCGGTCCCACGTCTCACGTCGCCTCCACGGGTCTCAGCTTTGCTAGGACTGTGGATCGGGCTGTTGGAAGTCTGGGAGTCCAGGTCTTGTCGGTCTCTGTCGTTCGAGCTCCGGCGGGAGCAACGGCAAAGAAAACCTTTGAGCGCTGATGGTGCCTGCTAGATCAAACCCAGATCTTTTGACTGGGTGTGAGTGTTTGATTGGTTCAGATGCTCCGTCCATCACCACCCCCTTTTGTACTGCTTGCACAGGGTGGCCACTCCTTGACCACAAGGGAGATTCTTCAGTCTTCTACGTCGAGTAGGATGTCGAAGGGTCCAGAGTTTCGTATCAAAGTTTGAGTCAGGATGATCTGATGTGCTATGGCACAGCTCCTACCTTTATTCCAAATCAATGGGCTGGATCACTTGCAAGGTCCCTCCTATGGGTGGGACCCAGGAAGGGGGTGGTTACACCCCTTTCCCTTTGTCCAGTTTTGTGCCAGAGCTGGGGCTGGAGTGCCCCAGCACCGGTTTGAACAGGACTTTGCATGGGACACCTTGTGTGCACCAGGCATTGTCTAGTTTCATTCAGCCCTCCCTGCCCCAATCCACTATCTCCTGTCTGGGGAGGTGTAACACCTCCCTGTGACAGGAAACCTTTTGTCCAGGCCTCCCCTGCCGGAGTTTCGGTCAGCAGCAGGAGGTCAGACTTGTGTCTGTGGCAGCAGCATCCATTGTGTGATGCTGAGGCTCTGGTTAGATTTAACCTCGTTTAAGGAGAATAACATGTCATCTCCCTCTAGAAGGGTGGAATGCTACCCCCGTCGCCAGGAATGGCGAAGGGGTAGTATTCCAAAGCGTATGACACCTTACACGACATGTTTTGATAAAGCCAAACCATAGTTAGCATGTAACCACGAGGATTATAATGCACTTAAGAGTATATGGTATGGCAATATCCCAGAACAGCTATAAGGACATGGTTCTGAAAGCTGCAGACAGGCTCAGTTCATGCTAGAGCACCATCTCACATAAAACCAAGCACTCTGCCTCCAGGATTGTTAATTGCAAAAAACACAGTTGATGGACAGAATGCAGAACAATGTCTTACATTCACCCCAGTACAAAGATCTGGTCCTAAATCCATCGTTTTTTTGCACTCCACACCACCCTAGGTCAGACAATGGCTATATGCAAATCAGCCTTGACCCTGTGCCTCATGGGAACAGTCCAGCCCGAACTACCAAGCCATGTCTTTCCTAGACCGGAATCAAGCATCCAAGGACTGGTTTCTGGCTATCAGCCTTCTTCAGCCTGGATAGCTTGACTCCAGTGATGTGGAGAGCCTGGGACTCACGTCTGAGCATACCCAGCCCACTCTGGGTGAAAATTGCAAAAAACACAGTTGATGGACAGAATGCAGAACAATGTCTTAAATTCACCCCAGTACAAAGATCTGGGTCTAAATCCATTGTTTTTTTGCTTGTTTCCGGTCCAGGGAAGACATGGTTGTCAGTTCGGGCTGGACTGTTCCCATGAGGCACAGGGTCAGACTGATTTGCATATAGCCATGTCTGAACTGGGGTGGCAGAGTGGGCTAAAGAACGGTGATGGATTAAACCCAGATCTTTTGACTGGGTGTGAGTGTTTGATTGATTCAGATGCTCCGTCCATCACCACCCCCTTTTGTACCGTTTTTGGCCTCCATAAGTGTGGCAGGGTATGCTCAGACGTGAGTCCCTTGCTCACTTTGCCACTGGATTCAAGCAAGCCGGGCTGAAGACGTCTGGAATGCCAGAAACCGGTCCTCGGAAGCTGGTTTCCGGTCCAGGGAAGACATGGCTTTGCAGTTCGGGCTGGACTGTTCCCATGAGGCACAGGGTCAGACTGATTTGCATATAGCCATGTCTGAACTTGGGTGGCAGAGTGGGCTAAAGAACGGTGATGGATTAAACCCAGATCTTTTGACTGGGTTTGAGTGTTTGATTGATTCAGATGCTCCGTCCATCACCACCCCCTTTTGTACCGCTTTTGGCCGCCATTAGTGTGGCAGGGTATGCTCAGACGTGAGTCCCTTGCTCACTTTGCCACTGGATTCAAGCAAGCCGGGCTGAAGACGGCTGGAATGCCAGAAACCGGTCCTCGGAAGCTTGTTTCCGGTCCAGGGAAGACATGGCTTAGCAGTTCGGGCCGGACTGTTCCAATGAGGCACTGGGTCAGACTGATTTGCACATAGCCATGTCTGAACTGGGGTGGCAGAGTGGGCTAAAGAACGGTGATGGATTAAACCCAGATCTTTTGACTGGGTGTGAGTGTTTGATTGATTCAGATGCTCCGTCCATCACCACCTCCTTTTGCCCAGGATTGTTAAGGCCTGCCATAGGAGTGACTTATAGGTGTATATGTGTCCAGATATAGGTTTAGACATAGGTATACTATATCTAAGCAAGGGGTGATTACACCACCTTGCCCCAGCTGAGTGATCAGCCAGTTGTGTCATTTTGGATGGCCAGCCAGGGGTGGTAAAAGATATGCTGCAGCCCCTGGTAGGCCTTGGATGCACCTATGCTCTGGGTACCTATAGCACACTGTACAGGGGCTCATAAGGTGACCCAATACCCAATTGGTGATGTACCTAAAGTACATGGTTGTGAATTTAGAGAGAGAACAGCAGGGCTGTGGGTCTGATTAGCAGGCCCACAGCCACATTAAGTAAAAAACCAGTGAAGCAAAAAGCAAGGTCACCATAGGAAAGCAGACCCTACTCTCCTACACCATTCCCATATGTTCTGCGCTTCCTCCTACAAAAGTGATCTGTTTCCTTGGTTGAAGGAATGATTTTTTCTCGTGTAGAGTCAATCCCAGCTTGGTGAACAAGTCTATGCACGCCTTGTTGGCGCTCTGGCTAGTGCTTCTATTAGTGCCTTGACTAACCAGTCGTCTAGGTAAGGAAATACCTGATGTTTTTGTTTCCTTAAAACAGCCGCCACTGGAGCCAGGCATTTTGTGAACACTCTTGGGGCCGATTTGAGGCCAAAAGGCAGTACTCTGAATTGGTAATGTTCCTCAGCCACCATGAAACGAAGGTACTGTCTGTGTGCCGGATGGATTGGGACGTGAAAGTACGCGTCTTATAAGTCTACGGTGGTCATATGATCCCCCGGGTTTAAAAGTAGAAGGATGTTCTGTAGAGAAATCATCCGGAATGACTGTTTTTTGAGAAAGGTATTTAGGGATCTGAGATCCAGATTAGGACGCCATTGTAGGGTGCTTTTCCTGACCAGAAAAAAATCGGGAGTAAAATCCGTCTCCGTTTTGAGAATCGGTACCGGTTCTATTGCTCCCTTCCGGAGCATTGTCCGAATCTCCTTCCGGATTTGATGCAAATGATTGACCTTGTGATGCATCTGTGGCGTACGAGGGGGTGTCTGAAAAAATTCTAGAGTGTGGCCGAATCGAATATTGTTGAGGACCCATCGGTCCGGGGTTATTTGCCAATTGTGAAGAAACCGGGCAATCTTTCCACCCAGGGGAACATACGATCTCAGTGTATCCGGTGTGATCAGCATTCGAAGGTTGTCATTGTCGTCGGGCGTTGTCTTTACCCTGATGACCTCCTTTACCTCTTGGAGCAGATTTGGTATAACCCCCTGATTGTCGCTGTGTGTACTGCTGACGGTAGGGCTGAGAAGTGGAGGTATAAGAAGAATATCTCCTCTGCTGATATCCTCCTCTGTATGATGTTTGGCCTCTACCCTTAGAGCCACGAAAAGGAACCTTTCTGTATTGCAGAGTTCCCGAAGCTTTCGCAGTATCAGTGTCTTTCTTGATACTCTGCAGCGCGTCATCCAAGTGCTTGCCGAATAAGTCTTCGCCGTTGAACGGAAGATCCAAGATTTTATTCTGGACCTCCGGTCTAAATGCCGCAGCCCTTAACCACCCTTGTCTGTGCAGCACAGCCGCTCCTCCTAGAGACCTGAAAGCTGTAGTCGCTATATACATAGCGCAGTCTATGACTTCAGCCGAAGTCCTCTCCCCCTCCTGAAGAATCTTTCTGGCCTCTTGTTTCGCCGCATCCAGCATGTGATCAATATAAGGCGACAGGTGGCACCACAATTGCCTGTCGTACCTTCCCAGGATGGCTAGAGCATGTGCGGCCTTTACCAATAGAGCTGACATCGAGGAGAATCTCTTCCCTGCTTGTCCGGCCTCCTTCCGGGGGTGTCGTAATCGGAGCCGACGGATTTCTTGATTTCTGTTGCGCCGCTTGTGTAATCACCGAGTCTGGTTTGGGGTGACCCAAAAGGCAGGCTGGGGCATTTGCTGGCGCTTTATACTTTTTATCTAATCTCGCGAGTACTGGAGTCACTCTAGCTGGTGTTTCATCACCTTTATGCCTTCTCCCCAAATATGACTCACAATCGGCAAAGATCTAACCGATTTGCGATAGGTTTCTTTAAAATCATAAGAAGCATTCAGCCTTATCCTCTTGCATGGAAAGTGCGAATCTTTTAGTGGCCCTTTCCATCAGGTTATGAAACCCCCAATGTCCTCTGGTGGGGAATCCACGGGTTTCGGTGAAGGGGACAAAGGTGAAGGAATGAGATAATCGTCCCACTCCTTGCTAGGATCCGTAATCTCCCCATCCTCATGTTCCTCATCAGTAGTGTCGGGATCCCGCTGAGGTCTTGATGGCGGAGACTTAGGCAGGGGCTCTGACAAGATCTCTCGCCTACGCACTAGCGTACCCGGTACAGAGCGTGGTCGAGGTGTAACGTCAGGGATTTCCTTAGACGTTTGAGGTGTAGGTTATCTTTTATTATAATCTTCCAGCATGGATTGAAGATTTTTTAGTAAAGAAGAGGGCACACTAGTCATCTCTTCTCGTTGTTCCTGGTGGTGATGTTGTTGGGGATGACTTTGAAAATCCTCATACTCATCTTGTGAGTCTTCCTCTTGGTACTTCACCCTTAGTTGAGATGGGCTACTTGCATATCCAAAAGGACCACCATCATCCTCTTCCTCCGAATCTTCCTCCTCCAGAAGGTGAGAAGGAACCAATGGTGATACCTTATTTGATTATGTAATTTCTGGGGTTATTGTTCTTTTCCAGGCCAAAAGTTGCTTCTCCTGAGTTTTTTCCCTCGTTAACGAGATCGTCGCCGAGCCCGTCATCGAGATCGTCGCCGTAGACGAAATCACAACCGTCAACGCTATCGTCGACGTTGTTGTCACCGTCGTCGATGGTCCCATGGTCGATGTCGTCGTCGACGATCCCGTCGACAACGCGAGCGTAGTCATGGTCGTTACTGCCTTCGTCGACGAAGGACTCGTCGTCGATATCGTCGTCGATGGTGATACAGCTTTTACCTCAGTTTTCGTCGACTATGGTGTTTTCGTCGCGATGATGTTCTCCTCGTCGACGACTCAGATTTTTTCGCCTCAGAAGGTGTAGAAAAAGATTTCTTGATGGTAATTGTTACCTTTGGAGCAGATTTCGACGGCTCTGATGTAGTTTTCCTAGCCTGTTTCTCCTCTTCTTCTCCTTAGACTTTCTTGAAGGAGATTTTGAAGGACTGCGACCCGAAGACCCTGGTGTGGTCTTTTTAGGGTGTTTTTCAGGCCTCTCACGTGAGGTATGAGCCTGTGGAGATCTGCTCCTCTTTTGAGATCTCCTGGATGATCCTGACTCCTCCTCGCTGTCACTTGAGAGGATCTCCTTCCTGGCCTTAACCTTCTGGAGCCAGAGCAGGAGCCTTCCTTCACGATCCCTCAAGGTCTTATTGGAGAAAGTGAGACAAATCTTACAATCCTTCGCCTGATGATCTGGGTAAAGGCAATATACACAGACTTCATGAGGATAATCTGTATAAAGCCTTTTCTTAGAGCAGGTGGCACAAGCTCTAAATAAACTTTTCTTCTCCTTGTCAGCCATGGTAGAAGAAAAAGAGAAGCTTCCAATAACTCAATCTAGAAAAACGGGAAACCAAAATTCCAGTCAAAGTAAGTAGAAAATGAAAAGCAGAGCTCAAAGGAGACTCCCTAGCACAACGTGCAGTAGAAAATCTGAGGGGCAAGAGGTTCTCTCAGGAGTGTTCTAGAGGGTGAGGACAGCTGATTGGTTCAGGGAAAAGTTTGGGCCTTTTTACATAAAGGCTATGGGTTGAAAAAGGGAAATGGGCCTAGGCCTCTTTTCAGTTTGCTATACTGCTATGCATTGCTTTTTTATGTACAGTAGACTCCCGTCTCGACGACGGGGAATAATTCAGGCATGTGAATCTATGAAAGTTCCAATACTGGAGTAACACGCGATATCCTCCATACTAGAAAGTTGAGTGAACACGACTCCAACAAAGATGCTTCTTGTTTTCTATGTCCAGCAAAAGACCCTTGCAAGACATTACCAAACATGTTTCGTCCATTTACATCAATGTTGGAAACCATGCCTGGGTTTTTCAAAAGGGTATAACTAGTTCCAGCTGACATTTGTCTCCTCACTTGAAGTAACACCCTCTGAATCACCAAGGAGGGAAAACATTACGAAATATATATGAATATGGAGTAGTTTCTCACATACCTGACGGATCTCTCTGCTGCTGTTGAACGAAGGACGACTTCCGTGCAAATCGTCCTCAGCTGTGTCCGACTCCTCGGAGGTCGCGCCGCTGGTGGGAGCTCTTCCGTGGTCGACGGTGTGCCTACCAGCTCCCAGCGAGCGCTTGACCCCATTTACATTGGCTGCCTGCACCGGGGGACTGCGAGGACCAGAAGCCTTTGCTTCTTCCACCTGGTGCCTCTTCCCCCGGCGGTAACGCCCTCCACCTGCTGCTGCCTATTTACTTTTCGTGACACCCGCTTCGCGGGTGCCACTCACATACCTGACGGATCCCTCTGCTGCTGTTGAACGAAGGACGACTTCCGTGCAAATCGTCCTCAGCTGTGTCCAGACTCCTCGGAGGTCGCGCCGCTGGTGGGAGCTCTTCCGTGGTCGACGGTGTGCCTACCAGCTCCCAGCGAGCGCTTGACCCCATTTACATTGGCTGCCTGCACCGGGGGACTGCGAGGACCAGAAGCCTTTGCTTCTTCCACCTGGTGCCTCTTCCCCCGGCGGTAACGCCCCTTAAACCTCCCCTCAAAATCAACCGCATCACACGCAACGCGGGACGCGCGCGAGGAGAAGCGCGAGGCGAAGCCCGGGCCAAGGGCGGGCCCGTTTCAGCCCGTTATAGACTGTGCAGGACTGGACTGGGCCACGGTATTTGTGTTTTTTCCTATCTATTCTTAGACTTGTTCTGAAAAAACTGCGGGGACTTACACCCATATCCTAGTCAACAGAGAGACCAGTCTGTTTTTGCCCCATCATCTTTGTGTAGTCTGAGACGCATAGTGTCCGATCATGAGTAGAGCCACTAGAAGTAAAAAGACAGATAAAACTACTGACATAACTGGACCCATTGACTTATTTTTAAACAAGGCCAATGCAGTTATCGATAATACCATCCAATTGATAGATCGACGGGTGTCACATGAACTGGAGATTGCTAGAAAAAGATCGTCAATGGGCCCCTTGGCTCTAGCACAAACTCCAATTCACAAGGGTCCGATCACTCCCTTGTTAAATCAAGCAAGTGCACTAGTTCACACAGTTCCAAATACTGTGGACCTGTCAGCAACACAATTGTCATTAGGATCTGATTCTGTGGAGGACTTGGAAAAAACACCGGACTTACAACTCCTACACAATCAAGACATGGCATTAGAACCTAACTCCACGGGGGAAAGGGAGGGTGCCATATCCAAGAGGTTAAGCAAGGGGTTGATTATACAGGAGAGCACATCGGCTCCTCCTAACTGCGTGAATCCTTGCAACCTGAATAAGAATAGAAACAATATTGTAGTATTGCAAACCCCCCCATCCACCAATAGAGTGGTCTCTAACATGCCCCCACAGAACATTGCGCCACTGGGGAACCTGGATGCACTAGGTGCTGTAGGTGGTATACACAAACCATGCACCACATGTGTGACACTACATGACTTTCTTACAAATAGCATGGGGGAATTGTTAAAATACCATCTGAAACCCTTGGAAAAAAGTATAAGGATAATTGAAAAACAACTTGCTAAATTAAATACTCCTGCATTCACTCAGAAGTCACTGAGCACCCTAGATACAGGGGAGAGGAAAACCAAAGAGCCAAGTAAACCGGCTAAACCGGCTCAACCACTTACTTTACCAGCTGCGTGTCCAAAGCCCCGTGTACAAGATAAAGAAGTAAACACCCAGACTACTAAAAGCGTTAAACCAAACCCACAAAATACCCCTAAACCCCTAATTGCAGAGGGGAAGGGCCAATCCGATATCACCAGCGATAATGCGCAACCCACCCCAGCCCTTGTGGCTTTGAATACTCAGCTAGCTAATTTAAAGGAGACTTCACACAAATCACAAAAAACCCAGTCTCTTCAATCTCAGGGAAAACAGAGGACGGGCACTAGGTTCAGGCGGCCGTTCCATCTGCCACCCGAGGCTACCCCGTACACTGTCGTCCTAACAGGGGTGTCAGAACTGCCGGACGGCTCGGATGAGCCCCCGTGGTCACTAAGGAACAAAGTTCTGCAATGGTTAAGTTAAAACAGACCCATACAGCCATCGCATCATAGCAGAATAAACTCAGTTAGAAGAGTGTTTTGGATTGGGGACACGAAAAAAAGCTTACAGGGTGACTGTGTTATAGTCAATTGTGACGATCCTGCCATGGTTGACTATATTTCTTCTTGGCTAGCGCTCGAAAAAAGGGGGGGGGTTGACGTACAGCGTCTTTCCTTCTTCTATCCACCGTTAAATATTCCCAATTACGGTAATACAACTGGTTGGGATGAAGTCCAAGACTGGCCTTGGACGCAGGTGGGGTACACCAATAGAAGTAGAAACAGGAACAGCAATAATCACTGGAACAGAGGCTGGGATTCTCGCCCCTGGTACCATAGCAGAGGTAACCCAAATCCTGATTATTGGGGGGGGGTTCCTACAAGGAACAGATACGATTGCTTAGACATGGTCGATTGACCAATAAAGGTCACTACAGGGGTATCAGAAATCTTAGCCCCCCAATTTAAGATCCATGATGCCTCTCCCCAGGTAGAAAACACTAATCCTGTGATGATAGAGACTACATCAGATCATGACACGGGTGGTGGAAATTTGTCAGGCCAGCGTCTAACAGAAAAACCTAGTAAGCCATTGAAGGAGAGTGGACTTGAGTCCACAACCGAAACCACCAGCATGGACCCACATCTGAGCACAGTAGATAAGACTAAGATTCAAATTCACAATGAGATTGGAGCCCTGCCCGTGGGTAATGTCCCACTAACTAGTCAGGAAGAATCCAGTCCACCCAATGAGGGGAAATGTTCGTTAAAAATAACATCATGGAATATTGCTGGGCTGGCTAAAAAAGTGCGGGACCAGTTATTCCTAACCTTCATGGAAAGGCAGGACATAATCTGCCTACAGGAGTGCTGGGACTTAGATGAGACCCATATCGAGGGTTTTAGCACTTTTTATGTTCCCTCGATTCAAGGCAACCGAGGCAGAGGCTCAGGGGGACTGTGTATTTTCACCTCTAACCTCTGTAATATAGAACAGAGTACGCATGAGGCAAGCGGACCAAAAGCAGGCGCAGGGAGCTTATTACAAGGCCTGTTCATTAAATCAAATGGTCGCTCCTTTTTCCTGATCAACCTTTATAACAACGCGCCAAAAGTTGAGGTTAAAACCTTAATAGCGGAGTTGGACTCATTGCTAAAGAGAGGTGGGCAGGAGGCAGACTGCTTACTTATAGCAGGGGATTTTAATTGTCACTTATGCCCCTATAGTCAAACAAAAAACTGTGGCATTTTTGACTTAAAAGGGGATCCTACTACACACTTTGAACACTCCATAGGGGGCAATCTGTTAAATCAACTCATGCATGAGTGGGATTTGGCCTTCGCTAATGAACTTTGTCAGCCACCCGTAGCGTTCGAGACAACTTTTTTTGGCCATGGGGCAGGCACTGTAATTGACTTTATTTTAGTCTCTAACAGGAATCAAGGCTGGGTGGGGGGTTTTGATACGGAGGATCTAGCAATAAGCGACCATTTTCCTATCAGCACTTCCATTAGTCTAGGGAAATCGGGGACCCAAAAAATAAGTACTATGAATATACTTCATGGTCGTTCAGTGGCGCTGGCCAGAAAAAATGGCTATGCCATTAAATGGGCAAAAATTGAACCCACAAACTTTCTGAAAGACCTGGTCCAGAAAGAATCTAGACAATTTGCCACCTGTTTGGAACCAAGTAACAACCCCGAGCTAATAATACAGGCGTATGAAGGGATCAAAGCCACAATAAATGCCAAGTTAACTAAAAAATTAAAGTTAGGGGAAGACACGAGATTACATGGCTGGTTCAATCGAGCCTGTACAAAAGCACACAAAGCCCTATTACAGGCCTTAAAGATCGTCCCTAGGGATAGCGGCCGAGTTAAGGAGGCTAGACAAACTTATAAGCAGACCCTTCTAACCAGAAAGAAAGAACTCAAAAACGCAGCTTGGGAAGCCCTGATAAAGGCAAGCGCTCTAAGGGACAATACATCGTTCTGGAAAGAAATTAATGCCCCCTTCTTTCTGGATAGGAAGGTAGACTCCCTGGAAATAGGCATATCAGAAGATGTTTGGGTTAATTATTTTACCTCCCTCTATAAGAAAGAATCACTTGCTTCGATCCCACAAGTTGAGATGGATGCGGGGCAAAGGGTTCTTCTACCGTTTCAGGGAAATTTCCCACTAAAAGTAATGTTTACCCCTGTAGACGTGGAACAAGCGATTTGCCAGAGTGCGAGTTTAAAGGCCCCTGGACCTGATGGAGTCCCCATTGATTTGTTTAAAGGGAACGTAGATCTTTGGGCCCCCTTACTAGCAAATGTATTGAATGCTTATACCAAACTAGGTTTTCCCAATACATGGAATGAAGCAATAGTCATCCCAATATTTAAAAAAGGGGACAGGCAAGACCCAAAATGTTATCGCCCCATCTCCTTGTTAGATAACCTAATGAAAGTAGCAGGCAGGGTGTTGCTAACCAAATTACAAACCTGGTCCAAGAGTAATGGGATACTCTCAAAATTTCAATATGGTTTTAAGTCGGGTTTGGGAACCATAGAGCAGGGTCTAAACCTGTCCCTCATAATGAATAAATATATTGAAACAAAAAAAGGGAATCTGTTCCTAACATTCGTTGATTTAACTTCGGCGTTTGATTGTTTGGATCATGGAATGCTGTGGAAAACCTTGACCACAATGGGGATAGATAAAAATATTTTAAGTTTTATCCAGGAGTTGTATAGAGATGCAGGCGCCACGGTGAGATTTGGCAAAAATGGCGAGCAAACTAGAAAATTTCCCATAGCAAAGGGTGTTCGCCAAGGCTGCATACTTGCGCCATTTCTATTCAACCTGTATATCAACGAGGTAGCAGCTTTCTTGAATGATCTGGAGGTGGACTACCCCAAGATAAATGGTCTCGCAGTCCCACTATTGTTATACGCCGATGATGCGGTGATCATGGCCCGCACACAGCGGGGACTCCAAAAGGCACTAATGGGCTTTGCAACCTTCATGAGCTCTAGAGGCCTAAAAATAAACGTGGGGAAAACTTTAACGATGTCATGTACCACCAGTAAAAAAGTTCCTGATTGCAAAACCTTTGTTAATGATTCAAAGATAGCAATGTCTAAAACTTTTTCTTATCTGGGTATTATTTTTAACAATAGGGGGACATGGTCCACAGCGATTACCTCCCGGAACTTGGCCTTTGCCCGCTCAATAGGGGCGGTCAAGCAATTTGCTAAAAAACTCGGCGGGAAACCGGTAGACACACTACTTAAGATTTATGCAGCAAAATGTGTGTCTACAGCTGTCTATGGGGCAGGGATCTGGGGACTTGCAGATAGCTCTCAAATTCAAAGGGCGGAAAATGCTTTCCTGAGGTATCTTTTAGGAGTCCCGCGTTCCACATCTACTACCATATGCCACAAGGAACTTGACAGATCCCATATTAGTGATCTGATAAAGATAGCGCCAGTCATGCTGTGGTACAAGATTTGGACATGCGAGGACACGACATTCAATAGGGAAGTAATTTATGATTGCCTGCAGCAAGCTAAAGGCGCTAAGCAACCATGGCTGGCCTATGTTAAAAAATTCTTGAATTCCATCGGCCAACCAGAATTCTTTTCAAACCCAACCTCATGTGCCCAAATGTCAAAAAAAGTATTAAAAGAGACTTGCCTTGGTCTTTTGGAGGAGAGGAGATATTATCTAGATGGGAATAAGTCTACCATCGTAGCCCATCGCCAGATCCTCCATGATCGTGGCCTTCATCCTTATCTGGCGCCAAATTTTTCATGTTATCACAGAATGCTTTTAGCACGATTGAGGACGGATTCTTTTTTCAGGCTAATAACGTTCCCTGCTCCAAATGACTGGTCTGGGAAATTGATAAAATGCCCGTGTGATGGAGTAGCCACCCAGTCTAATATACATTGTATCCTTTTCTGCCAGTATTATCAGTGGGGGAGGAAAAAACACCTGCTACCATTATTAAAGCTGTGGGGTTTGAGAAGCTGTAAAACTGCCCTCCATAGATTGTATTTGCTCCAAGATGAGCTTACTATTGTAGTGGTGATAAAATTTTTGTCGTTCATTATAAAATGTAGAGGAACCATGAGAAGCGATTAGAAAGCTGAGGGTTTGCATGAGTATTATTCTGTGCCTAATAACACCATATAATACATAAATATGTTATATTTACCTCAACCGTTTTACCAACCTAATGAATTCATTTTTGTATCAAAACGTATCTTTATGAAAAGATTTTATGGCTTTTAAGACTAGATTAATTGATTGACAAGTGTAACGAAGTGTATTTGTTGTAGTGATTTCTTTTTAATACCCAGGTTTCTAATGTCGTGTTTTTGATTGTATTTTGTATTGTCTGCTTTTATGGTGTTTGCCAAATAACCGAATAAAGCTATCTTTGAATTGAATTGAATTGAGTAGTTTCTCTCCTGTAACTCCAGTTCTGTAGTAGGGGTATCTCTGTTATAGTCATAATCTAGTGAATAGTCCCGCCCATGTGCGTGGACCCCGGCAATCAAAAATAATCTCTTAAGTTGTCAAATCATGCAGAAACTGCAAAGACACTTAAGAGAGAATTTAAAGACAAATAATCCAGTCTAGATCCACAGGCTACACTGTCCAGTACTTCAACTAGAAATTCCACCAAACAACACCACACACAACACAGCCTGCCCAGTTTCTACCATAGAGAAACTTGCCTCTACCAGTAAAAGACTCTGGAATGATAGAGAGGAAGGCATGGACAGACAAGCCCCATAGGCTGCCATTATGTGGTTTAAATAGGATACTCTCCCAGTATCCAAGAATGCACAGCAGGTCCCTTTTACTTTCAGTTCTTTTTGAAGGCGTAGCACGCCAGACCTGTAGCATTCCTTACATGAATAATTATCTCCACCGGGGAGGAGGGCGGGCGCTTATGACTGTAACAGAGATACCCCTACTACAGAACTGGAGTTACAGGACAGAAACTACTCCTTCTGTAGTAGGGGATCTCTGTGTATAGTCATAATCTAGTGAATAGAATGGCAAACCCATCCCCACACCAAAGCGGCGGTGGAGAAAAGAAATTAACACCACTATTGTGCGAACAAATTCCGCAGCGAAGCCTGCCCAACCTGAGCATCTGCCCTGGCATCAGTGTCCAGACAGTAATGCTTAGCAAAGGTATGAACCGACTTCCAAGTGGCCGCCTTGCAGATCTCTGCAGTCGGAACATTACGGAGTAAAGCTGTCGTGGCAGCTTTTCCCCTGGTGGAATGAGCCTTAGGTTTACCCCCTAAGGTCTTATTAGCTTTTTGGTAACACAACTGTATGCAGGACACAATCCACCTAGAGATGGACTGCTTAGAGGTAGCAAGACCTGTCCTGACCGATCCATAATTGACAAATAATTGGTCTGACCTACGAATATCTTTGGTTTTATCCAGATAAAATTTCAACACCCTCCTAACATCCAGGGAATGTAGAGACCTTTCCGCTGGAGATGAAGGATTCTGAAAAAACGTAGGCAACGTTATGGTCTGGTTGACATGAAAATCAGAAATAACCTTGGGAAGAAATTTAGGGTGAGTACGCATAACAACCTTAGCAGCATGAAATACAGTATAAGGTTCTTGGCAACACAACGCCTGAATTTCACTCACCCTGCGGGCCGATGTAATAGCCACGAGGAACGCCGCCTTCCAGGACAGGTGCTGCAACGAAGCCTTATGAATAGGTTCAAAAAGCTCCTTCATCAATCTGGACAGCACCACATTCAATTCCCATGAAGGGGAAGGAAGCCTGACAGGAGGGAACACTTTCTTCAAGCCTTCCAAAAAGTCTTTGATCACAGGGATCTGGAAGAAGGAAGTCTGTGAAGGGCATTTCCTGTAGGCAGTCAATGCAGCAAGATGAACCTTAATGGAATGAACATTAAGGCCAGACTGCGCCAAATGTAGAAGGTAAGGAAGGATGACGTCTCCCTTGCACGTCGTCGGGTCATAGTTCTTAGACTGGCACCAGTTACAGAACCTCTTCCACTTGTAAGCACAGGAAGTCCGAGTGGAAGGTCTTTTAGACTCCTTCAGTGTGTCCATGCAATCCTCGGGCAGATTTAGATGGCCATATTGCACTATCTCAGGAGCCATGCCGCCAAGACGAGAGGTTGGGGTGCAACATCTGCCCCCCGAACTTCGTGAGAAGGTCCGACCTGCACGGCAGCCGAATGTGAGGAAGGAGAGACCGGTGAAGCAGGTCTGTGAACCACCACTGTCTGGGCCATTCCGGGGCAATGAGTATCATCTGAGCCCTGGACCGGGCCAGCTTGATGAGTACTGCCGGAATCAGGGGAATGGGAGGAAAAGCGTACAGAAAGCTGTTCAACCAGTTGATCCATAACGCATTCCCCAGCGTCCCCGGCTGGTAGTACCTGGAGGCGAAGCCTCGGCATTTGCTGTTTTCGGCGGTGGCGAACAGATCTACGTCTGGAGTCCCCCACCTTGCGAAGACTTCTCCTAGTACTTCGTCGTTTATGACCCATTCGTGGTTTTCCTGAATCAGTCTGCTCAGTGCGTCCGCCTGAACATTCTGCACACCTGGCAGATGGGTAGCTGTTATCGTCAGTCCTCTGGCCAGAAGCCAGTGCCAGAACGTCTGCGCCCCCTGTGACAGAGTGCGCGATCTCGAGCCCCCATGCTTGTTGAGGTAATACATTGTGGTGGTATTGTCCGTCTGTACAAGCAGAGAGTTGGTCTGAAAGGACGGAAGAAAGGCCTTCAGTGCCAAGTGAACAGCTCTGAGTTCCAGGAAATTGATGTGATACGTGGCCTCCATCGGGGACCACGTTCCTTGAATCTGTAGGTTTCCGGAGTGCGCTCCCCAGCCGTGGAGAGAAGCATCCGTCATGACAGTCTGCGTGGGAATGTCCTTGTGGAAGGGAACCCCTCTGAGGAGATTCTCTGCTGAACACCACCACTTCAGAGACTGAAGAGCATGCAGAGACAGCCGTATCTTGTCGTCCCAAGATCCTTTCCTCTGATCCCACTGGTCCTCCAAGCACTCCTGCTGCGGTCTCATGTGCAGCCGTGCGTGTGGCGTCAGGAAAATACAAGAGGCCATCGATCCGAGTAGAGAAGACACCGTCCTCACTGTTGTAGATGGAGCGGTCATAAGAGCCTGAGCCTTCCGAAGGAGTGATAATCGTCGCTCTTCCGAAGGAGACACGCTTGCTGATAGCGTATTGATGGAGGCTCCCAAGTACTGTATGAATTGGACCGGAGTCGGGACAGACTTGGACATGTTGATGTGCAACCCCAGCTTGTTCAAGAGAACGCACGTCTTCTGGAAGAGTGCTCGAGCTTCCGAGAAGGAGGATGCCTTGATCAACCAATCGTCCAGGTACGGGTAGACAAACACCTTGTTCTTCCTCAGGTGTGCTGCTACCACCGCAATGCACTTCGAGAATGTTCTCGGCGCAGACTTTAGTCCGAATGGGAGTACTGTGTATTGATAATGATTGGCGCCGACTTGGAACCGCAGGAACTTTCTGTGTTTGTGTGCAATGGGCACATGGAAGTACACATCCTGTAGGTCTATAGCACATAGCCAGTCTCCCTGTTGCAACTGAGGATAAATCTGATGCAACGACAGCATGCAAAACTTTTCCCTGCGAATCCATCTGTTTGCCTGTCGCAAGTCCAGAATGGGCCTGAACTCGTTCCGGTCCTTCTTGCGAACCAGGAAGAACCGGGAGTACAGACCTCTTCCTCTCTGAGACAGTGGTACATCTTCTATCGCCCTTTTCCTTAACAGGATATCTGCCTCCGGCTGGAGCTCGCGCAGCTGAAACTGCGAGCTGACCGGTGGAATTGCAGGAGGCGGGCTGGTGAACCGAAGACTGTATCCATTGCAAACAATATTCAGCACTCACTTGTCCTGAGTAATTTTTCTCCACTCTGCCAGAATAAATTGAATGCTTCCCCCTACCGGAGTGGGTAACAGATCCGGGGGAAGTAAGCGCTCAGGGCCTAGACCCGGCTGGGCCTTTGGTCGCTGGTGCCGACTGTTGGCCTCCTCTGCCCTTCGGGCGTTTCTGGAACGGCTTACGGAACTGTTGTTGTTGCTGCGACTGTCCCGAAGCTTGGCCACGTCCTCTGCCCTGCCCACCGAACCACCGTTGGAACGGGCGGTACGATTTCTTCGCTTCTTTGGGCTTCTCTAGACCCACAGTGAGTGTTTCGGCCTCCGCCTTCATGCGGGCCATTTCGTCATCCGCATGTTTCCCAATTAGGGTTCTGCCAGAGAATGGAAGATTGGCCACCCTTTGCTGCGCATCTGGTTTCAGTGACGTAAGGCGGAGCCAGGCGTGTCGTCGCTGGTTAATCCCATGGCAAAAGCCATGTGCCGCCAAGAGGGATTAATCTGCTGCAGCGCTGATAATTTGATTCGCTACCAGCATCCCTTCGTTTAGCACTTCCTGGAAATCCTCCCGCTTCTCGCAAGGCAAGTGTTCCGCAAACTGCTGGAGGGAGTCCCAGAGGGCGCGGTCGTATCATCCCAACAAAGCTGTGGCACTCGCAGCCTTCATAGAGGTCGCCGATGTTCCACATACTTTCCTCCCAGTTGAATCCATCCATCTAGACTTTGTCCGGGGGGACTGTGGATGACGGGGTGGTGGCATGCTGCTTGCGGGCCTCCGTCACAATCACAGAATCCGGAGAAGGTTCCATCCTTAGAAAAGCTGGGTCCGAGTCAGGAGCCCGGTATTTTTTCTGCAATCTCGATGGGGCCGCCTTAGTCACCGCAGGGGTGAGGAAAAGGTCCATGGCCTGTTCCTCCAGGCCCGGCACCAGAGGTAGTAGTGGACGAGACATGTGTTTCTGGTGCAGTGTCTCGAAAATGACTGATATCTTAGGCGTGGGCACCGTCAAGGATATGCCCAATTTGGCAGCGCCTCTCAGTAGGACATCATGAAACGCCACCAGGTCATCAACCGGAGACACCCTTGTGTCCGGCGATCCCGACACAGTCGGAGAGTAGTCCCTGGTCCCTGAGGACCTTGTGCGAGAGCGAGATCTGTGCCTCCTATGGCGGCGTCTCGACCGCGTGGACGACCTGTTGCACGATCGCTCCTTCCTCCTGGAGCGAGAGCGTGACCTCCCGGTACGCGGACGCTCCGCAGGTTTCCGTGGGGGTGTCTTCCGTGGTCCATCCTGGGGCCTTCGTCTAGGAGTCCCCCTAGGTGGTGTAGGAAGAGGAGGTAGTGACGACGACCTTGGCGGAGGAACAGGAGGTATCGCCGACCGAGAGCGGGCCCATGCGGTGGAAACTCTGGTAGTGGTCGTCCTGGTGGAAGCGGAGGGTTGGTGGGAGGGTCCTCCTTAGGTAAGGGAGGAGGGGGCGACCTAGGCCGAGGTGGTGTATATACCACCGAGTACACCGAGCCCGGTGACTTCTTCGGGAGAGGGGACTGTGACCCAGCCCCTCCAGCAGGCGATCGCTTTCTCCTGCGCCCTCCACTAGATCCAGCCTGACTTCTGGCGCCAGAACTCCTTCTGCGCCGTTTAGGAGAGTTGGAACGACTCCTAGACGCCGATCTCTTCCTTCTCGACGCTGAGCGTCGCTTTTCCGGCGTCGAATGTCGCCTCCGCGACTCTGGCGTCGAACGCCGCCTCCGCAAGGTCGACCTCTTCTTCCTCGACGCCGAACGCCGCCTCTGCGACGACGAGCGTCGACTCCTCGTTCTCGAGGTTCTCGACGTAGAGGATCCCCTCGACGCCGATCGTCGTCTCGACGGCGACCGGCGGTGTCGCCTCGACGGCGAGCGCCTTCTTCGACGTCGATAGCTCGATGCTGACGTCGACGACGACGATGAAGATGCAGTCGGCGGTGGTCTCGACGGCGGCCTATCCAGGCCCTTCGACGTTGAATCCTCACGCCGTCTCGACCCGGAGCCCCGGGGAGATGGGGAACACACCGCCGTCATCCCTCTCGACGTTGTCGTCGATGCAATAGACGCCGATGGAGACCGGGACCGTTTGCTGGTCTTCCTGCCTCTGGGGAGCCCCCCAGAGGCCTCAGCAGAGGCAGAGGGAACCTTCCCAGCCTGCCGAGACCCACCTGTAGCCTGCAGTTGTCTCTCTTCAAGGCCTTGAAGCCTAATCTTCAGCCTGTCCCTCAGGGTCCTTGCTGAAAGTTGCTGGCAGATGTCACAGTCTTCAGGGACATGTGCCTCAGGGAGAGAGACAATGCAGACGTCGTGTGGATCACTCTTGGCCTTCTTCCTTCCACATGCTGGCATTTGTCGAAAAGACCAGGCATTTTAGAGCCCTAAAAAGCCTGAACGCACACACAGGAGAGAAGAGAAGCACCAAGGAATATAACTCAAACACTTTTATCCAAAAAAGTGACAAAAAAATCCAATAAACCCTTGAAAAAGGGGAGAGCTCAATGCCAGGGTCCTGTTGGCAGGAGCCGGAAAAAAGAACTGAAAGTAAAAGGGACCTGCTGTGCATTCTGGGATACTGGGAGAAAGTTCTGGAAAGTTCTCTTAAAGGCACAGTATGGATTAGTTACTTACCTGTAATCCCTCTGACTTTGAGGAGGATACCCCTGGAAGAGAACTAGGATTACAGGTAAGTAACTAATCCTTCTCTTCCAGGGGATCCTCCTCAATAGTCATAAGCATTAGAATAGAATAGCGAGCCTCTCCTCTTCCCTGCGGGCAAAGGAATGATAAGACAGTAATCTCATCAACAAGTCTGAGTAGGTTATAGACTACCCAAACAGATTCCTCAAGGAAGCTTGCCCTACTTGAGTATCGGCCCTGGAATCAGATTCGAGACAGTAATGCCTCGTAAAGGTATGAACCAATTTCCAGGTTGCAGCCTTGCATATTTCTGACATTGGAATGTCATGCAAGAAAGCTACTGTAGCGGCTTTCCCTCTAGTGGAATGCGCTTTGGGTGACACCAACAAAGGCTTGCCTGCAAGCTGATAGGCCAATTTAATGCAAGAGACAATCCATCTGGAGATGGACCTCTTGGCCGCTGGAAAACCTGTCCGCATTGAACCATAGTTCACAAACAGTTGATTCGTTTTCCTAATCCCTTTAGTCCTTTCCAAATAGAACTTGAGCACTCTCTTAAGATCTAAGGAGTGAAGTGACCGCTCGGCTGGGGTCGTAGGATTTGGAAAAAACGAAGGGAGGGAAATGGACTGATTTATATGAAAATCAGAAATGACTTTAGGCAAGAAAGATGGATGAGCCCTTAGGACTACTCTATTGTGGTGGAAAACAGTATATGGTTCCATCGCACAGATCGCTTGTATCTCGCTTACTCTGAGCGCAGAGGTAATCGCCACCAAAAAGGCCGCCTTCCAAGAGAGATGTTGCGAGGAGGCCTTGTGGATGGGCTCGAAAGGAGGTGACATTAACCTGGATAGAACCAGGTTCAATTCCCATGGAGGAGAAGGGTTTCGCACAGGGAGATACACTTTTTTCAACCCCTGGAGGAAGTCCTTAACCACTGGAACCTTAAAGAAAGAAATCTGATCAGGTGATTTTCTGTATGGTACTATGGCTGACAAATGCACCCTAATAGAAGTATACTTCAAACCAGCAGTAGCCAGGGAAAGGAGGTATAGCAAGATGACCTCCTCCTGCCCTTTAGTCGGATCTAAGTGGTGATCCCTACACCATAAGCAGTACCTTTTCCACTTGAACGCATAGGACGCTCTCGTGGAAGGCCTCTTAGCCTCCTTTAAAATGTTCATTCATTCGGGAGGCAAGTTCAAATGTCCATACTGCAGGACCTTAGGAGCCATGCTGTTAGGTTCAGTGATGGGAGGTTGGGATGCATTATCCTCCCGTTCATCTTGCTCAACTGGTCCGGCCTGCAAAGAAGTTGTCTGTGTGGACACACAGACAGATGTAGAAGGTCCGGGTACCACCACTGCCTTGGCCAATCCGGAGCTATCAGGATCATTTCCATGTCCGACCTGAGAAGCTTGGATACTACCTTCGGAATCAGAGCCAGGGGAGGAAACGCGTAAGCGAATGTTCCTGACCAATCCATCAGGAGGAAAAAGGGGAAAGGCTTGGGTCCTGTCCCTGGCCGGCCTGGACCACTCTTATAGAATAAACAAACAAAGGAGCCGGACAGTGTAACTTTTTAGAAACAAATGCACACCTAGTATAATGAATTGCTAGGCTGAAAAACCATTTGTGTTTAGTCACTTATTTTTTATGAAAGATTATAAACCAAGTTTTTTAGCATCAAAGGATACACCACCACATTTACAGAGGTTCACAAATGCATTGAATAAACCATACACAATACATTCAATCAAATGATACACATATAGACAATTGTGATAACAATAAATATAGACAACTGTGCAATGCCTCAACATATTACGTCATTGAGGCACCAATCCTGAATAAAAATTGAACAAGTGGACTGGCAAGATGAAGAACTAGCCTACTTGTTTCACCCACCACAAAATACACAGTGAATTTGTCACATGGTGCGAAAAATAGGAAGACACAAACTATACAACAGTGTAGAAATGTGTAAGTTCTATTCCTATTACGCCCTAGTAGTTTGGTATCTGGGTGGAGCTGGACGCCGACGCGTTTCGAACCCAATCAACGATTTACGGGTTCTCCTCAGGACATGGATTGGGGGGGTCGTTGTCGCTGTGAATTAAGTTAAAAAATGGTATCAATGACAAGCTAACTAGCAGCTCACTGAAACTCAAACATCATGGAGAAACGTGCAAGTACCTTATACTTGGAGTGTCAGGATACTCCCTGTGAATAAGATGGTGTAAACCTCAGTTATTATCGGTTTTGTACAAGTCCCTATGAGCCACCATATTAAATTAATGAATTTTAGCACATACCTCGATGTGTTAGACACTGGGAAGTGGTTGGGGTGCCGGTGCACCTAAGGTGGTTTTTTATTTTGGAGCGCCTAAAGAAGCAAAAGCACTTCTTAGTATAGTCCTGAATATTGCAACACTATATGAGGATGTAAAAAAATATATATAAAAAAAAATCCTACCTTCGTGTGTAGGCATGTGGATTTATTTGTGCGCGAACGCAGGCGGCAGCCGCCGCAGGAGTTCGACAACTGCAGAGACAGAGAATGGGCGTTTTAGAACGGATCCAGTGTAGCGCTCGCTCGACAAAAAACTGATATTTGTATTGCTGGACTTACTTCCAAGACGATGGATTGAAGCTCTGCAACCGGCACCCAAGCGGCAATGAATGACAAGTCGAAGCTTGGGGGGGCGTGTCCAATTGTATTTAACACGGACAGAGTCCCGGTGCATATTGGGATATGTAGTTCGAAGTTGCGTCATAGCGCAATGTCCATTGCTGGTATTGGAAAAGGGGGCTCGAAAAGGGGATTCACAGTTGGGGACCCTTGTCATTAGGATGTCAAAGGCACATGTTCGTTTAAAAAATATCGGCAGTAGAAAGTTTAGCGGACACGTGAGCAGCAGCAAGCGAAGACAGACAATCGCCGCGGACAAGATATCTACAGGCTACTAAATTCGTTGAGATCATTGAGTCCAAACATGGAAGTATTAAATCTCAAAATGAGGTATGCCTCTTTCTGGGCAAGGCGTGCATCAGGGTCCCCGCCCGCTCCTAGAGTGTTCTTAATGTTTGCTAAGATTGTCCATTTTAGATCATTGGGCGAGTGTTCCTTTTGCAAAAAATGGGATACCAAGGGTGCTGTCAAGACTTTGTTGTTAATCCGGGATCTGTGCTGGATAATGCGTTGGCGCACTTCTTGAGTTGTTTTGCCTATGTAGACTTTTCCACATGGGCACGTGATGGCATAAACTGCATATTTGGTCTTGCAATTTGTGAAGTAATCATGTCGCCAATGTTTTTGACCATCCGTAAAGAGAGTTCCTTCTGTTGTCAAATTGCACACAGAACATGTGCCACACTTGTGATGACCCTTTACCGGGCCCATGTTGAAGAGGGTTCCCTGTGTTTCTCTTTTGGTGGCGCCTCGTGTAGATGAGATCTGCTGTCCAATACTTCTGTTTTTTTTTAGTGCGAACAGCGGTTTACCAATATCAGGTAGGATTTCTTCCACCAGATGCCAGTTACTCCGGATGATTTTCTGTACCGGGTTGGTGTGAGGTCCAAAGGTAGAGACACAGACCATCCTTTCCACCTTAGGTTTTTCTCGCTTTTGCAATAGATGTTCCCGAGGTGTCCATCTTGCCCTCTTCATGGATTGTTTCAAGAGTTTGGCTGGATAGCCTCGCGCCTTCAATTTGTTGGTCAGTGCTTCTCCGTGGGTGATGAAATCTTCAGTTCTCGAACAGTTCCGTCTCACCCTAAGGTATTGACCGTAGGGGAGATTGTTCTTTAGACTTTTGGGGTGGAAACTTGCATAATGTAGCGCATTGTTCTTGTCAGTTTTTTTCTGGAAGAGTGTGGACTTCAGGCCTTCTGGTGTTGATTTGATCTCCACATCTAAGAATGGCATGGTTCTGCAGTCATATGCCAGACTGAATTTTATATCTGGACTACGGTTGTTCAACCATTCATGGAAATCTTCAAGAGACTGTGGTGTACCATTCCAGATACACCACACATCATCTATGTACCTGAGCCACTGCCCAATGTGGGCTCTGTGCGGGTTGTTCTTATAAACATATTTCTCTTCATATTGGGCCATGTAGAGTATAGCCATTTCCGGGGCGAAGGGACACCCCATCGCCGACCCCTTTATCTGCAAAAACATTTCATCCTCGAATACAAAGAAGTTCTTCTTGAGGGCGAGAGATGCCAGGTTCACAATCAACTCAGTCGGCACTCTGTGGGGGCGAGGTCTGGAGTCGAGATACATTTCAATGACGTCCACTCCATCCTGCTGCGGAATTTGAGTGTAGAGGGATGATACGTCCATTGTCACTAGGAGCTGGGTATTTGGATCAAATTCTACTCCCTCTACCTTGGTTAAAAAATCCATGGTGTCCCGGAGGAATGAAGGGACTTTGATGGTAAATTCCTTCAAAAAGACGTCCACAAACTTCGAGATTGGCTCCAGCACCGAGTCACAGCCCGACACTATCGGGCGACCCGGTGGTACACTTGGATCTTTGTGTACTTTTGGGAGAAAGTACAAATGTGGGGTGCGCGGAAAGCGCTTCGCGAGAAATTCTGCTTCTTTAGGGCCAATGATCCCATTTTCTCTAGCGTCTTTCACCATCCGTGAAATTTCGTGGGTGATCTCAGCTGTAGGGTCTTGTATGATAGGACGGTACCAGTTGGTATTATACACATGTTTCCTTCCTTCGGCTTTGTAGAGATCTTTGGACCAGAGGACCACCGCCCCTCCTTTGTCCGCCGGTCTGATGACAGCTTCTTGAAGGGGGATTTATTTCTGAGACCAGACACCTCAGTTTGTGGTTCATTAGTAGAGTCTTTGAAGAACCATCTAAGTCGTATTTTTCGGAAGAATTCAATCACCTCCAGTTTCACTTTGGTGAAATCAATCTGTGTACCCGGTACGAATGAAAGACCCAACTGTAGCAGTTCTTCTTCTGCTTTCGTCAATATTTTAATAGAAATGTTGATGATAGAGGAATCGTTCAAGACTTGTAGTTCCGCTTGCGCGTTGACATTTCCCATTGCGGCTGTTTGCAGGGCCAACAGCAACAGCGGAGCAAATTCAAACAGCCGCAATGGGAAATGTCAACGCGCAAGTGGAACTACAAGTCTTGAACTTTTCCTCTATCATCAACATTTCTAATAAAATATTGACGAAAGTAGAAGAAGAACTGCTACAGTTGGGTCTTTCATTCGTACCGGGTACACACATTGATTTCACCAAAGTGAAACTGGAGGTGATTGAATTCTTCCGAAAAATACGACTTAGATGGTTCTTCAAAGACTCTACTAATGAACCACAAACTGAGGTGTCTGGTCTCAGAAATAAATCCCCCTTCTGTCCACCGAGCAACAACATGGCGAGGAATATCATCACTTTTGAGCAAAAAGTGTTATCCTCACTCAATGGGTTGGAGAAGAAGAGAAGATTTATACCAACAAATCTCTCAAAAGATCAGAGACAAGCCATCAATTCCTTAAAGAACCAGCAAGAAGCTGTCATCAGACCGGCGGACAAAGGAGGGGCGGTGGTCCTCTGGTCCAAAGATCTCTACAAAGCCGAAGGAAGGAAACATGTGTATAATACCAACTGGTACCGTCCTATCATACAAGACCCTACAGCTGAGATCACCCACGAAATTTCACGGATGGTGAAAGACGCTAGAGAAAATGGGATCATTGGCCCTAAAGAAGCAGAATTTCTCGTGAAGCGCTTTCCGCGCACCCCACATTTGTACTTTCTCCCAAAAGTACACAAAGATCCAAGGGTACCACTGGGTCGCCCGATAGTGTCGGGCTGTGACTCGGTGCTGGAGCCAATCTCGAAGTTTGTGGACGTCTTTTTGAAGGAATTTACCATCAAAGTCCCTTCATTCCTCCGGGACACCATGGATTTTTTAACCAAGGTAGAGGGAGTAGAATTTGATCCAAATACCCAGCTCCTAGTGACAATGGACGTATCATCCCTCTACACTCAAATTCCGCAGCAGGATGGAGTGGACGTCATTGAAATGTATCTCGACTCCAGACCTCGCCCCCACAGAGTGCCGACTGAGTTGATTGTGAACCTGGCATCTCTCGCCCTCAAGAAGAACTTCTTTGTATTCGAGGATGAAATGTTTTTGCAGATAAAGGGGTCGGCGATGGGGTGTCCCTTCGCCCCGGAAATGGCTATACTCTACATGGCCCAATATGAAGAGAAATATGTTTATAATAACAACCCGCACAGAGCCCACATTGGGCAGTGGCTCAGGTACATAGATGATGTGTGGTGTATCTGGAATGGTACACCACAGTCTCTTGAAGATTTCCATGAATGGTTGAACAACCATAGTCCAGATATAAAATTCAGTCTGGCATATGACTGCAGAACCATGCCATTCTTAGATGTGGAGATCAAATTGACACCAGAAGGCCTGAAGTCCACACTCTTCCAGACAAAAACTGACAAGAACAATGCGCTACATTATGCAAGTTTCCACCCCAAAAGTCTAAAGAACAATCTCCCCTACGGTCAATACCTTAGGGTGAGACGGAACTGTTCGAGAACTGAAGATTTCATCACCCACGGAGAAGCACTGACCAACAAATTGAAGGCGCGAGGCTATCCAGCCAAACTCTTGAAACAATCCATGAAGAGGGCAAGATTGACACCTCGGGAACATCTATTGCAAAAGCGAGAAAAACCTAAGGTGGAAAGGATGGTCTGTGTCTCTACCTTTGGACCTCACACCAACCCGGTACAGAAAATCATCCGGAGTAACTGGCATCTGGTGGAAGAAATCCTACCTGATATTGGTAAACCGCTGTTCGCACTCAAAAAAAACAGAAGTATTGGACAGCAGATCTCATCTACACGAGGCGCCACCAAAAGAGAAACACAGGGAACCCTCTAACATGGGCCCGGTAAAGGGTCATCACAAGTGTGGCACATGTTCTGTGTGCAATTTGACAACAGAAGGAACTCTCTTTACGGATGGTCAAAAACATTGGCGACATGATAACTTCACAAATTGCAAGACCAAATATGCAGTTTATGCCATCACGTGCCCATGTGGAAAAGTCTACATAGGCAAAACAACTCAAGAAGTGCGCCAACGCATTATCCAGCACAGATCCCGGATTAACAACAAAGTCTTGACAGCACCCTTGGTATCCCATTTTTTGCAAAAGGAACACTCGCCCAATGATCTAAAATGGACAATCTTAGCAAACATTAAGAACACTCCAGGAGCGGGCGGGGACCCTGATGCACGCCTTGCCCAGAAAGAGGCATACCTCATTTTGAGATTTAATTCTGCCATGTTTGGACTCAATGATCTCAACGAATTTAGTAGCCTGTAGATATCTTGTCAGCGGCGATTGTCTGTCTTCGCTTGCTGCTGCTCACGTGTCCGCTAAACTTTCTACTGCCGATATTTTTTAAACGAACATGTGCCTTTGACATCCTAATGACAAGGGTCCCCAACTGTGAATCCCCTTTTCGAGCCCCCTTTTCCAATACCAGCAATGGACATTGCGCTATGACGCAATTTCGAACTACATATCCCAATATGCACCGGGACTCTGTCCGTGTTAAATACAATTGGGCACGCCCCCCCAAGCTTCGACTTGTCATTCATTGCCGCTTGGGTGCCGGTTGCAGAGCTTCAATCCATCGTCTTGGAAGTAAGTCCCGCAATACAAATATCAGTTTTTTGTCGAGCGAGCGCTACACTGGATCCGTTCTAAAACGCCCATTCTCTGTCTCTGCAGTTGTCGAACTCCTGCGGCGGCTGCCGCCTACAGTCGCGCACAAATAAATCCACATGCCTACACACGAAGGTAGGATTTT
Source organism: Lissotriton vulgaris (assembly GCF_964263255.1). NCBI lineage: Eukaryota > Metazoa > Chordata > Amphibia > Caudata > Salamandridae > Lissotriton > Lissotriton vulgaris. Next base: position 1,315,643,296 of record NC_141689.1, read on the forward strand.
TTTTATATATATTTTTTTACATCCTCATATAGTGTTGCAATATTCAGGACTATACTAAGAAGTGCTTTTGCTTCTTGTAGGCGCTCCAAAATAAAAAAACCACCTTAGGTGCACCGGCACCCCAACCACTTACAAGTGTCTAACACATCGAGGTATGTGCTAAAATTCATTAATTTAATAGGGTGGCTCATAGGGACTTGTACAAAACCGATAATAACTGAGGTTTACACCATCTTATTCACAGGGAGTATCCTGACACTCCAAGTATAAGGTACTTTCACGTTTCTCCATGATGTTTGAGTTTCAGTGAGCTGCTAGTTAGCTTGTCATTGATACAATTTTTTAACTTAATTCAAAGCGACAACGACCCCCCCAATCCATGTCCTGAGGAGAACCCGTAAATCGTTGATTGGGTTCGAAACGCGTCGTCGTCCAGCTCCACCCAGATACCAAACTACTAGGGCGTAATAGGAATAGAACTTACACATTTCTACACTGTTGTATAGTTTATGTGTCTTCCTATTTTTCGCACCATGTGACAAATTCACTGTGTATTTTGTGGTGGGTGAAACAAGTAGGCTAGTTCTTCATCTTGCCAGTCCACTTGTTCAATTTTTATTCAGGATTGGTGCCTCAATGACGTAATTTGTTGAGGCATTGCACTGTTGTCTATATTTATTGTTATCACAATTGTCTCCTCTGTAAATGTGGTGGTGTATCCTTTGATGCTAAAAAACTTGGTTTATAATCTTTCATAAAAAATAAGTGACTAAACACAAATGGTTTTTCAGCCTAGCAATTCATTATACTAGGTGTGCATTTGTTTCTAAAAAGTTACACTGTCCGGCTCCTTTGTTTGTTTATTCAATCCATCAGGAGAGCATTCCCCTGCGTTCCTGGCCGGTGGAACCTGGACGCGAAGGCGTTGCATTTGGCGTTTTCGTCGTCTGCAAACAAGTCTATGGTTGGACGACCCCAGCAACGAAAAAGCTCTTCTACCACTTCGTCGTTTAGCACTCAGTCTGGCTGATCTTCGAAGTGCCTGCTGAGTGCGTCTGCTTTTATGTTCAACTCGCCTTAAAGGTGCACTGCCACTACTGTGAGGTGTCGAGAGAGAAGCCAATGCCAGATTGTCTGAGCCTCTCTCGAGAGTGGGCGAGATCGTGTGCCTCCTTGTTTGTTCAGATAGAACATGGTGGTCGTATTGTCCGTCTGAACCAGGACAAAGTTGGACTCGATCGCTGGAAAAAAAGCTTTGAGAGCCAGGAATACCGCTCTGAGTTCCAGCATGTTGATGTGGTATGTCTGCTCCTGCGCAGACCACTGGCCTTGAATTTGAAGCGGACCCATGTGCGCTCCTCAGCCTTGCAGAGAGGCATCCGTCACTATAGACTGGGACGGAAGAGGTTGATGAAACGGTACTCCCACCAGCACATTCCTTCTCCGAGTCCACCATTTGATGGCCTCCTTCGTCGCTTGGGAAAGAGTGATATGATCTTCCCAACGCCCTGTCGCTTCGTCCCACTGGTCCTCCAGAGCCTGCTGCAGAGGACGCATTCTCAGCCTGGCGTTTGGGATGATAAAAATGCAGGACGCCATGGAACCCAGCAGGGATGCTACTTGTCGGGCTGTTGGAAGCCGAGACTCTAGCAGAATCCCACATTTCTGACTCATGGAAAAAAGTCTCTCCTCCGAAGGAAACGCTTTTCCCAATCTTATGTCCAGAATGGCGCCTAGGTAGTGGATGGACTGTGTAGGCCGCTGGACTGACTTCTCCAGGTTCACATGGAGGCCGAGTCTGTGCAACTGGTGCAGGCAAAGTTGTAGATCGTGCGTTACCTGTACCGGAGATGGGCCTTTTAGGAGCCAGTAGTCCAGGTATGGGTAGATGAAGAGCCCCTTTTTGTGAAGACAAGCCACCGCCACTGCCATGCATTTGGTGAAGACTCGTGGTGCGGACTTGAGACCGAAGGGTAGCACCTTGTACTGGTAGTGTTTGCTCCCTACGACAAACCTCAAGTACTTGCGATGTTGCTGAGCAATTGGGATATGAAAGTACGCATCTTGCAGATCCACCGAACACATCCAATCTCCGGCTTGAAGATGTGGGCATATTTGGTGAAGCGCTAACATGCGGAACTTTTCTTTGACGATGACTTTGTTCAATAGACGCAGATCGAGTATTGGTCTGAACTTGTCCTCCTGATCTTTTTTGGGGACATGAAAGTATCTGGAGTAGACTCCCTTTCCTCTTTGAGAGGGAAGAACTTCCTCTATAGCTCTTTTTTGTAGTAGAACTTTCACCTCTCTTCGGAGCAAGCTTAGCTGGTGAGGGCAAGAGTTCATTGGAGGAATGCTCTTCGGAGGCGCACGGAAACGTAGTCTGTATCCATTGCGCAGTATATTCAGCACCCACTGATCCTTTGTGATGCTGACCCACTCTGCCAGGTGTTGTGAAGCACTTCCTCCCACTGGAGTGGGCAACGGCGCCAGAGGAAGCCATTGCTCAGGCCTTTCCTCCTCTTGTGGTGTTAGAGGACTGTTGGTGACCTCCTCTACCTCTGTTGGCTTTGCCTCGAAACTGGGATTTACCCTGGTTCTTCCTTTGGGACCACTGAGGGGTTTGAACCCTCTGTTGAGCCCTTCTCCCCCTGTTGGTCTTGAAGCGGCGTTTGAATTCTTTTTTCTTTTCCAAACCCACCGCTTTCACTGTATCTAGTTCCGTCTTCATACGGGTCATCTCTCCGTCAGCATGTTCCCCGAAGAGAGAGGAACCCGAAAAAGGAAGATTAAGGATGCGATGCTGAGCATCCGGCTTCAGACCTGTAAGGCGCAACCAAGCCGACCTCCTGGCACAAACCCCATGTGAATAGGAATGCGCCGCAAGCACTGCACCATCCGCAGCTGTGCTTATCATCTGATTCGCCACCAGACACCCTTCTGTCACAGTCTCTTCAAAATTCTGCTGGTCTTCCTTCGGCAGTTTGGATTTGAACCTTTCCATGGAGTCCCATAAGGCTCTGTCGTATCGACCCAGAAGTGCAGCCGCACTGGAAACCTTCAGAGTGGAGGCAGCTGAATTGCAAACCTTGCGACCCCAGGAGTCCTGAGATTTGCTGTCCTTGTCTGGTGGGACTGAAGAGGAACCGGCAACTACGTGCGTCTTCCTCGCCGCTGCCACTATTACAGAGTCTGCTGGAGGGTCAGATTTTACAAAAACCGGGTCAGAAGAGGCCGGTTTGTATTTCTTCTGAATGCGGGCTGGTACCGCTCTGATTGCCGCTGGAGTTAGGAAAACCTCTTTGACAGGATCCATAATCCCCGGGACTAAAGGCAGCAGTGGACGAGAGATAGCTTTTTTGTGTAAAGTCTCAAAAATTACTGTCGTTGTAACCTGAGGGACAGACATTTCAATGCTCAGCTTCTGAGCTCCTCTTTGCAGGACATCCAGATAAGTTCCAATGTCATCCACTGGGGAGGATCTGGACGTAGGACTGTCCGTCAACGTAGGGGAGTAATCCCTCTTGGAAGACCTGGTAGAAGAGGTAGATGAAGTAGACGGAGTTCGTCGACGCCTACGGTGAGCACTGTGCCTCCTCTCCCGCGATCTTTTTGAACGCTCATCCCTTCTAGGAGAGTGAGATCTGACCCGATCTTCTGAACGAGGCCTGACCAGCTTTTCTCTTCTGGGAGATCGGGATCTTCTGGGAGATCTGGTTGGTGTTCTCACATGTGATTTGCGCCTGGGAGGACTACGCTTGTCCATCTCCTCTACCAGACTCTGAAGAGGAGACCTGTGTTGTGGGCTGACATATTCTTGCATACGTTTGGCAGCCCCAGAATCTCGCCAATGGTCCAAAGACTTGTACCATCTAGGTGACAGTCTGACTTGCTCAGCCGAAGGATCTGGCTGACGCACAGGAGATCTGCGCACAGGACTTCTGGACCTTGAAGATGCAGTTGAGGAGCCAGACGACCGTGAAGTGGAATGACGAGAAGCTGACTCCGTTACCATGATCACAGAGTTTCTTTCTGAATGTCTCGACGTCGAGCGTTCTTCTCTCGCCGCCGAACGCCTTTGGGGGGGTCGGCGGGTCAAACAATCTCGACTTCGAATGCCTCGACGGCGATCAATGTGAGGATCTATGGTCTCGACGTCGAGCGGCGATGACCAGCCGTCGGAGTTCTCTGTCTCGACGCCGAATGACGATGACCAGCCGTCGACTGAGTCCTCTGTCTCGACGTCGAACGGCGATGCCCGGCCGTCGACGGAGCCCTCTCTCTCGACGTCGAACGACGATGTCCAGTCGTCGACGGAGGCCTCTCTCTCGACGTCGAACGACGATGTCCAGTTGTCGACGGAGCTCTCTGTCTCGGCGTCGAACAGCGATGACCGGCCGTCGACGGAGTTCTCTGCCTCGACGTCGAACGGCGATGACCAGCCGTCGATGGAGCCTTCTGCCTCGACGTCGAGTGCCTGTGCGACGACGGCGGAGGGGTATTGGACACCCTCGACGCCGAGCGTCGACGAGACACTGACGGAGACTTCGTCCTCGACGCCGAACGCCGCTTCTTGGGCGACGGCGGAGGGGTCACACTTCTCCACGCCGGTCGTCGCCTGGATGACGACGGCGGAGGAGTGACCTCCCTCGACGCCGATCGTCGCCTGGTTGACGACGGCGGAGGGGCCTTTGATCTCGACGCCGACCGTCGCCCGGTTGACGGCGGCGGAGTCACATCTCTCGACGCCGATCGTCGCCCGGTTGACGGCGGAGGGGATCTCGACGACGGAATTGGGTCCTTCGACGTCGTCGATGTACCTGTTCTTCTTTTCGACGGCGAGCCCGCCGTCGAGGGCATTTTTGAAGCCAAACGATCCACCGGTGGTTCTTTCCTCAGCGCCAAGCCTGACGCTGAAGCTGAAGGGATGGAAGACCTGTGTTTTGAAGATGTTTTAGTCTTCTTGGAACCCTTCTTCCCCGGAGACCTTCCTCTGGATGACCTATGAGCCAGGCCATAGATGCAAATTCTCTCCCTGTCTTTGAGAGTTCTTCCTGACAGGTGCTTGCAGTGAGGACAGGTGCCTGGATCATGTCCTTCAGGCAGACACAGGATACAAACATCGTGGTTGTCTGATTTTGCTTTCTTGTTGCCACAAGAAGGACACTTATCAAAAAGTGAAGGCATTTTCAGGTGAAAATGCCCACTAAACTGACTTAAAAAGGCAGTTCCTTACTTGACTAGTTGAAAAATGTCAAAGTAAGTGAAAAAGTTGTTCAAAGTGAAGTTATTTTCTGTCAGAAAACAGAAATTAGTGGAGCAGTGTAACCAGGATCCTTCCTGAAGAAGCCGGAAAGAACAACTGACCTAACTGTCACCCCTGAGGCATGATGGGATACAGGGGGTCAGGGGTGCCTTAAAGGCAGGGTGTCAGTTTATTGCTATGGAGCTACAGGTTAGCTTTTCAATCTTTTTAGATTGTATGTTTGCAATGCAGCCTGGGAGCTTTCTATGCTTCCAGTGAGTTATGAGAATTTCTACTGCTTTCTGAGCATTAAAACAGTTTCTAAATAATCTTTGGTGTTGTTTCTCATGTTTCTAATGTTTATTATTCATGTATGATGGAAATTCTTCACAGCATATTTCAGCTCTGATGTTATTTGGCTGCTATTGCATGTTTTTATATATATATGTATTTATATATATATATGAGTATATATATGTGGGGCACATGTAATATAGTGTTTCCGGGGTCCCGCGCATGGGCGGGAATATTCTAATGCTTATGACTATTGATGAGGATCCCCTGGAAGAGAACCTATTTAAGCCACATAATGGCAGCCTATGGGGCTTGTCTGTCCATGCCTTCCTCTCTATCATTCCAGAGTCTTTTACTGGTAGAGGCAAGTTTCTCTATGGTAGAAACTGGGCAGGCTGTGTTGTGTGTGGTGTTGTTTGGTGGAATTTCTAGTTGAAGTACTGGACAGTGTAGCCTGTGGATATAGGCTGCATTATTTGTCTTTAAATTCTCTCTTAAGTGTCTTTGCAGTTTCTGCATGATTTGACAACTTAAGAGATTATTTTTGATTGCCGGGGTCCACGCACATGGGCGGGACTATTCACTAGATTATGACTATACACAGAGATCCTCTACTACAGAACCATATAAATTCATGTTCATGCACTTCAAAAGATATCATGCTTAGATAAGATCACATTAACATGAGGCCTGGAGCTCAAAAGTGCAAGTGTTACACAGTGCAGAGCCTGCCTTTTTGGTCTGCCAATATCTGGCTGTTTTGCATGGTGCAGACATTGCACATCCATGTCAGTCATATTTGGCTTGGTGCTTTATTCTAGTTCCGCTGACATGGCATTACTTTAGGTATATAGCACCTAGAAATCTGTCACTCTGGGAAGAAGCGGTCTGAGAGCCCCTAAGGTGGCAGATTTGACTTCTTGCTTGCTAATTAGCAATGATGCATGCTTTTGGTACCAATTGTGAGAAGTTGGCCCGATATGCAACGTTCGCTATTCTAGCGACCGCTATGTATCGTTCCAACGACCCTTATGGTGTTTGGTTGTAAGTCAACCTATAGACCAGCTATCCTAGTAGCATGGATACGAGCAGTCTAAGGCTAAAGACTCGAGAGGGCGCGTTAAGCCAGCTGTTTACCACACATGTACCCCTTGAACACCCAGTGAAAGGACACCACACAAGTGTTATGAAAATAAACAGTATATTTATTAAGAATCACAACAGCCCTGTACTCTTTATGAGGACAGGGTACTAAGCACAAACCAAATCTCTTTAGCAAATACTTCAAGTGCACAGTTTAAAACAAGTGTCCGGGGACACGGAAAGGTTAAGGCAAGTCGGAAGCGAGGGACTCGGGACCCTAGAGTAAGGAGGCTATGCAGGCACCGAAATGCCGAGTTACCTAGCCACGAGGGCTGCGGCTGCACAAGTCTTACAGGCGTCGGGGTCTTCGCTGACGAGCCAGGAGCCGGAAGAAAAGGAGTTGCTGGCCGGCGACCAGTGTTGAATAGTTCGTAGAGATTGATGAAACCTGAAAGCAGAGGGGACCAAGTTCGTACTACTAGCCAGTAGTCAGAGGGTACCAGGAAGGCACCGGTTGGCCGTCACCTCGACCAGGTGAGTGGGCGACGCTAGGCTCTGCAGTCTCTCGGACCAGGAGGCGTTGTCGGCGACCACGGTGGAGGTGCGAGCTGTCCCACGACGGATGTCGCTGTCGGCGTCTTGGGTGGACCAGGAGGGTCCGGGGTGCCTCTCAAAAGATGGAAGCAGGGGCCAGTCTGGAGCAACCAGACCGGCAGTGTTGATTCTTGGTCGTCGTCACAGAAGGGCACGAGCCAGCGGCAAGTGACCAGACAACGTGCTGAGCAGCGAGCAGAAGGGCCCCACGCAGATCGTGGAGATGCTGGGAGACTGCACTTCGGTGCTGGAGCGGCTCAGGGTCGGGGCTTCTCGGACCCCAGAGCACTCACCAGAGAGTTACCTCGATGGTCGTGCTGGTTTTTAAGAGCGTGCAGGTTCTGATGATGGCCGGTCCCTCGAGGTCTCGTCGCACCCACAGATCACAGCTGAGCTGATGACGTGGGTAGAGGTCAGAGGTGCCAGGGAAGCCGGTTCTCGTCGAGCTGGGCCGTCGGATTCCTTGAGGAAGGACTTACAGCAAACCGCAGAGTTCTTAGATGGTGCCCGCTGATGCAGGGTGACTACTCCTTAGCCACAAGGGAGAAATCTTGAGAAGAGTCTTGAAGTCCTTTCGTAGAAAGTATTCTTGATTCAAAGATGATCTAATTTGGAAGGGTCCCCGCTCCGGCCTTTATCCTAAAGAAAGGGGTGGGTACATGACTAGGTCCTGCCCTAAGGGTGGGACCAGAAAGGGGGGTAGTTACACCCCTCTCCCCTGCCGGACTTTCCCCAGGCCAGGGCTGTCGCCCCTGGAACTGGTTCTAACCGGCAGATGCGTAGTGAGCACCGGGGTGCCACTCCGCAGTCACCTTCTCGCAAAAGCCCTACCTACCCAGAATACACAAACCCTGTCTGGGACGGTGCGAACACTGCCCTCGACAGGAAACCCTTTGTCCAAGTGCTCCTCGCTGGAAGGACTCCCAGCAGCAGGAGGTCAGACTTGTGTCTGTGGTGGCAGCATCCATTTTGTGGAGCTGAGGCTTTCGTTAACTTTAACCGGGGTTCACAGTCACGTACATGTCGTGTCCCTCTAGAAGGGCGGAATGCTAACCTCGTCGCCAGAGTTGATGAGAGGGCAGCATCCCGATTTGTATGACACCTTACTCGACATGTCTTGATAACGCGACACCGAAGTTACCTATATGGTACGCGTTATCATGGAACAGCCATTGGGTCTTGATTCCGCAAGCTGCAACCGGGCTCGGCTCGGGCCAGAGCTTAGTTCACACGAGCCCATGCACTCTGCCTTCAGGATTGTCAAGGCCTGCCATAGGAGTGACTGATAGGGACTCGGGTGTCCATTGTATGGTTAGATATAGAGCTACTATATCTAAAGCAAAGGGTGATTACACGTCTTCGCCCCAGCTGTCGTGCAGCCAGTTGTGTCAAATTTAGGAGGCCAGCCAGGGGTGGCATAATACATGCTGCAGCCCCTGGCGGCCCTGGGTACACCTACGCCCTGAGTTACAGGGTCTGATAAGGTGGCCCAGTACCAATTGGTATATGCACCTAGGGTACATCTCGTAATTTAGAAAGAGAACAGCCAGGCTGTGGGTCTGATTGGCAGGCCCACAGCCAGAGAAAGTCGTAAACCAGTGAAACAAAAGCAAAAAATCTGGGTGATCATAGGATTGCAGACCCTACTCTCCTACATGACCCCCCCCCCAAACGTCGGAACAACTAACTAACCTTGACCAGGTAAGTCTTCTTGTTCTAAGTGGAAATATCTGGAGAGCCCATCGGCATTGCCATGATCAGTACCAGGTCTATGTTCCACTGTGAAGTCCATCCCCTGTAGGGAAATGGACCACCTAAGCAGTTTGGGGTTTTCACCCTTCATCTGATTTAGCCACAAGAGGGGCTTATGGTCGGTCTGAATCTTGAAGTGAGTGCCAAACAAGTATGGCCTCAGCTTCTTCAGGGCCCAAACCACAGCAAAGGCCTCCCTCTCAATAGCTGACCAATTCTTCTCTCTAGGGGTCAGCCGTCTACTTATAAAAGCAATGGGCTGGTCTTGACCATCAAAATTCAGTTGAGAAAGAACAGCTCCCACACCCAACTCAGAAGCATCTGTTTGGACAATGAATGGTTTGGAGTAGTCCGGACTCTTGAGGATAGGCGCCGTGCACATGGCCTGCTTTAGGTCATCGAATGCTTTTTGACAGCTCGCTGTCCACTGAACCTTTTTTGGCATTTTCTTACTTGTCAGTTCATTTAACGGTGTCACGATGGACCCATAGTTCCTGACAAACTTCCTGTAGTATCCAGTCAGGCCCAAGAAAGCTCGAACCTGAGTCTGGGTGGTTGGAGGAGCCCAGTCCCTGATTGACTGTATCTTGCTCTCCAGTGGCTGAACCTGACCTCCACCGACAAGGTGGCCCAGGTATACAACCTGTGTCTGCCCTATCTGGCACTTGGTGGCCTTGATAGTGAGACCTGCTGCTTGCAGTGCCTCCAACGTCTTCCGCAGGTGGACCAGGTGATCCTCCCAGGTGGAGCTAAAGACAGCAATATCGTCAAGATATGCCGCACAGAAGTCATCCAGCCCAGTAAGGACATGATTCACCAACCGTTGGAAGGTGGCAGGTGCATTTTTCAGACCAAAGGGCATCACCACGAACTGATAATGCCCACCAGGGGTTGAAAATGCTGTCTTAGGCTTGGCGTCCTCAGCTAACCTGATCTGCCAATACCCAGCCGTCAGGTCAAACGTACTTAAGTAGTTGGCCGAAGCCAGCCTATCAATAAGCTCGTCTGCCCTTGGTATTGGGTGGGCGTCAGTCTTAGTGACTGCATTGAGACCCCTGTAGTCTACGCAGAACCTCATCTCTCTCTTACCACCCTGGGTGTGAGGTTTCGGCACTAGAACTACGGGACTAGCCCAAGGGCTATCCGAGGGTTCAATGATTCCCAGCTCCAACATTTTCTGCACTTCACTTTTGATGCAGTCTCTGACGTGATCAGGCTGCCTGTAGATTTTACTCTTTACGGGCAGGCTGTCACCAGTGTCGACCTCATGGGTGCACCAATCGGTCTGACTGGGTGTCAGAGAAAACAGATGTCGGAACGACTGAAGAACCTGTTTACAGTCGCTCTGTTGATGGTCGGAGAGGCTGCCGCAAAAGACAACACCATCTACCGAGCCATCGTCAGGATTCTGAGAGAGCAGGTCGGGGAGAGGATCACTCTCCTCCTCCTGTCCCTCATCTATGGCCATGAGCAAACTCATGTCCTTCCTGTCGACATATGCTTTTAGCCTGTTGACATGAAGCACCCTGTGGGGGCTCCGGGGAGTTCCCAGGTCGACCAGGTAGGTGACCTCTCCCTTTTTCTCCAGGATGGTGTGGGGCCCGGACCATTTGTCCTTGAGTGCTGCTGGGGCCACTGGCTCCAACACCCACACCTTCTGTCCGGGCTGATAAACAGTCAAGACAGCCTTTTGGTCATGCCAAGCTTTTTGGAGTTCTTGGCTGGCCTTAAGGTTTTCGGATGCCTTTTCCATGTATTCAGCCATCCGCGAGCGGAGGCCGAGCACATAGTCCACTATGTTGGCTGCAGGCTTTTTGAGAGGTCTCTCCCATCCTTCCTTCACCAAACACAGGGGTCCTCTTACAGGATGCCCGTACAAAAGTTCAAAAGGGCTGTAGCCAACCCCCTTCTGTGGGACTTCTCTGTAGGCGAACAAGAGGCAGGGGATCAGGACGTCCCATCTACGCCGAAGCTTTTCCGGTAGTCCATGAATCATCCCTTTTAGGGTCCTGTTGAATCTCTCAACAAGCCCATTGCATTGTGGATGATAGGGGGTAGTGAACTTGTAGTTAACACCACATTCCTTCCACATAGCAGTTAAGTAGCTCGACATAAAGTTTGCACCTCTGTCGGAGACGACCTCCTTAGGGAAGCCCACTCTGGAGAATACTCCAACTAGGGCTCTTGCCACAACAGGTGCTGTAGTGGTCCTAAGGGGAATAGCTTCAGGATACCTGGTGGCATGATCCACTACCACCAGTATAAACTTGTGCCCTGATGCTGTCGGTGGTTCCATGGGACCGACGATGTCGATCCCCACCCGTTCAAAGGGCACCCCCACCACAGGCATTGGTATAAGGGGGGCCTTTGTCGTGCCACCTGACTTACCACTGGCTTGGCAAGTGACACAGGAGCGGCAAAACTCCTTGGTATCCTCGTTCATGTGAGGCCAGTGAAAGTGCGAGACAAGCCTGTCCCACGTTTTCGTCTGGCCTAAGTGACCTGCTAAGGGAATCTCATGGGCCAAGGTAAGTAGGAAACCACGCTGAGACAAGGGGACGACCAGCCTCCTGGTCATGCCAGGCTTGGGGTCTCTTGCCTCAGTGTACAGGAGTCCATCTTCCCAGTATACCTTGTGGGTACCTGTGGCGTTCCCAGCAGCCTCAGCAGCAGCCTGCTGTCTGAGGGGTTCAAGAGAAGGGCAGTCTAATTGGTCCTTCCCCAGATCTTCCCTTGAGGGTCCCCCTGAGCCCAAGAATTCAACTTGGTCAAGTTCGAACTCTCTCGGCTCAGTTTCCCTCAATTCCTGTAGGTCAGCCTCCTCTGAGACTTGATCCTCGACCTGGGGCAAGGGGGAAGGCGCAGCCTTAACCCTACTGCTCTTTTTCTTGGGAGGTGTCTGGTCCGTTGTTCCAGGATCCAGCACCTGTTCAGTGGGGCATTTCCTGACCTGCGACCTAGTCACAGCGAACACATGTGCTGGCAAACCTAACATTTCCATGTGAGTCCGGTGCTCCACTTCTGACCATTGTGACGACTCCAAATCATTGCCCAACAAACAATCCACTGGGAGGTCTGGACTAACTACAACCTTCTTTTGGCCAGTTACCCCTCCCCAGGAGAAAGCTACAATTGCCATACTGTGATTGGTAGTGACATTGCTTGCATTGGTCACCAGGAATTCTGTACCTGGCATGATCTGTCCAGGGTCCACAAAGTTAGGCGTCACCATGGTGACGCTGGCACAAGTGTCCCTATAGGCCTGAGCCATCTTTCCATTTATGAAAGGCGTCTGTCGGTATTTGCCCAAAGTATTGGGGCTTACGTCAGGGGATACGTCCGCGTCCCCTGTACTGACAAGGACAGCCTGAGTGAGTGTGCCAACTAAGTTGTCACGCCCCTCAGAACCCAGGGTTAACCCTACTAAACCCTTGGGAGGCGCACTACCACTGCTGACTGTACTAGGGGGCACAGGTGCCTTAGGGGCTGCAGTGGCAGGAGTCTGCCCTCCTCCTTTCTTGGTGCACTCACTAAACCAGTGAGACTTACTTTTACAGTACTGGCACCAACGTTTGGATTGGCCTTCTTTCTTCTTTTGGGGAGCCTGACCCCCACCCTCTTTGGGTTGTTGGGGACCTGTCGAAGACTTCTGGTCATTTTGTTCCCCCTTAGAATCTTTACCCTTCTGGTCTGCTTTCTTCTGACCACCTTGATTCTGGCCCTGGTTCTGTTTAACTCTCGTACGAACCCATTTGTCCGCCTTCTGCCCCAATTCTTGAGGAGAGGTCAGATCCGAGTCGACAAGATGCTGATGCAACAACTGGTTCTGACAATTGTTTAAAATTTGTTCTCTCATCATCAAATTATACAATCCTTTGTAATCAGTAACCTTACTGCCCAGCAACCAGCCCTCAAAAGCCTTAGTGGCACAATCGACAAAATCAGACCAGTCTTGAGACTGCGTTTTCTGGGTATCCCTGAACAGCACCCTGTACTGCTCAGTGGTTAGGCCGAACCCTTCAACGAGTGTATTCTTCAAGACTTGGTAATTGTTAGCGTCCTCTACCCTTGTGGTGAGGAGCTTGTCTCTTCCTTTACCTTCAAAGGAGAGCCACAAGATAGCTGCCCACTGACTCTGGGGAACGCCTTGCACAGTGCAGGCCCTCTCCAAAGCAGTAATCCATTTGTGGATGTCGTCCCCTTGCTTAAAGGGGGGCACTATCTTCCCAAGGTGTTTCGTATCGAAACTCTTTTCCCTATTACTAGGTACATTGCTGCCACCAGTGGGGACTGCCCCACTTAACTGTTGCTCTCTAGCGAAAGCAAGCTTTTCTTTGGCCAGGGCAAGTTCTTCCCTTTCGATCCGCAGATTAGCTGCCCTTTCCTTCGCTTCGTACACTCTCCTCTGAGGGGACGTCATCCCTCTTTGAGAAGAGTTGTGAGAGCCGTTGGTATGAAGGGATCTGCCAGAGCCTCTTGATAGAGATCTGGCTCGTCCATTCCCCATGTTAAGCTGACCTGATAGTGGCCCCAGGGGTCCCCCAGTACCGCTATCATGTTTGCTTAAGTTGGACCTGCTTAGTCTGACGACTTCTACCTGTCCCTTATCTGCCTCGTCCCCAGAGAGATCCTCATCCTCATCCTCCTCCACATCCTCGTTCTCGGTTGCGAGATGAATGAGGTCAGGATCGTCTCGGGTTCCCTCGAGGGGAGGCATGTCTCCTTCTGGATTAGAAGAGCTACGAAGTTTCTCAGCTCTCCTGGCATCATAAGTCTCCAAGAGACCAATCAGAAAGGACGTTGTGGGGTTAGACCCCTGCTGAATCTTCCGGGAGTGACACAATCGTCTTAACTCCTTGAAGCTCAGCACAGTATATCCTGAAGGGATGACCTGTGGAGGGTCAACTGACACAAGGGGAGACTCAGAGTTTCCTCCTTGGCCCGACATACTGTTTCTAGTGTGGTGTAAGTGATGCACCTACCTACACTATGTGTTTTCCTACTTTTCCCTTGCTAAGAGCTGTAGCCAAGGTGTGCTAAGCCTTGCGGAGCTACAACAGCTGGTTCAGTAGAACTCAGAGTATTCTAAGCTTTAGTTATATGTACTAACAGTACTTGTGCGATCTTTCAACAAGATATTCTTAGGATACGTGTGGTAAAACAACAGCAAGCTCAAATCCCAACCGCTGCTCACCAATGTGAGAAGTTGGCCCGATATGCAACGTTCGCTATTCTAGCGACCGCTATGTATCGTTCCAACGACCCTTATGGTGTTTGGTTGTAAGTCAACCTATAGACCAGCTATCCTAGTAGCATGGATACGAGCAGTCTAAGGCTAAAGACTCGAGAGGGCGCGTTAAGCCAGCTGTTTACCACACATGTACCCCTTGAACACCCAGTGAAAGGACACCACACAAGTGTTATGAAAATAAACAGTATATTTATTAAGAATCACAACAGCCCTGTACTCTTTATGAGGACAGGGTACTAAGCACAAACCAAATCTCTTTAGCAAATACTTCAAGTGCACAGTTTAAAACAAGTGTCCGGGGACACGGAAAGGTTAAGGCAAGTCGGAAGCGAGGGACTCGGGACCCTAGAGTAAGGAGGCTATGCAGGCACCGAAATGCCGAGTTACCTAGCCACGAGGGCTGCGGCTGCACAAGTCTTACAGGCGTCGGGGTCTTCGCTGACGAGCCAGGAGCCGGAAGAAAAGGAGTTGCTGGCCGGCGACCAGTGTTGAATAGTTCGTAGAGATTGATGAAACCTGAAAGCAGAGGGGACCAAGTTCGTACTACTAGCCAGTAGTCAGAGGGTACCAGGAAGGCACCGGTTGGCCGTCACCTCGACCAGGTGAGTGGGCGACGCTAGGCTCTGCAGTCTCTCGGACCAGGAGGCGTTGTCGGCGACCACGGTGGAGGTGCGAGCTGTCCCACGACGGATGTCGCTGTCGGCGTCTTGGGTGGACCAGGAGGGTCCGGGGTGCCTCTCAAAAGATGGAAGCAGGGGCCAGTCTGGAGCAACCAGACCGGCAGTGTTGATTCTTGGTCGTCGTCACAGAAGGGCACGAGCCAGCGGCAAGTGACCAGACAACGTGCTGAGCAGCGAGCAGAAGGGCCCCACGCAGATCGTGGAGATGCTGGGAGACTGCACTTCGGTGCTGGAGCGGCTCAGGGTCGGGGCTTCTCGGACCCCAGAGCACTCACCAGAGAGTTACCTCGATGGTCGTGCTGGTTTTTAAGAGCGTGCAGGTTCTGATGATGGCCGGTCCCTCGAGGTCTCGTCGCACCCACAGATCACAGCTGAGCTGATGACGTGGGTAGAGGTCAGAGGTGCCAGGGAAGCCGGTTCTCGTCGAGCTGGGCCGTCGGATTCCTTGAGGAAGGACTTACAGCAAACCGCAGAGTTCTTAGATGGTGCCCGCTGATGCAGGGTGACTACTCCTTAGCCACAAGGGAGAAATCTTGAGAAGAGTCTTGAAGTCCTTTCGTAGAAAGTATTCTTGATTCAAAGATGATCTAATTTGGAAGGGTCCCCGCTCCGGCCTTTATCCTAAAGAAAGGGGTGGGTACATGACTAGGTCCTGCCCTAAGGGTGGGACCAGAAAGGGGGGTAGTTACACCCCTCTCCCCTGCCGGACTTTCCCCAGGCCAGGGCTGTCGCCCCTGGAACTGGTTCTAACCGGCAGATGCGTAGTGAGCACCGGGGTGCCACTCCGCAGTCACCTTCTCGCAAAAGCCCTACCTACCCAGAATACACAAACCCTGTCTGGGACGGTGCGAACACTGCCCTCGACAGGAAACCCTTTGTCCAAGTGCTCCTCGCTGGAAGGACTCCCAGCAGCAGGAGGTCAGACTTGTGTCTGTGGTGGCAGCATCCATTTTGTGGAGCTGAGGCTTTCGTTAACTTTAACCGGGGTTCACAGTCACGTACATGTCGTGTCCCTCTAGAAGGGCGGAATGCTAACCTCGTCGCCAGAGTTGATGAGAGGGCAGCATCCCGATTTGTATGACACCTTACTCGACATGTCTTGATAACGCGACACCGAAGTTACCTATATGGTACGCGTTATCATGGAACAGCCATTGGGTCTTGATTCCGCAAGCTGCAACCGGGCTCGGCTCGGGCCAGAGCTTAGTTCACACGAGCCCATGCACTCTGCCTTCAGGATTGTCAAGGCCTGCCATAGGAGTGACTGATAGGGACTCGGGTGTCCATTGTATGGTTAGATATAGAGCTACTATATCTAAAGCAAAGGGTGATTACACGTCTTCGCCCCAGCTGTCGTGCAGCCAGTTGTGTCAAATTTAGGAGGCCAGCCAGGGGTGGCATAATACATGCTGCAGCCCCTGGCGGCCCTGGGTACACCTACGCCCTGAGTTACAGGGTCTGATAAGGTGGCCCAGTACCAATTGGTATATGCACCTAGGGTACATCTCGTAATTTAGAAAGAGAACAGCCAGGCTGTGGGTCTGATTGGCAGGCCCACAGCCAGAGAAAGTCGTAAACCAGTGAAACAAAAGCAAAAAATCTGGGTGATCATAGGATTGCAGACCCTACTCTCCTACACCAATAAATAGATTTTAGTCTGTTTCTGAGCAAACCTGCTATGTCAGGTGAGTTTCATTCCTTTGCTCCTAGGAGGGTGCCAGTATTTCCCCATCAAAAATACCCTCTCATTTCCTTCAAATTCTGCGTAAGTGCATCCACTGCTATTACCCCCCGGATCTGGTCTCCAACTGACATAACTTGGTGACTGATAAGTCAGTCTGGAAGCAAAAAGATCTACCGCTTATGGCCCAATTAGCCTCTAAATCCAGTGAAATATATCCTTCCTTAACTTCCAGTTTCTGAAATCTGTCATATTGTGCGAATTCCAGTCTGCTGTCACATTGTGAATCCTGGAAAACATTCTGCTATCAACTCTATTTTGCGCATCAGGCAAAATTCCTCATCTTGCTAATTCTGATCATTTCTTGGATCTGCTTATTCCCAACTTGTTTATATATGTTAACGCAGTCATATTGTCCATCTTTAATAACACTGAATTCTTCTACTTCGTCCTGAAACCTTGGGGTGCAAACTAATCTGCCTGCAACTCCAGATTTATAAGTTCCTTTTCTCTAACGGAGTCCAAACTCCAACTGTCTCCTGACCTAAGCATGTAGCTCCCTAACCTGAATTTCTCTGATCCGTCTCCAATACAAAATATAGTTTTACAGGAAACCTGTGCACACACGACAATCAAACATGTAATATGAAAATTTTTGAGAATAGAAGAAAAAAGCAGTTGACGCTTGTTGATCTCGTTGTTTTAATGCGCCAGCCGAAACGTGTTTCATTGGAGTACAGTACACTCCAATTCTTCAGGGCTAGATCCTAATAGATATGAAAAATTAATCCCCCACAACTGGTGATAATTCCAACCCAGTTCGGGTATCTGTAGATTGTTCGGCGGGTGAGAAAAGACAGTCAATGGACACGCTGTAGCGGTGTACTCAATTGGTTTGGGCCGATTTTAAAGTCTGGACAGACGTGGGTATGTCATCAAGAGTTGAATGTACGAAATTACTAGGTAGTGTCACTTCAAGTATCCAAGTTGGCTCCACGTTGGTAGCCTGGCGGTCTGCCCAGCCCCGAATACGGCGTCTTCCTAGTGCACATCATCGCCACTTTACCATCCAATCCAAATCCTGAAACAATTCCCTTAGTAAATTTATACCTTCCATTTTGAAAAGCCTAAACATAACAAACTGATTTAAACTCCTCAGATTTCTCACGGGTCTCCATTGTTTGTCTTTGTGCTCCACAAGAAACAAAGTACTTAGAAATTTCTTCTCTTTCTCTCCTATCCATATTGTCACATTCTTTTCCAACATATGCAATATTTCTGTCATGCCTCGAGCCTCCTACCACACTGTCCCTTTAAATTCTCGCTATTTAGGACTCCATGACCTACGGAGCGACGCTTCACGTTCTTGCGTCTAGCTCCGTTTGGTTCAGTGTCTGTCGTGTTCCTAATTGCCTGACTTCCGTTTTTGTGTTCTTCTGGCTCATTTCAGATCGGAGGGAGCGTCCTGGCCCCCGTGTTCCTGTACGGGCGCCGGTTATCTCTCCCTCTGCAGCTTCCAGCATTCCTACGGGCGTTCTCCTGTTGCGCTTGTTGTGTGGTTGCTGCACGTTCACGGGTGCCTCCGTGAACAAGTCTTTCCCCGCTCTAGAGTCCCGCCCGGCGGCCGGGTTGTTCCCCGCCATCCGGCTGGGCTCTGCCTCCTTGTTTCCTTCTTGTTTGCTCCGCCCGACAGCCGGGCTTGTTCTCCGCTGTCCGGCCGGGTTGAATTCTTGTAAACTCCCACTTGAGTTGCTTCACCCGGCAGCCGGGCTTGGTTTTCTCTTGTGATCCGTTTAGGTAGCTAGTTAGTTCCCTTTCCCTTCTTCTGGGATCCCCTTGCCTCCTTATTACTCCCCCTTTTTGTTTAAGCATTCCCCTTGTTGGATATCTAATCCTGGGATTAGCTTCACGTATTTGCTGTGAATCTTGCGTGGACCTGAGTGGGTGCAGCTACTTCTTCACGTCGTAGAATCACGGTAACAGCGCTGTTGCGCTGCACATTATATTGGTTAAGGTTTATGTCATGACAGTAGCCTGAATACATGTTTTGTTTTCTTAGATGTTTGTACAACCAACAGGGGTGTTGGCACTAGGGTCATTGCATTCCATCAGACTAGTGGATGTTTACCTTGAGCCCTCTACAACAACCAGAGTGAGAAGTGTAACTAGTCAAATCGTATTTCACTTATTTGTATTGAAGTAAGCAGTTGCTTATTGGTATGTTATGTCATCTTTGCCACAGCTCCAGACGAGTTTCCTAAACAAGATCCTACATATCAATTTTGCGAAACTTAAGAAAACCCTTTGGTATGAAAAGTTTATATGCATAAAGGTGTCATAGTGGATGTGAGGATAGTGTTGTCTTTAGATAAGGGTGCTTACTTACTTTTTATTTCAGGCTACCTGTTGTCCAGTACCCAATTGAAGTTGCCGCGCATCCAATCTGAAGACCACCATCAAGCACTTTTTCCCCCAATCTTTCCTTGTTTTGTCTCCCTGTTTTCCCCTGGCGCGTCTCTCGTACTCTAGTGTTTGATAGAGTCGGAAGGCCGTAGGGGAAGGCTGTGGAATATTCTTCGGATTCCTGACGCTCCTGCGGAACCAACTTGTATCCTTTACAATTTCCTCCTGCAAAATCTGCTCCAATTCCTTTTGAAATACTAATTTGTTTGACTCAATTGATAAGGTTTTGTGTCAAACTCTATTTGCTACCCTTCTATTATTACCTGTAACACCCATGAATCTTTTATTTACACTTTATATTGATCTTAGAAGAACCTCAACCTTCCTCCCACACTTTTTGGGATAGAACAAGAAGTAGTCTCCGTACTCACCTTGATTTTGACTTTGACTGGTACTTTGACCTCTTCCTCGGTTTGAACAACCTCGGCCTGGGGATGTAATTGGGAATCCCCTTGGTTCCCTCTGCAGTAACCATACCCCTTCTATCCAACATTTTGGTAATAGCTCTATAGTGTGTACGGCCAGAAGAGTAACCCTCTTCTACCAGAACTGCCATAAAAACTATTACCAGTAAGAACTCTGCACATTGAGTACTGCACCCAATCCAGGCTCCTGAAAGCCTGCACATACTTTGTTAAGGATTTCACCATCCTCTCTCCGAAAAGCAAACCTCTTGCTTCCTCAATATATTCCTTTTTAGGTCTCGTAGAGAGACCTTTTCCTATCCATCCACTTTTTTATGATGAGGATTCTCAACAGTTCACGTGAAATCACGTGACCACAAGCTCCTTCGTGCACAAGCTTGCATTTCCCCACAGGCTTCCCCCTGCCAGCAGCATTTCTCCTGCACTCGGCCCACCCCCCTCCCTCTCCATATGGTGCGCTCTCCTCCCATATCGTCACCCTTCATCCCAGTCCCCACAAGCAGGCAGCAGCTTCAAAGGGATCTGCTTCCCCTCCCCCCGCCCATCAATCACCCTCCCACGCCAGCAGCTCTTCCCGCTCCGCCCCCTGCTCTCCGCCCCCTGCTGCACGGCCATGCCTCCCTTCTACTTCCCCAGCTAAAGGCTTCTGCTGCCCCCCCGCTGTCACTTATTCATGGCTGCAGCTTGTCTAGACAGCCAGTTGCTTGCCTTTATGTTTGCACATTTGTGATGTGTGCTTGAGCGCAGCTGTTTTCAGACCCAGTCCGTCTATACTTCAGCTGTGAATAACTCCCCGTGTGAGCTTGCCTGTCTCTCTTGTCTCTACTCACACACAGCGGCGCTGCCTGTCTTGTCTTTCTGCCTGTGTTTCTACACCTTTGGGCCTGTTTCTGCGCTGTTTTACATACGTGCATTTAGTTTTCACTTTTTGCTGCTTGTCAGTTTGTTTTATTTGCTCATGTTTGCTACTGTCTGTTCTTGCCATGTCTGTCTGTCATGCCTATCTCCACTTATTCTTAGCCTGTCTCAGCCTCTCATGTTTGCTACTGTCTGTTCTTGCCATGTCTGTCTGTCATGCCTATCTCCACTTCTTCTTAGCCTGTCTCAGCCGCGTTGTACTCTTACAATCAAGCGCTCCCTCCATCATGAGTCAAGCTGCCCGTGTCAGTATACCTACCCAAGCACACATACACAGCTGGTCTGTTTACTTATCTGTTTTGCCTGTCTATAGCCTTTGCTTATATACATATACACATATATACTGTCAATCTGCCTCTGTTGCGTCTCCCCCTGTAGGTCTTATTTACCCCAAAAAACACTTGCGGCTCGCCTCGTCCTACCTTACTGTTGCCTTTCTGCCATCTTACATATCATGTGTGCTTGAGCGCGGCTGTTTTCAGACCCCGTCCGTCTATACTTCAGCTGTGAATAACTCCCCGTGTGAGCTTGCCTGTCTCTCTTGTCTCTACTCACACACAGCGCCACTGCCTGTCTTGTCTTTCTGCTTGTGTTTCTGCACCGTTGGGTCGGTTTCTGAGCTGTTTTATATATGTGCATTTAGTTTTCGCTTTTTGCTGCTTGTTTGTATAGGTATACGTAGGACTCGTTTATTTCAAACCCTTTGTCGAGCTTTACAGTTGCTGAACATCTTTTATTATTCGTTATGGGGTAATACTGCCACATCCACAGCACTTCGTCATGTCTCTTTCTCGTGTTATTTTTATTCACCGTATATTTACTCTTGCCTGACATTCCACGGGCTTCATTTTGGCTCTCATCAGAAGCTGTTTCTTCACTGGCCATAGACTGCTCAGCTCATTGTATTATCACAATTGTCTGCTTATAGTTTGCATTTTACTGATCCACAGTCTGCCACCTTTGTGTTGTGTGCATAACGCGTTAATTGGCCTTCCGGCATTTGGCAGACCAAGCCTTCAAATTCACACGTAGCTGCTAATCCAGAAAGCGCTGCCCCGACCAGCTTCATTAACACGTGAACTCCTGTCTTGAACAAAACGTGCAGCTTTACCCTGCAGCATTTCTTCCTGGAACGAAATGACCCACTGAGTTTTAAATGACATCTTGAAATGCGCCTAATGCTTGGTCTGCTGATGAATCCCTACAGATTAACCCTTCCTTGTCTCTGTCATGTCCTGTCACCTGCCGTTCCCAGACCTGTAGTCACATTTGTGTTTCATTGCACCAATAAGATTAGTGTTTTGTTTCTTGTAACTGTCAGCGTAAACTCTTTTTTAGTACATAGACTGACAACAATGTAATTCACGGGGATCCATTTGTAAAGAAGATAAAAAACTGTTAATAATTGTAACAGACAAATGTTTTTATAGGAAGGCCACTGCTGGCGCCGTCGAATACTTACATTTAAACACCAGGGTTAGTCTTGATTCCCGCACATGCCACTTTGTCCCACGGCCTGCGCTTACTGCCTGTAGTCCACTCTTACAGCTTCGTTTTCATTCCTGCTTTCTTATCTTTCTCTTAGTCTTTACTTATCTCGTTCCTTCCCTTTCTCTCGCTTGATGTAAATCAAAGTGTAATGTTGAAATATAACTCTAACAGCGATAGCCTGAGCCTACACTTGCAAACACCGGCACAAATTAAGCAGCGAATGCTGGTAGCTAGTAATGCATTCCCTTCTTTCATTGCTCTTTCATTTGTGTTTTCTTTCCCGTAGAGTTCTGCCCTCCCACAACCTCCTTTTCTATTCAACTTCACACGACTAGAAACAAAGAGCTAGCAGTCTCGTCACCCTTCCTCCCTTGTTTAAATGTGGTGTACCATTCGGGTGTTCATGCGGTGCTTTGAAGCTTGTATGCAACAGTAATTCTCAAGGTCGTGCACCTATAATCTGGCCCTTGATGGGTTTTACACTTCTGGTCTTTTGACAGCAGCGATGTGACTGTGTAGCAAGAGATGAAAGCCACGAGTTTCTTTACCGCAATTTTAACACAATATTTATTTCCCGTTTTCTTTCCGGGAAACTATAAGTGCTGAGGCTTCCCCATTTGGAACTGGTACGGATTTAGCCTCTGTTTTAAGTATCTGCATTCGCATTGGGTTGGCCTGTTGGGTTCACCTTCGAACATACCGTGTCAAAGGATTACGGACAGTCATATAGTGCAGACATCTTGATGCGGATGTTTGTGTTAGAAGCAAAACGTATTCCCTCCAGAATAGTAGAGGTACGTCTTATAAAAGGACCAACATACATACATACGCACAGACAAACAAGCACCCTTGCACACGGACCAACAAACATACATGCGCACAGACACACAAGCTCCCTTCCACACCGACTAACAACCATACATGCGCACAGATACAACAGACACACAGTCTGTCTGTTGGTTCCCCTTGTCTCTCCCCCTTCTTCCCTGCATAAAGCACAGCGTGGTACAAGCCTCCGTTTCTGGAAGTAGTAGTGAACATGTATTTAAATTCTACCCGTAGCTGTGTATCCTAGTTAAGGTCTGTAACTCAAAACCAAACTCTGTGGCACCTCCACGGCCTTTGTGTTACTAATCTACTTAATTGCAGCCATTGAGGTGCTGGCCTAAATGACTAAGCCAGGGGAAGCAAGTTATAGTACCGTAAAAATACAGTGCTGTTACTTGCTGCGCTGCTTCCCTTTGCACTTAACTTTACTTTGCTAGACTGCCTTACTGGTTTCCAAATATACATGTTTTGCTCATTTGGCACTATAAAATTTTACAAACTTTTTTTAGAAATATAGTTGTAATATACTAAAGGGGAATTTCAGAAAGCCCTCCTCATCTATTGGTGTCTTGTAATTCAGGGTTTCTCCCGACCACTACAGCGCACAACATGGGGCAATGGGTCAGTCCATTTTAGCAATTAGCTAACTTGTCTGTGAGGGATAGCACTCTGCCATTTCAGAAGGAGCATATTTGCTTCCCAAAAAGTTTCTTTTGTGTTAGGGACAACTGTGGCAATATCTGCTCTTTAAGACAAAACAATATATTTAGCTGTTAGCCACTTTTTGATTGGATTGTTGACGGCACAGCAGCTTCCCCAACAATACAGTTTTACAAAGAGCATGACAAAGCAAAGTATTGACAAAGCCAAACATCCTCCTGGAATCATTTATTGGGTTACATATATCGAATTATTCTCCATTCCAAAGTCCTGCAGGTGAATTGCATCAGATGTATTTTCTTTTGGGGATCTTTACTAATACGAAATTTCTTTTTTGGGAGGGTATGAGGTACTATCCCGCGCGCTCTATTTCCTCTGACTCTGCTGGAGGTCTCTCTATGACTGTCTGTCACCCCCTCCCACCTCGTGCGCTCTCTCCTCTGCAGCCCGTCTCTGCCCCGCTCCCCATGCCGCAGTGTCTCCCTTTATCTTTCATTTATTTATGGCCGAGGCGCCGCCAGCCAGAACCAAAACAAACCTCAGAAATATTTCCTGTTTCTGTCTCTCCTTCTTTCTCTCTCTTTCGCCGCTCTTTCTCCTCTAATATATCTGCCTCTCTCGTGCCCTCTTTTCCACTGTCTATCGCTCTCTCTCTCTGTGCCTTTGCTTCTCTATCTTTTCCACTGAGCCTGTCTCTGCCTCTCTCCTTTCAGCTGTCGCTATCTGCCTCTCTCTGTGCCTCAGTCTGCGCCCCTCTCTTTTCCACTGTCATTCTTCGCTTCTCTCTATCTTTGCCCCTGAATGTCTGTGTCTTTTCAATTGTGTCTGTCTCTGTATCTATCTTTCCACAGTCCGCCTCTGACTTGCTCTGTGTATCAGCCTCCCTGTCTCTGTGATTTCCACTGTGTCTGTCTCTGCCCCTCTATCGTTTCCCCTGTATTTCCCTCCCTCTCTGATCCGCTTTCTGCTTCTGCATGTCTGTCCAGCTGCAGGGTTCACTGTGGCGTTACAACCAGAACTGCAACATTTGGAATTTGAGAACAGTGATTAAATCTCGGCGTGCTGAAAATCCTGTGATTCTGGGCACATCACTTCTCCCCGTGCCTCAAGACATGAATGTGATCTTGTGTAATTCAACTGGTGCTCACGCACAGTGATCCAATATCTTTGTGTGGAGTTTGCGCTGTATAAAACTGCAATAAACGCTACTCCATCATGGTTTTACATTTGTTTTCATCTTGTTGGTTGGCCTGCTGGGGTTGCCTTCCGTCCTGGCTAATCTTGCTTGTTACTTGTGGAAATCGGCACAAGAGGATTTCCTGGAGTAAACTGTTTCTTATTCCTGATTGAAGTATTTACATTATTATATATTTTTAAATAGATTCCTTGCGTTTTTGTAGCTGATCAATAAATTACATCTAGTTTATTTCTTTTTTGTTACCCTTTTGACATTGGACCGTAAGAAATTGGCTCTTTTGATGGGTCACCACTAGATCTTTCTTTATGGGATGTTTTCATGGTATTTCTTACAGGGCGCTCTCGATTAATCTAGTATAAAATTGAACACAAGTACTCACACTTAATTTGTTTTAGGCTTCTGTTTATATATGTAAACTATAGTGGATATTTTGTTGTCGCCCTCACTCTATCTATCTATCTATCTATCTATCTATCTATCGCCCTCACTCTATCTATACCCTCACTCAATCTATCTGTCTATCTATCTCCCTCACTCTATCTAAAGCCCTCACTCTATCTATCTAAAGCCCTCACTCTATCTATCTAAAGCCCTCACTCTATCTATCTAAAGCCCTCACTCTATCTATCTAAAGCCCTCACTCTATCTATCTAAAGCACTCACTCAATCTATCTATCGCCCTCACTCAATCTATCTATCGCCCTCACTCTATCTATTGCCCTCACTCTATCTATTGCCCTCACTCTATCTATTGCCCTCACTCTATCTATTGCCCTCACTCTATCTATTGCCCTCACTCTATCTATTGCCCTCACTCTATCTATTGCCCTCACTCTATCTATTGCCCTCACTCTATATATCTATTGCCCTCACTCTATATATCTATCGCCCTAACTCTATCCATCACCCTAACTCTATCCATCACCCTAACTCTATCCATCACCCTCACTCTATCTATCGCCCTCACTCTATCTATCGCCCTCACTCTATCTATCGCCCTCACTCTATCTATCGCCCTCACTCTATCTATCGCCCTCACTCTATCTATCGCCCTCACTCTATCTATCTAAAGCCCTCACTCTATCTATCTAAAGCCCTCACTCTATCTATCTAAAGCCCTCACTCTATCTATCTAAAGCCCTCACTCTATCTATCGCCCTCACTCTATCTATCGCCCTCACTCTATCGCCCTCACTCTATCGCCCTCACTCTATCTATCCATCAATCTATCTATCGCACTCACTCTATCGCAATCACTCCATCTATCTATCTATCTTTCGCCTTCACTCAATCTATCTATCTATCGACCTCACTCTATCTATCGCCCGCCCTCTATCTATCTATCGCCCGCCCTCTATCTATCGCCCGCCCTCTATCTATCTATCGCCCGCCCTCTATCTATCTATCGCCCTCACTCTATCTATCTATCTATCTATCTATCTATCGCACTCACTCTATCTATCGCATCACCACAGCATCACTCAGCACAACCACAGCCACACACAGCCACAACCACACACACAACCCCACCCACACAACCACACCCAACCACACACACACAACCACACCCAACCGCACACCCAAACACACACAACCACACACACAACTACACACAACCACACACACACAACCACACACACACAACCACACACAACCACACACACACAATCACACACACACAATCACACACACAACCACACACATCTATCTATCTCCCTCACTCTATCTATCCCGCTCACTCTATCGCCATCACTCTATCTATCTATTGCACTCACTCTATTTTTCTATCTATCGCCCTCACTGTATCTATCGCCCTCCCTCTATCTATCTATTGCCCTCACTCTATCTATCGCACCACCACAGCATCACTCAGGGGCACCACAGCATCACTATGCACTACCACAGCATCACTGAACGCCACAGCATCACTCGTCGCCACCACTGCATCATTCAGCACCACTCCAGCATCACTCAGCACCACCCCAGCATCACTCAGCACCACCCCAGCATCACTCAGCACCACCCCAGCATCATTCAGCACCACCCCAGCATCACTCAGCACCACCCCAGCATCACTCAGCACCACTCAGCATCACCATAGCACCACTCTGCACCACCACAGCATCACTCAGTGCCACCCCAGCAACCATTCAACAACAACTGGTTAAAATATGCCCTGTCAATGTTTTCAAGCTTTATTACAAATGTCACAAAAATATGTTAATATTTCACTGTTCTTGAATTTTCGTCACAATAAAATACGCTGAACATAATCTCCACAAAAGTTATTTACAAAAGTTTAAGCTATTGCCATTATAAATTACAATCACTTTTATTTAAGTATTAATTATTTAAAAAAATTAAAAGCCATTGTAATTTGTAATATCAATACATCTAAGTCACGTAAATACAAAACATGTTGCATTACAAATGCTATAGGCGTCACATTTGCGAAAGTTATAACTTTTGGCATTGTAAATGACGAAGCTATTAGTTTAGCTATTTTCAAAACCAACACATAAATAATAAAATTGTCATTTACGAGACCAATAGCTCAAACTTTCCTAATACGAGACCTATTGCATTGCAAATGCTTGTTAATTAATTCACTCAAATTTGAATTAATGTGCATAAGCACAGTTCTGCGCTTCTCTGCCATATACTGCATTTGCGTTCCCCAAAAAACAAATAGCACGCTGACACCATCCTCCTAATGCATTTATATCTAAATCCATACCTTTCAAAAAAGCCTCCTCTACAGCATCAACTATTTTTTTAATGGTTCCAGAATATTCACAAATCTGTCTTAGCACTGCTCAAGAAACTTATACCATCCCTTTCTTGGGTCCTTAACCAACTTGAAAAGATATGCAATTAGTTTGGGGTCTACATTTTGTCTCATTGTTACCTTATCATCAATCATAGGGTGAAAACACTAGGCAATAATTATATTTCTCTCCTGCTTCTCAAGGGGTCTACATAATCTGGCCTTAATTTAATTAGACATATTGTCCTATGGCCACCAGTCCTTGCCTCTGGGATGCCGTATGTCTATTGGGTCAAACAACTTCTCCCCAAAAGGATCTAGGGATTGGCAAAAAATAGTCCTTGCATACCTAATTCCCCTAGAGAAAGGGCGTATTGTTTAATGTTGCCCAAACGCCTATAAAAACGAACATGCGCATTGATCAGCTGATCATATGCACATGCAGGGCTTTGTTACAAGGCCCAATAGCAAGGCCTTGTGAAATCATGGATTAAGCGTCGAATGTAGGAAGCTGCCAACTCCTTTGAGACGCTACGGTCCCTCAAATTTGATTCGGAGCAAAGCGTCTAACCTAACCTCCAAGCGCCGGTAATAGCACGCTATGTAGTTTGAGCTGCTCTACCTCAGCACATTTACTTTTTTAAACAAACCCCATTTAAGCAATTGATATTGTAAAATTCTCAAATGCTACTTCCTCAAATCGCTCTCCTCAACGTTTACCTAGCTGAATTCCGGTTAATAAAATGTATTTAACGCCTTGTATTCACTTTTAAAGTTTTAACATTCCACCTCAATCACACATAGATAAGTAAACACCTGTACCCATAAATTGGGTAGCTACATAAACCTCTCCTTAATAAAATCACAAAGAAGTCAGACTAAAAACTCATAGGCTCAGTAATGCGTATCTGCTCAGAAGCAGTAAACAAAGAAGGAGGAAGGTGGACGTCAAAGAGTATTTATGGGACTGAAAGTTCTAAAGATTTATTGTGATGATTTAAGTTCGGTTTTGGAATCTTTTGAAGGTTGCTGCTCGGAAGGAGTGAATAAAATGTTATGTATAATGCTAGCTTCCTGTCTTGTCTCGAAATTCCATCTCATCTGTGACCACGTGGAGGTCCCCAGCAAATTATTTGTATGGTATGTGAAGCCCTACCAATATCTAGGCAAGGATGAAACTCAAAGCTACAAGTACATTTGCAAGCTGGTGAACTGCACTTAACCGAAAGGAAAACATACTGCCTCCCAGCTATTGCAATTGATCTACTGCATGCCCAGCTTCACTTCCATTCCAATATGGGCCATGTTTGAAAGGTATTTATTGGATAGGTCTCCAGGAGAAACACAGGTTTATCAGCATAAAGCTTCCCCTCTACATTACACAATCCAGAGATACAAATCCTGCCCCATGACTGCAATTCTGATGTAAATTACTTGGGGTCAACTCCTTCCTTCAATCATCTGCTCACATTTGGCATACCAAACTAACACCTAGTAAAGTAATGGGGAAAAATACCATTCACTGGAGCAGATTGTAATCTAGTGGGTTTAGACACTTGTTTTCTGAGGGCATTCTCATGTCTTCTGGTATACAGAGTAACACGTTTTGGCATTCATGGTAATGACTTCTGAAAATATCAAAAGCCCCAATCCCACAGTATTGCACAAATCCCCCATCCATAAATATATTACATCATGCTGTATCTTTAGGGGAATTGTCTCTGCTCTCAAGGGGGTATTTAATGGCTGTCTTTCTTTAAAGCCACTTGTGGAGGCTTTCAAACATTTCTGTTATATGACCCTATGAATATACTATCCTGAGGTTGCCTGGGTGTTTTTACATTCCACGCATGAAAAAGGTTTGTGAATTGTACCTTAAATTCCTGTATTTTAAACGTTTGCACAACTGATAGTAGACACCCCACAGATTAAATAACACAGGCCCCCTTCCGCACAGGGACTGTGGAAGATGCAGCCAACCAAATTGTGAACTACTGCACGTATTTTGGGTGTGCCCACACATTTCAGACTACTGGTCCACAATATCATATGGAACAGATTATTGGGGACCTGTGACCATCCCCGATTCAATGACAAGGTAGTTGAAATGTTTAAGTAGCTGACTCTGGATAAATCATTTAGAAAGATCAGGACCAGATGATGATTTTCTCCTAAACATGGGATCCTTTCATGCAACCCCATTCATAAGATACAGCATGCCTGTATTATACAACGGGTAACAGTTTGACTGTTCCTACCTGCAGAAGCAAATTAGTCCTCAAGACCTCATTCCCTGGCAGCACCCTTTAGTGCCCCAAATGGGCTTGCATCAACTATAACTGGGGTTCCTAGATTAAAGAAAAGATCAGGATACATGGTTTATGTACCCTGAATATGTGATGCCATATTGTCTTTTACCTGTTCTCAACATATTTACTGGTCCAAGTAAGGGCCTGTTTCAATTTCAAGGTCCCTGATGTGCAACTGTCGTAAGTATGGGCACTTTGCACTAGTGACTTCCATAGGGATTGTTAACTAAATTGATAACAATAGTAAAGATTATAATGTGGTTAATGATGATAATGAACTTTTTTCCCTTCTACCACCTGTCTAACCCCTACCTCATTCCTCTAACCCCACAACCTTCCACATCGTTAGTAAAAATGATTTAATACTGTATCTTGCATTGACATCCAAGTCAAGCACGCTTCTATACTTTGTTTAGCATCCGAGTAGTATGTCAAAATTGAAGTCTATTTCTCGTTCAGTACTTCAATGAAAATATTAAGAGGACTAGTGACTATGTCAACTTACACTTGTTTTTTTGTAGTACATTTTCTTACAATTACTCGATATATTGTAAGCACACTTTATATGAAGAACGACTGAATACCAATGTACACATGTGAGATCCCGTAACATAATTTCATGTTTACCAATCAAACTGAAAAGAAAATATGCTTAAAAAGGCAACATGCATCAACTTTTTCCCTAAACAGCCAAAACAGTACATTTTGCTGTAGATAACTGTTAAACACATTGTTTTTAGTGTAAGCAAAACGCATTATAAGTTTTTTAACATTATACATTTCTGATAGCTGGCTGTGTCGTTCTTATTTTCTTTCATGTCAAGTAATAAAGAGCCAGTCAGACCAGGAACAAGGATAATGGTTATCCTACTGAAGTACAATTCTGGGCAATCATGGCATTCTACTTTGGAGAAGAATGGCTAAAAGCGAGCAGTTCACTTTTTTTTCCACGAATTAGGAGCTACACAAGGGAGACCAGTCCTTTGAAGTATGAACTGCTATGAAACCATTTGCTTGATCATTTCTTTGGAAATGACATCTGTTGCATAAGTTAACATAAAAGTCACCTGTTGCACAAGTTAACATAAAAAAGTTAATCTAACAGATCTGACTGCACCAAACCAACACTGCAGTTACCCATACCAAAGTATGCAATAATTAATGAGCCATCAACAACACCAAACTTCAATCCACCAACAAAGCCAACACATGCTCTATTGCAAATAAGGCTACAAGGGCTCTCCTCGGTTTGATTTAATTAATCTACATGCTTCCACTTCTCCATCAACGTCTGATCTATGATGTTCAATTCTACTGCTGCCGCCTCACAGGTCATCTCAACATCTGCTTTGTCAATAGAAGCTAAACTGCTTAATATGTCTTTGACATCCGATTATTATGGAAAGTTCATGTCAATCTCACCAGCTGAGAGACCATGAAAGTGGCCAAAACACATTTTTTTATGTTATATGAAGAAAGCTTTATGGGACAGTTTGTATCTTTCTTACATTTTTGCTCGTTTATTCCTTTCTGCACCCACTGCAATAATCGATTATGAAATGGCTTGCTTAGGTACCTTTCCTTTATTACTGCGCATATAATCATTGAATATAATGGAAGTTTTCCTATGCATTTATCTTCACTATCATTCGGAGATTATGTAAATATTATGTTTCTTCTAGTATAGAGACCTTTCACTTCATTATGAAATGTGTTTTTTGCAAATAAGTAACAAGGGAATCATTATGGTTTTCTCAAACGCACAATCATAGCATGATCTTTCACATTACAAATGTGTGATGGTAACAATCAAGTTGTGCAAATACATTCAGGACAGTTAAATATTTTCGCTTGAGCATATAATAATTAAGAGTTACTATTACACAGAGGACCTGTTTTAGTTATTGGCGGACATGTTACTCTGCCACAACGGTGGCAGATATACTGACTGATGAAACATAAATCCCATAGGATATAATGGGGTTTATATTTCGGCGGACGGGATATCCGTCACTGTTGTGGGAGACTAACCCGTTGGCAAAGATCTAAATCAGGCCCTTAGTTTCTAGAAGGTTAGTGACTGTGTCCCTCTGCCTTGTTAACTTTCAGAAGACAACATTACAAAACAATTCTGCAATGGCTGCCAGGGCACTTTTAAAAAAAATGTGTTCTAACAATTTTCAACAAACTCTCTGGCTAAGCTTTTTTTGTGTTTTTTTCTAACAATGTTCAACAAGCTCATAGGCTAAACTTAGTTTAATATCTACTACAACAATTTTCAACAGGTTCGCTCACCAAACATTATAAAACCTTACATAAAAGATATAGGTTAATGAGGAGCTTTGCACCAGGGATATCGGACAAGAGAGGCACAACTTCAGCATCGACTCCAAATGAAGGTTTCTGTGTGGGTGGTGGCCTTCACAGGCGACTTGCCGGCTGTGCGCTCATCCATGCCTTTTGCCCATCCAGACAAAATTGTAAGGACTCACTGGTCTGAAATACAGGAATGCAACAGCAAACCACCATTGAAACTCAAAATTGGGAAATGTATTTACCAATTTTCTAGAACTAGTATAGTGCTTCTAAACAGCACAAAGATTGTTGACTCTAAAAATGTGATAACCATGTTAGAATTATTTCTGGTTTTTTCATTACTTATAAATTGCTTTGCTACATTGCTGTTTGATTTCTGTATGGTTACAATTGATATAATATGCACTAGGTATGTCTTTTAAAATAAACATTTTAAAGTATATTCTGCTTCCTTGTGCTTTTTAAGTCGAGCCTAGTAGCGCGCATGCGCTGCTCTGCAAGGCGTCATGTATCTCTTAAGTGGACATTAATCACACCCCTCACTCTTCATTATTTATTTTGTTTACTTGTTTACTTGTCAAAAATCCCTTTCGTTCAGTGGCTCTTTTTCGCATGTGTCTCTCCTTTTGGTGGGTGGTATCTTTCCCTGGTGACTGGCCCTGGTCAATTTATAATTGCTCCTCGGTCTATTTCGTTTGATATGTGCACTTCTTTTTCTGTTTCTGTTTTCCTTTGGTTTGTTTATCTCGTTAGTTTCAGTGGGCACTAAGAAAACAGACTCTGGCGCTTTATGGACTATTTTAGTGCGAGTTTTGTTTTTCTTTATTTAACCTTTTTAGCATGTTGTTGCTGCATTGGTGCACTGAAACTAATCAAGGACGCTGATGGCATTGCCACTTTATTTAAAATATGTATTTTTCGTTTTTCTTTATTAACTGAAACGTCACTGCATTCAAACAAAGCCCATTTGTTGTGTGGAAGAGCGATAGCGATCTTTATATCTATGCCTCTGCTTTCAGTTCTCCTCAGTTACCCCTCCCTCCTTATCGCACCCTCTTCACTGCCTAGACAACAAGGTGTCAGCGCTTACCAAACAGCTTGCATGCTGGCAGCCTGTCTCTTTTCACTGAATACGACAATTACAATATAAATACACAGCAACAAAATCATAAGCACGCTCTCATAATATGCCGCATAAGAAGCAAAACACAAAGCAAATGTGCATTTTTTCAAGCGCACCTAATCCTATACCAAACTCAAAGTTACAATAAAAAGATACAGATACTGTCCTGTTAACAGCATGTCAAACGAGTGCTGCATCTGGAATACATTACTTATCAGGTGTATGTTTTAAAGACTACTTCTCTGTTTACATTTGGGGGATGCTCTTAAAACAAAGCAGGTATTTAATAACGTAACCACATGCAAACTCTACACCATACAAATACATAAATAATCACTATGCCATCCTAATTTTGGTAATCAGCACATAGTTAAGGTGCATTAAAACAGTATGCCCTTACCCTCACTATTAGCACACAAACTGAATGCACACCATTTTGTCACCCTAACCTGCCACATGTTTTTTTTTAAACAATTCAGACAATGTGTGCATAAAAATACTCCTGTTCTTTCAAACCTATTGATTTATGACATCATTAGCAATTTGCATTGTATATCTTTACATATTTTAGGGCTATTACTTTGCTAGGGAAGGGAGGTGAACGTATGTGCCAGAAAATATTTCTAACCTTATTACCCACGCAATCCAAGTAGTTACTGTCTGGTAAATCGGTACATTCCATGTAACACAAGAGACCTACATACTGCCCAAGGCTTCCCAAACACGTAAAGCAGATGCCAGCAGAGGGTGTTTAATCAGGCAGCCATCTTGTTAGGTCTCCTTATGTCATTTGCGACACCAGGTAATTTTTGGGAGATTTCAGATTTTTCACATTATGGCAGGTTGTGGGTGCTTGTGACATTTCTGAAATCAGGACATCTCTAAGTACAGTGCACAGTGGTGCCTGAGACCTGTCTGACTGCAGTGCACTGGTTTTAACATGTGAGATCTCAGAGTGAAGTGTGTGGTGGCACCTGCAACACCTCTGACTGAAGTGCGCTGGTGGTACATGTGAAATCTCAGAGTGCAGTGCACTGGTGAATGGTGAATGTGTCAATAACTGTTTCCTGAGGCAAGCTTGTATTCCTGAATCAGACTACATAATCCAGTGTGTAGCAATTGTATAGCTCTTCAGTCCTTAGTTGCACAGCACTCAGGATAATGTGCTGCATAGCTAAACACTTACAAGGTCTCAAAGGCGAGACCTAATGGATATGCCAATGCTGGTTGAGTATGATATTCCCTGACGAAAGAGGGCTTGGATGTCCACTAATTGTCCCTGACCCATCTGGTAGGACAAATCGTTAATAGAAACACTTTTTAAGCAAACACTGCACAGTGGGTTGTGTATCGGTTGCAGTTCAACTGGGTTTCAGATTCGACGATTGGTACACTGAATGAGTCCTTATTGCCAGGGTGTCAGAAAACTGAACCCTGCGGCTCTAGAAAGTCCTAGAGAACTTATCATTCCTTCTGCAGGAAGGCCTTTAGAGGCAGCAGTCCACAATAATTCCACGCACCATTCTTTTTCGGAACAATCCTGTACAGCGATTAAAAGCCCAGAGTCTATTACCCGTTCAATGGCGCCCTTGGACAGATGTCTCTCCAGCAGTAGAATGGACAGATGCTCTTCTTAAATTTGCTCTGGTGCTAGAGGAGAGTGAGATGGGAAGGAAGTAAAAGACAGGGCACAGACCTCTGAACAATTAGTAAGACCTATTTGTTGTATGTGATATATTGCCAATTTGGGAGGAAATAATGAATCCTGCCTTTCACCGGTTGGACTGGAGTTATTGAGGACAAACTAAAGAGGCTTGGTAGCTATAGCAGTGAGGGGCGAGGAGTTGAAGTACTGGTGACGGTGCTGTTCTTGGTAATTTCTGCTGATGCCATGTCTATGGCCCCAAAAAGGCTGAACAGTGTGCTGCATCACTGACTGTAATATCTATATGTATATTTGGGGAAATGATGGGGAACTTGTATTGCAGGAATCAGTAGCTCCACGGAGCTGTTCTGACCCTACTGGCTTTAAATCTGTCCAGTGCAGAGTCTACCTCCTCTCTGAAGGATCTAGACCACCCCAAAGGTAATGTCCATTAGCGATACTTGCCCAACGCCAGAAAACCTGATCAATTTCATCTGGACATACTTCTGAAGCATGTCACTGGTGCCAACTGCTCTACCAATAGAGTCCGTGGTGTCTAAGACTGGGTGGATAGCGTATTCCCCTGCATCCTGCTCATCATGGATTGCCTGAGGTAGGAAGGCCCTCAGGTCTTCCTGGACCAGAGTACGATCACCCTCTCACATTCACATGTCTCATAAGGAATGCATATATTAGACCAAAAGGCAGACTGTAGTAATAGACCATTGTGCAAAGCTCGCAACAGAAAACACCTATATGCTGAAAGCATCAATATCTTTGGATTCTCCTCCTGAGGTCTGGGCAGAAACAGTATGTAAATTAACCTTACTGTTGTAAGCCTACACAATAAGAGTTTCCGAAGCAAGATGATAGATGAGGATATCCAGATCACCAGGGACAGGCATGTGTTGACTAGCTGCATATCGATAAACAGGCAGGCAAGAAAATGGTTTTGACCACATAATCCTCAAGATATCAGTGAGGGCGTCAATGAATGGGAGTAGGGGCTCCAATATTGCTGACCAAGTTTGGACACTCTTCATCAGAATATTTGTCTTGGTGTCAATGGAAGGCAATTGCAATTCTAGTACCTCAGGTGTCATCCAGGCTACCACCGCAAATAAGGTACTGTTCTGCCTTGGTGACTCATGTAGAAAGTCAAACTATTTCAGGGTAGTGTCTAGCCCACTAACACGTTTTAAAGTTCAGTTAGAAGGTATTATCTGTATATAATGAGGGGGGATCAAACAAACCATCCTCATCATCATAAATATCCTCAGGTACTCCCTGTTCTGGTACAGAATCCGAGTCAGAGCCAAAAAGAGTTCTGCTGATAACCTCATCAGAGTAGAGGCATTAAGTTAGAATCAGGCAGAATAACTGACTATCCATTATTTATTTTGTAGCCATGACATCGGACGAACACAGAACAACAACAGTTTGGGGAGTGACATTGGCACAGGTTCATTAATCAAGGTCAGTGGAGCTGGCAACGGCACTGGAATCGCACAATCTGCCGTCGACCATGGTGCCGGCATGAAAAATTATACCGTTGTCATTATGGGCCCGGTTATAGCTCGCAAGGTGTCAGACTGCCCCAAGGCAGGGGTGGTGGGGGACCACCAGCAGTAACTCAACTGGAAACCACATGCTGCTTCATAGGGTCTGAGGTGCACCGCAGACAAACACATTAAACATTTGCACCATGGCCTCCTTGAAGGCCACAATGTGTAGGGGGGTTGACAACAGAAAATCTGGGCTTGTCTAGACCAACTGAGGTATCTGTTCTGCCTCAAGGTAGTGTGTCTTAGAACTTGACTTCTTTACGCGCTCTCTCTGGAGCTCGACTATTGGGATGGGGTCCAGTACCGCTTTGCTTGCTTGTGATTGATTTTGGCTTAGCTGAAAATGTTGGCTAGAAACTGGGGCGTCATAGGAAGAGCCTTGTGACTGGGCCACGACTGGGAAGGGAACTGTGTGATGTGTGCAACTTCTTCTGATGGTTGGAAATGTAAAGCTCCGCCCCAGGCCTTGTATGTCCTTCAGGAGCATTAGAGCCCATTGGTCACATGGGCGACCAGCAAAGACATCTTGTGGGGGCCCATAAATAGCATCTGCTTGCAGCACTCTTGCCACAGCCTAAAGCCTTGCATTATCAGTAGGGACATTCTTCCTTGTACACTATCTTTTGAGAATCAAAGAAATGTCGGAACACTGAAAAAGTGAGGAGTCGAGCTCTAAATCTGCATCAGGCGTGGAAAGAAGGAACTGATGTCAGTATGCAGAGGTGCCACTTATATGCGTCTCATATGGCCATAACGCCATCCAACCTACGCATGGGAGCATGGCAAAAAATTATCTGGATTCTGTCTGGCGCCTGAAGGATATTCAAAAGTTGAGGAATCTGCAGTTATAAGTATCCATCAGAACGGGCCGCTTTTAAGAACTGATTTAGGAAGGGTGTGCTCACAAGGTTTTTTTTGTTTGGTAGGTCACCTGCAAGATCTGGAACACTCCCTTACCTCACAGGCTGTCTCAGTCAAGACTGACAAAAAGGATTTAGGGTCAGTGGTCAATTGCAACTTTAAATGCAGACTAGCTGTAGAAAGGTTACAGACCAAGCAACCTGCAAAATAATTAGATCACATAGTAGTAGCTCATGGGGTAAAGTATCTCTGGGGCAAGATCAGTGTAGTTGTGGGCTCCCCGAGTGTACACAGAAAGATGTGGAAAGTGTAACCCCACCAGCCTCACAATCTTGGATTCTAGACATCTAGATCTAACAACTGCTGGTTTTTGGCTAAGACAGACAGCTTGCAAGGGCTTTGTGGCCCTTAGCCACAAACAGATATCCTTCATGATGACTTCAGCCCACTGGGCCTGGCCCTTTATCTTCTTCTCTCATAGGGCACTCCGGAAGCAGCAGAATGTCTTCTTCCAGAGTGAAGGCCTTGTCACCGTGAACAACAGTAAACAAGCATTGGCATAGCCAATAGGTCTCGCCTTTGGGACCTTAAAAGTGTTTACCCATGCAACAGTTGATGTTGTTGCACCAAAGATATTGTGCTGCATAACTAAATACTCATAAGTCCCAAAGGTGAGACCTATTGGCTATGACAGTGCTTGTTAAACTTGGTAATACTCTCGGGCATTGGTTGCATTACATTAGTACCAATGAAAAACCCAAATACAGCAATATTTGACCTGTCCAGGTTTGCAAAGGTTCTTCCACTGTGCAGCAACACGTGCCGTCGCATTTTTAGTAAACTTTGAACTGTTTGAGCAAGAAACATTTTGTTGGGTTAAAATATACAGATTATGCAGCAAATGCAGCAACTCTATAATGATGCAAAAATCGCAGCAGCCACACAATCGCATAATTCCAGTGGCCTTGGACAAGACAGTGATGCAGTGTGAAAAAACACACTGATGGAGTGTGAAAAGACATTTTGCTAGAGTCAGATGGGGTCGCCAGGGTCAGGTTACAGACTCCTTCCCTGTGACCCGTGGAGTGAGACAGGGCTGTGTCCTGGCCCCTACCCTATTCATACTCTTTATCAACCAGGTGGTTAAGTTCCTCTCAGCTACCCCGACAGATGCACCAACACTGGAAGGGACCAAATTCCCCCTTTTAATCTTTGCTGATGACACCCTAATTCTGGCTAAAACTCAGACGGGCCTTCAGGTGGCTATTAATAAATTTGTGGACTTTTGTAATGAAAATGACCTTGAAATTAATATTTCTAAAACCAAGTTCATGGTCCTGACAAAAAATAAACCACTGAGGGGCCATGTAACGATGAATGGGTCTAGCCTTGAACAGGTTGAAGTCATGACATACCTAGGTGTTACAATGGACTATAGGTTACGCTGGAAAGAACAAATAGCGGCGCTTAGTTTGAAATTTGCTCGTTTGTCTGGCTGTTTAGTGAAGGAGCAACGGTGTTCTTTGACCAAAAGAGTTTTACCTGCACTAAAAATTCATAGCGCCAAAATTAGCTCAGCCATACTATACGGGGCTGACATATGGGGGAGTGTGGATCTGGCTGTCCTTGATAGGATCCAGAATAAATTCTGTCGCAATTTAGTCAGTCTTCCTCCCTCAACGCCAGCATTACCACTCATGATGGATATGGGCTTTTATTCTATTAAACACCAAGCCCATTTTAGGATGGTGGCGTTATGGAGACGCTTATGGTCTACCCCGGAAGTTGCCATGTTTGCCCAGGAGATACAGGATGTAAGAGCGCAACAGGGGGCAGGGGAAATACCATGGTTTAAGGCAATTAAGAATACTCTCACTGGAATGGGCCTTCCTATGCTTTGGTCCGAGCCGGGCTCTCACATCTTTCCCTCAAAGAAAGATTTTAAACTCCTCTTTTGGTCCATGGTAAAAGAAGAACACGTTGCACTTTCGGAAAAACCTAACCTGACAGGCCTGTTTTTGATTCATAAAGTAGTTCCACACACAGAGACCTATTGGGATGTAATCCTTAAAAGCTTAGACAGGAAACTTTACCATCAGTTTCGTATAGGTACATTGCCATTAAGGGATTTTACTAGTGGTTGGCAGAAGTCGGAGTCCACTTCTTGTCCCTGTTGTACTGAAAGCAAAGAATCTATAGGTCATTTTCTATTTGTATGTACTGCTTACCACGAGCCACGCCATAAGTGGCTGAAGCCAATATGTAATAGATTAAACACCCGGATGAGCAGAGAAGCATTGACCATCCTGAGATTCAACACATCCGAATGGTTATCCATAGGTCTGGCAAAATTCCTTGGGTGGGCCTGGTTAATTAGATCTAGGCATGTTCGTAGTACTTCGAGCTGAAAAATCAAATTAGTCCGTTAGCCTATTATATTTGGGTAGTATTAATGAATTGTCTTTTTCATATACAAATGTTTTAAAAATTTTATAGACGTCTTCCTATGTATATTTAATTGAGCTTTTTTAAACAAATTTCTTCTTGTCTGTATAAAATTTTCATGATTCTGTTATATGGTTTGTATTACTATGTATGTCTTTTATGAAGAAAATTCGAAATAAAGACGTTAAAAACTGAAAACTGACATTGTGATGCGGAGTGATAGACATGCCCAGAGGTACTCTTATTTATCACAGTTACTGACACAGTGTTATATTTAGGGGAAGATGCAGAGAGACAGACATGTCTGCAGTGCTCTTTATATTTCAGACATATCTGGAGGTGCTCTATTTATATTGCAGTGGTGCAGTGTGAGAGACATGCCTGGAGATGCTCTTACTTTCTCGGAGTACTGCAGAGTGAAATACATATTCAGGGATGCTCTATATTTTCTGCAGTGATGCAGTGAGATAGACTTATCTGCAGATGATGTATGTTTGTTGCAGTGTTGCTGTGGGACAGACATGTCTGCGGTGCTTATATTTGTAGCATATATGCAATGCAATAGACGTATGGGGTCCCCTATTTTTATTTTGGTGATGCAGTGTGACAAATCTACAAATGCTGTATATTTGTAGCAGTGATGCAGTATCATAGACATATCTGGGTACTCTATTTTTATTACAGTGATCTAGACATATCTGCGGGTGCCGTATGTTTGTTGCAGTGATGCAGTGTGACAGACATATCTGCGGTGTTCTTTATATTTCTAGCAGTCAAGCAGAGCTATAGAAATATCAGGGGGTGCCCTATTTTAATGCAGTGAGGCAGTGTGACAGACATGTCTGGGAGTTCTTTATTTCGTAGAAGTGACAGGGGTGCTCTTGTTTCCACCTGTGAAACACTGACAGACACTTGCCCGGGGTGTTCATTATTAGTGGAGTAACAGCAAGATCACGATGCTTGCCTATTGCATTCAGTGATATAGAGACATTTGAGGGGCACAGTGCCACGTCACATGGTGTGATGCAGTGGGATGGAAGTCATCAGTGCCCGCAGTGCCCCCAAGCCGCTCGCCACAACACTCAGACGTGGATTAACGTCTGATGCGTTTGTGGACCTGGTTTTAAAACGTTTACAATGGATTCAGCTGAGCTTATGTGCCCTAAAGACTAGGCCATTATACATCAGTGATTCAGAAAAGGGGGTGGTGATGAACAAAGTGTCTGAATTAAGCAGACCACTCTTACCCAGTCCAAAGATCAGGGCTTGATCCATCACCGTTTTTTAGCTCACTGCACCATCCCAGCTCAGAACTTGGCTATATGCAAATTAGTCTGACCCTGGCCCAGTGCATAATGGGAACAGGGCAGACCAAACTACCAAGCCAATTCTTATACTGGGAAGGAAACAAGCTACCGGGGACCGGTTTCTGGCATTTCAGCCGTCTTCGGCCCGGCTTGCTTGAATCCTGATGGTGCAATGAGCTAGGGACTCACATCTGAGTATACCCTTCCACGCTTATGGTGGACAAAAATGATTCAGAAAAGGGGGTGGTGATGAACAGAGTGTCTGAATTAAGCAGACCACTCTTACCCAGTCCAAAGATCAGGGCTTGATCCATCACCGTTTTTTAGCTCACTGCACCATCCCAGCTCAGAACTTGGCTATATGCAAATTAGTCTGACCCTGGCCCAGTGCATCATAGGAACAGGGCAGACCAAACTACCAAGCCAATTCTTCACCACTATAGGTGTGGCAGGGTATACTCAGACATGAGTCCCTTTCTCACTGCACCATCAGGATTCAAGCAAGCCGGGCCGAAGACGGCTGAAATGCCAGAAACCGGTCCCCGGTAGCTTGTCTCCTTTCTGGTGAAGAATTGGCTTGGTAGTTTAGTCTGCCCTGTTCCCATGATGCACTGGGCCGGGGACAGACTGATTTGCATATAGCCAGGTTCTAAGCTGGGATGGTGCAGTGAGATAAATAACGGTGATGGATCAAGCCCTGATCTTTGGACTGGGTAAGAGTGGTCTGCTTAATTCAGACACTCTGTTCATCACCACCCCCTTTTCTGAATCGTTTTTGGCCACTATAGGTGTGGCAGGGTATACTCAGACATGAGTCCCTTTCTCACTGCACCATCAGGATTCAAGCAAGCCGGGCCGAAGACGGCTGAAATGCCAGAAACCGGTCCCCGGTAGCTTGTCTCCTTTCTGGTGAAGAATTGGCTTGGTAGTTTAGTCTGCCCTGTTCCCATGATGCACTGGGCCAGGGACAGACTGATTTGCATATAGCCAGGTTCTAAGCTGGGATGGTGTAGTGAGATAAATAACGGTGATGGATCAAGCCCTGATCTTTGGACTGGGTAAGAGTGGTCTGCTTAATTCAGACACTCTGTTCATCACCACCCCCTTTTCTGAATCATTATACATCAGTAACAATGTAAGATGTCCGCAGCCATGGGTGATAAATGGCCGATTGAAATGTGTAAATACCGGGGAATCCCATTGGTCAGGCCGGGGACATTGAAAAGCCCCAGAAGACGTGTGAATGGTGAGAAACGCAGTAAAGAAAAAAGGTCAATGTATGCACAGCGCCTTGAGACGGTGTGAACACTGAATATTCTGTACAAACAGGAGCAGTATACACACAAATCACACAACACGTTCACGCAATATACAGTGCAATCAGCACAAACAAATTGTAAAAATAACTGCTTGCACTGTGTTTTGTAGTGTTTTTCCAACACACTATGCTGCTGCAGACACAGAGCTTGCATGCACAATGAACTGTACAGTCACCAAAATACATACAACACAGAAAACAAACATGCAAAAGCAGTACACTGTAAAGCACATCATGTACACTCTATAGTATACTGTCAACCTATAGCATTCACATATCATTCAGGCAGACTATACTGTTTAAAAACAGCGTGCAGACATGTGCTAAACACACAAGCCACGCCCACGCAATATACTCTAAACACACAGCAGGCAGATGCGGAATGCATACAACCTGTGCCTTGCATAGGCGGCATCCACCTATGTTGTTTTGTAAATCAACAGAACGCACAAACAATAAATTAAATAGACGACAGAGCACAGCCTACTGTTCATCAAGTGGCATTATTCACAATATTGCGTAAATGGAAGGCATACATACTCACGCAAGGCAATGTACACTATAAACTATGATCTGTATTACATATCTATGGAGCACATGTTGAGTGGCGCAGACCCGATGGAATACTCACACATCGTGTAAACACTATATGTGGTGCACAAAATGCAAGCACATTATTCTGCAAAATTTCCATGCACACAAAGCGAAAGTTAAAGCGACCGCGGTAATGAAAATGGAGCGAACATGTTTGCTCATGTTATGGGACGAGCGAGAAAGGGAAGGGCAGACTCATTAAACTCCTGGTGGGCGCATGAACGGACATGGAAACAAGCGCGGCCATGCACACAAAGCGAAATTTAACCACGCCAGCTATAGGGGCGACTGTACAGGATGAGTGCGATACCATTTCAAGGGCTCTTCAGGGGGGCCAGGGCAACAAATGGGGTCAGAGGTCAGCAGAAGCTCCAGTGGCCATAAAAGGGTCAGCATTCCAGAGAGAGGTGGATCGCTCCTTTCATAGCTGCAGGGGTGTCAAACAAAGCATTCCTGGAATGAGGGCTTCCTCTGGAAGAACACTTGGGAACGGCGTGTGATGGCCCTGATAGCTCACTCCAAACACCCAGCCTCAGGAAGTGCCCACTGGGAACACCTTTGGGAGAGGCGCCTATTTATCTTAGCAAATGAATTTGCTTCTTACCCAAGACAAAGAAAAGTCTGAAAGCCCACAGCTTCTCTGGGCCACCATCACACAATGTAGATTGCGATACTTATTTCGACTAGTGACCCACGATTTACGGTTTCGTTTGTTCTAGATTTTGTATAGTGGTAAAAAGCTAGGCCAAAAAATACTGCTAACCTCAGGACTAAACCCATGAAACCTCTGGATTCTGCATAGTAGAAACCTAGGCCAAAAATACTGTAACAGGGTTAAACCCATGTGCGCCAGGAAAGTTAGAAGATAAGGTGATTCAGTGTTATTTTCACAGATGTGAGAATTCGACCTCCATTTAGATTAAATCTTGTGTTTTACCATCCAACACAAAATATGGGTGGAACTGAGTGGAATACAATTGAAACAGACGGGTCAGTCTCCGAATTTTTCGCAAAGTATTCAAACAGGAGCAGAGTACATAGCACAAAAAAACAGGAACATTTGCAATCGCAATAGCAGGGCTATATTTAAACAGATTACAAACCAAAATGTATGAAGGCACTGGAAGCACTACAAATGGGTGGGGGGGGGGGCAGCATGCCACAAGCACGCCCTTCTACAATCACTCCATTTTTTTTCCATTAAACTCTGAATAATTTATGTTTTGTTATGGTGGCGTTCCTTTTCTCTTTTAACTACCTGGCAGTCACCGTGCTGAGATGCAATTGGCCGACGGCAAACAGCTGTTAATTACCCCAAAACATATCTTCCCTGTAAAAAAAAAAATCACATGGAAGACAAGTAACAAATAATCTGCATGTTCTGAAAACCTGTACTGTGGCCAACATTTCCCATCTTTCAAAAGAGCACAAGCAGCAGCTGTTTTGAAGCACTTGTGCTTGTGCTGTCATCCGCCTTACGGGAGCGAGCAGCGGCGGCGCGAGAGCCATATGCTTTCAATTAGCACGCGCCCCGCTGCTCGCTCATGCAAGGTGAATGCCAGCACAAGCACGAGTGTGCTTGAAAAGGAGCAGACCTATTTCAAAAGATCATCCCCTGAAGCAGCGCATTCGCGCTGCCTAGGCGAGACCTGGAAAGTGAAGAGAGTCCTCAATATCTGGTGCAGTCATCCTTATCTGAAATAATTCTACCAA
The DNA here is from genome assembly GCF_964263255.1 of Lissotriton vulgaris. Lineage (NCBI taxonomy): Eukaryota > Metazoa > Chordata > Amphibia > Caudata > Salamandridae > Lissotriton > Lissotriton vulgaris. The sequence continues at coordinate 1,315,687,822 of NC_141689.1, forward strand.
GGTGTAGGAAAAATACGTTTTGGGGGAGCTCATGTGTAAATGCATCACAGACTCCAAAAAAAGGAAAACATTTGCAGAGTTGGCTCAATTTTATTTCCACTGAAAGTATATCAAAACACAAGGGAATATTGCGTTCACCTTAACACATTATATTTGCTGTTGTACTTGCATACTCACAAAAAAAGAAATTTACTTAAAGCACCAACACAATGCCCATTACCGACTTCACCCAAGAATGCGGATTCATTTTACAGTAATACATTTTAAACAAAAATCACACAAACATTAACATCCAGACACTTACACTATTACAGTAGAACGCATAGAACACTCCTGATACATAGCAACCCAGGATACCAATTGAAATTCCTGCATAATCCAACGCCATCCATCGACGGCTCGTCTTTTCTGAACGGTGACAGCAGAACAGATGGTATCCGGCTGAGCACAGCATACACACCTATAAATGAACCAAAATTAAATATCAGAACCTTCGTTCGGACTAAAAATTGTGTCCAAGCTACACAGCAGACATTGAAACAGAATTCAGGTGGCAAATAATATGATCCCACTCATATCATCATAAACTTCACAGACAGCTTGAAAGCTACATTTTTACTAGGAACTGCAGCATGTTTGCCTTTAAGTATTCCAGAAGACTTTGAGTAAGGCCACAGATACTTACTTTATCCTGCAAAAATGGCACACTCAATCTCAGACGATGTATCAAGACCAATAGTTTCTCTCAAGCCTATTAATGGCCTAAAATCTCCGATGGCAGAAAGCTATTGCCTCAGTGCCAGGGGTGATAGGGTGACAGGTTAAGGGCTAAGAAACAAAATGTTTACAGCTTGCACAAAATCATGCCCATCTGGGCACTCAGACTGTATGTTTTCATCATTATGTCCATCAGGCAGCCATGCATGCGCCGTAGAATGGTGTGCATATCTGTGTGTTCCTCCACTCTGGTCAAAGGTGTAACATTTCTTACAAACAATTTCTCTTATTTGGTAAATCACAGCATTTTAAAAAACATCTCTACTACTACAACAACAACAAAAATTAAAAGAATTGCTCACCTCGTCTCAGTTAGAACCAGATGGGTCGCAAAAGTCGATATGAAAATTAGGCCATGGTTCTCAGACGTTTGGGAGCACTGTCCTTGATAACCTCTTATCTGTCAAGCACATTCTGTGTAAGAACTCCTACTATTTCAAACTTTTAAACCTCATATTCCTAGAAATTTTAGGCATGTATCGTAGCACTGATGACCAGTCGCCCATGGACAGTTCCATCCCCATGTCATATGACCATTTTATTTGAGGTCTAATAAGCCAGTCTTGAGTACATCAATAAAAGTTGTATTCCTCCCATTTCCCAGGCCAAGTAACAATTGCAATGTACTACACTGCAGTTCAGTGGCAACGTTCCTCTCCAGTGTAAATGTAGGGTTATGGCCAACTTGCCAAACTACAAGAAATGTCCCTTAGCAACCTCATGGACCTGCGTCTAATCCAGGATGCTTATGGATGTGGCCGAGTTCTATAGGTCACCCAAATTTGGGATACTGCAGGTGTCCCATTAATTAAAGCCCTCACCTCTCTTATTGTTCAACATTGCTATCAAGATCCCTGGAGCATATAAAAACTCAAGGGAGTTCTTATTTGTAAGTACCACTTCAAGCCGTATTTAGCTACTTTAAGTAGTCTTGGCAGTTTCTTATATGTCGATCTGCCTGTCACCAGTATAGCGATTATCTTTTTTTAACCCCTTCACTACGTGGCTGTTTCCCCCCGCTGTGCTGGGGGGCGTGGGGGCGCGCACAGCACCCCGGTGCTTATGACTAGGTCAGCTCGTCATGAGCCACGGCGCTCCGGTGCTCATGGCGAGCTGAACTCGTCATGACCACGCCCGTTCCAATGGAACACTCAGCACAGCAGGGGAATTAGCCCAGCGTGTGAGCGTTCCATTTAACAGGTGCGGTCATGATGAGCTCAGCTCGTCATGAGCTCCGGTGCACCTCCAATGACAATGGTTAAGCAAACCACTTAGCCACCCATTACAACTGTGCTGAGTAATAGTCAAAGTCAGTTTGGTAACCCCAGTGTCCCTTCTGAGTTGGGAAGCCTAAGATCATTAATTGCAGAGTTTTATATAGCGCTCACTAGACCCAGAGGTATCAGAGCGCTTTACATGAGGATCAGCGAGTTACAGGTTACAAAACGACATCAGTTACAGGAGCCAAATATAAACATAGGAGAAAAACAGTGATTATACAATAACAAGAGTTATTAGCGCATAGCATAGCCAAGACACATGTCTAATGGGGAATGGAAGGTAGAGGGGGAAAGGTAAAAAAGGGGGTGAGGAAAGTAGATAGTGTCAGGCAGACCGGCAAGGGGGAAAGTACTTAAAGGGGACAGAACCGAAACCGCAAGATGGAGAACCCAAGGGAGCCGACAGCAGTGCCACAAAATGACGATATAAAAAAATCCATCCAAAAACCATAAAGGTAGCAGACTCTACGTCTTCACGAAGGGATGGAAAGAGGAGGCAGTCACAGGATCTCAGAGGGAGGGGGCGGAGGAGGATAGGAAATATAACAGGGAGAACAAGGAAAAACTATGTCCAATGTCTGGCTGCTCGTTCTCCGCTGTAATTACAACATTTCATGGTTTCAGCCATGGGGGCATCGTCATAGTTCCATCGGCAGCACCAGTTCCGGAGTTACTGGGAAACGCCGTCCGCCTCACCCTCTAGCTCGCCCTCCCATCATTTCGGCCCTGTGCCAGTGCATTAGCCCATTTCCTCACGACTGGGACCTTTATTAGGTGGGTATTGCAGCAGGGAAATCCGGAGTGCGTAAAATAGGCATTCAGTCACCAGGCTTGTGAGGTACCCCCTCCTTGCAGTCAACGGGGGGCCGCGTACCTACACAATGTGGCACAGGCGGGGACTGGCCGGGCACTGGTGAACCACGTTCGCGTCCGGCTCCTTCTCCTCACCGGTGCCGTCGCAGCAGGCTCTCTTCTCTTCTGTATTTGGCAAGTCACACTAGCGGGCGAAAGAGGGGACCCCCACAGGCAGGGGGACTTTTTTCAGTGAATCTCTTTTCTTTTTTTTTACATAAACTCAAATATAATTACAATTCTATTGCAGACTGGAGGCGAGGATTATGCTCATATTTTCACACTTCTACTAAACAGCAGCCTTAAAACAACAGAAAACCACCCCTCCCACGAACCTTTGTGAAAAGGGAATAAATAACGTTAACCAATCATAGTCTCCCTTCATGTATAAAGTTCATCAGCACTTTCTACACCTTCTATTTCTTCACTGCTCCAGCAGACGTGAAGTGAAGTGCTTTGTTTATTCCCCATGTCATTGGGGTGTTATACGGATTTCATGTGATGCTTACTGTGTTGTATGCACTAACTTTTATTTTTCAAGCCATCCACAGGATCGCAGCTCTCTTCACGCGGCCTTTAATCCTTGAAATTCAGGGACATGCGCGGGCACGTTGGTGAGAGCCCGCAACTATAGGGGGCTCACTTACCATGCAGATATTGCTCTGGGTATGCAGCGGCCACGCGATACAATCCTTTTCATAGATGGAGATCCGTCGAGAGGGTCCTCCCAGGTCTGTATTTGAAGGGTTTCCCTAGCGTTTCTGTTGTAGTGCGGGGACAGCTACGCCCATTTCAGCGGGTCTGTATTTTTGGTCCGGGCTTAGGCTGTGACCCTTTTAAACTCGGGTTATTTGATCTGGAAGTGATAGCCAGAGTCACTTAAATGTGCTAGGTCACTTAGCACCATACTGGCATTTTAAATTGCAGGTATCTGAGAGTGCCTATTTGGAAGGGCAGTCAACCTACTTTCTGTTCCTGGATGATGAATTTTGTGAGGCTGTGGATGCCTCTAAACGCCATGTGGTGACTTCAGCCCTAGCACTCCTTGAGAGAAAGATTAATGAGTTGGCGCAGTCTTCTAGACCATGGTGCCCATCTTCAGACGAGGTAGCCCAACCCCGGTTGAGCCCTGAGCCCGGGGTCGGGGAAACTTGGTGGCGGACATGTTAGATCCAGAAGATTTGGTGCACCCCCGGTCCTCTATGTGGTCCCCGAACGAGAAAGTGGCATCCTCTGTGGTGGGGCATCTACAGAGACTCATGGACAAGGAGGTTCAGGCCCACTAGAGGGGCGGAATTCCCTCTGCCAGCCCTGGAGAGCAAGGTGGCTATGATCCCTAAAATCAATGCACGCATGGCAACATTCTTGGCCAAATATACAAGGTGTCCTAAGAAGGGCATAGACCACTTATGGAAGTCATGTCCGGATAAGTTGTTGGATGTTAAAGGACCCCTTACCAAATCCTAGACATGGCCAAGGAGGAAAAACAGTCCAAGCCCCTCATACCCCCAGAGATCGTATCGGCTGGGCCCAAAGGGCAGTTATATTCTTAGGCAACGCAAATTGTGCAATGTCAATGGTGAGGCATCTCTTCTAATCGAGGGCGACCCAAATTTGGAGGACTTAGCAACTTTGGAACCTGGCCACATAGCCCAAGGGGGGTTGTTTGATGACTTTCATCAGGGAGTAAGGCAAATCTGTTGCCACTTTCACCTCTCTCGACAAATCACAGGTCTGTATCAAAAATATTTTCCCCTCCAAGGTTTTCATTGGGGCTGGTCATGGTAGGGGGAGCTTGACTGTCCGCTTTATCTCCAACGCCCCCCCAGACAGGCCAAGAACAGTGGTAGGATCAATCCAAATATGGAGAGTTTGGTTTCCAGTGGTGATGGAATTTTCCTGGGATTTTCCAAACTATCTATCCCAGAGGCTGGATATTCTTCTGGACACCCTGGGGAATCCCCACCACATGATTCAGGATGGGACGTTACACAACATGACATGGAGGATTACAGAGGATGCAGAGTGCCTCTCATCAAAAGCATGGACAGATACAACAATTAAGGGGTACAGATTTCACTTGGGAGCAAAGGTTAAGTTGGTATTTACAAAGGGATACAGATCCTGTGAAGTGCAAAGGGATCCACATCTTAAATCTCTGTATCCTCTTTGGTTAAGGAGTAGTTGGAGCACAGGTCACCCTCGATGGTGTTCCAGTGGATGAACATCCTCTGATTAGGATATTGATGAGGGGTATAAGATTGCCTTTTGCACAAGAACCCAGATATTCCGCGCTCTGGGATGTGAACAAAGTTCTTAGACTTTCTTTAATGGCAACACCATAAGTACCTCACTAGGAAGGAATCCACAGGTAAGTTGACCATGTTGGTATGCCTGACCTCATGGAGACGAGTGCCAGATGTTAGAGCCCTGGACATTACAGGTAGGAAATTCACCCAAGAGGGGGTCCCCTTTCATATTTCAAGAAGAACTAAATGTAATTCCAGAGTAGTCTCTCATCCTGCTTTCCATGAAGTACCAAACCTGGGTCTAGTAAGCTGCATTAAGGGTTATGAATCCATGACTGAGGAGGTTTGCCCAACTGGGGAACGTTGGCTCCTAATTTCGTTACATAAACTGTTTAAGGCAGTATCATCTCCCACCATAGCTTGATGGGTGAGAGGAGTCATGCAGGAGTCTTGTATTAACCCTTCTATCTTTGGTGCACATTCAGCGAGAGGCACTAGGGCATCCAAAGCTTTTTCTTTGGGAGCTAGGTTGAAAGATATCTTGAATGAGGGCGATTGGGCACCAAATTCTACGTTCAAGACGTTTTATTTCAAATCTGTAGTCAACATGGCGACATTGGTGCTAATTAAGCTTTGAGTGAGCAAAATCCTCTTCTCTGGTCCTGCCACAGAATATTAATTTTCCTAGCTTTCATAACGGAAAGTTTCAATTCTATTAAGGACACGGAGGCAAGGATTATTCCCACCTGATTCAGAGAGTCTCTCTGTCCTTCCCTTATCTTGGATTTATGGACGGTGGAACCTTATGAAATAAGCATAAGAACACATTTTTGGGCTACTTTATTCAGATGATTGGAATGAAGATATGTCTTTTGTATCCATAATTGTACTTATGACTTATTCAGCAATTGTGTCACTTTTACACAATTTACTCATGGATGAGGTTTGATCGCCTTGGGTTGGATGAGTTATTTCCTTTTTTAAAAGGAATGAAGCTGCTAAGCAACAATGAGAATCGCAAAATGGGAGGCAACTGTTGCACATAGAAAGAGGGGGTGTCGAAAGTGCTGATAGACTATATATACACAAGAAATAGGACTATGAATGGGCAACATTCCTTCCCCCTTCCCAAGGGTCCATGGGAAAGGCAGTTCCCTATTGGCTCCAAGGCTGCGTCCCAACAAAAAGTTACGAAATAGGAGCATAATCCTCGCCACTGTGTTCTTAATGGAACTGAAACTTTCCATTATGAAAGCTAGGAAATGTCATATTCCCAACTAGAACGTCACTTTATCATTCTGTTTTTTTTCTGTGAATTTCTATGTTTAAAAAAAAATGAAAAGTAAGATGTTCACCACAGTCTGCAAAGTGTAGGTGAGCGCCCAACCCCCCCACCCCCACCTCCACCACCACTGTGTCCAAGACTTGGCTGTGCGTATCAAGGGTGGTGGGTGCCCTACCCTCTGCAGTGAATGGTCCTTAGCTGCACGTAGCATGGGGTTGGGACCAGAGCCTGGCCTGGGCCCTGGGACCAACCCTCTCTGGCACTCAACCTCCCGCTGTGTATGGCCTTTCGCTCCTGCCCCTTCTAGAAGCATCTGGCTCCAAGAAATATAGGTAAAAGGCCCTTGCAGGGTATTATGGCGCCCTCCTTCTCTTCTGTTCATTTATTATTCATGTTTTTCTTTATATTTTTGATGCCTCTGTGCCCACCTGGGGCACCCACACCTTTTTTTGTTTTTTTAATTTGGAGGCCACAGGGACGGGTGAACCCCACACTGTTCCTGCTGGCTACCCACACAGACACCAGGAGATGGCATTTTTAGTTTTAACACTGGGCACCATGGGCATCCACACCTATTTTTTAAAGTGTTTGTGCTGGTGGGGGGCAAGGAGTCGACCACTTACATTATTGGGGGTGCCCGGGACACCCACAATGTTTCTAATGTTGGGGACCCCGGGGTAGATAATCATGGCCCTCCAGGTACCAGCCGGCCAGCACCATACTGGGAACTGGTGGGAGCAAGCTCTATTACTTTTTTCACACCTGGGCCAGGAGCAGCTTACTTCTCTGCTCCACCCAGGCAGGAGCAAAGTTGTGTTCCCGGCCTGGGAGAGCGCAAGAAGAGAATAGATTTCTATTCTGCCCGCACTCTCCCTGGCCGAGGACTGCAGTGTCCTACAATGAGGCACACCCTCTCCCCCCAAAAATACACTGGCCCTGGGAGGTGCGAGTCCCTGTGGCCTCTTTGAGGATTATGGGGCGGGGGTAGACCTGCGCCACTTTCCCCATTTAGAAATTATCAGCCCCGGGAGAAAAGTCCTCTGGGGTGTAGGAAAGTGGGGTTCTGTTGCAGTAACCTCCCACTTTTTCCAGACTACAGCACTTTTTCTTGGTGTGCCCTGGGGGCCTACCAATCAGGTTCCCAGGGCCTGTGTTCTTCCTCAAAACTAACTCAATTGGCATCCCTGGCCACAGGTCAGCCCCTGGTAAATGGTACCACAGGTACACAGGGCACTGTGACCAGGGAAGACCTCTAAGTGCTGCATCACTCATTTAGCCACCCTTAGAGGCCCTGTACCCTGACACTCACAGACTGCCTTTGCAGGCTGCGTGTCTTGGTGCAGAACAAAGTGAAGAGTCGATATGGCACACATCCCTTTGTGCCATGCCCACAAACCACTGCCCTGGCATACATCAGTCACCCCTCTAGCTGGGTACCCTATGCCAGTGGTGAGGGTCCAGGTGCATGAACCCTGTACCCCTACAGTGCCCAAGTCCATTCATGGGCACTGTAAGTGCAGTGCTGCCATTAAGAGTATATGGTGCTGGGAGTGGGTCATTACGAACTCCACAGCACCATCATGGCTACACTGAAGACTGGGAAGTATGGTATCAAACTTCTCAGCACATTAAACCCACACTGATGCCAGTGTGGGACCTAATGTAAAATGCACAATAGAGGGCATCTTAGAGATGCCCCCTGAAACTCAACCAACTCCTAGTGATCTGACGGAGTGGCTGCTTAGGCTGCCACCACCAGACATGTTTCTGGACCCCTGGGTCGAGAGCTTGTTGCTCTCGGGGGCCTGAAAAAATGCACTTCCTGGGACGAGGTGCCAAGCCTCCTCCCCCAGGATGGGCAAGATTCTCGAAGGTGAAGCTTCAAAAGGAATGCCGCCTTTGTGAGCCTCTCCAGACCATTTTCTGCTTTCAGCAACTGGTCCCCACTGGTTCTACCCCCCACTTTGGGCGGGAGAACCGGCGGGAACTACAAGTGAGGTGTGCCCACCTCTTCCAACTCCACCCCTCAGGTGAGGGAGGCGAGGTGAAGCACAACCTTGAGTCCCCGCCATCTTGAGGATGGGGTTACTCAGCCAACCAGGGAGAGGCTTCTGCCCCCCTCCCAATGAAGAGTGGCAGAATAGGGGTGAACCCACCCCAGGGAAGGGACCCATTGGTCCCTGCCCTTTACCTACCTGTAATGACCCGAAATTTTGTATTTAGGGGGCACCCTGAACCTTCCTTCCTCAGAACCAGCAACCACAAGAAAAGAAGAGAAGAATGACGAGAAGCTGTGCAGAGCTAACATGACGACGACGCCCACTGAATTGGCCCCAGCCCAACAGGCCTGTACCCCCTCAAACCTGCTCCTGCAAAACACCGGCGTGTCCAGCAGCCAGCAACCTCACAAACCCCGGAGGACCTGCCTGCCTTCACTTCCAAGACTGTTTCTCCCATGAACACTGGACGTGTTTAAACTGCAGCTTCTGGTGGCAGTCAGGAACCGCAAATCCATGCCACTCAGCACCCGCTAAACCCGGCCCGAGCTTGAGTGGAAAAATACCACGAGGAGGTCCCCCCTGGCAATCCCGACCAGAGTTCCGGCGAACCCTGACCTACTTCAAGCCCCCAGACGACGCCTGCAGCCTCAATCCAGATGACCTCCCTACCGCAACCAGAGCAGGTAAGAAAATCTAACGTCACAAGGTACCCCTGCACCCGACCCCCCACGGCCTTGTGTGCCCAAACCAACGGTGCCTAACCAACCCACGACCCCCCAAAGTACCCCTCAAAGTGGTGGTCGCACCCACAAGATCCTCGTCCCCGAGCCCGCAGTGTTTCTTTGTCCCTGAGGTTCTCCCTTGAAAACAACAGGGCACCCGACCTCAAAACAGCACCCTGCACCTGGCCACCCTTGTGCAGTTGAGAGTGCACCTTTGGTGCTACTTTGGTCCCCGACTTGCCCTGAACTTAACCCTAGGAGCTTTGCTCCCACAACCCAGTGGCCTGCTTGCCAGCAGCCACCAACCGGAGGCCCCCTATCCCCCATTGGATAACATTCCTATGGAAATTAAATTGGAGAAAACACGTTTGATCTCGGCCCCCCATGACGAATCACCCCCAAACTTTCAACATCGGATCTGATATGAAGAACAAATTCATTTCCAAAATGTCATGAAGATTCATTAAATGACGCCAAAGTTATAAGCAAAACAAAAAATGCTCTTCCTATGGAAACTCGGTCCTAACTCTATAACTACCTACTGGCGACCGCCAGTAGGTAATAAAGAACAAATTAGAATAGTTCCTTGATTCTTTTAGCTTTCAAAACTTCTCTCTATTACTGTCTAATTTTCCATATAAACAATTTTATTAATATTCAACTATACACAGAAGTCAGAAATGCAACATATTCTACCAACACACTTTCTAAAACATTATACAACACGTGGAGGTTAAAAGTTCATCAATTTTTTTAAACCTAACGATATTTTTTTGCAACATTTTCTCAAACATTTAACGGCACGTGCAGGTTAAAAGTTCACAATTTTTTTATGTTCGAACAGTGCCTTTCAAATGCAAGTAACAGGTGTGGTTGAGTTGAGCATATTTTATCCTATAATATGTACTCCACGTTCAAACTTCTTTTTCTTAACCAATCACAAAGATGCTTTTCCACAAAACGAATGTAAACCCTACTTTTAAAAAACAATGCTGAGGGGCGTGGATAATATGGCGGCGTGAGCGGACAGAAAGCTCTGAAGCTCCCGCCGACGGCCTAAACTAGCACCGGCTTTCGGGGCGATTCAGCATACGTCGGCCGAAGCATCTGTGGCGCCTTTGTCCGGGAGCCTCGTAAGCTAGTTTTGGGGTCGGTGGTAATCACGGAGGAGACGCTCTGTGCCCGCGACTTGGAATCATCCGGCCCGTGGCCTCGCTATCAGGGAGGAACACTGACACGGAGGCAGGAGGCGAGATCCCGGGGGAGTGCGGCGGCGGCCCGGCAGAACGGGACGTGCCGGCGTGGACGTGGGGGACCCGGTGTTGGTTACAGCGGCCCGAGAAGAGGTGGAGTGTCGGATTCCGGCGGCCGGGGCCCTGAGTGACGAGGGGAGGCCTCGTCCGGGCCGCCATCTTGTGGCTAGCACCGACTGTGCCCGCAGAGGTGAGTGGGCGAAGCAGCGGGGACATTCCCCCAAAAGAAAAGGACGCAGGGGGTGAGGAGTCCCGCGATCTCGGCGGCTCACAAGACAGCGGATGGTGAGCGGCGTGGCTGGGGCTCCCTGCTGGGCCCGCCTGGACTCGGAGGCGGCTGGTGGTGGCACTGGTGTCCTGTGGCCTCCTGGTGTGGACGAGGTGTCCATATGGTGGCTATGGGAGTGTGAAGGTCGCTGGAGGGCGGAGAGGGGAGCATCGTGGTGCAGAGCGGGAGTCCCTCCGGAACTGCGGGGGTGAGGAGAGCCCTCTTACTGGCGGCAGCTTGCTAGTAGGAGATAGGGGCTACCGTGCTGCAGCGCCTATTGTAGGTCCCTGGCTGGAGGGGCTTTGAAGTGCGGCCCTCCCCCTGAGTAATGAGGCAGATGGCGCGTCTCCTGAGGAGCAAGGACTGTGAGGCCTAGAAGTCAGAAGGGTTCGGTTGTTCCAAGTCCACCGAGTGCTGAAGGTTGAGTCAGGTGCCCCTTGCTTGCGCCATTTAGGGAGACGAGATGTTCATGGCCTGAATCAGTGCGGACAGGTCTGTCCCCCCCCCCTGGCATTCCCTGACCCATATCGAGTAGATGCCAGTTGCAGAACTTAGAGTCCTTACGTTAAACGTGAGGGGGCTGAACAACGCGGTAAAACGCAAAGCAGTCCTCCCACTATTAGAGCATTCCCAGGCGGACATATGCCTCCTGCAGGAGACACACTTGTTACAGAAAGATTGCCATCGCCTCCAATCTCGGAGGTTTCCAATACAGTTTTTTTCTTCTAATGCTACGAAAACTGCAGGAGTTGCAATTCTGTTGGCTCAGAGATTTAGGGGCAGGGTGCTGCATAGGGGGGCGGAGATTAAGGAGAGGTTGCTGACATATAGATTTTCCCTGGGCACTTCCACGTTCACTATTGGCACTATCTATGCCCCCAATGAAGGTCAGGAGAGGTTTTTTCACCTAGATATCACTGAAGCCTCCAACACGACAGACCGTCATATTTTACTGGGGGGTGATCTTAACTTGGTCTTCGACAACGATTTGGACCGGTCATGCCAGCGTACATCCCAGTCAGGTGCCCTTTCCTCTGAGGGGTTATCCCACCTGTGCGAGTTAGGCTTAGTAGATCTGTGGAGCTGCTTCCACCCCCGTAGCCGGGAATACTCCTACTTCTCTAACGCGCACAAAACATGTGCCGGCTTAGATTACTTGCTTGCCTCCTCTTCGGTACGAGCACTTACAACCACTGTAGAAATCGGGACTGCATCCCTTTCAGACCATGCGCCGGTGACCGTTGTCCTCTCCCTTCCCCCTGCCCCGTGCTGGATAGGAGGCTGGCGCCTACGGGAAGCGTTGCTGCATCGCAAGGAGGTAGTTACAAGAATTCAGCGAGTTATTGCTGAGTATCTCTCACATAATAGCAATGCGGACACCACACTTGCCACACAATGGGCGGCTCTGAAGGCGGTAATACGGGGCGAGCTTATCGCAATCTCAGCGGCAGATGATGTTGAGCGCGCACACAAGAGGGAGGGACTTACACAGCAGACCCAGGAACTGGAGCAAATGCACCAGCGAACAGGGGTGCCCCGAATTTGGAGGCAGCTTAAGGCAGTGCAGCAACAGCTGACAGCCATAGATCAAGATCGGGCAGAGTTTGCGGCTCTGAGGTTGAAGCATGCATACTACACGGGGGGGAGAGGTGTGGACGCTTACTAGCTCATAAGTTGCGCAAAGCTCGGCAATGCCAGAACACGCAGGAGATTCTCCGGCAGGATGGTGAGCAAGTTAAAGAAGATGCTGACATCGCCAGTGTCTTTCACGATTTTTATGCCAACCTTTATGCTGGTTCCTCTACAGGGGCCTCTGCTGGAGTTGTTCCTTGACTCCATTCCCCTTCCAGCCCTCACGAAAGACCAAGCAGAACACTTAGAGCGCAACATTCACCCAGAGGAGGGGGCAGCTATCTCTCGCTTAAAACTGGCGAAAACACCAGAGCTTCTATAAGACGTTTTGTGCACAGGCGGCTCCCCTCCTTGCGGCGCTTTTCAACTCCTTTTCAGAACCAGGGGCGATCTCTAGGGACCTCCTGGAAGCTACTATTACGGTCATTCCTAAACCGGGGAAGGATCGCATGCAATGTGGGGCTTACCGCCCCTTATCTCTCCTTAATGTCGATTTTAAATTATACACAGGAATCCTGGTGGCCCGTCTTGCACCTCACATGAGTGGTCTCATCGACCCAGACCAAGTGGACTTCATCCCGGAACATCAAACTTTTGACAAGACCAAGAGGGCCTTGCATCTTGTGGAGAAAGCTACGCGTACCCCAGGGCAATTCATGATGCTGGCAATTGACACCGAGAAGGCGTTCGACCGGGTCCATTGGCCCTACCTGGAAAGGGTCTTAAAGAAGGTGGGGATGGGGGAGAAGTTTCGAACTTACGCCATGAACTGCTACAAATTTCTGACTGCAACAGTCCGAGTTAATGGCTGTAATTCCCCCCGGTTCGCCATCGAATGAGGCATGAGTGCCCATTTTCGCCCCTACTCTTCGCCCTCTACATGGAGCCGTTGGCACAGAGGTTGAGACTTAACCCGAGGGTACAGGGAATCAAGTTCGGAGCCTATGTTCACACCATCAGTCTCTATACTGACGACGTCCTGCTCATGTTGTCTCACCCAAGAGAGTCGTTGCCTGCAAGCCTGGAGGACCTGGAGTTGTTTGCGCAAGCGGCCGAATTTAAGGTTAACATGAGCAAGTCGATGGCACTGGATCTGTCCTTAGAGGGCTCCTCCCGGGAGTTTCTACAGGGAACATTTCCTTTTCGTTAGGCGGCTGACGCGATCCCGTATTTGGGGATCCAGCTGGCTCCCTCGCTCCCGGCCACAGTTTGCATTAATTATTCCCAGCTACGTCAGAAAATTAGGCAGGAACTGGGGAGGTAGAAACACTATCCTTTGTCCTGGTTGGGCAAAGTAGCGGCTGTGAAGATGACAATCCTCCCTCAGATCCTACACCTGTTCCGCACCATTCCCCTGCGGCCACCTGTGGGTTGGATCCAACAGACACAGTCGGAGCTGGCTCAGTTTATCTGGAACGGAAGAAAAATGAGTCTAAAGTTGCATCTGGCGACACTTCCCCCTGAGAGGGGTGGAATTGGCTTCCCTGATTTACTCCTCTACTTTCAAGCAGCCCAATTGTGCTTCTTGTGGAGTGGAGCAGATGGGAGTCTGAAAAGCATTGGCTTTTTCAGGATCAGGCCGTGTCGGGCCGCCCACTTCAGGATAATTCCCTTCCCTCGCAGACAGCACAGACCCCCCAATTTATATGCCTCGAATATCACCAGGGTCCCCATGGAAGTCTGGGACCCCACCAATGCCAAACATGAGCTCACCACCTTCCCGTACCCACTCACACCCTTAATGGACAACCCTGACTTCAATGGATTCAGTGGCCTACGCGAGATGGAGGCCAGCTGGGTGTCGGTTCCTCTTCCACTTATATGCGGAGAACGGTGTCATGTCCTTTCCTCTTTTCCGACAGGAGTATGGATTGCCTGAATCAGAGAAACTTAGATACCTACAGGCTCGACACTGGGCACTTAGTGAACTTGTACGTCCTACGGCTGAATGGCGGCTGCTACCATACGAACATTGGTTGATCACATGCAAATCGGACAAAAAACGAATCTCGGACTTATACAAGTTGCTACAAGCTAAGTACACTCATGTTTATAGCGCGGGAAGGCGTGCTGGGAGAGGGAATTGGGGAGGGTACTCCGCCATAAGCAATGGGAGGGTGTTTTTTATAGAGCACGGCACTGTGCAGATCACATGGGCCTTACAGACACACTAACTAAGGTTGCAACCTACTGGTACTACACCCCTGAGCAGCTGCATGCGACGGATCACTCTAGAGAGGCAACGTGCTGGTGAGGTTGTGGTCAGATAGGCACACTGGTACACTTGCTTTGGGATTGCGTCCATCTACAGGCGTACTGGAAGCAAATTCTGGACGAGGTTGATGCACACTTTGATACAGAGATCCCGCGTTTTCCCTCATACGTTCTGTTAGGATTGCCAAACCCAGTCACTTATCCGTTGCGCTCCCGCAGAGGCCACTTGATTGCTATTGCTTTAGGCTCCGCCATTCAGAATATCCTTTCACACTGGCGCTCCACACGCGTTCCCACATTCCAGGGCATTCCATCGTTTGTGGCATGTGTTGGGTATGGAGAAGCTCTCCCTGACGCGGACGGGAGAGGCAACTAAGTACGCAGAGCTGTGGCGGCCCTTTCTGTCCCTGTTGGCCTTGGAGTTTCGGGAGGTCACCTGTCCCCGTTATCTGCGCTTACTACAACTACCCGATGTGGAACAGTGGACAACAGACTAATGGGGGGCTGCCCTTGGACGAGTTGAGTGGTGGACTTGGAACATGGGTGGGGGTAAGAAGGGGAGGGTTAGGGTGGGTATTTCTGAGCTTTGTTCGATTATGTACTTTCTTCTAAGTAAAGCTGATTGTTGGTACATAAAGTACGCCCAACAACGGGCCCTTCTCTGCAGCTTGGAATGGCCTTGTCTGTTGCTTCTGCGCTTTGGTCCTCACTATACGATGAGCTACGGGGCTCATGCGGCTACATGTTTTTTATGTATGTGCGATGATCTTTCAATAAAAAGATTTAATACTAAAAAAACAATGCTTTACATCTCCCAATCAGGTACTGTTTTGTATGCGAAAAGAAACTAGTTCCCCATCTTTAAACATATCTCTTATTCTACGAATGAACTGCATGAGCTACAGGCATCTTTCCATACCTTCCAGCCATACCTTCAAAATGCTAGTGTGGATCGTAGGACATAGCTATGTTTTCTGGTGCAAGAGGTATGCAGAACAGAGACATATTGACTTAGACCTAGGTTTACAAAATGTGGACATTAAATGGTTTGGACAAAGAGGATTGAAGTGGCACCAATTGTTGCCTTTGGTTAAAACTTGTTTCCATCTCAAACACACTGACCTCATGATTGTGCACTGTGGTGGAAACGACCTAGGCGCATTTACTGGGGTAGGTTTGGAAATGCTTATGAAGGACACCTTTGGACAATTGGTGTTATTTTTGCCTCAAACTGTCTTTGTATATTCCAATATATGCCAAAGACAGAAGTGGAAATGGTCCAAACTATTTTGTCCTCAGATTGAAAAATCTCAGAAGAAAGTCAACAAAGCTGTCACTGCATACCTCAGAGACCACAAAATGGGCTCCATCTACAACAACAACATACGCTTTGATATGGCGGATATATACAGAAGTGATGGAGTACACTTCACAGATCAGGGAAACCGAGTTTTCCTAAATTACTTGAAGTTGTGCAGCTGCACTTATATGTAGCTCCAACTAATAAACACAAGGGCTCTTTTTAGAGCCACCCTATAACTTACAACTTAAGCCCGCTATTTTGGGGCCAGATAACGGCAACTCCTGGACCCTCGCCCAAATTTAGTCTCCACACAGCTGTGGCGAAGCGGCCAGACCATCTCACTTTGCAGCACAGACTTCTCGCTTTGATCCCCGGTTTTACTGACCCATAAGGGTGAGTAGGTGGCACTTTACAAATACCGTATTGATTTACCTTCGCACTCCCTATACAACATCACCTAAGCACCATATACAAGTTGAACACGTGTGGCGCAGTGCCCAGAGCACAGAGCACATGACTTGACAGCATAGCACACACAGTTTAGGCTCACGGTTTCATCTCAGAGTCCAGCAGCTGCTCAATTTAACAGCATGACACTCTAGGCAATACCTCACTTAATTTCCGTACCCAGCACTTTCAGACCGGTGGGGGTCAGTAGTTCAATGGCTTTACCCCGAATCCGTCAGCATCTCAGCTTACGCCATCAGACTAATAGGAGTGGGTAATTAGCACTTCACAAATACCGAATTGATGTGATACGTGCAAATTTACCTTCGCACTCCCTCTATAAAGCCCCCTAAGCACCATACACAAGCTATAATGTTCGAAACAAAAGTTCATCCAAGTAGCTATAACTACATGCTGACACTACTTTGACAGATCTGGCACAGCGGCCAGAGCACATGACTTCATAGCATATAACACACAGTTTGGACTTATGCTTTCATCCAGCAGCAGCTCAGCTCAGCAGCATGAGACTCTAGACAGTACCTCACATATTTTCCGTACCACAGGACTTTCAGACCAGTATGGGTCAGTAGTTCGTCCTAGTAGTTATAAACACATGCTGACACTACTTCCACAAGTGTAGTGCAGCGGCCATGGCACATGACTTCCCAGTATAAGACACACAATTTGGGCTCACGCTTTAATCCCCGAGTCCCGCACGAGCTCACCTTAGCAGCATCACACTCTAGGCAACACCTCACTTAAGTTCCGTAGCCCACCACTTTTACACCGGTAGGGGTGAATACTCCGTTTTGCACCCCCTCTATAGCACACCCTAAACACCCCACAGAGGTTACATAGCTCCTACCCTTCTCTTTCTCACTTTTATCCCCTTGCGCGCTTCAACTGAATCACAAAATGGCGGCCAACACTTCCTAGTTGCAACCGCTCGCAGCCACTCAGCAGCAAGTTTGTGCTCGTAGCGCCACAGCCAATCAGATGGCAGAATTCCCAAATAGAGATATCTGTAAATTTCGATATTTCTCAAAAACTACTGAACAGATTTACACCAAATAAACCAAAAGCGTGCTTTCTAGACTAAGACCCTTCTCCCTGCTATATTGGGGGAATTCCGTTCACCCGTTCGACCTGTAGCCTTGTCTAAAGTTTCCTATAGAAATTAACATGGAGAAAACACGTTTTGGGACCCCCCTTTTTTCACGGCCCCCCCTTGACGAATCACCCCTAAACTTTCAACATAGGAGCTGATATCAACAAAGAATTTGTTTTGAAAATTTCGCGGGAATATTCATGTGCTTATGACTGTGATGAGGATACCCCTGGAAGAGAACAAGGTTTACAGGTAAGTAACTTATCCTTTTTAGGTCTCGCACCTGGTGACGCAGCGCGAAGCGCTGTCGCCACCGAGACCTATAGTCGCTGGCTTGGCTCTCAAGGGAAACAGGGGAGACAGGAGATGGGCACGCGCAGGCTGAAGACCAGACTGTATATGTGGACGAGCGCATGAACACTCGCTAGCATCCACTGTGACTGTGAGCCGTTCCCGTTTATTAACTTTGTAACTTTTACTTTCATTCTTAATCATGTTCAGCTGGTGCTTGCTATCTGCATGCAAGATTTACGGCTTCTACTTTCAGGAAAGGAAATAAGTGGCACCTCGCTAGCGCCATAGCTTCAGTAACAAGCAGACAAGAACTGGAAGTGTTCTTTACTAACAAGCATACAAGAAATAAAAGTCTTGAAAGTCTGCTTTAACAGCGTGCGCTTCAAATACGGCTTTATTTGTGTTTTCTTTTACCAAGTGTCAAGAGACAAAATAAAACGTGGCGTCTTTCTGGTGCCATAGCTTCAGTAAGCAACGCGTGCACGGAGCAATGCCATTTCAGAAATGGAAGTGTGCTTTAAGGGAGTGTGCTTCAAACACAGCTTTATTTTTTTTAGGTCTCGCGCCTATCGTTGCACTGCGTAGCAGTGCTTAGCGCAGCGCGAGGCATTTTGTTATCGAAAAACGGGGTTCCAGCAGTCACCTTGGACTCTAAGACCCTCGTGCTTGTGCTTTTTTGTTCAGTGTTACCTCATTGGCCTTGGCGTTCTTTCCATAATAAAAGACTTCACACTATTGGCTTTTGGCGCGAGCATTGCTCCTCGCATGGCCTATTGGTGTCTATTACGTGCAGGAAGCTCGTAACAGACACCAATAGGCCGTGGGAGAAGCAACACAGCGACGGGCATGCTAATAGAAATGACACGCCTTGCTGTGGCGCGCACGCGTGCGTTTTACCAATTACAAGCTTTTTTCTTAGGTCTCGCGACCTGCGGTGCACTGCGTAGCAGTGCTAACGCAAGTCGCGTGAGTCCGGTCCCACTTTGCCTCTCTTTAGTGCTCGCCTGCCTTCGCTCCTCTCCCATCCAGTGTCATATATCTTTAGTTCATCATGCTTCTTCTCTCTCTGTACTTCCTTCTTTCTCTCTTTTCGTACCTTCTGCCTCCTTTCTCTGATTCTTTCCTCTTCTTTCATCTTCTCCAAACTTCTTTCTCGGCGCAATGACCCCTTATGTCCCCGCATCTTTTCTTCCTCTCCCTCTTTCTGCTTATTTTCATTCGTCCCCGCGCCTTCCTTTCCCATTCATTCTTTCAGACTCCTTCCTTCATTCCTCCCGTATCGCCCTTTCCGTCTCCTTTTCTCCTTCTTTCATATCTTCCCTCTGCTCCCTCTTTTACCCCTTCCTTCTTTTCTAACCCCATCATCCACATGAGCCCTCTTCCCTTCTTCCCGCCACCCTCCTTTCTACCTCAGATGACCCCTCGCACCGTCGCTCTCTTCTGTTGCGTCCCTAAATTATCCGAAAATCCGCGAGCAGCAGCAGCGAGCACCGCAATGGCGAAAAGAGGGGGTAACATCACCCTGACAAAGGCTTCAAATGGAATGAATGTTCGGCTAAGCCCTTATCTGGGATGCGAAGCGGCGGCCGAGGGACGAGGGTGTGCGGGGAGAGGAGCCCCCTCGGCCCCCAAACCGAGCTCGGCTTCGGTCTCTGCCCTCCCCGGTGCTCCCCAGTCTCCTCCCTGTCCCTACCCCCGCTCCAGTGCCCGCCCCCTCTCGTCTGCTCGTCACTCCCTGGCAGTGTCTGCCGAGGGAACCGGCTAGTAAGTTCTCAAATACGAGCGAAACCACTTCAATACACGGTGTACACCCCTCCTTCGAGCATGACCACCAAAACGTGCTGGCAGCAGAGAAACAAAGTAAGTGCCCTCAACACCCACATGATCCGACAGAGACGCCAGTAAGGTCAACTCCCAACCAGCCCCCGCGCCCGTGCATGCCACATGGAACCAGCCCCACTCTCCAGTCATCTAAGTCGATCTAAGCAGTCCCCACATCCAACCAAAATAAGACCCATTAACACCTACTTTCCAACAACCCCTGTGTCTGAGTAAACCCAACCCCCATATCTACCCACCCTCTCACAAACAAACCTTACTATCAGCACAGATTCCCTCATAGCCATTCACCACATGCAACCAAAGCAATACCAACCAAAACTCAGTTTCAAGGTACACCAACCCCAACGGCCTGAACTCCCATCCGCAATTGCCCCCTTGCCCAAGCAATATCCCATAGTGACTCCACGTTCAAACAAGATCAAACCACCAAACGGACTGACATCAAGGAAAGCTCTTCCCAAGCTACTCATTGCATAAAAACAAAATAACACCTTTCTACGCTCACAGCTAATGAAGAACACCCTATGTCTGAGCATCACTCCAACAAGCATCTACATCTGTGCAAGGTCAAACCCAGGATGTCCCCAAGTCCAAGCAAGCTCTCCCCCAACCATTTCCCCACTTTACCATAGCACACATCAACACCCACTGCCAACGGTGGCCACCCCCACATCTGGGCAAAACCCCACACAGGTGTATGGCCACGCATTAGCAGCCCCAAGCGCAAACAAGCTCCTCTCAACTATTTCCCACATACAATAACAAACATTTGCAATGCAATAGGTCTCGCATTATTAACGTTTGAGCTATTGGCATTGGTAAATAATGCAACCCCAATAGCTCAAACTTTAATAATGCGAGACCTATTGCATTGCAAATGCTGGTTTTACTAGGTTTCAGAGCAGCATCCCCAATTTGTCAAACGCTGTCTACTCGCTCATAGGCAATGTCCACTAATTCTCTCAATTCTCTTTTCGTGGGTCACACACAATTCTTCCCTGCGCTTGCTTTTTGTCATGCTTACTTTTAACACTCCCCCTTCCCAACACATCTTTAAAAAAAAAAGCACACTCTAATATCACCTTCAGTGGCTAATATCATCACGGACAACACCATATTGCTCCTAATTCTCGGCACCGCAATGAAACAAAGCGCCAAAGGCAAAAACACTAAGCCTTAACATGCAAAGTAAACAACGTTATTAGCGTCCTGTAGCCGTTAACGGCATATTGTCCCTGCGCTTGCTTCTTGCCATGCGTATTTTTAACAACCACCCCCCCCCCCCAACCTCCTAAAAAAAAATTGCACTCTAAACTGACCGTCTTCAGTGGCCACTATCATTGCGGTCAACACCATATTGCTGCTGATTCTTCAGACCGCACTAAACCAAAACGGCTTTATTTGTGTTTTCTTTTCCCGCCTGTCAAAATACGAGATAAGTGGCGTCTTTCTGGCCCCATAGCTTGCAAGGCGTGCACTAAGCAACATTTGCAAGTGCCCTTTCAATGCTGCTTTATTTGTGTAAATTACTAACAAGCACACTAGAAATGGAAGTGTGCGGTCAGCGTGCCCTTCAAATTCGGCTTTATTAGTGTTTTCTTTTTCCAACTGTCAGGAGCGCCAAAAGCAAAACAAAACGTTTTAACATGCAAACTACAATGCTTTATCAGCGTACAGTACAAACATCGCCTCGGACATGTGCGCTTTAAATCCGCCTTTATTTCTGTTTTCTTTTACCAAGTGTGAGGAAAGGGAATAAGTGGCGTCTTTCTGGCGCCATGGCTTCAGTAAGCAACGCGTGCACAGAGCAATGCCATCTAAGAAATGGAAGTGTGCTTTAACAAAGTGCACTTAATAAAGTACATTCTTTGTATTTGTGACACGGCAGTAACAAATAGTGTAAGTAAGCATCTGTGGGGGAATTGCTGTTCAAAGAAAGTTAGTGCCTTATTTGCAGTGAATTAGCTGATAAAACCAGTTATTTTCTGCTTCTCAGCATCTTCTGAGAGTGACTTTGTATGTCCATAAAGGAGAAATCTGCAGGTTTACAACTGGCGCCTGGCACGTGTTGTTGCCTTAATTGTGGCGGATTAGCTGGTAAAAGCAAGTTATTTACTGCTTTTCAGTGTACTGTGAGCCGTTACTTTACCTCCTGGGGGGATAGGCATGTGATTAGCTGGTGCCGCGTTTATGAGCTTCCTGCTTTGTTGTTTCACCTTTAAGCCTCTGTTTTGTAGTGCGGAAACGCTCAGTTGTGGGAAAAAGTGTCCAGCTAACTGGCGCCTTATGTGGTTTAGTAACAAGCATATACAAAATTTGAGCGTGCTTTAACATTATCCTATTATTATTTGGCATAAGTATTCACTTTACATACCCATATATGTGAGCAAGTGTGCTAAATTATTACTAAAAAAACTATTATTGTCGACCAAACTTAAACGCCTACAAGCAACCCTTCTAATACTGCAATGGTATCATCAATGTTCTGCGTAAGCGAAGGGACTGTAAGTATTAACCTAAAACTACTGCCTTTCTTAAATAACAAAGCGCCAAACTTGCTATACACAACAAAAAACCCAGGCCCAGCGCTAAAACTTACAAGGTAAAAAACATTCGATAAAAGTGCCCACCATCAAACAGTACATTTCCAATAACTCTCAGTTGGGGAAAAAGTGTCCGGGTAACTGGTGCCATATGTGGTTCTTACAAGCATATAAAAAATGTGAGCGTGCTTTAACATTGAACTATTGTGATCTGGCATATTAAGTATTCACTTTACATACCCATATATGTGATCAAATGTGCTAAATTCGTAACAAAAAACCTATTATTATCGACCAAACTTACACGCCTACAAGCAACTCTTCTAATAGTGCAATACTATCACCAATGTTCTGCGCAAGCGAAGGCACTGTAAGTATTAACCTAAAACTAATGCCTTTCTAAGCAAATAAAGTGCCAAACTTGCTGTACACCACAAAAAAAACCGGGGCCAGGGCTAAAATGTTCAAGGTAAAAAACATTTGGTAAAAGTGCCCACCGTCAAACAGTACACTTCTAAATTCGCCAACCATAATAAAAGCCAGAGCCAAAAAGGTATAAAAATACCAAAACCTCTGGTGCAACCACTCACCCTCCAATAACATGCTGCATAATCAGCAAAACTTGCATTTTAAAAAAAAGCCCTCAGACATCATATTTGTGCAAATTGTTGCATACCAAATCGTAAAGGAAGTAAATAAGTGCTTCAGTAAGCAAGGCCTGCACGGAGTAATCAATGATCTCATTGCAACATGCCGTAGAGTTTGCCGCTTACATTATTGCAAATGCCTTTACTTGTATGTTAAACACATATGAACTAACAAATAGTGAATAATACTACACTGGTTTACTAGTTATGTTCGTCTTTTATACTGTATCCTATTCACAAACAACACCATTTCTGCACAGCCAACAATCCTACAATTCTTGTTATCTAAATACTTCAATTGCCGTAAAGCAACCCTTCCAATAGCGTCATACCTTTTGTTAATATCTGGCACAATCAAAGTCACTTTCAAATAGCAGTACCACTACATTGCCCAACTGCTCTTAAACTCCTTCTTCTAGAGCCCTGCCAATATACATGCAAAGCGTCTGCGGAGCAATATTACAGCACTAATCGTTACACTAGCGTTAAAAGCGGCATTCAATACGTCATAAATACCTTAACCGCTATTAGGCAATGCACAGCAACCGTCTCAATCCTTTATTAGTCGGCCCAAAACGCTAAATTCCAGCACTTGCTCTTTACTACACAAAAACATATACTGAGCAGTGCTAATATCATAACTATTTGCACACGGAACACCAGCTTTTTGTTTCTTCAGCACTTTATACCTAGCTATGCTCCACTAAGGGGGAATTGCCCAAACCGGCGCTGCACATTCAACACGAGACTCCCGCAACAACCTACATAGCCAACACCTTCTCATGCCTTCTAACTTCTTTATTACAGTACTCCCCCCTTCGCTTTACCCCCCCTTTCCTCACTAATATTCCCCATTTAAGCTGTATTCCACTACCAATAACCAGACTTCCACACAACCTGCAATTTCATCGTTCTCCATATCAACAAACACCAACCACCCAAAAGCAACCCCTTACATAATGCCATGCTGATCATTAACAACCTACGCAACAAAAGGCATTTTTACTTAACACAATATTTTCATTGCCTGCACGCCTGCGGAACCTGTTTTTCAAAGCCTAGCCAGAATTCATGCTAAGCGTTCACAAAGCAATACCGCTCTATAGTTGTTGCTCCTGTGTTAAAAGCAGCATCCCCAATTCCTTAGATATAGTCTGTCGGCTAATAGGCGATACCAAGCAATTTTCTAATTTTTACATTCGTAAGCTCCAAATTAGTATTTTACAACTCTTGCTCTTTCTCATGCCCCGCTAACACAAATCCCCCCTCCTTTCTCAAAAACCTAAACGCGCAATATTATAACTACTAGTGACAAACACCACACGGCTAACACCGCACTGCCACTAATCCAATTACAATAAACATAGACAGTTACAGGCTGCATATTTAAAAGTATTAAATTAATTAGTTCCTTAGCATTGTCCCAAAAAACTTACATTTCCAATGATATTTCAAAATACGTGTACATAGCTGTTTTGCTCTTCGCTGTATGCCAACATTCACATAAGGTCCACAACAAACCACCATTAACAAAATGTGTGTGCGCACGAAAGCCAAGTACTAGCACGTCCCATTTTTAGGTTTTGACTGGCGATGCGCACTACGTGCGCATGCGCCAAAAAACCTAATGAGTTGTGTGTGCAGTCGGGTCTACGCCCCCTCCTCCCATTGGCTAGCTCCATAAATGGAGGCTAGCCATTGGGAGAGGGCTCTGTCCGTCAATCTCGGACCAGATTCGGGGCGTTCCCGAGAATTTTTGGCTTTTGGCTACGTCAGCCGAAAGCCTGTTCTCGGGAACGCCCCCGAATCTGGGCCGGCATTGACGGCACCCGTGGTCTCCTCTTCGCCTCTCCTCCCCCTTGACCCTGTGATAGCCCAGGATCTTCATGATAGTTGCTGGGTCCATCACAGACTGTGGTGAGAGCATAAAGTGCGCTGAAGGCATCATCCAGCCTAGTGGGGGATCCCTTGTGTCTTCAAGAACGTGATGCAGGCGGCCAGATTATGGTTGTCTGACTCCCAGAGCTCTGGTGACCAGCATTTTGGCAGACTATGTAAAATATAAAAGAAACGTGCACAGCCGCCATTGTCTCTGCTTGCTTATAGCATGGGTGGAACGGGATGCCGGATTTCCATCACACAGAGTGTAATGCTGTGCATTGTGAGCATGCCTTTGTGAAAGATATGTAAAGAGTTGGCTGAGCCACCGCGTTAAACAAAAGAAAGGGGGGCGGACGATATTGTTAAAGCTATAATAAAAAAAACAAATCCAAAGATACGAGGTATGCGCTGGCCGTGGAGCGAGGACGGTAGGGAGCAACTTTCAACAGCAGCTTTTAACAAATGTCATCTCCTCTGCATGTATTTTGGCAGACTATGTAAAATATAAAAGAAACGCGCACAGCCGCCATGTCTCTGCTTGCTTATAGCATGGGTGGAACGGGATGCCGGATTTTCATCACACAGAGTGTAATGCTGTGCATTGTGAGCATGCCTTTGTGAAAGATATGTAAAGAGTTGGCTGAGCCACGCGTTAAACAAAAGAAAGGGGGGCGGCCGATATTGTTAAAGCTATAATAAAAAAAACAAATCCAAAGATACGAGGTATGCGCTGGCCGTGGAGCGAGGACGGTCGGGAGCAACTCTCAACAGCAGCTTTTAACAAATGTCATCTCCTCTGCATGTCGTGCCTACTACAGCAACTAGGAAAGACATTAACAAAATAGTGCTCATTAAACGTAAATAAAACGTACACCAGAAGAACACATGTAACCAGGGCAGTCCTCATGGGAGGCTGTAACAGGAGAGAAGGAGGGACTACTAAATAAGTTAACCAATGAAAACCAATCTAAAAGACACTCAAAGGAGCCAATAAGTGCAGAGTGCAGATTCAGAGTGTAGATTCAGAGTGCAGAGTGCAGATTCAGGGTGCAGATTCAGAGTGCAGATTCAGAGTGCAGATTCAGAGTGCAGATTCAGAGTGCAGATTCCATTCAGAGTGCAGATTCCATTCAGAGTGCAGATTCAGAGTGCAGATTCAGAGTGCAGATTCAGAGTGCAGATTCAGAGTGCAGATTCAGAGTGCAGATTCAGAGTGCAGATTCAGAGTGCAGATTCAGAGTGCAGATTCAGGGTGCAGATTCAGAGTGCAGATTCAGAGTGCAGATTCAGAGTGCAGATTCAGGGTGCAGATTCAGAGTGCATAGTGCAGAATGCAGAATGCAGATTCAGAGTGCAGATTCAGAGTGCAAAGTGCAGAATGCAGATTCAGAGTGCAGATTCAGAGTGCAGAGTGCAGAATGCAGATTCAGAGTGCAGAGTGCAGATTCAGAGTGCAGATTCAGAGTGCAGATTCAGAGTGCACAGTGCAGATTCAGAGTGCAGATTCAGAGTGCAGAGTGCAGATTGTGTGGGTGACTATGTGTGTGTGGGTGGCTTTGCGTGTGTGGCTCTGTGTGGGTGTAAAATGCAATAGGTCATGCATTTGCGAGCGATTAAGCTATTGGCATTGTAAATGACAGTGCCATTTATTTATGATTTTTTTTAAAAAAACGCCCCCAAAAAAATTTCATGAGCAATGCCAATAGCTCTACCTTTAATATTGCCGAGACCATTGCATTGTAAATGCTTGTTTACACTGTCACCCTGCCTCGGAGACACACATTTCTCAGTCAGTCCCTTCAACGCTCAGTTGGAAGTTGCCAAAACCCATTTTTTAACTTTAGACACGCAAATATCCGGTTGTATATTATTAGATAGGTTGAGTAGCCCATCGAGTCTGTTTATGTTTTTCCTTTTGCTTTTCATGTTAAAAATGCGAACTCGAGCAGCGGAAAACCCAGAAAAAACGTGAGCAGGCGGACTACTCGCTTGTAAAAAGCTTTCTGAACTTCCTAGTCAACAGCTATTAAACGCGTAAAGTGTATACATGCTGTATGTGGTCTTTTTTAGGGTGTGCAGGCAAAAATGGGGGTAAAATTGGGGTCTGCAGTGCTACACGGTGAGCTCTCCTAGATATCAAGTGTGTATGTTACTGTTTTAAACACATTTTTGGTCTGGCAATAATTGTCAGTATGGAACTAATTAAGTTCTATCAAGCCCTGTGTGTGGTGAGGAGGGCCCTCAGTGTTACACATGCTTTTACGGAGGTTTAGGGACCTTGTTGCTTCACTGCTGATTGGGCTCTGAGACGACCATCCTGCCTAGTTGCCTGTTGTGAATGGGTATAAACAATAAACGTCCAATTATGGAGCCGGTTGGACCTATCCCCCCTCAAGAACACAAAGAACCTACTGAGATTTTCATCCTGAAATAGACCATCTAATTTGGAAAGACCACCCTGTGTCCTTCCTGATTTTATTTTCACCCAGTCACTAATCTCAAACTTATACTCCTTTCTCTCCATGCTCACATTTGTCCCCTTGCCTCCTACACCATTTCAACCTTTCAGCCTTGCAGGGACCAATTTAGTACCAGGTAAGCATCACACATCTATTGAAATGGGGGTCGCAGTGTGTGGGAGGGCTCTGTGTGGGTGTGTGTGGAGGGCTCTGTGTGGGTGTGTGTGGGGGGGCTTTGTGTGGCTGTGTGTGTGAGGGGCTCTGTGTGGGTGTGTGTGTGGGGGGCTCTGTGTGTGTGTGTGTGTGGGGGGGGGCTCTGTGTGTGTGTGGGGGGGCTCTCTGTGGGTGTTTGTGGGTGTCATTTGCGAGAGATAAAGCTAGTTGCATTATAAATGACAATGCCATTTATTTATGTTTTTAAAAAAAACCATAAATAAAAATAATGTCAAGAGCAATGCCAATAGCTCTAACTTTAACAAAGGCAAAACCATTGCATTGTAAATGCTTGTTTTTTCTCGCCATGCGTCTTACAAATTTGAGCAACTTTGTTAGCCAACGTCAATACAAACATCTTTAACAGCATTACAAACTTTCTGAAGCTTTCACAAACAAGAAATAGTAACTAATACTGTTTTATTTTTGTTCTTTTTGCTGCGCACTAGGCAGCCAAAACATAAAACATATAGCACATGCAAGTTATAAATATGAAATTTGCATTAGGAGTTCGACAGTAGAAAGTTTCTGTGCTTACATGCCACCATTAATATATAAAACCAGCCGTGCACCTTGCCGCCTTTCTTTATCAGGCAATATTTAAAAAATTGTAATTTGCTTTGAGGCAACTTTTAAAAGAAGGTGAGCACCACCACCCGCCACAATATAACATACAATTTGTACAATTGCATGTACAACATAACAGGCATCATACAATGCCTACAACTTTCTACATGCACATACACAAGAACCCCACTGTCTGCCCGATATCTTTCTGACTACTTTTGCTCCACTCAACAAGGAGTTCAGTGCGGTTTAGTTTACTCACACAAATACTGCCAGTTCTTCAACATACTTTAACACACATTAACACACTAACAACTATTTTACTTGCATTATAATTTGCAATACCAATATCTTAAACATTTATAATGCGAGACCTATTTCATTCAAATGCTTGTTGTATAGAATTCCTCTCATGGTAAAGATGACAGCAAGAATCATGTCCAATATATCTGGACTGCTTGTGTGAGTCATATTTTGCCATACCACCAGGTTTCATAATCACTTATTGTGAGGTTGCTCCTTTAGGTTGCAAAGGCAGGCCTTTAGTTTTAGTGGATTTGGGCTTACACACTGCCAATGTGAACTGGCTGTGCTGATATAAGACTTGAGTGATATCAAGTTTTCTATTCAAAGTGCTGATAGATGAAGACAGTTTGTGCTCAACTGCTTTTATAAAATTAAAATCTCCCTTACAAAACATTCTGTAGGAAGGCAGTCTTCCGTTCACTGGCACCTACAGGAGATTCATTTCCAGCACTCATTAACTCGACCTAACTGGGGTACTGATGGGGAGATCGTACTCGTCCCTCTGGAGGTCGTGAGAGGTTTGTGATATGTCGCTTATCCATTTCAAACACTTTCGTCAGTCGGGCCTGATGCCGTGATAATGTCCCAGTCTCAATAGTTCTCATGGCTTTTGGCTTTCCCCATGCTCTTGGTGGTGAATATCAGGCCACAATCAACCTTTTCAATACAGCAGTCCTCTTGCTCAGCTCCACAGATCGGCCATTCTTGCGTTCCTGGTTATGTTCCAGTTCACCTGCTTTGTCCTCTGGATCAGTTTCAGGTGAGCCACACATCACCAGTGCTTGCATGACTCGGTTAGCCTCGTTGCATGGCCTCAATCCATGTGAACATTCTCAGACCTCAACTCCTTCCTCTCCAGGCCTCAATCTTGCAGCTTTGGGCGAGTAGCTCTATCAGTTTTTCCGACTCACCTCCACCTCAGAGCTTGTCTCAAAAAGGACGTGTCTCACTAAGTATCTTAGACCGAGAACAGTTATACGTTTCAGTGCTGCATGACCTGTCTGCAGCATTTGACAATATTAACCACATCACTCCCCCGACACCCTAAAAAAGAGATTGGGTTTAGAGGATATGGTACTAAAATGGTCTACTCCTTGGCTTTCCAGTAGAAATCAGAAATCCACACAGTGAATCCCGACTCCTCTCCTATTACCACACCTCACGGTGTCCCTCAACACTTTCTACACACTCCCATGTTGTTCAGTCTCATGTGGGTGAACACCTCAACAACCAGGACATAAAGTACCACCAATATACTGTTGATACTCTGCTATACTTCACAGTAAACTTTGAATACCTGTAACTATTGTCCTCAAAAGATCAATTCATGGCAAACAAATGGCTTATACCATGGAATCTCACAAGAGTGTGCCAAAGAAAGGATAAATCACAGGGATTCATCCTAAACAAGTCTTCCTCTTGATGATCAAAAATATGGTGAGAGCAGTCAAAGGTCAAATGAAGATAATACGAAAATTGAATCCTTTCATTCCAATGAATGACCTTCATCTAGTTACCTAAACCTTGGTCCTCAATAAGATAAGTTAAGGAAATGTACTCAGCATGCTCAAATTAAGGTTGGCACCAATCAAAGCAAACCTGCATCCAGCAGCAAGACTGGTGGTGGAAACATATGGGCAAAAACCCATACATGTATGGCCCACAAAGCAGTGCGCCTAACAAACACACCATTACCTAGCAAGGCTCAGATTCTCTGGAGGTCGGTACGTAGATAGATAGATAGATAGATAGATAGATAGATAGATAGATAG
The DNA here is from genome assembly GCF_964263255.1 of Lissotriton vulgaris. Taxonomy (NCBI): domain Eukaryota; kingdom Metazoa; phylum Chordata; class Amphibia; order Caudata; family Salamandridae; genus Lissotriton; species Lissotriton vulgaris. The sequence goes on from NC_141689.1 coordinate 1,315,717,739, forward strand.
ATAAAGACAGAAGGTATTTATAAAGCGCACTATCACTTATGGCTGAGCCTTCTGGCGCTAGCTCATCAACAAAAAAGCAAAAAACAGAAGATGCAAGCTTTTACCATTAAAGGCTTCCTTGACATAGCAATTGTGTTTTCTGTCTCATACAAAAGTCTAATTTAGACACACAGACAGTTTTGCAGAAGTATTAGAGACTATTGCCAACATGATTGCCTATAATTTGGGTACAGGCCTGAACCTCAAGCTTCAAATGAGTGGAAACCTGTGCCTAATCTGTACCTATGACTACACCAGAGTTGAAGATCTATAGACAAAGCAAACCCAAGGAGATGATGGAGACGGAACACTGAAACTTTTCAGACACTCACCCCCAATTACAGATCTGGGTTGAATCCATCATCGTTCTTTAGTTCACTTTGCCACCCCAGTCAAGGCCCAGCCATATGCAAATAGGTATTGACCCTGTTCCTTATGGGAACAATCCAGCCAGAACTGCCAAGCCAGGTCTTCTCTGGATGGGAAACAAGCATTTTGGGACCGCTTTCAGGGTAACACCCCTCATCAGCCAGGCTAGCTTGAATGATGATGGGTTTAACCCAGATCGGTGACTGGGAGTGAGTGTCTGAAAGGTTTGAACGCTCTGTCCATCATCTCCTTGTGTTTGCTTTGTTCGCCCTTAGTTGGCAGGTTATTCCCAGACGTGGGTCCCTTGCTCACTTTGTCACTGGATTCAAGCTGGCCTGGGGATAAGGGGTGCTTGAATCCAGAAACCGGTCCCAGGATGCTTGTTTCCGGTCCAGGGAAGACCTGGCTTGGCAGTTCGGGCTGGACTGTTCCCATGAGGAACAGGGTCAAGACTGATTTGCATATGGCTGGGTCTGAACTGGGGTGGCAAAGTGAGCTAAAGAATAATGATGGATTCAACCCACATCTGTGACTGGGGGAGAGTGTCTGAAAAGCTTCAGCGCCTGGTCCATCATGGCCTTGTGTTTGCCAAGATCTATAGACACCATAAACACTCCTGTAATATGGAGAGGGGTATATAGTGTTGAGGGTGGTCTTGCAACTGAGTCCCATTGAATTGTGTCATATTACGGTTTTCTGTCCTAATAAAGAACTTTCTTTTAATAAGATAAGCAGCGGGCTGGACAATGCATTTATTGTATCTGTTGGTTGAGTCCAGAGCTCTTGCGCCATACTATCTTGCCCCCATACTACCTTCCTGAGAAGACTTTGACTGATTGCCCTCACTGCCCTGATAGTCAAGTGCTTAAAGGGCTTACATGTCCCAGTTGGCAGAGGCATAGTAGGACGGACCACAGAACATCAGTGGCAGGGACAGGAGGAGCCGAGACGGGACAGACGTGGACCGTCTTGGCTCCCGGCCCGCGCGCTGCTCCGGCCTGGAGCCCAGCGTCCTTAGGAGGCCCCCCGCGATGCACACGCTTCCTAACTGAAGCGGAAGGTGTGGGGCACCTGCAGGGCTACCCCGATCGCTGCTGGTGCCTGTGGAGCGGCGTTGGCTGACTGCTCCCGATCCCTGCCTGGGACCCAACATGGCGGCCGCCCGTTACCTGCCCGGGCTAAACAACAACAAGGAAGAGGAGCGCAGACCGGGGGCGAGTCTGTCAGGCGCTGATCACCCGAGCGGTATGTAGGGCTCCTACCGCGTCCCCCGCTGCCACCCGCCGAGACTCTGCGGTCATTCCATGGGCACACCAGTAAAGGGCCGGTGATTGACGGCGGCGCCCCTGCTGACGACGGCGCCGCCTTGAAACCATCCTACTTACCTTCTCCGGGGGCCATACATCCTTTCTCCGCCACAGACGGGCCTGGGCCCGAGGGCAGAGATGTGCCCCCCCCCTTTGCTGACCACGCTGTTTCGCGCCAACGGTGCCTGACTCCAAGATGGCGCCCTTGGGGACACGCTTCCTATGACCGGCGGACACAGGCTCCAGGGACACGAACGCAGAGGATAGTGCCTCTGGTGGACTCTGAGGGTCGCAGGCTCTCCAAGATGGCGATGCTATGCTGTTTTCGGACAGTTTTTTCGTTGGACTAGTCCTTCCCTCCATACCTTGCATCCCACCCACCCTTCCTCTATGCTGTGAATGCTGCTGTTTTCGGACAGTTTTCGTTGGACTCTAGCCCTTCCCTCCATACCTTGCATCCCACCCACCCTTCCTCTATGCTGTGACTGCATCTTAGACCGATTGCAATAATGCTAAGCTTTGGTATTCGCTGAAGTCCTTACACCATATACCACCCCTATGCGTCTCTTAGAGTTTAACCAGTCATATCCCTTCCTATGTGTATGTAGTTGACTCTTATCACTAGTGTTTGCAGCGGACCTTTGTACTCTCTACCACCCCTATGTTACCCTTAGAGTGTTTCCACTCACATCCCTCCTGTGTAGATAGAAGATAACTCTAACGACTAGTATCCTATGTGATTTTTAGATTGTATCCATGTGTATCCCCTCCCTGTGTTTAGAATTATAGCTTTAACGACTAATCGCCTGTGTGACTGTTGGAATATAGCCAGGTGTATCCCTTCCCCCGTGTGAAGAGATAACCCTATTCACTAGAACAAAAAGAAATGTGTTCCTGAAATGTGTAACGTAACTGATTCTATGTAAAGTGCCTTGATAACATGTAATGGAACTGGTGCTATGTAAAGCGCTTTGATAACCTAATCGGTTCAAGTTCCTGAAATGTGTAACGTAACTGATTCTATGTAAAGTGCTGTGATAACATGTAACAGAACTGGTGCTATGTAAAGCGCTCTGATAATCTAATCGGTTCAAGTTCGCGCTATAGAAAACTCTAAAAATAAATAAAATAAATAAATAAACAAATTGCCGTAGCCACCATAGTATATTTATTTATTTCAATCTGTTAGAAAGCACCATTGCACCAGACTATAGAGCACTTTAAACAAAACACAACTGATAAAGCTGATGCCCAGAAGCCCCTGCTGTTCTGCGCCGCCAGCCGTGGCAGATCATGGGCAATACATTACCTCATGATGGGCTTTCACAAAACATTTTGTGTGGGGCCACAAACCTAGGAAATATGGACTGGGAGAAAACAGTTTATGGAAGATGAAGAAGAGACAATTTCCTAAACGGTTATACTAAAACAGCCTTTCTAAGCCAAGAAAACAAAAAACATTTGTATGCAAAGGAGCATTTGCAGGAATCGGGAGTCATTGGCATGAGTAATATTCTAGCTCTCATCTTTTAATTTCACCAAATTGTGTTGCTAGTTTTGAAATGTTCTGCTTTCATAGATGAGAGGAGAATGAATGTACCATGTATTATTTACTGCATTATTTCCTATGACATTTAGAGTCTACTATGTAGTATTGCAATTCTGAATGGATAAAAGACTAACCCACTTAATATACTGCTAGAGGTGGTACAAAAGAAAAAAACAGTCTTGAGGAACATCTGTAAGTCACAATATTAAACAGAAAATGTTTACCTGGAAACAGAACAGACTGATGGAGCAGATGACAAAATCCTCCCTAGAGGCATTTGCTAATGGTAACACAAACATCAGGTCATAAAATCCCAAGCTGAAGAAGAGGAAGAAACCCAGTAGATGACTCCATATGTTGACAGTCTCATTGGACAAAATAAACAGACTGCCAAATAAAAACAACAGTTAGATATAAGAATGCAGTTTATTTTGCATTTCTAAAAAAACACAAACAGTTTCAACCATTCTCCAACACCATATGCAAAATTACGAAACCAAATGGGAGCAAACAGGTTCATAATGGGAAAAAGTTAAGAAAACGTCTTGTTAGAGTAAGAACAGCATTACAAACGTTATCATGGATACATACTTCTTTCGTTAGGTAAAATTGTGTTTTTGACAATAGCAAAATCAACAGAATAGAAATAACAGTCGTATATGCTTTACTAAGTATTAAAACACTAATTTCCAGATACAAAAGCGGAGTAGATGCTTGCCTGCATAGATGCTACATCAAACTAAAAAGCCACTGCACACACAAGTTTTATTCTACCCTAAAATGTTTTTCCTTTCCTGGTGAGCACACCATTGCAAAATTGAAATGGAAGGTAAAAGCTGCTTTGATCCAATTATGTCATGTGATGAAGATATTCTTTGAAAGCATGGTACATATTCTTTGCCTGTGAACTTTTCCGAAGTATTTTTAAATATTCAAAAGCTTTAACCTCTTCACTGTGACTCATGACGGCCGGGGGGGCCTTCATGAGCACGGAAGAGGTTAATAAGCAGCATCAAAAAGTAATATTAAAAAAGAAGCGCTTCGGGGGCGTGGCTTGGCCAGCGAACATGGCGGTCGTGTAGAGCCGGAGCTCCGACCAGCCGATCATCATCCTGCCGTTTATATCCTGACCCTGGTCGAAATTCTATGCTCCCTGCAGTTGGGTCTGGCCCCTGACATCGGGACCCTTTAATTTCGCGGCTGGAGCCGCTCGCACTGCGCCATCAGGCAGCGGAGCGCCCCAGAGAGTGATCGCGAGCCGGGCTGCGTGGTGCAGCCTTTGGAGCCGGGGCCTCGATTTCTGGGGTATCCCGCCGGGCGAGAGGAGCAGCGCCGAGAGTTACTGGAGTGCCGGCTCCGAGTGTTACCGGAGCTTCGGTGCTGCAGAGCAGCAGCGGCCCCCGGACCCAGGAGGGGCTGCCCCCGCAGAGAGACGCTGCGGGTGGCGGCTGCGGAGCGGGCCTGGTGGGTCCCGGCGGCTGGGAGAGCTGAGTGGCGCGGCCGCCATTTAGCCCGCGAAGGACATCATCATCGGCGCTGGAGTGCAGCGCTACCCTGTCTGGCGCCTATCCGGGACCTGGTGTGAGACTGCGGCGGATTAAGGTCAGAGGGTGGACAGGTGGAGAGGGTGTGGTGCCGCACAGCTATTCGGGGGTCGTGTCGGGCCCCGGTCCCACCTCTGCCTGTCTCCCTGCACGGCGAGTTGCCGCGCCACCTGAGAAACCCAGGCCAAGCTGGGAGGAGGACGGGACCGGCGCCTGCAAGTCGCTGCGGAGGGCCTTGGGTGGCCGGACAGTGGGGCTGCCGGGGTGGTCGGGGCCCTGCTACACCTCGGGGGTCGGATCGGACCTCAGGGCCGGATATTCGTGGAGTGATCTGCGTGGTGGCCCCCACCCTCCCCTTCCCCCCCGGCAAGAGTCTAGTGACCCTATACAGCTTCCTGGACATATTTGGGCTCTGGCTGGGGGGCGAGGCCGCTACTGACGGATTATAGTGTGGGCATCCTGGTCAGCGGCTGAGGGGTTTGAGCTGCGGCCGGCCGGTGAGAGACCCCACTCCCCATCACACCATGACACGGGGTGGCAGTGGAAGCCAGGGCAAACAGGGCCCCATCGATAAGTTCACAGAGGCCGTGGGTGCGAAGGGGACGCAGCCATCGGTGCCAGATAATGCTGCCCTCTTGGCCACGATCACGCAGTCCAGAGATGCCCTGGATGCCAAGATTGGGGCAGTGGGCTCCGACGTTATGCTCCTTCGGCAGGACCTGCGAAACGCCGTGGAACGCATAACCGGCGCGGAGACGCGCATTTCAGCCGTAGAAGACGACATGACTACCCTAAAAAGAGGGTCGTGGCCCTCGAGAGGACGCAGAAAGGCCTGGTGGCGAGAGCGGAGGAGGCAGAGGGACGCGCCAGGCGCAGTAATCTTCGCTTCCTGGGGTTTCCAGAGGACTGCGAAAAGGGCAATGCCGAGCGCTTCCTAACAAAATGGCTGGAAGGGTGGATGCCGACTGATACCCTCTCACGTTGTTTCGTGGTGGAAAGGGCCCATCGAGCCTTGACGCAGAAGCCCCCGGTGGGAGAACGCCCTCGTCCTATGATCGCTAAATTGCTGAATTATGAAACAGGCGAGATTGAAGGGTCAGCTCATGTTCGAGAATTCTCCTATTCTTATCTTCCCGGACTACATGAATTGGTGCAACAGCAGAGACAGTCCTTCGCCGCAGCCAAGGCCCGCCTTCGGGGCCTGAAGCTGCCCTATGTCCTATTGTACCCGGCTCAACTGTGGGTTGTCTTCCAATCCCATACCCTCTTCTTCGATACCCCGGAGGCCGTCTTTCAATGGACAGACGAGACTGTCAGGGTGCGTGTCAATACGGTAAGAGGCGGTGAGTCTGACTCCTCGACCGGGGGGCCCTCGGGTAGGGGTCCTGACGATCAACGTAAGCGACGAGGCAGGTCCCGATCGCACCGCAGCTCAAAATCACAATCCAGCACGCGCAACGGCAAGAACTTGCAGGAAGCTTCTGTAGATGTGCTCTGACTGTGGGGAGGAAAGGACACTTGCTCATCTGATCGATCGTTCTCTTTGACCAGGGCGCATTAGCTTGGCTGGAAGCCACGCTTACTCAGGGTTGGGAAGGGGTCACAGCCTAGTTCGACATGGGTTGTGCCGAGGGGATCCATTGGAAGGGGTGCTCCCTGGCTGCCCGTTGGGGCTGGGACCACTCTCTGACCACGACAGGTGCTTCCATGTTTGGGAGGTGCGGGGTGGGGGTGGGGGGGGGCTTTGTTGGGGATTGAGACTGTTCTTGTTCAGGGGAGGGGTCTGTGCGGGATGTGCTGCGTCCGATCCGTGGTGAGTGCTGCTGTGATACGACATGTGCGACTTATATGCCTTTACATAAATGTCATCTGATGCTGGGGGCTCTCGGTTAGGTCCAGGTGGGACACGTATACTGAGCTGGAATGTGAGAGGAATGCTGGATAAGGTGAAGAGAGGGGCTGTGTTTACTTGGGCCAAAGGCAGGGAAACTGACATATTGCTCCTTCGGGAAACCCATCTGTTAGGTACGAAGGCGCTCTGCCTCCAGCGCAAGGTTTTACACAGACATATCATGCCGGCTTTACGAGGGGGTCGCGGGTGTGGCCATACTGATCCATCGGAGAGTCCCCTACTCATAGACGCACATGGCTGGATGCGCAGGGCAGGTATGTGTTCGTACAGGGCGAGATTGGTGGTGAGATGATTGTCCTTGGTAGCGTATATGCGCCGCCCCCGCTGCAATGGGCCCTAGTGGAGAAGCTGATGTCCCTATGGGTTGATATGCCGACAGTTTTATCGATTGTAGGGGGGGACTGGAATGACGTCATAGACGTCTCCTGGGACAGATGGCGGGGCGCTGCAGGCGAGGTGGTGGGGAGGGAGGGCAAACGTCTCGACTGAGGGCAATGGTCACGGGGCTGGACTGGATTGACTCCTGGAGGTACAAGAGTGGGGCGCGTAGGGACTTTACATATTTCTCCACCGCGCGAGACTTGTTTTCGCGCTTGGACTACATCTTCCTCCCGCGAGCGATGGCAGGCAGGCTCATGTCTGCGGATATCTTGCCACGGGCACTCTCCGATTACTCTCCGATCTCTGTGGTGGTCGACACTGGGCGCACCAGGCAGCCTTTCAGGTGGCGCCTGTCGCCCTGGCAGTTAACACAGCCCTCCTATCGCGCCCACGTTACTTGTGAACTTGCGTACTTCCTGTCCGCCAATGTGGGCTCAGGAGCGTCCCCAGCAATACTATGGGAGGCCATGAAACCCACCATGAGGGGTGTTGATATCTCGTGGTGCTCAGCAGCGCGGAGGGAAAAGCGTAGGGACCTGGTGCGGCGAGATGCGGAATTGGAGGACCTGAAGCGCAGGAGTCGGGGGGCGGTGATGAGCAGCTAAGACGTCAGCTAGTACTGGCACAACAGCAGTATACCTCGATATTATTGGATGAGGCCCGCCAGGCTTGGCTAGCCGCATATATCAATGGGGCGATAAATCGTGCAAAATGCTTCATCGCCTGTGTCAGGGCATTAGGCATGCACAGCCGCTGCCCCAGATTATCGCCCCTGATGGGGAGCCGCTGCTGGAGCCCGGAGTGATAGCGGGCAGTTTTGCCTCCTGCTACGAGTCCCTGTATACGCCCGGGGAGTGCCTAGATGCCGCCATGGTGCATCGCTTCATAGATGACCTTCCGCCATGGGCCGTGTCAGACGAGGTTCGCGACCTACTGGACCGGCCACTGACAGATGACGAGCTGGCTACTGCCCTGGGCGAGCTGAACTCGGGCAAGGCACCGGGCCCGAATGGATTTCCGTGCGAATTTTTTAGACACTACGCGACGCAGTTGACGCCCCACTTCCGGCCGGTTATTGAGGAGGCGCGTGAAAGGGGTCTGCTGCCTCCGGACTGGAGACATGCGGAGGTAGTGGTTTTCTTGAAACCAGGACGCCCCCCAGAGAGACATGAGTCCTACAGACCTATTTCACTGCTCAATACTGAGGCCAAGATCTTGGCGAAGGCCCTCTCCAACAGGCTTAAGCCCCACATCACGGACTTGGTCCATCCGGACCAGGCCGGCTTTATGCCCCAGCGGGCCGCTCGACATAACATCAGGCGAGCTCAGGTTGCCATTTCGGCCTGGCGGGGTTTGGGAGAGCGGGCTGCGTTGCTGCTGGCGGACATGGATAGGGCGTTCGACTCCTTGAGCTGGACATACCTCTTTGCTCTCTTGGGTCGCCTAAATCTAGGTCCCCGATTCATGGCATATATATGGCTCCTCTACACAGATCTGACGGCAGCAGTTCGTGTCGGAGGTGGCGTCTCCCGCTCTTTTAGTATCCAGCGGGGAACCAGGCAGGGGTGCCCCCTCTCCCCGTACCTCTTTGCGCTCGCGATAGAACCCCTCGCGGCGTGGGTGCGGATTGATGCCCAGGTGAGGGGCTTCCAGTGGTCACCGGGTGTGGCGGATAGAATAGCCCTATACGCCGACGATGTGTTATTCTTTCTTACCAACTTGGATCGTTCTGGGCCTCGCATAATGCGGATCCTGCAAATTTTTGGAGAAACGTCGGGGCTCTATATGAACCCTGGGAAGTCCACACTCTGGACTCTAGGGGGTCCGCAACCACTGGGTGAGTGGCCCGATGGTTTGCAGGTGACGGTTGACGGTGTGAAATATCTCGGGGTATACCTCACGGAGGACACCTCCGTGGCCCTGGTGCGCAATATCACCCCGGTCTGGGAACGTACGCGAGAAGATCTCAAGGCATGGGCCAGGATGCCGCTTTCCATTCAGGGTAGATCTGCCATTTTTAAGATGGTCGCGCTCCCACGCCTATTGTATCAATTACAGAACCACCCGGCGTTGGTCCCGCACTCTTGGTTTCGACGCCTGAACGCGGCATTGAGTGGCTTCTTGTGGGAAGGAGGCGCGGTACGAGTTGCGTTGCGGACTTGCTTCCGCTCCACTTATATGGGGGGTCTCGCCACGTCTGACGTACTGTCATATTATGAAGCATCTCACCTCCTGGTACTGAACGACTGGTGGTACGCAGACAGGGGGGATCCTGCATACGCGGAGGAGCGCTTCCTCATGGGCTCTGCCTCCCTACACACACTGTTGTACTCGGCGCCCCTTCGGAGATCGCTACCGTCCGTCACGCGAGTAGTCTTTCAGATCTGGCGGCAGGCCCTGCGCTGGGTAGGTTGGTGGAATGTCCTGACCCTGGAGACTCCATTGTGGCAGAATGGTGGACTGCCTCAACTAGCGGCCCTGGTGGGCTTTCGACAATGGGATGCGATAGGAATATCTACTCTGGGAGACGTCATGTCTGGCGGGGCGCTCAAGTCCTTTGCCATGTTGCGGGAGGAGTTTGAAATGCCACATGCCCAATTTTACAAGCACCTCCAGTTCCGGCATGCTCTAACCCCATATATCCGGGGAGTGGAAGACATGCCAGAGTTCAGTCCCATTGAGGCCAAGGTCTTCATGGGTGAATTGCCTGACAAAAAGATCTCCCGCATATACCAGACCCTGGTGCGCCACAGTGCTTCGGACCTTGCCCATCTCAGGACCCAATAGGAGCGGGATGTTGGGGAGCTCGACGAGGAAGATTGGGTGGAGGCCCTGGAAGGACCTAGGGGAGCGGCCGTTTCCACGCGCTTGCGATTGATACAATTAAGGTACCTTCACCGTACATATTACACTAGACAGCGCTTGTGGAGGGCGGGATTGATTGCGTCCCCGACTTGTCTTAGGTGCAACTCAGAGGTCGGGACGTTGCTACATACAGTGTGGGGCTGTGGGGCTCTTCAGAGGTTTTGGGACAGAGTGTTTCAGTGTTTGAATGAGGTACTGGCTTGGGAGCTGCAGAGGGACCCTAAACTGGCTCTCCTTCATGTACTGGCTGGGGTTGGGGGCAACACATACAAGCGTCATTTACTACTGTTGGGGCTGACCTTGGCCAAGAGGGACATAGCGAGATCCTGGAAGGCGCCTCGCGCTGCTTCCTTCATAGCTTGGCAGAACGGGATGGACTTTTGCATGGGTCTGGAACAGCCTGTATATGTCGCACGGGGAAGCCCTCTCAAGCACTATAAAATTTGGAAGCGGTGGGCGGACTATCGAGGCCTGGACTGAGACCCACCCTTAGAGGAGGAGGTTGTACAGTTAATCTGACGGTCTTATGACCTTTGTGATGGCGAACAATGTACGGTGCATGGCACGATACGGACGGAGTAGGCAGCAGCACGGATGGGAGGGGGGAGGGGAGAGTTGAGGGTGGGCGAAAAAGGGCGGGGGGGTTTCTTGCACAACTGGACATTTCTTTGTTTGACTTTTTCTCCTGATTAACCGCCTATGAAAATGTTTGCATGCTAGTCATTGATCATTTGCTCTAGTGATTGTCTCTGGTGCTCAGAGAATTACATGATGTATTTCTACCATGCAACTAATAAAATCTGTTTAAAAAAAAAAAAAGCGCTTCAGAAAAAAATGAGGCAAAAAAACAAGCAAACAATATTCAAGTTTGTTCTTCGATTTAATCGGTGCCACATTCTTACTACTACGAAAAAAATCATGAAAAGCATGAATGGACAAAGTAAGTAGTAACAGTACAAAGGATGGACTGTAGGGGATTACCAGTTAAGCAGGATGATAGTTTTTTTAATTCTACAAACAGCAGGCCACTAATTCAATTTTTGACCAGGCTTCCAAACCTTTAGCGAGTATGCAATCCCCTCCCAGGCTGGACGCCCATCAGGGGGGCTATTATTATGGCTACGCCTTGACTTGTTTCCTGTTGTGAGACTAGTTGCAGCTAGCTCTAGTGATGTACTAGCGATCAAAACCCAACTCTCAACCCAAACAGAGCCAAGATACATAGCTTTGGTCAGCGTATAGATCAGGTCTGTTCCCCCTTATGCCCAATCCCCTATAGTGGTGAAGGTAGAAGCTCTGATGGGACCGTTTAACAGGAAGGCTCTTGTGATTGTAGCAGGTGATATTAACACCCAAATAACAACAAATGTCAGGCAGAATCTTACAGAAACAACAAGTGGGATGATTACACAAACTCCCATGTCGCCACTGTCAAGTTCTGGTGAAGTAACCAATATAACTAAAGTGTGAGTCAAATTGTTGACTTTATATTAGATCATAGCCTAAGAGTGGTTAATGGGAATTCTAAGTCAGACTGTCCCCCTTTACAACTTTTAAAAGAGGCTTTAGTATTTCTCGAATATATTATATTCTCCTGGACACGGAGCTATGGGCTGACCTATATGACATGAAGGTGATCCCCAGACCGGATGGTGACCACCAAGCCCTCAGTGCATCCTTCTCCATGGCTGCGTTTGCTGATGCAAAATCAAACCAAGTTGTGACCCTTTCACCTATGGTCCCTACATCTAACTTAAGAAACATTAGATGGGTAGCCATAGAGATGGATACAAAGCGAATGACTCACTTATATAATCTCGTTGTGTGGAAACTCTAGCAGGTAGACCTTGCAGACACAGATATCAACTTTGTCCTTATCCACTCAAAATTGATGGTCACACCAAGACCGTGCTTTGTAAAAAAAACAAATAAGAGGGGCTTCCCAAAAAAGAGCCCCCACCTGGTATTCAAAATCTTGCAGTTTAGACAAAATACTTTTATTAAATGCAATCAAAAAGGGACAAAGAGCTGAAATCACAAAGGCCAGGCAAAAGTATAAATCTACATTAGAAAAGGCCAAAAGAGACTGGGACGAGGATCAGTGGTTACTTATAGCAGAAGCTTTAGAGATGGGAGACCACACGACCTTCTGGAAATTAATTCCTGTTAACTCCTCCAGCACTAACCATCTGGAGCTAACTCTACAACCTGATCTATGGGTCTCACACTTAAGTGGTCTGTACAAAGGCAAGCTGAACCATAACAATCCAACAAGTTGCCCGACAGGAGTTGTGAGTGTCCCAACGGGAATCTCAGCTCAAGACAAGTATAGTAGATCAGACACATAAAAATCTAACCTTACATTTACCTTTGATGAAACACACCTAGCAGTCAAGCAAATGAAAAAAAGAAAAGGTGTCTGGGTAGATGGTATACCAGGGGATCTTTTCCTGTCTCAACCGGACAGCTGGGTACCATATCTGAAAGCTGTGTGTAATAGTATTCTAAAAGGTAATGTCATCCCGTCTAAATGGCATGGAGCAATTATCATACCCATCTTTAAAAAGGGAGATAGAACCAACCCCTCAAACTATAGACTGATTAGCCTCTTGGATAACACCCAACAAATATTTTGCAGGCAGGTGTTGTTCAAACTTAACGACTTGATGGACAAGAACAACATCCCAGAAGAGGCACAGGCTGGGTTTGGAACCAAGATTAGTACATTGGACCAGGTCCTCCGCTTCAAGGTGATAACCTAGAAATATGTTACCTTGAAGCGTGACCATCTATATGTCGCCTTTAAAGACTTAAGGGCGGCATTCGAGCTGGTCCCAAAGGAAACTCTGCGGGAGATACTGGATGGATATGGTATTCCTGCAGACCCACTTAGGATTCTGAGAGTCTTGCATACAAGTACCTATGCTAAGGTAAGGTGGAATACTGCTGGGGACCTGTCAGACAGGATTGAGATCAACCAAGGGGCTAGACAAGGGTGTGTTCTTGCCCCGACCCTATTTAGCCTCTACATTTATGGAGCAGTAAGTAGACTGATGAATTGTACTCACGATGACCCTAAATTAGCATGTGTATTGACGCCTATCTTGATGTTTGCGGACGACACCCTGCTAATTTCACTCACTCAACGGAGCTGCAAGCACAACTAAATGCTTTTATCTACTTTTGCGAGGAAAAAGGTCTTTAGCTTAATTCCTCAAAGCCATGACATTAACCCCCACAGAACATATAGAGGCAGTGTGCACATAGAGAGAGCCTGCCTCGAAAAAGTGTGATATTTTGAGTACATGGGAGTTATGTTGAGTGATAATCAGACGTGGGGCCCCCAACTGGAGAAAAGTAAAGCCACCCTCCATTTGAAAACTTCTGTCATAGGGAGAAAATTTAGGGCTGCCTCTGGAGGCGCTCTGTCTCCGGTTTGTGCCGTGTTCAGATCAACGTGCGTACAAGGAGGTTTTGGGTCCGAAACCCTGACCAGCCAGGACCTCAACAATTGCAAAAACAGAAAAGCATTTGGCTGGCCAGACTACTTAGAATTACAATCGGAACCCACACAGCCAATGAGTGCTGCGTGGTCAAGCCTTTTTTTTAGCACAACATTTATTTTTAATTATAGGACAAATCTTCAAAGTTAATGGGAACGTGACATCACAGGAAAAACACACCATCAAAACAGTTAAGTCACAAAAAAAAAACAAGCAATTGTATACACCATGAATACAAAATATACAGGCATGAATAATAAATCTATATACATTAAGTAGACACCAAAAAACAACTCAAAATTCCATACATACTATCCAAATCAATTGAAAATCAAGAACATATAACAAAGAATCAATACAAGACCAGTCCTTTGACTGCAATACCGGTGGATAGGCGGAATGCAAGGTGGAAAACAGCTGCCTGCCTATCCACAAGACCTGTGACTACGTGTTCTGTCTAGTTGCACACTAGGGCCCACATCATTGGGGTAAATTGATCCCAAGTCGCACACTTCCTTCTTGTCACAGGCTGGGGGTCTACGTGTTTCGAACCGGCATAGTTCTAGGTTCTCCTCAGGACAGGGACTGGGTAAAGTATTCACTGTAGGGAAAGTTTAAAGGGATGGTGTAAAACTGGTGGTCTCACAATATACATACCCTCTCTATCTCATCATATATACATGAACAGGAAAAGTTACCTGCACCACGAGCACAGGTAGTTGCACGGGTGGCAGCAAAAACTGTAGAGCAGGACAATGGCTCTATGTGGAAATAAATAAAAGAAATGAAAGGAAAGGCAGTCAGGGCGGAAGATTAATAAGCTGGGGCATACTCGCAGAGCTTGTATATAAACAATAAGAGCTCAATTACCTGAGCCAAATTGGTCGGTGTCAGAGGTTGAGAGCGTCCGCCCAGTGGTACGCTGTTGTAAAATGTAGCAAAACTCACATACTTTTAGTATGCTGGGGAAAGAAATTCAAGGAATCATAAGTGCCCGCAGGAATTGGCAGCCGCCAGACGCATGCAAAGTAACCACAAAGCATTGTATTTAAATGCGGCGTCAAGCCTACCTGAACGCCGTCTGAAAACGCGAACGGCTTCAGAGATTCTTTGACGGGTGGGGCGGGAATTAATCTGCCGCAGGGGATTACTGTAAAAGGCAAAGATCAAACACATAAAGTGTTGTATAAGAGAGCAGATGCTTCTTCTGCTAAAATCGGCGAGTAATGTCAGAATAAGACTTACATATTAGTTGGGGATCGGGTCCGCTACTGAAGGCGTTCCAAGAGTCCTTGGCGCGGGCTCAAAAGCCAGGTGCTAAATGCTCACACGGTAAACGAAAGCGAGAAAGGACACTATTAGGGACCGGGGCTGCTGGTACTGGAAGTCCAGCGGGATGTTGGATCTTATCCCAATACTATTTAGTCAGGCGGAAAGTGTGAGCGCAACTCGGTGGAAGGGATATTTAGCGTGCATCCCAGCCTGAACGGCACGTCTTAGCACGCGCTTGTATATATCCTACACTCATTGAACTCTATCTGGAGACTAGACCTCGTCCACACAGGGTCCCCACAGATCTCATCGTCTCGTTTGCAACATTGGCTCTCAAAAAGAATTTTTTTACCTTTGAGGAAGAAATGTTCCTGCAAATCAAAGGCTCAGCTATGGGCTGTCCCTTTGCGCCTGAAATGGCCATCCTCTACATGGGTCAATACGAGGAGAGAGACGTGTATACCAACAACCCCTACAGAGACCATATTGAGCAATGGCTCAGATATATAGACGATGTTTGGTGTGTCTGGAATGGGTCCCCTGCTCTGCTTGAAGAATTCCACACCTGGCTGAATGATAGAAGCCCCAACATTAAATTCAGCCTCAGTTACGATTCCAAGTCGCTACCTTTTCTGGACGTCGAGGTGTCAGCCAATACAGATGAACTTACATGCTCCCTGTATCAGAAGAAAACCGATAAAAACAATGCACTTCATTACAGAAGTTACCATCCCCGGAGTCTGAGGGATAACCTCCCATACGGACAATTTCTCTGGGTGCGACGGAATTGTTCGTCCACTGAGCAGTTTGATCTCCATGGCCAAGCACTCGTGAATAAACTCCATGAAAGAGGGTATCCCCAAAAGCTGTTGAAGCATTCTATGAAAAAGGCAAGATGGACGCCCAGGGAGCACCTCCTTGAAAAAAGATCTAGACCCGCAACCCAAAGGATGGTATGAGTTTCCACGTTTGGGCCTCACACCAACCAGCTCCAAAGAATCATCAAGAAGTCCTGGCACTTGGTGGAAGAAGTGCTACCAGACGTGGGGGCTCCCTTGTTTGCTCTCAAGAAGAACCGGAGCATTGGCCAGATGATCACATCGACACGGCCGCCGATCAAAAAAGATCCACAAAGCACCATCTTCGGGTCCAATCCTGTGAAGGGGCACCGGAAATGCGGTACATGCACTGTCTGTGACCTCACTATGGAGGGGTCTCTTTTTACAGATGGTAAAAAATTTTGGAGACACGATGAACACCCGAACTGTAAAACCAAAAACACAGTGTACGCCATCCAATGTCCGTGCAAAAAGGTGTACATTGGGAAGACCACTCAAGAGGTTCGTCAACGAATCATTCAACATCGATCCAGAATAAATAACAAGACTCTGACAGCCCCCATTGTTTCTCATTTTATGCAATACAAACACTCAGCCAATGACATTAAATGGACCGCGCTTGCGGTCATCAGAGGTGGCAGTGGAGACCCTGATGTACGCCTCGCTCAAAAAGAGGCCTACCTCATTTTGAAATTTGATACCTCCAACTCGGGGCTGAACGAAATGTCTGAACTTGGTAATCTGCAATTCTAATCTCTTTTCTGCGTCTAGCTCTAGCCGTGCTGCTTGGATTATGATTTGTAACTGTTTCATCTTCATAAAATGCTGTGTTTTTCATTTTTTCATTTTTGACACTCATTATGACTTTCACATTTTGTTTGGGGAAGTGGCCCATTGGCCAGCAGTGGCCATGCTTAGTTGTAACTACCTGTACCACTTGGATTTTGTACACCGAACTACACAATGTTGTGAGTGCATGTATAGAAACTTTAGAACACTAGATGTATTGTGAATGCTCCTCTTCACTTGGTTTCCTAATTCATCTTGAAACTGTACATAATGGTACGAGTGTAACTCGTTTAAAGAAATGTAATAGTTTATATATCATTTATGTATACATAATTCATATATGTTATGTGCACCGACGCATTGTCCGTGAGAACCACATTTTTGATTTCTCCATTGCCACTACTGATGTGTACATATGTAAAAAGGCACTCCAGACTTGCTTTTTAACAAATACTATAAGAATGTGTTATAATACGTATTTCTTGTTTAAGAGCTTCGTAGGTGTAATGCCGCATTCATTGAGGTCAGGCCCACAACTAGTGTAGGATATATACAAGCGCGTGCTAAGACGTGCCGTTCAGGCTGGGATGCACGCTAAATATCCCTTCCACCGAGTTGCGCTCACGCTTTCCGCCTGACTAAATAGTATTGGGATAAGATCCAACATCCCGCTGGACTTCCAGTACCAGCAGCCCCGGTCCCTAATAGTGT
Source organism: Lissotriton vulgaris (assembly GCF_964263255.1). NCBI lineage: Eukaryota > Metazoa > Chordata > Amphibia > Caudata > Salamandridae > Lissotriton > Lissotriton vulgaris. The sequence goes on from NC_141689.1 coordinate 1,315,734,819, forward strand.
CCTTTCTCGCTTTCGTTTACCGTGTGAGCATTTAGCACCTGGCTTTTGAGCCCGCGCCAAGGACTCTTGGAACGCCTTCAGTAGCGGACCCGAGCCCCAACTAATATGTAAGTCTTATTCTGACATTACTCGCCGATTTTAGCAGAAGAAGCATCTGCTCTCTTATACAACACTTTATGTGTTTGATCTTTGCCTTTTACAGTAATCCCCTGCAGCAGATTAATTCCCGCCCCACCCGTCAAAGAATCTCTGAAGCCGTTCGCGTTTTCAGACGGCGTTCAGGTAGGCTTGACGCCATATTTAAATACAATGCTTTGTGGTTACTTTGCATGCGTCTGGCGGCTGCCGATTCCTGCGGGCACTTATGATTCCTTGAATTTCTTTCCCCAGCATACTAAAAGGATGTGAGTTTTGCTACATTTTACAACAGCGTACCGCTGGGCGGACGCTCTCAACCTCTGACACCGACCAATTTGGCTCAGGTAATGGAGCTCTTATTGTTTATATACAAGCTCTGCGAGTATGCCCCAGCTTATTAATCTTCCGTCCTGACTGCCTTTCCTTTCATTTCTTTTATTTATTTCCACATAGAGCCATTGTCCTGCTCTACAGTTTTTGCTGCCACCCGTGCAACCACCTGTGCTCGTGGTGCAGGTAACTTTTCCTGTTCATGTATATATGATGAGATAGAGAGGGTATGTATATTGTGAGACCACCAGTTTGACACCATCCCTTTAAACTTTCCCTACAGTGAATACTTTACCCAGTCCCTGTCCTGAGGAGAACCTAGAACTATGCCGGTTCGAAACGCGTAGACCCCCAGCCTGTGACAAGAAGGAAGTGTGCGACTTGGGATCAATTTACCCCAATGATGTGGGCCCTAGTGTACAACTAGACAGAACACGTAGTCACAGGTCTTGTGGATAGGCAGGCAGCTGTTTTCCACCTTGCATTCCGCCTATCCACCGGTATTGCAGTCAAAGGACTGGTCTTGTATTGATTCTTTATGTTATATGTTCTTTATTTTCAATTGATTTGGATAGTATATATGGAATTTTGAGTTGTTTTTTGGTGTCTACTTAATGTATATAGATTTATTATTCATGCCTGTATATTTTGTATTCATGGTGTATACAATTGCTTGTTTTTGTTTTGTGACTTAACTGTTTTGATGGTGTGTTTTTCCTGTGATGTCACGTTCCCATTAACTTTGAAGATTTGTCCTATAATTAAAAATAAATGTTGTGCTAAAAAAAAGGCTTGACCACGCAGCACTCATTGGCTGTGTGGGTTCCGATTGTAATTCTAAGTGTTCAGATCAACAGCAGTAGCATCAGCAACCTAGGGAGCAGAACTCTGGGGTCATGTCCAAGCAGAAGTTTTGACAAGAAATGAAAAAAAGCTTATAAGGGGTCTTTTTAATCTTCCTCCAAATGTTCCTATTACCCCACTAACAATTGATCTAGCTCTCAAACCTATACATCTAGTGGTCCAACTTAAACCCTCACTATTCTGGATAAGACTTTGGTCTACTAGGGAATTAGTAACGTATAGGGACTGTGTGAAAGAGTTGGTGTCCCTTGACAAGGATTTAAGTACACCCTGACTAAAGGTGATAAAAGTATAGAATAGGCATGGCCAACTTATGGAATACTCCAGAGCAGATCACCAAAGGTGACGCCTGTGAAGTTAAAAGCCGGTTCTGGGAGGAAATTGTAATGCAAACATCAAAAGTACACCAGGAAAATACCATCACCGGCCTGTTCCTCCTCCATAAATGTTCCAATAGTCCAGAGCCCTACATGGACCGCATGTATCCATGCAGCTCAAAGTGTCTATATGTACAATTTAGGAGTGGCATGCTGCCATTGAGAACTCACGCTGTGAAATGGGACAGGATGCCCTCAAACACTAAATTCTGCCCAATGTGTCCCAGTATCACAGAAACAGTTGAACACTTTATGTTCTTATACCCACAGTATAGAGTTCCGCGTACGAAATGGCTGAAAGTTAAGGGAGTGAGACAATGGAGGAAAGCATTAAGGCTTCTTGAAAGTGATACCAGGGAATTATTTGCACTGGCAGTATCACGTTATCTGCTTTGTGCCTGGAGCCAGAGGAAGGTTATAGATAACGCGCCACCCAGGTTAGCCAGCTCGTAGCAAAAGGCATAGTTGTCTTACGCAGCGTCCTACTATCACATATGTGCAATTTCACTAACACTCCCACTAGGGTAGTGCTTTTTAAATGCTCATTCACAAACTTATTTTAACCACATATGAATATTTATTTCCAAGAGGTATATTTGTCTGTATGACTATCTTCATGTTGATGGGTCTAGCAGGTCTGTTTTATTTACTATATACTAATTTTATATATTGGTGATTCTTTTAATCCAATGTAAATAGGACGTTGTATGATGCTTTTATTGAATGTGATTTGAAATGTATATTCTTTATGGGGCGGAACTTGGGGGTATAGCAACTTGGACCCTCTGAGATTAGCCCAAAACAAATTTCTCAGGGTAGCCACAGGGTTGCCAAAGTCAACACCAAGGATCCCACTTATGTACGATCTAGGGTGTCTTCCGGTTGAAGAGCAGGCTAGATTTCGCCCACTGGCGCCGGAGCTTAACTTGTATGCAAAGGCCTGTCTTGATGTTAGAAACATTCCTGGTTCATCGAATATAAGTTGGTTTAGAGATCTTAAATTGTCACTTTTTGCTTTAGGGTTAAGTAATCGTTGGGTGGCCCCTGATTCGGCGGTCTTTCCCACAAAGAAAACATTAAAAGCATTGTATTGGGACTGGGTGACCACAAACCGTCATCAGAGATTGCCTGCTAACAACCTTTCTAGTAAGTTCATTGAATACAAAGATGCCTCTAAGTTTGAAAAATACTGGGACTTAATTACTAAACCCATGGACCGTAAGCTGTTCCATCAACTTAGATGTGGTACGTTGCCTTTAAGGGTATTTACCAACAAATGGTGTTCAAGGGGGTCAGAATGTTGTCCTCTTTGTCAAGGTTTGAGTGAAAGTGTTGATCACTTCTTGTTTGTCTGCCCACTTTATGCAGCTCCAAGGTCCAAATGGCTCGGCCCAGTCTGTAGATCCCTGGGTACTCGCTCAGCTATTGAGGCTAGCAGACTCTTAAGAACCAATCTAACCCCTCTTATTGTTACTGGTGTGGCTAAATTCCTCGGATGGGCGTGGGTGATTAGAACTTGTTATATAAAAAACAACCAGTTCTAGGATTGCCTTTGTACATTTAAATAGTAACTTTTAACTGCAGATCTTGATCTTCCTGGTTTTTATATTGTTTTTTAATCTCTTGTTATGTACCCATTATAAGAATGTCTATATCAACTGATTTAATACTTTTTTAATGCCATAATTAATTAATGTTTTGTACCCACTATATGTATGTCGGTTACAACTGTTTTATATGAACTTGTTATTTTTATTATGTATATTGTGTATGTACGTCTTTTAAGATGAAATAATCGAATAAAGACTTCTTAAATGGTAATGGTATGTTCTTGTGATTGTAGCTTTTTATGGCTCTCAGCCGAAATAAAGGTTTGATAAACAGCAGGTTAATAACTCATTTCATTTAAAAAAAAATGTTTTTAGATCAGTTGGCAGGTTCGTATCTTCTGGGGTGGGGGGATGAGTAGGGGAACGGGGGAGTGAACATTCAGCCCACCACTCTATTTACTGTCAGTCGGTTAAAATACCATCGCTGACTGTTTGATCGAATAGCTCACAGTTGACTGTTTCCCTCAGTGCAGAGTATGTCCTGTCCTGGGCCAAGCTACAAGATAGGAAACTGATACTGTGATCCGACTGGTACCGGTCACTGAAATCTCAGTGGCCCTACTGACTTCATGCGACGTATCAGAGACAGCAATGGCAAGTTCGCATACAAGGAATTGTCTGATTCCAATCTAATGAGCCTTTGGCCGAGATGCCCTACTCCGATAGCCACATTCAGACGGATCTTCCGGAGTTCTTTGCGGGAAGGAGAGGGGGGTGCTGTTCTGCTCTCTCCAATTAAGTATAACCGATAAAGTCATCCTTAGGATGTGTTCCCCTGAGTATGTGTGTACACTTGAGTGTGGCATGTAAGTGTACGTGTTTTTAAGTGTAGTGTACAGGAGCGTATCTGCATATGAGTGCAGTGCATGTTAATTTGTGAGTATTTGAGAATGTGCATAATGTGCACATGAGTGTGTGTGTGGGTGCAGGAATCAGAGTGTGTCCTGGTTACAGGTTGTTAACTCATTGTCTAATTAAGCCTTTCATCCTTCTGAGGTCGATAAAATGAGTACCACTGAGCTGTTTAAAGATAACTCAATGCCAAGATACCCCAACTGGTGAATATGGGCTTCGACAAATACATATGCTGTGTGTGCATAAGAGTGTGTGTAGTCGGTACATGAGTGAGTGAGTGTGTGAGTGTGCATTAGTACGTGTATCTGTGCTTGTCATACTGCTTGAGGCAGCACTTAGAACTTCAGAATTGAGTGCACTGGCAAAAATATTAGTTTGTGAGCCACGAAAATCTAAATTATTAGCACTCCAGACAGAGTGGTAGGCGCATTAGTACATTAAACACACAAAAGTCAGTGTGTGGAATGCTTGCAATAAATCGAAGCAACTGCTCAGGGTAGCATTCTACTCCATCCTTCTTTTGCTCACCATGCTGCCTCAGTTTGGATCCAGCCATATGCAAATCAGTCTTGAGTCTGCTCCTATAGGAAATGTCCAGTCTTAACTGTCAGGTAAGGTCGTCCTGGCCCAGAACAAAAGCAACCTAAGATCTGCTTGACCCTGACTGGGGCTCTATCTGTTGTTACTTTTTTTCCAGTGACATAGTGAGCACAGGACCCATGTCTGGGCATTCCCAGACCAGTACATACATGTTAACTGGGACTAGAGTAGTGGGGGAAGGGGGGCTGTACATTAGGTGTCTTGGCCAAGCTCACTGTCACTCACTGAGGGGTGTGTGTTGGGGTCAGGGCCAGATTGGGAACTTAAAGCAGCCCTAGTAATTTTATAGAACCAGCCAGGGTTGGGGAGGTTTCTGGCGCAAGTGTGAAGCACTGCTGCTTTTGTTACTGGGGGCTGATATTGCAGCATCACTGCCAAATCGGCCCCCAGTAACAAAACCAGACCCCATCCTTCCAGCCTCCTGGGGAAACGCCAGATGCCCGTTACTGCCAGTCTAGCCCTGAGTAGGATCGTTTGGTGTGGGTCTACAGATTGTATTAGCATCAACATTGAAACATTTGAAGTTGCTTGCCTGCAGGTCATTGCTGAAAAGCGCTAAAGGAGCCATCTTCCATCAGGTGTGGAACAGCAGAGACTGAAGTGATATAAAGTGCTGTAGGTCAGGGCTCAATTGCACGGCCTGGCAGAGTAGTGGAGGATGCAGTAGGTCAGAGGGGGCAGTACAACTGAGTGTGTTAATCAAGAGTGTGAGAGAGAGTGAGAGTGAGGGTGAGAGTGAGAGTGGTCAGTAATAGTACTGAGGTCTGCAGGCAGAGTTGTGTGTTTGATCCCGGAATAGAATAGCATTGAATGCCACAGGTTGCTGCTGGTCAGAACAAACGTGCATTGACAGACCAGAAGTTGGTCAGCCTGGCCTCCTTCACCTCCAATGCCACCAACATCATCTGCAGAGTGCCACAAGGATCCTCACTCAACTCCACCTTGTGCAAGGCCTACATGACTCCAATGGGAAGAATCAGCCGCACCCATGGAATCATCTTCATATCCTTCAAAGAGGACACCAAGCTCATACTCTCCCTCACAGAAAAGACAACAAACAGCTGGACCAATGCCCTCCCCCATACATACACACACACACACATAACTGAAGTCGCCAAATGAATGAAAACCAGCTGCCACAAGCTCAACACACAGGACAGAAGAAGCAATTTTTGGCAAAGACAATTCGCTATGGGACTCCACCTGGTGGCCTGCCAAACCTACACTCCCACCGTTCTCACCTACTTTGCCCTTGAGGATAAAAGCCTCAACCACTTGCGATACATCTTCTGAAACAGTGAATGCAGTTGTGCTGGCCATGTAGGCATTCAGGATTTTGGCTTTCCCCCTGTGGATATTGAGGGGAAGTTGTGCTGATGCGGCTGCCACATGGTCAGTCTTCTCTTGCATCTGCAGATGGGTATGGGAGAGTAGGGTCAGGTCATCTGCAAAGTTCAGGTTGTCAAGCTGCGTCCAAGGTGTCCACTGGATCTAATTTCTTCTCCTTGCTGTGGATGTCTTCATGACCCAGTCTATGGCTGAAAGGAAGAGAAAAGTTGAGAACAAACAACCCTGTCAGACTCCGGTCCCCTCTTTAAAGGCTTCTTTCTGTGAGTGGTCCTCCATGTACTATCTTGCAGGTCATTCCCTCGTAAAGTTTATCTCACACACTGTAGTCGCGGAGGAGTTTCCAAAAGGTCACTCTGTCTACGCTGTCTAATGCCTTCTAATAGTCGATTAAGTCGACATAGAGGGGGGGAGTTTCACTCCACCGACTGCTCAATGACCTAAGCCAAGCACAAAATATCGTACCGAAATGGCACAGTACCAGCTTTGTGCACATACATACTACTGTATGCAATATGAATGTGGGGTTCCATTGTGCCACTTTGCAGCCCAGCACTGTCACTTTTGTCAGGCGGATGGTTCAATCTCTATATTAATATTCACAATAATATTCCTTAAGTTTCCAAGCTAATTTCCCTAACTCTGTCCACCTCAAATCACGTCTGAACTTACCACATGTTCTTTTTATTTTGGTACACTTTCGCTGCTCAGCTTCTTCCTTCAGGTAGACAGGACTTTCTCATCTAATTGCATAGGTCAATTTTAGCAGCAAATTCTTCAGGCTTGACACTGGAGCAAATGTTTGCAGATATATGGTGTGCAACCACTTCTTGGATGATGGAAAAACAGACTGGTGTACTGGTCAAGGGACCCGGTACTTATGCACAGGCCTAGCCAATTTAATTGAATGCATCCATTGAATCTGGGGGGTTTAACTAACCACGGATGGCATGATTATAACTTGCAGGATGTCCTCCTTAAGCTTCTCCTGGGCGGGTTTGAAGTGGTTTGTGACATATCAAATAGACACATATAAAAGGTGTATACTAAAGTTATGCGTATCACAACAGGAGAGAGGAGGGGCTAGTAACTTTCTCAATGAGGGTAGTGGCTACATTCTGCCTCTTACCCAAAGTGACAACTAATCAGGGCAGAAAGAATAGGAATGTAAAAAATGCAGGCTCTTGGGTCCAGCACAGCCCTTGAGTAGCCTCAAATATAGCCAGCCACAATTTGGTCATCACTACACAGGTAAAGTAAGATGGACTTTATCACTAAACCAGCCGACCATACAATTGGACCTCACACTAGACGAAACTACACACACATAGATGTGCTGGCAACCTTAACATACCTGAATGGGCAAAACAAAAACAAAAGAAGCAGTAAAGCAGTGACTGGACAGAACCTTACATGTGGAAACCCTGCAGACAGGTGCCACAAGCAAGCACAGGGTACAAGGCATGTGTCTTCTTGCTAAAATTTGCTCACATCACCGTCAGTATTTTACACAATGTAGAAAGGAGCAGTAGCCACTCCCTTGGTCAGATAGACAGGCCTTGAAAAACCATTAAAATGTTACCTAGTCTAGTAATTAAAACTATCTATTCATAGGAATAACACACTTGACCCAGGACCTGGTTATAGTAATTGTTTTTAACACTACGCAGTTATATTTTTTTTCTAAAAAGTCTAATACTGTCAGAACTCTTTCAGAGTGCCACTGAGAGGCTACTGGACCCAACCGTGGGGGTTGAGGCTTTTTACTCCTGATATTACACGGCCCAATCTACTATGGATCCTGAGCAACTGGGCCTAGTACTCCTGCAGTTGACTTTCAGTGGTAGCTATGGATGAGCAGTCAAAGGTTCCCGGAATGGGGAAGAGTACATACAGGTAATTGAACACAACACTCATAACTCAAAATGCACTCAGTAATGTCAATAATTCAATGTTGAGTCAAATACTTATTTTTATATGAAAAAAAGTATGTTATTTCTAACTCTACGAATTTAAAGAAGTAGATAACATTCGTAAGCAACAACACACTCCCCTTGAAGTCGGGCGCTTGTGTTTATCTGGCAAATTGCTGTTCCACCCTCTTCCTTGCAATGGGTCAGAGTCTAACACAAGAGTCTCTTTTGACTGCTAGTAAATAGTCCAAAGTTTCTAAGGTGTTCCTGCACCGTCAACAGTGAGTCCCCCAGGGCACAAGTCTTACCTGCTCCTGCAATACGGAATACTTCAATCCTGCTCAGCTGAGCTGGGCTGCTAGTGGATCGTGGCAACACTTGGCAGGCTATCTCCAGAGCGGGGCTGCCAGCCTCAACAGTGATTGGAGGAGCTTCAGGCTTCTATTGGAACAATAGGTTTAGCTCCTCCTCACACAGGAGGAGGGAGTTGATCTTCTTTCTCCTGACAGTGTTCAGAGTCCTCTTGGCGTACTACGGAGTCCACGGGGTTGGTCCAGGGGCAGGTCTCTGTGCCCAATTTCGACCAGCAAGCAGCTTCCCTTTTCCCTGGTAGTAGCACATACATGGCAATACTCAGAACTGGCAGGACATCTTGGCATACAAGCTTGTTGCGTTACCCGCCGGCAAGGCGTATACTCTCCTATGGAATCAGCGATACCACGGCTAAGACTCACACTGGCGCTTTGTTGGCACAGTCATTCTACAGTGGCCCCCTCTGGCATACGGGGTCATCGCAACAAGGTGATATGGGCCTGACGCTCCCTGCACGGCATAAATACACAGCTTAGTCCACAGGAGGCTTCTCCTGGCATACACGGGTCGACAGTTTGCTAGTGCACATGGGTGATGACCCGATCAGTGCGCAGCCGTCACTCACACCGGGAGCTCACTCAGCAGGGGGTCCCCAGTGGACTTCGCTCCCTCCAACACTCTTTCTCACAGGGCACACTGGTCTTAGCAAACAGGCAGGTGCAGATGCTCAAGGACAGGTGATCTTGGTTTTGTTGGGCGATGTACCCTCACCCAGCAGGGAGACTTGTAGGTCTTGGCCCACAGTCCCAGTCACAGGCAGAAGTGTTGCAGAGCTTCCCCTCCACACACAGCCGGACTGGCTGATTGTCTGATGACAAAATTTGGGGTCTCAACCTCCCCTTCTTACAGTCCATCTTCACACCAAATATGATTTAAGGTCTTTGAAGCTGGGGTTCTACTTTACTTGAAGAGCACACCTTTATCTATCTCCTTCCTCTTAAAAGGTTGCTGGTCACAGCAGGAGAGAATCCGAAGCTGATAGTCCCACAACATAGGCAATCAAAGTGACCAAAGTCCACACCTGGACATCGGCCATAGTGATATGTGCATCAAATGTTTAATCCCAAGCTCAAAGGCACACTCTTTATTATTCCCTTACCAGTCCCATCTCGTTCCTGAGATTTGCCCAGGCCCTTTTCTTGTAATTTAGCACTGAATCAAAGAACACCCTTTTAAAGTGTACAGGGGTAGGTCTCTCTCCCTCTCTCCCTTCCTCCAGTCAGCCCCACCCAGCTGGGCTTTCCCATACTTGCACTCAGTGTATATACATCCAGCACACACAATCACTCTGGGAACAATGCTTAGTAAGGTTTCCATTCTGTATTGTGCAATGGTGTTCTACTTGTAAATACACACATACTACCAGCAGACACACTTGGCATGCACGGCTGAAAAACATTTCACCCTTCGTGTATTGTACTTCTGTCCGGCACACATACACTCAACACATGCTTTTAATGCACATACTGTGAACTCACCCGCAAGCATGCACACAACATTTAACACCATGTTTACTTACCACAGCTACCACCAAAGCTCCTATTCCAGCTAAGAGGTGCAAAACCCACAGTTGTCCAACCGCCCTATTACAAGTAGGGAAGTAGGGCGGTCAGACCGCCATGGGACAGCTGTTGCAGTGGTCTGAGGCCCCTAATATATTGGCGGGGCTGCTGTGTCACCGCCAAAAATATTAGGAGTTTCCTCACTGCCGTAGTTTTCATGGCGGTGAGCCCCCCAAGAAAAGTGAGGCGGTGAGGAAACACCCCCTGTTGAATCGGCGCCAGGGGATGCACGCGGGGGTGGGGGTGGGCGGCCACATGATGTGCCCCCTTGTATGCATGCACCCCCAGTTCCTGTAGGGCATGGACTGGACAGTCCATGCCCTGAAGGAACATGCAATGCCATTCAAAATTGTGGTGCCTTGCTAAGGCTCATGTGTGAGCCTTAGCACTGCACCGCCACAAGCCACCCATCGCAGGACCGGCCGACCTGGATTCCATTCGAAATCCGGTGGGCAGTCTCAATATGGCTTTGGAGGTGTGGCAGTTGGGCGCTAGCATGGCGGCCCCCTGCCACACCACCAAAGTCATACTAAAGCCCCAAGCTAGCTTCATTTTTAGGTCTCGCCTGTCGATGCGCATGCGCATCGAGCAAGCGAGACTATTGCGAGTTATCCACTCTTTATCCACACTGCAAGGAATCGTGGCGATTCCTTGCAGTGCCCGTGACTTTTAAGGTCAATGCGCATGCGCATTGAGCTTATGCGCATGCGCATTGACCTTAAAAGCGCGTGCGCGTGCACGTCCGTCTCCTAACAACACACACACACCCTCTCCCCCGCTCCGCCCCCTCCCCGCCATGTCTGCCCCCTTCCCGCCGTCTCGCATTTCTCCTCCCCCCTCCCCTCTCTTCCCTCCTTAAAAACAACGTAATGAAAACCATCGACTTGTTCTTCTTTACTTTCTATGCTTTCGTTTCCATCACAACGGTGCTTCTCTTCTCCTCCCCTGTATTTTCTTTCATTTAAGGCTCCCTTTATCTCCATACTCCTCGCATTATATCATCACATGCCTCCTGTCACTCCTGCCCTCCCCTTTCATCACGATTCACGTCTCCTTTCATCACGATTCACGGCTGCCCTCTCACCCATTAACTTTTTATTTCATCAGGGGGTCCTTCGGTCTACTCTCTCCCCCTGTTCCTCCCTCGTCGCTCCCCTTTACTACTGCAGGCATGCACACACGTTAATGCCCCCAGAAAGCTATTGTATTTCTCATGGTTTTGTACCAAGAAATGAAAAAAATTGGCCGTATTATATAATTTTACAATTTAAAAGTGAATTCGTGCTTTAGAAGACATTGTCAGGCCCGTCGAGAACATAAAAAAAAACAGCCGCTGGCTCTTAGAAGAAATCTAAGTCAAGAAACATACATTCTTCTTTCCTGAAACGTATTTTCATGGCACACTGCTTATTCAAAGTTTAAAGACTTGGACGTAATCCCGTCATTTGAGATTACGCGCGGGTTCTCTGTCCTGCCACTGTCCCAGTGCGTTTCTACCCTGGGAATGCCCCACCGTGCGCCGGTCACAATATCTCACAGAGTTCGCACCTTGCTGTCTCGCTGTGGTGCTCTCTCTGCCCTGCAAATCTCTGGCCGTTTTCCCGCTCTATCAACTCCCAGTGGTATTTATGCTATAGCCCCCTCCTGTGGTATTTCTGCCCCCCATAGCTTTGCGGTCCCTCACTCACCCTCAACCCCTCACCCTCAACCCCTCACCCTCACTCCCCCTCACCCTCACTCCCCCTCACCCTCACTCCCCCTCACCCTCAACCCCTCACTCACCCTCAACCCCTCACCCTCACCCTCACTCACCCTCAACCACTCACCCTCACTCACCCTCACCCTCACTCACCCTCACTCACCCTCAACCCATCACCCTCACTCACCCTCACTCACCCTCACCCTCACTCACCCTCACCCTCACTCACCCTCAACCCCTCACCCTCACTCACCCTCAATCCCTCACCCTCACTCACCCTCAACCCCTCACTCACCCTCACTCTCACTCACCCTCAACCCCTCACCCTTACTCACCCTCAACCCCTCACCCCCTCACTCACCCTCAACACCTCAGCCTCACCCTCACTCACCCTCAACCCCTCACCCTCACTCACCCTCACTCATCCTCAACCTCATGCTAAAGATTTACAAAAAAACCCATAAACAATTCTAAAAGCACTAACTCTAATGCTGCGAGACCTATTGCATTTCTAATGCTTGTTAGGTCTCTTCCCCAGTGAGCTTTTCTGCTGCATGTGTACTCGCTTTCGAGAGATATATTATACAACTTGGGGCTTGCAGACCGACTACTGCTTAACATTTGTTGGCTACATTGTCACTCTTATTTGTTGCCTTCTAGTTGGCCAGCTCATGCTGGCTTCACTTCCTCTTCTTTCAGCTGGAGCATGGACCAAGTACTAATTGCTTCAGATTTACTGCTGTTCTTCCGCTGATCGCACTGTGATTGAGGTACCACCTTTATTTTGTCTTCTTCTCAGTCGCCCTTATTGAATCTCTTGTCATTTATAGCTATGTTTTACTAGGCATCTCACTTCAAATAAGCCCTTTTCTCCTTTGAAATGAATGTTTATTGTGACAATAGACAATATCTGATTTTACTATGACCCAGGTGTCATCTACTTCCAAATGTATTTTCCCTAAGACACAAACATGGGCACAGTTGCTTTGTTTTTGTGATAGGATTTTTAACAGATGTCATTTTTTTTCCACACATGGCAAGATTAACTGATTTTCTCCGAATCGGAGGAGTGTTGTGCCGAGACCTAACAAGCATTGGCAAATACAGTAAGTCTTACCTTTGAGACTATTGGCTCTACCATTGTCTTCTGTTCATGATGTACAGTGTGGGCATAGCTGACTTTGACAATGGGTTGTAGCCATGCCGTATAGCAGCATTGCTGCTGTGCAGCATGGCTAATTATAATAATAAACCAGCATTGGCATAGCCAATAGGTCTCGCTTTTGGGACCTTATAAGTGTTCAGTTATCTAGCATAATATCCTTGGTGCAACAACATCAACTGTTGCATGGCTAAACACTCATAAGGTCCCAAAAGCGAGACCTATTGGCTATGCCAATGCTTGTTCTCTATCCTAGTCCGCCTTAAATATCTACAACCTACTGGGATTAGAGAGTAGTACCCTGTTGCCTCACACTCCAGTGCAAGAGGCAAGTGTAGCCATTTTCCGTGACATCCGTCCTATATCTCAGTGCTCTCATCTCCCCAGTGAGCCACTGGGGCTAGTGCAAGGACGGGAAGATAACCCACCCCCACCACCACCCTGGCTGCCGTTTGAATTATAAAGTGCAACAATAATCAGTGTTCAGAGGGCCCCCTTTGGCCTCTGGACCCCAGTGTCACTCCACCTGCTGTACCGCTGGAGGCAACGCCCCTGCCAATGTGCCATGCCTTTGCCCTTTGTATCGAGAGCAACAAGCCTTTGGCCTTCACCTCAGTCTAAATCCAATGCACCGAGTCTACTCCCCAAACCATCTAGGGCGTCCACCCAGAGCACCAAGCAAGTGCACCCCGGCCGTCTCTCTGGTGCCACAGCCGGTGCCTTATCAGAGAACACATCTGCACCCCACACACTGTAACGCATCAATCCAGTCCCCTAAAGAAAAGGGTCCTTAGCATTAACTTTGGGCCCTCTACAAAACAGGGCAACACACATCTGCCCCACCTCCTTCACTGCTGCATTGAAACCAAGCCCGTGCCCAAACCTCACAATCATTGTACAAAGCGGAGGTGCCCTGTGCGTAGATAGTGGAACAAGTTACAGCCTACCACTCCACTCACCGGTGTGACACCCCCACACAGGAAAGAGACAACTGCAGGCTTGATAGCTTTCCTCTACTGGAGGTGGGGGGGCACTGCTCACTCAACGCAAGAAATCATCTCCATCGCCAACCGTGCTTAGCCTAATATCCACCCGCCAGCCCCCTCTGACCTTTCTTCTCGCCACCAAACACACACAGTAGTGAGTTTACAATGGGGTATACCCTAAGAACTCTCTGACCTGGGTCAGTTAACATAGGTACGTATATACGTACCTATACTATACCAAACACACACAGCCAGCCTCCATGCGGTGTGCACCGCCTCAGGCCATCACTAACTCCGGCATACAGCTCTCTAGACCAGAGGGCACAAGTTTACACTGAAAGGGCCCTGCTGTCTGCCCAAATTCTCTGCTATTCAGAAGCTAGCGATCTCTCTCTCTGTAGAACCTAAGCACGAGTGTATGCCGCGTGTATGCGCGCGCGCGTTCGAGTGACTGTGTATGTGTGTGCGCGTGCACGGGCGTGCAAGACTGTGTGGGTAAGCACACTGGCTGGTGTCTGTGTTACTGCACTCTTAACAACGCAACTTGCGCGCAGTACATCTGCGTGCACAGAGTACGCTGGACTGTAGTGGGTTAGCACACACACATCATATTGGATCCCTGGGCACTTCTTAAGCTGGTTTGATGCGTTTGAGGAAGGTTTACACTATATCTGTGTACAGATTCAGCTCGACGGTGGTAGGTTATTAGAAACGCTATATAATATCTAGTATGTGTGAACAAACTGCATCAAAGTCTGGAAGAGGTGTGGTGCAGTGGCATGAGCAGCTGACTCCGGAGCATGGGGCTCAGGGTTCGAGGTTCGATCTCCAGCGCTGGAGGCAGATCGGCTCAGCATCATGTGATTCTGGGCAATAGTTTACTTAATCTCCACGGCGGCCCCAAGCGCCTCGAGAACCTCACGAGTGATTAGTTCCCGCTATAAAAATACTGGGTTATTTAGTGCACACTGCTGGTGTGCACACATTCACGGGCCGGAAGCCACTATATTATAATGTGTCAGTGAACACTCCTTCAGCTGGTCGCTGACCGGGTCAGCACAAACTGTAGCCTTGATGAGAGCATGCTTTCTGTGGTCAAAGCACACTACACGCTGGATTTACGCACAATACACTGATGGGTGGTACGGTCTTAAAGACTGCCTGTGCTGTACTTCCACACACGTTGCCTTGACTGCATGCATAATTGCATGCCCTCGGCCGGTGGTGTAAATTATACGCTGTTTTGTGCACAGCCGACCGTGCATTGAATGCGCGAGTGTGCTCAACGCGAGCTGAACGGCGATAGGTTTCCTCTTTAGTTTTAACACCTCCAGCTTTTAGTGATTGGCTGTCCAGTGTGCACACCTCAAAGTCTGGGCCTAACTAAATTGCATAGACAGTATGTTCACCGGGGGTTGTGCTAGGTAGGCATTTCCGAGTGCACAGATCGCGAGCTGATCTCAGATTGGTTTTCCTGATTGTTTGCACACACCCTGCAGGATTGTGCTTGTGTGCACAACTCCAGTGGTGCACCAGTGGGTCTCACTGGCAGTGTGTGCAACCCCGACAGTGCTGAGCTCGGTTTACCTGCCTATGTGTGCAAATCAGATTGCACACACCAGATGTATAGCGCTTGGCTGCTATGTCAGTGATCACACCCCCAGCTAAGCCCTGCTATTTTGCCCACATTTGCCTGGCTACGCTACATCAGTGACCCCTGCGTTCCCAGTGTTGGTAAGCAGTACCTTGTAGGCGTGCCTCTCTCAGTGGGCACTTCAAGCTTGCAGCCGGTCTGCTCTGGATCTGCCTTTCTTTTCACACATCTCAGCTGGGCAGTGTCTTCCTTCACAAAACAGCTGAGATAGCTCCTCAGTGCGTGCAAACAGCTATACTACATATCCTAGTCCGAGCACACACCTCAGCTTCAGGTGGCTGAGCTAGGTTTCCAGGGCAAGTTCCTTCCCTTCGGTTCCCAGTGTGCACTATCCCCTCGATGGTGTACACGCCCTCTTATCTGGTTCCAGTGCGCACAATCCCCCCATAGGTTTCCAGGCCGCGCGACTCAGGTGGGCTGCGCCAGGCCTGCCAGTCAGTTGGTACACAAGAGCTGCCCCGGGATAGGTTCCCAGCTCCACTGGCGCACTTTCAGGTGGACTGCAGCAGGGAGGGTCCAGTTTGCAGTCCTTATTGTGCGCAAGGCGCAATGAGCCGTAACGCAAGTACTGAAAATGACGCCAGGTTCTGGCTCGGAGAATAAAAGGAAGCCACAATCAAGGAGCAGTGTGCAGTCCTGGTGGAACTGCACCCGCTGCACCATTAAACCTCTGCTGCTCTCGCTTGGCTAAAATGCTGCACACCTCATCAGCGTTACTCCGGGTTTTCAGTCAGTGCGCACATCCCAAGGAAGGACAATTCCACCGCCCCTTTCTGCCTCACGATTCAGAGATGGGTTTTAAAACAAACAGCAGTGCAACCCTTATGCACTCAGCCCTTGTGCAGCAGCATCCGCCACACCATTGATAGCTACACTCCTGCTCCGCCCCCCAACTCCAGGTTTAAAGTCCGCACACATCACCACAGTCAGTCAGAGGTGGGCCCCGGTGCCACTGCATCTGCAGCACCAATGCTAGCCATGCCCCCACGCACGCTAAGTTTAAAGTCTGCATGTGAGCTTGGCTTTCCCGTGGGTGCGCACATCTCAGCAGACCTGCATTTGGTCGCCCACCTCCAACTGGAATGCAGTAGGTTTCCAGCACACACACCAGTCTCCTAGGCACAGGCGCGCTTCTCATGCGGTCTTAACATGTTTCATGCAAACACAACTCGACTGGGCTGCTCCAGGCCCCAGGCTTCCTTCGCTTGCCTCCAACGAGGGCGGTGCTCTAGGTTGACACTGAGCACACCTCAGCTGTGCAGCGCTAGGTTTTCCCATTGTTGCACAGCGCTACACCTTCTCCCAGTTTGCCCCTCCCTGCCTTCCGTGCCAGAATGAAGCAGTGTGTCACACTCACCCCACAGACGCGGCGCCCGAAGTCCAGTGCGCCCAGGGAGGAGACGGGCATTCTCCTTTAGGTCCGGTGGCAGATGCCAGTCCTGAGCAGGTGTCGCCCCCTCCCCTCAAACCACCGCCCGCATGGACACCCCCTCTACTGTTCTTTTTGGGCGGCGGTGGGGTCTCTTGCCTCGGCCTGCTGTCCACGCTCATGAGGCTGGGTGATGTGTCCCATGGTGTCTCACAATACAGCCGGACAAAGTTTGGTCACGGAGTCTGAGCCGCTAGGGGCACAAGCGTGGAAGTGCCCAGGGCTGCAGAGCACCAGGCAAGAGGGACCCCGTCTGTTGGAGAATAAACTCCAGCTGGGGCGATAATAAATAATACGGACTTTTCCAAGTCTCCAATGTGTTAACGCCTGCATGTCTCATGTGCAGCTGTGTCTGAAGTCCTGCAGTTCCCCTGGGGCACAAGCAGGCATCCACTTCTGTCAATACAGCTGATCGTAGCAAAAAGACAGAAGTGGATGCCTGCTTGTGCCCCGTGGGGACTGACATAAAAAAAGAGCTTGCTGCGCCTTGCGCTGGCAGCAGGGGGGGGAGAGAGAGAGAGAGGAGGGAGCCTGCGCCTGCTTCCCTTACGGGAAAGAGCGAAGACACCATATGTTTGCAATTTAATTACAAACATATGGTGTCAGCGCTCGAGCCCGCAAGGGAATAGCCACACATGCACGCGTTTCCATTGAAGACAATGGAACTCGTGCACTGTTGTGGCTTAAAAAGGGGACCGATGGCATTACGTCTCCTCCAATGCAGCGCATGCATGCTGCGTAGGGGAGACCTAAAAAGGAATAGGATGCAAAAAACATAGCATATTAGCCCTGGCTACATCATAGCACTTCTTTACATCAGTTTTACCCACACTGCAAAGCATCCGCGCTGCTCTACAGCATAGCTACAAAACATTGCCAAAGTTAATAGCTTTCATAGTTGATACCTACTGGCTTTGCCAATGCCAATTTCCATTCTGAGAAATGCAGTTTCCATTTTAAAACTGCAAGTACAATTTTAAAAAATAGCATTGTTAAAAGTGCCATTGGCTGAAAAGGCAGGACTGGGAGACGATTTTGTACATGACAAGGGTCACAAAACAGCCATTTTCCACAGGCTTGTGAGAGTTCGCTGTATGATACACTTTCAAGGGGCGTACGCAGGGCAGTTGAGTAATTTAATAAGTTCATGTTGCCTTACTGCTGCAAACCATAACGACACCAGGAGCATTTAATATGAGCCTTCAGAGGGCAGGAATACAATGTGGATCTGCCAGTGCCTGATTTTGCTTTAACATCCATGAGAAATGCTAACGCATTTCATGAACACTTACTTGTCGGTGAGTTATGCTCTGACAATAGTTGTAATACATGTTTGCCTCTTTAGCAAAATATAACCCAGTTTTTACACACCCTAAACCTTCAGGCAAAGCACAGGCTGAGTCAATTTACCAATTGGAGCACAGGAATTGGGCAGTCTATAACTCACAGATCACCTATGTATTACATGAGGATGATGTGTCCAGGGCAACAATTAGTTCTGTAAGACTAGAAGATCATATGTTGTATTTGTGAGTTACAATACAACTTGCACCATGGATGGACGCACACAAAAAAATACACACTATATGTTGCATGACTTTTTAAAAATGAATGTCCTAACCTAGTGCAGATATGTATAGATGTAACATAAAAGTAAACACAATAATGGCAATGATTCTTTCGTGTGGTGTCACTTCTCTGTGTTTTTAAAACCACGCATACCTTCGAGCTTTACCTGCTTACAGCGCACAGCTGATCCTAATAGCTGGCGCGCCTTTCCTCGCTCGCACTCAGTGGCCACCATCAGTCCAGGCGTGTGCGCTGACTCCGCCCACTTTTAGGCCACGCCCCCCTGCTTTCACTATTTAACCCGCTGATTCCTAGCGGCAGACAGACAACTCCTGTCCCAGTCCTGAGGCGGAAGCCGGGAGCTGGCGGTACTCGCACTTTGATTTTAAAATTGTGAAAACTGTATTTCTTTCGTGTGGTGTCACTTCTCTGTGTTTTTAAAACCACGCATACCTTCGAGCTTTACCTGCTAACAGCGCACAGCTGATCCTAATAGCTGGCGCGCCTTTCCTCGCTCGCACTCAGCGGCCGCCATCAGTCCAGGCGTGCGCGCTGACTCCGCCCCCTTTTAGGCCACGCCCCTCTGCTTTCACTATTTAACCCGCTGATTCCTAGCGGCAGACAGACAACTCCTGTCCCAGTCCTGAGGCGGAAGCCGGGAGCTGGTGGTACTCGCACTTTGATTTTAAAATTGTGAAAATTGTATTTCTTTCGTGTGGTGTCACTTCTCTGTGTTTTTAAAACCACGCATACCTTCGAGCTTTACCTGCTTACAGCGCACAGCTGATCCTAATAGCTGGTGCGCCTTTCCTCGCTCGCACTCAGCGGCCGCCATCAGCCCAGGCGTGCGCGCTGACGCCGCCCCCTTTTAGGCCACGCCCCCTTTCATCGCTTGATATGTGCATGCATAGGACGCGCAGCGGACGAGCGCAGCGGGAGCGCCTAAGGCAAGCCCGTCTGCGCCCGTCCGCGCCAAGACCGCGACAGGCGCAGGAAACTCTGCCCTAATCTCCTCACATATCAGGTACCTTTCTAGCGACCTCCACCGACTTCGAGGTAACCTCGACTGCTCTTGCAAACTTGACCTGTCAAAAGTATCCGGCTCGGCTTGCTGCACTCAATGCCGCTGGTCACTCACCATCGTCCCAGCCCAGTCAACCCCCCCTCCCTCTCCCCAAGAACCCTCTGCCACCCTTCAAAGGAGGTCTGATAAACGCTCGGTCTATGTGTAAACATAGCCAAGATATTCACGACCTCATCATAGACTCCGATCTGGACTGTCTCATGATTACAGAAACCTGGCTCACAGAAGACAGCAACCCAGATATAGCCATTGCCCTCCCCCAAGGTTATTCCTTTCATAGACAAGATAGATTGAAAGGAAGAGGCGGAGGCGTTGCAATTATCCTGAAAAACACCTTCAACTGTCATACGTTCAGTTTAGACCCCTTAACTGACACAGAAGGTATGGGCTTCTCCATCAAACTCAACCAATCCCTTTCCTTCTCAGGTGGTCTGATCTACCCCCCACCCGGTAATGCTTCCAAATTTCTTGACTCCCTTAACGACGCTCTGGGACACTTCCTACTCCGTTATCCACACTTTACTCTTCTAGGAGACTTTAATATGCACCTTGAGTCCTCAGCTGACTAACAAACTATTAACTTTCTACAGACACTTGAAATCTTCCATCTTCAACAAAGTGTCACTTTGCCCACCCATTTACTTGGACACACCCTTGATGGTGTCTGCTCTAATCTCCCTTCTCTCACCTCCCAGCCCCCACTCCCCCAGATATGGACAGATCATAGCCTGATCCCATTCCGCATCACTAGTAGCCACCCTCAAACTATCAATAAAACAAATCTTCATCGTGACTACTCTGTCAACTGGAAAACCGTCCAGGAAAACCTTATTCTTAATCCCATCCTTCAATCCCACTTCCCCACTCTATCCGGTAACATTGATAGGGATGCTGACCTCTGCCATAACTGGATTACACAAGAAATTATAAACCGGAGCCCCACCAATCGCCCCGGCAGAATTCATAAGAAAACAAAAAACAACGCTCCCTGGTTCACCCCTGATTAGCTACCGCTCACCTACTTTGCAGGAAAGCTGAGCGAAAATGGCGCCGAACCTACGACAATGATGACCGTCTCGCCTTTATCCAACAGAGGAAAAACTACCTCTCTAACATTAAATCGGCCAAGAGAATCTTCTACGTAAAAGCCATCAAAGAAGCCAGTCAAAAACAAAAAACCTTGTTCTCTATAGTAAAAACTTTCACTCAGCCCAAAGCTCTCCAACCCGAAATCCCCCCATCCCAAGATCTATGCGACAAGATCTCAGATTACTTCGACGAAAAAATCGCCTCCATCCAAAGGAATTTCCCCCCTCCTCAAACCCCCCAAGGGCCTCCTAATCCCGACCAACTTAGCTCGCCAGTTGGCAGTCTTAAAAATTTCACCCCTGTCACTCTGGCCCAAACCAGAGATGCTATTCTATCCTGCAAATCCGGTTCCCCTTCCGACCCCTGCCCCCCCAAGATTCTCCATCAAATCATAGATGTGGTGAACCCTACCATCAATGACATAGTCAATTCGTCACTCAGTTCCGGATCTGTCCCTCGCGTATGGAAAAAGGGTGTTGTCAAACCACTCATGAAGAAGGCTAACAAATCCCCAGTGGACTTGACCAATCTTCGCCCAATCACCCTTCTCCCTGCTTTGGGAAAAATAACCGAACAGTTAGTTTATAAAGAACTCAAAATCTACCTGGAAACCCACAACATACTTCATCCTCAACAATCCGGTTTCCGGCCTAAACACTCAACTGAAACTGCTCTGATCGAACTGACTGACACAATCAAAACGCTGCAAGATCAGAGGAAGAAAGCCATTCTGATACTTCTCGACCTCACGGCAGCGTTCGACACCATATCTCACTCTATCCTGATCAACAGATTGATGGACATTGGGATCTCAGACACAGCCCTATCATGGATAAGATCATTCCTCAGCGACAGGTCCCAAACTGTCGCCCTTGGCCTTTTTCAATCTAAGGAGAAAAAGGTCTCCTCTGGAGTACCCCAAGGGTCCATCCTGAGTCCCCTCCTTTTTAATATTTACCTCATCCCACTCCTTGCCTTGATTGAATCATTCGGCATACCTGTCACCTCGTATGCCGATGATACTCAGTTGATCGTACCCCTAGAGGACAACTCAAATAAAGCTGAGCTTAATCTTAAAAACTGCTTAACTGCAGTCTTCCAGTGGATGGACACTAACCACCTCCGATGTAACTCTAGCAAAACAGAGATCCTCCCCATCGGAAAGAACACCTCCGTCTGCCCAGCCCTCTGGTGGCCGGATAACTCTGTTGCCCCTCCCCAGACCGTCACTACTGCTAGAAACCTCGGTGTACTTTTTGACTCTGATCTATCATTCGACCAGCATGCCAGGACTGTCGCCGGCAGATGCTTCGGTATAATTAAATCTCTTAGAAAGTTCTTCGACTTTCTCCCCCTTGAGGCCAGAAAAACTGTAACAGTAGCCCTCATAATCTCGTGCGTTGACTACTGTAACGGCCTCCTTGCTGGGACTAAAAAGTCCACTCTGTCCAAACTCCAAAGCGTCCTTCACACGGCTGCCCGCCTGGTCCTAAAATTACCCCGCAAATCCTCAATCTCTGCAGCCCTAAATACCCTGCATTGGCTACCCCTCCATAAGAGAATACTTTTCAAAATACTTACCGTTGCTTTTCGGGCTTTTAACAAAACTGGCCCTAAATACTTAACCAGACGCTTCCCACACTATAACCCGAGTCGTCCCCTTCGTTCTGCCCAAGACAATCTTATGTCCTCCGCCAGGTACAACTTGAAGTCAAAAGGTGGGAAAACTTTAAGCGTCCTGGCCATCAAAGCCTGGAACAGCATGCCTAAACACCTGAGACAACAGACCCTAGAGAAGCCTTTCAGAAAACTTCTCAAAACGTGGATTTTTAACCTTCCCGACGACTGGACCAGAGCCGCCATCTAGCCTCCCTCGCGCCACCATTCGACCGGGCATTCAGGATTTCCAGCGCCATGATGCTCCCTCCGGAGCGAACGCTGCGCTTTAGAAATACCCCCTCAAATATCAAATATCAAATGAAATTAATGGACAAAATATTAAAATTAATTGCCACATTGTGATCGTATTTCAATTAGGTCATTTGAGTGATAGATGCAACCAGTCTTTGGTAACTAAGCCCTCTCTTAAAGCCCCCAGCAAAGCTTTCTTAGCACTCGAAAGTGCCTTTCGAAGTTTCTTTAAATGTCGTCTGGCCAGCTTTCCAGGGCTTAAAAAAAGAATCATCAGCCCTAATTAAGAGATGGGCGGTCCAGCCACCGCCGCACCAGAGGTCCAACCACCCTATTAGGACTTCGACGGTCAGACCGGCATTGCACTGCCGCAACCGCCAGGGAACCACTGTTCCCGGGCGGTCCTACAGTGGTGTGAGGGCTGCAACATGCTCTGTGGTGTCCTGAGGCACCAGCAAGCATATTACAACTTTCCTCACCATCAGCCTGTCATGGAGGTTCTTCCTCCATGAAAAGGCTAGCAAAGAGAAAAGAAAGAGGGCCCTACAGGGCGCCCTCTTGCCCCTGTGCACAGGGGTGCATGCAGGGGGGCACTTGTATTTCTGCACCCCCAGTTTCTGCACAGGAAGAAATGCATGGCATGGTGCATTTCTTCCTGTGCTGGAACATGCACTGGCAGTCCCGCAGCAGTGCCGTTTCAGGCTCATACTGAGCTTTTAAACAGCTTTGCTGCGGGAGGACCGAGCCACCCGCAAGACTACAAAACACATGTCATTTGGCAGGCGGGCAGCGGAGACTCTTGGCGGTGCCGGGGCATGGCAGTGGCGAGCCGCAAGCCCTCGCACCGCCAAAAGATGTAATGGGGCCCTTGTTGTTTAGTTAGCTTCTAGGCTTGGAGTAGGTCCCTGTCGGTTTCAGTCACGGTGTTCCCGAGCTGATAAAAAGGCCCTGGCTCCAGAGAATAGAGGACCTTCGCTAGTGACTTTTGGAGCTCAGCTTGCATGAATCTACCAGGACCCTGAAGATTTCTATCTCCCTAATAGGTGTCTATACCATGCTATAATTCACTTTTCTAATTGTTTAAAAAAGAGCAGACTTCATTATGAATGATGTCAAATTCAAGAATTAGCATATGAATTCACCAGCCCCGTCACTAAATACAATCACAAATTACAAAGCACATTAATACATACATATATTTGAATAATTGATGCGCTCTCACTCTATAATACATAAAATGTTATATGCTGTGCATGTGTAATCAATATTAGAACATTGGAATGTTGGGAGCTCCATTGAAAACAATGGAGTGCTCTGGGCTTATAATGGCTGGTATAAGCCTGGAGCTCCAACATTCCAATGTTTCTTTGTTCACAGCTCTGGCTGTGAACAAAGGCTTCAGGGAGCCTGAGGGAATTCCAATCCCCTCACGCTCCCAAAAGGCTTTGTTTTTTTTGTTAGAACATTCTGTCCTCTAGTGACAGAATGTTCTAATAGCCTTATAGCCCTTCGTAGATTGGCTATACCGCTATTAAAGTCCCTCTCCCTTGTTAAAGGCCCTCGCCTTCGGCTCGGGGCCTTTAACGCTGGAGAGGGACTTTAATAGCTGGTATAGCCCTCTACGGCGGGCTATAAGGCTATAATAAATGCTTCCTGCATTTATAAATAAAATGCATGCACTCGGATACGTGGATATCCGAATATATGAAGAGAAAAGTGGATACATAAAAGTAAAACCACAAAGTGACGCCAGCCTTAAGCCTCAGGCCAGCAGGGTCTGAACTGAAGGAGGACGGGGCCCCAGCAGTCATTGACCAGTCACCCAAACTTCCATCTGAGATACTATGGGCTCATGATCAGACAATAGCATCCAGGCACGTATCCATTATAATCAACGGCTAAATGCACAAAATAATCTAGTACATTTCGACCCATCCCCAGATAACTTGATACAATGGAAGTTTAATATAAAATAGACAAGACCCCAACGCTCAGATATAAATCATATAAGACATGAGAATAGAGCATCACAGGAGGGGCTGGCCCAAACTGGGAGCCCGGACGTATTCGGCCATAAATAAGCAAGAAACTCTTCAAAAAGAAAACAAATCATTATATTAGTTGCCAGGTGGAATGGATGGGTGGGAGAAATGTTGTAGAAGTGTTTATGTCACAACAGTGAAGGGGCAACAATATGTTTCAGCTCCCAAATGCGGTAGTGCAGGTGGGGGAGGCGGAGGGGTGATGTTTCTGGTAAGGTTCTTATTTTGTTATAGTAAATATTGACCAGCCATCATCCAAATCTATTTATGTGAGGTCATTACTGCCACTAACACCAACTAACTAGCAGTGGATGGTAAAAAGAAAAGAAAAAAATAGAGCCTGCACAAGTTCTGTATACGTTTAGTATAATGCCATGACACGTTAATGGACCTAATGAACACATTAAGAGGGGAGCAGTTTTAAAATTTGCTAAGCGTCACTGCCCAGGAGCATTGATGATGCAAGAAACACCTGCCAAGTACACAATGTAAATTCATAAGACAATATGGCTACACGCAGGTGTTTCATGATGAATTCACAAAATGGTGCACAAAACATTCCCACTGATGATTTTTAAAACATTCTGAGAGTCAGGGTAGTCATGTGATGGAGGCTGGCACACTCCACGGTTCTTCAGAAGTACTTGCATACCACCCTATCAACACAGGGAACACTCGAAAACCTCAGCAGCATGACAGCGGAGGCCCCTTAAGGGAATCACATTTTTACTGCAGGAGATTTCAATGCTGTAATTATTAATGTCATATGCAGCACTATATGAAGGAAGAGCCTACGTACGTCCTTGCCTTTATCGAACTGGAAGATGGGACTTGGACTATGTGATGTGTGGCACACTTTTCACACACAGACAAAAGCCTTTATTGACTACACACCCCAATTCTTTCCCCACATTATTTATTCTATGTGTGATCCTGATGTGCCATGGCGTTCCGGTGCCCTTATACTGATTTGGGTATATCAGACTTTCAGTTGACCACAACCATGGGGTGCAGTAGGGAATTTGATAACAATGCATGGTTGTTAACAGATCAAGATTTTATGGACCACCTCAAAGAGGAGACAGAAATGCATTTCAGGATGGATGATGGTTCAGTCACATTTTCTTTTACACTATTGAAGGGCTACACAATGATTAAAGGGTGGACAAGGTCCTATCTTAAACACCATGGCTATAGTAGGGAGAATCAATACCTAATTTAGAAGCAGAACTTCTCAGACTGGAATGATACTTTACCCTTAGAAGAGGGAGCCTTCTACGCAGTATAGAAGCTACACGAATAGCGATAAGGCAAATAACGATCGATGAGGGTAGTGGTAATTGGATGGGTATAGGAATGCGATGATAAAGCCAATAAGGAGAATGTTACTTATCCTGTAAGCATGTATTCATTGCGTGTAGTGCTGCAGATTACATGCTATGCATACACATAGAATCTACAAGTGGTTTTTACTCAAAGAAGTTTTATGATTGGCATCATGGTTTGTCTCTCCTCTCCCTCGAGGTACTGCACATGTTCAATGGCTTCTTTGTTAGATAATGTTTTTTCCCCTTCCAAATAGGGCGCGAAGACATGGTCTGCTAAGTTAGCGATGCTGTGGAACATGCTGTACTTGTGTGTATATCTGTCACCATCTAATGCCTGCCTAGGAGGCGGGAGGGTGCAAGTGAATCTGCAGCACTACACTCTACAGATAAATGTTTGCAGGGTAAGTAACATACTCCATTCATAGCATGTGTTGGCTGCTGATCCAGAGCGACTGTGGAAGGAGTACGTTGCCTAAAAGTTCAAGATGTGGGTCCTCCTTGAAAAATATTTCTATGTTATATGGGAATGTGTACCCATTAGAATTTTAAGAAAGAAAAGAGATGGCAATTAACTCTCTCCAGCCCAAAATGGCACTCTTGGGAATGATATAAAAAGGAGGAGATACAAAAGGGTAATGCTCAATGATAGGAATAGGACTACTAGTGTTAAAAAAAAAATAGCTAAATAGTAGAGTTCTAGAATAGCATCACCAATACAGGAATGGTTGACATGAATAGGTAGATGCTCACTGGCAGAATTCTCATTCTACAGGGCAAGAGGGTGTACACAAACCAATCAATCAATCAATCAGTATACTTATAAAGCACACTACTCACCCGTTAGGGTCTCAAGGCGCTGGGGAGGGGGGATGCTACTGGTCGAAGAGCCATGTTTTGAGGCATTTCCTGAAAGTTAGAATGTCCTGGCTCTAGCGTAGCTGGAGTGGTAGAGAGTTCCAGGTTTTGGCGGCGAGGTGTGAGAAGGCTCTTCCCCCGGCGGTGGTGCGGCGGATGCGGGGGATGGTGGCGAGAGCATGGTTGGCGGAGCGGAGATGGCGTGTGGGAGCGTGGAAGGAAAGTCTGTCGTTGAGGTAGGTTGGATCGGTGTTGTAGAGAGCCTTGTGTGCGTGGGTCAGGAGCTTGAAAGCATAACAGGATATTTGGAAGGTAGATAGATTCTTTTTAAATTGAGAGTAACATGCAGTTATTTGTCATATGAGGAAAAACTACTATTCCAAGACATACTGGTACATGTATGTTGTAGCACGTACATGAAATTTCTGGATGTATAAGTAACTTGTAATGCTCCCATACACCGGACAAGTTGATGAAGTCTGTTAGTCAATAATAATGTTAAATCAAAAAAGAACGGATCTACAAGAAAGGGTTCCGTGGAAAAATAGCAAATCTACTGCATCAGCAACAATTAGCATTCTGAGATTATTAGAAAGTATTTTACCCCTTTAACTGCTGAGATTCCCCCATATCCCCTTCTTCACAGGCTCAACCTTTTTTTGATGTCTTTAAAGCTTCACGCGTTTTTTTCCCCCCAAAGGTCTCCAGACCAAATATCTTTCCTTTTTTCCGAACTTGTTGGGAAAAATCAAAAGGCACCAATGTTTTGTGGGACTTTTATGAACCAATCAAGTTGTAAAAAAAATATTTAACCACAGTTATATATTGGTTGTGGTTTCTGCCTACTTATAGATTGTGGAGGAAAGGTATGTGACCCAAGTGTGAACCCAGGTGTGAACCCAGGAAGGCGACAACATTCATAATTCAGCAAGGGATCATTTGTGTAACTCTCACATGGCTAACCGAAACAAACTAATAAATTAAAGCAAGAAATGAAGAAAATAATTAGGAAACATTTGGATATTTAACAAAGTTTTGATGGTAAATGTATTCCTCAATGACTGATTTACAAAAGTAACATACTGGTGGATCTGGCAGACATGTCTGGTTGCAAATATATATTGTGTTTGTTGGTTGTGCAAAAAGGTGTGATGACAAATGGCCAACAACTGAGCTGAAACTTAGTGATTCTTGTGTATGCATTGAATATGCTTCAGTTTATATGGTAAAATCGAATGAATTAAAAATGGGAATAAAGAAAATATTTGTATTTGTGATCTGCACCCAAGAAACAGAGTTTAGGTATAGTGGTTATTTATACAACTTTGAATTTGGGGTTATCCATACCAACATGTGTTCATAGTGTATTTTTCAAAATGTATTTTCTTGAACACCGACTTCCATTAGGAAGTCAAAAATAAAGAGAAATTCAATTGAGAATAAATGTTCTACTATTCTATGTTCTCACACTTCCACAAATAAAAACAGATACTCACTCAAGTGTGTGGATCCATCGCCTGCAACAGCAAAGGCCCCAAAATACAACGGGGAGACATCAAGTTTTTGCCTTGAAAATTGATCAATTCTGCCGATGTAGATGGCTGTGGTATTTGGGCGAGTAGGGTATTTATGTATATGCTCGACTGCCACCCAAGGAAACCTTCCAAACACAGACATTTCTGAAAACTAGACACCCAGGGGTCTCTATGGTGGTATAACATGTGGATCGCACCACGTTTTCTTACCCAGAACGCCCTGCAAGTGAGGTACCATTTTTATTAGAAAGTGTCGGGATAGCTGGTGGTAGGAATTTTGTGGATACCCACTTATTCTGGAACATTCCCTCAGACAAATGCAAGGAACACACATGATTTTAGCCATATTTTAATATCTGCAGGGCATTCTAGGTAAGAAAATGTAGTAAGATCCACATAAGCCACAACAACTCTGGATTCAACTGTGTCGCAAGGTTTCAGAAATGCCCCGAGTTCATAAGGTTCCCTAGTAGCCAGCTGATCCAGAGCCTGAATAGTGCAGCCGCTCAGTATAGCAAGTGAGAGGAAATTGGGATTTAACCCGTATCTGCTGGCCCTTATATCAAAACTACGCCCCAAAGAATGAAAATGCCCTCTCGCTGGCCATGGGGATGCTTGGGGTTTGGAGAAAAACTGTTGGGGCATTAAGGGTAGGGATGGGCTTAATCACAGGACAGGACAGGTCATCCCCTCCCCCTCCCCCCAATTTGTTTGTAATATCCCTATCATCCAGTGGGCTTTCTTCTCCCACACAGGCACAGGTTAGAGGTAACTACTCCAATCTTCACCATATGGGACAAAAGACTGTTGGGTCTTAGGGCTGGGAATATAACCAAATGGCTCAAAGCAGACATGTGACCTCCCCATTTTTTTAAAAAATATTATTCCCAGACCCCCTCCTCCCCCCTCCCCTCCTCCAGCTCAGGTAGGAGGGAGTGGGTTTGGGTAGAAATATTGCATGGCCAGGCTGCCCCACCATTTTTTCTCCTTTATAGATCAAAGCCTACCGACAGAACAGCTATCTGGTTTATTAATGACATCTTAGAGACATTTGGAAAGCTTCCCTGAGAAAGCATTCTGCCCATTGCTTGCCATTGGCTTTGTGTTTTGTAACTCACATTTGCTTGCTTTCCATTTGCTGGCTTTATTTGTTTTAGGTTGTCAAGCTTGAGCTTGTCCCTGCCACGGCCCATGCCTTATGTACTGTATTCTTCCACCAGTACTCGTATTCTGTAAAAAGGTCTTTAAATCTTGTTCTTATCTGGTCACATTTGCTGTGCATCTTCGGAGGCAGCTTGGTGTTTACTTTTCTTTCTCGGACTTCAAAGTGAGAGGATTTATGTGAAAATTATGCTGGTTAGTACGGATGTGCTGGAGGAAGGCTGTACGATGTAAAAAAAAATCTAGTACACAACAAAATGTAAATGTCTAAATTAACTGTGCAGATATTTCAGAATCAGGAAAGCACTAATGAAGAACATTTTGGGTAATTCTGAAGTGTGATGGAAACAAATATTTTAATATGATCAAAACAAATCAATACACTAGGGGATGAAATTTGCACACATTATCCTTTGTGCGCTGTATACTTTTATCTGTAAAACAGTATATCTGTGCAAATGTAAAGGTCATTTCAAATTAAGATCTGCTGTCTGTAGTGGTAGTGCACTACCAAACCATGTATACTCCACTTTACCCCACACAACACTACACCACTCCATGCCAATGCACTCTACTCTGCGCCACTCAACACTACACCACTCCACACGGTCACGGCACTCTGCTCCACTCCACTCCACTCCACTCTGTATCCACTCTACTCTGCTCCACTCCACACTAATGTGCTCCACGCTACTCAGCTCCACACCACTTCACATTCATCTGCACCACGCCACACCCACGCTACTTTGCACCATGCCAGAGTAGAGTACTCTGCACCATGCCACGCCTCTCCATCCCACTGAACTCTACCCAGCACCACTCCACTCAACCCTGCACCAATTCACTCTATCTTTGTACAAAAATGCAACAATGGTATAACAGTCGCACATCTCTGCTTTTTGAGTGGTAACAGAAAAATGTTAAGCAGCAATCGTGTATATGGATATTAGAGAAAATGAATTTCTCCATCCAGGCACATTTGAAACAGAAAATAGTAGAGCACTCTTCAGATGTGTATACTACAAAGCGTAATAATCTACATATAGTCCATATACCATGTCTCAGTGTGTATGATAAAAACTTGCATGTATTCTTCGGAAAAAAATATCTGAAACTTTCCAAATGTGGCAGTAGAAAAGATTTGCACTTATTGGTGGTTATAAGCAAGAATACAACAATATCATCACTTTGATGACATCATTTTACAAAAAGATTACATAAGTGTTGAGAATGTTGTTCCTTAAGCTGATACATGTTTCCTCCCTACAATGGGACTTTTTCAAGGCTATGTCTAATCAGGATTGAGTACAAGTCTATGGGCTAGATGTAGGTAGCCCAATACCGGTCGGTAACGGACGAAATTACCGAATTTCGGCCATTACCAACCGGTATTTAGGGTTTGAGATGTAGGAGGCAGGTTTAAGAATTCGGTAATTTACCGAACAGTAATTTAAATACCGATTTGGTAAATTACCGAATCCTTAATGTAGGGAGCACTCAAGTGAGTGCATTTTTCATTTAAGGATTCGTTATTTACCACCAACTACAAGTTGGTGGTAAATATCGAAAACCATTAAAAAAGCGATTTTGTGCTTTTTTAAAAGTGCCATGTGGCAGACTTGTGGCACATGTGCACCCATGCACTATTCAGGGTTGCAACAGGGTGTCAAAGTGACACCCTGCCACCCTTGTAAGTCTTCCCCCCATTACCGATTCGGTATTTACCAAACCAGTAATTCCCATTCATTCCCATGGGCCTCAGGGCCCATAGGAATAAACGGTAAATACCGAATCAGTAAATACCAAATTTTACAGATTCGATAACATTTACCGAATCATTACTTACATCACATTTACCGATTCCTAAATACCGAATCGGTAAAAATTGGTATTTAGGAATCGGTAATATGTGATTACCTAGATCTGGCCCTATATGTCCTCTAATGTGCCGACCCAACCAAAAAGTAAGTACTTATTTAATTACCCCCCGAGTTAAACTTCCTCCATGCAGTGGCAAAGGAAGCTGCAACTTATCTGTCTCGTGTCTATATAATAATACTGTGATTTACTAAGCGCGACAGCTACGCCCCACACAGGGGTGTCCCGGTGCTAAAAACACTAGGTAGATAGGCGTCAGAGGCAAGAGTGCGTATTTTAGGTCTACAATGCTACTGTCTTGAAAAGCCATGTCTTCAAGGCTTTTTTAAAACAGAATTCTGACTTGGCACTTCAGAGAGTGGCTGGGAGGGTGTTCCACAATATGGCTGTTTTGACCATGAATGCTCTTCCACCCAGTCATGCTTTCTCAAAGCGCGGAGTCTGCAGCCAGTTGAAGGAGTTAGAACGCAACACCCGGTTTTGTTTGTAGGGGCAGAGTCTTTCCTTCAGATACTTTGGGCAGTTTCCATTCAGAGCCCGATAGGCCATTGTCATGACCTTAAATATGATTCTTTTCGCTACTGGTAACCAGTGGAGTTTGTGTAAATGCGGAGAGACATGTTGTCGGAATGGAATCCGGCAAACCAGTCTCGCAGCCTCATTTTAAATCATTTGAAGGCGTTGGATAGCATATATTTAGGGAGGTCAAGGTACAATGCATTAGCATAATCTAACCTTGATGTAACTGTAGCGTGTACAACTGTTTTGCGACAATCTTCCGGTAACAGGTGCAGGATTTTCCGGAAATTTTTTAACATACTAAAACAGGTCGCAGAGACTTGTTGTATTTGGGCTGAGAAGGTCAGATTTGCTTCCCATTTCACTCCTAGGTTTCGAATAGAGGTGGCTGGGGATGGAGGAGTGCCCATTTCAGCTCGCCACCAAAGTTCTGACTCGGGCACATTACCTTGCCCAAAAAACAGAACCTCTGTGTTTTCCGCGTTTAGCTTTCGTTTATTAGAATTCATCCATAGAGCTATATCACGTAAGCACCCTTTGAAATTTTTGAAACCATCCACCGTCTGCCCTTTAAAGGAGAAAACCAGCTGGGTGTCGTCAGCATAGGAAATAGCCTTCACCCCCCAGTTGGCAATCAGAGAAAACAGAGGAGCTAGGTAAAGGTTAAAAAGTAAAGGGCTCAATGCTGAGCCCTGGGGTACCCCGCACCAGAGTTGATTCGCTTGGGATTCATATGGCGTGAGGGCGACTTTCTGAGTGCATCCACTCAAATAGGAGGTCAGCCATGTGAAAGCATTTCCCTCCAGTCCGGCTTCTTTTAGGCGCTCACCAAGGATAGTATGGTCAACAGTATCAAAAGCTGCTGACAGATCCAGGAGCACCAGCAGCGCCGGTGCTCCTGAATCCAGTGACCACCTAATCGACTCTGCCACCTCCACTGAGCAGACTCTGTGCAAAACCCTGCTCAAAAACTTGATTGCGTATCATGCAAAATCCCATTCTGCTCAATGAAGCTCGTCAATTGGCGTTGAACCAGTTTTTCCAGCATTTTTCCTGGAGCGGGTAGAAGAGAAATAGGATGCAGGTTTTTTAAATCGCCCGGGTCTCCATTTTGTTTTTTTTTCAGTGGGAGAAGTGTCGCATGCTTCCATTTATCTGGGAAGATGCCAGTTTTTAAGGATGTTTACCAAATACGTAGCAACCCATCCACCAACGAGGGTGGTAGCACCTTCCATAATTTGGGCGGGCATGGATCATCTGGGGCTCTTGAATGGCATCTCTGAATTTCAATTTGAGCATCCTGTGGCATAATAGGAGAAAATTTGCTAAGCCTAAGTAGCTCCTCCCGGAGTGGAGATTTATCTTCTATATCACACGAAGTCCAAGCCCAGAAATAAAGGGCTGCTGAGTGTATACCCTTGTACTGAAGTAAAGGGAAATAGGAGGTCCCTTTAGTAATAGAGGTACTTGATAAGCCCTTTCATTGCAAATCACATCAAAACTGGTGTGCCGTATAATCAGACCTCCTTGCGCAAAAATGACACTCTACACTATTTCACTTTAGACCAGTCTAGGCCACGCCACTCCACTCTACACCAACCCACTCTATACCACTTTACTCAAAACTAATGCACTCGACGCCAATATACACAGCACTCAACCTACTATACACCACTGCATTCTACGCTGCACCACTGCTCTCTACCCCACCCTACTCTGCACCGTCCTTCATTGCACTCAACGTCACTCTACTATACACCACTGCATTCTACGACAGTCTACTCTGAACACAGCACTGTCACTGAACTCTATGCCACTGTACCCTAAGTCACTGAACTCTACTCTGCACCACTCTACTTTATGCCACTGCAGGCTATGCCACTGACTCTACCCTGCACCAATCTACTGCACTCTACGCCAATGCACTGTACGCCACGATACTTTATGCCACTCTACTCTGTTTCGCTCCACCCTATGCCACTGCACACTACGCCACTCCACTGTACTCTGAAACAATCTACTCAATGCCACTCTACTCTACGCCACTCTATTCTATGCTGCTGCACTCTACACCAATTTACTCATAAATACACTCTACACCAATGCACTCTACGCCAATCTACCCTGCACTATCACACTGTATGCCACTATACTCTACAACGCTCTACCCTGCGACTCTACACCATTGCACTCTACTCTGCACCACTGCTCTCTACGCCACTGCGCTCTACATCAATACACACCCCAACACTACTCTGTGCCACTGCACTCTACTCTGCATTACTCTACGCTAATGCGCACTACGCCTCTCTACTCTCCACCACTCTATGCCAACGCACTCTACACTACTATGCACCACTGCACTATACTCTACTATGCACCACTGTACTCTTTGCCAATGCACTCTACACTACTCCAGTCCTGCACTACTCCACTCTATGCCACTACTCTATACCACTGCACTCTACCTTGCACCACTCCACACCTCTTCACTCTACTCTACGCTATTTCTATGCCAATCTACTCCACTCTGCACTATTTAATTCTGCTCCAGTCTACTCTACACCACTCTACTCTAAACCACTGCACTCCATACCACTTTATAAACTGTTCACGTTCTCTGCACTATAGTTTAGTGCACTTAAGTGGTTACAGTGCTAAGTCTATAGCCCCACTCAGGAAGTGACTACTGTAGGTAGAAAACACATTTTAGCAAGCTTTGCTATCTAACACGTAACCAGGAAGAGGCTAACGCCAAAAAGAGTTAGTGCTGGCCTGTGGTCACCACGTCACTGTAAAAGAAACACAAACACAGATCTCACAATACAACTGCCAAACAGAAGAAAACGAGAAGGACCTTGGGATAAAATACGGCCAGAAAAGTACGTGATTGAGCACTGCATGCCATAGATTCCAAACGTGTTTCTCGGCACATGTATGGTATTAGGCCTCTCCAGGCAAGGCTTGATTGCGTAGAAAGTGTGGCAGAGCGCGTTCTTGCCAAAGCTAAATTCATAAGGAAGGCAAAGTATGTCTTACAAAACTAAGAAGGAAATGAAATGCTATACCACACAGGAAAAAGAAAATACACAAAAGTAGATACGGAAGAAGATTATCAGTCACACTTGTGTAGAAAAACAGACTTTCATCAAATCAATATTGAGATCATCGGAGAGTAATATGGAGATCTGAGCTGCAAATTCTGCCTCTCTCAGTTTGAAAAACAGCATAGTAAGCGAAATGGTGCAGAATTGCTCTTTCCTTCATACATTTGGATTGCATGTTTTCATACAGCATAATCGGAATGTCTTTCCCTGTCCCTCTCTAGATGGGTCAAAGACGTTTTGCTGTATTTGCTCCATTTAGATTCATTATTCAATATGTATATTTGTTTAAAAACAATCAGAACAGCTGGTAAACATTGCTCAGGCAGTAATGGATTGTTTTCAATTGAGTTATTGTGCTTGTCTACATTATAAAATCTACTGATTTACATACTTATATACACAATAAGGAGTTGACTTTACCTTTTTAAGCACAGCCGAGAAGGAAGGTAAGCTCTGTACCCATCAGTAATGTAAGGATTGTCCTTGAGGTACACAGGAATTTGTTCATAGGTATATAAGCGAATTCCTCGTGGGACTATAACAGGCCAATACTGATAACTGCCAAGCTCAATGTAATGAGAGCTCTTCTGTGTCTTCTGATGCATGTTGTTGAAACTACTACTCAAAGAGCAAGAAAACCGAAGTAAAAATGTAAACGATGTAGATACATTTCTGCAAAGCAAACAAAACGAAGAATTGTTTTTAATCAGATTTAATATTATATGCCTGTTAATTCAGAATAAGTCATCATACCACATTCCTAGTAACATCCCTTCCTTCAGGTTCACCTAAATATCAACCAATCCCACCATCCCTTACCTCTACCATCCACCAACCAAAGCTGTATTCCCTGGGGCTGTCAATGCTTCATTTAAACCTATGCCAGTTCAAGCTATTGTTAATACTCCCCTAAAGCCAAATTTACAGGATTTACAGTGGGATTACTAGAGGCAGCGAAAACAAAAAATGCCTAAGACCCCCACTGCCCATTCTAAAAATAAAACATCAATACTGGATGAGGTTAGGTGTTTATTACCACATACTTTGTTGTAGTACAACATGGCAGTAGTGTTGTACATGGATACTTGTACCAGCCTCCATTTAATGGATGGAAGGAAGGCACTCAACACCAAGTGGATGGTCCTCAGCTCCAGAAGTTGAATAAGGAGTTGTTGTGTAGTTCCTAGGAATCCCAGGACCTGCACGTTTTGAATGACCTAAACTGAGGGCTTGGTGTCCAATCTGCTTCCGGACACCCCCACAGGATAGGTCAGCCGTTAGACCAGCTACCCCTATAGTGCCACTACCATCCCCCTGTATCTTACAGTGATGTAGGTAGTTTTTGGCAACCACAGAACAGGACAACCCCAATTCCTCAGGGATCATGGAAAACAGTACAGTATTTTTCGCTCAGACACTCATGCTTACTTATTCACAGAAAATACACAGGTTGGTGATTAGGACGCTTCAATAAGTATTAATTGGTCCAGCGTCAGTCTCTTGTAAAACATATTTGTTGTGACAAACAGGAGACAGAAGCATACGAAAGAAATCCCAGGTACCAATATGGTAAACAGTAGATACATTTCTACCATAGTGCTAAGAAGATGAACATATACAGTTCAGATAAGACAATAGCACTTGCATACTCCTATAATGCACGTCCTACGTAATTTGCCTAAATGTACCTAGCCTAGATATGTAGGTGTAGCATGCATATGAGCATATATGCATGTATATATATCCAAGAATCCCCTAGGGAAGAACCAACCCCATCACTTTTAGACAAGACTACAGCAAAAACTGCTGAACAGAATTACACCATATTTGGCAGGAAGGGACATCTTGGTCCTCGGAGTATGCTTTTTGTGGTTTGGTGTAAATTTGTTAAGTGATTTTTGCAATATTAAGGGTCTGAAAATTAAAGATATTTGGACGGTTGGGCACCCGACAGCCTCATGGGTGTCCTGCAAGAGCGTACATTTAAAAATGCAGGCCTGTGATTGGGTGAGATTATCAGGGACGGTCTGGTCTCTCCATGGAAAGAGTCAGCCGTATTCAGTGTCTTCAATATGTTAATCAAAGCCTACATAAATTGGGGCGACCAGACCCCTTCGGTTTCCCAGACAAAATAAGAAAAGAAGATCTGGGTTGGGTTTAAACACATTTCATGAATTTATTTTCAGTGAGAGAGAAGAGATGGGAGTCAGGGGTGTGGACTAGTCCATGGGGCAGGTTACTTCATAAATATACTTGTCCTGTAACAAAATCAACTTGTCTTTTTGGTGCCATGTAGTGAGGCGACAAATTATGGCAGCAATCTCATTACATGAGAGCTCTGATACAGCCTCTCTGACCATGCCAAGGCTCATACCATAGTAGTGTATGACTACTTGCAATCCTCTTATGTTGCCACGTTTCTGCAGATTTACATACTTGTGCTGAAGGTAGTGGTAAGTAATAGTTCCAGGATTAGATTGCCTTTTGAGTCTGTGCAAACCTACTAACTTGCATGTTTTAAGAGTTTTCACCAACTCTTCTCTAATCTTTTCCAATACTGAGAAATGTTGGAAATTTACTCCTGACAATGGCAGACGTAAACCTTCCTCCAGAGTTGGGAAATAAGTGGTTGGAGGGAAATTGAACTTGCAAACACTCAGATTTTCGCATGAGCAAATCTACACATGCTTATTTGCTCATTCTAAAATACAGTTCACAAATATGTTCTACCACTACTATTTCTTGTCCTACTTCTGTAACTTCTTGGTAATTCACGAAAGCCACAGAGCTGCACTTAAAGCAAGGACATATATCTAGGGTGCACTTTTAAAACTTTCTTTAATAATTGGGCCCCTAATTTGGTCTGGCGTTGACCGTGACTTTTTGTGTTTATTAAAATACTGTCTCTCTCTCTTTGTATCGGCTGGCTTCACTGTGAGTGACAGTATTCTGCTCTTTCACAAGGAGCATATCAGCACACTTAGTCGTTTTGTTCAGTGCCAGTAACTTCTGTGGCAGTGTGTGCTTTTTGAGACCAAAAACAATATTTGCTTTTGCCAATGTTTGTTAGAATGGTGAGGATCTGGCAGCTCCCACCATGGTATAAACCATGCCAAAACAAGTCGCACATTGACAAAACTAAAAAGCTGACCACCAAGTTCAGACCTACTGGCTTTGCCAATGCTTGTTTATTTTTGTTTCCCATAATCTTATTGAAACTGGTTACACTGATTTTCCATTATGAATATTTTGGGGAAGTACTAGCATGTATCATCACATGTTACTAAATGACGCTGCAAAGAAATGGTACCTGAAGTTTTACAGTAGTTTAGCAAAATGATTTTTTTTCTGCTTTCATTTTTTTATGAACATTTTGTTTTGAAAGCAAAGCATCATCAGTTTTGCTTTCAAGCAAATATTTGCATCAAATCGAAGAGCATTCTGGGAGCATTATACAGAGCCTCATATTGCTAGACTTTGAAAACGTGTTTTCAAATTTGTTATACTGGAACTACCATCAATAGTGCAGTCAGAGCTTACAACATTTACTTAGAGCGCTCACTCTAATAATTAAGGCTTTCAACTAATGAACCATAAATACAAGTTTGAACAGCATTGATATATGGACAAAAATATTACCTTGACTGGAAACAGTGCCCTTCCCTTCTCCATAATGTGGTACTGCAAACTGGCAGCCAAAGGGTTTGTGCTGCAGGGGGTGGGCCTACTTGTCCCAAGGACAAAATACATATGGAAACTTGTTGCCCTTGACCCCAAACAATATGTCCTGGGCGTCGGGCTATAGGAATTCCACATCTCAGTTAAAGCTCATTTTCTGTTAAAAACTTGTCCCCAGATTGAACCCTATATGACAATTGTCACCAAGCCCTTCCATCGTCTACTTTTAACTAGGTTTCTTTTTAACCATATTCATTTTTATTAGCCGAACCGTTTGACTGGAGTAGGGCGTGCCATTTGGGCGCTTGTACCTGTGACAATTACTCAACCCAGGATACTATGCACTTTTTAATGTTTTGCGATCATTACAGGGTTATTTGTAGCAGGTTTTTATTGCCAATTTTAATGGGAAAAGCTTTTATACAGGTCTGACCTGCTCTTCTTTATCTTCAGCTGTTGAATAACCCATGGGAGATATTTAATATTACAAGCTACCTAGTTGCAGCCGTTAGGCTTGGGAGGAATCGGCTTCCCCTGAAAAGCATCTCAAGAACACCTGTATGATTAAACAAGATCTGTTTTAATGCTGGATTTTTAATTGTGAACTGTTTTTTAATCTATACTACTATTATAAAGGAGAAACTTTCAGGCTTTGAGGCGGGTAAACTCAGGAACCACTGCGCCAATCTACACACCCGATACACCGTACAAAACGTCAGGGTGTGTAGATGGTTATAGGCTAGATTAAGTTAAAAAATAAACCTTATTTAAAAAATGTATTTTAAAAACAAACAAAGTAGTCCCCCCAAAGTAGCGCCGTCCGGGACGTGCGTGCCCACGTCGAGGAGCGGCGTCAGAGCAGCGTCAGAGGAGCGGAGCAGCGGATGTGTGCTTGCAAAATGTGAGTTATTGAGAGATTTATATAGCGCGAACCCGACCCCAGCGGGTATCAGAGCTCTTTACAGTTATCAGTGTTTACAGAATGCAAGCATGAACACGGCTGTCCAGTACTTCCCCACATAGAACTGCACGCCTCTTCATTATGTAGTATGCATCTGTACGAAACAGTAGCTGAGAATCTTTAACAAATCGGTAAACAGCCGTGTGCCTACAGCAGGACCACTGGGATGTTGCTGCCTGACATTCCTGATTTTAAGATCGAATGAAAGTAATGCCTTGCCGAAATCACGTTAACAGGGATGAAAAGGCGCCCACCTTCCTACCCTGTAAGAATTAAACTACAATTCAAAAACGAAAATGTAGCAAAATATTGCAGACGCCAAGGAACAGATTTAGAAGTACTATTCTAACGTTTGCACACTGACACCGGATCAATCTTTGCATATGCCATGCACAGATCAGTCAGTATACGTGTCTGCGCTCCAAAGACTTCTGTTTGTTATGAACAGAACTGTAAGAACAGGGCTACACTGGGCATCGGCTGACGCTTCGATTACAAACAACTTTCAATTTTAGGTGACTTCCTAACAGCGATGGGTGTGTGTGTGTATATGCAACTTTAAAAACACTACTTTCCTTTAAAATTCAGTTGGTGGAAAAGCAGCAGAGAAATATGAGAGCGCAGCTTTGACATTGATAGGAAAAATTAAAAACATGAGCCTAAAATGTAAATGTATATTGTGCAAATATGGGGAGTAAAGTTAATAAAATAGAGGGTGATGATATGGTTTCATCTTCAAATTTACATGCATTTGCAAAGGCAACCATTAGGCCATTTGGCAGCCTTCCCCTTTTATACTCTGTATAATTCAATTTGTCACCTACTGAAAACCTAGCAGTAAACAATTAGATTCAGGATACAAAGAAAACAAACGACACAAAAATGCATAGGAACCACCCTTGCTTGACTGCACTTTAGAGATGCGTATTAACAAGCATTGGCGAAACAAGCAGGTCTAACCCTTTTGGCGATGCAGTACAGCAAGCATGCAGCATGGTCAATCTATATCTATACTACTATTATCTATACTACTATTATAAAAATATGCGTTATTTAAAAAATGTACATTAAAAAAGAAGTAGTCCCTTCGAAGTAGCACCGGCCGCGACCTGCGTGCTGACGTCAGGAGCGCGGTGAGGAGCGACGTCCAGGAGCGCGAGGAGGAGCGGCGGACATGGCGCGGGGGAGGTGTGGTGACGAGCAGCGGACAGGCGGTGAGGAGCGGCGGACAGGCGGGAGGAGCGGTGACAAGCGGCGAGGAGCGGCAGAGCGGTGAACTGAGGAGCGCGGGGGAGGGGCGGCGGCTGAGGTAAGGCTCTGGGGGACCCATGGACAATGTCGGGGCAGGCGGGGGTCGGGGCAGACAGGGGTCGGGGCTGGCGGGGGTCGGGGGACGGGGAAGGCGGTAGACAGGGCGGCCGGGGGCCCGGGCTGCTGGACAATGCCGGGGCGGGCGGAGGTTGAGGCGGGCGGGGGCCCGGGCTGCTGGACAATGTCGGGTCAGGTGGGGAAGCCTGAATGCTCCCGGACAAGGTCGGGACGGGCTGCTAGTCTGGTATAACAGTTATTCGTTACCATATATGTATTAATGGCAACTCAAGTGTTCTTACGTCTGAATGAAATAAAATTTTTAAAGGTTTTTTAGGCCGCCCACATTTATTAATGAATTATATTGTAACCCCTTAAGTGCTGCCTCGGTGCATTGGCCGACGGCAGCACTACCTCCCCAGTGCTGCGCACGACCATTGAACGTCCATTCAGCACTAGTTCGAATGGACAGCGCAGCACTGGGGAGGAATGTGTAATAGCAGCTATGAGGTTAAGAGGTTTTTTATTGTGCTGTGTAACATGGTGTATGTGTTGCACTTTTATGATTTTTATTAACCCAATAAGGAGGTTAGACTGACTGGGTGAGAGGCCCGTTTTTGCCGTGAGCTTTCACACTCTCGCAGGAGCGTAAACGCTTCTGCGTGCCTTACGAGAGCAAGCAATCTGGTTGGCTGGCTGTTGGAATTTTAGAAATGAAATGGCCGCCATTACTGTTAACTGTGATAAACTGCAAGTGATGTGGAAATGAAGTAAAAAGGCTTTATAAGGGGGAAGCAGAAATGCATACGGTCCCCCTAGATTTGGAGAGGAGGTCTCTAAGGTATAAGTACTGTAACAATGAATTACAATCTTGCCGGACTCTCGCTAGATCGTGAATAGCAAAAAGGAGTAGGTGAGTTCTCAATATACTCTACTAGTAGAAATGCAGATTGCGGTGTTTGTTACTGGGAGGATGTTTGTAAGACGTATGTACTGTGAGGCATTGAAGGTGGATACTTTTTTTTTTTTTAAATGTTACAATCTTGCAACACTCGCAGGATTGTGAAAAACAGAAAGGAGTACATGTTCTTTGAATAAACTCAGGTACTGTTACTGTAGAAAGGAGTCTTAGTGAAGATGGTGTTTATCAGTCCACTATTTACACACATGAGCTTGGGAAGAGTTAATAGTAGAGTTAAGGCTCTATCCATTACGTACTGTGCGCACCCATCATCCAAGAGAAGGGTCTGAGCAGACAGGCCAGTGCCTCCACACCCTAGAGAGGTCTCAAAGGAGAGGACATTCACTCCCCATACACCCTACTATGCACACCTGTTATCTGAGGGAGACATCTGAAAGGAGATGCCAGTCCATCCACACAGCCTACTACGCACACCTGTCAGATCAGAGGGAGGTCTCAAAGGAGAGGTCAGTCACTCTCCACTCAATACTACGCACACCCGTCATCTGAGAGAGAGGTCTCAGTGGGGAGGCCTGCCCCTTCACACAACCAACTGTGCATACCAGTCATCCAAGAGAGATGTTTGAAAGGAGAGGGCAGTCCCTCCTCACACCCTAGTATGCAAACCCATCATGCAAGAATGGGTGGTCATTGGAGGGGTAGTATTTTCCATATACTACAAATCACCCACAATACTGCTGCAATTCCATGAGAGTCCCACGAGAGGGAATGAAGCTTGCTTCATGAGGCTCATTCGATCCTGCGAGACCTGCATGGAAAACTGCTGAACCTGTGATGAGGTGTATTACGATCCTGCAAGAGTCAGTCAGTCAGTATAGCTTTATTCGATTTTGGTTTAAAATCGTAAAAGCGTACAGGTAAAATCAATTACAAGTAAAAACATACATACAATGACACATAATATTTGAGGTTAAAAAGCTTTTCCCCAACCCGTGGGGATAAATATCTTAATTATAGCGTTCTTTTCACAGGTTGAGCTTAGATCAAACAGTAATTAATAGGGGTTCCAATACTTGGGACTATAAAACGGTGATTCCCGTCTGGTATAGGAGGGAAAGCTACGGCCGCTCGGTACATGGAGTCCTCTGCCCATTATCATGTTGCAGCCTACCTTTAGGCTAGATGTGGGGATGCATGGCATTCTAGGGTAAAAAATCATGCAGATCCCAGACGGAGATTGGGCCGTTACCCACTTGGGGTGCACAGGTACGCAGGTATGGGACGATGTTTCTCTGCCTAAATCTAACCAGTACTAGGTCACCATCAATGTCTTTTGGGAGGGACCCCAGCCAAAACACCCTTCTGACACTCACTATTGTACCCTCAAGGTTAGGTGGCAAGGGTCTATTTTTTGCCAACCAAAATTTGACCTTATTCAGCAAATCATGTTGTCTCTAGGTTTTCCCAGGTGTAAGTAATGGTACTCCCGCGAGGACAGATACAAAAGGAGCTGCCTCCGGAGGGAGTTGGATAGGGGTAGCTTTTTTATACTGTGCTCTAGGAACAGTAATCTGTGGCAAAAGAGGTTTTAAAAAAGTTTTACGGGCTATTGGGGCTGATGCGATAGGGACTTTTGATTGGATTGCAGCCCTTTTGTCTTGCGTAACTGGCTTGGGGTCATTGGGAGTAGTAGGTGGGTCGGAACAGTTAGGTGTTATGAAGCATTTTTTGCATTTATTGGCTAGAAAGTTCGATTTGATAGTTTCCTCCATTCCAGTCAGCCTGTCCCCTAGTATGTTTATTTTTTCTATTAGTGGTGATATAATAGAGCTGACCAGTTGTTCAATAAGGGATAATAAATCCCGCTGTGGAGGAGAAGCTGGAATGACTAATGTCTCGGCAGCCTCAGGAGTCGTGGGAGAATTACTGACTGGAACTGTGGGGCTTGAGCACAATTTTTGGAATTTTGATTGATTCCCAATGTGATTAATCCCACTTACGTTTCCTCTTAACAGATGAAAATTGGGCGGAAACTATCCTTTGAGTGTTTTCAATGTTGGGTGTTTTG
This sequence comes from Lissotriton vulgaris, assembly GCF_964263255.1. Taxonomy (NCBI): domain Eukaryota; kingdom Metazoa; phylum Chordata; class Amphibia; order Caudata; family Salamandridae; genus Lissotriton; species Lissotriton vulgaris. The sequence goes on from NC_141689.1 coordinate 1,315,778,732, forward strand.
GTTGATGGGAAGGGTTGCAGGGGGCTAACAATATCATGTGACACACAGGGGCTATCAGCAGGAAGCGGCGATTCCACTAAAGCATGTTTGGTTTTACACAGGGTGTTTAAATCATCTAACCATGCAAGAGCGTGCTCTGCGACTACTGTTTTTGTGGGCTGGGGAGATACACCTTTATTGACTTCTCTAGCAATGGACAAATTTGAGCTGGTTATATTATCCCCCTTGCGAGTCATGGTGTGATGTTGGGTGTAACAGAATGGTTATCGGCAAAAAAAATACGCTTCGGAAGGGAATATGTCCTTGGAGAAAGGCAAAGTCAAGAAGCGGAGAACCAAAAGGAAGCAAAAGTCTTTCTTTACCTCCTCATAACCAAGAGCCAAAGGGGGTGGCCCCGTCCCGTCCTCCTCAGTCCTCTGAGGGCCACAGAGGGCCACAGAGGGCCACAGAGGGCCCGCCCTTGTCCCGGGCTTCAAGGCGCGTCCCGCGCGCGATCCTGCGACGCGGTGTCTGGGCTCCAATTTCAAGCGCCTCCGGGCGCGTAAGTCACGTGGGCGGCATCCGCCGCAAAGCAAGCTGGGGAATGTGGTCCCTGTGGCCGCGCGGTGTCCGGCAGCGGCAGAGTTTCCCCAAATATGGTCACCAGTAATGCTGCGGTCAGGGAGCTGCCAGGGAGCAGCTCACTCGCCCCTAAGCCCCTCTGAGGTCAAAAGACAAACGTCCCGCAGTAAAAATAGCGAGGATAACTTCTTCAGTTCTGCGCTGATATAGTAAAGCCCAGATCCGTTATAATGCGGTACAAGGCCACCAAAAATAGAAAACTCCACAACTGATCGCCAATCAACAACTGTGCTCAAAGTTTCTCTCCCAGCTCTCCTCTAAGTACGTTTTGAAAAGTGGTAAGTGTGTTCTCCACAAAAATTAACATCAATTTTGCAAGATTAATATCTATTCTTTCCAGATCGTGGTACGGAGGACAGAGACATTTTAGTTGCAGTGAAGTTTCTTTATTTTTATTCATAGGACAAGGACAGCCGACACGTGTTTCGCCCCCTCTTGGCGATTTGCGCCGGGGGCTTTCTCAAGGCTGTTGAAGAGGATAAGAGAGAATATTTTAGTTGTGTGGTATGAGAGCAGTTGACCCCAAGAGGAACAGAGAGAACACCTAGAGTGAAGGAGTGGTTAGGGTGATTTAGTGGCGTCATAGCATAAAAAGCCTTATCAACATGCTCAAAGAAAAGTGGTGAAACTGAAGTCAAATGTAGTGATTTGAGTTGTACCAGAACCGCGCAGAAGAGAATTCAGAATGAAGCGATATTAGTGTTTTTTTAGAGTTTTTTTAAAAGGACGGCAAGATCTAGTTAGCGTAGAGAAAGGTGTCACGATATTCAGTTTTACAATCAAAAAAAAAGTCCCAAAGTACCAGAACAGAAGATGATGGGTGGGTAGAGAAAGGTACAGTGTGGTGGATGGAATATAATCATAATACCTAGTTTAGCTTATTGACATAAATGGCTGTGGTTTCCATATAGATACAGTGTCCCAATTGCGAAAATATAATTCTTCAGAAATAAAACATTTTCTGTCAATTCAAACAGAAGAGTTCGTAAATACAATTGTTTTGGCAGTCAATCTTTCGCATAGCATGTCAGATAAAACATTGTGAAGAGTATAAACATGCTTACAATATATAAAAACATCTATCTACATTACAAAAATTGCAAAAGTGAGTGGCAGGGTTCGTGCTATCTTACAAAATTAGTATTAGGTTATTGCGATTTTAGTTAATATGGTTACTATAAATCATTTTCTCAAAGTTGATGTAACCCATTGGGGGTAGTGCCTTTTATTCAATAAGGTTAAACCTGGCTATTGTGTCTGCATCACGAGAACTGTCATCAAAGGATCATGTCTTGGTAAATAGTTCAAACTGGTGATGGTTCTAGTAACTAACATTAAGTTAGAACGTGCCTGTAACAAGGTCATGAGTGGCCTCTATTGAAAGGGGTTTGTTTAGTTCTTATATTCAAGAGGACACATGATTAAAAATAATGGCCGAGCTATACATATTAATTACACATTTTTTTACACATATATTTTTTTAACATTGTTGTAAAAAGGAAAGTCAATTCTGTATTTAGTGATTTATCAAAAACGGGCATTATTTACATGGCGGTACAGGTATTTCTAAGTTCGTTAACTTGCTATTATTGTGGCATAGTCAGATAGACGTCTGGTTAGTACTGCGCCACATTTCTGTACAAACATTCGGTCGATTTTAAAAAAACAGTGTCACCCAGATAAGTGCGTTTATTAGGATGGTCTATGGTCAAATGAATAAAAGTGCAGCTCATAGTGTTAAGATTATGTGAAAAATGAGCAAGAAACACGAGCAGTTTGATGAGTTGGCGGCACGGGGAAAAGCGGGACGGCATACAGCTGTGATTTAAAACGGTTGCACGCGCCAAATGTATCGGCGTGTTGTTCGAGTATATGGTAATATATTTTATGAACTTTGTTGAGAAGTATAAATAAGTACATTACTATTGGTAAAAGTATTCTAAACAAGGTTTACTGAGTGAAAAGATGTTAGTAGCGGTGTAGATTTCTAAATATAGCTTCTGAAAAGTAGAGATTAGAATGTAGAGAGATAATGACAAGTATTGTAAATTGTGTTGAAAAATGAACTGTTCAATAGGTAACACAAATTTGCAATCTGTAAATACAAGCTCTAGTGTTTTTATGAACCATACTGTACACATACTTTACCCCATAGGATGTTTGAGTGTATATATTGCTACTCTAGAGTAAAACACCATGCTCACTGTTAGGAAAAGTGTTTCAAGAGGATGTGTTACTTTATAAACATTTATGGAGCCAGGGCTGATGGCATTTTATAATTTAATTGTGAAATAAAGAACGCATTGGTTGATAGTGTGGATTTTTTAAGGGGAAAGGAACAACAAGTTAGTGGCTGGGTCTGCCAAAAGAGATGTTTAGAAATTGGCACAACAAAAATAAAGGATTTATTGTATGCAAAAAAAACAAGCGATTGGAGATTGCTTAACCACAAAAGGAAAGTCTTTACACAAAGATACTTGGATCGAAAAAGTAATTACAGCTACAAAACAATAGAAGTTTGAATACTTGGATGAAAAGAAAAAGATATAATGTTGCTCTCCCACTGAGAAACAATTGAGGTGTACACAGAGTTATGTAGGCAATGAGACTCAAGGAGTGGCCACAACAAACTGAGAACTTACTGGGACTTTGACCTGTGCAGTCTACAAGATCACAACTGTCACATTTGGAAACTGTAGTGGTAAAGTAGTTGTAAATATGAGATTGTGGGTGAAAGATGTAGAGATGTTTAGAGAATATAGTGATGAATCACAGTTATTGATTATTGACCAGTACGTAAGTTTACATTTTCTAGTTATTTGGTCTTTTTGTAGAAAGAAAATGGAAACCTGATTGTAAAAAAGAAAAAGTACCATGTCCAAAAATACATGGAGGAGAAAAAGAAAAGTTGTTAACTTTTTCGAAAAACAGGAAAAAATAACTGTGTGGAAATGCATGAGAAAAAATGTTAATTGCAGAAGGGATTATGTTCTTATTGCCTATGGGGTAATTTGTGGGCTTGCATAACCTGGTCATGTGCAGGCCTACTTGTAGCTAAAGAAACAATTATTTCTTACTTAAGCTGTAAAAATGAGTCTATTAAGTGAAGCAGGATTATTGTGTTGTTCAGCAGCAAGTACCTGAGCGTCACAGTGTATCCAGGTTGAAAAGGTGTGAAAGCATATGAAGAGCTCCCCATATCAAACTGGATGCTGCTATTATACAGAGCCCAAGTCAGGGCAATGAAGAAATGCAGAAACAGTTACACTGACATGCTTCCCGGACTTCTCTACCTTAGGACAAAACTCTTTTGACCATTTCCATTTTTGCCTTTGACACTTATTAGAATATACAAAGCCAGTGTGAGAAAGAGAGACGTCAATTGTGAAAAGGTCTCCCTCATTTAGATTTCAATCACAACCCCATGTGATTGTACCTAGGTCATGCCCAGACGTGGGTCCCTTGCTCACTTTGCCACTGTATTCAAGCTAGCCTGTCTGATGAGGGGTGTTACCCTAAAACCAGTCCCAGGATGCTTGCTTCCGTCCCAGGGAAAACCTGGCTAGGCAGTTCGGGGTGGACGGTTCCCATGAGGAACAGGGTAAAGACTGATTTGCTTATGGCTGGGTCTGAACTGGGGTGGCGAAGTGAGCTAAAGAACGATAACGGCTTCAAACCAAAAGGTTTAGCGCTCCATCAGCTCCTTGTGTTTGCTTTGTACTTAAGTCATTGCCACAACAGTGGACTATCATGAGGTCTGGGTGCTCACAATCCAAATGCTCTCAACGATTTGTAACAAATGATGCCATTTCATACCTCTGTGGCCAATCCAAGTTATGTCCAAGTTTGGAAATCCAAACTTTTTGTCAATACCACAATTAATGGCATATTCTCTAGCCCAGTGGATGAAGCTGTGTCCAAAAATCCAGAGGCGAACCATGGTGCAAAGTGCAGATCTCAGTTACAAGAGGGGTGCGCAGCAAAATTAGTAAACACCAGGAGTTATACAAGGAGAGAAATAAATGGGAGGGTGGCAAAATTACAATTGTAATTGGGAGATATTTGACCTTTAAAAAAGGAAATTAGGTTGTGACCAACTGTTGTCTATATGGTGCACACTTGATTGATAAACCTTATGACCTTTTCTACTAGAAGATTTTCAAATTTTGGTAAAGTCTCACGAGATTAAAGCAGGCAGCACTGCCCCCTCGGGCTGCATGCAAGGGATTGTCTACCTGCCTCTCCCATGACTTTTTAAGAAGCGAAAAAATGGTAACATACTACATAGAACATAGATAATAAAAAGTATAGTGTAGCTCTGAAAAGAGCTGTTTTTGTTACCATTTTATAACAACTATACTTTATTTTATGTTTTCTAACTTTTTTGAAACTATTTTTGTCATTTCAAAATTTTATAATAGGGTAGAACTAAAACATACAACTTTGGGGAGAAAAAAACAACATCCTAAAAACAAAAAGGAGAAAATTGTGCAAAAAATATCTACTCAACCGAAAAGAAAAATAATAAACTACTCCCTCGGAGGCATTTGTGATCTTGGACAAGCTCGTCTTGTACAGCCCTGCTCGTCTCAGATGAAAATAGGATCTGCTTACATAAGCAGCAAAAAGTGCTTTATTAGGATAAGCAAGGCTGTTATCTCCTTCAGCACTTCGTACCTGGGTAGACACAGTTATCCAGATTCAAAAGAGGTGAAAGCTCGAAAAAAGTTGCCCAGCTCTGCAGCACGAGCTAACTCTGCCCGAGCAAACCTTTGTGAATGCATAGATCTGGGGTGCCTTCACATGCGAGTAGCACTCATGCTGTACTGTTTATCCTGCTGAACACCTTCTTGCAAAGTTTAGAGATGACATGCTTTGCAGAGACTTTTTTGCTGCATGGCCAGAGGGTTAAAATACATGAAATAAAGAGGCTGGGGCACTTAATGTCAATCTGTGAGGTGGACAATTTCACAGGGTATAACACTCGCTAGGGCTGGATGGCTTTAGAGACTCAGGACCAGATGTAGGTCATCCCAATTTACCTATTCTTAAATACAGAATTTTACCGATTCGGTATTTAAGAATTGGTAAATGGGATGTAGATAATTTTTCGGCAAAAATTACCGAATCGGTAAGATTCTGTAATTAAGAATCGGTATTTACAGATTCGGTATTTACCCAATCGGTAAATACCGATTCAGTAATTCCCATTCATTCCTAGGGGCCTGGAGGCATTGACACCCTGTTGCGCCCCTGAATAGTGCATGGGTGCACATGTGGCACACATACATGCCCTAAGGGCATGTATGTCTGCCACATGACACTGAATAAAAAGCAAAAAAAATGTTTTTAACGGAATTCGTTATTTACCACCAACTAATAGTTGGTGGTAAATAACGAATCCTTAAATGTAAGAAGCACTCACTTGAGTGCTCCCTACATTACAGATTTGGTAATTTACAGAATCGGTATTTTAAAAATTCGGTAATTTACTGATTTCTTAAATTACCGATTCGAATCCGGAAATGTGGCCTCCTACAACTGAAAAACCTAATACCGGTCGGTAACGGCCGAAATTCGGTAATTTCGGCCGTTACCGACCGGTATTAGGCTTCCTACATCTGGCCCTCAGTGTTTCCACCAGCGCAGATTCATTTAATAACCTACTGCATTCTGGGGGTTGTAGAATGCGTTCTCTTCTGTGGGCCCGATTCAACTGCTTGCAGGTTAAAATGGTTTTGTGGCTGGGAAGCGGAGGACTGAGTTCCAGAGCACAGCAGAAAGATCACCCACAGTGTACCAGCCAGAATCAGGAGAGGACTCAAAAAACGTTTTGTTTTTTTTATTTAAAAAAGTTACAGCTGAGCCACGCAATGTTGAGGGGGTCAGTGAGATGGTTCAGAAACTTTCGTTCCCACATCAATCAACATTGTATCCAACGCTTCCGAAACTCGGGAGAAAAATCGACGCTGGTTCCCATGAATGAATCTTAGCAGTTGTCCTGCAAACTGTAACTAGCAAGCGTGCCACGTTGTTAAAAAAAGGTCAAAGAGCAGATTTTTTTTTAACGGTGTGCCTCCCAGAGTTCCTTATAGCCTGAGAGCCTCTTCTCGGCTGCAGCAGCACTGACGGCCTCGCCTTGGCCAAGCAATTTGTTGTGCTTACCTGGTGTCTCCCGATATTGAGATGGATGATCACGCCCATGCACGAGGCCAGGCAACCTCCTCTTCCCATCCGGGCGCTTTCGTTATTGGCCATTGTTCCTCTGCCATCCGCTTCCTGCTGCAGCAGCCGTGGGAGCAGCCCCGCCACGGCCGCCTGTGCTGCCAGAACCAAGGAATGGAGAGAGGCATGGAAGGAGAAGGCACTGGGAGGGATAAGGCGGCTGATCTTCATGCCCTTCTTGAAGATTTGTCGATTATATACCTCCCAGTGAAAAGGGATGTCACGTTCTGAGCAACAAGCCAAGCCCCCCCTCCCCATGGCATTGCAATGCCATAGCATATATAGTAAATCAGCATCGGGTAAGCAATACCGAGGGCAGTCCGAGTCTGTGCGATGAAAGTACCTATTAATCTGGGCTGGAGTGAGGTATGCCTGGGAAAACTGAATCCTGCGAAAGCGCTGCTTGCGAGGGACGCGGGTAGGGCCCACTAATATGGCCGTCCATTCCTTATCTTAGAGGGAACACTCCAGATTGCCCTCCCAATGCTGCTTTAAGGGGGACCAGCGAGATCGCCGCATGTTGTCGGAGGGACGATGCAAACCAACGGATCAGGTGACCCCCTTCCCTCATAATATGCAAGTATTGAATCATATGGTGTGTAGGAGGTTCCAAGGTAGTAAGAAGTGTCCAGGGTGTAGACCCTCCTCCGAAATGAGCCCAGTGTATGGGATAAGGGTATCATGGCAAAGGAGGTCCCCTGTGTCACAGATACCCGCCGTTTCCCAATAGCGTAGTACCGTTGCTGTGATGGGTGAATGTCTCCTTCGTGTCCCTAATAGGGGGGGGATCGCAGGGGCGTATGGCGTGGTGCTGCGTGTTATGAATAGACTTCTGCTGTAGCATTTGTATGCTATGGAGAGTAGCAGGGAATCTATATTCCTGGGTTTTACAAATGGGTGGAACATGTAAAGTAGAGTGTGATGTGATGCAGGAGATTGTAGCGTGGCTGCGTCTGATAAGTGACAGGAGGCTAGCCATCTGGCTATCCACTGTAACTGAGCGGCCAGGTAATAGTGCTATAAGTTAGGCACCATGATTCCGCCCTGCCCCATTGGTAAATAAAGCCCCGCAGATAAAACCTCTAATTACCTTTTCAAATTTACTGAAGAAAGACGGAAAGATGTAGAAGGGTAGGATAGTGAAGTAGTAAAGGAGGCGAGGAAGGACCACCATTTTCGTGAGTGCCACTCTACCAGAGACAGACAATAGAAGACGTTACCAGAAGGCCATCTGCGACTGAAAAGCAGAGGAGGCACTGGCTATATTGCCCTCAAATAGATCAGTTTTTTCCAATACATTCAGACACCGAAGTAACGAAAGGCATCAACACACCACGGCACAAAGACACCGCCTAGGGAGTGTCCCGGGTCGAGGGTATCTGAGGAGAATGGATTTCGCTGCATTGACATGTGTGACAAATAATTAAAGAGCTGAATCTAAAGAGGGGGGAATGGAGTGAAGATCTTTCACATACAGCAGAATGTCATCTGCATACAAAGAGATTGTGTGTATGCCATCTCCCAGGGGGATGCCCAAGTCCACCTGTGAGCGGATAAACGCAGCCAGCAGCTCCACTGCTCAGGAGAAGAGGAGGAGGAGGAGGATAACAGACAGCCCTGACCGGTCCCGCGCCCACATTTATGGGCTCTGAGATATAGGGCCCAGTTTTAATACGAACAGTCGGGTGCTAATACAGCAGCCTGACCAGGCTAATAAAGAAGGGGCCTATGCCGAACCTGGGTAATACTGTTATGTTATGTTATGTTATTATCATTTATTTTGCGCACAGATGCTCCAGCTAAGGAGCGTCCTGGCGCATGGAAAAGGTGAACATAACACAACGCAAAAGGAAACAAAAAGTGCAGAGATCAGTGTGAGGGAAATTAAAACAAGTGAGTTTTCACGGCCCTACGGAATGCTAATAGATCCTCTAACAGGCGGATTTCCAAAGGGAGGGAGTTCCAGAGAGCCGCAGCTCTCACACGAAAGGAACGACCGCCCATCCGGCTAAGCCTAAAACGCGGAACAACCGCAAGAGATTGCCCAAGTGATCTAAGAGAGCGCGTTGGGACATAGGCGGATAAAAGGTTATTGAGGATCTCAGGTGCCGATCCTTTTAGAATTTTAAAAGCAAGGCTGAGGGCCTTAAAGTGGATCCGACTTTTAATCGGTAACCAGTGCAGGGACCGCAGGGTGTTGGAAGTAGGACAGGACCTCGGCAGACCCACCACTGCTCTCGCGGCCGCGTTCTGTACTCGCTGTAAGCGGACGATCTCAGATTGATTAACTCCCAGCAGGAGAGAGCTGGCATAGTCCAACCGGGAGATAATCGTCGCTTGGATGATCAACTGCCTCGTCGGGGCGTCAAAACATTTGAGCACCGGCCTTAGCCCACGCAGGACACCGAAACAGCAAGCCGCCACTTTCTTGGTGTGGGTAGTGAAGCAAAGGGTGTGATCTAGCCACACTCCCAGGTTTCTTAGTTCCATCACTGGTGTAGGGGCCGGCCCTAACTCCGGAGGCCACCAGACGTCCCCCCAGCAATCCGCTCCCCTCCCAACGATCATCACCTCAGTTTTTTTCGCGTTCAGCTGGAGACAGTTGTTATTCATCCAGCTGGCCATCTCTCTCAGCCCATCTCGGAACCTGGGGGCATCCTGTTCGGCATCCCCGCTGATCGTGACCGCTAGCTGCGTGTCGTCGGCATATGAGACCATGGTTAGGCCCCACTGCCTGGCGACATCAGCCAGCGGCCGCACGTACAGGTTAAAAAGCGTGGGACTCAGCGAGGAGCCCTGAGGGACCCCCAGGTCCAGTTGATGGAATTTGGACTGAAAAGGAGGGATGGCAACACAGAAGGAGCGATCGCTAAGGAAGGAGCGGAACCACTGCAGAGCAAGGCCACAGATGCCAATGTCCTCCAAGCGGTGTAGAAGGATGCGATGGGACACCGTGTCAAAGGCAGCGCTGAGGTCTAATAAAATAAGCGCTGCCGTTTGACCTGCATCCAACACACTCCGCAGATGTTCTACCATTGCCAGAAGGGCAGTCTCCGTGCTGTGACCAGCACGGAACACATTCTTCGTGGGGTCGAGGACGTTGGTACTGCAAAGAGATAGTCCCATTCTAGAGAGTCAAATGCTCTCTCAAGGTCTAGCACCAGGCAGCCCGAGCGTGGCCAGGTCAGCTGGGCGTATTCACTCACTATGAAGAATTGGCAGAGATTGAGAGAGGTATTTCGGGCCGGCACAAACCCATTATGGTCCGAATGCTCCAAGGAGGGAATGTGGGGCGCAAGCCAGTTGTCGAGAATCTTCGCCAGGATTTTATAGTCTGTGTTTAAGATCGTCAGGTGTCTATAGGACCCCAGGGCTGTGGAATCCCGGCCTGATTTCAATAAGGAGACCAAATTGGCCATGCAAAGAGACGGCGGCAGGGCAGAACTATCTATTGCAGAGGTAAAGAGAGCATGCAGGCGTTGGACGAGGACTTCCGCGTATGTCTTAAAGAACTCAGCAGGGAGTCCGTTCGGCCCTGATTTTTTCATGGATGCCAGTGTCGAGAGCGCCTCCCGCACTTTATCTACCGAAATGGGAGAATCCAAATCTAGATGTGGGTCAAGAGATAGTGTGGGCAACTCAACAGAGCCCAGGAAAGTGCCTTTTTGCTGGGAGTTCCCATGGGGGCTGGACGTCTAAAGTGTAGTGTAGTGCCTAGTCATGGCTGTCTGGATGTCCAATTGCGTATATCTCATACGCTTTAGCTCATCTTGTAGAGAATGTATGGGACGGTGGGGGTGTTCCTGCCTTATTAGGTATGCAAATAATTTACCCGCATTATCTGATGTTGCGTGGGTACGTGCCGAGTGTGATAAGTAGTTGTGACAATGCAACTTATCTAGGAGTTCTAGCTGGTCCTCTTGCATCGCGTCTAATTGTGTTTTGGCTTCAGGTTGGTTGACTGACAAGCATTCCCAGCGAAGGAGCTTCTGCTCAATGGCGGCCAGAGAGGCATCTAGTTGTTTGCAGATGCTCCAGGTGAGGCCCAGGCAGTGTCCCCTAGTTGCGACTTAAAATGCCTCCCATTCTATCGAAGGGGAGTCCGTGAAGCCAGAATTGTGTTCAAAGTATTCAAGCAATGCCGCTTCCAGGGAGTTACGGAAGGCCTGAAGTGCTGCTGTTTGTAACTGCCAGGTAGAGACCGGGGGTTCTCTTTTCCCAACTAAGCAGCAAGGTTTCTGGGTTATGGTCTGAATGTGTGCGACCTAGATACATGTTGTCTTGGATTAGGGGAAGGAACGCGGTTAAGGCCTGTATGCGGTCCAGCCACACATATAGGTTATGGACAGGTGAGTCGAAGGAATATATCCGTGAGTCGGGATTATGTGCACGTCACAAATCCGTGAAGGACCACTACCACAGCCAGCTACGCAACGCCTTTCATTCGAAGAGGCTGTGATGCAGTTAAGAGGTGAGAAGGAACAATCTAGCAAGACATCCAGGACCGAACTGAAATCACACAAACCCCACCCCACCCCCCGAGCCATTAAATATCCCCCCAGCAAGACAACAATGTAGAGAGGCCACGAAGGAAGGCATTCGGCTTTAGGTTGAGGCATAAATTGAGCCCATTAGAAGGGGTTGCCCGTTAAGTTTACCCTTAAGGAAAACGTAGCGCCCTGCGGGGTCGATCACCACCTCCTCTTCTTCCCAAGGAACCCCTGCTTTCACCCAGACCAAGACGCATCTAGGCAGGGAAAAGAAGTTAGTGCAAATATACATGCCCATGCCAGCGGCAACGCAACTGAGTAGCCTCTAGGCTTGTCAAGTGTGCCTCCTGGAGTGAAGCAATGCCAGCAGACCTGGCAGTAAATATGCCTAAATAGAATACCTGTGCGCGGGAATGCCTCCTACATTCAAGTGATGATGTTAGCACTTGTCATGGGAACGGATATGATCAGCAGGGCTCAGTCAGCAGAGCAGATATGCAGGGTAAGTGTGTGTAATATGGCATCAGGGCCCTAGGTGTGTCAGTAACTTTAAGGGGAAAGGCAAACGTGCTATAACTAAGACGTAAAACTACATAAGAGCGCACCCCTAACGGGAGTAAACCCAAACAGGTGTGCTCAACCATGGCAACCAACAGTTAGTCAGATGTGGCTCTGAGAGGGGGTGTTTAAGAGAGGTGGGAGGGGACAGAGTAACCCATCCCACGAGTAGGTAACATTATGGAGTAGCAGCAAAGAGTTGTAGTTCCTGAAAAATTTCTGGAACTCGTGCAACAAACTTTGTCGTAACATGACGATTTTCATACCAAAATACCGATAATGACCAGCACACTATACACAAGCATTTGCGTCACAATCGAATAATATCTTCACCTCGAAATCGTCATTCTCGTTTCAAACCCTTGGGTTCCATTTTGCGCTTGGCAGCCATTTTGTGAGTTGCCCGTCACATAGGCTTGTAGCCACAGCTGAATTTGATATCAAAGGACACGTACACCTTAGATTGACTTTTCCGTGACCTAGGCAAGCTGGAACCATTGCCCCAGGCCGAACCTGTTTGGTCAGTTCCTCTCCCAGTGGCCGAACGAGATAGCATCAGCGCACACAGGCCATAAACTGTACCCATCGCACACACACCCCCCGCCCAAATCTTGCTCACACCTGTCCCTGCTCTCTCTTCTTCTTTGCTTTATGATGAGGAGGAGCCCGGTTTTATTGGGGGTACACTGATATCTGATGAGAATGTTGGGCCTTGCCGGGTAATTCATCACGAACCGATCACACTGAAATGTGTAAATGTCAGCGTGACTTTGCTTTTTCTTTCAAGTTAAAATATGTGAATAGCCTACTGTAAATCTAAAAATGTTGTATTGTAAACCTAAGAATGCTCGCCTGAAGCCCAATTTTTGGCATAAAAAGAGAAGCCTGGTTTTGTCATGTTGAGCAGTCTCCTGAGAACCTACACACCGTGTTGTTGTACTTCTAGGACGCTTGTTACTTGGTTGCAGCCAATAAACTACAACTTTGACTTCACTTAGAAGACTCGTGTTTCTGTGGTCTAAATCAGGAAAGTACTCGAGGTCTTCGGGTGTTATCCCTGACACCGCTGGGTTACCGGATCAGTACTGGTTCTGAAAAACCCAGTACCTCAGAGTGTTTCTGTATATGTGTGACATGGCATGAGCGCGTAGCATAGGAGATCAGGGAGTGGCCGATGCGATTAATTGTAAAATGCTGCGGTGGTGCGCATCATGTCCGTGATGGAGGGCTAGTGCAAACAGAGCTGTTAGAAGATATTGTCTGAGGTGTGACATCCGGAAGGCGCAGCAAGTCAGTCAGCAGACAATGCTGGTATGTAGTCCTCGCCCCCCCTGGATCGAGATGGTGTGGAAACTGATGGCGCTCTCACGGCTTGAAGGGTTGGCGCCTCCTTCAGCGCTTCCTGGCATTCGGACAGGATCTGTGCTGGACCTGGGATATTAATTGGTGAGGCCCGCCGACGTGATCCTCCGTCGACTTCGCCTGCTCCTTTTGTGCACCGCGGTGTCCTCATGCGATCTAGAAGAAGTTTTCAATCCATTTTCCTCCTGCCAGTCCCAAACATCGGAGGGGGAGTAAAAAAATAAAACGAGCAGTGCCATTTCAAATCACAGAGGCGGACCGGGAAGAGAAATGAGAATCATAAGTCCAGATACCGCAGTTGGCGCTTCACTGCCCCTAAGGTGGCATGCTCTTCTGTACCTGGGCAGTGTAGTCTGGGAAGAAGGAGACCGTGATATTCTGGATCTTGGGCCCTGGGTGTCTCCCTATCGCTCTTAATATTGCATCTCTGTCACAGAAATGTCATAGGCAAAAAAGGAAGGGTCGCAGGTAAGCCCCAGGAGGTGATCTGCCCACGGAGCACGGAATTGAATCATTTCATAGGCATTACACTGCCTTATCAATCAATCAATCAATCATAGGCATTTATATAGCGCACTACTTACCCGGAGGGTCTCAAGGCGCTAGGGGGGGGGGGGGGGAGTGCTGCTACTGCTCGAAAAGCCAGGTCTTGAGTTTCTTCCTGAAGGAGAGGTGGTCTTGGGTCAGGCGCAGGTCGGTCGGTAGGGAGTTCCAGGTCTTGGCGGCCAGGTAGGAGAAGGATCTTCCTCCCGTTTTCATTCTTCGGATGCGGGGGACGGCGGCGAGGGCGTGGTTGGCTGATCGGAGATGTCGTTTGGGAGCGTAGAAGTTGATGCGGTTGTTGAGGTAGCTGGGGCCTTGATCGTGTAGGGCTTTGTGTGCGTGGGTGAGGAGGCGGAAGGTGATTCTTTTGTTGACGGGTGTGGAAAATCAATACAGTTTAGTGAACATTATCTACGCCATCTTGCCTTTCTCCGATGCCACACTTTCCGTCATGCACATCTGCCATATTTTAGCCGTCACGATCAGAATCACCCTCACGTAAGACCCCCCCACACCGGTCATTCCCACTCTCACATGCCTTGCGCATAGGCAGCAGCCATTTTGAGCATCATGGTCTCCCGGCCCCTCGCTGATAGCCAGCGCGTCTCTCTCTCTCTCCTAACCTCGCAAACATCCCCCGCACGTTGACAACCCCCGCTCTCTCATGCCTTGGGTCATAAACCCCTCGTCAGCGCAGCTCCGCCACAGAATCCCATCCTGTTCCCAGCGCGACACCTCCCTTCATTCCTTTCATGGTCTCAGATCCTTTTGATGCAAACCCCCTTTTCCTGTGTCCCCGTTTGTCTTCCTTATTCCCAGGCCACCACCTGGCCCTGCGGATACTGTTTATTACCCCGTACAGTAGGAGGCTTCCCCTCCCCATCAAAAGACCCTCGAGCCGATCAAAGCCCCCACCCTATGAGATCCGATCAACCCCATGCATTCCGTGAATCGGCGGAATGCCCTGCTGCGCGACAATCATCACCTGTTATGACCGGGGTGGGGAATTCAACTGTAAATGTATGTGGGAACGGGCCTGTAGGGGAGATTCCGAGGATGTTCTTTCAAACATCAAAGTATTGCGAAAATGTGTTACGTGCAATAAAGGTCATAAACCCTAGTATAAGAGGCCAGGCCTCAGAAATGTGGTTAGAGCACCTCGTGACGATACTTGTTGTCTGAATTGATGTGTTCTCCTCCGGAGAGAATAAAATCCTCGTTTCCTGCCTTCCAGTCTCCAGCGCCTGCTTCTTCATTGATTAATATTGGTGGGTCATAGAGGCGACACCGCCGGGCAACGAAAAAGGGTCTTTGGTTACTGGTTGTCTTTGAACCCCTTTTTACAATTGGCGCCCAACGTGGGGCCCATCAGCGACTCGTGGATCCAGTGGGAGAGGTCCTGACGACAGAGTGAACGACTGCAACGATCGGAAGGTACCCTGTCCGATAGACCCTCGTCTGACAGCCGATCATCCGAACTTCACTGGTTCCGAACAGACCTCTCTCGAGTGATCTGCGGTCCTGACTGGGAACCATCAGGAGTGCCACGTGGATTACGAAGAGAAGAGGACGATCGGGCGCTGGATTCGGAAGACAAGAAACTGTCCATGCGGTCCGGGTAAGGTCGTGTAAACACGACGAATTGCGAAAGTGATTGATAATTGAAAGTGATTGATAATTGATGAGAAAATACTAGTATTACTTTTTGTTAATTTATTTGGAGATTCGCTGTCTGCAAACGGAGAAACAACAGGCTCTCCCTTTATAAACAGCGAAGGATAGGTACGCATCCGTCGGACCTATCTTTCTCCCCCACTGAACAATTGCCCCTCCCCCATTGATTAACTGTTATAGATTGTTTTCTGGAGATTCTCTGTCTGCAAACAGGGAAGAATAGGTCCCCTCTTTGCAGATAGTGAAAGAGTAGGTGACGCGGACCTTTGCGAGCCTACTTATTCTCCCCATTGACCATATTGATTTTTTATTTTTGACCTAACATTGATTGCTCAAGATTGGTTCATGAGGTATTCACTACCTGCAAACAACGTAGAATAGAAATATTCTGTCTAGTCTTTGCAAGCAGTGATAAGATAGGTAGTGCTGACTATTATCCCATTGTGATCCGTCATGCCTGTCTTCTCCCCCCTGGTTAGTAGCCTGTTTAGCCCGGACCGCTTATTAGAGATGAACCATCCGGCTCCGCTGGAAGGCACCCCTAATAAGGACATGTTCATGAAGCATGGATTGATCGCTATAGCCTATAGTGAGCTGTGGCATAATTATACGAAAAGGGATCGAGAAAGTCAGTGGCCACTGAGAGGATCCTTCGATCTTGACAAAATAGAAACGGTAGAAATAGCCCTTCGTAGGAATGAAACAACACCTATTATGCTCGATAGTCTCGGTATGTGGCGCAAAGAAGCCACACGACGAAGGGAAAGCGACGAATTCAGAAAAGGTGAAGGGACACGGCGGACAACCCTCCAAACGTCTAGTAGGCAAAGGGAAGGGCCAGCGATGGCACAGCTCCGAGGAGTAGACATGAAAAGGGAACGGTATAAAGGGATGTGTCGACAGGACAACCCCGGGACGCGACGACCCGAAAGTAATCCCCCGACACTATGCACAGGACGAACAGATTTAAAACAAAACCAATGTGCTTTCTGTAGACGTCTCGGACACTGGAAAGCCCAATGCCCGACTCTGCAGAGCATAGGTAAGAACGAAGGGTCGACAGAAAGAACAGGCCGGCAGAAAGGGAAAAGGCGCGAGATAAAAACCAATCAGACTAGTGCAGACGGAACAGATAGAACCACCCCGTTTGATTATGCTCGATGGCATAGGTTTCGTCAGACCAATTTTAACGACATGTTAGAGTTCTGGGACGGATTGCTCTCTGTTGCTCCCCCCCACTCTGAAAAACAAACACAATTACAGGCCAGTGTAAACAACCCCCGTTAGAGAAAGGACTCAAGGAAGCCAAACGTCTATTATATAACTTAGGATTTAATTACGGTAAAGAAAACACACAACCAACGGTAAATAGAATAACTAGTAGAACTCTCTCTAAAACAAACTGTACTAATAGGAGAAATACAAAACATATTATGCTCACTCCGGAAGTCCTCGAAATGTAACAGTTCGAAGGTCCCGCCCACCTGAAACACATAGCACGTGTGGGGCGGGGCCTGCCAGCAGCCATGGACCAAAAGAGATCACCGGCGAGAAGGTACCGGAGGCTCCACAAAGCAGGCAATGAAATGGTCTTCCCATACTACCCTTCCAGGGATGGCGTCCCCCGGGCCGCGAGTAGGGAGGGGGCGGATGCAAATGACCCCCTCCCTCGTATCTCCTGGTCCGGCCATCACGAATTCCTCCATCGAACGGATGCAGGGTGGGCGGGGAGGGAGAGGCGACACGGACGAGCCCTCTCCCGCCTCCGCAGGTAGGAGGCCTCCCTGCCCTGGTCCGGCGCCGATGTCCTCCAGCCGGGCGACGGCCATATACCTGCGCTGCACAGAACTTACAATGTCCGGCTGGTATATTTTCGCAGCACAGGACATACAATGTCCGACGGGCATACCTGAATAGCACCGGACGTACAATGGTCCCCCAAGAGTCGGAATCAGGGGTGTAGGGTGGTCATCATGTGCACCCCTGATTCGAAGGGACGGCGTAGGATGCGCCGGGAGAGGGAGGCGGCACGGACGAGCCTCCCTCACCTCCCCAGATGAAGGCTCCACTGCTGCACCCTGGCGCCCCGAACCAAAATGTCCTGCTCCAACAGCATGATGTTCTGTCATTCTCGCCACAAGAAGTTTCTTCCACTCCTGAAAGATACGACGGAGGGCGGCTGCCGCAGGGTCGCAAAATGGCGTCTGGGCCCTCGGAAGGCGGGTCTAGGCCTCTGGAGTAACTTTGTCCGAAATTGCAACTCGGGCATTTGCCCACCTGGGCGCAAGCCCCCACCATCGACAAACATCCCCTCGACTTTGAAGATTCTACCAAAGTCCCAAGAGCCCTCAGCCCCTTCAGACTTCCGGTGGGGAACAGCTGCATTGATCACAAATGAAATAACCACGGCACAGCAACAAGATGGCGATGCTCTCGTGTCTGCATCAGCTTCCGTCTGAACCACCCAGGATCATTATGGGCTAACGAACTCGAGTAAGTTCCGGCTGAACATCAACATGACCCGGTAAGAAAGACTCTACCCCCCTCCCTCTCTTGATTGACGGCCCACACCACCAGCCCCTCTGTTAGCACAGTTTTTTTTGAACTGCCGAAAGGGACCCTGGTCCAACCGCCAAATCGTCGGAGACATTTTTGCCCCTGATGCTACTTCCGGACTAAACCGGCTTCGCCCAAAAATGGCGCCGGTATCAATAGGAACTAACAGATGCCTCGTGGTTTTCCTTAGCCACTGAAACTTGATGTACTAAGATTTATATACGAACCTTTGCGCACTTGATGAAAAAGGGAGGAGGGTTCACTTGACGAACATTTGACAGGGGTCCCGTAAAAATGTTGATTTCAATGAACGATTTATTTTGATATTTATTTTAACTGGTACATAACGTCGCTTATGATGCACACCCATGGTATACATCTAGGAAATGTGATTACAATGAGCTTGACTGTGTTTCCATTTACGGACTGAAATGCCCCTGATCCCTCATCACGCAATGAAACGTTTTTAGTTACTTGCAAATAATTAATTAGGCCTTTTTAACATGTTCTTGTGCCGCAAAATAACCCCCCTACTGTATGTGCTTCCATCGTCGACATGTCCGACCAGAATATGATTGCGCTCTCACATTTTACGTACTGAACGATTATGCAAATAAAGGTTTTCTAAACTATGAATAGGCATCACATGCTTTTGTAAATGTGGGGATTGATGGGAGGGCTTTTCCTGTGCACAACCGTTCTGCTCTTTTTTTTATCTGAGAAATGGTTGTTCGACCCTGAATTGATGATCGAATCAAAAGGTATGATACGCTGCCTCCAAAATATGCAACTAAGATGTGTGAACTAACGTATGAAGAAGGACCTCGACTTCTGAGAATGGGTAAAGTAATGCGGTGTGATTGTTAAAATGTTATAAAGGTATGGTGGTCGAAAATACTAAGGGACAGGGTTGACCGAAGAACTGATATGCCTTAGAACATCACAGCTTTGGGAATGATTTAAGGATCCCGATGGCCAGATACATCTACAAAACCGGGTACCTCGCGCTAGACACCTCTGATTCCTCTTTTTAACGTTTCCCTACACACGATCCATAATGTCATCCTCGAACCCCCCATGAACCACCTATCACACTGTCCGCCCCCTTGACTTCAGAAACCAAGACCCTAGGGATTATATCCCGAGGAGATAAGTACGAGTATGCGGTAAGTAAAGGACTTTCGTGCCCGTACATTTGATGTGCTCGAATGTTGTCCCCCTCCCTTTTCCTCCTTTTTTTTCCTCTGCAGGTTACATTGGAGTCCCGATTAGGGTATCGTAAGGGATCTGGAGCCGCGTCACGTCCGATGCATGAAAACGGACTAACGCTGCAAGACGACACAAAAAAAGACGCCCTACCCAATGCGCGACCTTTTTTGTACCTGACCTAATGCTCTTCCGTCTCAAAACTGCATGCTTTCTACATCCTAACACAGACCCGAAACGACTAACGTTGGGTAACGCACTGAATAGCCCAAACAATACACGGTCATTCTCCATGTCACACGTGTACTGTTTGGCCTATTGTTACTCTCTCTCTCTCTCTCTCTCTCTCTCTCTCTCTCTCTCTCTCTCTCTCTCTTTCACCCCTCCACACTTTCCCTCTTCCTAGCGACGGGCACCTAATTGGCGAACCTGGTGCACCTCCTGATTGGCCCCAAATACCACAAGTATTTGCACAAATTCGTCCTAAACAAAACTGTATCGATACCACGTTACTACCTCTCCTTTTCTGCTAAATATGGATGAAATTTAAATTGGCCATAAGGAAAGGGACAGGTAAGACGACTAAGGTTCCCTAAATTTGACCCACAGTCAGGGAGCTATTTGTCAGTGGCTTCTATGATAAAAATGTGTCTGTGGTAATGCGACCTTCCCCATTCCAAATTGTCTCCATACCCCAAGCAGTAAGAAATGATCGAGACACCCCCGTCTTCCCAAAATGCCCCCAGTTTGGTATCAGCTGCCCTGAACGAGAATCTGAAAAACGCCCCTTGCTCCAATTCGCCGTGTTCCTATCGTTTCCCATAAGATCCCACCCGCCCCAAGGATAAGTTTAATAATGATCGCAAGCCCCCCCCCCGAGTTTTTGTAGTAACAAGATTGCGAGAATTTATATAGAAAGTTAGAAAGATGTGTGCAAAGTTAAAATTAGATCGAAAACCGAAAGAACTTGTTGCAGTAAACCTTGTTGAAAATAGGATGTTTTGATGTAATGGAGAGTCGTTTAGCCTATGTTCATCCCTCAGAAGGATGCCTATCAGACTATGGTGAATAGCACGTTGCACTTTTTCGTAAGATACAAAGCCCTGAAGACCGGCCTAGCCTTGCAAGACTCGTACTAGGGAAATGGGTCTCTACCAGAAGAACTGACATCTACTGTAATAGACGAATGCAATGAATGGGTACCAGACCTCATACCACGACAAATGAATGCGATAACCAACAAAACGCCAAAAAAATTAGCCACAAAGGGAAGTTGTAGGAAATCCAGCAAGCCCATCATCAATTGTTTATACGTTAGCTGCAAATCTCAAATGTAGCGGGTGTTTACCCCAGTTGCTTGGTGTTGGGAGAGAAATAGATTTATGTAATTACCTTCTTCTGCAAAATTTCTAAAGACTGTCTTTTCAAACTCATTTAAGGGTACCACTGTCGGAGGAGAAAGAGACCGGATGTGAGAGCACGCGGCCTGACTGCGGATCGTGGAACCTCAGCGACGGAGGCCAAGGCGAGAATACAGCAGTAAAGAGTCGCAGGATGAGGCACTGTTTCAGACAAAGCTAAGGAAAGGGCTGACCTGAAGCCCCTGCTCTATGATCGACGTGTGCCAAAAAGTCCCCGCTCTCTGAACCTGGTTATGGACCCGCCTGTCTCAAATTCTCCGTCCCCCTGATCTGTTCCCGACTTGGCCCTGCTCCATCCCCTCCTCCTCCGACCTACCATAAGGACTGTTCACACACACACCTCTCCACCTGAACTTCCAAGTTCCTCCAAATCCTACTGAGCTATCCAGAGAAGGGTATTCCCTGCGTCAAAAGGGAGGGAGCTCCGACTAAGTAGACCACGAACTATGTTAATCTCAGAACGGTGACCTAGAACTCCACCAAGGGTCGCCCCTAAAGAGAAGATGAACGAAGTATGTGGTTCTACCCGCTGCTGAACGCCTCGATGATGATGGAAGCAACAGGAAATACCCACCACAGAGACTCAAGAAACAAACAGACCCCACAACTCAAAGACAATTGCACTTTTCATCACAATCCTTCCTCTGCCTCCTAATAACTATGCTCTGGGTCACGGAAGAAAATGCACCTGCTCCAAAACCGTAATGCATTTCTCCTATGAGGTCTGGCGAAACAAAACAAAATGTACCCCTGCCCGCAGACCTCCAACGGCTCAATCCACATGAACATTCCTGTTGACAGAACGAATTGTAATCCGGGTGCTTAACAGTGCCAACAGAAGACGACAAAGACACTGTGAACTCTGATTTTTATTTTTATTATATCTCATTCCTCTCCCAACCACCATTGGACTGACTATGCTCTCGCCGAGTACAAAAAGGACGTACTTATATGATAACTTACCAGTTCCTATTCCAAATGACTATAAGTATCTATGATCTGTACCCAACGCCCTCGCTACATAATTCTAGTCTGATATTGCATTACGATGACTTTTTCTGCAACCAACTTAACGATGAACCCACCTACTAGATGATGTGATGGTTATAATGTGATGTTTATGTACAGTTCATTTGCCTAAGTCCCCTCTCCCTTATTTATGACCGCTGCAATAGGTATAGATAGGAAATAGGCCAGCAAGATGTCTTGGAAATGTTAAAGGGAGGACTGTGGAAAATCAATACAGTTTAGTGAACATTATCTACGCCATCTTGCCTTTCTCCGATGCCACACTTTCCGTCATGCACATCTGCCATATTTTAGCCGTCACGATCAGAATCACCCTCACGTAAGACCCCCCCACACCGGTCATTCCCACTCTCACATGCCTTGCGCATAGGCAGCAGCCATTTTGAGCATCATGGTCTCCCGGCCCCTCGCTGATAGCCAGCGCGTCTCTCTCTCTCTCCTAACCTCGCAAACATCCCCCGCACGTTGACAACCCCCGCTCTCTCATGCCTTGGGTCATAAACCCCTCGTCAGCGCAGCTCCGCCACAGAATCCCATCCTGTTCCCAGCGCGACACCTCCCTTCATTCCTTTCATGGTCTCAGATCCTTTTGATGCAAACCCCCTTTTCCTGTGTCCCCGTTTGTCTTCCTTATTCCCAGGCCACCACCTGGCCCTGCGGATACTGTTTATTACCCCGTACAGTAGGAGGCTTCCCCTCCCCATCAAAAGACCCTCGAGCCGATCAAAGCCCCCACCCTATGAGATCCGATCAACCCCATGCATTCCGTGAATCGGCGGAATGCCCTGCTGCGCGACAATCATCACCTGTTATGACCGGGGTGGGGAATTCAACTGTAAATGTATGTGGGAACGGGCCTGTAGGGGAGATTCTGAGGATGTTCTTTCAAACATCAAAGTATTGCGAAAATGTGTTACGTGCAATAAAGGTCATAAACCCTAGTATAAGAGGCCAGGCCTCAGAAATGTGGTTAGAGCACCTCGTGACGATACTTGCTGTCTGAATTGATGTGTTCTCCTCCGGAGAGAATAAAATCCTCGTTTCCTGCCTTCCAGTCTCCAGCGCCTGCTTCTTCATTGATTAATATTGGTGGGTCATAGAGGCGACACCGCCGGGCAACGAAAAAGGGTCTTTGGTTACTGGTTGTCTTTGAACCCCTTTTTACACGGGAAGCCAATGCAGGTCTCTCAGATGCCCGGAGATGTGGCTGTGTCGTGGGATGTCGAGGATGAGTCTGGCTGAGGCGTTCTGGATCCGCTGGAGTCTCTTCTGGAGCTTGGCGGTGGTTCCGGCGTAGAGGGCGTTGCCGTAGTCCAGTCGGCTGGTGACGAGGGCCTGGGTGACCGTCTTCCTGGTCTCGGTGGGGATCCACCGGAAGATCTTCCGTAGCATGCGCAGGATGTTGAAGCATGACGAGAAGACGGCGTTGACTTGTCTGGTCATGGTGAGGGAGGAGTCCAAGATGAAGCCCAGGTTGCGTGCGTGGTCTGTCGGTTTGGGTGCGCTGCCCAGGGCGGGGGGCCACCAGGAGTCGTCCCAGGCGGAGGGTGAAGAGCCCAGGATGAGGACCTCCGTCTTGTCTGAGTTCAGTTTCAGGCGGCTGGTCGTCATCCACTCGGCTACGTCTTTCATTCCTTCGTGAAGGTTGGCTCTGGCGGCGGCGGGGTCGTTGGTCAGGGAGAGGATCAGCTGGGTGTCGTCAGCGTAGGAGATGATGTTCAGGTTGTGTTGGCGTGTGATGGCCGCGAGGGGGCTCATGTAGACGTTGAAGAGGGTGGGGCTCAGCGAGGATCCTTGAGGGACGCCGCAGATGACTTCGGTGGCCTCTGACTTGTACGGTGGTAGGCGGACTCTTCCGTTGAGGAAGGAGATGATCCAATCCAGTGCCTTCTCCTGGATTCCGACGTTGCTGAGGCGTTGCACTAGGGTGCGGTGGCAGACAGTGTCGAATGCCGCGGAGAGGTCTAGGAGGATGAGGGCCGCTGTTTCTCCGTTGTCCATCAGGGCTCGGATGTCATCGGTAGCAGCGATGAGTGCGGTCTCGGTGCTGTGGTTGGCTCGGAAGCCCGACTGTGAGGGGTCGAGGGATCCATTCGTCTCGAGGAAGGCGGCCAGCTGCTTGTTGACGGTCTTCTCGATGACTTTGGCTGGGAACGGGAGGAGCGAGATGGGGCGGTAATTCTTGAGTTCGGTGGGGTCCGCTGTAGGTTTCTTGAGTAGAGCGCTGAGTTCGGCGTGCTTCCAGCTCTCCGGGAAGGTGGCGGTGTCGAAGGAGGTGTTGATGTCCCGCAGGTGGGGTGCGATGACAGCGTCGGCCTTGTTGAAGACGTGGTGGGGGAACGTTCCCTGTGATACATGCACTTACAAAACAAGGAGTACTGACTAACAGTGTTTTTATCTGTTGAACCTGATTCAACCATGACGAGGTCTGGTTGAGGCACCGAGGATCATTGTTTTATTCATTATATAACTCAAGAAGGCTTATTATCCTCCGTTGGCGCACAGATTGAAGTTATTTTTTCATATAAAAGAAATTTTTCTGGCAACAATTTGTTATTCTACCGTGGATGTTCGACTTATAAATATTCGACATACTGGACGTTGCTTATAGGTCCCTTATAGAGAGTTTTTTGGGACACGTCTGAACCCTGCTCCACAATTCTCCCTGCACAGAAGGCAGCTAATAAGGAAATTCTGGAGATTCTACATACTTTAAAGCCCTGATGAAGTTCTCGGTAAGAGAACAAAACGGGTTGGTTGGACTTTAAGGAACTTTTAACTCATGCATATGAAATAAAAGAATAAAAGAATTTAAGAATCAAATTTGGTGATCTACTAGACTTCATTTTCCAGACGCACGCCCAAAACAACGTGATCTGCGGGCGGGAACCCTGTGTGCGCGCTGCACCACAAATGGGGGGGGGTGTTCCTGGGGGGAGAAACTCCTTGAACGAGTTCTCTGTATAAGCAACCAGGTCCTGCCCCTCTTTCCCTTCAGTTAGGCCAATTACACGCACATTATTCCGACGCAAACTACCTTTCGCATCGTCTAGTTTCTCTTCGAGGGTGCAGACCCGATATAGCAAATCCTGTAGGGTCACTGTGTGATTGTGGGATTTGGGTTGAAGGTTCACCAGTGTGAGTTCTGCTTCATGCACGCAATCGGACACTTTCTGGTG
Organism: Lissotriton vulgaris; assembly: GCF_964263255.1. NCBI lineage: Eukaryota > Metazoa > Chordata > Amphibia > Caudata > Salamandridae > Lissotriton > Lissotriton vulgaris. Next base: position 1,315,803,596 of record NC_141689.1, read on the forward strand.
GTCCACCCGTAAGAGCGTAACGTCTGATGTGATTTTGTCTATCCTCCTCTCAAGAGACGCGCAGGTCAGGTCCAGCGCTGCGCTGATCTTCTCCACTGCTGCCAGTACTGGGTCTAGCTTAACTGAGAGATCAGGGCGGCTTGGCTCTGGTGGATTCACTGCCCCATTAGACGATTCCCCCATCCGCGCCATGGGGCTGAATACCCTGGTGGTTGGTGGAGCGGAGACATTCCATAGCTAGTTGCAGTGCACTGGGCATAGGAAGCAGACTGTACACAGTTCCTGATTATTGTGACTGAGAGGGGGAGGCGAGTTAGCCGCTACCAACCATGTGAGCTCCATGGAGCCCAGAATCGTATCATAGGCGTCATTGCCAGTACCCGACTGATTACGCCCTGTGAGAGGGCTCAAGCGGTCTGAATATCGTAAGGAGAGTCAAGACAGGTCCGAAAGTACAGTGCATCTTCAACCGCAGACTGTGGTTGGATCTGTCGAGGGGGGGCAAACAAAAGATACCCAGATGTCACCCGAACCGGTCTAGTCCTGACCTGTGTGCAATGTGGCCCCTTTATAGTCCAAAGAACTTTATGGCATGGCTGTGATGTGAAGTGTGGGAGAGTGAGGACCTAATGGCGGGCCTTGCTAAAGTCCAAGGAACGGCCCCAGTGCTCAACAATGTAGTCTGATGGCATAGCCGTAAGTGGCAAAGCTAGAGTAAGGGCCCGTGAGGAGAGGCTCGGAGCAGTCCCTCCCCACAGAGCGTCCCCCGCTTGGGAAACAGGGGGTTGTCTGCAGCCACAAATGTTACAAGCATGGGGGAGGAAACAGCCCGGGCCCGACGTGACCCCAATGGTGATCCGGCCTGGTCCGCTGTGTGGGTTATCACTGTGTGTGCCATCTACCGAAGGTAACTTAGGCCCGACTGCCCCCCTGACTGGGTAACGCAACAAAGACCCCCAAATCTGTAGGTGACAGGAGGAGGGACATCCTGGGCCCAAAGCGACCCCTGTGCTGTCCTTATCCGGTAAGGTTAATACCCCCTATTGCAGCTGGAGTCTCTCCACATCAGCGCAGAGCAGCTACTCTAAGCTGCGCATTTATCTATGCATCATGCCTGCCGAGGGGCCTGGCCCTGATTGACCCCTCCCACAGCCAAATGCTGTGTAAGCGCTTGCTGGGCTCACCTCCACTGGGGTTGCAGTATCTGGGATCAACAGGCCTGCCGGGGTGGCTCCTTCTCTTGGCAGTGGGGGGACCACGAGGCACTTGATCAGGCCAAGAGCAGGAGGCCAGGTCGGGGTCCTCCCACTCTCGCTCAGTCTCAGAGTCCCCGATGCGCTGCAGCCCGCCGCAAGCCCCAGAACGCTCCTGTGCCCGGCCGGCTCGGTCCCAGGCGTGAGATGCCCGCCATCCGTTAGGCTCCTCTGGTCACAGCCCGACACAAATTCCTTCCCTCACTCTTGCTGGTGACCCGCTCTTGGACATGGGTGCAAGCGAATCTGCTCCAACGCCTGCAGTACAGGCCTGTACATGAGGAAGCGTCGGGGAAGGCCGCACCCTGAAGAACTCTGCCGCTGATAAGCCCTCAGCCTCGGAGAGCCAACTGCTGGGTGCAGCGGATATCTGCTACTCCCTCGGTGCCTGTAGCGCTGTTAAAGTAAGTTTAACTCGACAATGGTCAGACTGATTGGGGGATCAGGCCTGGAGCCAGAATTAAATTGCGTCCGCCATCTTAGGTAACTCAAATGTATAAATATTTCATGCCGCAGAGGATCCACAGAGCCAGCAGACCTCTAGGTGAGATCTGATTTACTGCCACCACATAAATGAAGATGTGATGTAGCAATATTAGATTTCGGGGATCCTGTCTCAAAACAACATATAGGAGGCAGTGTAGAGTACCCTTCCTAGAGCGAACCCCCAAACCAAAAACTTTATTTTTTTTCCTCCGCTGTTTCTCAGCCCGAGGGAGGAAAAAAAGGCTCCTGCCCGCTTTCAAAATAAGCCCCCCAGAGTGGGCCAGGACCCAGCGATCAGCAGTTGATTTATGGAGAGGAGCACACAGTTCCCCTCCATGAGCCTTTCTTAGGCCCTGGGGACCCCATCCCTGAAGGCTGCATCTCAATAAAGGGGGAAGGGGACACAGTTACCCCTCCCCTAAGCTTAATTAGGCTCCGGGATCCCCATCCCCTGGGGCCAAAAATTTCGATGGGGAGGGGCGCGCAGACCTCCCTTTCCAAAGGCTCATAGAGGCGTTGGTGCCCCCATTCCCTCAGGTCAATTTGTTTTTAGGGATGGGGCATGCGGCACCCACCCCAAGGTAGTTATTGACCCCTGAGGCCTGATGTGAGTGGTGTGAGGGGAGCCACATACCTGGGACACTTGGGGTTTTGTTTGGGAGACTTCATGCATATCCTACCTGCCCTCTCCTGAGCAAAGAACACAGCTCTACTAAAAAGGCCTCTCTCCCCCGGGCAGGAGCAAAGTCACGGAGCCAGCTTCTACCAGTTATACAATGGGTGCCGACTGGGGAGCCGCAGGGACTGTAGGGGCATTGGGGCAACCCCTGCGGCCTCCAACTATTTGGCTGCATATGGGTGCCCCAGGTAGGCACTCAGACACACACTTAGCTCCCACTGGTACTCAGTATTGTTGCTGGTGGGGAGCCGGCAGGAGCCGCAGGTGCTTAGCCTGCAGCCCCCGAACATTTGGCCGAATGTGGGCCCACTTAATACAAAAAAAATACCAGCTTCAAGTATGGATGCTGGTGGGAAGCTAGCAGGGGCCACAGGAACCTTAGGGCTGCCCCCACAGTCCAAACGTATACAAATTTTAAAAAAGATGTGTGGATTCACTGAGTGGGCACCGGGGAACCCAAAAAAACGTCTTTAAAAAGTCCCCAAAATATAATAAATGAGCAACAGGAGCCACTCATTTATTAGTCACTGCTCCGCAAGGAGCACCCCCATAATACCCTACGGCTTCTTAAAAAAATATTTTTTTTTCATTCTGGTGGTGACAAGAGGCAGAGGGATCACCAACCATTTTATTTATAGTTGTGGGGGGCTGCAGAGAGTGCAGAAGCCCCCCAGCAACATAAAAATAACCACAGTAAGTCTCCTAGGTCATTGAATCCATGGCCCTAGGAGAGTCCACATCATTTTTTTAAAGCACTCCAAGCGGGAGCTGTGTGCTCCTCAGATGGAGTGCAGGAACCTCTCATGGTTGGTTCTATGTTCTTTGTTGCTTGAAAAATGTTTTTTTTAAAAGACATCTATGTTAGTGATTATCATAAAATATTTTCAGTAAAGGCTTTAAAAAAAATAAACATTATTATTAAACATTGCAATGTGTGAATTTATGAAATATACATTTGATTATGGTTAATAGAGACTTTACGGCAAAGCCAATATGTTGATGTGCTGACCCCTTGATAGTCAGTAGGTCCATAGGGGCCCAGCCAGTACTATTTAGGTATGTTGAGCCTTTGGCAAAGACAGTAGGTCTCCCTTACTTAAAATGATGCCTTTTATTTGGTACATGACCTGGCCAGCCGTGCGCAGCAGCAGGGGTTAACTAGAAAAATGCACTAAAGTAACAATAACCTTGAGCCTTACTATGCACTGCTAAACACCTCAGATATTACATCTGTTATGACATTATTAATAACATTACTTTGACATCTGAAATTAAATCAGTGACAACATACCCCATGGCGGGGGAGCGAGTTATAGTTACTTGAGGTAACTGTAACAGGTGAATTTCAGTGTTTAGTTTGTTTAAAATAGCATATCTTAACTGCCATTTTCAGCTAACTATAATGTCCATTTCACCTTTGTTTTTTTCCTTTGAATTTCCACGATTTTTATTTGTATAGTGGCAGATTACTACAATTCCAAATTAGAAAGTAACTTTAACCTATTTCACTATATATATATATATATATATATATATATATATATATATATCTCCTTACGGGAGGAGCACTAATATGCTGGTGCCGGCGGCGAAGTAAGGACTGCTTTGTCAATTAATTCCAAACAACTTTGAAAGAAAAACGCCGCACTCTTCCTGGATAATTTCACTCACTTAGTTAATGACCTCCAACACTGTTACTTGCCTTACTTTCCATGCTAAAGGCTGTGTGGCAAAGGCATGCGTGGTAATGTCATAAGTTCCACAGGGATAGAATTCATAATGATAATTGCACCTTCAAATACAATCTACAGCCCGCAGATCTGTAAAAGCCCAAACAACACACTACTTTCTGTGCACAGTTAAGTTATGAAGGGTTGACCTATGGCAAGACTGGGTATTGAATAGTAATGCCATACTGTAGGAAGCTGGCTCTGTATATACTATACCAAAATGAGGTATAGTGTGCACAGAGTCCAGAGGAATCCCAAAGGTAGGCAGAGGTAAATTTAGATAGCACATCACTCTCTATCTGTGGTAGTGTGGTCGAGAAGTAAGGCAGTATCAGAGGACAGTGTTAAGCATTTGTTGTAGACACTCAGTCAGCAAATGAATTCACACACTCAAAGACCAATTGTTTTTGTATAAAAATATCCTTTTAGTTATTTTATTTTGTAGACCCAAGCAAGCCTGGCACAGGTAAGCAATAAATACTTTACAGTAGTAATTTAGTTTGTAAACAGTTTGAGTTGAAATTGTATATGCACTTTGTTTTGATTTACAATTTACAGGATGGTTGCAGAGAAATGCAATACTTTGTAAATACAGTACATAGACTTGAATAGGCTTTTCAGTAAAATACCAGGTAAGTTACTTTTCAAACTACTTTTCTTATTCAGAGTAGTATGCCTGGATACTACCCTGGGACATTTCCTGTAAACTGGTAAGTAAAATCGTTTTAGTTAAATAGTACTATTTTAAAGAATTTCTTTAGTTTTCAAACTCCACCAGAAACTTTTCCTAGAAAAACAGTCAATGTTATCCTATGGAGGAAAATAGTGTTATCGGTTTTGAGGTAAGTATTTGGTAGTGGGAGATGAGGTTCTGGGGGTAGACTCAGGGGTCCCCCGGGGTCAAGGATGCACTCTAGTTACACCCTCAGCGGCACTAGGGCAGCCGGGTACAGTGTGCTGATGCCCAATGTTATCCATTGGGGGATAGGGGGCCTCCGGTTGGTGGCTGTTGACAAGCAGGCCACTTGGGTATGGGAGCAAAGCTTCTAGACTTTAGCTCAGGACAAATGGAGAAACAAAGTAGCACCAAGGGTGCACCCTCAGCAGCACTAGGTCAGCCGGGTGCAGGGTGCTGTATCAACATCGGGCGCCCTGTTTGCAATGGGGAACCTCCGGTTTGCAAAGGCACTGCAGGCTTGGGGATGAAGGTCTTCTGGGTGCGACCACCACTTCGAGAGGTAAGTTGGGAAGTTAGGAGTTGGTTAGGCACCGTCAGTTTGGCCACCCGAGGCCGTGGGGCGTTGGCTGCAGGGGTGCCTTTTGGATCTTCTTACCAGCTCCTGGTCGCGGTTGGGGGACCTTCTGGATTTAGGCTGCAGGCGTCGGCTGGAGGCTTGAGGCAGGTCAGGGGTCGCCGGATCTCGGGTCAGGATCGCCGGGGAGACCTCCTCATGGTGTTTGCCCAATCGAGCTCAGGCCGTAGACAGCGGGTGCAGAGTGGGGCGGATCCACTGTGTACAGCCCGGAACCAGAGATTGCAGATGAACAAATCCGGTGTTCATGGGAGACGCAATCTTTGGAGTTGAAGGAAGGCAGGTCCTCCGGGGTTCTCAAGGTTGCTAGCTGCAGGACACACCAGGATTTCGCAAGAGCAGGTTTGAGGTGGAGACAGGCCGGTAGGGCTGGGGACAAGTCAGTGGGTGTCTTCCTCCTGTTAGCTGCTGCACAGCTGTTTGGCCCTTCTTCTCTTTGTAGTGTCTTCTTGTCTGAGGAAGCAAGGTGCCCCTAAATACTAGATTCAGGGGGGATTACAGGTAGGGAAAAGGGTAGGGACCATTGGGTCCCTTCCTTGGGGTGGGTACACCCCCTATTGTGTCACCCTCCAGTGGGAGGGGGGCATGAGCCATTCCCTGGTTGGCTGAGTCCCCCCCATCAGCAAGATGGCAGGGACTGGGAGTTGTGCTTCACCTCGCCTCCCCCATCTGAAGGGTGGAGTTGGTAGAAGTGGGCACACCTCTCTACCTCACTTGTTTTTCCTGCTGGTTCCCCCGCCCAAAGTAGGGGTCAGAACCAGTGGGTAACAGTTGCTAAAAGCAGCAAGTGGCCTGGGGAAGCTCACAAAGAAGGCAAGCCTTTGAAGCTTCCCCTTTGTGAACCCTGCCCATCCTGGGGGAGGAGGCTTGGCACCCTTGTCCTAGGATGTGCGTTGTTTCAGGCCCCAGAGTGCAGCAGGCTCTCGACCCAGGGGTCCAGAAACATGTCTGGTGGTGGCAGCTGAAAGCATATATGTAATCAACAAAGAGAGAGGGAGAAATATAAGGAGTCACTCTTAATCCCCCTAATGGTAGTATTAAATAAAAACAAAAGAGTGTGGCCAAAAGAAAAAGAAAAACGGCACAAGAAGTCACTCTTGTCTATTAAAAGAGCCCTCACTCACCAACCTAGTTGGTGACATGCTTTATCATTGGGTTCCCATCAGAGGCCCAGAGTGCCTTTCTAGTGTGCTACAACGCCTGATTACAGCGGAGCTGGTTTTTTGTGATACAAATGTGAATAAGTGAAAAGTGGTTTAAAAAGTGCTTAGTTACTCCGTAAACAAACTTTATTCATGTAGAACCATGCACTACTTAAAAACAATGTGATGGATGTTATAGCAACTGGCTAAATTGACCAGATACATCCATAGCACAGAAAAGAAAAAGGTGTGGTCAACATGTTTCTGCCTCCATTCGCTTTTTGCAAGGCTTTTGTCAGGACCAAGACACCAAGGCGGCATGCGCACGCTAAGGCGCACCCTAACCTGTGGTGTAAAAAAGAACCGGTATGACTTACGGTGTAAGTAGTGCCTTCAGAATTGGTGAAAGCCATGTGTATTTGAAATATCCGGTGACCTTGTACCATGGGCCCGGGTGGGGGGCGTTTGATTATAGTCACACATACGCCAAAGCTCAGCGCCCGTATGGAACCTACATACTCCCTTCCTGAGGACCCTGCGGATGAAAGCAGCCACTCAGACTGGACACTAGTGGTAGGTTAGTTTTCAGGGTGCATCTCTAAGATGCCCTGTGTGTGCATTTTTCGTTAAATCCCACATTGGCATTAGTTTGATACCAAACGTCTCAGTTTTAAAGCCATTATGGTGCTGTGGAGCTCGTAATGACAAACTCCCAGCACCATATACTATTACTGGCAGCACTACACTTACAAGGTCTAAGAATGGCCTAAGACACTGTAGGGGCACAGGGCTCATGCACATGTACCCTCACCACTGTTATAGAGCATCCAGCTAGAGGGGTGGCTGATCTATGCCAGGGCAGTGGATTTTAGGCATGGCACACAGAGATATGTTCAAAGTAATCCTATAATCATTGCTGTTTATAATTTGTCAGCAATGCTTATGCTCGTATACGGTTACACATGTATTTCATATTTTGCATGAAAGTTTTCACATACGGTTTTACATAAAATACCACAAAAAGAAATATATCAACCAAATAACAAACAATGTATTCTTGTTTATTTTCTTGCTCATTTTTTCATTTTCTTATTTCTTCATTGTTCTGGCAATGTATTTACATCTCCCAATGAATTTCGGTGAGATACCTTCATCAGGGGAATACTGCAAATAATACAATTCAGTCTTTTAACACAAATTCTCTTCTGTATGACAACAATGCTCTATTGCCACTATGTGGTGAACAGGAGTGTTGGATAAACCCAAACGGTCCCACCATAAAAAATATATTAATTGTGTTTATCTTGCTCATTCAGATCCAAAACACGCAAAATGGACACCACAGAGGTGAATGCCTAAGTGAAGGTATGTGCACTACTGTCACCCAGTGACACTATGAATGAATATGAATGATTATTTTGGTCATTTACAGCAGAAGATGGGATTTACTATCACTTCTCAGGAAAGCCGAGAGCCACGACTGGTGGATAACAAGTAGGTCTCTTTGTTAAAGCCCTGAAGGGGGCATGCGATGGATATGTTTTTAGTATATGTTGGTACATTGTGTACATAATTTATGTTTCAATTTTTGTAGACTTCATAGACTGTCAGTGTATTCAGTTTCAGTCCATGCAAAGGTGAGCTTTTTTGGTTCTTTGGTGGAAGGTTTAAGTTGGCACAGGTTATGGAGTTTGTTTAGGTGTGTTTAAACACTTTTGATTGCGTCACTGGGTGACAGTAGTGCACACACTTTCACTTAGGCATTCACCTCTGTGGTGTCCATTTTGCGTGTTTTGGATCTGCATGAGCAAGATAAACACAATTAATATATTTTTTATGGTGGGACCGTTGGGGTTTATCCAACACTCCTTTTCACCACATAGTAGCAATAGAGCATTATTTTCATACAGAAGAGAATTTGTGTTAAAAGACTAAATTGTATTATTTGCAGTATTCCCCTGATGAAGGTATCTCACCGAAATGCAATGGGAGATGTAAATACTTTGCCAGAACAATGAAGAAATAAGAAAGTGAAAAAATGAGCAAGAAAACAAACAAGAATACATTGTTATTTGATTGATATATTTATTTTTGTGGTATTTTGTGTAAAAATGTATGTAAAAACTTTCATGCAAAATATGAAATACATGTGTAACGGTATACGTGCATAACCATTGCTGAAAAATTATAAACAGCACAGATTATGGGATTACTTTGAATGTATTATTGATTTAAAAAGAGTACCGTAAGGGTATGTGAATAGTGCGTCCTTATATACAAACAGGATCTGTTTGTTTATTGGAGTATTATTATACCCAACAGGGGCTAGTCAGGATCAAAGGGCAGCACCGTGGATTAACATTGGAAACTTGTATAGTTTGGTGAAATTTAATACTTTGGTATGCAGGCTATCAACACTGTTTATAGATAGACAGAGATATGTGCCATGTCGACTCTTCACTTTGTTCTGCACCAAAACACGCAGCGTGCAAAGGCAGTGTGTGAGTGTAATGGTACAGGACCTCTAAGGGTGGCACAATAAGTGCTGCAGCCCTTAGAGGCCTTCTCTGGTCACAGTGCTCAGAGTACCTGTGGTACCATTTACCAGGGGCTGACCTGTGGCCAGAGATGCCAATTGGGGTTAGGCTTCAATGCCATTTTTAGGGAAAGAACATAGGCCCTGGGTACCTGATTAGCAGGAGCCCATGGCACACTCAGTCAAAGCACATCAGCAATTCTGCAAAAACTAGGGGCAACCATGCAGAAAGAGAACACTTTCTCACACATATTTTTGCCACACACTAATCCTAATACCAAAACACTCCAGAATCAACTGTTGTCTGTCGCTCACACAAGGAAACCCTCCTTTATATGGCCTAATGCTCTTACCATCGCATAAGGTATATGCTATGGGTCTTGTACAACACCTATTAGTGTTAAAGTCCATAAATCAGCCATCACCTACAGAATAAACTGAAAAGATCTGCCACATGCTTCCTGACCAATCGAAGACTAATCTACTGAACTACTGCAAATCCCAACTAACTTTAAACAATGACGGCTTATTTACGATTCACCATAACAATTCGATTGGGATGATAGTAACAAATGATATCCCAGCAGATCCCCTCTCCATCTCCCTCTTCAATCATGCCAACTTAGGACCATCAGTTTTTTTTTTTATTTCATATATTTTATTAGGGGATGTGAAAGTGCGTGGTAGTGGACAAGTGAGAAAAATGCTTGTGGAACAGGAGTACATTCAAGTGTCAAACTTAATATGATCGGGCTGTTACAAATCAACATGCATTTTTAAGTTCAGAGATAGTAATGGAGATAACAAAGACTACACTAGCCAGACATCTCAGAAACTATGGAATAGATTAAACCTATATATGCAAAAAATATAACAACCCTGCGACCAGAACACTTCCACGCCCTTAACGTTAGCGCTAAACCAACGCTCCTCTCGCTTCTAGAAGTTTGGCAACAAATGTCTATCATCACATCACAGACAGTTCTTCACCCTAGGAATATCAGATTTTTAAAAAGTTTTCTCAGACTGGACAACCCAGTGCAGTAACCAGGTAAGTCAAACAGGATTACTTTAGAAGCCATCCCAGAGGCATTGGATAATCATCCAACTACCTTAGAAGTCATTTACACGTCATCAGACATCATCAAGCTCTTGAAGTCATCAGCAAGCTGCAGAAGCTCAGACTGATGATTTGAGGATGACTTGAAAATGAGTATCTGATGACTTTAGAAGGCGTCATTATTTGTGATGATTTAAGGAGGACTTGAAAATTAGTATCTGCTGACTTCAGAAGGTGTCATTATTCCCGATGATCTGAGGATGACTTGTAAATGACTCTCCGATAACTTTACAAGATGACATTGTTCCTGAAACTTTGGGGTGATTTGAAAATAAGCATCTGAATACTTCAAAGGTACTATTGTGTTTTCAATAAGATGTTTTTGCGTCTGGTGATTTTAACAGGAATTGTTTGTCTATTTAACCCCTTCGCTGCGGCGGCTATTCCGCCGCAGCGCTAAGGGGGTGGGGTGGCCGCGCGGCGGTTCCGTGCTTGTGAGGGAACTGCTCCGTCACGGCTCGCGGGTGAGCTGTGCTTGTGACGGAACGGGTCCGTCACGGCCCCGCCCGTTCTTTAGAACGTCAGCGCAGGCGCGGAATTTGCGCCGCGCAGGCGCGGCGGCAGGGCCGTGACAGAACCGTTCTGTCACCAGCACAGCCCACCCATGGCTGGTGACGGAACGGTTCCGTCACAAGCATGGAAGAGGTTAAAGAGCACGTCCACCACTTTGGTTTCAGCTTTCCAGAAAAATGCAAACTGTTGGATGATTGCACAATGAATTGCAGATAAACGTCTGACCTCCTGCAGCTGGGAGCCCCAAAACCAAAACACACCTTGAACCCCCAAATTAACCCTTGCACCCCAAAACCAAAACACACCCTGAACCCCAATATTAACCCTGGCACCCCAAAACCCAAACACACCCTGAACCCCCAAATTAACCCTTGCACCCCAAAACCCAAACACACCCTAAACCCTAAAATTAACCCTGGCACCCCAAAACCCAAACACACCCTAAACCCTAAAATTAACCCCGACACCCCAAAACCCAAACACACCCTGAACCCCCAAATTAACCCTTGCACCCCAAAACCCAAACACACCCTGAACCCCAATATTAACCCTTGCACCCCAAAACCCAAACATACCCTAAACCCTAAAATTAACCCTGGCACCCCAAAACCCAAACACACCCTGAAACCCCAAATTAACCCTTGCACCCCAAACCCAAACACACCCTAAACCCTAAAATTAACCCTGGCACCCCAAAACCCAAACACACCCTGAACCCCCAAATTAACCCTTGCACCCCAAACACACCCTAAACCCTAAAATTAACCCTGGCACCCCAAAACCCAAACACAACCTGAACCCCCAAATTAACCCTTGCACCCCAAAACCCAAACACACCCTGAACCCCCAAATTAACCCTTGCACACCAAACACAAACACACCCTAAACCCTAATATTAACCCTTGTACCCTAAAACCCAAACAAACCCTAAACCCTAAAATTAACCCTCGCACCCCAAACCCAAACATGCTCTAAACCCTTAAATTACACCTGGCCCCCCAAAACACAAACCCACCATCAACCCTAAAATGACCATGTACGCCCTAAAATCCAAAAGCCCAACAAACCCCCAAACTTTTTATGAATGCGGAATGCCGGGAGGCGCTGCTGTGATATGATACTTTCTGTACCCCCAGGCTGCACTTCCTTCATAGAGTATTTCCATAAACACATAGGGGCAGATTTATGTTGCCTGACGCATCTCTGCAAATCAGCAGAGATGCACCAGGAAACATACGACACGCAAGTTTATCCTTGCGCCACCCATGATGCGCCGCATTTACAATGCGGCGCACCATGTCGCAGGAATAAACAGATGCGTGTCTCATCTAGGGAGTGAAGTTGGCGCAATGCTGAAGGTGTGTTGCATGCGGCACGCATCTCCAGCACTGCGCCAACTTGCCCTATCTGTTAACATGGTGCGTCAAGCCTTACGCCTGCTTCAAGCAGGCGCAGGGTTTTGACGCATCAGCGTTGGGAAAGTGACTCCGTGAAATCTCATAGATTTTACTGAGTCACTTTTCAGGGGCGTTCCTGCGACAGAACGCCCCCCTCCTGCGTGGAAACGCCCATATGAAACCTGACGCAGGTTTCATGTGGCGCAGGGCCTTACACCGTGACGCATCTCCATAGATGCGTCACGATGTAAGTTGCAACGTGGTGCAGGGTTTACGCCGCCGCTGCGTCACAGCAACGGTGGCGCAAAAGCGCCGCAAGTCGGACATAAATCTGCCCCAATGTTTAGTAGAATCCGATTGTTAGACTCTTTAAACAACTGCGGACAGACCTGCTCATGGCCCGAGGAATAGGTCTTGCAAAGGAAAACAAGCTTTGTCGTCATGGTGACTGCCGAATTCACTCCATCACAATACTAAAATACATTTTTAAAAAGCACAGCTGCCTCGAACACAATGCCAAAATCACCTACTGTAAACCATCAGTCTGCCGGCTGGCTGGGACTCGAACCGCAGATCCTCCATGGAGAGCAGCTCTCTCACCTATTCATATGCCGGAAGCCGGTGGATTCCTCTAGCAAAAGCCTACGCACATCTGGGAGCGCCGGAAGTGACGTCATTGTCCTGCGGCAAGAACGAAGACTGCAGTGAGTGCAATGGCCATTAAAGGGACAGGTGGATTGGCATCGGTCTCTTTATTTTTCCAACTCCACTTCCTTCATCGATTCCAGCGTATACTCAGGTAAGTGCTGCAGCTGTTAAAAAAGAGCAGCATCGATTTTCCGCTCTCGGTCCAGGCTTACGTCCCAGACCAGCTTCTTCATTTTTCGGAAAGCACGAGTTTTCATTAAGGGGGCAAATTCAGACGCAGCTCCCTGCATGTGTGTGCTTCGTACGTGTTATAATTAATGCCTGCATTGCAATGTGTGTGTATTAAGTGTGTTTGATGTTTGTCTGTATCAGCCTGCCTGCTTGTTTAATATGCACCTTTTGTGTTTGAGCATGTGTATTTTTCTGTATGTGTGACGTAGTGCGTGCCTGTGCAAGTTGTTGAAAATTGCAAAAAGCCTAAAAAATGTGTTTTACAGCAAGTTCTTCGCCGTAAGGAAAAATAAATTATTGCCCGTATATTGTAGGTCCCATGTTGGTTCCAAGTGCACCTGCGTGTATTCAAGATTCTCGACCAAATGGAACAGTTTTAGATCTACTGAAAAGTTGTCAATAAAAGAAGGCTAAACACATTTATTTATGTGAATATTGTATATTGTTGAGCATTACTTGTGTCCTTGCAACTTTTAGTGAGCTTTCATTACTAAATGAATGTGTGCTCTATTGTTGAATCCTGGTCACGTTCCCCAAGCTGTGTAGTGTGCAGAGCAGCACATCTTCTAAAACACTGGCAGTTTTCCTGGATGCGTTTCAAAGCATAAGGATAAATGCTTCAAATAACTTAGCCGTTGTAATGCTGGTTCCTTATTTTGTTTGCTATTTGTGTAATTGAAAGGCCTGGTTGCCTGTGGCGATTGAGGTTTACGCCCTATTTAGGAAACGTAGTCCGACGCATTCCAACATCTTGCAATATCTACTTTCGCAAAACAGGCTATCATTCTGGTTTTGTTCCATGTGCATGCAATGTTTTTAACTCTTTTGTATATATTATTTAGATAGGGCCAATTACGTATTCCCTGTTTGCGCTAATTTACCTTGACCGCTAAGACCTCTGTAAAAATGAAGCAGTTCTTGTTACATCTGCCTCTATCTTGATTGAAAAAGCTTTATTCGAGTTATAGACTCATAAAAGCACAAACATACATTTTAAAATACATACATTTTAAAATACATTATAGTTAAAATTCATATTTCATACATAAAAATACATTTTGAGCAGTTGTGCAAGCTTTAACAAGAAGGATGATAAGAATTACTATAAAATTTCAATTCATATTGGGAGATGAAGCCCTCCGCCTAATGGACCATGCCCACCCCAAGTACTTTGCTGTTCCCAGCACAATGGGCATGTCGGTGGAGGTACAAATGATTCTCAACACCACTAGATACCCCAAGGTTTCTACAAACTGGAGCCAACCATGCTCTCCTTGGGTTTGCATAGGCCTCACACAAAAATAAGAAGTGGGCTATGCTTTCGTTAGGAGCACCACACACCGGACAGCATGAGGTGTTCGAACTCCTCCACCTACCCGTCAATGACCTCAGGGGGAGGGAACCTGACCTTAGCTGGAAAAATAACTTCCTGTCTATCTGGACAGTAATACTGTCCCAGTATTGTTCTAATACAGGTCTCGTTTTAATTTCCAGAAATCTACCCCCCATTGTTTCGGATTGTGTACTCCTCCAGAGCCTTTCTTCTACGTGATCCCAATAGATGGCCTTGATGGTATTTTTGCTTGGGAATACTTCCCCGGAGGGATTTTCCCAAAGGTTAGGGAGACCAAGCTCACCAAGGATAACCCTGAGTGTCTTCAACCATGATATTTTATGAAAAGTATCTGATTTAATTAAGGCTAAAAACCCATCAGCCTAGTGTCGGATCTCTGGGGTTGTCCAAAGCCGTCTCCAATAAAGGATAGGCCTTAATCGAGCACGGTCACTAACCGATCTCCTCCCTAGATCAAGGCCAAGCGGATTAATGGCGCGCTCTGGGGGAGACCCGTAATTCCCCTCAGAAACCTATTCTCTGATATTTGTAGAGTAGGGAACCTCTCAAAACCCCATACTTCTGCCCCATACAGGGCTGACCCTAAAGCTTTGGCATCATAAACGATGAGGACCGGTTTTATAGGCCTAGTTTTTGATTTAGCTTGCTCTACCCGAAGCGCCCCTGCAATCTGCTGGTGTCTAAGTACCGCCTTTTCTATATGGCGGGACCAACCTGGCTTGCTCGATCTCTACCCCAAGATAGGTAAAAACATTTACTACCTCGAGCTCGATGTTATTCAGAGATACCCTTGGTTGAGGTCGGCACCTTTGGGAGAAAACCATCAGCTTAGTTTTACCAGCATCAACTTCAAGGCCATGCTCCCTACAAAAAGTGTCAAATATATTTAGGGCACGCTGCAGTCCAGCTGGGGTTTTGGACACAATTAGGGTGTCGTCAGCGAACATCAGGATCGGGACCCTGATGCCCGCTAGCGAAGGTGCATCCACGCTTGCGTCCAACATCCTATCCACAATACCATTGATGAATAGGGAGAAGAGCAGGGGTGCCATTGCACATCCCTGCCGTACACCCCGCTCGACAGGAAAGTTAACAGTAGATTCCCCGTTCCTCCCCCATTGGACTTTTGCAAAGTTACACTCGTGGAGTCGCATTATCAGGGTGAGCAACTCGAGTGGGACCCCTATCCCTTTCAAAACTGCCCAGAGCTTGCTCCTTGGAACCAGGTCGAAGGCAGCCCTCAAGTCTACAAAAGCGACATATAGGCTGCCCTCGCCAAGGAGTACCGTCCCCCACCGCAACATGGTAAATCGAAATATTTGATCTACCGTGCTGGTCGCCTGTCTAAAGCCTGCCTGGTAAGGGGAAAGAGCATTGTTCTCTTCTACCCAGTCCATAAGTTTATTAACCACCATCTTCCCCACCACTTTTTGGACAGTGGCAATCAAACTTATCGGCCTGTAATTGGCCGGGAGTGACCGATCACCTTTCTTATAGATGGGTATGATTATTGCCCCCTTCCATATTTCTGGGATTACAGCCCCTTTAGCTAAGGCGTTTCCCAGTAGGGTCACATACCTAGCCCACCGTACCTTATCATTCTTAAATATATCAGAGGGTATCCCATCTAAACCCGGTGCCTTTCCCCCTTGTAAAGAGGAGATTACCAATTCTACTTCTTTGTTTGGAAACAAGTTTTCCTTGCAAAATACAACTGGAATTGGTTCTATAACCACAATCTCCCTGTTCTCTGCGTACTGGGGTTTGAAATACTCAATCCAGGATGCCTCGTCGACATTATTATCTGGGTTGTTAGGGGTACCACCTTGGCCCCACTTCACAGTTTTCCAGAAAAGTCTGGAATCCCTTGCCCCGGAGGCTTCCAGCAACTCTTCCCAATATTCTTCATCCCACTTTTTCTTAGCCTGGCGAATACTAACATTGTAGTGTTTCCTGGCTACACTAATCAAGACCCTGTCCCTACTTCTGATTGCCCTACCCAGTTCCAATCTAGCTAACCTGCACTGCTTATTAAACCACCTAGCCATTTTGAGTGGGGCTTTTCTATTTGCATTAGTCAATCTCATAAAATGTGGTTTTAAAAGGGAAAAGAACTTATCATGTATGGCTGTCGTTGAAGCGGACCCAGGTATTACGGGATTTACTATCTCCATGGCGGCAATTGCAGTATCCACCTCGGAACTTATATAGTTCATGGACGCTACATTTGCCAGCACATTTGGCCATTTGACTCTACGCATATCATTGGCCATAACAGGTAATACTTCACTACGCGATTGTAGCTTGTCCGGCGTGGCCGTCCACCAAGTGTGGGTGACACAAAGGGGATTATGATCGCTTTCCAATCTACCCTTTATTTCCATATCGCCTATCCGATACCATAAATTAAGGCTACAAATGACATAGTCTATTCTACTTTTACTATGACCATTGTCAAATGTACAGTTGCCTCCCTGGTCGCTCTTTGTCCTTCCATTAAGGGCCCTCAATCCATATTCCAAACATAGTGCATTTAATAGCAGTATGTCTTTTGTCCACCGTTTGACTGGTGCAAGATTTAGATTCGGGACACCCCATTGGACGTCTTCCTCTTGCCCTATCGGATTTTCCGTATTCTCCAACGGTTCAAAGGTCCTATTGAGATCGCCAGCCACAACCACTCAATTTCCCAGGGACTGTGATTCAAGGAAGGTAGATAGGGCCTCTAGGGTGGGAGAATTCCCGGTATTGGTACCCCTAGCATAAATGTTATATATATCTATCACACCCCCCTTATCTGATGACATTCTTATCAATTGGATATCCTTGCAACCCAGGTCAAGCACTTTTATTTTAACTTGTAGACTTTGCTTGATCCAAACTGTTAAACCTCCCATGGGTCGACCCCTAGGGCCTCTGCTCGCTGGAATATAAAAGTTTAAATAGCCTGGGAGGAAGATCGGATCGCAAGCCCATGTCTCCTGAAATAGACACACTTCAAACCCGTTGACAAAGTCTATCCAATTTTGGGACAATAGTCTAGTACCTAGCCCCACGATATTCCACGAAAAAAGCCTCCCCGGGCTAGTGCCATTACAAGTTCCCGCATCGAGGACTGGCATAGGCGGAAGGTTGGCCAGACTCTCACAATTACCTTCCTCGTCTACAACAATATCCACACAGTTAACATCAGTTCCCTGGATAACAGCAGTATTTAATATGGACCTTATTTCACCCCCAAAACTTTCCATGCACACCCTGCTGTCCCCCCTCCAATTCTCATTCTTCCCGTCAATAGTCACTTCATTTGGACTTACTATTACGTCCATAATTGATGCCACAAAATTCTCGGATATATCCTCCCTAGCCATGTTGCCCCCAGTTTCCAAGAAATCGCCCGATTTTCGTCAACATCCCCACCTCAAATTTTTCTTCCCATCATGAGTTATAAACTTGATCATAACAAAAATTTGGTCGTGGAAAAGGAACATTAAAAGGGATGGTCTCTGCCTGTGGAGGAAAGCTGAATCTCCCTAGCTCGTTATTCCCACCAAGATGGGCGCCAACTGGTCTTGGATAGAAAAAGGTGAGAACTACAATACCAATCCCACCACTGCTAGTGCTCCAGCCTAGCCTCGTGATCAATCCTACCACCCTTGGATCTTGAAAGTTGATTATAATACATTCTCTCCCCAGATTTTTCGGGGTACATCCTATCCAGTTAACCCTTCTTACCCCGATAATCAAACCATCCACTTCCCCGGGCAGTGGTCTATTAACCCTTAACCAGTGCATAACCTTATTTTTTAACATCTGGAAGGTTTCTCTTTGACCTACCAATAGAGATGGAACATTGGTAAGAATAGCCACATAGGGATAAGAATCCTGGGTAAGATTTATTGGGGGTATCCTAGTTGGAGGTTTTGTCACACAGGGTGTAGGTCGGCTTTGTTCTGGAACAACAGGGCGTGGAAGGAGAGCATTATTTGACACCAAGGAAGCATTATTTTTCCTAAAGCTATCGTTACCACCAGTTACAGAACCACCCCTGTTTTGAACTTGTGGAACATGGGACTTATTTGTTTCAACACTATTTTTGCAGGAATTTCTATCATCACTAACCGAAGGACCCTGGCAAGCTATCAGGGTACTTGGTAGAGGTTGGATAACATTACTAGCAGGGGTGACATTTTTTGGGCATTCCTTACTACCTTTAACCACCGTACTAGGGGGCTTGGTTTTCCCGCAATTGCTTTTGCTTGGGATAGCTGGCGATTCGGTAGTAGTCTTACTGCTTTGTCCCTTCCCCCGTAGGCCAGTTGCAATACTAGCCACGGGAGGATGTAGTTCAACTGAGGGGGCACCTCCATCTCGCTCAGCTGATTGCTGGTGATTCCTATTCTCGCCCGTTTTAAGACAGGACTTGATTAGTGATTTTGTTGAAAAGAAATTATCTAGACTAGCCTGCTCCTAGCTGGTCAGCTAGCTTTTTAAGTCTGTCTTCAAAGGGGTTCAGGAGGGACCGTATTAATTTTTCCAACTCCAAGAACAGTTGCGGGTTAGATGGTAGTGTCCCAGGGGATGCTATTACTATGGGATCTGAGCCTGATGGTAGTGGTGTCCCAGGGGATGCTATTACTATGGGATCTGAGCCTGATGGAACAGCTTCTCCCTCGCCCATAGGTGGCCCACTGGGATTACTCCCAGTAGTATCACGAGGTCGTGTACATGTTCCTAATTTCCTGTATTGTTTTGGAGCATGACATTTCTTTGGGACTACACTCCTTTTCCTTTTGGAACAGGGTTTGGGTTTTTCAACATGTATTAAAACACTGGGTTGAGCTATAGGCTGCTGCCCAGTGAATGGATTAATAAGAACACTAGGAGGGGTTGCAGGCAAAGTAGAGGTTACTATTTCCAAAGGAAAAGTAGCCAATGGCTCAATTGTTGGGGGAGAGAGGTGTGGGATTTCCTGTGCAACAGGCAGCGTGATGGATGATAAAGGCGTGACCAATGATGGAAAACTTTGGGTTGGACGTTTATCAACAGAGGTTTTTAGAAGCTCAATGGACAACCTGCGTCCCGCACGTCTTTCTGCCAGGGTAATTTCCCTATCCATATCCTGAGGCAGCCGTTTAAAATAGGTATCTAGGGGGCCCATGATAGCAGCCCCTGTCTCATTCAAAGAGGATAGCAAGGTAGGAGTGTTTGTAGAACAAGCCATATTAGCGACCCTCTTACCACCTCAATAAATAAAAGCAGGTTAAGTCACTAACACTTCCAACAAAGAAGAATACCAGTTCAGTATATGTCAGTGGGGTGGCCCAGCCCGGCCTCCTTCGGCCACAGACGGTCCCGCCCTTGTTCCGGGCTTCTCCCGCTGAGGGAGTGGTCGGCTTTAAACTCAGTTACAGCTAGCTAATAGGTTGAAGGACAGGGGGGTGTGGCCAGCGGGGAGAGCAGCCCAGGTGTGGTGAATGGGCGCGCAGGGGCTCCTGGACACTGGAGTCCCTGCCTGCGTGCTCGCAGCCCCGCCGACGCTCTCACCTGCCCGCGCCTCCTCTATAACACTCCCACACAGCCAGCCGCCTCTGACACACAAGGCGCTGCGGGACCCGCGAAGCGGGTCCGGTGAGGTTTTACACACTGTCAGCTGCGGCGGCCTCAGATGCAGGGATTCCTCTTAGGTAGGGACTGAAGTCCAAAGGTCAGCTCTGCTCGAAAGAAAGGTGCCTCTATCGATCCCAGCCATATATTATCCAGTTACAACCTGACCTACTGCTAAGGGCAGAGGGATCGAGCCCTGAGATAAATCACATTAATATCTCTTTCTCCTCCCCCCTCCCCCCGTCCCCCCCCCCCCTTCTAGCATTAAGGTGAAAGCACGCACAAGATGCAGTAACGCGTGCCTTCCCCATTGATTGAGATCTTATAAGAGGTTTCCCCATGCCCTCTTCTCATTTGAACTGCGGGTACTGCATGTGTCAACGAGGTATGGGATCCCTTTATGTTAAATTGCATCTCTTACCAAACTTCCAAACACCTCTGGCAAAACACTTATAAGGTCCCAGAGGGGAGACCTATTGGCTATGCCAATGCTTTTGCTTTATGTATTTGCCATTGTAATGCCTTTTGTTTAATTTATAAAGCCATTACATATTGCACAATTAACGTACAATACTACTAGCAAAGCTAATATCTTTAGCTTAATAAAAGGTGAAACCTATTGCATTTTTAACGCTTGTCCTTTCATGTTGGGGGTGCCGGTGGGCAGAGGGTAGCAGGCATCTGACTCTCTATGCATCTGTGGGGATAGGTAACTTGATTTCCCGTCACAAACCCCAGTGTGAAAGTTCACTTATTGATACACTTATTGATAGTTCTTCTATTTCTCTCATAATGCCTCTACTTTGCTATTACTATTTGTCCTGAGCAGCAAGACCTAAGCATACACTCTGGCTTTCCAAAAATAACGATGATTATTAGGTAATTTCCTCAATGGCCTTCAGTGCATGCCCAAACACTTTGTAGTCCAAAATCTAGGCGTATTAGATAGAAATTGCACCAGGTCAGTGTACTTTTTGGGGTGCTTTTCTCCAATTAAATCTGTTAATCAGTTTGATATGCTTTGTATTTTACCTCCTGAAACTTAAACCACACACAAACTAATTCCTGATTTTTATATCTAGCAGGACATAATCATGGCTTCATTCAACGTCCCTGTTTTTCACTTGCGATCATTCTGTGCGTGTTCGAAAAGATGGTGACTTCCTGCTTTTGGACAATCCCGGGGAAGTTATTTGTAAATGGCTGGTCGAAAATGTAGATGAAGCTGGTCGGCCAATCACCGAAGAGAGAGATTTTAAAGCTATGATTCTGTTCCAATCATCTGGTAAGCACAATAAGTAAACCTTTATAATAAGTTTGCAACTGCAGGATAACGGTACAAATTACCAACCTGTTTCAGTAAAAACCTACATTTGTGATTAATTAATCCAATAATGGACAGTAAAAATGAACATGCATGTCCCCACATATGCCTTGGATTGCTCTCCAGAGACAAATGTAACACTTATGAAAAGGACTGAAACGTTTAGCTTGTGGCACTACTATAAGGCAGCCATTTTTGGATAAACTTTTATTTAGGCAACTTTTTTCAGGAGGTTCAAGTTCAGGCTTACAATGTGTACTGTCTATTAAGGAAAACTTACTTACTTGGTTATGGATAGATTGTACATTTGTCCTTTATTATCAATACCTCTTTATTTATTATGGCTAGACCGTGAAGATATATTGCAAGTGGTCAATGTGTTCTTTTCTGTTTTAAAGTTTATATGTAAATATATATTTTTTTTCTCTTGCTTTTTTTTAGTGAAGAAACGGTGTCTAATGATGCAGGATATTTTTCAAGAGATAATTGCAAGCTATTCTGGCACAACAGAGGGTCTAAAACAGGTGTTACTTCAAAGGGCACTGGAGAAAAAGCATATGTTAATGGACTGTGGCAATCGGGGAAGCGCTGGTAGACTTAAGAGGGTGTTACGCGAACTACAAGAGGAAGAAATTGCAGAGAAAAGATGCAAGGACAAAAAAGCCAAGCTGAGTGGACTGGATTATATAAGAGTTGGTAACAAAGCTCATGCTGAAAGCACAACTTCTCAGCCTGGTGATGCAAGTTCGCGGATGAATTTGCAGAAACTTGAAAACCTGGCCCTTTTAGCAGGGATGGCTAGTGTCCTTTATCAAAAATCCACAACTAAAAATGACGCATCAGACCGTGAAAATGAACTTGTCTTGGAGTCCCCGCTTAAATCCAAATATTAAGGACAAATTCAAGCCTCCCTTTCACCACTTCATCCTAGAGTAATCAACACTCATTCTGAAAATATAATGGGGCCATTCTGATGTAACCAATAGCCATCCTGAAGCTGTCATAGGATCATACAGGAATAATCCACACTCATCCAGAAATTGTCATGGGATAATTCCAGAGTAATCCACTTGGTTATAGGATCATCCTGGAATAATTGACAGTCATCCTTAAATTAGCTAGAACCCATCCTGGAGTAATTCTCCCTCATCCTGAAGTTGTCAATTAGTATTCGTGGAGTTGTAAAAGGTAATCACTCCCTGCCAGTAGAAGTCACCAGAACACCAGCCTACTGTAGTTTTTGTGATGAGTCTAGGTTCGTCATCACATTTACATTTTTTGTCCTACAGGCATACTTCATGATGGCTTGGGATGACTTCCCCAGATAATTGCAGGAATAGCCTGACTGTAATCATCAGATGAGTCCAGAATGACTCCAGGATGATCTTCCTTTTTGACATGGGTACGATCACAACAAAAACCATAAACGGAGTTGAAAAGATAATCACTTTACTAAACACCCGTCTAATCTCACCCCTGCACTGACCAACCAGGCAACATAGGCGGGCGCTTCAGTGTACCACATACATATCCAAATAAATGCTGAAACAAAAGGGACCAGTACCACTATGGAACCTACTTACCACAGTAAAGAAGCAGCGAAACACTGCCTCTGGACATCGTTTCTGTTTCTACACCAGTCTATAACAAACGAAAAATGTTTTCATGCTGTCTGCCTCCAGTGCGTGATGCTTTTAATAAGGTTCGATCGGACGCTCCATGTAATGACAAATCCGCAGTCCAATATCGCCGAGACGTTAATCGCATTGGCTCGATGCAAACTCCCCCCACCTTATAAAGCCCCACATTCTGGGTTCAGAGGCTTTCAAAGGCAGACACCCACGCCGCAATCTTCCAACTAAATCACTTGAGCCAGAGCGGGCTCTCTCTAGTGAAACCAAGATTGACTGGCTAAAGCCACTAAGGATGTGGCCAGAGTCGGAAAATAGCACCCGCCGCTTACACACAAAATACCGCTAGGGCAACTATATACTTTAATTTATGCATTTTTTATAGTTGTGATGCCATCTCTTTGCTTGTTCTCCTTCCCCCTTTTGTCTCTGAGAATGCGATCCTCGGGGGGGAGCAGAGCGAAGCAGTCTCCCCTCCGCGGATTTTCGCCCGGGTGGACGGACCCGGAGCAATGACGCGTTAGGACAGGGTGTGCGCGTAGATTGCTGCGTAGGAGTTTAGTCAGGGGAGAGGCGCCATGGGAGTTTACAGGCATAGGAGGCGGGAGTTTTTAGGCGAGGCCCGCCCACCCACCCTCTGATGACAAGATGTTCAATAAAATGGTTTATGTTGTTAACAAGCTTTGTATGGAAAGACAGAGATGTTAGACATGCAATATGCCACTGTAGGTCAGGCAATTGATGTGTATCTTATTATCTGGGAGTGGCGGAATAGGGGGAGGTCAAGATCTAGAGCGGACTTGACCGTCCTTCATGAGAGAGGGTGGTGGGAGGTACAGGATGGGGGGGAAAAGGAAAGAAAAGATGGAAAAGTTAAAGATTTTGAAACATGGTGGGGAATTCAAGAAAAAGGAAGTTATATTGGTTTTGGAACAATACAGTTATAAACAAACAAGTGCAGAAATAAATGTTATGGTTTTGGTACAATATGCAAATTCAACGGTTCTGAAGATAAGTGTAAAATTACAACTGTTTGAAGGTTTACAGATATTTATAAATTGCCTGATCTAACGAATAAAAGTGGCCTTTTATGCTACCAGTGATGTTTGTCTCATTGCATTGGGTCTGGATTATTTCGGGCGATGCTAATTTATAGAAGTTTAATGTTGGTACAGATATCGCCTGCAAGTGTAAGCTCACTTAGTCTATTCATCCATCTATAACATGATGTTGTACTACACCATGTTTCATTCTGGGCTAGAATAAAGAATTACTAGGCTCCACGGAGCAAACTGAAAGCTAAATGTATTTTCTCGAGCCTGAGTTTAGCTGTACCATATTAAAAAACATACAATTTTTTTTAATTGATTTTATAGCCACATAATAAAACAATACAACATACAATTGTGGTGTCAATGTGAAAATACAATCAAAGGGTCTTCGTGGTGTGCAACACTAAAAGAATGAGTAATAAAATGTCAGAGAGGGAGGTGCGATGCCACCAGAGAGGCCTATTATATTTCCAGAGAGTAATTGCTTGGGGTGGATCTAGAGATACGCACCATCGGGGGAGTAGGTTGTACAGATTCTCCTAATTATAGCGTTACATCATCATAAAAAAAAGACAATATACTCATAACACAAATCAAACCTACTTAATAAAAGGGGGGAGGGAAAGGGGAGGACACAGTCGCATTTTTGCTCAAGCACGTCTATAGAACGAGAAGTGGTGGTTCAGTGGAAGGTCACTTTTTAACAAAATAGGGAGCGAAGAGGTAGAGTCCTCGAAATGGACACTGGAGGTGGATACGTCCTCCTCTTGTAATGTATAATAAACAATAGGATCCACCTTCAGGGAGTTTTACAGGAAAAAAGGAGAATCACAATTAGCGGGTCAGGTGCATTGCCTACAATGGTGGGAAGCACATAGTGTTTCTTAAATACCCCTCACACACCAAAAGGGCCCTTGGTGTCATGCTTAATCATAGGGGTCTTCCTGCCCCACTGCGGGATGGAGCGCGCTACAACCTACGACTACGTGGGAGCACTGATGTCACGACTATGTGTGGTGTAGGAATGAGTGAAAAAAGGGTCAGTAGTGAATAGGAAAGTGAGTTTAAAAAATACCTAGCTCTTGAGGATTAGAACATTTTAATATTCTGTCGAGCCGGTATTATTAAAAAAGGTGAGTAGGAGGTGTGATGCTTTAATGTGCAATGCCTTCTGTGTGTTTCAACATGTTTCGAAGCTTGCTGCTTCTTCTTCAGGATATGCTTCTGATCACAACAAACAATGTTGAAAATGTCCAAAATACATGTATGAGTAGATAATGCTACATGACAAACAAGACGGATTCGTCTTTAGTCAAAAATATACAATACGCTTCAAATATCTGGGGGTGTACGTCACCAGAGACAGGGCAGAGTTCTTCACCAAAAATCTTGAGCCTCACCTGGCACGGCTAGAATCTGACGTGACTCACTGGAGGTCCTTGCCTCTCTTCCTGATGGGACGTGCTGCGCTATTTAAGATGCTGGCATTGCAGCGACTCCTATATATCCTACAAAACACACCATACCCGGTCCCTGGCGGGGTGTTCAGGTGCATATCCCAGGCTTTGCGGTCGCTGCTCTGGGAGGGTGGGAACACGAGGATAGCGTTGCGAAAGATCACAAGAGGGCTGTATGTCTGGGGGCTGGCCCTCCCGGACGTCCAACTATATTATTGGGCATCCCAGCTGCAGGTGATCAACGACTGGGTATATGTGGTAGGTTCAGAACCAGCTTACAGGGTAGATAGGTATGTCATGCCGGGAGGCAACTGCGAGCCGCTTCTATACTCACGAAGACTGCAGGGATCTACCGTCACATACGGGGGTCGTGCTTCAGTGCTGGAGGGAGGCCAATACATTTCTGGGGTGGGCAGGCATCCTAAAGGGTAGAACCCCACTCTGGCTCGGAGACCAGCTAAAGGAGGTGACAAGACAAACAGGCTTCCCCCCCCCCCCGGAGCGTGAGTTTAATGGGCTGGTCCTGCGTCCGCGCGGGCCGGCACGCAGCCTAATGAATAAATAGCCCAGGGCTCTGGGCGTGGTTCAGTAAGTTGCTGGCCACCACAGTTAAAACACGTGTGTCTGTGCTAATTATTGTCAGGGCCTAGCACAACACTACACTGGCGACGAGGTGGTCTCGCCACCCCGCCGCACTCGCTGCTGTATTTGTGCCTGCTGCCACCGCAGACATCGTAGGAGCGACCCGTTGTGCCCCCCCCCCCCCGGCGGCCTACCTTGTCTCTTCAGCGCCTCCCGTGTGGCGCTGTGGCCCTGCATCACGGGCGGCTGACCCTAAACAATGGTGCTGATTCTATCACAACCGGGGTGGGTCTTCATCAGGACTATAGTGCAGTTGGACAACCTGTTGCTTTTGAAGATGTCCTGCGTATATCTCATTAAAGGCAGGGCAGAAACGATGTGTCAGCCGACACTATCTGACACCGAGGAACCAATCCTGATATCTTAATAGGTAACCGTTCTTGATTTCTCCACCAGCCGGCGGAGACATATGGATGTATTCAGGGTAAGTGCCGCACTTGCGATCACCTCAGCTTTTTTCCCGCAGGTGGACTCTAAATCACTCTACCGACCTTTCCAAAAAATGGCGCCCCGGTTGAGATAGAATCAGCACCATTGTTTAGGGTCGAAACGTCGACGTTATAATACGGATCAGTCCTTATCTAAGTTTCAATACAAAGAAGAAAAATGCATCTGTTGAAACTATTGTTTTGAGTTTGGGACTGTCACATTGTTACCTTTTTGTATATATTTACCAATTCACAAACTAGAGCACTTGTCACTTTTCACTTGAACACAAACCTGTCACGGATATATTTTTATGTCATTTATGTTTAGGACAGCCATTTTAAATGTGTATTTATGATATATTGATGTTAAAATTCCAAAAATAAGATAAAATTGGATATAATTGGATATAATCCTCTAAAAGAGGTGTGTGTGGTCCCTTCTTACAGGGTGTTCTCCTGTTCCAACGTGTTGTTATTATTAGATGAAATAACTTGTCTAATAATAGTGTAGAATAAATTAAGAGATTCACCTACATATGAGGTTTATGAAAGAGATTGTTTTCCCAACAGAACCATTGTCTTTATAAAAACTTGGAACCCAGGTTCTGAGGGTCACTGGGCCACCCCATTATATTTAATGGCTGCCTGCCCTCCAGCACGCCGGCCGCGCATGCACGCACCAGGTTTGGCCTGCTCCGTTTCCCAGCCCGCGTAAGGGCCGCACCACAGGAGGTGAGTGCGCACGTCGCACTGAAGCGCGCATGACAGCGCTTTAACCAGCTGACGCTTCTCATCTGCCCCTGCTACCGGGCAACGATAAACATTGAACTGTACCAGGCAATACCCTGGGTCGCCCCTGAGAGGACATTCACGCCGCAGAGCTGCCTGGTATTTCCAGCAAGGGTCCTCACATATCCCTCGCTGTGAAAGTGCCACGTGCCCCGCCCTGCAAGCCCGGCTGGCTACGCTTACGCCTTCACACACCACACAGGGCACCTATATAGACTATCCTGCGCTGCCTGCTGCGCCACACGCCCTTGTGTGCCCCACTGCACACCCCGCGAAGCCTGCTAACAGACTGTCCTACAATGCCTGATGCGCCCCACACCCTAGGGTGCCCCACTGAGCCTGTAAGGAGCTCATCTACCATCCACACTGCCAGAGCCTGCAGCCGTGCCCGCCCTGGAACCGTTTGTCATCACTGGCCCCCCACCATCCCAAGCAGCAAGGTGGAAGGTGTGGGTGGAACGGCTTGAAAACTACTTTGAAGCGGCGGAAATCGCTGCCCCGCGGCGGAGACCCATGTAAATGTAAATGTAATGTAAATTGATACTTGTATAGCGCACTACTCACTCACAAGGGTCTCAAGGCGCTTGTACGAATACCGCTGTGGAACTCATCCTGGCTTTCCCTGTGAGGCGTCCACTCCTGGGCACCCCCAAGGTGGAGGCCAGGCATCCTTAGCGTTGTGGGGGCCGTTGTGGAGATTAAGCATGCTATTGCCCAGAGTTGCAGAGTGGGACTTCATGATTGGAATAGGCACCGAGGCGAGAATTATCAGGTCCGTGGAATTTTGAGCCCAAGACCGGCCGAGGCGGGAAATTGAACCCTGGTCCCGGGCCAGACCTCTGCATCCGGGTCTGTCGCTCTAACCATTGAGCCACACTTCTCCATGCTGTTACACCTAGGGGGTACATTCATTCATGAGATCTCGAAAGATGTCAGGGAGGCAGACCTGCCCCGAAACTACGCATCCATGCGCGACGCAATCACCAAGTATTTCGAACCATTTGCAAGCGCTGACTACGAGCGATTCCTCCTCCGCCAAGCCCGCCAACTCCCGGAGGAGTCTGTCGATGTCGTTTATGCCAGGCTCAAAAACTAGCTTGTACGTGCACCTTCCCAGATGCAGATGATGAAATCCGCGCCCAGTTCATCCAAGGCTGCGCATCCTCGAAACTGCGAGAAAGAGTTCTGAAGGAAAACAATATGCCCATGAGAGACATCCTTACACTTAGGCGCTCAAAGGAATTATCCAAAGCCAGGGCCGCGCATATGGACCTCACGCCCTCCGTAGTGGTCAAGACAGAACCAGTGTGCGCCCTGCAAACCGACACCTCGGGCACCCGCCCGAAGCCTCCCTGGCGAGGAGCTCCCAAGTCCGCCCAGCCACCATGCGGCTGTGCCTGTGTGTGGTGCGGAGGCCCCACACCCCATGACGACGCCTGCCCGGCACAAGGAAAAACCTGTAGCGCCTGCGAAAAGTGAATGATTTCTCGGCGGTATGCCGGTCAACACCAAGGAAGAAGCAGAGGGGCCAGCCCCGGGGGGTGTGAATGGTGGAAATGACTCGCAGCAGCCCCGCCACCAGCGACATGGATGACGACGAAGCGGACACAGCGTCTGTCCATGTGGTCCGGATGCTTAACACCCTCGCGGCCACGCCGTCTGCAGCACCCATGTGCACCATCAAAGTACACGACCAAGCAGTGGCAGCCCTCATTGACACAGGAGCTACCATCAACCTGATGGCTGCCAGCGTGTACCGAACACTTGTTAATCCCCCGGCACTCCAGCCGACCAGAGTGCAAGTATATGCCTATGGCACCAGACGCCCGCTCCGCCTGTCCGGGGTGTTCCGAGCGGATCTATCACACGACACAGCCCGCCAACAGACCAAGGTGCATGTGTCTCAAGAAGGCTCGGGATTCCTATTGGGATGCAGGACAGCGCAAGATGTCAGCCTGATCCACTTTGCCCTCACGGTTCAAGCCCACAACCTCGACCATCTGCTGCAAGGATTCTCAACCCTGTTCGACGGTATCGGACGCCTGAAGGGACCCGCTGTTCGCCTTCACATAGATAAGTCAGTGGCCCCAGTAGCCCTTCGACACCGGCGCATCGCTTTTCACCTGCGGCCCAAAGTAGAAGCGGAGCTACGCCTTCTGGAGCAAGATGGGATTATCGAGTAAGCGGCCCCACCCCGTGGGTGTCACCCATCCTTGTGGCGAAGAAACCAAAACAGCCCCACGCCATCCGCATCTGTGTGGATATGTGAATCCCCAACCTTGCCATCAAACGGGAACGCCACCTGACACCGACCATAAACCACATCATTGGTGAGCTGTCGGGCTCAAAGTGGTTCTCAAAAATGGACTTGCGTTCAGGGTACCACCAGATTCCTCTCCACCCAGATTCATGCCAGATCACCACTTTCTCCACCCACGCTGGCCTCTGGCGTTACACACGCCTCAACTTTGGTATATCAAGCGCTGCCGAGGTATTCCAGAACGTCCTTCAAGGGCTTGACGGTGTCTTAAACGTCAGTTATGACATCTTAGTTCACGCACCCACCCTTGACGAGCACATCTGACGCCTCCACGCCGTGTTCATTCGACTTCAAGACAGAGGCCTCACCCTCCACCGGGAGAAATGCGAGTTCCTGCGCAAGGACATCAGCTTCTTCGGCTATCGCTTCTCTGACCAAGGGATAGGCCCGGACCCCGACAAAGTCAAAGACATCCACAAAGCCCCCGCCCCAACGTCCGTGATCGCAGTGCACAGCTTCTTCAGGATGGTCACATACTGCGGGCGATTCATCAAAGACCTGTCAGACCTCACAGGCCCCCTTCGTGACCTCACCAAGTCAACCAGCGTGTGGGTGTGGGGCACAGAAC
Source organism: Lissotriton vulgaris (assembly GCF_964263255.1). NCBI lineage: Eukaryota > Metazoa > Chordata > Amphibia > Caudata > Salamandridae > Lissotriton > Lissotriton vulgaris. Next base: position 1,315,833,816 of record NC_141689.1, read on the forward strand.
AACAAGAAGCCTTCCAGAGGACGAAAGCCGCACTCTCCGCGGATACGACCCTGGCCTATTTCGACCCCCGGCGTGAGTCACAAGTAGTAGTGGATGCTAGTCCAACTGCCCTGGGAGCTGTTTTGGCCCAACAACAAGCCTGTGAGGAGTGGGCCCCCGTGGCCTACGCGAGCAGAACCCTCACACCAACGGAACAGCGCTACTCACAGATCGAAAAGTAGGCCATCGCGATCCTGTGGGGATGCCGCCACTTCCGCATATACCTGTACGGGCATCCCTTTGTGGTGATAACGAACCACACACCCCTGGTTCCACTGTTCCATGGATCCTCCTCGCGTCCTCCTCCCGGAATTGAGAAGTGGGTACTTCAGCTCCAGGAGTTCCAGTTTACTGTGGAATATCGACCAGGCACCCGCAACCCCGCCGACTTCCTGTCGCGTCATGCCCGCCCGGTCGCAGAGGCGGCTGAAGCTGCGGCCACTGAGGAATATGTCCGGATGATTGTGGACAGATCCAGACCACTCCTGATCTCCCTAGACGAAGTAGCGAGAGCCACCAAGGACGATGACTGCCTCCAAATCGCTATTCAAGCCCTCACATCAGGGAACTGGAAGCTTCTCCAAAGTCCGACCTCATTCCGCACACCTGAAGCACAAGCCACGCTGAAGGCTCTCTATCAAGTCCGCCACGAGTTGTCCGTTTCCACGGAAATTTGCCTTTTGAGGGGCCCCGCCTGGTGCTACCTGAATGTCTCACTCAACAAGCAGCTCTCCTAGCGCACGGCGCCCACCAAGGCATAGTGAAATCGAAAAATCGCCTAAAGAGCAAACTCTGGTTTCCAGGTCTAGACCAGGTAGTGGAATCCTTAATCCAACGTTGCCCCGTGTGACTAGCGACCAGCTCACCTAACCGCCCAGCGCCAGTGATCACTGAAGAGGGCCCGACATCTCCATGGGAAAGGGCCAGTGCTGACTTCTGCAGCCTCCCGGGCGGAAAGTACATGTTCGTGGTGGTGGCTGACTTCTCAACATATCCAGAAGTGGAGATCTTGGCCTCCACCGCAGCCTCAGAAGTCACACCAAAGCTAGAGAAAGTGATAGCCACCCATGGCCTCATCGGCGAGCTGAGTACAGACAATGGCCCACCCTTCAACAGTATCGAACTGAGTGAATATCTGTCGGCCCACCGAATCAAGCACTGCCGAGTGACCCCGCGGTGGCCCCAGGCAAACGGGGAAGTAGAACGGCTAATGAGAACACTGAACAAGACCATCCAAATCGCTCTAGCAGATGGCCAAAGTCTTGAACTAGACCTCTATCAATTTCTTCAAGAGTATAGCCTACCCCCCCCACTGCACCACGGGTGTCCCACCAAGCCGCCTCTGTTTTGGCAGGGTTGTAACGGACACCATCCCACACTACCCTACATGGGCGACATCTCCGATTCCCCTGAGCCAATCCATGGAGTGGAGAACCAAGACAAACCTAGACGCATCCCGAAGGAGGCGAGCCGTGGACAGTCCGATTGGTGTTGGCGACCTGGTGCTAGTAAAAGATCGCCACCATGGGGGAAAATTCCGTCTACCTTTCGAATTGGACCCCTGGCCCGTGACAGGAATCAAGGGCACCATAGTCACCGCCTCACGGGGAACAGAGAGAGTCACCAGAAACGTATCCTTCTTTAAAAAGGTTCAGGTGGACGACTGGGAAGAATTCCCAGAGCTAGGAGAACACGACCACGATGCAGCCCGTTAGCGACAGAAGATCACACTCTTAAACCTGCCTCCAGTGGAAGGGCCACCAAGCGGCCATGCATCCAGAAAGTCCTCCGTCACAAGGGGCGCAAGGCGGACAAAACACCTTCGAAGTGGACGGTTACGAAAACATGTTCCAGACCCCGTCATTCAGAAGCAACCAGAGCAAGTATTCCCTGAGACCCCATCCCCAGACATCACAGAGGCATCGAGACTTTGTTACCCGCTGCCAGCCACGTGAGTTTTGGGGAACCAGTGCACCAGTGAAGAACAAGTAAGACTGGGCCAAGTGTTGTAAACTTGTCAGAGACTGTGAAGTACTATATTGTAAATGCTCATTTGTTCTACGGTTTATAATGTTTTGCATTTCTGGGTAAAGGAGGAATGTAATGTTGCCCGCGAATCGGGCTGATCTATGTGACACCCATTGTTAGGGTTATAATGGCAGTCCCCCCCCCCCCCGGAGCATGAGTTTAATGGGCTGGTCCTGCGTCCGCACGGGCCGGCACGCAGCCTAATAAATAAATAGCCCAAGGCTCTGGGCGTGGTTCAGTAAGTTGCTGGCCACCACAGTTAAAACACGTGTGTCTGTGCTAATTATTGTCAGGGCCTAGCACGACACTACTGGGAGGACACAGTCGCATTTTTGCTCAAGCACGTCTATAGAACGAGAAGTGGTGGTTCAGTGGAAGGTCACTTTTTAACAAAATAGGGAGCGAAGAGGTAGAGTCCTCGAAATGGACACTGGTGGTGGATACGTCCTCCTCTTGTAATGTATAATAAACAATAGGATCCACCTTCAGGGAGTTTTACAGGAAAAAAGGAGAATCACAATTAGCGGGTCAGGTGCATTGTCTACAATAGTGGGAAGCACATAGTGTTTCTTAAATACCCCTCACACACCAAAAGGGCCCTTGGTGTCATGCTTAATCATAGGGGTCTTCCGGCCCCGCTGCGGGATGGGGCGCGCTACAACCTTCGACTACGTGGGAGCACTGATGTCACGATTATGTGTGGTGTAGGAATGAGTGAAAAAAGGGTCAGTAGTGAATAGGAAAGTGAGTTTAAAAAGTACCTAGCTCTTGAGGATTAGAACATTTTAATATTCTGTTGAGCCGGTATTATAAAGAAAGGTGAGTGGAGGTGTGATGCTTTAATGTGTAATGCCTACTGTGTATTTCAACATGTTTCGAAGCTTGCTGCTTCTTCTTCAGGATATGCTTCTGATCCCTTCTGCTCACAACAAACAATGTTGAAAATGTCCAAAATACATGTATGAGTAGATAATGCTACGTGACAAACAAGACCGATTCGTCTTTAGTCAAAAATATACAATCCCCTTCAAATATCTGGGGGTGTACGTCACCAGAGACAGGGCGGAGTTCTTCACCAAAAATCTTGAGCCTCACCTGGCATGGCTACAATCGGACGTGACCCACTGGAGGTCCTTGCCTCTCTCCCTGATGGGACGTGCCGCGCTATTTAAGATGCTGGCATTGCAGCGACTCCTATATATACTACAAAACACACCATACCCGGTCCCCGGCGGGGTGTTCAGGCGCATATCCCAGGCTTTGCGGACGCTGCTCTGGGAGGGTGGGAACCCGAGGATAGCGTTGCGAAAGCTCACAAGAGGGGTGTATGACTGGTGGCTGGCCCCCCTCGGACGTCCAACTGTATTATTGGGCATCCCAGCTGCAGATGATCAACGACTGGGTATATGTGGCAGGTTCAGAACCAGCTTACAGGGTAGATAGGTATGTCATGCCGGGAGGCAACTGCGAGCCGCTTCTATGCTCATGAAGACTGTGCAGGGATCTACCATCACATATGGGGGTCGTGCTTCAGTGCTGGAGGGAGGCCAATACATTTCTGGGGTGGGCAGGCACCCTAAAGGGTAGAACCCACTCTGGCTCGGAGACCAGCTAACGGAGGTGACAAGACAAACGGGCTTCAAGGGATGGAAAATAATTGGGATTGACTACTTGGGCGATGTGTGGAAAGGGAATGCCCCTAGATCCTTCGACTATCTTAAAAAAGAGTACCAACTACACGACTCAGCACTATTACTATCTGCGCCTTACACACACCCCGCGCTCTCACATACACACAGACACTTTGATCCCAGAATATTCTCCTATGGAAGACAGGCTCCTGCTCGACCCCATTCTAGAAAAACCCACGTGCACTATTTACCGTAAGCTCATAAATATTATGCCTGACCCCTTGGTGTACCTGCGGGAGAGATGGGAATGGGACGTCAGAGGCCAGGAAGATTGAGGATTGGCAGGATGCCCTGCAAAGCCCCCGCAAAATTGCAATCCAGACTAGGTTCCGTCTCGTGCAATTTCAAATCTTGCATCAAGTGTGTTACCCGTGAACCCATCTGTTCTCATGGGGCAAGAGCCTGTCACCCCTGTGTGTGAGGGGATGTCAGGGGGAAGGTACATTTTACCGTATTTTCTGGGAATGCCCGAATATAGTGCCCTTCTGGACCAAAGTAGCACACAGGATGGCAACAGTAGTGGGATCGCTCGTCCCGGTCGAGCCCAGTTGGCTATTACTTATGATTAAGCAGCCACGGACTGGTCCAAGTATAATGAGATCTGGTTGGCAATGGCAGCCAGGGTGGTGAAACGCAATATAGCCAGTTGCTGGGGAGCGCAGGCACCCCCACAATGGGACTAATGGCCACGAGATCTGGACTAGTGCCAGAGGGCAAAGGAAACGATCTACAAGTCCAGGGACTGTGTAAAGAAATGGAAGAAAGTATGGGGGCCTTGGTGGAAGTATTGAGCCACACGGGGTGGGGTTGGGCAGGGGGTATAATTGTAATTGGTCCGTTGTACTGCCAAGTTTGCCTTCGATTGTACCATGAAATGTTGTTCTCCTTCATGCCACTTGAAAACTGCTGTATATTGAATGAGATCATAAGCAATGTTAATAAAAATATTCCCCAAAAAAAAAAAAAATATATATATATATATATACACATATACAATACCCAAGGTATTTCCTAGTAGGTAATCTGTAAGAGAAACACAGCAGTTAAAAACGTAGGTTGTGATGCATGCCAAATGCAGCCTGTGATGATCTAAGAAAAAAGTGGTGTGTATTATTCCACTATGTCCTAAACAGGCCGGACTGGGAACTGAAACCAGGCCTGGCAAACAGCTCCGCCAGCCCCCTGGGGGGAGGAGGGGAGGTGCTGCCAAGCTGTTTGCCAGGGCCCGTTTCGGCCGTTTTTGTTACAGGGGGCCGATATTGCTGGCCCCGGTAACAAAAACGGCCTCTAGGGGCCCAAAACCGCCCCACCCTGGTGGCCCACCGGGGAATTGCCCGGTGCCTGCTACAGCCAGTCCAGCCCTGGTCCTAAACGTGAGGATTTTCTACTCGTGTCATGCCCTGCAAAATAAAGGGACAATACAAGACATACAAAACACACAACATAAATCACACACTCTATAGGGAAAGTTTCAGGAGTCTGTGAGGTAATACAAGTCATTAACTCTATTATGACACAAGCTGATTCCGTTCGTGGTAGACTTGACCTCTCCACCGCTCGAGGTCGGGAAAAAGGAAGTTAGATAGGTTGCCAGGGCAGACGTGGACATGAGAATGAGGTACTGGGTTTTTCAGAACCGGTACTGATCCCGTAACCCAGCGGTGTCAGGGGCAACACCCAAAGACCTCGAGTACTTTCCTGATTCAGACCACAGAAACACGAGTCTTCTAGGTGAAGTCAAAGATCGAATTTATTGGCTGCAACAAGCGTCCTAGAAGTACAACAACACGGTGTGTATGTTCTCAGGAGACTGCTCAACATTACAGAGCCAGGCTTCTCTTTTTATACTAAATATTAAGCTTCAGACAAACATTCTTAGATTTACAGTAGGCTATTCACATATTTTCACTACAAAGAAAAAGCAGAGTCATGATGACAAGTCCACATTTCAGTTCGTCCAGTCTGTGAAGAATTACCCGGCAAGGCCCAACATTTTCATCAGATATCGGTGTACCCCCAATAAAACCGTGCTCCTCCTCATCATAAAGCAAAAGAAGAGAAAAGAGCAGGGACAGGGGGGGGGGGGGGTGTGTGTGCGCGTGATGGGAACAGTTTATGACCTGTTGTGCTTTGATGCTATCTCGTTCGGCCACTGGGAGAGGAACTGACCGAACAGGTTTGGCTTGGGGCAATGGTTCCAGCTTGCCTAGGTCACAGAAAAGTCAATTAAGGTGTATGTGTCCTTTGATACCGAATTCAGCTGTAATTACAAGCCTATGTGAAGGGCAACTCACAGAATGGCTGCCGAACGTAAAATGGAAGCCAAGGGTTCAGGACGAGAATGGCGATTTAGAGGTGAAATCGCCCCTCGAATATGACGCAAATGCTTGTACATAGTGTACTAGCCATTATCGGTCTTTTGATATAAAATTCGTCGTGCTATGACAAAGTTTGTTGCACGAGTCCAGAATTTTCAGAACCACAAACCCTCCTTTTGCCCTTACATAGGCAATTTAACCTAATCTCATGCTAATCTGAGTCCAGGTCTATATTCCTAAAGTCATTGAGATGTTGCTGTAACATCATTCTGGTACTTAGTTCGTCTTTTCACACAGGCTTCCTTACACATGATGTAGCGCAGAGGCCACATATTGCAGGAGCACACTGCACGCACAGACAGAACAGAAAAAGAATGGCTAAGACCATCCCAATGACCATAAGAATTTTCCATCCCCAGCCCAGCCCAGCCGGATATCAGTTCCCAGAACCATCCCATAAAAGACCAATCTCCTTTATCCACATGAATAGATTCGGAAATTTTATGCAGTTTGGAGATGGCCTGGTACACTGTTGGAGCGTTATCTGGAATAAAGACACAGCAACTCGATTGGATCAGTTTACATACCCCACCTCGGTCTGCAAGTATGACATCTAATGCGACCCTGTTCTGAAGGGTCATAAGACGGTCCGACTGAAGCTCAGCAGTCAGGTTACCAAGGGCACCAGCAGTTTCAATTACGGTGGATTCAACCACCCTTGCTAATTGCCTTATGTTTCTGCTGTTAACCATCGGTCCCCAGAACGGCAGAAAACCCTTTACGAAATCCCCAAATTCTTGCCCTGCAGTGTCTTCATTACTCAAGACACCTCTAACTATCCTTGTCTTATGGTAATCTGCCGCTGCTGTGTAGGTGGGAGGCAACAGGAACGAAACAAAACATGTGCCCGAAAAGTCAGGGGGCAACCATGTATAGGCTCTATCATGGCAGATGAAATAGGTACCCTTAGCTGCTAAAAACGAAGGGGAAGTCTGAGATGCGAAAACATATGTTTCAGTACAGACACTCTTCCCTAACTGAGCTCTGGGATTCTTGCCAGTACCTTGCAGACACAGATGACCCTGATGGGGTACAATCCAAATCGGGGAAGATCTCTTAGCTTGCTGTTTCTCACTCAGAGTAGCTCCATATCCGGTCACGTTCCATCCTATGTATACTAGTGTCTCATCTCTTGGAATAGTCTCATAGGAAATATCTTCCTTAATCATATCCACTATACCCTTAACTGGAGCACTATTCTTAGGATTGTCTGTTACAGAACGTAGGGGGTAGACTTCATGTGCATAAATGAACATTGTTCTGTATGCCCACACAGAACCATTGTGGCTGAATGGCAGGACAAGGTAAGGGATACCTTTATCCGTCGTGTGAGGCATAAGACCACACAGCCAACAGTTAGTCGTGTTCATTACTAGTTGGTGTTGGTGCAAGAGCTGGATGAAAGCGTTATTAATAAACTCTAATCTCCTAGCTGACTCATGTTCAGGAAGGGGTTGAAAAGAATGTGCAGAAACAGTAGGAGGAGGTACGGGCGATGTAGTGGGTGCAAATGTCGCTTGTAAAGAAAATAATACATATCCTACTAAAAACATTATTGCACTGAATAACAGGAAAATGCATTATAATAAAAAACGTTTCTTAGTCATTAATCCACATATTTTGGCCTTAAAGTTCACAGTTCTGGCAGGTCTCTCCATCTTAAAGAACTGCATCCTCTCTACAATGCTGCCCGCGATGGGAGGTTGATTCTGCTAAGGAATGCTTCTGTTGATCCAGGGCAACTCCCTTAGACCAACCAGAACTGCCGACCTAACGTCGTCAGCTGCACCCCAAAGACTTTGGGCAATCGCGGCCCTAGCAGCGGAACCCGGATGGCGGTTCGAAAAACAAAAATAAGCAAGTTCCTCAGATGGGAGAGCTGCGTTTTCAAAAATAGTACTTGGGGAAAAAACTTTTATTAGTTCACTTTTATTAGTTCATATTTCTTGGCCTTAGATTATACCGTTGTTTTCCTGGTATTGTATGGTCTTGAAACAAGACTTCAGGTTCTGTAGTGTCCAATCGGGCTGATGGTGGTACAGCTGGTTGCAAAATATTGTCACTCTCTTGTTCAGTAATTGTTCCTTTTACACGAGCATCACTGAAAGGTAGGAACCATGGCACAGATTGAGTCTCTGAGTCGGCGACACCCTCCTGGACCCAACGGTCATAGGGCAAAGGCAGGGGGCTCCGTTTACAGTGGATCCCGTGGATCCAGTTCTTCTTTCCTTCCACTCGAACAGCTGATCTTGTGGAAAGAAGGACGAGGTGTGGGCCGGTCCACCTGGGCTGGTCGTTCTTTGTTCGCTGAAAGTTCTTCACCAGCACCCAGGATCCAGGATCGATTTGATGGCCTGGAGCTTCAGAGACCAGAGGCAGAGAGTCATGGACCTGTTGGTGTAAAACACGCAATTTAGCCGTCAATTCGTACAAATAGTCAAGCAAAACAGGGTGTTCTATTTCACTGAACTTGGTGGGTCTTTGCACCCCCCATATGTTGGCAGGACGGCCGAAGACAATTTCATAGGGACTAAGTTTCACTCTTGAATGCATGGTCATTCTGGTGGATAGGAGTGCTAAGGGTAGAGCGTCAGGCCACTTAAGACCAGTGCTCGCTTGCATCTTGGCTAGTTTTAACTTTAGTGTGCCATTATAACATTCTACTAGTCCAGCTGATTGGGGGTGATTTGCAGCATGGAACTTCTGTCGGATGCCTAGCCCTTCACATACTTTCTTCATTACTTGACCCACAAATTCACTCCCATTGTCACTCCAGATCATTCTAGGCATTCGGAATCTGTGGAAGAACTCTTTCACAAGGGCTTTTGCTGTGGACAAGGCAGTATTGTCCTTTAGGGGATATGCTTCTACCCATCTTGAGAAGGCACAGACAACAACAAGTACGTATTTTAAATTGTTGCACCTCTCCATGTGGATGAAATCTAGCTGCAAAACCTCAAACGGATACCTAGGAGGTGCAAAATGACCAGCTGGAGTTGGGGTTCCCCTACCAGGATTGTGTTTCAGACACACCATGCAATTCTTGACCACATTCTCTGCACACTTAGGAATTCCAGCATTTTGCCATACTGGAGACAACAACTTGCAAATCCCTTTCACACTGATATGAGCCATTCCATGAGCCATTGTAACCACTGCAAGCACGTACGCATCGGGTAGCAACCATCTCTGTTGCTCTGACACTTCAACCCAACAACCATTTGCATCCATTCTGCCCGTACTTTCTCTCCACATGTTCAACTCTCTCTCTGTAGCCTCAGATTGGATCGATTTCACACTTTCTACTGTGTCTTCACACATTCCAACATCACCAACCCACCTTGCAGAGCCTGCAACATACATTCTGCTCATCACATTCCTTGCTGCCTCTTTCGCGACTTCATCAGCAAATGCATTTCCACGACCAACATCATCAGTCACCTTCTTGTGAGCACTACATTTTACAATCGCAACTTGTAGAAGCAAGGTCAGTGATTCAAGAAGCTCATTCACCAACTGACCATGCTGGATCTTGGCTCCATGCGAAGTCAGAAACCCACGTTCACGCTACAGTCGTCCAAAACTATGAGCCACACCAAATGCATACTGACTGTCAGTGTACACATTTACTTTCATTCCTTTTGACAACACACACGCCCTTGTAAGTGCAATCAATTCTGCTGCTTGAGCTGAGTTATGTGGAATACGTGCAGTTTCAACGACTGTATGCAAAGTGGTGACAGTATATGCTGCAGTCGTGTCACCATTCGGAAGCTTGAAGCATGAACCATCCACCCATAAGGTACCATCGCAATCAACAAGAGGAGTATCTTGGAGGTCTATTCTCCCTTTCGTCTCTTCTTCTGTTCTAAGAAAACAATCATGCTGCTCTTCAGCATTCTCTGTCTCAACTGGAATTGGTAACAACGTGGCTGGGTTTAGTGTGCTGCATCTTTTGATGCGCACATGGCTCGCTAATAAAGTTAGTTCGTAACCAGACAATCGAGCACTAGTTAAGTGCTGTGTCTTGGTTCTGTTCAATAACGTGCCCACTGCATGTGGAACCATGACCACTAACGTGTTATTCATCACTAAACCAGCAGACTGTCGAATCGAAACAGCTGCTGCCGCTGTTGCTCTTAAACAACTTGGCAATGCTTTAGCTACTGGGTCCAAAGTCGACGAAAAATATGCACATGGGCGCTGTTTGTCTCCAAACAATTGTGTCAACACTGATAATGCACAACCTTCTTTCTCATGGACATACAATGTAAAGGGCTTACTATAGTTGGGGGTACCCAACACAGGAGCCGAACATAATGCTGTGTGCAATTCAGAAAAACTTTTCTGACACTCTTCAGACCAAGGCACAGGATTGGGTGTATCTTTACACGTTAATGCCACCAAGGGTTTGGCCAGTAAAGAAAAATTTGGAATCCACTGTCTACAGTACGATGTAATACCCAAGAAAGCACGCACTTCTCTCTGTGTTCTTGGCACACTTAATTTTGCTATTGCCTGAATTCTTTCTGGGGTCAGTTTCCTTCCCTCCTTCGATAAGAGATGACCTAAGTAGGTCACTTCTTGTCGACAATATTGTAATTTTGAGGGAGACACTTTGTGATGCAGATCACACAAATGACGCAACATAGACAACGTGGCTTCTTTACAGATTTCCTCCGAATCTGCAGCAACAAGTAAGTCATCAACATACTGAATGAGTGTAGCGCCTTCAGGTAAAACAATCGTGTCAAGCTGTGTTTTTAGAGCTTGACTATATATTGATGGACTTTCGCAGTAGCCCTGGGGAGCGCGTTTAAAGCGGAAGCTTCGTCCTCCTAAACTGAAACCAAAAATATCCCTACTCTCCTCAGCAATCGGGATGCTGAAGAAGGCATTCTTCAAGTCAATCACCGAAAACCAGGTGGCAGAAGCTGGAATCATAGTCAATAGGGCAGTAATGTCAGGAACAACTGGAAATTGTGGCACAACTATTTTATTCACCTCTCTAAGGTCAATCACAAACCTGTACACAGGTGGCTGAGAGGGATCAGTTCGTTTCAAAATAGGCAGAACAGGACTATTGCAAACGTTGCCTCTTGTCTCTTCAATCACATCTTTTTCAATCAGATCGTAAATGATCGCTAACAACGCTTTTTCACCTTCACCTGAAATTTTGTGTTGGGGAATTCGTGGCATCCTAACATTAGCTTTTAATGTCACAACATATGGTGGTATTTCCAGGAGGCCCACATCGTTAGGACCAGTAGCCCAAAGAATATTAGGTAGAGATGACAATTCTGTCGGAAATTCATCCCTTGACAAATACATTGGAGAGACCACTTCCTTACCTAGTGTAAGTTGTACTCCCGAAGGGGAACAGTACAAAGTCGCATACAATCTTTTCAACAGGTCCAATCCCAACAAGTTCTCACCACAACCTGTTGTCAGAATAAGGGGTGCTTCGAATTCACAAGGACCAACAGACAGGGACATAGGACTAGAAATCGGGTTCCTAACCGGGGCGCCAGAAAAACCTACAGAAACATTCATTTCGCCAGACAAAGGTGCGCCAGGGAGTTTTGAGTGCATCATAGAACTCTTTGTAGCACCAGTATCCAACAGAAAAGGTTCTGACACACCTGATGTAATCACCTCAACGTATGGTCCACTCTGATCTACTGGAACTGAAACAACTCCCTCTCTTTGTCTATGGCTGTCCTAGCAATCATTACCTTCCATATACTCATCTTCTGCATAGTAATCATCAGCGTAGTACTGAGCTGTCCTACCAGATGCGTTATTCTGCTGATCAAACCTATTCGTAGAATCCTGAGGCGGAAGAGAGCGTGCATTCTGATGGACGTTTCCACGTCCTCTACCTCTAGGTGTTTGCTGAACACCTGTACCTCTTGTGTTTGTCACACCATTTGCGCGCTGTAACAGGATAGGGCAACTATACTTAAAATGGCCCTCTTCCTTGCAATACGAACACTGATTGGGACCCACAGGAACGCGTGGCTGAGTATATTCTACTCTTGGTTTTTGAAACTGTTGAGGTTGCTGATAATTATTCTGATAGTTATTCTGACCGCCATTATTCTGACCACTACCACCACGTGGCGGGTATGCTTGCTGTAACAGGACCTTAGTTTTCAACTCTTTAGTTTTCTTTTCTGCTCTATCTTTCTCATCTTTGTCTCTATTTTCATAATATTGTGCAGTAGCCAATATCTGTGCTGAAGAGGAAACTGCCCATGAACTCTCCGAATCCTTCAACTTCTTACATAACTCTGGAAGCAGATTGTGCACGAATTTATCGACGAACAGTCGCTGACCACCTTCTGTGCTCATATCTTGACCACTGTGGTCGACAAACGTCTTCAAACCTGGTGAAGAAATCGGACACCGTTTCATCTTTCTTCTGCTTACATGCAGACTACTTATCCCAATTTACACGCATCGCAGGCATTATAGTTTTCATGTAATCAATGATCCTACCAGGGAGTTCTGATACCAAAGGCTCAGGTTTAGCACCACCATTTTTTTTGGGCATCTGAGGCAGCAATATTAGCCCATGAGTCACCTAATTCCTGATCATGGTCTGTATGACGAATCTTTCCCCACAAAGGCTGCGGAACAACATTCCCAAATAACATATCGATATCGGCTAAGTTCATAATGCATGAACCTGCAGTCTGCGACAATTCCTTGTAATACCCTGCAGGATTTTTACGGGGATCAGGCAATGTCTGCTTAAGGGCTAAAACTTCGGCTCGCTTCCATGGGACGTGTACCCACACACGCTGAAAATGTGGCAGAATAATCGGGTTAGCATTCGCGTCCCCATCTCTCCAAACTGGGGGAACCTCTCTCATGGGATATTGTCTTCCCTTCTTCTTGACAGAGGAATCATAATCCAACAACGACTTGGAAACACCTTCAGTCCTAAGTAATAACAACGTCGCAACGGCTTTCCTAACATCCGAACCCACAATTGTACCTTTTGAAAATTTGAACCGTACATGGTTCAACTCGGGCGGATTAGAGTCCAAATCATTTTCTTCTAAATCTTCGCATAGAAAAACACACATTTTCTCGAAAACGTACCTCTGTTTTGATGCTTCCCACCGATGGAAGACATCCATAACAGATTCTAAATCATATATCATCGGGTTAGTCACCCATCTATGTGCCAAATGACTTAACGTTTCTTTTTCCCTAGAATCAGGCTGTTGGCTAAGCAACTGTTTGTGTTCAGGGGCATGAGTCGGGCTTGCCGCTCCAAACAAAGGATATAGAATACTAGAAACAGTGCTTGTCACTCTTTGGCGGACAGACGGAGAAGTCGATGAAAAGACAAGTGGGAAAGCAGGGTGAGATGAGGCAGATGCAGAGGCAGTGTCAGGAGGAGTACCAGGAGTGGTAGTCGATATAGTAGTTAAAGTTGCAGGAAATATAGGAGGAGTAGGTGTAAAAGCCGATGGCCTTTGGGGAGGCTGCACCGGAGGAACAGGAGCCAGCTGAAGAGTAGCTGGTGGGTGCTGTGGAGGAACAGGAGGCATAACAACCATGGGTTGCACAACTAAAGGTTGTGGAGGTGCTGTAGCATTCTGCACATAGGGTGGTGGTGAACTTAACAAATGCGACATTAGGGGATCTTTTTCAAGCTCTTTTGCTGCTTCCTGCTGAAGATGCAGCAAAACTGGGTAGCATTTATCTATTACCATTTTACGTTGCCTGTGCAACTGCTCACTCATCTGTTTTTCTTCATTGTCTTTATACTGCATAGCAGCTTGCATTATTGAGATACCCCTTTCTCTCTTATTTTTCTTCGCTAATTTAATTTCCTTTTGTTTGGCCTCCTTACGCCATAGGCGGAAAGAGTCAAACATCACCGGCCGGACTTTCTTCTTAAAAAGTTTAACTTCGAGATTATCCAGGATTTCCGTATCAAAGCTACCATATTGGGGACATTTTAAAACACCATCTTTTCTGGTGTATTTTATCCACACTTCATTGTATGTGATGGGGCCTACTCCATGTTTTACATATAATTCATAGGTTGGAGTCCCAATCGGAGGAACCGGACACGAGTCCTCCAGTCGGGAGTCCCTATTATTACAACCAAGACAAAACAAATTTCCAAGTCTGCTAAGACCAGGCATCTTCGCTCTTTAGTCTAGCTTCAAACTTCAAAGGATTATCGATTACGATATTCTCGTGAATACACGAGTCCTTCGGCTTTGGCGCTTGCAAGTTCCAAACAAAACTAAGGACTAACTGGGAGGCGCTCCACTTATACTTAACTGAGGTATTGATGACGTCACCAGAAGACTCGTCTATCGTTTCGCTCTACCAAACATCAAGGGTCCAAATCAGGGCGATAGTCAGGGCAGCAGTCCTTCGTAGCCGTCGGGACGAGGGGAACCTCGCAGCAAAGACCTTCGGAACCACGTCGACATACAGGGGTCGCTGAAGTGGCTGGCCGTCCTCCGGAATTTTCACACAAAGCTCCTCACGAACCTCTGGCTTGGACCGGTACCGCTGGTATCGCCCCATGTTGGGCGCCAACTGAGGTACTGGGTTTTTCAGAACCGGTACTGATCCGGTAACCCAGCGGTATCAGGGCCAACACCCAAAGACCTCGAGTACTTTCCTGATTCAGACCACAGAAACACGAGTCTTCTAGGTGAAGTCAAAGATCGAATTTATTGGCTGCAACCAAGTAACAAGCGTCCTAGAAGTACAACAACACGGTGTGTATATTCTCAGGAGACTGCTCAACATTACAGAGCCAGGCTTCTCTTTTTATACTAAATATTAAGCTTCAGGCAAACATTCTTAGATTTACAGTAGGCTATTCACATATTTTCACTACAAAGAAAAAGCAGAGTCATGATGACAAGTCCACATTTCAGTTTGTCCAGTCCGTGATGAATTACCCGGCAAGGCCCAACATTTTCATCAGAGATCGGTGTACCCCCAATAAAACCGGGCTCCTCCTCATCATAAAGCAAAAGAAGAGAAAAGAGCAGGGACAGGTCTGAGCAAGATTTTGGCGGGGGTGTGTGTGCGATGGGAACAGTTTATGGCCTGTTGTGCTTTGATGCTATCTCGTTCGGCCACTGGGAGAGGAACTGACCGAACAGGTTTGTCTTGGGGCAATGGTTCCAGCTTGCCTAGGTCACAGAAAAGTCAATTAAGGTGTATGTGTCCTTTGATACCGAATTCAGCTGTAATTACAAGCCTATGTGAAGGGCAACTCACAAAATGGCTGCCGAACGTAAAATGGAAGCCAAGGGTTCAGGACGAGAATGGCGATTTAGAGGTGAAATCGCCACTCGAATATGACGCAAATGCTTGTACATAGTGTACTAGCCGTTATCAGTCTTTTGATATAAAAATCGTCGTGTTACGACAAAGTTTGTTGCACGAGTCCAGAATTTTCAGAACCACAAGAACACTTCAGTAAGTGGTGAAAAAACTAGACTGCATAAGAAATATGCACAATCAGGGTTTTTCAATACTATACGCTTTCCAAACGGTTGGAGGAAAGCAAAAAATGGGGAGATTACTCAAAAGAGAAACCAAGTTCATAAAGAGGTGTTATAAAAATTCTAAGGTGTTATAAAAAATGATATGTTGTGTCCCTCATTAGGAGAAAAAAACTTTTATTATAGGTGGTATACACTTGGAGGGGAAAAAACATGGTTTTAAGATTGTTGCTGGCAAAATGTATATTCACCCAGTTAACTTAAAAGGTGGGGAGACACCATAGCCACAGTTGTCCCTCATATCGTATGAGGGGTCCCAATAATCAAATTATTACTTGGGGGGAATTAACTTGTGGTCAGTTTTTCAGAAAAACATCACAAAAGATCTTGGGAAAAGGATCCATTGAATATTGGTGGTTCCAATGTATTAAAGAATTGTGGAATTCCGAAACGTCCGATACGAGAGTATCCTGATGCTTCCCTACAGAAAAATTCAAGTGAAATGAATCCAGGGTATTTCATCGTTGAGGCCCTCTATGTGGGTGCCCAGACGGAACAACCATTGTTGTTCCTTCTCAAGTAGGGCACTCTCGTTTTGTGATTCTTCAATGACCGTCCATTGTAGGTCGTCCACTGTGTGTTGGCTTGGTTGTGCTCCTCTTACATCTGACGTTGCTTTTGTGCTCGCATATACGGATTTTGATAGGTTGTGATGTCATTCTAATGTACTCTAATCCGCACGGGCATGTGATCATGTATATTACGTTCCTGTTGTTGCAGTTTGTGAACCTTCTTTATTCCCATTCGCTGCTATTCCTGAATTTGATTTGTCTGCTTTTCTTGGTGAGAGGGCAATTGCTACAATTTCCACATGGGTGATGCCCCTGGTCTGGATGGAGGAGCGTATTCCTAGTAGTTGTAGGTAGGCCTGTGCAAGGTCTCGTATGGACTAGCATGTCTTTTAAGTTCCTTCCCCTCTAATGGGCGAACATAGGTTTTTGTAAGTTCAGGCTTCCGCAGTTAAGGATCCTCCTGTGCTTGTTCACGATTTTAGATATTTTTTTATGGTGGATGTTAAATGTGGTGACACAGAAAGGTCTCTCCTCTTGCTCTTTTTGTACTTTTTCCTCCAGGAGGGCCTCTCTGTTGTTGTTCTGGGCCCTTTATATTTTTGACTAAAGACGAATCGGTCTTGTTTGTCACGTAGCATTATCTACTCTTACATGTATTTTTGACATTTTCAACATTGTTTGTTGTGAGCAGAAGGGATCAGAAACTTGTCCTGAAGAAGAAGCAGCACGCTTTGAAACATGTTGACACACACAGGAGGCATTGCACATTAAAGCATCACACCTCCAACTCACCTTTTTTATTAATACCGGCTCAACTGAATATTAACATTTTCTAATCCTCAAGAGCTAGGTATTTTTTCACTTTGCCAACTATAGGTTGCACCACCCAATTCAAATGTCCATAAACAAATAATTTTACGAATGTCCGTCCAGTGTTATTAGTGTTCAGAAATCTTTACTCTTCATTCTATTTGAAAATATACACCAAGCAGCCAAAACGTGTTGTTCTATTAGAAGAACTTCATCAGGGCTGTAAAAACATTTAAAAAACAAATATGTAATACTAATACAACATATCGTCTATTAATGGATAACCATTTATTAAATAAAATATGCAAAGACAGAAGACATTTATTAAAAACAAGTTAATCAAGGATACACTGTCACAAGTCCAGGTTTTGACAATCTTGTTTGACATGTACTAACATGATGAGCATTTGTTATCATAAACATACATGATTGAGACACATTTAATGTCAATAAACATATGTCATCCCTTAGGGAAACTCTTATTCCAGCCATCAATTATTAATAGACATTTGCAAGGGAAATAGATATTAAATACATATGGCACCCAATACTAGGCCGTACAATTCACCTTACATCAATAGTAAGTGCTTACAATCGCACCCACTAATAATAAATAAGTAGCATGTAATAGTAAGCTATGAAATAATACCTGACACTTGTCTCAATTACCCAATGATGAAACCAAACAGTCATTGGATAGGATTTGCAAAAGAAAACGAAAAAGAAAAAAGGGGATGAAGAAGTAAAGGTACAGGTAAGAGAGGGAGGGGAAAGGGAAGGAAAAGAAGAAGTAACAGAAACCAGTCACACTCTACAAACCAAACTGTACAATACAGATATTAAAAGTTACAAGTAACCATATGCACTATTCAATCAATCAATCAATCAATCAATCAAAGCATTTATATAGCGCACTACTCACCCGGAGGGTCTCAAGGCGCTAGGGGAGGGGGGCTGCTACTGCTCGAACAGCCAGGTCTTGAGCTGCTTCCTGAAGGCGAGGTGGTCCTGGGTCAGCCGGAGGTGGTTCGGAAGGGAGTTCCAAGTCTTGGCGGCCAGGTAGGAGAAGGACCTTCCCCCTGTGGTGGCTCTTCGGATGCGGGGGACGGCGGCGAGGGCGTGGTCGGTCGATCGAAGCTGGCGTTTGGGAGCGTAGAAGTTGAGGCGGCTGTTGAGGTATCCTGGGCCTTGGTTGTGTAGGGCTTTGTGTGCGTGGGTGAGGAGCCAGAAGGTGATTCTCTTGTTGACCGGGAGCCAGTGCAGGTCTCTCAGGTGTCCGGAGATGTGGCTGCGACGGGGGATGTCCAGGATGAGTCGTGCTGAGGCGTTCTGGATCCGCTGGAGTCTCTTCTGGAGTTTGGCGGTGGTTCCGGCGTAGAGGGAGTTGCCGTAGTCCAGACGGCTGGTGACGAGGGCCTGGGTGACCGTCTTCCTGGTCTCGGTGGGGATCCAGCGGAAGATCTTACGTAGCATGCGCAGGATGTTGAAGCACGACGAGGAGACGGCGTTGACTTGTCTGGTCATGGAGAGGGAGGAGTCCAGGATGAAGCCCAGGTTGCGTGCTTGGTCTGTTGGTTTGGGTGCGCTGCCCAAGGCGGGGGGCCACCAGGAGTCGTCCCAGGCGGAGGGTGAGGATCCCAGGATGAGGACTTCCGTCTTGTCCGAGTTCAGTTTCAGGCGGCTGTTCATCATCCACTTGGCTACGTCTGTCATCCCTTCGTGCAGGTTGGCTCTGGCGGTGGCTGGGTCGTTGGTGAGAGAGAGGATCAGCTGGGTGTCGTCGGCATAGGACATGATGTTGACGTTGTGCTGGCGTGCTATGGCTGCGAGGGGGCTCATGTAGACTATTGTTCATATCAATTGCCTAGTAGGCTCAGGTTTGGACACAAGGCATTCCATATAGAAAAAAGGCACAATGCACCTACCGAATATAATGTTGTTATAAATTTCAAACCTAAGAAAAGGTCATCTGACTTGTTCAACTAAGAACTCCCCATTCCGCGTCACCTCTGTTATGGTGAATACAAACAAAGACAATCTATGACTTCTGTGCCTAGAAAAATATATGATATCGATTTGTTTATAAACCTAATCTATTCACCAATACCATACAAATTAACTGAACATAATTTTTTCCTGCACTCATATCCCAATAGGCAAACCCTCTAGTAATAGTATCCTAACAATTAAGTCCCTGCTGTATTTTGCATGTAAATTAACAGAGAACACCACTTTACCTATCGAGCTGAATTGCCGGATGAATGTCCAAATCTGGCAGCAGTATAATATAAAAATGGCTGATGTGCCTAAAAAAGTTACAAACGACTACTACTGCTCGTATATGGTACCACTTGATATGATCAGTTCTTTATATTCCTCAGTGTAGAGTTGAAACAAGTCTAATTACCGAGACCACCCCCATTGAAAAATAGGCCCCATCCCCGACACAAGTGAGAAATCCGTGTCGGTCATACAATAACTAGACGGGCATGTGATTGCTTATAATTTCACAATGTCATACTGAGTGAGAGTTTGCGCAATAGCTCCCTAATGCCAATGACCACCATGTCATCAAAATAAATACACCTCCAACCATGTAACGTGCCAGGTGTATTCAAATATGTCACACCTAATATAATTGCTATGGGTCAGTAAGGATTGGCCCATGAAAATGTAACCAGTCGTTAAAGTTTCAGTAAGAACCACTTATGTGGTCTGCGCCACTAGATGGAATATACTGGTGCTGTTCCTGCCTATCTTTGCCTGTTGAATATCACCGGGATCAAATCGTACCATCATTGCGTGAAATCGAGTGCGCCTGAATATCTAAGCGCCCCTGCCAGTTTTCATGAATTGAAAAATGCTAACACAAATCATATTACTTTAAACCTGTTAAAAAGCACAGGAAAAGACCATCTCGTAATTTCGCCAAGTCCAATGCGTACCAAGGTCTACGCGCCCATAAGGGCTTTCACAAATTAAAACTTTTAAAAGTTTCCAAGCCTGGTAGCAAACATTAAGCTAACCGCGCACAAAAAATAGTTGTGCGGATTGAACCCTATAGTTGTTCCAAATAAATACAAATATTTAGGCATGAGGCATCCTCAAAAGCTTTTATATTAGTGGTCCCCAACCAATAAAAGCATTTAGGCCTGAGGCATCATACAAAAGCATTTAATCAATATGTCTGATCTAAGACACATAGATGTAAAGGCATCACTTTCAATCCTAACCCCTTGGGCCCCGTCTACTCCCAAACTCACCAGTACAGCGAAGTATCGTGCTGCAGAATGTGTGGCTCTTCAAGTGCTCAAAGAAGACACCCGGTCTATCTCCCCCTATTTGAGCACCTGACCACGTCAAACGACATCGCCCTACGTCATAGCGCGTGTCGTAGCACGCTTGGGGGGAGTCTTAAAATTACTTAACTTTTTGTACGAATCACGCTCCTTAAGCCTCCAGGGAGGGTCAAAAAATGACCCCAAAGACCACTCCCGAGTATCGCAATGATTTCTTTGATACAAGTTGCATCGACCCGGCAACAAACTAGACATCAGTCAAATTAATTCAAAACCTTCTCCTTCTTTCAGGTTTGAATATGCACATCAGTGCTCCGCATATGCCCAACGTTAATCTATGCATCGAGGTCTCGTGGCAATTTCATGGCAACACCACGTTTCGGTAAAAATAAAAGAAGAATTCCACCAAGACCTGTAAAATTATCTTCTATATGAGCCAAAGGCCTCTCATGCCACCAAAATGGATACCTATTTCCTAAAAGTACCTAATACATAAGCAAAACGTAACAGCAAACCCCCAATCATGCAATATGAAATGAGAGAGAAAAATGAGATTCAAGGATAGAAGTGCAAGATTCAACCATACCGACCTTAATTATGTTTAACTGACCCTACCATGTTATTGCATTTCATTCAGCAAACATTTCGGTCATTATAACCTACATGTATAAAAAAGATAACAATAACATAAAATGGTTGATTATATGGTCTGACGGATGTTAGCATATTTTGACATTACAGTGTTTAATTGTGTTCCACCCCACCCCGACCCGACCAAGTTATTACATTTCATCCAGCAACCACTTTTGGTTACTCAAGTCTAGATATATATAAAAACTAACAATAACATAAGATGGCCGGGTATATCGCCTAACCGATGTTAGCATATCATTACAGTGTTTATACTTCGGAAAAGCCTAACATAGTCAAAGTTGACCCTATACAATTTTTTCATCACATTTTGGTTAAAAAAAAAGACAAAAAATAAAAGGTTTGCAGATAATCACATAAAGTAGTGGAACTCGTCATCCGTATTATGTCCTATTGTTGTGCTACGTAGACGGCAGATCCACCCTGCTTCGTTCCGTCGGAGGGCCAGCTTCCTGTCCCCTCCTTGGTCTCACTGGAATATGATCAATTCCATGAAATTAGATTTCAGGCCTTGCCCCAAGGAATTCATTCATATGTGTTATCATCGGGTATCTAGTATCTTGATGCCGAATAGCCCATATATGTTCCTACATTTTCTGATCTTAAGGGCCCGGATTGTACTTCCCACGTAAATTATGTTACAGCTACATCCTATTACATAAGTAAGATATGTTGTTTTACATGTGATAGTATGTGTGCATTGGGTATTGTAACTGAATACTTTTATTTTGTTTTTCCCGAATTGGCAAATGTTACAATCTGTGCAGGTAAAGAAACCATGTACCTGTGTTGGTAGCCATGTGCCCCCTGTGTTTTTTGGATGTAACATACCTGGGACATAAGATGTCTCTCAGTGTCCTGCCTCTTCGGTAAGTAATTTTGGGTTTCAATGAGTTTTCTTCCTTAACTCCTGGTACTTCCTGTAGTAATTTCCAATGTTTGGAGAGGATTTTATTAAACTCCCTAGCTTTGTTTATTGTATTTTATAATACAATTGATAAAAGACGGTGGGTTTTGACTGGCACATGGGGTCCCCCTATCTAGTAAAGTGGCCTCCCTAGGTTTCATCAGAATCCTCCTCTCTGCGTTATCCAGAGCTCTAGGTTTATAGCCTCTTTTTTTAAATCTATTTTGTAGATTTTCCGTAAATACATTGGTATTTTTTTAACTCACTTTCCTATTCACTACTGACCCTTTTTTAACTCATTCCTACACCACACATAGTCCTGGCATCAGTGCTCCCATGTAATCGTAGGTCGTAGCGCACCCCGTCCCGCAGTGGGTCGTAAACCCCTATAATGAAGCACAACACCAAGGGCCCTTTTGGTGTGTTAGGGGTATTTAAGAAACACTATGGGCCCGATGTAGGTCGCCAATTACCGGTCGGTAACGGCCGATTTCGGCCGTTACCGACCGGTATTTGGGATTTGACATGTAGGTAGGCTTAATTTACAGAATCGGTATATTTACCAATTCGGGAAATTTACCGATTCTGTAAAATACCGAATCGGTAAATTTACCGAATCGGTAAATACAGATGTAAGTGGCACTGAAAACAGTGCCAAAGGCCATTACCGATTCGTTATTTACCATGTAATACTATTATATGGTAAAAAACGAATTCCAGTGTACATGCACATCTGTGTGCCATGTGGCACACAGACATGCCCTAAGGGCATGTATGTGTGTCACATGGCACACAAGCCAGAAACAGGGGTGCAACAGGGTGTCAAAGTGACACCCTGTCCCCCTTGGCAATTCGGTATTTTTACCGATTCGGTAATTACAGATTCGGTATTTGCCATTGATTCCTATGGGCTTCAAGGCCCATAGGAATCAATGGCAAATACCGATTCGGTAATTGCCGAATCGGTAAATACCGAATCATACCGATTCAGTATTTTTTACCGAACTTTTACCTACATTTGATTTACCGATTCATGAATACCAAATCGGTAAAATTCGGTATTTATGAATCGGTAAATCACATTTACCTACATCTAGGCCTATGTGCTTCCCACCATTGTAGGCAATGCACATGACCTGCTAATTGTGATTCTCCCTTTTTTCTGTAAAACTCCCTGAAGGTGGATCCTATTGTTTATAATGGTTCAGTGGAAGGTGTCAGATTGGTTGTTGATTGATTTAATGATATATGTGACAACTGAAATTCAGAAGATCTAAAGATGTGCCTTGTTCCAATCCCACTTATTTATGTGCTTGTGTGTTGGTCCGAAAGATCCCAGTGGGCTCCCAAGAGGCGCCATGGGGGATGTTGGGGGATCCTGCTTCTGCTTGAGTAAATATGAGCAAATTATATGCCAGATAACCATTGGTCGCGAGGTAGGGGGCTGAAGAGTTGAAAAGATTTCGGTCTGCATTTTGTAGTGAGACATACTTCGTATACGTGCTTCCTTGGTGGGCCAGTGCCGGGCACCCCAAGGAATTGCAATTTCTCTCTTGGCCAGTAACAATGCTAATGCTAAAAATCTACAGTGGCTGCTCTGAATATCTATCACTACTCCCAACAGGGCTAGTTTAGGCTTAGGTGTGTATTGAACGGAGATCATGTCAGTCAGTGACTGAAATATTGGAGTCCAGTAAGCAGCGAAAGGTGGGCATGTCCATGTCATAAGGGCAAAGTCTGCATCAAAAAATTTGCATTTAGGATATTGAGAAGTTTTTGAGGGGGTCATATTTAGCCACTTCAATTGGGGTAACATATATTCTGTGAATACATTTGAAATGTAGCAGCTTATGTCTGTGATTTGGGGGACACCCTTTTAATCTGTTCAGTACTGCGAGCCCAGTCTTTATTAGACAATGGTTTCCCCAGATCCTCTTCCCAGTGTCTTCGGGCCCCTCCTCCGTTCACCTGTTTAAGTGTCATACATTTACGATAGAGTTTTGTGACTAAGTGTGAGCCGTCTTGGTCTGCTATCAAAAGAGTTAGTTATGTGAGTTCCTCTGGAGGTCATGGGAAGGACAGGAGGGCCGAGCAGAGGTCACCTGAAACTCTAGTCACATTGAATTTGTCCATATAAGACATCTCAGTCCGTGCAGCGAGGTCCATCAGAGTTACAGCATGCCCCTCCAGGAATAGATCTTCAAGAGTGCGTAGCAGCACCTAATGTAGCAAGTGCTGGACTATTTTCTCAGATGTTGGTGGTATTAATGGGTTGTGGAGTAGAGGAAGTCGAGGCGAATAAAGGGAGCCTGAACCTAAAGACAGACGGAGTTCTCACCCGACCCAGCAGGTGGTGGATAAAGGTTGTATGTCAGTGGGGTCCAGCCTAATGCCGGATGGGTACAATGCTTCCAGTGGAGTGTTGTCCGCCTGGTCACGCTCTGGTCTATTATATGGTAGACGAGCATCTGTGTGAAACCAGTGGTATGCAAATTGGACCTGTGCGATTAGATAATATAAATAATGGTCTGGGACCGTGAACCCGCCGCGCTCATAGGGGAGCGTGAGGGTGGCCCAGGTCACTCAGGGCCTGAGACCTGCCCACACCAGGTGTATTAGATGTTCACGCAGTTGTAAGAAGAATGCCTTAGTTAACGGTATGGGAATTTTGACAAATAAATATAAGAAGCGAGGGAGTACATTTATTTTGATGATGGCGATATGGCTGGCCATGGATAATGGTAGTTTAATCCAACGCTCCACCTGTGAGGCAAGCGTGTCCATTGCGGGTCCATAGTTTAGATGAAGAACTTGGTCCTTGTTCCTGTGTAGGTGTATGCCCAAGTACTTGGTGGTGTCCTCTGCCCACACAAGTGGGGAGATGCAGTTGGTCTGTGTGGCCAAATCTGTAAGGGGGAATAGCTTGGATTTGCCCCACTTGATGTGCAGACCCAACATGTCTCCAAATCAACCAATCTCAGCGATAAGGCGGTGCAGATTCTCTACAGGGCATCTAGTAAAGAGTAGAATATCATCCACGTACATGGATAGGAGTACAGGGCCATAGCGGAATCGGAGGCAGCAATGTATGTGCTTCTCCTGCAAATGTCTGACTAAAAGATCCATCGCTATTATGAAAAGCAATGGAGATAAAGGACATCCCTGCCGGGTGTTATTGAGAAAGGTGCAGAGAGCAAGCCATTTACTCGGAGTCTAGCTGTGGGTGAGGAGTATAGAGGGCATGCCCAACTTGCAAGGTAAGGAAAAGGAAATGTCCACTATACGGAGTCAAATGCTTTTTCAGCATCAAGAAGAGCTACAGCCACTAGGGTGGAAGGAGAGATCCTATTTATAACAGAAAAAATGGTTCTGAGATTTAAGGCAGTTGATTGGTTTGGGATAAATCCAGATTGTACTGTGGAGAGAATTTGGTCCAATAGTAGCGAGATCCTGTTCACTAGCATTTTAGCAAGAATTTTTGTGTCAAAATTTATCAGGGATAAGTGACGATAAGAATTACAGGCAGTGGAGTCTTTACCAGATTTAGGTAGAAGCGGAATCACTACCTCTGTCATCGGAGGGGGGAGGACACAATCAGTAAGGGATTCAGCATACACCTCAAGGAGGTGGGGTATAAGCGTTTGTTTAAATGTTTTGTAAAAGACTCCTGTGAGGCCATCTAATCCTGGAGCCTTACACCCGTTAAGGACATCGATAGCTTGACCAATTTAATCTGCAGTAAAGGGCTCGCTAAGGAATTGCGCCTTACCCGTTGTAAGCCAGACCATGACAATCTCCTCCAGATATGCAAGGTGCTGTGTAAAATCGGGAGGGAGCCGGGTAACATATAGAGAACAGTAGCATTCTACTAAATCTGCTCTTATGTCGGTATTTCCAGTAATCATGGAGTCATCGGGGCGAAGCAGGGACGTAATATGCCCGGCTCCCCGAGGGGGACACACCAGGCGGGCCGGTGTCCTCCTAGGGCGCTCCCCCTCCCTGTATCTATGGGCCATATGGTTCTTGGCTAACAGTGTGGCTTCTCTATCTACATGGTCATTGAATTCAAGTAGCAGAGCAGCACGTCTAGTCCGGGTGTCAGGAGCACCAGGTGAGTTGTCAAGGTGCGTCAGTTGAGCTTCCAGTTGGGACAAACCGCTTCTAATTGCACAGAGGACACCTACTTGTTTGGAAGTGCTGATGCCCCGAATCTACACCTTGAAGGCATCCCATAATACCATGTATTTCCTCATAGAGCCCGTACCAATAAAAAAATACTCCCAGATTGCATTGTGTAATTCGGATCTAAAAAGAGCGTCTAACAAGGCAGTGGCCTGGAAAGCCCATCCCTTGGATTGGGGAATTTCCATATGCAGCAGCACAGGTGCATGGTCCGAAAGGGTACGAGGTAGTTTTTCTATGTTACATATCCATTGGCATCCCAATGCATTTGTGAACCAATAATCTATTCTAGTCTAGGTTGAGTGGGGTGCGAGTGAAATGTGTTGCCTGGCTCTTCAGGGTAGTGTGATCGCCATATATCATGTAGTGCTAATGAATGGGTGAGGTCACGAAAGGCTCGTGCTGCCTGTGGTTTGGAACTTTCTGCAGAGGCCATCGAGTCACGGCTGGGGTCCAGCTACAGATCGAGATCACCACCAAGGAGCAATATGTCATAGTCATGTCTGTGAAGCAGTGTATGCAACTCTTCCCAGTGGTGTCAACATTGGGGACATAAATGTTAAGGAGCAGACGATTTTTGCCCAGCAGCGATCTGACCACTAGGAGATATCGCCCATGCTCATCTGTCACAGTGTCAAGATGTATGAAGGGGAGGAAAGGGTATATTAAGATGCAAACTCCGCGGGAATATGTACTATAACTGGAGAAAAATCTATTTGGGCCCCAGGTTGATGCAAAAGGGGGAGAGAGTTGAGGAGGTAAGTGAGTTTCTTATAGAAACGCTATCTGTTTGTGGTGTATTCGCATGTATGCAAGTACTAGCTTGCACTTCCAGGGATTATTGAGCCCCAGTATATTCCAAGAGAGAAGTTTTGCTTCAACAGAAGCCTTTTGAGTTATTGTCATGAGGGTGCGACAGAATGTGCTTGTATGTTGGAGTTCCGCGATGTGTCGTGTGCAGTCGAGGGGACGGAGAACGGGGAACGGGGGGGAAATCTAAGAAAAATAACTAAAGCACAAATGTAAAAGAAAAGATTTACAACAGTCCACCCCCCACCCACACCAGTATGAAACAACCTAGTGAATACCCAACTTCCCAAATTATAAAACAAACGTCCCAAAACTAAAACAGATGGATTTATTTGTAGGAGACGGGCAACACTTAGAAATCCCGATGCCCGGCAGAGATCCAATGTCAACTGAAATAGTGGATAACTCGTAACATTTGCAATATCCAGTAGATATCCTATTTATATGCCTATCTTATGAACAGGTATGCGGTTGCCTAGTACCAAGAGAAGATACAACAAAAGGGGGAAGGTAGAGCTTCGGAGGGGCCCCCCACATGTCAGGATTAAGGGAAATGGAGAACAGGAAAGTTTCATCTACACGGGAGGCCACACTTTGACAAGCCGATGAGGAGGTCGCCATTATTCCGATGGAAAAGGTTCTGCACTGCTAGCAAGCTGCTGATCCGGGTAAGAGCATCCCGAGATGCGGAGAGGAGGCTCTTGCGGTTGTTGTTTCTATGCAATTTACAGAAGAAGCGTGCATCCGCCGGGGTGTTGAAAAAACGGGGCTTGCCCCCCACCAAAAACGTAGTCTCGCTGGGAAGAGCATGACATATTTTAGGCCCAGTTTACGGAGCTATGCTTTAGCTTCTGTGAATTTACGCTGGGCTTCTTGCATGAGAGCGGTGTGGTCCGTGTAAAAGGAGAGCATCAATCCCTGATAATTCAGCAGTGCATTCTCTCGAGCCAACTGCAGGGCGGTGTCCCAATCTCTGTTGTTGGGCAGGCATGCAATCACAGGTCGTGGGGGGGCCCCCGTAGGCAGAAAACTTTGGAGAAGTGTTGAGCGCCGAATAACTGGGCCAATAATGTCTCTACAAAAAGTTTGGGCATCCGATGTTTGTGAATTCTGCCAGGCCTACGTTGCATATATTATTTCTCTGGGACCTAGCCACCAAGTGTAGGAGAGTAGGGTCTGCTATCCTATGGTCACCCCAAATTTTTGCTTTTTGCTTCACTGGTTTTCAACTTACTGAGGCTGTGTGCCAGCTAATCAGACCCCAAGCCTGCTGTTCTCTCTCTAAATTCACGTACATGTACTATAGGTACATACCACAATTGGAAATGGACTCCTTGTCAGCCCCTGTACCATGCACTATAGGTGCTCAGGGCATAGGTGCCAACAAGGCCTACCAGGGGCTGCAGCATATCTTTTGCCACCCCTGGCTGGTTCTTAAATTGACCCAACTGGCTGATCACTCAGCTGGGGCAAGTTGGTGTAATCACCCCTTGCTTAGATATAGTATACCTATATCTAAACCTATATCAGGACACATATATACCTGTGAGTGACTCCTACGGCAGGCCTTAACAATCCTGGAGGCAGAGTGCTTGGTTTTATGTGAGATGGTGCTCTAGCATGAGCTGAGCCTGTCTGCAGCTGTCGGGACCAATTCCCTTAGCTGTTCCGGGATAATGCCAAACCATATACTATTAAGTGCATTATAATCCTCGCGGTTATATGTTAACTTTGGTTTGGCTTTATCAAAACATGTCGTGTAAGGTGTCATACGATTTGGAATACTATCCCCTCGACAGTCCTGTCGACGGGGATAGCATTCCACCCCTCTAGAGGGAGAAGACATGTTACTTTACTAAAACGCGATTGATTTTTAAAAGAGCCTCAGATCCACAAAATGGATGCTTCTGCCACAGACACAAGTCTGACCTCCTGCTGCTGACCGAAGCTCAGCCGAGGAGGCCTGGACAAAGGCTTTCCTGTCGCAGGGAGGTGTTACACCACCCCAGACAGGAGATAGTGGATTGTAGCAGGGAGGTTTGAAAGAAACCAGACACTGTCTGGGGAGCACAAGGCTTCCCATTGCATAATCCGGTCAAACCGGTTCTGGGGCATCCCAGCCCCAGTCCCAGCGCGACCCTGGACAAAGGGAAAGGGGTGTAAGCACCCCCTTCCTGGGTCCCACCCATAGGAGGGACCTAGCAGGTAATCCAGCCCACCAGATTCGAATAAGAGTGGGAGCAGTGCCAATGCAACTCAGATTATCCTGATGAAACGTAGAAGACTGAAGAATCTCCCTTGTGGTCAAGGAGTGACCACCCTTTGCAAACAGGTACCATCAAGCACCTCGACGTCTGCTTTGTTGCAGTTCCTGCCGGAACTCGAGCGACAGAGATCGACAAGATCAAGCTTGCCTGCCTTCTACCAGCCCGATCCACAGTCCCTGCAGAGCTGAGACCCGTGGAGGCGACCGGAAGCGTGGGGCCCGCCATCTTGAAAAGACCACGAGTCGCTGACCGTGCAGCCCACGAGTGACCCTCGAAGCTGTACAACGGGGTTTGAGAAGCTCCAGCCCTGAGCCGCTCTTGCATCGAAGCTCACCCCTCTACACTCACAGAGTGCTGCGTGGTGCCCTTCTGCATCTTTTGGCTCAACGCGTTGGCCCGGTCACTTGCCCACTGGCTTGTGGCCCCTGTGCCGATGAAACTTGAAATACGACTTGTGATTCTGGTTGCTCCAGACTTGCACCCGCTCCTCTGAAAAGGAGCACCCGCTCTGACCCTCCTGGTCCGAGTGAGAAGCAATCTTCCAGTCCTGCGTGGATTGCTCTTGCCAAGTGTTATTTGCTCCAATCCTGAAGCCGACAGCGCCGACGGCGAGAGCCTTTGTGGGACAGCTCGTGACCCGCTCCTGGACGTCGCAGATGCCCTAGAGCCCACATGGCAGCGGAGAGAAGCTCCTCGACAACCACCTGATTGCGCCCGACATTGCCTGGTTCCGTCCTGGTTCCACCCTGGTCACTGCTGAGTGACCCAGACTCTGTCCCCTCTGCTTTCAGGTACTCTACAACTCCGATCCACCCTTGGATCACACCGGACACTTCTCCTTCACATCGCCTGCAGCATCTTCAGCTTCAAGCACCAACAACCTGCGTGACGAAACCCGACACAACTTCGACCCTATGCACCCGCTTCCTGTGGGTGAGGTAACTCAACAACGCCGGTGTTCCCACACTGGTACACACCTCTAGTGTATGTGTCTAAAGTTTCATCCTTCTAGGTTAAGCGGAAGTCTCCTTAAACTGTAACTTTATAACTTTTACGCACTATTGACATTGCATTGGTGCATGCGTGTGCTTTAAGCGCTGCACCCGAGTTCCGCGGGCTTTTCCCGACTTCAGCATTGCTAGTCCCGACCAGTCCCAGCGATTCCCCAGGCCATAGGCCTGACCACTGTTCGATTGGTATCTCTTATACCACTTTCTTAATATATGGTTTGAGTGGCCACCCTGCCTCATCCATAATTGTGCAACTTTCATATGTTTAACTGTGCTTTTGTTTAAACGCTTGTGCCTCTTTGCTCATAAAGAGTACTGAGGATTATTTTAGCAATAAATACATATATTTTTATAATATATACTTGTGTGGTGTCCTTTCATTTGATATTACAGGATTGTGATTGGTAAAACAGCTCGCTTAACACGACCTCTTGAGTTAAGCCTTTAAGGCTGCTTAGTCCATGCTACCCCTAGGATAGCTTGTCTAATAAGGTTGACTTACAACCAGACACCATAAGGGTTGTTTGGACTGATACAAGGTGTTTCCAGAATTGGAAACATCATATATCAGGCCAACTTCTCACATTGGTGCGCAGCGGTGCGGATTTGAGCTTGCTGTTGTTTTACCATTGCAATCTTTTTATCAAATTGAAAGATCACATCAAGTACCTTAGGTACATATAAGTACATATAAACAAAAGCTTAGCATATTTAAGTTCTACTGAACTTAGTAGTTGTAGATCAAAGGGCTTAGCACACCCTGCCTACAACTCACTAGCAAGGTACAGTAGGAAACACTTAGTGTAGGTAAGTGCACCACTTACACCTCACTAGCAGTCATGTCTGGCTCAGGTGAAGCTTCCAGCTCTCTACTTTTGGTGGTTGACCTTACCAAGGCACCTTCCAGCTATGACAAACTTAGCAATAAAGACTTGAGTGCCTTATGCATTGCAAGAGGGCTACAAAGGGGTCAAAATCCCACCATTCCTTCCCTGATAGCTGTCCTGGAAAAGGATGACTTAGACAAGGCGAGTGCAGCTCCCTTAGATGCAGAAAATGGAGTGAACCCCCCTGAGAAGGAAACCACCCCAGAGGTGGAGGAGGAGGAAGAGGAAGAAGAAGAGGATCCTGACTCAGAAGAGGATCAAGATCAGAGGGGTAACCAGGTCCCAGTGGGGAGGCTTAACCAAACCAACTTGGACCTACATGGGAATGGAAAGGGCCAGCACCTCCCCATATCCTATAACATCATCCCTATAGGTAATAGGAGAGTGAGATCACCTTCTGGTGACTCTCACATTTCTAGTGCCTCCAGGGAATCTCAAAGGGGAATGACTTCCCCCCCCAGAGGAAAGAGCATAGGGCCAGAATGAGGGCTGTCCAACTTCAGATAGAGAGGGAAGAGATAGCCTTGGCTCAAGCTAAACTTGCTTTAGCAAGAGAACAAAAGTTGTGTGGATTAGATTCCACTGGTGGCAGCAATATTCCTAGAGAGAAAGACAGGGCCTATGATAATAGAAACCTGACAAAGATTGTAGCCCCCTACAAGGAAGGGGATGACATCCACAAATGGATGACTGCTCTTGAGAGAGCCTGCATGGTACAGCAGGTTCCTCAGGACCAGTGGGCTGCAATTTTATGGTACTCCTTTTCAGAGAAAGGGAGGGATAGGCTCCTCACAGTTAGACCTGAGGATGCCAAAAACTACACTGTCCTGAAGAGTGCTCTTATTGAAGGGTTTGGCCTAACCACTGAGCAATACAAGTTGTTGTTCAGACACACCCAAAAAGCACAGAACCAGGACTGGACTGATTTTGTTGATTGTGCCACTAAGGCTCTGGAGGGTTGGCTGCAGGGAAGTAAAGTCTCAGACTATACAGGATTGTACAATCTTATGATGAGAGAACAGATCCTTAATAACTGTCAGAACCAGCTGGTGCATCAATACCTTATTGACTCTGATCTGACCTCTCCCCAAGAATTGGGAAAGAAGGCGGACAAATGGGTCAGAACAAGGATTAAGCAGAAACCTCAGAACCATGGTGGTGACCAGAAGAAATCAGACCAGAAGGGTGGGAATCAGAAAGATAAAGAAAAGGACCAGAAGTCTGCAGGCCCCCAAACTAGTAATAAGGAGGGTGGTTCCCAAAATGGAAACAAGAAAAAGAAGAATGATGGCCCAAAGAAACCTTGGTGTAATACCTGCAAATCAGTTTCACACTGGGGCAGTGAATGCCCCAAGAAAAATCCAGTCCCCACCACTGCAGCTCCTAAAGCACCTGCACCCCCTAGTACAGTTAGCAGTGTTGGTACACAGCCAAAGGGTATAGTAGGGTTAACCTTGGGTACTGAGATGGAATCTGGCTTAGTCAGATTCCCTACTCAGGCTGTTCTGCTTTATGATGTGGACTTATCTTTGTCCACTACTGTGAGCCCCAGTAACCTGGGCAAGTATAGGCAGACGCCTTTGATAAATGAGAGACTGGCTCAGGCCTACAGGGACACTTGTGCCAGTGTCGCTATGGTGACACCTGACTTTGTGGACCCTGGACAGATTGTACTAGGTGAGAATTACCTAGTGAGCAATGCAAGCAACTCCACTACTACACATAGTGTGGCTGTTGTGAACTTCTCCTGGGGAGGGGTAACTGGCCTAAAGAAAGTTGTTGTGAGTGCAGACCTCCCAGTAGACTGTCTGTTATGCAATGATCTGGAAAGCTAAGTTTGGTCAGAAGTGGAGTACAGGACTCATGCCTAAATGCTAGGGATTTCAGCACATGTCCTTGCAGTGACAAGGACTCAGGCTAAGAAGTGCCTTCCTGAACCAGTGGTGGATCTTGGAACAATAGACCAACCACAACCCAAGAGAAAGAGCAAGAGGGTTAAGGCTGTGCCTTCGCATGTGCCCCAGGTTGAGGATCAGCCTCCACGGGGAGCTGTTTCTGCAGTCCAAGAGGAGACTGTCTCTGAGGAACTTGAGCCTGATGAGGTTGAGTTTCTGGGGACAGGGGGACCCTCAAGGGCAGACCTGGGGCAGGCCCAATTAGCTTGCCCTTCCCTTGAACCCCTCAGACAGCAGGCTGCTGCTGAGGCTGCAGGGAATGCTCAAGGTACCCATAGAGTGTATTGGGATGATGGGCTCCTTTATTCAGAGGCTAGAGACCCCAAGCCTGGTACAACCAGGAGGTTGGTCATACCTTTGCAATTCAGGGGCTTCCTTCTTACCTTGGCCCATGATATTCCCCTTGCAGGACACTTAGGCCAGAACAAGACTTGGGACAGGCTTGTCCCTCACTTTCACTGGCCTCATATGTCAGAAAATGTCAAGGAGTTTTGTCGCTCCTGTGTCACTTGCCAAGCCAGTGGTAAGTCAGGTGGCACAACAAAGGCCCCCCTGATACCACTACCTGTGGTGGGGGTACCCTTTGAAAGAGTTGGAATAGATATTGTGGGTCCCATGGATCCTCAAACAGCATCTGGGCACAGATTTATACTGGTGGTAGTGGATCATGCCACCAGGTATCCAGAGGCAATTCCCCTGAGGACCACAACAGCACCTGTTGTGGCAAAAGCCCTCATTGCAGTTCTCTCAAGAGTGGGCTTTCCAAAGGAGGTTCTTTCAGACAGAGGTACCAACTTTATGTCTGGATACTTAAAAGCAATGTGGAAGGAGTGTGGAGTAAACTACAAGTTTACCACACCCTATCACCCACAGTGCAATGGGCTTGTGGAGAGATTCAACAAGACCCTCAAGGGAATGATAAAAGGATTACCAGAGAAGCTTAGGCGGAAATGGGACACCCTTTTACCCTGCTTGCTCTTTGCTTACAGAGAGGTCCCACAGAAGGGGGTTGGCTACAGCCCTTTTGAACTTTTGTTTGGCCACCCTGTGAGGGGTCCATTGTGTTTGGTGAAGGAAGGATGGGAGTTACCTCTCAAAAAGCCTAAACTAGATGTAGTGGACTATGTACTTGGTCTCTGCTCCAGGATGGCTGAATACATGGAGAGAGCATCCAAAAACCTGGAGGCCAGTCAAGAATTACAGAAAGCTTGGCATGACCAAAAGGCTGTTCTGGTTGAGTTCCAGCCAGGGCAGAAGGTGTGGGTGTTGGAGCCAGTGGCCCCAGCAGCACTCCATGACAAATGGACTGGACCCTACCCTATTGTTGAGAAAAAGGGAGAAGTCGCCTATGTGGTTGACTTTGGAACCCCTAGGAGCCCCCACAGGGTGCTCCATGTAAATCGTTTGAAAGCATTTGTGGACAGGGAGGAAATGAGCTTGCTCATGGCCACAGATGGGGAGCAGGAAGAAGAGAGTGACCCTCTCCCAGACCTACTTTCCCAGAACCCTGATGATGATTCAGTTGATGGAGTAGCCTTGGCAGGCAGCCTCACTGAGCGGCAACAGATGGACTGCAGACAGGTGTTGCAGGCCCATAAACACATGTTTTCACTCACACCCAGTCAAACTAACTGGTGCACCCATGAGGTGGATACTGGTGACAGTCTGCCTGTGAAGAATAAGATCTACAGGCAACCTGACCATGTCAGGGATTGTATAAAGGCTGAGGTGCAAAAGATGTTGGAGCGTGGAGTGATTGAGCCATCTGAGAGCCCATGGGCCAGCCCAGTGGTCCTTGTGCCAAAACCTCATACCCAAGATGGAAAGAGAGAAATGAGGTTTTGTGTGGACTACAGAGGTCTCAATGCTGTCACTAGGACAGATGTACATCCCATTCCAAGAGCAGATGAGCTCATTGATAAATTGGCTTCTGCCAAGTTTCTGAGCACGTTTGATTTGACAGCTGGCTATTGGCAGATCAGGTTAGCTGAAGAGTCAAAAGACAAAACAGCATTCTCTACCCCTAGTGGACATTATCAATTTGTGGTAATGCCCTTTGGTTTGAAGAATGCACCTGCCACCTTCCAAAGGTTGGTGAATCAAGTCCTTGCTGGGTTGGATGACTTTTGTGCAGCATATCTAGATGATATTGCTGTCTTTAGCTCCACCTGGGAGGATCACCTGATCCACCTGAAGAAGGTTCTGGAGGCCCTGCAAAAGGTAGGCCTGACTATCAAGGCTACTAAGTGCCAGATAGGGCAGAGCAAGGTTGTGTACCTGGGCCACCTAGTAGGTGGGGGTCAGGTTCAACCATTGGAGAGCAAGATCTAGACCATACAGGACTGGGCTCCTCCAACTACCCAGACACAAGTCAGAGCCTTCTTGGGCCTGACTGGGTATTACAGAAAATGTGTAAAGAACTATGGGTCCATTGTGACACCATTAAATGACTTGACATCCAAGAAGATGCCAAAAAAGGTTCAGTGGACAGTTAGCTGTCAAAAGGCATTTGATGACCTGAAGAAGGCCATGTGCTCTGCACCTATCCTGAAGAGTCCTGACTACTCCAAACAGTTCATTGTACAGACAGATGCTTCTGAGTTGGGGGTGGTAGCTGTGCTTTCACAACTTAATGTAGATGGTCAAGACCAGCCCATTGCTTTTATTAGCAGAAGGCTGACCCCCAGGGAGAAACGTTGGTCAGCTATTGAGAGGGAGGCCTTTGCTGTGGTTTGGGCCCTGAAGAAGTTGAGGCCATACTTGTTTGGAACTCACTTCCTAATTCAGGCAGACCATAAGCCCCTCTTGTGGCTAAATCAGATGAAGGGTGAAAATCCCAAACTGCTCAGGTGGTCCATTTCCCTACAGGGGATGGACTTTACAGTGGAGCACCGCCCAGGGACTGACCGTGGTAATGCAGGTGGTCTCTCCAGGTACTTCCACTTAGAACATGAAGACTTATCTGGTCAAGGTTAAGTTTAATGTCCCTGCGTTTGGGGGGGGGGGGTTGTGTAGGAGAGTAGGGTCTGCTATCCTATGGTCACCCCAAATTTTTGCTTTTTGCTTCACTGGTTTTCGACTTACTGAGGCTGTGGGCCTGCTAATCAGACCCCCAGCCTGCTGTTCTCTCTCTAAATTCACATACATGTACTATAGGTACATACCACAATTGGAAATGGACTCCTTGTCAGCCCCTGTACCATGCACTATAGGTGCTCAGGGCATAGGTGCCAACAAGGCCTGCCAGGGGCTGCAGCATATCTTTTGCCACCCCTGGCTGGTTCTTAAATTGACACAACTGGCTGATCACTCAGCTGGGGCAAGTTGGTGTAATCACCCCTTGCTTAGATATAGTATACCTATATCTAAACCTATATCAGGACACATATATACCTGTGAGTGACTCCTATGGCAGGCCTTAACAATCCTGGAGGCAGAGTGCTTGGTTTTATGTGAGATGGTGCTCTAGCATGAGCTGAGCCTGTCTGCAGCTGTCGGGACCAATTCCCTTAGCTGTTCCGGGATAATGCCAAGCCATATACTATTAAGTGCATTATAATCCTCGCGGTTATATGTTAACTTTGGTTTGGCTTTATCAAAACATGTCGTGTAAGGTGTCATACGATTTGGAATACTATCCCCTCGACAGTCCTGTCGACGGAGATAGCATTCCACCCCTCTAGAGGGAGAAGACATGTTACTTTACTAAGACGCGGTTGATTTTTAAAAGAGCCTCAGATCCACAAAATGGATACTTCTGCCACAGACACAAGTCTGACCTCCTGCTGCTGACCGAAACTCAGCCGAGGAGGCCTGGACAAAGGCTTTCCTGTCTCAGGGAGGTATTACACCACCCCAGACAAGAGATAGTGGATTGTATCTGGGAGGTTTGAAAGAAACCAGACACTGCCTGGGGAGCACAAGGCTTCCCCTTGCATAATCCGGTCAAACCGGTTCTGGGGCATCCCAGCCCCAGTCCCAGCGCGACCCTGGACAAAGGGAAAGGGGTGTAAGCACCCCCTTCCTGGGTCCCACCCATAGGAGGGACCTAGCAGGTAATCCAGCCCACCAGATTCGAATAAGAGTGGGAGCAGTGCCAATGCAACTCAGATTATCCTAATGAAACTTAAGAAACAAAACTCTGGACCCTTCGACATCCTACTCGACGTAGAAGACTGAAGAATCTCCCTTGTGGTCAAGGAGTGACCACCCTGTGCAAACAGGTACCATTCAGCACCTCGATGTCTGCTTTGTTGCAGTTCCCGCCGGAACTCGAGCGACAGAGATTGGCCCGATCCACAGTCCCTGCAGAGCTGAGACCCGTGGAGGTGACCGGAAGCGTGGGGCCCGCCATCTTGAAAAGACCACGAGACGCTGACCGTGCAGCCCACAAGTGATCCTCGAAGCTGTACAACGGGGTTTGAGAAGCCCCAGCCCTGAGCCACTCTTACATCGAAGCTCACCCCTCTACACTCACCGAGTGCTGCGTGGGGCCCTTCTGCATCTTTTGGCTGAACGCGTTGGCCCGGTCACTTGCCTGCTGGCTTGTGGCCCCTGTGCCAACGAAACTTGAAATACGACTTGTGATTCTGGTTGCTCCAGACTTGCACCCGCTCCTCTGAAAAGGAGCACCCGCTCTGACCCTCCTGGTCCAAGAGAGAAGCAATCTTCCAGTCCTGCGTGGATTGCTCTTGCCAAGTGCTGTTTGCTCCAATCCTGAAGCCGACAGCGCCGACGGCGAGAGCCTTTGTGGGACAGCTCGTGACTCGCTCCTGGACATCGCAGATGCCCTAGAGCCCACGTGGCAGCAGAGAGAAAGTCCTCGACAACCACCTGATTTCGCCCGACATTGCCTGGTTCCGTCCTGGTTCCACCCTGGTCACTGCTGAGTGACCCAGACTCTGTCCCCTCTGCTTTCAGGTACTCTACAACTCCGATCCACCCTTGGATCACACCGGACACTTCTCCTTCACATCGCCTGCAGCATCTTCAGCTTCCAGCACCAACAACCTGCGTGACGAAACCCGGCACAACTTCGACCCTATGCACCCGCTTCCTGTGGGTGAGGTAACTCAACAACGCCGGTGTTCCCACACTGGTACACACCTCTAGTGTATGTGTCTAAAGTTTCATCCTTCTAGGTTAAGCGGAAGTCTCCTTAAACTGTAACTTTATAACTTTTACGCACCATTGACATTGCATTGCTGCATGCGTGTGCTTTAAGCGCTGCACCCGAGTTCCGCGGGCTTTTCCCGACTTCAGCATTGCTAGTCCCGACCAGTCCCAGCGATTCCCCAGGCCTTAGGCCTGACCACTGTTCGATTGGTATCTCTTATACCACTTTCTTAATATATGGTTTGAGTGGCCACCCGGCCTCATCCATAATTGTGCAACTTTCATATGTTTAACTGTGCTTTTGTTTAAACGCTTGTGCCTCTTTGCTCATAAAGAGTACTGAGGATTATTTTAGCAATAAATACATATATTTTTATAATATATACTTGTGTGGTGTCCTTTCATTTGATATTACAGGATTGTGATTGGTAAAACAGCTCGCTTAACACGACCTCTTGAGTTAAGCCTTTAAGGCTGCTTAGTCCATGCTACCCCTAGGATAGCTTGTCTAATAAGGTTGCCTTACAACCAGACACCATACGGGTTGTTTGGACTGATACAAGGTGGTTCCAGAATTGGAAACATCATATATCAGGCCAACTTCTCACACCAAGTCTTCGTTTTAACCCTCATGGTCTTCATTAGCCGTTCCATCTTGTCCAATCTGCTTGTTGTGTCTTTGGCTTGGTCTTCATGTGTGGAGATTTGTTCCTCCACCGTTTCCAAGTGCGAATCATGCTTATCAAGGCGTTTCTCCACCCTGTCAAGCCTAGTGGCGAGAGAGTCAAACAGGT
The DNA here is from genome assembly GCF_964263255.1 of Lissotriton vulgaris. NCBI lineage: Eukaryota > Metazoa > Chordata > Amphibia > Caudata > Salamandridae > Lissotriton > Lissotriton vulgaris. The sequence continues at coordinate 1,315,872,708 of NC_141689.1, forward strand.
CGTCTATGGCATCGAACCCCGCGCGGAGGTCTGCCATGCTAGCCGCAGCCCCGTCTAGTGTTGGGGGCACCATATTAGAGTCTATCTCGCCCTCCATATCAGGTTGGTGTCCAGGGCGGTCCGACGTGCCAGGCCAGTCATAAGTCAATTTTCAATGTTTCAGGTCTCCAATGCCAATATTGCGCACGGTGAGCGGGGAAGGAAGAACCAGGTGGGGCCCAGCAAGCAACTGGTTGTGCTGCTGTGCAGCACTGGAAGAAGAGAAGTGGAGGTGAACGGCCAGTCAGAAGCTCCGCCCCTGGCCCCCAGTCAGGCCCCACAGTCCGCCGGTATGTAGGCCCCCAAGCCACGTTTCTGAATGTTAGTGGATCAGTGATCTCCCATTACTTCCTCCAATGCACCCACAGCCGGGCGGTGGGGGGTGAGACAAGGATGCACACCTGCAGCAAGGGACTGCCTCAGTGCCTCGCTGCAGTAGAGGAGAGAGAAGGGGCTGCTCAAGTCCAGGCGTCGCTTCCCCGAACCCCAGTCCGGCCCCCACCACCCCCAAGCGTTTAGGCACCACGTGAAGGCCGCCCAGGCCTGGATGTCAGACCCCCCACGGGGGCATGGCATTAAGCAGTCCAGTGGCGGGGGGAGGAAACAGCTAAGCCGCAGCCCGCAAACCAACACCAGGCCCGGATGCCGATCAGGCCAGGCCTCAGCCGTCGCTCCCGCCGGGGGATGACAACGGAGGCCCCTGCAGGCCTTAACTCACCCCAGGCTTCGCGGCTAACCTCCTCGAGCCCGCAGTCTCAGGGCCGCAGCAGGCCTGGCCGGCTTTTAAATAACATACTATGTATTAACTGTGTCCCCATGTACCTGAGGCATGTAGTGTAATAGTGAGAAAGTCCTTGACTGCATTCTATTACAAATGTTTCTCTGTGTTTGGTTCCTATTGGTCATGAGCCTAAGAACCATGTACTAATGTAGTGAACGTATGATCCTTTGTTTGATTTTATGATGTTATAAGGAGTCTTGTCCCCCCTTTTAGAAGGCAAATCTCTGTCAGGTTTGTCTCTGAACTCTTCAGATTTCACGATTTTCTGTATTTTAGGCTTAGTACTTTTTCTGAATTCCTATTTGACTAACCTCAATTTGTGCCTTCGTACTTTGAACATTTTCAAAGTAAATCTGTAAAGCTTAGGACCGTCGCGTCTGTCTTCAATGTTATTAAGAGACAAGGCATGACTAAATTTCCTTTAAAGAGAGACGGGTCCATCGGGGAGCACCAAAGATTGTATAGGGCCTACACCGCTCTCAGTCCGAGAAAATCAGTGTGCACAGTGGAGAAGAGAAAGATGTTGGTTTGCACGTGGTCACATCTAGTAGCAGAGGATGGTTCCTTTTGGATCTGTCAAGTACTGATTGGACCTGTATAGGTAAATTGGCTTTAGAGAATCGAGGACTGTGTCTTCACAGTACAAGCGGTTCAACCCCGAAATTCAAATTGACCCAGTCCACATCCCAGTTCTGACCCTTTGGGACTGTAGAGGGTTGAAACAGCCAATCCAGTTGCCCAAAGATGACAAAGTGAGTATCAATAGGGACCAAAATACATAAGAACGTCCGAACGAGCATAAGACAGTATGTTACATACTGAGAGAGTGCCTATGGAATGCAGTGTCAAGACTTTGAATTTACATCTTTTTTGGCCTTGATCTTTGGACTGTTAGAGACTGTTTTTTAATGTTCTTTTTTTAATTTTGATGAGAGTGTTGCATAAATTGCTTTTGCTAAACTCTTGATTTGTAAAGTAACAGTTAACTTGGTAGGACTTGTGAAAGTTGTAATCTCGAGACTTGATTAACATTTCTAAAATGGTCTGCTACGGTGAGGTGTGCTGGGAAGCTCTATTAGTTTGCACCAGAATATTGACAAAATATCACTAGGAGTAAATGTACTAATTAAGGTATATGGTTGTGCATTTTTCGGCGCACAAGGGTGGACGCATTGGTCATGGAACTCCCGCTGCTTGAGAGTCTGCCATTGAATGACTGTATTTCTTGTAAGAGAGTTTTCATTGTAAAAATTTCCTTTCCATTGGAAGAAGAAGATAATGATAGTTTAGAGGAGTTTGGTAGTATCCTGTCCATGTTAATGTCATTCCATTTTAACCATTAACTCAGCCCGGGGAATGTTGCAGTGATGATGCGCTTAGGAATGTTCGGAGCCTGTGAGGAGAAGTCACAGTTGAGAGTTGGCTGAGAAGCATCTAGTGGTGCTGATCTACAGAACATGTAACTAACTACAATAAAACCTCCTGAATTACATCAACCAGCCTGGACGTCCTTACTACAAGGTTGTCAATTTGAAGCTCATAAGGAAATCGTCTGTACTCTGTTTCAAAACAGATCACAGGGTGCCACATAAGAATAGGTCGGCAGAAGCCAGGACCATGCTGTGGTTGGCACGACTTTTGACTTTGTTGCACTGGTATTGGTAGATTAATTGTGAGATCAGTGAGTGAGAAGCTTGCGGGTGGAGTGAGAAGTGAGATGATTGTTGACATTTAAGACAAAATATAGGGAATATCTCCTTAAAAAGCATTCAAATCAGGAGGGGAAATTTCAACCAGAGGGAACAACTAGTAGGGAGATGGCAGCAAAAGTGGGTTATCCAAGTGTATGTGACTCAAGCAGTGACATCAATATGCAGAGAAGGATGATGAGTTGTGGTTCCCACTGTGTGAATCATTTTACATAACTAAACTTGAGAACTTAAGGGGGACAATGTATGTCTTGAAACCCCAACCTAGGCCCACTCAATTTAAGTATTTACGCCTTTGGGAGCAGGAAGCAAAAGAAAAGAGCAGAAAAAGATTTGCGCTTCAGACTCACAATAAGGTGTATTCACGGTATACATACAGGATGATGAGAGGCAGAAAAGTTGGCAGGAGGAAGTGATTGAGAAAGTAGGTGCCCACTCTATGATAGATCATGAGGTACTAGAGAGAGAACGCCCCCAGTAAAAAGGGATACTTAGAAAGAGACAGACCAGGAGAGCGATGAAGAGGATCGTTTTTTTGATGACTTGAGGACAAGACCACCCCCATATAATGTAGCCTCAGAAATGGGGACAACACCCCAGAACTCCATTGAGAACGTGATCAGAGCATCGATCTCTGCTGAGACAAGTGTTTCCGAGCTAAAAAAAGATTTGAATTTTACAGACCACAATGGCTCAAATTACCCTGACTATGTCTCAGACCCTGACTAGGCTGGGTCTTCCCTCTATCCCTATAGTCACAAACATGGCTCAAATCCAACCTGCACTAAGCATTCCCCACACGGGTGTAGACTCACCAAGTGTTGTGGCCACTAGAAGTAAGGAAGGATGACTCACGGACACCCCTGTTGCAGGAGTGACTGCCCCAATTGTAGCTCCTGGGACAACCATTCAGCGTAGCGTAGGACCCTCACAGAAATAAACGCTGCACAATTTAAAAACGAACTGGAAGAGATTGTGAAGGGAAATGTAGACTTAGAGTTTTTGGGTCCTAATATCAATCAATCAATCAGGGGTTTGTTAAGCATGACTACTTACCCGTAAGGGTCTCAAGGCGCTAGGGGTAGGGGAGGTGCAGGTTCCAGTCCATTTAGGAGGGGGTCTGTCGAAGAGCCAGGTTTTGAGGTTTCTTGCTAATATGGGGAGCGATGTTGTCTGTCTGAGGTGGAGCGGAAGGGTGTTCCAGGCTCTGGCCACGAGGAAGGAGAAGGAGCGGCCTCCCGATCTGGTCTTTCTGGTGCAGGGGACCATGGTGTAGGAGAGCTGGGCTGATCGTAGGATCCTTTGAGGTGCGTGGGTGAGTATCTTGAAGGTGATTCTAGCCTCAACTGGGAGCCAGTGGAGTGTGCTCAGGTGCTGCGAGATGTGGTAGTGTTTTGGCATGTTGAGGACCAGTCTTGCGGCGGCGTTCTGGATTTTCTTTAGCTTGCGGGTGAGGTTTTTGTTTATTCTGGCATAGAGTGCGTTGCCGTAGTCGAGGCTGCTGGTGAACAGGGCCTGAGTGACGGTCTTTCTGTGTCCGAGGGGGATCCACTTGAAGGTCTTACGAAGGAGGCGGAAGGTGTGGAAGCAGGACAATGAGACGGAGTTCATCTGGTGGTTCATTTTGAGCTCGGAGTCCAGGATGATTCCCAGGTTTCGTGCGTGGTCCATGGGGGTTGACGGGTTTCCGAGGGCAGGGGGCCACCAGGTGTCGCTCCAGGCGTTGAGGTTTGGGCCCATGATGAGTAGGTCTGTTTTGTTGGTGTTTAGTTGTAGACAGCTGTTTTTCATCAATTTGGCGACGGCTTCCATGTCTTCTCTAAAGTTGTGTCCGACGGTGTTGGGTTCGTTGGATAAGGAGAGTTTGAATTGGGTGTCGTCTGCGTATGACACAATGTTCAGTCCATAGGTTCTGATGATGGGGGCATGTGGGGCCATGTAGGCGTTGAAGAGCGTCAGGCTATGGGGGGCGCCCTGGGGGACTCCGCAGGTGGTAGGTGTGGGGTCTGAGAGGAAAGGGGGAGTCTGACCCGCTGCGTTCTGCCAGAGAGGAAGGAGCAGTCGAGGGCCTTGTCCTGGATTACTGCATTGTGTAGTCTGCATATTAGGGTGCGGTGAGAGACTGTGTCGAATGCCGCTGAGAGGTCGAGGAGAATGAGGGCCACTGTTTTTTCCTTTGTCCAGTAGGGTGAGGATGTCGTCTGTTGCGAGAAGGAGGGCGTTTTCCGTACTGTGTTAGATTAGGAGGAGTGAAGTATGTTGTGGGCTTCGATGAATGTGGTGAGTTAGCTGTTGATGGCTTTCTCAATGACTTTCACTGGGAATAGGAGCAGGGAAATGGGTCTGTAGTTTTTTAGATCAGTGGGGTCTGCTGAGGGTTTCATCAGGAGGGGGTTGACCTCAGCATCTTTCCAGTCGTCTGGGAGTGAGGCGGTCACCAGGGAGCAGTTGATGGTGTGGCGGAGCATGGGTGCTATGGTGTCCGCTGCTCTGTTGAAGATGTGGTGAGGGCAGGGGTCCGTGGGGGCCCCTGAGTGGATTGACTTAATTGTCTTCAGTGTGTCTTCGGTGGTGAGTGCTGTCCAGTTGTCAATCTCTGGTTTCCGGGTGTCGGGGTGGTTGGTGAGGGTTCAGTGTGTTGGTTGCCTTCATCGAAGTTGTCGTAGATGTTCTTGATTTTGTGGTGGAAAAAGGTGCTGAGTTTGTTGTAGAGGTCTTGTGAGGGAGGGATGTCAGTAGACTCGCTGTTGGGTTGGGCGAACTCCTAGATGAGTTTGAAGAGTTCTTTGCTGTTGTGCGCTTGGGTGGAGATTCTGTCTTCAATCGCTTTTGTCCTCGTTTCTCTGGTGAGTTGGTGGTGGGCGTTGGTGGCGGCTATGAGGTTGTTGTGGGATTCTGTGGATTTGGTGTTCCTCCAGGCCTTTTCAAGGCGGTGGCAAGTGGGTGTGGACTCTCAAAGTTCGGTGGTAAACCAGCTGGCTTTCTTGGCACAGGTATTGTAGTTTTTCTTGAGGGGGGCAATGTTGTTGTCGCTGTCCGAGATCCATCTATGCAGGGATCGGGCTGCAGTGTTGGGGTCGTCGTTTTTCGTGGTGGTTGTGGTGGAATTGTTGAGTGAGGAGGTGAGCTGGTCGTCAGTGACTTTGGTCCAGTTTCTTCGTGGGAGCAGGTGCTGGTGTCTGTGGATGGTGGGTGTTCTGAAGGTGAAGTGGATGCAACGATGGTCCATGGGAGTTCGGTGGTGTGACTGAAGGTGATGGAGTTTTCTGTACTGAAGAGGAAGTCGATAGTGTGTCCTAAGAGTGCGTGGGCTCGGTCACGATCTGAGTCCAATGTTGTGGAGGCTGTATAGGACTGATGTGGTGTTGGGGTCCAGTTGGTTGTCGAGGTGGAAGTTGAGGTCTCCAAGCAGGGTGTAGTTGGTGGATGCAATGGCCTGCGGGGAGATGATGTCTGTGAAGGAGTTGGCGAAGGGTTGGCGCGCCCAGGGGGTCGGTAGATAAGGGTTCCTCAGAGGGTGGCGGTGGGTCTGGCCAGTATCTTGAAGTGAAGGTTTTTCATAAGGTCTGTGGGCTCATCGGGGTGTGTACTCAGGCAGAGGGTGGATTTGTGAACAATGGAGATTCCTTCTGCCAGGCGGGTGGGGCGGTCCTTCCTGGAGATCTTTTATCCTTGGGGGATGCGATGGCGATGCCCGGTCCCTAGGTGGTGTTGGTCCAGATTTCAGGTGAAGAACGCTAAATCTGGGGTGGTGCTGTTGAGGGGGTCCCAGATTTCGGTGGCGTGTTTGTGGAGGGATCAGATGTTGAGGAGGATGCATTGCAGGGTCTTTGGTTTGGTTGTGTTCTTGTGGGCGGGTTATGCTGCTGGATCCATGTTCTTGGCGGTGCTGCAATCAATCAATCAATCAATCAATCAGAGTACTTGTAAAGCGCGCTACTTACCCGTGAGGGTCTCAAGTCGCTGAGGGGAGGGGGTGCCGCTACTGCTCGAAGAGCCAGGTCTTGAGGAGTCTTCTGAAGGCGAGCAGGTCCTGGGTCCGCCATAGGTATGTAGGGAGGGTGTTCCAGGTCTTGGCGGCGAGGTAGGAGAAGGATCAGCCGCCGGAGGTTGTTCGTTGGATGTGGGGGACAGCGGCGAGGGCGAGGCTGGCAGAGCGGAGCTGGCGGGTTGGGGTGTAGAAGCTGAGTCTGCTGTAAAGGTAGGCTGGTCCGGCGTTGTGGAGTGCTTTGTGAGCGTGGGTGAGGAGCTTGAAGGTGATCCTCTTGTCGACGGGGAGCCAGTGTAGGTCTCTCAGGTGGGGGGTGATGTGGCTGCGGCAGGGGACGTTGACGATCAGTCGGGCGGAGGCGTTTTGGATGCGTTGTAGTAGTCGTAGGTGTTTGGCTGGGATTCCTGCAGGAGTCCCGGCAGCGGTGACAGCTGAAGGGTCCGTGGGTGTTGGCTAGTGATGCTAGCCTGCAGTTGTTGTTGAGTCAAGGATGTTGTGGGTTGAGTGCGTGGAGTGTCGCTGGGTCATAGCATTGGCGGCATAGAGGTCTAGGGTTCCTGGCGCTGGCCGCAATCTGGTCGCAAACGGCCGCAGAAGGGCTTGCCTTTGGTGGGCCTTCGGCGCACTAGCGGCTTGCCCCCTGCGTGGCTGCACAGCCGGCGCCATTAAGTAGGGGTCAGGGAGGGCTGGACAGTTGGGAGGCGGGAGTTGTGAGGGGAGCTGGATTGGTCGCGCTGGTTGTGCTGGGGGGAGGGGCCGCGGGGCAGCAGTGGCGGGGGAAAACAGGCGGGAAAGGAGGGAAAGGAGGAATAAAGGTGAAAACAGAGAAACAAGCAGAAACTCAGGAAGGTGCAGAAATCAGAAAAAGTGCAGAAAAATAGATTCAGTGAAGAGGGTGAAAACGAGTGAAAAACTAGTAAAAAACAGAGCGGAGCGAGAAAAGGGTGACAGCGGTCCACTGGACCACCAGGGATGAGCCGCAGGTGAACCTGGGGGTAGAGGAGGGCCTCAAACACTCACACTTGAGAGTGCAGGGGCTGGGGGAGGCCTCGCTCAATGGTGGAGCTGCAAGGGTGGGAGAGCAATTTCACTGACAAAGAGTCAGTTACAGCGAATATGTATTAGCCTACTTTTTTAAGGAAGCAGTAAGAGCGGCGCATGAGCTGTATTCAAAAATGGAAAGGCTAACAGAAGAATGGGGCTTTGATTTGACTCAGTAAAAGAAGTTGTGAAAAATTTCAGGATGATTATAAGTGATAAGGCTTGAAATCACTGTGATTTAAAAATGTAAAGACGTGTGAAGGAGCTGATTGAGTGCATCAGAGAATGGAGTAACTTACAGAAATTCAGGGAGCAGTGGTTGAAGAAGGAGAAGTTGAAGTTGAAAAAAAGTAGAGGCCATAGGGAATGAAAAGGCAGAAAGTGCAGGAACAACAGTACAAGAATAAGCTTTGAGAGAGGTGCAGGCAGGAGCCTATGTACATGTTCCCTGGTCCCAAGCAGATCTTTTCCACTTCACAAATACCCTCCCAAAGCTGAGAGGGAACCCAGAAGAATGGTACACCCAAAATCAATCCGATTGACACTATTTCAAAGGTGTTTGAAATGTCAAAGATCTAAAAATGGTTTTTGAAGTGTTAGTCCTGATAGACTAGTGGGCTGAATGTAAACAGCCATGGATTAGCCAATCCAAGAACCTCCAAGCGTAACAAATACAAACATACCATCCCCTATAGTGAAAGCCAGGTTTTATGCAGTGATTGCTCACCTCAAAACAAAGGTTCCAGAGAGAGAGATGAACTACCCCAAGATTTGTAGGACTACTTAAGAGCCCAAGGAAAGTTTAAAGTGAGCATAGTGGTATAAACGACCTGCTTGGTGAAAACATGGGAGATTTCCTCACATCATTTGTTTACGGATTGCGACCTAAGGTTCGTTTTCAGAAACAACATGGTGTATTCTTTTGGCAATGGAAGATCCTTGATGAGATTTTGCAGTCTACAAATATCTTAGTGAAACGCTAGAAGCAAAGCCTTTATAAATAAACAAATAAATAAATTAAATAAACTGAAGTAAAGGTTGATGATTGCGCAAACAAAGTTAGCACAGAGCAATGGTGAAAGAATCCAGGGTTAAACCCTGTCTTTAACGCGGCGCAAAAATGCTAGTTTGCCATGCCCTATCAAGAAAGTATACCAATGCAAGGTAGAGGAAGGTGAAGCGTGAATGGCACAAGAATTAATGCTTTGAAGAAAGTCACATCATGTCACATTTGCAACAGGGTCAGCCACTGGAAGAGTGAATGCCACTATAACCCCGAGAGAGTGCACTTTGATGCTCAAGTACCAAGTCCCATGCTTCAGGAAGGGATTCCTCAGATGCCAAAGCTGCGGCTCGAGCGGCTGTGCTTATTTCTGCCATGGCAGGGGTTGCGCTTCGGTGGCCGCCTATGTTCTTCCAGTATTGCGAGGTCCAGAAACGTGGTTTCAATCCAGGACGATGCTGCCTCAGCATCATCAAAGAAATAACTGTCATGTTTGTGTATAATTTTGAGATGGGCCCCAAATAGTTGGGCATGTTTTAAGTTAAATTGCTGCAGGTGTTTTTTTAACTCCCATGCATGACTCCGTTTGATGTTGTACTTGTACGGTGTAGTCCAGGAATAGAGAAAGTCTCGTATTCTCATACGGTATGGGTGCATTTTCTCATGCCTTCCGGAGCAGCGTGTGTCTGTCTTTGTAATTTAAGATCTGGGTCACTATTGGTCTCGGCGGTGCTCCCGGCGTACGGCTCCCAGTGGGAACGCTGTGTGCCCTTTCGATGCTGAACATACCAGTCAGACCCTCTGTTGCCACTGCGGTGCACAACCATTGTCAATAAAATGCGTGGGGTTGTTTCCTACGCTTTTCTAGGGCTGCCTGTTCTTCATACATTACTTCTTTGTGGCGCCCTTCTTGCATCTTCCACCCGGATTTGTAGGTCTTCCACTTGCTGTTGGAGCTTAGTGACGGCCTCCGTTTGCTCTTTATGCCAGGGCGTGATGTCAGACAGCGTTGTGGAGTGCAGTTGCACTTTCTCCGACAGTTTCTTGTGGTCAGCCCTCAGCAACTTGACATTGGTAGTGACGGTGGCAGTTGTTGTTTCACTTTCAATACTACCTGGCTGTGACTCCCTCATTTCCTTTAGGACGATGTCTAGTTTATTAGGGGGTGGTAAGTCCTGCGTAGGGGTGACATGTTCATCTTCCACTAAGAGAAGGGAGTCATTCGTATCGTTTGTAGGCACTCCTCCTGAATGGCCTTGATCCACTTGCTTTCCTTTAGCCCGGCTCATTCTGAGACCGTACAGCCCACTGTAGGGAGCATTGGTTACGAGGCGGGGTCCCTTTGATGATTCTGCGGGAGTGTTGGGTCGCCTCCCTTTCGTCTACAGAGGCTATCTGAATACCCCAGTGTTGATGTGTACGGGGCCCCAGCACCCGTTCGTTATCTGTAGTGTTTGTGAGCTCCTCAGCTAAGCGCTGTCGGTCAGATAATCATTCTTCTTTATTCGGTCCATGCTATCGGTCAGTGTCTAATCATGGACTGCCTATTGCTCTAGTCCCGCAGCAGGAGCTTGACTGCTGGGTTATTATGTGCCCCTCGTGTGGGTATTAATTTGCTGTGCCTTTTTTCGCATGGGCAATTAAGCCAGGAATTAGGCAGAATTCAGTTTCTTGTCTTCTGACTTGGTATCCTCCTTTTTTTGGAATTAGTGACGGGGTTTCAGCCTCAAGTGCACAGCACTGCCAGCTCCCCTTCAGGCCCTCAGCGCGAATGCATTGGTGTCCGGTAGTGTCACTACTGGTGGATGGCCAGGGGTGCTTTTGCTCTGGGTGCCCCCTCCTGCCCTGTCTCTGTTACAGTGAGGCTTCTGTTTCTTCCCATGTTCCTGGGGCTTTAGTCCAGGGGGTCCCCGGCTAGGATTATGTCCAGTCCAGGACCGAGACCGGCCATCAGTGATATAGCCTAATCAGCCCCGGGGCCCTGCAGCATGCAGGCTCTCCTCATCTGCCTCACGTTCTCTGTTGGCAGCTGCCGAGGACAGGAGCGGCTGCTCCTGCCCGACTCGGCCACACCAAGCCAGGGAATCTTCACCAGCCGGCCTCCTCTTCGGCCCGTTCGGTCTCCAGGTCAGGCTCCGGCGGAGGACCAGGCCTACAGAGCCCCCTGCGCACAGCCCTCCGGCCACCCGTCCTCAGCGCCAGTCAGCTACAGGAATTGGGATGCGGGTGTCTTGCTAACACTTCGGTATAGCATGGGTCGCTTCCAGGCCAGCGTTCGCTCAGTTCTGTTATGTTTTGTAATGTATCCCAATATAGGCCTTGGTAGTCACCTAACCTTTCACCTACATTTTCCCTGCCATTGTACTACATAATTTTTATTTTATTTTGGCCTTTTACCTAGTTAGGTGCTGCATAAAATGTTGTGTGGTTTCCCAGAAAACTCTCCTCATCAATTATGCATGAGGATTCTCAGAATCACAGCAGGATTATCATCTTCTGCATAATAACTATGCAAAAGGATTATCCCTTCCGTCATCCTCGGCGGACATGACACAGCAAGGTTGAACCCATGAGGGTAACTTTGGGTTTATAAACATCATATCTTTGCTGGGGCAAGCAGAGGAGAAAGACTTTCATGCTGACACCCTGACGCGAGACTCTAAGGTTCCTGCACGCAGACACTCCAGCCCACAGTGGTCTGACATCCCTCGTGGGGTGTCCATCTCTAGACTAAGACAAAGTCCTTTATTCTCCCACAACAGGTTATGTGGTTGGCTCTTTCCTAGGGGGATTCTTGGCTCTCTGCCTACATATATGCTAGGTACACTTAGGTACATCTAGTTAGGGCTGCAGCATAGGAGTGTGCATTATTATTGTCATGTATTTATATACCTGACTATATTCATTGTTTTAGCACTATGGTAGAAATCTACTATCTATTTACTCTGTTGGTATTTATAATCATTAATATCTGTTTCTGTCTTATGGTAGTTTCAGCAATCCTATTTTACACTAGAATGATGCTGGTTCAATAAATTCTTATTGGAAAACGTCCCCACTGTTTATTCTGTGTATCTCTCTGAGACAAAATTAACATGAGAGACTGAGCGAAAAATACTGTACTGTTTCCACGATCCCTGATGGGACAGGGTTGTCATGTTCGAAAGTTGTCAGGAACTATTCCCATCCTTGGTAAGAGGAGTTTACAGTGGCACTGTGAGCTAGCTGGTATACAGGCGAACATACCCAGTGGGGGTGTCTGGAATTAATCTGGACACCAATCCCACAGTGTCTAAATGCGCAGATCCTATATCGATTTATAGGAACTACACAACAGTTCACGCCGGCACTCGGGAAGCACACCAGCCAGTCACATTGTGTGTCCCAGAGGGGGTCGCGTTCCAGTCCTCACCTCGGCCACGCCCACCATGGGGCCACTCAGCCTCACCGCAGCTGCAGTCCAAGGTCAGCATCACTCCGCACAGGCAACCGGTCAGTGACTCCTCTGCTAGGTATGGAAACTCCGGTGTAGGTCCGGCTTCTCTCTGCAGCAGCAGAAGGCCACAACTTCCCTTTTCCGGCAGGCCTCACTCCGATCGGACTCCGCGTGGGCTGGATCCAAGCCCTCTCAGCAACAGCGGGGCACAGCATCGGGTTGCCACCATGTCAACTTCATAATTACTTGCCTGTATTTTAGTGGATGGTGTGAGAAGTTAGACTGGCATATGATGTCCACTAGTTCTAGTGGGCACCTTGCACCAGTCTAATCAACCCTTATTGATAGTGGTTGTAAAGTCAACCTTATAGAAAGCTATCCTAGTGGTAGCATGAAAGAGCAGTCTTCAGGCTAGGACTTCAGTAGGCGAGTTAAGCAAGTTGTTTACCATATATAATCCCTTGAATACCAAATGAAAGGACACCACACAAGGTATATATCAAATATATATGCATTTAATCTAAACACAACCCCTCTGCACTCTTTATGAGATCAGAGGGAAAAATACAATACAAGTCACACAGTTAATATATGATAAATTGCACAGTATATGTTATGCCCTAGGGGCCTCACAAACCATATACTAAGAAAGTGGTATAAGTACCACGTGAGAGTTAGAAAGCAGGCCTAAGGCCTGTAGAATCTCTGGGGCTACACTAAACAACCAAAGGTTAGGAAGTAGGAGACCCAGGGGAGCCGCATGCAGTGTCTAAACCCAGGTGCGGGTTCCCATTGACTTTCTATGGAGTTCGTAAAAGTTACAAAGTTACAGTTTAAGGACACTTCCGGATGGAACCCTTTTAAACTAGGACACTTTGAGAGTCAAGACCCACGGGAGCACCAGAGTACTCGTGTTACCTCACCCAGGGAAGCCGGGTGCATAGGTGTCTTTTCGTGTCGGGTTTCGTCGTCGTTTTCTATGGAGAGCTGCAAAGAAGTGCTGCAGGCGACCAGAGGAAAAGTGTCCGGGTGGATCGGAGATGTGAAGAACCTGAAAGCAGAGGGGACAGAGTCTGGGTCACTAGCCAGTGACCAGGAAGGAACCAGGCGATGTCTGGTGCTTTAAGGTGAAGAAGGTGAGTTTGTCTCTTCAGCCACGAGGTCCAGGAGGCATCGACGATGACCAGGAGCTTGATTTGAGCTGTCCCACAATGGATCTAGATGACTGCAGTGTCGGTATCCGGATTGGACCCAACAAGCCGTGGCAACCGCAACCCACACAGGATGTCGAGATTGGCTCTGTTGAAAACCAGCAAGGTCTGTGGCACTTCTTCTTTTCAGGGAAACTGGAACAAGCCTGGAGCAACCAGGAAAGCAAGTTAGATTCAAGATGGCGTCTTCAGGGGCTCACTAGCCAATGGGCAAGGAACCGGGAAGATGCGTCAAGCTCAAATGCAAAGGCGGGGCACACGGGACACTTGCGGAGTGTGGGGGCCTGGGCTTCTGTGCAAATGGTGCTCGGGCTGGGGCTTCTTGTACCCCAATGCACAACTTACTGAGGCTTCAAGAAAGGAGTGCAGGTAGCAAAATGCAGGATGTCCAAGATGTCTGATCCCACGTCTCTTGTGTCCGCCACGGGTCTCAGCTTTGCTGTGGATGTGGGTCAGGATCAGAGAAGTCTGGAAGCATGGGCGTCCGCAGGGGGGGCAAGGAGGGGCGATTGCCCCCCCTGGAGCGCCCCTCCTTGCCCCCCCCTGCCAGGGCCTGCTCTAGGGCGGTACGACCGGTGCCATCGCACCGAGTGCTGGCTTCCTTGGGGCACCGTGTTTACAACTTAATTATGATTTTAAAAGCACCTGCTGCCCGTTTCTTTCCTCCTGCAATTACGGGGCCTTACAGAAATGTCAAGATAAATCCTTTGATTAATGTTCTTCCTGGCCAGAGATCATAGTTTTGTGTAGTTGAGGTTTTTGACTTATGTGAAGGTAGTACAGAGGGTTAATATGCCTTCTGCAAAGAATGTGTACCAAGTAGATTACAGAGTGCATTTAATGTAAATAGATCAGCAGGTTACTTCTTTTAAAAGAGCCATCCTTTTGTTACTTTCAATTTATAACTTAAAGTCCTAATATAGAAGAGTGAGGTATTAACTTTCATCATAGAAGTGCATACACTCTGCTAAGGATAGAACATTGATTAATGTTGCAAAAAGGGTTAATTTGGGTAGAAATGGATTCTTATTATTAAAGAAAACTCTCAACTATGCGGTTTCTTTTTCGACTCTGACTTTGTCCTTCTCCACACCAAGCACCCCTAAACTATGCTGCCTACCAGTATGACGCGTGACTCCTACACTTTTAGTCCTTTGGCTTATGTAACATTTCCTATACACTAATTTACACAAGTATGATTGATTGTCAGTGTAATGTGTGTGTGATGCAATGTGCTCGGACATACTTTAATGGTATGAGTAGCGCTATATAACAAATTCAATGCATCTGGGAGAGAGTGGTTATGGAGACTTTGTCACTGTTAAAGGGTGCTAGTGAGAGAATCCGTGGTGGAGGTGGTAATTGGGGGCGCCAACTAACATTGTAACACTGGGTGCCATTATGCATTGCACATGGTGTTCCAGCCACTGTACCTATCCAGCTCGCACTCTCTGTTCTAGTCTAAAGCTCCTCTGCATCCCAGGGCTCAGTAGGACAAGACGCAGGCTTCATTTTCCTACACCGTCCGTTAGGCACTCTCTTCTAGGTGAACTCCTGTGCATCTCATCGCACGTCACATCTAGACAACACCTGGAGACTCTGCTCTTTTCTAGATCCTTCTGAGTACCCTCTGCCCCCCCCCCCCCCCCCCCCTCCATCTTATAAGTTAGTCAGAAGCGCCAGGAGACCTGGGACTTTATAGCGCACTCTGACACAATAACAAGATTGAGGCAAAGTCTTTTCAAATAATTATTGGATTATAGTGATGGACTGCCTAGATCAATTGCTGTTAAGTACATTACTAAGCAGAAAGAATAGTCACATTTGAATAATAGAGTATATTTTAACATAGGCACCGCTCTGACATAAAATGGTGGACATCAATGGATGATCTTTGATTTAATAAGTTGCATTTATCAAGAGAGATAACACAAACAGAAAACGATTGGAAATGAAGTGTTAGACATAAGTCAGTACAGAGGGGGATATCCAGATGGGTTAGGAAGCGTGAATGCTAAGAGGAGAGGGGCTGAGTCCATGTGAGGTCACCACTGTAGTTCAGAGCAGGGACGTTAATAAAAACGCAGCAACATGTGTTGCCGGGCAGTTGAAAGTCGTTTGCAAAGGTTGACTGACCAACTTTCTGTAGTTTGATGCTATATTTGGGTGTTTAACTAGTACTAATGAGGTGCAACTAATACCCAAACAGTGTTAACAAGTTTAAAAATGACAAAATGAAGTTATACTGTCACAAAATGTGCCACATAATTTGCTTTTTCTTGAAGCATAATTCACTCAACCCTTCCGCTTTATGTGACCCTCCCTGCCTCATAATTACAGTGGCCCTGCTGTTAGGGTATCCCTGCTGAGTGCCTCATATTCTACTCACAGCGTGGAGTGTGATTGGTGGAGTAAGGCTGGGCCTGCCTTACCTGTGTGCTCTAGACTAAGATGCTGTGGCTGTGCTTGTGTGGTGAATGTGGCCTCAGGGAGTTCAGACCTCGGTGAGGACCGTAGACAGACAAAGTGAGGAAAGCACCTGGCGGCCGATGGCAGAGCCACTTTACGCAGCTACCTCTCACCACTGGCAGGCCCCCAAAACTAGGACAGTGCCTCATACACACTTAAGGTTCTCCCAACCTGTGCACTGGAGACTGAGCCTGCGCTGTCGTCAAAATGAGACGGTCAGAGAGAGAAAACAGTAAAACCCGGGGAGTCATGCAATGACACAGAAATAAGTATGAAAACATAACACAAACTCAGAGTAGCAGGTGCTCCTGAGTAAACTTGGGAAGATATTTCCGTAGCATCCTGCCAAAAAGATGTCTGCATTCCTCACCTGCACTAAGTGACTATCTGGTGACGTCAGAAACAAGGGGTTAGTGGGACAGCGATGACCAAGCAGTTCGAACTTCCACTCTGACCTAATTTTAAAATTGCAACACATGCTCCAAGACTGTTTGAGCTTGATAAAGGTAACCAAGTTAAGTAACACCAGTACAAGAGGTAAATGTAATTTGTGAGGTATAGAGTAAAAAAGGTTGTAGAAACATCTGTTTCATTTTCATGTATCATCCCCTTCCCTAATTACTAAAAATACAGTACAAAAGGTCGAGAATCCATAATTAGGTACTTTGTAACGCGTCAAAAAAGGCCATCCTTCCATCCTTTTTCAACTTTGGGCTGAATCTCTTTTTCTGTCCATCTGTTCACAGTTGTTCTTAATCACAGTAAAGCGTTGTAAATGGCCATAACACGTGTTTTTATTTTTGCATACATTTGACACAGGCAGCCAACTAAATAGCCAGTAGGTGCTTAGAAGAATGTAGGGTCTAAATGTAGTGGTTTTGAGATTTTCATAATTGAGGACCCTTTTTACGAGATCCTTCGCATACATAGACCTTATAGGCAGGGTGCGCCACAAGTTGTAACTAACACCCCAAACCTCAGGAAAGGAAGATTTCCAGGATAGCACAGGTGCTGCTCCAGTTCCCGAAGTAAAGATGGGGGATTGATATATTTATAGTGTTCTGGCGTGTGGTGCTTGCATCAGTAATTGCCTTTTTTAAAGGTGTAAAGGTGTAAGTTGTACTTCCAGGTTTCGGCGGCAGTCGTCTGTCACTCTGTCCTTTGTTGTTTTCATGACACCGCTGGTTTCTCCCGTGGCTGCTGTTTGTTCGCGATGGTTCAGGTTCTTGGATCTAGTGAAAGGCACCCTTCGGCTGCTTTGTAGTGCTAAGTAGTGTACGTTTCTTCAGTTTACACCAGGCTCCCCGCGGAGCGTCTGCCTCTGGTATTGTTTTTGTCCTCAGGCCGCTCCCGAGCCCTTATCACCTCTCTGAGATCCAGTGCCCCATTTGACCCTCTACCTGCCGCCCACTCCTTCCCCGCCTCTTCTCTAGGTTCACACCTTGATGCTTTCACACTTAACGTCACCTCCAGCTCACATTTTCAAAGAGGGCCCCGGGCTCCCTATCACCGACATGAGGAGGCGGTAGAGAGAGGGGAGACAGAGGAATACTTGGTGGGATCGGGGAGACTAATACGGTGGGGGTGAGAGTGAATGAAGAGCGGGGAGAGAAAGAGAGAGAGAAGCAGTGGGGAAAGAGAGACCGAGAAGTAATGAGGAAGGGAGATGAGAGAGCAAGTGGAGGGGGAGTGGGGGGTCTGGGTGAGGGAGCACAGTTTCAGAGAAATGAGACCTGTGGCCTAACTCCGCCAGTGAAGACAGCGGATCCAAAGGAGAAAGAACCAGGCCAGACAGAGTAGGTCCAAGCAGTGTGCACTGAGGCAGGCTCGGTGGGTCCGGAAGAGGGACAGGGCAGGCAGAACAGCTTCAGAGAAGGGCGAGGAGAACCAGACCAGGGCGAGCCGATCCAGACCAGCAGATCCTCCCTGAGCAGGGAGACGGCGCGATACACAATCAGAATGTAGTGTTCAGCTTTTTGGGTGCCAGGGGGATCATTTTAGGGTTCAGGGTGGGTATGGGTTGTGGGGTACCAGGGGGGTAATTTTAGGGTTCAGGTCGTGTACGGGTTTTGGGGTGCCAGGGGGACAATTTTAGGGGTCAGGGTGGGTATGGGTTATGGGTGCCAGGGGGGTAATTTTAGGGTTCAGGGCAGGTATGAGTTTTTGGGGGGCAGGGGTAATTTTAGGGTTCAGGGAGGGTATGGGTTTTGGGGTGCCAGGGACGTAATTTTAGGGTTCAGGGAGGGTATGAGTTTTGGGGGGATCAGGTAATTTTAGGGTTCAGGGTGGGTATGGGTTTTGGGGTGCTAGGGGGTAATTATAGGGACCAGGGCAGGTATGGATTTTGGGGTGCCACAAAAGAAAGAGATGGCTGTGGCACAACAACCCTATGGTGTATGAGATCATATGCGGCCTGCTTCATACCCCCCATGGCTCCTCCTGCACCCCAGTGTTTCTTGTGCCCCACCTGGCACACATCATGTCGGAGGATGGTGATGACGTTAACATTTTGCCCCCCCCTGGAAAAATTTCTGCGGACGCCCATGTCTGGAAGTCCAGTTCTTGAGTCGTGGAGTCTTCGGGTTCCGACGGGAGCCTTGAAACTGCAGACCAGCGAAGTTGCTGTTGGTGCCTGTTTGCACAGGGTGGTCACTCCTTGACCACAAGGGAGATGCCCTCCATCTTCCAGTCAGAATGGAATGTCAAAGGTCCAAGATATGTCTTACAAAGAGTCGTCCAGGATAATATAAAGTCCTGGGGACACAGCTCCTATACTTATACTAAGAAAGGGGCCTGGATTACCTGACTAGGTTCCTCCTATGGGTGTACCTGAGAAGGGGGTGGTTACACCCCTTTCCCTTTGTCCAGTTTTGCGCCAGAGCTGGGGTTTGAGTGCCCCAGCAACTGGTTTGAACAGGGCTATGCATGGAGCACCTTGTGTGCCCAGGCAGTGTCTAGATGCATTCACTGAATGCATCCCTCCCTGCCCCAATACACAAAACCCCTGTCTGGGGAGGTGCTGGCACCTCCCTAGACAGGAAACCTATTGTCCAGGCCGCCCTTGCTGGAGTTTCCCCCAGCAACAGGAGGTCAGACTCATGTCTGTGGCAGCAGCATCCATTTTGTGATGCTGAGTGTAGGAAGGTGGCTACCTGACTATGGTTACCCCAGATTTTTTGCCTTGTGTTTAGCTGGTTTTCGACTTAGTTGGCCTGGCTCCCTGCTAATCAGGGCCCCAGGCTATCTGCTCTCTCTTTAAAATGGATTCCATGTACCCTAGGTGCATAACTAAATTGGCTTGGGTCACCTTGTCAGCCCCTGTACAGTGCACTATAGGTGCCCAGGGCATAGAAGCATCCAAGGCCTACCAGGGGCTGCAGCATATCTTTTGCCACCCCTGGCTGGCTATCCAAAATTGACACAACTGGCTGATCACTCAGCTGGGGCAAGGTGGTGTAATCACCCCTTGCTTAGATATAGTATGCCTATATCTAAACCTATCTGGACACATATATACCTATAAGTCACTCCTATGGCAGGCCTTAACAATCCTGGAGGCAGAGTGCTTGGTTTTATGTGAGATGGTGCTCTAGCATGAGCTGAGCCTGTCTGCAGCTGTTGGGACCAACTCCCTTAGCTGTTCCGGGATATTGCCATACCATATACTCTTAAGTGCATTATAATCCATCGCGGTTATGTGCTAACTTTGGTTTGGCTTTATCAAAACATGTCATGTAAGGTGTCATATGCTTTGGAATACTACCCCCTCACCAGTCCTGGTGACGGGGGTAGCATTCCACCCTTCTAGAGGGAGAAGACATGTTACTTTGCTAAAACGCGGTTGATTTTAAAAGAGCCTCAGCATCACGAAATGGACGCTTCTGCCACAGACACACGTCTGACCTCCTGCTGCTGACCAAAACTTGGCAGGGGAGGCCTGGACAAAGGGTTTCCTGTCACAGGAAGGTGTCACACCACCCCAGACAGGAGATAGTGGATTGTAGCAGGGAGGTTTGAATGAAATCAGACAGTGCCTGGGGAGCACAAGGCTTAGCCTTGCATAATCCGGTCAAACCGGTTCTGGGGCACACCAGCCCCAGTCCCAGCGCGACCCTGGACAAAGGGAAAGGGGTGTAACCACCCCCTTCCTGGGTCCCATCCATAGGAGGGACCTAGCAGGTAATCCAGCCCCCCAGTTTGGTATAAGAGTGGGAGCAGTGCCAAAGCACTCAGATTATCCTCACTGAAACTTATGAAATGAAACTCTGGACCCTTCGACATCCTACTCGATGTAGAAGACTGAAGAATCTCCCTTGTGGTCAAGGAGTGACCACCCTGTGCAAACAGGCACCATCCAGCACCTCGACGTTTGCTTTGTTGCAGTTCCTGCCGGAACTCGAGCAACAGAGATCGACAAGACCCAGCGTGCCTGCCTTCTAACAGCCTGATCCACAGTCCCTGCAGAGCTGAGACCCGTGGAGGCGACCTGAAGCGAGGGGCCGGCCATCTTGGAAAGACCACGAGGCGCTGACCGTGCAGCTCCTGAGGCACCCTCGAAGCTGTGCATTGGGGTTTGAGAAGCCCCCGCCCTGAGCCACTCTTGCACCGAAGCTCACCCCTCTACACTCACCGAGTGCTGCGTGGGGCCCTTCTGCATATTTGGCTTAACGCGTTGGTCCGGTCGCTTGCCCGTTGGATTGCGGCCCCAGTACCGTCGAACCTTTGAATTTGACCTGCCAGTCCGGTTGCTCTAGACTGGCCCTCGCTCCCCTGAAAAGGAGCACCCGCTCTGACCTTGCTGGTCCGAGTAAGAAGCGATCTTTGAATCCTGCGTGGGTTGCGCTTGCCAAGGTTTGTTTGCTCCAATCCAGAAGCTGACACCGCCGACAGAGAGACTTCGTGGGACAGCTCGTGATCCACTCCTGGACATCCTCGGTGCCCCAGAGTCCACGTGGCAGCGGAGGCAAGCTTCTCGACAACCACCTGATTGCGCACGACATTGCCTGGTTCCTTCCTGGTTCCACCCTGGTCACTGCTGAGTGACCCAGACTCTGTCCCCTCTGCTTTCAGGAACTCTACATCTTCGATCCACCCTTGGATCACACAGGACACTTCTCTTCTCGATGCCTGCAGCATCTTCATCTTCAGGCACCATCGACCTGCGTGACGAAACCCAACACTACTTTGCACCTGTGCACCCGCTTCCTGTGGGTGATGTAACTCAGCAACGCCGGTGCTCCTGCACTGGTACACACCTCTAGTGTATATGTCTAAAGTTTTGTCCTTCTAGGTCACTCGGAAGGTTCCTTTAACAGTAACTTTGTAACTTTTACGCACCATTGACTTTGCATTGGTGCATGCGTGTGCTTTAAGCGCTGCACTCGAATCCCGCTGGCTTTTCCCGACTTCAGCATTGTTAGTCCTGACTGGTCCCAGCAATTCCCTAGGCCCTAGGCCTAACCACTGTTCGATTAGTGATACTTATACCACTATTTTAGTTTATGGTTTGCGTGGCCCCTGGCCTCATCCATAATTGTGCAACTTTCATATGTTTTACTGTGCTTGTGTTTAAACGCTTGTGCTTCTAGACTCATAAAGAGTATAGAGGGTTATTCTAGTAATAAATACATATATTTTTATAATATATAACTTGTGTGGTGTCCTTTCATTTGATATTACAGGATTGTGATTGGTAAAACAGCTCGCTTAACACAACCTCTTGAGTTAAGCCTTTAAGGCTGCTTAGTCCATGCTACCATTAGAATAGCTTGTCTAATAAGGTTGACTTACAACCAGACACCATAAGGGATTGTTTGGACTGATACAAGGTGCCCCCAGAATTGGAGACATCATATATCAGGCCAACTTCTTACATTGGTGCGCAGCGGTGCGGATTTGAGCTTGCTGTTGTTTTACCATTGCAATCTTTTATCAAATTGAAAGATCACATCAAGTACCTTAGGTACATATATACAAAGCTTAGCATATTTAAGTTCTACTGAACTTAGTAGTTGTAGATCAAAGGGCTTAACACACCCTGCCTACAACTCACTAGCAAGGTACAGTAGGAAAACACTTAGTGTAGGTAAGTACACCACTTACACCTCACTAGCAGTCATGTCTGGCACAGGTGAAGCTTCCAGCTCTCTACCTGTGGTGGTTGACCTTACCAAGGCACCCTCCAGCTATGACAAACTCAGCTTCAAGGACTTGAGTGCCTTGTGCATTGCAAGGAAGCTAAAAAGGGGTCACAACCCCACCATTCCCATCCTGATAGCCATCCTGGAGAAGGATGACCTAGAGAGTGCTAGTACAGCTCCCTTAGAGTCAGGAGATGGAGTGAACCCCCTAGACACTGAGAACAGCACCCCAGAAGATGAGGTGGTGGACCCTGAATCAGAGGAGGAAGGGTCAGATCAGGATCAGAGGGGTATCCAGGTACTGGTTGGTAGGCTTAGCCCAGCCAACTTGGACCTACTGGGAAATGGATAGGGCCAGCACCTCCCCAGGGCCCAACCCAGAATATTTCCAGGCAATAGAAGGGATAGATCTCCTTCAAGGGACTCTCACCTTTCTAGTGCCTCAAGGGAATCTCAAAGGGGAATGACTTCCCCCCCAGAGAAAAGAGCATAGGGTCAGAATGAGGGCTGTCCAACTCCAGATAGAGAGGGAAGAGGTAGCCTTGGCCCAAGCTAAACTTGCTTTAGCAAGGGAGCAAAAATTGTGTGGATTAGATTCCACTGGTGGCAGCAACATAATTCCTAGAGAGAAAGCCAGGTCCTATGATTGTAGAAACCTGACCAAGATTGTGCCCCCCTATCAGGAAGGGGATGCCATCCACAAATGGATGACTGCTCTGGAGAGAGCCTGCATGGTACAGCAGGTTCCTCAAGATCAGAGGGCTGCAATTTTATGGTACTCCTTTTCTGAGAAAGGGGGGGATAAGCTCCTCACAGTTAGAGCTGAGGATGCTAAAAATTACAATGTCCTGAAGAGTGCTCTAATAGATGGGTTTGGCTTAACCACTGAACAATACAGGTTAAGGTTCAGAGATACCCAGAAGACACAGACTCGGGACTGGACTGATTTTGTAGATTGTGCTACTAATGCTCTGGAGGGTTGGCTACATGGCAGCAAAGTACATGACTATACAAGATTGTATAATTTGATTGTGAGGGAGCAGATCCTAAGTAATTGTCAGAACCAGCTCTTACACCATCACCTGGTGGACTCAGATTTGACCTCTCCCCAAGAATTGGGAAAGAGGGCAGATAAATGGGTCAGAGCCAGGATTAGGCCTAGAAATCAGGGAAATGACCAGAAGAAGGAGTCTACCAAGCCTCAAGAAAAGGGTGGGGATAAATCAAAAGAGAAGACTTCCCCAGGGCCCCAAAACTCCAAGGATGGGGGTGGGTCCCAAGACACTTCCTCTACTCAGAAAAAGCCTTATTGCCATGCCTGTAAACAGGTTGGCCATTAGAAAACAGACAGCTGTTGTCCAAAGAATAGTAATAAGGAAAATATACCTCTAGGTAAAGCTTCAACACCTCCTGTCACTGATATCAGTGGTCCCCCATGTGGTGGGAGCACCCCCAAGAATTTGGGTGGGTTTACCTTTGGAACACAGGAGGACTCTGGCCTAACCAGGTCCCCAACTGATCTTGTCTATGAGACTGGCATGGGGTTTGCCAACTTCACTGATTGCCCAAATACTTTGAGCAAGTATAGACAAGAACCCCTCATCAATGGTTTGAAAGCTGAGGCCTACAGAGACACAGGGGCTAGTATCACCATGGTGATTGAGAATCTAGTCCCCTCAAGGCAACTTTTACCTGGTGCCACATACCAGGTGACAAACATTGATGGTGTTCAGAAAAATCATCCCATAGCAGTGGTAAATCTCAGCTGGGGAGGAGTCACTGGCCCAAAGAGAGTGGCAGTGTCCCCAAACTTGCCTGTAGACTGTCTACTGGGGAATGATTTGGAAATCTCAGCCTGGGCTGAGGTTGAACAAAACATCCATTCTAAAATGATAAATCTCCATGGAAAGGTTAGTGGGGCTGTGATGGCTACAGCCCCAATCCAAGATGTCCTTCCTTAAAAGGTTGGTAGGGCTGTGCAAGACTCAGCCCCATCTTTAGCTAACTCCCATCCTGAACAGAATAGCAGGGCTGTGATGGTAACAGCCCATACCCAAACTGAGTCTCCTCCTGAAAAGGTTGGTGGGGCTGTGATGGCCACAGCCCAAACTCTGTGTTGTGAAGCCTGAAATGATGGATCACTCCACCCAAACAGAGAGCATGGAGGAGGAAGAGAAATCTCCCTCTCACCAGACTCTAGGAAAGGATCAGCCTCCTCAGGGAACTGATCTTACCCCTGATGAAGGAACTGCCCAGGGGTGGGTAGGCCTAGCCTGATAGAGCCTCTGATGTCAGTGGACCCTTCTCAGGTGGGACCCAGTCTGGTCAGGTAACCTGCCCCTCTCTACCTTGCCTTAGTCAGCCCAGGGCTGCAGAGGACAAGAAGGGCAGTGAGACCCCAAAGGGCCCCTGTCAAATAAAGCACACCCATCAGCAGATTAGGGGCACCGAAGCTAGCAGCCCTAGCCAGGTGAAAACTTTAAAAACTCCTGAGGGATCCCCCTTAAAATTAGTTAGGGACCTCCCACAGATGGATTCTGTTGGGCACAGCCAAACCTGGGACCCAAAGGGCCCAAACCTGAACTGTCCCTCCAGTAAGCCAACAAAAGGGACCCAGCCTCCAGCTTTAGGCAGCCAGAGGTTGACCCTGAGAGCACAGTACAACGCAGTCAATGAAAGAAAGGCACACATGGTGGAAGATAATTGGAGGAAGCTGAGCCCTACATTAGTGGAGCCACACTTCAAAACTTCATATCAACACCATCCTTTTACTTTGCATAAACACACCCTAGGTAGTGATTCCCTATGGTGGAGACCCTCTAATACCCCAAGGGTGAGGGATTGGTTGGACCATGAGATAGGGGGTAACCATGCTAGTGTAGGTACTTCCTTATATGGCCACTCAGGCAATATAGGCTTACCTGGACAAAGATAGCCTTATCTCCTTTTGTTTGGGGGGGGGGGGTGTTGTGTAGGAAGGTGGCTACCTGACTATGGTTACCCCAGATTTTTTGCCTTGTGTTTAGCTGGTTTTCAACTTAGCTGGCCTGGCTCCCTGCTAATCAGGGCCCCAGGCTATCTGTTCTCTCTTTAAAATGGATTCCATGTACCCTAGGTGCATAACTAAATTGGCTTGGGTCACCTTATCAGCCCCTGTACAGTGCACTATGGGTGCCCAGGGCATAGGTACATCCAAGGCCTACCAGGGGCTGCAGCATATCTTTTGCCACCCCTGGCTGGCTATCAAAAATTGACACAACTGGCTGATCACTCAGCTGGGGCAAGGTGGTGTAATCACCCCTTGCTTAGATATAGTATGCCTATATCTAAACCTATCTGGACACATATATACCTATAAGTCACTCCTATGGCAGGCCTTAACAATCCTGGAGGCAGAGTGCTTGGTTTTATGTGAGATGGTGCTCTAGCATGAGCTGAGCCTGTCTGCAGCTGTCGGGACCAACTCCCTTAGCTGTTCCGGGATATTGCCATACCATATACTCTTAAGTGCATTATAATCCATCGCGGTTATGTGCTAACTTTGGTTTGGCTTTATCAAAACATGTCGTGTAAGGTGTCATACGCTTTGGAATACTACCCCCTCGCCAGTCCTGGCGACGGGGGTAGCATTCCACCCTTCTAGAGGGAGAAGACATGTTACTTTGCTAAAACGCGGTTGATTTTAAAAGAGCCTCAGCATCACGAAATGGACGCTTCTGCCACAGACACAAGTCTGACCTCCTGCTGCTGACTGAAACTTGGCAGGGGAGGCCTGGACAAAGGGTTTCCTGTCACAGGGAGGTGTCACGCCACCCCAGACAGGAGATAGTGGATTGTAGCAGGGAGGTTTGAATGAAACCAGACAGTGCCTGGGGAGCACAAGGCTTCCCCTTGCATAATCCGGTCAAACCGGTTCTGGGTCACATCAGCCCCAGTCCCAGCGCGACCCTGGACAAAGGGAAAGGGGTGTAACCACCCCCTTCCTGGGTCCCACCCACAGGAGGGACCTAGCAGGTAATCCAGCCCCCCAGTTTTTTTTTTTTAATTTTTTTAATTTTTTTTTTATTTCAAGAAACCTTTATTATCATCAAAGTCAGCGTCGTTACAAATGCACTGTCAAGCATACATTGCATGGCTACCCGGAGCACAACAATTTCTCAATCAAAGATGTTACACAGCCATGGTAACCGGCATCCCGGGGGCCCGGCGGCAATATGTAATGGACCCAGCCCAGCTTTATTGTTATTAGCTCCCCCACAAAGGCAGCACTCATCGCAGCACGACAACTGATCACTCATTGATAACAACTCGAAGGGAAGGTCTCTTGTTGTGTAAGGTCAATAGTAGAACAAGAACGCCCAGAAACCCCCCCCGAACCCCAATCCCAAACTCTACCCACCCACCCTTGTGTGTTCCGTGAAATGTCAAGTCAGTCCAAGCTAGAATAAACGTGGTGTGTGAATACCATGTCCCGCACTACCCCTTATCCCAGACCCCCACGCGCCTAACCCTGTAGTGACTCTCCCTGCTAAACCCTCTCATGCAAGTAACTACTTGTTTGTCCCACCACCCCCCCCCATCAACCTCCCCTCTCTCCATCTCATAGGGGAATCCCCTGACTGTCCAGCCCTTTACTCTGAAACTTGGTCCTGAAGATCCACCACCTCAGACGTGTCAGAACTACTTTCCTCCCCCTTCCGTAAATATTCCTTATAGAGGTCCCAGAAGTTTTTCGGTCTACTCCTAGGTGGCAACAATTCACTGTACAACTCGGTTTGGGTACAGCAGAACCGCAGATCCCTCTTCCATCTCGCCACGGTGGGCAGCGGCCCGCGCATCCAGCAGGATGCCACTACTCTCCTGGCAATCAATAACGCCATATCGGCCAGTCGGCGAAGCGATGGCGGGAGTGGCTTAGAAAAGCCGAGCAATGCCAGCGCCGGTGTCCTGGGGAGCGTTTCGTCCAGTATCTGATCAAGCTCCGCAAACACCCCATTCCAGAATGCTTGCACACCGGGGCAAAGCCACGCCATGTGGAAAAAATCGGCAACCAGAGTGCGACAGCGCTCACATTCCGCCGAGGGTCGTAGGCCATAGCGGTGCAGTCGCTCTGGAGTATAGTACACCCTTTGGAGAAACTTAAAATGCACCAGCCTGTGCCTGCCATTAAGTGAGATCCTACGGGTGCTGGAGCAGCAGTATCTCCACATGCCATCATCTATGGGCGAGTGCAGATCCTCCTGTCATGCCTCTCGGGCCTTAGAGTGCATTAGTCTCTGGTATGTTACGCCTAACTTGTTGACAGACGAGAGTAGCTTGGCCGAAGTTTTAGTTTTAATAATATAGGACAGCTCTGGGATCTCCTCGGGTTCCCCCATAGCCAGGCCCATCTCCTCCCGATAATCCGAGCGCAGTCTATGGAACTGAAATTGTTGAAGCAGTGTGGGGCTCGCAGTCTGCAGAGCTAGCTGACCCCAAGTTTTAAGTGTGCCCTCCGCGAATAGATCCTCCATCCTCTCCAGACCCAAAGAGCGAAGGGATTCTACAACACCTCTCTCTCTCAGGGGACCCACCCATAGCGCCCATTCGATCGGCATCAGGGGTGAATATAATCTATTGCAGTCGCGGGCGCGCACTAGAGCATGCCATGCGTGGTTAGTCGCCTTAAGGGAGTCAAGGCGCCCGACCGATCGATCCAGTGTAAGGCTTATCGTTGCTGGAAGAGGGAGCGGGTCTGCAAACAGTCGCTCTAGGAGCAAGTGCGGTGTACGCGCGTCTCCGTGAACCCAAGAGTGCAAGTGGGTCGCCTGCGCAACACGGTAGTAACGTTCCATGTCCGGGGCCCCCAGGGCCCCCATTTCGCAGGGGAGAATCAGTGTCGCCCACCGTATTCTGGGCTGTTTGCCGGCCCATGCCAGTCGAATGAGAACCTGCGTGAGCTGATTAAAGAAAGCTCGCGAGAGCACCACTGGTAGATTCGTGAATAAAAACAGAAACCGGGGTAGGACAATCATCTTCATAATAGCAAT
This sequence comes from Lissotriton vulgaris, assembly GCF_964263255.1. Classification (NCBI taxonomy): domain Eukaryota; kingdom Metazoa; phylum Chordata; class Amphibia; order Caudata; family Salamandridae; genus Lissotriton; species Lissotriton vulgaris. Next base: position 1,315,900,557 of record NC_141689.1, read on the forward strand.
TCTGCCCAGTAGGGACAGCGGGAGCTTGCACCAAGCGTTCACATCCTCAACTAGTTTAGCGAAGGCCACACCGTAGTTATCGCGGACAAGGATTTCCGGGTCAGTGTGCAGTTGGATGCCCAGGTATCTTACTGAGTCCGTAGTCCACCTTAGGGGGTACTCCATAGTGAAGGGCTGCGTCACAGGAGTGAGGGGGAATGCGATGGATTTGTCCCAGTTCACACGCAGTCCTGAGAGTGAGCCAAAGCGGACCACCTCTCTATGAACTGATGTCAGGTTGGACTCCGGGTCTCGAACATACAGCAAGGTGTCATCTGCGTACGTAGATATACCTATCTTATAGCAGGGGAAGCTGATCCCCTCCAAACTGTGGTACTCCCTGATGGCACAAGCCAGTGGCTCCGCAACCAGCGCATAAAGAAGCGGCGACAGGGGGCAGCCTTGCCGCGTCCCTCTACTGATATGTATCGGTGCCGACACTCTATCCCCAGTTTTAGCCTGGCCGACGGACGGTGGTACAGGGCGCCGACCCTTTGCAGAAATGGTTCACCCAGGCCCAACTTCCGAAGTACCCGGACCATGAACGGCCATTCGACTGAGTCGAACGCCTTCTCCATATCCAGGAAAATCGCCAGCGCGCCATTCTCCTGCCGCACATGCTGCATGGTGCCCAGGACCGTGCGTATATTGTATGTCAGATTTCTACTTGGGACGAACCCAGACTGTTCAGGTGCCACCAGTCCCGGGACTAGGAGGGCCAGCCGGTTGGCCAGTACCTTCACGTATATTTTAGCATCTACGTTGAGCAGACTAAGGGGCCTGTATGAACTGCACATATTCAGCGGCTTTCCCGGCTTCGGAATGGTGACGAGCAGTGCCTCCCGCATGGTGAGGGGCATTTCCCCATCCTCACAAATCTCGTCGAAGAGAGTGACCAAGTGAGGGAGTAGAATTCCTGTGTAGGCTTTATAGAAGCCCACCGTGAGCCCGTCAGAACCCGGTGCACTACCTGCTCTCATGCCTGCCAAGGCTTCCAGGATTTCGTCCTCATGAAAGGGGGCCATAAGGAACTCCCTATCGGAATTCCGCAAAAACGGCATATCTATATGGCCTAGATAGTCATCCATGGCGTCCTCCGCGCCTACAGATTTGGATTGATAGAGGTCCACATAATATTGACGAAAGGTCGCTAGAATTTGCTCCTCATCTGTGACCACGTCACCCTCTGGGGTGGTCAGTTCGTCTACGATTAAAGGTTTGCGTGAACCCCTCACCATACGGGCCAGAAGGGCGCCCGGCCTATCCCCTTCTCCATAGACATGGGCCGTAGCATATTTCCCCATATAGAGGACCTCCCTGTCCGCCAGCTCCTGGTACTCAGACAACAAAGGGGTGAGCACCAAGTCAACGTCAGGACCAGGGTCTCTGAGCTGTTTATTCTCCAAGTCCGCCAGTTTGGCCTCCATTGTGGTTAACTCTCGTCTAATAGTACGCAGTGTGCTGGAGTGTTTGGACATAGCCATGCCTCTAATGAAAACCTTAAACGACTTCCAGATCGTGGAAAAGTGATCTACTGAGCCCAGATTTGTAGCAAAGAATCCCTCGATATCCTCCGCCAGTTCGCCCCTAAACACCTCATCTAACAGGGCAAAGGGGGGGAACCTCCAGGTAAATGCCGGGATACCCCTCCTGGCTGTGGTGATATGTATAATTACAGGAGAGTGGTCAGAGAGGGTGCGTGGCAGCACTTCGCACTTGCCAATACAACGCTGGACCGAAGGCGACGCCAACCAGTAGTCTATACGAGTGTGGACATTATGGAAGGCCGAGTAGTGTGTGTAGCCACCGAGTGTGGGGTGCTTCTCCCTCCAGACATCGACCAAGTCAAGTTTGAGTAATTCGGCCTTCATATAGGCAGCAGAAGCCACCGGCCTCCGGGCAGGGCCTGAGGAGCGGTCTTTCTCGGGGTCAAAAACAAAGTTAAAATCACCCCCCCATAACATCCCAGGTTGTGTATGCTTCCTACACAGTGCGGACAGGGCTGCATAGAAGTCAGAATTGTCATAATTAGGGCCGTAAACATTAACAACCAGAAGGTCTAGCCCCTTACCTACACATCTGGCTAAGACATACCGCCCCTCAGTGTCCATCGCCACCGGGATCAATTTCAGTTGCGAGGACGGGCTAACCCAGGTCAGTACCCCTCGGGAGTGTGACGTGAAGCCAGATGCCACTATTTGTCCCGCCAACCCTCGTGTCTGCAACATCCTACTGTGGATAGGCAAATGAGTTTCCTGTAAAAGGGCTAGGTCAACCCTATGGCGGTGTAGGTAACTAAGGACCTTCCTCAACTTGCGGTGATCATTCAGGCCCCGTACATTCCATGTCATCATTTTGAGAGTGTGCGGGGTGTGTGTGGGATCAGTCAGGGCGGCATTCGACATTGCAATCGTGACTGTTCCATCGTTAGTCGAAAGATAGCATGAGCAGTACCCCCCAGTGCAGGGGCAACCATCGGGAGCACCCGATAAGCAGCAAAACACAGCATTACACTTTGCCCCTCCTTGGGCCACAGACACCACAATTCATGAGCATCCCCACCAGCCCCCCAGTTTGTTATAAGAGTGGGAGCAGTGCTAAAGCACTCAGATTATCCTGACTGAAACTTATGAAACAAAACTCTGGACCCTTCGACATCCTACTCGACGTAGAAGACTGAAGAATCTCCCTTGTGGTCAAGGAGTGACCACCCTGTGCAAACAGGCACCACCCAGCACCTCGACATTTGCTTTGTTGCAGTTCCCGCCTGAACTCGAGCAACAGAGATCGACAAGACCCAGCGTGCCTGCCTTCTAACAGCCCGATCCACAGTCCCTGCAGAGCTGAGACCCGTGGAGGCGACCTGAAGCATGGGGCCGGCCATCTTGGAAAGACCACGAGGCGCTGACTGTGCAGCTCCCGAGGCACCCTCGAAGCTGTGCATTAGGGTTTGAGAAGCCCCAGCCCTGAGCCACTCTTGCATCGAAGCTCACCCCTCTACACTCACCGAGTGCTGCGTGGGGCCCTTCTGCATCTTTTGGCTCAATGCATTGGTCCGGTCGCTTGCTCGTTGGCTTGCGGCCCCAGTACCAACAAAACTTTGAATTTGACCTGCCAGTCCGGTTGCTCTGGATTGCCCCCCGCTCCCCTGAAAAGGAGCACCCGCTCTGACCTTGCTGGTCCGAGTAAGAAGCGATCTTCAAATCCTGCGTGGGTTGCGCTTGCCAAGGTTTGTTAGCTCTAATCCGGAAGCCGACACCGCCGACAGCGAGAGCCTTTGTGGGACAGTTCGTGATCCACTCCTGGACATCCTCGGTGCCCCAGAGTCCACGTGGCAGCGGAGACAAGCTTCTCGACAACCACCTGATTGCACCCGACATTGCCTGGTTCCTTCCTGGTTCCACCCTGGTCACTGCTGAGTGACCCAGACTCTGTCCTCTCTGCTTTCAGGTACTCTACATCTTCGATCCACCCTTGGATCACACCGGACACTTCTCTTCTCGACGCCTGCAGCATCTTCATCTTCAGGCACCATCGACCTACATGACGAAACCCGACACTACTTTGCACCTGTGCACCTACTTCCTGTGGGTGAGGTAACTCAGCAACGCCAGTGCTCCTGCACTGGTACACACCTCTAGTGTATATGTCTAAAGTTTCGTCCTTCTAGGTCAGTCAGAAGGTTCCTTTAACAGTAACTTTGTAACTTTTACGCACCATTGACTTTGCATTGGTGCATGCGTGTGCTTTAAGCGCTGCACTCGAATCCTGCGGGCTTTTCCCGACTTCAGCATTGCTAGTCCCGGCTGGTCCCAGCGATTCCCTAGGCCCTAGGCCTAACCACTGTTCGATTAGTGATACTTATACCACTATTTTAGTATATGGTTTGCGTGGCCCCTGGCCTCATACATAATTGTGCAACTGCTCTTCAGGGCTTAGCACTCAGATAGATAGGGTCGTCCCGGAAGACCGTTCCTAGTCAATCCGCCTATACTAGTTCACAGCATCCAAAAGGAGCGTAACTTGCGGAGCACCTTAGACCCCTTTGTTATCTCCCCAACTGTTCAACCTTTCTCTTGTACCACTGATCTAGTCTTTAAAAGAAAAGAAGGTGTGTACATTTAATTATACAGATGATTTACAGCTAATATTCGCAATTAATAATCCTCCTGAATCTGTACTAGAATTCCAAACCACCATGCGCACATCCGGGACTGGATGAACAGCAAACAGTTGAAACTCAACCAGGATAAGGCTGAACTTATCCTGATAGAAGGTACTCAGAATCATTGGAACCCGCAGTTCTGGCCAACCAAGTTGGGTGCTTCCCCCACTCCATCTTCCTCAGCTAAAAGCCTTGGGGTGATAATTAACAACAACCTCTCTATAAAAACCCAAATTGCATTGGTTAATTCGACCTGCCTTCATCAACTAAAAAAAATAAGGAAGATCAGCAGACTCCTTACTAGAGAAGCACTAATCTAGGCTGTTTTAGCAATGATTTCTCATTTAAATTATGCCAACTCCCTATACTTTGGCATCCCATTGTATCTCATCAGGAGACTGCAACTAGTGCAGAACCAGGCCGCTAGATTGATCTTCCAGCAACCCAGGTGGCAACACGTTTCCCCCTTATGAGGAAGTTACATTGATTCCCTATCTCACGAAGATCTGCTTTTAAAGTGGGTTGCTGTTTTTTTTTTATGTCCATGTATGGCTCAAGCCCAGAATTCATCTCCAACCTTATTCAAAGGCACATTCCTGTTTGCAACCTGCGTTCATCTTATATGAACCTTCTTATCACACCTTCTTTCAAACTGAAGAGGCAAGGTGGCTGCAGATTTGCAGTGCTGGCCCCTGGATTTTGGAATTCCTCCACCAAACCTTAGAGCATGCACAGACCTCATGAATTTCAGAAGACTTCTTAAGACCTGGCTATTTACTCAAGCCTATGACTAATTCCAAGCTTATGATAGATCAACAAGGCCCCAGCACATCCTAGATTAAGCGCTAACAAACCAATCGGTATACATGTGCTCTACAAGTAATTTTTACATAACATAACATAATATATTTTCCATTTTTATAAATTGGTGTGGGATTTTTACTGTGTGTTGTAGCCTAATTTTTTGCTGAATTGTTTTTATTGAATGCTTTATATACCTGTTTCCTAGGTTAAGCCTGCCTGCTCGCAGCCAAGCTACCAAGGGTTGAGCATGGGACTAATTCATTGAGACCTATACTGAGACTTAGACGGTGTAAATGACCTTATTACCAGTGGAAGATGCATATTTACCTCTATTAATAACCCACTTTCTAACACACACACACACATTGAATGAGTGCTGCGCATTTCAGCACACATTCAATGCATGTTCTTTTTTATTTTTTTTAAATGATGTTTGATGAAAAACTCGTCTGGCTACTTTAGTAGATCTGAATTTGTGTCACATTCAGTGGGTATTCGTGCTGATCCGTCAACCCAATGAATGCAACAATTACAACCTCTTTTAGAGCAATCTAGCGCAAAGCGCTTTTTGCAATGAGAAAAGAGGGCGCCTTTCAAGGTACTATACTTCTTACACTGGAAAGTAAATACTAATGTGTCACTTTGCTTCACTTTGTGACAGAACAAAGTCGTAGTAAATCTGGCCCCTGCTGTATTCCGGTGCCGCAAATGAGGAAAGTGCCCTGCAACTGGTCTTCCTCTTTGGCTCCTAATCTTTAACTAAGAATTTTGTACCGAGCCGTCCGATCGTCGTTTGTTTCTCATCTCTCTTAATACAAAAAAGCCAAAACGAAGTAAAGGTCACTTGGCTGTATTAATCATTTTTTAAAATAAACGTGGCAAGTCGTAATAAACTAATCAGCGCTGGAATGTTGAATAAAATGACCACTGGAAGTCTGTTTTTCATCAGACGACGCATTACGTAAAATGTTCTTTGTTAGGTATTATTATCTTCCTTCTCTGTTTAAACCGTTCCAATTTAAAACTATCTTGGCTCAGTGCAGCGGGAACGGAAAAAAAAGGATCCTTAATATTTGCCGTCTTTCTGAACCCGCGCGCCTTATTTCCATTTCCCGTCTTCTCCACTGTAACATAATTGTCCCCCACTTTAAAGAAAATGACCAGACGTTTTGCTTTTTGCTTTAGACATTATTTAAGGTGACCACACATTATATATGTATATCGTATTCATATCCAAACATTTTCTACCTTGTAAGTATTTTCTTCCGTATCGTCCCTTCCAAGCACACCAAAATCCCATTTGTAGGGCTCTACCGCGCACTACAACTTCCTCATTGGTTTACTATTATTTATTTGGGCTGGCGCCTTACAAAAAAAATCCGCAGACTTACATTCCAAATTGAAATATTAAATTATTTTAAATTGTTTACAGTATATAAACCTGTCCCCAGACCTCAGTTACATCATTTTTACATTTCCAAATTTTTCGAGTGTTGCACTGGAAAAAAATCTTATAACTCGTGGAGTATAATTTCCCTATTATTGCTCTTTGTGTTTCAGTTTTGGTTGCACCCATTCTCTGCAGTGTACTTTTACAAAAAAAGCTAATTCTCTTTCAGCTTTAGCTTGTATACGAGCGAGCCTTTGTCAGATCTGCCTTCACAGCATCTGTCATCTAATTTTGTCCCAGGGGATGCGACTGCTATGGACATTTAAGAAGCAACAAAAATCATACATTAGGCAAGGCGGCACGTTGTTATTCATGCATTGAAAATCATGTCAGTATATTTAGCAATACAAAAAGAGGGGGAGGGGTTGAGTTGTCGACGGCTGTAGACAGCCAAGCGTGTCTCATTTTAACAAAGCTTCTTAGTTAAATCATTTTAATGTTTCATTGGTTGGCTATTTTTATTGTATGTTAATTTTGTCTGACTATAGACACAGAGTTGGCTCGATGTCCTACCAATTTGATGTTTGGAATACAAGGCATTTACTTTGCAAATGTCCGAAATACGCGGGTTACTATGAAATACGCTTTAGAGATATCTTCTTCATTGACGTTCAAATACTTATCTCATTAATCCTGTCCTCTTGCTAAGGAAAAGCGACATCACGGCAGATGCGCCCAGTGTCCCAAAGGGGGCGCTGCGACACCAATCACAAATCTCAGTTTGCTGAACTCAGCAGAAACCAGCATTGTCCATTTTAACAAGCTCTGCTAAAAGCGTACTATTAATCTTAATATGCAAAAAAAAAAAAAAATGGCAGGAAATACTTATTTAAAAAAGGGGTCACGTTTAGTGCATCAGGAAGCCGGATGTGAAGACCTTCCCAATTTTTCGGTTTCATTAGCTCGGTTGGCTCTAATTGCGTCACAGCGCAATTGCTGCTCGGTTTTTAATTCTTTATTGAGGCATGGCTTACAGTTTAATGCAATGTGCCCGAAGACGACCATTGTTCTACTCTAGACTACGCTTCAGTAGCGATCATGACAATAGGAAGGGCTCTCTTTTGAGGCTGTATAATTAGAAACACTACAATCAAAGAAAACCCTCTTGAAGGTGAGGGAGGGGAGCGAGAAGTTATTTCGTGATGAGAGTATAGGTTAGGTGAATGAGCATTAACATTTTTAACATGTGAATGTAGTAGGCCATAAAAAGATTAAAAAGATACAGTGGCATATTATCAAGGGTGGCGATAGGGAATTTTCGCCGCTTTAGCGGCCGTTTTCGGCCGCTAAGCGGCGATAATTCTATCGCCCTATTAGTTAGTGACAACTCTTAGGTGATAGCGCGCGGTTTGGGGCCCGCTTTGCATGTTAGCGATATTTATCGGTAATGACATGCAAAGAGGGTGTACCCAAACTGTTAGCGACTGAAAACAGTCGCTAACATCGCTATCGCCTATTAGCAAGGCAGGTGTAGCGATGGAAATATTCAAGCGCGAATATCTCCAAATACTAACACCTGCCCAGACCAGTTCTTAGCCATGTTATCCAATGGGAGGTGGATAACATGGCTAAGAGCATTCCGTCGCTAATGCGTGATTATCGCTGTATTTTCAGCGATATTCACGCATTTCGCCGCTATCGCCGGAAAATGTATTGCTTTGGAGATAAACGTTGCTAATAGCACGTTATCTCAGCGATAAATTCCGGCGATGCTCAGCGATAAAAAAAATCATCGCTAAGCCTATTTAGCGATAAATATCGCTACTTGTTGGTAATATGCCCCAAAGTGCTACGGCACAACCTTGTTTAAGACCACTAAACGTTTTAACCCACCTTAACCTTGACCCACAAGTTGGAATATAACGATATAATCATATATAACAATTGTTTGGGAATGCACCATGCAGATAGCTTCGCCCAAAGTAACCTGCAGGGGGAAAAAATCAAAAGTGGCCTTAAGATCAACAAAAAAAAAATATAACTTTTGCTTTTTATACTTAGCTTTTTCAGATAATAAAGTCAATAAGGTCGCGTTAGTAATTGTTGATTCACCCCTTCGAAAACCAGTTTGGAATATTGGAATGATTTCTTCTTTAGCTGACTATTCTTCAAGATCGTTGAGCAGACAGCCTGAGAAAATGTTTGCCTCCACGTCTGTTAGGGCAATCAGCCTATAGTTAGCTGGATCGTCGTCATGGCGGGCCACTTTTGTTAATTGGCTGGATTATACTTCCCTACCATGAATCCGGGACCGTCTTGAATTTTACAACATCATTAAACAGTGGTGTTAGGTTTTCTGACCTGAGGTCTGTCTTAGCCTTGAAGACCGAGTTCGGAATCCCGTTGGGCCCTGGCGCACCATTTGATCTAATCCAGTTTATTGCAATTTCGACTTTATGTACCTTCCGTGTTTCCATACCTAACGTTTTGGCTTCGTTGACTTGTCGGTCACTTATGATAGCTCTGCTAGTACCATTGCCTAATGGACTTTGATGGAGCAAGGATTCGCACGTATAGCGCCTTGCTCGTATGCAAAACCCTTGTCTAAATGGAATAATAATATTAACACCATTGTTCGTCATTTGTAACGTGTTTTCCCCTATACGCGGGTGTCCCTAGGATGCTTGCTTGTTTGTCTTTTCAAGTACTAACGAAGCTTGCACTGAAAATGGCTGCTTTGCCACAATTCAGTCTGCGCATGCGTCGGTCATACCCATGTGATGTGACGCACTCGCATTCTGGAGGGATTCTGTGCTCATGCGCATTGATGCTAAATATGGCCGCTTGTCTCTCACCACGCTCTCTGCTTACTGCAGCAGCTTTTAGCCTATCTATTCTTTCGCATTAATCCCTAATGCTATAGTTATTATAAAGTAAGGGTTGGTTATCTCTTATCGTGGTATACAGTGCGATCATTTTTATGTATGATTCTAATTTGTTTTCGCTTACTTTTCATGTACCGCGTCTTTGTGGGCTGGGTAATCATGAGCGGAGCCATGCTTGAAGCTCTGCTGGGCACTGTCACGTGACCGGAGAAAGTTCCATCTGCGCAGAAGCTAAGCCTAGCCAGCTGGCACCTGAAGCACAATGCGCCTGGGAACATCACTGGGAATACGGAGTCTCACCTTGAGAGATGCAACACTGTTGCTACCTATTGCAAAGACTGTCCTGTATTACTGTATTCTGTGCATGAGAACGTGAACCTGGGGGGCGGGTATGAAAACTGAATATTAAACGTGCGAAAGTGGAATTCTAGGAGGTGGTAAAGACCACACCACCTCTCCTGACCAATCACAATATGGGAAACTGTCACTTGCAACATTAGGGGGTGGTCTGAGGGTCCCCAAAATTGTATAATTACCCTAGTTTAGCTTAGGAAAATTGTCCGACTTGTCCGAGTAGCAGACCTGTCACTGACCCTACGATCTCAATAGGTGCTCATTCTGAAAGTGCTGCGGAGCACTTTGTCCATACTTTCCACAAACTCCCAAGGGGTGGAAAATCCTAAGTGCTGGCGAAGCACTTTGCTGGGGAATTCGAAATCCAATCAGGGTTTCTGGCGGATTACTTGCAGGAGGGGGTAACGCAGGCGTTGCTGTCCGAAGCTGTGGGTGTTGGTCGTACCCTGGGAGGCCCAGTCCTTGATCCGAACCTGAGGGGTATCCTGTCCTTACTCTCCGTGAGCTGTACCTGCTCGCAGTCTGGCATTCCTTTTCTGAGGGTCCCTGTCCCCGTCTTCCCAACTGACCCGTGGCCAGGGTTGGTCTTCAATCTGAATTAGGTAAATATAGATTGTGGGTTTGCGTATCTTTTTCCTCTCTCTCTCTCTCTGATCTGTTAAAGCATTCGTACCTGTGTTATTGCCTTATTGCCATTGAACCTATATGTGCCTGAATTTTAGTTGATTCCTTCTCTCCCCCTTTCCTTTAGAAATTCATCGATGTTATAAAACCATAGCATGTTCCCGTTTTCCCTTTTCCTTTAGTGGATTGCAGTGAAAGTAGCAAGAATAGTTAAATACTTAGGTTAAGTACGTGTTCTAGGTCCCATTCCCATCCTATGTTCTAGTGTAAAGTTGCAGTGAATAGTATGTGCTAAACTTCTCCCGGTAGTTTCCCATATATTCTAAATGGTCATATTGTTTGTGCAAAGTTATCTTTTGGTATTGATTTTGATGTTTGATATATTACTCTGTGTATCGCTTATTATTCTGGCTTCTTCACTTTGAATTCTTATATAAAAACTCGAACTTAATCAGGTGTCTGTGGTCATTTTACAAAACTGTGGAAAGTATATTGTGGATTTTAAGGTGTATTGGATGTTAGGCCTGTCTACTTTTCCTTAACAGCTCCAGGTCCGTCAAAGAATTGCGCCTGTGGTAAGTCGGGTGCATGGTAGGCAGAGGTAAATCCAAACTTGATTACTCCTAGCAGCGTGCAGGAGGAGAAATCCTCACCCAGGTTCACCCAAACGAAATTAATGAGTTCTTCGCGCCAAGGGCCCAGTGCGTGTTAGAGAATTGGTATCCCGGGTGACCTGGGGAAAACTGCGCGCTCTAGCAGTAATTTCTGGCTAGCAGAGGATGGTTTGGACTAGTTAGATTAGGTAGACAGGATAGTCATAAACAAACCGTGAATACAAAAACGTGCTGTTGATTGTTACTGTATTTTTACAATAATTTTGAAATGTGTTTTTATATGTAAATGTTCATGAATTTGCATTGCTGTTATAAATACTGCATGTTGAATTAACCCAGAATTGTTTGTAAATGTTCAGTGTAGTCTGAATCCCCGGGGAAGTATTTTAGCTAACGGTGAGTAGAATCCGGTTAGCTGTTGAAGTCACTAAGTTTGAATAATTAGTGCAGGGTTAAGGATAACTGGAAGCACTAATTAGGACCTTTGTTTCTGGAGTGAATGATAGCTACGAGTCCGTTATAAAACTTTCATTGCGATATCACCTAGTAAGGGTCGCATACGGAAGGAGTAGTAGGGTCTCCGAGGCTAGTCTGGTAAGTAAAATAGTTCGCTGGTGAAATCCTGGCTCAGTACATATCCCCGACTAAGGTGGATGAGCTAGAAGAATAACGGGTTCTATGTTACTAGTGTGAAGGGACAGGCAAAGAAGTCTATCCAGAGTGAATGAAAAGTAGACAGAAGTGGTTTACTAGTAGCGAAAGAAAAGTCTTTTCTCTTTTTAGAACACTCAGACATAGTGGCAAACGTTGCGTGTTGTTAACTAAAACTTGCACTCGCACTTTAGAGAGAGTAAAAAGTTTCCGTTACCTTGTGAAGGCGGGAGTCAGTCGGAGAGCTGCTCTGACGTCACTCCGTGCCGCGCTGGTATTGGTCAGGACAGCGGGCGTGTAGCGGAGCTGAATTTGTGAAGGAGGGGTGAGTGCCGAAACGGGAGACTCTGTCTTGCGAAAAGGCCGCGCACCCATTGGTTGACTGTAGTTGTATTCTCTGACCTGATTGGGTGGCGCGAAATAAAAGTCGCGCTAGCATTGGAAGCACGAAAGTAAACAAAATTGATCAAGCCGAGTTCAAAGAAAGTCCCGAAGATTATATGTGGTATCCAGATTTTATACCTCATCCCAAATACCTAGGATTTTATAAGGATCAGCTTAGACGAGGTAGACCGCACATGATGTATGGAATAAAGAGAAAATTGTCATTTTCGGATAAAGTAAAGAATTTCTTCAAAACTGACAAGCCCATTAGAACGAGAGAAGGTGTACTCATTCCCCCGCCAAATACCCCTGCCTCTTTTATGTTGTTTGATAAAGGGTATCACACTTGTGTCTGGCTAGAAAATTGGGCAAAGTATACTATAGATGACGGAGTCCTGGCATTCCCTGTTGAAGGTACATTTAATGGACGGATCCTGTTTAACTTAAGGACCCGCATGAATGAATTACACCCTAGACCTAGGTTGACCCAGTACGAAGCTTTGGAGGAATGGGAGATTGAGGCTGCAGAGCGAGATAAACCCCGAATGGATAAAGGAGTGAGTAAGTGGTATCCCAGACTTCCCACGCCGACCAAAGAGCAGAAAATGAAACAGTGGAGGCAGTCTATGTTAACTGAAGGACTGTTTCCCATGATGGGAGTATTGGAGGAGAAAAAAGGAAAATGTAAAGCAAAAACCCATCACCTAGCACCTATGGGGGATGTAGAAGATGAACACCTGGAAGACTTGTTAATGAAGGATCCACCTCCCTATGTAGCAGAATCAGATTCGATGCATTCTCAAAGCTCTGTTACCACTTACCCCCGGAGTAGGAGGGAAAGTGATACAGACAGGATAGCTACAAGCAGTAAACCTAGTGGAAGGGATGAGTTTTGCAGACCCAAGTCCACAGTCCCGAATTATCAGCCATTCGGGGAAAGTCCCCCTCGATTGGTTACCCCGACTGCCCCGAGTATTTATCCCTCCTTAGTACCCCAGGTATTACATGGCAATACTGCTGAAAGGGGGTTGCAGGAAAAGGAGAGAGAAGTCCTCTGTAAACAACGAGAGGATTTAGCCAGAACCATTGCACAGATGCATCCCCATCCTGAGGCCTTGACCATTCCGGTAACTATTGGTCCTGCTATCCCAATGTATAAAAATGACTTGATTAGTCCCCTTCCTCCTGTCATCACCCCAATACTGCCTACTCCTAGCTGCCAGACCCCGAGGAAAGAAGTATTCATAGATGAGGATCAGGAAAGTGAGTGTGAATCTGGAAGTTTAATGGATTTGCCCATAAGGGAGTCGAGGGCCAGTGTAATAGGGACAAGGAGTCAGCCCAGACAAAAGGAAGTGGTGATTGAAAGTGCATCTGGAATTAGGAACGCCTCTTTAGTTTCCCCTGAAGAATTAGACCGGTGGACAAAGGAGATAGAGAAAGAGACCACTTCTCAGCCTAAAACATTGGAAATATATAAATTAAGAATAGAAATAGAAGAAATGATGGCTGGGAACGTGGGAGTTGAGCGCCTGAGCTCGTATAATGAAGAGGAGTTACTATTCATCAGTAAAAATCTTACCCGGAGTGCTAGGGTGCTCCACGAAAAGATAATGGATGCCGCCACAGAAATGGGAGTTGATGTTAGTCGCTCCAAAGTTCTTCAGAAACCTTACAGAGTAGACTTCACAGACAAAGACTTAGAAAGCCTGAATGTGATGGGGAAACAGATCCAAGTAAAGGAATTATTAAAGCTCCTGCAGAAATGGGGCGAAGTAGGGAAGTGGAGAACAAGGTGGGCGAAGAAAAAGGAAGGCAGCAGGGCTGGGTCAGTAACCTCAGAATTTGTATTAAAGGAAGTAACCCCAACAGAAAAGTTGTGTCCCATGAGGGAGGTCCCGGGAGGAAAGTATGTCCATGTCCCTTGGTCCAGACAGGACATTGTGTCATTTACAAATGACTTCCCAAAATTACGTGAGAAACCAGTTGACTGGTACCGACAGGTAGAGCGGTTCATAAAGGTTCAGAAATGCCTGTTGAAAGACCTGGATGGGTTTTTCGATATTGTGGTCCCTGTGGATCTGTGGACGGAGTGTAAGATAGAAATTGATTGGCCTAATGATGAATACCCCAGAGATGAAAGAACGGGAGCCCCTTCACCGGATGTGATGAGGAAATATGACCAGGTCATACAGTATCTTAAGAAAAAGGTGCCAGCCAAAGAGACAGATTGGACCCGAATAGATAGAACAACCCAAGAACGTGATGAGACAGTGCATTCATTTTACGAAAGGTTACTACAGGTATTCAAAACTTACAGTGGTATTGATAATGTGGACATGAAAGACATGACCCATTTCAGTTACAGATTTGTGCTAGGATTAAGGCCTGAAATATCACAGTGGATTCGAGATAACAAAATCAGTTGGCAGGGAAAGCCCATAGATGATGTCCTGAAATATGCAAAATACTGCGAAGATGAGATCGAAAATAAAAAGAAAGCCCTCAAGGAGAAAGTGATGTGGGCACAGGTGAAATTAGCTGAACAGCAAGAAAAACAGTTAAGTAAAATGACTTCTGATAATAATGTTCAGAATACCAATTCTGGGGGGGGAGGAAAGCCCAGACCTAAAATGAGTCGTGAGGAGGCCATGAAAAAGTTTCCGTGCCATGGGTGCGGTCAGATGGGGCATTGGAGAGACGAGTGTCCACACCTACAGGCTGGTAATGCCCCTGTAAATGGTTTAAATCCACAGGTGCCGAAAGAGGGGACAAGGAAAACCCAGCAACAGGTAAAATTACCTCCAGTACCTCGCGCTCCTAGACAGAATTTTAAGAGTCAGGGTCAGCAGAATGAGAGGGCGGAAGTATGGGAGGTTGAGAGTGAAAGAAATGCGGTCATTCCACAGTACCTGCTAAGTGATACCTTCCTTTGTGAAGATCAAGATTGACGGGGCCTGAGAGGGGAGGATGAGGAGTGCGTACTTGGCGCCTCCTTACCGGTAGACCAGACTGGACCATACATTGAAGGAAAGGTTGAAGGAAGAGACGTCACCTTTCTGTTGGACACTGGTGCTACCAGATCTACTGTAAGAACAGTGGATGTTCCTAACCTACCCCTCTCGGGAGAAGCGATCCAAGTAGTGGGCGTATCAAATCAGATAATAAGTACCCCTGTAACTGAACCAATGGAAATTTCTATAGGGAATTTCAAGGAAATGCACAGATTTGTGGTCTGTGATTCCAGTCCTGTAAACCTACTGGGACGTGATTTGTTGTGCAAGATGCGTTGTACCATTTACTGCACACCAAATGGCGTTGAAATTCAGACCCCCGATGAAGATGGCCTGTACAAACTAATGTTAGTCAGACAAGATGCTGATATCAAGCCTTTGACAATTGAGGATTTACCTGAGGAACTCCAGCTAAGAGTAGTACCCGAAGTGTGGGATTTCACGGGAAAGGATGTAGGCCTGATGGCAAATGTGGACCCGGTTAAAATAACAATCAAAACAAATGCTGTATACCCCAAAACAAGACAGTACAAAATGAGTGCAGAAGTGAAGGCAGGAGTAGCGACTGAAATAACGAGGCTGCTAGAAGCAGAAATAATAGAAGAAGTGTTGAGCAGCCCCTGTAATTCGCCTATCATTGGGATCAAAAAGCCTAGTGGGAAGTACAGGGTAGTGCAAGATCTGCGCAAGGTAAACCAAATTGTCGTACCTTGCTGTCCTATTGTACCCAACCCTGCAGTCATTCTCTACCAGATTCCCTGGAATGCAGAATGGTTCACTGTCATTGATCTGTGCCACGCGTTCTTTTCCATCCCATTGCACCCTGAAAGCAAATTCCTTTTCAGTTTTGAATTCGACAGCCATATCTATGTCTGGAATCGTGTCCCTCAGGGGTACACTGAAAGTCCATCGATTTTCAACCAGATACTGAAAAAGTGCCTTGAATCCCTAGTGCTGCCAAGAGAGTCTGTTTTGGTGCAGTACATAGATGACCTGTTAGTGGCATCTAAAACCCAGTCTGACTGTGTCACTGACACAATTGCCTTGCTGAATCACCTAGGAAAGGGAGGACATAAAGTGTCGCCTGACAAATTGCAGTTTTGTAAAAACTCAGTGAAGTATCTGGGGCACCAGATAGAAAAAGGAATCAGGAAAGTAACTACCGAAAGAATCTAAATAATTAGAGCAATGGAACTGCCCAAAACTCAGAAAGAGGTGAGAATGTTCTTGGGAGTTGTGGGTTACTGCAGGCAATGGATTGCAGGATTTGCGGCTCTAGCCCGACCCCTGATAAATATGACAAAGAAAGGAGTGGAGGACCCCGTCCATTGGGACAGTGAAAGTATGAATGCTTGGGTAACTCTGAGAAACTGTCTGTGTACCGCACCTGCATTGGGTATGCCTGAGTACAATAGACCCTTCGAACTGTTCTGTGACACTAGAGAAAATTGTGCTCTTTCAGTCCTAACCCAGGAGCACGGATCAGTCAGAAGGCCGGTCGCCTACTTTTCGGCCGCCCTAGATCCAGTGGCGGCTGGACTGCCTGGCTGCTTAAAAGCCGTTGCTGCTACTTGCGTCAGTCTGGAACAGAGCGAGAGCATTGTCATGGGACATCCCGTCACTGTCTATGTTCCTCACTCTGTTGTCATCCTACTGACTAGAACTAGGACCCAGTACCTCACACCTAGTCGGCTGACTAAGTATGAGAGAATTTTGATTGGTGCTGAAAATATAACTATCTCCCGGTGCAATGTCCTAAATCCTGCGACACTGTTACCTGTCCCTCTGGATGCAGAATCGGATGAGGGTGGGGAACATAATTGCATTGATCTGACTGAATATAGCACCAAGCCCCGTCCTGACATTCGTGAAATAGCACTACGGGACGGGGATAAAACAATGTTTGTGGATGGCTCGTGTTTGAGACATGAGAGTGGGAGTCTGAGTGCTGCCTATGCTGTGGTTACTCTGACAGGAGTCATCGAGGCATCTTACATGCGCGAGGTGAAATCTGCACAGGTGGCGGAGCTTATAGCGTTAACTCGAGCATGCAAGAGGGGAAAAAACAAAAGAATTACTGTTTACACCGACAGTCAGTACTGTTTCGGGGTTGTTCATGACTTCGGCCAATTGTGGTTGCAAAGAGAATTCATGACTTCCTCTGGCACACCTATCCGAAATGGGAAAGTAGTGCATAACTTACTGGAAGCTATCCAATTGCCCAAAGAATTGGCTGTAGTCAAGTGTGCGGCTCACAGGTCTGGAAATGACGACGTGACTGCCGGCAATAGGTACGCTGACAAAATTGCACAGTTTTGTGCCCGACACCAGATGTCCCTACAAATTGCCCGGTGGGATGGAACCAGCTGCCAACTTATGTTGTTTGATAATGTGTCAACGTGGGAAGAATTAAGAGAGATACAACAAGCCACAGACAGGCAAGAAAAAGGCAGGTGGGCCGCAAAGGAATGCGAGTTGCGAGAAGATGGTGTGGTGGTAAATCCGGATGGGGTGCCTGTACTGCCTGATAGCTTGATCGACCCCATGGTCAGAATGATACATGAGCCAACACATATGGGAAGAGATGCGATGTGTCGGGTGTTTGAACAAGTGTTCTGCAATTCAGGGTTCAGGGACCAGGCGGAAAGGTTTTGCCAGAGGTGCCTAGTGTGTCAGCAATTCAATGCAGGAAAGAAGACTGTAGTGAAACAGAGTACTATTGGAAAGGCAGTAGGTCCCTTCGTGAGAATACAGGCAGACTTCATAACCATGCCCAGATGCAACGGATACAGATATGTTTTAGTCATAGTTTGTCTATTCTCTAGGTGGGTGGAAGCATATCCAGCTAAGAAAAATGACGCTATCACCACAGCCAAGCTATTGCTCAGGGAGTTGATACCTAGGTATGGGATCCCAGAGACAATCGAAACGGACCAAGGTGGGCATTTTGCCAACGATGTCCTATTGGAACTCTGTAGAGCATTCAAAATGAAGCAAAGATTGCACTGCGCCTACCACCCAGAGGCTTCTGGGGTAGTGGAACAAATAAATGGCACTCTGAAGTCCAGACTGGGAAAAATGTGTGATTCCACAAAAATGAACTGGATAGAAGCTTTACCCCTGGTACTGATGAGTTTGAGAAGTATCCCAAATCGAAAGACTGGCCTGAGTCCCCATGAAGTGTTGATGGGAAGAGTGATGCGCCAGGCATGGGTACCCGGAAACAAACTGCTAAGCATTTCTGATGATATGGTGCTAGAATACTGCAAGCAGTTGGGTGACCAAGTGCGTTCTCTCTCTCAGCAGATTGGAGAGACTGAAGACGAGTGGCCAAAGACTCCAGCACACAACCTGCAGCCAGGAGACTGGGTGGTGTTAAAGAAACACACCCGGAGCAGCTGCTTGAAGCCAAGGTGGGGAAAGCGACGACAAGTGATCCTCGTCACTACCACTGCTGTGAAGTGCGCTGGTGTACCGAAGTGGATCCACGCCAGCCACACAAAGCGGGTATCTGGAGAAAACGCGACTGGAGCTGAAGGCAGCACAGCTGAAGAGACCTCCGAGGAAGAGAGTCCGGAGCTAGCTGACATCGAACTGCCGAGCACAAGTCAAGACGTTGAATGGTATCCCGCCGACGAACCGGTTCATGATCCAATACGAACCCGGAAATATTCTTACTTAGATAGTGAGTGGGATAGTCCAGGTGAGTCAGAAATAGAAGAAGCAGGTCAGGTCAACGAAAGCCATAACCCACCTGATCAGGAAGTAGGCCAAGTAGGGTCAGATCAGGACATCGACACTCCTCCTGAAACTCCCGAGAAGGGAGAGGGACAGCTAGAAATTAGGGCTGACGTTCATGCAGAAGAAAACGAAGAGATCGAAGAGCATGAACAGGAACAGATAGAACTAGATCAAAGTGCTCAGACAACGGAAACAACAGTAAAAAAAAGTAAGAAGAAAGTGCGATTTGAATCTGAGCAGGAACAGATTAGCGACCAGGCAGAAGAAATAGACGAAAGACCTGGAACTAGTCAGACAGGCAGGACAACAGAAGTGCCACAACAAAAAGTGAAAAGAGTGCACGGAGAAGGAGAAGTCTCCTCAACCACTGGGAGGCACGGAGGAAGAAATACACCTCGATACGTCAAGAGACTAAGGCTCAGACTAAAGACAGTCGACGAAAACGATAAAGACCGAAAAAGGGCTTTAAGTGAAAGGAGTGCGGCCCAAGGCAAATCGCTGAGAAAGAGCGACAGAATAAAGAAACAGAACCGACTGTATCGGAGCCCTGAGTGGACGTACTTTGTGTTGGAAGAAATTGACGAGCCTCACCACAGTGGCAACAGTGACCACGAGTCTATTGCTGATCGGAGTTCGGACGAAGACCCTCCTTAAGAGAGCCCGAAGTGAGCCTTTGGTGCAGAGAAACGAAGAGGGGTAGCAAAAGCCACCTGTAAGCTAAATATGTCTGATCCGAGTGTCTCTGGGAGATCCCGCTGTGGGTGTCTCAAAACCTGTTGTAAGATATGCTTGTGTAGTGTAGCTATGCTAATAGTAATGTGGATAGGACTAACAGTTTTTCTACCTTTTATGATAAGTAAGAATCCTAACTTGTCCCCTACTGAACCCGAAGCAGTAGATATAGGGGTTGTACCGACTGCAGAAACACCACGAAGACTAGAGAGACGCGACAAAAGAGTAGGACTGACACACACACGACCTGATTTAGAAGCACCAGATGAGGATGGACTACATTTTCACAAAATGAAGAACAGGACGCACTTAAATGTTTTTGCTAACTTGTTAGTGCATTATGTAGAAGCTATGGAAATAGAGGACTGTTATGTCTGCATGAAGCTGCCAACTTCAGTGGCTGAAGGCGTGACATACCACCACCTACCTTTGACCTATGGAATATCCTGTAGTATACTGGCTAGCTTGTTCTATAGAAGCACCTTGCAGTACTATTATTCAAATGATGACGTAGTATTTTCTGAACTTCCTGTTAGAGGACATTTGAACCGTGTACATACTACAAGTGACGTGACCCGCTATATGGGAGAATATTTCCTGACTATAGGTAACATAGACTTAGATCAAGCAAGGGAAGACAATCTGACCTGTTCACTGCAAGAGCAGGAAAAGATGTTTATAAAGATGGCAGACAGAAGGAGAGAAAAGTTTCAGAAGAAGGCAAATGACGAGAAGGATAGAATCCCTAAGTGGGCTGAGCACATGAATTACACCTCAGAAGGCGAAGCCAGTCCTGCCTTGTTGCTGGATTTTGAAAGAAAGGGGAAACTTTGTATCCATAGGGAAAGGACAGAGTACTATAACAATGTATTCATCGGTTCCAGCGAGTGTGAACATAATTATAAGGTAATTGGAGGTTGGGGTTTCAAAAATGGGTCAGAACCTGTGTTTCCCGGAATATATTATATATGTGGGAACAAGGCTTATTTCAAATTGCCGGATCACTGGTATGGGAGCTGCTACTTTGGCATTGTTTTCCCGAAAATATACCATGTGAACAATGCAGCTGGAAGCGATGATGAAACTAATGGCTTAGTGCGTAGTAGACGCGAAAGTGTAGGCGAAATTGTAGGTGATATTTTTAGTGCACTGATACCTGGAATGGGGGTAGTTCTGAACACCCATAGAATCTGCAAATTGTCTACAGTAGTGGACCGGTTATCAACGGACACTGCTGCTGGTTTCCTGCTGGTCAATACTGAAATGGTTGCGATCAGATCAATGGTTTTACAAAACCGTCTTGCCCTTGACACCCTATTAGCAAAAGAGGGCGGAGTCTGTAGAATGCTGAAGGCGCAACATTGTTGCACCTACATTCCTGACAAGAGTATTGAATTAAAACAATATGTGAGGAACATAACTAATTTGGAAAAGGAACTCAAACCATTGGAGGTTGACAGTGCCTGGACGAGACTGACTGGAGGTCTCTCCTCAATAGGTAGTTGGTTTACTAATCTAGGTAGAAATATTTTGTGGAAAATACTGATGCCAATAGTCATAATAGGTGTGATTGTATTGATCATTTTTATCTGCTGCAAATGTCAGAAGTGTAAGAAGAAATATACAGTCAATCCGAAGGGGGTGAAAAGAAACATTGATGAATTAGAATTAGAAGAGCTGAAAAGTGCAATTTATAAAAAGGCGAAAAATCACCACTCTCATAGGGAAGCTGAAAGAAAACTAAACAATAAGTTTATTGAAATCGAAATGGACGATATGAATGAATGAGAAAAGTTGGCATCTGTTTCCTTCATGTAGTGATGATAGTAAATATCATCAAAGAGGGGATTGATGGAGCAAGGATTCGCACGTATAGCGCCTTGCTCGTATGCAAAACCCTTGTCTAAATGGAATAATAATATTAACACCATTGTTCGTCATTTGTAACGTGTTTTCCCCTATACGCGGGTGTCCCTAGGATGCTTGCTTGTTTGTCTTTTCAAGTACTAACGAAGCTTGCACTGAAAATGGCTGCTTTGCCACAATTCAGTCTGCGCATGCGTCGGTCATACCCATGTGATGTGACGCACTCGCATTCTGGAGGGATTCTGTGCTCATGCGCATTGATGCTAAATATGGCCGCTTGTCTCTCACCACGCTCTCTGCTTACTGCAGCAGCTTTTAGCCTATCTATTCTTTCGCATTAATCCCTAATGCTATAGTTATTATAAAGTAAGGGTTGGTTATCTCTTATCGTGGTATACAGTGCGATCATTTTTATGTATGATTCTAATTTGTTTTCGCTTACTTTTCATGTACCGCGTCTTTGTGGGCTGGGTAATCATGAGCGGAGCCATGCTTGAAGCTCTGCTGGGCACTGTCACGTGACCGGAGAAAGTTCCATCTGCGCAGAAGCTAAGCCTAGCCAGCTGGCACCTGAAGCACAATGCGCCTGGGAACATCACTGGGAATACGGAGTCTCACCTTGAGAGATGCAACACTGTTGCTACCTATTGCAAAGACTGTCCTGTATTACTGTATTCTGTGCATGAGAACGTGAACCTGGGGGGCGGGTATGAAAACTGAATATTAAACGTGCGAAAGTGGAATTCTAGGAGGTGGTAAAGACCACACCACCTCTCCTGACCAATCACAATATGGGAAACTGTCACTTGCAACATTAGGGGGTGGTCTGAGGGTCCCCAAAATTGTATAATTACCCTAGTTTAGCTTAGGAAAATTGTCCGACTTGTCCGAGTAGCAGACCTGTCACTGACCCTACGATCTCAATAGGTGCTCATTCTGAAAGTGCTGCGGAGCACTTTGTCCATACTTTCCACAAACTCCCAAGGGGTGGAAAATCCTAAGTGCTGGCGAAGCACTTTGCTGGGGAATTCGAAATCCAATCAGGGTTTCTGGCGGATTACTTGCAGGAGGGGGTAACGCAGGCGTTGCTGTCCGAAGCTGTGGGTGTTGGTCGTACCCTGGGAGGCTCAGTCCTTGATCCGAACCTGAGGGGTATCCTGTCCTTACTCTCCGTGAGCTGTACCTGCTCGCAGTCTGGCATTCCTTTTCTGAGGGTCCCTGTCCCCGTCTTCCCAACTGACCCGTGGCCAGGGTTGGTCTTCAATCTGAATTAGGTAAATATAGATTGTGGGTTTGCGTATCTTTTTCCTCTCTCTCTCTCTCTGATCTGTTAAAGCATTCGTACCTGTGTTATTGCCTTATTGCCATTGAACCTATATGTGCCTGAATTTTAGTTGATTCCTTCTCTCCCCCTTTCCTTTAGAAATTCATCGATGTTATAAAACCATAGCATGTTCCCGTTTTCCCTTTTCCTTTAGTGGATTGCAGTGAAAGTAGCAAGAATAGTTAAATACTTAGGTTAAGTACGTGTTCTAGGTCCCATTCCCATCCTATGTTCTAGTGTAAAGTTGCAGTGAATAGTATGTGCTAAACTTCTCCCGGTAGTTTCCCATATATTCTAAATGGTCATATTGTTTGTGCAAAGTTATCTTTTGGTATTGATTTTGATGTTTGATATATTACTCTGTGTATCGCTTATTATTCTGGCTTCTTCACTTTGAATTCTTATATAAAAACTCGAACTTAATCAGGTGTCTGTGGTCATTTTACAAAACTGTGGAAAGTATATTGTGGATTTTAAGGTGTATTGGATGTTAGGCCTGTCTACTTTTCCTTAACAGCTCCAGGTCCGTCAAAGAATTGCGCCTGTGGTAAGTCGGGTGCATGGTAGGCAGAGGTAAATCCAAACTTGATTACTCCTAGCAGCGTGCAGGAGGAGAAATCCTCACCCAGGTTCACCCAAACGAAATTAATGAGTTCTTCGCGCCAAGGGCCCAGTGCGTGTTAGAGAATTGGTATCCCGGGTGACCTGGGGAAAACTGCGCGCTCTAGCAACTTGACATGGGATAGTTGATGATATTGCTCAGGGCTTTGCCTGCAGGGGCCCCATTTAAACTGTTGTCTTTTCTACCACCATTTTCAAGGTTGTTTATTAGTCCCCAAAACATTTTCGGATTACTTGTTTTACTGGCAAAATGCAATTTAGCCCATATTCCCTCATAGTATGTATGTTTGGTTTTCCATATTTCATTTTTGTTTTCCTTCTCAGGAGTTTTAAACTGCACTATTGCGAGAAATTTAGGCCATAATTCGGTTGCCTGAGGATTGCCCATGTAGCTTTATTAAGGTCCCTTTTTGCTGATGTAATCTAGTTGTGTACCATCCTGATCTTTTTGGCCTTGTAGGGTATCCTCTTGATGTTTTTGTTGACAGGAAACGATTAATAGGGAAGCTGCTATGGAATTATTAAATATCTTTATTATGGACCCTTCATTAAGCATGACACCAATAGGGTGTGAGGGTTCAATAAAAAAAAGAACAATAATTCCATAGGAACAATAGGACTAGATCATCACTTTATAGTTGATTATAGTGTGGTAAGATACCTTTTGTAAGAGTAATTAGAAACTCTCCCATTCAGGGTACAAGTCCTAAAAAACAGAAGTGTGGGGACTAACCAAGTCAGGCACTATGCTAGTGACAGACATCATGAGATAAGACATCACAACATGTAACATCGCACATGACATCACAGGAAATAACATCATAGAAAGTGTAATCACCCCCTATGACCTTGTAGCAAGTGACATCAGATCTTAAAACCTCAGTAATATGGTTAGTTCTATCACGG
Source organism: Lissotriton vulgaris (assembly GCF_964263255.1). NCBI lineage: Eukaryota > Metazoa > Chordata > Amphibia > Caudata > Salamandridae > Lissotriton > Lissotriton vulgaris. The sequence continues at coordinate 1,315,924,671 of NC_141689.1, forward strand.
GTACATTTGAGCACATTACAAGATTTAACAAGTGAGCTTTTGAGTCTTGGTTGTGTTTAAAAAAAGTGACGCAACCTGACACAAAATATGGGCCTCAACTTATACATTTAATTGTAAAAAGACATCGGCAACAAGGAGAAACCTGGCAGTAACTCTGTTCTGAATAATTAGCTGAAAAGTCTACATTTTAACATATCTTATAGGGTTAAGGCACTTGCGACAGAGCTCTTTGTGTGTCTAGTTAATTTCAGGACATATTAATAATGGTAAGATAAATGGAGTTAACACATTTTCTGGAGAGATGTACGTTAGCCCCCGTTTTGAATGAAAGTAGCATAGAGGCTTAACATGTCTCCTGCAAAGCACATCATGCAACACATACATGACAGATTTTATTTTATGTAGCTAGGTAAGTGGGTTACTGCTTTTTACACAACGATACTTTTGTTACTTGCTGTTCATAAAATGTAATCCTTCTAATATATCACAGTGAGCTATGCAGTGCATGTGACTCCTGCACCTTGTAACCCTCACTCAATTAAGTAACACATCTTGTGCATTGATTTCCACACATTATTTATTGTCAATGTATATTGTTTATGTGTGATGTAAAGCACTCTGACAATCTGAATTGGGCTGAGTAGTGCTATAAAAGACATTACACAAGTCAGTGATATTTAAATTGCTATTTGTATAAATACTGGCACAGACCAAAACATCTGAAATTTCTTACACTGCATGTACATCACCTATGTACAGGAACTGAACAAAGTCAAAAGTATGCCTCTCTTAAGTACATGTGAAGTGATAAGCTGTGTGCCGTTGTTTCCCCTCCATTGCATTTAGGTGTGAGGCACTAGACAGCTCCAATCCAAGATACTCAAACAAAAGGAGGCCTGAAACCCATTAACTACGACCTTTGTTTTGGGCCCAGCTGGATTTAAAATCTGAAAGCCTCCTCTCGATCTCACATTGCTGCGCTGAACGAAAGCAGACACAGTGCAGGCACTGCTGAAAGTGTACCGGTGTCTGAAACCTACACTGGGACTAATACAGCATAGTTTAGTGGGACCCAACTTTTCGGGAGGTTGAGCAGCTTTCACCCTTCTACCTGCACGTACCCCTGACTTAAGCCCTACTCCCATTGTTGTTTGCGCTTGTAACTGCACATTTCTTTTACATTTTAGAGCAGTCAGACATTACACACTGGTGGTCTCAGGAGTGGGGAGTGAAAATAATCAATCAGTAATTGTGGGAGAGTAGGATCTGCTTCTTATAGTTACCCCCACTTTTTGCTGATGTTTCACAGTTTTTTACTTTAGTCTGGCTGGGGCCCTGCTATCCAGGACCCCAGCCTAGCTGCTTCCTCTCTAAAAGGATTCCTTGTACTTTAGGTACACTCCAGTTTGGTTACTGGGGTACCCTTATGAGTCCCTAGTATATGGTACCCTAGGTACCAAGGGCATAGGTACCCCAGAGGCCTACCATGGGCTGCAGCATGTATTATGCCACCCCTGGGCAGCCTTGCAAAAAGACACCACAGGTCTGCTACAGCAGCCTGTGTAAGGTGGTGTGTGCACCCATTGCTTAGATATAGGTTTTGTATATCTACCTTAAATCACTACACATATAAACCTATCAGTCCCCCCCTATGGCAGACCTTATCAATCCTGAAGGCAGGATGCTGGGTTTTGTGTGAGAGGGTGTCCATGCATGAGCAGGGCCCTTCTGCAGCCTTCAAAATATATTATCCGGGGTTGTGATGTAGCCAGACCATATACTCTTAAGTACATTGTAACCTCGCGGTAAATGCTAACTTTGGAATGCTGCAAGGAAACATGTAGTGTTTGGTGTCAAACACTTTGGAATCATAGCCCCCACCAGTTCTGCTGGCAGAGGTATGATTCCAACCTTTTAGAGGGAAAGACATGTACACACCGGAACAACCTGTACCAGTTTAAAAGAACCCTGGCATCAAACAATGGATGCCACAGAAACAAGTCTGGCCTTCTGCTGTTGGACGAAACTCTGGCAGGTGAGGCCTGGAAAATAGGGTTCCTGTCAAAGGGAGTTGTCGCCACCTCCCTGCAGGCTTTAGTGTATTGGGGCTGGGTTGGTGCACTCCAAGAGTGCTTTGAAGTCTGCACTGGGGCCCATTTTGTGTCCCTGTCCATAGCCCAGATCAAACCAGTTGCAGGGGCTACCAGCCCCTGCTTTGGCGTGAAACTGGACAAAGGAAATGGGTGTATCCACCTGTAGGAAGGTGGCTACCTGACTATGGTTACCACAGATTTTTTGCCTTGTGTTTAGCTGGTTTTCGACTTAGTTGGCCTGGTTCCCTGCTAATCAGGGCCCCATGCTATCTGCTCTCTCTGTAAAATGGATTCCATGTATCCTAGGTGCATAACTAAATTGGCTTGGGTCACCTTATCAGCCCCTGTACAGTGCACTATAGGTGCCCAGGGCATAGGTGCATCCAAGGCCTACCAGGGGCTGCATCATATCTTTTGCCACCCCTGGCTGGCTATCCAAAATTGACACAACTGGCTGATCACTCAGCTGGGGCAAGGTGGTGTAATCACCCCTAGATTAGATATAGTATGCCTATATCTAAACCTAACTGGACACATATATACCTATCAGTCACTCCTATGGCAGGCCTTAACAATCCTGGAGGCAGAGTGCTTGGTTTTATGTGAGATGGTGCTCTAGCATGAGCTGAGCCTGTCTGCAGCTGTCGGGACCAATTCCCTTAGCTGTTCCAGGATAATGCCATACCATATACTATTAAGTGCATTATAATCCATGCGGTTATATGTCAACTTTGGTTTGGCTTTATCAAAACATGTCGTGTAAGGTGTCATACGATTTGGAATACTATCCCCTCGACAGTCCTGCCGATGGGGATACCATTCCACCCCTCTAGAGGGGACGACATGTTACTTTGCTAAAACGCGGTTGATTTTTAAAAGAGCCTCAGATCCACAAAATGGATGCTTCTGCCACAGACACGAGTCTGACCTCCTGCTGCTGACCGAAACTCAGCAGAAGAGGCCTGGACAAAGGCTTTCCTGTCGCAGGGAGGTGTCACACCACCCCAGACAGGAGATAGTGGATTGTAGCAGGGAGGTTTCAATGAAACCAGACAGTGCCTGGGGAGCACAAGGCTTCCCCTTGCATAATCCGGTCAAACCGGTTCTGGGGCCTCCCAGCCCCAGTCCCAGCACGAGCCTGGACAAAGGGAAAGGGGTGTAACCACCCCCTTCCTGGGTCCCACCCATAGGAGGGACCTAGCAGGTAATCCAGCCCACCAGATTTGAATAAGAGTGGGAGCAGTGCCAATGCAACTCAGATTATCCTAATGAAACTTAAGAAACAAAACTCTGGACCCTTCGACATCCTACTCGACGTAGAAGACTGAAGAATCTCCCTTGTGGTCAAGGAGTGACCACCCTGTGCAAACAGGTACCATTCAGCACCTCGATGTCTGCTTTGTTGCAGTTACCGCCGGAACTCGAGCGGCAGAGATTGGCCCGATCCACAGTCCCTGCAGAGCTGAGACCCGTGGAGGTGACCGGAAGCGTGGGGCCCGCCATCTTGAAAAGACCACGAGACGCTGACCGTGCAGCCCACGAGTGACCCTTGAAGCTGTACAACGGGGTTTGAGAAGCCCCAGCCCTGAGCTACTCTTGCACCGAAGCTCACCCCTCCACACTCACCGAGTACTGCGTGGGGCCCTTCTGCATCTTTTGGCTCAACGCGTTGGCCCGGTCACTTGCCCGCTGGCTTGTGGCCCCTGTGCCGACGAACTACAAAATACGACTTGTGATTCTGGTTGCTCCATACTTGCACCCGCTCCTCTGAAAAGGAGCACCCGCTCTGACCCTCCTGGTCCGAGTGAGAAGCAATCTTCCAGTCATGCGTGGATTGCTCTTGCCAAGTGTTGTTTGCTCCAATCTTGAAGCCGACTGCGCCGACGGTGAGAGCCTTTGTGGGACAGCTCATGTCCCACTCCTGGACGTCGCAGATGCCCTAGAGCCCACGTGGCTGCGGAGAGAAGCTCCTTGACAACCACCTGATTGCTCCCGACATTGCCTGGTTCCGTCCTGGTTCCACCCTGGTCACTACTGAGTGACCCAGACTCTGTCCCCTCTGCTTTCAGGTACTTTGCGACTCCGATCCACCCTTGGATCACACCGGACACTTCTCCTTCACATCGCCTGCAGCATCTTTAGCTTCAAGCACCAACAACCTGCGTGACGAAACCCGACACAACTTCGACCCTATGCACCCGCTTCCTGTGGGTGAGGTAACTCAACAACGCCGGTGTTCCCACACTGGTACACACCTCTAGTGTATGTGTCTTAAGTTTCATCCTTCTAGGTTAAGCGGAAGTCTCCTTAAACTGTAACTTTATAACTTTTACGCACCCTTGACTTTGCATTGGTGCATGCGTGTGCTTTAAGCGCTGCACCCGAGTCCCGCGGGCTTTTCCCGACTTCAGCATTGCTAGTCCCGACCAGTCCCAGCGATTCCCCAGGCCCTAGGCCTGACCACTATTCGATTGGTATCTCTTATACCACTTTCTTAATATATGGTTTGAGTGGCCACCCGGCCTCATCCATAATTGTGCAACTTTCATGTTATACTGTGCTTTTGTTTAAACACTTGTGCCCCTTTGCTCATAAAGAGTACTGGGGATTATTTTGAGTAATAAATACATATATTTTTATAATATATACTTGTGTGGTGTCCTTTCATTTGATATTACAGGATTGTGATTGGTAAAACAGCTCGCTTAACACGACCTCTTGAGTTAAGCCTTTAAGGCTGCTTAGTCCATGCTACCCCTAGGATAGCTTGTCTAATAAGGTTGACTTACAACCAGACACCATAAGGGTTGTTTGGAATGATACAAGGTGGTTCCAGAATTGGAAACATCATATATCAGGCCAACTTCTCACATTGGTGCGCAGCGGTGCGGATTTGAGCTTGCTGTTGTTTTACCATTGCAATCTTTTCATCAAATTGAAAGATCACATCAAGTACCTTAGGTACATATAAACAAAAGCTTAGCATATTTAAGTTCTACTGAACTTAGTAGTTGTAGATCAAAGGGCTTAGCACACCCTGCCTACAACTCACTAGCAAGGTACTGTAGGAAAACACTTAGTGTAGGTAAGTGCATCACTTGCACCTCACTAGCAGTCATGCCTGGCACAGAGGGAGCTACAGGCTCTTCACCTGTGAGGGTAGACCTTACCAAGGCACCTTCCCGCAATGACAACCTTAGCCACAGAGACTTGAGTACCTTGTGTACTTCAAGGGGGCTAAAAAGGGGTCACAACCCCACCATTCCTTCCCTGATAGCCATCCTGGAAAAGGATGACCTTGAGAAAGCTAGCATAGCTCCCTTAGGATCAGGAGATGGAGTAACTCCCCTAGAGAATGAGAACACCCCAGAGAATGAGGTGGACCAAGATTCAGATGGTAATGTGTCAGATCATGACCAAGGGGATATCCAGGTACCAGTGGGGAGGCTTAGCCGAGCCAGCTTGGACCTACATAGGGATGGAGAGGGCCAGCACCTCCCCAGACCCTATAACATAATTCCCTCAGACAATAGAAGGTTGAGATCTCCCTCAGAGGACTCTCATGTTTCTCGTGTCTCAAGGGGATCTCAAAGGGGAATGACCTTCCCCCAGAGAAAAGAGCATAGGGCCAGAATGAGGGCTATCCAACTCCAGATAGAGAGGGAAGAGGTAGCCTTGGCCCAAGCTAAACTTGCTTTAGCAAGGGAGCAAAAATTGGGTGGATTAGATTCCACTGGTGGCAGCAACATTCCTAGAGAGAAACCCAGGTCCTATGATAGTAGAAACCTGACAAAGATTGTGCCCCCCCCTACAAGGAAGGGGATGACATCCACAAATGGATGACTGCTCTGGAGAGAGCCTGCATGGTACAGCAGGTTCCTGAAGAACAGTGGGCTGCAATCCTATGGTTCTCCTTTTCAGAGAAAGCGAGAGATAAGCTCCTCACTGTTAGACATGAGGATGCAAACAATTACAATGTCCTGAAGAGTGCTCTGATAGATGGGTTTGGCTTAACCACTGAACAATACAGGTTAAGGTTCAGAGACACCCAGAAGACACAGACTCAGGACTGGACTGATTTTGTAGATTGTGCTACTAAGGCTCTGGAGGGTTGGCTACATGGCAGCAAAGTACATGACTTCACAGGATTGTATAATTTGATTATGAGGGAGCAGATCCTAAGTAACTGTCAGAACCAGCTCTTACACCAGCACCTGGTGGACTCAGATTTGACCTCTTCCCAAGAATTGGGAAAGAGGGCAGATAAGTGGGTCAGAACCAGGATTAGGCCTAAGAATCAGGACAATAACCAGAAGAAGGAGTCTACCAAGCCTCAAGATAAGGGTGGGGATAAAAGTAAAGAAAAGACTTCCACAGGGCCCCAAAACTACAAGGATGGGGGTGGGTCCCAAGACACTTCATCAACTCAGAAAAAGCCTTATTGTCATGCCTGTAAATAGGTTGGGCATTCCAAAACAGACACCTGTTGTCCCAAGAATGGCAATAAAGAGAACATACCTCCAAAATCAGCTCCAACACCTCCTGTTACTGTCAGCAGTAATCCCCCAGGAAGTGGGAGCACCCCCAGAAATCTGGGTGGGTTTACTTTTGGAGCAGAGGTGGACCCTGGCCTATCCAGGTCCCCATCCCCAAACGATCTTGTTTATGAGACTGGCATGGGGTTTGCCAATTTCTCTGATTGTCCAAATACCTTGAGCAAATATAGACAAGAACCCCTCATCAATGGTTTGAAAGTTGAAGCCTTTAGAGACACAGGGGCTAGCATCACCATGGTGGCTGACTGTATAGTCCCCTCTAAGCAACTTTTACCTGGTGCCACATACCAGGTAACAAACATTGATGGAATCCAAACCAATCATCCAATGGCAGTAGTAAGTCTCAGCTGGGGAGGTGTCACTGGCCCAAAGAGAGTGGCAGTGTCACCAAACTTGCCTGTAGACTGCCTACTTGGTAATGATTTGGAAATCTCAGCCTGGGCTGAGGTTGAACAGAAAATCCATTCTAGAATGGTAAATGCCAATGGAAAGGTTAGTGGGGCTGTACTGGCTATAGCGCCAATTCAAGATGTCTTTCCTGAAAAGGTTGGTAGGGCTGTGCAAGACTCAGCCCCATCTTTAGCAGAAGCTCTTCCTGAACAGAATAGCAAAGCTGTTATGATAACAGCAGATACCCAAACTGAGTCTCCTCCAGAAAAGGTTGGTGGGGCTGTGATGGCCACAGCCCAAACTCAAACAGATATATGTGTTGCGAAGCCTGAAATGATGGATCACTCCACACAAACTGAGAGCATTGAGGAGGAAGAGAAATCTCCCTCCCACCAGACATTAGGACAGGATCAGCCTCCTCACGGTACTGATCTTACCCCTGATGAAGGAGCTGTCCCAGAGGTTGTTAGGCCTGGCCTGACAGAGCCTCTGATGGCAGTGGACCCTTGTATTTGTATTTGTATGTGGATTTATTGAGCGCGATTGCTGCCCAGGGGCGTCCAAGCGCTAAGAACCAACAGAGGGGAGAGATGGGATCGGCGGGGGGGGGGTGGGGGGGTGGGGGGGGAAGGTGGAACAATTACTGGGGGGAATTGAAGAGGAAGGTTTTGAGTTGTTTCCGGAATGAGGAGAGGTTGGAATTGGCTCTCAGATGGAGGGGCAGGGTATTCCAGGTCTTGGAGGCATTGTGGGAGAAGGTCCTGCCGCCGGTTCGGGCCTTCTTTATTCTAGGTGTTGTAGCCAGAAAGGCCTGGTTTGATCGAAGCTTCCTAGTAGGTTGGTAGTGGGCGACTAGGTTACGGGTGATGAGGGGTCCTGTATTCCAGAAGGCCTGGTGCGTGATACACATAGCTTTAAAGTGGATTCTTTGGCGGACTGGGAGCCAGTGTAGCTTGATCAGACCATTTCTGACAGATTGTCGGCGAGGGAGCTGAAGAAGTGTGCGGGCTGCACAATTCTGCACAGTTTGAAGTCTCCGCAGTGTATATTCTGGGGCAGCGAGGTAAAGGGCGTTGTTGAAGTCCAGGCGGGACTGAATCAGGCCCTGGATGGCTACCTGTTTGGCTTCCATGGGTAAAAGATGGAGGATCTTCCTTAGCATCTTAAGGAGGCCGAAACAGGTAGCTGAGAGTTTGGTGGCTTGGGTGTCAAAGGAGAGGGATCTGTCCAGCCATACCCCAAGGCTCTTGATGTTGTCCTTGGGGGCCGGGGGGGTGCCCAGGCAAGGTGGCCATAGAGCGTTAAAGGATCTAGGGTCGGCCGGGCCCAGAAGCATTAGCTCTGTTTTGTCCCCGTTCGTTTTGAGTGAAGAGGAGGACATCCAGCTCTTTACCTCCTCTAGACATTTTCTAAGCCCTGCTGTCTTAGGCATGTCAGCTTCTTGCGCCAATGAGACCACCAGCTGAGTGTCGTCAGCGTAGGAAATGATCTTAACTCCAAACTGACGGACAACATCAGCCAGTGGCCTCATATAAATGTTGAAGAGCGCCGGGCTTAATGAGGAGCCTTGTGGTACTCCGCATCTTAATGGTCTGCTAGTAGATATTGCCTCGCCGTCGAATACCCTAAAGGATCTGTCCTTCAAAAAGGACTGGAACCATAGCCATGCTTTGTCTTTTATGCCGATGTTCGACATCCGGTCAAGCAAGATGTCATGGCTGACCGTGTCGAAGGCCGCGCTTAGGTCAAGGAGGATCACTGCCACTGATCCTCCTTGGTCCAGGATGGTTCTGGATTCCTCTGTTACCATGAGGAGCGCGGTTTCGGTTCCATGCTTAGGTCTGAAGCCTGTTTGGGTGGGGTCTAACAGGTGATGGTTTTCCAGGTAGGCGACGAGTTGGCCGTTGATGTGTCTCTCTAGGATTTTGCTTAGCCAGGGCAATAGAGAGATTGGCCGATAATTGCTGAGGTCTGAGGGGTCCAGGCTAGGTTTTTTTAGCAGGGCTCGGACCATGGCTCGTTTCCAGTCCGGCGGGTCGATGCCGGCGGTAATGGAAGAGTTTAGGAAGTCCATTATGATGGGCAGAGTGACTTGGGAAGCTGACATGACAACGTCTGGTGGGGCTGGGTCGTCAGGGGAACCTGATTTGACTTTCCGAGCCACGGCTTCTAGGGTCGCCAGATTGAGGGGGGGGAAGTGGTCCAGTGCGGGAGGAGGTAGGGATACAGGGGGTGTTAGGGTAGAGTTGCTCTGAGTCGGGGGGTGGTGGAAAGGGGGGGAAAGGATTCATAGATTTTGTTAATCTTTGGAGGAAGAAATCTGCCATGTTGTTGCAGTGTTCTGTGGATTTGTTCTCAAGCAGGCTAGGTGGCAGTTTGGTAAGGCGTTTCACAATTTGGAAAATTTCTCTAGGTTTTGATTTAGCTGAGATCATTTTGTTAGAAAAGTAAGCTGCTTGGCTGGCTATGATTTCTTCTTTGTATTCTTTGATTACCTTTCGGTATTGAGTTTTGTTTCCTGGTGAGGAGTCCAGACGCCATTTCCTTTCAGCTTGCCTACACTGGCGTTTCTTTGCCCTGAGGGCTTCTGAATACCAGGGAGCGGATTTATGGGGACGTCTGATTGTGGTTTTTCTTTTGGGTAGGGAGTGATCGAGTGATTGGGTGATCCAATCTTCATATTTCTGGTTTGCGAAGCAGGGGTCCTCGTTACGGATGGGTGGGTTGCTGGCCAATTTGGTGGTCCATTTTTCGGTTGAGAGGCGAGACCAGGGTCTGGCTATTCTTACTGTGGGTCTGACGGTTAAAGGCCTTGGTGTGGTCCATGAAAAGGGGACCAATAGGTGGTCAGTCCATGGAAGGGGGATAGGTAAGCCAGTATCCAGGTTTCCGCAGTTGCTAAATACTGGATCTAGCAGGTGGCCCTTAACGTGGGTTGGAGAGGTGACAGATTGGAGTAATTGCAGCGCTGCTAGGTCGTCTGTAAGTGTGGTAGCCGTATGGTCTGCTGCAGAGTCAAAGTGAAAGTTAAAATCTCCTAGCAGGGTAAAGTTAGAGGAGGTGCTGGCTCGTTCGGCCACAATCGATGCAAGATGGGTGTGGAATTGCTTGCTTGGGGGGACCGGGGGAGGGGGGGGCGGTAAATTAGAGTACCTGAAAAGCAGTTGTTGGGGGAAAGTTCGAGACTGAAGGCTAGGCTCTCGCAATCCGGTATGGTTTCTGGGATGACTCGGCAGAGGACCTGCTCTTTATGGATGATTGCTGAGCCTCCTCCTTTACCTTCAGGCCGGTCCTGATGAGAGATTTGGAAGCCATGAGGAAGGGCTGTGACTAAGTATGGGCGGAAAATCCGTTCCGCTCGCGGATTTTGCGGATTTTCGGGAAATTCGCAATCCGCGAGATTCGCGAATCTCCCGCAAAATCCGCAAATCCGCGAGCAGCGGATTTTGCTCGCACTGCTCGCACTGTTCGCGTGAGTTCGCGCCCCGCGAATAAGTGCAAAATTGCAGAAATACGATCTTAGCAAAACTGAAAGTAACTACTTACCAGGTTCAAAAGTTCAGGCTCATCATTAGTAGCCATTTCCTGTAGTGCTTCCTGAGGGGCCCCTCCAGAGTTCAGTTGCCAGTTGAAACTATTATGTGACCCTGCTCTGAACCTCAGAATAGTTACACATATGCCACAAAGGTCCTGAATTACAGCTAAGGGAGACAAGCAGGAGCCAGGCTGGAAGTTAAAATCCATTAATCAGCCCCTAATTCATTATTGTCAGTTGGGGCAGGGCAGGTGTTGTAACTAATTTTGCAACAATGAAAGCACTTAGCAAGTGCAAAAGATCACTAATCAGGGCGCACTAAGGAAGCAGGTGCCAGCTAAAAAAATATTCTGTGACACATTAATCAGCCCCAAATTAATTCAGGTCACTTGAGGCAGGGAAGGTGTGCTTTGCTTTGCCGAAAATAATGTACACTGGACAACCAGAGGGTGTGGTGATGAAACAGAGGGTGGCATGGGTGGGCCAGAGGGTGGCATGAGTAGTCAGAGAGTGGCAGTGGTGACAGAGAGTGGCAGTGATGAAGAAGAGTGTCCCAAACAGGCTGGACACGTAGAAACAACAAGTTCGCAAAACTTGCGACCCGACAGGTAAGTTCGCAAATTGCGAAATTGTAAAAACCCTCGCGAACTGGCAGAAACACGGGCGAACACAAAAAAAAAAAAAATCCGCAAATTCGCGGGAATTCGCGGATTTTGCGGATTGCGAATCCGCAAATCCGCAAAATTCGCGAACGCGAGATCCGCAAAATTCGCCCATGCTTAGCTGTGACCAGGGCCGGGTCGGAGTCTGAGGTGAGCCAAGTTTCCGCCAGGAAGACAATGTCAGGCATACGTTCTTCCATCAAGAGTGCAAATTCCTCCCTATGTTTGGGTAAGGACCTGCAATCCACCTTCTCAGGTGGGATCCAGTCTGGAGCAGGTAACCTGCCCCTCTCTCCCTTGCCTTAGTCAGCCCAGGGCTGCAGAGGACAAGAAGGACAGTGAGACCCCAGAGGGCCCCTGTCAAATAAAGCACCCCCATCAACAGATTAGGGGCACCGAAACTAGTAGCCCTAGTAAGGTGAAAACTTTAAAAACTCCTGAGGGAACCCCCTTAAAAGTAGTTAGGGACCTCCCACAGATGGATTCTGTTGGGCACAGCCAAACCTGGGACCCAAAGGGCCCAAACCTGAACTGTCCCTCCAGTAAACCAAACAGAGGGACCCAGCCTCCAGCTTTAGGTAGCCAGAGGTTGACCCTGAGAGCTAAGTGCAACTCAGTTGAAGAAAGAAAGGCACACATGGTGGAAGATAATTGGAGGAAGCTGAGCCCTAAATTAGTGGAGCCTCACTTCAATACTCCATATCCAAACCAGCCTTTAACTTGGCATAAAACACACCCAAGGTAGTGATTCCCTATGGTGGAGATCCTCAAATGCCCCAAGGGTGAGGGATTGCTTAGTGGACCATGAGACAGGGGGTACCCATGCTAGTGCAGGTACTTCCTTATATGGCCACTCAGGCAATATAGGCTTACCTGGTCAAGGATAGCCTTATCTCCTTTCGTTTGGGGGGGGGGGGTTGTGTAGGAAGGTGGCTACCTGACTATGGTTACCCCAGATTTTTTGCCTTGTGTTTAGCTGGTTTTCGACTTAGTTGGCCTGGTTCCCTGCTAATCAGGGCCCCAGGCTATCTGCTCTGTCTGTAAAATGGATTCCATGTACCCTAGGTACATAACTAAATTGGCTTGGGTCACCTTATCAGCCCCTGTTCAGTGCACTATAGGTGCCCAGGGCATAGGTGCATCCAAGGCCTACCAGGGGCTGCAGCATATCTTTTGCCACCCCTGGCTGGCTATCCAAAATTGACACAACTGGCTTATCACTCAGCTGGGGCAATGTGGTGTAATCACCCCTAGCTTAGTTATAGTATGCCTATATCTAAACCTAACTGGACACATATATACCTATCAGTCACTCCTATGGCAGGCCTTATTAATCCTGGAGGCAGAGTGCTTGGTTTTATGTGAGATGGTGCTCTAGCATGAGCTGAGCCTGTCTGCAGCTGTCGGGACCAATTCCCTTAGCTGTTCCAGGATAATGCTATACTATTATGTGCATTATAATCCACGCGGTTATATGTCAACTTTGGTTTGGCTTTATCAAAACATGTTGTGTAAGGTGTCATACGATTTGGAATACTATCCCCTCGACAGTCCTGTCGATGGGGATAGCATTCCACCCCTCTAGAGGGGACGACATGTTACTTTGCTAAAACGCGGTTGATTTTTAAAAGAGCCTCAGATCCACAAAATGGATGCTTCTGCCACAGACACAAGTCTGACCTCCTGCTGCTGACCGAAACTCAGCAGAAGAGGCCTGGACAAAGGCTTTCCTGTCGCAGGGAGGTGTCACACCACCCCAGACAGGAGATAGTTGATTGTAGCAGGGAGGTTTCAATGAAACCAGACAGTGCCTGGGGAGCACAAGGCTTCCCCTTGCATAATCCGGTCAAACCGGTTCTGGGGCCTCCCAGCCCTAGTCCCAGCACGACCCTGGACAAAGGGAAAGGGGTGTAACCACCCCCTTCCTGGGTCCCACCCATAGGAGGGACCTAGCAGGTAATCCAGCCCACCAGATTCGAATAAGAGTGGGAGCAGTGCCAATGCAGCTCAGATTATCCTGATGAAACATAAGAAACGAAACTCTGGACCCTTCGACATCCTACTCGACGTAGAAGACTGAAGAATCTTCCTTGTGGTCAAGGAGTGACCACCCTGTACAAACAGGTACCATCCAGCACCTCGACGTCTGCTTTGTTGCAGTTCCCGCCGGAACTCGAGCGACAGAGATCGACAAGATCAAGCTTGCCTGCCTTCTACAGCCCCATCCACAGTCCCTGCAGAGCTGAGACCCGTGGAGGCGACCGGAAGCGTGGGGCCTGCCATCTTGAAAAGACCACAAGACGCTGACCGTGCAGCCCACGAGTGACCCTTGAAGCTGTACAACGGGGTTGAGAAGCCCCAGCCCTGAGCTACACTTGCACCAAAGCTCACCCCTCCACACTCACCGAGTGCTGCGTGGGGCCCTTCTGCATTTTTTGGCTCAACACGTTGGCCCAGTCACTTGCCGGCTGGCTTGTGGCCCCTGTGCCGACGAACTACGAAATATGACTTGTGATTCTGGTTGCTCCAGACTTGCACCCGCTCCTCTGAAAAGGAGCACTTGCTCTGACCCTCCTGGTTCGAGTGAGAAGCAATCTTCCTGTCCTGCGTGGATTGCTCTTGCCAAGTGTTGTTTGCTCCAATATCGAAGCCGACTGCGCCGACGGCGAGAGCCTTTGTGGGACAGCTCGTGACCCGCTCCTAGATGTTGCAGATGCCCTAGAGCCCACGTGGCAGTGGAGAGAAGCTCCTCAACAACCACCTGATTGCGCCCGACATTGCCTGGTTCCGTCCTGGTTCCACCCTGGTCACTACTGAGTGACCCAGACTCTGTCCCCTCTGCTTTCAGGTACTTTGCGACTCCGATCCACCCTTGGATCACACCGGACACTTCTCCTTCACATCGCCTGCAGCATCTTCAGCTTCAAGCACCAACAACCTGCGTGACGAAACCCGACACAATTTCGACCCTATGCACCCGCTTCCTGTGGGTGAGGTAACTCAACAACGCCGGTGTTCCCACACTGGTACACACCTCTAGTGTATGTGTCTTAAGTTTCATCCTTCTAGGTTAAGCGGAAGTCTCCTTAAACTGTAACTTTATAACTTTTACGCACCATTGACTTTGCATTGGTGCATGCGTGTGCTTTAAGCGCTGCACCCGAGTCCTGCTGGCTTTTCCCGACTTCAGCATTGCTAGTCCCGACCAGTCCCAGCGATGCCCTAGGCCTGACCACTGTTTGATTGGTATCTCTTATACCACTTTCTTAATATATGGTTTGAGTGGCCACCCGGCCTCATCCATAATTGTGCAACTTTCATATGTTATACTGTGCTTTTGTTTAAACGCTTGTGCCCCTTTGCTCATAAAGAGTACTGGGGATTATTTTGAGTAATAAATACATATATTTTTATAATATATACTTGTGTGGTGTCCTTTCATTTGATATTACAGGATTGTGATTGGTAAAACAGCTCGCTTAACACGACCTCTTGAGTTAAGCCTTTAAGGCTGCTTAGTCCAGGCTACCCCTAGGATAGCTTGTCTAATAAGGTTGACTTACAACCAGACACCATAAGGGTTGTTTGGACTGATACAAGGTGGTTCCAGAATTGGAAACATCATATATCAGGCCAACTTCTCACACCACCTCTCTTTCCAAACCCTCCCATTGGTGTGTCCCCAGAGCTTGCCCAACCCCTTGCTTGGGTATAAGATAGGAACCCCTGACTACAGGACTTTAGATTACATCTGGATGAAACTCTGATACTGAATCCTGGAACTTCGTTGATCTGCACAACGCTGGATGACTGAAAAATCTCCCTTGGAGAAAAGGAGTTACTCACCTGCTTGGCAGGCACCAAAGACTCATCTCACCAGTTTGCATCTCCGAAGCTCCCGCCGGACTCCAAAGAAATTGCAACACAGGAGATAGATTTCCAGACTTCTCCGAGGCCGACCTGAGTCCCCAGCAAAGCTGAGACCTGCAGCCCTCGTGAGTACCGTGGAACCGGAACCCCTGGACACCGTGCACATTTGCAAGTGCATCTGCTTCTCAACAACCCTTGAGGCTGTGTATTGGGTTACTTGTAGTCCAGACCCCGAGCAACACTTCCACCGAAGATTGCTGGCATACACTCCACGAGTGTTCCGTGAGCTGGCCCTTTGTGTTTTTGCTCGAGGTACCTTCGCAATCCCTGATCTGTTGACTGGTGGGTCCCTGAGAAGGCAACTTTGACTTTCCTTGGGCTTACCTGGTTGTTCTAAACATGCCTTGACTCTCCACCACTTGGGGAGTCCCCTGGACGTTGCTGGTCCACACCGAAGCATCTTTTCTCCTCTGTGTGGGTGGCTGTTGCCAAGGATTGTTGGGTCCAATCCAGGCACCGACACCGCAGCACTCAACATCCTTTATGGGACAGTTCGAATCCAGCTCCTGGTTGTTGTCGACGCCTCCTGGTCCTCGTTGCTACAGAGTCAAGCTTCACCTTTTCTCACCCGAAGCCCCCAACATCGGTGGGCATTCGTCTATCGTGCCCCTGGTCACTGGCAAGTGACCCAGACTCTGTCCCCTCTGCCTTCAGCTTCCTCACATCTTCAATCCAGGCTTGGATCACATTGGACCCTTTTCTCCTCCACCGCAGCAGCAGATCGCCATTGAAATCAACAACGATTCCCCGCACCATATGACACCTATGCACCCGGCTTCCCTGGGTGAGGTAACTTGAGTACTCTGGTGCTCCCGGGTGTGTTGGCCCTAGAACTCCTTAAGTGTAAAGGGGTTAGCTCAAAGTCCTCTCCTAAGTGTCCTTAATCTTTAAAATTCCAACCGCGACTTTCTCCATAGAACCTAACGGCTTCTCGCGGCTGTGGTCTCACACTGCACGCTTCCCCAGTGGGTCCCCTATGTCACTACCTTGGGTGGTTCCTGGTGGTCCCAGTGATTCTACAGGCTCTAGACCTTGTGTCTAGTCAAGTCGTGGTTCTTATACCACTTTCTTAATATATGGTTTGGTCCCCCCCTTGGGCCCAGTGTATATTGTGCTATTTACTGAAGTTCTATTTTGCTTAAAGTGTGTACTTTGCTCTGTAATCTCCTAAAGAGATTACTAGAGAGCGTTTAGTAATAAATACATATATTTTATATATATACCTTGTGTGGTTCTCCTTTCATTTAGACATTCAAGAGGTTATAATCTGGTAAACCAAGCTGATTTACACTCCTTCAAGACTTAGCCTGAAGGCTGCTCTCCATAGCTACCTCTCGGATAGCTTTCAATAAAGGTTGTCTTAAACCTATCATCAATAAGGGTTATTTCGACTGGTGCAAGGTGTCCACTATAACTAGTGGACAGCATATGCCAGTCTAACTTCTCACATTGGTGTGGAGCGGTTGGATTCAAGCTTGCTATTGCTTTACCAGATAATCTCTTTCAGTGACTAACTGAAAACCACTATACTTACATAGGTACATAGAAATCAAGTTTAGAATAAAGTAAGTTCTACTGAACTTAGAGTTGTGAGTCAAGGGTCTAGCACACCCTTTCTACAACCCAAGAGAGATTTTAGTAGTCCCACTAGAGTAGGTAGGTGCAGACACCCCACCACACTAGTATATCTTCAAAGTCTGAAGTCAGTGGCTCCTCCAGATTAACTAAGTATGACCATCTCCCATTTCAAGAATGAGGGCCATGTGTACAGCTAGGAAATTGAAGACATGTAGACACCCAGATACTCAACGCCTCATAGAGGTATTGCTTAAAGATGATCTCAGAAAGACCCCTAGATCTGATGAGACGGGCAGGTTGGGTGGGGCAGCTGAAGAGGAAAAGCTAGGAGGTGAAAACCTCCAGGAGCTGGACTCTGAAGCTGACCAGGGAATCAGGATGATTCTAACCTGGATAACCAAATTCTTCCTGATGACGAGGAAGGGAACCCAGTGGTCCCCTCTTCACCCCTTCAGGTGGAATTGACGGTGTACCTAGGAGGTCAAGAACTCCCTCAGTGAAGTCTAATCACTCTGGTGCATCTGTAGGGACCTCTGTCTCTCAAAGGACCACAGCCTCCTACAGGAGAGAGTCCTCCACTGAGAGAAATAGAAGACTGCTTACGTTTGAGAATGAAAAACTCAGAATCAGAAGAGCACAGTTAGATTTAGACAGGGAAGCCCTGGAGCTCCAGAGAGCTTCTAAAAAGATGGGACTAGAGTCCCATGGTGGCAGCATCAGTGTCCGCAGAGTTAGAGAACATACTTATTACCAGAGGAACCTGAACAAGATTGTCCCTCCCTACCAGAGTGGGGACGACATCCACAAATGGATAACTGTACTTGAGAGGGCCTGTAAAGTACAGAGGGTCCCTCAGGAGCAGTGGGCTGCAATCTTGTGGCTCCCCTTTGCAAACAAAGGTAGAGACAAGCTCCCCACTGTAAGAGAAGAGGATGCTGATAATTACAAAGTCTCGAAGAGTGCTCTGATTGAAGGGTTTGGCTTAACCACTGAACAATATAGGATTAGGTTGAGAGATACCCAAAAGGCACAGACTCAAGACTGGGTTGACTTTGTAGATTGTGCTAATAAGGCTCTGCAGGGCTGTTTACTTGGCAGTAAGGTGTGTGATTTTAAAGGATTGTACAACTTAATTATGAGGGAGCAGATCCTTAATAATTGTCAAAATCATCTGTTGCATCAGTACCTGGTGGACTCTGATCTGACCTCTCCCCAAGAATTGGGTCAGAAGGCAGACAAGTGGGTCAGAACCAGGGTGACTTTAAGAAGCACGATTCTAAGAACTCTGACAAGGGTGGGGAAAAGGGTAAAGACCAGACGTCTTCTCCAGGTCCCCAAAAATCTGCATCTGGTGGGGAGTCCCAATCTAACAAAGGAAACGGCCAAAAGAAACCATAGTGTAAAATCTGTAAACAGAAAACCCATTGGACTAGTGATTGTACAAAGTCCAAATACTCAACTCCAGCCACCATTGCCCCTAATGCAACTGTTCCCCCTAGTTAAGCTCCAAGTGGTGGTACTCCGAATAAGGGTGTAGTAGGGTTAACTCTGGGTTCTGAGATAGACTCTGGCCTAGTCAAAGTTCCAACTCAGGCTGTACAGATCTGTGATATCAGTCCCAGTAATCTGGGCAAATACAGACAGCAGCCTTTAATTAATGGAAAAGAGGCTTTGGCAATCAGGGACACAGGAGCAAGTGTCACAATGGTAACACAAGACCTTGTGGCTCCTGAGCAGATCATTCTTGGTGAAATGTACCAAGTGACCAATGCTAGCAATGTCAGGACTGACCATTCCTTGACAGTTGTTATTTTTTTCTGGGGAGTGGTAACGGGCCTCAAGAAGGTTGTGGTAAGTGCAGACCTCCTTGTTGAATGCTTGCTTGGCATGGGATGATGCAGCCAGGAGGTTAGTTATACCTCTGAAGTTTAGGGGCTTCCTATTAACACCAGCCCATGTTATAACCTTAGTAGGTCACCTGGGCCAAAACAAGACTTGGGACAGGATTGTCCCTCACTTTCATTGGCCCCATATATCTTAAGACACAAAGGAGTTTTGTCACTTCTGTGTAACCTGTCAAGCCAGTGGCAAGGCAGGTGGTACCAAAAAAGCTCCCCTGATACCACAACCTGTGGTGGGAGTTCCCTTTGAAAGAGTAGGGATTGTCATAGTTGGTCCCATGGATCCTCAGACCGCCTCTGGGCACAGATTTATCCTGGTGGCAGTGGACCATGCCACTAGGTACCCAGAAGCCATTCCACTTAGGACCACCACAGCTCCTGTGGTGGCAAGAGCCCTCCTGGGAGTATTTTCCAGAGTGGGTTTCCCTAAGGAGGTAGTATCAGACAGGGGTGTAAACTTTATGTCTAATTACTTGACTGCTATGTGGAAGGAGTGTGGAGTGAATTACAAATCCACCACACCCTATCACCCACAATGCAATGGTTTAGGTGAAAGATTCAACAAAACCTTAAAGGGCATGATCAAAGTTCTCCCAGAAAAGCCTAATGGAACATCCTTTTGCCCTGCCTTCTATTTTACTACAGGGAGGTTCCTCAGAAGGGGGTTGGTTACAGCCCTTTTGAACTTCTGTTTGGACATCCTGTTAGGGGTCCACTGTGTCTAGTGAAGGAGGGATGGGAGTTACCTCTCAAACAGGATATTGTGGACTATATACTTGGTTGGTCTCCGCTCCAGGATGGCAGAGTGTATGAAGAAGGCCACCAAAAAGTTTGAGGTTAGCCAGGAATTGCAAAAGGCTTGGCATGACCAAAAGGCTGTGCTTACTGTTTACCAGCTATATCAGAAGGTGTGGGTGTTGGAGCCTGTGGTCCCAGCAGCCCTCCAGGACAAATGGAATGCCCCCCATACAATTGTTGAAGAGAAGGGAGAGGTTACCTACCTGGTAGACCTTGGAACTCCTAGGAGCTCCCACAGGGTGCTCCTTGTCAACAGACTGAAACCATATGTTGACAGGGCAGACATGGGCTTGCTTATGGCTACTGATGAGGGACAGGAGGAAGAGAGTGATCCACTCCATGACCTGCACTCACAGAACCCTGATGATGGGTCAGTGAATGGTGTAGCCTTGGCAGGCAGCATCACTGCCTAGCAGCAAGCTGAATGCAGACAGGTGCTCAATCAGTATAGACATATGTTCTCTTTGACTCCAAGTCAGACTACCTGGTGCGCTCATGAAGTGGACACTGAAGACAGTCTGCCTGTTAAAAAAAAGATTTACTGGCAACCTGGCCATGTCATGGACTGTATCAGGACTGAAGTCCAGAAGATGTTGGATTTGGGAGTTATTGAACCCTCAGATAGCCCTTGGGCGAATCCAGTAGTCTTGGTGCCCAAACCTCACACCCAGGTTGGCAAGAAAGAGATGAGGTTTTGTGTAGACTACAGGGGTCTCAATGTAGTTACTAGGACTGATGCCCATCCAATACCCAGAGCAGATGAGCTTATAGACACTTTGGCCTCAGCCAAGTTTCTGAGCACATTTGATCTGACAGCTGGCTACTAGCAGATCAGACTAGCTGGTCATGCAAAGCCCAAGACAGCATTTTCTACCCCTAGTGGGCATTAACAATTTGTGGTGATTCCCTTTGGTTTTAAAAATGAAGCTGCCACTTTTCAAAGGTTGGTGAATAAAGTCCTAACAGACCTGGAAGACTATAGTTCAGCATATCTAGATGATATTGCTGTCTTTAGCTCCACCTGGGAGGATCACCTGGTGTACCTGAGAAATGTTTTGGAGTTCCTGCAGAAGGCAGGCCTAACTATCAAGGCTACTAAGTGCCACATAGGGCAGAGTCAGGTTGTGTACCTGGGCCATCTTGTGGGTGGAGGCCAGGTTCAACTACTGCAGAGAAAAATCCAGACGATCATGGACTGGGTTGCTCCAACCACCCAGACTCAGGTCAGAGCTTTCCTGGGCCTGACTGTGTACTACAGAAGATTTGTCAAGGGGCATGGATCCATTGTGACCCCCTGAATGACTTAACTTCCAAGAGAATGCCAAAGAAAGTTCAGTGGACAGTGAGCTGTCAAAAGGCATTTGATGACCTGAAGCAGGCCATGTGCACTGCTCCCATTCAGCAAAGTCCTAACTACGCCAAAGAATTAATTGTCCAAACAAAAGCATCTGAGTTCGGGGTAGGGGCTGTGTTATCACAATTGAATGATGAAGGTCAGGACCAGCCAGTAGCCTTTATTAGCAGAAGGCTGACCCCCAGAGAGAAACGTTGGTCAGCAATTGAGAGGGAGGCCTTTGCTGTGGTTTGGGCTCTGAAGAAGCTGAGGCCATACTTGTTTGACACTCACTTCACTGTTCAGACAGACCATAAGCCCCTCTTATGGCTAAAAAAGATGAAGGGTGAAAACCACAAACTTTTGAGGTGGTCTATTCCCCTACAGGGGATGGACTATACAGTGGAACATAGACCTGGGAGTAACCATGCCAATGCAGATGGACTCTCCAGATATTATCACTTAGAACATGAAGATTCAACTGGTCAAGGTTAGTTTAATGTCCCTGCGTTTGGGGGGGGGGTTATGTAGGAGAGTAGTATCTGCTTCTTATAGTTACCCCCACTTTTTGCTGATGTTTTACTGTTTTTCGACTTTAGTCTGGCTAGGGCCCTGCTATCAAGGACCCCAGCCTAGCTGCTTCCTCTCTAAAATGATTCCATGTACTTTAGCTACATTCCAGTTTGGTTACTGGGGTATCCTTATGAGAACCTAGTATATGGTACCCTAGGTACCAAGGGCATAGGTACCCCGGAGGCCTACCAGGGGCTGCAGCATGTATTATGGCACCCCTGGGTAGCCTTCCAAAATGACACCACAGGTCTGCTACAGCAGCCTGTGTAAGGTGGTGTGTGTACCCCTTACTTAGATATAGGTTCCTAATACCTACCTTAAATCACTGCACATATAAACCTATCAGTCACCCCTATTGCAGGCCTTATCAATCCTGAAGGCAGGGTGCTGGGTTTTGTGTGAGAGGGTGCCCATGCATGAGCAGGGCCCCTCTGCAGCCTTCTGAATCTATTCTCCTGGATTGTTCTGTGATGCAGCCAGACCATATACTCTTAAGTGCATTATAACCTCGCGGTGAATGCTAACTTTGGAATGGCTGCAAGGAAAGATGTTGTGTTTGGTGTCAAACACTTTGGAATCATACCCCCCGCCAGTTATGGCGACAGGGGTATGATTCCACCCTTCTAGAGGGAAAGACATGTACTCACCGGTATACCTGGTACCAGTTTAAAAAAACCCTGGCATCACAAAATGGACGCCACAGACACGTATCTGGACTGCTGCTGCTGGACGAAACTCCGGCAGGGGAGGCCTGGACAATAGGTTTCCTGTCACAGGGCGGTGTCCCCCACCTCCCAGACAGGCTGGAGTGTATTGAGGCTGGGAGGGTGCACTCCAAGAGTGCTTTGAAGTCTGCACTGGGGGCACATTTGGTGACCCTGAGCATAGCCCAGTTCAAACCGGTTGCAGGGGCTACTAACCCCTGCTCTGGTGCGAAACTGGACAAAGGAAATGGATGTAGCCACCCATCTTTCCAAACCCTCCCATAGAGGGACCCCAGACTTTGTCCAACCCCTTTCTTGGATATAAGATAGGAACCCCTGACTACAGGACTTTAGATTACACCTGGACGAAACTCTGATACTGAATCCTGGAATTTCAATGATCTGCACGACGCTGGATGACTGAAGAATCTCCCTTGGAGTAAAGGAGTTACTCCCCTGCTTGGCAGGCACCAAAGACGCATCTGACCAGTTTGCATCGCCGAAGCTCCCGCCGGAATCCGAAAATATTGCAATACAGGAGGTGGATTTCCAGACTTCCCTGAGGCCGACCTGAGTCCCCAGCAAAGCTGAGAACTACAGTCCTCGTGAGTAACGTGGAACCGGAACCCCATGACACCGTGCACATTTGCAAGGGCATCTGCTTCTTGACAACCTTTGAGGCTGTGCATTGGGTTACTTGTAGCCCGGACCCTAGCAGCATTTCCATTAAAGATTGCTGGCCTACACTCCACGAGTCTTCCGTGAGCCGGCCCTTTGTGTTTTCACTCGTGGTACCTTCATGATCCCTGGTCCATTGACTGGTGGGTCCCTGAGAAATCAACCTAAACTTTCCTTGGGCTTCCCTGTTTGCTCCAGACGTGCCCTGACTCTCCATCACTTGGGGAGGCCCCTGGACCTTGCTGGTCCACACCAAAGCATCTTTTCTCTTCCTCTGTGGGTGGCTGTTGCCAAGGCTTGTTGGGTCAATCTGGGCAACGATGCTGCAGCACTCGACATCCTTTGTGGGACAGCTCAAATCCAGCTCCTGGTCATTGTCGATGCCTCCTGGTCCACGTGACTGCAGAGTCAAGCTTCGCCTCTTAGCACCTGAAGCACCCGACATCGGTGGGCATTAGTCTATCGTGCCCCTGCTCACTGGCAAGTGCCCCAGACTCTGTCCCCTCTGCTTTCAGGTTCCTCACATCTTTGATCCAGGCTTGGATCACACTGGACACTTTTCTCCTCCACTGCAGCAGCACTTTGCAGCAGATCGCCATTGAAATCAACGATGATTCCCGACACCATTTGACACCTATGCACCCGGCTTCCCTGGGTGAGGTAACTTGAGTACTCTGGTGCTCCCGGGTGTTGGCCCTAGAACTCCATAAGTGTAAAGGGGTTTGGTCAAAGTCCTCTCCTAAGTGTCCTTAATCTTTAAAATTCCAACCGCGACTTTCCCCATAGAAGCTAACGGCGTCTTGCGGCTGTGTTCTCACACTGCACGCGTCCCCCGTGGGTCCCCTGTGTCACTATCTTGGGTGGTTCCTGTTGGTCCCAGCGATTCTACAGGCTCTGGGTCTTGTGTCTAGTCAAGTCTTTGTTCTTATAACACTTTCGTAATATATGGTTTGGTCCCCCCTGGGGCCCAGTGTATATTGTGCTATTTACTGAAGTTCTATTTTGCTTAAAGTGTGAACATTGCTCTGTAATCTCATAAAGAGATTACTAGAGAGTGTTTAGTAATCAATAAATATATTTGATATATATACCTTGTGTAGTTCTCCTTTCATTTAGACATTCAAGAGGTTAAAATCTGGTAAACCAAGCTGCTTTACACTCCTTCAAGACTTAGCCTGAAGGCTGCGCTCCATAGCTACCACTAGGATAGCTTTCAATAAAGGTTGTCATGAACCTGTCATCAATAAGGGTTATTTGGACTGGTGCAAGGTGCCCACTATAACTAGTGGACAGCATATTCCAGTCTAACTTCTCACATTGGTGTGGAGTGGTTGGATTCATGCTTGCTATTGCTATTGCTTTACCAGTTAATCTTTTTGAGTAACTAACTGAAAACCACTATACTTACATAGGGCCTGGCACACCCTTTCTACAAATCGAGAAAGAGTTTAGTAGTCCCACTAGAGTAGGTAGGTGCAGACACCCCACCACACTAGTATATCTTCAAAGGCTGAAGCCAGTGGCTCCAGATTAACTAAGTATGACCATGTTCCATTTCCATAATTGAGGGCCATGTGTACAGCTAGGAAATTGAAGACAGGGAGACGCCCAGATACTCAACACCTCATAGAAGTACTGCTTTTAGATGATTTCAGAAAGACCCCTAGGTCTGATGAGACAGGCAGGTTTGGTGGGGCAGCTTAAGAGGAAAGGCTAGGAGGTGAAAACCTCCAGGAGCTGGACTCTAACCGCATGCGCGCTAGCGGGTTTTCCCGCTGTGCGCTGAAATTTGAAAATCGCGGGTAACGTGACAAAGCCAGCTCGTCATCCGCGTAGCGCAGGTAACGCCCATGACGATATGGCTTTGTCACACGCATCGAAGGGGTTAAAGATGACCAGGGGGATCCGCATGATTCTAACCTGGATAACCAAATTCTTCCTGAGGATGAAGAAGGGAACCCCAGTGGTCCCCTCTTCACCACTTCAGGTGGAATTGACAGTGTACCTAGGAGGTCAAGAACTCCCTCGGTGAAGTCTAATCACTCTGGTGCATCTGTAGGGACCTCTGTCTCTCAAAGGACCACAGCCTCCTACAGGAGAGAGTCCTCCACTGAGAGAAATAGAAGACTGCTTGCTTTTGAGAATTTAAAACTCAGAATCGGAAGAGTCAGTTAGATTTAGACAGGGAAGCCCTGGAGCTCCAGAGAGCTTCTAAAAAGATAGGAATAGAGCCCCATGGCGGCAGCATCAGTGTCCGTGAAGTTAGAGAACATACTCATTACCATAGGAACCTGAACAAGATTGTCTCTCCCTACCAGAGTGTGGATGACATCCACATATGGATAACTGCACTTGAGAGGGCCTGTAAAGTACAGAGGGCCCCTCAGGAGCAGTGGGCTGCAATCTTGTGGCTCTCCTTTGCAGACAAAGGTAGAGACAAGCTCCCTACTGTAAGAGAAGAGGATGCTGATAATTACAAAGTCTTGAAGAGTGCTCTGATTGAAGGGGTTGGCTTAACCACTGAACAATATAGGATTAAGTTCAAACATACCGAAAAGGCACAGCCTCAAGACTGGGTTGACTTTGTAGATTGTGCTACTAAGGCTCTGGAGGGCTGGTTACTTGGCAGTAAGGTGTGTGATTTTAAAGGATTGTACAACTGAATTATGAGGGAGCAGATCCTTAATAATTGTCAAAATCAGCTGTTACATCAGTACCTGGTGGACTCTGATCTGACCTCTTCCCAAGAATTGGGTCAGAAGGCAGACAAGTGGGTCAGAACCAGGGTGAGGCCGAAGGTAGGTAGCCAAAATATCGAAACTAAAATATCCATATACAATAATATCTATGTTTTAATTTTGATGGTACAGAATATTGATGTGCAATAATATCGATGGCCAGAATATCGATTATAAGGTATCTATGTCATTAATATCGAAATTTTGTTTACTGTTATGTATTTTATTATGTATTTTATATGTTTGTTAAACATGTTTTTTAATGTATGTTTAGAAATTGGTAATTTTGTTTACATTTTGCATTTTAGTATCAGAGCGGGTTGTGGGTTTATAGGGGAATAGGGTGGGAAGAAATGTAATTATAATTAATTAATTATTATGTTTTTTAATATTTTTGATTAATAATTATTTGTTAAAAAAGAATTAATTGGTAATTAATTATTATTAATTAGTTAATTCAATTAATTAGAGTTAATGTAGTAATATTTTTTATTTTTTGTTATTGTTAATTAATAATTAATTATTAAGTGATTAAATGATAATTACATTTTCATGTGATTTATTTTTGTAGTGGGTTGTGTGTTTATAGGGGAATAGGGTGTGAAATAATTAAATTAAATTAATTAAAGAGATTGTTTTTATTTATTGGTATTTATTATTGATTAATTAATTGGTAATTCGTTTTTTTTAATTAATTTATATTAATTATAAAGAATGTATTAATACATATTGTTTATTCTTGTACATTTCTTGTTAATTAATTATTAATTGGTCATTAATTATTAATTTGTAATTAATATTTGTCAATTAGTTAATTTATAATTACATCAATTTAATAATATTAATTGTTATTAATTGATTAATTGATATTTAGATTAATTGTGTTTTGTTGTATGTGTAGTGTGTTGTGTGTTAAAGGGGGGGTAGCGTGGGAAGTAATTTTTTGTTATTTTAGTAAATATTGATTATAAATATTTGGTATTTAGTAATATATTTTTGTAAATAAAAGATGACATCTTTTTTTTCTTTAAAAAAAGATGTAATTGATAAGTATTTCAATATAACGCCTACGCTTTCCTGCGCTTTCCCTACTGTTGCACTCTCTGGAGTGGGAATAGTAATTTTTACCCCCACGCTATCCAATGCTTTCCCTACTGTTGCACTCTCTGGAGTGGGAATAGTAATTTTTACCCTTACGCTATCCAACGCTTTCCCTACTGTTGCACTCACTGGAGTGGGAATAGTAATTTTTACCCCCACGCTATCCAATGCTTTCCCTACTGTTGCACCCTTTGGAGTGGGAATAGTAATTTTTACCTCTACGCTATCCAACACTTTCCCTACTGTTGCACCCTCTGGAGTGGGAATAGTCACTTTTACCCCTAAGCTATCCAACGCTTTCCCTACTGTTGCACCCTTTGGAGTGGGAATAGTCATTTTTACCCCTACGCTATCCAACGCTTTCCCTACTGTTGCACCCTTTGAAGTTGGAATAGTAATTTTTACCCCTACGCTATCCAACGCTTTCCCTACTTTTGCACCCTTTGGAGTGAGAATAGTAATTTGTACCCCTTCGCTATCCAACGCTTTCCCTACTGTTGCACCCTCTGGAGTTGGAATAGTAATTTTTACCCCTACGCTATCCAACGTTTTCCCTACTGTTGCACTCACTGGAGTGGGAATAGTAATTTTTACCCCTACGCTATCCAACGCTTTCCCTACTGATGCAATATGTGAGGTAAAGATATATATTAATTTATATGTAGAGTTTGTAATTTATTTTAAATGTATATGTATTAGTTATTATTTTTTAAATATGTTTTAATGTTTATATCTATAATTTGTTAAATTATATGTATTTTGTAATTATTTTTACATTATTATTAATACATTTAAAAAACCAATATTTTTTACTTCGATATTTTTGTACAACTATATATTTGTTTAGATATTTTTGTACTTACCTTTATGTAGATAGAAGTTCTATATTTTTTATGTCGATATTTTTGCTTCGATATTTTTGTATGTCTATATTCTGTCTGTCGATATTATGTCATAGATCCGAGGCAGAAGGTTCAGAACCAAGGTCACTCTAAGAAGCAAGATTCTAAGACCTCTGACAAGGGTGGGGAAAAGGGTAAAGACCAGAAGTCTTCTCAAGGTCACCAAAAATATGCATCTGGCGGGGAGTCCCAATCTAACAAAGGAAAAGGCCAAAAGAAACCATGGTGTAACATATGTAAACAGAAAACCCATTGGACAAGTGATTGTACAAAGTCCAAAGACTCAACTCCAGCCACCATTGCCCCTAATGCAACTTTTCCCCCTAGTTCAGCTCCAAGTGGTGGTACTCAGAACAAGGGTGTAGTAGGGTTAACCCTGGGTTCTGAGATGGACTCTGGCCTAGTCAGAGTGCCAACTCAGGCTGTACTGATCTGTGATGTCAGTCCCAGTAATCTGGGCAAATACAGACAGCAGCCTTTGTTTAATGGAAAAGAGGCTTTGTCATTCAGGGACACAGGAGCAAGAGTCACAATGGTGACACAAGACCTTGTGGCTCCGGAGCAGATCATACTTGGTGAAATGTACCAAGTGACCAATGCTAGCAATGTCAGGACTGACCATTCCTTGGCAGTTGTTAATTCTTTCTGGGGAGGGGTAACTGACCTTAAGAAGGTTGTGGTAAGTGCAGACCTCCCTGTTGAATGCTTGCTTGGTAATGATTTAGAGACTTCAGCTTTTGCTGAAGTGAAGCTCAGGACCCATGCAGAAATGTTAGAAATCCCTGCACATGTGTTTGCTGTGACCAGGTCACAGGCCAAAATCGTCGAAGCAGCGAGGAGACCCCGCTCAGTGCTGTGGTTGCTTCTGAAGCCTGATTGGGAGAGGTCCAGGATATTGTTCATTTCCATGAACTCGGAGAGTTGGGCATTGATGGCTTTCTCAGTGACTTTGGCTGAGAAGGGGAGCAAAGAGATGGATCTGTAGTTTTTGAGGTCTGTCGGGTCAGCATAGGGTTTCTTCAGCAGGAGGATGATCTCTGTGTGTTTCCAGTCTTCTGGGAAGGTTGCAAATTTGATGGAGTAGTTGATGGTGTGGCTGAGTGTTCGTGCAATGGAGGTGCAGGCTCTGTTGAAGATGTGTTGAGGGCAGGGATCTGAGGGGGCTTTGGAGTGGATGCTGTTCATGATCCTGAGGGTTTCATCAGAGGTGAGGGTAGTCTAGTTGGTCATGGCCTGCTCGAGTTTGGAGCCATTGAATTTGGTTGTTGAGGGTGGGGTCTGTTGGTCTAGGGTTGTGAAGCTGTTGTACATCTCTTTGATCTTGCGATGGAAAAAGGTGGCAAGGTTTTCGCCGAGGTCTTGAGACAAGGGAATGTCTGCTGTCTCTGTGCTGGGTTTAGTGAATTCTTTGACCACAGCGAAGAGTCCTTTGCTGTTGTGTGTGTTGGTGTTGATGTGTTTCTGGATGGCTGCTTTCTTTGTTGTTCTGATAAGGCGGTGGTATGAGGTAACGGGGGATTTGAAGGCTGTGTGGTGTGCAGAGATATTGGTGCTCCTCCTTCTTTCCTCGAGCTGTCTGCAGATGCCCCAGGACTCTTGGATGGTGGGGGAGAACCAGTTGGCTCTCTTGGAGTGCTGTTTGCCTGAGGGTTTCCCGAGGGGGCCAGTGTGTTGGTGCAGTTGAGGATCCAGTGGTGGTGGTTGCATGCTGTGTTGTTGGCATCCGTGGATGTTGGTGGTGGGGTCTTGCTGAGGGAGGAGGCTCGATGGTCTTCAGTGACCTTGGTCCAGCTTCTGCGAGGAATGTTGTGAGCATGGTGGCATACAGTGGGTTCGGTAAAGGAGAAGTGGATGCAGTGGTGGTTGGTCCAGTGTGACTTCGGAGGTGTGCCTAATCAAGATGATGTTGCTTGCGGAGAAGATGGGTTTGAGCGTGTGTTCTGCTGAGTGGGATGGCAATGTAACACACCCATAATGTATTGGTTTAGTTGAAAGATTCAACAAAACCTTAAAGTGAATTCTATTTTCCTAAAGGGAGGTTCCTCAGAAGGGGGTGGTTACAGCCCTTTTGAACTTCTGTTTTGACATCCTGTTAGGGGACCATTGTGTCTAGTGAAGGAGGGATGGGAGTTACCTCTCAAACTGGATATTGTGGACTATATACTTGGTCTCTGCTCCAGAATGGCAGAGTATATGAAGAAGGCCACCAAAAACCTTGAGGTTAGCAAGGAATTGCAAAAGGCTTGGCATGACTAAATGGCTGTGCTGACTATTTACCAACCATATCAGAAGGTGTGGGTGTTGAATCCTGTGGCCCCAGCAGCCCTCCAGGACAAATGGAGTGGCCCCCATACAATTGTTGAAGAGAAGGGAGATGTTACCTACATGGTAGACCTTGGAACTCCCAGGAGCCCCCACAGGGTGCTCCATGTGAACGGGCTGAAACCATATGTTGACAGGGCAGACATGGGCTTGCTCAAGGCTACTGATGAGGGACAGGAAGAAGAGAGTGATCCACTCCCTGAACTGCACTCACAGAACCCTGATGATGGGTCAGTGAATGGTGTAGCCTTGGCAGGCAGCATCCCTTCCCAACAGCAAGCTGAATGCAGACAGGTGCTCAATCAGTATAGACATATGTTCTCTTTGACTCCAAGTCAGACTACCTGGTGCACTCATGAAGTGGACACTGGGGACAGTCTGCCTGTTAAAAATAAGATTTACAGGCAACCTGACTATATCAGGGACTGTATCAGGAATGAAGTCTAGAAGATGTTGAATTTGGGAGTTATTGAAACCTCAGATAGCCCTTGGCATAATCCAGTAGTCTTGGTGCCCAAACCTCACACCAAGGGTGGTAAGAAAGAGATGAAGGTTTGTGTAGACTACAGGGGTCTCAATGCAGTCACTACGACTGATGCCCATCCAATACCTAGAGCAGATGAGCTTATAGACATTTTGGCCTCAGCCAAGTTTCTGAGCACATTTGATCTGATAGCTGGCTACTGGCAGATCAGACTAGTTGGTGATTGTGACCCCCCCCTGAATGACTTAACTTCCAAGAGAATGGCAAAGAAAGTTCAGTGGACAGTGAGCTGTCAAAAGGCATTTGATTACCGTATTTTCCGGCGTATAAGACGACCTTTTAACCCCTTAAAATTTTCTGGGAAGTCGGGGGTCGTCTTATACGCCGGATACAAAAATTGGCGGTTTATTTCACATAGCGCGGACTTCACCCGAAGGTGTCAGACCGCTCCTCAGTTGAAAATGGTGGCGCTTAGGGAACTCCAGCACAACAACAAAGAACGTAGGCGATGGTTGCACTGTGCAACAACACAATATCAGCCCGTCGGCGGTCTTGAAAATAAATTACCGTACTTGTACAGTTACAGCCCGTCGCCAGCCAGAGGCAACTCAAACGCTGCGCAAGGTTTAAAGTAAAACAAATGGCGCCGTGAGCCCTACCTAGACTGCAGCTGCACATCCCCCCAAGGTTTAAACTAAAACAAATGAACAAATGGCGCCGTGAGCCCTACCTAGACTGCAGCTGCACATCCCCCAGGCAGACGAGGCGCTCCT
This sequence comes from Lissotriton vulgaris, assembly GCF_964263255.1. NCBI lineage: Eukaryota > Metazoa > Chordata > Amphibia > Caudata > Salamandridae > Lissotriton > Lissotriton vulgaris. The sequence continues at coordinate 1,315,955,722 of NC_141689.1, forward strand.
CCACGTGTGCTGATCTCTCTCTCCTTCCGTAATTCTTACGCTCATCGGAAGGAGAGGAGCGTCAGTACCACATGATCTCAGTCCATGGAGATAGAAAGGGGACTGTAGGACGTTAGGAAGTGGGGGTCGTCTTATACGGCGAATATAGCATTAAACCTACAGTCTGTCAATGAAAGTAGGGGGTCGTCTTATACGCCGGGTCGTCCTATACGCCGGAAAATACGGTACCTGAAGCAGGCCATGTGCACTGCTCCGATTCGGCAAAATCCTAACTACTCCAAAGTATTCATTGTCCAAACAGATGCATCTGAGTTCGGGGTAGGGGATGTGTTATCACAATTGAATGATGAAGGTCAGGACCAGCCAGTAGCTTTTATCAGCAGAAGGCTGACCTCCAGAGAGAAACGTTGGTCAGCAATTGAGAGGGAGACCTTTGCTCTGGTTTGGACTCTGAAGAAGCTGAGGCCATACTTGTTTGGCACTCACTTCACTGTTCAGGCAGACCATAAGCCCCTCTTATGGCTAAACAGATGAAGGGTGAAAACCCCAAACTTTTGAGGTGGTCCATTCCTCTACTGGGGATGTCATATGGTTACTACGTTTCTATATATTGTGTTAAGTTAGCATGTGCTTATTAAATGTTTAAACGCCATATTTTCTTTCTGCTTCGGTTTGCACACGACACCTAATTGTTATTGTAGCTTTCAACCTAGACGAAAGATGTGATTTATTTGAGAATAATATGTTATTGCCCTGGTATCAGTCGTGCTTGGTACACTTGGTACAACTGTCTGCACACTGAGAACTGCACACTCTCAGAATAACCTAACACAAGGTTGCTGAAGGCCTGATCCTCGCACCACATTAGTCATAACACAAATAATGTTTCTGCCAACATTTGGCTCTACGTGGGTTTAAGATACAGTTACAGGGAATGAATCAACACACTTGATGCTGAGCATGCTGAGAGCTGGTAGCTGTTGATGTGATCTCCTCCTACTGAGAATTAGAGGTATGGTTCCGCCCTGCTAAGAACCCAGATGAGACCTTCTTAGATATAATATAATATGCTAATTAGGGTGCGCGAAATATAGGTGATACAGAATTCTATAGATTTTTGCATCATAAAATGCTATCACCTTTTGCTTACTATGGATTAGTGACTATGCTGCTGACTCTGATTTTTATAATATGTATATTGATATTATACAAGATACTGCGTTTGAGAATGCTGCATTGAAAAATAAACATTTCAAACTTGCACGTGTATTCTTTGCCTCCCAGTTTCGGTTTGGAATGATAATATAACGAAAGAGTGTTCATGTGTTCCACGATACCTGAGGTACTCTAAGTTCATGTTCTGGATTGTCTAAGTCATTGGTAAGTTATTACTACCGATGAGACACTGTAGCTAGCTTGGTAAGGGGATTTCTGAAACCAAGGTGAGTTGTGGGTCACCCTAACTCACCCAGGTTCTAGATCTCTGTGCACAGTTCTGTGGGAGAACGGAAACCCTGCTACATGGCGCCCATACGTTGATTGGCCTTATATCATGACACTCGAGTAGTATATCATTCAAACCTTAACGCCTTCATTCCCGTTTCCGGAAAACGGCAGTGTCGGAAAAACCTACCTATTTTTGAAATAGGTCTTTTTCAAGCTTGAATCTATCTAAAACGGTTTCTTTGAATTACTACCCAGTTGTGCTACAAAGTATTCTTTGTGTTTTCACTTTCCTGTGCTGACATGGCTCAAGCCGTGGACATCCCGCAGCATAGTCGCATTGCGGTGCGTGACCATTTGCGGATGTATGATGTTCCTCTGGAAGGCTTGGCTGTGGTTCTGGTGGTGAGTGCGGAACATGCTTACCCGTACGAACTGTTTTATTTGTGGGTGACATTTCCGGCAGTGGACGCTAATTCTGGTGTGTTCCACTCATACACTGCTTCGGATGTACCGGTTGCGTACGCTCCGTACAGGGCACTGGAAGTTCCTATTGACGCTTGGCAGCATGGAGTTTGGTTTGGTGGCGCCCTACCGCACGCTTTGACCGCTCCGAGGTTAGGTCCTTTGTCCATTCCGGGCACTCCTTGGCCCGCTTTGGCTGGATTTACTCCTCACCCTCGACGTGCCACTTTTAACGTGGCTGATCTGCGGCGGCTTCATGAAGTCGCGGTGGAAGTGATTAGAGCGCTTGTTCATTACACTAGCCGTAATGTTCAGGACGCGGCCGCTAGGGGCGCACAGCTTCGTGCAGAACATGCTGGTCTGAAAATCAATCCGGTCATGGTTAATTCCGTGATGGGTAAAAAGCCCCAGGACAAGGATGATTTTCCGTTCTGGCTTGCCGAGAAATTCGGCCAGCTGGAAGCTGTGTTTCCCAACACGAGTCTGGGTGATAAGCACCGGATTCTTACACTAAGTTTGCCGAAAGATTTGGCTCCTGAACTTGTTGACTGTGAGACCTGGGGCAAGACTTTTGCAGCGGTCTATGCGAGGTGCTATGGCTCCCCGTCTGTGACCAATCTAGGTGGGGTCCTTAAACGTGTTCAAGACGAACACGGACCGGAGTCGGCTGTTGAATTGGGTATGCGCCTGTGTGGCTCCTTTGATGTGGTTTGCGATCTGATCCTTGCGAATGTCAAGGGGGATGCAGTGAACTTTCAAGTTGCTAACGCATTAGCGTTGGTTCCCGAGGCCGAACGACCCCGACGGTTAGCAAGGATAATTGTGGCTGCTTACAAAATGGTTGGCCACAATGCAATGGGGGTTAAAGCTTTTCCTGATAAGGAGAAGAAGCAGCCCCAGGGTCAGATATCGGAAACTAGTGGTCAACAAAAGTCCAAGAAACAAAATTGGCCCAGCTAAAGGTAGATCTAAACGATGACTGTATGCGATTTACAATGAAATTTGGAAAGTTACCCAGGTTGAGGCTGCTAAACGCCTGAGAGCTATTGATCAAGCAAATTTAGAGAAGGTGCTCGCAGTTGTTGATAACAGCATTAACACGCTTTCTTCCCGAATCTACACGTTGAACAATATTGTGTCTTCTGTTGTTGACATTGTACATGATGAAGTGTCCGTGTTATATCATGGTCAAAATCAATTGCGTTCTGTGATGCAGTTTGCTTGGACACTACAGACTCTTAAGTCTGGTCAAGTGCCATGGAATTTTATGAACGTCTCGTCACTATTTGCCCCATTTAATTTGACTGAAAAACAGCGCATGCTATCAATGAGAGATGCAACATTTTCTATGTTACACATTGAAAAATTAGAATCCCTGCCATTTTCTGTGGCTGAGGTGACTGCTGCTACATGGCTTATCCATGGTGTTATAACCTTACCTTTTGCTTTGTATAAATTTACAAATTGTATGAAATATATAGCCATTGGGCGATATGAACCATTAGGCAGCGCTTTCCTCCATGAGACATGGTCTTTACCATACACTTACAGATGCCTAAAGGAGGGAAATGAAGTGAATCTGAATGGTGAAGAATGTACACAGTCGCCTGACCGCTCACTAATATGCAGACACATCCAGTTGCATGGTTCTTGTAATCAGGACAAACCTAATTTGGCCTGTGTTTTGAAAGGGACACCAGTTCCTGCAATAGTTCCCACGTTCACTTTGTTGTCCAACGGAAGTTATTTACTTTTGAATAACGAGTTTTGTTGTGGGTTAGAGGCTGGTATCGCTTATGTGGTTACCGTGTCAGAAAGGGTGGTTTGCTGCAAGAATGTGTTGTTTCCACCCACGCATGGGAATTCAGAAGTTTTAATTTGGCCAAGAATACCAACCTTGAGAGCTGAGTTCAATGGTTTAGGCCGTATAAGAGCCCTATTGTCTCAAAAGCAGGTGGCCCTGAGCTCTGCCCGCGAAACTTATGTCCTTCACATAGCAAACACACGCACAGAAGTACAAGCACTTTTAAGTACTGATTTGCCGTTTCATTTCTGCGAGCTGGTTCATCAAATCTTCAATGCCTCCTCCACAACGAGCCTGGCTCATTTTTTTAAAATGGTTAGCAGTGGTCTCGTGACTACATTTGAAAAAGTATTTGGTATTATCCCTGCGTTCTTTCATTCTATATTCGCTAGCCTGTTTGGCGGATTTCCTGTTTTGCTGGCTTTGGCTGCAGGCGTTCTGGTGATATTTTATTTTATAAAACATGGATGCCCATCCTGCGCAAGGAAACGCTCAGCCCCTACTGATGCAGTTTCGCAACCGGATGCTTGATTATTATGGCTCCTTGCCGCTTGCGACCTTAAGCACGGCTTTTGGATTATCCTTCAGATTTTCCTATTTCACATGTGTCCAGCCTGTGTTTCATTGCCTGAGCTGTGATTTCGACTGGGCCATTGATTTGTGTCTCTGTTTACCGACTTCTCCTGACGTCAACTTTGATCAGCTGATGGACCCCGTAGTGGCTCACGAGTTGGTCTGTTCTGGCGAAAGGGTTATGGCTGTAGCAGCGATGCATGGACTAATGGGTCAGTGGGACATATTCGCAGCGGCGCATGACTTTCTGGCACAGAGCGTTCTCGAGAACCCACTGAGTTGTCCTCTGATGTTGCTAGAGGAATCGGTGTTGGAGGAGCACGTATGTTCTTTCCCATTGCTTAATTGGATGGCTGAACTGTTTTCGGATGATGGCAGTGATTTCATGTTGGAAGCTGTAGCTACCTATTTTGCATATTCATTCAACGATGAGTGACTCTGAAGACTTCCATCATTATGGCACGTGACTTTTTAGTAATTCTGAATGGTGCCTTTTTCAATACGAACATTCGATTTTTTCATATGTTCTAGGCCTATTAACTGAAAGTAGGCCTCAAGTTCGACTTTTTATATTTTGTGTGGCCACTATAGGCATTCATACATACATTTTTGTGTTTTTAAATTTTACATACATTTACATACATTTAGCTTGGCTCAATATCATTGAACTCTGCTTTCATGTCTTGCCTCTCATAGAGTATTGGCTTATATTTTTCTCTTTTAACCGTCCTCGGATCATTGGGGGGGTGTCATATGGTTACTACGTTTCTATATATTGTGTTAAGTTAGCATGTGCTTATTAAATGTTTAAACGCCATATTTTCTTTCTGCTTCGGTTTGCACACGACACCTAATTGTTATTGTAGCTTTCAACCTAGACGAAAGATGTGATTTATTTGAGAATAATATGTTATTGCCCTGGTATCAGTCGTGCTTGGTACACTTGGTACAACTGTCTGCACACTGAGAACTGCACACTCTCAGAATAACCTAACACAAGGTTGCTGAAGGCCTGATCCTCGCACCACGTTAGTCATAACACAAATAATGTTTCTGCCAACATTTGGCTCTACGTGGGTTTAAGATACAGTTACAGGGAATGAATCAACACACTTGATGCTGAGCATGCTGAGAGCTGGTAGCTGTTGATGTGATCTCCTCCTACTGAGAATTAGAGGTATGGGTCCGCCCTGCTAAGAACCCAGATGAGACCTTCTTAGATATAATATAATATGCTAATTAGGGTGCGCGAAATATAGGTGATACAGAATTCTATAGATTTTTGCATCATAAAATGCTATCACCTTTTGCTTACTATGGATTAGTGACTATGCTGCTGACTCTGATTTTTATAATATGTATATTGATATTATACAAGATACTGCGTTTGAGAATGCTGCATTGAAAAATAAACATTTCAAACTTGCACGTGTATTCTTTGCCTCCCAGTTTCGGTTTGGAATGATAATATAACGAAAGAGTGTTCATGTGTTCCACGATACCTGAGGTACTCTAAGTTCATGTTCTGGATTGTCTAAGTCATTGGTAAGTTATTACTACCGATGAGACACTGTAGCTAGCTTGGTAAGGGGATTTCTGAAACCAAGGTGAGTTGTGGGTCACCCTAACTCACCCAGGTTCTAGATCTCTGTGCACAGTTCTGTGGGAGAACGGAAACCCTGCTACAGGGATAGACTATACAGTGGAACATAGACCTCGGAGTAATGATGCCAATGCAGATGGACCCTCCAGATATTTCCACTTAGAACATGAAGACTCAACTGGTCAAGGTTAGTTTAATGTCCCTGCGTTTGGGGGGGGGGGTATGTAGGAGAGTAGGATCTGCTTCTTATAGTTACCCCCACTTTTTGCTGATGTTTTACTGTTTTTCGACTTTAGTCTGGCTGGGGCTCTTCTATCAAGGACCCTCGCCTAGCTGCTTCCTCTCTAAAATGATTCCATGTACTTTAGCTACACTCCTGTTTGGTTACTGGGGTACCCTTATGAGAACCTAGTATATGGTACCCTAGGTACCAAGGGCATAGTTACCCCAGAGGCCTACCAGGGGCTGCAGCATATATTATGCCAACCCTGTGTAGCCTTCCAAAATGACACCACATGTCTGCTACAGCAACCTGTTTAAGGTGGTGTGTGCACCCCTTACTTAGATATAGGTCCCTAATATCTACCTTAAATCACTACACATATAAACCTATCAGTCACCCCTATGGCAGGCCTTATCAATCCTGAAGGCAGGGTGCTGGGTTTTGTGTGAGAGGGTACCCATGCATGAGCAGGGCCCCTCTGCAGCCTTCGGAATCTATTCTCCTGGGTTGTTCTGTGAAGCAGCCAGATCATATACTCTTAAGTGCATTATAACCTCACGGTAAATGCTAACTTTGTAATGTCTGCAAGGAAACATGTTGTGCTTGGTGTCAAACACTTTGGAATCATACCCCCCCCCGCCAGTTCTGGCGACAGGGGTATGATTCCACCCTCTAGAGGGAAAGACATGTACACACCCGTATACCTGGTATCAGTTTAAAAAAACCCTGACATCACAAAATGGATGTTTTACAAAAGAGAACCGGGCTGTTCCTGGAGGGGTTGTGTGTGTAAGGTCGCAGGGGTGTGTGTGTAGTGTCCGACTCAATGGAGTCCTACCATGGGGTATCCACTGTGTTGGATATAATGGCCTCACACACCTTTGCAGGTGTCATGCTTCATCATAGGCAGTGCTCCTCGTTGGGAAGGCGGTGCAATCCCCAACGAGCAACACCTCAAAGAGGGGCTCTTTAGCGGAGATCTTTTAATCCAACTGCCTATGGGTGAAGTGTGGGTGGGGGCCAGACTACTGTAGACGGAGTAGTGAGTTAAAATGAAGTAATGGGTACCAGAAAACAACTTTATTTGGGTGGTCCCTTGCTTCAATTAAAATCAGAGACTAGTCTGTACTCGCTGGAAGGTTACGTTTCTTAGCTCGAGACTAGATCAGGAAGTGAAAGGTGTGGTCGACATGTTTCTCGCTAAACATACATTGACATGCGATTCATCAGGACCTAAATAAGGGTTAACGACTATCTACAGAACATGATCTATTAAAGTATCAGTTATTCATCACAAATTCTGGAATGAAGTACCTGTTTAACACTGTTTCTTGCCTAAATTGGGAGACAATGGAAACACATCATTGACAAGTGAGGTACAGTATTCACACTTCAAGTGACCAGAAAACACACTGTGACATACTAGTGAGAGTGCCGCTAGTATGTGCTTAAAACTAGGCGTGAGTACTCCACTCAAAGAGTATAGTGAGACACATGGTCCTCCAATAGCGGGTTCCATCGTTCCCGAGCTTTCGTAGAGGTATGCCCTATCTCTGTTTGAGCTGATGCATAAAGTCTGGATACTAAGTGAGACGTGTTAGAGGTCGCTAGAAGCAATTGCAGTGTATCCAGGGTGGGTGGTTCCTCTGGGAAGGTGTGATAGAGGTGCCGAATCGCCATTTTCAGTCTATGGAATGTAAATTGAAATAACAATGATGGGTTTTGTATGTAAGCTAAATCGGGTTCTGTGAGGAAGGTTCCATCTTTATATAAATCTCCCATCGAAACCAGTCCTACTTGTGCTAATAGGCCCATACCCACTGGTTCAGCTGCTACCGACAGCGCCGGGTGATTATGTAGGGGAAGAGCTGGAGCATAAAGTGGTAATTTATGGGCTAGCTGGCCTAACCTCTTCCATGCTGCGTTAGTAAAATCTATGGTATTGATGTCCTTATCGTGAAGTGGCGGTCTGACGTGTGTGATGATGGTGTCGAGCGGAATGGGATCCGCATCTCCCTCCTCAACAGCTACATGAGTCATGTATGGGGTTCTATGAAACCAGAAGGCTGCATACTGTGCCTGAGCGCAGAGATAATATAGGAAGATATCCGGGACCCCCCATCCCCCTTTGGACGGTGGCAGCGTCAAGGTAGTTAGGTCGATACATGCTTGCCTGCCTGCCCAGATCAGCCTCAAGACCATCGTAGTTATGCGCTTGAATACTTCTCTTGGCGGCTGAATGGGGATATTGTTGAAGAGGTAAAGAAGTTTGGGGAGCACTAGCATCTTTACAATTGCTATTCGATCGGCTAGGGACAATGGGAGTTGAATCCACCTTTTAGTTTTGTCCTACAGGGCCTCAATCGCTCTACCATAATTTGTCCTAATGACTATTTCCGGGTCCCTATGAAACCATATGCCTAGGTATCTTATGGGGTCCGTTTGCCATTCCAATGGGTACTCTACTGCGTGCGGTGTGGTGGTGTCTGTGAGTGGGATAATCAAGGACTTCTCCCAGTTTATCTGCAATCCCGAGAAACCTCCAGATTTGATATATGTACGCAAGAGGGGATCTAGGTTACGTGGCGAGTCCCGAACATATAGCAACATATCATCTGCATATAGCGAGATGTGTAGGGGCCTACTCGGAAATTCCAGAGCGAGATGATGGCTCTTCTGCCTAACCATGCAGGCCAGAGGTTCTAGTGCTAGAGCAAATAGTAGGGGTGATAATGGGCAGCCCTGTCTGGTCCCTCTTCCTATGTTAAAGGCTTCAGAGACATAGCCATTGATCCTGACTCTGGCAGTGGGTTTTGTGTATAGTAGTTGGATCCATTGAATGTATATCAGTGGAAAGCCCATCCTATGTAGTATAGTAATTAAGTAAGACCATTCAATAGAGTCAAATGCCTTGGCGGCATCCAGCATCACCGCCACAGCTTTCATCGTCGGGTCTAGATAATGTGAAACCGCAAATAGTGTTCTTGTGTTGTGTGTAGTATTGCGGGAAGGTATAAACCCTGACTGGTCTGGAAGGACCAAATTTGGCATGAGTGGTTGCAGTCGCACCGCGAGTATTTTAGCGAGTATTTTTGAGTCTACATTGAGCAGGGAGTGGGGGCGATATGAGTTACAGATTTCTGGGTCCTTGTCCGGTTTAAGGAGTGCCACTATCAACGCCTCTCGAAGTGTAGCCGGTAGTAGCTGAGCATCATGTGCGGCCCCAAACATAGCAACCAGTCGAGGTGCCAGGAGGTCCCTATATGTTTTATAAAATTCACAAGTGAATCCATCCGGGCCAGGGCTCTTACCGTTGGGCAGAGATTGGATCACTTCTGTTACCTCCTCTACTGTGATCGGCAGTGATAGATACTGCCTCTGAGAGTCAGATAGCCAGGCAATGGCAATGTCGTCTAAGTATTGGAGCGTTTCTTGTTGCGTCGCTACCGGTCTTGATTGATACAAGTCCCCGTAATTCTGAACAAAGCATTCTAAAATGGTTGCGGGATCTGTGTGTAATTGATCATCTCCTCCTCTGATCTGTGTTACTGTATTGGGCAACCGGCCAGCACAGATTTTGGTAGCTAGCACTCGCCCGGGTCGTCCACCTTCTCCATAAACTCGGGCAACATGTCTCTTGCTCAGGTACTTAACCTCTTCCTCCGCTAATGATTGGTGTTCAGTTAATGTGGTGCGTATTGCAGCAAGTGTTGCCGGGAGAGGCGTTATCTCGTATTGATGTTCTAACGTACTGAGCTTGGATTCGCACCTGGTTAATTGTGCTCGTATATCTTTTAGTATCCCAGCTGTTGTGCTTATACAGACACCGCGTATTGTAGCTTTGAAAGCCTCCCATAAGAGGCCTGCGTCTTCCGTGGATTTATCATTTAGTTGGAAGTATTCCCTAATTGCCTTCTCTGTGGTGTCTGCATATACTGGGTTGGTCAATGCTGTAGCATTGAACCTCCAGCTATACGGTGGTGGTACATAGTTTGGAAAATGTATAGAAAGTTTAATGGGGTTGTGGTCTGAGAGGGTTTTGGGCATGTGTTTGACCGCTGTGGTCCACAACAGTAGAGCATCGGAGCCTAGCCAGTAATCTATGCGCGACCAGCTGCCATGTGCAGCTGAAGTGTGTGTCGCTTCTTTGATGTCTGGATGACGGGCTCTCCAAATATCCGTGATACGTAGATCTAGCATCATGTCTAGTAGTTTGGAGCGAGCCTGTGTGTGATGTTCCGTTGTGTCCCCGATCTATCCAGCTTATCATCTAGAGCTAGGTTAAGATCTCCTCCCCAGAGTATCATTTGCTTGTCAGTTGAATGTAGCTGCTGTCATATCGCATGGTAGAAATCAGGCGCATCAGTGTTTGGGCCGTATGTATTTACCAGTGTTAGTGGATGTCCCCGCAGTCTACCTTTTAGGATGACATATCTGCCATACGTGTCTAAGAGCGTTGTGTCTATCTTGAAGTTTGTGCCTTTCTTAACTAGGATGGAAACCCCTCTAGAATATGAGGAATATCGTGAGCAGTGAGTGGATTCCGCCCACCTCCTTCCCACCTGAGCGGTTGAGTGTGGAGCTTCATGCGTCTCCTGAAACATAACAATATCTATGTGCCACCTATCTAGACACGTGAATATCTGGCACATATATTTTGGATTTGTGTAACCTCTAATGTTCCAGGTGAGGAAATTCAAGGATTGTGCAGTTAACGGAGTTTTAGCCATCGTAACATGTAGTTATAGTACAATCATCATCATGGTGTTCGAAGACAGATCCTCTTCTGTCACAATATAGGCACCTTCGAGAGAGCAACCAATGTGTATCAGCAGGGTATAAGCAGTGCATCTCAAGCAGACAGATCCATAAATTAAAACAATTCCCAAAATGTTTCCCCTCCCACCCACAACAGCAGCCCAATCCTGCTGATGCCATACCCCAAACAAACCGTCCAAAATCAAGAACATTTCGTGGGGATTTCCCATAGGGGGTCCGCTTGGGCTACACATCTCCATCCGAGATATCGGATGTGGACGGGCTGCGTTAGTCATTGACAACCTTTGCATAGAGTCTTAACAAGTCTTAACAGTACATAGTGGTGCAGGACATTAGGAGCAATTGGGTACTAGTGAGCAGTAGCACCACTGGGTTGGGATTTCATACCAATGAAAGCAGATCAACATATCGTACAGTCAGTATTGATCCGAGCTTAACTGACAGTAGTGTAAGGTATTACAGTATGTAAAAGAGTCTCTGTGGGGCGTAAGCGGTGATGTCGGTTGTTGGAGCAAGCAGTTAATGACTATTGAGTATCATCAGATATGTGTGTGCCTCAGCCCAGTTCCAGATCGCATCGCGGTTCACTGCATTTCCACAACTAATGGTCATTCCTCATATCTTTGCGATCAGTGACCAAGACTTGGTATCGGCCATGAAGACAGTGCTTGTATAGAAATGTCAATGCCCTGGTAGGCAGGCGGACCTGCGTTCCCTTACTGTGGCCATGTCGTCTCCGCATCCCGCCCAGGAAATCTACATCAGTGTGCAATCACAGACTAACATGCAATCGTCACTGCTGTTCAAATCTGCAAAGAGTCCACATAAGTGTCCTATGACAGTCCATATCTGTATGTAAGCTTGCTAAGTGAGACAAGGCTGGGAGTGAATTGACTCATCGCAGCGTTCTAGTGTAATGTCTTAATTGAGGCCCCCATAGCACTAGTTAGTGTTTGTGGCAGTAACTCATCCCGGCCTTTTTTCCCACTTCCCCTCTTGGTCAATCTAATCCCTGTGTAGTTCTGCAACGCTGTCTAGGGCTAGAGGCATGCACCGCCATATATTTCAGTACCTCCATGCAATGCATTGTTCCCTCTGGCGAGTCTGATAGGGCATCCACTCATCCAGACAGATCCTGTCCAGACGTGTAGTTAAAGACCTGTACAATAGTGAGGTATAGCAGTCTATGGAATCCTACAATATGGACTTACCGCTCGTGAGAAGTTCATTGTAGTTCATAGTAGATCTCACCTTTCCGGGGAAGGCCTTGTCATGTTGGTCTGTGATATTCATGAGTCATTGCATCCTCACCAGCGTTTAAATCGCAAAATCTCCTCAATCCTTGTCGTTGTCTTGGTCTTGTCTGTCTCTGGACCGGCGAGAGGCCACAATGGTTTTGATATAGTCATTCGCCGCCTTGGGTGTGGACAACACTGTCGATTTGCCTTCCCAGGTTACCTTTAACCGTGCAGGGTACAGCATAACGTAGTCCACCTTTAGGTCACGCAGTTTGGCTTTAGCTGCATTGAATTCCCTGCGTGCCTGTTGTACAGCCATTGTGTAATCGGGGTAAAACTCTAAGCGGTTGTTTTGGAAGACGAGGTCCCTGCGCTCCCGTGCTAGCCGCAGCATCGCATCACGGTCCCTGTAATTTAAAATACGTGCTACAATTGGCCGTGGTGGTGTGCCCGGTGGACCCCGTGGTGCCAGGGTGCGATGAGCCCTCTCCACAATAAAGACTGATGATAATGCTTCCTTACCAAAGAGTGCCAAACAGAGTTCCTCAACATAGGATTCCATTTTGCCTGTGTTTGTGGATTCGGGCACACCTGTGATGCGCACGTTATTGCGTCTTGATCTGGCTTCCAAATCCTCCGCCTTTGATCGTATGACTTCCAGTATCTTCTCAAAGCCAGTACATTTAGATGTGCTTGTATGTGCTTCGTCCTCCACTGCCGATATTCTGGTCTCCGCCTCATCTAGCCTTTCGCCATGCCTATCCAGCTTTGCCGCCATATTGTCTACTCGACAAGTAAGATGGTCCAGTTTCCCGTTTATATCCTGTAGACTGGATTGAATGGCCTTGAGTATGGATTCCATCCCTCGCGTGGCATCCGCCGCTGTGTCCGTTTCTGTGTCTGAGTGGGACGTAGGCGCACGAGTCGTTCTGCGCTGCTCGAAGCTAAGCTTTGACTGTTGCCTGTCCGGTTTCCCCATGTTGGAGCACTAGTATGGCTGGAATGCAGCAGGGAGATATGTTATGGTATGGCACGACAGGTGTATTGGTAGGCACACTCGTGACAAGTACGATGTCTTGGTATAGCAGTTAAAAATCCGTATGTTCGGTAGGTTTGCCTTCCGGGTCCCCAGTTAAATTACATGTAATGGCACTGAGAGCTGTTGAGATTTGGAGGCAGAGGAAACAATCCCCTCCCAAAGAGTCATTATTAGTCGGGAGCCTTCCTGCATCCGCTATGGCATCCTCGCAGCGAGTTCTGGACTGCAGACGTTTCTTTTCAGGAGACGTACAGTCACATACGATGGTTCGGACCTGCAGAGTGGCCAGCACAGCGTGTTTGCCGCATCATTTCATTCTCTAGGAGGCCTGGATATAGTATTGGTGCAGGATAGGGCCCATGGATCGCTCCCGTACCCAGGGGAAAGGCAGCCGTGGGAGTGCGGATAACGGGCTCTGCCTCAGTCAACCCCGTCGTAAGGGACTCTGTCTCCACGACCTCCACGATTTGGACAGATTCACCATAAGACTCCAGTGAGGGGCTGCAGGACTCGTGCAATCCTCGTTTGGTTCTGTTATTCCCTCAATGCCTTCTGGCATAGGTGGTTAGCAGATACTCGGGACATCGGCAGTTATGAGTCGCGTATATGGGCGCCGCCATCTTGTTGCCGCTTTCGCGCCGTTTCTGAGTTATTAGTGCGAGCGCTTTGGATCGTCTGTTCAAACATAAAAGTATAGCCTCTTCGCAATGCTTGCAGACACGCTAATGATCAGGCTAATCTGGGGAGTGGTTGATCATTGCTCAACAAGTGCCGGGTCTGGCCAAGCTCAGTATTGTGTCCTTGTTGGGGGTAGCCATTTTAGCTGCCATTCCTTTCAGAACCTCTCACAGCAGTCCATTGAACCCGCAATTAGTGATCTTTCCGTGGGGAGAGACTGCGGCTATGGAGCGCATTTGGAACGCATGCTCTGATGGTAGTGGCAGTATCTCAGATTTGAACCACTTAGCGCTGTGGGGCAGGTAGCGCGATGCAGTAGGCAGCGGCAGCCGCCATCTTACCTGGTATCAGCCCGCAAACGCTCCAGTCCTTTAGACTAAATTACTGCGTTTGCATTGTCCTCCCCGGTCAGCAAACACGTCCATCAGGTGCTGTGCATTTTCATCTTTCAGATAACGGCGTTTGTCACTGAAGGCGGTTGCCATTAAAGGGACATATTTCACGCTTTCGAGCCCGTCCGGCGGAGCTGCCAGTTCAGCCAGCCATCCCGCAGTGCGCCCTCTAGCGCCCCCCGAATAACTGATACTTTAATAGATCATGTTCTGTAGATAGTCGTTAACCCTTATTTAGGTCCTGATGAATCGCATGTCAATGTACGTTTAGCGAGAAACATGTCGACCACACCTTTCACTTCCTAGTCTAGTCTTGAGCTAAGAAACTTAACCTTCCAACGAGTACAGACTAGTCTCTGATTTTAATTGAAGCAAGGGAGCACCCGAATAAAGTTGTTTTCTGGTACCCATTACTTCATTTTAACTCACTACTCCATCTACAGTAGTCTGGCCCCTCACCCACACTTCACCCATAGGCAGTTGGATTAAAAGATCTCCGCTAAAGAACCCCTCTTTGAGGTGTTGCCCGTTGGGGATTGCACCGCCTACCCAACGAGGAGCACTGCCTATGATGAAGTATGACACCTGCAAAGGTGTGTGAGGCCATTATATTCAACACAATGGATACCCCACGGTAGCACTCCATTGAGTCGGCCACTACACACACACCCCTGTGACCTTACACACACAACCCCTCAGGAACAGCCCGGTTCTCTTTTGTAAAACATTTTCACTTAGGGCATCAACTGTGGCTGGACCTTCCACTCTTTGTTGCAGTGGTAATTTTGCCCTACTGATCTTTGTGATCTGTTTCTCCCTCTTTTTGTATACAATCACAAAATGGATGCCACAGCCACAAACACAAGTCTGGCTTCCTGCTGCTGGACGAAACTCCGGCAGGGAAGGCCTGGACAATAGGTTTCCTATCACAGGGAGGTGTCACCACCTCCCGGTCTCGGTGGGTGCCCTCCAAGAGTGCTTTGAAGTCTGCACTGGGGCACATTTGGTGTCCCTGAGCTTAGCCCAATTCAAACCGGTTGCAGGGGCTACCAGCCCCTGCTCCGGTGCGAAACTGGACAAAGGAAATCGATGCAGCCACCCCTCTTTCCAAACCCTCCCATAGGTGGGTCCCCAGAGTTTGTCCAACCCCTTCCTTGGGTATAAGATAGGAAACCCTGACTACAGGACTTTAGATTACACCTGGACGAAACTCTGATACTGAATCCTGGAATTTCAATGATCTGCATTTCCATTGAAGATTGCTGGCCTACACTCCACAAGTGTTCCGGTAGCTGGCCCTTTGTGTTTTCGCTCGAGGTACCTTCGCGATCCCTGGTCCGTTGACTGGTGGGTCCTTGAGAAGGAAACTTAAACTTTCCTTGGGCTTCCCTGGTTGCTCCAGACGTGCCCTGACTCCTTGTGGGAAAGCTCGAATCCAGCTCCTGGTCGTTGTCGACCCTCCTGGTCCTCGTGGCTGCAGAGTCAAGCTTCGCCTCTTCACACCTGAAGCACCCGACATCGGTGGGCATCATTAGTCTATCGTGACCCTAGTCACTGGCAAGTGACCCAGACTCTGTCCCCTCTGCTAAAGAAAAGGCTGTGAAGGGTTTTTAGGAAATTCAGAAAGTTAGGGCGCTCTGCCTAGAGTAAACGTTAAGAACTATGTTGGAAAAGTACTTGGGCGCGGTGCGTAAGGAGCGAACGGGGAAGCCCTTAACCGTTCAATAGAAAATCACACAGACTTTCACAACTTAAAGAAAGCAATGCTCTCTTTCTTTATCGACCCACAGACTTTTGGGTCTCTCCACCAGCCCTCAAGAGTCGTGTTGACTCAACTTTGAACACGACGAAACACGTGTCGGCTGAATGTGGACCTAATAAACATCCTTCCAAAAGGAATAAAAGATACAAAGATTTGCTTTTGCTTACTACTTAACTGTCATAACTCCATAGAGATACAATTTCTCAATTACGTTGTAAATGTGGTTGCAAGAGCATTGCTTTCTTTCTGTCCCCTCTGCTTTCAGGTTCCTCACATCTTTGATCCAGTCTTGGATCACACCGGACACTTTTCTCCTCCACCGCAGCAGCACTTTGCAGCAGATCGCCATTGAAATCAACAACGATTCCCGACACAATTTGACACCAATGCACCCGGCTTCTCTGGGTGAGGTAACTTGAGAACTCCGGTGCTCCCGTGGGTGTTGGTCCTAGAACTCCCTAAGTCTAAAGGGGATTGCTCAAAGTCCTCTCTTAAGTGTCCCTAATCTTTAAAATTCCAACTGCGACTTTCCCCATAGAGGCTAACGGCGTCTCGCGGCTGTGTTCTCACACTGCACGTGTCCCGCTTGGGTCTCTTGTGTCACTACCTTGGGTGGTTCCTGGTGGTCCCAGCGATTCTACAGGCTCTAGGCCTTGTGTCTAGTCAAGTCGTGGTTCATATACCACTTTCTTTAGTTATGGTTTGATCCCCCCTGGGGCCCAGTGTATATTGTAGTATTTACTGAAGTTCTATTTTGCTTAAAGTGTGTACTTTTCTCTGTAATCTCATAAAGAGATTACTAGAGAGTGTTTAGTAATAAATACATATATTATATATATACATATATATATATATGCAGCAAAAACAGGGGGAGAAAGAAAAACAAACAGGGGCAGATGGAACAAGAAACGGGGACAGGCATCTGCGCCCCCTCAGTAATCAATCTAACAGACACAGCCCTAACAACAAAAGAAACTGCCATTCTGTCTCTGGGGCTCTCATACTGACCCCCTAGGGACTTTAATTACGCTGACACACGGATGGACATTTTCAGATATGTTAGAAAGCTCAAATTGAATAAATTCCATCGTCTACATCCATACAGAATACCCAAAGCCAAAGCACCAACAAGTCCCTCCCTATTGACTGCAGGTGAGGGAGCGGCACTGCAAGAAATATGGGAATTACAATGTGAAAGTACGGACATGCCTTTGGGTACTGATGAAGCCATGGGCAGTGGGATTGGTACTACCCCATTCAAACCTAAGTCCACCTTCCTGCCTGTATCGACTCATGATAACCTGGACGTATATCACGAGCTCATCATAGGAGATTTGAAGAAACTATACATTGCCTCGAATAAAAAGGAAACAGTGATCAACAGACAAAATCAATGTTATCACAATCTGGTCAAGAAATTGAGAGCCGATGATAAAATCATTGTCAAGCCGGCCGATAAAGGAGGCAACATTGTTCTCTGGAAACGTGAGGAGTACATCAAAGAGGCTGAGCGACAACTGAGTGATGCGGATTGCTACAAAAAGAGCAATTTGCCCACCATCAGAGCGGCATGGAATGACCAGAATTCAAAACTAATGGCATGGCGGAGCAGTGGATTAATCTCGTTTGATGAATATAAATACTTGAAAACAGACCATCCAGTCATCCCTAGTTTCTATCTCCTGCCCAAGGTGCACAAGGATGCCAATGTGCCCCCTGGCAGGCCAATAATATCGGCCATAGATAGCTCCACGGAAAACATTTCCCGCTATATTGACTACTTCTTACAAGAATGGGTAAAGAGCCTGGGTTCTTATGTTAGAGACACCACTGACTTCTTATGCAAATTGGCCTCAGTTACCTGGGATGATGAACTGCTGCTTATCACCATGGATGTTACCTCGCTGTATACATCAATCCGACACTGCGATGGTATAAAAGCGGTTGAACATTACCTTAACCAACGCCCCATTGAGTGTGTACAACACAACAGGATGATTGTTGCGATGTTGAAAATATGTTTGGAACAGAACTTTTTTATTTTCAATAATCAAATATATCAGCAACTAAGAGGGGTGGCTATGGGGGCCTGCTTCTCCCCCAGCTTCGCTTGTCTACATATGGGGCTGTGGGAGGAGCGGGTCCTCATGGACCAACACAAAGAGACTATGTGTAACAAGGTAATGCTTTACCTAAGGTATATTGATGATCTGTTCATGATCTGGAGGGGGTCGTTTGAAGAGGCAACAGAATTTGTGAGAGAACTTAACATGAACAACTTAAACCTTCAATTCACATCACATATCGATAAAGAGAAAGTCACTTTCTTAGATGTGGAGGTCTATATCAGGGACAACACTCTGCAAACCAAATTGCACAGAAAACTGACTGCTGGTAATACAGTTCTACATGCCAGCAGCCAGCATCCCCAACACCTAATCCGTAGCATCCCCTATGGGGAGATGCTAAGATTACGAAGAATCTGCAGCTCTGACTTGGAGTGTGATCTGGCCCAACAAGCCAGCAGAGCCAGGTTCTTGAAGAGGGGATATAGTAGTACTCTAATTGATGGAGCGATTAGACGTACTAAAAAGACAACAAGGGCGGAAGCCCTAGTGCCCAAGATCAGACCTATTGCAGAGAACTCCGACAATGAGCTAATACAATCGAGAGCTATTGTCACTTACAGTAACCAACATTCCCAGATTAGAAAAATTCTGAACAAAAACTGGAATCTGGTCAAGGGTGACCCAGTCATAGGCAGCCTAGTACCGGACAAACCCAGCCTCACTTTCCGTAAATCCCCCAGCCTAGCCAGTGCATTAGTAAGTAACACACTAGAACCCACTAAGTCCTGGATGGATCAAATTACGGGTTTCAAGAAGTGCCTAACGTGTAAAGCCTGTCGCCACGGGATTAACAAGACACAGGTCTCACGCCCTTTCTCAGAGAAACCCTTTGTGATTAACAAAAGACTCACTTGTAAGACAGAATACGTTGTCTATGTCTTGCAATGCCCTTGTGGCCTACAATATGTGGGCAGTACACGCCCACCCGCCCACAAGCGCATTCTACAACATCTCAGGGCAATTTCTGGAAAGGACCAAGCCTACCCTGTGGCTAGGCACTTCGAAACAGAACATAATAGTGACCCCAGTGGCCTTCAGTACTTTCTTGTTGACTCAGTCCTGCCTCTGAAAAGAGGGGGAAATCGGGACGCCAAATTGCGCCTGCTGGAAACCAGGTTTATTCTCAAGTTCAACACGAAGAGCCCTGGGGGTCTGAACGCCAGCGAGGACTTATACACATGTCTCTAGTAGTTGTTGTTTACCTGCTGATAGTCACTTTGCACTTTAATGTACAGTAATCCAACTCCCGGTGTCTCCCTCAGTGTCTCTAATAGTTGGTGTTAACCTGCTGATAGTCACTTTGCACTTTAATGTACATTAATCCAACTCCCCCTAAAAGGATCTCGCTCTCTGACTCTGCTACCTGCTGTTAACTGTAGTATGTTTTTAATGTTGGCACCAGCACTTTTCACTTTATAACAAATTTTGATCTGCAGTAACCTTAAAAGGATAATTTAATAGTGCGTCTTGTATTTATAAGTATGTACAGTGTCAGGCTATGCCCACTTGGGCGTGATTTCCGTAACAGTGTAACCAACATATCATTCTAGTCCTGAATGAAAATGATAAATTTGGGTTCATATAGCCATACCAATGTGCTTATGACGAGGGGATGTCTATTTAGATCAAAATGCATATATATATGAAGTAGAAGTGAGAAAATAACTTTTTAACAATGTGTATATATATGAATTTATTTATTTATATGCAGATTTTAGAATTAATACATGCTTCATTTATGTATTTACATGCCCTAGAACCCGCAGGGCACTATGCCCTTTATCCTTCACTAGCCTTGTGGAGTATGTTTTCACTATTTACTAGAATGTGACACGCACAGCTGTACTCAATTAGGCACTAGCACTTTAAATTCCCTTGTTTGTGTCCATGGCACTTATGTGAACAAGCCTCTTTTGAGGTGAAACGCGTCATGGTGGATTGCAGGCTGTAACTTTTTGGCACAGAATAAATGCACTGAAGAAACTGCACCTACTTTGTGGTCTTGCTCTTTTCGTTGTTCTGCAGGGAAGCAGAAGCCAAAACGACGACTTTTGGAAAATATATATATATATATATATATATATATATATATATATATATTCACTGAAAAAAACATAGGTTATAGACCATATATAGTTAGGGATTAGCATTTAAAAAACCTTATTTTATTTGCACAAAACCATTGAAATTCCATATATAGTTAGTTGCTGACATCACTGATGACATCACTGATGACAACACCCAGTGACTGTATGTTTCTGTAAAGTTAAAATATGTCTTACATATTGAAGAATGAGTGGATGTATAAGTGTCTGGATGAAGGATTTAGTAGGTGCATGACTGACTGTATGAGAGAATGATTAAATGTGTCTCACTGAGTGCATGGGTTAGTGATTAAAGTGTCTTAATTTGGCAATCATTATTTATGTTCTTCTGTAAACTGCTGCATGTTTAAATCAGTAGCTATATCAGTAACTATATGGGTTATTGAATGGTTGCCCAAGTATTTGTATGGGAGACTGAGTATGTGTGTGGGTGGCTGGGAGGTGTATAACTCTGTGCTTAGATGTGTGAGCAGTTGATTCCCTAGGTGTATGGGTTCAAAAGTGCATGTAGAAACAGCTGTATGGACAGTTGACTGTGTGCATGAGTATATTGGTGAGTGAATGGATATCTCAGTTCTACATGTCAAAGTAAGTACATATATAAAACACACTCCATGTGAGAGTTGACATATATAAATAACTGAACATAAGAGCCAGTGAATGTGAGAGTGGCTGTATGAATCATTGTGAACTTGTATCAAGGATTGTATAAGAGAGTAAATATGTGTTAGTATATGTTTGAATAAGTAAGGTGTGTATAACTGTATAGTTGAGGAAATGGAGATGTGATTGATTCTTTGCATGACTGACTAGGTGTGTGAGTAACTCCATGGATGTGTGACAGTCTGTGAGTGCCTGTTTACACTGAGTGTATCTAAGGTTATATTACAGTCTGAAGATGTATTATCACATAAATGATATCATCAGTGATGTAATCAGTAATGTCAAATGAGATGTCAGTGATGTCATCAGTGATGTCATTTGAGATGTCATCAGTGATGTCATCAGTGATGTCATTTGAGATGTCATCAGTGATGTCATCAGTGATGTCACTGACCATGTCATGAATGATGTAATATGTGACATCATTAGCAGTGGATTGCGGGTCCGCGATATATAGTTAGTGCAACTAACTATATATGGAATTTCAATGGTTTTGTGCAAATAAAATAAGGTTTTTTAAATGCTAATCCCTAACTATATATGGTCTATAACCTATGGTTTTTTCAGTGAATTTTCAAGGTTTTGTAAATGCAAATTCCTAACTATATATGGTCTATAACCTATGGTTTTTTTCTGTGAATTTCATTGGTTTTTTAAAAGCTAATATCTATAGCTGTAAAATATATTCTTTATTAAGTGACGTATCACGTAGCCCGTGAGACGCCTCATGATGCATCGCATAACCGTGACGTATCGTCTCTGCAGCGCAAACCAAACCCAAAACGTAAGCGCGCCAGAACACGCTTAAAGATATATATATATTTTTTTAACCTTAATTAGACAAAATCCACACGTGCACATATCACAAACGTTCAAAAAACACAATATGTCGGACTCCCGTTACGCTGCCGGTTAGCTGCCCGGTTAACGTACCAGGAAGCACCTTTACCGCGAAAAATCGCAATTTTTTTTTTCACCCCCCAGGGAACTTTAATAGCCCCCTCATCAATCCTAGGGGTTCAGGAGGGGTCTGCCTTACCCCTTTCATTCATTTACACCTTTTTTTTTCCACCTCTTGTCTCTCGATCCCACAGAGAGACAAGATGGCGGCCGCTCCAGACTGTTTACAATGATAACAGCCAATCAGCTTCTCCTCAGACTCCCGTTACACTGCCGGTTAGCTTCCCGGTTAGCTGCCCGGTTAGCTGCCCGGTTCGCGTACCAAGACGCGTCTCTACGGCGAAAAAATCGGATTTTTTATTTTTTTTTGTTTTTTTTTTGGCCCCGTGTGGCTTTATAATATCCCCCTCATCAATCCTAGGGGGTCAGAAGGGGTCTACCTTGCCCTCTTTTCTTCATTTCTCCCTTTGTTTTGGCCTCCTCTTGTCTCTCGATCCTACCGAGAGACAAGATGGCGGCTGCTCCGGACTGTTTACAATGTTGTCAGCCAATCAGCTACTCCTCAGACTCCCGTTACACTGCCGGTTAGCTTCCCGGTTAGCTGCCCGGTTCGCGTACCAAGACGCGTCTCTACGGCGAAAAAATCGGATTTTTTTTTTTTCTTTTTGGGCCCGGCGTGGCTCTATAATATCCCCCTCATCAATCCTAGGGGGTCAGAAGGGGTCTACCTTGCCCCCTTTCCTTCATTTCCCCCTTTGTTTTGGCCTCCTCTTGTCTCTCGATCCTACCGAGAGACAAGATGGCGGCCGCTCCGGACTGTTTAGAATGTTGACAGACACCGGAGAGCCAATCAGCTTCGCTTCGCAAAGTTCCGATACGCGAAAAGTTCGCGAACCGGAGCGCTGCCCGGAGCGCTGTTACAGATATATATCTTGTTTTAAACGTTAATTTCTCAAAATTCACTGAAGCACATATATTGAGACCTAGCAAAGGCACATCGGGCTAACAGTCCCTACAATTTTGCCAAGTTTCGTGGAAATCCATTCAGCCGTTCGGGCTAAAAGTGAGGCCAACCGCCCTATGGAAATTAACATGGGAAAAACGCGTTTTGGGACCCCCCTTTTTTCTCGGCCCCCCCTTGACGAACCCCCCCCAAATTTCCAGGAGCTGCTCAGAAACAAAATGTGCCATTTTCCTGAAAATGTCAGCCAATTCCGTCCACAAACGCCAAAGTTATTAGGCATAGAATTTTCAAAAGTTCCATAGAGAAAAAATCCTAACTATATATACCTACTGGCTATCGCCAGTAGGTAATATATATATATATATATATATATTCACTGAAAAAACCATAGGTTATAGACCATATATAGTTAGGAATTTGCATTTACAAAACCTTGAAAATTCACTGAAAAAACCATAGGTTAGAGACCATATATAGTTAGCTGGACATTTTATTGACATAAAACCAATGAAATTCCATATATAGTTAGTTGCACTAACTATATATCGCGCACCCGCAATCCACTGCTGATGATGTCACATATTACATCATTCATGACATGGTCAGTGACATCACTGATGACATCACTGATGACATCTCAAATGACATCACTGATGACATCACTGATGACATCTCAAATGACATCACTGATGACATCATCTAGTGTCTGTGTGTTTTTGTAAAGTTGAAATATGTTTTACATATTGAAGAATGAGTGGATGTATGGAAGACTGAGTGTGTGTGTGGCTGGCTGGGAGGTGTGTGACTCTGTGCATATCAATGTGTACTTGTATCAGTGATTGTATAAGAGAGTAAGTATGTGTTAGTATATGTGTGAAAAGTATGGTGTTCTGTGTTTAACTGTATAGATGAGGAAATCGAAGTGTGATTGATTCTTCACAGGACTGACTAGGTGTATGAGTGCATATGATAGTGTTGTAATAATGAGTGACTGTATGTATGAGTGATTGTATGGGTGAATGAGTGAATGTGTGTGTAGACGTAGGAATCAGTGAGTGCGTATGTAGTAACTGGTATTGGTGTGTCATGATGTCATCAGTGATGTCATTTGAGATGTCATCAGTGATGTCATTTGAGATGTCATCAGTGATGTCATTTGAGATGTCATCAGTGATGTCATCAGTGATGTCACTGAAGTATGGTGTTCTGTGTTTAACTGTATAGATGAGGAAATGGAAGTGTGATTGATTCTTTACAGGACTGACTAGGTGTGTGAGTAACTCCATGGATGAGTGGCAGTGTGTGAGTGTGTGCATAGGTGTATGAGTGCATATGATAGTGTTGTAATAATGAGTGACTGTATGTATGAGTGATTGTATGGGTGAATGAGTGAATGTGTGTGTAGACGTAGGAATCAGTGAGTGCGTATGTAGTAACTGGTATTGGTGTGTCATGATGTCATCACTGATGTCATTTGAGATGTCATCAGTGATGTCATCAGTAATGTCATTTGAGATGTCATCAGTGATGTCATCAGTGATGTCACTGACCATGTCATGAATGATGTAATATGTGACATCATCAGCAGTGGATTGCGGGTGCGCGATATATAGTTAGTGCAACTAACTATATATGGAATTTCATTGGTTTTATGTCAATAAAATGTCCAGCTAACTATATATGGTCTCTAACCTATGGTTTTTTCAGTGAATTTTCAAGGTTTTGTAAATGCAAATTCCTAACTATATATGGTCTATAACCTATGGTTTTTTCAGTGAATTTCATTGTTTTTTTAAAAGCTAATATCTATAGCTGTAAAATATATTCTTTATTACGTGACGTATCACGTAGCCACGTGAGACGCCTCATGACGCGTCGCATAACCGTGACGTATCGGTTCTGCAGCGCAAACAAAACCTGTAACGTAAGCGTGCCGGAGCACGCTTACAGATATATATATTTTTTTTAACCTTAATTAGACAAAATCCACACGTGCACATATCTTGAGGCCTTGCAAAGGCACATCAAATAAACAGTCCCTACAATTTTGCCAAGTTTGCTGGAAATCTATTCCCTTAATTTTTTTTTTACTGTTTCTCTTGGTTTTCCCCTTGTTACGCTTACCGGGACGCTACCCGGTACGCGAACCGGACGCTCCAAAAACACAAGATGGCGGACTCCCGTTACGCTGCCGGTTAGCTGCCCGGTTCGCGTACCGGGAAGCGCCTCTACCGCGAAAAATCGCGGGGGACTTTAATATCCCCCTCATCAATCCTAGGGGGTCAGGAGGGGTTTACCTTGCCCCCTTTCCTTCATTTCCCCCTTCTTTTTTCACCACATCTTGTCTCTCGATCCTACCGAGAGACAAGATGGCGGCCGCTCCGGACTGTTTACAATGTTGACAGCTACGCTGCCGGTTAGCTGCCCGGTTAGCTGCCCGGTGAGCTGCCCGGTTCGCGTACCGGGACGCGCCTCTACGGCATAAAATCGCAAAATTTTTTGCCCTGCGGGGCACTTTAATATCCCCCTCATCAATCCTAGGGGGTCAGGAGTGGTCTACCTTGCCCCCTTTCCTTCATTTCCCCCTTCGTTTTTCACCACATCTTGTCTCTCGATCGTACCGAGAGACAAGATGGCGGCCGCTCCGGTTTGTTTAGAATGTTGACAGACACCGGAGAGCCAATCAGATTCGCTTCGCGAAGTTCCGTTACGCGTCAGGTACGCGAACCGGGGCGCTAACCGGAGCGCTGTCACAGATATATATATTTTTTTAAACATTAATTTCTCAAAATCCACTGGAGCACATATATTGAGACATAGCAAAGGCACGTCGGGCAAACCATATCTACAATTTTGCCAAGTTTCATGTAAATCTAATCAGCCGTTCGAGCTAAAAGTGAGTCCAACCGCCCTATGGAAAAATGAATGGGAAAAACGCGTTTTGGGACCCCCCTTTGTTCTCGGCCCCCCCTTGACGAAACCCCACCAAATTTTCAGGGGCTGCTCAGGAAAACAATGTGCCATTTTCCTGAAAATTTCAGCCAATTCCGTCCACAAACGCCAAAGTTATTAGACATAGAATTTTCAGAAATCCCATAGAGAAAAAATCCTAACTATATATACCCACTGGCTATCGCCAGTAGGTAATATACATATATAAACATATGTAATCTGCATATCTATATAAATATAAATGCATGCATACATATACATATATGCATACATATGCATGTTATTTACATGAAAGTTTTAAAAACACTAATAAAAGCAAAGCTAAAAAGCCACCTCATTACAAACAGAATGGCTTTTACTTAAACGAGGGCGAGATCTATTGCATTTTCAATGCTTGTTTACTTTGGTTCTATCAAGAAGGCATTCAGATGTGTCACACATTTGCCATAAATTCTGAATGTTAGCACTCTAGTTGCTTATTAGATCACTGTAGTAAAGCTAGTGCTCACCAGGGAAGTCTGCTGCTAATCATGGTTTGCAGCCATTTTCCCGCATTTTTTATCCCGCAGACTTTCAGTCCGCATACCATTATCCCGCAAGGTCATTGAGCTCGCATACCATTATCCCGCATTTTTTCAAAACGCATGTGCATTTATCGCGCATGCCTTTACAAAGAATTACGTTTTAAAGGCATGTATGGTAAATGCATTTGCGTTGTGAAAACCACGATGACGAGAGAGGTAAGTGGGTTTGTGTTAATTTTTTCGTGGGTTAGTGATTGTGTAGTGTAGTGTAGTGTTGTGTAGTGTAGTGTTGTGTTAGTGTAGTGTAGAGTTGTGGTGGTTGTTTAGTGTAGGGTCATGCTGGGGGTAGTGTTTTAGGGTTTAGGGTTGTGTTGTAGTGTTTGCGTAGTGTAGGGTCATGCTGGGGGTAGTGTTTTAGGGTTCAGGGTAGTGTTGTAGTGTTTGCGTAGTGTAGGGTCATGCTGGGGGTAGTGTTTTAGGGTTCAGGGTTGTGTTGTAGTGTTTGCGTAGTGTAGGGTCATGCTGGGGCTAGTGTTTTAGGGTTTAGGGTAGTGTTGTAGTGTTTGCGTAGTGTAGGGTCATGCTGGGCGTAGTGTTTTAGGGTTTAGGATAGTGTTGTAGTGTTTGCGTAGTGTAGGGTCATGCTGGGGGTAGTGTTTTAGGGTTTTGGGTAGTGTTGTAGTGTTTGCGTAGTGTAGGGTCATGCTGGGGTGTAGTGTTTTAGGGTTTAGGGTAGTGTTGTAGTGTTTGCGTAGTGTAGGGTCATGCTGGGGGTAGTGTTTTAGGGTTTTGGGTAGTGTTGTAGTGTTTGCGTAGTGTAGGGTCATGCTGGGGGTAGTGTTTTAGGGTTTTGGGTAGTGTTGTAGTGTTTGCGTAGTGTAGGGTCATGCTGGGGGGTAGTGTTTTAGGGTTTTGGGTAGTGTTGTAGTGTTTGCGTAGTGTAGGGTCATGCTGGGGGTAGTGTTTTAGGGTTTTGGGTAGTGTTGTAGTGTTTGCGTAGTGTAGGGTCATGCTGAGGGTAGTGTTTTAGGGTTTAGGGTAGTGTTGTAGTGTTTGCGTAGTGTAGGGTCATGCTGGGGGTAGTGTTTTAGGGTTTAGGGTAGTGTTGTAGTGTTTGCGTAGTGTAGGGTCATGCTGGGGGTAGTGTTTTAGGGTTTAGGGTAGTGTTGTAGTGTTTGCGTAGTGTAGGGTCATGCTGGGGGTAGTGTTTTAGGGTTTAGGGTAGTGTTGTAGTGTTTGCGTAGTGTAGGGTCATGCTGGGGGTAGTGTTTTAGGGTTTAGGGTAGTGTTGTAGTGTTTGCGTAGTGTAGGGTCATGCTGGGGGTAGTGTTTTAGGGTTTAGGGTAGTGTTGTAGTGTTTGCGTAGTGTAGGGTCATGCTGGGGTGTAGTGTTTTAGGGTTTTGGGTAGTGTTGTAGTGTTTGCGTAGTGTAGGGTCATGCTGGGGGTAGTGTTTTAGGGTTTAGGGTAGTGTTGTAGTGTTTGCGTAGTGTAGGGTCATGCTGGGGTGTAGTGTTTTAGGGTTTTGGGTAGTGTTGTAGTGTTTGCGTAGTGTAGGGTCATGCTGGGGGTAGTGTTTTAGGATTTAGGTTAGTGTTGTAGTGTTTGTGTAGTGTAGGGTCATGCTGGGGGTAGTGTTTTAGGGTTTAGGGTTGTGTTGTAGTGTTTGCGTAGTGTAGGGTCATGCTGGGGGTAGTGTTTTAGGGTTTAGGGTTGTGTTGTAGTGTTTGTGTAGTGTAGGGTCATGCTGGGGGTAGTGTTTTAGGGTTTAGGGTAGTGTTGTAGTGTTTGCGTAGTGTAGGGTCATGCTGGGGTGTAGTGTTTTAGGGTTTTGGGTAGTGTTGTAGTGTTTGTGTAGTGTAGGGTCATGCTGGGGGTAGTGTTTTAGGGTTTAGGGTAGTGTTGTAGTGTTTGTGTAGTGTAGGGTCATGCTGGGGGTAGTGTTTTAGGGTTTAGGGTAGTGTTGTAGTGTTTGTGTAGTGTAGGGTCATGCTGGAGGTAGTGTTTTAGGGTTTAGGGTAGTGTTGTACTGTTTGTGTAGTGTAGGGTCATGCTGGGGGTAGTGTTTTAGGGTTTAGGGTAGTGTTGTACTGTTTGTGTAGTGTAGGGTCATGCTGGGGGTAGTGTTTTAGGGTTTAGGGTAGTTTAGTTGTTTAGTGTATGCTAAAGGCATATTCGTTCTAAAAGTTTTCGTTATTTTAATTTGCGGCCTAATAGTACATGCGGGATTTTTTTTGCGGACTGATGGTATGCGGGATTTCGTCATATATTCGCTAATCATACTTTCTATGGCAAAATGAACCCCCTCATTTTGTTCCTTTTTAAATTAAATGTTTTAAGAGTTACCACTTTATTCCAATCAAGATGGCTTCAGGTGTGCCATACCTTTGTAATAAGTAGGACTGTTAGCACTCTAGTTGTTCTTTAGAACACTCTGGGACAATCTGTCATTGGGCTATAGTTGGGCTACATCTGGCTGATATTTGGGCTACATTTGGTTTTTTTTGTCTCTGGTGGCCATCTTTGGGCTACATTGGGCTACATTGGGCTACATTGGGCTACATTTGGGCTCCAACATATATATAGCCCAATGTAGCCCAATATATATTTTTCAAAGTTAATTTTCGTAAAAACCACTGGAGCCTATATCTTGAGACATAGCAAAGGCACATCGGGCTACCAGTCCCTACAATTTTGCCAAGTTTGGTGTAAATCCATTCAGCCGTTCAGGCTAAAAGTGAGGCCAACCGCCCTATGGAAAATTGCATGGGAAAAACACGTTTTGGGACCCCCCTTTTTTCTCGGCCCCCCCTTGACGAAACCCCCCCAAATTTTCAGGGGCTGCTCAGAAACAAAATGTTCCATTTTCCTGATAATTTCAGCCAATTCTGTCCTCATAAGCCAAAGTTATTCGACATAGAATTTTCAAAAATCCCATAGGAAAAAAATCCTAACTATATATACCTACTGGCTATCGCCAGTAGGTAATATATATATATATATATATATATATATATATATATATATATATATATATATATATATATATATATATATACCCTGTGTGGTTCTCCTTTCATTTAGACATTCAAGAGGCTATAATCTGGTAAACCAAGCTGCTTTACACTCCTTCAAGACTTAGCCTGAAAAGCTGCTCTCCATAGCTACCACTAGGATATCTTTCAATAACGAGGAATTCTGGATGTTCTGCAGGTTTAAAAAAAGTTTCTGGGTGGTGCCGGCATAGAGAGCATTGCCGTAGTTGAGTCTGCTGCTGATGAGAGCATGGGTGACGGTTTTCCTGGACTCAGTGGGGATTCACTTAAAGACCTTACAAAGCAGGTGGAGCGTGTGGAAGCAAGAGGATGAAACAGCATTTCTTTGGTGGTTCATTGAGAAGGAGGAGTCCAGGATGATTCTGAGGTTTCATGCGTGGTCCGTGGGTGTGGGGGAGGCACCGAGCACTGCGGGCCACCAACAGTCATCCCTGGTGGAGGGAGAGGAGCCCAGGTAATGCCTCCTGTGACGATGTCGAGACCAGAGGCATGCTGGTACTTTGAGTTCACGGTGTCAGCCCATACAGTGATGGCTGGCCAAAGCCCAGTGGCTTAACTCAAAGTTTCACACCCCCGACCTCGTCTTCAGGGATAATTCTCGCGGTACCGGGTGGGGCCCCTGCAGACACACTGCAGCCTCTTTCCCCAAAGCGGTAAGTCCCAGCCAAAATACTTTGAGACAGCATGGGGGGGGTGACACGATGTAGTTTTATACAGTTACCAAAGTTGCTGATTTTTCGTGTCACACCAGATCAAGAGGGCATGCCGGTTGAGCCAGAGAACAGCATACT
This sequence comes from Lissotriton vulgaris, assembly GCF_964263255.1. Classification (NCBI taxonomy): domain Eukaryota; kingdom Metazoa; phylum Chordata; class Amphibia; order Caudata; family Salamandridae; genus Lissotriton; species Lissotriton vulgaris. The sequence continues at coordinate 1,315,985,804 of NC_141689.1, forward strand.
GGCTCTTTATATGAACACCACGCTCACCCTCAAAAGAAAGAATAAGCCCAGCATATGCTGGCTCCCACCAGGATTTATTCCGCGTAAAATCACAGAAAAGTCCAGGAAACGTCAGGCAGACGCGTTTCTAGCGAGTGTCTTAGCTTTCCTCAGTGCCGGTTCTCGTTTCCTTCTAGCGCTTCACAGCTGGGGATAATCAGGGTCCTGAGCATAACTCTGGTCACTCCCTTTGTAGATGTAAATCCCCTGCCTCCGCTTTCAGCAGTAATGCCTCCTGTGACGATGTCGAGGCCAGAGGCATGCTGGTACTTTGAGTTCACGGTGTCAGCCCATACAGTGATGGCTGACCAAAGCCCAGTGGCTTAACTCAAAGTTTCACACACCCCCGACCTCGTCTTCATGGATAATTCTCGCGGTACCGGGTGGGGCCCCTGCAGACACAATATATATATATATATATATATATATATATATATATATATATATATATATATATATATATATTCACAGAAAAAACCATAGGTTATAGACCATATATAGTTAGGAATTTGCATTTACAAAACCTTGAAAATTCACTGAAAAAACCATAGGTTATAGACCATATATAGTTAGGGATTAGCATTTAAAAAACCTTATTTTATTTGCACAAAACCATTGAAATTCCATATATAGTTAGTTGCACTAACTATATATCGCGGACCCGCAATCCACTGCTAATGATGTCACATATTACATCATTCATGACATGGTCAGTGACATCACTGATGACATCACTGATGACATCTCAAATGACATCACTGATGACATCACTGATGACATCTCAAATGACATCACTGATGACATCACTGACATCTCATTTGACATTACTGATTACATCACTGATGATATCATTTATGTGATAATACATCTTCAGACTCTAATATAACCTTAGATACACTCAGTGTAAACAGGCACTCACAGACTGTCACACATCCATGGAGTTACTCACACACCTAGTCAGTCATGCAAAGAATCAATCACACCTCCATTTCCTCAACTATACAGTTATACACACCTTACTTATTCAAACATATACTAACACATATTTACTCTCTCATACAATCCTTGATACAAGTTCACAATGATTCATACAGCCACTCTCACATTCACTGGCTCTTATGTTCAGTTATTTATATATGTCAACTCTCACATGGAGTGTGTTTTACATATGTACTTACTTTGACATGTAGAACTGAGATATCCATTCACTCACCAATACACTCATGCACACAGTCAACTGTCCATACAGCTGTTTCTACATGCACTTTTGAACCCATACACCTAGGGAATCAACTGCTCACACATCTATGCACAGAGTTATACACCTCCCAGCCACCCACACACATACTCAGTCTCCCATACAAATACTTGGGCAACCATTCAATAACCCATATAGTTACTGATATAGCTACTGATTTAAACATGCAGCAGTTTACAGAAGAACATAAATAATGATTGCCAAATTAAGACACTTTAATCACTAACCCATGCACTCAGTGAGACACATTTAATCATTCTCTCATACAGTCAGTCATGCAGCTACTAAATCCTTCATCCAGACACTTATACATCCACTCATTCTTCAATATGTAAGACATATTTTAACTTTACAGAAACATACAGTCACTGGGTGTTGTCATCAGTGATGTCATCAGTGATGTCATTTGAGATGTCATCAGTGATGTCATCAGTGATGTCACTGACCATGTCATGAATGATGTAATATGTGACATCATTAGCAGTGGATTGCGGGTCCGCGATATATAGTTAGTGCAACTAACTATATATGGAATTTCAATGGTTTTGTGCAAATAAAATAAGGTTTTTTAAATGCTAATCCCTAACTATATATGGTCTATAACCTATGGTTTTTTCAGTGAATTTTCAAGGTTTTGTAAATGCAAATTCCTAACTATATATGGTCTATAACCTATGGTTTTTTCTGTGAATTTCATTGGTTTTTTAAAAGCTAATATCTATAGCTGTAAAATATATTCTTTATTAAGTGACGTATCACGTAGCCCGTGAGACGCCTCATGATGCATCGCATAACCGTGACGTATCGTCTCTGCAGCGCAAACCAAACCCAAAACGTAAGCGCACCAGAACACGCTTAAAGATATATATATATTTTTTTAACCTTAATGAGACAAAATCCACACGTGCACATATCACAAACGTTTTATAATGTAACTAAAGTCCTAAAACCCTCTATTAACTACAATGCTTTTTAATGAGGTGCTATCATGTATATTGGTCCCAAGATGGCTGCCAACACTTCTTGGATGAAGTGCTTACAGCCAATCAGATCAGATGTGTGGTTAGGCTCCGCCCAGATATATATCTTTTTTTGAACCTAAATTACTCAAAATCCACGGGAGCACATATATTGAGACCTAGCAAAGGCACATCGGGCTAACAGTCCCTACAATTTTGCCAAGTTTCGTGCAAATCCATTCAGCCGTTTGAGCTAAAAGTGAGGCCAACCGCCCTATGGAAAAATGAATGGGAAAAACGCGTTTTGGGACCCTCCTTTTTTCTCGGCCCCCCCTTGACGACCCCCCCCCAAATTTTCAGGGGCTGCTCAGAAACAAAATGTGCCATTTTCCTGAAAATTTCAGCCAATTCCGTCCACAAACGCCAAAGTTATTAGACATAGAATTTTCAAAAGTTCCATAGAGAAAAAATCCTAACTATATAGAGACAAGATGGCGGCCGCTCCGGACTGTTTACAATGTTGACAGCCAATCAGCTACTCCTCAGACTCCCGTTACACTGCCGGTTAGCTTCCCGGTTAGCTGCCCGGTTAGCTGCCCGGTTCGCGTACCGGGACGCGTCTCTACGGCGAAAAAATCGGAATTTTTTTTTTTTTTTTGGGGCCCCGCGTGACTCTATAATATCCCCCTCATCAATCCTAGGGGGTCAGAAGGGGTCTACCTCGCCCCCTTTCCTTCATTTCCCCCTTTGTTTTGGCCTCCTCTTGTCTCTCGATCCTACCGAGAGACAAGATGGCGGCCGCTCCGGACTGTTTAGAATGTTGACAGACACCGGAGAGCCAATCAGCTTTGCTTCGCAAAGTTCCGATACGCGAAAAGTTCGCGAACCGGAGCGCTGCCCGGAGCGCTGTTACAGATATATATCTTGTTTTAAACGTTAATTTCTCAAAATTCACTGAAGCACATATATTGAGACCTAGCAAAGGCACATCGGGCTAACAGTCCCTACAATTTTGCCAAGTTTCGTGGAAATCCATTCAGCCGTTCGGGCTAAAAGTGAGTCCAACCGCCCTATGGAAATTAACATGGGAAAAACGCGTTTTGGGACCCCCCTTTTTTCTCGGCCCCCCCTTGACGAACCCCCCCCAAATTTCCAGGAGCTGCTCAGAAACAAAATGTGCCATTTTCCTGAAAATTTCAGCCGATTCCGTCCACAAACGCCAAAGTTATTAGACATAGAATTTTCAGAAATCCCATAGGGAAAAAATCCTAACTATATATACCTACTGGCTATCGCCAGTAGGTAATATATATATATATATATATACCCTGTGTGGTTCTCCTTTCATTTAGACATTCAAGAGGCTATAATCTGGTAAACCAAGCTGCTTTACACTCCTTCAAGACTTAGCCTGAAAAGCTGCTCTCCATAGCTACCACTAGGATATCTTTCAATAACGAGGAATTCTGGATGTTCTGCATGTTTAAAAAAGGTTTCTGGGTAGTGCCTGCATAGAGAGCATTGCCGTAGTTGAGTCTGCTGCTGATGAGAGCATGGGTGACGGTTTTCCTGGACTCAGTGGGGATTCACTTAAAGACCTTACAAAGCAGGTGGAGCGTGTGGAAGCAAGAGGATGAAACAGCATTTCTTTGGTGGTTCATTGAGAAGGAGGAGTCCAGGATGATTCTGAAGTTTCATGCGTGGTCCGTGGGTGTGGGGGAGGCACCGAGCACTGCGGGCCACCAACAGTCATCCCTGGTGGAGGGAGAGGAGCCCAGGATGAGGCGTTTGGTTTTGTCTGAGTTAAGCTTGAGGTAGCTGTCCTTAATCCAGGTGGCAACTGGATTCATCCTGTTGTGGAAGTTGCTCTTGGTGCTTCACCTGTGAGGGGAGAGAACCAGCTGGGTGTCATCAGCGTAGGAGATGATGTTGAGTCCTTGGCTTCTAACTATGGCCTCAAACAAATGGCATATAGATGTTGAAGAGGGTTGGGTTCAGGGAGGATCCCTTAGGCACTCTGCAGCTGATCTCCATGGGTTCTGAGTTGAACAGTGGAAGTCTGACTCTCTGCATTTGGCCGGTGAGGAAGGAGTGGATTCATTCCAAGTCTTTGTTGTGGAAGCCGGTGTTATGGAGTCTTGCGCTGAGGGTGCGGTGGGAGACGGCGTTGAAGGCACCTGAGAGGCAAGGAGGATGAGGGCAGCAGTCTCGCCTCAGTCGAGGAGCATGTGCATGTCGTCTGAAGCAGCGAGGAGACCCAGCTCGGTGCTGTGGTTGCTTCTGAACCCTGATTGGGAGAGGTCCAGGATGTTGTTGGCATCCGTGGATGTTGGTGGTGGGGTCCTGCTGAGGGAGATAGCTAGATGGTCTTCAGTGACCTTTGTCCAGCTTCTGCGAGGAATGTTTTGAGCATGGTGGCTTACAGTGGGTTCGGTAAAGGAGAAGTGGATGCAGTGGTGGTTGGTCCAGTGTGGCTCGGAGGTGTGCCCAATCGAAATATTGCTGCTTGCGGAGAAGATGGGGTTGAGTGTGTGTCCTGCTGAGTGGGTTGGCAATGTAACCAGTTGTTTGAGTCCGATGGTGGCGAGGTTCTCCAGTAGGGATGAGGTGTTGTGATTTTTGAGGTTGTCCAGGTGGAAATAGAGGCAGCCAAGGAAGATGTAGTCCGTTGAGGTGAGCGTGTGGTAAGTAATGAAGTAGGTTATGGCTTTGCTGAAGGGGGGGGGGTCGGAAGGTCTGTCTACAAGGGTGCCACAGTGAGTGACAATCTGGTTGGTCTGGATCTGGAAGTGAAGGTGCCCCATGTCAGTTGAGTGGTGGCGAGAGCTGGTTGTGAGGCAGAGGGTGTCTTCGTAAACAATAGCAATGCCTCCTCCCGGCCTGTTGACGGGGTACTTGTCGATAATATTGTAACTGTCGGGGATGGCGATTACGATGTCCAGGGCTGAGTTGGAGTTCATCCAAATTTCTGTGAAGAAGCCAACATTGGGGGAGATGGAGTCGAGAAGGTCCCAGATCTCCATGGCGTGTCTTTTGAGGGAGGGGCTGTTGAGTAGGATGCATCTGAGGTGGTCACGTCCGGTTCTTGTGGGTCATGTGGTCAGTGGTCTGCTGAGGTGCAGTTGCAGGTGCAGCAGTTGAGCGGGCCTTGGGTGTTCTTTGGTGACATGCTGTGACAGGAGGTTGAACATCTGGTGTTGAGGGCATGGAGGGTGCTGAAGTTTTAGCAGTTAATGGTCCGAGGACCAGTTTCTGTGGTGCTGGGTGCGGTCCAGGCACAGACGGGCTTGCCTTTGAAGCACTAGCTGTGCTGGTCCCACAGCGGTTGCCAATAAATAGTGTTTGGGGAGGGATGGACAGTTGGAAGGTGGGAAGCAAGAAAACGGCACTGGAAGGGGTCGAGACCGCGGAGGCTGAGCAGCGGCAAGAGAAAGGGAAAAAGGAGCAAATAAGGTGAAAAGCGAGAAAGTGACAAGAAAGCAGAAATAGAAAACAGGAAGGTGAAATAAAGAGCAGAGGAGGAAAAAAGGCAGAAAGCAGAATACAGCAGCCAGAGTAGCAGCAGAGCAGAGATGCTCCCCACTTGACCACGAGGGATAAGGTGCAGCCGGGTGCCTGTGGGAGGAGAAGGGCCTCTAATTAAGAATCTGGAAAGGTCAGGAGGCAATAGCTACCAGGCGGAGCTGTGTGGTGAGGGAAACAACTTACTACAAAACAGACAGACTGAGAACCCTGTGGAAGTCTTTTGGGTTCTGGGTTAGGTGAGTGAGTGACCTGTGCCCTTGTTGTCCTGCTCTCTGCTTGCTTATATTTGAGCAACAGATGGACCAGGAGCAGTGCTAATTGCTGTTGGATTTTGGTGCTCTGGACTTAATCTGGTTCTCTTATGGTATTCTAAACGACAGTTAAAATTTACATGTGAAACTCAATTGGTCTCATGAAAATGACAGAGTAAGCTTAAATCAGTCAGAATACAAAATCAAAGAAACTAGTAAAAGGGTTCTGAACAAAGAATTTCATTAATTCAACACAGTTATAAATGGTTCCCACCGTGTGGATTAATCAGAATTAAGCAAAGTGAAATGGTTGCAGGATAATACATTACAAAAGACTCCCATAATTCTATAACATAAAGCTTCCCATGAATTTGATCTGTATTAGAACAAATCAGGTTACATTTCTACATTAAATTTTTACTTTTCTCTGAAACTCATTGTCTTGTCTCGGAAAGATATATTTAGCATTATTTTATTGAGACATGAAAATAGAGTTTACCCATGCGATCCAAACATTGGCAAGTGGCACAAGCAAGATGGAGGCTAAGGCATATGTGTTCGAGGCATGTGGGCTGCTGAATTCATATCTGTGCATAGATCGCCGCCTAGTGTTGGGTTCGGATGATTGCACATTGTTGTCCTGGAAGAGTCTTCGAAGTATCACGAGATAGGTGGCTCCTCCCCAGGACTACAGTGCGCATGGGCATCGACTCCATCCTCAGATTGTTTTTTTCTGCCATTGGGTTCGGATGTCTTTAATTCCCTCTTGTCGGAATCGATAGAAAACTTTCTCGAGACCAAAAGGTCTTTAGTCTATAAGTCGGTATTGTCTTGCGTTCGGCTTTACTTCTTCTAGCTCGGCTCCGAGCCGGATTCTGTACTCCCGCGTGCTCTCGGCGCGGAAGGCCCAGTCGACGCTCCTGACCTATCGACCGTCCACATTGGAACGAAGTCCATTTAAGAGATGTCCGGTCTGTAACTCGAAGTACCCCCACATCGATGTCCACCCGGTGTGCAACAAGTGTCTGTCGCCGGACCACGATGAGGACAAGTGTATTAATTGTTCCCGCTTCAGGTCTAAGAAGACGCTTAAGCTTCGACGAGCTGCACGCCTGGAGGCCCAGCACTCTGCTCCGGCGCCTGTGGACATCTTCGATGCAGGGGATGTCGAGGACGAATCCCAGGACATTTATGAATCACACCCCGCGTTGGACGCCGAGGATGACTACAATGCAGAACCTGAGGCGTTCGAAGGCGAAGAAGTCGTCGACGAGGTAGGAGACGACAACGGGGCCCTCGGGGCCATGGAGGATAGCTCGGACGAGGAGCTTCCTCTTTCTGGCTCTGGAGCCGTGCCGATTTATAAGGCCCAGGTCGAGGGATCGCCTTCGGGCCTTACCCAAGATCTCGCTATGGGTTCCACGGCCCCGCCTTCGGGCCCGGCCACGGACATTGTTGCCGAGCCACTCGCTGGCAAAACAAAACCGAAAGTGAAACCAACGGTCTCGACGCCAGATACTGCGCAGGTGCCGGCACCGAAACAGAAAGTGCGCATCGCTTTGGTCGGCTCCAAGGCCTCGGAGGCTTCAGCGCCGAAGAAGCCGAAGATAGCTGTTGAGCCGAAGACTCAAGTCAAGGGCGTCGGGACGAAGTCAGCCCAACAGAAGGCTGAGGTGAGGGTGGTCGAACCAGGCGCGTCGGCGCCTAAGCCGATCGACACCAGTAAAGGTCTGGTCGACCCAAAGCAGGCTGTCGGCGAGCCGAAGAAGACTCTCTGTGACCCGAAGAAGCGTCTCGATGAGCCACAGGTCCTCCCTGCCTCGCGTCCGCTGGACAAGGCCAAGGGCGCTGCGCCCCGAGGATCGACTCCGAAAGTGGCCACGAAGGATTCCATTGAACCGGCGCGTCCATCCGCCGCGTTCACCAAAAAGGTGTCGGACTCCCTGCAGCGCATCCGGGACGGCACCGCGTCGGTCGCTCAGGACGATCCTACGCCAGCGACACCTGTGGAGAAACCGTTTAAGGCGTCCACGTCGATCCACTTCACGTTGCCGCCTAAGATGGCGCCGAAGGCTTTCGCTCCTAAGGCAGTGGCTGGAGTACCCGAAAAAGTTTCCTCGGCGCCGAAGGCGTCGTCGGTGGTCCCCGGCCCGCGCCCTCGATGACCTTCAGGGGACGAGCGTCAGGAACACTTCATCGACGCCGAAACGGGCAGACTTTCCCTCCTGAAGCGGAAAATCACCCAAGAACCCCAACTGGAGTCTTACAAGATCCCTTTCAGGAAAAAGAAGGATGTGGACGCTGGTGAGGGAGATGATGAGGATGAATGCAGTTATCCAGTCTATACAGACCTTGAGGATACACATGAACCCTGGGCAGCTGGTGGTGACCCTGGGGATCCTCAATCAGGACACGACCCTCAGCTTTTTTCTGCAAAAACGTCCCCTACGGAGGACTCTACTGCTTTTAATGCCCTCATTGAACGGGCTGCTACCAATCACAACGTCCAGCTGCATGCTGACCCTGTGGATGTGGATTTCCTCTTTGACACCTTTTCAGTATCTGAAAAAACTGTTAAAACTCTGCCTATGCTGAAAGGTGTTTTAAAGCATGCGGCTGAGATCTTTAAAGAACCTACCAGGGCACGGGTGATCAACCCTAGGATTGACAAGAAATACAAGTCGGCGCCTACTGATCCTACCTACATCAAAGGACAGTTGCCTCTGGACTCCCTTGTCGTCTCGAATGCCCGGAAGAGGGCTAATTCTCAGACTACGGGTGATGCTCCTCCCCCAGACAAAGAATCCAAGGTCTTTGAGGCTTCGGGGAAGAGGGTAGCAGCACAGGCAGCCAACATCTGGCGCATTTCTACCACGCAGGCGCTTCTGGCGCGCTATGACAGGGCACACTACGACACTCTAGAGTCCCTGTTGCAACACCTGCCTGATCAATACAAGGAATGGGCTGAGATACTGATTCAGGAAGGGAAGCTCATCTCTAACGCCTCGATTAAGTGCGCTCTGGACGCAGCTGATATGTCTGCCAGGGCTATAAACACTAGTGTTATGCTGCGGCGACACGCCTGGCTGCGAATCTCTGGATTTAAGCCGGAAATCCAGACCACCATCCTGAACCAAACGGTTAACCCAGATCACCTGTTTGGCCCAGAAGTTGACACCACCCTAGAAAAAATAAAAAAGGACACCAAGACTGCTAAGTCCATGGGTGCCTTACAGTCCCAGCAGTTCCGGGGTGGGTCCTTTCGTCGCTCCGGCGCAAAAGGCATCTCCAGGGGCCAGCTCTCCCAGTCCACGCAATACTACAAGGGCAACACACAGACCACTTACGCCAATAAGAGTCGAGGTGGATATCGTGGTAACAACGCCAAGGGCAGAGGTCGTGGAAACAACAGCTCCAGGTCCTCTGCCGCCAGCAAGCAGTGACGCCTTGTCACTGCCCCCCGACCATATATTACCGGTCGGGGGGAGACTCCAGCAGTTCCTGCCCGTCTGGAAGTCCATCATCATGGACAGGTGGGTCAGAAAACTTATCCAACACGGTTATTGTCTGGAGTCAACATCCACTCCACCCAACATTCCCCCAAAAAACCGGCCTATGTCGACCGAGCACTTGCACTTGTTGCAGCAAGAAGTTACCGTCATGCTGCAAAAGGGAGCAATAGAGCTCGTGCCAGTGCAGGAAAGAGGCACAGGGGTCTACTCCCTGTACTTCTTGATACCGAAAAAGGACGGGTCCCTGAGGCCCATCCTGGACCTCAGGCCACTCAACTACTACATCCTGTCGGAGCACTTCCATATGCTGACCCTGCAGCCGGTGCTCCCGTTGCTCAGGCAAGGAGATTTTCTCGCAACTTTAGACCTAAAGGATGCGTACTTTCACATTCCACTGCACCCTTCACACAGGAAATACCTCAGTTTCACCATACAAAACCAGTACTACCAGTTCAAGGTTTTGCCTTTCGGTGTCACCACGGCACCTGGGTTGTTCACCAAGTGCCTAGCGACGGTGGAGGCGCATCTCAGGAGACGGAACATCCACGTCTACCCTTATCTGGACGACTGGCTCATCCAAGCAAAGTCAGCCCAGCAGTGTGCCGCCCACATGTCCCACACCATTCACCTCCTGCACAATCTGGGATTCTCACTGAATTACCCAAAATCCCATCTCCAGCCCGCCCACGTGCGGCAGTATCTGGGCGCGACCATAAACACTCTGGCGGCCACAGCACAGCCGAATTCAGTGAGAGTCAGCAGCATTCAATCGCTGATACAAAAATTCAGACCTCAACACTCCCTTCCAGCAAGAGTGTTCATGCAGTTGATAGGCATGATGGCCTCCTGCATCTCCATAGTCCCGCATGCGAGACTACATATGCGCCCGCTTCAGGAGTGCTTAGCACGTCAGTGGACTCAGGCTCACGGGCAGTTAAAAGACCTATTGTTGGTGAGCAGTCGGGCATACAACTCTCTGCATTGGTGGAATCCACAAAACCTTTGCAAGGGCCGACCGTTCCAGGAGCCTGTGCCACAGATCATCCTGACGACGGACGCCTCTCTCCAGGGATGGGGAGCCCATGTACTCCATTACACTGTGCAGGGACTATGGACGCTACAGCAACAGAAGATGCACATCAACGTTCTCGAACTGATGGCGATCTTCATGGCACTCAAAGCCTTCAAAGTACATCTGTGCAACAAGGTTGTGTTGATCCGGACGGGCAACATGACAGCAATGTACTACATTCAAAAGCAGGGAGGAACACACTCTTCGCAGCTGTCTCATCTGGCTCAGAGCATGTGGAAGTGGGCCATTCAGAGGAACATCTTCCTCATGGCGGAACACCTCCCGGGCAAAGACAATCAGATGGCAGACCTGCTCAGCAGGCACAGCCACCAAATGCACGAGTGGGAGATACATCCATCAGTACTCCAGCCGTACTTCCGAAGGTGGGGTCATCCGGAGATAGACCTATTCGCCACAAGGGAGAACGCAAAATGCCAAAGCTTCACCGCCAGGTTCCCACACCCACAGTCGCAGGGCAATGCGATCTGGATGAACTGGTCAGGCAAATTTGCGTACGCTTTTCCCCCAGCACCTCTGATACCGCTGGTGGCACGCAAGCTCAGGCAGCACTCGATGACTCTTATCCTGGTTGCTCCAACGTGGGCTCGCCAACCATGGTACACCACGTTTCTGGAACTGTCCGTGGTACCGCATCAAAGGCTCCATCTCACGCCCAGCCTTCTGACGCAGAGCCATGGCGACATTCAGCATCCAGATCCGCAACAGCTCAACCTGGCGATCTGGCTCCTGAAGTCTTAGAGTTTGGCTACCTGCACTTACGTTCTGACTGTATGGACATCATTCGGGAGGCGAGAAAGCCCACCACCAGAGCATGCTACGCGGCGAAATGGAAGCGGTTTGTCATTTATTGTGCAGACCACAACATTAACCCGCTAGATGCTTCTATTCAAAATATCATTTGTTACCTTTTCCATCTGTACAAATGTAATCTGGCCTTTGCTTCCATTCGCATACATCTATCTGCGATGGCCGCTTACCTCCAAAATAGACAGCACCTCTCACTCTTCAGGGTGCCTGCCATTAAGGCCTTTCTGGAGGGTCTCAAGCGGGTCATTCCTCCGCGGACCCCACCAGCTCCGGATTGGAACCTCAATGTGGTCCTCACCCGGCTGATGGGTCCTCCTTTTGAACCACTGCATTCCTGCGAGATTCAGTTCTTGACGTGGAAAGTGTCTTTCCTCATAGCGATTACATCGCTACGGCGAGTTAGTGAACTGCAAGCCCTCACTATCCAAGAGCCATTTATTCAAATTCATTTTAACAGGGTGGTGCTGCGCACTAACCCTAAATTCCTTCCTAAGGTCGTGTCGCAATTCCATATCAACCAGACTATCGAATTGCCTGTTTTCTTCCAAAATCCAGAGTCATTGGCGGAGAGAATGCTCCACACCCTTGACGTCAAAAGGGCCCTGATGTATTACATCGATAGGACCGAGGATTTTAGGAAAACTAAGCAACTCTTTGTTGCCTTTGCACCACACCACAAAGGTAACCCTATTTCCAAGGCTGGTATTGCTAGGTGGATCGTTAAATGTATCCAGATCTGCTATCAAAAAGCAAAACGTACTCTCATCATTCCGCCAAGGGCCCACTCCACCAGAAAGTTGGGGGCCTCTATGGCATTCCTTGGAAACAATCCTTTGGAAGACATATGTAGAGCAGCCACATGGTCTACCACACACACATTTACAAAGCATTATTGTGTTGATGTGCACTCCAAACAGCAGGCAGCTGTAGGGCAGGCTGTTCTCAAAACACTTTTCCAAACTGCTGCAGCTGGCGCGGGCGGCCGCCGTTAATGGAGGGACTGCTATGTATTCTATGCACAGATATGAATTCAGCAGCCCACATGCCTCGAACCGAATATGCTACTTACCAGTATGCATCTGTTCTTGGCATGTAGGGCTGCTGACATTCATATCGCCCGCCCTCCTCCCCGGCGCCCGTAGCAGCTGCAGAATTCACACATACTTCTAGCATGGTCATCATTCACTTACTTTCACTCCATCTTGGCCACAATGGCTAAAAACAATCTGAGGATGGAGTCGATGCCCATGCGCACTGTAGTCCAGGGGAGGAGCCACCTATCTCGTGATACTTCGAAGACTCTTCCAGGACAACAATGTGCAATCATTCGGACCCAACACTAGGCGGCGATCTATGCACAGATATGAATGTCAGCAGCCCTACATACCAAGAACAGATGCATACTGGTAAGTAGCATATTTGTCTCTAAGTTAGCATGAGTTTCATTTTTATCAGTGCAATGCATTTATGTTTTTAAAAACTGTTTTTTAACCCTCCTTTTGCTGCCCTGGGTTTTTTATTCAGATACATTGATGTGGCACTGCCAAAGTCTGAGAGGTGCTTGCACAGTCAAATCTGACACTTCCAAGCACACAGCGTGACAGCGACCGCTGACACACACTTGCAGACACTGCTTCAGGTGAGATGGCACAAGTCAATATTATACCTACGTACTATGTGCTATTCACAGTAATTACTTATGAGGTGATCTCCCCTTTGACATTAAAAAAGAGTTAGAAGTTTCAAAAGGCTCCACCCACCATATAGACATATAGGAATAGTGTGACCTATTGCACTTCCTTTTTTCCTGTTCACCTTTTGACTGGGACTAGAGTAAGATGTTGGAGTTTTTGCCAGTCTTGAGCCTCCCTGAACCACGCTGGTATCTCTTTGTGCATGGGAACAGAGAGAATGGACTGTGGAACAAGGACATGGCAATTGATAATCGTGGAGTGCCGATTTCTAGTTAAACTTTTCCCTGTTCATTGGGGCTAACTCTGCAGAAAGTATTGAGCGCCACATGTATGAAGCCTTTTTAAGGTTGCAAATGGGTGATTCACAGAATCGGCCAATTTGCGAATGGAAAAAAGGCTCTTCACATGTATCAAACAAACCCAAATTACAATTCGGTAACCTGTTACTGAATCACAATTTGGGTTTGTGATTGGGTATTAGGGAGAGATGCTTTTAGGGTGTCCCTAATACCAAATCGCATCTGTATGTATGAATGTTTTACATCAAAATGGGTTCGCGAAACATTTGCATTCAACCAGCTACTTCAAGTAGGTGGTAACCCATTCCCAATGGGAAGGAGTCCCCAAGGGACCCCTTCCCCTTTGTGAATTTTTGTAAAAGCATTTTTTTACGTGCAGGCAGTGGTCCACTGCCTGCTGTTGAAAAATAAATAGAAAACTTACAATTTGTCATTTTATAAAGCATCCCATTTTCCTTTAAGGAAAATGGGCTGCTTTACAAAAGAAATAGCTTTATTTAAAAGCAATCACAAATATGGTGGTCTGCTGACCTCAGCAAGCTACGATCCCTGTGATTTTTGCGATTCATAATGGGTTGCAAATTGCGACCTACCTCATTAATAATCATGAGGTAGGTCATTTGAGACCCACTGGGAATTGCAAAAAGTGTTCAAAACACTTTCATAGATGCCATTTTGCAATTTCCAAATCGTGAATTGCAAGGATTCGCAATTACGAATTCCCAAAAAGGTGTCTTCATACATCTGGCCCTGAACATTTTCTTCTAAGTGCAGGTTCGGATAGCCAAAAGGTATGTGTTATTTGTCGATCACTGCTGTACTTGGCAATTGTTTACACTGCATGCGTTGATTGTAGGCTGTGAGATTCCATTTTGGTGTTGTCAGGTAGCCGTGGAGACGCAGGACCACAAGATGATTATGACAGTCAGATGCCCTGTCTCCATTCCTATTGATAAGCATGCATGTTAGACAGGGCCGGACTGGGAACCAAAACCGGCCCTGGCAAGTGCTCGGCCGCCCCCGCGCTCTTTGCCAGGGTCGGTTTTCCGCCAATTTTGTTACAGGGCCGTTTTTGCAGCTAAACCGGCCCTCACCCATGCAGCGCCCATGCAGCGCACCGGGTGATTGCCCGGTGCCCACAACGGCCAGTCCGGGCCTGATGTTAGAAGATTCTCTATGCATGCGTGTTTCATTATACTTCACATGTAAGTGATTGGAGAGCTACCATGCATGTGTGCTGGGCATTTAGAATGCAGCCATTTTAAATGCACTTCTCGCAGTCTGCAGTGTTACTTTGTAACTGCAGCAGAGAAGACTGACGTCATGTGGTGCTGGACAGAGTGTCTATTGCTTGTAATTGGGAAACACTCCCACTCACATATCTGGTGAGACACTTATTCAGGTAGTTCCAGGCCCATTCAGACACAAGCACACCCAGACACACACCCACTTAGACATTCATGCACTCAGTCACTCACCCACCGAGGAACTCTTGCACTCACATCCACACTCATTTTTAAAGGTTACAAGCTACAGTTTGGAAATCAAATGTATGGTTTAAATCGTTTTTATTAATTTTTAAGATGCATGGATTGACAATAGAAGCCACCTACACCCCATGGCCACTGGGGAGCAATAAGAGGTGAGCATTCGATGGGGAAACCCAAAGAGAAAAGGAGAGAAGTGAAAGTATAGAAGAAAGAATTGAGAAATATGAGGCCCAAAGAAGACTCTGGTTCCGTAGCGCTGACAGATATCCAGCAGGGGGAGTTATCTTTCAGCTTGGGGATGGTCCCCCGGGTGGCAGTTTGCAGCCACAGTACTCAGATGTATCTTGGGCAGGTGATTTCCATAAATTCGGAGGAGTGGAACTCAATGGTGGTGGCCCATGTTTTGTCAAATCTGGATAAGGTGCAGTACAAGCCTGCCGGAATCCTCTCCATGCCCAGTGTCTCCCAAACCTTGTACAGCCAGTCTAGTTTGGTCAGAACCTCTTCTACTAACTTTAGGACGCCTAAATGCCTTCTGTGAATACCGAAAGTCCTAAAATTACGATTTTTCTCAATTTAGTAGTAGTAAAGTTAAGACTACTAACTTTAGGATGTCTAAATGCCTTCTGTGAATACCGAAAGTCTTAAAATTACGATTTTTCTCAATTTAGTAGTAGTAAAGTTAGTAGTCCTAACTTTACTACTACAAAATAGAGAAAAATCCTAATTTTAAGACTTTCGGTATTCACAGAAGGCATTTGGGCATCCTAAAGTTAGGAGTCCTAACTTTACTACTACTAAATTGAGAAAAATCCTAATTTTAAGACTTTCGGTATTCACAGAAGGCATTTAGGAGTCCTAAAGTTAGTAGTCCTAACTTCTGTGAATACCGAAATGAGTAAGTTCATTCTGTGAATACCAAAAGTAGTAAGTGCATTCTGTGAATGCCAAAAGTAGTAAGTTCATTCTGTGAATCGGGCCCCGAGTGTCCAGTGGTGGAGTTGGGGGTGGTATGGTAGGCCCATAAAGTTTCCATTACAGCGTCTTCCATATTTTTCCCCGACTTGCTGCCCAGCTTGATATTCTCCTTCAGCAAACGGTTCGCCCTTTCCACTTTGCCATTTGCCTTGGGACAATACAACGGCGTGCGGATATGGGATATAGAACAGTCTTTTAAAAATTCCTTAATTTCATCCGAGACCAGTTGGACCCCATTGTCCGTTATTAACGTTGCGGGAATATCTTCTCTCGAGAACACCTCTTTTAGAAAACGTATCAATGACTTTGTGTTGATATTCACTACAATTTTGTGAGTTATCCAGTTGGAATAATAGTCTATCAATACCAATAGGTACCAATCTTGTGAGCCTCTTCCATGAATGGGTCCCGTTATGCCAAAGCCCAGTTTTTTCCATGGTGCCAAAGGTACTTCCACTGGAATCAAAGGAGAATGCTTGGATACTTTGGACTTTTCACTGATGCTGCAAGCGTAACAATCTCGTACCTTCTCCTCCATTGCTCGGTCCATCTCCGAGAACCAATAGTCTGCTCTTAATCTTGACTTGCATAGGCTTCTGCCCAGATGACCTTCATGGGCCAAGGTGATAACTTGCTGCCTCATTCCCTCAGGTGGAACAAGTTTCCCCGACTTCATGACGAAATTCGCTTCCACTGACAGATCATCCTTTACCTTGCAATACGGTTGGATTTCACTTGCCAGCTCTTTGCACTTCTGTGGCCACCCAGTAACAATGTACCTCTTCACTTTCCTCAATGTCTCCTCCTTTTCCATATGATTTTCCCAATCTTCTTTCGTCACAGCTGCTACACTTATCTCCAAAATGGTGTCCTCCACCTTTTCATCTTCCGAATCGCTGCGAATCGGAGCCATTGAAAGAAAATCTGCCACTCTGTTCTGTTGTCCCGGTATGTATACAGCTCTAAAATTATATCCCTGCAGGCCCAAGACCCACTTAGCAATGCGCGAGGTCATTTCCTCCATGTTCTTCTTGGTGAACAGAGGCACCAATGGCTTGTGGTCCGTATGCACCTTGAATGGTACTCCCCCAACGTAGAACTTGAAGTGTTTGATGGCCCAGTAAACAGCCAGTGCCTCCTTCTCCACTGTAGAATAGTTGGCTTCCGGGGAAGTGAGAGTTCTTGATGCGAAAGCCACTACCTTTACTTGCTTCTCTTCTCTTTGCGATAAGGTAGCGCCTATTCCCCGGTTGCTTGCATCTGTGGTAATTATTATTTCTCTTTCTTGATCAAATTTTTCGATAAAGGGTGCCTGTATGATCGCATTTTTTATATCTCTGAACGCCATTTCTTGTTTCTCACCCCATTTGAAAATGCTGTCTTTCTTCACCAGTTCTCTCAATGAATAAGTTCTGATAGCAAAGTCTTTAATGAATTTCCCCATGTACTCTGCCAGACCAAGAAATGACACCAAATCCTCTTTGTTTGTTGGTGTTGGGGCATCTCTGACGTCGTTGACCAAGTCACATTTAGGTTTGATCCCCTCTTCGGAAATGGTATGGCCCAAGTAATCCACTGAGCTCACCCCCAATTTGCATTTGCTCAACCTGGTGGTGAACCCTACTTCCTTCAACCTCCTTAGCACACCTTTTAAGTTCTCGCTGTGTTCCTCTTCATTTGAGCCATAGATAAGGATGTCATCCTGGAAGCACATTGTTTTTCTGCATTCTCTGAGGATGTGCTGCATCACTCGCTGGAAGGCCGCAGCCGCCGACGCCAAACCAAAAGGCATCCGTAGAAATTTGAAGTTGCCAAAAGGAGTTGTGAACGCTGTCAGAGACTGTGACTCCGGATGCAGCTCTATCTGATAGTAGGCCGAGGACAAATCCAACACACTAAAGAATCTGGCCCCTTGTATAGTGCTCAACATCTCTCCAATTCTCGGGAGGGGGTACCGGTCTATCTGAATGTTAGCGTTCAAGTCTCTCAGGTCTACACACAGCCTTATGTTCTTTCCTCCATCCTTGGTCGTGATAACGACCGGAGCCAACCAAGCAGAAGTCTCTATTTCTTTGATTAGCCCTTGGCTGACCAATTTGTTCAACTCGTTTTTCAATGGCTCTTTCATACGTAGCGGAATGGAACGCGTTTTGTGTATTACTGGTACTGCCCCTTCCTTGAGCGTTATTCTGTGCATATAGTTCTTTAGCATCCCCAGTTTTTTACTAAATACCTCCTTAAATTCCTGAGTAAGATCTTCAGCAATACTAGGGGGCTCTACTAAAAGCACTTGCTCACTGTTGTTGGGATCTAGCTTAATTCCTAGTTCCTTCTGATGCTTCCAACCCAGGAGATTTGAACCTCTCGTGGTGACATACCGTGTGCCTATCTTTAAAAGTTATTCTCATTTTTGTCATACCCTCTAGTGGTATTCGTTCCTTGAAGTACCCTACCGGATTTATGTCAGCTTTCTCTAGCACCACCCCACGTCTGGCAAACTTCTCTTCAAACTCCCTCTTGTCTATAAGTGTGTAAGGAGAGCATGAATCCGCAAAAACGTCAATTTTTTCTCCATCCAAAGTAATTTCACATTTGGGATATTCATTACATTCATTTTCTTCATCATCTCCCACCTGGAATATGAAAGTTTTCTCTCCCCCATCCTCAATTTCAACATTTTCCACCATATGTACTTTCGGGTTGAAATTCTTACACACCTTAGAAAAATGCCCCCTTTTGTTGCATTTCCTACATAATACATATCTTGCAGGACACTTCCAGTTGTTTGCTAGATGATTTGGGCTACCACATTTGTAACAAAATAATACCTGGGGATTGCTGCGCTGACTGACCTTAGCCTTCTCCCCTACTTTACAAACAGTCTCCCCTTCATGTGCCCCGTTGCTCTCATTTTTTTCCCTTGTTGCTCCCACATGTATTTCCATCTCTTTCATGCACAAAGCAGTGTGCTCTAACCCTTTAGCAATACTCAGCGCCTCTTCCAGATCAGGATTCCTTGTAAGGAGTTCCTCTTGTATCCTTGAGTCATTCGTGCACCTAACGATCTGGTCTCTTATCATAGAGTGCGTCAATGCCCCGAATTCACACGTTGCAGATAGGCCTCTCAGAACCGCTACGTAATTTGTGACCTTTTCATCTTTCTTCTGTGCCCTTTTGTAAAATTTGTGCCTTTCCAGCACTACATTTAGTTTAATTTTAAAATGTTCTTCCAATTCCATTAAGGTATACTCATAAACATTTACCCCTTCTACCTCTTCTTGTTCATCATCCACTTGCCTACCCGTTATGTCTTCAAACACTTTTCTTCCATGTATGCCCAAATTATGCAACAAAATATGTTGCTTCCTCACATTGTTGTAATTACCTCCCCCTATTGCTATGAGGTAGGACTTGAATATCCCTTCCCATCTTTTCCAGGGTATATCCGGCTCCCCCAGCTCATTTAGAAAGGGTGGGGGCTGGCTCATTCCTGCCCCTGCCATGGCCATCAACCAGTAAACCCTCTAATCCTCTGCGCTGCTAGGGAGGCTGATCCTGTAAACTTGAGGATGCTGGGTGGAGTGCTACACTATTTTAGCCCACTTGTAAAATTTTCCATGCAGCAATGGGTGACACTTAAATAAATTTAGGTTACCCCCACAGAAAACGAGAAAACCAAAAAACAAATTTTAAATGAGCTTTCACTTATTGTATCAGCACACTGAGGAGACCACGCAAGTCCTCTTTCTTTCTCTTTGATTCCCCACAGTCAATCGCTCTGGGCGGGAACTTCCTGTGGATAGCGTCGACGCCTCGTCAGAACCTCCCCGAACACCATGCCATTCCGCCTACGGTCCGATGCCTCTTGCGCTGTGCCCCCAAACCGCCGGGAAAAAGACAAAGTCAAAACGGACTCTCTTGCTCAAAGTTCCCCCTCAAGACGAAGACGAAACGAAGTCTCAGGATCTCTCTCGCGCACCACTGGCACTTCTCACACAACCTTCTCTTGGTTACTCATCCGCACAGACGCCAGCTCATTTTCCTCACTTTGCTCCCTGCGCCTGCGATTCCCTTTGATAGCGGACACCTCAGGACTTCCGTGAAGGTAAGCCCAGAACCTCCCAACCCACACCACTGTGATTCCGTCCCGGCGGTGAAGTTCCCTCTAACAGCACCGGCTCTCCATTCGACACGCAGCCCTCACCGTGGACGTGGCTTCGCTGGAGGTCACCTCGTCATGTCGCTACCACATCAAATGCTCGCTAGACAGTGGTGAGTTGACCAGTTGCTTCGATGGATTTCACCTCGTCACGCCGCTACCACTCCAAATATTCGTAATACCGTAGAGGGTTGACCAACAGGGGTAAGTCGATTTACGATTAACTGCCCTTCCGTCCCAGCATCAACAGCTCCAGGAGGGAATGCACCACGCTGACCCTGGCTCAGCTCCTTGACCCTCGTCGCCAAAAAGTGTAGTAAAGACGCACTACACGTTGATGAAATACAGTAGACTTTATTAAGATTCAAATAACAGGTGCTCCCAGCTGGACGGCAGTTTGTGTCGTCAACATTCCAATGCTGCCTTCGGGTGACAGCTCAGGCAGAACCAAGGTGGGGAGAAAGGAGGGGGGGACAGCAGGGTGGGAGAAACCATAGACTAAGTTACAACAGTAGGCTTATTCAGGAAGGAATAAATATCTGACAGCAGGCGTTTGTTTGAAGTGTGAGTTATATACCATAGCTCAAATTTAGTAAGGGGGCAGCTAGCACAGTGCTGCACCTGAGGTTGTGTTACCCAGTGGCAGATAGCTAAATATTGCCAATGGGCTTGATTCACAGAACTAACTTAAGACAAAATCCTAAACTTACTACCATTTTGGTATTAACAGAAGGCACTTACTCATTTTGGTATTCACAGAAGGCACCTACTCATTTTGGTATTCACAGAAGGCACTTACTCATCAATGAGTAAGTGCCTTCTGTGAATACCAAAATGAGTACGTCACTCAAAATGAGTAAGTTATTCACTGAAGGCACTTACTCATCAATTAGTAAGTGCCTTCTGTGAATACCAAAATGTGTAAGTGCCTTCTGTGAATACCAAAATCAGTAAGTGCCTTCTGTGAATACCAAAATGGTAGTAAGTTTAGGATTTTGTCTTAAGTTAGTTCTGTGAATCAGGCCCAATAAGTGTCCGTGGGAATTCCAAAACCCGACACCAACCCGGGGAAGTCCATAATTCCTTTCTCATCAAGTATGTCCCCAATTCTTTTACAGTTGGCTTCTTGCCATTTCAGATACCTGTTCCCTTCCATGGCTGGGAGGAGGTCTGGGTTTCCAATGAAGGGGGTCAATGGAGATAAGAGGGACGAGAAGCCATGGGGTTCCTGCACTCTATCCCACACTCCAATGGTAGCTCTCAAAACTGGCAAGACATATGCACCGACAGGCATAGGCCGTCTAGGTAGCCAGGAACTTCCAAATATGCATACCGGCAATTGCACGGTTAATAAAGCACCAATGTTTCTCGGACTCTGATTTATACCATTCTACCATGAACCTTAGTGGCGCTGCTTGAAAATATTTCTCTAAGTATGGGACCACGACTCCCCCATCGGCCTGCTTCAGAAATGTTTGATGTCGTGCCATTTGGGTCCTCTTCCCTTCCCATATAAAATTCCCAATAAGGGGTTTTATTTGTGCTAATGTTCGGGGTGGGGGGAGCAATGGTAGCGACTGCATTACATACAAGATGTGAAGCAGAAGGGTCATCCTAATGGTCAACAGTCTACCTAGCCAAGACATAGCATGTTTCTTCCACATGAGGAGCTCACATCAGGTCACATCTCATAAGGACGCCTAGGTAACCTTAGCAGTCTTTTCCGTTGTGGGAAATATCTGCAGTCCTTAAGTAGGAGACACCCTCCTGGGCCCATGAGAATGTGAATTTTCTGTCTCAGTTGTTCCTGTACCTCTCTGGGAAGAGTTAGACTGAGTGCTAGTGTCTTTTGTACGTTGATTTTAAATCAGCACATGGCTCCATATAGAGTGCAAAAAGCAAGGCCCTTCTCTACCACCTCCGGGCGAGAAATGACACAGTTCAACCTAATGTGGGCTTCCAGGGCCTTGTAAATGCAGTTTACCCATCTCTGATAGAGTTCCTCAATCCCAAACCTGCCCAAGACGTGTCTCAGATATGGCCAATGTACCCGGTCGAACGCCTTCTTGGCATCGACCGACAGAAGCAACGTAGGCTGCTGGGAGCGCTCAGTTTTATCTATTAAATGACAACGACGCCTCGTCCCGTTCCTACAATTGTGTTTGGGAATAAAGCCGGATTGGTCTGGGTCCACAAGGCCCTGTATGTGTGGGGAAAGAGGGGCAGCTAAGACGCTAGTAAAGATCTTTAGATCAACATTTAGTAATGATATCAGTGATACGAGGCGCACTCCAGAGAGTCCTTCCTGGGTTTAGGTATCACCACTACATCCGCTATAGACATTGGGAGTTAAGGCACCTTTTTCACTCAATGTATTAAAAAGGCAAACCAGGAGTGAGAGAAAGCTTTATAGAAATCTACTGTAAATCCATGCCATCCTGGCACCTTCCCTACTGTGAGTCTCTGGTAGGCCCGCATAACCTCCTGAGGGTGGATATCTGCATCCATAGCCTCCACGTTCATGGGTCAGAGGGAAGCAACTAGTGCCTGCTGGACATAGTCCAAGGCCCCGGCAGAATCCGAGTGTTCCACCTTGTACAGTGTAGTGTAGAAGGCTTCAAACTTCGCTACAATATCTATGTCCCTCTGGAGAGTCTATCCCTGGGGGGTCCGTATACCTGGAATGCGGCATGAGTTTGTCTGGGACATCAGTAAGTGTGCTAGGAGTTTCCTGGCCTTATTTCCTTCTTCATAGTAGCGCTGTTTAGTACCCAGAAGTGTGTATTTTGCACGGTCACAGTCCAAAGCCCTTATTTGCTTTTGTGCAGTATTACGTTGTCGTCTTGTCTGGACCGCGCCTGTGCGGCTGTGAACCCCTCAAGTTCCCTAACCTGCATATCAAGTAGTTCCTTTTTTTCCTTCCTTTCTTTATTCAGTCCTGCCATAATGGACAAAAAACGTTTTCTTATGACAGCTTTCAGGGCATCCCATAACTGGGGCAGCAGAACCGAGCCGTCATTAAGTGCCAAGTCGTCTCGTATCGCGTCTCATATGCCGGTGATGTTGGAGTCGTGTGTGAGTAGTGTGTGGTTTAGTCTTCATGACTTCTATCGGGGGGACCCTCTGGGCAAATATAGCACCAGTGACATTGGGGAGTGGTCCGATAGCGCCGCTGTCCCTATCGTAACATCTTTGCTATATCCCGTAACCCGGGGAGAGGTTCAGAGTAAGTCGATCCCTGCATAGGTTTGATGTGACGCTGAGAAAAAGGTGTATTCCCAGGCGGAGGGATAACGATGCCTCCTGGAGTCCGTCAGCCCCACCTTCCCAAGCCTCTGGAGCATGGAATCTGAAAGAGAGCCTGAGTGTCCCGTCCATGTTACTGACCTATCCAGCTGTGAGTCAGGTGCTATATTAAAGTCCCCTCCATTTACTAAGTCCTCGTCCTGCGAGTCTAAGATGGTTATTAGTGTATCTCGAAGGAAAACTTCCTGGTGCTCGTTAGGGCTGTAGATGGAAGCCATAGTGTATGTGTGCGGGCCTAATTGAACTCCCAGCACCAATATCCTGCCTGGCGCCTCTGCATGTACCCCCGGTACCGTTCCCAGAAACTGTGAAGAGATGAGGATGGCCACCCCTACCTTTGCCCCCACCGGTCCAGGAGAAGTATTGTCTATCATACCATTGGGACAGGAGGCGTTTCCAGTCAACACATAGTAGATGAGTCTCCTGCAGCAGGCCCATATCACAGCTGGCCTCTCTAAGCAACATGATGACCGCATGCCGTTTAATGGGTGAGTTGAGCCCTTCGGAAGTTGAAGCTCATTATCTTGATCTTAAATGTTGACATATGGGCAATTGTGGAGATGTGCCGTGATGCTCCCCTGAGCTGTGTGAAGATCGAAGTCCCCCCCTCTGCCCACAATGGAGCCGGGCTCCATGTGCTGATGTGCCAAGGGGTAGGAGCAATCCCTGCCCTTCGTCTTTCCCACTGCTCTTCCCCCCAAGAAGCCCCCCTCGTGGCTGTGCCCCTCCTCTTCCCAATGTGTAAAACCTGGTATTGTGGCTCTTGGATTTGAGTATTGAACCCCACAGCCTGAGGGTACCTTTCCGTCCCAAATGTATCCGAAGGCCCGCGCATAGAGAAAGGAAGGAAGAAAAGATAAGAAATACAAAAAATAAGTAAATTAACAAATACATCCACTTGGCATAAATCGCACTATTGTGCATGGGTCCATGTGTCCGGTGGCTGGTCATCTCATCGACGAGAATGAGCCCCCTCCACCAAGACCGGTTTTCTTCTTTCCTGGACCCATCTATCAGAGTCTTTGGCCCGAGGGTAGAGGGCAACTGCTGCGTGCATGCTCATTCAGTCAGCGTACCTCTAGATCCGTCCTGGTCCTGTATCTGTGGGAAAAGCGCCTCTCTTTCTCTCAGGCTTTCTATCACGGAGGGTTTAGAAGGTTTCTCTTGTCTTGGCCCTCGTCTTCCCCCAAGCTTCAGGGGTCCATGCGCGGAAGTGTCCTCTGTTGGAGACATGGACATGTCCCCCCCTCCAGGTCAAGACCCAGAACCTCTTGCGCCTCTTTTATGGAGAGTACTGAGTGTAGCTCTTTGTTGAAATGGATGACCCCAACTATATCTGAATCCTTTATCGAGCAGGTGGGCAGTGGCCGGTTTCAGGGCTTTACGTCTTTGGAGAGTAAGCAGCGACAATTCCTGGTAAATGCCACCTTGAAGCCCCTCATAGGCAATGGTCGCTTTATCTTTAGCTGCAGACATAAGAATCTCCTTCTGCCAGAAGGAATGAAGACAGGTGAGGATATTTTGTTGTTGACCTGGGTCTTTGGCAGGCCCTCCGACGTGATGTGTGCGATCCAAGATGATTTCTTTGTCTCCGAGTGCTGGTGCCGCATGCCGGAAGAAGGGAATCACCCAGTCCTCCAGCTTACCCCCATTCGCCATGAGACGAATGCCCTTAATAAGGATTTTAGACCTCCTAGAACGGTTTTCAAGATCCTCTAGCCGTACGTAGAGTCCCTGAGCTCCAACAACTCACAGGCCTGTTCAGTGATCTCC
The DNA here is from genome assembly GCF_964263255.1 of Lissotriton vulgaris. Classification (NCBI taxonomy): domain Eukaryota; kingdom Metazoa; phylum Chordata; class Amphibia; order Caudata; family Salamandridae; genus Lissotriton; species Lissotriton vulgaris. The sequence goes on from NC_141689.1 coordinate 1,316,010,947, forward strand.
TCCTCCCTGCGGTCACCATTTCTTTCCTGAGAATTGACTCAGTCTCCAATTTCTTGGATCTCTGCCCTGATCTGCTTAATATCGGAGGCAACATCCTGCCTCAAACCTGCAAAGTTTCTCTGAGCATCCCGAACAGTTGCTCAAGGAATCCGCGGTGATTGCCTCCTCCGGGTGTTGTCTTGCTGAGGCCATATCTTTCTCCTGGGGCTAGGTCCCTTGTTGCTTAGGGCTGCGTTCCTCTGCCTTTTTGGTACTTGGTTTCTGGAGGAGATCTTTGATAGTCGGGTCCTTTCTCGTTCGGTGTGTGGACATCTCTATGGGGTGCCGAGTCTCAGGCAACACTTTTGTTCCACCCAGCCTCCTCTAAGTTCTCAAGCCCCCTGATGTGTCTGCAGATCCCTCTGTTTACTTGTCTTACCATTAGCTTATTGCCGGGGCCCAGTGAGTGTCTGGCAGGTGATGCGGCAATTAGGTAGCTCTAGATCGGTGCCCTACCCATGCCAATGGGTCCTTTAGCTGGTATATGGGTATGCACCCCCGCTTTGGAGCCAGCCACCAGTCACTTTTCCCCGGGCTGAAGGTCGCTGTGAGGCCCGCTCCTTCTCCCCGGCTCAGTGCTAGAGCCTCAGCCGTCTGGCCATGCACTGCGTCGTGCTCTAGGACGCTTGAGTAAGTCTGTTGTCTCCCCCTGTCACAAATAGCTATCAGCAAACGTTAGAGGCACACACGGGTTGTAGCCCTTCCCGCCTGGCTCTCCGGTCCCCTTGTGGGTAGGTGCTATCAGCAAACAATAGAGAAACCCAGGGGGAGAATTCTTCACCCCTTTATATTCCTTCCTGGGCCCTCTGCTCTCGGAGGCTATAGCAATGTCTGGGGGTGGGGCCCAATCCTGCCACTCTCGAGGGCTGCCAAATGTGTTCTATCTGCCCCTGGTGAGCGCTCCAGGGAGCTCCCGGTTCCACCTGTGTCTGGGTTGCAGCCTTCACATATATTTTGGGCCTGGCTGGGCCCGTTTCAGTCACCCACAGCAGTGCTGCTGGCCCAGCAGCTTTCACCTCAGTTATGTGTCCCCCATGCCCGGTAACCGGTCTCAATACTCTTCCCCAGCCGGGGGAGATCCAGTAGCCACTACTCAGGGCCACAGCTCCTTCTGGGTGTCGGGTTCTGTTCTGGCCTGCCTCTTAGGCCACCCATCGATTTGCCGCTTCTGTGAGGGTCTTGGCCCCACAGGTTCCTCCCTCCCCTGGATGGCTCGGGCCCTCTCAGGTGTTCACGTTCTGACAGCTCCTCCGTCATGTTGAGCGGTATTTCACTTTGCCTGTGGTCGCGGCGCACAAACAGAGGGAAGGCCTCTCCTTCCACCTACTCACATCCCCCAGCTTGCGGATACCAGGAGCCGCCGTCACGGCCCCTTCACAGCCGCTGTTCCAGACCTCGTTGCTCATTCTCTATGTGCCCCCCTGGAGTACGGGACTAATTCAGTCTTGTTTGGGTTCCAGGGAATGCCATTGGATGCAGATTTTCAGCCTTGGTGAGCAGAGCTCTGGAAAAGCCCTGCTACTTCGCCGCCATCTTGGCCACGCCCCGTAAGTCAGAAATCAAATTTAAAAAGGCGTAGAAGTTCACTGAAAAAAACAAAGGTTACAGGGATGTTAGAGTTAGGAAATAGAATTTAAAAAACCTTTAAAATGTACTGGAAAAACCAAGGGTTATAGGAAGAAAATAGAAATAAAAAACCTTGGAAATTCACCGAAAAAAACAAAGGTTACAGGGATGTTATATTTAGGCTCATATTTCACTTGCTCAAAACCAAGGAAATTCAGCAGTTATAATTACCCGAGCTAACTAAAATTTATGCCCCCAAAATGCACTACTTATGACCTAACATGTTACATCACTCATGACATGGCCAGTGACATCACTGATAACATCAGCCACAGAACCACTCATGCACCTACTCACACCCTATACGGTACACAGTCTAAATATTGAGTTTGTAATATCGACCTACAGAAATATCGAGTCTGAAATATCGAATCTAAAGAATATCGAGGTCAAGAATATCGTTGGACAGAATATCGACCCTAAGGTAAGTAGTATCAATTTTTTTTATATCGATGTAAGTAATATCGAAGACAGTAATATCGATATCAAATATATCGATGTTACTAATTTCGATGTTACTAATATCTATATTTGTATTATTGTTATGTATTTTATTATGTATTTAATATGTATGTGTTACATGTTTTTTGTTTAGTATTTTACTTGTTTTAAATTATATGTGTACTATTTTTATATATTATTATTGTTATTTTTAAGTCAATTTTCTGTTTTAGTACTGGAGCTGGTTCTGGGTTTATAGGGGAATAGGGTGGGAAGTAATTTAAAAATATTAAATTAATTATTATTTCTTAAGAATTACAAATTAATTTTAATGAATTTTTGCGTTTAAGTTTTGTAGTGGGTAGTGGGTTTATAGTGGATTTGGGTAGGAAGTATATTAATTGTAATTAAGTAATAATTTATTTTAATTTATTGGTATTGATAATTAATTAATTTTTTATTAATTATTAATTGGCAATTAAATATTTTAATTGGTAATGTATTTTTTAAATGGTAATTATTGTTTGTAATTGCTAATTAATTATTTTAATTGGTAATTAATGTTTGTAATTGGTAATTAATTTTTTTAATTGTAACTACATTTTCTAATTGGTAATTAATGTTTGTAATTGGTAATTAATGTTTGTAATGAGCAAATAATTTTTTAATTGGTAATTCATTTTTTATTTGGTAATTCATTTTTTTAATTGGTAAGTACATTTTTTATTTGGAAATCATTTTTTAATAATTGATAATTAATGTTTTCTAAAAACTAATTTTTGGTATAAAAATAATTTTATTTTCAAAGTTTTTTAATTGCTAATCAATTTTTAATAATAAATATGTTTTTTGTTTTGAAAAATATTTTATTCAATATTTATTATTTTTTAACTAATATTAATTATTTATATTTATTGGTATTTATTGTTAATTTATTGTTAATTAGTTATTACATTTTATTTATGTTTTTAATATTTATTAATGGGTATTTGTAAATGATGTTGAGTTATTTAAAATTTAAATTATTCATTATTTTAAATACAAACATTATTTATAAGTATGTTATATTTAATTTCTATCCTATCCAACGCTTTCCCTACTGTTTCACTCTCTGGAGTTTGAATAATAATTTTTACCCACCCGCTTTCCAACTCTTTCCCTACTGTTGCACTCACTGGAGTGGGAATAGTAATTGTTACCCTTACCCTATCCAACGCTTTCCCTACTGTTGCACTCTCTGGAGATGGAATAGTAATTTTTACCTTCCCGCTATCCAACGCTTTACTTACTGTTGCACTCTTTGGAGTGGGAATAGTAATTTTTACCCATACGCTATCCAACGCTTTACCTACTGTTGCACTCACTGGAGTGGGAATAGTAATTTTTACCCACCTGCTATCCAACGCTTTCTCAATCAATCAATCATAACATTTGTATAGCGCGCTACTCACCCGGAAGGGTCTCAAGGCGCTGGGGGAGAGGGGTACGTTACTGCTCGAAAAGCCAGGTCTTGAGTTGCTTCCTGAAGGATAGATGGTCCTGGGTCAGCCGAAGGTGGATGGGGAGGGAGTTCCAAGTCTTGGCTGCCAGGTAGGAGAAGGTTCTTCGGTCGCTCTGCGGATGCGTGGTACGGCGCCGAGGGCGAGGCTGGTCGATCGTAGCTGGCGGGTGGGCGTGTAGAAGGTCAGGCGGCTGTTGAGGTACTTGGGGCCCAGGTCGTGGAGAGCCCTGTGTGCGTGGGTGAGGAGTCTGAACGTGATCCTCTTGCTGACGGGGAGCCAGTGCAGGTCTCTCAGGTGGCCGGAGATGTGGCTGTGTTGAGGGACGTCCAGGACGAGTCGTGCGGAGGCGTTCTGGATGCGTTGGAGTCTTTTCTGAAGTTTGGCCATGGTCCCGGCGTAGAGGGTGTTTCCGTAGTCCAGTCGGCTGGTGACGAGTGCCTGGGTGACCGTCTTCCTGGTTTCGGTGGGGATTCAACGGAAGATCTTACGGAGCATGCGCAGGGTGTTGAAGCACGATGCTGAGACAGCGTTGACTTGTTTGGTCATCGAGAGGGAGGAATCCAGGATGAAGCCCAGGTTACGTGCATGGTCCGTTGGCTTGGGAGTGGTGCCCAACGCAGGGGGCCACCAGGACTCGTCCCAGGCGGAGGGCGATGATCCCAGGATGAGGACTTCCGTCTTGTCTGAGTTCAGTTTTAGGCGGCTGTTCTGCATCCACTCGGCGACGTCTTTCATCCCTTCGTGTAGGCTGGTTCTGGCGGTGGCGGGGTCGTTGGTGAGGGAGAGGATCAGCTGGGTGTCGTTGGCGTAGGAGATGATGTTGAGGTTGTGTTGGCGTGCGATGGCTGCGAGGGGGCTCATGTAGACGTTGAAGAGGGTGGGGCTGAGTGATGATCCTTGTGGTACGCCGCAGATGACTTCGGTGGCCTCGGATCTGAACGGGGGGAGGCGGACTCTCTGGGTTCTTCCGGCGAGGAACGAGATGATCCACTCCAGTGCCTTCTCTTGGATTCGATGTTGCTGAGGTGCTGCACTATGGTGCGGTGGCAGACAGTGTCGAACGCTGCGGAGAGGTCCAGGAGGATGAGGGCCGCTGTTTTTCCGTTGTCAAGCAGGGATCTGATGTCGTCAGTGGCTGCGATGAGGGCGGTCTCGGTGCTGTGGTTGGCTCGGAAGCCGGACTGTGAGTGGTCGAGCGATCCGTTCGTCTCGAGGAAGGCGGCCAGCTGTCTGTTGACGGTCTTATTGATGACTTTGGCAGGAAAAGGGATGAGCGAGATGGGGTGGAAGTTCTTGAGGTCGGTGGGGTCAGCTGTTGGTTTTTTAGGAGGGCGCTGAGCTCGGCGTGCTTCCAGCTCTCCGGGAAGGTGGCGGTGTTGAAGGAGGTGTTGATGATGTCCCGGAGTTGGCGTGCGATGATGGAGTCGGCCTTGTTGAAGACGTGGTGGGGCCAGGGGTCGGTAGGGGATCCGGAGTGGATGGTGTTCATCGTGCGGGTGGTGTCTTCGGTGCTGACTGGGGTCCAGGCGCAGAGGGTGTTGGTGGGGGGCGTTGGTTTGGTGGTTGGGTGCGTGGTGGGTGCGCCGAAGCTGTTGTGTATTTCGGCGATCTTCCGGTGGAAGAACGAGGCGTGAGAGTCGCAGAGGTCTTGCGAGGGAGTGATGTCGTTGTTTTCGGCGCTGGGGTTGGAGAGCTCTTTGACGATGCTGAAGAGCTCCTTGCTGTTGTGGGCGTTGCTGTACAGTCGTTCTTTGAATGCTGTCTTCTTGGTGGTGCGGATCAGCTGGTGGTGTTTGCGGGTGGCGTGCTTGAGGGCAGTCATGTTGTCTGTGGTCTGGTCATTGCGTCAGACTTTCTCGAGGGTGCGGCAGTTCTTCTTGGAGTTCCTAAGTTCGTCGGTGAACCAAGAGGCTTTCTTGCTGCCGGGTCTGCTGGGAGGGGTCTTCAGTGGTGCGAGGTCAACTGCGCAGTTGGTGAGCCACTGTGTGAGGTTGCTGGCTGCTTCGTTGGGGTCCGTTGTGCTGGCGGGAGGGTGCTGGCTGAGGGAGGCGGTGAGCTGGTCGGCGGTGATCTTGTTCCAGCTCCTGCGAGGAACCTGTTGTGGGTGGTGGTGGGTCGTGGTTTTTCTGAAGCTGAAGTGGACGCACTGTGATCAGTCCAATGAAGTCCGGTGGAGTAGCTGAAGGAGATGTACTTGCTGGAGGAGAAGAGTGGGTCAAGCGTGTGGCCGGTGTAGTGGGTGGGGGTGTTCACCAGTTGCTTGACTCCGAGGTTGATGAGGTTGTCCAGCAGGGTGGAGGTGTTGCTGTCCTTGTTGTTCTCCAGGTGGAAGTTGAGGTCCCCTAGGAGGATATAGTCTGGGGAGCTGAGGGCGTGCGGGCTGATGAAGTATGCGATGTCTTCGCTGAATTGTGTGCGTGGTCGCTGGGGATCTGTAGATGAGGGTGCCTCTGAGTGTGATCTGGGGGTCGGTGTGTATATGGAAGTGGAGGTATTCGGCGGTGGTGAAGGTGTCGTCGGAGTTGGTCGTGATGCGGATGGTGTTCTTGTGTGCGATGGCGACGCCTCCTCCAGTCTGGTTGACGCGGTACCTCCGGGTGATCTTGTATCCGTCCGGGATGGCGATGGCGATGTCGGGTGCTGAGGAGGCGTTCATCCAGGTTTCCGTGAAGAAGGCGACGTCTGGTGATGTTGTGTCGAGCAGGTTCCAGAGTTCGACGGCGTGCCTGTGGACGGAGCGGGTGTTGAGCAGGATGCACTTGAGGTGGTTGCTGCTGGTGCTCGGCTTGGCGGGTGTGGTGCAGGTCCGGAGGCAGGTGAACTTGCAGGCTTGAAAAACAACAGAAGGTACCAGAGGGTGTAGAGCAAAACACAGCTCAGGGGTATACCTCTGAGCTGTGTTTTGCCCTAGACCCTCTGGTACCTTCTGTTGTTTTTCAGGTTCTTTGGGGACTGTATCCAGAGCTAGGTGTATAAATTTCCCCGAGGTCCTCCCCTACTGTAGTGTTTTTTGTTGAACTTGCAGGCTTGGCAGGTGAAGGGTCCGTGGGTGCGTTTCTGGGTGGCTGGCATCCGCGGGGGCCAGGGGTCCTGGCACTGGGCGCGGACAGGCGAAGTGGGAGGGAGGAGCAGCTGGGAGGCGGGAGCGGGGCGGGGAATGGGGGTAGAGAAAGGAAAAGGGGCGGGGCCGGAGGGGAGCAGCAGCGGGGAGCGGGGGAGAGGAGAGCGGGAAAAGCGGGCGAGGGGGCAGGTACAGAGGACAACAAACGGGCAGTACAATGAGCACAGACACTAGGCAAGATACAAAATACAGGAACAAAAATACAATAATTAGCAGGGGCGGCGACAAAACACAGGCAGAAACCGCCGAAGGAAAACCAAAAGCACAGCTGCAGGGCAGCGGCGAGCTCGAGGCAGCAGCGGGGAGCCTGGCACACTCAAAGGGAGTCATGCAGTGTGTGGAGCGACCAGCCCTGTTGCACTCTCTGGAGGGGGAATAGTAATTTTTGCCCCTACCCAATTAAACGCTTTACCTACTGTTGCACTCTCTGGAGTGGGAATAGTAATTTTTACCTCTACGCTATCCAACGCTTTCCCTACTGTTGCACTCACTGGATTGGGAAAAGTAATTTTTACCTCTACACTATCCAACGATTTCCCTACTGTTGCACTCTCTGGAGTGGGAATAGTAATTTTTACCTTCCCGCTATCCAAAGCTTTCCCTACTGTTGCACTCTTTGGAGTGGGAATAGTAATTTTTACCCCTACGCTATCCAACGCTTTCCCTACTGTTGCACGCACTGGAGTGGGAATAGTAATTTTTACCCACCCACTATCCAACGCTTTCTCTACTGTTGCACTCTCTGGAGCGGGAATAGTAATTTTTACCTCTACGCTATCAAACGCTTTCCCTACTGTTGCACTCTCTGGAGTGGGAATAGTAATTTTCACCCCTACGCTATCCAACGCTTTCCCTACTGTTTCACTCTCTGGAGTTGGTATAGTAATTTTTACCCCTGCGCTATCCAACGTTTTCTCTACTGTTGCACTCTCTGGAGTGGGAATTGTAATTTTTACCCCTACGCTATTCAATGCTTACCCTACTATTGCATTTTTTTGGAGTTGGAATAGTAATTTTACTATTCCCACTTCATTATTTGTAAAATTAAGATCATCCATCGTGAAAAACTTAAACATGTGTTCAATAGCCTCTCCAATTTAACTATATACACATGGACACATGTATGCACCCTCACATCAGATCCACAGTCCAATTATGTGTCTTACCTTTATTCCTTAGTGCAATGCAGGCAATCACACATGTCAGAAACTTACTCTGACAACATACACTGTATTGTGTGGTCAACATTGCAACACATCAGAATATACATGGTCTCTGTGGGATATCGCATACACATATCACATCATACATGTGTATGTGACATGACACATCATTCTTCCAGGTATTACTACAAGTACAAAGTAAGTCATTTAACTTACCTGATTTCTGGAACTTGAACATAAGTATAATAAGAAAAGTATGCTTGCATCTTCACTACCCATACATGCTTGAATACAAGTCATCCCCACACACATACTCACCTACATTTTCTGCAAGGAAAATGCTACCTTTGACAGAAGGAAATAGTTTAATCACACGGTCAAACTCTGTACAAAACGTACCCCCCTGTAGCTGCTGTTGGGCCTTCAACAACCCATTGAGCTCTGGGTTGGGCCCCGTCAGAATACAGCCCATGAGGGGTGTCAGTTTCCAGCACACACTTCTAGGGTATGGCGAGGACTGCCCTACCTGAACTTGAATGATCTTAGGGGACAAGTGTTCTATGTCCTCCCCCTTTTCTTGCACTGGACGCTGTGCCAGTGATACATCCCCATGGATTGCATTTTTCGGGCGATGGCTTTCCATAATGCCTTCTTCTGATGAGCGTTGACCAGTACACACAAAAGACGTGAAGCAAAAGATTGTAGCAACAAATCCAATTTACCAACTTCATGAATGTTAAAAGGAAGTAACTGTAGGAACATGTATGTGAAATCTCACCACATAACATAGGTACTAAACACAATGTAAATTCCATTTCCAACTGTAGACACGATCTATAAAAACAAGTTGCACTACACTTCACCCTTGTGGTGTAACGCACTGGCTAACACAGCCTACCCAATACATGGAAAGCATGTCCTCTAGTATTGTACCCTGCTGTGGTTAACATGTGCAAATCAAACAATAATGGCTTTTCATACAGGTGAGGACACTGGAAAATGTTAGCATGCACCCTGTACTCAGCTGACACTCAACTTACACCTGCCTCATACTACCTAACAATGGTGTGCATACTGACTTCTACAATGAGAAGACCCAATGCATGCATTTGTATGTGCCAAACTTACATAGACTAATCATACATAGTAATCATATGTTGGACAATCATACATATCGCATACCTACAGAAGCGAAACGTATTTTCAGGCAGTGAATCACGTCATAACACATACCCACTGCCATAATAGGCACTCACACATGAAGGGCCCATAGAGAAATCCAAAAATTGTTGGTACCTGCTTAACCACAACCAGTTCTAGAGTCCCAAAAAATGCAAATGAGTCAACTTGTGACACTTTCAGGACACACTAATTTTCGGGGCACAATGAAATTGACTAAGTAACCAATATCAACATTGTTGACTGGGTATGAACCATGTTAACCAAGTTAGTTTATAGCAGAGAATTACCACGTGGAAAACTACATTCCTCTTAATTCAAAGCCACATCACAAGATGTGTGATTGAAGGATTACACCTGCTGAATTTGATACTAACATGTTGAATACAGTGAGTACAAAGTTACACTCTTACAAAGAATTTCAGAATCCTCAGCCTCTCAGACAATATCATTTGACATGGTAGTCTATATGCATAATACATACACAATCCATGATCAGCAAAACGCACTTTCTTTACATCAACCAACACATTTACATGATCACAAATGCACATGTGCATTCCGGGCACATGACAGATGTGACACCACTAGGTGTGGGATTAGGAGGTAGGCTTTGGAGTTTCACAAGCACCATATGTCGATGATTTTGAAAAAAGTACTTGAAATATGTGTTAAAATGTATGTGAACAGTTCTCATTTGATACTGAAGTATGCATCACATGACTAACATACACCATAGACTCTGAAATTCAAGCCATCTAACAAGCTTCCTCAATACCCAAGTATGTCCATGACCTGCTTCCTTTCTACCTGTAGGATATGTGCACTTCATATACACTTTGCAATTGTTGATACACATATACAATCTACACATGCATGATCTGTATAAGTAGTCACTAGCCACATTCATGTACCACGTAAAACCATCAAGTACCAAAATGTGTTTGCTTTCGGACATTTTCAGAAACAACATCTCTATACAACATATTCACTGGGAAAATGCGAATAGAACAAGAAGACCACTGTAGCGCAACTCATGGTCATTTATGGCAATGTAATGTTACACGGTCGACACATGGCACAAAGATGTATACATCAGACAAATACAATGACAGAGTAGATAGCCCACATGCACATATGATCAGCAAATTCAAACAGGTAAACATGTATACATGCTTACACATAGTTCTACCAAACAAATTACTGCTAGTCAACCCAATCATGCTCACTCGTGTTGATGGGTAGCTTAAACTTGGTCTAGCAATTACACCAAAATATTTCTGTTCAGACTTGTTTGGCACAAATGCATAGGTCTATTCTGAGTGAAGGCAACTATAAAGAATTTAATAGCACATTTGCTGTCCATCAAGAACATGTTGACAATGCATGCACACTCCTTATGTAAAACACATTAGCTTGATAGGTAGACTCTCAGCATGAGCACACACAAACATGTCACCAGGAGTTTCTATGCTACATCAATTCATAAAATGGTGCCAAAATGCAATTTTGGAAAACATACTTGCAAGAAACACACATATCAGCCCATGTATGTCATCTTGACTCACATCATACAACTGTTTGTGAATCCTAGCAGTCATTGTCCAAGGCTCAGCCACCAAAATTACTATTTTCATGAACTGAGACGATAAAGGCACATTGAATGAAACATTTTGCATATTGGTTCTTTGCCTCTTTTGAAGACCTAAGTGGTACCTACATACAGTTACTAAGTCTCACAAAATGTTTACATAAAGTTTGACGTGATGGACATACATGATAGCTACATCTCACTCAAATGGACGGCATCAAAGAGCGACTGCTAAATAGCACTGAATCAAAGAAAATGCCTAAAATTTGCCTTCTAAATCTAATGATTATGTTCAGCCAGCTGAACCTAAAAACTTGGCGAATGAGTAGGAAAGCAGATAGCAACTAAGTATGTCAGGTTTTATCTGATGACAGTCAGGTTGTTTTGTTGTCCCAGCACACTGAATGAATGTTAATGTAAAAACTGGCACAAATAACATATCTAGTTAGCTTGTGTTGACTGAAAGTTTTCTGAGATCAGAGAACTGGTCTCACCCCCACCCCACTACTTAACCTGATTACAACTCTGTGTGACCAATGTTCAACGCATCATTGATGGTGCCAGCAAATGCAGTAGGAGGTATCAACGATGGAGGTCCAAGTAAGTTAATTGAGCATGTATGTTCCCAGCCTGTTGCTACTGCAGCCACAGAGGTATGGATTCCACACTGATGCATTTCCAATGGGGGAGCACTTAGACTGGATGAATTTCCGCATACTTCAACATAAGCATTTAGTAGAAGTGGTATACACTGGGGATCAGTAGTCAAATGAGCATCTAAGGGAGCCAAGAGTACATTCAGATCAGTAAAAAATTCCCATTAGCAAACCGAGACACAAATCCCCTGTCAATTTATACAGGCACATTAGACATTGGATCACGGGTTGTAAGGAATGATGCCACTCTGGCCTGAAGAACAGTCAGTCAGTCAAATCACTTTTATTCGATTTTTAAAAATCACAAAAAGACACAAGGAAGAACAGAAAACCAATGTTCGTTCAACTCCAGAAGCCGCACTGTACCGAAGCACTGAATCATATGTTCACAGCACATCAGGATATGTCACTGATTGGTTCATTTCATCTTGAACTTGGACATTCTTAGCTTGTTTCCAGCAACATAAATGTAGTTGCCACTGCCAGCCAAATCAGAAGCTGTATGCTTTCACAAAAGTATGTAAGTTCGCAATGAGCAACAGTTGGAATTACACAGACCTGTATCTCAAAGTAGCCGACTCACTAACCAAAGACAACCTTGATCATGAGCCAGAAAATCCAAATCATTCGAAGATCAAAGTGAAACTCAGTCGTTTCACATGCGCATGGATACATTCCAGTTTTCATTACATGTTTGTCAGCTATGCATATTTAATATCCCAGTTCAGTGTTCACAAGTATAGACTTTGCCCAGACAGCAGGATGATTAAACATTGTGTATGAATCACAAGTGGCCTGTACATACACAAGTTGTCAAATGTAGGTGTGTGTGCGTGCACATTAATTTTACAGCCAATGTCTTCAGAATAAATGCCTGTTCCATGTGATTACAACAATGAATACAGAACACATCTACATCACCTGAGTATAAATACATGTACATCATTCATTGTATCATGCAACCTATGCTACAAAGAGTGTGTAGTTACTAGTAGATTCAACTGAATCATGAAGGTAATTTGTAAACATACCTTATCGATATATCACATCTCTGAACAAGTGCATGCCGCCAAGGCCACCTTAAAATCTCATAGAATACCCAATAGCCACATAAGTACCATTCCAAACAGATCTACACAAAGATGTGCAGAGCAACAGAGTGTTGAAGTAATGTGAGGCACTCACCGGCTTTTCTGGTGAGCCATAACATTTACTGTAGTGGGGAGAACCTCTTCCACCAGGCTATACAGCTCTTCTGGGTAGAAGGCTGGGGCCTTCACACCTTCCACATGACTCAAGATGGCTCACAGAGACGACAAACAGCAGCTGTATTGGAGGAGATGAAGATCGCAGCAATGTCAGGAGGCAAGTGGAGTGTATCGTTAACCACATTGTATTCGTACACAACAAAGGTGATCTTAGCCATGCACAGAGACCGTCATTGGCTCGCAACTTTAAAAAAGTGCCAATGTCATGCAAAGTATACAGCTTCTGCATGCGAGGCTGACATTTGATGTCTGTGAAACAACGCCAGGCAGTGGCCATTTTGTTAACTGTTAGTTTTCAAAGTTCAAATGGTAAACTAAGGCTTGCAATCCTGGCAATGTTATGTGTAATATTTCCCAAAATTGAGACAGAAAGTTTAATGAAAGGGGCATGAATGACAGAGTTCATATCCTGGCTTCCCATCTGACTCTCTTATGTACTCATGAGTGACTACTATTGTGTGACAACACATTTGTTCATTGCTGAGTGAAAATTCTTGTGGATGCATTTGTGACCATAAGAGTTTGGTAACTGCTGTTACTGTAAATGCCAATTGTCCAGAAATGTAAAACGCTATAACATGATCTTGTCCATTGTAATTATCTTCATATGATAACCACTACTTAAGTCACATGCATGATCAGGGTCTGGAATCACTGAGTTGTCGGAGAATAGACCACAAAGACTGTGTGCACTGGTACCATGGCACATAGGTACCCATGTGTAAGAGACAGAGTGTGTTAAAACAGACAGATTTGAATTGGGACCGCTATCCCCTCAGGCATGTCGCTACTCACTAGCCTGATTGTCAGGAGGAGATTGGCTTTAATCAATGTACACGCGTACAAGAATGTTCTGACATGGAGACAGAGGGGTTACAGCTTGTTAATAGGGGGAGCAATGCTGGGTCTGCCACAGAAAAAAATCATACATGGCACTTCATGTAAACCATTATTGTGTCGAACCATGGTTACACTGTCAGCTATTTGTTTGAAAGGGGCCACATGTGACATGTTAGTGTGTTCATACATTTCTGAGTCAGTATCCAATGCTCCACATACAAATTCACTGAGGAAGAACTCCGATGCTTGGGATAAGGAGTCAGACAAATTTGTTGGTTTTCCAATACCCAAATGTCTGTTAAAAACTGTGAGTTTTAGGGCAGAAAGTGTGCCTTACAAATGTAAGATTTTAGCTCTGTATTTGTTACACCAGTCCCTGGTATCTATGTCAAGACAACTGTAATAGACACTTGTATGAGCATTGTACAGTATGTAGAGGGTATCTAATACTGTCCATAGCGTTCACAGTACAGCGAAAAATTTGTCAAATATGAGATTTTATCCCAATCTTAATGTGAGACATTGACTGCTTCCAATGAACATGTTGACAATCAGACCAGCATGCGGGTACATGTCTGTGTATCAAGAGACTGTTGCAGATACTACTTAATAATGAGCTTGATTCACAAAAGGAAACGGAGACAAAAGTCTAACTTTACGACTTTTGACATTCACAAATTATTATTATGATTATTATTATTATTATTAAATTAAATTTGTAATACGCGCAGATACCCAAAAAGGGTTTCCCGGCGCCTAGCACGCAAGTTGCTTGAAAGCGAGTAGTTAAAAGCACATTTACTGCTAAAAGGCCAAGTTTTAAGATTTCTTCGAAAGCTCAGATAAGACGAGTCCTATTTCAAAGACACAGGAAGAGAATTCCAGATTTTGGGGCAGAGACAAGAGAAGGAGCAACCTCCCATTTTTGTTAATTTGAATCTGGGGATAACAAAGTCCCCATGAGCTGTAGAGCGCAGGGGACTGGAAGGAATGTAGGGATGGATGAGCTCTTGCAGATACAGTGGTGCAACCCCTTTATTTGATTTTAAAGATGTAACACAAAGTTTTAAATGTAATTCTTTGATCGATTCGTAGCCAGTGGAGGTCACGAAGATAAGACGAGATGGAAGCCTGTCTGGGAACTTGGCAGAGAAGGTGTGCTGCAGAGTTCTGCACTACCTGTAACTTTCTCAGTACCGTTTGACAACTACCAAGGTAAAGAACGTTGCCATAATCGAGGCGAGAGGTGATAAGTGCCTAGACTACCTTGCGTTGGGTGGAGACAGGGAGCATCCAGATGATCTTATAAAGACATCTCAAGATCGTAAAGCAGATGGCAGCCACATTATCCACCTGTTGTCTCATGGAAAGATTTTCATCAATGATGAAGCCCAGATTGCGGACAAGAGTGACACGAACGGGAAAGGGACCCATTTCGTGAGGCCGGTGGTGAGGGCCCCATAGGTCCTTATGCTTACCTAGGATAACAACCTTCGTCTTGTCCCCATTCAACTTCAATAAATTGAGGCACATTCACTCTATCACTTGCCGTAGGCCGCACTGAAACGCAGATGTTGTAGCGTCTTTGGTGCTGGACAATGAAAAAACAATTTGCGTATCATCAGCATACGAATAGAGAGATAATCCTGCCTCCTCCACGATTTTAGCCAGGGGTCTAACGTAGATGTTAAAAAGCAAGGGGCTTAAAGTGGACCCCTGTGGGACTCTGTGTGCTGATGCGCAGATCTTAGATGATAATTTGGCAGAAAAGACCTGAAAGGTGCGACCACTGAGAAATGAGGCAAACCAAGATAAGGCGATGCTATCGAGCCCAAGTGACCTGAGGGCATTAAGCAAGATGTTATGTGACACGGTATCGAATGCGGCACTCATGTCTAATAGAATGAGTGCCGCTGTTTCCCCTTGGTCAAGATGTTGGCGCAACTTCTCAGTGACCCCAAGCAGAGCAGTTTCGGTAGAGAAATTGGCTCTGAACCAGGATTGAGAGTAATGGAGATAACCCACTTTTTCTATGTGTTCAGTCAGTTGCGTATAAATATGTTTTTCCAAAATTTTGGAAGATACAGGGAGCAGAGATATAGGCCTGAAATTCGATAGTACAGAAGAATCTGCTCTGGCCATTTTCAGTAGAGGGATGACCATGGCCCGCTTCCACTCGGGGGAACCGAAGCCTCCCGCATAGAGGCATTGAGAGGTTCTCTAATAACGCCTTTAGATGTTAAAGAGAGCTGTCGTAGGATATTAATGGGAAAAGGGTCGAGTGGAGAGCTAGACTTGACGCTATTTGAGCAGTTTTGAAAGGACGTCGCATCAAAAAGATCCCAGGAGTAAAGTTTGGCTGTCAAATTGGAAGTACTGCAATTCATCAGGTCAGATGGAGAAGTCATACTGTACAAGGAGGGAGAAGCCAAAAGTGACCTGTGAATGAGTTCAACCTTCTGGATAAAGAAGTCAGCGATATTATTGCATTGACTTTCGTCAAGAACAGGGGGAGGGGGGGTAGTATCGGAACCAGCCAGCTTCTTTACTGCAGAAAATAAGGCCTGGGGACGGTTTGATGCCTGAGGGATTGCACTTGCGACATAAGAGGTGCGTGCCGTTTTGCCGTCTAAGTGATAACTTTTGAGAGCAGCTTTATAAGCATCTTTGCGAGTAGGAGAGTACGATCTCCTCCATCTTCTCTCAAGAGCTTTACACTTAGACTTGATGATTTTGAGGTCGTTTGTAAACCATGGGGCAGGAGGATGATGTGTGAAACTATGTTTTGACACAAGGGGCAAACAAGTATCAATGGCCGTGGTTAGCCAGTTGGAAACAGAAGCATTTAATGAGAGCACGGATAAAGTGGTATTAGGTATGCTAGTGACCAGGAGAGTGTTAAGAGACTCCATGTTCAGCTTATCCCAGAGTCCGAAATTACCTGAGTTAGTCACAGAAGCTACTACCCTAGATGTAGGACACTGCAAATTAAATGAGATAAAAAAATGGTCGGACCAGTCTAACCGAGACGCAGGAATACTGCAATCATAACTGAGATTAGACAAAATTGGATCAAGAAGATGTCCCGCCCTGTGAGTAGGGCCCAGGTTACATAGCCGTAAACTTAAAACCTCCAATTCAGACAAAAAGGTACGGCAGATGTTATTCTGATCGTCCTCTAAGTGGAGGTTCAAATCACCAAGAATTGTAAAGTTTGCTGCCTTCAAAATGAAGGGTGCAATGAACTCAGAAAAAGTGGAAACCCAGGGACCTGGGTTCCCCGGAGGGCGATTGATTAAAATACCAGACAGGTTCAGTTGAGGAGATACAGAAAGTTTGAACAAGGCAGCTTCACAATCTATGATTGAAAGGACTTCAAATTTACAGAAATAAATAGATTTAAAAATTATAGCAATCCCCCCGCCTTTGCCTGTGTCCCGGTCTTTCCTAACGATGACATATCCAGGTGGAAGGGCTGTAGCGATATCTGGGCCGGAGCTTGCATGGAGCAGGTTTCAGTTAGGAATAAGGCGTCTGGAAGTTCCGCTCTAAGAAGATCAAAAATATTATATTTGTTTTTGGCCAAAGAGCGACAATTGAGGCTCTGAAAATGAAAATTCTGGCTACAGGCCGTCTTGGCAGGTACAGGGCTGCGACAGACCTGAAGACCAGTTCTGGTGATAGTTTTTATAGAACGCATGGGATCCAGTGTAAAGTTACATTGGGAGCAAATAAAGCCAAGGTATGGGGGAATACATACAGTGCATTCAGAAGAGTTGGATTTACTGTATTTATGAAATTGCGCAGCTGTGTATGTAATTCTCTTCTTTAATTTATTCACGTTTTGGCCATAGTTTCTTGCCGCCGGACGCATCAGGACGTGGATGGGCGCAGACTGGCTTGCCTCTGGCGCGCCTCTGGCGCGCCATCCGCGGCCCACTGCGCGCGCGCGTGCTGCGCGCTTGCATCTGGCCACTGAAATAGAGCCCGGGACCAGAGAGAGTGGCTAGATTGTCGCTCTGGGTGACGCCTACCTACCAACGAGAGGCGTTAGTGCGGCTAGAGTGGCTGGGAGTTAGGAACGGCCATACCACAAGGTGCAAAATCGAAGGAAACCAGGCAAAAGACCAACACAGGTACAGTTTAGACCAAAGAAAGCACCACAAGTATTTTAAGCGAAAATGTATTTATAGAACAAAGTTCTATATGAGTTAAAATTTTAGTGTGCAAGTAAGCGGAAATGCAGTTTTAAAAAAAACGAAAATTGTAGTGTGCAAAATAGACAGAGATACAGTTTAAAAACAAGGAACAGCAATTAAAAATCAGCAGTTAAGAGCAAATGTACGTAACACTCACAGGATGCGCGCTTGCATCTGGCCACTGAAATAGAGCCAGGGACCAGAGAGAGTGGCTAGAGTGTCCGTCTGGGTGACGCCTACCTACCAACGAGAGGCGTTAGTGTGGCTAGAGTGGCTGGGAGTTAGGAACGGCCATACCACAAAGTGCAAAATCGAACGAAACCAGGCAAAAGACCAACACAGGTACAGTTTAGACCAAAGTAAGCACGGCAAGTAGTTTAAGCGAAAATGTATTTATAGAACAAAGTTCTATATAAGTTAAAGTTTTAGTGTGCAAGTAAGCGGAAATGCAGTTTTTTAAAAAACGAAAATTGTAGTGTGGAAAATAGACAGAGATACAGTTTAAAAATAAGGAACAGCAATTAAAAATCAGCAGTTAAGAGCAAATATACGTAACACTCACAGGCTGCGCGCTTGCATCTGGCCACTGAAATAGAGCCAGGGACCAGAGAGAGCGGCTAGAGTGTCGCTCCGGGTGACGCCTACCTATCAACGAGAGGCGTTGGTGCGGCTAGAGTGGCTGGGAGTTAGGAACGGCCATACCACAAAGTGCAAAATCGAAGGAAACCAGGCAAAAGACCAACACAAGTACAGTTTAGACCAAAGTAAGCACCGCAAGTAGTTTAAACGAATATGTATTTATAGAACAAAGTTCTATATGAGTTAAAGTTTTAGTGTGCAAGTAGCGGAAATGCAGTTTTTAAAAATACGAAAATTCTAGTGTGCAAAATAGACAGAGATACAGTTTAAAAACAAGGAACAGCAATTAAAAATCAGCTGTTAAGAGCAAATGTACGGAACACTCACAGGCTGCGCGCTTGCATCTGGCCACTGAAATAGAGCCAGGGACTAGAGAGAGCGGCTAGAGTGTCGCTCTGGGTGACGCCTACCTACCAACGAGAGGCGTTAGTGCGGCTAGAGTGGCTGGGAGTTAGGAACGGCCATACCACAAAGTGCAAAATCGAAGGAAACCAGGCAAAAGACTAACACAGGTACACTTTAGACCAAAGTAAGCACCGCAAGTAGTTTAAACGAAAATGTATTTATAGAACAAAGTTCTATATGAGTTAAAGGTTTAGTGTGCAAGTAAGCGGAAATGCAGTTTTTAAAAATACGAAAATTCTAGTGTGCAAAATAGACAGAGATACAGCTTAAAAACAAGGAACAGCAATTAAAAATCAGCCGTTAAGAGCAAATGTACGGAACACTCACAGGCTGCGCGCTTGCATCTGGCCACTGAAATAGAGCCAGGGACCAGAGAGAGCGGCTAGAGTGTCGCTCTGGGTGACGCCTACCTACCAACGAGAGGCGTTAGTGCGGCTAGAGTGGCTGGGAGTTAGGAACGGCCATACCACAAAGTGCAAAATCGAAGGAAACCAGGCAAAAGACCAACACAGGTACAGTTTAGACCAAAGTAAGCACCGCAAGTAGTTTAAACGAAAATGTATTTATAGAACAAAGTTCTAAATGAGTTAAAATTTTAGTGTGCAAGTAAGCGGAAATGCAGTTTTAAAAATAACGAAAATTGTAGTGTGCAAAAGAGACAGAGATACAGTTTAAAAACAAGGAACAGCAATTAAAAATCAGCAGTTAAGAGCAAATGTACGTAACACTCACAGGCTGCGCGCTTGCATCTGGCCACTGAAATAGAGCCAGGGACCAAGGAGAGCAGCTAGAGTGTCGCTTTGGGTGACGCCTACCTACCAACGAGAGGTGTTAGTGCGACTAGAGTGGCTAAGAGTTAAGAACAGCCATACCACAAAGTGTAAAATCGAAGGAAACCAGGCAAAAGACCAACACAGGTACAGTTTAGACCACAGTAAGCACCGCAAGTAGTTTAAGCGTAAATGTATTTATAGAACAAAGTTCTATATGAGTTAAAATTTTAGTGTGCAAGTAAGCCGAAATGCAGTTTTTAAAAAACAAAAAATAGTAGTGTGCAGATTAGACAGGGTTACAGTTTAAAAACAAGGAACAGCAATTAAAAATCAGCAGTTAAGAGCAAATGTACATAACACTCACAGGCTGCGCGCTTGCATCTGGCCACTGAAATAGAGTCAGGGACCAGAGAGAGCGGCTAGAGTGTCGCTCTGGGTGACGCCTACCTACCAACGAGAGGCGTTAGTACGGCTAGAGTGGCTGGGAGTTAGGAACGGCCATACCACAAAGTGCAAAATCGAAGGAAACCAGGCAAAAGACCAACACAGGTACAGTTTAGACCACAGTAAGCACCGCAAGTAGTTTAAGCGAAAATGTATTTATAGAACAAAGTTCTATATGAGTTAAAATATTAGTGTGCAAGTGGGCGGAAATGCAGTTTAAAAAAATACGAAAATTGTAGTGTGCAAAATAGACAGAGATACAGTTTAAAAGCAAGGAACAGCAATTAAAAATCAGCAGTTAAGAGCAAATGTACGTAACACTCACCAGGCATTTACTACTCATAAATGCCCTTTGTGAATACCAAAAGTTGAACTTTACGACTTTTGGTATTCACAAAGGGCACTGAGGTGCCAGGTTTTTAGGGACCCGGTGGTGCCAGGGGACCACACCCGAAGACCTCTGAGTTCTCCCTGTTCTGGACTTACAGAAACACGGAGTCTTCTAGGTGAAGTCAGAGATCGAGTTTTATTGGCTGCAACCAAGTAACATGTGTCCTAGAAGTACGACAGCACGGGCCGTAAGTTCTCAGGAGACTGTTCGTTTTTACAGAACCAGCCTTCTCCTTATATACATAAATAACAGCTGCAGGCAAGAATTCTTGAGTTTATGATATGGCTATACACATATTTATACAATAATACAAAGAGCGAAGTTATGCTGGTCAGCACACATTTTAGATGTCCAGTTTGTGATGGATTACCCCGCCAGATCCAGAATTCCCATCAGATATCAGCCTACACTCATCCCTCAACGCACTTGCGCCACATTCCACAAGCGCCATCACCCGCACTATCAACCACCCCCTTTCCTCATCCTCGCCCCCGGCTCACAAACTCTCTCTCCCATCGAATGCTACCCCACCTACTAGGACCCCAGAGCCGTGCTCCATCGCGCGCACTTCCTGCCCCATTCGATCCAGTGCCAATCCCATTACCTTACTCAAGCACGCACCCACTGCTCTCGCTTCCAATTCCATCCCCAACCCAACTCTGGACATGATCATCTCCACCCTCCTACAAGTCAAAGAAGAGCTCCATACCATCAAAGAACTTCTTCTCACACACCCCAGGCACCCCCTACCCTACACTTCCCCGCCCAACAAGGACTCCACTCGCCCCTCAAACCATTCCACGCGTCTCCCCCCGCGCTGGCCCTCTATTCCTGATCGCAAGGCCACCGGCCGCCCCCGTCGCACCCCAAACCCCCTCTCGGGCCGAGACTTACACACTCTACTCTGCTCATATGGCCCAGGTCCCACAAAACGCCCACCCACCACACACCTCCCCATACCCACGATTCCTACAAATCCCCTCAGGCCACCCACACTGAACAACAGGAGCTCTGTCCCCTGTAATCTCAAAAAAATCCCCCTCTCCTTAGAACATTCACCCACTCTCCTCACCCCTAGACTAAAGTGTATCTTGCTCAACTGCAGATCGGCCCGGAGACACTCCCCTGGCATCGCGGATCTCATCTTATCAAGGGACCTTGACCTAGCCATTCTGACTGAAACGTGGCTAACTGAAGCATCCACACCTATAATGGACATATTAGTCCCCCGAACTATCTAATTATTAGACTAGACAGGAATGGCAAGACGGGTGGGGGAATCGCATGCATCTACAGGAGCAACCTCGCTATCAATGAAGGCCCCTCCCCCTCCCTCTCCTCCTGCGAACTCATCTGCCTTGATATTACTAGTGAGGGCAAACCTGTGTGCTCCCTTCATGTTATTTACCACCCACCCGGGGACAACCTCCCCTTCTCCCAACAACTAATGGACACGATATCCATCAACGCCGGTCGACAGCTCAATCAAATTTACCTGGGAGATTTCAACCTCCACTGGAACGACCAGAAAGACGCAGTGGTGAAGAGCCTTAAGAGTTTCCTCAACGCGCTTGACCTCACCCAAATCTGCAACGGTCCAACACATGAAAAAGGCTCTACCCTTGACCTTATCATCGCCAAAGAAGACTCTACCCAGCTGGTGGCAATCGAACCATGTGACTGGTCAGACCACCACATCATCACCTTCTTCATCAACGAAAAGGTCAAACTTAACCCAGCTCAACCTGCCAAAACCAAGATTTGGAAGAGGGACATGAAGAATCTCAACCCAAACTCCTTGCCTGCCCACACAGGCAGTCTCCTCCTTCCCCCGATGGACGTCTCTGATGTGCACTCATTGACGGACCACTACCTAGACACCATGTCTGCCATAATCAATGAAGCCGCACCCCTGCAACTGAAGAGAGTAGCCACCAAGAACTCGAACCCATGGTACGATGGCAGCCTCAATGAAGACAGACATGCTATGCGCATGGCTGAGCGCTCGTGGAGATCTGACCCCTCAGCACTGCACCTTAGAGCGCTTAAGAGTAAGAGAAACGCCTACTTCAGAAAAATCAAACGCTCGAAATCAGTCTTCTTTAGCCAACAGCTGGATCAAGCTAAAAACCGACCTAAAAAACTGTTTGAGTTAGTCAAAACCCAAACCAAAACGCAACCTCCACAACCTAACAACTCAACAAAGGCTATTCCAAGTTGTGAAGACTTTTCTGCTTTCTTCAAACAAAAGAACGACACTATAAGAAGTGATCTCCTCAAGGATGTAAGTCGATACTCCGGCTCCATAGGCATAACTAACACTCAACCTAAAAACAACGCTTCATGGTCGTCCTTCGACACCTATTCTGAAGAATCAATTCACAAGCTGCTTGTCACCTTGAAACCCGCCAATCACCACACAGACCCCCTACCTGCCAATGCGGTTAAAGTCCTCACCCCCCTGCTCCTCCCACTCTGGACTAAAATCATCAACTGCTCCTTGCAACAAGGGCTCATCCCAGACTCCCTCAAGATTGGGCAAGTCACGCCTATACTCAAGAAACCCACAGCTGACCCGACCGACCTAAACAACTATCGTCCTATCACCAATATCCCCACTCTGGCAAAACTGTTAGAAAAATGCGTACAACTCCAACTGACAAAACACATTGAGCAGTTTGAGCTCCTCAACTCTCACCAATCAGGATTCAGAGCAAAGCATAGCACGGAAACGGCCATGACACACATAATTGATGACGCCCTCCAAATCCTTGATCACAATGAGTCTTGCCTCCTCATCCTTCTTGACCTCTCCTCAGCATTTGATACTGTCAAACACGAGAAACTACTGGAGCTCCTAAACACCAGGATGGGCATATCCGGGACTGTTCTCAAATGGTTCACATCCTTTCTGCACAATCGGTCTCAGAAGTTCAAGATCAACAACGCTCTGTCCTCACCTGTGCCAGTAACACTAGGCGTCCCACAAGGTTCCTCCCTATCCCCCACACTGTTCAACCTAGTCATGGAACCACTCACCACCTTGCTTCAATCTTCAAAGGTACACTTCCATATGTACGCAGATGACACTCAGCTCTACCTCAAGCTTCAATCCCCTGAAGACATCAAACTGTTGAATACCACACTAAGAAAGACCCAAGCTTGGCTGGCCGACAATCACCTCAAACTAAATGCTATGAAAACTGAGTTCCTTCTGATCTCTCCTCCTACGAAAAAGGCCATCACCCAAACATGGCTCAATCATCTAACCGCACTCAATGTCCAGCCCACCATCGTGGACTCCGCGAAATCCCTTGGCATCACACTGGACTGCAATCTCGACATGCAGCAGCATATTAGCAAAGCAACTAAAGGAGCCAACTTCCAAATCAACACGCTGAGAAAACTCAAACCCTTTCTTCCACCCAAGGACTTCCAAACTGTTGTTCAAGCCTTAGTCATTCCTCGGATAGACTACGGTATTGCGGCTCTCAGCGGGCTCCCCCTTACAACAACGGCTCCCCTAAGAGCCTCCCTGAACGCGGCCGCGAGACTCATCACTGGCTCAAGAAAACACTCGCATATATCCCGATTTAAAATCCCTAAACTGGCTGCCTATTGAAGCCAGAATTCAGCTGAAAATTGCCTGTATGACGCACTCGGCCATACACCACAAGTCACCCAACTACCTCACTCAAAAGCTGACCATTTCAGGAGGCTCAAGATCCAACAGAAGCACAAAAACCCTCCTCCTGAAACCACGGAGATTCCGGAAGGAAAAAACATACAAACGCTCCTTCTCAGGAATGGCGCCTAGGATCTGGAATGCACTCCCGCCAGAAACCAGGCTTATCCCTTCCACTGTACTCTTCAAGAAAGAGGTGAAGGCCATCCTTCAGGCTAAATTCACCTGAATTCTATTGATACTGGAACAATGACAGTACTTGGCCTTCTGATTGCTTACCTATGCGAGTCTCTTTTCGACTGCTTTCGGATCTAAATCATCGCACGGATGCTATATTATTGGTTTCCAACTTGGCTATTGGGTTGTACACTATGACTTGAGTGCCTCACTAACTTGCAACGCACCCATTACTGACTACTACTCTGCTTTCACACTGTGTTTACTCACCCTCTGAGGTGCTATAATCTTACCCGATTAGACATTGTACTGCTTCCATATTATTGTTTCTTGATTGTTATTAGTCTGCATACTCTTGTGTGATTGCTACCCTATTTTGCAACTCACTGACTACTGAATTTTATATTGTTTCAAGAGTCTTGTTTACCCTACCTACTGTTTATGTAAAGCGCTCTGATATCTGCAAAGATCTTGTTCGCGCTATATAAAACCGTAAATAAATAAATAAATAAATAAATAAATATCGATGAAACACCAATAAGGTCGGGCACCCTCCCATCATAAAACGGGTCATAAACAAGAATCATGGACAGGTGTATGTGTATGGAAAACAGGGTCTGTATGTAGTGAATGGTTTATGATATGTTGTGCCTTGATGATATCTTGCTCGGCCACTGGGCGAGGAGCTGCCCAAACAAGCTTGGCTGGAGGCAATGGAGTCAGCTCGGCCAGGTCATGGGGAAGTCAGCTACGGTGGACGTGTCCTTTCAGATCAAACTCGGTCTTAATCAATTGACTATATGAGGGCAAGTCATAAGATGGATGCCGTTTACAGAATGGAGTCTGAGGGTTCGGGACGGAAACCACGATTTAAGGGAGTTAGCATCCCTCAATCATGACGCAAATGCATAGGGATAATGTCCTAATCATTACCGGTCCGTAGATACCAAATTCGTCATGGTACGACGATATTTTGTGTAAGGGTGTTGGACCTCGATATCTGTGGAACAGCAGGGTCCGGATTTACAGTACCACAGACCCTCCTTTTGCCCTCATATTAGGCAATAACTCACGCTAATCTGAGTCCAAATCTGTATTGATGAATTCATGGAGATGCTTCTGTAGCATCATTCTGTTGCTCAATTCGTCCCTTGATACAGGCTTCCTTACACATGAAGTAGCGCAGAGGCCACATATTGCAGGAGCGCACTGCACAAACAGGCAGAACATAAACAGAACGGCTAAGATCATCCCGATGAAGATCAGAGTTTTCCATCCCCAAGCAGAGATCAGTTCCCAGGCCCACCCTAGCAGAGACCAATCCCCTTTCTCCATGTGAAGGGAATCAGAGATTTTGTGTAATTTGGAGATGGCCTGGTACACTGTCGGAGCATTATCGGGGATGAAAATGCAGCAACTAGATTGGATCACTCTACATACACCACCACGGTCTGCAAGTATGACATCTAGGGCAACCCTGTTCTGAAGGGTCATAAGTCGATCCGACTGAAGCTCAGCTGTCAAGTTGCTAAGGGCACCGGCCGTTTCAGTCACGGCAGACTCAACTATCCTAGTCAATTGTCGAATGTTCCTGCTGTTCACCATGGGCCCCCAAAATGGCAGAAAACCCTTTGCGAAGTCTCCAAACTCCTGACCCGCGGTGTTGTCTTGACTCACGACACCCCTAACTGTCCTTGTCCGATGGTAATCTGCCCCGGCCGTGTAGGTGGGTGGCAGCAGAAACGAGATAAAGCATGTGCCCGAGAAGTCAGGGGGCAACCATGTATAGGCTTTGTCATGGCAGACGAAGTAGGTGCCTTTAGCCGCCAAGAATGGAGGGGAAGTTCGGGAGGAAAACACGTATGTTTCCGTGCATACGCTCTTCCCCAACTATGCTTTGGGATCCCTGCCAATACCTTGCAGACACAAGTGACCTCGTTGGGGCACTATCCAGACTGGGGAGGATTTCTTCGTTTTCTGGCTTTTATTCAAAGAGATCCCGTATTTAGTTACATTCCAACGGCTGTAGGGAGTGAGTTCATCTTTAGGAATCGTTTGATACGTGTCAACATCCCTACTCATATTTCTTATTCCTACCACTAGTGCCTTGTTGCTGGAATAGCTCTCTGTGGAGCGGGGCGGGTATGGTTCTAGGGCGAACAGGAACATGGTCTGGAAAGCCCACAGAGAACCGTAATAACTGAATGGTAGGATGAAGTATGGAATGCCCTTATCTGTCGTGTGCGGCATGAGTCCGCAGATCCAACAATTCGATGTGTTCATTATGGACTGGTGCTGGTGTAGGAGCTGGATAAAGGAGTTATTTACTAACTCTAGTCTTCTGGCAGACTCGTGTTTAGGAAGAGGGTGAAAGGAGTGTAAAGAAGCAGTTGGAGAAGGCGTTGGCTGAGTGTTGTTTACAAAGGTGATTTGAAACGTGGATAAGGTGTAACCAATCAAGAACATCATTATGCTACATATCATCAAAATACATATTATCAGGAATTTCTTCCTGGCCATTACAGTGCATATTCTTGTTTTAAAGTTCATGCGTCTAGCAGGTCTCTCTACCCTCGGAAACTCCATCCTCTGGTTGCTGCCCGCGGTGGGAGGTTGCTTCTGCCAAGATGTGCGCTCTGTCCAGTCCGGGGTAATTCCCTCAGACTGACCAGAACCGTTGACCTAGGCGTCCCCGGCTGCACTCCTCAGACTTCAACCACGGCCTTAGCAGCAGAACTGGATGGCGGTTCGAAAATCAAAAATGAGCTAGTTCCCTGGGCGAGAGAGCTGTGAAATCAAAAATAGTTCATGGGGAAAAAGGGAAATCGTACTAATTCGATTATGTCAGTTCCTTGGTCTTGACCTCAGATTATATCGTTCCTTTCCAGGCACGGTGTGATCTTCAAACAATGTTTCAGGTTCTGTAGTGTCCAACTGTATCGAGGGTGGGACAGATCCTTGGAAAATACAATCGCTCTCTTTGTCGGAACCAGTTCCTTTTAGTCGTGCATCGCTGAAGGGGACAAAACGAGGTATAAACTCAGTTTCGGAGTCAGCGACTCCTTGCTGGACCCATCGGTCATATGGAAGGGGGAGCGGGACCCTTTTGCAATGGGCGCCGTGCACCCAGTGTTTCTTCCCGTGGACACGTACTGCCGAGCGGGTGGACAGCAAAACCTGGAAAGGTCCGGTCCAGCGAGGCTCCTCGTTCTTTGTTCGTCTGAAGTTCCGAATCATGATACAGGAGCCAGGTTCGATGGCGTGGCCTGGATCGTCAGACACCGGTGGAGAGGAGCTGTGGACCTGTTGATGTAAAGCATGCAGTTTAGTTGTCAGTTCGTGCAAATAGTCAAACAGTGCAGGGTACTCTATCTCCCTGAGCTTTCTGGGCCTCGGTACTCCCCATATATTTGCTGGGCGCCCAAACACGATCTTGTGTGGGCTAAGTCCTAATCTGGAGTGGACAATCATCCTGGTAGACAGGAGTGCTAAAGGCAGGGCGTCTGGCCACTTGAGACCTGTGCTGGCTTGGATCTTGGCCAGTTTCAATTTCAGCGTGCCATTATAGCACTCTACCAATCCTGCCGATTGGGGATGATTCGCAGCATGAAACTTCTGGTGGATGCCTAGACACTCACACACTCTCTTCATCACTCGTCCCACAAATTCACTTCCATTATCACTCCAGACAATTCTAGGCATGCCAAATCTAGGGAAGAATTCCTTGACAAGGGCTTTGGCAGTTGACAATGCAGTGTTGTTCTGAAGGGGGTACGCTTCTACCCACCTGGAGAAGGCGCAAACGACAACGAGGACATATTTCAGGTTATTGCACCTCTCCATGTGGATGAAATCGAGCTGCAAGACCTCGAACGGGTACGTTGGAGGCGCAAAATGACCAGCTGGGGTTGGGGTTCCCCTACCGGGATTGTGCTTCAAACACACCATACAATTTCTAACCAGATTCTCTGCACATTTTGGGATACCACCATTCTGCCATACTGGGGCCAACAGTTTACATATTACTTTCACACTGATGTGTGCCATTCCATGGGCCATCGTCACCACTGCGAGCACATAGGCGTTAGGTAACAACCATCGCTGATGTTCTGACAGTTCGACCCAACAACCATTCGCATCTAACCTACCCTTGCTTTCTCTCCATTCATTCACCTCTTTCTCAGTAGCATCAGCTTGTATAGACTTCACGCTTTCGATGGTGTCCTCACACATACCCACATCAGGGGTCCATCTAGCAGGACCTACGACATACATCCGACTCATTGTGTTCCTTGCAGTCTCTTTCGCGACCTCATCGGCAAATGCATTCCCTCGACCAACATCATCTCGGATCTTTCTATGCGCGCTGCACTTCACAATCGCAACCTGTAGGGGCAAGGTCAGTGACTCGAGAAGGTCGTGTACTAGCTGGCCGAGTTGAATTTTCGCACCATGTGACGTCAGGAACCCACGTTCACGCCACAATCTTCCAAAACTGTGGGCTACGCCAAAGGCGTACTGACTATCAGTATACACACTCACTCGTTTTCCTTTCGCCAACACACATGCTCTTGTGAGTGCGACTAACTCTGCTGCTTATGCAGAATTCTGGGGGATGCGAGCTGTCTCTACAATCGTGTGTAATGTTGTCACGGCATATGCTGCAGTCGTATCACCATTCGGCAACTTGAAACATGAACCATCAACCCATAAATTATCATTACATTCAGAGAGGGGAGTGTCCTGTAAGTCTACTCTCCCTTTTGTCTCTTCCTCTGTCCTAAAACAGCAATCATGTTTGTCGACCTCATCTGTCTCTGCTGGAATGGGTAATAATGTAGCAGGGTTGAGTGTATCACACCTCTTTATGTGAATGTGACTTGCTAACAGGGTCTATTCATAGTTGGATAGTCGAGCACTAGTTAGATGTTGCGTTTTCGTCCTGTTTAGTAGGATATCTACTGCATGTGGGACCATAACGGTCAGAGTATTATTCATGACTAACCCAGCAGACTGTCGAATACAGACAGCTGCTGCGGCAGTGGCCCTCAAGCAACTTGGTAATGCCTTGGCTACAGGATCTAGAGTCGCGGAGAAATATGCACATGGGCGTTGTTTGTCCCCAAAGTGTTGTGTCGACTGATAATGCGCAACCTTCCTTCTCGTGGACATATAATGTAAACGGCTTGCTGTAGTCGGGGTTGCCCAACACAGGAGCCGAACATAATGCCTCACGCAACTCATGGAAACTCGCCTGACAATCTTCAGACCAAGGCAAAGGATTGGGTGTGTCTTTACGCATTAATGCCAGCAAGGGTTTGGCCAACAGTGAGAAGTTCGGTATCCATTGTCTACAGTACGATGTAATGCCCAAGAAGGCACGCACTTCTCTTTGTGACCTTGGGACACTCAATTCTGCAATTGCCTGTATTCTTTCTGGGGTCAGTCTCCTTCCCTCCTTCGATAAGATGTGACCTAAGTAGGTTACTTCTTGTCGGCAAAATTGCAGTTTGGAAAGCGAGACTTTGTGCTTCATGTCGCATAAATGACGCAGCAATGACAATGTGGCTCGCTTGCAAATCTCTTCAGTATCTGCAGCGATCAGTAGATCGTCTACATACTGAATCAGAGTCGCGCCACCAGGTAGAACAATCGTATCGAGTTGTGTTTTCAGAGCCTGACTGAATATTGATGGACTCTCACAGTAGCCCTGAGGAGCGCGTTTAAAGCGGAAGCTTCGTCCTCCTAAATTGAAGCCAAAGATATCTCTGCTCTCCTCGGCAATCGGGATGCTGAAGAAGGCATTCTTCAGGTCAATCACTGAAAACCAATTTGCTGAGGCTGGAACCATTGTCAATAAGGCAGTAATGTCGGGGACGACTGGAAAATGTGGTACAACGATCTTATTCACTTCCCTTTGATCGATCACAAATCGGTACACAGGGGGCTGTGAAGGATCGGTACGCTTTAACACAGGCAAAACAGGACTGTTACAAATGTTGCCTGAAGTCTCTTCGATGACATCTTTCGTAATCAGATCGTAGACGATCGCTAACAAAGCCTTTTCACATTCGTTTGATATTCTATATTGGGGAATACGTGGCAACCTAACATTAGTTTTTAATGTTATGACATACGGTGCTATCTCCAAATGACCCACATCATTAGAACCCTTCCCCCAAAGTACATCTGGAAGAGATGACAACTCTGTTGGAATTCTTTCCTTTGACAAATACATCGGGGAAATCACTTTCTTACCAAGGGTGAGTTGTACTCCCGAAGGAGAACAGTACAAAGTCGCATATAATCTCTTCAACAAATCCAAACCTAACACATTTTCGCCACAACCTGTTGTAAGAATGAGGGGTGCTTCTAATTCGCATGGGCCAACAGAAAGGGGCATGGGACTGGAGATCGGGTTTCTAACAGAGGCGCCAGAAAAACCTACTGAAACATTCCTTTCGCTGGACAAAGGTGCGCCAGGAAGTTTTGAGTGCATAATAGAACTTTTTGTAGCACCAGTATCCAGCAGAAATGGCTCCGACACTCCGGATGTAATCACCTCGACATAAGGTCCATTCTGATCTACTGGAACTGAAACAACTCCCTCTCTTTGCCCATGGCTGTCCTAGCAATTATTACCCTCATTCTCGTTTTCTGCGTAATAGTCGTCTGAATAGTACTGAGCTGTCCTGGAAGACATATTGTTCTGTTGGTCAAAGCTATTCATGGAATTCTGAGGCGGAAAAGAAGTGGTATTCTGGGAGAAATTTCCACGCCCCTCCCTCTAGGAGCCTGTTGAACACCTCTACCTCTTGCGCCGGAAACACCATTTAAGCGTCGCGCAAGAGCTTGACAATTACTTTTGAAATTACCCTCTTCTTTGCAATATGCACATTGATTCGGGCCATACGGAGAACGCTGATGGGAAAACTCGTTTCCTTGCGCGTTTCTCGAATACTGTTGTGGTTGCTGATAATTGGGCTGACTAGGAGTGCGAGGCGGATAGGCTTGCTGGAGAAGAACTTTAGTTTTTAGTTCTTTAGTCTTCTTGTCTGTCTTATCTAGCTCGTCTTTGCGTCTATTTTCATAGTACTGGGCTGTGGCTAAAATCTGAGCTGACGTGGAAACAGCCCAAGCACTCTCTGAGTCTTTCAATTTATTGCACAGTTCAGGAAGCAGATTATGTACAAATTTGTCTACAAACAATCTTTGGCCACCCTCGGTAGCCATGTCCTGACCACTATGATCAGTGAAAGTCTCCTCAAATCTTGTGAAAAAGTCAGACACATTCTCATCTTTCTTCTGCTTGCATGCAGATAGCTTGTCCCAATTTACGCGTAATTCAGGCATTAACGTTTTCATGTACGCGATAATCCTACCGGGAAGGTCTGCTATTAAAGGCTCGGGTTTAGAACCACCAATGTGTCTAGCATCAGTAGCAGTAATATTAGCCCATGAGTCACCTAGTTCTTGATCATGATCTGCATGACGAATTTTACTCCATAGAGGATGCGGAACAACATTCCCAAACAACATGTCTACATCTGCTAAATTCATTACACATGAGCTGGCAGTCTGTGATAATTCCTTGTAATATCCTGCTGGGTTTTTACGTGGATCAGGTAGTGTCTGTTTGAGTGCTAACACTTCAGATCTTTTCCAGGGGACATGTACCCATACACGCTGGAAATGCGGTGGAACAGGTGGTTGTGCATTCGCATCACCTTCCCTCCAAACCGGAGGAACCTCTCTCATGGGGTACTGTCGCGCCTTTTTCCTACCAGTCACATCATCCTCATTAAATGATCTAGAGCTGTTTCCCTTACTCCTATAAGATAACAACAGATCCATTGCTCGTTCAACATCTGCACCTATAATCATGCCTTCGTAAAATTTGAATCGCATGCGGGCTAGTTCCTGCATTCTGCGTTTTGGGTCATTGTCTTGTAAATCTTCCCAGAGGTACACACACATCTCTTCAAATACATATCTTTGAGTGGATGAATCCCACTGACGGAAGACTTCCATAACAGACTGAACATCATATCTTACAGTATCGGTAACCCATTTGCGCGCTAACTCATTCAGCACTTCTCTTTCCTCGTAGTCGGGTAGTTGACTACGCAACTGTCTACGTTCTGTTTTAGGGGTCGTTTTAGGTGACCCAAAGAAGGGTGAGAATAGACCAGTGACAGTACTTGCCACTCTCTGTCTGACAGAAGGAGAAGCTTGCGGCGAGGCAGATGCGCCAGAAAAGACAGGCTGATGTAAAGATGAAGTCGAAGCAACAGCAGAGGAAGTCGAGGCAGTAGCAGACGTAGTGTCATAGTGAATAGTTGGAGCAGTAGGCAAAGTTGTAGAAGTAGATGGAGTATGTAGCAAAGGCGGCGGCCCTTGAGAAGGCTGCGCCGGAGAAGTAGGAACCAGCTGAAGAGGAGCTGGTGTTTGTGCAAGAGCTGCTTTTCGTGCGCCGGGGCGCGGTATAACAATACGCCTCGGTGGTCCAACAATACTCGATGTATATGGGGGTGGTGAGTTTAATAAATGGGACATTAATGGATCTTTCTCGGATGTTCCCTTTGAGTCTCGTCCTTCATGGGGCAACATCGGGTAGCATTTATCTATCGCTAGTTTCTTGCTTCTGAGCATTTGTTCACTTTCTTGCTCTTCCTCATTATCCCTGTATGCGATGGCGGCTTGCACCATCGACATACCTCTTTTATTTTTCTTTGCTAATTTGATTTCTTTCTGTTTGGCTTCTTTGCGCCATAAGCGAAAAGAGTCAAACATCGCCGGCCGGGCTTTCTTCTTGAACAATTTGACCTCGAGGTTGTCTAATATTTCTGCGTCAAAACTACCATATTGGGGCCATTTTAAAACACCATCCTTGTGGGTGTATTTTATCCACACTTCATTATACGTGATAGGACCTACTCCGTGCTTTATATATAACTCATATGTTGGAGTTCCAATCGGAGGAACCGGACACAAATCCTCTAATCGGGAGTCCTTACTACAACCAAGACAAAACAAGTTTCCAAGTCTGCTAAGACCAGGCATCTTCGCTCACTAGTCTAGCTTCAAACTTCAAGGGATTATCTAATTATGATATTATCATGAATACACGAATCCCTCCGTTTTGGTGCTTGCAAGAACCAATACAAACCGTATCTCTGGGATACCAAAACTAAGAACCAAACTAAGGACTGGGAGACGCTCCACTCATACTTAACTGAATATTGAAGATCGGTGACGTCACTAGAAGACTCGTCTATCGTTTCGCTCTACCAAGGATCACTGGGTCCAAAACAGGGCGATAGTCAGGGCAGCAGTCCTTCTTAGCCGTCGGGACGCGGGGAACCTCGCAGCAAAGACCTTCGGAACCATGTCGACATACAGGGGTCGCTGAAGTGGCTGGCCGTCCTCTGGAATTTTCACACGAAGCTCCTCACGAACATCTGGCTTGGACCGTCACCGCTTGATATCGCCTCGAGTTGGGCGCCAACTGAGGTGCCGGGTTTTTAGGGACCCGGTGGTGCCAGGGGACCACACCCGAAGACCTCTGAGTTCTCCCTGTTCTGGACTTACAGAAACACGGAGTCTTCTAGGTGAAGTCAGAGATCGAGTTTTATTGGCTGCAACCAAGTAACATGTGTCCTAGAAGTACGACAGCACGGGCCGTAAGTTCTCAGGAGACTGTTCGTTTTTACAGAACCAGCCTTCTCCTTATATACATAAATAACAGCTGCAGGCAAGAATTCTTGAGTTTATGATATGGCTATACACATATTTCTACAATAATACAAAGAGCGAAGTCATGCTGGTTAGCACATATTTTAGATGTCCAGTTTGTGATGGATTACCCCGCCAGATCCAGAATTCCCATCAGATATCGATGAAACACCAATAAGGTCGGGCACCCTCCCATCATAAAACGGGTCATAAACAAGAATCATGGACAGGTGTATGTGTATGGAAAACAGGGTCTGTATGTAGTAAATGGTTTATGACATGTTGTGCCTTGATGATATCTTGCTCGGCCACTGGGCGAGGAGCTGCCCAAACAAGCTTGGCTGGAGGCAATGGAGGCAGCTCGGCCAGGTCATGGGGAAGTCAGCTACGGTGGACGTGTCCTTTCAGATCAAACTCGGTCTTAATCAATTGACTATATGAGGGCAAGTCATAAGATGGATGCCGTTTACAGAATGGAGTCTGAGGGTTCGGGACGGAAACCACGATTTAAGGGAGTTAGCATCACTCAATCATGACGCAAATGCATAGGGATAATGTCCTAATCATTACCGGTCCGTAGATACCAAATTCGTCATGGTACGACGATATTTTGTGTAAGGGTGTTGGACCTCGATATCTGTGGAACAGCAGGGTCCGGATTTACAGTACCACAGCATTTACGAGTAGTAAATGCCCTTTGTGAATACCGAAAGTCATAAAGTTAGAATTTTGTCTTTTTTTACCTTTGTGAATTGGGCCCAATGGGCACAGATGCATTGTGAAGGCCATTCACATGGTGAGAGTTCTAACCATTCCTATCTGACATGCAAGTCATGGAAATGTGGACAGTGGCCATTACTCATCATACTATGCTTATATCGGATCCAGGACACAGGCAGATCAGCCATGTGAAAATAGTGTACACCTGTGTGCACATGTGGACTGTTGTACTCTGTCAACATGTGTAAGAACAATGTATCTAGTACTTTTAACAGTGATATTTGTCGACCAATAACTTCTGTAAGATATGACATCAAACCATAACCAGAGTATCAATTTCACACAGGTCCTCAATGTCATGACAACCATAAAACATGACTAACATAATTCAGAGCTGCCTCATTCCATGTGTGCCAACATGTCAATCCATATAACTCATGGACCTCTAAAACTGTTTCCATTCATTGCTGTCATTTACTGATTCAGTCTCCTATTTTTGTTTTCTGAAGCAAGAATGCACATGAACAAACCAGAGATGCCCAAAAACATCACAGAGATCCAGACTGCTGAGATTTCTGAAGAATAACCCAGACATCACAACACACCTATTTACAATAACACATCAGGCATGACATTCTGACATGTCAATAAATCCTGATGGCAGCTCAAAGGGAAACAAGGCACTTCACTTCCCAAACAAACACTGAAAACACACTTCTCTGGAGAGGCATCATATGGGTTGGGCAGGCACTTCAGGGAAGAATAGTGACATGGGCTATAATCACCCCCTTCTACCTGCTGTTAGGGCCTCAACTGCCCATCAAACTCAGGATAGGCCACTGCCAGTATATGGGTCATGAGGGGAGCCAGTGTCTGGCATTTGCCCCTTCGAAGTGGAGAGGGCTTTTCCAGCTGGACTTGGGTTATCTTTCGGCTCCAACGTCTGAGGCCCTCCGAACTCTTCCGGCAATGGAATCTGTGTTGGTGAAAGACACCCTGGGTCTGCACTTTCCTGGAGATGGCTTTCCAAAGCCTTTGCTTCAGCTGGGCATTGACCTGGAAGGATGAAACAGATGGTTAATGGACTGCACATGCATGACACGACTTTTACAACAGAGATCAATACATTTTTGGAAAACTAACGTGCAAGAAGCACATTGCTACAGGATAAAGTTCATTTAAAACATTTTTGTGCAGGTACACATACATCGGTTCACATCACACATATATTCTTTGAATACTTTGATACAATTTGCTTGGTCAAGGAGTCAGGCTGATTTCACATCCAAACAAACAGCAGGGCCAACTCAGTCTGTGTAATCAGTCAAAAGATCACACTAAACACCTTTGGCAGTACAGTACAGGTGTGATGACAATGCCAAACTTTACTATGTTTATGACAAGCCAGTACTCTGACTCCATATATGAAGTACACCACATATTTCTGACTACTGTGACATTTTCCAATATGTTTTTACAAATTGAATTGCTCCCATGTGAGGCGACTCATACTTCCAGCATAAAACATGGTGTGCATCTTTGTGACTTTGAGAGTGACACATGTCATGAACATGGGTCTTGTGTGTAATGTCGGATATACTGTGTTTTTTCCATTTTGGATTTTAAAGCACTGTTAGATGTATAGTTAAGACAAAAAATATATATATTTCTGGACTTACAGCCATTGTCAGACACATGTGGGTCCGTTGCATTATGTGACGTGGAGTTGATGCTCAGGAATAAACATAGGAGTGTCGAGAGTATGACAAATCAGATGATAAAAAGGTACATGACATCACACATTAGTAGTTGTGATTGATAACATGACAATGCTGTGCAAAACAGAATTGCATCAGCTGTGTTGACCCAGGTATAGTGTCATCTTGTCAGAATTGTCTGTTTGTGAGTTAGGCATCATATTACCACTAGCTCTACTTATGTTTCTGAATGTCAGTATTTTATGCATATCCAATGTCCCTAATAAAAAGGCAAACAGAATTGGATTGCTCATAGTGACAACTTTTGGGAATGCTTCCACACTAGCACAGTAGTTCATGCTGAGTCACCTGTTTTGAGATGTGTGGATGTCCACACACATACCATCATTCCTCTGATGCAGCACTAAACCATTTCCCCGACTGGTGTGCATAGTTACCTAACCACTTTTAATAAGGCTTGGACAGGTTTCGCATTACTATGCCAATGGATTCCACATTCAGACATTCATCCAGTTGATTATCCCTGCCACAGGTCTGAGATTTGGTGCAGTGCATATTTCGAGAGTATGTTTGTTAATTGCATACAAGTTAAGTGCTATCAGATGCTTATATATTTCATGCACACACAATTATGAAAGTTAGTTCGACAGATGTAAGAGATATGATTGTGGACATCCTAGCGGGTATGTTTGACTTTGACAGGTGAGGAGAGTGGCATCTGCATTCTCAAATCATCAGTCAGAACATACCTGTTCCTCTGGTAAACCAAAGAGCTGGCCATTCTTTTGTAAGACTTCTACTCCAGCTCTTCTTCTGTGAAGGCAGGAGCCCTCGCACTGGTTTGGCCTGGCATGGTTTGTCCCAGAGGTGGCACACAGCAGTTGAGCACTAGGAGTGGATAATGGCAGCAGTGTTTTCAGGCAAGTGAGGGTATTTTCGAATTGCAGAGTACTTGTATGGCACATACACTTATGTATAGATAGACTCATAGCCATTGGCTAACCACAATCAAATGTAGCCAACTTTATCCTATGAGGGGGCCCACCGTGCATGAAACTGCCATGCGTGAAGTCTGTTTGCTGGCGGTGTTCGCCTATATTTTCCTATTAGCGCAAGTTCTGATAACTGCCATGTCTGCAGTCGACTGTGATGTGTTTGCAATGGCCTCAGACCCAGTTGTATCTGTTGTTTACAATTGTATGTGTACCACTACCAATACATGTACATGTTAAGGCTTACTTTTTCACATGCTTGTAATCCCAGTCAAAGTTTTGGACATTATACTCATTGTGCAATGCATAGATGTATATGGCAGGTAGGCAAACTTTGCTTCATGTTTGATGGTGTACCAGTTAAAACATGTCAGACAAGTCACCCTCTTGACATTTCAGCTACTTTCACTTGATGTAGTGCCTGATCAAGGTGTCGGATTATGAATTGTGACCTTGTGGGTGACTGTTAGGGAAGGCAGGCTGAACAGTAATGAATTCACAGTACCCAGTTTCCTGCACTTAACAACATATGTCATTTACATTCGTACAATGCTTTACATGTGAAGATGTTAATGATGTTGCTAGCAGAGTTCAATGATGGTCCACTATTATCTCACTCAGGTACCTTGGGAGAGGAGGAGGCAGTCATCCTCCAGTGTTCCGTCCATTCCCTGACCTCCAAACCATGCAGGAGAGGCACATCATACAGAAATACAGATTGGAGTATCTCACCATCCTGAATCCGACTAGTCAGTTAGAGCAGGATCTCCGCCCAGATATTGCATATCTCACAAGTATCACCCTTCTTGTAAAGGTTTTGGCTGTTTTGCACTGTTTGGCTACTGGTTATTTTTAGTTTACCGTCGCCACTTCAGGTGGGATGCCACAAGCAATGTTCAGTTGTGTCCTGAAAGAGATGCGTGCTGCATTGTTCAAAGACGTGAGCCCCAATATCCAGTTGCCTGACCATGATGATTTGGGCACAGTGAAGGCAGCTTTCTATGGGCTAGGTCATATCCCACTTGTAATT
This sequence comes from Lissotriton vulgaris, assembly GCF_964263255.1. Classification (NCBI taxonomy): domain Eukaryota; kingdom Metazoa; phylum Chordata; class Amphibia; order Caudata; family Salamandridae; genus Lissotriton; species Lissotriton vulgaris. Next base: position 1,316,049,281 of record NC_141689.1, read on the forward strand.
GAATCCATTGGTTGTACGCACATTCCCTTAGTGGCACCACACGACTATGATCAAGTTTACAGGAACCTCAAACACTACCACTTCATTAATGTGCAAGTTGTCTGTTTGGCTGATCTGTACATATCCAATGTCTATGGCTGTTTCCCAGGCTCTGCTCATGACAGCTTCATCCTGCAGAACAGTAACATACCAAGGATTATGTCACAGTTCCCACCAGAGAGGGCATTGCTTGTGGGTAAGTGGGATGTATGGTAGCTTGATTATGCATTGAAGTCATTCAAATTGATATGAGTGTGTGAATTGATTTTTACATCCTACATGAGATTACACGAACCCAAAGTAATGAGTGATTGTGAGGATAACAGTGCCTGGAGTATGGATGAAAACAAATATTTGAAGTGGGGTATACAATCATGGTGGATGAAAATGTTGAAGTTGAGCCCCTAGTTTCTGGGTACCAAAGTCCAAATGACTCCTCACATCAGAGTGGGAAATATGGGGAGGTCAAGTCAACATGAATGTGTGGAACTCATAGCAATGACATTAGTGTCGAGGTGGTTCTCTGACGGTGGTTCACGTCTTACCATCCTTACCTCTTGAAGTCTTACAGGGATATCCCCTTTTTCTGGGTGACGGGATCAGGAATCTGAGCCTAGGGTGCCTACAGGTGGGAACTCCTCTATCAGGGCTTGCCTTCATGTGGCAGCTACATAGATTGTTGGTGGTGATAAGCTTGGCACACAGAGAGGGGGAGCTGTTGGTGGGAAAGCCCTGCAGAGGGTGCTGTTGATTTCCCTCAGCACCCCTACCAAAGGCGGCCACCTCGGAACATAGGCTGGCCACTTCCGTACAGACTGCTGCCACCTCAGTGTGTTGGCCCGCTATCTCATTGTTGAGGCCGGCCATATAGCCCCATATGTTTCCGACCTCCAAGTATGTGGACTGGTGCAACTCTTCATTTCTCTGACTTCGGTGACAACCTAGCCCGATGCACCTTTAGAGTCCTGGTACAGGGTGAGGACCGGGGTTATGGTAGCCTTGGTGCCCATCTCATCAATGGACTCACACTGGGGACGCACATTGGGCCTACTCTGACGTCTAGCCCCACTTCTCTCTGCCCTAGACATAGACTGCACACTCACTCTGGGTCCTGGCTCTTGACTGACTGGGGTGGCTGTCTGAGTAGCCAGGACTGGGGGGGCAAGCTAGGGTACTCTCTGTGCTAGGTGAATTGGTAGTGGGGACAGATGTTGTCAGAGTTGTTACAACCGTGGTAGGAGGTGTGTTCCCAGAGTGGCCAACTGTTGAGGTCTGCCCAAAGTCTGTTGGTCACTTAGGGTTTTGTCGTCATCATCTTCGTCTTGGGAGGGACTCGGCTGAACTTCCTCCATCTGCCTTGCAGCTGTTGCTTGGATTGAAATGGAGATGAAATTTAATAGCAGCATTAATGTGTGTACATCTAGGACATCTGTATCCAGTCCACTGCTGAGCAGAATAACTGATATCTGTAACTAGTGGCATAGCTCATCTTCAACAGTAATGATGTAAATCTGCTAATATATCATATAATTTTTTCAAAGGTGAAAATCTTATTCTCTTGATGTTACAGTTTCCTCAGTGAGTCTTCAACAATTACGTACACTGACAGGGTATGGTTCCAAGGTATATCTGTACATGCAATAAGGCATATTGTTTGCTAGGTTATCAACATTGCACTTTGATGACTTACTTTGTCCTCAATAAAAGTTTTGACTTGTGAGCTTGGGCTCAGTTGGCATTGTAGATTATCTGAGTGTCGTGTTTGCCACATATTTCTTAGTTGCAAAGTTGTGCTATTCAGTAGCTCAGGACAACAAAGCTCTGGGTGGTGCATGACCCTAACAACCTAAGATGGCTACCTCAGATTAAATTTCTGTACATTTCTCAATGTGACAGACTTCATGTATGATATTTGAGTAGCACAATGGCATCCAGGTGAGAAGGGGCATGAGGGGTGTAGCCTGCTGGGTGGTGGTGAAGAGACAAAGCCTCATGGTAGATGTGTTGAAGGGGCAGAAAAGAGTTGTGCTCATTGAGTGGAGTTTTCTCTGTAGCAAGATGGCATGCAAAGTGAAAAGGGGGTTTAGGCGTATGGAATTCATTGGTGGTGGTGTAGAGACAAGGCCTAATGGTCGATGTATTGCAGGGGCAGAGAAGAGTTGTACTCCTTGCATGGAGTTAGGTCAGTAGCAAGATGGCTGCCAGGTGAGAAGGGTGTGAAGGGTGTAGCTTGTTGGGTGGTGGTGAAGAGACAAGGCCTCATAGTAGATGTAGTCACTTGGATGAGACTGTGTTAATGGATGAGCAGAGTTGTGCTCCTAGAGTGGAGTTAGTTCAGTACCAAGATGGCTGTCAGGCGAGAAGGGGGTTGGGGTATAGCATGCTTTGGAGTGGTGAAGAAACAAGGCCTCATGATAGATGTGTTGAAGGGACAGAGAGGAGTTGTGCTCCTTGAGTGGTGTTAGTTCAGTAGCAAGATGGCTGCCAGGTGAGAAGGGGGAGAGGGGTGTAGCATGCTGGGTGGTGGTGGTGAAGGGACAAGGCCTCATGGTAAGTGTGTTGAAGGGGCAGAGAAGAGTAATGCTCCTTGAGTGGAGTTATTTCAGCAGCAAGATGGCTGCCAGGTGAGGAGGGGTGAGGGGTGTAGTATGCTGGGTGGCAGGGAAGAAACAAGGCCTCATGGTAGATGTGTTGAAGAGACAGTGAAGAGCTGTGCTCCTTAAGTGGAGTTAGTTCAATAGCAGGATGAATGTCAGATGAGGACGAATGAGGAATGTAACATGCTTGGTGGTTGTGAAGAGACAATGCCTCATGGTAGATGTGTTGAAGGGGAATAGAAGACCCGTGCTCTTTGAGTGGAGTTAGTTCAGTAGCAAGATGACTGCCAGGTGAGAAGGGAGGTAAGGGTTGTAGCATGCTGGGTGGTGTTGAAGAGACAAGGCCTCATGATAGGTGTGGTGAAGGGGCAGAGAAGAGTTGTGCTCCTTTAGTGGAGTTAGTTCAGTATCAATATGGCTTCCAAGTGAGAAGGGGGTGAGGGTGTAGCATGTTGGGTAGTGTGAAGAGACAGGGCGTCATGGTAGATGTGTTGAAGGTGCATAGAAGCGTTGTGCTCCTTGACTGGAGTTAGTTCAAAAGAAAGATGTCTGGCAGGTGATAAGGGGGTGAGGGGTGTAGCAAGTTGGGTGGTGATAAAGAGACAAGGCCTTATTGTAGGTGTGTTGAAGGGGCAGAGACGAGTTATGCTCCTTAAGTGCAGTTAATTTAGTAGCAAGATGGCTGCCAGTTGAGAAGGGGGGTGAGAGGTGTAGCATGCTAGGTGGTGATGAAGAGACAAGGCCTAATCGTAGATGTGTTGAAGGGGCAGAGAAGAGTGGTAAACCTTGAGTGGAGTTAGTTCAGTAGTAAGATGGCTGCCAGGTGAGAAGGCGATGTGGGGATGTAACATTCTGGATGGTGTTGAAGAGACAAGGCTTCATGGTAAATGTGTTAAACGGGCAGAGAAGGGTTCTGCTCATTGAGTGGAGTTAGATCAGTAGCAAGATGGCTTCCAGGTGAGAAGAGGGAGTGATGGGTGTAGCATGCTGGGTGGTGGTAAAGAGGCAAGGGCTCATGGTAGATGTAGGTATTCAATACTTTTGTGATGGGTATTGTAACATGGATGCATATTGTACAGATCTTTGATTGAACACACACTTACATGATCCCACATTACATGCTTCTATTCTTGTAGTATTGGATGCAGCACTTACAGAAAACATTTGAATATAACAGCATTTTTACCTTGAATATCTGTAGTGTAGTTAGCAACAATATTCTTTGCCACATACAAACCAACTTTAGAGATAGATTCTACATGCCGTGTTCAGGGAGTAGATGTAAATGAGGAGAGGGAAGGCCTTTTGATTGCAGACAGGACATTGTAATATTGTGCACACACAATAAGATGATGGATGGAGCACTGAAACTTTTTAGACACTCACCCCAGCCACTATTAGATCTGGGTTAAATCCATCATCGTTATTTAGCTCACTTCGCCACCCCAGTTCAGACCCAGCCAAATGCAAATCAGTCTTGACCTTGTTCCTCAAGGGAACAGTCACGCCCGAACTGCCAGGCCAGGTCCTCCCCGTACCGGAAACAAGCATCCTGTCAGTTCTTGTAGTATGGCTTACCAGAGTCCATTCCTCCCTGTATTCCTTCCAAACCCTAAGGGTGTAGGATGGACAAGACCTTCTCCATATATGTCATGAGTCTTAATGGAGTGCTGGGAGGCCCTCTGCCAGTTCTCTGTGCCTCCATTACGTGATTGCTGTACTGCTGTGTGTGTGGGATGTTTCCAACTGCATTCACAGTGCTGACTATCCTCTCCCACATTTCCAACCTCGTGCTGTGAAGAGTTTTCTGGACTTGGGTACCTAAAATTTGGGGCTCAACTTTGGCGATTTCACCCACTGTGCTTATTAATTCCCTTCAATTCAATTTAATTCAATATAGTCTTTATTTCGATTTGTTTCAATCATAAAAGACAGTATACAACTAAAAAATGATTTAAAAAGTCATGATACAGTAATCTACGATCTGCTAGCAACTAGGCTTAAATTCATTAGCATCGAATACCATTCGCAGATTTTAACATATCGTTACAATAAAATCTCAGCAAGATAACACCAGTAATAAAAAAAATCATTTGATTAGAAATGTAAAAAACTTAAAACAGAGTTAAGTGACTACCACATACAATGTATCTGATACAAGCTGCTAAGCCCATGATTATACAATAAACACACCAGTAGTGGCAACCTAGGAACACTTGCCGGCCTATGTAGAGAATGTATCTACCACACCAAGCATTAATCCTCCTGACCTCCTTTGAACAGTCTAACAGGTTATGGAGCATTTAGTTTTTCTTTTTTGCCTCGAATGGCCCACATCCAACTCAGAAACTTGGCCACTGCTATTACCATGGGTTCCTCTGTATTGTTCTTTAGGATCCTGAAGGCTACCATGGCACATCTGGTGCCCAAATTCATACAGATTGCTTTGAGCCATTTATTCCCGGGAGACTTATAGGCTGGACATCCACAAATGATATGGGCAAGTGTTTCAGTATGGGCTGGACAAAAAAACCCATTATCGTCAGTCGGGGGCTGCCATCTGCTGGTGAGAGCTTTGACTGGAACTGTACCCACTCTGAACTGATGGTATAACTTCCTATCATTTGGTCTGGTGATTAGGGGCCCGATGTAGGTAAACGCGATTTTCCGATTTCAAAATACCGAGGCGGGCCGAATCGGTATTCTGAAATCGGAAAACGAGATGTAGGGAAAAAAAAACGAATGAATACCGAATCGGTCGGCATCGGTAATGAGAATCGGTACGTTCCGATTCTGCTCGGTCCGAATCGGAAAGTACCGAATCGGCCAACAACGATTCGGAAATCACCGATTCGGCTACCACCGATTCGGAAATTCCCGATTCGGCGAATACCGATTCGGTAAAAGCCGATTCGGTAAAATCCGATTCGGCAATCATAGATTCGTAGCCATGAAAACACACCCATGGCGAAAAAGCCCATAGGAATGCATTGAATGAACCGAATCGGCTTTTACCGATTCGGATAATACCGAATCGGATTTTACCGATTCGGATATTACCGAATCGGTAAAAGCCGATTCGGCAATAGGCGATTCAGCCAATGAGGTGGCTCCCCCTCCCCCACCCAAACAGGGAGTGGCAACCCTGGCAGGTGCAGCTAATTAAGAAGTTTCTGGAAAGCCTGCCTGAGCCCAACACTCACAGTTAGCAGCAGTGGGAGAAGGAGGTTGCCAACTGAACTGGAGAACATGGCAGAGCAGTCTGAAAGCCAGAAGTCCTCCCAGAAGAGGAAGCCCAAGTTCACCACCACCGAACTGCAGGTGCTGGTGGAGGAGGTGGTGAGGGTGCACCGCCAGCTGTTTGGCAAGCTGTCCCTGAACGTGCCAGACAGCACCAAGAGGAGAATCTGGGCCGACATCGCCCAGAAGGTGAATGCTGCGGGTGTCACCCCCAGGTCCATTGAGGAACTGAAAAAGAGGTTTTACGACATCCGCAGCCTCACTAAGAGGAAGATGGGTGAGTTCCAGAGGCAGGCTGGAGGCACAGGAGGAGGCACGAACCCGGCGCCACCCCTCACCGAGCTGGAGGAACTGGTCTCCAGCACCATTGAGAGGGAGAGTGTCGTTGGAATCGGGACCCTGGACAGCTCTGCGAGAGCTACAGCTACAGGTAAGAAGCATGCGCATCATGACACACCCTACCAGACACCTCCCCATTAGACACAATGCATAGGCAAACCCCAGCACTGTACTGTCACCAACATACAAGAGACAAGCATCCTGGTACATGTAGTCAGTAGAAGTTAGCCAAATATGTCAGTGCAGAATCACAAGACAGGAAACAGTGTGACACAGTGTAAGGAGATGCAAGGACATGTGGAATGCCATAATTGTACTGACTGTAATACATCGGCACTCAGTTTACAAATGCTTCTTTGTACCTAGGGGCCCCATCAGGCGGAACAACAGCGACAGCAGAGGAAGCAGCAATGTCCAACACTGCAGTCGCAGGGCCGAGCACCAGCCAGGCTGGCCAGGAGGAGGATGAGGAAGGAGACACCCCAGGGCTAGGTTTGGAGGGAGTCCTGGTCATTGACTTCCAAGCAGTGCACTCCCCAGTACTGCCCAGCACACCCCCCTTGCAATTCTCCCCAGAAAACTCCCCTACAAGGCACACCATTCCGCCTACACCAGCTCCTGCCACAACCGTGGCCTTGCCACCTGTTCAACCTGTCCTGGGAGCAGGGGCTCAGGGACCGGCCAGCTCCACACCCCCACCAGTGGCACCCCAGCCCACTCAGCAGGCCGGAAGCAGCAGTGCCCGACGCCGTGCCATCACCACCACTGCTGCACCAGCACGGGAGGGCAGTGTGTTCCTGGGCCTGGAGGGACAGATGGTTAAAATCCAGAGGCAACAGGCAAGATCCACCATGGCCTGCCAACGCCAGCTCCTGCAGCACAACATGCAGATGGGAGAGTTGGTGAAGGGATTCCAGGCTGTTGTGGAAACCAACAAGGAGGTGGCAGCAGGGTTAGGCAGGCTGACCACTGCCATCACCCACTCATCTGCCAGACAGGAGGAGCATGAGCTGGCGCGCAGGCGGGATGCCCGGGTGCTGAACCGGGCCATGGCCCGCCTTGCAGCGGCGACAGCACAACTGTGCCATCGCAGCTCAAACCAGGAATCCGTGCTTAGTCAGCATACGGCTGAGCTCACTAGGGGGATGGCCAGGATCACCACGGCTATGGAGGCCATGATAATTTCAAACACCGCCTCCAATCCTGCCCTGGACCTGGGTGATGCTGGAGACAGCAGCAGCCGCAGCAGCCCGGCCAGCGCTGCGTCTGAGCCACGGAGGAGCACCAGGCGATCCGCTGATGCTGCTGGGCATTCAGAGGGGGCTGAGGGACACCCCAGTGGGTCTGGCAAGCGGGCAAAAAAATAGCCTGGCAAGGGCGGATGAGGCAACCAGAAGCCTGGACTTTATTTGATTTTACATACTCCATTTTTTGATGCACATCAGTGCTGTAACTGTGGTGCAACACTATTAAAATTTGTTTTTTGCAAGCAACATTTAGCTGTATTTGCATCTGTACTCAGTCAGAAATAGTTCTCAGTGATCTCCTCACGTCTGTATCTGCCATCACTTGGCGTACACACCCCAGCTGGCTGTGTCAGTGGCACAGCTTCGTCGTCGTCATAGTCTCGTAGTCAGACAACTCCACCTCAGTGCCCTTCTTGACCGCAAGGTTGTGTAACATTGCACATACAGCTATGATCTTGCAGCAGGTGATGGGGGTATACTGCCTTGCACCTCCACTCTTGTGCAGGCATCTGAATCTACTTTTCCAGATGCCAAAGGTCCGTTCAACAACATTCCTGATGCGTATGTGGGCCCGGTTATACCTCCTTTGGCTGGGTGTGGAGGGGTTGAGGTAGGGGGTGAGTATGAATGAGCGGAGGGCATATGCACTGTCGCCTGGAAGAGAAAGGGGTCACATTAGACACATGCATACATGTATTACACCTACCTACTATGTGTTATGGGGGTCTGATGATGTGTCTCACCTAGGAGGTATCCTTCTCCAAATTCGCCAGCCATCAGCCGTGCATATATGCCGCTCTGTTGGAATATATAGGAGTCATGGGTACTTCCTGGAAATTTTGCTACCAGGTCTGTGATGGTGCACTTGGCATTGCAGATCACCTGCACGTTGATGGTGTGTGTAGATTTCCGATTGCGGTATATGTATTCGGTGTCCGCTGGTGGGCAAATCGGAATGTGCGTGCCATCTATGCAACCGATGATTTGGGGAAATTGTGCCATCTGGTAGAAGTCAGCTTTAGTTTGTAGCAGTTCTGCGTGGGTTGCAGGGAAAGAGATGTATTGGTCCATCCTGTCTATCATGGCGTCAAGGAATATGTGGAAGAACCTTGACAGGCTGCTCTGGCTCACCCCTCCTGCTGCTGCTACTCCACTTTGATAGCTGCCAGACGCTACCAGGTGTAGGCTGCATAGCACCTGGACGTGCGCAGGGATGGCGTGTGCCCTTGGGGTGTGGTGGTCCAAGAATGGCTTAAGGTCCCTGATGAGCTCAAGTATGGTGTCAGAGTCCAGCCTGTATCTCTGTAGGATCTCAGCCTCAGTGAGCATGAACAGGGTTATCCTCTGTCTGTAGACCTGTTCATTTCTTAGCCATTCCCTCTGTCCTTCCTGCTGTAGCCGTAGCCGCCTCGCAATGACATAGAAAGCTGCCATCCTGCAAGTTGCAATGCATTTTGGGACTGTTTATATGGGTTGGAGTTGGTTACCACCTGATTGCAATCCATGGTAAATACCGAGTGAATTCTACCGATTTTGAGCCGATTTCGGTGTTTCTGTGCCTCCCTACATCTCCCCAACTGTCGGAATCGGGGAATTTCCCGATCGGAGATTCATACGAATCGGCATGTTTTCCGATTCGGCTCATGTCCGAATCGGTATTTGTACCGATTCGGTACATGGACCGAATCGGCGATTTTCCGATTCGGTGTCACTAACGAATCGGTAATTGGACCGAATCGGTGATTTTCCGATTCGGTGTCACTAACGATTCGGTAATTGGACCGAATCGGTGATTTTCCGATTCGGTGTCACTAACGAATCGGTAATTGGACCGAATCGGTGATTTTCCGATTCGGTGTCACTAACGAATCGGTACATGGACCGATTCGGTCTTTGCATCCGAATCGGTGTTTTTCCGATTCGTTACATATCCGATTTTCGGTATGTACGTATCGGATTCTTTCCCATTCGGTACTCATTCCGATTCGGTTTTCTATCCGATTCTTTCTGTTTTTGGTTCCCTACATCTCGATGGCTGTTTACCGATCGGTAAGGGCCAAAAATCGGTATTTTCGGCCGTTACCGATCGGTAACGCCCTACCTACATCGGGCCCTAGATCCCAATAGGACTCAAGTTTAGGTTCCTCTTTGAGCTCCAAGAAATCACTCACCGTAGAGGGCCCTGCGGTTGATATAAGTCACTTGGATTTAACCATATTCCAATACGCTGCCTTGAGGTCCCTTTTAGATGGAAATAGGGTGTCCTCAGGGGCCACCCATAAAGAGCTCATCCACATATTGGATAGGGTGATTTTTAACTTGGTTAATCATGGTATCCTACTTAAATGACCCATCTCCCTAACTTCAATGAGTGCCTTGGCATATAATGCGAGCTCCGGTGTTGTCCAAAGCCTTCTCCAATATGCAATTGGTCCAAAGCGGGCCAAATCTTCTATACTGTGACACTCCAGATCTAAATATAAAGGCTTAAGTGGGGTGGATTGAGGAAGGCCTATTAGAGATCTAACACATTTATTCTGTGCTAAGGCCAGAGATGATAAATTCTCATAGGCCCAGAGTTCAGCGCCATACAATATGGAGGAACTGATTTTAGAGCTGTAGATCTTTAACACTGGGGTGATGGGTTTGGACTGTGAGAGCCTCAGTTCTTTAATTATTACACAGGCCAGTTGGGCGTGTTTAAGGGACAGCATGTCTATCTGGGTCTGCCAGTTCAGTCCCCTACCTAGGCCCTCATTAGGATGGCAGGCGGACTTTGCCCGCCCGCCATCCTCCCGGGGATTGGGACCGCCCGCCATAAGGGCGGAGGTCCCGTGGGGGGTATTAGGATACGCCCGCCACAGTGGCGGGCGCATCCTGCATTTTTAACATTGTGGCGGGCGGTGCTCTCAGCACCGGCCGTCACAATGCTAAAAATGTATGTATGCATTTGCATACAAAAGTGGCAGGCACCGCGCGGTGCCTGCCGCTTTGTGTATGCAAATGCTGGGGGGTACCACAGGTACCCCCGTGTGCACCTCCCACCCCGCCTTCACTCCGGGGGCCCGCAGGAGGCCCCCGAAGTGAAGACCGCCAGCCTTTCCGTGGCGTCATTGCCGCCACGGAAAGGCATCAGATTGGGCCCATACTAATATGGCTGGCCGTGTCAAACAGACACCGCCACGATATTAAACCTTTTCCGCCCCGGTTGCAAGGCGACCGGGGCGGACCCCCCAGCCATCCTTATGTGGCGGGGGGTCATTTCAGTGAGGATGGTGGGCGGATTGCCCCCCGCCAGGCGTGGCTACCGCCCGCCATCCTAATGGGCACCCTAGTGTTATCCCCAGGTAAGTGCAAACCTCTGTCTGATCCAAGGAGACATTGTTCATGTACACTCTTCCTTTTATAACTTTGTGTTTGTGGTGTACCATAAACTTTGTTTTCTCCACATTAACCAGTAACTCATGTTCTTGGCAAAACACCTCAAAGCGAGATAAAGCTGCTTGAAGGCCCTGTTGGGTCTTAGATATAATTAGGGTGTCATCCGCGAACATGAGTAGCGGTATCTTCATACCTGCTAACGTTGGAGCATTAGTAGGATAAGTGGTGTAGTACTGAACAACTTTATTTACAAATAAGGAAAACAGGGTTGGGGCTAGAACGCACCCTTGTCTAGCCCCCTTGTTGACAGCAAACCTATCTGTGACCTGCCGGTGCATTCCCCAACAGACCTGTGCGTGTGCGTAATTTGATTTGGGCAGTTTTACAAGAAAGGACAGTATTTCAAGCGGCATCCCCATATCCATAAAAGATCTCCACATTTTGGTACGGGGGACTAGATCAAACGCAGATTTCAAATCTACAAATGCCGCGTAGATTGTGCCACCTCCGATAATGACTACCCTCAAGTAAATGAGCACAAACCTGAAGACCTGGTCGATAGTGCTTGTGTGGGCACGAAACCCCGCCTGCAATGGGGTTAGAATATCCATCTCTTCCATCCAGTCCTGAATTCTACCTAAAACCAACCTGGCCACTACCTTCTGAATTGAGTCAATGAGGCTTTTTGGCCTATAATTGCTTGGTAATGAACCATCACCCTTTTTATATATAGGGGAGACATATAAGGGGAGACACCTAACGGATTGCCACTGACCAGGGAGTTGACTGGAGAATCCCTGCAACGCTCCTGCTGCTTGACTCATCGCCTCCGCTGCACCTCGCGGTACCCGCTGCGCGGGTCCCGCATCACCCGTGTTGCTGGGCTGCCATTGTGTGGAGGAGAAGGACCTTTGCCAGCGTGACCCACAGGGCGGGAGGAAACATTCACACAGGGCTGCGAGCGTCAGGTAGGGAACAGGGACTCCAATTCCCAGGAGTCCCTGTGTAGCCATCCCCTGCACCTGGACGCTCTCCCTGTAGCCCCGCCCCCGACCGCCGGGCTAAAGCTGCAGTTACCGAAGGAAGTTTGGGAGACACCTAACGGATTGCCACTGACCAGGGAGTTGACTGGAGAATCCCTGCAACCTCCTGCTGCTTGACTCATCGCCTCCGCTGCACCTCGCGGTACCTGCTGCGCGGGTCCCGCATCGCCCGTGTTGCTGGGCTGCCATTGTGTGGAGGAGAAGGACCTTTGCCAGCGTGACCCACAGGGCGGGAGGAAACATTCACACAGGGCTGCGAGCGTCAGGTAGGGAACAGGGACTCCAATTCCCAGGAGTCCCTGTGTAGCCATCCCCTGCACCTGGACGCTCTCCCTGTAGCCCCGCCCCCGACCGCCGGGCTAAAGCTGCAGTTACCGAAGGAAGTTTGGGAGACACCTAACGGATTGCCACTGACCAGGGAGTTGACTGGAGAATCCCTGCAACGCTCCTGCTGCTTGACTCATCGCCTCCGCTGCACCTCGCGGTACCCGCTGCGCGGGTCCCGCATCGCCCGTGTTGCTGGGCTGCCATTGTGTGGAGGAGAAGGACCTTTGCCAGCGTGACCCACAGGGCGGGAGGCAACATTCACACAGGGCTGCGAGCGTCAGGTAGGGAACAGGGACTCCAATTCCCAGGAGTCCCTGTGTAGCCATCCCCTGCACCTGGACGCTCTCCCTGTAGCCCCGCCCCCGACCGCCGGGCTAAAGCTGCAGTTACCGAAGGAAGTTTGGGAGACACCTAACGGATTGCCACTGACCAGGGAGTTGACTGGAGAATCCCTGCAACGCTCCTGCTGCTTGACTCATCGCCTCCGCTGCACCTCGCGGTACCCGCTGTGCGGGTCCCGCATCGCCCGTGTTGCTGGGCTGCCATTGTGTGGAGGAGCAGGACCTTTGCCAGCGTGACCCACAGGGCGGGAGGAAACATTCACACAGGGCTGCGAGCGTCAGGTAGGGAACAGGGACTCCAATTCCCAGGAGTCCCTGTGTAGCCATCCCCTGCACCTGGACGCTCTCCCTGTAGCCCCGACTCCTCCCTTTATTAGGAATAGACGATCCCCGCTACGCGGGACGCGTGCGGGACGCCCGGGGCTAAGCCCGGGCAAAGGGCGGGCCCTCTAAGGCCCTCGTAGGCCAGAGGAGGCCGGGCTGGGCCAACCCCTTAACATCTGTAATTCAGTGTTCTTGTCCCGCACCCGCTGGACATGACGACAGAGGAGGATACCCCAGGCAAAAAAGGAAGATTACGCAATGGGTCCTTGGAGAACTATTTCCCTAAGAAGAGTGAGGGGGAAAAGGATTCTATCCTAGCAGAACGTAGGGCAGAGCGCCGCCGCTCAGTTGAGAGCATGAAGCATAGACCCCTCACGGATAGTTCCCTGCTCATATTGACCCAGGAGGGAGGCCCTGTTGACCTGAGTGAGGATAACGCTAGCCAAGAAGGCGTTCCCCTACTGTTCCGGGACTTTGTATCCACACCCTGCCTACCTTTGGATAACATCACCATAGTCTCTCCTACCCCTAATCCAAGTTGCTCTATGGTTAAATCTAAACCTAGGAAACAGAAACCCAAGCCCTTAACTGCTGCTCAGATCCACCGCCCTCCACCTAGTAAAAAAAGGAGGAAACAAAGGGTGGCTCCAGGTAAAGCCAAAATCCTGCATACTGAGTTTGGTAAAAGGGCAAAAACCCCCATTTTAACTGAGATTATCCCAGCAGCGGTTCATGACTCTGCACCAGCAGTAATACTACCATTGGTTTATAGTTCATCTGAAGTAGCTATAAAGCCGGTGGCTCCTGATAGCAATAGTAGTGATACAGCAGCCGATACTTTAGCTCCCCCCACATTGATAGGGAACTTGGAGTTTTTGCTGAGATCTCTCCTTGTACCAATCAAGGAATCCATTAAAAAGGTAGAAATCAGACTGACCATATTGGAAGCAGCCATAACCAGTATGGCCACCCTGACCAAAACCCAGGGGAGTGGGGTGGCGCACCCTACACCCGCGAGATGGCCCCCTCCTACCTCAGTTCACAAGAACCCATCTGCCCCAGCTCAGCAGGCCAAGTAAACTTTACAGGCCCAGGGTAGAGCTGACCTTCCCTCCCAAAATTTATTGCCTCCACAACATGTAAAGACACCAGTAACTGAATTAGGTGACGCCCCAGTTAAATCAATCTTAAAGGCCCCGGCAAGTAACAACCAGGACGCCCTAGGGGAAGCTAAAAATAATAGAATACCATATAAAAAGGTGCCACAAGTAGAGATTCCTCCTGAAGCAGTGCCCTTTGTGGTGGTTTTGACAGGGGTCCCTCAGTTAGCAGAAAATAAGAAGGAGGGATATGCTGAACTCAAGAATAAAATTATTCATTGGTTGAGGACGCATAGGCCGATAGCGCCCAATATCGATGGAGACATAGTCCATGTCAGACGGATTAACTGGCTGGGGAGCAGAACAAAAAATATGGAGGGGGACCTAGTGGTGGTCAACTTTAGAGACCCTCGGGCGGTTGATTATATCTTAAACTGGCCACCAGGAAACAGGGGAACTTGCATCATCCCACGGGCCCTAACATACTTCTATCCCAGGTCAGAGGATACCCCATTTAAATATCCAAACATATCTCATTCCTATAGACCACCTCTTACCTTGCCCTACAATAACAATTATTCCCATTCTGGGCAACACTTTACCTTGATGCCTGACCAGCGTTCTGCTTGGTGTACGGTGCCCTATAGACACTTAATGAACCATGGCACCAGGATGAATCATCTGAGACCTTTTACCCCACTGGACACTTACAATCGGTTTTCTCAGCTTTCTGGGTTGGAAGACTGCGATTGAAATTTAGTGCCAGGGGGGGAGGTAAGGGAATTCCAAGGGGAGGAGGCCCAAAGACGACTCTGTGGGAATATAGATACAGGGGAAGGTAGTTCTAAGCCAGCTCAACTTGTTGTTACTAACAACATTGCTGAGGTCTCTATCTTAGTCGAGCCTATGACCAGCATGGTTGATTGCCCCGTAACCCCTACTTCCCTGGTACAGGAGGGGGGAAGCTGCAAGCCCTTGGCAGATAATGAGGGTGTGAAAGGGGAGGGTTATACTATAGTGCCTAAAGGACGGCAGGTAGTAAACCTCCTTTCTTGGAACATTGCGGGGTTAAAAAGGAAGCTAGAAATTCCAGAGTGGCACACGTTCATTGAGAGGTTTGATGTTTGCCTGTTTCAGGAAACTTGGAGTCTATTACCATTAAACAAATCGGGGTATGCCACCCACTTTTTGCCAGCAGTAAGCAAGGGAAAGGGTAGACCGGCGGGTGGCCTCTTGGTCTGGATTAAAATAGATCTGGATTGGGTGGTTACACGCCACGACCTGGAGTGTAATGATATACTCCACCTCTCCACAAGAGGAAAGGCGGAGGGTAGTAGGGTTGACCTTTTTAATGTTTATGCTAGAGGGTCACCTGGGGACTCAGCCTCTCTGACTTTAACAGCTCTGGACTCCGCCCTAGCTAGTTGCCCTTCATCAGCAAAAATCATCGTGGGGGGTGATTTTAATTGCACGTTTGAACCCCTCCTCAGAGATGACCCCCTGGGTGTTGAAGAGGAGGATTCAAAATGGTCCATCCCAACCTTATCTTTGCCCCCCATTAGGAAATGGTCAGCCAGGGCAATCCAAATCACTGCACTGACTAGGGACCACAAGTTAAGAGCCCTTAATGGCAGAACTATATCCGATCAGGCAGGGGCACTGACCTTCAACAGACTTACTGGGCCGTCCCGAATTGACTACATCCTAATGGATGTTAGCTTCTGGGCAGACCTTATTGATATGGAAGTCCTCCCAAGTCAGGACAGTGATCACAACCCCCTGTGTTGTAAGTTTAATTGGGGTACCACCAAAGACAGGAGGGTGAATGTCATCTTAAAAACATCTAAAGAGATTATCCCATATAACAACAACCGTAGATTGAAATGGGATAAGGCTAAACTAAAGGAGGAAGATCTAGGGGCCATAAAATCATTGGTTGAGGGTTTATCTTCTGATCTGGAAATCTGGGTTGGTGAAAGTCAGACTAGCGGGTCCCCATACCCCTCCCTTGACTTAGCTTATAAAACCACAATAGATCTTGTCGGTCAATTCTTTACCTCGAAAGGGAAAAGCAATAGGGATACTGTTAAACCCCCCTCTTCCAATAAACCTTGGTATACAGCTCAGTGTAAGGGCAAAAGAAAAAACCTGACAAAAGCCCTGATTTTTGGGGATCCTTTACTGGTTAGAGCGGCCAGGAAGGAATACCTAAAAGTATTATCACTGGCCAAACGTGAGTGGGAGGAACAGCATTGGCAGGACCTATCCAATGCTGTGAGCAGTAGGAACCCGAACCTTTTTTGGGACCTGATCAATAGAACTAGGCAGAGGAAATCGCAACCATTGGCTGCACATATAACCAGTCAGCAATGGTTTGATCATTTCTCATCCCTATATGGAGGTAATGAGGAACCAGCCAGCCCTGGAGTAGATAGTTTGGGTGATGGAGATTTCTTAGGGGTAGTCGATCCCCCATTTACAACCGTAGAAGTAGTGACGGCGTTCAGACATCTAACCCCAAAGAAAGCAGCTGGGCAAGATGGGATTCCTGGAGACCTGTTGATAGCGGAGCCACAGGCTTGGGCAAAATTAATCGCCGCAATAATGAACTTGATTACCAGAGGTCACCAGGTGCCAGACTCTTGGAAGGGGGCAGAAGTAGTAACCGTGTGCAAGAAGGGTGCAAGAGATGACCCTGCGAACTACAGACCTATCAGTCTGATAGACATAATCCAGAAAGTGGTCGGCAGGGTCATCATCTCAAGAGTAGGAGACTGGATGGAGGAGGCCAGTATTATTTCCCACCTACAAGCGGGGTTTAGAAGAAAGGTAGGCACGATGGACCAGGTCTTTCGCTTTTTTGCTATCTATTGGAAGGCAGTTACCATCATGAAAGGCAGCTTATACATGGCCTTTATAGATCTCAAAACGGCGTTCGACCTGGTCCTCCGCGCAAAATTATGGGAGATCCTAGGAGAGATGGGATTCCCTGGTGGCCTCCTGAACCTAATCGTAAAGCTCCATGAGGGGAATTACGCAAGGGTCAGATGGGGAACCCAGGGACAATTAACAGACAGAGTCCCTGTGAGGCGAGGTGTACGCCAGGGCTGTGTTATGGCTCCGACCCTTTTCTCCCTATTCGTGAATGGAGTGGTGGACCATCTGAAGGGAGAGGAGACGGATGCCCCATCCCTGGCGGGAGAAAGAATCCCCACTTTACTCTTCGCCGACGACACCATATTAATCTCCAAATCCCCAGTGGGTCTACAAAAACTCTTGAACCGGTTTAGCTCCTTTTGTACCATCCGAGGCTTAACCATCAATACCTCAAAAACTAAACTGATGGCACTTTCCCCCTCTAAAAGATTCAAAAATAACTTTCTGCTTAATGGTGTCCCTTTGGAGTTGGTCGAGTCTTTTGACTATCTCGGTGTCCGGATAAACAGTCGAATGACCTGGAAGGACCACTTGGCCAAAATGCTACTCAGCCACCAAAGAGTTTCGGGGGTGATTTTGAGGGAACTCCGTGATTCATGTAGTAAACCTGTCTCCCCGTCTATGGCCATCTACGAGGGTCAGATTCTTCCAGCTGCATTATACGGCTCCGAACTCTGGGGGTTCGAAAATGTTTCAGATCTTTCAACAGCGGAAAACAATTTTCTAAGGAAGGTGGTGGCTCTTCTTGCTTCCACCCCACTAATCCCCCTGAGATTAGATTTGGGCAGAAGAGCACTAAAGGACCTGGTAAGGCTACGCCCGTTGCTCTTTTGGACTCGTTTAAGAAGGACTGAGGAGCTTGCAAAGTATGGCGAGGGGTTGGATGAGCTTCTTCAACTGGACACGGGTAAAAAAATAGGATGGTTGAATAAATTGAAAGATCTGGTTCTTGAGTTAGGACTAAGGGATGCTTGGGAGTCACAACTGCCGCCACCTAAGGAGGTGATCAAAAAGTTATATTGGGACTGGGTGCAGAGTAGTGCACTGAGGGTTACGGATGGGGGCTCACTAACGGACCAATTTTTGTTAGTTAAATGTGTGAGAAAATTGGAGCCCTTCCTCGACCTGATAACCAAACCCTTAGATCGAGCACTATATCTAAAACTGCGATATGGGACGCTTCCGGTGCATGACTTCACGGTGAGGTGGGCAAACTCTGGTGCCCCCATGCGCTCATGCCCTGGCTGTGCAGCACCAACAGAGTCTGTGGCCCATCTATTTTTTGCCTGTCCAGCTTACAAAGGGGCGCGGAAATTTTGGCTGAAACCTGTTTGCAGAGAACTGGGGTTGAGGTGCCATAGCCAGGCACTCCGTGTACTCTCAACGGACTCTTCATCTCCCTTCATGATATGTGGGGTGGCAAAGTTCTTGGGTAGTGCATGGACGACGCGCTCCCGTCTATTGAAATTGCATATGGGGGGGCCAACGGGTTGAGGATACAACCGCTGGTAGCAAATCTAGTGACTGTGGGGTGCCTCCTTTCTTTTATTCGTATTTTAATAATTTTATGGGAGCATTGCAAATTAATTTTATATGTATTCTTTTATGGTGATCAAATTGCCGAATAAAGATATTTCAACATAATATAGGTAAGATCTCGGCACCTGCCCAAGTATCAGGAATGGGTGCACCACTGGCTATAGCATTTGCCAGTAATTTTATGTAGGTGACTCAGAGTTCCCTGTCATTTATGAACATGTCCGCAGGTATGCAATCGGGACCTGGGGCCTACCTCTCGGGATCGAACGAAGTACAGACTCAACCTCGGCACTAGTAAAACATAGGATACTGCTTGGAGTAGCCCAGTGGAGTGGGTCGTCTCTATAAATAAGAGTAGTAAACTGTGCCTCAAAATGGGTGACCCACTGTTCAGGAGGAACATGGTTAGGCGGAATCTGGTTTGATTCACCACTACCCCCTTTAACAAGTTGCCAGAATTTGACCATGTTTTTCCCTTCACTGGCATTGAGCAAATCTTTCTAACACGTCTCATGCCAGTCCTTTTTGGCTTGCAATTGGGTTATCTTGTACCTAGCCCTGGCTATTTTAATGTCACCCATAGCCTTGGATTTTATGGCCCTTGATAGCAGCCTGTAGGCCTCTCTACAGGATTTATTATACCAGGCTGCTGCCTTGGGACCGGATTCTTTCCTGGGTTTGTGAATTTTTATAAAAGATTGTTCAAGTTGGAAAAACAATTCATCATGAGCCTGAGCAATAATCTGGTTGATACCCTCTTGTGAGTCACATCTACTGAGGGTAGTTAACGAACAAGCTACCAGTTCCTTCATCTTTTCCCGATCCCTGTCATCATCAGCGATCCTAGCTCATCTTACTCTCCTCATATCATTTGTGAGCCTGGTGTCAGCTGTTATGTACTCAACAACATTATCATTACGGCCTCTTATACCTGGCGTCATCAGGAGAAGTACCAGCGGGTTATGGTCACTTTCGGTCCTCTCCTGCACCACCATGTCCAAGAGGGATGACCAAAATTCAACGTTTAAAAATATATAGTCTATTCGGCTACTCAGACCATTGTTAAAGGTGTGTGAACCCTTTCTATCAGACTGTGACCTCCCATTCGTTGCCCTCAGTCCCCTTTCCAGGCACAACCCTTTGAGTTGAAGTGCAGCTTCAGTCCATTTACTAATAAGGTGTAGCTCTAGTTGCAGGATATTCTATTGGGCATCCTCCTCAGCACTATGCAAACTATCTTCATTATCCAGTGGTTCAAAAGAGCAGTTAAAATCTCCTGCTATTAGCAAGTTACAGTTACCACGGTATGTTTCTAGAAAGCTGTCAAGGAGGGTGACTACATTTGATCTCCTTCCCCCAGACAGCCCTCGAGCGTAAACATTGACAAGCAGCACGTCAAGCTTGTGCACCTTCTGTAGGCGCAGGACCATAACATCCGGGCCATCTATGTGCACTTCTTCCACCTTGTAACCCGCTTACTATCTAACCCAACAGGTAAGACCACCCTTGGGTCTACCCTTCTGCCCACCTACTGCTGCTTTGGAAAAGTTAATAAAGCCTATATGATATATTTGGGCCAAGGACCAAGTTTCTTGAAATAACCATATGTCATGGCTGTCTATATATTTTGACCAGTCAGTCGAGGAGATTTTTGATGCTAAACCTGCAATGTTCCAAGAGACTATTGGCATATGTGAGTTTAAAGGTCCTATGATTGCATTACTGATGTTATTTGTTTTCGAGACGCTAATAGTGCCTATCACCCTCTGCACCAGTATTCATATCCACCTTCATTGGGCACACTCCCTTAATAGTATCTATTTTGCCGATGTCAATGACCTTTGCCTCCGCTGTGGCCCCACCCTTTGTTGGCCCAGCAATGTAATACGTGGGAGGAACTGAGTCCGTCCGTAGATGGCTCACGCAGCTTATGGGTCCAGTGGGAGGGGGACTCTCGAGCATATCCTGTCAATCTATATCTTCCAATGAATTAAGAATCTCAAAGCGATTGTTTGTGGTGACAGAACTGTGAAAGTGACCAGTTGCTTGAGAAGCCCCTCTACTCTCACTGTGCCTAACACTATTTGGTTGGTAAAAAAAAACCAGGGGAAAGATATTAACATCGTCCGCCTTGATGAAGTTATTCCCTGCACGCTCCAGAATGTGCAAAACCAACTGTGGGGAGCGAAAACTCAAGACCACGCAGTTACCAGATAGAGTCTTAATGGATTTCCCAAACAAGAGGATTCTGCAGATCATTTTAAATTCACTGAAAAGATGTTCTGTTGTATTAGTCCTGCTGCTAAGCAAGTGTATCCTTGTTTCTCAATGTGGAACGGTGCTCCCTGGTATTATCAGGGAGCACTGGAACGCTGGCCAAAACAACTGTGTGCGGTGTGGCTTCCGGTGGGAGATGTAAAAAATCATGTTTATTCTGAGTGCCATCATCAGGTCACACAGGGGGCCAAGTTCTGATGCCTTGCTTCCCTCGCAGTGGTGTTGTGGAAAATGACAGCTAGGTGCTGCGGCGCTACAATGCGGGCCCCAGGGGAAGTAAAGGTCGCAGACCAGTCTTCCCCTGGGGTATTCGCGCGAGACCGGAAGGACAAGGTGTAGGGGTGGGATTAGAATGGGATGGGATGGGATGGGGTGGGGTTTAGGAGGCTATAAGGAGTGGGAAGAGGCGGAAACAGCCCTTCTTAACTCCTAAGCACCACCGGGGGGTCGCAGAAAGTTTGTCGTCGGCGGGTGGGTGGTTGGGGCGTGGGCCGATTTGGCGATCGGTGGGTGTTTAGTTTGTAGGCTTTGGTAAGGGGCGTGTGGGTGTTTTTTCTCAGGTGCTGCGTTTGTCTTTAATACTTTGTTGTTCCTGCAATTTGTCTATTGTAGGGGGCGTGCGGGTGTTTTTCTCATGGTCTGCGTTTGTTTTATACTTTATTGTGCCTGCAATTTTGACGGAGTGTATTTCCTGTGGTTCCGGAGCTCTTCGCGTTTGGTCCGGTGGGCTGCATTTGGTGCATGTTGCCGGGTACAGTGATAGGGGGTGGGCGGGTGGGGCCGGCCGGGGGGGGGGCGGGCGCCGGCTTTGCTATTGGGGCCTGTGGACCAGGGCTCCGAGTGTGTGTACGTGGCACCTGGTGTCGGCGTCCGGCGGTAGTGTGTGCGGGCGGCGGGCCTGGTTGGGCCTTGTTTCAGCGGAGGCGTAGGACGCTTCTTGGTCCCGGCGGGGGGGGGGCGGCCTTCGGCGCCCGGGCAGAGCAGGAGGGGGCCTTGGCGTGCGGGGGGGGGGCTGTCTCGGCTGCTCGTGCCTGGGTGGGTGGCTGCCGGCGGTATGCCCCGGTTTTGGGCTGGTTCTGCTCGGACTGCGTGCTGGCGGCCGCGGGGGCCGGGGGGGGGGAGAGAGGGTCGGCGAGCCTTGATGTGTGCCTCGTGGACTGTGGGGGGGCCGGGCATTGGTTGGGCTGTCGGTGCTCCCTTTCCTCGGACGTTTTTTCCCTGTGGGGGGGGGGTGGCCCGGGGGATATATGGGGGGGCGGTGCTGGTGCCCCCCCCTTTTTTTACGCTTGTTGCTGTTGTCTCGGCTGCAGGAAGCGGGATTGTGGTGTGTTTTCCGGCGGGTCCAGTTGATGTCTGGGGGGGGGCGTGGCATTTTGCGCTTAGTCCTTGCTTTGGAGTTGCTGTGTGGGAGGGCCTGGGGAGGTGGTCGGGCGGGCGGGTGGGGGTTTCGGGGGCACCGCCGGAAGTAGGGGTGAGGGACCGCCTGGCGGCGCGAGGCTCGGTGGTGCTCAGGGCTCACCAGGTTGGAGCGACCTGGTGGGGGGGTCGCTCCAACCTGGTGAGCCCGGTATTGTACCAGCGGCACGTGGACTGCCAGTGGGGGCGCACAACGGCCTCTGGGGCGCTGGCCAGAAGCTGTAGGGGGGTCCGCTGCGGCCTGCCCCTCCATCGTGGGATCGCGCAGCACACAACATTTCAGCTCATGGAATTGATGATGCAGTTGCTAGTGTGTGACGGTGTATGGTGTCTGCGGAGGAGTGGGGTTTGTTTGGTTGACGTGGCTGTGGTGATGCGGTAGGGATGGCGCGTGGGTTTGTGGAAGGATGATGCAGTGAGTGTGGGGTGGCAGTTGGGTGGGGGCCACTAGGGGGGTGGGGGGGGGTTTCTGGGTAACGGCTGTTTTGTTGTTGCTACAGGAGCTACGCTGGGTGCGGACTCACAAAGGGAACGGCGGCGATGGGCGCGCCGGTGCTATAGGAGAAGGTCCTGGTTTGACGCTGAGGTACGGATATGAGAATGGAGGGGGGGGGCGGTGTGGCTGGGGGGTCCCGGCTGGTTGGCCGGGGTGCACTGGTCTGTGCTACTTGAGGGGGATGCAGGCTGCTGCGGTGGGCCGCTGGAGGTCTGTTTGTCAAACATTTAAAACAAGTGTAAAAAGGAGGAACGGGGGCACATGTTGGGTAGGTATGGGGAAGGGACAGGAAGCTGTAGGAGCACTCCGGTTGCGGGGGAAGCTGAGGTTGGGTCAGGGCGTGTTCTCATTTCAGCATTGTGGGTTTTTGTGCCAATGTGCATGTCGGAGCGCTTGGGGGGCCCGGGGGCCGGCTGCCTCGTGGATGGAGGGTCAGTTTAGGCGATATGGCTTGCCTGCGGCTAGGGCGTACAGTTAGGTTGAGTACCATTCGAATGGGTGGACTGGCTAAGGAAGGTTGGATGCTGGGCGACGTTGTGCGAGGGATCGTTGGGGTGGGTTAGTCCTTCTGGGTCATCTCGTGAGGTGGGGTCCATGGGGGCTTGGTGTCATACGTGGAGCCTGGGGTGCAGGCGTCTTTACAGCTTGTCTGTTTGAGGGGGGCCCTCAGGAGAGGGGGTGGTTTACGCAGAATGTCCAGCGGGGGTCCTTTTTGGGGGGTGCTGAGTGCGAGGGTGGGGCTGGAGGAGAGCGGGGTAGTACTACGGAAGTTTCTGGTGAGGCCTGCTGGTGGTGGTGGCATGACTGGCGCTGTGCTATGCTCTAAGGTTACAGGGGTCTTTGGTTTCTGGTTTCCCCCAGGAGGCGGGTTGCTGTGGGCAATGGAGAGTGGCGGTTTCATGGGCGGGGTGGCAGTGTTCGGCAGGGCGGTGCCTGACGTGTCTGTTGGGGCACGTGGCGGGGTGCATGATTCTCGAACGGGGTGACGTTTTGCGTTTCTGTTGCGGGTGAGATTGGTGGGTCTGGGTCCCTGGCTTTTGGGGTGGGGTTTTGGTGGTTGCTTATTGTTGGGGTGCAGTGGTAGTGGGGGTGGTCTGAGATATGGGGGGGCTGCTGGCTCGGCATACTGGTGCAACAACGCTGGGGGGACGGGGCATATGCTGAAAGGGGGATGAGGGAAGGGGATGCCCTTCAAGTAGGACTAATTGTTCTTTTCTACTACAGGAGTTGGGTGTGGAGCTGGACCCCAGGCGGTCGCCTGGCGGGGGAATGGCCCCTTCTCCTGGGCGTGACTCAACGGAGGGGGCTGAATGGCCAGTTCCCGGAGGAGTGCAGAAGGTTGAGGAATGCTGGGAGACGGGGGGTGTTGTGGCCAGTGCGGATGGCATTGGTGCGTGACAGCGGATGGGCCCGAGCTGCATGTACGGGTGATAGACAGACGTGCAGTGGGATTTCTCTGATATGGTTTGCACTGTGACTTATGGAAGGGGGCACGGTGTGGGGCTGGGGGCGAGTTGGTGTCCGTTTGGAGCGGAGAGCCTTATGACGAGGGGGCAAAAGGGGGGGCTCTGGACCTGGAGGGCGGTGTAGGTGGCTGAAGGGGGTGAGCAGGTTCCTGGGCCGGGGTCGGCCTGTTGGTGCATTGATACACATTGCAATATTTACGAGGTGGACGGTCGTCCATGGGATGGGGGAGTCACCGGTCATGGCCGATTTTGGCCTGCTAGTTGTCGCTTGTCCACACTGAACGCGGGTGCAAGGGAAAGAATTGCATCGAGGTTGGGGGACGTCAGCGGGGTTGAGGAGCCCGCCAGTCCACAGGGGAATGTTCCTTGTTCCTGAGAGAGGGGTACTGATGGTGGATGGTCGTTCACCACAGGGGTGATCCTTGTCACAAGCAAGAGTGTCACGAGCAATGGGGTGGATGGTCGTGCATCGCAACTGGGGCACTTGCAATGAACATGGTTTTGGCCTGATGATCCTAGCTGTTTCTAGGGAAGGCTAGCTGGGGGTGGATGGTCGTCCACCGAGGATGGGGGCGCTTGACATGAGCATGGTGGAGGCTTGTGAGTCCTCTCTGTTTCAGGTGGAAGAGCGGACGGGTGGATGGTCATTCACCGCGTGGGGGGGGTGCACTTGTGACGCACAATTTTTGGTCCCATTGGAGAACTTGTTTGCGGATGGAGGCGAACACTTGGGTGGATTGTCGTTCACCCGGATGGGGGGGGGGGCGATTGGCGTGAGCAAGGTTTTGTGGCCTGGGGACTCTGGTGGTTGTTTTTGATGGTCGGCAAGCCGATGGGCGAATGGCCGTTCGCCGCGCAGGGGGGCGCTTGACGTGAGCAAGTTTCTGGTCCGAGGATCCTGTCTGTTTCAATTTGGATGTGATAATGGGTGGATTGTCATTCACCGCGTGGGGGTGCACTTCGGCCGCACGATGTTTCGGTCCCACTTTCAGATTTGGTTTTCTGATGGGGCGAACACTAGGGGGTAGGATCGTTCACCGCAGGGGTGCGGTTGGCAGGAGCAGATTTCTGGCCAGCGAAGCCTGGCTGTTTTGCTTGGAGGACGAGAAATGGGTGGACGTCGTCCACAGAGGAGGGGGGCCTTGTCACTGACGGCTTGGCCTGTGAATGGTTGGTTGCTCTGGCTGTATGCAAAAGGTGGATGGTCGTTCACCAGAACGGGGGCGGTTGCCGCTATCAAGTTGGACAGAAATGCTATTTATCTGCCTGAGGGCAGGGATGGTGGTGGATGGTCGTTCACCGCGGGGGGGAGCTCCTTTCAAGAGTGGAGATTGGCCCATGAAGCCTGGCTGTTTTGCTTGGAAGACAGGAAATGGGTGGACGTCGTCCACAGAGGAGGGGGACCTTGTCACTGACTGTTTGGCCTGGGAATGGTCTGTTGCTCTGGCTGTATGCAAAGGGTGGATGGTCGTTCACCAGGAAGGGGGCGGTTGCCGCTATCAAGTTGGCCAAAAATGCTATTTATATGCCCGAGGGTGGTGGTGGATGGTCGTTCACCCCGAGGGGGAGCACCTTTCAAGGGTGGAGATTGGCCCATGCTATGTGCTGGTGTATGCGGGACGCAGTCCTGGATGGTGGATGGGCGTGCACGGGGGAAGCGGGCTTCTTCCCGGCCCCAGATTTGGCCTGGCAGGATGTGCTTGGTATCTGGCAGGGTTGTAAGTGGTGGATGGTCGTTCAACGGCAAAGGGGGACTCCTGTCACTGGCATGGTTGGTCCGATGAAGGTTGGATTATTGGGTTGCAAACAATTATGGGCTTGGTGTTTTTACTGTGACAGGGGGGGCATCTTTCCCGGTCGGGGATTGCCTCGAAATAGGGTATTTTGGGGCCCTTGAGGCATCGATGGGGTTATGGCTGGTCAGCCACAGGTGGCCACATAGGTGGCGGAGGCATTCGCTTCGCTCGGGGGGTGGGGCAGGGAACCGCCCTCCGGGGTTTCCCTGGTTGGCGGTACTTTGGAGGGGTGGTGAGTCAAATACGGGCGGATCCACCCCTCGAGGGGGGAGAATGGTACACTGGTGACTGATAGCGGGGCACGGAGGCAATGAAAGGAAATTCAACAGAGGATGTGTGGAGGGCAAGTGAAGGTGAGAATGGTTAGAGGAAGGAGGTCACCGAGTGAATGGGGGAAGAGTCAAACAGGTGAGATGGTTTGGAGAAGGAAGAATGGAGAATGAGTCTGAAGGAGATGGGGAATGTATATTTGATGCATTTATGTACCATGTAATAAAGTTTAAAGAGATGGGGAATGTATATTTGATGCATTTATGTACCATGTAATAAAGTTAAAGGAGTGCAACCTTGTCCTAATAAAATGGCCTTTTACGCTTCAAGTAACAGCGTGGAGTGTGGTTCTTGCGCGATGCGGGCCCCAGGGGAAGTAAAGGTCGCAGACCAGTCTTCCCCTGGGGTATTCGCGCGAGACCGGAAGGACAAGGTGTAGGGGTGGGATTAGAATGGGATGGGATGGGATGGGATGGGATAGGATGGGATGGGGTGGGGTTTAGGAGGCTATAAGGAGTGGGAAGAGGCGGAAACAGCCCTTCTTAACTCCTAAGCACCACCGGGGGGTCGCAGAAAGTTTGTCCGCCCACCCACCCTACAGGTCCTGAGTGATGGCCGTGGGTGTTTTTTGGGCTGCGTGTGCCAGTTTAGGGCAGGTTGCATAGGCGTTGCGGTACTTTGGAGGGGTGGTGAGTCAAATACGGGCGGATCCACCCCTCGGGGGGGGAGAACGGTACACTGGTGACTGATAGCGGGGCGCGGGAGGCAATGAAAGGAAATTCAACAGAGGATGTGCGGAGGGCAAGTGAAGGTGAGAATGGTTAGAGGAAGGAGGTCACCGAGTGAATGGGGGAAGAGTCAAACAGGTGAGATGGTTTGGAGAAGGAAGAATGGAGAATGAGTCTGAAGGAGATGGGGAATGTATATTTGATGCATTTATGTACCATGTAATAAAGTTTAAAGAGATGGGGAATGTATATTTGATGCATTTATGTACCATGTAATAAAGTTAAAGGAGTGCAACCTTGTCCTAATAAAATGGCCTTTTACGCTTCAAGTAACAGCGTGGAGTGTGGTTCTTGCGCGACGTCCTGCACGGCCTACCTCCAACACGGCCAGAAAAGACTCCACGCCTCCCCCTCACTCGCGGCAGTTGGAGAGTCACCGGTGCACCCTGGGGGCTGTGGTCCTTGCCCGCGGTGTTGTGGAAAATGACAGCTAGGTGCGGGGCGCTACAACGTCCTGCGCAGCCTACCTCCACCAGGGCAGCAGGATGACGATAAATTATCTCCCAGCAATGTTTCAGCAATTAGGCACGGCCAGAAAAGACTCCCCTCCCTTTCACTGAAGGCTGTTTTTTTGTTGGCCATAGTGAGGGGCGAAATAAATATGAGTGTAGTGAGTTGAAAAGAATATTTGAGAATGAAATAACAGCTTAGGATGTGCAAATAGAATTTTTTTTGTGTTGCAATTTTTGATTGAGTAAGGTAAGGTATACAGCATTAACATCTTATGATATTATATAAGCGTAGAAGTTCTGAACAATGCTAAACTGAGCAGTGCAATACAGTTTACTAAGAAGGGGAGTGTAGATACATGGAGATAGGCAAAATCCAAGAGAATCTGATATTCAGTAATAACCCTGGAATTTCCTATCCCCTAGTATGGGCCTGTCCCTCAGAAGTCATATGTATTGAGGGGGGCGGGGGCATGGGACCCTCGAGTGGGGGAATGCAATGGGAGGAGTACTGAAGGGCGTTGCCTGACAAGAGGAGTGGTGGGGCGGAGGGTTGCGTCTCCAGGGGCTGTGTGTTGCAGACAGTAGGGCTGGTGCAGAGCAGGGATGACGGCGAGGGGGAAGAGAGCCCTCCACTATTGGTGTGAGTGGTTCCCACGTCCATTGCTAGGGGAAGGGTGGTTTCTTGGCGAAAGGCGGAATGGACGGATTGGGGGGCAGTGTTGGTTACCCTTGAAGAGAGAGGGTGTCCCTCCGCCCTGTGAGCCTACATGTCCGGGAAGTGAGAGAAAGGAATGGGTGAGGGAGGGGGGAGGATGAGACTGATGAAGAGGAGGAGGGATAGAGAAGTGGGAGGAAAGGGCATGGGAGAGGCTAGGCAGGGATACAGAAAGAACGCAGGGAGGGAAGAGGAGGGGAAGGTAGAGAGGGGGAGGGGCTGAGGAAGGAGCAGGATAGAGCAGGGTGTCATTGTTGCGATTGGTGATGAAAGGAAGGGGTGGCATCTGGAAATGCAGTGAGGGTCGGATGTGCGATTGAAAGGGTGCAAATGGACTTAAAGGGTGATGGTGGTGGTCAAAGAGTGAAACTTTGGAAATGATTGATGAAAGAGTTTTTATGGTTCTGATGAAGATGGCTGTTCCATCTGGAATGGCAAAGGATGTAGGTCAAGTTAGTGGTTTTTTTTATAGTTTGCTTTGCAGGCATGGCCACTTGTTACAAGATTTCAGAGGTGTGGTGTCTGGATCCAGCCAATGGGCTGAGGCAAAGTCTTTGATTAATTAAGGGCTTTTCTGTTCCATATTTAAAATTGTGTAAAATTGTGTTAGAAACACACATGATTAATGTTTGTTCCCGTGGGCTCATCAGTCAGTTTGCAGGCAGCATATCCGTGGGTACATTCTCTCCTAATCTTCTGAGTTTATCGTGCAAGGCGATGGACTCATTAAAACGGAGGGTAGTGGAACAACCCTTCCTCTACCTTATACTATGATGACACTAAGCGTGTGACGCCATAGGTGGTCGAAGAGCATGCTGTGCCCACCCACTTTCGTCTGTCATCAACCTAGGAGCTACATAGGAGCCCCACTTGGAATCCAGTCAAGTCTCCTCATATTGGATCACTTTTGAGCTATATCGATAAGGCTACACACAGTCTATCTTGTTTTGTCCTGATGAAGACCCGCATTAGAGGCTTAAATGTATCACAGATACACAGGGGTCGAAACGTAGGTGCAAAATTAGAAGCACTAGATTCCATTTTGACCAGTTAATTAATTAGGAATAATTTGAGGTCATTTTGAGAACAACAACATGTTTTTACTCTGTGCCTTATTGTTAATGTTGTTTACGTATGTACTCAATGGATTTGTTGTGTCTTGTGATTTATGAAAACTATACACTTTATCTCACTCTGTCTTGTTCTTTACACCAGATAATAATGTGTGTATGACCTGCTTCTTTTTCTTTTGTAAGATTATACAAAAACCTTTTTGCTTGAAATAAATTACAGAATAACATAATCAGTTTATGCTATTTACTTGGAGTATGTGTTTAGACAGATATGTGTAACATTGACTGATATCCTAACGTAGAAAGGGATAATAAACGTATAAATCATTTAGCTTTGGAAAGTGTGTTGTGGCAGAGCCACTGTTCGTTTCATGGAATATTAGCCCAACACTCCAAGAGAAAATATAGGAATTCTGGGAAACCAGCTTCACATCAGACACAAGCTCGGGTAGCTTCTCCTCATGAAGAAGACCTGTGAGCCCCAGAGGGAACAGGGCCCCAGGAACTTGGGCTTTACACAGCAGAGCTCATGGGCCTAGGGGCCCCTCTGGGAAAGATATATGCCAGGAACAGGAGACCTGTCACCCTCTTGAGAGCCAGAGACAACAAGCTGCTGATCAGGAAGAGTGAAATGTCAGTGGCTCCCACAGAACATTTTGGGAGGAGGGACTCCTATATATTGAGGCGGAGACCCCAACCTTGGTGCCACTAGGAGAGTGGTAGTGCCCCAGAAGTATAGTGAGTTCTTACTCAGTTTGGCTCATGACATTCCCTTAACTGGGCATCTTGGTCAAAATAAAACTTGGAGTAGGTTAGTCACCCAGTTTTACTAGCCAGGTATCTCCCAAAAGGTGAAGGAGTTTTGCAACTTCTGTGCTACCTGCCAAGCCAGCAGCAAAGCTGGTAGCCACCCAAAGGCCCCATTAATTCCACTTCCACTGGTTGGGGTTTCCTTTTGAAAGGGTAGGGGTTGATGTTGCTGTACCCCTGGAACCTCCAACAGCCTCAGGGAACAGATTTATCCTGGTGGTAGTGGATCATGCCACCAGGTACCCTGAAGCTATTCACCTTAGAACTGTCACTGATCCTGCAGTTGCCAGGGCCCTCTTGAGTATGCTTACAAGAGTAGGCTTTCCTAAGGAGGTGGTGCTACACAGAGGTTGTAATTTCATGTCTGACTACCTTAAATCCATGTGGGCTGAGCGTGGGGTGTCATACAAGTTAACCACTCCATATCACCCACAAACAAATGATTTAGTTGAAAGGTTCAACAAAAGCATGAAAAATATGATCATGGGACTCCCTGAAAAACTAAGAAGGAGATGGGATGTACTTTAGCCATGCCTGCTTTTCACCAACAGAGAAGTGCCGATGAAGGGAGAGGGATTTTCCCTCTTTGAACGTCTGTTTGGTCACCCTGTGAGTAGACCATTATATCTTGTGGAGGAAGGCTGGGAGAGACCTCTCAAAGAGCCTAAGCAGTAGATAGTGGACAATGTGCTTTGCCTCCATTCCAGGATGGCTGAGCACATGGAAAAATCATGCAAAAACCTCGAGGACAGCCAAGATCTCCAGAAGCGCTGGTATTACATAAAAGCTGCAGTGGTGGTGCTCCAACTAGGGCCGAAGGAATGGATATAAGAGCCTGTGGCTCCCAGGGCACTTCAGGACAAATGCAAAGGCCCTTACCCTATCACTGAGAGAAAAGGGGCTGTCACCTATCTGGTGGACCTTGGCACATCAGTAGTCTCAAGAGGGTCATCCGTGTGAATCACCTTAAACCCTACCATACCTTGGACTGGTTTGGCCATGCTGATGTTCACTGATGAGGATCAGGACGAAGAGAGTAAACTTCTCCCTGACATCCTCTCCCACAGTCCATAAGATGGGTCAGTTGATGGAGTGATCTTTTCGAACACCCTCTCTTCCCAACAGGAAACTGACTGCGGACAAGTCCTGGAGAAGTATGATCATTGATTAGCTCCTTTTTCTCACCCCTGGTCAGGCTAACTGTTCATGATGTGGACACTGGTGATAATATGCCTGTCAAAATTAAACTGTATAGACAGTCTGATCAAGTGCAGGAAAGCATCAGAGCTGAAGTCAGCAAGATGATGGAGGTAGGGGTGATTGAGCCCTCGAGTGTCCCTGGGTCAGCCCAGTGAACTTAGTCCCTGAACCTTACACCAAGGGTGGTAAAACAGAGCTGAGGTTTTGTGTGGACTATAGAGGTCTCAATGCTGTCACTAAGACAGATGCACATCCTATCACAAGGGCAGAATAACTTATTTACAGGCTAGAGGCAGCCAACTGCTTCAGTAGATTTGATTTAAAAGCAGGGTACTGGCAGACTGGTCTGATCCCAGGATCAAAAAAAAAATCAGCATTCTCAACCTCGAATGGGCATTATCAGTTCACTGTTATGCCGTTTGGACTAAAGAATACCACTGCCAACTTCCATAGATTGGTGAACAAAGCCCTTGCTGGGTTGGAGTAATTTATTTTGATGATATTGCTGTCTATAGCTCCACTTGGCAGGATCACCTGATCTACCTTGCAAAGGTCCTTGAAACTCTACAGAGTGTAGGCCTCACTATCAGGGCAAGCAAATGCTGGATAGAGCAGGCCTCTGTTGAATACCTGGGCCACCTTGTAGGTGAAGGCCAACTTTAACCTCTACAGCCCAAGGTCTAGACAATTGTGGACTGGGTCGCTCCAAACACCGAGATTCAAGTAAGGGCATTCTTTATCTTGCCTGGGTACTACAGGAGGTTTGCGAAGGGATTTTCTGCCATTGTGGCACCCTGCACAGAACTGACCTCTAAGAAAATACCAAATAAAGTAAACTGGGTAGTGAGCTGTCAAAAGGGTGTTGAATCTCTGAAGGAAACAATGTGCTCAGCACCCATTTTGAAAGATCCAGACTGTTCTAGGCAGTTCATAGTGCAGACACATGCCCCTGAGCATGGGACAAGAGTGGTCCTATCACAAATCAATAATGATGGCCATGATCAACCTGTTGTTTTCATTAGCAGGAGATTAATCCTCAGAGAGAAGCTTTAAAGTGCCATTGAGGGGGCGTGGCCAAGATGGCAATGGGCTAAGACGTGTTTCTCAACTGCTTCGCCCCACCACCTTCAAAAGCTTGTTATTAGCGCCCATCGACTTTATTCCAGCGACCCCGGAGCTCACATATCCACGCCGATCACCGACACTGCTGCCTGACCCCGGTGGAGACGACCTGTAGCCGGTACAGCACGAGCCTCTGGAGGCAGCACCTGACGAGGCTGTGGGGCACAGCTGTGGAGCGCTGCGACGAACCGGCAGAGTGGGGAGAAAGGTGCGAGGCTCCGGTAGCTCAGCGGGTGCAGTGTGGTGGCACTGGTGGGTGCAGGAAGGCCCTGAGTGGGGCAGCCGAGGCCCCGGCGCAGGTACCTGAACTGCAGCACATTACAGAGTGGTGAGGTGCGATCGTGGCCTGCGCATAGCGGCCAGACCCATGGTTAACAATGGACGGTGTGTGAGTACCGAGACCTCGTGTCAACTGGGGCCAATGATCCACATCTGCAAAGGGACCTACCGGTGGGCTGAGGGTGACAACCTGGGCCCCCAGCACAGATCCGCGAGACGCAACGCTCGATGGAGCAGTGGGGGATGGGCATGGCCTGTGGAGTCAGGCCTGCCCCGTGACACACCTTGAACGAGGCCACGCCGGGCTCTGGGTGAGATCGAGACCAGGGACCCGGAGCCTGAGCCTCGACCCTGCCGAGTTCTGTGTGAGCGGACTGCCTGGAGCTGCGGTGAGTTGCCAGTGCTGTCTGACCGTTTCCTGATGCGTCTGCTGGGTGGACCTGCGGCACAGCTGGGGCAGGGGGCCCAAGGAGGTGAGGTGGCCTCTCCCGTCCAATCGAGTAACTCACCCCAGGACCTGGATCCCAGGATCCACAGCTGCGCTCAAGTATGCTCCAGCTAAGGAAGTGGGCCTATGACACTTGGCTTATCTCAGTGGTTACATCCACCCCCCACTCACTTCACGGCTACCAGGAGGCACAGAAAGAACATTTGGGGGTGCGGAGAGTGGCCTACCCCCCTTCAGAGAGACCTCAACGAGCAAGAATGCAGTCAGCGTGGACCGCTGTGACCGGGGCCCCCTGAACTTACCTGCACAAAGAGCTGCCTAGGCTGGGAGGAATTTGTGACCAGCTCGGGGGTAACAATCAATAGGGGCAGAATAACCCTATTTCCCTGCATCCTCCAGGCGTAAGGGTACGGTGAACACAGGCTTGCTACAGGTGTGGTGGAACGGAGGAGGAGGCCAAGCAAGATAAACCGGGGCGGCCCCAGAAAGGGAGAAAGCCGGCATGCAGAGGAGAGACCTGTGATCACCGCAAGCAGAGCACGAGTGGGTGAGCGTCCTCCGGGGTTGCTTACCTGAGGGGGAGGGGTACCTGAGCAGCTAGGAGCGAAGGGAAGAACACCTGCTCATTTGGCCTGAACAGATATTGCCAGTGGATGCAATGGTACCCCTTCAGCTACATCCTATCGTTAAATGGCCCAAACAGCGCACCAGTAGAGTCAGCACTCCCACCCGGGCCAGGAGCAACGACCAGACACCGGGATAAGGAAACGCCCTGATTCACACACCCACAAACTCCAAGACTACAAACAAGACGGGATGGCTGGGGCAAGGTCGAAGAAGGATCGCTCCCTCAGAGAAATGTTTGGGAAAGCTAGCACCCTGGGATCGGAGGATACGCCCACCTCCCAAAGAGTGGAATCCAGACTGGAGATGGATGAGGTAGAGGGCCAGATCACCAAAGCGTACCTGGAATCACTGTTCTCCTCTCTACATACGGACCTACAGGCGAGAAAAAAAAATTGCCTCCGATATTCGAGAAATCCGTCGTGACGTGGATGAAGTGGGAGGCCGAGTGGCTGAGCTTGAAGACAGGGAGTTGAGCCAGGTGGAGTAAGTAGTGTGGCTTCAGCAAGAAGTGCTGATACTGAAAGATCAACAACTAGACCTTGAAGCGCATAATGAAGATCTCAAGAACAGCTCTAGGAAGAACAATATCAGAATAAGAGGTGTGCCATCCAAAGCAGAGGGCTCCAATCTATGTGAGTACCTTACGGACCTTCCTTAGACATGTATCGGGCCTCCCCGAGACCTCTCTGCTACAACTGGATCGAGTACACAGGGTGGGCCCTGAGAAGCCAGGAAGGGGTCCCCCGGCCGACATCCTGGTTGTGTCCACGATTTCCAGGTTAAAGTAAACATCCTCAAGGCAGCCTGGGACTGACACCCAGTTCAATTCAAGGGTCACGCCCAACCTTCTCCCAGGATCTCTCTTGGATCACCCTCCAGAAGCGCAGAGACTTCCGCCCAGTTACAGAACATCTGCGGAATGCCAAGATCTCATATGCGTGTCTTTAAACATGAGGGGGTACTGCACCAGATCAGATCCCTCAAAGAGGCTTGTGCTCTCCTGCTTCTTGATGTCCCAGAAGACTTGGAGGACCAGCCCTCGTCCCCTAAGCGTCAACAGCCGGTCTGGCAGAAGGTGACAAACAATCGCTGCGGGCCTCAGCCAGACTCTAAAACCATTAACAAAGAGTGGCAAGCGGTGTTGCAGGCCCTTTCCTTTGATTCAGCTGCCCCAACAACTCCGTAATCTGGTGCCGCTCCTTCCCCCAGCGGTAGGGATGGGTCTGATGTGTTCCTAATTAAGGCGGCAGAGAAGGGTAGAAACCTCTGATCGTCTCAACGACCCCCCTTCCACACGACCTGCAGACCCTTATGGGTTCTCTTCAGAAGTACTTCGCTGGAGCAGTTCCATCTTGGCTGAACATGCCTCATCCTGATTCGTCAGAAATGATGGACTATGACATCCAGTTATTCTCTCTCCTTATGTTTAAAGTATCCTTAGTGTTTATTATTGGGGTCTTTCTATCTTCTTTTTCTTCTCCTCCTCCGCACCAAACCAGGTCCTTACGGGGTGGCAAATTAACTGAAATCCTCACACCAGGACACACTAGGCCGGTCCGGCAATTGCAACAAGATCTTAGCGTTCTCGGGGCAAGCGCGCTAGCAAACTACTAAGATACATGATATTCATCTAGCGAGCCTCAATGTCTGGGCCTCAATAACCCAATTAAACACAAAGCGAGTCTATCCTACCTAGAGCACTCCAGGGAGAACATCTACTTATTACAATGAACCCATGTGCTTGCTAAAGACTCCCACGCATGCATTCCCCAAAGTTCCCCAGGCAGTACTGGTCCTCAGATTCATCTAAGAAGTGCAGGGTAGCCATACTAATTGCTCAGCGTTTCCACGGAAAAGTAATTGAGACCATCACCGAGCAAAAGGGCAGAGCACTAGGGCTTAGAATACAGTGGGGTAGCACACAGCTTACGGTAGCAACTGTATACGCTCCAAAACGAGCACCAGGGACGTTTTCTACTCCACTGAAAGACTATCTCATTAATAATGACACTGAGGAGGTACGACCAGCCTCTCTATGGTAAGCATTAAAGACCGACGGAGTTCGGATGCAGGCCAAGTAGGTCAATACGCTGGTATCGAGCTTTGACGAATGTGTGACTAAAAGCCGGACCCCCTTCCGGAAACTCATGAAGTTTTTCTCTGACAATTCCAGAGTATAAAACCATTAGAGGAAATTCTACTCTTACCTATATTGCACCTTAGCGAGTGTGCCACATACCTGGTCACATATATTCTATAGACCACGTTCTTAACCACTTTTTCACATAGATGTCCAGAAGAAAGCCAGATCAATATGAGGCCTGGCTGAAACATGTTGACCACACAGGATGTGGGAGACCATAGTCACCTCCACGCACATCCGCCGCCTTGCTTTTAATACTGCCAAGGGCCCATCAATAAAATAACCCTTGTGGGTAGTGGGACTAATAGCCATCTCTGCAGGGGATAATAAGCTAAGAAAGGAACATAAAAAAGGAGATAGAGGCAACTTTTGGGAAATTAGAATGCATACAGAAACGCACGGGTGCCCCTCGGGTGTGGAGGGAACTAAAGCGGAAAAGGCTAATTTTTTGCAGGCTAGACCACGATATGTAGTGTGGGCTGGGCCTTGTTGCACGCATTGCTATGTTAGCATAGGCTTATTAGAAGTTTAAACGCCATTTTACCTTTTTGCTGCTTTTGCACACGACACTGCATATAACTGTTGTTGTAAGTTAGGCTGTGTGAAATGCTTCACATGAGAATGGCGTGTTTTCAGCATCCTAAGACTTACATCGTGACACTAGTCTGCACACTGAGTGCTAAAAGCCTCCAAGGTTATCATAACAAGGTAGCTGTTGTTCCTGCTGATCGGCTAACGTTTTAGCCATAACATACATGCAGCTGCAAGCCAACGTCATTCTGGCGCCATTAATATAGCACTGTAAGCATGATTTCAGACACATGGAAGAATCCCGTTTTTCCAGAGAGACAGAGAGCTTTTGCAGATCCTGATGTGATCCATTCCTGCTGATTCTAGAGTTATGGGGTCCTCCACACAAGCCTAAGAGACTTTCTATATTTTATAAAACATAGTTCCTAGCTAGGGAGGGTGAATTACTAGGCGCTGTAGTACCTATTTTCACCATCATTGTAATATGATTTCTCCCTTCGTGTTTTATGGAATTGTAACAATGCTGATCATATTATTTCTAATCATATGTCTGCTTATGTTAGCAAAGATACTGCATCTTAGAGCACGCCGTTAAAATAAATATTTTAACCTTACTCGTGTCTCTTTTTTACTTCTGATGTGCACTGGTATGAGAGTATAACAAAAGAGTATTCTTGCTTCCCACTATTCCTGAGTATAACCTAAGTCTCATGTTCTGGGTTGTCTAATCATTAGTTCTTTTTCTATAGGACGAGGAGCTAATGTGACACTGATGATAGCTGGTTAGGGTTTCTAGGCACTAAGGTGAGTTTTTTGGTATACCACAATTCCCTGAGGTCCTGGGTCTCTGTGCACAGTTCTGTGTAGGAGCAGAATCCCTGCGACATGGCGCACCTAACGTTGTGGTCTTATTGTGAGACTCTCGAGTAGTGCTTATATCAGTCCACGACCCCCTCACTATTGTTTCCAGTTGACGGTGGTGACGGATAAACCTACCTATAGTTAAATAGGTCTTTTCGAGCTTGATATTTTAAAGCGGTTTCTAGTGGATTACTACCCAGTTGTGCTATGTTACTTTGTCTTGAGTTTTCTTCTTCTGTGTCGTGATGGGTGACATTGACATCCCGCAGCATAGTAGGATGGCGGTTCACACTCATTTACAGGCTTTTAACGTCCCTTGGAAGGCACAGCAGTTGTTTTTGTTGTGAGTGCAGAGGCGGCTTACCCATTTGAGCTTTTCTACTCGTGGGTTACGTTTCCTGCAGTCAATGCAGCTGCCAATTTGTTTCATGTTTGACACTCACACTGCCGTGCCTATGGAGTACACTCCTTATAGGACACAGGAGATTCCGATTTCTGCTTGGCAGCACCGAGTTTGGTTTAATGGCGTCCTTCCCCACTCTTTGACAGTGGTGAGATAAGGTCCTTTGTCCTTCCCAGGGGCCTCTTGGCCTGTTTTGGCTGGATTTACACTGCACCCCGAGCTGGAACGGCTCCCTTTGCTAAAGTGAGGACCCTTTATAACTCTGCAGTAGAGGTTATAAGGGTCTTGGTTCATTACATTTCGCACAACATGCAGGGTGGGGCCCCTGGTTTTGCAGCGCATCCAGTTGGACCGAACGGGTTGAAGCTTAGTTCCGTTATGGCTAATGCGGTTATGGGCAAGTGTCCCCAAGATAAGGATGAAATGCCTTTTTGGCTTGCTGAGAAATTTGACCAACTGGAGGCAGTAATTCCTAAAACCACTCCTGTGGAGAAACACAGGATTCTTAAGATTAGTTTGCAGAAATACTTAGTACCTGAAGTAACTGACTGTACCACTTATTTATTTATAAAGTTTTATATAGCGAGAACAAGATCCTGAAGGATATCAGAGCGCTTTACAATAGGTTGGAAGAGAGAACAAAAATGAAATGTACACATATGGATAAGTGAATTCACTTAAAACTAAAGCTCACAGGGGCGTCATAGTTAGGCTCAGCCTCCACAGACACAAAATCTCAAGCAACTGTAACCTGTGATCAGAGGTAACTATAACTGGCGCTCCCGCCATGCACAGTTTTCTTATCAATAATTTTACTGCAAATGTTGCAGTGATATTATCAATGCTGTCATAGAAAATGTCATGGGTGAAGAAATATGTGGCGTAATTAGTGGTGTGTGGCAATGGATTGACTTATAATTACCTTTAGGCACAAGCCATAGCCACTTGAGATAACCACAACTGCTGAATTATATATTGCATACCTGTACAAGCAGCCCGGTGTAGAGTTAGTGTGTGACACAACCAACTTCCAATACATACGTGTACTTGCGATGGGTGCATAGATGCTATTTGACCACATACTCCAAATTCATGTGTGTAACAGCATACGCGTGCATATGCCACTTTCTAAAATTGTGACAAAAAGGCCTGGGATGTATTGAAGTGACATTACAAGTACTGATACTGTATGTAAGGGACACATGAGGCAGGCGCCTCGCGGGACTGACATCAAAGACTTGAAATATATTGATGTGACCTCACCACGGCTTGGAACGCTTGATGTGACGCCAATAGTAAGCAGTCATGTTTCAATCTGACAAACGTCAATGGTTTGACCATTCCGTAGAAAATAATGGTCACCCCATGGATGTGTAGCATTGCGTTCATATTGACCAGACACATTCTTACTCCACGAGTAAGTTCTATGACAAAATGTGTCAGGAAAGTAAAGCGAGCTAACCGGGTTGTCACCACTCTTTAGCAAGCAGGGATATGTGTGCTTCCACAAGGATTAGTTTATGCAACTACAATGAGAATAATGGGTACTATACTGTATATATACCTTGCTGACTGCCATGAAGGAGGGCTTTTAAACTTTACATTGATCACAGACTTACAATTCCGACCGCTTAGCCTAGCCTCAGTTGTATTACATAAGGAACATTGAAAACTGATTTTCAATGAGAGCGCCTAGCATGGCTCCAGTTGCATTACATAATAAACATCGAAACCTGACTTGAAACGAGAACACCTAGCATAGCACCAGTTGCATAAGTGAGGAACAAGGGGTATGATTTTTGCGACAGTCTAAACTAGGTGCTTCGGCACACCGTCAATGTCTGTCCTACCCTCCGTCATTAAACATGTTCAGGATGAGCACAGGCCGGAGGTGGCTGTTGAATGGGGAATGAGACTCATCAGAGTGTTTGACATAGTTTCCGATCTTGTCCTTGCTAACTTTAAGGGAGATGCGGTAAGCTTCCAGGTGTCTAATGCTTTGCGCGATGTTCCTGACGTGGAGAAACCCCGTCAGTTACCGAACATTATTACGGCAGCTTATAAGACCATTGGCCGTAATAGTTTAGGTGTTAAGTCTTTTGCCAAGGCAGCACAAAAGCAAACACAGGCGGCGAAGTCTGACAAAGCTGATCGTCCCTCAGGTCCAAAACAAGCTTGGACTAAAAATAAAAAACAGGGGAAAAAGCAACAGAAACAGGGGTCCCGTCCTGCCTCGCCTATACCTGTGTCTACTGAGCTCACTTATGAATTGCGCGACCATGCTACGATTAGTCACTTGATCGTTTTCAGGTTCCTGATCAACGTTCTCCTCGCTCTTTGCAGGATTCATCGTCGCACCCACCGGTGGAGGAGACGGGGGAGGAGGAAGGGGTGCGAAGCAAGAGCAACCCCACAAGACAGACAGTAAAGGCAAGCAGGATGACTCTCCACATCAGAGGCCCCAGTTTCAGAAAAAGGAAGTTTCTGCTTTAACAGCGAGATATGCCACAGATAGTGAGAACGCAGCTTCGGAATCTGACATGGGCGCTGACGTTGTTGAACAGCGAGGCGGAGGTTACCATAGTGCGAGAGGCGCTGCGTCCACTACTGAAGGTGACAGCGACTGACAAATTCATTGAAGTTGAGACAGCTGACACTAGAGTGGCACCCCCTGAGAGACTTTTTGAAATTGTCCTTTTAATTGAAGATGACATACAACATACAGTAAAAGGGGTATTTTGGGAGAATCTAACTACTACACATGACATTTTATTGGCAGAAGTCGACTGGCCCCCACCTTTTGTTTTAGCAGCTCCGCTAGGGGAGGAGGTAATCCTCCCTAGTTTCGCGCACACAGTGCCGAAGGAGCAGGCTCTGCATTTTGCGGAAGATTGGGCTAAGGCGCTTGCGCCGGCTTTGTACCGTACTCACTGTGGGTGGGACAAATTTTTCCCCAGACATGAGATTCCCTTACGGTCTATGCCACAGCCTCAACCCCAATACCCCATGCGACGTGAAGCGAAAGCTCCCGTGGCAGAAATCCTTGAACAATTAGAATATCAAGGTGTGATTGAAACGTGTGTCTCCGATGAATAATCCTCTTTTTACTGTGACCAAGCCTGATGGCTATTGGATTACCGGCACTTAAACTCCCATTGTCATTCGAGCGCGGTACAGAATACTCACAGTTCTGCTCTAGCGGATAGTCTTGTGCGTAAACGGTTTAAAACCACACTTGACATATCCAATGGCTTCTTTGCCCACAATATGTCCTCTATTAGTAGTCAATGGACAGCTTTTACAAGTGGTGGCAAACAGCGCCAATTCCGACGTTTGGCTATGGGCTATAAGAACAGTCCAAGTGTGTTTGCCGCCCGCATTGTCTCTCTTTTAGAGGGACTCGACACAGATGCATGTTCGTATGTGGATGACATTTATCTCACAGACGACAAATTATGGCCGCATCTATGTTGTGTTGACCGCATAATATGCAGTTTTGCGGACTTTGGCTATAAATTTAACTTTGCGAAAAATCACATTGCAGAGTACACAGTGTTGTTTCTGGACTATGAGCTCAACAATGAAGGTTGAGGTTTGGCACCTCACTTCCTGGAGAAATGCACCCAGCTGCGCGCTCCCTCAACACTGAAAAAACTACAATCTTTACTGGGCTTTTTGAATTTCGGGCGTACATACATTCCCCATTATGGCCAGCTGATCAAGCCTCTATAAGCTTTGGTACAACCTACTTTCTCCAAATCTTGCTGGCTGCCTGCACATTCAGCCATCTTGCAATCTTTGCAGGCTGATCTTCTAGAATCTAAATTCTTATTGACTTGTGATAACCAGACAAACCTGGTGATAAGAATCGTACCGGGGCGGTGGGTTTCACATACCTGAATTTTAATGAGGTTGACACAGTAATGTAATGTAATGTAATGTATAGGCATTTATATAGCGCACTACTTACCCGGAGGGTCCCAAGGCGCTTTGACCGCTGCGAAACCCTTCCTGGCTTCCCTGAGAGATGGTCCCTTAATGGGTATCTCCAGGGTGAGACCAGGCATCCCCGGCGGTCTGGTGGGGCCGTTAGTGAAGATGAGGCAAGCTAATGCCCAGAGTTGCTGAGTGTGATCGCTGATCAGAGTGGGCACCGAGGCGAGAGAATTATCAAGTCCGCTGACCCTGGTCCAGAAACCTGCCGCGCCGGGAATCGAACCCTGGTCCCGGGCCGTCCTCTGCTCTCGGGTCTGCCGCCTCTAACCAGTGAGCCACACTACTTCACCTATCGCTTACAAGTCACACTTGTACACTTCGGCTGAGTTGCGGTTTTCCACTGTGGAAAAAGTTTTGACAGCAGTGCAAATGGCGATTCTTAAAGAACGTGCACTGTCGCAGGGAAAACACATTTTGGTTGTTACTCCGTATCCTGCCTTGGAGGCAGTGACGAAAGCCAGTGTACCAAATTCAAAGGCTTTGCACCCAGGGTGGATACAATGGGCAACGTCCTTGACATCTCCGGATGTCACGTTAATTTTTGATTCCTCTTTGCAGACTCAAGAGTTTTTACAGTATGAATTTGTTCACCCTGCTTCTCTGACCATGCGGCCACTAGAGGATTTCCATTGTATCATTTACACTGACGGTTCTGCACAAGCGGCTACGGGTTCAAAGCATGCATATTCTTTGGCCTGCGCAATAGGGGTTGGTACTATGGGGGATGGTGAATTCAAGTCCGATGTCGTGCATACACAGGACATTAGGGGACTGTACCGCCCAATTGGCAGAGCTTTGTGCTCTGATGCTTGCATTGGAGTACGCAGATCCCAGTGTGACTAGTCTTGTCGTAAGTGACTCTTATTACTGTGTTCAATCATACAATGACAATTTATTCTTTTGGACTCAAAATGACTATCGTGACTCCAAAGGTCGCACAATAAAACATAAAATTATCTGGGTTTGAGTGGCTTAACTTAAAGAACGGCTCCCACTCATCTTTGTAATTCATACTCTTGGTCATCAGCACGTTGGAGTTCACACTGTTGGCAACAGTCTTGCTGATGAAGCGGCCAAGACAGCAGTTGCAACATATTCAGTAGCAGCAGTTACACGTTCCAAAAATAAGATTGATGATGACATCTTGGGAGCTATTGCCGCAACAGAAAAGGGAGGTAATTACCCGAAAAGTTTCCCTTCTAAATATTCTTATCATTTAAGTCCTGATAAAGTTCCTTATGTGAGAATTAACGATGTTGGTGACAGGTTGATTCCCAACGTGGACCGCAGGCAGACTTTAATTACAGCGGCTCACGAGGGCATGGCCTCAGCGCATGCCGGAGTGTTGGCTACTGTATCTCTCCTACAACAGCGTTATTGGTGGCGCGGATGTACAAACACACATGTAATTATGTCCTTCATTGTGACATCTGCCAGCAAATTAAACCTTCTTCTGCTGCGTTTCCGCCACAGACTCAGTTGTATATATCTAATAAACCACTTGGTTGTGTTTATTTAGATCACTGCTGTCCTTTCTCCTCTGATACTGCGTATAAGTACATCTTAGTAGCAGTTGACTCTTGCACGCGCTTTGTGTGGGTGTGGCCCCAAAGGAGTGCTGATTCTCAAACTGTCGTATGGGATTTGTGTGTCTTT
The DNA here is from genome assembly GCF_964263255.1 of Lissotriton vulgaris. Lineage (NCBI taxonomy): Eukaryota > Metazoa > Chordata > Amphibia > Caudata > Salamandridae > Lissotriton > Lissotriton vulgaris. Next base: position 1,316,092,560 of record NC_141689.1, read on the forward strand.
GTGGGAATTTTTGCATGCGGTACCTTCTATTCTGACCAGGGTCCAGCGTTTGCCTCTAAGGCATACAAGGATGCCATGCGTTCATTGGGGGTCCAAGTCAAATTTTCGTTTCCATATCGGCCTGAGGGCAATAGTGTTGTGAAGCGGATGAACTATGACCTAAAGCAATCCTTGACAGCTAGGGTATTAGGTACAGGCTGGCTAGCCCACCTCAATAGCGTTCAACATGCACTAAATAATCTCCCTAGAAGGTCTCTTGGTGGGCGGACCCCATATGAAATGCTCTTTGGTATCAAAATGTTTGTTCCGGACCTTAAAGGCCTAGACCAAGCGGAGTCTGCTGCTCCCTTAGACGTAGATGAACATTGTACTGTTTTCCAGAATCTACAAAGGATCCCAGACAGTCTTGCAAAGGAACATTTGCCCTTCACATCTGTGCTGCGTTGCAGATTCTGGTAGTTGGCTGGCTACCCCAAGTTGTTGAACTGGTCCGAGAAAAGGTCACAAACAAGAAGGAGTTTGGCCCCTAATATCGTGTTCCAGTTCCTGTGCTTGGCGTCTAGGGTACAAGAACAGTCATTTTTCCTCTGCTTCCTGGTCGAAAGGAAAACAGGTACATCTCCATTGACAATGTCAAACTACACACAGTGGCCGATTCTTCTTAGTATGACACCTGCGGTCTCTTGTCCAGCGATGCTGCGAAACTCAGTTTTGGCTCCAGCACCTACCACCAGGCCTGATGTTGCCATTGAGATGATATAGTTACAAATCCTTTTTTGAATCTACCAGCTGGTAATCCTCTTGATGATACTGAGTACACTTACCCCACAGATTAATCGATGCCCGATTTGCAGACCTGTGTGGCTAATCAGTCACGTTTTTCATTTGACACTGACTCTACCACATCAAAGCCACCCTCTAAAGTTTCAATTTTTGCTGTTTGGTTTAAAATATTTTTTTTGATTCCACCTTGGACTTACATTTGCGGGTGCTTTTTTTATTTCTTTACTCATGTCCATTGGTTTTGTGGTGTATTTTTTCCGTTTTGTGAATGGATACTATGTTAAAAAAAGAACTGGAATTAGACTAATTAATGGAACTTTGGCACCCCACTCCTCATCGCACAGAATGAAGAGGGACCAGACTTTTGTGAATATCACTGCTTGGCCTGTCTTAGATGGGATGGTATGGGATGCTGTTAAATTTCAAAAACACAGACCCACCGAGGTTATTAATGTTCTGAATGTACTTCGTGTTTCAATGGGGGATGTGGTTAAACAAAATATACCCTCGGATGATTGGGACGTACAAGCCATAGATGCTTTGTTTTCTGATTTGAAATATTATGCTGCCTTTGATGCTGAAGATTTGTATTTAGACTCTACGAATTATGGTGATTTGTTTTGTTACCAACATTATGGCAATCACTTTCTGCACAAAGCAAATACATTTAGAAATGTGGTTAATTATACACAGTGGGAACATTGTCCCGCTCCTATTGAAGGCAGCTCCAAAACTCTTTTTTTTTTTTTCTTTTTATTAAAATTTAAAACATAAACAATAAAGAAACAAGGCAATACAATCATTGAAATGGTGAAGCGTCCTGTGAGGGAGGAAAGCATACAATTTTGATACGATCAACAACAGTACGGGATGGGGAAAGCAAGGGGAATTGCGAGTCAGGAGGCATTTTAGCTGAAATAGCAGTAGGAATGTCGGGTCAGGGGGAAGGTGAGGCAGTCTCTACATGTGTGAAGGGAGGTGTACATATTTCACCTCGGTAGGAGTTCCACTGGCCCCAGACTTTCCCCCATTTGCGAGGCTTGCCACGTGCTACTTATACCGTCTTCTCTATAAACATACACCATTCCATATTTTCCTTCCATGCCAGAACAGTGGGCGGCCTCTGGGATCCCCATAATTGCGCTATATCTCTCTTGGCAATCATATTCCCGAGGGTTGCCCACTGTGTCTGCGCCACATCATAGTCAGTCGGCTCCCAAACATTCAACAAGCATCTCCTAGCTTCAGGCAACAACGCAACACCTGTGACCTCTTCCATAACTTCATGCACTCTATTCCAGAAATGCACAACCACCGGGCACTCCCAGAGTATGTGGAGAAAAGTGCCCAAGAAGCCGCACCCACGCCTACACATCCCGTCCAAGGAATATCCCATGCTAACCAGGCGAGGACCAGTCACGTAGATCCGGTGAAGGATTTTGAGCTGAACGAACCGAAGACGAGCCGGAATTGCAACCTCCTTCGGCGAGGATACCGCCGACTGCCAGTCCTCATCGTCCAACTCCAGACCATCGCTGGTCCAGGCCTCTCTGAGACGGTGTAGGTGGTCAACCCTATTATTTATTAGTTTTTTGTAAATTAGCGAGATCGTACTATCGGGGACGTACCCATCCAGTATCCAATCTTCAAGCGGGGATGCCTCCGGGACAGTAGTACCCGACGGAAATACCGATAGCAGTGCGTGCTGAATCTGCGCATAACGGAAAAACTCTCTGTCACACAAATCATACTCCACCTTCAACTCCTCACAAGTCTTGACCCTGTCCTTGATCTATACGTCATTCACCCTGCATATACCAATCACGTCCCACCTGTCGAAGCCTTTCGTCTTCCACAGGGAGCCCAGACTCTCGGATGCGTAAAGTGGAGTCGCTCGTGTCAGTCTATTCTTCCATCCCATGGCAGCATTTGCACAATACCATCTTCCCGGCCGATTTTGTATAGAGCACCCTGTTGTAGTCCCCACCAGGCAACAGCCACTTGTCCATTTCGAACGCGGGATTCGATGCGGGACCGTACGTACCATGATTAATCGCCCCCAGCTGGGAGGCCCAATAGTAGCGCCTAATATCCGGGAGTGCGATTCCACCGTTGTACCACAGGAGTGTCAATTTGGCAAGGGCAATACGGGATCGCCCGCCCCATATCAGTTGTCTCTGCAGATTTTCCACCTCTCGGAAGTAGCTTGCTGGGATAGTGTCAAATGTGTTCTGTAACGCATATAGAAACCGGGGTAGCGACATCATCTTGAATGATGCCGCTCGTCCGCGAGGGGGCAACGGAAGCTTGCGCCATGCTTTGACATCGGACATTAGGCGTTGAAGCAGGGGTAGCAAGTTGCGTTCATAGCGGACCGCAGGGTCCAAGGCGATAAAGAGCCCCAAGTATTTAAACCCCGCCTGCACCACCTGTATGGGGCACCCACGTGGCAAGAGAGGAGACTCACCCGAAAGAACATATACACAGGACTTGGACCAGTTAATTACGAGGCCGGAATTTTTCCCAAAAGAATTCAACACATCAAATAACACTATCAGCGACTTCCGAGGCGACGTAAGATACAGCAGGATATCGTCCGCATAGAGTGACACTCGGTCCTCGAAGTCCGGGGTCCATCGTATGCCCTTCATCGATGGCTCCCACCTCAGCCAGGCTGCCAAGGGTTCCAAAGCAAGGGCAAAAAGAAGCGGAGACAACGGGCATCCTTGGCGCGTGCCTCTTCCGAGGGTAAACAAGCCAGAAACTCGACCATTCACGACCACCTGGGCCAATGGTTCCTCATACAGTAATTTCACCAAGCCGATAAAAACAGGGCCAAAACCAAACTTAGCAAGGGCTGTCCAGAGGTACGGCCACTCTAGCGTATCGAACGCCATTGTGGCGTCCAAAGAGGCCAAAATGGCCGGCTCACGTAACGACGCCGCCCTCGCGAGGGCGCCGTGCAAGCGCCGAAGATTCAATGCCGTGTTACGGTGTGGAATGAAACCGGATTGATCTGGATGGATCAGGTCGCCAATTACGGTTATCAAGCGGTTCGCGAGCACTTTTGCGAGGATCTTGGGCTCAGCGTTTAAGAGCGAAATGGGTCTATACGATGCACAACGATCTTGCGGCTTCCCCTCCTTGTGAATCACGACAATCGATGCAAGTTGTTGAACAGAATGGAGGGAGCCTGCGTCTAGCGACTCTAAAAACATTGATCGGAGATACGGTGCTATTTTATCCGGGCGCAGCTTGTAGAGCTCAATGGGGAGTCCATTAGGGCCCATGGCCTTTCCCGACCGCACGGAGCGGACAGCAATCGCCACCTCCTCGACAGAAAGCGTTGCGTCCATCAGTTCCCTGTCTAATTCTGATAAGCGGGGCAGTGCAATGTCTCGTAGAAGCAGATGTGAGTCCTGCTCCGGCCTGTCTGATACAGGGGAATATACAGTTTGGAAGTATTCCGAAAAACACTCCACGATCTCAGTGAGGTCAGTTACTCTCACCCCATCCACTCTCTCAATCAAAGGAACCACACAACTAGCCCTCTCCTTCTTGTCTAGCCAAGCTATCAACTTTCCCGCCTTATCACCCACATCATACAGACGTCCTTGCTGCTCTCTGCTCATCACTTTGGCGGCATCCGTCACCAGCGCTCTATAGTCAAGTTGTTTAAGGCTGAGGAGGTGGAGCTTGTCCTGGGCAACACCACATTCCATTTCCCTTTCTAAGTCAGTTATTTCAGTCTCAAGTCGGACAAGTGCCTCATATTTACGTTTCTTATCGCTATTGATTAATGACAGCGCCTGGCCACGGATAACAGTCTTGAAGGCTTCCCATAGTGAGACAGAAGATGACACAGACCCCTCATTTTCCGTGAAGTATTGATCCAATGATTTGACCAACTCTGCACGGATCTTAGGGTCGCGGAGATACCAAGTGTTAATCGGGGCTACCCGGCCCTCAGTTCCCAGCCTTGTTTCCATGACAAGCCATAAAGGAGAGTGGTCTGAAATACCCCGGGCCAGGTGTCTAATCTCTCGGACAGAGGAGGCCTGTGTTGCGGGCATCAGTATGTAATAGAGTCTCGAGAGACTACCGTGAGCACCAGAGTGAAAGGTGTATTGCAACTGCCCCGGGTGAAGCAGTCTCCAACAATCTATTAATCCCAAAGTATCCAGGAAGCCACCCAGCCAGGACCGAGACCTCACAAGTTCCCTGGGGGGGTAGCGGTCGCTATTTCCGGACACTACCGAATTAAAATCACCACCCACCACCAGGATGCCTTCTGGGAACCCCAGAATCACTCTCCCTAAGTCGGCAAAGGTCGTAGTCTGGAGGCCAGGCGGCACATAAACAGAAAGCAGGGTGATAACTTTCCCCTCCCATCTTCCAATAATGGCGGCGTACCGCCCCTATCATCAAGGATGATGTCATCGACCTCCAGAGGGAGGGAACCCCTGACCAGTATACCCACCCCCCTAGAGCCTGTAGTGAATCCAGAGTGCACCAGAAGACGGTAGCCCCGTCGATTCATAGCATGGCATGTGTTTCCTATCAGGTGTGTCTCCTGCAGCAGCACAACATCAGGGGAGAGGCGTCGTAATAGTTGTAACACCACACCAAGTTTTATCCTGTCCCCCAACCCATTAACATTCCAACACAATAATTTCAATCCCCTACCCCATCCCAAGAATGATTGCTGCATCCACCCCACAATGAATGCGACATCCAAGTCCAGAAGTCCATCAATACATTGCCTTGAAATGAACCAAACATCAACAACTCCCCCCCTCCACCCCCCAACAAACTCCCAAAACCAGACCCACCACCCTGCACCCCTGCGTTAGACTCAAAAGCCACCCCAACTTGCAGTGTGCCTGTCGCCCTAACATATAACTAATCTACGATAAGAAACCCCAGAGGAGGAAGAGACTCACCCCCCCCCGCCACCCCTGGGTAGCCACCTCTAACAAAGCAAGTTTAAGAATCATCAAACCACAGCTGGAAGGTCTATATGTAGTCCAGAGAACCAAGTCCGTTTCTCATTCCTGCTCCATCGGGCCACCTTCAGCTCCTCCAGAGTGTTCAGAGTGTTACTGCTGCCTGGGCAGCGTGTCGAGCCAGTCACTTGCAGCCTCAGGATGATCACAAAAGAACGTCCGATCTCCATATTCCACACGTAGCCGCGCTGGAAAGAGCATTGCTTATTTCATTTCCCTGTCTCTCAGTCGTCTCTTACCCCCCTGGAACCCCATTGTTTGTTTCTGCACAAGCTGGGTGAAGTCCGGGTAAAAGCTCACCGTGGTATTTTCGAATTTCGTGGGGCCACCCAAGCGCGACGACTGCAGGATAGCGTCTCTGTCGCGGAAATTGAAAATCCTGGCGATTATGGGCCGCGGGGCAGCACCCTGCTTGAGTTTACCTCCCGGCACCCTGTGTGCCCGTTCCACCGCAAAGAAGTTGCTCAGGCCTTTAGGTGCAAGAAGGGTTTACGATGAGGTCCTCCACGAGGAGGTCAACAGTTGGGCTGTCTGTTTTTTCAGGGACACCCACAATACGAACGTTATTTCGTCTTGCACGACTTTCGAAACCCTCCAGTCGGCGAGAAAAGAAATCATTTGAGGACCGCAGATTGCGGACCTCCGTTTGTAGATCGGAAACATCAGTCATGAGGCTGGAGGTCTTCACGTCCAGGGATTTGACTTTTTCATTGGTCTTAGCTAAATCTGCCCTGATCAGATTGACGTCGATCGCAACGGTGTCAAGTTTTTGGGCCAGAGTCTCGTATTGTTGGCCAATAGAGGTCTTCATGCCAGCAATGGCGCCCATGACATCACGTAGAGTCAAATCATCTCCCGCCGTCAAGTTGTCTTCCGCATCTCCCAGAGGCCTACTCGCCCCACCGGGGGATCCCTTGGGATGAGTGTACCTGTCCATAACGTTAGATTGTATGGTACCCCCACGGTGGCCAGGCTTGGTCTTTTGCCTCTCGATCTCCGGTTTGCCGGCCATCTTGAATGCTGCGCCCCCGAGGGGACCTTGAGACCTGGTTAAAATGACTATGTTCAACTCACCCAGAGGGGTTCGCCAGAAGAACAGGTTACCACTCGCCAGACAACGAACAGTGACATTCAATCACGGCACTAGAGCGAAGTTGCAAAGTGGAGCAAACCCTGGGTGGCAGGAGCGAAACCGATGTTGGGGAGGGTACGAGGCCAAAAGCGAAACCGAAAGCTAAGACCTGGGTAGAGAGTAGAATGAGGCTGGCCGATGTTGTTCAATTACTGCCCGGGCAGGCCATTGACTCGAGCCCGGGGCAGTTCCGTGGAGCAGGCCGCAAAAGTTCAGAGTTTCATAAAATCGGTTCCCTGGATCCAAATCAATTTCTGGAAACAGCTATTATATCAGCTGGGTTGCATCTTCAATGACCCGTCGTCATAAACCAGGATAATAGTCAGGATAAGTGCCGGAGGTGGCGTAGGACTGGGAGCCCTGTGCTCACGCGGCCATCACGGTTGCACGCGAAGCTCCTCCCGGGGTAAGTTCCAAAACTCTTTTGATAAAGGTTTCCTACTTTACTGATTTTAATCCATCCAACCCTGATGCATTTTATTTTAATATGACTGAGAAGTCCTCTTCCAAGGTTAGACTTACCCACACTAAATTATTATATTCAAAGTCCTTTATCGACCAATTGGCAATTGGAGGCTATGGGCTGTGAAAAGATACCATTGATCTTAAATCTGTTTGGGGTTCTGATTATTGGCAAGTGCAATGCACTGAGGCTTTGCATGGTGCATGTCTCATCCTGAACCATAAGTTGTTTCTGAACTCGATTATTTCACAAACCACCTGCTTTGGATTGGCTACATCTAAAAAATTAAATGCCCCCTCATTTCCTAATTTGGGAGATTACCCCAATTGGTACAATCACACCAGCAGGTCCCTTAGTGACTTAAAAAATCTGCTACTAAATTCATCCTTTTTAACATTTCCTTTTTTTTAAATAATTTTTTTTACTGCATCTCGTGGATCAGAAGATACACATTGTGACAAAAAGGGAATTAACACAAAAAGAGGAATACAGAATGAAAATCACATTTGATACAGAGTTCATACATATAACTCCAAACAGAAAAGCCATATAACCATACCAGATGTTGCGGGCAATAACAGCAATTAGGACATTTACAAGGTTTTACTTACAGAAAGGAGTCCCAAATTTTCTCAAATTTCATTACCGATTTTGTGCCTCTTTGTTTAGCCAGAGCAAATTCCAAAACACATAAAGTTCGTTAGGAAAAGACCACCATTCCATGATATGTGGAGGAATGGGAGAGATTCATGCACGGGCAATTGTTAACTTAGCACATGACAACGTAATCGAAATTCATGTTTGCTGGGGTACGTTAACAGAGCAAATATCCAGTAAAATTAAGGGTGCAGTAAGAGACGGGGTAAGTCAGTTTTTGTTTCATTACTTTGTCTAAAGCCGTCCAAAATTCAGATAGCAAAGGACACAAAAATAACATATGTTCCAAATCCGCTGCGACCAGAGCACACTTGGGGCAAAATTGGAAATGTTAAAAAGGTCGCTCTGGTCCTTTTTAACATTTCCAATTTGGATCCCAAGGTTGGCTCTTGTGGCACATAAGTGCGGATTCATGCCAGCATTGTTTTCTGGGTTTCACCCTTGGCTATACACAGGTTAGAGTTGATCCGAGTTTTCAGAATGGCCATTCTGTCACTACCTATTCTGTAGGCAAGCGATGTCAGAATTGGCTCAAACACTCCACTTTAGCGCCAGTTAAGCTGCATTTGTCTAAATTGTCTGATGATGTTGATTTGAATGACTTTGTGAAAGGTCCTGCAGCAGGCAAATCCAAAAGATGGATTTATGCTGTATACAACGAAGTTTGGAAACTGTCCCAAATTGAACCTGCTTCTAGGCTAAGAGCTATTGATAAAGTTAATTTAGAAAAAGTACTTGCAGTTGTAGATAATAGCATTAACACACTTTCTTCCCGAATTTATACATTAGATAATAATGTGTCTTCTGTTGTTGATATTGTGCTAGATGAAGTCTCAGTTTTGTACCATGAGCAAAATCAATTGCGTTCTTTTATGCAGTTTGCATGGACTTTCCAAACGTTGAAGGCTGGGAAAGTGCCTTGGGACTATATGACACTTCTTCGCTGTTTTTACCATTTAACCTGACTGTTAAACAACAATTTATGTCAATGAAAGATGCTACATTTTCAGTTTTGCAAATTGAAAAGTTAGAACCCTTACCATTTTCTATGGCCGAGACAAATTCTGCAGTTTGGCTTATTCATGGGTTAATAACTACCTTTCCCACTGTTTAAATTTTAAGCGTGCATGAAACACTATGCCATAGGCAGATATGAACCATTGAGTAGCACATATCTCCATGAGGTCTGGTCTCTTCCGTTCACCTATAGGTGTCTGAGGGAGGGTAAATAAGTTTATTTGAAAAGTGAAGATTGCACTTCCACCCCTGATCACTCATTGGTCTGTAGAAATATACTATTGCACAGTTCTTGTAACCAGGAAACATCGAATTTGGCCTGTATTTTAAAATGTACGCCGACCCCGGCTATTACACCGACTTTCACTATGTTAGCAAACTGTAGTTATTTGTTATTAAATAATGAAGATTGCTGTGGTATGCTGGCGGGAATACTGTACATAGTGACTGTTTCCCAACATGTAGTCTGTTGTAAAAATGTACTATTTCCTTCTACACATGGAAAGCTCGATATATCCATCTGGCCTTACATTCCGACCTTGAAAGCAGAGTTCAACAAGATGAGTCAAATAAGGGGTCTTTTGTCTCAAAAAGAAGTCTCCCTTACATCTGCGTGTGAAACATTCATCCTTCACGTGGCAAATACACGTACTGAGGTACATGCCTTACTCAATACAGATCTCCCTCTCCATTTTGGAGCATTGATTCACACTATCTTTAATGCCTCTTCGACCACAGGCTTGGCACACTTTTTTAAAGTAGTAAGTTCTGGCCTTGTAACTTCATTCCAAACTATATTTGACGTGATACCGGCATTTTTTCATTCCATTTTCTCCAGCGTCTTTGGCGGTTTCCCCTTAATTCTCGCCTTGGCTTCCGGTGTACTGCTGTTAATTTGCTTGCTGCAAAATGGTTGCACATTCTGTGCCCCACGACAGCCAGCCCCGGCTGCTCCAACTTCGTAACAGGATGCTTGAATACTATGGATCGCTACCTCTGGCTACTCTGAGTGCAGCGTATGGTTTATCTTTCCGGTTATCGTACTTTACATGCATGCAGCCAGTTTTCCACTGCCTGGATTGCAATTTTGAATGGGCTCTGGATTTGTGTCTCTGCAATACGGTGTCTCCTTATGATCTACTAATGAGCCCCTTAGTTGCTCATGAATTGGACTGTTCTGGAGTCGGGATTATGGCCTGCGCAGCAGCAAATGGGGTCCTGGACAATTGGAATATATGAACTGCAGCCCATGACTTTCTGGCACGCAGTTATCTCGACGAACACCTGAGTTGTCCTCTGATGGTGCTAGAGGCTCCGGCTGTTGAAGAACATGTGTGTTCTTTCCCGTTATTAGATTGGATGGCTGAAATGTTCACTGACAAGAACAACAACTTCCTATTGGAGGCAGTTGCAACGTACTGTGCCTATAAGCTGTTGGATTGAAGCTACCAAATTTTTTTTTTTTCTGCTTCATGGACAAGCTTCACTTTTTTCCTAATTCTACTAGTTGTATGTGTTTTGACACCATACGCCAATGTTGGAATTAAACATTTTTATGGTTTACTAATTCGGATTTTACTCACAATTTTTCAGTTTGGCGAAATTTTGAACTTGGATTCGGTCTCATTCGAACTTGAATTCTGCATTCTAAAAATTGTGCGTGCTCTGATTAAGGGAGGGTGTAGTGTGGGCTGGGCATTGTTGCGCACATTGCTATGTTAGCATAGGCTTATTAGAAGTTTAAACGCCCTTTTACCTTTTTGCTGCTTTTGCACATGACACTGCTTATAACTGTTGTTGTAAGTTAGGCTGTGTGAAATGCTTCACATGAGAATGGCTTGTTTTCAGCATCCCTAGACTTACATCATGACTCTAGTCTGCACACTGAGTGCTAAAAGCCTCCAAGGTTATCATAACAAGGTAGCTGTTGTTCAGGCTGATCGGCTCACGTTTTAGCCATAACATACATGCAGCTGCAAGCCAACGTCATTCTGGCGCCTTTAATATAACACTGTAAGCATGATTTCAGACACATGGAAGAATCCAGTTTTCCAGAGAGACAGAGAGATTTTGCAGATCCTGGTGTGATCCATTCCTGCTGATTCTAGAGGTATGGGGTCCCCCACACAAGCCTAAGAGACTTTCTATATTTTATAAAACATAGGGGCATATTACCAAGCACTAGCGATAATTATCGCTATTGCTTGGTTAGATACAAAAAATTACCGCTGAGCTGCGGCGATTTTTATCGCAAATAAACCTTGGTAGCTTAAATAAAGCTTAGTGCGAATATCTCCAAAAGTTGGTAATAGGAGATAGCGATGTTAGGGACTGTTTCCAGTCACTGACATCTTGGCATGCCCACTTTGCATGTCATTAGTGATAAATATCACTGACATGCAAAGCGGGGCCCAAGATGGTCACTATCTCCTACTAGCTGTCGCTAACTGGTGTTAGCGACAGCTAGGTAATAGGGAGATAATTTTATCTCCGCTTTCTTGGCTTTTAAAGCCAAAAAAGCAGAGATAAACCCCCTTGATAATATGCCCCATAGTTCCTAGCTAGGGAGGGTGAATTACTAGGGGCTGCAGTACCTATTTTCACCATCATTGTAATATGATTTCTCCCTTCGTGTTTTATGGAATTGTAACAATGCTGATCATATTATTATTAATCATATGTCTGCTTATGTTAGCAAAGATACTGCATCTTAGAGCACGCCATTAAAATAAAGATTTTAACCTTACTTGTGTCTCTTTTTTACTTCTGTTGTGGACTGGTATGAGAGTATAACAAAAGAGTACTCTTGCTTCCCACCATTCCTGAGTATACCCTAAGTCTCATGTTCTGGGTTGTCTAATCATTGGTTCTTTTGCTATAGGACGAAGAGCTAATGTGACACTGATGCTAGCTGGTTAGGGTTTCTAGGCACTAAGATGAGTTTTTTGGTACACCACAATTCACTGAGGTCCTGGGTCTCTGTGCACAGTTCTGTGTAGGAGAAGAATCCCTGCAACAGATATAGCGGTATATGCCCTGTTACTTCTATGGCACAAATTATTTCTAAGTGGCAAATGCTCAGGCCACATGCTGTCCTACAAATTGCACCAGAGAGAATCCACGGTTTGATCCAAGCAGCTAAATTCCCATCCAGGACAACAGTTCATACGGATGCTGGGATTGCAGAGGCCTTCAGTGCCTTTTACTCCGAACTTTATTTGGACAGAGACCCCCCTGCGGTGACTCGGCCACCTACTTCCACAGAGTGCAGCTGACAACGATACCGGTGGACGCTGCTTCCCATATCGATAGCCCTAGTTAGATGGACGAAGTAATCACTGCAATCGCCCGCCTCAAAACAGCCACGTCACCTGGCCAGACGGCTTCACACCAATATAGGGATCCCGCAAGGCCCGGGGAGAGGACACGTTGTATGCCGCTCTTAGAAACATTAAGACTCTGGCGTCCTCTCGATAAGAACTGAAGTCGTACCCGACTCCAGGCTGGGGTGTTGTGACAATATTACCCCTTGAGACCGCTACTTCTTGCTAATAGTGTACATCACCACTTATCCAGTAGACCACTCATTCAATACCTGACGATTTTGCCTACAGCCTCCTCACACTGTTCGGAGACCAGTTCCCTGTTCTCTCCTCATCTCTACACCGACGGTCACGGGCCCGGCTGGGTCGGAATTATCACCAGCTGCGCGACCTTCTGGTTTTGACACAGCCATTATAGCCCTGAGGATTCGCAATAACGATGAAACACGTGTCGGCTGGCTGTTTGACATATTAAAGGACTCCAACGGACTACTCTCCCTCTGGAGTTTCCGAGAACCTTCTGTCGCTTTGTTTTTTGTACTAAATGTTGCATGTTACATAACATATGTTCTACTGTTGTTTGAGTGCATTGGGTAACCCCGTGGCTTCACACCATTATTTTATAAGAAATTTTGCCAGACTCCCACTCCCATACTAACTCTGCTTTTTAACTCTTTTCTTGATACTGGGACACTGCCTGACTCCTTCACAGAAGCTTCAATTTTGGTCACCTTAAAGCCTACGGAGAACCCCTGGAATGCACGTCATACCGCTCGATCTCGCTGCTCAATGTGGACACAAAAATATTCACTGATATACTGGCAGCATGCAATGTGGGGACAACATGAAACGCCTCATACACCTCACAGATCTCATTGCCCGCTCCAGATAGGAGGCCCTCCTGCTGTCTGTAGAAGCAGAGAAAGACTTTGATAGGGTCCATTGGCCACTCCTGATGGAGATGCTCCATCGCTTCGGCTTTGAGTAACGGTATCTTGGCTGGATGGGATACATCTATAAAATGCCTCGGGCATCAGTCAGGGTTAACGGTCACTCCTCTGGGAGTTTTACAGTGCGCAGAGGAACGCAACAGGGGTGCCTGCTCTCCCCCCTGTGGTTTGCCCTGTACATGGAGACAATGGCCCTGAGGTTCAGAGATAATCCAGAGATCACAGGGATCCTTCTTGGGTCAGACACACACACTATGAGCTTATATGCTGATGATGTAATCCTATCTCTGACAAACCCGGCAGCCTCCCTAACGGCTCTAGTCGACGAGTTCTCCTGCTTTAGTGAGGTATCTGGATTCAAGGTTAATCTCCACAAATCGTAAATACTAAATTTATCCACGTCCCGTGCCACTGAGCAAACAATGGTCAGACCATTGCTGTTCTCCTGGGCTAGCCATCACATACCGTATCTAGGGATTCTCCTGGCACGTACACCGGCCAAGACTCTAAAAGCCAATTATGATCCTCTCTTGGAGCAGACTAACAAAACTCTAGAAATGTGGGCGTGGCCGGGTCTCAGTTAAGATGATGATTATGCCACCCATTCTCTACATGCTTCAAACTATTCCTCTTGCCCCCCCTCCGACCTCTCTGCAGAGACTTCAACGTGCCATAAATCGCTTTAGTTGGGAGGGGGGGGGGGGGCAACCAAGACTTGGTTTCTCCCAAGTGGTGAGGACTAAGCCTGAGGGAGGGATGGGGATCCCAGTGGTGTCACAATACTTTCAAGCTTCCCACTTATGCTTTATTCTAGAGTGGAATTGTCCTCTCTCAGAGAAACACTGGACGTTCATGGATCAAACGATAGCGGGAATAAATCTCTGGCGCAAAATCTGGCTTCCGTGTAAACATAGTGCCTGGGGACTGTCCTCCTCCCCTGTTACAGCGACGACCCTAAGGGTTTGGGACACAGCGGCAATTTGTCATGGGCTTACCTCCTTTCCCTCCCCTATGACTCCGCTTGTTGACAACCCGGACTTCCCGCCTGGGTGTAAGTCAGAGCCTTTTCAGCAATGACATGAGAAGGGTTGTAAAAGGGTAGGATTCCTCTTTGTCCAGAGCAGAATTATCCTTTCGATCAACTTGAGGTAGACTATGAAATTACTACCTCGGACTACTACTCATATCATCAAGCACATCATTGGGTCACCTCCTGTGAGATAAGACCAGGGGCCTCATGACGGTTAGCACAGTTAGAAAAGTGGCTTGTCACTAAAGAAGATGACAAACGCCTTTCCTCTCTACAGACACTTCGTTTGCGAAGACTAAAGGACATATCAGATGGGAGGAAGAAACTGGCAGACCTCTTACAAACAAAAAGTGGCAGGACATTTTTTATAGATTGCACCATACAGCTCATGACATTTCAGGTGCAGAAGCTTCCTACAAGGTAGCTGCATACTGGTATCTAACGGCGGCAAGACTCAATCATTGGAACAAAGACTGTCCGGCCTATTGCTGGCGAGGATGCGGACATACCTGCTCACTAGTGCACTTGATCTGGCACTGCCCTAAGTTAGAGAGATACTGGGACCTAATATTGCAAGACATAAATGAAGCCTTCGACACAGCCATCCCACACTTCCCTGCATACATTCTGCTAGACCTTCCCAACCGCGTGACTTTTTCCTTACACTCCATGAGAGGGAGCCAGATAGCTATAGCCCTGAACGCCGCCTGACTGGAGTTGCTGACTCACTGGGGGTCCGAGAAAGTCCCAGATCAATCTGCTTGGCTTAGGTGGCCGTGGGCAGTGCTGGGAATAGAGAGATTATCCCTAGTAGCAGACGGCAAAGCAGACGTTTAACTAGAAATATGGGCTCCTTGTATAACTATCCTCAGCAAGGTGTTCAGAGAAGTGACTTGCCCCAAACTGTTACAAATCCTTTGACTCACTGATGCGGACCAACATTCTAATTCACACCTGACTAGACAAGGCCCGAATAAGAGCCCTCACTGGAACCTCAGCACAGGAACAATACGATATGCGGACGAGACGGGTGGTGGGTGGGGGTGCTCCTCTCTAATGCACTCTCTCTGTATCCTTTTCTCCCTTCTCCTTTTTCTCTTCCCCTTCTACGTTTTCCTATGGCTTTCTTCCATATTACAAGTACAGTTAAATGTTGTATAGTTGCCCTCGCATTGCATGAGGTGGGGCTTCAGAGAACCAAGATAATATAGCAAATATCTAGACAAGTAGCCTACTGTACCCAGCTGTTTTTGCTGCCTGCCCCGGGTTGTTGACGTTCAGCTGTGTCGGTCTTGTGGGGCCTTTACCTCTCTTATCGGCAACTGTCTAATTATCTTCTGAAAGCTCTCCTACTATGCCTATGTTAACACAAATAAAAAGTATTATTCCATAAAGTGCCATTGAATGGGAAGCCTTTGCAGTGGTTTGTTCGCAGAAGAAGCTGACACCATACTTGTTTGGTTCTCAGTTCTTCAAACTGACCACAGGCCTCTCAGATGGCTGATGCAAATGAAAGGTAGAAACCCTAAACTGTTGAGGTTGTCCATTTCCCTACAGTGTATGAACTTCACAGTGGAGCAGAGATGTGGGGCTGACCATGCCTATGCAGATAGCCTTTCCAGGTTTTTCCAATTAGACGATGAAGACTCTCTTGAGAAAACTTAAGTCTCATTCACTTTCATTTGGGGAGGTTGTGCTGGAAAGTGCCTTTTTTTTACATGGTCACCCACTCTTTTTGACTAGTATTCAATGCAACTTTGACTGGCAGTGCACTAGGTATCCGCAAACCAGGTCTCTGGTGCCAGATATTTTTCCCAAAAATTTACAATTGCTCCCTCAATTGGCACTACCTTTAGCACTCCCTGTAAGTCCCAAGTAAAATGATAACCCTGGGACCCAGGGCATGGAGGTTAAAGTGGATTCCAAAGGCTGTAGCACAAATTGTGCCACCCTAAGGGAACCCTCACCAAGCTCATGCAAACTGCCCTTGCAGCCTGCGTGTCTTGGTTGAGACAAAAATGAAAACATAACATGGCACACAGCCTGCGTGCCATTCCGGCAGACACTGCATGCAGTATAGATAAGTCGAATGTATGTTATTATCCCGCTGTATTTCTCCCTGCAGGGAATCACAACTCGGTCGTAACAACGACCGCGTTGTGATTCTGCATACCATTACTCCGCAAGTCGGAACAATGACTTGCGCAGGGGAGGGGGGGGGGGGGGCGCTGGATGTTGAAATAGTATAATTTACTATTCCAACTCCAGTCTGTGCGGACAATAGGGAAGGTGTTGGGTTTTAAATGCAACACCTCCCCCCCTCCGCAAGTCGTTGTTCCGACTTGCAGAGTAATGATGTGCAGAATCACAACGTGGTCGTTTTAACGACCGCGTTGTGATTCACTGCGGGGAGAAAGATTTGTGGTAAACATTGTTTACCAGATACATCACTGCTACAGCAGGCCTTATACCCCTAAGACAGGGTGTACTATCCTACATCCTGCTCATCTAAAAGAAGAAGAAGATGAAGTGGAGAGCCACAAGAAGCCAGAACATAAGACAAGCAGCTGACTTGTTGCCAACCCCGTCAGCCTGCCTCCTGTCCCAGACAATTGCGCCACAGACAACTTGTCCTGCACCTGCTGTGTCTCCAAAAGTCTAGAAAAACTGCCAGCACTTCACCCATGATCCAGGAACTCCTGTGAAGTAGTGGAGCTGCTCCCCTGTATACTGCAATCAATCAATCAATCAAGAAATTTGTAGAGCGCGCTACTCACCCGCTAGGGTCTCAAGGCGCTGGGGGGAGGGGGATTCGCTACTGCTCGAACAGCCAGGTCTTGAGTTGTTTCCTGAAGGAGAGATGATCCTGGGTCAGCCGTAGGTGGGTGGGGAGGGAGTTCCATGTCTTGGCCGCCAGGTAGGAGAAGGATCTTTCTCCGGCGGTGGATCTGCGAATACGTGGGACGGTGGCGAGGGCGAGGCTGGCAGAATGGAGCTGGCGATTGGGTGTGTAGAATGCGAGGCGGCTGTTGAGGTACTTGGGGCCCATGTCATGGAGAGCCTTGTGTGCGTGGGTGAGGAGTCTGAACGTGATCCTCTTGTTGACGGGGAGCCAGTGCAGGTCTCTCAGATGGGCAGAGATGTGGCTGTGACGAGGGATGTCCAGGATGAGTCATGCAGAAGCGTTCTGTATGCGCTGGAGTCTTTTCTGGAGTTTGGTTGTGGTTCTGGCGTAGAGGGCATTCCGTAGTCGAGTCGGCTGGTGACGAGGGCCTGGGTGACCGTCTTCCTAGTTTCGGTGGGGATCCACCGGAAGATCTTTCGGAGCATGCACAGGGTGTTAAAGCAGGACGACGAGACGACGTTGACTTGCTTGGACATCGTGGGGGAGGAGTCCAGGATGAAGCCCATGTTGCGAGCATGGTCCATTGGCTTGGGGGCGGTGCTCAGGGCAGGGGGCCACCAGGAGTTGTCCCAGGCAGAGGGAGAAGGTCCCAGGATGAGGACTTCTGTCTTGTCTGAGTTCAGTTTCAGACGGCTGAGCTTCATCCATTCCGCGACGTCCTTCATTCCTTCCTGGAGGTTGGCTCTGGCGGTGGCGGGGTCGTTGGTGAGGGAGAGGATCAGCTGGGTGTCGTCGCCGTAGGAGATGATGTTTAAGTTGTGTTGGCGTGCGATGGCTGCGAGGGGGCTCATGTAGACGTTGAAGAGAGTGGGGCTGAGCGAGGATCCTTGCGGAACTCCGCAGATGACTTCAGTGGCTCCGCATCGGAACGAGGGGAGGCGGACTCTCTGGGTTCTTCCGGCGAGGAACGAGATGCTCCACTCCAAGGCCGATCCTTGGATTCCGGTGTTGCTGAGGCGTTGTATCAGGGTGCGGTGACATACGGTGTCGAAGGCTGCTGAGAGGTCCAGGAGGATGAGTGCCGCTGTTTCCCCGTTGTCGAGCAGGGACCTGATGTCATCAGTAGCTGCGATGAGGGCAGTCTCGGTGCTGTGGTTTCCTCGGAACCCGGACTGCGAGGGGTCGAGGGATCCGTTTGTCTCGAGGAAGGCGGAGAGTTGTTTGTTGACGGTCTTCTCGATGACTTTGGCAGGAAAAGGGAGGAGCGAGATGGGGCGGAAGTCCTTGAGGTCCGTGGGGTCCGCCATGGGTTTCTTCAAGAGGGCGCTGAGCTTGGCATGTTTCCAGCTCTCCGGGAAGGTGGCGGATGCGAAGGAGCTGTTAATGATGTCCCGGAGTTGTGGTGCGATGATGGAGTCGGCTTTGTTGAAGATGTGGTGTGGACAGGGGTCGGTGGGGGAGCCGGAGTGGATGGTGTTCATTGTGCGGGTGGTGTCTTCGGTGCTGACCGGGGTCCAGTTGCAGAGGGTGGTGGTGGGAGCGCTGGAACGGTGGTTGGGTGCGTGGTCTGTGCTCCGAAGCTGTCGTGTATGTCGACGATCTTGTGGTGAAAGAACGAGGCGAGTGAGTCGCAGAGGTCTTGCGAGGGTGTGATGTCATTGTTGCAGGCGCTGGGGTTGGAGAGCTCTTTAAGAGTCAGAGTCAGAGTCAAAAATACTTTATTCGATTATTTTAAAATCATAAAAGTATACTACACACACATTTATAAGAGAATACACATATATACACAAATAAATAATACAATACAATTACAGGCAATTGTTAAAAACGGTTAAAAACGGTTAAGAACAATTGTGTAGGAAAAAGTCAGAAACAATTAAAGCATTAGAAATAATTCATGTACCCTAAAAACCATCAGATTAGATATATAGGTAGTTTCATTACCATGTTACTACATCCTGAAAGCCTGATCACAACAGGGAGCAAAAATGAACAACACATGATAGAAAAAGTAAATCTAAACCTTGGCTATTCCATAATACATTCCGTCATTGGAGTATTTAGTAATCTATGCCGTTTAGCGCGCATCGCTGCTACCAAAAAGTTGGCAACCCCAAACCTTACGATAGGGGTCTCCATGAGTTGTAGAAACAACAATGCGGGTTTCACTTGCTTAAATCCCTTGTCCCTCAGAAGTGGTAAAATATATTTTTTCCTTCCCTCAACAAAAAAGGGACAAAAAAATACAAAGTGTGTCAAGTCTTGATCAGTGAAAGCATCACAATTACAAGGAGCATTATCCCTAGGCTTGTTCCATTTCAGATATTCACCCAATAGAAGATGCATCTGGTTAAAACGGAATTTCGTCAGTAGCCACCGATGATATGGCTTATTCACTACCATCAAATAAGGCTGAATGGTCATAGTTGAAATTACTGTGTAATGTGCCCTTACTGTAGTTTTCTCAATTTCCTGGGCTTCACGATGGATGTTTCTATAGTTCATAAATTGGACTTTGATCCATGTGACATCATCTTTACACAGCCTTTCGGGGTTAAAATATAATTCCGGGCGGCCCAATTGTGTAACTACAGATTTAATGTGTTTCAGCCATTTTATGTCTTTAGCTCTATCTCTCCCCATACAGTCGCTGATAATTTTACGATTTAAAGTCAGACTAGGATTCAGCCATAATTTCACCCAGAGAAGTAGTGGGGCCAGGTTAAGGGCATCTTCGATATGTCTTTGCCCTAATTCCGCAAGGACAGAAAAAGAGGGAGTGGACTGTGGTAGACCCAATAGAGAACGCATGGACTTGTTCTCTTCTTTCTGTATTGGGGCAAGATCCTTATATCCCCAGATCCCAGCCCCATATCTAGCCAGAGCCAGGGTTTTGGCTCTATACAGGGAAAGTATGGCTTCAGTAGGTTTACCTCCCAGTCTCTTTGCGAAGCTCAAAATGGCTGCAAATGACCTTCGTACAGCCATCGCTTTATTAGCAATCTGGGGGGTCCAGGTGCCCAGGTCATCGAAAATTACACCTAGGTATGTAAATGTTTTAACTTTAGACAATATCACACCATTACATCGCAAGGTTTTTGT
The DNA here is from genome assembly GCF_964263255.1 of Lissotriton vulgaris. Lineage (NCBI taxonomy): Eukaryota > Metazoa > Chordata > Amphibia > Caudata > Salamandridae > Lissotriton > Lissotriton vulgaris. The sequence continues at coordinate 1,316,112,868 of NC_141689.1, forward strand.
AGTTTTCTTTCCTTTCCCAATTGACATAACGTGAGATTTTTCCATATTTACTACCAGATCTAATTTCTGCATAAAGGTCCCAAATGAGTCAAGGAGCAACTGTAATCCCATTGGGGTTCTGGAAATGAGGACCGTGTCGTTGGCATACATCAGTACGGGCAGAGGGGACCCACCCATGCTAGGTATATCCGGTGTAGCTGTTGATAAAACTGAATACAGTGAATTGATATACAATGAAAACAACATGGGGGCTAAAATGCAGCCCTGTCTTACCCCTCTAGCTGATCTAAACCCAGTGGTGCATTTACCATCTATTGTCATACGCACTGATGCAGTCAGATCACTGTGCAGGTAGGCTAGGAAATTCACCAGTGCATGGTCCAAACCCATCTCTAAAAGAATTGTCCACAGCTTCGACCTATTAACTAGGTCGAAGGCTGTGGACAGGTCCATAAAAGCCAGATGGATTGACCCCCTAGCAGCAACAGTATATTTACAAATGGTCATATACAGATTAAGACACTGTTCCTCAGTACCCCTCCCCGTTCTGAACCCATATTGGGTATTGCATAAAATTTCATTTTCTTTTTCCCACTTATTAATTTTGTTTAAAATGACTTTGCCTAGAATCTTAAATGACGAGTCGAGCAACGATATCGGTCTGTAACACCTAGGGTCACCCCTTTGGCCCTTCTTAAAAATTGGGATGATGATAGAGTGTGACCAAGTGGTAGGTATATTAGATTTATCCATACAAGCTAGATTAAAAACATTTGCAAGGACTACGGACCACACATGAGAGTGTGCCTTGTACATATCAGCGGGAACCCCGTCTGAGAGCTCTTTAACGATGTTGAATAGTTCCTTGCTGTTGTGGGTGTTGTTGTCCAGACGTTCTTTGAATGTTGTCCTTTTGGTGGTGCGGATCAGCTGGTGGTGATTGCAGGTGGCGTTCTTGAGGGCTGTCATGCTCTCCGTTGTCTGGTCGTGGCGCCAGGCTTTCTCGAAGGTGCGGCAGGTTTTCTTGGAGTTTTTGAGGTCGTTGGTGAACCATGAGGCTTCCTTGCTGCCGGGTCTGCTGGGAGGGTTCTTCAGAGGCGCGAGGACATCGGCGCAGTTGGTGAGCCATTGTGTGAGGTTGCGGGCTGCTTCGTTGGGGTCCCTCATGTTGGTGGGAGGGTTCTGGCTGAGGGAGGGCTGCTCCTCCCTCCCGGTTCCACACTTATGGAGACCACGAAGCGACTGCGCAGCGGACGCGCCGCTGGCACGCCAAAGGCGCGCCAAAGGCAAGCCCGTCTGCGCCCGTCCGCGCCTGGACCGCGCCCTGCGCCAGGACCCCTGGCCCCCGACGATGCCAGCCCAAGCGACAAACTTACGACGCCGCCACCCTCAACGCACGCAATGCCGGCCGGAACCCCGCCTGCTACCGGGCCAACCCAAAACGCACCCACAAACCCTTCACCTGCCAAGAATGCAAATTCACCTGCCTCCGGACCTGCACCGCACCCGCAAGACCAGGCACCAGCAACAATCACCTCAAGTGCATCCTGCTCAACACCCGCTCCATCCACAGACACGCCGTCGAACTCTGGAACTTCCTCGACACAACATCAGCAGACGTCGTCTTCCTCACAGAAGCCTGGATGAACGCCTCCTGGATCCCCTACATCACCATAGCCATCCCGGAGGGCTACAAGATCACCCAAAGGGACCGCGTCAACCAAACCGGAAGAGGCATCGCCATCGTCCACAAAAACACCATCCAAATCACGACCAACACCAACGACACCCTCACCGCCGCCGAGCACCTCCACTTTCAGATACACACCGACCCCAAGACCACCCTCAGAGGCACTCTTGTCTACAGACTCCCGGGACCATGCACACAATTCGGCGAAGCCATCGCAGACTTCATCAGCCAGCACGCCCTTACCTCCTCAGACTACATCCTCCTAGGAGATCTCAACTTCCACCTGGAGAACAACAATGACAGCAACACTGTCGCCCTCCAGGACAACCTCGCCAACCTCGGACTCAAGCAACTGGTGAACATCCCCACCCACCACGCCGGTCACACGCTAGACCCCATCTTCTCCGCCAGCAAGCACATCTCCTTCAGCCACTCCACCGGACTACACTGGACAGATCACAGCTGCGTCCACTTCAGCTTCAGAAAGACCACAAGTCACCACCTCCCGCAACAGGTTCCCCGCAGGAACTGGAACAAGATCACCACCGAGCAGCTCACCGCATCACTGAATCAGAACCCTCCCACCAGATCAACGGACCTCACCCAAGCAGCCCTCAACCTCGCACAGTGGATCACCAACTGCGCCGACGACCTCGCACTCCTGAAAACCCATCCCGGCAGGCCCGGAAGCAAGAAAGCCCCGTGGTTCAACGACGACCTCAAAAACTCCAAGAAGAACTGTCGCACCCTTGAGAATGCCTGGCGAAAGAACCCAACCACAGACAACATGACCACCCTCAAGCACGCCACCCGCAAACACCACCAGCTGATCCACACCACCAAGAAGACAGCATTCAAGGAACGACTAGACAACAACGCACACAACAGCAAGGAGCTCTTCAGCATCATCAAAGAGCTCTCCAACCCCAGTGCCGGAAACAACGACATCACTCCCTCACAAGACCTCTGCGACTCACTCGCCACGTTCTTCCACAGCAACATCGCAGACATACACAACAGCTTTGGCGAACAGATCACGCACCCCACCACGGATCCGACGCCCCCCACCACCACCCTCCGCGACTGGACCCCGGTCAGCACTTAAGACACCACCCGCATGATGAACACCATCCACTCCGGATCACCAACCGACCCATGCCCCCACCACGTCTTCAACAAGGCCGACTCCGTCATCGCACCCCAACTCCGGGACATCATCAACTGCTCCTTCAACACCACCACCTTCCCGGAGAGCTGGAAACACGCCAAACTCACCGCCCTTCTGAAGAAACCATCAGCAGACCCCACCGACCTCAAGAACTACCGCCCCATCTCGCTCCTCCGGTTTCCTGCCAAAGTCATCGAGAAGACCGTCAACAAACTGCTGGCCGCCTTCCTCGAGACGAACGGATCCCTCAACCACTCACAGTCCGGCTTCCGAGCCAATCACAGCACGGAGACTGCCCTCATCGCAGCCACCGACGACATCCGAACCCTGCTCCACAACGGGGAAACAGTGGCCCTCATCCTCCTGGACCTCTCCGCAGCGTTCGATACTGTCTGCCACCGCACCCTAGTACAACGCCTCAGCAACGTCGGAATCCAAGAGAAGGCACTGGAGTGGATCATTTCGTTCCTCACCGGAAGAACCCAGAGAGTCCGCCACCCCCCGTTCAGATCAGAGGCCACCGAAGTCATCTGCGGCGTACCGCAAGGATCATCACTCCGCGCCACCCTCTTCAACGTGTACATGAGCCCGCTCGCAGCCATCGCACGCCAACACAGCCTCAACATCATCTCCTATGCCGGCGAGACCCAGCTGATCCTCTCCCTCACCAACGACCCTGCCACCGCCAGAACCAACCTCCACGAAGGGATGAAAGAAGTAGGAAAGTGGATGAAGAACAGCCGTCTGAAACTGAACTCAGACAAGACGGAAATCCTCATCCTTGGACCATCACCATCTGCCTGGGACAACTCCTGGTGGCCCCCGGCAATATGCAGCGCACCCATACCAACGGACCACGCACGCAACCTGGGCTTCATCCTGGACTCCTCCCTGTCGATGACCAGACAAGTCAACGCTGTCTCGTCCTCGTGTTTCAACATCCTACACATGCTCCGAAAGATCTTCCGTTGGATCCCCACCAAAACCAGGAAGACGGTCACCCAGGCACTTGTCACCAGCCGGCTGGACTACGGAAACACCCTCTACACCGGAACCACCGCCAAACTGCAGAAAAGACTCAAACGCATCCAGGACGCCTCAGCACGACTTATCCTGGACATCCCCTGCCACAGCCACATCTCCGGACACCTGAAAGACCTGCCCTGGCTCCCCGTCAGCAAAAGAATCACGTTCCGCCTCCTCACCCACGCACACAAAGCCCTCCACGACCTAGGCCCCAGGTACCTCAACGACCGCATGACCTTCTACACTCCCACCCGCCGACTACGATCCACCAGCCACGCTCTCGCCGCCGTGTCACGCATCTGAAAAGCCACCATGGGAGGAAGATCCTTCTCCTACCTGGCAGCCAAGACCTGGAACTCCCTCCCCATCCATCTCCGTCTTACTCAAGACCACCTCTCCTTCAGGAAGCAACTCAAGACCTGGCTATTCGAGCAATAACGGACCCCCCCCTCCAAGCGCCTTGAGACCCTCTGGGTGAGTAGTGCGCTATACAAATTTCTTTATTGATTGATTGATTGATTGATATGAAGTTCACACTGCCCTGGTCTGCATTGTGGTGCACATTTTAGTGGATGTGCTGTTTCCAGACCTGGTCAGTTCACCTTATTACAACTAATGTGCTATTCTCAAGCTAGTAGCACACTCACACCTGCCCTGGAGACAGTCTATTAGTGAAAGGCAGACAGGATGGTTCAAGCAGCGGTTAATTTTTCACTTTGCAGGTGTCAACGCAGCCTGCCTTTCAAAGAGCCACAGATATACACCTGCAGGTTAGTGAAAGTGAGTGTCCACCAGCCTGCAGGGAGATGTTTGGGGCCGCATGTGAGCCTCTGTGCACCCTTTCCTGATTCATTCTTGGGTGGGACTCACTGACAGTGCACCACCTCTTTTGGGCACCCCCCGAGACAGCTCCTCTGCTATGCCCTAATGGAATTAAAGGAATGCCCCCATGGGATTGAGCAGGTGCTACATGTGTGCTGACACAATCTCTATCACAGAAAGAGCTGCACAAGTGCCTGCAGTCCCTTCGGTAAGACCAAAGTGCTGAAAATGGGCACATATGCCTATGGCACCCTTAGCGTACTCAATGCAATATGGCCGAAATACTTTTTTGGGTTTGCTAGAATGTGTTTCTTCTTCACTCAAATAAAAAATGTGCATACATGTAGCTCATGAAGAACTGTATCTGTAGAAAATACAAGGATGTCATCCAAGTATAAAATTACGTCTCAATAATATTTAATTTAAAAATATTTTCCATATTTTTTTTTAGTTAAATAAACATTTTCATTTTTTCCCTATACTTTACCATATGGAGATCTCCCCTGTCTCCTTATGGTAAAGTTCAGGAAAAATTAAAAAAAAATATATGTAACTCAAAACAAGTAACACAAATATTTTATGTTAAATGTCAATATAAAGTAATTGTATATATTTATTTTAAATATACAACATAAGAATAAATGCTAGAGCACTATTACCTTTATTTGTAAATATTTTTTAATTAATTAACATATTCTAATCTAAATTAAAATCGTTTGTCAGAAGTTTATATTACATAATAAATTCCTATAAACACTAGTTTAATCTGCTTTAATAACTATTAAAGGTGATATATAGAATTAATTATAAGTACTGTAATTATATTTAAAACATGTTACAATAATGTTCACATTAACAAATTCTTGTTAAAATATTTCAAAATAAAATAATAAATATATAATATTTTTAACACCTTACTGAGTGTATATATATTTTTAGCATTTTAAATGATTTATTATAATCTAAAATTAGGTTGCCAGGTGCATTGCAGCTTTGCAATTTGTTGTTTTATCTTTTTAAGTTCTGCATTCCTCCAATGTGCTTGCTTTCTTTTGTCCTGTTTTATTGTTCTTAGTGTATTAGAATGTCAAACGCTTCCTGGAGCCACTCATAACATTTATGGTTGAAATTTATTGTGTCTAGAACTGCGATGGAAGTTAGTTGTGTTTTTTAAGTATTCAAAATTAGGTTTGTTCCACGGTCGAAAGGTAGATGCATGTATGGTGGCCTAAGGTATGTTGATTTGTGGTGTTTTGAGTTGGAAAGCTGCCTAATGGTGGTCTTATCATGTGATTGGAAAGATACTTTGAAAGGTAACTAGCTCTGGATTTGCAAAAATAGCATCTAGGATTTGCCTAGCGATGTAGATGGGTTTGTGGACAATCTGATGTAGGTTTAGTGTGTCTAGGCCAGTGCTGATAGTTCTTGGCTGGGGCATACTGGGACTGTCAAACCATATGTTCAGGTCACCAAATATGCATAGGTTGGAGTGTAGTGCCATAAGGTTTAAAGATGTGTCTAGAAACATGTCTAGAAATGTTGCATTGCTAGGTGGTGGTCTGTAAAGAAGGAGGACGTTACAGGAGGTAGTAGGTGTAGGATTGCATCTGCTTATGAGGGCCTAGTAACCTTGTATAAAAATTACTTCAGCTTTGTTGAGATTTATTGTTTCCTTGAATATAACAGGTAGTCCACCTCCTTTTTTTCCTATACGATTTTGCGTGATAGTTTGATAGCCTGAAGGAACGGTTAAATGCAACACTGGAGCCATGTCATCTCCCCACCAGGATTCAGTCATGAAGAGTAAGTTAGGTTGTCGGTCAGCAAGTAGGTCGTAGATGAGGTCCTTGTTAGGTCTCGCCTAGGCAGGGCATTCGCTGTTTCCTCAAGACATGCTTTAGCTAGGATATGGGCTTGAAAAAACACCCATCTCTTTCATTGGTTCCTCTTGCTATCCTTTAGAAATGATGGCTTTTCATTGGTGAATACACTTACTAATCTCTCATTTTTGGACTTTTGTATCCTTTCATGAAGACTGGCCCTCTTACATATGTTCTTACTGTTCAGGTCATTTATTCTTAGAGAGAACTCTTTTTTTAAGTTGGCCTGCCTCTTTCCTCCTCAACTATTCTGTTTACTTGTGCAATGGAACTTCAGTTGTTTCATTTGCTTGCTGTGTACCTTCCCTCACCTTTCCCACAACACTGTTTAGTTTCTTATCTCCCATGTCTCCCCCTGAGCCCTCTCACAATGCTGTTTGCAGGGTCCCACTACCCCTTCAAAGCCACTGCTGTTTTGCTCATGCAGTCGTCCCCCACTTTGCACGACACTGCTTGCTGAGTTTGCTGCTTTGAATTCCTATGTTATTTTAAATGTGTTGCTTTTATTTATATAGATGCTCTGAATTCTTATGTTATTTTAAAATAGTTGCCTTTATTTATATGGGGCATATATCCATGTGCTCAGTCGACACCTCATGGGGCAGTGGAATTTTACAATATATTAGAGATCTTGTTTTCACTCTGATCTTTGCTATAACATCAAAATAGTCTATTATTGTCAGTTCTGTACAGATTTGAAATGACCACACTGCAAGCAGCTTCCTAGTCCAGAACTGCACGCAGAACAATGGTGCCGACCAGTGACCAGGTAAGGGAATGTCAGGCTAATGCATAATAATTTACAAACACAAACATGAGCACTTTTGAAATAATCACTGCAAGCTTTCAATTGTAGAGGAGGAGATGCACCCAAGGTCTATGTCCGACTAGGATACAATAAATGCGTGGGGCCTTATGCTATACACCTGCAAGCCCTTTGGGTTGAAACAGGCTAAGTCATTATTTATACTACCATCAAAACACTCAAAAAACCATATGTAGCCACACATAGGCTTTCATGTGTGGCACCATTAGGCAGCCCTTATATTTTGAAAAACAGCATACACATAATGGCAAAAGTCAAATTTCGGATCCCAGAATGCATATTGTTGGTAAAACAGATTACGAGAAGGTGTTACACCTTAGCGTTTAAGTGACGGCATTTTTAAATCCTTAATTTCCCTCCACCAGCAACGTGAAGTATGGAGATTTCACATCATTAATCTTTAATAGCTTTCAGCCCCAGTAGCTAGCCTCAGCAGTACGGCACAACTTTGTGGCTGTTATTGGCATTTTCACAATTTTTAGGTTGAGTGCAGACAGTATCAATAGCTCTAACACTCTAATGTGAGACCTATTACTTTGCAAATGCTTGTTTTTTGAGAGTGATCACACATTTATTAGTAGGCAGTCTAGAGACCGTATTTTAGTGGTGGTGTGGCTTTGTTGGCTAGAAGAGTGATTAGTACTCTTCCAACTTGTAGCAGGTGTATTATTAGAGTAGGTATTAACTGTATGAAGATAGCCATCATGTTTTCTGTCTATATTGTAATCTTCTGCCAGTGGGTTTAGAAGGCAGTGTGTTGGGTCTGCATGCATACTTGGCGGGGATGGTGGTTGAGAGTAATTTGGTGAGCTGTGTTTTTTTCAGAGTAGATTTATTGTGTAATAGATATAGAGTTGTGAAGTTGTGAAGAGTGGAATGTTGTTTATTTTGTTTGTATCTGTTTATGGTGGAGGGTGTATGGGTTAGGGTGGGTGTGGAGCATGAAGGTCATGTTTTAAAGCTCTAGCGGGTATATGAGTGTTGTCCTGTTGGGGTGTTTGTGTTAGGCACTGGTGAAGTAGACGTTTTGGGAGTAAAGATGATTTAGGATGTGTATTGTTTGTGCAGTCATGAGGGTTGGAGTGGGTGTTTGTTTCTAATTTGTGTTGGAATATAGTGTGACATTTTGTATGTGGGAGATTTCGACGTAGTGGTGTGTGTGTTATATTTTGTTTCGTGGAGTAGGGAGATTAGATATTGATGTAGCAAATTTCTGTGAATGATTTGACTGTAGAGGACTGTTAATGAGTAGAAGTTCAGCTGTTAAGGGGGTGGTTATGTATGATGGAGGAGAGCGTATGTGGTGTGGAGAGGGGATGGACAGGGGCTATGTTTGTGTTTGGTTTGCTATGAGAAAGAGGTAATATGTGTGGTGGAGTGGAGTGTAAGGATTGTTTGGTTGTATATTTTTGAATGAAAGAGGAGGAGGGTGTTACTGGTGAATGATATGAGGGAGGGTTGAGCATAGGGCTGGTGGCGATGGAAATGGGTCTGTTAGGTGCAAGTAGAGGTTAGAGCTGGTGTTTGTATGAACAGGAAATACATGTTTGAAGGGATTAAGGTTATGTATAATGTGGGTTTGAGTTGTGTTGGTGATGCGTGGGTTTGATAGTGGTATAGGATAGAGTAGTGTTTTGTGTGAGAGTGAAGGTGCCGTTGTGTGGCAGTTGGGGCAGAAGTGTGTATAGATGAGGCCTGGAGGGTTTTAAGTGGTTGTTGAGAATTTGAAGTAGCAATAGGTTTTGTTTGTTGTAAGTGAGTAGTATTCATTCGCTGAGAGTGTGTTAATATGTTTGTAGATATGGTTGGCTTAAGGTGGTTGCTGGTAAATAAAAAAATGGGCAACATTTCTGGCCCTAGGTCCGACCTAGCCTGAACATGCCCAAAGAGGCACCTGCCCTTGTTCACCCCCGCTTAGACTCTTTGCCCGAGGTGAGGTGCCCTGAGCCCTAAGGTTTAATAACTCTAGGTCAGGTGACCTTTGGCCAGTGAGATGCCTATCCCTAAGCCTTAGGGCCAATGGGAGACCTGGCCCTATAAACCAATCACAACCCTAGCTCTATTAACCAATCAGATCTCAAACCCTAAGCCCTAAGTCCTGCAGAAACCTTAGTTTCAATAGAAACCATAGCCCTAAGAACCAGTCAGAGCACAGATGGAACAGCCAGTAGGAAACTTATATAAGGGGCATGTGACCTTAACCACCGCCTGGTGGGCAGGGGCAGGGGGGTGCTCATGAAGTCAGAATCTCCTTGGAGAAAGACAGGCTCAATCCTGTTTAACCTTGCAGGTGAGGCCCAAATCTAACGGCACTCAAAATCTTGCTTTTCTCGCACTTAAACAAATCCCTTTTTCTAGCCGAAAACGAGTGCTACATAGACATCCCAAACACAGTTTAAACCACAAAGCAGATTAAGCAGTCTCTTAAACACACTTGTGGGGCTCTGGAATGTATTTGCCTTTTTAACTTGTACAAATGGGGGGTGGGGAGGATTGCCTTCTAGAGGCCTTATCACAGTGTAAGAGAAAATCAGGAGAGAAATGTAAACAGTCATAGATAGAAGAAAACAGCAGGTTTAAAAGTACAATTTGCACAGAGACCAAGACATACATTTGAACAGTATCGGGTAGAGGAAAAAATAACAGTTTTAAAGATTCACAGCACAAACTTTGTGTTCTTGGCACCTTCTTTGTCTTTGCTCACTGGGCAGTTTAGGGCTCTGAGAAGCTGGGGCCACAAAATGGAGTAGCTTTAGAAGTGCAGTTTGGGAATAGCAATCAACTTACTCTTTTATGGATGGGGGACGGTCCTACCCAAATCCATCTCATAATACATTTTAAACATGTGTAGGAGTTGTCAACCAAAAGACCATCAGCTATCACCCTCAAATGACCTGACTTAATTTGCCGTTCAGGCCATCCAATAAAACTTAAGGTGTTTCCAATGAACCGTCCATAGGATTTGACTGAAGTGGATTCCCATTGCCAAATTTGCAGACAATAGTGTCCTTCACTCATGTATTAGGGTTTCTCTTGTTTTGTTCTTATGGAATTCATCTCAAGATTTAGCCCTCCGTCTTTCAAACTTCTGAAGTTCCTTCAGATAATATTCCACTCCTTCAATTATAATGCACAACGAAGCAACACAATTGCGTATTCAGGCTAACGTTATGTACAGAAGATTTAAAGATAAACGCAGGAGAAATACACCTGAATTGAAGGCTGGGGACGAAGGTGCAGTTGCACGAAGCCCTTTTACGGTTACAAATCCTGTGATACACAAAGTGCAAAAAAGGTCATTTCAAATGCACAAAATCTATTTTACTAGTCACAAAAGTTTTGCCCGACTTGTAAAATTGGTTCTAAGACCCATACCGAATCGTAATTTGGAAGGAGCATGAAAGGGGAATTTCTTTAAAATTGTAGTTGGATATTGAACACATCAATGGTTTGCAACCACAATTCTGGTTGTATACCATTGTCCAATTACTGACTCCTCAAAAGATGTGGTAACTAATTTGCAAATAGGAAAGGTTCACCCTGGGACCACTGTGATTGGCTGCAATGATGGGGATGGTGGTCTGCTGTCCCCTGCTAGCCACCATTCTTATGACTGCAGACAATCACAGGCGGTCATAAATTGTGACCTGCCTCATGATTATTAATTTGACAGGCCTTTCTGTAACAGCTATAGTTTGTTATTTTGTGGAATGACCAATTAATACAAAGGTTGGGTTACACAATCTGATTCCATTTGCCAAAAGTCAGTGTGCCATTTTCTACCACATTTTTGTGAATTAAATATTAGTACATCTGCTCATAAGAGTGATCGTTCTTCAAGAATCTTTTAGTCCCAGGTTCCCACCCAAAATTTACTCCATGATTTTTAGGTCCCTTTTCTTTTGAACAACTGCTCGAGAATTGAGCAGTAAAATTAAATCTCCCTGAACCATGGAAGATTCATCCTGCAGTACGCATTTCAGGTGTTAAACAGCAGCAAACAAGAGGAGTGTACTCACCTCCGTCTTGCTAGTTCGTTTACTTGGTTATGAAGTAAAGGTAGGTCTAGACTTCATATTCAGAACAGGTCAATTACAGTATTTGGTAGGGGTGAAGAGGCTAAGTGGTTTCTCAAAAGTTTTGGGGGCTCGGCTTTTTTATGTATGGCTGTGACATAAGTATTAATCAGTTCTGTTGTGAGTTACCTCACAAATCACACCCTTGCAAAGAAGGGGAGGCTCAAAGAGATGGAGCTGCTAGCAGGAATAACTTACTGAGACACAGTTGTGTAGCTGAGCACAGAATACACAATTAATAAGGGGTCCAAGGGGAAGATTATTTATAGACCAAGTAGTATTCTATCCTCCATCCACAGTACACCATAACAAAACGAATTCTACTGGTCTGTCAACAAAGTAAAATATGGCAAAAAACAGAATCTGTAGCAGCTAACCCTGTGCTAAGCTGGAAAGGAATCCCATCAGCCCACCAAATGGCAGAACTTCATCATTTGGGATTTGAGAAACTTTTAATAGCGCAGCTCACCTTATGCAATCGAGAGCTGCCCTAAAACAAAACCACCAGTGATGGATCAATCCATGATTGTAAGCTCTGTGGTGCAGAAAAACTAATTTTGCAGTGATACTAAATGTGAGAAAAAATCATATGTGCAATTAAAATTGACTACCATGATAACAGGGATAATTTTAGTAAAGGCTTATCATAGTGTCAAAACTAAAAACAGAGTGTGGATAGTTTGTCAAGATAACTATCGTCAGTTGACTAAAGAGGTCTACATGTTTCAGCCATTATAGGTGACAATAAACCACTGGCTTTCTTCAGGACCTAAGACTACACTACTGCAAAAAGTACGAAATACTGTGTGATAAGAAATAATAGGTAATACGATACATCCTACCATACATGTAATTCCAATGTGCAGGACGAGTACTCAAAGAGTAGATTCTTTCCCAATTTCTCATGGGAGTAAACCTCACCTCTCCTGGCGACTGCTCAGGTGATGAGGCCCCGCTCTGTCTGTCGGCTTGATCCATCACTGGTGGTTTTGTTTTAGGGCAGCTCTCAATTGCATAAGGTGAGCTCCGCTATTAAAAGTTTCTCAAATCCCAGATGATGAAGTTCTGCCATTTGGTGGGCTGATGGGATTCCTTTCCAGCTTAGCACAGGGTTAGCTGCTACAGATTCCGTTTTTTGCCGTATTTTACTGTGTAGCTGAGCACCCTGGCCTAGTCCTTTCTCACTGGCACTCCTGGGAGCACTGACTAGCAGTTTTCAACTCTTTAGCTGAAAGTAGATTACAGGTAGAAGGTTTAGTGACTCACAACTGGCTATAACCCTGGGCGTAGTTTGCGTAGTAGCGCTACGCGTAGCTACGCGAAGTGCACTTCGCACTACACGAGCTACGCGAACTGCATAGTGCACTGTGCAAAATGCTGTTCGCACTGATTGCACAGTGCTGGATGCTTGTCCGCACTGTGCAATCAGTGCAAACCGTATCTTGCACAGGGCAAGCGGTCATTTTCTGCAGCTCGAGTAGATTTCTACTCAATCTGCAGCTTTCTCAAAGCGGACTGGTAGTTTCTCATCTCGCAAGGAGAAACCTGACCTTCCCGCGTTGAGAATCTCGCCGGGAGGTATATTTTCTATGTTTGCGATCGGCAACTTGTTGCTGCTGAGGAAAAAGTCTCGCCGGGATGTAATTTTGCTCGCTCGCGGTCGCCAACTTGACATTGAGGACCGCGAGCAAGCAAAAAATGACTACTGCGCTACGCTACACTATGCTACGCTACGCTACACTACGCTACGCTATGCGTGTTTGCATTGTGCTACATGCAATTTGCGTAGTGCGAAGTAGCACAAGCTTCGCAAACTACGCAAGCGTAGCGTAGTGCTTCATCCAGGGTTAAACTGGAAGTCACCTTTGTATCCTTTTGTAATTGTTTTAGTTGAAGTGGAACTTCAGAAGAGTAAAGAGAACTCTTCTTGTTATACATTCCTTAATTACTTATGTTTTTGGTAACATGTTTGACCTCTTCTTGTACGTCAGCAATACGCTGAGGTCTTTAGCATCTGGCCTGGGCTGCGAGGGTGAGACAGCATGGAAACTCAGCACACACCAACCACTCCCTTGGGTCCCATGACCACGCCGGAAACCATTTTCCTTCTGGACTCCGGGGTGGGAAGAGAACCTCCCCTCCAGTGGTCCTAACATTACATTCCTCCTTAATTTTCAATCAAACACAAGAACAGTTCTATCTTTTTTTTCTTATCCCACTCTAATGCTGAACAAAACCACAACAGAAGCAATGCATTAACAGTACACTTATGCAAAGGATATGGGTCTCCCTCTGACTGAAAGGGGTAGATGGCTCATCAGTGTCAAATGTCCACCACATAGTCTATGATTTTGGTGGACTGGGTTTGAGACGGAGGTAATAGCTCGGGAACCCTTGCTTGCCACCACTGGAACCTGGCTGTGAAGGCTCTCCATCACAGTCTGTTAGACTGCTCTGAGTCAGTTGCTGCCCCGCAGGCAATAGAGGTTGGATCTGGTTATGGACCAGGAGCCACTCGTCTGGCTGCTGATGTGGCAACAGGGTGGATAGGTCATCCACTTCTTCCTGGATGTTATGCTGGTCACGTGGATTGGAATGTGATCACCGGTCATGACGTCCGCTCCTTCTGGATGCTCCTCAGCATTTACTGGAGTGTTGAAACACTTGAACAAGGAAGCGTTATGTGTGATTGTCTTTGAACCTCACACTGTTGTCGCCATGGTTCTGTGCACACAGGTGATGCGCCACAGATGTATTTCAAATGAGAGCCTAAACTTACTCCTGGGGCGGCGGTTTTTTGCTAGCACTATTTTTCCTGGCTGGATGGAGGTCGATCGGGCTCATCAGCACTGGGACATCTTTTGGCTCCGAGATTCTTGCTTAGTGGTGACTTGACTGTCCGGACATTATGGTTCGGCCCCTAAAGGGTGGTGTGAGATGACATCCTCTGCCCTCGTCTTAAAACAGAGACACCTGGACCTGATCCCTGTGGTGCTGTGGGGGTTAAGCAATAGGCCCTCAGGAAAACATAGATGGTCTGCTCGGCACACTGCTGTTTGCTTGAGCAATGTGGACGGTCTTGGTAATTGTTGTCATGAGCCACTCCACTTCTCCGTTTGCTTGTGCCACCTGAGGAGTGAGCTTATGATGTTCTGTCCCTCGTGAAGCAAGGCGGCTGGGGAGCTCCTGCCCTAAAACGTGACCTGTTGTCTGTGCTCAGCTCCTTGATGAAACTGTGTGTAGCCATTATCTTTTCAAGACTCGGTATGACCTCTTCTGCTGATGTCAACTTCACCATCTCTATCACAGGATCTTTAGAGTGGTTGTCTATGACAACTAACATGTGACCCCCATCTGGGTGGCTTCCAAAGTCAGTGCTAGCTCTGTGCTAGGCTATTTGCAGGATGTGCTCCATGATGCCAGGGAGGGTGGATCAGGAAATCTGGTGGCTTGGCAGATATTGCAGTGCCGTAGTGTGTTCACTTGTTTGTTAAGTTTTGGAAACCACACTTTGGCATTGAGTCTATCCTTGGCATTTAACATTCCCTGCTGGGATCCGTGCACCAGGTTGATAAGTTGCTGGGTCAAGCTCAAGGGGATTACCAGCCAGGTGCCTCATAAGAGACAAATGTTGGTGTGATGGTCAGTTTCTCATGTAAGTGGTACAGGGAGGTTAGAACTTTTTGTGCCTTCTCTATACCGCTGTGCAGCCCGGCATTGACTGCTTCCCAGGTCCCCAGCTCAATGGCCAGATGGAGGCAGTAATCCTTCTCTGTGGTTTGGATGATGCCAGCCAAGGAGACAGGGAGGGGTCTGGATCATTCACCAACTATCTGCATGTACCCTTCCTTCTCCGCAGCTTCTGCTGCCTCCTGTTCCATGGCACATGGGTGTGCTGAGAGAGAAAGTCGGCGGGGTTGTGGATCTCTTACTTGTACTTCAAAAGAAGAGAGTATCCCAATCAACCAGAAAGGACTGGGTATCAAATTATAGCAAAATGAGATTCCTTTCTGTGTTATTTAACTTTAAGACTTGTGACCAAACGGTCTACTTTCAAGTTTTAAATTACTTGTATACAGATAGACGATTTAGGTACTTTTTACTACACAACACTGGAATGGCTTCTTTCTCTCAACATTTTATTTTTTATAGTGTTAAAATCATTCATATAAAATTCATCACAAAACATTTAATTACTTGTACACCACCAAGAGTTGGTACCCTTATAGTTGAATTATCAATTTTTTGATCCTCTGGGCGGCCTTGAGACAGATCCTTGGAATAGCAGAATCAGAGATTTGTGATCAAGGTAAAAGGTTGGCTATAGAGGTTAAGGTGGAAGTGCTGGCATCACTAGTGGATGGTAATTACTCCCTTTTTGATGTGAGAATACCGTTGTTCCATAGGTGTCAGTACTCAGCTTGCATGTGTGATGCGGGCCCACTCCCCACATGTCTGTCTTTGGGACAGTACTGTTTCTCGGCCAGTAGGACTGGCGGCAACGGTTTGAGTCAAAGAATGGTAGAGCGGTGTGCTCTGACAGAGCCTGTTTGGTGGCTTGAAATAAACTTTCTTGCTGTTCACCCTACTTCCAGTGTGTGTCCACCTTGGTGAGGGCCTGGGGTGGTTCCATTAGGGTAGCAAGGATCTTCACGAACCGGCCATAGTACGTGACCATCCATAGCAAACTTATGATGCTGGTTACAGTGGAGGGGGTGAGGGTCAACAGTATGTTTCAGACTTTTGCTGGTTCTGGCATGATCCCTTTTGCTGTGAATCGATAGCCGAAGAAGCATATTTCCTCCTGGAGGAACTCACATTTCTCTTGGTGAAGAGTGAGCCCTCTGTCTTGAAGCCAGGTGAAGTCATTACATAGTTAATGGAGGTGGTCTTTCAAGGTGTCAAGGTGGAGATGTGGACTTGTATATGGTCGCTGATGCTCAGTACACCTAAAAGGCCAACCAATACCCCTCTGATGATGTCCTGGAATACTTTTGCTGCGCTGGAGATTCTGAAATTAAGACACTTGTACCTCCTGAGCCCTATGTGGTTGAAGAAAGTGGTCATGTGTCGGAGGATCTGATGGTACCCTGACCTCAGGTCCATCTTTGAGAACCATTGTGATGTGCCCAGTTCACCCACGATGTGGTCAACTGTTTGTGTAAGGTGTCGTTCATGCTTTATGGCTATGTCTGGGAGGAGCATGTCTTCACATATCCTCACTTCCCCAGGCTCATTTGGTTTCTTGGCTATCGTTATGGGCAAGACTCATGGGGTCAGCCCGTCAACCTTTTCAATGATTTCTGTGGCTTCCAGTTTCTTTCATTCTACCTCCATTTTTGGCTGCAGATTGAACGGCACACAGCGATAGCATAGGGTAACTGGACGCACCATCTGGTCAATGTGTAAATGGCTAGTCTGCATTTAAAGCATACAATCCTATTGAACAGGTGGCTGAATTCTCACATCAGGCTTTCCACTTCGCTGGCGTGCACCATGAATGTGAAGTGGATGAGATGGAGGTGTGGGGCAGCTCACTAGCATGTCCATTCTGCCTTTCGTGATGTACACCATGGACCTTGTGACTTAGTCCCAATGTGCAATTGTGGAGATGGAGGCCCCCAAGGGAGAGAGGCACTTAGGGGTACCAAGGGCATACACTTTTGTGGCCATAGGGCGATGGATTGATGGCTTGCAAAATGATTGTTCCATGGCCAAAGGCATGATGTTAATGGAAGGCCCTGTATCTACTAATGCTGTAAGATGGAGTGCTTCCAATGTGATCAGACAGTGAGGGGCAAATGTATCTTTCTGTTGGGACTGCATCTACAGTGGTGATCACATGTATCGTGCCCTCGAATGGGTCATTGTCCATGCTGTTGTCTTATTGCAGTTCAACGACCTCCTGTTTCGCTGTTTTTGCCTAGTATCATCTTGGTTTGGGAGTGGACTGGTATACCTTTGTGTAATGGCTGAGCTTTCCACACACTGAACACTTCTTCTCCTTTGTGGGGCAATCCCTGGTGTGTGGGGTGGCATTGCCACACCAGCGGCAGAAGTGAGGCATAGTGCTATTCCTTAGTCGATCTTTCCTAGTGGTAGTAGGTGTCCGAGTCATTTCATTGATGGGTTCTGTCTTTATTGAGCACTGGAGGGCTGCTTCCATGCACTGCTAATGACTTTAAAAGTTTTTTGGACCTGCCTAATCTGAGGATGTTGGCCAATGGTATCTAGAGTATGTGTTTCCTGAAATTCACTGAAGAACACCCCCAGATGAACCGTGCCTTGATCTTGCTCTGCTCATCTGGCAAAGTGCAGTTGCTTGTTAGCACTAGTCTACTGATTCCTTCAGCGCTTGAAGGGCTTGACAGAGCAGGAGCATCTTGAAATCGAGATTGGCAAGCATCATGAAATGTGCTGTGAGGGAGGCTTCCAGTGTGGCGAATGTGAACCGCAGATCTGCTTCCACCACGGTCTTGGCAAGCTTGTGTACCGATTCTTTCTTTTGAAGCTGTACTCTATGCCCACCATTAAGTCATGTGCCCTGGTACTCCGATTGGTTTGCAGGGTAGGGTTACATGAGGGGTGGTCAAAATGACAGTGAAGACTCACCAGCAGGTGCAGTAATTTTTTTTTCTCAACCATTTGAAGATACAGACATTTGTTACTGTTAATCAGTTTTAGTTTGTGTCAGCTTGGCAGCAGATCCTCATGGTTTCTTGGGTAAGCGACATCTTGAGTAGTGCTCCAGGAATGTATTCGTCAAATATCCAAGACTTGCCTCCGTGTCAATGCAGCTCCTCTCAAAGCAGTCTGGCCCCTCAGTTTCTCACACATCGGTGCAGAGACAGAACATTGAGTAAAAAATATCGAATTACACAAATATTGTATCAAAAATATTGTGGGTCAGGAATATCGACAGACAAATTCTCGTTGTCAAGAATTTTGATTTTAGGTAAGTAATATCGATTTAAAAATCTTGAAGTGTTTACTATCGTTTGCAAAAATATAATTTCTAAAAATATCGATTTCTTTATTAATGTTATGTATTTTGGTATTATATGTGTTAAAATTTTAGTAGTTATTATTTTTTTTATTTGAAATTTGCGTTTTTAGTTCCGTAGCTGGTTGTGGGTTTATAGGGGAATAGGATAGGAAGTAATTTAATTATATAACATTTATTGATTATTTTTAGTAGTTATTATTTTTTTTATCTGAAATTTGTGTTTTTAGTTCCGTATCAGGTTGTGGGTTTATAGGGGAATAGGGTGGGAAGTAATTGAATTATATTACATCTATTTAATAATTGTTATTTATTAATATTTGTTTAATTGAGATGTTTTCGTATTAAATGTGTACATTATTTAATTATTAATTATTTCATAATTTTGTGTTAATTAATTGTAATTAATTAATTAGTAATTAATTATGGTAATTGTATAATTATTTTAGGTGTGTGTTGTGGTGTTTATAGGTGTAAATGGTGGGAAGTAATTTTTTTATTGATGAATTTTGCATTCGTTGTTAATTATTTTAAATTAATTAATTAGTAATTAATTATGGCAATTGTGTAATTGATTTTATGTGTGTGTTGTGGCTATTATAGTGTTAGAGTATAGAGTACTCAATGAATGTTTATTATTTTTTATTAATAATATTTTTTTAATTCATTATTAAATATGTTAATTATGGAAATAAATGTAAATACATTTTTTAGTTTTTTTTTATTATCGGTGTAGTGTTATAGGGTAGGAAATAAAATTCATAAATTTATGTTTAAAAAAAAGTGTTTGTTAAAATTTGCTTCTTTTAAATAAATATTGGTTATAAATGTATTTAATAATGTTTTTTATATATTTGTACCTTTTTTGTTATATGTAATTAATATTATATGTGTTCTTTTTATATGTTTAATATATTTAATTGTATATTTTTAAACTATTGTTTATTTATTTTTAAGATCATTTAATGTTTTCAATTGTTTGAATGTTATTAGTAATTTTTGTTTCTCAGCTATCCAACACTTTCCCTACTGTTGCACTCACTGGAGTGGGAATAGTAATTTTTTCCCCTCCGCTTTCCAGCACTTTCCCTACTGTTGCATTCGCTGGAGTGGGAATAGCAATTTTTACCCCTCCGCTATCCAGCACTTTCCCTACTATTACACTCACTGGAGTGGAAATAGTATTTTTTAGCCCTCAGCCATCTAGTACTTTCCCTACTGTTGCACTCACTGGAGTGGGAATAGTATTTTTACCACTCCGTTATCCAGAACTTTCCCTACTGTTACACTCACTAGATTGGGAATAGTAATTTTTACCCCTCTGTTATCCAGCTATTTCCCTACTGTTGCACTCACTGGTGTGGGAATAGTACTTTTTGCCCCTCCTCTATCCAACATTTTCCCTATTGCTGCGCTCACTAGAGTTGGAATAGTAAATCTAATTATTCTGCTATCCAACATTTACGCTACTTTTGCACTCACTGGAGTGGAAATAATAAATTGTACCACTCCGCTATCCAACACTTTCCCTACTCTTTGGAGTGGGAATTGTAATTTCCCCCCCTCCGCTATCCAACACTTTCCCTACGGTTGAACTCACTGGAGTTGGAATAGTACATTTAATTTTTCTGCTAGCCAACATTCTCCCTACTTTTGAATTTATTGTATGTTTTTTTGGAATAGTTTAATGTTTTAATTAATTATAGAATTGTTTTTTTAAAATTTGAATATATTGATATATGTATATATTTATTTTCTATATAATTTAAAAGTTTACAAATTAAATAAAGATAATAGTTAATAAATTATTTTAAAGTAAATATATGTATATGTATAAATTATTATGTTTGTGTGCTTATATTTTTTCAAATTAAGTTTATTTTTTATATTTAGTTAAAATGTATATTAAATAAAAAAAATTGTTAAAGATAATATTATACTTTTATAAATTTAATATATATTATTTTATTTTATTTAGATTTTTTAATCAATATTTTTTTACATCTATTTTTTTAACTTCGATATTTTTGATTCGATATTTTTGTACTTACCTGTGTTCTTTTTTTTATAAACCTTTTTATTGATGACAACAGTAACACATTACAGATATTGCAAGTATGAAATCACGGAGTACATCTACAACCGTCTTATGCATATATATGAACAAATCCTATTTTGCTTGTGTGCTTAGAGACACAGTCACCCACCCATCTCAGTCAACATGTAACTCCCTGTGATGTTACTCCACACGCGGGGGCTAGCACACATTTCCTCTATATTCGTTCCACTTTCCCCTATATTTGTGACCACTTATTGGGACATACCGTTGTTTCACAGCATGCATCAGTCCATATCCTTCTTTTATACCGCAAGTGTTGTTGTTTCGTGTGAGTCCCATAATCTAGCAATGTTACGCTTGGCTACTATCGCTCCCAGTGTCACCCAGGTTATTTCTTTGTTGTTAAGGTTGGTGAGTCCCTAAATGTTCAAGAGGCAGAGTCCTATCTTGGGTTCTACTGTGATGCCCATCACCTCCTCCATGCACCGCGCCCAGGCTAACCAATATCGTCTAATACTTGCACACTCCCAAACGATATCGATGAATGTGCCTTCTTGACCACACTGTCTCCTGCACTCAGTGTCTGCCTAGTAGCCAATTTTGGCAAGCCCTAACCATGATAGATATGTTCTGTGTAATATTTTTAACTGAACCAGTCATAGACTGGAAGAGATTGCAGCGTCTCTGGGGGAAGCCAGGGCCTCAAACCATTCCTCATCCTCCATCTCCACCACGTCGCGTTCCCAGTGTGCACGGAGCTAGAGGAGTGGGTAAGGCATGTTGTTGATTAGCTTCTTATACGTCAATTAAATGGATTTCCTATGCATATATTCGTCGAGGATTCTATCTTCGAGTGGAGAGTATTCTGGAAGCGACTCCCCCCTTGGAATGGCAGCCTGCAATGCATGCCTTACCTGTATATATCTAAAGTACTCTGTGGGTGCTAGATCAAACTATGTTTGCAGCTGCGTGAAGGGAATCACATCTCCATTTTTCCACTGGTCCCCAACCCTTGAAATTCCTATAACGTCCCATAAATCGAATCCCTGGGAGTTTCTCAAGTTGCCAAATCGGTCGACGACCAGAGTGGGGTAAATTGTATGGTCTACACCGACCATCTGATACTCTTGTTGACTGTGTGCCATATCTGTACCATGTGTGCCGTTGGACCCCTTAAGTCTAGTTTATTGGGCGTGGAATAGAGTGCTCTTATAAAAATGCCTTCTGGGAGAAGCAACCTATCCATCTGATAACCAGGGTCATCCTGGGGTCTATATATGCCTTGGTTTATGACTGCCAGCAGTGACGCCCAATAGTATCTTTTGACATTGGGGGGCCCAATTCCTCCATCATACCACCCTCTTATTAGTTTTTGGGTTGATATACAGGGTTTTTTTCTTTCCCACAGGAGCTCTCTCTGATCACTTACAATAGCTTGGAAATAGTCTGATCGTACGGGGTGGGAAGAGAACCTCCTCTCCAGTGGGCCTAACATTACATTCCTACGCAATGGTAAAAATACAGGATGCACCCCCCAGTGTGGTGGGCACATCCTAATTGCCAAGGCGGGACCGCCGCTCCTATGGCGGGTGGTCCCGTTTTGCACGGGGATGGCGGGCGGGCAAAGTCCGCCCGCCATCTTAATGGGGGCCTTAGTCTGTATTGTACAAACTTATCTGCGGCTGCTCTGCCATGTGCCTTGGTCCGGTTCCACCAGGCACGACCCCACCTCTTACAAGATCCAAAAGGGACCCACCACTCCAAGCATCTGAACTTGCTCCTTTTGATGTCTGATTCATTTAGGTATTAGTGACCACTGCCTCTGGCCGGCCTCCATCCATCCAACCATTCGCGTGCCGCATCTGGAGTGTCGAAGAACCAGGTCTTCCCTTCAGCCTCTATCCTCAATCGTGCTGGATACAGCATATAGTATTTAAGTCCTTTATCTCTCAGCCTGAGTTTAATTCCCTGGAAGAGCGTCGTTGCTTCTGCACCCTCACTGTAAAATCAGGAAAAAAGGTCACCACGCTATTGTCGATGTTAATAGGTGAGGTGGTGCGGGCTGTTTGCAGGACAATGTCATGGTGTCTGAAGTGGAAGAGTCTCGCCAATAGCGGCCTTGGGGGGCCCCCGGTTTAGGTCTACCCCCTGGGATGCCGTGTGCCCTTTCCACTGAGAAGAAATTGGATAGGGTTATAGGTTGGAGATGTTTAGTAATTAGTTCTTCAATGAATAGGTCAGGTACAGACCCCGCTGCTCACTCTGGCACCCCAAGGATCCTGACATTGTTTCGGTGGGACCTTCCCACACAATCATCCAGTTTACTTTCTAATACTTTATTCACTGTTTGGAGATGTTTGATCTGTTGCTGTATAGTTTTGGAATCCTGGCAGAGATCGGTCGTAACGTCCTCCATTGTTTTGACCTTTTCACTCATTTTCTGAAGGTCTGCCCTGATGAGTGTCACTTCAGTCTTTATTGAGTCCATTCTACTTACGAGTGAGGCTCACACTCCTGTGATGGCGTCCATCATATCCTTCAATGTAAGTTCTTCAGTTCCTTGTTGCTGCCCCGACGGGGGCAAGTTTTGTTTGGTGGGTGTTTCGAGATCCCTTAGTTCCTGACATTGCATTTCCCGTAAGACACTGAAGGGGGGGAGAGAAGTCTTCTGTTCCAAGTCACCCTGTGCCCCTGGAATTCTGCCCGTCGCCTGCCTTTGAAGCACTGCAACTGCCAATTCCAAGCGGCCTAACACGGTTCTCCAGAGGGGTGGGGTTAAGGGATTAATGCGATTGTTCAGATTCGGTGCCCTTATGTGTCTAAGTCAGGAGATGGGCCCAGGCTGACCCATCCGCGTATCTTACTGCCCACGTGGTATTGCAAGCGCACTCTCAAACAGGAGTGTTGTGGAACTCTCGGGGGATCGGACACCTGAAGTGCTTTACTGCTGGTCCATACGGGGGCCTGTGCTCTCGCTGGTCCACTGATGCTTCGCCTTCCTTGACAGCATGGGCTCTATGAGCCGGTCACCAGAAAAGAGGGACCTGCCCGCGCAAATCGCAATCCTGTCCCCAAATGGTCTCTCCTGTAGGGTTTCGTTAAAACGCAGTTGTCTAGGGGCTGCTGGCCACTTGTTTCCTTATTGCACCCCCGACTTGCAAGCGATCACCTCAGTGCCCCATAGCACACGGGCTACAGGAATCCGTATCGGGCCCTATATCAGTCCTAGGCTTAGTGGTATCAGGCAGAGACACCGGGCACACTCGCTAGAGGCCCAGTACAAAGTGCCGAAAGGGGGGATGGGCCAACGTCTCCACCAGCTACTCCTCCACTGATCCGCTCTAACATGCCAATCCCTGTGGAGATGGGGTAGGCCACATCCGTATGATGCTCTTAAATCTGGCTGCCTGGTCGAGTTCTGCACAGCGAGCCTGGGTCTCCTCATTCTACCGGCCGATTCCTCCCCGCTGCACCCACCGCCTTGTTGTGCACAGCGGGTGCCTGCATGTGGGTGCCGGCCTGTTGTTGCCACTTAAGGGATCGGACCGCGGTGCGCGGTGATGTCTACATCCCTTACTGCAAGTCTTGTCGCCTCCGCAGTCATCTCCTTGCGGTGCTGCTGGTTACGCAAGTCCGCGGCGTCTGACTGTTCTTAGGCCCTGATGTTTTCTCGATGTTTCGCCTCCGTCTGGGTAGGTCACCGCTTGCAGGCACTACGCTGGGTTCACCGCATATTGGACTATGCGCTTCGTTGCATGGAACAGATCTATGTGGAGGATTTATTAGCGGCAGAGGTTAGAAATTCATGGAGCTTCACTAGGGTGCGACCATCTTTGTCGACGCTTTGCCACACCCCTCGTACTTACCTGTTTAAGTATAGGAAGTCGATTTTTGCATTATATATATTTTTTAAAATATTTTTCATCAATGTTTTTAGCATCGATATTCTATCAATGAACCTCCCACATCACAGCAGCAAAGAGTTCTCTCCTTGTCCTGGGCTTGGGGTGGGAACAAAAAACCAAAGTCTTTGCTGTGGTATATTGATTTTAGCAGACAGTGCTTTTGAACCACGTTACGAAATCATTTCGTCCTCAAACTACTGGCTCTCGAGGGCCAGTGCTTATACAAGCATTGAAACACCTGGGAGAAGGTAGAGCTCAAAGAACAGGCATTCCACCTGTAGTTTCATAATCGCAGACAACCTAGGCAGGGATCTTTTTTGTAGACATTTTTCTGGGAAGGGAAAACAAATTGTCAACGGGATGTGTACTGTGAAGTCACAATCCAGATATTTGAGTGGAATTTTAGGTATGACTAGGTAGTTTATTGAACTGGACTGCTCTGGAGCTATACCATAGTTTGGACTTCTATCAAGTGAAGGGAAATTAATTTCTGAGCTGAATTATCATTGCCTCCCATAGATCAAGGGCAAAACCAGTAGGGTTTTTTGGTGTAGAGGTCCAGGGGCATCTAGAAGGACAGAGAAACCGTAATGGCCTTGAATTTGATGGAGGGAAGCAACATCTTGCATGACACACAACATGTCTTTGCACAAGGCACCATTTATACAGCACACATCCCCATGGATAATGCCTAAACGCACGGACCTGTTATATCTCTACATGGAGTAGTGAAAGAACTGCGTTATGGGAACACATTTCACTCAAAGGGCCAGCAAACCATCTCCCAGGTTATGACACCTTCCTGCATAAAAACAATCCTAAGAGGTGTTTGTTTTCCTCTTTCTAAGTGTGCTGCAGAATACAGCACAAAAGGAAAGAGGAAAAAGTGAGGAGAAATGAACATATTTTTCTTACTTAATCCTCACCTAGGGAGGTGTACAGATTTGGCACTTCCCCAGGTTTACATGATTCTATATAAATTTGGGGCACCATTAAAATCCAGGGGTGTTGCAAAGGAAAATTCACTGCAGCGCAAATGGGACACCCCCCGAGCGCAGATTAAAGCGACTCAGGGATTTGTGCTGCATTGCGTTACTTGAGATTTATGAGGCCACTCAAAGCCAAGCCGAGTTGCTTTGCGTGGCTTCATAATTCGGATTCAGAGCCCTGCATCACGCACATGTGCCACTTTATGTGGTGCAAAAGGGATGCGAGGCGCTCATCAATAAGCCCCTTCGAGTCCAACAGACCCGTATGCTCTGCTGGAGACAAATCCAAGACAATGCGAACAACTTCCAGTGCTCGCACAGATTAATGCCACTTGTACCTATGTATATCACTAACATTTCGTAAACATGATGATAAAATGTATAGTTAACTTGAATGATGACAGCCTTGCTGCAACTGATGTTATAAAAAGAAAGCTAATCATATTTATTGCTTTATGATTTTGAGTCATTTTTGTATAGCGGGATCCGAGCTATACATCTGGCAATCTCAATTGGCATGTTTTCACGTTTCCTTGCTTGCTAACTGTAAGAGTTATAGCTGACTAAAAGGGCACGATTCTATCATATTTTTTTGCGGCAAATGCAGATTTCCAACAGCCATTTTACAATGCACTGATCGTTCTAACTAGGTTTTTGCCTGAAGCAATGTAGCAATCCAGCTGTGAATTGTGTACGGCTACAATTTCCACATCATTAGATGTTATGGCTAAAAAAACTGACTTTGTTGCAACTACTAAATTAATAATTTTGAAGGAAACGCATACACTCTAAATAAATTATATGCTGTGGTTTTCATTGATCACACTCAGGTTGGTCAATTGTTTCTTTGAATGACTTGTTTCTTAATCATCTAAGGATATTAACCTGTTGTAGCTTAAGACTAGAAGGTTGCACCAGGCAATCAATTCATAGAATAACATATTTTTTTCTCATAAGGCTGGCAGTGGCCTTGGACTATTACCAACAGTGTAGTTTACTGTAATTATAATATAACTTATAAAAAGTAGACACAGAGGGACCCATTTATAAAGATGCTTTTAAAACGTGCGATCTGCTCCTTGTAGTTTTATCCCTACAACTTGAACAGATGTACAATTTTTATAGCATTCCTAAAAATCCCAAATCAATCACTCCTGAAGCTAAGAAAATTATAGATTTATGGGCATATGACTATCCTTAAACAGACAAATTCCTGCATGCAAAAAATGTGCCTTTTCACAGTTATTCATACATCTTAACCTTTATTTTGTTATTGTTTTATTCAGACAGAAAATATTTTCCAGTATGGCAAAACCCTTTAATTCCGGGTCTAAGCGAAGTAGAGACAGCACAAGCTGCGCCTAGGAGACGAGAGCGACGAGAAGCGCCCCTCCTAAATACTTCCTGGAACCTGATTGAGGCGTTAAAATACAACGCGTGAAAGGTCCAAAATTGACCTTCATATAAGAGTAGACATCTGTCACTCTTTATACCACATTCACCTGGTCCTGAAGAAAGCCCTACTGATCACAAGAGGCGAAACGTGGCTGAAACATGTCAACCATTTTCACATATTAGAGAATTGAATATGTATGAATCCTAACCACCTCTAATAACATATTCTGGAACATTCTCAACCCATGATTCAATCCCAGACAATAAAGTGCAGTTTCCCTGGAATGATTGAATTGTTTTTATAAACCCACTCACTTACCACCCACTATCACTAATCACTACTGTTTTTAACCTAGGGTGTTCTCCTCCTGGTGGAGGGTGCATACCAACTGATCCTATGATTTTGCACAGACGTGTAAACGAAGGCGGAGAACCAAGATATACCGCCCATACCGCCATCATTACACGTAAATGAGGGTCTTTTACCAAGGGACATCCCAGATAGAACTGTACCCAGGTTATACAGGACAAGTGATCCCCCCCCCCTTTTTTGATTTAAAAAACCCTTTAATTTACACCTTATAACAATTTTAGCAAATAGTTCAAAAAGGATCTAGTTCCAGGAGCAAGTGGATGTTCAATTTCAGTTTATTCTTTATTTTTCATTCTTTAAAAACTTTTGAAAGCATCACTTTTGGAACCGCCAACGCGTTTCGTCCCAACCCATAAACCAATATTTAGCAGGTGGTTCATATCGTGGTGAACCCTGTGAAGCGGACACGACCGAGGATTTTCTTTGCGGGACCCGAACTATTATATTCGGGGCACTGCTTCGTAAAAAAGACTTTCCACCTGCTAAATATTATGTCTCATACATGAAGAAACGCTCTAAAGTGAGATTTTGTAATCACCAGTTGCAAATAATTAAAAGGCTACCAAATAGAATGCTCCTTTCTTTGAGATCTAATAATTACCAGTTGTGAACTAATGAGAAATTGTCAACCAGAACACCCTATATTTACTTTTCAAGCCCTGAAGAAGTCCCTGGTTGGGACGAAACGCGTTGGCGGTTCCAAAAGTGATGCTTTCAAAAGTTTTTAAAGAATGAAAAATAAAGAATAAACTGAAATTGAATATCGACTTGCTCCTGGAACTAGATCCTTTTTGAACTATTTTCTAAAATTGTTATAAGTTGTGTTTAAAGTGTGCTGGGCTATAATGTGCTATTAAATTGTTGAAGGTCAGGTTCCTTGAATCAGCCTTTAACTTGAGGGAGTATAGGGAATTGTGCTTCCAGCCCGTTGTTTGCACCTTTTTTTCTTCACTAAAATAGATAGGGACTTTAAGACTAGTGCTGGCACTTAATGCTTTGATTCCCATTTCTTTGTCTTTGTCCTTTAATTTACACCCACTGGAAATAAAAGGGTATTTGGGGGCTTTTCATAACTATTTACACATTTCCTCTCACCGTGTTCAGAGTACATAAAGTATGTGAAAGTGCAATCAATCAATCAGCGTATTTGTAAAGCGCGCTACTTACCTGTAAGGGTACCAAGGCGCTGAGGGGAGGGGGGGAGGGGAAGCTGCTACTGCTCGAAGAGCCAGGTATTGAGGAGTCTTCTGAAGGCGAGAAGGTCTTGGGTCTGCCGTATGTGGGTAGGGAGGGTGTTCCATGTCTTGGCGGCAAGGTAGGAGAAGGTTCTGCCACCAGAGGTCGTTCATAGGATGCGGGGGACAGCTGCGAGGGCGAGGCTGGCGGAGCGGAGCTGGCGGGTGGGAAGTGGAAGCTGAGTCTGCTGTTCAGGTAGGCTGGTCCGGCATTGTGGAGTGCTTTGTGTGCGTGGGTGAGGAGCTTGAAGGTGATCCTCTTGTCGACGGGGACCCAGTGTAGGTCTCTCAGGTGGGGGGTGATGTGGCTGCGATGGGGGACGTTAACGATCAGTTGGGCGGAGGCATTTTGGATGCGTTGGAGTCGTCGTAGGTGTTTGGTTGGGATTCCTGCGTAGAGTGCGTTGTCGTAGTCCAGATGAGGGCCTGTGTCACCGTTCTTCTTGTATCGGTGGGGATCCACTTGTAGATCCTGCGGAGCATGCGGAGGGTGCTGTAGCAGGAGGAGGAGATGGCGTTGACTTGTTTCGACATGGAGAGGGAGGAGTTGAGGATGAATCCTGGGTTGCGTGCATGGTCAGTGGGTGTTAGTGCTGTTCCCAGTGTGGTCGGCCACCAGGAGTTGTCCCAGGCTGAGGGGGTGGGACCGAGGATGAGGACCTCCGTCTTGTCCGAGTTCAGCTTCAGACGGATGCTCCTCATCCAGTCGGCGACGACCTTCATTCCCTTGTGGAGTTTGGTTTTGGCGGTGCGTGGGTCCTTAGTGAGCGATAGGATGAGCTGGGTGTCGTCGGCGTAGGAGATGATGTTGAGGGCATGATGGCGAGCCACTTGTGTGAGGGGGGCCATGTAGACGTTGAACAGCGTCGGGCTGAGGGATGAGCCCTGGGGGACGCCACAGATGATGTCGGTGGCTTGGGATCGGAAGGGTGGGAGGCCGATGCTCTGGGTTCTTCCGGAGAGGAAGGACGTGGTCCAGTCAAGGGCCTTCTCTTGGATTCCGGCTTCTAGGAGGCTTTTCTTTAGAGTGCGATGATAGACCGCGTCGAAGGCGGCTGACAGGTCCAGGAGGATGAGGGCTGATGTTTTGCAGCTGTCTAGTTGGCGCCTGATGTCGTCTGTGGCGATGATGAGGGCTGTCTCTGTGCTGTGGTTTTGTCTGAATCAGGACTGGGACGGGTCGAGGATGTTGTTGTCTTCCAGGTGCCGGGCCAGTTGCATGTTGACGATTTTTTCAATTTTTTCGATGACCTTTGCCGGGAACGGGAGCAGGGAGATGGGTCGGAAGTTATTGAGGTCCTTGGGGTCTGCTTTAAGCTTCTTGAGGAGGGGGTTGATTTTGGAGTGATTCCTGCTTTCCGGGAATGTTGGGCGGGGAAAAAAGTTGAGAAAACAGGCTCAGAACACGGGGCAACAAGCTCCTGCTACCGCTGTTCGGCCTGCCTACGAGGAGGCTTGAGAGGGAGGAGCATCTGGGAGCGGGGAGGCCAATGGGTGTATAGGGGGCGGAGCCACAGGGAAGCAGCGGCGGGAAGGGCCTGAGACAGGAGCGGAGGATGGAGGGGAGAGCTGGCGCATGGGGGGGGGAAAGGCGAGAAAACAGGCTCAGAACACGGGCAGCAAGCAGGTGGCGAGCAGCAGCGTGGGGGCTACCTGCCTGCAAGCAGGTTCAGAGTTGGCAGGAAAAGCCATTAGAAAGATTTGGGAATCCACATACATTTTTATGACATAGTGGATTTTACCATATTTCCCAGGGAGACCATCTGCCACTTCCCAGGTAATACCCATTCCTTCTTTTAAATCTACCTCGGTGTGTGAGTGATATAAATAGACAACCTAATAAGTCCAGGTTGATTTCAAATGTGCACCTATATGTGTTTAAATATTCAGATAAGGCTATAGTACACCTCGTGCTGTTGTTATTACATAAATAGAAGTGTTTTTTTAATTACATTTTATGGGGATGACGTTTTTCCGCGATTTTGTTGCATAATACACAGTGATACCATTGTTTTCTTGGATTAAGGATTTCAACAAGTAAAAGGGCTACTAAATGAGTTTTCAGTCTAATCTTTACTCACTAACATCAAAGAATCACCGTTTTCTAAACGTAACGATCCCTTTGAAAAATTAAAACAACAATTTGTCCCAAATGCTCTATGTGCATCAGTGGTGTCTCTATAAAAAAGTTTTTTTTTAAAAGGTACATATAGCCGTTCACTGTTGTATTTGCAAAACACAAAACATCTAAAAAGTGTCCTGCAACACCTCTCCCCTTTGTTCATTTATCATCCTCCAAGTATTATTCTCCCTATAAACATTGAACAAAGGGGAAACTAACGTAATTGAAAACTGGTTTGCATTCCTTTGACTTCAGATTAGACTTCCACATCGTCCAAGAAACTGTTTTCAATTAACATTTTCACTTTTCCTGGAAACTAAACCGAACTAACCATGCATTATATGAACATTAATGAAAGGCAAAGCAAGTACAGCAGCCTGTTTCTTAAACTTCCGGTAACATTTAAAGATTACTCGGTCTGCGGTCTTGTGGTTTATCACCATGCCATCACAATCCCTTGTTGCAAGAGGAATTCTCCGGATAATCCAGGTAGGTTTTTCAAAGCGAAGTTTATTAGTTAAAATTAAGTTCAAGAGAAAATGGAGCCCTCCACCAGAGCACGTTTCACTGGGCGCTCAGCAGTAACTGGGCTAACCATCACCAAAGGCGGCAGGAGCCAGAACCCTTCATTCAGTTATAAATAATACATACAACCATTATGAGCGCGGGACCGGGCTCACACTACAACAAACAATGCACAACACATTCAAGTGAAAACACAAAACACACCAGACAAGAATACAGAGCGGAGGAAACTCTCCCGAGGAATGGTTCACCGTTAGGAAACGGGAGGCCTGCCGAAACAACATTCTTTGAAGCTATACAGCGAATATTCCATACGTTTACTGATCACCCTATTATACTAATCAATGTGCAATTTTATTGCAATGATTATCACGTGATTGATATGATCCTGGGAAGCCTGTCTTTTATGCTCATTTGAAAGTTCTGTTTAAGACGCATGAAGTTGATTTACTCTACAGTTCCATATGATTAAGACCTGAAAGAGGTTGAAACTCTGAAATAAATGAAGTGATTCACTTGAAACCGGCTGGTGTGGCTCGTTTATGCTGTTAGAGTGAGTGAAGCGTGAGTTCTTTTGCAGAATACGATACCCAGTAAAACACCTTCCCCTTTTTGAAAAAATTAAGATAAACATTTTAGGCATTTTCATTTAACCAAAACGTACAAAAACCCCATACAATGGTAACATAAACAAAAAGCAACCATATTTTCATGCAACATAATAATCCTTGAATTTTGAAGGCATGCCCGCATTACTTGAAACTCTGGGAGAGTGAGAACAAGCTCTTTGATCTACTGTCCGTTTACACCAGGCACAGTATCATCAGAAGCATTGACTGACAGTGGCGGCTCCTCTTTAGGGGCATTTGTCCATGCGATAAGGCAGAAACATAAATGGTAATAACTACCATTTGTTTCTGCCTTCTCGCACGGCTTAGGAGCTTTACTGATGTTCCTAACACCCAAATTACTTTTTTGGACTTCATTGATGCGAGTATTTTTGAGGGACATTGGGTGCACACAAACATCACCCAGTAGTAACACAGCACCTAGGAGAGAAAGTTAATCACAAACGTGCACATAAGGTCTTTGTGAAACTTCAACATTCCTTTCCCTAGGTCGCCTGTTTTTCATGCAAGTCCAAATGGCTTGCAAAATCGGATCCTGAATAGAGGCTTCTAACCAGTCCTTGTTTGTGATTTGTCCCCTCGTACATTTCTTCCACCAGGAATGCACTTTAAAGTGAAGTTAAACTCCTGCAATTTGGAAAGCAACCTGACAAGGCATGCTGACGCCACCCCAGACCCATTCTCACTGAGTAAATGTAACAATGCTTTATGATCAGTATACATGTCAAAACATGAATCCAAAATGAATGATTTAAATGTCTCAACCGCTCTAGAACAGGCTAATGCCATACACTCAATCATCCTAGAATGTGATTCTGCAGTACCTATTGAGCTAAAGGCAAATGCGATGGCATATTCTTTTTCCTGGGCAAATTGAGAGAACACAGCCCTCAGCCCAATTGGACAGGCATCAACAGCAATGACACAACTCCTGCCTGCCACAAATGGAGATAACGCAGAGGCAAAATATTTGAGGGGCATATTACCAAGGGGGACGATAGGCAATAATCGCCAATTTAGCGACCGTTTTCAGCCGCTAAGCGGCGATAATTCTATTGCCCTATTAGCAAGCTGTCGCTAACTGATGTTAGCGAAAGCTTTTAGGCGATAACGAGCGGTTTGGGCCCCGCTTTGCATTTCAGCGATGTTTATCGCTAATGACATGCAAAGTGGGCGTACCCAACCAGTTAGCGACAGAAAGCAGTCGCTAACGTCGCTATCACCTATTAGCAAGGCAGGCGTAGCGTTGGAAATATTGGCGCTAAGCACGAATATCTCCAAATACTAACACCTGCCCAGACCAGTTCTTAGCCATGTTATCCAATGGGAGGTGGATAACACGGCTAAGAGCATTTCGTCGCTAATGCGTGAATATCGCTGTATTCTCAGCGATATTCACGCATTTCGCCGCTATCGCTGGATATTTTAGCACAATGGAGAAAAACGTTGCTAAAAGCATGTTTTCTCTGCTAACATATCCAGCGATAGGCAGCAATAAAAAAATTGTCACTGAGCCTATTTAGCGATAAATATCACTACTTGTTGGTAATATGCCCCTGAGTTTCTCGTTACAGTTTGGAAAGCGTCCTGCACAGCATCCGACCATACGTACTTCACACTTTATTAAGTAGATCTCTTAAAGGCTAGACAATGTATGCATAACGTTTGACAAAACATCAGTGGTACTCACTTAATCTGAGGAAAGAACGCAGCGTATCCTTATCCCTGGGTGGTTAGGCCTCCTCAATAGCTTTGATGGGAGAAAAATTTAGAGAAATCCCTCTGAGAACAATGGAATGCCCCAAAAAATCAAAGGTTAGTGTAAGAAACCTGAACTTGTCTGTGTGAAGTGTGATACCATAATCCTTCAACTTACCAAATACTGCTGTTGAAATATGGTTGCGCTAAAACAGTGTTTTGGCAAATATTAGAACATCATCCTGGAAGATCTGCAACCCAACCACACCACCAAGATGGTGTCCATCATTCGTTGAAAAATGCTGGCTACTGATGCCAACCCAAACAGTACCCTACAAAATTAATAGTCCCGAACAGGGTAACAGAAGGTGGTATGTTCTTGGGAGCTAACATCTAAAAGATTCTGATGATAAGCCAACTTAAGATTTAACAAAGAATAGAACTTGGAATCACCAGTGTTATCCAGTAATTCCTGCACTTTGGGAAGAGGATGGCAGTCCACCACAAAGTTTTTATTTAAACTGCACAGATGAGCACATAACCTAATGTCTCCATCCTTCTTGCAAACAATTACTATTAGACTTTCCCACTCAGAGGAGTCTGCAATCTTAAAAATACCATATTTAACCATTTGGTCTTTTTTTTTAACACAGGTCTTACACTCAGCGGCACCAGTCTGACTTGTGAGTGACCGGCATAGCATTCTTTTTTAACTTGATAGTGTGCACATAATTTTCTTTGCAACCAAATTTGTCATTAACAATTTCCAGAAACTCTCTAATAATCTTATATATATAATTCTCAAACTAGCCCACCCTAATAATATCATGTTCCCCATATTCTTTGGGGTGAACATCCAGTAACTTCAAAGTCACATTCAGCCAGGATCCAGATAGGAACACTAGGAATCCTTGGTTTAGAATCAACATCTGGCCATTACAACACTTGTATATATTTGTACATAGGAATGTTTATTACACTGTATATTCTTTCACTCGCTTGAGCACTATTCACAAAAAGTCACACTATTTCACTTTCATTTTTTCTGACAGTCATTTCATGCAATGAAAGTTATCCTTGAATGATTCTAATTCAGATACTAAATGATGGAATTGTGTTGTAAATTTTACAATATAATCTCTTGATCGCACGACCTTGTATTTTGAGCATTTATTTCTCAAAGTTGGACTTGTACCAGAGAGCGCTTGCTGTAGATTGCAGTTATGAGCATTTTTCAAAGCAATTGGTCTTACCCAACAGAACCATTTTTTGTTTAACTATAAATACCCAGGTTCTGAGGGACACAGGGTTACCCCTTTTTCTTTAACCTCACTCCATGTGGATGCAGCTATGTGCATGCACCCCCAGTTACAACATGACCTGGACATCACAGTCCATGCAATGCTGGAACTCCCTTTGACGTTCCCATTGTGGTGCCTTTTTTATACGCACTGCCGTAGGAATGCCAAAGAATCATTTGCCAATGACTAAAAAACTCATTATACAGCTGCCAGTTCTCACACAGATACGGCGGTGTGGCGGCGGGGCAGTCCCACTGCCCGCACCATCAAACTCTTAATCGGGCCCAAAGTGTAGAAAATATTCCAAATGCGATCGATACATTGTAGTATTTACCAGAAAAGGCCTACACAGCTGCACTAGAACAAGTGAGGGCGTCCTAGTACAACTCATGCAGAATTTACTGCCCAATATGACAAGGTAGAATCAAAATGAAATAATCCCAATTAAAGATGGCCGGAAAGTATAAAAACGTGCAGAGCCGCCTTGAAATCTAATAAACCAGCCTGTTGCAATATGCATGTAGCAGATACATGGAAATTAGTTGCACTCCAATGCTTATGTAAAAGTGAGTACAGGAGGTGGGCACAAGCAGCGGTGGCAATGAATTCAAAAGCCTAGGTGAAAATAAAGACTCACTGCGATGATAAATGGGCATGTAACATTCCCTTACACCACGTCCGGTGTGCCTGAATGTCAGAAAAGGTGATTAAAATGCTGCGGATGAGGGCTACTAAATGCTGAAACTTCAACTTCACAGCTAAAGAGCTAATTGCTAAATGTTGCAACAG
Organism: Lissotriton vulgaris; assembly: GCF_964263255.1. Taxonomy (NCBI): domain Eukaryota; kingdom Metazoa; phylum Chordata; class Amphibia; order Caudata; family Salamandridae; genus Lissotriton; species Lissotriton vulgaris. Next base: position 1,316,148,379 of record NC_141689.1, read on the forward strand.
GAAAACGGCAGATGATCCTGGTAGGTTTTTCAAAGTGAAGTTTATTAGTGCAGATTAGGTTCAAGAGAAAACGGAGCCCACAACCAGAGCACCTTCTGTACCGGCCGCTCAGCAGTAGCTGAGCTAATCAGCACCGAAGACGGCATGGGCCAGAACCCGCAATTCAATTACCAACAATCTATACAACAATTCTGAGCGCAGGTGCATACAACAACAAATAATGCACACAGTGGCCGGCACAGGTAAGCGTGGTGGGGTGGTTGGGCGTGGCTGGGCGTGGCAGGGGGAAGTCGACAGATGGCGGAATAGGTTTTATGTATTTATTTAATTATACCTATTCCATCATCTGTCTACTTTCCCCCCTACCACCCCTCCTCCCCCAGCTCCGCCCCAGCCACATTATGCACAACTCATTCAAGTGAAAACACTCCATACAAGAATACAGAGCATGAGGAAACTCTCCATAAAAGAATACTGAGTCCAAGGACGAGCCTGCTCTACACAGATATAAATACAATGACCAGTACATCACCCCCAATGAAATTATGCTCTGTAGCCCTAACGCACATGTAGAAATTCTTTACGTAGTGAAGTAGAGATCACCATTAGAGAGGTGGTAAAAGCGCTCACATAGTTGTTAGATCTCATATTTCAAAGGAAACATATATTTTTTTTTATAACAATTGGGTCTTTTAGAGAAATGTTGAAGTAGCTTCAGTCCCCCCTCCCCCACCCACACAAACACACAAACTTTCACTTTTGGTCAAGTCTTGACACTTTCAGGCACACTACTCATGGGGGTAAATGTTTTATCGAGCGCCCAAAATACAATTTCTCATTTTATATTACATTTCAGGTGTGTAAGCCAAATAATAATTGCTGCATGGAATAAAAACGAACTAGAACTAGGCATGTGTACATGAGCACTTTTTTTTCATTGGCTGTACATCTGTTTGGTAGTTTTTCTATAGCTTTAAAAAGAAAAGTAAGACATAGACGGACAGGGAAAGCACCAGAAGTCCATGTATACCTTTTACCAGTGGTACTGGAATCCGATTGGTATTTTGAAACTGAACATTTTGTTAAGTCTGGCATTTTAATGCTGCCTCTTGACGTCAGCAAACTGACAAGAAGTCAAAGGCCATTTGTTCTGGAAAAAATTGAAGCTTTTTTCATACCTGCTATGAGCGCAGTGGGAGAGCGGACACTTTGGCTGCTGCTTCGTTGGCGGCTTGTGAGGTCTGCTGCTACCAAAGCTGAGGGGGTGAGGCTGAGCACCGGCTGAGGACGAGGGCTCCACTCCGGGCTTCGCTCAGTTGGACGAACAGACTGCTTTGGGGTTCCCCGCTGGAGCTGCTGGAGTAGCCAGCAATGAGCCAGTAATTGCGGAGCTGCAGCCGCAGGTACCAATACAGGGAACCAGGTCCGCACCAGGGGTCACAAGGTCCCATATAGGCCCACAGTGTCAGCAACCAGCGGGGAGCGCGGAGGTACGTGGTGTGCATCGTCGCAGTCGCTGGCCCACTGGACCCATATTCCCCAATCACTCGACCAGCCGCAGTTGCTAGGGCCCCGGAGATCGGGGTGGGATAATCCCTGCAGGGTAGGCAGGGATACCCCGAGACAGCTAGAAGCATTCCTCTCCTCCCCCCCCCCCTTCTGCAGCCCACTGCCAAAAGACAGCTAAAAGCGTGTGGACGACCATTGGGACTGCAGCACCAGCAGGCCATGGAAGAGGAAGAGAAACAATAAGCCAGTGCCCCCCCACCCCCACCACGGAAGTGGGCGACCAGTTGTGGTTGTGGCCTGCGGGGGCAGTAACTAGAAGAATCCAACAGTCATAAGACCTCCTGGCGGCCGGAGGAAGATCCAGGCAGCCCAGAGAAAGAAGATAGTGGTCCAACTGGAGGTAGTGGGGGTCTTAAGGCCCCAACGGAAAAGAGAAGTGAGGGACGGTGAGCCACTAAAGCCGCCAAGTTAAAGTTGTCAAACTAAAGGCACTTCTCTCGCCACCCAGCAGACACTTTGGTACCACGTTGCCTCAATGGAATCCAGGGCTTTGAAACAGCACAGAGCAAGTCCAAGGAGGAAGGACACAACTTCAGTGGTTCTCTCCAACCGCTAATAATCAGGCCCTCCCAATCGCAGGATGACCAAAAAGAAGCCTCCTCAGCACCTGGAATACGTTCCTGCAAGGAAAACCCCTCCGATCCAAGTATCGCCCCGAAATCTAAGGAGTGCACAGAACTCAGGGATTCCCCTCTCCAAAGTCTCCTCTAAAGACCCCAACAGCAGGCCTTATAATCCAATTTCTATACAAACGCCTCCCCAACGGTGGGAACCCCCCCCCCCCCCCGTTTTGACCGAACCATCAGTATGTGTTAAGGCCAGCAATGCAAAGGGGCACCTTCTAGGGACCCTCCCTAACTGCAAATCTCTCGCAACACAAGACCAACGAACACACATCGGGATCCGCCGGTCCCAATCCTGCCCTAGACCATGCTGCTCCTCTGGAAACAAACATAAACTCGTATGGGACTTACATGTTGATGCCATTGCCTCAACGTCAGGAAACCACAAGCGGGTTGTTACAGCTCAAATACAACGTCAACAACAACTTACTCTGCAGTACCCCATCCAGCCCAGCCCTCCAGAGCTCTTAGAATCCTGACCAGTTATGACAGAAGCGCCTGAGTGTAAACAAGATTTGGGGTATCTATCAGCAATATTTTTACAAAACTTGGAAACTAAGATAGAAAGAACATTGGATCTCAGCCGAAGACTGTTCAGAATGACCAGGGAAACCAGGCTGCCCCCACTCAGCCAATGCCTTAAAAATAGTATTTCTATCAACGAATCAGGACAAACCTTAACCATCGAAATAAATAATTCCACAGCAAGGGCACTACTCTGGCAATTGACCAAAATGGAGCTGAAAATTGACCTTCTATCAACCATCGCACAATGCCTAGTGGATCTGAGCAACAAGGTGGACCTCATAGAGAACAAATTTAACAATAACGAGGATAATTGACCCTCTACCTGCTCATCTGCAGTACTTATCGACAAATGGGCAACTCTCCCGCACATTCTAACAGATCTGGTAGCTTCGCTAAAGGGGCCAATAGGGAGCACTATCAACCTGCTGAACAACAGTTGCTCCACACCAACAACAACATGTGTCTGCTTTCAAGCCAACCCGACCACCATTAATCCTGGCAATCCCCCAACGAAGCCCGTCAACCAAGTTCCATCCTTGGCCATTAATCCTTCTACCAGCTCACTGAGACTAAGTCCCAGTCCCTGTATCTTACACTCAGGCAAGGAACTCGAGGGCAACTATCTTACTCAAAAAAGGCAAGATGAGCCCCATTCGAGGAGGGCCAAGAAAAAACTAAAGAAACAGCAGAAAAAGGCCAAAGCTTCTAAAAAACTTGCCCTTCTGCTAACAACTCACAATCAAATATCACAAGCCAATAACGACAAAGTTTGGACCTATCGAATTCTTGCCAAAAAGTTTGTTTCAAGCAAATCAATACCAACAGTACCAATCCCAACTGATGCAAAACATGTGTCTGACAAACTATCCTATCCAACTCCCTGAAGGGGGAATTGCACAACTTACAAAGGCCCTGCAACCGAAATCCAATCAGCCTCTTCATCAACCACTGTGAAGCTAGAGCATACCAGCCAACCATGCCCGTCCAGGGAACAAGGACTTATGATTTAGGCACGCATCACCCAGGGTCCTTTTTCCTCGGACCCTCAGATGTTTTGTGATGTAAATATCCTGCCATCCTAAAGCCCCATTTTAAGACTAGAAGCCTGTCAACGAGACGCCGGCTCAAGCTCCAACTCAAGCACCGCTAATATAGGACCAAAAGCCTCGTCCAAGGAATACCAAGTCAGCAAATCAACTCAAAAGGTAATTTTCACCCCTAGATATCATATTAAGGGCCACTGTAACATCCTAAACAGGGGCAACATACTTCGCTTATTTGAGCACATACCTACAATAGCCCAAATACAATTGGACAACCTAGCCTGGGTCAAGTTCTTGAGCCTTCCCAGTGATACCCAAGGGGAATCGACCTCGATAGGGTTGAGCCGTCATACCCGGGAGGGGCTAATGCCAGAAGAATAATCTTTAATGGCAGAATGGGGCATAGACATCGCATTCCCGTACCAGAGAAATATCCTTACATGTTAAAGGTACCCCGCCAACAAATGAAGTCTACTCAGTTCTAAGGGGGACAGTGAGCAACCACCAAGGGGACAAAACCTTACAATGAATTGAATGAATGAATTAGGGATTTGTATTGCGCAACTTTGCCCGGAGGCATCAAGGCGCATCAGATGGAAACAGCTGAGTGATGGGTGAAAACAGATGACGAGTTACAGGTAGGCTTCTGCGAAAAGCCAAGTTTTTAGACCTTTGCGGAAAAGGGCGAGGGACGCCTGGCCCTTAATTCAGCTGGAAGCATGTTCCAGAATTTCGGGGCAAGGGAGAAAAAGGCCTTCCCTCCCCATCTGGCCTTGGCGGTTCGAGGGACAGACAAAAGTTTTTTGTTGGCAGAGCGCAAGGCCCTGCCCGGGGTGTAAAAGGACCAAAGAGACCTAATGTCTTCTGCACCAGATTCGTGAAGAGCACGGTAGGTAAGAACTAGTACCTTGAAATTTATCCTGGCCTGCACAGGAAGCCAGTGAAGGTTTTTTCTGATCAAGGATCCTGAAGAACGTCTGGGGGCATCAACAACAAACCTTGCTGCTGCATTCTGGACAACTTGTAAACGATGGACCAGCCTCTTGCTCATACCTAAATAGAGGGCGTTACAATAGTCCAGGCGAGGAGAGATGAGAGCCACCGAGACTTGTTTCCGGGCTTCCGGGGAAAGATAGTGTGTGAGTTATCTCAGGATCCTTAAGACACCACAACAGGTGGAGACAGTCCTGTTGACTTGCTTGTCAAAGGTAAGTGTGGTGTCGAGAATAACACCCAGATTACGGGCGACAAGAGAGGGCTTGGGACACATTCCATGGGCAGGCTGCCACCAGTCAGCCGACCAGACATCTTGTTTACCTCCAAAGATGAGGACTCGGTCTTTTCCCCATTTAGTTTGAGGAAATTTGAGGTCATCCAGCCTGCCACTGCTTCCATGCAGTTCCTGAAGTTTGAGGCTGTGTTCTCCACAGATTGAGAGAGGGAGACCATAATCTGGGTGTCGTCAGTGTATGACAATACTTCCAGTCCGAAGGATCTTACAAGTCTGGCAAGTGGGGCCACATATATGTTAAAAAGTGTAGGGCTCAGGGATGAGCCCTGAGGGACCCCACAATGCAGAGGCTTGGCGGAGGAGAGGAAGTCGCCCAGTTAGACCCTTTGTTCACGCTGGTTGAGGAAAGATGTCAGGAGGCTCAGAGCCGACCCATCCACTCCCATCTCACTAAGACAGGTGGCCAGAATGGTGGTGACAGGGTGCCAAAGGCAGCTGTAAGGTCGAGCATGATCAGAAGGGTGGTCTGACCACTGTCGACCTTAGCGCGGATGTTATTGACCACCACTGTAAGGGCTGACTCTGTGCTATGTGCCTTCCAAAAGCCATGCTGAGAGGGATCTAGCAGGCTAGCTTTATCCAGGAAGGTGCTGAGATTGTAATTAAGGTGGGCCTCGAGCATCTTAGCGGGAGCAGGGAGTAGGAATATAGGGCGGAAGTTTTTTAGAATCCCGGGGTCCATGGTGGCCTTTTTCAGAAGGGGCTTAACAATGGCCATCCAAGGCGCAGGGAAGACACCATTGGAGATTGCCAGATTCATTACTTCCAGAAGAGGGGGAAGCAAGACCTCTCTGCAATTCTTCAGAATTTTTAGAGGGCAGGGGTCCAGAGGGGATCCAGATTTAAGTTTGTCAAGGAGCTTATTAAAAACTTCGGAGGTAAGAAGAGGAAAGTTGGACAGGTTTCCGCGAGGAGCCAGGGTCGGCTCCTGCCAGGGAGGTAGAACAGGTGACGGGGCAGGCTCCTGAATAAGATTGAGGGCTTCTAGGGCTGTGTATATATCCACGATTTTGGTATGAAAAAACGTGGAAATCTGATCGCAGAGTTTTTGAGATGCAACAATGGAATCGGGGTGTTGAACAAGAGATAACGAATCTATAATTTTAAAGAGTTCACTGGGAGAACTGAGGGAGGTTGTCAGATTAGTAAAATATGACTGTTTTTCTACCAAGAGGGGGCCAACGGGCGTTTCCTGGCGCAATAGTGTGGCTTAGCCGAGGCTAGGATGTTAACAGCCTTCGAGATGGTGCTAACAAGCTCAAAAGCAGCAACATCAGTATCAATTTTGGGAGAGAACTTAAAGTTGGCGATAATGGGGCCAAGGGCCTCATTATTCAGGCCCCTGTAGTTCCTTTTCAGTGTGCCTTGATCTGCTGCCTACCTGGAGCCTTCCTCGAGGCGAATTAAGGGCTGACCACAGGTGCTAGCGCCAAATACAATCTAGGGCCGCAAGAAGGGGGTAGACCGGACAGAGATGCCGCGCGACCTGCTGCGCGGCCCAGGACCGTGCTGATACACAATGGACCTGGAGAACGCCCGCAGCTGCCGGACTGTACAGTTGGCAAAGGGCATGGGCTGGACGCATTTTCCTGTGCCAGGAGCCGGTGTGCAGTGCTCAGGATAATTATTAAGTCTCATATGCCTGAGGCGCCCTAATCACTGCTCTGGGGCCGCACAGCCTACACGGACCATTATTGTGTCGATGGGCAGATCAGTGCTTGGCAGCTGAGGGACGGCCTTTATGATCCTGCGCCCATATTTTCTGAGGAATAGCGTGAAGACCTGTGGCCGCTGGGAGGGCAGTGGGGTCGAGCCTCACGGTCCTGACTAACCCCCCCACCCTTGTTCTCTATCTGATTGAAGATCACTTTCAGGGAGTGGGGGGCACCATTAAGTGCCTACAACAGGTGCCATTTCCTGACACTTCGTCACTCTGTTATCGGGGCAGTACTATTCCTGGGGGAAGGGCTCCGTGGGGCCCAGGTTGCGCCTGCTGTAAATTCAACCAGTCACCATTTTGAGATGCCTGAGACCCATTGATATACAGACCTGTGCCTAAGAACTTGCAACCACTCTGTGGTCATCCTCACGTGTCTTCTGACAAACCTGTTCTCAGCCGCCCCCTGTCTGAGGTTAAGTCGTAGAGCGCAATGGCCACCTCGAGGGGACCCAAACCATCTGTGCTACAAAAATTCTCCAAATATGCCAACTCCAAATCAGCGGACTCTTAGATGCGGCAACCGGATGAAGAAACAAAACAGCAATCAACAGATGGACGCTAGCGGACATAATGGAGGCTGTACAAGGGTGTTGCACAGCGCTGGAGCTCAAAATTGATTCTGTCTCCATAGATGTCAATTTGACTTGGACTGATCTCCGGAATATGGGGTACCGAGTCAAGGCAAATGAAGGATACATCGCTACACTCGCGTTCTCCACCACACGCCTGGATTCAGTGGTCAAGCACTTACAAACCCAGACGACTGACCTTGAGGCCCGGCTAGAGGACTATGAAGGGTGCGCACACAGGAATAACATACAAATTTTAGGTGTTCCTGAATGGGCAGAGGGACTGGCTACTGATCTTTTTGTGGAGGACTTAATTCAAAATCATCTCCAACCTCGATCCCTCTCTATTTTTCCGTTGAGCGTGCCCACAGAGTACCTGGAGGCCCTCCGAGGCCGGGCGCTCCCCCTCGCCCTACCTTGGCACGCATTTTCAATTTTCGGGATCGAGACGTCATCCTCCAGACTGCTAGGAACGGACCACCCTTAAAATTTAAGACTTCCAGTATAACTTTCTTTCCAGACTTCACTCATTTTATTTTATTTTTTTATTATTTTTATGAACCTTTTTTCAAAAAGCGCTCACAGTACATCTGAATGCAATTGGTGACATTACAATGGTACAGACATGCCATCGGGATGTAAACAGTATTCCTATGATGTGCATATCAGAGGCGTGGGCCTGTCAGACTCTGACGCAACGTGAGTGCAGGGGAGAACCGGGGGAGAGGAACTGATAAACGTGTGTGGGAAGAATGAAACCAGTCACCGTGATGATGGAAATGCGGGGGGAAAGAGAAAAAGGGGGGGCGGAGACCGAGCTGGGGGAGTAGGATCAGGAAGAATGTTCAGGACACATCTGCAAGAGGTTGGTGGGGGGGAGGAGAGGAGAGACGGGGGGATCGTGTCGTGAACACCCTAATGGGGCGTTGAGGCTGCCGGGGTCGTAGCGTCGCGTTGGGAGGTACTGGGGGTAACGCGCCTATGGGCTTGCTTAAACTGGTGGGACAGCGTGACCCATTCTAAGGATATGGGATGTTTACGCTGACCTTTCGCTTCCTCCTCTCTCAGGGCATCCTCCTCTGCTGCCGCCCATTTTTGCATCGCACCCACCCATGTCTCAAACGAGGGACCGGTGATCGCTCGCCATTGCATGTCTATGTTCCTTTTGGCTAGGAGCAGGGACAGAGCAGCGTAGCAGACCTGTACCTTGCGTGTCTTTGGCCTGTGAAAGATTCCCAAAGCAACTGCCTCCCAGGAGTGTAGCTCTGTGAGACCTGTGAGAGTTCAGATGGAGTCGAGTATGGCTGACCAATATGTCTGAAAGGCTGGGCAGCTCAAGAACATGTGTTGGAAGTGTGCATCAGGGGAGCGACATCTGGGACATAAGAACAGTGTGTCGGGGTAAAACCGTTGGAGACGCGCCGGTGTCTGATATCCCCTGTGTACGATGTAGTACTGTATATTTTTGAACCTTGCGTTTCTAGACACTTTCTTTGGAAATTCCAACGCTCTGTCCCATTCCCGGTCGTGCAGTTGCCGCCCAAACTCGCCCTCCCATGTGGCTCTCAGGGTGAGCAGGGGCTTATGTGCGAGTTCTCTAATTGACTTATAGAGCCAAGTGACAAGGTGTCGGCCAATTCCCATGTAGAGTATAGTGTGGACTACAGGGTGTGTTGCGGGCTCGCAAGTTGTAAGGTGGCTGTGTGGGCGAAAACAGTCAATGAGTTGTCGATGTGTCAGAAACTGCCCCGGGGGGAGGTCGTGTTCCTCCATAAGCTGCTCATACGGGCGGAGTTGTTCCTCTGCAAACAGAGCTTCTGCCTCCGTGACCTCGGACTCCGTCGACGTATGAAACATGGCGCTCGTAAAATAAGTGTCCTCTCGTGGCCACCCCACCAACGGTAGCCGTGGGGAATAGCATGGGGTCTTTGCTGCAATACGATGAATTCGTTGCATGCATTGACGGGCCACCGACACTTGCAGGGGGTAGGTCCGGCGGGGTTTGGTGCCCGGGAGTAGCAGGCGACAGAGCTCAGGGATGGGGACAGGGCCGTGCATTGTGCATGTCTCCCTGGTATGCCTGCCCGCCGTCCAATACGAGAGCCACTGAAGCTGCGCTGCGAGAACGTACGACTCAACGGCGGGGGCACCCAGTCTCCCCTGTATAGTGGGCAACTGCAGTTTGGTGAGGGCTATTCGATGTCGGTCATTTCCCCACACGAGTGCACAAAGGAGCATGTCCAATTCGCAGAAGAAGCTTCTGGGTGGTATGACCGGCAGGTTGGTGAAGTATTACAATAGTCGGGGGACAATGACCATTTTTGCTAAAGCTACCCGACCGATAGGGGCTAGTGGGAGGTTTTTCCAGAAGCCCACCGAGGAACGAATGCTGGCGAGTACCTTTGCGTGATTGCCCTCGTAGATGTCGGTGGGAGAACGGTAGAGGCGGACACCCAGATAACGGGGAGCGCCCATGTTCCATGGTAGGCTCTGCGTGCCAATCCGTATCTCCTGTGGAGCGAGGGAATGATGCAGGGGGTACACTACGGATTTATCCCAGTTCACCTGGAGGCCCGACGCCTCCGCAAATTCGGACAGGACTGTCCATATGGGGTCAAGTCCACGGTGATATCCCGGACATATAGCAGGAGGTCATCCGCGTACATGGAGACACAGTGGACAGTATCCGCTATAGGAACGCCCCAGGTGGTTCCCTCCTGGCGCAGGCAGATCGCCAGGGGTTCTACTGCCAAGGCAAAAATCAAGGGCGAAAGGGGGCAGCCCTGTCTGGTGCCACTCTCAACCTGCAGCAGGGACGAAATGTACCGACCTAGCCTGACCCGAGACGTGAGATTGGTATATAGAAGCTGAGTGTATTGCAGCAGAGTTGGGCCTATTCCCATCCGGCGAAGGACGTCAAATAGGTATGGCCAGGTCACAGTATCGAAAGCTTTTTCGAGGTCAAGTATGAAGCAGGCCGCGCGGGGAAAGGTGTCCCCCCCCTGATCCTGGACATGGAAGACCTGTCTGATATTCTGAGACGTGTTCCTGCCGGGGACAAAACCGTTTTGGTCTGGGTGAACCAGGGGGCGCAATATTTGTTCGTACCGGGCGGCTAGTATTTTCCCCAAGATTTTACAGTCGGCTGATAGGAGTGTGATGGGGTGGTATGAGGACAGTTGTTGTGGGTCTCTGTGCGGTTTCAGAAAGGTCACAATGACTGATTATAGCTGCGATTCTGGGAGTTCTCTCCGTTCCGGGGCATCCGCAAACATGGCGGTTAACCGGGGAACCAACAGGGTGGAGAAGATACTGTAGTACTCAAGGGGTAGCCCGTCGAGGCCCAGAGCTTTGTTCCGCACCAATGAGCGTATCGCACAGGAGACGTCAGCGTCTGATATTTTCGAATCCAGGGAAACCCTGGTTGCCTCTGCGATATGGGGGAGCGACAGCGGGTCCAGAAAGTGGGTTACCGCTTCTTGCCGATGGTGCCTCTGGGTGCTATAAACGCGTAATATTGCCGGAACGCGTCTAGAATGTCCTGTTGGGAGCAAACCAGAGTGCCTGCGGGGGTCCGGATCTCGGTGATGGGTGCTACATCTATGTCTTGGTGCGCCTACCACGCCATTAGCGTACCTGTTTTGTCGCGTTCTCTGTGTACCCGAGTGGCGTAAGCTCAAAAATAAAATTTTCGCAAGTCAGCTATGGCAGCAGCATATTTCGTTTTTGCCTCGGCCACCTGATCCGCCATGGCCGGCCGGGCATCCTCCTTTATGGTGAGTGTCGCTAGCGTGCCTTCTGTGTCGGCGAGCGTTTGCTCAAGTGTGCGGCGGGCCCCCACTATCTGTTTAATGCACGCGCCCCGTGCCACCACTTTGAATGCATCCCATTCCACTAGCCTGGAGGTGGCGGACCCTGTGTTGTGAGTGAAATAATCTTGGACCGTCTGTGCGTGATCGTGTCGGAATACCTGGTCTGTGAGGCAGTCCCGCGGGAGGCACCATGTGGGCACTCGTGGGTGAGGCGGTCTCCATCGGATACATAGCATGTGTGCATCGTGGTCGGAGACTACCCGGCCTAGGTAGTCAGTGTATTGGACCTTAGGTATTAGTGATGGGATGCATAAAAATCTGTCTAACCGAGTGCGCAAGTTGTGTGGGATGGAGTGGAATGAGTAGAGCCACGTGTGGGGATGGTGAGCTCTCCACGCGTCCACCAACCTCCAGTGACCGACCCAGTGGCGGAATCGCTCTGACCGTGCAAGGGCAGGAGAGTGTGGTGGCGGTGGGTGGGACCTGTCGAGTGTAACATCGAGTTCGCAATTATAGTCGCCCCCTAGAATCCATGGGATAGAAGTGAATTGGGTTAGTATGCCCGTGAGGGAGTCCCAGAATCTATCCTGCTCAACATTTGGCGCGTATATGCTGCCTAACAACACTGGCTGTCCGTCCAGTATTCCTCCCATTAGGGCATACCTCCCCTCCTTAACCACTACTCTGCGCGTTTCCTGAAAGGGAGTACCCGGGCGAACCCAAATATGTGCGCCGCGTGCAAACGCAGGGTATGATGTAGCGCATAGGATGCCCCGCCAGCGGGATCGCAATTTATCCGTCTCGGGCGCTGTGAGATGCGTTTCTTGTAGGAACGCGATGTGGGCATGTTGCCGCTGTATGTATGCATATGTCGTATATCGCTTGCGAGGCATGTGGAGGCCCGGTGCATTCAGGGTAACTATACTAATATCTGCCTGCTGCATGGGGAAGTGGGTGAAATACCATCAGTGCCCTGGTGCGCATACCCAGCCAGGAGTCCCCGCTCACAGGAGCTCGTCAGCGTAGCGCGCTGTCGGGCAACAACCGGTGGTACTTTCAGTGGACGGCATCAGCGATCAGTGGTGTGACCGGGAGCATGGTAATAGAGTCAGCAGCGGGATGGGCCGTGTTACTGTCCTCTTCACTGCTCGAGGAGAAGAGATGGAGGACCCCCTCGATGTCCTCCTTCGATTGGGGAGCCCCAAGATCAGCAACGGCCTGTAGGGCCTTTCGCCGTTCCTGCATGAGCAGTTCTAGGTCCGGGGAATCAACCTCATGACGTCTTGCTGGTTCTCTCAAGTTTTGTTGTCCTTGCAGTTGTGTTTGCTGCGAGGCACGTCTCCTGTTTCATGGAGTCCTGTGACTGCATTTTTGCGGCAGGGCCGTAGCCCATCCTTGCGTGCAGTGGCGATCCGCCCAGTCGCTGGCCTCCGCCGCCGCGGAAAAGAAGTGTGTGGTACCGGCATGGATGACTTTCAGGCGGGCTGGAAACAGCAGAGAGTACTAAATGTCATTCGCCCGTAGGCGACGTTTCACCTCCAGGAAGGACGCCCTGAGTTTTTGCACCGCCTTGGCGTAGTCGGGGAAAATCATGAAGTGCTGGCTTTCGACTTGCAGGGGGCCTGGCCGCCTGGCCGCCCGCAACACCCGTTGCGATCCTGAAAGTGAAGGAATTTCGTGAGCAGGGGGCGAGGGGCATTGCCGGTTGGCGGTTTCCCGGCCGGGACCCGGTGGGCCCGCTCTATAGAGAAGAAGGCAGTGCGGTCCTTAGTTTTAGTGAAGGACTTCACCCAGGCCTCCACGTATTCGATGGGGTGTGCTCCCTCGATCCCCTCCGGGAGACCCAGCACGCGGATGTTACAGCGCCGACAGCGTCCCTCCAAATCGTCCACCCGTTCCTCCATTGTTGCCAAGCGATCCATGGCAGTCCGTAGTGTTTGCTGCTGGGTCTTCAGAGTTGGCTGCATATCCGCGAGGGACCGCTCTCCCTCCCTCACCCTATCGGCCAGCTTCCGTTGATCGTCGTGGATGAGGTTAATGTCCGTAGTGAGAGTGCCCAGGCGCTCTTCCATGGAGGCCCTGGAGAGTTCTATGGCCGCCAGGACCCGGTCCAGCTTGTCAGAGATAGTGGGGTCCGGCAGTGGCGCAGGCGTTTTAGAAAGGGTACTGGTGCGGGGTTGGTTTTCTGACACTGTTTCAGGGACCGACGTTTGCTGTGTGGCCCTCGGCTTCCCCATAGGTGCTGACCCCTGGTGTCTTTCCCGCTCTTTGCTGCGTTGGTCGCGGGGGTGAGGTCGAGGTGTCTCGCCGTTTTACTCGCCGCCTTTTTGCGGTAGGGGGCGTAATACGCCCTTAGATCTCCAGCACCCCAGCGGGGGCCACTCCGCCGCGCCGCCAGCCGTGCTGATCGGGTGGGGCCCACGACATGCTGCTGGTCCACTTCTGTTCCTCCCAGCGTACCCGCACACGAAGGAGGTCACCCACAAAGAGCAATCCAGCCCCAGCCCAGCGATGTTAGTCCTGAGAACACCTGAGGTGCTCACTCGCTGAGGCTAGAAGGGAGGTAGGCCCAAAGCTCCGTCCTGGTCACTGGGCCTTGGCCACCATCTTGAGGTCAGGCAGTGGTGATGGAATGACCGGCCCACAATTGGTGCATCCGGGCCAGCGGGGGGTCTCAAGGGGATCGCAGGGAGGCCAGCGATGCGCTGCACTCCCCCCCAGGTATCTGTCCCAAAGGTCCGCTGGGAGATCTGGCTGCTCCGGTGTCACCGCTCGGCGGTCGCCATGTTGGGGTCAGGCTGGCTCCGGTGCGGGAACCCCCGCCGACCGCAGGGCTGCCGGGGGTATGTTCTGCTGCTAATTGTCCCAGGGGCCAATGTCCGCACAAGGGTGGGGGCTACCTCTGGCCCCGACGATGGTGTGCAGCCTCGTGGTGGCGCCCCCCGCCGTCCAGCTGACTCCGTCGGTTCTGGAGCATCTCTGGCCCCTCGTTGGGACGGGACGGTGTAGCAGGTCGCGGCAGCTGAGGATGAGGGAGACCGCTGAATGGCCGGTCCTAGCCTTGTGCGCCCATCGGGTGTGCCCGCAGACAGTGAATGCCCGGGCGGACCGCATTTCTGTGGTCCGTCCCGATCCTGTGGGCTGAGGTCGGCGCTGATTGCTGCCCCTGCAGCGTGGGGTGCTGCTGTTTACCAACTTCCCCCGGCGTCGCTGGAGTTCAGCTATCCAGGGAGGTGTTTGTCCCCCCTGGGCGACAAGGATAACAGGACTTCTGGGTCGCCCGGCTGCAGAGCCTCAGCAGACCGCGGCCGACATCGTGGCTTGCTAAGCCACTCCTTCCGGACTTCACTCATAAGGTACAATTGAAACGTCGCTCTTTCCTGGAAGTCAAACGGGCTCTTAGGGGTCACAATTTGAAATGCGCAATGCTTTTCCCAGTGAAGCTACGGGTGCAGGCAGACGGCAAGTTACTGTTCTTCCACTCCCCGGAGGAGACCTGGGACTGGTTGGAGGGGTGGAGGTCAGCTCCGGATCGGGGTTCTGCCTCCCGGGAACACGCACCTGACTCCGAACATCCACCAGGGAGGCTTGGTTGAACTCACAAGGTGCAGGTATCATAGCAGCCATTACATGCTGAATTTAAATTTTTTGTTTTTCGCAAGTAGTTGAGGCATTGCTTGAGTCACAGGGTCACACTCCTGAACTGTTATGGACAAGAATCGTCTGCTATTCCCATATTGACTTCAGTGCATATGTCTTTAAATATGTATCTTTTTTTTTCTGCATAACTTTCGCCTCTTTGACACTGATTCTGGGGATGAATAGAAACGTTGGGACATGGTTTATTGATGTGTTTGGGGTTATAGACTCCCACTTGCGGTGGCCAGATATTTTAATTTTTCTTCTGGGCAGATATTATGTTCCTTTGGGGGAAGAGGGCCGAATTTTGGGGTGCGTTGGTTAAGTAGCGTTTCCCTCTTCTTGGGTTCCTTATTGATATCCAAGCACTCTGCAAATTGGGGTGGTGGGAAGTTATGAGTCCAAGTTGCAGGGAGGCAGGGTGGGGGGAGGTTTCAGGGTGTTTTATGAAAGGGGTTGCTTGTTTTTTATTTTTAGTTTTAAGCATTCTGTCCATGTCAATTATGTGCATTCATATGGTGGTAGCTGCTGCTTTTAGGGATTCCGACTGTATGCTTATGCATTGTGCTTTATTGTGCAAAGTGGTTTATTGGACCCGGTGGGAATTGGGGTTCCTGTTTTTTGACTCTACTGGGTGACACTCCTGCAGTATTCACGCCCCTGGTCCGACTCAAATTGATTATCTGGAAGGTTAATGGATTGTACGATCGTATCAAAAGGGGTTTGATCTTACAATATTTGAAGCAACACTCCCCAGACCTTATACTTCTTCAGGGGACACACATACCTGGCAATACCTATAAGGCGCTGAATCGCTGGGGTTACAAATTGCTTGCTCATGCAGGATATACCAGGGGGTCTAGGGGGTGGTTATCGTTGCAAGATCCTCCCTCCCCTTTCCTATTAAGAAAGTCACACATGATCCTGATGGACAATTTGTCATCATATCCGGGGATTGGGATGGCCGTTCCCTCAATGTGACATCATTGTATATTCCCCCCAAACTTCACTCTTCCACCCTGACTGCGCTGGGCTCACACCTGCTAAATTTACCTGAGGGAGACCTTTTACTGGGAGGCGATTGTAACGCCGATATAGTCAGAGAATTAGACCGTTTACCATCCTGACGACCTGAGCCACTGGGGAAATTGCTATCGGACTTTTTAGCGGCCCTTGGACTGATTGACACATGGCGTACTCTTCACCCCTTAGACCAACAATACACCTTCTTTTCTGGGGTCCATGGGAGTCTGTCTCGTATTGATTATTTGTTTTGCCAGGCCTCTCAACTTTCCATGATGGGTGACATTTCCTTTTTACCCAGGGGAATATCCAATCATTCTTCGATCCTAGCACATTATGGTAGGGCTTCTCCCCGCTCGCATCGAGAGATGGCCCTTAATGCATGTTATCTCTGAGTTCCAGACATACGAGATAAGTTGATAAAGGCCACGTCCATCTATTTTGCAGAAAATGAGGGCTCCGTTGACTCAGATGTAACACTGTGGGAGGTGTACAAAACGGTGATTCGTGGGTGTGGGGTGGCAGCGGTGGCAGGCCAGCGAAAGTAAAAACGTAAATGGCTAGAAGATATTGAATTAGAGGTGGCTAATCTTGAACGTAATCTTATCACATCTACCCCACATGACACTTCTCATAGGCTTGCAGTGAAGCAGAAGGAATACCATGGTATTGCTAGTGAGGCAGCCCGGGCGCATTATCGCTTTACTCAGTATAGGGTTTATGAAATAGGAGATAAAGCCAGTAAAATACTGGCATGGTTGAATAAACGAGAGGCGGCCAATCGATGGATTGCTGAAATTGTTGCTACGGACGGTGAGAGACGTAATAATAATATTAATAATATGGCATTTCTTAAGCGCGCAGCTACCCCAACGGGGTGTCCCGGCGCTATCACAGACAGAGAGCAGGGCCACAGCAAAGCTGAAACCAGTCCTGGTGACTAAATAGCAGGTTTTGAGGGATTTGCGAAACACGGGTTCCCGACTGAATGAGGCGCAGTTGCATGGGATGTTTGTTCCAACATTGAGTGGCGCCCACCTTGGATGATTTACCTCCAGATCTGGCTTTTTGGAATCTGGGGGTGACAAGCAGGCGTTGAGTGTTGGACCGTAGAGTTCTAGGCTGACCATATGGGCGAAGTCTCCTTCTGAGATAAACCGGCCCTAGACCTTTGCCTTCTCGAAAGGCTAGTGTCAGGGCCTTGAATTCAATTTTCTTAGCCATGGGAAGCCACTGTAGTTGTCGCAGAAAGGTGGAGATGTGTTGTCTGAGCGGAACGCCGCAGACAAGACGGGCTGCAGCATTTTGTACTGTTTGGAGTCTGTGGAGCAATCCTAAGGAGAGACCCATGTATAATCCATTTGCGTAGTCCAGATGAGAGGTTATCAGAGCATGGACTACAGTTTTACGAGTAGGATTGGGCAGGTAGTTAATACATTTTCTAATTGTTTTGATTTTACCAAAACTGGTGGCTGCAACTGTTTGCACCTGCACTCCAAGGGATAGCTGTTTGTCCCATCTAACACCCAAATTCTTGACCGATTCTTTGGGGAGTGGGGCCGTGCCCAGTTCCTCAGGCCACCACAGATTAGAGGAGAGGGTTGATTAAAAAATAAGATCTCAGTCTTATCTGCGTTAAGTTTCAAGAAGTTGCGGTCCATCCAGGCCGCAATGTTCTTAAGACACACTTTGAGGGGAAAGTGGTGACAGATACCGCATTAAAGGTGAACAATAGCTGGGTATCATCAGCGTAGGATATAATTTTGATCCGGGTTTTAGAGATCATTTCCGCTAGTCGGGTTAAGTAAACATTAAAAAGAAGCGGGCTCACAGCAGAGCCCTGTGGCACATCCTATTTAAGAGGTTTAACAGGAGACGTAAAAGGGTGGGTCCGGACCTGTTGTTTACGGTCAGAGAGAAAGGATGTTATCCAGGTCAATACCGTGCCCTGAATTCCTATGGCCTTTAGACGATTTAGAAGGATAGGATGTGAGATGGTGTCAAATGCTGCAGACAAGTCTAACAGCATTAACACCGCCTTTGAACCTCCATCTACCACCCAGCGTATCGAACCGGTCATTTCGATTAATGCTGATTCCGTGCTATAGCCAGACCGAAAGCCGGATTGAGATTCATGAAGAAGTTCGTTAGACTCAATGAAGCAAGCCAGTTGCTGATAAGCTAGCTTCTCTAAGACCTTTGTGGGAGCAGTAGAGAGATGGGTCTGTAGTTACCAGGGACTTCCGGATCTGCGTTGACTTTTTTTAGGATAGGCTGGAGAAAGGCATGTTTCCAGGCCATCGGATAGGTTCCCAATCTGAGTGATAGATTCCAGATGGAATAAAGGTGAGGGTTGAGGAATCCCGCAAGGGCTTTATATTGTTTAGCTGGCCAAGGTTTACTCGGGGAGCCAGATTTGCACTTCTGCAGTTCCTGGAGAGTAGCTTTCTCTGATATTTCCGCAAACTCTGAGAGTGCTGAACTGGGGGTATACCCCAGGTCCTGGTCAACAGAAATCTGGGGTTCTTCCCATGGCTCAGGAAGGAAGCATAGATCACAGTGATTTTGTCCTCAAAGAACTCAGAGAGTTTGTTGCATAAGGTCTGTGAAGGGGGGTGAGTGTGGGTAAGGGCTAGAGGATCAGTGAAGAGTTAACAATTTTTAAAATCACCCTGGAAGCGTTTTTAGCATTATTAATTCTATCCGCTAAAAAAATCTCTATTATATTTAGTAAGCATTCTACGGTATTCTTTAAGAGCTGCCCGATAACCTGACTTGCTTTCCGCAGAATGCATGAGTCTCCAACTGCGTTCAAGTATTTTGCATTCTGATTTTTCTAGTCTAATCTCCTCCGAAAACCATGGTGCGGAAGGAGAGGATATAGGCAATTTTACTACTTTCAAAGGAGCCAGGGCCTCAAGCGCACCTCCGACCCACTTATTCAAGTTCAAGATGCTGACCTCAAGATCGTTGGAGGGGGCTGGTTTGGAGTCCTTTGTATGTTGCGTTATTGAGTCCAAGGTGATATTACTCCAATTCCTTCTAACTCCTTTAGGAATAGAGATGGCTTTCTCTGGGCTGGTCAGCAGAAGTTGAAAAGGGATCAAGAAGTGATCTGACCATATTACAGGTAGGGGTACGTGTACTGTGATGTCAGGAAGATTAGAGCAGATCAGGTCCAGGGTGGGGCCTGCTTTGTGAGTTGGAGGGGAGACATATTGTGTCAGATTACACCCTGTTAAGGTGGCGATAAAATTAGAGCTGTGTGAGCATGAGATATCATACACATTTAAATTCAGGTCCCCTAACATTGTAAAATTGGCGTAACGTATACTAGCTAGGCGATGAAATCGGCAAGAGTCGAGATATCATTAAAACTGGAGCTCGGAGGTCTATAGAGCAAAATACCAGAGCAAGAGGTAGACGCAGAGAGCCTGATACAAAAAGACAGCCCCTCAATAGAGTCAACCTGCTCAAAGGGAGACGCTGTGATCCCCCATATTGTTTTATAAATAATGGCCACACCCCCTCCCAGTTTCCCATCCTGCCTGTTGGCACACACTATGCCATAGCCATCCGAGATAGCTAGAGACAGAGCAATATTGGTGTCCTCACGAAGCCATGTCTTCGTCAAAAATAACAGATCCTAGTTTTTATCTGTAGTAGACTGGAAAATATCCAAAGCATGTTTGACTAGAGGCCTGCAAATTATCAGCCCGGCTTTACGGTCACTTTCAAAGGGGAAGGGGAGGGTTGTAAGAAACAAGGTACATTACATCTATGAGGACTAGCCGTATTTAAGGAGAACCCACAATGCGAGCATGTGTATTCTACCTTGGTGTTTCTGAGAGTCAGGATGGGCGGGAACGGGCAAGGAGGGGGCCTAAGAAAAATCAACTCTAATCGGTTATAGGTGTGCCTACTAGCGATGCTAAAAAGGGCAGGGTCTCTGACCGGGACATAATTGCTGAGATTTTTGCCAATTATTTTAAACGTCTCCATCTCCCTACGTCCACTTCTACTCAGGAGGAGGTTGCAGATTTACTTTCCAATCTCCCTGTACCGCGCTTCGACCCCCAAGATGTGTCTGATCTGGATGCCCCTCTTGATCCTGAATAGGTGTCTAACGCAATTTGAGCACTGTGGTCTGGAAAGGCCATGGGGCCCAGTGGCCTCCCAATCAAATTATATAAAGCAACCTCGAAGGTCATAGCTCCATATCTCTTACGCATGTATAATGAAAGTGTAGAGCATGAGGGTTTGCCCACAACACAACGTCTGGCTAACATTGCAGTTATACATAAAGAAGGAAAGTCCTGAGACCAATTCGGCTCCTATCGACCGATCTCCCTTCTTGACCCAGGGGTTAAAATCCTAGCTAAGCTTCCACCCAGACCAATCCAGTTTCATGCCAACAAAAAACACGGCACTCAATCTCCGTCGCCTTTACGGGGTGCTGGGTAGGGCCTCCACCATACGAGAGGACGCGATAATTGTGTCCTTGAATGCCAAAATGGCATTTGATATGATGGAATGGCCTTTTTTGTTTGCCTCCTTGGAAAGATACGGATTTGGCCCACAATTTAGGGCCTGGATATGTTTATTGTATACCAAGCCCCTGACCCGTGTTTCAGTCAACAGTGGCAGATCGGCAGTTTTTGAATTAGGGAAAGGCACAAGGCAGGTCTGTTCCTTGTCACCGTTGCTCTTTGCGTTAGCACTGGAGCCCTTTGCAGTCTGGATTAGAGGGGATCCTTCTATCCGTGGATTAGATTGGGCTCCAGATTGGTCAGATAGAATATCCCTATATGCAGATGACATTCTTTTATATTGAGCTAAACCCTGGTCCTCACTGCATTCTGTGCTCCATATCCTGGCCCTTTTTTGGAAATACTCGGACTACATTATGAATTGGGACAAATCCTTGGTATATGTCCTTAGTTGGAATCCTCCACGACTCCCCCAAGATTGTACGGCTGATGTAGTTACGGGGGGCTTCCGTTATCTAGGTATATATGTGACGAAGGATCAAGATGTCTTCCATAGGAGGAATCTCCTTCCACCCCTATATCGCCTCCATGCGGATGTTCAGCATTGGAAAGGGCTGCCCCTCACCTTACTCGGAAGGGCTGCCCTTTTTAAAATGATGGCCTTCCCCCACTTCCTGTACACCCTGCAAAATACACCCCACCCTCCCCAATTTCGACACAACATTTTTCATTAATTGATTCTGAGGTTCGTTCCGTGTTATGGAATGGTGGCAACCCCCGGATAGCGTTGGACAAACTCCAACGTAGTTGGTATGATGGCGGTATTGCACTTCCTGCACTTAGAATGTATTACTGGGCCTCTCAACTGGTGGTCTTCAATCACTGGGCCCATTGCCCTATGGCGGATCCGACGTACAGAATGGACAGCTTTAATATGACAGCGGGTAATTATATGAGGGCACTATATGGCGGGCCCAACCATGTACCTCTGTTCCCACCCACCTCCACTACAATTTCAATCTGGCATGCAGCTACAGCCGCGCTGGGTTGGAAGGGTAAAATCACACAAGTTACTCCATTGTTAGAATCCTGCCACTTAGGGATGTTGTCAAAGCAGCCCAGTTTTGATAAATGGGACCTGATTGGTCTCACTGAAGTTGGAGACATGTGGGCGAAGGGCGCAGTGGTTCCATTTGCTAAGCTACAGGTCAAATACCAGCTCCACGAGGGAGAAGCATTCCGATACCTAGAAGCACCTAGTGCACTTACCAAGGCCATTCCTAGGGACTCTGATCTCCCCGCCTTGTCGCCTTTAGAAGGTAGGCTCCTAGACAACTGTCTGCCAGATAAGGCCATTTCCTTGACATACCGTAAGATACTCAACAACCTACCAGAACCCATTTGTAAAATTCGTATGAAATGGGTGGCCGATTTAGGGGATATAGCGGATGAGGATTGGAAGGAGGCACTGGCATCTCCCAGGGAGGTGGCCATCAGGTCCTATTAAACTTATTCAACTAAAATTACTCCACAGAGCTTATTACACTTCCTGGCTCTGGTCAATATGGGATTCCTAGCTTCCCCACTTTCCCCCCGGAATGTGGTGCCATCTGTACTTTTCTGCATCAGTGGTAGGACTGTCCAATCCTTCAACACTACTGATGTCCCACATATGTCGGAAACCAATGCAATCCTCCCCAAGGCTATGTCTCTTAAACATACGGGACGCTACTGACCTGAATCGTACCGAACAACTGTGGGTCTCGCTGGGTTGTATTGCAGCAAAGAGGAATATTCCCAGAACATGGAAGGGGGAGTCGTGCCCTGAAGTATGGGCTGGGCTGCAGATATGGACTGGTGCATGCAAGCTGAGAGGGTGATTTATGAAGGCAGAGGCTGCCCGGGTAAATGGACTAGAATATGGGGTCCATGAAACAAATACAGAGGACTTCCATGTACCCCCTTTGCAGACGATGCTACTTATAATGTAGATGTGGAATCCCTTTAGAGATTACAGATTATGATTTGCGTGTGTGTCATTGTTACTGTCTATTTTCATTTTTATTGATCGCATGTATGAGACATTTAGTTTCAATAATGTACCCTTTTTGACGATTGCTTCCCTTTTCTTTGTTGTTGTTGTTTAGTGTTGTATTGTTAATTTTAATTTTGTAATAAAAAAAATTTATAAAAAAAAAAATCTGCAAACACAGACAATACCATTCCATTCAATAACTTTATTTCGGTCTCGAGGACTATAAAAGTACAGATCATAACAATATACAAAAGACAGTATATACATTTATATCATAGGTAGTACACCATCATAGAACTACTACGTATGCCAGTGTATGGAGAGAAAACTGGACATTTGAAAACAAATGAACCTGATTTGAAATACATGTTGGGATTCTCCACCAACCCAGACATGATTCGTTATTAAAGTGCAGAAGCAAAAAAGGTCAATTAACAATTAAAACAAATAAAATTCGGCAACTATCCTAAGTTAAAACAGTAAAAATATGTGCAGAATAATAGAAACATGATTACTAGTTTAAGAAGGTCCGCCGAGTGTGCCACATGGAATTTAAAAAGTGGGAAACAGCAAAGACCAGTTCTTCGTGCAGAGCACAGAAAGAAAGTCTGGCAGATACAATCTAAGAAGATTGAAGCAGAATGGCTGAAAATATTCACCCTCCTTAAAGAAAGGGGACACATCCAACTTTGGAAATACATCAACCAACACTGTAACACCGGTCAGACAAAAGGGAAAGGGGTGGCAGCCTCTGAGTGGGTCAAACACGCAAAGCAGTTATACTTTAACCATCAGAATACATCATATACCAACCTTCCACAATCTTCCCCAGTAATATGCCAGGGCCTTAAAATACCTAACATTATAGGCCGAGGTAACTAACCTAATCAAAAAAGTGAGGACAGATGGTGCCCCAGGACCTAATGGGGTCCCTGCATCAGTGTTTAAAGTATCACATGCATACTGGGCAAGACAGCTTACACCACTCTTCAAGTATGCTTACGCAACTTCAACAATTCCATCCTTGTGGAAAGGGTCCATTCTTTTCCCCATTTGTAAAAAAGGGGACAGCATGAAACCAGAAGGCGGCCTTCCATTCATCACTCTGGCGCATCCGCACCAGATGATACGCTCCTCTGAGGTCCAGCTTCGTATATATGCCCGCAGCTCTCACCTGCTTCAAAAGAACTGGGATCAATGGTAGCAGGTACTGGTTCTTGGCGGTTATGGCATTCAACGCTCTATAGTCGATGCAGCATCGCAACTCCCCATTGGCCTTCGGTACGAAAAAGAGAGGAGATGCTGCCGGAGATCTGGAAGGACATATGAATCCCAAGTGTTTATCCAAGTAACTGCAGAGGTATTCATTCTCGGGCAGGATAAGAGCATACAGTCGGCCGCATGGAAGCACAGATCCTGGTACAAGGTCAATCCGACAATCATATTCTCTATGTGGCAGGAGCACCTCCGCATGGGTGTCACTTAATACATCGCTATACATCTCATAGCATGTGGGTAGTGCTATGTTTTTTTCCACGGCTGTTGCGATGTGATGTCTAGCTGTTAAGGTTTCAGAGGGTCTCTGGAGAGGGTGATGACAATGGTCTTGGCAGTAGGGGGAATTCAGATGCACAGTCTTATCCGCCCAGTTAATGGTCGGTTCGTGTTTTTGCAACCACGGGAGAGCCAGTATTCCCTATACTGCTGAGCCTGAATGATGTTGAAGGAGAGCCATTCCTAGTGATATCCTTCATAAGTAACCTCGTACTCTGTCGTGCTGTGAGTAATGAGTCCTGCTTCTAACTCTTTGCCATCAACCGCATATACCGGCTCGGGGTTTGGCTTGTTGACCATCTGTACCCCCAGTCGTGCTGCTTCATCTCTGTCCATGAAACATACTGTGGCTCCCGAATCCACCATGGCCCTTATATCTCTTTGTTCTTGATTAACAAATGGATTTAAGGAAATAAAGAAGTGGCCAGATTCAGAGACAGTGACAAAATTTACTGAAGGGATAGGACACGTGCTTGAGGGTATTCCTTTTTGTTTCCTCAAGCATTGTGGTTTTCCGCCCCCTGTTCAGCAGTTATCGCCACTACGCGAGCATGACTGTATTTGGGTTTTACAGGGCAATCCCGAAGGTAATGTCTCTTCTTTCCACAGTACAAGCATAACCCTTGTTTGCGCCGATGGTCTCTCATGCTGAGCGTCAATGATGCTCTTACAGCCCCGATCTCCATAGGTTCTGTCTTCATTGGAGTCTTCTCTGGGGTAAACACACGATCCTGCACGGGATGTGTCTCTTCCTACGTTTGTGGTCTTCTTTTCTTTCTCTCAGTCTGTGATCAAGACGTAAAGGGAGTTCAATCAGAGCGACACAGGTGCGAGGTTGGGGGTCTATTTCGGCAACGACATCCTTTAATTCTTATGTGAGACCCTGATAAAAGATAGCCGACTGTTTGGCCTCCGGCCAGTCAGTTTCCGCTACTAGTCTGCGAAAATTGTTAAGGTAGCTGACCAGATCCGAAGAGCCTTGCCGTAGTTCAAGAAGATCTCTGTCAGCGGAGAAAAGTCTCGGCCCGATGATCAAATGTTATTTCGAATTGAACTCTGAATTCATCCCAGTCGTAGAGCAAGGGATCGTCTATTTGTACTATGGGAACTGCCCATTGTGCTGCTTCACCCCCAGATAAGAAATTAGAAAAGCCACCCGAACCTCGTTGGACACAAACATTTTGGGCTTGCAAGTGAAATGTAAAAGTACCTGAGTCAAAAACACTTGGACCTTTTTTATGTCCCTATGGAACCTCTCAGGGAGGGCTAAGGGTGTTTGTGCTGGTACTTCCACTACTACGGATGTTGGGTGTGAGGGGCATCCAGCGTCAAACGCATTCCTTTGCATACTGTCTACTATGCTCTATAATGCTGCCGTTTCTTGGCGGAGGCAGCAAGCTCGGGTTGGACTAACACAAGAGCATCCCTCACGTCGTCTAGTGTGGCCATCTCTAGTTTCAATACGACCAGGAGGATGTAGAATACGTGGGCCGATTATTCTGTCAGGCTCCTCCTTGAATCCTCAGGGTGGTATTGATGCTCTATGGGGGCCCACCTCCCGATAACAGCAAGTCTGGAATGTGATACTCACAGACAGTTGGATCTATTAAGCTGGGGAAGGAAAGGGTAGGAACAGCTGGGAGGGAGACCTGGGAATGACACCGGCCGATGTCGCACAAGTTCACACTTCCGACAACACTTCACACCTCCTCCGTGCTCCAAGAGCCGAACCAAAAGCAGTCAATTAGTGCAGAGAAGGCCCCCTCAGAACGCCCAGCCGTTAGGGATAATTCCTGGTGACGGTTCCAGGAGGAGGCACCACTTCTGGTCGACACAGCCGCTGTTGTCGCATTAGTGCTCGGCAACAATTGTCACCACAGTCCGCGGCTCAGGCGACGGAAAGGCCCAAAACTTCAGACGACGATCCGGGAGAAAACACAGTTAGGATGTGTACCGCAACACTTCTACTCAGTTATAAGCTAACACATTTCAACATTCAATTCTGGGGTCTTTTTTACACCCTACCTGAAATAATAAGAACGTGCACGAATAATGCCAGAAGAAAATTAGGGTGATGTATGTTCCTCGGATCACTGAAACAATATCGAGGACACAAATATAGAACTACCAAAATATCGAGTACAAAATATAGAATGCAAAAATATCGACTTCCTATCTCCAAACAGGTAAGTACAAAAATATTGAATCAAAAATATCGTTGTAAAAAATATAGTTAGTCAAAATATCGATTTTTTTAAAATGCTTTAAAGTAATTAAAAATTAATGAAATGGAGGGAGGAGCCTAGCACGGGACCAAGATGGCCGCGTGATCGTGTAGCTCCGTAAGACCCGTTCCTCCGTTTGTCTATCCTGCCAGTTATCCTGTGACCTGAGGACCGCATTCGATGGGAGAATAGCATTGCTGCGCCCTGGTGAAATTGCAGCTCGAAAGGTGCAATTCTACCTTCCCGGATCGTCGTCTGAAGTTTTGGGCCTTTCCGTCGCCTGAGCCGCGGACTGTGGTGACAGTTTTTGCCGAGCACTAATGTGTCGACCGGAAGTGGTGCCTCTTCCTGGAACCGTCACCAGGAATTATCCCTAACGGCTGGGCGTTCTGAGGGAGCCTTCTCTGCACTAATTGACTGCTTTTGGTTCGGCTCTTGGAGCGCGGAGGAGGTGTGAAGTGTTGTCGGAGGTGTGAACTTGTGCGACATCGGCCGGTTGATTGAGGCCTCCTCGATCACCCTCCATGGCGACGATGTCGGAGATTGAGAAACCTCCCCCCAAAGGTGGGAGAGGACAGAGAGCTGTCCAGTCTAATAAACTGGACAGGTATACGCTTCCTAAGGGATCTCCGAGCGACCAGAGGCAACACCCCGCGACCGGAGCCGCCTCCCCAAGTGGCAGGTCTGAGCCTTCTCTGAAAGACATAATGGATGTCGTCACTAGGATTGAGGCGTCTATGGGGACTAGGATGAATGCGCTTGATACCAAACGGGACTCGGTTAAGATTGATGCTACCCATCTGCGCACGGATCAGGCTAAGACTAGTGGACGACGTCGCTGAAGTGCAGAGAGAGGTCCGGGCCTTGCAAGCAGCACGGGAGGAGACCCGACAGCTGCTTGATGACTATGAGGGCCGTAATCGGCGCAACAACGTTCGCATCCTAGGTGTACCGGAAAAGGCAGAAGATCGTACACCTGATCTTTTTGTGGAAGACTTGATTCTTAAACATCTGAAACCTAAGGGACTCAGCAAGTTTTTTACAGTGGAGAGGGCGCATAGGGTTCCTGGCGGGCCACCGAAAGTGGGGGTGCCACCTAGACCCATGATTACGAGGGTCCTGAATTTTCGGGACCGTGATGTCATACTCAAGGCCTCACGGACGGATAGCCCGCTACGGTACGAAAATACTACTGTGTCCTTCTTTCCGGACTTTACGAAGCCGTACAGAGGATGCGTCAGAGCTTCCTCCAAGTCAAACGGAGGATGAGAGACAAAGACGTGAAATACTCGATGCTTTATCCTGCTAAGCTACGAGTCGAAGCAAACGGGAAGACTTGGTTTTTTGACAATGCGGAGGTGGCATCGGATTGGTTGGACACTGTGATGGCTGATGGTGCTGAAGACCGGCGACAAGAGGCTGAGGATGAGCGGCAGGGCAGGGCCCGGAATGAGAGACTTCTGCAATGAACGATTCAATTGGTCTTTGGACACGGGGGCGGGATATAACCTTCTCTTATTGTGTAACAGTACTGCTTTGGGCTAATACGTTTGTTCCTTAGGCATGATTCCTGTGGGGGAATGGGTTTGGGGCTATGCGGCAGGCGCCTCCTCTTCCTACTTTTAGTTACCATTGTTGGGCGGGGCGACAGGCACACTGCGAGTTGGGGTTGGGGCGTTGTCCTAATGCAGGGGTGCAGGGAGGGAGGAAGAGCTTTGAGCGAGGGAGGGGGTTTGTTGTTTGTTTCTTTTTTGTTTCGGTTTCATTTTGAATTGCATTGGGTGTTGGCGGATGTGAATGTGCGCATGTTTTTTTTTTTTTTCTTTTTTTTTTTTTGGAAGACCTTTATTGCACATTATACATATACACAGCGGTGTGCCTACAACCCACTGCTGGGGCCGGCCGCAATCCGTGTACCACATAAATCACACGAGCTTAATAGCACACGCCAGTGACAAAGGTGCAGGATTCCAGAAGTCATAGCTCACGAAGGCACTACAGTTGAACCAGATAAAATATTGACAGCACACCTTCAGAGTGCGGCCGTATCGCCCCCATGTGATCTTGGTCTAATTTTCAGTTTTGCATAAAGAAAGGTAACACCAACAACTCCCAAACCCTCCCCCCCCATCTTTCTCCTGGTTGCAGCGAGTAACCCAAGTCCAGTAGGCATAGTGCCATAGGGCAGCCAATGTAGCAGATGTCCAACAGTGCATCCCCAAGGTAGGGAACCCTCACCCCCGTCTTGTAATCAACCAGAGGCCGTAGTGCGGCTCGGGAAATACTTCACACCGTGCCAGTCTCAGCAAACCACGACATTCCCCCGACATGTCCCCCGTCCAATCACCCTGTGCCAGATACAGATCTCTCATAGTAACATCTTAGGCAGCGCCAGCCTCCCCGTCCGACAGAGCATCATGCACACTCTCGTCGCTGTCGGTGGCAGTTAAGGACAATATATAGAGTGTAAATGGAGCCCACACATCCCTCGGGCGCGACGCCGTAGGTAACTCGTCATAGTAACAGCTCAATTGGTCCCTGCAATAGGCCATATCCTTCAGCCACAGTTGCACCTCAGGTGCTCTCCTCCCTCCCCACACCATAGCAACCCTCCTTCTAGCCAGTTGAAGCGCCAGTACCACCAGCCGCCGCGAGGACGCAGCCACGCCAGAAGCCATGCCCAAGAGACACAAGCGCACATCCAGTCGCACCTCAGTCGAAGCCATGACAGTCAGCCTCTCAGTCACCTCCTTCCAAAAGTCGTAGACGCGCGAGCACCCCCAGGCCAGGTGTACAAAGTCAGCGTCCTCAGCTCCACACCGCACACAGTGAGCAGTGGCCCGAAGCCCATACCGCACCAGTTGAGCAGGCGTATAGTACCACTGTTGTAGAAATTTATAATGCAGAAGGCGGAAATTGCCATTGATCACATACCCCCCAGTCATAGCACAGCATTCATTCCATTCCTCATCACTCAGCGGTTCCGGGAGACTCCTATCCCACCTCGCTCTAGCCAGTGTCGCCCCCCCACCTTCGTCCTCCTGCGCAGCCTTGTATAGTTTAGATAGCAGTTTAGTCCTGTCCCTGGCCGTATACAGCAACTGCAAGGCCCCCAGGGCCGGTGGCTCCTCAGGATACGTTGGGTATAAGTCACGTACAGCGGCCCGAAGTCTGACATACACAAAGGTGGACATTGTAGCATTCGTCGAGCGAGTTGTCAGCTCCCGAGAGGAGAGAAACGACGCTCCCGGAAATAGGTCCCCCATAGTCTGTAGTCCAGCCTCCCGCAGGATCTGCAGCCCGCCAGGTTCGCCCGACACAGAGATATCTGAGTGATAAAGCAGTGGCATAGCCGGGGCGTATAGCGGGAGTCTACCAGCACGTGCAGCCAGGCTGACCCATGCAGTCGCCGTGAGCCGCACAGTATCAATCTCCCCCTTCTCAAACACCGAGTGCTTATTCACGATCATAGTCCTCAGCGGATACGGCAGAACCGCGCTAGCTTCCAGCGCCACGTGCGGTGTGTATGGCGGGGCATTTATCCAGTAACTCGCAAAGTGTGCCTGTGCACACAGATAGTAAAGTCTCATGTCCGGCAGGGCGAACCCCCCCAGACCGTATGGCTTGATCAGCACCTCCCAAGCCACCCGCGGTTTCTTGCCAGCCCACGTGAGCGATATCAAGAGGGACCTTAGCCTCGCAAAGAAAGGGGACCGCAGAGGAACCGGAATGTTCGTAAATAGATAAAGAAATTTCGGTAGTACCACCATTTTGATCAAAGACACGCGATCCGCCAGGGTCAGTGGGAGACGAGTCCATCTCGCCACTTGATCCTCTAGGTTAGAAATAGCTACACCGTAGTTGGCCCGTATGACTTCATGACAATCCCTATGCACCCAAACGCCCAGGTACCTAACCGACTCCGACGCCCATTCCAGCGGGAACTCCAGTGGAACCTGACAAGTGCCGTCCGTGAGTGGCAGCACAACTGACTTGTCCCAATTTATGGTCAGGCCCGAGTGACGGCCGAATTTAATGAACTCTCGAAGTATGCGTTCCAGGTGGATAGCTGGGTCCCTGACATATAGGACCATGTCATCAGCATACATGGACACAGCCAACGATCTGAGAGGGAACCTTAAAGCTGCCTCCGCATATCTTTGCCGTAAGACACAGGCCAACGGCTCCATCATGATGGCAAAAAGCAGGGGCGAGAGAGGGCAACCCTGCCTCGTCCCCCGCTGAATCGGGAAGGAGGAAGAGACATGTCCATTGACCCTAACTCTCGCCGTGGGTGCAGTATACAACAGGGCAATAAGGGACGTGAAAAAGAAAGGCACCCCCATCCGATGCAAAACGGCCAGCATATACTTCCATGCCACTGAATCAAAGGCCTTGGCGGCATCAAGCATGACCGCCACCGCGGCTAGCTCTGGCTTAAGGAGATGTAGGACAGCGAATAGGGTTCTCAGATTGTGAGTGGTGGATCGGAGAGGGATGAATCCGGACTGATCCGGCAATACCATAACCGGCAGGAGGAGACGCAGCCTAGTGGCTAACACTTTGGCAATTATTTTAACATCAGTGTTCATGAGTGAAAGGGGGCGGTACGAATCGCATCTATTCATAGGTTTCCCCGGCTTAGGGAGCGCCACTAAGAGCGCCTCCCGCATAGTCCCGGGTAGCCGTCCGCATTCAAATGCCTCTTCCAGGACCAGTGCCAACTGCGGAATTAACAAATCTGCATACGTTTTATAAAATTCGGCGGGTAGCCCATCAGTGCCAGCCGCCTTCCCGTTCGGGAGCGCTGCTATTGCATCTCTAAACTCCGCCTCAGTTACGTGATGCAGTAGGAATTCCTGTTGACCCCTGGAGAGCCACACCAGAGCAACATCCTCCAAGTATCGCGTTATTTCGTCCTCCTCCGCCGTGACCCTGTGCTCATAGAGCTGCGCATAGTGTCTCGAGAAGCAAGCTAATATACCTTCCGTCGTAGTCACCACGCTCCCCTGATCTTCAATTTCTAATACCGTGCAGTGTTTCGCCCAAGGTTCTCTAATGCGATCAGCAAGTCCCTTACCCGGCCTGCCCCCTTCACCGTAATATCTGGCCGTAGCACGTTTGGAAAGAAATTTCACCTCCTGGTCTGCCAGATCATTATATTCTGTAACCTTCGCCCTAACATCCGCTAATAACGTGACTTCCGCCCCCTCCTCCAGTCGGCGTTCTAGAACCAGCAACTCCCTTTCTAGTTTAGACATAGCGTCCCTGATGGACGTGAGAACCCCGGACCGCAACCCAATACACGCACCCCGCACTGAGACCTTGAAGGCCTCCCACACCGTAAACATACTGTCGACGGAACCCACATTGTTCACAAAGAACTCCTCAACTATTTGCCTCAGACGTTCACACAACACTTGATCTGTTAACACACCAGGGGAGAGTCGCCAAGTAAACGGAGCAGGGGCATGCGTAGGTATCTGCAGCTTCACTGTAACAGGGGCATGGTCGGAAAGCGTACGGGGGAGGTGTTCTGCATTCAGCACCCATCCACTCACATCCCGGGTCAGCAACCAATAATCCAGTCTCGACCACGTACCATGCGCTGATGTGTAGCAAGTCCCCTCCCGCCTGCCAGGATTTCGCAATCGCCAAACATCTAGCAGATGCAGCCCAGTCATACCCTCGCACACTGCATCCGCCGCTCTCTTACGCTCACATGGCCGATCACGCCTCCTATCTAACTCTGAATCCAACGTGACATTCCAGTCCCCCCCACAGAGAATAGCCGATGGTGGTAGACTATATAGCTTGTTCCAGAGTGCCGTGAAGAAATCAGGGTCATCTACATTAGGTCCATACACATTCAACAGAGTGATTAGCGTGCCACACAATTTACCCTGCACGACAATATATCTACCATCCTGGTCTACCTCCTCGTACAGCACCTCAAACGGGATATTCTTTTTTATCAAAATCATCACCCCACGGGCATAGGAAGAGTATGCCGTGGCCCACCTCGCCCCCGCCCATTGTTTGCCCACCACCTCGGCCGCTCTGCCCTTGAGATGTGTCTCCTGAAGAAACGCCACCTGCACACCATGTCTATTTAGAAAGGTAAGCATTTGTCGAGTTTTCTGCGGCTTATTGAGACCTCGGACATTCCATGTAACGCACGTGACAGTACCCCCCCTATCCATATCGCAAAAAATATAAGCACCCTGACAGGAGGTCGTTCCTCAGCAGCCCCCATCTGCTAGACCAGCCCTCAGCGCTCACCAACCCGGAGATAACACCTCTGGCACACTGTAAGGTCACAAAACCCCGCCCGATGCCCATCCCACAGCCCGTAGTATCTCTAGACTTGCACCCCTTGACCAGGAAAAACAGCAACATCCCAACAGATCCCAACACCCCTGCCCCCAACCCACCACCCACTTCAGCACTCCCAATTTGCCAAAGCCTCCCCGTTTCCCCCCCCTTTGCAACCCCCAACAATGCAAACAGCCATATTCGGGGATCTCCCATATCCGGGGGCGTAGTGGCGCACCACTCTCGCCAGAACTGACGAGAGCGCAAACCATCGCCGTGAACAACTACCCCAACCCCTCCACCCACACCCACAGCCAAAGCATGAAACATGTTGGTAAGCATATATCAGTACATTGCACCGAGTGCCCCCGGAGGCGCCCACACCCCAGAGAGCGGCACCCGAATCCAAGAAAGGCCATTACATCCAGCGGCTATTCACATAGAACACAATCAGGCCATGTTCAATCAGGGTCAGCCGGGGGAAAGCCCCAACGGAGCAACATATCAGCAGTGGCAAAGCAGCGTCAGCCAGTGCAAACCCCAGCCGCATCTTGTGGAGCAAAAGTACAGAGCAGATCCGTTGCTAAATCGCCTGGACGGCTCTCATTCAGAAATTGCGCGCAATATCAGAGGCGTCCCAGGAAGGGCCTCCGCAGTTTCCTCATCACCGCGGCTAGCAGTGTAATGCAGTTCAGGCCTCCTCGTCCAGTCTTTCATCATCTCCAGGCGGTTCTTTAGCACGTTTTTTCAGCCTTTTAGCGTAGTCCATGGCTGCTTTTGGTGAAGAGAATATCTTGTTATCCGAAGGAGGCCCAATCCGAAGGCGCGCTGGGTACAACATGGCATAAGCTATGGTCTCGGCCCTCAGTAACTGTTTCACCGCAGCGAACTCCTTGCGAGCAGTCTGCACCGCCATGGTGAAGTCGGGATAAAACTCCAGTTTGTTACCCTGGTATTCTATGGAGCCCTTTTCCCTGGCGAGCCGGAGAATAGTGTCCCGGTCCCTGTAGTTCAGGATCCTAGCCACGATAGGTCGCGGTGGCGCCCCGGGCGGGGGCTTCTTAGCCAGGGACCGGTGTGCACGTTCCACAATAAAGACACGAGACAGCTGGTCCGCCCCAAATATGTCGACAATCATGCGTTCCATGTAGTCCTCCATGCGCCCCACGTTTGTGGACTCTGGCAAGCCCGTGACGCGAACATTGTTCCTCCTGGACCTCCCTTCTAACTCCTCATTCTTCGCTTGTATGACCGCCAGCACTCTCTCCATACTGAACACTTTGGACGATACCGTGGCCAGGCCATCTTCCGTGGCGGATACTCGTTGTTCCACCTCTCCCATCCGCTCATTTTGTCGGTCAAATTGCGTCGCCATTTGGTCTAGCCGGTGATTCACTGACTCCATTGTGCCTTCAATGGACTGCAGAGTCTTCTGCATAGCCACCAGCGTGGATTCCAGATTAGGCGTACCCCCTACGGCCCCAGCCTGGTCAGAGTCCGCGGGCACCTGTGAGGATGTAGGCGCAGTCTTTTTCGCCTCGAAATTGAGTTTAGGCTGACTTCTCTCGGGCCTGCCCATGTCTGCGATCTATCCCGGCACGGTCCCAGGCTCAGCCACGTGGGGTGCGGTCACCAGAGAAGGCTATCAAGTCCGTAGCAGAGGTCCCACCAGTCGCAGCACTGCGTAGAGTAGGCCCAGGTCCAGGCCCCACCGCCACTTCAGACTATCACCAGCGGCTCAGCCACACCGGTGGGCAATGCGCGCCAATTGAGTCCCTGCGCAGCCACACAGTTTAAGCAGACACCGGATTGCACAGTCCCCAAAGTAACAGAGTGGGCGACTTAATTCAGCCTTATAGTCCGGATCCTCTCTCCAGGATCACCGATGAGCAGGAGAGGCCGTGCTAAATATGCGCCGAGCGCCGAAGCACAATGTTCAGCAGCCAGGAGAGCCCAAAATGGCGAGCGCCCCGCAGGTCCGCAACTCACAGTGCAGTAGGCCTCCCAGCAAATGTGCGAGATGTAGAGACTGCCCCTCAGTGCCCCAGATCGTGGTCCCGCTGTAGCGCTGGTCCGGTCAATTTACAGCGCTCCTCTGCCGATCCTTTCCCCAGCCCCCCCGGCCCCAGCTCGCGCAGCGCGGGCTATCGCGGCCCGGCGCCACCTCCGCAGCCCCGGGCTTGCGTAGCGCCCCGCCCCACTCACCGAGACCAGCAGGGCCAAGTCCAGGCCGACCGATGCACCGACGCCGCTGCAGAAGGATTCCAGCGCCGCCTCCGCCACACCGCCTCCGCAGGATCAAAGCGCCGCCTCCGACTCTCCGCTATCACAGGCAGCAGCGGCAACAAGGGCCCGGACCGCAGCGGGCCTCCGCACCCTCTCCGCCGAGGCCGCAATCTCCGACGTCCCGGCCCGGGACAATCCAGCCGCAGGCGCCCGCAGGACAACTGCAATCCAGGCACGGAGCGCCCCAGGAAGCCCCCGATGCCAGCAGGGCAGGCTCAGCCGGGGTGCAGGGCAAAGGCGCCGGGTAGGGCAGGATAAATAATCGGATTTTCGATGGTTGTGGCAGAGCCTCACACAAGTGCGGCCATCTTGCCCGGCGCCCTCTAGCGCCCCCCCGAATGTGCGCATGTTGAGTGGGGGTAATGTCTTGCTCTAATCATGGATCGGGGATCCGGTTGTTGAGTTGGAACGTGAATGGTTTGGGGGACAAAATTAAGAGAGGTATGGTTAATCAGCTTATCAGGCGTCATTCACCAGATGTGGTACTTCTGCAGGAGACGCATCTTGTAGGTAACCGTTGTATGGCCCTTCATAGAGGGGACTATAAACTGATCGCACATGCGGGGTTCACGACAGGCTCTAGGGGAGTTGGAATCTTGGTGAAGAGGGCCTTCCCATTTGAGATTCAGGCTACGTGGTCCGATCAGCGGGGCAGATATGTGGGTGTCTCTGGGAGGATCGGGGGTAAAGCTGTCACCTTTCTCTCTATCTATGTTCCTCCGGGCCTCCAATCTGACACCTTTAAGGATCTTGCCAATGTTTTTCTCTCGCTCCCACTTGGTCTTCTAGTTCTTGGTGGAGACTTTAACACTGTTGTAGATGGTAGTTTAGACCATACCCCGCCGAGATCGCTCCCTCCATCGCGTCAGTGGCTCCCCGAATTTTTGGATTCTTTGGGTCTAGTTGATGTGTGGCGTCTCTTGAATCCTGTACTGCGGAGTTATACACATCTCTCGGCGGCGCATGGCTCTATGTCGCGACTTGACTATATTCTGTTGCCTGCGGCTATGGCAGACACTGTCAGGGAGGCGCGTCATTTGGGTAGGGGCATCTCCGATCACTCCCCAGTTTGGGTCTGAGTTGAGATGGAACAGCCTACAGTGGGTAGAGTTGCGCCTATTAACGCCTGGCACCTTCGAGACCCTGTCATTAGAAAGAGATATGTAGGGCTTCGGAACAGTATTTTCAGCATAACCAGGATACAGTGGATTCTGCGCAGACGCTGTGGGAGGCCTATAAAGTTGTTCTACGCGGGGAGGCTTTGTCTCTCATTGCGGGTAAGAAAAAGAGACGTCTGGCGGAGATTAATACTGTTGAGGCGGAGGTTGTCGACTTGGAAGAGCAGGTTGCCAGTGGTGCGTCTGTCGAGAATCAGCATCAGTTACACCTCAAGCCGGACGAGTACCATAGGCTGTCTAGGGAATCGGCGGTGACGCAACATAATGATGTCCAGAGTAGGATTTATGAGCATGGCGATAAGGCTGGCAAGCTTATAGCATGGCTGGAGCGTGGAGAGCGCGCCTCTCGGTTGGTACCGGAGCTTGAGAGTGACGGTCCTGAGGCTCTCACAGATCCTCAAATGATCGCGGATTCCTTTGGCCACCACTATAAGATAAATAGGCTCTGCATTGAAACGCGCGTTGGCGTGACCCACATGGATGGCTTCATGTGTAGTCTCTGCTAAATTACCTTGTTCACATTGTCTTGCCTCCATGTCGTTATTTCAGTCCTAGCAGTCACAAAACTTGATATCTGCAGGCCCCAATGTACCTTTATGATTTTATGTGTGTGATTGCATTATTAGTGTAGAGAGTGAGATTAAAAGTGAGTGTATGTTTAGTGAAAAACTGCGGGAGTGTGTGGGACGTAAATGAATACTTCTTCTGATTTTGAACTTTAATCATGAAACTTGTTATATCTAATGCTAAATCAATGTTTATATATTGGATCTAAAGCCTTTATATGAATTCACTATATGAATTATAATTCAACAAATACATTATTTCTATTTTCTTAATCAGGTGTATTGACTTTGTGTGATGTATTGTTGGCTCTGATACGATGAACTTTGTCACCGCTCTCTTTATCAGTTGGATCTCCTGTGGGGACCTATAAACTAACTCTGGCAGGGTATTCCTTGTGCTTCTATTTAGCCGCCACTATAAGAGTGTCTATGCTTCCTCGAACGCATATACTGGCGCTGAACAGGCTGAGATGATTAGGGATATTATTATGCTTAGTTTGTCTGAAGAAGATCGGAAATATACGGATTCCGCTATTACGGATGACGAAATAGTGGGAGCCATCCAGAGCATTAACTCGGGGAAGGCGACAGGTCCCAATGGTATTCCGATTGAGCTCTATAAATTGAATGTTTACAAAATTGCGCCGCATATTAAAGCCATGTTTATTGAGAGTATAGAGTCTGGTAGCCTCCCCTATGATCAGCGGATTGCGAATATCGTCGTTATCCACAAGCCAGGTAAGCCCTGAACCTCCCCCTCTTCCTATAGACCTATTTCTTTGCTTAACGCGGAACCCAAGATTTTGGCCAAAATATTGGCGATCAGGTTGGTCAAGGTGACCTCCACTTTGGTACACCCAGACCAGTCGGGCTTTATGCCACGCCGCAACACTGCGTTGAATCTTCGGCGTTTATTCGGAGTGCTGGGTAGGGCCCGTGATTTGTTGCAACCCGCTGTGTTGGTGTCCCTAAATGCCACCATGGCCTTTGATCGGGTCGAGTGGTCGTACCTATTCGCGGTGTTGGAGAAGCTGGGTTTCGGGCCTAAGTTTATTGGATGGGTGCGCCTGCTATACACTGCCCCTTTGGCTCGCGTCGTTGTGAACAATTGTCAATCTGGTGATTTTGCATTGGAGAGAGGGACGTGACAGGGATGTCCTCTGTCGCCCCTTCTGTTTGCGTTGGCGCTGGAGCCGTTGGCGGCTTGGGGTCAGATGGGATAGGTCTGTACGTGGACTGCGGTGGTCCCCGGATTGGGAAGACAAGATTTCGCTTTATGCCGATGATGTGCTTCTTTATCTCACTTCGCCTAGATCCTCGTTGCTTGTCTTTCTTGACATTCTCAGAGTGTTTGGTGAGTACTCGGGCTTTGCTAATATTTGGGCGAAGTCTGTATTGTTAGTATTGTCGGGAGACCCGCCGGTGATTCCACAGACCTGCCCCCTCCAAATTGCTACTACGGGCTTTGTGTATTTGGGAATTTATATTGCCTTGGACGCCAAGACAAGATACGTGGAGAACTTGTTGCCGCCACTGGTTAGACTACGTACTGAGGTTGAACGTTGGAGGGCATTGCCTCTGTCTCTCCTGGGCAGAGCGGTATTGTTTAAAGTGTTGGCGCTTCCTCGGTTTTTATATGCTCTCCAAAATGCTATGGACCCTGTGCCCTCTAAATACTTTAGGGAGATAGAGGCGCTTCAGAGGCTGCTTCTATGGGATGGTAGACCCCGCATCGCCTATGCCAAACTCACCGTGGCCTGGTATGATGGAGGTATCGGGCTCCCCGATCTGAAGAAATATTATTGGGCCTCCCAGTTGGCGGCTATTAATCAGATAGTGTATGGCTTGCCAGGAGACCCTGGGTACTCTATGGATCGTAGTCAGTCGCCCGGGGGAGACTTCCTTCGGGCCTTGTATAATCGGCCGGGATGATTTTCGCTTGCGGGTCCCACCGTACATGCGGTGAAGATCTGGCATGCGGCTAACAGGAGTCTGGGATGGGAAGGGAGATTGACTCTCGCGACCCCTCTCTTTAGCTCCGCCAAATTGGGCAATCTGTGGACCACCAAAGGATTTGACAAGTGGCAGTTGATTGGCATTGGTCAGATTAAGGATGTCTGGGGGAAAGGGGAAATACTGTCCTTCGAGGCGCTCCAGCAGAGACATCACCTCCATAGTAATGAGCGGTTTCGTTACCTACAGGTCAGGCATGCCCTCCTCTCCCATGTGTTACCGGGAGACACCCTCCCCGAGGCCTCCCCTCTTGAAGATCATGTATTGGATGGGCATGTACCAGAGAAAACTATTTCATTGATTTATCGAAAGTTGATTAATCACATGGAAGACCCGTTGGGGTCTCTCAGGGTGGCGTGGGTTGCTGATGGTTTGGAGATAGATGATGAGGATTGGGTTGAGGCTGTGTCCTCCCCTACGGTAGTGGCGATACAGATGAGGTTGCGTCTGGTGCAATTAAAGATTCTACATAGATCGTATGTTACGGGTCCGGGTCTGGTGAGGATGGGATGGAGTACGAAAGGCGAATGCAAGAGAGGCTGTGGAGAGGTTGCAACGTTTTTGCTCATACTGTGGCACTGCGCTAATGTAGCGGGAGGGTAAAAATTACTATTCCCACTCCAAAGAGTGCAACTGTAGGAAAAGAGGT
The DNA here is from genome assembly GCF_964263255.1 of Lissotriton vulgaris. Lineage (NCBI taxonomy): Eukaryota > Metazoa > Chordata > Amphibia > Caudata > Salamandridae > Lissotriton > Lissotriton vulgaris. The sequence goes on from NC_141689.1 coordinate 1,316,187,507, forward strand.
AAAAATTACAATTCCCACTCCAGTGAGTGCAACAATAGGGAAAGCGTTGGATAGCGTAGGGGTAAAAATTACTATTCCCACTCCAGAGAGTGCAACAGTAGGGAAAGCGTTTGATAGCGTAGGGGTAAACATTACTATTCCCACTCCAGAGAGTGCAACAGTAGGGAAAACATTGGATAGCGGGAGGGTAAAAATTACTATTCCCACTCCAGAGAGTGCTACAGTAGGGAAAACGTTGGATAGCGTAGGGGTAAAAATTACTATTCCCACTCCAGAGAGTGCAACAGTAGGGAAAGGGTTGGATACCGTAGGGGTAAAAATTACTATTCCCACTCCAGAGAGTGCAACAGTAGGGAAAGCGTTGGATAGCGTAGGAGTCAAAATTACTATTCCCACTCCAGAGAGTGCAACAGTAGGGAAAGCGTTTGATAGCGTAGGGGTAAACATTACTATTCCCACTCCAGAGAGTGCAACAGTAGGGAAAGCGTTGGATAGCGTAGAGGTAACAATTACTATTCTCACTCCAGAGAGTGCAACAGTGGGGAAGGGGTTGGATAGTGGGAGGGTAAAAATAACTATTCCCACTCCAGTGAGTGCAACAGTAGGGAAAGCGTTGGATAGCGTAGGGGTAAAAATTACTATTCCCACTCCAGAGAGTGCAACAGTAGGGAAGGCGTTGGATAGTGGGAGGGTAAAAATGACTGTTCCCACTCCAGTGAGTGCAACAGTAGGGAAAGCGTTGGATAGCGTAGGGGTAAAAATGATTATTCCAACTCCAGAGAGTGCAACAGTAGGGAAAGCGTTGGATAGCGTAGGGGTAAAAATTACTATTCCCACTCCAGAGAGTGCAACAGTAGAGAAAGCGTAGGATAGCGTAGGGATAAAAATGACTATTCCCACTCCAGTGAGTGCAACTAGGGAAGTAAATACTTCATATATTAATTTAAAAAAAAATCAATATTAATACCAATTACAAATTAATTACAAATGTAATATAATATAATAATTAATCAAATAAAAATACAAATAAAAATTATTTATTAAAAATCATCACCTAATTATGCAAAATAATTACCAATTTACAATTAATTAATTAGCAAATGAAAAATAATTAACAATTAATTAACAATAAATACCAATAAATAAATTAAAAAATTTAATTAATAACAATTAATTTACTTCCCACCCTATTGTCCTATAAACCCACAACCTGCTACAGTAAATAAATTAATACAATTAACATAATTATCAATTAATACAAATTAATTATCAATTATAATATAATTAATTACCAATTAAAAATTAATTAACAATTAATTCAAGATAAAAACCAATAAATAAAAACATTTAATCAATTATAATTAAATTACTTCCCACCCTATTCCCCTATAAACCCACAACCCGCTAAAGAAAATAAATTAATAAAATTAACATAATTATCAATTAATCAATTAATAAAAATTAACTACCAATTATAATTTAATTAATCACCAATTAAAAATTAATTAACAATTAATTCAAGATAAATACCAATAAATAAATTAAAACATTTAATCAATTATAATTAAATACTTCCCACCCTATTCGCCTATAAACCCACAACCCGCAACAGAATTAAATTACGCAAAAATTAAATACCATAAAATTCATTACTTAAAATAAATTATAAAATATACAGTTTTCACACATATACTGACATAAAAACACTTTAAAAAATTTGATATTATTAAAAAACTATATATTTAACATCTATGTTATGTACTTCGATATTTTGACTTTCTATATTTATGTAAATCGATATTAACTTACTTACCTCAAATCCGATATTTTTGTTGTCTATATTCTGTCCATTCGATATTTTGTCCATTACATTCGCTATTTTTGTTGTCAATAGTCTGTCCATTCGATATTCTGTCCATTCTATATTTTTAACTCAATATTAATGTAATTATATATTTTTTACTCGATATTTTGACTGTATACCATGTTCCTCCACCTGAACTACAAGACATAAAGAAGAACATGTAACGTACTCACTTACTAGCTAAATCGATATCATTGGTTAAGCATGTGAAAGAAAACACCTTATATAACGTACCACCATGTAAATGACAAGATGGCCATAGGAGAACACTTAGAACTGCACCCCTTTTATGCAGCACTCTCTTCTGGAGAAAGAAAAGAAATAAGAGAAAACTAGGAACAACCAAGTTGCTGGGTACAAGATGAGAGAAGGCTCAATCACAGTCTTGCATGTTTATCCAAACAACAGAAAGAATCCCAGGTACGTTAATACTCCACAAAATCCTTGGAATAAGGGAAATGAATACAATGCAACAAAGTGACCCCTTTAGTATATAATAATCAATAGTTGCACCAAAGTCACAGCAGGGTCGTGAGCAGACGTTCTACCTCACGAGGACACTTTTCTATATCAGAAACAAATGATAGGTTTTCCAATGTGAATACCTTGGTTTCTTTCCTGGGTAAAACCGGACTGGCTTCTTCCAGGAGACGAACAAAATGTTAGCCACAATAATACTCTGACTGAAAGCGTACCTCTGCAAGGGACCTTAGATGCTTGTCCCAGCCAACAGAGGAAAACGCTGATACAAAAACGCGGCACCAGATGGTAGCTCCGGTTGCCGGAAAATAGCTTCTGCTGTATATCGGTTTTACACGAACAATTTTTAGTGGAATGGGTTCCCGCACTTGGAGACCGACGCCTAACGAGGTGCACATACGGGCTGAACACGGCCCCATTCCACTAAAAATTGTTCGTGTAAAACCGATATACAGCAGAAGCTATTTTCCGGCAACCGGAGCTACCATCTGGTGCCGCGTTTTTGAAAAATAATAAACCACCCGATTAGGACCGGGTTGGAATTATCACCGGTTCCCCGACCACGCGCCTTGATCACTAAGATCAGCCCTGAAGAGTCACAGCCACATGCTGTGATGAAACACGTGTAGGCTTGAGTGACAGGTACAGTGATTCCCAAGAGGTGAACACTGCTATGAATAAAACTATTGAAAATTTACGTTTGGTGTGATCTATCCCGAATGAAGGAATACGTCAATATGAAAATATCATTTCTAAATATAGTGTGCTCTGGATCCCTACCCAATTAGAATAAGAGGGAGGTTCCTGTACCTCTTCTCTTTGCAGAGGTTAAGGTTTTCCTCTGGCCAAGAAGCACCTACCAAGACACTAAGACAAGCTAACACTTTACCGTGAGAAGTTGAGCGCCAAAATTTCTGAACACTTAAAAACCTACTCATAGACTATTCAAAAAACGCTGATACAAGCTAAGCTAAGCAATCCAAAGAAACCGGTAACCTTCCCTGCAAGAGCCCTCAATACCGGACTCATCCAACAGAGGAGGAGAGTTGTAGGGAGCAACGAGGCACAAACCCTTCGGCTCTTGCTCGGGAAAGACGCAGTACCAGAGATGTGCATAAAGCACTCTTACCGCCTTGGTAATCCGTAGGAGAAGTCCGCTTCAGCACAGGCGATCATAAATAATCGGCAGCGTCTCTTCCTTGACCACCACCATTTACCCTGTTTCCAGCGTCGTCTCGCGGTCAGGTGAGGTGTGGCCCGCTTTGAATGATGGGACTTGTAGTTCGCTAGGTCTTACACTTCCGGATTTGCTCCATCAGTACAGCCAGCGCGCAACCGGGATCAATTCCTAACACTAACTATAACTAATGCTCAAGCAATGCACTGATCATGACCGCACATATTACATCACTCATTGTATGGTCAGTGACAACACTGATGACATCTCAAATGACATTACTGATGACATCAATTAGTGATTGTGAGTGTTAAACATCTCTACCAAGGTACTAGAAAAGTTAAAATAGTATACTTTGTGTATTACTAACGAACAATACTATTTCTAACATATATATGTGAGTGGCTGTGTGACTGTGATTATCTGTGTGTGAGTGGGTGTCTGAGCGCCTGTATGGGTATGTGAATAAGAGTGCAAGTGGCTGTATGGATGTATAACTCGGTGTGTGAGTAGCTGTGTGGGTGAGTGGGTAGCTCTGCGAGTGAGTGCATTGGTAAGTAAATTGGTGTGCCAGTAGCAGTATGGGTGAGTGAGTGGCTGTGTGAGTGGCTGTATGGGTGGGTGAGTGGGTAGGAAAGTGACTGTATTGGTGAGTGAGTGGGTGTTTGAATGAGTGACGAGCTGTGTAAGTGGCTGTATAGGTGAGTGAGTGGCTGTTTGAGTGGGTGTTTGGTTAAGTGATTTGGTATGTGAGTGGCTGTACTGTAGATTAAGTGGGTAAATGGATATATGCATTAGTGAATGTATGTGTGAGCGCTTGTATGAATGTGTGAATGGATATGTAAGTAGTTATGTGGTTGTGTGAGTGAGTGTGTGAGTATTTGTATGAATGAGTGAGTGACAGTGTTGAGGCTGTAAGGGTGAGTGAATGGGCGTGTGAGTGGCTGCATAGGTTAATAACTCGGTGTGTGAGTAGCTGTATGGGTGAGTATATAGCTGTGTGTGTGGCTGTATGGGTAAGAGAATGGTTGTATGAGTAACTTTATGAATGAGTGAGTGGCTGTGTGAGTATTGGTATATATCTTTGAATGGGTATGTGAGTGGTTGTGTGGGCGCATGAGTGGGTATATGAGAAGTAGAATAGGGGTGTGAGTGAGTATATGAGTACTTCTGAGGACTGTGAGAAGGTGGCTTGGTACATGATATCCACTAATTAAAGTGGGCACCTTGTACCAGTCAACACAACCCTTATGATGTAAGAGGTCAAAGATAACCTTCAGGCTTAATCTTGAAGGAATGTAAAGCAGCTTGTTTTACCAGACTATCACCTCCAGAATGACTAAATGAAGGAGAACCACACAGTAGTTCTATACAAATGTGTATTTATTAATATAACACTCTCTACTACCCTCTAGATGAGGATAGAACACAAAGCACACAATACGAATTCAATAGAACAGTTGTAAGTAGCACAATACACAGTGGGCTCCAGGAGGAGACCAAACCATATACTAAAATAGTGGTATAACAGTCATGATTGAGATCAGGATAAGGTCTAGAGCACGTAGAATCGCTGGGACCCCAAGGAACGACCCTTGGTGATTAGACTGGGACCCCACGGAGGCCGGTGCAGTGTGGGAACATGACCGCGGGCACCGTACAGTTCTATGGGGAAGTCGCAGTTACACTTTTAATGTTTAAGGACCCTTCTAGGAGGACTCCGAGTGAACCCTTTGGTACTTAAGAGTTTGAAGAGCCACCCCACCCGTGTATACCATAGTGCCCAAGTTACCTATCCCAGAGGACCAGGGTGCATAGGTCTGAAGTGTAGTCTGAAACTCTCGTCGTTCTCAATGGAAGGCTGTGAAGAAGTACTGCTGCCGTGAAGGTGAAAAGGGTCCGGTGGAATCCAAGCCTGGATTCTGGAAGGAAGGAACCTGAAAGCAGAGGGGACAGGGTCTGGGTCATGTCAGAGTGGCCAGGGGCTCAGGAGATGAATGCCCACCTATCACAGGTGCTTAACTCTGCAGCCACGAGGACCAGGAGCTAGTGTGGATGGCCAGGAGCTGGAGGTAAACTGTCCCATGAAGGATGTTGAGTGCTGAGGGGTCGGTGTTCAGCGGGAGCAAGGTCAAGCAGGTTATAGTGTGGACCAGCAAGGTCCAGGAGACTCACCAAGCAGTGGGGAGTCACGGCACATCTGGAGCAACCAGGAAAGTCCACGAGAAATCAAGATGACCCTCAGGAGCTGAATGACCAAGAGTTGTGAGGGGACCTTGGGCAAGATTGCAAAGTATCAGCCCACGAAGCACATGCTGCGAGAAGGCCAGAGTTCTTTGGTGCAAATATTGTTCAGGCTCAGGATTACACGGAGTTCAATGCACAAGCTCGGGATTTGCCAACAAACATGCAATTCAGGTTTGCAGTCCCCACGAGGGATACCGGCCTCAAACTCAGTGAGAGGACAGATCGACCTCATGTACCTTCAGAAACCCACCTCCTGTGTTGCTGAAAACTTCGGAGTCCGTAGGAGCTCAAGCAGCAGACCGGTCAGTTGCGGTTAGGTGCCTGCGAAGCAGGGAAGTGACTCCTTCACTCCAAGGGAGAATCTTCTGTTGTCTTAAGTGCCCCACAGGTCCTGCACAGAGCCTGTATGGAGCAAAGGCACAAACTAAGATTCGGACGGAAAGGGGGACAAAGTCGAGCCCAGTTGAGGTCCAGCGAAGTCCAAGGTGTCCACACAGTCGAAGGTCAGTGGTTTATTTTTGTAGAATCTTGTCCACATAAAATCTAAAGTCTTACAGCGAGGTAAGCCCTTTTGTACCCACGGGAGAGGGTTGGACAGATTCAGGGGACCCTCCTAGGGGAGGGGCAGGACAGAGGTGTGGCTACACCCATATCCTTTCTCCAGTTTCATGCCAGAGCAGAAGCCAATGGCTCCCAGAACTGGTTTGAGCTGGGCTATGCACAGGGATACCAAATGTGGCCCAAGAGCAGACTTTTAGGCAATCTCAGAGTGCACCCACCCAGCCCCAATGCACTAAATCCTGTCTGGCAGGTGGTCACACCTCCCTGTGACAGGACGCCTCTCGTGCTTGGCTCAGCAGCAGGAGGGCAGAAATGTGGTCGGCAGCATCCATTTTGTGCTGTCCGGGTCGGGAAAGATGGCACCGGGTAGACCAGTGACCCCACGAAGCTCGCTTCAGAAGTGTGGAATCATACCTCCCACACTTCTGGTGTGGAGGTATAATTCCAAGGTGTTTGATACCAAACTCGATAAGTTTGTTATGCAGCCATTTTGGAGACAGCATTTACCAATGGGTTATAATGCACCTCTACCTATATGTCCGGCTGGGTCACAGAAAACCCGGGTTCTGCACATGCAGGGGCACCTTCTCACATAAAACCCAGCACCCTGCCTTCAGGATGGTTAAGGCCTGCTATAGGGGTGACTTATAAGTTGTAAGTGTAGTGCCAATTAGATATAGTGAACCTATATCTAAAGTAAGTGGTGCAAGCACCAGCTTACACAGGTTGCAGTAGCAGACCTCGAGTTCCATTTTGCATGGCCTCTCATTGGTGGCATTATACATGCTTCAGCCCAAGGAGAGGCCCCTGGGGTATCTATGCCCTGGGCACGTGTACCATATACTAGGGACGGATAAGGGTACCCCAGTATTCAATCTGGAGTGTACCAAAGTACATGCATGACAATTTAAGGGAGAAAGCCGATAGACTGGGGTCCTGATTTGCAGAATCCCAGTCAGAATAGTCAAAAACAGTGAAACATCAAGCAAAAGTGGGGTAACCATAAGAAGCAGATACTACTTTCCTATAAGGATTATCTCATCAGTGATGTCATCAGTGATGTCATTTGAGATGTAATTTAGTGATGTCATAAGTGATGTAATATATGAGGTCATAAGCAGTGCATTGCGGGGGCATAAGTCATAGTTAGCTAAGCTAAACATAACTGTGGAATTTCACTGATTTTGTACAAGTGAAATCTGAGTCTAACTACAACATCCCTGTAACCTTTGGTTTTTTCAGCAAATTTGTAGGTTTAAAAAAATCTATTTTCTAAGTATAATGCCCCTGTAACCATTGCTTTTTTCAGTGAACTTCTAAAGCTTTTTTGGATGTTTTTCCCTCACTATAATGTACCTGTTACCTTTGGTTTTTACGTGAATTTCAAAGGTTTTTAAATTCTATTTTCTAAATGTAACCACTAACCTTTTATAGTGAGTTTGTGACGGAGTGCATGAGTGTCTCAGTGAGTCAGTAGGTGGGTGTGTGAGTCTGTGAGTGGGTCTTTGAGTTGGTGTGAGAGTGTATGAGAGGGCCTGAGTGGGTGTTGAGTGTCCGAGTACTCTCTGTTTTGGCCTTTTCTGCTCTGTTGTAGGTTTCTGCTTGTTTTTCTGCCCCCTGTTTTGCCTCTTTCTGTTTATTGCTGACCTGTATTTTGCATCTTTCTGTTTGTTTCATTTCTCGCCTTTAATTTGTCTTCTGCTGCTGGTTTTCAACCTCTATTTTTGTACTCTGTCTGCTCATTTCTGACCTTTTATTCTGCCTCTTTTTTCTCCCTTCTGTCCTTTATTCTGCATTTTTCTGCTCGTTGCTGACCTTTTTTTGCCTCCTGCTGCTGGTTTCTGACCTCTATTTTGCCTCTTTCTGCTCATTTAGCACCTTTATTTTGTCTCTTTCAGATCTTTGCTGACATTTATGTTGTCTCTTTCTGCTCATTTCTCACCTTTATTTTGCCTCTTGCTTCTCGTTTCTGACCTTTATTCTGCCTCTTTCTGAACCTTTTTCTCAACTTTATTTTGCCTCTTTCTCCTCATTTCTGACATTTATTTTGTCTCTTTCTGCTTGTTTATCACCTTTATTTTTCCTCTTGCTGCTTGTTTCTGACCACTATTTTGCCTCTTTCTGCTAGTTTCTAAAATTAATTTTGCCTCTTTCTATTTGTTTTTCACCTTTATTGTGCCTCTTTCTACTCATTTCCGACCTTTATTCTGCCTCTTTCTGTTCATTTCTGACCTTTATTTTGTGTCTTTCTTCTCTTTTCTCCTGGACCTTAGGGAGAGCATCAAGACCCCCATAATCACAGCTGATTACCCGCCTCCTGAGGAAGCCGGCATTGCTGCTGCATGGACGGAGCTGCTGGAAAGGCACTCCCTCCAAACTAGAGCAATCATTTCTTCTCTTTCCCTGCCCGCAGGCGATTGTTTTGGCTTGGCAGCAGCTGTGAGCTTCTGAAGCAAACAGTTATGTCCTGGGGTAGGAGCACTGGGACACAGCAGGAGCCGGGCCCTGGGGGTTGGCGGTCCCCGGGGCCAGGTATGGATCACAGGAGTGGAGCTGTATAGCCCCCCTTTAATTTTATTGGGCCTGCACAGGTAAGTTGGTGGTCCCTGAGGCTGAGAACAGTCCAGGAAGTGGGCCACACTGCCCCCCTCCTTCTAAAAAAAGCACCGGCATGTGGTGGTCCCTGGGGCATTGGGGGGTCTGTACGGCCCTACCTTGCTCAATATTTAACATAGCGGCAGGGAGGTGGTTGTCCCTGGGGCTCTAGGGGGGGTCAGTGAAGCCCCCCATTTCTTTGTATTTTACCCCGGCTAGGTGGTGGTCCCCGGGGCTTGAACAAACCCTAGTTGGTGGGTCCATACGGCCCTCCTACAAATTTAAAAAAAAGCCTCAGAGAGATTGTGATCCCAGGCACAAAACAGCCAATGGAGTGGGGTCCACGCAGCTGCCCTCCATTCTATTATAAAAGCCCTGGGAAGTTTGTGGTCCCCAGGGCCTATAGGAGTTTCAGGAGAGGGGCTCTGCGTGTCTCCACTCTTTTTCTTGGTCCCTTTCGATGGATCAGCTGAAACTTTCAATCTACACCAAGAATCACTGGGTCACTTTTTTGGAAACTCTCGTGAAGGTTCGTCAAACAGCATTAAAGGTATAGGCAAGTTGAAAAATGCTTTTCCTATGGACAATAAGTCCTAGCAATAAGTACCTACTGGCGACTACCAGCAAGTAAGTAATTTAAAAAACCAAAAGTTAAAGTAACGTTATAATTAGGTGAACATGTCAGTGACAACATTAACGTTTTGTGCTAAAAAAAAAAACATTCACCAGTTACAGTTAGTACAGCTGACTATACATTATGCCCCTGCCATGCACTGATTCGGACCACACATATTACATCACTCATGACATGCTGCATGACAGCATTTATTGCATTACTCATGCCATCTCAAAAGACATCTTGATGAAAATTCTTCAACGAGTTTGCAGTTCCACAAATCGTTACTGGGTGTCCCTCATAAGTCAAATATAAAGCATTGAAATGCTTTCATGAAACTGTAGTTCCACTAGTCATTACTAGGTGTCCCTCTGGAGCCAAATGGAACAGCATTGATATTATTTTTGTCAAAACTTTCTTTGTTGAATTTTTCACTATTCACAACAGTACAGTGCTTGTTATCACAATCCTTGCATCACAATACATATACTCCATTGGAAAGATACGTTGCCACTCACTAAGAATTGTCCTTTGCAGAATGGTTTGTTGGTATGTAGTCATGGTGGTGTACATAATACTAAACTACTCTTCTCCCATACCCCATCTCTCCACCAAACTACCCAATAACAAAAGGACACAAGGAAATGACCTCTTGTTCATAGGAGAGATTGGTCTATGCAAATTGTATCACCTGTTTGGTTTGCCAAAGGTGTGTCTGTAGAGAGATGTCTGTGATCCGACCTGAGTGGATGTATTTATTGGAAAAGATGAAGGGCTCGTGTTCGCATTGGACGGCACATAGAGAGAGACCTCTATAAAGGTAATTCACTAGTAGACCCCAAAAAAACTCAACACTTTGGAAGGTGTCTGAGAAAATGTCTGCCATGCGCTCCTTTGTAAGGGCCTGCCATATTCAAGAATGCTATTGTGTCAGTGAGGGAGCCTCCTTTTGCTTCCAAGCTGCAGCCACCACCATTTTCTAGAACACAACTGACTACAAAACGGAGGTCCTTAACCAGCTCGAGGATGGCATTAGTTACACCCACCTGAGTACTGACCCCACCAAGGAGGTGGCCAAGAACATTCTAAAAGTGACAGAAGAAGGTCGCAAAATGGGTTTCTTATCAGATTTAGAATTTAACTTCCTTAATCAGAAACAACCTCGACTTCCTACAATTTCTATCTTACCGAAGGTGCACAAGAGTTTGGAACATCCTCCTGGATGACCGATAGTCTCTGGCTGTGGCTCCCTAGTTGAACTACTTTGCAAGTATGTTGACTTCTTTTTTAAACCAATCGAGGAAGCAACCAGCACCTACCTAAGGAACACCATGCAGACAATTAGAATGGTGGATAACCTACCCGTTAACCCCGCAAAAACTACTTGTGACTTTGGACATAGTATCTCTACATACTACTATCCTACAGAAACCAGCCTTGGAGGTCATTTGTGCAGCCCTTAACAAGAGACCGGCGCCTACCTTGGTGCCAACAGACTTCATCATCAAGTTGTTGGCAATTGCCATGATGCAAAAATGTTTCTTCCTTAAGGGAGAATACTATCTCCAAACTAAAGATGTCACAATGGGGGCTAGCTTCGTTCCAGATCTGGCCAATATATATGGACCACTTTGAGGAGACCTTTGTACTCAGTAAAAGAAACCCATACCAGGAACATCTGAAGTTATGGAAATGGTAAATCGACTATGTCCTGCTAATTTGGACGGGAACATCTACCGAACAAGATAACTTTTTTGAGTGGCTTAACCAACAGTCCACAGACATCAAATAAACCATCCACTCAGATGGTAGCAAAATTGAATTTCTGGATATTTCCATCAGAGCAGACAACAACTTGCTGTACACCACCCTATTCAGAAACCCGTTGAAGTGTAATTCACTGCTTAGATATAACAGCCACAATCCCAGAGGGCTGCGTGATAATTTACCCTTTGGGCAGTTCCTGAGGATACGCATAAATTGATCTCGCAAGGATGACTATCTATCACAGTCTGAGAATCTCACTAATCGACTCATTGAGAGGGGGTACCCGCAGAGGTTAGTGAAGCAAGCAAGAAAAAGATTCTGGTTCAACCTCAGGGAACATCTATTGGTAGCCAAAGCACAGCAAGATAACCTGGACAAGAGACTGACATGCATCACTACTTTTTGGACTCCCAGTAATGCCATCAAACGTATTATTAATCACTACTGGGAATTTATCTCTGATGATTTGGGATTATTTGAACCACCCATGCACTCTTTCAAGAGCGGAAAGGGAAGACGAGAACATGTGGTGCACCTTCTCCTAGCAACACCGCCAGCACCAACCATCCAATCCCTTTGGGATCTTCCAGAGATAGTTGGACATTACAAATGCGGAGCTGTAAGGCCTGCAGCCTTACCATTCAGACAAAACAATTGACATACAAACATCATACAATTGAGTTTGTAACCCATACCAATTGTAATACAGCTGATGCTATCTATGCTGTCCTGTGCCCATGTGATCTGATGTACTTTGGCCAGACACATCAAAAAGTGAAGGCACGTGTATTGAAACACTGCAGTAGGGTAAGATGTGGCGTAGTGGGGGCACCTTTGGTAGAACATTTTCAGGCAGCAAATCACTCACCTGACAGCATTAGATGGGTTGTCCTTAAGAAGATTAGTTTGGGCATCAGGGGTGGCGACATCCAGCAGGTTCTGAACATACAAGAATGCAAATGGATGTACACCTTTGACACAATCCGGAATGGGCTTAATGAGCTGGACGCCAGTAGTGCCCAGCTATCATGTCTGGTGAGGGAATGAGAAGTGAGATGAATTCACATCATACAACTGTGGCCCACCACTTTTGTTTAGGAACATCTACTCACATAACTCACATATACCCCATCAGAACATGTAGGTGCCCCTATATAAATGTCCCCCTGTGGACGAAAATACATTCCAAGATGTCTCCATGTTTTTATTTTTGGAAATTGGTCCTGCCACAATCAAGTGTCCCTATTTCATGAATGTACTGAGTCGGTGCACATTGCTCAGTAAAAGTGGTTGCTTGTACACTTAACATATATTGGTCATATGTTACATTGGTGTCTCACAGTGTATAACTGCTTGATTTCATGTTGATGCATGACTATGATACAGGAAGATTCTTCTATCATCTGCAGCAGTTAACATATTACTCTTATGTCTTTACATGATTCAAATTAAGATTTTCTCTAAATGAGAATGTCAAATGTTACTGTAATATGCACACCATGTAGTTTAATCGTAACATTTTGTCTCCAATTGTTAATATACAAGACCACTTGGCTGTTGTCTGTACCTCTTGCATCACTCAGATGCACTCACTAGGTTGTTTTTGTCAATCAGCCGCTCAATCTTCTGATCAGGCACTCCCCTCACCTAGAGGAGGGGCGCCCTTAGTCGCGCCAGGAAACCAAGCTTAGTTGAAGGGCTGGTTGCGACCATCGACCTTTTTCTGAGGATGACGTAGGAGCCACGTCTGGAAACCGAAACCTAAGAGTATCGGTTGTATAAGGTGGCTCCCCTGGGGTCTCCTCCTCTTTGTCTCCTGGGACCCCGGGGAAGCCACAAGAACTTTTAAAGTCGGAAGCGAGGTGTGTGGCAAGGTGGGTTCAGGAGGCCGGGCGTAGCTATGAAGAGCTTATAGCTCAGTTTAGATTTCATGGTACGTTCCAGCGGAGACGCGGGAGAAAATCCACAAAGGGGAATTTGTGAATGTCTTTGATTTGATCAATGCAGGGGTGGTTCCGAATAGGCCTAGAACAGGCAAGGGGATTGATTCAAAACCGAAAACTGTTTGGGCAGAGTGGTCCCTGCGAAACTGGGTGACGGGGTTTGCCATTTATGCAGCCATTCTTATTTATTTATTTTAGCAATTTTTAAAGTGCAAACAAATACCCATAAGGGTGTCTCGGCGCTAGAGAAAACAGAGAAAACTTACAGAGAAAACTCCCTCACTGGCCCCACAATTATTTGGGTACATGTCTCTCATACATGGGGCAGCCTCTGAGTTTACAGGTTCAGCCTGGATGCAGTACGACACTAAGTTTCGTCAGATGAAAGCGGTTAGGCAAGATATAGCGTGGGACCAGAGAGAGATCAATATTTGGCATGCAGAGTTTCAGATGTCACAGTCACCAGGGAGGGCGATTCAGTCCTTTCGATTCGACAAAACCTTGGGAGACAAAAAACTGGCCTGCTGGCACTACAACAGGAAGGAGTGTAGCAAAGGGACAGCATGTAGGTTTAAGCACCTTTGCGCTTTCTGCGGAGTGCAAGGACACCCAGAGTTCAAATGTTTCAAGAAGATTGGCAAACGCCGGGAACAAACAACCCCCAAAGGGTGACTCCCGCCCAACTAATGGTGCAACGCTCCCTACGCCAATTCGCCTGCATGTTCTCACTCATCTCCTAAGCCGTTATGCAAACAGCAGGGATGCTCATATGTTGTACTATGGTTTCAGGGATGGCTTCCGCATTCCTTCACACACGTCCCCCACATCAGTACCTCCAAAAAATCAGTTGTCAGTTTTACGTCATCAGGAGTTGGTGCGAGACAAAATCATGAAGGAGGTGCATGCCGGGATCGTGGCGGGCCCTTTTAGTTCCCCGCCATGGGCTTCCCTAGTATGTTCACCATTGGGTTTGGTGCCCAAGAAAGAACCTGGCAAGTTCCGATTATTTCACAACCTTTCTTATCCTGCTGGCTTGTCTTTCAATGATGGGTTGGACCCAGTTCTGTGCGCAGTCCGATACACTACCTTCGATGACACAGTGGCAAAACTACAGAGATTAGGCAGGGGGGGCTTGATGGCGAAGTCGGATATACAGTCTGCTTTCCGCCTCTTGCCCATTCACCCAGAAGACACTCATTTGCTCGGTTTCACTTTTGAGGGTAACTACTTTGTGGATCGATGAATGCCCATGGGGTGTTCCATAGCGTGCTCAGTGTTTGAGACGTTCAGCAGATTTTTAGAATGGGCTGTGAGGGACCTGGTGTCATCGGATGATGTTGTGCATTACCTTGGTGATTTCTTGTTCATGGGTCCTCCTGGTGACCAGGCATGTGGAAGGGCCCTACAAGGTTTCCAACAGTTAGCGGGGGCATTAGGGGTCCCCTTAGCTGAAGACAAGACTGAGGGCCCCACCACCTGGTTATGCTTCCTAGGCATTGAGATAGATTCCCTGATCGGCCAGTGTCGGCTGCCGCAGGCAAAGGTGAGGGCATTCAGGGAGGCAATAACTGCCTGTTTAACAGCTAGGAAGGTCACACTTCACCAACTGCAAGTGTTGGTGGGACAATTGAATTTTGCTTTAAGAGTGATTCCGATGGGGAGAGTTTTTTCAAAAAACATAGCACGAGCAATGTCAGGATTACGGGCGAAGCACCACCATACCAAATTGTCTGAGGAGGTAAGAGAGGACTTAAAAACGAGGCAGGATTTTTTGAAAAATTTCAATGGGACACTATTATGGCAGCGACCAGCTCAGAGCAATAAAGAAGAGATAGCCCTTTACACAGATGCAGCTGGTGGCATTGGTTTCGGGTCAGTGCTGGGCTCTCGGTGGTGCATGCAACATTGGCCTGGGGACTGGATTGCGTCTGAGCTCACACGCAACGTTACCTTTCTAGAATTGTTTCCCATTATTGTCGCCCTGAGACTGAGTTATTTAGTATTGCTTACGTGCTGGCCACAGTCAGCAAAGGGTGAAGGGGGGCTAAGTGTAATGGATGTTCGCTTTGAAGAAGAGGCGCTCTATATCAGGATTCGGAGGTCAAAAACCAATCAGTTGCGGAGAGGCATCTGGGTTAAATTTTTTGCAGCGCATAATAAGGCGGTATGTCCTCTGGCACTGGCACAAGATTACTTCAAAGGGCGGCCAATGGTGGCCTCGGCCCAGTTCCTGGTACACCAGGATGGGACACCAATGACGAGATATCAGTTCACTAAAGTGTGCAGGCGGACATTAGCCTGCCTGGGGGAGGATGCTTCCCAGTTTTCTTCCCATTCCTTTCGGATAGGGGCGGCCACCACAGCGGCGGCACTCGGCCTACAGTCAGAAACAATTAAAAGGCTGGGTCGATGGCAGTCAGCATGGTTTCAGCGGTACGTGAGGCCTGACCTCGTGTAGGGAAAGCGAGAATGGCCACGGGCACAACAATTGGTGGGTAACAGCAATTCTCTCTTTCTTTCAGTTGATGCCAGTAGCTCGGTGCACATATGTTGGTGTGGGCATTCCTTGATTTGCAGAGTGGAGCAGCAATTCCGGGGGTCCAGTCTGGAGGAATCACAAAAGGCTGCAGGGTTCACGCACCATTGGTTGGGGGTGGGGGGCCAAAAATTGCAAGAGGTGTTTGGCCATTTTGATCAGGCATTGCGATCTGGAGTATTTCCTCGACCGCACATAGTAGTCAAACACGCGGGCGGGGAGGATATAGCATCCAATGGAAGGCGCGGGGTGCGCGGGGCCTTGTTTTCGGTCATGGCTAAATTTCGACACTGCATACCAAAGGCAACAATATTGTGGTCGGAAGTTATTCCGCGAACGACCTGGGCAGGTGGGGTTTCGGTGAAAGCCATGAACGAATCGGTGAAGAAGTTGAACCAGTCCATTAGTAGCATTTTGGCAAGGTCATCCATGGGCGCTATTAGGCATAAATTGCTACACCTTGGGATGAGAGAGTTGTTCCATGAGGATGGGGTGCATCTGTCTGCCAAAGGAATAGCGATTTTTATCCACACTGTACTGGGAGCTATTGCCGAACATAATCAGTACCAGGTTGAGGGGGGAAGCCGAGTGCGCCAGGGACCTTCTCACCCTGTGGCGGAGCGCTGACAGTTAACACAAAGGGGGCATGCACAGCAATGAAGGCTCAGCGACTGGAGGGACCCCATGAGGGGGTATAATGGAACTGTACATTGGATAAGCGGGGAGGGGACTGACCTGCTGGTGGTCCTGGACTCTACTGCCAAGGATAGGCGCAGGGTTAGGACGGACCTGTCGGTGGTCCTGCTACTGCCTTATCCCACAACATATGGACTGTGTGGACTATTTGGGAGGAGGCCTGTGGTCAGGTACCTCGGTGGGCTAGAGAGCTATGCGGTGCCCTATATTCAAGGAATGCAATGTTGGCTGTAGCACGTTGGGGCCTGCCGGCACGAGGTGCGCAGCTGAGTGGATCGGCCGAGTCGGCCAACAAATTTAAGTACATGTGCATGGCTAAGCTGAAATCAATTACGATGATGTGTCTAATTTCCTTACTCCATTTGACATGTGGAGATTGCAAAGTATGTTGCTGCAAATTGATATTTATCCAAATACTGATTTACTCGTTTTCTCCCGTAGTGGTTGTGTAGATTTATATGATTAATGTGAATAAAAGTCTACGCCTTGACAACACAACCGATTCCGGATATTCTTGGACCCAGCGAAGCTGGGAAGTGTAAGAAGGGTGAGAGAGCGAGTGTTTCCTTGTGCGCGTACTATGAACTAATTATCATACGTTTATCTGATACAGGATGTCTTAAAGCTAACAACTACGCATAATTACGTCAGTGCATTTCTCTTACCTATATTTGTTATATGTACTGCACTGCAGCAATTATAAAGGTAATCAGACAGACACCAGTGTAAAGTACCCAATGGTTTAATTTAATTTTGTTTTGGTTTTATCAAGCCCAGCAAACACGTTTGAGATACATTGTGTACACTGCTCACTTTAACTGGAATGTGCGCAGCGTATGTTCATTATGCCACTATAATCAGGGTGGTGACTCTAGAAGTGAGGGATTCCCTCTTCCAAACATACCGGGTTTAGCTGCTTCTGCCGAGCAGCTACCGGCTCTGACCAAATCTCTGACGTGTTGGCTCCGTGCGAATAGCACTCTGCTGCTGCTCGCTGGAGCGTAACGCCTGCACACAGTCTGGCCTTGTGAGCCTGTACTTAAGAAACTGCCAGCACATTGCTCCGTCTCCAATACAGTGAGACGGATGAAAGTATTTCTTTAAGGTATGTGCTCCACGCAGAGTCCAAGGGACGCATTTATTAACTTTTTAAGAATGACCACATCCTCCTTTCGGTGGTGGAGACTAACAATTCGTTGTCTCTTTTTCTCATTTTAGATACTTGGGATATAGATACATTCAAGCCCATGATCTTTAATACACTGTTTTAACAGGTAAGTGAATTTTCTCTGTGTCTGGGGACCTCGGATATTCAGATGAGTGTTGACTTTTTGTAGCCCCAAACGTTAAGTGTGCTGATTCGTACCGATATGTTTTTTCAGCCACAATTCAACGTCCTTTCCTGACATCGGGGCGTGAGGACCCATCTTCTCTCTACTTACCACCATATGCCTCTGGTGGTTCCAGGGTAATTTTTCCATACCCATACCTCTAGCAATGATTAATTTCATTTAATGTTTCATCACATGTACCTAATGAAGGTCCCTTAACAATTCCTAGGTGCCCCCTACTTGGTCCTGATGAAGACTCTAATATAAGAACTCCAGTTAGCTACATTCATCCCCCAGGGTCCAAACATCGATGGCTATACATTGTATTAACCGTTATGGACAACAGTGATAGGTTCCCCATGTGTCCACATACTATAGTGTTGTAAATAGATTGGCCATGTACTATAGGCCGGATTGGCACTTTATATGATTTAGATGTATATATTGCTCACTGCCCTCCCTCTAACTACTTACCCTCACTTTTGCACTACGTTGCACTTACCTTCCCTTTCCCAGTGGGGCACCTCTTTTGAATTCTGTGAATTTTTTGGATATGTCCTTTTGTTGCATTCTCGGTGAACATGATAATCCGTGTTTCATATGAATAAATGTACTGAATTTATCTCGAAATTGTTCTGAATTAATTCTACAGGGGATGTTAAAGATTTGTCTTAAACATTGTGTCCACTAGGGCCATTTGTTCTATGTCACCACCATTTTTGTAGCACCTAAACATTGTCAAAGTATTGACCGATTGCCTATAGTTTGGTGTTTGAGGGTATTGTCGAGCAATCCCAAGAGTGCAAAGCCCAGATCCTCCGGTATATGTCTTTAATCAGTGCCAAGATTTATGACCAAAATGGGTGTTTCGTCTGGCAGTCCTACAGATGTGTCTAAAGTCACCCAACAAGGCACAACCCCACCAACCCTGGTCTGAAATAGTGGGAAGATTTTTATCAATTTGGTAGGATACGTGTACGAATCCCATAGTTGCTTATAATGGGCCACTTGCATCCCCATCAAGTGATTGAATTTGAGTATGTCTCTGCGAGTCCATCCCACTGTTTATCTAAGATTTTGTTACCCATTGTCCACTCCCAGAAGGCCCTAAACCGTGGCTGGGGGATCATGAGGGTGGAAAGTAAGGAGGAGGAAAGAAAGGACATACTACCCTTGGAACCCCTCCTGCTTTTGACATATTATTCAATGGGGGTGGGGTTCCTGGCTGTGGCATCTCTCATCTAATTGCTGCGTAACACTTGTTGAAGATGGGTATAATGATAGTGTTCAGTTGGTGGTTGGTGACAATGCTCGAAAGTAAGGATAACCCCTTTGTGGAAGAGATCTGAAACAGTGAGACATCCTCCCTCCGTTCATACATCAAAGGGTCCCTGTTGTAGGGCTGGAGGAATGCAGGATTATAATGAATTGGCGTAAATAGAAAGGGGAAAGCGGTCCAAGCAGACCCCCAGTTGACTTCATCCCACACTTTAAGTATAGTCTTCGTGGGAGTAATAAGGAAATATTGAGCCAGTGTTCCACTTTAGGCTTCTCAAGGGGATGTATCTTCCCGCCACTGCCCTGTCCATATGGAGCCATTGTTTGCCAGACTCCCATGCAGACCATTCAGAGATCACTCACAGTTGGGATGCCTTATAATAAAGATGGAAATCTGGTAGTGCCAACCCTCCAGGGCTCCTCAGGAGTCGGAGTTGTTTGTTTGGAAGGCAGGCCCTGCAATCTTGCCAAATGAAACGTGTGAGCATGTATCTAAATGTGGACAGGAACCCCCGATCCAGGTCAATTGCCGAGCTCTGCAAAAGGGCAAGGAGCCTAGGTGAGATGCTCATTTTAATGGTATGTATATGCCCAGCCACGAAATGTACATGGGCACCCATCTTCATAGCTCTGCCTTTAATTGTTGCACAAGCTTTGTTCCAAGATTCTGGGGGTAATATTTATGCCAAGATATGTAATATCTTTTATAGGCCATTGAAAGGGGGTAGACGCCACATGGACACAATTTCATGCTGCTGCAGGGTTAGATTGAGCGGGAACGATTTGGTTAAATTGATATGAAAGCCCGACACGTTTGAAGTTTTGTAGCTCTAACTGCAATGCTTCTTGGGTAGACCTAAGGGAATCTTATGCTCCTCTGTGCCAAAAGGTATGCCGCAAATGGAGGGTGTCATACGTATCTTAGCAGATAGGAGTTCAATAATAAGGAAGAACAGTAAGGGTGAGATGGGACACCCCTGTTGCATTCCCCTCCCCAAGTGAACATGATCAGAGCTCACTCCATTTACCAGGACAGTAGCACTAGGCATAATTAGCTTTAATCATAGCATTGAAACTGTCACAAAAGCCAAATCTCCTCAAAGTGTGGAATAAGAATGGCCAATCCACCAAGTTGAAAGTCTTCCTCACATCCAATGCTAATAAGACTACCAGAATTGGTTTTCTTAGTTGCTTTTTCGACCAGGTGGGACACCCTCCGTTATTATGTGTCTGTTTGCCTTTGATAAAGCCGGCTGGTCCTGATGTATCAAGTCTGGCATGAGACTTTCGAGTTCAGAGTCTATAATTTTTGGGCATATCTTCTTGGCACTGAGGTTGAGAAGAACTATTAGGCGGTAGGAGCCACAATAATGGAGGTGGTTCCCTGGCTTGGGGAGGATCGAGATGATCCTCATAGATGCAGTAACCGCTTTTGAGTCTGCCACAGAATTAAAAAGCTCACTAGATATGGAATGAGTTCTGAGCTAAAGGTCCTATAAAATGGTGCTGTGAGCCCATCGGGCCAAGAGCTTTATGAAGCTTAAGACCCGCTATTGCATACGAACGTCATCCTCATCTAACGGGCCTCCCAAGAGCTCATTCTAAGCAGCTGTCACTTTTGGGAGCTCCACCTCATCTAAATATTTAAGCTGTGGTGTCTCACCATGACCCTCAGTGGTACAGAGGTTCTCATTAAAATTACCAAAGGCCTGGTCAATTTTTGGTTCTGTGACAGCCCTTTCCCTGAATCCTGTTTAATGTCCCCTATGTATTCCGCCTCCCTTTTGATCCGCAATTGCCTAGCTAGATGTGTACCCACCTTGTTATCCTGCTCATATGTTGTACATTTTGTGTGAGCGTGAGTTCGGCTCTGTTATTGTAAATGCAAAAGGAACAAATTATGAACAGAATGATGAACAATGCAAACATTCACCCCTAGTCACAAAGATCTGAGTTTAATCCTTCGTTCTTTTGCTCATCACGCCATCCCAGTTTTGACCCTGTTCCTCATGGAATTAGTACATTACGAACTGCCAAGCCAGGTACTCCCTGGACCAGAAACAAGCATCCTGGGACCGGTTTTGGAGCATCACCCCATATCAGCTAGGGTAGCTTTAATCCAGAGGCGCAGTGAGTCCAGTACCCACATCTGGGCATATCCTTCCCACATAGGGTGACAAAAGCAAAAGGAACAAATGATGGATGGAATGCTGGACAATGCAAACATTCACCCCAGTCACAAAGATCTGGGTTTAATCCATTGTTCTTTTGCTCACCACGCCATCCCAGTTTGGACCAGTCATATGCAATTCAGTCTTGACCCTGTTCCTCATGGGAACAGTCCAGCCCAAACTGCCAAGCCAGATCCTTCCGGGACAGGAAACAAGCATCCAGGGACAGGTTTTGGGGCATCATTTCTCATCAGCCAGCCTAGCTTGAATCCAGTGGTGGAGTGCGCATGGGTCTGAACTGGGGTGGCGAAGTGAGCTAAAGAACGAGGATGGATTCAACAAGATCTAATAGTGACTGGGGATGAGTGTCTGAAAAGTTTCAGTACTCTGTCCACCATCTTCCTGTGTTTGCTTTGTTTGTCCTACATTGGCAGGGTATGCCCAGATGTGGCACCCTTGCTCTCTTTGACACTGAATTCAAGCTTGCCTGGCTGATAAGGGGGTTTTACCCTGTAACCAGTCCCAGGATGCTTGTTTCGAGTCAAGGGAAGACCTGGCTTGGCAGTCGGGTTGGACTGCTCCCATGAGAAACAGGGTCTTTGGGAAGTCGGAACCATAGCAGATTTGCCGATTCAGAGTGTGGTGACATAATAATTTTTGCTGTGAAGGGCAAAGCTGAAGGGATGAGTCCAAATGTATTTCATATTGCCTTGCCTCAATTTTTCTGTGATGGGACCGAACTCTAGGTGGCGTGCTAAAGTGTAGAAGCAATATCTTGAAAAAGAGAACAAGTGGCACCTTCAGAGGATAAATCCTTCTTCCTCCGTGCAGCCTGGAAAATCATCTCTTTCATTTAAAAGGAGTGAAGCTTAGCCAAGATGTCCTGTGGTTGTTTGCTTCCTTCAAGAGTTGGAAGGCCCACTCTATTAACTTTGTCAATTTTGATTTTCATACCAATGGATGCCTGCAGCTCCGAGAACAGATCTGTAACTAATACTTCCATGTCTGGACCTTACGATCCCTCCTCCAGGTTGCGAAGGCTAATATTATCCCTCTGTGCTATATTTTCAAGGTCTTCAGGTTTCAGAATGGAAGCTTAGAGTTGTGTATGGAGGAGTTTTGTGGTGTCCTCCACCTGGCCAGCGTGATGATCAAGCTCCTGTATCTTAGTTTCAAAATCCAGTGTGCCTGTGCCCACTGCATCAACATCTTGCTGGATCGACGTTAGTTTGCCTTGGCTATCCAATTAAAGCGCTTCTAGGGAAGTTCTCAGGTCAGATTTTAGTTCCTCCGGTAACTCCCACTTGAAGTCCCACAAAGAAGCGAGGAGGTCTTCCTTTGTGAGCGCCATTTTGCCTTCAGAACCTCCCACAGGGGCAGCCTCTCATGCTGCTGCACGATAAAGTGGCTGTAGACTGTTTGCTTGAGATTTTTTAGGTGGCAAAAAGTCAGCATACACAGTTTTGAGTTGCAGCAATATGCTAATGTTGGACTTTGTTCAAACAGCATGTGTCCGTGGACGAAGTTTCTCACCACAAGGTAAGTTCAAAGCACAATGGTATCTCGTTGCACGGCTCCGCTCCTGTGTTGTAGAGTTCAGTAGTGGCACAAGGGTGCTCCCACCCAGGGATCTGCGGACTTCCCCCAGCAAGTGTAATCTGGGGAAGGATCTCTCTAACTTCAAGCACCACCAACCACTCCAACCACTCACCTTTCTCCTCCCATTTTTACTCCCCTGGGGTCATGCACTTGGCATTGCTCGTGGAAATGTCTTGATGACCCGGGTATTTACCACTCAGGAGGTAGTTATGTTAAATTGGGTGCTAGGGGACCCCACTCTCAGAACCCTTCAGATGCATACCCAAAGAGGCTGGACCTCGGCGAGCAGGTCAGCACTTGTTGCCAGTTTGAGACTGTGCCTGCCCCTAAGCTGAACTCACTGGGCCCAGGGTTCTCTCATGTGGTGTTCTTCCACCCTTCATCTCCTGTTTTCATTTTGTTGTGATGTGCCACCATATTAGAGTCAGGCATTGTCAGGGGTGCCAGGGGCTCTCAAATGTACTTATTCTGGGGCCTGCCTCCCTTCCAGCCGTGGCCCCCTCCTGTTCCTCTTCACTCAGATGCTGATAGTTGGGCCCGGGGTTTAACTCCTCACCCGTCGAAGTCTGGGCCGGCTCATCTCAGCCCTGCTACGTGAGTCTGCTATCTTAGGGACAGGCGGTCGCTTCTTTTCTCAGCTCCCTGTTAAAATAGGTCAGCATCACCAGCCCACCAGCCTTTACCGGTGCTCGTTGTGCTCCAGTTCATCACATGGCCACCCCTCTGGGGCCCGGGCCTCTCTTCAGACCCCCAACGGTAAGGTGATATTGTTCTGCCGACTCATCAGCACCTGGCCAATGGGGTTTGCTTCTGGAGTCCTGTTCTCTTTGACCCCCCAACCTCATTCCTCCACTTCGGTGTGATAGGGGGTCCCTGGACCGGTCACTTACATGGAGGGGGCACCGCCACTGGCACTAGATCCTGGCAGAACCCCGCTCGGCCTCCTCTCCGCCACCTCTAAGGTCCTGGGTCAAACACAATCCGATGCCATTTAGCTGCCCCAGGGGGCAATCACGCTTCCCGGGTTATGTCCCTAAACTTTGGGTCTCATGTGCCACTTGCGTCACTGTGAGAGAAGTCGAATCACACAGCCATGCCAAGACTTTGCACTTGACTTGTAGCAGAGCCTTCATGGATTACAGCCACTTGGCCATCTTGTTCGGGCATGCCCCCCAGCATTGTTGTTCTGTAATAAATTTACAGTTCTC
Source organism: Lissotriton vulgaris (assembly GCF_964263255.1). Taxonomy (NCBI): domain Eukaryota; kingdom Metazoa; phylum Chordata; class Amphibia; order Caudata; family Salamandridae; genus Lissotriton; species Lissotriton vulgaris. The sequence goes on from NC_141689.1 coordinate 1,316,211,576, forward strand.
AACTCATTACTAGGTCTCCGTCTGGAATCAACTGCAAAAGAATTGAAAACTCACGTGAAGTTGCACTTCCACTTGTCATTTCTGGTTGTTCATCACAAGTCAATTGGAAAATCAGTGAAATTCATACAGGAAGCCACAGTTCCACAAGCTTTTATTAGATATCTTCTCAAGTCATATGCAAAAACACTGACAGTCTTACAAGAAGCTGCAGTCCCATTAGTAGTTTCTATGTGTCCCTCTGAAGTCAAATGCAAAAGAATTGAAATTATTACATGAAGCTGCAGTTCAACTAGTTTTTCCTAGGTGTCCCACTCAAATCAAAAGCAAAGCATTGCAATTATTTTAGGAAGCTGCAGTTCCTCAAGTCATCGTTACTATGTGCCCCCCTCGAGTCAAATGTAAAAAGATTACAATTCTTACATGAAGTTTTAGTTCCACTAGTCGTTACTAGGTGTCCCTCACAAATGAAATGTAAAAGCATAGACATGTTTTTCAGGAAGCTGTAGTGCCACAAGTTACTATGTGTCCCTCTGAAGTCAAATGCAAAAGCATTGACATTTTACATGAAGCCGCAGCTCCACTAGCCGTTACTAGGTGTCCCCCACAAATCAAACACAAAAACATTGAAATTCATACATGAAGCTAAAGTTCCACCAGTTTTGCTAGTTTTGCTAGGTGTTCCTTCCTCTAGCTGTTAGTGGTTGTCCCTCTTGAGTTAAATGTACAAGTATTGAAATTCTTAAATGAAACTTCAGTCCCACTAACTGCTATTGGGCATCCCACTGAAATCAAATGCAAAAGCATTGAAATTCTTACATTAAGCTGCAGTTTCACCAGTTGTTGCTAGGTGATGCCCTTGTGTGAAAAGGAAAAGTATTAAAACTCTTTCCGGAAGCTGCAGTTACGCTAGTTGTTACTAGGCGTGCTTCAGAAGCCAAATGTAAAAGCATAGAATTCTTTTTCAGGAAGCAGCAGTTCCTGAAGTAGCTACTAGGTGTTCCTATAAGTCAAATGCTCGTGCCGCTCGTAGTCGAGGACTGTGAATAGAGGTGGTCGAGTGTTTCCTACAGTACCTGAGCCCGGACCAGCGCCTTGGGGGTGATTTCAGCGGCGTTTGCACACAGCGGGACTGCGAGTCCCAGTGGCGATTGTGGCGTCCTACTGGCCGCACCTGCAGACTCTTCCCGCCCCGCCTCCCTGGTCCTCATCACGACTCGTGGCCCCTGCTTCGCGGGAGCCGCTCGTAGTCGAGGACTGTGAATAGAGGTGGTCCAGTGTTTCCTACAGTACCTGAGCCCAGACCAGCGCCTTGGGGGTGATTTCAGCGGTGTTTGCACAGAGCGGGACTGCGAGTCCCAGTGGCGATTGCGGCGTCCAACTGGCCGCACCTGCAGACTCTTCCCGCCCCCGCCTCCTACATAACCCCTCCCAATACCGCGCACGCGGGACGGAGCTGGGCCAAGCCCGGGCCAAGGGCGGGCCCGTTTCTGCCCGTTCCTGACCGGTCAAGACCGGACCGGGCCCCCCCTCTTGATTTAGACATTGGATTCTCATTATCAACTTGGTGAACTATGTCTGGACGCGAATTGAGGAGTAAGTCATCGACAGCTGGAGGGTCCACTGTGGGAGGTATGGAAAATTTTTTAATCAGAGCTAACACCTTAATTGACACTGAAATCTCAGTTTTGGAAAAACGTTTGTCACAGGAAATCACAGTAAATAAAAGATCCTCCCTGGGAACTATTGCCAACGCTAAAACGCCAGATAGGAATCTGGATATCGTAACTACAGTACCTAATATAGCTGAGCAAGACATTATTTCAGAAGGGGAGGAGCTTGTTTCGCAGGACTTGGACATTTTAGTTAATGAAATTTTGCCTGAAATAAATTTAATTCTTGATAATCATGTAATTACAGCCTCTGACCCTGGGGTCACCATTAATAGTACCCAGTCTCAAGGGACCAAAGAAGGGGCTATCCCTAAAAGGAAACGGGCTTATAACAAGAAAGATGGGAGTAAAGCTAAATTAGCAAAGTTACAGCATGATAGCAATTCACCAGCTAGGCCAACGGTGGGGCAAAAAGTTTCTACAAAAGGGTCCGTTGTTTTAACTATACCCCCCTCTGTTATTCAGCCCGGCAACGACTTGTCTATTGAAAGTCTGGGAGCACTATTTAAATCTATTTTATTCCCCTTAGAAGCCAAAATGGAGCAAATCGAACTTAGATTGGCAAATATTGAGAAAGTTACATCTGCTCTATTAGCAAACTCAAGTATGACCAACAAGTCACGCGTAGCCCTAATCCCTGCATGCCAGACTGGGGTGATACCTTCTTCAGTAGATGGTGGAGCACCTATCCTTAATAGTAGCCCGCCTGGTCCACCAGGCTCGAACTCTGTATACCAGGCACCCCCTAAACAGACTCCTGCCCCTCTGCCTAGTGGTAGTGATAATCAGGGGAATGTTGATGATTGTTACCTTGCACCACCGGCATCAGTAAAAGAGTGTAGAGTTAATAGACCACGTTTACCAGACCTCCCACCCGAAGCAAACCGTTTTATGGTGGTTTTGGCGGGAGCCCCTGTTTTAGAAGAGGGGGAAGAAGAATCTTTCAGCTCGCTAAAAAATAAGGTAGTCAGATGGCTAAATTGGAAAAGACCCATGCCGGCCCATCTACATAATAAAATTATCATGGTAAGAAGGTTGTCCTGGTTGGGTAAGACAGCTAAGACTATAAATGGGGACTGTATAACAGTTAATTTTAGAGACCCCAGAACTGTCTCCTATATTTGTGCTGGTTTTAATAGATCATTTGACTCCACCATCCAGACATTGCCATTGTCCTTCTTTTTTCCACCTAACTGTATGGCTTATGGAAGAGGAATGGATTATTGGATAAGGGTCGAGCGGAGGGGAAGAAATAGAAGATTTGATGGTAGACCAGCCCCTATACCACCCGCGCTCCCTTTTGCGATTATAATCGCTTTAGCTGTCTTGATGCAGTAGACTGACTACCCCCTGCTGCCCAGTTGTCATTAATGGGGGGAATCCCAGATCTGAGTAAAGAAATATTGGTGGGAAGTGTCGACCTTTCAGAGTATGACCATATGGAGCATTTGCCAGCGGTTATAGTACTACCGGGGATAAATTACCAGTTGGTCTCCATCACCTCCTCGTGTGATAACCTTGTGGAGCACTCGCCAACGACCATAGTATCACAGAGGGCACCCCCTCCTGTGCCCTTAGGAGAGTTTCTAGGTACAGAGGATGTCCTTTGTGGTACTGGGTATAAACTAGTGAGCTGGATTATCGCCGGCTGGCGAAAAAAGGAAGAGGCTCTTGATTGGCGGGAATCTGTTATTAATTATGACATACTCTGCCTCCAAGAGACGTGGTCCACGGTAGAGATACACTTTGATGGATATGTGTCCTATAATTGTTTAGCGCAAGAATCAACCATGGGTAGGGCAAAAGGCGGGATGGTGATTTTATTGTCTGTAAATTTCCCGGTTCGAGTAAGATCCCACACCACCATTGGATTCCATTCACAAGTGCTCTGGTTGCAGCAAAGTGGGGGTCGAAATATTCTGTTAATTAACCGTTATAATAATGTGTTTGATTCCTCTTGCTCCACTGTAGTTAACGAACTGGAGACTGCAGTTGAGAAAATTGGTAGGGCTATTCATGCCCCCTTTGATATTATTTGGGGGGGGGATTTCAATATCCGTACATGCCCCTTCTCGTTAGGAATGCCTACGGCTTTGATGGGGTAAGTGGAGAGGACCGGGCCCACTTTGTTCACACCCCATATGGAGAGTCTCTCGATACACTTATGCTCAAATTAGATCTGTTAATCCATCAGCCTGCAGATGATAGTGAGGGCAATACTGTCCCCACTTATGAAGGGAGGAACTCAGCTTCTGTCATTGACGATCTGTTGTTCTCAACCAATATCAGTGCTCTCTGTGCCATACCGGAAATAGTCGATTTGGGCCTTAGTGAGCACAATGGCATTACTATGTTGACGTCAATTTGGGGGAGGAAGGTTCTACCAACTCGAGGGACCGTTGCTGAAATAAATCCCTGTAGACAGAATGGCATCAGGATTAAATGGTGCGGGGATAATTCTGAAAAGTTACTGAGCAAAATTGTGGTAGCTAGCTTTCAAGAGTTGCAACGCTGTCTAGACGTTAATACAGGTGCATTATGTATTGTTGCTGAATTTGAGAAATTAAATGACATTATTAAAAGGACTTTAACTATCACCAATGCCAATAGTAAGAGAAGTGTGGCTCACCGGTTAGAGGAGGCAGACCCTGATGCAGAGGTCAGACCCGGGACCAGGGTTCAATTCCCGACGTGGCAGGGTCTTGAGCTCATAATGTCCACGGACTTGATAATTCTCGCCTCGGAGCCTACTCGAATCGTGGGTTCACACTCTGCAACTCTGGGCAATAGCTTGCTTAATCTCCACTACGGCCCCACCGTGATGGGATGCCTGGTCTTCACCTTGGGGATGCCCAGTAGGGGTAATCTCGCAGGGAAAGACCAGGACAGGTTCCCAAAGCAAGCGCCTTGAGACCTTACGGTGATAAGGCGCTATATAAGAGCGTATGATTTATGATTTTTAAGAGGGTGACCGTAGGCTGGTTCGACAGGGCTTGTACGAAGTCCTTACAAGAATTAAAGAAAGCTCTCTCAAACTGTCCGAAAGATAGGGAAGTTGTTAAATCTCTTAGAGCAACCTACAAACACCATCTGAACCGTAGGAAGCAGGAGTTAAAGGAGGAGGCTTGGGACAATCTCTCAAAAGCGGCAGAGCTCCGGGACAGTAAGCTTTTTTGGAATACTGTAAATAGTCCTTTCCTCCAGAAAGAGGAATTCCCTGTATTATCTGCCCAGGTCAGTGAGGAAAGCTGGGTTTCATACTTCACTGGTATCTTTGACCCGGGCGAGGAAGATTCTACATGCCCTAGGGCTGCAGTCCCTGGCCCAAATTTACCTCTTAATATAACAACGCTAGAGGTAGATAACGCTATTCGGAATAGTAAGGGAGGGAAGGCCCCAGGACCCGACGGGGTGCCGGTCGACCTGTATAAAGCGGATTTATTGTTATGAGGCCCTCTTTTGACCCAGGTTTTTAATGCGACAGTCAAGGAAAGCACTTCATCCACATGGGGTGAGTCCATAATTATACCAATGTATAAGAAGGGAGATAGAGGCGAGGCTAAGAACTATCGCCCTATCTCCCTTCTAGATTCATCCCTGAAAATAATGAGCAGGGTGCTCTTGCTGCGATTGGAAGAGTGGGCAGAGGCTAATGGTATCCTTGCGGATTCCCAATTTGGGTTCCGCAAGGGCCTTGGTACCATCGAGCAGTGTATTAACTTAGATTTAATTATTGGTAAATACACCCGAGCCAAGCAGGGCTCATTATTCCTCTGTTTCGCGGACCTTACTAGCGCATTTGACCTGGAGGATCATGCTTTATTGTGGTCCACATTACTTGATCTGGGCGCCCCTGCTGCAATTATTTATTTTTTGGCCAGATTATACAATTAGTTGTCGGCCCAGATTCGATTTGGCCAAGCGGGGGAATGTACCAATAAGATTAAGGTCAAATCAGGTATTAGGCAAGGCTGTGTCCTTGCCCCACTCCTTTTCTCCCTTTTTATTAATGCCATGGATTCCGAGTTGAAATTGGTTAATGCTGATGCACCACTTGTTGAGGGTCAAGCGATCCCCGTACTGCTCTATGCAGACGACACAGTTCTATTATCTAGAACACCTGTCGGCCTGCAGAGACTAATGGACAGTTTTTTTTATTTTATAAAGGGGAGGAAACTAAAAATCAATAACTCGAAAACTTTTATTATGGCTTGTGGGAAGAAGGTAAAGAAGTTAAGATCATTTCAGTTCAAGGATCAAAAAATTGAAGTGGTGGATAAATTCTGCTACCTAGGGATTACTCTTAGTAGCAGTGGCACATGGGCACCGGAGATACTTAATATTAAGGCTAAGATGGGTAAGGGTGCTTCAGGGGTTTTAAAATTTGCTTCTAAAATAGGAAGTCGTCGTATATATGACATGTTAAATGTATACCGACATAGATGTGCCCCGGTGGCACTCTATGGTTCGGGTGTTGGGGGGCACTGTCACCATGGAGATCTGCAAGTGGCGGAAAATGACTTTTTAAAGAGGCTTCTTTGCCTCCCAACCTCAGCCTCTAATGAGCTGGTTCATCAAGAAGGTGGGTTGGAATTTTTGACTGATCTAATAGGATTGAGACCTTTAATGGCCTGGAGATCTATCTGGGCCAAGGATGAAGTTGGTTTCATTAAGAGAATCATTAATGACTGCCTCCGTTTGGATAAATATAGTCTGATCCCATGGCTTAAATATGTTTTAACATCATATAGAGTCGTGTTTGATTTGGATGTTTTTGCGGATCCAGCTAGTGCCATTAATATTTCCAAACAGGAGCTCAAACATGTCTATCTGGGAGTTAAAGCAAAATTGCGTAGTGAAGTGAGCCGCCAGTTTGTAACACATGAATTTTACCATTCAAATAATTTAGTAGGCTATGGCTTTTCGAAGTATTTAAAAGTGGTCACTAAGCAATCTCACCAGTATGTCCTTACAAGATTGAGATTAGGCATTGTTCATAACCTGGTGGCCTTCCCCCTGATAAAAAAGCATACGTCAATCCCCTGTCCATGCGACGGAACGTCTAAGCAGAGCACTGTGCACTTCTTGCTTATTTGCCCTTTGTATTTACATCTCCGTATTGCTTACCTTAAACCCCTTTTTAAAAAACATTCTGTGTCTACTGTTAAAACTGCCATGAGGTTCTTATTCGCACTTGATGTACCGGACGTGCGTTTTTTTACAGCGACTTTTATTCTGAAATCCGTGTCCGCCAGGAAAAGTATGGAATTTATAACCCAACTGTGAATGTACTGTTTCCTGTAAATTTAGCTGCTATTGCCGACTTGTTACCTCTCCTTCCTTGTGATTGCACTGAATCCTCTTTTTTTAAAATTTTATAGCTGTTATGAAATTTTGATGTAATTTCTTGTGTGCTTTTATGATTGTTTTTTAAATGATCGAATAAAGCTTTTGAACTGAACTGAACTGAGTCAAATGCAAACGCACTAGATTTCTTACATGAAGCCACAGTGCCCCTACTCATTACTAAATGTCCCTCACAAGTTTAATGCAAAGGAGTTGACATTATTCCTTGAAACCACAGTTCCATTAGTCGATACAAGGTGTTCTTCGCAAGTCAAATGCCGAAGCCCTGAAACTTTTTCATGAAGATGACGTTCTGTTAGCTGTTACAAGGTGTCTCTCTGAAGTCAAATGCAGAATTGTTGAAATTCTTACATGCAGCCGCAGTTCCTCAAGACTTTATTAGGCATCCCTCTGAAGTCAAATGCAAAAGCAGTGGCATTCTTACATGAGGCCGCAGTTTCACTTGTTAATGGAGGTTCTGTTCAAGTCAAATGCTGCTGCTTTAAAAGACCTTCACCAAGATGAGGGCGTGTGGCTTTAATATATAAATTTGCATACACACGTTTGCTATTTTAATCATCAGTGCTTTTTTTCCATAGCTTTAAACATTTGCAAAGTTGGCTCATAATAATGATGCAAAATTACAAATTTCAATACATTTCTTGAGTTGGCTGTTTATTTTTAGGTGGGTGTTATTGTATGCATACACTAGAGAGTCTTTGCCTGGAGCGGCTCCCAGTGAGTTAAGATGTGGTGTAGTTTTTTTTATGCAGTCAGCAACCCCCAACACTTAAATAAGGGAAGATACATTTTTTGAAAAACTGCGCGTCTGCAAGTAGCAACTAGACTTCTCTCTCAAGTCAAATACAAGTGTTAGAAATGTCATTTACAAACCTGGCTGGGTTGGCTTCAACTTATAAATCTGAAAATATACTCTTTCTTCTCTAACTAATTTTCTCTAGGATCAATAAATATACCAAAGCTGGCTTATAATGAGGAATCAGCAATGTAATTTACGTTCAGTTTCCTGAGAGTCATGGAAATAGTTGATGGAGCACTGTCATACATAGAGTTTTTCAGTCATTGGGATGTGCAAGTGTCGAGCAAGTTCTGTTTTTTCAGAAAGCATTTTTTTGGGTGTATGTGTACATGTACGAGGGCACAAATGCAGTCACTCAAAGTGTAAGCATCCTATGGCTGGAGTGGGCCGGTCTGACATATACCTTCTGTGAGGGGTGGGAGAGAGTATAACTTGTGTGACCTGTCATTGGACCAATGGTGAAAGAGTGTTAGTAAAAAGCCCCTACATGTATGTATTTTTGTATGATTTGTTTGGAAACCATGAAACTGGCAGCTGCATTTAGACCAGACCTAAAAAAAGTGTATTTTGAAGAAGTGCACATGTATGATGCATTCGCCTATCACATCACTGTGGATGCTGTACAGCCTGGCTAAAAACCATTAGTAAAGCCAACAGGTCACAACGACAACAGCTTTGCACTGCTCGTTTCTTTTTCTGCAGGGGCAAGTGTATTGTCATCTACTGGGTAAGGACTCAAATCCTTTTGTATGGACTGTGATAGGGCAGGCTGATAAGGCGGTAATGACAGGCTCATTTTTTCTGCATAATTGAGTGTATTTTATGTGCATAATTTTAGATTCATGAAGCGAACAAAGGATGAAATAAAACAAATATAAAATTGACTTACAAGTGTGATTTCTGCTCGGAAATGCTCGATCGCGTACTTGAGTCTATGCCTTCTACAATCAAGGTACCTTATCACTGCACGAGAACACAAAAAATAAAATCAATCTGCTACAACTACAATAAGTAGATTGTGCCAGTGCTTAATTTTACAAAATTCTTGCAGAGTAGGAAAGACAATGGGGTGATCAAAGACAGCGATGAGATTCTTCAGCAGTATTGACCGTCATGACCCAGCAGAATGAAAGAAAATGGTTTAGAGGAACTGTCAGATGCAATATAGCTAATAAAGAGCTGGATACATTTTTATTATGTACCGGAGACAGATCATTTCTGCACCGAAATTGAGGATGACCTTCTCTGTTAACTCTTCTCAGGCTCCTATCGGGAGCTCGAGAACAAAAGACAGAGAACGAAAATACATCTCACTGATATTTATGCAGAGAACAGGTATTACCGTTTTCAGAATAATAGATCCAAAGGCGTGTGCTATAACAAGAATGCGTTGATCTTTCACCAGGAAGGAGTGAGCTTCAGTTTTTCGAGCACTCGTAATAAAAAGATGCCATTATTCTAGTAGCTAAACTTGTTGATAGAGGCAAAACGTGCTCCTCATTCGCACGTTTGGTTTTACGAAAAGCTCGGACGGACAGCTGTCGGTACCGTGACACTGAAATCATGTTTAAGATAGTTCTTAGAGCATTCAGAAAACCTCTGAACGCGTCTTCATGGCACTTGGGGCCGTATTTAGAAGCAGCTTGCACCACCGGAGCCTCAGTTTTGGTGACCCTCCGGCAGAACACATCACATCATATCTATGAGGCAACCCAGAGCCACTCTGTGTGGTTGGCTTTGCATGGCCTCATAGATATGGAGTGATGCAAGGCAGTGGAAATTGCTCAGTTGCCTTACTCTGCGTTCGGGAGACATTCCTTCTGTGTCACTAACGGCCACATGCATCATCGGGACATTTTGCGATTCCTTATTTGCGAAAAATAGGGAATCGCAAATAAGGAATCGCAAAATGGGATGCATCAATTTAATCGCATAATTTTTGCGATTCGGTGAAAATCGCAATTTTTACCGAATCGCAAGGATTATGCGAATTTTAAATTGCGATTTCGCAATTCCCATTGATTCCTATGGGCCCATAGGAATCAATGGGAAGGCATTGACATTTTGCGAATTTCTATTAGCGATTCGAAAAAATGTTAATGCATTCCATGGGTGCAGGGGGGGTTCCAAATGACCCCCCCCTGCACCCCTGAAATGCATTTTTAAGTGCATGTTACACACACACATGTCCTAAGGACATGTGTGTCTGTAACATTACAGTGTTTAAAATGCAATTTTTAGCATTTTAAAACTTTTTCGCAAATTACCACGAGGTTCATCCCATGGTAATTTGCACCCCCTAATTGCGAATTCGCAATTTAAAAAGCAATCATGCATTGCTTTTAAGGAATCGCAAATTTGCGATTCCTTAAAAGCAATAGCGATTTTCCCAAAAATGTTTGATGCATCCAAAAAAGATATTTAGGAATCGCAAACGGCCGAATTTACCGATTCGCACCGTTTACGACTCCAAAATACCTTGATGCATGTGGGTGAGAGTGTTTTCCTACTGAACACCCATGGATTTATACACTTGCCCAAAAACCCAACGCGTCCTGAGGTTAGACGTAAAGAGGAGAAATAACTTTATTTCACCTCATGTTTTCCTCTTTCTGTGTGCAGCACACATAGAAAGAGGAAATTATGAGGAGAAATAACTTTATTTCTCCTCCTTTTTAGGTCTCGCCTAAGCACGTGCGCTGCATAGGAGGAGACCTTTACCCATCGGTCCCCTTTTTCATCCACAACCGTGCACGCATTCCATAGCCTTCAATGGCAGCATGTGCATTTGTGGAGATTCACTAGCGGGAGCGAGCGCAACCATATGGTAACAATTAGCGCTCTGACAAGTGAAACGCGCAGGCCCCCCTCCTCCACCCTGCTGCCGCGCGAGGCATGCACGTAGGCGCCTCCCCCTGCTGCTGCGCGAGTTTGTTTTGCTAGGGGATGCCGGTGTCTCAGCTGTAACATTGAGTTCGCAGTTCCTGGCCCAATCTGACCGGTTTGTTTTTGGCTGCATCTCTCCCTTGTTTTTTTCGGAGGAGTGCCCTAAAGCCGATGGAGTGAGCGGCATTTCTCGGAGCTCCTGTCCGCGCACTGCCATCCAGGCCCACCCTGCTAATCCTCCTGCTGATGTTGCCCTTTGGTTGATGCTGCGACATTGGCCCTGGATTGCCCTAAGCCCTGGAAGATGCGCCTGACACCTGGTTTGAATGGCAGCAGGGCTCATTGATGCCGCACACTGCAGCAGGGAAATTCATGATGGTGGACGGCGCTTGGAAGGGGCCCTGAGAAAAAGCCTCTTGGGTGCTGTGGCTGAGTCCTGGCCTTCTGCTCTGCAGGCCGCCATCAGGACCAGCAAGTGTGTGGTGATTTTTGTGCAGCCGCCTGCCTAGAAGACACCAGGTCGGACATTGGTGGCAGCTCCATGCTGAAGGTAGGCACACAAAGATCGGGCAACTGGACTGGGGGTGGGGGCACGTTTTCCTCCTCCCGCCAGCTGTGCCTATGAGGAGTGCTCCTGCACGGAGGTTGGAAGAATGAAGCTTCCTTGTATTACCTGGTATGAGATTGGGCACTTGTCTCTCCTGTCTGCTGGCAGTGCTACCCTGACATTGATGTGGTTTGCGGACAGAGGGGGCAGGGCAATTGATGTGGTTTGTGGACGGGGTGAAGGAGACTGTGGATGTGTGGAGCCTGCTAGTGATTGCACCCAGACGCTGGGTCCAGGGGGCCTGGGACTATGATGTTGCCCGGCCTGGCCTGGGTGCCCTGTTATGATTTGTTCCCCATGGTCTATGGTTGAGCCTGAGGAACCAGAATTTGTTTTAGGCCTAGTAAATACGAAGTCCCTTTCCTTTTGTAATTAGCGTGATGCACCTACCAGGCCAATATAGAGATTTTACCACTAATCAGCACGCAATATATACATATACCGACTTAGGGATTAGTATACGCCATATTACACGTTTTTGCATCCAACCACAAGCAATACATCTTGACTCGAACCGCGCCATTTTATGGCCTAGTCTGCTTACAGCCTTAGAGAAAACCTATCATTGCATTTTAGCGAAAGCCGTTCTCCTGAGAAATAGTATAACTGTAGCAACCTGCTGCTTCTGCTTGTTAGGCCTGTCAAGGTTGTAGGTGGGGGTAGGCGGGATAAGCACATTCCAGTAGGCGCTGTGCGGACTCTCTCTGAGCTAGCAGAAGGGAGTCACCCTTTCGACCTTGCTATAATGAGCTGGGCTAAACTAAGGAGACTTTGTCTTCCATACATGGTCTTTCCCCTGCACCAACCTGTGCCAACTTGTATTTTTCCTTCTTAGGTAACGGTTTTGAAATGTAACGGTATATATGTGATCTGTTGATAATGTGCCAGCAGTCTTCTTGGCGGACCTCGTGGGGTGAGGTCGCAAGGAGCTCCTTTGCCAAAGTTTGTTTGTTGTAATAAACGATTGGACCTTCTACACTGCCAACTGACTGATTATTGGTAATTGGTATCGGGGCTATCTGTAAGTATAGCTCTATTGGGTTGTAATTATTTTTTCGGTACTTCAGTTGGCGACTCCGCTGGGACTCCGCGTTGGGGTCGTCCCTCTGTAATCAGAAAGAAACAGGACATTGGAAAGGGTGATCTTGATCGGGGGGGGGTCAACCGAAAAGTTTGGGGTCTGCTCCGCTCTCCCGATCGAGAGAGCCCCAGCTGCTACTTCGGGTGTAACCCGAGAACGGACCACGTTGGTCCACAGGAAGTGGCAGTTGAGAACGTTCAATCGGACCTGAGTGCACCAGGTGAGTGATTTGTCTTTTCGTGTGTTGGATATCCTTGGAATTTGAATTTGGAACTTGGAATTTGGTGATTTCTGGTCACGGAGAACTCGAAAAGGGGGTCGAAAAGAGTTCTCCATAGGTGGGAGTCGACGGGCTCCACCTTTTGCTCGCAATAAGTCTGTTTGTCCTTTCTGTCAATGAGAATTTGTGGTCGATTTGTTTGTGTGAGATTGAATATGATTGTAAACATGGCCATGTGTATGAGAATGTTGTAAATAATTTTCTTTTCCTTTCAGCTAGAAGTAGTTAAATTCTAGAAAGGGGGCAATGCCGTGTTTTAGTAAGTTATGTTTTGGCTGTATTGACCAAGGAGGTACAAGACTGGATGAAAGCCAACCAGCCCCTCCAGAGGGAACCCCCAAACATGATATGTATTGTAAACATACATGGTATTGGCCCACTCCTGTTTAATACTTTATGGAATAAGTACACTAAAGATAATGTAGAACTACAGTGGCCGAAGACAGGATCTTTAGACGAGAAGAAGATCCAGTATCTGCAGGATCGTCTGTTCGCTAAACGCAGCAGACAATCTATGTTCGATACTCTTAATAAATGGCAGAAGGAGGCAAAGCAGAGACGCATACGGTCCGAGAAATTAATGAAGATACAGCAAGGACAGACTATAACTCAGAAAGCCATTGCTCATGATAAAAATCAGACTGAGCAAAACATTGAGTATGCAGACAGGCAGTTTATGTTACAAGTAGATAAAAGTTACGTGACTCAAAATGAAGCAGAAGATGAGATAGAAGATCTATTGAATGTGCGACCTCCCCCACAGTATGCGCCTAAACGCATATATCCCGCTGTGCCTCTCCAACCAGCCACCGCTTCCCTAGCCTCCGCCCCGGAGGCTAGACGTGTCTCTCATTTCTCTAGGTACCACTCGTGCCACTCCTACCTCATCGAGAGACACGGCTACCCTTATCCCTGACAAACGGCAACCCCCGGGAACTTCCCGTATGGTTTTGACAGCCCGAGTCCCATATAGACCTCTCAATCAGCTAGCACGACCCCCGGAGATAGAGAGCGCACACCATTGGGGGAACCCGGTGGTATGAATGCGAGACGGAATGTTTGTAAAAAGTCCCGATTGGGATTATCAGCATCCCATGAGGGAAGTTGTGAGAAGTTGGCCTGGTATATGATGACCACTAACTCTAGTGAGCACCTTGTACCAGTCCAAATGACCCTTATGGTGATCTGTTGTTAGTCAACCTTATAGACCAGCTCTCCTAATGGTAGCGTGGACAAAGCAGTCTTAGGCTAAACTCAAGAGGGCATGTGAAGCCATATGCAATCCCTTTTAATACCAAATGAAAGGACACCACACAAGTTATATATTATAAAATATATGTATTTATTTCTGGAATAATCCCCTTAACTCTTTATGAGCACAGGAGCACAAGCGTTAAACAAAGGACACAGTATAACATACAATAAGCTGCACAATTATGGATAGGCCGGGTGGCCACTCAAACCATATATTAAGAAAGTGGTATAAGTACCACGTCACGAGCAATGAACAGGCCTAGGGCCTTGGGAATCGCTGGGCCTACACTGGACTAATGAAGGTTAGGTCGGGAGAGGCCCACAGGATATGGGTGCAGAGTCTATAGGCAACCGCGTTTACCATACAAGTCAATGGTGCGTAAAAATCAGAAAGTTATAGGTTTCTGAGACTTCCGACTGGACTAGAACTTAGCCACTTAAAACTAGGACACTAGAGGTGTAATCCCCTATGGGAGCAGCGGAGTTAGCTCGTTACCTCACCCACAGGAAGCGGGTGCATAGGTGCCAAAGTGTGTCGGGTTTCGTCGTGGAGTTCTATGCAGCCTGTAGATAAAGATGCTGCAGGCGGCCAGGAGAGAAGAGTCCGGTTGGATCCAAGGGTGGATCGAAGATGTAGAGTACCTGAAAGCAGAGGGGACAGAGTTCAGGTCAATAGCCAGTGACTAGCGAGGAACCAGGAAGGAACCAGGCGATGTCGGGTTGCAATCAGGTGATATTGAGGTGTTTGTCTCCGCTGCCACGTGGACCAGGAAGGATCGAGGATGACCAGCTGGTGAACACAAGCTGTCCCACAAAGGCTCTTGCTGTCGGCGGTGTCGGTACTCGATTCGGAGTCACCAAGACTTGGCAAAGGCAAACCACGCAGGATTCAAAGATGTCTTCTTTATCGGACCGGGAAGGTCAGATCGATGGCTCCTTTTCAGAAGAGCTGGGGCCAGTCTGGAGCATCCAGACCAGCAGTGTAGTATTGTAGTTTCGTCGTCACAGAGGCCACTAGCCAACGGGCAAGCGACAGGACATTACGTCGAGCAGAAAATGCAAAAGGGCCCCACGCAGCACTCAGCAAGTGTGGAGAGGTGATCTTTGGTGCATAAGCAGCTCAGGGCTGGGGCTTCTTGTAACCTGAAGCACAGCATTGAGGGAGCCTCGAGAGCTGCACAGGAAGCACTTTGTTGATTTTTCAAGATGGCCAGTCCCACGTCTCTCGTCTCCTCCACGGGTCTAAGCTTTACTAGAACTGTGGATCGGGCGGGTGGAAGTCTGAGAGTCCAGGCCTTGTTGGTCTCTGTTGTTCGAGCTTTGGCAGGAGCAACAGCAAAAAAAGTCTTGTCGCGCTGATGGTGCCTGCTTGCACAGGGTGGCCACTCCTTGACCACAAGGGAGATTCTTTAGTCTTCTACGTCGAGTAGGATGTCAAAGGGTCCAGATGTATGTTTCAAAGTTTCAGTCAGGATGATCTAACTTGCATTAGCACAGCTCCTACCTTTATTCCAAATCAAGGGGCTGTATCACCTGCTAGGTCCCTCCTATGGGTGGAACCTGGGAAGGGGGTGGTTACACCCCTTTCCCTTTGTCCAGTTTCGAGCCAGAGCTAGGGCTGGAGTGCCCCAGCACCGGTTTGAACTGGGCTATGCATGGGACGCCTTGTGCGCCCCAGGCAGTGTCTAGTTTCATTCAACCCTCCCTGCTACAATCCACTATCTCCTGTCTGGGGTGGTGTAAACACCTCCCTGTGACAGGATACCATTTGCCGGGCCTCCCCTGCCGGAGTTTCGGTCAGCAATATTTACAACAAGGGGTGGTGAGGGACAGAGTCTCTGAATTAAGCAGAAAGCTCTCACCCAGTCAAGAGATCAGGGCTAGATCCAACACCGTTTTTTAGCTCACTGCACCATCCCAGTTTCAGAACCTGGCTGTATGCAAATTAGTCCGTTCCTGTCCCAGTGCGTGATGGGAACAGGGCAAACCAAACTACAAAAGCCAATTCTTACACTGGGAAGGAAACAAGCTCCCGGGGACCGGTTTCTGGCATTACAGCCGTCTTCGGCCCGGTTTGCTTGAATCCTGATGGTGCAATGAGCAAGGGTCTCACATCTGAGAATACCCTTCCACGCTTAGGGTGGACAAAAATATTTACAACAAGGGGTGGTGATGGACAGAGTCTCTGAATTAAGCAGAAAGCTCTCACCCAGTCAAGAGATCAGGGCTAGATCCAACACCGTTTTTTAGCTCACTGCACCATCCCAGTTTCAGAACCTGGCTGTATGCAAATTAGTCCGTTCCTGTCCCAGTGCGTGATGGGAACAGGGCAAACCAAACTACAAAAGCCAATTCTTACACTGGGAAGGAAACAAGCTCCCGGGGACCGGTTTCTGGCATTACAGCCGTCTTCGGCCCGGTTTGCTTGAATCCTGATGGTGCAATGAGCAAGGGTCTCACATCTGAGAATACCCTTCCACGCTTAGGGTGGACAAAAATATTTACAACAAGGGGTGGTGAGGGACAGAGTCTCTGAATTAAGCAGAAAGCTCTCACCCAGTCAAGAGATCAGGGCTAGATCCAACACCGTTTTTTAGCTCACTGCACCATCCCAGTTTCAGAACCTGGCTGTATGCAAATTAGTCCGTTCCTGTCCCAGTGCGTGATGGGAACAGGGCAAACCAAACTACAAAAGCCAATTCTTACACTGGGAAGGAAACAAGCTCCCGGGGACCGGTTTCTGGCATTACAGCCGTCTTCGGCCCGGTTTGCTTGAATCCTGATGGTGCAATGAGCAAGGGTCTCACATCTGAGAATACCCTTCCACGCTTAGGGTGGACAAAAATATTTACAACAAGGGGTGGTGAGGGACAGAGTCTCTGAATTAAGCAGAAAGCTCTCACCCAGTCAAGAGATCAGGGCTAGATCCAACACCGTTTTTTAGCTCACTGCACCATCCCAGTTTCAGAACCTGGCTGTATGCAAATTAGTCCGTTCCTGTCCCAGTGCGTGATGGGAACAGGGCAAACCAAACTACAAAAGCCAATTCTTACACTGGGAAGGAAACAAGCTCACGGGGACCGGTTTCTGGCATTACAGCCGTCTTCGGCCCGGTTTGCTTGAATCCTGATGGTGCAATGAGCAAGGGTCTCACATCTGAGAATACCCTTCCACGCTTAGGGTGGACAAAAATATTTACAACAAGGGGTGGTGAGGGACAGAGTCTCTGAATTAAGCAGAAAGCTCTCACCCAGTCAAGAGATCAGGGCTAGATCCAGCACCGTTTTTTAGCTCACTGCACCATCCCAGTTTCAGAACCTGGCTGTATGCAAATTAGTCCGTTCCTGTCCCAGTGCGTGATGGGAACAGGGCAAACCAAACTACAAAAGCCAATTCTTACACTGGGAAGGAAACAAGCTCCCGGGGACCGGTTTCTGGCATTACAGCCGTCTTCGGCCCGGTTTGCTTGAATCCTGATGGTGCAATGAGCAAGGGTCTCACATCTGAGAATACCCTTCAACGCTTAGGGTGGACAAAAATATTTACAACAAGGGGTGGTGAGGGACAGAGTCTCTGAATTAAGCAGAAAGCTCTCACCCAGTCAAGAGATCAGGGCTAGATCCAACACCGTTTTTTAGCTCACTGCACCATCCCAGTTTCAGAACCTGGCTGTATGCAAATTAGTCCGTTCCTGTCCCAGTGCGTGATGGGAACAGGGCAAACCAAACTACAAAAGCCAATTCTTACACTGGGAAGGAAACAAGCTCCCGGGGACCGGTTTCTGGCATTACAGCCGTCTTCGGCTCCCCGGTAGCTTGTCTCCTTTCTGGTGAAGAATTGGCTTGGTAGTTTAGTCTGCCCTGTTCCCATGATGCACTGGGCCAGGGACAGACTGATTTGCATATAGCCAGGTTCTGAGCTGGGATGGGGCAGTGAGATAAATAACGGTGATGGATCAAGCCCTGATCTTTGGACTGGGTAAGAGTGGTCTGTTTAACTCAGACACTCTGTTCATCACCACCCCCTTTTCTAAATCGTTTTTGGCCACTATAGGTGTGGCAGGGTATACTCAGACATGAGTCCCTTTCTCACTGCTCCATCAGGATTCAAGCAAGCCGGGCCGAAGAAGGCTGAAATGCCAGAAACCGGTCCCCGGTAGCTTGTCTCCTTTCTGGTGAAGAATTGGCTTGGTAGTTTAGTCTGCCCTGTTCCCATGATGCACTGGGCCAGGGACAGACTGATTTGCATATAGCCAGGTTCTGAGCTGGGATGGGGCAGTGAGATAAATAACGGTGATGGATCAAGCCCTGATCTTTGGACTGGGTAAGAGTGGTCTGTTTAACTCAGACACTCTGTTCATCACCACCCCCTTTTCTAAATCATTTTTGGCCACTATAGGTGTGGCAGGGTATACTCAGACATGAGTCCCTTTCTCACTGCTCCATCAGGATTCAAGCAAGCCGGGCCGAAGAAGGCTGAAATGCCAGAAACCGGTCCCCGGTAGCTTGTCTCCTTTCTGGTGAAGAATTGGCTTGGTAGTTTAGTCTGCCCTGTTCCCATGATGCACTGGGCCAGGGACAGACTGATTTGCATATAGCCAGGTTCTGCGCTGGGATGGGGCAGTGATATAAATAACGGTGATGGATCAAGCCCTGATCTTTGGACTGGGTAAGAGTGGTCTGTTTAACTCAGACACTCTGTTCATCACCACTCCCTTTTCTAAATCGTTTTTGGCCACTATAGGTGTGGCAGGGTATACTCAGACATGAGTCCCTTTCTCACTGCTCCATCAGGATTCAAGCAAGCCGGGCCGAAGAAGGCTGAAATGCCAGAAACCCGTCCCCGGTAGCTTGTCTCCTTTCTGGTGAAGAATTGGCTTGGTAGTTTAGTCTGCCCTGTTCCCATGATGCACTGGGCCAGGGACAGACTGATTTGCATATAGCCAGGTTCTGAGCTGGGATGGGGCAGTGAGATAAATAACGGTGATGGATCAAGCCCTGATCTTTGGACTGGGTAAGAGTGGTCTGTTTAACTCAGACACTCTGTTCATCACCACCCCCTTTTCTAAATCGTTTTTGGCCACTATAGGTGTGGCAGGGTATACTCAGACATGAGTCCCTTTCTCACTGCTCCATCAGGATTCAAGCAAGCCGGGCCGAAGAAGGCTGAAATGCCAGAAACCGGTCCCCGGTAGCTTGTCTCCTTTCTGGTGAAGAATTGGCTTGGTAGTTTAGTCTGCCCTGTTCCCATGATGCACTGGGCCAGGGACAGACTGATTTGCATATAGCCAGGTTCTGAGCTGGGATGGGGCAGTGAGATAAATAACGGTGATGGATCAAGCCCTGATCTTTGGACTGGGTAAGAGTGGTCTGTTTAACTCAGACACTCTGTTCATCACCACCCCCTTTTCTAAATCATTTTTGGCCACTATAGGTGTGGCAGGGTATACTCAGACATGAGTCCCTTTCTCACTGCTCCATCAGGATTCAAGCAAGCCGGGCCGAAGAAGGCTGAAATGCCAGAAACCGGTCCCCGGTAGCTTGTCTCCTTTCTGGTGAAGAATTGGCTTGGTAGTTTAGTCTGCCCTGTTCCCATGATGCACTGGGCCAGGGACAGACTGATTTGCATATAGCCAGGTTCTGAGCTGGGATGGGGCAGTGATATAAATAACGGTGATGGATCAAGCCCTGATCTTTGGACTGGGTAAGAGTGGTCTGTTTAACTCAGACACTCTGTTCATCACCACCCCCTTTTCTAAATCGTTTTTGGCCACTATAGGTGTGGCAGGGTATACTCAGACATGAGTCCCTTTCTCACTGCTCCATCAGGATTCAAGCAAGCCGGGCCGAAGAAGGCTGAAATGCCAGAAACCCGTCCCCGGTAGCTTGTCTCCTTTCTGGTGAAGAATTGGCTTGGTAGTTTAGTCTGCCCTGTTCCCATGATGCACTGGGCCAGGGACAGACTGATTTGCATATAGCCAGGTTCTGAGCTGGGATGGGGCAGTGAGATAAATAACGGTGATGGATCAAGCCCTGATCTTTGGACTGGGTAAGAGTGGTCTGTTTAACTCAGACACTCTGTTCATCACCACCCCCTTTTCTAAATCGTTTTTGGCCACTATAGGTGTGGCAGGGTATACTCAGACATGAGTCCCTTTCTCACTGCTCCATCAGGATTCAAGCAAGCCGGGCCGAAGAAGGCTGAAATGCCAGAAACCGGTCCCCGGTAGCTTGTGTCCTTTCTGGTGAAGAATTGGCTTGGTAGTTTAGTCTGCCCTGTTCCCATGATGCACTGGGCCAGGGACAGACTGATTTGCATATAGCCAGGTTCTGAGCTGGGATGGGGCAGTGAGATAAATAACGGTGATGGATCAAGCCCTGATCTTTGGACTGGGTAAGAGTGGTCTGTTTAACTCAGACACTCTGTTCATCACCACCCCCTTTTCTAAATCGTTTTTGGCCACTATAGGTGTGGCAGGGTATACTCAGACATGAGTCCCTTTCTCACTGCTCCATCAGGATTCAAGCAAGCCGGGCCGAAGAAGGCTGAAATGCCAGAAACCGGTCCCCGGTAGCTTGTCCCCTTTCTGGTGAAGAATTGGCTCGGTAGTTTAGTCTGCCCTGTTCCCATGATGCACTGGGCCAGGGACAGACTGATTTGCATATAGCCAGGTTCTGAGCTGGGATGGGGCAGTGAGATAAATAACGGTGATGGATCAAGCCCTGATCTTTGGACTGGGTAAGAGTGGTCTGTTTAACTCAGACACTCTGTTCATCACCACCCCCTTTTCTGAATCGTTTTTGGCCACTATAGGTGTGGCAGGGTATACTCAGACATGACTCCCTTTCTCACTGCTCCATCAGGATTCAAGCAAGCCGGGCCGAAAAAGGCTGAAATGCCAGAAACCGGTCCCCGGTAGCTTGTCTCCTTTCTGGTGAAGAATTGGCTTGGTAGTTTAGTCTGCCCTGTTCCCATGATGCACTGGGCCAGGGACAGACTGATTTGCATATAGCCAGGTTCTGAGCTGGGATGGGGCAGTGAGATAAATAACGGTGATGGATCAAGCCCTGATCTTTGGACTGGGTAAGAGTGGTCTGTTTAACTCAGACACTCTGTTCATCACCACCCCCTTTTCTAAATCGTTTTTGGCCACTATAGGTGTGGCAGGGTATACTCAGACATGAGTCCCTTTCTCACTGCTCCATCAGGATTCAAGCAAGCCGGGCCAAAGAAGGCTGAAATGCCAGAAACCGGTCCCCGGTAGCTTGTCTTCTTTCTGGTGAAGAATTGGCTTGGTAGTTTAGTCTGCCCTGTTCCCATGATGCACTGGGCAAGGGACAGACTGATTTGCATATAGCCAGGTTCTGAGCTGGGATGGGGCAGTGAGATAAATAACGGTGATGGATCAAGCCCTGATCTTTGGACTGGGTAAGAGTGGTCTGTTTAACTCAGACACTCTGTTCATCACCACCCCCTTTTCTAAATCGTTTTTGGCCACTATAGGTGTGGCAGGGTATACTCAGACATGAGTCCCTTTCTCACTGCTCCATCAGGATTCAAGCAAGCCGGGCCGAAGAAGGCTGAAATGCCAGAAACCGGTCCCCGGTAGCTTGTCTCCTTTCTGGTGAAGAATTGGCTTGGTAGTTTAGTCTGCCCTGTTCCCATGATGCACTGGGCCAGGGACAGACTGATTTGCATATAGCCAGGTTCTGAGCTGGGATGGGGCAGTGAGATAAATAACGGTGATGGATCAAGCCCTGATCTTTGGACTGGGTAAGAGTGGTCTGTTTAACTCAGACACTCTGTTCATCACCACCCCCTTTTCTAAATCGTTTTTGGCCACTATAGGTGTGGCAGGGTATACTCAGACATGAGTCCCTTTCTCACTGCTCCATCAGGATTCAAGCAAGCCGGGCCGAAGAAGGCTGAAATGCCAGAAACCGGTCCCCGGTAGCTTGTCTCCTTTCTGGTGAAGAATTGGCTTGGTAGTTTAGTCTGCCCTGTTCCCATGATGCACTGGGCCAGGGACAGACTGATTTGCATATAGCCAGGTTCTGAGCTGGGATGGGGCAGTGAGATAAATAACGGTGATGGATCAAGCCCTGATCTTTGGACTGGGTAAGAGTGGTCTGTTTAACTCAGACACTCATTCATCACCACCCCCTTTTCTAAATCGTTTTTGGCCACTATAGGTGTGGCAGGGTATACTCAGACATGACTCCCTTTCTCAATGCTCCATCAGGATTCAAGCAAGCCGGGCCGAAGAAGGCTGAAATGCCAGAAACCGGTCCCCGGTAGCTTGTCTCCTTTCTGGTGAAGAATTGGCTTGGTAGTTTAGTCTGCCCTGTTCCCATGATGCACTGGGCCAGGGACAGACTGATTTGCATATAGCCAGGTTCTGAGCTGGGATGGGGCAGTGAGATAAATAACGGTGATGGATCAAGCCCTGATCTTTGGACTGGGTAAGAGTGGTCTGTTTAACTCAGACACTCTGTTCATCACCACCCCCTTTTCTAAATCGTTTTTGGCCACTATAGGTGTGGCAGGGTATACTCAGACATGAGTCCCTTTCTCACTGCTCCATCAGGATTCAAGCAAGCCGGGCCGAAGAAGGCTGAAATGCCAGAAACCGGTCCCCGGTAGCTTGTCTCCTTTCTGGTGAAGAATTGGCTTGGTAGTTTAGTCTGCCCTGTTCCCATGATGCACTGGGCCAGGGACAGACTGATTTGCATATAGCCAGGTTCTGAGCTGGGATGGGGCAGTGAGATAAATAACGGTGATGGATCAAGCCCTGATCTTTGGACTGGGTAAGAGTGGTCTGTTTAACTCAGACACTCTGTTCATCACCACCCCCTTTTCTAAATCGTTTTTGGGCACTATAAGTGTGGCAGGGTATACTCAGACATGAGTCCCTTTCTCACTGCTCCATCAGGATTCAAGCAAGCCGGGCCGAAGAAGGCTGAAATGCCAGAAACCGGTCTTCGGTAGCTTGTCTCCTTTCTGGTGAAGAATTGGCTTGGTAGTTTAGTCTGCCCTGTTCCCATGATGCACTGGGCCAGGGACAGACTGATTTGCATATAGCCAGGTTCTGAGTTGGGATGGGGCAGTGAGATAAATAACGGTGATGGATCAAGCCCTGATCTTTGGACTGGGTAAGAGTGGTTTGTTTAACTCAGACACTCTGTTCATCACCACCCCCTTTTCTAAATCGTTTTTGGCCACTATAGGTGTGGCAGGGTATACTCAGACATGAGTCCCTTTCTCACTGCTCCATCAGGATTCAAGCAAGCCGGGCCGAAGAAGGCTGAAATGCCAGAAACCGGTCCCCGGTAGCTTGTCTCCTTTCTGGTGAAGAATTGGCTTGGTAGTTTAGTCTGCCCTGTTCCCATGATGCACTGGGCCAGGGACAGACTGATTTGCATATAGCCAGGTTCTGAGCTGGGATGGGGCAGTGAGATAAATAACGGTGATGGATCAAGCCCTGATCTTTGGACTGGGTAAGAGTGGTCTGTTTAACTCAGACACTCTGTTCATCACCACCCCCTTTTCTAAATCGTTTTTGGCCACTATAGGTGTGGCAGGGTATACTCAGACATGAGTCCCTTTCTCACTGCTCCATCAGGATTCAAGCAAGCCGGGCCGAAGAAGGCTGAAATGCCAGAAACCGGTCCCCGGTAGCTTGTCTCCTTTCTGGTGAAGAATTGGCTTGGTAGTTTAGTCTGCCCTGTTCCCATGATGCACTGGGCCAGGGACAGACTGATTTGCATATAGCCAGGTTCTGAGCTGGGATGGGGCAGTGATATAAATAACGGTGATGGATCAAGCCCTGATCTTTGGACTGGGTAAGAGTGGTCTGTTTAACTCAGACACTCTGTTCATCACCACCCCCTTTTCTAAATCGTTTTTGGCCACTATAGGTGTGGCAGGGTATACTCAGACATGAGTCCCTTTCTCACTGCTCCATCAGGATTCAAGCAAGCCGGGCCGAAGAAGGCTGAAATGCCAGAAACCGGTCCCCGGTAGCTTGTCTCCTTTCTGGTGAAGAATTGGCTTGGTAGTTTAGTCTGCCCTGTTCCCATGATGCACTGGGCCAGGGACAGACTGATTTGCATATAGCCAGGTTCTGAGCTGGGATGGGGCAGTGAGATAAATAACGGTGATGGATCAAGCCCTGATCTTTGGACTGGGTAAGAGTGGTCTGTTTAACTCAGACACTCTGTTCATCACCACCCCCTTTTCTAAATCGTTTTTGGCCACTATAGGTGTGGCAGGGTATACTCAGACATGAGTCCCTTTCTCACTGCTCCATCAGGATTCAAGCAAGCCGGGCCGAAGAAGGCTGAAATGCCAGAAACCGGTCCCCGGTAGCTTGTCTCCTTTCTGGTGAAGAATTGGCTTGGTAGTTTAGTCTGCCCTGTTCCCATGATGCACTGGGCCAGGGACAGACTGATTTGCATATAGCCAGGTTCTGAGCTGGGATGGGGCAGTGAGATAAATAACGGTGATGGATCAAGCCCTGATCTTTGGACTGGGTAAGAGTGGTCTGTTTAACTCAGACACTCTGTTCATCACCACCCCCTTTTCTAAATCGTTTTTGGCCACTATAGGTGTGGCAGGGTATACTCAGACATGAGTCCCTTTCTCACTGCTCCATCAGGATTCAAGCAAGCCGGGCCGAAGAAGGCTGAAATGCCAGAAACCGGTCCCCGGTAGCTTGTCTTCTTTCTGGTGAAGAATTGGCTTGGTAGTTTAGTCTGCCCTGTTCCCATGATGCACTGGGCCAGGGACAGACTGATTTGCATATAGCCAGGTTCTGAGCTGGGATGGGGCAGTGAGATAAATAACGGTGATGGATCAAGCCCTGATCTTTGGACTGGGTAAGAGTGGTCTGTTTAACTCAGACACTCTGTTCATCACCACCCCCTTTTCTAAATCGTTTTTGGCCACTATAGGTGTGGCAGGGTATACTCAGACATGAGTCCCTTTCTCACTGCTCCATCAGGATTCAAGCAAGCTGGGCCGAAGAAGGCTGAAATGCCAGAAACCGGTCCCCGGTAGCTTGTCTCCTTTCTGGTGAAGAATTGGCTTGGTAGTTTAGTCTGCCCTGTTCCCATGATGCACTGGGCCAGGGACAGACTGATTTGCATATAGCCAGGTTCTGAGCTGGGATGGGGCAGTGAGATAAATAACGGTGATGGATCAAGCCCTGATCTTTGGACTGGGTAAGAGTGGTCTGTTTAACTCAGACACTCTGTTCATCACCACCCCCTTTTCTAAATCGTTTTTGGCCACTATAGGTGTGGCAGGGTATACTCAGACATGACTCCCTTTCTCACTGCTCCATCAGGATTCAAGCAAGCCGGGCCGAAGAAGGCTGAAATGCCAGAAACCGGTCCCCGGTAGCTTGTCTCCTTTCTGGTGAAGAATTGGCTTGGTAGTTTAGTCTGCCCTGTTCCCATGATGCACTGGGCCAGGGACAGACTGATTTGCATATAGCCAGGTTCTGAGCTGGGATGGGGCAGTGAGATAAATAACGGTGATGGATCAAGCCCTGATCTTTGGACTGGGTAAGAGTGGTCTGTTTAACTCAGACACTCTGTTCATCACCACCCCCTTTTCTAAATCGTTTTTGGCCACTATAGGTGTGGCAGGGTATACTCAGACATGAGTCCCTTTCTCACTGCTCCATCAGGATTCAAGCAAGCCGGGCCGAAGAAGGCTGAAATGCCAGAAACCCGTCCCCGGTAGCTTGTCTCCTTTCTGGTGAAGAATTGGCTTGGTAGTTTAGTCTGCCCTGTTCCCATGATGCACTGGGCCAGGGACAGACTGATTTGCATATAGCCAGGTTCTGAGCTGGGATGGGGCAGTGAGATAAATAACGGTGATGGATCAAGCCCTGATCTTTGGACTGGGTAAGAGTGGTCTGTTTAACTCAGACACTCTGTTCATCACCACCCCCTTTTCTAAATCGTTTTTGGCCACTATAGGTGTGGCAGGGTATACTCAGACATGACTCCCTTTCTCACTGCTCCATCAGGATTCAAGCAAGCCGGGCCGAAGAAGGCTGAAATGCCAGAAACCGGTCCCCGGTAGCTTGTCTCCTTTCTGGTGAAGAATTGGCTTGGTAGTTTAGTCTGCCCTGTTCCCATGATGCACTGGGCCAGGGACAGACTGATTTGCATATAGCCAGGTTCTGAGCTGGGATGGGGCAGTGAGATAAATAACGGTGATGGATCAAGCCCTGATCTTTGGACTGGGTAAGAGTGGTCTGTTTAACTCAGACACTCTGTTCATCACCACCCCCTTTTCTAAATCGTTTTTGGCCACTATAGGTGTGGCAGGGTATACTCAGACATGAGTCCCTTTCTCACTGCTCCATCAGGATTCAAGCAAGCCGGGCCGAAGAAGGCTGAAATGCCAGAAACCGGTCCCCGGTAGCTTGTCTTCTTTCTGGTGAAGAATTGGCTTGGTAGTTTAGTCTGCCCTGTTCCCATGATGCACTGGGCCAGGGACAGACTGATTTGCATATAGCCAGGTTCTGAGCTGGGATGGGGCAGTGAGATAAATAACGGTGATGGATCAAGCCCTGATCTTTGGACTGGGTAAGAGTGGTCTGTTTAACTCAGACACTCTGTTCATCACCACCCCCTTTTCTAAATCGTTTTTGGCCACTATAGGTGTGGCAGGGTATACTCAGACATGAGTCCCTTTCTCACTGCTCCATCAGGATTCAAGCAAGCCGGGCCGAAGAAGGCTGAAATGCCAGAAACCGGTCCCCGGTAGCTTGTCTCCTTTCTGGTTGAAAGAATTGGCTTGGTAGTTTAGTCTGCCCTGTTCCCATGATGCACTGGGCCAGGGACAGACTGATTTGCATATAGCCAGGTTCTGAGCTGGGATGGGGCAGTGAGATAAATAACGGTGATGGATCAAGCCCTGATCTTTGGACTGGGTAAGAGTGGTCTGTTTAACTCAGACACTCTGTTCATCACCACCCCCTTTTCTAAATCGTTTTTGGCCACTATAGGTGTGGCAGGGTATACTCAGACATGAGTCCCTTTCTCACTGCTCCATCAGGATTCAAGCAAGCCGGGCCGAAGAAGGCTGAAATGCCAGAAACCGGTCCCCGGTAGCTTATCTCCTTTCTGGTGAAGAATTGGCTTGGTAGTTTAGTCTGCCCTGTTCCCATGATGCACTGGGCCAGGGACAGACTGATTTGCATATAGCCAGGTTCTGAGCTGGGATGGGGCAGTGAGATAAATAACGGTGATGGATCAAGCCCTGATCTTTGGACTGGGTAAGAGTGGTCTGTTTAACTCAGACACTCTGTTCATCACCACCCCCTTTTCTAAATCGTTTTTGGCAACTATAGGTGTGGCAGGGTATACTCAGACATGAGTCCCTTTCTCACTGCTCCATCAGGATTCAAGCAAGCCGGGCCGAAGAAGGCTGAAATGCCAGAAACCGGTCCCCGGTAGCTTGTCTCCTTTCTGGTGAAGAATTGGCTTGGTAGTTTAGTCTGCCCTGTTCCCATGATGCACTGGGCCAGGGACAGACTGATTTGCATATAGCCAGGTTCTGAGCTGGGATGGGGCAGTGAGATAAATAACGGTGATGGATCAAGCCCTGATCTTTGGACTGGGTAAGAGTGGTCTGTTTAACTCAGACACTCTGTTCATCACCACCCCCTTTTCTAAGGAGTTTCAGTCAGCAGCAGGAGGCCAGACTTGTGTCTGTGGCAGCAGCATCCATTTTGTGATGATGGGGCTCTGGTTAGATTTAACCATGTTTAAGCAAAGTAACATGTCTTCTCCCTCTAGAAGGGTGGAATGCTACCCCCGTCGCCAGGACTGGCGAGGGGGTAGTATTCCAAAGCGACATGTTTTGATAAAGCCAAACCAAAGTTAACAAGTAACCGCGAGGATTATAATGCACTTAAGAGTATAGGGTATGGCAATATCCCAGAACAGCTAAGGGAGTTGGTCCCGACAGCTGCAGACAGGCTCAGCTCATGCTAGAACACCATCTCACATAAAATCAAGCACTCTGCTCCAGGATTGATAAGGCCTGCCATAGGAGTGACTTATAGGTGTGTATGTGTCCAGATATAGGTTTAGATATAGGTATACTATATCTAAGCAAGGGGTGTTTAGACGACCTTGCCCCAGCTGAGTAATCAGCCAGTTGTGTCAGTTTGGATGGCCAGCCAGGGGTGGCAAAAGATATGCTGCAGCCCCTGGTAGGCCTTGGATGCACCTATGCCCTGGGTACCTGTAGTACACTGTACAGGGGCTGATAAGGTGACCCAATATGCAATTGGAGATGTACCTAGGGTAAATGGAGTCCATTTTACAGAGAGAGCAGATAGCCTGGGACCCTGATAAGCAGGATCCCAGGCCAACTAAGTCGAAAACCAGCTAAACACTAGACAAACAATCTGGGGTAACCATAGTCAGGTATGCACCTTCCTACATAACCTCCCCCCAAACGAAAGGAGATAAGGCTATCCTTGACCAGGTAAGCCTATATTGCCTAAGTGGCCATATAAGGAAGTACCTGCACTAGCATGGTTACCCCCTGTCTCATGGTCCACTAAGCAATCCCTCACCCTAGGGGTATCAGAGGGTCTCCACCATAGGGAATCACTACCTGTGGTGTGTTTTGGAAAAGTAAAAGGCTGGTGTGTGAATGGAGTATTGAAGTGAGGCTCTACTAATGTAGGGCTCAGCTTCCTCCAATCACTATCCACCATGGATGCCTTTCTTTCCATGACTGAGCTGCACTGTGCTCTCAGGGTCAACCTCTGGCTACCTAAAGCTGGAGGCTGGGTCCCTTTTGTTGGCTTACTGGAGGGACAGGTCAGGTTTGGGGCCTTTGGGTCCCAGGTTTGGCTGTGCCCAACAGAATCCATCTGGGGGAGGCTCCTAACTAAGTTTAAGGGAGTTCCCTCAGGAGTTTTTAACTTTTTCACCTTGCTAGGGCTGATAGCTTTGGTGCCCCTAATCGGCTGATGGGGTGGTTCTTTTGGACAGGGGGCCCTTTGGGGTCTACCACTGGTCTCCTTGACCTCTGCAGCCCTGGGCTGGCGGAGGCAGGGTAGAGAGGGGCAGGTTACCTGCTCCAGACTGGGTCCCACCTTGGAAGGGTCCTCTGACATCAGGGGCTCTGCTAGGCTAGGCCTGACTACCTCTGGGGCTGTTTATTCACAAGGGGTAAGATTAGTTCCCTGAGGAGGCTGATCCTTTCCTAAAGTCTGGTGGTAGAGAGATTTCTCTTCCTCCTCAATGCTCTCTGTTTGTGTGGAGTGATCCATAGTTTCAGGCTTCACAACACATGAATCTGTTTGAGTTTGGGTTGTGGCCATCACAGCCCCACGGATGTATGACGTTACCACGCATACCATTACCACGCATACCATTACAACGCGGTATTTACAACGCATACCGTTACAACGCATAGCGCTTTGAGGTGCTGGATAGTGGTAAGTATAATTTTATATTCCAACTCCAGTCCCCGTGGATACTAGGGAAGGTGTTGGATATAAAATTAAACTTATTCCCTATCCTAGAGCGCCCCCCAGCGCAATGCGTTGTAATGGTATGCGTGGTAATGCCTGCGTTGTAAGTGTAGTGCATGGTAAAAAATGCGTGGTAACAGTTGTACACCCAGCCCCACCAACCTTTTTAGGAAGGGACTCAGTTTGGGTATGGGCTGTTACCGCCAACCTGTTCAGGGAAGGAATCTGCTTGAGATTGGGCTGAGACTGGCACAGCCCTCCTGACCTGTTCAGGGAGGACATTTTGGATTGGGGCTGTGGCCATCACAGCCCCGCTAAACTTTCCATGGAGATTTACCTTTTTAAAATCAGTTTCTTGCTCTACCTCAGCCCAGGCTGAGATCTCTAAATCATTCTCCAGTAGACAATCTACAGGCAAGTTTGATGACACTCCCACTTTCTTGGGGCCAGTGACACCTCCCCAGCTGAGATTTACCACTGCCATGGAATGATCTTTCTGCACTCCATCAATGTTGATCACCTGGTATGTGGCTCCATGTAAAAGTTGCCTTGAGGGGACTAGACTCTCAGTCACCATGGTGATGCTAGCCCCTGTGTCTCTGAATGCCTCACCTTTCAGACCATTGATGAGGGGCTCCTGTCTGTACTTGTCCAAAGTGTTGGGACAAGCAGTGAAGTTGGCAAACCCCATGCCATTTTCACAGACAAGAGTAGCTGTGGTAGGGGACCTGGTTAGGCCAGAGTCCACCTGAGTTCCCCAGGTAAACCCAGCCAAATTCTTGGGGGCACTCCCATCACCTGGGTGATTACTACTAGTAGTAACAGGAGGTGTTGGAGTATTACCTGGAGGAATATTCTCCTTATTGCTGGCCTTAGGGCAACTGCTGTCAGTCTTCCAATGGCCAGGCTTTTTACAAGTATGGCAATAAGGCTTTTTCACTGTAGAGGAAGTGTCTTGGGACCCACCCCCATCCTTGGAGTTTTGGGGCTCTGGGGAAGTCTTGTCTTTAGATTTATCCCCACCCTTTTCTTGAGGTTTGGTAGACTCCTTCTTCTGGTCATTAACCTGATTTCTAGGCCTAATCCTGGTTCTGACCCATTTGTCTGCCCTCTTACCCAATTCTTGTGGAGAGGTCAGATCTGAGTCTACCAGGTGCTGGTGTAAAAGCTGGTTTTGACAATTACTAAGGATCTGCTCCCTCATAATCAAATTATACAATCCTGTATAGTCATGTACTATGCTACCATGCAACCAACCTTCCAGAACCTTAGTAGCACAATCTACAAAATCAGTCCAGTTCTGTGTCTGTGTCTTCTGGGTGTCTCTGAACATTAACCTGTATTGTTCAGTGGTTAAGCCAAACCCCTCAATTAGAGAACTCTTCAGGACAGTGTAGTTCTTTGCATCCTCCTGTCTAACAGTGAGGAGCTTGTCCCTTCCTTTTTCTGAAAAGGAAAGCCACAAGATTGCTGCCCACTGTTCCTGAGGAACCTGCTGTACCATGCAGGCTCTCTCAAGAGCAGTTATCCATTTGTGGATATCGTCCCTATCTCTGTAGGGGGGCATAATCTTACTCAGGTGTCTATTGTCATAGGACCTGTCTTTATCCTTGGGGATAATGTTGCTGCCACCAGTGGAATCTAATCCACACATTTTTTGCTCCCTTGCCAAAGCAAGTTTAGCTTGGGCCAGGGCTATCTCTTCCCTCTCTATCTGGAGTTGGACAGCTCTCATACTAGCCTCATGTTCCTCTCTCTGGGGTGAAGTAATTCCCCTTTGAGATCCCCTAGAGGCATTAGCCTGGTCAGATTCCCTTGAGGGAGATCTAACCCTTCAATAGCCAGGGTTAAGTCTACTATTGGGCCTGGAAAGGTGGACACCTTCTCCATTCCCATGTAGGCTTAAGTTGGTCTGGTTCAGTGTTCTAACTTGAACCTGGTCACCCCCCCCCCCGATCATGTGACTCATTTCCATCCACAGCCTCGTCTACCTCTTCAGGATCAACTTCTGGGACATTAGTATCATCAGGTGGGTTTCCCTCTCCTATCTTACTTGAAGGACCTGAAGCAGATTCCTTCTCAAGATCAGCTTTCTCTAGGTTTGCTATGAGGATAGGGATGGTGGGGTTGTGACCCCTTTTCAGCCCCCTTGAAGTGCATAAGGCACTCAAGTCCTTGTGGCTGAGTTTTTCATAACTGGATGGTGCTTTGTGAGAGTCACCCACAGGTAGAGAACTGGAGGGTTCACATGTGCCAGGCATGACTAGTGAGGTGTAAGTGGTGCACTTACCTACACTATTTGTTTTCCTACTGGAAACTCTCTAGAGGTTGTAGTCAGGGTGTGCTAAGCCCTTTGGTCTACAACCACTAAGTTCAGTAGAACTTAAGTATGCTAAGCTTTGTTTATATGTACCTAGGTACTTGATGTGATCTTTCATATGATATTGTCAAAGATTACAATTGGTAAAACAACAGCAAGCTCAAATCCCAACCGCTGCACACCAATGTGAGACGTTGGCCTGGTATATCAGGTTTTCAGGTTTTAACGTCTTTATTTCGAAGTTTTCTTCATAAAAGACACATATAAAAATACATACAAATTTACATACATCATACATCATGAATAGTACAAGTTTAAAAAACAGTTATAAGTGACCATCGAAAAATTTTATAAAAAATCAATTAAACAGTATCACAAGACGTTATACATAGATCGTTTAAAAGGGTTTACAAATCACAATTCATACATTCGAAATTAAACTGGATATATTCCCTCTTATACAGTTGTCACAGTAGTCTTATTTATCTTCTTGCGAGGTATCTGGCCCTAATGGTCCATGCCCATCCAATGTATTTCGCTACACCTATGGAGATCCACTCGACTGTGTTATATCTCAAGGTTAGCAGCGCTTCTTCCCACTCCCGTGTATTAATCCTTCTACAGATGGGTTTTATCCATTTCTGACGCGGCACACAATATGCTGGACAAACAAAAAGAAAGTGACCCATTGTTTCCTTTTGCTCACTACACCAGGGACAGTGCAAAGATATTTGGTTGTGCCATTTATTGGTAAATTCCCTTTATTGGCAACGCGCCAACACAGAATTGATGATATAATTTCCTATCTGCACTTTTGGTGATCTTGTCCCAGTATATCTCAGTGTGGGAAACCACTTTATAGAGCAAAAAGAAGCCAGTCAAGTTTTGTTTCTGTGAAAGCAAAACCAAATCTTCTTTGACTGTGGACCAAAACATTAGTTTAAATTCTTTTTTTGGCGGAAAAACCTGGTTTCCCGGATCTGACCACAGCATATGAAGACCCATCCTATGAATAATTGCCTTTACATTTTTAAACCAAGATAAGTTCCCTGACCCAGGTATTGATCTCACATCCAGAACTTCATTTGCGAACATACAAAGTTCTGGAGTGGTCCAGATGCGTCTCCAAAGGGCTACCATCCTATATTGAGCTTGATTTTTAATTGATTGGCAGCCCATGTCTAACATAGGGGGGAGAGTTGGAGTAGATAACGGGAGTCCTACTAAACTACGGAGAAATTTATTCTGAATTTTGTCTAGTGAGGCAAGATCTACATAACCCCACAAGTCGGAACCGTAAAGGATGGCAGAGCTAATTTTGGCATGAAATATTTTTAGGGCTGGCAAGACTCTTTTGGTTTGGGAGCAACGTTGTTCTTTGACAAGGCAACCCGATAAACGGGCAAATTTTAGGTAAAGTGCCTCGATCTGCTCCTTCCAACGCAGTCTATAGTCTATAACCACCCCTAGGTAGGTCATCACCCCTACTTGTTCCAAGTTGGTACCATTTATAGTAACATGACCCCTTTGTAATCTATTCTTGGTCAGAACCATGAATTTGGTTTTTGAAACATTAATTTCAAGATCGTTATCTGTACAAAACTCCACAAACTTATTAATTGCAGTCTGGAGACCCACCTGTGTTTTAGCCAGGATCAGAGTATCATCGGCAAAAATTAAGAGGGGGAATCTTGTCCCACCCAAAACTGGCGCAACTGTCGGGGTAGAAGAAGGAAACTGTACCACTTGATTGATAAAGAGTAAGAACAGGGTTGGTGCCAGGACACAGCCCTGTCTTACTACACGGGTCACTGGGAAGGGGTCAGTCACCTGGCCCTGACGTCCCCATCTAACTCTAGAAGGTGAGTATCATGTGGCCTGATGGTAAGCACAAGTAGTTCGGGTGGCATACCCATTCTCTTTAGGGCTTCCCATAATTTTCCTCTAGGGACCAAATCGAACGCAGATTTGAGGTCCACGGACGCTGCGTATATGGTGCCATCACCTAGATGCACTGTCTTCCAATAGATCATAATAAACCTAAGCACTTGGTCGACAGTGCTAATACTGGCCCTAAAACCAGCTTGTAGCGGGGATAGGATATTTCCCTCACTCATCCAAGACTGGATTCTACCCAGCAGCATCCTGGCAATTACCTTCTGCAGGGCATCGATAAGACTTATAGGACGATAATTCCCCGCAAGGGTCTTATCACCTTTTTTGAATATAGGGAGAATTTCGGCCCCTTTCCATGAGTCTGGTATACAGGCTCCTCTAGCAATAGCATTGGCTAAGAAAGTTATATAAGGGACCCAGTTTATTGTATCTAGTTTAAAAAGATCAGCCGGGACGCAGTCCATACCTGGTGCTTTGCCATTTTGAATCTGTTTTAATGCAATCTCTGTTTCACATTCTGAAAAGGTTATGATCTCACTAGTAACTATGGGAATGGGAGGCAAATTACTCTCCCCAATATCAAGAATACCTGTTACATCGCCGCAGAATTGAGCCGAAAAAAATACAACACAATCCTCGGCTGAAACATAGTTAACTGGGGTTTGCGAATCCCATGCCCCTCCCCATTTCACTACCTGCCAAAATTTAAGTTGGTTAGTAGACATACTGGCCTCATATAGTTCCAGCCAGAGTTGGTCATCCCATGCAGTCCTTGCTTGGTTTAGCACTTTCTTATATTTGGCCCTCTCTATTTTAATATCCGTTGTTACCCTGGACTTAATAACAGCAATCAAGGATCTATGTGCTGTGCGACAGGATTTGTTGTACCACTTAGCGCCCAAGGGTTTACTATTAATTTTCGACGAGCCACCTTGCTTTGTAAAGAAAGATTTAAGTTTAACAAAAAGGGACTCATGGATTGCAGAGATTTGTTCCAATGGCTCATTGTATCCAACACTGATTTTACTTGATTAGTGGCAGCTACAACTTCCATTGCGATTTTTCCAATAGTGTCAGGAACTTCCAAAATCTGATCCCAGCGTACCCTACGGCGATCATTTGTAAGAAATGTCTCAGCCGTAGTGTACTTAGAGGCGTTCTTTATCGACAATCCACCATCCACTTTCAAGTTTACTAATAAGGGATTATGATCACTTTCTGGCCTGTCCACTATTTCCATATCCTCTAATAGGCACCAAAACTCTATTTTAATCAGGAAATAGTCTATGCGGCTGGTGCTATAGCCATTATCAAATGTGGCTTTTCCTGCTTTGTCCGAGATGGACCTCCCATTTGCTGCCCTAAAATCCCACTTCAAACATAGCCCAAGCCATTGCAGAGCAGCATCAGTGACTTTTTTAATAGGCGATAAGGCAAGGCTGGGAATGTTCCAAAATTGGTCTGTCTCGCCATAACAACAATTATCTTCCATAACTGGTAGGGGTTCAAACGTGCAGTTTAAATCCCCTGCCACTGTTATACACTTATCTCGGCCAATGCTATTTAAAAGGAGTTCAAGGTCCTCTATAACTTCTGGACTCTTACCACCCACTCGTCCCCTAGCATATATATTGATTAAAAACAAGTCCCGTTGGTTTACTCTGCTGAGTTTAAGGCCCTGTAAATCAGCACTAGGAGCAAATAGCTCGTGGGTCCTGTAGCATAGGGATTGTTTTATCCAAATAACAAGACCCCCAGACGGGTGACCCTTTTGCCCTTTATGAGCTGGTTTATAAAAATTCAAATAACCAAGGCGATAAATAGCTTCAATTGACCAACTTTCTTGAAAAACAATAACATCAAATTGCTCAATAAATTCCCCCATTCCACCATGTCCATTTTCCCCTTTAGCCCCGCAATGTTCCAAGACAATATCCTGAGTGTATTTACAAAAGCTACTAATGGCTCATCAGATATTACTACATTCCCCCCACTTTCCTCATTTACTAAGGGGTTACCAATGCCAACCTCTACCAAATTAGTGGCATTGGAGCTATTTTAGATCACCCAAAGGATTTTCTGCATAGTTATGTAAATTTTCAGAGCTGGTGTCCATCACCTGAGTGCTTGGGGGATGAGGGAATATTTTTCCAATGCAGAGCCTGGGCACCCTATTGTCCTGTTCCATTGTCCCCCCGTTATGTCAATCAACGCCATCCAACCCGTACAACGGTGCAAAGCGATTCGAGAGATGGGGCATGAACATAGGGTAAGTAGCCACTTCTGGGGGATATCTTCCTCTAAAACTAGCGCTTTGGTTGAAATGATTTCGACGAGCAAGCTCTCTCCCCATGTTGAGTTTAGGATAAAAATAATGCAGGGACAAAGTTTGAACATCACCCACTCTTCCAAATCTAGGTTCCCTGCTAATAAACTCAGCAACCCACGGCTCCCTAAAGCTGATGACGACACAATCCCCTTCGAGGTCTTTTTGCTAAAACCCACCCAGTCTACTCTCCTAACGGTAAGGATTTCAGTCTTTGACATCGGTGGGAGTGGACGATTCTTATTTAGCCAAAATTTCACTTTATTGTGTAAGTCACTATGGGTTTCCACCTTGCCCTCTCTCAGTGGGGCAACTCCTGTTAAGATTACGGTGTATGGCAGTGATTCGGGGGAAGATTCACACATTGTTTCCTGGATGGAATATTTTTCCTAATCAGTGTGTTTTGGACTGCTGGGCGTGATGGTTTGGATGAATCTTTTGTGGTGGACTGTGTTTTAGTACCAGAATCAACTTTATGGGGGACAGTCACTACAGCAATCTGCTTATTTGTATCAACGGCAGGTTTCTGCTGGGGAACCTTCAACGAGGATGGAACATGTTTTGCGATTTTCCCCTTGTCTCCATTGCTTAGCACCTTTTTCTGTACGTTCATTTGCACAGGGCCCTTGGAGCTACTAGATTGTTGGAGATTTTTCAAAATATCGGAATTTTCCCTCACTAATGTTTCCATAGAGTCCATTTTAACATTAAGCAGTCTAGTTCGTTCAAACAAGGGCAAGAGGAGAGATTTAATCAACACCTCAATTTTATCTAATAGAGTGCCTTCTACATTATTATCTGTGTTAGTATTATTACTCCCCACAGGATTTGGAGGTATCACTATTGTGTTTCTTTGGGTCGGCTTCTCACTATTGGTTTTCTGAACCTTTTTATTGCCCCCCCCTTCTGAGTCGAATCTTCTCGTTTCCTTTTGTTAGATTTGTGCATATTCGTATTCTCCAGAGGTGATAGATGTGCTTCGGACTCTGGGCTTATAATAAAACTAGAGGAAGTCGAGGTATCAGTCTCAGAGTTAATTGTGTTGTGTTGTAAAAAACTACCTTCCAATAAGGAAACCTGAGCGATTTTATCAGCACCCCCCTCTAGCTCTGACTCAAGGTCAGTAGACGCAGATTCTATAGCTATAACATTACTAGCCACAGAATCCAATTGTGTTAATGGAGCAGGGGAAACAGCTTCACAAATTTTTCCTAAAGATGAACGCTTACCCGTGACTAAGTCAAGAGATAAGCGTTTTTCTGCAAGTGCAATTTCTTTTTCTAGGATACATGTTGTACGTTTAAAAAATTGGTCAATAGTACCAGTAAAAACTCCATTTGTAGTGGATACTTGGACCTGTCTTTCTTTACCAGAGCGTAGGGGCATTTTGTGTGTATATCGTTAGCCGCGTTGCCAGAAAATACAATATGCAATACAACTGACACTATAAATCAGAGTCGTACAATACCAGATGACACGGTGGGGAGAATGAAGGGGGGGTGGCCCGACCCAACCTCTGTCGACCTCGGACGGCCTCAGACGGCCCCGCCCTTGTCCCGGGCTTCTCCCGGTCGCTCCTGCTCGCTCCCGCGTAGCGGGACTTCTGGGATACTATTATAGGGACTACGTTGATGGTGAGGAGCAGGCAGGGAGAGCAGCCCAGGTGCTGGCAATCTGGGCTGGCGGGGGCTCCTGGGAATTGTAGTCCCGGCCCCGGCGCTCGCTCGCAGCCCTGCTCGCGGCACTGGCTCCCACAAGACTCCTCCACAAAAGTCCTTGACAAAAGTTAATAATCCCACTCGAAGCGGGACCCGCGAAGCGGGTTCCGCGAGAAGTAACTCGGTGAACAAAGGTAAATCCTGAAGCGCAGAGACCCAGCGTGTGGCAAACAGGTAGCAGCAAGGCGTCCCAAGGAAAGGTCTGAGTGCTGGTGCTTAAGAGCGTGCTGGTGGGGAGGAGCAGGCAGGGAGAGCGGCCCAGGTGCTGGCAATCTGGGCTGGCGGGGGCTCCTGGGAATTTTAGTCCCGGCCCCGGCGCTCGCTCGCAGCCCTGCTCGCGGCACTGGCTCCCACAAGACTCCTCCACAAAAGTCCTTGACAAAAGTTAATAATCCCACTCGAAGCGGGACCCGCGAAGCGGGTTCTGCGAGAAGTAACTCGGTGAACAAAGGTAAATCCTGAAGCGCAGAGACCCAGCGTGTGGCAAACAGGTAGCAGCAAGGCTCTCAAACCAGTTATGCAACAACATGCTTTGCATCAAATGTCCCGCTATCTTATTGATGCCTGGGGATAATGCTTTCAGGACAGAATGGCACCCCAAATATTGTATGACATCCGGATCGAGCTCACAAGTTCGATCTTAATCCAGTGGAGGTGTACAAAAACGTAGAAACTTTAGTAAAATATCGAGGCAGAATGTATGTAAAAAGTCCCAATTGGGATTATCAGCATCCCATGAGGGAAGTTGTGAGAAATTGGCCTGGTATATGATGACCACTAACTCTAGTGAGCACCTTGTACCAGTCCAAACGACCCTAATGGTGATTGGTTGTAAGTCAACCTTATAGAGCAGCTATCCAAATGGTAGCGTGGACAAAGCAGTCCTAGGCTAAACTCAAGAGGGCATGTGAAGCCAGCTGTTTTACCATATGCAATCCCTTTTAATACCAAATGAAAGGACACCACACAAGTTATATATTATAAAATATATGTATTTATTTCTAGAATAATCCCCCTAACTCTTTATGAGCACAGGAGCACAAGTGTTAAACAAAGGACACAGTATAACATACAATAAGCGGCACAATTATGGCTAGGCCGGGTGGCCACTCAAACCATATATTAAGAAAGTGGTATAAGTACCACGTCACGAACAATGAACAGGCCTAGGGCCTTGGGAATCGCTGGGCCTACACTGGACTAACGAAGGTTAGGTCGGGAGAGGCCCACAGGATACTGGTGCAGAGTCTATAGGCCACCGCGTTTACCATACAAGTCAATGGTGCGTAAAAATCAGAAAGTTATGGGTTTCGGAGACTTCCCACTGGACTAGAACTTAGCCACTTAAAACTAGGACACTAGAGGTGTAATCCCCTATGGGAGCACTGGAGTTAACTCGTTACCTCACCCACAGGAAGCGGGTGCATAGGTGCCAAAGTGTGTTGGGTTTCGTCGTGGAGTTCTATGGAGCCTGTAGATGAAGATGCTGCAGGCGGCCAGGAGAGAAGAGTCCGGTTGGATCCAAAGGTGGATCGAAGATGTAGAGTACCTGAAAGCAGAGGGGACAGAGTTCAGGTCACTAGCCAGTGACCAGCGAGGAACCAGGAAGGAACCAGGTGATGTCGGGTTGCAATCAGGTGATGTTGAGGTGTTTGTCTCCGCTGCCACATGGACCAGGAAGGATCGAGGATGACCAGCTGGTGAACATGAGCTGTCTCACAAAGGCTCTTGCTGTCGACGGTGTCGGTACTCGATTCGGAGTCATCAAGCCTTGGCAAAGGTAACCCACGCAGGATTCAAAGATGTCTTCTTGATCAGACCGGGAAGGTCAGATCGGTGGCTCCTTTTCAGGGGAGCTGGGGCCAGTCTGGAGCAACCAAACCAGCAGTGTAGTTTTATAGTTTCGT
This sequence comes from Lissotriton vulgaris, assembly GCF_964263255.1. Lineage (NCBI taxonomy): Eukaryota > Metazoa > Chordata > Amphibia > Caudata > Salamandridae > Lissotriton > Lissotriton vulgaris. The sequence goes on from NC_141689.1 coordinate 1,316,251,201, forward strand.
CGTCACAGAGGCCACTAGCCAATGGGCAAGCGACTGGACAACGTGTCTAGCAGGAAATTGCAAAAGAGCCCCACGCAGCACTCAACGAGTGTGTAGAGGTGATCTTTGGTGCAAAAGCAGCTCAGGGCTGGGGCTTCTTGTAACCCGAAGCACAACGTCGAGGGAGTCTCGAGAGCTGCACAGGAAGCACTTTGTTGACTTTTCAAGATGGCCGGTTCCACGTCTCTCATCGCCTCCACGGGTCTAAGCTTTGCTAGGACTGTGGATCGGGCTGTTGGAAGTCTGGGAGTCCAGGTCTTGTCAGTCTCTGTTGTTGGAGCTCAGGTGGGAGCAATGGCAAAGAAAGTCTCATCGCGCTGATGGTACCTGCTTGCACAGGGTGGCCACTCCCTGACCACAAGGGAGATTCTTCAGTCTTCTACGTCGAGTAGGATGTCGAAGGGTCCAGATGTATGTTTCAAAGTTTCAGTCAGGATGATCTAACTTGCATTAGCACAGCTCCTACCTTTATTCCAAATCTAGGGGCTGGATCACCTGCTAGGTCCCTCCTATGGGTGGAACCTGGGAAGGGGGTGGTTACACCCCTTTCCCTTTGTCCAGTTTTGGGCCAGAGCTGGGGCTGGAGTGCCCCAGCACCGGTTTGAACTGGGCTACGCCCCAGGCAGTGTCTAGTTTCATTCAACCCTCCCTGCTACAATCCACTATCTTCTGTCTGGGGTGGTGTAACACCTCCCTGTGACAGGATACCATTTTTCCAGGCCTGCCCTGCCGGAGTTTCGGTCATCAGCAGGAGGCCAGACTTGTGTCTGTGGCAGCAGCATCCATTTTGTGATGCTGGGGCTCTGGTTAGATTTAACTGCATATAAGCAAAGTAACATGTCTTCTCCCTCTAGAAGGGTGGAATGCTACCCCCGTTGCCAGGACTGGCGAGGGGGTAGTATTCCAAAGTGTATGACATCTTACACGACATGTTTTGATAAAGCCAAACCAAAGTTAGCAAGTAACCGCAAGGATTATAATGTATATGGTATGGCAATATCCCAGAACAGCTAAGGGAGTTGGTCCCGACAGCTGCAGACAGGCTCAGCTCATGATAGAGCACCATCTCACATAAAACCAAGCACTCTGCCTCCAGGATTGATAAGGCCTGCCATAGGAGTGACTTATAGGTGTATATGCGTCCAGATATAGGTTTAGATATAGGCATACTATATCTAAGCAAGGGGTGTTTACACGACCTTGCCCCAGCTGAGTGATCAGCCAGTTGTTTCAGTTTGGATGGCCAGCCAGGGATGGCAAAAGATATGCTGCAGCCCCTGGTAGGCCTTGGATGCACCTATGTCCTGGGTACCTGTAATACACTGTACAGGGGCTGATAAGGTGACCCAATATCCAATTGGAGATGTACCTAGGGTACATGGAGTCCATTTTACAGAGAGAGTAGATAGCCTGGGACCCTGATTAGCAGGATCCCAGGCCAACTAAGTCAAAAACCAGCTAAACACTAGGCAAAAAATCTGGGGTAACCATTGTCAGGTATCCACCTTCCTACAGAAGTGCACCCGATTTTTCATCCCGCAGTTCCTGAAGCACGTGATGGTGCTGGCCAGGTTATAAGAGCTCGAGTAGAGGCCCGGTTTCAGGAACAATGGGTGTATACTCCATGGAAACGAAGTGAGGTTCTTGCTTTAAAATCACAATTGCCTGACCCCCGCAAGAACCCCACTGCTTATTACAAAGAGCTAACTGAAGCTGCAGCCTCGGCTGTAATGATGTTAGCAGATGTTGAACTGTTTTTCGGGTTATTGGTCCCGGTTGACATATGGCGACAGGCTCATGACACTGATCACGCAGCAGAACTAGGGGGAACCTGGAATGAGCTGAAAGACTGGGACCAAGATCGCAAACCCGGAGATAGGCCTTGAAATGAAATAACCACTTTGCCAGCAAAGATAATAGCTTACTGCACACACTGATTCCACCCGTAAAGATGACTGGGATAAATTGACAGCTTGTAGGCAGAAGAAAGACGAGAGTGTTTCCAACATCTTCACTCGGTTTGAAGGAGTTTTCATTGATTTCAGCGGACAGGACCTAGCCACAGAAGGCGGGGTCCGGTTGTTTGTAAATCGATTCATAACCAATTTGACACCCGAAATTTCTGCGCGGTTACAAGCCGCCGAGAGTACCTGGACTACCTCTACTCCCTCCGTGATATTAAGCATGGCACAATATTATGAGCACAGGGAAAATGAGAGCAAGGATAAAGTGGAGAAAAAGGCCAAGGATCTTAAGACCCGAGTATTGTTACAGCAAGTCGTTAGAGGACAGGGAGGAGGGAGAGGAGTCCGAGGGCCCGTATCTAGAGGGGTGGGAACAGGCAGAGGCGCAGGCGCAGCCCAGACGTTAGGGTTAAATCAGTGTGCTTATTGTAAACAGGAAGGACATTGGAAAGCTCAGTTTCCGTTACTACTTGCCCAGAACGGAGCGGTTCGGGTACGAGGCCGCGGACGAGGTGGCCCAGACCGGAGTGATATGCATAGGGAAGAGGCGGCTCAAGGCAAGTCTGAACTGAACCATTTTGATAACCCTCAGGGTAGACAATACTATAATGAGGATTACGCATTTGGAGATCAGGATGGGTACGATCACCCATAGACACCACCAGGCACAGAGTAGGGGCCAAGTGTCAATCCCAGTCAATCAACAAGGACCCTGTGTGAAAGGGGAATTGATGGGGACTTCTGAGAATTTTCTTATTGACACAGGAGCAATGAATAGTTCAGTTGCTCGATTATTGGTTCCCGGAGCGGCTCTGTCCAGGCAAAATAATGTATCTGTGGGATTTTCAGGAGTTCCGGTCATAAGCCCCATCTCTAAACCCCTCCCCTTCACTATTGGTCCCGCTACTATTGACTCGCCTTTTCTATTGACTTTGCATTGTGGTGAGGATTTATTGGGTCTGGATATGTTGAAAAAGCTGAATGCTAAAATATATTGATCCCCAGACGGTGTTTATTTAACTATACAACCCCACGCTGACAGTATGAAACAATGTTTTGCTAAAAATGAACCCCTTCCACCTGAGTTTTACGCTGTCCCTGCAACACCATGGGCCACAGGGGATGTGGATGTCGGTAAATTAGACATCCCGCCTGTCCATATTACGTTGAAAAGTGGTGTGAAATTACCCCGTATACCCCAGTACAAGATTTCGCCAGCTGGCGAGCGAGCCTTGCTCTCAATCAATCAGGACTTAATTGATAAAGGGGTGGTTGAGGAAACAGCTGCCAATGTTTGTAACAGCCCGATTCTCCAGATTTTGAAGAAATCACCAGAGTCAGGATCTCAGGGGAATATCGATGCATACCGTTTTGTCATAGACCTGCGGGAGGTTAATAAGATTGTCGTACCACAGTACCCTGTAGTGACTGATATCACCACTATACTTAGGATGATCACACCAACTGCCCAATATTTTTCGGTCATTGATCTGAAGAACGCCTTCTTCAGTATTTCGATTCATCCTGATAGCAGGCAGATCTTCGGCTTCTCGTTATCTGGCCGAAGCTTCAGATTCTGTCGTGCACCTCAAGGCTAGATTGAGAGCCCGAGCATCTATAGTCAGGCCCTTAAGGCTCTGTTAGACGATTTAGTCTTGCCCGACGGCAACGTGCTCTTGCAGTATGTGGACGACTTACTGATAGCGTCCGACACTGAGGAAGGCTGTAAGGATGCTACAGTTAAATTGTTGCACCATCTGGCGGCAAAAGGTAATAAGGTCTTTGTCTAAGTTTCAATACTGTCGACAGGAGGTGACCTACTTAGGTCATCTACTGTCGAAGGAGGGTAGGCATTTGACTCCTGAACGTATTACTATTATCTTTAACATGTCTGTCCCTTGCACCCAACGTGAAGTTCGTGCTTTTCTTGGCATCACCTCTTACTGTCGCCAATGGATACCTAATTTTTCTCTTCTTGCTAAACCTTTGTTGCATTTAACCACTAAAGATGTGCTTGAACCCCTCCCTTGGACTGATGAATGTCAGCATTCTTTTGACTCTTTGAAATCTGCTCTTTGCTCTGCACCTGTCTTGGGTACTCCTGATTACCGTGAACCCTTTGTACTATACGTGCATGAGGTCGACGGTTGCTCGCTTTCAGTGTTAATGCAAGGATTTGGTGGTAAGCAAAGACCTTGCGCTTATTTGTCGGCCACATTGGATAATGTTGCCAGAGCACTTCCTAGCTGTCTGAGGGCCACAGCAGCTGTCGCAGTGGCCATCCGGCAGTCGGAGGGACTCGTTCTAAATTCCAGCTTAACAGTGATGGTGCTGCATGCTGTGGATGCATTGCTAAATAAAACTAAGACACAGCATCTTACGAGTGCACGCCTCACTGGCGATGAATTGACACTATTTGCTCCACATTTTGCGATTACTCAATGTGCCACGTTAAACCCTGCCACATTGTTACCACTCCCTTTGAGTGAAATTACAAATGATGTACACGATGCATATTCGGAACTGAAGAAGAAACGAAGGGTAGGATTGACCTTACAGACATTCCTCTATCTGACCCTTAGGGGGAGTTATATGTGGATGGGTCTTGTTTCAAGTTAGCAGATGGAACAACAACAGCTGCATATGCAATCACCACCTTAAAAACGGTAGTTGAAACATCTCGAGTTCCCCATCGATCAGCCCAGGCTGCTGAACTGGTGGCATTATTACGAGCCTGCGAATAAGTGAGGGACTCGAGGTTAACATCTACACAAACAGCCAATACGCTTTCGGTGTAGCCCATAGCTTTGGGCGGCTGTGGAGGGAGCGGGGTTTCCTCACCTCTCATGGTCAGAAAATACAGAATGGCCCCCCTGGTGTTACGATTACTCGATGCCCTAACCTTGCCCAAAAAGCTAGCCATAATAAAATGCAGTGCCCATAAGGCAGTGGTGGACGAAGTGGGCGAGGGGAATGCTTTTGCTGATCAAGTTGCTAAGAAAACGGCTCAGTCTACAATATCAAATATGTTTGTGATGTCTTCTGCAAGATGGGTTGTGGAATCTGATTTTTTTTTTTTTTTTTTTTTATTTGTTTTTATTGTTGCAGTCACAGTTTGAATATACATTGGTATTCTTTACTACTGCGCGGCTTCAACATTCTGCCGACTGCAGTCACTTATGCAACTTTTCAATTTAACAATTTTCTCTTTTATAACTCAACCATAAAAAGGGTCTTGACATTTCCTAGTTTGTATAAATTTACTGAATACTTTTGCGAGAGTATAGGTTTCCCGAAGCGTTGTACATGTTACCTCTCCAGACTGATATCATTTTCAATTCTATTCGCAAGGCTCAAGCATCCCGCCTTAACTTATGTCCCTATCCCAACCCCCATTCCTCCCTCTCACGCTAACTCTTCATCCTCCCCTTCACTATCAGTATCTTCATCCTCGGGTAGTGGCTCACAGATCTCTCCCCTATATACATTCCACGGTGACCATATTTTATTCCATTTTCGTGGGTTGAGTCTCTGTTGGTAGACTGCCCTTTCAGTAATCATTAACATATCCATGTTTCTACTCCATTGAGTCAGGGTCGGGGTAGTGCTTGCCCCCCAGTTCAGTGCTATGTCACGTTTTGCCAACATCATCCCAATAATTACCCATCCTTTCCCATGCTGTGTCAGGTCTGTCGGGTCCCATACATTCAGTAGGCAGATTCTGGGTTCAGGTGTAAATGAGGTGTGCAAGGTCTGGCCCATTGTGCGTGTAACCCTCCTCCAGTAATCCTGAGTATTTGGGCAGGTCCACAGCGTATGGAACAGTGTACCCTCCTCCCCACAATTTCTCAGACAGTATGGGTGATCTGCCCTCTGGATTCGGTGTAGTGTCGTGCGGGTGTAGTAGACCCGATGTAGGATTTTAAATTGTACTAGTCTAAAGCGTGTAGATATACCCGCCTCCTTGGGTGATGCCAATGCTGCATTCCATTCTGCCTCGTCCATTTCCCCAACCTCGTCCTCCCAGCGTTCTTTCAGTTTTACCAGCGGGTCCGGTAGGTTATTTAGCAGTTTACGGTAGGTAAGTGAGGTAGCACCCGCTTCCATGTAGTCTGTTAGTAGCCGGTCCTCTAACGGAGCTGATTCTGGGACCGCAGCGCCCGGTTCCAGCACAGACAGGAGTGCATGCCTGATTTGTATATATCTATATGTTTCAGTTATCTCCATCTCGTATTGTTCCCTGAGGGCCGCGAATGTGATCACCCCATCCCTTGTCCACATGTCCCCCACTGTGGAGATCCCAATGTCGTCCCACTGGTCAAACCCCTTACTACGTCGTAGGTTACCTAGGCTTTTGGCATCCCATAGCGGTGTGAGCTTGGTGATTACTCCCTCCCATGCCAGTCGCCTTTGAGCTTTATGCCATATAGCCACCGTGTGTTTGGTCGGACCTCTCAATTTTGTTAGCAGACTTTTGTTATATAGCGGGGCCAGTAGGGTGTTCATGCCTAGTTGCCTCCTGTCAGCCATGTACGCGGGGTCATCCTGTGCTATATGCAGCCATTGGTTAATCACCTTAAGGTGTGCTGCCCAGTAATACAATTCAAGGTGAGGGAGCGCTATCCCCCCGCTATACCAGTCCCTCACCATTTTCGCTTGTGCGACCCTGGCCGGTTTATCTCCCCACAGTAGGCCTGACACTTGCGCCGATACCTGTCTGAAAAACGATGGTGGAACCACTGCTGGCGTGTTTTCTAGGACATACAAGAAGCGTGGCAGTGCCATCATCTTGAAAAGCGCCGCCCTACCTAGCAGAGTCAATGGGAGGGTCTTCCAGTGTCGCACGTCCGCCTTGAACCTATCCAGCAGTGGCTTAAGGTTCAGGTCTAGAAAGGTTGCATGTTCTCGGGTGATTTGGATCCCCAGGTATTTGAAGGAGAGGGATTCTATCCGCAACGGGCAGTCGGCAGTCAGGGGCGGTGGAGTGCCACTCAGCATGTAGAGTACTGATTTCGACCAGTTAATTTTATACCCCGATGCCGTGCCATGTCTCTCGCATAAGGCCAACAGGACCGGTACCCCATGCTCGAGGTCCGTGAGGTAGACTAACATGTCGTCGGCGTATAGGGAGACTCTGTCTTCCCAATCACCCCCCCATTGAATGCCTTTCAGCAGCTGTGTGGTTCTGATGACTGTCGCCAAGGGTTCCAATACTAAGGCGAATAGCAACGGTGAGAGTGGGCACCCTTGTCTCGTGCCTCTTGCTAGTGGGAACTCCCTCGATATGTGGCCATTGGCCGCCACTCGTGCCACGGGTTCAGTGTACAGTAGCCTGACCCACGATATGAATTTTGTGCCAACACCCAGGTGTGCCAGAACTGCAAAGAGGTAGTTCCACTCCACCATGTCGAATGCCATCCTGGCATCCAAGGAGAGCACCGCCGCTTGTTCCTCCAGTAATCAATCAATCAATCAATCAGTGACACTTATAAAGCGCGCTACATACCCGTAGGGTCTCAAGGCGCTGGGGGGGGGGGGGGGGTGCCGCTACTGCTCGAACAGCCAGGTCTTCAACTTCTTCCTGAAGGAGAGGTGGTCTTGGGTCAGGCGCAGGTCGGTTGGGAGGGAGTTCCAGGTCTTGGCGGCAAAGTAGGAGAATGACCTTCCTCCTGTAGTCGCTCTTCGGATGCGGGGGACGGCGGCGAGGGCGTGGTTGGCTGATCGGAGGTGGCGTTTGGGAGCGTAGAAGTTGACTCGGCTGTTGAGGTAGCTCGGGCCTTGGTCGTGTAGGGCTTTGTGTGCGTGGGTGAGGAGGCGGAAGGTGATTCTTTTGTTGACGGGGAGCCAGTGAAGGTCTCTCAGATGTCCGGAGATGTGGCTGGTTCGTGGGATGTCGAGGATGAGTCTGGCTGAGGCGTTCTGGATCCGCTGGAGTCTCTTCTGGAGCTTGGCGGTGGTACCGGCGTAGAGGGCGTTGCCGTAGTCCAGTCGGCTGGTGACGAGGGCCTGGGTGACGGTCTTCCTGGTCTCGGTGGGGATCCACCAGAAGATCTTCCGTAGCATGCGTAGGATGTTGAAGCACGCCGAGGAGACGTTGTTGACTTGCCTGGTCATGGAGAGGGAGGAGTCCAGGATGAAGCCCAGGTTGCGTGCATGGTCTGTCGGTTTGGGTGCGGTGCCCAGGGCGGGAGGCCACCAGGAGTCGTCCCAGGCGGAGGGTGAGTAGCCCAGGATGAGGACCTCCGTCTTGTCCGAGTTCAGTTTCAGGCGGCTGGTCGTCATCCACTTGGCTACCTCTTTCATCCCTTCGTGCAGGTTGGCTCTGGCGGCGGCGGGGTCGTTGGTCAGGGAGAGGATCAGCTGGGTGTCGTCGGCGTAGGAGATTATGCTGAGGTTGTGTTTGCGTACGATGGCCGCGAGGGGGCTCATATAGACGTTGAAGAGGGTGGGGCTCAGAGATGATCCTTGGGGGACGCCGCAGATGACTTCGGAGGCCTCTGACTTGTACGGTGGTAGGCAGACTCTCTGTGTTCTTCTGTCGAGGAAGGAGATGATCCATTCCAGCGCCTTGTCCTGGATTCCGATGTTGCTGAGGCGCCGTACTAGGGTGCGGTGGCAGACCGTGTCGAATGCCGCGGAGAGGTCTAGGAGGATGAGGGCCGCTGTTTCTCCATTGTCCATCAGGGCTCGGATGTCATCGGTGGCGGCGATGAGGGCGGTCTCGGTGCTGTGGTTGGCTCGGAATCCGGACTGTGAGGGGTCGAGGGATCCGTTCGTCTCGAGGAAGGCGGCCATCTGCTTGTTGACGGTCTTCTCGATGACTTTGGCTGGAAACGGGAGGAGCGAGATGGGGCGGTAATTCTTGAGGTCGGTGGGGTCCGCTGTTGGTTTCTTGAGTAGAGCGCTGAGTTCGGCGTGTTTCCAGCTCTCAGGGAAGATGGTGGTGTCGAAGGATGTGTTGATGATGTCTCGCAGGTGGGGTGCGATGACAGCGTCGGCCTTGTTGAAGACGTGGTGAGAGCAGGGGTCGGTCGGTGATCCGGAGTGGATGGAGTTCATCGTGCGGATGGTGTCTTCGGTGCTGATCGGGGTCCAGGCGTGGAGGGTGGTGGTGGGGGGTGGTTGTTCGGTCATGGTGTGCGTTGGTTGGTTGTCGAAGCTGCTGTGTATGTCCGCGATCTTGTTGTGGAAGTATGAAGCGAGGGAGTTGCAGAGGTCTTGCGATGGGGTGATGTCGTTGTTCCCTGCGCTGGGGTTGGAGAGCTCTTTCACGATGTTGAAGAGTTCCTTGCAGTTGTGTGCGTTGTTGTCCAACCGGTCCTTGAATGCTGTTTTCTTGGCGGCGCGGATCAGCTGGTGGTGTTTCCGGGTGGCAAGTTTGAAGGCGGTCCTGTTGTCCGGTGTCGGTTCCCTTCTCCAGACTTTCTCGAGGGCTCGGCAGTTCTTCTTGGAGCTCTTGAGTTCGTCGGTGAACCATGGGGCCTTCTTGCTGCCGGGTCTGCTAGGCGGGGTCCTCAGTGGGGCGAGTTCGTCCGCGCAGTTGCTGATCCACTTTGTGAAGTTGTCGGCGGCCTGGCTGGGGTTCGCTGAGCTGGCAGGAGGGTGCTGGCTCAGGGAGGTGGCGAGCTGGTCTGCTGTGATCTTGTTCCAGCTTCTGCGGGCGGCCTGTTGCTGGTGTTGGTGGGTCGTCGTTCTCTTGAAGGTGAAGTGGACGCAGCTGTGGTCCGTCCATTGAAGCTCTGTGGCGTGGCTGAAGTCGATGTCTGTGCTGGAAGAGAAGACTGCGTCGAGTGTGTGTCCGGCGAGGTGGGTGGGGGTGGACACCAGTTGCTTGAGTCCCAGGTTGGCGAGGTTGTCGAGCGTTCCAGTAGTGGAACGCGTGCCATTACGCCGTGAAGCCGACGAAGGTTCATCGCCGTACTCCGGTGTGGCATAAACCCTGACTGATCCGGGTGTATCAGGTGCGCCAGATGTGGCAGCAATCTAGTGGCCAACAGTTTCGCCAGTATTTTACTCTCTGCGTTAAGGAGGGAAATCGGGCGGTATGATCCGCAGTCTTCCGGGGGTTTACCGGGTTTTGGTATTGCTATTACCGTGGCCGTACGCTGATCGGGCGGCAGTTGCCCTTTCCCCAGACACTCTACGTACATTTGGAGTAGGGGCGTAGACAGCGTCTCCGCCATGGCCTTGTACCACTCAATCGGCACCCCGTTGGGGCCGAGCGCCTTCCCTGGGTGTAATGCCGCAATCGCTGCCTGTACTTCCTCGATTGTCAGGTCCGAGTCCAGCTCGTCCCGTTTATCCTGTGGCAGAGTGTTGGTAGGTACGCCTTCTAGAGACCCCTCCACCATTTCCTGGGTGACCACGAAGTCAGGGGAATATACGGATTGGAAATAATCCGCCAATACTTCCACTATTCGTGACGGGCTGGTCTGTACCACACCGTCAGGGTCCCTCAATTTCAGAATGGCCTTCTGCCCTCCCCTTTTTTTTTCTAGCCAGGCCAGCAGTTTTCCGGCCTTGTCGCCCACGTCGTACACCCTGTTTGTTGTCGCTGCCAAACTGTCCAACGCCCTGCGGCGCTCATGGTCTGCATGACGTTGCTGACACAGCCGGAGCACGTGTTTTGTGTGCTCGGTCGGGTCTCTCTCATGATCTCGCGTGGCCCTGTCCATTTGTTCCTCCAAGTCTAGCAGTGCCTGACGCTTTGTGTGCTTATGGTGTGTTATAGCAGAAACGGCCTGCCCGCGCAGAACTGTCTTGTAGGCTTCCCACAAGGTTGTATGGGAGCGCACTGACCCTGTATTCTCGGCAAAGTAAGACCTAGTGCCCCTTTTTAGTGCTTTGACCACTAATGGTTCACGAAGGTAGCATGGGTAGATAGGGTAAATGCGTTTGCGTGTACGTTCATGGCTGGAAAGAGACAGTGTCAGCGGGGAGTGATCAGAGATCCCTCGTGGACGGATTTGGACTTCGGCTACAGTGAGGAGGCCCCCCCCCAGTGTGAGGAGGTAGTCAATTCTTGATAGGCTGTCATGAACCGCTGAATAGTATGTGTACTGACGGTCTTCTGGGTGGGACTGCCTCCATACATCTACCAACCCCTGTGCTTCCATGAAGTCGTGCAATCGGGAGGGCCCCGGTGTTTGTGTGCGTACTGGGAAGCGATCCAGCGTGTTATGTGCCACGGCATTGAAGTCGCCCCCTATAATGAGATCTCCTTCCGGTAGTTCCAATAAAAAGTTCCCCAGCTCTGGAAGAGCAGTGGCATGCAGTGCCGGCGGGATATATACTGACACCACGTTGAGCGGTCTCCCCTCCCACTGCCCATGTGTCGCTGCAAAGCGTCCCTGCGTATCGATCTTAGTGGATTGGGCTATGAATTTTGATGTTCGGTGCATTAAGATCCCCGTGCCACGGGAACCTTTTGTAAATTCAGAGTGAACAATCATGCTGTACCCCTTCCTATCCAGGGCCCGTGTCGCCACGCCTGTTAGATGTGTTTCCTGCAGTAGTACCAGAGCGGGATTCAGTCTCTTTATGCCCTGTAACACTAGCCCTCTCTTTATTTTGTCTCCCAGGCCCCTCACATTCCAGGACATAATGTTCAACGGGATTGCCTGTCCCACAACGTCACCTCCTCCCACCATGCTTGGACAGGTAGTGAGCATTCATGCCGTGTCTTGGTACCTTTACTCTACGCGCTTGCGCCCTGTACCTCTTTCCATCATGCTGGGACAGGTAATGAGCATCCCTGCCATGCCACTGTACCTCTACTCTGCGCGCTTGTGCCCCGTGTGTTCTGTCCAGACCCTGTGAACATTCTAAAACCCCAACATCTGTCCTACCCCCAACTCCCCCCCTCTCTGCCCCCCTGCTCAACGGACTTCGAACTGCCCGCCCCCCCAACTCAGCAGAGTGCTTGATCCCAACCCATAACATAGTACTTGCTCGCTGGGGTGAAGGATTCTCCGAAGTCGGCGGCCCCCTCCTTGGCCGCGGAGGCCCTCAGCCCAGTGTGCAAGGCGGCATTCTCGGGCCGCGGTATTTTCAGTTCAAATGGACAGTATCCGGGGATCACTGTTCTCCGTCATCGCCCCCCTCCTGAATTTCTTGCAATGGCGAAAGTGGCTCCGCCTCGTCACCGTTTGATTGCAGGCCCCGCTGGGATCCTCCATTACGGTTTTTGGTTTGTCTGCCGGAGCGACGGGGGAGGCCTGTCGTCCGCCAACCCTCCAGCCAGTCCTGTGCCGCCTCCGGGGTGTCGAAAAACCAAGTCTTATTGTCGGCCACAATCCGAAGTTTTGCTGGGAAAAGCATTGAATAAGGGATCTCCCTGGCTCTCAGTTCCTTTTTGACCTCGAAGAAAGTTCTCCTTCTCCTCGCGACCTCCGCCGTGTAATCTGGAAAAAACGCTAGCGTGGCGTTTTGAATCTTAATGGGGGGTGAGGTTCTTGCCGCCTGTAAGATGACATCTCGATCCCTAAAATTAAAGAGTCGTGCTATAATCGGCCTGGGGTTGGTGCCCGTTTGTCGGCGCCCTCCAGGGACTCTGTGCGCTCTCTCTACTGTGAAAAAATTGGAGAGTCCCTTAGGTTGTAGGTGCTGTTTGATTAAGTTCTCCACATATAGGTCCATCGACCTCGTGTCTTCCGATTCTGGCACACCTATTATACGGATGTTGTTCCGTCTCGAGCGTCCTTCCTGGTCATCGAGCTTGTCTCTCAGTTCCCTATTCTCTTTTGAGATACGTTCCATATTAATCTGTAGCTCCGACACATCTTCCACCAAGGCTTTTGTCACAATTTCCATCGTGTTCACTTTCTCCGTCATCTTGTGGAAGTCTGCCCGAATCAGCGTGATTTCGGCTGAGATTGACCCCACCGTGGCCTGCACCTGTGTGAGGGCCCGCATGACATCGTCCAGGGTAGCCTTCTTGCTCCCCGTCGCCTCCACTGTCTTGCCCGTCTGCGACCTGGCGTCTGGCGGGGGGGTGACGGGTTTCTCGTATGCGAAGCGATCAAGGCGGGATTGCGTCGCGTTGTTCTTCGGCCCCTTGCCAGCCATTTTGATCGTGGAGCCGTGCACTCTGACCCCCGGTCGATGATAGCCGGCCCCCCACTCTCCTCCGGGGCAGCCCCTCGCCTCACCAGTTTCCCGGTCTCACACGGCGCACTGTTCACCCTCGGTCGTGGCCCTCAGAGCCCCGGTATGGCACCCCAGGCTCGCCTCCGGCCTTATTACGTGGCGGCGCGTGGCCCCTCTGTTCAGCTATATGTGAGGCCGCTGGACTGCACTTTGCCCAACCGCGTGGTGTCGACGGGTCGCGGGCCGTGGAGACCCCCCTCAATATCTGTTGCGCCGAGGTTGGTCTTTTTAGTCCTCTGCCTTATTCCCCTGCCGCTGTTGCAGTGTTTACTTCTCAGCCAGGCACCTCGGCCCCTGCCCGGGGATAGAGTTCCACGTAGTGTCGCATAAGGGCCCCTGTGCCCTCTCGTGGTTGTAGTGTGCCCCCACACAGTGGGGGGGGGTGGGGGGGGGGGGCCGGGGGCCGCGTATCGCTGTGGTGCTCCGCTGCGCAACGTCAGTACCTGCGTTCCCTCGGCGCTGCCAGCACCAGTCCTGTATTTAGTCCTTTGCCCTATTCCCCTGCCGCAGTTGCCGTATTTACTTCTCTATCAGGCACCTCGGCCCGTGTCCGGGGATAGGGCTTCACGTTGTGTTGCACATTGGCCCCCGTGTCCTCTCGTGTTTGCAGTGCGCCCCCACACAGCGGGGGGGGGGCGGAGCCGTGGGTCGCTGTATCAGGTGGCGCTTTGTTGTGTAGTGCCGGTACCTGCTTTCCCTCGGCGATGTCAGCACCAAATCGGTTGTTCACGGGGACCCGGCCGGGTCCTCAAGATGGCGGGCACCGTTTCAGGTTCTTCCCCTCCGCGCGTCTGTACCCGATTCCTCCGGTCGCCTGATCCGCCTCCCGCCACTCAGCGCGGGGGCGCCCGGGGTCCCGCTCGGGGCTTTTGATGCCTGGATATTGCTGCAGGATGTCGGGGAGTCTCCCTCTCCGTAGTTGTCGCGGGCGGGTGCTTCCGGCGGCCCTCCGCCCAGATCGGCTCACTTCCTGCCGGCTCTTTCGTCCAGGCCAGTCTCCGGCTCGGGATCCCCTCAGGGGCCTACTCGGGGTCAGTGATATCTCGGCTCCCAGGTCATGGATTTCCTTTCCGCTTGGCCGTACCTCTGTCGCCCGGTCCTGGGCATCAGTACCTTCCCGCCTGGGACATAAGTGTCTCGGATTACTAGTCGGATTTCGTTGGAGGCCGCTTCAGCCGCGGAGCTCTCCTTCTAGGCTGCCACCATCATCGGCTGCTGGCCACGCCCCGAATCTGATTTGTTTGATAATACCATAGAAAGTGTGAAGGAGCTACAGAAAGAAGCAACTCCAGCCAAATTGGAGCGATGGAAGCAGGAAGTTGGGAGATTGTATGAGAATAATTGTTGGGTTGACCTGACAGAAAAGCAGAGATGGCTATTACCCAATGCTTTGGTACAAGCCGTCGTAACGATGGCCCACGGTCCAGCCCATATTGGAGCTAAAGGAATTTGTACTCTGTTGGACCCTGTATGGAATAACCCTAACATACAAAGGACGGCTGTCCATTTGGTTCAATATTGTATGGTCTGTTTACAACACAATCCGGGAAAAGCAGAAAGTGTTTTGAGTGGCAGCTTTGCACCCCCAACTTTACCGTTTGAAGTACTCCAGATGGATTATATCCACATGGAGCGCTTCAACAACTTAAAGTATGTTTTGGTGGTAGTTTGTGCCTTTAGTAAAGGGGTTGAGGCCTCCCCAATTAAAGAGAACACTGCCTTGGCTACAGCAAAGGCTCTTATCAAGGAATTTATGCCAAGATACGGTTTGCCCTGTTTGATTTGGTCGGACAACGGGGGACACTTTCATGGGGCCCTTGTTAGACACATCTGTGATGGGCTACAAATACGACAGAAATTCCATGCAGCCCGACACCCCCAGTCAGCAGGACTAGTGGAGAAATATAACGGTACATTGAAGCTAAAAATGTCAAAAATTCAAGAGAGCACTGGTTTAAAGTGGCCTTATACCCTACCCTTGGCTCTCATGTCATTACGAGTTACTCTATGCAGTCCGCGACACCCAAAGTAAGTGTCGACTCTCCAGGCACAACCAATAGAAACGAACAAAACGTTTTGAAAAAATGATTCAGTAGATACAGTTCAATCAGTGATATCCTTGATTATCACGGCCATTTATTCCATGTTATTCTTCACATGTTTTCAAAGTTCATTGCATCATGATTAGTTTAATCCAAGTATCATTCCCAGATACAATGTATTCAATTAATCTTTAAACCAGTAGTATCACCCAATGCATTTCGGACAAAGTCCTTCATCAGGGGAAGTCTGCAAATGATACAAATATAATCCTTGTAAGAAATGCCAGAAGTGTCTACTTCATAAGTTCAATTACTTCAAACTCGACATTCATGACAAAATGGAAAAGCAAAAGGGTGTCAGGGTAAAGTAAACGAAATGGGTGAGTAAATCAAAAGCAAGACGGTGCCATTGTGATGGTTAAGCAACTGAACTCTAACAATAACTGTGTGCATGTAAGTGCGTGAGCGGTCAATGGAAAGAAAAACCCAGGTACCGAGAGGTAACGCGCTTAGAAACATTACATCAGCAACATTGCTACCAACTAGATAGCCACGGTGAGTTTAATGAAATATGGTGAGATAAGTGACAGAAACAAAGCGCCAGCATTTGAAGAAAAACTTACTAAAGATTCAGCATGGAGAGACCCCATAACATCGTGCGTCCATCGCTACGAGTAAGTGTTTGCCGGTATCGCGTGTGAGTTAAGAATCAATGAAAGAGGACAGAATGAATAGCGGCCATGTTAGAGTGGTGTATAGTACGCGAAACGTAAACACAGTGATTTAAAGTAAACGGAATGCAATGCATATAGCAACCCACAAAATTGCGAACTTGAAAATGAAATCAAGCATAGTATACATTGAAACATCAACATGAAGGTGAAACAGATATGAGATTGAAAACGATAAGCTAAAATGAATTAAATGAAAAACTGTTCATTATAATTAACATTATCAAATGTCCATGTGGTTTTATTTATACTGGCAAAACCTCTCGTAAATTGAAAATGAGAATCAATGAGCACAAAAGCAACATTCGGACTGAAAGCGCAAAATGTAATTTGGCAATACACTTCAAGGACAATAGACATAACATAAGCCAACTCAGATTTGCTGCTGTTGAAGTGGTGGACAAGCGTGAGGGCAGAGACAATAATAACTTTCTCTTGCAACGTGAGAACCATTGGATTACATTTTTGCAATCTGCCAAGCCTTTTGGGTTAAATGACCGGATGGAATTTTCTTGTACAAAAATAATCCTGCCGACAACACAGGCACCCTTGCACCATGGTACAAAGGTGCCTGCATTAGCACTAGGCTGCCCTTACGGCACCAGCGCAGGGAGATAGGACAGGAATGCACCGTATTGCATAAATAGGGTGCATTCCTGCCCTTTCACCTTGGCGCAGGGCAGTAAAGCAAGGTGACTAGCTATGCTGCCTCACACCAAATCCTCACAAATGAGGGTCTTGTGTTCTATGGCTCCTAAGCCCCGCCTTGTTTTATATTCATAACAAAAGGGCCAGCTAGCACGCACTCCACCAAATTGTTTTGTGAGGTGGAAGCTCCGCTTTAATCCTAAAAGCTTTTATAGAATCTAAGTTAACAAAGTGGAGACGCCCTCTTTCTCGTGAGACCGCTTGACATCCACCTTCTGTGCCCAGCTGAACACTGCGTTTCGATCTTCCCCTCTGGCCCCTGTGAGGTGCTACTGCTCACTTGAGACTCGAGAGTAATCCTGCAAAGCCACGCAGCTCTCACTCATGTCAGATCATATTCCGATGCGCTTGGTGTGTACAACAACTAAAACTGAAAGATGACAAGGCAAAGACAAACACTTTGTGCTGCCAATGTCTCAATGTTTACCGAAGCAGTGGACACTTGCAGTAAATCAATTCCAACAAGTCTCTAATGGCTCCGGTCTTCCAAGAGATCACGGGGAGCAGCTGGCAGCGAGCTTTCACTGAAGAGAACCAAACGGTTAATTCGGCTTTTTAGCCATAGCTAAACGCTGTTGTAAAGATGTCCGCAGGGAGACCTGCTGTTTCTAGTGCAACCCAAATATCTAAAGAGGGCTTGTTGAAGGTACACTACTCAATGGTTGCAAGTGTCTCCTATGTTATGTGCTACACCTTCAGCCTGTCTGGGCTTTTAATGAAACACTACAACTAGCCCAGTTTAAAAAAAATTAAAAATCACTTTACCTGGTGCTATTTCTTGGCCTGTACTGCAAGTGGGTACTGGTGAAACCGGCATGTCTCACACTACATGCAGCGATCACATTGCGTCCAGCCACCAGAGACATTTGGACAAACCTATCATCATGGCCACTGCAGGAAGGAAAGGAGCACATTATGAGGCAAGGTTGACAATTCTGGAGTAGGAAAATGCTAATGATGTGGTATAGTGTACACGTTGTAAAGCAGTATTCACTAATTTGTCATTTTTACACATTAACACTTTAGGGGCAAAGATTTTACATTATTAATATAATTTTTACACCCAAATACAACAATTCTCAATTAAAAGGTCACTTGCCGCTTGGTGACAAAAGGTCTGGCACTGCTTGGAAACACGGGATTGCGTTTTTGTAACTTTTGATTTGTTTGAGATAGAAATGTATATTTTTGTTTCAATCTGCATACTATGCAGATGTTTGATTTTGTGGAAAATGCACCAAATTCATAATTATGTGGTAACGCTGTGGGTACAGATTTGTATGATACCAATGGCCCTGCTTATGACATGGTACTTAACCACCTTGAACAGTGAAAATGACCACACCACTGACCTAGGCAGACACTGAAGCCAGACTCACAGACAATTGTCCACAAGCCAAGGCACTATGGGGCTCATTTATGTGCTTGTTTGCATCACTCTTGCACCACACAACGTAGTGCAAGAGTGACACAAACCTTAAGTGATATTTATGAAGGCCACTTTGTGTGACCCAGAATGGCTCTGTAAATCTAGAGTAAAGCAGCACAAATTGCTGCAATGTCATTGTGAGAAGTTGGCCTGGTATATGATGCTCACTAGTTCTAGTGATCACCTTGTACCATGCCAAGCAACCCTTATGATGATTGGTTGTAAGTCAACCTTATAGATCAGCTATCCTAGTAGCGTGGACAAAGCAGTCTTAGGCTAAACTCTGTAAAGGCATGTGAAGCAAGCTGTTTTACCATACACAATCCCTTTGAATATCAAATGAAAGGACACCACACAGATATATATTGAAAATATATATATATTTATTTACTACAAATATCCCCTATACTCTTTATGAGCACAGAAGCAAATGCGTTAAAACAAAACACAGTTTAAATATACAAAAGTTGCACAATATGGAGGAGCCCTAGGGACCACCTAAACCATATACTAAAATAGTGGTATAAGTACCACCAATCGGAAAGGAAGTAGGCCTATGGCCTGGGGAATTGCTGGAGCTGTTCGGGACTAACAGTGAAGAAGTCGGGAAAGGCCCGCGGGACTCGGGTGTAGCGCTTAAAGCACACGCATACACCAATGCAATGTCAATGGTGCGTAAAAGTTACAAAGTTAGTGAAAAGGGAACCTTCCGGATGACCTAGAACCTAGCAACTTGGAACATAGACACTAGAGGTGTATTGCTACACAGGGGCACCGGAGTGCCAGGTTTACCACACCCACAGGAAGCGGGTGCATATGTCTCAAAGTGTGTCGGGTTTCGTCGCGCTGGTCTATGGAGCATGTAGATGAAGATGCTGCAGGCGGGTCGTCGAGGAGAGTTCCGGTGGATCCAAGGGTGGATCTGAAGAGGTGAAGACCTGAAAGCAGAGGGGACAATGTTCAAAGTCACTAGCCAGTGACTACCGTGGAACCAGGAGGGAACCAGGCGATGTCGGGCGCAAACAGGTGAAAAGGTGAAGATTGTCTCTGCAGCCAAGTGAACACGAAGAGGTCGAGGACATCCAGGCGCTGGTCACGAGCTGTCCCACAAAGGCTCTAGCTGATGGCGGTGTCGGCTTCTTGATCGGAGCAAACAGGCCTTGGCTAATGCAAGCCACGCAGGAATCGATGCAAGCTTCTCACTCGGACCAGCAAGGTCAGAGCGGGTGCTCCTTTTCAGGGGAGCGAGGGCCAGTCTGGAGTAACCAGACCAGTGGTGTTGTTTGTAGGTTTCATCGCCAAGATGGCCGCTAGCCACGTGGTAAGTGGCCAGGATGGCACGTCGAGTGGCAAAATGCAAAAGGGCCCCACGCAGATAGTGGAGATGCTGGGGGGCTGATCTTCGGTGCAAATGCTGCTCGGTGGTGGGGCTTCTCAAATTCAAAGCATAGCATCGAGGGTGCCTCAGGTGCTGCGCAGTCAGCTTCTCGGGGGTCTTTCAAGAGGTCCTGTCCCACGTCTCTCGGTGCCTCCACGGGTCTCTTCTTTTCAGGGACTGTGGATCGTGCTCTGAGATGTCTGGGAATCAGGGTCTTGTCGGGCTCTGGGCTCTGGCGGCGGCAAAGCAGATGTCGAGTTGCTGGATGGTCCCTGTATTCACAAGGTGGTCACTCCTTGGCCACAAGGGAGATGCTCTTCAGTCTTCTGTGCAGCAGAATGTCGAAGTCCAGCTTTCTTCTTAGTTTCAAGTCGAGTTCAGGATGATCTGAAGTCTTGGTACACAGCTCCTACTCTTATTTCAATCTGGGGGCCGGATCACCTGCTAGGTCCCTCCTCTGGGTGGGACCAGGAAGGGGGGCGGTTACACCCCCTTTCTTTTGTCCAGCTCCGTGCCAGGACTGGGGCTGGAAAGCCCCAGCACCGGTTTGGACTGGCTTATGCACAGGGACGCCTTGTGTGTCCCAGGCATGTCTCATTCTATTCAGCCCTGTCCTACCCAATACACAAAATCCTGTCTGGGGTGGTGCTAGCACCTCCCAAGGCAGGAAACCCTTTGTCCAAGCCTCCCTCGCTGGAAGGACTCCCAGCAGCAGGAGGTCAGACTTATGTCTGTGGTGGCAGCATCCATTTTGTGATGAAGAGGCTCAAGTTTAACTTTAACCGGGGTTCAGGTTATGTACATGTCGTGTCCCTCTAGAAGGGTGGAATGCTACCCCCGTCACCAGAACTGGCGAGGGGGTAGTATCCCAATTCGTATGACACCTTACTCAACATGTTTTGATAAAGCCAAACCAAAGTTAGCAAGTAACCGCGAGGATTATAATGCACTTAAGAGTATATGGTATGGCAAGCTAAGGGAGTTGTTCCCGACAGCTGCAGACGGGCTCAGCTCGTGCCAGAGCACCATCTCACATGAAACCAAGCCTCCAGGATTGTAGAGGCCTTCCATAGGAGTGGCTTATAGGTTACCATGTGTCCAGTGAGGTTAGATATAGGTATACTATATCTAAGTAAGAGGTGATTACACCAACTTACCCCAGCTGATTGATCAGCCAGTTGTGTCAAATATGGAGGCCAGGCCAGGGGTGGCACAATACATGCTGCAGCCCCTGGTAGGCCTTGGATACACCTATGCCCTGGGTACCTGGAATACACTGTTACAGGGGCCTATAAGGTGAACCAGTTCCAATTCGTAATGCACCTAGAGTTTATTGGCAGTAATTTAGAGAGAGAACAGCAGGCTGTGGGTTTGATTAGCAGGCCCACCGCCACATTAAGTCATAAACCAGTGAAGCAAAAAGCTAAAATTTGGGGTGACCATAGGATAGCAGACCCTACTCTCCTACACAACCCCCCCCCCAAACGCAGGGACATTAGACTAACCTTGACCAGTTGTGTCTTCATTTTCTAAGTGGAAGTACCTGGAGAGACCATCTGCATTACCATGGTCAGTCCCTGGGCGGTGCTCCACTGTAAAGTCAATCCCCTGTCGGGAAATGGACCACCTGAGTAGTTTGGGGTTTTCACCCTTCATCTGATTAAGCCATAAGAGGGGCTTATGGTCATTCTGAATCTTGAAGTGAGTGCCAAATGAGTATGGTCTCAACTTCTTCGGGGCCCACACCACAGCAAAGGCCTCCCTCTCAATAGCTGACCAACGTTTCTCTCTGGGGGTCAGCCTTCTGCTAATAAAAGCAATGGGCTGGTCTTGACCATCTACATTAAGTTGTGAAAGCACAGCTCCCACTCCCAATTCAGAAGCATCTGTTTGGACAATGAACTCTCTTGAGTAGTCAGGACTCTTCAGGATAGGTGCAGAGCACATGGCCTTTTTCAGGGCATCAAATGCCTTTTGACAGTTTACTGTCCACTGAACCTTTTTGGGCATCTTTTTCGATGTCAGATCATTAAGATGAGTCACAATGGACCCATAGTTCTTAACAAACTTCCTGTAGTACCCAGTCAGGCCCAAGAAAGCTCTGACCTGAGTCTGGGTAGTTGGAGGGGACCAGTCCTTTATGGTCTGGATCTTACTCGCCAGTGGTTGAACTTGGCCTCCATCTACAAGGTGGCCCAAGTACACAACCTTACTCTGCCCTATCTGGCACTTTGTGGCCTTGATAGTGAGGCCTGCCTTTTGCAGAGCCTCTAGCACTTCCTTCAGGTGGACCAGGTGATCCTCACAGGTGGAGCTGAAGACAGCAATATCATCCAGATATGCTGCGCAAAAGTCATCCAACCCAGTAAGGACTTGATTCACCAACCTTTGGAAGGTGGCAGGTGCATTTTTCAAACCAAAGGGCATCACCACAAATTGGTAATGTCCTCCTGGGGTAGAAAATGCAGTTTTGGCTTTGGATTCCTCAGCTAACCTGATTTGCCAATAGCCAGCTGTCAGATCAAATGTGCTCAAATATTTGGCAGAAGCCAACTTGTCAAGGAGCTCATCTGCCCTTGGAATAGGGTGTGCATCTGTCCTGGTGACAGCATTGAGTCCTCTGTAATCCACACAGAACCTCATCTCTCTCTTGCCATCTTTGGTGTGTGGTTTGGGGACCAGAACCACTGGGCTAGCCCAGGGGCTCTCTGAAGGCTCAATAACACCTAATTCCAGCATCTTTTGCACCCCAGTCTTTATACAGTCCCTGACATGGTCAGGTTGCCTGTAAATCTTGCTTTTCACAGGAAGACTGTCACCAGTGTCCACCACATGGGTACACCAGTTAGTCTGACTGGGTGTCAATGAGAACATATGTCTGTATGACTGCAAAACCTGTCTACAGTCATGTTGCTGATGTTCAGTGAGGCTGCCATCTAAGGCCACACCATCAACTGAGCCATCTTCAGGGTTCTGAGTTAACAGGTCTGGGAGAAGGTCACTCTCTTCCTCCTGCCCCTCATCTGTAGCCATGAGCAAGCCCATGTCTGCCCTGTCAACATATGCCTTCAGTCTGTTGACATGGAGCACCCTGTGGGGGCTCCTGGGAGTGCCTAGGTCCACCAAGTAGGTGACCTCTCCCTTCTTTTCAACAATAGTATGGGGTCCAGACCATTTGTCTTGGAGTGCTGCTGGGGCCACTGGCTCCAACACCCATACTTTCTGTCCAGGCTGGTACTCAGTCAAGACAGCCTTTTGGTCATGCCAAGCTTTCTGTAATTCTTGGCTAGCCTCAAGGCTTTTGGATGCCTTCTCCATATACTCAGCCATCCTGGAGAGGAGACCAAGTACATAGTCCACTATGTCTTGTTTAGGCTTTTTGAGAGGTAACTCCCATCCTTCCTTCACCAGACATAGGGGTCCTCTTACAGGATGCCCAAACAACAATTCAAAGGGGCTGAAGCCAACCCCCTTTTGTGGGACCTCTCTGTAAGCAAACAGAAGGCAGGGTAGAAGGATGTCCCATATCCGCCTGAGCTTTTCAGGTGATCCTTTGATCATACCCTTTAGGGTCTTGTTGAATCTTTCAACAAGCCCATTACATTGTGGATGATAAGGAGTGGTGAACTTGTAGTTGACCCCACATTCCTTCCACATAGCTGTTAAGTATCCTGACATGAAGTTGGCATCTCTATCAGATACTACCTCCTTAGGAAACCCCACTCTGGAGAAAACTCCAAGTAAGGCCCTGGCCACAACAGGAGCTGTTGTGGTCCTAAGGGGAATTGCCTCTGGGTACCTGGTGGCATGGCCCACCACCACCAGTATGAATCTGTGCCCAGATGCTGTAGGGGGATCCATTGGACCTACAATATCAATCCCCACTCTTTCAAAGGGAACCCCCACCACAGGTAGTGGTATCAGGGGGGCCTTTGTTGTGCCACCTGCTTTACCACTGGCTTGGCAGGTTACACAGGAGCGACAAAACTCCTTGGTGTCTTCAGACATGTGAGGCCAGTGAAAGTGAGGGACAAGCCTGTCCCAAGTCTTATTCTGGCCTAGGTGTCCTGCTAAAGGAATATCACGGGCCACGGTTAGAAGGAAGCTACTAAATTGCAGAGGTATAACCAACCTCCTGGTTGTACCAGGATTGGGGTCTCTACCCTCTGAATAAAGGAGCCCATCATCCCAATATACTTTATGGGTACCTTGAGCATTCCCAGCAGCCTCAGCAGCAGCCTGCTGTCTGAGGGGTTCAAGGTTCAAGGGAAGGACAGGTTAACTGAGCCTGCCCCAAGTCTGCCCTAAAAGGTCCCCCTGTCCCCAGAAACTCAACCTGATCAGGTTCAAGTTCTTCAGGGACAGTTCCTTCAGGGGTCTCAAGATCATTTTCCTGTGAAGGCTGATCCTCACTTGTAGGCAGTTGGGAAGGCACAGCCGTTGCCCTCCTGTTCTTCTTCTTGGAAGGTGCTTGGTCCATTGTTCCAGGATCCAAGACTTGAGATTCAGAGAGGCACTTTTTGGCCTGTGACCTGGCCACAGCAAGGACATGTGATGATATCCCTAACATCTCTGCATGAGTCCTGTACTCAACGTCTGACCATAGAGAGCTCTCCAGGTCATTGCCCAACAAACATTCAACTGGGAGATCAGCACTAACCACAACTCTTTTTAGGCCAGTTACCCCTCCCCAGGAGAAATTAACAATTGCCACACTATGTGTAGTAGTGACTTTGCTGGCATTGGTCACCAAGTAATTGTCACCTGGTATGTATTGTCCAGGGTCCACAAAGCTAGGTGTCACCATAGTGACACTGGCGCATGTGTCCCTGTATGCTTGAGCCACTTTTTCATTAATCAAAGGTGTCTGTCTGTACTTTCCCAGATTACCGGTGCTTATAGTAGGGGTCAAATCTATGTCCCCATCACAATTCAGAACAGCCTGTGTAGGGGTTCTGACTAGGCCAGAATCTCCCTCAGTTCCCAAGGTGATACCCACTACCCCCTTAGTTTGTGGACCAACACTGCCAACTGTACTAGTGGGTGCAGGTGCCTTAGGGGCTGCAGTGTTGGGGGCTCCACTCTTTTTACACTCACTGGTCCAGTGAGAGGTGTTTTTACATGTACGACACCAGGGTTTTCTTTGACCTTCTTTCTTCTTCTTCTTGGAAGTTTGGGACCCACCCCCTGTATTAGTTTGGGGCCCTGTTGAAAACTTCTGGTCTTTAGCTTTCTGCTCCCCACCCTTCTGGTCTGTTTTCTTTTGATCACCACTCTGGTTCTGGTTCTTTTGCTTAACTCTGGTTCTAACCTATTTGTCTGCCCTCTTTCCCAATTCTTGGGGAGAGGTCAGATCTGAGTCAACCAAAAGTTGATGCAACTGCTGGTTCTGACAATTATTTAAAATGTGTTCGCTCATAAGCAAATTGTACAATCCCTCATAGTCTGTAACCTTACTTCCCAGCAACCATCCCTCCAGAGCCTTAGTGGCACTTTCAACAAATTCAGACCAGCCCTGAGTCTGTGTCTTCTGGGTCTCTCTGAACATTAACCTGTACTGTTCAGTGGTTAAGCCTAACCCATCAATCAGAGCACTCTTCAGGACCAGGTAGTTTCTAGAATCCCCATCACTAACTGTGAGGAGTCTGTCTCTGCCTCTACCTTCAAAGGAGAGCCACAAGATTGCTGCCCACTGCTCCTGAGGGATCTGCTGTACTCTGCAGGCTCTCTCAAGTGCAGTCATCCATTTGTGGATATCATCCCCAGCTTTGTAGGGGGGCACAATCTTACTCGGGTTTCTATTGTCATAGGACCTGTCTTTATCCTTAGGGATAATGCTGCCACCAGTGGATCCTAATCCACTCTCTCTAGGCTGTCTTGCTCTAGCAAGTTTCTCTTGGGCCAGGGCAACTTCTAGTTCACGCTTCTGGATCCTAAGCTCAGCCTCTCTCAAGTTGGCCTCATGTTCCCTTCTCTGAGGGCTAGTCATCCCCCTTCTGGAGTGACCATGAGAACCTCTAGAAGCTTGGGAGGTATTGGATTCACCTGAGTGATTCCTCCTCCTCCTTTGCTCCTGGTTAAGTCTACTTGGGGGTCTGAATGGGTTTAACCCTGACTCAGTCCCAAATAGGCTTAAGTTAGCCTGGCTCAGCCCTTTGGCTGGCACCTACCTATTTCTGCCATCATCAGAATCACTGCTCTCCCCTTCTGTCTCCTCTTCTTCCTCCTCCTCTTCCTCAGGCTGAGTATCCCCAGTGACTTGGTCTTCCTCATCTATTTGGACAACAGGGACAGGGGTGTCAGTATTATCATCTTCAGTGGGAGAGCCTCCTTCAGCTATCCCTGTGGGGTCTGCTTTAGAGGTCTTTAGAGCTTCAGACTGGTCTAAAAGCTCTCTAAGGTGGTCTGTGGTAGGGGTTGGACCCGTCCTAAGACCTCTTAAGGCACAAAGCTGCCTTAATTCCTTAAAGTTTAACATAGCAAATTTGGATGGTGCCTTTGGAGGGTCACTCTCAACAGGGACAGGTCAAGTGGACCCCTCTGCTCCAGACATTGCTCTAGTGTGGGTGGATATGTTGCAATCTACCTACACTGGTGTTTACCTACTAAACCTATCTAGTAGTTGTAGTCAGGGTGTGCTACTCCCTATCCTCTACAACAACTAAGTTCAGTAGAACTTAAGTATACTAGTCTTGTTTTATATGTACCGAGCAGGTACCTGTATGATCTTTCAAATGATACTCTCAAAGATTGTAATGGTAAAACAACAGCAAGCTCAAATCCCAACCGCTGCTCACCAATGTGAGAAGTTGGCCTGGTATATGATGCTCACTAGTTCTAGTGATCACCTTGTACCATGCCAAGCAACCCTTATGATGATTGGTTGTAAGTCAACCTTATAGACCAGCTATCCTAGTAGCGTGGACAAAGCAGTCTTAGGCTAAACTCTGTAAAGGCATGTGAAGCAAGCTGTTTTACCAGACACAATCCCCTTGAATATCAAATGAAAGGACACCACACAGATCTATATTGAAAAAAAATATATATATATATATTTACTACAAATATCCCCTATATTCTTTATGAGCACAGAAGCAAATGCGTTAAAACAAAACACAGTTTAAATATACAAAAGTTGCACAATATGGATGAACCCTAGGGGCCACCTAAACCATATACTAAAATAGTGGCATAAGTACCACCAATCAGAAAGGAAGTAGGCCTATGGCCTGGGGAATTTCTGGAGCTGTTCAGGACTAACAGTGAAGAAGTCGGGAAAGGCCCGCGGGACTCGGGTGCAGCGCTTAAAGCACACGCATACACCAATGCAATGTCAATGGTGCATAAAAGTTACAAAGTTAGTGAAAAGGGAACCTTCCGGATGACCTAGAACCTAGCAACCTGGAACATAGACACTAGAGGTGTCCGGAGTGCCAGGTTTACCTCACGCTCAGGACGCGGGTGCATATGTCTCAAAGTGTATCAGGTTTCGTCGCGCTGGTCTATGGAGCCTGCAGATGAAGATGCTGCAGGCGGGTCGTCGAGGAGAGTTCCGGTGGATCCAAGGGTGGATCTGAAGAGGTGAAGACCTGAAAGCAGAGGGGACAATGTTCAAAGTCACTAGCCAGTGACTACCGTGGAACCAGGAAGGAACCAGGCGATGTCGGGCGCAAACAGGTGAAAAGGTGAAGATTGTCTCTGCAGCCACGTGGACACGAAGAGGTCGAGGACGTCCAGGCACTGGTCACGAGCAGTCCCATGAAGGCTCTAGCTGATGGCGGTGTTGGCTTCTTGATCGGAGCAAACAGGCCTTGGCTAATGCAAGCCATGCAGGAATCGATGCGAGCTTCTCACTCGGACCAGCAAGGTCAGAGCGGGTACTCCTTCTCAGGGGAGCGAGGGCCAGTCTGGAGTAACCAGACCAGTGGTGTTGTTTGTAGGTTTCGTTGCCAAGATGGCCGCTAGCCACGTGGCAAGTGGCCGGGATGGCGCGTTGAGTGGCAAAATGCAAAAGGGCCCCACCAGATCGTGGAGATGCTGGGGGGCTGATCTTCGGTGCAAATGCTGCTCGGTGGTGGGGCTTCTCAAACCCCAAAGCACAGCATCGAGGGTGCCTCAGGTGCTGCGCAGTCAGCTTCTCAGGGGTCTTTCAAGAGGTCCGGTCCCACGTCTCTCTGTGCCTCCATGGGTCTCATCTTTTCAGGGACTGTGGATCGGGCTCTGAGATGTCTGGGAATCAGGGTCTTGTCTGGCTCTGGGCTCGGGCTCCGGCGGGAGGCGGCAGCAAAGCAGATGTTGAGTTGCTGGATGGTGCTTGTATTCACAGGGTGGTCACTCGTTGGCCGCAAGGGAGATGCTCTTCAGTCTTCTGTGCAGCAGAATGTCGAAGTCCAGTTTTCTTCTTAGTTTCAAGTCGAGTTCAGGATGATCTGAAGTCTTGGGACACAGCTACTACTCTTATTCTCAATCTGGGGGCCGGATCCCCTGCTAGGTCCCTCCATTGGGTGGGACCTGGAAGGGGGGTGGTTACACCCCCTTTCCTTTGTCCAGCTCCGCACCAGGACTGGGGCTGGAAAGCCCCAGCACCGGTTTGGACTGGCTTATGCACAGGGACACCTTGTGTGCCCCAGGCATGTCTCATTCTATTCAGCCCTGTCCTACCCAATACACAAAATCCTGTCTGGGGTGGTGCTAGCACCTCCCAAGACAGGAAACCCTTTGTCCAAGCCTCCCTCGCTGGAAGGACTCCCAGCAGCAGGAGGTCAGACTTGTGTCTGTGGTGGCAGCATCCATTTTGTGATGCTGAGGCTCGAGTTTAACTTTAACCGGGGTTCAGGTTATGTACATGTTGTGTCCCTCTAGAAGGGTGGAATGTTACCCCCATCGCCAGAACTGGCGAGGGGGTAGTATCCCAATTCGTATGACACCTTACTCAACATGTTTTGATAAAGCCAAACCAAAGTTAGCAAGTAACCGCGAGGATTATGATGCACTTAAGAGTATATGGTATGGCAATATCCCGGAATAGCTAAGGGAGTTGTTCCCGACAGCTGCAGATGGGCTAAGCTCGTGCCAGAGCACCATCTCACATGAAACCAAGCACTTGATCCATCACCGTTTTTTAGCTCACTGCACCATCCCAGCTCAGAACCTGGCTACATGCAAATTAGTCTGTTCGTGTCCCAGTGCATGATGGGAACAGGGCAAACCAAACTACCAAGCCAATTCTTATACTGGGAAGGAAACAAGCTTCCGGGGACCGGTTTCTGGCATTTCAGCCGTCGTCGGCCCGGCTTGCTTGAATCCTGATGGTGCAATGAGCAAGGGACTCACATCTGAGTATACCCTCCACGCTTATGGTGGACAAAATGATTCAGAAAAGGGGGTGGTGATGAACAGAGTGTCTGAATTAAGCAGACCACTCTTAACCAGTCCAAAGATCAGGGCTTGATCCATCACCGTTTTTTAGCTCACTGCACCATCCCAGCTCAGAACCTGGCTACATGCAAATTAGTCTGTTCCTGTCCCAGTGCATGATGGGAACAGGGCAAACCAAACTACCAAGCCAATTCTTATACTGGGAAGGAAACAAGCTTCCGGGGACCGGTTTCTGGCATTTCAGCCGTCGTAGGCCCGGCTTGCTTGAATCCTGATGGTGCAATGAGCAAGGGACTCACATCTGAGTATACCCTTCCACGCTTATGGTGGACAAAATGATTCAGAAAAGGGGGTGGTGATGAACAGTGTGTCTGAATTAAGCAGACCACTCTTACCCAGTCCAAAGATCAGGGCTTGATCCATCACCGTTTTTTAGATCACTGCACCATCCCAGCTCAGAACCTGGCTACATGCAAATTAGTCTGTTCCTGTCCCAGTGCATGATGGGAACAGGGCAAACCAAACTACCAAGCCAATTCTTATACTGGGAAGGAAACAAGCTTCCGGGGACTGGTTTCTGGCATTTCAGCCGTCGTCGGCCCGGCTTGCTTGAATCCTGATGGTGCAATGAGCAAGGGACTCACATCTGAGTATACCCTTCCACGCTTATGGTGGACAAAATGATTCAGAAAAGGGGGTGGTGATGAACAGAGTGTCTGAATTAAGCAGACCACTCTCACCCAGTCCAAAGATCAGGGCTTGATCCATCACCATTTTTTAGCTCACTGCACCATCCCAGCTCAGAACCTGGCTACATGCAAATTAGTCTGTTCCTGTCCCAGTGCATGATGGGAACAGGGCAAACCAAACTACCAAGCCAATTCTTATACTGGGAAGAAAACAAGCTTCCGGGTACCGGTTTCTGGCATTTCAGCCGTCGTCGGCCCAGCTTGCTTGAATCCTGATGGTGCAATGAGTAAGGGACTCACATCTGAGTATACCCTTCCACGCTTATGGTGGACAAAATGATTCAGAAAAGGGGGTGGTGATGAACAGAGTATCTGAATTAAGCAGACCACTCTTACTCAGTCCAAAGATCAGGGCTTGATCCATCACCGTTTTTTAGCTCACTGCACCATCCCAGTTCAGAACCTGGCTACATGCAAATTAGTCTGTTCCTGTCCCAGTGCATGATGGGAACAGGGCAAACCAAACTACCAAGCCAATTCTTATACTGGGAAGGAAACAAGCTTCCGGGGACCGGTTTCTGGCATTTCAGCCGTCGTCGGCCCAGCTTGCTTGAATCCTGATGGTGCAATGAGTAAGGGACTCACATCTGAGTATACCCTTCCACGCTTATGGTGGACAAAATGATTCAAAAAAGGGGGTGGTGATGAACAGAGTGTCTGAATTAAGCAGACCACTCTTACCCAGTCCAAAGATCAGGGCTTGATCCATCACCGTTTTTTAGCTCACTGCACCATCCCAGCTCAGAACCTGGCTACATGCAAATTAGTCTGTTCCTGTCCCAGTGCATGATGGGAACAGGGCAAACCAAACTACCAAGCCAATTCTTATACTGTGAAGGAAACAAGCTTCCGGGGACTGGTTTCTGGCATTTCAGCCGTCGTCGGCCCGGCTTGCTTGAATCCTGATGGTGCAATGAGCAAGGGACTCACATCTGAGTATACCCTTCCACGCTTATGGTGGACAAAATGATTCAGAAAAGGGGGTGGTGATGAACAGAGTGTCTGAATTAAGCAGACCACTCTCACCCAGTCCAAAGATCAGGGCTTGATTCATCACAATTTTTTAGCTCACTGCACCATCCCAGCTCAGAACCTGGCTACATGCAAATTAGTCTGTTCCTGTCCCAGTGCATGATGGGAACAGGGCAAACCAAACTACCAAGCCAATTCTTATACTGGGAAGAAAACAAGCTTCCGGGGACCGGTTTCTGGCATTTCAGCCGTCGTCGGCGCGGCTTGCTTGAATCCTGATGGTGCAATGAGCAAGGGACTCACATCTGAGTATACCCTTCCACGCTTATGGTGGACAAAATGATTCAGAAAAGGGGGTGGTGATGAACAGAGTATTTGAATTAAGCAGACCACTCTTACTCAGTCCAAAGATCAGGGCTTGATCCATCACCGTTTTTTAGCTCACTGCACCATCCCAGCTCAGAACCTGGCTACATGCAAATTAGTCTGTTCCTGTCCCAGTGCATGATGGGAACAGGGCAAACCAAACTACCAAGCCAATTCTTATACTGGGAAGGAAACAAGCTTCCGGGGACCGGTTTCTGGCATTTCAGCCGTCGTCGGCCCAGCTTGCTTGAATCCTGATGGTGCAATGAGGAAGGGACTCACATCTGAGTATACCCTTCCACGCTTATGGTGGACAAAATGATTCAGAAAAGGGGGTGGTGATGAACAGAGTGTCTGAATTAAGCAGACCACTCTTACCCAGTCCAAAGATCAGGGCTTGATCCATCACCGTTTTTTAGCTCACTGCACCATCCCAGCTCAGAACCTGGCTACATGCAAATTAGTCTGTTCCTGTCCCAGTGCATGATGGGAACAGGGCAAACCAAACTACCAAGCCAATTCTTATACTGGGAAGGAAACAAGCTTCCGGGGACCGGTTTCTGGCATTTCAGCCGTCGTCGGCCCGGCTTGCTTGAATCCTGATGGTGCAATGAGCAAGGGACTCACATCTGAGTATACCCTTCCACGCTTATGGTGGACAAAATGATTCAGAAAAGGGGGTGGTGATGAACAGAGTGTCTGAACTAAGCAGACCACTCTCACCCAGTCCAAAGATCAAGGCTTGATCCATCACCGTTTTTTAGCTCACTGCACCATCCCAGCTCAGAACCTGGCTACATGCAAATTAGTCTGTTCCTGTCCCAGTGCCTGATGGGAACAGGGCAAACCAAACTACCAAGCCAATTCTTATACTGGGAAGGAAACAAGCTTCCGGGGACCGGTTTCTGGCATTTCAGCCGTCGTCGGCCCGGCTTGCTTGAATCCTGATGGTGCAATGAGCAAGGGACTCACATCTGAGTATACCCTTCCACGCTTATGGTGGACAAAATGATTCAGAAAAGGGGTTGGGAACAGGGCAGACCAAACTACCAAGCCAATTCTTCACCAGAAAGGACACAAGCTTCCGGGGACCGGTTTCTGGCATCCAAGCCAATTCTTCACCAGAAAGGAGACAAGCTTCACATTGCACCATCAGGATTCAAGCAAGCCGGGCCGACGACGGCTGAAATGCCAGAAACCAGTCCCCGGAAGCTTGTTTCCTTCCCAGTATAATAATTGGCTTGGTAGTTTGGTTTGCCCTGTTCCCATCATGCACTGGGACAGGAACAGACTAATTTGCATGTAGCCAGGTTCTGAGCAGGGATGGTGCAGTGAGCTAAAATACAGTGATGGATCAAGCCCTGATCTTTGGACTGGGTAAGAGTGGTCTGCTTAATTCAGACACTCTGTTCATCACCACCCCCTTTTCTGAATCGTTTTTGGCCACTATAGGTGTGGCAGGGTATACTCAGACATGAGCCCTTGCTCACTGCACCATCAGGATTCAAGCAAGCCGGACCGATGACGGCTGAAATGCCAGAAACCGGTCCCCGGAAGCTTGTCTCCTTTCTGGTGAAGAATTGGCTTGGTAGTTTGGTCTGCCCTGTTCCCATGATGCACTGGGCCAGGGACAGACTAATTTGCATATAGTCAGGTTCTGACCTGGGATGGTGCAGTGAGCTAAATAACGGTGATGGATCAAGCCCTGATCTTTGGACTGGGAAAGAGTGGTCTGCTTAATTCAGACACTCTGTTCATCACCACCCCTTTTTCTGAATCGTTTTTGGCCACTATAGGTGTGGCAGGGTATACTCAGACATGAGTCCCTTGCTCACTGCACCATCAGGATTCAAGCAAGCCGGGCCGACGACGGCTGAAATGCCAGAAACTGGTCCCCGGAAGCTTGTCTCCTTTCTGGTGAAGAATTGGCTTGGTAGTTTGGTCTGCCCTGTTCCCATGATGATCTACTGGGCCAGGGACAGACTAATTTGCATATAGCCAGGTTCTGAGCTGGGATGGTGCAGTGAGCTAAATAACGGTGATGGATCAAGCCCTGATCTTTGGACTGGCTAAGAGTGGTCTGCTTAATTCAGACACTCTGTTCATCACCACCCCTTTTTCTGAATCGTTTTTGGCCACTATAGGTGTGGCAGGGTATACTCAGACATGAGTCCCTTGCTCACTACACCATCAGGATTCAAGCAAGCCGGGCCGACGATGGCTGAAATCTCAGAAACCGGTCCCCGGAAGCTTGTCTCCTTTCTGGTGAAGAATTGGCTTGGTAGTTTGGTCTGCCCTGTTCCCATGATGCACTGGGCCAGGGACAGACTAATTTGCATATAGCCAGGTTCTGAGCTGGGATGGTGCAGTGAGCTAAATAACGGTGATGGATCAAGCCCTGATCTTTGGACTGGGTAAGAGTGGTCTGCTTTATTCAGACACTCTGTTCATCACCACCCCTTTTTCTGAATCGTTTTTGGCCACTATAGGTGTGGCAGGGTATACTCAGACATGAGTCCCTTGCTCACTGCACCATCAGGATTCAAGCAAGCCGGGCCGACGACGGCTGAAATGCCAGAAACTGGTCCCCGGAAGCTTGTCTCCTTTCTGGTGAAGAATTGGCTTGGTAGTTTGGTCTGCCCTGTTCCCATGATGCACTGGGCCAGGGACAGACTAATTTGCATATAGCCAGGTTCTGAGCTGGGATGGTGCAGTGAGCTAAATAACGGTGATGGATCAAGCCCTGATCTTTGGACTGGCTAAGAGTGGTCTGCTTAATTCAGATACTCTGTTCATCACCACCCCCTTTTCTGAATCGTTTTTGGCCACTATAGGTGTGGCAGGGTATACTCAGACATGAGTCCCTTGCTCACTGCACCATCAGGATTCAAGCAAGCCGGGCCGACGACGGCTGAAATGCCAGAAACCGGTCCCCGGAAGCTTGTCTCCTTTCTGGTGAAGACTTGGCTTGGTAGTTTGGTCTGCCCTGTTCCCATGATGCACTGGGCCAGGGACAGACTAATTTGCATATAGCCAGTTTCTAACCTGGGATGGTGCAGTGAGCTAAATAACGGTGATGGATCAAGCCCTGATCTTTGGACTGGGAAAGAGTGGTCTGCTTAATTCAGACACTCTGTTCATTACCACCCCTTTTTCTGAATTGTTTTTGGCCACTATAGGTGTGGCAGGGTATACTCAGACATGAGTCCCTTGCTCACTGCACCATCAGGATTCAAGCAAGCCGGGCCGACGACGGCTGAAATGCCAGAAACTGGTCCCCGGAAGCTTGTCTCCTTTCTGGTGAAGAATTGGCTTGGTAGTTTGGTCTGCCCTGTTTCCATGATGCACTGGGCCAGGGACAGACTAATTTGCATATAGCCAGGTTCTGAGCTGGGATGGTGCAGTGAGCTAAATAAAGTGATGGATCAAGCCCTGATCTTTGGACTGGCTAAGAGTGGTCTGCTTAATTCAGACACTCTGTTCATCACCACCTCCTTTTCTGAATCGTTTTTGGCCACTATAGGTGTGGCAGGGTATACTCAGACATGAGTCCCTTGCTCACTACACCATCAGGATTCAAGCAAGCCGGGCCGACGATGGCTGAAATCTCAGAAACCGGTCCCCGGAAGCTTGTCTCCTTTCTGGTGAAGAATTGGCTTGGTAGTTTGGTCTGCCCTGTTCCCATGATGCACTGGGCCAGGGACAGACTAATTTGCATATAGCCAGGTTCTGAGCTGGGATGGTGCAGTGAGCTAAATAACGGTGATGGATCAAGCCCTGATCTTTGGACTGGGTAAGAGTGGTCTGCTTTATTCAGACACTCTGTTCATCACCACCCCTTTTTCTGAATCGTTTTTGGCCACTATAGGTGTGGCAGGGTATACTCAGACATGAGTCCCTTGCTCACTGCACCATCAGGATTCAAGCAAGCCGGGCCGACGACGGCTGAAATGCCAGAAACTGGTCCCCGGAAGCTTGTCTCCTTTCTGGTGAAGAATTGGCTTGGTGGTTTGGTCTGCCCTGTTCCCATGATGCACTGGGCCAGGGACAGACTAATTTGCATATAGCCAGGTTCTGAGCTGGGATGGTGCAGTGAGCTAAATAACGGTGATGGATCAAGCCCTGATCTTTGGACTGGCTAAGAGTGGTCTGCTTAATTCAAATACTCTGTTCATCACCACCCCCTTTTCTGAATCGTTTTTGGCCACTATAGGTGTGGCAGGGTATACTCAGACATGAGTCCCTTGCTCACTGCACCATCAGGATTCAAGCAAGCCGGGCCGACGACGGCTGAAATGCCAGAAACCGGTCCCCGGAAGCTTGTCTCCTTTCTGGTGAAGACTTGGCTTGGTAGTTTGGTCTGCCCTGTTCCCATGATGCACTGGGCCAGGGACAGACTAATTTGCATATAGCCAGGTTCTAACCTGGGATGGTGCAGTGAGCTAAATAACGGTGATGGATCAAGCCCTGATCTTTGGACTGGGAAAGAGTGGTCTGCTTAATTCAGACACTCTGTTCATTACCACCCCTTTTTCTGAATTGTTTTTGGCCACTATAGGTGTGGCAGGGTATACTCAGACATGAGTCCCTTGCTCACTGCACCATCAGGATTCAAGCAAGCCGGGCCGACGACGGCTGAAATGCCAGAAACTGGTCCCCGGAAGCTTGTCTCCTTTCTGGTGAAGAATTGGCTTGGTAGTTTGGTCTGCCCTGTTTCCATGATGCACTGGGCCAGGGACAGACTAATTTGCATATAGCCAGGTTCTGAGCTGGGATGGTGCAGTGAGCTAAATAAAGTGATGGATCAAGCCCTGATCTTTGGACTGGCTAAGAGTGGTCTGCTTAATTCAGACACTCTGTTCATCACCACCTCCTTTTCTGAATCGTTTTTGGCCACTATAGGTGTGGCAGGGTATACTCAGACATGAGTCCCTTGCTCACTGCACCATCAGGATTCAAGCAAGCCGGGCCGACGATGGCTGAAATCTCAGAAACCGGTCCCCGGAAGCTTGTCTCCTTTCTGGTGAAGAATTGGCTTGGTAGTTTGGTCTGCCCTGTTCCCATGATGCACTGGGCCAGGGACAGACTAATTTGCATATAGCCAGGTTCTGAGCTGGGATGGTGCAGTGAGCTAAATAACGGTGATGGATCAAGCCCTGATCTTTGGACTGGGTAAGAGTGGTCTGCTTAATTCAGACACTCTGTTCATCACCACCCCCTTTTCTGAATCGTTTTTGGCCACTATAGGTGTGGCAGGGTATACTCAGACATGAGTCCCTTGCTCACTGCACCATCAGGATTCAAGCAAGCCGGGCCGACGACGGCTGAAATGCCAGAAACTGGTCCCCGGAAGCTTGTCTCCTTTCTGGTGAAGAATTGGCTTGGTAGTTTGGTCTGCCCTGTTCCCATGATGCACTGGGCCAGGGACAGACTAATTTGCATATAGCCAGGTTCTGAGCTGGGATGGTGCAGTGAGCGAAATAACGGTGATGGATCAAGCCCTGATCTTTGGACTGGGTAAGAGTGGTCTGCTTAATTCAGACACTCTGTTCATCACCACCCCCTTTTCTGAATCTTTTTTGGCCACTATAGGTGTGGCAGGGTATACTCAGACATGAGTCCCTTGCTCACTGCACCATCAGGATTCAAGCAAGCCGGGCCGACGACAGCTGAAATGCCAGAAACCGGTCCCCGGAAGCTTGTCTCCTTTCTGGTGAAGAATTGGCTTGGTAGTTTGGTCTGCCCTGTTCCCATGATGCACTGGGCCAGGGACAGACTAATTTGCATATAGCCAGGTTCTGAGCTGGAATGGTGCAGTGTGCTAAATAACGGTGATGGATCAAGCCCTGATCTTTGGACTGGGTAAGAGTGGTCTGCTTAATTCAGACACTCTGTTCATCACCACCCCCTTTTCGGAATCGTTTTTGGCCACTATAGGTGTGGCAGGGTATACTCAGACATGAGTCCCTTGCTCACTGCACCATCGGGATTAAAGCAAGCCGGGTCGACGACGGCTGAAATGTCAGAAACCGGTCCCCGGAAGCTTGTCTCCTTTCTGGTGAAGAATTGGCTTGGTAGTTTTGTCTGCCCTGTTCCCATGATGCACTGGGCCAGGGACAGACTAATTTGCATATAGCAAGGTTCTGAGCTGGGATGGTGCAGTGAGCTAAATAACGGTGATGGATCAAGCCCTGATCTTTGGACTGGGTAAGAGTGGTCTGCTTAATTCAGACACTCTGTTCATCACCACCCCCTTTTCTGAATCGTTTTTGGCCACTATAGGTGTGGCAGGGTATACTCAGACATGAGTCCCTTGCTCACTGCACCATCAGGATTCAAGAAAGCCGGGCCGACGACGGCTGAAATGCCAGAAACCGGTCCCCAGAAGCTTGTCTCCTTTCTGGTGAAGAATTGGCTTGGTAGTTTGGTCTGCCCTGTTCCCATGATGCACTGGGCCAGGGACAGACTAATTTGCATATAGCCAGGTTCTGAGCTGGGATGGTGCAGTGAGCTAAATAACAGTGATGGATCAAGCCCTGATGTTTGGACTGGGTAAGAGTGGTCTGCTTAATTCAGACACTCTGTTTATTACCACCCCCTTTTCTGAGTCGTTTTTGGCCACTATAGGTGTGGCAGGGTATACTCAGACATGAGTCCCTTGCTCATTGCACCATCAGGATTCAAGCAAGCCGGGCCGACGACGGCTGAAATGCCAGAAACCGGTCCCCGGAAGCTTGTCTCCTTTCTGGTGAAGAATTGGCTTGGTAGTTTGGTCTGCCCTGTTCCCATGATGCACTGGGCCAGGGACAGACTAATTTGCATATAGCCAGGTTCTGAGCTGGGATGGTGCAGTGAGCTAAATAACGGTGATGGATCAAGCCCTGATCTTTGGACTGGGTAAGAGTGGTCTGCTTAATTCAGACACTCTGTTCATCACCACCCCCTTTTCTGAATCGTTTTTGGCTACTATAGGTGTGGCAGGGTATACTCAGACATGAGTCCCTTGCTCACTGCACCATCAGGATTCAAGCAAGCCGGGCTGACGACTGCTGAAATGCCAGAAACCGGTCCCTGGAAGCTTGTCTCCTTTCTGGTGAAGAATTGGCTTGGTAGTTTGGTCTGCCCTGTTCCCATGATGCACTGGGCCAGGGACAGACTAATTTGCATATAGCCAGGTTCTGAGCTGGGATGGTGCAGTGAGCTAAATAACGGTGATGAATCAAGCCCTGATCTTTGGACTGGGTAAGAGTGGTCTGCTTAATTCAGACACTCTGTTCATCACCACCCCCTTTTCTGAATCGTTTTTGGCCACTATAGGTGTGGCAGGGTATACTCAGACATGAGTCCCTTGCTCACTGCACCATCAGGATTCAAGCAAGCCGGGCCAACGACGGCTGAAATGCCAGAAACCGGTCCCCGGAAGCTTGTCTCCTTTCTGGTGAAGAATTGGCTTGGTAGTTTGGTCTGCCCTGTTCCCATGATGCACTGGGCCAGGGACAGACTAATTTGCATATAGCCAGGTTCTGAGCTGGTATGGTGCAGTGAGCTAAATAACGGTGATGGATCAATCCCTGATCTTTGGACTGCGTAAGAGTGGTCTGCTTAATTCAGACACTCTGTTCATCACCACCCCCTTTTCTGAATTGTTTTTGGCCACTATAGGTGTGGCAGGGTATACTCAGACATGAGTCCCTTGCTCACTGCACCATCAGGATTCAAGCAAGCCGGGCCGACGACGGCTGAAATGCCAGAAACCGGTCCCCGGAAGCTTGTCTCCTTTCTGGTGAAGAATTGGCTTGGTAGTTTGGTCTGCCCTGTTCCCATGATGCACTGGGCCAGGGACAGACTAATTTGCATATAGCCAGGTTCTGAGCTGGGATGGTGCAGTGAGCTAAATAACGGTGATGGATCAAGCCCTGATCTTTGGACTGGCTAAGAGTGGTCTGCTTAATTCAGACACTCTGTTCATCACCACCCCCTTTTCTGAATCGTTTTTGGCCACTATAGGTGTGGCAGGGTATACTCAGGCATGAGTCCCTTGCTCACTGCACCATCAGGATTCAAGCAAGCCGGGCCGACGATGGCTGAAATGCCAGAAACCGGTCCCCGGAAGCTTGTCTCCTTTCTGGTGAAGAATTGGCTTGGTAGTTTGGTCTGCCCTGTTCCCATGATGCACTGGGCCAGGGACAGACTAATTTGCATATAGCCAGGTTCTGAGCTGGGATGGTGCAGTGAGCTAAATAACGGTGATGGATCAAGCCCTGATCTTTGGACTGGCTAAGAGTGGTCTGCTTAATTCAGACACTCTGTTCATCACCACCCCCTTTTCTGAATCGTTTTTGGCCACTATAGGTGTGGCAGGGTATACTCAGACATGAGTCCCTTGCTCACTGCACCATCAGGATTCAAGCAAGTCGGGCCGACGACGGCTGAAATGCCAGAAACCGGTCCCCGGAAGCTTGTCTCCTTTCTGGTGAAGAATTGGCTTGGTAGTTTGGTCTGCCCTGTTCCCATGATGCACTGGGCCAGGGACAGACTAATTTGCATATAGCCAGGTTCTGAGCTGGGATGGTGCAGTGAGCTAAATAACGGTGATGGATCAAGCCCTGATCTTTGGTCTGGGTAAGAGTGGTCTGCTTAATTCAGATACTCTGTTCATCACCACCCCCTTTTCTGAATCGTTTTTGGCCACTATAGGTGTGGCAGGGTATACTCAGACATGAGCCCTTGCTCACTGCACCATCAGGATTCAAGCAAGCCGGGCCGACGACGGCTGAAATGCCAGAAACCGGTCCCCGGAAGCTTGTCTCCTTTCTGGTGAAGAATTGGCTTGGTAGTTTGGTCTGCCCTGTTCCCATGATGCACTGGGCCAGGGACAGACTAATTTTCATATAGCCAGGTTCTGAGCTGGGATGGTGCAGTGAGCTAAATAACGGTGATGGATCAAGCCCTGATCTTTGGACTGGGTAAGAGTGGTCTGCTTAATTCAGACACTCTGTTCATCACCACCCCCTTTTCTGAATCGTTTTTGGCCACTATAGGTGTGGCAGGGTATACTCAGACATGAGTCCCTTGCTCACTGCACCATCAGGATTCAAGCAAGCCGGGCCGACGATGGCTGAAATGCCAGAAACCGGTCCCCGGAAGTTTGTCTCCTTTCTGGTGAAGAATTGGCTTGGTAGTTTGGTCTGCCCTGTTCCCATGATGCACTGGGCCAGGGACAGACTAATTTGCATATAGCCAGGTTCTAACCTGGGATGGTACAGTGAGCTAAATAACGGTGAAGGATCAAGCCCTGATCTTTGGACTGGGAAAGAGTGGTCTGCTTAATTCAGACACTCTGTTCATCACCACCCCTTTTTCTGAATCGTTTTTGGCCACTATAGGTGTGGCAGGGTATACTCAGACATGAGTCCCTTGCTCACTGCACCATCAGGATTCAAGCAAGCCGGGCCGACGACGGCTGAAATGCCAGAAACTGGTCCCCGGAAGCTTGTCTCCTTTCTGGTGAAGAATTGGCTTGGTAGTTTGGTCTGCCCTGTTCCCATGATGCACTGGGCCAGGGACAGACTAATTTGCATATAGCCAGGTTCTGAGCTGGGATGGTGCAGTGAGCTAAATAACGGTGATGGATCAAGCCCTGATCTTTGGACTGACTAAGAGTGGTCTGCTTAATTCAGACACTCTGTTCATCACCACCCCCTTTTTTGAATCGTTTTTGGCCACTATAGGTGTGGCAGGGTATACTCAGACATGAGTCCCTTGCTCACTGCACCATCAGGATTCAAGCAAGCCGGGCCGACGATGGCTGAAATCTCAGAAACCGGTCCCCGGAAGCTTGTCTCCTTTCTGGTGAAGAATTGGCTTGGTAGTTTGGTCTGCCCTGTTCCCATGATGCACTGGGCCAGGGACAGACTAATTTGCATATAGCCAGGTTGTGAGCTGGGATGGTGCAGTGAGCTAAATAACGGTGATGGATCAAGCCCTGATCTTTGGACTGGGTAAGAGTGGTCTGCTTAATTCAGACACTCTGTTCATCACCACCCCCTTTTCTGAATCGTTTTTGGCCACTATAGGTGTGGCAGGGTATACTCAGACATGAGTCCCTTGCTCACTGCACCATCAGGATTCAAGCAAGCCGGGCCGACGACGGCTGAAATGCCAGAAACCGGTCCCCGGAAGCTTGTCTCCTTTCTGGTGAAGAATTGGCTTGGTAGTTTGGTCTGCCCTGTTCCCATGATGCACTGGGCCAGGGACAGACTAATTTGCATATAGCCAGGTTCTGAGCTGGGATGGTGCAGTGAGCGAAATAACGGTGATGGATCAAGCCCTGATCTTTGGACTGGGTAAGAGTGGTCTGCTTAATTCAGACACTCTGTTCATCACCACCCCCTTTTCTGAATCTTTTTTGGCCACTATAGGTGTGGCAGGGTATGCTCAGACATGAGTCCCTTGCTCACTGCACCATCAGGATTCAAGCAAGCCGGGCCGACGACAGCTGAAATGCCAGAAACCGGTCCCCGGAAGCTTGTCTCCTTTCTGGTGAAGAATTGGCTTGGTAGTTTGGTCTGCCCTGTTCCCATGATGCACTGGGCCAGGGACAGACTAATTTGCATATAGCCAGGTTCTGAGCTGGGATGTTGCAGTGTGCTAAATAACGGTGATGGATCAAGCCCTGATCTTTGGACTGGGTAAGAGTGGTCTGCTTAATTCAGACACTCTGTTCATCACCACCCCCTTTTCTGAATCGTTTTTGGCCACTATAGGTGTGGCAGGGTATACTCAGACATGAGTCCCTTGCTCACTGCACCATCGGGATTAAAGCAAGCCGGGTCGACGACGGCTGAAATGTCAGAAACCGGTCCCCGGAAGCTTGTCTCCTTTCTGGTGAAGAATTGGCTTGGTAGTTTTGTCTGCCCTGTTCCCATGATGCACTGGGCCAGGGACAGACTAATTTGCATATAGCAAGGTTCTGAGCTGGGATGGTGCAGTGAGCTAAATAACGGTGATGGATCAAGCCCTGATCTTTGGACTGGGTAAGAGTGGTCTGCTTAATTCAGACACTCTGTTCATCACCACCCCCTTTTCTGAATCGTTTTTGGCCACTATAGGTGTGGCAGGGTATACTCAGACATGAGTCCCTTGCTCACTGCACCATCAGGATTCAAGAAAGCCGGGCCGACACTGGCTGAAATGCCAGAAACCGGTCCCCGGAAGCTTGTCTCCTTTCTGGTGAAGAACTGGCTTGGTAGTTTGGTCTGCCCTGTTCCCATGATGCACTGGGCCAGGGACAGACTAATTTGCATATAGCCAGGTTCTGAGCTGGGATGGTGCAGTGAGCTAAATAACGGTGATGGATCAAGCCCTGATCTTTGGACTGGGTAAGAGTGGTCTGCTTAATTCAGACACTCTGTTCATCACCATCCCCTTTTCTGAATCGTTTTTGGCCACTATAGGTGTGGCAGGGTATACTCAGACATGAGTCCCTTGCTCACTGCACCATCAGGATTCAAGCAAGCCGGGCCAACGACGGCTGAAATGCCAGAAACCAGTCCCCGGAAGCTTGTCTCCTTTCTGGTGAAGAATTGGCTTGGTAGTTTGGTCTGCCCTGTTCCCATGATGCACTGGGCCAGGGACAGACTAATTTGCATATAGCCAGGTTCTGAGCTGGTATGGTGCAGTGAGCTAAATAACGGTGATGGATCAATCCCTGATCTTTGGACTGTGTAAGAGTGGTCTGCTTAATTCAGACACTCTGTTCATCACCACCCCCTTTTCTGAATCGTTTTTGGCCACTATAGGTGTGGCAGGGTATACTCAGACATGAGTC
This sequence comes from Lissotriton vulgaris, assembly GCF_964263255.1. Taxonomy (NCBI): domain Eukaryota; kingdom Metazoa; phylum Chordata; class Amphibia; order Caudata; family Salamandridae; genus Lissotriton; species Lissotriton vulgaris. The sequence goes on from NC_141689.1 coordinate 1,316,293,935, forward strand.
CCTTGCTCACTGCACCCTCAGGATTCAAGCAAGCCGGGCCGAAGACGGCTGAAATGCCAGAAACCGGTCCCCGGAAGCTTGTCTCCTTTCTGGTGAAGAATTGGCTTGGTAGTTTGGTCTGCCCTGTTCCTATGATGCACTGGGCCAGGGACAGACTAATTTGCATATAGCCAGGTTCTGAGCTGGGATGGTGCAGTGAGCTAAATAACGGTGATGGATCAAGCCCTGATCTTTGGACTGGGTAAGAGTGGTCTGCTTAATTCAGACACTCTGTTCATCACCACCCCCTTTTCTGAATCGTTTTTGGCCACTATAGGTGTGGCAGGGTATACTCAGACATGAGTCCCTTGCTCACTGCAATATCAGGATTCAAGCAAGCCGGGCCGACGACGGCTGAAATGCCAGAAACCGGTCCCCGGAAGCTTGTCTCCTTTCTGGTGAAGAATTGGCTTGGTAGTTTGGTCTGCCCTGTTCCCATGATGCACTGGGCCAGGGACAGGCTAATTTGCATATAGCCAGGTTCTGAGCTGGGATGGTGCAGTGAGCTAAATAACAGTGATGGATCAAGCCCTGATGTTTGGACTGGGTAAGAGTGGTCTGCTTAATTCAGACACTCTGTTTATCACCACCCCCTTTTCTGAATCGTTTTTGGCTACTATAGGTGTGGCAGGGTATACTCAGACATGAGTCCCTTGCTCATTGCACCATCAGGATTAAAGCAAGCCGGGCCGACGACGGCTGAAATGCCAGAAACCGGTCCCCGGAAGCTTGTCTCCTTTCTGGTGAAGAATTGGCTTGGTAGTTTGGTCTGCCCTGTTCCCATGATGCACTGGGCCAGGGACAGACTAATTTGCATATAGCCAGGTTCTGAGCTGGGATGGTGCAGTGAGCTAAATAACGGTGATGGATCAAGCCCTGATCTTTGGACTGGGTAAGAGTGGTCTGCTTAATTCAGACACTCTGTTCATCACCACCCCCTTTTCTGAATCGTTTTTGGCTACTATAGGTGTGGCAGGGTATACTCAGACATGAGTCCCTTGCTCACTGCACCATCAGGATTCAAGCAAGCCGGGCCGACGACTGCTGAAATGCCAGAAACCGGTCCCTGGAAGCTTGTCTCCTTTCTGGTGAAGAATAGGCTTGGTAGTTTGGTCTGCCCTGTTCCCATGATGCACTGGGCCAGGGACAGACTAATTTGCATATAGCCAGGTTCTGAGCTGGGATGGTGCAGTGAGCTAAATAACGGTGATGGATCAAGCCCTGATCTTTGGACTGGGTAAGAGTGGTCTGCTTAATTCAGACACTCTGTTCATCACCACCCCCTTTTCTGAATCGTTTTTGGCCACTATAGGTGTGGCAGGGTATACTCAGACATGAGTCCCTTGCTCACTGCACCATCAGGATTCAAGCAAGCCGGGCCAACGACGGCTGAAATGCCAGAAACCGGTCCCCGGAAGCTTGTCTCCTTTCTGGTGAAGAATTGGCTTGGTAGTTTGGTCTGCCCTGTTCCCATGATGCACTGGGCCAGGGACAGACTAATTTGCATATAGCCAGGTTCTGAGCTGGTATGGTGCAGTGAGCTAAATAACGGTGATGGATCAATCCCTGATCTTTGGACTGCGTAAGAGTGGTCTGCTTAATTCAGACACTCTGTTCATCACCACCCCCTTTTCTGAATCGTTTTTGGCCACTATAGGTGTGGCAGGGTATACTCAGACATGAGTCCCTTGCTCACTGCACCCTCAGGATTCAAGCAAGCCGGGCCGAAGACGGCTGAAATGCCAGAAACCGGTCCCCGGAAGCTTGTCTCCTTTCTGGTGAAGAATTGGCTTGGTAGTTTGGTCTGCCCTGTTCCTATGATGCACTGTGCCAGGGACAGACTAATTTGCATATAGCCAGGTTCTGAGCTGGGATGGTGCAGTGAGCTAAATAACGGTGATGGATCAAGCCCTGATCTTTGGACTGGGTAAGAGTAGTCTGCTTAATTCAGACACTCTGTTCATCACCACCCCCTTTTCTGAATCGTTTTTGGCCACTATAGGTGTGGCAGGGTATACTCAGACATGAGTCCCTTGCTCACTGCAATATCAGGATTCAAGCAAGCCGGGCCGACGACGGCTGAAATGCCAGAAACCGGTCCCCGGAAGCTTGTCTCCTTTCTGGTGAAGAATTGGCTTGGTAGTTTGGTCTGCCCTGTTCCCATGATGCACTGGGCCAGGGACAGGCTAATTTGCATATAGCCAGGTTCTGAGCTGGGATGGTGCAGTGAGCTAAATAACAGTGATGGATCAAGCCCTGATGTTTGGACTGGGTAAGAGTGGTCTGCTTAATTCAGACACTCTGTTTATCACCACCCCCTTTTCTGAATCGTTTTTGGCCACTATAGGTGTGGCAGGGTATACTCAGACATGAGTCCCTTGCTCATTGCACCATCAGGATTCAAGCAAGCCGGGCCGACGACGGCTGAAATGCCAGAAACCGGTCCCCGGAAGCTTGTCTCCTTTCTGGTAAAGAATTGGCTTGGTAGTTTGGTCTGCCCTGTTCCCATGATGCACTGGGCCAGGGACAGACTAATTTGCATATAGCCAGGTTCTGAGCTGGGATGGTGCAGTGAGCTAAATAACGGTGATGGATCAAGCCCTTATCTTTGGACTGGGTAAGAGTGGTCTGCTTAATTCAGACACTCTGTTCATCACCACCCCCTTTTCTGAATCGTTTTTGGCCACTATAGGTGTGGCAGGGTATACTCAGACATGAGTCCCTTGCTCACTGCACCATCAGGATTCAAGCAAGCCGGGCCGACGACTGCTGAAATGCCAGAAACCGGTCCCCGGAAGCTTGTCTCCTTTCTGGTGAAGAATTGGCTTGGTAGTTTGGTCTGCCCTGTTCCCATGATGCACTGGGCCAGGGACAGACTAATTTGCATATAGCCAGGTTCTGAGCTGGGATGGTGCAGTGAGCTAAATAACGGTGATGGATCAAGCCCTGATCTTTGGACTGGGTAAGAGTGGTCTGCTTAATTCAGACACTCTGTTCATCACCACCCCCTTTTCTGAATCGTTTTTGGCCACTATAGGTGTGGCAGGGTATACTCAGACATGAGTCCCTTGCTCACTGCACCATCAGGATTCAAGCAAGCCGGGCCAACGACGGCTGAAATGCCAGAAACCGGTCCCCGGAAGCTTGTCTCCTTTCTGGTGAAGAATTGGCTTGGTAGTTTGGTCTGCCCTGTTCCCATGATGCACTGGGCCAGGGACAGACTAATTTGCATATAGCCAGGTTCTGAGCTGGTATGGTGCAGTGAGCTAAATAACGGTGATGGATCAAGCCCTGATCTTTGGACTGCGTAAGAGTGGTCTGCTTAATTCAGACACTCTGTTCATCACCACCCCCTTTTCTGAATCGTTTTTGGCCACTATAGGTGTGGCAGGGTATACTCAGACATGAGTCCCTTGCTCACTGCACCATCAGGATTCAAGCAAGCCGGGCCGAAGACGGCTGAAATGCCAGAAACCGGTCCCCGGAAGCTTGTCTCCTTTCTGGTGAAGAATTGGCTTGGTAGTTTGGTCTGCCCTGTTCCTATGATACACTGGGTCAGGGACAGACTAATTTGCATATAGCCAGGTTCTGAGCTGGGATGGTGCAGTGAGCTAAATAACGGTGATGGATCAAGCCCTGATCTTTGGACTGGGTAAGAGTGGTCTGCTTAATTCAGACACTCTGTTCATCACCACCCCCTTTTCTGAATCGTTTTAGGCCACTATAGGTGTGGCAGGGTATACTCAGACATGAGTCCCTTGCTCACTGCAATATCAGGATTCAAGCAAGCCGGGCCGATGACGGCTGAAATGCCAGAAACCGGTCCCCGGAAGCTTGTCTCCTTTCTGGTGAAGAATTGGCTTGGTAGTTTGGTCTGCCCTGTTCCCATGATGCACTGGGCCAGGGACAGACTAATTTGCATATAGCCAGGTTCTAACCTGGGATGGTGCAGTGAGCTAAATAACGGTGATGGATCAAGCCCTGATCTTTGGACTGGGAAAGAGTGGTCTGCTTAATTCAGACACTCTGTTCATCACCACCCCTTTTTCTGAATCGTTTTTGGCCACTATAGGTGTGGCAGGGTATACTCAGACATGAGTCCCTTGCTCACTGCACCATCAGGATTCAAGCAAGCCGGGCCGACGACGGCTGAAATGCCAGAAACTGGTCCCCGGAAGCTTGTCTCCTTTCTGGTGAAGAATTGGCTTGGTAGTTTGGTCTGCCCTGTTCCCATGATGCACTGGGCCAGGGACAGACTAATTTGCATATAGCCAGGTTCTGAGCTGGGATGGTGCAGTGAGCTAAATAACGGTGATGGATCAAGCCCTGATCTTTGGACTGGCTAAGAGTGGTCTGCTTAATTCAGACACTCTGTTCATCACCACCCCCTTTTCTGAATCGTTTTTGGCCACTATAGGTGTGGCAGGGTATACTCAGACATGAGTCCCTTGCTCACTGCACCATCAGGATTCAAGCAAGCCGGGCCGACGATGGCTGAAATCTCAGAAACCGGTCCCCGGAAGCTTGTCTCCTTTCTGGTGAAGAATTGGCTTGGTAGTTTGGTCTGCCCTGTTCCCATGATGCACTGGGCCAGGGACAGACTAATTTGCATATAGCCAGGTTCTGAGCTGGGATGGTGCAGTGAGCTAAATAACGGTGATGGATCAAGCCCTGATCTTTGGACTGGGTAAGAGTGGTCTGCTTAATTCAGACACTCTGTTCATCACCACCCCTTTTTCTGAATCGTTTTTGGCCACTATAGGTGTGGCAGGGTATACTCAGACATGAGTCCCTTGCTCACTGCACCATCAGGATTCAAGCAAGCCGGGCCGACGACGGCTGAAATGCCAGAAACTGGTCCCCGGAAGCTTGTCTCCTTTCTGGTGAAGAATTGGCTTGGTAGTTTGGTCTGCCCTGTTCCCATGATGCACTGGGCCAGGGACAGACTAATTTGCATATAGCCAGGTTCTGAGCTGGGATGGTGCAGTGAGCTAAATAAAGGTGATGGATCAAGCCCTGATCTTTGGACTGGCTAAGAGTGGTCTGCTTAATTCAGACACTCTGTTCATCACCACCCCCTTTTCTGAATCGTTTTTGGCCACTATAGGTGTGGCAGGGTATACTCAGACATGAGTCCCTTGCTCACTGCACCATCAGGATTCAAGCAAGCCGGGCCGACGACGGCTGAAATGCCAGAAACCGGTCCCCGGAAGCTTGTCTCCTTTCTGGTGAAGACTTGGCTTGGTAGTTTGGTCTGCCCTGTCCCCATGATGCACTGGGCCAGGGACAGACTAATTTGCATATAGCCAGGTTCTAACCTGGGATGGTGCAGTGAGCTAAATAACGGTGATGGATCAAGCCCTGATCTTTGGACTGGGAAAGAGTGGTCTGCTTAATTCAGACACTCTGTTCATTACCACCCCTTTTTCTGAATCGTTTTTGACCACTATAGGTGTGGCAGGGTATACTCAGACATGAGTCCCTTGCTCACTGCACCATCAGGATTCAAGCAAGCCGGGCCGACGACGGCTGAAATGCCAGAAACTGGTCCCCGGAAGCTTGTCTCCTTTCTGGTGAAGAATTGGCTTGGTAGTTTGGTCTGCCCTGTTCCCATGATGCACTGGGCCAGGGACAGACTAATTTGCATATAGCCAGGTTCTGAGCTGGGATGGTGCAGTGAGCTAAATAACGGTGATGGATCAAGCCCTGATCTTTGGACTGGCTAAGAGTGGTCTGCTTAATTCAGACACTCTGTTCATCACCACCTCCTTTTCTGAATCGTTTTTGGCCACTATAGGTGTGGCAGGGTATACTCAGACATGAGTCCCTTGCTCACTGCACCATCAGGATTCAAGCAAGCCGGGCCGACGATGGCTGAAATCTCAGAAACCGGTCCCCGGAAGCTTGTCTCCTTTCTGGTGAAGAATTGGCTTGGTAGTTTGGTCTGCCCTGTTCCCATGATGCACTGGGCCAGGGACAGACTAATTTGCATATAGCCAGGTTCTGAGCTGGGATGGTGCAGTGAGCTAAATAACGGTGATGGATCAAGCCCTGATCTTTGGACTGGGTAAGAGTGGTCTGCTTAATTCAGACACTCTGTTCATCACCACCCCCTTTTCTGAATCGTTTTTGGCCACTATAGGTGTGGCAGGGTATACTCAGACATGAGTCCCTTGCTCACTGCACCATCAGGATTCAAGCAAGCCGGGCCGACGACGGCTGAAATGCCAGAAACTGGTCCCCGGAAGCTTGTCTCCTTTCTGGTGAAGAATTGGCTTGGTAGTTTGGTCTGCCCTGTTCCCATGATGCACTGGGCCAGGGACAGACTAATTTGCATATAGCCAGGTTCTGAGCTGGGATGGTGCAGTGAGCGAAATAACGGTGATGGATCAAGCCCTGATCTTTGGACTGGGTAAGAGTGGTCTGCTTAATTCAGACACTCTGTTCATCACCACCCCCTTTTCTGAATCTTTTTTGGCCACTATAGGTGTGGCAGGGTATACTCAGACATGAGTCCCTTGCTCACTGCACCATCAGGATTCAAGCAAGCCGGGCCGACGACAGCTGAAATGCCAGAAACCGGTCCCCGGAAGCTTGTCTCCTTTCTGGTGAAGAATTGGCTTGGTAGTTTGGTCTGCCCTGTTCCCATGATGCACTGGGCCAGGGACAGACTAATTTGCATATAGCCAGGTTCTGAGCTGGGATGGTGCAGTGTGCTAAATAACGGTGATGGATCAAGCCCTGATCTTTGGACTGGGTAAGAGTGGTCTGCTTAATTCAGACACTCTGTTCATCACCACCCCCTTTTCTGAATCGTTTTTGGCCACTATAGGTGTGGCAGGGTATACTCAGACATGAGTCCCTTGCTCACTGCACCATCGGGATTAAAGCAAGCCGGGTCGACGACGGCTGAAATGTCAGAAACCGGTCCCCGGAAGCTTGTCTCCTTTCTGGTGAAGAATTGGCTTGGTAGTTTTGTCTGCCCTGTTCCCATGATGCACTGGGCCAGGGACAGACTAATATGCATATAGCAAGGTTCTGAGCTGGGATGGTGCAGTGAGCTAAATAACGGTGATGGATCAAGCCCTGATCTTTGGACTGGGTAAGAGTGGTCTGCTTAATTCAGACACTCTGTTCATCACCACCCCCTTTTCTGAATCGTTTTTGGCCACTATAGGTGTGGCAGGGTATACTCAGACATGAGTCCCTTGCTCACTGCACCATCAGGATTCAAGAAAGCCGGGCCGACGACGGCTGAAATGCCAGAAACCGGTCCCCAGAAGCTTGTCTCCTTTCTGGTGAAGAATTGGCTTGGTAGTTTGGTCTGCCCTGTTCCCATGATGCACTGGGCCAGGGACAGACTAATTTGCATATAGCCAGGTTCTGAGCTGGGATGGTGCAGTGAGCTAAATAACGGTGATGGATCAAGCCCTGATCTTTGGACTGGGTAAGAGTGGTCTGCTTAATTCAGACACTCTGTTCATCACCACCCCCTTTTCTGAATCGTTTTTGGCTACTATAGGTGTGGCAGGGTATACTCAGACATGAGTCCCTTGCTCACTGCACCATCAGGATTCAAGCAAGCCGGGCTGACGACTGCTGAAATGCCAGAAACCGGTCCCCGGAAGCTTGTCTCCTTTCTGGTGAAGAATTGGCTTGGTAGTTTGGTCTGCCCTGTTCCCATGATGCACTGGGCCAGGGACAGACTAATTTGCATATAGCCAGGTTCTGAGCTGGGATGGTGCAGTGAGCTAAATAACGGTGATGAATCAAGCCCTGATCTTTGGACTGGGTAAGAGTGGTCTGCTTAATTCAGACACTCTGTTCATCACCACCCCCTTTTCTGAATCGTTTTTGGCCACTATAGGTGTGGCAGGGTATACTCAGACATGAGTCCCTTGCTCACTGCACCATCAGGATTCAAGCAAGCCGGGCCAACGACGGCTGAAATGCCAGAAACCGGTCCCCGGAAGCTTGTCTCCTTTCTGGTGAAGAATTGGCTTGGTAGTTTGGTCTGCCCTGTTCCCATGATGCACTGGGCCAGGGACAGACTAATTTGCATATAGCCAGGTTCTGAGCTGGTATGGTGCAGTGAGCTAAATAACGGTGATGGATCAATCCCTGATCTTTGGACTGCGTAAGAGTGGTCTGCTTAATTCAGACACTCTGTTCATCACCACCCCCTTTTCTGAATTGTTTTTGGCCACTATAGGTGTGGCAGGGTATACTCAGACATGAGTCCCTTGCTCACTGCACCATCAGGATTCAAGCAAGCCGGGCCGACGACGGCTGAAATGCCAGAAACCGGTCCCCGGAAGCTTGTCTCCTTTCTGGTGAAGAATTGGCTTGGTAGTTTGGTCTGCCCTGTTCCCATGATGCACTGGGCCAGGGACAGACTAATTTGCATATAGCCAGGTTCTGAGCTGGGATGGTGCAGTGAGCTAAATAACGGTGATGGATCAAGCCCTGATCTTTGGACTGGCTAAGAGTGGTCTGCTTAATTCAGACACTCTGTTCATCACCACCCCCTTTTCTGAATCGTTTTTGGCCACTATAGGTGTGGCAGGGTATACTCAGGCATGAGTCCCTTGCTCACTGCACCATCAGGATTCAAGCAAGCCGGGCCGACGATGGCTGAAATGCCAGAAACCGGTCCCCGGAAGCTTGTCTCCTTTCTGGTGACGAATTGGCTTGGTAGTTTGGTCTGCCCTGTTCCCATGATGCACTGGGCCAGGGACAGACTAATTTGCATATAGCCAGGTTCTGAGCTGGGATGGTGCAGTGAGCTAAATAACGGTGATGGATCAAGCCCTGATCTTTGGACTGGCTAAGAGTGGTCTGCTTAATTCAGACACTCTGTTCATCACCACCCCCTTTTCTGAATCGTTTTTGGCCACTATAGGTGTGGCAGGGTATACTCAGACATGAGTCCCTTGCTCACTGCACCATCAGGATTCAAGCAAGTCGGGCCGACGACGGCTGAAATGCCAGAAACCGGTCCCCGGAAGCTTGTCTCCTTTCTGGTGAAGAATTGGCTTGGTAGTTTGGTCTGCCCCGTTCCCATGATGCACTGGGCCAGGGACAGACTAATTTTCATATAGCCAGGTTCTGAGCTGGGATGGTGCAGTGAGCTAAATAACGGTGATGGATCAAGCCCTGATCTTTTGACTGGGTAAGAGTGGTCTGCTTAATTCAGACACTCTGTTCATCACCACCCCCTTTTCTGAATCGTTTTTGGCCACTATAGGTGTGGCAGGGTATACTCAGACATGAGTCCCTTGCTCACTGCACCATCAGGATTCAAGCAAGCCGGGCCGACGACGGCTGAAATGCCAGAAACCGGTCCCCGGAAGCTTGCCTCCTTTCTGGTGAAGAATTGGCTTGGTAGTTTGGTCTGCTCTGTTCCCATGATGCACTGGGCCAGGGACAGACTAATTTGCATATAGCCAGGTTCTGAGCTGGGATGGTGCAGTGAGCTAAATAACGGTGATGGATCAAGCCCTGATCTTTGGACTGGCTAAGAGTGGTCTGCTTAATTCACACACTCTGTTCATCACCACCCCCTTTTCTGAATCGTTTTTGGCCACTATAGGTGTGGCAGGGTATACTCAGACATGAGTCCCTTGCTCACTGCACCATCAGGATTCAAGCAAGCCGGGCCGACGACGGCTGAAATGCCAGAAACCGGTCCCCGGAAGCTTGTCTCCTTTCTGGTGAAGAATTGGCTTGGTAGTTTGGTCTGCCCTGTTCCCATGATGCACTGGGCAAGGGAGAGACTAATTTGCATATAGCCAGGTTCTGAGCTGGGATGGTGCAGTGAGCTAAATAACGGTGATGGATCAAGCCCTGATCTTTGGACTGGGTAAGAGTGGTCTGCTTAATTCAGACACTCTGTTCATCACCACCCCCTTTTCTGAATCGTTTTTGGCCACTATAGGTGTGGCAGGGTATACTCAGACATGAGCCCTTGCTCACTGCACCATCAGGATTCAAGCAAGCCGGGCCGACGACGGCTGAAATGCCAGAAACCGGTCCCCGGAAGCTTGTCTCCTTTCTGGTGAAGAATTGGCTTGGTAGTTTGGTCTGCCCTGTTCCCATGATGCACTGGGCCAGGGACAGACTAATTTGCATATAGCCAGGTTCTGAGCTGGGATGGTGCAGTGAGCTAAATAACGGTGATGGATCAAGCCCTGATCTTTGGACTGGCTAAGAGTGGTCTGCTTAATTCAGACACTCTGTTCATCACCACCCCCTTTTCTGAATCGTTTTTGGCCACTATAGGTGTGGCAGGGTATACTCAGGCATGAGTCCCTTGCTCACTGCACCATCAGGATTCAAGCAAGCCGGGCCGACGATGGCTGAAATGCCAGAAACCGGTCCCCGGAAGCTTGTCTCCTTTCTGGTGACGAATTGGCTTGGTAGTTTGGTCTGCCCTGTTCCCATGATGCACTGGGCCAGGGACAGACTAATTTGCATATAGCCAGGTTCTGAGCTGGGATGGTGCAGTGAGCTAAATAACGGTGATGGATCAAGCCCTGATCTTTGGACTGGCTAAGAGTGGTCTGCTTAATTCAGACACTCTGTTCATCACCACCCCCTTTTCTGAATCGTTTTTGGCCACTATAGGTGTGGCAGGGTATACTCAGACATGAGTCCCTTGCTCACTGCACCATCAGGATTCAAGCAAGTCGGGCCGACGACGGCTGAAATGCCAGAAACCGGTCCCCGGAAGCTTGTCTCCTTTCTGGTGAAGAATTGGCTTGGTAGTTTGGTCTGCCCCGTTCCCATGATGCACTGGGCCAGGGACAGACTAATTTTCATATAGCCAGGTTCTGAGCTGGGATGGTGCAGTGAGCTAAATAACGGTGATGGATCAAGCCCTGATCTTTTGACTGGGTAAGAGTGGTCTGCTTAATTCAGACACTCTGTTCATCACCACCCCCTTTTCTGAATCGTTTTTGGCCACTATAGGTGTGGCAGGGTATACTCAGACATGAGTCCCTTGCTCACTGCACCATCAGGATTCAAGCAAGCCGGGCCGACGACGGCTGAAATGCCAGAAACCGGTCCCCGGAAGCTTGTCTCCTTTCTGGTGAAGAATTGGCTTGGTAGTTTGGTCTGCTCTGTTCCCATGATGCACTGGGCCAGGGACAGACTAATTTGCATATAGCCAGGTTCTGAGCTGGGATGGTGCAGTGAGCTAAATAACGGTGATGGATCAAGCCCTGATCTTTGGACTGGCTAAGAGTGGTCTGCCTAATTCACACACTCTGTTCATCACCACCCCCTTTTCTGAATCGTTTTTGGCCACTATAGGTGTGGCAGGGTATACTCAGACATGAGTCCCTTGCTCACTGCACCATCAGGATTCAAGCAAGCCGGGCCGACGACGGCTGAAATGCCAGAAACCGGTCCCCGGAAGCTTGTCTCCTTTCTGGTGAAGAATTGGCTTGGTAGTTTGGTCTGCCCTGTTCCCATGATGCACTGGGCAAGGGAGAGACTAATTTGCATATAGCCAGGTTCTGAGCTGGGATGGTGCAGTGAGCTAAATAACGGTGATGGATCAAGCCCTGATCTTTGGACTGGGTAAGAGTGGTCTGCTTAATTCAGACACTCTGTTCATCACCACCCCCTTTTCTGAATCGTTTTTGGCCACTATAGGTGTGGCAGGGTATACTCAGACATGAGCCCTTGCTCACTGCACCATCAGGATTCAAGCAAGCCGGGCCGACGACGGCTGAAATGCCAGAAACCGGTCCCCGGAAGCTTGTCTCCTTTCTGGTGAAGAATTGGCTTGGTAGTTTGGTCTGCCCTGTTCCCATGATGCACTGGGCCAGGGACAGACTAATTTTCATATAGCCAGGTTCTGAGCTGGGATGGTGCAGTGAGCTAAATAACGGTGATGGATCAAGCCCTGATCTTTGGACTGGGTAAGAGTGGTCTGCTTAATTCAGACACTCTGTTCATCACCACCCCCTTTTCTGAATCGTTTTTGGCCACTATAGGTGTGGCAGGGTATACTCAGACATGAGTCCCTTGCTCACTGCACCATCAGGATTCAAGCAAGCCGGGCCGACGATGGCTGAAATGCCAGAAACCGGTCCCCGGAAGTTTGTCTCCTTTCTGGTGAAGAATTGGCTTGGTAGTTTGGTCTGCCCTGTTCCCATGATGCACTGGGCCAGGGACAGACTAATTTGCATATAGCCAGGTTCTAACCTGGGATGGTGCAGTGAGCTAAATAACGGTGAAGGATCAAGCCCTGATCTTTGGACTGGGAAAGAGTGGTCTGCTTAATTCAGACACTCTGTTCATCACCACCCCTTTTTCTGAATCGTTTTTGGCCACTATAGGTGTGGCAGGGTATACTCAGACATGAGTCCCTTGCTCACTGCACCATCAGGATTCAAGCAAGCCGGGCCGACGACGGCTGAAATGCCCGAAACTGGTCCCCGGAAGCTTGTCTCCTTTCTGGTGAAGAATTGGCTTGGTAGTTTGGTCTGCCCTGTTCCCATGATGCACTGGGCCAGGGACAGACTAATTTGCATATAGCCAGGTTCTGAGCTGGGATGGTGCAGTGAGCTAAATAACGGTGATGGATCAAGCCCTGATCTTTGGACTGGCTAAGAGTGGTCTGCTTAATTCAGACACTCTGTTCATCACCACCCCCTTTTCTGAATCGTTTTTGGCCACTATAGGTGTGGCAGGGTATACTCAGACATGAGTCCCTTGCTCACTGCACCATCAGGATTCAAGCAAGCCGGGCCGACGACGGCTGAAATGCCAGAAACCGGTCCCCGGAAGCTTGTCTCCTTTCTGGTGAAGAATTGGCTTGGTAGTTTGGTCTGCCCTGTTCCCATGATGCACTGGGCCAGGGACAGACTAATTTGCATATAGCCAGGTTCTAACCTGGGATGGTGCAGTGAGCTAAATAACGGTGATGGATCAAGCCCTGATCTTTGGACTGGGAAAGAGTGGTCTGCTTAATTCAGACACTCTGTTCATCACCACCCCTTTTTCTGAATCGTTTTTGGCCACTATAGGTGTGGCAGGGTATACTCAGACATGAGTCCCTTGCTCACTGCACCATCAGGATTCAAGCAAGCCGGGCCGACGACGGCTGAAATGCCAGAAACTGGTCCCCGGAAGCTTGTCTCCTTTCTGGTGAAGAATTGGCTTGGTAGTTTGGTCTGCCCTGTTCCCATGATGCACTGGGCCAGGGACAGACTAATTTGCATATAGCCAGGTTCTGAGCTGGGATGGTGCAGTGAGCTAAATAACGGTGATGGATCAAGCCCTGATCTTTGGACTGACTAAGAGTGGTCTGCTTAATTCAGACACTCTGTTCATCACCACCCCCTTTTTTGAATCGTTTTTGGCCACTATAGGTGTGGCAGGGTATACTCAGACATGAGTCCCTTGCTCACTGCACCATCAGGATTCAAGCAAGCCAGGCCGACGATGGCTGAAATCTCAGAAACCGGTCCCCGGAAGCTTGTCTCCTTTCTGGTGAAGAATTGGCTTGGTAGTTTGGTCTGCCCTGTTCCCATGATGCACTGGGCCAGGGACAGACTAATTTGCATATAGCCAGGTTCTGAGCTGGGATGGTGCAGTGAGCGAAATAACGGTGATGGATCAAGCCCTGGTCTTTGGACTGGGTAAGAGTGGTCTGCTTAATTCAGACACTCTGTTCATCACCACCCCCTTTTCTGAATCTTTTTTGGCCACTATAGGTGTGGCAGGGTATGCTCAGACATGAGTCCCTTGCTCACTGCACCATCAGGATTCAAGCAAGCCGGGCCGACGACAGCTGAAATGCCAGAAACCGGTCCCCGGAAGCTTGTCTCCTTTCTGGTGAAGAATTGGCTTGGTAGTTTGGTCTGCCCTGTTCCCATGATGCACTGGGCCAGGGACAGACTAATTTGCATATAGCCAGGTTCTGAGCTGGGATGTTGCAGTGTGCTAAATAACGGTGATGGATCAAGCCCTGATCTTTGGACTGGGTAAGAGTGGTCTGCTTAATTCAGACACTCTGTTCATCACCACCCCCTTTTCTGAATCGTTTTTGGCCACTATAGGTGTGGCAGGGTATACTCAGACATGAGTCCCTTGCTCACTGCACCATCGGGATTAAAGCAAGCCGGGTCGACGACGGCTGAAATGTCAGAAACCGGTCCCCGGAAGCTTGTCTCCTTTCTGGTGAAGAATTGGCTTGGTAGTTTTGTCTGCCCTGTTCCCATGATGCACTGGGCCAGGGACAGACTAATTTGCATATAGCAAGGTTCTGAGCTGGGATGGTGCAGTGAGCTAAATAACGGTGATGGATCAAGCCCTGATCTTTGGACTGGGTAAGAGTGGTCTGCTTAATTAAGACACTCTGTTCATCACCACCCCCTTTTCTGAATCGTTTTTGGCCACTATAGGTGTGGCAGGGTATACTCAGACATGAGTCCCTTGCTCACTGCACCATCAGGATTCAAGAAAGCCGGGCCGACAACGGCTGAAATGCCAGAAACCGGTCCCCGGAAGCTTGTCTCCTTTCTGGTGAAGAATTGGCTTGGTAGTTTGGTCTGCCCTGTTCCCATGATGCACTGGGCCAGGGACAGACTAATTTGCATATAGCCAGGTTCTGAGCTGGGATGGTGCAGTGAGCTAAATAACGGTGATGGATCAAGTATTGATCTTTGGACTGGGTAAGAGTGGTCTGCTTAATTCAGCCACTCTGTTCATCACCACCCCCTTTTCTGAATCGTTTTTGGCTACTATAGGTGTGGCAGGGTATACTCAGACATGAGTCCCTTGCTCACTGCACCATCAGGATTCAAGCAAGCCGGGCCGACGACTGCTGAAATGCCAGAAACCGGTCCCCGGAAGCTTGTCTCCTTTCTGGTGAAGAATAGGCTTGGTAGTTTGGTCTGCCCTGTTCCCATGATGCACTGGGCCAGGGACAGACTAATTTGCATATAGCCAGGTTCTGAGCTGGGATGGTGCAGTGAGCTAAATAACGGTGATGGATCAAGCCCTGATCTTTGGACTGGGTAAGAGTGGTCTGCTTAATTCCGACACTCTGTTCATCACCACCCCCTTTTCTGAATCGTTTTTGGCCACTATAGGTGTGGCAGGGTATACTCAGACATGAGTCCCTTGCTCACTGCACCATCAGGATTCAAGCAAGCCGGGCCAACGACGGCTGAAATGCCAGAAACCGGTCCCCGGAAGCTTGTCTCCTTTCTGGTGAAGAATTGGCTTGGTAGTTTGGTCTGCCCTGTTCCCATGATGCACTGGGCCAGGGACAGACTAATTTGCATATAGCCAGGTTCTGAGCTGGTATGGTGCAGTGAGCTAAATAACGGTGATGGATCAATCCCTGATCTTTGGACTGCGTAAGAGTGGTCTGCTTAATTCAGACACTCTGTTCATCACCACCCCCTTTTCTGAATCGTTTTTGGCCACTATAGGTGTGGCAGGGTATACTCAGACATGAGTCCCTTGCTCACTGCACCATCAGGATTCAAGCAAGCCGGGCCGAAGACGGCTGAAATGCCAGAAACTGGTCCCCGGAAGCTTGTCTCCTTTCTGGTGAAGAATTGGCTTGGTAGTTTGGTCTGCCCTGTTCCTATGATGCACTGGGCCAGGGACAGACTAATTTGCATATAGCCAGGTTCTGAGCTGGGATGGTGCAGTGAGCTAAATAACGGTGATGGATCAAGCCCTGATCTTTGGACTGGGTAAGAGTGGTCTGCTTAATTCAGACACTCTGTTCATCACCACCCCCTTTTCTGAATCGTTTTTGGCCACTATAGGTGTGGCAGGGTATACTCAGACATGAGTCCCTTGCTCACTGCAATATCAGGATTCAAGCAAGCCGGGCCGACGACGGCTGAAATGCCAGAAACCGGTCCCCGGAAGCTTGTCTCCTTTCTGGTGAAGAATTGGCTTGGTAGTTTGGTCTGCCCTGTTCCCATGATGCACTGGGCCAGGGACAGGCTAATTTGCATATAGCCAGGTTCTGAGCTGGGATGGTGCAGTGAGCTAAATAACAGTGATGGATCAAGCCCTGATGTTTGGACTGGGTAAGAGTGGTCTGCTTAATTCAGACACTCTGTTTATCACCACCCCCTTTTCTGAATCGTTTTTGGCCACTATAGGTGTGGCAGGGTATACTCAGACATGAGTCCCTTGCTCATTGCACCATCAGGATTCAAGCAAGCCGGGCCGACGACGGCTGAAATGCCAGAAACCGGTCCCCGGAAGCTTGTCTCCTTTCTGGTGAAGAATTGGCTTGGTAGTTTGGTCTGCCCTGTTCCCATGATGCACTGGGCCAGGGACAGACTAATTTGCATATAGCCAGGTTCTGAGCTGGGATGGTGCAGTGAGCTAAATAACGGTGATGAATCAAGCCCTTATCTTTGGACTGGGTAAGAGTGGTCTGCTTAATTCAGACACTCTGTTCATCACCACCCCCTTTTCTGAATCGTTTTTGGCCACTATAGGTGTGGCAGGGTATACTCAGACATGAGTCCCTTGCTCACTGCACCATCAGGATTCAAGCAAGCCGGGCCGACGACTGCTGAAATGCCAGAAACCGGTCCCCGGAAGCTTGTCTCCTTTCTGGTGAAGAATTGGCTTGGTAGTTTGGTCTGCCCTGTTCCCATGATGCACTGGGCCAGGGACAGACTAATTTGCATATAGCCAGGTTCTGAGCTGGGATGGTGCAGTGAGCTAAATAACGGTGATGGATCAAGCCCTGATCTTTGGACTGGGTAAGAGTGGTCTGCTTAATTCAGACACTCTGTTCATCACCACCCCCTTTTCTGAATCGTTTTTGGCCACTATAGGTGTGGCAGGGTATACTCAGACATGAGTCCCTTGCTCAGTGCACCATCAGGATTCAAGCAAGCCGGGCCAACGACGGCTGAAATGCCAGAAACCGGTCCCCGGAAGCTTGACTCCTTTCTGGTGAAGAATTGGCTTGGTAGTTTGGTCTGCCCTGTTCCCATGATGCACTGGGCCAGGGACAGACTAATTTGCATATAGCCAGGTTCTGAGCTGGTATGGTGCAGTGAGCTAAATAACGGTGATGGATCAAGCCCTGATCTTTGGACTGCATAAGAGTGGTCTGCTTAATTCAGACACTCTGTTCATCACCACCCCCTTTTCTGAATCGTTTTTGGCCACTATAGGTGTGGCAGGGTATACTCAGACATGAGTCCCTTGCTCACTGCACCATCAGGATTCAAGCAAGCCGGGCCGAAGACGGCTGAAATGCCAGAAACCGGTCCCCGGAAGCTTGTCTCCTTTCTGGTGAAGAATTGGCTTGGTAGTTTGGTCTGCCCTGTTCCTATGATACACTGGGCCAGGGACAGACTAATTTGCATATAGCCAGGTTCTGAGCTGGGATGGTGCAGTGAGCTAAATAACGGTGATGGATCAAGCCCTGATCTTTGGACTGGGTAAGAGTGGTCTGCTTAATTCAGACACTCTGTTCATCACCACCCCCTTTTCTGAATCGTTTTTGGCCACTATAGGTGTGGCAGGGTATACTCAGACATGAGTCCCTTGCTCACTGCAATATCAGGATTCAAGCAAGCCGGGCCGACGACGGCTGAAATGCCAGAAACCGGTCCCCGGAAGCTTGTCTCCTTTCTGGTGAAGAATTGGCTTGGTAGTTTGGTCTGCCCTGTTCCCATGATGCACTGGGCCAGGGACAGACTAATTTGCATATAGCCAGGTTCTGAGCTGGGATGGTGCAGTGAGCCTAATAACGGTGATGGAGCAAGCCCTGATCTTTGGACTGGGTAAGAGTGGTCTGCCTAATTCAGACACTCTGTTCATCACCACCCCCTTGTCTGAATCGTTTTTGGCCACTATAGGTGTGGCAGGGTATACTCAGACATGAGTCCCTTGCTCACTGCACCATCAGGATTCAAGCAAGCCGGGCCGACAACGGCTGAAATGCCAGAAACCGGTCCCCGGAAGCTTGTCTCCTTTCTGGTGAAGAATTGGCTTGGTAGTTTGGTCTGCCCTGTTCCCATGATGCACTGGGCCAGGGACAGACTAATTTGCATATAGCCTGGTTCTGAGCTGGGATGGTGCAGTGAGCCTAATAACGGTGATGGAGCAAGCCCTGATCTTTGGACTGGGTAAGAGTGGTCTGCTTAATTCAGACACTCTGTTCATCACCACCCCCTTTTCTGAATCGTTTTTGGCCACTATAGGTGTGGCAGGGTATACTCAGACATGAGTCCCTTGCTCACTGCACCATCAGGATTCAAGCAAGCCGGGCCGACGACGGCTGAAATGCCAGAAACCGGTCCCCGGAAGCTTGTCTCCTTTCTGGTGAAGAATTGGCTTGGTAGTTTGGTCTCCCTGTTCCCATGATGCACTGGGCCAGGGACAGACTAATTTGCATATAGCCAGGTTCTGAGCTGGGATGGTGCAGTGAGCTAAATAACGGTGATGGATCAAGCCCTGATCTTTGGACTGGGTAAGAGTGGTCTGCTTAATTCAGACACTCTGTTCATCACCACCCCCTTTTCTGAATCGTTTTTGGCTACTCTAGGTGTGGCAGGGTATACTCAGACATGAGTCCCTTGCTCACTGCACCATCAGGATTCAAGCAAGCCGGGCCAACGACGGCTGAAATGCCAGAAACCGGTCCCCGGAAGCTTGTCTCCTTTCTGGTGAAGAATTGGCTTGGTAGTTTGGTCTGCCCTGTTTCTATGATGCACTGGGCCAGGGACAGACTAATTTGCATATAGCCAGGTTCTGAGCTGGGATGGTGCAGTGAGCTAAATAACGGTGATGGATCAAGCCCTGATCTTTGGACTGGGTAAGAGTGGTCTGCTTAATTCAGACACTCTGTTCATCACCACCCCCTTTTCTGAATCGTTTTTGGCCACTATAGGTGTGGCAGGGTATACTCAGACATGAGTCCCTTGCTCACTGCAATATCAGGATTCAAGCAAGCCGGGCCGACGACGGCTGAAATGCCAGAAACCGGTCCCCGGAAGCTTGTCTCCTTTCTGGTGAAGAATTGGCTTGGTAGTTTGGTCTGCCCTGTTCCCATGATGCACTGGGCCAGGGACAGGCTAATTTGCATATAGCCAGGTTCTGAGCTGGGATGGTGCAGTGAGCTAAATAACAGTGATGGATCAAGCCCTGATGTTTGGACTGGGTAAGAGTGGTCTGCTTAATTCAGACACTCTGTTTATCACCACCCCCTTTTCTGAATCGTTTTTGGCCACTATAGGTGTGGCAGGGTATACTCAGACATGAGTCCCTTGCTCACTGCACCATCAGGATTCAAGCAAGCCGGGCCGACGACGGCTGAAATGCCAGAAACCGGTCCCCGGAAGCTTGTCTCCTTTCTGGTGAAGAATTGGCTTGGTAGTTTGGTCTCCCTGTTCCCATGATGCACTGGGCCAGGGACAGACTAATTTGCATATAGCCAGGTTCTGAGCTGGGATGGTGCAGTGAGCTAAATAACGGTGATGGATCAAGCCCTGATCTTTGGACTGGGTAAGAGTGGTCTGCTTAATTCAGACACTCTGTTCATCACCACCCCCTTTTCTGAATCGTTTTTGGCTACTCTAGGTGTGGCAGGGTATACTCAGACATGAGTCCCTTGCTCACTGCACCATCAGGATTCAAGCAAGCCGGGCCGACGACTGCTGAAATGCCAGAAACCGGTCCCCGGAAGCTTGTCTCCTTTCTGGTGAAGAATTGGCTTGGTAGTTTGGTCTGCCCTGTTCCCATGATGCACTGGGCCAGGGACAGACTAATTTGCATATAGCCAGGTTCTGAGCTGGGATGGTGCAGTGAGCTAAATAACGGTGATGGATCAAGCCCTGATCTTTGGACTGGGTAAGAGTGGTCTGCTTAATTCAGACACTCTGTTCATCACCACCCCCTTTTCTGAATCGTTTTTGGCCACTATAGGTGTGGCAGGGTATACTCAGACATGAGTCCCTTGCTCACTGCACCATCAGGATTCAAGCAAGCCGGGCCAACGACGGCTGAAATGCCAGAAACCGGTCCCCGGAAGCTTGTCTCCTTTCTGGTGAAGAATTGGCTTGGTAGTTTGGTCTGCCCTGTTTCTATGATGCACTGGGCCAGGGACAGACTAATTTGCATATAGCCAGGTTCTGAGCTGGGATGGTGCAGTGAGCTAAATAACGGTGATGGATCAAGCCCTGATCTTTGGACTGGGTAAGAGTGGTCTGCTTAATTCAGACACTCTGTTCATCACCACCCCCTTTTCTGAATCGTTTTTGGCCACTATAGGTGTGGCAGGGTATACTCAGACATGAGTCCCTTGCTCACTGCACCATCAGGATTCAAGCAAGCCGGGCCGACGACGGCTGAAATGCCAGAAACCGGTCCCCGGAAGCTTGTCTCCTTTCTGGTGAAGAATTGGCTTGGTAGTTTGGTCTCCCTGTTCCCATGATGCACTGGGCCAGGGACAGACTAATTTGCATATAGCCAGGTTCTGAGCTGGGATGGTGCAGTGAGCTAAATAACGGTGATGGATCAAGCCCTGATCTTTGGACTGGGTAAGAGTGGTCTGCTTAATTCAGACACTCTGTTCATCACCACCCCCTTTTCTGAATCGTTTTTGGCTACTCTAGGTGTGGCAGGGTATACTCAGACATGAGTCCCTTGCTCACTGCACCATCAGGATTCAAGCAAGCCGGGCCAACGACGGCTGAAATGCCAGAAACCGGTCCCCGGAAGCTTGTCTCCTTTCTGGTGAAGAATTGGCTTGGTAGTTTGGTCTGCCCTGTTTCTATGATGCACTGGGCCAGGGACAGACTAATTTGCATATAGCCAGGTTCTGAGCTGGGATGGTGCAGTGAGCTAAATAACGGTGATGGATCAAGCCCTGATCTTTGGACTGGGTAAGAGTGGTCTGCTTAATTCAGACACTCTGTTCATCACCACCCCCTTTTCTGAATCGTTTTTGGCCACTATAGGTGTGGCAGGGTATACTCAGACATGAGTCCCTTGCTCACTGCAATATCAGGATTCAAGCAAGCCGGGCCGACGACGGCTGAAATGCCAGAAACCGGTCCCCGGAAGCTTGTCTCCTTTCTGGTGAAGAATTGGCTTGGTAGTTTGGTCTGCCCTGTTCCCATGATGCACTGGGCCAGGGACAGGCTAATTTGCATATAGCCAGGTTCTGAGCTGGGATGGTGCAGTGAGCTAAATAACAGTGATGGATCAAGCCCTGATGTTTGGACTGGGTAAGAGTGGTCTGCTTAATTCAGACACTCTGTTTATCACCACCCCCTTTTCTGAATCGTTTTTGGCCACTATAGGTGTGGCAGGGTATACTCAGACATGAGTCCCTTGCTCACTGCACCATCAGGATTCAAGCAAGCCGGGCCGACGACGGCTGAAATGCCAGAAACCGGTCCCCGGAAGCTTGTCTCCTTTCTGGTGAAGAATTGGCTTGGTAGTTTGGTCTCCCTGTTCCCATGATGCACTGGGCCAGGGACAGACTAATTTGCATATAGCCAGGTTCTGAGCTGGGATGGTGCAGTGAGCTAAATAACGGTGATGGATCAAGCCCTGATCTTTGGACTGGGTAAGAGTGGTCTGCTTAATTCAGACACTCTGTTCATCACCACCCCCTTTTCTGAATCGTTTTTGGCTACTCTAGGTGTGGCAGGGTATACTCAGACATGAGTCCCTTGCTCACTGCACCATCAGGATTCAAGCAAGCCGGGCCGACGACTGCTGAAATGCCAGAAACCGGTCCCCGGAAGCTTGTCTCCTTTCTGGTGAAGAATTGGCTTGGTAGTTTGGTCTGCCCTGTTCCCATGATGCACTGGGCCAGGGACAGACTAATTTGCATATAGCCAGGTTCTGAGCTGGGATGGTGCAGTGAGCTAAATAACGGTGATGGATCAAGCCCTGATCTTTGGACTGGGTAAGAGTGGTCTGCTTAATTCAGACACTCTGTTCATCACCACCCCCTTTTCTGAATCGTTTTTGGCCACTATAGGTGTGGCAGGGTATACTCAGACATGAGTCCCTTGCTCACTGCACCATCAGGATTCAAGCAAGCCGGGCCAACGACGGCTGAAATGCCAGAAACCGGTCCCCGGAAGCTTGTCTCCTTTCTGGTGAAGAATTGGCTTGGTAGTTTGGTCTGCCCTGTTTCTATGATGCACTGGGCCAGGGACAGACTAATTTGCATATAGCCAGGTTCTGAGCTGGGATGGTGCAGTGAGCTAAATAACGGTGATGGATCAAGCCCTGATCTTTGGACTGGGTAAGAGTGGTCTGCTTAATTCAGACACTCTGTTCATCACCACCCCCTTTTCTGAATCGTTTTTGGCCACTATAGGTGTGGCAGGGTATACTCAGACATGAGTCCCTTGCTCACTGCAATATCAGGATTCAAGCAAGCCGGGCCGACGACGGCTGAAATGCCAGAAACCGGTCCCCGGAAGCTTGTCTCCTTTCTGGTGAAGAATTGGCTTGGTAGTTTGGTCTGCCCTGTTCCCATGATGCACTGGGCCAGGGACAGGCTAATTTGCATATAGCCAGGTTCTGAGCTGGGATGGTGCAGTGAGCTAAATAACAGTGATGGATCAAGCCCTGATGTTTGGACTGGGTAAGAGTGGTCTGCTTAATTCAGACACTCTGTTTATCACCACCCCCTTTTCTGAATCGTTTTTGGCCACTATAGGTGTGGCAGGGTATACTCACACATGAGTCCCTTGCTCATTGCACCATCAGGATTCAAGCAAGCCGGGCCGACGACGGCTGAAATGCCAGAAACCGGTCCCCGGAAGCTTGTCTCCTTTCTGGTGAAGAATTGGCTTGGTAGTTTGGTCTGCCCTGTTCCCATGATGCACTGGGCCAGGGACAGACTAATTTGCATATAGCCAGGTTCTGAGCTGGGATGGTGCAGTGAGCTAAATAACGGTGATGGATCAAGCCCTTATCTTTGGACTGGGTAAGAGTGGTCTGCTTAATTCAGACACTCTGTTCATCACCACCCCCTTTTCTGAATCGTTTTTGGCCACTATAGGTGTGGCAGGGTATACTCAGACATGAGTCCCTTGCTCACTGCACCATCAGGATTCAAGCAAGCCGGGCTGACGACGGCTGAAATGCCAGAAACCGGTCCCCGGAAGCTTGTCTCCTTTCTGGTGAAGAATTGGCTTGGTAGTTTGGTCTGCCCTGTTCCCATGATGCACTGGGCCAGGGACAGACTAATTTGCATATAGCCAGGTTCTGAGCTGGGATGGTGCAGTGAGCTAAATAACGGTGATGGATCAAGCCCTGATCTTTGGACTGGGTAAGAGTGGTCTGCTTAATTCAGACACTCTGTTCATCACCACCCCCTTTTCTGAATCGTTTTTGGCCACTATAGGTGTGGCAGGGTATACTCAGACATGAGTCCCTTGCTCACTGCACCATCAGGATTCAAGCAAGCCGGGCCAACGACGGCTGAAATGCCGGAAACCGGTCCCCGGAAGCTTGTCTCCTTTCTGGTGAAGAATTGGCTTGGTAGTTTGGTCTGCCCTGTTCCCATGATGCACTGGGCCAGGGACAGACTAATTTGCATATAGCCAGGTTCTGAGCTGGTATGGTGCAGTGAGCTAAATAACGGTGATGGATCAAGCCCTGATCTTTGGACTGCGTAAGAGTGGTCTGCTTAATTCAGACACTCTGTTCATCACCACCCCCTTTTCTGAATCGTTTTTGGCCACTATAGGTGTGGCAGGGTATACTCAGACATGAGTCCCTTGCTCACTGTACCATCAGGATTCAAGCAAGCCGGGCCGAAGACGGCTGAAATGCCAGAAACCGGTCCCCGGAAGCTTGTCTCCTTTCTGGTGAAGAATTGGCTTGGTAGTTTGGTCTGCCCTGTTCCTATGATACACTGGGCCAGGGACAGACTAATTTGCATATAGCCAGGTTCTGAGCTGGGATGGTGCAGTGAGCTAAATAACGGTGATGGATCAAGCCCTGATCTTTGGACTGGGTAAGAGTGGTATGCTTAATTCAGACACTCTGTTCATCACCACCCCCTTTTCTGAATCGTTTTTGGCCACTATAGGTGTGGCAGGGTATACTCAGACATGAGTCCCTTGCTCACTGCAATATCAGGATTCTAGCAAGCCGGGCCGACGACAGCTGAAATGCCAGAAACCGGTCCCCGGAAGCTTGTCTCCTTTCTGGTGAAGAATTGGCTTGGTAGTTTGGTCTGCCCTGTTCCCATGATGCACTGGGCCAGGGACAGTCTAATTTGCATATAGCCAGGTTCTGAGCTGGGATGGTGCAGTGAGCCTAATAACGGTGATGGAGCAAGCCCTGATCTTTGGACTGGGTAAGAGTGGTCTGCCTAATTCAGACACTCTGTTCATCACCACCCCCTTTTCTGAATCGTTTTTGGCCACTATAGGTGTGGCAGGGTATACTCAGACATGAGTCCCTTGCTCACTGCACCATCAGGATTCAAGCAAGCCGGGCCGACGACGGCTGAAATGCCAGAAACCGGTCCCCGGAAGCTTGTCTCCTTTCTGGTGAAGATTTGGCTTGGTAGTTTGGTCTGCCCTGTTCCCATGATGCACTGGGCCAGGGACAGACTAATTTGCATATAGCCAGGTTCTGAGCTGGGATGGTGCAGGGAGCTAAATAACCGTGATGGATCAAGCCCTGATCTTTGGACTGGGTAAGAGTGGTCTGCTTAATTCAGACACTCTGTTCATCACCACCCCCTTTTCTGAATCGTTTTTGGCCACTATAGGTGTGGCAGGGTATACTCAGACATGAGTCCCTTGCTCACTGCACCATCAGGATTCAAGCAAGCCGGGCCGACGACGGCTGAAATGCCAGAAACCGGTCCCCGGAAGCTTGTCTCCTTTCTGGTGAAGAATTGGCTTGGTAGTTTGGTCTCCCTGTTCCCATGATGCACTGGGCCATGGACAGACTAATTTGCATATAGCCAGGTTCTGAGCTGGGATGGTGCAGTGAGCTAAATAACGGTGATGGATCAAGCCCTGATCTTTGGACTGGGTAGGAGTGGTCTGCGTAATTCAGACACTCTGTTCATCACCACCCCCTTTTCTGAATCGTTTTTGGCCACTATAGGTGTGGCAGGGTATACTCAGACATGAGTCCCTTGCTCATTGCACCATCAGGATTCAAGCAAGCCGGGCTGACGACGGCTGAAATGCCAGAAACCGGTCCCCGGAAGCTTGTCTCCTTTCTGGTGAAGAATTGGTTTGGTAGTTTGGTCTGCCCTGTTCCCATGATGCACTGGGCCAGGGACAGACTAATTTGCATTTAGCCAGGTTCTGAGCTGGGATGGTGCAGTGAGCTAAATAACGGTGATGGATCAAGCCCTGATCTTTGGACTGGGTAAGAGTGGTCTGCTTAATTCAGACACTCTGTTCATCACCACCCCCTTTTCTGAATCGTTTTTGGCTACTTTAGGTGTGGCAGGGTATACTCAGACATGAGTCCCTTGCTCACTGTACCATCAGGATTCAAGCAAGCCGGGCCGACGACGGCTGAAATGCCAGAAACCGGTCCCCGGAAGCTTGTCTCCTTTCTGGTGAAGAATTGGCTTGGTAGTTTGGTCTGCCCTGTTCCCATGATGCACTGGGCCAGGGACAGACTAATTTGCATATAGCAAGGTTCTGAGCTGGGATGGTGCAGTGAGCTAAATAACGGTGATGGATCAAGCCCTGATCTTTGGACTGGGTAAGAGTGGTCTGCTTAATTTGGACACTCTGTTCATCACCACCCCCTTTTCTGAATCGTTTTTGGCCACTATAGGTGTGGCAGGGTATACTCAGACATGAGTCCCTTGCTCACTGCACCACCAGGATTCAAGCAAGCCGGGCCGACGACGGCTGAAATGCCAGAAACCGGTCCCCGGAAGCTTGTCTCCTTTCTGGTGAAGAATTGGCTTGGTAGTTTGGTCTGCCCTGTTCCTATGATGCACTGGGCCGGGGACAGACTAATTTGCATATAGCCAGGTTCTGAGCTGGGATGGTACAGTGAGCTAAATAACGGTGATGGATCAAGCCCTGATCTTTGGACTGGGTAAGAGTGGTCTGCTTAATTCAGACACTCTGTTCATCACCACCCCCTGTCCTGAATCGTTTTTGGCCACTATAGGTGTGGCAGGGTATACTCAGACATGAGTCCCTTGCTCACTGCACCATCAGGATTCAAGCAAGCCGGGCCGACGACGGCTGAAATGCCAGAAACCGGTCCCCGGAAGCTTGTCTCCTTTCTGGTGAAGAATTGGCTTGGTAGTTTGGTCTGCCTTGTTCCCATGATGCACTGGGCCAGGGACAGACTAATTTGCATATAGCCAGGTTCTGAGCTGGGATGATGCAGTGAGCTAAATAACGGTGATGGATCAAGCCCTGATCTTTGGACTGCGTAAGAGTGGTCTGCTTAATTCAGACACTCTGTTCATCACCACCCCCTTTTCTGAATCGTTTTTGGCCACTATAGGTGTGGCAGGGTATACTCAGACTTGAGTCCCTTGCTCACTGCACCATCAGGATTCAAGCAAGCCGGGCCGACGACGGCTGAAATGCCAGAAACCGGTCCCCGGAAGCTTGTCTCCTTTCTGGTGAAGAATTGGCTTGGTAGTTTGGTCTGCCCTGTTCCCATGATGCACTGGGCCAGGGACAGACTAATTTGCATATAGCCAGGTTCTGAGCTGGGATGGTGCAGTTAGCTAAATAACGGTGATGGATCAAGCCCTGATCTTTGGACTGGGTAAGAGTGGTCTGCTTAATTCAGACACTCTGTTCATCACCACCCCCTTTTCTGAATCGTTTTTGGCCACTATAGGTGTGGCAGGGTATACTCAGACATGAGTCCCTTGCTCACTGCACCATCAGGATTCAAGCAAGCCGGGCCGACGACGGCTGAAATGCCAGAAACCGGTCCCCGGAAGCTTGTCTCCTTTCTGGTGAAGAATTGGCTTGGTAGTTTGGTCTGCCCTGTTCCTATGATGCACTGGGCCGGGGACAGACTAATTTGCATATCGCCAGGTTCTGAGCTGGGATGGTACAGTGAGCTAAATAACGGTGATGGATCAAGCCCTGATCTTTGGACTGGGTAAGAGTGGTCTGCTTAATTCAGACACTCTGTTCATCACCACCCCCTTTTCTGAATCGTTTTTGGCCACTATAGGTGTGGCAGGGTATACTCAGACATGAGTCCCTTGCTCACTGCACCATCAGGATTCAAGCAAGCCGGGCCGACGACGGCTGAAATGCCAGAAACCGGTCCCCGGAAGCTTGTCTCCTTTCTGGTGAAGAATTGGCTTGGTAGTTTGGTCTGCCTTGTTCCCATGATGCACTGGGCCAGGGACAGACTAATTTGCATATAGCCAGGTTCTGAGCTGGGATGGTGCAGTGAGCTAAATAACGGTGATGGATCAAGCCCTGATCTTTGGACTGGGTAAGAGTGGTCTGCTTAATTTGGACACTCTGTTCATCACCACCCCCTTTTCTGAATCGTTTTTGGCCACTATAGGTGTGGCAGGGTATACTCAGACATGAGTCCCTTGCTCACTGCACCACCAGGATTCAAGCAAGCCGGGCCGACGACGGCTGAAATGCCAGAAACCGGTCCCCGGAAGCTTGTCTCCTTTCTGGTGAAGAATTGGCTTGGTAGTTTGGTCTGCCCTGTTCCCATGATGCACTGGGCCAGGGACAGACTAATTTGCATATAGCCAGGTTCTGAGCTGGGATGATGCAGTGAGCTAAATAACGGTGATGGATCAAGCCCTGATCTTTGGACTGCGTAAGAGTGGTCTGCTTAATTCAGACACTCTGTTCATCACCACCCCCTTTTCTGAATCGTTTTTGGCCACTATAGGTGTGGCAGGGTATACTCAGACTTGAGTCCCTTGCTCACTGCACCATCAGGATTCAAGCAAGCCGGGCCGACGACGGCTGAAATGCCAGAAACCGGTCCCCGGAAGCTTGTCTCCTTTCTGGTGAAGAATTGGCTTGGTAGTTTGGTCTGACCTGTTCCCATGATGCACTGGGCCAGGGACAGACTAATTTGCATATAGCCAGGTTCTGAGCTGGGATGGTGCAGTTAGCTAAATAACGGTGATGGATCAAGCCCTGATCTTTGGACTGGGTAAGAGTGGTCTGCTTAATTCAGACACTCTGTTCATCACCACCCCCTTTTCTGAATCGTTTTTGGCCACTATAGGTGTGGCAGGGTATACTCAGACATGAGTCCCTTGCTCACTGCACCATCAGGATTCAAGCAAGCCGGGCCGACGACGGCTGAAATGCCAGAAACCGGTCCCGGGAAGCTTGTCTCCTTTCTGGTGAAGAATTGGCTTGGTAGTTTGGTCTGCCCTGTTCCTATGATGCACTGGGCCGGGGACAGACTAATTTGCATATAGCCAGGTTCTGAGCTGGGATGGTACAGTGAGCTAAATAACGGTGATGGATCAAGCCCTGATCTTTGGACTGGGTAAGAGTGGTCTGCTCAATTCAGACACTCTGTTCATCACCACCCCCTTTTCTGAATCGTTTTTGGCCACTATAGGTGTGGCAGGGTATACTCAGACATGAGTCCCTTGCTCACTGCACCATCAGGATTCAAGCAAGCCGGGCCGACGACGGCTGAAATGCCAGAAACCGGTCCCCGGAAGCTTGTCTCCTTTCTGGTGAAGAATTGGCTTGGTAGTTTGGTCTGCCCTGTTCCCATGATGCACTGGGCCAGGGACAGACTAATTTGCATATAGCCAGGTTCTGAGCTGGGATGGTGCAGTGAGCTAAATAACCGTGATGGATCAAGCCCTGATCTTTGGACTGGGTAAGAGTGGTCTGCTTAATTCAGACACTCTGTTCATCACCACCCCCTTTTCTGAATCGTTTTTGGCCACTATAGGTGTGGCAGGGTATACTCAGACATGAGTCCCTTGCTCACTGCACCATCAGGATTCAAGCAAGCCGGGCCGACGACGGCTGAAATGCCAGAAACCGGTCCCCGGAAGCGTGTCTCCTTTCTGGTGAAGAATTGGCTTGGTAGTTTGGTCTGCCCTGTTCCCATGATGCACTGGGCCAGGGACAGACTAATTTGCATATAGCTAGGTTCTGAGCTGGAATGGTGCAGTGAGCTAAATAATGGTGATGGATCAAGCCCTGATCTTTGGACTGGGTAAGAGTGGTCTGCTTAATTCAGACACTCTGTTCATCACCACCCCCTTTTCTGAATCGTTTTTGGCCACTATAGGTGTGGCAGGGTATACTCAGACATGAGTCCCTTGCTCACTGCACCATCAGGATTCAAGCAAGCCGGTCCGACGATGGCTGAAATGCCAGAAACCGGTCCCCGGAAGCTTGTCTCCTTTCTGGTGAAGAATTGGCTTGGTAGTTTGGTCTGCCCTGTTCCCATGATGCACTGGGCCAGGGACAGACTAATTTGCATATAGCCAGATTCTGAGCTGGGATGGTGCAGTGAGCTAAATAACGGTGATGGATCAAGCCCTGATCTTTGGACTGGGTAAGAGTGGTCTGCTTAATTCAGACACTCTGTTCATCACCACCCCCTTTTCTGAATCGTTTTTGGCCACTATAGGTGTGGCAGGGTATACTCAGACATGAGTCCCTTGCTCACTGCACCATCAGGATTCAAGCAAGCCGGGCCGACGACGGCTGAAATGCCAGAAACCGGTCCCCGGAAGCTTGTCTCCTTTCTGGTGAAGAATTGGCTTGGTAGTTTGGTCTGCCCTGTTCCCATGATGCACTGGGCCAGGGACAGACTAATTTGCATATAGCCAGGTTCTGAGCTGGGATGGTGCAGTGAGCTAAATAACGGTGATGGATCAAGCCCTGATCTTTGGACTGGGTAAGAGTGATCTGCTTAATTCAGACACTCTGTTCATCACCACCACTTTTCTGAATCTTTTTGGCCACTATAGGTGTGGCAGGGTATACTCAGACATGAGTCCCTTGCTCACTGCACCATCAGGATTCAAGCAAGCCGGGCCGACGACGGCTGAAATGCCAGAAACCGGTCCCCGGAAGCTTGTCTCCTTTCTGGTGAAGAATTGGCTTGGTAGTTTGGTCTGCCCTGTTCCTATGATGCACTGGGCCGGGGACAGACTAATTTGCATATAGCCAGGTTCTGAGCTGGGATGGTACAGTGAGCTAAATAACGGTGATGGATCAAGCCCTGATCTTTGGACTGGGTATGAGTGGTCTGCTTAATTCAGACACTCTGTTCATCACCACCCCCTTTTCTGAATCGTTTTTGGCCACTATAGGTGTGGCAGGGTATACTCAGACATGAGTCCCTTGCTCACTGCACCATCAGGATTCAAGCAAGCCGGGCCGACGACGGCTGAAATGCCAGAAACCGGTCCCCAGAAGCTTGTCTCTTTTCTGGTGAAGAATTGGCTTGGTAGTTTGGTCTGCCCTGTTCCCATGATGCACTGGGCCAGGGACAGACTAATTTGCATATAGCCAGGTTCTGAGCTGGGATGGTGCAGTGAGCTAAATAACCGTGATGGATCAAGCCCTGATCTTTGGACTGGGTAAGAGTGGTCTGCTTAATTCAGACACTTTGTTCATCACCACCCCCTTTTCTGAATCGTTTTTGGCCACTATAGGTGTGGCAGGGTATACTCAGACATGAGTCCCTTGCTCACTGCACCATCAGGATTCAAGCAAGCCGGGCCGACGACGGCTGAAATGCCAGAAACCGGTCCCCGGAAGCTTGTCTCCTTTCTGGTGAAGAATTGGCTTGGTAGTTTGGTCTGCCCTGTTCCCATGATGCACTGGGCCAGGGACAGACTAATTTGCATATAGCTAGGTTCTGAGCTGGGATGGTGCAGTGAGCTAAATAACGGTGATGGATCAAGCCCTGATCTTTGGACTGGGTAAGAGTGGTCTGCTTAATTCAGACACTCTGTTCATCACCACCCCCTTTTCTGAATCGTTTTTGGCCACTATAGGTGTGGCAGGGTATACTCAGACATGAGTCCCTTGCTCACTGCACCATCAGGATTCAAGCAAGCCGGTCCGGCGATGGCTGAAATGCCAGAAACCGGTCCCCGGAAGCTTGTCTCCTTTCTGGTGAAGAATTGGCTTGGTAGTTTGGTCTGCCCTGTTCCCATGATGCACTGGGCCAGGGACAGACTAATTTGCATATAGCCAGGTTCTGAGCTGGGATGGTGCAGTGAGCTAAATAACGGTGATGGATCAAGCCCTGATCTTTGGACTGGGTAAGAGTGATCTGCTTAATTCAGACACTCTGTTCATCACCACCCCCTTTTCTGAATCGTTTTTGGCCACTATAGGTGTGGCAGGGTATACTCAGACATGAGTCCCTTGCTCACTGCACCATCAGGATTCAAGCAAGCCGGGCTGACGACGTCTGAAATGCCAGAAACCGGTCCCCGGAAGCTTGTCTCCTTTCCTTTCTGGTGAAGAATTGGCTTGATAGTTTGGTCTGCCCTGTTCCCATGATGCACTGGGCCAGGGACAGACTAATTTGCATATAGCCAGGTTCTGAGCTGGGATGGTGCAGTGAGCTAAATAACGGTGATGGATCAAGCGCTGATCTTTGGACTGGGTAAGAGTGGTCTGCTTAATTCAGACACTCTGTTCATCACCACCCCCTTTTCTGAATCGTTTTTGGCCACTATAGGTGTGGCAGGGTATACTCAGACATGAGTCCCTTGCTCACTGCACCATCAAGATTCAAGCAAGCCGGGCCGACGACGGCTGAAATGCCAGAAACCGGTCCCCGGAAGCTTGTCTCCTTTCTGGTGAAGAATTGGCTTGGTAGTTTGGTCTGCCTTGTTCCCATGATGCACTGGGCCAGGGACAGACTAATTTGCATATAGCCAGGTTCCGAGCTGCGATTTTGCAGTGAGCTAAATAACGGTGGTGGTTCAAGCCCTAATCTTTGGACTGGGTAAGAGTGGTCTGCTTAATTCAGACACTCTGTTCATCACCACCCCCTTTTCTGAATCGTCCAGGATTGTCGAGGCCTTCCATAGGAGTGGCTTATAGGTTACCAGGTTAGATATAGGAATACTATATCTCAGTAACAGGTGATTATACCAACTTACCTCAACTGATTGATCAGCCAGTTGTGTCAAATATGGAGGCCAGGCCAGGGGTGGCACAATACATGCTGCAGCCCCTGGTAGGCCTTGGATACACCTATGCCCTGGGTACCTGGAGTACACTGTTACAGGGGCCTATAAGGTGAACCAGTTCCAATTCGTAATGCACCAAGAGTGCATTGGCAGTAATTTAGAGAGAGAACAGCAGGCTGTGGGTCTGATTAGCAGGACCACAGCCACATTAAGTCATAAACCACTGAAGCAAAAATCAAAAATGTGGGGTGACCATAGGATAGCAGACCCTACTCTCCTACAATTATCCTCTGTGAAATGGAGGCGCTCTATGGACATGCATGGGTGTTCCCACACAACTCCCCAAGTTTGTTTAACACATTTCTCCTTGTTACTACCGTTTTCAATGTCTGATGCATTCTGCAGCACGCACAGAAAAAGTAATATGCCTATCAGATTCTTTTTGTGCAGGAAGGTGCCCCACAAAAACAACACAGTGGCCTTCTGTGTCTTCATAAATGACATGTACGGTTTGCTTCACTCTTGCACCATGTTTCGAGGTGCAAGAGTGACGCAAAACGGCTCATGAATAGGCTCCCTTATTTTTAATTCTGAATTTTTAATGCAGTGCTTTCTAACAACCATAGTCTTGTTTCAGGTTAGTTTAAGCAATTTGACTAATACACCTGAGAAGAGTTAATGGTCAATGGAAAGAAGGGAGCTGAAAAAATTGTAATCCAGTGGTAAAACAATGACAATGGCCTGTCTTTACTTTATCACACTTTTATTGATTTTAACAATACAAAACAGAGTAAATCAATTATCATACAGCACTCTCTTGATCAATGTCTTTCTTGAATACATTAATTATATCCATTTGTTATTGGATCGTCACCCAAAAAATACACCCTGGTGATAAATATACCACAAGTTCCACATGTTCTGGTATAGTTGTGGAGACAATGCATATTTCTCTTCTTTCACACAATAGTTCATGACCTGAGTCTGTTACTCTAGAGAGGGGGCCTTTTCCCATTGCTCTGGGTAAGTTAGCATTTGCGGCGCCATTTTGTGTATGAGCGTCATTTAGTATTATGATCAAAACCTATTGTTTGCCACTTCCGAGAAACGACCTTCTCCGAGTTATGTTTCTTCGGAGCTGAGTTTTGCTACTCTAATGAACGTACTGATTTTATTAGCGCATACCTTTCTCATTAGATATGGGACTTCTCGCACTAGTCAGAAGACTGGCCCACCTGTAGTGGCCTTGGACTCTGCAACTTTGTAAGAAATGAGTACTGAGATTGTTTTGTTTTCTCTCATGTTTGTATTGCTTCGAAGCACCTGCCTGAAAAATGCCACTATGGGCGTATTTTAGCCAAGTTATGAAATGTGCTAAATGTATCTCTATGCTTGTGGACTTTTGTCCTTCTGCAGCACTCCTAGTGATTAGGCAGACAGGGCTCCGTTCTGAGTGTACTTTGTACTTTGTATAAACAATTACTGGTTTGTATTCTCTATTGCCTGACCAACTCTTAATTTGGAAAGGAAGGCTGAGAGGTGGTCGTGAGTGACCCGGGTGACCCTAATGGGGCCACTTCCTTCAGTTGGTGGCCGGACAGTGACTCCTTCAGGTGAGTTACCCATCCCCTTCGGTGAACGGGGAGAGGTCAAAGCTATCGTCAGGCTGGACGGACTGATCAGGGATCCCTGCACGAAGAGTTTCTGGTACTCCCAGCTGCCCCTTCTGTCTCGCCGGACGGTGCCTCGCCCACTGGTCATCCAGACTGGAGTTCTGAATGGCAGACCCTTGGATCTGACCGTTTGGTCTGAAGAGGCGGCAGTGGCAGTGGCGCAGCTAGGGGGGCAGCTACCCCAGGCGGCACTATTTTGGGGACGGTGGTGGTTGCGCAGCATTGGTGGCCTGTGGCCTTTATTATTTGGGGACACTGACAGTGAAGTAAACCCACCAGCCCCCACATGTGCGGCTGTTGCTGAGCAGCCCTGCACACATGTATGAAGTGCAAGCACACCTGCTTGCAAATGCTGCACTCACCACCTAGCATAGTGGCGGTGTGGCGTACTGTGTATCTGGGTCCGAGGGCCGTCAATCTTGTAGCGACGAAAGCACTTCCAATGACGGCCCTGGACATCCTTTTTGGCCAGCCACCGCGCCACCATGCGCTCTCTTGAGTGAAGTGTCGGGAGTGCTGGGCGATTTGCTGCAGAACCCCTACCCCAACAAAGAACGGGACGTGTTTGCAGGTGCTGCTGCCCACCGTGGAGTCTTCACAGGAAATGTAAGAGCTAAACAGGAGACCGACTTCCTTGTGAGAAATATTTGTGCCCGATTGTGATTGACACAGTGCCACCAACATACTCTTTAATCGGGCCCGTCACCCGCCACCTCTCCTTAGCAGTAGGTGAAGATAGGTCTGAGCCGTGCTCCTGGCGGTGGGTGGGGACAGCGCATAGCTTTATAACTTCTCGAGGTCAACCCTGATGTGGTGGCCCTAGGGACATTTTTCTTTTTTAAATAGCGCACAACGAGGCGGGGCAGTGAAGCATGATTACCGTTGGTCTCGGGACCCTTCGGAGTGACTGACTCCACAATGTCTCAGGTGGGAGTCAGCAGGAGCCTCCGAGGGAAAAGCTGGCTTTAGAGAAGAGGATAGGACAGCTCAGGGGGGTGTGTGCGTGTGTGGTGGGGAAAGTGATCCTACATTCAGATAGCTGACCTCGCCTGACAAGTGAAGGCTCCAGAGAGGGTCAGTTCATGGAGAGTCTAAGAGAGACAGACTCCTTTACGGGGGTGACACCTAGCCTATGCTCGTTCTTTCCGGCTTCATTTGCTGCCTAACGTACCACGAACTGGGATATCTTAAGCACACACCAGACATGTGTCAACGTGTTTGATGCTGGCAGCCACATGAGTTCAGAGTGTGGGGGGCTAAGGGCCTGACAAGGCCTGAAGCGCTGCGCCGCTTGAAGAGCCAATATACAGGACACACACACACTACTGCACTGGTGTGGACCGGAAGTGCCGTGCCACCTCCGTCCCTTTATTTAAAGCTTTCTGGCCACGCCTGGCCAGAAAGTGATACATTGTGGGTAGTGCTTCCGGGGCTCAAGCCTGAGACCCTCGGAGCACTAGAGCGCTACATCCCTTCCCAACTTGGATTTTGAAAATGAACCGAACAAACAGTTTAACATGCAAAATCAGCCAGTCTGTGATTGGGCCGTGGATTGGGTCTAAGATTGTATTGCCACTTGCCTCTCAGGGGTGTCTGGTCTCGAGCGGGTCTTGGTGGTGGCAGAGATTGTTCTTCTGCGGTGTCTGGTGGCAGGCTTGCGTTGGTTGTGGTTGCGTTTTCTTCTTCCTCCCTTGCTGCAGATGGGTCATGGCTGGAGTTCTGTTCTCTCGGTGTGGGTATCGGTTTGAACCATGATACGTTTCGAGTCACTTCTTCTCCATCTCGGCTGACTGTGATTGCCGTTCCTCTGGTTTCCTTGATGACCCAGGGTTCCGGTTCGAATGGCGTCCTGAATTTTCCTCCTGGCCTCCTTGTTCGAATCAACACGGTCTCCCCCGGGTTTAGGGTCTTTGTTTGGGCTCTCCTCTTGTAACTTGCTTTCTCGTTGGTCCTTCTTCTCCGTTCTTGTGTGTCTGCTGGCGAGTAGGGAGTGGGAGTCCAGTTGTCGGCCATGGGCAACAGGTCTCTCCGTGGTCCGGCCAGCATCAACGCCCATGGTGATTGCATGGTGGTACTGTGTGGTGTGCTGCGGTATTCCCTTAGGAAGGCTTGCAGTGTTTCTTCTGGGTCACTCCCTTCTGCGGATGATATTCGCAGCACTTTGTTTATTGTCCTCATAAAACGTTCCACCTCGCCATTGGCCTGTGGCCACTGAGGAGTGATTCGGTGATGTTTTATTCCCAGGTTTTTCAGAAACTCCTTGAATTCGCTCCCCTGGAATGGGGGTCCATTGTCTGTTTTGATGACAATCGGAATGCCGAATAACGCGAATGCTTTGCTGAGGATGGGGCGAATGTTCGCGAAGCTGGTTGATGCTGCTGTTTCTACTATGGGGTACTTGGTGTAGCTGTCCATTAGTACTACTGTGATCTTCCCATCTGGGAAACTCCCAAAGTCCAAGCTTAGCCATGCCCATGGCGATGGGGCATGGTCTTCCGTGATCACTGGGGCTGGTACTTCAGGGCTGCTGGTAATTTGGCATGCCCGACACTCCCGCACGAGGGAATCAACGCTCTCTTCCATGTTGGGGAACCATATTTTCTCTCGCATCCTCGCTTTCATCCTGCGGGTGCCTTGGTGTCCCTCGTGTGCCAGGGTGGTTGCCCTCTCTTGTAGGGCCTTGGGGATG
This sequence comes from Lissotriton vulgaris, assembly GCF_964263255.1. NCBI lineage: Eukaryota > Metazoa > Chordata > Amphibia > Caudata > Salamandridae > Lissotriton > Lissotriton vulgaris. Next base: position 1,316,330,461 of record NC_141689.1, read on the forward strand.
ACTACGCGAGCTCCTCGCAGTACTAGACCATTGTCAGCGCAGCTGAGGTCATTGTGAATTTTCCAAAACTGGTGTAGGCGTGTTCTGTCTGCTTCGTTCCATCCATTGGTATCCTTCAGGAAGTTTGCCCACGTTCCTGAGTGTATTGCTTCTTTCACCCTTTTGACGACTGCATCACTGTCATAGTGGGAAGTGATGGTATCCGCGGTTAGTGCACAGGGGCATGCTCCCGTTGATAGCATATTGATGAACTCTTCGGTCTGTCTTTCTTGGTCTGCATTGAGTGATCCTTCTGTGAGGGGGTGGCGTGACAGAAAATCTGCCGGGTTTTTCGCCCCAGGTCTATACACAAGATCCATTTGGTACTGTTGAACCTGGATGGCCCAGCGTTCAATTCTCGGTGGTGGGTGAGGTGCAGTGCCTCGGAACAGAGGAATTAACGGTTGGTGGTCCATCACCATTCTGAACGGGTGGCCAGATATGTAGAGGTGAAAGTGGGTGCAGGCCCATTTTACGGCCAGTGCCTCTCTTTCAATTTGTGAGTATCGCGACTCTGTCGCTGTCAGGGCCTTGCTTGCAAATGCCAACGGGGCCCACACCCCGGGTTCGGTTTCTTGTGACAGGAGGGCTCCTAGGCCTACTGGGCTGGCATCTACCAATATCTCGGTGGGTCTCGCAGTGTTGAAGTATGCCATCGTTGTGCTGTCCAGCAGTGCCTCCTTGATTCGGTGAAACGCTTTGTCTTCAGAGTCTGTCCACTTCCATGAACTGTCTTTCTTCGTCAGGTTTCTTAAGGGCTCCGCGATGGTAGCTAGCTTGGGTATAAATCTTGCACAGTACTGTGCCATCCCTAAGAAACTCCTCACTTCGGACGCGGTTGTGGGTGCTAGAGCGTTCTTGATGGCGTGGGATTTGCGTGGGTCCACTTTCACTCCGTCAAACACGTACCCGAAGAATTCTATTGATTTTCTGAAGAATTGGCATTTATCTTTGTGCAAGGTAATGCCATACTGTGTGAGTCTCTGTAGGGTAGCTTTCAGTCTTTGGTGATGTTCCTCACTCGTTTTGGCATGGATCAAGATATCGTCGCTTACGTTCAGTACCCCTTCGAGTCCGGATAAGATTTCTTTAATTGTATTTTGAAAAATCTCGGCTGCGGACGATATGCCGAAATTCAGTCGCTTGTATCGTCTCAGCCCCAGGTGCGTTGAGAATGTTGTTATGTAGCGGCTCTCCTCCGCTAGTCTGAGCTGATGATATCCTGCGTTAAGGTCCAACTTAGAGAACCATTGGGCCCCATTCAAGTCTGTCAGGATGTCATCTACTGTTGGAGTGAGGTGTCGTTCCCGTCGTATGGCTTTGTTCGGGATCCTCATATCTATGCAGATGCGGATCTTGCCTGGCTGGCGTGGCTTCTCGGCTATTACCATCGGGGATACCCACAGAGTTGGTCCTGATACTTTCTCAATCACACCTTGTGCTTCTAGTTGGTTTAGTTCCTTTTCTACGGCGGTGCGCAGGTGAAATGGTATCCTTCGGTGTCTCAGCGCCATTGGTTGAATGGCGGGGTCGATGTGTAGTTTGATCAGCGGTCGCTTGATGGTGCAGAGGCCCTCAAAGAGTGTGGGGAACATTTCCAGGATGTCCTCAGTTTGGAGTGCTTTGACGGCGTTTGCAAACGCAATGAGGCGGAGGTCTTCCGCTGTGTTGCTTCCTACGAGCAGATCTGCTTCTTTGTCTATTACATGGAAGGTCGTCGTTACTTCATTGTCTTCCGCTTTCACTTGGACTACCATCTTCCCTCGCAGCGGGAGGGGTTCTTGGCTGCCGTATGTTAGTATGCGTGCCTTCGAGGGGACTAGCTTGGGTCTTGGCTTCAGTGCTTTATAGTGTTGGATTCCCATGACATTCACGGTGGCTCCCGTGTCAATAACGCCGGTCGCTGGAGATCCGTCTATGTGTATTTGGCATTTTGGCTGAGGCCTTCGCCGCCTCTTTAGTTCACTCACGAATAATACGTAGTAACATTCATCTTCGTCCTCTGTGGAGGATTCCTCGAATTGCGCTTGCCTCGGTGATTTGTTTGCTCGAGACGACGTTGCATCGTCTAGTGACAGCTGCCTCACGGCTCCTGTGATTGGTTTCCTTCCTGACGCTCCTCTTCCTCGGGAGCCACCTCTGCATACGCTTGCGAAATGGTTGGGTATTCCGCACTTCGAGCATGTCTTGCCACGTGCTGGGCAGCCATCTTGGTTGTGCTCCTCTCTGCCACAGTATCCGCATGTTGTTCGGCGCGGTGTTCTGGTCGGCCATCTTCCTCTGCCTCCCCGATTAGTACTGCGAACTGCGTCTACTCTTTCTGTCTTCACTGTGGTTCCCACATCTGCTCGTGGGTTCAGGGCTGCTTCCATTGCACGTGCATCTGATAGCTCGTGGGACCTGGCAAGGATTAGTATTTCTTCGAGTGTTATGCGTGGTTGTCTTAGAATTAGTGTTCTCAGGTGCTTGTTGCGACATCCCTGAATGAGTTGTGCGGTAACTTCCTTCTTTTCGTCATCATCTGTGCATGTGCTTATCAGGTCTCTTAAGCGTGCATGAAACGCGTCCATGGTTTCCCCTTCTCTCTGTTTGGACTGGCGGAACTTGAAACGTTCATAGTGCGGATTTAACTGGGGGTCGAAATGTGCATTTAGTGCATCAACTGCTGCGTCGTAGTCGGTGTCGCCCCCGTGTTTGGTAAGTGTTTGAATAGCTTGTACAGTTCTGTGCCACCAAAGTGTAATAGTAGGGATCTTTTTACTTCGTTGTCTTTCTCCCTCGTTGCGGTGAAGTAGGTGTTCAGCTGTCCGAGCCACACGGCCCACCGGGGTGCTGCTGTGCCTGGATCTATCAGTTCACTGAAGGGTGGCAGGGCTTGGATCTGTGAGTGAACTGACGGTGCTGGCGGCTGTGTTCCTGGGTTTACTGCCTGCGCTGGGGGTCCTGCCTGCTGTGCCGGGGCGGCTGCTTGCTGCACTCCACCAGTCGCTCCCCCTGGGTTTGTAGACATTCTGGAGTTGGGTGGTAGCTTGGCGCTCTCCCACTAGGTGTCTTTCTTTGTCTTGTCGGTTGCACTTGCTTGTGCTTGTTGGTTGTATGCCAAATTGGTGTTTCCCCTGCGTGTTTCCTCTGTTTTTCGGTGTTTTATTGCCCAGTCTGTTATATATGCGTGCTCTCTCTGTTTGCTTGTGCTTGTGCTTGTTGGTGTGCCCCTTCGTGCGTGTTGATGTGTGCCCGGCAGCCTCGCTGGGACACCTGCGTGCTCACGGGGCCTCGCGCTCGTTTGGATCAAAGCGCTCCTCTGCTCTCGCGCTCTTCTGGGCCTTCTCGACGACGTCAGCGCCTCACCTCTGCGCATGCGCGCGCTGCTGGGCCGCTTTCCTCGGCGTGTTTCTCCGCTTGGGCTGATTTGCCGCTGTCGTCGCCGGTGCCACACGCAGCTCTTTGCATATGCTGCTTACCGGTAAGAGAGTCGTTGTTTCGGGTGGTGGCCTCGCTCTTGCTGTCGTCTTTACCCCGCTCCAGTGCTGCGACTGGCGTGTGCGGACAGTTGCCGATCGGGCGTGGGGTGCCGTGGCCTGGCGCCGCTCCAGTTAGGCGAATCCCACCTTCGTCGCCAGTGTGGGGGGCTAAGGGCCTGACAAGGCCTGAAGCGCTGCGCCGCTTAAAGAGCCAATATACAGGACACACACACACTACTGCACTGGTGTGGACCGGAAGTGCCGTGCCACCTCCGTCCCTTTATTTAAAGCTTTCTGGCCACGCCTGGCCAGAAAGTGATACATTGTGGGTAGTGCTTCCGGGGCTCAAGCCTGAGACCCTCGGAGCACTAGAGCGCTACACAGAGCACACACACTCAGGCAGGGCCCCTTTCCGGAGAGGGTGAGACGGACCCGAGTTGCTCCAGCACTGGAGATCCTCAAAGGATTGGGGAGGACCCCCGGGGATGCTGCCGGCCTGACGGTCTGCACCCCAGCTCACACCATGCAGGACAGGCTAGCGCTGCATTCTTCCTCGATCCTCGCCCTTTTCGCACCCTCCCGTCTTTTCTCCACCTCCTTGCCTGACATCCTGTGTCTGCTCGCTCAGCTCCGAGTCCCCACTCTCATTCTTTAAACTCCCGCCTTTCTCCTTCTGTGACTCCCCGTCCACATTCTCCTTTTGTTTAATTCCCTTTATGTTCTAGTCCTATTCCCAGACTAGTGAAGGGAAATACACTTATTCTTTGTACAGGACTCTCACCCAGACTTATGTGTTGCACACTTCATCATGAAGCCCCCCGCCCCCCTGTACCCCTCGAATTACCAGGTGGGCTCAAACTCACTTTTGGTGGGATCACTTGCATATTAATAATTTTTACACGCTTGCGGGGTCTGGATTAGGGTTACCCATGCCTGCATTCGATCTCCTATTGGCTTTAATACTGGGGCAATTTAAAAACAAACCGGAACGCTCCAGTGGCGTAGCGAGGATGCAAAGTGCCTCGTGCACGTATGGTAGAGTCCCCGTTACAGAGGGTAGTCATAATATTTGGAGACCGTCACGCCGAGGTGATTGCTGGTGGCGGGGGAAGTAACACCTGAGGAGCGAGTAAATGAAATAGCATGTGATGGCGTCGCAATGAGAAGAAAGAGAGATGAGTGAAGGGAGTGTGGAAGTTAAAAGACAGGAACATTTTTGTTGAAATGGGAAAAGCACTGAATGTGGAGATTAGAAAAAATGTTTAAAATACTGTACATGATATTGGGTTGGAATGATGGCGCAACAGAGCCAAGCTACAAGGTTGAATCCAATCCATTGGGCTCCGGAGCAAATACATGAGGCCATGGGAGCTTCAATTGCTAACTCAGATCTACAAATACCAATTCCGTTCCTATGACGCTTCTTTTCTCTATATGGTGATATCTCAGGTGGCTGATAGGTGCCCCTGCCCATCAGTCTGCTATAGGCATTGCATGCCTTGCAGTGGCACAAGTACCCTTTGTGGCATATGTCCATAAAGTTACGGAGAGTGGATGTTTTGGTTTGCCTTCTCAGATAAAGGTCAACACCCAGGGCTTTATACAGATAAACACTTAAGAAATTTGATTTTAGCAAAAACATTGCCTCCAACAAAAGTGAAGGCTAAGAAACAACCCGGTCGATGTGCTAAAACAAAATGACTGTAAAGTAATAGTCAAGGAGTCAATTTTGCTTTCTTATCATTTGGATTATGGTTTTATCATTTTTAAGCCAAAACTCGATAGAAATTACAATGTAGGATGTATGTTGAAATCCCTTGAAGTGAAAAGCGCGCCAGGGCTCACATATGAAAAATGTACCTAGTGTGCAGCGCACATGCAGCACAGCCTGTATTGTATTGCACTTGTAGGGCAGCTGAACTTCATGATGCACCTTTTAGCTTTAATCCTTTATAATAGGTACATTCTGTGCTAAATGCAGTCCTTTCTCCTCAGCACCCCCCTCCCCCCCACCCCCAACTGCTATGGGCGGCAATCTAAGGAATAGCCCCGGGCGCCAGAAGCTCAAGCTATGCCCCGGAGTGGAGAATACCTTGGTTTAACCTGCATATATCACATGAGTTTCTTTTGTTTCTTTGTGGAAATGTTACCATTTTGGTTTGTATTTTGTACGGACTAAGGACCGCCTTTGGGACAAAAACAGTTGCAATTGTTTTGCTGGGCATAAAATAGTGAACGTGTTTTCTTTCAAAATGCCTAGTATAAGTAAGCTGTTTTCTTTGTGTTGTCGTTGTTGTTTTACTGATACTCGATTGGAAGAATGTCAGTTGGCGCCTCCAGAAGGCACTCCGAATTTTGATATGGATGTGAAGCATGGTCTTGGCCCTATTATGTTTAGTTCATTATGGCACAAATATATGAGGGAAAATGCCGAGTTACAGTGACCGTTGACAGGTACTTTTGATGAACTAAAGATTGAGTATTTAAAAGAACAGTTGTTTGAGAAACGAAGTAGGCAGTCTATGTTTGATTCCCTCAGAACATGGCAAAAGGCAGCTAGGCAGAGATGATTAAAGGCAGAAAAAGAAGCCCGGAAAAGTATGGATGGAGACTTTGACTCAGAAGGCTGTGGCATGTGACAGGGAAAAGCAGGAAAAGGGTATTGAATATGAAGATAGGAGGTTAAGATTACACATTGATAAATCGCATGTAGTTCAGGAAGAAGATGACACTTTTGTGGAAGAATTGATAGACACCCGACCCCGCCTCCATACGCTCCGCAACAAATATACCCTACTGTTCGGAAGCTCTCACAGCCGTCCGTACAGTATCTACTGTCTCTGTCCCTGTATCTACTGCTGTTATTTCAATGGCAGGGCTTCGGGTCCTCCTCCTCCTCTTCCTGCTGTTTCTTTGCAGTCTGTGGCAACTGTGACTGTTACTACCCTGCCACACCTATTGCCTCAGCGTCCCTCTCGCCAGCTCTTTCTCCTGTGATACAATCATCAGCGACATTACTGCCTGTTATTTCTATTGCTTCACTTACTGTGGTTTTTCATCCTCTAACATTAGTAAATAGTGGGAGACCAGTATGCGGAATTGAGGATAGGGATTGGATGAGATTTAAGGAGCGCATGGCACCGTTAGTGCGATCTGATGTGGGAGACGATGAGAAACAGGTAATAGCCAATCAGGCTGCCCAATGGGTCCGTAATCCCATTTATAGTGTAGAAGACATCTGGGCAACCAAGAGATTTTGAGCCCTTTATACAACATCATGCCCTTAAACATATGTGTGCAACTTTAATTGTCTTTTGGCAGCAGTGTTTTGAAGCAGAAGCACCTCATATTTTATATGATATTAGAGATCGGGTGTATATTAGTGAATGTGGGCCAGGACAGGTTTTTCTAATGTTGCGACAATAATAGCTTATAGGGGAAGATTACATGGGAAAAGTCCCAGGTCCGTATTTCAATTTCGTATGAGAGAGGTTCATCCAGTATATCACCCTGAGATATCAGAATTAACAGATGGTCGCGGGAATGTTACTCGAGCGACAGTGGCGGCTAGGTTTCAGGAGCAATGGGATTATACTCAGTGGAAAAGAAGTGAAGTATTGTCTCTTAAGGCTCAATTACCTGACCTTAGTAAAAATCCTACTGCATATTATGAAAAATTGAACGAAGCGGCTTCTTCCACTGTCATGACTCTTGCTGATATTGAAATGTTCTTTGGTTTGCTGGTTCTGGTTGATATTTGGAGGCAAGTGCAACACAAGATCATGTTGTGGAATTTGGAGGTACATGGGATCAAATTAAAGCATGGGACTGGGAGAGAAAGCCAGATGATAAGCTTCGGGCGGAAATGTTGGCATTGCCAGGCTGCATTATTACCTATAACATTCTCTTATCCCGCCAAGAAAGGTGGATTGGGATAAATTATGGGCTTGTCAACGAAGGAAGGATGAGAGTGCATATTGTTTGTTCACTCAGTTTGAAGGCACGTTTTTGGATTACAGTGGGCAGGATTTGTCTATTGAGGGAGGTGTTCGATTGTTTGTTAATAGATTTGTTTCTAATATGCTTCCTTAAATTGCGACTCGATTACAGGCCTCTGAAAGTACTTGGTTCACCTTGTCTCCTTCTGTTAGTTTGAATATTGCGCAGTACTATGAACATAGGGATAATGAGGAAAAAAAGAGGACGGAGAAAAGGCACAAGGATTTAAAGATGAAGGTGTTGTTACAGCAGGCTTTTACGGGAAATGGTAGAGGATGTGGTGGTTCTTGCAGACAGCTTCCACGCACTAGAAGGCAGCCGAATACTACGCATGTGGGGCTGAATCAGTGTGCGTATTGTAAGGAGGAGGGGCATTGGAGGGAAGAATGGGGCTATTACAAATATTAGTTGTTATCTCCTCAATCACTCCTTTCTTAATCAAATTCTGTATAATTTGCAATAAGGCTCGCTCACCTGCCTGTGGTATTTTATTCTGGGGAATACCAGGCAAAATAGCGCCGTCCTTAACCTGTATTAAAACTAGTGATATCTGCAACAGTTCCACATCTGTTTCACCTGTCGCCCACAGAGTGGGTGGCACATCCTTAAATTCAACAGGAAGGGTCACATCTTTCGACAAACACTGTTTAGCACGTGCTACAGCTGGACCCATGGTCATTTAGACACCTGCCGGGGAACAATAAATCGTAGCATGCAATTTCTTCAATAAATCCAAACCCATCAAATTTTCACCACAATCAGATGTGAACAGAAATTGCAAATCCCCAGTAAAAGGACCAATAGTCAATGCAAAGGGCCTTGAAATGGGCGTTACAACCGGTATACCAGAAAAATGCACTAAAACATTTTTATGGCCAGACAGAGACGCCCCAGGGACCATGTTTTGAGAAACAGAACTTTTCGGCGCACCTGTGTCCACCAAAACGTCCTTAGTTGAGCCTTGCAGTTCCGCTGTTACATAAGGAACACGCTGGTCTACAGTTATCAGAACTGGTCCCTCACCCTCTCCCTGGCTGTCCTAGCTGTTAGACATTCCTGTTGCTTCATCCATATCATAGTCATCATGGTAGTACTGTCCATCCCGAGGGTCATCAAAATAATTATTAGAAGAACGACCCTGTGAGACTGCAGGGTCCTGAGCTCTATCAGTCCCACCAGCTCCACGACCTTGCCCACAAGAACCCCATCCTCTGGGGACCGCCACCTTTTGCAAAAGCACAGGACATTGGGTGGTACATGTGTTGTAGATCCTTGGCGTCGAGCCCCACCCCACCGGACACCTACTCCGCTGATGGTCTGCCGCGGGCAACCTCACGGTGCACGTCTGCTGCGGATCATCAACAACTCTGTGCCAAAGTCTCCTTCGCTATCTCGCGCTTGAAGGAATGGAGTAGGATAGCCCATGGCATGGATATGGGGTGTTTACGGCTAACATTTTTAGAAAGGATGCATTAGGTTCGGGTACCAGGGACACATGAAGGATGTGTCCGGATAGTAATGTTGGAGTTTCTCTGGAGTCAGGTAGGCGCAGTGCAATATATGGAGTTGTATGGAGTTGTATGTTTTTGAAGCAATAGTTTCGGGACACTTTTTTAGGAAACTTTAGTGTACGTTCCCACTCTTTGTTGTGGAGTGGTCGCTGGAACTCAGCCTCCCACTTCTCCCAGAGGGGCGCGAGGGCGATTGGATGTGGTGCCTGCACCGCTTTGCATATCCATGTGACCAGATGGTGCCCTGGGCCTATCTATGTTGTAGATCCTTGACGTCGAGCCCCACCCCACCGGACACCTACTCTGCTGATGGTCTGCAGTGGGCAACCTCACGGTGCGTTTCTGCTGAGGGGCATCAACTACTCTGTGCCAATGTCTCCTTCACTATCTTGTGCTTGAAGGAATGGAGTAGGATAGCCCATGGCATGGATATGGGGTGTTTACGGATACCCTTAACCTCTGCAGTGCCCCATTTGTTAACCCCCCTCACCCAAGCCACTAGTGGGGGCCCCCCTGGTGCCCTAAAGTGCATTGCTATGCATCTTTTAGCTAAAAGGAGCGCTATGGACCCAAATTGCGTTTCCACTTTTTTGACTCTTACAGCACTTGTTTATGCCTAGCGCACAGGCCTACCATGTGTGAATGCCCGTTAGCCCCGTGACTGTGAGAAGGGTGGTGTGGATCCGGGCCCAATATTTGCGGAGCATTAGACAATCCCAGAACATTTGTAGAATGGATGCATTAGGTTTGGGGTACCAGGGACACGTGAAGGACGTGTCTGGATAGTAATGTTGGAGTTCCTCGGGAGTCAGGTATGCGCGGTGCAAAATATTGAATTGTATGTTCTTGAAACGATAGTTGCGGGACACTTTTTTAGGAAACTCTAGTGTACGTTCCCACTCTTTGTTGTGGAGTGGTCACTGGAACTCAGCCTCCCACTTCTCCCGGAGGGGTGCGAGGGTGATTGGATGTGGTGCCCGCACCGCTTTGTATATCCATGTGACCAGAAGGGGCCCTGGGCCTATCTGTAGCAGTGTGTGTATCACTGGGTGTATGGGGGGCTGTGTCTATTGTGTGCCACAGTCTGAGAGACAGGCTTTCAGCAATTGCCTGATGGAGAAGAAATTGTCCTCTGGGAGACCAGAGACCGAATACCAGCCTGCTTGTGGGCTCCATGATACACCTACACCGCCCAGTCATATTGGGCAAGGGGGAGATCGCTGACGAGAGGGTATATTGTTGACTTGTACCAATTCACTCTGAGATCGGCCACCGCCTCGAATTTTTGCAGCGTGTGTGGTATGGGGGTCAGATCCGACGTGACATTACGGAAGTAGATGAGCACATCACCTGTGTACAGTGATACAGCATGGGTAGTGTCTACGAATGGGATGGCCCAGATCCCGCCCTCTTTGCGGAGACGGATCACCAAAGGCTCCATCACCATGGCGAAGACAGCTGGATTTGCACTTGATGCTGATCTCGCAATCATGGTACCCCATGCTGTGGACATGCTTTTGAACAAAACAAAGACACAGCACCTCACCAGTGTACATCTGACTGGCTATGAATTAACATTGTTTGCAAAACACATCACGATTAAAAGATGTGCCACTCTGAATCCAGCCACGTTACTGCCCCTCCCTTACGAGAATGATGAAATTGATAAACATGATTGTATCTTCCGGACAGAGGAAGAGACAAAAGGACGGGTAGACTTGACTGATGTTCATTTATCTGACCCACAAGGGAACTATTTTTCGATGGCTCTTGCTTTAAATTACCATATGGCACTAAAACAGCTGTGTATACTGCCACAATGCTGCGTACCATAGTGGAGACATCACGAGTTACCTATCAATCGCCCCAAGCTGCTAAACTTGTGCCTTAATACGAGCTTGCGCATTTAGTGAAGAACTGGTTATACTGACAGCCAGTACACCTTTGGAGTCGCACATAATTTTGGGCACCTCTGGGCAGAGAGAGGGTTCCTTACTTCGCATGGCACCAAGATACAACATGGGTGCCTCAAATTGAAGCTTTTTTCTACTTTGAAGCTTCCTAGGAGATTGGCTATAGTAAAGTGTAGTGCCCATCGGAAAGTCACTGACGATTTAAGTAGGGGAAATGCTTTTGCCTATCAGACAACTAAGAAAACAGCCCAGTCTAAAATGAAAAAATGTAGCAGGCCCTGCTAGGTGTGTGCCTGAAGTTACCATATTTGAGGATAACCTTGAAAATGTGAAATATACAAAGTGAGGTCACAATAGAGGAATTAGCAATTTGGCATGAACATACAGCACAATTGAACCATCAGGGTTGTTGAATTAATAATTCAGGGAAGCAGAGATGGATGTTGCCATATGCATATGTTCTTCCTGTAGTCATGAAGGCTCATGGTCCAGCTCATATCAGTGCTAAGGGTATTTGCAAGTTGTTAGACTCTGTATGGCACAATGATAACATTTCGAAGACAGTTGCACATTTAGTGAAGTATTGCATGGTTTGCATGATGCACAATTCTGGAAAGGGTACCCCTACACCACCTGGTAATTTTGCACCACCCACTTTCCCTTTTGAGGTCCTCCAGATGGACTACATTGAGTTAAATAGATGTAATAATTTGAAGTGTGTCTTGGTGGTCATTTCTACCTTTAGTAAATGGGTTGAGGCTTATCCTACTAAAGACAATACAGCCGTAACGGCTTGCGACATTTGATCTGGAGTGATAACGGAAGGCATTTCAATGCCAAGGTAATCCAGTTAATTTGTGATGGCTTGAGTATTAAGCAAAGGTTTCATGCTGCCAATCATCCACAGTCAGCAGGTTTGATTGAGAAGTACATTGGTACTCTCAAACTGAAATTGGCAACATTTCAAGAGACTACAATGTTGCAGTGGCCAGACACTTTACCATTAGCTTTTTTGTCAACAAGAACAACAGCACATTCTAGGACAGGATTGTCACCGTATGAGGTCGTGTTTGGACGCCCTGCAAATGTCTGGGGCGTACAGCGCCCTCTACTGTTCTCTGATATTGAGTTTCCATTGTGGATAGATTACCTTTCAAAAGGCTGGATATTACCTTACATGTTGTCCGATAATTAATGACACATTTTTGTATGTTAACTGTTCAAGAATATAATGTCTTTATCGAGGGAGGAGGATCTGAATACCTCCGTAATGAATCCTAGATATGCTCCTGTGGATTATCATGGCCCAATATATGCACATCAGGATATATTTTTTAGTCTTATGGTACAAACTCGAATGTTCATAATTGTACAGATGATGTTGCCTTAGGAATGGTGCTTCCCCTAGGTGTACCCTGTAAGTACAGTAAGCCTAGTATAAGATGGGTGACAAGAACATTGACAGCAGAATTTTGCGACGGAGTAACAGATTTAAAAGTCAATAATTATAGCAATGGTATAACTTTTGGGTATATTCTTTCTTCCATTATCACCTTTGGTGGTACTGCAATGGCCCGGGGTGAAAGAGACAGAGAATATTTTGGATGGATCGATATACTGAAGGGAGAACAATCATCCACACTGGAAAACTTCCATGTCTGTATGCAGAATGTAGTTCATTGGCCAAGAAACAACTCTCTGCAATTTAATGCAGATAAAACTGAAATCCTCTGTGTTGAGGGTGGGAGAGTGCCCTATTCCCTCCCGGCCGACTTCTGGCCTATTCCTGCTGACCCCCCATTGGTACCATCCAAGTCGGTTCGCAATTTGAGAGTTTCTTTTATTGAAAAGCTGACTTTGGAAACTCAGGTTAATAAAACCGTGGGGAGCTGCTTCCCCCTTATCAGGATTTTGAGGAAAATCCCTCTTCAGCTCCCTGCTCACACACGCTCCTTGGTAGTTTGAAGCGTGATTTTGAGCAGGCTGGATTATTGTAATTCTCTACTGCTATAGTCTCCCAAGTTTTCAACTGGGAGACTGCAGAGAATTCGGAATATGGCAGCCAAGCTGGCTTTGACACGTCTTTGCCAAGCTTCCTCCTCTAAGGCCCTTGCGGAGCTGCACTGGCTCCCTATAGTGCAGAGTATTCACTTCATATCCCTCTGTGTTGTGTTTAAGGCACTGCACGGTTTGGGGCCTATACCATTGCAGAGTAAATTTTGCCGGTATGCCCCCCGCTGCCTCCGGTCCTCCTCAGCTAATAGGGTGAAAGTACCCCTGATTAGAAGAGCTAAGCTGGGGGGGCAAGCTTTCAGTGTTGCTGCCGCAAGACTTTGGAATAGAGTTGCGACAGATGAAAGATCTTTTTCCTTTTTGTAAACAAATAAAAACCTGGCTCTTTCCCAGAGTTTAATGCCCACTGCTTCTGTCATAGACGTCTTTACCGTCTTCTTATTTAGCGCCAGGATGCCCGATGGGTTGCAGTGCGCTCTATAAATATACTTTACATTACATTACATGCAAGTTGCAGATATTGTCTAACTCCACAGTAGAAGCCTTGAGTGATATCACCACCCAATTGGAAAGTATGTGGATATATTCCAAGCAGACTATATATGCTGTTGATTTCATTTTAGCTAAGAGTGGTGGTGTGTGCGCGGTAGTATGAGCCCAGTGTGTAGTCGGGATCACTAATATGGAAAAGAACATTACCCAGAACATTTTGGATGTCCTGGAAAATGTTAAAGCAATGGAGAGTGGGAATTGGTCACTATTTGGTGGGTGGGGATAGATTCTTGAAAAGGTGATTTATTTCATTATGATGCTGATAATCTGTTGTATTTTAGTCCAGTGTCTCCTCTTACGTTGCTCTTATTGCACCACTCTTCTCGCTCCTAAGAGAATGTCAATTCATGATACCAATGCAGCAATCATGATTCAAAAGGAAATCGAAGACCTCATGCAGATTGATGAGGGTGTCTTCGAGACTCCTTCCCTCGTTACGATTTCTCTTACCGAAGATGAAAATATGGAGTGCTCTTAGATATGTATTTATGATTTGTTGATTTATGTGCCTTTTTCATTATTACACAAAATTACTTTGCTCGTGCTAAATGGAAGGTCTGATGAACTAAAAATCATGTTTTCCCATTGCTTTGTGTAAGTTAGCATTTACAGCGCCATTTTGTGTTAGGGCGCCATTTTGTTTTATGATCGAATCCAATCCTTTGCCAGTTCTGAGAAATGACCTTCTCCGAGTTATGTGAGTTCGTAGCTGAGTTTTGTTACACTAAGGATTGTACTGTTTTTATTAGTGCATACCTTTCTCAATAGATATGGGCCTTCTCCCACTTGTCTGAAGACGTGCCTGCCTGCAGTGGCCTTAAATCCTGTAACTTTGCACGCTATGAGTCCTGAGATTGTTTTTCTTTCTTTTCTCTCTTGTTTGTATTGCTTCACAGCACCTGCCTGGAAAATTCCACTATTGTTGTGTTCTAGCCCAGTCACGAAATGTACTAAATGTATCTCTATGCTTGTGGAATTTAGTCCCTCTGCTGCACTCCTAGTGTTTGGGTAGACAGGGCTCCACTCTGAGTGTACTTTGTACTTTGATTAAACAATTACTGATTTGCAGTCTCTACTGCCTGACTGACTCTTCCTTCATTTGGTATGGAAGGCTGAGAGGTGGTTGTGAATGACCCGGGTGACCCTAATGGGGCCACTTCCTTCAGATTGAACATTCACAAAACTGTGCGATTGAATGTAACCAACTCCACCCTCGATCACAGACAGTGGGGGTCCATTCCTTCCTCCATTCTACTTAATCTGGTTAGGTTATAATGAACGCCATGTAAATATCTCAACCTCCTGGATAACATGATGACCTTTGATTCGGCTCAAGTTGCATCATCCAGGAGACTAACAGATTTCACCCATCTATGTCATAGTTGTATTGGTGTGTCTGGGGTATTGGCCACTAATGTCCGGTATCATTTAAAAAATACCCTTCTCTTCACGACCCTCAGTTGTAATCTTAGATTCCAGAGGCTTGTACTGTGGAAGGGCATTTAGGTACTGGGCATGGGCATCTAGGACATGACACAATTTTAGGTACAGATAGAATTGTGACTTATGCATGCAATAAGTCTTAACTTAATGTGTAAATGAGCTAATGTGGTTGCCCCCTCAAATGTCTCCTAATTCTGCTATACCTATAAGGTCCTAGGGGCATAAATCCATGTATCCCACTGTGTGTTAAAGCCAAGTACCGCAGCATACCAGGGTTTTGGCAGTCATGGCACCCTCCTATTTAATCGCAAAAGAGTGCTTTTTTCCAGCATGACTCTGTTATCTTAGTGGCCGGGGGAGACATTTAGTTGGGCCACAAAAGCAAATTGAGAACTCCACATTTTTGCTCTAAGTTCTAATTCAGAAATGACACAGGGTCGTCTCAGTCGGCGAAAAGCCAGTCATTAACATGCACCATTTCGCAAGCCCAATAGTGTAATAATGTAATGTCTGCCAATCCTGACACTCTTCATTTGAAGTGAGCACGCAATTCCTGAAAGCGACTCGGGGTTGCTTTCCGGCCCATAAAAATATTATGATTGCTGACTGCATTAATTGAAATTAGGATAACAGCACTTGATAAGGGAAATTTTGGAGTACATGTACCAGGGAAAAGAGAGAGATGATTTTGAACATGGTTCCTCTTCCACTTATATTAAGGGGGAGGCAAATGCCATGTTGCTACGTCGTGTTTAATTTGAGAGAAAAAAGGCATTATATCTAGATTCCAGGCCCTTTGTCAGCTGCGCATTCTGCATAACAAGGTATTAAAACTGAGTTGTTGACCTTTGCAGATTGGTAACAGCTGTTATGTTGTAATAGTCACCTGATGCTAGTACATGAGTCGATTTAGTCGAATTAACGGTCAAGCCAAGGGCCTCACTGTAAATTTGTTCTGCTTCTGCCTGTGTAAGGAGGACTCTGGGTCACAAACATAGATTCAAATATTACCTGCAAACAACAATATTCTGTCCTTCATCAATGTTGCCCACTAGAATATGTTGTGTCCTGCTGGACACGTTCTAGTATTCAGCCTTGTGTTACACCCACACTGTACACCCCCCATCACATACGTCACTGTTCAGGTGAACCTGCTAATAAAAGGGGCCGGGCACACTGGACGGCTGGAATGCCAGAAACCGGTCCTCGGAAGCTTGTTTCCGGTCCAGGGAAGACATGGCTTGGCAGTTCGGGCTGAACTGTTCCCATGAGGCACAGGGTCAGACTGATTTGCATATAGCCATGTCTGAACTGGGGTGGCAGAGTAGGCTAAAGAACGGTGATGGATTAAACCCAGATCTTTTGACTGGGTGTGAGTGTTTAATTGATTCAGATGCTCCGTCCATCACCACCCCCTTTTGTACCGCTGGTGAGTTCCAGTACCCTACTACGGTATCAGTGGGGTAATTTCATCCAGCATGTGGGCCTAGAGCCCACAACAACACATTGGCGATGAGCGGAGCGGGTCTGACCGCGCGTGTAAAATGGCTCTTTATTGTGGGGAGAGAAGTAGTCCACTTCTAGGGCACCCCTGCTCCTGCTGCCTGTGCGGAGACTGCTGAGGCAAGAACGGCACCCAATGAATGCACCAGCACCCACCAGTAGTAACCCTGCATCTGCCTGCACGCGAATACTTCTGCAGCCTTGGAGCAGTAAAAAGGGGGTAAAGCTTCGCAGTCAGTGCTGTGCTCGAGGCACTTCGACACTGGCGACCGAGACTGCAAGAAGCCGATCACCACTCCCACACCTGAAACGCCAGAGAGGGGAGAGAAGATGGAGCCCACCCTCTGCCAGCCCAAGCGCCCACAGGTATGAGGAGCGGACACCAGCCCGGTGGAATCCCCTGGAGCACATCACTCGGAGTGAGCCCGCATCACATTAAAGAAGCCTGCACTGGCATTCTTAGCCCTGCAATGCCTGTTTGCCCCCAGTGAAGAAGGAAGGGAAAGGAGCAAGACCTGTTGCAGCCCTGCGAGTGGCTTGCCGCTTCTTGGCCCTGCTGACGACAAAGCCGCATTGACTCCCTGAGAACTGCGCTGCATCAGCATTCCGGTAAGCATCTAGCGGCATTCTCCCAGCCTGGCACTGCATATCATTACCCCAGAGAGGAGGGATAGCGGAGCTCCAGCAGGAGACGTGAGTGCCCTCTGATGCCTCACCGTTGCCACTACTAACTGTGCACAGAGACCGGTCTACTTACTACACCTCCATCGCAGCCCCCGTGAATGTCAGCGCCCATATGAGAGCTCTAGGTCCCAATGCCTAATGAAGCTGACGCAGACTGGCACTACATCAAGGAAAAGCCGTTCACTTTGGTTGCCGGTTGACACTGCTGCACAGTACAGAAGATCATATTCATTTTCAACAGCAGCCCACCTGCAGTGCAGGAGGTGACTTTGGAAGTAGCCACATAACTTGAAAAAAGAAATCCTCAAGTGAGGCCCGTATCGAAGCAGCACCATAGTTCCCCGCCATCAACACGTTTGTAAAGACAAGCCTCTCTGCTGCTGGCCACCCTGCTGTCCTGTCCAGGACAAGGGCACTAGGACTCTGGGACAGCGCAGGGGCGAGGGGACACCGGACACCACATCCGGTCAAGGGGCGGGGTGAGACACACTCGACTGGACCTCGAAGCATGAGGTCGTGATATATACATGCTGCACGAAACAAGAATAAAGGCATACCTCTCTAGCACCATCGTGTCCTGCGTGATTTCCTGGGTTTGGCGACACGACAACTGGCGACGAAGGTTCGACGGACTGCATGCTGTGCCCATCGGAACATCGCGATTTAAACCAGGAGCCCACCCTGGATTGCGTCGTGGTCAAAAGGAAGAGGGAAGAGTGAAGCGCCATCCAGAAGAAAGCAGCGACGTGGGAGCCCACCCCGACCGCCGCGAACGAAGAAGAAACGAGTCCGGTAAGCGCCAGCCAAAGAGCGCGAGTTTCAAAAAAATAAAGGAAAAGCCAGCGCGAGCTCTCGCGAGAGTCTCGGCGGCCATATTGGGGCCAGGCGCGAGGGCCAATAGGGACGAAGAACAAGCGCGGCGGCCATTTTGAAGTCAGGCTGCATCGCGATTGGCCGCGAAGTCCCGCGAGAAGACGGCGGCCACCTTAGAATCAGGCTGTACAAGCCAATAGGAACAGAGAACCAGCGCGGCGGCCATCTTAAAGTCAGGCAAAGGGCGAAAAACATTAGAAAGTGCCGATCAAAGAGGAGAAAAGGCACAAAGAAGGATAAATAACGACAACAAGTGGGCATAAGAGAAACACCAGAAGAAAAGGGGCAAATAAAAGGACAAAAGAAAGAAAAGAAAGGAAATTAAGAAAAAGGCACAAACAAGCATAAGCAAAGACAAAAAGAGGCAAAATAAGAAAATAAGGGTTGAACAAGCAGCAATAGAGCAAAGAACAGAAAAGAAGGTGACAGCACAACGAACAGGTGCAAATAAAGAAGATACAAGAGAACAAAGCACAGACAAAGAAGAAAAGAAAGAAAGAACAAAGGGTGACAAGGACGAATAAGAGAATCGAACTAAGGGAATTGAGCGCTAATAAAGCACAAGCGAAGACAAAAACAGTAAATAAGAGAAAAAGACAACAAATAAAAAGAAAGAAAGGAAAATAAAGACACATAAGAGAAAATAAAGACGACAAAGTGCTGACTAAAAAGAAAGAGTGCCGAGTTGAGCACCAGAAAAAGAAACAAGCACAGGCGACAAAGAAAGGAGGACAAAAGAAAAAGATAATAGAAGACAAAACAGAAGAGTGCCAGGAAGAGCACAGAGAATAGAAGAGTGCCGGAAGAGCACGGAGAATAGAAGAGTGCCAGAAAGAGCACGGGAAACAACAAAAGAAAAATATAATAGAAGAAATAACAAAAGAGTGCCAGGAAGAGCACAGAGAATAGAAGAGTGCCGGAAGAGCACAGAGAATAGAAGAGTGCCAGGAAGAGCACAGAAAACAGAAGAGTGCCAGAAAGAGCACGGGAAACAACAAAAGAGTACCAGGAAGAGCACACGAAAGAGTGTCAAGAAGAGCACAGAAAAGAAGAAATGACATACCCCAAGCCAGAAAAACAAAGTGCACAATACAGAAAACCACCACCATTCAACTTGTCGGAGCCACAAGTAGGAATAAGGTGGGAGAATTGGATCGGACATCTGGAGAGATACATGGAAGAGACTGATGTGACAGAGGCAAAGAAACTGGGTCTATTACTAAATTCTGCAGGCGATGACATTGGGGACCTCCTAGTGACGCTACCAACAAAGGAAACAACTACTTATAAAAAACTAAAGAAATGTTTAACAATGAAATTTGACCAGCAAAGAAATATTGATCTTGAACGATACACCTTCGCAACTGCGTCTGAACAAATAGACGAAACACCAGATGACTTTGCGACCAGACTGAGGAAACTTGTAACACATTGTGAATTTGACAAATTTGACAACACACAAGCAATAAGATTGCGAATCATAGAAGGATGCCGTGACACGAGCTTCCGTGCAAAAATACTAAAAGAGCCAACATCACTAGAAAACATCCTGGCCCTAGCAAGAGCGGAGGCTAGAGCGACAGCAGATGCAAAAGAAATGGAGCGAGGAAAGTTCACAGAAGAAACAGCGCCGTGCCTGTTGAGCAACGTCACAACGCAAATGATGGGTCTCATGGCAACTGAAAGACTGGAAGAAGATGATGCCGCCACAAGCAGCAGAATGA
This sequence comes from Lissotriton vulgaris, assembly GCF_964263255.1. NCBI lineage: Eukaryota > Metazoa > Chordata > Amphibia > Caudata > Salamandridae > Lissotriton > Lissotriton vulgaris. Next base: position 1,316,350,176 of record NC_141689.1, read on the forward strand.
AGGGGCTAACAAACAAAGGAAAACGTTTCACATGGACCGAAGAGCACCACAAAGAATTGAAAGAGATCAGATTTGCTATGACGGCCGAGGACGACCCAGCACATGCTGACCGGAGGCTGCGCAGAGAGCCAAATTCAGATGGCAACGAAATAGAACTGGTAGCAAAGGTGACACAACATCAACAAAAGAAAAAATCACCGAAGACAGGTGGTGGCACAAGAAAGCAGAAATGGAATGGCGATGAGGGAATCAAGAAGAGTGAGACTATCACACACAAGAAAGGAAAAAGAGTGGAACAAGAAGACACTGCTGCAAGAGCTCAAACAGCAAACACAACAACAAAGGCTCAGGAAAAGAAAGGAAGACATGCGGCAAACGCAACAACAAAGGCTCAGGAAAAGAAAGAAAGACATGCGACGAAACGGAAAAGAAAGAAAGGAGGCATCGCGATGGTCAAAGAAGGACAAGCGAGGAAATGGAGCAACGAGATCCCGGGAGGCAAGTTGAAGATGACAAAAGCAAAAGAACGGATGGCAAAGGCGGTAGTTTGGCCAGTATCACGTCACAGGGCACCTTTCGCATGTCAGCAAGGCAGAAGCAAGAGAAGCGGAAAGGTCAAAGCAAGAACTATAGAAAGACACACAAAAGGAAGAAGCTCAAGCGGATATCAGAAAACAGCGATCAAGAAGGAAACACATGGAACCAAAGAGACTAATTGAGGAGGTGTAAATGAAGAGGCCTATGGGCCATCACACAACATCTCTCTCTCTCTCTCTCTCTCTCTCTCTCTCTCTCTCTCTCTCTCTCTCTCTCTCTCTCTCTCTCTCTCTCTTCTCTCTCTCTCTCTCTCTCTCTCTTTCTCTCTTTCCTTTCTCAAAAAAAAATGTTTGTTTTGCAACAAGGGGGGAGATGTCCTGTCCAGGACAAGGGCACTAGGACCCTGGGACAGCGCAGGGGCGAGGGGACACCGGACACCACATCCGGTCAAGGGGCGGGGTGAGACACACTCGACTGCTGGACCTCGAAGCATGAGGTCGTGATATATACATGCTGCACGAAACAAGAATAAAGGCATACCTCTCTAGCACCATCGTGTCCTGCGTGATTTCCTGGGTTTGGCGACACAACACCTGCTATACTTTGCAAGAAATGTAAACCCCGCACCGGCATCCCAAGCGCCTTTGGAAAGCAACATAAAACACATCAGAGGACAATCACGAACACGAGCAATGGCACACCAGCCATCACTCACCCCCTCATTCTCTACCTCACCTGCAGTGCATGAAGGACACGGCGGGCCGACAAGAAGCGCTCCGCTAAACAGCCTTCCTACCGGTGGCTGCCGCTGCTTCAGGGAGACCACCAAACTGCAGCGACCTGTAAAGAGTGGACTCATTCAACAGCACATGTTAAAGCAAGCTGGCCCAAACGGAAGAGAGGGCTCTGATTCTGAATGCCCCCAGTTACCTGTGCACCATGCGGGGCATGAAGAAAGGATTATCTGCAGTGCCACCTAGGGGACTATTTGGTGGTGCTGCACCTGAACGAAGAAATGGCTCCAACAAAATTCATGCCCTGTATAAGCTGCTGTTCAGGTGAAAACCCCGCACCCACACTTGCAGTGCCCTGCAAAGGGCCCCAAGTATGCTGCCACCCGTTCAGTTAGTCCAGTAGCCTGCCGCCCCGCGGGGCCTAACAAATTCAAAAGGAGATCTATAGGGGCTCTACAGAGTCCTTTCTTGCCCCTGACAGCAAGAACCGCACCAGAGACACAGCCGGGACTGATGCTGAGTGCACCACATGCCCCAATGAGTTGCCTATCCTTTGGAAGGAGAAGAACTGTCACGCCTCACCAAGAGCTCCAATATCGCATGTACCCAGAAGTGTGACAACATGGGCAGGTGCCCAGAAAGAGAGACATAGAAAAAGCAATTCTAAAGGCAGCAAGGAGAGACTACACATCTCAACCGCACCAGCACCAGCTAAGCCTCACTGTGGGCCAAAGACAGCACAGAGTGTCCTCCCTGACACTGCCTCAATAAAGAGTCACCAGTGGCCCAAGACAGGCAAGAGGATAGTCGCATACTCCAAGTGGCAAGCTGCCACCACATCTGCACAGAAGGCATCCGGCACATGGACAGATGCCACATCACACTGCAAGCAAGGAACACGTCAAATAAAGTGGTCAACCCAGCCAAGCATGGCTGAATGGAGGCAGGATCAAGTGCTATGATGGTGCAGGCTCGAGGTGCAAGCACTATGCACTCAACAGAAAAAGGTGGTCTGGCATCCTGGTAGAGGAGCACCACGAAAATCGCTGAGGATTGGATCGAGGAGTAGAAGCATGTCCCAGCAAAGAAAGACACAGTCCTAAGAACAGGATGTAGGAGAGTAGGGTCTGCTATCCTATGGTCACCCCAAATTTTTGCTTTTTGCTTCACTGGTTTCTGACTTAATGTGGCTGTGGGCCTGCTAATCAGACCCACAGCCTGCTGTTCTCTCTCTAAATTACTGCCAATGCACTTTAGGTGCATTACGAATTGGAACTGGTTCACCTTATGAGCCCCTGTAGTAGTGTACCCTAGGTACCCAGGGCATAGGTGTATCCAAGGCCTACCAGGGGCTGCAGCATGTATTGTGCCACCCCTGGCCTGGCCTCCATATTTGACATAACTGGCTGATCACTCAGCTGGGGTAAGTTGGTGTAATCACCTCTTACTTAGGTACAGTATGCCTGTGCCTAACCCTAAACTGGACACATATGTTCCTATCAGCCACTCCTATGGAAGGCCTCATCAATCCTGGAGGCAGAGTGCTTGGAAATATGTGAGATGGTGCTCTAGCATGAGCGGAGCCTGTCTGCAGCTGTCGGGAACCACTCCCTAAGCTGTTCCGGGATATTGCCATACCATATACTCTTAAGTGCATTATAATCCTCACGGTTATTTGCTATCTTTGGTTTGGCTTTATCAAAACATGTCGAGTAAGGTGTCATACGAATTGGAATACTATCCCCTCGCCAATTCTGGCGACGGGGATAGCATTCCACCCTTCTAGAGGGACACGACATGTGTGTAGCCTTAACCCCGGTTAAAGTTAAACAGAGCCTCAGCATCACAAAATGGATGCTGCCACCACAGACACGAGTCTGGCCTCCTGCTGCTGACCGAAACTCGGCAGATGGTGGCCTGGACAAAGGGTTTCCTGCCTTGGGAGGTGCGAGCACCACCCCAGACAGGGTTTTGTGTATTGGGTAGGACAGGGCTGAATAGAATCAGACATGCCCGGGGCACACAAGGTGTCCCCGTGCATAGGCCAGTCCAAACCGGTCCTGGGACTTTCCAGACCCAGGCTTGGCGCGGAACTGGACAAAGGAAAGGGGGTGTAACCGCCCCCCTTCCTGGTTCCTCCCAGAGGAGGGACCTAGTAGGTGATCCACCCCTCAGATTGGGAATAAGAGTGGGAGCAGTGCCATTGCACAGCAGATCATCCTGAATCAACTTAAAACTAAGAAGACGACTGGACTTCGACATTCTGCTGCACAGAAGACTGAAGAAGAATCTCCCTTGTGGCCTAGGAGTGGCCACCCTGTGAACACAGGCACCAACCAGCAACTCGACGTCTGCTTTGCCGCCACCTCCCGCCGGAGCCCGAGCCCAGAGCCCGACAAGAACCAGACTCCCAGACCTCTCAGAGCCCGATCCACAGTCCCTGCAAAGAAGGGACCCGTGAAGGCACCGAGTGACGTGCGACCGGACCTCTTGGAAGACACTTGAAAAGCTGACTGCGCAGCTTCTGAGGCATCCTCGACGTTGTGCTTTGGGGACTGAGAACCCCCACCACCGAGCAGCCCTTGCACCGAAGATCAGCCCTCCAGCATCTCCATGATCTGCGTGGGGCCCTTTTGCATTGTGCCACTCGACGCGCCATCCCGGCCACTAGCCACGTGGTCAGCGGCCATCTTGGCGACGAAACCGACAATTTACACAGCAAGTCTGGTTGCTCCAGACCTACCCAAGCTCCTGTAAAAAGGAGCACGCCCTCTGACCTTGCTGGTCCGAGTGTTAAGCATCTTTCAACTTCTGCCTGGCTTGCCTTTGCCAAGGCCTGTTTGCTCCGATCAAGTTGCCGACACCGCCAACAGCGAGAAGCCTGCGTGGGACAGCTCGTGACCGACTCCTGGACGTCCTCGACCCCGGGTATCCACGTGACTGCAGAAAGAAGCTACCCAACAACGCCTATTTGCACCCGACATCGCCTGGTTCCAATCTGGTTCCACGGTAGTCACTGGCTAGTGACTTTGAACACTGTCCCCTCTGCTTTCAGGTCTTCACATCTTCAGATCCACCCTTGGATCCACCGGAACTCTTCACATCGAGCCGCCTGCAGCATCTTCAGCTCCAAGCACCATCGACCAGCGTGACGAAACCCGACACTACTTCGACCCTGTGCACCCGCTTCCTGTGGGTGAGGTAACTCAGCTCCGCCGGTGCTCCTGCACTGGTACACATCTCAAGGGCCTGTGTCTTAAGTTTCAGCTCCGTAGGGCACTCGGAAGGTTCCTAACTTTCTAACTTTGTACTTTTTACGCACCATAGACTTTACATTGGAAAGTGCGTGCACTTTGAACACTGCACCCGAGTCCCGTGGGCCTTTCCCGACTTAATAATTGCTAGTCTCGAATAGCTCCAGCGATTCCCAAGGCCCTAGGCCTGTTCCCTTTCCGATTGGTATCTCTTATACCACTTTCTTAGTATATGGTTTAGGTGGCCCCTAGGGCTAATCCATATTGTGCAACTTTTGTGTATTTTAAACTGTCTTGTGATTTAACGCTTGTGCTTCTGTGCTCATAAAGAGTCCATGGGATTTTATAGTTAATAAATCAATATATATTTTCAATATATATCTGTGTGGTGTCCCTTTCATTTGGTATTCAAGGGGGTTGTGTATGGTGTAACAGCTGGCTTCACATGCCTTTCAGAGTTTAGCCTAAGACTGCTTTGTCCACGTTACCACTAGGATAACTGGTCTACAAGGTTGAATTACAACCATCATCATAAGGGTTGCTTGGCATGGTACAAAGTGATCACTAAGAATTAGTGAGCATTATATACCAGGCCAACTTCTCACATTGGTGAGCAGCGGATTGGGATCTGAGCTTGCTGTTGTTTTACCATTACAATCTTTGAGATTATCATTTGAAAGATCATACAGGTACCTGCTAGGTACATATAAAACAAGACTAGTATACTTAAGTTCTACTGAACTTAGTTGTTGTAGAGCAAAGGGAGTAGCACACCCTAGCTACAACTACTAGATAGGTTTAGTAGGTAAACACCAGTGTAGGTAGATTGCAACACATCCACCCACACTAGAGCAATGTCTGGAGCAGAGGGGTCCAGTGGACTTACTCCTGTTGAGAGTGACCCTCCAAGGGCACCATCCGAATTTGCTATTTTTTCCTTTAAGGAATTAAGACAGCTTTGTGTCTTAAGGGGTCTGAAGACAGGGCCTTCCCCTACTACAGACCACCTAAGAGAGCTCTTAGACCAGTCTGAGACTCTAAAGCCCTCTAAAGCAAACCCCACAGGGAATGCTGAAGGAGGCCATCCTTCAGAGGATGACACTGTAGACACCCCAGCCCCTATCATCCTGGTAGATGAGGAAGCCTCCACCATTGGAGCTCCTCAGGTAGATGAAGAGGAAGAGGAAGAGGAAGAGGAGGAGGTGGAAAGCAGTGAGTCAGATGATGACAGAAATAGTCAGGTGCTGGTCAGTAGACTGAACCAGGCTAACTTAAGCTTACTTGGGAATGAATCAGGTAACAACCCATTCAGACCCCCAGGTGGACTTAACCAGAAGCCTAGGAGGAGAAGGACTCACTCAGGTGACTCTGACAACTCCCATGCTTCTAGAGGTTCTCATGGTCACTCCAGAAAGAGGATGACTAGCCCTCAGAGAAGGGAACATGAGGCCAAATTGAGAGAATCTCAAATTAGAGAGGCTGAATTGAGAGTCCAGAGACAAGAGTTAGAAATTGCCCTGGCCCAAGAGAAACTTGCTAGAGCAAGACAGCCTAGAGAGAGTGGGGTAATAGAACCCACTGGTGGCAGCAATATCCACAAGGATAAAGACAGGTCTTTTGATAACAGAAACCTGAGTAAGATTGTGCCCCCCTACAAAGCTGGGGATGACATCCATAAATGGATTACTGCAATGGAGAGAGCCTGCAGAGTACAGCAGATCCCTCAGGAGCAGTGGGCAGCAATCTTGTGGCTCTCCTTTGAAGGTAGAGGCCGAGACAGACTCCTCACAGTTAGTGATGGGGATTCTAGAAACTACCTGGTCCTGAAGAGTGCTCTGATTGATGGGTTAGGCTTAACCACTGAACAGTACAGGTTAATGTTCAGAGATACCCAGAAGACACAGACTCAGGACTGGTCTGAATTTGTTGAGTGTGCCACTAAGGCTCTGGAGGGATGGTTGCTGGGAAGCAAGGTTACAGACTATGAAGGATTGTATAATTTGCTGATAAGAGAACACATTTTAAATAATTGTCAGAACCAGCAGTTGCATCAACATTTGGTTGACTCAGATTTGACCTCTCCCCAAGAATTGGGAAAGAGGGCAGATAAATGGGTAAGAACCAGAGTTAAGCAAAAGAACCAGAACCAGAACCAGGGTGGTGACCAGAAGAAAACAGACCAGAAGGGTGGGGAGCAGAAAGCTAAAGACCAGAAGTCTTCAACAGGGCCCCAAACTGAGACAGAGGGTGGGTCCCAAACTTCCAAGAAGAAGAAGAAAGAAGGTCAGAAGAAACCCTGGTGTAAAACTTGTAAGAACACCTCTCACTGGACAAGTGAGTGTAAAAAGGGTGGAGCCCCCAGCACTGCAGCCCCTAAGGCACCTGCACCCACTAGTACAGTTAGCAGTGCTGGTCCTCAAACCAAGGGATTAGTGGGTATCACTTTGGGAACTGAAGGAGATTCTGACCTAGTCAGAACCCTTACACAGGCTGTTCTGATTTGTGAAGGGGACATAGATTTGACCCCTGACATAAGTCCCAGTAATCTGGGCAAATACAGACAGACACCTTTGATCAACAATAAAGTGGCTCAAGCTTACAGGGACACATGTGCCAGTGTCACTATGGTGACACCTAACTTTGTGGACCCTGGACAATACATGCCAGGCGATGATTACCTGGTGACCAATGCCAGCAATGTCACTACTACACATAGTGTGGCACTTGTTAACTTTTCCTGGGGAGGGGTAACTGGCCTAAAGAAAGTTGTGGTTAGTGCTGATCTCCCAGTAGAATGTTTGTTGGGCAATGACCTGGAGAACTCTCTATGGTCAGAAGTTGAGTACAGGACTCATGCAGAGATGTTAGGGATATCATCACATGTCCTTGCTGTGACCAGGTCACAGGCCAAAAAGTGCCTCTCTGAACCTCAGGTCTTGGATCCTGGAACAATGGACCAAGCACCTTCCAAGAAGAAGAACAGGAGGGTTAAGGCTGCGCCTTCCCAACTGCCTACAAGTGAGGATCAGGCTTCACAGGAAACTGATCTTGAGACCCCTGAAGGAACTGTCTCTGAAGAACTTGAACCTGATCAGGTTGAGTTTCTGGGGACAGGGGGGCCTTCTAGGGCAGACTTGGGGCAGGCTCAGTTAACCTGTCCTTCTCTTGAACCCCTCAGACAGCAGGCTGCTGCTGAGGCTGCTGGGAATGCTGAAGGTGCCCATAAAGTTTATTGGGATGAAGGACTCCTTTACACAGAGGGTAGAGACCCCAAGCCTGGTGCAACCAGGAGGTTGGTTATACCTCTGCAATTTAGGGGTTTCCTTCTCACCTTAGCCCATGATATTCCTCTAGCAGGACACTTAGGCCAGAACAAGACCTGGGACAGGCTTGCCCCTCACTTTCACTGGCCTCACATGTCTGAAGACACCAAGGAGTTTTGTCGCTCCTGTGAAACCTGCCAAGCCAGTGGTAAAGCAGGTGGAACAACAAAGGCCCCCCTGATACCACTACCTGTGGTGGGGGTTCCCTTTGAAAGAGTGGGGATTGATATTGATGGTCCAATGGATCCCCCTACAGCATCTGGGCACAGATTCATACTGGTGGTAGTGGATCATGCCACCAGGTACCCAGAGGCAATTCCACTTAGGACCACAACAGCTCCTGTTGTGGCCAGGGCCTTACTTGGAGTTTTCTCCAGAGTGGGGTTTCCTAAGGAGGTAATATCTGATAGAGGTGCCAACTTCATGTCAGGATATTTGACAGCTATGTGGAAGGAATGTGGTGTTAACTACAAGTTCACCACTCCTTATCACCCACAATGCAATGGGCTTGTTGAGAGATTTAACAAGACCCTAAAGGGCATGATTAAAGGATTACCTGAAAAGCTCAGGCGAAGATGGGACATCCTACTTCCCTGCCTTTTGTTTGCTTACAGAGAGGTCCCTCAAAAGGGGGTTGGCTTCAGCCCCTTTGAATTGTTGTTTGGGAACCCTGTAAGAGGACCCCTGTGTCTAGTGAAGGAAGGATGGGAGTTACCTCTCAAAAAGCCTAAGCAAGACATAGTGGACTATGTACTTGGTCTCCGCTCCAGGATGGCAGAGTACATGGAAAAGGCATCCAAAAACCTTGAGGCTAGCCAAGAATTACAGAAAGCTTGGCATGACCAAAAGGCTGTCCTTGTTGAATTTCAGCCTGGACAGAAGGTATGGGTGTTGGAGCCAGTGGCCCCAGCAGTACTCCAAGACAAGTGGTCTGGACCCCATACAATTCTGGAGAAGAAGGGAGAGGTTACCTACTTGGTGGACCTAGGAACTCCCAGGAGCCCCCACAGGGTGCTCCATGTAAACAGATTGAAGGCATATGTCAGCAGGGCAGACATGGGCTTGCTCATTGCTACAGATGAGGGACAGGAGGAAGAGAGTGACCCTCTCCCAGACCTGCTCACTCAGAACTCTGAGGATGGTTCAGTTGATGGTGTGGCCTTAGGTGGCAGCCTCACTGAGCATCAGCAACATGACTGCAGACAAGTTCTGCAGGCATACAGGCATATGTTCTCCTTGACACCCAGTCAGACTAACTGGTGTACCCATGTGGTGGACACTGGTGACAGTCTTCCTGTAAAGAGCAAGATTTACAGGCAACATGACCACGTCAGGGACTGTATAAAGACTGAGGTGCAAAAGATGCTGGAATTAGGTGTTATTGAGCCTTCAGAGAGCCCCTGGGCTAGCCCAGTGGTTCTGGTCCCCAAACCTCACACCAAAGATGGCAAGAGAGAGATGAGGTTCTGTGTGGATTACAGAGGACTCAATGCTGTCACCAGGACAGATGCACACCCTATTCCAAGGGCAGATGAGCTCATTGACAAGTTGGCTTCTGCCAAGTATTTGAGCACATTTGACTTGACAGCTGGCTACTGGCAAATCAGGTTAGCTGAGGAGTCTAAAGCCAAAACAGCATTCTCTACCCCTAGTGGGCATTATCAGTTTGTGGTGATGCCCTTTGGTTTGAAGAATGCACCTGCCACCTTCCAAAGGTTGGTGAATCAAGTCCTTACTGGGTTGGATGACTTTTGTGCAGCTTATCTGGACGATATTGCTGTCTTTAGCGCCACCTGGGAGGATCACCTGGTCCACCTGAAGGAAGTGCTCTAGGCTCTGCAGAAGGCAGGCCTCACTATCAAGGCAACAAAGTGCCAGATAGGGCAGAGTAAGGTTATATACCTGGGCCACCTTGTAGGTGGAGGCCAAGTTCAACCACTGGAGAGTAAGATCCAGACCATCAAGGACTGGTCCCCTCCAACTACCCAGACTCAGGTCAGAGCTTTCTTGGGCCTGACTGGGTACTACAGGAAGTTTGTTAAGAACTATGGGTCCATTGTGACTCCCCTTAATGATCTGACATCCAAGAAGATGCCCAAAAAGGTTCAGTGGACAGAAATCTGTCAAAAGGCATTTGATGACCTGAAGAAGGCCATGTGCTCTGCACCTATCCTGAAGAGTCCTGACTACTCAAGAGAGTTCATTGTCCAAACAGATGCTTCTGAGTTGGGAGTGGGAGCAGTGCTTTCACAGCTTAATGTAGATGGCCAGGACCAGCCCATTGCTTTCATTAGCAGAAGGCTGACCCCCAGAGAGAAACGTTGGTCAGCTATAGAGAGGGAGGCCTTTGCTGTGGTGTGGGCCCTGAAGAAGTTGAGACCATACTTGTTTGGCACTCACTTCAAGATTCAGACCGACCATAAGCCCCTCCTACGGCTTAATCAGATGAAGGGTGAAAAGCCCAAACTACTCAGGTGGTCCATTTCCCTACAGGGGATGGACTTTATATTGGAGCACCGCCCAGGGACTGACCATGGCAACGCAGATGGTCTCTCCAGGTACTTCCACTTAGAACATGAAGACACAACTGGTCAAGGTTAGTCTAATGTCCCTGCGTTTGGGGGGGGGGGTTATGTAGGAGAGTAGGGTCTGCTATCCTATGGTCACCCCAAATTTTTGCTTTTTGCTTCACTGGTTTCTGACTTAATGTGGCTGTGGGCCTGCTAATCAGACCCACAGCCTGCTGTTCTCTCTCTAAATTACTGCCAATGCACTTTAGGTGCATTACGAATTGGAACTGGTTCACCTTATGAGCCCCTGTAGTAGTGTACCCTAGGTACCCAGGGCATAGGTGTATCCAAGGCCTACCAGGGGCTGCAGCATGTATTGTGCCACCCCTGGCCTGGCCTCCATATTTGACATAACTGGCTGATCACTCAGCTGGGGTAAGTTGGTGTAATCACCTCTTACTTAGGTACAGTATGCCTGTGCCTAACCCTAAACTGGACACATATGTTCCTATCAGCCACTCCTATGGAAGGCCTCATCAATCCTGGAGGCAGAGTGCTTGGAAATATGTGAGATGGTGCTCTAGCATGAGCGGAGCCTGTCTGCAGCTGTCGGGAACCACTCCCTAAGCTGTTCCGGGATATTGCCATACCATATACTCTTAAGTGCATTATAATCCTCACGGTTATTTGCTATCTTTGGTTTGGCTTTATCAAAACATGTCGAGTAAGGTGTCATACGAATTGGAATACTATCCCCTCGCCAATTCTGGCGACGGGGATAGCATTCCACCCTTCTAGAGGGACACGACATGTGTGTAGCCTTAACCCCGGTTAAAGTTAAACAGAGCCTCAGCATCACAAAATGGATGCTGCCACCACAGACACGAGTCTGGCCTCCTGCTGCTGACCGAAACTCGGCAGATGGTGGCCTGGACAAAGGGTTTCCTGCCTTGGGAGGTGCGAGCACCACCCCAGACAGGGTTTTGTGTATTGGGTAGGACAGGGCTGAATAGAATCAGACATGCCCGGGGCACACAAGGTGTCCCCGTGCATAGGCCAGTCCAAACCGGTCCTGGGACTTTCCAGACCCAGGCTTGGCGCGGAACTGGACAAAGGAAAGGGGGTGTAACCGCCCCCCTTCCTGGTTCCTCCCAGAGGAGGGACCTAGTAGGTGATCCACCCCTCAGATTGGGAATAAGAGTGGGAGCAGTGCCATTGCACAGCAGATCATCCTGAATCAACTTAAAACTAAGAAGACGACTGGACTTCGACATTCTGCTGCACAGAAGACTGAAGAAGAATCTCCCTTGTGGCCTAGGAGTGGCCACCCTGTGAACACAGGCACCAACCAGCAACTCGACGTCTGCTTTGCCGCTGCCTCCCGCCTCCCGCCGGAGCCCAGAGCCCAACAAGAACCAGACTCCCAGACCTCTCAGAGCCCGATCCACAGTCCCTGCAAAGAAGGGACCCGTGGAGGCACCGAGTGACGTGGGACTGGACCTCTTGGAAGACACTCGAAAAGCTGACTGCGCAGCTTCTGAGGCATCCTCGACGTTGTGCTTTGGGGACTGAGAACCCCCACCACCGAGCAACCCTTGCACCGAAGATCAACCCTCCAGCATCTCCACGATCTGCGTGGGGCCCTTTTGCATTGTGCTACTCGACGCGCCATCCCGGCCACTAGCCACGTGGTCAGCGGCCATCTTGGCAACGAAACCGACGATTTACACAGCAGGTCTGGTTGCTCCAGACCTACCCAAGCTCCTGTAAAAAGGAGCACCCGCTCTGACCTTGCTGGCCCGAGTGTTAAGCATCTTTCAACTTCTGCCTGGCTTGCCTTTGCCAAGGCCTGTTTGCTCCGATCAAGTTGCCGACACCGCCAACAGCGAGAAGCCTGCGTGGGACAGCTCGTGACCGACTCCTGGACGTCCTCGACCCCGGGTATCCACGTGACTGCAGAAAGAAGCTACCCAACAACGCCTGTTTGCACCCGACATCGCCTGGTTCCAATCTGGTTCCACGGTAGTCACTGGCTAGTGACTTTGAACACTGTCCCCTCTGCTTTCAGGTCTTCACATCTTCAGATCCACCCTTGGATCCACCGGAACTCTTCACATCGAGCCGCCTGCAGCATCTTCAGCTCCAAGCACCATCGACCAGCGTGACGAAACCCGACACTACTTCGACCCTGTGCACCCGCTTCCTGTGGGTGAGGTAACTCAGCTCCGCCGGTGCTCCTGCACTGGTACACATCTCAAGGGCCTGTGTCTTAAGTTTCAGCTCCGTAGGTCACTCGGAAGGTTCCTAACTTTCTAACTTTGTACTTTTTACGCACCATAGACTTTACATTGGAAAGTGCGTGCACTTTGAACACTGCACCCGAGTCCCGTGGGCCTTTCCCGACTTAATCATTGCTAGTCTCGAATAGCTCCAGCGATTCCCAAGGCCCTAGGCCTGTTCCCTTTCCGATTGGTATCTCTTATACCACTTTCTTAGTATATGGTTTAGGTGGCCCCTAGGGCTCATCCATATTGTGCAACTTTTGTGTATTTTAAACTGTCTTGTGATTTAACGCTTGTGCTTCTGTGCTCATAAAGAGTCCAGGGGATTTTATAGTTAATAAATCAATATATATTTTCAATATATATCTGTGTGGTGTCCCTTTCATTTGGTATTCAAGGGGGTTGTGTATGGTGTAACAGCTGGCTTCACATGCCTTTCAGAGTTTAGCCTAAGACTGCTTTGTCCACGTTACCACTAGGATAACTGGTCTACAAGGTTGAATTACAACCATCATCATAAGGGTTGCTTGGCATGGTACAAAGTGATCACTAAGAATTAGTGAGCATTATATACCAGGCCAACTTCTCACACAGGACACGACCAGCAAGATGTCAATGTGGCGCAAACAAGGGACAGGTGGCAGGATGCCTCATCAGAGTGAGGAACCAGGTCGGAAGGAGGAGAAGAGCGTGGCAGGATGCCACAATACTTTGGTGGAGAAGGAGATTGGCAGGATGCCACAGAGCGAACAACCACCACAGGTGTGCAAGGGAAAAAGGAGACAAGCGATAAGATAGGACTCATACCAGCACTGGAGAAGGTGTTCATCAACACAAGCCAGCCACCGGGGTGCAGAGACGTCAGTGGAAACAGCTCCACAGGAGGAGCAAACGTAAGCTGCTAGCAAGCGTGATCTGCATCCAGGCCCCACGCTTCACAGTGTTCACTCACCTGTCACCGGCTGCTTGGCATCAATAGCATCACGTCTAGCAAGTGCACCTGCCAGAATATAATCGTAAGTAGCCACAAAGTCCTTCCAGTCCTCCTCCCTCCACAATGTCATCTAAAGCAAGAGATCGCACCCTGTCGCTCCAAGTGTAGTAACATTATTGTATTTATTATCCAGGTGCATCACCACCAAGAACATCTAAGGAGCATCACACCACCATAGTGGATCCAAACACTTAAGACATCTGGAGTTCAACTAGACACTCCTGGCACTGTTGGAGGCTAGCCACCCAGGAACCTACTGTGTGCCCTGTAAACCTGAGGCCGGCCGAAGAAGACAATACCTGACCATTGGACTATACACCCTTGGGGTTACACGAGGCTTGGCTGTGGCTCTGTTGGGAGTTCTGCAGCAATCCCTCAGTGTGGCCTACGAGAGGCCTGTACAGCCCACGCAATCACTTGGTAATCCAGGGGCAAGGGCCTCAATGGAGTTCCCATGAGAGGGGACTCCCAACCGGAGAAATGCATTGGCAGTATAGAGGTCGCATGTGATGGAGGCATGTGAACCAGAGTACTGGCTGCGAGAACACACAGAGTCCGAGACAGCACCCTCTGCGGCTGCATAAGCGATTTAACTGTGGTCCTGTTGGCATTTTCTCAGTGATAAGAACCAAACAATTTAATAGGAGGGTCCAAGGACGAGTTTAATGACCCGCACTAGGTACATGCCCCAAACCATATAACTCATCACGCAAAAGGGTACCTAGAGGTCAAAGCAAATCTGTCATTCAACTGTGGATAACAACCCCAACACCATACAGATAACACAGTGGGAACAGACAGTGCGGACTAGGTGTGATAGTGATTGAGTTAAGACTCAACGGCATAGGGAAAAATTCCCATCAGAAGCCACACTGTACCGCCCTCTTTCACATCTTTTGGGTACTCCTTGCCCAGGAGGCATAACAAAAACAAACCGGCCGGTCAGATGTTACCATGACCGTTTGTGAATGTAAAAGAAATGTGTCAGTGGAGGGAGGTTTATGTGGAAATTGTCAATGTTGATGTGGCTACTGAAAAAGCAGTGTAAAGTGAATGAAAAGTGAGAAGTGAAAGACTTAAAATTGGATAGGCTGGGTAGATGTTAGTGAATTATTTTTATCTCCCGGTCTTCCAAATCTAAAAAACAAGTGCAAACACAGATTTAACATAATATCCGTGATCAGTAGTGGTCAACATGTTTCAGCATATCTATGGAATAGTTTCATGCCTTCATCAGGACCCGTTGTTAAATAACTACTGCTTTTTGTGAGAAATAAAAGATATCACCTGCAATGTCCAGGTTGTATATTCAACCACATACTGTTACCGCACCATATTGGAGACGCGACATCCACAGGAACGACATGTAGAACAAACAACAAAAGACAACATTATGTCACATTCAAAAGGGTGTTCCATATTAATGTAGTACATCCTTACTTTTCACAATGTGTCCAAATCACATGATCTTGGGTTTATATTCATATAAAACAACTCACCCATTAGTTGTGGTTGTTGCGCTTCACCCCACCTGGCTGCAGCTCAGGTTTAGAGGAGCACCGCTCTAAATCAAAGAGTTAAAATATAAAGATGACAATCATGGCTTCCTGTTTTTATCAATAGTTTTACGCCGGGAATTTTTGTTGTTGTATACAGTTTCCATGCGCACCTTTATAAACCGAATCAGTGTTCTTAAAAATAAGGTTAATAATTATCACGCTTTTGTATTTGTGTTCTCTGAGGACAGTGTTTTAAAGAAGTTGGTCATAAATACTACTGTCCAGCATTGAATGGGAACCATAGCAGCCTGATAATCGGTCAACCCATAAAAATTGCATAAAGAATGCAGTACATTTGAAACCATATAATAATGAGATCGAACTTGGTTATACATTCATATAGCAGCGTGGGTTGTAGATCCCCAAGTGGCGCCGAATCACGCTCTTACAGTTCTAATCCCTAATTTACCACTTATTTCTGATGATATACGTGCTCGTGGCAGCCTGATAATTGGTCAACCCATAAAAAATGCATAAAGAATGCAGTGCATTTGAAACCATATATTAATGAGATCGAGCATGGTTATACATGCATGTAGCAGCGTGAGTTGTAGATCCCCAAATAGCACCGAATCACGCACTTACAGTTCTAATTTCTAATTTACCACTTCATTGTGATGATATACGTGCTGAGATATTAACGCATGCTTACAAGCATCTCCGAGTTTGCAATTATTCGCCAAAAGTTCATGTAAGCACCCGTATACGACGTGCTTACATCGGCGTGTTAGTTTCCAGTAGAATTGGCCAGACTCTCTTGTACGGTGTCACTCACCTCTCCGTCGGTGTCTCCCGGCAGTCATCCAAACTGTCTGGGGGGGGGCGCCGAGCGGCGAGGGCGCGCCATATTTAAACCTAACGTGTCCCATTCTCGTGACGTCAGTCACGTGGTTTACGTGCATGACGGGATTTGTAGTTTTTATTATCCCGTTTTCGTAGTTTGTTGAATACAAAAACCGGGGATTCGTTCAATTATTGAGGGTGCACATAAATTATATCGACAACGGCAGATGTAATCAGCGACAGGTGTTATCACCATATTCATCAACCTTTGTTTATATGTCACTCCACTTACTTCATTCCTATGTATTCCGAACAATCCTGATTTACAGGCGCCATATTTGTAGTTCTTTAAAATAGTAATTCTCTGCAAACACAGGAAATATCAATAGCCTAAATTAACACCTCATGTAATAATATTTTGATATTTGAGACGTGGATATGTAGTTAGTAGTGTTGCAACACAGCATATGGATGTATATTTTTCTATATAATTAGTTTCAGTATTCCAACTCATAGTGTGTCTATTGTTTCACTAACTTAGCAGAACAGGACCGATGGACTGAGAGTGAACCTTAGTATGATTTTTACCTCATTCAGATGATATTAATGTATGTGTATTAAATATAGGATTATCCTAAAGTTGTGCATTCAGAGTGGATAATCGTATAGTATTATCATCCAAGGGCGATCAAATCACATGATGGTTGAACCTTTGTCAGAGAGACATCCACGGTATCGGCTCATTTAACCCATCTTTATCGCTATTGAGCTTGTAGACCCATTTTTGCTCAGTTTTGAATAAGAAGCGGGCCACATCTGTACATGAATCGGGTATCAGAGGCTGTTCAAGCACAGTCCAATAAAAGTCATTTGGACCATGTCCAACCTCCAAGAAGTGAGCAGTTAGACGGGTGGCCTGTTTGCGACAACGTACCGTGCTCTTGTGTTCTTGTATTCTTGTCCTTATTTTCCTCGTCATCATGCCCACATATTGTTTCTGGCATGGACAAATGATCAAATATATGAGGTTTCCGCTATTGCAGTTTGTAAACCTACGTTGTATCCAAGGTCTATTTGTACCTATGTCCACGGTTGTGGATTTGCATGTTTGAGGACACACAGAGCACGCCCCGCACGGGTGATGGCCTTGTACTGGTGGTAAATCCCACAGGGTGCCAACTTGTCTGGGTTCTTTATTCTTTGGGCGTGTGTGGACCAATTGGTCCTTTAAACTCTGTCCTCTTTTAAACGCAAATAGGGGTAAGGGAATCTCATCACCCCCTGTATTCAGTATAGACCAGTGTCTTTTGATGATCTTTTGGACTTTGTTGGATCTAGTGTTGAAGGTATTCACAAAAGTGATACGGTTGGTCTTTTCCTTTGGTGGATGTAATTCCAGAAGGGACTCTCTGTTATTATTTGATGCCCTCTTCTTAGATTGTCGAATTATCTTCTTCGGATACTTCTTCTCACAGAGTTGTTTCTCCAGATTTTTTGAGTGGGCCTTGAATGCTTCTTTGTTGGAACAGTTCCTCTAGACCCTGAGAAACTGACCAAAAAAGCAAATTATTTCTCAGGGCCCGCGGATGACAGCTTTCATAGCTGAGTAAGGCATTCTTAGCCATTGGCTTTCGATAAAGCTCAGATTCAAGGCCATTCGCAGTTGCTAGGATTTTTAAATCCAGGAATGCTAGTCCAGTTCTACTGTACTCTACAGTGAATTTCAAATATGCATTTCGAGTGTTCAACCATTGGTGGAATAACAAGAGATCATCTTCAGTCCCACACCATATGACCAGTATATCATCTATATATCACTTCCAAATATGAAGCGATAATAGATATGGATTAGTAGGTGTTAATCCCTCCTGTTGCTCAAAGTTCTGAACATATAAATTAGCGAGACTCGGAGCGAAGACACTACCCATACTAGTCCCAGATGTTTGTAGGTAGGTAGTGTCTTCGAAGCGAAAGTAGTTGTCCTTCAGCGCTATTTCCGCCAAGCTCATGATGAATGAGATGGGCGTGATAGATTGATGGTCACTTTGTTCCAAAAGGTGGCCCACAACTTCAAGAGTCTCTGTTTGGGGAATCGAGGTATACAATGACTCCACATCAAAGGATACAAGGATGTCGGTATTGATGTCATATTGTATTTCCGGTAAAAGTCTCAAAACGTCCATGGTGTCTTGAAGGAACGTTGGCATGGCCTTTACCATCGGGTTCAAAAAATGATCCACGAAGGTGGAAAGTGTTTCCAAAATGGAACCAATTCCAGAAATAATAGGCCGTCCCGGTGGTGGTCTTTGGGGTTTGTGGACTTTTTGAAGTCAGTAAAAATATGGAATGGTCGGGTGGGTGGTGAGAAGGTACTGACCTTCTTGTGATGTAATCCACCCTTCAGAAGTTGCTTCTTCCACCATGTGTCTGATCTTGGTCTTGAGTCGTTCTGTAGGATCCTCCGTGAGTGGGAGATATGATTTTCGATCACTCAATTGCCTCAAACATTCATTTCTGTAAGTGTCGGTATCGAGTATGACAGTTGCCCCACCTTTATCGGCTGGTTTTATTATTATTTTCTCATTTGATGTTAATGAGCGTAAAGCCGACTGTTCTTTTCTGGACAGATTAATGAAGGGCTTGTTCTCAGTTTGATAGAGATGATGTATATCATTCTCTACTGCCTCTTCAAACGTCAACACCTTGGCAGGTAATCCAATACATGGTGGATTGAATGTCGAGGGTTTCTTCAATCCGGTGTTCTTATCCTCAATCCGTATTTCAGTGTTCGATGGTTTAGAAAAAAAGTAATGTAGCCTGATCTTTCTGAAGAACTTAGCTAGTTCCACCTGTGCCACAAAAGGGTCCCCTTTCTGAGTTGCTACAAATCCTAAGCCTTTATTTAACAGACTTTGTTCATCTTCCGACAGCACATGCGAGCTTAAATTCATCACAAGGCTGTCGCATTGCTCGTCCCTGCCGTTTCTTGCGGGACTTTCTTCCCACTGCGAAGGTCCATCGTGGGTTGTGGTGTAGTGCCCCAGTGGACCTGTTGTGTTGTTCCTGGTCTCCTCCTGCCCCTGCCTCTTCTTGGGCCAAACCCTAAAAAAGGAAACGTTCCTGGGCCTTGTTGCATCTGGAGGACAGAAGGGACCCATCTGTGGGGGATATGACGGTCCATACATCTACGGGTTCGCTTGCCACCAGGGTTGGTATTGGTTCTGGTTCTGAGTGTGATACCCACCCCTCCAGTTTCTTCGATTGCCATGACCCCTTTGGATGTTATTGGTGGATCCACTTTGTGATGTGTCTGAATCGCTAGAAGCTCCATCCGAGCTTGATGTAGCATACGTTGAACCACCTTTTCTGCCACCACGATTAAATGTGGGTGCAGTGTAGGATTCGCTCGTGTATGGGTAGACTCTTTCTGTGGAAAACTTTGCCAAGTCTTTTTTAAATTTTTCTAATTTGGCAAATAGGATTGTTTCTTTAAAATCCTTATTATTTTTGTCACTTTCGTCCTGACCTTTCTTAAACAGGGTACTCTTTAGTGTGGTCTTAATCTGGCCCTCGAGTATCTGGGTTTCAATGAGTATCTTATCTGCCACTCTCTTTGCAGTTTTAATAATGAGGACTAACCAGTCCCTTGTACACCTCCAGGCGATCATAGACCAATCTTTCACAAATTCTTTGTCGTCAAGAAAAAGTCTAGGTGCATTGTTCACAATGAGGCCTGAAGGTGCACAGTTGCCGTGGAGATATTCTGCCATAACTATCCCATGGACTATTGTTCTGGAGTGTGATTTCTTTAGAACTAAGACCTTAGCCCACCCGTCATCGTTGATACTAACTGCCACAGGAATGCTTTCTAAAAGGCTCGGATTCTCATCTAGAATGTTCTGAACTTCTGCATTTTCAAACGCTAGACCCCAGTTGGTGGCCATTTCCAATGTAATTTTTAATACAAACTTAAAGAATGTAAACAGGTGCCAATGATTGTCCTCTCTTTCACAACAAGTAGAGATAGAGCCAAATGTCCGGATTGATCAATTGTGATCTCCCAAAAACTATTAAAAGGACCCACAGCCTCAGTTGTACTGTTAACAAGAACCAAACAATTTAATAGGAGGGTCCAAGGGCGAGTTTAATGACCCGCACTAGGTACATGCCCCAAACCATATAACTCATCACACAAAGGGTACCTAGAGGTCAAAGCAAACCTGTCATTCAACTGTGGATAACAACCCCAACACCATACAGATAACACAGTGGGAACAGACAGTGCGGACCAGGTGTGATAGTGATTGAGTTAAGACTCAAGGGCATAGGGAAAAATTCCTATCAGAAGCCACACTGTACCGCCCTCTTTCACATCATTTGGGTACTCCTTGCCCAGGAGGCATAACAAAAACAAACCGGCCGGTCAGATGTTACCATGACCGTTTGTGAATGTAAAAGAAATGTATCAGTGGAGGGAGGTTTATGTGGAAATTGTCAATGTTGATGTGGCTACTGAAAAAGCAGTGTGACGTGAATGAAAAGTGAGAAATGAAAGACTTAAAATTGGATAGGCTGGGTAGATGTTAGTGATTTATTTTTATCTCCCTGTCTTCCAAATCTAAAAAACAAGTGCAAACACAGATTTAACATAATATCCGTGATCAGTAGTGGTCAACATGTTTCAGCATATATATGAAATAGTTTCATGCCTTCATCAGGACCCGTTGTTAAATAACTACTGCTTTTTGTGAGAAATAAAAGATATCACCTGCAATGTCCAGGTTGTATATTCAACCACATACTGTTACCGCACCATATTGGAGACGCGACATCCACAGGAACGACATGTAGAACAAACAACAAAAGACAACATTATGTCACATTCAAAAGGGTGTTCCATATTAATGTAGTACATTCTTACTTTTCACAATGTGTCCAAATCACATGATCTTGGGTTTATATTCATATAAAACAACTCACCCATTAGTTGTGGTTGTTGCGCTTCACCCCACCTGGCTGCAGCTCAGGTTTAGAGGAGCACCGTTCTAAATCAAAAAGTTAAAATATAAAGATGACAATCATGGCTTTCTGTTTTTATCAATAGTTTTGCGCCGGGAATTTTTGTTGTTGTATACAGTTTCCATGCGCACCTTTATAAACCGAATCAGTGTTCTTAAAAATAGGGTTTATAATTATCACACTTTTGTATTTGTGTTCTCTGAGGACAGTGTTTTAAAGAAGTTGGTCATAAATACTACTGTCCAGCATTGAATGGGAACCATAGCAGCCTGATAATCGGTCAACCCATAAAAATTGCATAAAGAATGCAGTACATTTGAAACCATATATTAATGAGATCGAACTTGGTTATACATTCATATAGCAGCGTTGGTTGTAGATCCCCAAGTGGCGCCGAATCACGCACTTACAGCTCTAATCCCTAATTTACCACTTATTTGTGATGATATACGTGCTTGTGGCAGCCTGATAATTGGTCAACCCATAAAAATTGCAGAAAGAATGCAGTGCATTTGAAACCATATATTAATGAGATCGAGCATGGTTCTACATTCATGTAGCAGCGTGGGTTGTAGATCCCCAAATAGCGCCGAATCATGCACTTACAGTTCTAATTTCTAATTTACCACTTCATTGTGATGATATACGTGCTGAGATATTAACGCATGCTTACAAGCATCTCCGAGTTTGCAATTATTCGCCAAAGGTTCATGTAAGCACCCGTATACGACGTGCTTATGTCGGCGTGTTAGTTTCCGGTAGAATTGGCCAGACTCTCTTGTACGGCGTCACTCACCTCTCTGTCGGTGTCTCCCGGCAGTCATCAAACTGTCTGGGGGGGGCGCCGAGCGGCGAGGGCGCGCCATATTTTTGTGGGATGACCGCGCGCCATATTTTTGCAATTTTTATGGGATGACCGATTATCAGACTGCTATGGTTCCCATTCAATGCTGGGCAGTAGTATTTATGACCAACTTCTTTAAAACACTGTCCTCAGAGAACACAAATACAAAAGCATGATAATTATAAACCCTATTTTTAAGAACACTGATTCGGTTTATAAAGGTGCGCATGGAAACTGTATACAACAACAAAAATTCCCGGCGCAAAACTATTGATAAAAACAGGAAGCCATGATTGTCATCTTTATATTTTAACTTTTTGATTTAGAGCGGTGCTCCTCTAAACCTGAGCTGCAGCCAGGTGGGGTGAAGCGCAACAACCACAACTAATGGGTGAGTTGTTTTATATGAATATAAACCCAAGATCATATGATTTGGACACATTGTGAAAAGTAAGGATGTACTACATTAATATGGAACACCTTTTTGAATGTGACATAATGTTGTCTGTTCTACATGTCGTTCCTGTGGATGTCGCGTCTCCAATATGGTGCGGTAACAGTATGTGGTTGAATATACAACCTGGACATTGCAGGTGATATCTTTTATTTCTCACAAAAAGCAGTAGTTATTTAACAACGGGTCCTGATGAAGGCATGAAACTATTTCATAGATATTCTGAAACATGTTGACCCCTACTGATCACGGATATTATGTTAAATTTGTGTTTGCACTTGTTTTTTAGATTTGGAAGACCGGTAGATAAAAATAAATCACTAACATCTACCCAGCCTATCCAATTATAAGTCTTTCACTTCTCACTTTTCATTCACTTTACACTGCTTTTTCAGTAGCCACATCAACATTGACAATTTCCACATAAACCTCCCTTCACTGACACATTTCTTTTACATTCACAAACGGTCATGGTAACCTCTGACCGGCCGGTTTGTTTTTGTTATGCCTCCTGGGCAAGGAGTACCCAAATGATGTGAAAGAGGGCGGTACAGTGTGGCTTCTAATGGGAATTTTTCCCTATGCCCTTGAGTCTTAACTCAATCACTATCACACCTAGTCCGCACTGTCTGTTCCCACTGTGTTATCTGTATGGTGTTGGGGTTGTTATCCACAGTTGAATGACAGATTTGCTTTGACCTCTAGGTACCCTTTGTGTGATGATTTTCTCAGCGATGCCTTTGCACGTAATACGAGAGGCCCGACAGTCCACACAGACGGATTGCAGCCTGGCAGGAAGGCCCTCCAGGGAACTCCTTTAAGAGGGGAGTCCAAGCAGCAGATGCAAGCCTGAAGTTGCTCTCCCAGCAGGAACTGGGAAGCATCTCCGCCTCCAAGGAATGCCCTCATCCATCAAGGCCATCCTCAGTATTTGCAGGTTTGCCGTCCACCGGAACCTGAGCACCTGCAAGAAGACCTCCAAAGTGGATTCCACCACCGCTCCAGATGCACCGCTATCTGAACTGTGTAAATAGACTCCAACACCGCGAGACCAGGCTCGTCTGAACTACATTGCCGAGGTGGACTAAAGCCTCCTGACGTGGCCTTAGGGCAACAAATATTATTGCACCTCTCAAGTTATATGGCATGATTTCAGTTGATAAGCCTTTTTATACATACCAAAGAGTGAGGAAGTTAGGTGGGATGCATACTTTTTGAAGACCTTAAGCTGAAAGTCATTAGGGCTAGCAGTTTTTTCTGGGGGCGTGTTACTTAGAGGTCATCTTGCCTCTTGGATTCTGAATTGGAGATTCTAGACACCACTTAATCTTCATAATTCGTATTTTCATACTAAACCGGAAGTGGAGTTTCTCCATAAATAAAGAACTACAGTACCTTCCAATATCTTGTGAAATTTGCTTGGGGTCTGTGTGAACTTCACTTGTGGGTGTGGTAAGATTAGGCACCAATCTGAGCTCTAGTTCTCTATTGCCAATCCAGTATAAAAACTCTTTAGCTTTGACCCCAAAGTTATATATTTCAGATTGTGTTACTACCTGTGCTTGAACGGTGGAGTCTAAATATTTCTGTATAAGTGAGAGTCTCACCAGTTCAAGATGGCAGAGTTTTAGTGCATCTAGGTGGTCAACCTGCTCTCTCCCCAGCTCACAAATGTTCACCTTTAAGGCACAGAGTTCCTTGTCTTTCTGCTTCTTGGAAACC
Source organism: Lissotriton vulgaris (assembly GCF_964263255.1). NCBI lineage: Eukaryota > Metazoa > Chordata > Amphibia > Caudata > Salamandridae > Lissotriton > Lissotriton vulgaris. The sequence continues at coordinate 1,316,374,191 of NC_141689.1, forward strand.
GTCTGGTAAGAGATGACCCATCCCCTTAAGACTGTTTTAAGTGCCTCCCAGAATGTGGATGCAAATGCAACCATACCAGTTCTTCATTTAAAATAGTTCACTATCTGTTGCCACAGATGCTCCTTGATGTCAGCATCTTGGAAACATCAGGCACTCAGTCTCTGTGCATGCAAACATTGATGTCACTGTGACTAATTTTTCTAATTGCAACACTGTCAATGTTATATATGCTATTGTTTGCCCTTGTAACTTAATTTATGTTTGTCAAACAACATAAAAGATCAGGATCCAGATTTGTCAGCACAGAAGCTGGGTGCGATGCAGAACACTGAATGCACAACTTGTTGAACACTTTACCACCCTCAACCACACTGAAGATGACATAAGGTGGCAAGTGGTCACAGTGATTCATCAACCCCCCAGATGTACAAACATTGCAAGTATCTTCAACAAAGAAGAACTGAAATGGATAATACGAAAGGAAAGTCTCCACTCTGGACTTAATCGCTTGGAGGGCTGGTCCAATTAATTATAATCATACTACTTGAACTATCCAATCATGGATCTCTGCTACAGTGACGCGCTTCTTCATGATTTCATTTTCCTCGTAACCTGGGTATTAAAAAAATTGAGCCAATGTTTTACCTACTGTACAATTGCATAACTGTACGCCTGAAGATCACCCCTCTTGTTTCAATTTAACCCCCTAAAACCTAGGTGCCCTCTTGCTATAGACAGTTGTCTATTTATTGTTATGTATCCTTGCCTTGCTGTATTCTCTCTCTTCCTTTTACTTTCACTTCTCCTATTCTGACTCTTTTCTAACCCTATATTTCGCTGACTCTCGTCATCCTATTTATATTCATATTTATTTTTATTCATATCTATATTTATTTTTGTTAATCCACTTTGCATTCTGCAATTTTGTAGCCCCTCATCACGTCAATTCATTCATTAGCCTTGTTACTCTTGTTACATCTATTTTAATTTTATTCAATGATTCTCCCTTTCGCACCCTGGGGTCTACTACACAACCTTAACGCCATGCCCTTTTTCATTACACTTCACTCCTCTCCAAGATCCATGCCCTTCATTCTCTCCCTTTAGACCCGGTCGCGCCATCGGCTGCGTCATTTCCGGGCGCCGCTCCCATTTAGAGCTCGTAGAAACCTCCGCTCTTCAATCGATCAGTTACTGGTAGAGCACACAGAGCACTCGGTTCCTTCATTGCGGGCTAAGCACATGGTTTACTCGGCTGGCTGCCCCTCATCCCTGAAATACTGCCTATTTAGGTAAGCGCATATAATACATTTTCCGGCCCTTTTGGTCTTGACCGGCACCCTTGCCTATTAACACTCTTAACCCCTTCCCTTTTAGGCTTGGATATCAAATTGCCCTCCTGGCCTTGTGCCCTATGGTTCCCGGACGGGACCATACCCATTTTCCTTTGCCTCCAACTTGCCGTCGGACCAAGCTCCCCATTTTTCGAATCCTCTCCGGTAAGACCTTGGCATTTTAATTGCTCCTCCTCAAGGGTATCCGATCCCCCTTTGGTTCTACAATTTCTTCTTCCTTTTTTCCCCAGGCTGCTCACCCCCTGTTGCCTCCAAACCTTCTGGATTTTCCAGAGGCTGAATTTGACTTACCTTCCAGTAAGTCTTTGTTCATCCTTTTTAGGTCTCGCAGACGTAAAAAGCAGGCGTAAGCCTGCTGTCTGCGAGACATCTTTTGCTGGCGTTTTAGAAGGAATCTGAGACGGAGCTCACGCACGAGCGTCGCCGTCTCAGATTCCTCCGCGAGGGCGCGCACGGCACCACACACACGCATGCGCATACACAGAGACACACAAGCGCCCATGCACGCACCCATACATACAGAGAACCCACCCCCGCATACACACACGCGCGCAGACACACACACACTGCACACACACACTGCATACACACACTGCATACACACACGCTCCCCCCCTCCCCCTCCCTTCACGGCGCTGTGCCCATCTCCTGCCTCGCAAGCACTCACCGGGTCGGCTCCCATCTCCTGCCTCGCAAGCACTCACCGGGTCGGCTGGTGCTCGGCGGCGGGCCGGTCTCTCCTTCTCCAGCGGGGGCTACATCTTCTGCACGCCCCCCCCCCCGCCATGGCTGGCACGGCATCTCCGGTCACAACAGGCTGAGGCAAAGCTTCCGCGAGGCAGTAGGAGTGGACACACCTCTTTCCGGCCCCGCCCACAACCAGGCGGCGGGCCGGACATCTGCTTCCGGTGTTTTCCTCCGGGCTGCGGCGGTGATTGTTCTCTCGTCTCCTCCTGTAATGCACCGTTCGCTCCTCTTGTATTTTGTTGTCTCACGATGATCACTTTTGCCTCATGTAATGTAGCATTTGCTTTTGTAATTTGTTCACTTGTAATGTTCATAAGGGAGGGCTGTTTCTCGTTTACTTATAGAACAGAACAACTCTTTTAAAAATGGCGCCTTGACCCAGAAGCTGGTGTTTTTTATGCAGCATAATCGGTTTTGAAGATTGTTGTTTTGCAGGATGTGGTAATAAAATGTAAACTAGTTTCAGAAATGTGTGCTACATTATTCAAGCATGATTTTTATTAATGGCGAAAATAACCCTATTTTATTCTTTTGCCGAACAACCACAGTTGCCATGCCCTTGAGCAGACGGTTCATGTGACACAGTGACTTGACTGGCACTGTACTGGGTAAAAGAGCAGTCTCAGCTGTGACCCCACCCTTTTGTCACATGTTTGGTTAGTAACATAGGGCTGCCGGCATGGCTTTTCGCGGTCTCTGGAACATTTCAGTCAGTGCAGCGCATGTTAAGTGAGGCCTTCGGGAAGTCACGTGTTTGTCTTTACGATGATTGCGTTAAGTGCACATATGGGCTCTGGCGCCGCGTTGCCATTCTGGTTTCCCAAGTCTGCTGTGTCGGTTGTGTTGAATGGCGCTAGCCATTATGCCTTCGGCAGGTCAGTCTCCGCTTTTGGGCGCCACGGGGAGGTACTGCTGAGTCTGACACGAATCCACAGGACTTGTTGCTCTCTTACTGTATTTCCCGTTTCCACCGCATGTGCAGGACTATTTCTGCAATCAGCCTTCGTGAGTCGAGTCGCCCCCAAATTCACTTAACTAGTTCCGTCAATTTATTTTGCTTGCTAGACTAGTGTTCCTTTCTGAAGTGGCATTGTTTATGTGCTGTGCCTGTGCCCGAGGAAAAGGCGTGACCAGGAATGGGTTGGACAGAGAAATGCTATCACACGAGAGTGATTAAGCCTTCTTTTTGGAAGGAAGTGACCTTTGAAAACCTTAAAGTTCGTTTTCTTAAAAATATGAGTAGTCGAAGGCTGGGCGTGCTGCTGCATTCCTCGGCTTTGTCACCTCTGGAACAAGCAAACCCTTCTCGTGCAGCTTGAAGAAATGGAGCCGCACTTGTCACTCTTGGGTAATAAAAAAGCGCACACTGTTGAGTCTGTCCTGGATGTGGCGAACAGCCTGCAGATATCTCTGACCCCAGAACCGACTGCGGAGGAGCAGAGGCTCCGGGTCCCCGAAGTACCACCTTGTGAGCAGAACGTAACCGGGTAGGTATGAAGAGAGCTCCTGCACGTGTGGGGTGCATACAGGGTTGTTTTGAATGCACTTTCTCTTTTAGCAGCTGGCCACAACTGAGTGGGCTCTCGTGTTTTTTGACCTGTCTCAATCAAACATGCAGCCTTCATCTTTTGTGCCCATTATTTATCATGCATATTAAATCACTGTACTTAGAGTTAAGAAAAATATGTGATCTCAGACAAGTATGAGTTATGATAGACAGTTCAGATGCTGGCGCAGCTCTTTACATTTATTAACCCTTGTACAATCTAAGCCCTAATGGAGAGGCATTTTTTGTGTGCAGAATTTAAGCGTTGTGGGCCTCTACTTTTTAGGCAAGTTGGTGCATATATCTTTGGAAACTATTATTCGATGACACAACACAGCTATCTGTGATTATACGAAGTGTTCTTTGGCGACTAAACAAAGTGCTTGCTCTGCGCATTCAGTGTCCTGCAGGCACAATTGTTTGTGGGCACAGCTCCATGCGGCTGCATCCCCATGAAGACACAGTTCACTGCTCATATAACTCTATACAGGCTCAAGTTCTTGCCAATAGATTTCCACGTGAACACTTGAACACAAACTCCACGTGTAATCAAACCTATAGTTTGGCAAACATCCCTGCACAATCAACTCCCTTCAGACACACCTCCCTGCTAAACAAGCATTTGCAATGCAATAGGTCTCGCAGTTGTGAGAGTTTGAGCTATTGGCATTTTAAATGACAGTGCCTTTTATTTATGTATTGGTTTTTAAAACATAAATAAAAGGCATTGTCATTTACAAAGCCAATAACTTAAACTCTCTCAAATGCGAGATCTATTGCATTGCAAATGCTTGTTCTTCTTCTATTGCAATTTCCTTGCTTGTTTCACTGCACTGGTATACCTAACCTCATCTCCCTTAATCACCCGTAATCGCCGGTTTGCAAGCTGATTTCAGAATAACTTATTACTGTTTTGACCTGCTTTCTCTACCTGCACGTTCACACCTAGCTCACTCCCACTCCACCCCTCACTTGACCCCAGCTGTCCTTATACTTTGTCTTTACAGGCCCTTTTTTGTTATCCTCAAGGCTTCAGCAAGCATTCTGTGTATATTACCTTCTTCAATTAAATAACACAGTTGCCATTTAACAGCACCCAACCCGCGACTTTACATTACCTGTACCAATCTACATTTGTCAGGAACAGGGGTGGGAGCACACTGCTTCACCTCCCAGCAAGGTTCGCCCTGGCATTGTGGTAAATGCAGTTTCAGTTGCTTGCTTGCTGAAGAGTGTTCGAGTGTTTCTCCACAGTTTGCGCAGATACATTTGTAATGGTTAACTAGGCCCCTTCCTTTTACTAATTAGCATGGACCCTTTTTCTGACTTCTGCTATGCCCTTCGCATAATATATTACAATGTGATGCCTTTTTTTCTTATTTTTGGCTTATAATCCTTAGTATTGTTCTCCATTTTGGTACCCCTAACCCTTGTTACCTCATTGTTATCTGACTCCTTTAACTACATATGACCTTGCCTCTTTGCTATACTTTACCAACTAATTTCCTCCTTCCTTTTTCTCCACACCCTTTGCCTAAACCCCCTTTTTTCCCTTGTACTTATTCAGGCAACTTCCCAAGCCCTTGTTTTATCAATTAATCGTGATAAGATCCCTATACCCTAATTGGGATAAAAACGTCTTGAACACATACATCCTCAACTCTATACTGTGATTTGTATCTAATTGTGGAGTATGAGATGTAACTCTGATTGTGACTTTTTGCTTACTTACATTTTCACAAATTAAAAAGTCACTTTTTAAGTCACTTGCCTGTGGTAAGGAAATCGGCGGATTTCCATTACTCTGTCACGTCTTGCTCGCTCACTTTTTTAGTATATTATCTTTGCGTTGAACGCAATTGTTAATAAACCTTTATTTTTCCATTGATACATTCGTAATCCCAATTTTGATTATTTTTTTTTTATTTCTTTTTATTGAAACAAACATCAGCCATAAGTTACATTGCAGAGGGCAGGACATGGCAGTCGAGTACACATCAGAAGATAGCAGAACAAACCAAATCCAAAAATATGTTAGACTTTCACGGGGAGGGGTTTTCATCAGGGATATCACTTACAGGTGGCGTACAAATTTCTTCTCTAAAACTGTTCCAGGGCCCCCAAATCAATGACCATTTCCGAGGGCATCCCCTCGCCAGATATGTAGTCTTCTCCCTAAACATACACCAGTCTATGTTATTTTCCCGCTCTTCCAGGGTGGGGGGCTGTACTGCGCCCCACAACTGGGCAATATTTTGTTTGGAAATCATATATCCCAGCGTGACGCACTGCGTCTGTGAATTGTTTAGGTCTGTAGGCTCCCATATATTAAGCAAACATCTTCTTGCCTCCGGAGAGAGGGAAATGCCAAGTACTCTGCATATAATGTTATATATGTCGCGCCAGTATGTGGTGACATGTTTAGATTCCCAAATAATATGCATGAAGGTACCCATTGAACCACTATCTCTTTCACAATGTCCCATATGTGAAAGTCCCATATGTACTAACTTGGGACCTGTAAGGTAGATCCTATGTAAAATCGTACCAGTCGGAGGTGCGCTGAAATTGCAACCTCTCTAGGGGAGGAAACCGCTATCTGCCAATCTTCCTCATCTACTTCTATTCTGTCTTGTATCCACTTATTTCTAAGCACCTAGGGAGTCAGTCCTGTTATTAATCAACTTTTTATATATTAGAGAGATTGTTTTATCCAGAAGATGGCCGTCTAATATTCTATCTTCCAAAGGGGAAGCTTCTGAGGATTCTGCCTCACCAGGCAACAATGACAGAAGGGCATGCCATACCTGTCCATACCGAAAGTATTCCGACGGAGCAAGTTTATATTCATTCTGTAATTCTTGGAATGATTTAATCTTCCCCTTCCCCCAAATGTCCTTGACCGTAGAGATACCTATGAGTTCCCACCTATCAAAGCCTTTCGTTTTCCACAGCTTGCCAAGCATTTCAGAGTCCCAGAGCGGAGTAGCCATAGTTAACTTATTTCTCCATCCCAGGGAGGCCGTAGCTGCATGCCAGACATTCACGGAGTGTTTGGTAGGACCTGTCAATGGCACTTTGTTGGTACGAGAGTATAGGGCCCTGTTATAGTTATTACCTGGAAGAAGCAATTTATCCAAGGCGTAGCCAAGGTCGGCCACCTGGCCATAAGTGCAGTGGTTAATTGTCACCAGGTGGGCAGCCCAGTAATACCTTTTAATATCAGGGAGAAGGATACCTCCGTCATACCAGGAAATAGTCAATTTGTGTGAAGCAATGCGAGGTCTCCCCTCCCACAGTAGACTACGTTGCAAACTCTCAATTTCACAGAAATAACTAGAGGGCACGACATCTAAGGAGTTCTGCAGAGCATAAATAGAGCGCAGGAGAGCCACCATCTTAAACAATGCCGCTCTACACAGTAAGGAAAGAGAAAGCTTCTTCCAGTTAGATATATCGCTTCTGAGCCGACAAAAAGAGGGGAGAAGGTTCCGCGAGTATCTAATTGATGAGTCTAGAGACACAAAAATCCCCAGATATGTAAAGCCTTTCGAAGTAATCTGTATTGGACAGTTCCTGGGAGGTACAAGAGGGTCACCCTTTAAAACAAACAACATGGATTTACCCCAGTTGATCGAAAGGCCAGAATTCCTCCCAAAGGAGGCCAGAACATCAAAAACCACATTAAGGGATTTAGGGGGGGAGGTCAAATAAAGTAAAATATCATCTGCGTATAGGGAGATGCGGTCCTCCCAATCCGGAGACCACCGCAGACCCCCGATTGAAGACTCCCAGCACAACCAGGTGGCCAACGTTTCTATAGCCAATGCAAAAAGAAGGGGGGACAACGGGCAACCCTGTCGGGTACCCCTTCCCAATAAAAAGGCAGCCGATACTTTATTATTCACGACTACTGGCGCGAGCGGCTCCAAATACAGTAAATGTATCCAGTCAATGAATCCAGGGCCAAACCCTAACTCAGTCAAAACGGCCCACAAATATGGCCACTCAATCGTATCGAATGCCACTGTTGCGTCCAACAACGCAATTATAGCCGGCTCTCGCAGAGTCTGGGCCCTGGCCAAAACTCCATGTAATCTACACAAATTCAAGGCCGTATTTCTGTGGGGCATAAAGCCTGTCTGGTCGGCATGCACCAAGTCAGTAATGACCTTAATCAGCCTGTTAGCCAATACTTTGGCCACAATCTTGGGCTCTGGATTGAGTAAAGAAATAGGTCTATATGAGGCACAATTAGTTTTGACCTTACCCTCCTTATGTATCACTACTATTGATGCATCTCCTCTGATCTCTTGGAAAAGCCCCTCTCTCTCTGGAGTCTCCAAACATTTCCTTCAGATAGGGCGCAAGGCGATTTGGCTTAAGCTTGTAAAGCTCTATAGGGAGACCTGAAGCTTTGCCAGAGTTCAAAGGACGGATAGCTAGGGCAATCTCATCAGCCGTTAATTCACTATCCATAAAACGTGTGTCTTCTGCGGAAAGATGCAGGAGTTGTATATCTCGAAGTAGCAGACGGTAATCAGACTCCGGTAAAGGAGAGATCGAAGTATACACTGTCTGGAAGTATTTAGCAAACTCATCTACAATACTCTGTGGATCTGTAAGCTTCTCCCTCTCCTCCGTGAGAAGCTCAGGGACCAGTCAGCTAGCCCTGTCCTTCCTGTCCAACCATGCGATGAGCTTTCCCGCTTTGTCTCCCAAGACATAAGCCTACCCTGCTGCTCTTTGCCAAGCTGTTTTGCTCTGTCTGTTACCAGTGCTTTGTAGTCGTGCTGTTTCAACCGCAAATGGTGAAGTTTACATTGCGTCACCTCTAGTTCCAAGTCCCTTTCCAACCCTTCGATTTCAGTTTCCAACTCCACCACCTCCCTCCGTTTCTCCCTCTTCACTCCAGCATTAATGACAAAGCCTGACCCCTGACAACAGTTTTAAAGGCCTCCAATAGGGACAGCGAGGAAGAGACCGATCCCACATTTGTGACAAAATATTCTTCTATTTTGGCAAGGAGGTCCTTCCGAATCTTAGGGTTGCGCAGATACCACAGGTTTATAGGGGCCACTCGCCCCGCCATGTTACGATTCACCTCAATATGAATCCATAATGGAGAATGGTCAGAAATCCCTCTATCCAGATGCCGGACCCTCACCACATATGAAGCTTGAGCCGCCGGAACCAGACAGTAGTCCAACTGCGAAAGACTGCTGTGGACCACAGAATGAAAGGTATACTGCCTCCTATCAGAATGCAGCAGCCTCCAGCAATCAACCAAACCCATTGCTTCCATGAAGTCGGGCAACCACCGCATCGTACACCCAATCTCTGGAGGGGGATGTCTGTCCATCGTACCAGAGACGACCGCATTAAAGTCGACTCCCAATATTAAAAGGCCCTCAGGGAGCGAAAGGAGAACCGACCCCAGCTCTGCAAAGGTTGTATCCTGAAGCCCTGGTGGGACATAGATGGAAAAGAAAGTGATGTGATAGCCCTCCCATCTGCCTGTGACCCCGCGATACCTGCCTCTACCATCCTCCCAAATGAAGGTAACTGCCAAAGGGAATGCCTTGCGGACCAATACTCCCACTCCTCTAGAGCCTGTTGTAAACCCCAAATGCACAATCAATTTGTATCCCATTCTATGTAATGTGTTGCATAAGTTTCCAACTAAATGAGTTTCCTGAAGCAGAACCATGTCTGGCGCCTGCCTTTTGAGAAATTGGAAAACATCACTCCGCTTGATTTTATCCCCCAACTCGTTAACGTTCCAACTCAATACTTTTATTTCACTACCCTCCATCGTCCACTCAACACCACCCGCCTCCCTCTTCTTGCCATGTATTCAATAAAGGTACCATGCTGATGAACTCTACAACCCTAATAACATAAAAAACCAACATTTCCCCCCACTTCCCTTCCACCCCGCTGCCCTGCCCATTGGGCTCAAAACTGCCCGCTGAAAACCTGTCACCCCTAACACTTCAAAGAAAGAAAAACTGGAAGAGGATCCCACTTCGCCACCCCCGCCCGAACCCCATACACAACAAAATCCCCCCGTGCCCATTGTCGTAACCAAACTCTACGGAAGGCCTTAAGGCAATACAAAATCCACATGGACCCCAGTACGCCACAATATGAAAGTTACTTCGAAAGGATCAGGTGCCCTTTCATTCCTGTTCCACCACGCCTCCTCCTCCGTCCGACCCGGTGAGTCAGTGTCACCCTGAGGGAGAGGGTCGAGCCAATCAGCTACAATATCCGGATTGTCAAAGGAACCAGACCTTCCCACGTACCTCCACTCTCAACCGTGCAGGAAACATCATAGCATATTTCAACCCTCTATCCCTCAAGTTCTTTTTAACTGGTAGAAAATTACGACGCTGTTTCTGTACTGTCTGCATGAAATCTGGGGAAAAGAAAAGGGCGGTGTTTTTAAACTGAACGGGGCCTCCGACTCTTGCCGTTTGCAGGATAAGATCCCTGTCCCTAAAGTTCAGTATTCTGGTAATCATAGGGCGAGGTGGGGCCCCAGGCCGCGGCTTTCCACCGGGCACCCTGTGCACCCGTTCAATGGTAAAAAAATTACTGAGGCCCTTGGGCTGAAGATGTTTGAGGATAATATTCTCCACGAATAAGTCAGGAAGAGGCCCCTCTGACCTCTCAGGTACCCCCAGAATGCGGATGTTATTGCGCCGGGCCCTACTTTCATATTCTTCAAGTTTGTGTTCTGGCAATTCCTGAGAAGATTTAAGCACCCTCACATCTTGTTGGAGCTGGGTCACGTCATCCACCAGGCTGGAGGTTTTAATGTCTAGAGACTTAACCTTTTCATTCACTTTTGTTAGGTCAGCTCGTATGAGGTTCACTTCAATCGACACAGTGTACACTTTGGCATCCAACGTCACCATTTGCTGTCCCAAAGAGGATTTAACCCCATCTATGGCTCCCATAACATCATGAAGTGTGATTTCACTCCCTCGGTCTGTGAGTGCCCCAGTAGCCACGGCCGGTGAACCCACTCCAGGCGGCGAGCCCTTAGGCTGAGTATACCTGTCCAATTTGTTGGACTGCACTGGCTTCAAGGCTCTCTGTCCCCTGGATGATTGCTTCTCATCATCTTGCTTGGACGCCATCGTGCCCGCTCAGTGGTTCCAGGTATGGTATCCTGCTCCGGCATCTCCCACCCGACGCAGCTACTTTTTTAAAAACTGTGGGCCTCTCTTCAATTCTAGTGCAAAGATCCTATCGGGGGGGCCCTCAACACCTCCTCTATCGCCCAGGCAGTCCAACAATCCTGTGCCCCCGACCCCCAACTTCTCCAGCCTCTCCTACCTGGGTCCTGCTCCCGGCAAGGCCAACGCGATCTCATAGCCTCCGGGCGGGTCGTCTTCTCGTTCCAGCCAATACCAGGGAGTCCACACTTGTCCGCAGACGCTGGGCCCACACCTACTTCCCCAGCATCCCACTCATCAAAATGGCAGCCCTACCTGTCCAGCAACACAATCTTCGTCACTTAAAAGTCTGGGGGGGGACAACCACCACCAAGCCCAGCTCACTTTTGCCCCCGCTGTACCACGAGTCCGATGTGCGAGCCTCCCTTGGTGTCCGAAGCTGGGCAACACTCAGCGGGGCAACGCGAAATTCACAAAGGGGAGGGGGGCCCCCCACTAAGCCCCAGCCCCCACTCACCTCCCAATACACCCAAGCTCCGGTGTACCTGCGCTCCAAATCTAAAGCGCCCAGGGCCCCTCCAACTCTACAGGCTACTTTCAATCCACGGCCGGAAGGGGGGGGGGGAGCGTCAAAACGGTCCCACATATGTACTGTCCTTCTTCTCTGCCCCTGAGCCTGCTCGCAGCGTTTTCAGCGGACCCCACCGTCAACCTCCGGAGTGAACCGGCGCTCCAAGGTCACAGCGCCCAGTACTCCTTAAACACACCGGGCCACCCTCGATCCGCCACCGGAGGGGAGGGGGGGGCGCAAAAACAGTCCCACATGTGCGTTGTCCTCCAATCTGCCCCGCACCCGCAAGCGGCGCTCCCGGCGAACCCAACCGGCAACTTCCGGCGTGGGCCGCCGGTGTTGTTCAACTCCGACCTGGGCGCAGCAAGCACTTTAGTCCCCGGTCTCCGCCTCCAGCAGGGCCAGACTCAAATCAGGCACAGCGTCCTCATTCACTGTCTCCTGTCTCCTGGAGTTGGCCCCACCAGCTCCACGCGCTCTCCACTGCAACGTCCCGGGCACGGGGAGCATGATCTAGTTCAGGATTTTAGGGCCAGTGGACGGATTTGGCGGAGCGGAGAGTCTACGCGGCCATCTTAGGTCATAGCGTAGCTCCTCCCTCACCAATTTTGATTGTTAAAATTGTGGTATTGTACTAATTTCACATGTATGGGACCACTGTTCTCTTTAACATACGTCCCAGAATGTGGATGCAAATGTACTTCATTTAAAATAGTTCACTATCTGTTGCCACAGATGCTCCTTGACATCAGCATCTTGGAAACATCAGGCATTCAGTCTCTATAACCGTCCATGTCGCACCCCCAGGCTTTCTAATGCAGATCTGTATTTGGGTGTGGTCTGTGGAGGCATGCGGGAGGATGTGGGCTTCAGCCAGATATCCTATATCCATTACAGGGAGGAAGAAGCCGTCTATCCTGGAGGAGGAATGGCGTGGAAGTGAATGGTGAATAAATCCCATGCTATTTGGATGAATAACCCTCAGGTGTGTGACAAGGCTAATGATTTGGACCATGTGTTTAGGGTGTTGACTGTATGCAGGCCAACGTACCCTTAAAGCACATTGGGGTCCATGATCGAGTTAAAATCTTCTCCCACAATGGTGATTCCCAGTGAGGATTGGAGCAGCAGTGTTGTCCTTGCCTCTAATGTGCTGACTACAAGGGTGGGTAATTTGTACACAAAGAGAAATGTCTACTCCCTACCTTTCCTGATGTGCTTTTGACCATGGTGAAACTATCCATATCATCATTGTGAAACTTTGTGATATATTGCAAAATGTTTATGGATAAGAATCACTGAGCCGAAGGAGTTTCTTAGTATACCCAGAGTGGTAACTTCTGTTGTAGCTTCTGAGGTCAGGTATGTATAGCTGAGCCTCTTTTAAGAGGACCACCTGTGACAAGTATTGAAAGACAGCCACCCTCTTGATCTTATCATTAAGACTGTTTACATTTCAGGAGATTAAGTTAATGGTGTCCTGATGTACTAAGTAAAATACAAGAAGAATGAAAAAGAACAACTACAACTGTGAACTGTAAACCCAACTCCCCCAACCCTACACATTCTAAACTGAAGCATCTGTTGCCCCTTCCAACTTCTGAACCATGTAGCACAGGATTGTTGCAATAGGAAGTGCTTTAATCAATGGGTTTCAAAGCATAGGTTTTGCAGATCTAGCATATGTTTAGCAGTGTGTGAGGGCTCCCCTGCTTCATGCTAATTGTGGAAAGAAACCCTATACAACAAGTAAAGCTTGCAAACACAGTATAGAATGGCAGAAGTCTATCAGGATTGGGTTCTCCTGCTGTATTTTCTGGGTAGAAGTTTGAGAGCCGAGGATCTCTCACTGCTGCTTTTGTCTTCATCAGTGATTGTCAGTAACTCAACTAGCTTGCACACCCTGCAGTCTCGGATCGGGGCATTTGACATCGTCCCTACTCAGTTATTTCCGTAATGGGATAGACAGGAATCATTGCATCGTTCTGGCGGGTGGGCCACACCCAGACTTCTATAACTCAGCCAATTCCCGAACTCCTGCAGCTTTTTGAAGAAGTGCATCATCTCATCATGAATAACCTTTAGTTTCTCTGGGCAAAGGAGCATGTATGTGTGTTGACTTCAACTGTTGTTTGATGGCCTTGAAGGATTTTCTCAATTGCTGCACTTGTGCTATGGAGTTTGGGTATATGCAGATCTATGTGGAGCTGACGATGAGATAGATGTTAAGCAGGACTGTTGAAGTATTATGTCTCGGTCCCCACAAATCAGGGAGCATGCAATGATAGGCCTCGCTCTGATGGACAAAGCAGACAGACAATTTTATTTTTTTATTTGAAGAGTTTTATATAGCGCTGGCTAGACCCGGAGGTATCAGAGAGCTTTACATGAGGATCAGTGTGTTGCAGGTTACATAAGTTACATCAGTTACAATTACAAGTATAGGCATAGGAAAAGGCATGAGAATACATAATAAAAAAGTTATTAGCGCGTTGCATAGCCAAGACTAAGGTCTTAAGGGGAATGGAAGGAGGAGTCAAAAGTCAAAAGGTAGTCAAAAGGTGTCCAGTGTCCAACCCCTCTTTGCCTTAAGCTATACATACACACAAATTAGAGGTTTTTGCTTTGTAACCTGACCGTCGCATCCTAAACTCTTTATTCAAGCCAGCCCATCACTTCTATCAGGAATGTAACGTCTATGTACAATGTCCATACTTAATCTTCTGTTGTGGAAATTCTGGTTTCTGCCTCTATGACCCACTCTGCTATCTTTTTAAGATCTTGTTGCACTCCATCAACCCGTGCCTTAAAAGTTGCATGAGTATCGCATAGAGTCTGAAATATTTGCTCCAGAGTGATCTGTGTCTTTAATTTTCTCATTAGGGCCAGTCGTGTCAGCTGGGAGCTGCTGCCCCGCTGTTGATTTGGTAAATTTGTCAATCTTGCTCTGTTGGGGGGGCATACATTTGAAGGAGAGCGAGGGTGAGACTGGCCAGCGGGGACCCCAATCTAGTGGTAATACCAAATTGAACAGGACAGCTCAGTAACAGTGTGGGTGAAAGGAGTAGTGGAAAAACTGCCATGTGGCAGTCCAGGGACCCAGGAATAAAGGAGATTAAGCAGTTCTCACTATTGTAGCCTCATAGGACCTATGCGTCATAGCTCCAATATGCGAGGCAGCCCTATCATCCCTTCAGTTCATCTCCCATTCCACTAGGACCTCAGTCTAGGGCCCCACCATCACAGCCATCCAGGCTCCTCTTGGAGAGAGAGAAGGAAGGAAGGAACATTGCACTACTCCTTTTGTGAATGTGAGTTAGATGTCTACCAGGACTCAAGTACCTTGTGTGGAAAGGCGGGAGTGAGGATGGAAGAAGGCCAACAGTCTTCACTGCTGCTCTAATTTAGGGCCAACTCCCATCTGTCATCTTTCACTGCGGTCTGCTTGTGTCGTTCGACATGGCGCCAAGCATGGCTTGCAGAAATTAAAAACATAAGGCCCTGGGTGATGTACTTCAGCATCTGTAAATCTGTGGCTTTGGTAGCAATCACTCCACCTATCATGGTCACAACTATTTCAAACCCTCGATATACAGGCAGGGTACAGTGCAGCATCTCTTCAAAGTGGGGATGACTTCTAAATCTGAGGTTCCTGAAGCCTGAAACTTGGCTGGTCATCTGGAAATTCCACTCCCTCCTGTCTCGGGGGGCTACTCTGGTGCCTGGACCAGTGAGCCTGTCATGAGAGAGTCAGTAAGGCCGGACAGATCCTCCTCTGACCCATTCTTAGACTTTCATCCCCAGACTGAAAGCCCAGTCAAACATACTAAACCCTAAACAAGAAAGGAACTCCCTCTAGACCTATATCCACTTTATCATTGGGGAAAGCATCCAATAACAAGGGCATACACAAACCACATATTCAACTTTTTAAGTTATTAATTCATTTTTATTTTTAGAGTTTTTTTTGTTATTCAAAAAAAACTCTAAAAATAAAAATGAATACATAACTTAAAAAGTTGAATATGTGGTTTGTGTATGCCCTTGTTATTGGAGGCTTTCCCCAACGATAAAGTGGATATAGGTCTAGAGGGAGTTCCTTTCTTGTTTCTGGTTATTTCACCCCTCAACTCTCTGACCTCAAAGTACATTTGGGAGGGGGTCCCTACTCTTATTCATGTGAAACATACTAAACCCTACCATGTAGTCAAGTCAAGTCAGGGACATTTGTATAGCCCACACATCACTCATAAAGTCTCATGGCACTTGCAGACGGCTCGGATAAAAATGCTAGCTTAGTTATCGAACAGCCAAGACTTCAACTTCTTGCGAAAGCAGCTATGATCAGGGATGGTACGTAGGTATGAGGGCATTTTTTCCAGGATGCTGGTGCTTAGTCATTCAGGATCCGACTCCCATTGCAGGGCAATAGGCTAAACTTCTATGTCTAGGCCCAGATTCCCAGCCAGGATACACAGCCCCAGTCATCTGTCCCAAACTCCCAGTTTTCCAGACCTCAAATCCAAACTAGGCCTAGAGACTTCAACCCTCAAAACACATAGGCTCAGTGTTTCCAATCACCAAGTAGAAACCTAGTCCATGACTTCTACTCAGACAGCTACACGCCCAATGGAGGCATTCCAGCCAAGATAACCTGCCCTAGGTAGCTAGGACCAGCCCTTTAGCTAGACAGCAAGACTATGAGTGTGAACTGAGCAGGTAATGTCAGTGGAAATGGCTAGACCTGTAATATAATCATTGGTAACTCTTCCTGAGATATTTACAAGTCTGACTAATAATTTGAGGGTTAAATGGCAGACTTTTCTGTTGGTAATGGTGAACACTTTTCAAGTCAGCCATGACTTGACAGGGAAATCTTTGACAATTACTGAGTTGTGCACAATATTATCAGAGTAGCTCCCAGTAATTCAGTTGCATCTTCAAGTAATACCAGTGATGTGTTCCAATGGAGAAAACAAATTGCCTAGTAACTCAATTACTAGACATTTTTTGGGTCGAGCCTATAGCGGCAAAGCTCATGCGCTGCTCGCTTTGCGAGGCATGTAGTATTCAGTATGGCGTGGAAGCTTAGTGGAAGCTCTGCCCACGCCCCGCTCATCTTTTTAATTGGTTGTGGTCCTAAATGCTGCCTTCCAATTGGTAGTAGGCCTGTTAGTCCCTCACGGCCATGTCGTCATTAGTATCCTTCCATGGTTACTGGCCCCTTTACTTCAAACACTATTTTCTTCTCGTGACCCCCCTCCCGCAGTCTGTGACTTCTGCCCCCCACCGTACTCCCGTTCGTGCCATCTCGCACGCCCGCACTCCCGTTTCCAATGCAATAGGTCTCGCGTAAATGTGAGTCCTATTGCATTGCAAACAGGCGCTGTGCGTCCATTGGGGCGTAGGGGCATAGCCCCACTAAGCCCCATGGACCCACTGCGTCGTCACTAAAATACAAATACAAATATTAAAATAATCGTGCTTCCCACCGGCCGGGAATCCGGGAGACACCCGAATATTCCGGTGTGCGCAGGTGGGGTGGGGGGGGGGGGGGGAGGATGGGCCTGCTGCAGCTGCGCAAGTGGATTTTTGGGCAGAAACTAGCCTGCGCATGCGCAGATTGTTTCCCTGTGAATTTCCCCTTAGAGAGAGGACCAGGGGGCGGGCCGCAGCCCCCGGGGTTGCACAGGGCGACTGGGCGAGTAGTCATGGTGCCCCCCCCCCAGCCAATCCTGGCGCTGCATACAGCGCCAGGATTGGCTGGTCAATACTATAGCCCGGGTACATAACCCCCTGTCTGGGGGGGGCAGAGCCCTCTCCCTCCCTCGTGCTGTGGCCTCTGTTTATGGGGTTTGATTGAAGACCTGACCTGACGGGACCCAGGAATCCTTAAGAGGGGGACACTGCGACAGTCAAGTCCCGAAGGAACCGCTCGGCCAGTGACACCCGTTCACACTCAGGTATGATCAGAGTGCTAGGAACACTGTTTACTAAACGGGTTCACTGTAGTAGTGTGCACTGAAGTGAAATCCATCAAATAGACTGAAATGATTCCTGCTTTCCTGAACGGATGCTCAATTCTCTTAACTGCTGGGAAGAGTGGTGATTTGTATTTATTATGCCGCAGTAGCAATCGCCAGTTAGGCAGCACAGCTTTGCTCATGAAATGTGGAGAAACAAAACTAAATACCTGATTAACGCATTAAAGAAACTATGTACTTCCCCTTATAGGAAGTAACGTTATGCACACGCTTGGAATGGCGCTTGGAATGGCGGTTTTTGGCACGCTGCTAACAAATGAGTGTAGCTTTGTCGGCCATCTAACTGTTCTTAGTGTTCTAATGACTCGTTTTGGTGCCCTTCTGAGACTCGTTTTGCTGCCCTTCTGCCCTCATTTAGACTCGTTTTGCTGCCCTTCTGCCCTCATTTAGACTCGTTTTGGTGCCCTTCTAAGACTCGTTTTGCTGCCCTTCTGCCCTCATTTAGACTCGTTTTGCTGCCCTTCTGCCCACATTTAGACTCATTTTGCTGCCCTTCTGAGACTCGTTTTGCTGCCCTTCTGCCCTCATTTAGACTCGTTTTGCTGCCCTTCTGCCCTCATTTAGACTCGTTTTGGTGCCCTTCTAAGACTCGTTTTGCTGCCCTTCTGCCCTCATTTAGACTCGTTTTGCTGCCCTTCTGCCCTCATTTAGACTCGTTTGGCTGCCCTTCTGAGACTCGTTTTGCTGCCCTTCTGCCCTAATTTAGACTCGTTTTGCTGCCCTTCTGCCCTCATTTAGACTCGTTTTAGTGCCCTTCTGAGACTCGTTTTGCTGCCCTTCTGCCCTCATTTAGACTCGTTTTGCTGCCCTTCTGCCCTCATTTAGACTCGTTTTGGTGCCCTTCTGAGACTCATTTTGCTGCCCTTCTGCCCTCATTTAGACTCGTTTTGCTGCCCTTCTGCCCTCATTTAGACTCGTTTTGCTGCCCTTCTGCCCTCATTTAGACTCGTTTTGGTGCCCTCAACGTGACCTCATGTCTGACATTATATATTTTTTTTATTTAACTAGATTTGCAAACTACCTCTGAGGTCGGAGTTAAAAATCGTAATAAGAGCTGGTGTTGTCAGTGCCAACATGTGCATGTGGATCAAATGTAAACTTCTTTTGAAAGGTGTGGTTTGCTTAGTGTCTTTCCAGGTAACTAAAAATGAGTTTGGCTTGATATAATCCACAATGTCAATGAAGGTAGTTGGCCCCTCAAATAAAATGTTTAAAAAAGAAAGTTCCCTTTGCATACATTTATTTTAAAGTGGCTGAAAATTTTTGGGGGCTGCATTTAAAGCACGGCCATGCTGCTTAAAAAACATGGCAACATCGACATTATTTTTAAATGTACTTACAATGTTTAAATGTACTTTTGCTACTTATAAAATGGCTTTTTCCCGAAAGAAGCAGATTGCAGATTGGATGATGCTTATTAATTAGCGTGGCCTCGCCTCTTGAATGAGCCACGTCTTTCGCCTTCCTATGCCTTGTCATTCTTCTCCCTCTGCTCTCCTTACTCGGACTCGAAGGGAGCCGAGCATTCCTCTGTGTCAGTGTAGATTGCAGCAACTGGAATCTATGAGGAGGCACTGTATACTCAGGGGGGATAACATTTACTTTGGCCCGCTTCTTTCAGGTTTCAGGACAAGCATTGGCTGGTTTACTAGTAATACTTTTGGTCTACTGAGAGTGGGATTTACAAACAAGTAACATTTTCCTACTCTGTTAAATTGATTAACGTGTTAATTGGGGATATCTTGAACTCACTCACTCTCTTCTCCTCATTGCTGTACTGCTCCCAGGCGCCGCTCTAATCTGTGAGCATTAACAACAACACGGGCACCACGCTTAATATTTTAGCAGGGGCACCATTTTTGCAATGTATTTCTCCTAGAGCACGTTGTAAATTTGGCCCGACTCTCTCTCTCTATCTCACTCTATCTACCTATCGCCCTAATTTTATCTATCGCCCTCACTCTATCTATTGCCCTCACTCTATCTATCGCATCACCACAGCATCACTCTGCACCACCACAGCATCACTCAGGGGCACCACAACATCACTATGCGCTACCACAGCATCACTGAACGCCACAGCTTCACTCATCGCCACCGCAACATCACTCAGCGCCACCACAGCATCAAACTGTGCAAGCATCGAACAACAACTGGTTCAAATATGTTCTCTCAATGTTTAAAGCTTTATTACAAATGTCAGGAAAAGATGTTAATATTTCACTTCTATTCTTATAAAATACACTGAACATAATCTTCACAAAAGTTATTTACAAAAGTTTACGCTATTGCCATTATAAATTACAGTAACTTTTATTCATGTATTAATTATTAAAAAAATAAAAAGCCATTGTTATTTGTAATATCAATACATCTAAGTCACGTAAATACAACACATATTGCATTACAAATGCTATAGGTGTCACATTTGCTAAAGTTAAAACTATTGGCATTGTAAATGACCAAGCTATTAATTTAGCTATTTTCAAAACCAACACATAAATATAAAGTTTGTCATTTACAATACCAATAGCTCAAACTTTCCTAATGCGAGACCTATTGCATTGCAAATGCTTGTTATTAGTAATATCAATACATCTAAGTCACGTAAATACAGAACATGTTGCATTACAAATGCTATAAGTGTCACATTTGCAAAAGTTAAAAAGTATTGGCATTGTAAATGACAACACATAAATATAAAATGTCATTTACAAGACCAATAGCTCCAACCTTCCTAATGCGAGACCTATTGCATTGCAAATGCTTGTTTAACTCTGTTTTCTTATCCTGTACTGATTTGCTGTTCCCTTCCACCAACTCATTCTCTAACTCCCAGTTCTCTTCTCCCAGGATATCTGAAAATTAAGGTTTTTACTTTTAGCACTTTGTTAGTTCACCTTCTTCATTTTGATTATAGTTGTGGTTGCTTGTGGGTAATTACTTTTATAGCACCTTGAGTCACTCTTATGTTGTTGTTACATATTTCTTAGGGGAAAAGGGCTGCCCTCAATACCCTCACTCTCTTGTTGTTTAAATATAACTCCAAATATGCCAGCATTTTCATACCTTCCTGTTCTGACTTTGCATCAATTTTGACCAACGAGCAGAAATGTTGTTTTTATTATTATTATTATTATTATTATTATTATTATATTCTTATATAGCGCCAGAATCGACCCCCAAAGGGGTATCTCCGCGCTTGCCTTGGGAACCCGTCCTGGTTTTTCCCTGTGAGATAGCCCCTACAGGGCATCCCCAAGGTGAAAGCCAGGCATCCCGCCGCGGGGGGCCGTTGTGGAGATTAAGCAAGCTTAATGCCCAGAGTTGCAGAGTGTGAACCCATGATTAGGTCAGGCACCGAAGCGAGAATTATCGAGTCCATGGACCTTTGAGCTCAAGACCCTGCCGCGTCAGGAATTGAACCCTGGTCCCGGGTCTGACCTCTGCTTCAGGGTCTGCCTGCTCTAACCAGTGAGCCACACTTCTCCACACTTTTTGCACTGGTCAGTCTGTGGAAATGTTTTTCAGGTCCCTGACAATGTTGGGGCAAATTACCCCGGCATGGATTTTAAGCTTTATTCTAAGGTTTGGCCATTAATGGGAATGTAACGAAACTGGTGCTCATGTAAAGCAATATGATACCTGATGTCTCTGGTCTAGTTTGTGTTATATAAAACAAAAAATAGAAAAATCAATTGTTGTCCTATATATGGAGGTGCGTTGGAAATCTGGCAGAGCTAGCCAATGTTTGTGGTCCGAGCTGGCGGCAGCGCAGAAGCTTAATGTGCCTGCTGCAAAGAACATGTACCTGATGCAGATCACAAACTCCATATGATGTAAATAGGTCAGTGAGTCACAGCTTTTGTCAAAGAGATCCTTTTGTTACTTGCAGTTTCTAAGTTAAAATCGTAACATACAACAGCGAGAACAGCGAGCTAATAACTGCCACCTAAGAGCTGCATGCAAACCGCAAGGAAAAAATTGGAGCGTTATGTTTTTTTTCCCACAGTCTTTGTTTGATTACCCTAGTGTTTCAAAAATAAATTGTTATCTTTTCACTATGACACAGAGTCTGTCACAGAGTAAGTATGTAATATTAGCAGTCATTTTGTGGAAAGGGGAGCTGTTGGAGATGTATTTACGGTACTGCACAAGATATATGTATTTATACTGAAGTTTGATATTTTTGCACTGCACCTTATACGTTGTACTTTGATTATTGGCAGGTTCCTTTGAAATTCATATTGGTATGGCCGGCAACACGATCATGAATACAGTACAGGAGCTGATTACAAGGTCATTCCAGGCACGGCCACTTGAAGAAAAACTACATTTGAAGCAATTAGGACCTCATCAGCCTGACATAAACCTAGCGAAAACTTCCC
Organism: Lissotriton vulgaris; assembly: GCF_964263255.1. Classification (NCBI taxonomy): domain Eukaryota; kingdom Metazoa; phylum Chordata; class Amphibia; order Caudata; family Salamandridae; genus Lissotriton; species Lissotriton vulgaris. The sequence continues at coordinate 1,316,396,029 of NC_141689.1, forward strand.
AGGATAGAGGAAAAATGTCAAAACGTACATTCTCAAATGCCTGGTACACAAAAGCTGATTGGCTTACAGGGTGTCGTATAAGAAATTCTCTGTTCTGCTTCCCTGCTTGCTGTTTGGTGGTGACTTTTCTTGGACACGTCAAGGAATCACAGACTTGAAGTATTTGTCGGAAAAAATAAAGAGTAGGAGTAGTAAAGGGGTAGACCCTTGGAACTCCAGGACCGGGGTCCAAATGTCAATACAAAAAAGCGTTGGTCCGGGTTCAAATGTAACTCATGTGCTGTATATGGTATCTATCACATTGATCTAGCACTCACCGCAGAGTCATTCACCATGAGTGAACTCACATTAGTATACACAAATAAAACAAGTGAAAACTTTTCTATGCATTTATTGATGCATAGTCATTATTAACGCAATAGTATTATTTGCGAGCATTTAACTTATATAAGTTAAATGCTCGCAAATAATACTATTGCGTTAATACTGACTTGTTTGTTAAATAAAAAAAATACTGTGAGTGAGGTACTCAGAAATGCATTGTTATCTCTGTTTTTAAATGTTTGTTCTACTTGGGGACTAAACAGATATTACTGATCAAATGGCATATTAAGTACATTCTGTAGCACCTAAACACTATAAACACTATAAACTGTGTGGAAAGACATGCGTGATAAAGTCACATCCGTTCTAATGGAAACATGGTAACGGTAATGCGTGGTTCCTAATGCTTTGTAAAGGCTGTTTCCCAACTGCAGTGCAACTTCTTCTACTCTTAGAGTGTCAGAGTCCACGAATTCCAATTCTTGGGTCTCTCTTGTCGACTTGCACAGGAACAGATGATGCTAACTTTCCGACTCCCTCTCTCCAATCGGTCGGAGTCAGAGTGTAATCGTAACTCCAAGCAATCAGAAAAAGGGAAGGGGAAAAGTGGAGAAAATAACCATAAGAAAAGAAAAGCACAGAAGAGACTGGTCCTGGTCCCTCGATACTCCAGCGAATCTTCCTCAGGCTTCTAGTCTGCCTATCAAGATTCCTGTGAATACTAAGCACATACAAAGATACTATGAGTCCTTATAATTATTCCCTGGTCTACTCTTTTCTCCAATGTCTTTTAAACATACCCATGGGACTGCGTTGACCTGCTTCTCTTCTTATTACTATGGGAGGTTCTCTTATCTGGATAGCCTATAGTGTCTTAAGCTCACTGTAAAGAAAATCAATGCTATTATTAATACTCTGCTCTTCTTTCTTTCTTGGCTCTAGTAGGGAATGAGGTATTTTTAACCTACCACTATTTGCTACTCCTTAAATGTTTCTCTTATTAGTGACGTGTCAGTAACCTCCTCAGATTTATTACTGTCTTTGGTCAGAATGGAATTCAGTTCTAACCCTTATTATTTCTTTCAGGTATGCTGCCTTTTCTGCTGAAGTGATACTTCTCACTATTTTCAAATAAGAGTCTATTTCTTCTGATATCTTGCTTCTCAGTTTGGCTTCTTAACAACAAACTTTCTCTAGTAGGTTTTTAAAAGTTCTTGTAGACGATAAGCAATAGAGGACTCGGTGACAACACTGTCTTAGCTTTGACTCAGTCTACTTTTGCTTGTAACACTTGTACTGTACAGTTCTATGATTTATTATCACTTAGCTCTCGAAGTTCTGCTCCTCTCCGACTCGCACGCCTTCTTGTAGTCTCTGCGGCAAGCCGGCTCGCTCAACGAAGTTCTTCTGTCTCGCTGCTGACACTGCGACCTTAACGGATACTGCAACTGAGTCTCTCTGACACGCTTTTCCAGTCAGAACTTTCTTCATCCAAAACGACGTCTGTCACTTATTGGGGAATAGCATATGCATTTTCTTTCTCTGATAACCTTACGAACTCTAATAACTCTTGACTAAACGTTCTACAAACGTTTTCTGGCGCTCACTAAGATTCCTCAACTGACTCGGGCAAGATACGCGGTGAAGTGCGCAACTCTGAGAGAGCGCGCGTCTCACCTGAACTCCGCTCTAGAATGCCCTAGAATACTAGACTGCTAACTTCCCAGTGCCGTTTGCCATCTTGGAATTCCGTGAATTCCATGCTTTAGACCAAGAAGTGATTGGGTTCCAATTCTGTGTTCTTAACTTTAGCACACCTGCTGACCTTGTGTTAGGGAGAATCTTGACAGTACCCCCCGCCAAGGAAGGCCCTCCCAATCTGGGCTTGGTTGGATACCTCAGGTGAAAAAGCCTTACTAATCTGGGTGCATGAACGTCAGACTCTAACTCCCAGGAACACTCCTCTGGCCCATAGCCCTTCCAATCTACCAAATAGTACAGGTTCCCTCTCGCTATTTTAGAGTCAAGAATTTCCTTTACCTCAAACTCCACACCAGTTTCCAACTGCACTGGTGGTGGAGCACTCTCGTCTCAAACCTGGAGCTGCCTTCTTTAATAAAGAAACATGGAAAACTGGGTGAATCTTGAGTTTCGTAGGTAGTGTCAATTTATAGGTTACTGGATTAATCTGTTCTTCAATAGGATAAGGACCAATGAATCGAGGCTGGAACTTTCTATTCCCTTTTAATCTCAAGTGATTGGTATTTAACCAAACCTCACTCCCAATTTCCAATTGTGGGCAATCTCTCCTTTTCCTGTCTGCATAACCCTTATACCAAATTTTTTGATGCAGAATCATGTACCTGACACAGATGGGTCACCAAATCCTGAACTGCTGGTACTGGAAGTGAAATATCCAGCATGGAGAAATGTGGGTGTTTCCCATAGTTCAAATAGAACGGTGAGTAACCCGTGGACACATTTATGGCGTTGTTATGAGCAAATTCTGCAGCCCACAAATAGTCCAGCCATTCTCCTCCCTGTTTTAAGGTGAATAACCTCAGGTACTGTTCAACTTCTTGGTTTACTCGTTCAGTCTGTCCATCCGTTTCCGGATGGAAACTGGTGGAAAATCGTGTCTCAGTTCCAAGTGCCCTCATGAAGACCCTCCAGAAGTGAGACACAAACTGGGTTTCTCGATCTGAAATGACTACCTTAGGAATTCCATGCAACCGCACCACCTGTTCACTAAAACGTTGGGATTCCTTTCATGGCTACAAAATGCGTCATTTTGGTGTAAGCATCAACTACTACTAGGATGGTATTGTAACCTTGACAGGAAGGAAGTTCTGTAATTAAGTCTAAAGTGATTGTGTGCCAAGGGTAAGGAGGAGTGGGTAAAGGCTATAATAATCCTTTGGGTGCCTGTCGTTCTGACTTTCCCTGCGCACATATCTCACAAGTTTTTACGTATTGTTCTATGTCCTTACTCATGTGGGGCCACCAGTAACTTCTTTTCACCAAATCCGTAGTCTTCAATTCTCCCTTAAGGCCAGCCAGTAAATGATCATGACATTCTTTCATAACCTGTTTCTGCAATGTGGATGTTGGTACATACAAAGCTCCCGAGTGGTAAGGTAGGCCATCTAGAATCTCTCTGCCATCTTCCTGCTGAGTCCACTCTAACATGTCCTCTGCGGACAAGGCTCGAGTTATCTGTTCCTTCACACTCAGAGTTTCCACGACGCCTATGATCTTGGATTCAGGGATGATCGATTGTGTCTTAATTTGGTTCTTTTCTTCTCCTGTTCCCATCCGGGACAAGGCATCCGCTTTGCCATTCTGTGCCCCTGGTCGATACGTGATGACAAAATCATAGTCAGCAAAATACAATGACCAACAAAGTTGTATTGGAGTTAAAGTCCGAGCGGACTTTAAAAACTTTAGATTTCGATGGTCCGTGAATACCGTAACAACGTGATTAGCACCCATCAAATAATGCCTCCATTCCTTGAAGGCGTCTTTTATTGCCAACAGCTCTTTTTCTGTGATCGTGTAATTGATTTCTGCGGGCGACAACTTCCTAGATTTATAGGCAACCGGATGTAATTGCCCAGTCTCCTTATTTCTCTGAGAAAGTACTCCTCCAACTGCCAGATCTGAGGCGTCCGTTTCCACATAAAAGGGCTCTGATGGATCTGCATGAAGAAGGATTTGAGCTGATGTGAATTCTTCCTTCAGAGCCTTGAATGCTGACTCGGCTTCTCCAGTCCACTGAAACTGCACCCCTTTTCTCAATAGCCGTCTGAGAGGAAGAATTCGCCGAGAAAATTCGCTGATGAATCTTCGATAAAAATTTGCAAAGCCAATAAATGCTTGTACTTCTTTTACTCTAGTTGGAGACTTCCACTCCAGTACTGCTTGAATCTTTTGTTTATCCATGAGTATCCCGGCTGGTGAAATCACGAACCCCAGGAATTCCACTTCGGTGACATCAAAGGCACATTTCTCCAACTTGACGAACAACTTATTTTCTCTCAGTTTTTGTAAAATTCTTCTCACTTGGCCCTGATGTTCTTTTGTGTTGGCAGAGTAGATCAAAATGTCGTCTATATAAACGATAGCACATGGGTCTATGTACTCACTGAGGACATCATTGATAAAATGCTGGAACGCAGCTGGGGCGTTGCATAGCCCATAGGGCATCACTTGGTATTCAAATAGCCCAAATCGAGTCCTAAAGGCTGTCTTCCACTCGTTGCCAGCTCTTACTCGAATGAGGTGATAGGCCCCTCTCAAATCCAATTTGGTAAATATTTGAGCCCCTTTCACCTGGTCTAGCAAAACTGAGATGAGGGGAAGTGGATACCTATTCTTCTTAGTGATCCGATTAATTGCGCGATAATCAATGCAGGTTCGTAACTCGCCCTTTTCCTTTTTTGGCACGAAAACAAAGGCGAGGATACTGGAGATTGGGAAGGACGGATAAATCCGTTAGCCAAGTACTTGTTTATATATTCTTTTAAATGATCATGCTCCTTCTCTGTTAGGGCATAAACTCTGCTACAAGGCATATTTGCTCCTGATTCAAAGTCTATTTTACAATCGTACACCCGATGAGGTGGCAATTGCTCAGCTTCCTGCTCATCAAATACATCTGCAAAATCTTGATATTGCGATGGTATGGACTGTGTATTGATTACGCACACTACTGCATTCGCGGAACACAGGGCTTGAGCTGGATTTTCCTGGTCATTTTTCTTCTGATCTCCAAAACAACAATTCTTACAATAGTCTGAAGACATTTCTATTGTTCTAGCTGCCCAATATACAGTCGGATTATGCTCGGTGAGCCAAGGTAGTCCTAAGATTAGCTGGAATTGAGGTGTGTCTATTAGGTTAAACTGGATTTCTTCTTGATGCCCATCTTCGCTCACCATCTGCACCAATTCGGTATGGCTAACTATAGGTCCTGAAGATAGGTTTGTTCCATCGATGGCTCTAACTGGTTCGCTCTTCTCTTTTGGTATCGCTCTCAAACCAATCTTGGCTGCAAATCGTTGGTCACAAAAATTTCCTGTCGCCCCTGAATCCACCATCACCATCACTCCTTTCCGAACTTCCTGACGGAATTTTATTGTCATAGACAACACAAGGTGAGGAGACGATGATTGCAGTGTATTGGCCAGTTGATGTTCTTGTGGAGTTGATTCTTGACTCGCATCCACCTGTACAACTCCTTCTACAGGTGGTGCAACTAGTTTTCCTTCGGCCTGTATGTTCCTTTAGGCTTCTTTGGACAATTCCTCACAAAATGTCCGCTCGAACCACAATACATACACAAATTATTGGCTCGTCTCTTCTCTTTTTCTTCTTTAGTAAGCGGACCCCTTATTGCTCCTATCTGCATTGGTTCTAGGCCGTTGGACCCTTCTGCAACCTTTCCAACCTCAGGTTTGGCTCTGTCATAACGAGGCACTGTGCTTCGAAATTCTCTTCTTCTCTCACCTCGTCTTTCCCCTTGCCGGAAATCTAACTCGAGAACCAAGTCTACAAGGGCTGATATCTCTGTCGGTCGATTGGGAATTTGTGCCAATCCATCCTTTAGTTCATCTCGTAAACCTCGATAAAAAATTGCTGTCCTTTTATTTTCCGGCCAATCAGTTTCCATTACCAACTTATTAAATTGGGCCAAGTACGCCAGCAGATCTCTGTTTCCCTGCTTTAGTTCGAGAAGCTCATTAGCTACAGCCTGAGAAATTCGCCTTCGGTCAAATATACGCAAAAATTCCTTCTTAAATTCGTCATAATTCTGCAGGAGAGGGTCGTCTCGAGAAACGATGGGCATTGACCAAGCGGCAGCGTCTCCACTCAGATAGGACAAAACAAAGGCCACCTTGGATTGTGCGTCGGGAAAGACAGAAGGACGACACATGAAGTGTAAGGTGCATTGTGAGATAAACACTTGTGCCTTCTGTGGGTCCCCACTAAATCTCTCTGGTGCTGCTAAGGGAATAACTGGAGACAATGAGTGTATCACCTGCGTAGTTAATCTATTTGATTCTCCTGTGGACGTGGTGGGAGTCTCTCTATTTCTAGGAAGTGGTTGTCTAATTCTCTGCGCTAACTCTGCTGTCTCCTTTCTAGCATTTATCACCTCTTGCCTCAGACCTTGATTCTCTTCTCTAACAGCCACTAATTCTTTTTGAATGGCATCTAATACCGCCCCTAAGGTCTGTAAATTAACCCCTTCAACAATTCTGTTCGGGTGCAAATTTACAACGTGGGTACCTCACTCTGTCAGAGTCCACGAATTCCAATTCTTGGGTCTCTCTTGTCGACTTGCACAGGAACAGATGATGCTAACTTTCTGACTCCCTCTCTCCAATCGGTCGGAGTCAGAGTGTAATCGTAACTCCAAGCAATCAGAAAAAGGGAAGGGGAAAGGTGGAGAGAATAACCATAAGAAAAGAAAAGCACAGAAGAGACTGGTCCTGGTCCCTCGATACTCCAGCTAATCTTCCTCAGGCTTCTAGTCTGCCTATCAAGATTCCTGTGAATACTAAGCACATACAAAGATACTATGAGTCCTTATAATTATTCCCTGGTCTACTCTTTCCTCCAATGTCTTTTAAACATACCCATGGGCCTGCGTTGACCTGCTTCTCTTCTTATTACTCTGGGAGGTTCTCTTATCTGGATAGCCTATAGTGTCTTAAGCTCACTGTAAAGAAAATCAATGCTATTATTAATACGCTGCTCTACTTTCTTTCTTGGCTCTAGTAGGGAATGAGGTGTTTTTAACCTACCACTATTTGCTACTCCATATCCTTAAATGTTTCTCTTATTAGTGACGTGTCAGTAACCTCCTCAGATTTATTACTGTCTTTGGTCAGAATGGAATTCAGTTCTAACTCTTATTATTTCTTTCAGGTATGCTGCCTTTTCTGCTGAAGTGATACTTCTCACTATTTTCAAATAAGAGTCTATTTCTTCTGATATCTTGCTTCTCAGTTTGGCTTCTTAACAACAAACTTTCTCTAGTAGGTTTTTAAAAGTTCTTGTAGACGATAAGCAATAGAGGACTCGGTGACAACACTGTCTTAGCTTTGACTCAGTCTACTTTTGCTTGTAACACTTGTACTGTACAGTTCTATGATTTATTATCACTTAGCTCTCGAAGTTCTGCTCCTCTCTGACTCGCACGCCTTCTTGTAGTCTCTGCGGCAAGCCGGCTCGCTCAACGAAGTTCTTCGGTCTCGCTGCTGACACTGCGACCTTAACGGATACTGCAACTGAGTCTCTCTGACACGCTTTTCCAGTCAGAACTTTCTTCATCCAAAACGACGTCTGTCACTTATTGGGGAATAGCATATGAATTTTCTTTCTCTGATAACCTTACGAACTCTAATAACTCTTGACTAAACGTTCTACAAACGTTTTCTGGCGCTCACTAAGATTCCTCAACTGACTCGGGCAAGATACGCGGTGAAGTGCGCAACTCTGAGAGAGCGCGCGCCTCACCTGAACTCCGCTCTAGAATGCCCTAGAACACTGGACTGCTAACTTCCCAGTGCCGTTTGCTATCTTGGAATTCCGTGAATTCCATGCTTTAGACCAAGAAGTGATTGGGTTCCAATTCTGTGTTCTTAACTTTAGCACACCTGCTGACCTTGTGTTAGGGAGAATCCTGACATAGAGCTGAGATTTCCATGAAAGTCTTATAGTCTGAATTCAGCAGCGTAATAGGACGGAATGTATGAAGCTCTGTGGTTGTACTGAATAAGCAGGTACCTATGTTAGGACAACTATTAATGTAATAACTGCACTTTCACAATTGCTTTATTAACCTTCCTGCTTTCTCAAATTTGCTTGGAAATGCACGATTTTTCTTCTTTTTTAAAAATTTTCTCGGGGGGAGAACCCCCCCCAAACCCCCTTTAAGGAGGTTCGGGCTCGTTCGCTACGCTCGCTGCGGTGCAATATGTGAATTAGTTTACGCCCCCACCACTGTCAAATGTCACCAGCCGCCCCTGATTGCAAATGCTTGTTTTTCTCCTTTTGATTTCTTCTCCAGATGCTGTCTAGGATTTTTCGTCTCTCGGGGTCAACACAGCAGCAACGGAAGGCCGGGCAGCGAGAAACAGTGTCTATGGGTGACATTTCTGTGCACTGTTCTCAACTAGCAACCAAAGAAGCAACTCGAGAGATCAAAAAACATTTGTGGGGTTTGAAATGTTCTCAGCGGGAGAGGAGCTAATGTAACCAAACTCAATGGTGAGTGGTGAGTGAGAGAAGTGTGGGTCAATGGTTAGAGCGGCAGACCCTGATGCAGAGGTCTAGCCCAGGACCAGGGTTCAATTCGCTGCCTCGGCGGGTCTTGGGCTCAAAAATTCCATGGACCTGATAATTCTCGCCTCGGTGCCTATTCCAATCATGAAGTCCCACTCTGCAACTCTGGGCAATAGCTTGCTTAATCTCCACAACGGCCCCCACAATGCTAAGGATGCCTGGCCTCCACCTTGGGGGTGCCCAGGAGTGGGCGCCTCACAGGGAAAGCCACAATGGGTTCCACAGCGGTATTTGTACAAGCGCCTTGAGACCCTTGTGGGTGAGTAGTGCGCTATACAAGTATCAATTTACATTTACAATGGAATATGGGGCGTGTCCAAGAACTCTTTTCTGAAGAGTATCGTTCTCAGCCTGTGCTGGGAAAAGCCAGGACGTGGCCTCCAGCTGATTCATAGTCAGTCGTGGAATTTTGTATTTGTTTTCTGCTGCACCGCCGTGGTGGAAGTGTCCCCCAAATCCCTGCGTAATACTAGCCTGAGGTTTGATGGTTCAGCCGATGTGCCTTGCTGGGTCTTTGTGCACTTTCAGACTGTTTGTTCTGCACTGTAGTGGTCAAGTGCAATTGTGCCTTAATTTGCAGATATCAGTCACTAGGGCATGTTGTGAATGAGGCATTTAAAGAGAGAGATGAAACTACGTGGGAATTGAAGCCTCAGTCCAAATACAATTTCACAGTGTACCTCGGGCAGTGTTGAAAAAATTCGAAATACTCTGTTGTGTTGATGGTAACAGTGATCTGTTTTTCATAAATAAAAGGCATTGCTATTTACAATGCCAATAGCTTGAACTCACATAAATGCGAGACCTATTGCATTGCATATGCTTGTATTTATATCGATCCTGAGGTGGCTGGTACATAGGGGTGAAAGGGGCGTTGCCCCACTAGCCTCGGGACGAGGATGGGGACGAGGAGACAAGAGAGACACCACACGCAATGCAGCAGCCTCAAATGAAGGGCTCACTGCCCAGTGTCAAACACAAATCAAATTCTGTTTTCTTTTTTTCTAGGAAGGGGCGAGGTCACAGGTCAGAGACCTCCTGCGCATTTGCTGCCAGGACAAGGACTATTGCTTGCCCTCAAAGCACATGCGAGAAGAATGATGTCATCCTGAAGGGAGTGGCCAGAGAAAGCTGAAAATGGCTGGTTTTAAATGGGTCACCTATGCTGCTGCCCAGGTGAGTTCAGCAGAGCGCCACTGAAATGTATGGCAAGGGGCAGGGCAGGCCCCCCTCAAGACAAAGCAGTGGGTGGCAACAACCGGAGCACTCCCTTGCTTTTGCGCTAGTCCCAGACCTGCTGATTGGACAATGGGAGCTGAGGGAGTGGGCTGCGGAAGAGCCCGCTAACCGCTGCGCAGCTCTGACTCTGGCACGCAACAGGTGCGCTGCACTCCATGTCCTGCTGGCTGTGCATTGCTCAGGGTGGACACCGGCCGCAGTCACAGCACAGCAGAAGACTACCAACAAGCTTGGGTGCAACAACAGGCAAGTGCAATTCAATTTTGGTGTCCGACATGCTCAGGTGGAGCCCATCTACTTTGTGTTTGCCATTCTGACCCCGATGCTGTCCGTGCGTGCATCTGCCCAGCCCACATCAATATTTTGGTCACCGGAATGAAGTGAAACCTCCATACAATGGGCATAAAACTCTCCACAAGATCACAGGAGCCGCAGCTGCGTCAAATGCAGGCCCAATTGACTTGCGCTCTACTGCCGCCGTACGCCAACTGGGCTGGGATGGGGCTCACTGTTGTGCACTTGCTCCCCGTCACCATCGCAAACACTGACCACAAAAGACAAATGCGTGCAGTATACCACTGCAAATTCACAGCCACATCATCACTGCGGGTCTCCGCCGCCAACAAGTTCAAATTTACCCTTACCTGCACGCCATTGTCATCAACCATTTTGGCCGGCCTTTAGCCATTCATCCTCTCTGTTCACCAATATGACCAGGCGACCGCAATGTTGTGCTTGTATCCGGTCCTCCCACCCAACGCTCAGTTCCGCCTTATTACACTTTTTCAATGCACTGACCCCAGACTTCCATGCAGGCCGAGTACCTCTCTACCAGCAGTTGTTAGCAAACCACGAAGGAGGCCTGGTGTGCGGGTTTACGTGTAGGAGAGGTTCGATGTAGTGGCAGCTGGTGACATTTGAAGGTGGTGGTGGGGGGGGTCGGGAGGGTTCTCCCCCGAAAAGGTTTTGACGGAAGTAGTGGGTTGGTGGTGCGTTTTCAAACGCATATTTGGGAAGGCAGAAAGGTTGAGAGAACAATTGTTGTATTGTGGTTGTGACATCAATGGGGAAATTTCGTGTGATGGTAAACATTGGAGGTTTTGGGGGGTGGTGGCCATCTGGGTCTCGCCAGTTTCACTGATCACTTGGGTGGCCACACTTCATGTTCCGGCAGTCAGGCATTGATGTGGGACACGGTTGCAAGGCATCGGGGTCAGGCTGGCGAACACAGAATAGGTGAGCTCCAGCACTGCAGCATGTGAGCAGAGGGATGGAAGCAGCTCTGACCCCGAGATGGCTAGTGGGCCGGCCCACATGATTGGGTGCAAATTTGAACTTGTTGGGACAGAGTGGACAGTGTGATGGTTTAGCTATGGTTTTGCAGGGCTGAGGTTGATATTGTTGGGCAGTTTCACTTTGACGCATTATGCCAACTGAGCGTTGGGTGGGAGGACCGGATACAAGCAGAACATTGCGGTCGCCTGGTCATATTGGTGAACAGAGAGGATGAATGGCTAAAGGCCCGCCAAAATGGTTGATGACAATGGCGTGCAGGTAAGGGTAAATTTGAACTTGTTGGCGGCGGAGACCCGCAGTGATGATGTGGCTGTGAATTTGCAGTGGTATACTGCACGCATTTGTCTTTTGTGGTCAGTGTTTGCGATGGTGACGGGGAGCAAGTGCACAACAGTGAGCCCCATCCCAGCCCAGTTGGCGGACAGCGGCAGCAGAGCGCAAGTCAATTGGGCCTGCATTTGACACCGCTGCGGCTCCTGTGATCTTGTGGAGAGTTTTATGCCCATTGTATGGCGGTTTCACTTCATTCTGGTGACTAAACTATTGATGTGGGCTGGGCAGATGCACGCACGGACAGCATCGGGGTCAGAATGGCAAACACAAAGTAGATGGGCTCCACCTGAGCATGTCGGACACCAAAATTGAATTGCACTTGCCTGTTGTTGCACCCAAGCTTGTTGGTAGTCTTCTGCTGTGCTGTGACTGCGGCCGGTGCCGGTGTCCACCCTGAGCAATGCACAGCCAGCAGGACATGGAGTGCAGCGCACCTGTTGCGTGCCGGAGTCAGAGCTGCGCAGCGGTTAGCGGGCTCTTCCGCAGCCCACTCCCTCAGGTCCCATTGTCCAATCAGCAGGCCTGGGACTAGCGCAAAAGCAAGGGAGTGCTCCGGTTGTTGCCACCCACTGCTTTGTCTTGAGGGGGGCCTGCCCTGCCCCTTGCCATAAATTTCAGTGGCGCTCTGCTGAACTCAAATTAAATTCCAAAAGGCCAAGGCAGCAGACCAGGTCAAGCACTACTAGTTCTATAGTTCTAAATTCTGGGTGGTGCAAACTTCTTCCTACACCTGCTACCAATAGGTGTTTGAGTCAAAGATACAAAAACATAAGATGGAAGGTGCACACAATTAGAGTCCAAAGGAAGAATAGTGTATTGTATATCTTCTTCTTTATTTAACAGTTTTTTTCAAATACAGGCACAGCCAACGCGTTTCGTTCCATTAGCCTTGTGGAACTTCGTCAGGGCGAATAGGTTCAATATTGAAGTTTGTCAATCTGTTCAGACCCACCGTGTGGATCAGACAGCAAATGGCACTAGTTCATCAAGGCATGTAACCTTCGTATATTCAGAGATGGTGTTCACACTGGATACGAGTGGGTAAGCCCAGTAGATATTCCAATGCTGAATCCAGCAGTGTTCAGAATATTAGAGGGCTCGGTATAATGATTATTCAAGGTTGTGCGAGCGTTCGCCAGGGAGTCTAATTTTCACAGGGAGAAATTCTTTCTTCTCTTTCTAATATCCAACTCCGGTAAGGGCATAAGTAGAAGCTGCAGAGGACACCGGTCCGTAGTATAACGCGGTGTTCGTGGTAATAACCACCGAGCACCTGTAGTCGGGTGCTCGATTTTCGTGTTCAGTCTCCTGGCGGCGTCCCGGAGTTGGATATTAGAAAGAGAAGAAAAATTCTCCCTGTGAAAATTAGACTCCCTGGCGAACGCTCGCACAACCTTGAATAATCATTATACCGAGTCCTCTAATATTCTGAACACTGCTGGATTCAGCATTGGAATATCTACTGGGCTTACGCACTCGTATCCAGTGTGAACACCATCTCTGAATATACGAAGGTTACATGCCTTGATGAACTAGTGCCATTTGCTGTCTGATCCACACGGTGGGTCTGAACAGATTGACAAACTTCAATATTGAACCTATTCGCCCTGACGAAGTTCCACAAGGCTAATGGAACGAAACGCTTTGGCTGTGCCTGTATTTGAAAAAAACTGTTAAATAAAGAAGAAGATATACAATACACTATTCTTCCTTTGGACTCTAATTGTGTGCACCTTCCATCTTATGTTTTTGGCGCTCTGCTGAACTCACCTGGGCAGCAGCATAGGTGACCCATTTAAAACCAGCCATTTTCAGCTTTCTCTGGCCACTCCCTTCAGGATGACATCATTCTTCTCGCATGTGCTTTGAGGGCAAGCAATAGTCCTGGTCCTGGCAGCAAATGCGCAGGAGGTCTCTGACCTGTGACGTCGCCCCTTCCTAGAAAAAAAGAAAACAGAACTTGATTTGTGTTTGACACTGGGCAGTGAGCCCTTCATTTGAGGCTGCTGCATTGCGTGTGGTGTCTCTCTTGTCTCCTCGTCCCCATCCTCGTCCCGAGGCTAGTGGGGCAACGCCCCTTTCACCCCTATGTACCAGCCACCTCTGGATCGATGTAAATACAAGCATATGCAATGTAATAGGTCTCGCATTTATGTGAGTTCAAGCTATTGGCATTGTAAATAGCAATGCCTTTTATTAATGATTTAAAAAAACAAAAATTATAGGCATTCTCATTTTCAATGCCAATAGCTTAAACTCGCGTAAATGCGAGACCTATTGCATTGCAAATGCTTGTTACCATACCTCACACTAACCTTTTCGTTCTCCTAGAATTAGGATCATCAGATAATTTCATGTCATGCTGACAGTATATTTCGAGTCTTGATCCTTCGTCTGTCAAATCAACATATTGTGAGACTTGAAGTCTTGGTTCTAGGACAGGCCAAATGTTTTCTGTTTATTCTGCTATAAGCAGAACGTGGTGTGAATCCAAAAAACACTTTGCTGATGTTCTACCTTCCATAGATGAAAAAGGAGATATAATGCAGCCCATAGTATTGTGTTTAACCACCCTGTTCACAGACATTTCTTGTGGTTTCCCTGCATCACTTTTTGCTGGCTAGGGAGAACGACGTGAAACACCCATTTCACTGGTTTCCTGTGGAGCAGACGTGGCTAACTTCACTCCACAAGAGATTTCAACCGTTTTGTTGCAAATTAGCATTTTCTTTTACCAATTCAGAATTCTTTCACTTCAGCTGCGGCAATTGTGCTAACACTTTGGATCAATGATTTACACAAGCAAAGTTCAAGATTAGAAACGCTGTATCCCTGTTACATGATGTCATCTGGTAACTGTAGCCAGATTCACATACTGACACTCAGGCCTGGAGTCCCTCCTTGTCCCATGGACAGTAAACATTGATCTTTTCTTTGTCATTTGTATCAATGTTTTTGCTAGGACTGCAAATCCCACAATCCATTGCCTGCAGTAACCTACAACTCCGAGAAACATTCTGATTTCTCTCTGAGTTTGAGGTAGATTCATGTTTTTGATTATTCTGATTCTTTCTGAGGTAACCATTCTGACACCTCTTTCTATCTGGTGCCCCAGATATTTCACTGATGTGGTGCAAAATTGCAACTTTTCATGTGACACTTTATGTCCTCCTTCACCTAAATGATTCAGTAAAGCAATGGTATCAACAACACAGTCATTTCAAGTTTTAGACGCCACCAATAGGTCGTCTATATACTGGACCAGGACTCACTGTCCAGGCAGCACCAAAGACTCAAGGCACTTTTTCAAAATCTGATTAAAAGTCGATGGACTTTCTGTATACTCCTGAGGAACGCTGTTCCAGACGTACACATGACTGTCGAATTCAAAAGAAAAAAGAAATTTGCTATCTGGGTGCAATGGAATCGAGAAAAATGCATGACACAAATCTATTACAGTGAACCATCCAGCTTCCCACGATATCTGATACAGAATTACTGCAGGATTTGGCACAACTGGACAGTATGGGACAACAATTTTATTGATTTTTCGGAGGTCTTGTATGACCCTATACTTCCGACTTGGCTTCTTTATGCCAATTATGGGCGAATTACATGGACTGCTCATTATTTCTTGTAAAATGCCTGCTTCAACCAAACGCTTAATTTCTGCTGCAACACCTGCTTTTATTTCTGGGCTCATTTTGTACTGTCGAATATTTGGGTAAACTGCACCTTCTTTTAATGTCACTTTTATTGGATCGACATTTGCCATTAATCCTACATCTTTTCCGGTAAAATCCCATACATTACGATTTACATCATGTTGTAATTATTCTGGTAGGTCTTCTACAGTTAACTTTTTATTCTCTATTTCTTGTTTTGCTAACATTAATTTATAGATTCCGTCTTCGTCTGGGGTCTGAATTTCAACACCACTTAGGGTGTAATAGATGGTGCAATTCATTTTGCACAACAAGTCTCTGCCTAACAGGTTCACTGGACTTGAATCACACATAACAAATCTATGCATTTCTTTAAAATTGCCTATTCTAACTTCCATTGTTTCTGTGACTGGGGTACTAATTTGTTTATTAGAAACGCCCACTACTTGGATCTCTTCTCCCAAGAGAGGTAGGTTTGGAACGTCTGCTGTTCTCACAGTAGAACAGATAGCACCAGTGTCCAATAGAAAGGTGACATCATTTCCTTCAACCTTTCCTTCAATGTATCGACCTGACTGATCTACCGGCAAGGAGGCACCAAGTACGCACTCCTCATCCTCCCCTCTCAGGCACTGTCAATATGTGTCCTCACAAAAAAACGTATCACTCAAAAGAAATTGTGATGTTGCTGTGTCTCTCCTTTAACTTCCCTTCCAATTTGTGGTATACACACTCTGGTGTGCTTTGGTCCTAAAATGTGGCATAGGTGCAAAGGGCAACTGATTTTGTATTACCTGCTGCTGTTGTTTCCGTGGCACCTCATTCTGCGCCTGTGGATTCAAATCATTTGTTTGCACGTTACTGTTTTGCACAGCCTTACACTCGTTCTTCCAGTGCCCCAACTTGCCGCACCAGTGACAAGGGAACTTCTTTTTGGCTTCTTCTCAATTGAATTTCCCCTTGGCTTACCCCCATTACCATCACCTTGAGTCTGGTTATTGTTTATTTGGTTCAATTGAAGATCCTGTTGCTCTGCTAATTTCACTTGTGCCCACATTACCTTTTCTTTTAATTCTTTTCTTTTATTGTCAAGTTCATCTTCACAATACTTTGCATATTTAATAATTTCATCAATCGGCTTTGCCTGCCAGCAAATTTTATGATCTTTAATCCATTGTGAAATTTCTGGCCTTAATCATGACACAAACTGATAGATGAAATGCGTCACGTCTTTCATATCGATATTATCCAATCCACTATAATGTTTGAATACTTGTAACAAGCGTTCATAATATGCATGCACAGATTCATCTTTATTCTGAGTAGTTCTATCTATTCTAGTCCAATCAGTTTCTTTTGCAGGCACCATCCCTTTGAGTTAGAGTGTTACCTGGTTGTATTTCTTCATAACTTCATCAGAAGGTGCTCCTGTCTTTGGATCTCTATGGTACTCATCACTAGGCCAATGAATAGCAATTTTACATTCTGTCCACAATTCTACAGGAACAACAATGTCAAATAATCCATCTAAATCTTTCAAAAGACATTTCAAAACCTTCACAAATCTCTCGACTTGTCTGTACCATTCTATAGGCTTCTCTCGAAGTTTAGGGAAATCATTTGTGAATGACAAAATATCCTGTCGTGACCATGGGACATGTACATAACCTCCACCTGGTACCTCTCTCATGGGACATAACCTTTCCACTTTGTCTGCTTCTTTTACTACATATTCAGATGCAGTTTGTTTTGATCGGGCCTCTTCTTTTTTGTTTGCCCACCTATTTTTCCATTTTTCTATGTCACCCCATTTTTGCAATAATGTCATAAGCTCCCTGATCTGTACCTTTCTACCTGACACATTCATATTTTCCAAATCTTTGTCAGAAAATTCAGCTCGATATGGTTTCTGCAACACTTTAGATTTGCCAATGTCAATTCCCATATTAGCTGCCATATCCATTAACTTTTCATGAAACACTCTTGTATTTCTAGTAATACTTTTGCATATGAAAAACAATTCATCTTCACTGAATGTATTTAATCTGTCCAATCCCACATTTCCAGCCATCATTTCTTCTAATTCGACTCTTAATTTAAATATATCCAATACTTTTGGCTGTGACTTTGGTTTCTCTATTTCTCGTGTCTATCTCTCTATTTCTTCTGGGGATACTACTGTGGCACTTCTTGTACCTGAGGATGTCTCCATTTGTACTTCTCTAGAATGTATAGGGGTGGTTTTCCTGACCGAGTCACTCACTGGTTCTCTAATTGGCAAATCCATCAGGGAAATCACTGACACACATTCAATTGCTTTATCATCAATTATTAAAGGTTCTTTTCTTGGCTGAACTACAGGTGTAGTCAGAACGGGAGTTTTAGGACTAGCCTGCTTATCTCTGTACAAAGGAACAACTGGGCCAATAGTTACCGGATTTGTTAGGGCTTCTGGACTTGTATTTATTTGGGACATTTTCTGAATCAACTCACTTCTTTGTTTATTTAATGCTTCTCTTTCCCTGTCTTGTAGTACTTTTTCTAATGAAGTCTCATGTACCACTTGCGGAATCAAAGGTGGTTTCAGGAACGGAGCATTTGGATTAACTGTGCTTGGTTCCTCATTATAAGGTGGTGGATTTTTTATTCAAAAATCCTCCAAATAATCATCATCCGATTCACCACTAGTCATTAAATGTTTTGTTTCCTCAGTATTTTTACTTCCAGTGGGTTCTTCTAAAGTTAATACAGGATATAATGATTCCACTAACATGGACTGTCTCCATTGTTTCATTTGGTTGTCTCTTGTCTCTTTTGGAAATCGGGGATAAAACTTACTCCAATTCCTGTTACTTCTGGGTCTATCTCACTAAAAAGCCTCAGTTTCCCATTCCTCCAATGCCTCATACTGCGTTAATCTAGGTCTGGGATCTAATTCATTCATGTGAGTTCTCAAATTGTACAAAACTCTGCTGTTAAACATACCATTTTCTGGAAATGCTAAAACACCATCATCTTTTGTGTACTCCATCCAATTTTCTAACCACACACAAGTGTGATATCCCCTTTCGACCATCATGTATGATTAGGGCGTATTTGGTGGTGGAATAATAATCCCTTCTCTTGTTTTAATTGCTTTATCTTTCTTGAAATAATTATTGATTCTTTTAATGAATTGCATTTTTCTTTTCTCTCATACATGATATAAGGTCTTCCTCTTATATACTGTTCTTGCGCAAACCCTAGATATTTCCTAAAGGGTCTACCTCCTACAATCAGACCTATGTGCCACATATAATTTAAACGCAAATCTTTAGGATATCTCTCAAATTGTTTACAAAATTATTTCCAATACCAGCGCGTCTTTTATTTTTCAGTGACCAATCAAAATTTTGAATTCAAAATAAATCCAACCAATAGTTGCGCGGCTTTTCTCGTGAGACTAGTTCTCAAGCTCCTGTACTCACCCCTCCTTTACAATTTATCTCAGCTACACACCCGCTGTCTCAACCAATACCAGCGCGGCTCTGAGTGACGTCAGTGCAGCTCCGCGACTGACTCCCTCCTTTGGAAGGTAATACGAAAACTTGATTTCTATCAATTTTAATGTAGATTTTATTATTCAGCAGCGTAAAAACATTTGCCACTGTACCTGAGTGACTAAATCAAAGGAATGATACATTTCACTCACTACGAGTAAATCCCTTCCGCTTACTCTTCATAAACTACGAGTAGATCCCTTCCGTCTACCCTTCACGCATGCATTGGAGAACCTGCTACTCCTTTAGACTTATCCCTTTTGAGATATACTAAGGCCAAAGTTTCACCAGCGAACCCTTTTGCTATCAATCAAGCTCAGACGAACCTGCTACTCCTTCCGTGTTACCCTTTCTAGGCGATATCACACAAAAAGTTTTGCTATCATTTATTCACACATTCATACAGAAAATCCCTAAATAGTGCTTCTGGTTTTACCTAACCATGCACTTATTTCCTACAGGTAAGTGACCTCACTGCAGTGTGGTTTCCATTAACCACCCACTATTCTGCCCCCGGGGATTCCAGACAAAACATATAACAGGTAACAACAATTTTGGTTAATACATAAATCAATACAATCAATAATACACTCTCAAATATTCACAAATATTTTTCATTAACCAACTAATTACCTATTTTAACTAAACCCTAACCATCTTGCTGCTGCCAAAAGAAATACTGATAGAGCGCGCAGGTCACCCGACTCAGATTACCCTATTCACCTGGGCCCATAAACAACATATGATGATATTTAATCAGGTGACCTGTCCACTTACTCTAATCAGTGATTTATAAATCTCATTTAGGACCAATACCATTGACTTACCAATCCTTGTCATCGGTACCTAAAGTCCTAAGGGATCAAAGGAGTTAGAATAATAGGTAGAATAATAACATTTGCACTCATCTAATAACCACAACTCGGGAAAGGTTTAAACTCTTTATCTAAAATCTTTAAAATGTCATAATCCAAGCATTGAACAATAGAAAATTCTCAATTAGGAAAATAACAATTAGAATGAAAATATGCCGAGTTTTTATAAAGCAGTCTTTAAGCATTTGACATTAGGGGGGAAAGAGAGAAGGAAACAATACAATGACATACCCACATTGAATATTTACCTAGAATGATGTGAAGAACTAACCTTGGCCACGGGTCAGTTTAAAGGACAGTACCCCGAAAGTGCAGGCACCATAAAGGCAAGCAGGTGCAGATCAGAATCAGGACAGGTGAAGCCAAATTGGATCAGGACAGGACCACCATAGGCTAAGACCGACACCCGCAGTTAAAGTTGCAACGCCTGCGTTACTCTCTCTCTGCAGTTAACAGCCAGAACCCAGTAAGAGTTATCGATCTCTCCGACAAAGTGCTTCGCCAGCACTTCAGCTCTCAAACCCCGATCTGAGTTTTGAACCTTCTGACAGAGGGCTTCGCCAGCACCTCTGCTCCTGATCACCTATTGAGTGCGTTGGGTCAGTGACAGGTCAGCTATTCGGACAAGACGTACAAATTAACTAGCCAAGCCTACTCTAGTTATACTATTTTCCAGGTCAGTGTACCACCCCCCAATGTTGCAAGTGTAAGGATCCCCAATTTTGATTGGACAAAAGAATGAGGAGAGGTCATCACACCATACCAAAATGAAACTTTTAGAATGAATATTAATGTTTGCGTTCCCGCCCATCAATTTATTTTCCCATGTATGTTTTATTCCACCCAGCAATGAATGTTTCAATATTGGTTACATTTTAGTTCATATTTTAGATCAGCTTCCTTCACAGGGGTCAGGAGTTGAAGTTCCCAGGCGCATCTTTGTCATGACTGTCCCTGGCACTCATTCAATGCCATGACTCAATGGTTTTCAGACTCTGGTGCACAGGCTCAGAGGTTTCAATATGGAGTGCAGCGGATTTCAAAATTGAGTATCAGGTACATTCCATGCTCAGAAGCGTGAATACATGAAAGAATAGAAAAGAAACAGTTTTAGAACAAGACTAAATGAATGCACTGTATACCACTTATCTCTACTATATTCCCATTCCTTTATATTTAACTATTGTGTTAAAGTTAAGCAGAACGAACAGCTTGGCAAAAGCAGCGGAGCAAGCTTCTTGTATGTGAGGACATAGAGCAGCCATCTTAGTTCTAGTGCGCAGAAGCAAAAGATTCCCTCCAAAGCAGAAAGTACGTCATGTCACATGAGTGTGACAGACACATGCGCAGTAAGAAATCCCGCGTAGCAGCAGCCATATTAATGCAAGCGGATTATCATTAGTAAAAGCACATATGCAAGCTTCCCTTAGATGTCATGTAATGCATTATTAATAGGACAACACATGTTGATTAGTATATTAACGTTATGTCGAGAGGACTGAATACAAGCAAGTCGCATTACGTGCAAATCCTTGCTCCATCAATATTTGTCTCACAGACAATGGTGGCTGGTGACCATTAAAAGTGGCGAGGCGTAATCCTTGGCTTGAATTCCAGTGAATGAGGCTGACTCACTTACTTGGAGGGTTCGGGGAGTTTGCACATACTCACTTGCAGCCAGTTTTAATATCTCATTTGTTCTCACTTGGTCTTAGCCATTTACTCTCATTTTGCACTTGCAGTCACTTTACTTACTCTGACTCAGTTTCACCGACTTATGCAGTCCCACTCAATTTCACCTTAACCCACTCAGTCTCACTCACTCTCAGTTACTCTCATTCAATCCCACTCATTCTAAGTCATTCTGATTGACTCACTCTGACTCACTTATTCTCACTAAGTTTCTTCCTCAGTATCACTTTTACTCATTCTCGCTCAGTCTCACTCACACTCACCTAGTTTCCTCAAGGATTCTTCCCATGACTCCCTCATTCTCCCTGATTCAGTCAGTCCCACTCATCCCTATTCACTCAATTTCACTGTGACTCACTCATTCTCAATAGGTCCCTCTCATTCTTACCCAGTCTCAGTCATTCTGGATCACACTCAATCAATCAATCAATCAATCAATCATGGGCATTTGTATAGCGTGCTACTCACCCGGAGGGTCTCAAGGCGCTGGGGTGGGGGGGTCGGGCGGGGGGTCCGCTACTGCTCGAAGAGCCAGGTCTTGAGGAGCTTCCTGAAGGAGAGATGATCCTGGGTCAGAAGGAGGTGGATCGGGAGGGAGTTCCTTGTCTTGGCTGCCAGGTAGGAGAAGCATCTTCCCCCGGGAGTGGCTTTGCGGATGCGTGGTACGGCGGCGAGGGCAAGGCTGGTCGATCGCAGCTGGTGGGTGGGTGCGTAGAAGGTCAGGCGGTTGTTGAGGTACTTGGGGCCCAGGTCAAGGAGTGCTTGTGTGCGTGGGTGAGGAGCCTGACCGTGATCCTCTTGCTGACGGGGAGCCAGTGCAGGTCTCTCAGATGTCCGGAGATGTGGCTCTGTCGGGGGATGTCCTGGACGAGTCGTTTGGAGGCGTTCTGGATGCGCTGGAGTTTTTTCTGAAGTTTGGCTGTGGTTCCGGCTTAGAGTGTGTTTCTGTAGTCCAGTCGGCTGGTGACGAGTGCCTGGGTGACCGTCTTCCTGGTTTCGGTGGGGATCCATCAGAAGATCTTGCGGAGCATGCGCAGGGTGTTGAAGCATGATGACGAGACAGCGTTGACTTGTCTGGTCATCGAGAGGGAGGAGTCCAGGATGAAGCCCAGGTTGCGTGCGTGGTCCGTTGGTTTGGGGGTGGTGCCCAGGGCAGGGGGCCACCAGGAGTCGTCCCAGGCGGAGGGCGATGATCCCAGGATGAGGACTTCCGTCTTGTCTGAGTTCAGTTTCAGGCGGCTGTTCTTCATCCATTCGGCGACGTCTTTCATCCCTTCGTGTAGGCTGGTTCTGGCGGTGGTGGGGTCGTTGGTAAGGGAGAGGATCAGCTGGGTGTCGTCGGCGTAGGAGATGATGTTGAGGTTGTGTTTGCGTGCGATGGCTGCGAGAGGGTACATGTAGACGTTGAAGAGGGTTGGGCTGAGTGATGACCATTGTGGTACGCCGCAGATTACTTCGGTGGCCTCAGATCTGAACAGGGGAGGCGGATTCTCTGGGTTCTTCCGGCGAGGAACAAGATGATCCACTCCAGTGCCTTCTCTTGGATTCCGATGTTGCTGAGGCGCTGTACTAGGGTGCGGTGGCAGACAGCGTCGAACGCTGCAGAGAGGTCTAGGTGGATGAGGGCCGCTGTTTCCCTGTTGTCGAGCCGGGATCTGATGTCGTCAGTGGCTGCGATGAGGGCGGTCTCGGTGCTGTGGTTGGCTCGGAAGCCGGACTGCAAAGGGTCGAGGGATCTGTTCGACTCGAGGAAGGCGGCAAGCTGTCTGTTGACGGTCTTTTCGATGACTTTGGCAGGAAAAGGGAGGAGCGAGATGGGGGTAGTTCTTTCGGTCGGTTGTAGTCCGCTGTTGGTTTCTTCAGGAGGTCGCTGAACTCGGCGTGCTTCCAGGTCTCCGGGAAGGTGGCGGTGTTGAAGGAGGTGATGATGATGTCCCAGAGTTGGGGTGCGATGATGGAGTCGGCCTTGTTGAAGACGTGGTGGGGGCAGGGGTCGGTAGGTGATCCGGAGTGGATGGTGTTCATCGTGCAGGTGGTGTCTTCGGTGCTGATCGGGGTCCAGGCGCAGAGGGTGGTGGTGGAGGGCGTTGGTTCGGTGGTTGGGTGCGTGGTTGGTGCGCCGAAGCCGTTGTGTATATTGGCGAACTTGCGGTGGAAGAACGAGGCGAGTGAGTCGCAGAGGTCTTGCGAGGGAGTGATGTTGTTGTTTCCAGCGCTGGGGTTGGAGAACTCTTTGACGATGCTGAAGAGTTCCTTGATGTTGTGGGCGCTGTTGTCCAGTCGTTCTTTGAATTCTGTCTTCTTAGTGGTGCGGATCAGCTGGTGGTGTTTGCGGGTGGTGTGCTTGAGGGCCGTCATGTTGTCCATGGTCTGGTCGTGGCGCCAGGCTTTCTCGAGGGTGCGGCAGTTCTTCTTGGAAGTCTTGAGTTCGTCGGTGAACCAGGGGGCTTTCTTGCTGCCGGGTCTGCTGGGAGGGTCCTTCAGTGGTGAGGTGTGTACTACATCCAATTTTCTAACCACACACAAGTGTGATATCCCCTTTCGACCATCATGTATGATTCGGGCGTATTTGGTGGTGGAATAATAATCCCTTCTCTTGTTTTAATTGCTTTATCTTTCTTGAAATAATTCTTAATTCTTTTAATGAATTACATTTTTCTTTTCTCTCGTACATGATATAAGGTCTTCCTCTTATATACTGTTCTTGCGCAAACCCTAGATATTTCCTATTGGGTCTACCTCCTACAATCGGACCTATGTGCCACATATAATTTAAACGCAAATCTTTAGGATATCTCTCAAATTGTTTACAAAATTATTTCCAATACCAGTGCGTCTTTTATTTTTCAGTGACCAATCAAAATTTTGAATTCAAAATAAATCCAACCAATAGTTGCGTGTCTTTTCTCGTGAGACTAGTTCTCAAGCTCCTGTACTCACCCCTCCTTTACAATTTATCTCAGCTACACACCCGCTGTCTCAACCAATACCAGCGCGGCTCTGAGTGACGTCAGTGCAGCTCCGCGACTGACTCCCTCCTTTGGAAGGTAATACGAAAACTTGATTTCTTTCACTTTTAATGCAGATTTTATTATTCAGCAGCGTAAAAACATTTGCCACTGTACCTGAGTGACTAAATGAAAGGAATGATACATTTGACTCACTACGAGTAGATCCCTTCCGCTTACTCTTCATAAACTACGAGTAGATCCCTTCCGTCTACCCTTCACGAATGCATTGGAGAACCTGCTACTCCTTTAGACTTATCCCTTTTGAGATATACTAAGGCCAAAGTTTCACCAGCGAACCCTTTTGCTATCAATCAAGCTCAGACGAACCTGTTACTCCTTCCGTGTTACCCTTTCTAGGCGATATCACACAAAAAGTTTTGCTTTTATTTATTTACACATTCATACAGAAAATCCCTAAATAGTGCTTCTGGTTTTACCTAACCATGCACTTATTTCCTACAGGTAAGTGACCTCACTGCAGTGTGGTTTCCATTAACCACCCACTATTCTGCCCCCGGGGATTCCAGACAAAACATATAACAGGTAACAACAATTTTGGTTAATACATAAATCAAAACAATCAATAATACACTCTCAAATATTCACAAATATTTTTCATTAACCAACTAATTACCTATTTTAACTAAACCCTAACCATCTTGCTGCTGCCAAAAGAAATACTGATAGAGCGCGCAGGTCACCCGACTCAGATTACCCTACTCACCTGGGCCCATAAACAACATATGATGATATTTAATCAGGTGACCTGTCCACTTACTCTAATCAGTGATTTATAAATCTCATTTAGGACCTATACCATTGATTTACCAATCCTTGTCATCGGTACCTAAAGTCCTAAGGGATCAAAGGAGTTAGAATAATAGGTAGAATAATAACATTTGCACTCATCTAATAACCACAACTCGGGAAAGGTTTAAACTCTTTATCTAAAATCTTTAAAATGTCATAATCCAAGCATTGAACAATAAAAAATTCTCAATTAGGAAAATAATGATTAGAATGAAAATATGCCGAGTTTTTATAAAGCAGTCTTTACGCATTTGACATTAGGGGGGAAAGAGAGTAGGAAACAATACAATGACATACCCACATTGAATATTTACCTAGAATGATGTGAAGAACTAACCCTGGCCACGGGTCAGTTTAAAGGACAGTACCCCGAAAGTGCAGGCACCATAAAGGCAAGCAGGTGCAGATCAAAATCAGGACAGGTGAAGCCAAATTGGATCAGGACAGGACCACCATAGGCTAAGACTGACACCCGCAGTTAAAGTTGCAACGCCTGCGTTACTCTCTCTCTGGAGTTAACAGCCAGAACCCAGTAAGAGTTATCGATCTCTCCGACAAAGTGCTTCGCCAGCACTTCAGCTCTCAAACCCCGATCTGAGCTTTGAACCTTCTGACAGAGGGCTTCACCAGCACCTCTGCTCCTGATCACCTATTGAGTGCGTTGGGTCAGTGACACGTCACCTATTCGGACAAGTCGTACAAATTAACTAGCCAAGCCTACTCTAGTTATACTATTTTCCAGGTCAGTGTACCACCCCCCAATGTTGCAAGTGTAAGGATCCCCAATTTTGATTGGACAAAAGAATGAGGAGAGGTCATCACACCATACCAAAATGAAACTTTTAGAATGAATATTAATGTTTGCGTTCCCGCCCATCAATTTATTTTCCCATGTATGTTTTATTCCACCCAGCAATGAATGTTTCAATATTGGTTACATTTTAGTTCATATTTTAGATCAGCTTCCTTCACAGGGGTCAGGAGTTGAAGTTCCCAGGCGCATCTTTGTCATGACTGTCCCTGGCACTCATTCAATGCCATGACTCAATGGTTTTCAGACTCTGGTGCGCAGGCTCAAAGGTTTCAATATGGAGTGCAGCGGATTTCAAAATTGAGTATCGGGTACATTCCATGCTCAGAAGCGTGAATACATGAAAGAATAGAAAAGAAAGAGTTTTAGAACAAGACTAAATGAATACACTGTATACCACTTATCTCTACTCTATTCCCATTACTTTATATTTAACTATTGTGTTAGAGTTAAGCAGAACGAACAGCTCAGCAAAAGCAGCGGAGCAAGCTTCTTGCATGTGAGGACATAGAGCAGCCATCTTAGTTCTAGTGCGCAGAAGCAAAAGATTCCCTCCAAAGCAGAAAGTACGTCATGTCACATGAGTGTGACAGACACATGCGCAGTAAGAAATCCCGCGTAGCAGCAGCCATATTAATGCAAGCGGATTATCGTTAGTAAAAGCACATATGCAAGCTTCCCTTAGATGTCATGTAATGCAATATTAATAGGACAACACATGTTGATTAGTATATTAACGTTATGTCGAGAGGACTGAATACAAGCAAGTCGCATTACGTGCAAATCCTTGCTCCATCAATATTTGTCTCACAGACAATGGTGGCTGGTGACCATTAAAAGTGGCAAGGCGTAATCCTTGGCTTGAATTCCAGTGAATGAGGCTGACTCACTTACTTGGAGGGTTCGGGGAGTTTGCACATACTCACTTACAGCCAGTTTTAATATCTCATTTGTTCTCACTTGGTCTTAGCCATTTACTCTCATTTGCACTTGCAGTCACTTTACTTACTCTGACTCAGTTTCACTGACTTATGCAGTCCCACTCAATTTCACCTTAACTCACTCAGTCTCACTCACTTTCTAAGTCATTCTGATTGACTCAATCTCACTCTGACTCACTTATTCTCACTAAGTTTCTTCCTCAGTATCACTTTTACTCATTCTCGCTCAGTCTCACTCACACTCTCCTAGTTTCCTCAAGTATTCTTCCCATGACTCACTCATTCTCCCTGATTCAGTCAGTCCCACTCATCCCTATTCACTCAATTTCACTGTGACTCACTCATTCTCAATAGGTCCCTCTCATTCTCACCCAGTCTCAGTCACTCTGGATCACACTCAATCAATCAATCAATCAATCAATCATGGGCATTTGTATAGCGCGCTACTCACCCGGAGGGTCTCAAGGCGCAGGGGAGGGGGGGGGGGGGGGGGTCCGCTACTGCTCGAAGAGCCAGGTCTTGAGGAGCTTCCTGAAGGAGAGATGATCCTGGGTCAGCAGGAGGTGGAACGGGAGGGAGTTCCTTGTCTTGGCTGCCAGGTAGGAGAAGGATCTTCCCCCGGCGGTGGCTTTGCGGATGCGTGGTACGGCGGCGAGGGCAAGGCTGGTCGATCGTAGCTGGTGGGTGGGTGCGTAGAAGGTCAGGCGGTTGTTGAGGTACTTGGGGCCCAGGTCGTGGAGTGCCTTGTGTGCGTGGGTGAGGAGCCTGACCGTGATCCTCTTGCTGACGGGGAGCCAGTGCAGGTCTCTCAGATGTCCGGAGATGTGGCTGTGTCGGGGGATGTCCTGGACGAGTCGTTTGAAGGCGTTCTGGATACGCTGGAGTTTTTTCTGAAGTTTGGCTGTGGTTCCGTCGTAGAGTGTGTTTCTGTAGTCCAGTCGGCTGGAGACGAGTGCCTGGGTGACCGTCTTCCTGGTTTCGGTGGAGATCCATCGGAAGATCTTGCGGAGCATGCGCAGGGTGTTGAAGCATGATGACGAGACGGCGTTGACTTGTCTGGTCATCGAGAGGGAGGAGTCCAGGATGAAGCCCAGGTTGCGTGCGTGGTCCGTTGGTTTGGGGGTGGTGCCCAGGGCAGGGGGCCACCAGGAGTCGTCCCAGGCGGAGGGCGAAGATCGCAGGATGAGGACTTCCGTCTTGTCTGAGTTCAGTTTCAGGCGGCTGTTCTTCATCCATTCGGCGACGTCTTTCATTCCTTCGTGTAGGCTGGTTCTGGCGGTGGTGGGGTCGTTGGTAAGGGAGAGGATCAGCTGGGTGTCGTCGGCGTAGGAGATGATGTTGAGGTTGTGCTTGCGTGCGATGGCTGCGAGAGGGTACATGTAGACGTTGAAGAGGGTTGGGCTGAGTGATGACCATTGTGGTATGCCGCAGATGACTTCGGTGGCCTCAGATCTGAACGGGGGAGGCGGACTCTCTGTGTTCTTCCGGCGAGGAACAAGATGATCCACTCCAGTGCCTTCTCTTGGATTCCGATGTTGCTGAGGCGCTGTACTAGGGTGCGGTGGCAGACAGTGTCGAACGCTGCAGAGAGGTCCAGGTGGATGAGGGCCGCTGTTTCCCCGTTGTCGAGCAGGGATCTGATGTCGTCAGTGGCTGCGATGAGGGCGGTCTCGGTGCTGTGGTTGGCTCGGAAGCCGGACTGCAAAGGGTCGAGGGATCTGTTCGACTCAAGGAAGGCGGCAAGCTGTCTGTTGACAGTCTTTTCGATGACTTTGGCAGGAAAAGGGAGGAGCGAGATGGGGCGGTAGTTCTTGAGGTCGGTGGGGTTCGCTGTTGGTTTCTTCAGGAGGTCGCTGAGCTCGGCGTGCTTCCAGGTCTCCGGGAAGGTGGCGGTGTTGAAAGAGGTGATGATGATGTCCCAGAGTTGGGGTGCGATGATGGAGTCGGCCTTGTTGAAGACGTGGTGGGGGCAGGGGTTGGTTGGTGATCCGGAGTGGATGGTGTTCATCGTGCAGGTGGTGTCTTCGGTGCTGATCGGGGTCCAGGCGCAGAGAGTGGTGGTGGGGGGCGTTGGTTCGGTGGTTGGGTGCGTGGTTGGTGCGCCGAAGTTGTTGTGTATATCGGCGAACTTGCGGTGGAAGAACGAGGCGAGTGAGTCGCAGAGGTCTTGCGAGGGAGTGATGTTGTTGTTTCCAGCGCTGGGGTTGGAGAACTCTTTGACGATGCTGAAGAGTTCCTTGCTGTTGTGGGCTCTGTTGTCCAGTCGTTCTTTGAATGCTGTCTTCTTAGTGGTGCGGATCAGCTGGTGGTGTTTGCGGGTGGTGTGCTTGAGGGCCGTCATGTTGTCCGTGGTCTGGTCATGGCGCCAGGCTTTCTCGATGGTGCTGCAGTTCTTCTTGGAAGTCTTGAGTTCGTCGGTGAACCAGGGGTCTTTCTTGCTGCCGGGTCTGCTGGGAGGGTCCTTCAGTGGTGCGAGGTCATCTGCGCAGTTGGTGAGCCACTGTGTGAGGTTGCTGGCTGCTTCGTTGGGATCCGTTGTGCTGGCAGGAGGGTTCTGGCGGAGGGAGGTGGTGAGCTGCTCGGCGTTGATCTTGTTCCAGCTCCTTCGAGGACCCTGTTGCGGGTGGTGGTGGGTCGTGGTTTTTCTGAAGCTGAAGTGGATGCAGCTGTGGTCAGTCCAATGGAGTCCGTGGAGTGGCTGAAGGAGATGTGCTTGCTGGAGGAGAAAACGGGGTCAAGCGTGTGGCCGGCGTTGTGGGTGGGGGTGTTCACCTGTTGCTTGAGTCTGAGGTTAGCTAGGTTATCCAGCAGGGTGGCGGTGTTGCGGTCCTTGTTGTTCTCCAGGTGGAAGTTGAGGTCCCCTAGGAGGATGTAGTCGGCGGAGGGGAGGGTGTGCGGGCTGATGAAGTCGGCGATGTCTTTGCTGAATTGGGGGCGTGGTCCCGGGGGTCTGTAGATGAGGGTGCCTCTGAGAGTGGTCTTGGGGTCGGTGTGTATCTGGAAGTGGAGGTGTTCAGCGGCGGTGAAGGTGTCGTCGGGGCTGGTCGTGATGCGGATGGTGTTTTTGTGTACGATGGTGATGCCTCCTCCAGTCTGGTTGACGCAGTCCTTCCGGGTGATCTTGTATCCGTCCGGGATGGCTATGGCGATGTCAGGCGCTGAGGAGGCGTTCATCCAGGTTTTTGTGAGGAAGGCGACGTCTGGTGACGTATTGTTGAGCAGGTTCCAGACTTCGACGGCGTGTCTGTGGACGGAGAGGGTGTTGAGCAGGATGCACTTGAGGTGGTTGTTGTTGGTGCTCGGCTTGTCGGGTACGGTGCAGGTCCGGAGGCAGGTGAATTTGCAGGCTTGGCAGGTAAAGGGTCCATGGGAGCATTTCGGGGTGGCTCGGTAGCAGGCGGGGTTTCGGCCGGCGTTGAGTGTGTGGAGGGTGGCGGCGTCGTAGGTCTGTCGTGTGGTCTGGCGTCGTCGGGGGTCAGGGGTCCTGGCGCTGGGCGTGGTCCAGGCGCGGACAAGCGCAGACGGGCTTGCCTTCAGCGCACAATCCGCGCTCCCGCAGCGTGTGACCGCTGCGCGTACGCGCGTGCTCCATATGAGGCGAATTGGGAGGGAGGATCAGCTGGGAGGCGGGAGCGGGGCGACCAATGGGGTAACAGCAGAAAAAAGGGGGCGGGCCGCGAGGGGGCAGCAGCGGGAAGCGAGGAGCGGGGAGGGGGCACACCAGGGGTAGCGGTATTCACGAGGCAAAAAAGACAATTGCAGAGTCAAGAGGCACAAAAAGACAGTTCCAGACAGTTACAGAATTAAAGAATTAAAAAGGCACAGAAAAAAGACAGTTACAGAATCATGGAGTGCAGCTGGGAATGCACACAATGAGGGCAACAGCGGGGCAGAAGAGAACGAGCAGCAGCGGGGGCACCGAGGCCAGGGACAAACCTGTAGTGCTGGGCGGAGACGCGCTGCAGCTGGCGAGCCGCGCGGCGTGGGGGGTGTCCTGGAACAGGTCACACAATGTCACTCTGACTCACAAAGTCATGCTAATAGTCATTCAGCTTCACTTTGTCTTACTCAAACGCTCTCATTCCCACTCGGTCTCACTCATTCCCACCTAGTTCCCCCATAACTCACTCATCTTCCTTTATTCACTCAGTTCTACTAATTCTGATTCAATATTACTGTGACTTACTCGTACAGTCTCATTCATTCACACTTAACCCCACTCAGTCTCTCTCATTCTGACTCACTAAGTCTCACTGTGACTCACTCTTACTCATTCACAGTCAGCCTCAGTAATTCTCACTTATTCTCACTGATTCACTCAGTCATACTAATTCTGATTCACTCTAACTCATATTCACCTAGTCACGCTGATTCTGACTCAGGCACAATTATTCTTACTTAGTCTGACTCAATCAGTCTCACTCACTCTCACAGTGACTCACTCTGTCTCGTTCATTCTCTGACTTACTAAGACTTACTCAGACTTTACTCACTCAATCTCACACACAATAACATTCAGTAACACACCCTGCCATTCTCTCTTACTCATTCATTCTCACTTGCACTGACTCTTATTATCACAAAATTGACCTCGCTTTGACTCACTCCTTCTTTGACACTTACTTTTACTAACACATGGACACACATACATGCTCACATATTCACACACTCTCTAACTGGCACACACTCTGACACATACATACCAAGGGCCTGATTAACAAAGGTAAACTTTTGTGTAAGTTTACAATTGTTTGTTATTCACAAAGGGATTTATGAGTAGCAGCTTTACAAGTGAGGAGTCTCCGCATATAAAAAGTCCTATCTTAGTACAAGTTTACCTTGTGATTCAGGCCCACAGTCTTTGAAAGCATTTTTTACTTACCTTGCTGTCTGTGCAGGTCTTGTTTCGACTTCTATTGCTTCTTCCAGCTTTGGACACTTGAAACTAAAAGCTTAAACCTGCACAGTCGCAGATTCAACTCTGTGACTAGTTGGGAAAGGTTGGGGTGACTGGCTGATTGACATGCACTGCAGGGCTTAAACCTGAAACACCCATGGCTAAATTTATCTGTGACGCTTTACCACGTCACAGATTGGCATACACTGAGGCATACCAGCGGGCCGAAGCCAGGGGTGATGTAGTGTAGTTCCTATATCCCTTATAGGTTCTGCGCATTGGAATAACATACACGATAGGCTTGGCATAGGACTGAAGACTGTATGCCCCTATTATGTATATTAAACTTAATTACTGTGTACCAGCTAGCTCAGAGGCCACTAGAAACTTCTTGAAGACAAGAAGGGAATAGCTTATGGCAACCACATAACATAAAACCCACATCCCTCAGGATCATGGAAACAATATACTACTTTTCATTCAGTCACTCATCTCAGAGAAGTACATAGAAGAAACAGTCGGTGTGTTTACAATAACATTTATTGCACAGTTGTTCTTCTAGTACTGGTTATATGTGCTGTGACAACTGTTGGACAGTAGCAGAGAATTATGGCCAGCAGTGCAGTCAAATAAAAAGGCTTTGTATAGTTATACCATTTTGCAATAGTAATGAACAAATACATGAAATACAGAATGCATTAAGATAAAGCCTATACTCCTATGATGCCTAACTAGATGTACCTAAGTGTACCTAGCATGTGTGTAGGTCTTTAGAGAGCCAAGAATCCCCCTAGGAGTTAGTCTAACCCCTTTACCTTAATGGGACTTCATCCTGATCTTGAGCCAGACACCCACAGATGGGTGATGTACCTCTGCCAGCTGGAGCTGTGGCATGACGCAGGTTGCAGCGCCTCGGGCAGAGTGTCGGCCTGGAAGTCTCTGTCTCCTCTGGTTTTCTTGGGCAAAGGGAGGTATACTTATACTGGATAGGTGTCTTGGATTGACGTAATGTTGGTCAGAGGAAGATGTGTTCTTGGTCTGTTTCCAAGAATTTGTTGTGACGTAGGTTAGTCACTGTTGGACATGGAGATTAGGTATTTAGGATGGACTGTCTTCTGTGCACAGAGCGCACAGTGATCAGATAAGGGGACAGCCTCTCTGTTGGTCGTTATTGTGAAATGAGGGCTAATCTAGGTCAAAGGGCCTGCCTGTCTCTGTGAACGGGCCTGCTTGTCTCTGTGACACAAAGGATTTGTGCCTCTGAGACAGTACCTATGTTAAGGCCTCAGTTTCTTTCATAACAGTGGTTGTTTCACCAGCCCTGGATAATCTCGGATGGCCGTGCAGGAGCCAGACAACCAACATTCTCTCTAGCAGAGCTGTCTTAGATTGTTGCTATACTGCATATTATTATTCACTCTTGCTATAACAAGGGGGAGGGTAGCCCTGGAGCTCAAATGAGAAAAGCACCACTACTCACAGCACTATTCCAACAGATACTTTGGGCCCGATTCACAGAACGAACTTAAGACAAAATCCTAAACTTACTACCATTTTGGTATTCACAGAAGGCACTTACTCATTTTGGTATTCACAGAAGGCACTTACTCATTTCGGTTTTCACAGAAGTTAGGAGTCCTAACTTTAGGACTCCTAAATGCCTTCTGTGAATACCGAAAGTCTTAAAATTAGGATTTTTCTCAACTTTACTACTACTAAACTGAGAAAAATTCTAATTTTAAGACTTTCTGTATTCACAGAAGGCATTTAGGAGTCCTAAAGTTAGGAGTCCTAACTTTACTACTACTAAATATAGACAAATCCTAATTTTAAGAGTTTCGGTATTCACAGAAGGCATTTAGGAGTTCTAAAGTTAGGAGTCCTAACTTTACTACTACTAAACTGAGAAAATCCTAATTTTAAGACTTTGGGTATTCACAGAAGGCATTTAAGAGTCCTAAAGTTAGGAGTCCTAACTTTACTACTACTAAATATAGAAAAATCCTAATTTTAAGACT
Source organism: Lissotriton vulgaris (assembly GCF_964263255.1). Taxonomy (NCBI): domain Eukaryota; kingdom Metazoa; phylum Chordata; class Amphibia; order Caudata; family Salamandridae; genus Lissotriton; species Lissotriton vulgaris. The sequence goes on from NC_141689.1 coordinate 1,316,429,832, forward strand.
TTGGTATTCACAGAAGGCATTTAGGAGTTCTAAAATTTGGAGTCCTAACTTTACTACTACTAAACTGAGAAACATCCTAATTTTAAGACTTTCGGTATTCACAGAAGGCATTTAGGAGTCCTAAAGTTAGGACTCCTAACTTCTGTGAATACCGAAATGAGTAAGTGTCTTCTGTGAATACCAAAATGAGTAAGTGCCTTCTGTGAATACGAAAATGGTAGTAAGTTTAGGATTTTGTCTTAAGTTAGTTCTGTGAATTGGACCCAGTATTCCTGAATGTATTTACTACTTTATGATCACAGAGGTTGGAACTGAGAGAGCTTTTTGACTAGCAATACTGGGAGGGTGTGGTTGTTCGATTGCATTTTGCAGCGGAAGTTGGGCATTCAGCACCTATCCTTGGTAAACAGTACTAGTACTACTGGTAACAGCTGAATTACTTTGTAATATTTGTGTTACTCCGACCATGCTTAGCCAATGTGCCAGGATTTCAGACAAAGAAACTCTGGGTGAGACGGTGAGAACTACTAGGATGAGAATGGGAGAGAATCTCAATATCAAGGAACAAAACATATCACTATAGAGTTCACCACCAAACCCATAAAAACATCAGGTTGCAGTAGAAAAGCAGCACACTTGTCCAATCTGACCCCAGACCACTTACCAAGACACTCTTTTCAAGATCCAGCTCAGTCTCCCTATCCACATCAAGTCTGTACTTGCAACAAAGATAGAAAGTGCAGCCATGGTGGCAGTTCTGTAAGTGTCTTGAATAGAAAACCCACCAGACTCTCACTAGGAGGCCACCATTCCTCTTGTAGGACGAGTCTGAATGTGAAGCGAGAGGGAGAGTTAAGCCTGGCTGTGTGCCAGGAAAATGACATACTTCATGTAATGACACAAATGTACTTTGGACAGAGATGTTTTAAGGCATGGGCAGAGTGGGCAGTCACTCAGGGCCCCCACCTTCCAAGTGGACCCCCGGTAAGTAAATGGGAAAATAAATTGCTGCCATAATAATGTTCTACATAAAAACAACTATTTTCTTATTTGACAGCTAAGCATGCTTAACAGAAAGTTAAGGCCAGATTTACCAGGGGTTGGTCTATGGCAAAGTCACACAAACTCTTGAAATGGTATTTCAATTCTAACACAAATTTTGTATTGTGCTGGAAAATAATCTTCTATCAGTGCAAATAGCAGTTGCCACTGCTTTGCACAACTTTGCGTCTCGGGACGTTATTTGGGTGTAATTTGAGCAGATAGTGAAAGCATTTATAGTCTTTGAAGCAAAACCCAATCTACTTAAATAGTCATATTGGGCTTTGCATAAGTACAGCATACCCCTGGTCAAAAAGGAAGATCATCCTGGAGCCATCCTGAAGCCATCGGATGACTTCAGCTGAGCTATTCCTGCAATTATCTGGGGACATCATCCCAAACCATCCTGAAGCATTCCTATAGGGGAAAATATTTAAATAGGATGACTCTTACTGTAATCACAAAAACTACTCTAGGATGGTGTTCTGATGACTTCCACTGGCAGGGAGTAATTACCTTTTACAACTCCACGAATACTAATTGACAACTTTGGGATGAGTGTGAATTACTCCAGGATGAGCTCCAGACAGTTTAAGGATGATTGTGGATTATTCTTGGATGATCCTATTACCGCTTTAGGATGGAAGTTGATTACTCTGGAATGATCCCATGATAATTGCAGGATGAGTGTGGATTACTCCAGGATGATTTATGATAGCTCAAAAATTAGCATAGATTATTTAGGATTACACTTTAAAAATCCCATGTTACAAGCACATTAGCCAATTGCCAGTATTTCCTTGCAGGGTACCACTGTTAGTTTTAGAATATGGATTTGCTGTTAGGAAAATATTTAGAGGCTCGCCTCCTCAATGAACCTTCCTGTCAAAAACAGGCCTCTTGGATGCAATATGCCTTCTTTATACAATACCATGAATTATTTGCAATGCCACGAGTTCTATGGTAAGATCTAGATTTACAAAAGTGTCACTTAACGCAGCACAACAACCAAATTTGCTGCGTTGCATCACAGGGTGAGAGCAGGAAAGTGCCATGTCCACCCCTCTCCCTTGCACCCCTGCACCATTAGGCAGTCGAGCACCATCCACATGCATTTGCACTATGGTGCAAAGGTGTCTGCAAGAGTCTAGCTTAGGTTTTGTACTGGAAGGGCCCCCTTGCAGTACAAAAAATACTATGCCTTGAAAAACCTGAAAATGTTTTCACTGTGGATGAGTGTTGTAACAAATACCAATTTGCTCTAGTTTATAAATCCTGAAAAGATTTTGCGTCAAGTCCGCATTATAAAACTTAGGCAAACCAAAAACAAAACTTCCATAAATCTGGTCCCAATTAGAAGATCAATATTATCCTACTCTGAAAAGATTACTTTTTAAACTCTACCCTGAGATGTAGGCACTGTACAAAATATATCTCAGAAACATTCCTTTTGGCTAGCTTTGTGCTGTAGAAATACTATATGCATACAAAAGTAGTGGCTTCAACAAGGTTATACTTTGCAGTCAGATAAGATTAACAACTTGTGCAGCTACTCCCATACTCCTGACTCATTGGGACTTGCCTTACTTTGAGGTACAGCGCATTATCTGAAGCTGTTTAATGTGGTGACCGGGGGCAAAAGACTGAAAAAAGTAATGGTTAAATAAAAAAGCATCAAAGGGGATATGTTAACATGTAATTTTATTGATCTAAAACACACCTTTGGCCCCATAGAAGCCAGGATACTGAACAACAGAACATTAAGAAAGTCCAGGACACTGTTAAAGAGGGGAAAAAATGCCAGAATACTACAAAAAGAACAAAAAGGCTTAAAGAAAGCCAGCAACTTCAATGTTTGTTTTTAGATTCAGAATTTTCGTTAGTCCTCTTCCAGTATTGCAAATCTTTATAGCCAGCTTCCTTCTCATAGTTCTGTTGTCCAGTGATGGCCAGCCTTCATCCCTTCACATAGACTTCATAGAGTCTGGAGGAAAAAGAAATTAACATACATCAGTATCATATTAACACCACTATTTTAGGTTTTTAATGGGACTGGGCTGCCTTTAAAATGTTCCAATCCTTTTATTTCATATAGTGTGCCGATGAGATAAGGTTACAAGGGTTCATAAGTTTTACATTAGGTTACTTGGTCAAAGAGGTATTGGTGAGAGCAAGGCATTGATGAAGACGTGGGCAGGAGGTAAAGAAAGAAGACTCACCTATTGCAAGTGAAGAAACTGCCGCTGTTCACTAGACGTTGTCAAGCTTCCTCTGCAAACAGAAAGCAATCAATACCAGATTTCATTTACAAAACCATCATGGAGGCAGCCATGTTGAGCCTGAACTCTGCTTACAGTATTCTTATTTGGAAAACAGAATGGGCTCTCAGCCATGCTGCATAACCAGGCTAAGAAAAAGCAGGGCCCTGGCCGAAGGTGCATAACATAGGCTCAAATACAATATACAAGTGCTTAGCAGCATAGAACACATTTAATTAATGCTACATACAAGGATGTGGAAACTGATCTGTGCCAGACATAAGAGCTCGCATTTATAAGGGGTCACTGGTCCGTGCTTCATACTCTGGCTTCACCCACAGAACTAGCATATGTTACACAGTAACGTTTAGGGGGACAAAAGAACAATAAATAGTGCCACTTTTTTGGTTTGCGTTCAGTGAAGCAGCCCTGATACAAGGAGTAGGAGCTAGTGGAGTTACAGAAGGACACCATCACAATACAAAGGTTAACGTTTTGCTTTTATACACACTTTTTCCAATATAAAAATAATTATTTGGGCCACCCCTGTCTTGCCTCTCCTCTCGTGCAATTTAAAAGGTAATTTTTTTTCCTTTGCTTTATAAGCATAATTAACTGTGCGCTGCCACAGAAAATGTCAGTTTTAACTCTACAACAGCTGAAATGCATGTGTTAATGGTTGCACTGATTAGGTTTACCTAAAGTGTGCCTGCGAACTGCATGGTCTCTGGAAAAAGACTCTCCCAGAAGCCAGGGTGGGCGTGGCATGCTGTGTGGTGTCTCAATCCTACCCATCCATTGCAGTTTGCTGACTGCTGTGGAGGAAAGAAAGGGCTCAGAAAGAAGGAGGCTGTGTCTGCGCTACTGCTGCATTACTTTATTACACACAGATTGGCAAATGCCGTCCAAACAAGAGGCATGGCATCGTGAAGAGGGCAGAAAGAGTCAAAAATTAACCTAAGCAATGATGGGGAAAAGACGACTGCTGTAGGGGCTGTGTGCGCTTGTATGGTGGGGGAGGGCTTTGTAATGCGAAGCAGAAGGGGAATCAAAATGGGCAGAAGCAGCGACTGGAGAAAAGCATCAATAAAAATACATACAAAAGTTCTTAAACAAAGGCTATAAGGAAGGCAAGCCCTAATACACTGGTGCTCTTGAGTTTTCAAAGGAAGTGAGGCATCTTCTGTGGGAAAAAGACAGGAGGAGGCAAAGAAGTTCAACACTGGAATAGTTGAGGTTGTGTGTGTGTGTGGTTGTGTGTGTGTGTGTGTGGTTGTGTGTGTGTGTGTGGTTGTGTGTGTGCATGTGGTTGTGTGTGTGACAGTAATACTAAAAGCATCTCAAAATAAAGGAACACAAACATCGAGTTTGTGGAAAGAGAAAGCACATTGTAATTCAAATGGGCGCAGCAAAGCAGTAACACAACAACATGTTCTTTTATGTTTGACGTTCTTTGAACAAGAACATCAATGGGGCACTGCTAAAAGTGATCGCAGGCGCTTAATGAGTATGACGATGTTTGCTCTTAAGCGCGCGACTGTGCACATGCACTGTAGCTCTAGGCTGGCCATGGTAGCATTTTCTGAGCCCTCACTAAATGTCTCGCCAGACCAGCGCATGCGCTGGGTCAGGCGAGACCTAAAAAGGACTACAGGCAGAAGAGTCAGAGCTGAGCAGAAGGGGAGAGAAGCGTTGAAGGGGGTGGGGAGAAGGGAGCCTGAAGGGAAGTGAAGGAGAGGCTAAGACAGAAGAATGCTAGCAAGAAACAACTGATTGGAAGTGAAGGAGCAAGAGGAATGAGGAAGATGTACCCGACGAAGAGGAATAATGTATAAGAGGCAAAATGAAGGACATTGATGGGTTAGGAAGGACTAACTTGTGAATTTTAGGGAAGTTAAGGATTAACCTACCTTTTCTTTTTTTTTTCAAGGGTTTTATGAAGCACAAACTCGACCCGAAGATTTCAGTTATCAGAGCGCTTTACAGAAGCACCAGTTTCGTTACAGATGGACACATTAATTTTTGTTAGGCGCAAGGAGATTAAGTGATTTTCCCAGAATCACAGGATGTTGAGTGTCGTTGCTGAGACTTGAACCCAGTTCTCCTGCTTCGAGGTCGACCTCTCTAGCCGCAAGGCTACATCCTCTCACCTCTTGTTAGAAGAACTGAGAGTTATTCATGCCCCCTAACACATATTCCACTGATGCACCGGAAGTGCTTGGCCTCAGCGATCTCTAATATTAAGGCTCAGTATGGTGGAGTGGAACAGGGTGGGGCGGAGTTAGGCAAGAAGAGTGGGGTTGATTGGGTGGATTCGAGATGGGTAGATTGGAATGGAGTGGGGTAGGTTGTAGTAGGTTGAGGTAGATTGTGGTAGACTGGGAAAGATTGGAGTGGGGTAGTTTGAAGCAGGGTAGACAGGAGTGTAGTGGGGTAGGGTGGATTAGATTGAAGTCAGTCTGCTGTAGTGGGGTAGATTGGGGAGGGGCTGGTTTGATTGGAGTGTGGTAGAGAAGATTTGAGAGGGGTAGATGGAATGGTTTGAAGTAAAGTAGAGTGGAGTGTGGTAGGTTGGGTGGATTAGAGGTGGGGAGATTTGGGTAGACTGGAGTAGACTGAGGTAGTTTAGGTTGGAGTGGGATACATTGGAGTGGAGAAGATTTAGTGGATTAGAGTATGGCTGTTTGGAGTGGGGTATATTTTAGTGAAGTGGAGTTGGATATAGTGGAGTGGGATAGCAGAGTGGAGTACAGTGGAGAGCTGTGTTGTAAAGTGTCTTACAGTAGAGTTTCATGGAGTGGCATGGCATAGAGTGGAGCAGAGTGAAGTGGTGTATAGAGGAGTATTATAAAGTGGAGTGGCATAGTGTGGAGTATGCATGGTGTGATAGCACACTGCCTTTAAAGACAACACATTTCCAATTGAAATTGTAAATTATATTTGCATTCGAGAGAGTGGAGGGTCAAAAACAGGCCTGGGTGAAATTTAAATCATGTGCAATTTTTCAAAATTCACATTGAACACTTGTGTCAAAAAATGAATGACAGGTTTGCATTTCACATAATGTTTTTGAAATTTCACGTAATTTCTTATAAGAAAATTATACGAATTCCATACTCTCTTAGTCAAATGAGAGCTGAAAAAGGGGCAGGAGGGAGGTGAGTTATAAATGGGGAGAGAACTCAGAAATAACTAATGATTCTCTCTAGTAGTTTCCTGCCATCTTAATAGTTTTTAGTTTCAAAACATTTCCCTCACAAGTTTTCAATGATGAGAAAGAACAGTTCAGCAACAAAAATATATATTGAAGCCATTAAATAATTAAGGCAGTACAGAATATGTGATACCTCACATCCTCAATTTTTTAAATCTTAGAACACTTTCTCTAGCACTACTGGTTTATAATTTGCTTCTTGGGGAACTGCGAAAGCCCATGGTTAAGCTATGCCAAGTGGTCTCACACTGTTCCAATAGCCCTAGGAGAGCGTGTTAAAAGGCGTTGCCACTGTCCATGAAAAAGCAGACAAGAGTGAGTGACGTGATAATTACCTGTACATGTAAAGAGGCAGATAGAAAGGTAGGATAATGGATGGTTGGTTAGTGGAGTTCCCAAATGAAGGATGAAAGAGTGAGTGTGGAAATCAAGAGAAGAGCGCAGATATGTAGATGGTTGGGGAGAGGAAACGGTTTGTCAGTATGGTGTGAGAACATAGAAAGTAGATATGAAGAATGCAATTAGAACATTATGGTGAGAGGATGTGGGCTGTGGAGTTGGTATGCTTATGGTGGAAAGAGGATGCAGAACATGCACACAAGATACAGTGAGATAGGAAGAACTGATATTGAGGGAAGGGTTTGGATGCTGGACAGTGAATGTACAGAGTGGATCATGCATTTGCAGAGTGGAAAGATGATGTGGAGAATGAAGAAGGAAGTACTGTGTGAAGAGAAAAGGAAAGCTTGAGAGACAGTGTTTGTGGGCAGTCACTGTAGAGTGCAAATATCGAAAGTGATCAGAGGGTGTATAGGGCAACTGGAAGATATAATGCACTGAGACGGGATGTCTGCAGATAGAGGAAAGAGAGTTTGCACATAATAGACATGGAGAGAAAATGTACATGGTGCAAAGTGAAAGTGGGAATTGAAGAACACATGTACAGTCTGGGTATAGAGAGGATGTAGAAAACGTATAATGGGAAAAAGAGGACAGAGCGGATGTAGAAGATGGGAAATGGGAGGAAGGACTTAAGGTGGATTCGGAGGGCTGTGACTGAATATATAGGGTGGAGTAAAGATATGGAGGGTGAATAAAAAGTTGTCAAAGGAATTTTAGAGTGGAGAATGCCTAGGGACCGTGGCATAGCAAGAGTCCCATGGGCCCCCAAGTGAAAAAGGGACCCCTAACTCATGTTTAGGTAGTGAAATACAGCTTTATTCAGCGTACAGAGGGCCCCTCATATCCCTGTAAGCATTGGCACTAGACCTGTGAGGCACTGCCGACGGCTATGCCCCTGCACAAGGAGAGTGCACATTGAAGGTGAGGAAGCACCTGCAGTTTCAAAACCACACACAAGATTCACAAATGGAGGGTGGGGAAGCAGATGTACAGAGTGAAGAGCATAGGTGTACACTGCATGTAGCTGGTGGGGAACATATGGGGATAGCAGACAGTGGAAAGAGGATGAACTTGATGGAGAGCAAATATACAGTGCGATGATGGATTTTGAGTGCAACAGATATGGAGAATGGAGGCAGACCATAGAGGGTGGATGAGATAGTAGTGTGGAGCGGGGGTGCGTGCAGTGGTGTGGCATAGAGTTCTGGAGTGGTGAGGCGTAGAGTGACAGAGTGGTGGTAGGACGTAGAGTGACAGAGTGGTGGTTGGGTATAGAGTGTTGTGGAGTGGTGGGCCGTAGAGTGAGAGTGGTAGTGGGGCAGAGTGCTGTGGAGTGGTGAGGCATAGAGTAACAGAGTGGTGGTGGGGCGCAGAGTGACATGGTGGTGGTGAGGCGTAGAGTGACAAAGTGGTGGTGAGGCATAGAATGACAGAGTGGTGGTGGGGCGTAGAGTGACAGAGTGGTGGTGGGGCGTAGAGTGACAGAGTGGTGGTGGAGCGCAGAGTGACAGAGTGGTGGTGGAGCATAGTGACAGAGTGGTGGTGTGGCGTAGAGTGACAGAGTGGTGGTGGGGCGTAGAGTGACAGAGTGGTGGTGGGGCATAGAGTGACAGAGTGGTGGTGGGGCGTAGAGTGTTGTGGAGTGATGGGGTGTAGAGTGACAGAGTGGTGGTGGGGCGTAGAGTGACAGAGTGGTGGTGGGGCATAGAGTGACAGAGTGGTGGTGGAGCATAGTGACAGAGTGGTGGTGTGGCGTAGAGTGACAGAGTGGTGGTGGGGCGTAGAGTGACAGAGTGGTGGTGGGGCATAGAGTGACAGAGTGGTGGTGGGGCGTAGAGTGTTGTGGAGTGATGGGGTGTAGAGTGACAGAGTGGTGGTGGAGCATAGTGACAGAGTGGTGGTGGGGCATAGAGTGACATAGTGGTGGTGGGGCATAGAGTGACAGAGTGATGGTGGGGCCTAGAGTGACAGAGTGGTGGGGCGTAGAGTTACATTGCACAGAGTGGAGTAAAGTGTGCAGAGTGGGGTGGCATAAAGTGGCATAGTGTGGAGTGCCGTAGCAAGGAGTGGCGTAGAGAAAAGTGGCATAGTGTGGAGTGCCGTAGCAAGGAGTAGCATAGAGTGGAATAGAGTAGAGTAGACTGGTATCGAGTACAGAGCTGTAGAGTGGAGAGAAGCAGAGTAAAGTGGCACAGAGTAGATAGGAGTGTAGTGGCTTGGACTGCAATAGAGTGAAATGGTGTAGAGTGAGTTGTATGGAGTGAAGTGGGGTAGAGTGGCACTGTGTGAAGTAGAGTTGCATTGCAGGGCCTACAGTAGAGTAGTGGCGCAGAACGGCATTGAGTGATGCAAAGTAGAGTGCTGTGCAGGAGAGTCCAATAGCATAGAGGGAAGTGGCGTAGAGTGCAGTGGTGCAGGTGCAGAGTAGAAAGGCTTAGAGTGGGGTACAGTACAGTTGCATATAGAGGTACAGAGTAGAGCACAGTGGTGTAGAATGGCGTAGGATGGTGAGACAGAGAGGAATCGCTTGCAGTAGTCTACAGTGGAATAGAGTGGACTCACAAAGAGTGCATTGGCATAGAGTGGTGTAGTATAGAATGTTGCAGAGTGCAGCGGCGTAGACTGCAGAACAAAAGTAAAGGGAAATAAAAGTTATTAGAGTGAGCGCAACGGGGGGAGAGCAGGCGCACGTGGGAGGAGAGCGCGTTCGCAGAGGGTGGGGGTAGAGCATGCGCGCAGAGGGTGGGGGGAGAGCACGCGCGCAGAGGGTGGGGGGAGAAAGCACGCACGCAGAGGGTGGGGGGAGAAAGCACGCATGCAGAGGGTGGGGGGAGAAAGCACGCGCACAGGGGTTGGGGGAAGAAAGCACGCACGCAAAGGGTGGGGGGAGAAAGCACGCGCGCAGAGGGTGGGGGGAGAAAGCACGCACGCAGAGGGTGGGGGGAGAAAGCACGCGCGCAGAGGGTGGGGGGAGCAATCATGTTCCGGACAAGGCTGATGCATAAGGTATGGCATGCCATTTGGAAAAGTGGGGAGGGGTCTTCCCAACTCTGGCATCTCATCCTGGCAGACCCCGTAATGAGCGCTTACTAATTGCTGAATAGCGAAATAACAGCTTACAGACATTCACACACTCTCTGAGGCGGATGCCATTTGTGCATTATACAATTGTGCTGCTGATGCGTTAATTATGAATCAGCCGCATATGCCACTTAATCCATCATCTGCGTATAATCTGCAGATTTTAACAACAGAAATATTGTTTTCAACCGAAACGTTTCAAAAGAAACTAAAAATGCAGCAACGTGAGGCTGCCTTTGGAAAGCTCTTTGTAAAGGTTGACTGGTCACCTTTAATTTGCTTATTCCTATATTTGGTTGCTAAACTTGTACAGATGAGTTGCAACCTATGCATGGACTGTGTTAACAAGTGCAACAAGCATTTGCAATGCAATAGGTCTCGCATTAGGAAAGTTTGAGCTATTGGTCTTGTAAATGACAAATCTTTTATTTATGTGTTGGTTTTGAAAATAGCGAAATTAATAGCTTTGTCATTTACAATGCCAATACTTTTAACTTTTGCAAATGTGACACCTATAGCATTTGTAATGCAACATGTTTTGTATTTACGTGACTTAGATGTATTGATATTACAAATAACAATGGCTTTTATTTTTTTTACATAATTAATAATTAAATAAAAGTTATTGTAATGTATAATGGCAATAGCTTAAACTTTAGTAAATAACTTTTGTGAACATTATGTTCAGTGTATTTTATTGTGGCGAAAATCCAAGAACAGAAGTGAAATATTACCATATTTTTGTGACATTTGTAATAAAGCTTGAAACATTGAGATAACATATTTGAACCAGTTGTTGTTGAATAGTTGCACAGATTGATCCTGTGGTGGTGCTGAGTGATGTTGTGGTGGCGACGAATGATGCTGTGGCGTTCAGTGATGCTTTAGTAGTGCCTAGTGATGGTGTGGTGCCCTTGAGTGATGCTGTGGTGCCCCTGAGTGATGCTCTGGTGGTGCGATAGATAGATAGAGTGAGGGCGATAGATAGATAGATAGAGTGAGGGCGATAGATAGATAGATAGAGTGAGGGCGATAGATAGATAGAGTGAGGTCGAGAGATAGATAGATAGATAGATAGATAGATAGATAGATAGATAGATAGATAGATAGATAGATAGAGTGAGGGCGATAGATAGATAGATAGAGTGAGGGAGATAGATAGATAGATAGATAGATAGATAGATAGATAGATAGATAGATAGATAGATAGATAGATAGATAGATAGATAGATAGATAGATAGATAGAGGGTGATAGATAGATAGATAGCTAGATAGATAGATAGATAGATAGATAGCAAGATAGATAGCAAGATAGATAGATAGATAGATAGAGTGAGGGCCATAGAGAGAGAGATAGATAGATAGATAGATAGATAGATAGATAGATAGATAGATAGATAGATAGATAGATAGATAGATAGATAGATAGATAGAGTGAGGGTGATAGATAGATAGAGTGAGGGAGATAGATAGATAGATAGATAGATATATAGATAGATAGATAGATAGATAGATAGATAGATAGATAGATAGATAGATATAGATAGAGTGAGGGCCATAGATAGATAGAGTGAGGGTGATAGATAGAGGGAGAGCGATAGATAGATAGATAGATAAATAGATAGATAGATAGATGGAGTGAGGGCGATAGATAGATAGAGTGAAGGCGATAGATAGGGTGAGGGCGATAGATAGAGTGAGGGCGATAGATAGACAGATAGATAGATAGAGTGAGGCAGATAGATAGATCGATAAATAGAGAGTGAGGGCGATAGATAGATAGAGTGAGAGCAATAGATAGATAGAGTGAGGGCGATAGATAGATAGAGTGAGGGCAACAGATAGATAGAGTGAGGGTGACAGATAGATAGAGTGAGGGCGACAGATAGATAGAGTGAGGGCGACAGATAGATAGAGTGAGGGCGATAGATAGATAGGTAGAGGGCGATAGATGTGTGTGGTTGTGTGTGTGTGGTTGTGTGTGTGATTGTGTGTGTGTGTTGTGTGTGTGTGGTTGTGTGTGTGTGTGGTTGTGTGTGTGTGGTTGTGTGTGTGGTTGGGTGTGAATGTGTGAGTGGTTGTATGTGTTTGGTTGTGTGTGCGATTGTGTGTGTGGTGTGTTTGTGTGTGCTCGTGTGGTTGTGTGTGTGTGGTTGTATGTGTTTATGTGCGTGGTTGTATGTATGTGTGTGTGTGCGGTTAGAAGAGATCAGCATAGCAGACGAGAACAGGGAGTTAAAGAAGGAGGTGGGTGGAAGAGAGCAGCAGATCAGCACAGGAGAAGAGAACAGGGAGTTAGAGAAAGAGGTGGGTGGAAGAGAGCAGCAGATCAGCATGGGAGAAGAAAACAGGGAGTTAGAGAAGGAGGCGGTGGAAGGGAACAGCAGATCAGCACAGGAGAAGAGAACAGGGAGTTGGAGAAGGGGGCGGGGTGGAAGAGAGCAGCAGATCAGCACGCGAGAAAAGAACGGAGTTAAAGAAGGAGGCAGGGTAGAAGAGAGCAGCAGATCAGCACAGGAGAAGAGAACAGCGAGTGAAAGAAGGAGGCGGGTGAAAGAGAACAATAGTTCGGCACAGGAGAAGAGAACAGGGAGTTAGAGAAAGAGGCGGTGGAAGAGAACAGCAGATTAGCACAGGAGAAGAGAACAGGTAGTTAAAGAAGGAGGCGGGTGCAAGAAAGCAGCAGATCAGCACAGGAGAAGAGAACAGAGAGTTAAAGAAGGAGGCGGGTGGAAGAGAACAGCAGATCGGCACAGGAGAAGAGAAGACAACAGGGAGCTAGAGAAGGAGGGGGTGGAAGAGAGCAGCAGATCAGCACAGAAGAAGAGAACAGGGAGTTAAAGAAGGAGGCGGGTTCAAGAGAGCAGCAGATCAGCACGAGAGAAGAGAAGAGAACAGGAAGTTAGAGAAGGAGGTGGGTAGAAGAGAGGACCAGATCAGCACAGCAGAAGAGAACAGGGAGTTAAAGAAGGAGGTGGGGTGGAAGAGACAGCAGATCAACACAGGTGAAGAGAACATGGAGTTAAAGTAGGAGGCAGTGTGGAAGAGAGCAGCAGATCAGCACAGGAGAAGAGAACAGGGAGTTAAGGAAGGAAGCAGGTGGAAGAGAACAGCAGATCAGCACAGGAGAAGAGGGCAGGGAGTTAGAACAGCAGGCTGGGAGGGAGAGGGCTGCAGATTAGCAATAGTTGCCAATTTAGCTATGTCACTTAAAAGATTGGTTTGCACCACTGCCATGATGTGCAGCCTGTAGTTTGTTTTCTTGCCGGGCTGTGTCTTCGATCCTTCTGAGGTTGGTATTTGAAGTATGATTAAAAGCTGGTAATAGCAGTAATGGCTATTTACAGCACTCACAATCTGAAAACTAGATGGTTTAGGGTAAAAACTAACACAGAAGGTCCTGTGGGTCCATTTTACACCCGGTCAGTACCACATATGTAGACCTGTAAATACTCAAGACAACAGTTCATGACTTAAAAGTAAAAAACAATTTCACTGGTCATGTTTTACAAAATTATATTCTCCTTGACATGTTAAAAACGGTCTTGTGAATAAAGACGGCGCAGTGTTCAAAAGTGCAAGTGTGGAACAAAAGTGATACCCAAATGTATACACAATCATGGATCCATGCTAATTCTTTGTGAATTAAATGCTAAGTAATAAAGCCTCAGAGACATTTCAAACCTTTCCTAAGATTTTGAGGCTTCATCACGCCGCAAATTGTGCCATCTATCTCATGTACCTAAGGGACTACAGAAAGGCCTGTTGGGCACTCGTTAGTGCATAATAGCCAAATCTATGTGTGTGACCTACCTCCAACTCCGTAATAGATACACTTCAGAAAGGAGGTGTCTTCAATGAATGCACTACACAGTAAAGAAAGCACGTTGTCTGTTTTCCATCTGGTATTCACCATAACATATTGAACTAAGGGACCTGAATTCCCGCCATTTTCAAAATCATGCAACCAAGCCTTATGTTGACCACTAAGTCCAAATTGCAACTGTGTGCACGCAGTCTGTGTATGATATGTACCACAACAAGTCCAACCTATGCTATACTAATGTCTCTGTTGTGTTTATACTCTTGGTAACCAGGGCCATCCATGATTATGGAAGCAGCCAACCAGTTACACATGCCAGTTCAGTAATTCCGGACTAAAGCACAACTCAGCTACAAAATAACTTGAATTACAATTATACACTCAAATATTATATTGTTGCCATCAAAATATCCAAAGCTGGTTTAGCAGTTCTGGATCTAAGTGCAATGAAATAAAACAACCATTTGCTTACACTTAAGCTATTGGCATTGTAAATGACAATGACTTTTTATTTATCTGTTTTGAAAACCAATATATAAATAAATAAATAGCATTGTCATTTATAATGCCAATGGCTGAAACTTTCACAAATGCGAGACCTCACTCCAAGCACACTGAAAGGGAGGGGTGGAGGAGGGGAATGCTGCAGGGGGGCAGGCCGATGTGTTTAAGGGAGGTGCTCAGCTGTGCAAGCAGCGCTGACAAAGTGAATCCGATGAGCTGAGACTAAAGGGAGGGGCACGGATGCCATTGAAGTGCAAGCATGGCATGGGGTGATTTCACACAAAAAAAAGCATTTGATTAAAGAGCAGTTATGGAGACAGCCACAAAGTACGCTATACACATGCACGAGAGACTGAAAGCTTTGCGACAGACGTGGAAAAAACATACATAGACTGGTGGAACAGAAAGAAAGTACTGCTTGTTGACTGGATGGAAAGTTGAAGTGCAGGCAGAAAATAAACAAGCGTGAAAACCCACTAATCACTTGCAAGAACCAGAAGGATCGGAAAGAAATGTGAACGGAGGAACACCAGGTTTTTTTTTCTTTAGAACAACAGCGGTCCCATGCATTCAAGTATATATGAGACAATAAATATAGACAGAATCAAATCTATATTTGGAGCGACATGTCCAGTCGGACAGAGGTCTTTAAGTTTACTCAATGAACAAATGATCCATACAGAGAGAATACCTTCAACAGTTCACCAGTATGGTACACAAGCCTGTGCCCAACCACTCACAGATCAAATACAGAAGGTAGGTTACGAACATAGAAGGGCTTTTTTAAGGCAAACAAACATTTTCTGTTTAAAATTCAATTTTACAGAAGTATCAGGAAAGCACCATTACATTACATAGAAATCAAGTTTTGTATAGGGTGCTAGACAGGTCGACAGCGTTTCGGTCCCCCTACTTAATCATGGGGACCATCATCAGGACATTCAATGAATGCCTTAACGTTATTTAGCCTCTAATTGCCTAAGGAAGAAATAGGGAGAAAGATATATGCATTTAGATACAGCGACAAAAAGTCGTCTATATACTTAATCAAGTGACTTAAGGTGAACCTATTCGCTTTATTTACACGTGAATTAGGGCGCTTTTTCTTTTCAAAATCAAGTTAAGGTTTACAGTGGTGGTGCCGCTTTAGAAAGTGGCTTCGATTGTTCCGATATTGTGCAAGGCGGCAGGAGTGGTGCCGATGTGGTGATAGAGCAAGGAATGGATTCAATGCAGGTGCCAGTGTTCAGGCAAAACGAGGACGATCTTCCTCAGTCATTCCTATACAGTGGTGCTGGCTGTTCAAGTAATGCTGCGAACAAGAACAGCTAGTGCGGGCAGTCAAAAGGAGTGAGTTGCGTTGCTGCGAGAAGTGAGAATTACTATATCTTGCCTATATGGTGGGAGGCGCAACGGGACTGGCTATTCGAGTGATACCATGAGTGTTTAACGAGCGCCAGAGCGGCAGGTGCGGGTAGTTTACACAGCGTGATTAACGTCGTAGCGAGGAGTGCTTTGTGACAATTAAAACAGGCTTACCAGGGCAGTGCACTGGTACGTAACCGGCAAGGAAGTGTAGCCTGTATTCGGTTCGGCAGCCCAGTAAATTGGGAAGGTTGTTAGAGGAGGGTGAACCAAAAATGGGGTAGACTGACCGCGGGTGGCCGTGAGAAACTTCTTACGAGAATCAGGCGCGTTTAGACCGCGTTACAATAGCGTAATCCGACGGTGCCAGGATACTACCTGTCGGAAAACACAGTACATCAAAATAATGCGGATTAAGCAAGAACGATGTAGGAGAGCTATGAGCTGCTTGGAACTTACCGGGTTAGTCGGTAGCTCAGTCTGTTCCCTGGCGTGCTCGAGGTGAGGGAGGAGAGGAGTGAAGAATGATTCGAGGGAAGCCGATTGGTCTGTGGTCATGGGGCGTGCCTGGGCATAGAAATAAACGACGGCCACGTAACTGGGCGGCCATACTAGGTAAGACAGAGTGCACTTAACCTAGGGGGTGGTGCACAGTGCAGGGTGAGAGTGACTCAATGTTAAAATTCAAGTTTAAAAACACAATAATTAAAGATTGGAGAAGAAGTTACACAGGAAAAACAATGTAAGCGACTATTCAAACCAGGTCAGAATTTTTGGGTTCAAGCTTGCGAGTCAGATTTCAAATGAGGCCAGTCCATTCCTCTTGAAGGTTCAATCCAGAGTTCAAACTGTGCGTTTTCAATATCCATTTAAGCTCTTCTCTGTTGAGCATTCGAGTCAAGTCACCGCCTCTGGGTGGGATGATGACTTGAGTAATCACAGTCCAGCGGATTTCATTTTCCCTGTGCCCTTTGTTGACAAAATGTTCGACCAAAGGAGCATTAGGTGTTTTGCACCGGATCCGACTTCGATGTTGAGATATTCGCAGCTTGATTTTCTGCTTGGTCTGGCCCACATAAATTAGGTCGCAGGGACAAAAGATAGCATAGATGATGTTGCAACTATTACAGTTAGTAAAAGTTCTTAACTCATTCTTTACTTCTTTGTATACAAACTCTTTGCAGTCTATTGAAAAATCACACACAACACATGATCCGCACTTAGAGCGACCTCGGAGGGGTGGTAACGACCAATGGTCGTGGAGTGTGGTATTTTTTGCATTTACAGAAGGTAGGGCTGCCCTAACCAGCTGATCTTTAAGATTTTTGCTTTTTCTAAACACAAAGAAGGGAGTTTCCCAGTTAAGTGGGCCTGAGTTCAGTATGTGCCAATTCCTTTTTATACTTTGTTTGACACGATTGGAGATGGTAGAAAAGGTAGTGACACATACCATTATGTCAGAGGTTTGTTTAGGTTTTGGCTCCAAAAGGGTCTCACGGGGGCAATACCAGGCCCTTTTCATTGAGTTTTTAATTAGGCGCCTTGGATAGCCTCTAGTTCTGAGTTTGTCAAATAGGGTATTAGCTTCACTGAAATAGTCCTCCTTCTTGAAGCAATTTCTCCTTAATCTTAGGAATTGGGAGTATGGCAGGCTGTCCCTCAGAGCCCTGGCGTGACAACTGCCATAACTAAGCAGGGTGTTCCTTTCCGTCGGTTTGCGGAAAAGGGATGTATACAGTACCCCATCTTGATGTTGGATAGTGAGATCTAGGAAGGAAATGCTAGTCTTGCTATGGGTTAGGGTGAATGTGAGGCCGTTGCAATTGTTATTGAGCCAGTGTAGGAGTCCCGGGAAATCATCAGTTGACCCACCCCAAATGAGGAAAATATCGTCTATGTAGCGTTTCCAAGTATGCAACCCCTGATGGAATGGGTTGCTGTTGGAGAGAATCGTGTTACACTCTAGCCAGTCCATATACAGGATCGTCAGGGTTGGGGCAAAAATAGCGCCCATAGAAGTGCCTCGCACCTGCTGGTAGTATTGTGAGTCATACATAAAGAAGTTCTGGGTGAGACAGATCTCAAGGAGTTGTACTATAAACAGAGTAGGAACCCTGTGGGGACGTGATCTGGTGTTTAATATGCTTTCCATGACGAGGAGTGAGTCTCTCTGAGGTATATTTGTATAAAGAGACTCCATGTCTAGTGTACATAGAGTCTCGTTTTCATGATTGTAGGGATGATTTTCGATGAGATTAATCATATGCATGCTATCTCGAATGTAGCATTTGGTTACTGGCACAAAGTCCTTCAAGAAGAAATTGACATAATGACCCAACGGTTCTAGAACAGAACCACACCCAGACACGATCGGTCTACCCGGGGGATTATCCAATCTTTTGTGGATCTTGGGCAGCGTGTAAATGACCGGGGTTCTTGGGTTAGTGATGTTAAGAAAGTTGCACTCATGCTTGCTTAAGAAACCATTATCCAAGGCTTCCGTGGTCAGTAGTTTAATTAAGGTTTGTATATCTTTAGTAGGATTGCAAGGTAGTTTGCAATAATGGTCCGTATTAGAGACTTGACGTTGGAGCTGATCTTTGTAGTTTCCAATATCTTGCAGCACTATTCCCTCACCCTTATCTGCTGGTTTAATAATCAGATTGGTATTATTTTTTAGAGTGGTGATAGCAGATGAGTGCTACATTCGAGATAGCATGCATATGATTAATCTCATCAAACATCATCCCTACAATCATGAAAACGAGACTTTATGTACACTAGACGTGGAGTCTCTTTATACACATATCCCTCAGAGAGACTCACTCCTCGTTATGGAAAGCATATTAAACACCAGATCACGTCCCCACAGGGTTCCTACTCTGTTTATAGTACAACTCCTTGAGATCTGTCTCACCCAGAACTTCTTTATGTATAACTCACAATACTACCAGCAGGTGCGAGGCACTTCTATGGGTGCTATTTTTGCCCCAACCCTGGCAATCCTGTATATGGACTGGCTAGAGTGTAACACGATTCTCTCCAACAGCAACCCATTCCATTAGGAGTTGCATACTTGGAAACGCTACATAGACAATATTTTCCTCATTTGGGGTGGGTCAACTGATGATTTCCCGGGACTCCTACACTGGCTCAATAACAATTGCAATGGCCTCACATTCACCCTAACCCATAGCAAGACTAGCATTTCCTTCCTAGATCTCACTATCCAACATCAAGATGGGGTACTGTATACATCCCTTTTCCGCAAACCGACGGAAAGGAACACCCTGCTTAGTTATGGCAGTTGTCACCCCAGGGCTCTGAGGGACAGCCTGCCATACTCCCAATTCCTCAGATTAAGGAGAAATTGCTTCAAGAAGGAGGACTATTTCAGTGAGGCTAATACCCTATTTGACAAACTCAGAACTAGAGGCTATCCAAGGCGCCTAATTAAAAACTCAATGAAAAGGGCCTGGTTTTGCCCCCGTGAGACCCTTTTGGAGCCAAACCGCTGACAAAATGGTATGTGTCACTACCTTTTCTACCATCTCCAATTGTGTCAAACAAAGTATAAAAAGGAATTGGCACATACTGAACTCAGGTCCACTTAACTGGGAAACTCCCCTCTTTGCGTTTAGAAAAAGCAAAAATCTTAAAGATCAGCTGGTTAGGGCAGCCCTACCTTCTGTAAATGCAAAAAATACCATACTCCACGACCATTGGTCGTTACCACCCCTCCGAGGTCACTCTAAGTGCGGATCATGTGTTGTGTGTGATTTTTCAACAGACTGCAAAGAGTTTGTATACAAAGAAGTAAATAATGAGTTAAGAACTTTTACTAACTGTAATAGTTGCAACATCATCTATGCTATCTTTTGTCCCTGCGACCTAATTTATGTGGGCCAGACCAAGCAGAAAACCAAGCTGCGAATATCTCAACATCGAAGTCGGATCCGGTGCAAAACACCTAATGCTCCTTTGGTCGAACATTTTGTCAACAAAGGGCACACGGAAAATGAAATCCGCTGGACTGTGATTACTCAAGTCATCATCCCACCCAGAGGCGGTGACTTGACTTGAATGCTCAACAGAGAAGAGCTTAAATGGATATTGAAAACGGACAGTTTGAACTCTTGATTGAACCTTCAAGAGGAATGGATTCCCCTCATTTGAAATCTGACTCGCAATCTTGAACCCAAAAATTCTGACCTGGTTTGAATAGTCGCTTACATTGTTTTTCCTGTGTAGCTTTTTCTCCAATCTTTAATTATTGTGTTTTTAAATTTGAATTTTAATATTGAGTCACTCTCACCCTGCACTGTGCACCACCCCCTAGGTTAAGTGCACTCTGTCTCACCTAGTATGGCCGCCCAGTTATGTGGCCGTAGTTTATTTCTATGCCCAGGCACGCCCCATGACCACCGACCAATCGGCTTCCCTCCACTCATTCTTCACTCCTCTCCTCCCTCACCTCGAGCACCCCAGGGAACAGACTGAGCTACCGACTAACACGGTAAGTTCCAAGCAGCTCATAGCTCTCCTACATCGTTCTTGCTTAAGCCGCATTATTTTGATGTACCGTGTTTTCCGACAGGTAGTATCCTGGCACCGTCGGATTACGCTATTGTAACGCGGTCTAAACGCACCTGATTCTGGTAAGAAGTTTCTCACGGCCACCCGCGGTCAGTCTACCCCATTTTTGGTTCACCCTCCTCTAACAACCTTCCCAATTTACAGGGCTGCCGAACCGAATACAGGCTACACTTCCTTGCCGGTTACGTACCAGTGCACTGCCCTGGTAAGCCTGTTTTAATTGTCACAAAGCACTCCTTGCTACGACGTTAATCACGCCGTGTAAACTACCCGCACCTGTCGCTCTGGCGCTCGTTAAACACTCATGGTATCACTCGAATAGCCAGTCCCGTTGCGCCTCCCACCATATAGGCACGATCTAGTAATTCTCACTTCTCGCAGCAACGCAACTCACTCCTTTTGACTGCCCGCACTAGCAGTTCTTGTTCTCGGCATCACTTGAACAGCCAGCACCACTGTATAGGAATGACTGAGGAAGATCGTCCTCGTTTTGCCTGAACACTGGCACCTGCATTGAATCCATTCCTTGCTCGATCACCACATCGGCAACACTCCTGCCGCCTTGCACAATATCGGAACAATCGAAGCCACTTTCTAAAGCGACACCACCACTGTAAACCTTCACTTGATTTTGAAAAGAAAAAGCACCCTAATTCACGTGTAAATAAAGCGAATAGGTTCACCTTAAGTCACTTGATTAAGTATATAGATGACTTTTTGTCGCTGTATCTAAATGTATATATCTTTCTCCCTATTTCTTCCTTAGGCAATTAGAGGCTAAATAACGTTAAGGCATTCATTGAATGTCCTGATGATGGTCCCCATGATTAAGTAGGGGGACCGAAACGCTGTCGACCTGTCTAGCACCCTATACAAAACTTGATTTCTATGTAATGTAATGGTGCTTTACTGATAGTTCTGTAAAATTGAATTTTAAACAGAAAACGTTTGTTTGCCTTAAAAAAGCCCTTCTATGTTCGTAATCTACCTTCTGTATTTGATCTGTTAGTGGTTGGGCACAGGCTTGTGTACCACACTGGTGAACTGTTGAAGGTATTTTCTCTGTATGGATCATTTGTTCATTGAGTAAACTTAAAGACCTCTGTCCGGTTGGACATGTCGCTCCAAATATAGATTTGATTCTGTCTATATTTATTGTCTCATATATTCTTGAATGCATGGGACCGCTGTTGTTCTAAAAAATATGTTCCCCGAGGTCCCCTGCTGATTTGGGGTCCCTTGTTGTTGTTAATATAACGGAGAAACACCAGAGGATACGATGCACACATGACCTAGTTCTAGGACACCCCCGCGCCGCACGGCCACCAGCTGCTGCGTGTGCCCCCTCTCCTGGTGCCTCGCTGCCCGGCTCTGCCACGTGACCACGCCCCCTGCCCTCGGGCGGCGTGATCCGTCCTGTAGTGCTGCCTGTGTTCCCTGACTGTGCTTCCTGTCTGCCCTGGTATTGTTTGTGTATTTTTTGGTTTTTTGTTCCCCACTTGTGCCGTTTTTGCCGCCCTCGTCGCATCCCTCCCCGCTCCCCGCTTCCCGCCATCTCCCTTAACCCCGCCCCTTTTCTTACTGTACCCTCCCCGCTCCCGCCTCCCAGCTGCTCCGCCCACCCGCGCACTTCGCCTTAAATGGCGACCGTGCGAACGCGCAGCGGTCACGCGCAGCGGGCGCGCCGTTTGTGCGCCGAAGGCGCGCCAAAGGTAAGCCCGTCTGCGCCCGTCCGCGCCTGGACCGCGCCCAGTGCCAGGACCCCTGGCCCACGAGGACCCCGACCGACCCGACTGACGTACACCGCCGCCACCCTCAACGCACTCAACACCGGCCGAGTCCCGGGATGCTACCGAGCCACGCCAAGACGCACCCACGGACCCTTCAGCTGCCACTCCTGCAAGTTCACCTGCACCCGGACGTGCACTGCACCCGCACCCACCAAGCCGAGCACCAGCAGCAACCACCTCAAGTGCATCCTGCTCAACACCCGCTCCGTCCACAGACACGCCGTCCAACTCTGGAACCTCCTCGACACCACAGCCCCTGACGTCGCCTTCCTCACGGAGACCTGGATGAACGCCTCTTCAGCACCCGACATCGCCATCGCCATCCCAGAGGGCTACAAGATCACCCGGAGGGACCGCACCGCCAACCAGGTGGGAGGAGGCATCGCCATCATCCACAGGAACACCATCCGCATCACGACCAGCACCGACAACACCCTAACTACCGCCGAACACCTGCACTTCCAGATCCACACCAACCCGAAGACCACCCTCAGAGGCACCCTGATCTACCAACCCCCGGGGCCACGCACTCAATTCAGCGAAGACATTGCCGACTTCATCAGCCCGCACGCCCTCCCCTCTGCTGACTACATCCTCCTCGGGGACCTCAACTTCCACCTGGAGAACAACAACGACCGCAACACCACCTCCCTGCTTGACAACCTCGCCAACCTCGGACTCAAGCAGCTGGTGACCACCCCCACCCACCTCGCCGGACACACACTCGACGCCGTCTTCTCCTCCAGCAAGGACATCGTCTTCAGCCACGCCACTGGACTCCACTGGACGGACCACAGCTGCGTCCACTTCACCTTCAAGAGACCCTCGATCCACCACCACCAGCAACAGGTTGCTCGAAGAAGCTGGACCAAGATCACAGCCGACCAACTCGCCGCATCCCTGAGCCAGCACCCTCCGGCCAGCTCAGCGAACCCCAGCCAGGCGCCGACAACCTCACGAAGTGGATCAGCAACTGCGCGGACGAACTCGCCCCACTGAGGACCCCGCCTAGCAGACCCGGCAGCAAGAAGGCCCCATGGTTCACCGACGAACTCAAGAGCTCCAAGAAGAACTGCAGAGCCCTCGAGAAAGTCTGGAGAAAGGAGCCCACACCGGACAACAGGACCACCCTCAAGATCGCCACCCGGAAGCACCACCAACTGATCCGCGCCGCCAAGAAAACGGCTTTCAAGAACCGACTGGACAACAACGCACACAACTGCAAGGAACTCTTCAACATCGTGAAAGAGCTCTCCAACCCCAACGGCGGAAACAACGACATCACCCCATCGCAAGACCTCTGCACCTCCCTCGCCTCATACTTCCACAACAAGATCGCAGACATTCACAACAGCTTCAGCACTCAACCGACCCACGCCACGACCACAGCAACACCGCCCACCACCATCCTCCGAGCCTGGACTCCGATCAGCACAGAAGACACCATCCGCATGATGAACTCCGTCCACTCCGGATCCCCGACCGACCCCTGCCCCCACCACGTCTTCAACAAAGCCGACGCTATCATCGCACCCCACCTGCGGGACATCATCAATACCTCCTTCGACGCCGCCACCTTCCCCGAGAGTTGGAAGCACGCCGAACTCAGCGCTCTACTCAAGAAACCCACAGCAGACCCCACCGATCTCAAGAATTACCGCCCCATCTCGCTACTCCCGTTTCCAGCCAAAGTCATCGAGAAGACCGTCAACAAACAGCTGGCCGCCTTCCTGGAGACGAACGGATCCCTCGACCCTTCACAGTCCGGCTTCTGAGCCAACCACAGCACCGAGACCGCCCTCATCGCCGCCACCGACGACATCCGAGCCCTGATGGACAACGGAGAAACAGCGGCCCTCATCCTCCTAGACCTCTCCGCAGCTTTCGACACTGTCTGCCACCGCACCCTAGTGCAGCACCTCAGCAACGTCGGAATCCAGGAGAAGGCACTAGAATGGATCATCTCCTTCCTCGACGGAAGAACTCAGAGAGTCGGCCTACCACCGTACAAGTCAGAGGCCACCGAAGTCATCTGCGGCGTCCCTCAAGGATCCTCGCTGAGCCCTACCCTCTTCAACGTCTACATGAGCCCCCTCGCGGCCATAGCTCGCCAACACAACATCAACATAATCTCCTACGCCGACGACACCCAGCTGATCCTCTCCCTGACCAACGACCCCGCCGCCGCCAGAGCCAACCTGCACGAAGGGATGAACGAGGTAGCCGAGTGGATGACGACCAGCCGTCTGAAACTGAACTCAGACAAGACGGAAGTCCTCATCCTGGGCTCCTCGCCCTCCGCCTGGGACGACACCTGGTGGCCCCCCGCCCTGGGCACCGCACCCAAACCGACAGACCACGCACGCAACCTGGGCTTCATCCTGGACTCCTCCCTCTCCATGACCAGGCAAGTCAACGCCGTCTCCTCGTCGTGCTTCAACGTCCTGCGCATGCTTCGGAAGATCTTCTGGTGGATCCCCACGGAGACCAGGAAGACCGTCACCCAGGCCCTCGTCACCAGCCGACTGGACTACGGCAACGCCCTCTACGCCGGAACCACCATCAAGCTCCAGAAGAGACTCCAGCGGTTCCAGAACGCCTCGGCCAGACTCATCCTTGACATCCCACGAAACGACCACATCTCCGGACACCTGAGAGACCTGCACTGGCTCCCCGTCAACAAGAGAATCACCTTCCGGCTCCTCACTCACGCACACAAAGCCCTACACGATCAAGGCCCGAGCTACCTCAACAACCGAATCAACTTCTACGCACCCAAACGCCACCTCCGATCAGCCAGCCACGCCCTCGCCGCCGTCCCACGCATCCGCAGAGCTACAACAGGAGGAAGGTCCTTCTCCTACCTGGCCGCCAAGACCTGGAACTCCCTCCCGGCTGACCTGCGTCTGACCCAAGACCACCTCGCATTCAGGAAGAAGCTCAAGACCTGGCTGTTCGAGCAGTAACGCCCCCCCCCCCTTAGCGCCTTGAGACCCTACGGGTAGGTAGCGCGCTCTATAAATGTCATTGATTGATTGATTGATGAATAAGAGGGTGAGAATGTCGTGGCATTGGTGTTTGTCCACATCTGCTCGGGTCACAATCGAAGTTATCTAAAACAAGTTTGAGCTACTGACATTGCAAATAACAGCCTTTTATTTTTGTTTTTGTTTTAAAAACAAATAAAAGGCATTGTCATTTAGAATGCCAATAGCTTAAACTTGTGTAACTGCGAGACCTATTGCATTGCAAAGGATTGTTTCACGAGGGAAAGAAAAACACCCGAGGGGGTTGGGTGGGTGTGCTGAATTCTGTTTTCATTTGAGAAACTCGGATCACTGCATGTGGTTTTAGTATTGTGACCTGGATAAGAAGTGGAGGGGGAGGGCGCTCGAGCGAGGACTGTTACATAAAAAATGCTACAGGTCTTTATTATAGCACACATCACAAACTGAATTGCCTACTAGTACTTGAGCAATGGCCGGTGTTATTTCTCCACACTACGTCACTTTTTATATTACCTTCAGAGTTAAAAGTAAGAGTCCACACTTCAGCAAACAGGACCTGCTGCCTGTAGGTTATACATTTTGCTGAAGAAAGCGCTCAACACCATCGATATATACATACAGATTGCACCTCCACAATTCAGACGCCTGCCGGGCGCATACACACACACACACTCGCGCACTTTATGAACATAGGTACGGTTGCTGAGTCCACGCCAGAATCTGGTAGGACAGCTGGTATGGAGGCACTGGCGACTGACCCTACCACTCCCACCCCGTAATAGCCCCCCAAGCATGTCCTGAGGTGTGAAGATGGTCTTTGAAGGCCGTTTACAGCCTTCCACATGGTTTTCTGGTGTGAGAGCGGGGGACAAATGTTTTGGGGTGCCATAAACTCGCCCGTGAGGTGTGAGCTCCCCCTCCCTGTGGCTTTGTTTCATGGAAAGCTTACTCGCAGAATCCTTTGCCCCGTTCAAAAATATTTCTGAGGTTGGTTCTGGCTGGCGGCTCCTCGGCCATAAATGAAAGATAAAGGGAAAGACTGCAGCATGGAGCGCAAGGCAGAGGCGAGATGTAGAGGGGAGAGAGTGCGCGAGGGGGGGGCCTACAGTCAAAGAGAGAGAGACCGGCAGCAGACTCAGAGGAGATAGAGCCCGCACGGGAGGGGTAGAGGAGAGAGAGACAGTCAAAGAGATCGAGAAGCTGAGACAGGCAGTCAAAGAGAGGCAGTCACAGGGAGAGGCAAGCCAGGCAGTGGTTAGCGAGAGGCAGACAGGCAGTGGAGTGAGATAGAAGCATAAAGAGGAGCGAGGTCAAGTAGAAAAGACAGGCAGACAATGTCAATGGCAGAAAAAGAGAGACAGGCAGTCAAAGAAAGCAAGAGACATTCAGCGGTCACTGTCATTTAAAGCAGCACTCTGCAACGTGACAGAGTGCTTCATTAGTTCATCTGGGGAGGATGCAAGGCAGAAGGCGGGCTATAGAGGGGAGAGAGCGCGCAAGGGGGGGGCCTACAGTCAAAGAGAGAGAGACCGGCAGCAGACTCAGAGGAGAGAGAGCGCGCACGGGAGGGGTAGAGGAGAGAGAGACAGCCAAAGAGATCGAGAAGCTGAGACAGGCAGTCAAAGAGTGGCAGTCACAGAGAGAGGCAAGCAAGGCAGTGGTTAGTGAGAGGCAGACAGGCAGTGGAGTGAGATAGAAGCATGAAGAGGAGCGAAGTAGAAAAGACAGGCAGACAATGTCAATGGAAGAAAAAGAGAGACAGGCAGTCAAAGAAAGCAAGAGACATTCAGCGGTCACTGTCATTTAAAGCGGCATTCTGTAACGTGACAGAGTGCTTCATTAGTTCATCTGGGGAGGATAATGCAATGCATCTCAGCCTCTGTGTCTCGCCACTTTATAAATTCAAAGTAGACGGAAAGAGCGTGCGAATTGGAAATGAGAGACGGAGAGGGTCGGGCCAGATCAAAGCCCTTCTCTGAGGTATAATTTGGACAAGAGAGAAAACTAGGGAGGCGGGGGAGCGGATCCCTTTGAGTGAAACAGCAGGGATGTAATTAGGGGGGAGGAGAAGTGAGGCCGAGCACGCGCTGGGGTGAATGCCTGAGGCCGCTGGGGAAGCTTCAGATGCCCGAGGGAGGGAGGCTGATGGGTTTGATGTGGACGCGTTTTCCGCACAAGTGCACCACACGAACTGTCCGAAATCCGTGATGGTTTCAGACCTTGGTTTGCCCTCTATATCTCTCGCCAGCAATGCGCAAGCGCATTGGCAGATGAGACCTAAAAATGACAAATTAATGAATAAATACAATCAGAACATGTGCCACGTTATGCTGCATTATTTGTCTTTTCTCGCAGCATGGTTTAGTCAACCCTGCCGCACAATTTGGCCCTCTCCGGCTGTATAATCCAGTGGGTTGGAGCATGACCTGAAGGCTAAACACTGATCTCAACAGCAGCTACTGTAAGTCACTAATCACCTTTCTATTGTCGGAGCATATGAATGCAAGTTATATAGGTGTGCATGCAATTTGTAACCCGTACGCTACACAAAGATATCTGAAGAAGCTGAATTCTCTTCTCCCCAGTGAGCTATTTCATATGATTGGAGCCTGTAATCTGCAGGTTCACACAGTTTAAATAGTGCACTTTCTTTTTGCATACAATGCAAAACAATTCCCACCACGAAGTGTGTTGCAAGCCTTTGTAAAATCATTCAGCACACGTTCTTCTTTACTAATCTAAACTTATCCAAAATGGTTGGTATGCTTGTAAAGTAATCATCAGATTTTTCTTTACAAACATTTCAAATAAAAACAAAAGGTTAGTGCTCATGAAGTAATCAACAAATCAATCTCAAATCATCCTCAGGTCATTAGGAAAAATCTCATTTTGTCATGTAATCAGATAATCATCCTCAATTCTTCAAGAACAATCTTGTTTTACAAAGTAATCAGGTACTCATTTTCGAGTCATCTGCAAGTCATCAAGCAAAGGTTTCAAAGCTTTGCTGATTACTTCAGGAGGTTGATGATGTGTGATGACGTGAAAATTACTTCTAAGGTAGTTGAATGATCATCCAGTGACTCTGGGATGGCTTCTAAAGTAATCCTGTTTGACCTGGGATACTTGAAGCAGGAGCTAACATAAAGAAATGTCTTCATGTCTCCAAATATTCCACACATTCCATGTGGACTGAACTGTACATCACGTAGGCAATGTGTGCAATGCTTGAAAGTAGGTTAGGCATACAATTTTGCACTGGAAGAGTATGCTTCCAGTACAAATCCTGCGTTAGAAAGCAGACACGCACACACATTCACACCATGGTACTAAGGCTATGTTTTGCACTGGACAGCCTGTTTGTGCTCCAGGCACAGAGGTAGTAGGCAGCAGCAAGCCCTTTTATTTTGATAAATATGACTGTGCAATGCTTTCTTCCACATAACCAATGCAGCACAATAACCTATGCAGTTGCTCTAAAACAGAACAATGCCTGTGTTAATTATCATGATCAAAATAGCTTAATTTCAGCACTAGGCCATAAAAGCAGTAGAAATATGATGATGAGACAAAGTCTAAATACATCACTGTTGGCCTGTGATTTATAAAATGCAATCCTATTTCAAATCTTGTTTTGTACAAACAAAGACCGTAAAATAGACAACCTAAAAAGCTAAAATAAGATAAGCTGTAAAATGTTTTGACAAAAAAGATATCAATGTATTCTTGTTTGAGAACCAAGGCATCGCAGCATACATAGAAATCCAAACTTCAATTATGCTCATAATAAAAATAGGTCATTGTGGCTCTGTAATTAAAAGAAAGAATAAGAAGCAATTCATGTGTTGTACAAACAGAGCCATAACAGTCAGACATCCTAAAGGAATCTAAAACAGAGACATGGAATATAAGCATAAGCATAAGAATAGAAATTGCAGCCAACTCAGTGAAACTCCAGTATATTTGGGGGTGAGAAGCCTAGTTCTTAATAGCCAGAATGGACCAAGAAACTTGGCAATGGAGCAGGCGTACAGGGGTTGGGGATCTGACCTTAAGGTACGCAGCACTTTAGAGCTGCATCATGTCCCCAGTAGCTTGCAAAGCAGTTTGATTCATCTTTGGCATAGGTTAGCAAAGCCCAGGCAGGCCAACAGTACATGTGCTATTGGATCTGTTGAGGTTTGGCATGCAGGGCATAACAGGTCCCCATTTGAGGCCCATTTATTAGTGAATGGTTTTAGTGTGAGTGTGCCTACCCTGAATTGAAAATATGGTTTCCTATCAAGTGGCAGGGTAATAATATTATAATAGGGTTCAAGGAGACTGCAGCTTTTGAAATCAAATACCCTCCCAGTCAATGAGTAGCCTTCTGCCTCCGGGAGTTACCTAAGGGTGATCCAGGACAAGTAGTTCTTTTTTCAACAACTCAGCTGAAGGATTTGGTAAGTGAGAAGGGTTTACCCATAGTTCCCTCATTCCATGGCCAATAAACGATTTTTAAATTTTCTGGAGCCATTCTATATTAGTATTTTAGTCAGCATCCATTGTATCATTTAGGGCAGCTGAGTAGTGGACCAGTTCAGGTGTTGCCCGTAGCTTTTGCCAGAATAGTAATGGGAGCAGCCTTATTTAACTAGATACCTTCTTTATACCCATGTGGTACAACAGGTGTTTTACCGGAGTACCAGGGCGGAGGGGCTCCAGACTTCTGAAAACAGTGTTCTCAGAGTTAGTTAGGGAGAAGATGTTTGAGAGCCCTTCATAATTCTGAGGCATATGGTGCTGATCCCAATACTTTTGCGTTGTTTATCTGGAGTGCAGATGCTATTGATGTGCTAAATACGCTATTCTGCTCTTAAATAATTGTTCCAGATGTTTGTTTGTGCTTCAAGGACATTGTATCTATATGGTGTTTTCACACATAGTTGTGGAGAAGGTGACACCTAGATATTTAAAATCTTCTACCCTCTCAAGTGGAACACCATTAAGGACCATTGTATCCCTAAAAGATCAGCATTCATCTCCAGGCCATACGATCTGCAGAAGTCCTCAAAGCATGACAATGCTTGCTGCAGGCCGCTATGTGCCTTAGAGATCAACAGCGTCACCCGCAAACAACAGTATGGGTATCTTTTAGCCAGCCAGTGCAGAAGCGTCTTTGGAAATACCAGAATGAAAATAAACAATGTCAGTTAGGAATAGGGAGAAAAGAGTGGGGGCCAGGATGCAACCCAGTTGAACTCCCTTATCAATAGAAAAGCGTTCTGTAAGGTTTCCCTGGGCACCCCAGGGGACTTAGACAAAGTTGTCCTCATGCAATCTCATTACCAATGTTAGCAAGTATGTTGGGATGCCCATTTCAAATAATACCTGCCATAGTTTTGTACAGGAAACAATGTCAAAGCCGTTCTGAGATCGACTACGGCTACATACATACTGCCTCCTCCAATCACCACCGTCTGCCAATGTAGCAAGAGGAAATGAAATGCCTGATCAATAGTGCTTATTTTCTCGTGGAACCCTGCTTGTAGTGGGATTAAAATGTCTTTTTTACAAATCCACTCCTGGATTTCAGCCAGGACCAGATGTATGAAACCCTTTTGGGCACAATCGATTAGGCTAATGGGCCTTTAGTTGACCGGCAAACCCCTGTCTCCATTTTTGTGGATATGGATACGTTTTGCTCCCTTCCAAGCTACAGGAATAGGGGCCCTGGATGCTAAGGCTTCAGCCAAAACAACAAAGTACCTGGACCAATTCTCCCTGTCTTCCAAGAAGATGTCTGTTGGTATACTATCAGGCCAGGTTGACAACATCACTTAAGGGGCTCAAAAGTTGTATTGAAGTCCCCTGCTATAAATAGAGGTGAATGACTGATTATTTTCCAGATGGTCGTCTAAAAGCATAATTGTTTTGAACTTCAAACCTCCCTTTGCCTCTTTTGAGTACATATTATTGACAGCAATACTGGTACTGGAGTCCACCTTAAATCGAATGCCCAAAATATCATGACTGTCAAAAAATGATTGTGAGGGTTTACAATCTAAGCCTTGCTTAATCCAAACTGTAAGCCATCCTCATGGACGGCCAACTGGGCAACTTGTAGCAGGAATTGAGACGTTTAAATATCCAGGTTTATGGAGAGGTTTCATGCACCAGGTTTCCTGAAACATATGGTGTTTGTCATGTATCTTATTCCAATCCGGAAGAGCGGTCTTTGATTTAAGGACTGCAGCGTTCGACACAATCTTTGCTACCATGGCGATTGGTGGCCCAATGGTGGATAGAAGAGGAGGGCCACTTAATTTCATGTGTTCAGGCTGGTCTATTCTTATATTGGGGGTAGATGGAATTGAAAGGGCCAATTGTGGTTGGAAGTCTAGAGGAGCGGTAGGAGCTTCTGCTGTATTGTTGAGATTGGTTATGCACAAAAAGCTGGAATTGTAAGTAGTACTAAAAGCCAACGATTTACGAATACATGTTAACCGACCAGAGTTTAAAGTGCCTATGGTGGTCAATGGTTGTCAATCTATGTCCATGTTGGGAGAATCAGAAAAAGTATGAATAGAAGGATTATGGGTAGCATTAACCAATATAGGGTCAGGCCTCCTGTACTTAAATCAGATATTGGTATTGAAAAGGGCTGCAGTTCATACACCAAAAGCCGCAAGATTGTCTGCAAGACCCCTGTTTGGGAGAATTAACTCAATACAATCGTAGTCGGTACCAATTTGAGGGACTCTTCTGGCTCCTAGGATATCTTCCCGAGTTTTCAACAGCCCCTTATCCTATGAATCCAACAAGTGGGATTTTTTGATGAGAGCATCTTTGCGTTCAGTGTAAACGGAATAGGGTAGTTTAGGAACATTGGTCAAAAAAATAAAGCAACTACGGTTTGGATCCTGAATGGCCTGCTGTGATTGTGGGTGGAGCGGGTTAGGTCCAGGTCCTCCATATTTCGTTCTAAATGAGTGACTACAAGTTGAAGCCTGGATGCCCTACTGAGATGTGAGGCTTGTGGAACACTGCTTGCAGGACAAAGCAGGTCAAGCTTCATCATATTTCATTGTGCCAAA
The DNA here is from genome assembly GCF_964263255.1 of Lissotriton vulgaris. Classification (NCBI taxonomy): domain Eukaryota; kingdom Metazoa; phylum Chordata; class Amphibia; order Caudata; family Salamandridae; genus Lissotriton; species Lissotriton vulgaris. The sequence goes on from NC_141689.1 coordinate 1,316,461,991, forward strand.
TTGGGCTGATGACTGCAAAGAACATAGGGACATCCTAGGGCTATGCTCTTTGGTGGTACTCAATTCCCTTTTCTTATTTTCTATTACTAACGGAGGGGGCACAAGGGAAAGCCGCTGCAGTGGGGTCGACTTGCCCTCTAATGCTATCTAATGGCAGTTTGTCCAGGCAATGTATAGTGGTGAGATTGCCATTGTTTGCGAGGTTGAGAGAGTTTGCATTTAATTGGTTTATTATAGAAGTGAGGGTTAGCACCAATGCCTTACGTTCCCCTGCCTCTCCTCTATGGCCATTTATTTGCTGTATAAGCAAAGCTATATTAGCAAGGGGAACAGGTGGTGGAGACTTTGGAGTATCTGGGCATCAACTAGCCATAGGAGACAATAAAGGCTGTGGATGATCTGCAAATAAAGAAAAACGATTGCTGCAAGGGATTCGAGGAGTGAGAGAATTGATGTGTTGGAGTTTCAGACATGTGGGCCAACTGAGTAGTGGCCACAGGCTGCAAAATATCAGACCTGCACAATTTGGGTGAGTGAGTTTTAAATAATTTCGATATGGGGTAGGCTTCTGCTTTCTGTTTGACGTTAGAGCCAGCGTCAGACTAAGATACGTGAGCAGATTTTTTTTACGGTGGTAGCTGAATTGGCATGAGGTTTTTTAGTGGCCTCAGACTTGAAAATGACCAAGCAGCATCCTGATTTGGGGGATCTGATCCAAAAGAGACTCAGCTTCCTCTATCAGAAAATCAATCTCTTTAAGGGTGCATTCATCTTGCTTGGAAGTGCTGTTGCGATGTTTAGCAGTACCTAAAGAACTTGTTCAGATGACTTACACTTGCGCATAATGCAAAGAAAAATGCAAATAGCCCCTCTATACAATGGCAACCCAAACACCAGAACCTCAGTTGATACTAATGGATTTTATTACAAGAGGAGTATCTCATAAAGTGCGACCTGTTATACAAAGTCAGCAAGCACTCCTGAGGCAAAATGGGGAAAGTCAGGCCATTTGTAGATCACAGTTTTAATGGGACTAAGAAAAGCTCAAGATGTTATCAATCGATGAATAAAGAACATGAATAACAATACCTTTAAATGCCTATAAGCCAAGAGGGTAGAATCAGCCCAGGCTCTTTCGGGCTCCGGTTTTGCCAAGTTGTGGCCCACGCAGTTAGGCTGTGATGACACTATGTAGCTCTGGTCAGGGGTCGTGGCCAGAAGGAGTGTGGGACTTGCAGTCCCCAGCGTTAAGTGAGCCCATGGCTTACTCCATGGCGTGAAGTCTGGCAAATGGCGTTGCAGTTTCCGAGACTTCAGTGGGGAAGTTTTGTTTGTAAGAAGAGCAAGCTGGGTGGGGCATAGACGTAAGGATATATCTGGGGACTCCATTATAGTTAACTTTAGGGACAGCCGAGTAGTTGGTTTCATTACTAATCAATACTTCCAAAGGGACTGGAGAGGTATTAATGCCTATGATTTGAGTTACTTCTACCGTCCGTCCCATATAGCACAACCATTGTATAAATCCTTGGGAATGCAAAGTGTGGGGGAGTTGGAAGGGTTTAAAACAAATTTTTCTGTCCCCACCTTTAATCGTTTTGCAGAGCTATACAGGATGGAGGGAGTCGATTGACTTAGAGGCCAGGAAATGGGACAACCACTAATGGTGAACGGTTCGTTTGCAGGAGTAGACAAGGATATGAATAAGAGAAAATTTCACACAAAGCAATTGCGTTCACTTACCTGTAATTTGAAACATAAGCTGTCTAAGGAGGGTGTGGGAGAGAAAATAGACTTAAATATGAGCACCATCGGAGAGCCCTTGGATAGTGAACGGTCTAATTACAATATAAAGCAAAGTGCCCCTACTTGTGGAATAATTCCCTGTTGTACTACTGGAATACAGTTGATTTCAATCGAGCACAGTAATGTGTTGTCCGCCTTTGAAACGGGCAAATCTGGGAACCCACCACAGATAGTAATTTACCATGTGTTGGCATACCTAGCTCGCTGACTGAAGGATTGGGAGGGCTATCAGTTCAGCCAATTACTGTTGGCTCAAGAATATTGTTCTGGAACATTGCGGGCCTTACTTCTAAACTTGAACAGCCAGATTGGGGGGAATATATTGACTCCCATGAAATATGTGTTTTCCAGGAAACCTGGGCGGTAGAACCAAAATATAGGGGAGGCTTTGTGGCCTATTGCGAGGGGGCTGTTAAGGGCCCAATGGGGAGACCATCAGGGGGGCTCTGTGTATGGGTTGCTTTACACCTTGGCTGTAAGGTTAAGCGAATTGAGACGCACTCACCAGACATAACCTGCATCACTCTGATCCACAAGAACCTCCAAAAATTTGCAATCATAAATGCCTACTCCCGCCCGATCAAGTATGGTGGGATTTCACCAACAATTATCAGTCTGTCAAACCTTTTAGGCAGACTGGAAGGAAATTTGAAACTTGTAATTTGCGCTGATTTTAACTGCCACTTCGAGCCGCTAAGCGGAGATATACTTGCAATTACCGATGAAGAGGATTCCACTTGGTCAATCCCCCCCCTAAATATGTATCCCATCAGTCGATGGACTCCGTTAGCCCTCCAGATAACATCTCTGACCCTGAACTTTGCACTAAGGGCCTGCAATAGCAGCTTTCTAACTGACAGCCCCGGTTGGCCGACGTTTAAGAGGCCTGGACAGTCCTCAGTCATTGACTATATCATGATTAGTATGGAGCTATGGCAAAACGTGGCTGATTTTGCTATAGGAGAAAGATGTGAGAGCGACCATAACCCTTCAGTCATGACTTGGGACTGCCAGTGGTCTGGCAGTAATAAAATCAGTGAAGAGGCGTTTCAAAACAATCTTGTCATTGTAGAGGGGGGGAGGCGGATAAGATGGACCAAGGTAAAACAATCCGAGGAATCATTACCGAAACTGTATGCTAGTGTCATCCCAGTATTAGAGAGAGCTAGTGATCTGGCTGGTAAACCAACATACCCCGACTTTGATAGTGAAATAGGAACTCTACATCAAAGACTTACTGAGGCACTGGCTGTTTTTTTTTAGGAGTGGCATGACTAATCTTAAATCTGGCGGTTCTAGGAACTTATGGTACACGAAAGCTTCTAGGGTAGTGAAACGGGCCCTCTTGACAGAATTGAAAGGGTCCGACCACTTGCGTATTAGGGAAGCTAGGAAGGCCTACAAGAGTACCATTTTAAATGCGAAAATTGAATGGGAAACAGCAAGGTGGCAAGAAATTAAGATGGCCCTTGATCACAAAGATAGTAAAAGTTTTTGGAATCTTGTCCACCATGGGAAAGCGGAAGGCAGAACCACACTTGACCTTAATATTGATGAGGGCGCTTGATTCTCGTATTTTCAGGAATTGTATTCTTCCTCCCTTTCGGAACCAAATCCCAATAACACTCCAGTTTGTAATTTTAATTCCCAAAGCCTACTTGATGCACCCCCATTTGTAATGGGAGAAGTGGCATCTGCCCTGGCTAAATTGCAGCCTAATAAAGCCCCAGGATTGGATAAAATCCCGGGTGATTTATTTAAAAGCGAGCAGCTAATCTGGGCCCCTTATCTATTAGCATTCTTTAATGCAATCCAGGATGGTCTCCTAGCGCCACCAACGTGGGCAGGTGCTGAGATCGTCCCAATTTATAAAAAGGGATCCCCATTGGAACCATCAAATTATAAGCCTATTAGCCTTATTGATGTTCTGCAAAAATTTTATGGGAGGTTACTGTTGGGGAGATTGCAGGAATGGATCGAAGACCAGGCTGTACTGACCCCATTACAAGCAGGCTTCAGGGCCAAGATGTCCACGGTGGATCAATTATTTAGGTTACAGCTGATCCACTGGAAGCATGTAATACTCGAACAGGGGAGTTTATACCTTACGTTTGTTGACCTAAAGTCAGCCTTCGATATGGTTGTCCGAGACCAGTTATGGAACATCTTGGATACCATGGGGGCTCCATCTTATCTCTGTTTACAATTGCAATGCCTTCATGAGGGCACCTATTCCAGAGTGAGGTATGTAAAAGACGCACAACTGACGGCCCCATTCCCGGTTGATAAGGGGGTCCGTCAGGGTTGTGTACTGGCACTAACCCTCTTTTCACTTTTCTTCAATGGTTTAGTGGAAGATCTATATCATGCAAAAGATCTTGATTCCCCAAAAATAGGTTCCCGTAAATTTCCCACATTGATGTTTGCGGATGATACCCTGCTCCTTTCAAAGTCACCCGTGGGGATGCAGAGAGTACTATGGGAATTTACTGAATTTTGCAAAAAGAGGAAACTCCAAGTTAACATCAGCAAAACAAAATATATGGTGTTTAGCGCCAAATCTTCTTCCTATCCTCACCCAGTTATGAATGATATTCCGCTGGAACGTGTCAATGTTTTCGAATATTTGGGATTGACCCTGAATGACAAAATGACCTGGATTCCCCAAATTGAAAAGGCGAATCTGAGGCTTACTCAGACAATAGGTGGGATAAGGAAAGTTAATAATGGTTGTTCACTGAAGGCAATTAGTCCTCTATTGGAGATTTACAAAGTGCAAGCTCGTTCGGCGGCTTTGTACTGGGCGGAACTTTGGGGCACAGTAAAATCAAAACACTAACGATAACTGAAAATAGAGTACAGCTAAGTTAAGTCACTACAGGAAGGAGCTCAGGCCGTTTTTACAGCTACCGGGAGCGGTGGGAAAAATACCTTGGCTCTCTTTTGTAAGAGATTCCTTTAAGGCAATTGGTAGAGAGGATCTTTGGGCAACTCCTGAGGAAGCATGTGCAATTACCCCGAAAAAAACCCTATCCAAACTGCTGAAAGATTACAACCTGTTGCTTTTAAGTCAAGTGTATTCCACCACAAGCATGACTTGGGTGTTTCTGAACCACAAATCTGGCTATTTTTTCGAACTGGCTTTGGATGTAATACATCCAGCATCGATAAGGAGGCTTTTCTTTGAATTCAGATATGGCACCCTTCCGCTATTTGCAACAACAAACAAGTGGACAGATGAGTCTTGTTATCTTTGCCCTGGTTGCCATGTGAAGGAAGAAACAGAAGCCCATGTGGTCTTTTTTTGCCCGGCCTATAAGCAGGCTAGGAAAAAATGGATCGTACAATTATGCAGGAACCTGGGCAATAAGGGACTACTCTGTCACACTCAGAATTTTAAAATCTGAAATGGAACTACTGTTTGTCATTGCAATTTCTAAATTTCTCCAGGAAATGTGGATAAAGCGAGGGCGACTTCTAGAAATTGATGTCTAAACATTATGACTTTTCAGTTTTAGCAGTTTCACTCTGGAGTGTTTTTTAATCACTTCTAATATAATGTTTAATAATTTTTTTATGTTTTTTATATTAATTTATTTTTTTAGATATTTGAGACCCAAAAACACGGTCGCGGCCCATAGAAGGAAGGAGTTTGTAAAAATTTTGCATTTGTTTAAAGCCAAGGGAGCTCAAGCCACGATTGCTCAGCAGTCAAAGTTGAAAGTTTTGGTCAAGGGCAAATTTTATATTTTGTCAGATGTTGCAGAAGCCCAGGAGCTGCTAACAGAGATTTCTCATGGCTAAAAGGGCTTTACTCTACTTTGTCAAGTTATATAATTTTTTGCTGATAATGTGCTCTTAGAAGATTGTGGAGGGGGACGGACACGGGGCAGGTTGCTCGGGGGGTTAAGGCGTGTAATAACACGACACCTCAATTGTAGGGGTTAAGGCGTGTGGCTTGCGTGGGGGAGGGAAGTAGGAGCAGGAGATTGGCCACAGGATAGGGGAGGGGTGCAGGGGTTGGGGGCCCGGGTGGGTGGGGTGGAAAAAAAAAGGCAAAAAATTGAAGTCCTTGAGATTACTTTTTCTTTTGATTGTGGAGTTTCTTTGCCGGATACGAGTGGGCCTGGATAGACAAAAAATGGGTAGTATTTCCGCAAGGTTTCCTCTAAAACAATTTTTTTAAATCTTTCTGAATATCTACTAGAATGGGTCTCAAAATATTTTCTTTCAACATTAATGGGCTAAACAATAAAAAAAAATGTGCGCTATTTAAACATGGGTTAAATCTGAAAACCCTGCTGTAATATTGCTACAAGAGACTCACATTCCAGCTACTAAAATCGAAGAGCTCTCTATGTTTAAATCATGGGCTTCTTACCTTGGCTATTTTTTGTGTAATGAGTCTCAGCGAGGAGTGGCGCTCTTCTTAAGTAAGCATGTACATGTTGAAATTACACAGACAGAAGAGTGTGGTTCGGGTCGTTGGTGCTGGGCTACATGTAAAATTAAAAACAGCCCAAGACCTATTACTTTTGTTAGTTTTTATGCCCCAGTTAATGATGACTCTGTGATCTATGAGGATCTGTTTCAATCCCTACTGATGGTCGGAGGGGATAGCGTCATAGGTGGCGATTTTAACATTCTCATGAATTTTAAGGGGGATTCTACTACTTCTTCAAAGAAGCAGTTCGAACCTAAATCATTTAGATCCATCTCCAATAACGTGACAACACTGGACCTTTGCGACCCATGGCGTCGGCAAAACCCATTTAAAAAAGTGTTTATCTGTTGGTCAGGGAGGTTTAAGTCCTCCTCCCGCATCGATTTCTTTCTCGTATCGAGACAACTTAACTTCTCTCATCAAAATATTTTGCACAATGGGTTTTCTGACCACGCGATGTTAGTCATCGAATTTGCTTTGGGGGAAAATTCGAGAGTCCCTAAACGCTGGGTGTTCAATAAAAAATATTTGTATGATGAAGCATGGGTCGCATCACTAAAACTAGACATCACAGATTTTATCGTCCCTAATATTGATAGGGCTCCTCTTAATATTGTCTGGGATTCTCTGAAGGCCTTTATTCGGGGTATAGTTATAGGGAAAGATGCAGCAGAATTTTCTGCTGCAAGGGATATAAAGCATTTGTTACAACGGAAAATACAGGTTCTAACAGATTTGCGACAGCAGAATCCCTCTGACACTGTTCAAAACCAATTGAATGAGGCCAAGCGGGAATTAAGCGCACATTTTTATGCCCAGAGTGAAGAGATCTTTCGCAGGCATTCACAAAAAGTCTATGAAGAAAGTAACTTTACAGGGAAATTTTTAGCTTGGCAGGCCAGAGAACAAGCTGTCGCAAATTTGATTTGTTCCTTACAATGCCCAGCCACTCATAAGGAGACTTCGAAGCCGGTTGAGATAGGCCAGCTAATGCTTTCCCATTACAAGAAGATGTATAGTAGACAACACATTATAGATCATCAAAAATTAGCTGACTTTTTAGGCAGACACGCATTGCCCACTCTTTCTCAAGTAGACCAGTTGTCAATGTTGAGATCATTTTCAAGGGAAGAAATAGAGCTGGTGGTGAAAGACCTTCCAAATGGGAAGGCTTGTGGCCCCGATGGGCTTCCTGCCGATTTTTTTAAGGTTTTTTTGGGTTATTTTTCCAATCTTTTTTTACAGTTATTAAATTCTTTGTTGGATGGCGGTCCAATTCCAGACTCTTTTCGGGAAGGAACTGTGGTGAGCTTTTTGAAGATGGGGAAAGAACCTAAAGATCCAAATTCATACAGACCCATCACATTATTAAATTCTGATTATAAAATTACTACAAAACTACTATCATCTCGCTTTATTTCTATTTCAGCAGATTTGATCCATCCTGATCAAAATGGTTTCATTGCAGGCCGACAATTGATAACTAATACCCACTATTTGACTGAGGCATTAGATTATTTTGAGACACGGGGGGTCCCTGCATTAATTTTGTTACTAGATGCGGAAAAAGCTTTTGATTTGATGGTTTGGGCAACACTTTTTATTATTTTACAGCATTTTGGGATCCCAGAAAAAATTATCAATCTAATTCAGAATCTCTACACGGGTGCCAAAGCCAATATTATTATCAATACAGCCATGGTGGGATCAGTGTTAGTCAAGCGGGGCACAAGGCAGGGATGCCCACTATCACCTGTTCTTTTTGCATTTTTTATTGAGCCACTAGCCGTTGCAATTCAGAATTCCGTAAATATTTCTCCTCCCGTCACCTTTATGGCCAAGATTAAACTATATGCTGACGATATTATGTTGTTAATTAAACCGGATATGCAAACTCAAGTTCAGGCACTACAGATTTTTGAAGGTTTTGAGGCTTTGGGAGGATATCAGATTAATAAAAAGAAAACTGAAGATCCCGAACTTCATCCTGATTTAGGTAGCTGTGTAAATAATAGACCTAAAAGATATCTAGGGTTTTTTTCTGCTTCAGTTAGAGATTTGTATAGACTTTATTTCGATCCTCTTCTTCAAAAGGTTCGTACAATGCTTGCACGTTGGAATTTACTCCCATTGTCTATTCTTGGACGGGTCGCACTCATAAAAATGTCCATCCTTCCCCTATTCAATTTTTTGTTCTCGACCATCCCTTGCTTTTTTTCTAAAGTAGAATCTTTGTTCTCAGCTTTTGTTTGGGAAAAAAAGACACCACGAATAGTAATAGGGGCTTTGTACGAGGACAGGGAGAAAGGAGGTCTTTCTCTACCAAATCTTAGGGACTATTACAACGCATATTTCGCACAGTATCTGCCAAGATTTAAAAATCAAATTCATAGTCAGAATTTATTCTTAAATTTCTTTTTTGATTTAATTTGTTTGGAGATTCAGATACCCTCCCCCCTTCAAGTACTTAAATCACCCAAATGTGTTTGTTATAAGATATTGATCTATTTTTTTAAGCGACGTGCTGCTATGCTTAAAAGATACTCTCTTCCCCTCTTCAAATTAACATCTCCCCTGAACAGTGCATTCTCATTCTTAGGGATCAAAATAGGATCAGAGGTAGTAGAAAACTGGGGGCTAGCAGGGTTCACTAAGCTAATGGATTTTGTCAAGAACGATTTCTGGATAACCCTGACAGAGATGGCACGGTTAACTCAGGGGAATTTCCTGCTGTTGGGTTCATACAATTTGATTCATAAAATTTTGGCGCAAATGGACCCAATGCAGATTAGCCATCCTACTAAATTGACTAATGAGCTTTTTTTTATCAATTGATAAAGAAGCCTGGGGAGTGGAAACGCTGCGTAGCACAGAGTAGGGAGATGAATTTAAGCTTAAAAGTAATTAGAAAATGGCAGGAACAAGAAAACCATGCGCTATCTCTGAGTACTTGGAAGACCATTAATAAATTTAATTTTAGTGTTTTAAGGGGAGCCAATTGGCGCAGAATGTTATTTTTCCAATCTTTTTTTACAGTTATTAAATTCTTTGATGGATGGCGGTCTAATTCCAGACTCTTTTCAGGAAGGAACTGTGGTGAGCTTTTTGAAGAAGGGGAAAGAACCTAAAGATCCAAATTCATACAGACCCATCACATTATTAAATTCTGATTATAAAATTACTACAAAACTACTATCATCTCGCTTTAATTCTATTTCAGCAGATTTGATCCATCCTGATCAAAATGGTTTCATTGCAGGCCGACAATTGATAACTAATACCCACTATTTGACTGAGGCATTAGATTATTTTGAGACACGGGGGGTCCCTGCATTAATTTTGTTACTAGATGCGGAAAAAGCTTTTGATTTGGTGGTTTGGGCAACACTTTTTATTATTTTACAGCATTTTGGGATCCCAGAAAAAATTATCAATCTAATTCAGAATCTCTACACGGGTGCCAAAGCCAATATTATTATCAATACAGCCATGGTGGGATCAGTGTTAGTCAAGCGGGGCACAAGGGAGGGATGCCCACTATCACCTGTTCTTTTTGCATTTTTTATTGAGACACTAGCCGTTGCAATTCGGAATTCCGTAAATATTTCTCCTCCCGTCACCTTTATGGCCAAGATTAAACTATATGCTGACGATATTATGTTGTTAATTAAACCGGATATGCAATCTCAAGTTCAGGCACTACAGATTTTTGAAGGTTTTGAGGCTTTGGGAGGATATCGGATTAATAAAAAGAAAACTGAAATTCTGGTTTGTGGCTGTATAGATCCCGAACTTCATCCTGATTTAGGTAGTTGTGTAAATAATAGGCCTAAAAGATATCTAGGGTTTTTTTTCTGCTTCAGTTAGAGATTTGTATAGACTTTATTTTGATCCTCTTCTTCAAAAGGTTTGTACAATGCTGGCACGGTGGAATTTACTCCCATTGTCTATTCTTGGACGGGTCGCACTCATAAAAATGTCCATCCTTCCCCTATTCAATTTTTTGTTCTCGACCATCCCTTGCTTTTTTTCTAAAGTAGAATCTTTGTTCTCAGCTTTTGTTTGGGCAAAAAAGACACCACAAATAGTAATAGGGGCTTTGTACGAGGACAGGGAGAAAGGAGATCTTTCTCTACCAAATCTTAGGGACTATTACAACGCATATTTCGCACAGTATCTGGCAAGATTTAAAAATCTAATTTATAGTCAGAATTTATTCTTAAATTTCTTTTCTGATTTATTTTGTTTGGAGATTCAGATATCCTTCCCCCTTCAAGTACTTAAATCACCCAAATTTGTTTGTTATAAGATATTGATCTGTTTTTTTAAGCGACGTGCTGCTATGCTTAAAAGATACTCTCTTCCCCTCTTCAAATTAACATCTCCCCTGAACAGTGCATTCTCATTCTTAGGGATCAAAATAGGATCAGAGGTAGTGGAAAACTGGGGGCGAGCAGGGTTCACTAAGCTAATGGATTTTGTCAAGAACGATTTCTGGATAACCCTGACAGAGATGGCACGGTTAACTCAGGGGAATTTCCTGCTGTTGGGTTCATACTTTTTGATTCATAAAATTTTGGCGCAAATGGACCCAATGCAGATTAGCCCTCCTACTAAATTGACTAATGAGCGTTTTTTTGATCAATTGATAAAGAAGCCTGGGGAGTGGAAATGCTGCTTAGCACAGAGTAGGGAGATGTATTTAAGCTTAAAAGTAATTAGAAAATGGCAGGAACAAGAAAACCATGCGCTATCTCTGAGTACTTGGAAGACCATTAATAAATTTAATTTTAGTGTTTTAAGGGGAGCCAATTGGCGCAGAATGTTATTTTTCCAATCTTTTTTTACAGTTATTAAATTCTTTGATGGATGGCGGTCTAATTCCAGACTCTTTTCAGGAAGGAACTGTGGTGAGCTTTTTGAAGAAGGGGAAAGAACCTAAAGATCCAAATTCATACAGACCCATCACATTATTAAATTCTGATTATAAAATTACTACAAAACTACTATCATCTCGCTTTAATTCTATTTCAGCAGATTTGATCCATCCTGATCAAAATGGTTTCATTGCAGGCCGACAATTGATAACTAATACCCACTATTTGACTGAGGCATTAGATTATTTTGAGACACGGGGGGTCCCTGCATTAATTTTGTTACTAGATGCGGAAAAAGCTTTTGATTTGGTGGTTTGGGCAACACTTTTTATTATTTTACAGCATTTTGGGATCCCAGAAAAAATTATCAATCTAATTCAGAATCTCTACATGGGTGCCAAAGCCAATATTATTATCAATACAGCCATGGTGGGATCAGTGTTAGTCAAGCGGGGCACAAGGGAGGGATGCCCACTATCACCTGTTCTTTTTGCATTTTTTATTGAGACACTAGCCGTTGCAATTCGGAATTCCGTAAATATTTCTCCTCCCGTCACCTTTATGGCCAAGATTAAACTATATGCTGACGATATTATGTTGTTAATTAAACCGGATATGCAATCTCAAGTTCAGGCACTACAGATTTTTGAAGGTTTTGAGGCTTTGGGAGGATATCGGATTAATAAAAAGAAAACTGAAATTCTGGTTTGTGGCTGTATAGATCCCGAACTTCATCCTGATTTAGGTAGTTGTGTAAATAATAGGCCTAAAAGATATCTAGGGTTTTTTTTCTGCTTCAGTTAGAGATTTGTATAGACTTTATTTTGATCCTCTTCTTCAAAAGGTTTGTACAATGCTGGCACGGTGGAATTTACTCCCATTGTCTATTCTTGGACGGGTCGCACTCATAAAAATGTCCATCCTTCCCCTATTCAATTTTTTGTTCTCGACCATCCCTTGCTTTTTTTCTAAAGTAGAATCTTTGTTCTCAGCTTTTGTTTGGGCAAAAAAGACACCACAAATAGTAATAGGGGCTTTGTACGAGGACAGGGAGAAAGGAGATCTTTCTCTACCAAATCTTAGGGACTATTACAACGCATATTTCGCACAGTATCTGGCAAGATTTAAAAATCTAATTTATAGTCAGAATTTATTCTTAAATTTCTTTTCTGATTTATTTTGTTTGGAGATTCAGATATCCTTCCCCCTTCAAGTACTTAAATCACCCAAATTTGTTTGTTATAAGATATTGATCTGTTTTTTTAAGCGACGTGCTGCTATGCTTAAAAGATACTCTCTTCCCCTCTTCAAATTAACATCTCCCCTGAACAGTGCATTCTCATTCTTAGGGATCAAAATAGGATCAGAGGTAGTGGAAAACTGGGGGCGAGCAGGGTTCACTAAGCTAATGGATTTTGTCAAGAACGATTTCTGGATAACCCTGACAGAGATGGCACGGTTAACTCAGGGGAATTTCCTGCTGTTGGGTTCATACTTTTTGATTCATAAAATTTTGGCGCAAATGGACCCAATGCAGATTAGCCCTCCTACTAAATTGACTAATGAGCGTTTTTTTGATCAATTGATAAAGAAGCCTGGGGAGTGGAAATGCTGCTTAGCACAGAGTAGGGAGATGTATTTAAGCTTAAAAGTAATTAGAAAATGGCAGGAACAAGAAAACCATGCGCTATCTCTGAGTACTTGGAAGACCATTAATACATTTAATTTTAGTGTTTTAAGGGGAGCCAATTGGCGCAGAATTTTATTTTTCAGTAAATGGCTTCTGTATCGTACTCCGGCGGCTATCACCAAAATGTACACCAATACTCCTTCTGTTTACATTATGCCCCGGCAAATTGGTCTCATATAATGTAATGATGTCTTGTAAAGCGCATGAATCACCTCACATGGGGTATCTTGGCGCTGTAGACCGCTCGGGAACCCGTCCTGGCTTTCTCTGTGAGATGGACCCTACTGGGTATCTCCAAGGTGAAACCAGGCATCCCCGGCGTATGTCGGGGGCTGTTGTGGAGATGAGGCAAGCTAATGCCCAGAGTTCCCTAGTGTGATCCCTGGTTAGAGTAGGCACGGAGGCGAGAATTATCGAGTCCGCTGACCCTGGTCCACGACCCTGCAGCGTCGGGAATTGAACCCTGGTCCCGGGCTGTCCTCTGCTTCCGGGTCTGCCGCCTCTAACCAGTGAGCCACACCACTCCACCTCCACTCCACCTCCATAATGGTCCATTGCTCTAAAATTAAGGCATTTTGGGATAAAATCTTTTTTTTCTTCGAACTTATTATAAGATTATGATTTTCCTGAATGTCAAATTAATGCTCTAGGGTTTCGATTTGGACCTTAAACTTCCAGATCAATTGGCAAAACTTGTGTACATCGTAATGGCGGTGGCCAGGTCATTGTTACTGCAGAATTGGCGCTCAGATCTGATTCCTTCGGTTCAGGATTGGTTCTAGAAAGTAAAAAGAGTTAGAAAAAGTGAACAAATGTATGCTCAGAGGATTGGGCGGGTGAGAAAATTTGAAAAAATGTGGGGATTATTTTTCGATTAATTGCTTATAAGCTTTTCTTTAAATCAAAAATGAATGTCATGACTGGCAGTCTCCTCCGCTGATTTTGCTACAAGACTATGTTTTATGCTATGTTTTTTTTTTTGCTAACTTTCTTTGTATGGTACGAATAATTATGTTATCAAGGACTTCAATAAAAAAAAGAATATATAAAAAAAAAAGAGACCCAAAACGATACCGTCTAAATTCTGTGAATACTAGGGCCTTCGCTGCTTTTTACTGCTTTTTGTAATGTCACAACCGCAATTTAAGATATGGATGTATTAATTTAAATTGTTATATTTTAATCTCTGTACTTTTATGATTAAAAAAGGATTAACTTCAGAGACAACTGGGTTAAGGATATCATTTGCAGTAAGGTGAGGTTTGGTAGGGTGGGGGATATTCAGTGTGTGGGTCTTGAATATTTTTATCCCAACCTCTACCAGACTACCCCAAACCGAAATCCCTATCATCGTGGTTATAGTACAAATGGCAAACATCACATGGGCTGGGCATACAACATGAATATGAATCACGGCCCGCAAAATTATTATACCCCTTGGCATGAGACAGCTCGCTTTATGGGGTCACCAAGTATGGGCCCCTTCACACAAGTCCCTTATAACCCACGAAGACCAAGGTTTCAGGGTGCAGATTATCCTGGTTGGTTCCCAAATAATAACAATAATATCCCCCTGAGGAATCGTTTTGACCCTTTAATGGGTATGGATGGGGTAGACTGACTACCATCCGGGACTGAAGGCATTGCACCAACTATCTTGAATGTGGGAAAGAATGAAGACTTAGGGACACGCATCAATGATGATTCAGTGTTGGTGACTCTTGAATGTGACAATGTGAATACTGGACCTCCACAGCCAGGGACTCCTGTCATGCCTGTGGGAAACATCTCCATCTCCATGGGCTATGAGAGGAATAGGTCATTATTGCTTGAACAAAGCACCTCCGCCACAAGAGATGCTTTGGGAAGCATCCATGGAATACAAGGGCCATCATCATCATCATTATTATTATCCTTACTATCCTGGAACATTTCCGGACTAGCGAGTAGATTGGAAGATGAGGCATGGCTGGTCTTTGTGGAAGCTCATGGAATCCTGTGTTCACAGGAGACGTGGTCTAGGACCACTTGTGACATCAAGGGTTTTCAGTCATTTACTGTTCCGGCTGTTCCATCTACATCGGGGAGGGCAAAAGGTGGAATAATGACAGCATTGTCTACAAAACTACAGGAGCTGAAAACCTCGAAACTGGTGGAGACAAACTGGTACCAAGTGCTGTTATTAGAACATCTCTTCCCAGATCCCGTTCTATTAATTAATTTGTATTATAACATCTTCAACGAACATGACATCTCGATAATCCAAAGTCTGGAGGATGCATTGGGTAAAGCACGCAATAGGCACCCTACATCGTCTTCCATTTGGGTCGGCGACTTCAACTGTACGTTGTGCAGTTTTGGAGGCTCGAATGTTTGTGGACTAGAGGACTTGAATGCCCAGCCTCTGACCCACTTTAGACATACACCTCAGGGGGATGCTTTGAATAATATTATTATCACAAATGATTTGCGTGTAGTAGACCCTTGGTCTGCCCCAGATACCCTGCATATACCAACCTTTCAGGGTACGAGGGGGGAGATGAGCACAATTGATTTTATTTTGGTATCCAGCACCTTTTTCAAGTATGTTGATAAGTTGGAGGTGGTGGCAAATCCTGCAAGTGATCATAACCCCTCAATGCTGTTATTGTGTGTGCCAACAAAAGAATCACCAAGGATCTGGGAACAGCCAATTAAGTATAATAAGAATCAGGGTGTCACATTGAAATGGGGGAAGGTAAATGTGACAAAACTGGAGGAAGACATTGTTGTTAATTGTGAAACAGAAATGGAATTATGTCTAGCCCCAGGATCTGACCCCCATCAGGTTATTGAAAGCTTCGAGAAGTTGTGTGGTCATGCAGCAAAGCACCTTAGAAAACCCAAGGGGAAGGGAGGCCAAAAGGCCTTTAGATGGTTTGACTCTGTGTGTTCTGCTACACACCGATCGTTAAAACTAGCCCTGCGCCAAAAGCCAAGAAATAAAGAGCTTGTAAGGACTAGCAGAAAGGCTTATAGGGATGCTATTGCAAAAAGAAAGCAAGACTTAAAAGTCAGTGCTTGGGATGATCTCGAAAAGGCTGCAGAACTAAAAGATAGTAGGCTCTTTTGGGAGGTCATAAATCGTCCTCTCTTTAAGAGCGACAATAAAGAATCTATAGTTATGCAGGTTACCGCTGATCAATGGGTTCAACATTTTACTAAGATTTTTAACCCCAATTCTATCTCAATAATGGCAAGTACCGAAGGGACAGGGGATCTGGTGGCACTTCCCTCGGCTTTGACCCTCAGCTCTTCACTTACACTGATTGAGAGTGAGGAAGCCTTAGGGAAAGGAGCATCACTAAAAGCCCCAGGCCCAGATGCTGTCCCTCTGGACCTTTTTAAGTCCAATGTCAGTCTGTGGGCACCCATCTTACTGAATGTCTTCAAGGCTATTGTGGTTGGGCGTATTCCTGGTACATGGAAGGAGGCAACTGTAGTGCCGATTTTTAAGAAGGGCAATAGGTCTGACCCACGCTGCTACCGCCCGATTTCTTTAATAGATGCCTCATGTAAAATACTGGGTAGGGTAATTTTGGCGAGATTAGAAAGTTGGGCAGATTCTACAGGTTTCATAGTTAACTCTCAGTATGGTTTTAGACGTGGAAAGGGGACAAACGAGCAGTGCCTTAATTTGGCACTAATTTTAGGCAAGTACATGAAGGCAAAAAAATCCTCTGTCCATATTGCCTTCATGGACTTGACGAGTGCTTTTGACACTGTTTTCAGACACAAGTTGTGGCGGATGATGGATGGTATGGGCTTTGAGGAACCTTTAGTCACATTGCTCCGCAGGTTACATGAAGTAACAACTGTATCTATTAGATTTGGTTCTGGAGGGGAAATAACAAAACCAATACCTTCAACTGAAGGTGTGCGTCAAGGGTGTATCCTGGCGCCTTTTCTTTTTCTGGTTTACACAAATGGATTAGTACAGTACCTATTAAACCAGGGTTGTGACTTCCCAAAAATCAATGGTAAAAGTATTCCCATGCTTTCTTATGCAGATGATACTGTCCTCATGACATTGACAGGAAATAGCATGCAAGTGTGTCTAGATGCTTTCAATACATTCATGCTTGATCTTGATCTAAAGGTGAATTTTGAGAAATCTTTTGTAATGTCTTGTGGCCCTAAAGGATCAACTATTAGGAAATTTGTGGTCAACAATCGCATAATTGGAAAAGTGGGAAACTTTAACTACCTTGGTAACCTGTTTGACAGCAATCTAAGTTGGACACCGGTCATGAAGGTTCGAGCCCAGAACATGACAAGGGCGATAGAGGGTATTTTTCGTTTCTGTAGTAAACTAGGGCAAAAACATATTATGCACCTCAGAACCGTTTACACTTCAAAATGTTTATCAGTAGCCACTTATGGGGCAGGGGTGTGGGGGACCGAAATACCATCCGTGATCCAGGTGGTGGAAAATAACTTTATAAAAAGGGTCCTATCAGTTCCTAAAGGTTCCTCAAATATTTTCTGCCACAAAGAAATCGGTATGGCCTGTGTTTCTGATATAATTCGCTTGTCCCCTCTACTGTTATGGGGTAAAAATTGGCAATCTGAAGACCTGCAACTTACCAAAGACATTATTACCGATTGCATGGCTTTAGAAAACTCAAAACAGATTCCCTGGTTGTCTTATGTCTATAATATGTTGAAAAAGATTGGACTGGGGTCATATTATGACAATCCGGAAAGAATTGAAGGAAACTATAAGGCGGATATAAAAGCAAGGTATTGGAAAATACTGAACCCACCGCCTATAGTCAATGTTACTGACAATGCTATTGCCTATGCCTGTAAACCCCAACCTCAGTTTTATTTAACATTTACCGTTAATGTGCAATGGCGATTCCTTCTTACAAGGTTTAGGCTGGAGATTCTGCACTTCTTGTTTGCATTCCCGAAACAAGGGGGTTGGTGTGAGAGGCTGCCCCCTTGCCCTTGTAATAATAGGGATAGACAAAGCACTTTACATCTGGTTCTTTTTTGCTCCTTATATAAGGAGCCAAGACTCCGGTTTATCAAACCAATCCTGAAGGGGAGGCAGCCTTGCACTTATGAGGAAGGGTACGAAAATCTGTCATCATTATCCTCCGTAGAAATCTGCTGTTCCATGTTAAACTTTATTAGAATCTCACTAAAGATTAGGAAGACTTATGGGTAGTATTATCTGTATAGAATTTTTCCTGTTAAAAATCATGTCTTGTATATTCTTTTATGGTCACTATTATGTCTTTCTAATGTCTTTCTTAAATTCTGGAAAAATCGTACTTTTTAAATCAGAACTTTTTAATCCTATGAGGCATGATGAATTGTATGTTCAATACTTTTATGATTCATTTTATGTATCGAATAAAGTTTTTGAAACGAAACGAAACGACTTAAAAAGTCGAAATAAAGTTATTATGATGAATCAGGCCCAGAGATCCAAACTAAAAAAATGGCTTTATCGAAGCTAGTTCAAGCTTGCTTTTGGTACTATTTGACTTGAGTCAGGTTTCGATTTGGCCCTTTTTGGTGTATACCCTTTTTTAAAGGTTTAACATACAGTTTTAATTTGCTTGCCACCACAATGGCTTGAATGAGTCAAAAGAGGTAATACATTTTACATTGCTATAAACAGGGGGGAGCAAAATGTATTTTGCCCAGGGGCCCACAAATCCTCTTCCTGGTCACACCCAATTTCTGAACTACACCTATATTCTACAAACCTGTGGCAGTAATCTGCACAACCATCAACATGTGAAATAAATTCAACATTGTGTCTATATCTCATGACATGTACTGGAAAAAATTTAAGAAGAAACACAAAACCATCAAAAAGATCACATGATTCTCAAAGTCTCAAAGTAGTGAGGATAACATTGCAGGGAATCAAACTCACCCAACTGACTTACTATGAGAAAGACATCTTTAGGGACAAATTTTAACCAGGACTTCCTGCAAAGGATCCAGTGAAAGGAACGTTTAATGGAGAAAAGATGACAGGAACACAGAGAGGGGTCAAACATTGATCCCAGGGTTTCAATAAAGTGAAAAGCAATTACACGTTTATTTTAGGGATTTGATACAAAGAGCTTATACACATAAATATAATACACAATTATTGTAGAATGGAATGGATGACTGCATGACAAAAAAGATGCCCCTTCAACAGTTTCTTAAAAATAGTTGAGGAAGGACCAATTATCACAGAGAGGGGAAGTTCTATCCAGAGATTGGGGGCCAACAATTTATAGGAAAGAAAATCCAAATGTCACAGAGATAATGTGAGGATTCACATATATAGAAGTTGCCCCTAAGGTTGGCCCTGTCTAAGCTACAGGGCCCGATGTAATGTATTTTAAAGACAGGACATGTACTTTTAGGTTTTACCTATCCTGGTAGTGAAACATATCCAATTTTATTTTTCACTACTGCAAGGCCTACCTCTCCCATAGGATAACATTGGGATTACCTTATTACATCTTTTGAGTGTAATTGCCAATTATGAAGAGATAGAATGTTCAGGTTTGGTGTCACCAGACTTTAATTTAAAATTACAACTTATGGTGATGTTGGATTTTAAATAACAGGTTAGTAAATGCCACGTTTACAAAGTTAGCATTTACTTACTTCATCCATTTGTTACATGGTGCCTGTCTGTTCAGTCTGGGTGAATAACAGATGGGCTTTATGTATAATTTCTAGATACCTACACACAAAGGGAGCATAGTTTTTGTTTTGAAGTTTATTATAGCGTGACTTGACCAGAAAGTATCAGAATGCTTTACATGAGCACCAGTTGGGTTACACAAGGACACATTCATTTATGTTAGGCACAGGGAGATTAAGTGATTTGCCAAGAATCAGGGGATGTTGAGCGTAATTGCCGAGGCTCAAACCTGCATCTCTGGATTTGAGGTTGACTGCCCTAGCCGTTAGACCACATCCTCTTCCCGAGGATGTTGTGTCTCACTGTGTCTTGATGGGCCTCCCTGGGAGATGGTAAGGAAGAGCTGGGCACAGACTCACACTTACACCTTAATAGGCAGTGTTCTGTCCCCAAACAAAGGACTGCATAAAACCTGCAGCTAGTCTGGAGCCAGGGCAGGAAGGGAGGACCTCTGTGCACTTCAATGCTTTCTTTGAAGTCTCCCCCTCTTCAAAGGCACAACTAGATTTAGGTACTGCACCTCTGGCACCACTACTTCAGTACACTCCTAGACCTGTGACCACTCTGCCAGGGAGAAGAACTGCTGAGGAACTGAAAAGATTGCCACTCTGCCGGAATTCTACTTTGCTGGCCTCTTGCCTTACTGTACTCTTGCCGTGCTGAGCTGCGCTGATGCCTGCTGTTCTCCTGCATGGATGAGAAGGACTGTACCTGCATAACTTGAACCCAAATACTTCAACTATCTACATCTGCATCTGGACTCTGCAAACTGTGAGTCTACCCTGCCAAGTGATGCTAACCCTGTCCTTGACCCTTGAATGTGAGGACTACGTTGCTTCTACATCCAAAACCAGGCATTCTCAACAGAACTGCTGTATCTTCAACGTTACATGAGTCAGAACCAGCTCATCCTGGTCGCTGTGTGGAGCAGACTCAGCACATCGCCTTCAGGACCAATGCACTGTCTTTGGAATTGATGTATCACCTGCTGTGGGAGCAGCAGCAGCATATCACATTCGGAACCGGCTTCACACTGGGATACGATGCATTACTTCACATATCCAGTCTACTGCGCATCTGACACCAAAGCGTTGCTTCAGCTTCACCTCGCATCTCCATCGACGCATACCATATCAAGGAACTTTGGTTCTAGGGCCCAAGTGGGTCCCTGTATCAAGCCTACATTCCATTGTGGTCCGCCTGAACTTTTGACTTTGCCCCGGTCTAGAGCAACCGGATAACCCATTTAAGCACTTATTGATTCTAAGTGCTATTTTATATTAATTCTTTGAAAATTCATATCTCAACTTCTATTTGTTGGATTTCTGTCCATTTAGTCTTGTTTTATTTATAAAAGTTATCTATAATTGTCTTACCACCTAGTAAGGTGTCTTGTTTGTGGTGTTTTCACTGTGTTGCTATTTGAAGTGTTGCACAAATACTGTACACATTGCCTCTTAAGTTAAGCCTGACTGCTCTGTGCCAAACTACTAGAGGGTGAAAACATGATAATTTAGAGTGTGTTGTGACTTACCTTTCATGTGTGTTTCAATAGGGCTATTGCACAAAGGCTTCCATTTTACAAATTCATGTTTAAACGTAATGTCTTTTTTAAACAGTGACTTTTAACTTAATTTGCACGTACATCATATTGTACTCAGAAAGTGTTCTTCTTGCAATACCCATTTCTTCGTAAGCATTTTATCACAACACAGTACATTATGTTCATGGATTAGGTACACAGCACATGCTGCCCTAGTAATGTTGTTGCCCGTTTGGAGACAACTCCGAATCAGAAATACAAACAATGACTTAGCAAAGGACTGCAGACACAGTGCAAACTGAGCCAGTTTTATTAAATAAACTGTTTCTGAAACTTAGCTTGTCATAGGAACACTTCCTTGAATTATCCAGCAAGTTCACCTGAGACTGATTGCCAGCCTGGCTGACTACACCAGACTGGCTTCCGGATGCATCACACATACAGGTAGATGGGAAGTAAAGCTGTTCTAGTTGGTGTTAGGTAGGGTTATCATTCTGATATATATTCATAAGTTTATATAATCACTGCAACGTTATAATGAATTAATTATTCATCTTCTTCACCATTCTTGTAATGCTGGTAACTATGCTTTGTTTCCTTCTACTAATGATTGCAGCACATGTTTTTTACACAAGAATCCAATATATCCAATAAATGTTTGGAATGCCAGTTTGCGTATTTCTTGCATCTCTCTTTGAGCATGCCTAAGGTAGCCACAAAAGGTTAGATATGTTTCCACGATTTCCTTCGGGGGGTCAGAATGGTCATGTTCTAAGGTTGCAGACATCATCCGGAACTGTGTCAGGTTTAGGGGGCCAGATGGCACACTGTGAGCTAGCCAGGAATTAGGCTATTCTGAATATATGCGTGTACTCAATCCCGCTATTTTGACGCACATGTTGTCCATATTTGATTTACTTGATTAGTAGGAACTGTACGACATGGCGCCACCAACCTAACAGGTCGGGTACTTATTTAATGGGTCTCCTGAGTAGTTCTTAGGTGTGCCCAAAGCTCATAGCCACTTATAAGGAGATGTCAGTGATGTAAGGAAATAATCCTCTTCAGCTAAATAGGGAACCCCATTTTTATCTGTAGGTTGTTCAAGCATCAACATTTAAAAAAAGATCACCCTACTATATATTTTCTTTCAAAGTGTTATATAGCAGAAAATTGACCCGAAGGTATCCGAGCACTGTACATGAGCACCAGTTGCGTTACATTCAATTTTGTTAGGCACAGGGAGACTAAGTGATTTGCACAGAATCACAGGATATTGAGCGTTGTTGCTGAGACTGAAACCCACATCTCCAGATTTGAGGACGACCTCCCTAGCCTTTAGTTTTACGTTCTCTGAATTCCATTCGTTAAAGTGATGAATGCAGCACCAGTGGTTATTCCACAACATTTCAGACATGCAAGGGCTTCCTCTTACTGGAGTAGATATCACCTTCATGGTATAAAAAGTATTCTAATCATAGGTCACTTTTCCGCAGCAGATGCCAACACTAGACTATTACATACATACACAGAAACACCAATACCAGGCCAATACAGAGCCAACGAAGATTTAGAAATATCATTAAAAACTCATGAACACACAAATTGATTCCAAGGCTTCCTACCACATCCACTAGCAAATGTATGACTGGGTCCCTCAGCAATGATGGGGTAACATTGCCAGTCTTAGCCAGCTACACACCATATCCACAAATAGAAACCCTCACAGTAGCACAGCTTCCATACACTCTACACAGGTCTAATAATACTAGACAGATGATTAAAACAGTTCCTTATGCAAACAATAACAACAAACCCAGTGAGGGCTGTTCAAACTGCACAGCCACATTTAGCAATGCCTACAATAAGTCCAGTTACTATTAACGGAATAATGGGAAAGGTTCGAACCAGACGGGAAGGAATTTAGTTCTGAATTGCACAAAAATCAAATCAGCTTGAAGCAGTATTTCCCCATAAGGCACCCTAAGATAAACATAGAATTCTCACAATGTGCCTACCTTTAGGGATATTTCCCCTGGTAGATGAATGTGCCACTTGGGGGACAGTTTTTGCTACAAATGTATACAATCACTCATGGTAAATCAACCTTATTGATTCTGCCTGAAGTGCTAAAGCAGATTCAAAATGAATATGGAGCTGCCCCTGCCCAGCATTTGTAGATTACATTTAGTTGGCAATTATGCCACATTAGCCTCTAGGGGCCCGATTCACAGAACTAACTTAAGACAAAATCCTAAACTTACTACCATTTTGATATTCACAGAAGGCACTTACTCATTTTGGTATTCACAGAAGGCACTTACTCATTTCGGTATTCACAGAAGTTAGTAGTCCTAACTTTAGGACTCCTAAATGCCTTCTGTGAATACCGAAAGTCTTAAAGCTAGGATTTTTCTCAATTTAGTAGTAGTAAAGTTAGGACTCCTAACTTTAGGACTCCTAAATGCCTTCTGTGAATACGGAAAGTCTTAAAATTTGGATTTTTCTCAATTTAGTAGTAGTAAAGTTAGGACTCCTAACTTTCAGACTCCTAAATGCTTTCTGTGAATACCGAAAGTCTTAAAATTAGGATTTTTCTCAACTTTACTACTACTAAACTGAGAAAAATCCGAATTATAAGACTTTTGGTATTCACAG
This sequence comes from Lissotriton vulgaris, assembly GCF_964263255.1. NCBI lineage: Eukaryota > Metazoa > Chordata > Amphibia > Caudata > Salamandridae > Lissotriton > Lissotriton vulgaris. Next base: position 1,316,485,715 of record NC_141689.1, read on the forward strand.
AAGGCATTTAGGAGTCCTAAAGTTAGGACTCCTAACTTCTGTGAATACCAAAATGAGTAAGTGTCTTCTGTGAATACCAAAAGGAGTAAGTGCCTTCTGTGAATACGAAAATGGTAGTAAGTTTAAGATTTTGTCTTAAGTTAGTTTTGTGAATCGGGCCCAATAATTTTAATGAATATCAAAGGGGAAGCAGCAGCTTTGGCAGTACGCCAACGACTCACACAGGTTTCGTTAGTGGATCAGAAGTGCAAACTACCAAAAATTTAATACACGTCCTCTTATTTCCTTTCAGGAAATATCTGTAAAAAGCTTGGAGAGATGAGGATGATAAGAGTGCAGATCAGAAGAGTTTGTGAAAGTGGAAAAGGGCTCACAACACTCATCTCACATCATAATAAAGAAGGAAGTGAAATTTCCACAACAGAAGTCGCAATTCAAGAAGATGAAAGTGGCAGGTATTTCCCTTATTGAGGACGCTGCTTCTGAAACAATAGTGGGTGCAGACACTGCTAGATAATGTTGCAGAGGTCATGATAGTTTGCAAGAATTCTAAATAGTTTCCGGTGGGTGGCAAGAGCAACAGATAATTTTGTTCAGGTGGAAACACCAGATCAGAGAGTTAGTTCTCACGGTAGATTATAGTCAAGTCAAGTTTAAATACTTTATTCGACAGCATTGTCATAAAAGCCTATTTCCCTAAACTAAACAGAATAAATACTACGCTAAGATTTTAAGAACAAGATAAAATACATATTAAATACCATCAATTTATACAGTGCTGGCGAATATTTCAATTTATAAAATTCATACATTGTAAAATCCGAATCACAGCACGAGGCCTTGGCGAATTAAATTGTCATTGTAATTACATTTCCCTTAATTAATTACAGTTTTAAAGTGCGCGTGCGTATTATCCAGGCCCACCCCAAGTATTTGGCTACAGCGATTGCAAGATTGGGAGCACAGTTTGATCTTAATAACCTTAGTGCCTCTAGATATTTCCTTGTCCCCAAATTCCTACAAACCGGTTTTAGCCATCTACTTCTTGGGGCAGCATATAATGGGCAGGCAAACAGAAAATGTGGGATGTCCTCTACATGTACTTTACAATAAGAGCAAGTATTTACATTGTCAGGGGACCATTTGGCAGTGAAGGCATTAAGGGGTAGAGAGCCAATTCTAAACTGGAAATATAGCTTCCTATCTAGGGGTTTAGAAATCAAATCCAAGTACTGTTCACATTTAGGGGTAATTTTAAAATCCAAGAACTGGGATGTCAACGTGGATGGTTGATTGGAGGTCAGAACAGTATTATGTATCATGTCCCAATACATTTTTTTCAATGATGCCTTAGATGGAAAGGCATGTGGGTCTACTGCAGTCCAAAAGTGATCTAGGTGCAATTTTTGGAGCAAGTTCCTAATTTCTTTAAGCCATGGTATTTTATGAAACCGATCAGAGCTAACAACGTCCGTGAGGGCAGATGCGTAATGTCCCAATTCAGGAGTAGTTTTTATTCGCCTCCAGTATAGGAGGGGACGCAATCTGGCCATGTCCTCGATCTTTTTCCTCCCAAGATCATATTGGAGCGGGATCGATGGGGTGCTCTGTGGGACACCAGTCAATCGACGAAGAAATTTGTTTTCTGCAACGACTAGTGTACTCAAGTTGGTGAAGCCCCATATCTCTGATCCGTAAAGGCAAGCGCCCAACACTTTCATACTGTAAATCTCCATTATTGGCTGAATGGGTTTTGTAAATGAAGATTTGTGTTTTTGTGCTATTGCCCCGGCCAATTGATTGAACTTTAGCACCACAGAGTCCATATGGGATTTCCAATTCATGTTGGCCTGTAGGGAAATACCTAGATAGGTGAAGGCATTCACTTCCTCCAATAAAGATCCATTAAAATGCATTTTCCCCTTGAATTTCTTGGCAGGATTCAGGTTCATAAACTTAGTCTTTGTTGTATTTAGTTCCAAACCCCGAATCCGACAGAAGTCACCAAAAGCGTTGATTGTCTTTTGTAGGCCACTAGGGGTTCGCGAGACCAGCAAGGTGTCATCAGCAAACATTAGTACTGGAACTCGCTCCCCATCTAATATCGGGGCATCTGTCGGAAATTGCTTTAAAAAGTCAACTATGCCATTGATGTAGTGGGAGAATAGGGTGGGGGCCAGGACACAGCCCTGTCTTACCCCTCGTTCCACAGGGAAGGATTCAGTGACATCTCCCTGGGCACCCCACCTAATCCGGGCATAGTTGTTTTCGCGCATCCTCACGAGCAAAGTCAGCAATTCGGGGCTTATTCTGAGATCCCGCAAAACATTCCAAAGTTTTTGTCGGGTACTAAGTCAAACGCTGACTTCAGGTCAACGAAAACAGCATATAATGGGCCATTTGTCAGGGTTCATTTTTCCAGAACATAGTTAAGAAGTGGAATACCTGGTCAACAGAGCTAGTTAATGGGCGGAAACCAGCTTGATACGGGGAAAGGATATCCTTATCATCTATCCAGGCTTGTATTTTGTTTTGTATCATCCTGCCCATCAATTTTTGTGCAGAGTCGATAAGGCTGATGGGCCTGTAGTTACTCGGTAAAGCCTTATCCCCTTTTTTGAAAACTGGTATTATCTCCGCACCCTTCCATGTTGCTGGGATCATTGCTCCTTGTGCGATGGCGTTACCAAGCCATACAAAATATTTACACCAGTTGGCCCTGTCGGATAAAAACACATCCGCCGGTATTCCATCAATTCCTGGCGCCCTTCCTCTAGTTACCCCGTCCATTGCCTCGTTTACATCTTTCAATGAGAATATTCCATAAGTATAGAATACCCTTTCTGGTGGCGTTTCAATTGGGGGAGGTAGATTATCTGCGTATTGTGGTTTAAAAAAGTCCACCCATGCTTCCTTTGCTACATGAGTTTTCGGGCAGTCTGCTATTCCCCCACTGCCCCACTTTAAGATGGCCCAAAACTCTTTCTGTTGTTTGGCTGCACATGCTTTCTTCAGATCTAGCCATATGTTCTCATCCCACAGTCTTTTTGCCCTAATTTGTACTTTCCAGCAATCATCACCGGCCTTTAGTACTCCTATTTTAGTCCTCAGCGCTATACTGAGTTTCTGTCGCGCTTTTCTGCAGGAGTGGTCATACCACCCTCTCTTTATCGGTGGTCTAGGACCCTTCCTCTGCTGTTTTTTTTTTGAAGAATAACCTCTGTAAATTAGCAAAAAACGTTGGCTGTGACTCTTCAATCAGTTGATTAAAATTTAGTTCATTAATATGAATCTGTAGTCTGGTGACCTCTTCGGTGACTATCTCCTCTAAGGCTTGCATATCCCCGGGTTTATCTACCAAAGTTGCCCATTTAATGTGGTGGAGATTATTAGTTGAAACAACGTCTAGTGTCGTAACACCCCTTTTCAGGCTAGTTGAATTTTCGCCTAGTTCCAGATTAAAGAGCAGGCACAACGGGTTGTGGTCACTCTCCAATCTCGGTGTCACTTGCATATCTACCACTTTATGCCAGTCTCTAACATCTATAAGGATGTAGTCTATCCTGCTACTTGACCTCAAATTATCAAAGGTGTGCTTGCCCTGTGGGTCAGACGGGGTGCGGCCATTTACTGCCCTCAATCCCCTGGCCAGGCATAGACTCTTAACCTGTATTGCCACTTCTGTCCACTTTTTTACCAACAGCAGATCCAATTGGGGAACTCCCCATTTAGTATCTTCCTCTAGGGTCAGTTCGTTATCCTCAAAACCTAGTGGTTCGAATGTTGTATTCAGGTCTCCCCCCACTAGGATAGTGTACTGTGTGGGTAGAGTCTCTAAGTCATTATCTAATGCACCTATCACATCAGAGGCTATGCCCCCTTGAGTTCCCCTGGCATAGATATTATATAAGGCCAAGTTATGGCCATCAGCCCAGGTGAACACTAGTGGGAGTAGGTCACAATTACTAATGGGTCTCTGCTTGATGGTACAATGTAAGGATTGTCGTACCCAAATAGTTAGACCCCCTGAGGGCCGCCCTTTAGTATTCTTTTTCGCAGGTACATAAAGGTTTAAGAAGCCCTGCCGAAAAACTGGTGCCACTGCCCAAGTTTCCTGCAGCATGATAACATCATGGCAGTCAATAAACTCACACCATTCGGGGGTTTCTAATTTATGGTGAACTCCCGCTAAATTCCAAGAAATAAATTTAATGCTACCTTTCATCTGAGTAGTCCACTCTTGTGATGGTATGCCCTGTTTAGGGGGGGACAAGGGGGGTGAAGGACTACCTTCCTCATTGCATACAATAGTGTAGGTATTTAGTGGGGTGTGCTCTACTATACTGGGAATATGTTCCCTGGGGTTAGGTGTCTTACCCTCACTACAATTTGTTTCTAGGTGCTTTATAATACCATCATTTCCGCTGTCATGAAACTCTACAACCTTGACCTTTCCTGTGCTCGTCCATTCTTCCAGTCAATCACATTCACTTAGACCAGAAAGGGCCGTAAACCTATTTTCCATCGGGATTCCCCAGTTATTTCTATTATCAAGGGTTTTGGCTTTTTTAGTACAGGGTTCCATTTAGTTTTCAACACTGTTGGATTTAAAGTATTACCTTTTTTTGTATAAAAGAAGTCCAAAGTTAGTGACACTATTTCAGTCGATCTACGCTGGGGGGGGGGGGTATATGTTAGCTAGAATATTTGGCAGAACGTCTGGATCAGAAAGATGTAGCACCACACAATCCCCCTTGAATTTTTTAGTACCACCCCCGATCCATTCAACTCTTCTAGCTTTAACTACTTCTTGTGCCAACTGATCCCTGCCTCTCGGAGTAAAAGCCATGTTCCTTGATAACCAATGCAGTGATTTATTTATCAAGGAAGGAATATTCTCTACTTGCCCTGGTTCCAGCTGGGGGACGTTTACTAAAACCAATATTAATGGAGATGCCTCTACAATTAATTCTACGGGCCCCTTCTATTGGGATCATTGTTGCTGTGCTTGTATTTGGACGCCTCACACGCGTAGCGCCTCTGCTGTTTATCTGCCTCCGTCAGCGCTATTGGGATCATTGTTGCTGTGCTTGTATTTGGACGCCTCACACGCGTAGCGCCTCTGCTGTTTATCTGCCTCCGTCAGCGCTATTGGGATCATTGCTGCTGTATTTGTGTCATTGCCGCTGTATTTGTGTAGCGCTTTTGTTTTGATTGTGCTTGCTGCTCACTCGCTATATCTTTGTAACTGTTACCCCTGTCTGCCTCCCCTCGGACCCTCCATTTTGTTGTTATTGATCTCCCCAGGCCCGCCCCTCAGCCACACTACCGCCTCCCTGCTGCCCCTCCCACGCTCCGCCCCCTCCACTGTCCATTTATGTCAGATGGTCCCACGCGCAGCGTCCACGCGCTACGGCCACGCCGAAGGTGCGCCAAAGGTAAGCCCGTCTATGCCCGTCCGCGCCTGGACCGCGCCCAGCGCCAGAGCCCCTGGTCCTCGTAATGTCCACCCCTCCCGCATTACTTACGATGCCACCACCCTCCTAGCCCTCAACCCCGGCCGCTCCCCCAACTGCGTCCAAGCTGCTCCTGGACAAACCCACGGACCTTTCTCATGCAAGTCCTGCAAATTCAACGGCTCCGACAACAACTCCGCTACGATCACACCACTGATACTCGACCCCAACCACCTACAATGCATCTTGCTCAACACCCGCTCGGTCCACAGACACGCCATAGATCTATGGAATCTACTTGACACCATCTCTCCGGACGTCGCCTTCCTAACAGAAACATGGATGAACGCCTCTTCTGCTCCAGACATCACCATTGCCATCCCTGAAGATTATAAGATCATACGCAAGGACCGTATCGGCCACACAGGAGGAGGAATCGCTATCGTCCATAAGAAATCCATCCACATCTCAACCAGCTCAGACGTCAATCTCGCCAACTCTGAACACCTTCACTTCCAGATCCACATAGACCCCAAAACCACACTCAGAGGCACCCTCCTTTACAGACCTCCAGGACCCCGCGCACAATTTAGTGAGGACATCACGGACTTCATCATTCCACACGCGCTCCCCTCCAAAGATTACATCCTTCTAGGAGACCTCAACTTCCACCTTGAAAAGAACAACGACCGCAACTCCACCACCCTTCTGGACAACCTCGCCAACCTCGGACTTAAACAACTTGTCACTTTCCCCACCCACATCGCAGGTCACACACTCGACCCTGTCTTCACCTCCAGCAATCATGTCTCCTTCAGCCACACCACGGATCTCCTTTGGACTGACCACAGCTGCGTTCACTTTACCTACAACAAGCCCAAACCCAACAACAACCCCCAACCAACTCTGCAAAGAAACTGGAAGAAAATCACCATCGACCAGATCTCCTCATCGCTTCTTCTAAACCCCCCAGCCCACTCCTCAAACCCCGACCAAGCCGCAACCAACCTCACCCTATGGTTATCCAACAGCGCCGACATCCTAGCACCACTGAAAAAACGACAAATCAAACACGGCATCAAGAAGGCCTCCTGGTTCAACGATGATCTTAAGAAATCCAAGAAACTCTGCCGCTCCCTTGAGAAGGCCTGGAAAAAAGGCCCAACCACCAGCACCAAGGACGCCTTCAAAAACGCCACCCGCATACACCACCAACTGATCCGAAATGCTAAGAAAGCCGCTTTCAAGGACCGACTAGATAACAACGCCCACAACAGCAAGGAACTATTCAACATCGTCAAAGAATTCACCAATCCCTCGGCCAACTCCAACGACATCACCCCCTCCCAAGCCCTCTGCGACTCCCTAGCCTCATTCTTCCACAACAAAATTGCAGACATCCACAACAGCTTCGACAACCAACCCGAAGACCAACCCACCCATCCCCCTGCAGGTCCCCCACCTCCCTTGAACACCCTCAATGATTGGAAGCCAATCTCCACTGAGGACACCATCCGTCTGATGAACTCCATCCACTCAGGATCCCCCACAGACCCATGCCCCCACCACATCTTTAACAAAGCAGACTCCATCATAGCACCGCACCTCCGAGAGGTCATCAACTGCTCCCTCGACTCCGCAACCTTCCCGGAAAGCTGGAAACATGCCGAACTCAGCGCCCTTTTGAAGAAACCCACAGCTGACCCCACCGAACTCAAAAACTACCGCCCCATCTCGCTCCTTCCATTCCCGGCCAAAGTCATCGAGAAAGCGGTCAACAACCAGCTCGCCACCTTCCTTGAAACAAACAAATCCCTCGACTCCTCACAATCCGGCTTCCGAGCCAAGCACAGCACTGAAACCGCCCTCATCGCTGCAACAGACGACATCCGAACTCTCCTGGACAATGGAGAAACAGTTGCCCTCATCCTCCTTGACCTCTCCGCAGCCTTCGACACAGTCTGCCATAGCACCCTTCTACAGCGTCTCAGAAACATCGGAATACAAGGAAATGCACTGGAATGGATCACCTCGTTCCTCACCGGAAGAACCCAGAGAGTTCGCCTCCCACCATTCATCTCAGAAGCCACTGAAGTCATCTGCGGCGTACCCCAAGGGTCCTCACTCAGCCCCACCCTTTTCAACGTATACATGAGCCCCCTCGCGGCCATCGCACGCCAACACAACCTCAACATCATCTCCTACGCGGATGACACTCAACTGATCCTATCACTCACCAATGACCCAAGCACCGCCAAAACTAACCTACACGAAGGAATGAAAGAAGTAGCCGAATGGATGAAACACAGCCGTCTGAAACTGAACTCAGATAAAACAGAAGTCCTTATCTTAGGTACCTCCCCCTCTGCCTGGGACGACTCTTGGTGGCCAGAAGCCCTTGGAAAAGCACCCATCCCGACGGACCACGCACGGAACCTGGGCGTCATCCTGGATTCCTCACTCTCGATGAACAGACAAGTCAACGCCGTCTCTTCATCCTGCTTCAACATTCTTCGCATGCTCAAAAAAACATTTTGTTGGATCCCCATCGAAACTAGGAAAATGGTCACCCACGCTCTGGTCACGAGCCGAATGGACTACGGAAACACCCTCTACGCCGGAACTACCGCTAAACTCCAGAAAAAACTCCAACGAATCCAGAACGCTTCAGCCAGGCTCATATTAGACATCCCGCGTAAAGAACATATCTCTGATCACCTGAAAAACCTCCACTGGCTCCCCGTCAATAAGAGGATCACTTTCCGGCTCCTAACCCACGCACACAAAGCACTCTACGAAACCGGACCCGAATGCCTCAACACACGACTGTCCTTCTACACCCCCTCCCGCCAGCTACGATCATCCAACCAAGCCCTTGCCACTGTACCTCGCATCAACAAAACCACCATGGGAGGTAGATCCTTCTCGTACCTGGCAGCTAAAACCTGGAACTCACTTCCCACTTACCTTCGCCTTACTCAGAACCACTTAGCATTCAGAAAGCAACTTAAAACGTGGATATTTGACAAGTAATTCCCCACCCCTCTGCAAGCGCCTTGAGACCCTCTGGGTATGTAGCGCGCTATATAAATTCTTTGACTTGACTTGACTTGACTTCTCTAGATTAGCATCTTCTTTTCCGCCTCTGTGGCTCGACCCTGCAGAGTCCCCTTTGTTAATATCTAAATCTAAATCCCTCAAGCCCCCCCTCCCTAGATCAGTACTCTCCATGGTGGTCAAAGGAGTATTTGCAAGTAGATCTAACCTGGGGGCAGTTTGGGTAATTTTTGATTCGACTATGAGTGTTTTTGGCAATGGGGTTTTCGCTTTTTCTTCTAATGATTTTTGCAGGAGACCCCCTAGCCTATTCACCTCTTCTGTGAGCTGATCTATTTTACTTAGGAGCGGTTTGGTTATAGTTTTGATCTTATTATCTACGGCGTTTAGCAACTTCTTGAATTGATCTTCATTTAAGTGTACCTTCCCTCCTATAGTATCCCTTGTATCATCACCACTATTTTCCAGGGGGGATGCATCGAGACGCTTTTTGCTTGATCGGAGGCCACCCCGTTTGGATATGTTCTTCTCCCCCCCCTTCTTTACTCTCGGTGCTGGGACCGGTGCAGGGGCCTCCTCTTCTAAGAGAATAATTTCTTTGTCCTGTGTGCTCTCGGGAGCTGGTTCGGCAATGGCTACTAGGAGCTGGGTCAGTGAATTGTTCTCCGGGGTCTGGAACACCTCGTTGCTAATATCAAGAGCAGGAGTAGGTAAAGGCGTATTGTCAGTAGGCAATTCTGGTGAATAACTCAACCCCAAAGATGATCTCCTGTCATGATTAATTTTGGCAACTTTCTGAACCATATAATTGTCTATGGTATTGAGGCGGGCAATCGATTTTGTTTTTGACATTTTGAAAGGCAACTTTTCCAAGTAGCGTCTATGTAGATCCGTGGGGTGTTAGTCGAAAATGATGTCACAGACACTTACAGTTATTTTTGTGAGAATATAACTTACTTGAGCGATTTGGACAGAGGTCAAGGCCCTGTCCCTGTCTCTTCCTGCCGATGAGGGCCGTAGAGGGCCCGCCCTTTGCCCGGGCTTAGCCCCGGGCGTCCCGCTCGCGTCCCGCGTCGCTGGGGTGTCAGCCAATTTATCTCGCCTTCTGGCGCTCTCTCCCCCCCGTCTGGCGTCAGTTGTGCGCCGCCGCGAGGCCTGCCGGGTGTTGTAGTCCCCGGAGCGGTGGCGCGATGCTTGAGGGCTTAGTGACTCTCGGCGGTGGCGGCACAATGTTCTGGCTGCTCTGTGGACTCTCGGCGGTGGCGGCGGTAAGTAATTCTCCCCCGCTCTGCCGGGGTGTCAGCCAATTTATCTCGCCTTCTGGTGCTCTCTCCCCCGCGTCTGGCGTCAGTTGCGCGCCGCCGCGAGGCCTGCCGGGTGTTGTAGTCCCCGGAGCGGCGGCGCGATGCTTGAGGGCTTAGTGACTCTCGGCGGTGGCGGCACAATGTTCTGTCTGCTCTGTGGACTCTCGGCGGTGGCGGCGGTAAGTAATTCTCCCCCGCTCTGCCGGGGTATCAGCAGATTTATCTCGCCTTCTGGCGCTCTCTCCCCCGCGTCTGGTGTCAGTAGATTAAAAGAATTGCAAATAAAACCATGTGCGCGGCTCCTCTGCTTTCAGCGGTGCACGAACCAATTGGCGGTAGATTATATGATTTGGACAGCCAAATTGAGGGTGATATTTATTTATAGGCTTGTTACGCGCCGGCATCACACCCGAAGGTGTATCTCCGCGCGGTGCTGTGAGATGAACAGGTCGGAAGGCTCCTCCTAGAATAGTACAGTCTTTAGACGTTTCCTGAAAGCTGTGTGGCTCTGGCATTCCCTGAGGGAAAGGGGGAGACTGTTCCATAGACGAGGACCCATGATGGATAGCGCACGGCCTCCCTGTCTGGTCTTATAATGTCTAGGAACCTGAAGCAGCTGTTGATTAGAGGACCTGAGGCTACGGGATGGACGGTGAAAAACAAATTTGTCTGTCAAGTAATGTGGTCCCAGATTGTATAAACATTTATGTATCACACAGCTGATCTTAAATTCTATCCGTTTCCGGATAGGAAGCCAATGAAGGGCCTTAAGGAGGGGAAGGGACGGAGTTCTGGGGGGGGTGTTGGTCACCAGCCGTGCTGCGGTGTTCTGCACCACCTGCAGTTTGTTGAGCACTCCCTCATTGGCAGCTAGGAGTAAGCCATTACAATAGTCCAGCCGACTTAAAACGAGGGCCTGGACCAGGGTCTTCCGGGTGTCATCAGGTAGAAGAGGGAACACCTTCCGAAGGAGGCCAATAGTGTGGAAACAAGACCCTGCAGTGGTGCTGGCATGGTGAGAAAGGGTAAGGTCCTGGTCTAGACGTACTCCCAGGTTCTTGACTACCTGTTTGGGGAGCGGAGCCTGTCCCAAGCTTGGAGGCCACCAGTCTGGGGTCCAGAGGATTCTCGCCTCTCCGAATAACATGACCTCAGATTTTCCTACATTACACTGTAGGAAGTTTTTGGCCATCCAGCTGGCGATTGCAGTCATGCCGTTAGAGAAAGCTTGTCTAATCTCAGGAGTAAAGGTCTTAAAAGTAAACAGCAGCTGCGTGTCGTCAGCGTAGGAGATAGGCATGAACCCAAAGGGCCTGATCATGTTGGCCAGAGAGGAGACATATACGTTAAACAACGTAGGGCTAAGACATGAGCCCTGCGGGACTCCTCTGATGATGTTGGCCGAGGAGGAGCTAAAGGAGCCCATGTTCACCGTCTGTGTCCGCTCTGAAAGAAAGCTGGTAAACCATGCCAGGGCAGCTTTGTCAATGCCTATCTCCTGTAACCTGGTAAGGAGAATGGCATGAGATATGGTGTCGAATGCTGCGGACAAGTCCAGCAGCACCAACACCACAGACAGCCCTCTGTCCAGAGACATGCGTATGGCATCCGTAACGGAGAGGAGGGCGGTCTCAGTACCGTGCCTGGGCCTAAACCCGGACTGAGAATGGTCTAAGCTGCCAGTCTGTTCAATGAAGGAGGAGAGATGGTGATTGACATGCTTCTCCGTCAATTTGGCGATGAATGGCAGAAGGGATATAGGCCTCAGATTGGTCATGTCTGACCAAGGGATGGCGGTGTTCTTCCTGATGGGCTTAACTATGGCCTCCTTCCACACCCGGGGGACCAGCCCTTCAGATAGGGAACGGTTGATCACCGTCCGAATACAGGGGCTGAGGACACTCCCAATGTGGTGCATAACCCGGGCAGGTACGAGATCTACTGGGCTACCTGACTTAATGGTCCCGATCAGAGAGTTGACCTGGTCTAAGGTGATCTCAGGGATAAATGATAGTGAGGTTGGGGCAGCCCCGACTGTTCCAGGCTGAGAGCTTGAAGGGGGGACATTATCCTCCACGGTTGTGCTAGATTGAGAAATTTTTTGATAGATGGCATCAATTTTATCCGAGAAAAAACCGGCCGTGTCATCGCACAGTTTTTGTGTTAGCACTTCTGCACTGTCGCAGGCGGCAGGTTTAGTAAATGTGCATAACACCTGATACAGCATTTTGGGGTCGTGACCGGCTCCAGAGAGTTGGGAGATGATATGGGACTTGCGGGCAGCTCTGATGTTTTTATGATAGAGTCTCATTGCTGAGCTATACCTATCTCTATCAACAGTGCTTCGCGAAAGTCTCCAAGATTTCTCCAGCTTTCTGCAAGCTCTTTTCTCCGCGCGCAATAAGTCTGAGTACCATAGTTCTTGTTTACGGTCCGACCGCTGATTACAGTGTCTTAAGGGGGCGATCTTGTTGACCGCTGTGCTCAGAGCATTATTAAATTTGAACAAGGCCAAGTTGGGGGAGTCTGAGGGAAGAAAATCAGGAGGGATGAAGGCATTACTAAAGGAGTCAACGGACACCTTATGCCACTGTCTGCGCCATTGCGGCAGGGGAGTGGGGTTGGGGCGTTTCTCCGAGAGCGTGGGGAGGAGGAAGTGGATTATAAAATGGTCGGTCCATTCCACCTGTAAAGGGGGGTGACAGGTCAAGGAATGAGAGTTCGATAGGATTAAATCGAGGGTATGACCGGCCTGATGCGTCGGGCCATGGTTGCACTGTTTGAAGCCTAGGGCAGATAGATCAGTCAGCAAGTTGCGAGTATCAGCGTTGTCAGGTAATTCGCTGTGAACATTGAAGTCCCCTAGGATTACAAAATTAGTTCCAGATTTGATATGGGGGGCTAGAGTCTCCAGGAGGATAGACGAAGCCTCAGTGTAGGGGCCCGGAGGACGGTACACTAATGCTCCCTTCCAATAAGATAGGGGCGTGAGACCAACTTTAAAAACCAGTATCTCAATGTCGCCATTAATGTCCTTTTTTGGGAACATTTGACCCTAGCCTATGACATTTTCCTGGCTGAATCAGATTGGCTACCTGAGTTTGTTAGAAAAGTCCCACATTGGGAAGACATGATAATACCATGCCTCTCCATCCTCGTTCCGGAAAGAGTTAAACATGCGTATGCCACGGAGTGGGCCCTTGCACAAGCCCCGACATTATACAGTAACCATGTAGGCTGGGATGAAGATTCACCTTATCAAGTCATACCGATAAGGGCCAGCCCACAAGTTCAACCACAATATCCCATTAGGCAAGAAGCTAAATGACATGTTATGGAACTTCTAGCACAACTTGAATATCAAGGCGCTATTGAGCCTTGCACCTCACCAATAAACAATACTTTTTTTCCAGTAGCGAAATGAGATCATTCATATTGCATAGTCTTAGACTACAGACATTTTACCAGTCAGACATGCACATTCGCAGTACAGTATTCACACAGCACCACAGTAATGAACAATATTGTGCACAAAAAATATAAAACAACATTAGGCATTTCAAATGACCTTTTCTGCCAAAATGCAGAGCGTGAAAGCAGAGATGTTTATGTTTATGTTTATGTTTATGTTGGTTTATATAGCGACAAGTCACCGACAGGTCTCAGGGCGCTTTTGACCGCAATGACATCACAGCTCGGGCAGCAACAGAGGGCGAGCTAGGTCTATACTGAGCTCAACGCTGTTCTAAATAGGGTTGTCTTTAGGGCTTTCCTAAAGCGAAACAGGTTTCCTTCCTTGTGAAGAGCTTCCGGCAGCTCATTCCACATTTTGGGCAGTAGGACCGAAAAGGATCTCCCTCCTTTTGTTGCTAGCCTGAACCGAGGACATACAAGCAACTGAGCCTCGGAGGACCTTAGGCTTCTTTCGGGCCTGTATATGACTAGTCTTTCCGTGATATAGGAAGGGGCTTGCCCATAGATGGCCTTGTGGGCTATGCAGAGGCTCTTGAAAGCCGACCTTTGCGTCACTGGTAGCCAGTGAAGATTAAGTAACAGCGGGGATGCATGTGATCTCCTTGGAAGTCTGAAGATTAATCTTGCCGCGTCATTTAAGACTACCTGCAGTCTGTTTGTTAAGGCTTTAGTAAGCCCAGGTAGAGCGCATTTCCGTAGTCCAGCCTCGACAGTATGGTGGCAGAAACTATCGTGCGGATCGTGGACTGGGAAAGAAGTGGAACAAGTTTGCGCAGTTGTCTTATGATGCCGTTACAGGTACCTACTACCACAGAGATTTGATTGGTCATTGAGAGGGCGCCGTCTATTCTAATGCCAAGACTTTTGACCACGATTGCTGGCTTGGGGGTGGGCCCTAATTCCTGGGGCCAGTAGAGGTCACACCAGGGGGAACAAGTGGATGATACAATTAACACCTCTGTTTTCTCGGGGTTAATCTTCAGGAGATTCCTGGACATCCAGTTGACTGTGTACCTAAGAATCTCCTGTGCCAATGACTGGGCCCGTACGGTGTCATCTATGCTCAGCAACAACTGGGTGTCATCTGCATAGTTGAACACCCGACAGCCCATCTCGGCCAAGGTGCTTATTAGTGGTTGCAGGTATAAGTTGAACAATAAGGGGGACAAGGCAGAGCCTTGGGGTACCCCACATGTCAGGTCTCCTGCTCCTGATACCTCCTCTCCCAGCTGAATCCTCTGGGTTCGCCCGGACAGGAAGGATTCCAGCCAGAGGTAAGCAGAGCCCCGAAACCCAAACCCGGCCAACCTATCCAGGAGTATGGTATGGCTGACGGTATCAAACGCCGCTGATATGTCTAAAAGTATCAGGGAGATCTAACAGCATTCACCGTGCACAGGCCACAAAAATGATTTTGTCTACTCCATCAGGGGTATGAGAACACCCCAGGCTAGTAACATCAATTGTACTGGAAATTGATGCAGAAGCATTGACTTATTTCAATCACATATACATTACTAGCGATGACTTCAAAACACATCTAGCCAGAGTAGATACCATTGTTGTGGGATTTGCTGAATATTGCTACAAATTCAACTTCCCAAAAACTAAAATTGCCCACCTCAATGTCCTGTTCTTGGTATACAACTTCTCAAATGAAGAGCCTAGCACCACATTTCTTAGAGAAATGTGCACTTCTACATTTACCAAGCACAATAAAAAAAGGGACATTCGCTTTTGGACTTTTTTTTATCTTTGGTAGAACATACATACCATTTTATGCACAATGGGTAAAACTGTTTTATGATTTAATATATCCAGACTTTTCAAGCACACATTGGACACCAGCTTATGCATAGATTCTGAGATCACAGCAAAGTGATATGCTTGCATCAAAACTTTTACACACATGTGCTAACACCATAGGCTACACATATGCCCCTTTCAATAAAGGTGATACAGTACCAATTTCAAATAAATAGCATGTATATTCCAATACATAAATGAGCACCTAATGAAAAATGCTGACTTCCGTTCAGATGGCTGTTATAAAGGAGAGATCGCTGGCTCAAGGGGAAATGTATGACTGTCGTAACTCCCATTCAAGCCTTAAAGGTTGTTACAAAGGCCAGCATTCCTAACACAAAAACGTTTTATCCTAGATGAATACACTGGGCCACCTCTTTAACAGCTACTAACATAGACTATTTCTTTGAACCTACACAACAAATACAAGAATTCCTAACATATGAGAATACCCTGTGCCCTTTGACGTTTTGCCGTTTGACCAGTACGACTTCATAGTCTATATTGATGGTTCTGCCCAGCCTACAGTTGAACTAAACATCAATACTCCGTCGTTTGACCAGCAGTGAGAGGAATGAGGTTTGGATTCTTCCAGCCTATTAAAACACCTACAAAACCACTAGCTGATTGCACTGCACAGTTAACTGAACTCAAAGCTCTAATTCTGACACTAGAAAATACAGCTCCTAAATTACCCACACATATAGTATGTGATTTGTGGTATTGTGCCCAGTCTTACAATGAGCACTTGCACTATTGGCGCCTGAATGGATTCAGAGACTCTGACAAGAATACTATCAAGTACATGCTGTGTTAAGGAAAGGTGGCACATTTGAAAGAATGCTTGACACAGGCTCATGTAATTCATACATTGAGTCACCAGCGTTCTGGAATGCATGTTACGGGGAATTCATTGGCTGATGAAGCCACAAAGGCAGCATTCTGCTTTCATAGCTGCAATTACTCGTTCTAATACAAGAGTGGATGGAGACGTCATGGTAGCTGTCAAGGCTTGATGCACTGGCACTCAATTACCAAATGAAATCTAGCAAAATACTCCTAATTACTTGAGTGTGCAAAACATACCGTTTGCTTGTATTCCCAGAGTGAGGAATCGAGTGATTCCAAATTCAGACCACAGACTAGAATTGATCATAGCTGCTCCTGATAGGTTAGCTTCTGCCCATGCAGTTGTGGTGGCTACAGTTTCAATACTACAGCAATGCTATTGGTGGCCAGGTCTCTATAGACAGACCAAGCAACATGACCTTAGAAGTGGCATTTGTCAACAAATAAAAACATCCACCACAACATGCTCACAACAGACACATCTCCTAGTTTCTAACAAGCCATTGGCCTGCGTGTATCTCAACTAATCTATGCCATTAAACTCTACCGGCTCCTTTAAATACATCCTGTTAGCAGTGAATTTGTGTTCTAGATTCCAATTGGTATAGCCACAGTGATCAGCTGTTGCTCGAACTCGATCTGTAAGTCTTCATCCAGACACATGCAGTAGATTAATTCCACCGGGACCAGGGGCCAGTGTTTGCCTTTAGGGCTTACAGGGATTCCATGGGCACCCTGGGTGTGGTTGTGCATTATTCCTCGCCATATTATCCTGATGGAAATTCAATTTTGGAGAGGTAAAACTGTGACTTAAAGCAGTCTTGAACGAATAGAGTATTAGGTTCAGGCTGCAGTTAGATCCATCATCTGTATCCTTGGGCAGCCAGACTCCCTATGAAGTCCTATTCGACATCCAGATATGGGTTGCAGATCTTGATAATCCTGGTACAATGGCAATGGATATGCCTTTTCACATCAATGAACGTTTGGCTGTCTCATAGAAACTTAGATGACTGTTTGAGTGAACACACAAAGGGCCCCACGTATCAACCGAAAAAACGGTTGCAAACAGGCAGACTCTTTGCGGCTGGTATTTTTGCATTTGGGATGCATCAAACCAAATGCAAAAATCGCAATTTAAGTAATTGCTAAAATAGAGATTACTTAAATTGCGATTGCATTTAGGGCATCACAAATTGCGATTCCCTAAATGCAATGGCATGATGAAATCGCAAATAGCGATTTCGCTATCTGGGGTTGCAAATTACCATCAATTTGAACTTCATGGTAATTTGAAAAAACTTAGAAAAATGTACTAAAGTGAATTTTTCAAAGTTCCATTTTAAACAAACATGCCCTTGGGGCATGTGTGTGTGCAAAATCTGCAGACATGCATATTTCAGGAGTGCAACAGGGTGTCCTTTTGGTACCCTTGCACCCTTGAAATTGCATGTGCAATTTGGGGGTAGCTATTGGGTACTCGCAAATTGCGCATGCAATTCCCATTCAATCTTATGGGCCTCTAGGCCCATAGGAATAAATGGGAAGTCATTCTTTAATCACGACTCGCAATTCGTGAATCGCAATTAAGGAATGTGTAGGAATCACTATTTTGTTAGCGATTCCTACATGCAAAGGCTTTTGCGATTCCATAAATGTGATTCCCTAATTATCGCAATTAAGGAATTGCAAAAGCCTACCTTGATGCACGTGCCCCAAAGTGTTCTGTCAATGGAGACGTGAAGGTGCAACCAGCAAATCATGTCTGGGTTCCAAAGATTTTGGATCTAGTTTGAGAGAAGATTTTTGACAGAAAGGAATTTGGCACACCATAGAGAGCTCGGTGCTAGTCCTGGCAGTTGAAGGTATCAGAAAGGTACTTTTTGTCAACCCTTGCTAGTTATAAACACAAGAGATTTGTATCCAAAGATCTCATTAAAACACATGATATGGCCAGTCCTAAACAGTAGGCCATGAGGGCTCCTGGATAGTTATCTGTCTCCTCTCATTACCATATAGGAAATTAATTTACAAGCATTAAATAATATTGACATTTCTACACCCCTGTGGGGTATATTAAACACTGAAGTTTTGCTACTTCCAGTTACAACTACTGTTGTGTAGTTGCACTAATCAGTAGAAACTGCACATTTGTGGACAACAGAAACTTTGGGATGATGATGTATGTGTGAAATACTAATGTTACAGCATCTTCAGCTGAGGATTTAACCCAAGAATAAAATATGCTTTGTGTGCCTCTGCCATGTGAGTAAAGTCCCCACCAGTTAGTGTGAGACCATTTTGTAGTAGTTTCTGTGTGACTGCATATCTGAAGTTCTCAGAGATGTTTTGTGGCATTATTTGGAGATGAAGTACAGAGTAGGCTATCACAGTGGGCATTAGATTGTTTCAAGCTTGAACTACTAATAGCCAATAGATAGGATATACCTACTCAGCTGAGGAGGAAATTCTCTACCACCACTGATGTCTCTGGTTAAAAAAGATGTAGGGCTCTCTGAGAAGGCACGATTGAAGTACTCAATTGATCCATGCAAAATAAAAACCCAACCAACGTTGGCCGTGCCATGTCATGTAGTTTCCACTGCACGTTTGTGAACAACATAAACTTTGGGATGGTATCAACCTGATCTCGTGCACCCCCTTAGTGTGTGTTGTCCCGTAGACCAGCTAGTTCACAGTGCCACCATAAGCCCCTCTAACCTGGAAAGGGAACAAAAAGTCTAGCAACCACTAAACAAGACAGCCCTGTTCCCAGTAGAACTAAGGTGACAGATGTATACCCTTTCGCACATCCACTTGTGCTCTCTTTTGCCCAGAGAATGATACAAAAAATATTCAAAGGGCAGTTTTCAATGCTTTTTAATCAATGTAATTCTTGTACAGAATATACGTGCTGGAATGATCAATAGACAGAAGCACGTGAAAGTTATAAGAAGCAGACAGTTCACAGTTCACAAAGTTCCACCAATGTGCTGAAACAACGTATATATGCAAGCATATGAAATAATATAACAATCTGGTGTACTTCTACTATGCGGACCTTAACCTGCGTGTTTAAAGTATATGTGTATGTTCTGGCAAGAATCCACTTACTGGGTGATCCAATCTCATTACCTGGTGGATAAGAATGTAGGACCCTGTCTTGTTCATGGGCTGGACACCCCTCACAGTGATGTTAGTCAGATGCTGGGCAAAAGTAATCCACTTACTGGGTGATCCAATCTCATTAACTGGTGGATAAGAATGTGGGACCCTGTCTTGTTCATGGGCTGGACACCCCTCACAGTGATGTTAGTCAGATGCTGGGCAAAAGTGTCAGCATGCAGAGACCTCTTGATGTCAGCAGAAGTGCCTCTTCTGCCTACACCTGGAAATAGATGCTCATTTACTACAAAAGCCATCTTGCCCTGGGCTGAGATTGTGATCAGGCTGCTATTGTTTGTGTGCTACAGATAGGTGTGTCGTCATATGGACTAAAATAACAAGCGCATTTGCACAATTTAAGTGTAGGCCTTGTACATAGTGTCAAGGCAATACAATAGTATTCTTGCGAAATTGAGTCACTAAAGCAAGGTTGGCATTTCTAGGAACCTAACCCAAAGTGTCATGCATGTAAATGTGTGTCAAAAGTCAATGTGAAAAAGTGAAGGCAACTTTAGAAAAGACCTGTGTTCATGTAAAATGGCAATGTTTCTTCTAGGCCTAACTGGAACACATGACATCACCAACACCATACCCACACCATATGTGAATTCACAGTATTTGGCTGCCACAAATAACAACAACGTTGTTTATTATAATCAACCTTTGGAGTTATTTACCCGTTCTATACTGTCCCGTGATGTTCCTGTACTTGCACAGACTATCTCTGGCTATTTTGCCGACATCTTGTCAGATACACCATTGTATGGGAGTTGTGCATTTTTTTGGGGCTTAAACAGACTTGTTTTCAACACATATACAAACTTGGGTGCACAAACTAGTCAGAGAGTAGATGTGTATAGGGTTGTCGGTCAGACAAATCTCACCACATCACATAGTGTAGTTCTCGATACAGGGAAAAATCATAGTTAATTGTTACACATTGCTTGACATTGGAATAACAGGGAAATACAGTTAATGAGTAGATTAAGACTTACATTAGTCAAATACAATCAAATACATTGTTAACTATCTGTGTCGCCTTCTTCGTCACTTGGTACAATATCAGGAGCTAGGAAATGACCACACAAACCACCCTGGTCTTCATATGAATTTCCTCAGCTAGAAACCACTCAATGGCATCCCTACCCAGTGGGTCATCAAGGGCGCCCTTTGCCCCATCCATGTAATAGCCACTCGTCTCCTAGCCAAGGGCAGTGCCAATTGCAGGTATTTACAGGACATCTTTCTCCTCTTGGGTCTAGCCATACTACCCATCAGTCAAAGCTGCAGTGGTAGGGTTCCCTGTAGCGTTGTGGTGTGAGTAAGCCTATCGCAAAAACAACAATTGATGGACAGAATGCAGAACAATGTCATACATTCACCCCAGTACAGAGATCTGGGCTTAAATCCATCGTTTTTTTGCACTCCACACCACCCCAGTTCAGACATGGCCATATGCAAATCAGCCTTGACCCTGTGCCTCATGGGAACAGTCCAGCCCGAACTGCCAAGCCATGTCCTTCCTGAACCGGAATGAAGCATCCTAGGACCGGTTTCTGGCTATCAGCCGTCTTCAGCCAGGATAGCTTGACTCCAGTGGTGTGGAGAGCATGGGACTCACGTCTGAGCATACCCATCCCACTCGGGTGACAAATGCAAAAACAACAATTGATGGACAGAATGCAGAACAATGTCATACATTCATCCCAGTACAGAGATGTGGGCCTAAATCCATCGTTTTTTTGCACTCCACACCACCCCAGTTCAGAAATGGCCATATGCAAATCAGCCTTGACCCTGCGCCTCATGGGAACAGTCCAGCCCGAACTGCCAAGTCATGTCCTTCCTGGGCCTGAATCAAGCATCCTAGGACCGGTTTCTGGCTATCAGCCGTCTTCAGCCAGGATAGCTTGACTCCAGTGGTGTGGAGAGCATGGGACTCACGTCTGAGCATACCCATCCCACTGGGGTGACAAATGCAAAAACAATTGATGGACAGAATGCAGAACAATGTCATGAATTCACCCCCGTACAGAGATCTGGGCCTAAATCCATCGTTTTTTTGCACTCCACACCACTCCAGTTCAGACATGGTCATATGCAAATCAGCCTTGACCCTGTGCCTCATGGGAACAGTCCAGCCCGAACTGCCAAGCCATGTCCTTCCTGGACCGGAATCAAGCATCCTAGGACCGGTTTCTGGCTATCAGCCGTCTTCAGCCAGGATAGCGTGACTCCAGTGGTGTGGAGAGCATGGGACTCACGTCTGAGCATACCCATCCCACTCGGGGTGACAAATGCAAAAACAACAATTGGTGGACAGAATGAAGAACAATGTCATACATTCATCCCAGTACAGAGATCTGGGCCTAAATCCATCGTTTTTTTGCACTCCACACCACCCCAGTTCAGACATGACCATATGCAAATCAGCCTTGACCCTGTGCCTCATGGGAACAGTCCAGCCCGAACTGCCAAGCCATGTCCTTCCTGGACCGGAATCAAGCATCCTAGGACCGGTTTCTGGCTATCAGCCGTCTTCAGCCAGGATAGCTTGACTCCAGTGGTGTGGAGAGCATGGGACTCACGTCTGAGCATACCCATCCCACTCGGGGTGACAAATGCAAAAACAATAATTGATGGACAGAATGCAGAACAAAGTCATACATTCACCCCAGTACAGAGATCTGGGCCTAAATCCATCGGTTTTTTGCGTGAGTAAGCCTATCCACAACGTGGTTCAAAATGTCATGCACTAATGGGCAACCCTGCACCAAATGCAAAATATCAGCCCCTTCAATGTTACATTGAAAACAAGAAGAGGAGTGGGCAGGGTATACTCAGCTCAGTCTTATGGGTGTTATATCAGCGCGATGAAGGAAGTTCAGATGAATAAACGTAATCCTCTAATTGCTAGAAACCTCAACGGTCAACGCACACATCCTGGCCCAGTCATCATCTGCCAATGGGTCCCCAGGTCTGCATCCCAAGCTTTCCTTGCCTGAAGCATCTCATGTACTACATTTGCCCCATTGATTTATGTAAGAGAGATACCAAGTGTTACAGTGTGCCTCAAGTCACCCCCAGCGTGCGAGATACAGGAGGGGCGAACAGGCAGGTCCTCCCAGTCTCCCTGGGAAACGTGGCCAGTCCTGCATACTGAAAGAAAATGTCAGGCCCCACACCATACTCCTACTGGGCATACACAAAGGAGATAAAGAGCTCGTTCGGGTGCAGGTCTCCCCAGGCCTAACAGCCTCCATCCCACCATGCCTGGTATGTCATTCTGTCCTCCATGCGGCAAAGAGGGGCAAGTATCCACATCAGTAACTCTATGGAAGGGGGCCCTGTGTAGCACCATATGTACCATCCGGTGCCACACTCTGGATGTCTGCCAGGCCACATATGGACAGTCCCTAAAGATTCTGGTGCCCTCCATTAACAGTATCAGTAGGTTTTCTGAGCTTACGCAACCTGCCAGTAAATGTTTCTCCAGATTGTCTCCATTCATCAGCCATTGCGCCTCATGCTGCAGCACTGCAGAAAAGTAATAAAGTTGTAACTAGGCCTGAGCGAAATTTGCGGAGCTTTGCTATGCGGTAATCCGTGGATTCGAAAAGAAACTCCACTGCATTACGTGGAGTTCCGCTAGCAGGCAGAGTTTGCTTGCATGCTTGTTCGCGTTGTGATAGGAGCGCAGCGTGCACCCTCGCACTCCGAATCTCACATGAACAGCACTATGAAGTTCTCAAGTGCCTTCTTGTGTTTTAAATCACATGCAAAAGGCACCACACGGTCCGCATGGGCATGCCAATCTTGTTTTTCTGCTTTAAAACATATCTACCCCTCATTTTTATTTTTTAGATTAGGGTGTGTCTTTGTGTATTTTATGTTTTCGGTAAGTTTTTTGTATTTTTCATGACTTTTTAAATGTTGTTTATCAAGTTCCCTTAATTCCTTATATCTTCTTTACTTTCCCTTCTTTTCTGCCCCACCCAGAGCCATGTCACAGGGACGGCTTCCTTGTGGGTGCTACTGCCACCCAGGTGTGCAGCCCCAGGCAATCTTCAGAGAGGAGGAAGTGGCAGCACTGGTTTTGTTTGTGCAGAGCCACCTCCTCTCTATGATGGCATCAGGTGGCAGGCCCGGTAGTGGATACCCCCTGTGGGAGCTTTGGTGGCGCTGGGGTTGGAGCGCTGGTGCATATGGTGCACCAGCCACGTTTGTCGTACTGCCCAGCAGCCGAAGCACCACTGGGTGGGCATTCTGTAACAGTAACAGGTCCGACCTGACCTGCTACAGGTCTTAATTCCGGAGCTCGGTGATTATTCATTACTCATTATTTGTTGTTTGTATTTCTTAGTGCTAACATTTTCTTTTCCGAAAATCATGCTACTCACGCTCAGAGGTATGTTACATTTAGTTTATGCTGGCGTATTATTGTGTGATCCAGTTTCCAGTTACTAGTTTCTGCTAGGCAGGTGCTCAGCGCTACCTAAACGTACTAATCATTAGCGCTTGCTTTGTCTGATTAATTAAGAAACCATTGCAGACTGTTTCCTATCACTATAGTGAATCAGTGAGCAAAATGTAGCGCAAAATTATTTTTTCATTTGTAAGGGTGCCACATAATCACGAGTAGTTCACAACCACATAAATTCCTTTTTTATACTAACATGAGATATTAGAAAGTGAACTGTAATAATATAAATCGTGGTGTATTAAGGGACATTTCAATTTAAACATGAAGAAATCAATGTTGAAACTAAATGTAACTAGCTGAAGACATTAACATGCAGACTTTGTTCATACCTCTGACAAATATTTGTGTATTTGATGTGCTTATTTAATGCATTAATTTAGAAGAACTCAGTAAAGAGTGTTCATTTATATGTGATTTCGTAAGGGTTGTGTGCCATTTTCCTATGTTGGCCTAATACTGTAGGCCTGAAATGAATTTTCCCTGGAAGCTCTTGCATTAGAACGTAATTGTTGAATTTCATGGTGTAGGAAGGTGGATACCTGACTATGGTTACCCTAGATTTTTGCCTTGTGTTTAGCTGGTTTTCAACTTAGTTGGCCTGGTTCCCTGCTAATCAGGGCCCCAGGCTATCTGCTCTCTTTCTTTAAAATGGATTCCATGTACCCTAGGTGCATAACTAAATTGGCTTGGGTCACCTTATCAGCCCCTGTACAGTGCACTATAGGTGCCCAGGGCATAGGTGCATCCAAGGCCTACCAGGGGCTGCAGCATATCTTTTGCCACCCCTGGCTGGCTATCCAAAATTGACACAACTGGCTGATCACTCAGCTGGGGCAATGTGGTGTAATCACCCCTTGCTTAGATATAGTATACCTATATCTAAACCTATCTGGACACATATATACCTATCAGTCACTCCTATGGCAGGCCTTATCAATCCTGGAGGCAGAGTGCTTGGTTTTATGTGAGATGGTGCTCTAGCATGAGCTGAGCCTGTCTGCAGATGTCGGGACCAACTCCCTTAGCTGTTCCGGGATATTGCCATACCATATACTCTTAAGTACATTATAGTACTCGCGGTTATGTGCTAACTTTGGTTTGGCTTTATCAAAACATGTCGTGTTTGGTGTCATACAACTTGGAATACTACCCCCTCATCATTCCTGGCGACGGGGGTAGCATTCCACCCTTCTAGAGGGAGAAGACATGTTACTTTACTAAAACGCGGTTAATCCTAACCAGAGCCCCAGCATCACAAAATGGATGCTGCTGCCACAGACACAAGTCTGACCTCCTGCTGCTGACCGAAACTTGGCAGAGGAGGCCTGGACAAAGGGTTTCCTGTCACAGGGAGGTATCACACCACCCCAGACAGGAGATAGTGGATTGTAGCAGGGAGGGTTGAAAGAAACTAGACACTGCCTGGGGAGCACAAGGCTTCCCCTTGCATAATCCGGTCAAACCGGTTCTGGGGCACACCAGCCCCAGTCCCAGCGCGACTCTGGACAAAGGGAAAGGGGTGTAACCACCCCCTTCCTGGGTCCCACCCATAGGAGCGACCTAGCAGGTAATCCAGCACCCCAGTTTGGAATAAAGGTGGGAGCAGTGCCCCAGCACTCAGATTATCCTGACTGAAACTTATGAAACAAAACTCTGGACCCTTCGACATCCTACTCGATGTAGAAGACTGAATAATTTCCCTTGTGGTCAAGGAGTGACCACCCTGTGCAAACAGGCACCATCCAGCACCTCAACGTTTGCTTTGTTGCAGTTCCGCTGAAACTCGAGCAACACAGATCAACAAGACCTAGCTTGCCTGCCTTTTAACAGCCCGATCCACAGTCCCTGCAGAGCTGAGACCCATGGAGGCGACCTGAAGCGTGAGGCCGGCCATCTTGGAAAAACTACGAAGCGCTGACCGTGCAGCTCCCAAAGCTCCCTTGAAGCTGTGCATTAGGGTTTGAGAAGCCCTAGCCCCGAGCAGATTTTGCATCAAAGCTTACCCCTCCACACTCTCCGAGTGCTGCGTGGGGCCCTTCTGTATTTTCCTGCTTGATGCGTTGGTCCGGTTGCTTGCCCATTGACTTGTGGCCCCAGTACCGACGAACCTTTGAATTTACACTACTAGTCTGGTTGCTCCAGACTGGCCCTCGCTCTCCTGAAAAGGAGAACCCTCTCTGACTTTTCTAGTCCGAGAAAGAAGCGATCTTCAAATCCTGCATGGGTTGCCTTTGCCAAGGCTTGTTAGCTCCAATCCGAAAGCCGACACCGCCGACAGTGAGAACCTTTGTGGGACAGCTCGTGATCCACTCCAAGACATCCTCGGTGCCCCAGAGTCCACGTGGCAGCGGAGACAAGCTTCTCAACAACCACCTGATTGCGCCCGACATCGCCTGGTTCCTTCCTGGTTCCTTCCCGGTCACTGGCTAGTGACCCAGACTCTGCCCCCTCTGCTTTCAGGTACTCTACATCTTCGATCCACCCTTGGATCACACCGGACACTTCCCTCTTGGACGCCTGCAGCATATTCATCTCCAGGCACCATCGAACTGCGTGACGAAACCCGACAAACTTTGGCACCTATGCACCCGCTTCCTGTGGGTAAGGTAACTTATGAACGCCGGTGGTATTACACTGGTACACACCTCTAGTGTCTACGTCTAAAGTTTGGTAATCCTAGTCCAGTCGGAAGACTCTTAAAACAGTAACTTTATAACTTTTATGCACCATTGACTTTGCATTGGTGCATGCGTGTGCTTTTAGCGCTGCACCCGAGTCCCGCGGGCTTCTCCTGACTTCATCACTGCTAGTCCCGAGTAGTCCCAGCGATTCCCCAGGCCCTAGGCCTGGCCACTGTTCGAAAAGGGGTACTTATACCACTTTTTTAATATATGGTTTGAGTGGCCACCCGGCCTCATCCATAATTGTGCAACTTTCATATGTTTTACTGTGCTTTTGTTCAAACGCTTGTGCTTCTTTACTCATAAAGAGTACTGAGGATTCTTCTGAGAATAAATACATATATTTTTATAATATATAACTTGTGTGGTGTCCTTTCATTTGATATTACAGGATTGCATATGGTAAAACAGCTGGCTTCACATGCCCTCTTGAGTTAAGCCTTTAAGGCTGCTTAGTCCATGCTACCCTTAGGATAGCTTGTCTATAAGGTTGACTTACAACCATCGTGTGCATATCATAGCATAATTTTGGCAAGACAAAGGGAAGATAGATACATAAAGGAACCACAAAATCGATAGAATATACAAAACTCTCTTTCATTTAATAAGTATTCATATAAAACCAACCATCATAAACACTAATATAACAAAGAATAAAACAAAAATTAAAAAGGCAATTTATACAATATGGACACAAATTAAAAAAGCAATTTATACAGTTTCAATGCAATATAATCACATAATATTAAAAAACAAAATAGTGGCAATCAATGTTTTCCGACGCGCGTTTCGGCGTTGCAAAGAACGCCTTCTTCAGGAGCCACAATCTCTATCCAGTACTAACGTTAAGGCGATCGATTCACTATGATATTCAAACTAAAAACAGCACCTTCTTTTTCCCATGATTAATTTCTGTGTTGATGTAAACGTAATTACTTTAACCTCAGCTGACAACCGAGTCCAATCTACTCAACGCTGGGGGAACTAATTGTTCATAAAAACGGATATCGATCTCCCGTGTATATTTCAAATATCTGCATCACTTTTCTGTTCAAGCAGACATCAATCGGTTCCGATAAGATTATTAGAGGTTGCATACAGCAATGCCACAACGTCGCATACGGTGGTTACTGCTTCCCCTTCCTAGTTAAAATTCACTCGACAAGAGTCGATGAAAAGAACCGTGTGCTGCATATATAAACGCCCAGGCGCTGCAAAAGATAGCTGCTGGCGTCCCGCGGCCGTTGGAAATAGTATGACTTACAACCACAACCATCACCATAAGGGATTGTTTGGCCTGATACAAGGTGCCCCCAGAATTGGAGACATCATATATCAGGCCAACTTCTCACACATGGCATGTTGGATTTGTTCTTTCTTAAGTTTCTGTTGCAGGTGGAAAAATCATCCTTGTTTGTAGGAATCGTTTCTTTGTTTTAGGAGTTAGGCATGGAGGGAAGGGGATACATTGAGTGTTGATACTGATAGTGGAGAACTGTGTACTTTCGCATTGGAAGGAGCCTGGGAATCAAGGTCATCTACCTAAGCTTGGGAGCATTGCTGGCTACTGGAACATTTTCTATGAGGAGATGGCCTGACTGGATGACGTGATCCGCAAAGGACCCTGGGATATTACCTGTACTACTAATGTGTTGTAACTAGGAAAAGTGTACGAAGACTTCTGCCTTGCCTTGAGAGAGAGAGAACATCTTAGAAATAGCTCTGTAGCTTTATGCTGCTTGACCCAACTAATGCGGGGAGACTTCTTAGGAAGGCTTCTAACTCTGACACCTTAACTGATCTTGCCTTGGGAAATGCTATGTAGGGATGTCGCGTTGGTGCTAGTGTAGGAACAGATTAATGCTTTATACCAATGACCTTCTGATGAAGGGGAACCCGGATGTCTGTTCCATAATCTTGTGTATCCTGATCCTTGAACTGATCATCTTGTGCATGTTTCACCACCTTAACTTCATCCGTAGATTTGTCTTTATATTAGTTCCAATGTATTTCTTCACCCTCACTTTTAGGTGCCTCTACATCCAGTTATTCTTGGCTTTGTAATAAATCAACTAATCATATTTGGTTTGATCCTTAAGAGTCCTAGTAAATTGGAACTGAAATGATTAATCTGCTAACGATTTCTCCCCCTCACCTTCTCATGCTGAGAAAAAGTACAATTGACTTGAGGTTCTAGAGTGAATCTAGAACATGGAACTCAGCTCCTTCAGTTGGTAGCAGAGTAGGATGGTTCTCACATAAAGAGGGAGAGAATCCAAAAAATCTAGAAAAAAGACTTTAAACCCTAGAGCCCCAAAATAGAGGCCAATGATTGAGAATGGAGAGTGACTGACTTTGACGGAGACCAATAGAGTCTGATGGTGTGGTGAGAACAGCTTTGTGTGCTTCATTGAAGAGTGATGGGGTGGTGAATTGATGTCAGGCGATGTTTGTGTGAAAGTCGGGTGAATGTGGTTTTTGGCCGGACATGGTCCAAGGAATGAAATATGAGTTTCAGGTCCCGAAGTGGCCTAAGATGCTGGGATATATTAAATGGTTTAGAAGACACCAAGCTATTGTGACTGTCTGACCACAAATTTCAGGAGTTGTCGTGAGACGTCATCGGCAGTTCTACCTAAGACAGGGAACCTTGTGTGAATGGGAGCATGCAAATTGTGTGGTAAACTTTCTGTATAGGGGTGGACTATACCGATTCAGGTGACCAGCGCTGGTTAGGGTCACTGTATGTGAATGTTCTTGGGTGATTGAATTCTATCGATCCTGTAAAAGGCAGACAATTACAGAATTGTGATTGTGTGAGTGAACGTGAACAGAAACTGCAAGGAGCGAAGGTAACGTCAGACTGTGCCGCACTTCAATAGGTTGGTTGGTTTAACGGGGCGCTGGCATTGG
This sequence comes from Lissotriton vulgaris, assembly GCF_964263255.1. NCBI lineage: Eukaryota > Metazoa > Chordata > Amphibia > Caudata > Salamandridae > Lissotriton > Lissotriton vulgaris. The sequence goes on from NC_141689.1 coordinate 1,316,514,903, forward strand.
TTGGTAGTTATCAGGAAGATGTGATTGAGAAAGTTTATCTATTGAAGGGAAATTTTTTATCTAATCATGAGATGTTTTAGGGTGTAGCGGGATTTGTTCACGGGAGATCAGGGAGTTGTTACTCGAGCGGGTGAGGAAGCACGACCAGAGTATACTGCAGCACATTATATTGACGACAAATGTGGGACTCCATACTATAGTTTGGCTACAAAAGTGGCATAAAATCACTGAAAAAAAGAAGGGTATTTGGCATTTCCAAGTTATGGTTCATTTCCATTGGAGGTGTTGTGCCAGTTGAGTGTAGAGGTATCTGTGCTGCGGTTTCTGCCTAGACCAACACAGTTTGAGGCATTAGCTGCGTGGAAGCAAGCAGCACATGCAAAGAACAGGGAGAGATATCAAGGAAAGATGAAGAAAGCATTGAAGGCATATCAGGATGCATGATGGGATGCACAACTCAAAAGATGGAGAGTAGACACATTTGAGGGGATAGGTTGTACCTGATGCTGGTGAGAGAGGGAAATTCTCAGGATAGGAATGAAAGAGAAAATGAAAATGATGGGAGTGATATGGATGATAGCTTGTTGGATAGGTTATTATCGGAGCATCCTCCACCTCACAACCCACATTCAGAAGAGGGAATGTGAGAACTGGTTAATGCAGGGAATACAGAAAGAGTGTTAACATCCCAGACATGCCCTAGTGCAGGAGTGGGCATAGTGGGAAGGATTTTGACACTGGAGTAGAAGGAACAGGGATACCTGCTCTGGGAAGTACAGAGTCAAGTGGAGTTAATGCTGCTTTACGATTACCAGAAGCCCTTATGGTATCGGTCTCCATCTGACCTGTAGTCTCTGTGTATGACCCAAATTTAGGGGGAAACCCTAGTCAGCAGCAGTTAGGGTTGGAGGAGAGAATCGTCTTAGAAGGAAATGATACCATGAACGGAAACAGTACGTCTCTGGTCTCTGGTGCCTGTGGAATCTAGTACTCCTTTGCCGGCAACTGCAGAACCTTCAAGAATACCCATTGGGGCTAGTATTATTTGATCTGTATCCTTACCAAACTCACATTCAGACTTGAGGATGTGGGAAGCTCCAGTGAGGGGATCAATGGGGATAACATCAAAAGCAAACACAGGAACCTCTGGAAACCAGCAGGTCCTAGAGACTACAAATTAAGAGAATTGGCTAAGAAATCGAAATAGTGATAGAGAGGTATAAAATAGCATGTCGAGTCAGGGCATGTTCAAGGCTGCGGTAAAGGCAAAGTTGTTGGATGTGGTGAGGTGGAAGGCTTAGGTGTATGAAATAATCAGTGGGAACTTGCCTTTGGAGAAGATAGAGACTGATGAGCAAGACAAGCTATTATTTGTGGTGAACGATATCACCTGTAAGGCAAGGTGAGCACATGAGATATTGACGGTATTGGCTCAGAAATATGATGTTGATCTTTAAAAAGCAAAAATGCTGCAAGGAAACCATAGGTTAAACTACAGTGATCAGGGATTGGAAGAGAAAAGGCTTAAAACACACATTCAAGAGCTGATTATAGGGATACGTGCCTGGAGTATGCTTCACAAATGGGAGGAAAGGTGGTCGAAGAAAAAGAACATTAGGAAGTTGATGGGAGAAACGCCACCTTCAGAAGGGGGAACAGCAGAAGTTGAGGCTTATCCACTGGGGGAGGTGCCTAGTGGAGGGTATGTAAATGTTTCTTGGAGTATGGGTGATCTAGCTGCGTTCACACATGATTTTCCTCTATTGAGGAAGAAGCCTGCTGAATGGTACAAGTTTATTGCTTTTTCAGGATCTCAAAGGTAGATCTGAGCATGTTGTTTGACATTGTGCTTCCCAATGATTTATGGTCCGCTTGTCAAATTGCTATTGATTGGCCTTCTGCTGAACTAGAGAGGGATCCCATAACTTACGGTCCTTCACCCTTGGTTATAAAACAATCCAGACAGGTGATTGTATGGTTGCAGTCCAAAATAGCCCCACAAGATATCCATTGGGTTATAATAGATCGAACAATCCAGGAACTTAAAGAATCACTACATGCTTACTACAAACGTCTTTTGCAAGCCTTCAAGCAATACAGTGGGTTATATAATCTTGACTCTAAATGCATGGGACAGTTTGTTTCCAAATTTGTGATGGGATTGAGACCAGAGATTAGCATTATGAGCCAATAACCTTTGATCTGCTGGTAAAATAAGCCAGTGGATGACATTTTACGGTATGCTAGGTAGTGCACTGATGAGGTAGATTCTAAGCACAGGAGGATAAAGGACAAGTTGATGTCGATCCAAATGTGGAATGCGTAAAGCGTAGATCAGGCACAGACAAATAGAGGAACAATGGGTCAGAATCAGGGGAATACTCAAGGAGGGTTTCAGAACGTTCTGAATCACTCTGGACAGGGACCCCAAAACAGGAACAGACATTGCCATGCTAAAGAAAATGACTGCTTGCCATTTTTGACACAAAATCGGGCATTGGAAGCTCTGATTAAATCCAGCAAATCAGATGCAAGAGGGAGAGTGAGTCCAAGTGTGTGATAAATCCTGTGACAAGGCCAAGATCCTACACTTGCGGGGAGTCAAAATCAGTTAGTGCAAGTGCCACAACCTCCAAGCGTTCCTCAGAATATTTGAGCGTACCACCAAATGCTCTTTATGAAAGCATTAGACAGACTTCATCAGGACCTATCACAATGACAGAGCCTGAGTGGGAAGGAAGACTGTACCCTTGGAGCAGTCTTAGAGGTAGACCAGAGTAGACTGTATGTGGAAGCAGATGTAGGCGGTCATCCCATTACATTCTTAATTGATACTGGTGCTACCCATTCTACTGTAAGATTTGCAGTAGTCCCAAACCTACCCCTCTCAGGAAAATCAATATAAGTTGTAGGAGTTGCCAATAGGAGAATGACAAAGCCTTTGACAGAAGAGGTAGCAGTGAAAAAAGGAACCTTTCGGGTTTGGCACCAATTTGTGGCATGCGATTCGAGTCCAGGCTGTTTTTTAGGGTGTGATCTCTTGTGTAAACTGAATTGTACAATTTATTGCACACCAAAGGGTATTGAACTGCAGACTAATGATGATGACATTGTGTTCAAGTTGTCAAATCTGTACCACTGCGTAGACATATTTCCCGTACTGACAGTGGAGGACATGCCACTGGATATGAGAGACACATTCCCTCCAGTGTTGTGGGACTTCACCGGAGAAGAGATAGGGCTGATTTGAGGAATTGAGCCAGTCTGTATACAAATCAAGCCGAATGCAGAATTTCCAACACTGCCCCAATACAACCTGCCCCTGGAGATGGTGGCAGGGATTACACCTATGATTGATTCTATGATTGTGCAAGGTGAAGGAGATATTTGGAAGCCCATGCAATTCACTGAGTGGAAAATATTGCATAATTCAGGATCTTAGGAAGATCAATGCAATTGTTATACCATGTTGTCCCGTGGAATCAAATCCATCTGTGGTCCTGTTTCAGATACCTTGCGAATCTGTATCGTTTACAGTGATTGATTTGTGCCAAGCATTTTTCTCCACCCCATTGTGTAAGGAATACCAATTTTATTTTGCTTTACGGCTGGAGAATCGTGTTCCAACATGGTGTCGTATCCCTCAAGGGTATACTGAAAGTCCATCTATCTTTAACCAAATTCTGAAAAAGAACCTTGAGAGCTAGATATTGCGCCAGAATTCCGTGCCAGTGCAGTAAATAGATGATCTCCTAATTGCATCGGAGGCAGAAGAGGCTTGCAGGAATGATACCATTGCCTTACTGAACCATTTGGCTAAAAATGGACACAAGGTGTCACCGAACAAGCTTCAGTACTACTTATCAGAAGTTCAGTACTTGGGTCATTGCACTGAGAAAGGCAAGAGAAAGGTGTCACCAGGCCACATAGAGGCGATCATAAAAATGAATGCGCCTACCACCCAAAAGGAAGTCAGGATGTTTTTGGGAATGGTTGGTTACTGCAGACAATGGATCCCAAATTTCTCCTTGAAGGCAAAGCCCTTGCAGAGGCTTACTCACAAAGATGTGAGCGATCCAGTACCATGGGATAACGATTGCTTGGTTGCCTTCCTAGAGCTGAGAAAGTGCCTTTGTTGTAATCCAGCTTTGGGAATGCCTGATTACAAGAAAGTGATTTTGCTATTCCGTTGTGAGAGGGAGGGTTGTGCTATTTTTTAACTCACCCAGATACATGGGGGTGTCCGCAGACCAATGGCCTACTTCTCAGCTACGTTAGATCCTGTAGCTTCAGGGTTGCCCGTATGTCTCAGATTCGTTGCTGCAGCAGGTGTCAGCATTGAAAGATGTGAAAGCATTGTAATGGGTCATTCACTTACTGTATATGTTCCACACTCAGTTGAGCTTCTGATGATGAGAACCAAAACACAGCATTTGATGAATAATAGCCTAGCAAGGTATGAACAAATCTTGTTTGCGGCTGAAAACGTCACCTGAAGCGATGATCTGAGTTGAATTCTGCTACCTTTTTGCCTATTCCAAAACCTGATGGGGAAGACTCTGAGGACCATTACTGACTGGTTCATGTTTCAGGTAGAATGAGGATTACCTAAGAGCAGCTTTTGCTGTCTGTACCATTTCTGGAGTTGCGGAAGCTGCTTGTTTACAGGGAGTATACTCCGCACAAGTGACTGAAATCATTGCCTTGACCTGTGCGTGCCTTGCATCTGATCAATCAATCAGTACATTTGTAGAGCGCACCACTTACCCGTGAAGGTCTCAAGGAGCTGGGGGGCGGGGGAGCTGCTACTGCTCGAACAGCCAGGTCTTGAGGAGTCTCCTGGAGGCCAGCAGGTCCTGGGTCTGTCATAGGCGGATAGGGAGGGCGTGCCAGGTTTTGCGGCGAGGTGAGAGAACGATCAGCCGCCGGCGGTTGCACGGCGGATGTGGGGGACGGTGGCGAGGGCGAGGTCAGCGGAGCGAAGCTGGCAGTACAGGGTGTAGAAGGTGAGTTGTTCATTGAGGTATGCTGGTCCGGTGTTGTGGAGAGCTTTGTGAGCATGGGTGAGGCGCTTGAAGGTGATCCTCTTGTTGACAGGGAGCCAGTGCAGGTCTTTCAGGTGGGCTGTGATGTGGCTGTGGTGGGGGATGTCGAGAATGAGTCCTGGGTCATTGACAGTGCGGAGTCCAGGATGACTCCTAGGTTGGGTGCGTGGTTGGTGGGAGTTGGTGCAGCTCTGTCAGGCCTCACTTGCTTACCATTCAATGATATCTGGATTCTTGCACAGGAACAGATGATGCTAGCTTCCCGACTCTCACTACCAATCACTCAGGGCCAAATTAGTATCTTGGCGCTAACTGATCAGAAAGGGGGAAGGGGGAAATTGGATAAAATAATAAAGAACAGAGAAGAGACTGGTCCTGAACCCGCTGGTTTTCTGTCTGGCACTTCTGTCAGCTATCGATCAGCCTACCGAAGATACCTAAGGAAACTAAGCACACACAACCATTATAAGTTTTCCCTTCTCTACTCTACTCTGTCTCTATCTTTTATTTTTTGTAAGATTACTGTGGTATCTCCCATTCACCGTGCTCCCCCCTTGTCACAGCGCTGCGCGTAGTGGAACGTCTCGTGGTGACATCACTTAGAATGTCACCACGACCAACATTCCAGGGCGAGCGCCGCTGTGTGTGTTCAGGCTGTCACCCACTCATGTTCGGAGCTATGGCTGAGGTTGTTTTGTCTATTATCTTTACGGACCAAAAAAAGACACCTTTCACCCCTTCCCTGTGGTAGTCATCATTGGAGCTAATGTTACACTGGCGACGAGGGTCTACCCTGGACAACGACCTCAACACGCAAGTCGAAAGGAGGACGATGAAAAAACTCTGACGATCCAAAGGAGTGAAGCTGTAAGCAGATAACTGGGGTGGCATTAGCGAAGTGCGGAGCGGAGAAGAAGAGTAATCGGACGGTGAAGAATAGAGCGGCATGTCACAGGGCACTATAAGGTCTCGAAGTGATAAGAAAGCCAGCGGTGAGTCTCTGATGGCGAAGCTGTTGAATGACTGTGTCAACACGGTAGCCGAAAAAGTGCGGTGGCAGGTGGACTCTGCCTGAACGTAAGCATTGCATTACTAAGAGAAATGAGGAAGAACGGTGCGTGAAGGTTATGCGGAAATGAACGGCGTGGGAGCAGCGCGAGCGTGAGGAGAATAATCTTTGGTGTCTGAGGCTTGACGGCTTGGGAACAAGAAGAAGTGGAATCTGAACGCGACGTGAGGAGGATTCTCACCTTATTGCCGGCGAGCAGATGAATGAAGTGTTGTCCCCTTTGCGGCTGTTTGCTCTGTGACCACCGAAGATAGGGACTTTAGTAGCGCATCTCACCTCCTTTGAAGAGACACTGGAATCGGTTTTTCCGGTTGCTGGACAGAGTGGTGTCCTGTGGGGAAGGGAAGCACCGGCGTACTTTCAAGCGCATTTCCTCACAAGGAGAGCTGACTTTGGCGCCACAGTGCCACCTAGTGGACAAGGAATTTACTGTTTTTATCCACCAGAATATGAGAGACAGTTAGACATGTGTAAAGGGCGATTTTTGTGGTAATTCACATGCAAATCATTCTGTGCTTTGTGAGGGTGTAATAAGTTGGCACTCATTTCTTCCCTCTTACATATTTAGGGTAGTTGTTTCTCTGATTCAGAGTAGACTTTTAGGTACAAGTATCAAAATGCAGAATGTGACGCCTCCACCCTTTTTTCTGTCTAAACCTGGGGAGCCTATGATACACTGGAAGAAATGGAAAAAGGTGTTTTTGAATTATGCGACAGTATGGGGCCCCAATCTAGGGTTAGAGTGGAAAGTAGCCTTACTGTCATACTACCTAAGAGCAGAGGGGGAAGAGGTGTTAGAACACCTCCCAGATCTAGGTGTGCAGGAAGCGAGAGGATTGAATGAGTTAGAAATTAGCTTAAAGAAACTAGATCTACACTTCCTTCCCAAGACTAGCACCATAATGGAAAGGTACCATTTCGGAAAGAGAGTACAGAAAGAAGGGGAATCAGTAGAAGATTTTGTATCGGATCTACGTAAACTGGCTGCAACATGCAAGTTTGGGGGCGCATGCAAGGAGAGAATCAGGGACCAGTTTGTGCTAGCGTGTAGGACGGAACGCGTACGTGAGGAGTTGTGGTTGAAAGATGATCCACCGCTGAGGGAAGTTCTAATAGTTTCAAAACAGGTGGAACACATGTTGCAGTGCGTTAGCGAAATCAAACAGGATTGTGGTGGGAAGGTGAGCGAAGACAAAATCAAATTAAGCGAAGTTGTGACTGAATGTGAAGGCGTGTCAGAGGTCAAGGGACAGAAGATAGTACATAAAGAGCAGAAAGAGAGCAAAACAGGATGGTCGTTCAAGGGTACCTGCTAAAGATGCGGAAAGCAAGGACACATGGCTTATGACAAGGAGTGCCCTGCACTCAAATTCACATGCAACGAGTGCGGCAGGAAAGGCCATTTCAGGCAGTACTGCAGGAGTGGTCAGGGGCTTGGCAAGCAGAGTAAGGACAGGACTAACACAGTGTGTGACGAAATAGTCTTGCAAGTAGGTAGAGATCAGGTCAGCAATCCTAAAGACACCATAAAAGTTAAATGCACTGAAGTAGAAGCATTGTTTGATTCGTGTTCCAGAATAACGATCATTAACACCAAGGAATTTTAACTCACTGGTGTTCAAGGGGAGGATTAGATTGAAAAGGATGGATGTAAGGCCCGGGGGCTATGGAGGTCGTCCTATTTCCATGAAGGGTTATTTCTGAGACACAGTAGAGTACAAGAATAGAGCAACAGTGTCAAAAATCTATGTGTCTACAGTTGGTGACAACATCCTGGGCTGGCAGGCACAGAAAGAGTTAGGGGTCTATCTAAACCCAAACAAAAACCCTCAAATTCTAATACAAGAAGTGCAAGAAACGTGGGAAGACATAGTGGCAGAGTTCAGGGAGGTATTTAGAGAAGAACTTGGATGTTTGAAGAATTACTCCCACAAGATCAAATTTAAAGAAAACGCGATACCAGTCGTAGCCAAAGTAAGGAAACTACCCATAGCAATCCAGGAAGCGGTGAAGATTGAACTTGAGAAACTGTGCAAAGCAGGAGTCATCGAACCTGTGGAGGCCACAGAATGGTTGGCGCCCATTGTAGCAGCTCAGAAAAAGGATGGGTCGGTTCGTTTGTGCATTGACCGTAGGCCCTTGAACAAAGAGGTTGTGGTTGATAGATTCCCACTGCCCAACATCACTCAAATGATGAGCATGCTGGAAGGCGCAAAAGTGTTTTCAACACATGATCTCACCTCAGCCTATTTCCAGATCAAGCTACATGAGGAGTCGCAGGAACTTACGGCGTTTGTGACGCCCATGGGTGCATTCACATTTAAGAGGATGCCTTTCGGGTTAGTATCGGCTGCAGCCGTGTTCCAGAGACTCATGGGCAACATTTTGAGAGAGATCCCGGGTGTCCTGTGCTACCAAGATGATGTGCTGGTATTTGCAAGAGACAACGAGGAACACAACAAGAGGTTGAGACAAGTGTTAGCCAGGTTTAGGTCACAAGGACTGACAGTGAGAAGAGAAAAGTGCAAGTTTGGCTGCAAGGAACTGGATTTCTTGGGACACAAGGTGACAGCAGGGGGAATCCGTCCAAAAGCAGAACTTCAAAACACTATTACGAACTTGATGCCTCCGAAGAGTAAAGACAAAATCAAGTCCTTCATGGAAATGCTGGAATTTTACAGCAAATTCGTACAGAACTTTGCTGGAAGGACGTTTGCTATACGCCAGTTGCTAAAAAAGGATGCAGTGTTCAGCTGGAGTGGGGAGAGCCAAAAAGAGTTTGAGGATGTGAAGAGAGCACTCGCAGAAGCCCCCAGCCTCAAGTCCTTCATACCCAATCGGATGACAGTAGTCACCACCGACGCAAGTGCTAAAGGGCTCGGAGCGGTCCTCACTCAAGTAGGAGCACGCGGGGAGGAAACTATAGCCTTTGCGTCGAGATCACTGCAGAAGTCAGAGAGCAACTACTCCGTGATCGAAAAAGAGGCCTTGGCGGTATACTGGGCCATGAGCAAATTCAGGGACTTCCTCTGGGGAACAAGGTTCATTCGTCTTCCGGACCACAAGCCATTGGTAGAGGTGTTCAACAAGAAGGGGCTTGATGCGATCTCTAGCAGAATTAGGCGTTGGGTAGTAGGTCTCCAAGAGTACACGTTCTGCGTTGAATATGTCCCTGGAACACGGAATTTGGCTGCAGACTGCATGTCGCGGTTAGTGACGGAAAAAGATGGAGATGAGGCAGAAGGAAAAGACGATGAAGAAAAGGAGGACTACCAAACAGAAAATGTATGCGCGATAACCCAAAGAGCCATAGGTGAAGAACCATGGAAAGAAGCACTTAAGACAGACGAGATCATCCCTAAAGTGTGCGAGAGAGTACAAAGTAAGTGGAGACCTGAAGACAAACGAGACGAAGCCCTACGGCCGTTTTGGATGGTCAAGGATGAACTGTCAGTGGTCGACGATTGCCTGTTCAGAGGGACGAGGCTGGTCCCACCAACAGCGGTGAGAGAAGATCTGGTAGACATAGCTCATGACGGTCACCTGGGCATCACCAAGACCAAACAAAGGATAAGGGAAGACTACTGGTGGCCATGCATGGACCATGCAATCGATAGGAAAGTAAGAGACTGTATCCCGTGCAGTGTTAGCGACAAAGTTGTGAGACAACAAACGCCACCCATGTTGTGTAGGCCACCCCCATCAGGGCCGTGGGAGGAGGTGGCGTTAGACATCGTAGGCCCACTAACGGGAGAGGTGCGCACACCCTACATTCTAGTGCTCATGGATCTATACTCAAGATGGCTGGAGGTGAAGATAGTAAGTGAAGTCACTACGAAGACTGTCATTGAGTTCCTTCAAGAATTGTTCATCAGAGAGGGGCTACCTAGCATTCTACTCATAGACAATGGAATGCAACTGTGCTCGAAGGAAATGAAGGAGTTCCTTGAGGAGCGGGGAATCATACACAAACGATGTGCTCTGTACCACCCGGAGACCAATGGGATGGTCGAGCGGTTCAACAAGACTCTCAAAGAGAGCATACAGTTGGCGAAGACTAGCGGCCTGAACTGGAATGAAGAAGTGTGGAAACGGCTAGATGCATACAGGTTAACGCCGCACCAGACGACGGGCGTAACCCCTTTTGAATTGCTCAGAGCAAGAGTACCAAACACTAAACTATCACCAGGCTGGATGGGGTGGCACAAGGGATGGTCAGACCACTCCAGAGAATCGAGGGGGCTAGTGAGACAAAACAGAGCCATGGCAGAGAGGAAAGAAAGGTTCGATAGACTACACTCCACACAAGAGGCGGGGTTCAAAGTAGGGGATGACATTAAAATCAGACCACCTACTGGCAGGGCGAGTTGGTCGGAATACAGCAGGCCCACAAAGATTGTTAAATTGTTTAAGAATGCTGTAAAAAACCAGGAGGGTAAGATCTGGAACCTGGGAAGAGTTGTGAGGTATTGCCCTCCTAAGCAGGATACCAGTGTGGAGGAAGGGAGGGAAAACAAATCATTGGTGGGCAAGGAAACCCCTCCCAGGGAACAGGGGAAGGTCTCACACCCGGCTAGCAGACCGAGCCGGAGAGTGATCAGGCCGCCCAGACATTTGGAGCAATACGTGACGATGTAACTCTTGTGTGTACCATGTTTTTCTGATGTTTCATTTTGTAGGGAAGGGGGATGTGTGGTATCTCCCATTCACTGTGCTCCCCCCTTGTCATAGCGCTGCGCGTAGTGGAACGTCTCGTGGCGACATCACTTAGAATGTCACCACGACCAACATTCCAGGGCGAGCGCCGCTGTGTGTGTTCAGGCTGTCATCCGCTCATGTTCGGAGCTGTGGCTGAGGTCGTTTTGTCTATTATCTTTACGGACCAAATAAAGACACCTTTCACCTCTTCCCTGTGGTCGTCATCATTGGAGCTAATGTTACAATTACCCTCCCAAGGTACTTTAGTAACCTGCCTCTCTTCTTGTACCTGATGTAATTTTCTTATAGTAATGAATATCTGCTACATCTGCAAAACATATTTACAAGATTTATCTCTTATCTTTTCTCTGCACCTTTATTTATTATTTCTTCTTATTATGGCGTGACCTACCCGGTACTCTGGTGTGGTAATCTTTATTTAAGTCTTGTCTTGAATGTTTAATAATTATTGGATGAGCTCTGTTTAATCTTCTGTTATTTTCTATCTATCTGAAAGTGACAAGTTAAAGGACAAGGGTGAAGGAGTGTAATAATGAACAATCGGAACCTTATTGTGTATGAAGCAATGACTAGGCGGAAATATGGTCAGTGAAGAGATGAGGTTATCCTCATCCTCCCCTTGAACGGACACATGAGGATTGAATGTGGACCCTAAAAGTTTCACATTTAGTTAGATAGTTAGGGATAAAGGGTATAAAAGAGGTCCTTTGGAGGAAAGAGAGGAGAGTGCTTTTGAATTATTTTTCACACCTAGACATGCTGTCGGACTGATTGATTTTTCCCTGGTGCAAAGACTTTGACATTTTCCTGACTTTAACTTTTGATGAGGACAGAGTCCTGATGGGAGGTGAACATCGAGAAAGAATAGAGAGGCTGTTTTTGGGAACTCTTCTACTTTAACCCTGATTCTCATTGCCGATAAGATTGGTAATATGTCCTTGACTCATTTTTCTGAACTATTCCGCTAATAAATGTAAACTGTTTGAATTTAATCTTCTTTTTCTTTATGTGAACTTATAAAAGTTTAATGGTATTCGAATAAAAAGGTTAAATAAAATAAGGTCATGCTAGGAGATTAAATCCTTAAATAAAAATTAAATAAATGAAGAATTAAGCTGGTCTTGTTGTCCATTAGTTAACTTTTACTAGCTGATCCATTGACCAAACAGTGGGGTCTCTTAATGTTTTCTTAAGAGTTAAACCATGATAAGATCCAATAAACTGCAGATGTATATAATGTATAGAATTTAGATTAAATAGATGAAGTAGGACACTCCACTATTTCAGCAGCTCATCCTCGGGTTTTCACTGATCTTGGGAGCAGGTTGATTTGTGTGAATGAGTGACTTGCGGTGTTATGGGCGCCACCGACGAATAAAGTGTGATAGCTCCTAGGATTTATAGTGATGGTTTGGAGGTTTGGTTTGGAGCAGCGCTGGATCAGCAGCAAGTTATCAATGAATGTGGCTCTGATCTCATAAGGAATGTAAATTGAACTTTGAACTATAAAAAAATACCCTTTTGAGGAAGAAGATAACCTAGTGTTGTAAGGTCTTTTCATGTCTTCCTTCTTTCCACCCTGTCTTCCCTCCTTGTTCAGTCTGGGGACATTTAGAATGTTGCATGATTTCACAGAATGTGGGGTGACTCATGTGAATCAGTTGATTCCTGGCTGAGCTGGAGGAAGCAGCTCCTGGTGAGGCCTTCCTAAAACTTACATCTTGGCCTACCTACTACCCTGACCTACCTACTTACCTTCTCTGTAACTACACCCTGAATAAAGATACTTCCTGGAATTATTACCTGGACTCCTGTGAGGTATTTACTTTCAACACATAGGCCTTAGTGGAAGAAAATAAAAATAGTGACTTTTTCATAGAAGAAGAAAGAGGGTTAGGGAAGTCTTCCAAGCTGTGTAAATATTGTGCCAGAGACTGATAACTGTTTTCCACGATTTTGATAAACTCTTCAAGAACTTTCTTTTGTAACAGTAAGAGGCAAGAAAAAGAAACACTGTGTTTTTCCTTTTACAGCCACAATACGAACCAATTTGAAAATACAGTCTGGAAATCTGAAATGTAGGCACAAATGTATAATAGGTACACTTTTTGTAGGAGTAATTATAGTAATAGCTGTAGTTATCATTATGTCCACTATAAATTCACCCGAAGCGGAGGTTTTTGGAGTGGAAGTACATGGGACATCCACACTTATCGCCTGTAGCACAAAAGAGGGAACATTAGGATCTGATAGTGCTTTAATAGAGAAAACTAGTCAGTTTCTGCATGTAAACTTGCCTAAAGGTGATTACACACTGAAAGCCTATGTGAAATTGCTGTATGAGTATGTGGATACCATGGATGTGAGAGACTGATATGTGTGCATGCAATTGCCTGTCTCAGTTGAGGAGGGTATCAGGTACCATCACCTGCCCTTGACGTATGGCATTAGTTGTAGTCTGCTTCTTAGTATGTTCTATGGAAGTACTGTTTTTCAAATTATGATTTGGTGCTTTCAGAAGTTACAGTTTACAAACATCTGAACAAATATGATTACTTTACACAGGAGGAGAGAATGGGAAAGTATTCTGCGGCTGCTATTCCACTAGACACAGCTTATGCACATAGACACAACTGGACATGTACAAAGTAATTGAGATAGAGGAAACGTATGTTGACCAAGTAGAAGAGAGATATAGAGGATTAAGAGTTAAACTTGATAGTAGGAAGGAAGTTTTCAAATGGACTAGGAAGAATTAGCCCACAAGTCTAAGGGAAGTTACGGTCCAATAGCTCTAGATTGGGAACAACAAGGAAAGCTTTGCATTCGACAAGTACAGACGCATTATGACACTATTTTTGTGGGACAAAGTGCATGTAAACACACATTTATGATTGATGTTTCTTACAAGAAGTTCTTGTAAGAAGCAGTATTTCTGACTGCCGAACTATTGGTATGGTACTTGTTATGTGGCAGTTGTATTCCCAAGATATACCACGTAGAAGATTTGAAGAGTTTAGAAGGGAAGTCATCACATAGAGAGACACGTTATTTTCGTGGCTGCCAGCTTTATCCACACAGCGGATCCATCACTTATTAGCCTCAAGAATCATTATCTTCACGAGGCAACTCTTCAGAAATTTTTGCGACGCTACATTGGAAGTAATTCAAAATCTACTTGCACTCGAGTTTATCGGAACCCGGCGCATTCCCTGTTGAAACCAACTCGCATTGGATATATGATGACACAACGCATGTTATTACAACGCATGCTTTTACATCGCATTTTTTACAACGCAAAAACTTTTACAACGCATGTATTTACAACAAATGTTTTTACAACGCAGGTACCTTTACAACGCATACCATTACAACGTAAGTATTGGTAAATATATATTAATTTTATAATCGTAAATTAATTAAAAAAAATATAATTTAATGTAATTTAATTTAAATTTAATTTTAATTTATTTTTACCCTGTACCCCTGTACCCCAAAACCCAAAACTGACCCTCAACCCCAAAAATACCCCTTTACCCAAAAACCCAAAACTGACCCTGAACCCCAAAAATACCCCTTTACCCAAAAACTAAAAACTGACCCTGAACCCCAAAAATACCCCTTTACCCAAAAACCCCAAACTGACCCTGAACCCCAAAAATACCCCTTTACCCAAAAACCCCAAACTGACCCTGAACCCCAAAAATACCCCTTTACCCAAAAACTAAAAACTGACCCTGAACCCCAAAAATACCCCTTTACCCAAAAACTAAAAACTGACCCTGAACCCCAAAAATACCCCTTTACCCAAAAACTAAAAACTGACCCTGAACCCCAAAAATACCCCTTTACCCAAAAACTAAAAACTGACCCTGAACCCCAAAAATACCCTTTACCCAAAAACTAAAAACTGACCCTGAACCCTAAAAATACCCCTTTACCCAAAAACTAAAAACTGACCCTGAACCCCAAAAATACCCCTTTACCCAAAAACTAAAAACTGACCCTGAACCCCAAAAATACCCCTTTACCCAAAAACTAAAAACTGACCCTGAACCCCAAAAATACCCCTTTACCCAAAAACTAAAAACTGACCCTGAACCCCAAAAATACCCCTTTACCCAAAAACTAAAAACTGACCCTGAACCCCAAAAATACCCCTTTACCCAAAAACCCAAAACTGACCCTGAACCCTAAAAATACCCCTTTACCCCAAACATATAACTTTTAAAATATAATTATATACTTACCAATACTTACGTTGTAATGATATGCGTTGTAAAGGTACATTGCGTTGTAAATACATGCGTTGTAAATACATGCGTTGTAAAAGTTTTTGCGTTGTAAAAGTTCCGTTGTAATGGTATGTCGTTGTAAAAGTTGCGTTGTAAGTGATGTTTCCCCTCGCATCACATGGTCTAGAGCCCAGCCGGGTTGGAAGTATCACCGACCAAGCGACCTTTCTTCTCTCAAGCGAAGTATACAGCCCTGAGGAGTCACACTATGATGTGACGAAACACGTGTCGTCTGGCTGCTAAAGATATTAAAGAAGATGATCTTTCACAATTGCGTTCAAGATTTTGTGCTTTCTCTGACAGCTACACTTGTTTAATTTGTTGTTAAAGTGTCCATTGAGACACAAACTTACTTAATAGAAAATAAATTACTCTTTTGTTGTGTGCAATAGGCATCCTGCTTCTATAGAGAGACACGTGGAACGAGTACAAGGGATATTGTACAAGACGTGTTTGGAGCAATGATACCTAGTTTGGGAGTGGTCTTAAATGATTTCAAGATTAGAAGGTTGTCAAATATAGTAGATACGTTGTCAGTCAATACAGCTCAGACATTGTTGCTCCTAGATGGAGAGATGGTTTCAATAAGAGCTATGTTAATGCAAAACCGTCTTGCTTTAGATGTGACGTTAGCAAAAGATGGCAGAGTCTGTGAAAGGTTAAAGAACCAACAGTTTTGTACTTATATGCCAGACCACAGTAAGGATCTTAGGAAGTACATAAGTAACATCACTGAGATACATCATAAGATACATGATTGGGCAACTGAGGGAATATGAGATAAGGTTGGGAACGTTTTTGGAAAGGTTAGAAGTTGGTTTGCGAATCTTGGGAAAGGCATCCTTGGTTATATCTTGAAACCAATAGTGATAATCGTGGTCTTTGTCATCTTGTTGGGAATAGTGAGGGCCGACTAGTGGCACCAGTCAAGGCAAGCAGAGAATTCCATTAAAGAAAGGAGAATGGAAAAACTGCAGGACAGTCTCTATGAGAATCTTAAGCACTTGGAGAAGTTTTGACAGGGGAGATCAGCTACGACATCTGTGTAGATCGATCCTCTCTGCAGGGAGTTGTGATGAGTGTGATGACACATGCCATAAGTAGGGGGGACTGATGTAGCACAAAATTAATTTCTCAATTGTAGGGGTGCTTCA
This sequence comes from Lissotriton vulgaris, assembly GCF_964263255.1. Classification (NCBI taxonomy): domain Eukaryota; kingdom Metazoa; phylum Chordata; class Amphibia; order Caudata; family Salamandridae; genus Lissotriton; species Lissotriton vulgaris. The sequence continues at coordinate 1,316,531,185 of NC_141689.1, forward strand.
TAATCACGAGTAGTTTGCATGCAGATATATTTCTTTGTTATACTAATGTCAGATATTAGAACGTGAACTGTAATAATATGAATCGTGACGGATTAGGGACATTTCAATGTAAATGTGAAGAAATCAACGTACAGAATTTGCGTATACTACTGACAATTATTTGTGTATTTGCTGTGTTTATGTAACATGTTAATTTAAAAGTGCTTAGTAAAGAGTGTACATTTATCTGTAATTTCGTAAGGCATGGGTGTCATTTTCATTTGTTGGCCGAATACCGTAGGCCTGAAATGCATTTTCCCTGGAAGCTCTTGCATTAGAATTTAATAGTTGAACTTCATGTACATGTTGGATTTATTCTTTTTCACGTTTCTGTTGCAGGTGGAAGAATCATCCTTGTTAGTTAGAATAATGTCTTTGTTTTAGGAGCTAGGCATGGAGAGAAGGGGATACATTGAGCGTTGATACTGATAGTGGAGAACTATTGTACTTTCTCCTTGGAGCAAACTTGGGAATCAAGGTCATCTCATCAGGCTTGGGGGCATCCCTGTCTACTGGAAAATTACCTATGATGAGGTGGCCGGACTGGATGGCGTGATCCGCAAAGGACCCTGAGACACTATCTGTACTATTGATGTATCGTAACTAGAGATAGTGTCTGGTGACTTTTCCCTTGCCATGAGAGAGTGAGCACCTTAGAACAAGCACTTTAGCTTTATGGTAGTCTGTGATCCTCAAGAGTCATAGTAAATGAGAACTGAAACAATTGATCTGCTAACGATTTCTCCCACCCCACGCTTTCATGCTGAGAAAAGTACCATCGACTCGAAGTTCTAGAGCAAATCTAGAACAGGGAACTCGGCTCCTTCAGCATTCTCTCTGTCACTTTGTTTATGTAGTTAGTACAGTTCCAAGTTAATTATTTCATAGCAATTTGTAGTATGTATCTATACATTGCAAAAAAGGGAGACTAAGTTGGTCCATCAAGGGGGTTGAGAAATTGGAATAGAATCTAAGATCATTCACTGCAATGTGTTAGTTCCAAATGTAGTTTTTGTTAAAGAAATTTAGATAGGGATTTCAGGAATAGGGATGGGCAACTCAAAGATATTCGATAGACTTGAGTCGAAACTAGTAGTACTATAGGCGATCTGTTTTAGCGAAGTACAAAATTACTGCGTTTGCTTGTTATAAAAATGTTTGCGGTGATTATTAATTGAATCACAAATCTTTTTTTTGTCATCTTCTTAATTTCTTACATCAGCACCCAAGGGCAAGATTAGGGATGTTGTCGAGGGTCTGGGAGAAGTTGGTCAGCCAGCACTGACCACCAGCACCTCAGCAGAGGGCTCTGCTGATCCCAGTAAGTCCTTTTATGATTGTTGTGGAATTCTTAGGGTGGAATCTTGGGGTAGTAGAATGTTAATGATGTCTATTGTGAATATTCAGATTGCAGGCCCAAGTAAGCTAGTATTATAAATAAAATGTAGCATGTATATTTGCTGAGAAGGCTTTATTTTTCCTGTTCATGCTCTAACACAGTTGAGTTCACAAGAGAGTGGCCATGGTCATCATAGACCACCCCACCCCCAATGTAGTGTGCTGCTGTCTCGTTCATTTATAATTACAGTATACCAATGACAGTGAAGCATGGCTGAAAAAAAAGTATGACATCCCACTGCCTTTGCATTTGCCAACCAACACTATATGCTGTTCATCGACCATTATTCCACCCTGGCTTGTCTAACTTTGTGGACCAACCAATCAAATGCCCAGAGTGATATTAGGAAGATACAGCATTGCTAACTGAACTGCAGTGCTGTATTGTAGTTGTAAATGGGATTGTGTATCCAGTATCTAAATTATTTATTGAGATGTATTCTAGCCACACAGAACACTGGTGATGCCATCTCCAGTGTTGCTGCAGGAGGAGACACATCAGTTGGAGAGGGAGAAGTGGCAGCAGGGACGGGCACTGGTAAGTCAACTATTTTCTTGTAATTACTATGCTAATTAGGTAGTGCCAGGGTGTTGTCATTTTATTTTTTTATTTTTTTATTTTTTTTAAAACGCATTTTATTGAGTTTTTTCAAGGTGTGTCATACATCAGCATGTCAAATAATCGGCATACATTGTCCTTCTCGTAATGCATCGGCGTACAATATTCGCTTCTCATAGTTACAATAATATCAGTGTTTCAAACCATAATCATTATTCGCAACTCTGCAACTCGTTATGGATCTGCCGTGTATTTATGTTGTACCTGTACACACAATCTTTATTACTTATAAAACATTACCCAACTCCCCCCACCCTCTAATTCCCGGTCTCAGTCTGTCTGCAATGAATATACATGAACCATCTTTGCTATCATATACTCTTAAGTAATGCATACATAGCTACACAACTCCTCTTGGTATACAATTTGTTTGAGGTATGGGCACCCTTTATTGTGACAGCGTACAATGTTTTTAACCTTCTTGATCTGTATCCAGTAATCTCATCTCTTCTAACATAGCTCCCAATCCAGCGCTATTGCCGTTTTTCGCAGCTCTCTTATCTCTTCCCTGGGCAGCGCGGCACCTTCTGCACAACTCCTCCGCAACATTTCTGTGACTTCCATCTCATGGTAACGGTTCTGATAGCCAGTATTAATGCAAGGTCTATGAACCGGTATTGTACCTTATGTTTGGATAAATGAACATGGAGACCAAAAATGCATTCCTCAACTTTATTATTGATGACATGATGTGCTGCCTTCCCAGTTATTCTTCTAACTGCATCCCAGTATCCCCTTACCTTCGGGCACTCCCATAACATATGAAGTAGATCCGCCCCTTCTGACATGCATCTCGGGCATGAGTGTTGTGTCTGGGGAAACATTTTATCTAGCCTACTCGGGGTCAGGTAAGCGTGGTGTAGGACCATTATCTGGATAAATTTAAATTTGGCATTTCCCGAGACTTTCCTGGGGTGCTTAATTACTGCCGACCATTCCTTGTCTGTCAGGTCTCTACCTATGTCCGCTGCCCATACAGCCTTCCGCGTGTCCAAGGAGACTCGCGTGTGGGAGCAAATATCAGCATATAACCATTGGATTAAGTGACGGCCCCTGCCCACATAATGCACCATTTTGACCAGCTCGTTATCGGGAGGTACTCTCCTCTATGGAGCCCAATGTGCTTTTATGTATTGAATCAGTGCAGCATGTGTTAAATACAGTTGTGCTGGGGCTCCCGTTTCATTTATAAAGGTATCATGGTCAAGCAGTGTCTTGTTGCCGAATAAATCCGCCACTGTGCTAATACCTACTTCCATCCAGGGGGTTAGTATGCGTTTAGTGAGCCTGCCGCTCGCCAATGGGATACCTAATAGCGGTATGTTGCCCCTGTATGCAGAAGGTGTGTTCGTGTACTGTAACACCACTTTTCAGCACTTGAGCGCTGTATTTAATAAAGGGGGGAGATCACTGGGGATTCTATTACCAGGCAACATCAAGGCGTGTAACGCCCCATTGTCAATGTCCGTATCTGTATAATGTATTTCCTGCAAATTACGTTCCGCCGTCCAATATGACAACCATTGTAATTGGCAGGCGTAATAATAGTCCGGTACACCCAGACCCCCCATACCAGTACCCACTTGCAGTTTTTTCAGACTAATACGTCTTGTGCCCCTTCCCCATATAAGGTCTGTGACCAGAGTGTTTAGCAATTTAAAAGTGGCCTGTGGGCTGTGGCACCATCAGTGGTAAATTTGTAAAGTAATACAGTAATCTTGGCAAGACGACCATTTTTCCTTTTGCTGCTCTTCCCATGATAGACAATGGCAGCGTAGTCCAAAAGTGACACTAGATCGTAAAGCTCTGATTGCTCTGTTTAAATTGCCATGTAGCATATCCTCATGTGTCCTGTATATATGGATGCCCAAATACCTGAACGTGGACGGTGTTACTTGAATTCTGGTATCCCCAAATTCTGCGTCAGTAATGTCCGCATGGTCTGTGAAGAAAAATGCATGCGATTTTGTAGTGTTTAAAGCAAGGCCCGATAAGAATTCAAAGTGTCGGTATGTCTCAAACATTGGAGTCAGGGGCAGGCAGAGATCATGTATATACATAAGAATGTCATTGGCATAGGCCGAGAATAAGTGGGTCGTGTTCCCTATCGATATCCCCCAATCTAGGAAATCTTGTCTTAGTTTTATGGCTAAAGGCTCCAGTGCCAAAATAAAGATGAGAGGCGACAAAGGGCAACCCTGTCTGGTCCCCTTATGTATGGTGTATTTTTCCGAAATGTGACCCCTTGTTCTAGTGCGTGTCGTTGCGGCATTGTATATAAAGCGCAGCCAGGAAATGTACCCTTCCGGTATCCCAAATTTCGATAGCGACTGAAACATACATTCCGAACTAATGGAGTCGAAGGCTTGCCTTGGATCTAATGAGATGCAGCCTGCATGAGGGTATTGTTTCAGAGCCTCTGTCATCAGATAATGTAGTTTCCTAATGTTTAGTGAGGTGCTGCGTGCCGGCAGAAACCTGGTTTGATCTATATGAACCAATTTCGATAAGTGTGGTAGTAGTTTATTAGCCAGCACTTTACTCAATATTTTATATTCAGTGGGTAATAGCGATAGCGGGCGGTAATAATCCATATCGGTATGGTCTCTTCCCGGCTTTGGAAGCAATATGATAAGTTCTTGCGCTGTGGTGAGGGGTAGGGAACCCTTGTCCCCTGTTGTTTTGAACAGCTCCAGTAGCTGGGGCACTAGGGCTCCTGCATATGTTGCATAGAATTCAATGGGGAGTCCATCTATGCCGGGGGTTTTATTACTCGGGAGACCTTTTAAAGCAACCTTGATCTCATGTTGTGTGACGTGTCCCGTGAGTTCTTTCTGAGCCGATATCAGTAGTTCTGGAAATGCTAAGGTGGACAGGAAAGCTTCTGTTTGCTCCCTTGTGGCATAATCGGACGCCCCGTATAGTGTGGCATAGTGGTCCCTGAATGCTGCATTGATAGCTTCCTGACTGGTCACTGTGGTCCCATTCCCTGTGTTAATTTCATGTATAACCACTGTTGGGGGAGTGTCTTGAATCAGTCTAGCGAGTAGTGCTCCTGCCTTGTCTGCTTCAGCATGCGCACGTTGTGTATATGCCTTGTAATCTATGACCCTTAGCGATTCTAAAAGCTCAGCATGCCTGATTCGCACCTCTTGCAATGGGCCCTTTCGCTCTATATCAGTCACTGCTTCTTGCTCTAATCTACCCATTCTCTCTTCCACTTCCATGAGAGACCTATGCAGTTCCTGTCGTTCTCCCACTGTCATACTAATTGCTTTCCCCCTTATTACTGCCTTAAAGGCATCCCATTCCACCAGTCTGCTCTTGGCCGTATTGCTGTTTTCAGCAAAATAACATTCTATAGTGTCGGAGAAGTCAGTGCGAAACACTGGGTCTTCAAGCATCTGAGGCCAGAGACGCCATGTAGGGACCGTGGTAGGCACTCTATCCCATGTGATAACTATCTCCAGTCGGTTGTGATCTGAGAAAGTTTTGAGCAGATATACGTAGACTGAAGCACTTGCATGGCTATTCTATCAGAGCAAAATATCCTGTCAATTCCAGTGTGGAGATCGTGTACTGTGGAACAGAAGGAGTATTCCCTATGTGTAGGATGTCTCATCCGCCATACATCACATAGCCCCATCCCTCAGTCCACCTTCCCAATGCTTGGGCCTGCTTGAATACCCCAGTGCCATGTAAGGGCAAGTGCTATCTATCCAAGGATACATCCATTACTGTGTTGCAGACCCCTCCGACTATCCATGGATTTGCTTCCCATTCTGCCAGTGCCCCGCTCACTACATCCCAGTACTTATCTTGATCAAAGTTAGGGGCGTATATTGCACCCAGTACTACCAATTGTCCGTCTAATGTCCCTTTCACAAATACATATCTCTCTAGTTTGTCAATACTCTGTTCCTGTGCCACAAAAGGCACTCCGTGATGTATCCAAATTGTGGCCCCCCCTCGCATATGTAGAATAAAGGGTTGAAAAGATTTGACCCCTCCATTTCTTTCGGAGTTTCACCACCTCACTTTACACCATACGCGACTCCTGAAGGTACACTATCTGCGCCTTACAGCGATGTAGGTGTGCATGTATCCCGTGGCGCTTTTGTATTGTGGACTCACAAAGTATGATGGGGAGGTATTTGCACAGCTGTTAGTGATCAACTTTTCAACAAGGTTGGGCAGTGGAGCGTGCAACCAGGGGTAAACGCTGTCTGGACCGTCAGCGCGAGATCAAAGACTAATACAAGGCTACCCCTGATGAGAGGTAGACCCCCCAGTGCACAGCGTTGAGGTGACACACAGGTCTAATGATTTGAAACAAATTAATAAATGTTCAATCCAAATGATTTACTAGTTCGTCATGGTTTTAGTATATATACATTAAGTTCCATGTATACAACATCGTGATCCAAAAGCAAATGAAGTTTGACGTCAGCAGAATAATAGTCCGAAAATTAAATATCCCAATGCATTTCGGGCTACAGCAAAGCCCTTCCTCAGGGGATCGCTCTACAAACAAAGGAAATGCCATAATCAAATCAAGTATCATCAACAACCTACACAAGCCACAATAACTGGTATCACATGAAAAACACATGAAAACTAAAAGTGTGTTCAATGGAATAGCCAAGATACCCATGGTGCGTGTGATAAAAGTGCATGGAGAAAATGAATGACAAACTGATCAAGTTCAAAACGGAAGGCCAAGTGAACTCAAAGCCAGGAAAGCTAGAAATACCCTCGTGTCAATCGCGGGAAAAACCCAGAGAATCACCGTGTAAATGTCGAACAGTGACTGGAAATGCGACGCAAATGTGCAAAAGAGCGTGAAAGAACCCGCTCGCCAAAGTGTAAGAGAAAAATGCAGTCAAACAACAATGCGACGCTAATGTGTAAAGGAGCGTGAAAGAACCCGCTCACCAAAGTGTAAGAGAAAGATACAGTCTAACATCATCACAGGCGGGCAAAATGCTAATAAACAATAAATGCGTCCCCCGACCCGAGGTACTCACAGTGTGCGTTGAGAACGCATGTTACAGTCAACAGCCCGGATCACGAAGCGGACGCGCCGGGACATTGTCAATATATGCGAAGGCATGTAAACATAAAAGTTGGACTACAGTAGACCTACGTGTGAGCTCCTTTACACATTAGCGTCGCATTGTTGTTTGACTGCATTTTTCTCTTACACTTTGGCGAGCGGGTTCTTTCACGCTCTTTTGCACATTTGCGTCGCATTTCCAGTCACTGTTCGACATTTACACGGTGATTCTCTGGGTTTTTCCCGCGATTGACACCAGGGTATTTCTAGCTTTCCTGGCTTTGAGTTCACTTGGCCTTCCGTTTTGAACTTGATCAGTTTGTCATTCATTTTCTCCATGCACTTTTATCACACGCACCATGGGTATCTTGGCTATTCCATTGAACACACTTTTAGTTTTCATGTGTTTTTCATGTGATACCAGTTATTGTGGCTTGTGTAGGTTGTTGATGATACTTGATTTGATTATGGCATTTCCTTTGTTTGTAGAGCGATCCCCTGAGGAAGGGCTTTGCTGTAGCCCGAAATGCATTGGGATATTTAATTTTCGGACTATTATTCTGCTGACGTCAAACTTCATTTGCTTTTGGATCACGATGTTGTATACATGGAACTTAATGTATATATACTAAAACCATGACGAACTAGTAAATCATTTGGATTGAACATTTATTAATTTGTTTCAAATCATTAGACCTGTGTGTCACCTCAACGCTGTGCACTGGGGGGTCTACCTCTCATCAGGGGTAGCCTTGTATTAGCTTTTGTATTGTGCCCATACCCCGTATGTTCCATGTTATGACAGTGTATTTGCCCAATGTATGCATCGCAACATGGTCTGAATGAATGAATGAATGAAGGGAGATTTATACCGCGCAACTTAGCCCAAGGCTGTCAAGGTGCCAAACAGGTCGTCCAGTCAGTAATTCTCCTAGTGCACCACTACGGGTATGCCTCAACAAAAAAACAAGTTTTTAATGCTTTACGGAAAAGCACAAGGGAGGGTTGCCCTGCAAGTTCAGGGGGAAGCTAATTCCATAGCTTAGGTGCTAAAGTAGAGAAGGCTCTACCTCCCCATGTTGCTTTTGTAAGTCTGGGAACTGAGAGAAGATTTTTGTTTGATGAACAGAGAGCTTTACTGGGGGAATAGGAGTGGAGGAGGGACCTGATACCCTCGGGGCCAGCACCGTACAAAGCCCCATGAGCGAGACAGAGGATCTTAAAAGAAATCCTAGACTGGATAGGCAGCCAATGCAGGCCTCTTCTGGCCAATGTTGCTGAGGAAAGCCTGGGGAGATTGAGGACCATCTTCGCCGCCACGTTCTGAACTATCTGCAAGCGATGTATAAGGTTCTTATTGATACCCACATAAAGTGCGGTGCAGTAGTCCAGTCTTGAAGAAACAAGTGCAGTGCAGTGGAGAAGTGTGGCGCACTGGTTAGAGCAGGCAGACCCTGAAGCAGAGGTCAGACCCGGGACCAGGGTTCAATTCCCGACGCGGCAGGGTCTTGAGCCCAAATGTCCACGGACTCGATAATTCTCGCTTCGGTGCCTGACCTAATCATGGGTTCACACTCTGCAACTCTGGGCATTAAGCTTGCTTAATCTCCACAACGGCCCCCGCGGCGGGATGCCTGGCTTTCACCTTAGGGATGCCCGTTAGGGGCTATCTCACAGGGAAAAGCCAGTACGGGTTCCCAAGGCAAGCGCCGAGATGCCTCCGGGTAGTCGAGCGCTATATAAGAACATACAAAAAAAAAGAAAACGGTGGCTTGCTTACGGGCGTCGGGGGAAAGGTAGTGAGCGATCTTTCTAAGGATCCTGATGATACCGCAGTAGGTAGAAATAGTCCTGCTGACTTGACGGTCAAAAGAGAGTGAGGTGTCTATCAGTACCCCCAGATTCCTGGCAAATTGAGAGGGAAGGGGACAGTCCCCAAGGGAAGCTGGCCAGCAGTCACTTGACCAGATGTCCTGATTGCCCCCGAAGATCAAGACCTCTCTCTTCTCCCCATTTAACTTCAGGAAGTTCTGGATCATCCAGTGTGAGACCGCCTCCATACAGTTCCTGAAGTTCAGGGCAGAATCACTCACAGACTGTGTGAGAGAGACCAGGATTTGGGTGTGGTTGGCATACGACAGAACATCAAATAACTGTATGAAATAACTTAGCAATATGGTACCCAGGTAGGTTATCATGTCTAAAATGACAGGCAAGTTGAGACCGTCCCCCACCAACATTCCCAATACTCGGTCTGGTCGCCAAACTATATCGGACCATAAAACATAACTTAACCAATAAAAACATAATGGTCATGAGAAGAGCCTTCGCCATTTGGGGGACCATGCTAGTGCTTTGCATGGGATTGATTAATTCTTCTAGTAGTACTCTGAAGCTTCTACGGCACCCTGGGCCTTAATACTATTATGCCTTCCACTATGAATCTGCTAGTACCACAAGTGAGTCAACCAGGAATACATATTACATTTACAAAGAGAAAAAGATACTTGCACGAGTCCAGTTAACCAAACAAATCATTAATCAGCTGCGGGGTGGCTGAAGGCAACAGGGCCACACTGCCCTCAGAGTCTGATTCACGTGGCATGTCGTCTTCTGAGGAGGATTTAGTGTCTGGCCATGGGGTGTTCGTGAAGGTGGCCGTAGCAATAATCGCTTGGGATTTGTTCAGCTGTATCTGCTGCGAGGTAACATATTTACGGGCCGGAGTACGGTGCAGCCGTCCATCCCTATGACCCTCGGCAATGCCAACAGAAGGCCTGCTCCTGTCCTTGAGTTGTGTGGAAGTCTCCACAGCGTTGGTCAGTTTCATCACCTCCAGCCAGTCTTCGACGTCCCCAGGGCTTTAAAAAAAATAAGATTTCTGCTTGTGTATTATTTTTAAACGTGCCGGAAAGAATAGTGCATATTTCAGGTCCAGATACCTAACCGCCATGATGGTAAAGTACTAAACCCAGTCTCTGTAGGTTCTCCTGCCCCAGGTTCCTCACCCCAGGAAGTCCACAGTCAGCTAGACAAATCCGCTACTCCAGCCTGAGGTATATCCGCGTGGATCCTGCTTCGCTCAATGAGTCCTGAGAATCCCCTTCTCCCCTAAAACACGCAGGGGTCTAGAAATGGGCTCCAGTGCTTCACAGAGCGAACTCACAGCGGGGTCTGCCAGGGTTCATCCACAGCGCCGGAGCTCACCACAGACACAGCCGATGCCGTCCCGGGGAGCAGACACGGGTATTAGGTGATGCTCTGTCACCTCGGCTGGGAGCACAACCCCAGCGGTGGAATATGGGCCTTCTGCGGCCGCAGTCCAGGGCGTAGCCGCCACCCCGATGCAACTATATATTCAGGGGCCGGGCGTAAGTGCGGGATCCAAAGTCACTCCGCAGCTGCCGCCCCGCACACGCTGATCAGAGGGTGGGAAGCAGTAAGCGCCACAATCGTGTCTCTGCACCTCAGCCCAGTGTCACGTCGCAGCAGAGAGGGGAGGAGGGAGGCGGGAGAGGAAGGCCGCCTCGCAGCCCCGGCCTTACTTGTTTCTGATGTCCGTCATGGGGGCCCGTCCCTCATCTCTCGTGTCACCCGCAGGCCGACGTTCGCTCCACCTCCACTCCCCGGTGCTGATTGTTGGTCAGCATACACACCACAGCAGCGCCTCTCTGCCGCAGGTCCACAGCGGCTAGCGGCCATCTCCAAGGCTCCCCACCGCAGATTCAAGATGGCTCCTCCCGATAGTTGAGACGCCAGGCCCGCACCTCGGGGTTCCGGATCTCGGCGAGTTGTCGTATCGCCAGCGGCAGAGTCGGGTCCCACTATCTCACTGGTGGTTATATAGTCCGGTACAGATTTTGTTGTGTGGATTTGGCGGATCTATATCAGGATGTTGGAGGCCCAGGTCCGAAGCTCGACCACCATGTTCAGTGCATAGCCACGCCCCCGCCAGGGCGTTGTCATCAACATATGATTTTGAAGTGAACCCCCCAGCTTTGCAAGCCACATCAGTGGGTGAGTTATTATTATGGCCTCTTCTATCTGCAGCTCAGCATAAGCTCATATAATTAGCGTTGATGGCTTGAGGGAGACATGCAAAAAAGGAAATTTAAAAGACAGGAAATGGTTATGAGTGAAAGGGTGATTGGGTGAAAGGGTGTGTGGGTGGCTAAAGAGATGGATGTGCAAAAAGATGTTTAAAGAAAGTGTGCTCATTGAATGGATGAATAATGGATTGGAATTTTTGGTGAAAGACTGGATAAGAGAAAGTAAAGCTTAATAATGGTGGCTATGGGCGAATTAGAATGAAAGGATACATTCATTTTTGGATTGTTTGGATAATTAAGCAAGGCAGCTCTTCTAATGAGGAGCATGCTGCTCACTTTCTTACTAGGTTTATTTAAGGGTATAATTCTAAGCTATGATTCTAAGTGTTTTTTTTATTCTTTGTTCTACTCGCTGTATTTGTTAAGTGAGCCATGTGTATCCATCCTACCACTCTTCATCCTCCCTTGCCCCCTCACTGCCACTGGCATTTTTGCCACCTATGGCCGAAGTGCAGTATCGGTCAGTTCATGACTGCAGTGTTGGCTGTGCAATGTGCGTCTGCTTCAGTTAATGTGGTATTTGCAATGTTTTCAATGCATTGCAAACTGAACACACAAGGTGTGTTGTTTCCCTTCCCTCACTCTGTCACCCCTTAGTATTTACTTCCTTTATTTTTTTCCTAAGTTCTTCCATCCCAGCCTGTCAAATTGTAAAATCCATTCTTGGCATGTGCCACTTTCATTTTATAACCATGTGAAGTGAAGTGATTCCAGACTGTATTTAATGATTTACCATAAAAGGTTTATTTTTCACTTGTTCATATTTTTCCATTTCAAATTGTACAGTGACTGAATAAGCCAAAGATGACAAATTGATGATCAGTGTAGTGGCCCCTCTATTTTATATAAAAAAAAGCTCTACCCTACCTGTCTAATCCCTATACCCTACCCCTGCAGTAGAGTAAATCCTCAAGTTACCTTACCTTGCTTACTTCCAGTGAATACATTTGTTGGAAATATGTGGTGGTTGGCGAGGCCACAGAGTAAAGTAGGAGTAGGTGCATGATTTGAGGTCAGGTATGGCATATGGAAACACAGTGACAAATGTGCCAAATATAATTTATATAGCCGGTTCCTTTCCATGTAGTGCAGTCAATCAGATTCATTTTCCCCAACATCTACTTATGGCAGACAGGATAATAATACACTCTGCATTTCATAAATGATATGTGTTACATAGTGCCATATTTATTATTCATCTGCCTCTTTGGAGTCCGTGTAGAAAGAGAAATACATTTAGAGAAAAGCAGGGCCATTGGAATTAAAAATAGATAATTGTCAACTACAGCTGCCCAAGCTGCAGACAGTAGCAAACTACATGATGCACTAGCTAGCAGTGAGCATGGCTTCATTATTTAAGCACAACACACAACTTGTACTTCTTATAGTGCATAATGCTGTTCTCATTAATGAGATGTCATTTATTTTTCAACTCAAAGTGTCTGTTTATGGTTACTTTAAAATCCTTTCGAAGAAAATAATAATCAAATTATGTTTTTTTATCTGATGATGTTATTCTGCTTTTTAATACTTTTCTGCCCCACAGTCAGTGCTTTTTAGGTTTCGCCTATTATCATTCGCTTGCGAATGTAATAGGCGACAATTCAAGTGCTCGATCGACTCGTCAAACCACTGCGGTTTTTCCACAGTGCATGTGAGTCACGTGACCACAAAAGCGGGTCACATGACCACACAAGCACGCGCATCTCCCTAATCCGCCTGCCACACTTTTCCTCCCCTCGCTCGCATTCCCGCCCCCTCACCAGGCTCTCCCGCCCCCATCCGGCTTCACTCCGCGCATCTCCCTAATCCGCCTGCCACACTTCTCCTCCCCTCGCTCGCATTCCCGCCCCCCCCACCAGGCTCTCCCGCCCCCCCCACCAGGCTCCCCCGCCCCCATTTGGCTTCCCTCCAGCCATTTGCCAGCATTGCGAGGCCATTTGAGTGATAATAGTCCAGATGTGAAATCGAGGCATACCTCCGCATCTCATGCATGTTCATCCCGATCCCCTTAAACAGCCCTTTTTGCATTTTCGCATTTCTGTCTCGTATTAGCCCCCACCCCACCGTGACTTGCGCCTCTGCCATTAAAAACAATAAACACATTTGTAGGCATTCTCTGTTGTGTTGTTCCTTTTGACGTCATTTCAATTTAAAAGACTCGTACCTAATGCTACAAAGAGCATTCAAACCCAAAACATTAACTCTTAAAACACCATAACCAATGTTACTGAGCATCTGCAGCAATAATGTAACCAAAGAAAACACGAAATACTAATGGCAGCCAGCGTATCAGTTGTGTCGAGCAGCACGCGTTGAACACCATCCTACATGTGAAGGGTATAGAGTGAACTGTCTTATGTACTTTTTTAATTCGGAAGGAGTTTCGTTCCATTTGCACAAAGTCGTCATATTCCCCCAGCACATTTACGTTACACACCGGCTGACCACGCCCTCCATCCTACCTTTCCTATCCTGCTAAATCTGAATGATCCTTTAGACATTACACCGTCTGGGCCCCAGTCCTCGCTTGTGTGCGGAACGAGACCCTAGGAGAACAATGCAGCGTTGAGGCCGCCAGCGGTGTGCCATGCTTCCCTCCCTTCTCTATCCACTATTGTGCTCACTTCAACTGCCGATCTGTGTTCCCCTGCCCCCGTGGGCACATTGCTCGTGCCCTTGCTTCGGAGTTTAACTTTCGCCTATTGCGCTCTTCCCCGCCGACGCCAGGACCGGGACCTTCACTCTCTCGACTTGTTCTGTCGCCATACGCATCCCCCTTAAACAGCCCTTTTTGCATTTTCGTATTTCTGTCTCGTATTAGCCCCCACCCCACCGTGACTTGCGCCTCTGCCATTAAAAACAATAAACACATTTGTAGGCATTCTCTGTTGTGTTGTTCCTTTTGACGTCATTTCAATTTAAAAGACTTGTACCTAATGCTACAAAGAGCATTCAAACCCAAAACATTAACTCTTAAAACACCATAACCAATGTTACTGAGCATCTGCAGCAATAATGTAACCAAAGCGAACACGAAATACTAACGGCAGCCAGCGTATCAGTTGTGTCGAGCAGCACGCGTTGAATACCATCCTACATGTGAAGGGTATAGAATGAACTGTCTTATGTACTTTTTTAATTCGGAAGGAGTTTCGTTCCATTTGCAGAAAGCCGTCATATTCCCCCAGCACATCCATGTTACACACCGGCTGCCCACGCCCTCCATCCTACCTTTCCTATCCTGCTAAATCTGAATGATCCTTTAGACATTACACCGTCTGGGCCCCAGTCCTCGCTTGTGTGCGGAACGAGACCCTAGTAGAGCAATGCAGCGTTGAGGCCGCCAGCGGTGTGCCATGCTTCCCTCCCTTCTCTATCCACTATTGTGCTCACTTCTACGGCCGATCTGTGTTCCCCCGCCCCCGTGGGCACATTGCTCGTGCTCTTGCTTCAGAGTTTAACTTTCGCCTATCGCGCTCTTCGCCGCCGACGCCAGGACCGGGACCTTCACTCTCTCGACTTGTTTATGCAAGGCATGTGCGGGTAAAACATAAAATTGGCCTTGTGACACTCCTAATCATAATCACATCAAATGCCAATGGCCCTAGGGGACCAGCAATGTACTCCTACTGTGCCAAACAGTAATTAGATTTTTTTTGCACAAAAAATGATTTACAATTTGTCTTTTTTGTTTTTTTCAATATAGCTGCTCCTGCTGGTCCAACCGTACCACCCTGCAGGCAGGAGATAGTATCCCATTTGCGGTGGCAGGTGGCCCTGGAAGAGAAGGGAGGATACAAACCCACCTCAGCAGGGCCCCAGTGCAGTTGGTCCCTCTCAGCATCCAGCCTCCCGCCCATCCCATTGCTGGTGCTGCCACCAGTCAACTGCTGCCGCCTCCACCACACTGCCAACAGGCCATTGCTGCCCCACATCCTGCAGCGGCTGAACACCATTGGGGGCAGGCTCCCCACAATGGAGCAGAGCCTGGACCAGCTCCAGACCAGCATCTATAATGCCCTCTTCTAGCTCTTTTTTATTTTTTGGGTGCGTGGGACTTGTCTGTTGGGGCTGGGTGGAGAGAGTGGAAAGGAAATTAAGACTGGAGTGTTTCCTTGGACATTTTGAGTTTTGAGGCTTGGGTCAGTTTTGTTTAGGAAGAGTGCTGGGCATGTTGTTTGGGTTGAGAGGGTGGGATTCTTTGTAAATAAATTAAGGGGAAAACTATTTTATTAAATCTAAATGTATGCTTTAAGTAGCTTGTTTTACTTTTACTTTGCACTGATGCATTCAGCTAGTTTTGAACAGCCTGTTTATATGCTCATAACTTAAGAGAGAGTGTAGCGCTAAGTTATAGAGTTATTCTTCTCTAACTATCTTGACCATTAGGTGGAATGCTGCCATGATGACCTATATTGTCTATAACAACCTAGATAAACAATAGTAGCAGTTAGTTAATTACTTACTAAGTTAACTAGTTCAATTTCATCCATACTAGTTATCTTACCTAAATATAGATGAAGCAATAACAGGGAAGGCATCACAACCTTACAAGCGAGGTCCCACTTCCAGTTCCACCCAGGTGAGTCCCACCTGTAGGATTAATCTGAATGGTTGATTATCCATTGTAGGCAACTAAATGGAAATAGAAAGACTCTGTTAGTAGGTTACATTTTATCAACACTTTACAAAGAATTGACACCACCTTAGTACTACATGATGATACAACAAGAATGCCTGATAGTGCTAAAATACAAAAAATAGCAATACTAATAGTTTTTGACTATTGTGGAGCTAATAGTATTATTTGTAAAATCCTTAAGTTATAAAAATTTGACTCAAAGTCTGGAGTGGACAAGCTTAGGTTAGGCACTTACTGTTACACAACACCAGGCCTGAATGGTGATGCTGACGACTGATGTTCTTAATTCTATATCTAAATCATCACACAGCCCAAGGGAAGAGGGTCAGGGGTTTGATGAATGGATGGGAAAGGTTTAACAAAGACAAACATTACAATACACGTACAACTTTCATATGGGCAAAGAGCAGCAGCACATCACTAGCCATCAATCTGTTGTGGAAGGAAACAAAGGAATGAGTATGACAGACTACAGATAAATGCATTGCAAACGGTCCTTTTGCCTCCGAGACCCAAGTTATCATATATCTAAATGTTTTGTCTTCGATGGTGGAGATTGAACCCACCCACTCAGTTCTCTAAATATGATTGTTAAAAGAAAAGTGATACCGTATTGCAAAATTAGGTGGTGCACCTGCATTCTCATCAGGAATGTCTACTCATTGGTGCCTGTCTGGACTGGTCCGGTTGGTAAGCAGGAGTGTTGTTGAGGTCAGCTAGCTTTCGCCTTTCATTCATGCAGGAGACTAGAAGAAGGCCTGCGGATTATAAAGTAGAAACTGTACTTTAATGTCAAGAAGAAGGACAGAAGGAAGGTAAGGAATATATGACGTTACAGTGCATGCAATTACAACACATGCTTTCACAACACAGTCTTTACATCGCAACTACCATTACATTGCATGATTTTACAACACATTTTTAATAACTACCATTACAACGCATTCCATTACAAAGCATACCAATACAACACATACCCTTACAACACATAATACTTTTAGGGAAAACAGTAGGGTAAGTGTTGGATAGTGTAGGGGTAAACATTACTATTCCCACTCCAGTGAGTGCAACAGTAGGGTAAGTGTTGGATAGTATAGGGGTAAAAATTACTATTCCGACTCAGTGAGTGCAACAGTAGCGAAAGTGTTAGATAGTGTAGGGGTAACATTTACTATTCCCGTGTACGCCTAAACCCATAACCACCCTAATACTAAAATAATCTCCATTACTTACCTTATAATGCGATGTAATGGCATGCGTTGTAATGGTATGCGTTGTAATGGCATGCATTGTAGTGACATGCATTGTAATGGCAAGCATTGTAATAGCATGCGATATAAAGATGGTTGCGTTGTAAAGGTAGGTTGTTGCAATGACTGTGTTGTAGTGGATGTTTCCCAAGGTAAGCTTCATGAGGAGTGGATCAAGAAGACACAAGAGGCAGAGCAAAGAAACAAGAGGGTGACTCGCGGTGTAGCGCTTCAAACCCTGGGGCTTTGGAAATCCTTACCGCTTGTTCCTGGCACGCTCCCGACGACCTCAGACCCTGAACCTGCCTCAGTTGCCCTCCCGCCGCCGCAGTCCGTGGCCGCCGTGTGGAGGACCACAACCCCCAGGCTGCCATGCGGCTTGCTGTCAGCGACAACAGCGCGCATGGAGGCGCTTTAAATTGCGCTCATCACCGGTGGAGCGGGGTGTAGCGCTTCAAACCCTGGGGCTTTGGAAATCCTTACCGCTTGTTCCTGGCACGCTCCCGATGACTTCTGATCCTCAACCTGCCTCAGTTGCCCTCCCGCCGCCGCAGTCCGCGGCTACCGTGTGGAGGACCACAAGCCCCAGGCTGCCTTGCGGCTTGCCGTCAGCGACAACAGCGTGCCTGGAGGCGCTTTAAATTGCACTCATCACCCGCGTCACGGGTCCGCACGCGGGCAGCGCCGGGCTAAGCCCGGGCAAAGGGCGGGCCATCTGTGGCCGTCCAGGGACGGACGAGGCCGGGCCGGGCCATTCCCCTTGGCTGACCATCCAGGTACTGTCTATTCTCTTATCAAGTGTAATAAGGACAGAAACGAAATTTAATGCTCAGCGGTGTCTTGGTGAGAGTAGGTCCTTTTTATACTTGTTGATGGCTAGTGATATGCCTGAGGGCTTTACGACTCCTGGCCCCAGGATACAAGGAAATGTTTAAGTGGTACTCTGGATGGTTTTTTTCTTACGGGCGGAATCGCTCATTAGCAATGAAATTGCGCGTGTAAAAAAAAGGATGTCCATGGATCCATCTACATTGTCGTCGCATTTGGTAGACATTTCTCCTGGTTTCTTGACTGTAGTTCAACCAGTTTGTAAATCACTGCCAGTAACAGCATCACCCCCTGTGACGCCAGAGGATACGGATATCCATATTGCCCAAACATCACAAATAGCATTGATAGACTCGGACGTTTCCTTGACGCCACCAATGATGACTAGGTAAAGAGGGGCTCGTAAAGGGGGCCAGGAAAATTCCAAGGCAAAACCTTCACAACAGAGGAAAAGATCATACAAAAGTAAAGGTGTGGTGGGGGCAAATGCGAAACAAGTAGTTTCACAGATGGTTCAAACGGGCAACTCTACCCCCAAAAGTAGATCATTTGGCACTCAAACAGAAGTAGCTTCAGCCGTGCCAAGCGTTGGGTCGGACAGTATGATAGACTCACTTGAACTGATAGTAGCGGATATTTTTAAATCCACACTACATTCCATGCAGGAGCAAGTGAATGATCTCTTGGTCTCTAGATCCAAAGACTTGGACGAAAGAATTAAAGGTCTAAACTTGGGCCTTATAGAACTGGAAAACATGATAAAAAAGGGGAATGACGTATTTAAAGAATGCTCTAAAGCTTTAGATGGGGCGATTGGGTGTGTTAATGTGTTCAATGAAGGTTCCCGTGTGCGAAATGGTACAACATCGCCAGTGATAGCTGCTCCTTCCAATGAAAAATCAGTCCCAAGTGCAACTTGTGAACCATCGACTGAGAGGGGCATAGTCCGCAATAAAGTGGGTATAAGTAGTGACAAGCAGGCTAAATTAACAGGGAGCTCGCTAGATACTAGTACCTGTAAACCAATAATGCCTAACCCAAACCAGCGTTCAATTAACAGCACCCCGAATAATGATAATCTGAGTTTGCCACCAGCAGCATGCCCATATGTCTTAATATTGTCAGGGGTGCCTGCACTTAGGTCAGGCCAATATGAAACATGGTACACATTAAGAAATAAGATTGCAGATTGGTTGCAAAAGTTTAAAGGTTTAAGTTACTCAAAAATAAATGAAATCATCATGGTTCGGAGAGTGGGTTGGGTGGGTGAACAGAGGAAAGCTACTGAGGGGGACTGTATTGTTGTTAATTTCAAACGCCCCAACACAGTACGTCATCTCTTGAGTGTACGTGATGAAACCCAGAAGGCCCATACTAACATACATGCCCTCTCTCTTGGCTACTTTTATCACCCGTCAACTCAAGGTTTGGCCTTTAGGGCGGGCTCCCCAGCACCCATTATTACTTCGAACAGATTTCAGGATTTGTCATCCTTAGAGATGGTTGATTGACTACCTAAACTTTTGCCCCTGGATCTAAATTTTAAGGATAAGGTTAGCCCATATAAGGGGAACATTGCTAGTGGTTATGAATCCAATGTAAAGTTTCAACAGTTGTTGATGGAGACTCCAGGATTAAGTTAAAAAATAAATCTGGTATCTCCTATAATCATTGGGGCTTTGGTAGAATCACCAGCACTTATACCTACCGTGAAGCAATCTACTCAAGAACTGACCTTGGCCGGGTTTAACCATGTGAGAGCTGATTCCCATGTAAGAAGTGTTTTAACTACAGGCATTGAGGATGTTGTTCATCACCCCCCAGCAATATCTCCTATTGTAGGGACATGTAGTCGTGAAGTTTCAAACAATGGGATGCTAATAGTAGGAAAACTACCAAATATTGACCCTAACTTAATACTGATATCCTGGAATATCGCGGGTCTGTCAAAAAATCTTTGTGACCCGATTGGTCTAATTATATAGATTCTAGTGATATCTGCCTTCTTCAGGAAACCTGGGCCCTTGATATACCACATAGAGTGGGATTTAGGACTTTTAATATAGGGGCAGTACCATCAGCCAGTGGGAGGCCATCTGGGGGGCTTACAGTATGGGTTAAAGTGTCATTGGATGTAAGCATTACGCTATTAAATATTGATTCAGCTGACATATTGGGGCTAGTAGTCAAACTGAAGGATGGTAGGTGTATTTCTGTATTTAATGTATACAACCGACCTTGTGGGTTGTCGAAAGAGTCTGCAATTCTGGAAAAATTAGATAATTTCCTTATTAACGATGTAGACACACCAAGTATTATAGTGGGTGGAGATTTTAATTGTAATTTCGAGCCCATTATAGGGCTTGGCGATGTCTTTGGAGATGAGGACAGGGCAAATAATATCCCATCCCTATCTTATACGGAGGGAGTGCGTTGTACGACACTAGCAGTCCAAATAATAAGATTAATAACACTACATGGACTGAGGGCCTGTAATGGCCGCTTCCCATCCGATTCTCGCAAAGCCGTATCGATTATATCCTGGTATCTTTTGACATTTGGTCCTACTTGCCGAGTGGATGAAGAACAGCCGCCTGAAACTGAACTCAGACAAGACGGAAGTCCTCATCCTGGGATCATCCCCTCCGCCTGGGACAACTCCTGGTGGCCCCCTGCCCTGGGCACCATCCCCAAGCCAACGGACCACGCACGAAACCTGGGCTTCATCCTGGACTCCTCCCTCTCGATGACCAAACAAGTCAACGCCGTCTCGTCATCCTGTTTCAACACCCTGCGCATGCTCCGAAAGATCTTTCGATGGATCCCCACCGAAACCAGGAAGAGGGTCACCGAGGCACTCGTCACCAGCCGACTGGACTATGGGAACACCCTCTACGCGGGAACCACAGCCAAACTACAGAAAAGACTCCAGGGCATACAGAACGCCTCTGCACGACTCGTCCTGGACATCCCCCGCCACAACCACATCTCCGCCCACTTCAGAGACCTGCACCGGCTCCCCGTCAGCAAGAGGACCACGTTCAGACTCCTCACCCACGCACACAAGACTCTCCACGACCTGGGCCCCAAGTACCTCAACAACCGCCTCACTTTCTACACGCCCACCCGCCAGCTGCGATCGACCAGCCTCGCCCTCACCACCGTACCACGCATTGGCAGAGCCACCGCCGGAGGAAGATCCTTCTCCTACCTAGCGGCCAAGACATGGAACTCCCTCCCCATCCACCCACGGCTGACCCAGGACCATCTCTCCTTCAGGAAGTCACTCAAGACCTGGCTTTTCGAGCAGTAACGGACCCCTCCCCCCCAGCGCCTTGAGACCCTAGCGGGTGAGTAGCGCGCTATATAAATTGATTGATTGATTGATTGATTGACTTGACAGATTTTGAAATTATGCCCAGGTATGAAAGTGACCATCGGCCGCTACATTTGTCCATAGACTATCGACTGGTGCCAAGTTTTAGTTCAGGGAAGGAGTGTTATGTTCAGGGTAATAATACTCATGATGCACCTCTAATGAGTAACAATAGGCGCTCACTTAAATGGGCTAGCCTATTGGGTAATGGGGATGCACTATCTAGCATTTATTTACTCTTTGCTGACACATTTGCAAGTCATTTATCCCAACCGGTAGAGGGTAATGCCTTTATTGATCTGCATACTGGGTTTTTTTCATCTCTTGTACCCTATGTGTCAAAAATGCCTAAAAGAAAGAGGTTAAAAAAAAGAGTTCTGTTGGAACTAAACCTTGGTATAACAAAGAGTGTCGATTATGTAAGGGTTTACTTGTGGAGGCAATTAAAAATAAAACACCGGATACGATTAGGACGTTAAGGCATGAATACAGCAGGATTCAGAAAAATGCTAGAATTAACTGGGATGAGGATTGTTGGGAGAACATGTTACTAGCTGCAAAGGCCAAGGATAATGTGGGTTTTTGGAAACTAGTTGCAAATGAGAAATTGGGTGATAAAACAACACATGATGTGTTCATCGACGAACAAACTTGGGTTAACCACTTTACCAACTTATATGAAGCCCCGGAAAATATGTAGCTAGCTACAGAAGATTGCCCATGGCTTGCATTAGGTACAAATACCATGGTCTTTAGTCTAGAAGAAACGGAGCAAGCTATTAGCTCAGTAAAAAATGGTAAAGCCCCAGGATTAGATAAAATACCTGGGGATTTGTACAAGCATGAGTTAAGAGTCTGGGCACAATACATCAATCCACTTTTTAATATATTAGTTACTTACCTGATAGCTGGAGGGGTGCAGAAATTATTTTAATCTTCAAAAAGAGAGATAGAAACGATCCCTCTAACTATCGTCCCATTTGTCTTTTAGATATTTTACAAAAAATATTTTCCAGGCACCTTTTAAATCGGATGAATTTGTGGATTAATGAGAATGAGATCCTTACTAAATTCCAAGCAGGTTTTAGAAGCAATACCAGTACAGTTGACCAAGTTTCAGATTCTGTTGTATTTGTTGGAAGTAAGTTTTTTTATTAAAGGGACACGTTTATGTAGCTTTTGTTGACCTTAGGGCAGCTTTTGATTTAGTTTTGCGCGATCATTTATGGGATTGTTTGTTTTTGCTGGGATTACCAGTTTGTTTACTCCAGCAGATTAGGAGATTGCATGATAACAACTTTGCTAGAGTGCGCTGAAGTCCAAATGAGGAATTAACCAAACAGGTCCCAATAAAGCGGGGAGTCCGTCAAGGGTGTTGTGTTGGCTCCCACGCTTTTCTCACTATTTGTTAATGATATTCCAGCATATTTAGATAAGAGCAATAACGACTCACCTAAGCTGAATGGAGAGAGGGTACCCATACTTTTATTTGCGGATGACACAATCCTGATCTCGCAAACGCCCATTGGTCTGCAAACCCTTTTAAATTCCTTCCAATTGTATTGTGAAAAGAAAGGCCTAGAAATAAACACAAGAAAGACCAAATGTATGGCCCTTAATCCCCACAAATCCTTTAAGGGGAATTTTTTCTTGAACAGTCAAAAACTGGAACTTGTGCCAAACTTTTCATACTTGGGTGTTTCTCTAGACTCCAAAAACTCATGGAGAACACAAACTGAAAAAAGTAAAACTATTTTTACCCAGAACACCCTACCTATTGTAAAGCGACATGGGGCAAGTCTAAATAAATCCATCTCACCTTGCACTCGAAGTTTTTAAATTTAAGGCCCAGTCTGGTGCTCTATATGGTGCAGAAATCTGGGGTATGAATGCCGGGAATCTTTTTATGAAAAACAAAAACAACTTTTATAGAAGTATTCTGAGATTGCCCAAACGTACCCCACTTTTACAGCTATTTTTAGACCTAAACCTAAAACGCACAGACCACCTTGCTATACTACGTCCACTTTTATATTGGGTTTGTGAGAAGTTGGCCTGGTATATGATGACCACTACTTCTAGTGAGCACCTTGTACCAGTCCAAACGACCCTTATGGGGATTGGTTGTAAGTCAACCTTATAGACCAGCTATCCTAATGGTAGCGTGGACAAAGCAGTCTAAGGCTAAACTCAAGAGGGCATGTGAAGCCAGCTGTTTTACCATATGCAATCCTTTTAATACCAAATGAAAGGACACCACACAAGTTATATATTACAAAAATAAATGTATTTATTACTAGAATATTCCCCTATACTCTTTATGAGCACAGAAGCACAAGCGTTAAACAAAGAACACAGTATAACATACAATAAGCTGCACAATTATGGATAGGCCGGGTGGCCACTCAAACCATATATTAAGAAAGTGGTATAAGAACCACGTCACAAACAATGAACAGGCCTAGGGCCTGGGGAATCGCTGGGCCTACACTGGACTAACAAAGGTTAGGACTTAGGAGGCCCACAGGATACGGGTTCAGAGTCTATAGGCAACCGCGTTTACCATACAAGTCAATGGTGCGTAAAAATCAGAAAGTTATAGGTTTAGGAGTCTTCCGACTGGACTAGAACTTAGCCACTTAAAACTAGGACACTAGAGGTGTAATCCACTATAGGAGCACAGGAGTTAACTCGTTACCTCACCCACAGGAAGCGGGTGCATAGGTGCCAAAGTGTGTCTGGTTTCGTTGTGAAGTTCTATGGAGCCTGGAGATGAAGATGCTGCAGGCGGTCAGGAGGGAAGAGTCCGGTTGGATCCAAGGGTGGATCAAAGATGTAGAGTACCTGAAAGCAGAGGGGACAGAGTTCAGGTCACTAGCCAGTGACCAGCAAAGAACCAGGAAGGAACCAGGCGATGTCGGGTTGCGATCAGGTGATGTCGAGGTGTTTGTCTCCGCTGCCACGTGGACCAGGAAGTATCGACGATGACCAGGAGTTGAACACGGGCTGTCCCACAAAGGCTCTCGCTGTTGGCGGTGTCGGTTCTCAAATCGGAGTCACCAAGCCTTGGCAAATGCAACCCATGCAGGACTCGAAGATGTCTTCTGGATCGGACCGGGAAGGTCAGATCAGTAGCTCCTTTTCAGGGGAGCTGGGGCCAGTCTGGAGCAACCAGACCAGCAGTGTAGTTTTGATGGATCATCGTCACAGAGGCCACTAGCCAACGGGCAAATGACCGGACAACGCGTCAAGCAGGAAAAGTGCAAAAGGGCCCCTCGCAGCACTCGGTGAGTGTGGAGAGGTAATCTTTGGAGCACAGGCTGCTCGGGGCTGGGGCTTCTCAAACCCTAAAGCACAGCATCTAGGGTGCCTTGGGAGCTGCACAGGAAGCACTTTGTTGACTTTTCAAGATGACCAGTCCCACATCTCACGTCGCCTCCACGGGTCGAAGCTGTGCTAGGACAGTGGATCGGGCTGTTGGAAGTCTGGGAGTCTAGGTCTTGTTGGTCTCTGTTGTTCGAGCTCCGGCGGGAGCAACAGCAAACAAAGTCTTGATGTGCTGATGGTGCCTGTTTGCACAGGGTGGCCACTCCTTGACCACAAGGGAGATTCTTCAGTCTTCTACGTTGAGTAGGATGTCGAAGGGTCCAGAGTTTTGTTTCAAAGTTTCAGTCAGGATGATCTAGTTTGCATTGGCACAGATCCTACCTTTATTCCAAATCAAGGGGCTGGATCACCTGCTAGGTCCCTCCTATGGGTGGGACCCAGGAAGGGGGTGGTTACACCCCTTTCCCTTTGTCAAGTTCGCACCAGAGCTGGGGCTGGACTGCCCCAGCACCGGTTTGAACAGGACTTTGCATGGGACACCTTGTGTGCCCCAAGCAGTGTCTAGTTTCATTCAACCCTCCCTGCTGCAATCCACTATCTCCTGTCTGGGGTGTTGTAACACCTCCCTGTGACAGGAAATCTATTGTCCAGGCCTTCCCTGCCGGAGTTTCGGTCAGCAGCAGGAGGCCAGACTCGTGTCTGTGGCAGAAGCATCCATTTTGTGATGCTGGGGCTCTGGCTAGATTTAACTGCGTTTAAGCAAACTAACATGTCTTCTCCCTCTAGAAGGGTGGAATGCTACCCCCGTCACCAGGACTGGCAAGGGGATAGTATTCCAAAGCGTATGACACCTTACACAACATGTTTTGATAAAGCCAAACCAAAGTTAGCAAGTAACCGCGAGGATTATAATGCACTTAAGAGTATATGCCCAGAACAGCTAAGGGCCTTGGTTCCTAAAGCTGCAGACAGGCTCAGCTCATGCTAGAGCACCATCTCACATAAAACCAAGCACTCTGCCTCCAGGATTGTTAAGGCCTGCCATAGGAGTGACTTATAGGTATATATGTGTCCAGATATAGGGTTAGATATAGGTATACTAAATCTAAGCAAGGGGTGATTACACGCCCTTGCCCCAGCTGAGTGATCAGCCAGTTGTGTCAGTTTGGATAGCCAGCCAGGGGTGGCAAAAGATATGCTGCAGCACCTGGTATATACTTGGCAACAGTGATCCTAAGCGTAAATAGTTACGACCAAATGAATATAGACACAATGGAGCTATATTAGTTGACGTGATTTGTCCAGCCGGACAGTGATCACAAAGAATTTTTACTATTTGAAAAGTTGGCAGAGAGGGTATCTTACATTCACAAAGAGTGAGACACAAGCCTGTGCCTTCACGCTTACAAATTGGCAAGGTAGAGTGATAGAAAAAGGCAAAGAGAGAGATAAGTTAGGCAGAAAGTGAGCGATTTCTGAGAAATGGAAAAATAGCAGAAATTCAGTTACACCATTAATCACAATTTAAATATACATTTGCATATATGGTGTAAGAGGTTGACGACCTTTCGATTCCATAAACAAAATACAAGGAATCATCATCAGGACAAAAAGTTTTGTGCCTAAAATTTGCATAACACAATAGCCTAAAGAAGAAGGAAAAAATGGAATATATCAGTGAGGAAAAACATAACAGCCTTCATTTGTGACATCATGTGAAATGGGTGAGTAAAATTCCTTAAGGGAACAACTAGTGGTGGCACGCGTGATAGATCTAAAAAGGTTCGGCGAGTGTTGTCTACCGTGTAAGTGAGAAGAACGATGGGCCTGGTGCCAGTATGGGTCAGAACACTAGGAGCTCGCCTAACGGGAGAGTCTCGAAACATGGAGAGTGCCGCTGGGAATACGTCTGTGAGTGCAATCACACGTGGACATGCCTTTGCCTGCAGTAGTGCCACTAGTAATACGATCGTAAGTGCACAGTGCGTGCATCTGCGCAGGTGGTGAACCTTTTTAGATCTATCACGCGTGCCACCACTAGTTGTTCCCTTAAGGAATTTTATTCACCCATTTCACATGATGCCACAAATGAAGGCTGTTATGTTTTTCCTCACTGATATATTCCATTTTTCCCTTCTTCTTTAGGCTATTGTGTTATGCAAATTTTAGGCACAAAACTTTTTGTCCTGATGATGATTCCTTGTATTTTGTTTATGGAATCGAAACGTCGTCGACCTCTTACGCCATATATGCAAATGTATATTTAAATTGTGATTAATGGTCTAACTGAATTTCTGCTATTTTTCCATTTCTCAGAAATCGCTCACTTTCTGCCTAACTTATCTCTCTCTTTGCCCTTTTCTATCACTCTACCTTGCCAATTTGTAAGCGTGAAGGCACAGGCTTGTGTCTCACTCTTTGTGAATGTAAGATACCCTCTCTGCCAACTTTTCAAATAGTAAAAATTCTTTGTGATCACTGTCCGGCTGGACAAATCACGTCAACTAATATAGCTCCATTGTGTCTATATTCATTTGGTCGTAACTATTTACGCATAGGACCACTGTTGCCAAGTATAGACTACGTTCCCCGAGGTCCTGTGCTGACTCGTTGGGTGCCCTTGTTGTTCCTTAGCCATACAGCACCTGGTAGGCCTTGGATACACCTATGCCCTGGGTACCTATGGTACACTGTACAGGGGCTGATAAGGTGACCCAATACCCAATTGATAATGTACCTAAAGTACATGGTTGTGAATTTAGAGAGGGAACAGCAGGCTGTGGGTCTGATTAGCAGGCCCAAAGCCACATTAAGTTGAAAACCAGTGAAGCAAAAAGCAAAAAATGGGGTGACCATAGGAAAGCAGACCCTACTCTCTTACATAACCCACCCCCCCAAACGCAGGGACATTAAACTTAACCTTGACCAGATAAGTCTTCATGTTCTAAGTTGAAATACCTGGAGAGAACATCTGCATTGCCATGGTCAGTCCCTGGTCTGTGCCCCACTGTAAAGTCCATCCCCTGTAGGGAAATGGAACACCTGAGCAGTTGGGGGTTTTCACCCTTTATCTGATTTAGCCACAGGAGGGGCTTATGGTCTGTCTGAATTCTGAAGTGAGTGCCAAACAAGTATGGCCTCAGCTTCTTCAGGGCACAAACCACAGCAAAGGCCTCCCTCTCAATGGCGGACCAAGGTTTCTCTCTAGGGGTCAGCCTTCTGCTAATAAAAGCAATGGGCTGGTCTTGACCATCTACATTAAGTTGTGAAAGCACAGCTCCCACCCCCAACTCAGAAGCATCTGTTTGGAAAATGAACTCTTTGGAGTAGTCAGGACTCTTTCGGATAGATGCAGAGCACATGGCCTTCTTCAGGTCTTCAAATGCCTTTTGACAGCTAACTGTCCACTGAACCTTCGTTGACATCTTCTTGGATGTCAGATCATTTAATGGTGTCACAATGGACCCATGGTTCTTTACAAATTTCCTGTATTACACAGTCAGGCCCAAGAAAGCTCTGACCTGTGTGTGGGTGGTTGGAGGAGCCCAGTCCTGTATGGTCGGGATCTTACTCTCCAGTGGTTGAACCTGACCCCCACCTACCAGGTGGCCCAGGTACACAACCTTGCTCTGCCCTATCTGGCACTTTGTTGCCTTGATAGTTAGGCCTGCCTTTTGCAGGGCCTCTAAAACCTTCTACAAGTGGATCAGGTGATCCTCCCAGGTAGAGCTGAAGACAGCAATATCATCAAGATAAGCTGCACAAAAGTCATCCAACCCAGAAAGAACTTGGTTCAACAACCTTTGGAAAGTGGCAGATGCATTCTTCAAGCCAAAGGGCATTACCACAAATTGATAATGACCTCCAGGGGTTGAGAATGCTGTTTTGGCCTAGGACTCCTCAGCTAACCTGATTTGCCAATAACCAGCTGTCAAATCAAATGTGCTCAGAAACTTGGCAGAAGCCAATCTATCAATGAGCTCATCTGCTCTTGGAATGGAGTGAGCATCTGTCCTAGTGACAGCATTGAGACCTCTATAGTCCACACAAAACCTCATTTCTCTCTTTCCATCTTTGGTGCTTCCACTGTGCCACTCCTGTGGCCTGGTCGCCCCCACACTCCTCCTGCTGCCTTCCACTTTGCCTGCCTGCCTTCGCCTGGGCGACCCAGCCGCCGCTGAGCCGCCCGCCCGTGCCAGAGCACCAGAGGTTCCCGCTGCTGCCTCCCTGCGGCCCTGCCCCCGACAGCCCATTGGCCGACCCGCCGCCGACCCTCCTCCCGGCTGCCCTCTTAAGGGAGCCGCGTCCAACCCTCGGGAGCGTCCACTGTGCCACTCCTGTGGCCTGGCCGCCCCCACGCTCCTCCTGCTGCCTTCCACTTTGCCTGCCTGCCTTCGCCCGGGCGACCCAGCCGCCGCTGAGCCGCCCGCCCGCGCCAGAGCACCAGAGTTTCCCGCTGCTGCCTCCCTGCGGCCCCGCCCCCGACAGCCCATTGGCCGACCCGCTGCCGACCCTCCTCCCGGCTGCCCTCTTATGTCACCCCCGCGCACGCGCAGCGTTCACGTCCGCACCTGAACCGCGCCCAGCGCCAGAACCCCTGGCCCCAGCCGCCGATGCAAGAATACCCGACAGACCTACGACGCCGCCACTCTCTACGTACTCAATACCGGCCGGAACCCTGCCTGCTACCGAGCAACCCCGAGACGCACCCACGGACCCTTCGCCTGCCAAGCCTGCCGATTCACCTGCTACCGGACCTGCACCACCCCCGCCAAGTCGAGCACCAGCAGCAACCACCTGAAGTGCATCCTGCTCAACACCCGCTCCGTCCACAGGCACGCCGTGGAACTCTGGGACCTGCTCGACACGACAGCACCGGATGTCGCCTTCCTCACCGAAACCTGGATGAACACCTTCTCAGCGCCCGACATCGCCATAGCCATCCTGGACGGATACAAGATCACCCGGAAGGACCGCGTCAACCAGACGGGAGGAGGCATTGCCATCGTACACAAGAACACCATCCGCATCTCGAGTAACTCCGACGAAACCTTCACCGCCGCCGAACACCTGCACTTCCAGATACACACCGACCCCAAGACCACCCTCCGAGGCACCCTCATCTACCGACCACCAGGACCACGCATGCAATTCAGCGAAGACATCGCAGACTTCATCAGCCCGCACGCCCTTCCCTCCGCCGACTACATCCTCCTAGGGGACCTCAACTTCCACCTGGAGAACAACAACGACAGAAACACCACCGTCCTGCTGGACAACCTCGCCAACCTTGGACTCAAGCAACTGGTGAACACCCCCACCCACTACGCCGGCCACACGCTTGACCCTGTCTTCTCATCCAGCAAGCACATCTCAGTCAGCCACGCCGCCGGACTCCACTGGACCAACCACAGCTGCGTCCACTTCAGCTTCAGAAGAACTACTGCCCACCACCACCCGCAACAGGTTCCCCGCCAAAGCTGGAGCGAGATCACCGCCGAACAGCTCACCGCCTCCCTCAACCAGAACACTCCCACCAGCACAACGGACCCCAACGAAGCAGCCAGCAACCTCACCAAGTGGCTGACCGCCTGCGCCGATAACCTCGCACCACTAAAGAACCCTCCCAGCAGACCCGGCAGCAAGAAAACCCCCTGGTTCACAAACGAACTCAAGGAATCCAAGAAGAACTGCCGCACCCTCGAGAAAGCCTGGCGGCTCGACCAGACCACAGACAACAGGACCGCCCTCAAGCACGCCACCCACAAACACCACCAGCTGATCCGCGCAACCGAGAAGACGGCACTCAAAGAATGACTGGACAACAACGCCCACGACAGCAAGGAACTCTTCAGCATCGTCAAAGAGTTCTCCAACCCCAGCGCCGGAAATAACGACATCACTCCCTCGCAAGACCTCTGCAACTCACTCGCCTCGTTCTTCCACCGCAAGATCGCCGACATACACAACAGCTTCGACGCACAGACCACGCACCCTACCACAGAACAAATGCCCGCCACCACCACTCTCTGCAACTGGACTCCGATCAGCACCGAAGACACCACCCGCACGATGAACTCCATCCACTCCGGATCACAAACCGACCCATGCCCACACCACGTCTTCAACAAAGCCAACGCCATCATCGCACCCCATCTCCGAGACATCATCAACTCCTCCTTCCACACCGCCACCTTCCCGGAGAGCTGGAAGCACGCCGAGCTGACCACCCTCCTGAAGAAACCAACGGCGGACCCCACCGACCTCAAGAACTACCGTCCCATCTCGCTCCTTCCTTTTCCGGCCAAAGTCATCGAGAAGACCGTCAACAGACAGATTGCCGCCTTCCTTGAGACAAACGGATCCCTCGACCCCTCGCAGTCCGGGTTCCAGGCCAACCACAGCACCAAGACCGCCCTAATCGCAGCCACCGACGACATCAGAACCCTGATCGACAACGGGGAAACAGCGGCCCTCATCCTCCTGGCCTCTCTGCTGTGTTCGACACTGACTGCCACCGCACCCTAGTTCAACACCTCAGCAACATCGGAATCCGAGAGAAAGCACTGGAGTGGATCATCTCGTTCCTCGCCGGAAGAACCCAGAGAGTCCGCCTCCCTCCGTTCAGATCCGAGACCACCGAAGTCATCTGCGGCGTACCACAAGGATCTTCACTCAGTCCAACCCTCTTCAACGTCTACATGAGCCCCCTCGCAGCCATCGCACGCCAACACAACCTCAACATCATCTCCTACGCCGACGACACCCAGCTGATCCTCTCCCTCACCAACGACCCCACCACCGCCAGAGCCAACCTACACGAAGGGATGAAAGACGTCGCCGACTGGATGAAGAACAGCCGCCTTAAACTGAACTCAGACAAGACGGAAGTCCTCATCCTGGGATCATCACCCTCCACCTGGGACGACTCCTGGTGGCCCCCGGCCCTGGGCACCGCTCCCAAACCAACGGACCACGCACGCAACCTGGGCTTCATCCTGACTCCTCCCTGTCGATGACCAGACAAGTCAACGCCGTCTCATCTTCATGCTTCAACACCCTGCGCATGCTCCGCAAGATCTTCAGATGGATCCCCACCGAAACCAGGAAGACCGTCACCCAGGCACTCGTCACCAGCCGATTGGACTACGGGAACACCCTCTACGCCGGAACCACAGCCAAACTTCGAAAAAGACTCCAACGCATCCAGAACGCCTCCGCACGACTCATCCTGGACATCCCTCGACACAGCCACATCACCGGACACCTGAGAGATCTGCACGGGCTCCCAGTCAGCAAGAGAATCACGTTCAGACTCCTCACCCACGCACACAAGGCTCTCCACGACCTGGGACCCAAGTACCTCAACGACCGCCTGACATTCTACACGCCCACCCGCCAGCTACGATCGACCAGCCACGCCCTCGCCACCATACCACGCATCCGCAGAGCCACCGCCAGAGGAAGATCCTTCTCCTACCTGGCAGCCAAGACTTGGAACTCCCTCCCCACCCACCTACGGCGAACCCAAGACCATCTCTCCTTCAGGAAGTAGCTCAAGACCTGGCTGTTCGAGCAGTAACTTACCCCTCTCCCCCAGCGCCTTAGGACCCTCCCGGGTGAGTAGCGCGCTCGACAAATGCCGTGATTGATTGATTGATTGTATGGGGTTTTGGCACAAGGACTACTGGGCTGGCCCAGGGGCTCTCTGATGGCTCAATCACTCCAAACTCAAGCATTTCCTGCACCTCAGTCTTTATAAAATCCCTGACAGGGTCAGGTTGCCTGTAGATTTTACTCTTCACAGGCAGACTGTCACCAGTGTCCACCTCATGGGTGCACCAGTTAGTCTGACTAGGTGTCAATGAAAACATGTGTCTGAAAGACTGTAGAACTTGTCTGCAGTCCTGCTGCTGCTGGTCAGTGAGGCTGCCAGCTAAGGCCACACCATCAACTGAACCATCATCAGGGTTATGAGATAACAGGTCTGGGAGAGGGTCACTCTCTTCCTCCTGCTCCCCATCTGTAGCCATGAGCAAGCCCATGTCTGCCCTGTCCACAAATTCTTTCAATCTGTTTACATGGAGCACCCTGTGGGGGCTCCTAGGGGTGCCAAGGTCCATCAAGTAGGTGACCTCTCCCTTTTTCTCAATTATGGTATGGGGTCCAGACCATTTGTCTTGGAGAGCTGCTGGGCCCACTGGCTCCACCACCCACACCTTCTGACCTGGCTGGTACTCAGTCAGCACAGCCTTTTGGTCATGCCAAGCTTTTTGGAGTTCTTGGCTAGCCTCAAGGTTTTTGGAAGCTTTCTCCATGTATTCAGCCATCCTGGAGCGGAGACCAAGTACATAGTCCACTATGTCAAGTTTAGGCTTTTTGAGAGGTAACTCCCATCCTTCCTTCACAAGACACAAGGGACCCCTTACAGGATGTCCAAACAAAAGCTCAAAAGGGCTGTGGCCAACCCCCTTTTGTGGGACCTCTCTGTAAGCAAAGAGAAGGCAGGGTAAAAGGATGTCCCATCTTCGCCTAAGCTTTTCAGGTAACCCTTTTATCATCCCTTTTAGGGTCTTGTTGAATCTTTCAACAAGCCCATTGCACTGTGGATGGTAGGGTGTAGTGAACTTGTAGTTAACACCACACTCTTTCCACATTGCTTTTAGATATCCAGACATGAAGTTGGTACCTCTGTCTGAAAGAACCTCCTTTGGAAAGCCTACTCTGGAGAATACTCCAAGTAGGGCCCTTGCCACAACAGGAGCTGTTGTGGTCCTCAGGGGAATTGCCTCTGGATACCTGGTGGCATGATCCACTACCACCAGTATAAATCTGTGCCCAGATGCTGTTTGGGGGTCCATTGGTCCAACAATGTCTATCCCCACTCTCTCAAAGGGTACCCCCACCACAGGTAGTGGTATAAGGGGGGCCTTTGTGGTGCTACCTGATTTGCCACTGGCTTGGCAGGTGACACAGGAGCGACAAAACTCCTTGGTATCTTCTGACATGTGAGGCCAGTGAAAGTGAGGGACAAGCCTGTCCCAAGTCTTGTTCTGGCCTAAGTGTCCGGCTAGAGGAATATCATGTGCCAAGGTTAGAAGGAAGCCCCTAAATTGCAGAGGTATGACCAACCTCCTGGCAGCACCAGGCTTGGGGTCTCTAGCCTCTGAATAAAGGAGCCCATCATCCCAATACACTCTATGGGTACCTGGAGCATTCCCAGCAGCCTCAGCAGCAGCCTGCTGTCTGAGGGGTTCAAGAGAAGGGCAAGTTAATTGAGCCTGCCCCAGATCTGCCCTTGAGGGTCCCCCTGTCCCCAGAAACTCAACCTGGTCAAGTTAAAGCTCTTCCAGGACAGTCTCCTCTTGGATCACAGAATCAGCCTCCTGTGAGGACTGATCCTCAACCTGGGGCAAGTGGGAAGGCACTGCCTTTACCCTCTTGCTCTTTCTCTTGGGTTGTGTCTGGTTTATTGTTCCAAGATCCAGCACAGGTTCAGGTAAGCACTGTTTGGCCTGTGACCTGGTCACAGCAAGGACATGTGCTGCAATACCTAGCATCTCTGCATGAGTCCTGTACTCCACTTCTGACCACATAGAGTCCTCTAGATCATTGCCCAAAAGACAGTCAACTGGGAGGTCTGCACTTACCACAACTCTCTTGAGACCAGTTACCCCTCCCCAGGAGAAATTAACAATTGCCATACTATGGGGAGTAGTGACATTGCTAGCATTGGTCACCAGGTAACTATCACCCAGTATTAGTTGTCCAGGGTCCACAAAGTTAGGTGTCACCATAGTGACACTGGCACATGTGTCCCTGTAGGCTTGAGCCACTTTACCATTAATCAAAGGCGTCTGCCTGTACTTGCCCATAGAACTGGGACTCATAGTAGGGGACATATCCATGTCTCCCTCACAGATCAAGACTGCCTGAGTAGGAACTCTGACAAGGCCAGACTCCATCTCAGTACCCATGGTTAACCCCACTATACCTTTAGTTTGTGGCCTGACACTGCTGACTGTACTAGGGGGTGCAGTAGCCTTAGGGGCTGCAGTGGCAGGGGCTCCACCTTTCTTAGTGCACTCACTAAACCAGTGAGAAACTGACTTACAGTAATTACACCAAGGTTTCTTTTGGCCATCATTCTTCTTTTTCTTTCCATTTTGGGACCCTCCCTCCTTAGTATTATTTTGGGGGCCTGAAGAAGACTTCTGGTCTTTTTGTTTCTGATCTCCACCCTTCTGGTTTGCCTTCTTCTGATCAACACCTTGGTTCTGGGGCTTCTGCTTAACCCTGGTTCTGACCCATTTGTCTGCCTTCTTTCCCAATTCTTGGGGAGAGGTCAGATCTGAGTCAATCAGGTGCTGATGCAACAACTGGTTCTGGCAATTTTTAAGGATCTGTTCTCTCGGGAAACATCACTTACAACGCAACTTTTACCACGCAGTGCCTTTACGACGCAACTTTTACAACCCAAACCATTACAACACATTGCGCTGGGGGGCGCTCTAGGATAGGGAATAGGTTTACTTTACTGTCCAACACCTTCCCTACTATCCACGGGGCCTGGAGTTGGAATAGTAAATTAAACTATTCACTATCCAGCGCCCCAAAGCACTATGCGTTGTAAAAAACGCGTTGTAAAAGCATGCGATGTAAAAGCATGCGTTGTAATGTCATACATCCGTTCTCTCATTATTAGATTGTACAATCCTGTATAGTCTGTGACTTTACTTCCCAGCAACCAACCTTCCAGAGCCTTAGTGGCACAATCAACAAAATCAGTCCAGTCCTGAGTCTGAGCTTTTTGGGTATCTCTGAACAACAACCTGTATTGCTCAGTGGTTAGGCCATACCCCTCAATAAGAGCACTCTTCAGGATAGAGTAGTTTTTAGCATCCTCAGGTCTAACAGTGAGGAGCTTGTCTCTCCCTTTTTCTGAAAAGGAGAGCCACAAGATTGCAGCCCACTGATCCTGAGGAACCTGCTGTACCATGCAGGCTCTCTCAAGAGCAGTTATCCATTTGTGGATGTAATCCCCATCTCTGTAGGGGGGCACAATCTTACTCAGGTGTCTATTGTCATAGGACCTGTCTTTATCCTTAGGGATACTGCTGCCACCAGTGGAATCTAATCCACTTAACTTTTGCTCCTTTGCTAAAGCAAGTTTAGCTTGGGCCAGGGCTATCCCTTCTTTCTCAATCTGGAGTTGGACAGTTCTCATCCTAGCCTCATGTTCTTTTCTCTGGGGGGAAGTCATTCCCCTTTGAGATCCCCTGGAGGCAATAGACTGGTTAGATTCCCTGGAAGGAGATCTAACCCTTCTATTGCCAGGGTTAAGTCTACTGTTGGGCCTGGGGAGGTGGGACACTTCTCCATCCCCATGTAGGCTTACATTGGACCTGCTCAAGCTTCTAACCTGAACTTGGTCATCCCCCTGATCATCTGATTCATCTCCATCCTCATCATCGTCTACCTCTTCAGGACCAACTTCTGGGGTATGGGTCTCATCTTCTCTGGGAGTCCCTTTTCCCACCTTACCTGATGGACCTGTCTCAGGCTCCTTCTGAAGATCAGCTTTCTCTAGGATTGCTATGAGGATAGGGATGGTAGGGTTGTGACCCTTTTTCAGCCCCCTTGCAGTGCACAGCTCTCATCCTAGCCTCATGTTCTTTTCTCTGGGGGGAAGTCATTCCCCTTTGAGATCCCCTGGAGGCATTAGACTGGTTAGATTCCCTGGAAGGAGATCTAACCCTTCTATTGCCAGGGTTAAGTCTACTGTTGGGCCTGGGGAGGTGGGACACCTCTCCATCCCCATGTAGGCTTACATTGGCCCTGCTCAAGCTTCTAACCTGAACTTGGTCATCCCCCTGATCATCTGATTCATCTCCATCCTCATCATCGTCTACCTCTTCAGGATCAACTTCTGGGGTATG
This sequence comes from Lissotriton vulgaris, assembly GCF_964263255.1. Taxonomy (NCBI): domain Eukaryota; kingdom Metazoa; phylum Chordata; class Amphibia; order Caudata; family Salamandridae; genus Lissotriton; species Lissotriton vulgaris. The sequence goes on from NC_141689.1 coordinate 1,316,567,771, forward strand.
GGTCTCATCTTCTCTGGGAGTCCCTTTTCCTACCTTACCCGATGGACCTGTCTCAGGCTCCTTCTGAAGATCAGCTTTCGCTAGGATTGCTATGAGGATAGGGATGGTAGGGTTGTGACCATTTTTCAGCCCCCTTGCAGTGCACAAGGCACTCAAGTCCTTGAAGCTGAGATTTTCATAACTGGCTGGTGCCTTGTGAGGGTCACCCACAGATAGAGAACTGGATGGTTCACCTGTGCCAGGCATGACTAGTGAGGTGTAAGTGATGCACTTACCTACACTAGGTGTTTACCTACTGGAACCTCTCTAGAGGTTGTAGTCAGGGTGTGCTAAGCCCTTTGGTCTACAACCACTAAGTTCAGAAGAACTTAAGTATGTTAAGCCGTGTTTATATGTACCTAAGGTACTTGATGTGATCTTTCAAATGATATTGTCAAAGATTACAATTGGTAAAACAAACAGCAAGCTCAAATCCCAACCGCTGCACACCAATGTGAGAAGTTGGCCTGGTATATGATGACCACTAATTCTAGTGAGCACCTTTTACCAGTCCAAATGACCCTTATGGTGATTGGTTGTAAGTCAACCTTATAGACCAGCTATCCTAATGGTAGCGTGGACAAAGCAGTCTTAGGCTAAACTCAAGAGGGCATGTGAAGCCAGCTGTTTTACCATATGCAATCCTTTTAATACCAAATGAAAGGACACCACACAAGTTATATATTATAAAAATATATGTATTTCAGTATTTTGCATAGGTTTTTGTTTGTTAACTAAAGTGACTGTTCTGGTCTCTGAAGAACCAGAAAAAAAGGAGAGGACCCTGCGCTCAAATCTGGATAAGTGTGAAAGTGCAGATCACCTCCAGGGAAAAAATTATCGCCTGAAGCCATCACTCAGGCTCCAAACAATGAAAATCAACAATCATCTCAAGAATGTTCCCGTATTACAGTTCAACACACCCTCCCTCACTGTCAGCCTCTACATCAAACATCACTCAAAGTCACTTGATAATCTGATCACTTATTGGTGCAATGGTTACCTGGTCCAATCCAAACATGGTGGTAGGTACACTATCTCCCCTTTGATGCAAGCATCAGATTGGAATTCTTGACAATCAAATGATTTTGCAATTTGCAATTTTGCGGATTTTGGCTACAAATTTAACTTTGCGAAATCTCACATTGCAGAGTACACATTGTTGTTCCTGGGCTGAGAGATGAACAATGAAGGTAGAGGTTTAGCTCCTCACTTCCTGGAGAAATGCACACTTTTGTGAGCTCCCACAGCACTAAAGAAAGTACAATCTTTACTGGGCTTTTTGAATTTCGGCCGTACCTATATTCCCGAATATGCCCAGCGTATCAAGCCTCTTTACGCTTTGATACAACCTTCTTTTTGCAAATAGTGCTGGCTGCCTGAACATTCAGCCATCTTGCAATCCTTGCAGGCTGATCTACTTGAATCTAAATTCGTGTTGACCCGTGATAACCACAACAACCTGGTGATAAGAATCGTCCCTGGGGCGTTGGGTTTCACGTACCTCACCTTTAATGAGGGTGACACAGTCCCTATCACTTACAATTCACACTTGAACACTTCGGCTGAGTTGCGGTTTTCCACTGTGGAAAAAATTTGACAGCAGTGCAAATGGCGATTCTTAAGGAATGTGCACTGTCGCAGGGAAAACGCATTTTGGTTGTTACTCCATAACCTGCCTTAGAGGCAGTGACGAAAGCCAGTGTACCAAATTTCAAAGCTTTGCACCGTCGGTGGATACAATGGGCCACGTTTTTGACATCTCCGGATGTTACGTTCATTTTTGATTCCTCACTGCAGACTCAAGAGTACTTACAGTATGAATTTGTTCATCCTGCTCCTCTGACTATGCGCCCACTTGAGGATTTCCGTTGTATCATTTACACAGACGGAAGCGCGCAGGTTTCTACGGGTTCAAAGCAAGCATATTCTTCGGCATGGACAATTGTGGTTGGTACTATGGTGGATGGTGAATTCAAGTCTGATGTTGTGCATACACACACATTAGGGGACTGTACCGCCCAATTGGCAGAGCTCCGTGCTTTGATGCTTGCATTGGAGTACACAGACCTTCTGGACTCAAAATAATTATCGTGACACCAAGGGGTGCACAATAAAACATAAAATGATCTGGGTTCGAGTGGCTGAACTTAAAGAGAGGCTGTTACTTGTCTTTGTAATTCATACTCTGGGTCACCAGCGTGTTGGAGTTCACGCTGTTGGCAACTGTCTCGCAGACAAGGCTGCGAAGACAGCAGTTGCAACATATGCAGTGGCAGCAGTTACACATTCCAAAAGTAAGATTGATGATGACATCTTGGCAGCTATTGCTGCGACAGAGAAGGGAGGCAATTACCCAAGAGGTTTCCATTCTAAATAATCTTATCATTTAAGCCCTGATAAAGTTCCTTATGTGAGAATTAACAATGTTGGTGACAGGTTAATACCCAACGTGGACCGCAGGCAGGCTTTGATTAAAGCAGCCCACGCCGGGATGGTTTTGGCGCATGCCGGTGTGCCAGCTACTGTATCTCTTCTCCAGCAACAATATTGGTGGCGGGGTCTGTACAAACAAACGCGTGATTATGCCCTTCAATGTGGCATTTGGCAGCAAATTAAACCTTCTTCTGCTGCACGCCTGCCCCAAACTCAGTTGTACATATCTAATAAACCACTTGCGTGTGTTTATTTAGATCACTGCGATCCTTTCTCATCTGATACTGCGTATAAGTACATCATAGTAGCAGTTGACTCTTGCACGCACTTTGTGTGGCTATGGACTCAAAAGAGTATTGATTCCAGGACTGTCGCAAGGGATTTGCGTGTCTTTGTGGGAATTTTTGCGTGTGGTACCTTCCATTCAGACCAGGGTCCAGCGTTCGCCCGCTAAGGTGTATAAGGATGCCATGGTTTCATTGGGGGTCCAGGTCAAATGTTCGTCTCCATACCGTCCTGAGGGTAATAGTGTTGTGGAGCGGATGAACCGTGACTTAAAGCAATCCTTGACAGCTAAGGTATTAGGTACTGGCAGAGCCTGGCTTAACCACCTCAATAGCGTACAGCGTGCACTAAATAATCTCCCTAGAAGGGCTCTGGGTGGGCAGGCCCCATACAAAATGCTCTTTGGCATCAAAATGCTTTTCACGGACCTTGATGGTCTAGACATGGCGGCGGCCGCCGCATCCTTTGACGTAGATGAACATTCTAATGTTTTGCAGAACCTACTAAAGACCAGAGACAGTCTTGCAAATGAACACTTGTCCTCCATATCAGAAGCTGTGCTGCAGATTCCGGTAGTCGGCTGGCTACCCCAAGTTGGAGAACTGGTCCGCGAGAAGATCGACAACAAAAAAGAATTCGGTCCTTCCTATCGAGCTCCAGTTGGCGTGCTTGGCATGCAGGGTACAAGAACAGTCATTTTAGAGGGGGCGGGGCAGAGCCGCGAAGAGAGATAGCGGCGGCTTAGTGTAGCTTTGTCCTTTCCCCTCTCCTCATGCTTATCCGTGACATTTATCCGGCAGTCCCAGGTGGACATCCATGATTGGAAGACCCGGCGACCTGACCCCGATCAGCCGGACCCACAAAAACGCAGTTTCTAGGCAGAGGGACAGTCCCAGCCTACAGCTGGAGGAGCAGCCGGGGTCTCGAGTGGTGGGGTGAGCAGACAGCGAGCCCGGCGGACTCCGTAATCCGAGCGTCCTGTGCCTCCGTGGGGGGTCCAAGGCCCGGGCCAGTGAACCGTGGGAAGGCACCAGTGATCCCCATTGCCCAGAGTCATAGCGACCGCACCAACTGGGCTGAATATCCCCATATAGGCCTCCGAGCACCGGGGAGGCCGGGGACTAAAGTTGAACGACGGGCAAACGCCGGTTCGAGCGGGTCACCATCAGAGATCACCCCAGCAACCACAGTTGATTGAGAGGCTTGGGAAAGGGGTCGGCGAACCTCCTCGGCCAGAGACACAGCTGCCTGGGCAGGGCCCGGAGCGACGATGGGGTCGAGGTTGCCAGAGAAGACGCCGCAAAGGAGTTGCCATTTTTTGAGGGCTGCCCGGGACTGGGAGCGGCAGACTTTAGCCCTTGGACAACACAGCGGCCCACAGTAAGTGACACTGAGTACATTGTGCAAGTAGACCGGGGAGTGAGCGTTGCCCTATAGCGCCAGTGGAGTCCCTCATAACACCAATCCAGGACCCAGGGGCCGTTCACCGCGAGTCGGACAATGTCAGCGTGAGCAAGCCTGAGGCGGGTGCGAGCCTGGTGTCATCCCCACACTATCTGGGACCCATATCTCCCATGCTGGGCTCGTTTGTGGGCGCTGACTGACTGGTTGTACTGGTGGGGGCCCGGAGGCAGAGTGGAGCGACAGCGGCCGAGATGCAGCTGACTACAACAATCCATCCTTGGGGCAGCAGCCTCCGCGGCTCTCCAATCCAGCGGCTACACTGTGCGTGGCTACTTCAGGGGCGGGCAGCCTGACAGAGATAGTGTCATATAGTGTCCCACGGACAAGGGACCATGTTCATTGTAGGCTGACCGTCTGGGCTAATACCTAATAGTGAGCCGGAGCAGGAGTGGACGCCAGTGACACATGGTGACCTACGGAAAGCCATCACTACTACGGGCTACTACGGGCTACCAACATCGACCGCGCCCTTGCTCATCGCGATTGACTGCTTCATCTCATCGAACTGGCCTAGACACTACTGTGAGATTGAGAAGTGGCCGTGCAGCTCGGTGAGGGCCCAACCCCGAACATGGCTGGGTACCCCTCTCTGCGGACATGGATGGGGTGATCGAATTGGGCCAGTGCAAGGAGCTGAAATGGCGTCATCAAGGAGCAATAAGGCGGTGCAGCAGAACAGACTGGACCACTACACTCTCCCTAAAACCTTGTTGCCTGACTCTTTACCAGGGGGTAAGGGTGAGGGAGTCCCAGCAGTCACAGACCCAGAACCCACACTCAAGGACGTTATGGTCGTCAATCGCAGGTATCAAAATGTCTCTCGAACACAAGATGGACGCACTAACAATTTGGTCAGGGCAGACCACAACAAGAATAGTGAAAGGGTCAAACAAGTGGAGCTCACGACGGCGAGTCTGGTGGAGGACACTTCGCACCTGCAACTGGATATTAAGGAACTTCAGTCCTTCCGGAAATATGCAGAAGCTAAGATGGACGACTATGAAGGGAGGATGAGGCGTAACAATGTTCGCATTTTAGGTGTCCCGGAAAAAGCGGAGGGGCAAGCCACTGATCTCTTTGTAGAAGACCTCATCCTAAAGCACCTGCAGCCCAAGGGGCTGCGAAGACTTTTCGTCGTTGAAAGAGGTCACAGAGTCCCAGGAGGTAGACCGAAACCGGGGCCTACCCTGCGTCCTATCCTAGCCAGGGTCTTGAACTTCAGGGACCGGGACGTGATTCTTCAGCATGCCAGAAAGGGACAGCCTCTCCGGTATGAAAATTCAGAGATAACCTTCTTTCTGGACTTTACTCAAATGGTTCAGAGGCAAAGACGCTCCTTCCTGGGGATAAAGTAGGCACTTAGAGACAAAGGGTACAAATATGCCATGCTCTTCCCTGCCAGGCTGCGAGTGGAAGTAGACGACAGGGCCTGGTTCTTTGAACACCCAGAGGCGGCGGCCGAATGGTTGGAACGCCACTGACCGAAAGGCGGTATCTGGATGGTGGTAACGTACAGAGTGGAGGTGATCATTCGTTAAAGGACACAATGGACAAGAATGTTGCTAATTACATATGGGTTGGACTCATAGGGACACCTCGGGCCTGCAAAATGGTGAGAGGGAGGGGAGGGCGGGAGGAGTGTATACCCCCAATTTTCTTCACTTAGTTCCAGTTAGCGGGCGACAGGCACTCTGCATAGTTGTAAGAATGGGCAGTTTTTAGCCCAGAGTGCGGGGGAGCAGGGAGGGGGGGAGTTGGGAGGGGCGTCAGTATTGTTGTATGTTTTTAAGGAATTGACAAGGCATCACAATCCGGCAACACAGACACGCAGGTGACACGTAAATGTCAATGAGTACGCATTGGGACAAAGGATTTAAACTGATGAGCTGGAATGTGAATGGTTAGGGGGACAAAGCTAAGAGAACGGTGGTCCTCCAATATGGGAAGAGGCATGCCCCTGATGTAGTGCTGCTGCAGGAGACACACCTTAGGGTAACTCTTGTAAAGCCCTCAACAGATGGGGATATAATCTTGTGGTACACTCAGGCTTTACCTCAGGATCCAGAGGGATGGGCATTTTACTGAAGAACTTCTTTCCCCTGATGATTAAATCTACATGGGTGGATGCCGGTGGAAGGTATGCAGGTGTTACAGGGCAATGGAAAGGGAAGGAATTGACCCTCATGTCAGTATATGTGCTACTGGTTCTCCAAGAATTGGCCCTAAAAGACTTGGGATCTATCCTGTTGACAACCCCAAAGGGACTCCTTTCATCCGAGTACCACACATTATACCTTCCATTCGGGTGCCCACAACACCCAATCCAGAATAGATTACTTGCTGGTTCCCCCAGACCATATACAATGCACACATGACGTTAGGCACATGGTGAGGGACATATCTGACCACTCCCTGTTGTGGATGCACCTAGTAGTGGTCCAATATAGAGTGGGAAGAGTGGCCCCCATCAACCCTTGGTATCTCCGCAATCCGGTAGTACCCAAAGCACTTCATACTGCGATTGAACAGTATTTCCTAGAAAATGAGGGTTCGGTGGGCTCGTATCAGACACTATGGAAGGCAGTTAAGACTGTGATTAGGGACCAAGCACTCTCCCAAATAGTGGGGGTAAGAAAGGAAAAGGTTTAGGAAGAGGAGGCACTTTAGAGGGAGATCCTACAATTGGAAAGGGAAGCATTGGAACGACCTCATCCAGACACCATACACACCCTGCAGTAAAAATGGGATAGTTATAGGGCCTTAGTGACAGATAGAGCCAAGGAACTGGGAAGGGAAACGCTAGGAGAATATATGACCAGGGCGACAAAGCAGGGAAACTAATTGCATGGTTAGATAAACTAAAACTAGCAAGTAGACTGGTACCGGAATTAATCGACAAGGACACACATATATTGACGGACCCTCAGGACATTGCAAACACATTCGCTGCCCATTTCAAACAGATCTATACCTCCCAGAACACATATACGGTACAAGACTCTGTCGACCTCTTACGAGATATATCACTGCCTAAACTCTCTGAGCCAGAGTTGAAATACCTGGAGGGGCCACTCACACAAGATGAGGTGGCACAGGCAGTTAGGGGGCTTAACTCGGGGAAAGCATCAGGCCAAATGGTCTACCGATTGAGCTTTATAAACTAGGGATAGACACCCTTGCCCCCCACCTGTGTAAAATGTTTGAGGAGAGTAGGGAGCTGGGTGAGTTACCTAGAGATCAAAGAAGTGCAAACCTAGTGACGATCCATAAAGAAGGCAAATGCCGGACAGACTGCTCCTCCTATAGGCCAATTTAACTTTTGAATGCCGAGCCAAAGATATTAGTGAAACTCCTTGCCACTCGGCTAATCAAAGTCAATAATACCCTGGTACACCCGGATCAATCCGGATTTATGCCCCAAGCGTAATACGATCTTGAACTTGCGCAGAGTGCACAGAGTGATGGGAGGGTAGACACTATACAGGAGGAGGCGGTGTTGGTCTCTCTAGACGCGTCAATGGCATTCGATATGCTTGAATGGCCATACCTATTTGCAGTTCTTGGAAAAATGGGTTTTGGGCCCCAATTCATTCAAAGGGTGCAACTACTCTACTCGAAACCACTAGCCCAAATCGTTGTAAATAATAAGAAATCTGAGGTGTTCGAACTGGGCAGAGGTATTAGGCAGGGATGCCCACTCTCTCCCCTCTTGTTCGCTTTGGCTCTGGAGCCCCTGGCTTCCTGGGTATGGAGGGAACCGGTGATTCATGGCTTTAAGTGGGCTGCGACCTGGGAGGACCGCATCTCATTGTATGGGGATGACATATTGTTGTTGCTGACGTCCCCGAAGTTCTGGCTCACCTCATTATTCAATATTTTTGCCAGCTTTAGCAGATATTTGGGGTATTCCATTAATTGGCTCAAATCGGTACTGTATATCCTGAAGGAACCTCTCACCGGGCTCCCTAGGAACTGCCCGAAACAAACTACTACACAAGGCTTCAAATATCTCGGTATCTATATTACCTCTCAACCCGCATACAGTTTCGGCCAGAACCTACTCCCTCCCTTGTGGAGATTTAGGACAGACTCAGAAAGATCGATGAAGCTCCTGCTCTCGCTGCTGGGTAGAACCTCCCTTTTCAAGATGATGACTTTGCCTTGGTTCCTCAAAGTCCTACAGAACTCATTAGATCTTGTTCCTGCGAGTTATTTCAAAGAGATCAAAACATTACTGCGCCGATTGCTTTGGAATGGGAAGCCACGTATTGCACTATCCAAATTGAATCTTACCTGGTACGACGGAGGGATTGCCCTCCCCGATCTTAAAAAATATTATTGGGCAGCTCACCTAGCGGCCATTAATCAAGGCATCTATAGGCAGGAGGGGGACCCGGGCTATGCGGTGGATCGTTGGGTACTACTCGGAGGGAACTATAACAGAGCACTCTATTCAAATGCTGGGGGAAATAACCTCACCAATCCAAACAAACAATCGGTGCAGGTCTGCAAGGCAGCTACCAGAAGTGTGGGGTGGGACCACAAATTAACTCTGGCAAATGGGACCTCATAGGCATATCCAAAATAGGCAATCTATGGGTCAAAGGTGAGGTAAAGCCATTTTCCACCCTGCAGCAGGAATATGAACTGGCTTCCACAGAGTATTCAAGTTCTGCGAGGGGGTTGTGAGTATTCAGAAATAGATTGGCGCACAACAGGTAGTGGTTGGGTCAAAAGAAAAGTTAATTTGTGGTTGGTGCAACTGGATCAGAGAGAACCCTAAACTCTGAAAATCAGGGGTGGAGGAATTCCTGCCCTGTGGTTAATTGTAAGCAAGGTCCGATGCACACAAAAAGTAAGTGTGATATGAATGATCACAAGCAAGTAACAAGGATGGAGTCACACAGATGTGTTCTTTTTGTGTCGTTTTATTGGAATACATATATTAGGAACATGAGACCAGCCGACAAGTGTTTCGTCAAGAAGGGTGATAACCCGTGACTCTTCAGGGCGGGGGAACGGTGATACCGGGTACGGAGAAGACCCGGCGACACCCGCTACCTATGATACCCGTATCTCCTGCGAACCCCATCTTTAAAAATAACAGCTGCAACCAAAGACGGCTTTATACGCCGCCAGCACAGCCTTGTAGATTTTTCCGACATTGTCTAAATTGAGACACACAACACGTACCATTGAGTATGCTCACCCGTTGTGAAATACCTGACCAGGACCGGGTTGGAAATATCACCGGTCTCCCGCCCTGAAGAGTCACGGGTTATCACCCTTCTTGACGAAACACATGTCGGCTGGTCTCATGTTCCTAATATATGTATTCCAATAAAACGACACAAAAAGAACACATCTGTGCGACTCCATCCTTGTTACTTGCTTGTGATCATTCATATCACACTTACTTGTTGTGTGCATCGGACCTTGCTTACGGCTTCCACAGAGTACTTTAGATACTTACAGGCCCGACATGCCTTACACTCCTGTCTTCAAAGGGGAGAGACCCCCGCAAAGTCCATGCCTCTTAAAGACAGACTCCCCAATGGCCACTTACCAACGAAAGCCATTTCGCTCACGTACAAGAAGTTAGTGAATCACTCTGGGGACCCCCTGGGGAAGCTGCGGGAAAAGTGGGAACGGGATGGTATAATATTAAATGACGAGGACTGGGTAACCGTGTTAGCTTCACCTCGGGAGGTGGCCATTGCAATGAGACTGAGGCTGGTGCAACTTAAAAGTCTGCACCGGATCTACATTACGGGACCTGGAATGGTACAGATGGGGAAAGCGGTGGATGGCAAGTGTAGAAGGGACTGTGAAGGTGAGGGCACTTTCCTCCACATACTCTGGGAGTGCGCCTTTGTTCAAAGGTACTGGAAGAAGATACATCAGGTGCTGGGCAAAGTGTTGGAACAGGCTCTCCCTCTGGAGGCTAAGAAGTGTCTCCTAAACGTATGGGAGCCCACAGACCTAAATAAGACACAAATCACCTGAGTCATGTTGGGGTTAATGATAGACAAAACGTAACATTGCTCAGGCATGGGGGGCAATGCGGGCACCAACGGTCTGCATGGAAAAGGGACATGGACTGGTGTATGTTTCATGAAAAGTATGTATATGTAGCAAGGGGATGTCCCAAAAAATGGTCCAGCATCTGGAACGACTGGAATGAGTACAGAGGGAGTATTTGCACTCCGCCATTGGTACCAGCTCAGGATGATTCATTGTTGGCATGAAGCGAGTCACTTGTGGTCAATATACTGTGTACATTTATCAGAATGAGAACCATGTCATTATACAAAATGAGAATGTATTGAACTTTGCCTTCTGATTTTGCTTCCTACTGTTCAATAAAAATAATTTAAAAAAAAGAACAGTCATTTTACCTCCTCTTCCTGTGCAAAAGGGAAACTGGTACATATCCATTGACAATGTCAAACTACACAGGGTGGCCGATTCTTCATAGTATGACTCCTTCTGTTGTTGTCCCCTATGTGGGCCGCATGTCCAACAATGGTGCGACACTCTGTTTTAGTCCTGGATCCTGCCATCAGGCCTGATGTTGTCATTGAAATGCATACAGTTGCAAATCCTCTATTGAATTCAACTGCTGGTGACCCTCTTAATGATACTGATTATACTTACCCAAGTGACTTGTCTATGCCTGATTTGGAGATCCGTGTGGCTAATCAATCCCGTTTTTCATTTGACACTGGCTCTACAACATCTAAGGCCCCTTCAAAAGTTTCGATTTTTGCTGCCTGGTTTAAAAAACATTTTTTGATACCCCCTCAGACTTACATTTGGCTGGTACTTTTTGCAATTTTTTTATTCATGTCCATTGGTTTTGTGGTGTATTTTTTTCGTTTTATTAATGGACACTACGTTCAAGAAAGAACTTCCATTAGACTAATTGATGGAACTTTGGGTCCCCCACTCCTCTTCACACAAAATGAAGAGGGACCAGACATTTGTGAATATAACTGCTTGGCCCGTTGTAGATGGGATTGTATGGGATGCTTTAAAGTTTCAGATTCATGGTCCCACAGATGTTATTAATGTTCCCAATTACTCTGTGTTTCTATGGGGGATGTGGTTAAACACAATATTCGCTCTGATGATTGCGACGTCCAGGCCTTAGAGGCTTTGTTTTCTGATTTGAAATATTATGCTGCCTTTGATGCTGAAGATTTATTTTTAGAGTCTGCAACCTATGGTGATTTGTACTGTTACCAGCATTTTGGCAATAACTTTCTGCATGAAACAAATTCATTTAGAAATGTGGTTAACTACACACAGTGGGAACATTGTCCTGCACCAGTGGAAGGCAGCTCAAAAACGCTTTTGAAAAAGTTATTTTATTTTACTGATTTTAATCAATCCAACCCTGATACATTTTATTTTAAGTTGACTGAGAAGTCCTCTTCCAAGGTTAGGCTTACCCACACTAAACTATTGTATTCAAAGTCCTTTATTGACCAGTTGGCTGTTGGGAGCTATGAACTGTGGAAAGATACAATTGATCTTAAATCTGTTTGGGGTTCTAAAGGTTGGCAAGTGCAAGGCACTGAGGCTTTGCATCGTGCATGCCTCATCCCAAACCATATGTTGTTTCTGAATGCTACTATTTCACAAACCACCTGCTTTGGATTGGCTACTAAAAAATTAAATGCTCCTTCATTTCCTGATTTGGGTGAATTTCCCCATTGGAATAATTACACCAGTACTTCCCTAAGTGATTTACACGCCCTGTTGAAAAATTCCTCTTTTAATGTCTCCAGCATTAATCCCGAAGGCTGGGTGCTATGCCAAAAAAAGTGCAGATTCCTGCCAGCACCGTTTTCTGGGTCTGACCCCTCGCTACACAGCAATTAGAGTGGATCCCCGTTTTCAGACTCAACATTCAGTCACCACCTATTCTGTAGGCAAATTATGTCAGAGTTGGCTCAGACACTCGACCTTAGCGTCTGTTAAGCTGCATTTATCCAAGCTGACTGACACAACGTCGACTTGAATGATTTTGTTAAAGGTCCTGCAGCGGGCAGATCGAAAAGATGGATATGTGCTGCTTACAACAAGGTTTGGAAACTGTCCCAGATTGAAGCTGCTTCTAGGCTCAGAGCTATAGATCAGGCCAATTAAGAAAAAGAGCTTGCCGTTGTAGATAATAGCATTAACACCCTTTCCTCCGCATTTACACATTTGACAATACTGTTTCATCTGTTGTTTATATTGTGCAAGAAGACGTTGCTGTACTGTACCATGGGCAGAATCAATTGTGTTCTGTTATGCAGTTTACATGGACTCTTCAAACATTGAAAAATGGCAAAGTGCCTTGGGATTACATGAACACAAGTTTGTTATTTTTGCCTTTTAATTTGACTGTTAAACAACAATTTATGTCAATGAAGGATGCCACACTTTCACTGTTGCATATTGAAAAACTGGAGCCGTTACCATTTTCAGTGGCCGAGTCGAATTCTGCAGTTTGCCTCATCCATGGGTTGATAACTCTACCTTTTCTCCTGTTTAAATTTGAATCTTGCATGAAACACTATGCCATAGGTAGATTTAAATCTTTAGGTAGTGCTTATCTTCATGAAATTTGGAATCTCCCGTTCACACATAGGTGCTTGAGGGAAGGAAAGGAAGTTTATTTGAAAGGTAAAGATTGCACATCCACACCAGATCATTCATTAGTCTGTAGAAATCTGCAATTGCACGGTTCTTACAATGTCCAGGCACCAATTACACCTATTACACCGACTTTCACATTGCTTGCAAATGGTAAATAATGAGGATTGTTGTGGTATGCTTGCCGGTATTCCTTATATCGTTACAGTTTCCCAGCGTGTGGTTTGCTGTAAGAATGTCTTGTTTCCTCCTCCACATGGGAGGCTCGATGTTTCTATCTGGCCTTTTATCCCGACCTTGAAAGCAGAGTTCAACAAGATGAGTCGAATAAGAGCTCTTTTGTCCCAGAAGGAAGTCCCCCTTACCTCTGCACGTGAAACATTCGTCCTTCATGTTGCAAATACTCATACTGAGATGAATGCCTTATTAAACACAGACCTGCCCCTGCATTTTGGTGCTCTGATTCACACAATCTTTAATGCCTCGTCGACCACTGACCTGGCACACTTTTGTAAAGTTGTATGTTTTGGCCTTGTGACCTCATTTCAAACTATATTTGGTGTGATCCCTGCATTTTTTCATTTGATTTTTTGGTCTGTCTTCGGCGGTTTCCCGTTAATTCTCGCTTTAGGAGCGGGCATACTACTTGTTAATTTGTTTACTCCAGAATGGATGCACAATCTGTGCCCCACGAAGATCTCCCCCAGCTGCTCCAGCTTCGTAACCGGATGCTAGAATACTATGGATTGCTGCCTCTGGCAACTCTGAGTGTGACGTATGGTTTATCTTTCCGGTTCTCATTCTTCACTTGCGTGCAGCCTGTTTTCCATTGCCTGGATTTGAATGGGTCCTGGATTTGTGTCTCTGCAACACGGTGTCTCCTGACCTGGATTTTAATCTACTAATGAGTCCCTTAGTTGCTCATGAAATAGATTGTTCTAGTTTCGGGATTATGGCCTGCGCAGCAGCTCATGGAGTTCTAGGCAATTGGAACATTTGGACTTCTGCCAATGACTTTCTGGCGCGCAGTTACATTGAAGTAAGCCCGAGTTGTCCTCTGATGGTGCTAGAGGCTGCGGCAATCGAAGAGCATGTATGTTCATTTCCATTACTTAATTGGATGGCTGAAATGTTAATGGATGATGACAACTACTTCCTATTGGAGGCAGTTGCAACGTTTGGTGCCTATAAGCTGTTGGATTGAAGTGTGACTTTTTCTGCTTCATAGACACGTACTGAACTTGTGAAGAATTTTTTCTCCCCATGTACTGCCTTAATGTTTTTCTTAATTTTTTTAAGCCTTTTTTCACACCATGGCCACTCGTGATTGTTTTCACTAACTTGGTTTCGTTTTTAATTTGGATTTTATTCCCAATTATCAAGTTTGGCAAAATTCCTGAACTTGGTTCTGTCTCATTCGAACTTGAACTCTGCGTTCTATGAATCTTGCCCCCTTTATTGTGCGCTCCACGATCAAGGGAGGTTGTAGTATGGCCTAGGGCCTGCTTTGCGTGCATGTTATGTTAGCATGGCTTATTAGAAGTTTAAACGCCATTTTACCTTTTGCTGCTTTTGCACGCGACTCTGCATAGCTGTCTTTGTAAGTTAGCCTTCACGAAGGTCTACACATAAGAAAAGGTTTGTTTTCAACATCTCTAGACTTACATCGTGCCCCTAGTCTGCACAGTGAGTGCTAAAGCTGTCAAGGTTATCAAAACATGTTCGTTGTTTTTCGACATGTTCAGGTAACGTTTTCTAGACACACCATTTTGGCAGCTGTGAGCCAAGTAAGATTCTGGCGTCCTTATTATCACACACTAGCCATGATTTCAGACACTTGGAAGATTTCCGTTTCCAGGGATGCAGAGAGTCTATACTGATCCAGATGTAATTTACTCTTACTGAGCGGAAAGGTAATGGGGTCCCCCAATACAAGCCTAAGAGACCGTCTGAAGTTTATAATACACAGTTGCTATATAGGGAGGGTGTTAAAACGAGGCGCTATAGGACCTGTTTTCACCATCATTGTAATATGATTCCTCCTTTTGTATTTTATAGAATTGTAACCATGCTGACCATATTAGTTCTAATTATATGTCTGCTTATGTTGGCTAAAATACTGCACATGGGATCACGTCGTTAAAATAAATATTTTAACCTTACCGTGTCTCTTATTTACTCCTGTTGTAGACTGGTATGAGAGAATAACAAAAGTGTTCTCACTTCCCACCATTCCTGAGATGGTCCTAAGTCGCATGTTCTAGGTTGTCTAATCATTGGTTACTTTGCTATAGGACGAAGAGCTAATGTGACACTGATGCTAGCTGGTTGGGGTTTTTCTAGGTACGGAGGTAAGTTTCTGGTACACCACAGTTCACTGACGTCCTAGGGCTCTGTGCACAGTTCTGTTTATGAGCAGGATCCTTGCAACACATGCACAGGGGACTTGAGATGGTGAAGGGAAAGCTCCTGGATATAGACACAGCCGCCAGGACGACTGACCCCCCTCGCTGCATGACCGAGCAACACTACTGACATACCTCAATGAACTAGTGGTGCGTGAGGTAAACTATCTGGGAAAGTATGCTGGAGCAGGAGCATACGGCAAAGGTGAACATCCCGGTAGAACACTCGCCAGACTACTTCGCACACAGCACCAATCGATGTATATCAAACAGCTTGACTTAGACGACGGGACAACTTTACTGAAGGGAAATGAAATCACTGCGGCATTCTTATTAAGCATGGGCGTAAAATCAGTTTCGCTCGTGGAATTTGACGATTTTTTGCAAATTTGCACTCAGCGAACTCTCGTGAATTTGCAGAAAATTCGCAAATTCGCACGAAGTGGATTTTTTTGCTTGGTCGCGCTTGACAAATACAATATTGCGGCGTGCGGCGTTCACTTACCGTCATTCAGCGTTTGAAGAGTTGTTTTTCACCATGTTTGCGTGTGCTGCGCCATTTTGGATCTTGCTGCGGGATCCCGCGGGAGTTTGTCGACCGCGTTTACGTCATCGCGGCTTACCACCTTACACAGCAAGAGTTTGCAAGGCCCGTGATCACGCATCGCGGGAGTAAACACTTGCGAACACGTAGATGCGGCGGGCAGCGACAATCTCGCGTTTGCGAAATTGCAAAATTTGCAATTCTGCACAAGAAATCCACCAGCAGGCAGCATAAACCTTCTGAAAATGATGATTTTTATCAGAATAACTCCTCAGGTTGACATTTGCCTGCACTTTTTTTTGCAAGAAGTTCCTGTTCCTATCCAGCAGGCTCCTCCCAGTACTTTCTTCATGTCCTGGTCACTTTGATTTGGATCTTGACCTGGAAGGATTACTATTTGTGGATGCTGCTGGATATTTGGATTTGAGGCCTTTTTGACTTTCTTTGGATCACTTTTGGATTAGAAATTTCACAAGTAAATTTCTTTGGGGCATTACAGTTGCTGCAACTACAATTTTGGAACTTTTTCAGGACATTAAATAAAATATATTGTGGATAGCCACAGTAGTATCCAGTAGGACCAGGGTTAGTTATGGGTGCATGATACAACTGTTTTGTTGAATTTCAACATGATTTAGGGCATGGATGGCATTGGATTGTGGTGATTTTTGTGTGTTTTTCGATTTTTTTGGCTGTTGTTGGGGCCTTTTCCCCTGGGGTACTCAGTGGTGCATGGACTGAGTCTTTCTGTGGGGTCTCTTTAATGTAAACATCATGGAGGGCATGGATGGCATTAGATTGTGGTGATTTTTGTGTGTTTTTTTATTTTTTGGCTGTTGTTGGGGCCTTTTGCCCAGGGGTACTCAGTGGTGCATGGGCCTAGTCTTTCTGTGGGGTGTCTTGAATGTAAACATCATGGAGGGCATGGATGGGATTGGATTGTGGTGATTTTTGTGTGTTTTTCGATTTTTTGGGGTGTTGATGGGGCATGGCCATTTGGGTGGGGGCCATTTTGAGGACTGGTACAGGCAGGGCCTGGCCATGTGGTGGGGGTCAAGGGGCCATTTTGAATCCAGGAGTGTGCTTTGTGCCATAGGCCTGCCTCCAATGTGCCTTGCTTTCATCCATTATGCCCAGGGTTACTCAGTGGTGCATGGGCCTAGTCTTTCTGTGGGGTCTCTTTAATGTAAACATCATGGAGGGCATGGATGGCATTGGATTGTGGTGATTTTTGTGTGTTTTTCGATTTTTTGGCTGTTGTTGGGGCCTTTTGCCCAGGGGTACTCAGTGGTGCATGGGCCTAGTGTTTCTGTGGGGTGTCTTGAATGTAAGCATCATGGAGGGCATGGATGACACTGGATTGTGGTGATTTGTATGTGTTTTTTGATTTTTTGGGGTGTTGATGGGGCATGGCCATGTGGGTGGGGGCCATTTTGAGGACTGGTACAGGCAGGGCCTGGCCATGTGGTGGGGGTCAAGGGGTCATTTTGAATCCAGGCAATGTGCTTTGTGCCATAGGCCTGCATCCAATGTGCCTTGCTTTCATCCATTATGCACAGGGTTACTCAGTGGTGCATGGGCCAAGTCTTTCTGTGGGGTGTCTTGAATGTAAACATCATGGAGGGCATGGATGGCATTGGATTGTGGTGATTTTTATGTGTTTTTCGATTTTTTGGGGTGTTGATGGGGCATGGCCATGTGGGTGGGGGCCATTTTGAGGACTGGTACAGGCAGGGCCTGGCCATGTGGTGGGGGTCAAGGGGCCATTTTGAATCCAGGCAGTGTGCTTTGTGCCATAGGCCTGCATCCAATGTGCCTTGCTTTCATCCATTATGCCCAGGGTTACTCAGTGGTGCATGGGCCTAATCTATCTGTGGGGTCTCTTTAATGTAAACATCATGGAGGGCATGGATGGCATTGGATTGTGGTGATTTTTGTGTGTTTTTCGATTTTTTGGCTGTTGTTGGGGCCTTTTGCCCAGGGGTACTCAGTGGTGCATGGGCCTAGTCTTTCTGTGGGGTGTCTTGAATGTAAACATCATTGAGGGCATGGATTGCATTGGATTGTGTGTGATTTTTATGTGTTTTTCGATTTTTTGGGGGTGTTGATGGGGCATGGCCAAGTGGGTGGGGGCCATTTTGAGGACTGGTACAGGCAGGGCCTGGCCATGTGGTGGGCGTCAAGGGGCAATTTTGAATCCAGGCAGTGTGCTTTGTGCCATAGGCCTGCATCCAATGTGCCTTGCTTTCATCCATTATGCCCAGTGTTATTCAGTGGTGCATGGGCCTAGTCTTTCTGTGGGGTGTCTTGAATGTAAACATCATGGAGGGCATGGATGGCATTGGATTGTGGTGACTTTTATGTGTTTTTCAATTTTTTGGGGTGTTGATGGGGCATGGCCATGTGGGTGGGGGCCATTTTGACGACTGGTACAGGCAGGTCCTGGCCATGTGGTGGGGGTCAAGGGGCCATTTTGAATCCAGGCAGTGTGCTTTGTGCCATAGGCCTGCATCCAATGTGCCTTGCTTTCATCCTTTATGCACAGGGTTACTCAGTGGTGCATGGGCCTAGTCTTTCTGTGGGGTCTCTTTAATGTAAACATCATGGAGGGCATGGATGGCATTGGATTGTGGTGATTTTTGTGTGTTTTTCTATTTTTTGGCTGTTGTTGGGGCCTTTTGCCCAGGGGTACTCGGTGGTGCATGGGCCTAGTCTTTCAGCTGGGTGTCTTGAATGTAAGCATCAATGAGGGCATGGATGGCATTGGATTGTGGTGATTTTTATGTGTTTTTCGATTTTTGGGGGTGTTGATGGGGCATGGCCATGTGGGTGGGGGCCATTTTGAGGACTGGTACAGGCATGGCCTGGCCATGTGGTGGGGGTCGAAGGGCCATTTTGAAACCAGGCAGTGTGCTTTGTGCCATAGGCCTGCATCCAATGTGCCTTGCTTTCATCCATTATGCCCAGGGTTACTCAGTGGTGCATGGGCCTAGTCTTTCTGTAGGGTCTCTTTAATGTAAACATCATGAAGGGCATGGATGGCATTGGATTGTGGTGATTATTATGTGTTTTTCGATTTTTTGGCTGTTGTTGGGGCCTTTTGCCCAGGGGTACTCAGTGGTGCATGGGCCTAGTCTTTCTGTGGGGTGTCTTGAATGTAAACATCATCGAGGGCATGGATGGCATTGGATTGTGGTGATGTTTATGTGTTTTTCGATTTTTGGGGGTGTTGATGGGGCATGGCCATGTGGGTGGGGGCCATTTTGAAGACTGGTACAGGCAGGGCCTGGCCATGTGGTGGGGGTCAAGGGGCATTTTGAATCCAGGCAGTGTGCTTTGTGCCATAGGCTTGCATCCAATGTGCTTTGCTTTCATCCATTATGCCCAGGGTTACTCAGTGGTGCATGGGCCTAGTCTTTCTGTGGGGTCTCTTTAATGTAAACATCATGGAGGGCATGGATGGCATTGGATTGTGGTGATTTTTGTGTGTTTTTCGATTTTTTGGAGTGTTGATGGGGCATGGCCATGTGGGTGGGGGCCATTTTGAGGACTGGTACAGGCAGGGCCTGGCCATGTGGTGGGGGTCTAGGGGCCATTTTGAAGCCAGGCAGTGTGCTTTGTTGTGCCATAGGCCTGCACCCAGTATGCCATGCTTTCATTCATTATGCCCAGGGGTACTCTGTCAGTGGTGCATTTTATTGGTCTTTCCATTTTGGGGGGTGGGTATAATAAAAAAGTCTTACTTGCAAACTATTAATTGAAGCGCTACATATGCAACATTTATTTAACTGATGTTCCTCTGGCTTCGTTTTCTTTTAGATGCAGAAAGACGGATCATCAGCCTCATCGTTCCTCATCAGTGCCAAGTCCTGCTGCGGTGTGTGCAGCACAACATCATGTGTGGCCACAGACAACTCTACAACTTGTGCAACTGTGGCCTGCTGTTCTGACATCTGAAGAAGATGGCCCCAAAAAAAGTAGCCCGTAGCTCCTCTAGCAAGAAAGTTCCCAGTAAGGAGCAGAAGAAGCAAGTGGCGCCACTTACAAAGGAGACTGGTGTGCCGACCGCCGCATTTTTTGGGGAAAAAAGTACGCCTGCAGCAGCAGCGGGGTCTGCTGGGGACCAAGCTGGGAGCAGCACCTCCGCTCCATTGGGCTCAGTGCCACCACCACCACTCCAACTTAGGTGGAAGCCCTTGAGTGCTGCAGAGGCAGCCAGTATAGTTGTTCAATCACCATCGACCAGTGATGTTGGCTCATCGCAAGAAAGTAGCAGCTTCCCTCAATCAACACAGGTTGTTGTAACTCATCTGACGAGTGTTCAACAGCCACAGCCGCAATAACAACCACATGTGCAAGTACAAGCCCAAGTACATGTGGAAGGAGAGGCGGCGCAAGGAGAGGCCCAAGCAGAGGTGCATTGGGCGGCACAAGTGCCCACAATAGTTGTTCCTCCCGAAGTAGGGGCACATCAGGAAATCGACATTCAAGCCGAGGTATCATATGGGGAAGCCACTCCTCCTGATGATTCATTGTCTTCCAGATCCCCAGCAAGGAAAAGAACAAGGATGGTGTCTACATCTTCTTAAAGCCCCCTTCCTTCTGATGATATGGATGAAAATTGGGAACCACCAGTGCCGTCTGAGAGTGAGGCACACCATGATCTGACAAAGGTAGCTAAGCTTAAAAGGAACGTCCACGAAAGTCTCATAGTTATGGATTGTGATGATGACGCTGAACAAGAAGTGGCGTATACTCCTGCTGATGAAGACTCTCACGACGACGACGCAGTCATCATAGACGTCACTCCAGCCTCAGCGGGCATGCAGCAAACAGACATTTTTACCCTATCCCGAAATGCTGCTGAGCGTGATGTTGGCGACGTGTCAATGGGACCACCACCAATGCAGTTAACTAGTACACCACCACCTACAGCTTCCATATTTTCTCGCCAGAAGGGACCTCCATCCACCTCGACCTCCATTTCCTCAATTAGTGGTGCTGTAAGTGCACAACGTAGTAAATTTCGGCAACACACATCCTCCACTTCATCTGGCATTAGCATTCCCAGTATCGCCTCCTCCGCCCCCCACATACATTTGAAGTCCGCAGTTTGGGACTTCTTTAGTGTTAGACCAACAAGGGAAAACATAACCATTTGTACCATTTGTAAGGTTCGAGTTAGTCGTGGTAAGCTTGGTACCAACTATGGTACCGGAGGCCAGAGAGGTCATCTTGAGAGACAGCACACTGTCAAATGGCATGCGCACCTAAGGGAGATCAAGGCAGCCCGAATTGCAAGTCAACAAATTGTATCCGTTGATGTTTCATCTGATGATGACGAGGAGGAAGAAGCGTCAAACATTTCTTCAGTTACACCCAGTACCCCTGTCAGCAGCACACCCCCTGCAAGATATATGAGCCACACTAAGAGGAGAAGTGTGGCTCACCGGTTAGAGCAGGCAGACCCTGAAGCAGAGGTCAGACCAGGGATCAGGGTTCAATTCCCGACGCAGCAGGGTCTTGAGCTCAAATGTCCATGGACTCGATAATTCTCGCTTCGGTGCCTGACCTAATCATGGGTTCACACTCTGCAACTCTGGGCATTAAGCTTGCTTAATCTCCACAACGGCCCTCCGCGGCGGGATGCCTGGCTTTCACCTTGGGGATGCCCTGTAGGGGCTATCTCACAGGGAAAAGCCAGGACGGGTTCCCAAGGCAAGCGCGGAGATACCCCTTCGGGGGTCGATTCTGGCGCTATATAAGAAACATAATAATAATAATAAAGAGTGTGGGAGAGAGTGAGACACCAATGCAAAAAAGTTCATCATCACTGAGAGTAACTGGGTCGAAGAAGTCATCATCATCCCGTAAAATGGTCCAGCCCACCATTAGAAGCATGTTGTTTTCAGATGCGCCATTTGAACGCAACCACCCAATGGCGCGTCTGTATAACACTAAGCTGGCTAAAATGCTAGCGCTGGACCTTCTCCCTTTTTCTTTTGCGGAAGGGGTGGGTTTTCTTGAAATGGTGGGAACGCTCTGCCCTAAATGGAAGGTTCCTAGCCGGTTCTATTTTGCCAGAGTTGC
The DNA here is from genome assembly GCF_964263255.1 of Lissotriton vulgaris. NCBI lineage: Eukaryota > Metazoa > Chordata > Amphibia > Caudata > Salamandridae > Lissotriton > Lissotriton vulgaris. Next base: position 1,316,589,680 of record NC_141689.1, read on the forward strand.
TGTTCCAGCACTACATGAAGATGTGCTGGAGGTGATTGGGGCAGGTTTGCAGAAGAGTCCTGTTCACACTATACATCTGACAACAGACACGTGGATCAGTTGCCGAGCCCTTGATTACATGTGCATTACTGCACACTGGGTCTCTTTTTCAGGGGTTAAAGCAAAGATAAACGCAGGTGTTGACACTGACAACGTTTATAAAGCTGCTCGGAAACATGCAACACTATCCATGTTTGCCATGGAGAAAAATCATACAGGAGAAAACATTTTGCATGAGTTTAACACAAAGGTCTTTCAATGGCTGTCCCCAAGAAAACACATGATTGGTTATGTTTCCATGGATAATAGCGCCAATGTAGTTAAGGCCATGGATAAGGGTAACTATTTCAGAGTGCCGTGTTTGGCGCACTGTATAAACCTGGTTGTTAAAAAATTCTTGAGTGAAGAAAGTCCAGTCTACGAGTTACTGAACACCTGCCGAAGAATGTGCACACATTTCAACCATTCTTTTAAGGCCCGGAAGCAGCTGAGGTGCCTGCAACATGAACGTAAAGTGCCAGTGAAACCACTCATTCAGGAGGTGGTAACACGTTGGAACTCAACCTTCTACATGCTTGAGCGTCTGTATGAGCAGTATGCGGTAGTCGATCAGTATTTCTTTCAACTGGGTACACCTATGATAGACCTGAGGATACAGGTGGAGCAATGGGAGCTAGTTAAAAGCCTGACAGACATGCTTTGTCCTTTTGAGGTCTTCACGCGTGCAGTCAGCAGGGAGGACTGTAATTTGGGAAAAGCTATCCCATTGTTGCGCATGCTAGAGCACCAACTGAAGGCGGTGTCTTCTACGTTTCAAAAAGATGGAAAGCAAGAAGCATTTGAGTTAGCGGAGAAGTTATTACAGCGCCTACTTCGCGATGAACGTCTTGAAAAGATCCACACAGAACAGCATTACATTTCTGCTACTATTCTGGAGCCACTGTACAAAAAGGCAGTGGCAGGCAGAGTATTCTTTCCTTTTGATGACGCAGATGTTACAAAGTACAAACATTGGCTAGCTGTGTCAGCCACTCGGTTTGAAAGAGAACGGCAGGAAATTGAAGGAAAAGGCAGTACATCAGCATCAGCAGGCCATCCGGAGTAAAAAAAATCCACTTCTGCATCTGTGGCTGTGGCAGAAGTGAGTGATTTTCCCTCTCAGCCGTTAACGACACCAGCAACCGTATCATCTGCACCAGACACAACAGTAATATTGTGTGAAGAAGAGGATTGGATAACTCAGCTTGGGTTTGCTTCTCAAAAGGTCCCAGAAAAAAGTAAGCAAAGTGGAGGAACCCTGGAGAACCTTGAGTCGATGGTGCAGGCCTATCTGAATGACTCAACAGAGGTCTATGTTCATGATGACCCATTGGCGTATTGGCATGGGAAAACAGTTGTGTGGCCAGAGATCACCAACCTGGCTATGAATTACTTGTCTTGCCCACTCGCAAGCGTGTCTTCTGAACGTGTTTTCAGTGCTGCTGGTGGCATTGTAACTTCCAAAAGGACCCACCTCTCACCCGAAAATGTGGAGAGGTTAACAATGATCAAGATGAATCAGCACTTCATACCACCAGATTACAAAATACGAGAATGCACGGAGGAAGAAGACGAGGAGGACACCAACTTAGATGAGGGAAGTTCTTCTCTGTTAACTGACCTACTCCCGTCTGAATTCGCAGAGTTTGAGGACGAGCTCTTCTTCCCTGACACCGAGCCCTGAAAATGAGTCAATGAATCACTAACTTTCTTTTTCGTCCTTATTCACTTTTATTCCTGTGTGTCTGTCTTTCTTTGTTTTGCAAAATCTATATAAAAAAAACTTTAATCACCTAATCACAAAAACAAGCCCATCAGCAGAACTGTCTTCACTTATTTGCTTATTGATTTGAAGGTGCCGCAGTCTGCATTCCTCAGGTTCACAAGTTCACAAGAACATGCTCCTCTATCCTCCTCCTCCAGACTCCTATTTCCCTCAAAGCAGGTGGCTGGATTACGCCCAATGAAGAAAGACTCTGCACTTGTGGGGGTGTTCTACTTCTTTGCGGGTGAGTTGACAGGTCTGGGGCAATGCTGTGAAGGTCTAATACCGGCTAAAAGTGGTTTGGAGAAAATCGGAGCAGAAAACGTTTTTGCGCTTTTGATCACTTGCCTGTCTTTGGGGTGCTGTTTGGGGGGCTTTTAGGTTGTTGGGGGTGGGTTTGGGGGTCTGTGAGCACTGCTGGCACATTCTAATGTTGATTGCATTTGTTTTACAGGAAATCCATGGTGGAAAAGGGGAGTTGGGGCCTAGCTGCAGAGCGTATTTGGACTGAATTCCAGGTAGGCCCAAAGTTTCCTAAGTGTGGCTTTTCCCAGTTTTGCTTTTCGGCTTTTTGGGGGGGGTGAAACTTGTTTTTGCCCGGGTTCACGGGTCTGGGGGCCTTGCTTGGAAGGTGTAATACCGGCTAAAAGTGGTTTGGAGAAAATCGGAGCAGAAAAAGGTTTTGCGCTTTTGATCACTTGCCTGTCTTTGGGGTGCTGTTTGGTGGGCTTTTAGGTTGTTGGGGGTGGGTTTTGGGGTCTGTGAGCACTGCTGGCACATTCTAATGTTGATTGCATTTGTTTTACAGGAAATCCATGGTGGAAAAAGGGAGTTGGGGCCTAGCCGCAGAGCGCATTTGGACTGAATTCCAGGTAGGCCCAAAGTTTCCTAAGTGTGGCTTTTCCCAGTTTTGCTTTTCGGCTTTTTGGGGGGGGGGGGGGTGAAACTTGTTTTTGCCCGGGTTCACGGGTCTGAGGGCCTTGCTTGGAAGGTGTAATACCGGCTAAAAGTGGTTTGGAGAAAATCGGAGAGAATACGTTTTTGTGCTTTTGATCACTTGCCTGTCTTTGGGGTGCTGTTTGGGGGGTTTTTAGGTTGTTAGGGGTGGGTTTTGGGGTCTGTGAGCACTGCTGGCACATTCTAATGTTGATTGCATTTGTTGTACAGGAAATCCATGGTGGAAAAGAGGAGTTGGGGCCTAGCTGCAGAGCGCATTTGGACTGAATTACAGGTAGGCCCAAAGTTTCCTAAGTGTGGCTTTTCCCGGGTTTTGCCTTTTGGCTTGTTGGGGGTGTTAAACTTGTTTTCGCCCGGGTTGACAGTTCTGGGGCCATTGCTGGGAAGGTCTAATACGCGAAAGAAAGTGTTTTGGAGACAATCCCTGGAGAAAAAGTTTTTGCATTTTCTGAGATTTCGCTCACTCTACCGTTTTCGGGGGGCTGTTTGTGGGGGTTCCTGGTGTTTGTGGGGGGGTTTGCGAGTCTTGGAGCAATGCTGGGAATGGATACTTTTGCTTGCTTGCAAGTGGTTTGAATACAATCCATGGTGGGTAAGGGGGGATTAGGGCCTACTTTACTTTCAAAGTACGTTTTGTCACCATTTTCTACTAGGACTCTGACAGGTAGCAGTATCGCACGTTTTTTGAGATCTGATTGGGGGTCTTCTACATTTTTGCGACTGGGTTTAGTTAGGGTCTGGGAGCACTGCTGGGAAGGTCTAATTTTGTTCTAAACCACAGTTTACAGTACACCTAGCTTGAGGGGAAAGATCCGCTAAATTAATTTTCCCATGCTTATTTATCCTTCAAATGGAGACTCAGACATTGTACGCACTTTCAAAAATATGGTACTGTCTATTAGGAAACTCAAAGTGTGACTTTTTGCACTACACAGCGTACATACCTTATATTTATTTGTCAGTGGTGTTCTAATAGCACTTCCTGTTTTTCCATCAATAATTACAGGCCGGGTTTCAGCCTGTGCAATGGGAAAAAAAGTATGAAGTCAGGCTTCACATTAGCGAGCCACAATTCAGCATCCGCCAGGCAGGCAGTGGACAGGGTGTCTTCTGGTCACCAACATTGATGGACGGAGTGTCAAATGGAATGGAGGAGTCCCGCTAATAAGAGGAATGGTTGGATGCATGCAACTTCCCAAATTCAACAGGACAACTACAACAACATACAGAGACAGTATCCGTTCTTTTCTAATTATCTTTTAAGTAATGTTATTGCTGTGAACTTCTATGAGTAAGACTCTGCATTTCTTTGATCTCTGCTTCTAAATTCATCCCTACAGCCATTGTATAGGTTTTACTTCTGCTATTTTTCAAACCTAATTTAATGTACGAAGTGTTTCTCTGAGTGCAGAGATAGGCAAGTGAAAAGTAAACGCATAACTACTGCAGCCCTGTACTGTCGCATTCTTTCATTCACGGTTGTCGAAAGTACTACCTACTTTTCAGTAACTATGCATGCAGTAGTGCATGCACTTCCTTTATGTCACTTAAAAGATTTATGGATAGCTTTGTACCCAAAGATTTGTTTATCTTCAATTATTGTTTGTCCATGCTGTGCTTTTTTTTCTTCTCTCAACAAAACCTTCCCAAAAACCCCCATTCCCATCCATTTTCCAAACTCTAACCCTCTTACCCCGGGCTGTGTTGTTTTGATTGATGTGTGACTAAATGACAGCAATAATTCCACACACTTGCTGGGGAGGATAAGGTCATAGCAACAGGCTGGTGAAGGAATCCGAGGATATATTCTTACTCAGCTTGACACAGACCCATGACTATTGGCAAATGAAAGCAGATTTTCATGTGCGCCATCAACTTGATTGATCATCAAGAACATCCTCCTCCTAGACATGGCAAATGATTAAGCTGCTGTGTCCTTCACCTTCAGTACTATTTCTTGTAGTAGTAGCCAATGTCAAAGAAATTCAACGCAAGTAGTAGTTATACTTTCAATACTTTACCATTTGTTAGGCTACATTGTGGCACTGTTCTAGTGTACTGTCATCTGCTATATTCTCTATCGTACCGTTCTAATGCTACGGTAAGGACAAACAAGGTTTCATTTTCTTTTTTTCAGATGCTGCAACTGCCACTGTGTAACACCACTAGTACCACCGCAATGATGACATTTCATCCACCCAGGATTGCCAACCTTAATCACCATTTCCCGTGCAGCCAGCCCTGTGCCTAGCCCTATTTCCAAACACAAATTACAGGTAAGATAAGCGTTTGGGGGGAGGTAGTATAATGGAGTATTAGGAGAGACGAGAGACTGACGGTAGTACTAGTAAAGTCCTAGGACTATTGAATTCACTTACTCTGTGAGAGGCACTTCGTTTTGAAAACATTTGGGCAATTACTTACAAAACTTGAATCAAGATGCCACTCAAGTTTCAGGAAAACAAACTTACTGTTAAACCCCCACCCACCAGCCTCAAAAGCAGTAAAAAAACACGTATGCTAAGATAAAGTTTAAAGTATATTTATATACCTAACATCAGTCAGTCAGTCAAATTAACTTTATTCGATTTAGTTAAAAATCATATAAAGGACATTAAAAACACATTATATACAAGTAAAATATAATTAAACAATTTCATTTCAATCAAATTCATATGACATGGTATTACAATAAAAACAGGGTTTAAAAAATCACTAAAAGCAGTTTATACAAAGGGGATTACAAGGTTCTTGCTTCTTCTTGATCTAGCCGCCGCCACTAGGAAATTTGCCATGGAGAATGTAATGCGTATATTTTCCAATGATTGTAGATAAAGCAAGGCTGGTCTCACCTGGGAGAAGCCCGCTTCCCTTAAAACAGGTAACTAATGTTTTTTTCTCCGATCCGAAAAGAAATCGCAGAACATAATAAAGTGCATGGTGTCTTGAACTGAAAAATTGTCACAAGTACAGGGTGGTGCTAGCTCTGGTTTTGTCCAGAAATTAAAACTGCCCAAGTAAAAATGGATAAGGTTAAACTTAAATTTCGTTAAAAGAAACCTGTGAAATGGATTGGTGACAAAACATAAATAGGGTTCAAGTGCAGGTGAATGTACTAACAAATAATGGCGTCTAACTGTGGGTTTTAACAATTCTGTTTCTTCTCGAATCAATCTTTCCCTTACCATAAATTGCTTTTTAATATCAACCACATCCTGTTTTGTAATGCCAGAGGGATCAGTAAATAAATCTGGTCGTCCCAGGTCCATAAAAGATTTTTTTAAATAGGCCAGCCATGGGATTGTACTACTGTGCTCCAGGCTCATGACATCCCTCATGATCAGGTGGTTCAGGGTTAATTCTGTATTTAACCATGTCTTGAGCCAATATGTTAAGGGTGCCAGTCTCAACCTATCCTGGTCATAGTCCAATCCTACCTCCGCATGAATGGAAAAAGTTGGTGTCGATTGAGGAAGGCACAAAAGAGAACATAAGAATCTATTTTCTGCCTTCTGAATTTTTTCCAAGCATACGTAGCCCCATAAAGGAGCACCATATAGTGCCACAGGGATGGATTTACTGTTGTACACCTTTAGGATGGCTTCCATCGGTCTATGGCCCAATTTTTTGGCGAAACCCAGGATGGCCGTAGATGTCCTTATCACCGCTAAGCTTTTGGCCCGTTTCTGAGGTCCCCAGGTACCCTTGCTGTCAAAAATCACACCAAGGTAGGGGAAGACGGGGACTCTAGAGACTACCTCTCCTTTACACAAAAATGTTTTCACCAGGGCCCTTTTCTTTTGCCGTCCAGCAACCATAGTGTGGGATTTAGTGGAATTAACCTTCAAATCAAGCCGGTCCATGAAGGAACCAAATGCATCCAATAGCTGTTGGAGACAGACGCCGCGTATAGGAGAGCAGGGATCTTAACTTCTCCTACACACGGAACGTCTCTCGCAGCCCCCTCTAAATGGTTGCCTAGGCCGTTGATGTAAATTGTGAATAGCAGGGGTGCTAATATGCAGCCCTGCCTAACACCCCGCTTCGAATTAAAGCGGGACTTCCATCTGCCTTCTTTTGTAACCCTCACTACAGCAAAAAGTTCCTGGTGGAGTGAGGCTATAAACCCAACCAGGGCCTCATCAATCCCCATCCTCAGGAGGGTTTCCCATAACTTAGACCTGTTGACCAGATCGAAGGCCGAGGAGAGGTCCATAAACGCTAGGTACAGTGACCCCTCCTTGGCCACCGTGTACTTGGAGATCAACAGTTGTAAGTTTGAGCACTGTTCAATCGTGCCTCTTTTCTCTCAGAAGCCGTTCTGGATGTCGGCCAGACCACCACAGCCTTCCAGACAGTCCCTTAGCCTAGCCAAAAGGACTCTGCCCAAGATCTTTATAGCAGAGTCCAAAAGGGATATAGGCCGGTAACACCCCGGATCATCCCTTTGGCCCTTTTTATATATGGGAACTATTGTGGAGGTCGCCCATGTGGTTGGGGGTAGGGTACTGTTTGCTGCTATAAACACATTCGCCAAGATACCGGCCCATAATTTCGGCGAGTGTATATAAAAATCAGCCGGTACCCCGTCCGGGCCAGGGGCTTTATTCCTAGTGGTTGCACAGATTACTTTCTCAACCTCGGCACTGTTAAAGTGCAAAGGCATGGCCTCCAAAAGGGACATGTTAAGTGGGTGGGTGGTGGTACCGCTAACTCCATAAACTGAACTAAAGTGTGCCAACCACTTGTCATCTGGGATGACACAGTCCGTATCGAGGTTGGAAGACTCAGAGAAGTAAGGATGGTTAATTACAGCCCAGAATTGCCTGCTATCCCGCAAGATGTCGGTAGAAATTAGGTTTTCCCAAGCCTCCTGTTTGATACAATCCTGTCTACTCTTAATAGCTTTCCTATAATCTTTTCGCATAGTTGCAACCAAAGCCCTGTCCCTAGGGTTTGCTTTAAGAGACAATTTTAGGGATTTAAGGGCTTTAGAACAGGAAGGATCAAACCATAGACCGTGTTTGAAATCTCCCTTCCCCCGTTGAACCGTGAGGTTAGAAGAAACTTTACTGCATATTAACTGAAAGGCATCCATGATGTCATGACCTTGTGAGGATGAGTTTTGACAAATCGTGATCTGGTCTTTTATCTGCGGACTAATGTCAGCATAAAATTCGCCAGGGACCATGTTCGCCCACTTCAGCCGTCTACCCTGGTCAGTTAAACGTAAAGCAGGTCCAGGACTGACCTGTCCCGGCTTGGGGCACATAGAATCCCCCCAGGCTGCCACCAAAAGGACAGGATTGTGATCACTAAAGGGGGAAGGGACTGTACGATAGGAAATAGTTCGATTAAGGATAACAGGGGTCACAAAAATATAATCAATGACTGTCCCAGGCATTGTTCTCTTAAAAGTTGGTATTCTAGATTCCCCCTCCCTCATCTTAAATTCAAAGAGGTTGAAGTTGGCCAGGAGGTCTTCCAATTCTTCACCTGCCTTAGTGTGCTCCAAGTGAGGGCCCTCCAGGTTCAGTGTCTCCATGCAATCGATTTGACCACAACTAAAATCACAGGGATGAATATTAAAATCGCCCATTAACACATAGTCATAGCTAATATGGATGTTTTGACTGACAGAGTTTAAAAACGAATCCAATCTAGCAATATTGTCCCCACCATAGTCCTTATTAACAGAGTTATAAAAATTAATGAACAAGGTACTCTTTGTGGGACTAATTTCCCTTTCTACGATTAGACAATTCGGGGAGTCATATTTAATCTGTTTCAGTGGTCCCCTGAGATCAAGTGAAAAAAGAGTCAGGAGGCCCCCCCTCGGTCTACCTGCATTACTGGGGCTTGCCGCTACAGCAAAACCTACGAAACCGTCCAACCAAAAGCGGGACGTCGTGTCCCACGTTTCCTGCAAAGCAATGACATTATGACCTGAGAGTTGACTCCTGAGGCGGAAGCCGGGAGTAAGGCAGCATTGTATTTTAAATTTTGTGTCACAGATTACTAATGTTTTAAGAAATTACTGTCACAGACTTAATTGTGTTTTAATTTCACTCACCGGAATACAGCCGTGCACGCAGTGGAGCCAGCGCTGACGTTACACGCATACTCCCCCTCACGCCACGAGCGGAGGCCACGCCCCTTTCAGGACACGCCCCCAAACACCCACGCATAAAAAGCGCCGTGTTAGACTATCGAGCAAAACTGAGAGTTGACTCCTGAGGCGGAAGCCGGGAGTAAGGCAGCATTGTATTTTAAATTTTGTGTCACAGATTACTAATGTTTTAAGAAATTACTGTCACAGACTTAATTGTGTTTTAATTTCACTCACCGGAATACAGCCGTGCACGCAGCGGAGCCAGCGCTGATGTTACACGCATACTCCCCCTCGCGCCACGAGCGGAGGCCACGCCCCTTTCAGGACATGCCCCCAAACACCCGCGCATTAAAAGCGCCATGTTAGACTATCGGGCAAAACTGAGAGTTGACTCCTGAGGCGGAAGCCGGGAGTAAGGCAGCATTGTATTTTAAATTTTGTGTCACAGATTACTAATGTTTTAAGAAATTACTGTCACAGACTTAATTGTGTTTTAATTTCACTCACCGGAATACAGCCGTGCACGCAGCGGAGCCAGCGCTGACGTTACACGCATACTCCCCCTCGCGCCACGAGCAGAGGCCACGCCTCTTTCAGGACACGCCCCCAAACACCCGCGCATAAAAAGCGCGGTGTTAGACTATCGAGCAAAACTGAAAGTTGACTCCTGAGGCGGAAGCCGAGAGTAAGGCAGCATTGTATTTTAAATTTTGTGTCACAGATTACTAATGTTTTAAGAAATTACTGTCACAGACTTAATTGTGTTTTAATTTCACTCACCGGAATACAGCCGTGCACGCAGCGGAGCCAGCGCTGACGTTACACGCATACTCCCCCTCGCGCCACGAGCGGAGGCCACGCCCCTTTCAGGACACGCCATCAAAAACACCCGCGCATAAAAAGCGCCGTGTTAGACTATCGGGCAAAACTGAGAGTTGACTCCTGAGGCGGAAGCCGGGAGTAAGGCAGCATTGTATTTTAAATTTTGTGTCACAGATTACTAATGTTTTAAGAAATTACTGTCACAGACTTAATTGTGTTTTAATTTCACTATCCGGAATACAGCCGTGCACGCAGCGGAGCCAGCGCTGACGTTACACGCATACTCCCCCTCACGCCACGAGCGGAGGCCACGCCCCTTTCAGGACACGCCCCCAAACACCCGCGCATAAAAAGCGCTGTGTTAGACTATCGAGCAAAACTGAGAGTTGACTCCTGAGGCGGAAGCCGGGAGTAAGGCAGCATTGTATTTTAAATTTTGTGTCACAGATTACTAATGTTTTAAGAAATTACTGTCACAGACTTAATTGTGTTTTAATTTCACTCACCGGAATACAGCCGTGCACGCAGCGGAGCCAGCGCTGACGTTACACGCATACTCCCCCTCGCGCCACGAGCGGAGGCCACGCCCCTTTCAGGACACGCCCCCAAACACCCGCGCATAAAAAGCGCCGTGTTAGACTATCGGGCAAAACTGAGAGTTGACTCCTGAGGCGGAAGCCGGGAGTAAGGCAGCATTGTATTTTAAATTTTGTGTCACAGATTACTAATGTTTTAAGAAATTACTGTCACAGACTTAATTGTGTTTTAATTTCACTCACCGGAATACAGCCGTGCACGCAGCGGAGCCAGCGCTGACGTTACACGCATACTCCCCCTCGCGCCACGAGCGGAGGCCACGCCCCTTTCAGGACACGCCCCCCCGTCCCACAACCCTAGAGTAGTATAAAATATGTGCAATCCTCGGTCGCGCAGCGGGCGAGCGCAGCGGGCGCGACGTTTGTGCGCCGTAGGCGCGCCTAAGGCAAGCCCGTCTGCGCCCATCCGCGACCGACCGGGACTAGGGGCTATACCCCCTACAGGCCTTAATCCATCCGCGCCGACACTTATCCAGTATACACGTAGCGAACTACTAGCCCTCAACACGGATGTTAGATCTCACCGTTGTATTCAAACCGGCCCCGGACTATCGTATGGACCTTTCTCCTGTCTCGCCTGTCGCTGGTCGAGTATGGGCCAACCCCCAACTGACCTCCGCATAAACTATACCAAAAATCAGCTAGAACTGAAATGCCTATACCTTAATGCCAGATCCTTACCTAAACATGCCCTAGATATTTGGGACATGTTGACATCCAGGACCCCGGACATAGTTTTTATTACCGAAACATGGCTATCGGACTCTAATACCCCAGACCTCGCTAATGCCCTTCCCCCCGAATACAAAATAATTACACAAAACAGACAAGGCAAGAAAAAAGGAGGCGGAGTTGCCGTGATCTTTAGAGATCATCTGACATGCCTTGCGGAAAACACAATTGTGTACCCTGAACATGAGATATTACCATTCAAAATTTTATCCCAGGGCCTCATCATTCTTGCTGGCGCAGTTGTTTACAACCCTCCAGGGCAGCAAGCCAGTGTAAGCGCCAAACTACTGAACCAACTGCTACCATTATGTTTAAAACAGGAAAACTACATGGCTCGTCGGCGACTTCAATGTCCATTACGAAAAAACAGACGCCCCCGGATCCGCCCAGTTGAAATACGATATGGAAATCCTACAACTCAAACAGTGGGTCGAGGGCCCCACGCACTTAGCCGGGCACACCCTGGATCTTCTTTTTACCAATATTGAATCAACTACCATAAAAGAAATCCTCCCTCTGTCCTGGTCCGACCACTCCATACTATTCTTTTCATTTAAACTTCCTGGTAAACCCCTGAAGCTTAGATCTACCCCTCTCGTCACCAATAGAGCCTGGAGACTAATTAATGACTCTAACTTTCAAACCCACTTCCTTGAGACAGATGTCACATTACTGGAAGACCCCTCTATCAGTAACAATGTCACTCTTTTAGATTCTGGAATTCGCCAAGCGCTAGACAAACTAGCCCCTATGCGGGAATCAAGGAAAAAAACGACTATCACAGAGAAATGATATACCCCTCTCCTAAAGAGCCTCAAAAAGGAATGCCAAAAAGACGAACATCGATGGAGACAAACAAAAGACTCGGAAACTAGAGCAGCCTATGTCACCAAACGTAAACAATACTTTTTGGCCATTAGAGACGCAAAAAAAGCATACTTCACTCAACGAATTCATGAGAACCACAATTCCGCTAAAGAATTGTTCAAAATAGTGAACGAGTTCAGCAACCCGTCCAGCACCTCACAAACCCTTACCCCATCAACAGAGGCCTGTGAACGCATCAGCACCTTCTTTGTTGATAAAATTAACAAAATTTACGCTACCTTCACCCGTCTAAATACTCCCACCCTGCCTGACAATCCTGAAGAGCTCACCCCAATAACAGACAAATGCAACAACCAACCAGACTCAGGCAACACACCTTGCCTAACCTGCTTCCAACCATTCTCTGAAGATGAGGTATCAGCAGTTCTGAAAACAATTAAATCCGGCTCTCCCGCAGACCCCTGCCCCCATTTCGTGTTCTCCAAAATTTTACCGACACTCTGCCCTCTCATCACCAAACTCTTCAATAAATCACTCACCACCGCGTCTTTTCCAGAAGCCTGGAAACACGCATCCGTGACTCCCCTTCTGAAAAAAGCCGGATCTGACATCTCCAACCCGGAGAACTACAGGCCAATTTCTCAGCTCCCGTATCTCTCCAAAGCTTAGGAGAAACTGGTCAATATACAACTATCTCGATATCTGGAAAACAATTCACTCCTGGATCCCTCACAGACCGGCTTCAGAGCCAATAATAGCACCGAGGCAACGCTGCTGGCAGTATCGGACAGTATCAGATGCACCACAGATCAAGGTGGATCGGTGGCTCTGATACTGCTTGACCTGTCAGCAGCGTTTGACACCGTATCACACGACTGTCTACTAAACACTCTATTGAGTAAAGGAGTGCAATCCACAGCACTAAACTGGATTAGATCGTTTCTTAGCAATCGTACCCAGGCAGTGCACATGGGCCAGTTTCACTTGAAACCCTGTCCCATCGGCCTTGGGGTCCCACAAGGGGCCTCGCTGAGCCCCACTCTCTTCAATGTCTATGTTTCATCTCTGGCTGACATTGGTAGAAAGTGGGGCATCGGCATATGTTCCTATGCCGACGGCACACAGCTGATGGTGACAATGGATGAAAGGTCGGAGACAACAAAGAAAAAGCTACACAGCTGTCTCACCGAAATGGCATCATGGATGCATAACCATTGCTTAAAATTAAATGCCGGCAAATCGGAGATACTACTGTTTGGAGGAGCAAAACTGACATGGAACGCCACATGGTGGCCACCCACACTGGGATCAGCCCCTACTCCAAAACAGCACGCCAGAAATCTAGGTATCATCATGGACGATGCATTGTCCATGAAGGACCACATAGATCACTCTGGGGCAAGGGCTTTGCAATACTCAAACTTCTGGCAAAAATCTTTCCCTGGATACCCCTGGATTGTCGACGTACAGTCACTCAAGCCCTCTTGGTCAGCCGCCTTGATTACGGCAATGCACTTTTCGAAGGAATGAACGAACAACTTTTCTCCCGCCTACAGGTTTTACAAAATCAGGCGGCCAAGCTGGTCTGCAATAAAGGCAAGCGAGACTCAGCATCCGCTTGTCTCCGGAAACTTCACTGGCTACCGATGCGCCAGAGGGCCACTTTCAAAATACTCTGTCATGCACACAGAGCTCTTTATAAAACTGGCCCCACCATCCTCCAAGGGAAAATTGATTTCTACGTCCCCAACAGGAACCTAAGATCAAATCACTTAGCCCTGGCTAAACCTAAACGCATCCATAAGACAAGAACGGGTGGACGCGCCTTCTCATACCTGGCAGCCAAAAGGTGGAATGAGTTACCTGTAGATCTCAGACTTACCATTAGCTACCTTCAATTCCGTCAAAAATTAAAAACTCACCTTGTCCCAAAAAACTAAATCACCCAGCATAGCCATCTGTAGTCTCCCTCGTTTTATAGCGCCGTGATATCCCATGGGATGAGTGTCGCGCTTTATAAATACTGGAAATAAAATAAATAAAAAAATCTGAAATGAAACTGACCCATTCAATGTCGCTCATTTTCGAACTAATGCCAGCGATGTTCCAACTAAGAATTTTACAACCTACTACTACATTTGCCCTGCTTTCATCAGTAATCGGAATTGGCTCTGCATTTGATAGTCAATCCATATCATCCAAGCCAGACAGAGGGGCATAGTCGTTACTCAAGCTCAGCCCACCCTCCTCTGTTATATCCTGGGACTCCTGTTGGATCATTATCAAAGGGGCATTTGGGGCTAATGCTGATTGTGTCCGTGTGCAAACGTTAGCATTTCTGCGTGCCACTGCTGCCCTCAAACCCTGCCATCTGGCTTGATAGTTAATTATGGGTGTAGGGTAGGCTGGGGGTTGATAAAAGAAGCCCAGGGGAACTGGTCTCAGATGGTCCCCAGTTGATATCGCTGAGCCTTCCCAAAACAGCCTATCAGCCACGTCTGCCCTGCAAAAATTTATAACCACGCAATCACCATATGTAGTTTTCGGTTGTTTACCAATCCAACCCACCCTCCTTGCGTGAATGATCATGTCTGCAATGTTCTCCCCACAACATTTCTCAGCACACCAAGACTTCACTTTGGCCATGAGTTCCCTGGTTGATTCCCGTTCCCCTTCCCTAAGAGGGTCTACCCCAATAAACACCGCTACCAGTGGGGACGCCTCTGGGGGAAGGTTAAGTTTGTTTGAACTTGGGGTGACCCTCCTCTGAGGCGGTAGGTATTTCTGGGACAGTGCCAGAGGCTGGGATCCCAGAATAGGAGCGTTAACCGACACCCGGGGAGGAACTGTGATTAGAGCCTGGGGCCTGATGTCTTTATGCATGGTGCCACTTGTGGGGAGAATATTAAGCAAGTTGCCTGCTGGTTCCACACCCCTGCCCACTTCCTCAGATTGATCCTCGCTTGTTAACACGAAATTGGAAGGTAACGAGCGTACAATTCTATCAATGAGGGAACATTTCTTTAAGAGACCTTCCAGGCACGGATTTAAAGTGTCCTCAATGTCTTTAGCAATACCCACCAGGAGGGGTTCAATCCTGGCCACAAAAAGTTCCTCTAGTTTGTCCTCCAAACTATCCGACTTATCAACAATAGCAGGCGTTGTGTTGATTTTTTTCCCTTTCTTGCTTTTGTTTATTTGTGGGGCCAGCTGGGGGGGAGCGCTTGGGGGTGTAACAGATGGAGTAGGCATAGTATCGTTGCTTGTTTGGGCCGGAGGGGAGAGATTAACAATGGTAACAAGGGGTTCCAGAGGAACACAGGATGTATTAATAGGAATGGGTACTACAGCCTCCACTGTTTGAGATGATACTATTGTTCGAGGGGAGCTTAGAGCGATGCCCAGTTCTTGCTCAGCATTGGCAATCTCCTTTGTTAGTGCCCCCGCAGCAGAGGAAAGGTATGACATAATAGAATTTGAATGCCTAGGCACCTTAGCGTTTTTGCCCCCCTCCCCCATGGTCAGGTTTTTCTTCCTCTTACCCATTTGCTGAGGTAGATGTTAGCGGGGTGTCCCAGCCCGGCCTCCTTCGGCCCCGGACGGCCACAGACGGCCCCGCCCTTGTCCCAGGCTTCTCCCGGGCGCGCCCGCGCGCGTCCCGTGGGACGAAGGACTGCCGTTGCCTTTATGCACCTCCTGGCGCTGGTAAGGGTGTCACTGTTGGTGGGAGGAGCCCCGGCGGAGCCAAGCCCGGCCGGGAGACAGGCGGAGCAAGGCCCGGCCCTTTGCTGTTGGTGCTGCGGCAGAGCTGAGCCCGGCCGCGAGGTTGCAGGTAGCGTTTGTGTCCCCCGGTTTGTTCACAGTCCTGGCGCTGCCTTTATGCACCTCCTGGCGCTGGTAAGGGCGTCACTGGTGGTGGGAGGGGCCCCGGCAGAGCCAAGCCCGGCCGGGAGACAGGCGGAGCAAGGCCCTGCCCTTTGCTGTTGGTGCTGCGGCGGAGCTGAGCCCGGCCGCGAGGTTGCAGGTAGCGTTTGTATCCCTAACATAAATATTCTCCCGCAAGACCCAACCCACCCCCCCTCCCTAACCCCAACGAATGTCCGTGAAAAGTCCAAAAAACCCAACTCCCAATTCCCAGCCCCAGAAGTCTTTAAAAAAGGGGCAAGGGACAGTCTCCTCCTACTGCTGGCTGCTGTTCACTTTTCGAGCCAGGTTGGCATGCTCCTTGCGGAGGGCCTCGAGCAGGGTTTTGGTGTTCAACAGCTCCTGCTCGAGGTAGGACACCCTGAGTGAAAGGCGGTGCAACCTTTTTTTGGTACTGCTGTGGGAGCAGCTGATTTTTTTGCTGCTCGGCGGTGGCGGGTGGCTGCGTTACCCCGGCTCTGTACAGTTGGAGATCTGCTGTGCTGACTGGCTGACCCAGGGAGTGCGGAGGAGGATGCAGCTGTCCCGGTTGATGTTGTGGTCGACTGCGTGTCCCCCTCCTCCTGGGCCACCAGCCTCCGTTATTCGGTGACAGTCGCCTCCAGCCTCCGTTGCCGGGCCATTTTAGCCAGCTCCATCCGGTCGGTTTGGAAGGAGCATCTATATGAAGAAAGAAAGACATAGTCTGTAACCAATGCTCTTTAAGATTAACACAAAATGATTCAGCAGAAAGTTGTGTCACAGTAGAACTAGCAACTTGCAAGCGTAGTACATAACTATTGTGGCCAGTATCTATCTAACCTCCCACTTCTTCATCCTTGCTCTAACTTTAGTGGGAGTTTAAGCAATAAATTCAACGAGCACTATGGACTCACTCCATTAGAGTCGACTATGACAGTACACCAGTCTTCTTCTTCTTCTTCTCTCTTGTTTAGCACAATTGGTACGTTAACTTCTGCCAGCCGGCATAATGCCAGCGCAGTCAACTTGCACCCGAGAAAAACAGACGCCCGCCATGATGAGTGAGACAGACTTGCGGTACTGTACCGGTCCAGTACATGCAGGTGGTGATGCTCTTACTTTTCTATTACGGGTGGTACTGAGAATACTCTGTTACAAGGGCTACTGCTTAATTGATACAACTTTCACCCTACAGTGCCAATGAATACTAGAAAAGGAAAATGAAGAAGATAAATAATCTGATTATCTATCAATGCACATGGTATGTATTTGCTTACATATGGGATGACTTTAGGTGCTTTGCTTTTTATTGAGTGAACAGTGATACATCCACACATGAATGACCGAGTTCTACTAAACGTATTAACAGAGGTAGTGAGTGGCCATCGTAATAGCCGGATATATGCTGTGCCTGCAATACAAACTACTGCTAATATTCATGGTAGTATTCGGACAAAATTAAAACTTCTTTTCCTTGCCTTTCCTACACTGGAACGGACGTGCGGGTGCGGTGTTACATGCTCTTCAAAGTAACACTTAGCTCATCCAGTGATTGTCTACTCTCTCTAGATACACATATGCTATCTAAGAGTCAGATAGTACCATGATCCAGGCATCCATCCATTCAAACTATATGTCAATCATTGTTCTTCATGTCTCTCATCTGGACAAACCTTACGTTTTCTCACGGGAAAACAACCTTTTCATTTTATTTGGGAAACTGCAAGCCATACATCCGTGCTTGACTTGCATTTGAATTTCAACCAAAGGATATATTGTGCACACATACAGTTTCTGTTTCACCCACCCAGGCTGTTCTCCTTCCACCCATCCTTGCTTCATCCTTCACCCAGCCATGCATCATATTCCTTCCCAGCCACCTCGGGCACCAATCAAACACGTATCATTCTTCTTTGTCAGTCATCATTACTTTTAACTTGCTCGTCCTTCCACACTTACTTACACCCTTCTTCCGCTTTTCGTTCATCCCATCCATCAAGTTCATCTCAGATCTGATTTGGATTCTCGAAAAAAAATTGAAGTAAATTTAGAGAAGGCTACTACCTGGTTGATAAAAACTTTGTTCTAAATTTGAAAGTCTTCTTAACAGCATAGTAACTTAACTGTACAACATATATACTACACCCGTGCAGAGAGCACACTCTGCAGTCTGCAATCTCAATAAGTAAGGAATATAAGAGCTTACCACTGCCCGCCACTACTGTGGCAACCCTCACAACAGTTTCCTCCGGCACTTGCACCGCCTCCTCCCCAGAAGTGTCCTCCTCCACCTCCGCGCTGGCCCCGGCACCAGATGTTCCACCTACAAAATACATTTAAGAATGTTAGATGTCATAGACATACACCACTCACTAGTATTTTGTCTAGGAATGAAGAAATGTGAATACAGAAACCAATCTAATAATTTGTGACTGTCTACTCTAAAGTAAAAATGTCCCTTTTTCCAGGGAATGGTGTTGTCTTGCTGCACTTTTTGGCACAACTGATGAATGCTTGCTTTTTAACACGAACCATTTTTCTCATAACAGACAGAAGCTTGACTTCTAGGAACACGAGCAAGATCAGATCATCATCACTAGGACGGAGTGACCAATGATGCAGCACTAAAAAGAAAAATTAAAGTTCAAACCAGGTGAGGGCTCAGCTCGCCCACAATAAATGTGTGTGAACTAAATCACTAAGCACTTTTCCATTTTTAATCAACCGTTTATGTTTTATGAAAAACTTGATTTTAATAAATGTTTTTACTTTTAATAAAGCTTTAAAACTTAAATAGACTCTGTGGTTTTTGGTCAAGAGTGACTGAGCAAAAGGTTTTGCAATTTGCAAGCATGAGTCCGTGCCTCTGACACTTCTGGACTCTGACTCCGTACTCTTGTCCTGCATTGGATAATCATGATTGGGGATCAATCATCGATGAATTCGGGAGCTAAATGACTCTGCCACACTATCTAGTCAGTAAGGAGATTGGGGGTTCTTCAAAGTCTGTTATCACTGAGGTATGTGGAAAGTCTACATGCGCCTATTATAATGGATAAACAATGCACTATTTAGTGTCCATAGTTCTGTTTGTGCAGATTTGTCCCTGCGACAGTAGTAGTATGGATTGTCCTCCGATCCAAACCAAAAGTAAAGTAGTATCTTATTCTTTCTTGGTGGTCATTCACATTTATTGTTGGGAATTGTCAAAGCATACACATTTAGAAGACTTGAAAAGACATTATGGACAATCCCAGAGGACTGCACTCAGTGCATAGAGCTATTGCTGACTAGAATGGGAGTTTAGTTTAACACCTTTTGCCAACTGTGCAATCTTAGTTAGCTACACAGACAGACTACTAAGAATAATCTAGTAATACCACAGGGAGTCATAGTAGAGGCAGGATAAGAAAGAAAGAATTTAGATACAGTCTACAAGAAGATCAAAGACGATTTAGAAAAAATCGAATGAGGAACGCTAGGAAAAAATAGGTACTCTATATTAAAATGAAAACTTACCGGGGCCAGCAAAGGAGCCCTCGCCTGACCGATCCTGGCCTTCTATAGCAGCAGCAGCCAATAACACCTCCTCCTCTGTCCTCTTGCCCCTGGGGGAGCTGATGTACAACATGAAAGAAAGAAAGACCCGAAAACAGGGATGATTGTTGTCAACCAAATCAAACATTTCAAAAGAACAATAGCAAAATATTTTGTCAAAATAGCAAATAGACAACTATTCCACGGGATATATTGACCTATTTCATGTGGTCTACTACAATATTAGTATTGCTTGATTTGCGGACCGTTGACTTGGAAAGTTATGTAACTCACTAAACGAACTACTAAAAAGGTTCACCTAGGACTGCCATCGTGTGACAACACTAAAAAGTTTCCTACTACATTAACCAGTCATTAAAATACTCAAACTATCAATCCACCGCCACTATTTCTTCTTATTGCCAGGTGTACAAAGGAAGGACTGGACTTGAGTCTGTAGGGGCAGATTTACAAGCCCCTTGTGGCTCTTTTGCTCCGTTGTTGCGTGACTTTTGTGACGTAGCGGCAGAACAAAAGAGGCGCCATGGTGCGGCGTATATTAACAACGTGACGCATATGGGAGATGCATCACGTTGTAAAGCCCTGCGCCATCAGGGGCGTTCCGGCGCAAGGGAGGGTGTTCCTGTGCAGGAAAGCATCCTAAAAGTGGCTGAGGGAAATCTACAAGATTTAAATCAGTCACTTTTAGGACAATGATGCGTCACTCAAACCCTGCGCCTGCTTGAAGCAGACGTACGGCTTCAAGCAGCATTGGGGAGATAGGGCACCCCAGAGCATTGCTGGAGCTGCCCCATCGTTGCGACGCAACTCCAGAAATGCGCCGCCTTTACGGCACAGATGCGTAACGCTTCGGTGACGTTTTGGGCCCATGGTGCGCCGCATTGTAAATACGGCGCACCATGGGTGGTGGTGGCGTGGCCCACAATTACTGGCGCATCCCTGCTACTTTGCAGGGATGCGCCGGTAATTGCAAATCTGCCCCTTAGTGTCTAGCATTACGCAGTTCTGTAAACTACACTCATACATAATTTCTCAGGCCAATGAAATGAACACAAAATCGAAAACAAATAAGCATAGTAGCAACGTTACTGAGAAGGAGAGCAGTGCACCTGAAATGCACAGAAGATTTTGAAATATAATTTACCTACAATATAATAACACACAGAGCAGGAGAAAACAGAGTAGTGATGAAATAGCTACTACTACTCACCAAGCCCGGGGATCTCGACGCCGAGCAGGTCGAGCAGGTCGCGTTCCCGGTCCAGGAGATCTGTCCAATGGTGGGTGGCCTGGTTGTAGGTGCGCCGGACCCGAGAGTGTTCATACATGGCCCGGCACACCTTCTCCCACCGCTTCCGGCGCTCCCGGAGCCCGTAGCCGCTTGCGATCTTTCCACCTGCCATGATGGTCCTGGGGAGGCGGCACTGATCTCCTGTGGCATCACTAGCTCCCCCCTCAAACACCCGCACGGGAGCAGGGCACGGGGTGCGGGACCCTTCCCCTTCTCGGGCTGCTTCCTGGCTCCTTTTACCATGGTCTGGGCAGAAAGGAAGGTAAATAATAAATAAGAAATAGAATAGGGAAGAAGAAAAGAAAAGAGTTTAAAAAAGTAGTTTAAAATTAACCAAAAGTAGCAGAAAAGACAAAAATATAGAGCTAGAAAAATAGAGGGATAGATAATAAGTAAAATAGATCAAAAAAAACTTCAAACAAGCAAAGGATGGCAGAGATTGAGAGAGGATACAGAAAGCATGCCCAGAACCATAGCAATGAATGAAAAACTAGATGGCCGCGCCCGTTCACGACCGCGTGGGTAAGTTCGCGGAGATTTCCCCCGCGATCACACACGAACTTATAGTAGCGAGCCGCACACTTTGCGAGATTACACATAGTGCCCGGAAACGGAAATATGTCACGCAAACAAGATGGCCGCGCCCATGTACGACCGCTAGGGTAACTTCGTGTCGTTGCGCTACCAGCGGCTTGCAAAAACGCAAAAAAACACACGAACTAACACGCCGCAAAAAAACAAATCGCATATTTTTGCACGAATTTGCGGCTTCCAAATTCGATCTTGCACAAATTCGCGCCCCGCGAATCCCGCGAAATTGCAGAAAAATTATTTTTGCAAAACTGAAAGCACTCAGCAGGTGCAAAAGTTCAAGCTCATCATTATTAACCATTCCCTGTAGTGCTTCCTGAGGGGCCCCTCCAGAGTTCAGTTGCCTACTTGCAACTATGCTATGACCCTGCTCTGACCCTCACAGCAGGCTCAGAGAATAGCTACAAGTATGCCACAAAGGTCCTGTTAAAAAAAATTACACTGCAACAGAAAGCAATTACAGATAAGGAAGCAGGTGCCAGACTGGAAGTTCAAATTCAGTGACACTTTAATCAACCCCTAATTCATTCATGTCAGTTGAGGCAGGGCAGGTGTGCTAACGAATTTTGCAAAACTGAAAGCACTTAGCAGGTGCAAAAGTTCAATCTCATCATTAATCAGGAAGCACTTACAGCTAAGGAAGCAGGTGCCAGCTCAAATTCAGTGACACATTCATCAGCCCCAAATTAATTCATGTCAGTTGAGGCCGAGCAGGTGTGCTTTTCCCCCCATAATCTACAGTGATGAACCAGAGGGTGGCAGTGATGTGCCTGAGGGTGGCATGGGTGAACCAGAGGGTGGCAGTGGTGAAACAGAGGGTGCTGTGATGAACCAGACGTAGAAACAACATGGTCGCGACCGTTGCGACCCGACAAGTACGTTCGCGTTTGCAAACTGGTAAAAAACCCTTGCGAACTGGCAGAAACCCTTGCGAACACAAAAAAAAATCTACAAATTCCTGAAAGTTCGCAAATTTTGCGGATTGCGAATTCGTGAATACGCAAATTCGCGAATCGCAAATTCGCAAAATGCGCCCATGCTTAATTCTTATCCTACTATACCAAACTTTATACCACATGTGACCCCCTGCTGGGAAATGCCATTTCAGATTACTTGGAAAATTAGCCATGGTCTGGATAGATGAGGGGCAGTGCCAATTCCCGGCCGCCCCTATCGGTGAGGACAAAAATAAACAAGCAAATGATGGACTGGATGGCAGCTGAGATACGGCTCGGCTGGCCTAAGATGCACATTTTACAAAGCATACAAGACCCTATTGGCCCCTCGATTACTAGAGGTGCATGAGGAAGCTCTGAAGGAGGGCTCTCTCCCCCTACTATGCAGAAACCTATAATTACACTCCTACTTAATAATCAAACATCCCTGTACCCTTGCCCAGGTATCAGTTCAGGGGCCCCCTTCTGTGTGATTGTTACACTTCTACCTAAAACAGGTAAAACACCCCAAAACTGCACATCGTATAGGCTGTTATCACTTCTCAACCAAGATTACAAAATCTTAGCCAAAATTCTGGCCACCCACCTCTCTTTATTAATGTGTATAGCATCTTTATTCGATTCACAGAATCATCAAAGCAGTAAAAAAGAACACATTGTTTCCATTAAAAGAAGTACATAAATAGGATAAAAGACAATATATATAAAGTGCAATATTTAGCAAGGTATACATTGGTTGGTAAAGTGCAATTCCCTGACATTCACATACAAACAAAAGTGCAACTTCGTTAATTTTAGCAGCATAAGAATAAACGTTTATGTAGTCATGCAAACTCTTGATGATTATAACACTTTAGGTTCACAAATCATCAGAAAAAGATATTCTTCAACATCAAGGATGAATATAAATGACAGGACTATAAATGTATAAAGTACATAAGCATTACCCGGTTTCATCAACTATAGTTTTGGCCTTTAACTATAGGCTATTCGGCTCCGAAATATACAAGTACAGGTGAATAAGTAGGATTACAATTCTTAACCAAGACACTAACATCATGCTTTGACATATTCTTTCACTTATTAGAATTTTAAACCTCGCTTTAATCTAATAAAGTTGTCTGACAGTAAAAAACTACTTACTCCAAATGCAACCAATCTAGAGGTATCCGTTTTTAAGATGCGCAACATTTTGATATACTGTCTGATACCGAGATTCCTGCCAAGGGTCGTATCCACCTTTTCCTTGGAGTTTCATAAAGTGTACAAAAGAATAAGACATGGACAATATCTTCTTCTCTTCCAAGGGAACATTTGGTACAGATACAATCAGTGTCCTTGCCAGCCTTTTTACCCCACCTAGATGTAAATTTCTTAATTTGTAACGTGCCATATCTAAATTTTGGCTAGTAGGGGCTCAATCTCATCCAGAAATGGTTCAAAGGAGGGGCTTGTTTTAAAACTTAGAAACTGACTAATCAATGAACCATGTCTAAGGCTAAAGATAACACTCTGATCAATAAAATTCCAATATATGGCCTTAAATTCCTGTTTTGAATCAGGGGTAAGCTGGTCCGGGTGTTCCCAATACCTAGTCAAGCCCAGATTCAGAAATCACCTACGGATATGGATCAACCATGGAAAAGTGAAAGTATCAAGGGCAATCAATTCACTTAATGCCTGCTTATATATATGTAACTCTTCGGTTGTCCATATTCTAATCCAATATGAGAGCGACATCCATATGGCCCTATGCTCGATCCGCTTAATGCCTAAATCCAACATCAGAGAAATCACCAGAGTGTTTTGTGGAAGGGCAGTAAGTCTCCTCATGATTTTGTTCTCCCCTAAAGTTAGTGGCGAGAGTGCCCCCCCTCCCCATAACTCAGAACCATATAATGCAGCTGGTTGGACCCCGGATTTATAAACTAATAATGCAGGAGTAATTACCTTTGATGATGTCAAAAAAAGTTTTTTTACAATTAGAGCAGCTTTTTGACTAAGAATAGATTTTGATTTCGCAATCTGAGGATTCCATGAAAGTTTAGAATCAATGGTCACCCCCAAATTTACGAAATTTGAGACACGCTCCAGACTAACTCCATTTGATTGCATCTTGTTTTTAAAACATTTATGGGGTCTGATGGTCATATACTTTGTTTTTATTGGATTGATTTCAAGCCCCTTTTATCTGCAATACACATCTAGCGCATTTAGGAGGTTTTGGAGGCCCCTGGGAGTTTGAGAAAGTAGGATGGTATCATCCGCACAAGTTAGCGCGTAGATGTGTTCGCCACCCAATTTCGGGGAATCATGGTTACATTTTTTGAGGGTCATAACCATATCATTAACGTACAGAAGAAACAGGGTTGGCTCCAGGACACAGCCCTGGCGCACACCCCTTTTTACGGGAATCTCTTCTGTCAGTTCTCCCGCTTTCCCCCATCGCACTTTTGCATATGTGTTCTCATGTAACCTGACTAACTGAAATACCACGTTGCTTTTAACCCCTTGATGTAAAAGGCTGGCCCAAAGATGATCTCTAGGAATAGAGTTGAATGCTGCCTTCAAATCTATGAAGGCTACATACAAATGACCATCACGCAGCTTTGTATACTTCCATGAGATGATTATTAGCCTCAGCACTTGGTCTATAGTGCTTATTTTCTTTCTGAAGCCAGCTTGGCAGGGAGAGAGTACATTGGTATCCATAATCCAATCATTTAGCCTATCTAGAATATGTTTTGCATAAACCTTTTGTATTATATCTAAAAAGCTGATAGGTCTATAATTTGCGGGATCGTTGCTAGAACCTTTCTTGTAAATTGGGACGATCTCCACTCCTTTCCATGAGTCAGGAATGGGCTGACCATTGGCAATACCATTACAGAGGAGATTTATGTAGGGGGCCCAAACATCTACCTCATGCTTAAACAGATCCCCCGGGATCTTATCAGGACCAGGTGCTTTTGAAGGTTTTATAGCAGCAATTGCCCTCAATGTCTCTGCCATGCTAAATTGGAGGGGGGAGCCTTTGTAAATAACATAGATGTATCAACGGTGGCTAAGGGGGCTTCGTTTGTATGGCCTGGAACGGCATAAAGACGGGTGAAGTGATTATACCAGGACTTGGGATCCAGGTTACAATCTTGGGCCGGGATGTTTGCCTTAGTGCCATTTGCTATGATTTTCCAAAACAGGAATTGATCGTTTCTTTTGGAAGCTAATAGCAATTCCTCCCGCTTATCATCATCCCATCTCCTGCACGCAACTTTCTGGGCATTATGGTATGCACCCCTCGCTTCCCTATTCAAGACAATGTTTTTTGTGTCCAGAGCTTTTGATAAATTTTGTTTTGCAAGGGCACAGTCAGAGTAAAACCAAGAGTCGGGATGCTCCAGTTTGTTTTTAATTTTAGTGTTTTTAACAACAGGTTTAGTTAAATGGGGCTTTATACCCTCCATCAAAGTTTGATAAGTTTGAGTTATCGTTTGGCCACATGAACGCCTTTCTATGAAGTGTGTTACTAAATCGGCAAAAATATTGTACACTTGTGTTAAGAGCTCAGTATTACCCAAGATGGATGGCCACTTTAATGCCCTCCTATTATTGGAAGCGTGTGGTTGGATCACATCTGGATCCCTAGTTAGTCGAAGAGGACAGTGTAGCATGAATGGGTTCCCCGTGAGATCCAAACACAGAGGGAAATGATCACTATCTCTCCTGCTACAATCTACCTTAAATCCCTGGATAAGGTCTCAATGGCCAATACTTATCATGATATAGTCAATTTGTGAAGAGGATGACCCTCTAAAAAAAGTGCGCGAGCATTTGGGGTCTAACTGGCTTCAGCCATTGCATGATCTTAATCCCCTCTCAATGGTAAAGTTGAACAATTGGAGTGCAGAAACAGGCGGTTTCAGCATTTCATCTGTCTCCAATACAGGAATATCCATTGCCGAGTCCTGCTCTTCAATAATCATGCTTACTCCCTGCAATGGCTCATAGCAACAATTGAAGTCACCTCCAAGTATCACAAGATCTTTAGGATGAAGAGTGTCAAGAACATCCTCTAGCAAGGTGACAATTATTGACTCCTGCGAGGATTCCCTCGGTCTTATGTATATATTAAACAAATACATCCGGTACTTGTTTGGGAATTTAAGGCTAAGACCCAAGATATCATCGGAACCAGTGGGAACTATGTCTACAATTGCATTGATGTAATTTTTACCCAGACTAATAAGCCTCCAGACGGTCTCCCTCTAACGGATTGACGCACCTCTAGGCTAAAAGTCCTGTAGCCAGTTTTAAAAAGAGGTTCCCTGGCCCATGATTCTTGGAAGAGACAAATGTCAAAAAGGTCAGTATATGCCTGCCAATCTGGTTCGTACATTTTCCTTACAAGCCCGGCTATATTCCAGGATATCATCTTAAGACTACATTGGGATGAGCCATATGCTGGGAGATCAGAGCTGTTATGTTTAGTTAGGAAATCCCTGTATTGTTCAGTTTGAGAGCAATTACTAATGAGGATTATTAGCCCATCCACCAGCCATTGTATTGCCATCAATCCAATTATCTTCACAAGGTAGAGGCACTTTTGGACAATCAATAGGTGGTGCTTTTGGGGAGGGTTTGACTATGTTTCCCCGTGTTCTACACAGTCTAATACTCATTTTTTAATTAAAAAGAAGATGGGATCTTAGATTCATAATAATTAGATTCTCAGGGATATCTTTGGACCAAAAAGATACCCTTATGCCATCTAGGTTGCCTGATTCCTGAGGGATCCTTGCCACATTTTTTATATCCGTTCTAATGACTGACCGACATTGCCTTTCCTTCCTAAGCCAGTGTATAACTTTATTCACAAGGGACTGCCTATCTTCTCTATGATTAGGGGCTAGCCTCGATACGTTAGTTAAAAAAACACTGTTCAATTTCTGCTCATCATTATATGAAGTGTGGCGGGTATGACTTACTCTTCGATTTCCCTCACTGGCACCAGGCTGCCTTCCCACATTAGATGCCCCCAATCCTAGAGGCAATATGTATTGAGTGTCCAGGTACCTGTTTGCATATCTATTTTGGTCCCCCAGTAGCTATTGGTCTCATTAGGGTCGATCCACATGAGGAATGAAGGGATTCAGTAAATTTCGATCTTTCAGGGAGCCCCCCATTTTGCAAGGGTCTCATATGCAATCTTTGCGTTGAATAAGAGCTTCCATCAGCAATCCTGCTTGTGTGATGTTGTTCGATGATTCTAACAGGTGGGTTAGGTACCCACTTACCTATGTTAGGGGGATCTGATTTTTTCCCTATAAGCGTTTTGCCCCACAATCAACAGGAGATATTACTTGGTCGGATAGTAACGGCTCGTAAGTGCCTCAATCATTCTTTTAATTGCAGTGACCTCATCCTGGACAGTGTTGAGTCTTTCAAAAAGAGCCTGCACCAGTTTGTAGGTAGGATTTATAGCACTCTGCAAGTCTTCCTTTGAAAGAGACAGTCCAGTGTGGCCGGTCGCAACTTTAGTTACTGGGCAGTCCACATGGGTTTCCTCCTTGTCGACCTCTAGTGGGATGTATCTATTAGAACACTCTATAGTTATTACCTCATTGCCAGATAAACTATTCCGACCCCTTCCCATGCTTCCACAATTACTTATACAATTACTTATAGCCGGCGATGGAGTTGTACCTGTACCCTGGCCATTCTTTATTGGGGACGCATTTGGAGTCTGACTTAACTCTTCCCTATGAGATTGATGCACAATATCTGGAGGAGTAGTTGGCTTTAACCTACCAGCCTTTTCTTTCGTATTATAGTAAGAGGAGATTTTACCCTTTCCCTTATCATTGTTCGCTTTCCCTGATGTTAACATGCTTTCTACCTCCTCAATTAATTCATCAATAGCATCAAGGGTGCAGTTCTCAGCTGCTGATTTTGATGGCTTTAGTGTTTTTGCAATCTTTTTCCTCCCTGTAATCAATTCAGCTGCCTTCCTTTTCCCCATTTTCACCCTCTCTATTATAGAAAGGAGAACTGGCTCAGCTATTTGAGTAAGATGGGATACAGATATGGATACAATTAAGGTATCAACATGCAAGGAACGGCTACCCAGATCAAAATTACTTCTTTTGTGTAGGTACAATAATAGTAACAAGTGCTCCCCCCACAATAGAGTCGAATTATAGAGAGAACTGCAAAATTCAAATAAACTTTTAAGAAAAAATGTATAATTAAGAACTATATAAAAGTGAATCTCAGATGCTTACATAACATTAAAAAAAACACTTTCAGTATCATCATTGAGGTTTATAGAAAGTCTAAGTATATCCTTCCCTATGGAGGAACTTGTATCTATTCAGTCTTACCGCAAGTTATAAATGAAGTCCTTACGCTGGATTAAAGCAGTAAAACCAACAGGTGTAGCCCAGCCCGGCCTTTTCTGGGCTTTGACCGGCGCGGACGGGCCCGCCCTTGGCACATGGCTTTGCCCGGGCAGCGCCCGGGCACGCCCACACGCGTCCCGCGCTGCGGGTGCCCTAGCCCTGATTTAAGCGCCTCCTGGCGCGAAACAATGACACTTGCTGCTGGCGCCTCAAGGGACTCTGGGAACTGGAGTCCCTGGCGCGCGGTGATCGTTGCAGTCCTCCGGGACTGTTAGGAGGCGGCTGTGCACAGCGGCAGGGCGGCAAGGAAGCGTTCGGGACAGGTAAGGGGCCCGCGCTGCGGGAGCCCTGGCCCTGATTTAAGTGCCTCCTGGCACAAAACAATGACGCTTGCTGCTGGCTGCTGGCGCCTCAAGGGACTCTGGGGACTGGAGTCCCTGGCGCGCAGTGATCGTTGCAGTCCTCCGGGACTGTTAGGAGGCGGCTGTGCAAAGCGGCAGGGTGGCAAGGAAGCATTCAGAAAAGGTAAGAGTCTCTTTATTAATTCATAAGATCATATGCCCTTTTCAGGCAGGATTCGTCCCTAACCGGTCCACCACGGTTAATTTGCGCACAACTTTTGTGGTCATTTACCAACTGGAGCCCACTCTCCCAGCAGCAGCAAACTTATTAGATGTTGAAAACCCATTTGATTCTTTGGAATGGTCCTTTTTATACGCAGTATTACAGAAACTGGGGATCCTGGTAGGTGTCACCAGTCTAATTCGGCTCCTGTGTTCTAACCCGATAGCCTGCCTCAAAATGAATGGCGAGATAGCTACTCAATTCCCTCTCACGTGGCGTACCAGGCAAGGGTGCCCACTCTCGCCCTTGCTCTTCATTCTTGCTATGGATCCCCTGTGAGCCACATCAAGGAGAGAAATATTCAATGCAGGTTGAAACTCCATTGTGGGCCACTTGTGGCCTCATTTTTTGTGGACAATGTAATGCTATTTGTGAGGGAACCGAATGTTAACCTCTCTCCATTGTTGCGTGAGGTGGTACGATTTGGATTTTACTCAGGACTGACTATCAATTAGACTAAGTTGGAGGTCTTTCTGTTGACCACAGCCACCATCCAGGTTGATATAGAATTTCCGTTACGGTGGTGCACTGACTCGCCCAAATAATGGGGCATCTCCCTACACTGAAGTGCTCCTGAGGTGATTCTCCTCAATTACGGGCTAGCCTACAACCCTTGGGTGCCCCCAGCAACTGAAACACTCACTAAACACACTATGGCTCAATATGGGTTACATAAAGTAGGTTACTTTTTAAGGATTTGCAGCTGCGCACTGCAGAGTAACTAACCTCAAATAGAGATGTGTCATACATGGATAGATTTATCCTGCGCAGGGTGCACTGCTCACTAAATGGGGGACTCCCAATCACAGCGATGGAACAAGCAGATTTCCCACCACTCATACTGACCTTTACAGCATCAGATGGGATGCATTTTAGTGTCACAACTTTACCACACATCTCTAGGCTTCCTCCGAGTTACTCTATCAAAAGCGCGTCTGGCCAGGGAACAAGACGTAGGATTCCCATTGACAGACCAGGTATGGGTATATTGTTGTGTGCAAAAGCAATAGGTGTCGAATAACCACTGTCATAAATTATTACACTTTAAATACTTACACAGAGCATACAACACACCATATCTTCCGGCCAAAATGGATCCCAGAATACCACACACATGTACCAGATGTGTTGTAGATCAAGCAGGTTTCTCGCACTTGGCCTGGAATTGTGGACCCATATTGGCATACTGGGGGAAGATCTTCCAACTGCTGTCCTTGATGGTAGAACATACAATACAAGCCACACCGCTACCAGCATTGCTGGGTTGCATTAAGCCCTTGCAGAAAGGAATGTGACAGTTCACTGTCATTGCCTTGCTCATTGCGAAAAGGCAGGTCTCACTACATTGGGGTAAATCTCAGGTCCTGACCGTGAAGGTTTGGATTCACGACCTGATATATTGTGATAATACCAGTGACATATATGCCACATTGCAACTGCCGACGGTGCATCCGAAGGATATTTGGCTTGCGTGTAGGCGTATCCACTGGAGATTGACGAAAAATTATGTGTGGATTTTTAATTATTGGGCTCTCCCCTGGGGGGTGGGGGCAGGATGTGTATTGAATGCTATCTCTTGGTACCACAGATGTAAGATAGCCACCGGGAGGAGGGGGGATTTGTGCACACAGACTGAGGCATGTTAATGGATCTGTAAAGGGATTCTAGAAGGGGAGATGGTTAAAGGCGCGTCCCGTATTGTCTTCTTTAATGAGCTATGGATGTCCTAGGAGATAATACACAGGATATACAACTATTAAGAATTGATAGCTATAGACAGGATGTTTAGAATGACGTATGGTTGTGATGTCTATTTTTTATATTAAAGAAGAACTCTGCATCAAGTCTATTGTTTGATTTGCTTTGCTTTGATTAATATATTCTGAGATGTTTGAATCTTGGTCTCTCGCTGGATACTAACATTGCACCTCTGTGTACCATGAAAATCTCAATAAATAAACGTTCACAAATAAATCCAGGTGCATGCCTCCAATCAAACAAACAATACCCTTATATGTCAGTTGTTTAACTTACTTGTGAAATATTAAATACAAAGTCCTTAAATCCAATAGTATATATGCAGCAGACTAGAAGAGTAACCCTTCCAACTCTAAATCCCAATGAAAAGTGATCAGGAGAGGGAAAACGCATAGGGAGGAGCCTGCTGGTCAGGAACAGGAAGTTGGAGTCTCTGGGGTACTTCCTTGCTGTTTGAAAAAAAATTTTTTATTCAAAGGCTTCTAACACAAACAAAAACAACTGCAAAAGCCAGTTGAGAAGAAAATCCACTGCAAAAGTCTCTCATCTGCATCTCCAGCAGAAAAGCTGGTCTTGATTGGTACCGCCATGGTCGGAAGCCGTGCGACTGAGTGCAAAGATGTGCGGGAGCTCACTAGCAGCGGGAGAAGTCTTGTGCATGCTCACGAGTGGCAAAATAAAACTCAAGGGTGTAAACAGAAAAAAGCTCTGCTTCGCACTTGAAAGGTGGAATTCAGTAACTCTGCGGTCCTCTGCGGAGCGCCTGAATTCTGCCAACTCCATGAGCGGAGTTTATCGCCCATGCCTAGTTCTAATCACAGTGCCACCATCTTAATAGCTCCTCATCAGAGTTCTTCTGGCCACCCTACTGTACCTCCCCGCCCATATCAAGGATGTTAAGAGTGTATGGTAGAATGCAAAGGGAGTGTTGTACAGTGTAGAGACAGCGGGGGAGAAGAACAATCTTTGAGACAGCAATCCTGCCCATGAGTGAGAATGGCATGTGTTCTAAAAAGCAACAGATGCCTTTAGAGAGTCCAAGACTTCATTAATGTTATATTGAATGTGGGCTTTTCTCGAGTGAGCAACCATAATACCCAGGTAACATAATTTATCTAGCATTTAACTAAGGCCCAGATCAGGGAGACATTCCACCAGGATTCCAACCAATGCTGAGAGAGGGAAAAATAATGATTTCCTACAATTCAAACGCAGACTGGTTACTGCTCCAAAATTCCGAGCAGCAGTAGCTTTCCCAGGGACTCATGCGGGCCCCTAAAACAGTGCATCATCTGTATATAGTGACACCAGGTGACCTGTCCCCTCCCCCACATGAATGCCTCACTGCTGCATATTGCTGAGGATTTTGATTGCTAAGGGCTCCATCGCCAAAGCAAACAGCATGTGCAATAGCAGGCATCCCCAACTTCCCAACTCTCAACTCTCAGATTATAGTGGGCCTAACCTTATCCGGGCTCTCAGGCTTGTGTGTAGCAAACAGATTTAGGCTCAATATTTCAGACCAAATCCAAACCTCTCCAGTACTTCTAAGATGTAGCCCTAATCTACTGTGTTGAATGCTTTTTCTATATCTGCAGCAAGCAGGGCCATCGCCTTACTCATGCAGTATATGGTTAAGCCATCTGAAGTTGATACCCATGTTGCAATCCTCGTGGTAAGTGGCTGGCAGGCAACTGGGACTATCACATCCCCTCAGCACTTGAGTATCAAACATATCTCTCCCTCCCTCATGGTCGGGGGCAGTATCCCCTCGCCATGAGCCTCAAAAATGACTTACAGGGGTCTTGTTCTGAGAGCAGTCGAGTAAGTCTGATATAACTCTGGTGGAAACTCATCCCCTCCAGGAGCCTTTTCCTTGGGAAGTAGCTGTAAGGCTGCCTTCAACTCCTCTAGGGTATAGTCAAATTTCAAGTCTAGGTGCACCCCGTCCTTCATTGTGGGGATTGCAAACCCCTCCAAGGAAGGTCTTTCTCCCTACCTGCATAATCCCTGGCTCTTTTTCATACACCACCTTTAGGTGTAGTTTGAATGGGCCCACCACCACTTACCATGAGACCTGCAATGTAGCATCCTGGGCCCTCAAGTGAACAACCATATCTGCCACTGCTTCCCTATTTAAAATCCAGTCTAGTTGCCATCAAACGTGTTACGCCCTCTTTGGAGGCGCTGCCTATACAGCTTAAAATTATACCTCCTCAGCCTGTACCAGAGTACTGCTATGCAGCAATGCATCACCGCCTCCTCCCTGCTGCCCTCTTTTGAGTTTAAACTCCCAGCCTGCAATCTCACCATGTCTGCCTCTCTGTCCACAAGCTCCCTTCCCAGTTGTCTCCTCACCCCACACGTCAGACCAAATCACGGACATAATATCAATACACACATTATCGACCTACATTTTTATTGACACAAAAAAATCGACAACCTTAATACCGATACTATACACTTAATTTTAAAAACTACACTATTATCAACCCCAAAATGGTAAAATTATAGATGACACAAATATTGAACACATAATTGTCGAAGATTCATTAAAATTATACAACATGTCCAAAATATTGATAACAAAAATGTAGACAGCAATATTCCTGTATTTTAGGTTTAAAGCATTTTTTATTAAGACAAAACATAGGAGGTAAGGAAACATGGGGAGTAGGGTTACATACATTCAAGTGATGAGCTGAGCATAGATCTACGAGTGCGATAGTGGACAAAGCTACTGCAAAGGAACGATAAACAATGGCAAAATGATGAAAGCTGAGTACAGTCGATACCATTCAGCAGACTAGAAAAGGAAGGGCAACAATGCAATAAACCAACCCCACCAACCCCCAGAATCCCTCCCTCCAAACACCCCAACTCGCCCCAACCCCCACCCACCTCCCCCCCGTCCAATGCTCGGCTATAACGCAACCTGCCCGCCCGCCACACCCCCCTCCCCGTGAGCCCAGATCTTGTGTCCCCTTAGTCAGGTGGAAGCACCGGTGGCGTCAATCTCAGAAGTCTGAGGTACCTCGGGCAGGTGAGTTCCCTGAATTCTGTAGTTAAAAGCGCGTGAAAAGGTTGCCATAGCTCATCAAATTGGGCCACGTCCCCCGCCACCATAAGCGATAGTTTCTCCATACCCAGCACATGCCAAAGCCTGTGCAGCCAACCTGTGATGGAGGGGACCGTGGCAGTATGCCAATGGATCAAAATGTTCTGAATCACTGAGCCCAGCGCTATCGCAATTTGCCTGCCCCTGCGGGACTTCAGCGGGTACATCAGGCCATTCGGGAGGCCCAGCAATACATACGCCGGGAAGCGTGGCAATTCAGTTTCAAAATGTACATCAATTTCGTCAAGAACCTCCTGCCAGTAAGCCTCTAACAAGGGACAGTCCCAAAGTATATGTGTAAGGGTCCCCACCCGACCACAACCCCTCCAGCACTCCTTCTCGATATGCCTATTCATCTCGTGTAGCCTCTCCGGGGTGTAATACCAGTACGTGGACACTTTGGTGAGTGTTTCTGTGAGACCTGTGTGATATGCAGAGTGTCTCGCTCGGTGCGCAATTTGATCCCATTCTTTATGACTAAGTGTCCGTCCCAGTTCCCTATTCCAGCGCTCCCTGCCCGGGTTATAGAAATGAAACGGAGGGGGCTGCAGGAACTTGTAAAGATCGGTGATTAGCTTGGCATCAGAGGCGCGGGTCACCAACCACCGCTCGTATGGCGTTATCTGGCGGTCAGCAGAGCCCCACACCTGAGATTGAAGCGCCCAATGCCTAACCTGCATATATCGCAACCTATCTGACTCGGGCAATTGGAACTCCTGTTGTAATTGCTGAAAGGGAACCACCCCCTCCGGTCCATATATCTGGAAGAGCGCTCGGCAGCCCGCCGCCCTCCAGTGGGAGAAAGCGCCTGGTTCCATCCCGGGGGAGAAATCAGGGTTGTCCGCTATCGGCGTGAAAGGCGAAGGGAACGTGGTGAGTTCGCGAACCTCATTAACTGCGTCCCATACCCTCAAGGGGACTCGCGTGACAAAAGAAGCGTAGAGGTTGGGGGGCGGTGAATCCGGCGCAAGAATGGAACCTCCTGGAGGGTGCGTCCCGCCACCGCCTGGTCCTGAAAGAGCCAGTGTTTGTCGGACTCCCACCTGCTCCACTCCACAAGGTAGCGCAACTGCGCCGGCTGGATGTATTTCCGGAGGTCCGGGATACCAAGGCCCCCCACCTCCGGGGCCAGCGTGGAAAGAACCCTCTTCATCCTAGGCTTGCGGCCTTGCCAGATGAAGCGAGTGATGTCGGCCTGTGTCTGTCTAATCCAGCCCACAGGAGGCTGGAGCGGCAAGGCCCGAAAGAGATATAGAATCTGGGGCAGGACCGTCATCTTGACCGCCGCAATCCTGCTGAGCCAGGACAGCAGGCTTTTACTCCAGCAGCCCAGCTCTTCCTTGATCTTCCTACTAAGAGAGGCATAGTTGGCCGTTACCATTGCTGGCAACGTGGGCGCTAGCAGAATCCCCAGATACGGCACCAGGGAAGATGACCACTACATGGGGAAGAGCCGCTGCAGATCTTGTCTAGTATCCGCGGCCAGGGACACATCCAGAGCCACCGACTTGGCCATGTTCATCTTAAAACCAGCCACTTTCGAAAAAGCGTCTAGTTCCTGAATACAAGCGGGGAGGGCCCGTCTAGGATCGTCCAAGGTCAACAGGACGTCGTCCGCATAAAGACTGACCGTGTGGACATACTGCCCCATCCTGATCCCAATTGCATCCGGGTTTTGGCGAATTCTCTGGGCAAACGGCTCCATGTAGAGAGCAAAGAGGAGTGGGGAAAGCGGGCATCCCTGCCTAGTGCCCCGTTCGATCGCAAAACTGCGGGAGCTGCACCCATTAACCCTCACCGTCGCCGAAGGGTACTTGTAGCAATTGAAGACCATCGAACAGAATTTGTCTCCAACGCCCAGTTTCCGGAGGTCCTGCTCTAGATAAGGCCAGTGAACCCGGTCGAATGCCTTCTCGGCATCCACCGCCAACAACATCCGTTCACCCGGGATCCGCGAAGCTTTCTCCAAAATGTGTGCTACTCTCTTAGTGTTATCGACGGTTTGTCTGCCAGGCACAAAGCCAGCTTGATCAGCCTCAACCAGACCCGGCAGATGCAGGGCCAGTCTAGATGCTAGAATCCCTGTATACAGCTTAAGGTCGACATTCAGGAGCGAGATAGGCCTGTATGAGCCGCAGAGGGCCCGGTCTTTCCCAGGTTTCGGGATCACTGAGACCGTTGCCCTTAACAGGTCCGGTGGGATGGCTCCCGGCTCGGAAAAGGAGTTAAACAGGCGGGTGAGAATAGGGGCCACGACCGGGCAAAAAGTTTTATAAAACAAAGACGTGTAACCGTCCGGGCCTGGAGCTTTCCTGTGTTTAAGCTTGGCTATCACTGATATCACCTCCTCCACGTGGATGTTACGTTCGAGGTGTTCCGCCTGTGCTGGGTCCAGCGCCGGAAGGGCTACTGACTCCAAATATTCCGTGGCATCCTGTGGCGAGGGGGGTTCCTCCGCGTAGAGCGCTTCATAAAAACTACAGAACGTTTCTGCCACCGGGGCGTCATCAGAGACCGCCACCCCGTCAGCGCTGAGCAGTTCCTTCACCACGTTATGTTGGTGCGCGATACGGAGCCTATTTGCCAAGAGTTTGCCACACCTATCCCCTCCCGTGTAAAACACATGTTTTAGACGCAGCGCCGCGTATTCCGCCCTATCCATGTCCAATGCCGACAGAAGCTTCCTGGCAGCCTTCAACTGCCTCCACACCCTAGGAGCTCCGGTACGGCGATGGACCTGTTCCAATTCCCGGACCTGGGAAGTCAGCTCTTCCCTCTTGCGCTGCCTCTCCCTGTTTTCAGCTGAGGAGATGGAAATGAACTCCCCCCTAAGAACCGCCTTCAGCGCCGCCCACTGTGTCGCTGGAGAGGTGTCCGAGTTTGCATTATGTGCCTGGTAGTCCCGAATCGCTTCCCCAATATGCTTCACAACCGTTTTTTTGTGCAGGAGGGTGTCTCTAAGGCGCCACACCCCCCGAGAGAGGGAGGCCGTCGGCAGCACAAATGCGCCCACGACCGGCGCATGATCAGACAGCAACAGGACACCAATGTCCGCCGCCGTAGCAGCAGCACGCATCGGTCCACCAACCAAGAAGTAGTCCAACCGTGCGTAGGTCCGGTGCGCATGTGAATAATAGGAATAGTCCCTATCCGTGGGGTGGAGCGTGCGCCAAAGATCATGCAGATCCATGTCAGTGATTCAAGCCCTCCCAGCCTGTGAAAGTTCCCCAGTCTGCGGGTATCGCTGCGCTGACCTATCGAGTATAGAATCAAAAACTATATTCAAATCGCCCCCTAGAATGACATGTCAATCAGGAGAGGCAGTCACGTCCACCAGCACCGAGTCCAGAAAGCGCTCTTGGTAGTCATTAGGGCTATATACTGAGCCAATAGTGAACGTTGTGTCCCCCAGCCGGAGGCGGTACGCCAATAGCCTCCCCTTCTGTTCCGCAAATTTGTATAACACCTCCCCCCTGAAGGAACTCGCTAGCAGAATGGCCACCCCCGCAGTCTTAGAAGCAGCAGAGGAGAAAAACTGAGTTGGGAATTTAGCAGAGCGCATCCTGTGACAATCCCGTGATAGCAAATGGGTTTCTTGCAGGAGGCATATATCCGCCTGTGTCCCCTCCAGCAGAGACAGGATCGCCCTACGCTTCACAGGGTTATTCAGACCCTTAACATTAAGGGTCACTACCTTCAGTGACGACATACCCCCAGGGGACCGGAAGCGCTAAGCCGCGGGCAGTCAATGAGCGGGGGCGGCGCGGGACAGCCGCGCAGGGCAAGCAAAATAGAACCAAGCAATAACATTTGAGACATTGGACGGTACCCCTTCAACCCCCAAACAACTCCCAACCCCAACCAAAAAGGACCCATGGCAACTAGCCAATTCCCCACCCACGCTTAAACAACCCATTGTCCCAGTCATGTCCCAAAACGGACAAGTCTGTGGAAAGTACAAAAAGTGGACGTCCGGCCACTCGTTCTCCCCGTCTCTCCCCCGACCCTCCCTCCAACCCCCAAACCTGGCATTGAAGAAGCTATGTCCATCTCCCCCGGGAGTGGGTCTATGCCGTCGTGGCGACACAGTTCGTGGCGGCCGAGTCCCTGGCCGCTTCTCTCAAGGCGCTGGCCATGTCCGCCCTGACAGTGGGTGAGTCCGGCTGTCCAGCGCTCGCCGTCGATCTCCTCCTCGCTGACCGCTGTCGTCCTCTTCGATCAGAACGCCTCCAACCCGGCGTCGTGTCGCCCTCTTCCGCGGCCGTGAGACCTAGGACACCACAGACATCTTGCAAGGAACGCAGCTGGTGTAGCACTCCGTTCCAGCGGAATATCAGGCGAAAGGGATGCCCCCATGAGTACGGCGTCTCATTCTCTCGCAGGAAATCCGTTGCTATTTTGAAGGACCTGCGCTTCTGTAGGGTGATAGCAGACAGGTCCTGAAACAGCGCCACAGGCCGTTCGCGGAAGGTCAATGGCTGTTTCCTGCGGGCTTCAGCCATGATGCGTTCCTTCACCGGGAAATCCGGGAGGTAGGCCAAGATATCCGGTGGAGGTGCCGTCGCCTGTCGCTGTCGACTCTGTGGGCCCTGTCGATGCGGATCGGGAAGTCCGCGGGCTCTCCTAGGATCTCCCTGAACAAGTCCTTCAGGTAGCCCGTCAAGTCTGTCCCTTCATCCGCGGACTGCACACCTCGGACCCGAATGTTATTCCTTCTCGACCTGTTCTCCAGGTCCTCATTGTGTGCCTGGAGTTCGACATGTTGCTCTCTGAGACGGAGAACATCTTGCTGCAAATGGACAATCGCGTCGTCCCGCCGTTGAGCCGCTGCTTCCACCGTCTCCATCCGCTCACCCAGGCCCTCCACCTCTCTACGGACCTCGCGTACCTCGCTGGCCACCTCCTGCTTCAGCGTCTGAAAGTCGGCCTTAAGCGAACTGAACAGTTCCTCCATGAAGGACCTCGTGACGGGGGGCTCACTCCCGGCTGGGTCCGCTGCGGCTCTAGATGAGTTTGGGGACGGTTGCGCCCTGTCTCGCTGTTGCTGGGCTCTGCTGAGCATGTCCAGCAGGGTGCGGTCCCCCTTCCTCGATCCTTGGTTCCCCGACATTCGTGCCCTGTAGGCTGCCACACTCCACACAACCAGTTATGGGACCCCAGGCCACTAGCAGCAGGTATTGGCGTCGATGAGTCTCCAACGGCTGGAAGAGCGCCGTCGGGGGGAACGCCCGCTGAAGTAGGGACACCAAAGGGATAGCTCCACCGAGGACAAAATGGCGGGCCAGGCCTGTCGCAGAGGGCAACTCGCATCCCAACCAGAGTTCGGACGTTGGCCACCACAGGGGGGACCCAGACCGCAGCTTCCCTCCTGGAGAAAGAGCTATGCAGGGCTATGCAGTGCCAGGGGCGTAGGAGCTGTGCCCAGGTGACACTGTTGGAGGGCTTTGTCACCGTCGTTGTGAAGACAAGATGGCGGATGGGCGTAGCCGGGTAGACCAGTCGAGCCCGGTAGCGCCGTCAAGGCCACGCCAAGAGTCAGTTTCACTGGATGAGACTCTTCCAGGGCCGACGAACCAAATAAGGGAGATAGTTGACCCGGCCCCAGATCCCGAGCACTGTCATAAACTGGCGATGAGGCCGGGGCTCACACAATGTAGGAAGCCACCGCTGCTAAGCCAAATGCCTCCACAATCAGACAATAGGCTTCTCCCTTCTCGACAGCTCGCTGTAGTTATCCATCCGGCGTACCACACCGGGCACCATCTGATGCGAGTGTGCAAGCAAACTCCGCGCCAGGCCACCAGACACCAGCATCAGGGTCCTCTCGAGCCTCACGGCCAGCGCTCCGCACCGCTCTGCCTCCGTGGCGCTCCGCAGTTAGGTTATCGGTCTCTAAGCGTGCCTCCGCCTAAGCGATCGGGACCAAAATTGCACCAAAATGT
Organism: Lissotriton vulgaris; assembly: GCF_964263255.1. Lineage (NCBI taxonomy): Eukaryota > Metazoa > Chordata > Amphibia > Caudata > Salamandridae > Lissotriton > Lissotriton vulgaris. The sequence goes on from NC_141689.1 coordinate 1,316,629,691, forward strand.
GCCCCAGGGTCTCCGCCACCTTTCCCTCGGCCACCGAGCTTCAGCGGGGGGAGAGAAGCTGACGAAAAAGGGCTTGGGCTCAGTCGGGCCGGGGGAGCTGCGGGAAGAAGCGTCCGCTCACCCCGCCATTTTGGCCACGCCCCCCTATTCCTGTATTTTAAACAATATCGACAACTCAAAAATAGAGAAAACACAAAATTAAATACCATAAATACACTTAAATACATAAACATACATTGCATATAAAATAAATCCAAAGACATAATTTTTGAAAATAGTAAAACATAATTAAATCATTAGAATAATAAACACACTATTAATAACAATTTAAAATATAGACTAGCATGATATAAACACATTTTGTTTGCATATCATACATAATATAATGCACATCTAAATAATTCAACATGTGAGGAAAAAAACGGGCTGACTCCTAATTAGCTTTTTCCATATAAGGAAAACAACTACCAAAACAGCCTAGAGAAGGTGCAGTCCTTCTCGTACCTGGGCATTTTATTTGATGGGGGTTTACATTTTAAAGCATTAATTGAGGAGCGTTGTAATAAATTAGTGTCTAGCACAGGGGCAATTATGAATTTTGGCCGCAGACTAGGACGGTGGTCCCCGGAACAAATGATGAAGCTATATAACTCAATCTGCTACTCTAAAGCTGTGTATGGGGCAGAACATTGGGGGTTCGTCGACTCCGACAAACTCCAGGTCGAGGAGAACAAATACTTGAGAAGGCTCCTCAAAGTCCCACAGTGTGTTCCCTCTTACATCGCTCATGAAGAACTGGGTGGAGCTTTTATAGGGGACAAGGTGCAGGTTAGGCCCTTGCTAGCATGGCTTAAGATCTGTGTTAACCCAGAGGCCATGCTGACCAGGCATATAATCATGGACTGCCTGGGTAGGGACAGGGGAATGAATATCCCATGGCTGAAGCATATAAAGGTCATTTTTTAAATCATTGGCTGTAAGGATCTCTTCTTAATGCTGATCGGAATTATAGGTCGGGATCAGGACAGAGTGAAGGAGATGTTTTTTAACTATAAAGCCTCATCTAGAGAAGATAGGGAATGGGGCAAACAGTCAGTCAAAGCTCACGGCTTAGTGAGGACCTGTGAAGGAATGGAACCGTACCTTGCCCTCATACATAATGCCCAGGACAGATTTTTAATCACACGTTTTAGGCTCAACCTTTTACATCATCTACTGGCTGACCCGGTAGGTTTTACTAGTCCAGTTGAGTCCTAGGGTCCCTGCGTCTGCGATCAACGATCTGGGCGGGATAACCTTCATTTTGTACCACTATGCCCCTTTTATTCATTGCCCAGGCACCGTTTTTTAGTCAGTCTGCTGAAAAAAAAACACAAATGTAGGCACGCTATAACGAGTTTTTTAAAGGTTAGCGGTCAAATTAAGAGAGACTAAAGGGATCTGTTGACGGAAGCCCAGCCGAAATCATGAGTAATATGTGGGGGTTGGACGGGGGCTCAATGAATTGTAATAGGAATAATCTTTGTACTTTTTAAAACATGTATACTATTGTTATTTTAAATTGTACTTTTATGGTGTTTCTGTAAAAGGCTGAATAAAGAAAGAAATTTGAAACTACCAAAACAATTAAGACAATAAAAAGCAACCAATAAAAATACACAATATTAAATTAACCAATGAGATTAAACAAACAATTAAATAAATACTATATAAAGAAAGAAAGAAAGCTTACTCTTATTTTACAACTTAACCCAAAAACAATAAGGAAGCTGAAACTCTGCCAGATTTCTACCACAAGCAAGGACTTTATCAAAGCAAAAGCTATTGCACTCTTCTAAAAGTAAGTAAATTACCATCTAAAAAAATAACAATTAAGCTAATGTTAAAAAAATAATTAAATTCCTACCCAAATAATTAAATTATATATTTCTTTCTATTATTTTCCATCTAATTCTCAAAACAACCAGAAAAGAACAGATGGCTTCCTAAAACCATCTAACTGATAAAGTAAGTATTCAACAAAACACCTTTCAAAAATATCTAAAAGATCCATCCAAACCCCAACACCATCTCAAACACCCACCCCACCCCATGTACAAATTTAATAAAATAAATAAAAATATGTTTTTCTTTTTTGACAGAAAAACCAACAACTTAACAAGATTCAATAAACAAAGAAATAACATCTCCATTTAAAAGCATCTGAAAACTGACTTTGTGAGTATATTAATAAAAATGTGTATTTATTAAAATGTATACATGTATATTATCCTTTTTAATAATTTTCATATACATTTATAATAGAACTTACTACATCACAATGACAAAAGGCGCCCAATTTATAACATCCCAAAAAGGAAATGTTTGTTATGTTACATGGGGTATGTCTACACGCAGGAAAAGCAAAGTGGACTAAAAGTCAATTGGAAATGTACCAAGTACTATTCAAATAAAGAATATGGTTGTGCAACTACTAGAGAAACAACTGTTATGTATACAAGGAAACATAACCATCCTCCTAATGTAACAGAAATTTAAGTTAGAACATTCCTTGATAACATTAAAGAAGCTAGCACTAGCTCACAAACACCTACCAGTGTAATACCTAAAGAGCTGCTGCCTAGAGTACCCAAAGAAGCAACTGGACAAATGCCCTCCATTGCTTCATTAAAAAGAACTATATCTCGCACAAAGAAAGCTACAACAACTACCATACCTACTCCTAAAACTTTTGAAGAGGTGATCATTTTCCCAGAACTAGCTATAACTCACAATGAGGAACCCTTTATTTTCTATGATAACAAATGCAAAGAAAGACGAAGAATTATGTTTGCTACTGCAAACAATTTAATAAAGCTTCAACAATCTGAAACATGGATGATGGATGGGACTTTTAAAATCTGCCCCAAGCCATTCTACCAATTATACACTATCCATAGCCTACATCAGAACACCAACATCCCCTTTATTTAAGCCTTGCTACCCAATAAACAGAATTCAACATATATGGAAATACTAAATAAAATGAAACAAGAGACAAATAATTGCTTTCCATAGAAAATAATTATAGATTTTAGGCAGGCTATGATAACTGTTATTCTAAAATCATACCTACATACATCAATATAAGGCTGTTACTATCATTTTCATCAGTGTCTATGGAGACACCTACAGAAATCTACACTAATGGGCTGATTATGATGGTGTATTGATCGACCGTTACGCCATAGTAATGTGAATTTCCCACTGCCATATTACGATGGCAGTGGGTATCGTGGCGTCCGGAAAGTCCATCTACTGCTTTTCTGCTATTTTGCAATTGTTACAATTGCTGGCTGGGAGGAGATGGGGCTCAAATATGATTGCGGTGCCTAGTAGGCATTGCCATCCATATTAGGATGAAGGGATTTCAAGGCCTTTCCAAGGCTGGCAGGAATTTGTTTTGGGGGCCCATTGAGGGTCCCCGAGGGGGTGTGGGGTGCACTTCGGGGGTTCCTAAGGTACCCCCCTACATGTCCATTTGAGGATTGTTTTACTTTTATCTATTTGAGTTTTCCAATTCAGTTTAGTGTCTAGAGTAATACCCAGATAGTTAAATATTTTGCACATATTCTATCATTTCATTATTAACAGTCAGTGTTTTTCTAAAAGTTCTATGGCGATTAATGGCCATATACTTAGTTTTGGACGAGTTATTCTCTAATCCTTTATTGTCACAGTAAGACCAAAAGGTATCTAATAAGTTTTGCAATCCTTTGGGTGTCTGTGATATTGAAATAGTATTGTCTGCGAATAACAATGCAGGCACATGGTCACCACCCAACTTGGGAGAGTCATGCTCGCAGCCCAAGAGGGTGTCTGGTATGTTATTAACATACAAAGAGAACAATGTCGGTGCCAGCACACATTCTTGCCTGACACCTCTCTTTATATTAATACGGTCAGTCAGTTCACCATTTGGGCCCCATCTCACCCGGGCGTAGTTGTCCTCGTGCAGCCTGACAATCTGTTTCAAGATTTCCCCAGGGACACCCTGGTCCCTCAATCTTGACCACAGTGCGTTTCTAGGGACAAGGTCAAAAGCTGCCCTAAGGTCAAAAAAACCCACATATAAATGTGCCCGATTTATTTTAATATACTTCCAGATGATACATAAAAATCGGTAACTGAGCATAATTTTGACCACAAAATATCGAATGGGCATAATATCGAGGCAAAAATATCGAGTGTAGTGGAATATCGAATGTCATTATATCGATGTTAAAAATATCGTTTTAGTTTTACTTAAGTAAATATCGAAGTAAATAATATTGAGTCAAAAATATCGATTTGTTACTGTTGTAAAAAATATCGTTTGAACATATATAGAATGTAAAAAATATCGAAAAAAATATAGATAGTATAAAATATCGAAAAAATATATATAATGTTAATAATATAAATATAAAAAATATGTTAATCTTGTTGATTTTATTCTGAATTGGAAATATTTGAAATGTAACTAATGTTGTAATTGTGTATTTTATGTTAATTTTTTAGGGACGGGATGTGTGGTTATTAGGGGATAAGGGAGGGAAGTGTTTTAAAATAATTAGTTTTACATTTCAAAAAAATTTACATTTTGTTAAAATAATTGAAATGTATAAACATTTTTTTTTACAATAAATAAAAAAAAAATATTTTACATTTTAGGAGCGGAATGTTGGGTTATTAGGGGATAAGGGTGGGGAGTGTTTTAATAATGTTTTTTTAAAATTTATAAAATATGCAAATTAAAATAAAAATTTAAATAAATTTTCGAAATATTTTTGTAAATTTTAAATATTTTTTAGAAATTTTAGGAGCGGGATGTTGGGTTACTAGGGGATAAGGGTGGGGAGTGTTTTTAATTTTCTTTATAAATTTTATAAATATGCAAATTAAAAAATAAAAATGTTTAAATTAAAAATAAAAAAAATAAAAAATTCTAAATTATTTATGTAAATTTAGGAGCGGGATTTTGGGTTATTTGGGGATAAGGGTGGGGAGTGTTTATAAAAAAATTAAAAGAAAAGTTTAAAATATGCAAATTAAATTAAATATTTGAAATTATTAAAAAAAATATTTATCAAAATTTCAGATTTTTCAATGTAATTTTAGGAGTGGGATGTAGGGTTAATAGGGGATAAGGGTGGGGAGTGTTTGAACGTATGTTAAAAAATATATATCATGCAAATTATATTTTAGTTAATTTTATGCAAATTTTAATATTACATTTTAAATTTATAAATAATTAAAACATATATATTATTAACCAAAATTTGGGTTAATAGTGTTTAATGGTGGGTATTGATATTTAAAAAAAATGTACTTAAAAAAAAATTGGGTAATTTAAAATAAATGTTAAAAAAATTGACATTTTGAAAATTTTATTATTTTAAAAATATTTTTTATATAAAATGTTGTAAAAAATTATAAATAAAATATATACATTATTAATGGGAGGTTTGTTTTATATGGGATATGGAATATATTGTTTAAATTAAATGAATTTGTTAGATTTTTAATATTTTGGAATAGGAATAGTTAATTTGATATGATTATTATCCAGCGACTTGCCTGACTTTTATGTGAAAGGAGTGGTAATAGTAAATTATTTTTGGGTAGTGTCCAGCACCTTCCCTGAGTTTTATCTGACTGGAGTGGGAATAGTAGTTTATAATGGGTCTGTGTCCAGCACCTTCCATGATTTTCACCTCATTGGAGTAGGACTAGTAAATTACATTGGGTTAGTGTCCAGCACCTTCCCTGACTTTTATCTGACTGGAGTGGGAATAGTAAATTAAATTGGGTTAGTGTCCAGCACCTTCCCTGACTTTTATCTGACTGGAGTGGGAATAGTCATTTTTAATGGGTCTGTGTCCAGCACCTTCCCTGATTTTCACCTCATTGGATTGGGAATAGCAAATTACATTGGGTTAGTGTCCAGCACCTTTCCTGACTTTTATCAGACTGGAGTGGGAATAGTAATTTATAATGGGTCTGTGTCCAGCACCTTCCCTAATTTTCACCTCATTGGAGTAGGAATAGTAAATTACATTGGGTTAGTCTCCAGCACCTTCCCTGACTTTTATCTGACTGGAGTGGGAATAGTAAATTAAATTGGGTTAGTGTCCAGCACCTTCTCTGACTTTTATCTGACTGGAGTGGGAATAGTCATTTTTAATGGGTCTGTGTCCAGCACCTTCCCTGATTTTCACCTCATTGGAGTGGGAATAGTAAATTACATTGGGTTAGTGTCCAGCACCTTCCCTGACTTTTATCTGACTGGAGTGGGAATAGTAAATTAAATTGGGTTAGTGTCCAGCACATTCCCTGAGTTTTATCTGACTGGAGTGGGAATAGTAATTTATAATGGGTATGTTTCCAGCACCTTCCCTGATTTTCACCTCATTGGAGTGGGAATAGTAAATTAAATTGGGTTAGTGTCCAGCACCTTCCCTGAGTTTTATCTGACTGGAGTGGGAATAGTAATTTATAATGGGTCTGTGTCCAGCACCTTCCCTGATTTTCACCTCATTGGAGTGGGAATAGTAAATTACATTGGGTTAGTGTCCAGCACCTTCCCTGACTTTTATCTGACTGGAGTGGGAATAGTAAATTAAATTGGGTTAGTGTCCAGCACATTCCCTGAGTTTTATCTGACTGGAGTGGGAATAGTAATTTATAATGGGTATGTTTCCAGCACCTTCCCTGATTTTCACCTCATTGGAGTGGGAATAGTAAATTAAATTGGGTTAGTGTCCAGCACCTTCCCTGAGTTTTATCTGACTGGAGTGGGAATAGTAATTTATAATGGGTCTGTGTCCAGCACCTTCCCTGATTTACACCTCATTGGAGTGGGAATAGTAAATTACATTGGGTTAGTGTCCAGCACCTTCCCTGACTTTTATCTGACTGGAGTGGGAATAGTAATTTATAATGGGTCCGTGTCCAGCACCTGCCCTGATTTTCATCTCATTGGAGTGGGAATATTAAATTACATTGGGTTAGTGTCCAGCACCTTCCCTGACTTTTATCTGACTGGAGTGGGAATAGTAAATTAAATTGGGTTAGTGTCCAGCACCTTCCCTGACTTTTATCTGACTGGAGTGGGAATAGTCATTTTTAATGGGTCTGTGTCCAGCTCCTTCCCTGATTTTCACCTCATTGGAGTGGGAATAGTAAATTACATTGGGTTAGTGTCCAGCACCTTCCCTGATCTTTATCTGACTGGAGTGGGAATAATAATTTATAATGGGTCTGTGTCCAGCACCTTCCATGATTTTCACCTCATTGGAGTGGGAATAGTAAATTACATTGGGTTAGTGTCCAGCACCTTCCCTGACTTTTATATAACTGGAGTGAGAATAGTATATTAAATTGGGTTAGTGTCCAGCACCTTCCCTCACTTTTATCTGACTGGAGTGGGAATAGTCATTTCTAATGGGTCTGTGTCCAGCACCTTCCCTGATTTTCACCTCATTGGATTGGGAATAGTAAATTACATTGGGTTAGTGTCCAGCACATTTCCTGACTTTTATCAGACTGGAGTGGGAATAGTAATTTATAATGGGTCTGTGTCCAGCACCTTCCCTGATTTTCACCTCATTGGAGTGGGAATAGTAAATTACATTGGGTTAGTGTCCAGCACCTTCCCTGACTTTTATATGACTGGAGTGAGAATAGTATATTAAATTGGGTTAGTGTCCAGCACCTTCCCTGACTTTTATCTGACTGGAGTGGGAATAGTCATTTCTAATGGGTCGGTGTCCAGCACCTTCCCTGATTTTCACCTTATTGGATCGGGAATAGTAAATTACATTGGGTTAGTGTCCAGCACCTTTCCTGACTTTTATCAGACTGGAGTGGGAATAGTAATTTATAATGGGTCTGTGTCCAGCACCTTCCCTGATTTTCACCTCATTGGAGTGGGAATAGTAAATTACATTGAGTTAGTGTCCAGCACCTTCCCTGACTTTTATCTGACTGGAGTGGGAATAATAATTTATAATGGGTCTGTGTCCAGCACCTTCCATGATTTTCACCTCATTGGAGTGGGAATAGTAAATTACATTGGGTTAGTGTCCAGCACCTTCCCTGACTTTTATATAACTGGAGTGAGAATAGTATATTAAATTGGGTTAGTGTCCAGCACCTTCCCTCACTTTTATCTGACTGGAGTGGGAATAGTCATTTCTAATGGGTCTGTGTCCAGCACCTTCCCTGATTTTCACCTCATTGGATTGGGAATAGTAAATTACATTGGTTTAGTGTCCAGCACATTTCCTGACTTTTATCAGACTGGAGTGGGAATAGTAATTTATAATGGGTCTGTGTCCAGCACCTTCCCTGATTTTCACCTCATTGGAGTGGGAATAGTAAATTACATTGGGTTAGTGTCCAGCACCTTCCCTGACTTTTATATGACTGGAGTGAGAATAGTATATTAAATTGGGTTAGTGTCCAGCACCTTCCCTGACTTTTATCTGACTGGAGTGGGAATAGTCATTTCTAATGGGTCGGTGTCCAGCACCTTCCCTGATTTTCACCTTATTGGATCGGGAATAGTAAATTACATTGGGTTAGTGTCCAGCACCTTTCCTGACTTTTATCAGACTGGAGTGGGAATAGTAATTTATAATGGGTCTGTGTCCAGCACCTTCCCTGATTTTCACCTCATTGGAGTGGGAATAGTAAATTACATTGGGTTAGTGTCCAGCACCTTCCCTGACTTTTATCTGACTGGAGTGGGAATAGTAAATTAAATTGGGTTAGCGTCCAGCACCTTCCCTGACTTTTATCTGACTGGAGTGGGAATAGTCATTTTTAATGGGTCTGTGTTCAGCACCTTCCCTGATTTTCACCTCATTGGAGTGGGAATAGTAAATTACATTGGGTTAGTGTCCAGCACCTTTCCTGACTTTTATCTGACTGGAGTTCGAATAGTACATTAAATTGTGTAAGTGTCCAGCACCTTCCATGACTTTTATCTGAATGGAGTGGGAATAGTAAATCAAATTGGGTTAATGTCCAGCGCCTTCCCTGACTTTTATTTGACTGGAGTGGGAATAGTATTTTATAATGGGTCTGTGTCCAGCACCTTCCCTGATTTTCACTTCATTGGAGTGGGAATAGTAAATTAAATGGGGTTAGTGTCCAACACATTCTTTAACTGTTATTTGAATGGAGTGGGAATAGTAAGTTATATATGTTTTATAATTTAATCATAAAAGTAATGTTACAAAATATATGATTTTATATTATACTTACAGATTCAATATTTGTAATGGAAAAAGATAGATGTAGATATATAAATATTATCATAATAATCACACTTTAAAAATAACATTTTATTATTATTAGCAAAATAAGTAGAGATGCAGTGTTTGAAAGTTTTTATTAACAGATTTTATTTATAATATGTACAGTACAGAATAAAAAATATATATTGTTTTTGTTACATTGTTAGGTAAATAAAATGTATTACATTACATTTATTTACAGTCATAAATATTTTACATTTCAAAAAATATATTTTTTAGCAGTATTTCTCAAAAAATATATACAGTTTTGTTTCAGAATTTTTATAAACATTGTAAACAAATTTTAACATTTATTAAGATTTTTACTAAGATTGTTTGTATTTTTAATATTTAATTAATAATGTTAATATATAACATATTCATTTTATTGATTAAATATTTAGCATTTTTACATGAACAAAAATTAATAAACAGGTAAGTACATATTTGCTACTTTTAAATGCAAATTATATTTTTTAAAACATTTATACATATAAAATACAATGTTCTTAAAAATTAATATTTTTAATTAATTATTATTAAGTATATACTAAGGTTATTTAATTAAAAAGTAATTCCTAATACAATAGAAAAAAGAAAATAATTTATACAGTGAGGTACAATGTTTGATTTGTATTTTTAAATTATTTACATACATAGATACATTTATTATTAATAATAATTAGTATAATATTATTTATTATTATTAATTTACATAGGTTATTTAATTATTACATATTTTAACAAATAGCAAAATTTTTGGAAAAATATTCACTCAAGTGTAAATTAGGTTCTGTATTTATTTACAATTTATTTACATAAATATGATTAATAATAATAAATAATTATAGTTATTATTTATTATTATTATTAATTTACAAATGTTACATAATTGTATAGTAACTTGAAAAATAATACATAAATGTCAATTACATATAAACTCAAGTTTAATTTGTTCTATGTATTTATTAGACTGTTTATATATTAATTGAAGTATTAATAATCATTAATAATACGTTGTTATTCATTATTATTAATTTACTAAGGAGAATTAATCTAAAATTATTTTCATAAGTGATAGAAATAAATGTATAATATTTTAAGTTTAGTAGTATATTATATTTTTACTTAGAACATTGTATTTAATATGTTTAAGTTTCTATTATTATCTAAATTGGACTCTTTTTTTACAGCGTAAGGTTATTTTGCTTCATTCAGGACTGGAGAAGCTCGCGGTTGAATGCTGCGTCGCGTTGGGAAAGGTAAGGTGAATTTTAACTATTATATGTTAGAGAGTAGTAGTGTTTGAGTGTATTTTAGAGGTGTGTAGTATTACTCTATGTATTTGTCGTGGTTTTGGTATGTTTTAGGTGTTAGTTGTTTTTTACGGAGGTGTCATGAGTGTTTGAGGCCTAGTGTATTTTCTGTGTTTGATTTAAACATATGTTGATTGTAATGTTTTACATTAATGTTTATGTTTATTTTGTAATATTTGGGGGCTTTGTGTGGGTGGTTTTGTTTTCGATATTTTTTACAGGTTACGGGATTTCATCGTTTCGTTCCAGAGAAGGATGCGTTTTTTTTTTGGGAGAGAAGAGTGTATTAGTTTAGCAAATTAATGTTTTTATACTCTCTTTCCTTTTCTCGTGATTTCATGGAGCGATTTTTACACTTTTTAACAATTTTTCGGGTTTTTAAGGGTATCGATTTGGATTTGGAGAAGACCATGCGTTCTTTTTTACTAAAAGTGTGTGTATGTTACTTTTATTAATAAAGTTTCCACACTTTGTTTTGTCGGGGTTTCCTGGAGCGATTCTTCAATTTTTAAACTAGTTTTTGAGTTTTTAAGGGTATCGAATTGGATTTTGGAGAAGATCATGCGTTATTTTAAAACTAAAAGTGTGTGTATGTCACTTTAATTAATAAAGTTACAACACTTTTTTTATCGGGATTTCCTGGAGCGTTTTTTCAATTTTACTTGTTTTCGGGTTTTTGAGGGTTTCCACACATTGGAATTGTAATGGATTACCAGTGGAGGACATGGATTACAAGTGGTTGGATTACATATTCTTCAGCAACATGAATTGTAAGTTTATTAATTTAATTTTATTTGGGTGGGAAATGTTATTGTTATTATTATTGATATTTTTTATATTATAATAAATATTGTTTAATTGTCTACATCCTGTTTTTTTTAAATACACATAAATATGTACGACAATTGTAGAATATTTGTTATAATATAAAAATGTTATGCTACTTAGCATATTTTGTATAAATAAAGTAGAGTACTGTTATTTGTGTGTACATAATTCACAGTAGGCTTTTGGCTATTAGGGATAGGTAGTCTAGGCCTCGTGTAGGAGGATATAAGGTGACTTGGCTTTGGAGTAGTCTAAACATTTGTTTAGTCTGTTTAGTTAGTTTAGGTCCTATTTGGGTTACTGATTTTTGTATGCGTAGCTCTTGGTAGCTTTGTTCTTTTTGTAAAGCTTCGATTAGTTTTTGGACGGTAGGTTTCCCTCTGCTAGTGGTAGCTTGAAATGCATTGTGCCATCCTTCGACACTGTTGTTAGTTTTAGCTTCTTGATTGAGTGTACTTAAATATACATTCCACCAAGCTATGTGAAATTTAGATTGGCGTCTGTGGCCAGATCCATGTAGCCTTCTCACCCATGTGTCCTCAAAGTAGTCGAGGAGTGGTGCTAATTTTTCTTCATTTTTTAAACATATGGGCTATCGATTAGTATGTTATAATTTTCTGCTACGTCTGTAACAGGGACATAGGATAGGGCAATTAATTTTTTGATTTGGTGTGCAAAACTGCTGTCTGTAGCATACTGTATGCGTAATGTCGATTTTTGGAGGTGTCTCCAAATGCTTTGATTAAAATGGTAATAACACCCTTGTATTGCTGTGTGTGGAAAAGTTTTAAATATACTATTGATCATTGCTAGTTCGAAATCAATAATTATTTTCTGTGGAAAATAATTCTTTGTTTCCTGTTTTATTGTATTTAGGACTTCTGTGTATGTATTTTGTTGTTTGTTGGGCAACAAACAGTAAATAAATGGGATGTTACAATGGTGGTACAGTCCATGTATGCTGTAGAGCTGGTAAAATTGTTTAGGACATGTTTTAAAAGTCCCATCCATCATCCAGTGTTGGCAGTCTTGTAATTCTCTTAAATTGTTTGCAGTAGCAAACATTAAAATTCGGTTTGTAGGGCATTTGTTGTCAAATAGTAAGAATGGTTCCTTATTGTGAGTTATATTCAGTTCAGGGGGAATGACAACTTCTTCAAACGTTTTAGGATTAGTTGTTGTTGTGACTCTTTTTTGTCTTGTAATTGTTCGTTTTAGGGAGTCAATTGAGGGTAGTTGCCCAGAAGCATGTTGAGGAACTTATAAAAGTTCCTCTTTTAATATTTGAGTTGTTGGTTTGTCAGTCCCTGTACTAGCTTCTTTTATGCTTTCAAGGGCTTCCCTGACCTCAATTTCAGTTACGTTAGGGGGTGATTGTGTTCCTTGGTAGATAGTACATTAGCTTCTTCAGTTGTAGCTCTACCATAGCATTTGTTAGAGTAGTATTTATTACATTTCCAAAATACTTTACGTCCTGACTGTTTTTCTTGAGTATACACATACCCCATATAACATAGTAATAGCTTATTTTTCTGAGACATAACAAACTCTGCACCTTCAGTCATGTTTATATTTGTTGTGCTAGGAAAGATTAGAAAGAAATACATTTTAAGTTAAAATACTGCTATACATGTTTTAATGCATTCATATTTCAATGATTATACTTACATTTATTGTTTGTTGTAATTTGAAATGTTCAGAAGGTGTTTTCAAGCTTTTTCTTCTATTTCGTTGTTTTATTTCTGTTGATAGAAATTTAAAAAACTTGGTTATTCTATTCTTTTAAAACATTTTGAGAGGTTGGTAGGGGGAAGCTGTCTTGTAGTTAGCATTTTAGGGTTCTTAAATACTTTAAAATATATACTTACTTTTTTTAATTTGTGGAATCTTTAGCTTTGATGGAGTAATTTTTGGATGTCTTCAAAATTTCTGTTAAGAAGATAGAATAATTAGAATTTTGTAGTAAATAATCTGTTAAAGGTTTATTGCTGTGTTTTGGAGATGTCTGTAGAAGAAATGTAAAAGGTAATAAAGAAATGTTATTTAAATTTTTTTGAGAAATAGTTGAACTTTTAGCCTAATACTTTTGTTTTATTTACAAATTAGTTTAACTTACTTGAATTATTTCTGTAGGAGTCTTGTCTGGAAAAGTAGTTTTCTCAGGAAACAGTTGGTCAGAATGTCACCTTCTTCTTTCTTTAGAGTTAGAAGCAGGAAATAGCAGTAGGAAAATAATCCTTTTATACCGTGTATTTGATTAGTTGCTTCATTTGATTGGATGATTTAAGAGTGGGAGATTTTCATTGGTTGGTTCAAATTATTTTCAATTTAATAGCTTTGTTTGGTGTTGTTGAAATTTTATTGACTTAAGACTTTTGCAGTAAATTTGGTTTGTTCTTTGTTCTATTTAAAATATATGTAATGATATTTAGCAACTATATGTTAAAAGCATTATGTTTATTTTAAAATTCACTGCAATGTTCGGATGATATGTGGTTAAAATGTTTCTTTTTTTGTATGTTTTTCAAAAAATGTTTATTATCTGTATTATATATCTTTTGGAGTGTATTATATATTTAAAATATATAGTTGTATTGTATTTAAAATGTTTTAGGTATTTTTTATAGTGTCGATATACCATTATTTTTGATATTAGTGTTATCTATATATTTGCTTTCGATATTTTTGTTGTGTACTGTTTATTTTTTTAATACTCAATATTTGTTTATTCTATATTTTGTCTTTCGATATTGTTGATTTCGATAATTATTATAGTCGATAATTTGTAGTCGATATTTTTGTAGTTTCTTAAATAAGTATTGGATGTCGATATAATTGTAGTCGATATTTTATCGCCGATATTTTTGTAACTCGATATTGTGGTCGACGATATTATGTCATTGATCCATAAAAATCTAAACACCTGATCAATTGTGCTGATTTTTTCTCTAAAACCCGCCTGGTAAAAACATTACCACCCTCACATATATAGACTGAGGGCACGAGTCCGATCTCGCTCGGAAGCGCTCCTGATGGCATCCGTCAGTAGCAAGTCCGAGTCGTACGCATGATTTCTGTGCAACTCGTATAGCTGTACGAGCGAGCAAGAATGATGCGATAATCGCCTCGCGTGCCATGCAACTCATACGCGTCAGCGATCCCCTTTGGACGACTACGCCATGGCCGACAAGCACAGTGCAACAGGGCGGATTCCCGGACGATCAAGTACGGTGCACACACTGAGCAGCTTGATCGAGTTGGAGCCTCTGACTCAAAAAAGCTCAGGGAAGCGGACTTCGGGGATCCGTAGCGGGCCCTCCTTCACCCGGCCCCTATGACTCGATCACTGGCACATGCATGCACAGTGCGGGCGAGACTAAGGCATCCCAACAACAGGGGGCGCCCTTGTCCGCGACGTGCGTTTATTGTCTTTTGGAGCCTAGGTACGCAACGTACACCAGGCTCCCATAGACTTCAATAGGGCTCTGAGCGACCCGAGTCCATCAGAGATGCAGCGCATCGTACTCTGACGCTCAGAGCACAGGAGCCTGGGTCGCTCAGAAAGCTCTACGTGCGAGAGTCAGCCGTAGGACTTTCATAGCAAGATCGGAATCAGGCCCATAATATACAAAATTGCAATCTTACAAACATTATACACACAATAGTAAAACATATACAACTCTACTTTAAGGTTTCTAACTAGGCCTCAGAAACATAACAGTACATAAATCATCGATACCTAACTAATGCATAAAAAACGCCATAACTTCTGAAACCTAACTCAACACACACTAACTACAACCTAACTACCTTCAAATTCTATTAAAAATGTAGTTTAAATAAAGAAAAGTATTCTTACCTTGCCCGATGTGAAGCAGCTCCCAACCGCAAGCTTCTCCCCTTCGAAATAACCCAAAACAAAAGCGAGCGGTTACAAAATACAAGCCCCAAATAAATATGGCAGCTTTAAACATATAAAATAAATGCATTTTCATTTTAAAAATGTCATAGGTGATATAAATCTTACTATTATGTTTAATTAAAATACTACAATTTGTACCTTATTTGTTTAAATACATCATATGTTTTTTGACATTGGAAATTATAATATTAAATATTATTAAACACTTAGTGGCCCATTAGGATGGTGGGTGGAGGCACCACCCCGGTGCTGGCGGTGACGGAATACGCCATCAAAATGCGCCCACCACCATGGCGGTGGGAGCCGATGGAGACCCACTGCCGTGCGTACGGACGTCCCATCGACTGTACAAATCAGGATTCTCCAAACAGCCAGTCACACAGCAGCGGAGAAACCGCCCAACCAGAGATGGCGGAAGCATGACTGCGGAGCACTAAACCAGATTCTCGGTCCCTTCCACCCGGTCCCGACCACAATGGACCCAGCTCTACGCTTCTTCCCGGTGCTGTACCCGATACACTACCAGCAAGTTATGCACCTTCGTGGATGCCACCGCAGGTACGCAATAACACAACTCTGTACACAACAACAACACACAATTCATGGGCTTATATAGGGTTCCTGTCCACAACAGACACCCTGGTAGGGACAGGAACACATCCACAAGTGTACCCACCCATGTCCTACCTGTCACCAAATCACCCCTCCGCATCCAGGTCACCCACCAACTGCGATATTGATGCAATGTCCCGGTCACGTCACCGCAGCTTTGAAGACATGGGAAAACATGCAAACAATGCAGAAGGCAGGGCCAGCACCAGGCATGGGCAGTGCACAAAGATCATAGGGCCACACCTCCACACACTAGGCCCCCCCCAAAAATTAAGGGACATGCCATGTGCCTCTCCTGTGCCCCCCCATGCACAATAACCAGCCAGGTGAACCAACACCCTGCACCACACACCAAATAACTAGGGAAACTATCTCAGCACGTGGGGCTGCAGAGGAACACACAGCACAGAAGCACATGGCCAGGGCAACCCTCAAACCACACCTACACCAAACTCATGGCAGGAAAACTCAGTCCAAGCACAAAATGAACACCCATACAGATTCAAAACATTCACTCAATCGGACACACAGCCTAAGACCAGATGTCAGCAGAAATGGAGGGCAACACATAGGAAAGCTAAAGTGATGTGCACACAAATGGAAGACCAAGGAGCTAACCACTAAGCATGTGTACATCACATGCAAGAGAAGGAACATATACCAACACCCTGAGCCCATCACATCACACATGGCTGGCACAGTGAGTGAAATGTAACCACAGTCACCTCTGTGCATAAACTCAGGGGGACAGCAAGGCAGCCCTTGTATGGGCACAGGAATGAAAGGAAGTCTCTGAAGTCAAACAGTGAACAGCCACACATCTTTATCTGACTATTTGACAGGTGTATGTCAGCAGCACAACACACAGGGCCCATTGTTACACTCCATGACTGTCAAACCCAACTTAGATCCTTCACACATACCCTCCCACAACCTCACACCTGCAGCACACAACCCCAGTGTCAAACACACAGAAGGGTACCAATTATGTCCAGCCAATACACTGGCACACAATCACACTCCATGGGGGGCATCCACAAACATCACACAAACACACACAAACTCAGGGATGCCTGAACCAATGCTGGCACAAAAACAACAACCAAACACAAAACTCGATAACAACTTACACAGAAGTACAACAAGACTAGACCTGACCTGTGCAGCAAAACTGTGGAAAGGTGTGGAAGTGGTCCTTTTCCAACCTCTCACAGGTATGTTCACAACAAGGAAGACCAGCAGTCGGAGGTAACTGTAATATAAAAAGATTTATTGCGCTCAAGCGGGTACACCGCCTCACAGCTCCATGTGGCTATGAGAGAAGTGGACAACCTACACAGTAATAGACAGCCTCATATATGTTTGTGCTGGAACAAACGCAGGTGAGAATGGATATGATAAATTAGCAACTACCAAAGATTATTAATGATCCCAGGACAGTATCACGTACTGGTCGGGACCAGTTCCTCTGGAAAAATGTATACATGGCATGCAGAACACAAATATAAAGATTACTCACTAAATCCCATCAGTCATCAGTAATCACGTGGTCAACAGAAATAAAGGAGAACTGTGCATAACTTGTTCCAGAGCTATAAACATAGACGCCTGTGGTTACAGATTCAGGCACTCACTTGATTAATCATCCAGATATGGAACAAAAGGTCACAAATCTTGTATTAACAATAATTTGTTACCATCAGCAGTCTTTTGTTAGTGGTGACACATTTGACTTTAGTTAATAGGAAAGTTAAACAAATGAGTCATTGACCTTCTGTCAATGCACTCTGCTCTACTTGCATGCTATCAAGTAAAGAACAAACATATGCTCAGAGGTCATTTGATGTATCAACATTTCCTCATGCAGATGGAGTGGACACATTATTTGAGCTGAGGAGGCAGGCTAATAAAAGGCTAAAACAAAATGGTGACTGAAAAATACGAAATGGAGGAGCTTTCCTCCATTCATAAAACCTGTATTTCCACAACCGACCGTTTGGGCGCAAGGTCCAACATTTAGTTGCACCTTTATTGCACTTGTCCATAAATAGTTCGGCTGTTACAATAGTGGGCCTCATTGCGCTCATTAACATAATCAGCTGTATTTGCATTTGAGGGGCGTTATCTGAAATATCAATATCCATCAATTGCTGAGCTACAATATCCCTCTTTATAAGAACGTTAGTCCTGTATCACTGGGGGCATTGGGGGTAGTTCCAGCAATCGTCCTAAACACTGACAGCACATCGGTATGCAATTAATTAGAACGCAACACCCAATCACTACAAGAAAGATAGCTACTAAGAACATCCCCACTTTCCAGCCCCATGTTGATAGAGCATTCCAAAAGAAACCTGCAGGATCCCATGAGCCAACATCACTATGGGCTTGGGCCCCTATATCATACAGTCTTTTGACAGCTTCCCTAACTGATGTGCCAGGAGTCAGGTATATATGTGCAGCAGGAGGCCCCGATCACCCAACAGACTCCACCCCGTTCTGGCAATATCATGTCTAGAACCATCCGGTTCTGAAGGGAAACTAATCTGACAACCTTGAGGTCCAATGTGATGTTCCCAATGATCCCTGCTGTCTCCTCTACAGTTGCTTCCAATAGACGGGATAACCTGCGTATATTTCTTGAATTTATGGCAGGGGCATGCCAGGAACAAAAGGCCTTCAGTATATCACCAGCTATCTCAGATACTGTATCTCCTTGATCAACACTCTTCCTACCCCTTAGAGTCTTGGAGGCTCGATTTACTTCCTTTGTACTTTTGACAGAAATCGCTGGTGTTACAAGACCTAGATGACAACAACCACCCCAATTCACTGGCAGCCAAATATAGGCCCTGGAACCACAAATGAAATAAACTGAGTCGCCGATATAAAGTGGAATAGTTATTTCTCGAGAAGCCATCTCAAAAGTCATATTGCAATTGGTACTATTTCCCATGTTGGCAGTACCGTTACTTCTAATACATATACTCCCAAGCACCCTACGCTGCCTCATTTTCAAAAAAGGTATTTTCGTGGTGTCCGTATCAAGCGAAGGTATACTTTCATTTGTTCCCAAAAATATGTTAGAAAAGGGGAACGTTGCATTAGGCATGACAACTTCAGTGCAATTCCCTGCCTGGAGGATGTTATCCTGATAACAATTGTACAGTGATGCAGTTGATGTTCTAGTGGTAGAATGGGAGGTGACCAAGCTTTTGAGGACCCCTTTTACCTCAACCTTCAACATCACAATGTGTAATGCATAACAAGACGCTTCGAATGGCAGGGGAACTTGGAGGAGAGGTATTCCTTCGTCTACATAGGCCAGAAATGGAATGCATATCCAGCAGTCATTTTTATCTATTATTTGATGGGTCTGATGAAGTAGGGTTAGAAAAGAATCATGACGCATTTCCTCCCTGTGATCCATATCTCGGGTGCTACTGTAACTAAGGGGACACAGTCAGAGGGAAGTGGGGCTGTTTTTGCTATAGGATGGTAGAGCTCTTGAAGATATAGTAAGCCGATTACCAAAGACATTACACACAATAACACACATACTATGCATAGTTTTGAGTACCATTGGCATTTCTTGTTCAATTTAAGGGTGGAATATGTATCTCCATATCTAGCAAAGGAATATGTTTAGTGGTTCTTCCAAAATAGCAATACTGTTAAAAAAAATGTTTAAGACTTTGGATGATCTCACATATGGGCAGTTCAACAGTGTTCGTTATAGGCCTCACTGTTACAGGCTCTGTATGTTATGTTATAAAAACTTTTATCTTTTATATCGTGCTCTACTACTAACAAGTATCCTGGCGCGGTGAATATATGTATATGTATATGTATATGGTACAAGTTGACAGAATTCAACCTTGCGCCCTCTCCTCCTATCTGTCTTTGGGCTTGGGAGGTATTCCTTTATTCTCCGTTCAGATCGTTGGAGGCATCCAATGAAAAAGTCGTCAGTGTCCTTATTTTACTAACCTCACTGCACGAGTTAGTCCTTTAAAGTTGGCACTATTCAGTGCATGGCATTTGGTGCTTGCTCAGTCCTAAGCACTCTTCAGTTTCCTTGGGGGTAGAGTGTATCTTGATACAGGTTGTTGATTGTCGATGTTTGTAGGAGTGCAGTCAACAGTGCTTCGATCAGAATGGTCCTCTTCTGGGGGCAATTTTGGCCAGAATTGTGGTGCTTTCTTCACATTTGATAAATGAATCCAGTTTTTGTGTCCCTCACATAGCACTGCTGTCTGTGTGACTACCAAAACTTTAGATGGCTCCTTCCATCTGGGCTGCAAGCTGTTCTTCCTTACAACGTTCTTGGTCAGGACCCAGTCTCTGGACCTTATGTCATGTACTTCTCCTTCCAGAGGCGGGGACCAAGTATCTGTGATCTGTTGGCGAATAGCAGTAGTTAGTTTTTTACAATAATCAAATAAAGCAGAATGTGTCAATTCTTGCAGCTTTGATGGAGAGGCAAACCCATATACATTTGCGGGTCTCCCCATGACAAGCTCATATGGGGAGAATCTGTTTTTGGATGTAACAGTTGTTCTCATGGAAAAAAGGCTATTGGCAAAGCATCTACCCAACTGAGAGTACTTGATGCACATATTTTGTGCAGTTTATTTTTTAATGTAGCGTTGCAACGCTCTACAAGCCCTGCTGATTTTGCATGATGAACTGAATGAAATTTTTGCTTTAGCCCCAATACTTGACATACTAGTTCCATTATTTTATTCAAAAAATTTACCCCGTTCTCACTCCACAGACTTTTGGGCAGGCCGTAGCGAGGGAAGTATTTTTTCAGCAGCACTTTCCCTGTGCTTAATGCGGTATTTTCTTTCAAAGGGAATGCCTCCACCCAATTGCTAAAACTGCATATGACAATTAAAACATATCTTTTTATATTGGCAGGGGGCATTTCTATGTAATCCATCTGAAGACATTCAAATGGGTATTCTGGCAAACTGAAATGACCAGGTCGTACTTGTATACCTTTTCCCACATTATGAAGAGCACAGATCATACAATTTTTAGAAAGCTTGACAGCTGTCTTTCTTATATTTTTGTTCTACCATATTTTCTCGATAGTATTTGTCATCCCATCAGCTCCCAGGTGTGCAGGACCGCGGACCATCTGAAGCATGGGTAGGAGGAAACTATCGGGCAAGACCCTCTTTTTCCCAAGTGTATTCATACAAGCCCCAAAATGTGTGTCAAAATAATATCCTTCCTTTACCCACTGCTTTCTTTCTTCTTTACTTGCAAATGCATGAATTTCCTTTATCTCTTTGTAAGTATCAATTTCATTCTTCTCCTCATCTGCACTTGACACTACATAGCTTAATGTGTACTCATACAACCATACAAAAATGCATGCAGGTATGAGGGTGGAAACAATACCTTCCCATCTCATACACATGCAGGATGCCAGCACAGAAAGCTATGTGTAGGCTTCCCACATCTACTATCCAGTTTGAGGGTGAGCAAAACATACATTACATTTCAATATATGTTAGGGGCAGACTCACTGTGTCAAACACTGTCCATCCAACAATGTCCTTGCCTTGTGGATGGCTCACTGTGTCATGGAGGTCACATTGGGGGACATGATCTTACAATCCCACACCCTTCTCACAAGGCCTGTCGTGTGCAATCTACAGGCCTGAGATGGCTCTTTGATGGATAGTCCAGCAAACAGCACAGCACACATGTTACACTTTGTACATTCAGTGATGTGTCCTTGTCAGACTGGGCAGTGACTGTGCAGGCCAGGTGGGATCACACTGAGGTCCAATGTGCGGCATCAGAAATGTCACATGAAGGGGCAATTTGAGAGCATACACATGCCAGTCAGTACACATGCTGGTGGAAATGGAAGGAGCTGTCCTCAAAAGTACGACAATTTGCTATGTCATAGGTGAACTCCCACCAAGAGTGTCACCCTCTGGTATTAAAATCCTGAGCATAGTGCTGACCTATACATGATTTTGAGTCAGACACAATTCCATCACTACCCTCTGGACTTAAACCCTTGCTAAGGCCACAGATGAGCATGTGAATGACATCAGGGACCAACACAGCCATTCACATAAGCAATTACTGTCCTGACTCCTGTATTACCAACTTGCTGTGTCATTGTATGGCTAACAATTCAATACATGTCCCTCCAGTTTTGATGTGCAGGCAGGGAAAAGTCTGAAATAGGCTACACACACCTTTCCCCTGGTGACAGCATGCTAGGCAGTGCATGACACAACCCCACACTCTCAGGCACATACTGCAGCAGATCAACGTCATGTGTGCAATATAGCCTCCCATACTGTGTGAGTACCTCGTTCACCAGGACCTCCAGCTCCTCGGTGGTGAAGGGACTGGCCCGGATCTTCTCAGTTCTCACCATCACTGTGTCCAGGAGACAGGGGCAGCAGCAGTTGGTGGTGAGGGATATCAGGCAGCAGGCTCTGGAGACAGGAGCAGCAGCAGTTGGTGGTGAGGGGTGTCAGACAGCAGACTCTGGAGACAGGAGCAGCAGCAGTTGGTGGTGAGGGATGTCAGGTAGCAGGCTCTGGAAACAGCAGCAGCAACAGTTTGTGGTGAGGGGTGTCAGGCAGCAGGCTCCAGAGACAGCAGCAGTAGTGGTTTGTGGTGAGGGGTGTCAGGCAGCAGGCTCTGGAGACATGAGCAGAAGCAGTTGGTGGTGAGGGGTGTCAGGCAGCAGGCTCCTGAGACAGCAGCAGGAGCAGTTGGTGGTGAGGGGTGTCAGGCAGCAGGCTCTGGAGACAGGAGCAGCAGCAGTTGGTGGTGTGGGGTGTCAGGCCGCAGGCTCTGGGAGCTGTGGAAATGTGAGGTTCTCTCCCACACATATATAGGCCCTGGGGTAGTTTCAGTGGTTCTAAGATTATGCAATTGGTGTTCCAAGTCAGCCTAGCATTCAGTGCTGTGCATGATTGTGCACAGACTTTCTTCAATATGTGAATTAGTGAGTCACACTTTGGTTGCTGTGACAGTTACATTCGCTTAGCTGTCTGCACACTGTAAGTGGCAACTGGATCTGTGTGGATTTTTGTGGGATGAGAGGGCTGGTATTGTCATATTTCACCATACTTTTTGAGAGGAATGGCTGGGTGCATGCACTGTCTACTTACCGGTTCTGTTGTCACATTTGGATGGAATATGTGACACATCTCTGTGTGTGTGGGATGGAGGGCTCCATCTTGCTCAGGGGTGGGACAAGAGAGCATAAGAAGGCTAACTACCTGTTCGTTTGAAGGTTACAATGAAATGGCTGACACATGAATCTGGGTGGGAGGTAGTGTTCCACCTTAATGGGCTGGGGAACAAGGGGGCATGGTGGGAGTAGTAGTGCAGGACTCCCATCCACAAACAGAACAACCTTGGATAATGGCTACCTACCTGTTAGTTTGAAGTGAACAATGCAATGGCTGACACATGCACCTGGGTGGGAGGGAGTGCTCCACCTGGATGGGCAAACAAGAGGGCATGGTGGGATGCAATGGCTGCCACATACTTCAATGTGGGTGGGGAGTGTTCCATATTGCTGAGCTGGGGGGACAAGGGAGTATGGTGGGATTGGTAGTGCAGGCCCCCTACCCACAAACAGAACAACCTTGGAAAATGGCTACCTACCTGTTAGTTTGAAGTGAACAGTGCAATGGCTGCCACATTCTTCATGGTGCGTGGGGAGTGCTCCATCTTGCTAAGCTGAGGGACAAGGGAGCATGGTGGGATTGGTAGAGTAGGCTTCCCACCCACAAACAGAGCAACCTTGGAAAATGGCTACTTACCTATTAGTTTGAAGTGAGCAATGCAATGGCTGCCACATGCTTCGTGGTGGGTGGAGAGTGCTCCATTTTGCTGATCTGGGGGACAAGGGGGCATGGTGGGATAGGTAGTACAGTCCTCCCACCCACAAACAGAACAACCTTAGAAAATGGCTACCTACCTGTCAATCAATCCACAGTTTTAGAGGGTGGCAAGATGGCAGCTGCATGAGCTTTGCGGGCAGCTGCCTCCCTACCACGGCCACAGAATGACTGCCTAAACATTGCATATTTCACAACGGGATTTTAAAAAACGTACCCAGTCTAAGACTGCAAACTGGACTGATGCGGATCCGGATGAGGCTCTTCTTGGATGCAGTGATTCTGGCAACGCGAGCACTGAGAGCCCTTCCTACTGCGGCAGCCACGGCCAGACGTGTGTGGCGGCCAGAAAGGAGTGGAATTCGCCGATACATTGTTTCAAAAAGCTTGACCGAAGGCTCCGTAAGGAGGTGCAGTGCTGCTTGTTTCATTCTGGAAATGCCTCCAAAAGGAAAGCCTTTGGGGAAAGACCTGAGCACGATCGGAGGGGCCAAGTCAGCATCCATGAGTCGTTGTGCTGTGGAAGGTAAAATCCTGGATCTCAGCACGGATGCTCCGCAGCCTGGTTTGGGATGGGAAGGTTCACCGAGAGAGAAAACAGCGGTGAGCGGAGTCGGCGAACAAAAGACAGAAAGGTGCTCGCTCTAAGGGGCCAACGGTGCCGGTACTGTTTGCCGGGAGAGGATCTTCCACTTCAACTTCAACATTACAAGCTGAAAAATGTTCCAAACCAAAAGCAAAAGCGCAGGTAACTTGAATGTTAAAATGCCTAAAGACAATGTGAAAAAAAGTTGAATGCTGATAAGGGGGTTCAAAATAAGACTAATTAAAGTCCTGTGAGTTCAGGCAAAACTATCCGAGGGGAATTAGCCAATATCTTTAGCAGTGGACCAGTAAATGCACTACAGGGGCACGATAAGGAGGTGCTTCCAGAGGATGACATGTCACAAGCAGGTTTGGACTGCAATAGCTCGGATCTTCCACACACTCCAGTAAAGGAAATACTTGGCTTGACGGCTCAGGCTGAAGGCGTCCCTGCAGTGACTCCAGATGGGGATAATTTTTATTCAATGACAGATGAATCCGAGTTATCGGATGACAGTTGGAAAAACAGCATTGATGGAAACTCTTTGGACAGTGGCAGCCCTTTCACGAAGCCTGATACTCAGAATCGCATCCCTTTTCGCAGCAAAAAGAAAAGCACTAGGGGGTCAGAAAAAGATAAAGGCTTTCCTACTGATGGTACAAACAGTGCGACAGGTGCTCAGATGCTGCAACCTTCAATGGAACTAATTTATGCTACATTGAAACAAATACAGTCAGAGGCCCGTCAGGAGCACAAGAGGGTTCAAGCGGCAACCAGGAAATTTCAGGGCACGGTCCGGAAAGTTAACAAAGCTTGCATGGAGATTAATGAACGTACCACGGCGCTAGAAGAACGCATAGTACAACTAGAGGCAAGTGTGGACAACTCTGATAAACAGTCCACCTCTAACGAGAGCAGAATGTCTGACGTTCTCTGGAAGCTGGAGGATTTCGAAAATAGACAACCACGGAATAATCTGCATCTATTGGGAATCGCGCAAAAAGTGGAAGGAGATGATATTTGCTGCTTTGTTTTAAAGCTCTTGCAAGAGGCCTTTCCGGAGCTGGCTCACTGGAACTGGGATACTGAAGTACAAAGGGTCATTAGATTCTCCTTGATGCTTAAAAGAAAGCCAGGCCAAGAAGAAAAACCCAGAGCTATTTTAATTTTTTTCGTCAACTTTCTCCTCCGCCAAGCTATTTTTGAGAAGGCTCGGCCGGACGCCAGAAGATCTGCTGCAGGACATTCCTTTTTTGTCCAACCTGACTTTTATCATTCAACGGTGGAGAGGAGATGGAGACTCCACTCTCTAATTACTCCCTTTCAGGAACAGGGGTGTAAAGTATTTTTATTGAATCCAGCTATGCTTAAAGTTATCTGTAAAGGCACAACTAGAGTGTTCACTTCTGAGATTCAAGCCCAGGAGTATTTGCAAGAGCTCACTAACAGCTAGGTTAGGAGATGAGCTATAAGATGAATTCAGGCAGCATTTCTTAAAATAGTTTTTCTTTTTTGTTGGTTTTTTTGGGTCGTGGTAGGGGGCAGCTAGGGGCGCAACCACATGCAGGAGGCATCACAAGGGTCTAGGGACCTGTTCTGCCGTTTTGATGGGAGGGGGAGGGATGTGTTGGGGGGAGGGGAAGGGGGCCGGAACCATGGGAGCAAGGGGAGAAGAAGAAGTTATCCAGAAAAATGGTCTTTGCAATTTTTCATTTTGTTGTGCTGAATGCTTCTGACTCTTTTTTTTCTTTTGTAAATGAGGAAAATAAGAATAGCTTTGGTTAATATATGTGGTTTTAATGATCACCAATAAAGGAGGCGGGTCAGCGTGGATGTTCAATTTTTAAGGGCTGATATTCTATGCCTCCAGGAAACTCATATCGAGGGAGGTAGGAAATGGCTTGTGGAGATGTCTGGGTACCAAACTGTAGCAAATACGACACAAGAAAGTCGCACTAAGGGGGTGGCTATATTGCCTCGGAAAGGGTTGGGTAGATTTCTTAGTTTTTCTCGCTGCCTGGTTGACAAAATGGGCAGATGGGTGATTGTTCAAGGTTGCATCGAAAATAAAATGTTCACTCTCTGCTCAGTATATGGATCTGTGTTGGATGATCCAGCTTTGTTTGATTGGCTAAAAACTGAACTTGTAGGTTGGACTTTACCTTTGATCTTTTGCAGAGATTTGAATATTAATTTAAGCTGCCAAGTTGCTACTAAGAAGGCTCCTTATCAGGGCAGGAAACCCATAGTGTATAAATCACTGTCACAACTCAAGTCACTGCATGGGTTAGAGGATGTATGGGCTCTGAAAAGGGGAACCGACTTAGGCTTTACATACTTTTCTGCTCCACATAAAGTACATGCTAGGCTGGATTACTTCCTAGTATCGCAGGAACTTGCCTTGCAGAGTGTTATTCATAAATATCCTAAGGTCATTTCAGATCATAACCCCTTGGCGATCGAGCTGGATATTGAGTTCCCACCCCTGCAGTCACGGTGGTCATTCAATAGGGCATTATTAAGTGATGCAGAGTATACACAGCAGATAGGGGATTGGATTCCATGGTTTATCGAAGAGAATTACGGAAGCGCAAACCTATGCATCATGTGGGACACATTAAAAGCAAGGGTTAGAGGAGAAACAAACAGGTTCGGTTGGGAATCACAGAGACAAGAGAAAACTTTGTTGCATATATTATATGAGGACCTAGGTGCGGCGGAGGCTCAATTGATAGAGATATTATCAGCTGGAGTAGATTCAGAGGCAAGTCAGTTAAAAGTTACTATTGCCGGATCTGCAATTACGCAAATCTCATCAAAGAAAGCAGCTGGTAAATTTCTGGCGTGGAGAAGCCGGTCTTATGAGAGCAGCGAGAGAGTAGGGCATCTATTAGCAATACGTACAAGGGAGAAAACGGTGCAATCTTGGATTAGAGAAATCAGGGATCCGGGTGTTGGCCTAGTGACCGAAACTAACGCTATCCTTACTGCTTTTCAGAAATGTTATCAAAATCTGTATACCGAAGACACATAGGCTGGGAGCCGGGAAATCCAGGAATACTTATTGGGGTGGCCCAGGGTCAGCTCTCAGTAGAGGAAAGAGATAGACTAGATGAGCCAATCACTATGGACGAATTGTCAACAGCCATAGATCATCTCCCATCGGGCAAAGCCTCAGGCCCAGACTTAATTCCCGGGGAGTTTTATAAAAAGTTTAAAAAACAGCTTTTGGCATTGATGCTGGAAGTTTTCCGAAGGGCACAACTTGATCAGGCCACACCGGATTCTTGGAAAGGGGCTAATATTATTGTGTTCCCAAAAAACGGTAAACCAGTTATGGAACTGGGATCATACTGGCCAATTACTCTACTTAACAGTGATGTGAAGATATATTAAAATATTCTGGCAAACAGGCTGACTGCAGTTATCAGAAAGCTAGTCTCTCCGTTCCAGCATGGATTTGTACCGGGCAGGGGGACCACAGAGCATATAAGACATATAATTACCTTGTTTGACCTTGTTAGGGTTTCAGGATACCTTTGGCACCCATTTTTCTTGATGCAGAGAAGGCCTTTGATAGGGTCTCCTGGCCCTTTCTATGGGCAATCATGGAAAGGCAGGGTTTGGGTAAGGGTTATATCAGCGCAATTTGCTGTATGTACTAGAATCCTGTGGCTAGGATCACTGCGATGGGCGCCTCTTCTAATATAATTAAAATTACTCGCAGCTCACTGCAAGGGTGTCCTTGTTCTCCACTTTTATTCGCACTGTATATAGACCCTTTGATTAGGAAGATTGTGGAGAAAAACAGGATTCAGGCAGTTCAAACCCTGGGGGATGAGTCAAAGATCCTAGCATACGCAGATGACCTTGCCATACCAACAACTAGCACTGCGGATGCAATAAGGGAGGTGGAAAGGGAGACCAAAAGATTTGGTGAAGTTTCAGGCTATTTCTTGAATAGAGAGAAGACAATGATTGTTAAAAATCCCCAGGCGGACCTCGTTGACACTAGGGTAGCAGGGAATGATAGATTTCTAGGCGTTGAGATCTCCGCCATCGTGGATAAAATTGTCCAAATTAAATTGGAGCCCTTGCTACTTAAGACTAAAACCGATTTCAATAGAATGAATGGCCTACATCTGACACTGCTGGGAAGGTGCAATATTATTAAAATGTTGTTTTTACCCAGAATTTTATATGTCTTCAGAGCCATCCCACTTGAGGTTAATAAAACTTGGTTTTCTGCCTTCAATCAAGTTATTTCAAAATTTTTATGGGCAGGGAAGCATCCACGTAGAGCACTGAAATATATGACCCTACCTAAGGACCGGGGTGGGTGGTCTGTCCCTGACATCCAGATTTTTTACTGGGCTGCAAACCTTCAACAGATGACTGATCTTTTGGGGGAAAGGGTTGTCCAATGCTGTAGATGTAGCCTATCCCTCTATATATAGCCTGCTGCTCGGGGATGAGGCCCATGGGTGTTTGATGAGGCATATTGATTTTGCTTACTTTAAAAGAGTTAAGTTTAAGGTTTTGCTGGGGGCTTTTAAGATATGGACATCTATTAGGAAAAAACTTAAATTGAATAGGATACACAGATATACTCCTCTGAAAAATAACCAACTCCTGCCAGAAATCTTTCACAATGGCTATATGGAATCCTGGAGGGAGAAAGGTATTAGACATATTGGAGACTTGATAAGATACAATACAATACTCACGTTTGATATAATTAAGGAAACATTTGGGGAGGGAAGTAATAATTTTTTCTAATTTTTACAAGTGAGGGATTTTCTTTCTAAGAAGTTGATTCAGGGCCACAAAACCCCCTTATTGGAGGTGGCTTTAGGAGCACAGTGTGCACCAATCTCCAGGTTTTACATATTATTTAGCAACAGTATGGAGGATGATCTTATTAAGCACACTGACCGGTGGCAAGACCAGATCCAAGCAGAGGTGGGGGTTTGTGAGGACTCTTTACTGTTGAGCTAAACTGCAGCTATATCTGCAAACATACAGGTTCAATGCTTTAAAACTTGGCTGAACTTGCATATTACCCCGGCATGGATCTTTAAGTGGTGAGGTTCGTCAGGTATACATTGCTCCCATTGTGGATGTCTTGCTGCAAACAGTGTGCATATGTTCGCAACATGTCCCCGATTAATAGGATTAGTTGGAAAGATGGGCTACTACGTCAAACACATTTTGGACTGTGAGATTGAGCTGTCACCGCAAGTAATTCTGTTGGGGGTAAGCAATCAGGCTATGACAGTCCCTAAGAAGACTTTGCTTTTCATTATGATGGCAGTCTTTAGTCTCTGCCTGGCTACTGTTTGGCTGGATAAAGAACCTCCCTCGGTTCATTGCTGGCTGGGAAAATTGCTAGCTACGTATCGTTGGGAGAAAGAAATATATAAATGTAGAGGGTTGAGAGCTAGTAAAAAAGGGGTCGATATATGGTCCCCAATTAGTATCTGGATTAACGAACTCACGTCCTAACCACTTGATACAGGGAGGCAATGTTGAAGTTGATTGTTGTGGAGAAAGTATAGCTACTACAGGGCAGATAGTGATTAATCTTAAGCAAAATTCAATTTCTTATGGTTTTGGGAATAGGGTGGGGGGCGGCTCTGGGGGTGGTGGGAGGGTCTTAGAAAAATAAGGGACATCCTGTGCATATGTTTTGTATTGCTTTTACTTTAACACTGTATTGTAACTATTTATATGTACCGGATGTCTAAATAAATATTTTTTAAAAAAGGAAAATGGCTACCTACCTGTTGGTTTGAAGTGAATAATGCAATGGCTACCACAGGCTTCTGGGTGAGAGGGAGTGTTCCACCTTGATGAGCTGGGGAACAAGGGGTCATGGTGGGATTGGTAGTGTAGGCCTCCCACCCACAAACAGAACACCCTTGGAAAATGGCTACCTACCTGTTAGTTTGAAGTGAACAATGCAATGGCTGCCACATGCTTCTGGGTGGGAGGGTGTGCTCCATCCTTCTCAGGGGTGGGACAGGGCTGCATGCTGGGAGTTGTTGTGCTAGCTGCCTGTACACATGAAACCCTGGGAATATTGCAGGCTACCTTTGGGATGTTTAGATGGAGTGGATGTTACATCTGTTGTACCTGTTTTGGGTATTTTAGTGCATATGACTGTACTTGGGCCTAGGAGGTGAAGCTTTTTAGGTGTGCAGAACAGTACATGGCAGTGTAATGGTTTACATTTGTTTGTCCTCTGAGCTAGCTCACGGTTCTTGTTCTTCTTCTGTTTGAAAACCGTCTTCAGGTCTGCCACTGCTTCCTAATTTTATTTTTGGAGCTTATCAACTATCCTTGCCCACATTTGTGCTCTTGTGGCTAATGGTGTCTGTTGGACCAGGCTACCAAACACTTGTGGCTCTACTTTGATTATAACAATCTCAACCACTATTTCTCTGCTAAAAATTATTTTACACAAGATACTTTGAACTTAGTTTGAAACCTTTACAATCTTGTACAAAAGCATATACTCTGCTTTTACTCTCCAAACGTAATTTTAATTTGATTTAAGTCATCAACTCAGAAAATCAGTAACATATTTCAAATTGATATCACACATTTGTAAATAATACAACTTTTCATTTCATGAAGGTGTAACATGCTAATGATGCCCGATGCATTTCGAGTCCCAAAGGACTCTTCCTCAGGGGCCTGAAACTGGATATATACATAGCATAAGTAAAAGACTATATTTTCACAACATTCTAAATGTAGCAGGCAATACGAAAATTCACTTTTGTTAAAATAAATATTTGAAAAATGTGTGCAAATTCCACCACCACACCACAGTCTGTGAAAAACAATTCAAAATGTACTCACAATCCGGACAAGAAATATATACACCATCTGTCAAGAACGCAAAAAATGACAGAAAATGAAACTACGATCAATTACAAACTTAATGGGCACATGTACTCAAAGACGTCACCACGTCTTACCTCGGTCTTTACTGAGTCTCAATCCGTCAACCTCTGCCTCCAAACAACAATCTTCCGACACCTAAAAGAACGGGACACACTATTCAACCTCTCATCCTCCGTGTGAACCCAAGTATACCCTACCCCGTAACATCAAAATGTTACCTTATGTACGCCAAGTTGATGCTCACTCTCGTTCCACCAAAATTCACTAACGCTCCTCACAAGCTCCTCCAACGTCTCCCCGCTTTTGATAGCCTCCGCTGCACACAACTCACAGGTACTTCCGCTAACAACATGAAAAGCGGACTTCTCAACCTACTGTCTAACACAGAGGTCTTCAAACTTTTGTAGGTCGAGCCCCCCCAGCTGAATTTTTTTAGATGTTGGGCCCCCGCTTCATCACCTGACGAAAATTTCTGGAATCTGGTACACTTCATAATTGACCGCCACACGCATATCACGGGCCATATCCAGCAAATAATGTTCAACTCTATAAGAGTGTTTAGTAAACTGCAGGTTTGTGAGTGGGTGTGGTGAAATGACAGAGGCTTTTTACACAGCTCAAAACACAATTTTCCAAGACAAAATGTGTGCTAATTCTTTTTACTAGGATGCTTTGTTTTACACATGACATAGATTATTAATAACACCACCAACATGAATGTGACGGGTGTGCCGTTTTTTAGCCACATAGACTGTCAATCTGTGGATGGATTTTTGCTTCTGCCATCCTCAGGTTGTGCTCCACATCCAGTCTTGGAGGACACTTTGCGCCCCATTAGGATGGCGGGCGGGCTTTGCCCGCCCGCCATCCTATCGGAAATCGGGACCGCCCGCCCTAAGGGCGGGGGTCCCGCACGCACCATTAGGATGTGCCCGCCACAGTGGCGGGCACATCCTGTATTTATAGTATTGTGGCGGGCGGAGCTCTGTGCTCCCCCCGCCACAATACTAAAAATGCTTTGCAGCATTTACATAATCAAAGCGGCAGGCACCGCGCGGTGCCTACCGCTTTGATTATGTAAATGCAGGGGGGTACCACAGGTACCCCCCGTGTGCCACCCCCCTTTGGCCTTCACTCCGGGGGCCCACAGGGGGCCCCCAAAGTGAACACCGCATGCCTTTCCGTGGCGGCATTGCCGCCACGGAAAGGCATTGAAATATGCCCATTGTAATATTGCGGGCGGTGTCTGACACACCGCCTGCATGTTACTCGTTTTCCGCCCCGGCCGCAAGGCGACCGGGGCGGAAAAGTGGCGGGCGGTGTTTGCCTCTGCTGTGGTCCCCCCCGCCATTGTAATGTGGCGGGGGGAAAAGGGTGGCGGTCGGGCATTTCTGTCGGGCGGATCGCCACCGCCACCATGGCGGAGGCGATCCGCCCGACATCATAATGGAGCCCTTAATCTTTAGTACCGCAAGTGATGAGAACCTAATCTCATATAAATAGGACGAGCTGAAATGCAAGGGAGTTTTGATTGCAGTTTCTCTCAAAGCTGAATATTCTGCAGACATTTTCATCCAAAACATTGACTGCAAGGGAGACAGTGTTATCAGATTTTTCAAGCACTCCCTAGCTCAGAGTGGGCACACGAGAAACAATTCTTCTCTAGAAACCGTTAACAAACGTTTTAGGCAGCATTATAATGGGATAATTGCCCACCAATCAGTTATGGACCTGAAGACAAAGGTGAAAGTTCGCAGAGAGGGCGCTGAACGAGCACCTAATTGGGAATTCCTAAGTGGTACGATAAGTTGCTTGCCTGAAGCAGGGGGGGTTTAGGGTACGTCGGGCTTATGTTTAAAAAAAATAGAACTGATAATAATTGAATGATGTTGCCTATTTTACTTCAGAGCAATGTTGTCTGACAGCCTTTGTGGTTGCAGGTACATGTTAAGGATTTTGGGTGCCCAGGGACAATACTATTTTGGGGGCTCCTGTTCGGAAGCTTTGAGATTAAATGATTCACTTTCAGCTCAGCCATACCATCTTTAGCCAGGCTACTAACAGTGCACAGGCGCTATGGTCGAAATTCTAAAAGTGTTTACATCTAATATTCAGAGATAGTGATGAGTGTTTTCACTGTTGTAACAAAGCAGTAGACCACAAATTTTGCAGCAAACAATATCTGTGATATCCTCCAATTTCTCATATGTGAGGACTCCTTTTGATCTAAAATAAACTTTTTTATGGTTGTTGCATAAAACAAAAACATTTCTCTGCAAATAGTAATAGACTCTCACATCAATCACATTAAAAAGAAATGAAACAAAACGGTATTTACACCTTTCTGGCAAAACATTTTTATTTTTATAGCACTACTCATTGTTTACTCACATTCAGTTCTTTGATCTGCATAGGACACGTTCTTTGTAGCAGGTATATTAACCCTCTGTGATGTATGGGTGGCAGGAGTACCATGTGAGTGCAGGGTGAGCCATGCAACAGTGTGATAGGGTAAGAAGAGTGACTGCAGGGTGTGAGGTGACCATATGAATCTGCGTGCGGATGTAAGTGCAGAGTGGGACGAATGAATGTATGGTTAATAATGGTCTTATTTGCGTGAGATTGCAGATTGCGCAGTAAGGAGGAGAGGTGAATGAAGTGTCCCATAAGTGTAGGGTGAGTAGTTTGCTTGTGTGACTGCAGGGTGAGGTTCAGGGTGAACAGCGCAAGTGCATTGATCGAGTGAATTGTGTGAGTGCAAGGTGATCAGTGTGTGCATTGTGATTGCTGTGAGTGCAAGGTGAGCGTGAAAGTGAAGGGCGAGAATGAAGAGTAAGTTGTCCGAATGCAGGGTACATTACTGGACACTTGCAGTAACTCAGCATGCTACTGACGACAGCGTAGGGTTTAGGATATGTTAAACTATTGCTATTATGGCATTAACCAGGGATCAGGGTGGAGGAAATAAATGTGCTGATCTTACAACAAACTTCCAGTTTTATGATTACGGTTGCCAGCTCATTATTTTGATGTCCCAGGCAGTACAAAAATAAAAAATAGTCACCAAAAGCTGTACTGTCAGCACTTGTGTGTGCATACCTTGAACAGCATATATAAATAGAAGCACTGTTAATTGTGTTCTAGGGCTGCCTGAATGATGCAGGACTGATAATAAAATTGAACAAAGACAGAAAAGTGACATTACAAATGTATACATACTTCTATATAAGCATATTTATTTTATTTATTTATTTTATTTATTTATTTATTTTATTTAATGCATTCTTATAAAGCGCGGCCTTTACCCGAATGTGTCAGAGCAATGTACAATAGAACCAGTTACGTTACATGAGAGAACTGTTACAGGAATGGAACAAATAAAAATAGCATGCCATAGAATCAAAGCGGCACACGCATAAGGCACACATTCTCAAGCACAGCAAGCACAGACAATGAATTTGCAGGCTGTTTAAACACATGGCTGGCTGGCATTTTTCTTTTGGCTACTTGAAGCCCTGTGTAAATGTACAAGAAACTTTGATTCCTTTTGCTAAGAGCTAACCTTCCCAGGACAGGGTTAAACTTGTAGAGTTGAAATGCTTCAGCTGCAGTGGGAGGCAGGATGTCTCCTCTTCTAAAACTGAAAGCAAGGAACAGACGGTCATTTCAGTGGGAGGCTAGGACTCTCCTCAGCTATGAAATCAAACCTGAAGGAACAGGACTGTCTTTTTCCTCGCTTTCGTTTTTAGCAGGAGACTCAGTGCCTCCCACTGCAGCTGAAGCATTTCAGCTCTGAGAATTAACCCCCTCCTGGGACAGTTAACTTAGTTAACTCAGCTCTTTACATCACAAAAACACACTCTTCATGCCTAATCTATTTCCCCGCCCTCCCCCCTCCAGCCCTCTGTTACCGGAGCTCTACAATAAATAAAAAAATCCCATTTGAAATGGGTGAAGACTTGCGACTGGGACAGCAAAACCCCAACAAAGGAAAGATTTTAGTGTGGAGTGCGCGCCCCCCCTGGGATGGTGTCAGGCCCCCCTGGGGGGGCGCGCCCCACAGATTGAAGAACTATGGTCTAACACCTCACGCCATCTTAACCTGGAGTAAAAACCTAATGGAACTATCTCTTAAACCTAGATAATCTGTCTCTCAACACAGCGTAAATGTCTAACAAACACCTCGCCCATCCAAACAATATTTATGAACCTACCGCTCGTGACACAACGCTGGACTCTACTATCTGTGCCCAAGACACCTCGCAACTATCCATACGCCATCTTAGTACAGTGTAGATGCCTGAAACAGACATCTGAGAGCAACGGTGATAAAAATAAAGAAAAATAAATGACAGAGTGTGAAAAATAATAATAAATAAATGATAGAGTGTGAAAAAATAATAATAAAATTTTTTCTAAAGTACACATTATATACATTACAGCAATGCATCAAACACTTTTTTTTGTCAGTCTGAAACCTACAAATGCACTACACTGTGGGTGCACCCTCCTTATAATTACAAGAAACATGAGTGATCAATTTTCTCATTGAGCCCTTTTGGCTCCTGGGTCCCTAATCTTTTTATCCAAAATATTTCTCTTTGGAGGAGGGATCTGGTCAGATCCACTCCCTCTCGTGGTTTAATTTTTTCCAGGACTGAAAACTGTATCTGGGAGATGTTGTGTTTGTTTTCCAGCCAATGTTTTGCGAGATTGCTCTTAGTGTTAGCATTCCTAATAGTGCTCTTATGTTCCGATATTCGGAGTTTTAATTTTCGTTCGGTTTTTCCAACGTAAAGTTTACCACATGGGCATTTGATGTAATAAATCAAATTATTGGAATTACAATCACAGTCATAATATAGTGATAATGTTTTACCCGTGTGTGGGTGATGAAAATTTGCCCCAATAATGACATTGTTACAATGAACACAATTCTTACAACGTTTCATCCCTTTTTGAACTCGCTCTTGATGTGTCAATGGTGTGTTTAACAGTTCCTTAAATTTATTTATTTTTTTTTAATTTTTGGAAGACCTTTATTGATAGAAAATCGCAAATACAACTCAGCAAAGAGCCCAAGGGCTCACAGATACAGCACATTGCAACATAATAAAGCGTAAAGGATCAGTTACAGAAATACTGAGGCCTAATTTTTAAAGTTTTTTCTGGAGGATAGACAGGAGCAGGATATTGGAGCACAACAAGTTGGTTCCCGCCTCGTACGATCAGGATAGACAAACACACAATGTAATAAAATGCCGGAATCGCTGCGCACCACCCAGAAGATAAACGTCTAATCCCAGAAAGAAAGAAAAAGAAAAAGAATAGAAGGCCCATAGAACCAAAAAATAAAAACAACCCCCCCCCCCATCCACCCCCCACCCTGCACCCCTGCAGCTGGCTACGGCCTACCCCCCCCTAGCAGTGTGCCTGTCGCCCAATAAAAGGAGTCCCGAAATATAGAGAGTAAGAAAAGGGTCCTAATCTAAAACTCTCAGTAAATAAAGAAAGGCGGGGAGGATCCCACCACCCGTCCCCCGGCTCCACCCTCCCGTAAGGCCAGTGACAGCACAAAGTATGATGCCCGGTGATGGTATGCATGACAAGCAAAAGAAGTTGGAAGCACAGAAGCAGCGCACAGCGTAGTCAATGGTAGCAACACACAGCCCACATGTCTAGGGCAGCAACAAGGAAACCACCAAACCATAAGCACAAGTGCACGCCCCTGACCCATTCTCTCTACTCCACCACTGCGAACTATGGAAATCCAAAGGAAAGCCGCCCCTCGGCTGCGCCCTCCCACAAGTACAATATAAACACAAGGTAGGTAGTCCGGTGACCTGAAACAGTTCGCAGCAAAACAGTGTAAAGCACGAAGTCAACACACCGCACCATCAGAAATAACAGCACGCCACCCATCTGCCACGGTCAATAACGAGGAATCTGCCAGTCCGTAGGAAGAAGCGTTTATCCCTGTCCCGTTTTCTCCTTATCGCCGCCGCAAACCAATGCAATTGAGGAAGACGTGTTCGGTAGTCCAAAAGTGTCCCTGTGGTGTGAGCACCCAGACTTGTCCAGCACGAGTAAATCCAGTGGTCCCAGGGAGGGTACAAAGTACACCATCTTCGCTTTGTAGAGCACAACCGGGTCAGGGAAGAAGATCTCAATGTCTAGCTCCTTCTGGGGCGGATCTCGGGGAACTGCGAGCACGATGCGGGGAGAAAACTCCCGGCGCGATAAAAACCCTGGAGGCGCACATCGTCTCGGGAGATCACCATCCGCAGCGGGAATCATTACGAGGCTCGGGATCCCAAAGGTGCCACTATCACATAAGGCAGCCATCTTGTCACAGGCAGTCGTGGAGCGAGGAAAGACGCTGCGACCCTGCGAGTCAGCCATTTTCACGTGACCCGATACACCCAGCATGTCGTCCATCTTGCTGATCAGGGTGCAAACGGAGTGTACCATATCGTGGTGAAGGGAAAGAACAGCAGCCAGTAGAGCACCATAGCCCTGAGCATTATCACGTACCCTTCCATGCATGTCTCCCCGCTCAACACGTCCGTGAACACAAGTTGTACCCGACCCCTCAGGATGCATTATGTTGTGCCTTTCACAGTATCAGGCAGAGACACTCCGAATCAGATTGGGCTGCGCACCATAGGGCATCAGGTTTCCGCGTCGCGGGGAACGGTTGACAAAGCAGGGATGAGGCCATGAGCATAGTCCACCCAAGATATCGTCCTGTTAGATGTCGAGTGCTCGGTAAATTCGGGAGCCCCCGCCGTTAGCGGGAAAGTGCGCAGGCAGAACTTTGGCAAACAACAGTCCGGGCTCCTATGGTCGCATAATTCCCGCAATCAGGTCGCCAGGCTCGCTTGTCTCTGTGTCAGCGATGCAGTGGGGCATAGGTTGCAAATTCGGCTGCCCCTCGGTAAAGTCCCGACCGATGCTCCTTAGTCGCCAAAGCCCGATGTTGTGAGCCTGGCGGCCGGCCTCGACATCCACTCGAGGTCCCGGTTGCAGTGCTGCTGCGGGCCGCCAGCTGCGCTCGAGCGTTTCTCCCACTTGCAGGGAAGCGAAAGCCCCAGGATTTCGCAGCAGGTCGTCGGAGCACATCCGCTATCACAATCGGCCACTTCAGTGCAGGATCTCCGGCAGGATAGTCTCGAAGGAGGAGATGGTCCCCGGAGCCGAGAGACTACACATCCGACCTGGACGCCATCTTGGCTCCTCCTCCTTCAAATTTTTTGATCTGGTATATGCAAAAATTGGTCTTTGTGAAAAGATCCCTTCAAAGTCAGGTTCATGTTGTAGAAGTTCCCAATGCCGTGTGATAGTGTTTTTAATCTTCATAGAACTGGTTGTGAATTTAGAGACAAATGCATGCCTTTCTTGAACTTTCTTAGGTTTTTGTTTGAGAAGATTCTCTCTGTCGTACACTTTGATCCGTTCTTTAGTTTTCTCCAAGACCTCTTGGGGGTAACCCCTTTCAGTGTATTTGAGATGTTGTAGATTTAAATGCTTCTCCAATTCCTCAGGTTCTGAACAGATCCTTTTAATCCTCATGTATTGTGACATCGGTAATTGTCTTTGAGATTTTGCGGATGGAAGCTCTGGTACAAGAGTGAGTTGTTCACATCTGTTTCTTTTCGAAATACTTCAGTACAAATTGTTCCTTCCTTTAAATTAATTGCCCACATCCAAAAATGAGATTTCACGATCACTAATGGTATGAGTGAACTTAATTTGCTCAACATGTGTGTTTAGTAGATCAATTTTCTGTTCCAGGGTTTCTCTGCTTCCTGACCATAACACGAAAATATCGTCAATGAATCTTTGATACAGAATGCTTTTATCTCGCCAATCTTCATCTGTATAAATAAAATCTGTTTCAAACTTTGCCATAAATGTATTGGCGTATGCTGGTGCCCCAGCAAATCCCATCGAAGTTCCATTCTGCTGCAAAAAGACCTTAGAATCCCACTGGAAGTAGCTGTGGTACAGGCAAAAATGTAAAAGTTCCAAAATAAATACTTTTTCAGCTCTCATGTTTGTTTGATTCAACAAAGCCCATTCCACAGCGTCCAGTCCTGATTGGTGCGGAATAGATGTATATAAAGATTTAACATCTATTGTACAAAGTAGCAGATTTTGAGTAATGGGAATTTCCTTGAGTTTCAGTAGAAAATGATTGGTGTCTTTAATGTAAGAAGGCCAATTCTGCACAAACTGTTGCAAAAATGTATCAATATATTGACCCAATGGCTCAAAAATAGTGCCACATCCAGTTACAATAGGTCTCATAGGTGGATTGTATTTGTCCTTATGGACCTTAGGGAGCATGTAAAGGCAAGGACGCCTTGGATGTTGAACAGTGAGAAATTGTTTCGTGGCGTTTGAAATATAACCTAATTCATAGGATTGATCCAATATTGTTTTTAATGTTGCTTCCAATTCATTGGTGGGATCTTCATCTAATTTCAAATAGGTTAATTCATCAGAGACATGTTCATTGACTGTTTGTAGATAAAATTATTTATCCATAACGATAATAGCACCTCCTTTGTCTGCTTTTTGGATAAATATCTTTTCTTTGTTCTGTAAACTTTTCAAGATGTTTCTGTCATAATCCGAGAGGTTTTTGGTTTTGGATTTCCGAAAGCTCAATTTGTCTAGATCATTACGCACTGATTTTTCTAATGCATCCAGAATTTTATGTGAAACTGGAGATTGATATTTGGACTTAGGTTTAAACTCCATTAGTTCTGCCGGTTCCTTTTCTGGTTGTTTTGGAACCACATTCGTAAAAAAATGCCTTAATCTAAGGACTCTCATGAATTTGAAGAGAGCTACTTCACATTCCAAAATGTTCGTGTCGTAGGTAGGGACAAAGCCCAATCCTCGATTTAAAACTCTTAGTTCATCTGTTAATTCCGTTTTCGATATGTTCATTACCAAATTTATTTGTTGCTCCGTGTTCGTGCTCCTTCTTTCGCCTCTCCTTGTTTTGTTTTGGTTTTTCCTGGTGGTTGATTTAGCTTCCCGGCCTGGGGAAAAGAAGACTTTGGTGTTCCAGAAGCTGAAGCAGTTTCTAAGGTTTCTACTAATCCATATGTTCCAGAAATTTGTGTTTGTGCTGATAGTCTATTTGCACTGAGAACAGTGACTGACACTAGGCTTTCTTCAGATGTTGTCGGTGCTTTCTTTTTAGGAAACACTCTTCTTTGGGGGTACACCTCCGCCCAGGTATAGACTTCGTTTAGCTTGTAATCAAGCGTATCTCTTTTAAATTTCCTTAGTTTACCCTCTTGAATTTCTTAGGAATATTTATCCAATTTGGTGTTAATATCATTCAAAACTTTCTCCCAATCATCCTTGTCCATCCTGCTCTCCAAATTTTGTTTGATTTCATCAATTTCGTTGGTCAATTCGGTGATAACTCTTGCCAATTCCTCAATCAACAGTAGAATCAAATCTAGTGAGCATTTATTCAAAATGCAGTACCATTTATC
Source organism: Lissotriton vulgaris (assembly GCF_964263255.1). Classification (NCBI taxonomy): domain Eukaryota; kingdom Metazoa; phylum Chordata; class Amphibia; order Caudata; family Salamandridae; genus Lissotriton; species Lissotriton vulgaris. Next base: position 1,316,670,603 of record NC_141689.1, read on the forward strand.
CATGAACTCCTTGTTCATGTGAAATCTGTATAACATCGGTTTTATTGACATTCTCAACCCTTGAGGAATTCTCTTCACCCTATGATACTGCACCAGGGTTGATGCATGAAGTTTCTGACTGACTTGCCGTTTTGCCAACAATTCTAATTGTTTCAACTGCTGTATAACTGTATTGCCTTGCACATCATAAGATTTTGCTTCTTGTATTAAAGAATAAATGTCAGCTGCTTGTTCTGATGTATAAGCTAATGTTTTAGCCCTGGAAATCTGATCAAACGACATATTTTTTGGGTGCGGGTGCTCTACTCCTTCGGACAATGTAACAAAATGAACTGGTTTAAGTGGAGAAGCACTCATAAATTTTAATGTATTGATATTTAATGCCACTTCTCTTATAGAATTTATTTGTTTATTCACAAGCGTGCTGCGGAGGTGGCACGCCTGTCGGCACACCGTGCCTCAAAAATGTACTTCCTAACTTGAATGGACTGGCCACTCAACCTCTGCGCACTCTTGCTATATGTGAAACATTCACAACAATCTCAACCACTATTTCTCTGCTAAATAATATTTTACACAAGATACTTTGAACTTAGTTTTAAACCTTTACAATCTTGTACAAAAGCATATACTCTGATTTTACTCTCCAAATGTAATTTTAATTTGATTTAAGTCATCAACTCAGAAAATCAGTAACATATTTCAAATTGATATCACACATTTGTAAATAATACAACTTTTCATTTCATGAAGGTGTAACATGCTGATGATGCCCGATGCATTTCGAGTCCCAAAGGACTCTTCCCCCGGGGCCTGAAACTGAATATATACATTGCATAAGTAAAACACTATATTTTCACAACATTCTAAATGTAGCAGGCAATACAAAAATTCACTTTTGTTAAAATAAATATTTGAAAAATGTGTGCAAATTCCACCACCACACCACAGTCTGTGAAAAACAATTCATAAACGTACTCACAATCCGGACAAGATATATATATACCGTCTGTCAAGAACGCAAAAAATTACAGAAAATGAAACTACGATCAATTACAAACTTAATGGGCACATGTACTCAAAGACGTCACCACGTCTTACCTCGGTCTTTACTGAGTCTCAATCCGTCAACCTCTGCCTCCAAACAACAATCTTCCGACACCTAAAAGAACGGGACACACTATTCAACCTCTCATCCTCCTCGTAAACCCAAGTTTACCCTACCCCATAACATCAAAATGTTACCTTATGTACGCCAAGTTGATGCTCACTCTCGTTCCACCAAAATTCACTAACGCTCCTCACAAGCTCCTCCAACGTCTCCCCGCTTTTGATAACCTCCGCTGCACACAACTCACAGGTACTTCCGCTAACAACATGAAAAGCGGACTTCTCAACCTACTGTCTAACACCTCACGCCATCTTAACCTGGAGTAAAAACCTAATGGAACCATCTCTTAAACCTAGATAATGTGTGATATCAATTGAAATATGTTACTGATTTTCTGAGTTGATGACTTAAATCAAATTAAAACTACGTTTGGAGAGTAAAAGCAGAGTATATGCTTTTGTACAAGATTGTAAAGGTTTAAAACTAAGTTCAAAGTATCTTGTGTAAAATATTATTTAGCAGAGAAATAGTGGTTGAGATTGTTGTGAACGTTTCACATATGAAAAAACACATCGAAACTGGTGGTCTAGAAAAGGAATATGTAAAATTGTCACAGAACAAGGGTAGAGGCAAGATCCAAAGACAAAACCGTTAGTCTATATGATGGCTAGTGGTGGCGAAGAATTTCTGGCACAAGTGCAACTTCGTGACAGAGGAAACCCTGAGGAGGCGAAAGAAATAGTAAGGATTTCCATCAACTGCCCTTTGTGGCCAGTGTCATCATTTAGAACTCCAAGAGTGCCCCTGTCACCTCAGCTCCTCTGGCAACAAGCCAAAAGCTTGTGGACTAGGCGTGATAAGAGACCAATGATACAGAAAATGACAGGCTTAGTATCTCCAAGGTATACTGACCAAACTAGAAAGAATGCAGCACAGGGAGAAAATGTGAGTGTGGGTGAATTATAAAAGATACAGCAGTGGTCCAAAACATATTTATTGGTGACCACTGATGACCTTGATTAAAAAACACAGTATCGGCCTTGAATTAATCTGCCGAAGAAGAAAAGGTCAACTAGTTTCAGCCGTAGTGGGCACAAGGACCCCGGCTTTCTTCAGGACCCAGTGGTGGTAGCTACTGCATTAAGTGCAATTTTTGAAATCGGTGAAAACATAAACCAAATAACATAAACTTAGTAAGCATCACAATATCATTATATGTGACCAATCACAGTACCTCTATGCAGGATGGATGGTTATTCATACCTATCCTGTGTGAGGTAACAGGCCTCACCTCACCTGGCACTGACTCAGGTCAAGGGAGGCACCGCCCTCTCTGTCGATACCTCTGGCACTGTCCTGAGACATATAGCAACAGTGCGCAGAGGTTGAGTGGCCAGTCCATTCAAGTTAGGAAGTTCATTCTTGAGGCACGGTATGCGGACAGACGTGCCACTTCCGCAGCACGCTTGTGAATAAACAAATAAATTCTATAAGAGAAGTGGCATTAAATATCAAAACATTAAAATTTAGGAGTGCTTCTCCACTTAAACCAGTTCTACTTTGATTATCCTATCTACCATGACTGACAACTCACTCTCTGTAAATTTGGGCATTTTCTGTGGTGCCATGGTTTGTAATGTGCTAATGTTTTTGTTTTTTTTCAAAACTTTATTTTTTTTCAGTTTCATAGAATACAAAAACAAGTCCCCCCCCCAGGCATATTAAAAAACAACAGTTGCTTACAGGGCGACTGACTCATTACGGCACATTTCGGATTAGGACAGTCTCTGAATGATAAGAGGGATAAAACAAAAAGTTACGGGTCAGCATCACATAAAGCAATTAACAAAGACATTGTAAGTGAGATTCAGGCCAGGCCCCACATCAGGTATATACCCCAGAATACCCCCCTCAGTTGTCCTCCTCCCCCTCCCCCCCGGACCTCTGCTCGGGTGTTGAAAATAACTCGGCACTAGTCCCCTCCGAGTCACTATGTGACGAGTGACCCTCTGTGCTCAGACCCTCCGCACACATAACCCGCCAAGCCAGCCAGTCATCCTGTAACTTCTCATCCTTTCTAGAGAGCTGCATATGCGTTTCCTCCGCAAGTGTCCATTCCCTCACATCCCTAAGCCACACATCCACCTCAGGGGCCCTTTGTCCCATCCACGTAATGGCAACCCTCCGCCTGGCCAGGACCAGCATTAATTGTAACAAATTAAACGGGAGCTTCCACCCCTTGGGCCCGGGCATCAGCCCTAACAGGCAGTGCAAGGGGGAGAGCGCAACACGGAGACCAGTAGTGGTCCGAATACTGACCACCACGTCCGCCCAGAAATTTGCAACCAGCGGACACTCCCAGGCCAGATGCAGGAACCCGGCTCCCCTCACACCACACCTGGGGCAATTGTCTCTGTTATTGTCGAAAAAGCGAATAAGTGAGAGCGGGGTGAGGTATGTGCTGTGTAAAAAGTTAAAGTGAATAAGCTTAAAGTGGGCATTGCAAGACACCCGGCGCGGTAACACCCCCACACGCCTGTGCTGTCCTTGATCCAGAGGGACTCCCACGTCCGCCTCGCAAGCCACCCAGGAAGGCGGCACCGGGGGAACCGAGTCGCGTTTCATCGCAGCGTAGAGCAAGGCGATCAGCCTCCGGCCTCTTCCACAGGACAACAAAATATGTAAAGTGTGGGTCATCGGGGGAATCTCCGGGCACTGCGGCCAGACCGAACGGACCACGGAACGCAGGCCCTGGTAATGCAAATAATGTCCACCACTCAAGCCAAACGCCTCCTCCGCCTGTTCGTAGGAGAGAAAGAACTCCGAGGGGTATAGATCCGCGAGGACCTCACATCCTCCATCTCTCCATTTACGGAAATATAAATGGTGCTCCAATTGGATTATGGGTGCCAATATCCAGACCGGCAATTCCCTATGAAAGGGCGTCGTGCAGAGGATCCGTTCCACAAAGTGTTGGCACACCGCAGCCGTGTGTCTGACCACATAGGGGAGGCTGGGACTAGCCCCAGAGCCCTGCATCGGAGCTATCTGGAGCTCCTGCACTGTGGTCCTACCTGCTAGCAACTGAGTCTCCCAGACCTCCACACCCACAAACCACCGCGCGGCCGGGAGGAGCTGCGCGGCGTAATAATAAAGATCAAACCGCGGGCCTCCAAACCCCCCTCCTCACAAGAGCGCACCACTGTACTCAAGGCAACTCTACTACGACGTCCCGCCCAGAGCAGGGACGTGAGCAATGTGTTGAGAGTCCTAAAGACCCTAGGCGGTAGGGGACACATCGAGTTTTGGAGGACATACAATGTCCTCGGGAGCATCACCATTTTTGCGACTGCCAGACGCCCCATGAGGGACAGCGGCAGGGTATTCCAGAATGTGACGGACGACCGGAGAGACTCAAGCACCCTATCCATGTTTCGGGCGAGGGACTGCGTCTCCCGTGAGGTGACGTGAATGCCCAAATATGGGAAGCTAGTCTGCTACCAGCGGAGCCCAAGTTCCGGCAGGGCCTCTAAGGGCACCGCGTCGAAGCCCGACAATGGAAAGATCAGCGACTTACTGTGGTTTAGGCGCAGGCCCGACACCTCCCCGAAACGATCCAGAAGGTGTAGCAACTGCGGGAGCGCCTCCCTGGGTGCTGCCAGGTAAAATAATGCGTTGTCCGCATATAAGAAGATGACATTACACCTATCCCCCACCTGAATGCCCCATTGTCGCAACTCCGTGCGTACTCTGACAGCAAACGGCTCTATAGCAAGAGCAAAGAGTAGAGGCGACAGAGGACACCCCTGTCGCTTGCCCCTGCCCAACTTCCACTCCTCCGAACTAGCGCCTCCCAGACGGACACGAGCGGTCCGGGAGGTATAGAGGATCTGCACGCAGCGGGAGAAGTGCGGTCCAAAGCCCAATAGACGAAGCACCACCCGGAGGTAGCCCAAGTCTCAGTGTCAAATGCCTTGGCCAAATCTATGGAGACCAAGACCATCTGCTCCTCCATGCCTTGTACCTCATGCTGGATGTGGTTCAACCGCCGCAAATTCATGGCCGTATTACGATGCTCTGACTTTTTTCATCGAAATCTGCGAGATAGTACCTCTCATTCGAGGAATTGTTGCAATTCACTGGACTTTGTGTGTTCCCCAATACATGTCAATGATACCTGTGTTATGTAAATTTGTGAGATTGCACTTTTCATTCGAGGAACCTCTGCTAATATCTGGTTTTGCACTAGCACCTTATCGCAGATTCAGACGCCTTCCTGCCTTTGTCACCTTATAATGGATTGTTTTATTCTCTTGAAAAGTATTCATGTTACAATGACTGTTTTAAATCACCGGGTTGTTTTGCTAGTCCAGCTGAACAACTCAGTTTCATTGTGATAACTTGCTGCCATTATCTGTTTTTTTCACTCGCATTTTGGTTCGTAATTTTGTTTTGACGGTTAACAAAAGCCCATAGTCCAGCCTATTGTGATAAGCTTGAAGGTCACATAGTCCTACTCTTTATCAAACATATGTGTTTATTATATACCATGGCTTACGCTTATGCTTTAATTTGGGTGTGCATTTTCTTATGATTTCAATTTTTTTTTATCATGTATGCATGTTTGAAAAACAGTATGGTTTCAATTAACCACACACAATATGCAATTAACTTTACAGATTTCTGTTACAAGTTCCTATTTTGAAATTACATTTATAAAATGGAATAGGGTAGTTCCAATGTTATCCTGTGGGAGATGTAGGCCTTGCAGTAGTGAAAAACGAATTTAAGAGATTTTCACTACCAAGAGATGTCAAACTTGCCCTTAAAATACATTGCACACCGCCCTCTGGATTGTCCAGGACCAACCTTAGATGTGATTTGTATGTATAAAAATTGAAGGTTTGGGACTGGCAAAAGGTTTATGTTGCAAGGTCAAAAAGGCAGTGTACATTTGACACACAGACTCTGTAATGGCAGACATCAAACATGGTTAGAGGGCTACTTAAGTGGGTGACACAAACAGTGCTGAAGGTTCACCATTAGCATTTAATTTACAGGCAGTGGGCACATGTAGTGCGCTGTACTAGGGACTTCTAGGTAAATTAAATATGCCACTTGGGTGAGAACCAATATTACCATGTTTAGTGGATAAAGTGCATGCACTTTAGCACTGTATAGCAGTGGTAAAGTGCTCATAGTCGTAAGGACAACAAAAACAAATTCAGCAAAAAGTAGGAGGAGGAAGGCAAAAAGTTTGAGTGTGACTCTGCAAAGGGCCCATTTTGCAACAAGAGTACTTCAGGAACAGTTGTAGAAATGGGTGGTGCCTCTCATATATAAATCCCTCGATAATAACACAACTGCTTGGTCAAGCTTGGAGCAAATGGGAAAGGGATATAGGCTATATGGAGGATTTGATTTGGGAGGTGGTTATGCTGCATTCGATAGAGGTGGCTATCCAAGTCTGTGTTAGATTAATTGAATTAAAGATTCTTCACATGACACTTAATTTGAAAACAAATAAGTGCCAGGGCTCTAGTGCAGAGGCAACTGCAGCTCGTGCCACACATTGCCTGTGCCAATTATAGTAACAACACAACTACTAAGCATCACAGTCCTACAAGTTGTGGTGTTGCGTTTTAGTCCTCTGCACCCACGTGATCTGCGGCCCCTCCTCGAGGTATCGCGAGAGGCGGCAGATCATGGGGCAGAGACAGAGAGAGATGAGAAATGCCTGTGCCCCCCCTCAAAGATTAAAGGATCTTGTAACGATGCACTTTGTCCAGGTCTTCGTTGTGCCAGTACATGCCCGTATTTTTTCACCACAGACTGGCGACGAGCTGCGGAGGACCCTGTCGTCATCGCTGTGCCCGCCCCCCCCCCTCTGAGAGTCTGTATGCCACGCCGCGGCTGTCACAGGGTGCGGCGCGGGCACAGCAATGACGGCGGGGTCCTCCGCAGCTCGTCGCCAGTCTGTGGTAGAAAGATACGGGCGTGCACTGGCACAAGGAAGACGCGGACACAGTGCGTTGTTACTAGATCCTTTCATCTCTGACAACGCAGACACCCAGGACTCTTCCGCTGAGGGCTCACCACGCACAAAATGGGTACACTAGTGCTCACGCAAAAGCTACCGACAAGACGTTTATGTAGTTGGGACAATTGTTCATATGCCTGTTGCATTGTTAGTGAAGGAGGGAGATATGTGGTGTTGCGTTCTAGTCCTCTGCACCCACGTGATCTGCGGCCCCTCTTTGAGGTATCTCGAGAGGCGGCAGATCGTGGAGTAGAGACAGAGAGAGATGAGAAATGCATGTGCCCCCCTCAGAGATTAAAGAATCTTGTAACAATGCACTGTGTCCGTGTCTTCCGTGTGGCGGTACACGCCCGTATCTTTCCACCACACAAGTGTGACAATTCGGACTACTCTAGGACTCCAAAGCTATACGAAGGTCTTGGGCAGCAGGTAATAGTAATTTTTAGTGTACATTGAATTAATAATTGACTGTTGTGGTCATCTGTAAATTAGCCAGACCTCGCTAACTTGTGGCAGACTCTCACAAGCACTGGAGTTGACAATAGAGTGCGGGAATTGAAACCACTGGCACAAATTAAGGACACTACAACATGATTTGATTAAGATGGATCTAGCTGCAAATCAGACATTACAGAGATGCGGGGTGTTGATCGGTAATTTCCTATTTATGTATTTATTTTATTTCTTATATAGCGCAGGAATCGACCCCCTAGAGGGTATCTCCGCGCTTATGCCAAAGCTATGTTACCCAATCTTGCGCAGGAAGGTGTGCTGTGATTACATGGATCGGAAAAGATGGGTTTTGAGGGATTTATTAAAACTCTGGAAGTCGGTACCCTGTCTCAAAATAAAGGGGAACGAGTTCCAAAGCATGGGACCCTTGTAGGACAGAGCTCGACCTCCCTGTCTTACTTTCCTTACACGTGGTACCCGGAGGAGCATTTGGTTGCTGGAGCGTAGAACACGTTCAGGCCTATAGGGGATAAATATTTCTGTCAGGTATTTTGGTCCAGAGCCAGAGAGACATTTAAAAATAGTACAGCAAATCTTAAACTTGATACGTTGTCGTACTGGTAGCCAGTGGAGTGTATCAAGGAGGAGACGGGAGGGGGATCTTGCCGGGGCATTAAGGACCAGTCTTGCTGCGGTGTTCTGGACCACTTGTAATCTACTGAGTTGTTCCTCATTGGCAGAGATATAAAGGCCTTACAGTAGTCTAACTTACTTATTACAAGGGTCTGAACTAGGGTCTTTCTATATTGATCAGGCAGGAATGGAAAGATTCGTCTTAAGAGTCCGATAGTCTGGAAACAAGACCCGGTCACCTGATTAACATGTTCTCTTAGTAGCAAGGCCTGGTCTAGACGTACTCCAAGATTCTTTGCTATCTGCTTAGGACACGGAGCTGGTCCCAGGTCTAAAGGCCACCAGTCTGGTGACCACAGGAGAGGTGCCTCCCCGAACAACATGACCTCAGTTTTGCCTACGTTGCATTGGAGGCAATTAGAGGCCATCCAGTCTGCCACTGCTCTCATGCCCTCAGCAAAAGATTTCCTGACTGAGGGTGTGAGGGTTTGAAACGGGAACAGAAGCTGGGTGTTGTCAGCGTATGATACCGGGGTGAACCCATACGCTCTCACAATGTCCGCCAAGGGAGCCACATACACATTGAAGAGTGTAGGGCTTAGGCATGAGCCTTGTGGCACCCCCTTGGTGAGCTCCCTAGAGGTGGAACGTAGGGAGCCTAGCATGACACTTTGTGTGCGATTGGAGAGAAAACTCTCCAGCCATGACAGAGCCTGACCTCCTATCCCCACCTTCCGCAGACGACCGAGAAGAATGCCATGTGACACCGTGTCAAATGCAGCGGAAAGGTCTAACAGCATCAGAATCCTAGAGCCCCCACTGTCCAGTGCCATCCTGATGTTATCGGTCACGGAAAGGAGGGCAGATTCGGTGCTGTGATTAGGTCTAAACCCAGATTGGGAATAGTCCAGACCTCCCGCTGCCTCGATGTATTTAGACAGATGGGTGTTTACATGCCTCTCGGTCATCTTGCTAAGGTATGGCAAAAGGGAGATGGGGCGGAGGTTGGAAAGGTCTGTCCAGGGTAGCGTTGTGTTTTTGCGAATGGGGTTCACCACAGCTTTCTTCCACTCTAAGGGTACTTTTCCCTCCTTAAGGGAGAGATTCATTATCGATAGCATCTCTGACCTGAGCAATAGGTTCAGGGAGGCAACCGTTTTGGCAGGAATAAAATCATCAGGAGATCCTGTTTTAATGTGGCTAATTAGAGAGGTAAAATCAGAGTCATTGACTTCAGGGAACATCATTAGCGAGCTATCATCATTAGTGAATGATTGAGACAGAGTATCAGTGATGATATGATTACTAGGTCTGGAGGACGTTATTTTTCCATATATCATCTCAATTTTGTTCTCAAAAAAATATAGAGATGTTATCGCAGAGGGGTTGGGAGAAGTCATCTGGGCTTTCACAAGCTCCAGGTTTAACAAAGTTTTGTAGAATTTTATATAATTCTTTAGAGGAATTGCCTGCTTCAGCTATTTGCATGGTTATACAATTCCTTCTGGCTAATCTAATGTGTTTGTAGTAACTGGATTGAGCCTCTAAGTATGTTTTCTTGCTTTCCTCCGTCCGGGTTTTCCTCCATACCTTCTCCAGCTTTCTACACCCTCGTTTCTCTATTCTAAGTTGTTCTGAATACCAGATCTCTTGTTTGGAGGTGGGGTGTTGTTTATGAAGTTTAAGGGGGGCCAGGTAGTTAATTGCCTCTGCTAGGGAGTTAATAAACTTGAGCAATGCAGATTCCACATTGTCTGTTTCTAAAATCACTGGTTTCTTCCATACTGTCTGTAGATCCTCCATTGTTACTTTATGCCATTGGCGACGCCAACTGGCTGGGAGAGGTGATCTATGGGGTGGTCTGTTCATGCCTATGCTAAATAGGGCTTGCAAGCAAATCACTTGGTCAGAATGGAAGTGATAGAGAAGATGTCTAGGATACTGGGAACTGCTATTCCGAGGACACACCTGTTCATAATATTCATAACCGAATGACATTGACTTGTTGAGGCTGAAACTGGCCCTTTGCTCCTTTGGGTATAATTGTCGTAAATGGGAGTGTAGAAAGGTGAGTGGGCTAATCTATGCCACCAAGAGACAAATGTTACACAGGAAAACGCCACTGTCTGGAAGATGATAGAGTGGTGTTTGCGGGGAGAGGGTCTGCTATCAGAACATTTCAGAAAATATGGAGGGCTTGAATTGAAAACCATGACCTGACTGTCCGAAGTTACGTACTGATGACAAGGGAGGACGCGGGTTAGATTAACACGCCCCCATCTTGAAATAGATAATGCAGGCTCACCTCAGGCTCACCTATTGTGATGATCTCTGATTTGCACTCATACATTGTCTTTGTGTACCTGCTACAGGGATTGATTGAACTTTTTCTATTTTTCAAATATAACTAAAGTGACAGCGGTGAGAATTACACATCTATATATATAAAAACGAAAGTATGTCTGTTTGTCCTTTATGCATTACTACACCATTCATCCGATCGCCATGAAACTTTGGGAAGTTGTTGAGTACACTCCCGCGAAGGTTTCTGGCAAAAAAATAAATAAATAAAAAATGTGTTAAAAGTTGTTGAGTACACTCCCGCAAAGGTTTCTGGCAAAAAATAAAAATAAAAAGAATTTGTTAAATATCGGCCCCCTGGCCCCCCAGGCCCCTCGTAATCTTTCCAATACTGAACGTTTACAGTTTACGGTGCGACTCGCTTTTGCAATGACCATCAACAAAGCACAAGGACAATCGCTGCAAGTGTGTGGACTACATTTGGAGAATCCGTGCTTCTCACATGCACAACTGTATGTGGTCAGCTCACGCGTCGGAAAACATTCGGATTTATTTGTGTACGCACCAGACGGAAAAACAAAAAATACTGTGTATCCACAAGCACTCGAATAAATAAACAGAATTAAAACAGCACTTTAAAATGTTTTCCATATTATAATTAATACGTTTCAATAAAAATGACACAATGTAAATTGAATGTTATCATAACAAGTTTCCTTAAATTTCCTTTCTTCTGAGATCGCAGCAACGCGCGACGGGTAAGCTACTAATCAATAAAATATTTTAGCTGTCCTACATATGACGCTGGCAAGGCTCCCGATTGTACATATTCACCAGGTAACAGTGTCTAGGTATTGTCTTTTGTCTGGCTGCTTGCTTGAAACGACGTAGGCAGGATCAACCTAGGACGCAATTTCGAATGGGAATTAGAAACATGGAAACCACAGACTAAAAAAAGGTGGAATTGAAGAATCTCATTGTGTACGTCGTTAATGTAAATGTAAGTTCAATTTAGTACTCTAGACCCCCTCCTTTCCGTCTCCCAGCCGAATAAAGAATGAGAATGGAGCTTCTGTTTTATACAGGCCTGTTAATCTTCACTTCTTTTATGCTGACCGAGCGAGCGAGTTGAGTGATGTCACACGTATTGCTAATGCTTCCGTGGACATATTTATAGAACTGACGGTTGCACACAAGCATCGATAGCACGCAAACATGTTTCAAATGTTTACAGTTAGAATTACCGCAGTTTCATTTATAAAAAGACTCCTTTAAAGTCGCCGCGTCCAGACTTCAACCATATCAAGTACTTCGACCAGCAGACATAAGCGTGATTTTATGATTCTGTGTTTAAATCGCGATTAAATTCTTAAACAGCTAAAACAATTTCCATGGCAATCTATTCCTCTAATGAAGGTTGGAGTTCTAGGCAAGTGACTCGAGCTGCAATTATTATCTGCATGAGTGGCTGCAGGCCGGGGGTCCAGCTATGCGTAGAGTTCAATTTGCAAATGTGCACATAGATCATTCAGTGGGACCTAGAGGGTCGGGGGCACCGGGAGATGTGGAGCAATGAAAGCACGAGCAAATGAAACACAGGTGCTGGCGGGTTAATGCTTTATTCAAACAGAACGCCAACCTCGTTTTCAAAAATGTACAATTTTTTCTGGAAATAGGACTCCGCTACAAATCATCATAATTGGAGAAGAGGGGATACCGATGTTGTAAGAAGACAAGGAGCAGCACACAAACCTAGAGAAATCTTGCCGTACCCCATCTCTCTCACCGAATAAACATTTTGTTGTTTGTTTACATAAGGAAATACACTATTAATAATTACTCCTGGTTGGAATAATACAAAGAATGTATGCCTTTAGGGTCAAGATGGTGTATAAATGTGAACTGACGCTTACTGAAGAAATAAAAGTGTGTTCTTGAAGTGTTCACACTAACTGGAGTGAATATATGTGTGGTATTTATGGCTTTACTACAACATATATAAAATAAAGCTGCTAAATAGAGACATAGGGCCCCATTATGATCACGGGGGGATTGCCACAATGGGCCGGGCTGTTGCGATCCGGCCACCATCATAAACCCATTTACGCTACATTAGCATGGCAGTGGGTACTGCTTTTCTGCCGGCCGGGCGGAAAAGGCACCACAATATGGTGGCGGTGCCTTGCAGGCACAGCCATCCATATCATGATGCGTGCGGAGTGCATGCCTTTCCATGGTGGAGACTCCGACATGGAAAGGCATGCAGTGAATGACATTGGGGGCCCGTTGGGGCCCCCCGGAGTTTTGGGTGGCTAAACTGGGGGGTACTTCATTGCCACGCACAAGGTAGCAGGCACCACGAGGTGCCTGTCACGTTGTGCATTGCAATGCACAACATGTTCCCTTAACATTGCGGCGGGTGCTGTGTACAGCACCGCCTACTGCAATGTTAATGGCAAGAATGCGCCCGCCAGTGTGCCGGGCGCATCCTAATTGGCCTTGCGGGACCGCCATACCTCTGGCAGTTGGTCCCGTTTTCTGTTACGATGTCCGCCCACCATCGTATTGGGGTCCTTATTTCCGGATCACAAAATATTGTTAGATGACGCCATTTCATGTCCGTATTGGTAAGTTAAGGCAGAGCTTGAACCAACCCCCTGTTACCACCGCACCACATAAGGAGGATTGTGGTAATGTGCAAAAAGAACATAAATCCACTTTTTCAGCTTCTAACACACCAGACAGAGCACAACTGCGGCAGAGACCTGGGTCCAGGCTTTCTGATCCCTTGCATTGCCCTTGTGTTGTTCTTGTGTAATGTAAGGGGACACAAGGCAATGCAAGGGCTAAAGTGAGATTTACTAGGCCGTGCAAAGCCACCTCGCATGGCTCTGTCTGGCTTAGGAAATTCGGTGTAACACAAGATAGTGCAAATCACTGCCTTGCGTTATCTCTGCGCTGTGAAGGCGATCCATGGGTAGAACATAGGCGTTGCCATGGATCCACCCATGGATTTTGCTCCATTATCAGATTTACAAATACTTGTGAAGCTGAGAATGTGTCAAAATGGTATGCCTTCCCAACAGAGGCGTAATTAAGCGAAATATCTTTATTTCTCATCGTTGTTTGCTCTTTATACACTTTAGCTGCATTCTGAAGCACACATAGAAAGAGGAAAATGCCTCTACAGATCCTTTTTCTGCAGGAAGGTGTTCCTTCCTGCACAAATGTAATCCTGCCTATAATACCGGCACCCTTGCACCATGGTGCAAGGGGGTCTGAGTTAACCCTAGGTGCACCAGCACAGGGAGAGGTCAGGAGCACTTCATACCTTAGTATGTATGGCGCATGTCTGCTTTCTCCCTGTTATGCAGTGCAGCAATTTGTCAGCTGCATTGTTTAACTTTTTGGTAAATCTGAGCTAGGTGTTTAGAGTGCACTTCACTGAATAAACAAACAACAATATAAGCCAGCTAGTCAACAGAGAACTCCTGCTCTGTAAACAGCCTGCCCAAGACTCAAACCAAAGTCACCATGTAATATAATTCTATAGCTGCAAACTTTTCAGATGGCTTGTGCGTGTTACATTTCTGCGGTTTCAGTGAGGTTATACGTGTCATTCAGTGACCAAATATGTGACAGTTATAGTGACAATTTCTCATGAGTAAAATAAAGCAAAGAAGTACATGTGAAGAGATCCATTTCAGGAACTATATCCTTTGACCAGGAAGAAGCTCTAAAATGATCCTAAAACTGCTTCAAAACATCTGAAATGGATATTCACTTCCAGTGCTTTAAATGGGAAAAAATAAGTGCAGGTACTCATCAAATTGAATTGTGGACATGGGCGGGACTTTGGGAGGGGTTAGGGGGCGGGGCAAGGTGCCAGCATCCAATAAGATCAAGAAGTTCTCTGAGTACATCTGGGAATGTCGATGGGGAAATAGATATTGTGTGTATATTATTATTATTATTATATTTAATTTTATAGAGCGCACAGCTACCCTGAGGTTTCCCGGCGCTAAACCAATAAGGAGAGTGTACAGTAGCAGAAATTAAAGATCAAAGAGCCACGTTTTGACATCCCTTCTGAATTTTAGATAGTTGGATTCCGTCCGAAGGGAAAGAGGAAGAGAATTCCACAGGGATGGGGCCAGAAAAGCAAAAGATCGACCTCCCATTCTAGCTCTTTTCGTCCTGGGGATCCGAAGTTTATGTTGGCTAGATGAACGGAGAGTGCGGGAAGGAAGGTACGGATGAATAAGAGATTTCAAATACTGGGGGGCTTTGCCAGTGTTAATTTTGTGTACAAAACAAAGAGCCTTGAATTTGCATCGATTGTCAATGTTTAGCCAGTGAAGACTACGACGGTGCAAGGAAGTGGAGGAATTGTAGGGTAGGTTACAAAGGAGACGGACTGCCATGTTCTGAACCGTTTGTAGTTTTCGAATTACCTCTTTGCCCGCACCCAGGAAGAGAACATTGCCATAGTCGAGGCGAGATGTTATTAGCGCCTGGACTACGGTTTTCTGGGTTTCAAGAGGAAGCATCCAGGTGATTTTCCTCAACCATTTGAGGATAGTTGTGCAAATGGAGGAGACTCTCACGGCATGTTGTCTCATGGACAGCTGATCATCGAATATTATTCCCAGGTTACGAGCAGTTTTCGAAGGGTTGGGAGAGGTGCCCATTTGAACAGGCCAGTGGGAGGGTCCCCATAAGGCAGGATTGTTGCCAAATAGGAGGAGTTCCGTTTTCCCTCCATTCAGTTTTAACTTGTTATTGTACATCCAAGACGCAATATTATTGAGTCCGAGACAGAGGGACGATGTGGTGGAAAGATGACTGGTGGAGAGGGAAAAAATAATCTGTGTGTCATCTGCATATGAGAATATAGAGAGCCCTGCCTGCTCTGCAATATCCGCTAAGGGTCGAACATATAAATTAAAAAGAAGAGGGCTTAGGATAGAGCCTTGTGGGACACCATATGCAGATGTATGAATTTTTGACATAGATGTAGCTGAAAAGACTTGAAATGTCCGATCGGACAGAAAACTAATGAGCCATTCAAGGGCAGAGTGAGAGATGCCAGATGTTCTTAAAGTGTTAATCAGAATGGGATGGGAGACCGTATCAAATGCGGCACTTAAATCTAGTAGAATAAGTGCCACGGTCTCCCCTCTGTCAACCAGATGACGAATGGTTTCAGAGACTCCCAGCAAAGTGGATTCTGTGGAAAAACCAGAACGAAAACCAGATTGTGAGGGATGTAGAATGCTGTGAGATTCAATATGGCTGGTAAGTTGCATATTTATATGTTTTTCCAGGATCTTGGAATAGACAGGAAGCAGAGAAATTGGTCGGAAATTAGCAGAAATACTAGGATCAGCATTGGCCTTTTTGAGCAATGGTACAACCATCGCATGTTTCCAGGAACTAGGGACCTTAGCCTCCCTAAGAGAAGTATTTAATAGATCCACTATGAGTTTTAGGGAGGGTGGGTCAAGGGTAAGCAAGATTTGAGGAGGAAAGGGATCAAGAGGGGAACCAGATTTAATGCTTTTCACTAAATTAAGTAGTGTGGAAGGAGTAAGTGGATCCCAGACCTTAATCTCCGCCCCTTCCAGCTGAGAGAAGTCTGCGGCCATAGAAGCAGAAGGTTCAGAAACTGGACAAGCATTAGATGGACCAAAGTTGGAGTATATACTCTCGATTTTGGAGACAAAGAAGTCTGCTAAGGAATCACATTGTGATTTATCCAAACAAGGGGCCTTGGGTTGACTGGTGGCACCCGAGATTTCCTGCACTACCTTGAACAAGGCTTTAGGACGATTTTGAGCGTTCAGGATGGATGAATTAACATATTCTGTTCTGGCAGTTTTGCAGAGAGAATGGTATTTAGTTAGAGCAGCTTTATAGTGTAGTTTAGCTTGAGGGTCGTAATCTGAGCGCCATTTCCGCTCAAGATGTTTGCAGCTGGTTTTTTCTTTTTTTTAGTTGATCATTGAACCAAGGGGCCGGAGGATGATGTATATTAAATGTCTGCTTACGAAGTGGGAGACAGATGTCTACAGCAGATGTGAGCCAGTGCTGAATGACGTCCACTTGATTAATGCTACTGATCTCAGTGAGTGGTATAGAGTTAGACAAAGTAGAGTTGCATTTACTGGAATCTAATTTCTTCCAGTTGCGGGTCATTCTAGGTTTAGGGGCGATAGCTAGGTCATTAAAGGAGTGCGCAAATGAAATGGAAAATTCTAGTACAAAGTGGTCCGACCACGGGACGGGTAAGGGGAGCTTACAGGATACTGCATCCAAATTAGATAGAATAGGGTCGAGCAGATTGCCCGCCTTGTGGGTAGGTTCAGATTACTTCAACGACACTGGCACTAAAAAACACAAGGGGGATATTACAGGCCCTGGTTGTAGAATCAGGCATGCAGGCCCGGACTGGCCATAGCGGGCACCGGGCAATCCCCCGGTGCGCCGCACGGGTGGGGGCCGGTTTTGGGGCACTTTGCCAGGGCCGGTTGTGGTTCCCAGTCCTGCCCTGCAGGCATGGACGTATATCCCAGCGTTTCCAAGGGCACTCTTGGTTGACATTATGTCTTTGAACCCTTGCCAATACACTGACCACTTGAAATACTGACCCCTTGAATGAATGTGCTCTTTTACACAGACTCTTTTCTCAGACCTAAAATACATATTTGCCATCACTGCATTCAGTGAATTTATTATGAAAGTCTTCAATAGACACACAATAAATTACCACCTTTTCAGACACACCGGGGTGCAGTTGAAAAACAACAGACTTATAAATGTCATTCATTTGATAATTTTATTTCGGTCATAGACCATTAAAAGTGCAGATAAAATACAAACAAAGCATGGTAATAAAAGCAATAAATATGAGCAGTTAATATTAAGATAGTAAGTTATCAAAGGCAAATCTGACAAAAGTATTTTTTTAAAAGAAGAACAATTGATCCAGATTGATTCCATTAACCTTAAACAAAACCTTTCCTTCTACGCCACATACCATGTAGGAAACGGGAAACAGCGAAGACAATAGGGGGTGAGGTGTCGTACGTTAAAACTCTACACGCCTGCACACATTGCCTAAGTCCCAAATTTCTACATAATGGGATCAGCCAACATTTTCGTATTTTACTATGCGCTGGGCAGAAAAACATAACATGAACAACATCTTCTCAAGTGCAATTACAAGCTGGGCAAGTTCCATTTTCTGTTTTGGCCCATTTCGAAGTAAATGCCCTGATTGGCAGGCAACCAAGCCTCAGTTGAGTATATAGTTTCCTCGCGAGAGGGGGTTGCACTAGATCTAGGAATTCCTCCCTCCGAGAATCAATTTTTACTAGCGAAACTCTGCGGACAGCCTGCCCACGGTTGTTGAGCGTTGTAGAGCAAGAAGGTTTTGGTGCCTCACCAAGGTTAGCAACTGTGACCTATGTGTCCTCGGGCAGGTCAGCTCAGGAGTCTCCCATAGCTGGGGCAAACCTACATAGGTGGTAAGAGCCTTGATGTGGGATAACCAAGGAATATTTTTATTTTTTATTTGTCCCCAGACCTCCAAAAATTCCGCTCTGTAGGATGACAGTTCCGGTACAGACCAGAACCTTCTCCAGTAGAGCAAGGGCCGGACAGCTACCAGTTCCTTAATGTACTCCAGATCCAGATCTAATCGCAAGGGTGTGAGCGGTGTGCTTTGTGGTAGGCCCACCAAATTCCTCATAAAGGACTGCTCAACCCTTAGGAGACTCGATGTATTCTTATGTCCCCAGAGTTCAGCGCCATACATAGCTGCTGTCCTGGCGTGGAGTCGATAGATCTCAAGGACAGGAGCAACAGGTTTAAAATCCGATGTTTTATGAAGTTTACCAATACCCCCATCTGTGAAAGTCTAAGGGAAGATTTAGAAATTTGGTGACCCCAATCAAAATCTTCTGGCAGAGTGACGCCAAGGTAGACAAAAGTTTTGATCTGTTCCAGGGGAATACTGTTCAGGACAGGGTTAGGACGGGTGTGCCTCGTGGGATTGAAGATCATGAACTTGTTTTTTTCCAGGTTAACCTCCAATTCCCGCGAGGCACAAAATGTTACAAACCCGTCCAGAACCCGCTGGATGCCCGTTGATGTTCTGGATAACAGCAGGGTGTCATTTGCGAACATCAGAGCGGGCACCCGACCAGTAGCGAACCAGGGAGCATCATTATCCTTTACACCATTTAAGGAGTCCACAAGGCCATTGATGAAAAGGCTAAAAAGTGTGGGGGCCAGGATGCACCCCTGTCGGACACCCCTAGATACAGGGAGACGGGCCGAGAGATCCCCATGTCTCCCACACCTAACCTGAGCCTAGTTTCCAACATGCAATCTAATCAAGACATTAAGTAAATAGGGCAGGAGGCTTAAATCCCCCAGCACTTTCCACAATTTTTCACACAGACTCTTTTCTCAGACCTAAAATACATATTTGCCATCACTGCATTCAGTGAATTTATTATGAAAGTCTTCAATAGACACACAATAAATTACCACCTTTTCAGACACACCGGGGTGCAGTTGAAGAACAACAGACTTATAAATGTAAATTTACTGCAGAAGAAACATATCTTGCAGGCTTTGTGTTCAAGGATGAGATCAGTGGAACAAGACCAGCAGGAAGAGCAGTAAGATGCAGCTTATAAGTAAATGTATTCCAACACTAAGAAACAGCCTTCAGAGAGCAATAAACTGGTTATTGACATGCGAGAGAAGCATTCTTAGGAAGTACGTCCTAGCCATAAAACCCATCCCTTCTGGGCTGACATGCATAGCTCAACTAGTGCAAGTACCCTCCCTTAACACCTGGTGCCTTCTGTAACATACGTAGTTACATTGTTTTATTAAAGAACTATTTAGGTTGTGGATTGGAAGAATTATTATATAAGCCGCATAGTTGATATAAGGTTGTATTTTCACGGTAAGTATTAATTTATTTATGTACGAGTTTTATGTAGTGCTGTGCATAGCCTCACTATAACTTCACTGTGCCAATATATAAGGTAGTATTCATATTTCCATTGGGCATTCCCTAATCATTATGTGTTGATGAGCAGCCAATGCATCACTGAACTCTTTGCACTGAAATGTTATCAGCATCATTTGCTGAAATAGAATAGCTGTTTTACATATCAGCTCATGGTGCACATCTGTGACACACATACATGTAGGTACTCACACACACTTTCTTACACATGCACATCATTCGCTAACACTGATTTTTACAAATGCAATATCCAAGAAGTACTTTAAATGCATGTATTTACCCTGATGATTAGTGGCACCCCTCTCCACTCTCGGCCTTACTACAGGCACTCATCACTCCAAAGTAATAATTTCCCATGTTTCATACAGCCCCATTATGACTGCAAGAGAATGGCGCACAAACTTTTCTAAAATTCATACCAATTTGGGATTTAGTGCGTAGCCCTACATTGGGATTTTGTGAGTAGTTGTTAGAATGGGGGGTCTCTGGTTGGCACAGGTAAGGACTTGTGACAAGCAGGGACCCTCTCCTCTAGTCAGGATAAGGGGATTAAATTCTTAAAATAACCCCTGCTCACCCTCTAGGTAGCTTGGCGCGAGCAGACAAGACTTATTCTCAGAGGCGGTATAGGTTAAGCATTTGTGAACACACACACAGCAACTCTGGGACAACACCACAGATGAACACCACACTAGGTTTCAGCGGCGGTGCGTCCATTGGGGTGTTAGGGCGTTGCCCTCCCAATGCGCACTGCCGCCATCCCGCGACCGCCACACTCTGTGCTCAGCACAAATTCAGCATGTAGTTTCTGGCCGGCCGGTCACCGGGCCGGACCAGAAACCATCGGGAATAGGCAGGGCAGAAGTCCTGAAAAAATAAGTGGGGGGACGCTGTCATCGGAAGTGACATCACGACAGAAAGTGACGCCACGAAAGGTGCCGAGCGCCTCATCCCAGAGAGGCCAAAGAGTGAAGTCTAGCTGTTTGGCAGGGGGGATGGCGTCCCCCGGTAAAATAAGTGGGGGGACGCAGTCCACCCACGTGATACCCCAACTCGAGCCCTGGGAATAGGGGGGGTGGCTGGGGCTGTGCAGACGCGCGGCGCAAGTGCGCCTAGAGGACAGGCCATTTTCCTGCCCAGCTGGATCATGCGCACTAGCCCACCCCCTTGGGAAACCGGGGGTTGCCTCATGCCGCAGCCCCGGCCTCCTAATGGGGCGGGGAATTTGGCTGCTCCAGCCAGATGCGGCTGCGCCCCTTGATAGGACCTGTCCTCAACTACACAAGCACACACACATCTAAAAAGGACAAGATGTAATCGAAACAGTTGTGATGCATAATGTGAGCAACAATTGATAGATAATACGTGGCAGTTGGCGGCATAATCACATTTTTACATTTTGAAAACCCCACTTTGAAGGTTGCAGGTGGGTGACTCACCGCATTAGATTTAACGGCAAAGTAATTAACCCCAAAAAAATGTCACACGGAAAGTTAACAAGAAAGCAAAACATTCCCGAGTGTACCCCATTCAGTCACTCACCCGTAGAACAGCAACTATGGCCTGTTACATGTTACATGTTCCAACCCGCTAATTTTTCTCTCTTCGAGTAGCCTTCAAATGCCGTCTTTTACTATTAATTTTTGATTTAATTCAGTGTCATCTGTAATTAACATTAACATGTTGTGCTCTGTAAATACGTACAAATAAAATAATCTGCTTTGGCCTTTTAACAGAGTTAGGCGGTCACACAAGCCTCACAGATGTCAGACCTCCCACTCACCCCCTTGCCCTTTGGTAAAATAACGCATTGACGTCCTCGACCTTGGTAATCAGGACAGATGTTATCTTCTAGGAGCAACAAAGTGGTGCCGCTTTTTTATTGGCGCCAAGGAAATCAAAGAAAACATTTAATGTAAGCAGGGGCCGATTAAAAGGGAGTCGTTTTCAAGCAAACTGATATATTTATCAAACGTGTTCAGAGTGCGTCACTCATGGATGAGCTCTAACACTGCTGGTACATTCCTGCCAGAAATAACTCCATGAGATAATTGGGAAAATGGTTGAGGTAAGTAAAGAATGAGTAACAGTAAAATAAAAATCAAAGGACAACTTAAATAAAAAAAAAAAATAATTAAGACATCAGTTATTTTTAACTACTTAAAATGAAATTCTTAAATATTTACAAACATCAGGCAGAGAAAAACTACAAAAAGATGATCTAAGCTAAGATTGCCCCATTAAAGCTCATGGATGGCGGTACCGGATAGCTGTAGTTTGCATGGGGCTGCTGCTAAAATGACTTGCATTCTTGACACTGATTTCCGTGTGGTTGGTTGATTGAAAGATGTACCTTTTCAAACATAGCAGGCTTTGTTTTTCGGGGATTCTCCTTACGCCATACTCTATGAAATCGGTCAAAGCTCCCATGCCATGCTGCCAGGCCTCAATTCAGATTCAAGGGAACTATACGGTGAATTCTGCTAGTTTGCGATCTGTTTACTTGTTTTTAAATAAAAAACCTCTGTGAGGTAGTCAGAAATGTATTGTATCTCAAAGTCTGTTATGAAGCCACATATTGATAAGCAAGTAGCTACCTATGTTGTATGACATCTCTTTATTACTGTCATAACTGCACTTTCACAATTTCTTTATTAACCTTCCTTCCTTCTCAAAATTGCTTGCAAATGCACCATTTGTCCACTCGATTTTCACATTTTTCTCGGGGTGGGGGAGGCGGGGGGGCGGGTGGGGGGTTAGAATTGCCGGGGGTGTTCGGGCACGCGCGCTGCACTCGCGAGCTACAGTGCGGAAATCATTTTCTGCCTCACCAGGTTCAAATGTCACCAGCCGCCACTGCTAGGTTTGCATCAAAAATAATTATTTTTTATGTAAAGGCGTAGCACAAGACCCATTAACGACAATAAAATGGCCACAATACTATTTAGAAATCAAGAGTTCTTTTAAAATGCGTAATTTCTTGTTCTGTGCGCTTCGCACACTCTGTTCGACTCTCACAGCGTTGGAAAAAGTGACTAACAGGATTAACCGGCACTGCGGACACTCCGGTCCGAGGTGTACACCACTGGGGTGCAAGTCGTTTCACAGTACCTTTGGTTCGAGGAGTCCGGCACGGACGAGGCGTGGTAACAGGAGGGGATGCAGCTGCGTTGTCGATCCTTACGGTGCGAGCCCCGGCTTGTGTGCAGTCGTTGATGCGAGGTCATGCCTTTGAGAGTGGGGCGCCTTTCAATCACGGATAACGCGGTGCGAGGCTAACAGTACGTTGCAACTGTGCGAGCTGTACTCAGCCCTTCGATGCGCTCGTAACTAGAATGCCAGCGGCAGGGGACACAGCGAACAGTGCGGTTCGACACAGGAGGGTGAAGCGGTGTGCGGTGCGGGGCCCTTTTCTTATGGTGCGAACTACAGCTCGTGGGGGAGTGGAGTCACTTCATTCGGGGCGCACGCCGGCCACAGGGCTTCACAGCTTTGAGGCGCACACAGATCACGGTTCCAGCGTTACGGGGAAAACAGCGTTTTCCAGCAGCTCTTTTTAAGGCGGTGGGAGTCTAATAGTCCTGGGACTCCGTTCATGGGTCAAGCTCACCCACAAGCCCTTGGAGATCTTTCTAAAAGCACAAGTTGAGCAAAAGTATTTTCCAGTCTTTCTCCCTCTCCTTCAGCAGCAAGGCAACCACTGCAGGCCAATCCCCCAGGTCAGGGACAGTACTCTTCCTTACAGCTTTCCAAGCTCCTTCCCGTCGGGCAGAGGTTCTTCTTGTTTCAGCAGGATCTGATTTCTTGGGAGCAGGGTCCCAATATGTATACCACAATTTTTTTGTTCTTTCAGGCCAGGGGGCCTTTGCCCAGTTCAGCCCAGTTCCGGAGTACTTTGTTTATAGGACTCTGGCTTGTCTTTTCAGTGTGCAGGGTAGAGACATCAGATGCTCCACAGGAGGTGGAGCCAGCATTGTGGTGGCAGAGCACAGCCCTATTCAGGGTCCAGGGGCACTCCTCCCACCCATCTGGATGTAATCTTCCTATTCACCACCTGGCTGCCCCAGCCTGTCTCCTGGAATTCCCCAGCCCTGTCACTCACAGAAACCAGACAGCAGATACACATCCTAGCAGAGACGGGCTGAAAAGGTTAGGCAAGCAAATACCAACTTTCTATTTGCAAACACAGAATATTAAAATAAACTTTACTAAAAGATGTATTTTATTATTCTGAGTTCAGGCATACTAAACTCGAATTTCTACCATGTTCCCTGAGTCTGCTGGGATCATAGGATGTAACAATTCCAACATCCCATTCTGGCCTATGGGAACAGGTACCCTTGCAATAGTGAAAAATGAAAATCGCTGTAATTCACTATTAGGACATGCCACACACATCAGGGCTTATCCTATCTTATACTTACAATGCACCCTGCCCTTGGGCCTACCATAGGGGTGACTAATATGAAGTCAAGGGAAGGTTTAGGGACTGGCAAGTGGGTGCACTTGTCCAGTCAGCATGACAGTACCAGACTGCATGCAGGTTCTGCAATGGCAGACCGTAGACACATTTTACCAGGCTGCTTCTGTGGGTGGCACAACTAGTGCTGCAAGCCAACTAGCAGCATTTGGATTTACAAGCCCTGGGCACTTCTGGTGCACATTACTGGGGTCTGACAGTAAACCAAATAAGCCAATCAGGGGATCCAATCAATATATACATTTTATACAGGGACCACTTGCACTGTGGCACTGATTGGCAGTGGCACAGTGCTCTGAGCAGCTAACACCAGCAAAAACACATGAGGCAACAGCAACAAAATAGAAGGGAGATCCCACACCAATGGGGCCAGGTCTAACAAGTGTCCCCTCCAGCTGAAATGTGGGGAGAACTGCCCTACCCCAGGGAGTTCTCATCACTAAGGCGGAAAAATCTGGACAGACCGTCAGCATTGGCGTGGTCGGAACCAGGGCGATGTTCCACCGTGAAATCCATACACTGTAGGGAAATGGACCACCTCAACAGCTTTGGATTCTCACCCCTCATTTGCATCAACCATCTGAGGGGCCTGAGGTCTGTCTGAACCCGGAAGTGAGTCCCAAACAGGTAGAGTCTTAGCTTCTTCAGTGCCCAGACCACAGCAAATGCCTCACGCTCAATTTCACTCCACCTCTGCTCCCATGGAAGTAACCTCCTACTGATGAAGGCTACAGGTTGGTCAAAGCCCTACTCAATCATCTGTGAGAGAACTGCCCCTACGCCATGCTCTGAAGCATCTGTCTGCACAAGGAACTCTTTGGAGAAGTTGGGTGCCAGGAGCATGGGCGCCGTGCACATGGCAGTTTTCAGGGTCTCTAAGCTTTCTGACAGGTGTCAATCCAAATCACTTTCTTTGGCTGCTTCTTGGAAGTCAGCTTTGTCAAGGGTGCAAGAATGTTGAAGTACAACCATAGTGAACTGCAAAGGAGGAATAAAAATATCTGAAGACAGAATATTGGGCCTGATTAAGATGGTGGGTGGACTCACGTCTGCCTGCCACCCTAATGGAGATGGGGACGGCCCAACATAGTATTGGGGGTCCTACAGGCCAAACTACTATGCAACCACCATCGTGGCGGTCGTATTGTACAGGTTTTCAATTGCTGTAGGTGTTGCTGGCTGCAGCACCCGCCGCAGTGGAAAAAAGGGATGTGGTGCCTGTCACTTAGTACATGGATATGTTGGGGAGAACCATAGGTGCCCCCACACGTACGAAGAAAAGGGTCTGGAGAGAAGGGGGGCCCGCTATGGGCCCCCAATGTCCATCCCTGCCAGCCTTTCCATGGCAAGTGAACCGCCATGGAAAAGCTGCTGGGGAGGGACCATCCTAATCCCTACGGCAGTGCCTGATAGGCACGTCACCATTGTAGGGATTGGGAGGCCCTCCACAGCACCTGGGGGCTCAAGGAGCCCGTCAGATGTGTGGCAGTCAGGCTATTCGTCTGCCTGCCCACCGCTCACCATCAAAATCTGGCAGTCAAAAAAGCTGCTTAGGAAGGCGGGGAGACTGCCACTGACAGCCTGTCGGTGGCGGTCTCCCCGCCACCCTAATCAGCCCCATAGTTATTTTATTAAGCTGCAATTTATGATTGTGTTTGGAAGATGACGTCAGTTATTGATTACACTATATAATTTGATAGTATATGTTTTGCACCAACACACACCTTTAGGTAAGCCCCTCAAGCACTCAATTATATTGCCAAGAAAGCATGTGTGTGCCCACCAGCGATAAAGGTCAATAGACACTGACACATTGAGAGGGACATCAATAAAACCATTTACACACCCATTTATTCACCTATACTTCAACTTACATACTGATTCACACGTGTATGGAGATATTGTGATATCCTCTCAGAGACATATAAAGCTTTTCATGTACCCAGTACTCACTCAGTTACATAGTGTTGTACACAGCCATACACCCAGTTATATATGAGGACACCCACCCACACAGCCACTCATACACCTATTAACTCTATCATAGAGCCATTCACTCAGGGGGTGATTACGATGTCGGGGGACTTACGTCCGCCTAACACCGATGCGGAAATGGGACTGACCTGCCTCAGGTGGGCAGACCGGAGGACAGCCTAATCACTATGGGACCAAACACTGTTCAGTTGCATACTCCCATTCACCTATGAGAGCCCAGGTTACAGCCCTAAAATGGAAATAACACAAGCTCCCATAGAGGAATGGGAGTCTGTGTTTATCCCTGCACCATTATGGCAGGCACAACAGGGTGCCTGCCACGCAGGGACACACAGGGTGCCTGCCACGCAGGGACACACAGGGTGCCCCCTCAGCCCCCAACCAGAGGCAAGGGGGCCCTGCTAGAGGCCCCCATACTCACTCTCTAACAGGCTTTCCATGTCAGAAAGCCCAACATGGAAAGCCCGTCGGAGACAGAGTATGCAATCTCAAGGGCGGAAAGGCTGCCCTTTGGAATTGTGGGCCAGCCACCAACTGTCCGACGGACTCCTTGAGCCTATCGGAAGCCAGCTGTAATGACCGTCCGGTTTAATTTCCGACCGCCAGCATTGCAATGTTGCAGTCGGAAATGAAACCGAGATGTGGCCCAGAAAAGCTCCGACCGGTCGGAGCCTTTCTGGAGCGATTTCATAATAAGGCCCTTATTGAGAGAGTGAAAGAGGCACTTAAACATCCACTCACACACCCAGGCTGGATTTATGTACTACATTACTCATATTATAACACACCCACCAAATAAGCACCAACATAACTAAACAGAATATGTGTATTTTTAAAGTACATGTATAATCAGAAGGGTATTTTGGCACAAATTAAAAATGTTTATTATTATGGTGAGTGATTTAAGTTATAACCTTGAGATAAAACACAGGCCCTAACACTGTACAGATTAACATGATAACGAAGCAGACCTAGGATACTAATTTCCACATGTGTAGTCAGAAACTTACATTAGGCTCTTGTGCACTCACATATCCAGTTATGAAAAGACTCATTTGCTTATACATAGTGATGTAGTAACTAGTACATCCCATTACTTTAGCAGAAAAGCATGCATGTACCCACTACTGATATAAGTAAACAGTCCCTTAGACACTCACAAATGCACCAATTAAAGCATTTATATGTGAATGTTTTTACCTATAGATCCACTTACGTAGTAATTCAGGGTTCCACACTGACAATGCTATATGTACTTATTCACCTATAGAGCCATTCATATATCCAGCACTCAGACAATTAGGTAAACAGACACTTGCACACACATTTTCTCTTATTTCTAATTAGAAAACCAAACAGTTACTAACAAACCCAGTGACATAGTTACAGAAGCAATTGCCCAATCACTCATTTACCCACATAGCAGTTATGTATGTAGAAATAACATAATCAGTACAATTACTAAGATAGACATTGGACCAGTAACACACCAAGACGCTTTTCTGTAGAAAAACTTAAAAATATACTTATAGTTATGGCGTTAGAGCACCTGTTACGCACTGAGATAAACTTTTATATATGATTTAATGTACTTATAGTATGCAATATAGTAGTATTTAATACAAAGTGACATTATTTAATGTTTGCTTTTCAGATTCTTTCATGTGTTGAAAGAAGAAGATTTGCAATGCCAAGAAAGAAAGGAGAAAAAAACAGAGGAAACACTACTATCTGCTTGAAACTAAAAAGCACACAATGTGGAAAATGTACTCATAAAAAAGAGGGCTGCTGGTAAGAGAACTAAGGAGTTTGTTAAAACAGTATTTAGGAAATGCAAAATGTGGAAAAAAAAGCTTTCAATGAAAAAAACAGCTTTACAATCAAGTGACTATTGAGAAGGAGTAAGTCATACTGAAAGTAGAAAATGTTCTAAAACAATTCTGGTTTGAGAAGAAGACAGAAACAATTTAAGTAAATACGAGTAGGAATATTTAAAAGTAAGGTAATACACAATTTGCTATGAAATATGAGGGAGAGTAAGAGAAGAAAGACTGCATTGAAGCAAAAACAGCATTTTTGAAACTTGTTAAAGCATTTGCCCTGAAGGAAAACTATATACTTTGATACTAAACAGACTGATAATACTGGATAAAGCAGTGTTGTGGATGAAGGGAAAAAGAAAAAGAAAAGGATTATCCATGAAAGTAATTTTTGCAGCCTTTTCAAAGGAGAATGGAATCATAGCACTGAGGCTCTCTTTTATGAAGAAAGCAACTTGCAAGAGAACATATCAGTGCATGCAGCTTAAACAACTGGACGATGCTATGGGTTAAGAGATGGTACTCCTATTCCAAAAGAGGAGGCGGTTCCTAGAAATGTAGAGGAAGAGATAGCAGAAGAAGTACAAGGAAGGCGTAGATATGCCCCAGTGTATACATGGGACTGAGGTAGTATTTGTACGGTTTGACAGGAATCAATTGATCTTTTAAGACATGTTCTATGTCAATTTCCGGATAGAAGTGTGAAATGGAAAATTGCTATTTTTCATGGTTTAGATCCATGCAAAGTTAGGAATTACCCTAATTTACAAGGACACTCACTTGCATGCCTATCCAGGAAAGTGTGCACAAGTACCGTTCATCATTTTAAGAATTTTAGTTAATCATTCAAAAATGCGAAATTTAGTCAGAAGACTTTACTTTGTAAAAAAAAGACCTGCATTGACTTTAGGAGAAATTAACAAAGCACTGTTCTGTGTGCAGTATCAGAGGTTGAAAATGTTTGTGAAGATATTCAGTTACGCTTTTTTGATTCTGAAGAGAAGTCTAGGCAAAATGGAAGCTTGGCATGTTCAGGTATAAAGGAAGAGAACACAGATGTTAGTACTGATAACAGAACGAGAAATAGCAGTTTAATTTTAATTAAGTTTCTACAGTGAAATCAAACCATGTTTGCATATGTTGTCAACGCACTTACTATGAAAGTCAAATTTGTGAAATGTAATTTATAAAAAAAAACATTGTGAAATGTAGATTTGTTCTAAAAAACTGAGCAAAAAAAAGAAATAAGTGGTTAGAATTTGTTGAGCATTTATTTGGGTAGGAACAGTTTGATTTGTCAACACAGCAGGTCATATGTAAGTATTGCTATGACAAATTAGAGAAAAACAAAATGCCTGTGAGAGCAATACATAATAAGTTAGAGTTGGTTCAAATTTCAGAGGAACTTTGAAATCTAAATGTTTGCGAAACAATACTGATACAATCTGTACACCCTTTTCAAGTAATAGTTCGTTTGGATCCAAAGACTGGGAAACTACCACGACTGAGCTACAGAAAGACCTTAAAGGTAGATTTGTGTACTTACTTTTGGATTATACATGTAACATTGAAACAGTGGATGTGACACAGATATAGATGAGCCACTTTTTATTCTAGTGAATGGTGTGCCTACAAAAAACAAAAAATGTGCCAAGAACTAGTGGTTGTGAGTAAGGTAAATAAAGCTAAATTCCACCTTAACTTAACTTACTTGTGAGTGAGAGCATGCTAATTGAAACAAAAGAAAATAATATAATTTTTAGAAAGAAAAATATATATTACTCACCGAGCCCTGCAGTCTCTACATACTTTGAATGGTCTGGTAAAAACATAATCGACTTTTCTCCACATGCCTTTGGGATTCGTTTTCCTTAGACCATGCCAGAGCTGGGAAGAATAATGTATTAAACATCATTTGGAAATGAGATTACAAAATCTTGCATGTGTCATGCATTTTCAATACTACTGAAAAATCATCAATCTTCCTGGAAGAGAACATTATGTTGTTAAAATACTTTAATGTTTTAAACGCATAAAGAACAAATGATGGACAGAATGGAGAACAATGTCATACATTCACCCCAGTACAAAGATCTGGGCCTAAATCCATCGTTTTTTTGCTCACCATGCCATTCCAGTTTCAACCCAGGCATATGCAACTCAGTCTTGACCCTGCGCCCAATGGGAACAGGCCAGGTCCTCTCTCGACTGGAAAAAAGCATCCTAGGACTGGTTTCCGGGGTTTCACTCCTCATCAGCCAGGATAGCTTGACTACAGTGGCATGGAGAGCACAGGACCCACACCTGGGCATACCCGTCCCACTCAGGGTGACAATGCAAAAAGAACAATTGATGGACAGAATGCAGAACAATGTCATACATTCACCCGAGTACAAAGATCTGGGCCGAAATCCATCGTTTTTTGCTCACCATGCCATAAGAATGATGGATTAAACCCAGATCCTTGTGACTGGGGGTGAGTGTTTGCATTGTCCAGCATTCGGTCCATCAATTGTTTCTTTTGTTAATGTTTTGAACATCACATAATTAATCTTGTGTGAGTTCATTCTGTTTTTAACCCCATCAATTTTCTGTATTCCTTCATGTTGTTCGAATATTAAAGATAATTTATCATTTCAAATCCTATAGGGATGAAGTTTAGTATTCCCTAAAGCGAATAAGGTCAGTTTCTAGTTTCTTTCTGGTGCTTACTTTCCCCCACAGTTTCTATAGCAGAAGGTGATCAAGCACCACTTCAAGTCTTCCAACTAGCATAAGGCGTGAATATGAAGTTATGGTGATGTCTTCGGTGCTGCCAAATTGCCTTTGCTGGGGAACTCAGTTTATCTCTTAGAGACATAACTAGTAAAGGACTGTAAATATCCCAAGAAGAATTTGATTTCTTTCCATTTTCTACTGTCTCCACATTCACCTGCCCTACTTTTTCAAAGTTCAACCCCAAAATAAATTGTAAGTAATGCAACATTATTAGAAAAAGTTTGGAAAACAAAAAATACTTATTTTAAAAAGTAGGTCAGGTGAATGTGGAGACATTCATATTTTCGTATCATATTTTTTTAACTTTGTATGTGATGGATGTGTATATATTTTAATGTTTATTGTAGTGTCCTATATGTTTTGTAAGTGAGTGTGTAGGTATGTATGTATATGAATGTATGTGTTTTTTAATGTAAGAAAGTTCATATTTTTGATTGTATGAGAGTGTATGTGTGTCACTGATGACATCATTCAGCTTCTGTTATACACATTACTTTATAAACTAGTAAGGCATTAGAGGTCTGAAATTAACTACAAAATAGCTTAGAATAATATGAAGCATCATTAATGATCTGAATAGTGAAACCACAGTAGTTCACTACAACACACTCACTGAGTAGTGGCGTATCATAACCTTGCGCACACTTCCGCATCTTAGTTTTTAACCTTACCAAAGGGTCTCTGAATAGAATTTGATCTCCTTTAGGTAATATTAAGATCATACTCTCCACCTTACACATTATACCCCACACACCTACATGCACCGTCACAGCTGATGCAAGAAAAGATCTCCGACAAAGAGCCCTCTTGCGGTGCCCATGCGGCATTGCAGCGCCAGCCCCACAAGGAGCAAAATGCCCAATGATGAAGCATGGCACCCACAAAGGAGTGTAAGGGCAACACTTCCAAATAAGGAAGATCCCCTGGAACCATATATTCCAGCCACACCTTTTCTTTAACATTTTCGATACCCTCTCCATATCGGAACAAGTGCCCATACTGATTAGACGTGTCATTTATAGTGAGGAGCACAGACAGTGGACCTTAATCTGGCTCCTAGTCCCCCTCTTTTTGATTCATGCATCATTAATGACATCACAGATACAGCTTCCTTTGATGTAGCAAGCATGTGTTATGTGAAACATTGAACCCATACCTTAAACTTCACAGGCAGACTAGTTCAAATTGGCAATCAGCCACAGATATATGGGAAACCCTCATTGCACATGGTGTCCAATATCTATGCAACTGCTCAAAATACTCAACGACTGCTCTAAAATTGATGCTGTACTACATACAGCATTTATCTGTATCGAACCCCTCACAGTCACCAAATTTACATAGAGAAATTAAGTTGATATGAGTAGAACATTGGGTACTGTAAACAGTGTTTACTTTATAGAGAGAGTTTACTATGTTTCACACTGTTTTAAGACAGTAAAACTCTCATGAGAAATACACTACAGCGTATTAAAAAAGCATCCATTTAGAACAGTGTACACTCAAAAAAGACACTATTTGCTTTAAATAAGCAAGGCCTGAAGGTGCTAACGCGCATACTTCTGTAGTCTTCATACTGTGGCAAAACTTTACAGGTAGGTCATCCTTTGAAGCTACACAACCGCATGTACATTGTTTAGTACCTGGTGCACACAGTCTTCTATGTTATGGAGAAATTGTAATGCTACAACGATTCTGTCTAATAATCCTAGGTGCTTACAATACTTAGCATCTACTATTTAGAATCTTTGTCCTGTTAGAAACTTGTTCAACAGAACCAAAAAACGTGTGTGAAACATAATGGGCACAAGTCGTCACCTGTCATTTACACACAGGGGCCGATTCACAGACCTAATCTGAGACAAAATCCTAAACTTACTACTTTTAACTTTCACAGATGGTATTTAGTAGTAGTAAAGTTAGCATTTTGTCTTAAGTTAGGATTTGTCTTAAGTTAGGATTTTGTCTTAAGTGAGAAATTTGTGTTAGGACCACAACTTAAGAAAAGCTTAAGACAAAATCCTAATTGAAGACAAAATCCTAATTTAAGACAAAATGCCAACTTTACTACTACTAAATGCCTTCTGTGAATACCAGAAGTAGTAAGCTTAGGATTTTGTCTCAGATTAGTTCTGTGAATCAGCCCCACAGAGTTGCTCTTTAACACTTCAGGAAGGTGCCCCACTTTTTGCCCCAATGCTGATGGTTATGCCTCTAAAATTGCATGGGAGCCTGCTGCCCAGGACACTGTGTCAGTGCTCGCTCCCTAAAACAGATATTTCGGAATTGGTATGCAGCGGCCAGTCATTCTAGACTTTCGGTGTGAGGTAGGAGAGGGAGGACTGCTGAATCTGGTTATGCGTATGCAGTGGGATGTATGTGAGTAAGAGTTCAGCTGAGTGGAGGTGTCTGGTAGGTTTGTGAAAATGTATGCTGTTGCTGAGGTACATGGGGCCAATGTTGTGTAAGGCTTTGATTCGATGCATGAGGAGTTTGAAGCATGCTCATTTGCAGATTGGGAGCCAATGGAGCTCTTAGAGGTGTGGGTGATGTGAGTGTGGGGTTGAAGATTGAGGGTAAGACTGGCCCCTGAGTTTTGTATCGTCTGGAGTTTTCTGGTCAGTTGAACATAGAGTCCAGTATGGAGAATGATGCTGTAGTCCAGCTTGCCAGTGATGAGGGCTTGACTGATGGTTCTGCAAGTGCTGGGTGGCAGCCATTTTAAGATATATCTTGACATGACCTGCCTCTGTCTTCCTGGACTGCCAAGTCCATCCTCGCTCAGGCTATCACATTCATTCCATGCACTGCCTTTATCAGTTTCCCTCAAGCCACCACTTAAAGACTTCCTCCCTTGTGACTCACCCCTCAGAAGGTGCTTGGCCCTCTGTCAGCACATATTATGCTCTCACCTGTGAAGGTAAAAGAAGTCACAGTGATACATTGTTACAGGTCCACCTGTACGCAAGGCGCAGGAGTAGTGAGAGAGATGGTAACAGAGTTCCTGTGAGGTGGGGGCGTGGCTAAGCAAGCCACGATGGCGGCTGTGTCTTGCTGAGGCTCCGCGATCGGGCTAGCATCCTGCCCATTACCTGTGATCGCCGGGAGCCTCAACTTCCACACACATCACCTGGGCTGCCCTGGGGCATCCCCCAAGCGACCTGCAGAAGCAGCTGACGGACGGCGCGTCCTGGAGAGTCTCCTACCGGAGCCGAGCGCCGACGCTGAAAATGGCGGGCGCAGCCCCGTCTCCCGGACGCGGAACCCGCTAAGAGCCGACACCCTCAGCGTTGGCCACAGGAGATACTGCCAGCTGACGGCGGTGGGGAATCCCGGGGAAGCTGTGGGTCCGGCCCTCGAAGGTACGCTTTGGACGGCGCTCGATTCTGCCCCTACACCCCCGGTGCGCAAGATGGCGGCCGCCGCACCAAGGCTCCGCAACCCCGGCGCTTCTACCTCGTCGGAGGCCTGATCAGGCCGTGACACCGACCGACCCGCCACCGCGGACCACGAGGGACCAGCGGAAGCGCCGCCAGAGCGGGGCTGTGCCTCCGGGGACCCGCAACTCTCCTCGAGGGCGGTGAGTGCCAATCGCTCCCCCCCCCCCCCCCCCCCCCCGGAGCCCCGACACCGATGCCCGGCGGGGCCCCCCCCACCTACTCGAGGCCCTGCAGGGGTGCACAGCCCACATAGCCACCGGACAGAGGGAACCGAAGAACTTTGCGTTGGGGGCTGGGTGGAGAGCCCGAGTGCCTGACCCTAACATGGCGCCCACGGAGGCCTAGGCGCCGAGAACAGCACGAACCTCGCCCCCCCCTGGGCCGATACCACCTGACCCAGCCGGTCGGGCACCGACTCTGCACTGTACACTAGCGAGGGAGAGGGCACTTCCACGACCTCCTGGCGCCGGGCGCTGCCGGCCCTGACGAGCCACCTCTGACACCCCGGGCTGGTGGGGAGACCCCCTTGGAGTGGGCCGGGGCCGCTTGGAGCCCGAGCGGGACTGGAGAGGCCTACCAGCATCGGGCTACCACCTACCCGGACGCGCAGTGAGGTGAGGGTTGGCCGATCACGAAACTACACAGCAGCCCCGGGAAGCTCGGCCAGCCGGCGACCGGGAGCCACCCCTGCAAGGGCTAGAACACCGAACGGAGCCCTCTTTCACCCCGGAGCCCCGGCTCCCAAGATGGCGGCCGCCACCCCGGAGCTCCGACGCCTCAAGGCTGTTTCCCTGCCGGGAGCCTGATCGGCCCTCAAACCCGGACAGCTTGCCACCGCGGTCTACAGGAGGACCGCCACTCACACGGAGCTGAGCGCTCTGGAGACCCCGCCACTACCATCGGTGAGTGCTGTGCTGCCATTTCCCCTCCTGCGCCCTGAGGATCTCAGGTTGGCACCCCGGTGGCCCCCTCTTCACGTCCACCCACGAGGACAGCCACAGAGCACGCTGCCACCCGGCCAGAACACCCAGTTCGCACTCACATGTACAAACTGCCCAGTGGATCCGAGTGCCTGACCTTAACGTGGCACCTGTGCAGGCCTAACACCAGAAACAGCCACGAGTCCCGCTTTGGGGACGAGAGCATCCCACCTGCATTGGAGACGTTGTCAGCGCCTTCCTTAGCTCACGCCACCCGACCTTGCCCTGCCGGTCAGCGCGAGCACGGGACCCCGCCCTGTGAGATGCAGAGGCCCCCACGCGTTCGAATCCACCGACCCCGGTGACCGCGTACCACCCTTGACGCCCTTGGTGGTGGCCCCCCGGGGTGAAACGAGCCTCGCCTTGGACCCGGAGGAACCGGAGTGGCGGCCCACTCACCCACCGATACCACGTGGCGGCGACCTACCACCCGCAGGACACACGACGACCGAGGGGAAACCCCCCCCTCTTCCCCTCAGCAGCACCCATGGGGAAGCCGAGGAACAGTGACTGGAAATGCAAGCAGAGCCTACATGCAGGATGCACTGTTCCTAGGAGAAACTATTCTCACCAAAGTACACAAATAATAAACTGCTAATAAGTCAAAAGATATATACCTGGATATTGCCAACATAAATTTTATTTTTCACAGTGATTATTCAGTAATAATCCTGCCTTTTCAACTCATCTTGTTGATCGTACAATGTTATCTTTACATAAATCTATATGGTTGATAACAATAGCGAAATACAAATATATGTGTGACTTAATGAGCCACTATAATTCAAGTTAATCCATATGAAGAGATAACATTCAATGTAATTTCAAGTTGTCGCCCGATGCATTTCGGGAAGCCCTGTTCCCTTCTTCAGGGGCGAGTACCTAAAACAAATGTAATACAGAAAAATGTATGTGTCAAAAAAATTCAACTGCAGATAAATAAACAATATACACAGGGAGGAAAAAAGAAATCGCTTTCAAAATTTGTCATTAAAAAGACATTCAATCGTTGAAGCATATCAACTGTGTTAAGCAGAAGAATCATTGTACATATCCCATAGTTTGAATCAGTAAAAACATTCATCTTATGTTGTAGTGCTGCCCATCTAGTGGTAGAACAGAATAATAGTCAGCCTGCGTAAATATACATAAGCAGAAAACACCGCTCATTGTTCTAGAACAATAACATGTAAAAACATCTAAGTATTTGTGCGTGGTCTGTGGGTAAACATACACAACCGAGCAAATTCCATGTAAGTTAAGCCAGTATATATCATAACCTTCAGTAGAGGTCACAAGGACTGAATAACCATCAGTGCGTTTATGCTAGCTCCAATACACACGATCGGGAGAATGGGAGAATAATAAACCTACCAGCTGGGGAGATAATCCGCTCTCTGGGTCTTTCCTGGTCTATGTCACGTTAAAACACTGTGGAGACATGAGGTAAATGGACACCGAATAAACTAACGATATTCCTTAAGACAATGATGTTTTAAGGATAATCTCAATGTATTAAATAGAAATGACTGTGTTATAATCAGCATGAGCCAAAGAACGTGCGCATGGGTAACATTTACAAAAGTGCAAGAACTCGGCTATTGGAAATGACCTGATGGAGATAGGACAAGCATGTCCCCTACAATAGAATTAAAAGTAACACTGACAATATACAAATAAGCAAATAAGAAGAGTACCTGGAGTTTTGGGTAACTATAGGCAGATCCAGTAAATTATGCTTTACACCGGACCGTTCTGTGAAATGCGTAGAAAAGCTCTTCTCGTTATAGAGAGGGAATCTACAGGGAAATGCAAAACAGGGCTAGAAGCTATGTCTAATGCACTGTGACTGTTAAGGCATGAGCGCTGCAACGAGTCTTACCGGTTCTGTCATGAACTCGGAATTGTCCTCGTGAAATTTAAGGTCGACGCCTATAAAAGAGAATACATAACGGTTCAATGCTTAGTCAAACGGTAACCCGCTGCGGGGAAAATGAAGAATGCGAGCGCTGCACTGGGTCTTACCGAAAAGCTGGAGAACGCGACGACACACGCGACGGTGGAATCCTGATGCGGAAATTAGCGGAGGGATACCATACAGGATCTTAAATAGTTCCTAGGTGAAACACGTGTGAGACTAACAGGACTACTGGGAAATGAAGTACTAAGACTAACGTGGTATCGTAAAAGACTGAAGTGACAGGGGCTTATACAAAGAAATACAACTCCTGATGAAATGACCCTCTTTAAATAAGCTCGATAACCAGAACTTGGAGATGTAATAAAACTTACAGGCACAATGAAAAACCACATTAATGAGTTGATGGTTTACAAAACTGAACAGTGCTGTGCAAAATAAATAATTAATAGCCTCAGATTAGGGACAACTGCGTACTTAATCACAAAAAAAGAAGAAGACCACAGTCTCAAAATACCGATGTGTATTGTCCTGACTTCAGTGATGTGTAATGTCCCTCTACATGCGTAGTTACATTCTATTCATGTGGCGAGTGTTTACTGGTTTCTATCAATGGTGAAACTAGATACGCTAATCAATTATAAACATATAACATGGTAAATGCATAATAATGTGGTAACATCGCCATGTCGAGATTCCAAAACACCTGAAGGAATGCAATTAATGAAAACATCAAGCAGCATGAATAACACCATAAGTGTGGTGCTCATAACCGAAGAAAGCGAACTATACATGAACCTAACTGGGGACAGTATATTCTGTGAGATGAATGTGTGAAATAAATATGCCAATGAGTTTGCAACACGAACTTGAAATGCTTAACGGATACTAAGACTCACAAGAAACAACTGTAGTCAACCCTGTCATTAAGACCTGTGGGTATCAAGGTGGTGAGATATTCAATCCAGTATACCTCCCTTTGCAGTAGTTTAGCGTTGTTGTCTTGGCCTTCTAGTTTAGGTACAACTTCAATGATTTGCGCTCTCAGTTGAGCAATACTGTGTTTGAACTCTATCCAATGTGTTGCTACTGAGGTAGTTCTGTTTTTACACCTGAAGTTGCTTTTGTGCTCAGTGAGCCTTGTCTTGAATTTACGTGCAGTTTTGCCTATGTATAATTTGCCACATGGGCATTTTAGGCAGTAAACAATGTTCATGGTGTTACAGTCCCCAGAGTGACGTAACTCAATCTTTTTGCCTGTAGTGGGGTGCGTCATGCTGTTACCTGTTATAATGTTATTGCAATGTACACAATTTTGACAGCGCATTGTGCCTGAATGTGGTAGTGTCGCTGCTTTGGTATTGCAAGTTCTCAACTTATCCATTAGGTTCTTGCCTCGGGTATAAGCAAAAATAGGTTTATCGGCAAAAATATTCCTGAAGTCACTTTCGTTTTGTAGCAGTTCCCATCTGCTAAGAATAATTTTCTTGATTTGATTGGACACAGTGGAAAATTTAGACACGAATGTAATTCCTGACTTCTGTGCTTTAGGTGGAGGATTCAGTAGTATTTGTCTATCTACCGTTGACAGTCTTTCAATTGTGTGATCAAGCACTTCTGTGGGATAGCCTCTACTCTCAAACCTGTTGCGATGCTTGGGGATTTGTGCGTTTAGTACATCGTCATCAGTACAAATTCTTTTCAGTCTCAGAAAGTGCGAATAGGGTAAGTTGGTGATAAGACTCTTCGGATGGAAACTGGAAAATAGTAGAGTGCTGTTACGGTCTGTGGGCTTTGAAAAAATGTCAGTATGTAACCTCCGTGACTGGTCATCTTTCTTAATCAGTACGTCTAAGTAATTGACCTCAATCTCACTCATAGAGTGAGTAAATTGTATTCTCAAGTTCCTGGTATTGAGTTCAGTGATGAGTCTATGGAGTTCAGTGGTGTCTTTGCTCCAAATTAGAAAAATGTCATCGATATATCGACAGTATTGGACGAGACCCATTTGCCATTCTTCATTGGTCAAAATATATTCGTCTTCAAACTTGGACATGAATATATTTGCATAGGCTGGAGCCCCAGAAAATCCCATGCTCGTCCCTGTCAGTTGGCCATAGAAATTGTCTTTCCATCTGAAATAACTATTATTTAAGCAGAAATGCAGTAATTTCAAGATGAATATGCTTTTGTCCTTCGGGAGATCCAGTTTGAGCAATGCCCATTCGGTAGCATCCATGCCTTCCTGATGATTTATGGACGTGTATAGTGCGGTAACATCTATGGTACATAATGTCCACTTGCGACTATACATGCTTTGGATGGTCTCGATTTTGTTAAGAAAATGTGTGGTATCTCTGGTGTAAGTACACCATGATTGCACAAATTTTTGGAGATAGTAGTCCAGATATTTACCTACAGGATCAAAAATGGATCCACACCCCGCCACAATGGGGCGGAAGGGAGGATCCGTGGGGTGTTTGTGAATCTTGGGCGTCATATAGAGACGCGGTCTCTTGGGATTAGGTGTGGTAAGAAAAGACTTCTCTACATCGGTGATGATGCCATCTTGTATGGCTTTCTGCAAGTATGTTTGCAAAATGCTTTGTAGAGTGTTGGTGGGGTCATTAACCAAGATAGTGTATGTATGGGGGTCATGAACATGATCATCAACTTTGCGTTCATAGTAGTCAGTATCCATAACAACCAGGGCACCTCCCTTATCTGCTGGTTTAAGGGTGAGAGTTTCATCTTGTGAGATTCCCTGAATCGTTCTCTGTTCATATTGATTGAAATTGGATTTACCAGTGGATTTGTAACGGATCTTGTTAAGGTCACGTTTGACAGTTTCCTCGAAAAAATCGATAATCTTGTGCGACACAGGGGCTTGAAAAATGCTTTTGGGACGAAAAATTCTTTCATCAGTGTCCATGTTGACATCTTCGCATACTTGTAGGACATTGGAGAAGTAGTGGCGAAGTCTTAATTTGCGTGTCAATTTGTAAAGCGCTACCTTGGTGTCTAACAAAGTGGTATCATTGGTGGGTACAAAACTCATACCTTTATTGAGAGTCATAAGTTGTTGTCTAGTGAGATTTTTCGAAGAAATGTTAATGATCAGACTACACTCTTCCCACTTCTTAGTACTTTTCCCCTGTCCTCGCCTGGTGGGTCGTTTACGGGTTCTGCTGTCAGTTGTTCTTGTAAGTTGACTGAGGGTGGTGGTGGTTGTCCTAATAGTGGAACCTGGGATAAAAAAGACATCGTGGTGGTTGAAGGACCGGGTGCTGTTGTGACTCTCACTGATTTATGGGTAGATGGTAAACTACGTGTGTCTGAGGTGATGGTAGAAACCGGTGGTCTGGTGGCGGCTATATCTTGGTCTGTGGTGATACTCTCTTCACTCGATGTGTTGACTCTAGGTTTGGAAAATCTTTTTTTAGCGTAAATTTCGGCCCACGTATAGACCTCGTTCAGTTTGTAATCTATCGTATCTCGTCGATACTTCCTGATTTTGCCTTCTTGCAATTCTTTGTTGTATCTATCAAGCTTGGTATTGAGGTCTTCAAGAGTATTTGTCCAAATTTGTGGATCAATGCATGTTTCCAAGTCTTTTTTGAGATCAAAGATTTCTTCATCCAGATCTCTGATAGTGTTGGACAGCTCTTCTATAATCAACAAGATGAGATCAAGCGAGCATTTATTGAGAATGGCGAACCATTTGTCCATGAACTTGGAGTTTAAGTGAAATCTAAACAGCATGGGTCGTAAAGCTATCCTCAGGCCTCGTGGGATTCTTTTGGCTCGATGGTATTGTACCAAAGTTGAGGCATGGAGTCTTTGATTGAGTTGTCTTCGTGTAAGATATTCTAATTGTTTGAGTCTTTGAATAGTGGATCCTCCCTGTGTATCAACTAGCTGAATTTCTTTGATAAGCGCATAGATACCCGTAGCCTCTTCGCTGGAGTATGTCAAGGTTTCGGCTCTATTCTCTGTGATGCGTGTTATGTTGTCAAATGATGCCATACTCGTGTCAATAAATGCAATATTTAACTAAATGTGGTGCTACCTCTTGGGAGCCAAAAGAGTGATAAATCAATTACAAAAAAAGAGGAGCACTCAAGTTTATATCAATTTAACTTTTTTTGTAATTGATGAAGCCGAGGAACACCCAGGGGTCGGCAGTCCCAGAAACGGCTGTCGAGAAGATGCCCCAGACAAGGGCGTGGACACAGTCCAACACGTCGCAAGCCGACCCTACGCTATCAACGAAGCTGGACCAGGTGCTGGCAGCAATAGAAATGTCTCGCCTCTCGATGGAGGAGAGATTAGGCACCCTGGCAACAGACATTAGCCTGATCCGAGATGAGCACCGTAAACTGGCGGACAGAGTGAAGGAGGGTGAGCGGATCGTGACTGAGTTGCAGCCAACGGTGCAATCGCAGGCAGCAGATATGCAGGAGATCCTACGCCGCGTGGCGACCCTGGAGGAACGCACAGTGGATTTGGAGGGACGCTCGAGACGCTGCAACATTCGCGTCCTGGGCCTGCCGGAGGGGATAGAAAACTCGGACCCTCTAACCTACATGGAATCCTGGACTAAATCATTCACCCTGGACTGTGACCGGTCACCTTACTTCTCCATCGAGAGGGCACATAGGGTCCCGGCCCGGGCACCCAAACCTGGTCTTCCCCCGCGGCCCATGCTGGCCAAGTTTCTGCACTTCCGGGACCGAGATGCGGTGCTTCGTGCGGCCCGGACGGCGGGCCCTCTGCAGGTGGAGGACCAACACGTTATGGTATTCCCAGACTATGCCAGGGAGATTCAACAGCGTCGATCCACGTTCCTAGAAGTCAAGAGGCGCCTCCGCGCAAACGAACTTCAATATTCCCTGCTATTCCCTGCCCGCCTCAAGGTGATCCACAAGGGGAAAGCCCTCTTCTTCGACACGGCGGCGGACGCACAGGACTGGACCGAATTTCATTGCCCGCTGCTCCCTAAACCCGGACCCCGGAAGGCACGCAATAATGACTCCAGACGATCCAGGAGACGTGGCGCTAACCATGAGCGATCTGGCCACCCCAAGAGCCAGACGTCCTCCCCAGCGGGCTCACCCGATCTCACCCAAATCATGCAGGAACGACGAGACGCCCTGCGGGCGGTCACTGAACTACATTCGTCACCCCCTGCTTCGGACTTGGAAGGTCAGCCACACCTATTCACCCCGGAGAAGGATCGAGACAGTGATGGAACCATGTCGGGATTTGGCCCGATCTCCTCCCCCCTTGCTGTGGCACAAACTCTGGACGTTGCCCTCATCAGCCAACCTGTCACTTCCTCGTGAACACCTGAACTGTCACCTGACATATCCTTTTCTTGAATGCCTGTGATGATGCGCGACGCCTAGAAGCCTGGACTGATCTACTAGATAATTGTAAGCGCCAGCGAGCGATAGATATTTCTCCTACTAGAGCCCGACCCGCGCACAGGCCCAGCGTAGACACATGCTGCCACCCCCGCAAACTACCGTTGACTTTCTCCCCTAGTGGGACACTAGTTTGGATATGCCACCCCCAGTGACGTATCCTCAGTATTGGGACAGTTACCCACCCGAAGTTCTAGTTACTGTTCACCTCCCCAGTCCCCCCCCCCACGTTTAAGGAAGCTTGGCGCGCAGGAACATACACGACACGCACACCTAGGCGGCACACGGGAACAGTAGAGGGGCCCCCCCCCAACCACGACACCCTAGCAATGGCTGTCCCCCACTCTGACGTTAGTATCCTTACACTAAATGTACGGGGCCTACACACACCCAGCAAGCGCTACTCTGTATACTCCTACATACGGCGCATGGCGGGCAACATAGCGTTCTTACAAGAGACGCACATTAACGCTACTGAACTCATTCGCCTACAAGCCAAATGGCGAGGGACCATCTGCGCCACACAATACTCGGCGTTCGCACGCGGCGCATTAATCTGGGTGAGACCTGGTACTCCCTTCCGGGCGCTCCGGCGAGTAGTGGATAGAGAGGGCAGATACGCGCTTCTAGAGGGAATTCTTGATGGGCAAGGGGTACTACTTGGCAGCATATACGCCCCTAATACGGATCAGGACCGGTTCTGGGATCACCTTACGGGAGTCCTGGCCCAGTTCACCACAGTCCCATGGGTGCTGGGAGGCGACTTTAACTGCACACTAGACCCCTCACTGGACCGCTCACATCCCCCCCCACGCACTCCCCGGCCCCTCGGCAGGCGGCCCTCTTCAGGGCATGGACCACACACTGGGCGCTCACTGATGCATGGCGACACCTACACCCACTGGCTCGCATCTACTCCTTCCACTCGATTCCACACAACCTTCGGGTCCGCCTAGACCGTTTCCTCTGCTCTGTTCCGATCCTCCCTAAGGTTACATCTACAGATTACCTGGGACGGATCCTCTCAGATCATGATGCCCACATAATACGGCTTACCTGGCGCCCCCCGCATCCACCGGT
This sequence comes from Lissotriton vulgaris, assembly GCF_964263255.1. Classification (NCBI taxonomy): domain Eukaryota; kingdom Metazoa; phylum Chordata; class Amphibia; order Caudata; family Salamandridae; genus Lissotriton; species Lissotriton vulgaris. The sequence goes on from NC_141689.1 coordinate 1,316,714,107, forward strand.
CCCCACCTGGCGCCTCCCCAGAGACTGCCTAACGGACCCAGTCTTCAGGGACGCGCACAAAACCAGTATAAGCGACTACTTTATGCACAATGAGAACACAGCGTCATCGGTACTAGTGGAGTGGGACGCGTATAAAGTGGTGGCAAGGGGAGGGTGCATCAAACAGATAGTGGGGGTCCGCCGCACCTTAGAACGGTCGCTCTTAAAGACGGAACAAGCTCTAGCTGCTCTCACCAAACGGCCGGATGACTCGGAGGAACACGCCGTGCTCACGGCAGAGGCCAAAACGGAATACCAAACTGCCTGCGCTGACCTCCGTAAGTATAACTTCAGGGCATACGCCTCTCGGGTGCACAAAGACAGAGACAAAACCGGGGCTCTTCTGGCCTGGATGGCGAAGCAGGACACCGAAATCAAGCCGATCACGGACATTCTCAACCCGGAGGGTGTACTGGTGCAATCACAAGCGGAGATTCTCCTAGCATTCCAACGCCATTATACACGAGTATACGAAGCCCCGACATGCTGTACCCCGTTCACCGCAGATCAGTTTTTAGACCCTCTGACGCTGCCCACGATATCGGATTCCGACAAGCGCACACTAGACGCCATGATAATCCCCTCTGACATTACCCAAGCGATACGCGCCATGTCCCGAAATAAAGCACCGGGACTGGACGGCTTCCCACTAGAATACTACGCAACATTCTCTCCCCTGGTGGTTCCCCGTCTGTCACGGGTGTTCGGGGCGTCACTCCACTTGGGGAAACTACCCCAGTCGCTACGGGAATCCGTGATTGTCACCTTTCTTAAGCCCCACAGAGATCCGCTTCACATGGGGTCATACCGACCTATCACACTCCTGTCGGCTGATTGTAAGATCCTGGGGAAGATCCTAGCTGATCGTTATGCGCAGGTCATACGCCCGCTGGTCCACCCCGACCAATGCGGCTTCGTCCCCGGGAGGAATACCTCCCAGAACCTCCGCCGAGTCTTCCATATCCAAGATCAGGTACGCAACAGATTTCCCCGCGCTGCCTGCCTCATTATGGACCTAGAGAAGGCGTTTGACACCCTCACCTGGCCCTACCTATTTTCGGTCCTGCGGCGCCTTAATCTCGGCCCGACGCTCCTGGCATACACCCGCCTCCTATATACCGACCTCACTACTCGAGTTCGTATCGGGAAACGTATCTCACCGGCGTTTGCAGTCCGACGAGGCACAAGACAAGGTTGCCCCCTGTCGCCCCTCCTGTTCGCGCTAGCGGTCGAACCGCTGGCGGTTCGACTGCGTCGGGAGGGGATGGACTGGGGAGTACCGCTTGCAGACGGGACCCATTGTGTGTCCATGTACGCGGATGATCTCCTCATATATGTCCGAGACATTGAAATGGACCTAACCCCCATAGGGGCCACATTGGCGGACTTTGCAACTGCCTCGGGTCTACAAGTCAACTGGGACAAGTCCACGGTCTACCCCCTACACCCGGACCTACCCCCCCGAGACATCGACCTTGGACCACATAGGCTTTCATGGTCCACGGAAGCTCCCCGATACCTCGGCGTCCGCTTATACCATTCTCCGACGGACATCTTTGAGGGCAATCACCGCAAGGTACTCGAGAGTCTGCGCCCGACGGTCGCCTTCTGGAATAAGTTACCACTGGCCCCGATTGGACGGATAGCCCTTGCTAAAATGGTGATGCTCCCCCGGCTCCTCTACCATTTCACAAACCTGCCGGTGATACCACCCAGATCCTTCTTTCGCGACGTTGATTCCCTCTTAGGAACTCTCATCTGGGGAGCAGGCCGCCACAGAATCGCCCTGAAAACTCTTCAACTCCCCACAACACAGGGGGGACTCGGAGCTCCATCCTTCGAGGCATATTTCCTCGCAGCACAGCTCCAGTGGTTGTCCTACTGGACAGCGGACCGTTATCCTCAGGAGATGGTTACCCCTACTGGTAGAATCATGACTCCGGAACTCACCCGTCTGCTCCTCCCGGGCACCAAGCCACGGCGCACTTACCCCCTCCAGGTGACGATAGCGCGCCGATGTATGCTACGGATTCACCGGCTGTCTCCCGCTAGACCCCCATACTCCCCGCTGCTGCCGCTAATAGGCGGCCCCAAACAGGATTCCTACTTTGCGGCCCCACTACTCGCCGACTGGTCCCGCTGTGGCATCACAGATCTAGAATCACTCTTCGAGGAGGGTCAGCTGAAACCGCTGGACCGCCTGGTCGCAGAATACGGGCTCCCCCCAGGCCAATTCCTCAGATATAGGCAACTGCTCGACGGATACCGACCCCATTTCAATCTCCAAAATGGCGAGCCAGACACGCATCCAGTAATACATACTATCCTGCATATGGGGGTGGGTCGCCACCTGGTCACATGGCTATACAAATCCATCCGGGAACTCTCATACACCCCCCTGACGACCCTACGGGCCACTTGGGAAGAAGACATAGGCCGTGTTCTACACGACTCGGAGTGGACTAAAGCTCTTGAGGCCCCTAAACGTGTTTCTAGAAATGCCCGCTTCAAAAATATCCAATATTATATATTACACAGGGCATATCTCACCCCAGCGCGATTACAGAAGTTCTACCCCTCCACGCCATTCCTGTGTCCCAGATGCTGTTCCCCAGCTGCGAACTTCCGTCACATGTTTTGGGACTGTCCCGATCTCCAACCCTTCTGGCAGGGGGTGCACAACACACTACTGGAACTCACGGGTCTCACTACACTAGCCACCTGGGAGTCCAGTGCATTAGGCATCCTCCACATCTCTAAACGTGAGCCGGTGCATAGGCGCTTCGTGTCCTTAGCGCTCCTACTAGCCAATAGATGTATAACCATGCGCTGGCGATCCCCAGAGGGTCCCCCCATAGCACACTGGCAGGGGGCGGTTAACAAATGGGCAGCAGCGGAGGAAGACGCTTTAAGGGAAGAAGAAGCCAAGGGCGCGCGTAAGCTTCCCATCTCCATGGAATGGGCCATGCTCCTTCACAGCTTCCGCCAGTCCACGCAGGCTAGAGACCCACCTGACCCTTCCCCTCCCCCCACCCGAGAAGACCGGTAGCCTTCACCTGAAGTGAGCCACCCCGGAGTCGGACCCCGATAATCCCCTGTATCCTAGGCAACCACTCGCATGTCCGGCCACCCATGGGTTTCTCCCCCCCCCCTCGACGCCCGCCGCCATTATCTCCCTACTTGGACCCTGCTAGCGCCTACATGCTTCCCTCCCACGGTTCCGTTACCCCCCTGTTCACTGGTAACACTGCTGTGTGCACAGTACAGATCTAGATCCGGCGCTGTAACGGCATGAAAGTACCCATCTGATCTTATTCATCGCCCCTATGGCGATACCGTCCCATCACCTTTTAGCCTGCAGGAGCCTTTACATGATTACAATGCACTGATTCACCGAAGTCATGTTTATGTGTACCAGTTCTATATAGTAAGAAAACGTTGCACACATAGCTGTTCGTGGCTGAATGTTGAGGCCACGTCGGCGGTCTGTTTATACTGTACTGCAATACTTCACTGCAACAATAAAAACAAATTTAATTAAAAAAAAAAAGAGTTCCTGTGAGGTGGTGACTGTCATGGAGCTGGCGACCAGAGACAAAAGGAGGGGATAGAGGACATGCAGGCAGAGTATCACACTCTTTTGCATGTCAGATGAAGAGGTAATAGGAAGGAGCTGCTTTGCTCCAGACATGACACTATATGTGGTAGCACAATGGGAGCAGGCGATAATGTCACCAACACTCAGCTTTAATGGGATGCTTGCCCATGTCAAAGTAATTATTGTAATCCACTTTCTTGCCATTAGATCCTTCCTGAGGAAAAGAGGGAAACAACTGCCATTTCCTATGCCAGCTGTAGAAATTTTTTTGAATAAGGGATTTAGGGGCATATTATCAAGAACGGTGTTAAGATGATTGCCGCTTTACCCACACGAAACTGTTGCTAAAGCGGAGCTAATGGGCTTGATAATATGCCCTTCAGAATTTCAATAGAAGCCCATGTTCACACCAGAACATGGGCTTCTATGGGAACTCACAAGGGCATATTGTCAAGCCCATTATTGCCGCTTTAGCTGCAGTTTCCTGCTGCTAAAGCGGCGAAGATGTTAACAGCGTTTCTTGATAATATGCCCCTTAGAGTCATCATTACTCAAGTTATGCAGTGAGTCCTCCCTGTGGACAAAGTATTCCTTTTAGCAACTGACTCCCAAGGTCGTGAGCTAGAGTAATTCAAGTCTCATTCAGGGAGATGCAAATAGGCTATAAATGAGGAACCTACCAATTAACAAAATAACATTCAGTAAATCAGTCAGTCAACAATACTTGGTTTGATTACAAATATAATCATTAAAATAAAGCATACATACACACACATAATAAGCTCAAAAGTTTAAAAGATTGTAATATACTAAAGCTAAAAGGTTTAACAAGGCAATGAATTTCGGAATTTCAAGACAGAGCTTAGAAAACTCAATACATCCTTGTTAAGAAAGTGCTTTTTAGGTCTGTCTTGACAGAATAACCAGTTCCTTACAGTATACAAACAGTAGACTTTGGCTCTGGCTAGAAATGTATTTCTCATTACCTCAAGCTACTGACTGTTTGATGTATCGTTCGTTCTGCCTTTCATTGAAATGCATGATACTCTTTTTTGCATCTGAAAAGTAAACCTAGTCATTGCACGGTACATTTAGTTCGGTATCGCCTAAGTGCATTACTCACTTAAAGCAATCCCATGTTTCCAATTTGTTTCCCCAGTATTTGCAATGTTGATAAGTCTGGCTTTAATGTACTGAAATGTATGTGTACATGTCCACAGTGGCATATTACAGCATATTAAAGCCAGAATAATTGGCTTTGTCACTGATTGTATTTAAAAAAAAGAAAGGGAAAGAGTTCAGGTTGAATTTCAAATTGGGAATTCCTTCTTAAGGGATCTGGAAGAATAAACAGACCGCAAGTCACCCACCCTTAAGGAATACCATCGGAGTCAACATACTGTAAGTCTAGTCTGTTTCCATGACATGCTGCCATTTTGCATCACCAGGTCTTAGCCATAAAAACACCAATACCTCCATGTAACTCTAATAACCCTTTAATTACCTATGATAAAAACATATAAGGCTTTTTACTATTCAAAAGTCACACGTGCTGGCCTTTTCAGGATAATCACATTTAAATAGGACATCGATGGTGAATGGTAAAAGGTGATTCAACATCAGCTTTCATCATTAAACAAGAAATGTATACAACCTTTGACAAAACCTTTCGTTTATGAAGACGTTTTTGTGACGCCTCCATATTTCCCTTTAGCTCTGAAACATACCTAATAACCAATGTTCTTTATTTCTAAAGTCACCCATAGGTCACGCATACGTGATCCCATCTCCTGGATTACAGCCAAGCCAAATTCTATGAAATCTGTTCTCCATAATACAACGCAGCCCAACACCTAAGCCCTGTCTTCATGCATTGTTGTCTTGAATCTGGAAACCAGATGAGAAAGGTTATCCTAAATAAGAAACCCCCCAAAAAAGTAAGTGCAAATACATATTTGTTAGTGCTATGCAAGTGTGCTTTTGAAGAATTTTGCAACTTAAACTTCACAGAAGGAGCCGTAAGTTCTTTCTCACAAATTTCGGAATTCAAAGACATTTATTGGCATATTTATGAGGGCTTTGCATCATGTTTGCACACATGCAACATGGTACATGCATGAGTCCAGTCATACCTATTAAACCACACAAAGCCACTTTGCATGATTTTGAGTGGCCTTACAAATGTAGAGTAATGCATTGCAGTGCAAATCACTGCATTGCCTTACTCTGCACAAGGGAGACATTCCATGGGCGTTGCGGTGGGTGTTCCTATGCAGCTCCCATGGTTTTTACGCGTTTCCAGATTCACAAGGAGTTGTAAACCTGAGAATGCATCAACATCTTATGCCTCCCCAGGTGAGGAGTAGTGAGATAACATATCTTTATTTCTCATTATTTTTGCCTCCATGGATTGTTATTGTGCAGGTCCTGCACAAAAACAATCCTGCCTGTAATTCAGGCACCCTTGTCCCATGGTGCAAGGGTACCTGTGTTGTCTCTAGGCTGCCAAAATGGCACCAGCACAAGGTGAAGGACAGAACTGAACCATATTGGATAAATACAGTGTATTCATGTCCTTTTCCTGTAATGCAGGGCAGCGTAGCAAGGGAACTGGCTGTGCTGCCGTTCACCACAATTCCAGTAAATTTGCTCCTCAGAGTGTGCCAAAACAATGAACTGTCCGGAGTGAGCTGCAACACTTCCATATTTACAGTCAGAAGAATGCTGTTGATGCTGATTGGAAGGATGCCTCTTTTTGCATGGTCATCCTAACATTTTGGACTGATGCTGCTGTTTTTTTTAACTCTGTACATTGAGGCCTGCTAACCAGACCTTAGTGCCAGTGCACTGACCCTAAAATGTGCATGTTACATTGGCTTATATCCAACTGGCATAGCTATAAGATCCTAGTATAAGGTGCCTAGTATACCCAGGACAGTTATGTTGGAAGGTCACCCCCATGGTTTGCATTACTGGTTGTGCCACTCTGGGTGTGACACAGGTAATACGAGTCTCCTAGTCCAACATTGCAAAGTGGAAGAGTACGTTGAACTGCTAACTCTACATTGCCATTTAAAGCTATTGCAAAACCAGACTTACCCCTAACCTTTGTGTAAGCACCATTTATGGCAGGCCTAACGTGCCCTAAGTCAGGAAGCAGCATATTTCTCAGGCAGAAAAAGTATTTGACTTGTTCTCACAGCAAAAACGTTAAACTGTCTTTTTTACTCTGGATAGACTTGGTTGCACCATTGGCAAATACAGAGTTACATGCTCACTACTCAGCTGTACTAACTCTGGAACAACGCGACTAAATGTAATACTCCAAAGTATCAAACAACTCATTGCATTAAGCCCCACTTGATACTCAAGTTGAAAATAATGTAACTTGTTGCAGTGTGCAACTTTTGTAAAGTTGCCACTTTGTTGTTTTTAGTCTCTTGTGCACTTAATGGCTTCAATTTGTTTTTCTCTTGGATTGCTTTTTGTGCTCCTGGGTAGATGTACTTATGGCTCCCAGGAAAGCTAACAATAAAAGCATGCACAGGAGAGATGTGTTACCTCCCTCCTGCAGGAAGCCACACACGTGTTAGCCCGATAGGCAAGATTCAAAGGAGAAGCCACCTATGAATGGAGAAAGGGAAAAAATTGGGGAGGAGCTGCTCTATTGATTAGGCAGATAGGATGACACTAGGGACAGGGAAGGGGAAGTCTGTTGCTAAACCGCTTTTCCAGAGGCCTGTAGCCCTCTTGGTAGCCACTCCTCTGGGTTGGGCTAAGTAGCTCTGGATGCAGAGAGAGGGATTCTGCCATGTTGGGAGTAGGCATGATGGGATAGTAAGATGTCACAATTCCCAGGAAGTGGCTATCAGGAGGGAGGTAACCTAGTACCTTATTGGCTACTGACCACCTCTACCCTGAGGGCACTTTTTGACCATAAAAAGGGCACCACTGGCACCCAAAACTCAGATCTTGACTGGACTGAAAGAAGGACCAAAGAAGAACTGCCATGCTATACCAACGGCAGGCAAAATGAAGCTGCACCAGCATCAACTGCACCTGCCAAACCTGCTGGATAGCAAAGCAGAATGGATTGCACATGCTGTGACTTGATCCTGGAAAAGTTATCTCCAGGGCCCAGCCAAAGAAACAGACTCCAAGGGTCAGTTGTCTGACTTCCTTTTTGCAGCAAAGGGCCGCAAGAACTGAAGAAACCTGCTGGAGCAAGTTAATAACCCAGAAAGTTCACACCGCCACCAACCCTTACTTTGCAGCACCAGAGATCAGGATGCGAGGCTCCGGGTTGCACCCAAGTCTGCTGGACCTGCAAGAGTAGTTGGAGTACAGCTTTGTCACCCAGAAATGAGTTATTGCCCAAGGAAGGATTTGGCTGTGACTGAAACACTGGGCTACTGGTAGTCCAATAGCAACCGGGATTCTACAAAGGACGTTGGTGGACCTCGAGAGACATTGCCACCTTAACCAGGACCACTTTTTCCATAGACCGATAAATAACAGCAGGAAGACTCCTGTCATCGCATCACACCCACATCACCCTTAAGCATCTTTAGCATCCTGTATCCCTTGCATCAGGACCACTTTTTTAAGAGCCTACAGCAAATGACAAAAGTGCCTGTAACTGACTAAATACTGCTTCAACTACTAAGGCAACTTTTTGTGAGGACCTTACTGGCCCCCCTGACTTTCTCCCTGTCAGAGTCGGTCCCCCCAAAGTAACTTTAAAAGACCACATTACAACTAGCCAATGATGTGTACTCAAAACATGTTTGTGTGTCAAATGTGTTGGATTTGGCAATGCCTATTCACAGTTGAGTAAAACTTGCCTATTTACTGTACCTTGTAAAATCTACATCTCTGATGATTCACAGAAGGAAGGAGACAGTGGTAGTAGTCACTCCTTTGTGGAGCTCCTAAGTGTGGTATCCAATCATGTTGGAGATGAGTGTAGATTTCCCTGCATTGCTGCTGATGTTTCCAGAGATTTTAAGATGTCCTCAGGAAGAAATACAGTCTAGTTTGTGCAGTTCAGCTAATGTTGGTGGCATGGAGTCTTTCCGGGAGTATGGAAGAAGTCAGGACTTTTATCAGAGGCTTCTAGACTCATTGAGGAATCATGGTCATCAGGAATAAGGAAGTCATATAGATTGGCCTGGGGTAATGGGCTTAATGGTGTGTGAAAAAGGATATTGTTTCCATTTCAGTTGATGTAGTTCAAGTAATTAATTTTTTGACAGAATTGATAGCTAAGGGCCGGGCATACAGAACTGTCAATATGTATAGATCTGCAATTGCAGCTGACATGTTTTGGTGAATGGTTTATCTGCAGGACACAATGTAATGACAAAGATATTATTAAGGAACACTAGAATTGTTAAATGTCCAAGTACTAGATATACAGCCCTATGGGATGTTTTTAAGGTTCTAAGATTTTTACAGAGATAGAATGATGATGGAGAATTGAATTTGAGGGATTTGTCTTTGAAGTTGACAATGCTGTTGTCCTTAGTGTCATTTCATAGGGTGTCTTATGTTCGTGCTTTGGAGGTGTCCTTTAGATCATATACCCCAGGAAGGTGTATGTTTTCTTTTGAGACAGAAAACTAAGACTAATTCTTCATCAATATTTTATCCACATTTTGATAGACAGATGGTATGTGTAGTGTGGTGTGTATAGGCGTATAAGGACAGAACGGTTTTGCTGAGACTGACTGGAGTGGAACTTTGCTTATTTCATTCACACATCCTCATAAGGTGTTTTCCCCTCCAACTCTGGCTAGATGGGTGTAAGAAATAATGCAAGGATATGGTGTGGATGTAGGTCTGTCTAGTGCACATTCTGTGAAAGGTACAGCTGCTTCAAAGGCTTGTATGGTGGATAGAAGTTTGCAATTCAGCGGAAGAGATTGTTTTTTAACCCGTTGCGTGCTAATAACGAGTTCAGCTCGTCATGAGGCACGGTTGAGCTGCACTCATGACGAGCTGAGCTCGTCACGGCCGTTGGAACGTTCGCACGCGGGGATAATTTCCGCGCTGTGCGGAACGTTGAAAAAACGTGTGTGGCCGTGACGAGCTCAGCTCGTCATGAGTGCAGCTCCGCTGTGCCTCATGACGAGCTGAGCTCGTCACCAGCATGGCAGCACCATGCGCGGCCCCCTCCCCCCGCACAGGAGGTGAAAAACTCCCGCAGGGAAGGGGTTAAAGAAGAAGATCCTTGTTCAAGTTGTGGGCCTTATTTGCAGATATCTTTACAGTTCAAGTTTTCAGTTCATAATTGTAGGATGAGGACTAGTTTCTGGGGAGTTTTATAATGTTTTGGAATGTTTAAAGATTCCAAGTTCTATAACCTTTAAAGATGCTGTTGAGTGGTGGCAATAAAGGGATTTACTACATAATATTGGCCCCATGTCCTTAATAAAATCCAGATTTTCAGCACACCATGGCTGTGGAAAATCTAAATTACAGATTGCCTTGTTTGCCAGGGTGCCTTGATCTTTATGCCCACTCACCTTCTTCTGCTTTGGATATTTAGTGCACCTGATTTTCTCCATGCATTGGGGACTAGTTAGGGAAGCCACTGCTTTGGCACTTCCCAGTGTTGTTCTGCACTATTGTGGGTGCCCCTGTCTTTTTTTAAGACAACCCCACTATTTTTCACATTTTTCTCACTGTGTGGAGGTTTAAGGTGTTCCCCTGCAGCTTTCATTTTGGTAGTGTGTTTCTTTATGATGCACATTCCTCTGATGTTTTGAGATCCCAACATGAAGATGTCCTGGCCCATGCTGTGCCTCTCTGGGCCACTCATTAAATGCAAACTCCCTTGCCACGAACCAAATACTCTATAATACCAAGTGGGCAAGTTGATGGCGGCCGCTCTTCCAGTGCACCTTTTCTTCATGGTGCAGGAAGTGGGCAATGTCCTTGGTGTAGTGGGAAACCCATTTCATTGAGACATGGTACTGGTAGCGGTGGAGCCGATGGGATGGGGTAATTATGTTCAGAATGTTGTAGATGACAGTGAGCCTTAACAGGGTTCCCCCCCACCTCTAAGGGGAAGATTGATCAAGAATGCATGAACGCATACTGGTTCACGGTGGCTACCATACCCACAATATGGGATTTTCAATGAAAAAGGCACTCACACTAAAGTTTTTACAATTACAGTTGATGTCCCTGGATCAGGAGCACCTGTTGCAGCTCACCTCAGTCTGCGCCTGACCATTGAATTCACAGAAGGATACCTCGAGAAGTCTGCAACCAAATGGACAGGGGTTTCAAAGTTAGAGTCCTGGTGGTATGCTCCATTCATCAGGTTGGCTCTCAAGGGCTCTTCTGATCCCCAAAGTATTTTGAGAAGTCTTCTAGATCCTCAAACACCACTGCATTCTTCTTTTTAATAACAAATTAACTGTATGGGCCTGAGCTTATCTTACTGTCCATCCCAACTGAAGTCTTTATCTTGGGTGTTTCATGACAGCAACCTAGGGTTGTCCACATCAGACCACTATCCTTTCCTGCACTCTCCAGCCACCCACATCTTGCACCACTTGTAGGGTGGTTGAGCACAACAACTTGAGTTTTAGTGCCCACTCCGAGGGTACCACAACTAGACCAGCCCACCAAACAATTCAACAGATGTGTAGCAGACCTCCTCCTTCAGGGTTCAAAGAAAGTCCATCCACCATCTGACTTAGGGCAGCTTTAGGGATGTGGTGTGGTGAGCTCAGGAGAAAGTCCTTGAAGGCCCACTTGTACATGTCTAGAGTATGTACACCCCAAGCTCAAGACGGAATACTTCAGCTATGCTAGTCCTTCCTCTGTTGTTCAAGGTCACTTATCAACATTCTGAACCTGCAGAGGGACTTAAAAAAGAAGGCGTAGTTTCTAGTGGTTTGTGGTACCCAACCTCCTTATATTTGTAGACCTCCGCAAGCAGAGGTTTGAACCAGTTTACCAACTTGAATGGGATAGACAGGTTGTAACCCACACATCTACCATCAGTTACCTGGATATAATGCATAGTGGGTAACTACCAATACTGCCAGAAACTGCTAGGAATATGTGTATTTAAATGAGGGTGGTGAAACACCTTTCACTGAAGGATGGACACAGAAGAAATTCCCTCTGTTATATTAAAAGGCTTTATTAATATGTTAAGGATCTGTTTTAGTGTTGAATATATAAATGAGGCATCATAGTCAATACTACAAAGGCAATACATGTAAAAACGATTACTATGGCTACATAGTTGAATAGTAGATGGCTTCTGCTAAAATATATGATGGAATCCCTTATTTTCTAGCTTTAGATAATATCTTCAATAGCACCAAAATCTTGCCCAAGAAAAGGAACTTCCTAAGTGGTTCCTCCATAGATACCTGCTCATAACAGAGTGTTTTTCCAGTCTGGTGCTTGTTGAAAGAAGCAAGGCCAATCTGTGGATATGCTATGATGTTGTTCTTTCGAGAAGCAGATAGCATCGCCAAGCACCAGTGTACCCAGTTCAAGATCTTGGTGCAGGCTGCTGTGGAATACATCTGAAATTGACCTGACCTTATATACAATTTCTAAGCATTATTATGAGAAAAATAAGCCTTGTAGTTTATGATGTCATGTGTGAATAGAAATGTGTGAAGTTTCTTAAATAAACATTTAAGGCTATATGTAATTTATTGTCAAGGGTGCTCTGTCGCAAAAGTAAAAGAGCATCCTGTCTGCCAAACCCTTCGTCTGCCTATATTATTTAGAGATGGGCAGACCTTACGTATCCTATGGATGGAGCCCCTGTAGGCTCCGTTGATAGAAAACTTCCTCTAATGCCCTGATGCAGTAGGGGCTGGCAGACAGTGGCAGCTCCTTTGCTAAGGCAGAGGAGGGTCATCCCTCTGCCAGGAAGCAGCAAAAGAAAGTAAAAAATAAAATGATAATAACGGAATGTCATTATCATTATATATTGCCCTCCTGCAGTGGCAATGTGTGTGAGAGGGTGGGCGGAGCTGCAGAGCAGGGGAGGAGTGGTAGAACACTCCTGTTCATAATGACTGTTTGGTCGGCCCTCTCGCGCTGCCCGACCAGTCATGTTCATTTTCTAGCCTACATTACAGCTTGCATGGAGAACATGCCCACTCCTCCAGCCCCTGGTGGAGAGCCATGACACGGTGCTCAGACCAATCACAATGCTGCATTGCAGCATTGTGATTTGCTATGGGGTTGTAACCTGGTTGCCTTCTTCCTGTTCTGACCTGGAGTCGGACACTGGTGTGCCGGAGAGAAGACGCGGTACACGGAGGCGGCAAGGTCAATGTTTTTTTTCAATGCAGCCCCCCCTCGCATTCTTCCTCTCCCACCCATGATCCGTGCCAGCCCCCCTGCTGGCAGAAGAAGGAGATTACACCAACTGCCATATTTAAGTTAGACAGAGTAATGTCTTTTTTTCGGTCTGTCACATCCAGATAAAACATGGTGGTAAGGAACAGAGGAAAAATAATGACCTCTACACCCTGGGAGAAATCTCCCAGTTTGTGGGGACCATCCGTTGTTTTCCTTTTTTTTTTATAAACAAACATCCACTTTGGGTAAAACAAAAAACATTGAAAAAGTTTTGTGAACAGCCATAAAAATCTAAAACGGCCTTCCATCAAACTTTTAGCAACTGCTGTTCCTTTCAATCTACAAAGATGACTGCTGGACTGGTAGTCATTTCTAAATCTCATGGCCGGTAGTCCATTAGCATGGCACAGGTATTGTCTTCCACCATCCTGAACGCTGAAGTATACCGTCCATCAAACTCACAATCGTATCTTTAGTTCTAGATTTGTTTTCTGATTAGATATTTTCATTTGACCACCCACTCTTACTCAGGCAGTGTTTTTTTTAGTTTTTTGAAGTTTAATTTTTCATTTAGTTACCATGACCCACCTTCATCTCATACACAAAATTATTTGCCTCCTTATCCTCAGCATTTGCATATATTTCGATAAATTTAGTCTGAGCCACCTTTACAATTGTCTATGTCTTGCTTGCATGCACCCTGAAAGAGTTTGGCTCTTCTTGTTTCTGTGACTGTATTACCATTGTTATCATATTGCTATTTTTCTTTCACGAAACTAATATCATACTGTGCATTTTACCATGTTTAGAGAAAATCGTTCAAAAGATGCTGGATTGTGTAAAGGTTAGAGCAAAATTAGTATTGTGACATGAAGCGCAGGTAGGGAACAATAATTATGCACGTTTTTGATCGATGAACATAAATGAAACGACGGGGAGTGTGATGGTAGTGATAGTGAATAGTGCGTGATGTCTTTATGGTACTAGGGATTCATGCCCTCCTCCATGGGGGATTGGTCCATGTTTCTGTTGTTCTTGACAGAGTTAAAATGTATGCTATTGCTATCGCAGAATACTACGACTATTGCAGTGCAAAAGTACAATTTGTTGTGAATTGCTTCTGTTCTGAAACGTATACTCAGTAGACGTTCTATTTCACATTCGGTTTTTTATTAGTAGTAAAATACTTTCGCTCAGATGTTCAAAACCTGCATCAGTAACTCTTTAGACTGTAGAAAAATGATTTTATTTTCTGTTGGCTTTTATTTATCCTACAAACGACTTTCATTTGATTTTATGGCTATTTTTTCGTTAGAGAAATCAGTGGGCTTGCTCACTTTTTCTGTGAATACAAAGTTCAGTGAAAATCGACACGCTATTATTTGGACGAACTTCTTTTTATCAAAGTATATTAATACAAAGCTTTGCTAGAGAAGCACACCGCAGGCAAAGCTCCGTTAGAAAGGACGTACCAACAATTAAGGTTGCTAAAGCATCATTCATGACAATTTAATGTTTTCATACTGTTTGCTTCAATTGAACATTGACATTTTGTGCCAACAATATATGCATTATAGATGGCTATTGGGACTTCCTTCTCTTCAGGAGCGAAAGTGTGCACATTGCTTTCTTTCAGTGAAACTCTCAAAGGATAAAACATCAATAATCTGCAAGAATCGGAGTGACGGAGCGTACTGAGAATAGCTGTAGGGTAAGCATTCGTTATAGACTCTTGATGAATAGTTTTAGCATTAAAGAGGAAAAATAATATAGTAGTATCTCAAATTGTATGAACCAGCTTTTATTAGAGCATTTTAGTTCATTTGTGTTGTGCCACAAGTATGTTTACGTACATTTCACACAATGCAGGGTTGCAGCAAACTTGCTGCCAGGGCCGGACTGGGAAGCACAACAGGCCCTGGCAAAGTGCTCGGCCGCTACCCCTCCCCACTCGGGGGGTTGGAGGTGCCGCCGAGCTCTTTGCCGGGCCGGTTTTCGGCCGATTTTGTTACAGGGCCGATTTTGCAGCTATGCTGCAAAAACGGCCCTGTAACAAAATCGACCCCCAGGGGCCCAAAACCGGCCTCCACTGTGATGTTTGTAGATCACCTGAAAGATGAGTCAGACTCTGTGGATCCTTAGGGAAGGTTTATATTTATTTGCGTTTTGCAGATCATAGGAGGAGCGCCGGGCGTCTTACAAATCGCGTTCCGATCGCTCGCACATGCGCGCTTCGCCGCTCGCGCATGCGCACCACTGTTCGCGATCTCGTCCTTGCGTGCCGCGTCATCACGCGCCCGCAAAGGACTAGACCTCTACACTACATATCTCCCCTTTTTGTGCACACACAAAGAGATGCTAAGAGTCCACTATTTCAACATCCCCCAATTCAAAGTCTCTGAAGCGAGCGGGTATGACCACCGCTCTCCCTGCACGTGTGCGCCTTACCGGGGTAGAAGCTTTTCGGACACCATCTCCCATAGGGCTCAACATTCCGCTCCTCATCGGACTCAGTTCATTACTCTAGGGGGGTGTCAAGTTCTCCAGCACTGGTCCCAGAATGTCAATCGATACATCCTCCCACGGGTTGCGCGGTTGGTCGAACTTTCCCAATAGAGGTCTCAATGGCTTCAATATTTTGTCGGCTCCTTTGCACTGGTCACAGTCCCTCACGTGCCTTTCTACTTGATTGTCCAGTCCCGGCCACCAATACATTTGCTTCACTCACAGTATGGTTTACACAATACCGAGATGTCCTTCATGTAGCTGGTGCAGCAGGAGCGGGATTAGTCTCGTGGGGGGCACCACTTTTTCACCTCGATGTAAGAAGATTCCGGAGTCGCTCACCGATAGTTCTTCCCTTACTTCGTAGAATTTTCGGAGAACTTCGTTCAACCTCCTTTTCTCTGGCCAGCCTCCGAGCACACATTCTTTGACCTCCTTCATGTCTTCGTCCTCCTCATATGCCTGTGCCCATTCTTGCTTGCTGATGTCTTTTTCTGAATCCTTCATCACAGCTATCATCTCCTCATTCTCCAATGACGAATTTGGCGCCTTCTCCATGGCCGAAGCTCGACTAAGGTAGTCAGCCACTTTGTTGCGTGTCACCGGTATGTTCTCCACATCATACCTATACTCCAGCAGCTTCAGCGTCATCTCGGCTATGCGTGGGGTTGCAGTTGCATGTCCACTCGAGGTGAGTACCTTGACCAGCGGTTTGTGGTCCATTTGCAGATGAAATCTCGTGCCCCACAGGAACTGCCTGAAATTCCCCATGGCCCATACCACCGCCAGCATTTCCTTCTCAATCACACTGAACTTTTGTTCTGTGGGGGATAACGCTTTGGATGCTAAGCTGAGGGTTTCCACAGTACCATCTTCTCTCTCCTGTGCGAGAACCACCCCTAGCCCCTTTTCGCTGGCATCTGTGGTCAGTATGGTCTGTCCAAGAGGATCATATCCATGCAAAGGCACCGCCTGGCTAATGTCCGTCTTTAACACTTCGAGTTCCCTCTGTGCTTCTTCATCCCAATGGAACGCCGTCTTGTTTCTTATGAGCTGTCTCAATTGATGTGTTTTAGTCGCGAAGTGCTAAACTAATTTACTATAGTTTTCAGCCATCCCTAGGAAGGATCTCACTTCCTCCTTGCTGACGGGGGCTCTGGCATCACAAATCACCTTCACGTTCTCCCTCTTAGTGGTGATCCCATTTCCTCCAATTTCATGACCTAGGTAGGTGACAGATGTCATTCCCAGTCGACATTTGTTCCATTCAGCAGTCAGTCCCTTCTCCTGCAACACGCTCAGTACTTTGTACAGTTTCTTGTCATGGTCTTCTCGGTCCATTCCCATCACCAAGATGTCGTCTTGGAAATATTGTATGCCATCTACGTCCTTGAACAGGCGGTGCATCAGGTTTTGGAACACCGCTTCGGCCGATGCCAGCCCGAAGGGCATTCTGCGAAATTGATAACATCCAAACGGTGTTATGAAGGACATGAATTTTCGGCTAGATGGATGCAAGTCTATCTGATGATAGGCGGACGCGAGGTCAATGGTGGAGAACCACTTCACTCCCCTTGTTCTGGCTAGCATTTCTTCAATCCTAGGCAATGGGAATTTCTCCACTATCAAGCATTTATTCAGTTCTCGCAGGTCCACACACAAACGCACCTTGCCGTTGGGTTTTCGTGCTACGACTAAGGGAGATAGCCATTCCGAACTGTCTATGGGCTCAATTATCCCTTGTTCTTCCAGTCTGTGTAGCTCTTGTTGCACCGCTTCCCTCGCCGTGATGGGTACGTTCCGGAACTTGTGGGACACTGGGTGGGAGTTCTCTTTGAGCAAGATTTTGTCTCTAGCTTGCCGACTTTCCCTCCGAATACCTTTGGAAATTCTCTCTTCACTTTCTGTGGATTCGGCCAGCACTCACAATCCGTCATCAACACTTGCTCACTGCCTCCTGGGTCCAGTTTGATCCCTAGATCTCCTTGATCTCTCCACCCCAACACCGATGGGCCCTTCTCTGCTACATACAGTTTGCAGTCTGCCGTTCTTCCCCTAAATTCAAACTTCAGGACCCTATAGCCCACCATGGGAATCGGGGTGTCTGTATGTGATACCGACCGAATGTCTGGCGGTTCTAACTAGGGGCCTAGGCTTGGACTGAACTCTTCCTCCCATACAGATCTTTGGACTATGGTGTATGGGGATCCTGAGTCTATAGCAATCCTGATCTTCACTCCTCCTATCAGCATGTCGGCCTGTGGTTTACTCGAGCGCTTGTTTTCTATTCCCAGCACTTGCTCCTCGATGCACAACACCAGGTCTTCTTCTTCCTGTTCCTCTTCTTCTCCTTCTAGCCGGTCCTGTGCCACGTACTTCACGACCGTCTTCTTCCCCTTCCTGTGACATACATTCTCATAATGACCTATTAGGCCACAGAACATGCATTTCGCCTGAAATGCTGGGCAACGTTTATCTTGGGCCACGTAGTTCGCACTTCCGCACCTGTAACACGTGGCTTTGCTATCCGTGGACTGTTTCCATGTCTGACTTGACTTTCCCGACCATCTGTTGGTTCCTTTATTATCCCCGGGCGTCATTCTGTTTCGTCCTGACTGCTCTGCATCGTCCATCCTGTTCACCATGGGTCTCTGGGTGTTCTCCCGTTTCGCTGCGACAGCACATCGCTTCGACAGTTCCGCTTTCTTTACCATTGCTATTACTTCTTTTAGCGTCGCCTCTCCATGCGCCCACAACTTATCCTGCACCGTCTTATTGGTGGTGTGCATCATGATTTGGTCCTTTATGAAGACGTCTTGTAGTGTCCCATACTTGCATGTAATCGCCAATCTTCTCAACGCTGCGACATAGTCGTCAATGGATTCTCCCGCTTCTTACTTCCTCTGTTGGAAGTTAAAATGATCAATGGAGACGCACACTGCAGGCCGGTAATGATTATCTAGATCTCTAAGGCATGCCAGAAAACGTCATCATCAGCCGCTGGTCTAGTCATGGGCACTAGGTTCGTGAAAACTCTTATCCCTTCCGGACCTAGATTATGTAGGAGTATCCTTCTTCTCCTCGCACTGGGGAAGGGTTCTCCATTTTCGTCTTCCAAAGCTTCTAAATAGTTCTTGAAATATTCCCTCCAGTCTTCCCATTTCATCTGGGGTTCACCTGGTTTAGGTAGAAAAGGAATCTGCGCCGTAAGGGAAGATGCTTGTGTGCTCATCCTGGCCTGATCTTCCGGTTCCCCTCCTTGACTTCTAGGGCTACCAGGCGTGCATGCGTTCCCGCCTTGTGCCGTGTTGAGTCGGGGTTCTCCTTCTCCCCCTTCTCTTCTCTCTCCCCGTCCCGCCAGGGCCTCAGTGGTGGCGTATCTACCCTCCTACCGTGCTTCCTTTCCTTGTTCGCCTCAGTTCCTGGCCCTGGTGGGAGCGTCTTGTCTCCTTGCGCCTCTGCCACGCTCCTCCTGCGACTCTCTGCCACTGTGCTTCTTTCCTTTTTGTCCCCTGACTGGTACAATGCAGTGGTGTCCCAATGTCTGTTGCTCCTCTGTATGCCTTTAGTCTCCTATGAAACAGTTAGGGCTTCTCGTGGGGGATCCCACTCCTCGTCGCCACTGTGATGTTTGTAGATCACCTGAAAGATGAGGCAGACTCTGTGGATTCTTAGGGAAGGTTTATATTTATTTGCGTTTAGCAGATCACAGGAGGAGTGCCGGGCGTCTTACAAATCACGCTCCGATCGCTCGCACATGCGATCTCTTCCTTGCGTGCCGCGTCATCACGTGCCCGCAAAGGACTAGACTGCTACACTACACCCACCCGTGCGGCGCACCTGGGGATTGCCCGGTGCCCGCTATGGCCAGTCCGGCCCTGCTTGCTGCGTTACATGAAAGACGAAATCAGAAATTCACCAGAATGCAGCATATATAACAAGCATTTACCATGCAATGGTCTCGGCATTATTAAAGGTAGAGCTATTGGCATTGCTCATGATTTTTTTTTTTTAAATCATAAATAAATGGCATTGTCATTTACATTGCCAATAGCTTAATTGTTAAATAAATGCCATTGTCATTTACAATGCCAATAGCTTAATCGCTCACCCGCAAGCACAGCCAGGGGGCAGGGGAGCAAGCACAGCCAGGGGAGCAAGCACATAACAGATGCTGAATCCGTAGCTATTTAGTGGAAGAGCTCAACATACAACAAGCAGGGAAACAGAGGCACGAAAATGGAGGGCACAATCACCGGATCACAAGCAGAGAAACAGAGGCACGAAAACGGCGGGCACAATCACCGGATCACAAGCAGGGAAACAGAGGCACGAAAACGGCGGGCACAATCACCGGATCACAAGCAAGGAAACAGAGGCACGAAAACGGCGGGCACAATCACCGGATCACAATTTGGCTCAGGAACCAAAAAACTCAAAATAAAAGTGGCCCGAGGCCTGGACACTACCACTGCCCGGAGCGGAGCAGCGCCGCCGTGGTGATCCCCTGCACGGTGCCCGCGGTAGGCACTTGACCCCCGAGGGATCGCTAAGGAAAGGGCACCAGGGTCTGGAGAGTGCACGCAGGGGCTTTGTGCCCTGGCCCACGTATACGGGAGGAGTGGAGCGGACCGGGACCCCATCAAACGGCTGAAGCACCGGGCAGAACCGAAATGGGGCATGGCCGAGGTTTAAACCACAAGCTTGCCAATCCGCCCTCCGCACATCATGAGGCAGTCTTTTTGGACCATCGTTCGATCTACGCCATAGGATTTTGATCAGGTACCGACGCTCCCTCCCTCACAATACCTGGCCGCGCGCCCAGCACATAGTTTCACGGAAGGCCAAGCCCATGATCAATGCGCCCGCTGGCCCCCCTGCAACAGGGGTGCCTGCTCATGCGCTGAATATCTCCTCGCGGCAACCGTGCTCTCACGCTGAGGGGCTCTGAAGATTACGCACAGAGACCAATGATAAGGAGCCGCCACTTTTAAACTTTTAAACAAGCAAGCTCTACCCTCGGCTCTCACGCAAATAATCTTTTTGATCTCACTACTTCTGACCCTTGGGAAACAAATCCCTCATTTGTGGTCCCCCAATTCAGTGGTGATTTGGGTGGACACACCCTGATTGATCAGTACAAGCCTCACCATTTTGTGCCTGAACAGATTAACTTCAAAATGGCAAACTTTATACGTTAATTAAACAAAGGACCACTCACCTCACATCACCTCATGGACAAAGACATAGCACTAATAGACACAGCACGCTACCAAACACAAACAAAGGAGATCGAAAAAGGACTTGCCCCTCTCTCTCACAATTTGGTGGCCATCTTTGAATGGAGCTCCGTCTACAACTCCACTGGTATTTCAATCCTGTTGCTCTTTTCACTTTAAATCATCCCCATCTCTTTACCTCTTATCCTTCTCCTTTATTTTATCTCTCCTATCTTTGTTCACCCCCAACTATCCTGCCCATGTTTTCTTCATGATCTCGCTACCCGTCCTTCAGATGCTCTCTTCTTTACCTCTTTTCAACTCTACCCCCATCTATTTTAAATATCATTTCTATTCCTACACTATACAATTGTATTTTTAGTGCGCTTATTTTGCCACCCCTCTACCACACCCCCTTCTAACCTGCTTTTATTTGCTTCTCTTTTTGTATTTCACTGTACAGAATGTTGTATTATATATCATTATTGTATTTTACTGATTAGGTGGCTCTTACCTTTTATTTATCCTGTAGTTAGCTATCTATCTATGCATCCTGCACCTTATTTCATTTGATGTTTACTCTCTTTAGTCATCTCTCTCACTCCTTAACCTTATTCATATCTTTCTCATGCTTAATCTTAATCTCTAATGTTCCCTTTTGATATGTTTTATAATTGTTGTGTAATTTGTCTGATTTTGTTGTCCCCCTCTATGATGTTCCTTCATGTGGTGACCCCCATTTCCTATTTTTATTATTTGCTGTTGGCCAAATGTAACCTAGTGCGATATCTATGCATCTTGCACCATACTTCTCTGGTGTGTGTTCTCCTTAGCTGGCTCTCATCCTTCCCACTATTAGTTTACTTCACATCTTTCTCATTCTTAGCATTAATCCCTGAAAGTACATTTGGACGTGTTCTACTATTTTTTTTTTTTTTTTAAGACCAACGGTCCCAAACTTTATTCAGTTTCACAAATAAGCCAGTAGTTAATCATACAGTGTCAGAACCACGGAGTATCGTTACAAACATTAATCCAGCAGATAGTACATGTCGACATTTCAGGTACACATGAGTGAAAACAAACAGTTGCTGGTGGAAGTGCATCAGTTCATAAATGACGGTGTCAGGAAATGTCATGTGGTGCAGTGTCTACGGTTCGTAGCACTGCAACAAGGAACCAGCGTGTCCAAAACGAAAAGCCAACAGTCATTGTTTGAAATGGAGTTCCCTGGTCATTGTAGCAGGGGAGAAAGGCCACATCATACCCTCCGGTGTCTAGTGGGTCGCTGGGTGCCCGCTTCCTAGTTCTGAGCACATCTAAGCAGCTTTACATAAGATGCAGACAAGGAAGGGTACTCGGGCGTTATCAAAAGCATAGTATGAACGGCCTCTGTGTCAACCAAAAGAATTAACTGGGTAGCCGAAAACAAGGGGTGGGGGAGGAACATTGCAATAACTGTTAGACTAGCATTCGTGCGTGTGGTAGTGCATCTAGGTTTCCAGCTGTGTGTGGTGTATCCTGTGTGGGCCGTGTAGGGGCAGAGATAATGGATGAGGCGGCGTCGCCGTGACTGTAGGGCAATAGGGGGGGTACTGAGCGGCGGGGGGGCGAAAGTGGCAGGGGACAACTCCATCGCGCAAGACCCCTGTTACCGGGAGGGGGGTTGGGGAGGTAAGTAAGCACGCGGGACGGGGGGGACGGGGGGGGGGAAGAGGGGGGGGGGGAGAGGGGTGGTGGAGTCTGTGCCAGGTGCGGACAGCAATCAGGTGGGCCCTCCCTGTTCTGTGTCGAGTCGGTACTCTATGCCGGCTTGGGTGCATGCGCGGTGATATGTAGTCAGGGCAGCATCCCAATCCTGGGCGATCGGGTATTTCCGTAGACCCGCGGTTTCCTCTCTATGGAGCGACACACTCTCCGCACAGGCCCAGTTGGCAAAAGAGCGGCGCCAATCTGCAGGGCGTGGCGGGGTGGGACTCTTCCATCGCCGCGTAATGAGACGCTTGGCCGTAATTAGGCCCAAGTCCCAGAAGCGTGCCCGTAGCTTGGTCTGCTTGGTTCTCTTGTAGAGTCCCAATAGGCATACTTCCCACGTCGCGGGGAGGGTTCCGCCCGTCGCCGCTGTTAGCATATCCGCGATCGCAGACCAGTACGAGGTAAGATGGGCGCAGCTCCAAAGTGCGTGCAGGAAGTCTGAGTCCAGAAGGCCGCATCTGGGACATGCCGACGAAGTGAGCCCGAAGTAGCGGTTCAGCTTGTCCGGAGACAGATATGCACGGTGGATGATGTAGTATTGGATAATCTTGAAACGTGCATTACGGGGAATGACCCTTGCGCCTGCCAAGATAGCATTCCATTGTTTGTCCGTCCAGTCTGAGCCGTGGTCGGTCGCCCATTTTTCCCTCAATTTCTGGGAAGAAAATTGCGTATGGCTGTGCAAGGCTTGTGCGAGCCAGTGCACAATGTGGGACCCGTCTCCCATCACATGCAGGTATTGAATGAGCAGGTGAGCGGGCGGCTCGTGGCTAAGGTCACCCCACGCCTTTGCCAGCTCATGAAGGAGTCTGGCGTGTGTCAGGAATTGACCTACCGGTAGCTCAGTGTCCGCAGCCAAGGTCTCGAATGGCATCAGCTCTCCGTCGCTGTACAGGCCGCCCAGGTCATCCAGGTCTGCTGCAGTCCAGCTGCGCAGCTCAGCCGCGGACAGTATGCCCGCGCCCAGGGGTGTCCCTAGCAAGGGTAGGTTCGGAGCATAGGGCACCGTATGCCTGGTGAGCCGAAGGCTCCGTGCGAAGCATCGCTTTGCCACTGCTACATGGACCTGCGTGGGGGACCGGCCCATTGTCAGTGGGTGGAAGAGTGTGAGCGCCTGTACAGGGGATAGGATAGTATCGGCCGTGGCCGTGTCCGCCAGGTTCTTACCGCTCAACCAGTAGGCAACCCACTGTAGCTGTGCTGCTAAGTAATAAAGCTCCTGATTGGGAACCGCTAGGCCTCCAGCGTCTGTGGGTGCATACAGGGTCCTTAGCGCAACCCGGGGTCTCCCCTTATTCCAGATGAGGCGTCTGGTGAGGGTGTCCAGCTCCCTAAATATGCGCGCCGGTACATACACTGGCAAATTAGTATAATAATAGAGAAGCCGGGGTAGCATTATCATCTTGGTCAGGGCCACTCTGGCTGGCACATTTAAAGGGAGGGAATTCCAGAATGTGACCTGGGCTGTGAGCGAGGAGATGGCCCTCACTAGGTTCCCCTCCAGGAGATCCGTAGGGTCCCGATACATCAAGATCCCTAGGTACCTAAATACCGTCGGGTGCCAT
Organism: Lissotriton vulgaris; assembly: GCF_964263255.1. Taxonomy (NCBI): domain Eukaryota; kingdom Metazoa; phylum Chordata; class Amphibia; order Caudata; family Salamandridae; genus Lissotriton; species Lissotriton vulgaris. The sequence goes on from NC_141689.1 coordinate 1,316,738,136, forward strand.
CGGAGTGTCTCCCCCATCATACGCACATCGCACTGTGGCAACTCGCCATCGAATGCGTAGGTCCCTGATTTGGCCCAGTTGACATGGAGCCCCGACATGTCTCCAAACGTCCGAAAGGTGTCCGAGAACGCCGCCGGTATGCGCGTGAGGTCTCTGACAAATAATAACAAGTCATCGGCGTACAGAGACACCGAGTGAATGCCGTCCGCCAGCGGAATGCCCCAGGCGTCTCCGGAAGTGCGAAGCATCTCCGCTAGTGGCTCCATCGCCAGGGCGAATAAGATGGGGGAGAGGGGGCAGCCCTGTCTGGTGCCCCTCCCAATGCGGATCCTGTCCGAGAACAACCGTCCGGTCCGGACCCGGACCTCAGGTGTTTGATAGAGGAGCCCCACCATCTGGACGTAGGTGTCCCCCAGCTCGTACTTCTCAAGGACTCGGAGGAGATACGGCCATTCCACCGAGTCGAATGCCTTCTCTAAGTCAAGTACGATACATCCCGAGCGTGGCCAGGTCGGGGTCGCGTAACGTTGGACCCTGAAAAACCGGCGTAGGTTGTGGGACGTGCTCCGTGTGGGTACGAAGCCATTCTGGTCAGTGTGTACCAGAGTGGGGACCAGTGGTGCAAGCCTCCGGGCCAGGGCTGCTGCAAGTATCTTATAATCGGTCTTGAGGAGCGCTAACGGCCGGTACGAGCCGAGTTTGTTCGCTTCTTTACCTGGTTTCAGCAGGGAAACCACGTTTGCTTCGTTCAGGGACGACGGGAGTTCAGCGTCTTCCAGTGCCGCCTTGTACATTTTCAGCAGTTCCGGTATTAACACCAGAGAGTAGGCTTTGTAGAACTCCGCCGGGAGCCCATCGGGGCCCGGCGCCTTGCAATTGGAGAGGGAAAAAATCACCTCTCGCAGTTCCTCACCAGTGAGCGTGGCTCCCAGCTCTGCTTGTTGGGCAGCAGTGGCGGTCGGGAGCTGCAGTGTCGCCAGGTAGTCTGTGATCTCCGCTACCGTGGCTCGTAGTCGCGAGCTGTACAGGGATTTGTAATGCGATGTGAACGCATCATGGATTTGTTGTTGGGTATAGACCTCAACGCCCTGGGCTGTGCGGATAGAGAGGACCGATGCGGATTGTGTGTCTTGTCGCACCAGCCACGACAGGAGTCTGCCAGGCTTATCTCCCGTGCTGTGGGTGCGCGCGGAGTGCGCAGCGAAGTTGATATTCTTGAGGCGTTCCATCAAGGCAGCGTGGTCCGCTCTGGCCGAGACGAGTTGGTAGTCATCACCCCCCATTGCCCCTTGCTCTGCACCCAGCAGTGCCCTTTCCGCCTGTGTCAGGTCTCGCTCTACTTGCCTACGCAGGCCCGCCTGTACACTGAGGCAACTTCCCCGGGCCACCGTCTTAAAGGCGTCCCACTCGATTCTCGGGGAGGAGGTCGAGTCTGCGTTGTCCTCGAAGTACTGCAGGATCTTCCCGGAGATTTCCTCACGGAATGGGGTGTCGAGTAGGAGGTCCGGTTGCAGGCGCCATGTTGGTACGGGCGGGTGTGGACGCTTCCATCCATATACCAGCGTGTGCGGGTTATGGTCCGAGTGGGTGCGACCGAGGTAGTCAGTGTCGGACACAGAGGGGAGCAGGTCACGGGAGAGCATGAATCTGTCCAGCCTGACATGCAGTGAGTGGGCTCCCGAGTAGTAAGAATACACCCGGGCGGTGGGGTTCCTGACGCGCCAGGCATCCTGTAAGTTCCACTGTGTTGCCCAGTCAAGGAGGGCCTTGGAGGTCGTCTGTACTGGGGCGATTGTCACTGGGAGAGATGAGCGATCAAGGGAGGCATTCAACACGCAGTTATAATCCCCGCCCACCATCAGGGGTACGTCTGGCCATGCCGCTATCGCTGTCGACAGTCGTGTGAAGAATTTCCCCTGTTCTACATTAGGTGCATATATGGAGGCTATGACCATCTGCTGCCCGTCAAGTCTGCCCTGTATGAAGACGTAGCGTCCCTCAGTGTCAATGTTGCTGTGTGTTAGCGCAAACGGGACCCCGGGCCGGACCCAGATCAGGGTCCCCCTCGCAAACGCCGAGAAGGTTGTGGCAAATATCTGTCCCCTCCATTTACGGCGAAGTGTGGCTACCTCTGTGGCAACTAGGTGTGTCTCCTGTAGCAGTGCAATCTGGATCTGATGCCTTTTAAGATAGGAATATACCTGGTATCTACGTGAGGGTGTGTGCATGCCTCTGACATTCCAGGTACAACATTTAAACGTAGCCATCACAGTGTTGATTGCGGCCAAGTGTCCACCTCCCCTCCTCCAGGCCCCCACCCGCCTCGCCCACACCCACACAATAGCGGTGAATAATGAGCATTGTTACCTCACGCCCCTCCCCACAGACCCAAAGATGCACACAATAGCAAGTCAGTACCAACACTAGTCTCATAAGAAGTAACTTGAACATAAACATAATACCAAAAGGGCAACAACAAAAACAAGTCGTCGCCCAAACGCTCTATCGAGCTCAATCAATCCGTGAGTTCAATGGGGGGTTGACTAAGTACAGCACTGAAAGTAAACAGGGTAGTTCGTTATGCCGAAAGAGCCGAAGCGGCTCCCCTCCACGGGCAGTGGGCCGGAAGAGCACCAAGAGCCAGTAATAGTGTCTGCGGCCAGTTTAGGGCTCCCAGTGTCACTTGACCCAGAACATTGGTCCCTCGGCGGGGCCCCATCTTTCATTCCCCCGGAGGAGGGGCACTCACCTCTAGGGGTCCGTCCACCCCTCCAGAGTCAAGGTCCCGGAGATGTTCCAACAGAGGAGCCCGGGCCCCCCACCCGGTGCCACTGTAGCTCCGTGACAAGCCGGAAAGCGGGGTTCGGCAGCAAAGTACAGGTCTCGGAGAAGGCGGCGGCCGTGGTCGTCAGGCCCTCAGAAGCATCTATGTAATTCCCCGATCGGGCCATCGATGGGGGGGAGCCGACCGCTCCTCTGTGCTAGTCGCTTTGGTCCAGCCAGGGCTGGGTTGGGGAGGAGCACCTACGATATCAGATCTGATGTTTGGGGGGTGACGTCTGGCAGGCCCCCTGGGTTCGAGTCGTCTGGTAGACCGTACATGTAGTCGTCGTCCTCGCTCCCGCGTGAACGCGGGCTGGCTTTGGATAGCAGTAGAGGCGATTGCGACCCGCTGATCACAGCTGTTATGCGGACGGCTTCCATTTGTTCATTCTGTATTTGCTCCGGGGTTGGGCCGATTTCCGTGTCCAAGGTCGGCGACCCGGTCCTCGAGGTGTGTCGCTGTCTCCGTCTGCGCGTGCCTCGATTCCGGCGCTGTTCTCTCGGTGCGGGCTCGGGGTTCGTGTCCACTCCCGAATCCAGCCAGGCCATTGCCGCCTCTGGGGTGTCGAAGAAGTGGGTCTTGTCTGATGCCACCACTCTGAGGCGTGCCGGAAACAACAGCGAGTATTTGAGAGCCAAGCGTCTGAGCCGGTGCTTCACCTCAAGAAAGGACTGACGTCGTCGCTGAACTTGTATGGTATAATCAGGGAAGAACATCACCTTGGCGTTGTCTATCTGTATATTTGATAGTTTCCGCGTCTCGCGGAGGATGGCGTCTCGGTCGCGGTAGTTCAATACCCGCATGAGCATCGGTCTTGGGTTGGAACCTTCCGGGGGTGGGCGGGCTGGTACTCTGTGTGCCCGCTCCACTACAAAGTATGGCGACAGTGTGCCTTCTGGCAATAATTCTCTGAGCCAGGTCTCCATATGCTCCGCTGTCTCTCTCCGTTCCCAGCGCTCCGGCAGGCCCACTATGCGCACGTTGTTCCTCCTGGCCCGTCCTTCCGCGTCTTCTGCCCTATCCTCAAGGAACTCCACCCGGTTGAGCAGGTCCTGGACGTGCTTGTCCGTCTGTGCTAGTTTGGGGGTGGTCTCCGCCATCGTTTGCTCCAGGGTCGTGGTGCGGTCAGACAGTTTCTTGTGGTCTGCCCGGAGGAGTGTCAGATCCACGGCCACCTTGTCGATCCTGTTCTCCAGCGACGTACGGGTCAGCTGCATAGATTCCTCCAGGCGCTCCATGGCCGCCAGCATGGTGTCTAGCTTGGAAGCAGTCTGGTCAGCCTCTGCGTTTTTCACCATTTTCCCTTTGCCGAGGGTCCCTCCTGTGCCAGTCTTTGCCCTGGTCCCCCCTGACATGTGGGAGGCCTTTGCGGCTGGTCAGGCGTGTGGGTATGTTCTCTCAATGCGCGGCGGAGGGGCCAGAGCACGTGGGTCTCTCGGTCAGGTTCTCTGTGTTCCCTGTTGTGGATGCCGCGTAGCCGTGGGCGGGGGGGGGGAGGGCCGTCCCACCGCAGGGTTCCGGGGATCTGTAGCACGTGGCCGCCTAGGGAGGACAGGGTGGTTGCGTGGCGGCCGTTGAGGGGACTCCCGAGCGTGGCGGCCAGTGCCGCGGGGGTCCCGGTTGCCGTTCGCCTCCCGTCTGAGCCACTCGGTGGTCCGGTAGGCCGGGGTGGTGGGTCACCCCCGATTCGTCCGTCTGCTGAGCCTGGGAGGACGCGCTCTGCCGGATGATGCTAGGCGGCCCCTAGCGCCGCGCGTGGGTCTGGCTCGTCCGGTACAAGTCCGGTGGATGTGGGGCGTGTGAGCTGTGTGGGCCTCGTGGCGCCAAGGCGGGAGAGTCTCTCAGCGTTGGGCTGGGTGCTAGCGGGGCCGGTGCAACGTGGTCACAGTTCGTGAGTGGCGCGCTTTAGGCCTCACGGCGCCAGGAGGGTCCGATGTCGATCCGTGTCGTCTCCTATGAGATGGGCAGGTGCAGAGGTCTGGTAGGAGAGGGCCGTGCAGCCTCCGGTGATGGCCCGCTGAGCTTGGCGGTGACGGTGTCTGTGTGGGCCTCGTGGTGGCCCAACTTGGCAGCTCACAGGTGCCTGTTCAACCCGGTCGGGTGACTCCAGTGCCTGCAGGTGTGGAGGGGCAGTGACACAGACCGCCACGGGCCGGCTCTGTGTGGGTGTTTGCAGCGCTGAGGGCCCTCGGGTGGCCGGGTCCTACTGGCACCGTGTCGCGGGTTCCCTGCGTGTGTCGCGGGTCGGCAGGGCCCTGGGGCAGTGCCGCGTCAGTGCGGGCCTCCAGCCAGGCTCGCGCGTTCACCCCCTGGTGGTCCCGGAGCTCGGTGGGATGCCCCCAGCGGCGGCGGGCGAGGCGCGCTAGTGTCGCGGCCTACCGTGGGTCTGGGCGTTGAATGTCCGCTGATGCCCGGGGCCCCTGCAGGGTCTGGTCGCTGGTGGGCGCCCGGCGTGTGGGACGCGGTCCTGTCCTTCCGCCGGACCGCGCGTTGCAGGACACTCGCTATGCGGCCTATCCCGCAAGGCCGGATCCCCGGCCTCAGGCAATTGGGCCGCCGGCCGGAAGTGCACTCCAGGCGGCCAGTCCTCAGGGCCGCTGCCGGTCGGAGGATCAGTCGCTCCGATGTGTCCGAAAATCGCCCTGGAGGTGAGTCGGGCGTCCGGGTGCACTCGGTCCGAGTTTGAGCTCGGTACCGTCAGTAATTCAGGATAAAATGCCCGTGGTAGGGGAGCTTCGCACGGAGCTCAGCTCGGGCACGTCTTCCTACATCGCGTGCTTGGCCACGCCCCCTGGACGTGTTCTACTATTGCTGTTCATTTTATATAACTATGCTGTCTAATGCTGCTTACTGTATTTGATTTTGTTGTCCCCCCCATAGGATGTTCTTCTATTTTGTTCTCCCCCATTTCTTTGCTGTCATTTTGTTTTGGGCTAAATTTATCTCTGCCATAATTCAGCCTTTCTATATTCCTGTTCTGATTAATCCTATGATTTAATCTGTTTACTCCTTCTCTCCCTCCTTACTCTCCTAATCATGTCTCCCCTCTCTCTTTCCCCCTCTCCCTCAGTATCACCTATCTCGAAACCTGGCCCCAACTTTTGGTCTATCCTCTACCCCGCCCATCTCTCCAAGCCGCATCCTCCCTCTATTTATGTCTCTCCCTCCCTCCTCTCTCAATGTTTTAAAAACTGAACTATTTTGTCTGATGCCCGATGGAGCTACTTGTCTTAGCTATAGGTGAGATGGGCCTTGGATTCCCTCCTTGGTCGTCACCTACCCAGTCGGTCTTTAGGCAGACTTCTTTTCGTCTCTCCTTATTGTCTCTTCCCTAGCTCCTATCCTCTCTCCCCTGAATCTCACCCCTTGCCTGCTACTCTGCCTAGCCCCTGTCCTTTGTGCCCTTTGACTAAGCACTCCTTCTCCACTTGTTGGGGAAAAATCCAATATTTATACTCTGGAGTCTCAGCGAACCCTCTGAGTGAGTCCACTGCGCCAAGGGAGCCACTCACAGTTGAGGTATGGTATGGCACCCCTTGCCAAAGCACTCCCTCTCCCCTTTTTGGGGAAGGATCAAGTATGTAGGCCTTGGAGTCTCAGAGACCTCTCTGAGAGAGTCCACTGCGTAAAGGGAGCCTCTTGCAATAGAGATAGGGAAGGGATACCACTTCCCCTGGGATTACAGCTTACTGGACTTTGGACGTTGCCTTGACTCGTCTACCGGCTTGTGTCCCCGTCACCCTTCCCCTCATGCTGTGTCTCTCACCCTCCCCTCCTCTTTCCCACCTTCATTATCTGTCTATTTCCCCCTACTCCAACCCCCCCTGAATCTCTCACCTTGCCTTCTTTTCCCCTTATGTATTAGTGCTTATTGTTTATCTCGACCTTACAAGTAACTATGTTGCCATGCTCTAAGAACTGTGTAACCTTTGTAACGATGTAACCTGTAACTATGATCTGATGCTCATGTAAAGCGCTCTGATACCTCCGGGTCTAGCCAGCGCTATATAAAACTTTTAAAATAAAAATAAATAAATAAATAAAGACAAGTCTCTAACACAGATTAGATTGAATTTGACACATGCCATGCGCAAAAACTCAAGACCAGTCACCTATTAGGCGATCCATCAGAATTCCAAAACGACAAAAAAGCAGGTACAACTCAAACGTTTTGGATGAAAACAAAAAGGCCCTATATCTCCCCCAGTGTAGCAACCAGAATTGGTAACAGATAATGCAGCTTACACTCAGTTGAGATGACCAGTAAGTTTGCAACATCTGACCATTTATCCCACTCAATCCACACTGCACCACTCCTAGCAGTACAACAGAACATGACTACCACATTCTTTACTTCTTCAGGCCCGAGAAAGGTTGCTGACCCACACCAAATCCATCCAAAATTATCAGTCCTGCAAACCCTCAATCACGTTTATTAATGTACCGAGATTCTACAAAGAGACAGGAAGCAGAGTATGCTGTAATACATAAAGCGGAGTCCTGCAAGCCACTGGTTTACAGTATTGAAAATCAATGTATCAGTAAGGACAGTCACTGCATCTACCAGTACCTTATACTACAAAACCACAGAAAAACATAGCGTGACAGTAAACAAGCATTTATGCATACTTCACACCATGGTAAGAAAGCATGCATTCACACATACACTCATGCACACACACAGCCGTCCATACGTTTATGCAGACTCACACCATGATAAGAAAGCATGCATTCACACATACACCCAGGCACACACACACAGCCGTCCATGCAGTTATGCAGACTCACACACACACACACACACACACCATGGTTAGAAAACCCGCATTCACACAGACACCCATGGACACACACACACAGCCGTCCATGTGTTTATGCAGACTCACGTCATGGTAAGAAAGCATGCATTCACACATGCACCCATGCGCACACACATACAGTGGCACGTAGGCACGCACTTATACACACACACATCCATCCGTTTCTGCATAAACACACACCCAGAGCCACACACACACACCCAGAGCCACACACACCCAGAGCCACACACACACCCAGAGCCACACACACACCACCGCTCACCCACAGGCGACACCGGAGAGGGAAAGACACTAAAAGTACATTGGCTAACACCCGCAGACCACAGTACCGAGGGCAAGAGGGGGCATATGGGGGGGGAGAGTTGACACAGAGGCGCGGGGGGTGGGTCTGTGAGGACCAATGGAGCAGGGATGAGGGGAGCGTGGCAGGGAAGGTGAGCCATGGCAGACTCTGGGGTGGAGGCTGTGGGGGGCGGTGGATTAGGTGAGGTGGCGGAGGGGCAGCTCTGAATGACACGATGGATTTTTGCCTGGATTGCTTTGTCAACATTTACCGAGTCTGACAGTAAAAAGGCAGCGGAGGAGAGCGCCCCGGGCGGGGGCCCGTCTGCGGCTCTGCGCGGTGTGTGCAATCACATTAGGAGCATGTAAATGTCCAGCGCTGCTCAGGGACCCGAGGCTTGAAGGCTTGCGGTTCTGCGGAGGGGGGGGGGGTGTATAGGATGATCACCTGCCAAGGAGGTAGCCATGGGAGCGCGGGACGGGGGCCGACAAAGGAGGTGCTTCATAGGACTGTGCCCGATGCTCACCTTCCCAGCCTTGCGAGATCGGTGCAATTACCAGCCAACAGTAAATCTCTGTCCTTCCCTCTGTCACACCTCTCTATCTACCCCCCTACCTCTGTCACTTCTCTCCAATATTGTCGATGTACTGCTGGTGTGCGACTCGTACCAGGGCCACAATCCCAGATGCGGAGCGTACCCGGGGCTCCTGAGGCACAAAGGGTGGTGACAGCCTAACTCAATGCGACTCGCACTGGGAACGCCAGCCGGGCCTCGCCTAACCTCACATGTCTTGCGTAACCAGCGTACGGCGCGTCTGAGGCAGCAAGGAATATGGGGCGTACGGCGGCAGGAAGACCCGTACAGCGAGGGGGGAGGTCAGGGGGACGTCTCCCTCGTACGATGCGGACAACTAAGCAGAACAAAAGCTATCACAGGGGAGTGCGCACCTCGCGGACACCGCAGTCCGGAGCGCGACGCACAGAGCACGCCTTTACACAGTACCATAGGCTTCGTAGGGGGGGTCCTGGGCAGGCAATACAGGTCGAGGCGATGTCCCTCGTCGCGCTGCCTTCCTCTCAAATTGCGAGAGTGCTGTGAATGCTATGAGTTGTTCTGCTGTCTGTGTTGCTGCGGAGTTTCTCCCAGCACTAGGGAGTCGCGTCCACCATCATGGCGAGCTTCGGGCAGAAATGGCTGCCTCAAAGCTCAGAAATTTTCGGAATCGGGGGCGTGTTTTTAGGTTTGAGTGACGGATGAAGTCACAGGTAGAAAGAAGGCAAAAAAACACGCCCCCGAATCCGAAAACGACGAGGCTTAAAGGGAGTGACGCCCCTCTACTCCAATGGATGGCCAGCATTTACTAGGCCAGCCAATGGAGAAGAGGGGCGGGTTCCAAGCCCCCTAACTAAAAAACATAAAATCTTCGGGCTCAGCCCACTGCTTCGCAGTGCGACGGTCCCTCGACCTAAAAAGGGGAAGTAACAAAAAGAAATAAAGATATTTCTCCTGGTTATGCCTGCTTCTGGTAAGTGTAGCATTTTGGGCAATCCCAGGTTTACTCACCTTTGTAAATCTGGGCTTGCATCAAACTCCATGGGTAGACTTATGGGAACACTCATGCTCCACCCATGGACCGCCTCCCTGATGCAAAGTAAAACAAGGCAGAGCTTTTTGCGGTCTTGAGTTACTTTGTATTTACGAAACCTTGCAAAATCACACAGAGTGGTTTGGCGTGGCTCAGTAAATGCCCAAAAAGAGAAAGCTTCAGAGCTGTGCCATACAAGTGATGCAACCCAGATGCAAAACCTTAGTAAATCTGTGCCAAGATATCTCCATATCATAAAGTAACACACAAAAGCTGATGGAACCAATGCTTGCAATTTGCCTAACCACTGGCAATTGCTTGGGGTAGCATTCCAATCCACTGATGATTTGCTCACCATGCCACCACACGGCCTGATTCACAATGGTCAACCCACATGTTTGATCTAAACTTAAACCAACCGTCAAAGGTTACAATTTTGGGAATTTACAAAGTGCATTTATGAGCATTATCTTTATGCCCGCACTCGATCCGGATCTCTGCCCAGAGTGCGGACCTAAAGACCGAACTTGTAAATGCCCTTTGTGTATTCCCAAAGTAGCAAACTTAGACATTTGGTCTAGGTTTAGACCAAACGTCTAAGTTTGCCTTTTTGAATCTGGCCTAGTTTGATCTGAGCCACATGAAAATCAGTCTTGACCCTGCTTTTATTGAGAACAGTACAGACCAAACTGCTGAGTCAGGTCCTCACCGAACAGGAACACAAGCAATTCAGGACCCGTTTTGCCCTAATCATAAGAGTTTATCAGCCAGGTATTGCTTTATTTTAGTGGCACAGTGAGCAGGGGACCCATGTCTGGGGGTACCCTTGCCACTTATGGTGGTACATGAAACACAAAAAAGGTGATAGGAGGAATGCTTGCAATTTGTCTGATCACTGGCAATCACTTAGGGTATCATCCCAACCTATCATTCTTTTGCTCACCATACTACCTCAGTTTGGATCCTTCCATGCATAAATCAGGCTTGACCATGGTCCTCATGGGAACAGTCCAGTCTGACCTGCCAGGTCATGTCCTTACTGAACCAGAACACAAGCAACCTAAGACCAATTTCATCCAGATCAGGGCTCATCAGCCAGGAATAGTTTGGTTCCAGTAGTACAGTGAGCACAAGACCCATGTCTGGACAAACCCTTTCCACTTAAGGCGGTACATGAAACACACAAATTTTTTTTGCCGAACCACTGCCAATCACACGGGCTAGCATCCCAACCCATTGTTCTTTTGCTCACCGTGCCACCTCAGTTGGGACTCTGGCTGGACCCTTCTCCTCGTGGGAATAGTCCAGCCCGAACTGCCAGGTCAGGTCCACTCCGAACAGGAACACAAACAACCTAGAACCGGTTTTGCCCTGATAAGGGTTCACCGGCAAGGTGTAGAACTTGGCCTTTCTGGCAGGTTCATCCCTGAACTTTTTGCCTTTTAATGTTACATCATTATAGTGATCTCTGGTCTTTGCGCACTTTAGCACTGTGGCGCAGTGTAAAGTGCGTGCGCTCTCTGAGTGCGTGTGTGGGATTGGCCTGCCCTCCCATAGGAATGCATGGGGGATAGGGGTGCCCATGGTAGTTCCTGATGTGTGGGGAGTGCAGGGTCGAGTCTGGTATGTGCGGACTTGTGTGATTAAATGCTGCACGATGATGTGGGCGAATTTATTGTGTCTAGTGTGGAAGTGCCACTTCTAGAAGTTGTTGTGTGTGTGCAGTGAATGTGAATTGACTGTCTGGCTTGTGATTGGCTGGAGCTGGCTGGTGTGCCTGGCTCCTGGAGTCAGGATGGGTCAGCTCCGGTGGTGAATGGAGAGATCTGCATGTTGATGTGAGGGAGGGGTGCACCTGGGACCTGAAAAGGGCTGGGCTTTCCCTATACAATGCTGGCTCTGCCCCCTGTGGTGCGACTGATGACCCTAGCCTGTCCTGTGAATAGCGAGAGGGGCTGAGCAAAACAAAGTGCTCCAGAACCAGCTGCGTCTGGTTTTCCCCCACCCTGCACCCTAGAGACAAAGGGATTTGGTGTATAAAAAGAGGCTGTGACCTCATGTTAAATGTTCTTGTTTCCTGACTTGAATCTACCAGGGGTGTGCTGCTGCAGGGGCCCAGGGGAAGGCTTGCCTCCCTGGGCCCTGCCCAGCCCCTTGATGCCTGGAGTTCCTGCTTGGGTCATAATAGGAGGGGGCTGCTGTTGGTGGGGCCCAGGAGGGACCGCCATGGAGGCTCTCTCCTTGCTGGAGTGCCCTGTGTGCTGGCCCCTCGGGCCCTGCATTGCCCTCTATGATGCCCAGGACCTATTGGAGCCCTTTTGCCCCAGTTGCTTTGTTGGGCTAGGGTTTATGTGCCCCTAGCACCTGGAAAGCGCTTTATTCTAGCTTGCCCTGTTATTGAGGGAGCCTACCCCTCATTGCTGCCTTTGCTAATCGCAGCGCGGGTGCCTACCCCGCTTATTTTGTTATTTATAGGCAGGAACCCACCCTGCCTTATGCCCGCATTTAATTATTTATTTATGGGTGCCTACCCCGTTCATGCCACTTATTTAATTATTTTGCGAGTGCACACCCCTCTATTTATAATTTACCCGAGGGAGCCTACCCTTCTTGCTGCTCGAATGAAAGAAATCAACCGCTGCGGCCCCGGAAGTCAGGGGAGCCTTGCCTAGGATGGGGGCGGGGCCAGGAGAGGAAGTCTCGTGCCCGCCGCCGCGGGAAGGAAGAAGCCGGCCGAGAAAAATGACCGCATGCTGCCCGGGGCTCCCGTGAACTGTTGGGAGCCCCGGTGGTCCAGCGGAGAGCAGGAGTCCCCGAGAGGAGGGGAGGATTCCCCCGGCCGACCCCCTCTGGAACCGCTGCATGGAGAGGAGGCAGCGGGACGCTGCTGCTCCGCCGAAGGCAGCACAGACCGAGCAGGAAGATCGAAGCTGGACCGGAGTCCTGCCCCCCAGAGCCGGTGAGTGAGGGCTCGAGGGGGCGGGGTGGTGCCGGTCGAGGCCCAGAGAGGCCCATGCTTTTATTAGGCGGCCCCCTGGTTGGTTACAGGGCCAGAGGGGCCCATGGGCATTTCCACGCCCCACCGTGGTACCGGGCCGTAGTTAACCTTGCAGCTGCCCAGATGGCTAGAGGGCAGCTGCACCGTGGCCAGAATTGGTTACCCGGGCCCAAAGAGGCCCATGCCTTGTTGTTGGAGGCAGTTTCTGTAGGGGTAGAGCGGCCCCAGTTGGCAGCGGGCCGCTCCCCCAGTGTGGCAGCATTCCATTCCTTGTTGATGCAAAGCCCACAAGGCTCCCGGGCACAGTGTTGTTTCGAGCCCCCGAGGCTCCAAGGGGCCATTATTTTTCCGATTCCCCAGAGCGGGACTCCAACGTGATTCTTTTGGCATGATTGTTTTAGGAGCCAGAGTGCTCCAATGCACACAGTTGTTTCTGAGTCAGAGGTCTTCAACACGGTGCACTGCTTATTCCTAGAGCCTAGAGGGCTCCAACCTTTTTGTGCAGTCTTGGCTAATGAGGGCCCATACCGCAGTTCTGATTCCCAGCTGCCGAGCAAGTAGTGGGCAGCTGCACCGTTTAAGTTTTTCTTTCTAGGGACATGTCTCTAGACTCAGGAGTTGCACTCCTTCGCCCCTCCTTTGGCCTTCCACAGCTGCGCAGCACTTAGTGCCAGCTGCAGCGTTTAGGCCCTGTTCTTGTCCTCAGCTGCCCAGCAAGTAGTGGGCAGCTGCTACGTTTAGGTTTTGGCGCAGTGGTGCAACCTGGACCCTAATGTGATTTATGTGCTATGCTGATTTATGTGCTGATGCTTTTGGGTGTTAGGAAATGTACTGTGTGTAGTATGTTTTGCGCACCCTGTGTTCTGATACCTCTAAATGTGTTTATGCTTAGGGGGTTGTTTTACCTAGTATAGTTATGCTAGTGAGTTCATGGTTCCCTGCGTGATATATGACTAAGGTGGTTAGGGTTGCGTAGTGTGTTCCTACCTTCTACCAGTGGTTACTGGTTGTGTGCTACATTTGCTATTTTGTGCTACAATTATTCTATGTTCTAAGTGCTATTCCTACAAAGTGCCAGTTCTACTAAGTGCTTATTCCTGACAGTGGTCCATGTGGCCCTGTCCTGTGTATATAATCCCCTGTAAATTCTACCCATGCCAGTGGCACAGTGTAAAGTGTGTGTTTATTATCTAATGTGTTTGGTATAATACAAAGGCTATTTTTACATATAACCTTGTGTGGAGTTTCCTTTGTGGTGGGCCTTGGGTGTTGTTGCTGGGTGCGCGCGCAAACGCTTTACACCTCACTCCGGGATAAGCCTGACTGCTCGTGCCAAACTACCAAGGGGGTGAGCAGGGGTTATCTTTGGCGGGTGACTTCCTTGCCCTGACTAGAGTGGTGGTTTCTGCCTGGCTTTGGCACAAGCCTTAGCCAACCCCCCATTTCTAACACAAGGTATAGCTTGGTTACAACATACAAAATGGTACTGGATAGGCCACATTATTCATACATCCCAAGCCACACAACAATAAGGGGCACAGTTAAACAGAATCACAACAAATAAATGAAGTTGGCGCTATCATGGTACATACATGCTGCCACCTAGGGTGAGATAGCTAGACCTGGATAGTCCCTCAGATTGGCAAACTAATAAAGAATAGCACAGTACTGAAGCACACAGTGAAGTTAATTAATTATGATGTATTACCAGTAATATAGTAATACACATTTTAAAGATTCTTTGGTTGTTTTTATTCTTCCCTTTGTTATTCACATTTCTTGCATGAAAGACAAAATACAAAATATCCAATACAGACAGCAGCCGATATTTGTTTCAACCCAGAGCATTTTTCAAAAGGATACATATAATTACACCTGAGTGGTGAACTCTGCTCCATTTGCAGAGTTTGAGAAGTTTTCCACACTCTGCGGAGCACACAGAGTTCCAAAAAACTCAGAGTTTGTTCCTCACTCGTGCTCGCCAACGTCAAGTTGGTTAGCCCGAGTGAGGAAAATCCACCTCCCGGTGAGATTTCTCAACTTAGGTGATCAGATATCTCGACGCAGGAGTTTTCAGGATGGTTGTGACGGCTTCTGTTTGCGCTGAGAAAGCTGTAGCTCAGGTAGAAAATCTAATCCAGCAGCAATAAAAGAAGCAGCATCCTCTTGCACTGTGCCCCCGATCCAAGCCTGTATCGTAAATGTGAAGAACCTGAAATCAGAGGGGACAGGGTCTGGGTCACTTCAGGGTGACCAGGGGCACGGTAGAACAATGCCCACCAATGTCGGGTGTTTCAGTTGCGATGAGGTGAAGCTTGACTCTGCTGCCACGGGACCAGGAGATGTCGATGATGACCAGAGTCCGTAGGTGAGCTGTCCCACAAAGGATGTCAAGGGCTGGGGAGTCGGTGTCCAGATCGGAGACCAACAAGCCTTGGCAACAGCAACCCATGTGGTGAGAGTAAAAAGGCTTCGGGATGGACCAGCAAGGTCCAGGTGACTCCTCAAGCAATGGAGAGTCAGGGCACGTCTGGAGCAACCAGGTAAGCCCATTCAGAGTTACAGTACCCTTCTCAGGGACACACAAGTCGACGGACAAGGGATCGCAAAGGGACCTCAAGAGGAATCACTAAATACCAGCCTACGGGTCACTCGTGGAGTGTAGGCCAGTAATTTTCTGTGGAATCACTGCTTCGGGTCTGGACTACAAGCAGCCAAAGCACAGCCTCAGGGATCACAAAGAAGCATATGCTGCTGCAAATGTGCACGGTGTCCAGGAGTTCTGGTTGCACGGTCCCCACTAGGGTTTTTGGATCTCAGGTTTGCTGAGAGCACGGATCAGCCTAGGGGAAGCTTGGAAACCCACCTCCTGTGTTGCAAAGTCTTCGGCATCCTTCAGGAGCTGCGTAGTTGCAAACCATACAGATGCGTCATTGGTGCCTGCCTTGCAGGGGAGTAACTCCTTTACTCCAAGGGAGATTCTTTGGTCATCCAACAAAGTGTAGATAGTTGAAGTTCTGGGATTCTGTAGCAGAGCTTCGTCCAGGTAAATCTAAAGTCCTGTAGTCAGGGGTTCCTACTTTATACCCAAGGAAGGGGTCGGACAAACTCTGGGGACCCACCTATGGGAGGGTCAGGATAGAGGGGTGGTTACACCAATCTCATTTGTCAAGTTTCATGCCAGAGCAGGGGCAGGTAGCCCCTGCAACCGGTTTGAGCTGGACTATGCACAGGGACACCAAATGTGCCTCCAGTGCAGACATCAAAGCACTCTTGGAGTGCACCCACCCAGCCCCAATACACTAATGCCTCTGTGGGAGGTGGTTACACCTCCCTGTGACAGGAAACCTATTGTCCAGCCTTCCCTGCCGGATTTTCATCCAGCGGCATGAGGGCAGAAGCGTGTCTGTGATTGGCAGCATCCATTTTGTGATGCCAGGGTTCTGTTAAGCTGGTACCGGGTGTACCAGTGTAGTTATATTTCTCTCTCTAGGAGGGTGGAATCATTCCTCCCCCACCAGGACTGGTGGGGAGGTATTATTCCAAGGGTTTTGGCACCATACACAACATGTTTCCTTGCTGCCATTCCAGAGTTAGCATTTACTGCGAGGTTATAATGCACTTAAGAGTATATGGTTTGGCTGCATCACAGAACAACCCCGGATAATAGATTCTGAAGGCTGCAGAGGGGCCCTGCTCCTGCATGGGCACCCTTTTATAAAAACCCAGCACCCTGCCTTCAGTATTGATAAGGCTTGCCATAGGGATGTCTGATAGGTTTATATGTGCAGTGATATCAGGTAGATATAGGGACCTCTATATCAAAGTAAGGGGTGCATACACCACCTTACAGGCTGCTGTAGCAGACCTGTTGTGTCATTTTAAGTGGTCTCCCAGGAATGGCATAATACATGCTGCAGCCCCTGAGAGGCCTCTGTGGTACCTATGCCCTAGGTATATAGGATACCACATACTAGGGACTTATAAGGGTATCCCAGAATCCACTCTGTGGTGCACCTAAAGTACATGCAATCATTTTAGAGAGGAAGCAGATAGGCTGGGGTCCTGAATAGCGCGATCCCAGCCAAACTAAGTCGAAAAACAGCAAAACTCCAGGAAAAAGTGGGGGTAACTATGCAGTCAGATTCCACCTTCGTACAGTGAGTGACTGACTGAGTGAGAGCTTGGTTAAGTGAGATGGTGTGTGAATGGTTGTACTAGAGACTACGGAGGTCATTAGGATGGCGGGTGGACTTTGTCCGCCCGCCATCCTATCGGGAACCAAACTACCCGCCATAAGGGCGGGGGCCCCGTGGGATCTATTAGGATGCGCCTACCACAGTGGTGGGCGTATCCTGCATTCCTGTCAGTGTGGCGGGCGGTGCACTCAGTACCGCCCGCCACAATGCCAGGAAGGCATGTTGTGCACTTCCATGCACAACATGGCAGGCACCGCGCGGTGCTTGCCATGTTGTGCATGGAACTGCAGGGGGGTACCATAGGTACCCCCCATGTGCACCCCTCAGAGTCCATGGGGGCCCGCAACGGGCCCCCACAGTCTATTCCCACATGCCTTGGAAAGACATGTTACCGCACCCATGGTAATATGGCTGGCGGTGTCTAACAGACACCGCCACCGTATTAAACCCTTTTCCGCCCGGTCAACTCGTTGACCGAGCAGAAAAGCGGCACACAGTCTTTCCGTCCGCCGCGGTCCCCCCGCCATAGTAATATGGTGGGGGAAATGTATGGCGGGAGGGGTCGGATCACGGGCGGATCACCACCGCCATGCGGGCGGTGGCGATCCGCCCGTGGTCCTAATGGGCCCCTATGTCTCTAAGGGTGCATAGGTGAGTGAGCTGATGTATGAGAACTTTTATGGAAGTGTGAATTTGTATGTTAGTGGTTATGTGGGTGTGTAAGCGAATGTGTGATTGGTTGTACCATTGAGTGAATGGGTGTGTTGAGAGGCTGTATGGGTGAGTGAGTGGGTATGTGAGTAAATATACAGGTGAGTAACTCGATCTGTCAGTAGCTGTATGAGTGAGTGTTTGGCTGTTTGAGTGGCTATTTGTGTGACTGACAAGCTGCATGATTAACTATATGTGTGAGTCACTGATTATGTGACTGGTTGTTTGACTGAGTGAGTGAGTGTGTGAGTTGGTTTATGGATTCGTAACTACATTTATGAGCAGTTGTATTTATCTTTCAGTGAGTATGTGAGTGGTTGTATGGGTGTGTAACTGGGTATGCAATAGATTGTATAAGGGTGTGAGAAGGTGTGTGAATGGTCCTGTGGCTAATGTCATTAGTGATGTCACCAGTTATATAATTTGAGATTACATCATTGATGTTATCTGTTAGTGACAATGCCATGAGCAATGTAATATGTGAGCATGGATAGATAACTGAGTATATGTGCCTAAAAGTGTGGATGTAAGTAATTGAAGTTACTAACTAACTAGATGTTTTATACAGAAAGGAGCGCATTCTACTGTCTATCTACATACTATACTACACTTTAAACACACACGTAGGACTGTACCTTATGGTGTAGCTTCTGTCTGCTTTAGGAATGACTGATGTGTGGGAGAAAAGCCAGCAAAGCCAGTAAAGATATTTTAAAAAGCAATCTGGCTTGCAGTAGAACTGCCTACACAAGCTCAAATATACCAGGCATGTGACTTGTTAAAAGGCCTACTTCTCTGCATGGGTGACTTGGTAGTGTCAGTTGTTTACTAGATATATGAATGAGTATCTCAGTCCTTATGTAGTGGTCTGTTTCTACATCAATGATAGTTTTGTGGTACATCGGTGGCTCAATGTAGCTCATATAGGAGCATATCTTATGGCCTATCTACAGGCTGCCTTAAGAGTGAGTTTGACATGGTGGAACAGTAGGTTAAGGATTGTCAAGGGGTTTTAAATGCCAAGTCGGGCTAATGGAACTGGATGCACAACCTCCAGTGTACCAGGCCTGACACTTGTTTAAAAGTATACATCTCTGGATTGAGGGATAAAAATCTAATTCCCCTATATTAGCAGTATTAGTCATATCTATATATTGTGTTAGCATAACGTATCTATATACTCTTTGCATTTTATATGCATAATGCCTAACCTATATCTGTTTTAGTTAGTTGATAAGGGCATAGGCTGCTCGTGTGCTTTTGTTTACATTGAGTAGGCCGAGAACCATACAGACGCCATCTTTTCTCTGCCTCTGCTAGGCCCGAGCAATGATCACGTGTTACTCTCCAGTAGTTGTCAGGCCCCACTTTTGTTGAGTTACTGAGAGCAGCTGAATGCACACCATTCTTCCTCTGTCCAGGGACTCAAGGTCGCATCTGGCTTTGGGTGTGATAAGCGCATTCCTGAAGGTGCAGTGCCTGCACTCCCGGGCACCAGGACGAAAGGGAGTCACCCCTCCTGACCTCCCCAATAATAACTAAGTAGAGCTTTGAACTAATCATGTGTGCCATATACGGTCCTTCCTCGAGGCCCAAGAGCCAAGTAGTGCTTTTCCATTTACGGTGACTTCATGTACTGTGCTGAAGGTATATATGTGCTGTTTTGACTGTAAGCCAGCAGTCTTCTCTGCGCACCTGATGGTGAGGGTTGGAGAGGCTCCTCTATAGAGTATTTTGCATAATAAACAATTGAACTTTCTTCACTGCCAACTGACTGGTTATTTGGTAATTGATATTGGGGCTATTGGTAGGTATAGCTCCTTATGTTATTTTTTATAGTACGTTAGTTGGCGACTCTGGTGGGACTCTGCGTTGGGGTCGTCCTCCTGTAACTGGGTAGAAAGGACATAGAAAAGGGGAGCCCTGGCCGAGTGGGTGGACTGACCAGAGATTCTAACTTACTCCGCTCTCGCGATCAGGGAGCCCCAGCTGCTAGTGACCCTTCGCCGGAGTCCTACGGGCGTAACCCAGGAGCTGACCGCGTTGGTCTTCAGGAGTTGGCAGTGGAGAATACGCAATTGTACCTGTGTGCACCAGGTGAGTGAATTGTCTTTGATGTCTTTTGCAATGCGATGTTGAGCAGTGCTTTTGGAAACAGTTAACTGTATTGGATTTGGTGGTCAGTGTACCACGGAGTACTTCGGGGGTCTGTCGGGGCAGCATTGTGGCTGCACGGGCAGATGCTCAACGGACTTGTTTGGTGAATAATAGAGACACCGATCGGACGCCTTGGTGTGGCTTGTGTGGTGCAACCCGGCCAGACTGCTGTCGCAAAAGCCCCTGGTTGTACCTGGGTAGCCTTTGGAACACATCTGAAGCGACGCTAAGGCAGCAGACTTAGTCAGAATAGTCCTGAGGGTGAATCAGGAGGATGGCGGGATGCTCTGTACGACGGTCTGTGGTTAACCCCTGTCCGACGGTCTCTTGGTAGTCTCTGAACTGCTTGATTTTGGTATCTGTAGGTCTGGAAAATCTGAATTGATTAGTTCTCCATGAACGGGAGTCGACGGGCTTCGTTCTTCTGTTTTGGAAAAGACATGTCGTTTTGAAACTTTTTTTGAATATGTTTATGTATGTATTGTTTGTATTTTTTCGAATAGTGAATAGAATGTTAAGAATGTATGAACGTGGCCATGTTTGAAAGATCATTCTTCTGAATGAGATTGAACTGTCAGTGAATAAGGATGCCGTGTTTTAGTAAATTATGTTTTGGATGTTTCTGCCGATGAAAAGGTACGCGATTGGATGAAAGTCAGCCTGCCCCACCAGAGCGTAGCCCGAGCTATGATATGTATGTTAAACATGGTATTTCTCCTATTCTGTTTAATGCGCTGTGGCATAAATACACTAAAGACATCGTGGAACTGCAATGGCGCTTAACCGGGTCTTTTGATGAGAAAAATATACATTACTTGCAGGATTGATTATTTTCCAAACGTAGCCAACAGGCAATGTTTGATTCCTTAAATATGTGTCAAAAAGAAGCAAAGCTTAGACACATTAGGGAGCAGAAGTTATGTAAGATGAAAGGAGGTCAGACGATTACACAGAAAGCTATAGCTTATGATAAGGATCAGACTGAGAAAAATATTGATTGCACGGCTAGACAATTCAGATTGCAGATGGACAAAAGCTTTGTAACTAGGACTGAGCCAGAGGATGAAATAGAGGATTTATTAGATGTGCGTCCCCCTCCCCCTTATGCCCCCAACGCATATATCCTGCAGCCCCTTTGACTCTAGCCTCAGCTCAAGTGGCTTCAGCACCCATGGTATCCTCTTCCCCCACCCCTTTGGGAACTTCTTCTTTTTTGTCTTCCCCCGCATTTGGATTGGCTACTCTAATACCTGATACGTTGTCCTCTCCCACCATGCCCACAGTTGTTTTGTCTCCCCCGACTCCAGCCTGGGTTTCTCAGTCTTCGAGCATGACCCCCATACTAGCTGACCCAACTCCCTCTTGTGTTCAGGCACATCTTGGCACACGACGGTTGTATACTCGATCAGCAGTAGGGCCAGATGAGAAACAGATAGTAGCGGATCAGGCGTCCCAATGGATGCGGAATGCCGTGAATACTATAACTGATATATGGAGTACTCTTAGAGATTATGAGACTTTTATGCAGCAACATGCCCTGGAGCATATGGCTACACGTCTTATTTCCTTATGGGAACAGTGTTTCCTGGACGGAAGAGGCCCTCAAGTGATGTATGACATTCTTGCAGGGCTCATAAGTTTGAACTAGGATTGGAAGATGTGGACGGGAATGTTGAGACTTTAGTGAAATATCGAGGGCAGCTGCATTTGAAATGTCCAAATTGGGATTCCCAGCATCCTATGCGGGAAGTTCATCCTATTTATCATCCAGAAATACCAGAATTAAGAAATGATCAGGATCAAGTAACTAGAGCTCGTGTGGAGGCACGATTTCAGAAGCAATGGGTCTATACCCCTTGAAAAAGGAGTGAGGTCCTTTCCCTGAAGTCGCAACTCCCCGACCCCCACAAAAATCCTACTGCTTACTATAAAGAGCTCACTGAGGCTGCCTCTTCAGCTGTTATGACCCTGGCTGACATAGAGTTATTTTTCGGTTTACTAGTCCCTGTTGATGTGTGGCGTCAGGTGCATGATCAGGATCATGCCACAGAGTTCGGAGGGACTTGGGATCAGATTAAAGAATGGGACAAGGACCAAAAGCCTGGCGATAAACCTAGACCTGAAATATTGGCTTTGCCAAGTCGGATTATTACCTATATGCATTCCTTAATTCCGCCCCGTAAGGTGGATTGGGACAAATTGACAGCATGTAAACAGAAAAAGGACGAGAGCGTTTCGGATTTCTTCACCAGATTTGAAGGGGTGTTTATTGACTTTTGTGGACAGGACTTGTCAGTGGAAAACTGGTATACGATTATTTGTTAAACGTTTTGTGACAAATCTGTTACCTGAGATCTCCGCGCGACAACAAGCAGCTGAGAGTACTTGGACCACTTCCACACCTTCGGTTATACTGAGTATGGCTCAGTATTATGAACGTAGAGCAAATGAGAGCAAGGATAAGTCCAAAAAGAAAGCAAAGGATCTTAAGACACGAGTATTGCTACAGCAAGTTATCAGGGGACAAGGCAGAGACAGAGGCGGTAGAGGGTCCGTCCCGAGAGGGGCGGAACAGGACGAGGTGGAGGTCCAGCTGTTGCTTTGGTAATAAACCAATGCGCTTACTGTAAACAGGAAGGGCATTGGCGAGCTCAGTGTCCATTGTTGCTGGCTCAGAATGGGGCAGTAAGAGGGAGAGGCGGAGGTGGTGTAGATCGAAGTGATATGCGAAGAGAAGAAGCAACGCACAGTGAGTCTGAGAAGAAATATTTTGATAATCCGAGAGGAAGGCAGTATTACAATGAAAATTGTGTGATTCAGGGGGCCGATGGATATGTTTACACATAGGACAGCCACGGACAGTGTGGGGGCCAGGTGTCAGTACCCGTTGATCTGCGAGGGCCATATGTGAGGGGGCGGTTGATAGGAACTTCTGAGAACTTTCTAGTTGATACAGGTGCGATGAATAGTTCTATTGCTCGTTCGCTGGTCCCAGGGGCTGCACTGTCCGGGCAGAATAATGTTTCGGTGGGATTTTCTGGAATCCCAGTGGTGAGCCCCATTTCTAAACCTATCCCGTTCACAATTGGTCCGGTCAGAGTGGACTCTACATTTTTGCTAACTTCGCATTGCGGAGAAAATCTATTAGGGTTGGATTTGCTAAAGAAACTGCATGCAAAGATTCATTGTTCCCCTGAACAAAATTTGAGAATCTATTTACAGCACTCCTAAGAATTCGTAATTCTATAATCCGGGCAAAAGTTAAGGACCCTCAGTATAACACACTCTACTTGTCATAGAGTATTCCAAAAGAAACAGATAGCAAGGTTAGATTCAACGGGGATTTCCAAAGAAAATTCAAAGTATAGTCCAATTAGTTTGTTTTCTTCAGCCTTTGTCTTTATTTTCAATTTCGTAAAACAGATATTCCCAGCAAAAAAATGGTCACCAACACGTGTTTCGTCCTACACAAGGACTTTTTCAAGGCATGAACACGGCGGAGTGAAGCATATATTGAACATCAAAGTGAACGAGATAAACCATGGTTTGGCAATGAAGCATAATATCAATAATATTGATGGCAGGGTAGTTACTCAAAGTAGGGAATGAGGAATGCCTTCAAGTCTGTTCAACAGTCACGATAGTCAAATGCGACACAGCTAATCTGCTAGCTATATGTTAGTCGATAAGCAAATACACGTCTATTTGTATAGGATTCATCTGGACGAACACTGGATAGTAGGACAGTGTTTTTCAAATGAATGTTTTTCAAATTAGTACACTTGCAACCATGATAAGTTGTTAAGCGAAAGTTAGGCTCATCGCATTTCCTCACACAAGCAGTCCCCGTAACGAGACTTGTTCCCCTGATGGTGTTTATTTGACCATACAATCTCACGGTAAACATACATTGCAGTGCTTTGCAGTGCTTTGCTAAAAATGAGCCCCTCCCTCCGGAGCTCGCTCGCTGCTATCCCATCGACCCTGTGGGCGACCGGGGATACGGATGTTGGTCTATTGAAGATTTCACCTGTTTCTATTACTCTGAAACCCAATGTTAGTTTATCACGTATACCTCAGTAAATAATTTCACCAGCTGGTGAAAGGGCTCTGCTCGCTATTATCCAGGATCTGATTGATAAGGGCGTAGTGGAGGAAACGGCTGCTAATCTATGTAACAGTCCTATATTGCCGATTTTGAAAAAGGCCTCTGTTGGAAGTGATCCCGACCATGTTGATACTTATCCTTTTGTAATTGACCGCTTACCGGCTCCTGAACTGCCTGCCTTGAACCCGTTCTGCATACCACCGTGAGGGGAACGGCCGCCCGAGAACTGCCAGCCTCCACGCACCGCGAGGACTACATCTCCCAAGGGGCCCTGCAGGACGCCAGTGACACGCATCAGCGGAGGGCACCGGAGGCCCTCAAAGGCCATCCGGCCCGCCCGCAGCGCGGGACGCGCAAATCCAGCTCGCCATTGCCGTGAGGGAAACGGCCATAATTATTCAGCTTACCGGCTCCTGATCTGCCTGCCTTGAACCCGCTCTGCATACCGCCATGAGGGGAATGGCCGCCTCAGAACTACCAGCCTCCATGCGCCGCAAGGACTACACCTCCCAGGGGGCCCTGCAGGATGCCAGTGACACGCATCAGCGGAGGGCGCCGGAGGCCCTCAAAGGCCGCGCGGCCCTCCCAAAGTGCGGGACTCGCGCGGGTGTGCCTGGGCGCAGAGTGTGAGGGAATTCTGATTACTGAAAATAACACAGATGTAACTGGGGTCACTCCTCAACTGAACGCAGGTGGTTTGGGGACAGAATGTGAGGGTATTGTTTCACCTGTTATTCCTCCTATGTTTCTCACAAAGCGAAAGGCTTTAAATGGAAGTGATAAAACAGGTAAGGGAATCCTCTATAATTATTTTGATTCTGGAAAGGTCACACCTGATTAAAAAGTAAAAAGAAGAAGGAGGGCGACTATTTTGTTTTAATCTGACAAAAATAACGCTCTACCCCTTAGTGGTCAACATGTTTCTCGCCTATAAAATGTCTCCAATAGATCAGTTGGCAATTCCTCAGGACCTAGTGAATAAATGAAAATTATCTACAGTGTGTGGTGTAGTTCTACATACCACTTCTTCTCTCGGTAGGACATCGCCCCGGAGCAGCAAACCTTTTAAGGATTCAAGTGCTGCTTCATCAGACCGCAGCGGAGTATATGGACACTCAACGTAGTGTTGCTGCTCCCGCTCAGAGCAGTCCGGCTCACCTACCCGCTCCGCTGCATCAGGAAGGAGAGCTGTCATCTGACATTCAGGTCGCGCAAATCCAGCTTGCCATTGCCGTGAGGGAAACAGCCATAATTAATCCGCTTACCGGCTCCTGAACTGCCTGCCTTGAACCCGTTCTGCATACCACCGTGAGGGGAACGGCCGCCCGAGAACTGCCAGCCTCCACGCACCGCGAGGACTACATCTCCCAAGGGGCCCTGCAGGACGCCAGTGACACGCATCAGCGGAGGGCACCGGAGGCCCTCAAAGGCCATCCGGCCCGCCCGCAGCGCGGGACGCGCAAATCCAGCTCGCCATTGCCGTGAGGGAAACGGACATAATTATTCAGCTTACCGGCTCCTGATCTGCCTGCCTTGAACCCGCTCTGCATACCGCCATGAGGGGAATGGCCGCCTCAGAACTACCAGCCTCCATGCGCCGCAAGGACTACACCTCCCAGGGGGCCCTGCAGGATGCCAGTGACACGCATCAGCGGAGGGCGCCGGAGGCCCTCAAAGGCCGCGCGGCCCTCCCAAAGTGCGGGACTCGCGCGGGTGTGCCTGGGCGCAGAGTGTGAGGGAATTCTGATTACTGAAAATAACACAGATGTAACTGGGGTCACTCCTCAACTGAACGCAGGTGGTTTGGGGACAGAATGTGAGGGTATTGTTTCACCTGTTATTCCTCCTATGTTTCTCACAAAGCGAAAGGCTTTAAATGGAAGTGATAAAACAGGTAAGGGAATCCTCTATAATTATTTTGATTCTGGAAAGGTCACACCTGATTAAAAAGTAAAAAGAAGAAGGAGGGCGACTATTTTGTTTTAATCTGACAAAAATAACGCTCTACCCCTTAGTGGTCAACATGTTTCTCGCCTATAAAATGTCTCCAATAGATCAGTTGGCAATTCCTCAGGACCTAGTGAATAAATGAAAATTATCTACAGTGTGTGGTGTAGTTCTACATACCACTTCTTCTCTCGGTAGGACATCGCCCCGGAGCAGCAAACCTTTTAAGGATTCAAGTGCTGCTTCATCAGACCGCAGCGGAGTATATGGACACTCAACGTAGTGTTGCTGCTCCCGCTCAGAGCAGTCCGGCTCACCTACCCGCTCCGCTGCATCAGGAAGGAGAGCTGTCATCTGACATTCAGGTCGCGCAAATCCAGCTTGCCATTGCCGTGAGGGAAACAGCCATAATTAATCCGCTTACCGGCTCCTGAACTGCCTGCCTTGAACCCGTTCTGCATACCACCGTGAGGGGAACGGCCGCCCGAGAACTGCCAGCCTCCACGCACCGCGAGGACTACATCTCCCAAGGGGCCCTGCAGGACGCCAGTGACACGCATCAGCGGAGGGCACCGGAGGCCCTCAAAGGCCATCCGGCCCGCCCGCAGCGCGGGACGCGCAAATCCAGCTCGCCATTGCCGTGAGGGAAACGGCCATAATTATTCAGCTTACCGGCTCCTGATCTGCCTGCCTTGAACCCGCTCTGCATACCGCCATGAGGGGAATGGCCGCCTCAGAACTACCAGCCTCCATGCGCCGCAAGGACTACACCTCCCAGGGGGCCCTGCAGGATGCCAGTGACACGCATCAGCGGAGGGCGCCGGAGGCCCTCAAAGGCCGCGCGGCCCTCCCAAAGTGCGGGACTCGCGCGGGTGTGCCTGGGCGCAGAGTGTGAGGGAATTCTGATTACTGAAAATAACACAGATGTAACTGGGGTCACTCCTCAACTGAACGCAGGTGGTTTGGGGACAGAATGTGAGGGTTTTGTTTCACCTGTTATTCCTCCTATGTTTCTCACAAAGCGAAAGGCTTTAAATGGAAGTGATCTTACCACAAGAGGGACCTTACTTAAAATGAAAGAGATCACTACAGTTAATGGTACTGACAACTGTCTCCTAGCTAATAGTAGACAGACATTTGTATGTGACCAATCAGTTCCTTGTACTAATAGGTTCTCTGTTCTGGCAAATGTACATAGCGAGAGCTCTATGTCACAAACACTGCAATTAATTGACATAGGTGTGGACCCTGCTTCAAATCCCGCTTTAAGTCTTTTGCCAAATTATGTCACAGTTTCCCAAGCCCAATCTAGCGTTAAGGATAGAAATGACCCACAAGATATGAATTTATTATCCCTTCTAAGGGATGAGATCGAGTCTATGAAAACCCTGATTGTAAATGTATCTGCTAAGGTAGGGCCTCTATTAAACGGGGGGACACGCACTTTATTAAACCCTAGTACAATCAACACTAACTCTTTTCCTTTGAAATTCGGTAGTGGTAGGGCCAACCCGTTGGTCGTCGGAAAGACAGTGGGTGTTGGGCGTAAAGCCCCACCCTCTTATAGTGAGCTGGCTAGGATAAGTAGATCCACGTCACCCCGGAAAGGTCAACATAAACCACCAATATCGCCTCTAAATATGTCAGTCCACCAGCCGAAGATAGCTGAGAGGGAGTATTTGTCAGCCGATACTAGGTGGGGTATTACCAAAAGGGAGCCTACTAGAGATAAAACCCCAATTAGAAGAGACGGTGCGAAAACAAGTGGATTACACAGAGCTAAAAAAGTCTACATTACAAATGTTCCCAAGTTGGCTATGGAGAGAAAGAATGAGTGTGCTGACTCTCTGACTAACAAAGCCATTCATTGGCTACACCATGTCAGAGGGTGCCGATCTGTAATCAGGGTTTATATTACTAAGGCAACTAGGCTAACCTTCCACTCTGAGCAATATGATTGTATTGAATTGATTTTAAGGTCAGAGTTACTGGCCGAAAATGTATTTGCTCTTGAATTCAGAACCAGCCCACCAGCGCACTCCGGGTATCCAGTTAAGGAAGATTCCTCCTTCATTTCAGGATTATTCACCTTCTGGGCAGAGACCACGGGGTAGCACTGGAGACTCTGGTTTGGAAAATATTGATTGACTCCCTGATGTACCTGCCTTAACTCTTTCCAGTTCAAGTGTTAGGGACTCTGGTAGGGGAGGAATTGATACTTATATTTCCGACAAAAGATTTTGGTCCAGTTATAGTGTAGAGGACCAAACTGGTAATGTTGACATTGCCAGTCATACTACGGAAATATTATCCCTGCAAGGGTCTGGAAACTGTCCGGGTGATTGCTTGCCTGCTAGGGCTGATAGCTCGCAGACAGACAATATTAGCCCCTTTATTGTCTCCACCTAGGGGAGGTCTTTTAGTGTAGTCCAGTCAAATAATTCCCCTAACTTTGGATTAAAGAGTCGACCCAGGTTAAATTTTATAAGCAAAGGAAATATTTCACCACCTATAGGTCATGATCTCAAGGGGGGCACATTAATTTCATGGAATATAGCAGGCCTGGGTACTAAAACATCATTGGCGGAATGGCTGTCATTCATTAGTGAATTTGATGTTTGCGTCTTCCAAGAGACCTGGCTGTCTGAGCTGCACTTTTGCCCAGGTTACTTAAATTTCTTTGTACCTGCAAGCAAAGGGGTCAAAGGGCGCTCAATGAGTGGCTTAACTATCTGGGTGCGCCAACAGCTCCCTCTGAATATTAAAGAATTGTCCTCAAAGAGCAATGACATCCAGGTGTTAAGACTAGATTAGGATTCTCTGGGTCCTCTGGACATCTATAATGTCTACGTGAGGGGGGTTCGGGGGGGGGTAAGTCCAAGGCTATAGAGGCCTTGGATTCCCTCTTGGAGCTGCACTCAGTGGACAGCAATGTGACTGTCGCAGGTGATCTAATTTAAACCTTTGAGCCTTTGGTTACCCCGATTTTCATCTTACTGATGATGAAGATAGCCAATGGGGGGGTACCAAAATTAGAACTTAACCCCGTCAAGAAGTGGACAGAGGTTGTTATCCAGACCAATACAATTTCCTATGAAAGGGGA
The DNA here is from genome assembly GCF_964263255.1 of Lissotriton vulgaris. NCBI lineage: Eukaryota > Metazoa > Chordata > Amphibia > Caudata > Salamandridae > Lissotriton > Lissotriton vulgaris. The sequence goes on from NC_141689.1 coordinate 1,316,766,873, forward strand.
CTTAGGGCACTCAATGGTAGGACTCTGAAAGATAGGTTTGGGGCTAATACATTTAATAATGGGCGTAGCAAAAGCAGGATTGATTATGTCCTTTGCAGTTTGAAGCTCTGGCATACGATAGCTGATATGATGGTCAAGAATCGCTTGGAAAGCGATCATAACCCCCTGTGTGTTACTCATGATTGGTGGAAGTGGGAGCCACCACGGGTAGGTGGGGTTGAACTTTGTGCCCCAAACACTGTTCCTACTAATGACATGCGACGGCTCAATTGGTCACATGTAGTTAAAAAGTTGGAGGTCTTGGATAATATAAGTGAGGAGGTTGATAAAACCATACTGGACCTAGAATATATAAATACCTCCGGAGACGATTTGAGCTGTGTAACCCTATTACATGATAGAATTTTCAAGCGTAATACGGCTCATTTTCTTAGGCCTATTAAAATCAAGAACTCAGCTGCCTCTAAACCACTACGGTGTTATAATGATGACTGCAGGCGAGCTAGAATTGCCTTGGGTAATGCTATCAGGGTTGGGAAATTGGATGCTGTCCGCTTAGCTAGACAGGAATACAAAAGAGCTATCCACAAAGCCAAGAGCCTATGGGATGAGCTCCGATGGCAGGAGCTTAAAGAAGCAAGCGATAAGAAGAATACCAGATTATTCTGGAACATTGTCAAGTGGGGTAGAGGGGGCCAGTCTGACCAGCCCCAAAATGACGTCTCACAGAAAGGATGGGTCAACTATTTCAGACCACAATATGTGCACAACCCTTTAGAGAATCAAATGGAAGATCTTAGATTTGTTTTTTATAAAGATGAGGCTATTAACGATAATGACCTACAATAGCGCGACTCCAGTGCGGATGCCTGGTGGAGCGAGCTGCTCGGACGGCACTTTTAAAACCCTTTTTAAACCCCATTTGGGAATTGTGAAATTTTGAAAATTGTGCTGTGTTTTAAATTTAGTTGCTCTGTGTATATGGCCCGTGCCATTATTTTTAATTGAACTGCCTTGCTCTCTGCCTATTTCTCTCTCCTGAGGCAAAAAGCCGGGAGATCTTTCTATCTTTTTACTCGCAGGCATTGGGCTCTGCTCTAACTCCTTCTCTGGGGGCAGACGAGCACCTACCTGTCTCCCTTCACCATCGCGCCGCTTCTCCTGATACCCTGTCGCCGACTTTGATCTGGGCGCTCCCCTCTCAGCTGATTACGAGCTGAGGGGCATTGAGGGACGGGGAGGCTGCGCACTAGTACGGTGGCCATATTGGGTGAGGAAGGCTTGCGGACTCATGGGCGGGACTATAAATCTAGACGGGGATGGCTCCGCGCAGCGGACGCGTTCAGCGGACGCGCCTGTCCCGCGCCAAAGGAGCGCCTAAGGAAAGCCCGTCTGCGCCCGTCAGCGTCCCGGAGGCAGACATGGGCGGGCGGCCTAGCGACCTCCTGAGACGGCCCCAGAACTCACTATACAGGTATTCTTTAGCGCAACCTTTGAGCCTGAGATGTCCCTGTAGTAGTGAATGTACATCTCAGGGTCACAAATTTAAGGGCAACTCTTACTGTGCCGGCTGTGGCTGGTCACTTAGCGAAGCCCTGCCGGTAGGAGACACCAGGGAGCTGGGGTACGCAGGTGTCCCAACGTCAGGGACGGATAATTTTAAACATGTCTTTAGCTGTGCCCTTGTGAACACTCGGGCAGTGAGCAAACATGCCCAGGACCTGTTCAACCTTCTGTCTGACTCTAAACCAGCCTGTCTTTTCATGACGGAAACATGGCTTGGTGAGACGTCTGGGCCGGACATCGCCAATGCTTTGCCCCCTAACTACTTTATGTTGAGGAAAGACCGGGGCTCGGGCAGAGGCGGGGGCGTCACTCTAGTGATAGACAGGCGCCTTAAATGCTCCATTATACCAACAGAAGACATTCATGGGGCCAAATCGCTGGGATTTTGCTTGTCACTGTCACCAGCCCAATCCTGTGCGGGACTGCTGGTCTATAGACCCCCGGGCCCCATTGGATCTTTCCATGAGGGACTCTCCTCTGTGATCTCGGCACTGTGTGTGCAGTTTAAACACTGCATACTCCTTGGTGATTTTAACATCCACTTTGATGAAGCGGATGCTGTAGACACGATCAAGCTTTTAGACTCCACTGAGCCTTTGGGCTTATTGCCCTACCTTGCGTCACCCACGCATAACAAGGGACACACGCTGGACCAAATTTTCTATACCACCCCTATTAGAGTTCCCCCCCCCTACCAGTACTTTGGTCTGACCATATGCTGGTGACCTTCGATATTCTGCATAAATCTGGCTCCACCATTAGGGATAAAGGGCGCTCATCACAGATACCCCGTGCTTTCCATAGAGTGTCACCGGACATGATTGAACAATATGTGATGAACCACCCTTGCCTGTTGTCGGGTGACATAGAGGCAGATATTAATCTCTTTCAAATGTGGCTTGCGCGCTATTTGAAGGAGCTGGCGCCGCCCGAGCGGTCCTTCAAGATCTCGTCCCGCGCATCTGCTCCATGGTTTACCCCAGCGCTTAATTCCAGCCGTAGGCTATGTTAGAAAGCCGAAAGAGCATGGAGAGTAAGTTATATGGAACCTCTGAAGGAGGCGTAGAAGCGCAGTATCAAGGCCTACCATAGGGAAATCTATCTAGGGAAAAAAGCCCACTTTGCCAGAAGAATTGAGGAGGCCATTAACACCAGCAAAGAAATCTTCTTGGTGGTGGAGGAATTTACTTCACCGGCCGCCATTACGCCTAAGTGCTCCTTTTCGGAACCTTGGGTGTCCCAACTGGCAAGCTTCTTTGCAAATAAGATCACAAGCATCCAGGAAACTTTCCCAGCTGCTGCGGTAGGGGGTGTGCTTAACCCAGGACCTTGTATTCCAGTGGCGGCCGCTGGACAGCCCATTCTGTTGACTTTTCCCCCCATTGAGCTTCAATCCTCTCTGGAAGTTCTGTCTAAAATGAGATCCGGCTCCCCACTTGATCCATGCCCCGCTAAGTTTTTAGCTAAAATGGCACATGTCATTAACCCGATTGTCAATCCAATTTTAAATTGGTCGTTGGAAACGGAAATTGTGCCGCAAGCATGGAAACAGGCGATGGTTCTCCCCCTCCTAAAAAAGCCGTCCCTGGACCCCAGTATCCATGCCAATTATCGGCCTATATCGCTGCTTCCGGTCCTGGCCAAGGTGGCTGAAAAACACGTGCATTCTGTCCTGGCCGACTTTGTAGAGTCACATGAGATCCTGCACTACACCCAGTCCGGTTTCAGGGCAAACTTGAGTACTGAATCGGCACTGTTGGAGGTGTCAGAGGCCATCAAGGAAGTCCTAGATAATAGAGGGTAAGCACTGTTAGTGTTATTAGATTTCTCGGCGGCATTTGACACCGTTCCCCATGACCGCCTCCTTGCAAGACTCTTGGAGATTGGTGTTTGGGGAACGGTGTTCAGATGGTTTGAGTTGTTTTTATCCAACCGACAACAGACAGTCTGGGCTCCCCTGTACTCTGCGGCAGTGCCGCCTTTGGAAGTGTGAGTCCCTCAGGGGTCGATTTTGAGCCCCACTCTCTTTAATATCTACATGTCCACTCTTGCGGCACTGGCAGTCTTTCGGCGCCCAGATTGTCTCGTACGTCGATGACACCCAGCTTCTCTTCACATGTGGTAGGAACACGGACTTTGATGGCGAGAGCATTAAGAACTGCTTGGGTGCGGTATTAAGATAACATGATGTTTTAATAGCTGTTAATGCAGTGGCTGGAGGTAGAGCACCGGGACCAGATGGTGTCCCCGCCGATGTTTTTCCTCATGATAAAAAAACAAAGTGCTATCAATTGAAAATTGATTGCATCCCTTAGGGCACACTTATGTTGGGGGGTCATATGCCTCCATAATCTTGAAGAATCAATCTTGACAATCTTGTTCGTTATTCGAAGAGTAAAGATTTTAATCCTTTGTAACCATTATAGTATGTTTCTCCACATACTCAATGTAAAACATTATATCCATAATTATTTCCTCTTGCTCCAATGCATTTCGGGCTGCTGCCCTTCATCTGGGAGCATCTACAAGAAACGATATATAAGAAAACCTATGTGTATTCCTTACACAGACATATCTACATATATACAGTGAAAATATAGTGAAAATACATGAAATCGGAATGGTACACAGTGAGTAACCAAAAATGAGCAGTCAATAAATTGAAAAACATACTGTTAACGTTCGTGTGCTAGAAAGTGAGCGGTCAATCAATTGGTGCACATAAAACTGAAAAGCGTACTGTCAACGTTCGTGTGCTAGAAAAGAAACAATACCATGGCAAGTGAAATGTAAACAGTGATATAACGTTGTTCTAAAAAGACGTGATCAGAATGAGGCGTGTGTGAAACCAAAAACGCAGGATGCAGCTGGTATTTAAACATAACGGATCATTGCGAGTGTGCTCGACTTTACTTAATAATTTACCCAAGCGTAAAAACTCGGCAAATGTGTAACAAGTTAAATGCTGACGACCTCAGCGGTGATTAATACAAAGTGCTTCGTAACTTACGTTTAAAGGAGAAAATGGCAAGCCTATTCGCGCTGGTTCAAACGCTCAGCAATGAGTTAGGAACTAATACGAAAGTTTGAAATAAACCTGATGTGTTGGTCACATGATCGGGAAACATCAAGCTAGAAATAGGACTGTGTTGCAAAGAGGTGAGTATAGGCCAACAACGTAAATGGTCCCTGTGAAATGTGAACAAAGTAAAATGAAATAAAATAAAAAATAAAAAATGATAATAATAATAAACATTACATCGTACCATTCTTGACACCGGCGGAACGGCAGCACTGGTCCTGTTGGACCTCAGTGCTGCCTTCGATACGGTGTCACACGAGGTCCTTCTGACGAGACTGGAGGAAATTGGAATTACAGGGATAGCCTTGGGATGGTTTAGAGACTTTCTTTCCAACAGGTCTTTCAGAGTCTCCACCCCCACTTACATCTCTAAGGAGCATAACATTGGACAGGGAGTGCCGCAGGGTTCTTCCCTGAGCCCTACCCTATTCAATGTCTATGCCGCCCTCTGGCAGAGGTGGCTAGAAAGAACGGACTAGCACTGGTATCCTATGCTGATGATACCCAGTTGGTGGTGGCTCTTAATGACAACAGTGGTCTGGAGGCTCATCACTTCAAACAGACACTTACGGACATCACCAACTGGATGACGGCGAATTTCCTTCAACTGAACGCCGGGAAAACAGAGATACTGCTCCTGGGGAAAAACACCTCGTCCTGGGGAGACAACTGGTGGCCTGATGTACTAGGCCAACCTCCCGAGCCAAAGGAATGCGTCAAAAATCTGGGAGTCTGGGTGGACTCTGCACTGAAGTTCACTCATACTAAAAAAGTGGCTGCACCTTGCTTCGGCATTTTACGTAACATCAGACCTATTTTGAAGTTCTTTGACTGCCGCACTCGCCAGCTAATTGTTCAGGTGACCATTCTTTCTAGACTGGATTATGCCAGCTCTCTCTTACTGGGGCAAATCTTGCCGAAACCACCAGACTGCAGAGAGTCCAGAATGCGGCAGTCAGGGCCCTGGTAGGTCTCCCTCGCCATTCCTCGGTATCCGGAGCCTTGAAAAAATTGCATTGGCTCCCGGTGGGTAAAAGGATCCAGTTTAAGGCACTGTGTCTAGCCTTTAAAATCCTTAAAACCGCTTCCCCCCCAATGCTGTGCCCCCTCCTGTCAGAGTACATCCCGAGGAGGTCGCTCCGCTCAGAGGGACAACACCTCGCGATTATCCCCCGCACCAGACTGGCCAGAGTAGGCGGCCGATCCTTTAGCTTCCTAGCTGCCAAGCTATGGAATAGCCTTCCCGAAGCTATCCACGGTATACAGGACCTTTTAGCCTTCAGAAAGGCTGTCAAAACTCATCTCTTCCAATAATTCTTTCTTCTCTCTGCACCTCCATTCTGTCTGCTTGCAGCGCCGGGACGCCCCTTAGCTGGGGCAGCCGCGCGCTATACAAATCACTATAACATTAACATTAACAAAACAGTGCATTAACATGTGTAAGAATAATCAGAGGAACTTAATACAGCAACAAGGAGAACTGTCCAGAACAAGTATCCCCGAAATGGGGTTCATCAAAATAGTTTATAGATGACATGAAAATTCAATGCGTTCATTTAACCCGTGTGGTTTCATGGACTGAAGTCTATAAATCCAATAATTTTCTCTTTGGAGTAAATACTTATTGTTATATCGCGTCCCTCCACTTTGTTGATGACTTCCAAAATTGTGTACTTGAGTTGTGAAACGGAATGTTTCATTTCATTAAAGTGTGTTGCTACTGTCGATTTTTGGCTTATGGCACGTATATTGGACTTGTGTTCATTTAAGTGTAATTTAATTTTTCGCTCAGTTTTTCCAACATAAGTGGCGCAGGTTGTGGACGACACCTGAGCTCTCTTCATATGCCGCAGGGTTTGTTGATGTTATAAAATCTGATCCTTTCCAAAGGATTCGCTGCCTAAGAAATGTAAGAAATAGTTTGGTTGTTGTGGGTATGCAAATGTTGTGGGAAAACCAAGCAGAAGCCTTATTCCCATCTAAAAATGTTTTAAAGGAGAAATATTGGGAACAGACTGCATATCATGCCTGGAGCGACACTGATTCATCAACCATGGCGGGGTTTTTTAGGGGCAAAACTTATGCCCAGGCTTGAATCCTATTGGGATATTATTACCAAGCCCGGGGATTGGAAGCTCTATTTTCAGCTTAGGTCTGGATCATTGCCCCTGAAATCACTGACCTCCAGGTGGATTGATGCAAGTAGTAACATCTGTCTAGCTTGTGGGAGTCAAAAGGAAACAATCGCTCATTTCTTTTCGCCTGTCCTGTATATGTAACTCCAAGGCGTGTTTGGCTTACCCTAATGTGCAAATTACTGGGTACTAATAGAAGCGTCGAAGCAGAAAGGCTGATACGCACCAGTACTCTGCCATTTATTTCAACAGCAGTAGCCAAATACTTAGGATGGGTGTGGTTGTTAAGGCAGAATTCAAATCGGGGGTAATTGATTGCTTCTGAATAGCAATTCTAATCCACTTAGTTTGACCATGTAATGTGATTGGCTATAATCCGTTTTTATTCGTTTTTAACTTCATTGTAAATGATTTTTTACCTTATTATAATTAGTGAGATGAAAATGAATTTCTAATTCTTCCATTTGTTCACATCATGGTTTTTTTTATTAACTCTTTTAAGCATGTACATTTTTTTTTTGTTTAAGAAATCTTTATTGAGTGTTAGCAAAAGCATAAACAAAGCCATACAATAATGTAAGTGAATACAATAAATTAAGACAGAAGGCATTCAAGGTAATGAAAGGAATTTTTTTTTCACATCATGTTTTTTTTTATTAACTCTTTTAAGCATGTACATTTTAACCCATTATCTTGTAATCCTGTAATTTTGCACGAGTCGTGGATGTTTTCTCTCTGCTTTTACGAGTTTATCTCGAATAAAGCTATTTTGACTTGACTTGACATACAGGTCCTTTATAAGCAAAAAACTTACAACACATCTCCCAATTTGCTTTATGCTATCAATCTGATCACATTTTACAGCCAAGAATTCTATCTGATCCCTGTTTGGAAAAGTAATGAAATCAATAACTTTACCCATAGCACCATTAACTAACACTTCCTCTACATTCTAATTACGTCACAAAATAAACAGAGAATTTTTACATACGCATAAACATTTTTCTAAACCTGCAATCTTTGATACAGACTTTTCCAAAGGATCCAAATTTGCTTGAGGTTTTCCAGTTAGTAGTATTGTTACTCCATGGTGTCTTTTATCAATAATTGCAATTTTAAATATGCTGTTTTCGCAATGTTAGTAGTTCTTCATTAAAGTTGTATCACTCCTGTAGTGTTGGTATTAAGCAAAGTATAGATTTGTCTTCTGCAATTAAATTCTACATGTGTTGGGCTGCTGTGCTTTGAGACATAAACAATTTCTTCATTAGTGAACTTTCCAAAGCATGTTTATTGTCTTGTGACAAAACTCTTATTCTTATGACCTTTAGAATATTTACATATTCCACATCAGATGCTTGTTCCATATTCTTTACTAGTTACTTTATTCGAAATGCAGGCAAATATTTACATTGCCAATGCTTACCCAAACGATACATCTCGACTTCAAATACAAACTAGCCAAGCTCAACTGATCTGAGCACGATTCTATTGCTCTATGTGGAAGCATCTTGCAGCTGAAGCTGTACACTTTTTTGCTAATATTATTTTCTGCAGCTTTCTCCTCCCACTTTTCTTTCATCAATGTTTTCTAGGATTTTTGTAATATATGATGTGACATAACATGCAATATGTCACATCTGGACTAAAAACAAACACACCTACTGCAACACACACAACTGTATCTATCTTATCACTTGCCCCTGTCACCTGCAGTACATCGGGATAACTACTGTGAAAACAAGAATCACTGAACACAGAAACAACTTCCGATGTAAAAAGACAAATACTAAGATGGGTGCACACTTTGTCGAACAAAACCATACACCAAACGACCTGCAATGGACAATCCTAGAAGCTTGCCTTAACATCACAAAAGAGGCACTGTTTAGGAAGGAACAGCATTGGATATTCAAACTAGGAGGACACACCAGGGGTCTCTATGATGATGTCCCGTGGGCTGAACTGAACCGTTAGGGTTTATTACAACAAGGTTCCCTTCTTCCAAATACACTTCCTGGGCTTCATCTCCTTCCCTTCACCCAGAGATGTAATTGCTAAGGGCCCACGTCAGTATCACTGTAGCCAGTTGCAAGTGCCCCGACACAGGCGACATGCTTCCATGCCAGCCCAGCTACTCACCCCTGATACCATGTCAGCAATGTCAGAATGAGACTTCAAATAGACCATTAAACGAGTGACACTGACAACTAAAAAACCTGGGATCATGAGAGAGAGAGAGAAAAAAATTCTTTATTGCATGATTAATAAAAATCTTTGCAATTGAGCTAAGAATACAGAATAAAGCACCTTTGCAAAGCACATAAAAACAACTCATTTCGTTGCAATGACTTTAGTTAGAAAGCAATTTAAAAAATACAATGTTTTTTTGTGTTACTTTTGTGTTAATATCATTAGCTACAAGTGAAAGTTATAAAATATATTTAAACGACCCTAAATTAAAGAAGTTAAAAGCCAAGAGTTTCCATATGGCAGACATAAATTTGTACTTTTTCTGCTTACAATATCCTAAAAGTTTGCTAATGAATCTAACAAGAAGACAGCTTAACAGATAAGGGTTATGAATCCGGTATATAATTTTCGGATGTTTGCGTTTTTAGTCAGTTCATGTACTGGCAGGAGGGTTTAGCACAATGTTTGCTAATTTCATGAAATGTACCAGTCTGCAAGCTAATTGAATATCTGCTCCTGCAAAACATGCCAATAATACTTGTTGGCGAGTTCGCAGGCGTCTTTGGTTCCAGAGCTGTTTGAGCAGTAGCCTTCGTTCATTCTCTAGACCTTTGCAGCTACACAGTAAATGCAAAACATCCTCTTTTAGGTCACCGCAAAGTCTACAGTTTGTAGTAGATTCCGAGCGTGTCCATGGGGGGAGATTTTCTTTTGCTAATATAACTCCCATCCTCAACTGCAAGAAGGATTTCCTTTACAGCCTGTGAAAACCCTGTTCCCAGGTATGTTTGTGGTAGAGGCCTGGTATAGCTCTGGATCACGAACCGCCCATGGACCCTCCTGGTAAGTGTGGATTTGTCTTCTTCCAGGGATAGTGTCTTCACTGTTTTGTTTACGGGCTGCTTGAAGCATTTGTGAGTCCCATTCGCTTCCCAGAGTTCTTTTAGCGTAAGAGAGTTTATTGCTGCCTGGAGATAGACCTTTGCTGGGCAGTCCTTGTTCCTTTCCAGCTCTTTCCATAGGTGTGAGTTCAAGGTGCCTATCTCAGCTCCCTTTATTTTATGCCAGCCTTTGGCGGAGGCACCCTTGCGTGCTATTTGTTGTTTGTGGAGGCCGAACTCAAGTCTTAGTTGCGCTGGCGAAGTGTACTGTGGGAGGTTGAATAGTATTCGCATTGCTTTGGACACCACTTTATCTAAGGTGTTCTTGTCTCTCCCTCTCATGCAATCACTGCCGTAAGTTATAGATGGTAATATCCTTGCTTGTAATACTTCTAGCAAAGGGATTAGGTTTGGGCCCGTTATTTTGTGCTTGATGCTCTTTAATGCGACGGCCAGGGATATCCCTCTATGATCGCCGTTTTTTGTTGCAGAAACGTTCCTTTCATATCAAAGATTATACCCAAGTATTTGTATTCTTTGACGATCTCCATCTTCTGGTCGCGTAGAGACCACTGTAGTTGTTGTTTTTTGCATTTTTGATTTAATATCATCACCTTTGATTTTTCTAGGTTTATGCTTAGCCCATTCCTTTTGGAAAAGTTACTCGTCGTGTTTATAAGATGGTGAAGGCCTACAGGGATTCTGCTGATTAGTATTAAGTCGTACGCGTACAGAAGATTAGACAGTGTAAGTCCCCCTAGGTTTGGGGCGTGATGGTTGCAATTATCAAGTTCTGCTGAGAGGTCTGACATGAAGAGGTTGAACAGGGTCGGGGCAACGACGCAACCCTGCTTCAGTCCCTTTGAAGTTGGTATTTCCCTTGATAGACAGTTGCCTGTCCCCAGCTTTATTTGAATCCAGGTCTCTGTGTGGAGTCAAATTAATAGATTCAAGAGTTTAGGGTCTACATCCCAGCCTGATAATTTAGCCCAGAGTTTTCCTCTATCTATACTGTTAAATGCGGACGAATAATCAATAAAACTGACAAATAGTGTTTTTTTTGTTTTATAGTGGCATCTATTAAAAGATAGAGAGCAAGAATGTTTGTCGTTGTCCCTGTGTTTTTTTCGAAAGCCTGTCTAGTTATTGGGGATTAAGCTTTTCGTTGATGCCCATTCTGTTAGTTCTTCTAATAAAAGGCACGCAAAATATTTGGCGTCTATGTCTATGAGAGTGATGAGCCTTTAGTTCTTTGCTTCGCTCCTGTTGCCTTTTTTGTAAATTGGGGCGATAATTGATCCCTTTTAAGAGTTCGGGATTCGTTCTGCCACCCAGATATTCATGAAGAGGGGGTGCAGTTGCTCAGCCCAGTAATTTGGTTCCTGCTTATAAAGAATGGGGGGATTCCATTTGGCCCAGAGGCCCCCTCTTTCCTGCCTTTCGCGATTCTTATCTTAATCTGTTTTATTGTGCCTGGGAAGTTGGTCTCCTCGACTAGAGGCGTTGGGGCCTCCGGACTTAGCTGCCGGACCACAGTGTCTTGTTTTGTTCCGTCAGCATCTTTATTGAAGTGGTGCGCTAAGTGTTTTACCCAGGCCTCCTCAGTTATGTGGGGATTTATTCCAGGGGCCTTAGGATTCTCTATTTTGTTTACTTTGCCAGAATCTCGTGCTATTGTTACTTTTTGTGTTGTAAAGCAATTTAGCCCATGTTTTTTCTGTGGTTTCCTGTTTTATTCGCCACAGGATCTTATTCTTGCTGCTTTTTAGCTTCCTCAGCTCTGTCTGTAAGCTGCTGTCGGGACCTTTTTTCCGAAGTCTGCGGAGTGTTCTGTTAATGTCACTTTTTATTTGCCTTAATTTGCTGGTTTAGGTTGTCGGTGGGTGGATATTTTGATTGTTCATGGGCCTGGTAAGTAATGCCCTTTGGTTGTTTGATCCATGAATTTCTTTTGATGATTTTGATTTGGAATTAGCTGGTCCAAAGTTTTTCAAAAAGATTTCCAGGCGCTTATATTATTGTCATTTTGTGATTTAAATTCTTCTCAGCAGATTTTGGCCTCTTTCACGAGATTTTCCGGGTCATTCGTTTTACATTTGATTCTTTTGCAATTTGAAGTGACCATTAAGTTTTGCGCTTCGATTGGAAAAGTTAGGCCTTTTCCTTGTGTCGTCAGGGTCAGTTCTTGTGGCAGATGGTCGCTACAATCTAACGCACCAATCTTAAAATCGCTTACTAATTTAAAAAGTGGATAAGGTAAGAAAGTGTAGTCTATCGCAGTACTGGACGTAGAATTGTGGTAGGTTGCTGCTTGGGGACGGTCGCCAGGTGTTCGCCCGTTTAGTGAAATCAGGCCCAAGCTTGTTAGATCCTTTAATAGATCTTTGGATAGATTAATTTGTTTTCCCCATGTGCTCTCTTCCTGAGGTGGGACCCCCCTTTCAATCAATTGATCATCTGGAGGCTGATCGTTTCCGGGGCTCCTAGAGAGGAACATATTCAAATCTCCTGATACAATGAAATTCAGCGTTTCTACTTCCATGATTAGTTTGGTCAGTTCTGACACCAGAGACTTTGTGACGTTTTTTTTCCCTTTTGGGTGCAAGTAAGTATTCACCAGGATTAGCTGTTGTCCGATTTTTCCTGGAGCTACAACTTCCAACTGTATTGTGTTATTTCTATGGTTTAATGTATTCTTGTTCAACAGTTCTTTTACTGTGTTTATTGTTTTTATTGAAGCAAACATGGTGACCAAACTTTGAATTTCTACTGGCTGGAAGGTGGTATGTTTTATAGCCTTGAAGGTCTCTTGAAGTAGAATTAAGTCATACTGCTGGAGGTACGTCAATAGATCTTTAGTCGTAGTTTTTGATCCTAGGCCATTTATATTCCAGGAACATAATTTTAACAATGGCTTTAGTGATGGTGAGTTCCTGTTTTATTCTTCGATCTGTCATGGACCTACAGGTCTGGTGTTGGTGGCTTTTGCTACCAGGCACAGTCTTTCCCTGAATCCTTCTCACCTTTACACCTGGGCGTCGGATGGTTTTTGTTATTTCCTGTTTCAACAGGTGCTTGTAACTTTTGAATTCTACGGATTCCAGATCTTGGGTGGCTAATCCTGCCAGGTTACTGAAAGAGTTTAGTACTCGGAGGATGTTACTTCTGTTTAAGATGTCCTTTCGACCCTTTGATCTATTCTCTGGGATGAATAGAATGTATTTGAGGTTGTTGTGTTCTGAGTTATCCTGAGATTTTTCGGACTTTAGCTCAATTTCGGTTCTTTGGAATATTCTGAGTGCTTGAGGGTCTTTCCCCCCCTGGTTCTGTATCTCTATTTTTAGATTAGCATTGAGTTCTTTTATCCGTATTATTGGTACTGTGAAAACGGTGAGTTCCTGAGTGTCTATTTTCCCTATTTTTTGTATTTCCATACTTCCAGCAGATTTAATTGCTGTTCCTTTCAGTCCTAAAGTATTTGTTTCGATCTTTATTTTTGTTCCTAGAACATCTTGCTGGTCCGTTTCCTCCTCTTTTCCTTTGCTCTCGTCTGCTGGCGAACGTTTGGACTGTGGGGACGTACTTTCTTATACCTTTGGCCGGAGTGCATTGGTGAATTTCTGCTTCTCGTGCAAATTTGGTTCATCTCTGGTTTTTCCTTGTTCCGTCTGGGTCTCTGTTGGAGATTCGCTTGCCAGTTGGAAGAAAAACTTTATAGTGGGTATTTTATTTCTCCCTTTTCTCCTCATTTTCCGTCGTTGTTTCGATGTTTGCTTTATGCCGAACTGTTGATCTCCACCTTCTAATTTGTTTAGCTGCTCAATGGAGCTACTCTGGAGCTGCTCTTCTTGTAGGTGTAAGTCTGAGGTTTCTGTTCGATCTAGTCCCAAGTGTTTACTCCCTTGTTGTGTTAGTCCATTGACGACTCCTTCTCCTATGTTCAATTCATTCCTTTCTTTTTGCGGAACCTCTGTACTGTTTACTTCCTTATTTAGGTCGAGTTGGTTCGGTGCCACTCCTATTCCGTTGTTTTTTTGGTATGTGTCCTTCACTTGTTATTTCTTCGCATCTGCCTGTATTTGCGAATCCCTTCCTTTTGGTATTATTTGCGTTCTTTATATCTGTTAGGAGATCGCCTATTACAGCCGGTAGCGTGGCTAGTTTGTCAATGATTGAATAGCAGGTACAGCTGGGAGGTTTAATAATTGCTTCGGATTGGGCTCTCTTAATCAAGTTGTTCAGTTCTGAAAGCTTCTTATCAATGGTTGTAACATGCTTGGCTAGACAGGTTAAAAGAGTTAGTTGGATATCCATCTTGTCGGAGTGGTATTCCATAGCCTTTGTTGAGAGATTGATGGTATTTAGTAGAGACGCCCATAGGGTACTCTCTTCTGTTGTTAGATCCTCCGGCACTTCCTTCGTTTCGTTTTCTGTGTCCTGCTGTGATATATCACTCCTTCCCTGGGAGTAAGTGTAAACCATTTTTTCCCACTCTTCCCTTGTCAGGAAGGATGTATTACTTCAGGCAGTGCTGTGGGTCTGTTCTTGTGGGACACTGATGTTCTCGGTTCCTTTGTCTGAGGTTGTAATCAGTCTCGGAGCGGATTTATTTTGGGTTATTGAGGATTTGTCTATGCTTTTATGTAGGGTCTTTTCTTCTCCACTTTTTATTAGTAGTTCGTCAATATCATTATTTCTATCCTGCCTTTCTGTGATGTGACGGGGTTAGGAATGGGTCGTGTTGTGTTTAGCCCATGTTGACAAGGTTGAATTATGAATTATGATGTTTGGTTCCAGTGCCACTCTTGGGGGTTCCTGGAGACGTGTAATGTGCGTATTTCCAACGTTTTGCGTGGTTTTGTTGTTTCTTTTCTCATCATCTTTCTCAGCTTTCTTGCTCCCCTTTACTTGAGGCTCTTCTTTGATATCCTTGTTGCATTTGGATTGCTTCCTGTGTCCCTCGTGTTCTTGATTTTGGCTGCTTGTTCTTTCTCCACTTTCCTCTGTTTTTTACTCCGTCTTTGGCTCCAAGAGTTACTTTCTTACTCTGTCGTTTTTCTGTAAGGACTCCGTTGTTAACCCTGGTGTGTCTGTGCTTTTGTAGAGATTTTTTTCGGGCACAAAGGGGAGGAGAGACCCTTTTGTGTGTCATTGGTGAAATTCAGCACTGCCCCTGCATCTTTTATGAAGGTGAATTTGGTGTAGATTGTTGGTTGGTGGGAAATTTTTGGTACTTTCATCGATATTAACGCTGCTCCCTCTATTTCAGTTTCCCTATCTAGTTTCACTAGCGCTTCGTCCTCCATGTTGACCGACACGTCAGTTCTCGTTGATTTCTCCTAGGTACTGGCAGGTACTGTAAGGATCTTATTTTTCTATTTCCGATTGTTGATAACTGTTGTAATACTCTGCCTTTCTTAGCCCGACCTCATATCTGTTTGTCTGTTTGTCTGTTTATCTGTCTGGGTCCAAGGTGTGTTGTTTGCTGCTGAGACGCTGATGTATGGCTCCTAATATTGGGCTGCTTGGTTAGTTGATTGTCCGTGTTATTGTTGCTTAAAAGCTTCCAACTTCTGGCTTCTTTTATTTTAGAGCAATCCTGCATAGTTGGAATTTGTTGGAATTTGTCTGAGGATTGAAGGCCCTTTTTAATTTGAGTTAAATTTAATTTGATTTAATCCTTGGGGTGGGAGAGGATCCTCTTCAGCGAGGAGAAGGAGCCGGGGTTGAGTCTGTGGTCATTTTTTGGCGTGCTCGTGCTAAAGCTGTTTCCGTGACCTACCCAAAGCAAGGGAGTTTAGTGTCCTGAACTCGCCTGGTGTTCACCTCAGTTAGAGATGAGGCGATAGCGCCCACAGGAAACAGCGCCGGCTGTCGGCTGAACACCCCCTGCCGTATGCCTCACGGCCCACTCCGCCCTGTCCCGCTTGCCCCGTCCGCTCCTCTTGGCCTACTGTGGCCTACCATGGGCGGGCTGGGAGTTGTGAGCCTGGAGACCAGATGGTTAAATACTTGGAGCAGGATCTGAAAGCTCTTGGGCTGGGACTGGGGGCTGGTGGAGCTGGAGGAGCTGGATGCTTCAGGGAATGTAGGACAGCTGTTCTACAGTTTTAGCCTGTGGGCAGCGAGCTAGCCTGAGGCTCAGGTTCAGGATCAGACTCCCCCACCACTCTCCCCACTCTCGACGCTCATACTGCCCACCCCCCCCTGCTCCCCCGACACTGCCGCCCCTCACCTGCTCCTCTCCCCGGGTGCCTCACTCGGGCTCAGGGCTTCAATGCAGTCCAAGTCCTGGGTCAGGCTCATGTGCGTGCTCGGGGCTCAGGCTCCAAAATCGGGACTCAGGTGCATGCTCAGGGCTCAGGCTCAGGCTCTGAAATCGGGACTCAGGCACTGCTCGTAGGTGCCACTCGCCTCGTCCTGACCTCTGCTGCTCCCCTTACGGCTGTATGCGGCTCCTGCGGTGATTTGGCAATTTCAGCAATTTTGCAGGTCGGCGGTTTCAGCAAGTCGACAGCTCAACGGCAGCTCCGCGGCAGCTCTGCAGTTCATGGTCCTTTCCGCTATGCAGCCCCCTTGCTAGCTGCTCCCTAGTTCGCTGCCTCCTTCTCACGCACCACTGGGGCCTCCACAAACCTCCGCAAAACCTGGACCGGATCAGCAGACTGACGCTTTATTGAGAGGTGAGATCAGGCTTAAACACCCATCTTTTAATATGCGTAACACGCCTAAAATTGGTACCTTTAATTGACCAAACATCGTCAACCACGGGTGGCGCACATAAGAACGCCATAGTAACCTCAAATGACATACCCTTTTGTCTGACATTACTATAACTCTACTATAGGTAGAACATACACTTGCCTACAAAACATGTGGTACGCATCAGTAATTTTGCAACTCAAACACACAATTGTACCTCTAGTGCTCTTATGTATGCCGTACATCCCCGAAGTGTTCGCAGGGCTGTTCAATAAAGTTCTTTTGAAAAATCTACTCTCAATATGACCGCTGCGGTTATCCTACCAGTACTTTCACGCCATAGATGCTTCTATATATAGCCGGTAACCGGAAGTGACTGGTACAGGACCCAGAGTTACGGGTAGGATCAATGCGAGTCGCCAGCCTGCTGTTGTGAGTATTTGAACGATTCCAGCTAAACTTAGTAAGCTAAAACACCCCGCACATGCTTGTGATTCGATACTTATTGTCTTCCACTGCGGCCCCGAGGGGAAGTGAGGTCGGCAGACCAGTCTTCCCCTGGGGTGTTTGTGTGATAGTTAGGACAGGGTGTAGTTAGAGTAGGGGTGGGATTAGGGGTGGGGGCTAGGGCTAGTTTATATAAGGGGACAGGGGAGGAAGTCCTTCCTCTTCCTGTCCCAGCGCCAGCAGAGTTAGGATAAGGAAAAGTTTGACCACCCTCCCGCCCTACAGTTTAGGAGTGGAGAGGGGGTGTTTTGGTTCTTAAGCTTGCCATGTTTAGGAAGGGTTGTGGGGGTTGTGTGGCAGTACTTGGGGGGGTGGGGAGTCCATGACGGGCAGAATCACCCTTCCGGGGAGGGGGATACAGGTGCAGGATGGGGGTGTGGCAGGCAGGAGTGTGATGACGGTAGATGTTGGAGGAAGTTGAATGAGAGGGTGGAAGTGAATGATATAAGTGAAGAGGTCGGGCGTGAATTGGGAGTTGAGGAAGTGGAGAATGAGAGTGGATGATGTGGGAAGAATTGAAAGGGGGATTGTTAACTGTTTATTTGTGTTATATTAAATTGGTTGTCAACCCTGTCCTAATAAATGGCCTTTTACGCTAAAGTAACAGCTTGGAGTGGTTATTGCGCGAAGCTCTAGAGCAACAATGTGCTCTGCCTCCCCGTCAGCCTTAGGCTTCAGTACTAGGGGTTAGTGCTTCACTTTTCAGGCATTGTAACTTAAGACTCTGTGTTACCTCTCAATATGCACATGTAGCCTCTGTGTTTAGTTTGCATCCGGCACAATCACAACTCACACGCGCTATCTTTACTTTTCATTGCCTGTACTTTCTATCAGCAGTACTCACACCTTTCTGGTGCCTGCGCAATTGACGCAATTCAATAAGCATGCAAGCACCCCAATCTAATAGGGGAATATTCGCTCACCATGGCACGTTTTAATTATCAATACTTTTCACGCAGCATGTGGCCCCTTGCAAGCAACGTAATCTAATGTGCATCAAACCCTTTGAGTGCTTTACGATGTGATTTTCATGCCAATTGCGCTAAATAAATTGCTGCACAGACATATTTTACTACTGTCAATGGCATAGGCACGAAAGATTCTGTGACCACGACCACAAATCACAGAAATAGTTGCGCTTCCTTTTTTTACCCTTTACACCAAGTGAGTTTCCTTCACACCATGTGAGTTTTCACCACGGGTTTAAGCAACCATTGCCTTCTTGACCATTGAAATATCGGAACTTAGCCAGGTATTATATGATTATCCACCCTTTCTCCACCTTTGATACCTAAAGAGCCTTTTCCAACAACGCAGGAAGCTTGCATCACCTTTACAATAAAGGAGCTTTGATTTTCCATAGAGTGTAATTAATCAACAACGTTGCACATGCATGTGCATGTCTGACCACAGCATAATTCAAGCTGTTTTTCAACTTTTGCCCAAACGCAATGATGTACTTGCTGTTTTTAATGACTGCTTGGTTGTCCCATTTTCCTTTTTTTCCCTTTTCCCCCCCCTTTTCCCCCTTTTTCACTAGGTCTACAATATACCCCAGTACAAGTCTACTAGGGTACCCCCTACAGTGTCTGGTTACTAGTTATAAAATTGCAGAACCAGATGGTAGTGCACCATTCACACTTTAGTTTTCACCGGTCCTGATGAAGTGCCACTTGACCTATTGGGGGCTAATGAGGCACGAAACATGTTGACCCACTTCACCTTGGCAGCCCATTAGGAACATTGACATCCACGTAAGGGCACTCACACCGCTTTTAACCAGGCTCGAGCTACCTAAACCAATAAACCAGACTAGAGTAGGTTTGCTCCAGACCTATTTTATCTCACTGATCTGTGCACTACCTAGCCCTCACACCCGCATGCACCCAACCGCTTCTTCAAAAGATCTCCGCCAAAGAGACCCCTTTACGGGTGCCCATCAGGCATTGCAGCGCCGGCCTGATGAGCAGCATGGCCCAATGATGAAGCATGACTGCACACCCCTTCGATACACATACAGTTCAATGAAATACAGGACAGCCTCATCACTATCTGTCCCACATTTTGGTGCATCCTCGGTGCAGCGGACGCGTGCTGCACTGAGGGTTCTCGCGCTAGCTGCAGTAGGTGGACGCTACCTCTATTCGCTATTTTTAAAACTGTTTTTATCATTTTTATTTGACAAAGTATGTGTGTTTACCTGCATTCCTGGTCACGAGTACTCTTGTGCCCTATACCGTCACTCTTCCGCCCCTACCCCGGTCCACCACGGGCTTGCCCGATTGTTGTGGAGGGTAGTGAGGACGGCCGAGCGTCATTTCCGGCTGGGAGAGTGGAGCGAGGGGTTAGAATTCTAGTCTACTTTACGGACATGCCTTTCCCTACGCGCAGCGGGCGCGCCGAAGGCAAGCCCGTCTGCGCCCGTCCGCACCTGTTCCACGACCAGCGCCAGCCATGCTGCCGGCTGCCCACGCACTATTAGACTATGCTGGACTAGGTCCCAGCTATTGTCTTTGAGACAAGGTGACTGCACTCCCCCTGTTAGCTGTAGTCTGTCTGGACTTGTTAAGGATGATTTCAGATGTGATAACTGTTCGTTCACTTTGAAACCTTCCAGTAAACTTCCCCCCTTACAGACCAGAGGTGCCCTGCACCCCAATCCCCCAAAATCTGTCAAAGCCTGCCTGCTGAATTGTAGATCTCTCCCACGTCACGCAGAAGAAATTTGTCCTCTCTTTCGACCCACTCTTGGGATCTTATGTTCTTAACAGAGACATGGGTCAAGTATTCCTCCAACCCTGATATTAATCTGGCAATTCCCCCAGACTATTGTTTTGTTGGAATCCATCGCCCGGGTCGCCCGGGATCGCCATTATCCTTCGATCCCACTGGAGGATCACGTCTAGAAAACCTACCAACCTTGGGCCTGTCGAAGCTATATATTTTTCCATCCTATATGCCTCCACTCTTATTCTAGCTGGTATCTTGCTATATAATCCCCCTGGCGCCTCGCCATCTCCTATTTTTTTTTTTGTAAAGTAATTTTTATTGTAGGCATACAGTTCACATACCAGCATCAACACATTTACAGTTCCGCTCAGGTCATTTAACAATATACTTCCGTGTCGTGTTATACACAGCCTGCAGGCCCACAACCCAGAGGTCGGGCGGCGGCAACCAATCGATCCTCCTTTGACTGGTTGCTATTGTCAGGATCAACTTCCCTGCATCAAAGAGTGCATGTCTACTTTTCTGTTCTAACCTAAACAAACTGCGTAACCTCCCTCTTAAACTGTCCCTCAACAGTGCTACATGCCCACCCTCCCCTCCCCCCCACCATCCGCTCATAGGGTCTCTTGTTGTGACTAATCTAGGGTGCAACTTTGGGCCAGATATTGTCTAGGTGTGTGCTGTACCCGGTATTTCCTGGGTGCAATTCCTGCCCGTGCTGAGGGTCTCCTCATCCTCCGTGAGCATGCTATCCCTAAGGGCCTGTACTAGCGCCTCCCAGGCTGCCGCCATGTCCAATGCTCTAACGTCTGTATTCCGACGTGCTAGCTGGTATCTGTGTGTGCTATCACAAGCAGCCCACTTGAGGAATTCGTTATACCATCTCCTGTGAGTTGGGCCTGTTCTCGCCTTCCACTGTCTTGTTATCTCCCTTTTGGCTATTATCAACCCCATTTCAACGAATTTGCTTGAGTTTTTATTTTTGGGCGTGTGCGGGAACCAGTGCAGAATGCACGCCGCCGAATTAAACTCAATGGTTCTTTCCGTTACTTCGTTTAAGGTCTCCCCTATGGCCTGCCAGTACTCCCGGAGGGCCGGGCAAGACCACAGCATGTGCTCCAGTTCCGCTCCCTCCATTGCACACTGGGGGCACGCCGACTCCGCTACCCCAAAGTACTTCCTGATTCTGCCAGGGGTCATGTAGGCCCTTTGTAGCACGTAAAAATGAATGAGCTGGAATCTCGCATTTCTCGTGCTATTTCGGGCTCGGCGCACTAGCTGGGCCCAAGTCGTCTCAGGTATATCCTTACCCAGGTCAGCTTCCCATTTGGTCTTCAATGCCGTGAGGGGCTGCAGACTTCCGCGGAGCATTCTGGAATACAGGCACGTCACGGCCCTAACCGTCCCTGCCGCCATCATAGCATACTGGCAAGACATGGACGTCTCGGGCTCTGTCAGACCCCCTCTCCAATGCGCCTGCATTGTCCAACCACAGCCGAGTGCAGAAGGTAGCCCCCTTGTGGCAGATCGAACCGTTCCTGAAGTTCCTGATATGGGAGGAGTGCCCCGTCTTCATAGAGGTCCCCAACAACCTGTATGCCCGCTTCTTCCCAGTGCTGCAGCTGCGGCCAGTCACCGCCATGGGGCAGTGCCGTCAGCATGCCCAGGGGTATTTCCGGGGCATATGGGTGTCGAATCCCTGCACGCCTTTGAGACCAGTTCCAGCAAAGCCGGAACGTTTGTTGTTCAAGTGTCAGGTCCCAAATAGCGATCTTCTGCTGTAGGGCTATATAGGCCAGGACATGCCGTGGCGTGCCTCTCGTCCCGTCACTCTCAGGGCCCCGGTACACCCGCGCCACCTCCTGCGTGTATATCTGCAATTGAGCGGCGAGATAATAAAGCTCGAAGTCTGGTACCGCTAGCCCTCCCTCGTCCTTCGGGCGGGTGAGCGTCGCCAGCGCCACTCTGCATCTACCTGCCCCCCACAGGAACGTGGTCAGCTGAGATTTGAGTTGGCGGAAAAAGGAACTATGGATCCAGATCGGGAGTGTACGGAAGTAGTATAGTAATCGTGGCAGGGCAACCATTTTCAGCAAGGATATACGGCCAGTGACGGAAAGCGGGAGCGTGGCCCAAAAGGCCATGCTGCCTTTCAGCGCTCGCATACAGCGGTCCACGTTTCCCTCTAGCATGTCCGCAGCCGTATGGTATATATATACCCCTAAGTATTTAAGACAATTCGGTTCCCAGTTAAGCATGGGCCGGTGGTCAGGACGACCCGCGTCCCTCGGTAATGGAAACAAGCACGTCTTCGCCCAGTTGACCCTTAGGCCCGAGATTTCGCCGAATCGCCCCAACAGTCTCTCTGCATCTTCCAGCGCTGTCGTGTCATTTTCTAGAAACAACAGAAGGTTGTCGGCGTACAACGAAATAAATTGCTGCCCGTCCCTGCTATCTATCCCCTCAAAATATCTTCCCGTCTGGGCCTCGGCCGCCAGTGGCTCAATCGCTAGCGCGAATAAGAGGGGGGACAAGGAGCAGCCCTGTCGGGTGCCCCTTTCCACCGGGTATTGGTGCGAGACTAGGGGTCCTATCCTCACCCTTGCCACTGCCGCCGTATACAGGACTCGCGTCCACTTGATGTACCCTTCTCCTAGTCCGAAGCGTTCCATGACCTTATATAAATAGTCCCATTCTAAACTATCGAAAGCCTTTTCGATATCTACTGATAGGACTAGAGGCGCTTGGCCCTCAGCTTGCGAGCCCTCCAACAGGCGCGTGTGTCTCCTGATGCTAAACGTCGTGTTCCGTGCAGGAATGAATCCATTTTGGTCTTCGTGTACTAAGTCGGGCATAAGCTGTAGTAGTCTAGCTGCTAATATAGAACTCAATATCTTGTAGTCAGCGGTTAGCATAGAGAGTGGTCTATAAGAGGCAGGGCTACTGCTCTCTCTACCCTGTTTCAGGAGTGGTATTACTATCGCTTCCCGCATGGGGCAGGCGACCCGTTGCTCTGGCTTCCTTATATATTGTTTGGAGTTTTGGCGCCAAGATGTCCAAGTACTTACTATAAAATTCTATGGGCAGCCCATCTAATCCTGGTGTCTTGTTGCGGGCCATCTTTTTCACCGTTTCCCTGATCTCTCCTAGGTCAATGTCCCTCCCCAGCACCTTCGAACAACTCCTCATCCACGAACACAAAACAGATAACCGACCCCAACCATCTAAAATGCATCCTACTCAACACCCGATCGGTCCACAGGCACGCCATTGACCTCTGGAATCTACTAGACACCATCTCTCCGGACGTCGCCTTCCTAACAGAAACATGGATGAATGCCTCTTCAGCCCCAGACATCACCATTGCCATCCCGGAAGGCTATAAGATCATTCGCAAGGACCGTACCGGCCACACAGGAGGAGGCATCGCTATCGTCCATAAGAAATCCATCCGCATCTCAACCAGCTCAGACGTCAATCTCGCCAACTCTGAACACCTTCACTTCCAGATCCACACCGACCCCAAGACCACGCTCAGAGGCACCCTCCTTTACAGACCACCAGGACCCCGCGCACAATTTAGTGAAGACATCACGGACTTCATCACTCCACACGCGCTCCCCTCCGAGGAGTACATCCTTTTGGGAGACCTCAACTTTCACCTTGAAAAGAACAACGACCGCAACACCACCACCCTTTTGGACAACCTCGCCAACCTCGGACTTAAACAACTTGTCACTACCCCCACCCACATCGCAGGTCACACACTCGACCCTATCTTCACCTCCAGCAAACATGTCTCCTTCAGCCACACCACAGCTCTCCTTTGGACTGACCACAGCTGCGTTCACTTTACCTACAAGAAGCCCACATCCAACATCCACCCCCAACCCACTCTGCAAAG
This sequence comes from Lissotriton vulgaris, assembly GCF_964263255.1. Lineage (NCBI taxonomy): Eukaryota > Metazoa > Chordata > Amphibia > Caudata > Salamandridae > Lissotriton > Lissotriton vulgaris. The sequence continues at coordinate 1,316,790,573 of NC_141689.1, forward strand.
AAACTGGAACAAAATCACCATCGACCAGATCTCCTCATCGCTTCTGCAAAACCCCCCAGCCCACTCCTCAAACCCAGACCAAGCAGCCACCAACCTCACCCAATGGTTATCCAACAGCGCCGACATCCTAGCACCACTGAAAAAACGACAAATCAAACTAGGCAGCAAGAAGGCCTCCTGGTTCAACGATGATCTTCAGAAATCCAAGAAACTCTGTCGCTCCCTTGAGAAGGCCTGGAAAAAAGACCCAACCACCAGCACCAAGGACGCCTTCAAAAACGCCACCCGCATACACCACCAACTGATCCGGAATGCCAAGAAAGCCGCTTTCAAGGACCGACTAGATAACAACGCCCACAACAGCAAGGAATTATTCAACATCGTCAAGGAATTTACCAACCCCTCGGCCAACTCCAACGACATCACCCCCTCTCAAGCCCTCTGCGACTCCCTAGCCTCATTCTTCCACAACAAAATTGCAGACATCCACAACAGCTTCGACAACCGACCCAGAGACCAACCCACCCAACCACCTGCAGGACCCCCACCCCCCCCGAATAGCCTCAATGACTGGAAGCCAATCTCCACTGAGGACACCATCCGTCTGATGAACTCTATCCACTCAGGATCCCCCACAGACCCATGCCCTCACCACATCTTCAACAAAGCAGACTCCGTCATAGCACCACACCTCCGAGACGTCATCAACTGCTCCCTCAAATCCGGCACCTTCCCGGAAAGCTGGAAACATGCCGAACTCAGCGCCCTTCTGAAGAAACCCACAGCTGACCCCACCGAACTCAAAAACTACCGCCCCATCTCGCTCCTCCCATTCCCGGCCAAAGTCATCGAGAAAGCGGTCAACAACCAGCTCGCCGCCTTCCTCGAAACCAACAAATCCCTCGACTCCTCACAATCCGGCTTCCGAGCCAAGCACAGCACTGAAACCGCCCTCATCGCAGCAACAGACGACATTCGAACTCTACTGGACAATGGAGACACAGTCGCCCTCATCCTCCTCGACCTCTCCGCAGCCTTCGACACGGTCTGTCATAGCACCCTTTTACAACGCCTCAGAAACGTCGGAATCCAAGGAAAAGCACTGGAATGGATCACCTCGTTCCTCACCGGAAGAACCCAGAGAGTCCGCCTTCCACCATTCAAGTCAGAGGCCACTGAAGTCATCTGCGGCGTACCACAAGGATCTTCACTCAGCCCCACCCTCTTCAACGTATACATGAGCCCCCTCGCGGTCATCGCACGCCAACATAACCTCAACATCATCTCCTACGCCGACGACACTCAACTGATCTTATCACTCACCAGAGACCCTAACACCGCCAAAACCAACCTGCATGAAGGAATGAAAGAAGTAGCCGAATGGATGAAACACAGCCGTCTGAAACTGAACTCAGACAAAACAGAAGTCCTCATCCTAGGCACCTCCCCCTCTGCCTGGGATGACTCTTGGTGGCCAGAGGCCCTTGGAAAAGCACCCATCCCGACAGACCACGCACGGAACCTGGGCGTCATCCTGGATTCCTCACTCTCGATGAACAGACAAGTCAACGCCGTTTCTTCATCTTGCTTCAACATTCTTCGCATGCTCAAAAAAACATTTCGCTGGGTCCCCACCGAAACTAGAAAAACAGTCACCCACGCTCTGGTCACGAGCCGACTGGACTACGGAAACACCCTTTACGCCGGTACCACCGCAAAACTCCAGAAAAAACTCCAACGCATCCAGAACGCTTCAGCTAGGCTCATATTAGACATCCCGCGTAAAGAACACATCTCTGGTCACCTGAAAAGCCTCCACTGGCTCCCCATCAATAAGAGGATTACTTTCCGACTCCTAACCCACGCACACAAAGCACTCCACGAAATCGGACCCGAATGCCTCAACACACGACTGTCCTTCTACACCCCCCCCCGCCAGCTACGATCCTCCAACCAGGCCCTTGCTACTGTACCTCGCATCAACAAAACCACCATGGGAGGTAGATCCTTCTCCTACCTGGCAGCTAAAACCTGGAACTTACTTCCCACTCACCTTCGCCTTACTCAGAACCACCTAGCATTCAGAAAGCAACTTAAAACGTGGATATTTGACAAGTAAGTCCCCACCCTTCTTCAAGCGCCTTGAGACCCTCTGGGTATGTAGCGCGCTATATAAATTTATTGACTTGACTTGACTTGACTGGTCGCACCACCAGCCACACGGTCCCCGTGTGACAGGTCCCCCTGCTACCTGACGCCTGCCTGCCAGGTCTCCCTGCTGCCTGCCTCCTGCCCCTGCCTCGCACGTTCCCGCGTGCCAGGTCTCCCTGCTGCCGGCTGCCTGACCCCCGACCCTGCCATCGCACGGTCTCCGGGGGCCAGGTCACCCTGCTGCCTGACTGATCCCTGCCCCTGCCTCTTGCCCGCTGCCTGCTAGGGACTGCCCTCAGGCCTCCCCCCTCACCGCTCCGCTGTTTTTTACCGCCTCTCCTTTCCCGCCACCCCTCCTCCTCCCACCATTCTCTTCCCTCCCTCCCCGCCGCTGCCCCCCTGCGGCCCGCCCCCTTCCTTTCCCCGACCCTCATTCGCCGCCCCGCTCCCGCCTCCCAGCTGCCCCTCCCTCCCACTTGGACACATAAGGCTGGGACCGCACGGCAGTGAGCTGTGACCCTCCTGGTCGCTCCACCTGCCGCACGGTCTCCGTGTGACAGGTCCCCCTGCTGCCTGACACCTGCCTGCCAGGTCTCCCTGCTGCCTGCCTCCTGCCCCTGCCTCGCACGTTCCCGCGTGCCAGGTCTCCCTGCTGCCGGCTGCCTGACCCCCGACCCTGCCATCGCACGGTCTCCGGGGGCCAGGTCCCCCTGCTGCCTGACTGATCCCTGCCCCTGCCTCTTGCCCACTGCCTGCTAGGGACTGCCCTCAGGCCTCCCCCCTCGCCGCTCCGCCGTTTTTTACCGCCTCTCCTTTCCCGCCACCCCTCCTCCTCCCGCCGTTCTCTTCCCTCCCTCCCCGCCGCTGCCCCCCTGCGGCCCGCCCCCTTCCTTTCCCCGACCCTCATTCGCCGCCTCGCTCCCGCCTCCCAGCTGCCCCTTCCTCCCACTTGGACACATAAGGCTGGGACCGCACGGCAGTGAGCTGTGACCCTCCTGGTCGCTCCACCTGCTGCACGGTCCCCGTGTGACAGGTCCCCCTGCTGCCTGACACCTGCCTGCCAGGTCTCCCTGCTGCCTGCCTCCTGCCCCTGCCTCGCACGTTCCCGCGTGCCAGGTCTCCCTGCTGCCGACTGCCTGACCCCCAAACCTGCCATCGCACGGTCTCCGGGGGCCAGGTCACCCTGCTGCCTGACTGATCCCTGCCCCTTGCCCGCTGCCTGCTAGGGACTGCCCTCAGGCCTCCTCCCTCGCCACTCCGCCGTTTTTTACCGCCTCTCCTTTCCCGCCACCCATCCTCCTCCCGCCGTTCTCTTCCCTCCCTCCCCGCTGCTGCCCCCATGCGGCCCGCCCCCTTCCTTTCCCCGACCCTCATTCGCTGCCCCGCTCCCGCCTCCCAGCTGCCCCTCCCTCGCTCCGCCCCCCCACTCTCCACATATGGCAGAGTGGCAAACGCGCAGCCTTGCCGCGCAGCGTTGCCGCGCAGCGGGCGCGCCAAAGGTAAGCCCGTCTGCGCCCGTCCGCGCCTGGACCGCGCCCAGCGCCCGAACCCCTGGCCCCCGCAGACACCAGCCCACCAGCCGGACCTACAACACCACCGAACTCAACGTACTCAACACCGGCCGGATCCCGGGATGCTACAGAGCCACCCCGAGACGTACCCACGGACCCTTCAGCTGCCACTCCTGCAAGTTCACCTGCATCCGGACCTGCACCGCACCCGCCAAGCCGAGCACCGGCAGCAACCACCTGAAGTGCATCCTGCTCAACACTCGCTCCGTCCACAGACACGCCGTCGAACTCTGGAACCTCCTCGACACCACATCCCCAGACGTCGCCTTCCTCACGGAAACCTGGATGAATGCCTCCTCAGCACCCGACATCGCCATCGCCATCCCGGACAGATACAAGATCACCCGGAGGGACCGCGGCAACCAGACCGGAGGAGGCATCGCCATCATCCACAGGAACACCATCCGCATCACGACCAACACCGACGACACCCTGACAACCGCCGAACACCTGCACTTCCAGATCCACACCGACCGCAAGACCACCCTCAGAGGCACCCTCATCTACAGACCCCTGGGACCACGCACACAATTCAGCCAAGACATCGCAACTTCATCTGCCCGCACGCCCTCCCCTCCGCTGACTACATCCTCCTCGGGGACCTCAACTTCCACCTGGAGAACAACAACGACCGCAACACCACCACCCTGCTGGACAACCTCGCCAACCTCGGTCTCAAGCAGCTGGTGACCACCCCCACCCACTACGTCGGACACACACTCGACCTCGTCTTCTCATCCAGCAAGGACATCGTCTTCAGCCACGCCACCGGACTCCACTGGACGGACCACAGCTGCATCCACTTCAGCTTCAGAAGAACAACGGTCCACCACGACCAGGAACAATTTGCACGCAGAAGCTGGAACAAGATCACAGCTGACCAGCTCGCCCCATCCCTGAGCCAGCACCCCCCCACCAGCTCAGCGAACCCCAGCCAGGCCGCCGACAACCTCACAAAGTGGATCAGCAACTGCGCAGACGACCTCGCCCAACTGAGGACCCCGCATAGCAGACCCGGCAGTAAGAAAGCACCTTGGTTCACCGACGAACTCAAGAGCTCCAAGAAGAACTGCCGAGCCCTCGAGAGAGCCTGGCGCAGAGACCCAACACCAGACAACATGACCACCCTCAAGCTCGCCAACCGAAAACATCATCAACTGATCCACGCCACCAAGAAAACTGCATTCAAGGAACAACTGGACAACAACGCACACAACAGCAAGGAACTCTTCAACATCGTTAAAGAGCTCTCCAACCCCAACGCCGGAAACAACGACATCACCCCATCTCAAGACCTCTGCAACTCCCTCGCCTCCTACTTCTACAACAAGATCGCTGACATTCACAACAGCTTCAAGCACAACCAACGCTCCCCACGACCGCACCTACACCCCCCACCACCACCCTCCGAGCCTGGACCCCGATCAGCACCGAAGACACCATCCGCACGATGAACACCATCCACTCCGAATCTCCAACCGACCCCTGCCCTCACCACGTCTTCAACAAGGCCGACGCTGTCATTGCACCCCATCTGCGGGACATCATCAACACCTCCTTCGACACCGCTACCTTCCCGGAGAGCTGGAAGCACACCGAACTCAGCGCTCTACTGAAGAAACCATCAGCGGACCCCACCGAACTCAAAAACTACCGCCCCATCTCGCTCCTCCCGTTTCCGGCCAAAGTCATCGAGAAGACCGTCAACAAGCAGCTGGCCGCCTTTCTCGAGACAAACGGATCCCTCGACCTCTCGCAGTCTGGCTTCCGGGCCAACCACAGCACCGAGACCGCCCTCATCGCAGCCACCGATAACATCCGAGCCCTGCTCAACAACGGAGAAACAGCGGCCCTCATCCTCCTGGACCTCTCCGCGGCATTCGACACAGTCTGCCACCGCACCCTAGTGCAGCGCCTCAGCAACGTCGGAATCCAGGAGAAGGCACTGGAGTGGATCATCTCCTTCCTCGCAGGAAGGACACAGAAAGTCCGCCTTCCCCCGTTCAGATCAGAAGCCACCGAAGTCATCTGCGACGTCCCTCAGGGCTCCTCACTCAGCCCCACCCTCTTCAATGTCTACATGAGCCCCCTTGCGGCCATCGCACGCCAACACAACCTCAACATCATCTCCTACGCCGACGACACTCAGCTGATCCTCTCCCTCACCAACGACCCCGTCACCGCCAGAGCCAACCTACACGAAGGGATGACAGACGTAGCCGAGTGGATGATGACCAGCCGCCTGAAACTGAACTCAGACAATACGGAAGTTCTCATCCTGGGCTCCTCGCCCTCCGCCTGGGACGACTCCTGGTGGCCCCCCGCCCTGGGCAGCGCACCCAAACCGACGGACCACGCACGCAACCTGGGCTTCATCCTGGACTCCTCCCTCTCCATGACCAGACAAGTCAACGCCGTCTCCTTGTCTTGCTTCAATATCCTGCGCATGCTATGTAAGATCTTCTGGTGGATCCCCACCGAGACCAGGAAGACGGTCACCCAGGCCCTCGTCACCAGCCGACTGGACTACGGCAGTGCCCTCTACGCCGGAACCACCGCCAAGCTCCAGAAGAGACTCCAGCGGATCCAGAACGTCTCAGCAAGACTCATCCTCGACATCCCCCGACACAGCCACATCTCCGGACACCTGAGAGACCTGCACTGGCTCCCGGTCAACAAGAGAATAACCTTCCGTCTCCTCACCCACGCTCACAAAGCCCTACACAACCAAGGCCCAAGATACCTCAACAGCCGCCTCAACTTCTACACTCCCACCCACCAGCTTCGATCGACCAGCCACGCCCTCGCCGCCGTCCCCCGCACCCGGAGAGCCACAACAGGAGGAAGGTCCTTCTCCTACCTGGCCGCCAAGACTTGGAACTCCCTCCCGACCCACCTCCGCCTGACCCAAGACCACCTCGCCTTCAGGAAGCAGCTCAAGACCTGGCTGTTCGAGCAGTAGCGGACCCCCCTCCCCAGCGCCTTGAGACCCTCTGGGTGAGTAGTGCGCTATACACATGCCATTGATTGATTGATTGATTGATTGATTGATTGTCCCCGATAAACCCGTTAGAAAGGCCATCTGCTCAGTGTTCGGGGCGTATACGCTGCATAGTACTATGTCCCTACCTCTCAGCCTGCCTTCCACCACTACGTATCCCCCCCCGGGTCTATTAAGTGTCGTGTTGGTTGAAAGGGTGTGCCCGCCCTAACCCATATCAGAGCGCCCCTAGCATACGCTGAGTAAGAAGTGTGAAAGACTTGACCCCTCCATCTCCTCTGCAGTGCCACCCCCTCCTGCTTTGTGAGGTGCGTTTTTTGCAGCAACGCAATATGGACCCCCCTTCGAATTAAGTAGGCGTGTACCTTATGCCTCCTCACCATCGTGTGAAGCCCCCGCACGTTCCAGGTTATACACTTCAATACATTAGAATTAGCCATTGTCCCATGATTCAAGTCGCTTTCTCACATAGGATCCCATTCCCTCGCGGATGGTGTACCCCCCCTGACCCCTCTGGATTGATCAAACTTTCCATCTCCCAGGCTTCCCAGGATCAACAATCGCCAATTGTGGAAATGGTCCCCAACAGTGTGCCCCCTCCACCCCCCCAGAACAGGCCCCAATATTAGTCTATCAGTTCCCATCCAAACTTATGCAACTTTCCAAACTGCGTTGCTATAACACGGTCGTAACCGTGAGTGCCTTAAGGCTAGTGGAGCGTGGCCAAGACCGGAAGGTAGCTACGCATGCCCTCCTCCCGCACCCTGCCGTGGACCCCCCATGATTAGTAGTAGGCATTTAACCCAGTTCGTAATCCCCGGTCATAGTATTCTTTAGTTCGGGAGGTTCTCGTTCCAATCCTGCCCACTACCTGTCAGCTCCGAGTCAAATATTCAGGATCTCCTCCGACGTCTGCGGTGTTACCAACAGGCCCTTGGGTCTGTGTATCCCCGAAAGGTCTGATTCCGAGCCCGAGGCTGAGGCGTGTGTCTCTGTGTCCGTGCCCTGCTTGGACTGGGAATCTCCAGGTCTTGCCAGCGTTTCCACTGCATGAAGCGCGGCTTTCCGCTCCACTTCCGTTTGTGACGCCAATGGTTTCCGTGTGCCTTGTCGTCTTTTGCGCAGTCTCTGCGATTTTCGTAGGCCCGATGGTGCCCGTGCCCGTTCCCGTTCCCTTTCTTCTCGGGACTTGGCTCCATCAGTGCCCGCCTTATATGTTTCCCACCATTCCCATGCGTCCGCCGACGTGCCGAAGAAGTGCGTCTTATCATCGACCACCACCCTGAGCTTAGCTGGGAAAAGCAAGTATGGGATGCCTTCAGTCCGGAGCTCCCTTTTGATCGATAGAAAGGAGGCACGCAGCCGCTGTGTCTCGAAGGTGAAATCGGGGTACAATGTCACTCTGCTGTTTTCCAGTTGAAACGGACGAGTGTCCCGAGCCCTTTGAAGCAGAAGGTCCCTGTCCTTATAATGCAGCAATTTAGCTATAATCGGTCTTGGCGGCAGGCCCGGTTTGGGCGGCCCGGATGGTACCCGGTGTGCGCGCTCCAGGGTGAAGAAGGGCGACAGGCCCTCTGGCGCCACCACAGTTCTGAGCCTGTTGTCAAGGAACTCAACCATGTCCCCCTTTTCCGCTTTTTCCGGTACACCTACGATACGGACATTACTACGTCGACTCCTATTTTCGGCGTCCTCAGCCCGTCTTTCTAGGACCTGGATCCGGTCTAGGGCATCTGTTAGTCTGCCCTCTACAGTTTTATGAGCAGGAGCCAGAACCTGTAGGGTATCTTCAACCTCCTTGACCCTATCTTTAAGTTTGTCATGGTCCGCTCGTAGAAGGCCCAGTCCCGAAACCACCTGTGCTATGTCTTGCTGAAAAGTGTCTCTTGTGGCCGCTATGGCCTCCAAGATGCGGTCCTGCAACTGCCGCAGCTCCGATGGTCCTGCAGGATCCTCTTCCGCCGCGTCGGAGGCCGCCGCTCCCTCAGTCTTTCCCTTCGTTTTCACCATATTTCCAAGCCACCTATTCCAGCCGCCAGTCGGGCCAACAGCTGTCCCTCAGACCTCCTCACGGGCGTTGGACCCCAGCTACAAGGACCGCCACGTTCCCAGCTGCTCGCTCAGTGGCGCCCCGGGGGCTCCGGCCCAGGGCCTCCCGTCTCCGGGTCACCGTTGGATCTCCGCTCAGCCCGCCGTTCCGCTTCGTGTTTGCGTTCTTCTGCAAACCACCGTGGTTCTCTCGGGTCAAGACCGATCTAGGGCCCGGTGTTGATCTAGAGGTGCTCTCCACTCAGCACTGTTGTGCGGCCTATCCACAGGGTGGGCCCGCGGTCTGCGTCTTCGTGCCCCTGCTGTCTCGGTCCCCGCTTGGAGCTATGCACGGATCGGGCTCCCCCGTGTATAGCTAGGCCGGCCGTGTGGTCTTCCCTTCAGCTCCACTGTCTTAGGGGCGATTTGGGCGCTTCTCTAGGACTGCCTGCAGTCGTCTTCTCCGCCGCCAATGGCCGACGGCCGATGGCTCGAGGTTCAGTGCCCCACCCCTTCGTCTCATTCATGGGGGGGTCGTGAGTCAACCATCCCCCGGGCCGTCGACGAGGGCGTCTCGGCCTTGCTGGGCTGCACCCCTCCTTAGGTCTTTACGGGCTTCAGGTCTTCACTTCTCCGTGCTCCGCTCTCCTGCACGACGCACCAGCCCGGGTCACTCCGCCCTCTTGTCTAGTCTCCGCTCTCAGGTTAGTCGGCTCAGTGGGCAGGAACCTTCTCGTCATTGGCCATCTAGGTCCACCGCTGGGTCAACTAGCCATGTGTGGCGGTATGATCCGGAGTCGGGGCTTCGGCTCCCTCAGGGGGAGAGCTGCTCTCGCCGCCGAACAGCTTTTATCACACCCCGGTCGCCATTTTGGGAGCCTCTTTGTTTCAAGTCTTGCTGTTCCTCCGGCGCCAAATCTCTGTTAACCAGCTCCGTTGGCGGTTCACCGAGTGCCCGCTGTATTCACCCGTCTCAGCACCCCGTTTTTCCGGGGCCGTCGTGGGTTTTTCCGCTCCGATTTTCAGGATTTCTGTGGGGATCGGGCGCGGAGCTCCGAGCTCACGCCGCCATTCCCTTCGGCGTCCAAGCCACGCCCCCCTCGCCATCTCCTATCACAGAACTCCTTGCCTCTATTGTGGATCTCTCCCTTAAACATCCCCATTTTATTGTTCTTGGAGATTTTAACACTCATGTGGATGTCACCGTGTGCACAAAGGCTAGATATCTCCTGGATACCATGCATGACCTCAACATGCGGCAGCAGGTACAGGGCCCGACACACCTCGCAGGCCATACCCTTGATCTGATATTTTCCAATTATTCCGGTCTCACAACCTTCTCCCCGATACCCCTCAGTTCGTCTGACCACTACCTGATCCCTTTCCAGTTGACTATTCCCCAGCTATCAGATATACCAACTAAATCCAGAGACTTGGTCAGAAAATGGCACAAGGTCACCTGCGATGCCCTTGAACCTAGGCTGCCCAAATCGTTCAGACAGACATTCAATGATCTGAATACTGACGTTTCCAACTTCAACTCCAACCTTTCCTCTGCCATTGACGCCATTGCCCCTTCAAGACCCATATCTTCATTTAGAACAAAACCCTCTGCACCTTGGTTTTCTGTGGTCCTTCACATAGAAAAAAGGAATTGTAAAAAACTGGAGCGCAATTGGAGACGATTGTATGATACCGTCGCCAAAGCCACCTACAGATCCGCATTAAAAAGATTTCATAAACTTAAGCGTGCCACTATGAGGGAATATTTTTTCAGCAAAATTAATGCAGCCTCTTCCAAAATGTTATTTAAAATTGTGAAGGAATTTGCCAAACCCTCAGCCTTGTCGTGTCCGATCCCACCAAGTCAAACCCTCTGTGACGGTCTTTCGAATTTCTGTTATGACAAAATTGCTGATATTTCTGCCTCTTTCACTCCTACCTCAGCATCACCTTTGTCAATCCCCTGGGTCCCCGTTGAGGAGGGGTTTGTATCTTTCAAACCCTTGTCCATGGACACTGCACTGACCAGGCTTCGATTATGTAAGTCCGGGTCACCTCTCGACCCTGCCCCCGCCCAGGTACTCAGCATTTTGGCCCCCCTCTTGGTGGGCCCATTACTCTCCATATGGAATACATCGCTACTCTCGGGACAGTTTCCCTCCTTATGGAAGCAGGCTATGCTGATCCCCATCTTTAACAAAGCTGATGCTGACCCCTCAGTGTTCAGCAATTATCGGCCTATCTCGCTTCTCCCTAAGCCAGCCAAAATACTTGAGAAAGTTGTGCAAAAGCAACTAGCCGATTAAATGGAGTCCAGACTACTACTCCATGACTCACAGTCGGGCTTCAGATTCGGTTTCAGCAAAGAGACTGCCCTACTGGAGGTATCCGAGAGTATTCGCGAAAGCGTGGATGTAAGCGAGGAGGCCATGTTGGTGCTCCTCGACTTATCCGGGGCGTTCAATACCGTCTCACATACCATCCTGCTGGATAGACTATCCAGCTTTGGGATAAGGGACTCCCCTTTGGCCTGGATTAGGTCTTTTCTGACTGGCAGTACGCAGCGTGTCCACCTTCGACCTTTTGTTTCTGAGGATAAACCGCTTACTTGTGGCGTACCACAGGGCTCTGCACTTAGTTCTCTCTTTTTTAATATTTACCTTTCTTCTCTGGCTGAGGTTGTTGAATCCTGGGGGGTCAGAGTGATCTCTTACGCGGATGACACTCAGCTGGTGTATTCCTTTAGAGATCACTCTGACGGCGGCTTTACCAACTTTAGACGCTGCCTCATTAACATCTCCTCCTGGATGACTCTCAACACCCTTAAACTGAACACCGATAAAACTGAGGTGTTATTCTTCAACCAGAGCATCTTACTTCCTTCTATTTTGTGGTGGCCATCAGAACTTAATCCCCCCCAGTCCCAGTTAAATCAGCATGAAACCTGGGCTTTCATTTTGACAACAAATTGTCCTGTGAGACACAAATCAATAAGGTCACCTCGGCTTGCTTTGGTAAGCTCCGCATGATTAGGAAAATTCTTCCTTTCCTCCACCTCGACTCGTGCAGGACAGTCATCCATGCTTTCACCTCACACCTATACTATTCCAACAGCCTGTATGCTGGAGCTCCGGCATACCTGATTAAATGACTACAATTGGGGCAGAATGCCGCTGCTAGGCTGATCTGTAATATTTCCTATCGCCACTCAATCACCCCACACATGAGGAAACTTCATTGGCTGCCAGCCATTTATCACATCCAATTTAAATCCTTGGTGCTGGCTTTCAGGGTACTTAATGGCCTTGGGCCGGCCTATCTCAGAAGCAGACTAAAGCCAGTTCAGTCTGCCTGCGCTCTGAAATCTAACCATCTTCGCCTTCTCTACTCTCCCTGCTTTCGCCGCTATAGGCAGGGGGAAGAGCCTTCCCCGTGCTGACGGCCAAACTGTGGAATAGCCTCCCACTGTGTCTTCGGCTGATTACATCTGAACCAGTGTTCCGACGCAAACTGAAAACATATCTTTTTTCCAACCTATAGCCATGCCTCGCCTGACTCCTTGGTGCCGCCTCAGTCTGTAGCACCAGAACACCCCCGTTGGGGGTAGCCGCGCGTTTTACAAGCTTCAATTAATAATAATTTATCCATCACAACATGTGTATATGAGCAACACCTCTTGCTTGGTACACTTTTTGCTAATAGAGAACAGTTCTCCAAGATGAGGATTTGCTTATTGCAGATGTAAGACATCACAGCTTCAAACCTGTGGTTAAAATATCTGCAAACATTGGCAGGATCCAAGGAACAAAATTCTCCTGCTGCTTCACTTCAATGTTATTTATCTTTGAATTTGCTTTTTGCAATAATTCAAGCAGGTACTCAGCACACTGAATGTTAAAAGCCAAGTAGCTGCTCATAGGTTTCTGACTAAGCATTTGAGTTCACCATGATGACAATACCAATACTCTTTGATTCCACACCATCAAATTGATTAAGCAATATTTCAAGTCTCCATCCCTTCCATGAACTTTGCCCATTAATTATTTAGAAGAGAGATTTTGGAGATGTAGTCCAGTCTTAAAAATATAGTTAATAGCATATGAAAGGCCAGATAAATCACTTTGAAACATAAAATGAAATATGTATGCACTGCTGAAATCTTGGCTTTTCTGAGTATAATCTTCTTGACTAGTATTCAGATGCAGGTATCACCAAATCATCCACCTTCTCTACTGGGGAAGAGTTAAAGAAAAGACTAAGGGCCAGATGTAGGAAGGCAAATACCGGTCGGTAACGGCCGATTTCGGCCGTTACCGACCGGTATTTGGGTTTTGACATGTAGGTGGCCTTAATTTTACCGATTCGGTAATTTTACCGATTCGGTAAAATACCGAATCGGTAAAGTTACCGAATCGGTAAATCCAGATGTAGGTGGTACTTTAAACAGTGCCACAGGCCATTACCGATTCGTTATTTACCAGCAAATACTATTTGGTGGTAAATAACGAATACCTGTGTACATGCATATCTTTGCATGTACACCTGTGCCATGTGCCACACATACATGCCCTAAGGGCATGTATGTGTGTCACATGGCACACAAGCCAAAATCAGGGGTGCAACAGGGTGTCAAAGTGACACCCTGCCCCCCTTGCAAATTCGGTGTTTTTACCGAATCGGTATTTACCGATTCGGTAATTGACATTGATTCCTATGGGCCTCAAGGCCCATAGGAATCAATGACAATTACCGAATCGGTAATTACCGATTCGGTAATTACCGAATCCTACAGATTCGGTAAAAAATACAGAATTTCTAACTACATCTCATTTACCAAATCTAGAATACTGAATCGGTAAAATTCGGTATTCTAGAGTCGGTAAATGAGAATTACCTACATCTAACCTTAAGCTTCCATACTTTTCTCCTAAATACTCATGAGAGTTTATTTTGCTTGCTTCATTTGAAATAATTCAATAGAATCACCGATCACTTCTTTTGAATGTAGAGGAAGGATGCTGAGGTGTTCATGAATCTTTTCTGATCTGGATCAATCTACTTTTTCAAACTGCCCACTTGATGATAAAGTTTCATCCTATACATATGTGGCATCTTACAGAACATCAACATTCTTATAAAAAACATTATTTTGTATCAGGTATAATGTTTCAATTGTAACTTTACTAATATCTACTAACTCTTGACAATGTTTTTGTTCTTTGTCGGCACACCATTTACTAAAATGACTAGTGGTTCATTATCCTCTCTGTCTACACCAACAGTAGTCTGTTTAAAATCTAAAGGTAAGCACACAACTCTTCCTTTAAGGGCTTTTTGAAGGTCTGTTGGTGTCACCTTTCCTGTCTTAGGCTCCATAGGAACTATGGCCTGGAATGGGTGAACACATTGCATTAGAATAGACTCATAAACATTTAAATCTGCTAGTTATTAAGGCGTACGTACCAACTCTAAGTTATTATGTACTACTCTAGCTGTCATATTTTTCTACTAACATGTTGCAGCACTGCTTATATAAAAATTCTTCTATAAATAAATAAAGAGAACATTTTTGCCACTTACAAATATTCTCTTTTTCACTTTTTAAATACAAATCAACATTCCTAGTTTGACCTTTGTAGTGAGTACATATACAAGAAATACAAACACAGTTTGAGTTTTCAGAGGAAACTGTGTTAAAGTTTGTAATCTCTTCTACAAAATTATCAATGGTAGTCCCTGAGTCCTCTTCTACTATAGCTGCAGATAACAAGTCTTCACTTTCCCTACACTCTTCTTCAGGCCCACAAAGCAATACTGAACATCATCTTAAACGTTTTCTACATCTGCTATTCTACCATGCAAAATAGATGTATTAATTTCTCCCAAATATAGTGCTGGAGTTTTAACATAGTAAAGTCTCCTAACTAACTTCGACGTTTCAGAATGATGAACAGCTAACATTCTGAAATTATGAAAAACAAATGTACATACTTTCCTGGATAGACATGCTAGTGCATATCTATACTTTCACACTTTGCATAGATCTAACCATTGCAAAATTGCAATTTTCTTCTTCAAAGTTCTGCTTGAAAATTGGCATAGAATATATTTCATCATATCAATAGATTCTGGTCGAACACTACAATTATTGCTATAGGACCACTTATATAAAGGGGCCTGTGTACACCTTCCCTATACCTCTTCAGCTATCACTTCCTCGACATTACTAGGAATACCATCTTTCAGCTCATAACATTGACCAGGTGTTTAAAATGCATGTACTCGTCTGTTATCTTGAAAGTTGCTTTCTTCGTAAAGAAAGGTTCAGTGCTAGATGTATATTTTCATTGGCTTCTAAAGATTTTACAAAAGTTATTTGTATTCACAAGTCTTTTTTCTGACTTTTTCTATTCAACCTCAAAACTGTTTTATCCAGTGTGTTCATTCTGTTTAATATTATTATAAACAGTTTTAGCTTCAAAGCAAATGCTTTATCTACTATAGTTTCTATATTTAGTTTGTGCATATAAGCTTTTGCTCTTCTCTTATACTGTTTTATATTCCTCAATATATTGTTTATTACCTACTTCTAAACATTCTTCTTCTTCTTATCATGTTACACTGTTTGTGCCTTGTTGTTAGTTGACTCTTTTTGTTTAGAACACTTTCTACTTTGAATATGTCATTCCTTTGTGTTTGTGAGTTGTTGGTAACGTTGTCTTTATGTTCAAATCAGTTTCAATATATGTTTTATTTTCCTAAGTACTGTTCAAAAGAAACTGTTTAGTTCTCTTACCAGGGGATTTCTTTCTCTAGAGTGTATTCTGTTCATAATGTCCTGTTCTATTTTGAGACTTTTTCAAATAGTACTATTTCTTTTGAGATTTTCTTATTTGTTCCTTGTTTGTCATGTTACATCTTCTGTTTCAACCCAGGTAAATGTCTGATAAGAAGTATAATTTTAACGTTGTGTAATATAAATATATAACACCAACTATATATATTTTATGTTATTATTTTATAACATTCTAGTTTAGCTGCTTGTATCACTATCTGGAGGGATGTATTACTGCCTATCCCATTTCATATGTGGCTACATAATATTCAAAACAATCTAGAACACTGAAAGTATAAGTCAGTATTAGGGCCGCTAACTCCTTACACAGCTTACTGAAACTTCTAAGTACATGTGTTGCATTTTTCATTCAAATACTTTCAAATCGGTCATTAGACAGCAAAAGTGCAAACGCAATAAGCTAAACAGTACATTTAAAACAATCCTCAAATACACAATCACAAACCCCAATGTCCTGATTTACAATTACATCTGTGCACCAGCATCCCATTGAGTATACAAGAACCACAGCAACAAATGTGAAACGCCCTATTAAAAATATACTAATATTAAGCCTTTTAAACACATAGCACCGTGTCCTATAGCCTTGCTACTACCTACCTTAAGGATGGTATATGGTAGGAGAGCAGGTTAAAGGCAAGTTGGCCTAGAATTAGAACGGCATGTACATGCTCAAGTGTACAAAGCCTGAAACATGTTTAAAAGACTTCTTGTCTGGATGGTTTGCTTCCTAGTGTCTGTATTTTACTTGATATTTGAATAAGTGGTTTCAGTGCTTATATGGGGATCTGTTTCTATACATTAAAATCTTTTTAGTACATCACTGGCTGTGTTTGTGACTGTATGGTTCTTTAAATCTATATGAAAGTGCGGAAATGGATTGCCTGTTCCATGTGTCAGTCACTAATAGGTTATTTAATTGAGTAGCTCACTAACTCTATGAGTGATAGATATATAATACTTATGTTTCAGCATATGAGGGAAACTTTAGATGTTTGTAACAATGTCTGAGAGGATGGATTAGTAGCTGCACTCTTTTGTATCTGCTTATTTGAGATTGAACTCAATGTGGAACACTGAAAGTATAACTCTACCTGTGGGCCTGTAAGTGTGCACGTAGCTCAATGAAACTTCTAAGTCCATTGGTAAGCTTTTAAGTACTTAGCAGCATGCACAATGACATAGTTACAATCTGCTTTAGGGTTTAGTATATGTGCTAGTCTAACTGAAACATCTATCTACATGTGTTACCTTTTATGTACATAGGAGTATACCGTATGGTTTACCTATAGGCTACCTTTGGGATGAGTTACAACTGGTAGAACAACAGGTTAAGGCATCTGAAAAGGATTAAATTGCCAATTTGGCCAAGCAACATCATTGCATACATAGCATGAAGTGTACGAGTCCTGACATGTTTAAATGACTATTTCTCTGGATGGGTGACTTGGTAGTGTGAGTTCTTTATTACATAGCTGCATGAGTGTATCTGTCCCTATGTGGGAGCGTGATTCCCTATGTAAGTAATTTTATTGATACATCACTGTCTTTATTTGTAAGAATGTAGGTCTGCAGTTGTTTATGTAAGGGACAGCGGGGTTTGCATGTTGGCTGTTACTCACTAGTTTGTTATTTAACTGAGTTTACTACTGCCTCCATTATTGCAAGATATATAGGAGTGGACTCTGTGTGAGCACAAATGTTTAGATAGTTCTGAAAGTGTCTTGGGGTATATGAGAGACTCTTTGCTTTTGGATGTGCTTATACAAGATAGAAATCAGGGTGGGAGACTGGATATGTAACTGAGCACATAGGTCTCTAAGTTTCCATACAGCTCTCTGAAACAACAACATGGGCTAGCTAGTATGCAGATAGGAGTGAATGTTATAGCCTAGCTACAACTTGAGTTAGATGTGGGAGAGTAGCAGGTTTGAGATTGTCCAGGGGTTTTAAATGACTAGTCACCAAATATGGGCACATACAAACCCTTGTTGTATAGACTTCACTCTGGTACTCATTTCCAACTTGGTTCGGGCTAAGGTATTGCTAGGAAACTGGTATTATAATATCTTTGACCAGAATAGCAGCCACGTTGTTAACGGTTTACAGGCCCTTATTAATAACAGTGCGGGGAAGTGGCAGCCCATATGTATCCTTTGGGTGGGGGATTTTATTTGTACCATTTGTTCTTTCAGTAACAGTGGAGTCTGTGGGCTGCTAGATACTGAGGGTCAGCCACAGCCACATTTTATCCATACATCACAGGGTGAGGCCTTGAATTCCATTATTATTGACAATGACCTAGGCCTTATTAATCTGGTCTGCAGTTCCTTAGCCCAGGGTCACACCTATGTCAGAGGAGGTAGAGAAAGTACAATAGACTTTATGTTTATCTCAAGGAAGTATTCCCCGCTTGTCGGCAAATTCGAGGTGGCACCAAATATTGCAAGTGACTCTAACCCTCTACCCATTTTCTTCAGTATGATAGCTAAGGTTGGGAAAGGTGATGGTTGCCTTATTTATTTTAATCAAAATAAAGGGCTGAGACTGAATTGGGGTAAAGTTGATCCCATCCAATTTGAAGCAAAAATTGTCACGCAAATTTAAACCTCATTATGAGTTGTCTCCAAGCTGACTTTTCCCCTGATGAGGTGGTTCATGACTTTGAACTGATATGTGCAGTTGTAGCAAAAGACCTGACCGGATCAGTTCGAAGAAGGGAACCCCAGGAGATGGGATGGTTTAACGCTGAGTGTTCAAGGGCACATAAGAATCTTAAAATTGCCCTCCATGCCAACCCTCGTGATAGAACACAAATCAAAAATTTAAGGCAGGCCTATAAGTGTACTATCAAAAAAAGAAAAGATGAATTGAGAAATTAGGCTGGGAAGATCTGGAGAGAGCCAGTGTCTGGGACATACTTAATCGCCCCCTATTTAAGGACAGTCCTAAACCCATGGATTCACTGATTCTGGGGGCAACTTGGGAATCCCATTTTTCAGCCATATTTAATCCAAGAAATGCCTTAATAAGTAAGGAAATGGGGGACCGATATTTGATCTACATTGGCCCTTAAAATTAAGTGCATCACTCATAGTGGCAGAAATTGAAGAGGCTTTAGCAAGTGGAATCAGTATGTAAGCCCTTGGCCCTGATAGGGTTCCCTTGGATTTGTTTGAAAGAAAACCCAAATTATGGGCACCCTTGTTCACTAACGTTTTCAAAGCTGTGGTGATTGGTCCCATTCCATTATCTTAGAAGGAGGTCATTGTGGTTCCAGTATATAAGAAAGGGACCGGCCAATTTCACTAATCAACGTCACTGTTAAAGTACTGGGGAGGGTCATCTTTGCGCGTCTTGAGACTTGGGCGAACAGTACAGGGATTGTGTCCAGATTGCAATATGGATTTATAAGGGGGATGAGTACCACAGAACAGTGCCTCAATTTGTCCCTCATCATGGGCAAGTAAATGTAGTCCAGGAGGGGTTCTATCAATCTGGCCTTCATGGACTTCAGTGCCTTCGACACAGTCAATCAGGAGAAATTGTGGGGACTGATGGAGCAAATGGGTTTTGAAGAAGCCCTTATATCTCTGCTAGGTAAGCTCCATGTCTGTACAATGATTGCCGTATGATACAGTTCTTGGGGGTAAAAGATGGGGTCCATTGTCTCCGCAGAATGTGTCCGGCAGGGTTGCATTTTAGCACCATTACTCTTTTTATTGAATACAAATGGTTTAGAGGCTATTTTAACGGAGAAGGAATTTGATTTTCCTAAAATTGGAGGCAACACGATCCCACTGTTATCCTATGCGGACGATACTGTTTTAATGGCTCTGACAGCCAACAGCCTCCAAAAGTCTTTTACCGATTTTATGGCACCACTGGACTTAAACGTTTTTTCAAATCTTATGTCATGGTGTGTGCCCTAAAGTAACGAAAACAAGAATATTTGAGGTTAGTGGCAATACATTTGACAAGCTGCAAAATGTACACATTTAGGGAATATTTTTAGCAATACTATGAATTGGGACCATCTTATGACAGCCAGGGTACAACATACTAGTCAGGTTGTGGAGGAGTTATTTCACTTTGCCCGCAAGCTAGGCCATAAACCGGGGACAGAATTGGTTACCCTCTACATAGCCAAATGTTTGCCTGTGGCATCCTATGGGGCTGGAATCTGGGGCTACCATAAAACCCAACAACTGCAGATCCTGTAAAATAAATTTATAAAAAGGTTATTGCTGGCCCAAAATAGTGCCCCCACACTTTTTTTGTCATCAGGAGCTGGGGCTGGCCTATCTTGAAGATCGAATTGATATCGCCCCACTTCTCTTATGGGCTAAGATCTGGTATCTGAGGACCTAATGTTCTCAAAGGGCGTCATTAAGGATTGTACCAACTTAGATAGTGCATTGTCTATCCCCTGGCTCGGCTTTGTGAAGGACAAATTACATGAGTTAGGGCTGGGGTGCTATTATGACAATCCTGCAAGTATCAATACAAATGCGGAAGCTGTTATAAAAGAGGCATTTGATTTTAGGGCACACCTGCGTGGTGCACAAATGGTAGTATCAGGCCCCCCGTGTTTGTTTGCAGTAGAACAGCAATTTTAACTTACTTTTACCACAAACGTTCAAGCACGATTTTACTTGACTAGGCTCCGATTAAGCACATTGCAACTTTTAGTGGCATTCCCTAAAAATCAGGATGGGTTCACAGATTATCACCTCAATGCAGTGAAAACGCATTTTAAGTAAATTTCAATGCATTCGCAAAGTAAATGATTTTGCAGTATAAACTTACAAGGTAATGGTCATTGCGAAGTAAAAACTTTGTAATAATGCCATGCGTACTAATGGCTTGCGAAGTAACGTCATATATTCGTACATTTTATTTTAGCAAGCATGTGTGCGAAACATTTATGGTCTTTGGAACCAAATAAAGTTTTTTTGACTTGACTAGTCACCCTAGCAGTAGAAGTAGTGTATATCATCAAGTATAAGAGGTCTGACATATGTTTAAAAGGCTACTTCTTTGGAAGGGTGACTTGATGGAGTCAGTTCATTACTAGATATCTAAATGAGTGCCTCTGTCCCTATATGGGGGTGTTTTTCCATATGTATGTAAGTTTGTTGGTACATTGCTGACTCTCTTTGTGAATGCATGGCTCTGTAAATGTATACATAAGGGGTGGTGTGGATTGCCTCTTGGGTGTGTTAGTCAATATTGAGTTATTTAATTAAGTGTGTCACTGCCTCCATTAGTGCTGGATAAATAAGAGTAGTGTCTGTGCATGTGTGTGAATATTTATATGCTTGTGAGACTGTCTGAAGGCTGTAATAATGGCTCCCCCCTTTTGTATGTGCTTACAAGAGATTCCAATCAGGGAGAAAGACGGAATATACAACTCAGCATATGGGTCTGAAAGTGTGCATGTTGCTCACTGAAACTTCCAACTACATGTGTTAGCTTTTATGCACATAGAAGCGTACCATATAGCTTAGCTATAGGCTACCTTAGGAATAGGTTATTTTTTATTTAAAATTCCAATTTGGTCTAGAAATATAAGTGGATGCTCAAACTCAAGTGTGCCAGGCCTAAAGCAAATGTGAAGGGCTATTTCTCTAGATGGTATACTTGATAGTTGTCACTTCTTTATTACATGTCTGAATGAGTTAATCAGTCACAATTTAGGGGTGAAATTTCCTATAAAATACATTTATTTGTACATCACTACCTTTGTGTGCGACTATATATCTATGCAATTGAATAGGTAACACATAGAAGTGATTGCCTCCTGGGTGTGTTACTTACTATTGTCTTACCTGATAAAGTTACTTACTACTTCCATTAGTGACAGATACATACAAATTCAGTTTGTGCATGTGAGAGAATATTGAAATGCTTCTAACACTGTCTCAGGGGGTATATTAGTGACTCTACCCTTGTGTATATCCTATATGACATTCAAATCAGGGTTGAAGAGACAATGTATAACTGAGCATATATGATATAGTGTGTCACTCATTGACACTTCTAACTACATGTGTTGGCTTTTATATATAAAAGACCGTACCCTATTGGCTAGCTACAAACTACCTTAGGGGTGAGTTACATGTGGCAGAATAGTAGGTTAAGCCTTGTCAAGTGGTTTTAAATGCCATGTTGCCCTACCAGTAGAACTAGCACATACACTCAAATATACCAGGCTTCACGTGTTTAAATGGCAACTTTTCTACACAAGTGACTTGGTAGTGTCTGTTCTTTAGTACATATCTTATTAAGTGTCTAGGCCCCTATGTGGGGGCGTGTGTCTATATGTAACTACATTTTATGAAACAAAACTTGATTTCTTTGTTACTGTAAATCTATCTGTAATAGGTGGCATTGATTCTCTTCTGGATCTGTTAGTTACTATTAGGTTATTTATGGTAGTGTGCAAACATCTCCATTAGTACTGCAAATTTAGCAGTTGGCTCTATGTATGTCACTGAATGTTTAGTGCATCTCTTCTTTTGCATCTACTTATAACAGAATCAAATCAGGATTGGAGAGTGGATGTACAACTGGCCATTTAGACCTATAGGTGTGTATATAGGTAATTTAAACCTCTAATACATATGTTACTATTTATGTAGATAAAACCATATGTTATATCCTATGTACCATACTCTTAACTTCATCTATTAACAAACATTTTAAATCCTTTAAACATATGTAATACATTACATAAGAAATGTTCTAAACTTATTAGATTAAACTCTCACTTACAAGAGTATATCCAAAGACATATATATGCATGAATATGCATATATATGTATAGATATGGAAAACAGAAAGAAACAAAGATTATTGGAATGTTATAGTAAGGAAATAGAATTTAAAAAACATTGAAATTCACTGAAAAAAAACAAAAGTTACAGGGACGCTTTAGTTAGAAAATGGAGTTTTAAAAAACGTAAAAATGAATCGAAAAAACCAAAGGTTACAGGGACTTTATAGTTTGGTAATGGAAAACAAATGTAGAAATTCATTGAAAAAACTGAAGGTTACAGGGAAGTTATAGTTGGGCTTAGGTTTTACTTGTATAAAACCAATGAGCTAAGCTAACTATACCTTGTGTCCCGTACAACCCACTACTTATGACCTCATATATTACATCACTCATGACATTATCAGTGACATCACTGATGATATCTCATACAAAATCACTGATTACATCATCAAGTGATTGTAAGTGTTTTTAAGAGTTTATGAGTGTTAAACATATACTAACCTGCTACAAAAGTTAAATTAGTATACTAGGTGCACTACTACTGAGTGATACTACTTATCACCTATCTTATGTGAGTGGCTTTTTGACTGTATGCATCCTTGTTTGTAGAGGTGTGTGAGTGGCTGTATGGGTGTATATGTGAGTGTCTGAGTAACTGTGTGCTTAAGTTAGATGCTGTGTGAGTAGCTATATTGGTGAGTGAGTGGGTATGTCAGTGGCTGTGTGGGTGAGTGAGTGGCAGTGTGAGTGGTTCCCTGGAGGGTAACTGGGTGTGTAGTAGATGTGTGGGTGAGTGAATGGTTATCTGAATGGCAGCTGCATGAGTAAGTGACTTGGTGTGTAAGTGGCTATATGAGGGAGAAAGTAGCTGTTTGAGTGAGTTGTTGGTTAAATGAGTTGGTGTGTGAGTGGCTATATTGGAGAGTGAGTGTGTGAATGGATATATGGGTGAGTGAGAGAATGTGTGAGTACTTATATGGATGTGTGAATGGGTATGTTAGTGATTGTGTTGGTGTGTGAGTGAGTGAGTGATTATATGGGTGACTGAGTGGCTGTGTTGAGAAGCTGTATGGGTGAATGAATGGGTATGTGAGTAGCTGTATGGCTGAGTATGTGGCTATTTGAGGCTGTATTGATGAGTATCTGGTTGTATGAGTACCTTTGTGGATGAGTGAATGGTTGTGTCTGCGCGGTCCCCGCAGCCCCAGGGACCACCACCTCCTTGGGGCAGGTCTCAGGCCGGGGCCCAAAATGGTCCGGGGAAGGGGGGCAAAACTAAAAGAAAAATAAATCTGTCAACTCATCAGAGACCCCGGCCCTATTCTCCACCACTCTGCAAACGCACTTCCTGGTGCACAGCTGGTTGGGGGATGAAGTCCCCATGGCTGATGAGGATCTTTAGGGGCCAACAAGACCTCATTTTACCTCCAGTAAGTCCCACACAGTGGGATTGCTGTGAGGTGGTTGGAGGCCATGCCCCCATTCTCCAGCCCTCTGCAAATGCACCTTTTGGCACACTGCTGCTGGGGTAATGAGGACCCCTTGCCTCATGACAGCCTTAGGATTAAAGTGAATTTCTATGGTTTTTTTAATGAGTGGGAGTGTGTTTAACTGTATGGGTGAGTAAGTGGCTGTGTGATTGACAGTATGGATGAATGAGTAGGTGTTTGGGTGACTGACTCCGTGTGAGTGGCTTTATGAGTGGATATGTCAGTGGCTGTATTTGTGACGGAGTAGGTATGTGAGTGGCTGTATGGGTGGGTGAGTGAATGTGTGTGTTAAGTACTGGTATGTGTGTGTGTGTGGATTAATTTGAGAATGGTAGTGTGGTAGTTGGAATGGGTATATGAATGATTATATTGGGGTGTGAGTGTGTGCATCAGATATTCTCTGGATGATGTTGATCCAGCGGTGTACCAACAACAGATACTCTACTACCATATACTCACCTGGGCCCATAAACACACAATTTAAGTAACCTGCTGGACTGGTTTCTAAGTTTTTCACAATGTTTAGGATTAGTCTAAAATACCTCTATTCACCTTTAACTAGCCCTTCACGGATCAAAACGTTCTTTTCTCTGGTCGATGGACCATTAGTTGAACTAGTTGATGGTGATAATATAAAACAAACTTACCTTATACTTTAAAATATGATAAAATAAAACACAGACTCAGGAAAGTTTTACATCTTTATCTAAATTCAATGTATGTGAACCACTTCTAAAATACAGTACAGTCACCATCATTTATAGGAAAGGAAATTCAATTGATTAATCATCAAACACATACTTCGGACTCATACAATGATCAATGCTCAGAAAAGGAGAGGACAGAGAGAAAAAAACATCTGCAAATAACGTGAAATTATAATTATCGAGAATGGTGTGAAAGACCAACCCCCTGGCCAAGGAGCTGGAAAGGGTCCCCCGGGATAGATCAGGCGACAAAGACTTCAGGACACGATTCAGGACAGGATAGCTGACCTCTCTAGAATACTGACAATTGTGCCACACCCTCTATCCCAATTAAATTAGGATAGAAAGTTCTGCTTCAGGTTTTGCATTCGGCTCTTCATCAGCATCTCACAGCATCAGCATCTCCCACTACACAGACAGCATCCTGAACTCTGCTAACTAACTAACTAAAGCTATCTTAATTATACCTTTCGTTTTCCATGTTCCACCCACTAAAGTTTCAATAACGTACCAATACGAACTATGATTGGTCAGGCAAGGGGAAGCTCCATCACATCATGCTTACATGTCATTAAATTCAGCTCTACCATTGTTCGCAAACCCATCCCCATAATTTGTATTCATAATTTTTGTTCCCATACGCATTCATGTTTCTCTTGTAACAGTTTATTAACATTCTGAATGTAAGTCCACACCGTTGAACTTTTCACCGTCCATTCCCAAGGAGTAACACTTTTACTTCTGGCTCGCATTCAAAGTTTCAGTGTTCGTCCCAGGCTCCCTTTCAGTGGACATGCGCAGTCTTTCCCTTACTCAGCTTCATTCAGTTACACATGAGAGCTCCATATGCGCACTAGTGATAAAATCAGAAAGACAACTGTTAATTTCACAATTCAAGTGGTCGCACTGTATACCCCCCACCTCTACTCTATTCCACTTTACTTATTAATACTTTTCCAGCATTAGCATTAGTAGAATGGCTTGTTTTCTTCTCAGCTCAGCAGATACCATGCACGTGAGTCTTCAAGACTCCATTTTAGTGCCTTCTGCTCATGCGCAAGAATTTCCCTCCAAGCGATAGCTCATCATAGTACATAGATGTAGTTGACGCACGCGCAATAAAGATTCCAGTTTAAAGCGGTTTTAGTCCTTCGTTTATGTTATCCACGTTAGTAAACACATAAGCAAGCTTCACTAACCTGCATGTTCATGTGGTGCGCATTAGTTTTACACAAAACATTTTTAATAACTTGTTAGTGAGTTAAAGGACTCGCAGGCAGGTCGCTCCCCACGCTGCTGCGTGTTTTTGCCAGACTTTGCTTTGCTTGCCTAACTTTGTTTTTGCCAGACTTTGCTTGCTTGCCTAATTTTGTTTTCCTTCTGCATCTCTTCTGTGCCCGGTTTTCCCTTTGCTTCCCCGCCGTCCCTCACTCACTTTTTCCTGCCACTGCATCCTTGTGGCCCCGCCCCCTGCTCTTCAATTCGCCACTCCGCTCCCACCTCCCAGCTGCTCCTCCTTCCCACCTCCCCTCATATGGAGTCCGTGCAACAGCTGCGTCGCTGGGGCGCCGAAGGCACATCTAAGGCAAGCCCGTATGTGCCTGTCCGCTCCTGGACCATGCCCAGCGCCAGACCCCCTGGCCCCCACGAACGCCACAACGCCCGCCCCTGCTACAATGCCAGCACCCTCCATGCACTGAACGCCGGACGATCACACACCTGCTTCCTGGCCGCCCGAACCACACCCAAAGACCCTTCTCCTGCCGGAACTGCAGCTTCACCAGCATCTGGCCTACCAACCCACCGAGCAGGAAAGAACCCAACTACCTCAGATGCATTCTACTCAACACCCGCTCCGGCCGAAAACACGCCATTGAACTTTGGGACCTACTCGACTCAACCACCCCAGACGTTGCCTTCCTGAGAGAGATCTGGCTGAACCCCTCCTCGGCACCCGACATTGCCATAGCCATACCGGAAGGCTACAAGATCACCGCTGGGACCGCACCAACGGAGTAGGAGGAGGAATCGCCATCTTCCAAAGGAACACCCTCAGAGTCTCGACCAACACCGACGACACCCTCAGCCCCGCTGAACACCTGCACTTCCAGAACCACACTGACCCCAACATCACCCTCAGAGGAACCCTCATCTACAGACCCTGCCGGACCCCGACCGCAGTTCAGCGACTCCATCACCGACTTCGTCAGCATATACGCCCTTACCTTCACAGACTACATCCTACTCGGGGACCTGAACTTCCACCCTGAGAACAACAACGACACCAACTCCATCATACTGATCGACAACCTAGCCATCCTCTGACTCAGACAACTCGTCACAACACCCACCCACTCCGCCGGCCACCCGCTCGACCCCATCTTTTTCGCAAGTCCCCACGTCTCCTTCAACCACACCACCGAACTCGACTGGACCAACCATCACTGCATCCATTTCACCTTCCAGAAACCCACCTTGCACCAGTGCACCCAACAGATGCCTCGCCGCTGCTGGAGCAAAGTCACCAAAGAACAGCTAACCACCACCCTTGCCCAGAGCCCACCCACCAACACCACCAACCCCGACACCGCCGTCTGCACCCTCAGGCACTGGATCGATGACTGCGCCAACACCCTCGCCCGGTCAATAAACCCTCCAACAGCCTCACCGGCAAGAAATCCAGCTGGTTCATTGAAGACCTTCAGGCCTCCAAGCAAACCTGCCGGAAGCTAGAGAAGAACTGGCTCAGAGAACAAACAACGGACAGCTACGCAGCCCACAAGAACGCCACCCGCAGACACCATCACCTCATCAGAGCCGCCAAAAGAGCCTCCGTCAAAGACCGGCTAGACAACAATGCACACAACAGCAAAGAGCTCTTCAACATCGTGAAGGATCTCTCCGACCCCAGCTCCAACACCAACGACAACCCACCTTCGCAGGACCTGTGCGACTCACTGGCCACCTTCTTCCATCGCAAGATCGCAGACATCCACAACAGCTTCAATGCCACGACCGCCACGACAACCATCGAGACCTCCGCCCCCACGACCACATTCCGCACCAACTTCCTGCTCTCCTGGACCAACATTAACGACGACGACACCATCAAGATCATGGTGATCTGAACTTCCACTGCTGAGTGCGCTCGTTTTAGCATCTCTTTTAGTCCCCATATGACCCTATCAGGGCTCCTAGTGTATCGGCCACCAGGGGCGGCTGCTAAGTTTAAAGATGCCCTTTTGGAGGCAGTGGGCACGCTTGCTATGGGCACTGCTCACTTCAGTACTTTTGGTGATTTTAATCTGCACTTTGATCTAATGCATGACAACGCGATTTGTAGTTTGCTTGCAAACTTGGCTGCATATCAGCTGGTTTCTGGTTCTACGCACGTAGCTGGGCATCTGCTGGACCCCATATTTTCTAACATTCAGTCTACTAGTGTGGAGATGCCTAAACCCATGGGTTGGAATGACATGTCCGTCCCGATCACAGAGCCTCTTAACATGCCCATCCATCGGCCTGTCTTTAAACGCCCTTGGCGTAAACTGAGGTTAGAGGATTTTCATGCTTTCCTCGCCACCAACCCTCTGGTACCACTGCATAACATTGAGTCAGATTATGGCTTTTTTTGTGTTTGGATCACCCAAGGGTTAGACTTCCTTATTCCAGCAAAATGGTTTAAGGGACGAGCCTCTAGCACTAGTCCCTGGTACAACGATTCTTTGACCATCTTAAGGAAGGCTTGTAAAAGAGCAGAACGCGAGTGGAGAAAGGACTAGGATCTGAAGAAAAAAGTATGCTACCTCGCCGAGATTAAACATTATCATAGAACCATCAGGAAAGTTCGTGCAGTTTACTATGCTAATGAAATCAAGATTAGTCCTAATCCAGCCAA
Organism: Lissotriton vulgaris; assembly: GCF_964263255.1. Lineage (NCBI taxonomy): Eukaryota > Metazoa > Chordata > Amphibia > Caudata > Salamandridae > Lissotriton > Lissotriton vulgaris. The sequence goes on from NC_141689.1 coordinate 1,316,819,059, forward strand.
ATGTATTTTTAAGATCCTTAAAGATTTTAGTACTAGGAAAACTACGGTGCCCATTATTTCATCTGCACAGCAGTGTGAGGATCTAGCCACCTTTTTTGTGGAGAAAGTCCGTGCTATTTATAAGTCTTTTCCACAAGTGATCATTCCTCCTACCACTATGTCTCTCAGAGTCTGGCCACGGCCGACTTTGACAGCCATTCTTTGCATTTCACAGGATGAGCTCACTCGACTGAGCGTGAAAATTAAATCTGGCTCCTCGTCTGACCCTTTGAAGCCGGTTCAGTTTAGGGAGTCACTCTCTTCTTTCTTGGCCCCGCTATGCCAGATAGTTAACTCCTCATTCTCCACAGCACCTGTTCCAGCGCTGTGGAAAAAGGCATGGGTATCTCCCATTCTCAAGAAACTATCGCTTGACCCGGCCAAGCTTGAAAACTTCAGACCTATATCTCTTCTCCCCTAGGTGGCCAAGATAGCAGAGGCGCATGTTAATAACGCACTTACACTGTTTTTGAACTCCAATAACTTCTTGGATCCATCGCAAAACGGTTTCTGCCCTGACCACAGTACTGAGACTGCTCTCCTGGCCACGACTGAATATCTACGGAACATCCTCTATTCCGGTCAAATGGCGGCACTGATCCTGTTGGATCTTAGTGCCGTCTTCGACACTGTCTTGCATTGTATTCTGCTACAGCGGCTGGAGGAGGCAGGGGTGACTGGTTTGGCTCTAGAATGGTTCAGATACTTTCTGACCGAAAGATCTTTTCGAGCGTCTGCCCCCCCATTTCTTTCTCAGGCCCATTCCATTGACCTGGGGGTGCCCCAGGGCTCGGCGTTGAGTCCTTCGTTATTCAATCTGCACACTCAGCCTCTGGCAGCGGTTGCCAGGCAGTGGGACCTTTCTATGGTCTTGTATGCGGACGACACGCAGCTTGTGGTGACCTTGGCTGAAGCTTGCTCTCTGAATGCCTCCAGGTTTAGACATGGGCTGGCGGCCGTGGCTGAATGGATGGCTACTAACTCCTTGCAACTGAATGCCAACAAAACCGAGGTTTTGTTAGTCGGGAAGAACGCGAGCTTGTGGAGCGAGCGCTGGTGGCAGAGTGCACTGGATAAGACTCCTAATTCAAAGGAAGTGGTACAAAATCTGGGGGTATGGATGGACTCCTCTCTTAGTTTTCAGGTCCATACCTGAAAAGTTGCTGGTACATGTTTCGGCCTTCTGCGGGGTCGAAAGCCCCTTTTGAAGTTCTTTGAACCATCGACACGCCAGTTGATTGTTCAGTTAGCTAACCTAATCTGGACTATGCCAGTTCCCTCCTGCTGGGGGCAAATAGGGCAGAAATAATTTGGCTGCAGCATGTTTAAAACACTGATGCCAGAGCCTTGGTGGGGCTCCCGCGGTTCTGCCCTGCTGCTGGCGTTATCGGAAACCTCACTGGATTCCTCTGGAGAAGCGCATCCAATTTAAGACGTTGTGTTGTGCTCGCCAGACCTAGCCTGTTGGGTAATTTACTTACCCCCTATGTTCCCCCCACCAGTTGCGCTCCGCAGGGCAGCATTTGGTTAGTGTTCCCCAGGTGAAGTGCTGTCACGCGGGGGCCGTTCCTTTCGCTACCTGGCGGCTAAGCTATGGAACTCCCTGCCTGTGCAGATACGCAGTATAGAGTGTCTGTTGGTCTTTAGGAGAGCCATCAAAGCCTTTCTCTTTCCATTAACTTAGTCTCTGTGGTCTTCTTTGGTGTTGTTCTGTTTTGGTGTTTGGCCCGCTTTATTGATGCTGGAAGCGCCTGGACGCTCCTTTGCTGGGGCAGCTGCGCACTATACAAGACCTGGTAACAACATAACATAACATAACATAACATAACATAATATAACATAACATAACATAACATACCATAACATAACATACCATAACATAACATAACATAACATAACATAACATAACATAACATAACATAACATAACATAACATAACACCATCCACTCCGGATCTCTGTCAGACCCTTGTCCTCACCACGTTTTTAACAAAGCCAGCACTACCATTGCACCCCATCTCAGGAAAACCATCAACATTTCCTTCGAGACGGCTACCTTCCTGGAGAGCTGGAAGCACGCCGAGATCAACGCCTTACTCATGAAACCCAAGGCGGACCCCAAGGACCTCAAGAACTTCCGGCCCATATCCCTGCTCCCATTCCCGGCGAAGGTCATCGAGAAGACCGTCAACAAACAACAGACCCGCTACCTTGAGGAGAACAGCATCCTAGACCCGTCCCAGACCGGGTCCGCAGCAACCACAGCACCGAAACTGCCCTCATCGCCACCACCGATGACATCATGACCCTGCTAGACAACGGAGAAACCACAGCCCTCATCCTCCTGGACCTATCAGCTGCCTTCGACACAGTCTGCCACCGCACACTATGCACACACCTCCACGACACCGGTATCAAAGAGAAGGCCCTGGACTGGACCACTTCCTTCCTCTCTGGCAGAACACAGAGTGTCCGCCTCTCCCCTTCCGCTCCGAATCCACTGAGATCATCTGCGGCGTACCCCAGGGCTCAACCCAACTCTGTTCAACGACTACATGGCACCGCTCGCGCATGTCGCCCGACTGCACAACCTCAACATCATCTCTTACACCAATGACACCCAGCTGATCCTCTCCCTCACCAAGTACACCGCCAAAACCAACCTCCACGAAGGAATGAAGGCTGTCGCCAAGGGGATGAGTAACAGCCGACTGAAACTGAACTCGGACAAGACAGAGGTCCTCATCCTCGGACCCACCCCTTTGGCCTGGGACGACTCCTGGTGGCCGACCACACTAGGAACAGCTCCAACACCCACCGACCACGCAAACAGCCTAGGGGTAATCATTGACTCCACCCTATCCATGACTAAGCAGGTGAACGCCGTCTCTTCCTCCTGCTTCAACACTCTCCACATGCTCCGCAAGATCTACAAGTGGATGACCATCGAAACAAGAAGTATGGTCACCCAGGCCCTCATCAGCAGCAGGTTGAACTATGGAAACACACCCTACGGAGGAGCCTCGGCCAAACTCCTACAACGGCTTCAACGCATCCAGAACGCTTCTGCGCGCCTGATCCTCTACATCCCTCGCTGCAGCCACATCACACCCCACCTGAGAGATCTGCACTTGCTCCCCGTCAACAAGAGGATCACCTTCAAGCTCCTCACCCAAGCACACAAGGCACTCCACAACACCGGACCAGTGTACCTCAACAGACGACTCAGCTTCTACACCCCCATCCGCCAGCTCCGCTCTGCCGACCTCGCCCTCGCCACAACCCCCGCATCCGAAGAGCGACCTCTGGCGGCAGATCTTTCTCCCACCTCGCCGCCAAGACCTAGAACACCCTCCCCATCCACCTACGGTAGATTCAAGACCTGCTGTCCTTCAGAAGACTCCTCAAGACTGGGCTTTTCGAGCAGTAGCAGCACCTCCCACCCCCAGTGCCTCATGGGTAAGTAGGGTGCTTTACAAATGCTAGGATTGAAAGGAGCGGATTGCTTTCAAGCAAGTGTCTTTTCCACGAGTCCTTGCTCCATCAATCCCCTCTCTGCAGGCATTTTGAGCCATCACAAAATTATCCATCCCTTCTCAGATGCCAACTTTCAGCATTTCTCATTTTCATTCTCCTCTTTTTCTTTCTCATTTTCATCTTTATTTTCTAAATCTTTCATCCTGTTGTATAGTCTCCCTTTCATTTCCTCCATTTGTATCTCCTCGTATTCCCTCTTTCTTTTCTTTCCTTTCCCATTAACTTCATATTTTCTCCCCTTTCCTTTGTTTCTCCAACACTTACACCAAATTTTTATTGTTAAAACTATTTTTATTATACCAGCTACTGGAAGAATTATTTGGCCTAAAATACTTTTCCCTTAATCAGAAAACCAAGTCCCTATTGAAGAAATACTTGTTGTTAGCTTTTCCCATACATTTTCAACCTTCAGTGGTTTCAAATTAATATACCCTCTGATGTCCTTACTTTTATCAGGTATATAAGTGCAACAATGTTGAACTTTCAGCATTCTATAGACTCCATCCTCTTTTGCTAATAAAATATCAAGCGCAAGTCGATTTTATAAAACTATAGACCTAATTGCAACCATTTCTGTATTCATGATCAAGAAACCCCCAGCAGTATCAGTCGAGAGACGATCAAGAACCTGCACCAAATATATCACCTACTATTTCTGAAAAACTAGCTCTCTTTCTACGTATTACCCCAATAGTGTTTTCATTGTTTCCAGTAATTCTTTTTACATGATACATTTTCAGAAATTCTATCCCAAAATAGCAGCTTCCGTACCACCGTGCAGGTCACTTATAATAAGCATTATTCCCACACATGTAGTAAACCCCAGGAAATACTGGATCAAATCCCCCTTTTAGTCCTCAACCTCCCAAAATTAGGAAGTTATGTTCACATTCACTGGAACCAATAAATATGTTATTATAATCTGTATTTAACCTATGGAGACAGGTTTTCCCTTTCTTCTCAAAGTCTAGGGACATCGCAGCATGAGCCTTGCCAGTTGTATACATTCCCTCTTTCCCAGCCCATGGTGGTACATGGGTTTTCTGTTCAGCTGCTTTCTTTCAAAAATCATGTCTCCTTTCTTCAATTAATTCAAAAACACTTTCTCTTCTTCATGTAATATACATGTTAAATTATTTTTGTGTGCCTTTACTATATCTATTGATTTCATTGTTAAAAATAATTCACCCATGAACTGTGCATCTTGGCTACTAAGTACTGGATTCATATTCCTTCGAATAGGAAGTTCTGGAAATATTACATCTAAGTTTGAATAATAATACTGAAGTTTTCCGGTTTTATAAAACAGACTTACTAAAACACTACATGATATACCATATGTTAAAGGTAAATGGTGGTATGCAACTCCTTCTTACACTGACGCTGGTAATTTCATACAGACATAACAATCCCTAATCTCCATTGTATCTACATATTGAAATAACAATTTTGTATAAACATTTAAAGATGTATCATTACCTAATAATGCGTGACGTAAATCTGTCTCATCTGCTGCTTCTACTCTATCTCCTTTTTTGGTAGCTGCTCTCTCATTAGTAACTGTATCATTCTTCTTATTTGTTATCATCAATAAAGGCACCGCCACGGTTAGAAATAGCCATACTAAAATCACTAATAAGATACTATATATGCAAGCTCTACAAAATCTTCGTTTTAAACGTCGTCTCGGTTGCTCAGTGACTTCATTTTTTGCCATTTTAATCTAAGAAGATATTTTTTCTTTTTCTTTCTTCACTTGGAAATTCAAACTCTTGTTTTTAAGGTGGCCTCAATTTTCTTTCATAAATCTGTGCAGCATCTACTTCTTCTTCTGATTCCTTACTCAAGTCTAAATTCTCAAACTCTTCTAATATTACATAGGTCCGCTCAGGGGCCTTATATTTGTTGCTCAAAATTCTCAGTCTGGGGCTTCTTCGTGTGTGTCTCACAATTGACAGTTTAGACTGAGTTTGAATATTTACCTAATTCACTTGTTCTGGTCCTTCTCTTGTTTTTCTCAGATAGTATCTCAATCTTTTCACTCCACCTGGCCGCTTGTCACCCTTTCTGACCCTTTTAACCTGAACTGCATTTTCACCCTCTCCCTCTTTTTCTAGAGTTCTTTTATTTTCAGAATGTCTAGGCACAATTTGTCCTTCTTCTGAATCACTCTCTACCTGTTCAGGTCTTATTTCATAAGCCTAAACCTTTTCTTCTTCCTCTATCAGGTCCTGTTTGGGTCTTTTTTTCAAATTGATCTTCTACTTCGGCCCAAACATGTTCTTCTTCTCCTAACTGATCCTGTTCAGGTTTTACTACAATTTGTTTTTCTGCTGCCTGAACGCGTTCTTCTTTTCCTGTCTGTCCCTGCTCAGGTCTTTGCCAGAAACCGGTCCTCGGAAGCTTGTTTCCGGTCCAGGGAAGGCATGGCTTGGCAGTTCGGGCTGGACTGTTCCCATGAGGCTCATTTGCATATAACCATGTCTGAACTGGGGTGGCAGAGTGGGCTAAAAAACGGTGATGGATTAAACCCAGATCTTTTGACTGGGTGTGAGTGTTTGATTGGTTCAGATGCTCCGTCCATTACCACCCCCTTTTGTACCGCTTTTGGCCGTCATAAGTGTGGCAGGGTATGCTCAGACGTGAGTCCCTTGCTCACTTTGCCACTGGATTCAAGCAAGCCGGGCTGAAGATGGCTGGAATGCCAGAAACCGGTCCTCGGAAGCTTTTTTCCGGTCCAGGGAAGGAATGGCTTGGCAGTTCAGGCTGGACTGTTCCCATGAGGCACAGGGTCAGACTGATTTGCATATAGCCATGTCTGAACTGGGGTGGCAGAGTGGGCTAAAGAACGGTGATGGATTAAACCTAGATCTTTTGACTGGGTGTGAGTGTTTGATTGGTTCAGATGCTCCATCCATTACCACCCCCTTTTGTACCGTTTTTGGCCGCCATAAGTGTGGCAGGGTATGCTCAGACGTGAGTCCCGTGCTCACTTTGCCACTGGATTCAAGCAAGCCGGGCTGAAGACAGCTGGAATGCCAGAAACCGGTCCTCGGAAGCTTGTTTCCGGTCCAGGGAAGGCATGGCTTGGCAGTTCGGGCTGGACTGTTCCCATGAGGCACAGGGTCAGACTGATTTGCATATAGTCATGTCTGAACTGGGATGGCAGAGTGGGCTAAAGAACGGTGATGGATTAAACCCAGATCTTTTGACTGGGTGTGAGTGTTTGATTGGTTCAGATGCTCCGTCCATTACCACCCCCTTTTGTACCGCTTTTGGCCGCCATAAGTGTGGCAGGGTATGCTCAGACGTGAGTCCCTTGCTCACTTTGCCACTGGATTCAAGCAAGCCGGGCTGAAGACGGCTGGAATGCCAGAAACCGGTCCTCGGGAGCTTGTTTCCGGTCCAGGGAAGGCATGGCTTGGCAGTTCGGGCTGGACTGTTCCCATGAGGCACAGGGTCAGACTGATTTGCATATAGCCATGTCTGAACTGGGGTGGCAGAGTGGGCTAAAGAACGGTGATGGATTAAACCCAGATCTTTTGACTGGGTGTGAGTGTTCGATTGATTCAGATGCTCCGTCCATTACCACCCCCTTTTGTACCGCTTTTGGCCGCCATAAGTGTGGCAGGGTATGCTCAGACGTGAATCGCTTGCTCACTTTGCCACTGGATTCAAGCAAGCCGGGCTGAAGACGGCTGGAATGCCAGAAACTGGTCCTCTGAAGCTTGTTTCCGGTCCAGGGAAGGCATGGCTTGGCAGTTTGGGCTGGACTGTTCCCATGAGGCACAGGTTCAGACTGATTTGCATATAGCAATGTCTGAACTGGGGTGGCAGAGTGGGCTAAAGAACGGTGATGAATTAAACCCAGATCTTTTGACTGGGTGTGAGTGTTTGATTGGTTCAGATGCTCCGTCCATTACCACCCCCTTTTGTACCGCTTTTGGCCGCCATAAGTGTGGCAGGGTATGCTCAGACGTGACTCCCTTTCTCAAGTTTCAAAACTTTATTCGACAGCAGTCATAAAAGCAATCTTACAATATTCCCTACACAATAAATACTACAAGAAAGTTAAAAACATTTCACTTTTTCTTAAAAAACTCATTAAACATAATGCTGTCATTTAAAAAATTTACTACATAGAATCATACAATCAGCCATATCAATAATTTCATTGAGCAATATCTAGCTGTTGTAAAGTGCGGGTGCGTAAGGTCCATGACCAAACTAGGAATTTTGCCACAGCAATTGCCAGAAAGGGGGTACAATCAGATTAAATATTCTTAGTGCCTATAAACACCTGCGTGTTCCTAAGTTTTGGCAAGCTGGTTTTATCCATTTGCGTCGGGGATTAACGTACAAGGGACAAACAAACAATATATGGCCCACGGTCTCTAACAAATCTTTACAGTAGGGGCATTTATCATCCTGGTTTATCGACCAGATCTTTTGACTGGGTGTGAGTGTTTGATTGGCTCAGATGCTCCGTCCATTACCACCCCCTTTTGCAGGTCTTTGAATAGGTTTGTTCACCTCTGCCTGAGTATATTCTTCTTTCTATGTTTGGTCCTGCTCAGGGCTTTGGGTAGCTTTGTTCACTTCTACCTGAGCGTGTTCTTCTACACCTATCTGATCCTCACTTCTTTCCTGTCTCTCTAATCTGGTTATTCTTCTTGTTTGAATAACAACTTCAGGTATGTCAATCACTGGTATCCATTCTGCCTGACTGGTGCTCGGTTGTTCCTCGTCTATTACTTCAGAATTTATCACTCTAGATTCTCCGACTTCACAACCTTCAGCTGTCTCAACTGGTTCAATCAGTTGCTGTTCTTCTTCAATGGGGCCTGGAACTCTTTTGGTATGACTTGCATGCATCCAATTGGGTAAACCTGTATACTTCACTGCTGTAGTAGTGACCAGTATGACTTGACGTGGTTTATCCCACCTGGGTGCTAGGCATGACTTTCTGAAGTGTTTCTTCATTACCAACCAGTGTCCAGGATTCAAATCATGCGCCTGCGTTGGCTGGCTGCCAACTGCGTCTTCTCCAACCTGGTGAGAGACAGAACGCACTAGGTCAGCCAATCCTTTGCAATAGTCCAATACCAGATCATCAGTTATATTCATCAATTTATGTCCAGGAATAAATGCTTGCCTCATTGCCCTTCCCATGAGTATTTCATGGGGACTCAATCCTGTTTTTCTATCAGGAATACTTCGGAGTCCCATCAATACAAGAGGCAATGCATCTGCCCATTTCAGTGATGTGGATGCACACATTTTTCCTAACCTTAATTGTGCCATTTATTTGCTTGACCACTCCAGAAGCCTCTTGACGGTATGCACATTGCAATTTTTGTTCAATTTTGAATGCTTCACAGATTAATCGAATTATTTCATTATTAAAATTAGGTCCTCTATCTGAATCCAAAGTGACTAGGAAACCAAAATGAGGTATCAACTCCCCCAACAGTAATTTAGCAACTGTGAGACTGTCATTTCTTCTTGTGGGGTATGCCTCTACCCATTTCGAGAACAGGCACACTATGACAAGTACATATTTCAATCCCTTGTACAGAGGCAATTCAATGAAATCTAACTGCAATCTCGTGAATGGTCCTTCTGCCTTTCCAATTTTTCCCCAACTGACCACTGTCTTTCTGCCTGGATTCAACTGCTGACAAATTAAGAATCTTTGGCAAAGGCTTTCTGCGACTACCCTAAAGTTTGAATTTAACCAACTCTGTCTGAATAGTCTGATCATTGAATTTCTGCCAATATGTGTTGTCCCATGGTATACCCTTGCCATTTGAGAGAGTAAGCAGTCTGACATGACTGGTCTGCCATCAGTGTATACCCATACATCATCTTCTGTCTTTCTTTCACAACCTGACTTTATCCAGATTTCCTTTTCTTCCGCCTCAACTTCATCCTGCAACTGTCTAACCTCATCCCATGTTTCTAAAGCAGAGAAAAGCATAATTTGGCAGCGGATTTCACTTGTTTCAATCTTTCTGTTAAGTGCCATGTTATTTCTTGCACAATATTGAGCAATTTGGTCTGCATATCTGTTACCTGCCATCACATAGTAATTTCCTGACTCGTGAGCAACACACTTGACCACTGCTATTTCTTTTGGCAATTGTTTTGCTTCCAACAAATCTTTTACATTTTTACCATTTCTTATAGGGGATCCTGAAGAAGTCAGAAATCCCCTCTGCATCCAGAGCTGGCCAAAGTCATGCACAACCCCGAAACCATATTGACTATCCGTAAATATGGTTATTCTGCAATTTTTCCCAATTTTGCATGCCTTTGTTAAGGCCACCAATTCGGCTACTTGTGCAGACTGACTCCCAGTGAACAGGATGCTTCAATGTCCTCTGATATCTTACATAAAATTCCCTCCAATAATTAATCATCTGATTCACCATACCCTGTCACATTCATGTGTTTTGTTTTCTCCTTACACTTGCTTCCCGACTGTTCTTCAGCCATTAACACTAGATGTAAACCTTCTGATACCATAGCTCTTCTCCATTGCTTCATCTGACCTTCGCGTGACGCATGCAAATATCTGGAAAAAATCCTCTATATCTCTTGCTGCCTCGGCATTTCTCTCGTTCAAATGACTCAGTCTCCCATTCTTCCAAAGCCTCATACTGAGTTAACCTAGGTCTTGGTTCTAAATCATTCATTCTCATTCTCAAATTCTGAAGAATTCTCCCATTAAATGTACCATGTTCTGGAAAAGCTAGAACTCCATCACCTTTTGTGTATTCCATCCGATTCTCCAACCATACACAAGTATGATATCCTCTTTTCATCATCATAAAGGAAGCAGGTGTTTTTCGTGGCGGAATGGGAAGTCCCTCTCTAGTCAACACAGGCTTATCTTTCTTAAATAAATTCCTAATTTTCTTTATAACCAACATTTTCTCTTTTCTCCATACATTCTAGATGAACGATATATAAAAGAGTATTCCGCAAACCCTTGAACTCTGCTATCTGTGTGACTCACACCAGCAGTCAAATCAGAATCCCACATACAATCTCTCTTTCGATCAATCCTATTGCGGCTTCTATCTATTAGCTAATCAGACTCAGGCTCACCCTTGTGATCTGACCAATGCCAGCGGGCCTTTTGTGACGTCAGTATTGCTCCTCACTACTGAGCCCTCCTTTACAATCAGCTTCTGTCTCACGCCCGCTGTTTCAATCAATCCCAGCAAGGCTCTCTGTGACATCAGTACAACTACAGCGACTGACCCTCCCTTCACAAGGTAATATGATAACTTATTTCTTAATTCTGTTCATTAAATTCATTGTTAATAACTACATAAAGTCATCAGCCACTCTGCCTGTTCCACTAAACAGAGGATAGATTTCGACTTATTCTGAAGTTTCAGAATTACTCCTCTTCTGCTGCGAGTAAAACCACTGTTTACCCTTCATTCAAGCTCGGGAGAACCTGTTACTCCTTCAGTGTTATCCCTACTGGGAAATAAGACCAAAGTTTCATCAGCGAACCCTCTAATATCACTCACACTCTACTTTATACAAAATAGTCCCTAGTTTAACACTGCCAGTTCTACGTAGCTTCTCAGTGTTATTCCAACAGATGAGTAACCTTACTGCAGTGGGACTTCTGTCACCACCCGCTATTCATTTACCCAGGATTCTGGACAACATAAAACAAGACGCTAACTCATTTGTTAAACATAAATAAATAATCAATAATCAATATTTATCACCAAACTTGTCGATAATAACCATAACTCTGCTACCAGAAAACTGATCTAGCGGCATACCAACAACAGATACTCTACTACCATATAATCACCTGGGCCCATAAACACACAATTTGAGTAAATCCCCGGACTGGTTTGTAAGTTTTTCACAATGTTTAAGATTAGTCTAAAATACCTCTATTCACCTTTAACTAACCCTTCACAGATCAAAAAGTTTTTTCCTCTGGTCGATGGACCATTAGTTGAACTAGTTGATGGTGATGATATCATAAAACTAACTTACTTTATACCTTAAAATATGATAAAATAAACCACAGACTAAGGAAAGTTTTACATCTTTATCTAAATTAAATGTATGTGAACCACTTCAAAAATATAGTACAGTCACCATCATTAATAGGAAAGAAAATTCAATTGATTAATCATCAAACACATACTTCGGACTCATACAGTGATCAATGCTCAGAAAAGGAGAGGACAGTGAGAAAAGAACATCTGCAAATAACGTGAAATTATAATTATAAAGAATGGTGTGAAAGACCAACCCCCTGACCAAGGGTCTGGCAAGGGTCTCCTGGAATAGATCAGGTGACAAAGACATCATGACAGGATTCATGACAGGATAGTTGACCTCTCTAGAATACCTAAGATTGCGCCGCACCCTTCTCTGACACTCTCTTTCTCCTCGAGATTCCTCCACGATCTTCTGTTATAACCCAAATAAATTAGGATAGAAAGTTCTGCTTCAGGTTTTGCATTCAGCTCTTCATCAGCATCTCACAGCATCTCTCCCAGCATCAGTTGCTCCTACTACACAGACAGCATCCCGAGCTCTGCTAACTAATTAACTAAAGCTATCTTAATTATACCTTTCGCTTTCCATGTTCCACCCACTAAAGTTTCAATATCATAAAAATACAAACTATGATTGGTCAGGCAAGGGGGAAGCTCCATCACTCCATGCTTACATGTCATTAAATACAGCTCTACCATTGTTCACAAACCCATCCCCTAAATTTGTATTAATAATTTTTGTTCCTGTATGCATACGTCTTTCTCTTGTAACATTTTATTAACATTCTGAATCTAATTCCACATCATTGAACTTTTCACTGTCCATTCCCAGGGAGTAACACTAGGCCCAAATGGGCACTAGTGATAAAGTCAGAAAGACAACTATTAATGTCACACATAAAGTGGTTGCACTGTATACCACCCACCTCTACTCTATTCCCCTTTACTTATTAATACTTTTCCAGCATTAGCGTTGGTAGAATAGCTTGTTCTCTTTTCAGCTAAGCAGGTGCCATGCACGCGAGTCTTCAAGACTCCATTTTAGTGCCTTCTGCTCATGCGCAAGAATTTCCCTCCAATTGATAGCTCGTCATACTATGTAGATGTAGTTGACACATGTGCAGTAAAGATTTCCCGTTTAAAGTGGTTTTAGTCCTTCGTTCATGTTATCCACATTAGTAAACACATAACCCGCTTGTTCATGTGGTGCGCATTAGTTTTACACAAAAAGTTTTTAATAACTTGTTAGTGAGTTAAAGGAGCGGATTGCTTTCGAGCAAGTCTCTTTTCTACGAGTCCTTGCTCCATCAATGTCATCAGTGATGGCATCAGTGATGTAATTTGAGATGTTATCAATGATGTCATGCCAGCTAACTATAACAGCTGAATTTCTCTGGTTTGGTACAAGTGAAATCGGGCCCTAACGATAACTTCCCTGTTACCCTTGTTTTTTTCAATGAATGCTGCCTGCAAACTAATACAAAGAAATATTCAAACAGTTTTTGCAAATATCAGTCACCTAACCCCATCACTTCAATGACTAGCAGGTCAAACAGGTCCTGCTCCCCGGTCCAGGATGTCAGCCAAACAATGTATGACTTGCTGCAGGGTGGTGGAAATGCTGGTGGGGAGAGACATGTGTCAAGCCATTATACTTGCCGGGACTGCCATCTGCTTAAGCAGGAGGGGGAGGTGGCATTGCACAAAAGAAAACTGCCCCACAACTTAAGTCCAATAAGAAATGTGGTGGGCATCACTCCCTACTACCACTATCACAAACACAGGGTGTGGGACACCTCAATTTCACTGCTTTTGCCTAGCTGGGTTAGTTGGGATGGAATAAATACAACAACCGGGTAGTAGAAAAATATATATATAGTTAAAAAATAGTGACGGGTGGAGCAGAATGGGATGGATTGGGTTGAATGAGTCCCAGGGAGAAGGAAACACTTCATCCTGGAGTAAGAAAAATGGCTGCACTTTTATGCAGTGTGAGATGCAATTCTCACTGGAATGTGAAAAGCATCACAGACAACATTTTTCTGAAGCAGCATGCACAAGATTCATTTTGCGTAACTTAATCTAGATTTTAAATGTTAGTGAGTTTCTCCCACCCATACCTAGGATGCATGTCTATTTTTCAATTTTTGTATAGCGCCAACTTGACCCTCAGTTATTTGAGTGCTCTGCACTAGCACAATTTTAATTACACAAAGTCACATTCATTTTGTGGACCCAGGGAGATTAAGCAAAACTGGGTAAATCCCATAATGATGGGAGATGACCGGACTGTATCAATCCTCTGGGTCTAGTATGTAGAAGGGGATCTCGTAAATTGCAACTCCTGTTAAATGCAAAAAAGGGATTTGTAAACCGCATATTGCTAGTACTGTCAATTATGAATATTCAGATGTTTAATGTTGTTGGATATGCCATTGTAGAAGTTGACACACACTAAAGGGTATGCTGTTTCCTATTTATCTGAAATAAAGTAAAATTATTCTAGCTTTTTCAAGAACTCTGGGGGGGGACCCAACTTATTCATTTAGTGGTTAGGACATATCACCAAGTAGGTCGCCCCCCCAGCCGCCCAGGGCAGGGGGGGGGCCTGCAGCCCTGCCCCCTTGTCTCCCATTCGCTGCCCCGCTCCCGCCTCCCAGCTGCTCCTCCCTCCTTCAGCCCCTCATATGGAGGTCGCGCGGTGGTAAAAGGAGCGACCCTTGACCCTGTCACCAGGTAGGTTGCCCCCAGTCACCGCTCAGCCCTCCTGGGTGCCTCTGTGCTATTTTCAGGTTTTGTTGGTTTCTCTGCTCCTTTTGTACTGCGTTCACTCTGCCTGCTGTTGCCCCGTCTCTGTGCCCTTTTTTTGTTACTGTGATCCGTGACTATCTGTGCTTACTGTTGTGTACTGCTGATTGTGACCCTTGATGACTCCCTCCCCCTCCCCCCTGTGCCCCCTCTTGCCTTCTGTGCCACTTTCCTGCCGCTGCGTCCCCTGCGGCCCCGTCCCCTTGTCTCCCATTCGCTGTCCCACTCCCGCCTCCCAGCTGCTCCTCCATCCCTCAGCCCCTCATATGGAGGCCGCGCAGTGGTAAAAGGAGCGAACCTTGACCCTGTCACCAGGTAGGTCACCCCCCAGCCACCGCTCAGCCCTCCTGTGTGACTCTGCGCTATTTTTAGGTTTTGTTGGTTTCTCCGCTACTTTTGTACTGCGTTTACTCTGCCTGCTGTTGCCGCGACTCTGTGCCCCTTTTTTGGTTACTGTGATCCGTGACTATCTGTGCTTACTGTTGTTTACTGTTGATTGTGACCCTTGACGACTCTCTCCCCCTCCCCCATGTGCCCCCCTTTTGCCTTCTGTGGCACTTTCCCGCCACTGCGTCCCCTGCAGGCCCGCCTTCTTGTCTCCCATTTGCTGCCCCGCTCACGCCTCCCAGCTGCTCCTCCCTCCCTCAGCCCCTCATATGGAGGCTGCGCGGTAGTAAAAGGAGCAACCCTTGACCATGTCACCAGGTAGGTTGCCCCCCCAGCCACCGCTCAGCCCTCATGTGTGACTCTACACTATTTTCAGGTGTTGTTGGTTTCTCCGCTCCTTTTGTACTGCGTTCACTCTGCCTGCTGTTGCCCCGTCTCTATGCCCCTTTTTTTTGTTACTGTGATCCGTGACTATCTGTGCTTACTGTTGTTTACTGCTGATTGTGACCCTTGACGACTCTCTCCCCCTCCCCCCTGTCCCCCCTTTTGCCTTCTGTGCCACTTTCCCGCTGCTGCGTCCCCTGCGGCCCTGCCTCTTATCTCCCATTCTCTGCCCTGCTCCCGCCTCCCAGCTGCTCCTCCCTCCCTCAGCCCCTCATATGGGGGTCACACGGTGGTAAAAGGAGCAACCCTTGACCCCGTCACCAGGTAGGTGGCCCCCCCAGCCACCGCTCAGCCTTCCTGTGTGCCTCTGTGCTATTTTTAGGTCTTGTTGGTTTCTCCGCTCCTTTTGTACTGCGTTCACTCTGCCTGCTGTTGCTCCGTCTCTGTGCTCCTTTTTTTGTTACTGCGATCCGTGACTATCTGTGCTTACTGTTGTTTACTGCTGATCGTGACCCTTGACGACTCTCTCCCCCTCCCCCCTGTGCCCCCCTTTTGCCTTCTGTGCCACTTTCCCGCCGCTGCGTCCCCTGTGGCCCTGCCCCCTTGTCTCCCATTCGCTGCCCCACTCCCGCCTCCCAGCTGCTCCTCCCTCCCTTAGCCCCTCATATGGAGGCCGAGCAGCGGCCGTGCCGCTGGCACGCCGAAGGCGCGCCAAAGGCAAACCCGTCTGCGCCCGTCCACGCCTGGACCGCGCCCAGCGCCAGAACCCCTGGCCCCCGCCAAAGCCAGGAAACCCGACTGAGATACGACACCGCCACACTCCACGCACTCAACAACGGCCGACCAGCCGCCTGCTACCGAGCCATCCCAAAGCACACCCACGGACCCTTCTGCTGCCAAGTCTGCAAATGTACCTGCCTTCGAACCTGCACGCCACCCTCCAGACCAGGCAACAACAACCACCTCAAGTGCATCCTACTCAACACCCTCTCCGTCCACAAGCACGCCATCGAACTCTGGGACCTCCTCGACACAACAGTGCCGGACGTCGCCTTCCTCATGGAAACCTGGATGAACACCTCCTCAGCCCCCGACATCGCCATAGCCATCCCAGACGGCTACAAGATCACCCGGAAGGACTGCGTCAACCAAACCGGAGGAGGAATCGCCATCATCTACAGGAACACCATCAGCGTCACGACCAACCCCGAAGATACGCTCACCGCCGCGGAACACCTACACTTCCAGATCCACACCAACCCCAAGACCTCCCTCAGAGGAACCCTCATCTACAGACCCCCAGGCCCACGCACACAATTCAGTGAAGCCATCGCCGAATTCATCGGCCCGCATGCCCTCACCTCATAAGGCTACATCCTCCTAGGGGACCTGAACTTCCACCTGGAGAACAATAACGACAAAAACACCACCACCCTGCTCGACCACCTCGCTAACCTCGGACTCAAGCAACTGGTGAACACCCCCACCCACTACGCCGGCCACACAATCAACCCCATCTTCTCCGCCAGCAACCACGTCAGCTTCAGCCACTCCACCGGACTTCACTGGCCCGACCACAGCTGCATCCATTTCACCTTTAAGAAGACCACATCCCACCACCGCCAGCAACAGATTCCGGCAGATGCTGGAGCAAAATCACCGCAGACCAGCTAACCACGTCCCTTAGCCAAAACTCACCAACAGACACTGCCAACACCAGTGACGCAGCTCGCAACCTCACACAGTGGATCACCAACTGCGCCGACGCCCTTGCTCCACTGAAGAACCCCCCAGGCAAGACCGGCAACAGGAAAGCCACATGGTTCACCGAAGACCTCAAAGAATGGAAGAAATCCTGCCGAACCCTCGAGAAAACCAGGCGCCGCGAACAGACTACAGAAAACCTGACAGCTCTCAAGAACGCCACTCGCAAACACCACCAGCTGATCCGCACCACCAAAAAAACATTGTTCAAAGAGCGGCTGGACAACAAACATACATAAGGAACTCTTCAGCATCGTCAAAGAGCTCTCCAACCCCAGCGCCAGCCGCAACGACATCACACCATCGCAAGACCTCTGCGACTCCCTCGCCACGTTCTTCCACCGCAAGATCGCCGATATACACGACAGCTTCGGCGCCCAGACACCGCCTCCAGCCACCGAACCAATGCCCCCTACCACCAACATCAGTGATTGGACTCCCATCAGCACTGAAGACACCACCCATGTCATGAACACCATCCACTCCGGTTCTCCCACCGACCCATGCCCTCACCACATCTTCAACAAAGCCGACAACATCATCGCGCCCCACCTCCGGAAAATCATAAACAACTCCTTCTAGTCCGCCACCTTCCCGGAGAGCTGGAAGCACGCAGAAATCAACGCCCTACTGAAGAAACCAACAGCAGACCCCAAAGACCTCAAGAACTTCCATCCCATCGCCCTTCTTCCCTTCCCTGCAAAAGTCATAGAGAAAACCGTCAATAAACAGCTGACCACATTCCTCGAGACAAACGGCTCCCTCGACCCATCCCAGTCTGGATTTCGAGCCAACCACAGCACCTAGACGGCCCTCATCGCAGCCACCAACGACATCATGTCCCTGCTCGAAAACGGGGAAACAACCACCCTCATCCTCCTAGACCTCTCAGCCGCCTTTGACACCGTCTGCCATCGCACCTTAAAAACCCGCCTCCACAACGCTGGAATCTGAGGTTCCGTGACAATTGTAAGTGGTGTTTTCGACTTGCTCGAATATGGTCGAGTCTGGTATCTATGAACCGCAAATGACGAGTTTAGTGGGTGTACGCGTTTTCGCTGTGCTAGCCTAAACCGTTCGTTTGTTCCGTGGGTTTCTTCATCTGAACCCACGGGTTCCATCTTAGATATGGCATCCATTTTGTTTCTTGCCCTCAAGTAGCCAGCGAACGGACACTGTCCGCTTCGTGACCCTGGGATTCCCAAACTCTTGCAGAAGACACGTGTTCCTTTGAGGGTGTCTTTATGATGAGGGGGATGACACTGTAAAGCAGATGGCCCCGCTCGAGGCTCATCTTGTCGTGCCGGTCTATTGTCTCAGTTGTGCATTCATTAGGCATGTCTCCTTTGATCCCTGCAATCGTGTTTCTTGATACCATCCCCTTTACACTCTTTTCGATCTGTTCGCTATCCTCGTCTTCCTCTGCACCTGTTTCTGACTCTTCCCTGATCCGTTTACAGCTGAATGGAATGCACTAATGGTGGGAAGATGTACTTTTACAGTTGGGAACCGACAAATGCTACTGTAATTATGTTCCGGGCCCTGAATACATGAAAGCGACCCCCTATGAAATGTACTGTGGGAACCGGGTTGTAATCCTTTGTTCATCATGTTATCTTATGACGAAGAACTGTATAAAAGGAGCGATCCACAGATACAATTCGAAGCAGTCTCCTTGAACATACATGCTATGTACTTCTCGTGACTTCTGTGTTCCCTGCAGTAAATAAACCTTGACACTTTGACGCCGAAGGAAGTGTCCCGTGTCTCTGTCATTTGTACGCCGGAACAGGTAACCCACGAATGTTTCAGGTGTTGTCCCTGGCACCGCTGGGTCTTAGAAAAACCCAGTCCTTCAGTTGGCGCCCACGTGGGGCTGCGTCAGTGGTACTGGTCCAAAGCCTGACGATCGTGAGGAACTTCGTGTGAAATCTCTGAGGGAAGGTGCACCCCGTTTCATCGATCCTGTTGTCGAAACAAGTGGCCCGAAGACTTTTCCCGAGAAGATCCCCGCCTCCTGGCGGCTGCGACGGACTGCTGCCCTGACTGTAGACCTGTTTTGGCGCCTGGCGTAGACCTTGGTATAGCGAGACGATTGACGGGCCTTCCTGGTGACGCCATTGTTCTTTGAGTTAAGTATTTGTGGGTCGCTCCCAAAATCCTTCGTTGTTGTGGGTGCTTAGTTGTTGCATGGTTCCATTGCATTTGTGGTCCTTCGTATTTTGTTATTAGTTGTTCTATTTGACGGCTGCAGTCGCCAAAAACCGAGGGTTTTTGCACTTTTGCAGGGATATTGTAATCCAATAACCCTTGACGTTTGTGAAACTCGGTTAGTGTGCACGATGCCTGGCCGTAGTACTTTGTTCAGTTGCTTTAGAGGTTGTGGTGCGGATTCCCGATTGGAGGACTCATGTCCGATACCTCCAGTTGGAACTCCAATTTACGAATTATATAGTCGCCATGGTGTGGGTCCTATCACATTCAATGATTGTTGGGTCCGTTACACTAAGAATGACGGTGTCCTTAGCTGGCCACCTCATGGTAGTTTTGAGACCCCGATTTTAGATAATCTTGAAGCTAAATTGTTTCAAAAGAAAGCAAGGCCGGCCATGTTTGATTCCTTTCGGTTGCGGCGTAAAGAAGCCAAGCAAAAAGAAATCAAACAGCTTAAACGTAATAAGAGAGAAGGTATCGTTACAACGATGAGAAATGCAGAGCAGTTTCAGCGAGATAAAGAAGAGAAGGAAAAGGAAGTTTTTGATAGATTACAACGTATGACAGTGGATAAATGTTATCCCGCTTTACCGACGGTTACGGATAAGAAGGGAGAGGACGTAGTAGAGGACCCTTTGTTGTCCTATCTATTGAAGTCGCCACCTCCATATGCACAGGATACCACAGTTCCCGTGGTTCCTCCTGTTCCTCAACCTGCTGTTCCGGCGGTTGTTAATCCGCCTGTCGCTGGTCCTGCTATTGCGAATCCTCTTGTTCCTATTCCTCTACCTGCTCCTGTTCCTACTGCTCCACCGTCTATACTTTCTCAAGCTGTTGTTCCCACTACTTGGACCCAGTAGCTAGAGCATTGCCGAGTTGCTTGAGAGCAACAGCGGCAGCTGCGGTGTCCATCCGACAACCTGCAGGATTGGTCATGGATAATATGCTTACGGTGATGGTTCCGCATGCAGTTGACACTCTCTTGAATCGTACGAAAACCCAACACTTGACGAGCGCAAGGTTGTCTGGTTATGAGTTGACGCTTCTGGCAAGTCACATTCAAATAAAGCGCTGCAATGTCCTAAACCCGGCGACTTTGTTGCCAATTAATATGGAATCAGACGAGGTATCAACACACGATTGTTCCTTGCGAACTGAGGAAGAGACGAAGGGTCGTGTTGACCTAAAAAACACTCCATTGGAAGACCCCGATGGCACTTTGTATGTGGACGGTTCATGTTTTAAGTTGCCGAATGGTGATGTGACGACTGCGTATGCTGTGGTGACGTTGAGTACGGTTGTGGAAACTGCGAGATTGAATGAGAATTCTGCTCAGGCGGCAGAGCTGATTGCCTTAACCAGAGCATGTGTTTTGTCGAAAGGAAAACGGGTGAATGTGTTTACGGACAGTCAGTATGCGTTTGGTGTTGCCCATAGTTTTGGACGATTGTGGAGAGAGAGAGGTTTTATGACATCGCATAGTACGAAGATCCAGCATGGACAGCTTGTGAATGATCTTTTAGATGCACTTACATTGCCCAAGCAGGTGGCGATTGTTAAATGTAGTGCACACCGTAAGGTGACGGATGATGTTGGTCGTGGCAATGCGTTTGCTGATGAGATTGCTAAAGAGACTGCGAGAAACCTTACAACTAGAATGTATGTGACAAGTTCGGTAAGGTGGCCTGCAGAAGCTGGTATGTGTGAAGACACTATCGAAAGTGTGAAAGCGATTCAGAATGAGGCCACCGAAACTGAAAAGACCAAGTGGAAAGAGAGTACGGGAATGATGGATGCGAATGGCTGTTGGATTAATTTGTCAGAGAATAAAAGGTGGATGTTGCCGGATGCATATGTGCTAGCTGTTGTGACCATGGCACACGGGTTGTCACATATTAGTGCGAAAGGTATTTGCAAGTTGTTGTCCCCTGTATGGAAGAATGATAGTATCTCTAAGTGTGCTGAGAGATTGGTTAAGAATTGCATGATATGTATGATGTACAATCCTGGCAAGGGCACTCCTACACCTCCTGGCCACTTTGCTCCTCCTGCATGTCCCTTTGAAGTAATTCAGTTGGACTTCATCCATATGGAGCGATGTAATAACCTAAAATACGTTTTAGTTGTGGTTTGCGCATTCTCCCGATGGATTGAAGCTTATCCTCTTAAAGACAATACTGCCCTGTCAACAGCGAAAGTCCTACTGAAGGAATACTTTCCTCGGTATGGAATGCCACGGATTGTATGGTCTTATAACGGAAGTGAGTTTGTGGGGAGTGTGATGAAGAGTGTGTGTAAAGGCCTTGGAATTACACAAAAATTCCATAGCGCCAATCATCCCCAGTCAGCAGGTTTGGTTGAGGGGTACAATGGTACTCTAAAACTAAAACTCGCAAAGATTCAGGCTACGACTGGTCTGTCGTGGCCCGACGCTTTGCCTCTGGCTCTTCTGTCAACTAGGGCGACTGTACACTCTCGAATAGGGCTCAGCCCATATGAGATTGTGTTCAGCCGTCCTGCAAATATTTGGGGGTTCCTAGACCCAGAGCGTTTGCTGATCTTGAATACCCAATGCTTATTGATTACCTTCATGATCTGACTGCTAAACTGAGGTTAATTCATCAACAGGTCTTTGAAGCACTGCCGGCGCAGACGGAGGGTCCAGGCCATCAACTCCAACCCGGAGATTGGGTGGTTACGAGGAACTGTGGCCGAAAGCGAAACCTTGAGCCGAGGTTCATCGGACCCTTTCAGGTGCTCCTTGCCACGAGAACTGCTGTTCGTTTGGAGGGCCGCAAGCATTGGGTGCACGCCACCCACACCAAAAAGGTACCGATACCTTTACCAGCGGACTCGTGGGTGAGGACTGGCATCGCCGCATCTGAAACCGAAGCTTTGCCGAACTTTGTGCCATTCAGTGACGCTCAGCCTGTGGGAGATACTTCAGTGCAGCCAGATAATACTATTGAACCTTTGTCAGTGGAGAATTCAAGATCTGAACTATTGTCTGATCGGCAGGACTTTGTTTCATCATCCGACCAACTGTTTGAAGATCAGACTCGTCCTGGAAGAAGCAGATATTTTCTCCGTTCCAACACTAGAGACTAATAAAGAAAATTATTTTTGCTTTTTCCTTTGAAATTCACGTTACCCCATTATCACTCTGAACATTTTTGAATGACTGTGATTTTTGTATGAATTCTGAGTTCTTTTCCGTATATGTGCGTTTGTTTCCACAGCTAGGAGATTTTGTAAATATTGTTTGATTGAAAGAACCTTACATCCGGGTTGACCGTAGGGCCGTGCGGGTACTTCCTTCTGTTTAGTAGGTCCTGACACTAGGTTGGAGGCCGTCGATTCCTAGGAACTCCTAGGGATTGACTATTGCTACACAGAACGAAGTGCGTCAAGAACGTTGCGGACGGTTTTTAGAGGATGGCTTTCTCAAAGCTGCCGGAGGTGGAAAAGACTCAATCTCAAAGATTCGAATTGCATAGGATTGCACGTACTAAATGCTTCATGTTTCAGGTGTTCCTACTATTCCTAACTGTTTCCTCGTTATTGGTGGGTGGAGTGTATTATGCGATACAGTCGCTATTGCCTTCTGTTTCACCTACCCTTTCTTCTGAACCTAACCCTACTACCACTGTTTCTTCTCATTCTTTTCATATCTTACCCCAACACGAGCAGGTTAGACGTGCGGAATTTATGAACAATTCCTTCGTTCAGCTCCTTCATCAACATCAGTTGGTAATGAACACTTCCAACTGTTGGGTATGTGGGTTAATGCCACATACCACGGATAGGGGAATTCCGTACTTGGTCCTTCCTTACAGTTCCCAGGGTTCAGCTCGAGCATTCCAAACAATGTTTCATAGCGCACTAGATTCCTACCCCCATCGAGAGCCACGCGCTCCAGGCCATGGTCCTGGCCCGCATCACAAGCCTTTGGCAAGAGCGATTGCCGATTTAGATAGGGATATCTTCGACGCATCGCTTATCCCAGAGGAAGAGGTGCAAGCATACCGAGATCTGAGTGAGGCTGAGTATGCTAAATCAGTGGGTGATAGGCAGCTTAAAAGCTCGTCCCCGATCTGGATCGTACCCCACCTCGGAAATTTCTGTTTGAGAGGACAAGGTCGAAGTCCGCGAGCTCAGCTCGGGGAGAGTGCATGTGCTGAAACATATGTTTTGCCGACGCTCTCTTCCCCTGTCCTTTTGGCTGCCAGGGGTACATATTTTGTGTGCTATGATCGCGCATATACATGGTTGCCCTTTGACTTTTTGGGCACCTGTTATATTGCAAATCTGTTGCCGCCGACCTTTACTGTTGCGTCGGATTATCATAAAACCAGAGTTGTGAGAGGCGTGATTAGTGAAGAAGACACTGCCGGTCAAGAAGCAGGAGACTTCTTTAAGGGTTTCTTGCCGTTTTGGGGACCTATGATCAATAGTAGGAACCTGAGACAGTTGACTCGAGTGGTGGAATCGACTGCTAATATCACTGCCAGTGCCCTTGGTAATATAACAGCAGAGCTGCAGGCGGACAGGCTTATGACGTTGCAAAACCGTATGGTTTTAGACGTTGTCCTTGCAGATCAAGGTGGAGTATATAAGGTGATCCATTCGAGTTGCTGCATTTTCACTCCTGACAACGCTCCAACTGTCTATCAAGCCATCTCGAAGTTGCATAAGATCTCTGAGTCCATACACGTGGACGTAGGGGATTGGACGCTACTAGGGTGGTTTTGGGGCCTAATGTCGACGTGGGGTTGGAAGATTCTGATGATCATTGGAGTTGTTGTAGCATTCCTGTTCACATGTTGTCTTTGTGTGCAGTGTGGTCCTGCCTTATGTGGCCTCTGTGCTACGACGTGTATAAGACGGCCACCTGTTACCAAGGAAACATTGGTGAATAGAATAATGTTGCAGCAACATCTGGATGGTCTGATGAATATCAAGATCGATTCTGATTCCGACTAGTGCTTGCCTACATGAGGGCAAAAGGAGCGTCTGAGGTTCCGTGACAATTGTAAGTGGTGTTTTCGACTTGCTCGAATATGGTCGAGTCTGGTATCTATGAACCGCAAATGACGAGTTTAGTGGGTGTACGCGTTTTCGCTGTGCTAGCCTAAACCGTTCGTTTGTTCCGTGGGTTTCTTCATCTGAACCCACGGGTTCCATCTTAGATATGGCATCCATTTTGTTTCTTGCCCTCAAGTAGCCAGCGAACGGACACTGTCCGCTTCGTGACCCTGGGATTCCCAAACTCTTGCAGAAGACACGTGTTCCTTTGAGGGTGTCTTTATGATGAGGGGGATGACACTGTAAAGCAGATGGCCCCGCTCGAGGCTCATCTTGTCGTGCCGGTCTATTGTCTCAGTTGTGCATTCATTAGGCATGTCTTCTTTGATCCCTGCAATCGTGTTTCCTGATACCATCCCCTTTACACTCTTTTCGATCTGTTCGCTATCCTCGTCTTCCTCTGCACCTGTTTCTGACTCTTCCCTGATCCGTTTACAGCTGAATGGAATGCACTAATGGTGGGAAGATGTACTTTTACAGTTGGGAACCGACAAATGCTACTGTAATTATGTTCCGGGCCCTGAATACATGAAAGAGACCCCCTATGAAATGTACTGTGGGAACCGGGTTGTAATCCTTTGTTCATCATGTTATCTTATGACGAAGAACTGTATAAAAGGAGCGATCCACAGATACAATTCGAAGCAGTCTCCTTGAACATACATGCTATGTACTTCTCGTGACTTCTGTGTTCCCTGCAGTAAATAAACCTTGAATCTTTGACGCCGAAGGAAGTGTCCCGTGTCTCTGTCATTTGTACGCCGGAACAGGTAACCCACGAAGGTTTCAGGTGTTGTCCCTGGCACCGCTGGGTCTTAGAAAAACCCAGTCCTTCAAATCCAAGGAAAAGCCCTGGACTGGATCACCTCATTCCTCTCTGACAGAACACAGAGAGTCCACCTCCCTCCCTTCAGCGGCCACCGAGATCATCTGCGGCGTACCCCAAGGCTCTTCGCTCAGCCCAGCCCTCTTCAATATCTACATGTGCCCCCTCGCCACCATCATACGCAAACACAACCTCAACATCATCTCCTACGTTGACGACACCCAGCTGATACTCTCCCTCACCAAAGACCCAGCCACCACCAAAATCGACCTCCAGGAAGGAATGAAAGACGTCGCGGAATGGATGAAGCTCATTCATCTGAAACTGAACTCAGACAAACGGAGGTCCTCATCCTCGGACCATCCCCTTCTGCCTGGGACGACTCCTGGTGGCCCACTGCGCCTGGTACCGCACCAACACCCACGGACCACGCACACAACCTGGGATTCATACTGGACTCCTCCCTCACGATGACCAATCAAGTCAATGCCATCTCATCCTCATGCTTCCTCACCCTGCACATGCTCCGAAAGATCTTCCGGTGGATCCCTACCGGAACTAGAAAGACGGTCACCCAGGGCCTTATTGTAGGAAGGTGGATATCTGACTATGGTTACCCCCAAACTTTTTGCCTGGTGTTTAGATGGTTTTTTGACATAGTTGGCCTGGGATCCTGCTATTCAGGGCCCCAGGCTAATTGCTCTCTCCTTAAAATGGACTCCATGTACCTTAGGTGCATACACAATTGGAACTGGTTCACCTTATAGGCCCCTGTAACAGTGTACCATAGGTACCCAGGGCATAGGTGTAGCCAAGGCCTACCAGGGGCTGCAGCATGTATTGTGCCACCCCTGGCCTGGCCTCCATATTTGACACAACTGGCTGATCACTCAGCTGGGGTAAGTTGGTGTAATCACCTCTTACTTAGATATGGTATATCTATATCTAACCTAACTGGACACATGGTAACCTATAAGTCACTCCTATGGCAGGCCTTAAAAATCCTGGAGGCAGAGTGCTTGGTTTCATGTGAGATGGTGCTCTAGCATGAGCTGAGCCTGTCTGCAGCTGTCGGGATCAACTCCCTTAGCTGTTCCGGGATATTGCCATACCATATACTCTTAAGTGCATTATAATCCTCGCGGTTATATGCTAACTTTGGTTTGGCTTTATCAAAACATGTCGAGTAAGGTGTCATACCATTTGGAATACTATCCCCTCGACAGTTCTGTCGACGGGGATAGCATTCCACCCTTCTAGAGGGACACGACATGTACATAGCCTGAACCCCGGTTAAAGTTAACCCGAGCCTCAGCATCACAAAATGGATGCTGCCACCACAGACACAAGTCTGACCTCCTGCTGCTGGGAGTCCTTCCAGCGAGGAAGGCTTGGACAAAGGGTTTCCTGCCTTGGGAGGTGCGAGCACCACCCCAGACAGGATTTTGTGTATTGGGTAGGACAGGGCTGAATAGATTGAGACATGCCTGGGGCACACAAGGTGTCCCTGTGCATAAATTCAACAAGAGGAGGGAGGGAGAGGAGGAAGTGGATTCGATCTCCCCCAACAATTCGATTAAACAAAATAGAATCCACTCTAAAGGTGGTAGTGATCCCTACAGTGGTGGGGAGCACACAGTGTTGTTTGAATACCCCTCACACACCAACAGGCATCTTGGTGTCATGCTTCATCATCGGGGCCTTCGCACCCCTCTACGGGATGCGGCGTGCTGCGACTCACGAATACTTAGGAGCACTGATAGTGAACTATGTGTTTGTGTGTGTGAGAGGGAGAGTGAGTGGTGAGGTGAAAAGTGAAGGTTAAAAAATACCTGGCTCGTAGGAAAAAATATTTATTACGTCCTCGGCTGGTATTATTAAAAAAAGGGTGCAAGATGAGGTTGTCAGTTATACGTATTAGGGTATATCAACCTCGGAAGTGCGTCGACATGTTTCGGAGTATAGGAACTCCTTCTTCAGGACGAGGATATGCACAACTATCCTCACCTTACTCACATGGGGTTTGAATGTAAAAGTGTATTCTACAAAAAACACAAGGTGAAATGTACCTATAAGTGTTATTGTGTGAATAAGCTCTGTTGCGCCCAATTGGCGTTGAAGATACAGAACCTGTAGGATAAACAAAAGCATAATAAACATCACAGTCGGACGTCCAGGATCAGGAAAAAATAATTCCATAAAGGGAGGGTAATAGTGAACCAAAAATAAGGTTCAAGGACCCTGTGGAAAAAAGGAAGAAAAAGAAGGACACACAATAGACACAGACATACACTAATGGAAAAAACGCCAACTTTCTTCCCAGATATGTACTACGGAGGAAGCAAAAGATACTTATGGACCAAGGTTAGCTGACCTCATGAGCCTTAGCGTAGTATTGGGGGTTCCTTCCTCACTGCTCAAATTAGCAACCTATAGGATGTTAAAGGTTAGTTTTAGGGTCATGAATATACAGTAACCCTGGATATCTTAGTGGGTACCCCTTGTTTGACCAACAAAACTCACGGTTACTGCACAACCTAGTAGGCTGCCTTCCCCTCAACGCGGCTCCGACGAAGTGTCGAGTCGTGCTGGCCTGTCTCCTTATATACCGCCAAAACTGCTTCAATTAGGTAGTAATTAGAAGCGGAATGATGCCCAAAGAAGGACAGAGTCCCTCCACAAGGTCCGGTATTGCGCGCTGGACAGGGGCGTATTGGCGGTGATAAGGCGCATGCGCTTAAAGAAAGTGTTCCGGACTGCGCAGATGCCCAAAACCAATGTCACCCGTACGTATGCGGAGAAGCTCGTGGAGCTGACTGGGAGGCTCTGCACACATTTCCCAGGCGCATGCGTATGAAGCCAGTTTAGATGTCTGCGAGCCTATGTGGAGACGCTAGTCGTTCGCGCATGCGCGTTAAAAAAATGGGAGCTGTTGCGATCTTATCAGCTACCCGGACAGATGGAACTATGCAAAATCTGTACATGCAGGGCTCGATAGTTTGTTGATGTACTCAGATGGACATGGTGGTGCTCATATGGTTAGAGCTGTTGGAACCTTAATAACCGTCCAAAAAGGGTTAACTAATCATAATCTGCACACACAGATCGGCTCATATCAAACACTCAATATTTGTTTGATGACAACAAACAACCAAAATAGAGGTGTTCATGTGGTTGGAGGTTGTGCCTAGGTTTTTGTTCAGCTTATACACAAAGGGCCAGAAAAGGGTGGTGTGCATTTTAAAGAAGAGCCCAATAGGTTAAGGTGTATCAGCGCAATTGGCTCCAAGGAATAGAGTCGTTCAGTCCAGCGGTGTCCGTACCCAGACGGAACACCCATCTCTGCTCTTTTTCGAATAGACCAACTTCCGTTGGTATTTGTTCAATCACTGTCCACTGTGATTCGTTCACACAGTGTTGATACTCCAGGAAATGAGCTGCCATTTTTGTTGTTGATTTCTTACATCTTATGTTGCTCTTATGTTCATTGATCCTGATTTTGACAGCCCTTGTGGTCATGCCCACGTATTCCTTGTTACACGGGAATGTGATTAGATAAACAACGTTCTTACAATTACAGTTAGTGAACGTTCGTTGTTCCCATCTAGTGCCATTCATGAAAGTAAGGGTCTGACTTTTTTTAGTTAGGTGACAGCTGTTACAGTTCCCACAGGGATGGTGTCCATGTAGCCCCTGCAACCTTGTTTGTTGTTTTTCTGTGGTTGGTGGTCTTGTGTGAACAAGAATGTCTTTTAAATTCTTGCCCCGCTTGTGGGCAAACAAAGGTTTCTCCAAATCGAGCGAACCGCTCGTCAAAATGCGCAAGTGTTTATTTACCAGTTTTGAGACTTGGTTCGAAACTGAACTGTACGTTGTGACACAGACTGTTCTACTGGGTGTGTTTTCTCTGGCAGGTTTTTCTTCAAGGAGAGCCTCTCGCTTGTTATTTCTTTCCCTTTTCATTGCTTTTTGAATGACTTTATCTGGGTACCGTCTTTGTTTCAGTTTTTCACTCAGATCACGGGCTTGGGTCTTGTATTTGGTTATGTTGCTGCAATTGCGGCGTAGGAACTGTCCGTATGGTAAATTCTCCCTCAGGTGACGTGGGTGGAAACTGTCAAACCTGAGGAGACAGTTCCTCGCCGTTGGTTTGAAATGAGTCTCAGTTTTTAACAGACCTGCCTCGTGATAGATATTCAAATCTAGAAACACCATCGAATCACTGGACATTTGGTGGGTGAATTTGAGAAAAAGATTTTGTGTATTCAGCCAATTCTTGAACTCAGTGATTGATTGGCCATCCCCCTCCCAAATCACCAGAATGTCATCTATATAGCGTCGCCAAGTGCGGATTCTTCCCCTGAAGGGGTTGCTAGGGTGGAGAATCTTGGTGGATTCTAGATGGTGACTGTACAATCCCGCCAGGCTCGGCGCAAATGTACTCCCCATACTAGTTCCATGACTTTGCCAAAATAAGTGCCCTCATATTCAAAAAAGTTCTTAGTTAGTGCTATCAAAATACACTCCATGACCACTCCACGGGCGTTTTATATTTCCATCGGTCAGAATGTAGTACCTCCTCAATGATCAGTAGTGTCTCATCATGCGGGAGGCTCGTGTAGACACTCTCTACATCAAGGCTCAACAACATCTGTGAATCTGGGTCACATGAATGGTTCTGTAGTAACTGCAGGACCGCTTTAGTATCCCTCAGGTACGTGTCTGTCGCCTGCACCAGAGGTCTCAAAAAGGCATCGGCAAACTTAGACAGTGGTTCCAAAATTGACGAAATGCCGGACACAATCGGGCGGCCTGGTGGACTTTCTAAGCTTTTATGGACCTTTGGTATTGTGTAGAAGTAGGGGGTGCGGGGATTTTTCTGAACCAGGAATTCCGACTCTTTTTTAGTGAGCCAGTTATGCGCCAAAGCCTCCTCAATCATTGCCCCTATCTGCACACGTAGAGATTCAGTGGGGTCTTCCACAAGAACCTATTAGTTCCTCCTGTCGGAGAGTAGTCTTCTGCATTCTTGGTCATATGCAGTTGTAGATTGAATCACCACTGCCCCGCCTTTGTCTGCAGGTTTTATGGTGAGTTGTTTGTTCTGTGTGAGTTCTCTTATCGCCTCATTCTCAAGTTTACTCATATTTTGGAAAACATTCTGCTTAGTGTTCAATTTACTGAGTTCAAGTATTATGGCATTTTCGAATGCCAGGACTTCAACAGGAAGTTGATTGTCCAGGGGTGTAAAAGTAGATTTCAGTTTTAGACCCGTATCTGAAGTCTCTTGGGATGGTTCTTTGTTTTTAAAGAAAGCCCTCAGCTTGATAGTTCTAATGAAATCTTGTATCTCCTTATGTAGAAGGAATGAGTCGGGTTTGTTAGTAGGGACATACCCTAAGCCCTTGTTGAGTACCTCGTTCTGTAGGTTAGTTAAGGGCCAGGGAGTTATGTTGATGACTAAGTTCCCCTCTTGCTTGTTGAGGCTTGGTTCGCTGTCATGCTCCTGGTGTGGACGCTGGGGTCTGTTTCGTCTGCGGGCTGCCAGTTGACATTGTTCCCCTTCTTGCTCCTCCCTCTGTGGGGTCCTTGGCTCCATGATAAAAAAGGCTGAGCATTTTGGGGTGCGGCAGTCGGGTCTGGTCCCCATTGGGGGTACACTTGTCCCATTTGCGGTGGGCCGTACTGGTATTGAGGGAACTGGAATTGGTTCTGGTAAGGATTGTATTGTGGTGGTCCCTGGAAACCCCTCCAGCCTCTCTGGTGGGGGAACTGAGTTCTCTGCTGGCGGAAACCACCCCTTTGTTGTTTCCTTTGTTGGAAACCACCTGAGTTGGTGCTGGTGGAACTACCATCTGAACTCACACTATCCGTGTCACTTATGTTTCCCTTTGTTACATAATCAGCTTTAGTGTAGGGGTATGCCCTCTCCGGAGTGAATCGGTCCTTGTCTTTTTTCAGCTTGTTAAACTTGCTTTGTTTTAAAGTGATCTCGAAATCTTTCATTTGCTGGTTGAGTTCCTATAGCCCTTTCTTTAAGTCTGCCGGTGAAACAAACGCTTTGAGTTGTATCTCAAGTTTCTGAATCTCTACTTTCAGTTCCAGTGACTTTCTTGTGGCTGTTTGAACTATTAGTACCAACCAGTCTCTTGTACAATGCCAGGAGATAAGAGACCAGGCTTTTTTAAAGACGAGGTCATCTTGAAAGATGAAAGGTTCATTTCTTACCAACAATCCCTGCGGGGCTATTTTGTTCCTCAAATATTCCCTCATTAGCAGACCATGCAAGGCTGCCCTTATCTGGACTTTCCTTAAGTTCATCAATTCATCCCAGTCCGCTACGGCTGGGCCCGGATCATTGTTACTTAGCCCTTCAAAGGGGTTGACATCTGCAAGAATCCTATCGATGTCGTCCTCACTGAAGGTTAGGCCGTGTTCATCCTCCATTTTGGTATGGTAATGGGAAAAAAATAATAATAGGCGTTGGATGTAGTGTATGGCGAATGTCTAAGTGTTTTCTATATTGGGAGGGGCTCCCACAGCTGTGCGCTGTCTAGAACATAAATTCAACAAGAGGAGGGAGGGAGAGGAGGAAGTGGATTCGATCGCCTCCAACAATTCGATTAAACAAAATAAAATCCACTCTAAAGGTGGTAGTGATCCCTACAGTGGTGGGGAGCACACAGTGTTGTTTGAATACCCCTCACACACCAACAGGCCCCTTGGTGTCATGCTTCATCATCGGGGCCTTCGCACCCCTCTACGGGATGTGGCGTGCTGCAACTCACGAATACGTAGGAGCACTAATAGTGAACTATGTGTTTTTGTGTGTGAGAGGGAGAGTGAGTGGTGAGGTGAAAAGTGAAGGTTAAAAAATACTTGGCTCGTAGGAAAAAATATTTATTACGTCCTCGGCTGGTATTATTAAA
Source organism: Lissotriton vulgaris (assembly GCF_964263255.1). NCBI lineage: Eukaryota > Metazoa > Chordata > Amphibia > Caudata > Salamandridae > Lissotriton > Lissotriton vulgaris. The sequence goes on from NC_141689.1 coordinate 1,316,851,076, forward strand.
AAAAGGGTGCAAGATGAGGTTGTCAGTTATTCAAGATCACTTTAAAACAAAGCAAGTTTAACAAGCTGAAAAAAGACAAGGACCGATTCACTCCGGAGAGGGCATACCCCTACACTAAAGCTGATTATGTAACAAAGGGAAACATAAGTGACACGGATAGTGTGAGTTCAGATGGTAGTTCCACCAGCACCAACTCAGGTGGTTTCCAACAAAGGAAACAACAAATGGGTGGTTTCCGCCAGCAGAGAACTCAGTTCCCCCACCAGAGAGGCTGGAGGGGTTTCCAGGGACCACCACAATACAATCCTTACCAGAACCAATTCCAGTTCCCTCAATACCAGTACGGCCCACCGCAAATGGGACAAGTGTACCCCCAATGGGGACCAGACCCGACTGCCGCACCCCAAAATGCTCAGCCTTTTTTATCATGGGGCCAAGGACCCCACAGAGGGAGGAACAAGAAGGGGAACAATGTCAACTGGCAGCCCGCAGACGAAAGAGACCCCAGGGTCCACACCAGGAGCATGACAGCGAACCAAGCCTCAACAAGCAAGAGGGGAACTTAGTCATCAACATAAATCCCTGTCCCTTAACTAACATACAGAACGAGGTACTCAACAAGGGCTTAGGGTATGTCCCTACTAACAAACCCGACTCATTCCTTCTACATAAGGAGATACAAGATTTCATTAGAACTATCAAGCTGAGGGCTTTCTTTAAAAACAAAGAACCATCCCAAGAGACTTCAGATACGGGTCTAAAACTGAAATCTACTTTTACACCCCTGGACAATCAACTTCCTGTTGAAGTCCTGGCATTCGAAAATGCCATAATGCTTGAACTCAGTAAATTGAACACTAAGCAGAATGTTTTCCAAAATATGAGTAAACTTGAGAATGAGGCGATAAGAGAACTCATACAGAACAAACAACTCACCATAAAACCTGCAGACAAAGGCGTGGCAGTGGTGATTCAAACTACAACTGCATATGACCAAGAATGCAGAAGACTACTCTCCAACAGGAGGAACTATCAGGTTCTTGTGGAAGACCCCACTGAATCTCTACGTGTGCAGATAGGGGCAATGATTGAGGAGGCTTTGGCGCATAACTGGCTCACTAAAAAAGAGTCGGAATTCCTGGTTCAGAAAAATCCCCGCACCCCCTACTTCTACACAATACCAAAGGTCCATAAAAGCTTAGAAAGTCCACCAGGCTGCCCAATTGTGTCTGGCATCTCATCAATTTTGGAACCACTGTCTAAGTTTGCCGATGTCTTTTTGAGACCTCTGGTGCAGGCGACAGACACGTACCTGAGGGATACTAAAGCGGTCCTGCAGTTACTAAAGAACCATCCATTTGACCCAGATTCACAGATGTTGTTGAGCCTTGATATAGAGAGTCTCTACACGAGCCTCCCACATGATGAGACATTACTGATCATTGAGGAGGTACTACATTCTGACCGATGGAAATATCAAACCCCCCGTGGAGTGGTCATGGAGTGTATTTCGATAGCACTAACTAAAAACTTGTTTGAATATGAGGGCCCTCTATTTTGGCAAAGTCATGGAACTAGTATGGGGAGTACATTTGCGCCGAGCCTGGCGGGATTGTACGTTCACCATCTAGAATCCACCAAGATTCTCCACCCTAGCAACCCCTTCAGGGGATGAATCTGCACTTGGCGACGCTATATAGATGACATTCTGGTGATTTGGGAAGGGGATGGCCAATCAATCACTGAGTTCATGAATTGGCTGAATACACAAAATCTTTTTCTCTAATTCACCCACCAAATGTCCAGTGATTCGATGGTGTTTCTAGATTTGAATATCTATCACGAGGCAGGTCTGTTAAAAACTGAGACTCATTTCAAACCAACGGCGAGGAACTGTCTCCTCAGGTTTGACAGTTTCCACCCACGTCACCTGAGGGAGAATTTACCATACGGACAGTTTCTACGCCTACACCGCAATTGCAGTGACGTAGCCAAATACAAGACCCAAGCCCGTGATCTGAGTGAAAAACTGAAACAAAGACGGTACCCAGACAAAGTCATTCAAAAAGCAATGAAAAGGGCAAGAAATAACAACCGAGAGGCTCTCCTTGAAGAAAAACCTGCCAGAGAAAACCCACCCAGTAGAACAGTCTGTGTCACAACGTACAGTTCAGTTTCGAACCAAGACTTAAAACTGGTAGATAAACACTGGCGTATTTTAACGAGCGGTTCGCTCGATTTGGAGAAACCTTTGTTTGCCCACAGGCGGTGCAAGAATTTAAAAGACATTCTTGTTCACACAAGACCACCAACCACAGAAAAGCAACAAACAAGGTTGCAGGGGCTACATGGACACCATCCCTGTGGGAACTGCAACAGCTGTCACCTAACTAAAAAAAGTCAGACCCTTACTTTCATGAATGGCACTAGATGGGAACAACGAACGTTCACTAACTGTAATTATAAGAACGTTGTTTATCTAATCACATTCCCGTGTAACAAGGAATACGTGGGCATGACCACAAGGGCTGTCAAAATCAGGATCAATGAACATAAGAGCAACATAAGATGTAAGAAATCAACGACAAAAATGGCAGCTCATTTCCTGGAGTATCAACACTGTGTGAACGAATCACAGTGGACAGTGATTGAACAAATACCAACGGAAGTTGGTCTATTCGAAAAAGAGCAGAGATGGGTGTTCCGTCTGGGTACGGACACCGCTGGACTGAACGACTCTATTCCTTGGAGCCAATTGCGCTGATACACCTTAACCTATTGGGCTCTTCTTTAAAATGCACACCACCCTTTTCTGGCCCTTTGTGTATAAGCTGAACAAAAACCTAGGCACAACCTCCAACCACATGAACACCTCTATTTTGGTTGTTTGTTGTCATCAAACAAATATTGAGTGTTTGATATGAGCCGATCTGTGTGTGCAGATTATGTTTAGTTAACCCTTTTTGGACGGTTATTAAGGTTCCAACAGCTCTAACCATATGAGCACCACCATGTCCATCTGAGTACATCAACAAACTATCGAACCCTGCATGTGCAGATTCTGCATAGTTCCATCTGTCCGGGTAGCTGATAAGATCGCAACAGCTCCCATTTTTTTAATGCGCATGCGCGAACGACTAGCGTCTCCACATAGGCTCGCAGACATCTAAACTGGCTTCATACGCATGCGCCTGGGAAAAGTGTACGGAGCCTCCCAGTCAGCTCCACGAGCTTCTCCGCATACGTACGGGTGACATTGGTTTTGGGCATCTGCGCAGTCCGGAACACTTACTTTAAGCGCATGCGCCTTATCACCGCCAATACGCCCCTGTCCAGCACGCAATACCGGACCTTGTGGAGGTCCTTCTTTGGGCATCATTCAGCTTCTAATTACTACCTAATTGAAGCAGTTTTGGCGGTATATAAGGAGACAGGCCAGCACGACTCGACACTTCGTCGGAGCCGCGTTGAGGGGAAGGCAGCCTACTAGGTCGTGCAGTAACCGTGAGTTTTGTTGGTCAAACAAGGGGTACCCACTAAGATATCCAGGGTTACTGTATATTCATGACCCTAAAACCAACCTTTAACATCTTATAGGTTGCTAATTTGAGCAGTGAGGAAGGAACCCCCAACACTACACTAAGGCTCATGAGGTCAGCTAACCTTGGTCCATAAGTAAGCCACATCTATGAATATCTTTTGCTTCCTCCGTAGTACATATCTGGGAAGAAAGTTGGCGTTTCTTCCATTAGTGTATGTCTGTGTCTATTGTGTGTCCTTCTTTTTCTTCCTTTTTTCCACAGGGTCCTTGAACCTTATTTTTGGTTCACTATTACCCTCCCTTGTATGGAATTATTTTTTCCTGATCCTGGACGTCCGACTGTGATGTTTATTATGCTTTTGTTTATCCTACAGGTTCTGTATCTTCAACGCCAATTGGGCGCAACAGAGCTTATTCACACAATAACACTTATAGGTACATTTCACCTTGTGTTTTTTGGAGAATACACTTTTACATTCAAACCCCATGTGAGTAAGGTGAGGATAGTTGTGCATATCCTTGTCCTGAAGAAGGAGTTCCTATACTCCGAAACATGTCGACGCACTTCAGAGGTTGATATACCCTAATACGTATAACTGACAACCTCATCTTGCACCCTTTTTTTAATAATAAGCCGAGGACGTAATAAATATTTTTTCCTACAAGCCAGGTATTTTTAACCTTCACTTTTCACGTCACCACTCACTCTCCCTCTCACACACACAAACACATAGTTCACTATCAGTGCTCCTACGTATTCGTGAGTCGCAGCACGCCGCATCCTGTAGAGGGGTGCGAAGGCCCAGATGATGAAGCATGACACCAAGGGGCCTGTTGGTGTGTGAGGGGTATTCAAACAACACTGTGTGCTCCCCACCACTGTAGTGATCACTACCACCTTTAGAGTGGATTCAATTTTGTTTAATCGTCCCTGTGCATAAGCCAGTCCAAACCGGTGCTGGGGCTTTCCAGCCCCTGTCCTGGCGCGGAGCTGGACAAAGGAAAGGGGGTGTAACCGCCCCCCTTCCTGGTCCCACCCAGAGGAGGGACCTAGCAGGTGATCCACCCCTCAGATTGGGAATAAGAGTGGGAGCAGTGCCATAGCACCTCAGATCATCCTGAAATCAACTTGAAACTAAGAAGACGCCGGACTTCGACATTCTGCTGCACAGAAGACTGAAGAGCATCTCCCTTGTGGCCAAGGAGTGCCCCCCCTGTGAACACAGGCACCATCCAGCACCTCAACGTCTGCTTTGCCGCCGCCTCCTGCCGGAGCCCGAGCCCAGAGCCCGACGAGACCCAGACTCCCAGACATCTTAGAGCGCGATCCACAGTTCCTGCAAAGAAGAGACCCGTGGAGGCACTGCGAGTAAGCATGGGCGAATTTTGCGAATCTCGCATTCGCGAATTTTGCGGATTTGCGAACTCGCAATCCGCAAAATCCGCGAATTCTCGCGAATTTGCGGATTTTTTTTTGTGTTCGCGCGGGTTTCTGCCAGTTCGCGAGGGTTTTGTACAATTTCGCAAACGCGAACTTACCTGTCGGGTCGCAAGTTTTGCGAACTTGTTGTTTCTACGTGTCCAGCCTGTTTGGGACACTCTTCTTCATCACTGTCACCACTGCCACTCTCTGACTACTCATGCCACCCTCTGGCCCACCCATGCCACCCTCTGTTTCATCACAGCACCCTCTGGTTGTCCAGTGTACATTATTGTGGCAAAGCAAAGCACACCTTCCCTGCCTCAAGTGACCTGAATTAATTTGGGGCTGATTAATGTGTCACAGAATATTTTTTTAGCTGGCACCTGCTTCCTTAGTGCTTCCTGATTAGTGATCTTTTGCACTTGCTAAGTGCTTTCATTGTTGCAAAATTAGTTACAACACCTGCCCTGCCCCAACTGACAATAATGAATTAGGGGCTGATTAATGTGTCACTGGATTTGAACTTCCAGCCTGGCTCCTGCTTGTCTCCCTTAGCTGTAATTCAGGACCTTTGTGGCATATGTGTAACTATTCTGAGGGTCAGAGCAGGGTCACATAATAGTTGCAAGTAGGCAACTGAACTCTGGAGGGGCCCCTCAGGAAGCACTACAGGAAATGGATACTAATGATGAGCTTGAACTTTTGAACCTGGTAAGTAGTTTCAGTTTTGCTAAGATCGTATTTCTGCAATTTTGCGCTTATTCGCGGGGCGCGAAGTTGAACTGGGAAGCCGCGAACTCACGCGAACAGTGCGAGCAAGCCATAAAATCCGCTGCTCGCGGATTTGCGGATTTTGCGGGAAATTCGCGAATCTCGTGGATTGCGAATTTACCGAAAATCCGCAAAATCCGCGAGCGGAACGGATTTTCCGCCCATACTTAACTGCGAGACGTGGGACCGGCCATCTCGAAAGACCCCCGAGAAGCTGACTGCGCAGCACCCCAGGCACCCTCGATGCTGTGCTTTGGGGTTTAAGAAGCTCCACCACCGAGCAGCATTTGCACCGAAGATCAGCGCCCCAGCATCTCCACGATCTGCGTGGGGCCCTTTTTCACTTTGCCACTTGACGAGCCATCCCAGCCACTTGCCACGTGGCTAGCGGCCATCTTGGCGACAAAATCCGAAATCAACACTGCAGGTCTGGTTGCTCCAGACTTGCCCTCGCTCCTGTAAAAAGGAACACCCGCTCTGACCTTGCTGGTCCGAGTAACAAGCTTTCTTCACTTCCTGCGTGGCTTGCATTAGCCAAGGCCTGTTTGCTCCGATCAAGAAGCCAACACCGCCATCAGCTAGAGCCTTTGTTGGACAGCTCGTGATCGACTCCTGGACGTCCACGACCTCTTCGTGTCCACGTGGCTGCGGAGACAAGCTGCACCTCATCGCCTGTTTGCACCCAACATCGCCTGGTTCCATCCTGGTTCCACGGTAGTCACTTGCTAATGACTTTGAACATTGTCCCCTCTGCTTTCAGGTCTTCACCACTTCAGATCCACCCTTGGATCCACCGGAACTCTCTTCAACGACCCGCCTGCAGCATCTTCATCTTCAGGCACCATCGACCTGCGTGACGAAACCCGACACTACTTCGCACCTGTGCACCCGCTTCCTGTTGGTGAGGTAACTCAGCAACGCCGGTGTTCCTACACTGGTACTCACCTCTAGTGCCTAGGTCTAAAGTTTTGTCCTTCTAGGTCAGTCGGAAGGTTCCTTAAACACTAACTTTGTAACTTTTACGCACCATTGACATTGCATTGGTGTATGCGTGTGCTTTAAGCGCTGCACCCGAGTCCCGCGGGCCTTTCCCAACTTCTTCACTGTTTGTCCCGAACAGCTCCAGCAATTCCCCAGGCCCTAGGCATACTTCCTTTCCCAATAGTGACTCTTATACCACTATTTTAGTATATGGTTTAGGTGGCCCCTAGGGCTCATCCATATTGTGCAACTTTTGTGTATTTAAACTGTGTTTAGTTTTAACGCATATGCTTCTGTGCTCATAAAGAGTATAGGGGATATTTGTAGTAAATAAATATATATATATATATTCAATATATATCTGTGTGGTGTCCTTTCATTTGGTATTCAAGGGGATTGTGTATGGTAAAACAGCTTGCTTCACATGCCTTTAGAGAGTTTAGCCTAAGACTGCTTTGTCCACGCTACTAGGATAGCTGGTCTATAAGGTTGACTTACAACCAATCATCATAAGGGTTGCTTGGCATGGTACAAGGTGATCACTAGAACTAGTGAGCATCATACACCAGGCCTACTTCTCACATTGGTGAGCAGCGGTTGGGATTTGAGCTTGCTGTTGTTTTACCATTACAATCTTTGAGAGTATCATTTGAAAGATCATACAGGTACCTGCTAGGTACATATTAAAACAAGACTAGTATATTTAAGTTCTACTGAACTTAGTTGTTGTAGAGGATAGGGAGTAGCACACCCTGACTACAACTACTAGATAGGTTTAGTAGGTAAACACCAGTGTAGGTAGATTGCAACATATCCACCCACACCAGAGCAATGTCTGGAGCAGAGGGGTCCACTGGACTTACTCCTGTTGAGAGTGACCCTCCAAGGGCACCATCCAAATTTGCTATGCTTAGGTTTAAGGAATTGAGGCAGCTTTGTGCCTCAAGAGGTCTCAAGACGGGTCCAACCCCTACTACAGACCACCTTAGAAAGCTTTTAGACGAGTCTGAAGCTCTAAAGACCTCTAAAGCAGACCCCACAGGGAATGCTGATGGAGGCTCTCCCACTGAAGATGACAATACTGACACCCCTGTCCCTGTAGTCCAGATAGATGAGGATGACCAAGTCACTGGAGATACTCAGCCTGAGGATGAGGAGGAGGAAGAGACCGAAGGGGAGGGCAGTGATTCTAGTGATGGTAGACTTAGTCAGGTGCCAGCCAGCAGGCTTAGCCAGGCTAACTTAAGTGTACTTGGGACTGAGCTAATGGTGACCTTACCCAGACCCCCAAGTGGACTTAACCAGGAGCCAAGGAGGAGGAGGAATCACTCAGGTGAATTCAATACCTCCCAAGCTTCTAGAGGTTCTCATGGTCACTTCAGAAGGGGGATGACTAGCCCTCAGTGAAGGGAACATAAGGCCAACATGAGAGATGCTGAGCTTAGGATCCAGAAGAGGGAACTAGAGGTTGCCCTGGCCCAAGAGAAACTTGCTAGAGCAAGACAGTCTAGAGAGAGTGGGTTAGTACCCACTGGTGGCAGCATTATCCCAAAGGATAAAGACAGATCTTTTGATAACATAAACCTGAGTAAGATTGTGCCCCCCTACAAAGCTGGGGATGATATCCACAAATGGATGACTGTACTTGAGAGAGCCTGCAAAGTACAGCAGATCCCTCAGGAGCAGTGGGCAGCAATCTTGTGGCTCTTCTTTGAAGGTAGAGGCCGAGACAGACTCCTCACAGTTAGTGATGGGGATTCTAGAAACTACCTGGTCCTGAAGAGTGCTCTGATTGATGGATTAGGCTTAAACACTGAACAGTACAGGTTAATGTTCAGAGAGACCCAGAAGACACAGACTCAGGACTGGTCTGAATTTGTTGAAAGTGCCACTAAGGCTCTGGAGGGCTGGTTGCTGGGAAGTAAGGTTACAGACTATACAGGATTGTATAATTTAATTATGAGAGAGCAAATCTTAAGTAATTGTCAAAATCAGCTTCTACATCAGCACCTGGTGGACTCTGATCTGACCTCTCCACAAGAATTGGGTCAGAACCAGGATCAGGCCTAAGAACCAGGGTGGTGACCAAAAGAAAGAGACTACCAAGCCTCAAGAGAAAGGTGGGGATAAAACCAAAGAGAAGACTTCCTCGGGGCCCCAAAACTCCAAGGATGGGGGTGGGTCCCATGACACTTCCTCTAGTCAGAAAAAAGCCTTACTGCCATACCTGTAAACAGGTTGGACATTGGAAATCAGACAGCTGTTGTCCAAAGAATGGTAATAAGGAAAATATACCTACAGGTAAAGCTCCAACACCTCATGTCACTGGTAGCAGTGGTCCCCCAGGTGGTGGGAGCACCCCCAAGAATTTGGGTGGGTTTACTTTTGGAGCTCAGGTGGATTCTGGCCTAACCAGGTCCCCTACCTCAGATACTCTTGTCTATGAAACTGGCATGGGGTTTGCCAACTTCACTGCTTGCCCAAACACTTTGAGCAAGTACAGACAGGAGCCCCTCATCAATGTCTTGAAAGTTGAGGCCTTTAGAGACACAGGGACTAGCATCACCATGGTGTCTGAATGTCTAGTCCCCTCAAGGCAACTTTTACCTGATGCCACATATCAGGTGACAAACATTGATGGAATCAAATGATGGAATGGAACCAAACATCCCATGGCAGTAGTCAATCTTAGCTGGGGAGGTGTCACTGGCCCAAAGAGAGTGGCAGTGTCAGCAAACTTGCCTGTAGATTGCCTACTTGGTAATGATTTGGAAATCTCAGCCTGGGTTGAGGTTGAACAGCAAACCCATTCTAGAATGGTAAATCTCCATGGAAAGGTTAGTGGGGCTGTAATGGCTACAGCCACAATCCAATATGTCCTTCCTGAAAAGGTTGGTAGGGCTGAGCAAACCTCAGCCCCATCTTTAGCTAACTTCCCTTCTGAAAAGATTAGCAGGGCTGTGATGGTAACAGCCCATACCCAAACTGAGTCCCTTCCTGAAAAGGTTGGTGGGGCTGTGATGGCCACAGCCCAAACTCAAACCGATTCATGTGTTGTGAAGCCTGAAACAATGGATCACTCCACACAAACAGAGAGCATTGAGGAGGAAGAGAAATCTCCCTCCCACCAGACTTTAGGAAAGGATCAGCCTCCTCAGGGAACTGATTTTACCCCTGATGAAGGAACTGCCCCAGAGGTAGTTAGGCCTAGCCTAACAGAGCCCCTGATGTCAGTGGACCCTTCTCAGGTGGGACCCAGTCTAGAGCAGGTAACCTGCCCCTCTCTACCTTGCCTTAGTCAGCCCAGGGCTGCAGAGGACAAGAAGGACAGTGAGACCCAAAGGGCCCCCTGTCAAATAAAGCACCCCCATCAGCAGATTAGGGATACCGAAGCTAGCAGCCCTAGTCAGGTGAAAACTTTAAAAACTCCTGAAGGATCCCCCTTAAAATTAGTTAGGGACCTCCCACAGATGGATTCTGTTGGGTACAGCTAAACCTGGGACCCCAAGGGCCCAAACCTGAACTGTCCCTCCAGTAAGCCAACAAGAGGGACCCAGCCTCCAGCTTTAGGTAGCCAGAGGTTGACCCTGAGAGCACAGTGCAACTCAGTCAAAGAAAGAAAGGCACACATGGTGGAGAGTGATTGGAGGAAGCTGAGTCCTACAGAGGAATCTCACTTCAGTACTCCATCTCAACATCAGCCTTTAACTTTGCCAAGACACACCACAGGCAGAGATTCCCTATGGTGGAGACCCTCAGGTACCCTTAGGGTGAGGGATTGCTTAGTGGACCATGAGACAGGGGGTAACCAAGCCAGGGCTGGTACTTTCTTATATGGCCACTTAGGCAATATAGGCTTACCTGGTCAAGGATAGCCTTATCTCCTTTCGTTTGGGGGGGGGGGTTGTGTAGGAAGGTGGATATCTGACTTTGGTTACCCCTAAACTTTTTTCCTGGTGTTTAGCTGGTTTTTTGACATAGTTGGCCTGGGATCCTGTTATTCAGGGCCCCAGGCTAATTGCTCTCTCCTTAAAATGGACTCCATGTACATTAGGTACATACACAATTGGAACTGGTTCACCTTATAGGCCCCTGTAACAGTGTACCATAGGTACCCAGGGCATAGGTGTAGCCAAGGCCTACCAGGGGCTGCAGCATGTATTGTGCCACCCCTGGCCTGGCCTCCATATTTGACACAACTGGCTGATCACTCAGCTGTGGTAAGTTGGTGTAATCACCTCTTACTTAGATATAGTATATCTATATCTAACCTAACTGGACACATGGTAACCTATAAGTCACTCCTATGTCAGGCCTTAACAATCCTGGAGGCAGAGTGCTTGGTTTCATGTGAGATGGTGCTCTAGCATGAGCTGAGCCTGTCTGCAGCTGTCGGGAACAACTCCCTTAGCTGTTCCGGGATATTGCCATACCATATACTCTTAAGTGCATTATAATTCTCGCGGTTATATGCTAACTTTGGTTTGGCTTTATCAAAACATGTCGAGTAAGGTGTCATACCATTTGGAATACTATCCCCTCGACAGTTCTGTCGACGGGGATAGCATTCCACCCTTCTAGAGGGACACGACATGTACATAGCCTGAACCCCGGTTAAAGTTAACCCGAGCCTCAGCATCACAAAATGGATGCTGCCACCACAGACACAAGTCTGACCTCCTGCTGCTGGGAGTCCTTCCAGCGAGGAAGGCTTGGACAAAGGGTTTTCTGCCTTGGGAGGTGCGAGCACCACCCCAGACAGGATTTTGTGTATTGGGTAGGACAGGGCTGAATAGATTGAGACATGCCTGGGGCACACAAGGTGTCCCTGTGCATAAGCCAGTCCAAACCGGTGCTGGGGCTTTCCAGCCCCAGTCCTGGCGTGGAGCTGGGCAAAGGAAAGGGGGTGTAACTGCCCCCTTCCTGGTCCCACCCAGAGGAGGGACCTAGCAGGTGATCCACTCCTCAGATTGGGAATAAGAGTGGGAGCAGTGCCATAGCACCTCAGATCATCCTGAAATCAACTTGAAACTAGGAAGACGCCGGACTTCGACATTCTGCTGCACAGAAGACTGAAGAGCATCTCCCTTGTGGCCAAGGAGTGGCCACCCTGTGAACACAGGCACCATCCAGCAACTCGTTGTCTGCTTTGCCGCCACCTCCTGCCGGAGCCCGAGCCCAGAGCCCAACGAGACCCAGACATCTCAGAGCCCGATCCACAGTCCCTGCAAAGAAGAGACTCGTGGAGGCACCGCGAGATGTGGGACCGGCCATCTCGAAAGACCCCCAAGAGGCTGACTGCGCAGCACCTGAGGCACCCTCGATGCTGTGCTTTGGGGTTTGAGAAGCCCCACCACCAAGCAGCATTTGCATCGAAGATCAGCCCCCCAGCATCTCCACGAGCTGCGTGGGGCCCTTTTGCACTTTGCCACTTGACGCGCCATCCCGGCTACTTGCCACGTGGCTAGTGGCCATCTTGGCAATGAAATCCAAAATCAACACTGTGGGTCTGGTTGCTCCAGACTTGCCCTCGCTCCTGTAAAAAGGAGCACCCGCTCTGACCTTGCTGGTCCGAGTAACAAGCTTTCTTCACTTCATGCGTGGCTTGCATTAGCCAAGGCCTGTTTGCTCCGATCAAGAAGCCAACACCGCCAACAGCTAGAGCCTTTGTGGGACAGCTCGTGATCGATTCCTGGACGTCCACGACCTCTTCGTGTCCACGTGGCTGCGGAGACAAGCTGCACCTCATCGCCTGTTTGCACCCAACATCGCCTGGTTCCATCCTGGTTCCACGGTAGTCACTGGCTAGTGACTTTGAACATTGTCCCCTCTGCTTTCAGGTCTTCACCACTTCAGATCCACCCTTGGATCCACCGGAACTCTCTTCAACGACCCGCCTGCAGCATCTTCATCTTCAGGCACCATCGACCTGCGTGACGAAACCCGACACTACTTCACACCTGTGCACCCGCTTCCTGTGGGTGAGGTAACTCAGCAACGCCGGTGTTCCTACACTGGTACACACCTCTAGTGCCTTTGTCTAAAATTTTGTCCTTCTAGGTCAGTCGGAAGGTTCCTTAAACACTAACTTTGTAACTTTTACGCACCATTGACATTGCATTGGTGTATGCGTGTGCTTTAAGCGCTGCACCCGAGTCCCGCGGGCCTTTCCTGACTTCTTCACTGTTAGTCCCGAACAGCTCCAGCGATTCCCCAGGCCCTAGGCCTACTTCCTTTCCCAATAGTGACTCTTATACCACTATTTTAGTATATGGTTTAGGTGGCCCCTAGGGCTCATCCATATTGTGCAACTTTTGTGTATTTAAACTGTGTTTTGTTTTAACGCATATGCTTACGTGCTCATAAAGAGTATAGGGGATATTTGTAGTAAATACATATATATATATTTTCAATATATATCTGTGTGGTGTCCTTTCATTTGGTATTCAAGGGGATTGTGTATGGTAAAACAGCTTGCTTCACATGCCTTTAGAGAGTTTAGCCTAAGACTGCTTTGTCCACGCTACTAGGATAGCTGGTCTATAAGGTTGACTTACAACCAATCATCATAAGGGTTGCTTGGCATGGTACAAGGTGATCACTAGAACTAGTGAGCATCATACACCAGGCCAACTTCTCACATTGGTGAGCAGCGGTTGGGATTTGAGCTTGCTGTTGTTTTACCATTACAATCTTTGAGAGTATCATTTGAAAGATCATACAGGTACCTGCTAGGTACATATTAAAACAAGACTAGTATATTTAAGTTCTACTGAACTTAGTTGTTGTAGAGGATAGGGAGTAGCACACCCTGAATACAACTACTAGATAGGTTTAGTAGGTAAACACCAGTGTAGGTAGATTGCAACATATCCACCCACACCAGAGCAATGTCTGGAGCAGAGGGGTCCACTGGACTTACTCCTGTTGAGAGTGACCCTCCAAGGGCACCATCCAAATTTGCTATGCTTAAGTTTAAGGAATTGAGGCAGCTTTGTGCCTCAAGAGGTCTCAAGACGGGTCCAACCCCTACTACAGACCACCTTAGAAAGCTTTTAGACGAGTCTGAAGCTCTAAAGACCTCTAAAGCAGACCCCACAGGGAATGCTGATGGAGGCTCTCCCACTGAAGATGACAATACTGACACCCCTGTCCCTGTAGTCCAGATAGATGAGGATGACCAAGTCACTGGAGATACTCAGCCTGAGGATGAGGAGGAGGAAGAGACCGAAGGGGAGGGCAGTGATTCTAGTGATGGTAGACTTAGTCAGGTGCCAGCCAGCAGGCTTAGCCAGGCTAACTTAAGTGTACTTGGGACTGAGCTAATGGTGACCTTACCCAGACCCCCAAGTGGACTTAACCAGGAGCCAAGGAGGAGGAGGAATCACTCAGGTGAATTCAATACCTCCCAAGCTTCTAGAGGTTCTCATGGTCACTTCAGAAGGGGGATGACTAGCCCTCAGTGAAGGGAACATAAGGCCAACATGAGAGATGCTGAGCTTAGGATCCAGAAGAGGGAACTAGAGGTTGCCCTGGCCCAAGAGAAACTTGCTAGAGCAAGACAGTCTAGAAAGAGTGGGTTAGTACCCACTGGTGGCAGCATTATCCCAAAGGATAAAGACAGATCTTTTGATAACATAAACCTGAGTAAGATTGTGCCCCCCTACAAAGCTGGGGATGATATCCACAAATGGATGACTGTACTTGAGAGAGCCTGCAAAGTACAGCAGATCCCTCAGGAGCAGTGGGCAGCAATCTTGTGGCTCTTCTTTGAAGGTAGAGGCCGAGACAGACTCCTCACAGTTAGTGATGGGGATTCTAGAAACTACCTGGTCCTGAAGAGTGCTCTGATTGATGGATTAGGCTTAAACACTGAACAGTACAGGTTAATGTTCAGAGAGACCCAGAAGACACAGACTCAGGACTGGTCTGAATTTGTTGAAAGTGCCACTAAGGCTCTGGAGGGCTGGTTGCTGGGAAGTAAGGTTACAGACTATACAGGATTGTATAATTTAATTATGAGAGAGCAAATCTTAAGTAATTGTCAAAATCAGCTTCTACATCAGCACCTGGTGGACTCTGATCTGACCTCTCCACAAGAATTGGGTCAGAACCAGGATCAGGCCTAAGAACCAGGGTGGTGACCAAAAGAAAGAGACTACCAAGCCTCAAGAGAAAGGTGGGGATAAAACCAAAGAGAAGACTTCCTCGGGGCCCCAAAACTCCAAGGATGGGGGTGGGTCCCATGACACTTCCTCTAGTCAGAAAAAAGCCTTACTGCCATACCTGTAAACAGGTTGGACATTGGAAATCAGACAGCTGTTGTCCAAAGAATGGTAATAAGGAAAATATACCTACAGGTAAAGCTCCAACACCTCATGTCACTGGTAGCAGTGGTCCCCCAGGTGGTGGGAGCACCCCCAAGAATTTGGGTGGGTTTACTTTTGGAGCTCAGGTGGATTCTGGCCTAACCAGGTCCCCTACCTCAGATACTCTTGTCTATGAAACTGGCATGGGGTTTGCCAACTTCACTGCTTGCCCAAACACTTTGAGCAAGTACAGACAGGAGCCCCTCATCAATGTCTTGAAAGTTGAGGCCTTTAGAGACACAGGGACTAGCATCACCATGGTGTCTGAATGTCTAGTCCCCTCAAGGCAACTTTTACCTGATGCCACATATCAGGTGACAAACATTGATGGAATCAAATGATGGAATGGAACCAAACATCCCATGGCAGTAGTCAATCTTAGCTGGGGAGGTGTCACTGGCCCAAAGAGAGTGGCAGTGTCAGCAAACTTGCCTGTAGATTGCCTACTTGGTAATGATTTGGAAATCTCAGCCTGGGTTGAGGTTGAACAGCAAACCCATTCTAGAATGGTAAATCTCCATGGAAAGGTTAGTGGGGCTGTAATGGCTACAGCCACAATCCAATATGTCCTTCCTGAAAAGGTTGGTAGGGCTGAGCAAACCTCAGCCCCATCTTTAGCTAACTTCCCTTCTGAAAAGATTAGCAGGGCTGTGATGGTAACAGCCCATACCCAAACTGAGTCCCTTCCTGAAAAGGTTGGTGGGGCTGTGATGGCCACAGCCCAAACTCAAACCGATTCATGTGTTGTGAAGCCTGAAACAATGGATCACTCCACACAAACAGAGAGCATTGAGGAGGAAGAGAAATCTCCCTCCCACCAGACTTTAGGAAAGGATCAGCCTCCTCAGGGAACTGATTTTACCCCTGATGAAGGAACTGCCCCAGAGGTAGTTAGGCCTAGCCTAACAGAGCCCCTGATGTCAGTGGACCCTTCTCAGGTGGGACCCAGTCTAGAGCAGGTAACCTGCCCCTCTCTACCTTGCCTTAGTCAGCCCAGGGCTGCAGAGGACAAGAAGGACAGTGAGACCCAAAGGGCCCCCTGTCAAATAAAGCACCCCCATCAGCAGATTAGAGATACCGAAGCTAGCAGCCCAAGTCAGGTGAAAACTTTAAAAACTCCTGAAGGATCCCCCTTAAAATTAGTTAGGGACCTCCCACAGATGGATTCTGTTGGGTACAGCTAAACCTGGGACCCCAAGGGCCCAAACCTGAACTGTCCCTCCAGTAAGCCAACAAGAGGGACCCAGCCTCCAGCTTTAGGTAGCCAGAGGTTGACCCTGAGAGCACAGTGCAACTCAGTCAAAGAAAGAAAGGCACACATGGTGGAGAGTGATTGGAGGAAGCTGAGTCCTACAGAGGAATCTCACTTCAGTACTCCATCTCAACATCAGCCTTTAACTTTGCCAAGACACACCACAGGCAGAGATTCCCTATGGTGGAGACCCTCAGGTACCCTTAGGGTGAGGGATTGCTTAGTGGACCATGAGACAGGGGGTAACCAAGCCAGGGCTGGTACTTTCTTATATGGCCACTTAGGCAATATAGGCTTACCTGGTCAAGGATAGCCTTATCTCCTTTCGTTTGGGGGGGGGGGGGGGTTGTGTAGGAAGGTGGATATCTGACTTTGGTTACCCCCAAACTTTTTTCCTGGTGTTTAGCTGGTTTTTTGACATAGTTGGCCTGGGATCCTGTTATTCAGGGCCCCAGGCTAATTGCTCTCTCCTTAAAATGGACTCCATGTACATTAGGTACATACACAATTGGAACTGGTTCACCTTATAGGCCCCTGTTACAGTGTACCATAGGTACCCAGGGCATAGGTGTAGCCAAGGCCTACCAGGGGCTGCAGCATGTATTGTGCCACCCCTGGCCTGGCCTCCATATTTGACACAACTGGCTGATCACTCAGCTGTGGTAAGTTGGTGTAATCACCTCTTACTTAGATATAGTATATCTATATCTAACCTAACTGGACACATGGTAACCTATAAGTCACTCCTATGTCAGGCCTTAACAATCCTGGAGGCAGAGTGCTTGGTTTCATGTGAGATGGTGCTCTAGCATGAGCTGAGCCTGTCTGCAGCTGTCGGGAACAACTCCCTTCGCTGTTCCGGGATATTGCCATACCATATACTCTTAAGTGCATTATAATTCTCGCGGTTATATGCTAACTTTGGTTTGGCTTTATCAAAACATGTCGAGTAAGGTGTCATACCATTTGGCATACTATCCCCTCGACAGTTCTGTCGACGGGGATAGCATTCCACCCTTCTAGAGGGACACGACATGTACATAGCCTGAACCCCGGTTAAAGTTAACCCGAGCCTCAGCATCACAAAATGGATGCTGCCACCACAGACACAAGTCTGACCTCCTGCTGCTGGGAGTCCTTCCAGCGAGGAAGGCTTGGACAAAGGGTTTTCTGCCTTGGGAGGTGCGAGCACCACCCCAGACAGGATTTTGTGTATTGGGTAGGACAGGGCTGAATAGATTGAGACATGCCTGGGGCACACAAGGTGTCCCTGTGCATAAGCCAGTCCAAACCGGTGCTGGGGCTTTCCAGCCCCAGTCCTGGCGTGGAGCTGGGCAAAGGAAAGGGGGTGTAACCGCCCCCTTCCTGGTCCCACCCAGAGGAGGGACCTAGCAGGTGATCCACTCCTCAGATTGGGAATAAGAGTGGGAGCAGTGCCATAGCACCTCAGATCATCCTGAAATCAACTTGAAACTAGGAAGACGCCGGACTTCGACATTCTGCTGCACAGAAGACTGAAGAGCATCTCCCTTGTGGCCAAGGAGTGGCCACCCTGTGAACACAGGCACCATCCAGCAATTCGTTGTCTGCTTTGCCGCCACCTCCTGCCGGAGCCCGAGCCCAGAGCCCAACGAGACCCAGACTCCCAGACATCTCAGAGCCCGATCCACAGTCCCTGCAAAGAAGAGACTCGTGGAGGCACCGCGAGATGTGGGACCGGCCATCTCGAAAGACCCCCAAGAGGCTGACTGCGCAGCACCTGAGGCACCCTCGATGCTGTGCTTTGGGGTTTAAGAAGCCCCACCACCAAGCAGCATTTGCATCGAAGATCAGCCCCCCAGCATCTCCACGAGCTGCGTGGGGCCCTTTTGCACTTTGCCACTTGACGCGCCATCCCGGCTACTTGCCACGTGGCTAGTGGCCATCTTGGCAATGAAATCCAAAATCAACACTGTGGGTCTGGTTGCTCCAGACTTGCCCTCGCTCCTGTAAAAAGGAGCACCCGCTCTGACCTTGCTGGTCCGAGTAACAAGCTTTCTTCACTTCCTGCGTGGCTTGCATTAGCCAAGGCCTGTTTGCTCCGATCAAGAAGCCAACACCCCTATCAGCTAGAGCCTTTGTGGGACAGCTCGTGATCGATTCCTGGACGTCCACGACCTCTTCGTGTCCACGTGGCTGCGGAGACAAGCTGCACCTCATCGCCTGTTTGCACCCAACATCGCCTGGTTCCATCCTGGTTCCACGGTAGTCACTGGCTAGTGACTTTGAACATTGTCCCCTCTGCTTTCAGGTCTTCACCACTTCAGATCCACCCTTGGATCCACCGGAACTCTCTTCAACGACCCGCCTGCAGCATCTTCATCTTCAGGCACCATCGACCTGCGTGACGAAACCCGACACTACTTCGCACCTGTGCACCCGCTTCCTGTGGGTGAGGTAACTCAGCAACGCCGGTGTTCCTACACTGGTACACACCTCTAGTGCCTTTGTCTAAAATTTTGTCCTTCTAGGTCAGTCGGAAGGTTCCTTAAACACTAACTTTGTAACTTTTACGCACCATTGACATTGCATTGGTGTATGCGTGTGCTTTAAGCGCTGCACCCGAGTCCCGCGGGCCTTTCCTGACTTCTTCACTGTTAGTCCCGAACAGCTCCAGCGATTCCCCAGGCCCTAGGCCTACTTCCTTTCCCAATAGTGACTCTTATACCACTATTTTAGTATATGGTTTAGGTGGCCCCTAGGGCTCATCCATATTGTGCAACTTTTGTGTATTTAAACTGTGTTTTGTTTTAACGCATATGCTTACGTGCTCATAAAGAGTATAGGGGATATTTGTAGTAAATAAATATATATATATTTTCAATATATATCTGTGTGGTGTCCTTTCATTTGGTATTCAAGGGGATTGTGTATGGTAAAACAGCTTGCTTCACATGCCATTATAGAGTTTAGCCTAAGACTGCTTTGTCCACGCTACTAGGATAGCTGGTCTATAAGGTTGACTTACAACCAATCATCATAAGGGTTGCTTGGCATGGTGTAGAAGCTCAATATTTAACTGCAAAAATAAAAAGATCAATGACAACAGTAAAATAAACAATTCGCTCACGTTTAAGTTTGCAAGATTTATTGGGAACCCAATTAGAAAGTAATCACAATGCAATATACGTGCCGCACGGAGACCTCAGCAAAGCTTACTGAGTGCCCAATTGGTATGACAGTGCAGAGACATTTTATAGGTATAAGCCCTCACAGGATGGGCATCATAGCATACGTAATCTGGATCAGGCTATGACCTGCTGGACCAATCAGTGAAGTGCACATATGGTGTGATACCCTTTTAAGGCTCGAAGTGTGCCTACACCCTAATATTGTTACCCACGTGTCATCTACAAGAGCAGATTTGGGTTTTTCCCTAAAGGTGAAATCTGCGTTTCTAGTGTACGTGAATTTGGCACGTACTTGACCAGCTAGGGCAGGTCATGTCGACATCTTTTACTGGAGATATGAGGTTTAGCAATAACAAGCTAAAAGCTGGAAGCTGGCATGTTTGTTCTCGGAAGCCTTGCGTTGCTTTGCACGTTGCAGCTGACTGAGACTGACTTGACACACAAAATGGAGCGTGCGACCATTCTGTGAATTTCTGCTGGTGTCTTTCTTTAGTAGTTCAAAGAAGACTATAGGCCTGAAAACATATGTATTTGGTATCATATAAATGTCTGCTTCGTCATCCCCAAATCTGATACTAAATCATATGTTAATCGGAAGTCATCCATCTTTATCATCTCCTGTCCCTCATCCTCATCTTTATGAGTGTGGTGTGGTGAACCACCTTTCCTGAATATGCAGTTGGCACAGGAACTGAAAATTGCTGCACAACAAGATGGGCATATTCTTATCAGGAGGCACAGTGTCAAAAGGGCTGCTACCACTATTATAACTGCCTCAAGTATCCATGATCCCCAGCCTGTGAACCATTTCATCACATCTTCCCATAGACTACCTGTGTGTATCCCGTGGGCCTCATCACTTATATCTTAAATTTTTTATATGGCTTTTATTATATTCCCACTGTTATCCGGAATGAATACACAGCATTGGCTCTGAGCCAGGGAAGATGCTGGGGAAGATGCCTCATGGAGGACGGAACAGACTCCTCCCTCCTTGGCCAGAATCATATCGAGAGCAATCCGGTTTTGACTTACGACAGCCCTCATGGAGGTGAGCTCTTCTGTTATAGTTCGTAAGGCATCAGTGGTAGAGTCCGCTAGATCTTCAATCATCCTGGACAACTGGTGTATCCGTTCTGAGGTATAGACATTGCCTAGTATTGGAACCATTGCCCCAACACCTGTTAACACGTGGTCTACCCAAGCGGCCGTTCTCTTGGCCCTCACCAGTGTCATCTTTGTTTTTTCTGCTGGCACTAATTTTGTGAAGTGGGTCATCTGTGGGATGATGGATGCTAAGTAGCAACTTCCATACCATCCTGGGGGCAGGTAGAAGTATGCCCATGGACCACAAACAAAGAAGAGGCCTTTGTAACCTACCAGACCTGGTGACGGCTCGTCATGACTCCTAACTCGAGTTAGTCTGGTTGTGTGGTTACAGCTGCTCATTCCCATGTAAATCTGGGGAACTGCCTTTATGAGTGGTATGCCTTTCATCTTGTTTATCCTGTCCTCGCAATCAAATAGGCCCTGCTCTATTTGAGCGACCTCCTCGAAGGTGCATCCAAATGAAATGCACTCCTTCCAGTTGTCTTTGGACAGCAGTTCTGAAAAAGTGCATGTTCTGGTAGCTCCCTTTGGAAGAACCGGCACTCTTTTGGGTGTTACTACTTCTTCCTTGAGGATGCAGGAGGGGGCTGGAACTTCCCCCACCCTGAACCTTGGTATTTTCAAGTGGCCTGTTTCTATGTCATCCCAACCTGCCCTGCCCTTCCATTCCTTGTTTCTTGACGCCCTGTCAAATCCCTTTAGCATCTCTAAGTCTCCCTTAGTTGGCTGCATATTCATACAAGGGATCCTCTTAGGTCTGAGAGGGGGGTCTGGTGTCCTTCTGCTATAGCTATAGCCATTGCTACCGCTGGGATCAACAGTCAGTATTTCAGATGAGGGTGTACCTATCGATACTGACGCAGACATGCCGTGTTGACTTTGTAACGTGTCTCGCAAAAGGACACAGCCTACATATTTGGATAATGGCAGTACGTTGTACTTTAAACTATGTGTGGTGTCTGTTGGCAGGTGTGTGCAGACATAGCAGTCAGATATATTCAAAATTGTCACATACAGTTTCAACATTTCCACATATTGGTTCCCTTCGTAGGTATCCCACAATCCTTCTTGGTCCCCTTTATTCACATCCACCCCCACACCAGTAATGTTCATTGTTATATTTTGTTCATAGTCTCTTGGGGGTTTTGTTGGCTCAGTTCCATCACTACCATCCCCCACCCTTCCATTGAGATGTGGTATTTCAAGCTCAGCAGAATATGCTATTATAATTGCTGTTACTATAACTGCTGGCACTGGTAACAATATTGCAAGAATCACTGCTCTCCAATTACATGTGTGTCTCTCAGTGGACTGCATGACTCTGTACAAATCTTTCCCTTCCCTATGCTATGCAATCTTCTTGTGAATAGGCCCTAAATTTATTCTTGGTCCACTCGGGCTTGTGAATAGGCCCTAAATTTATTCTTGGTCCACTTGGCGCTAAGCTAGCTGACCCTTAGAGTCAAGCATTTAACCACTACTCTCCTCTCAATTTTCAATGTCTCGAACAGGTCTAGGACCAGTGACTTCTGTTGCAAAAGCGGCACAATGGATGGTGTTCAAGGTTTTGAATAATGCTAGAACCAGTACTCTGTATCGCAAAAATAGAACTATTGAGAATGTCAAAACGTAGGTCTGTTAACTCTTGCTCAGGAATTTGCTCTTGGCCCGCTGGGAAGGCAATGTCATTAAAAATTAATCGTATTAGCTCACTGAGCAATAGTGGCCTCGGTACCAGTAGGGTCAGAGTTGCAGTTATGTCTTTTCCCGGGCATAAAATGGATAATTGTATCCTGGACCGTTGTCCGCAGGCTTGTATTGACACAGATCGAAGTCTATTTGTCAGGAGCATTGCATTTAGCCAGCAGTCCGTTGATGATTAACTGGTTTGTTCATGTTTCTGTTTGCTGTGGGAGCGAAGGTGGTATCCTTTGCTGGGCTCGGTGGCTGATATCTGAATCGGTGGCGTCCTTTCTCCGTCCGTTACTTTCTTCGTGTGTAAAGCGTGGATCCACGAAGCTATGCCGTCACACTTCACAGCTGTGGCCGTCGTGAGGATGACCTGCCTTGGCCCCTTCCATCTTGGCTGCAAGCAATTCCTCCGTGTGTGGGCCTTGACCCAAATCCAGTCACCAGCTTTTAGGTCGTGGGCAGGTGGCGTCGTGGCCTCTGGAAGGGACGTCAGCACCTGGCAGTGAAGGTAACGTAAGACATGGGTTAGCTCTTTACAGTAACACAACAATAAGTCGTCCATTACTGACAGGGGGGCTGTTGACATGTGGCCTGGTATTTGCATGGCTCGGCCAAATACTATTTCATGGGGACTTAACTTTGTTACTCTGTCTGGAGTACATCTCATTGCTAGACGCGCTAGAGGCAGCGCATCTACCCATGAGAGGTCAGTTGATGCACAGATCTTTGCAATTTTATTTTTCAGAATTCCATTTCTCCGTTCGACAGCCCCTGCTGCCGGCAGGTGATAGGCGCAATGGAGCCTTTGTTTTATGGCCAATCCCTTGCACAGTCCCTTTATGACGTTGGAAATGAATGCAGGCCCATTGTCGGATGCCAGGAGGGAAGGTACCCCAAATCTTGGCAATAGCTCCTTAAGTAGACACTTGGCCACGCTCTGTGCATCACAATGTTTGGTGGGGTAGGCCTCTATCCATTTGCTAAACATACAGACGATGACCAAAACGAATCTATATGACTGGGTGGGGGGCATGTCTATAAAATCAAGCTGAAGGCTTTCAAATGGTCCATGGGGGGGTGGGAAGTGGCCAGGCGCAGTTGGGATACCTTTTCCAGTGTTGTACTGCGCACATGCAAAAAAAGAATACCTCAGCACACCCTTCTCATTATTTCTACAAGCGTTAGTATCAGTATTATTTCACACAGTCTTGATAATTTCAGTGCCCTATGTAGTTCAGTCCAAAGAAGGATTAGAGTCTCAGGAGGTGATGATATATTAGTCCAAACAGGTCTCCTTGCATCGAAATGTGTTTACTCTCATATACCACAGGAAGAAAACAGCCGACGCGCGTTTCGCCCACAGGGCTTTTTCAAGGCTTGTAGTGATTTTTCTTCTAGTGATTATAGTCCAAAGGGATATTCCCAATAATGATTTTGTTGGGTCCAGTCAGTCACATGTTATGAGATAGGTCTGCTTTTGTCATTAACTCTATATTGGAATGAGAATGCGTCCAATTTGAGGAAATATGTTAATTTCCTTTCCAAATAGATAATCGTAAACCCAAAATAGACAACATCCAACCCAAGGTGTGGGTTTTATTCCATGAATCGTGATAAATACAAGGATCAATCTATTTCGTAGCGGCGAGGGCAGTGTATCAAGCCCAAGTAAATCCAATGCGAACACGTGTTCGCATTTTGGGTTTACGATTATCTATTTGGAAAGGAAATTAACATATTTCCTCAAATTGGACGCATTCTCATTCCAATATAGAGTTAATGACAAAAGCAGACCTATCTCATAACATGTGACTGACTGGACCCAACAAAATCATTATTGGGAATATCCCTTTGGACTATAATCACAAGAAGAAAAATCACTACAAGCCTTGAAAAAGCCCTGTGGGCGAAACGCGCGTCAGCTGTTTTCTTCCTGTGGTATATGAGAATAAACACATTTTGATGCAAGGAGACCTGTTGGACTAATATATCATCACCTCCTGAGACTCTAATCCTTCTTTGGACTGAACTACATAGGGCACTGAAATTATCAAGACTGTGTGAAATAATACTGATACTAACGCTTGTAGAAATAATGAGAAGGGTGTGCTGAGGTATTCTTTTTTTGCATGTGTGACCCGAGTTTCATTTTGGATCTTGGGAGGAAACGACACCTTGGTGGGTAGGTGTCATATACCTTCAGCACCCTCGCCGGAGTTGCAATTGCTTAATAACCGATTGTCACGTTGATACTTGGCGTAACTACCTAAGATGTGCGGCTCAATTTAAGCAAACCCATTCAACAGTGCTGTAATTGTACTGCGCACAGACAGCACACTGCTTGCACAGCCTTTCTGCTGTCTGGCGGAATTTCGTGTTGTACCAACACTGGGAGAATAACCTGACCATACCATCACGCCCCACGTGTGAGGGTCCATGGAACAATCTACTCATTGAAGGGAGCATGGTGGAAGGCAAGCATATCCTGCCATTAGGTCCTACCCATAGTCCCTCTTCAGTTTGTATGCATCCCTGTTGCTTCCACTCCTCTCTTTCATTGTCAGCGGCATCCCGCTGAATACGTATTGGATCAAAATGCAGCGACCCCTTATTCTCTTTTGTGTCTGTCTTGTTGCCTACTAGTTGTACCATAGCTCGCTCGCAGCCTGTAAGCGCTATTCTCTTTGCTTCTTGGTCAATGAAAGCATTGCCTCTGGAGATGGAGTCTTTTGCTGAAGTGTGGGCAGCACATTTTATTATGGCCACCTTGAAAGGTAATAGCAGTGCTTGGAGGAGGTCACAAATCAATTGTGCATGCTGTATCTGCTGGCCTGTTGATGTAAGGAACCCCCTCATTGACCATAACTGGCCAAAATCGTGGACCACCCCGATGGCATACTGACTGTCCGTGTATATATTTACTTCTTCCCTTTAGCCCATGCACATGCTCTGGTAAGTGCCACAAGTTCAGCTGCTTGTGCACTTTTTGCTGCTGTCAGTCTCCCTCCTTCCAATAATTTAGTTGCTGTGCCCACCGCATAGGATACTTGTAATACTCCTGTGTCATCCCTTAAACATGACCCATCTACTAATAGATCTCCTTGAGCATCTGGGAGTAGTGTGTCTTTAAGGTCTGGGCGTATCTTAGTATGCCTGTCTATGGCCAAGGCACAATCATGAAAGGAATCATCTGAATCAAAATCCTCCAGCTCATGCTCCGTGGGTAGCAAGCATGCAGGGTTCAAAGTGGTACACCTCTTGATGATAATGTGTGGTGTCAGGAGTACCAACTCATACCTGGTGAGGCGTGCATTGGTGAGGTGCTGTGTCTTAGTGGACGTCAGAAGTATGTCCACGGCGTGGGGCACATGTAGCACTAGTGTGTGTCCTAACACTAAGTTGTCTGACTGTTCCACGGCGAGTGCTGCAGCTGCTACTGCTTTCAGACACGGTGGGAGCCCTGTAGCCACTGGGTCTAGGGTGGCAGAATAGTATGCCACGGGGCGGTAGAAAGCTCCATGTTTCTGGGCCAAGACCCCCATTGAGCACCCCCCCTTCTCGTGGCAAAACAGATGAAAATCTTTTCCATAATCTGGTATGCCTAACGCTGGTGCTCCCTTCAGTCCTCTTTTTAGTGCATTGAAGGCTGCCTCGCATTCTTGTGACCAGAGTACAATGTCAGGTATGCCTTTGTGTGTCAGTGCCTGCAGGGGTTTTGCAATAAGAGAGAAGTTTGGTATCTAGTGACGACAATATCCTGCAACTCCTAAGAACGCTCTAACTTCCTTCTGAGTGCGGGGTCTGGGAAAATGTGTTATTGTCGAGATGCTGTCTGGCAACCGTTTTCTTGTTCCTTCTGTTAACTCATGGCCTAAGTATTTCACAGAGGTGAGGCAAAACTGTAACTTCTTTGGGGAGACTTTGTATCCTTTTAATGCTAAGTGGCATAGGACAGCGATGGTGTCCTTTACACAAGTCTCCTTTGAAGGTGAGGCCAATAGCAAATCGTCAATATACTGGATAAGTGTGGACCCCTCCTTTAGTACCAGGGAGTCTAAATCTCTTTTTAAGGCATGTGTGATAATGGATGATGACTCTGTATAGCCCTGTACCAGCCTTGTCCAACAAAATCTTTTTTGTCTAAAACTAAAGGAGAAGAAATGTTGGCTGTCAGGGTGCAAGGGGATGGTGAAGAAGGCGGAGCTAAGATCCATCACGGTGAAAGTGGTAGCCGACACAGGTATATTAGATAATATTGTTGCTGGGTTTGGGACCACTGGGAAAGATGGCAAGACTATTTTGTTCAATTCTCTGAGGTCCTGAGTGAATCTATAGACAGGGGCCCCGTTCGGGCCCTTGGATCCCTTCTTCACAGGAAGTATAGGGGTGTTACATTGACTGTATTGAATCTCTCTTAAAATTCCTTGCTTCAGTAGGCCTTTTATCACTGGTGCGATGCCCTCCTCCCCCTCCTTTGAGATCTTGTATTGTGGTACTCTTGGGAGAACTGCCCCTGGCTTCAGTTTTATCTGTACCGGTGGGTAGTTCAATACTCGCCCTACGTCATTGGCACTTGTTGCCCAGACCTCCGGGGGCACACAATGGCGTAATTCTAGTGGTATTTGGAGGTCAGTGCTGGAAGGAGTGCATTTCATAAAGGCTTGTATCATTAAACCGTTTGCCTTGCTCTCTAAAAAGACCCCTGTTGGTGAGCAGTGTATGGTGCATTGTAATTTGCATAACAGATCTCTCCCCAGCAAATTCACGGGGCAGAACCTGCTAAGAATAAATTGGTGGTGCACTGTTATCGTGCCTACTACAAACTGTAGTGGCTCAGTAAGGTATTCTGTAATAGGTTGGCCAGTCATGCCTACTGCGGTTATCGTAGTCCTAGAAAGTGGAGCCTCAGGCGTTGTTAGTGCCTTCAGCATTGATCTTTGAGCCCCTGTATCAATTAGAAATGGAACAACCCTGCCCAATACCTCTCCCTCTACATATGGTCCGGATTGATCTACTGCTATTGCTGGTGCTATTATCACGCAGTTTCCCACTTTCAGGCATCCCTAGAATGATGCTGGGGGTGGGGGTGGGGGCCAGTCATTCATTACTGGAGTCCATCCCTCCCCCCTGCCCATTGCTGCTGGGACTCATTTTCATGTGGCATGTTGTCTCGGTACTCTGTGTGCCGAGTGTAGTTGGCGTGCTGGTGTCTGCCCTCTTGCCCGCTGTTCTGTTTGTACCTACTGTCCTCATTTCTTTTCTTTAATATTGGACAATTTGCTTTCTAATGATTAGGATCCTTGCAATAGAAGCATGCTGTTCCTTGGGGTGGCAGGAAGGTTGATCTGCGGGGTAAGGAAGGTGTCTTACCTGCCTGCTGTTTTCCTGCGCTTCGCATCCCTCCTCTATTTCTTTCACTTCCCCTGGTATTGCTGTAAAACCGTTCTTGTGCTACCATGAACCTTACTTTTTCTTTCTTTAATTTTTCTGTCTCCATCGCCTGCACGCTAGCCTGGAAATCTGCGCAGTATTTAGCAGCCGATAGCACTTTTTCAATTTTCTCCTGCTGCCAGCAGACGAAAGAAGTTTGCAGGTGTGTCCTGATGGGTGGTGCGAGGCCTTGTACAAATGTAGTTACCAGAGCTGGCATGGCATCTCCCATAGGATCTTTCAATCCACTGTTCTGCCTATATACTTGCAGGAGGCGGTCAAAGTATGCATTCACACTTTCATCTTTCTCCTGTTTGGTACTTGTAATTTTGCTCCAATCAACCCTATCTTCAAGTACCTTCTCCTTCAAGTGTTCCACTACTTTTTTGTATAACTCCTCTACTTCTGGGCCTGGCGTCCCTCCTTTCCCCCGCTTTGGTTCAGCATCTGGCCACTCAATCTTTCTTTTACAATCTTCCCAAAGATCTTTTGGGATGATGATGTTAAATAGCGTGTCGAGGTCGCGCCACAGTAACCCTCCTAATGCTGTCATTCTGCTAAGCTCTTCATACCATCTCCGTGGTTCCTCTCTTAAACGGGGAAAGTGTCTGCTGAACGTGCTAATGTCCTGCCTTGACCATGGGACATAGACATATGCTAAATCATTTGGCGCGCTGCCAGGTGGTGGCGGTATCTCACGTAGGGGCATGATAAGTGATGGGGCCTCTGTTGTCGTAGAATTGCCTGTTGTGTTGGCTGTGGTGGCCAGAGAGTGAGCTACGTCAATTACTGCACATGTGTGTATTAGCTGCTTCCATTGTTGTAATTTATCTATGGCATATTCAAGTGTGTCCTGCAACTTAGACTCCTCCCATGTTATTAAATCTGGGTCTGTGAATCCGAACTTCCCTACCTCCCAATCATATTTTTCTGGAAGTTGGGCACGACTGCCTGTGGTCGTCTGGGCGTCGGCTTGCTTCGCATATGCTAAGTGGGCCTGGGGTGCTTTGTTCATTAACTCTGCTCGTGCTAAGGACAGTGTTTTCTCTAAGTACCTCCTATGCTGTGTTCGTATAAAGGAGTCCACAGTTAGTGAGCCCTCCACGAGCCGCTGTAGTAGCGCTTGACAATTTAAAGAATCACTTTTTAACATCAGTTTTGGTGAATTTGGATTCGACGCCGAAGCTCCTCCCACCATTCCCCCCAAACTGCCTCTTCTTTTGCTCTCTGGAGCTGACTCTGTTTCTGTTAAACACTGATCTAGTGTAGAAATGTCGTGTTCTGTGTGATGGACATATGTAAATGCATCCCATATTAGCGAGTGCCATTGTTGTTTCCTGAATTAGTCATCCTGTGATTCATCCTCAAATAATTGCTGCCATGGTCTGTCTATTAGTTTAGGTATTTTAACCTGTTTTTTAACACATTCTTTGAGAATACTGTGTTTTTTCTCGTTGTAGTCTGAAGCGGCTTTGACAGCTATCTCTCTCATTAATTTCAGCGTACCCAGGTCTTGGATAGACTCCAATTCCGGCCTCGCAACCTTATCTTTCAATGCTCTGTGTACAAAGGTTATGGCTGCCTTTCGTTCCCCGGGAGCTAGCTCAGTGTGTTCTGACTCAGGTGCCTGCAGCGTTGAATCACCACCCAGGCATCCCAAGAGAATATCTTCTAAGACTTGGTCTTCTGCTCCGGCCCCACCTTCCACCTCCTCTTCTTCTTTAATTTGTACACATGGGAATGCGCCTATTGTATCTAATTGCTCTTTTCTCCATCTGCCCTCCAATTTTGCCTGTAATATTTGTTTTTTAATTTCCATAAGTTCGCTGTGGACCTTAGATTTGACTGCGCTTGTTGACCTCATATCGCTTAACACAGAGTCCCAATTATGGTACGCCTCCCATTCTAAACTTCTAATCTTCTTTCCCTTTATATTTAACATCTGGCGCAAGTATGATAGTTTGGCCATGTCATATGTGCCATTACATGGGAATTGGAGATCCTTGTTTTTAGATGTCAGATCATGCCACTTATGTGTGTACATGATTGAGCTTAAGCCTCTCTTTATAGCTACATTATATGCAGGTGAGTTCTTGGGTGGGGCTGGCTGAGCCATATTTAAATTCTTTTTACTATTGAGGTTTCCCATGGATGAGTGGTATGTAGCAGCTAGTCCTAAACGCTTTACAAATAACTGTTCAAGTATACCAGACAGATGGGTTGCAGGGTAGACTTCAATAGAGTAACATGTGACACAATAGGTTGACAGAAATGCTTCACTTATATTTCAGCTGCACAGTATTTGCAAGAGGGCAACAAGAAAGCCATACATCAATCACCCCAACAGGTCATGTAGTGCCAATTCACCAAAGCATTTTCACAAGGGAGAAAAGAAGCCAGATCCTAGTTTGTTTGTTTGGGCCTTGACGGCCTGTGAAAACAGGTAAGATAGGAAAACAGACCCTGTCTGTGGCTGTGCCACAGGGTGCTGGCATTCAACAATAGAGCGATAGTGGTGAATTGTTTCGTTCAGTTCAGTCAATCACATAAAACATCTAGGACAAATACGGGGATCCTACGCGGCAGCGCTGTAGAAAAAACCTTCTGTGCAGAGAATGTGCGTGGGTCTGCTGTACTTAGTCCCAAAGAAGTAAGGGGAATGTTAGAAATTCTATCAAATTTTCAATTTTAGAGAGATGCACTTTAATCGGTCTTTCCAGCCAGTCCTTTCCAGAGGCCAGGGGTATTTTGGGCGGGAGTACTTATTTGGCAACGTTGGTAACTGGGTGTGTGGGATGGAGGTTTTCTACCAGATCTCCTTAAGTAACGTTCTAGTATCCAGATTGAATGAATAAGCTGGCAAAGGTAACCTAGGACCTACCACTAGGCAAAAATACTCCACCTGCCTAGCAATATTTGGCAACTACATAGGCCAAGCACATCACAAGTACACAATAAAAAAATGCAATGAAACCTATAACGATTGAGAAAAGAAACACTTGTGTACCAGGCGTCACACCCCCCTCTTCGTGCTGAGGGTATCCCCTAGGCACGAACCTAGAACCACTCTGGCCCCTAGGTGGACGTCTCCAGGGGGAGGGTGGAGGCGGAACCCAGGCAGGGCGACGGGCGTCAGCCAAAGAGCCAGGAGCGCCCGGGGCGTTTCTCATAAATGCCAAAATATTAGGCCAGCTGCGCGTGGGCGATGGTGCTGGACCCAGGCCAGAGCTCATGGGAACAAATAAAATCACGATCAACAAATACACAGTAGAAACTAAATCTAGTAGCCAACCTGGCCACTCGTATCGCGATACTAACAGGCACAAACACTATGTGCCAATCTGGGGAGCGAAACTGCCACGCCCTAAAACGGCGAGCTACCTGCTACCACCCACAGGGGAGCAAAAACTGCCACAGCTCACAATGAGGGGCCAACTGCTAAAACCCAATACCGGAGAGTTAAAGTCCCCCCCAAGTGTACTCACCGGGCTTCGTCCAGTCTGTTAGAGCATACCGACGTCCACTGCACCCAATGGGAATGGTCTGGCGAGGGTATCCCGCATCCCAGCGGCCGGTGACTCTCTGCGGCGGGGGGGTTGCAGACCTTCGCCCTCAATGGCTGGCCAAGGGCCCACTGATGCGTAATCACCAAAGAGTTACTGCCGGCCAGGAGTCCTGCAGAAGCTTGCCGTCACCGTCACCAGCCAGCTAGGGAACACAGGGGACCAAGGCCAGACCCTATATGATAAAAAAATGTATGTGAGGAAAAGGCAGCGGACTTCAGGTAGCAATGACAGAGATAGGCATGAGCGGATTTTGCGGATTGGCAATCCGCGGATTTGCGAATTTGCGGATTGCGAAAATCCGCAAAATCCGCGATTCCTCGCGGATTTTTTTTTTATGTTCGCACGGGTTTCTGCAAGTTCCCGAGGGTTTTGTACAATTTCGCAAATTGCGAAATTGTACAAAACGCGTGCGAACTTGCAGAAACCCGTGCGAACACAATGTGCCCAGTAGGGTATGTGCCTCTTGTGCGAATAAAAGGTCAGAGAAAGATCAGTTCAGCAGATGAAGAGAAAGAAGCTCCTGGTCACAGGAACAGCACGGGTATTGCGCTCGTGAAAGTCAAGGATGCAAAGCCTATCCAGCATCACAGCTGATTTTCCACGGTAGATTTGGGAAGAAGGCACACCTGTCCAGCCTCGACGACACTCACGATTGTTTTTGGGCTAATGAATGAGTCACTGAATTTGAGCATCAACTAGTTCGAGCGACCATGTGTGTGTTATTACTATGCAATCGCCCCGAAGGGCGCAGGGGTCCCTTGAGTGAGCCTACTCATGCAACTATTTTACAATGGCGCCAGCAAGCTGCCAGCACCGTTGTAAAATAGTTACAAAGTTAGCTTGCACAGGAAGCACTTAGATAAAATAAAGCAGCACCTGCTTCGTTTTATCTAGTGGTTCCTGTGCAAGCTAACTTTGTAACTATTTTACAACGGCGCTGGCAGCTTGCTGGCACTATTGTAAAATAGTTGCATGAGTGGGGGTTCAACTTTTGAACCCGTTACGTTCGCGGATTTATTTTGCGGATTTTGCGGGAAATCCGCAAAATTCGCGGATTGCGGATTTCCCAAAAATCCGCAAAATCCGCGAGCGTAACAGATTTCCCGCTCACCCCTAGACAGAGACGAACACACGCCCGTGGCACAGAAACTAAGAAAGGTCAACAGCACAGAGAGTGAGAGAGAGAGTTAGACAGGAGTTACCTCCTGGGCCGTGTGGTGACAAAAACAAAACATAAACCATCAGAGCCACAGAGCCAATAACAGCAGAATGAAGAACGCGATCAGAAAAGGAACCACGAAAGACATGGAGTCCGAACAAGACTTGTAAATATCCCCAGGACACAGGCACACCTCATCAGACATAGAGAGCCAAGAATAAGAAGAGTCAGGAGAGTCAGAAACACAACACAAGCGTGCCGAGAGCGAAAAGAGCAGGACAACACCAAAGACAACAGAGAGGCCACAAACAGACCATCCACCGGATCCGACCCCCTCCAGCTACCAACCAGGTGGGGGAGAGATAAACAAACAGAACGTTATCACCTCAAATCCCCGCCCTCAGATGGGTGCCGAAGGGTCCGATCACCAGTGCTCTGTCGGTGTAGCCAGTCAGTTGTAATGAGTGCGCATTCTCTCCACCAAATGTAGAAGCTCAATATTTAACTGCAAAAATAAAAAGATCAATGACAACAGTAAAATAAACAATTCGCTCTCAGCACGTTTAAGTTTGCAAGATTTATTGGGAACCCAATTAGAAAGTAATCACAATGCAATATACGTGCCGCACGGAGACCTCAGCAAAGCTTACTGAGTGCCCAATTGGTATGACAGTGCAGAGACATTTTATAGGTATAAGCCCTCACAGGATGGGCATCATAGCATACGTAATCTGGATCAGGCTATGACCTGCTGGACCAATCAGTGAAGTGCACATATGGTGTGATACCCTTTTAAGGCTCGAAGTGTGCCTACACCCTAATATTGTTACCCACGTGTCATCTACAAGAGCAGATTTGGGTTTTTCCCTAAAGGTGAAATCTGCGTTTCTAGTGTACGTGGATTTGATACGTACTTGACCAGCTAGGGCAGGTCATGTCGACATCTTTTACTGGAGATATGAGGTTTAGCAATACCAAGCTAAAAGCTGGAAGCTGGCATGTTTGTTCTCGGAAGCCTTGCGTTGCTTTGCACGTTGCAGCTGACTGAGACTGACTTGACACACAAAATGGAGCGTGCGACCATTCTGTGGATTTCTGCTGGTGTCTTTCTTTAGTAGTTCAAAGAAGACTATAGGCCTGAAAACATATGTATTTGGTATTATATAAATGTCTGCTTCGTCATCCCCAAATCTGATACTAAATCATATGTTAATCAGAAGTCATCCATCTTTATCATCTCCTGTCCCTCATCCTCATCTTTATGAGTGTGGTGTGGTGAACCACCTTTCCTGAATAAGCAGTTGGCACAGGAACTGAAAATTGCTGCACAACAAGATGGGCATATTCTTATCAGGAGGCACAGTGTCAAAAGGGCTGCTACCACTATTATAACTGCCTCAAGTATCCATGATCCCCAGCCTGTGAACCGCTTCATCACATCTTCCCATAGACTACCTGTGTGTATCCCTTGGGCCTCATCACTTATATCTTAAATTTTTTTTATGGCTTTTATTATATTCCCACTGTTATCCGGAATGAATACACAGCATTGGCTCTGAGCCAGGGAAGATGCTGGGGAAGATGCCTCATGGAGGACGGAACAGACTCCTCCCTCCTTGGCCAGAATCATATCGAGAGCAATCCGGTTTTGAATTACGACAGCCCTCATGGAGGTGAGCTCTTCTGTTATATTTCCTAAGGCATCAGTGGTAGAGTCCGCTAGATCTTCAATCATCCTGGACAACTGGTGTATCCATTCTGAGGTATAGACATTGCCTAGTATTGGAACCATTGCCCCAACACCTGTTAACACGTGGTCTACCCAAGCGGCCGTTCTCTTGGCCCTCACCAGTGTCATCTTTGTTTTTTCTGCTGGCACTAATTTTGTGAAGTGGGTCATCTGTGGGATGATGGATGCTAAGTAGCAACTTCCATACCATCCTGGGGGCAGGTAGAAGTATGCCCATGGACCACAAACAAAGAAGAGGCCTTTGTAACCTACCAGACCTGGTGACGGCTCGTCATGACTCCTAACTCAAGTTAGTCTGGTTGTGTGGTTACAGATGCTCATTCCCATGTAAATCTGGGGAACTGCCTTTATGGGTGGTATGCCTTTTATCTTGTTTATCCTGTCCTCGCAATCAAATAGGCCCTGGACGTCCACGACCTCTTCGTGTCCACGTGGCTGCGGAGACAAGCTGCACCTCATCGCCTGTTTGCACCCGACATCGCCTGGTTCCATCCTGGTTCCACGGTAGTCACTGGCTAGTGACTTTGAACATTGTCCCCTCTGCTTTCAGGTCTTCACCACTTCAGATCCACCCTTGGATCCACCGGAACTCTCTTCAACGACCCGCCTGCAGCATCTTCATCTTCAGGCACCATCGACCTGCGTGACGAAACCCGACACTACTTTGCACCTGTGCACCGCTTCCTACACTGGTACTCACCTCTAGTGCCTTGGTCTAAAGTTTTGTCCTTCTAGGTCAGTCGGAAGGTTCCTTAAACACTAACTTTGTAACTTTTACGCACCATTGACATTGCATTGGTGTATGCGTGTGCTTTACGCGCTGCACCCGAGTCCCGCGGGCCTTTCCTGACTTCTTCACTGTTAGTCCCGAACAGCTCCAGCGATTCCCCAGGCCCTAGGCCTACTTCCTTTCCCAATAGTGACTCTTATACCACTATTTTAGTATATGGTTTAGGTGGCCCCTAGGGCTCATCCATATTGTGCAACTTTTGTGTATTTAAACTGTGTTTTATTTTAACGCATATGCTTATGTGCTCATAAAGAGTATAGGGGATATTTGTAGTAAATAAATATATATATATTTTCAATATATATCTGTGTGGTGTCCATTCATTTGATATTCAAGGGGATTGTGTATGGTAAAACAGCTTGCTTCACATGCCATTACAGAGTTTAGCCTAAGACTGCTTTGTCCACGCTACTAGGATAGCTGGTCTATAAGGTTGACTTACAACCAATCATGATAAGGGTTGCTTGGCATGGTACAAGGTGATCACTAGAACTAGTGAGCATCATATACCAGGCCAACTTCTCACACTTATCACCAGCCGACTGGACTACGGGAACGCCCTATATGCAGGAACCACAGCCAAACTTCAGAAAAGACTCCAGCACATATAGAACGCATCCGCACGACTCATCCTCGACATCCCTTACCGCAGGCACATAACTGCCCACCTGAGAGACCTGCACTGGCTCCCCGTCAGTAAGAGGATCACGTTCAGGCTCCTCACCCACGCACACAAAGCGCTCCACGACATGTCGCCGAATACCTCAACAATCGCCTCACGTTCTACACTCCAAACCGCCAGCTCCACTTCGCTAGCTTCGCCCTCTCCTCCGTCTCACTGCTTCGCAGAACCACCACCGGAGGAAGATCGTTCTACTACCTGGCCGCCAAGACGTGGAACTCCCTCCCTGCCCACCTACGACTGACCCAGGACAATCTCACCTTCAGGAAACACTTCAAGACCTGGCTATCCGAGCAGTAGCAGCACCCCCCCTCCCTTCAGCGCCTTGATACCCCTACTGGTGAGTATCGCGCTTTATAAATGGATTGATTGATTGATTGATTGACATATGCATGATATTTATAAAAGCGTACATCAGAGCAGTTCCTTCTGAAATGTAGTAATTGACCCACGGGAGAGTTTCAGAGGGAAGTGGATGAAATCTGTCAATGAAGGCTAATTTGGATTTGCTCAGAGTGCTAGTAAAGTTGAGGTGGGGATAATAAAACAAATCTCTTGCAATTTCTTTATCCCCTTTCTAAATAATGAAACTTTTGTTGAGGTACTGTTTCCGGGACTCAATATGGGTATGATATAATTGGTGCATGTAAACATTTGCCACACTTGCATAAAACATACCTCCCATGGAAGTACCTATAACCTGCAAATAAAATTATCTGCAAGATAGAAAACCAATCACAAACCATCCTATATCGGCGGACAGCCTCTAATTTCGCACATTCTATTGGGAGGAAGACCTTAACCACAAGACTCCCATACACTACATTTTAAAGACAATATTGAATACTTATCGTTGAACCATTGGACTCCCATCCATGGGCAGCCACGCCCCCCAATACAAGGATGTATATACCATGGTAATAAATCTGAATTGGACAGACTAAGAAGAACACAATCATCCTTTAGTCCCTAGGCAATGTCTGTCCTGATGAGACCCTCACATCACGAAGAGTGTTGAAACATTGTTGAAAACATCAAAAGGATACTCCACAGAGTGAAGCTCCAGAACAAATCCCGGTGATCCCCCCTGCTTTGAAAATTGAATAATTGGACATCCCTTTTTAAATACCAATAACCGTGTTTTTTATTCCGAGTCACTTTATTGTCACACTTTTTAGGTTATGGTTTGGTCACTTGGGATTCCTTGGGACTCTGTTGCCTGTGCTTATGTACTTGATTTAAGTATGCCAAGACGTGGGTCCTG
This sequence comes from Lissotriton vulgaris, assembly GCF_964263255.1. Taxonomy (NCBI): domain Eukaryota; kingdom Metazoa; phylum Chordata; class Amphibia; order Caudata; family Salamandridae; genus Lissotriton; species Lissotriton vulgaris. The sequence continues at coordinate 1,316,888,026 of NC_141689.1, forward strand.
GGCTCACTGTGGCACTGGAATCAAGCAATCCTGGCTGAAGAGAGGTGAAACCCCGAAACCGGTCCTAGGAGGCTTGTTTCCAATCCAGGGAGGACCTGGCTTGGCAGTTCGAACTGGACTGTTCCCACGAGGCACAGGGTCAAGACTGATTTGCATATGGCCAGGTCTAAACTGGGGTGGCATGGTGAGTAAAAGAATAACGGATTTAACCCAGATCTCCTGACTGGGGGTGAATGTTTTGATTTGTTCTGCATTCCTTCCATCAATTGTGTGTCTTTTGCTTTCTCGCAATTGATTTAAGTCCTGCCATAGGAAGCCAACCCTTTGCAGATGTTTGGTGTGAATTTATTGTTGCTATTGGTTTAGTAGTAGCTGGTGAGTCAGTCTGGTAAAACTGCTGCAGTTGTCACAACTGGACTTTGCATGACTGGAGGCAAAGTCATTTCCATCTTTGCAGGAATGCAACAGTACTTCATTTCTGCCCTCTTCTCAGTCAGTCAGTCAAATTCACTTTATTCAGTTAATTAAAACCATAAAAGCATACTACAAAAACCACAATAAAAAATATTTTAAAAACTGTTACAAAATCACATTCATCACAGAATACCAGTGGCAAGATCTAAATCTTCAATATACACATAAAATGTCATGAGTTTTCTAAAAGGGATGCTTATTATTAACAATTCTTCTTTTTCTCCTTAATCTGACAGCAGCGGTCAAAAAGCTAGCCACATTAAAAAATTCCCAAACGTTATTTAACATTTGTAAATATATAAAAGCCGGTCTAGCCTGGGTATATCCTTTGCCTTTTAAAATCGGTAAAAAGAACCGGTTTCGGATGTGCAAAAAAGTGGTCACAAAATAAAACAAAGTGCATTGAGTCCTGGGTGGAAAAATTATCGCAAGTACATACATTCAGCTTTTTCGATCCCATTGGTTCAGCAAGGAGCAATTGTAATTGATTCAATCTGAATCTTACCAGAAGAAAATGATGATGCTGATTTGTAACTATAGTTAAGTATGGCTCAATCGTTTGTGATGTACATAGCAACTGGTGTGCCCGCACAAGGTGTTTCCTTAATTCCCTGGACTGTCTATCAATTTGTGATAACTGCACGTACTTGCTTTTAACCCACGGCATGTCCGTCTTTAGGAGTTTCTACGGGGAGCTAAATAGCTCAGGTCTCCCCAAATAAGATGCAATTCTTTGTACATAATTTAACCACGGGATACTGCTAGCTAAATCAAGAGTTAAACAATCGCGAATGATTTCGCGGTTCATCTCAAGCTCCGGGTTAGTCCGAATACCTATCCATTTAAGTAAAGGAGCCATTCCTATGACGTCTGATATTAAACCTATACCTATTTCTAGGTGTATGATATAGGTAGATGTCGATTGCGGCACGGGTAGCACATTTCTTAGAAATGTATTTTCCACTATTTGGACATCAAAGACATCTCTGTATCCCCAGAGATCAGAACCATAGCTAGCTATAGCAAGGCATTTAGCCCTGTAGATATTTGACATAGCATGCATTGGTTTCGATCCCAACCTGCAGGTGAAATCTAGTACTGCAATGGTTGATCTAGCCAATACGTTTCCTTTGGCTTTCATTTGTGGGATCCATGTACCCTTTTCATCAAATAACACTCGTAAGTATAAAAACGACGCCACTCGTGTTAGTTCATTCCCTTCACAGTAACGGGTCTTACATTTCTTAGGCTTTACCCCATAATCATAATGTGAGACTTAGAAACATTAACATCTCTTTTCAATTGTCATTGGTGCTGTCACTTGCTTCTGTTGCCTGTTCCTATGTTCTTGATATAAGTCCTGCCATATGAAACCAGCCCTTTGCAGATTTTTTATGTGAAGCTGTTGCTGCTGTTGGTTTAGTAGTAGCTGGTGAATCAGTTAGGTAAAACTGCTGCAGTTGTGACAACAGACTCTTGTAGGACTAGAGGCAGCACCAATTCCATCTTTGTAGATTGACGACTGCCTTTCATTTCTACCATGCTCTTACATTTGCACTTGTTTTCTAGATCATCCACTTTCCTGATGGTCCACTTGTAAACTGAAACATCCAAGGAAATTAATGAATGTAGCTAGCACCTTTTTTGTACCTGGATCCAGTATTGTGGCACAAATGTACTCTTGGGAGGACACAATCTCTTTGTGCAGCCTTTGGTTAGCTTTCAAGTGAACAATTAAGCTTTTGACCAAAGCCTCTGGTTCTTCATTGGCATTGCTACATTTCTCCTATCTTTTGCAAATTGCTGGTTTAATAACAAGATTGCTTGGCAAATTTTACTCTCCCTCCCCCTGTGTCATAATCTCACAAGGTAGTGGCATTTGTGTCAAGCTGCCCACTAGCACTCATTTGTCAACCTCTATTCTCATGGCTTTGGCAGTTACATCCCCTTTCCTTTGAAGTACATAATTGTCAATTGTGTCCTGTACTGCTCCAACAGGTGTTGCCACTTACAATTACAGGGGAACCCTACTTACAAAGAACCAGGGTAATTGTATTATATTGAGAGACAGTGGTTCTAGTAGACATAATACATAATATTGCAATGAAAAATACCTGCACAATGGCGATACAATTGTAAGGGAAAAGGATAATGTGAGGGGAAAAAAGAAACCTATACACAACAAAAGGCATTGATATGTAAGTATATATCATTTTTTTAATTCAAAAGGCTGTATACTTTTTGCAGTGCATCCCCAAGTGAAGCATGGAACCAGTGAGTAAATATATACAGTGAATTTGTGTAAAGCAAGGTTTCCATATGTACAGGAAGAGACCATTTAGTAGAATATAATAACAGCACAAATGTCTGGTAACATCGGCTATATTAGGTCTTTTCTGCACTCGTGTCGATAGCGTTTCAACCCCTCCGTTAGATGTGGGGTTTCCTCAGGACGATAGGTATTGGGGATATCTACACAAAAATGCATAAGCGTCAGGTTTCAGGCAATTATTAGAGGAGCGAGAAGGTAATTGTAATGTGGACTAAGTCCAAGAAGGTACCTGAATGACAAGGGAGAAGCCTAAGTGAAGGTTTGGTGTCCTGTGATAGTGAAACAATTAGAAAAGCACTCACGTGAGTACCCGGCCGGGTGATGCGTGGCGCGTGTAAGGAAAGAAACAAGTTAATGGTAAAATACATGTATTACCATTTAGACTTTACTTGATGCAATTTTAGATCGTATTTAATTGTCTTAATGCCTCTTACCTCACAGTGAAGAGGTGTGGACTGCCTCCTATGGATGGCGGGTAGTGGATTCTGCCGTTAATGCAAGTTTGTAGGCGCCACGCAATGATGTCTGCTTTGTGGTGTCTTTAATCTGAGAATGGATGAGTGGGGATTAACGGGAGTACTGCATAAAAGGGTGACAGTAGGTTGAGGCTGAGGGGCTGGTAAAACTTACTTCAGAACAGTCTTTCAGACTAACGGATAATGGAGTCTCCTTCAATGAGGTATAGGCATAGTGTCGGATCAGACCGTGCCAGGTATGATGACAGCTTGTGCCTACATCGATAGTTCCTTTTGAATGCCTCCAGCCCACGAGACTCTCTGTGTCAGCCCCTTAGTCGAGAGTTGAGTCATGGTTCAATCTGGTGCTCGGTGCTGCGTCACCATGGCAACCTCTGTCAGGTCTGCCGACGTCAGCGTTTACATTTCAATTCCTGCGAGACTCACTGTGTTGGCCTCGAGATGGATGCTGAGGCGTCATGCACTCTGGCGCTCAGTGCCGCGTCTCCATGGCAACCTGTCTCAGGTCTGCGGACTCCTGTATTTGCGTTGTGTACCACGCCCCCGCTGTTGTATCGGCTCACGAGGGACATGTATCGGGTCTACCGATGATAACCTTTATGGTTTGAAACACGCTCTCCGCAATGGTAGCTGCTCGGGTGAGACATGTAATGGGTTACTGCAGCTGGATATTACACGAGCACGTCGTGCATAAAAATTGTTAAGTAAAATAAAATAAAATAAACCAGTGTTGTGGTGGTGACTGTAGTGGATAGAGATTGACCCATGCACATTTGTAGATACATATTTATAAACATATAGTAACAATGAAGAATGGTAAGCTTATATTTGGACAGTACATTTGCAGAATCACATTTTTGAGCTTTTCCATTTGCGGGTACATATTCTGGGCTGTGCACAGGTATTTTATCCATGTCAAACAATTGGCTGTCATGGATCATGGTCCATGCTCTCATTCTATTTCTTATCGTATTATATACAGAAGGAATTCAGATATGATAGCTATTACAGTCCGGGTTTTAATCCTTATTTTGTTGAGTGGATTAGTGCAGATTTGTTACGAATCCACGCCATTCATCGGCCGAGTTAAGGCCTGCTTCATTAGAATTAGCCCTATCTATCCACATGCACTCTATGCGTTGGAGGATAGTGCTTATGTCTCCACCTCTTTCCGGGAGGGTGGCGATAGCTATTACTTGCCATCTTATTTGGTTAGCAGTGTGTTGTTTTTCTGTGTAATGAGTGACCAGAGGTGCGTTTCTGACTGTACTCCGTATGTGACTTCTATGTTGGCTGATTCTGGCTTTTACAGGTTGTTGAGTCTGGCCTATGTAAGCTAGATTACATGGGCACCAGATGCAGTACACCACGTAGCGTGTATTGCAAGTGGAAAAGCTTTCAAGGGTATGTTTTACGTTACTGTGCTCCAATGTGGTTGTGTTAAAGGTGAATTCACAGCATTCGCAGTTACCGCATTTGTGATGTCTTTTAATGCTGGGGAGACCCCATGCACTTGTAAGGGTGTTTGGAGCCTTCACCTTGGCATCAGTGGCTGATATAACCAAGTGATCTTTTAGGTTTTTCCCTCGTTTGTATGCAAAGATGGGCAGTTCTATTGAAGCATCTATGCTTTTGATGATGTCCCAATGTTTGGTAATCAATTTGCGGTTTCATTTGTGTGGCTGCAGAAGGTGGTTAGGCATACTATTTTATCTACAGTCTTTTTGTCTTTTGTTTTCAAGAGTTCCTCCCTTGGACAATACCAGGCTCGCTTGAGTGATTTTTTTATAAGTCTATTCGGATAGCCTCTGGATGTCAGCTTGAGTCTCAGTATCTCTGCTTCTCTCATAAAGTTCTCCTTATGTGTGCAGTTTCGTCGGATTCTGAGAAACATCCCAAATGACAGGCCATCCCTCAGTGCCCGTGGGTGTTGGCTGCGGTAGGAGAGTAATGTGTTCCTTTCAGTGGTTTTTCTATGTAGGGACGTGTAAAGAGACCTGTTTTGATGAGTAATGTTTAAGTCTAGGAAGGCTATTGTTGAGTTATGGGTGGTGGATATGAAATTTAGATTCGTTTGCACTGTGTTCAGGTGTCTGACAAAGTCTTGGAAGCTTGCATCAGTTCCAGTCCAGATAACAAATATATCATCAATATATATTTTCCAGCATTTAATGCTGCAGTGGTATGGATTAAGATGGTTAAGGACATATTGATGTTCTACCTGGTCTATGTAAATGTTTGCCAGATTTGGGGCAAAAATTGCTCCCATGCTGGTCCCAGAGCATTGCTCATAGTATTCTCCTCCTGGCTTGAAGTAATTGCATTGTAGAGCAATGCGTAACAAGTTTATGATAAAGCCAGTTGGTACCTGAGTAGGTTTAGGGCGTTGTTCCAATAAATATTCTATTGCTTTTATGCTGTTCTCCTGTGGTATGTTTGTGTACAAGGAACTTATGTCAAGGGTTGCAAGTAAGTCTGTGCCCATAGTGAACGGTATCCCTTCCACTAGGTTAACCATAAAGGTTCTGTCCTTTACATATGTGTCTTGTAACGTAACAAATTCTCGTATGAAGAAATCAATGTATGAACCTAGAGGTTCTAAAACCGAGCCGCAACCCGATTGTATTGGGCGGCCTGGCGGATCTGTTGTGCTCTTATGTATTTTGGGTATGGTGTATATTACCGGAGTTCTGGGGTCGTCAGTATTGAGGAACTCAAATTCCTTCTGAGATATGTACCCTTTGTATTTTGCTTCTGTGGTAATCTGAAGGATATCCCTTCGAATTTTTGGCACAGGGTTGGTGCTAAGCTTTTTATAGTGTCTGGTGTCATTGATATGTTTCTGTATTTCTGCTTCATAGGTCATATGATCTTGGACTACTATCCCTCCACCCTTATCTGCTGGTTTGAGAATGTTTCAGTCATAATTTTTTAAGGCCAATAGTGTTTGGCGTTCATTGAGGGTAATGTTGTATGGGATAAAAGCGTTTGTGTTTTTCATATTGTCTATCCCCTTTATTATTAATTTTTCAAATGCTAGATGTTCGGGTGGCACCATTCCGTTTGTTGGATAGAATGTGGAGGGGGGTCTCAGACCTGGGAAGGACTTTTTGGTGGTGAATTCTTTGTCTTTAAAGAAGAGTTTCAGCCTAATTTTTCTAAAAAATTGGAAAATTTCAGTCTTGAGTGAGAAGAAGTTGGTTCTCTCGGTGACTACAAAGGAAAGACCTTTGCTAAGCAGCAAAATCTCTGCTGATGACATGACATGTTTTGATAGATTGAAAATGGGGATTGTTTCCACTGAAATTTGGTTATCAGTTAGTATGTCTGCGGGCCCATTGATAGTGCTACCTGCGAGTGTGTCGTTCGCCTGGGTACTGATACCATGTTTTTGTTTTGGCCTTGCCACCTCGGTCTAAAAAAGACGGTTGGCCTGGGTGATTGTCAGAGCGACTAGGGCCTGCCTGGGGTTCTGAATCGCTTGAGCTCCCTGGAGATTCTGAAAATGTGACCGGTTGGTTACGTCTAAACCTACCCCAGGTGTTCTGTTGGTTCTGTTTGGCTACTGTTGTGTAATAGTCTTCTCGGAGATAGGGGTATGCCCTTTCTTTAGAATAGTTTTTTATGTCCTTTCCTACCTTGTCTATTTTCTTTTTTAGTTCAAACGTATTGAAGTCCTCTAAAGTTTTATTGAGTTTGTCCAAGAGGGACTTGGCATCAGTTATGGTATCGCTACCTAAAAGTTCCTCAATTTCTTTGAGTTTGGCCTTCGCGTGTTCAAGTGCGGTCTCTACGCCCAGCACCATCCATTGGCGCCAGCATGTTGTTGAAATGTTACAGAATTTACCTTCTAATTTAGGGTCTTCCCTAAATATGCCCGGGACGTTTCTAAATTGGAGTCCTTGGGGAATTATACCTGCTCTTAGGTACTCAGATAGCATGTGAGCATGAAGCTCTGTTCTTACATGCTTCTTCTTAGCCTTCTCGAGTTTCTCTAGTAATTGTTGCCTGGGATTGCTAGTGTGTGTGGAATGTGTTGCGAAAAGTGATGGTCTACTAATTATTTTGGCTATATACTCTTCCGTGTAGAGAGGGGCTTCGTCCTCTGACATTATCTCCCTCACTAAAGCAAATGCACCTTACTTTTGATAGGGTCTGGTTGGAATGAAATCCAGAAACTGGATAGATCCCTCGCGGCGCAACCGCCGCTCGAAAAGTCACTTAAAATTACAGGGGAACCCTACTTACAAAGAACTAGGGTAATTGTATTATATTGAGAGACAGTGGTTCTAGTAGACCTAATAAATAATATTGCAATGAAAAATACCTGCACAATGGCAATACAATTGTAAGGGAAAAGGATGATGCGAGGGGAAAAAAAGAAACCTCTACACAGTTAAACTGGATAAATATTTATACACAACAAAAGGCATTGATATGTAAGTATATATCACTTTTTTAATTCAAAAGGCTGTATACTTTGTGCAGTGCATCCCCAAGTGAAGCATGGAACCAGTGAGTAAATATATACAGTGAATTTGTGTACAGCAAGGTTTCCATATGTACAGGAAGAGACCATTTAGTGGAATATAATAACAGCACAAATATCTGGTAACATCAGCTATATTAGGTCTTTTCTGTCCTCGTGTCGACGGCGTTTCAACCCCTCCGTTGGATGTGGGGTTTCCTCAGGACGATAGGTATTGGGGATATCTGCACAAAAATGCATGAGCATCTGGTTTCAGGCAATTATTAGAGGAGCGAGAAGGTAATTGTAATATGGAATAAGTCCAAGAAGGTACCTGAATGACAAGGGAGCAACCTTAGTGAAGGTGTGGTGTCCCGTGATAGTGAAACAATTAGAAAAGCACTCACGTGAGTACCCGGCCGGGTGCTGCGTGGCGCATGTAAGGAAAGAAACAAGTTAAAGGTAAAATACATGTATTACCATTTAGACTTTATTTGATGCAATTTTTGATCGTATTTAATTGTCTTAATGCCTCTACCTCACAGTGAAGAGGTGTGGACTGCCTCCTATGGATGGCGGGTAGTGGATTCGGCCGTTAATGCAAATTTGTAGGCGCCACGCAATGATGTCTGCTATGTGGTGTCTTTAATCTGAGAATGGATGAGTGGGGATTAACGGGAGTACTGCATACGAGGGTGACAGTAGGTTGAGACTGAGGGGCTGGTAAAACTTACTTCAGAAGAGTCTTTCAGACTAACGGATAGTGGAGTCTCCTTCAATGAGGTATAGGCATAGTGGCGGATCAGACCGTGCCAGGTACGATGACAGCTTGTGCCTGCATCGATAGTTCCTTTTGAATGCCTACAGCCCACGAGACTCTCTGTGTCAGCCCCATAGTCGAGCGTTGAGACATCGTTCAATCTGGTGCTCGGTGCTGCATCACCATGGCAACCTCTGTCAGGTCTGCCGATGTCAGCGTCTACATTTCAATTCCCGCGAGACTCACTGTGTTGGCCTCGGGATGGAATGCCGAGGCGTCATGCACTCTGGCACTCAGTGCTGCATCTCCATGGCAACCTGTCTCAGGTCTGCCGACGCCTGTATTTGTATTGTGTACCACGCCCCCGCTGTTGTATCGGCTCACGTGGGACATGTATCAGGTATACCAATGATAACCTTTATGGTTTGAAACACGCTCTCCCCAATGGTAGCGGCTCGCGTGAGACATGTAATGGGTTACTGCAGCTGGATATTACACAAGCAAGTTGTGCATAAAAATTGTAAAGTAAAATAAAATAAAATAAAATAAACCTGCGTTGCGGTGGTGACCTTAGTGGATAGAGATTGACCCATGCACATTTGTAGATACATATTTATAAACATATAGTAACAATGAAGAATGGTAAACTTATATTTGGACAGTACATTTGCAGAATCACATTTTTGATCTTTTCCATTTGCGGGTACATATTCTGGGCTGTGCACAGGTATTTTATCTATGTCGAACAATTAACTGTCATGGATCATGGTCCATGCTCACATTCTATTTCCTATCATATTATATACAGAAGGAATTCAGATATGATAGCTATTACAGTCCGGGATTTTGATCCTTATTTTGTTGAGTGGATTAGTGCAGATTTGTTGCGAATCCACGCCATTCATTGGCTGAGTTAAGGTCCGCTTCAATAGAATTAGCTCTATCTATCCACATGCACTCTATGCGTTGGAGGATAGTGCTTATGTCTCCACCTCTTTCCGGGAGGGTGGCGATGGCTATTACTTGCTATCTTATTTGGTCAGCCGTGTGTTGTTTTTCTGTGTAATGAGTGACCAGAGGTGCGTTTGTGACTGACCTCCGTATGCGACTTCTATGTTGGCTGATTTTGGCTTTTACAGGTTGTTGAGTCTGGCCTATGTAAGCTAGATTACATGGGAACCAGATGCAGTACACCACATTGCGTGTATTGCAAGTGGAAAAGCTTTCGAGGGTATGTTTTACGTTACAGTGCTCGATTGTGGTTGTGTTAAAGGTGAATTCACAGCATACGCAGTTACCGCATTTGTGATGTCCTTTAATGCTGTGGAGACCCCATGCACTTGTAAGAATGTTTGGAGCCTTCACCTTGGCATCAGTGGCTGTTCTAACCAAGTGATCTTTTAGGTTCTTCCTCGTTTGTATGCAAAGAGGGGCAGTTTTATTGAAGCATCTATGCTTTTGATGATGTCCCAATGTTTGGTAATCAGTTTGCGTATTTCATTTGTGTGGCTGCAGAAGGTGGTTACGCATACTATTTTAACTACAGTCTTTTTGTCTTTTGTTTTCAAGAGTTCCTACCTTGGACAATACCAGGCTCGCTTGAGTGATTTTTTTATAAGCCTATTCGGATAGCCTCTGGATGTCAGCTTGAGTCTCAGTATCTCTGCTTCTCTCATATAGTCTCCCTTTTTTCCCCCTTGCATCATCCTTTTCCCTTACAATTGTATTGCCATTGTGCAGGTATTTTTCATTGCAATATTATTTATTAGGTCTACTAGAACCACTGTCTCTCAATATAATACAATTACCCTGGTTCTTTGTAAGTAGGGTTCCCCTGTAATTTTAAGTGACTTTTCGAGCGGCGGTTGCGCCACGAGGGATCTATCCAGTTTCTGGATTTCATTCCGACCAGACCCTATCAAAAGTAGGGTGCATTTGCTTTAGTAAGGGAGATAATGTCAGAGGACGAAGCCCCTCTCTACACGGAAGAGTATATAGCCAAAATAATTAGTGGACCGTCACTTTTCGCAACACATTACACACAAACTAGCAATCCCAGGCACCAATTACTAGAGAAACTCGAGAAGGTTAAGAAGAAGCATGTAAGAACAGAGCTTCATGCTCGCATGCTATCTGAGTACCTAAAAGCAGGTATAATTCCCCAAGGACTCCAAATTAGAAACCTCCCGGGCATATTTAGGGAAGACTCTACATTTTAAGGTAAATTCTGTAACATTTCAACCACATGCTCGCGGAACTGGATGGTGCTGGGCGTAGAGACCGCACTTGAACACGCGAAGGCCGAACACAAAGAAATTGAGGAACTTGAAAAGGATCTTTTAGGTTGTGATACCATAACTGATGCCAAGTCCCTCTTGGACAAACTCAATAAAACCATAGAGGACTTCAATACGTTTGAACTAAAAAATAAAATAGACAAGGTAGGAAAGGGCATAAAAAACTATTCTAAAGAAAGGGCATTCCCCTACCTCCGAGAAGACTGTTAGACAACAGTAGCCAACCAAAACCAACAGAACACCTGGGGTAGGTTTAGACGTAACCAACCGGTCACATTTTCAGAATCTTCAGGGAGCTCAAGCGATTCAGAACCCCAGGCAGGGCCTAGTCGATCTGACAATCACCCAGGCCAACCGTCTTTTTTAGACCGAGGTGGCAAGGCCAAAACAAAAACATGTTATCAGTACCCAGGCGAACGACACACTCGCCGGAAGCACTATCAATGGGACCCCCAGACATACTAACTGATAACCACAGTTCAGTCGAAACCATCCCCATTTTCAATCTATCAAAACATGTCATGTCATCAGCAGAGATTTCGCTGCTTAGCAAAGGTCTCTCCTTTGTAGTCACCGAGAGAACCAACTTCTTCTCACTCAAGACTGAAATTTTCCAATTTTTTAGAAAAATTAGGCTGAAACTCTTCTTTAAAGACAAAGAATTCAGCACCAAAGAGTCCTTCACACATTCTATCCAACAAACGGAAGGGTGCCACCCGATCTTCTAGCATTTGAAAAATTAATAATACAGGGGATAGACAATATGAAAAACATAAAGGCTTTTATACCATACAACATTACCCTCAATGAACGCCACTCACTATTGGCCTTAAAAAACTGATGACTCAATCATTTTCAAACCAGCAGATAAGGGTGGAGGGATAGTAGTCCAAGATCGTACGACCTATGAAACAGAAATACAGAAACAAATCAATGACACCAGACACTATAAAAAGCTTAGCACCAACCCTTTGCCAAAAATTCGAAGGGATATCCTTCAGATCACCACAGAAGCCAAAGACGAAGGGTACATATCCCAGAAGGAATTTGAGTTCCTCAATACTGACAACCCCAGAACTCCGGTAATATACACCATACCCAAAATACATAAGAGCACAACAGACCCCCCAGGCCGCCCAATACTATCGGGTTGCGGCTCAGTTTTAGAACCTCTAGGTTCATACATTGATTTCTTCATACGAGAATTTGTTCTGTTACAAGACACATATGTAAAGGACACAACCTTTATGGTTAACCTAGTTGAAGGAATGCCGTTCACTATGGGCACAGACTTACTTGCAGCCCTTGACATAAGTTCCTTGTACACAAACATAACACAGGAAGACCGCATAAAAGCAATAGAATATTTATTGGAACAACGCCCTAAACCTACTCAGGTACCCACTGGCTTTATCATAAACTTGTTACGCATTGCTCTACAATGCAGTTACTTCATGTCAGGAGGAGAATACTATGAGCAGTGCTCTGGGACCAGCATGGGAGCAATTTTTGCCCCAAATCTGGCAAACATTTATATGGACCAGGTAGAACATCAATATGTCCTTAACCACCTTAATCCATACCACTCCAGCATTAAATGCTGGAAAAGATATATTGATGATATCTTTGTTATCTGTACTGGAAATGATGCAAGCTTCCAAGACTTTGTCAGACACCTGAACACGGTGCAAACCAATCTAAATTTCACATCCACCACCCATAACTGCCATTTGGGCAGTTTCTCAGAATCCGCCAAAACTGCACACATAAGGAGGACTATATGAGAGAAGCAGAGATACTGAGACTCAAGCTGACATCCAGAGGCTATCCGAATAGACTTATAAAAAAATCACTCAAGCGAGCCTGGCATTGTCCAAGGGAGGAACTCTTGAAAACAAAAGACAAAAAGACTGTAGATAAAATAGTATGCGTAACCACCTTCTGCAGCCACACAAACGAAATCCGCAAACTGATTACCAAACATTGGGACATCATCAAAAGCATTGATGCTTCAACAGAACTGCCCCTCTTTGCCTACAAACGAGGGAAAAACCTAAAAGATCACTTGGTTAGATCAGCCACTGATGCCAAGGTGAAGGCTCCAAACACCCTTACAAGTGCATGGGGTCTCCCCAGCATTAAAGGACATCACAAATGCAGTAACTGCGTATGCTGTGAATTCACCTTTAACACAACCACATTCGAGCACGGTAACGTAAAACATACCCTCGAAAGCTTTTCCACTTGCAATACACGCAACGTGGTGTACTGCATCTGGTGCCCGTGTAATCTAGCTTACATAGGACAGACTCAACAACCTGTAAAAGCCAGAATCAGCCAACATAGAAGTCGCATACGGAGGTCAGTCACAAACGCACCTCTGGTCACTCATTGCACAGAAAAACAAAACACGGCTGACCAAATAAGATGGCAAGTAATAGCCATCGCCACCCTCCCGGAAAGAGGTGGAGACATAAGCACTATCCTCCAACGCATAGAGTTCATGTGGAAAGATAGAGCTAATTCTATTGAAGCAGACCTTAACTCGGCCGATGAATGGCGTGGATTCATAACAAATCTGCACTAATCCACTCAGCAAAATAAGGATCAAAACCCGGACTGTAATAGCTATCATATCTGTATTCCTTCTGTTTATAATACGATAAGAAATAGAATGTGAGCATGGACCATGATCCATGACAGCCTTTTGTTCGACATAGATAAAATACCTGTGCACAGCCCAGAATATGTACCCGCAAATGGAAAAGCTCAAAAATTTGATTCTGCAAATGTACTGTCTAAATATAAGCTTACCATTCTTCATTGTTACTATATGTTTAAAAATATGTATCTACAAATGTGCATGGGTCAATCTCTATCCACTACGGTCACCACCGCAACACAGGTTCATTTTATTTTATTTTATTTTACTTTACAATTTTTATGCATGACGTCCTCGTGTAATATCCAGCTGCAGTAACCCATTACATGTCTCACGCGAGCCGCTACCATTGCCGAGAGCGTGTTTCAAACCATAAAGATTATCATCAGTAGACCCGATACATGTCTCACGTGAGCCGATACAACAACGGGGAGTGTGGTACACAACGCAAATACAGGAGTCGTCAAACCTGAGACAGGTTGCCATGGAGACGCGGCACTGAGCGCCAGAGTGCATGACGTTTCGGCATTCCATCCCGAGGCCAACACAGTGAGTCTCGCGGGAATTGAAATGTAGACGCTGACGTCGGTAGACCTGACAGAGGTTGCCATGGTGACGCAGCACCGAGCACCAGATTGAACGATGCCTCAACGTTCAACTATGGGGCTGACACAGAGAGTCTCGTGGGCTGGAGGCATTTAAAAGGAACTATCGATGCAGGCACAAGATGTCATCATACCTGGCACGGTCTGATCCGGCACTACGCCTATACCTCATTGAAGGAGACTCCATTATCCGTTGGTCTGAAAGACTGTTCTGAAGTACGTTTTACCAGCCCCTCAGCCTCAACCTACTGTCACCCTTGTATGCAGTACTCCCGTTAATCCCCATTCATCCATTCTCAGATTAAAGACACCACAAAGCAGACATCATTGCGTGGCGCCTGCAAACTTGCATTAACGGCAAAATCCACTACCTGCATAACGCATAAGAGGCAGTCCACACCTCTTCACTGTGAGGTAAGAGGCATTAAGACAATTAAGTATGATCTAAAATTGCATCATGAAAAGTCTAAATGGTAATACATGTATTTTACCTTTAACTTGTTTCTTTCCTTACACATATTTACCAAGCCTACTGATCGAAACAGCACGTTATTATTTTCCAGTTTTCATCCCAGAAGTTTGATTTCAAATCTACCGTACTCACATTTTTTGAGGATCAAGAGGATTTGCACTGAAGAAGAGACTTTTCTACACCAATTACAGACCCACCAAACCAGATTTGAACAAAGAGAGTATCCCGCAGATATCCTTCAACAAAGCATAGATAGATTGGCGATTAGAGATCGACAATCTCTTTTAACTACGTCACCGAAGAAACAAAGCACTGCTTTCACCTTTGTGTCGAAGTTTTCCACAGTTTCTAACCAGATCAAGAACATCATTCTTAAAAGATGAGAACTTTTACAAAATGAAAAAGAATTCAATGGAATATACATTGAAAACCCCATATTTGCCTACACGCGTGGCAGAAACTTACTGGACATTGTGAGAATACCAGCCAAAACAACAGAGTCAGATACCTTTAAAGGTACCCTTAAAAGTCACAACTGCATACACTGCAATAAGATTATCACGGGAAATACATTATTACACCCCATTACTGGCAAAAAGATACCTTTGAAACATTCAGCTGACTGTAACACCACCCACTTAATTTACTGTTTAAAATGTCCCTGTGGTAAAGCCTATGTAGGCAAAACTGAGCGCAAATTTAAAATAAGATTGTCAGAACACAAAAGTACCATTCGTACAAAAAGCAGATCTACATCAGTAGCTAATCATTGGCTGGATGAGCACCACAATATAGCTCAATTGCGAGCTCAAATTGTTGAAGTTGTGGCAAAAGTTACAGGTCAGGATAACAGTGTAAAGCTGTAACAAAGAGAGGTATTTTGGATAGATTACCTACAAACATTGATACCACAAGGTCTTAATGACAGCGTGGATTTAAGCTGTTATCTATGAGAGAGCAGATCATCTTGAGAATATATGTAATTCATACTAACGGAGACTTTAGATTTACTCTTAAACATCATGTATGTGTATTTGATGCCATCTAATTGCAGTAAAGGAAACAATATTTGTCTGTGTATTTAACCAAAATGTTTACATTATTCAGAAGCATTTTTCAATCTTGTGTATGATTTAACTTTCTATTGATGGAGACTACAAAACGGTATACAGTGCATCATTTTAGTAACAACCGTATGTAAGCACCATGACTTCAGTAGGTGCACACAACATGCGGTCACATTAAGTCTTTGGGGTACTGTACATTCCACGTCATTTGATCCTCTACAATTGAGCACATCATCTGATCAACAACACCACTCAGGTCCCCGTCAATCTAATAGGTGCGACCCATGAAAACCCGGTTCACTGACATTTACCATTTATTAACACTACATACCATTCAGTCATCTTTTACTCATACATTCATCATTATGATAGCAGAGGAACACATAGTAATCAATTCACGCCTTCATTGAACCCAAACACTAAGTTGAAGAATGTCAATTGAGGCTCAGAGTGGATATATTATAACAATATGGACACTCGTTTTATAGTTGAGTTGGCAAATCCTGGTTATATTATTGAGGTTTACACCACAATTACAGGGTTAGTCAATTATTGGCATAGTTCAATTTAATGTGGCATAGCCAGGTTACACTCGAGAAATATAGGTTTTTTCAATGACAAGTGATCGGAATTTATTGGTAGCATCTCATTGCAGCAGTCAAGCAAAGTGAGTATCATCTTGGTTTTGAGTGAGTAACCATGTTATCTAGTGGATGCTTCATATGTAAAACAAATATGAGAGATTTTCTTAGAAATTTCACTGGAAAACTACAACTCCCATAAGCTTCACTACGTTGCGGTGAAAAAAAGAGGTTCTACACTCTTTTATTTGCGTATGGTATCCCTCTGCGTGAAATCTATTAGTTCTTCGTGGCATTGACAGTGCATGATGTTTCAGCACGCATAGCTTTGAAAGCTCAAGGTACGTTTAATAACATGCGATTTTTATCGTTCAGTATGTAGTAAGGAAGCAATCATGGACAGCTAGTTTACTTTATCATTATTACTCGCTTCGCAGGAAAGGATCCTAACATCCCAGTTCACGAGACAGAAAAGGGCATAATTGCAGAGTTTTCGGTAAACACGAACTAGCAGGTATACACAAGTTTGAATAAAGGTGGTTTTAATAGTGAATACAACAGTGATACTTTGTACACGGAAGTTGTTTTATTGACATGAAGCACACATTGTCTTTATCAGGTGATCCGCGGTTATTTCATAGTGATACAGTTGGATATTGGATTGTTGTGTGGACAGTAATTCGTCAGCACATAACAGGTCAGTTTAATAAGAAAATTTCACTTGTTTATAATGATGAAGGAGATACTTTAGTGTATCTTAATTTGAGTACTATAAGAGGAGGGCAGCACAGTTATATATTTTTTTTATGTACAAGTCGATTTAGTACGATCTTTAGTACGCTAGTATACAGCTAACCATGCTGCATTATGATGTTTTGGCAACAGTGCCACGCAGTGAATGTAACAAGGTTATTAAAGTGAGCTTAATGTCCGCACATTATATGAATCGTTTTTCATAGACACAAGTTGGTCAGTGTACCGAGTTGATATTATCCTACTGCATCAGAAGATTGGTTCTGGAACGAAGATTACAGGTAGATTAATACACTGGTTGGTCACATTCATCATGCATGGGTAAAGGATTGTTTTAGGAAGTGGGCACATACACATAATTAGAACGTATTAAGTGGATGCAAAGCATCTATTGATTACTGCACAACCTGTCTCCTTTAACATCTTATCCCTGAGCACTCACGATGACACATTTAAAATCTAAGGGGCATATTATCAAGCCTGTGCGCTAAAATTATCGCCGCTTTATCGGCCGAAAACGGCCGATAAAGCGGCGATTATGGGCTTGATAATATGCTATGTGGAGTTCCAATCGAAGCCCATGTTAGATGTCTTCACATCTAACATGTGCTTCGATTGGAATTCCATAGAGCATATTATCAAGCCCATTATCGCCGCTTTATCGGCCGTTTTCGGCCGATAAAGCGGCGATAATTTTAGCGCACAGGCTTGATAATATGCCCCCCAGTACCTTATGTATATCTCCATTGTCTCCTCCATTTTGATAATTATAAGAGATAATCATAGTGCATGACATTTACACTCTCGGGCACAGATTCTCTAAGCATACCCTTAGGCACAGAATCGCCAGGGACACCCCTATGAGTGTCTGTTTTTTTAAACTAATTCCCACATAAAACAGAGATATATTAATAAAATATTTTACTTTAGGACATTGCCCCTGAAGAAGGGAATTTTTTCCCAAAATGCATTGGGCATCGGATTTCCTGTAACCATGAGCGATATGATACTCAATGAAACATAGGGGCATATTACCAACAACTAGCGATAATTTTTGTCTCTAACTTGTTTAGAGACAAAAATTATCGCCGCACATCGGCGATTTTTATCGCAGATAAACCTTGCTATTAGCAAGGTTTATCGCAAATGCGATAAAAAACGGCCGCAATGCATGACTATCGCTGAAAAGTCAGCGATATTCATGCATTATCGAGCAAATGCTCTTAGCCATGTTATCCACCTCCCATTGGATAACATGGCTAAGAACTGCTCAGGGCAGGTGTTAGCTTTTGGAGATATTCGCGCTTAGCGCGAATATCTCCAAAAGTTGGTAATAGGAGATAGCGATGTTAGGGACTGTTTCCAGTCGCTAACATCTTGGCACGCCCACTTTGCATGTCATTAGTGATAAATATCACTGACATGCAAAGCGGGGCCCAAGATGGTCGCTATCTCCTTTTAGCTGTCACTAACTGGTGTTAGCGACAGCTTGGTAATAGGGAGATAATTTTATCTCCGCTTTCTTGGCTTTTAAAGCCAAAAAAGCGGAGATAAACCCCCTTGATAATATGCCCCATAATGTTATGGATATTTGATGTAACAGTAAATAGGAATTATTGATTGTTAATAAGCATTCTTACGGGTGATTTCTGATGGAAAGAGAAATGCACATTGATGTATGTAATTCGCAGTCACAATGATGTAATTGTTTGATTGATATTGAAGATTGTAACATTTGAAATTGCAATATTTGAGATAAATGCAAGTAAAAACAAAGATGATACAGTTTTACATGTTGTCAAGTGTATTGAGTTAACAGTGGAACATGTTTTCCTAGGAACAGTGCACACTGCTTGCAGGCCGCAGCCTGCATCTCTATATAGTCTTTCCTTACACGCGCCACGCAGCACCCGGCCGGGTACTCACGTGAGTGCTTTTCTAATTGTTTCACTATCACGGGACACCACACCTTCACTAAGGTTGCTCCCTTGTCATTCAGGTACCTTCTTGGACTTAGTCCACATTACAATTACCTTCTCGCTCCTCTAATAATTGCCTGAAACCTGACGCTCATGCATTTTTGTGCAGATATCTCCAATACGTATCGTCCTGCGGAAACCCCACATCCAACGGAGGGGTTGAAACGCCGTCAACAGGAGTACAGAAAAGACCTAATATAGCCAATGTTACCAGACATTTGTGCTGTTATTATATTCTACTAAATGGTTTCTTCCTGTACATATGGAAACCTTGCCTTACACAAATTCACCGTTTATATTTACTCACTGGTTCCATGCTTCACTTGGGGATGCACTGCACAAAGTATACAGCCTTTTGAATTAAAAAAGTGATACATATTTACATATCAATGCCTTTTGTTGGGTATAAATATTTATCCAGTGTAACTGTGTAGAGGTTTCTTTTTTTCCCTTCGCATTATCCTTTTCCCTTACAATTGTATCGCCATTGTGCAGGTATTTTTCATTGCAATACTATTTATTATGTCTACGAGAACCAATGTCTCTCAATATATTACAATTACCCTGGTTCTTTGTAAGTAGGGTTCCCCTGTAATTTTAAGTGACTTTTCGAGCGGCGGCTGCGCCGCGAAGGATCTATCCAGTTTCTGGATTTCATTCCGACCAGACCCTATCAAAAGTAGGGTGCATTTGCTTTAGTAAGGGAGATAATGTCAGAGGACGAAGCCCCTCTCTGTACGGAAGAGTATATAGCCAAAATAATTAGTGAACCGTCACTTTTCGCAACACATTCCACACACGCTAGCAATCCCATGCAACAATTACTAGAGAAACTCGAGAAGGCTAAGAAGAAGCATGTAAGAACAGAGCTTCATGCTCGCATGCTATCTGAGTACCTAAGAGCAGGTATAATTCCCCAAGGACTCCAAATTAGAAACGTCCCGGGCATATTTAGGGAAGACCCTAAATTTAAAGGTAAATTCTGTAACATTTCAACCACATGCTCGCGCCACTGGATGGTGCTGGGCGTAGAGACCGCACTTGAACACGCGAAGGCCGAACTCAAAGAAACTGAGGAACTTGAAAAGGAACTTTTAGGTAGCGATACCATAACTGATGCCAAGTCCCTCTTGGACAAACTCAATAAAACTTTAGAGGACTTCAATACGTTTGAACTAAAAAAGAAAATAGACAAGGTAGGAAAGGACATAAAAAACTATTCTAAAGAAAGGGCATACCCCAACCTCAGAGAAGACTATTACACAACAGTAGCCAACCAGAACCAACAGAACACCTGGGGTGGGTTTAGACGTAACCAACCGGTCACATTTTCAGAATCTTCAGGGAGCTCAAGCGATTCAGAACCCCAGGCAGGGCCTAGTCGCTCTGACAATCACCCAGGCCAACTGTCTTTTTTAGACCGAGGTGGCAAGGCCAAAACAAAAATATGGTATCAGTACCCAGGCGAACATCACACTTGCAGGAAGCATTATCAATGGGGCCCCCAGCCATGCTAACTGATAACCAAAGTTCAGTCGAAACCATCCCCATTTTCAATCTATCGAAACATGTCATGTCATCAGCAGACATTTCGCTGCTTAGCAAAGGGCTCTCCTTTGTAGTCACCGAGAGAACCAACTTCTTCTCACTCAAGACTGACATTTTCCAATTTGTTTAGAAAAATTAGGCTGAAACTCTTCTTTAAAGACTGGGGGCTAGATGTAGGTAATTTTATTTTACCACTTCTTAAATACCGAATTTTACCGATTCGGTATTTAAGAAGTGGTAAAATAGAGGGGGGGAGATGTAGGTATTACAGAATCGGTAAATACCGAATCGTTAAGATTCGGTATTTACCGATTCTGTAAATACCGATTCGGTAATGCCAATTGATTCCTATGGGCATTGAAGCCCATAGGAATCAATGGGCATTACCGAATCGGTATTTACTGATACAGTAAATACTGATTCCAGCAAGGGTGCAGGGGGTGTCACTTGGACACCCTCTAGCACCCCAAATACAGGCATGTGTGCCATGTGGCACACAGACATGCCCTAAGGGCATGTCTGTCTGTCACATGGCATAGGTGTGCATGCACACATGTGCATGCCCACCTGGATTCGGTATTTTACCACCCAATTGGATTGGGTGGTAAAATACCGAATCTAAAAGGCCTTTGGGACTGTGAGGAGTCCCACCTACATCTAGAAGTTACCGAATCGGTAAAAATACTGATTCGGTATTTTACCGATTCGGTAAATTTACAGAATCGGTAAAATTAGCCCCCTACATCCCAAAAACCCATCTACCGGTCGGTAACAGCCAAAATCGACCGTTACCGGCCGGTAAATGGCC
This sequence comes from Lissotriton vulgaris, assembly GCF_964263255.1. Taxonomy (NCBI): domain Eukaryota; kingdom Metazoa; phylum Chordata; class Amphibia; order Caudata; family Salamandridae; genus Lissotriton; species Lissotriton vulgaris. Next base: position 1,316,909,308 of record NC_141689.1, read on the forward strand.
ACCTACATCGGGCCCTAAGAATTCACCACCAAAGTGTCATTCACAGGTCTGAGACCCCCCTCTACATTCTATCCAACAAACTGAATGGTGCCACCCGAACTTCTAGCATTTGAAAAATGAATAATACAGGGGATAGACAATATGAAAAACACAAAGGCTTTTATCCCATGCAACATTACCCTCAATGAACGCCAAGCACTATTAGCCTTAAAAAAGGATGACTCAATCATCCTCAAACCAGCAGATAAGGGTGGAGGGATAGTAGTCCAAGATCGTACGACCTATGAAGCAGAAATACAGAAACAAATCAATGACACCAGACACTATAAAAAGCTTAGCACCAACCCTTTGCCAAAAATTCGAAGGGATATCCTTCAGATCACCACAGAAGCCAAAGACGAAGGGTACATATCCCAGAAGGAGTTTGAGTTCTTCAATACTGACAACCCCAGAAGATACACCACACCCAAAATACATAAGAGCTAGGCCGCCCAATACTATGGGGTTGCAGCTCGGTTTTAGAACCTCTAAGTTCATTCATTGATTTCTTCATACGAGAATTTGTTCCGTTACAAGCCACATATGTAAAGGACACAACCTTTATGGTTAACCTAGAGGAAGGGATGACGTTCACTATGGGCACAGACTTACTTGTAACCCTTTACATAAGTTCCTTGTACACAAACATACCACAGGAGGACAGCATAAAAGCAATAGAATATTTATTGGAACAACGCCCTAAACCTACTCAGGTACCCACTGGCTTTATCATAAACTTGTTACGCATTGCTCTACAATGCAATTACTTCATGACAGGAGAATACTATGAGCAATGCTCTGGGAGCAGCATGGGAGCAATTTTTGCCACAAATCTGGCAAACATTTATATGGACCAGGTAGAATATCAATATGTCCTTAACCATCTTAATCCATACCACTCCAGCATTAAATGCTGGAAAAGATATATTGATGATATATTTGTTATCTGGACTGGAACTGATGCAAGCTTCCAAGACTTTGTCAGACACCTGAACACGGTGCAAACCAATCTAAATTTCACACCCACCACCCATAACTCATCAATAGCCTTCCTAGACTTAAACATTACTCATCAAAACGGGTCTCTCTACACGTCCCTACATAGAAAACCCACTGAAAGGAACATATTACTCTCCTACCGCAGCCAACACCCACGGGCACTGAGGGATGGCCTGCCATTTGGGCGGTTTCTCAGAATCCGCCGAAACTGCACACATAAGGAGGACTATATGAGAGAAGCAGAGATCCTGAGACTCAAGCTGACATCCAGAGGCTATCCGAATAGACTTATAAAAAAATCACTCAAACAAGCCTGGCATTGTCCAAGGGAGGAACTCTTGAAAACAAAAGACAAAAAGACTGTAGATAAAATAGTATGCGCAACCACCTTCTGCAGCCACACAAATGAAATCCGCAAACTGATTGCCAAACATTGGGACATCATCAAAAGCATAGATGCTTCAATAGAACTGCCCCTCTTTGCATACAAACAAGGGAAAAACCTAAAAGATCGCTTGGTTAGATCAGCCACTGATGCCAAGGTGAAGGCTCCATACATCTTTACAAGTGCATGGGGTCTCCCCACCATTAAAGGACATCACAAATGCGGTAACTGGGTATGCTGTGAATTCACCTTTAACACAACTACATTCGAGCATGCTAACGTAAAACATACCCTCGAAAGCTTTTCCACTTGCAATACACGCAATGTGGTGCACTGCATCTGGTGCCCTTGTAATCTAGCTTACATAGGCCAGGCTCAACAACCTGTAAAAGCCAGAATCAGCCAACATAGAAGTCCCATACGGAGGTCAGTCACAAACGCACCTCTGGTCACTCATTACACAGAAAAACAACACATGGCTGACCAAATAGGATGGCAAGTAATAGCCATCGCCACCCTCCCGGAAAGAGGTGGAGACATAAGCACTATCCTCCAACGCATAGTGTGCATGTGGATAGATAGAGCTAATTCTATTGAAGTGGGCCTTAATTTGGCCAATGAATGGCGTGGATTCGTAACAAATCTGCACTAATCCACTCAACTAAATAATGATCAAAACTCGGACTGTAATAGCTATCATAGCTGATATAATACGATAGGAAATGGAATGTGAGCATGGACCATGATCCATGACAGCCAATTGTTCGACATAGATAAAATACCTGTGCTCAGCCCAGTATATGTACCCGCAAATGGAAAAACTCAAAAATGTGAATCTGCAAATGTACTGTCCAAATATAAGCTTATCATTTTTAATTTTTACTATATGTTTATAAATAAGTATCTACAAATGTGCATGGGTCAATCTCTATCCACTACGGTCACCACCGCAACCCAGGTTTATTTTATTTTACTTTACAATTTTTATGTGTAATATCCAGCTGCAGTAACCCATTACATGTCTCACGCGAGCCGCTACCATTGCGGAGAGCGTGTTTCAAACCATAAAGGTTATCATCGGTAGACCGGATACATGTCCCACGTGAGCCGATACAACAGCGGGGGGCGTGGTACACAACGCAAATAAAGGCGTCGGCAGACCTGAGACAGGTTGCCATGGAGACGCGGCACTGAGCGCCAGAGTTCATGACGCCTCGGCCTTCCATCCCGAGGCCAACGCAGTGAGTCTTGCGGGAATTGAAATGAAGACGCTGACGTCGGCAGACCTGACAGAGGTTGCCATGGTGACGCAGCACCTAGGACCAGATTGAACGAGGCCTCAACGCTCGACTATGGGGCGGACACAGAGAGTCTTGTGGGCTGGAGGCATTCAAAAGGAACTATCGATGCAGGCACAAGCTGTCATCGTACCTGGCACGGTCTGATCCGGCACTACGCCTATACCTCATTGAAGGAGACTCCATTATCCGTTAGTCTGAAAGACTGTTCTGAAGTAAGTTTTACCAGCCCCTCACAGTCATATGCAGTACTCCCGTTAATCCCCACTCATCCATTCTCAGATTAAAGACACCACAAAGCAGACATCATCGCGTGGGGCCTACAAACTTGCATTAACGGCAGAATCCACTACCCGCCATCCATAGAAGGCAGTCCACACCTCTTCATTGTGAGGTAAGAGGCATTAAGACAATTAAATACGATCTAAAATTGCATCAAGTAAAGTCTAAATGGTAATACATGTATTTTACCTTTAACTTGTTTCTTTCCTTACACGCGCCACGCAGCACCCGGCCGGGTACTCACGTGAGTGCTTTTCTAATTGTTTCACTATCACGGGACACCACACCTTCACTAAGGCTGCTCCCTTGTCATTCAGGTACCTTCTTGGACTTAGTCCACAATACAATTACCCTTTCGCTCCTCTAATATTTGCCTGAAACCTGACGCTAATTCATGTGATACAGTGTCTCCTTGCTGAACATTGAGTTGATAGTTGGTTGTTGTGACTGTTTATTGTGTGATATCTGTGTTAGCGACCTCTTGGGAGCAGGTAGGCTGCTTGGAATGTTTGAGTGATTGAATCTCTCTGCCCCTGGTGCCATTTCAATTTATCTCTGAGCTAGACTGCACACTCTAAACAAAAGACACAGGGCTGTTTTGGAAGATGCTGACTTTTTTCATACCTCCACCTACTTCTATCAGTTAAACTTCTTATCTATCACTACCAGCAGCTATGTTTTAGAGGTGCACTCCTCATAAGTCCCATACTGCCCACTTTGCTTAACACAAGACATTTGTTTATGGCAAACCAAGCATTCTGTGATGTGCTGCTCCTGCTCCCTGTGTGCAAACCAGGAAGGAGCGCTTTCTCATTGTGCCAAAGTCTGAAGAACTTGTTGAGTTAAAGCTACACTGTTTTTTTGTTTTTCACTAGTGTGAGCTGTGACTGCTGAAGTGGGGGTGGTTGCTGTATATTTTTCGGGTTGTCTTGGAAAGATGAAAGCAAGTATTGTTGGTGGAGCCAAATCATTCTGAGCTTGCTGACTAGATGAGAGTTGTACTTCTTCTGTATTAACTTCCACACTAACAATCACTGGCTCATCTCACCTTCATCACTTTCAAGGCTTACAGGAGCCTTTCTTTATCCATGTCTCTCATGGTGGTTCTTTGTTGATGTGCAATCTGTGTCAAGATCATCTGAAGAGGGGATTGGAGAAGATGAGGGAGTACTCTTTCTTTTCCGTGTTGGAGATTGTGAAGCTGATATTTCCAATGAAAGAGCAGGCCCAACATCCTTCTCAACAGTAAGCTCCATTTCCTAATCTGTTGCTACTTCCATAAGTTCAGGTGCTGCTGACTGTGGATCCTGATGCTGACTTTCCAGTGAAGATATGGTTTTCTGCTGGGACAAATCAACGTCAGACTTACTGTATACTCTATGATGTTGAGAGACAAGGGCTTTGGTTTTGTTGGTAGCATCATTAATCCAAGGCTAATCCTTGCCTCAGCCCCTTCATGCCCAGAGGGGGACAAATCAAATCACCTTTATGGAAAATGAGGATTCCTCGATGCCAGTGGTGGCACTGGCAACAAACCTCTTCATCTCCCCTCTGGTCACTTTCGCCTCTAGAACCTCCTTCTTTGGGGCCATCTCCTTTGCTTTATGTATGGGTTAGAACTTAGAAAAAACAGAATCACTTAGCATAGGACTACGTAGTACCTGTCAGCTACTTCACAGACTTCTTTCTTTCACGTGTGACCTCACATGCACCTGAAGGCCAAACAATTAAGCAGTAAATCAGTGGGACTTGGGTAATTTAGTCAATGTAATACAAGTTGTTAGAAATTGGGTTCTGGTTGGCAGCAGTGTACACCCTATCCAAGCAGGAATCACTATCCTAGTCAGGCTAAGCCAGATATATACCCTACATTAACCTGTGCTTGCCCTCTGGTAGCTTGGCACAGATCAGTCAGGCTTAACTTAAGAGACAATATGTACAGTATTTGTGCAACACTTCACAGGTAGCAGTCTCAGACTCTCCTGTAAGTTTTTCTCCAATTCTTCCCTCTCATTTAGCTCCTCATGCTCTTCCTCCTCTGTGGTTACATTCAAAGCAGTGCAAGTGTCCAAGGCCCTATGTGCATTTTGCTGCTTCACCTTCCTGGTGGAACTCTTTGCAGGAAGCCTAATTCCCTTGCAGAAATCCTTGAGCTGGGTACAGTATAACCTTCCAGGTTGGCTAGCTCAAACTCCATTTTTGCAGGCACAGGTGCAAATGTAGAACTGTCGCACACACACAAGCCACCGAGTAAAAAAAACTGTAAAGATATTCAATCAGCACATTATACACTATGCTCATGTGACTGGATCATCAGGAGGGAGGATCTGAGAGCAGTAGGTGACTGATTAAGGAATGCACCGTGATGTATGTGTGACTTCAGGGGTTCCAGAGCCCTCCTCCATGGGCCCAGATCGCCCAATCCTGGGGTATTTAGGGACCAGAGAAATAAGGTTCGACAAAGGTCTGACCGCCAAACAGTGGCATACATAGTGGGTGTATGTCAAGGGAGGATTCTGTTTTCCGTCCTGACAAATGTCATGGACTCCTTTGAGCCAACAGGCAAAAACATGTTGACGGTTTGAATGGTGATTGGATATTAGTTCCCCTTTTACCCACACTATATTTTTATTACCAAGTGTACCACATTTTTTAGGTTTCGACCTGGCGAGGGGCACGCAGTGCCCCGCCCAGATCAAAAACTGTTGTTAACAATATGGATGTTCAGACCGCCTCTGTTTCCCATTGGCTAGCTCCATAAATGGACGCTAGCCATTGGGAGACAGAGGCTGTCAATCACGCTTTCCCCTGAAAACGCGATTCGGGGGCGTTTCCGTGTCTTTTTTTAAGTCCCGCCCTCTCCTCTTCCCATTGGCTGGAATTTTACCTTCCAGCCAATGGGAAGGGGAGAGGGCGAAAAACACGCCCCCGAATCTGCCGGCCGGGACACCCCCGTGACGTCATTCCCCGGGCCGCGCTGTGATTGGCTGCCGGCCCGGGACCTGACTTGTTCTGTTTTGTCGGTAGATAAGAACGACACAGTAACGACATTACATTTAGGTTGGGATCCATTAGACTGTGACTCTATTATGTACTTCGCTGCCTAGCAATTGGGAATACTGCAAAACAATGGAGTGTACATTATTATGTAATTAATCTCTATATTACACAGCGTCCAAAATAGCACAATGTAACCTATTTTCTAGAATAGTACGTCGGGGAAATCGGCACACAACTAGTGTACCAATTTAGGATCAAGAAGTAGGCTGTGTGCCCCGCACAATGATGGCTCCTTGCCCTGCTGCCTCCGGTTCCGCCCTTCGTGCGTGAGGTTAGAGGTCCCTCATTACGTCGGCGCTGCGGGCGGTTGCCTCGCACAATGATGGCTCCTTGCCCTGCTGCCTCCGGTTCCGCCCTTCGTGCGTGAGGTTAGAGGTCCCTCATTACGTTGGCGCTGCGGGCGGTTGCCTGTAGTCTCAGCAACGGCGGGCGGGGAGCGCCAAACTCAAAGCTGGAAATCCTTTGGAACCTGAGATCCTGCGGGGCAGAAGTGGGGACACCCAAAAAGCCGCTCCCCGGAGAGTACCAGGGTGGAAATGGCTGACCTCCTCTTCAACCAGCTGGTGGCCACGCAGATAAAGTGCAAGGACTGTGAGGAGAGGTGGGTTGAGAAATGGGGTGTCAATGGGGAGAACCCGGAAAATCTATAAGGGTGGTGTGAAGGGTCATATTGAGCGGATACATGCATACCTGTCAGCAAATAGTGAACGCCACAGTTCATAGACTTCTATGATATTTGGGTAGTTTTCCATTTGACTTCTGTAGGTACTATAGATTTGATTGCCTTAATTGTATTTGTGTTGATGATTGTTACTCGTATACATTTCTATATCGTTTTTATTGTTGCGCGCACCATAATATGATAAGCAAAGATGCATGGGGTATTATGTAGACACCTGATCAGGCCGCTTTCTTACGCAAAGATCTGTGGGAAGGGGCCTCCAAATGTAGGTGTCTGACGGCCTCCGCTCGAAGGCTGCTTTCCCCCGACGTGCGCACAGACCTCGGGATCTTCGGCAGGCCCCTCTCCACTCTCCATCACCCCGCCCTCCTGGCCCGGGTCTGGATAAGCACTCCAGTGCCCGAGTGAGACTGATCGGTTTCCAGTGAGCCTCCCCCGCCCAGACAGCAGCAGGCCGGGAGCGCTTATCGGCTTTTATAAATACACACACTCGGCTGTTTAGGCTGGAATTAACTGGGTCTTTCTCTAGTCGCAGCGCCTGTGTGGAGAGCCGGGGCTCGCAAGATGGCAGAGGTGGGAAGGAACGGGAGGGAGGGAGCGGCAAAGGTAAGAGAGGGGAGGGGACCGCGGGACGAGGGTAGAAGGATGACTCCGGCATTCTGAACTGTCACTGGTTACACACTCAATATGTCTGATACTGTCACTGTCAGAAGAGCCACTAGTCGCAAGAACAGGTTGCGTGAAGGGGGTGTTATGATGACATCAAAGTGGGAGCAGGATGACGCCACAGTTCCAGCATTCTAAAATCACAGTGCGGCCATTGGCCATCACAAAGTCGGGCACAATGATGTCACGAACTAGTAACGGAGAGCTCGGAAACTTGCAAGCTGGATAGTTCTCAAAGTCGAGCGGAAGGGGCACGGGGCGATACAGGGTGGGTCATCATGACGTCATAGGAAGTGGATAGTGACATCTCAGTAACTTTCATTTCTCTTTGGGGGAAGGTGTCAATGAGTACATAATCCATTATTCTATCACCTTAACTGGGTTTTGACGTCGCAGATGGTGAGCCATGACATCACAGTAACTCTACCATTCATGTTCAGCGTAAGTGCTGATGCAGTGTAGCTTGCCCGAGTGCAGGGGGGGTACTTAGAATAAGGGCCCGCAGGTCCTGGCATCTGGACTTCCAAAAAGGTCACGTGTGACGTCACAAATGCGCGATCTGAGATCACAATAGCTCTACCATCCTACTGGGTGGCCGCACCAGTGCGGTGTAGCTTGCCACAGTGCAGTACAACGGGGGCCTGGGCATAACAGCAGTGCAGCATGGCATCACGGTACCTACACTATTTCTTCTTAAAGGGAGGGCTATTATGATGTCACAATTGTGAACTAAGGCGACATGGAGGGCAAGTTATGACATCACAATAACTCTAATGTTCTTGTATAACTGAAGTGCTAGTGCGAGGTAATTTGTCACAGTGCACGAGCAGTGGAAGTTACATAAGAATCTCGGGAGAGCTAGCATGAGACAACGCAAGAAGGTGCATTTTGCATCACAGAGATGGGTTTTGACTTCACAGTAGGGCTGATTTGTTACACTTTCAGTAGAAACACCAGCACTGCGTACCTGGCTATTCTGCATGAGGGATAGAGCAGGCAAGCACGTAGTGCTTAATTAGGAATACAATGTGCGCCATGGCCCTTGTCCGGTGGCCACTGTAGCTTTAACCACCCATTGCCCCAGCCAGCACTGCCAACAATACCTGCACAACTATTAACCCTAACACTCCTACAAATGTGATAGTTCAAACACTTACAGGCACCAAAGCTATAGGAATGGCTTGGGCAGCAGAAATGAATCTTTTTAATATATATTGAATTAATAAACAGTTGTTACTCTGTGTATCTCGAAATTACACAGGCAGCGCCACCATGTGGCTGACTGTCATACGTGCTGGTGTTCACAATTATGTGCCAGTGCCTAGCACAGAAACCACCAGCTCAAATTAAGCATTGCATGCACGCAAGAGGATCGTTATGAGTCCACAACATGGTAATGACGTCACTGTAAAATAGCAAATAAAACATCTTGGGCGCATGCGGAAAATGGAAGTTGAATGCATTACAACAGTGGTTGTTATAAAGCCACAATTGCTTCACGATGACCTTGTGGTTCGTATGCACATGGACTGTGGGCCTTTTCATTCTGACATTTGCCACATATTTCTTACACAATGAGGATGTTAATTAATTCTTCCATTTCTCAGTTATTCAGCATTCACTAATCGCCGAGAATAGGCAAACACTGCCCAGGCTTACATTTGGTCATACAATAATACTTACGCTTTTGCTTCATTTCCTGGGCTTGGTTATCATTGCACAAAGCCACCAGTGACACTTCCAATCTTAATGCCCCATTTAATTGTGAACGTGACAGCAAACAACCCCAGCATGCCACACCTGATTAATAGTCGGATAGTAACTGTTGCTGATGCAAGAAGGGAAAATGTTGGCCATTTGAATGTGTTTCGGCTGCCCAAAGTGGCACAGCAAGGATGCCCTTGTACCCAATAGAATCTGGAAAATGGGCATACTCCCCTGATTTGGTAGTAAAAAGGCAGTAGTGTTTGAGGTGCAGTAGGCCCTGCAGACTCCTGTGCCTCCATGCCAGCACACCTGCTGTTCTATTGATGTGGGGGGGCTCGCAGTGTGTGGGGGGGCTCGCAGTGTGTGGGGGGGCTCGCAGTGTGTGGGGGGGGCTCGCAGTGTGTGCGGGGGCTCTGTGTGTGTGGGGGAGGCTCTGTGTGTGTGGGGGAGGCTCTGTGTGTGTGGGGGGGCTCTGTGTGTGGGGGGGCTCTGTGTGTGGGGGGGCTCTGGGTGTGTGTGGGGGGGCTCTTTGTGTGTGTGGGGGGCTCTGTGTGTGTGGGGGGGCTCTTTGTGTGTGTGTGGGGGGGGCTCTGTGTGGGGGGACTCTCTGTGTGTGTGTGTGTGGCATTTGCGAGAGATTAAGCTATTGGCATTGTAAATGACAATGCCATTTATTTATCTGTTTTCAAAACCAACACATAAATAAAAATGTTGTCATTTACAATGCCAATAGCTCTAACTTTTGCAAAGGCGAAACCGTTGCATTGTAAATGCTTGTTTTACTTTAGTTTTCAAGGATCCATAGTTGGATAGAACTGCATCCCTGACTCTAGGGTGTAGACCCGCTCTTTACAAACAGTTTTTTTGAAGAGAGAGGGGAGTTCTATGATAAAGCATGATACCTGGTGGTGTCTGAGAACATCACATCTCATTTTTGTGTGTGTCCAATTCTAGGCTAACATAATTTGAGCATGGTGCATAATGTGCTGATTGAATATCTTTATAGTTTGTTTTACTCAGTGGCTCTCTTGTGTGTAACAGTCTGCAACTGGAGGCTAGCTCACCCTTGAGGCCCCATAACCTTTAGTTCCCTACCATGGGTAGCCTCCCTGGTTTGTGTGTTTTGATGGCAGATGTAGAATCTCCAGTCAGAGACAAGATTTTAGGGAAAAAACAGAAAATGCCAATCAAGGAGAATTGAAAAGAGTTTGAATTGGTCTTTGGTATGGATTGGTAGTGCACAACAAATTACTGTATGGCACTGCACAGCACAAGTCCCATCCTTACCGCTGATCACCAATGTTAGAAATTGGGTTCCTGCTTGGCAGAGGTATGCACACTGCCTGAACAGCAACCACAATCCTAATCAGGGTAACTCAGATACACACTTTAAATTAACCTGTGCTCACCCTCTGGTAGCTTGGCACAGAGCAGTCAAGCTTAACTTAAGAAGCAATGTGTAAAGTATTTGTGCAACCCTTCAAACAGTAAAACTGTGAAAACACCACACAAAAGATACCACACATGATTATATAACTAGAGCTTAATTTAATGAACAAAACAAGACCAAAATGACAAAAATCCAATAAGTATAACTGGAGTGATGAATGTTTGAATTTTAAAAGCATTAAGCGCCAACCGGGGTTAGCTGGTCGTGCCAGATCGGGTCGAATCCAAAAGTTCAGGCCAGCCATGATAGAGCACTGGTGGGATACAGGGACCAGCTTTGGGCAGCTGAAGATTGACCTTGTTTTGCGGTTGTGTCGACATCGAAGATGAGATGTGAGGAGCAAAGGAGGTGATTCATCAGCGTTGATCCTTAGGATGCCTCCTCCTTAGCCCGACCCGCCTCCCAGCTGAACCGCCCTCGCCCCTCCCCCTCCTCTGCCCATTAATGTCAGATGGTCCCACGCGCAGCGTCCACGCGCTACGGACACCCCGAAGGTGCGCCAAAGGTAAGCCCGTCTACGCCCGTCCGCGCCTGGACCGCGCCCAGCACCAGACCCCCTGCCCCTCGCGCTTCCCAGCCCTCCCGCATTACCTACGATGCCGCCACCCTCCTAGCCCTTGACCCCGGTCGCGCCCCCAACTGCGTCCAAGCCGCTCCTGGACACACCCATGGACCTTTCTCCTGTTACACCTGCAAATTCAGCGGCACCGACAACATCTCCGCTACGATAACACCACAGACTCTCGACCCCAACCACCTACAGTGCATCCTTCTCAACACCCGATCGGTCCACAGACACGCCATTGACCTCTGGAACCTACTAGACACATCTCTCCAGACGTCGCCTTCCTAACAGAAACTTGGATGAACGCTTCCTCCGCCCCAGACATCACCATTGCCATCCCTGAAGACTATAAGATCACACGCAAGGACCGCACCGACCACACAGGAGGAGGAATCGCCATCGTCCATAAGAAAACAATCCGCATCTCAACCAGCTCTGACGTCAACCTCGCTAACTCTGAACACCTTCACTTCCAGATCCACATCGACCCCAAGACCACACTCAGGGGCACCCTCCTCTACAGACCACCAGGACCCCGCGCAAAATTCAGTGAAGACATCACGGACTTCATCACCCCACACGCGCTCCCCTCCAAAGACTACATCCTTCTGGGAGACCTCAACTTTCACCTCGAAAAGATCAACGACCGCAACACCGCCACCCTCTTAGACAACCTCGCCAACCTCGGACTTAATCAACTAGTCACTTCCCCCACCCACATCGCAGGTCACACACTCGACCCCATCTTCACCTCCAGCAATCATGTCTCCTTCAGCCACACTACGGACCTCCTCTGGACTGACCACAGCTGCGTTCACTTCACCTACAACAAGCCAAAACCCACCAACCACCTCCAACCAACTCTGCAAAGAAACTGGAACAAAATCACCACCGACCAGATCTCCGCATCGCTCCTTCTAAACACCCCAGCCCACTCTTCTAACGCAAACGAAGCCGCCACCAACCTCACCCTATGGTTATCCAACACCGCCGACACCTTAGCACCACTGAAAAAACGTCAAAGCAAACCTGGCAGCAAAAAAGCCTCATGGTTCAACGATGATCTTAAGAAGTCCAAGAAACTCTGCCGCTCCCTTGAAAAGGCCTGGAAAAAAGACCCAACCACTAGCACCAAGGACGCCTTCAAAAATGCCACCCGCACTCACCACCAACTAATCCGAAAGGCCAAGAAAACAGCATTCAAGGATCGACTTGACAACAACGCTCACAACAGCAAGGAACTTTTCAACATCGTCAAGGAATTTTCCAATCCCTCGGCCAACTCCAACGACATCACCCCCTCTCAAGCCCTCTGCGACTCCCTAGCCTCATTCTTCCACAACAAGATTGCAGACATCCACAACAGCTTCGACAACCAACCCGGAAACCAACCCACCCTACCATTTGCTGAACATTCTCCCCCGTGAACACCCTTAACGACTGGAACCCAATCTCCATTGAGGACACTATCCGCCTGATGAATTCCATCCACTCAGGATCCCCCACAGACCCATGTCCTCACCACATCTTCAACAAAGCAGACTCCGTCATAGCACCGCACCTCCGAGACGTCATCAACTGCTCCTTCAACTCCGCCACCTTCCCGGAAGACTGGAAACACGCTGAACTCACCGCCCTTCTGAAAAAACCCACAGCGGACCCCACCGAACTCAAAAATTACCGCCCCATCTCGCTCCTTCCATTCCCGGCCAAAGTCATCGAGAAAGCCGTCAACAACCAGCTCGCCGCCTTCCTCGAAGCCAACAAATCCCTCGACTCCTCACAGTCCGGCTTCCGAGCAAAACACAGCACTGAGACCGCCCTCATCGCAGCAACAGACGACATTCGAACTCTACTGGACAATGGAGACACCGTCGCCCTCATCCTCCTCGACCTCTCTGCAGCATTCGACACAGTCTGCCACAGCACCCTTCTACAGCGCCTCAGAAACATCGGAATACAAGGAAAAGCACTTGAATGGATCACCTCCTTCCTCACTGGAAGAACACAGAGAGTCTGCCTTCCACCATTCAAGTCCGAGGCCACTGAAGTCATCTGTGGCGTACCACAAAGATCCTCACTCAGCCCCACCCTCTTCAACGTATACATGAGCCCCCTCGCGGCCATCGTACGCCAACACAACCTCAACATCATCTCCTACGCGGATGACACCCAATTGATCCTATCACTCACCAAAGACCCCAACACCGCCAAAACTAACCTACACGAAGGAATGAAAGAAGTTGCCGAATGGATGAAACAAAGCCATCTGAAACTGAACTCAGACAAAACAGAAGTCCTCATCTTAGGTACATCCCCCTCTGCTTGGGACGACTCCTGGTGGCCGGAAGCCCTCGGAAAAGCACCCATCCCGACAGACCACGCACGGAACCTAGGCGTCATCCTGGATTCTTCACTCTCAATGAACAGACAAGTCAGCGCCGTATCCTCTTCCTGCTTCAACATTCTTCGCATGCTCAGAAAAACATTTCGCTGGATTCCCACCGAAACAAGGAAAACAATCACCCATGCTCTGGTCACGAGCCGTCTGGACTACGGAAACACCCTCTACGCAGGCACTACCGCTAAACTCCAGAAGAAACTCCAACGAATCCAAAACGCCTCAGCCAGGATCATATTAGACATCCCACGCAACAAACACATCTCTGGTCACCTTAAAGACCTCCATTGGCTACCCGTCGAAAAGAGGATCACTTTCCGACTGCTAACCCACGCACACAAATCTCTCTACGACATCGGACCAGAATGCCTCAACTCACGTCTGTCCTTCTACACCCCCTCCCGCCAACTACGTTCTTCCAGCCAAGCCCTCGCCACGGTACCTCGCATCAACAAGACCACCATGGGAGGCAGATCCTTCTCATACCTGGCTGCTAAAACATGGAATTCACTCCCCGCTTACCTCCGCCTTACCCAGAACCACCTAGCATTCAGAAAGCAACTTAAAACGTGGATATTTGACAAGTAATCCTCCTCCCCTTTCTAAGCGCCTTGAGACCCTCTGGGTATGTAGTGCGCTATATAAATTCTCTGACTTGACTTGACTTGATGTGCCACACCATTGGTGATGTGATATCCTCGATCCTTGCAACAGCGGCGATGCGTCGGCATCAATTGAGATGCAATGTGCTCAATCCTCACAGCTGCAGTGATGCGTCAGTGGCGATGAAGATGAGCTGGTTCTGAGTGATGCAATGATGGGGAAGCATTGATTTTGACAGTTGCAGTACTTTATACTCACTTCCAAGGGCCTAGGACTGGATTGGCACCACTTGGCAGGGCAAGACTTCAAATGGCAGAGTCTATGTGCTATGGCAGGTGGGCTGAAAGATGTCTCTGAGACTTCAAACAGTAGGCAAGCTAGCAAGCCCTTGGAGTCACTCTGGTTCTAGGTTGAGAGATTCAGGTCCAGTCTTTCTCACTCCCAGGCAAGAGGGCAGCAGGCAGCATGTCAGCATAGCAGAACACCAGTCCAGCACCACTTCAGTCCTGAAGCACAGAAGTTCTTCTTCCTGGCTGAGTATCGGCAGGTCCAGAAGTATTCTGATTTGATGGTGACAGAGGCCCAGTACTTATCCCAGTTGTACCTTTGAAGTGGAGAAACTTCACAGAGAGGCTTTGAAGTGCACAGAGTCCCTGCCCTGGCTCCAGACCAACTACAGAGAGGTATGCAGCCCTTTGTGTGGGGACATGACACAGCCTATTCAGGTGTAAGTATCAGCTCCTTCCTCCTATCCTGCCAGGATAGACCAACAGGATGTGGATGGTCCATCAGTTTAATCTAAGATCCCTTTGTGTATAGCTGTCTGAAGGGAATGCACAAAGCCCAGCTGTCACCCACCCCAGATGTGTATTCATAGACAGGCAGAAGGAACTAAATGGCTGAAATAAAAAAAAAATGCCAACTTTCTAAAAGTGGTATTTTCAGAATTAAAATGTTAAATCTAACTGTACCATAAGTTAGGATTTTAAATTGTTATTCCATTGAAACCAAACTTGGGGGTACAATCCCTTCTCAATTGGAAATTACACTTAGAAGATATAATAAGGTAATCCCAATGTTAACCTATGGAAGAGATAGTCTTCTAGTAGTGAAACATGAATTTAAGGGTTTTTCACAAGTAGGACAGGTAAAACTTAAAAGTACATGTCCTACTTTTTAATACACCGCACCCTCCCCTTGGGCTGTCCAGGGCCTACCTTAGGGGTGGCTTATATGTATTAAAAAGGAAGGTTTGTGCCTGGCAAGAGGGTTAGCGTGCCAGTCCGAAATGGCATTTTAGAACTCCACACACAATCTGCAATGGCAGGCCTGAGGCATGTTAAAAGGACTACTGAAATGGTTGGGACAATCAGTGCTGCAGGTCCACTAGTATTATTTATTTTCCAGGCCCTGGGCACATGCAGTGTGGATACGTTGTGGATACGCCAATGCTACCTTGTTTAAACCAGAGAGCACATGCACTTTAGCACTGGTTAGCAGTGGTAAAGCATCCAGAGTCCTAAAGCCAGCAAAAACAGGAGGTCTGAAGGCAAAAGGTCAGGGGATACCACGTCAAGGAAGCTAGGCCTAACACAAGTCCCATAAAATCATCACAATTGCTGAACAACAGTGTACCCATGCATAAACTAACTTTGTTTTTTACTAGACATTAGACAGGATAAGCTACATTTGTGCCCCTTGAGGACCCACAGGATCCCTTTGTGAGGCAGCCAAAATTAAATACATGAATTGAATAATAGCTGGTCTCCCTCCAGGACTCATGGAGACTCTGTGGGAGGCAGGAGGGCAAAAAATAAATACTTTAACTAAATAAATTTTGGTATCCCTCCAGGGCCCATGAGGACTCTATGGAAGGCAAGCAAAAATCAAACAAGTTAATTAAATAATCGCTGATGCCTTACAGTTCCAGGGCATATTTGAGGCAGGTGAAAACCTGATACATTAATCAAAAACAATAATGTTGTACTCGTCCACTACAATCAACCTCAAGCACAAATACATATATCATGAAAAAAAACTAAAACTGAACAAAAATGGCAAGGATTTCTTTTACCATCTATGCTACTAGAAAATCGCTTTTAAAAGTGGCAAAAATGAATGAACAGGCACGGGTTGCACAAAATGCTGTTTGTTCACCACTACCATATGGAGAGGAAAGAAGGATCCATGAAGAAATGAAATAGCCATCACACACACCCAAACACTCACTGTCTCCACAATGGTGGTTGCTGCATGGTCAGTGTTAGACCTGGTACCATTGGCATGAGTCTCACGTCCATGTTTTGCTGTTGTCTCCTCTGTTTTTTTGTATGTTTTGCTAGTTTTAGATGCTTTGAGCACTGTGCCACTGCTATTCAGTGCCAAAGTGCAAGTGCTCTCTATTGTAAAGTATTGTAATGGATTAGTGACTCCATGATTGGCGTATTTGATTTACTTGTCAGACCTTAGTATAGTGCACTATGTGTGCCCAGGGCCTGTAAATCAAATGCTGCTAGTGGACTTGCAGCACTGATTGTGCCACCCACAGAAGCAGCTAGTAAAATGTGTCTCAGCATATACAAAAATGAGCTATAGAGGGCTACAGATCAGGTCGCCCCACTCATAGTATTACAATACTATATAGCCCTGATCCTTCAGCTGAACATGAAGCTTGGAAATCACTTTATCATAGTTTGGTCACACAAGTTTGTGAGAGTAATTATACTGTCTGTTATAGGGAATCAATTTTCGTCAAGGTTAGCAGTTGCTAATGATGAGAACCTGAGTGTGCAGGTGAGAACATATCTACGTACTCCCATGGTGTTACTCCCGTGAGGCACTGCTAACCTTTTCACCATTTTTTAGGTTGAGCCTGTCAATGCGCTTGCGCATTGAGCTTGCGAGAGATATTGGGGCTTAACCAGAGCTTAACCATCAGGTGATTTGATGCTGTGCCCGTGAAAAGCAAGCTCAATGCGCAAGCGCATTGACCTAAAAAGCGCGTGCACATCAAAGCCATCAGCCTCCCTCCCACAGGCATCCCCCAGCGTGCGCTCTGCCTCAGGCATTTCTCCTCCCCTAATTTATTCACTGCCCACGGCCGGCCGACAATACTTTCACTGTGACGGCCGCCAGGCCGTCTCTCGCGTTTCTCCTCCCCCTCCCAGAGTACTTTTATTGTTTTTAACTTGTTGTTTGAGTCGTTCTTTCCACTACTGATGTCTGGGAACTACTATTCTTTTAGCATTTTTGTGGCATTTGAGCTTTAGCACTCGACGGGTAAGTATGTCCTGCTCTTTCCCCCTCATGAGTCACTGTTCTTCTCCCTTCCTCCTCTCTCTCCTCATACCCTGCTTCACCAGCCATCTTCTGTATGCACCAGACACAGTCTCCATATCACACTCTCTCCTCTTCCTTCTGCCTCCCGACTTTTGCTTTTGATACTGTGCACTGCAGTTACTGGCCGTTTCTATCCAAACACCTCCGCCACTCTCTTTTGACCCCTGCTTATATAAGCGTTCCCTCTACTCAGGGCTTTACGTGGGCCAGGTCCCACCTGGTCTCAGAACCAGTATTAATTAAAACACGGACATTGCGAAGGGTCCCTCTTGGGCCTTCGATTCATGTACTTAACTTGAATGGCAAAATACTGATCTATTTCTTTTTTTCCAGGATATTGTGTTTCACACAATCAATTTTTTTCCTGTTTAAGCCACGCCACCAGTTACATAGGTCATGCTCCTTTAAGAGACCCACACACAATTGTTCATCCCACTTAAAGCCTGGCTATACTTGAAAAATTGTAGTACAATCATTGACAAAGCCAAGAGCAATAGACAGACACCTTGGAATGCTATCTGGGAGATTGCCAAAAATGCAGTCACATTGAATCCTGCATAACAAGACAGCCACTGCTTGGCTTTTGCTATACCATTCCATGATGGCTGTCGTGTTGCGCGGCATTATGCTTGTTTTAAAGGTCTGCTGCAGTGAAATAAATTTACTATATACACTGCATTTATGAGATGAGGATTATACGTCAATGCATTTATTCTTCTGTGTTGTAAAACAGTCCCTTGTGCATTTTAATTCCACAACACTAAAGAAAGCGGAATTACACACCAACGAGCTAATAGCATATGGCTAGAAAAGGAATATTTTTCTCTTTTTGTAGCAAACGTTCCGTGGTATATATTTTAAAGGACTGGAAGCAGCGCTTTCAAGGCAGATCTAAGAACATGCACTCACAGTTCACGATCACGACAACGACTACTTTGCCCACGCGGGCTTCCACTGATGTCAGCTTGAACCTTATTCCTTTGGGTGCCCAGCAGGGCTGTGTGTTGGGCTAGAGAACTGTCAGTCTGAAACCACGAGTGCTGGAAGAAGTCCAGACGCTACCGAAGACCATTATTAATTTCCACCCCGCTGCATGTGTCATGACTCGAAGCTGGCACCCCGTGTCCCTGTGCCTGCAAAATTGTTCTTTTCCCGCCCTGCCTTTTCACCACCCCAGGCACAGTTCAAAATGTCTTGTTAAAGCCACTGTTTTCATATCACGGCTTTTGTGTTTCATGTTTCAAATGATTTTTTTTTCTTCATGTGCACGGTCAGTGAAACAAGGGCTCCTGATGCTAGGCTGCGCCATAAATTACGGAGGAATTTCCCAAATATTCTATGTTTCTTCAGGACTGGCTGATACATTTGTTCACTATAATCACACGTAATCTCGAATTTGATTACATAATGTAGGGTTCTTGTATGTTCTAACACTTTATCAATCTCAGTAATTCTAGAGAATTCATAGAATGCTACCACCTCTTGGCGCTATCCCATACAGGCTGCACAGAGGACTTGCCATCAATATTTCTACATCATTGTACAGGCAGATGGGTAGACCCAAATATAGATGTGGCTAGGATTTGCTTTGCTCAACAGGGACTTGTTTTTAAAGAGTTAATGGACTTATTGGACAATCTATGCTGATGTCTTGTTTCGTTGGGGCTTGGGTTTAAACAAAAAACAAATACGCATGTGAAAAGAGGACTGAAATCAAAGGGAGAGAAAACTAGTCTGAAAAGCTGATGTCACAGTATAGGAAAGGACAATCATCATACAGAGTAGGTCTGTGCAGAATTTAAATTCTGCCTGTAGAGTTGAACTATGTTCGTAACTTAGTTTGGGGACTTGTCTCTACTTCAAATGAGGACAAGCTTGCATTTCTACCTTTCTTCCGGGTGCAGTCCATTCCCTGTCCCCCTCCCTACAGCCCCCCCCCCCATATGTGAGATATCTCGCACTCTATCTAAAGAGCTGTCCTGGGTGTTTGTTCTGACCACACACGGAGCCTTTTTTTGCGCTCAGCGTCTCAGGAGGCCAAGCGGGCGGGACAAGTGGGTGCTAAAATAGATCTAATTTCCAGGTCCTTAGCTGTGATCGCACCTTCTCCAGGACTATCCCGTGTTGTTTTTCCGAGCTCACGGCTCCCCTGAACTTCAGATAAAATAGTAATAGCACAAAAAGTCTAACTCTCTTATTTTCAGTTCTTCATGAAGCCACGTTAGGAATTAAAGCTAGGGTTACCAGGTGGCTCAGGGTTACCGGATGCTATGTTTCCAGAGCCCAGTTTTCTTTTCCCAAATCATTGCTCTTAGGTGTCGGCCACATTTACCCAACCATCCCTACAATTCTTAAAATGGAGTCTTTATTGCGGAAAGCGCAGGGCTAAAAACAGCCATCAAGGGAACATGGAATCGCGTGCAAGGGAGTAGGCAGAAAAATACAACACACCCCACCTTGAGCCATGTACCAGCCAGCTCCGAGCGAGTGGATGAGGCAAGTGAACGAGGCAGTCGTTCGAGAGATAGCTACATTAGGGGATTTTGACATTCTTACATTTCCTTTCTTCTCTGCATCTTTCTTTCAGTCTTTTTTCCAACTTGCTTTCCATGCTTTTGTGTCTGTTTCCATTGTGCTTTCTTTCCATTCTTTCTGCTTTCCGCCACCTTTCTGTCATTTCCATCTACACTTCCTTCTCTTCATCTTTCTTTTCCTCCGCTACTTGCCGATCGTCGACAACCTGCCTTTTGTTTCAGATTGGTTTTCTTTGTGAGTAGTTGAAACTTAATTTCAACAAGCCTTTTTGTGGCTTTCTGCCCTCTGTTAGGCTCGTTTTTTTTGTGAATTTCTGCCATCTGTTAGACTCGTTTTTTGTGCCTTTCTGCCCCCTGTTAGACTCGTTTTTTGTGCCTTTCTGCCCTCTGTTAGACTCGGTTTTTGTGCCTTTCTGCCCTCTGTTAGACTCAGTTTTTGTGCCTTTCTGCCCCTTGTTAGACTCGTTTTTTGTGCCCTTCTGCCCTCTGTTAGACTCGTTTTCCCCTTGTTTTTCTGCCCTTCTGCGCTCTGTTAGACTCGTTTTTTGTGCCTTTCTGCCCTCTGCATCACCACATCATCACTCAGCGCTACCCCAGCATCACTCAGCACCACCACATTATCACTCAGCACCACCACATTATCACTCAGCACCACCACAGCACCACTCAGCACTACCACATTATCATTCAGCACCACCACAGCACCACTCAGCATCACTACAGCACCACTCAGCATCACTACAGCACCACCCAGCACCACCACAGCACTTCTCAGCACCACGACAGCACCACTCAGCACCACCTCAGCACCACCACATTATCACTCAGCACCACCACATTATCACTCAGCACCACCACATTATCACTCAGCACCACCACAGCATCATTCAGCACCACCACAGCACCACTCAGCACCACCACATTATCACTCAGCACCACTGCATCCCTCAGCACCACCACAGCACAACTCAGCACCACCACAATAACATTCAACACCACCACAGCAACACTCAGAAATCCACCCTCCAAATCCAAAAAACCAAACCACCAGCTATTATGTAAGTATTAATTAATTATAAAATGTATAAGCCATTGTGATATGTAATATCAATACATGTAAGTCAGGGAAATACTAAACATGTAGCTTTACTAATGCTATAGGTGTCACATTTGCAAATTTTATAACTATTGGCAATTAAAATAACAATTATTCATTTTGCTATTTGAAACAACCTAAGCATAAGTTAAAAAATTATTACATTTACAAGACCAATAGCTCCAACTTTTCTAATGCGAGACCTATTGTATTTCCAATGCTTGTTCTTATCTGTTGATGCTTCACACCACTGAGTGGGATTGACTAGGGTAAACTGAGTTCATTATAAATTTTAGAAAGGCGAACATGGATTCCCTATAACAGACAGTATAATTTTAGTTGCTGTTTACTCTCACAAACTTGTGTGACCAAACTTTGATGAAGGGATTTCCAAAATGTGTCTCAGGCCTGCCATTGTAGAGCCTGTGTACACTCTAGTACTGCCATGTCGACTTGGCAAGTGCACCCACTTGCCAGTCCCTAAACCTTCCCTTTTTTTACAAGTTAGTCACCCCTAAGGTAGGCCCAAGTTAGCCCCATGGGCAGGGTGCATTGTATGTAAAAGGTAGAACCTGCCCTAATGTGTGTGGCATGTCCTGATAGTGAATTACAGCCAATTTTGTTTTTCACTATTGCAAGGCTACCTGTCCCCATAGGCCTGAATGGGCAGTTTGATTATAACATCTTATAATCCTAACTGACCCAGGGAACATGGTAGAAAAACGAATTTAGTGTGCCTGAACTCAAAATGATCAAATACACCTTTTAGTAAAGTTGTTTTTAACATTCTATGTTTGAAAATACCATTTTTAGAAAGTGGGTATTTTCTTGCTTAACCATCCAGCCTGCCTCTGCTAGGTTGTGTATTGCATGTGTGGTTTGTTGAGTGACCGTAGGGCTTGGACTCCAGCAGTCTGATGAGTCTGGGCTTGGCTGAAAAGGACCTTGGCTGCATAGAGTGTGAGGGCGGAGATTTCCTTTCACTCCCCTGAGCCCTCATACAATAGAAAGTATGGGGGAGGAGATTTCCTTTCAGCTACCTTGGCCAGGTCTGCTTTCAACAATGCTGTCTCCAATTCCTGCCAGGAAGCTGCACTGAACTGGTTTTGGCTAGGTACAGGCACCCTCTGCATTCAGAGGACAAAGGATTTACTAGCATAAATATTGGGGCCCAGACCCCAAGACTTTAGATCACTTTTGGGAATCAAGACAGAACTTTGCCAAGGAGAAGAATCTAAGGAAGCTGAGGATTTGACTGCCCCTGTGCCAGTGTGCTATTTTCTGGGGTTGGCCTGCAGTGGTTACTTAATTGCCAAGGAATGAGGAAAGAACTTTAATTGAACTTTCATCATCTTGAACAAGAATCTCCAAGGGGTGAACTGTAATTGCCTCCTGCTAAAGTCTCATGGATACCAGACTTCACCACCAGCTCCCCCCTGAATTCCCTTGCTGGAGATTCTGTCTGCAGAAGCCTGCGTATTGTTGAGATCTGGAAGCACGACTCAACTAGAAGAAGAGTGACGCCATCGCAGCTGTTGCCGTTGCATCATCGGAGAAGCGTGTCGCCACCGCAGAGGTCACCGCCGCATCACCTGAGAAGCGTGTCTCCGTCGCAGCTGTTTGTCGTCGCATCACCGGAGAAGAGTGTCGCCACGCAAGGGTTGTCATCCCATCACCGGAGAAGCGTGCCGCAGGGCCTGTCGTGTCTCAGAAGTTACAGAGTTTGCCGCGCGGCTGTCGGGTGTGCACACATTGCCTTCATGTCGTCGCATCTCATCAAGGGCTCCATCATCCCGCATTGCACCGGATCATCGCAATGCATCGAAGCACCATCTTGTCGCATGGTAAACGGAACACAGTAAGAGATCGACACATCACCTCCTCTCCGGTAAAGAACAGACACATCGCCTACTTTGCGCAAGCACTGAGGAACAGAAGCATCGCCTCCCTCAAAGCAAGGGACCGACACATCACCCTCCCTGCCACCCTTTCGTTTGTTTTGCGTTACGCATTTAAGATACTTTGTGGGATATGTGTCGCATTTACCATCAACTTTGAACTAAGCAATCTCTACCATTGTTATGTCTATTTTTGGATTACAGTATTGTGGATTTTTGTCGTTTGGGTCTTGTGTTAAGTCTATAAAAATATTACTTATTTTTATAAAACCTGTGTGGTGTCCATCTGTAGTGTTTTCACTGTTTTACTGTATGTGTTCACAAATGCTTTACACACTGACTCTGAGATAAACCTTCCTGCTCCTGCCAAGCTGCCACAGGGTTGCACAGTGATTATTTAGGAGTTGTACCCCCTTACCCTGACTAAAAGCAAGGGTCCCTATTTGGACAAAAGTGCAAACCATTGCCAACTAGAGACCTCTAGTTCTAACAGTCAGCAAAAAAGTAGGAATGCAGAACAAAGGAAAAATGTCTATCACACACACACACACTCAAACACACACACACACACACACTAAAAGCCATAGAGCCCCAACATTCTCAGTTGAAGTCCCAGGTCTCTTTTCCAATACGCTACAAAGGGGAGCCAGCCAGCAACTTTCTTAGTGTACTTGCCACATACTCCGAGAGCAACTATACATAAAATGTAAATACTACATCTTGTGTGTCAATTAAAGTTTTGCCTTTTGGAAGCAGTGGCTTATTAGTGCAATGCTTGATAAATGCAAGCTTCAAGCATGTGCATTGTCAGAAGCCCTAAACCATTATTGAACCCAAGGGCAATTACACCAAATATCTATTTTAGAAGTACTGAGCAATTTCAGCATGTCTGCAATGCGTAGATCAAAGCCCTACTCCATTTTGAGTCACACCCACTCTAACAACTATGGATCACTTTAGGGCAATAGCATGTAGCTTTGCTGCATAATTTACCATATGTACAATGTTTTATTTGCATATTCTCTGTGCTGAATGCAGGTGGAGGGACTTTCTCGCCCTAGTCCAAACCTTTTGTCAAGTCAAACATACCATCAGTTGTGCCTAAGTATCTCCCCCATTACATCATACATCTCATTTTGGTATCTCTATCAATAACATCCAGAATCATATAAAATCTTCAAGGCAAAAGAGACTTCAAACAATTTCTAGAAGTCCATGAGATGCCTCTCACTAGGCAGTCGCAGCGCTTGTGTCCGTGTGTGCTGACCAGGAGACCGGGCACTTTCCTAGAAGCCTGAAACCCTTTACCTAAACAGCGGGGGCTGTTTGGCGTTGTTCACGCCGCTTGGTGCAGATTGGAGGATTTTCACCGCGCTGTCAAGGCACCCTGCCCGCAAGCCTGGACTCAAAGTCCCAGAAGGCTTTGGGCTCACCACACCTGCTCCGGGGACGGGCACCGCCCACAGCACCGGCGCATAAATCCATCTGACCATTTCTGCTGCGCCTGAGCGTCCCGGGAGAAGCCCGGGACAAGGGCAGGACCGTCTACGGCCGTCCGAGGCCGATAGAGGCCAGGAAGGGCCACCCCCCTAAATCCAACCCACTGACCTGGACTTTACGAGGTACTTTACACAGGTGTATGGTTAATGCACCATTTGATGTAATATACTGCTTTGTTTCACCAACGTAGTTCTAAATTATCGTTAATGTCAATGTCCACACGTTCAGGAAAGGTTAGGAGGGGGTTGTGTGAGTGGCACTTTAGATCAGTTTATCCCCCGTGCATATTCAGTCCTCGAAAAAGAAATTGCAATTACTGAGCGGCGTCATTCTATAGAACCACTAAATCTCAAACGTTCCTCGCTGGGGCCACTATCGCTGGCTCTTTCTCCGGCTAACATCCAGGAACATACTGAAGGTGTCCAGCTGGTTAATGCATCATCTAGCTTAGGGAGCTTAGGGGCGAACCCAGAGAGGCCCATTGTACAATGTCACATATCACAGGCAGACTCCCCAACTCCATCACAGAGGGTACCCCCAAATATGGAACATATGCTTACCACTAACACTCCGCCACCCCAGGGTATTTCAGCACACTCAGTGTCCACATATACCGCAGAGCCCAGGATAGCTACTCCCAAAAGAAAAAGAGCCGCCAGTGGCCGGAAGGGGGTGCGTCCACTAATCTCTAAAAGGTTTAAATCAAAAAAAAAAAATGTAATAGGAAAGATAATCGGGCGGGGGGGCAGTAGAATCTACACCTTTTCCACCAGCTGCCGAACTACCTGCTGGCAGCCCTGCCCCGGGCAGTGTACCAGTGTCGGTGACCGCTTGTTCTACACCATTTGCTGCCACAGGCGCCATATCCCAGACCCCCTTATCGCTCACATAGAACAAATCGCGAAATCACTTATTCTCCCAATTATAGAGAGGGTAAAGGTACTGTCGGAGAGGTTGGACAGATTTGAGCAAGCCACCCTGGATAACTTCTTCTCCCTCAAAACACTAATCAAATTACAGTCGAGAAACAAACAGGACGACTGTGTTCCCATACAAAAACCTCTGGTATACCTTTCATCCATACCTGACTCAAATTCACCAAACATTGCTGTCGTTTCTGGGCCTCCAGCTGGAACGGGTCGTACAGCAATAGACACCCCAATTCTTAGCTCCAAACCTGGAAAGAAACTAACGATTCCAACCGCGACCAAAGAGGTAAAAGAACCCACACGTGGCTCTTCCACACATGATCGGGAAAAAGAGAGTAGCCCAAGTAAAAAAAATGGGCATTGTAGCGATCATCTTACGTCAAATGAAGAACCTGGGATGGTAACGCCAGATAGTCAGCACTTAAGTCATATCAGCTTACCGCCTGAATGCCAGCCATATGTAGTGGTCTTAACGGGAGTACCACAGCTAAAGTCTGGGAAACATGAATCTTATCATGAATTGAAAAACAAAACCAGTCATTGGCTGAATAGGTATAGACCACTCCCTACCCAGTTTGATGGTCAGGTTCTTTTTGTCAGGAGGGTAAATTGGGTTGGTAGTAGGATTAAGGATACCCCTGGGGATTGCATCCTTGTAAATTTCAGAGATGCCCGCGTCTCGAGGTTCATTTGTAACCAACAGACCAACCACAATTGTAGTGGAATTGGCACTTATGATCTGCGCCACTTCCACTTACAATTTGTAGATCCCCAGCATACTCAGAACCCCTACTCTACATTTGGGGGGGGGCCTATGTCGGTTCTATTTTTAATACCCACCCCGTATATATAGCACCCGCTTCGAATAGAAGTCTTCTGTCCTACGGGACGGATTGCAGATACTGACAGGGAGACTACCGTCCCCTTTCTTTGTCATCTAACGTCATGGGTCTTCGCCAATTGGCAGTAAGATGTCACTTAAAGCACAATGGATCCTTGGAGCTACTGTTAGCGCTCCAAGTAATAATAATGATATCTGTAACTTTAGATCAGCGCCAGAACCCCTTATCTTATATAGTAGTAGTGGGAGCACTAAGAGAGAGGGAAAACTGCAGGGGACTACCACCGAACCAAATTAAGTGGCATCCAGGGTCCTGGTGTAAAAGATCAGGAAAGGAGCTTGATGCTGCTAGCTCAACCCCCTGGGACGGGGAATATTGCTAGCCTACGGGTAGCTACTCTGTCACACCAGGCAGCAGACCTTAGTGGGGCAGGATGCAGCACTCTTTTAGTGTCACCACATTTACCTGAGAATATAGCTGTGGCTGATCCTCCTATAAAGATATTGTCCTGGAACATAGCAGGCATCTCCAGGAAACTAGACTTGCCAGATTGGAATGCCCTGGTTGAGTCCCATACGATCTACATCTTCCAGGAGACATGGAGCCTGGTGCCCCACTATAAAGTGGGTTACAGCACCTATTTTTTACCAGCAATATCCCCCCGCACAGGGAAAGGCCGCCCTTCAGGCGGGCTGCTTGTCTGGGTAAGCATTTCGTTGGGAAGCAGTTTTAAACAAATACAATGTAACTCGCCAGACATCCTAAGGATTACAGTTAGTGGTGCACGGAGAGGGAGAACCCTGGAGATATTTAACATATATGCCCGTGGCACAAAAAGGCGGCACTCCATCCCCCATAGTTGCACTTTTGGAAGATGAACTTAGGCGATGCCACCAGAGTGCATATGTCCTTGTTGCAGGGGACTTCAATTGTACATTTGAGCCTCTTGCAGCAGAAGACATCTTAGATACTGCTGAGGACGACACCAGGAGGGGTATACCCATACTTGCAATTAGACCGATACAGAGGTGGACGCAACGGGCTATACAGATGAACACGCTCGTAATGGAATTTGGCCTAAGAGCAGCATCCGACCGGGGCTCACACGTACAATAGAGTAAATCATTCCACAAGGATTGATTACATACTCCTTGATTTCAAGCTATGGGGTTTCATGCAGGACATGGAAGTACTTCCAACTACGGATAGTGATCATAATCCTCTTTCCCTGAGCCTGCGTCCCCTGTGGCCGTGTGTGCACGGCTCTGTAAAACCACTTGCATCAATGTCGACTTTAGAAGTGCCCCCCTCTAATTGTGGTAGGCGCTTGAAATGGTGCAAAGTTGCCTTGGACGAGGGGAAAGTCGAGAATATCCAGACTATTCTTCTAGCAGCACAGACTAAGTTGCAAATAAATCCTATGGACCAATGTGACTTATCTACAGTCTCAGATATTTTCAAGGAGACCATTGTAGTCTTGGGTAACTTCTTTCTTGTCCAAACCAAAGGTGTTGCAGAGAGAGAGCCCCGTAGACTAAATGGTAAAGAGGGATGGTACACAACTAAATGTCGCCATAAGAAATCTGCATTAATAAAGGCTGTAAAGAGCAAGCCCCAAGGGTGTATCCAGTCAGCTAGGAAAGAATACAAGCGGACTGTTGTAGAAGCAAAAAAGGAGTGGGAAGATCAGTATTGGTGATCACTGTAGGAGAGTAGGGTCTGCTATCCTATGGTCACCCCAAATTTTTGCTTTTTGCTTCACTGGTTTATGACTTAATGTGGCTGTGGGCCAGCTAATCAGACCCACAGCCTGCTGTTCTCTCTCTAAATTATTGCCAATGCACTCTAGGTGCATTACGAATTGGAACTGGTTCACCTTATTGGCCCCTGTAACAGTGTACCCTAGGTACCCAGGGCATAGGTGTTTCCAAGGCCTACCAGGGGCTGCAGCATGCATTGTGCCACCCCTGGCCTGGCCTCCATATTTTGACACAACTGGCTGATCACTCAGCTGGGGTAAGTTGATGTAATCACCTCTTGCTTAGGTGTAGTATATCTATACCTAACCTAAACTGGACACATATGTTCCTATCAGCCACTCCTATTGAAGGCCTCATCAATCTTGGAGGCAGAGTGCTTGGAAATATGTGAGATGGTGCTCTAGCATGAGCTGAGCCTGTCTGCAGCTGTCGGGAACAACTCCCTTAGCTGTTCCGGGATATTGTCATACCATATACTCTTAAGTGCATTATAATCCTCGCGGTTATTTGCTAACTTTGGTTTGGCTTTATCAAAACATGTCGAGTAAGGTGTCATACGATTTGGAATACTATCCTCTCGACAGTTCTGTCGACGGGGGTAGCATTCCACCCTTCTAGAGGGACACGACATGTCCATAACCTGAACCCCGGTTAAAGTTAACCAGAGCCTCCGCATCACAAAATGGATGCTGCCACACAGACACAAGTCTGACCTCCTGCTGCTGGGAGTCCTTCCAGCGAGGTAGACTTGGACAAAGGGTTTCCTGCCTTGGGAGGTGCGAGCACCACCCCAGACAGGATTTTGTGTATTGGGTAGGACAGGGCTGAATAGAATCAGACATGCCCGGGGCACACAAGGTGTCCCCGTGCATAAGCCAGTCCAAACCGGTCCTGGGGCTTTCCAGCCCCAGTCCTGGCAAGGAGCTGGACAAAGGAAAGGGGGTGTAACCGCCCCCCTTCCTGGTCCCACCCAGAGGAGAGACCTAGCAGGTGATCCACCCCTCAGATTGGGAATAAGAGTGGGAGCAGTGCCATAGCACCTCAGATCATCCTGAATCAACTTGAAACTAAGAAGACGACTGGACTTTGACATTCTGCTGCACAGAAGACTGAAGAGAATCTCCCTTGTGGCCTAGGAGTGGCCACCCTGTGAACACAGGCACCATCCAGCAACTCGACATCTGCTTTGCCGCCGCCTCCCGCCGGAGCCGGAGCCCAGAGCCTGACGAGACCCAGACTCCCAGACTTCTCACAGCCCGATCCACAGTCCCTGCAAAGAAGGGACCCGTGGAGGCACCGAGAGACGTGGGACAGGCCATCTCGAAAGACCCCGAGAAGCTGACTGCTCAGCACCCGAGGCACCCTCGATGCTGTGCTTTGGTGTTGGAGAAGCCCCACAAACGAGCAGCCCTGGTACCGAAGATCAGCCCCCCAGCATCTCCACGATCTGCGTAGGGCCCTTTTGCATCGTGCCACTCGACGCGCCATCCCGGCCACTTGCCACGTGGTCAGCGGCCATCTTGGCGACCAAATCGACAATCAACATGGTGGGTCTGGTTGATCCAGACTTGCCCTCGCTCCTGTAAAAAGGAGCACCCGCTCTGACCTTGCTGGTCCGAGTGATAAGCTTTCTTCACTTCCTGCGTGGCTTGCATTAGCCAAGGCCTGTTTGCTCAAATCAAGTTGCCGACACGGTCAACAGCGAGAAGCCTGCGTGGGACAGCTCGTGATTGACTCCTGGATGTCCTCGACCTCTTCGTGTCCATGTGGCTTCAGAGAGAAGCTACACCTCATCGCCTGTTTGCACCCAACATCGCCTGGTTCCATCCTGGTTCCACGGTAGTCACTGGCTAGTGACTTTGAACATTGTCCCCTCTGCTTTCAGGTCTTCACCACTTCAGATCCACCCTTGGATCCACCGGAACTCTTCACATCGAGCCGCCTGCAGCATCTTCAGCTCCAAGCACCATAGACCTGCGTGACGAAACCCAACACTACTTCGCACCTGTGTACCCGCTTCCTGTGGGTGAGGTAACTCAGCAACGTCGGTGTTCCCACACTGGTACACACCTCTAGTGCCTGTGTCTAAAGTTTCATTCTTCTAGGTCACTGGGAAGGTTCCTTAATAACTAACTTTGTAACTTTTACGCACCATTGACTTAACATTGGTATATGCGTGCACTTTCCGCACTGCACCCGAGTCCTGCGGGCCTTTCCCGACTTCATCACTGTTAGTCCCGAATAGCTCCAGCGATTCCCCAGGCCCTAGGCCTACTTTCTTTCAGCTAGGTGGTTCTTATACCACTATTTTAGTATATGGTTTAGGTGGCCCCTAGGGCTCATCCATATTGTGCAACTTTTGTGTATTTAAACTGTGTTTTGTTTTAACGCTTATGCTTCTGTGCTCATAAAGAGTATAGGGGGTTTGGTAGTAAATAAATATATATATATTTTCAATATATATCTGTGTGGTTTCCTTTCATTTGGTATTCAAGGGGATTGTGTATGGTAAAACAGCTTGCTTCACATGCCTTTACAGAGTTTAGCCTAAGACTGCTTTGTCCACGCTACTAGGATAGCTGGTCTATAAGGTTGACTTACAACCAATCATCATAAGGGTTGCTTGGCATGGTACAAGGTGATCACTAGAACTAGTGAGCATCATATACCAGGCCAACTTCTCACATTGGTGAGCAGCGGTTGGGATTTGAGCTTGCTGTTTGTTTTACCATTACAATCTTTGAGAGTATCATTTGAAAGATCTTACAGGTACCTGCTAGGTACATATTAAAACAAGACTAGTATACTTAAGTTCTACTGAACTTAGTTGTTGTAGAGGATAGGGAGTAGCACACCCTGACTACAACTACTAGATAGGTTTAGTATGTAAACACCAGTGTAGGTAGATTGCAACATATCCACCCACACTAGAGCAATGTCTGGAGCAGAGGGTTCCACTGGGAATGTCTCTGTTGAGATTGACCCTCCAAGGGCACCATCCAAATTTGCTATGCTTAATTTTAAGGAATTGAGGCAGCTTTGTGCCTTAGGAGGTCTCAAGACAGGGCCAACCCCTACTACAGACCACCTTAGAGAGCTCTTAGACCAGTCTGGGGCTCTAAAGACCTCCAAGGCAGACCCCAAAGGGAATGCTGATGGAGGTTCTCCCACTGAAGATGACAATGCTGACACCCCTGTCCCTGTAGTCCAGATAGATGAGGATGACCAAGTCACTGGAGATACTCAGCCTGAGGAGGAGGAGGAGGAAGAGGAGACAGGAGGGGAGAGCAGTGAATCTGATGATAATGATGGTAGAAATAGTCAGGTACTGATCAGTAGACTGAACCGGACTAACTTAGGCCTATTTGTTACCGAATCTGGGACCAACCTATTCAGACCCCCAGGTGGACTTAACCAGGAGCCTAGGAGGAGAAGGAATCACTCAGGTGACTCTAACAACTCCCATGATTCTAGAGGCTCTCATGGTCACTCCAGAAGGGGGATGACTAGCCCTCAGAGAAGGGAACATGAGGCCAACATGAGAGAGGCTGTGCTTAGGATCCAGAAGCAAGAGTTAGAAATTGCCCTGGCCAAAGAGAAACTTGCTAGAGCAAGACAGCCTAGAGAGAGTGGGTTAGTACCCACTGGTGGCAGCATTATCCCCAGGGATAAAGACAGGTCTTTTGATAACAGAAACCTGAGTAAGATTGTGCCCCCCTACAAAGCTGGGGATGATATCCACAAATGGATGACTGCACTTGAGAGAGCCTGCAAAGTACAGCAGATCCCTCAGGAGCAGTGGGCAGCAATCTTGTGGCTCTCCTTTGAAGGTAGAGGCCGAGACAGACTCCTCACAGTTAGTGATGGGGATTCTAGAAACTACCTGGTCCTGAAGAGTGCTCTGATTGATGGGTTAGGCTTAACCACTGAACAGTACAGGTTAATGTTCAGAGATACCCAGAAGACACAGACTCAGGACTGGTCTGAATTTGTTGAATGTGCCACTAAGGCTCTGGAGGGATGGTTGCTGGGAAGTAAGGTTACAGATTATACAGGATTGTACAATTTGCTTATGAGAGAACACATTTTAAATAATTGTCAGAACCAGCAGTTGCATCAACATTTGGTTGACTCAGCTCTGACCTCTCCCCAAGAATTGGGAAAGAGGGCAGACAAATGGGTTAGAACCAGAGTTAAGCAAAAGAACCAGAACCAGAACCAGTACCAGGGTGGTGACCAAAAGAAAACAGACCAGAAGGGTGGGGAGCAGAAAGCTAAAGACCAGAAGTCTTCAACAGGGCCCCAAACTAATACTGAGGGTGGGTCCCAAACTTCCAAGAAGAATATAAAAGGTCAAAGAAAACCCTGGTGTAGTACTTGTAAAAACACCTCTCACTGGACAAGTGAGTGTAAAAAGGGTGGAGCCCCCAACACTGCAGCCCCTAAGGCACCTGCACCCACTAGTACAGTTAGCAGTCTTGGTCCACAAACTAAGGGGGCAGTGGGTATCACCTTGGGAACTGAGGGAGATTCTGGCTTAGTCAGAACCCCTACACAGGCTGTTCTGATTTGTGATGGGGAATTAGATTGGACCCCTACTGTCAGTCCCAGTAATCTGGGCAAATACAGGCAGACGCCTTTGATTAATGAAAAAGTGGCTCAAGCTTACAGGGACACGTGTGCCAGTGTCACTATGGTGACACCTAGCTTTGTGAACCCTGGACAATACCTGCCAGGTGATAATTACCTGGTGACCAATGCCAGCAATGTCACCACTACACATAGTGTGGCAATTGTTAACTTTTCCTGGAGAGGGGTAACTGGCCTAAAAAGAGTTGTGGTTAGTGCTGATCTCCCAGTTGAATGTTTGTTGGGCAATGACCTGGAGAACTCTCTATGGTCAGACGTTGAGTACAGGACTCATGCAGAGATGTTAGGGATATCATCACATGTCCTTGCTGTGACCAGGTCACAGGCCAAACAATGCCTCTCTGAACCCCAGGTCTTGGATCCTGGAACAATGGACCAAGCACCTTCCAAGAAGAAGAACAGGAGGGTAAAGGCTGTGCCGTCCCAACTGCCTACAAGTGAGGATCAGTCTTCACAGGAAGATGATCTTGAGACCCCTGAAGTAACTGTCTCTGAAGAACTTGAGCCTGATCAGGTTGAGTTTCTGGGGACAGGGGGACCTTCTAGGGCAGACTTGGGGCAGGCTCAGTTAACCTGTCCTTCTCTTGAACCCCGCAGACAGCAGGCTGCTGCTGAGGCTGCTGGGAATGCACAAGGTGCCCATAAAGTATATTGGGATGATGGGCTCCATTATTCAGAGGCTAGAGACCACAAGCCTGGTACAACCAGGAGGTTGGTTATACCTCTGCAATTTAGGGGCTTCCTTCTCACCTTGGCCCATGATTTTCCCCTAGCAGAACACCTAGGCCAGAACAAGACTTGGGACAGGCTTGTCCCTCACTTTCACTGGCCTCACATGTCTGAAGATACCAAGGAGTTTTGTCGCTCCTGTGTGACCTGCCAAGCCAGTGGCAAAGCAGGCGGTACCACAAAGGCCCCCCTGATACCACTACCTGTGGTGGGGGTGCCCTTTGAAAGAGTGGGGATTGATATTGTAGGACCAATGGATCCCCCTACAGCATCTGGGCACAGATTCATACTGGTGGTGGTGGACCATGCCACCAGGTACCCAGAGGCAATTCCCCTTAGGACCACTACTGCTCCTGTTGTGGCCAGGGCCCTACTTGGAGTTTTCTCCAGAGTGGGGTTTCCTAAGGAGGTAGTATCTGATAGAGGTACAAACTTCATGTCAGGATACTTAACAGCTATGTGGAAGGAATGTGGTGTCAACTACAAGTTCACCACTCCCTATCATCCACAGTGCAATGGGCTTGTTGAAAGATTTAACAAGACCCTAAAGGGTATGATTAAAGGATTACCTGAAACGCTCAGGCGAAGATGGGATATCCTTCTACCCTGCCTTCTGTTTGCTTACAGAGAGGTCCCACAAAAGGGGGTTGGCTTCAGCCCCTTTGAATTGTTGTTTGGGCACCCTGTAAGAGGACCCCTATGTCTGGTGAGGGAAGGATGGGAGTTACCTCTCAAAAAGCCTAAACAAGACATAGTGGACTATGTACTTGGTCTCCGCTCCAGGATGGCTGAGTATATGGAGAGGGCATCCAAAAACCTCGAGGCTAGCCAAGAATTACAGAAAGCTTGGCATGACAAAGGCTGTCTTGACTGAGTATCAGCCTGGACAGACGGTATGGGTGTTGGAGCCAGTGGCCCCAGCAGCACTCCAAGACAAATGGTCTGGACCCCATACAATTGTTGAGAAAAAGGGAGAGGTTACCTACTTGGTGGACCTAGGAACTCCCAGGAGCCCCCACAGGGTGCTCCATGTCAACAGACTGAAGGCACATGTTGACAGGGCAGACATGGGCTTGCTCATGGCTACATATGAGGGGCAGGAGGAAGAGAGTGACCCTCTCCCAGACCTGCTGACTCAGAACCCTGAGGATGGCTCAGTTGATGGTGTGGCCTTAAATGGCAGCCTCACTGTACATCAGCAAAATGACTGTAGACAAGTTTTGCAGTCATTCAGACATATGTTCTCATTGACACCCAGTCAGACTAACTGGTATACCCATGTGGTGGACACTGGTGACAGTCTTCCTGTGAAAAAAAAAGATTTACAGGCAACCTGACCATGTCAGGGACTGTATAAAGACTGAGGTGCAAAAGATGCTGGAATTAGGTGTTATTGAGCCTTCAGAGAGCCCCTGGGCTAGCCCAGTGGTTCTGGTCCCCAAACCTCACACCAAAGATGGCAAGAGAGAGATGAGGTTCTGTGTGGATTGCAGAGGACTCAATGCTGTCACTAGGACAGATGCACACCCTATTCCAAGGGCAGATGAGCTCATTGACCTGTTGGCTTCTGCCAAATATTTGAGCACATTTGATTTGACAGCTGGCTATTGGCAAATCAGATTATCTGAGCACTCCAAAGCCAAAACAGAATTTTCTACCCCAGGAGGACATTACCAATTTGTGGTGATGCCCTTTGGCTTGAAAAATGCACCTGCCACCTTCCAAAGGTTGGTGAATCAAGTCCTTACTGGGTTGGATGACTTTTGCACAGCATATCTTGATGATATTGCTGTCTTCAGCTCCACCTGGGAGGATCACCTGGTCCACCTGAAGGAAGTGCTAGAGGCTCTGCAAAAGGCAGGCCTCACTATCAAGGCCACTGAGTGCTAGGTAGGGCAGAGTAAAGTTGTATACTTGGGCCACCTTGTAGGTGGAGGCCAAGTTCAACCCCTGGAGAGTAAGATCCAGACCATAAAGGACTGGTCCCCTCCAACTACCCAGACTCAGGTCAGAGCTTTCTTGGGCCTGACTGGGTACTACAGGAAGTTTGTTAAGAACAATGGGTCCATTGTGACCCCTCTTAATGATCTGACATCCAAGAAGATGCCCAAAAGGTTCAATGGACAGTAAACTGTCAAAAGGCATTTGATGACCTGAAGAAGGCCATGTGCTCTGCACCTATCCTGAAGAGTCCTGACTACTCAAGAGAGTTCATTGTCCAAACAGATGCTTCTGAGTTGGGAGTGGGAGCTGTGCTTTCACAACTTAATGTAGATGGTCAAGACCACCCCATTGCTTTTATTAGCAGAAGGCTGACCCCCAGAGAGAAACGTTGGTCAGCTATTGAGAGGGAGGCCTTTGCTGTGGTGTGGGCCCTGAAGAAGTTGAGACCATACTTATTTGGCACTCACTTCAAGATTCAGACCGACCATAAGCCCCTCTTATGGCTTAATCAGATGAAGGGTGAAAACCCCAAACTACTCAGATGGTCCATTTCCCTACAGGGGATGGACTTTACAGTGGAGCACCGCCCAGGGACTGACCATGGCAAAGCAGATGGTCTCTCCAGGTACTTCCACTTAGAACATGAAGACACAACTGGTCAAGGTTAGTCTAATGTCCTTGGGTTTGGGGGGGGTTGTGTAGGAGAGTAGGGTCTGCTATCCTATGGTCACCCCAAATTTTTGCTTTTTGCTTCACTGGTTTATGACTTAATGTGGCTGTGGGCCTGCTAATCAGATCCACAGCCTGCTGTTCTCTCTCTAAATTATTGCCAATGCACTCTAGGTGCATTACGAATTGGAATTGGTTCACCTTATTGGCCCCAGTAACGGTGTACCCTAGGTACCCAGGGCATAGGTGTGTACAAGGCCTACCAGGGGCTGCAGCATGCATTGTGCCACCCCTGGCCTGGCCTCCATATTTTGACACAACTGGCTGATCACTCAGCTGGGGTAAGTTGGTGTAATCACCTCTTGCTTAGGTGTAGTATATCTATACCTAACCTAAACTGGACACATATGTTCCTATCAGCCACTCCTATGGAAGGCCTCATCAATCCTGAAGGCAGAGTGCTTGGAAATATGTGAGATGGTGCTCTAGCATGAGCTGAGCCTGTCTGCAGCTGTCGGGAACAACTCCCTTAGCTGTTCCGGGATATTGCCATACCATATACTCTTAAGTGCATTATAATCCTTGCGGTTATTTGCGAACTTTGGTTTGGCTTTATCAAAACATGTCGAGTAAGGTGTCATACAATTTGGAGTACTATCCCCTCGACAGTTCTGCCGACGGGGATAGCATTCCACCCTTCTAGAGGGACACGACAGGTCCATAACCTGAACCCCGGTTAAAGTTAACCAGAGCCTCCGCATCACAAAATGGATGCTGCCACACAGACACAAGTCTGACCTCCTGCTGCTGGGAGTCCTTCCAGCAAGGGAGGCTTGGACAAAGGGTTTCCTGCCTTGGGAGGTGCGAGCACCACCCCAGACAGGATTTTGTGTATTGGGTAGGACAGGGCTGAATAGAATCAGACATGCCCGGGGCACACAAGGTGTCCCCATGCATAAGCCAGTCCAAACCGGTCCTGGGGCTTTCCAGCCCCAGTCCTGGTGAGGAGCTGGACAAAGGAAAGGGGGTGTACCGCCCCCCTTCCTGGTCCCAACCAGAGGAGGGACCTAGAGGGTGATCCACCCCTCAGATTGGGAATAAGAGTGGGAGCAGTGCCATAGCACCTCAGATCATCCTGAATCAACTTGAAACTAAGAAGACGACTGGACTTCAACATTCTGCTGCACAGAAGACTGAAGAGCATCTCCCTTGTGGCCTAGGAGTGGCCACCCTGTGAACACAGGCACCATCCAGCAACTCGACGTCTGCTTTGCCACTGCCTCCCGCCGGATCCCGAGCCCAGAGCCTGACGAGACCCAGACTCCCAGACTTCTCACAGCCCGATCCACAGTCCCTGCAAAGAAGGGACCCGTGGAAGCTTAGAGAGACGTGGGACTAGCCATCTCAAAAGACCCCCGAGAAGCTGACTGCGCAGCACCCAAAGCACCCTCGATGCTGTGCTTTGGGGTTTGAGAAGCCCCACAACCAAGCAGCCTTTGCACCGAAGATCAGCCCCCCAGCATCTCCACAATCTGCGTGGGGCCCTTTTGCATTGTGCCACTTGACACACCATCCCGGCCACTTGCCACGTGGTCAGCGGCCATCTTGGCAACCAAATCAACAATCAACACTGCGGGTCTGGTTGCTCCAGACTTGCCCTCGCTCTTGTAAAAAGGAGCACCCGCTCTGACCTTGCTGGTCCGAGTGATAAGCTTTCTTCACTTCCTGCGTGGCTTGCATTAGCCAAGGCCTGTTTGCTCCAATGAAGTTGCCGACATCGCCAACAGCGAGAAGCCTGCGTGGGACAGCTCGTGATTGACTCCTAGACGTCCTCGACCTCTTCATGTCCACGTGGCTGCAGAGAGAAGCTACACCTCATCGCCTGTTTGCACCTGACATCGCCTGGTTCCATCCTGGTTCCACGGTAGTCACTGGCTAGTGACTTTGAACATTGTCCCCTCTGCTTTCAGGTCTTCACCACTTCAGATCCACCCTTGGATCCACCGGAACTCTTCACATCGAGCCGCCTGCAGCATCTTCAGCTCCAAGCACCATCGACCTGCGTGACGAAACCCGACACTACTTCGCACCTGTGCACCCGCTTCCTGTGGGTGAGGTAACTCAGCAACGCTGGTGTTCCCACACTGGTACACACCTCTAGTGCCTGTGTCTAAAGTTTCATTCTTCTAGGTCACTCGGAAGGTTCCTTAATAACTAACTTTGTAACTTTTACGCACCATTGACTTAACATTGGTATATGCGTGCCCTTTCCGCACTGCACCCGAGTCCCGCGGGCCTTTCCCGACTTCATCACTGTTAGTCCCGAACAGCTCCAGCGATTCCCCAGGCCCTAGGCCTACTTTCTTTCAGCTAGGTGGTTCTTATACCACTATTTTAGTATATGGTTGGCCCCTAGGGCTCATCCATATTGTGCAACTTTTGTGTATTTAAACTGTGTTTTGTTTTAACGCTTATGCTTCTGTGCTCATAAAGAGTATAGGGGGTTTTGTAGTAAATAAATATATATATATTTTCAATATATATCTGTGTGGTGTCCTTTCATTTGGTATTCAAGGGGATTGTGTATGGTAAAACAGCTTGCTTCACATGCCTTTACAGAGTTTAGCCTAAGACTGCTTTGTCCACGCTACTAGGATAGCTGGTCTATAAGGTTGACTTACAACCAATCATCATAAGGGTTGCTTGGCATGGTACAAGGTGATCACTAGAACTAGTGAGCATCATATACCAGGCCAACTTCTCACAATCACTTAAAGAGGCTAGCCTCGGGAGAGATCCTGGCCGTTTCTGGAATATTGTAAGAACTAAGAATTAACCTGGTCACGATATGATAACTTTCCATATAGTAGGGCAAACATGGTTTGACCACTTCTCTAAATTTTACTTTTGCCCGCAGGGTGGTCAAAATGAGCCTATCTCCTTTAGCCTCTTGCCAATCTCAGGGGATATGAATATGAATAGCTTCCCATTTACAGATAAGGAAGTAGAAAATGCAATCAAGTGTATTGTGCCACAGAAAGCAGCTGGGCCCGATGGAATTCCTGGTGACCTCCTTCTCTTTGACCCTCATAAATGGGCAAATCTTATTTCTAGTTTATTGAATGCAATTGACAATGGGGCACCTATTCCTGAGTCCTGGAAGGGGGCAGAGGTCGTCCCGATCTTCAAAAAGGGAGATAGGGGCGACCCTGCCAATTACCGCCCAATAAGCCTCATCGATTCCACCTAGAAGGTTGTTGGAAAGGTGGTACTCGAGAGAATCCTGCATTGGGCAGAGGAAAATAACATTCTCTCGGATTACCAAGCAGATTTTAGATCTGGAACTGGGACAATAGAGCAGGCCTTCAGGTTGTCACTCATTTACTGGAAGGCGGTTCACATAGGAAAAGGCAGTCTTTATCTCGCATTCATCGATTTAAAGACTGCCTTTGACCTGGTGCCTCCTGAACGCTTATGGGGAGTATTGGCTGATATGGGGATTCCATCGAACATTCTTTCACTATTAGTGAGGCTCCACGAGGGTAACTTTGCTCAAGTAAGGTGGGGCCCTCAGGGGCAGAAGACCAGCAGAATTCTGGTGAACAGGGGTGTCCGCCAGGGATGTGTTTTAGCTCCTACTCTGTTCTCACTTTATGTGAATGGCGTGGTGGAGCATTTGCTAAAAAGTCCATCTGATGCACCATCCCGGGCGAGCGAATCCCAACCCTCCTGTTCGTCGACAAAACCCTCCTTATTTCTAAGTCCCCGGTTGGCCTGCAGAACCTCCTAGATAGCTTCCAGTCTTTTTGCACCCTGAGAGGGTTCGTGATAAATACAGATAAGACCAAGTATCTGGTGTTGAATCCGCCCAATAAACTTGGTAGACCCCCAGTTTTGAATTCTGTACCATTAGAAAGGGTTATGGTATTCGATTACCTCGGAATACGCATTTCGGATTCAATGAAGTGAAACCCTCATATTCAGAAAATGCTCCTAGGTCACAAAAGGGTAGTGGGGGCAATCCTCAAGGAACAGCGCTCTTCCTCAACTAGACCTATCGGCCCAGTAATTGAAATGTACAGGGCTAGAGGTGTAAGCTCGGCCCTATATGGAGCAGAACTTTGGGGTTCAAGTAACATGGAGCAGTTGTCTAAATCTGAAAATAGATTTTTTAAAGATTTAATGGCACTCCCTCAGAGTATCCCTATGGTCCCCCTGCTATTGGATTTGGGCTGTCCCTCGATAAATGACCTGGCTAAACTCCGACCACTTTTATTATGGGCTCGGCTATGGTGAGCGCTGGAGTTGGCAAAATATGCTGAAGGTCTGTCGGAAGTGATGTCTATGTTGGGATGGCACAAAATCAAGTGGCTCAAAGATGTTAAATCCCTCTTATGTGATCTGGGCCTCCGCGAGGCATGGGAGAACAAATCAGCTCCACCGAAAGCAGTATTAAAGAAAATGTACTGGAGCTGGGTATCAAATAGGCGTAATTCTGATCCCAAATCTGGAAGAATAACGATTTTTTGAGGATCAAGGATGCAGCAGTTAGTGAGCCTTATCTTGATATTATCCAAAAGTCCTCTGATAGAGCATTGTTTTTTAAATTCAGGATTGGTACATTGCCAATATGGGAATTGACCGCCCGCTGGAAAGTCCCTTTCCAAACATGTCTTTCTTGCCCTAATTGTGATTCAAGAGTAGAGTCAATGGCACACATTTTGTTTGCATGTCCGGCATACAAAGCACCTAGGAATTATTGGCTTAAGCCATTGTGCAGAGAATTGGGCACAAGAGATCAGTCTTTCGTGCTGCGCATTTTAAAATCTGACACCCGATTGTTGTATGCATGCGGACTGGCAAAGTTCCTTAGATGGGCTTGGTCCATCAGATGCAAAAGGCTGAGAGAAAATATTTAATTCAAGATTGTCTTTGTTTGTGTAAATAGTTTTTATTGTCTTGCAATGTGATGTGTAAATGTATCTCTTTTAAAGAAAAACTATAAAAAGTTGCCACAAGGGTGCTAATATTGATGAAATGAGTTGTAACCCTAAAGTGTTGATTTTATGTTCATGCTTTTAAGATATGTTTTTATCGAAATAAAGCCTTTTTCATACTCATATTATGGAGAGAAACTGTATAACACAGTTGTGCGTTGTAATATCGTTCAGAAGCTAGGAATCGAAAAATCTGCCTGTACCTTGGAAATATAATTGGGACATCTGCTTCATAAATTTGCATTAGATTTTCAAGGCCTTAGCCTACAACCATTTAAGTCTGCTATGGTGAGGGATATACTTATTGTGAGAAGTTGGCCTGGTATATGATGATCACTATTCTTGTGAGCACCTTGCACCAGTCCAAACAACCCTTATGGTGATTGGTTGTAAGTCAACCTTATAGACCAGCTATCCTAGTGGTAGCATGGACAAAATCAGTCTTAGGCTAAACTCAAGAGGGCATGTGAAGCCAGCTGTTTTACCATATGCAATCCTTTTAATATCAAATGAAAGGACACCACACAAGTTATATATTATAAAATATATGTATTTATTACTAGAATAATCCCCTGGACTCTTTATGAGGACAGGAGCACAAGCGTTAAACAAAGAACTTCAAATAACATACAAAAGTTGCACAAAATATGGATAGGCCGGGTGGCCCCTAAAACCATATACTAAAATAGTGGTATAAGAACCACGTCAGGAACAATGGTAAGGCCTAGGGCCCTGAGAATCGCTGGGGCTACACTGGACTAACGAAGGTTAGGACATAGGAGGCTCACAGGATGCGGGTGCAGTGTCTATAGGCAACCGCATTTACCATACAAGTCAATGGTGCGTAAAAATTAGAAAGTTATAGGTTTGGAAGTCTTCCGACTGGACTAGAACTTAACCACTTAAAACTAGGACACTAGAGGTGTAAACCACTACAGGAGCACCAGAGTACTTGCGTTACCTCACCCACAGGAAGCGGTGCATAGGTGTCAAAGTGCGTCGGGTTTCTTTGTGGAGTTCTATGGAGCCTGGAGGTAAAGATGCTGCAGGCGACCAGGAGAGAGGAGTCCTGTTGGATCCAAGGGTGGATCGAAGATGTAGAGTACCTGAAAGCAGAGGGGACAGAGTCTGGGTCACTAGCCAGTAACCAGGAAGGAACCAGGCGATGTCGGGTTGCGATCAGGTGATGTCGTGAAGCTTGTCTCCGCTGCCATGTGAACCAGGAGGCGTCGACGACAACCAGGAGGCAGACAAGGACTGTCCCATGAAGGCTCTCGCTGTCGGCGGTGTCGGTTCTCAAATCGGAGTCAACAGGCCTTGGCAAATGCAACCCACGCAGGAATCGAAGATGGCTTCTGGATCAGACCGGGAAGGTCTGATGGGCTGCTCCTTTTCAGGGGAGCAAGGGCCAGTCTGGAGCAACCAGACCAGCAGTGTAAATCAGCAGGTTCATCATCACAGAGGCCACTAGCCAACGGGCAAGGACCAGACAGACGCGTCCAGCAGGAAAATGCAAAAGGGCCCCACGCAGCACTCGGTGAGTGTGGAGAGGTGATCTTTGGTGCAAAAGCTGCTCGGGCTGGGGCTTCTCAATCCCCAATGCACAGCTTCGAGGGTACCTCGGGAGCTGCACAGGAAGCACTTTGCTGGCTTTCCAAGATGGCCGATCCCACGTCATACGTCGCCTCCACGGGTCTCAGCTTTGCTGGGACTGTGGATCGGGCTGTTGGAAGTCTGGAAGTCCGGTTCTTGTCAGTCTCTGTCGTTCGAGCTCCGGCGGGAGCAACAACAAAGAAAACCTTTGAGCGCTGATGGTGCCTGCTTGTGCAGGGTGGTCACTCCTTGACCACAAGGGAGATTCTTCAGTCTTCTACGTCGAGTAGGATGTCAAGGGTCCAGAGTTTCGTATCAAAGTTTCAGTCAGAATGATCTAATGTCTATGGGCACAGCTCCTACCTTTATTCCAAATCAAGGGGCTGGATCTCCTGCTAGGTCCCTCCTATGGGTGGGACCCAGGAAGGGGGTGGTTACACCCCTTTCCCTTTGTCCAGTTTCATGCCAGAGCCGGGACTGGAAAGCCCCAGGACCGGTTTGAACTGGACTTTGCATGGAACACCTTGTGTGCCCCAGGCAGTGTCTAGTTTCATTCAGCCCTCCCTGCCCCTATCCACTATCTCCTGTCTGGGGTGGTGTAACACCTCCCTGTGACAGGAAACCTTTTGTCCAGGCCTCCCATGCCGGAGCTTCGGTCAGCAGCAGGAGGCCAGACTTGTGTCTGTGGCAGCAGCATCCATTTTGTGATACTGAGGCTCTGGTTAGATTTAACCACGTTTAAGGAAAGTAACATGTCTTCTCCCTCTAGAAGGGTGGAATGCTACCCACGTCACCAGAAGTGGCGAGGGGGTAGTGTTCCAAAGCGTATGACAACTTACACGACATGTTTTGATAAAGCCAAACCATAGTTAGCATTAAACCGCGAGGTTCATAATGCACTTAAGAGTATATGGTATGGCAATATCCTAGAACAGCTCTAAGGACTAGGTTCCGAAAGCTGCAGACAGGCTCAGCTCATGCTAGAGTTCTATCTAGGACCCCAATCAATATTGTGACCTTATGCTCCTATACGGCTATAATCCATTCATACCCCTATAATGGCATAAACGATCAGAGCCATATTTCAGCCATATTTCAGAAACTCGCCTCTGCAGCTCATTACAGTACATGACACAGCAGAAGCCACTA
Organism: Lissotriton vulgaris; assembly: GCF_964263255.1. Taxonomy (NCBI): domain Eukaryota; kingdom Metazoa; phylum Chordata; class Amphibia; order Caudata; family Salamandridae; genus Lissotriton; species Lissotriton vulgaris. Next base: position 1,316,953,074 of record NC_141689.1, read on the forward strand.
TCTTAGATTCCTAGATTACACTCCGAGTTCTTCAACAAGATAAAACCCCCAGCAACCTGGGAAAGCCCCGCTTGCTTTGTTCTTATTAGTAATAGAACTCTAATGAGCACTGTAAGAACGATCACTTCCTAGTGACATCTTTATTGACGTCTTATGTCCAAAAACTTACGTCAAACAAGGCACCTTCCAGGTATAAATATTACCAACGTTGCCTTAAGCAACAGCGATGGTGTGGTGAATACAGGAGCAGAACAGCTGTCCCTTGCAGAGCCCAGCAGATGAAAGCAGCCCACGGACGCTGCCCCTCCTCCTCCTTGACGCGCTGAGAAAGACGCTGTCTTTTCTCCTGCCGAGAAAATCCAGCTCCGGCGTTTCCAGCCTACTCTTGCGAATGACTGGGATATCGAGTCCTGGAAGGAGATACCAGCCCTCCAACATTCTATTCCAGAGGTATGGTGTTGACTAAACCCTTAGAGAGAATTCTTGAAGCAAACCTTGGCAAAACCAACTTAACTTAAACTGCTACTTACTCCCTTCCACGTGTTAGGCTTAGGTCAGGTACACTAGGGTAGGCGTAGTTAGAAGCACCAGTTGAGTATGTTAGCCTAATGTATATATGAATGTATATATTTTATTCATTTTAAACCATTGTATGGCTAAGAAACCATATCAATGCTTTTACAGTATTATTTCGCAATCCTCCGTTTACTGTACACACTTTTTATAATAACAAGTCTTGCAATTGTGGCAATTCATTTCTCTTGTATGAGAAGAAAGACTGTTCAATAAATAATACCTTTTATTGAAAACGCCCGTCTCTCTATTCTCTGCATCTTGGTGAAAGTAATCTGCACAACTGACTGAGTAAAATAACTGTCTATTGTTTCACACGACTCTAGATATTGACTCTTATTCTAAGGAGCAAAGTTGTCATGTTTATGCGGTTGTTGGAAAACTGAATCCCTTCTTGTCTGTGCCAGGGAAGCTGATCACTTCCTATTCAGTCAAGAAAGTTTCCAGTGACCTCTGAGCTAGTTGGTACAAACCCAATTAAGTTTAGCATAGTCAGTAGAGACCTGGAAGACCGCACTTCTACGTCTACACTGCTGTTTATGTTATTCCAATGCGCAGGGCCTATAGGGAAAATAGGAACTACACTACACTATCTCCTGTCTGGGGTGGTGTAACACCTCCCTGTGACAGGAAACCTTTTGTCCAGGCCTCCCCTGCCAGAGCTTCGGTCAGCAGTAGGAGGCCAGACTTGTGTCTGTGGCAGCAGCATCCATTTTGTGATACTGAGGCTCTGGTTAGATTTAACCACGTTTAAGGAAAGTAACATGTCTTCTCCCTCTAGAAGGGTGGAATGCTACCCACGTCACCAGACGTGGCGAGGGGGTAGTATTCCAAAGCGTATGACAACTTACACGACATGTTTTGATAAAGCCAAACCATAGATAGCATTAAACCGCGAGGTTCATAATGCACTTAAGAGTATATGGTATGGCAATATCCTAGAACAGCTCTAAGGACTAGGTTCCGAAAGCTGCAGACAGGCTCAGCTCATGCTAGAGCACCATCTCGCATAAAACCAAGCACTCTGCCTCCAGGATTGTTAAGGCCTGCCATAGGAGTGACTTACAGGTGCATATGTGTCCAGATATAGGTTTAGACATAGGTATACTATATCTAAGCAAGGGGTGATTACACCACCTTTCCCCAGCTGAGTGATCAGCCAGTTGTAGGTGCGAGAAAAAATCCTAGGACATCTAGGTTTTTTGAGTGAACAATTAGGTCAGACCAGTTATCAAGAAGGAACAATTGAAAAAGGTTGTCAAAATTAGATAAAAAGTATATTTTTATTCAGTAAGTTTAAAAGTCATATCAGAAATGACCAAAGGGCCAAACAATATGATGGATATTAAAATTATTTCTGTCAAAATTATATACAATTACAATAACAATTTAGCATAAAAATCATACTCCACAAAGTAAAAGAATATATTGACAAAAACATAGGAATAATCACAAAATTAATGAAACAGACATTAAAACTCGACGCACGTTTCGGCGGTGGACCGCCTTCTTCAGGAGACACAGTTTAATTCCTGAAATATAGTTATAAAACAATATATATGTTATCCCAACAATCATGAATTCGTGTCTGCATATTAACCAAAATATAACCAAAAAAAGACCTTTTCTTTGTTGTTACTAACATATTCAAGTCATTATTCCTTACTTAAGGACTGACCATGACTATTAATTTGTACACTCAAAGCCATTGATAAGCAAAATCACGTGTGGCAATTGTACAGTAACTGACTCAGAAGAGGAACATTGTGGATGGGTCATAGAAGGTAGACCCTTTCATTAATGAAATACACAATCAAGGGTCTATATTTAGGCCGAAGTTGAATCACTTCTCAGTATGTAAAAATGAGATCATATCTTTTGGAGGTGGAAGAACATGATAGATATACATTGGTCACATACATTCTTACTGGTTGTTGGAATAGGGTCATGATGGACCTCAACAATGTACTCAATTTGCAATGATATACTTACAATAATAGATGCTCTATCCATGTAGCAAAGACATTCAAGGTGAACTCTTCATGCAGTGGTTATGGGTGGAGGTATAATTAATAGATGAAGGGGATCCTGATGATAAAATTAACAATGGTAAATGGATGGACACAGAAATTTGTTTATCTGCATTTAAACACAATGGCTGAAACGTCCTACACACAACATGTGGATGACACTGCAGTTATAATGAGAGTCACGGTGGCGGTGGATAAGAGATGGAAATATTCAAACAAATAGAGCCCACACATGACATTATCGTTCTGTAATGGTTATGTCACGGATGCATAGTTATATATAGTCCCCAACGATCGCAAGCGATTTCTGCCGCCTTCTATGAAAATTCTACCGACCACTGGAGGAATGAAGACGGTGAGAAAGCGGGAAAGAAGGTGGCGGTGGGAGTGGGGAGGAAATACTAAGCACTAACCATATTAGACGATAAGCTGATGTTGTATAGCGCAATTTATAAAGTTGATAGTGCCATCTCTATACCTGAGGTTTCCAAACAGGACGTGTGAATAACGTTGATGCCGGTTATTCTTTATTTAGACATTGATGGCAGAGATGTCGATGTCCCATTTCAATAGTTCAAACGCATAGACTACAAGATAAAGGGAAACAGTAGGTAGGCTTACTCTTCATGAGAGATTGCTATTGTTATAGCGTTGATCTGAATTTTAGTCAGCAAATGACAGAAGATAGACACATTAATTACCTTAAATTGAAACACTATGGCGGTTAATGGACTTGACGCTAGGAACAGGTAAACTGATGCTGGCGTCTTATGGTGAGGTTCAAAAATGGACTCTGAAAATAGGCTCATAGTAGTGAATTAATATCATGTAGTCTCACCTTTAGTTAATATCGAGACAGTCTGAGAAATCTTAACCTGTTTAGGTATGGTAGCATGCCCCATATAACGGAACAGTTGAAATTACCTTGGTGTGATAATAAAGTAGTGCTTGTGCTATGCACACTTCAGGTAGGACGACTCAGGATAGCGCCTTGTCATGGATAAAATATAATGTGCTCTGAAAATAGAGTCAAAATACTAATTTAGACTGGTATAGTCTCATTGATGGTAAATAATGAGAGAATGTTACATCTATTAGCGTCTTGGTGCGCACAATGTGCGCACCATAGCAGGGTCCTTACCGGGATTCGAGTAATCAGGGACAGACAGCAAGATGTTGCTGCTCCGTGCTCCGTCGTGTGGGGACTCGTCCTCCGCGAAGATAGAAGTTAGCCAGCGAGTGAATACTTCCATATTTAAAGGGAAATTTTGGCGCGGAACTACCCGGTCGCACTGATGGTGCCAGTGTGACTGAAGTAGGACTGATGATTCAAATACGATCCCATTTCAAAATGGCGCTCAAAGGTGCGCGAGAATGTAGGCTCGCTGGAGGCTTACGGCGCATATTATTATATACTTTTGGCGCGGAAACCACCCGGTCGCACTGATGGTGTCAGTGTGATTGAAGTAGGACTAATGATTGAAATGCGATCCCATTTCATAGCAATCTCTCATGAAGAGTAAGCCTACCTACTGTTTCCCTTTATCTTGTAGTCTATGCGTTTGAACTATTGAAATGGGACATCGACATCTCTGCCATCAATGTCTAAATAAAGAATAACCGGCATCAACGTTATTCACACGTCCTGTTTGGAAACCTCAGGTATAGAGATGGCACTATCAACTTTATAAATTGCGCTATACAACATCAGCTTATCGTCTAATATGGTTAGTGCTTAGTATTTCCTCCCCACTCCCACCGCCACCTTCTTTCCCGCTTTCTCACCGTCTTCATTCCTCCAGTGGTCGGTAGAATTTTCATAGAAGGCGGCAGAAATCGCTTGCGATCTTTGGGGACTATATATAACTATGCATCCGTGACATAACCATTACAGAACGATAATGTCATGTGTGGGCTCTATTTGTTTGAATATTTCCATCTCTTATCCACCGCCACCGTGACTCTCATTATAACTGCAGTGTCATCCACATGTTGTGTGTAGGACGTTTCAGCCATTGTGTTTAAATGCAGATAAACAAATTTCTGTGTCCATCCATTTACCATTGTTAATTTTATCATCAGGATCCCCTTCATCTATTAATTATACCTCCACCCATAACCACTGCATGAAGAATTCACCTTGAATGTCTTTGCTACATGGATAGAGCATCTATTATTGTAAGTATATCATTGCAACTTGAGTACATTGTTGAGGTCCATCATGACCCTATTCCAACAACCAGTAAGAATTTATGTGACCAATGTATATCTATCATGTTCTTCCACCTCAAAAAGATATGATCTCATTTTTACATACTGAGAAGTGATTCAACTTCGGCCTAAATATAGACCCTTGATTGTGTATTTCATTAATGAAAGGGTCTACCTTCTATGACCCATCCACAATGTTCCTCCTCTGAGTCAGTTACTGTACAATTGCCACACGTGATTTTGCTTATCAATGGCTTTGAGTGTACAAATAAATAGTCATGGTCAGTCCTTAAGTAAGGAATAATGTCTTGAATATGTTAGTAACAACAAAGAAAAGGTCTTTTTTTGGTTATATTTTGGTTAATATGCAGACACGAATTTATGATTGTTGGGATAACATATATATTGTTTTATAACTATATTTCAGGAATTAAACTGTGTCTCCTGAAGAAGGCGGTCCACTGCCGAAACGCGCGTCGAGTTTTAATGTCTGTTTCATTAATTTTGTGATTATTCCTATGTTTTTGTCAATATATTCTTTTACTTTGTGGAGTATGATTTTTATGCTAAATTGTTATTGTAATTGTATATAATTTTGACAGAAATAATTTTAATATCCATCATATTGTTTGGCCCTTTGGTCATTTCTGATATGACTTTTAAACTTACTGAATACAAATATACTTTTTATCTAATTTTGACAACCTTTTTCAATTGTTCCTTCTTGATAACTGGGCTGACCTAATTGTTCACTCAAAAAACCTAGATATCCTAGGATTTTTTCTCGCACCTGTTGCTACCCTGCCCTAGGAGTCTACAGATGTTCACTACCCAGGGGGTCCTTGTTATTCTCACTTGATCAGCCAGTTGTGTCAGTTTGGATGGCCAGCCAGGGGTGGCAAAAGATATGCTGCAGCCCCTGGTAGGCCTTGGATACACCTATGCCCTGGGTACCTATAGTACACTGTACAGGGGCTCATAAGGTGAACCAATCCCAATTGGCAATGCACCTAAAGTACATGGTTGTGAATTTAGAGAGAACAGCAGGGCTGTCGGTCTGATTAGCATGCCCACAGCCACATTAAGTCAAAAACCAGTGAAGCAAAAAGCAAAAAGTGGGGTGACCATTGGAAAGCAGACCATACTCTCCTACATAAGCCCCCCCCCCCCAAACGCAGGGACATTAAACTTAACCTTGACCAGATAAGTCCTCATGTTCTAAGTGGAAATACCTGGAGAGACCATCTGCATTGCCATGGTCAGTCCCTGGTCTGTGCTCCACTGTAAAGTCCATCCCCTGTAGGGAAATGGACCACCTGAGCAGTTTGGGATTTTCACCCTTCATCTGATTTAGCCACAAGAGGGGCTTATGGTCTGTCTGAATCTTGAAGTGAGTGCCAAACAAGTATGGTCTCAACTTCTTCAGGGCCCAAACCACAGCAAAGGCCTCCCTCTCAATAGCTGACCAACGTTTCTCTCTAGGGGTCAGCCTTCTGCTAATAAAAGCAATGGGCTGGTCTTGACCATCTACATTAAGTTGTGAAAGCACAGCTCCCACCCCCAACTCAGAAGCATCTGTTTGGACAATAAACTCTTTGGCGTAGTCAGGACTCTTTAGGATAGCTGCAGAGCACATAGCCTTCTTCAGGCCATCAAATGCCTTTTGACAGCTAACTGTCCACTGAACCTTTTTTGGCATCTTCTTGGATGTCAGATCATTGAGTGGTTTCACAATGGACCCATAATTCTTGACAGATTTTCTGTAGTACCCAGACAGGCCCAAGAAAGCTCTGACCTGTCTGGGTACTTGGAGGAGCCCAGTCCTGTATGGTCTAGATCTTACTCTCCAGTGGTTGAACCTGACCCCCACCTACAAGGTGGCCCAGGTACACAACCTTACTCTGCCCTATCTGGCACTTTGTTGCCTTGATAGTTAGGCCTGCCTTTTGCAGGGCCTCCAAAACCTTCTTCAGGTGGATCAGGTGATCCTCCCAGGTGGAGCTGAAGACAGCAATATCATCAAGATAAGCTGCACAAAAGTCATCCAATCCAGAATGGACTTAGTTCACCAACCTTTGGAAAGTGGCAGGTGCATTATTCAAGCCAAAGGGCATTACCACAAATTGATAATGACCTCCAGGGGTTGAGAATGCTGTTTTGGCCTTTGATTCCTCAGCTAACCTGATTTGCCAATAGCCAGCTGTCAAATCAAATGTGCTCAGAAACTTGGCAGAAGCCAATCTATCAATGAGCTCATCTGCTCTTGGAATGGGGTGAGCATCTGTCCTAGTGACAGCATTGAGACCTCTATAGTCCACACAGAACCTCATCTCTCTCTTACCATCTTGGGTGTGAGGTTTTGGCACAAGGACTACTGGGCTGGCCCAGGGCTCTCTGATGGCTCAATTACTCCAAGCTCAAGCATTTCCTGCACCTCAGTCTTTATACAGTCCCTGACATGGTCAAGTTGCCTGTAGATTTAACTCTAACAGGCAGACTGTCACCAGTGTCCACCTCATGGGTGCACCAGTTAGTCTGACTAGGTGTTAGGGAAACATATGTCTATGGGCCTGTAGAACTTGTCTGCAGTCCATTTGTTGCTGGTCAGGCCAAGGCTACTCCATCAACTGAACCATCATCAGGGTTGTGGGACAACAAGTCTGGGAGAGGGCCACTCTCCATCCTGTTCCCCATCTGTAGCCATGAGCAAGCCCATGTCTGCCCTGTCCACATATGCTTTTAACCTGTTGACATGGAGCACCCTGTGGGGGCTTCTAGGGGTGCCAAGGTCTACCAAGTAGGTGACCTCTTCCTTTTTCTCAATTATGGTGTGGGGTCCAGACCATTTGTCTTGGAGGGCTGCTGTGGCCACTGGCTCCAACACCCACACCTTCTGTCCTGGCTGGTACTCAGTCAGCACAGCCTTTTGGTCATGCCAAGCTTTTTGAAGTTCTTGGCTGGCCTCAAGGTTTTTGGAAGCCTTCTCCATGTATTCAGCCATCCTGGAGCAGAGTCCAAGTACATAGTCCAATATGTCAAGTTTAGGCTTTTTGAGAGGTAACTCCCATCCTTCCTTCACAGGACACAAGGGACCCCTTACAGGATGTCCAAACAAAAGCACAAAAGGGCTGTAGCCAACCCCCTTTTGTGGGACCTCTCTATAAGCAAAGAGAAGGCAGGGTAAAAGGATTTCCCATCTTCACCTAAGCGTCCAGGTAACCCTTTTATCATCCCTTTTAGGGTCCTGTTGAATCTTTCAACAAGCCCATTGCACTGTGGATGGTAGAGTGTAGTGAACTTATAGTTGACACCACACTGTTTCCACATTGCTTTTAGATATCCAGACATGAAGTTGGTAGCTGTCTGAAAGTACCTCCTTTGGAAAGCCCACTCTGGAGAAAACTCCAAGTAGGGCCCTTGCCACAACAGGAGTTGTTGTGGTCCTCAGGGGAATAGCCTCTGGATACCTGGTGGCATGATCCACTACCTCCAGTATAAATCTGTGCCCAGATGCTGTTTGGGGGTTTATTGGTCCAACAATGTCTATCCCCACTCTCTCAAAGGGTACCCCCACCACAGGTAGTGGTATGAGGGGGGCCTTTGTGGTGCCACCTGATTTGCCACTTGCTTGGCAGGTGACACAGGAGCGACAAAACTCCTTGGTATCTTCTGACATGTGAGGCCAGTGAAAGTCAGGGACAAGCCTGTCCCAAGTCTTGTTCTGGCCTAAGTGTCCTGATAGAGGAATATCATGTGCCAAGGTTAGAAGGAAGCCCCTAAATTGCAGAGGTATGACCAACCTCCTGGAAGCACCAGGCTTCTGGTCTCTAGCCTCTGAATAAAGGAGCCCATCATCCCAATAAACTTTATGGGTACCTTGAGCATTCCCAGCAGCCTGCTGTCTGAGGGGTTCAAGAGAAGGACAAGTTAACTGAGCTTGCCCCAGATCTGCCCTTGAGGGTCCCCCTGTCCCCAGAAACTCAACCTGATCAGGTTCAAGCTCTTCCAGGACAGTCTCTCTTGGGTCACAGAACCATCCTCCTGAGAGGGCTGATCTTCAACCTGGGGCAAGGGGAAGGCACTGCCTTAACCCTCTTGCTCTTTCTCTTGGGTTGTGTCTGGTCTATAATTTCAGGATCCAGCACAGGTTCAGGTAGGCACGTCTTGGCCTGGGACCTGGTTACAGCAAGGACATGTGCTGAAATACCTAGCATCTCTACATGAGTCCTATACTCCACTTCTGACCATATTGAGTCCTCTAGATCATTGCCCAATGACATTCCACTGGGAGGTTTGCACTTACCACAACTCTTTTGAGGCCAGTTACCCCTCCCCAGGAGAAATTAACAATTGCCACACTATGGGTAGTAGTGACATTGCTAGCATTGGTCACTAAGTAATTATCACCCAGTACAATTTGTCCAGGGTCCACAAAGCTAGGTGTCACCATAGTGACACTGGCACATGTGTCCCTGTAGGCCTGAGCCACTTTACCATTAATTAAAGGTGTCTGCCTGTACTTGCCCAAAGTATTGGGACTCATAGTAGTGGATATAGCCATGTCCACATCACAGATCAAGACTGCCTGAGTAGGAATTCTGACTAGGCCAGACTCCATCTCAGTTCCCATGGTTAACCCCACTATAGCTTTAGTTTGGGGGCTGCCACTGCTGACTGTACTAGGGGTGCAGTTGCCTTAGGGACTGCAGTGGCAGGGGCTGTACCTTTCTTAGTGCACTCACTAAACCAGTGAGAAACTAACTTACAGTAATTACACCAAGGTTTCTTTGGGTCATCATTCTTCTTCATTTTCTTTCCAGTTTGGGACCCCCCTCATTAGAGGTATTTTGGGGGCCTGAAGAAGAATTCTGGTCTTTTTGTTTTTGATCTCCACCCTTCTGGTCTGCCTTTTTCTGATCACCTCCTTGGTTCTGGGGTTTCTGCTTAACCCTGGTTTTGACCCATTTGTCTGCCTTCTTTCCCAATTCTTGGGGAGAGGTCAGATCTGAGTCAATCAGGTGTTGGTTCAACAACTGGTTCTGACAGTTACTAAGGATTTGTTCTCTCATGATCAAATTATACAATCCTGTATAGTCCTTAACTTTACTACCAAGCAACCAACCTTCCAGAGCCTTAGTGGCACAATCAACAAAATCAGTCCAGTCCTGGGTCTGAGCTTTTTGGGTATCTCTGAACAACAACCTGTATTGCTCAGTGGTTAGGCCAAACCCTTCAATAAGAGCACTCTTCAGGACAGTGTAGTTTTTAGCATCCTCAGGTCTAACAGTGAGGAGCTTGTCTCTTCCCTTCTCTGAGAAGGAGAGCCATAAGATTGCTGCCCACTGATCTTGGGGAACCTGCTGTACCATGCAGGCTCTCTCCAGAGCAGTTATCCATTTGTGGATGTCATCCCCATCTCTGTAGGGGGGCACAATCTTACTCAGGTTTATATGATCATAGGACCTGTCTTTATCCTTGGGGATAATGCTGCCACCAGTGGAATCTAATCCACTTAATCTTTGTTCCCTTGCTAAAGCAAGTTTAGCTTGGGCCAGGGCTGTTTCTTCTTTCTCTATCTGAAGTTGGACAGCTCTCATCCTAGCCCCATGCTTTTTTCTCTGGGGGGGGAAGTCATTCCCCTTTGAGAACCCCTTGAGGCATTAGAGTGGTCAGATTCCCTGGAAGGATATCTGTCCCTTCTATTGCCAGGGAGAAGTCTACTATTAGGTCTGGGAAGGTATGACCCCTCTCCATCCCCATGTAGGCTTAGGCTGGCCCTGCTGAGTCTCCTGACCTGAACCTGGCCATCCCCCTGATCACATGAGTCCTCATTTTCGTCTACCTCTTCATTGTCAACTTCTGGGGTAATGGTCTCATCATCTGGGGGGTTTACTCCTTCTCCTGTATTACCTGAGGGACCTGCTCCAGGACCCCTCTCTAGATCAGCTTTCTCTAGGATACCTATCAGGATTGAGGTGGTGGGGTTATGACCCCTTTTCAGCCCTCTTGTAGTGCACAAGGCACTCAATTCTCTGAAGCTGAGTTTTTCATAGCTGGAGGGTGCCTTGAGAAGGTCACTTCCCACAGGTAGAGAACTTGCTTGTTCACCTGTGCCAGACATGACTAGTGAGGTGAGGGTGTGTGCACCTACCTACACTATGTGTTTACCTACTTGAACCTCTCTAGGAGTTGTAGTCAGGGTGTGCTAAGCCTTTTGGTCTACAACCACTAAGTTCAGTAGAACTTAAGTATTTAAAGCTTTGTTTATATGTACCTAAGGTACTTGATGTGATCTTTCAAATGATATTGTCAAAGACTACAATTGGTAAAACAAACAGCAAGCTCAATTCCCAACCGCTGCCCACCAATGTGAGAAGTTGGCATGGTATATGATGATCACTATTCTTGTGAGCACCTTGCACCAGTCCAAACGACCCTTATGGTGATTGGTTGTAAGTCAACCTTATAGACCAGCTATCCTAGTGGTAGCATGGACAAAAGCAGCCTTAGTCTAAACTCAAGAGGGCATGTGAAGCCAGCTGTTTTACCACATGCAATCCTTTTAATATCAAATGAGGGGACACCAGACAAGTTATATATTATAAAATATATGTATTTATTACTAGAATAATCCCCTGGACTCTTTATGAGGACAGGAGCACAAGCATTAAACAAAGAACTTCATATAACGTACAAAAGTTGCACAAAATATGGATAGGCCGGGTGGCCCCTAAAACCATATACTAAAATAGTGGTATAAGAACCATGTCATGAACAATGGTAAGGCCTAGGGCCTTGAGAATCGCTGGGGCTACACTGGACTAACGAAGGTTAGGACATAGGAGGCCCACAGGATGCGGGTGCAGTGTCTATAGGCAACCGCGTTTACCATGCAAGTCAATGGTGCGTAAAAATTTGAAAGTTATAGGTTTGGAAGTCTTCCGACTGGACTAGAACTTAACCACTTAAAACTAGGACACTAGAGGTGTAAACCACTACAGGAGCACCGGAGTGCTCGCGTTACCTCACCCACAGGAAGGGGGTGCATAGGTGTCAAAGTGCGTCGGGTTTCTTCGTGGAGTTCTATGGAGCCTGGAGGTAAAGATGCTGCAGGCGACCAGGAGAGAAGAGTCCGGTTGAATCCAAGAGTGGATCGAAGATGTAGAGTACCTGAAAGCAGAGGGGACAGAGTCTGGGTCACTAGCCAGTGACCAGGAAGGAACCAGGCGATGTCGGGTTGCGATCAGGTGATGTTGTAAAGCTTGTCTCCGCTGCCACGTGGACCAGGAGGCGTCGACGACAACCAGGAGGTAGACAGGGATTGTACCACAAAGGCTCTCTCAGTTGACGGTGTCGGTTCTCGAATCGGAGTCAACAGGCCTTGGCAAAAGCAAGCCACACAGGAATGGAAGATGGCTTCTGGATCAGACCGGGAAGGTCTAATTGGCTGCTCTTTTTCAGGGGAGCAAGGGCAATTTGGGAGCAACCAGACCAGCAGTGTAAATCAGCAAGTTCGTCGTCACAGAGGCCACTAGCCAACGGGCAAGTGACCGGACAGACGTGTCGAGCAGGAAAATGCAAAAGAGCCCACGCAGCACTCGCTGAGTATGGAGAGGTGATCTTTAGTGCAAAAGCTGCTCGGGGCTGGGGCTTCTCAATCCCCAATGCACAGCTTCGAGGGTGCCTCGAGAGCTGCACAGGAAGCACTTTGCTGGCTTTCCGAGATGGCCGGTCCCATGTCTCACGTCACCTCCACGGGTCTCAGCTTTGCTAGGACTGTGGATCGGGCTGTTGAAAGTCTGGAAGTCCAGTTCTTGTTGGTCTCTGTTGTTCGAGCTCCGGCGGGAGCAACAACAAAGAAAACCTTTGAGCACTGATGGTGCCTGCTTGTGCAGGGTGGTCACTCCTTGACCACAAGGGAGATTCTTCAGTCTTCTACGTCGAGTAGGATGTCGAAGGGTCCAGAGTTTCATATCAAAGTTTCAATCAGGATGATCTAATGTCTACGGGCACAGCTCCTACCTTTATTCCAAATCAAATGGCTGGATCTCCTGCTAGGTCCCTCCTATGGGTGGGACCCAGGAAGGGGGTGGTTACACCCCTTTCCCTTTGTCCAGTTTCGTGCCAGAGCTGGGGCTGGAGAGCCCCAGGACCGGTTTGAACTGGGCTTTACATGGGACACCTTGTGTGCCCCAGGCAGTGTCTAGTTTCATTCAGCCCTCCCTGCCCCTATCCACTATCTCCTGTCTGGGGTGGTGTAACACCTCCCTGTGACAGGAAACCTTTTGTCCAGGCCTCCCCTGCTGGAGTTTCGGTCAGCAGCAGGAGGCCAGATTTGTGTCTGTGGCAGCAGCATCTATTTTGTGATGCTGAGGCTCTGGTTAGATTTAACCGCGTTTAAGGAAAGTAACATGTCTTCTCCCTCTAGAAGGGGGGAATGCTATCCCCGTCACCAGAACTGGTGAGGGGGTAGTATTCCAAAGCGTATGACACCTTACACGGCATGTTTTGATAAAGCCAAACCATAGATAGCATTTAACCGCGAGGTTCATAATGCACTTAAGAGTATATGGTATGGTAATATCCTAGAACAGCTATAAGGAATTGGTTCCCAAAGCTGCAGACAGGCTCAGATAATGCTAGAGCACCATCTCACATAAAAACAAGCACTCTGCCTCCAGGATTGTTAAGGCCTGCCATAGGAGTGACTTATAGGTGCATATGTGTCCAGATATAGGTTTAGACATAGGTATACTATATCTAAGCAAGGGGTGATTACACCACCTTGCCCCAGCTGAGTGATCAGCCAGTTGTGTCAGTTTGGATGGCCAGCCAGGGGTGGCAAAAGATATGTTGCAGCCCCTGGTAGGCCTTGAATACACCTATGCCCTGGGTACCTATAGTACACTGTACAGGGGCTCATAAGGTGACCCAATCCCAATTGGTAATGTAACTAAAGTACATGGTTGTGAATTTAGAGAGAACAGCAGGGCTGTGGGTCTGATTAGCAGGCCCACAGCCACATTAAGTTGAAAACCAGTGAAGCAAAAAGCAAAAAGTGGGGTGACCAATGGAAAGCAGACCCTACTCTCCTACACTTATATTGAATAAAACTGATGTAAGACTAGAGTGGGAAAAATCTACTGCCAGTGCCATATCAAAGTAATAAACGAAAATGAATTAGCAATGCCAGCATTTATGGCCTATTCTTTTTGTGGTGGGAAGGAAACTGCCATAAATAGAACAAACAATACAAAGACTCAATATCACACCACTGATAATTCTTTAATTGAATCACTTCAAAATCGCCCTATGTTGGATAGCTAAAAAGTATTTACAAAGGACAGGTGTGAGCAGTCTACAAAACATCTGTGTTTTCATTAGCAACATCCTAGAATTTCTTGGATGTTTATCAGCTCAAATAAAGTTACTAATGGGCAAATACTAAATACTCAGCAAAAAATTCTAATTTGGAAAATTTACAGAATGCAATTCAGCTAGGTATATATATCTCAGGAAAACATTTCATCATATCTGCATTAATGCTACCAATTTTGGAAATCTCAGACTTTCCCTCCAGTCCAAGTATTTATGTAGAGCTTTCAGAGGATGGGGGGCATTGCACGTATGAAGCATATTATGAGACCTTGTCTGGAATAACCCCAAGCTGCCTTTATTGTATGTTTACCTATGTGAACTCACTATTTCAGTGGGCCTTTTCAGTTATGCACTTTGATTGTGGAATATTCAAGGGCTCAAAGGAAACACAGTTTCAATCAATCAATCAATAAATAGTTCTAAAGTGCTGTTAATCACCTGTGAAGGTATCCAGGTGCTGAGAGCCAAGCTGCTCACGAACGAAGAATCAGTTGAATAGCCAGGTCTAAAGTCCCCATTTGATTTACTGAAGAGAGGGTGAGGTCTGGAGGTGGAGGGGGAGACTGTTCCAGGACTGCAAGGTCGGAGAAAGAACATCCTCCACTGTAGCTTGGACGATTGTTGGGGGTGTGAGCAAGGGAGAGGGAGGTAAAGTGCAGGTGTCTGGAGGGTTGGTGGAATCTCAGGTTGTGGTTGGTGTATGCAGGCCCTTGATTGTGCAGGACTTTGTAGGTGGGGGTAGCATCTTGAATTAGCATCTCATGTGGATGGGTAGCCAGTGAAGTTTTTTTTAAGTTAGGGGTGACGTAGATAGGTTTGGGGTGGTCAACAATGAGTCTGGCTACGGAGTTATTTATGCCCTGCAGTCTCTGCAGTATGTGAGTGGTGATTCCAGCATAGAGTGTGCTGCCGTAATCCAGGTGGCTGTTGATGAGGGCTTGAGTGACAGTGTACCGTGTGGTGACTATGAGCCACTTTTAGCTCTTGTGAAGAATGTGAAGGCTGAGGAAGCAGGTGTAGGAGACTGCATTTATCTGTTTTTTTCATGCATAGCTTACTTTCCAGGAAGATACAGAGGTTCCGGTTGTGGTCTGTTGGGTGGGTGAACGTCCCAGTTCAGTGGGCCACTAAGAGTCGTTCCATGGGGAAGGGTTGTTCCTGAAGATAGAAACTTCTGTTTTGTCCATTCTGAGCTTGAGGCAGGTGTCCCACATCCAGTCAGTGACACTGGTCATGCAGAAGAGGAAGTTGGCCCTTGTGGTGGATGTGTCTTTAGATAGAGAGAGGATGAGCTGGGTGTTGTCTGCAAAGGAGATGATGTTCAGCCCATGGGTCCTGATGTTGACTGGTTGGTCATGTAGGCGTTGAACAAGGTAGGGCTGAGGGATAAGACTTGAGGGATGCCACAGATGATGTTCTTGGGTTCCGAGGTGAAGGGTGGAAGATGGATTCTCTGAGTTCCTAAGGTGAGAAAGGATGCATTTCATTTGAGGGCACCCCCTTAAATTTTGATCTGATAAAGATTCTTGATCAGGGTATGGTGGGAGGTGGTGTCAAAGGTTGGCGAGAGATTAAGGAAGATCAGGGCAATCATTTTTCCCCACACCTCAGAGGTTTCTGATGTCATCGTGGCTACGATCAGGGTGGTTTCAGTGATATATTTTGTGTGGAATTGGGATTGGGATGATCCAGAAGATTGTTGTTCTCCAGGTATTCAGTGAGTTGTTGGTTGATGGCCTCTCGAGGACTTAGTTGGGAAAGGAGAGCAAGGAGATGGGCCAGTAGTTCTTGAGGTCTGAGGACAGTTACTTGAGGAGGGGTTTGACTTCAGGGAACTTCCGTTCTTCTGGAAAGGTGGTAATAGTGATGGATGTGTTGAATATGCCTGTGAGTTTGTTGCTGATAGTCCTGTTTCATCATATTAAATTGCCAATTTGACCTATGAGATAAGATATAGGAAGTCCTTTAAAATGGAGTTCTCCTGGGTGACCTGAGTGACAGATTAGAAAAATAAAGGTAAAATGTGCGATTCTATTGGACAACCCTGATAAATATCCCTTGCTAGTTGGTTCTTAAAGGGAATTATATCATTGACTGATATCTGAATAGAAGGTGTCTGGACTAAAACTGAATTGTCACAGGACCAATTGTATAAACCACTATTCGAGTCAGTCAAGTACTTTTTCAGCATGAGGAAAGAACATATTGATTGGAATCTCCACCCTCTTTATCATGTTCAGTAACCCTCTCATGACATTTTGGAGGTCCAAACAGGATTTGTCAATCCTATCTACTCAAGTTTATTCAAATGAGTAATAATTTGCTGTCATAATTTAACTTAACAAGCATTGGCATAGCCAATAGGTCTCGCTTTTGATATCGTGTAAGTGAGTAGTTAGGTAGCATACACTTTTATGTGCAGTAATATAAAGCAAGTTGGGCCAGCCGCGCACAACAAGATGTGCACCCCCCCCCTTGTTTAAGATTAAGCCCAGCCTATCTGATGATGAACTCTTAAATTTTCCATATCTCACAGATTGCATGGAGGCCTCATGAAGTGTTGGGGGCCCCTCTACGCCACAAAGACTGCAGAAGTCTGTGTTATGCAGTGTGCCAGATAGACTGTCAAGTGAAGAGTTTCCAATAGCAGTGTGCCGAGACTCAAATGTTGGAAACCTTGTGGGTCCCCTGACTACGAGTTTGGCCCTCAGGAGCGAGGTGCGCCTCCTATCTCGAAGTCTAAAAGTGGCTATCACTTTCTGCTGAAATCCGATCATTCTCTCTTGCCTCCTAAATAGAAATCAGGTCCCAGAATTATTTTTGAGAAAAACAGCAGCGGCTCGGAAGGGTAAATACGGCTGCGCCTCTCTGTTTTCAGAAGATGCAAAAGTGCATTGCATTTGTTTCCTCGCAGGGCTATTTATCAAACGCGAATTTCCATTTTAGAAAGTCATAAAGGCCCGACTGTTTCTCTGCGGATCTATTAGCGACGATACAGCCTACATAGGTACAGCCATGGAGAATGCTCTCTGATAATAGACTGTCCCGCTGTTACATGGTTTATCCAAACTTCACATTTATCAAAGCGAAAGAATCTATCTGCAGGCTTGAGGCGCAGAAAATAAGTGCACAACAAAAAAAGCAAATGCAGGACCACATGTCCACACCTCATTAATCAGAAGCAGAGAGGTTGTAAAACCGGTTTGGAATTATACGAGGGTCCACGGGGGAGGCCGGTGGCTACTGAGAGACAACACTCAGATTATTTTCATTGCCAATAGCGTGTAGGGCACGTGCTGGCAGAGCCCCACTGGGACATGGCTAACAATCTACCCACGCGACAGTCCTTCCCCAAAGCGACCCCTGCTAGGAAACCAAAGCTAACAGCCTAGCCCACGCCAAAACTTTTTTAAAGTTTTGGAAAATATTGCTTGAAATGAGAAAGAAATACTGTACAGGAAGTGCTTTTTTTGAGCCGGTGTTTACAAGCAGGGCCCCAGGGACTAATTTTTTGGTACCGGGACTAATTTTCTTCCTTAGCTTTGACCCAGAGCAAGATAGAGAAAGGCAAAGGGGGGTGTGGAATAAGGAAACAATGCAAAAATAGGGACAAAGGGAGAATGCAAGGATTGACATGAGGAGGAGTTTCAGAGCCGCTTTGTCCTGTCATTTCAGGTTGTTTTTCCAGACATCCTGATCTAGCCCCCCCCCTTATGTTTGTGTTCAATTTGTGATTTATGCGATAATCTGTATAAAGACACATTTGTTTGGGAGTAGGTATCTCCCTACATTGGCAAGGTGTTGAGACTGTTAGAAGTATTCTGGGGCTTATTTACAAGCCCCTTGCGCCGCCGGCAGGTCACTTTCCCCATATTAAAGGGGGCGCACCGGCGGCTCAAGAGGCTGGTAAATAAGTGTTTACATCTGCCATCTTTCCAGTCTAGACCAATGGTACTGACCCTACCGAGGGCGTAATGCCCGCCTCTTGAAGAGGTTTGGGAGAAAGGGGGCTTGAGAAGTGACAGGCGAACAAAATGATTTAAACACCATTTATTGCATTTCTTTGGGGTCTGTCTGTTAATAGCGCTCTCTCCACAGCCGGGGCCAGGAGCTGCTCCAGGCGCTGTGCTTTGCAGCCAAAAGCCCAGCTCTAAGCGGCCCATGCGTAAGAGAGGTCTGTAACGGATTGTACCAGCTCGAAGGATGAATAAATTATTAACTGCAGAAGAGAGGGTAGGGAGTGGGTATTGAGTGTGGGAGATGGGGACAGAAAGAGTGGGAGTGTGAGGGGCCAAGAGAGCAGAAGAAACAGGGACTGAGAAAGGATGAACATGGGTGAGCTGGAAAAAGGACTGAGAGAGAGGGGCAAGGTAGCGTAGGAGAGAGAGAAAGATGAAAAAGATGGAGAGAGCTGCAGTGAGAGACGGGGACAGAGAGAGAAAGAGGCCGAGGGCTCCAGAGAGCCGGGGAAGAGTAGAAGAAAGCAGGGGCACCGAGTCTGTGGGGACAGACACTCCCTTGTCCCCTTTGAGAAGATGAAAGGACTGCAGAGCCCCCCCACCTTGGTAAAAACATCATATATCCGTGCATGAAGCACTACAAAAGCATACAATATCATTACTTTTATTATTTCTATCTTACACAGCTAATGGTGCCCATTATCTGCTATCCATGCTCGCGGTGACGGGGAACAGCATCGCGGCACAACTGTAAGCACACAAGCCCGCGAGTGGTGTGCGCGCGCACCACAGCGAGACATCTGGTTTCAATTATCACGGCCGTGTCTGGGCACGATAATTGGAACCACATGGCAGCCATGCGGGTAACCAAAAGCAATAGCCCATGGGCGGAGCAATGCACCCGCCTTTGGCCAATTGCATGCGGTTTTTGTTAAAAAGATGCATGCAAAGGCCAATAGCCTGGGGCAAAAGTAAAAGCACACATGTGAGCGTGTGCAAGCATCTGAAGCAATTTCTGAAAGCCCTGACATAAACTCTTCGCCAGAACAGCTCTTGCGCGCTGTTAAAGGCTCGACCTAAAAAGTAGTATCACTACCCAGCTTCGACTGATTCCTCATGAAGAAAGAAATTAGAGAACAAAAGCTAAGGAATCTGCCAATAACCCAGAGAATGCCTTCAAGTTCAAAGTTAAGATAGCAACTAAGGAGATAGCTTTTCTATTAGGGAGATTTTCAATGGCTAGGAGCACCTCTCAAAGTATTCTTGTCTTCATTTCACACAAAAGTTTGACCACATCCAAATGTTATGCATTGGTATACAATATTCTCAGTAAACAACACATTATAATGCTCAATAAATTCTGATATTTTCCACGACTCATACGTGCAAACATACCCTCTAGCATTTATATTACCTCTGATAAAGTTTATCATTTGTATTTTATAAATCGTTTAGGCCAGATGATGGCTGACCTACCCAACCTTAGCCTAATACTTTTGTTCAGTATACAATAGGTTGCATTCTGAGTTTTCAGTGTTCAGCCTAGACACTGCTGCCACTTCATGAACTTTGTTAAAGTATATTAGCCTTCCAAAGGGAAGAGAAAAGACCTATATATTCATTCCTTATCACTAAGTCAAATCACTAGCTCAGACAATGGTTTGTTGTTGATTTACCAAACCTGAGTAAGGTGGGATGTATTGCATGGGAGGAGTAGGGCAATTTCATTGTAACACAGGGTGGTTGGAAGCCTTCAGTGAACTATCAGCCTGATTCATGTACAATCCGTTTTGCGTGTCCCTAATAGCGAGTCATAGCGACTCGCTATTGAGGACACGCAAAACGGCATTCATGTAGGAATTGCTAATAAAATAGCGATTCCTACATGTTCTTTATTTGCGAGTAGCAATTTGCTACTCGCAAATACTCCCCATTCATTCCTATGGGCCAAGAGGCCCATAGGAATGAATGGGGAGTATCCCTTATTTGCGAGTAGCAATTTGCTACTCGCAAATGAGATAGCGACTGAAAGGGTGCCAGGGGTGTCCAAAGGACGCCCTGTAGCACCCCTAAAATGCACATTTGGACAGGTGTTGCGCACACACATGTCCAAAGGACATGTGTGTGTGCAACATGCAACTTAGAAAAATGCTTTTAAAAGCATTTTTCTGAGTTTCTGCTATTTACCGACAGGTCTGACCTCTCGGTAAATAGCGGCCCCAAAAGTGCTAAATCGCAATTTCAGGATGTGTCATGAATAGCATTTGAGGAATCTCTAATAGAGATTCCTTAAATGCTATTCCTCGCATATTTGCGACTTCTTAAATAGCGATTTTTGCATTTGGTATCATGAATACCAAATGCAAAAATCGCACTCGCAAAGGGCCAGATTCTCAGAATCGGGCCCTTTTGCGAGCGCTATTGCCTACATGAATCAGGCTGTATGTTGCTATAATAGATAATGTTCAGAAAACGATCTGCCACAGAGTAGGCTCGAAGTCACAGGGAATTATGTGTGAAATCCATCTTTGTTATAATATAACTTCCATTGGTGTATCAATTTTATGTCTGGATACCTTCTTTCTGGGCCGTTAGGGATTTTTCTGGAGAGTGGAATGAATTTCTGTCCTGTCTAACTGTGGCTTAAGACAGTTTTCCCATCCTAAAGGACAAATAAAAAAAAATTGTTACCAGTCCTTATGATCATTCAGAATATCCAGCAGTTTTAGTGCCACTTCCTGAGCTTCATTTTGGGTAAATGTCCAAGAATCTCCCATCATCATCTCAGTGGATTTTATGCAACTTAAAGTCCAAGTCAGTGTTAAGCATGGGCGGAAAATCCGTTTCGCTCGCGGATTTTGCGGATTTTCGGTGAATTCGCAATCCGCGAGATTCGCGAATCTCCCGCAAAATCCGCAAATCCGCGAGCAGCGGATTTTATGGCTTGCTCGCACTGTTCGCGTGATTTCGCGGCTTTCCAGTACAACTTCGCGCCCCGCGAATAAGCGCTAAATTGCAGAAATACGATCTTAGCAAAACTGAAACTACTTACCAGGTTCAAAAGTTCAGGCTCATCATTAGTAGCCATTTCCTGTAGTGCTTCCTGAGGGGCCCCTCCAGAGTTCAGTTGCCAGTTGCAACTATTATGTGACCCTGCTCTGAACCTCAGAATAGTTACACATATGCCACAAAGGTCCTGAATTACAGCTAAGGGAGACAAGCAGGAGCCAGGCTGGAAGTTCAAATCCATTAATCAGCCCCTAATTCATTATTGTCAATTGGGGCAGGGCAGGTGTTGTAACTAATTTTGCAACAATGAAAGCACTTAGCAAGTGCAAAAGATCACTAACCAGGAAGCACTATGGAAGCAGGTGCCAGCTAAAAAAATATTCTGTGACACATTAATCAGCCCCAAATTAATTCAGGTCACTTGAGGCAGGGAAGGTGTGCTTTGCTTTGCCACAATAATGTAAAACTGGACAACCAGAGGGTGCTGTGATGAAACAGAGGGTGGCATGGGTGGGCCAGAGGGTGGCATGAGTAGTCAGAGAGTGGCAGTGGTGACAGAGAGTGGCAAACACAAAAAAAAAAAAATCCGCAAATTCGCGAGAATTCGCGGATTTTGCGGATTGCGAGTTCGCAAATCCGAAAAATTCGCGAACGCGAGATTCGCAAAATTCGCCCATGCTTAGTCAGTGTTAACTGTTACAGCTGCCCCATCTCATGCACGTGTGTCATTTGTAGGAATTCAAGTCTCTGCCATTCTCAGTGTTTCCTGCGTTTCAGAGGGGGCGGCCGACGTGGAAATACAGTGAGCTTGGTCCGAGTCGATTAAAAGCAATGGATAATTATAACCAAGACCACTAATTCTTCCGAGTCTTCATGCTTTCATTATCTTTTACTAAAGGTTGAAAGTGAATGCTGCATGTTCTTGTAGGATAACGTGTCTTTCCTTAAGCCTCTGCAGTAACTACGCAGTCTTATAGGATGCAATGAATTGGGACTGGTTCTGTCCTAATCACTTTTTTTGACACTACTTGTTTTGCGATTCCACCACTTAATTTAATAGTCGTGTTTCCATAGGCTATGAGGAGGGACCTGGCAGTTTATGTCATTTCTATTCTTCCTCTTGGATCCTGTTAGGTCCAATTTAACTTTTATACCCTGAAATATGTATTGTATCTCCGTTATAAGGAAGGCACTGATTAATACTGTTTTTTCCAACCTATCTTTGTTCTTCTTGTCTGTTGCCCAACCTCCTTCATCTCAAGCACAGGTTGCTTTTGAGCTGTCTCATACCATACATTTCAGCTGGGGGGTCCTTCACCCTGTAGTGCAGTCAGCACTACCAGATCCCTTTTCCTCTCACACCAACTAAGTAAGCCATGGACAGCCCTTTCTTTGTACAACCCACTAAATACCCTCATAGGGATTGTTTTTAGACTGTTTGTGGACTTTGGTTGGTTTTGGTGTGGCCAGGGATCTTAAAATGTGCAAAACATGGGGCCTCATTACGATGCAGGTCAGGTGCTCGTAATGGAATTGGTACTGACCGACAAGTAGTTGGAGGTCCAACACACCAAATTATGATGCAACGGTCTTGTAGGAGGTCGGAATCAAAACTTTTTCCATTGCACCTTGTGCTGTGGCCCAAAAATGGACAAACATATGTCTTCAAACATCCATGTGCCAGGCACCATGTGGTTACTGGCACACTGGGCCCATAGAGGAGGCCCACTGCTTGATATCGTAAAAATGTTCTGGTACACTAATATTGTTAAAAAGTTTATATTGTAATTGCACTTTTATTGCTCTTATTATACCTGACAAGGTATTAAAAAGATATTGGGAGTGCACTAATATCATGGGACATAAACAATATGACAGGTAAGAATAGTTTTTTTGTACTTTGTTAACATAATGAAGTATATTACATCATTTTATGAAATCTTATATATAATATACATTTTCAACAATTTTTTAGTTGTATTAGTTTTTTATTGTTATACATTGATAGCAAATTAATGTTATATTTTAGTAGGAAATAAGCTAGCATGTTTATAAAATGTATATTTTTTTAAGATTTTCTAAATATTTCATTTAAGTTGAAAATTTGAAGTGATTGACTACATTATTATTTATTTTAATTAAGATCTTTTGTATGTCAGTTAAATGCATTTGTAATCTATTACATTTAAAATGTTAGTTGTTATTTTAGTGTCATGTCTATATGTACTTGAGATCATAAAATACATTCTTTGATTTTATTATCACAATTTTTAATTTTTGGGGTTAGGTGTTGGGTTCATAGAGGATTAGGATAGTTAATCTTAATTTTGTTTATTCCATTTAAAACTGTTTAAAACAATTTGGGGAACATTTTGTGAGTATTTGGCTGTTTTCAAAATTCTTAAATATGTGGTTTAATATATGTGTTATGCATTCTTTTTAACTTGTTTCTGTTATTGCTTGTTATTTTTGATAAATTATAATAATATTTTTAAAATTTTTATTTTTGATGGGTTTTGGGTCTGTAGGGAAGTAGGGTGGAAGTGTTTTTATTTTAAAAAAGTGTTTATTCGTGTTAATTAATTATTAATTGGTAAAATATTGTAATAATTTAATACAATTAATGCTTACATTAATTATGTTGTCTACACATTATTGTTTATATATTTTATATTGCATTTTAATTTATATGTAAATGTTAAAATAATTTTCATTTTTAATCATCGTTTTGTCTGCATTTATATATTTTAAGTGATTGTTTCATATTCTTTTTTAAGTGAATTTACATGTATAATTCTATTTACATTAATGAATATTTATTTAAATAACTTGATGCATTGCGTTTGATATGTTTTTAGTGGTGATAAATGTTTACTTCTTTGTTTTAAGGTGTATATTTTTTATCAGCGGTGCAACTAGACCTGAACTTTGGGGAGGGGGCTAACAATCCCAGCCAGGGCTTGCCCTAGCACTGGTCGCACACGGTGCAACAGTCGTTTTGTCACCCCTTTTCCCATGACCTCCTTCTTCATGAATTCCCTCACTACCACTCATCAACAATTCAACTCATCTCTCTGTAGCACGCTTCATTACAAATGAATACATAATTTTTTATCTATAACTCTATTTAGTGTCAAGATGAGGTCTTTGCAGGCTCTTTAAACAACACATGGCTGGCATTTTTTTTGGGCAACCCTACTTTATATTACTTTTCATGAAATGCATTCTCACCCTATGGCAGTAAATGTAAAATAGAAATGTAAGGAATAGGCAGAGTGGGGGCGCAGGGGATACTGTAACCAGAAAAAAACTAAGCCTCTGTAACCAGTTTACAAAGGTATGCAAATGGTCTTCAAAAACCTGTGAAAAACTCGGGCGTGCTGGAGATAAGATTCCAGACACTGCCCAGCTGAGCCCACAGCAGCTCGAGCTGCAGAAGCCCTTGAAGAGACACGACGGGGAGGAAGACGACTTTGTAGATCTATGGACATTGCAAGCCTGCTATTTATATATTTTTTACTTTGGTCAATGTAATTCTTTATTTTTTAGGTTAAGGAATAGTAAAGGTGATTTTTAATGGTTTAAACTTTTGTTCCAACGCTGGTCAGTTGGGATTGGGAATAGTAAGTTTGCCTTCTTCAAAGTCCAACACTTCCTCCACTACTGTTGTTTTAGGTTGAGCGGAAATAATACATGAAACCCCTGCAAAATACAACCATTTCTATAATTTTGTTCAGCCTGGAGTAAGAATAGTACAGCTGTTTCTCTCCAAAGTCCAACACTTTCCAAATCATTTAAGTAAGTAAGAAACAGGAACTACTGCAAATAATGCATCCTGTAAAATACAGCTTAAGAAAGACATTTGGATCTTTTGAGGTGCTAATAAGGTAAAAGAGAAGGAGAGAAGTCAGAAAGAGATAGAGAAAGAAAGACAAGCATAGAAATACAGGAAGAAACAGACAAAGACAATTATAGGGAAAGACAAGGGAGATAGCGATATCGAAAGAAAGAGAGTGAAAGACATGGAAAGACAGAGAAACCCAGAGAAAAGAGCAGAGAGACACAAACAAAGGTAAAATGAAATGGAAAGATGTGGAGGGACAAGAAGAGATAGTGAGAAACATGGGTAGAGAGCGAGTGAGAGAAAGAGAGAGAAAGACGGATAAACACAGCCAGAAGCAGAGATAGAAAAACACCGTGACAGTAGAAAAAAACAATTGGATACAGATAGTGAGAAAGAATCGTCGACAGAGACAAAATATCAATAGAAAGAGAGAAAAATAGAAAGACAGAGAATGCCAGGGAGAGATAAGGAGAAATGAGGAGCTGGAAATGGGAAGACACAGAAAAAAAGACTTGCAGGGCCATTTCACATAAAGTGAGCATTGAAATGGCTAAATAAAGGTAAGGAGACCTTTCACAAAACAAAAGATTTTTGTTTGGTATTATTTCATGTCTTTTGGTGATAAGTTGAGGCTGGTTATGATGTAAACACCCTTTTCCACAGTATAATGAAAACATGTTTCTGTAGGTGGTAATTTGTGACAAGAATATCTGTGCATTTTTATTATGCAGCATTTTATTGTGATAGTCATGAATTTAGTAGTTTTTATGTGCTGCTGTCTTTTTGTGCTGTATTATTTGAATGTGGTATTGTGTTGCACTGTTTTATGTATTGTCTTCTGCTTAGACTGTTTGGTTGTGTTGTACCCTGTTGTGTTTTCATTATATTGTTATGTTGCTTTTGTATTTTATTGCATTATGTTTGGTTGTTTACTAGTTATTTTAACATGTGGTTATATTTCCGGCCAAAAGCATTACATTATTTAAAGTTTCACTGGAAAACAAACATTTACCATTCATTAGACATGTCCTCCTTAGGGTGGTCTGTCCCCAAAATGTTTGCCTATTGCCTGCTGTTTTGCTGATTCTTTTTGTTGGCTTTTGGAATCTGAGCAGGCCAGTGTCCTCCGTTCTAGCCGGACTACTCAGGCTAAGCTCGAGGTGGAAATTAAAGATCTTGATGCCGCCCAGGCGGCACACCCCAGTCCTGAGATACTGGCGTTAATACGTCAAAAACACACTGAATTCTCGGAAGAGGCTGGCCGAGAACTGTCCTTTTTGGGCAGGGAGGGTTGGCGCACAGTTTTGGTGAGGGAGACCGCCCGGGGTGCACTTTTGCCAATCTTCTTCGCCCACCGTGAGCTGCCTCCTATATAACGGCCCTCAGCGATGGGGGCCTGAGTAGGACTACCTCCCCGGAGGAAATTAAGTCCCGCTTTCTGGACTTTTATTCTCAGCTTTACTCTGCCGGTACTCCTCTGCCACAGGAGGATTTTGATCAATATTTTAAATCTATTGCGCTAGTCTGGTTGGAAGACTACACCGTAAATTTCTGTATAACCCTTTTCCAGGGAGGAAATACTCGCTGCCATCAGCAGCTTACCCGGGGACAAGGCCCCAGGCCTGGATGGCTTACCAGCCTCGTTTTTTAAAATGTACGCCGATCTATTAGAACCACACTTGGTGGCGATGTATAATGAATCATTCAATAAGGGCCTCTTTCCTTTATCATTACGTGAGGCGATGATAACACTGCTTCTTAAACCCGATAAACCTGCCGATCGTCGCAACTCCTACCCCCTCTTTCCCTGATCAACATCGATAACAAAATCTTCACCAAATTGATCGCGTCCCGTCTTCTTTTACTCATGCCCCTCATTGCGCTTCCCGTCCAATCAGGTTTTATTCCCGGTAGGGCATTTCGCATAACCTCCGCACCATCTTCTCAGTTCTGCATCAAATCAATCCTAACCTTCTGGCTGTGGCTGCCCTGTTGGATGCCACAAAGGCATTTGATACGCTGGAGTGGCCTTTTCTATTTTACATCTTGCCGCGCATGGGCTTTAGTGAAATTTTTATGTGCAAGTTTAAACTCCTTTACTCAAACCTCTTGGCTCGTCTCGGACAGGTCTCGGGCCCTATTTGTATTGCTCGTGGCACACGCCAGGGGTGCCTGCTCTCACCCATGCTATTCGCCATTGCAATGCAGCCCCTGGCCGCCAGGCTCTGGCAGCACCACACTCATAGAAGAATAGGCTTTTCGGCCCTCTCCCTGCTTGTCTCAATGTACGCGGATGATGTTACTCTATACGTCTGTCATCCTCAGGAGAACCTCAGCCCCTTGATCCGGGAAATCATACGTTTTGGCGGGCTCTCAGGCATCCAGGTGAACTGGAGCAAGTCTGTTCTATTCCCATTGACTGATGCCACTGTGCCATTCCCACGTGACTTTCAGTTTATGTGGACCTCTGGCCCCACGCGCTATCTGGGCATCTGGCTGAGTAGGGATCTAGATGAACTGTGGAGATCTAACTTTGGCTGTGCGGTTCACTGGCTGGAATCTAGGATTCCATTGTGGAGCCGACTTCTGCTATCTCTGAGGGGCCGAATCGCAACAGCCAAGATGGTGGTCCTGCCTAGATTTCTCTACCTGTTTTTAAACATCCCTATCCCTCTCACCTCTCACTTCTTTCGCAAGCTACTCTCTCTAATCATTTTGCTCGTTTGGGCGGGTAAACAGCCAAGAGTCACTTATGACATCTTTACTCTCCTCATGTCTGCCAGTGATATGGGCGTGCCTGATTTCAGGATCTATGCCTTGTGTGCCCAGGCCAGTTTTCAGCATTTTTGGATCCACCCTACCCCTTATCAGCCTCCTGTTGCCGTTGAGATGGATGTAGCTTCTCCCTGGCCTCTGTCCACTGCTTTGTTCACGCCGGCGGTGCACCCTCGGGCGGAGGTCGACACGGTCGAGACGCTGTGCTGGGCCTGCTCCGGCCTCCGTCGGCTTTCCAGCCTTCCGCAGCAATCTGCCAATTCCATGCCAATAGTGAACCACCCAGATTTTCCCCCGCTTCAGCCTTCTGGCATGTCTAGGCATGCTTCACGGTTGGGTTTGAAGACCGTGGCGGATCTCCACCCAGAAAACATTTTCTATTCTCTTCCTGACCCCTCAGGTCCGCTGGACACGCTTTTTTTCTACCAGCTGCGCGCTATTTGCCGGAAACTGCACCCCACATTCCCGCAGCCCCCACCCACCATGCCGACGCTGGATTTCATATATACTTCCACGTCACCGCACAAATTAGTTACCAAATTATACGAGCTCACCTTAGTGTCTGCCCCTATTTCCTCGGACCGGTTGCGGGAGGAGTGGGGCGCGGATCTTAGTATTGACATTTCGCAGGCTGCCTGGTAATACTGCTGTAACCAGACGAAAAAGTTGTCACCGAACTACTGGCTCCATCTGATACATTTTAAGTATTTGCACAGACTGTACCACACCCCGGTTCAGCTCCATAGGCACAGGCTCGGGCTCACTCCAGGGGACAATTGTATGCGGTGCGCTGCCCCTGCCGCGGACTTTGCACATTTAGCGTGGCTATGCCGTAAGGTCTCTGAGCTCTTGCGGGAGGTGTGTTCCACCTTTTCTGACATTACTAGCGCAGCTGTGCATCCCGACCCTCCATTGTTCCTTCTTGGCTTCGTAAAATTCTGTCCTGATGCTTCCCGATGTCTGATTTCCATGCTGCTGGTCCTGGCTAGGCGCAGGGTGGCAATGTGTTGGAGTCGTCGGCCTGCTCCAATAGCTGAGAGCTGGCTGGAGGACGCCTCTCAGTGTCAGACTCTCCTTTTGGAGTTCTGGTACTTATTACCTGCCAGGTCCCGACCTGTTGATATTTGGGGCCCTCTGGTTACTTATCTCCTTTCCCCTTCCCACTCCAGTGGCGCTACCTGTCCTGCGCTCCCTGCCGGCCCTGTGTCCGCGGCGGCCACTGGTGCTTGTCAGTGACTGCCTCGTCCCTTTCTATTGGTGCCCCGCCTTTTGGTATTCCCCACTGATGTTATTATTTTATGTGTGTTCCCCTTAGATGGGAGGGACCTCTGTGTGGTGGAGCTGTGATCTTAACCTTCACGTGTTTCTCTTCGCTGCAAGATGTTTTTTATTTGTTACCAAATCCTTGATCTGATCTGTACTATGTCAATTTGAGCTGCAGTGCTGCACTTTGTAATGTGTCTGACATGACTTTCCTCAATAAAGGTTTTTGAAAAAATTAAAAAAAAAAAGTTGGGAAAATGAGTTTATTAATGTTTGCTAGTTAGGAGAAATAGGCAGGATGTCCAGATACTCATCCGTTTGTGCAAAAGTTAGACTTAATAAGTAACCAAGGCAATACACCACCATGCTTACCGTTTCATGAAATTATTAATGAAAGACTTGCGGGTATGGATACTTGTAAGCATTAAAAACCACAGACATGCAAGAGCTGTGAAAAAAGTGGTGCAAAAATAGATTCCTAATCGATGTAAAGGTGGAGGTGATTTGACCATGCACCATGTTTTATTGACTTGATTTCAACTCTTAGTTCAAAGGGAAGTTTATTATAGAACCAGGATCACGTGCCAGCAAGACAACTTCCTCTAAACGCTTTCAATTTGGATTTGGGCATCCAAAAATGAAAGACTGGTACAACGTGGAGTCCTCTGATTGGTTGAAATTGATTACATCTGTGTTGCCAAAAGGTTGTACAGATCTTCATGGACAAGATATAGGAGGCTATGTTGTACTCTAACTTCAATAGATTAATTTAACCTATAGGGGAGGAGCTGAGGCCTAGAGGCCAGAACTGCCGACTTTGGAACTTGGGAACTAGGTTTGAATTCCCACCTTAGTTCAACATTGTGTAATTCTAGGCAAATCACCTAATCTAAATGTGCTTAATAAAAGAGTAACTAAACACTCCAGCAAAGAAAATAGGAAGACAATGAAGATCTGTCAGAACTGGCATTATGTGAGCTCACTGAAGAGCTTTAAATAGGCCTCTGGGCACTGCTCTTTGTAACATGTGCAGAAGGGCAAGCCGATCATTGGTTGCAAATTACAACCAAATCACATTCAAATTACAACAGAGCACCTTAGCCCTAAATATTTTACTTCAGAAACTAGCTCTAGGATGTTGAATAAGAAATGGGAGAGTGCATCTAAGCGAACGCTTGTAATATGTATGCATTTAATCACTTTCCCTACTTGAGTCTCCATGTCCAGGTGATGGTTGGGGTAAAAGGCCAGATGAGTCCCATCAAACATGTACCCTATTTTGACTTTGGGTAGTGCAAGAATGCAGGATCCCTCAATCATGAAGGTATAATACTGGTCTTGGTGCAATTAGCGCTTATCAGCCCTTCACTACTATTAAGACTGATCCAATTACAGGTCAGGTCATCAAGGCTTTCATATCTCTATCGCTCAGTCAAGGCTCTCATTTAAGAGTGTCATGACTTGCTGAGGATATACAGAAACGCTTTAGTCTATTGCAGTGGAAGGTAAATATCCCTCTCAGTCCATTCAACTCTTAACGAACAGGGGCTCCATATTGAATCTGAGTTGGTGATGAATTTAAGGGTAAATAAATGGAACTCTGTCCTTTAACCGCTTAAGTGCTAAGTGTTTTACTCCAGTTCTGAGCTCTTTTTGATATATGTACTTCAGTATTCATACGTCTTTATTCGAAATATTTCATCATAAAAGACAGCAAATGCACATACAATATAGCTTAAAAAAACTTTCTATATAATAAATGCATTAAAACACTATATGCTTTGACAATATTAAAAAAGTTGATACCCCAATTATAAAAAGAGACTTTTGAACTAAGTAAAGTTACTCTAGTATACAGTGAGTATTCTCTATCACACAAGTTAAGACACTATTGCAGTATCATACAAGTTCATAAAACGCAATTAAATATACAATTTTTTAGACGTATTACCTAAAATAAAATTAATACTTTCAGGTTGAACAACTCAGTTAGGTGCCTAGATCTAATAAGCCAAGTCCAACCCAAGAACTTTGCGACAGCTATGGTCACAATCTCAGATGTATTAGTTCTTAAACTCCATAGCGCCTCCGCACTCACCCTTGTTCTCAGCTTGGAGCAGATTGGTTTTAGCCATTTGCTCCGTGGGGCACGATATGCAGGGCAGGCAATAAAAACATGGCCTATTTATTCTATTTTGTCCCTGCACAGAGGGCAATGCTCAGAAAACTGTCCACACCATGTATTTGTGAAGCTCCTGACTGGTAATGTGCCAACTGTAAACTGGTGGTAGAGCTTTCTATCGTTGCTCCTGGTGATAACATCCCAATAATCCTCTAAAAGGGGATCAAGTTTGTGAACCAGTGATATATGTACTTATTATTATTAAAAAGTTGTAAAAGATAGCCAGACACATAAGTAGGACCTTTGTTTTGCAAGAGATAATTATAATAGTATGTAATATTTGTAGTTTTCTTTTTGTATGTTTTCAGAAAATATAAGAATATTGGGCATATTAGAGGTTTTCAATAAAGTCATACAAAAAAACACTTTAATGCATTTATTTCTTTAAAACTCACAATCTCAAATTCTATACATTGGATTTTTGTTGTTCTGGTCTATTTTTCAAAATCTGCATGGAGTATATTTGTGGTATATTCAATAGGCAACTGTGGCTGACCCCGGGTTATCTTTTACTGTGTATCTAGCTTACCTTGAATACAATGGTGGTTCCTGCCTGCCCTGGGTTCTTACTCAGCCAATCAGAAATCCCATTTCTAACATTGGTGATTAGTGGTGAGGATAGGGCTTGTGTTAGCGCAATACCATACTAACTCATTTTTCACTACAACTCTGTACTGAGACCAAGACAAGCCTTTTTCAATTATCTCTGTTCAGAAAGTGTTTGATTGTTCTGAAAGGCCTTTTGCCCAAGTCCCATTTTTCCTGCAATATCTGTGGTCTTACCTAGCAACATGGAATTCGAGCTGGCCAACCTGGAGGCATTCACTGCAGCCTAGCTGAAGGGGTTCCGCCAGGAGTGAATGGTGTTCTATAAGGGAAGGGCCAATAAGGCAGAGCTTTAGAAAGCCTTAAGAGTATCCGCAGCAGCCCAATCAAAGGAGAAGTGGATGAGGAGGAGGGATCTGAGTCTGAGGAAGGATCAGAGTGGGACCTGACAGATTGTCTTGTCATGCATCCTACAGAGGGAAGGGGTGTTCTCCCAGGACTGGAACTCCACTCTAGACCAGGCAGCAGTGTGTCCTCATAGAATCTGTCGCTAGAGGAGCTGGTGGACAGGAGGGACGAAGGAAACTAAAACTAGAGCTTGCCATGATTGATGGGAAACACACTCTAGAAGCGAAAAGCCTGGCCATGGAAGAAGGGAAGATGGCTCATGAGCTTAGCCTCAGAGAGCTGGAAATTAGGGCCCTCCAAGTGGGTTCCAGCAACAACATAATGATAGCAGGACACCTGCAGTTTCTTCCCATGAGTCCGGAATTCATATCCCAAAAGATGTGTTGCCTGGTTATGGAGTGGGAGGTGACATAGATAAGTATTTGGCAGCCTGTGAAGTGGCTTTGAAAGTGCACATGGTCTAAGAGGAGTTCTGGGGGTAGTTTATGGATGTACATGCCCACAGTGAGCAGGGACACTCTCTTTACAATAGAGGAGGGGGATCAGGCCAACTACACTACCATGAAGGTCATTTTAGTCACCACGTTTGGGCTGACCCCTGAGAAGTACAGGCAGCGGTGTAGGGCCAGTCACAAACTCTTTACAAAAACATGGGTGGATTTCTTGACTCTGATGGTAAGGCACTGAAGGGCCAGATGATTATGAAGGGTTGTACACCTTTGGCCTGATTCACAAAAGTATTCTGAGACAAAATCCTAAATTTACGACTTTCGGTATTCACAGAGGGCATTTAGGAGTAGTAAAGTTAGGATTTTGTCTCAGTTAAACTTGAGTTTCGGTCTTAAGTTGAACTTAAAACCAAAACTTAAACTTAAGACCAAGACTTTGTCTCAGTTCTACCTAAGTTTAGGTCTTAAGTTAAACTTAAGACCAAACCGTAAGTTTAACTGAGACAAAATCCTAACTTTACTACTCTTAAATGTACTTTGAGAAGACCAAAAGTCTAAATGTTAGGATTTTGTCTCAGATTACTTTTGTTAATCAGACCCCTTGTTTTTAAAGGCGCACATTTTTGATACTTGATTTCCAGACCTGCACCAACACCTGGTTGAGAGCAAGTTTTCTGACCACAGGAAGCTTTCTGAGCAGGCAGGACTCTAGATCAGCACCAGAGTGTCCAAAACTGTATCTGGCAGTGATGGTCTTGGGTTCCCCTAGAGGAAGGAGGGGGAGAGAAAAAGGATTTCTCTTCAGGCCCCCAAAACAACTTATAGGCGAAAAGGTCTGGTTCACTTTCCCAATCTGCCCACCAGAAGAAAAGACCCTGACAAAGGACAGCAGCCCCATCAAGTGCTATGCGTGTTTGAGTATGGACACAACAAGGAGGATCCCAATTGTACAAAAAGAGCACCACCTCCCACTGGAGGAATGATTCTAGGGGTGGCTAGTGTAGTGCTGTGGGAGGAGCTTGTCCCAGTTCATGGGGTGGGGGATATTGGGGTTACCCTAGTGTCCCATTGTGGTAGTGAGATGGTTCCAAAAAACCATGTGCCTATAAATGCTACCAAGTATAGGCAATGGATCATCAATGGACAAGGGGTTGAGGCTCTGAGGGATACAGGAGCCAGTATGACAATGGAAAGATATCAGCCGGTTTCTCCGGAGCAGCTAATTCCCAATGCATTCCATGATGTTGTAGTGGCTGACAACATAGATGGTCACTATCATGTGGCCCTTGTTCCATTTAAGTGGGGGGATCAGGTCTTCTGAAAGGTGCAGTGGGCCCTGCCATGCCTGAGGACTGTTTGTTGGGTAATGAACTTGAACACACAACCTGGAAGGAAGTAGAGCTCAAGGCTCATGTAGAGATGCTAGGTTGCCTGACTGGATCTGTGCTATCACCTGATCCATGGCTGCCTAGGAAGGGAGTCAAAAAGGGCTAGAGCCTAGAACAAATGCCCAGCCAGCTGCTAGGAATGGGAGAGGCAGAGGGTGTGGAAAATCATCCCTAAATACACCTCCAGTGCGATGGATGGGGCACCTGAGGGGGCAATTCCAGAGTCCACTGACGTGGACATAACTTCCCTTGGTGACCTGCCTGAGGTTGCTGGATGGCATGTGGAAGAAGAACCCACCACAGAGGCATTCTGTAGGGCACAAAAGGATTGCCCAACCCTTGTGGGCATGAGGCAACTGGTTGTAGTCCAAGCAGCAGATAATGCCTCTGGTAATCACCACATTTACTAGGAGGAGAACCTCCTTTACAGTGAGCCTAAGGCTTCCGGGCATTGGACAGCAAGGGCTCTGGTGGTCCTCCAATGCCACAGGGCCTTCCCACTGGAGCTGGTTCCTGAGATTGCCCTGGCAGCATACCTGGGCCAAGACAAGACCTTTGCAGGGAACGTCCCCCATTTCTATTGGCCTAGGATCAATAACTTCTCAGATTCATTCTGTAGGACTTGTGTAACCTGCCAGGCCACTGGGAACACAGGGCAGAGGCTTAAAGCCCTCCTTAACCCAATACCTGGCATTGGCAATTCTTTTGAGAGGGTGGAGATTAACATTATAGGTCTTATGGATCCCAGACTGCCTCAGGCAACAGGTGTATCCTGGTTCTGGTGGATCATGCCATTAGGTATTCAGAGGCAATCCTTCTGATACACTTGACTACACCTGCAGTGGCAAAGGTTTTAATGAGGATTTTTACCTGAGGGGGTTTTCCAGAGAAAGTTGTGTCTGCCAGGAGCACACATTTTGTGTCTGCGTATATGCAGTCAATGTGAAAGAAGTGTGGGGTAACTTTTCAAGTTCTACACCCATTACCATCCATACACCAGTGGACTTGTTGAGAGGATCCAAAAGACCATGAAGGGGATGGTTAGAGGCCTGTCTGAGGCCCGTCTGAGGCCCTGAGGAAAAATTGGGATATCCTTCTACCTTGCCTGATGTTTGCTTATGGATAGGTACCACAGGAGGAAAAGATTTCAGCCCATTCCAACTATTGTATGGGCACCCAGTCACAGGACCTCTGAGTCTGGTGAAAGAAGGGTGGGAACAAGCTCCCAGGAAAGTGCGCCAGGATGAAGTGAGCTACATGCTGGCCTCCAGATGGCATATGGCTAAGTTATAGAAGCAAGCTTCCAGCAACCGAGAAGCCAGAAGAAGAAAGCATCTGTTTTTCCCCACAAATGGTATCAATGAAGGCTTTGTGGAGGTAAAATCACCATCTTCAAAGCTTTCAGTAACAGGCAGATGTTTGTGAGAAAAACAGCATTTTCTACGATGTAGGTAACCAGCACCTTGCAATGTTTTTTCATTGCGTACCAGGAATACAGCAAATCATTTGGTAAAATATAAAGATTGAAAAATAGGTATCAAGGAAACCTATTTATTTTTGAAATGAGAACAAGATATTGAGAATTGAAACAGTGGTAATTTGCACATCTATGAATTTGAGGGTACCCATGCTAGAATTTTTACACACTGTCTTACATTGGTAAGGCAGAAACACCTAGAAAGACAACTGGTAATAACCCTTGTTCTACAATTCTGTATTCCCTCTAACTCTCCTCATAAAAGTGGTACCTCATATGTGTGGGAAGGCCAAGTGCCCGCAACAGGAAATGGATCAAACTGTAACGTGGACACGACACATTTTTCCATGGAAAAATGACCCTTTTTTAGCAATGCTCCTAGCTATGGAGTTTGAGCCATAGCTCAACCGGCACCTACAGAAACTTAGCAAACCCATATATTTTTGAAAACTAGACACCCAGGGAAATTAAGGATGGGGTGACTTGTGTGGCTCTCACCAAGTTATGTTACCCAGCATCCCTTGCAAACCTCAACATTTACAAAGAAAACACAATTCCTCACATTTCTGTAATGGAATGTTCTAGAATCTGTGGGGAGCCGCACATTTACTTCCACCCAGAATCTCCCCAAGTCTCCCAATAAATATAGATATCTCTCTTGTGTAGGTAGGCCTAGTGTCTACACCAGGAAATGGCCCAAAACGCAATGTGGACATATCACATTTTTCCAGTGAAAACTGACCCTTTGTATGGAATGTGCCTTGGGCCCTAGTTCAGCTGACACCTAAGGAAACGTAGCAAGCCTTTTCACTTTTAAAAAACTAGATACACAGGGAAATCCAGGATGGGGCGACTCATGTTGCTCTCACTGGGTTAGTTACCGAGAATCACTTGCAAACCTCAAAATATGTCAAAAACCTACAATGCCTCACATTTCTTTAATGCAACGTTCTGGAATATGTGGGGAGCACACTCCCACCCAGCATTCTCCGAAGTCTCCCATTATAATGGTACCCCACTTTCGTGGGTAGGCCTAGTGCCCGTACCAGGAAACAGCCCAAAACGCAATGTGGACACATCACATTTTTCCACAGAAAACTGACCCTGTTTTTGAAATGTTCCTAGCTGTGGATTTTGATCCCTAGCTCAGCACGCACCTAGAGAAAACTAGCAAATCTATACATCTTTTATTGCTAGATAGCCAGGGGAATCCATGATTGGGTGACTTGTGTGGCTCTCACCAGGTTCTGTTACCCAGAATCCCTTTCAAACTGCAAACTTTAAAGAAAAACAAATTTTACTCGCTATTCGTAAAGTTATGGAATCTGCGTGGATCCACAAACTTCCACCCACCCAGCATTTCTCAAAGTTGCCCAATAAAAATGGCACCTCACTTTTGTGGGTAGGCCTATGACAGGAAATGACCCAAAGCGAAACATGGACACATCACATTTTTCCAGTGAAAACTGACCCTTTTTGTGCAGTGTGCCTATCTGTGGATTTTGGGCCCGAGCTCACCGAACAATTAGGGAAACCTAGGAAACCTGTACCTTTTTGAAAACTAGGCACCCAGGGGAATCCAGGATGGGGTGACTTGTGTGGCTCCCACCAGGTTCGTTTACCCAGAATCCAGTGCAAACCTCATACTTTGAAAACAAAAAACATTTGTGCAGTCGAGGTAATCCCATGTAAGGAAAAATTGATATTTGTACATAATTTGAGATTTGCAGGGGATTCTGTGTAGGAACACATTGGGGAATCCACACAAGCCACACCTCCATAGACTCCCCCAGGTGTCTAGTTTTCAGAAATGTATGTGATTGGTAGGTTTCCCTACATGGCGGCCGTAGCCGGAACCAAAAAAGTAGGGGGCTCCCTTGCAAAAACGGATGTATGATGTTACAACGCATACTTTTACCACGCAAGCCTTTACAACGCGTTTTTTACAACGCATGCCTTTACAATGCATAGCGCTTTGGGGCGCTGGATAGTAAATAGTTTAATTTACTATTCCAACTCTAGTCCCCGTGGATAGTAGGGAAGGTGTTGGATAGTAAATTAAACCTATTCCCTATCCTAGAGCGCCCCCCAGCACAATGCGTTGTAATGGTTTGCGTTGTAAAAGTTGCATCGTAAAGGCACTGCGTTGTAAAAGTTGCGTTGTAAAGGTTGTTTACCTGCAAAAACAGTTCGTTTTTGGGAGCAATAACTTTTGATGCCTCTGATAGAGCACGCAGGTCACCCGACTATAATTTTACCAAATACTCACCTGGGCCCATAAATTAAAAACATACATTTATTCAATCAGATAAACCACGCTCTACTACCAGTGTATTTTGGTTCTACTAATTCCTATACCATTGACTTACCAATACTTGTCACTAGTACCTAAAACCACGATGAATCAGGGAGTTATATAAAGAAAGGCACTAAAAAATACCATAACATTTTGCATTTATATAATAACCACAGACTCGGGGTAGGTTGAAACTCTTTATCTAATCATCATCAAAAGTCATGAGCCACAGATTGAAAGCAATTAAACTATCAATAACCAAAATCAGAAACAGTGTATAGCTATGTAAAAGATAGATTATGCCAACCATTTAGCAAACTTGAAATAAAGGGAAGGTAAGAACAAGGAACATGCTATTTCGAGAAAACAGACTTTCGCAACTTGACTACAGGAGGGTAAAGAAAGGGAACGTACTAAACCCAAGAACTTTCTCAATTATTGGCAGTTTGGGAAAAAGAACACCACATGCAGAATCGAAACTCAAATTTATCACATAACTAAGGGAAGGTAAAAATTGGAACACACTATAAATTCAGATCTTAACTCCCTAAAGGGAGTGTAAGGAAAAAGGAACATATACTACCATGAGAAAACATTTAGCATTGCCTAAAGGTGGGTCGAAAAGTGGAACACGCTAATAAACAGTAAAACATGAATAAGTCATTTACCAAGGGAAGGGAAAGAATGGAACATATGCAATCAAAGCTTTGCAACTTCAGGGAAGGTAAAGAAAAGGACGCAAATTAGAATGACAATTACCCACACAGATTTATATTTACCTAGAATAGTGTGAAGACCAACCCTGGCCACGGGTCAGTTGAACAGGACAGGAGAAATACCAAAGACTTCAGTGCCAGTAGGCGAGCAGGTGCAGGTCATGGAAAATCAGGACAGGATAACCCCAGAATTTGGATCAGGACCAGACCACCAAAGGTTAAGACCAGCACCCGCAGTTTCGGTTGCAACGCCTGCGCTACTCCCTCTCTGCAAGGAATCAGCCAAAACCCCGCTTGGGCTACAGCTTTCACCAGCAAAATGCTTCACCAGCACTTCAACTTCCCAAAACCCCGAAAGGGTTCTCGAACCTCCCGACAGAGTGCTCCGCAGCCCTCTGCTCTTAGTCACCTATTGAGTGCGTTGGGTCAGTGACAGATCAGCTATTCAGACAAGTCGGACAATTTCTCTAGCTAAACCTACGCTAATTATACTGTTTTCAGATCAGTCTACCACCCCCCAATGTTGCAAGTGTAAGGATCCCCAATTTCAATTGGACAAAGGAGGAGGGCAGGTCATTACACCACCTAATTTTTAGACTTTCCCCATCTCCTTATTCAAATTTATGTTCACGCCCATCAAATTCAGGTTCTCATGCCGATTTCTTCTTCCTAACAATGGATGTTCTATTGACGATTACAATGTATTCAATTTAGAGTTCGTTAAACAACTTTCCTAGGAGCATCTTCTAGGCAGTCAGCTCCTTGGCAATAGTCCAAAGGTCACTTGTTCTTGAGACTGGAGAATCTCGCGCAGCCTCAGTTTCAACCAAGATGGAGTACAGCATTACGAGACAGGACAAGTTTCAAAGTGCATCATGAAATGGAAAAGAAACAGTTTTGGAACACGGAATAAATGATTACACTGTGTACCATGAATTTCTACACTATACCCATTACTTTATAATAAACTATAGGATTAGGATTAAGCAGAACGAACAGCTTAGCAAAAGCAGCAGTGCAAGCCTCTCGAATGTGAGAACACAGAGCAGCCATATTAACACTAGTGCGCAGATGTGACAGAGTTCCCTCCAAAGCTGCGAGTACGTCATGTCACGTGGTTATGACAGACGCATGCGCAGTAGAAATTCCCGCGTAGCAGCAGCCATTTTAGATGCAAGTATATTAGTATTAGAAAACACATAAGCAAGCTTCACTCGGATACCCAATGTCAAAGGGAAAAGAAAGGAATTAGTAAGACAAACATGTTGATTATATAGTTAGGGTTTATTCGAGGTTCATGATACAAGCAAGTCGCTTTTCGTGCGAATCCTTGCTCCATCAATCCCCTCTTTGATGATATTTTATATCATCACCAATTAATGAAACAGATGCCAACTTCTCATATTTCACCCATTTTAATCTCTTTAAACTTTCTATTCTGCTTTTTCTCATTATCTTTATTCAGATGAGAATTGTTCATCTTTTTATAGATCTGGTTATTCAATTCTTCTAATTCATGTTCTTTAATATTTCTTTTTACTCCTCGCTGATTTACGGAATATTTATTTTTATGTTTCCGACATTTGCAACAAATTATTATCACTAAAACTAATAAACCTATTCCCGCCATTGGCATCAGTATTTTACTCACAGACTTTTACCTAGATTAGAAAACCAACTACCTTCAGAGGAGAGACCATCAGTCAGTCTCATCCATGCACTATCAACCTCCAGTGGTTTAAGCTCTCTTTCCAAATTAGTGATGTTTCTCACATACCTCTTAATTTCAACACTTTTGTCTGGAATGTAAGTGCAACAATGTTGCGCTTTCAACATTCTACAGACTCCGCCCTCTTTTGCCAATAACGTGTCAAGAGCCAGTCGATTTTGTAAAACCATATATCTGATCGCAACCAATTCGGTAGTGACCATCAGGAAACCTCCAGCAGTGTCAGTTGATAACCGATCCACTACTGTTGACAATTTGCTAATTCTGTGTGTATTCAGAGCCACTCCCACTGTAGGTATCAATGTACTAAATATAT
Source organism: Lissotriton vulgaris (assembly GCF_964263255.1). Classification (NCBI taxonomy): domain Eukaryota; kingdom Metazoa; phylum Chordata; class Amphibia; order Caudata; family Salamandridae; genus Lissotriton; species Lissotriton vulgaris. The sequence continues at coordinate 1,316,993,623 of NC_141689.1, forward strand.
CATCTACTATTTCTCCAACACTTTCTATTTTGTTACGTACTAATTCATTAGTTTCTTCATTTGCTTCCAGTGATTTTACCCACATGGTATATCTTTGGGAAAACAATACCAAAATAACAGCTTCCATACCAATGATCTGGTAATTTGATATAAGCCTTGTTCCCACATATATAATAAATTCCGGGAAACACAGGTTCTGACCCATCTTTGAAACCCCAACCCCCAATTACCTTGTAATTGTGCTCAGATTCACTGGAACCAATTAATACATTGTTATAGTAACTAGTCTTTTGAAGACAGAGTTTCCCCTTCTTTTTGAAATCCAGCAACATAGCAGTATTAGCGCCACCATTTGAGGTGCTCCCTATACTTTCCGCCCATTTAGGGGTTTTCTGATTCTTGTCATTTGCTTTTCTTTGGAAACTCTCTCTTATTTTCTCTACCATGTTCAGAAATATCTTTTCTTTTTCGTGTAAAAGACATGTTACGTTATTCCTGTGTGCGTCATCTATATCTATTTTTCCTACGGTTAGAAAATATTCACTCATATAGCGTGCTACATCTCTAGTAGTATGGACAGGGTTTAGGTTTCTACGTATAGGAAGTTCAGAAAATATCACATCTGAGTTAGAATAATAATAATGTAAAGGTCCTTTCTTGTAAAATAGGCTAGCTAAAAAAACTACAGAATATTCCAAATGTTAGTGGCAAGTGGTGTTACGTCACACCCTCAGCTACCGAAGTAGGCAGCTTCATACAGACATAATGAAATGAATGAAATGAAATTTGATTTGTAGAGCGCATGGCTGCCGAAAGCGTCCCAGCGCTTGCTTAGGGAACCCGTCCTGGTATTCCCCTGCGAGATAACCCATTACTGGGCATCCCCAAGGTGAAAGCCAGGCATCCCGCTGCGAGGGGCCGTTGTGGAGATTAAGCAAGCTATTGCCCAGAGTTACAGAGTGGGACTCCATGATTGGAATAGGCACCGAGGCGAGAATTGTCAGGTCCGGGGAAATTTGAGCCCAAGACCCGCCGAGGCAGGGAATTGAACCCTGGTCCGGGCCGGACCTCTGCATCAGGTCTGCCGCTCCAACCACTTGAGCCACACTTCTCCACATAGCAGTCTTCTATTTCCATTGCTTCTACATAGTGTACTAACAGGTTTGCAAACACATTTAAATGAGTTCTGTTTTTGATTCTATTATAATGCAGTCCTTCCTCATCTGTTGCACCGAAGTCTATTTTAGTTTGTCTAAGGCTAAGTGCTCTCTTGTGTATCTACTCTTTGTGGTGTATCTCTCCTTTGCAGCTCTTCTGTGTCCATTGTCAATTGCTTAGTAGGGTACAAATTTGTATCTTTACTCATCATGTAAGGAATAGCTATTGTCAGTCCTATCCAAAGTATAAGTACTATTGCTACACTACTTAACATACTTTGCAGCATGTTTTTAAACAATTTCTTTTTGGTCTTCCATTAACAGTATGATCAGCCATTATTTTGTCTAAAGGACACTCCACCCCTCTTTGAAGCTTTTACACAGTCTTCACCCTGTGCGGCTCTCAGGTGGGTCTCACTTCTTCGTCAGTTTGATCAGTAATCAATTCTTCATCATTTTTGTCACTTATGTCTAGATTTTCAGACTCTTCCAAAACTATGTAGGTCCACTCAGGGCCTTCTTATTTATTATTCAGTCTCTTTAGTCGTGGACTTCTTCTTCTGGGTTGTATTACGGGTGGATCAGTTTGACTTGTTACTTCATCCACTTGTTCAGGTTCTTCATTAATTCTCTTTAATCGTAGTCTCAGTCTTTTGACATATCTAGGCCATTTGTCTCCTTTTCTGAGTCTTTTAACTGGCACTGTACCTTGGCCCTCTTCAAATGCTCTTTTATTGTCGCTAAGTTGTGGCACATCGATCTCAGTGCTTTCTTCTTCTTCCCTCTCTATCTGACTAGCTTCAGGTCTTATTTCTGTTTCTTCTGCCTGATTACTAAGCTATTCAGAAAAGGGGGTGGTGATGAACAGAGTGTCTGAATTAAGCAGACCACTCTTACCCAGTCCAAAGATCAGGGCTTGATCCATCTCCGTTATTTAGCTCACTGCCCCATCCCAGCTCAGAACCTGGCTATATGCAAATTAGTCTGTCCCTGGCCCAGTGCATCATGGGAACAGGGCAGACCAAACTACCAAGCCAATTCTTCACCAGAAGCTTGTTTCCTTCCCAGTATAAGAATTGGCTTGGTAGTTTGGTTTGCCCTGTTCCCATCATGCACTGGGACAGGAACAGACTAATTTGCATATAGCCAAGTTCTGAGCTGGGATGGTGCAGTGAGCTAAAAAACGGTGATGGATTAAGCCCTGATCTTTGGACTGGGTAAGAGTGGTCTGCTTAATTCAGACACTCTGTTCATCACCACCCCCTTTTCTGAATCATTTTGTCCACCATAAGCGTGGAAGGGTATACTCAGATGTGAGTCCCTTGCTCATTGCACCATCAGGATTCAAGCAAGCCGGGCCGACGACGGCTGAAATGCCAGAAACCGGTATTCGGAAGCTTGTTTCCTTCCCAGTATAAGAATTGGCTTGGTAGTTTGGTTTGCCCTGTTCCCATCATGCACTGGGACAGGAACCGACTAATTTGCATGTAGCCAGGTTCTGAGCAGGGAGGGTGCAGTGAGCTAAAAAACGGTGATGGATTAAGCCCTGATCTTTGGACTGGGTAAGAGTGGTCTGCGTAATTCAGACACTCTGTTCATCACCACCCCCTTTTCTGAATCATTTTGTCCACCATAAGCGTGGAAGGGTATACTCAGATGTGAGTCCCTTGCTCATTGCACCATCAGGATTCAAGCAAGCCGGGCCGACGACGGCTGAAATGCCAGAAACCGGCAAATCCCGGAAGCTTGTTTCCTTCCCAGTATAAGAATTGGCTTGGTAGTTTGGTTTGCCCTGTTCCCATCATGCACTGGGACAGGAATAGACTAATTTGCATGTAGCCAGGTTCTAAGCTGGGATGGTGCAGTGAGCTAAAAAACGGTGATGGATTAAGCCCTGATCTTTGGACTGGGTAAGAGTGGTCTGCTTAATTCAGACACTCTGTTCATCACCACCCCCTTTTCTTAATGATTACTAAGCTGGCCTTGTTCAGGAATCTGTTGGATTTGACTTTTATTTGTTTCACTTTCTTCGTCCTGAACACAATCATCTATTCCTACCTTGTCCTGCTCAAGCTCTTTGAACTCTTGATTTTCTTCTGCTTGTACTCGCGCCCTGTTTTCTATCTGTCCCTTTTCAGATTCAGGAGTTCTAGGTGGAGTGTCGATTACTTGATCTTTCCCTATCTGGCCCTCCTCAGAATCACTTTTGACATGGATTTCGATGATCTGACTATCTTTTTCTACCACCTGTCTCATCCTCACTATCACTTTGTCTGTCTAGATAGGTTTGACTCCTTGTTCAAACATATTCTGCAGGTATGTTGATTACTGGAATCCAATCATCTTGACTGGTGCTCGGTTGTTCTTCTTCAGCTACTTCAGGATCAATATCTTGGGACCCTTCAGCTGCGCAACCTTCAGCCTCAGTTTCTTCTGCTTCCGTCACCTTCTTTGTGTGACTGACATGGATCCAGTGTGGAACTCCTGCACACTTTACAGCTGTGGTGGTAACCAGAATCACTTGACGTGGTTTACCCCACCTGGGTGCGAGGCAAGATTTTCAAGTATGTTTCTTTATCACTACCCAATCCCCTGGGTTCAGGTCATGAGCTGGAGTTGCTGGTCTGGCGACAGCGTCTTCCCCAACCTGGCAAGAGATAGAAGGCACTTGGTCAGCCAGTTCTTTGCAGTATTCCAGTAATAAATCATCAGATATGTTTAGCAGTCTGTGTCCTGGCACCCATGGTTGCGGCATTGCTCTTGCCATCAGTATTTCATGGGGACTTAAGCTTGTGTTCCGGTCTGGAATACTTCTAAGTCCCATCAGAACAAGTGGCAGAGCATCTGGCCACTCCATTCTAGTTGACTCATACATCTTTCCCAATCTTGACTTGATAGTTCCATTCAATTGTTCTACCACTCCAGATGCTTGTGGGCGATATGCACAGTGCAGTTTTTGCTTAATTTGGAATGCTTCACAAATTAGACCCATTATTTCACTATTAAAATGTTTTCCTCTATCTGATTCAATTGTTACTGGAAAACTGAAACGTGCGATAAGCTCTTAAGTAGAAGCTTAGCCACAGTGATGCTATCGTTTCTGCGTGTAGGGTAAGCTTCCACCCATTTTGAAAACAGGCAGACAATGACAAGTACATATTTTAGTCCTCGACAAGGGGGTAACTGAATGAAATCAATCTGCAATCGAATAAAGGGACCTTCCCCCTTTCCAATCTTTCCTGGCAACGCCACTGTTTTCTTCCCTGGGTTCATTTGCTGACAAATCAGACACCTCTGGCAGAGTGCCTCCGCTATGTTCCTGAATTTCGCATTAAACCATGTTCGTCTGAACAGACGTATCATAGCATCTCTTCCCAAATGGGAATCTCCATGAATCAACCCAGCGCCTTGAGACCCTCCGGGTGAGTAGTGCGCTATATAAATGTGATGATTGATTGATTGAGCAAGCAGACAGTTTGGTAACACTACTGTTTCGTCAAGGTAAACAATGACACCATCTTCAGCCCTTCTCTGACACCCTAATTTCCTCCATTGTTCCTTTTGTTTAGATTCTGCTGCATTCTGCAAATCTCTCACTTCTTCCCATGTATCCACGCCATTCAGTAACATAAGTTGGCAGCTGTTTCCACCCACCTCAACCTTTTTGTTAAAAGCCATTTTGTATTTTGCACAATGTTGGGCTAACTGGTCAGCATATCGACTACCAGCTGTCACTTTGTCATTGCCAGATTTGTGAGCAGCACACTTGACCACAGCCACTTCTTTTGGCAACTGGATTGCTTCCAGTAAATCTTTCACATGTTGACCATTTCTGATGGGGGTGCCTGCAGAAGTCAGAAACTCCCTTTGCATCCACAATTGGCCATAGTCATGCACACCCCGTAAACATATTGGCTGTCAGTGAATATGGTTGCTTTCCAATTTTTCCCAAATTTACAGGCCTTTGCCAGGGCAACCAATTCGGCTACTTGTGCAGACTTGACTCCAGGGAAATAGGATGCTTCCACTGGACCTCCCAAGGTACACACTGTGTAGCCAGCGCTTAAACCTCCTTCCTCATGTCTCATGCGTGAGCCATCAACAAACAGCTCATAGTCTGACTCAATTAAGGGCTCCTCCCTTATGTCCGGCCTCGGCTTTGTGCTATATTCAGTCAGATCAATGCGGTCATGCTCAACTTCCTCCTGAAGTTCTGCACTACATGAATTAGGCAGTAGGAATGCTGGGTTCAGAATGTTACACCTAGCAAAGGTTACATTCCCTGCAGACTAGGTGTGAGATACTGAGTCTTAGTCCTGGTTAGCAAGATTACAACTGCATGTGGAACATACACAGTTACAGGATGTCCCATAATGATGGATTCACTCTGCTCAAGACTCATGCAAGTTGCAGCTATTGCTTTCAGACATCCAGGCAATGCAGCTGCCACTGGTTCTAATGTGGACGAACAATATGCCACTGGACGTCGCACTAGTCCATGAATCTGAGTCAAAACTGAAAGTGCACAATTATCTTGTGTCACAAAAAAGTGCAAAATATTTCGAATAGTCAGTCATTCCTAATGCTGGGGCTGTACACAGGCAGTCTCGTAAATTTACAAAGGCAGTCATGCTTTCGTCATCCCACTCTACTGGGTCTTTGGCTCTTTTCTTTGTCATTTGTATCAGGGGCTTTGCAAGGACTGCAAATCCCACAATCCATTGCCTGCAATATCCTACAACATCAAGAAACATTCTGATCTCTTTTTGTGTTTTTGGCAAATCCATGTTTTTAATTATCCTAATTATTTCTGTGGTAACCTTCCTGACACCTCTCTCTATCTGATGCCCCAGATATTTCACTGAAGTGGCACAAAACTGCAATTTCTCTGGGGACACTTTATGTCCTCCTTCACCCAGATGATTCAGTAAAGCTATGGTATCGACAACAGTCTTTTCGTGATTTGGAGGCCACCCAAAGGTCGTCTATATACTGAACCAAGACTGACTGTCCAGGTAGTACTACCAACTCAAGGCACTTTTTCAAAATATGGTTAAAAATCGAGGGGCTTTCTGTGTACCCCTGAGGGACACGATTTCAGACATAGACATGACTGTCGAATTCAAATGAGAAAAGAAATTTGCTATCTGGGTGCAATGGGATAGAGAAAAATGCGTGGCATAGGTCAATGACCGTAAACCATCCAGCTTCCCACGGTATCTGATACAGAATCACTGCAGGATTTGGCACAACTGGACAACAAGGAACAACAATCTTATTAACCTTTCTAAGGTCTTGTACAACCCTGTACTTACCACTCGGTTTCTTTATACCAATTATGGGGGAGTTACATGGACTGCTCATTACTTCTTGCAAAATGCCTGCTTCCACCAGCCGTTTTATTTCTACTGCAACACCTGCCTTTATTTCTGCACTCATTTTGTACTGTCGAGTATTTGGGTAGACTGAGTCTTCCTTTATGGTCACTTTTATTGGGTCAACATTTGCCATTAATCCTACATCTTTTCCAGTAAAGTCCCACACCTCTGGGCTTACCGTCTGTTGCAATTTTTCTGGTAAGTCTTTTATTGTCATTCTTGCAATTTCTGTCTCTGGTCTTGCTAACATTAATTTGTAAACTCTGTCTTCATCTGGAGTTTGAATTTCAACGCCATTTGGAGTGCAAAAGATGGTGCAATTCATTTTGCACCACAAATCTCGTCCTAGCAAATTTACAGGACTTGAGTCACAGACTACGAATCTATGCATTTCTTTAAAATTCCCTATTTTTACTTCCATTGGTTCTGTGACTGGGGTACTAATTTGTTTATTAGAAATGCCCACTACTTGGATCGCTTCTCCCGAGAGGGGTAGGTTTGGAACGTCTGCTGTTCTCACAGTAGAACGGGTAGCACCAGTGTCCAATAGAAAGGTGACATCATTTCCTTCAACCTTTCCTTCAATGTATGGCCCTGACTGGTCTACCGGCAAGGAGGCGCCAAGCACGCACTCCTCGTCCTCCCCCCTCAGGCACCGTCAGTAAGGTTCTTCACAAAAGAATGTGTAATTCAAAAGAAATTGTGAGGTTGATGCATCTCTCTTTTCCCTTCCTTCCCAATTCAAAGTCTCTACTTTCTGTTATGCTTTGCTCCTATAATTTGGCATAGGCGCCGGGGGTATCTGGAACTGTATTACCTGCTGCTGGGTCTTCCGTGGCACCTCAGGCTGCGTCTGTGGTTTTAAATCATTATTTTGCACATTACCACTCTACACAGCCTTACACTCGTCCTTCCGGTGCCCCAACTTGCCACATCCGTGACAGGGGAACTTCTTTTTCGCATCTTCCCTATTGAATTTTCCCCTGGGCCTTCCCCCACTTCCATCGCTCTTATTCTGATTAGTAGTCATTTGATTTAACTGTTGTTCTTGTTGCTCTGCTAATTTTACTTCTGCCCACATAACTTTTCTTTCAACTCTTTCCGTTTGTTCTCTAGCTCATCTTCACAATATTTTGCATATTTCAGGACCTCATCTATGGGCTTAGCTTGCCAACAAATGTTATTGTCTTTCATCCGTTGTGAAATTTCTGGTCTCAATCCTAGCACAAATCGATAAATAAAATGGGTCATGTCTTTCATGTCGATGTTATCTAATCCGCTGTATTGTTTAAAGGTCTGTAGTAGACGTTCATAATATGAATGCACTGATTTGTCCTTATTCTGAGTGGTTCTATCTATTTTCATCCAGTCTGTCTCCTTTGCAGGCACCTTTCCTTTTAGGTAAAGTATTACCTGATTGTACTTTTTCATTACATCCTCGGAAGGTGCCCCTGTCTTCTGGTCTTCTGGGTTCTCATCACTAGGCCAATCAACAGCTACTTTGCATTATGTCCACAAATCTACGGGAACTATAATGTCAAATAAGCCATCTAAATCTCTAGACCTGTCTGTACCACTCTACAGGTTTTTCGCGCAGTTTTGGAAAATCATTCGTAAATGACAAACTATCCTGTCTGGACCATGGAACACGCACATAGCCTCCACCTGGTACCTCTCGCATGGGATTTAGTTTTTCTTTTTTTTCTTCTTCTTTTAAAACATATTCTGAAGTCATTTGTCTTGATCGAATTTCTTCCTTTTTCTTTGCCCATCTTGCTTTCCATTTCTCTAATTCTCCCCATTTTTGCATTAATGTCATCAGCTCTCTTATCTGCACCTTTTTCCCTCACACATTCATGTTTTCTAAGTCTTTGTCAGAGAATTCTACTTGGTAGGGTTTCTGCAATACTTTAGATTTTCCAATGTCGATTCCCATGCTAGCTGCAGTGTCCATTAATTTCTCATGAAACACCTTTGTATTTCTAGTGATGCTTTTACAAATAAACAGTAATTCATCTTCACTAAGGGTATTTAATTTCTCCAATCCCACATTCCCAGCCATCATTTCTTCTATTTAAATCCTCAATTTATATATATCTAATGGCTTAGGCTGTGTCTTTGGTCTCTCTTTTTCTCGTGCCCATCTGTCTATTTCTTCAGGAGTTACTACAGTGGCACTTCTCGTACCTGAAGAAGTCTCCATCTGTACTTCTCTCAAGGTTAAAGGAGTGGTTTTCCTCATTGAACCACCTTCAGGTTCCCTTATTGGTAAATCCATTAAGGATATCACTGATTCGCATTCACTTGCCTGATTATCTATTATCAGTGGTTCTTTTCTTGGCTGTACTATTGATGCAGTTATAACTGGAGCTTTTGGACTAGCTTGCTTAACTCCGTACAAAGGAACAACTGGGCCAATAGTCACTGGAATTGTCAGAGCCTCAGGACTTGTGTTTAATTGAGAAATTTTCTGAATTAATTCACTTCTCTGTTTATTTAAAGCTTCTCTTCCTCTTTCTTGTAATACCCTTTCGATGGAGGTTTCATGTATCACTTGCGGAATTAAAGGTGGCTTTAAAAATGGGGCAGTCGGATTTGCTGTACTTGACTCCTCATTGTAAGGTAGTGTAAAAAACGGGTTATTCGGATTTACTGTTCTTGGTACCTCAATTTAAGGTGGTGGATTTTTCATTAATAAATCCTCCATGTAATCATCGTCTGAATCACCACTAGTCATTAAATGTTTAGTTTTCTCAGTCCTTTTACCTCCCACAGGCTCCTCCACAGTTAGTACTGGGTAAACCCTTCCACTAACATATTCTGTCTCCATTGTTTCATTTGTTTTTCTTTGGAATCTCGTGGAACCTTTGGGTAAAATTTACTCAGTCCTTTGTCAATTCTAGGTCTGTCTCGCTCAAAAACCTCAATTTCCCATTCCTCTAGGGCCTCATATTGCGTTAATCTAGGTCTGGAATGTAAATCATTCATTCAAGTCCTTAAATTAAACAAAATTCTTCCATTTAAGATGCCTTCTAAGGGAAATGCCAAAATTCTAAACGTGGTCTGTGGCGCCTAGGATAAGCACCAACTCTCTGAGCACAACCTCTGTGAAACGAAATCCGTTTCTATGTTCAATGCGTAGAATGCCAAAATAAAGTTTAAACCAAAATTGTATCAAACTTCTTCATGTTTTATTCACATGGGTTTCTCATTATTGGTCACGAAGTTTCATTTCCATAACTTATATCTGAAATCCACTTTAGTATATGCATTATAACATCATTTCCCAATGCATTTCGGACAACAGTCCTTCATCAGGGGAATCTGAAAGACAATAATCCAATCTAAGTATGATCGACCGAGACAAAACCAAACATATAAATGCATTCAGTCATATCCATTACTAAATTGAGCAATATATCAATCACTTTTAAAATACAGAACCAAAGTGATAAATCATACAGTAGTATAGTTCCCGAATGCGTGTTATCCCGAAGTTGTGTTATGAGATAAATGAATTTTAGGTTGAATGAAAGGTAAAGCGAACCCAGTGCTAAGAAGAAAAGTGCCCAGAAACTCAATGGTGATTGTTCGTGCGAAAACCACGTGCAAAGTATAACCACAAAAGATATCCAAAGCCAAACAAGATCGTGCGAGCCTCGTGTCCGTGAATAGAACTTACAGATAAAGTTGAGCAAGATCCCGCGTCTCACTCGTGCGCCCTTCGCCGGTGAATGTGAACGGCGTGTGCCGTATATACGGAAGTAAAGTGAATGAAACTGACAGCATAGAAAGTGGACTTCTCAAGTGGCGGCCATCTTACAGTAGTTCCGAAGAATGGTGAAAAAAGAAACCGTAAACCCGCTTAGAAAATAGTGCATAAACAACAAATGATCAGAATTCTTATATAAAATAACGGTTCTGCATACAGTGTGAACTTATAGGGAGATAAAACATTTCAGTTAGTTACTCAAAATAGCGGAACCAATGAAACAAAAAAATGTCGTTCTGAACATAGTTCTCTACAGATAACATGTAAATTCCATCCGGTCATTAAGACCGGATGGTTTCATGGATTGAAGATATTTTATCCAGTGGTTTTCACGCTGCAACAAGAAATTGTTATTGTCTCTGTCATCACGCTTAGTAACCACTTCCACAGCAGCGAACCTGAGTTGGCTAATGTTGTGTCTGCTGTCTTTAAAGTGTAAAGCCAAATTAGATTTTACATTCACAGTTCTTATATTGCTTTTGTGTTCGTTAATTCTCAATTTCAATTTGCGAGAAGTCTTTCCAGTGTATACCAATCCACACGGACATTTAATGATGTATATTACATTCTCAGTGTCACATGTTGCATTAAATCTCAATTTTATGTTGGTGCCCTTCATTGGGTGTTTAATAACCGGACCTTTGATAAGGTTATTACAGTTTTTGCAATTGAGACAAGGTTGATTCCCTTTGTACATGATGGAGGAAATGTGTTTAGGATTTTTTATGATTTCCTTCAAGTTGTTGCCTCTTTTGTATGCAAATAGCGGCTGGTCACAACAGATATCATTGAAATCCTGTTCTTTGCTGATAATCGGCCAGTGTCTTAATATTGAACTTTTGTATGCCTTTGATGCCTCTGAGTATTTTGATACGACCACAGGTCTTCTGACATTGCCCTTTTGTTTTGTCGTCAACACATCTTGACGTTTCAATTTATCACAGCGTTCTTTGGCATTGGCCAAAATGGTCTTAGGATACCCTCTTTGCTCAAAACGTTTTAACATTTGAGATGCTTGTTCTTCATACTCTGAGGTGTCAGATACAATCCGTTTTACCCGGAGGAGTTGCGAGAATGGAAGATGATTCTTCAATGATCTCTGATGGTAGGAACTGTAATGAAGGGTGTTGTTTTTGTCTGTTGCTTTTCTGTATAAATTGGTTTCTAGATGATCACTGACTCTTGTTATTCTGACATCCAAGAATGTAATTGTCTGTTGGCTGATTTCAGAGGTGAATTGAATTCGATCATTGATGTTATTGAGACCTGTTAATGCCATTGTTAGAGATTCCTGGTCTCCTTGCCATAAAACAAAAATGTCATCTATATATCTCAGGAACATCCTGGCATGCACATTCCAAGGAGTCTGGTTCAAGATGTTGTTCTCTTCAAAGTATTTCATGAACGCATTGGCATAGACCGGTGCTGCACAATTGCCCATAGATGTCCCGGACAACTGTGTATAAAGTTGATCTTCCCAAGAGAAATAGCTTTGGTATAATGTAAAATGCATGAGTTGCATGATAAAAATCTGGAAGTCATTAGTGAGGTCAGAATGCAATAGAATGTTCTCAATTGCTTCCATACCAAGATCATGTGGGATGCTTGTATAAAGTGATTTGACATCTATGGAACAAAGCCAAATGATTTCATTGTCCTCAAATTTGATTTCATTTACTTTTTGTAGAAAGTCTGTAGTGTCCCTTACATAGGTGCGGGATTGCTGAATTAATGGTTGCAAGTATCTGTCAATGAGTTTTCCGGTACTTTCATGAATGCTACCACGGGTTGAAACAATTGGTCTGAATGGAGGTTGAGTTAAACTTTTGTGAACTTTCGGTAGCATATACATGCTCGGTGTACGTGGATTGGTTGGAGTCAAAAAATTCTTGGTTTTCTGATTTATAGTGCCGTTGTCTTCCGCTGTTGACAGTATATTCATCAATACTTCACTGTATTGGCTGGTTGGATTGAAATGAATGGGACTGTAGGTGTTTGTGTCTGAAAGATGTTCTTGAACTTGCTTCCTATAGAATGTTGTGTCCATGAGGACTAAAGCGCCCCCCTTGTCAGCAGTTTGATAAGTGATCTCCACTTTCCTTGCCAGATTGTTTAATGTCGGATATTCCTTGTTGGTCAAGTTCATGTGCTTTTTCTTCCTGGTGTAGTTGATGCCACTGATGTCATTTTTAACCAAACTTTCAAAAATGTCAAAGGATTTATGGCTGACAGGTGCCATAAATGTGCTTTTAGCTCGCAATCCTCTAAGTTGGTCACTTTGATCACTATTTTGTGGAGGCAAAACATTTTCAAAAAAGTGTCTCAAACGCAAATTTCGCATAAACTTAAATAGACTAACTTCCAGCTCCAGTTCGTTGGTGTGACTGGTGGGGATGAATGAAGTACCTTTTTGCAATACTAGTTCTTCTTGTTCTGAAAGAGTGTAAGAGGAAATGTTTATCACTAAGTTGTCTTCTTCTTTGGCTTCTCCACCCTCTTGTTCAACGTTGTGCTCCTCATGTCCCTTTCCGTCTCTTTTTCCTTCTCTTTTTCTTTTTGCCTGGCTCCTCCTGGGTCGTCTCTTTCTCCTGGTCCTTCCTCTAAAAAAGGAACCGCAGAGAGGGTAGAGGATTCTGCGCTAGTCGAAGGTTTTTGTATGTTCACACGTCTTTGTTCCGTGCGAACATACAAAAACCTTCGACTAGCGCAGAATCCTCTACCCTCTCTGCGGACGACCCAGGAGGAGCCAGGCAAAAAGAAAAAGAGAAGGAAAAAGAGACGGAAAGGGACATGAGGAGCACAACGTTGAACAAGAGAGTGGAGAAGCCAAAGAAGAAGACAACTTAGTGATAAACATTTCCTCTTACACTCTTTCAGAACAAGAAGAACTAGTATTGCAAAAAGGTACTTCATTCATCCCCACCAGTCACACCAACGAACTGGAGCTGGAAGTTAGTCTATTTAAGTTTATGCGAAATTTGCGTTTGAGACACTTTTTTGAAAATGTTTTGCCTCCACAAAATAGTGATCAAAGTGACCAACTTAGAGGATTGCGAGCTAAAAGCACATTTATGGCACCTGTCAGCCATAAATCCTTTGACATTTTTGAAAGTTTGGTTAAAAATGACATCAGTGGCATCAACTACACCAGGAAGAAAAAGCACATGAACTTGACCAACAAGGAATATTCGACATTAAACAATCTGGCAAGGAAAGTGGAGATCACTTATCAAACTGCTGACAAGGGGGGCGCTTTAGTCCTCATGGACACAACATTCTATAGGAAGCAAGTTCAAGAACATCTTTCAGACACAAACACCTACAGTCCCATTCATTTCAATCCAACCAGCCAATACAGTGAAGTATTGATGAATATACTGTCAACAGCGGAAGACAACGGCACTATAAATCAGAAAACCAATAATTTTTTGACTCCAACCAATCCACGTACACCGAGCATGTATATGCTACCGAAAGTTCACAAAAGTTTAACTCAACCTCCATTCAGACCAATTGTTTCAACCCGTGGTAGCATTCATGAAAGTACCGGAAAACTCATTGACAGATACTTGCAACCATTAATTCAGCAATCCCGCACCTATGTAAGGGACACTACAGACTTTCTACAAAAAGTAAATGAAATCAAATTTGAGGACAATGAAATCATTTGGCTTTGTTCCATAGATGTCAAATCACTTTATACAAGCATCCCACATGATCTTGGTATGGAAGCAATTGAGAACATTCTATTGCATTCTGACCTCACTAATGACTTCCAGATTTTTATCATGCAACTCATGCATTTTACATTATACCAAAGCTATTTCTCTTGGGAAGATCAACTTTATACACAGTTGTCCGGGACATCTATGGGCAATTGTGCAGCACCGGTCTATGCCAATGCGTTCATGAAATACTTTGAAGAGAACAACATCTTGAACCAGACTCCTTGGAATGTGCATGCCAGGATGTTCCTGAGATATATAGATGACATTTTTGTTTTATGGCAAGGAGACCAGGAATCTCTAACAATGGCATTAACAGGTCTCAATAACATCAATGATCGAATTCAATTCACCTCTGAAATCAGCCAACAGACAATTACATTCTTGGATGTCAGAATAACAAGAGTCAGTGATCATCTAGAAACCAATTTATACAGAAAAGCAACAGACAAAAACAACACCCTTCATTACAGTTCCTACCATCAGAGATCATTGAAGAATCATCTTCCATTCTCACAACTCCTCCGGGTAAAACGGATTGTATCTGACACCTCCGAGTATGAAGAACAAGCATCTCAAATGTTAAAACGTTTTGAGCAAAGAGGGTATCCTAAGACCATTTTGGCCAATGCCAAAGAACGCTGTGATAAATTGAAACGTCAAGATGTGTTGACGACAAAACAAAAGGGCAATGTCAGAAGACCTGTGGTCGTATCAAAATACTCAGAGGCATCAAAGGCATACAAAAGATCAATATTAAGACACTGGCCGATTATCAGCAAAGAACAGGATTTCAATGATATCTTTTGTGACCAGCCGCTATTTGCATACAAAAGAGGCAACAACTTGAAGGAAATCATAAAAAATCCTAAACACATTTCCTCCATCATGTACAAAGGGAATCAACCTTGTCTCAATTGCAAAAACTGTAATAACCTTATCAAAGGTCCGGTTATTAAACACCCAATGAAGGGCACCAACATAAAATTGAGATTTAATGCAACATGTGACACTGAGAATATAATATACATCATTAAATGTCCGTGTGGATTGGTATACACTGGAAAGACTTCTCGCAAATTGAAATTGAGAATTAACGAACACAAAAGCAATATAAGAACTGTGAATGTAAAATCTAATTTGGCTTTACACTTTAAAGACAGCAGACACAACATTAGCCAACTCAGGTTCGCTGCTGTGGAAGTGGTTACTAAGCGTGATGACAGAGACAATAACAATTTCTTGTTGCAGCGTGAAAACCACTGGATAAAATATCTTCAATCCATGAAACTATCCGGTCTTAATGACCGGATGGAATTTACATGTTATCTGTAGAGAACTATGTTCAGAACGACATTTTTTTGTTTAATTGGTTCCGCTATTTTGAGTAACTAACTGAAATGTTTTATCTCCCTATAAGTTCACACTGTATGCAGAACCGTTATTTTATATAAGAATTCTGATCATTTGTTGTTTATGCACTATTTTCTAAGCGGGTTTACGGTTTCTTTTTTCACCATTCTTCGGAACTACTGTAAGATGGCCGCCACTTGAGAAGTCCACTTTCTATGCTGTCAGTTTCATTCACTTTACTTCCGTATATACGGCACACGCCGTTCACATTCACCGGCGAAGGGCGCACGAGTGAGACGCGGGATCTTGCTCAACTTTATCTGTAAGTTCTATTCACGGACACGAGGCTCGCACGATCTTGTTTGGCTTTGGATATCTTTTGTGGTTATACTTTGCACGTGGTTTTCGCACGAACAATCACCATTGAGTTTCTGGGCACTTTTCTTCTTAGCACTGGGTTCGCTTTACCTTTCATTCAACCTAAAATTCATTTATCTCATAACACAACTTCGGGATAACACGCATTCGGGAACTATACTACTGTATGATTTATCACTTTGGTTCTGTATTTTAAAAGTGATTGATATATTTCTCAATTTAGTAATGGATATGACTGAACGCATTTATATGTTTGGTTTTGTCTCGGTCGATCATACTTAGATTGGATTATTGTCTTTCAGATTCCCCTGATGAAGGACTGTTGTCCGAAATGCATTGGGAAATGATGTTATAATGCATATACTAAAGTGGATTTCAGATATGAGTTATGGAAATGAAACTTCGTGACCAATAATGAGAAACCCATGTGAATAAAACATGAAGAAGTTTGATACAATTTTGGTTTAAACTTTATTTTGGCATTCTACGCATTGAACATAGAAACGGATTTCGTTTCACAGAGGTTGTGCTCAGAGAGTTGGCGCTTATCCTAGGCGCCACAGACCACGTTTTGATTACCACACCTTCTCGTCAGGGGGTGATATCTTTGAGGCACACCACAGACTGTTTAACCTACTCAGAAACGAGGAGTGCGTGACCCATACCTTGAACAAATGCCAAAATTCTGTCATCTTTTGTGTATTCCACCCAGTTCTCTAACCATACACAGGAATGGTATCCCCTGTCAAACATCATGAATGATGCAGGAGTATTCGGTGGTGGAATAATGACTCCTTCTCTAGTCTTAATGGGCTTGTCTTTTTAAAAATAATTTCTAACTTTGTCTACAAACGACAACTTTCTCTTACTTCCGTACATATTGTAAGGTCTGCCTCTTAACATCTGATCCTTAGCAAACACTAAGTATCTTGGATCAGGTCGAGTTTCTGGATGACATGGATACCACATATATTTTGCAAAATTAAAATTGTGCGAAAATACTTATTTCTGTTTACTGTATGCTTCCAATACTAGCACGTCTTTTATTTTTCGTCAACCAACTAATACTGCAGTTTCAAATAATTTCAACCAATGGGTGCACGGCATTTCTTGTGAGACGAGTTCCCACGCTCCTGCACTCACCCCTCCTGTACAATGCTATCTCAGCTACACGCCCGCTGTCTTGACCAATACCAGCGCGGCTCTGAGTGACGTCAGTGCAGCTCCGCAACTGACTCCCTCCTTCACAAGGTAATACGAAAACGAAATTCTTTTGATTCTAAAGTGCAGATTTTATTATTTAACAACGGAAGCACATTCGCCACTGTACCCGAGTGACTAGAAAGGAAAGATATGTTTACCGCAAGTAAATCCCTTCCGTTTACTTTTCATACACTACGAGTAGAACCCTTCCGCCTACCCTTCACACAAGCATTAGAGAACCTGCTACTCCTCCAGACTTTATCCACTCCAGGATATACACTAAGACCAAAGTTTCACCAGGGAACCCCTTTGCTATCAATCAAGCTCTGACGAACCTGCTACTTCTTCTGTGTGACCCTTACTAGGTTATATCACAACAAATGTTTTGCTAGCGACTTCCTTGCTATCATTTATTCATACATTCATACAGAAAACCCTAAATAGTGCTTCCGGTTCTGCCCAACCATGCACTAACTTCCTGCGGGTAAATGACCTCACCGCGATGTGGCTTCTATCTACCACCCGCTATTCTGCCCCCGGGGATTCCATACAAAACATATAACAGGTACGAATGTATTTGGTTAATACATGAAATTCAATATAGTAGCATCAAAACATTTCAATAATACCACATTTGATCGATAAATGAAATATGAACCTTAACCAGTGAACTAACTACCTATCTTTAACTAATCCCTAACCATACTACTGCTACCAAGAAATATACTGATAGAGCGCGCAGGTCACCCGACTAAGGGGCCTATTACTATGGAGGATTTTCCGCATCCTCCGGGCCGGCGGAAGCCACCGCCGGCCCGGAGGATGCGGAAAATCCTCTGCGGACCCACCAAAGACCCACCGCCACATTAGGATGGCTGGTGGGTCCTGGTTTCCGTCCGCAGCTTTTCCGTCACGGTTGGCTTACAACTGCGGCGGAAAAGCTCTAATATGGTGATGGTGTCTCTCAGACACCGTCAGCCAGATTAGGATGGGATGTGAAACATGCTTTTCCGCCGTGGCTTTTCCGCCGTGGAAAAGCATGTGTAACTTCACTGCGGGGGCCCATTGCGGGCCCCCTAGGTGAAGGAGGGGGTGGGGGGTGCACATGGGGGGTACCTATGGTACCCCCCCTGCATTTGTATGCGGAAAGCGGCAGGCACCGCGCGGTGCCTGCCTCTTTCTGCATACAAATGCAACACCTGCATTTTTAACATTGCTGCGGGTGCGGCTTGAAGCCGCACCCGCCGCAATGTTAAAAATAGAGGATGTGACCGCCAGGGTGGTGGTCACATCCTAATCGCACAGGAGGGAACGCCGCAGCCCATGCGGACGTTCTCTCCTCCTCAGTGATCGCGGACGTCCGCGATCATAATCAGCCCCTATAATTTTACCAAATACTCACCTGGGCCCATGATTCAAAAACATACATTTATTCAATCAGATAACCCACACTCTACTACCAGTGTATTTTTGTTCCACTAATTCCTATACCCTTGACTTACCAATCCTTGTCGCTAGTACCTAAGACCACAATGAATCAGGGAGTTATATAAAGAAAGGCACTCAAAAATACCATAACATTTTGCATTTATATAATACCCACAGACTCTGGGTAGGTTGAAACTCTTTATCTAATCATCATCAAAAGTCATGAGCCACAGATTGAAAGCGATTGAACTATCATTAACCAAAATCAGAAACAGTGTATAGCTATGTAAAAGATAGATTATGCCAACCATTTAGCAAACTTGAAATAAAGGGAAGGTAAGAACAAGGAACATGCTATTTCGAGAAAACAGACTTTCGCAACTTAACTACAGGAGGGTAAAGATAGGGAACATACTAAACCCAAGAACTTTCACAATTATTGGCAGTTTGGGGAAAAAGAACACAATATGCAGAATCAAAACTCAAATTTATCACATAACTATAGGGAAGGTAAGAATTGGAACACACTATAAATTCAGATCTTAACTCCTTAAAGGGAGGGTAAGGAAAAAGGAACATATACTACCATGAGAAAACATTTAGCATTGACTAAAAGGTGGGTCGAAAAGTGGAACACGCTAATAAACAGTAAAACATGAATAAGTAATTTACCAAGGGAAGGGAAAGAATGGAACATATGCAATCAAAGCTTTGCAACTTCAGGGAAGGTTAAGAAAAGATCGCAAATTAGAATGACAATTACCCAAACAGATTTATATTTACCTAGAATAGTGTGAAGACCAACCCTGGCCACGGGTCAGTTGTACGGGACAGGAGAAACCCCAAAGACTTCAGTGCCAGTAGGCGAGCAGGTGCAGATCATAGAAAATCAGGACAGGATAACCCCAGACTTTGGATCAGGACCGGACCACCAAAGGTTAAGACCAGCACCCGCAGTTTCAGTTGCAACGCCTGCGCTACTCCCTCTCTGCAAGGAATCAGCCAAAACCCCGCTTGGGCTACAGCTTTCACCAGAAAAATGCTTCGCCAGCACTTCAACTTCCCAAAACCCCGATTGGGTTCTCGAACCTCCCGACAGAGTGCTCCGCAGCCCTCTGCTCTTAGTCACCTATTGAGTGCATTGGGTCAGTGACGGGTCAGCTATTCAGACAAGTCGGACAATTTCTCTAGCTAAACCTACGCTAATTATACTCTTTTTAGATCAGTGTACCACCCCTCAATGTTGCAAGTGTAAGGATCCCCAATTTGGATTGGACAAAGGAGGAGGACAGGTCATCACACCACCTAAATTTTAGACTTTCCCCATCTCCTTATTCAAATTTATGTTCACGCCCATCAAATTCAGGTTCTCATGCCGATTTGTTCTTCCTAACAATGGGTGTTCTATTAACGATTACAATGTATTCAATTTAGAGTTCGTTAAACAACTTTCCCAGGAGCATCTTCTAGGCAGTCAGCTCCTTGGCAATACTCCAAAGGTCACTTGTTCTTGAGACGAGAATCTCGTGCAACCTCAGTTTCAACCAAGATGGAGTACAGCATTACGAGACAGGACAAGTTTCAAAGTGCAATGTGAAATGGAGAAGAAACAGTTTTAGAACACGAAATAAAGGATTATACTGTATACCATGAATTTCTACAATATACCCATTACTTTATATTAAACTATAGCATTAGGATTAAGCAACTATAACAGCTTAGCAAAAGCAGCAGTGCAAGCCTCTCGCATGAGAGAACACAGAGCAGCCATATTAACACTAATGCGCAGATGCAACAGACTTCCCTCCAGAACTGCGAGTACGTCATATCACGTGGGTATGACAGACGCATGCGCAGTAGAAATTCCCGCGTAGCAGCAGCCATTTTAGATTCAAGTATATTAGTATTAGAAAACACATAAGCAAGCTTCACTCGGATACCCAATGTCAAAGGGAAAAGAAAGTAATTAGTAAGACGAACATGTTGATTATATAGTTAGGGTTTATTCGAGGTTCATGATACAAGCAAGTCGCTTTTCGTGCGAATCCTGGCTCCATCACCTCCACAAAACTTTTTGGGCCCTTCCCTGCAATGGGCTCTTTACCCACCCACACAAGTGAGGTAGCATTTTTATCAGAAGACTGGAGGAAGCACTGGGTGTTAGGATTTTTTTTTTGATTTTGGAATAATATGGCACAGTACTGCTATTAAAATGTGTGACTTTAGTCACATTTTGAGATTTGCAGGGCATTGTGGGTAAGAAAGAGGCACACCACTCTATACTCCTCTGAGTTTTTACTTTACGAAAATAACTAGAATTGGTACATTTTCCCTAGAGACAATGTACACCTTGGCAGAGAAAGACAAAAAAGACAAATACAAATTCCCATGCATCTATTTTTCAAGCATACACACATACTGGTTAGATTTGGCATGAGGGTGAGTGAAACAATCACATTTTTATTAACAAGAGATTTCACAAAAGTGAGATACACTAATAATAACTACAAATTCTAAAAATTGAACCAGTCAAGGCACCCAGCGCTTTACAGGCAATTTACACAGCTTTCATAAATCACACACACAAGACCATTCACACCACCAGTCACGGGCACAGCACATTACAACACTCACATTAACAGACAATGTAGAGACAATATACACCCTGAGAAAGACAGAAAATACCAATATTACTTCACACTCATCTATTCCTCACATAAAGGTTACACATACTGGTTGGATTTGGCACGAGGGTGAGTGAAGGTTCAGAGCGTACAACTTTATTAACAAGAGATTTCACACCAAATGAAATGCACTGTTAATAAATGAAAAGTTGAACAAGTGAACAAATGACTCACACCTTGTGAGTTGTAAAAACACAGCAAGGCACCAACTTCTTTACAAGCCATTCACACACCTTTCATAGGTGACGGACACAAGACCATTCACACTGCCATCCACGGTGCCAACACAGTACAACACTCACATCAACAGACAGTGCTATTCAAGGGCGCATCACTTTCAAACGCCACATCGCTAAACAGCAATCACACCTGTTGCTGATTGACAGAGTATGTGTCCTGGCGTTTGGTTAGAGGTGTGTACAAACACTGCCAGCCAAGCACCAGTACACGGACATCAGCAGCCAAGCGCCAGCCCATGCACACCGCCAGCCAAGCGACAGACCATGCATGCTGCCTGCCAAGAGCCAGTTCACGCACACCCCCAGTCAAGCACCAGTCCACACACACCACAGTCAAGTGCCAATCCATACACATCACCCTCATATTTTTTTATACAAAAAAGAAAACACAAACCGATTGACAATATATACAAAGCTATAACTACAAACATAACCGCTCCAACTAAATACCTCACACTAATGCCAACCAAAATATAAAATTAGACAGACCAGTCAGATTACTTGCATGATCACAGTTGCCACCAAAAACTCCGTACTGCGTGGTACAATTTAAAACAAATGGGCACACACAGCCCAGGATTAGTAGGGCAATTGGGCAGTACATACGACTCTCCTTCCAGATACCTCTCCGGGCAAAAACTCTACATTTCTTAGCTAGAAAGTATTTTTGGACCATAGGAGAAATGTGTTCAGGAAAGTGGTGATCTTTCAATCTAGCCACATTCTCCACCAGTTTTGGAGTTTCTCCCTCTCAGGGCTTCACTTTCATATGTGATGGTTGGTAGGATTTTGGATTGTGCTCCTCTACGTAGAACAACCCGACTAACTACCTAGCATCACATATGGAAGTAAAACCGTGAGAGGCAGAGACTACAAAATTCTGGATAGCACAGTAGTTAGGGCCTACAGAATTATGTTTAGCATACTGACCTACACCTCTGCAGCAAAGATCCAGTTGGAGTTTGGTCTCACCAAACAACACCTAGCAGGCAGGGGCCTTAATAATTTGCTGGTCCCAAAATCAGGAATCACCCTTAAAAACCCTAAACAATCTACTTTGGCAAGAGCTCCAGCACAGAACGACATCGCAAGTCAGAAATTTCTTAAAGGACTCCCTGATAAACACCAGTCTCTCCGAGCTCAGGGATGCTCAAACCACCCACACAGTTTTCAAAAAAGCGGCGTGAAAGGCAATAAGGAATCTCTCCCTAGTAAAAGACAAAACTGCTTTTGCTGGAAGAAGTCATGCCTGGATGACAATTAATGGCTGCAAAACGCTGAGCTCCCAGCCATACTTCAGCCTGGGATATCCTAAAAAAAATTAAAGAAAAATTTCTAAATCACTGGCTGAGAAACCGTCCAGCTATCTTGGATCTCCTACCATGGCTGTGGGGGCAAACCTCAACAAACTGCTGCCTGTGTAGCAACGGAGCTGAGGACATGGCACATCTGATCTGCAAGTGCATCAACTGGAAGGAGGAGAGATCATGCTTGCTTAAATCACAGTTTAACCTCCCTGGGATCCACATGTGGAGATAGGTTGTGATAACGTACTTCAAATTAGAGGACCCAAAGTCAAACTGCAAAGCTAGTAACATGTCTGACACTGGCAGAAAACGAAATGCAAAGAGCTGCACAGACACAGCCTACATAACACCCTGTACCTCGGCCAAAAGCAACTGCATCTCCTAAATCACTTGCTGCTCCAGATGGGGCGGACAGACAAAAATGAACCAGATCAAGTCTGGTGCTGCTGAAGTCTGCCACTTTTAACACTTCGCATTTTCTACCTCATCCTTAACTTTCTTTATGCGCCATTGGGAAAAAAAATCAAACTGACCTCGGCCTTTTCAAGCTAAAGGCAATTGTAAAAGGCCTGTCAGAGCATCTAGATATCTGTGAATTTGATCATTTTCCTTAATTATTTTCAGCATTTTGACTGATTTTTGAAATTGAGCTGTGTTTTATCTACAATGTATATTGTAACAATGTTAGTTAACCATATACAATCAAGATGACCTACTTACTTACACATCCTCCATCGCTGCTTCTTTAGGAACTCTTGTCTGTTCAACTACTGCAAGGCTGCCTATCAGAGACGGCGGAAACTGAACAAATGTCATCTTTGACTCTGGAGAACAGGCCTTAAATACAACAAAAGCACTGAAGGTTGCTAAATGGAATAAATGTATAGACAACTTATTATACTAAATATACACCTACGAACAGACGTGTAAGGCTACAACCACTGATCTACACCACCCATGTGCGTATTGTAGTCTAAAATGCGCATAGGTTTGCGCACTTCAGCAATCTGACCCCCAACAGGCACAGGTGAAGTACTTTCATCATGGATGGTAGTCAGCGCATAGACATCTCTCCTGTCAGAAAATTTCAGAGCTAGAAGTTCATAACTATGCAAGGCACTGCACTGTCACTTCACAAGTTTTTTACAAACAAGTTTTTTTGGGTAACCTTTACGGTTTGAGCGGATTGTCCCACAAACAACAGTGTCCACTTTGAACAAGTCTTTGAACAATGGCACACTAGTGTAAAAGTTAGCTACATACAAATCGTGACCTTTGTTAAAAAATCCTCTTCCAAGTTCCCACACAATTTTCTCTGTAACTTCAGCAACGGACGGACAACAGGTCAATACTAGAATCTCTACCGATGTATACCCTGAAATTATAGTCTTATCCACTACTACTCCTCAGACAGCATATACATTTTAAATCCATAATATGCCTTCTTGTTAGGAATGTATTACCTAAAAACCAAGCAGCCCATGAACTGGACCAAAGACTCATCCACAGTTATTTATTTCCCTGGCACATAGATCTCTGAAGATCGATCTACCAATTGATCAAGGACAGGCCGAACCTTAAAAAGACTGTCACAGTCAGGGTGATCTGTTGGTAACACTAAATCATTATCAACAAAGTGCAACATTTGAAGATGAAGCAAATACTGATTATGACTCATGGTTGCAGGAAATATAGCTGTTGCCATCAAGGGATTGGTAGACCTATATGAAGACAACAACAGCTTCCTTATCAGTTCCATCACAAAAGGTAAACACAAGAACTTCTTCAATTCATCCAGATTTGTGGTAGTCCACCAGGTAGCTTTAGAGGGGGCTTAAGTCTGGCACTGTTGTCTCTCAAATGCTTTTTATCATACAAAATATTCTGCTCAATAATCTTTCTCAAAGATACATCATCCATGAACAACTGAAAAAAGTAATAGGAAAAAAAAATCACAATTCACTCTACAATCTTCCACTAAAGGCAGGCATCACCAGCTGCGCCATGTTTGGGACAACCCAGAGTCCAGCACTTCCAATGGGAAGCCTTGCAGCCCCGGGCTGCAATACAGATGCCTCTTGCTTCATTATAGGCACACCAGTGTCTTCCTCTAAAAGTGGAACTTCAGCTGTACCGAGAGTGGCTTCATCAGATGATTCCTCTTGGACAAACAATTCACTTCCGAAATTCTGGTCTTCCTCCTCTGCCTCAGATGCAGAGTCAGTCTCCTCATCATGGTTAGAAGAAGACTCGGAAAGCATGCCAACAACCTGCTGAGAGGTCATCCAGTGGCTAGCCATAATCCTTAGTTAGAAAAGTAACTTGACAAACAAGTCAACAATACCCAAAAGCACTTCAACTAAAACTGGAGCTCTAACACTGCCAAAACCATAATCACAATTTACACAAAAGTAAAACAAAAGCTTTGCACTAAAATAAAAAGGAACAAAAAAAATTACAGTCACAAATGATGACAAAATATGCAGATCATCTGCCGAACTAGATTTCACACACAAACTTTCCCTGGTGGTTTCGTGGAGCCTGTGCGGCAGATGGGCCTAAAACCACAGGGCCGATCGGCCACAAATATGCCAGAAAAAGGCAAAATATTTACCACAAAAGGGGAGCAATCGTGTCCAGGGGTCCACTCCCCAAAACATTTTGCACCATATTCAATAAACTTCCTTGTAGTCTAGGGACTTCTGGCCCCCTTGGGGGCAGATGGGCCTAAAATTATGAGGTTGATGTGCCCCCAAGGGGGGCAGAAATGGCCAAAGCATTCACCCCCAAAATTGGAGCTTGGGGCTGCCCTTGCCCAAGGGGCCACTCCCCAAAACATTTTTGCGGCATATAAAATAAAATCCCTGGTAGTCTAGTGGCTTCTGCCCCCCTTGGGGCAGGTGGGACTTTAAATATAAGACCAATTTGGCCGAAACATTCATCCCCAAAAAGGGAGCAACTCTTGCCAAGGGATCACTTCTCGTAAAAATTATACACAATAAATTCCTGGCTTCTAGTTGGTTTTGATTCCGGGGGCTAGATCGGCCAAATTAAGGCCAATCAGGCTCGGGGTAGGTACACTAAAAAAACATATAGACCCCTGGGTAGCAACCCTTGCTCAGAGGGTCAATCCCAAAATGCCTACTAGGTTTCACCCCCCCAGGGGATGATCAGCCTAAAAGATGGCAGAATCAGACCCCAGGTGGCACTGAAACACGGCTAAACATGCCCCGAGGGGACTGCCCCTTGCCTAATGGGTCACTCCCCCTACAACAAAGAGCAAAAGCACTGGTTGTCCAGTGGATGGATTTCTGCTCCATGATCGCAGGCCTCACCCACGATTGTGGAGCAGAAATACATTAAAAACAGGCACAGGGTAAAAGAAGAACTCTTTCCTTTCCCCCCTGTGTCTGTTCCCCTGCGCCCCCAGAGACAGAATTTTCTGCATCCTCTCGCGGGACGTGCTAGTAGCAAATGGCTTCCAGTCTGTCCCCGGAAACCTATGATGACGTTGGCGTGCAGTGAGAGTGCTGACATCATCAGATTTCCAGGAGGGGTCGGGCGGCAATTGAAGCACTTCTGCGTCATCCCTGGTGGGGGCATGTGAGTGGGTGCCCTATGGGGGAGCTCAAGTGCTTCCCCTGTGGGTACGTGTCTGGATGTAATGGTTACATCCTTTCCACAGAGGTATCATGGCAGAGGACGTAACCATTATGTCCACGTCACAGAAGAGGTTAAGCAAGTCATGTGCACAGCTCCTGTGCTTAGGGCCCCTGACTTCTCCAATGTATTTATTGTTGTTTCAGATACCTCGCAGCATGGCATACGGGCAGTACTATTCCAACTTAATGAGGAGGGCCTAGACCAACCTGTAGCCTTCATCGCCAGGAGGTTAATTCCTAGCGAACAGATGCGGACTGCTATTGAGAGCTTTCTGCTGTGGTCTAGGCACTGAAGAAGGTGTAGCTACACCGGATTGGCACTCACTTCCTGATTCAGACTGATCACAGGCCCCTTAGGTGGCTTATGCAAATGAGGGGTGATAACCCAAAAGTGCTTAGGTGGTACGCAACCCTACAGGGGATGGAATTAGGGTGGAACACAGACCTGTGGTAGTCCATACCAATGCTGATGGTCTATCTATGGTTTTCTGCCTTAGTGATGAGAACTCCCTAGAGGTTGATTAGATCTCGACACTTTCAGCTGGCGGACACGTGTTAGACCTGTCCTCCTTTGGGTTGTGTTCCCCTAGACTTTTTTCCTTTTGACTCCTGCTTTGCTGATTCTTTTTGTTGGCCTTAGGACTCTCAGCACTTTACCACTTCCAACCAGTGCTAAAGTGCATGTGCCTCTCCCTGAAACATTGTTATATACCCTATTGGCATATTTTTTTCCTAGTAAGTCCCGTGTAATGTGGTATAACATAAACCCAGGGCCTGTAACTCAAATGCTACAAGGGGGCCTGCAGCACTGATTGTACCACCCACATAAGAAGTTTTTTAACCTGTCTCAGACCTGCCATTGCATTGCCTGTGTGTGCAGTTTGCAACCACTTTGACTTGGCATTTCAAACTACTTGCCTAACCTCAAACTACCCTTTATTTACATATAGGTCACCTTTAAAGTAGACTCTAAATAACCCTACGGGCACGGTACCATGTAAGTAAAAGTTAGGACATGTGTGTTTAATCTTTACATGTCCTGGTAGTGACAAACACCCACATTTATTTTTCACTAATATAAGACCTACCCCTCTGATAGGATAGCATTAGGAATTCCCGAACACACTTCTAAGCTGTAATTCCTGATCAGACAGTAGTAGCTTTTTCATGTTTCATATCTTTTGAATGGTAATGATGAATCATGCTTACTAGTGAAGTTGGATTTAACATTACTGTTTTATAAATGCCACTTTTTAGAAATTGGACATTTCTCTTCAACACTGCTCTGGGTGCCTGACAGACTGTCTCCAATACACGTATGGGGTGAGTGACAGCTACACGTTCTGCATTCCCTCTAGACAGCCACAACACAGACAGGATAGATGAGTACCCATCTATATACATCTGCATTCTGATAGCCTTGCCTGGGCAGGATGAAAGAGAGGGGCTAACACTTCACTTGACTAGACAGTGTCCTGAGAGAAAGGACTGGGTTGAAAGGGATACTTATCCACATCAGAGAGCTTCTTTAACGTCACACCCCATTTGAAAGATACTTTTGGGTATAAGTACTGAGTCTTTGACGCCCTAATGTCAAGCGCTACTGGACTTGTAACTGAAGTTCTGCCAGAAGAACTGCTTTGCTGGTTAAAGGACTCAACTGGACTGATTATATGGAATGGATGCTTTTCTGTTTGTTGCCCTGCTGCTCTTTGATTCTGCTGAATGAGAGCTAGACTCTACCTTCACTCCAAGTGATCTCCAAAAGCTTGTTGGCTTGCCTCCTGTTGCTTGAGACAGAGAGATATCAAAGTATCTACTCCTGGTCCTGTGCCTGGTTCATTTGAAGTTGCTCAGGTACTTGCAACATAGATTTTGACGCATCCCTTGTAAGCATGTAGCAGAACTGGTGCATCAACCTGGTTGCTGGAGTGAAATCAATGCATCGGAACCAGTGGTTTACCACCAGAGATCGCCGCATCGGACACAATATCACCGCTGCTTCAGCTTGGTGAAATCAAAGCATCTCCTCGGTTGCATGGCAGAATCAGGTGCATTGCTCAATGACTCTTGACTCCGGCACCAGTCTTCCAAACTGACACATCGCTGTCACTGCGTGTAGAAGATTGACACATTCTTTACCGGCAGGCCTCAACATCAACTCAACTCACTGCTTGCAACCAGGAAATGCACTTTGTTCTCTGGGGCCTGCATGGGTCCTGTAGCCGGCCAGCGCTCCATTGCGAATGGTCCGAACATTGACTTTACCCTGGGTCACTGTGACCTATAGTAATTTTTTTTGCACTACTTGCTTTTTAGAGCTTTACTGCATCTATTCATTTAAAATTCAATATCTCAACTTCTATGCATTGGATTTTTGCTGTTTGGTCTTGTTTTATTCAAAGTATAAGAATAATCTATTTTTCCAAAAAGGTATGGAGTCTTTTGGGTGTTTTCATTGTTACTGTGTGTGTGTGTGTTGCACAAACACTTGACACACTGCCTCTTTATATACCCCGTACTGCTCTGTGCCAAGCTACGAGAGGGTGAGCACAGGTTATCTTTTAGTGTGTATCTAGCTTACAGTGACTAGAGTGGTTGTTCCTGTCTGGCCTGGGTGTATACCTCAGCCAAATAGAATCCCATTTCCAACACCTTTTTTTAAAGACTTAAAAATAATCCTACTGCATCTCTTCAATATTTGAAACACAAGTAGGTCAAAACTGTGCTAAGCAACATGTCTTAAATTAGCACTTGCAGAGTCGATTTT
This sequence comes from Lissotriton vulgaris, assembly GCF_964263255.1. Taxonomy (NCBI): domain Eukaryota; kingdom Metazoa; phylum Chordata; class Amphibia; order Caudata; family Salamandridae; genus Lissotriton; species Lissotriton vulgaris. The sequence goes on from NC_141689.1 coordinate 1,317,022,679, forward strand.
TAATGATACAGCCATGCTGTCTGTAAATATTACTGCTACCATAGAGACCAGTGTCATTTTGAAGTTACAGGGATGTTCCCTGCCACAGTTTTGGGCTGACTGGTATCTTGTGAGTTTAGGAGCTGGAACAGTTTATCACATTAGACAGCGGTAAATGGTTATTTACCACTATAACTTTTCAAGGAATGCGCTGCTTTTAGGTGAAAATGAAGCCGCATTTGATGGCATCTCTGAGGTACCTATTGAACACAAGAGATTATATTACAATAACATGATACAAAGCAAATTAACAACAGAACAAAAACATAACAGTGCACATGACAACAAACAATGAATATAGAACGTGACACAACAAAAAATATTAGGAAAATGCAATGAAGCAGCACAGAAACACAACAGCACAGCAAATATCACTCATCACTACCACAACAAAATGCCCCCACACAAATATTCTTGTCACACATTACCACCATTACAAATCTTCTTTCAGAATACTGTAATAAACAATGTTTGCACCAAAATCCACATACCACCAAGGATGTTGGATAAAAAGGGTTAATATGAATTTTCAGACAAAGCAGATTCTCCGTCTTTCTCCGAGTAGAAAATAGCCAAGGGCAGCAGTGGATGACTAATGTGTAGAATATTGCAATTAGTGTAGCAAGGTACTTACAGGGATCAAATTAAAAAATTCATTAACGTACGCACTTAATTAAGAAACACTTTTCAGTTTACATGATAAATGATGGCACCTAATAAATCGTCTAGTGCTAAATAAAAAGGCTTTTTAGCTCACCAGCGGGGAACTGTTACCTTTGAGGTCGCTCGAACCTCCTAATGTACAACAGTTGCTTATACAAGTTTATTAAAAACGATCCTTTTCCCCTAAAGGTACTGTTCATCATGTACAAGACACAATTAGTCAAAGCAACGCAAATGGGGAAATAAGGATAGAGAGACGAGTTGCTTATATAATTTGGTGGACGAAGCTAATATGATCTGGAAAAAATCTGAGAAATATAAGTGGCATGCTTAAGTAAAGAGGCTAAATGCGATTTCTACAAAATTCCCACAGTCTAGACTGATACGAAATTACTTGGATAATTTGGAATCTAGTTTCGAGAATGGTAATTCAGAATTTTAATGATGTAACTTGATAGTTTTAGTACTAGCAGAATGCGAAACAAATTTGTAATATGACACAATGATTCAGAGAAATATCTTACAAAACATCGCGCACACAGTCAAACTAGCGAGAGTGAGCCAAGGATAGCTGTAAAAGCCAAACACAAAGAAAAGAAGAGTGCCGTTTGATTATTCCATGAAATATGTGTCTTCGTTCCTGCAACGAGCCGCACTACTTAGGGTTACACTAAAAGACACAAAAATAAAAAAAAACGCTCGTAGCATACCAGTAACATTGGAAACCCCAACTCAACTTTCAGAAAGAAACGGTAAACAGCAGACATAGATAACTAGGATACACCGAATCGGATTAAAGTACACAACCATTTGTAAGACATGACAAGATGAGGTAACAAAGAATAAGCATGGACAAAACCTGTTTTTTATTCGTGAATCGGTTTGGTAAATGATGTCCGCGTGTGTTCGTTTGTGCTGGTATAAACAAATGAATGAATGATAGGTTTAAGTGAATGGGTGAATGTACGTAATTGTGGCTGGATGAATTAATGATTGAAAGGGTGCATTGATAGATGAATGGGCGGGGTAACAGCAGCAGGTGTTCTGTGTGTGCTGAGAGCAGCCTGCACTACTGATTCCATTGTTGATGCATTTGTTGGACTTGTCTGACGTGAAATTTTCACTTATGCTACTTATATTTAGGGCTCCCGGTTTTATTGCATTTTAATTTTTTTTGCAATTCCGTCTGTATTTGTCCATATTTATTTTTGGGGCATTTTTTCTGTATTTTTCCAATTTATTTTTGTCACAAGCAAAAGACGACACTACTGCTAGTATTTTTCCACATTTATTTAAATTGACAATGCACACATGCGCTCGGTTGTTATTGGTCAACACTGTACATTCATCTGAAAACTTTGCCATTTGCAGAATGTCCCAAAATAAGCCATTTGTCTCAGAGCCTTTCAGTTTCTGTCATCGGCAGAGTGCCACATCCTCTTCCCTACTGAACACCACACTGCCCCACTGAGAAAAACTCACACTACCTTCAGCTGCAACCCAATTGTGCCCCACTATAAACACCTGGAAGCAATTCAATTCAAATTATGCACCACACTATAGTAATATGCTGCCTAAAAAAAGTAACAACATACTGGAAAAAAGCAAACATTCATAGGGAATACAATTTAAAGCTTTTCCACTCATTATTCAGAAATCAATGAGTGTTTTTGCTTGAAAAGTTAACATGAAAAGAAAAGTAGCGCTTCACTGGCAAAATCTGTAAAGTGGCGCTAATGTGTTTTAGTGTAAATAAAACCAATCTGGCCACTTTGCAACTACTCTTTCTAGCTTTATTTAGTTATGCATTTATTGTTTGTATTTTAAAACCTTTTTTTCTCTCCTCCTGAGGCTGCATTTTGGAGTAGAACAATTTCAGACAAAGACATTTGCAGCAAAAGTGTTTCTTCTTTTTTTGGATCCATTTCATTGTGGTGCTTAAACCGACTCGCCTCTTGTCTACTTTTTCATCCCACGTACAATAAAACTCTTTGTAAGTTTCCTGAAGTTTAAACTGGGCCCCAGTGGTTTTTTTTCTTTTCAGATCTATAAGGCGAAACAGTCTTTCACGTAAGTCAACGAAGGCAGTTCTTAAGCCATCAAGTAGATTTATGAGTTAAAACAATAAAGGACGTGTATTAAAAACGAGGGCCTTTTCTCTACGCCTCTCTGCTTCGAGTCCTTCGGCACCTCGACTGGGGACAATATCGACGCTATACATCACAAAAATAGCCGAACTGAGGTTGGGTCCTATTTTCACCTGCCTGTGCCGCATCACAGGTTTGCAGCTGGAGGCTAGATGGAGATTTGCTTACTGCTGTTGCTCTCACTGTAACTGAAGCAGTTCGCAGCGTGTGCTTGGACTGTAAACTGGCTGGTTTAAATATACTGCAGCAGCCCTTTTTAACCAACCACCTTTATGTGCGCGCATCGCAAGCTGCCCTTGTAAAACCCAGTCTGCGACGAAAAGATGGGTGCTGGTGCAATCGGCAGAGTGAAGAGGCAGGGACCAAGGGGTAAAAGAACAACAAAGCCTCATTAACAAGTAAACGGTATTTCAAAGATCTGTGAAGTACTCAGGTGCGGCTCTGTGTGTGCTCCGGAAGCTGCCTCTGCCCGGGATGATACCTCTTAACCCTCTAAGGAGGGGGAGACACCAGATGGTTGGGGGAGTGATTCTATTGATGTCAATGACAAAATGTACTAGTATTTTCCTGTTTTTATATATAAATACAGATAAAGGAAAACTTGTTTTCCATCTGCATTTATATGTAAAAATCTGTTTAAATGGAAAACTGGGAGCCCTACTTATATTATACCTCTTGTTAGAAGAGAAATGGATTAAGATTTACACTGCTAAAACATTAAGTTGCACATTTGCTATTGTTTCACGCAACATGGCACAGCAAGGCAACTTACTGCATTTGCGTTTCTTTCTGTTAAAAGGGCGGGAGCAGAAATGCAGTATATTTACAAAGATGGGTCGCATTTCCTCTCTCTCCTTGTATTGGCACTCTGTGTGCAGCGTAGCACCAACACAGACACCTTTGTACCATAGTGCAAATGTGCCTGCCTTACAGGCAGGATTGTTTTTATGAAGGAAAAGATACCTTCATGCACAATCCTTAGAGGCCTATTCCTCTATCTATGTGCGCTGAATGCAGCACACATGGAAAGAGTAAGTAACAAGGAGAATTAAAGATTTTTTGCCTCGTTACACCTAAGTTGATTAGGCTCACCATTTTGGCACAAACCTACGTTCAATAATCTTTGTAAGTCTGGGTTTTCATCAAAATACATGGTTTAATGCATGGGCACACCCATGCTCTACCCATGTAAGCCATACCTGGTGCAACGTTACACAAGGCAGTACTGTCAGTAATAATTTGGTTCTAGCAGGAAAGTGAGCATGGGGCCCATGGCTGGGCATACCCATCACACTTAAATAATCAGAAACACAGTGATGGATAAAATGCTTGAAATAATCTCAGCTATTGGTAATTGCTGAGGCCGCACCCCAATCCATCACTTTTAGACCAATATGCCGCCTCAGATTTGACCTAGCCATAAGCAAGTCAGTCTTGATCCTGTTATAATGGAAATAGTCCAGCACAAACTGCCAAGTAAAGTCCTCCCTGAGTTTCAATATAAGCAACCCAGGACCGATTTTATCCTTTTAGGGATCATCAGCCAGGTATAGGTTGGTTCCAGTGGCGCAGTATGCATGGGACTCATGTCTGGACATACCCTCCATACTTAGGGCATCAAAAACAAGGTGATGGATGTACTGCTTGAATTAATCTCAGCCACTGGTGATGACTCAGGAGCACATCCCAATCCATCGCTTTTAGCCCACCGTTCTACCTCAGTTTGGACCCAGCCATAAGCAAATCAGTCTTGACCATGTTCCAGTGGGAACTGTCCAGCCTGTACTGCCAGGCCCTCTGTGAGCTGGAACACAAGCGACTTAGGACCCATTTCACGCTTATTAGAGCTCATCTACCAGGTATAGCCTGGTTCCTGTGGCACAGTGATCACTGGACCCATGTCTGGACAGAAGTCACACTTAGGGTATCAAAAACAAGCTGATAGATGGTATGCTTCAATAAATCTCAGCCACTGGCAAGCGCTAAGGACTGTTTCCCAATCTATTGCACAATGCCATCTCAGTTTGAACCCAGCCACATACAAATCAGTCTTGACACTGCACCAATGGGAATTGTCTCGCCTGAACTGTCAGGGCTGGTCCTCCATGAGTCGGAACACAAGCAACCCACCATCTGTTTTGCCCTTATTAGGGCTCATCGGTCAGGCATACCATGGATCCAGTGGTTCAATGAGCAAAATAACTAAATCTGTACACTTATCAAACTTAAAGCATCAAAACAATTGTACTAATTACTATTGAAACCAACAAAATCATGGTATAATAATATCTGGACAGAATATAGAAGGACAAAATATTGAAAGGTTAGTGCCCCTCGGTTGACCTTCGGCTGGTCCGAAGCTGCACCTCCCTCCCCCCTCCCCCCGGTGCCTTGAGACCCTAACAGATGAGTAGAGCACTCTAAAAAACCTGATTGATTGATTCATTGATAGATGGTGATTAGCTGCGAAATCCAGATTGATTGATTGATTGATTGATTGATTGATAGGGAAGTAGAGATATGCAAATACTAAATACTAAAGTTCACATCTACGCACCTTGATGATATATGTGCTGCAAAGATACAGATATGTGAAGTTAGGTATATCCCAAATTAGGTATTTCCTGGGATGCTTTGGGTAAACAATTTCTTTTGCATATACACTCAGTACTGAAAAGTGAGAGAGGGGAAAAGAGGGAACAAAGGCTGAGAAGATTCGAATCTATATATATCATTATACTGAATAGTAAAATACCTAATGGTCTAAATTCTGATGAAAGAATTGTGTGTGCATTTGTAACTTTCAGGTGCAGTTTCCTGTACTGTTCAAAGTAGTCATGAGTAGAGTCACATAACTGTAATATATTGGCTGTGTTTTTGTTTACTAGAATTTTATTATTTTCTGTACGTTGAGCACTTTTTTGAAGAAAATGGCTATGCAAAATAATCAGGTGGCGCAGTATATGATTACAAGACATGGGTAACTAATTGATACATAAGGAAAATAGCCATTGGGGATAGATATTAAGGAGTCCACAAATGAATTTACCCACTTGGGATAACACATGTTGGAATACTGTTTTAAATGTGCTACTTAGAATGAATTAACAGTTTATGTGGCAAAATTGTAAAGTGACCAATATGGTCCTACGTACACGAACAATGTCCCAAAATGTAATGACACTTGCCTATCAATGAATTACAATGAAGTGTAAATAGCCAGGACTGCATTTTATTTTATTTTATGTTCATTTTAACAAAAGGCATGGAATATTTCCTAGTGATTTTAAGAATTCAATCATCAACAATGAGGAGATATGAATTGCAATTTATATTCTTTTTTGAACAGAACACTTTTCAAAAAATTACAATAGCACTGAGAAAAATCTTGCTGAGAGGTGGTCCAAGCCCAAGCCCCTTTTCATACCCCTCTGCTAATGCACCTCTTGGTGCACTGCTGGTGGGGCAATGAGGTCCACTTGTGCGCTGAAGACCTCAGTACTAAAGTGGACTTCATCCCCCCAAGCAGCAGTGCACCAAGAGACACGTTTGCAGAATGGTGTAAAAAGGGTGTGTGGCCACAGACCGCTCTCAGCAATCCAGCAGTGTGAGGATTACTAGAGATAACAGGAGGGCTAGTTGGCCCCCAGGGACCCTCAGGAGGCAAGGGGGATTCTTCCCCCAGCCTAGAGCACACCAGGAGGCGCATTTGCAGAGTAGTGGAGAAAAGGGGCATGTGGCCACCTCTTAGTAATCCCACTATCTCGAGTATGTGATTTTTAGTGTATAGGAATTATGTAGAGTGGGATTATGTGTTATGGAGTGTAATTATGTGGTATAGTAGTCTGTCTTGTGGAGTGGTACCCTCAAATTTAGTCTTCCACCTTTCTATAGAAGCTAAACTATAAACTCAATAAGATGAAAAAAAGAAGAACCACTGAGAAGCACTTCTGGACCTAGTTGGAGGTATGAGCAGGGCCACTGGAATTATGCGACTGTTCGGCTGCACCGATTTTCGCATAATTAGACATTTTCCACATTTGCCACATAATCTATCATGTGATGCACAAACTACAGATTTGAACAAAAGCATTTTTTTCTAGCTCAAAAGGCTCAAACATTACCAAATATGCAGCGGCAAGTGTAACAGCATGGTGGAAGGCCCTTCGCAAACCTGTAATGGTCACCTGATACTTATTGATAAATGTGGGTGTTAAATTAGAGCTAATAGTGTGCAACCCATTTTTTTTTTGTCCTCATTTGCCTTAACCCTCTTATGGAGCACCCCAACCACCTTGCATATCTTTTCTGAACAAGTTCAGGGGTCTTTGTATAGCTCGGAACGAGACACGATTAGTTAATTGTCAGGAGCAGCATCCGTATTTGGAGGGTAGACTACTTTACTCCACCGAGGTATTTTCCAACCTGTCGGACCATGTTGTTTGCCTTGAAGACCTGTTACACTGATCCATGGAGCAGAAAAGGCATAATCATAGGACCTGGGAAAAAAAAAACCCGGGCACCCTATTTCCACTGTAGCAATAAATCCCAAAATGCAAGCTTTTTCTTACTGCAGGGTCTAGCCTAGTCCACGCTAGATGTTTCATACAGCGAAGTCAGCCATCCTGAATGTGTTGGGGTGGCAGAGTCTACCCAGAACTTACAAATTTGTCTTCTGGCCATGAGGATTGTATAAAAGAGGAGAGATCTAGCATGACCCGAGATGTTGTCATCAAGGCCAAAAATGATTAGAGGGAGACTAATAGTCAATGAAACCTTCAAAATAGAGTCCAAAGACTTCTTCACTTCATCCCCAAAAGACCGGATAGAGGGGCAGTCTTTAAACATGTGCACATCAAATGCTTCTGGGAGGCCACATTTATTCCATACTTTCCCCGGCTGAAATTTCGATAACTTTAAGGAAGAAAGATACGCTCGATGAGCTGTAAAAAGATGATTTGGCTTCAGCCAGGCAGGCTTCGCTATTTTGTGCAACAGAGTAAATGAGGCTGTCCAAACCTGCGCACACTGGATATCTAACTGGTCTCCCCATAGCTCATCAGCAAGTTTGAAATCACCATCTACCTCTTCCTCGATTGCCCAATACCAAAGTGAGACCTCCTTGCTACCCCCAGGCCTCTCCACTAACAGTTCTTTCAGATTGCTGTCCTTCCCCAGAGGGGTGCCCTGTCTAGACTGAGTCTGGGCCCAACTATTCATATAGATGTACTTGAACCTAGATAAACCAGGGCCTACTTTCTCCCATAAATCTTCCCAGAACAGCAAAGAGCCCCTTACCAACAGGTCTCCCCACTTTGAGATACCCGAGTCCCTCACGGGGATAACCCAAATTATCCTGAAAACAGGATGGTGTACCTGGCGATTCCCACAGCGGTGCAAAATTTGAAAAGTAACTAAGTCCGATTTTCCTTCTTATGGTTGCCCAACTTCTGGCTAACGATGGAAGACTTTTTAATTTATTTGTTTTAAAGAATTTTTGGTCCCAAAACTTAAACATGAAGCCTTCCGCTGGCAGGTCAGCTCCCTTTAACATAGCCCGAAGCATTTCTCCTCTCGGTGTAGTAGTGGGTGATTTTAGCAGCATTCTCGAGTGCGAGAGCTGAAAAGCCCATGCATAATATTGCTGGTCTGGTAATGCCAACCCTCCTTTTTCCCTCCTCCGCCTGAGCTTTTTCCATTATATTTCCACATGAAGGAGTTTAGTTCCCGTTGGCATTTCACTATTTGCTTAATATCAAAAGCCAAAGGGATGGAGTTAAAAAGGAATGTAAGTTTGGGCAAGATGGACATCTTTATTAGATTGATCCTCCCCAAGATGGATAAGGGGAGGTGAGCCCAAGACTTCAACAGCTTTTGGCACTCTTTGAACACCCGATCTAGATTATATTCAGGGATTCTCCCTACCTCTTGTATAATTCTGATCCCCAAGTAACGCAAGGTGGAACCAACATTGAGTTGTGAATTACTTATGTTCCAGGCCATGATTTCGGTCTTGTTGGCATTTATTTCATAGCCCGAAACCTTACCAAACTCTTCCGCCCTCTTGATGACCGTTGAGAAAGCTAAGTCAAGGTCAGTTGTCAATATGAGGATGTCATCTGCATATAGAGCCACCCGCCTTTCCCATCCTCCAAATTTAAAAGAAGGGATGTTAAGATCTTCTCTTAGAACCTGAGCAAAGGGTTTGATGTAAAGGTTGAAAAGGAGGGGTTAAAGCGGGCAGCCCTGTCTTGTACCCCTTGTGATCTAAAATATCTCAGTCAGTGAACTATTGACTAGCAGGCTAGCTGCCGGGGCCTTATATAGGAGTTCTATCGCTCAACAAAATCTGTCTCCTAGATTAAATCTTTTCATTACAGCAGTCAGATATGCCCAGTTTACCCTGTCAAAAGCTTTGGTGGCATCAAGGGTTAGGACGGCCAAGAGGAGAGAGAAGGTGGATGCAATGTCAATAGCACCTACCAGATCATCACGTGAGGTCCGACAATTGGCGCCCTTTTAAAAAAAACTTTTGATCTGGGTGAATGATGGTATCAACTACACCCCCCAACCTGTTTGACATAATGGCAGCAAAGATTTTATAATCTGTGCTGAGGAGTGAGATTGGGCGATAGGACCAACAGTCAGTCGCATCTTTCCCTTGTTTAAGAATCAACACAACCGTTGCCTCACTCCATGAATTTGGGGGATCATCTCCCTTCAGGAGGATGTTGTTAAAAACTTTCACCAAATTGGAGTAATGACCTCTTTGAGTGAGCGATATAGCTCCCCTGGCAAGTCGTCTGGACCGGCCGCCTTCCCTCTCTTCGACTGAGAAATAGCCCTACTTACTTCCTCATTAGTAATTTCCAACTCCAAACGTAGTTTTTACTCATTTGAGAGTTTAGGTAGGGAGACCATATCAAGCCAAGTATTCCTCTTTGCGCTGTGCTCAATAATATCTTCCTTATATATAGATTGGAAGAATTCCCGAAAGGCATTCCCAATATTCAAATTGGATAGGCGGGGAGATGTCTCACCCTCTACCCTGATTTCTTTTATATAATTTCTCACCTGGTCTGTTTTTATTTTCCAAGCGAGTATCCACCATTCAATTCACCAAATTCAAAATGAGAGATTTTACTCACTTCCCATCTTTGGACGATTCTCTCTTGTAGAATGGTTTCAAGTTGTTTTTTAGAGAGTCTAGTTTCTCATGGTCTTCCCTTGAATCTATATGAGCCCCCACTTTATGCTCGATGCTGTTCATTTCCACTTCTAGACCCTTGATGGTATCCCTCTACTTCTTTCTTTTATAGGAGGCTCTATTAGGGATACAGCCTATCCAGAAGGCTTTTAGGGCATCCCAGACAATAGAGATGTTTGCAGAATTTAAGTTTGCATCAAGAAAATGTTTGGACTCGGTGTGGAGAAAGTTGATTTAATCTTCCTCTAATAAAATAGTCTGGTCAAAAGACCATGAGCTATTCCGATGTTGCTGTGTGGGAATTAGACTAAAGGCAATTGCCGAATGATCAGAGAGGTGAGATGACAAGTATACGATGTCTTTGACTAAGTCTTTAAGACAGTAACTAAACAGAGCATAGTCTATTCTGGACATGTTTATACTTTAGGTTCTTAAAAGAGACCCCCAATTGATCCCCCGCCCGTTCCCTCCATATATCAGCTAGTCCTAGCTGTGTCATTGTTCTCAAAAGTAATTGCCTTGATTTTAAAGGGACACAAGCTTTAGAGTTTGGTGACTTGTCTAGCTTGGGGTTTAGGACAATGTTAAAATCCCCAACCCAAATTACGGGGTCCGGGAGGTCATTAAGGTGACAGCGAATGATGTCTAAACATGATAGGGTCGTCCTGATTTGGACCATAGTAGCCCACAAGGGAAAAAAACATGCCCCCTAAAGAAATTCTTAATATAAGCCATCTGCCGCTATGGTCTTCCCTACATTCCAGTATTTGGGCCTTAGCTTGTTTTTAAATATAAACAGAAGCCCTCTAATATTCGCAGTTTGATCCATACAATAAAAGGTGTCTACCCATCTCTGATTTTTCAATAGTTCTGTTGTCTCTGATTTAAGAAGGTGAGCTTCCTGGATGACGATGACCTGAGCCGGAGAGTCTCTCAGATAATAAAATATCCTGTCTCTTCTACCCTTCATGCGCAGGCTGTTGACATTCCAGGACAAATAGTGGAGCGAAGTCATGAGACCATATCCTTCACACCCACCACCACCAAAGGCAACTCACTGCAAAACCCTGAATCTAGTTCTGACCCGGCCCGAAAGAACTGCAAAGCTCCCTGATACAAACCCCGACTACACTTGGAGATTGAATAATACTGATAGGGTATCGGCATATGAGGAATTTTTAGCATTTCACCCCTTTCACCCCCCATGGACCCCCCCCACCCCCTGGGAAACCCATCCCTGATTACGCTGGCCTGATGTATAGAGTTTACATCCCCCAGCTATCCCCCTCTACCCTTCCCTCCAAAATATGCAACTAGATGCTAAGAGGAAGAGAAGCATTGGGTACGGATTACATTCCAGCTCAGTTCTATCTAGGAAAATTAATTTTTACCCTTTATATTATTTCTCTCTTCTTTTTTTTTTTGTTTTATTCCTTTTTCCCCCTCTTTTTATTTTTCAAATGTGTTTTTAAGTGTATATTATTTTAAATTAATTTTATAGTGTGTTGTTAATTTTTTATTTTTTTTTGCCCTTTAATGATTTGGCTTTCGGGGCCAGGTTCAAGATCTTTTCTTTTACTGTATAAGTAAGAAAGTTAATTAAGATTTTCCTGGGTTTGGCCCTGCCAGGACTTAATCTAATAGGGTCTCTATGTATGCTTTGAATGTCTTTTTCCAGGAAATCGACCGGCTCCTCCAGATTTAACAAGGCTTTTAATAGTGCTACCACAAAGAATTTGATGTCACTCCCTTCCTTGCCCTCCGGAACTTTCAATAGGCGGAGATTATTCCTCCGTGAGTAGTTCTCGAGTGTATCCACTCTCTCCCGCATGGCATCTCCGTCTCTGCGTAAGGCTTAGATTTTCACTTCTGCGAACCCCAAATTTGCCTTAAGCTCCTCTACTGAGCCCTCCAAGGATTCAGTTCTTTTATGTAGGTCGACTTTTTTCTCCAGCACCTCACAAGCCGCCCTTATCTCCGATTGATTATCTGCAGAAACCATAAAACCTTGTTTAATGTCTGCTTTCAGAGAGGTCAGGAGACCCTCTATCGAGGCCCCGGCTAAACTCTCTGCCCCGCTTAAACCATGAGCTTCTGGCCGAGAAGGCAGGGGAGACAAGGAAGGCAAAGAAGTAGAGGAAGGAGGCCCTGAAGTTAATGAAGTTACTGAAGGCAAAGAAGCAGAAGAAGGCCCTGAAGTTGCTGAGGTTGGCACCTCCGTGTGGATAGAGTTTTCCTGGCTGATTAGAGTGGTGTTAAAGACAGAAAAGGGGTTATGCAGGTTGATAGGATCAATAGGATCAATAGGGTCGATAGGGCCGATGGAAGTCGCTTGATTTTTAATATTCAAAATCTGAGTCTGGACCCTAAAAAAGGAGCGCAGAGAAGGGGTGATGCGCGCCAAGCTGTTTTTCACCGCCGCTTTCTAAGCTTTCTGAGGACCTTTATTTCTGGCCTCCCTAACACCTCTCGCCTTCACTTGACGACCCTGCTCCAACACAGCCCCTTTCTGCCGTCGAAAGTCAGAAATAGAACCACCTAATGTAGAATCTATGCCCTCAGTGCTTACCCCCAGACCGTGCCCTGCAGCGTCTTCCTTTGGAGTTTGAATACCCTGTGTGCCCCTAGCCCGCTTAGCTTTCTTCCTACCCCCTTTCTTGCTCGGGCGTTATCTGGAGTGGAGGGGCCAGCCCCTGAAGCCTCTGTTAATAGCGCAATACGATCCACCACCTGCACCAGGGAGAACGCGCTCTTACCGCCTTCACCAGGGTAGTCACAGATATGCTCCTCCGCTCCAGTAGACTCCTGCTCCCCAGGGCCAGCTGGCCCCATCTGACACTACCATCTGACACTACCACTGCTGGCAAAAAGAAAGCACCTATTCCGGGGCTGCTGCTAGTACTGACGCTGCCCGTGTTGCCCCAGAGGAGATCGCGGGCCGTCGCTCTGCGGCCGTGTCTCAGCTCCACGGTTTCTTCAAACCAGCGTGGCAGGAGGGAGGCCCGCGGGATCCGTGCAGCATCACCGGAGCACATTCGCCACAGCTCCTGTCGGAAGAATCACGGAAAAGAGAAATGACCGGATCCTGAAGGTAAACCACTGCTAAACCGTGGCAACTTGCAACATTACGGGTTGGAGTTCTCCAACCCCAGCACCGGCAACAACGACATCACCCCTTCACAAGATCTCTGCGACTCCCTCGCCTCGTTCTTCCACCGCAAGATTGCCGACATCCACAACCGCTTCGGCGCACCATCCTCGCACCCAACCGCCGAACCAACGCACCCCACCGCCACCCTCCGCACCTGGACCGCAGTGACCACCGAAGACACAGCCCGCACGATGAACACCATCCACTCCGGATCTCCGACTGACCCCTGCCCCCACCTCATCTTCAACAAGGCCGACTCCACCATCGCACCCCAACTCCAAGACGTCATCAACACCTCCTTCGACACCGCCACCTTCCCGGAGAGCTGGAAGCACGCAGAGCTCAGCGCCCTACTGAAGAAACCAAACTTCCGCCCCATCTCGCTCCTCCCTTTTCCTGCCAAAGTCATAGAGAAGATCGCCAACAGACAGCTTGCCGCCTTCCTCGAGACAAATGGATCCCTCGACCCCTCGCAGTCCGGTTTCAGAGCCAACCACAGCACCAAGACCGCCCTCATCGCAGCCACCGACGACATCCGAGCCCTTCTCGACAACGGGGAAACAGCGGCACTCATCCTCCTGGACCTCTCCGCCACGTTCGACACTGTCTGCCACCGCACCCTAGCCCAACGCCTCAGCAACACCGGCATCCAAGAGAAGGCATTGAAGTGGATCATCTCGTTCCTCGCTGGAAGAACACAGAGAGTCCGCCTCCCCCCGTTTCGCTCCGAGGCCACCGAAGTTATCTGCGGCGTCCCACAAGGATCATCACTCAGCCCCACCCTCTTCAACGTCTACATGAGACCTCTCGCAGCCATCGCACGCCAACACAACCTCAACATCATCTCCTACGCCGACGACACCCAGCTGATCCTCTCCCTCACCAGAGACCCCGACACCGCCAGAACCAACCTCCACGAAGGGATGAAAGACGTCGCCGAGTGGATGAAGAACAGCCGCTTGAAACTGAACTCAGAGAAGACAGAAGTCCTCATCCTTGGACCATCACCCTCCGCCTGGGATGACTCCTGGTGGCCCCCACCCTGGGCACCGCCCCAAAGCCGACAGACCACGCACGCAACCTGGGCTTCATCCTGGACTCCTCCCTCTCGATGACCAGACTAGTCAACGCCGTCTCCTCTCCATGCTTTCTCTCCCTCCGCATGCTCCGCAAGATCTTCCGATGGATCCCTATCGAAACCAGGAAGACGGTCACCCAGGCCCTCGTCACCAGCCGGTTGGACTACGGAAACACCCTCTACGCCGGAACAACAGCCAAGCTACAGAAAAGACTACAACGCATCCAGAACGCCTCCGCCCGACTCATCCTGGACATCCCTCGACGCAGCCACATCTCCGGCCACCTGAGGAACCTGCACTGGCTCCCCGTCAACAAGAGGATCACGTTCAGGCTCCTCACCCACGCACACAAATCTCTCCATAACCTGGGCCCCAAGTACCTCAACGACCGCCTGACCTTCCAGGTGCCCACCCGCCAGCTACGGTCTGCCAGCCTCACCCTCGCCGCCGTACCACGCATCCGAAGAGCCACCGCCGGAGGCAGATCCTTCTCATACCTGACTGCCAAGACATGGAACTCCCTCCCCATCCACCTTCGGCTGACCCAGGACCACCTCGCCTTCGAGAGACAACTCAAGACCTGGCTGTTCGAGCAGTAGCGGCCCCCCTCCCCCAAGCGCCTTGAGACCCTTCCGGGTGAGTAGCGCGCTATACAAGTGCTTTGATTGATTGATTGAGGCGGACTGTCTGGGAGGACGCGCGCGACCGCTCAGCGCGCGGGCGCCATGTTTCCCCCAATTCGTGACTGAGTGCCGTGTGTGCAACCCATTCTTGCTTCTTTCTGTGCCTCTCTTACTCCTTTCTGCATTTCTCTTACTACTTTGCGCACCTTTCTTTCTTATTCTGCACTTTGCTTGCCCCTTTCTGCACATCTCTTCCGCTTTCTGCACCTCCCTTCTTTCTGCACCTCTCTTGCTTCTTTCTGCACCTCATTTGCTTCTTTCTGCACTTACCTTGCTTCTTTCTTCACCTCTCTGGCCTCTTTATGCACCTCTATTGCTTCTTTCTGCACTTATGCTGTCTTTTTCTGCACCCTCTTGCTTGTTTCTGCACCTCTGTTGGTTCTTTCTGCACTGCTCTTGCTTCTTTCTGCACCTCTCTTGCCTCTTTCTGCACATCTCTTCCGCTTTCTGCACCTCCCTTCTTTCTGCACCTCTCTTGCTTCTTTCTTCAACTCTCTTGCTTCTTTCTTGTGCACCTCACTTATCTCTTTCTGTGCCCTCTTCCCTCTTTCTGCACCTCTCTTGCATCTTTCTGCACTTTTGTCTCTTTATGCACCTCCCTTCCCGCTTTCTGCACTGTTCTTCCCTCTTTTTGCACTTCTCTTGCCTTTTTCTGCACCTCTTTCCTCTTGCTGCAGTTCTCTTGCCTCTTTCTGCACCTCTATTGCTTCTTTCTGCATTTATGTTGCCTCTTTCTGCATACTCTTGCCTCTATCTGCACCTCTGTTGGTTCTTTCTGCACTGCTCTTCCTTCTTTCCGCACCTCCCTTGCTAATTGCTGCACACCTCTTGCCTCTTTCTGCAGCGCCGGTCCCTCTTTCTGTACCTCTCTTGCCTCTGTACCCCTGTTCTCTCTTTCTGCACCTGTTTTGCCTGTTTCTGTAACTCTCTTGCCTTTTTCTGCAGTTCTCTTGCCTCTTTTTGCACCTCTGTTGCTTCTTTCTGTACCACGCTTGCCTGTCTTTGCACCACTTGCCTCTTTCTGCGCTTCTCTTGCCTCTTTCTGCATCCCTCTTGCCTGTTTCTGCACCAAACTTGCATTTTTCCGCAACTCTCTTGCCTCTTTCTGCACTTCACTTGCCTCTGTCTGCACCTCACTTGCCTCTCTGCACCTCTTTTTTTCTGTTTCTTCATGTCGCTTGCCTCTTTCTGCATCCCTCCTGCCTGTTTCTGCAGCAAACTTCCCTTTTCTGCACCTCTCTTGCCTCTTTCTGCACTTCTCTTGCCTCTTTCTGCACCTCACTTACCTCTTTCTGCACTTCTCCTGCTTTTTTCTGTACCTCTCGTGTTTCTTTCTGCAACTCTGGTCTATTTCATCACTTCTTTTGCTTCTTTCTACACCACTGTTGCTTCTTTCAGCACTTCTCTTGCCTGTTTCTAATCCATTCTTGCCTCTTTCGGTACCACTGTTGCCTTTTTTCGCACATCACTTGCTTCTTTCTGCACCCCTCTTGACTCTTTCTGAACTCCCGTTCCCTCTTTCTGTACCTCTCTTGCTTCTTTCTGTACCCCTGTTACCTCTTTCAGCCCTCCCCTGCCCGTTTCTGCACCTCTGTTGCTTCTTTCTGCACTTCTCTTGCCTCTTTCTGCACCACCTTTGCTTCTGTCTGCAGTATCCTTGCCTCTTTCTCTACCCCTCTTTCCTGTTTCTGCACCTCTATTGCCTCTTTTTGAATCTCTTGCTTCTTTATGCACTCCCCTTGCCTCTTTATGCACTTCCCTTGCCTCTTTCTGCACTTCATTTGCCTCTTTCTGCACTTCTCTTGCTTTTTTCTGCACCTCTCTGGTTTCTTTCTACAACTCTCTTGTCTCATCACTTTTCTAGCTTCTTTCTACACGTCTGTTGCCTCTTTCTGCACATCACTTGCTTCTTTCTGTACCCCTCTTGACTCTTTCTGAACTCCTGTTCCCTCTTTCTGTGCCTCTCTTGCTTCTTTCTGTACCCCTGTTACCTATTTCACCCCTCTTCTGCCCGTTGCTGCACCCCTGTTGCCTCTTTCAGCACTTCTCTTGCTTCTTTAAGCACCTCTCATGCTTCTTTCTGCACCCCTCCTGCCTCTTTCTGCACCCTTCTTACCTCTTTGTGCACCTATATTGCCTCTTTTTGAATCTCTCTTGCCTCTTTCTGCACTTCCCTTGCTTTTTTCTGCACCTAACTCTCTTGTCTCTTTCATCACTTTTCTAGCTCCTTTCTATACGCCTGTTGCTTCTTTCAGCACTTATTTTGCCTCTTTCTGCACTTTTGTTGCCTGTTTCATCACCTGTTTTGCCCGCTTCTGCACCTCTTCTGCCTATTTCTGCATCACTGTTGCCTCTTTCTGCACTTCTTTTGCCTCTTTCTTCACATCTGTTGCTTCTGTCTGCACTTCCCATGGCTCTTTCTAAACTCTTCCTCCCTCTTTGTGCACCTCCGTTGCCTCTTTCTTCACCTCTTCTCCTTGTTTCTGCAACTCTCTTTCCTCTTTCTGTAGTTCTCTTGCCTCCTTGTGCACCTCTGTTGCCTCTTTCTGTACTTCTGTTGCCTCTTTCTCCACCCCTCTTTCCTGTTTCTACACCTCACTTGCCTCTTTCAGCACTTCTCTTGCTTTTGTATGCACCTCTCTTGCTTCTTTCTGCATCCCTCCTGCCTCTTTCTGCACCATTCTAACCTATTTGTGCATCTATATTGCCTCTTTCTGCTCCTCTCTTGCCTCTTTCTGCACTTTTCCTGCTTTTTTCGGCACCTCTCTGGTTTCTTTCTGCAACTCTTTTCTCTCTTTCATTACTTTTCTAGCTTCTTTCTACACGTCTGTTGCTTCTTACGGAACTTCTATTGCCTCTTTGTGCTCTTCTCTTGCCTGTTTGTGCATCTCACTTGCCTCTTTCTGTACCTCTCCTGCCTCCTTTTGAACTTCTCTTGACTCTTTCTGTACCTCACTTGCCTCCTTCTGCACTACTCTTGCTTTTTTCTGCACCACTCTTGATTCTTTCTGCACCACTCTTGATTCTTTCTGCAACACTGTTGTCTCTTTCATCACTTCTCTTGCTTCTTTCTACAACTCTGTTGCTTCTTTCAGGACTTCTCTTGCCTTTTTTTGAATTTCTATTGCCTGTTTCTGCACCTGGCTTACCTAATTCAGCACCTCTGTTGCCTTTTTCTGTTCCTCTTTTGATTCTTTCTGCAACTCTGTTGTCTCTTTCATCACTTCTCTTCCTTCATTCTACACATCTGTTGCTTCTTTCAGCACTTCTCTTGCCTGTTTCTTCACCAGTCTTGCCTCTTTCAGCAAGTGTTGCCTCTTTCCACACATCACTTGCTTCTTTCTGCACCCCTCTTGACTCTTTATGTATCCCTGTTCCCTTTTTCTGTACCTCTTACTTCTTTCTGCACCCCAAGAACCTCTTTCTGCACCTCTCCCGCTTGTTTTTGCTCCTCTGTTGCCTCTTTCTGTACTTCTGTTGTCTCTTTCTCCACCCCTCTTTCCTGTTTCTACACCTCACTTGCCTCTTTCAGCACTTCTTTTGCTTTTGTCTGCACCTCTCTTGCTTCTTTCTGCATCCCTCCTGCCTCTTTCGGCACCCTTCTTACCTATTTGTGCATCTCTATTGCCTCTTTCTGCTCCTCTCTTGCCTCTTTCTGCACTTCACTTGCCTCTTTCTGCACTTTTCCTTTTTTCGGCACCTCTCTGGTTTCTTTCTGCAACTCTTTTCTCTCTTTCATTACTTTTCTAGCTTCTTTCTACACGTCTGTTGCTTCTTACAGAACTTCTATTGCCTCTATGTGCTCATCTCTTGCATGTTTCTTCGCCTGTCTTGCCTGGTTCTGCACCACTGTTTCCTTTTTCTGCACCTCGCTTGCTTCTTTCTGCACCCCTCTTGCCTATTTCTGCACCCCTCTTGCCTCTTTCTGCACCCCTCTTCCCTCTTTGTGTACCTCTCTTGCCACACTCCTGTTCTTTCTTTCTGTACCTGATTTGCCTGTTTCTGTACCTCTCCTACCTGTTCTGCACCTCTGTTACCTCTTTCTTCACATCTGTTGATTCTGTCTGTACTTCTCTTGCCTCTTTCAGCACCCTTCTTCTCTCTTTCTGCACCTCTGTTGCCTCTTTCTTAACACCTTTTGCCTCTTTCTGCAGTTCTATTGCCTTCTTCTGCATCCCTCCAGCCCTTTTCTGCCCACCACTTGGCTCTTTCTGCACTTCTCGTGCCTCTTTCTGCACTTCTTTTGCCTCTTTCTGCACCTTACTTGCCTCTTTCTGAACTTCTCTTGCTTTTTTCTGCACCTCTCTTGTTTCTTTCTGCAACCCTGTTGTCTCTTTCATCACTTCTTATTTCTTTCTATACCTCTGTTGCTTCTTTCAGCACTTCTTTTGCCTTTTTCTGTACTTCTCTTGTATGTTTCTGCACCTTGCTTGCCTCTTTCAGCACCACGGTTGCCTTTTTCTGCACCTCGCTTGCTTCTTTCTGCACCCCTCTACTTTATGTACCTCTCTTGTTTCATTATGCAACCCTGTTGTCTCTTTCATCACTTCTCAATATTCTTTCTACACCCATGTTGCTGCTTTCAGCCCTTCTCTTGCCTGTTTCTGCACCTGTCCTGTCTATTTCTGCACCCTGTTCCCTCTTTCTGTACCTCTTGCTTCTTTCTGTACCTCTCTTGCTTCTTTCTGCACCTCTCTTGCTTCATTCTGCATCCCTCCTCCTCTTTCTGCACCCTTCTTACCTCTTTGTGCACCTCTATTGCCTATTTCTGTACCTCTCTTGCCTCTTTCTGCACTTCACTTGCCTCTTTCTGCACTTCTCTTGCTTTTTTTCTACAACTCTCTTGTCTCTTTCATCACTTTTCTAGCTTCTTTCTACAAGTTTGGTGCTTCTTTCAGCATTTCTCTAGCCTCTTTCTCCACTTTTCTTGACTGTTTCTTCACCTGTCTTGCCTGTCTCCGCACCACTGTTGCCTTTTTATGCACCTCGCTTGCTTCTTTCTGCACCCCCTTGCCTCTATCTGCATCCCTCTTCCTTCTCTGTGTACCTCTCTTGCCTCTTTCTGCACTCCTGTTCTTTCTTTCTATACCTGTTTTGCCTGTTTCTCTATTCCTCCTGCCTGTTTCTGCACCTCTGTTACCTCTGTCTGCAAATATGTTTCTTCTGTATGCACTTCTTTTGCCTCTTCCTGCCCCTCTTTTGCCTGTTGCTGCAACTCTCTTGCCTCTTTCTGCAGTTCTCTTACCTCCTTTTGCACCTGTTTCTTCTTTTTGTACTTCGCTTACCTCTTTCTGCATCCATCTTGCCCTTTTCTGCATCTCACTTGCCTCTTTCAGCACCTCTTTTGCCTCTTTCTGCATTTCTCTTGCTTTTTTATGCAGCTCTCTGGTTTCTTTCTACAACTCTCTTGTCACTTTCATCACTTTTCTAGCTTCTTTCTACACGCCTGTTGCTTCTTTCAGCGCTTTTCTTGCCTCTTTCTGCACTTTTCTTGCCTGTTTCGTCACCTGTCTTGCTTCTGCACCAGTGTTGCCTTTTTCTGCACCTGTCTTGCTTCTTTCTGTACCCCTCATGCCTCTTTCTGCACTCCTGGTCTTTCTTTATATACCTTTTTTGCCTGTTTCTGCACCTCTGTTGCCCCTTTCTCCTTATTTGTTGATTCTGTCTGCACTTCTCTTGCCTCTTTCTGCACCCTTATTCTCTCTTTCTGCACCTCTTTTGCCTGTTTCTGCAACTCTCTTGCCTGTTTCTGCAGTTCTCTTGCATCCTTTTGTACCTGTTTGGCCTCTGTCTGTACCACTGCTGCCTTTTTTTACACCTTGCTTGCTTCTTTCTGCATCCCTCTTGCCTCTTTCTGCACCCGTCTTCCCTCTTTGTGTACCTCTCTTACCTCTTTTTGCACCACTGTTCTCTCTTTCTGTGCCTGTTTTGCCTGTTTCTGCACCACTGTTGCCTCCTTCTGCACTTCTCTGGTCTCTTTCTGCACACCTGTTGCTTCTGTCTGCACTTCTCTTACCTGTTTCTGCACCCTTCTTCCCTCTTTGTGCACCTCTTTTGCCTCTTTCTGCACCTCTTTTCCTTGTTTCTACAACTCTCTTGCCTATTTCTGCAGTTTCCGTGCCTGCTCCTGTACCTCTCTTGTTATGTTAGGTTATGTTATAAATGTTTGTATAGCGCACGGCTGCCCCAGCCAAGGGGCGTCCCGGCGTTAGCTGTCTATGTCCAAAGGAGACTGCTGAAGATGTAGGCTGCAGGTGACACAACATAACTAACAAAAGAGGTGAGTTTTTATAGCTTTTCTGAAGGATAGAAGATCCTTCATCTCACGAATTTGGGCTGGGAGTCCATTCCAGAGCTTTGCCGCAAGGTATCTAAATGAGGGACCGCCCATCCGACTTAATTTAATGCGGGGAATAGTGGCCAGGTTCTGTCCCTCCGACCGTAGAGTGCGTCGAGGAACGTAGGATGAGAGGAGTGGACATAGCATGGGGGGGGGAAGCAAGTTTCAGCAAGTTGCCTCTTTCTGTACCCTCTTGCCTGTTTTTGTACCTCACTTGCCTCTTTCTGTACCTCTCTAGCCTCCTTCTGCACTTCTCTTGCCTCTTCTCTTTCTGGACCTCACTTGCCTCTTTATGCACTACTCTTGTTTTCTTTCTGCACCTCTCTTGTTTCTTTCTGCAACTCTGTTGACTCTTATCACTTCTCTTGCTTCTTTCTATACCTCTGTTGCTTCTTTCAGCACTTCTCTTGCCTTTTTCTGCACATCTTTTGCCTGTTTCTAGACCTCGGTTGCCTCTTTCAGCACTACTGTTGCTTTTTCAGCACCTTGCTTGCTTCTTTCTGTACCCCTCCTGCATCTTTCTACACCTCTCTTTCCTCTTTGGGTACCTCTCTTGACTATTTCTGCTCATGTTTTCTCTCTTTCTGTACCTGTTTTTCCTCTTTCTCTACCCCTCCTGCGTTTTTCTTTCTCTGTTACCTCTTTTTGCACCGCTCTCCCCTCTTTCTGCACTTTTGTTGCTTCTTTCAGCAATTCTCTTGCTTCTTTCTGAACCTCTGGTGCTTCTTTCTGCACCCCTTTTGCCTCTACAGTACCCTACTTCCCTCTTTGTGCACCTCTTTTGCCTTTTCGGCATCCCTCTTGCTTCTTTCTGCACCCCTCTTTCTTCTTTCTGTACCTCCCTTGCCTGTTTCTGCAATTCTCTTGACTCTTTCTGCAGTTCTCTTGCTTCTTTCTGCGCCTTTCTTTCTCTTTCTGTACATGTTCTACCTATGTAGGCATTGTTAGAAATTAGCATTTAAAAATCTTTAGAAATTCACTGAAAAAACACCACAGGTTTAATGGATGCTATAGTTTGGGATTAGCATTTAAAAACCTTAGAAATTCACTGAAAAAACTACAGGTTTCAGGGATGTTATAGTTAGGCCGATATTTCACTCATACAAAAACATTTACAATTCAGCCGTTATAGTTAGTTGAGCTAACTATAACTCGCGCCCCTAAATGCACTACTAGTGATGTCACATATTACATCACTCATGACATGGTCAGTGACATCATTCATTACATCACTGATGATATGTCAAATGAAATCACTGATTACATCATCTACTTAATATTTGATATACCTCCTCAAACCCTAATATAACCTTTGGCACACCCTCTCTAAACTACAGACTACCATTCTCAAAACCATAGACACACCAATGCCAGTTAATACATACTCGCTCATTGATTCATAGTTCTGCACATACATCCACTCACTAAACCAAATAGTCACTCATACATGCAGTCACTCATCAAAACAGCCACTGATATATGCACTCATACACCCATACATACACTCGCACACCGCCACTCGCCCATTGAGTTTCTCGAACACTTTCTGCAACTCTGTTATCTCTTTCATCTCTTATCTTGCTTCCTTCTACACCTCTGTTGCTTCTTTTAGTACTAGTCTTGCCTGTTTCTGCACCTGTCTTGCCTTCTTTCTGCACCACTGTTACCTCTTTCTACACATCACTAGCTTCTTTCTGCATCCCTCTTGCCTCTTTTTGCATCCCTGTTCCCTCTTTCTGTACCTCTCCTGCTTTTTTCTGTACCCCAGTTCCATCTTTCTGCACCTCTCCTGCCTCTTTCTGCACTTCTCTTGCATCTTTCTACACCTCTGTTGCTTCCGTCTGCATTTCCTTTGCCTCTTTCTCCACCCCTCTTTCCTGTTTCTTCACCTCACTTGCCTCTTTCAGCACTTTTCCTGCTTCTTTCTGCCCCTCTCCCACTTCTTTCTGCATCCCTCTTGCCTCTTTATGCACCCATCTTCCCTCTTTGTGCACCTCTATTGCCTCTTTCTGCAACTCTCTTGCCTGTCTCTGCAACTCAATTGCCTCTTTCTGCAGTTCTCTTGGCTCCTTCTGCACCTCTGTTGCTTCTTTCTGCACTTCTCTTGCCACTTTCTGCACCCCTCTTGCCTGTTTGTCCACTGCAATTGCCTCTTCTGCACATCTTATGCTTCTTTCAGCACTTCCCTTGCCTTTTTCTGCACCACTCTGGTTTCTTTCTGCAACTCTCTTATCTGTTTCATCACTTTTCTAGCTTCTTTCTATACGTCTGTTCCTTCTTTCAGCACTTCTCTTGCCTCTTTCTGCACTTCTCTTGCCTGTTTTGCCACCTGTCATGCCTGTTTCTGCACCACTGTTGCCTTGTTCTGCACCTTGCTTGCTTCTTTCTGCACCCCTCTTGCCTGTTTCTGCACCTCTCTTCCCTCTTTGTGTACCTCTCTTGCCTCTTTCCGTGCTCCTATTCTTTCTTTCTGTACCTGTTTTGCCTGTTTCTGTGCCTCTCCTGTCTGTTTCTTTACCTCTGCTGTCTCTTTCTGCATATCTATTGATTCTGTCTGCACTCTTGCCTATTTATGCACCCTTTGTCCCTCTTTCTGCACCTTTGTTGCCTCTTTCTGCATCTCTTTTCCTTGTTTTTGCAACTCTCTTCCTCTTTCTGCAGTTTTCTTGCCTCCTTCTGCAGCTGTGTTGCCTCTTTTTGCACCCTCTTGCCTGTTTGTGCACCTCACTTGAATCTTTATGCACCTATCTAGCCTTTCTTTCTTCACTTCTCTTAACTCTTTCTGGACCTCACTTGCCTCTTTATGTACATCACTTTCTTCTTTCTGCACCCCTCTTGACTCTTTCTGCACCCTGTTCCCTCTTTCTGTACCTCTCTTGCTTATTTCTGCACCTCTCTTGCTTTATGCAGCATCCCTACTCCTCTTTCTGCACCCTTCTTACCTCTTTGTGCACCTCGGTTGCCTCTTTCTGTACCTTTCTTGCCTCCTTCTGCACTTCCCTTGCCTCTTTCTGCACTTCACTTGCCTCTTTCTGCACTTCTCTTGCTTTTTTCTACACCACTTTTCTAACTTCTTTCTATACATCTGTTGCTTCTATCAGCACTTCTTTTGCTTCTTTCTGCACTTTTCCTGCCTGTTTCATCACCTGTCTTGCCTGTTTCTGCACCACTGTTGCATTTATCTGCACCTTGCTTGCCTCTTTCTGCACCCCTCTTCCCTCTTTGTGTACCTCTCTTACCTCTTTATGCACCATTGTTCTTTATTTTTGTAACTGTTTTGCCTGCTTCTGCACCTCTTCTGCCTGTTTCTGCATCACTGTTGCCTCTTTCTTAACTCTTCCTCCCTCTTTGAGCACCTCCGTTGCCTCTTTCTCCACCTCTTTTCCTTGTTTCGGCAACTCTCTTGCCTCTGTCTGCAGTTCTCTTGCCTCCTTGTGTACCTCTTTTGCCTCTTTCTGCACCCCTCTTGCCTGTTTGTGCACCTCACTTGACTCTTTCTGTACCTCTCTTGCCTCCTTTTGCACTTCTCTTGACTCTTTCTGCACCTCACTGTGCCTCTTTCTGCACTTCTTTTGCCTCTTTCTGTACCTTACTTGCCTCTTTCTGAACTTCTCTTGCTTTTTTCTGCACCTCTTGTTTCTTTCTGCAACCCTGTTTTCTCTTTCATCACTTCTCTTATTTCTTTCTATTCCTCTGTTGCTTCTTTCAGGACTTCTTTTGTCTTTTTCTGTACTTCTCTTGCATGTTTCTGCACCTGGCTTACCTCTTTCAGCACCACGGTTGCCTTTCTCTGCACCTCGCTTGCTTCTTACTGCACCCCTCTTGCCTCTTTCTGCATTTCTCTTGCTATTTTCTGTACCTCTCTTGTTTCATTATGCAACTCTGTTGTCTCTTTCATCACTTCTCAATATTCCTTCTACACCCATGTTGCTTCTTTCAGCTCTTCTCTTGCCAGTTTCTGCACCTGTCCTGCCTCTTTCTGTACCACTTTTGCATCTTTCTGCACATAACTTGCTTCTTTCTGCACCCCTCTTGACTCTTTCTGTACCCTGTTCCCTCTTTCCATACCTCTCTTGCTTCTCTCTGCACCTCTCTTGCTTCATTCTGCATCCCTCTTCTTTCTGCACCCCCTTCTTACCTCTTTGTGCACCTCTATTGCCTCTTTCTGTACCTTTCTTGCCTCCTTCTGCACTTCCCTTGCCTCTTTCCGCACTTCACTTGCCGCTTTCTGCACTTCTCTTGCTTTTTTCTACAACTCTCTTGTCTCTCATCACTTTTCTAGCTTCTTTCTACAAGTTTGGTGCTTCTTTTAGCATTTCTCTTGCCGCTTTCTCCACTTTTCTTGACTGCTTCTTCACCTGTCTTGCCTGTTTCTGCACCACTGTTGCCTTTTTATGTGCCTCGTTTGCTTCTTTCTGCACCCCCTTGCCTCTTTCTGCATCCCTCTTCCTTCTTCGTGTATCTTTCTTACCTCTTGTGTACTCCTGTTCTTTCTTTCTGTATCTGTTTTGCCTGTTTCTGCACTCCTCCTGCCTGTTTCTGCACCTCTGTTGCCTCTTTCTGCACATATGTTGCTTCTTTAGGTACTTCTTTTGCCTCTTTCTGCCCCTCTTTTGCCTGTTGCTGCAACTCTCTTGCTTCTTTATGCAGTTATCTTACCTCCTTTTGCACCTGTTTCTGCATTCTGTACTTCTCTTACCTCTTTCTGGATCCGTCTTGCCCTTTTCTGCACCTGACTTGCCTCTTTCAGCACCTCTCTTGCCTATTTCTGTATTTCTCTTGCTTTTTTTATGCACCTCTCTGGTTTCTTTCTACAACTCTCTTGTCTCTTTCATCAATTTTACAGCTTCTTTCTCCACGTCTGTTGCTTCTTTCAGCACTTTTCTTGCCTCTTTCTGCACTTTTCTTGCCTGTTTCTTCACCTGTCTTGCTTCTGCACCAGTGTTGCCTTTTTCTGCACATGTCTTGCTTCTTTATGTACCCCTCTTGCCTCTTTCTGTACCCCTCTTGCCTCTTTCTGCACCCCTCTTCCCTCTTTGTGTACCTCTCTTGCCTCTTTCTGCACTCCTGTTCTTTCTTTATATACCTTTTTTGCTTGTTTTTGCACATCTCCTGCCTGCTTCTGCACCTCTGTTGCCTCTTTCTGCTTATCTGTTGATTCTGTCTGCACTTCTCTTGCCTCTTTCTGCACCCATGTTCTCTCTTTGTGCACCTCTGTTGCCTCTTTCTGTACCTCTTTTGCCTGTTTCTGCAACTCTCTTGCATGTTTCTGCAGTTCTCTTGCCTCCTTTTGCACATCTGTTTCTTCTTTCTGCACTTCTCTTGCCTCTTTCTGCATCCCTCTCTCCCTTTTCTGCACCTCACTTGCCTCTTTTTGCACCTCTCTTGCCTCTTTCTGCACTTCTCTTGCCTCCTTCTGCACTTCTCTTGCCTCCTTCTGCACTTCACTTGCCTCTTTCTGAACTTCTCTTGCTTTTTTTGCACCACACTTGTTTCTTTCTGCAACTCTGTTGTCTCTTTCATCACTTCTCCTGATTTTTCTACACCTCTGTTTCTTATTTCAGCACTTCTCTTGCCTCTTTCTGCACTACTCTTGCCTGTTTCTGCACCTGTTTGGCCTCTGTCTGTACCACTGCTGCCTTTTTTTTGCACCTTGCTTTCTTTCTGCATCCCTCTTGCCTCTTTCTGCACCCCTCTTCCCTCTTTGTGTACATCTCTTACCTCTTTTTGCACCACTGTTACCTCTTTCTGTACCTGTTTTGCCTGTTTCTGCACCACTGTTCCCTCTTTCTGCACCTGTTTTGCCTCTTTTTGCCCCTCGTTTCCTTGTTTCTGCAACTCTCTTGCCTCCTTCTGCACCTCTCTTGCCACTTTCTATACCCTCTTGCCTGTTTTTCCACCCCACTTGCCTCTTTCTGTACCTCTCTAGCTTCTTTCTGTACTTCTCTTGCCTCTTTCTGGACCTCACTTGCCTCTTTATGTACTACTATTGATTTTTTCTGCACCTCTCTTGTTTCTTTCTGCCACTCTGTTGTCTCTTATCACTTCTCTTGCTTCTTTCTATACCTCTGTTGCTTTCAGCACTTTTCTTGCCTTTTTCTGCACATATTTTTACTTTTTCTAGACATTGCTTGCCTCTTTCGGCACCACTGTTGCTTTTTCTGCACCTCGCTTGCTTCTTTCTGTACCCCTCTTGCCTCTATCTGCACCTCTCTTTCATCTTTGTGTACCTCTCTTGCCTCTTTCTGCACACCTGTTCTCTATTTCTGCACCTGTTTTTCTTCTTTCTCCACCTCTCCTGCCTGTTTCTTCCTCTCTTTTACCTCTTAATGCACCCCTCTTCCCTCTTTCTGTACCTTTGTTGCTTCTTTCAGCACTTCTCTTGCTTCTTTCTGCACCTCTGGTGCTTCTTTCTGCACCCCTTTTGCCTCTTTCAGGACCCTTCTTCCCTCGTTGTGCACCTCTTTTGCCTTTTCGGCACCCCTCTTGCTTCTTTCTGCACCCCTCTTTCTGTACCTCAATTGCCTGTTTCCGCAATTCTCTTGCCTCTTTCTGCAGTTCTCTTGCTTCTTTCTGTGCCTTTCTTTCTCTTTCTGTACATGTTCTATCTATGTAGGCATTGTTAGAAATTAGCATTTAAAAATCCTTAGAATTTCACTGAAAAAAACAGAGGTTTCAGTAACTTTATAGTTAGGGATTAGCATTTAAAAAACTTTTGGAAATTCATTGAAAAAACTTCAGGTTTCAGGAACGTTATAGTTAGGCTGATACTTCACTCGTACAAAAACAGGTACAATTCAGCAGTTATAGTTAGTTGAGCTAACTATAACTTGTCCCACTGTAACGCACTGCTGATGATGTTACATATCACTCATGACATGGTCAGTGACATCATTCATGACATCACTGATGGTATCTCAAATGACATCACTGATGACATCATCCACTTAATAGCTGGTATACCGCCTCAAACGCTAATATAACCTTTGACACATCCACTCTAAATTACAGACTACCATTCTCAAAACCATAGACACACGAATGCCAGTTAATACATACCCGCTCATTGATTCATAGGTCTGCAAACACCCAGTCGCTAAACCATATAGTCACTCATGCATGCAGTCACTCATCAAAACAGTCACTACTACTCTTGCCTGTTTCTGCACCTGTCTTGCCTCTTTCTGCACCACTGTTACCTCTTTCTACACATCACTAGCTTCTTTCTGCATCCCTCTTGCCTCTTTCTGCATCCATGTTCCTTCTTTCTGTACCCCTGTTCCATCTTTCTGCACCTCTCCTGCCTGTTTCTGCACCTCTGTTGCCTCTTTCTGCACTTCAATTGCATCTTTCTGCACCTCTGTTGCTTCCGTCTGCACTTCCTTTGCATCTTTCTCTACCCCTCTTTCCTGTTTCTTCACCTCACTTGCCTCTTTCAGGACTTTTCTTGCTTCTGTCTGCACCTCTCTTGCTTCTTTCTGCATCCTTCTTGCATCTTTATGTACCTATCTTCCCTCTTTGTGCACCTTTATTGCCTCTTTCTGCAACTCTTGCTTGTTTCTGCATCCCTTTTGCCTCTTTATGTACCCTTCTTCCCTCTTTGTGTACTTCTAGTGCCTATTTCTGCATCTCTCTTGCCTGTCTCTGCAACTCAATTGCCTCTTTCTGCAGTTCTATTGCCTTCTTCTGCACCTCTGTTGCTTCTTCCTGCACTTCTCTTGCCTCTTTTGCACCAGTCTTGCCTGTTTGTGCACTTCACTTGCCTCTTTCTGCACATCTTATGCTTCTTTCTGTACTTCCCGTGCCCTTTTCTGCACCACTCTGGTTTCTTTCTGCAACTCTCTTATCTGTTTAATCACTTCTCTCGCTTCTTTCTACACGTCTGTTTCTTCTTTCTCAGCACTTCTCTTGCCTCTTTCTGCACTACTCTTGCCTGTTTCTGCACCTCTCCTCCCTCTTTGTGTACCTCTCTTGCCTCTTTCCGTGCTCCTATTCTTTCTTTCTGTACCTGTTTTGCCTATTTCTGTGCCTCTCCTGTCTGTTTCTTTACATCTGCTGCCTCTTTCTGCATATCTTTTGATTCTGTCTGCACTCTTGCCTCTTTCTGCACCCTTTGTCCCTCTTTGTGCACCTCTGTTGCCTCTTTCTGCATCTCTTTTCCTTGTTTTTGCAACTCTCTTGCCTCTTTCTGTAGTTCTCTTGCCTCCTTCTGCAGCTGTCTTGCCTCTTTCTGCACCCTCTTGCCTGTTTGTGTACCTCACTTGCCTCTTTCTGCACCTATCTAGCCTCTTTCTTCACTTCTCTTTACTCTTTCTGGACCTCACTTGCCTCTTTATGCACTTATCTTGCTTTTTTCTGCACCGCTGTTGCTTCTTTCAGCACTTCTCTTGCCTTTTTCTGCACTGCTTTTGCCTGTTTCTAGACCTGGCATGCCTCTTTCAGGACCATTGTTGCCTTTTTCTGCACCTCGCTTGCTTCTGTCTTATCCCTTTTGCGTCTTTCTGTACCTCACTTTCCTCTTTGTGTACCTCTCTTGCCTCTTTCTGCACCCCGTTCTCTTGCTGCACCTGTTTTTCCTCTTTCTGCACCTCTCCTGCCTGTTTCTTCCTCTCTGTTACCTCTTTCTGCACCCCTCTTCCCTCTTTCTGCAACTTCTATTGCTTCTTTCTGCACCTCTGGTGTCTTTCTGCACCCCTCCTGCCTCTTTATGTGCCCTTCTTCCCTCTTTGTGCACCTCTTTTGCCTTTTTGGCACCCCTCTTGCCTCTTTCTGCACCCCTATTTCTTATTTTTTCATCTCTCTTACCTATTTCTGCAACTCTCTTGCCTCTTTCTGCAGTTCTGCAGTTTTCTTTCTTCTTTCTGCACCCTTTTTGATCTATATGTACATGTTCTATCTATGTAGGCATAGTTAGAAATTCGCATTTAAAAACCCCTAGAAATTCACTGTAAAAACACCACAGGTTTCAGGGACATTATAGTTTGGGATAAGCATTTAAAAACCAAAGAAATTCAATTAAATAAACAGAGCTTTCTGGGACGGTATAGTTGGGGATTAGCATTTAAAAATCTTTTGAAATTCATTTAAAAACTACAGGTTTCAGGTACGTTAGAGTTAGGCTGATATTTAACTTGTAGAAAAACAGGTGGAATTCAGCTGTTATAGTTAACTCGCGCCCCTGCAATGCACTGCTTATGATGTCACATATTACATCACTTATGACATGGTCAG
Organism: Lissotriton vulgaris; assembly: GCF_964263255.1. Classification (NCBI taxonomy): domain Eukaryota; kingdom Metazoa; phylum Chordata; class Amphibia; order Caudata; family Salamandridae; genus Lissotriton; species Lissotriton vulgaris. Next base: position 1,317,053,219 of record NC_141689.1, read on the forward strand.
TGACATCACTGATGACATTTCAAATGACATCACTGATGACATCATCCACTTAATATCTGGTATACCTCCTCACACCCTAATATAACCTTTGATATACCCTTCTTGCCTCTTCATGCACCCCTGTTCCCTCTTTCTGTACCTTTCTTGCTTCTTTCTATACCCTGTTCCCTCTTTCTACACCTCTCCTGCCTGTTTCTGCACCTCTGTTGCCTCTTTCTATACTTCTCTTGCCTCTTTCTGTACCACTGTTACATCTTTCTGCACATCACTTGCTTCTTTCTGTACCCCTCTTGACTCTTTCTGCACTCTTTTCTCTCTTTCTGTACCTCTCTTGCTTCTTTCTGCACCTCTCTTGCTTCTTTCTGCACCTCTCTTACTTCATTCTGCATCCCTCCTCCTCTTTATGCACCCTTCTTCCCTCTTTGTGCACCTCTTTTGCCTTTTTCTGTACCTCTTTTCCTTGTTTATGCAACTCTCTTGCCTCTTTCTGTAGTTGTCTTGCCTGCTTCTGTACCTCTTGTCTCTTTCTGTACCCTCTTGCCTGTTTTTGCACCTCACTTGCCTCTATCTGTACCTCTCTAGCCTCTTTCTGCACTTCTCTTGCCTCTTTCTTGACCTCATTTGCCTCTTTATGCACTACTCTTGTTTCTTTCTGCAACTCTGTTGTCTCTTATCACTTCTCTTGGTTCTTTCTATACCTCTGTTGCTTCTTTCTGCACTTCTCTTGCCTTTTTCTGCACATCTTTTGCCTGTTTCTAGACCTCGCTTGCCTCTTTCAGCACCACTGTTGCTTTTTCTGCACCTCGCTTGCTTCTTTATGTACCCCTCTTGCATCTTTCTGCACCTCTCTTTCCTCTTTGGGTACCTCTCTTGACTATTTCTGCACCCGTGTTCTCTCTTTGTGCACCTGTCTTTCCTCTTTCTCTACCCCCTCCTGCCTGTGTCTTCCTCTGTTACCTCTTTTTGCACCCCTCTTCCATCTTTCTGCACCTTTGTTGCTTCTTTCAGCACTTCTCTTTCTTCTTTCTGCACCGCTGGTGCTTCTTTCTGCACCCCTTTTGCCTCTTTCAGTACCCTTCTTCTCTCTTTGTGAACCTCTTTTACCTTTTCAGCACCCCTCTTGCTTCTTTCTGTAACTCCCTTGCCTGTTTCTGCAATTCTCTTGCCTCTTTCTGCAGGTCTCTTGCTTCTTTCTGTGCCTTTCTTCCTCTTTATGTACATGTTCTACCTCTGTAGACCTAGTTAGAAATTATAATTTAAAAATCCATAGAAATTCACTGAAAAAACACCACAGGTTTAAGAGATGCTCTAGTTTGGGATTAGCATTTAAAAACCTTAGAAATTCACAGAAAAAACTACAGGTTTCAGGGACGTTATAGTTAGGCTGATATTTCACTCGTACAAAAACATGTACAATTCAGCCGTTATAGTTAGTTGAGCGAACTATAACTTGCACCCCGCAACGCACTACTAATGATGTCACATATTACTTCACTCATGACATGGTCAGTGACATCATACATGACATCACTGATGATATTTTAAATGAAATCACTGATGACATCATCCACCTAATATTTGATATACCTCCTCAAACCCTAATATAACCTTTGACACACCCACTCTAAATTACAGACTACCATTCTCGAAACCATAGACACACCAATGCCAGTTAATACATACTTGCTCATTGATTGATAGTTCTGCACACACACCCACTCACTAAACCAAATAGTCACTCATACACGCAGTCACTCATCAAAACAGCCGCTGATATATGCACTCATACACCCATACAGACACTCCCACACCGCCACTCACCCATTGAGTTTCTCGAACACTTTCTGCAACTCTGTTGTCTTTCATCTCTTCTATTGCTTCCTTCTACACCTCTGTTGCTTCTTTCAGTACTACTCTTGCCTGTTTCTGCACCTGTCTTGCCTTCTTTCTGCACCACTGTTACCTCTTTCTACACATCACTAGCTTCTTTCTGCATCCTTCTTGCCTCTTTTTGCATCCCTGTTCCCTCTTTCTGTACCTCTTCTGCTTCTTTCTGTACCCCAGTTCCATCTTTCTGCAACTTTCCTGCCTATTTCTGCACCTCTGTTGCCTCTTTCTGCACTTCTCTTGCATCTTTCTACACCTCTGTTGCTTCCGTCTGCACTTCCTTTGCCTCTTTCTCCACCCCTCTTTCCTGTTTCTTCACCTCACTTGCCTCTTTCATCACTTTTTCTTGCTATTTTCTGCCCCTCTCTTGCTGATTTCTGCATCCCTCTTGCCTCTTTATGCACCCATCTTCCCTCTATTGCCTCTTTCTGCAACTCCCTTGCCTGTCTCTGCAACTCAATTGCCTCTTTCTGCAGTTCTCTTGCCTCCTCTTGTACCTCTGTTGCTTCTTTCTGCACTTCTCTTGGCTCTTTCTGCATCCCTCTTGCCTGTTTGTGCACTTCACTTGCCTCTGTCTGCACATCTTAAGCTTCTTTCAGCACTTCTCTTGCCCTTTTCTGCACCACTCTGGTTTCTTTCTGCAACTCTCTTATCTGTTTCATCACTTCTCTTGCTTCTTTCTTCATGTCTGTTTCTTCTTTCTCAGCACTTCTCTTGCCTCTTTCTACACTTCTTTTCCCTGTTTCGTCACCTGTCTTGCCTGTTTCTGCACCACTGTTGCCTTTTTCCGTACCTCGTTTGCTTCTTTCTGCACCCCTCTTGCCTGTTTCTGTACCTCTCTTCCCTCTTTGTGTACCTCTCTTGCCTCTTTCCGTGCTCCTATTCATTCTTTCTTTACCTGTTTTGCCTGTTTCTGCGCCTCTCCTGTCTGTTTCGTTGCCTCTGCTGCCTCTTTCTGCATATCTTTTGATTCTGTCTGCACTCTTGCCTCTTTCTGCACCCTTTGTCCCTCTTTCTGCACCTTTGTTGCCTCTTTCTACATCTCTTTTCCTTGTTTTTGCAACTCTCCTACCCCTTTCTGCAGTTTTCTTGCCTCCTTCTGCAGCTGTGTTGCCTCTTTCTACACCCTCTTGCCTGTTTGTGCACCTCACTTGCCTCTTTCTGCACATGTCTAGCCTCTTTCTTCACTTCTCTTAACTCTTTCTGGACCTCACTTGCCTCTTTATGCACATCACTTGCTTCTTTCTGCACCCCTCTTGACTCTTTCTGTACCCTGTTCCCTCTTTCTGTACCTCTCTTGCTTTTTCTGCACCTCTCTTGCTTCATTCATCATCCCTCCTCCTCTTTTTGCCCCCTTCTTACCTCTTTGTGTACCTCTGTTGCCTCTTTCTGTACCTCGCTTGCCTCCTTCTGCACTTCCCTTGCCTCTTTCTGCACTTCTCTTTCTTTTTTCTACACCACTTTTCTAACTTCTTTCTCCATGTTTGGTGCTTATTTCAGTACTTCTCTTGCCTCTTTCTGCACTTTTGTTGACTGTTTCTTCACCTGTCTTGCCTGTTTCTGCACCACTGTTGCCTTTTCCTGCACTTCGCATGCTTCTTTCTGCACCCCTTGCCTCTTTCTGCATCCCTCTTCCTTCTTTGTGTACCTCTCTTGCCTCTTCCTGCACTCCTGTTCTTTCTTTCTGTACCTGTTTTGCCTGTTTCTGCACTGCACCTGCCTGTTTTAGGCACCTCTGTTGCCTCTTTCTACACATATGTTGCCTCTGTATGCATTTCTTTAGCCTCTTTCTGCCCCTCTTTTGCCTGTTGATGCAATTCTCTTGCCTCTTTCTGCAGTTCTCTCACCTCCTTTTGCACCGGTTTCTTCTTTCTGTACTTCTCTTATCTTTTTCTGCATCCCTCTTGCCCTTTTCTGCACCTCACTTGCCTCTTTCAGCACCTCTCTTGCCTCTTTCTGCATTTCTCTTGCTTTTTTATGCACCTCTCTGGTTTCTTTCTACAACTCTCTTGTCTCTTTCAACACTTTTCTAGCTTCTTTCTACACATCTGTTGCTTCTTTCAGTGCTTTTCTTGCCTCTTTCTGTACTTTTCCTGCCTGTTTCATCACCTGTCTTGCCTGTTTCTGCACCACTGTTGCATTTATCTGCACCTTGCTTGCCTCTTTCTGCACCCCTCTTCCCTCTTTGTGTACCTCTCTCACCTCTTTATGCACCATTGTTCTTTATTTTTGTAACTGTTTTGCCTGCTTCTGCACCTCTTCTGCCTGTTTCTGCATGACTGTTGCCTCTTTCTTAACTCTTCCTCCCTCTTTGTGCACCTCCGTTGCCTCTTTCTCCACCTCTTTTCCTTGTTTCGGCAACTCTCTTGCCTCTGTCTGCAGTTCTCTTGCCTCCTTGTGTACCTCTATTGCCTCTTTCTGCACCCCTCTTGCCTGTTTGTGCACCTCACTTGACTCTTTCTGTACCTCTCTTGCCTCCTTTTGCACTTCTCTTGACTCTTTCTGCACCTCACTTGCCTCCTTCTGCACTACTCTTGCTTTTTTCTGCACCACTCTTGTTTCTTTCTACAACACTGTTGTCTCTTTCATCACTTATCTTGCTTCTTTCTTCAACTATGTTGCTTCTTTCAGCACTTCTCTTGCCTTTTTCTGAATTTCTATTGCCTGTTTATGCACCTGGCTTACCTCTTTCATCACCACTGTTGCCTTTTTCTGTACCTCTCTTGTTTCTTTCTGCAACTCTGTTGTCTCTTTCATCACTTCTCTTGTTTCTTTCTACACATATGTTGCTTCTTTCAGCACGTTTCTTGCCTGTTTCTGCACCAGTCTTTCTTCTTTCAGCAAGTATTGCTTCTTTCTGTACATCACTTGCTTCTTTCTGCACCCCTCCTGACTCTTTCTGTACCCCTGTTCCCTTTTTCGGTACCTCTCCTGCTTCTTTCTGCAACCCTGTAACCTCTTTCTGCACCTCTCCTGCCCGTCTGCACCAGTGTTGCCTTTTTCTGCACCTGTCTTGCTTCTTTCTGTACCTCTCTTGCCTCTTTCTGCACCCCTGTTCTTTCTTTATATACCTTTTTTTTGCCTGTTTCTGTATCTCTCCTGCTTGTTTCTGCACAATTCAATTCAATTCCTTTATTATGTTTTGGAACGCCGAGGAGATCCACATAAAAACCATACACAATACAAAATCCACTGAATGCAAAATAGACCTTTACAATGCTTACAAAAAATACAGAGAAGTCAAATTTCATCAGCCACAAAAGTAATCAATAAAAAGCTAAAAAACATTTTAAAAAGTTAAAAATATTAAAACAGAAAATTTCATTTGGAGGGTTATACAGTGCAAGTAAAAAAGAGTTAGCATTTAAAATACCCAATTGCAGACATATGAATCTTAACCACTTGCGCCGAAACGGGCGCAATATGGGACATATGAAGAGAACATGCAAGCAATCCTGGGTGGACAAGTTGCAAAAATTACAAATTGCAGGAGTACCGTACCATTTTGCTAGTAGATTGTTTAATGGCAATAGATCCTGTCTTAGGAGAAACCAGAAACGTCGAATGCCATGAGGTAAATTCCAGGTGACATAAGGTTAAATAACTTTCCTCATATACGAGTCAGTAAGATGGTTAGCTCCCTTCTTAGCGAAAATAGCCTCCTTGTCCATTTTAAAACGAAGATCCCAGGTTGCCTCTTTCAGAAGTAACTTTAATTGTGCGGCAGAAATAATAAAGAGAGTAGTCTCTTCCAATTGAAGAAGGTCTACCGCCTTTCTGAAATTTTTAACAATTTGTGAGTGTTCTTTTAAACTGCCTAAAAGTTCGATTTTCATAAAGTCTCTTAATGATCCCTTTTCTCGTCTAGCCAAACTAGCCACCCACCGTACTACCGCTGCTAGGTCCTGCACCCAGCTACTGCGAAGGCCATATTCAAGTCTGCAGGCGGCTGCTGAGCAGGCAGTATTAAGAGAAGATATAGATCTTAACAACTTCCCTTCTATGGTGTGTAAAAAATTCCATTGCCTTAAATCTACCAATTCCATTCCGTACAAAAGGGAGGATGGAATTTTTGCCCTAAAGACTTCCAGTAGGTGATCAAAATGTCTTCTCCCCGTGGCTAAATATAAAGTGGTCAAGCCCTTTCCCTGGGACAAAGCTTTGCGGGAGTTGGTATCAGTGTGGGGTTTGTCACTTAAATTATTGGAGATAATTTTTCCTAAGTAGACATATGTATTTACCACCTCCAATTTGTGACCGCCAGCTGACCATACAAAGTTCTTATACTTTAACTTTTTTCTCCCTGCAATACACATAATTTTGCTTTTTGATGCATTGATCTTCAAGAAATGGGCTTCGGAAAAAAGAGCAAGTGCTCGAAGACGATTGGCCAACCCTTTAGGTGTGAGATCTAATATTATGATGTCGTCTGCATATAACAAACAGGAGATAGGAATTCCCCCAACAACCGGGGCTATACCATCACTTGAGGAGATAGATGCAGGAAGATCCGCAATATACAGGGAAAAGAGCAATGGAGCAAGGAGACAACCCTGTTTCAATCCATTAATTGATGGGATAACTTGTGATAGCCCCCTTGCTCTACCTTGCAGGACACGGCACCATGTATCAGTATGCAAAACCTGCACCAGGTCTAGCAAGTGAGGAGGCATGCCCATTGCGGATAGCTTTCTCCACAGCAGAATGCGATCCACCTTATCGAATGCTGTGGAGAAGTCTATAAATGCCGCATACACATATCCACCATGGACCTTTACATATTTATCCGAAATGATCTGTAGTGCAGTAAGATTATCAAATGTGCCTTGCCCTTTTCGAAATCCAGTCTGTTCTAGGGGTAATATATGGTTTGTATCAACCCAATCATTAATTAAAGATAACAAACATTTGGTAAAAACTTTTCCAGTTGCATCAAGGAGGGCTATTTGACAATAATTCTTTGGAATATCCCTATCGCCCTTCTTGAAGAGTGGCACCAGTATACTCCCTTCCCAAGAAGAAGGAATAATTTTCTTCATGAAACAGAAACTGAAAACAGGAAACAATATTTTGCTCCATAAAATTGGCTCCTGTTTCAGGACAGATATCGGGAGTTCATCAGGTCCCATGGCTCCTGAAGTACGCATATCCTTAATCGCCTGTTCAATAGTTTTTTCTGTGAGGGGTTCTATTGCTGAGTCAAGCTCAATACTAAGGTCCCTAACCTCAGCCGACTCCCCATTCAAAGCGTATAAGGTAGAAATATAATTGACCCATGATGATTCTGGGATTGGAATCGGTAGGGGACCAACTCTTACACCACATCTCTCCCCAATAAGGGTCCAAAACTGTCTAACTTTGCCATGAACCACTGCCTCCCGTAGACTTATCCAAAGGGAATCTTCTTTTTCTTTTTTTATCTTTTTCTTAATCCTGTTTCTCCTTCTTTTTAAGTGATCAATTTTATGGAGTCTTTCAATTGATCTGCACACATATTGCTCCCTCACTAACTTATTTATTTCCTTATTAAGAAGAATAATCGATCTTGGGAGAAGAATCCTTTTCGGTGTCAAATTAGATTTTTTAACATCCAAAATGATTCTCTCCATAGGATCCTTGAAGTGGATTAACTCAGACCCTTCCCAGTTATTTAACTCTAAGATAGTTTTATTCAAAATACGCCCCAGGCCCTCTATGGCTTTGAAGTCCCAGAAACATCTACCAGACTTTTTATTCATGTTGACCATATCACCATTAAGTGACCAGGGGTCAGATTCAGGAAGGCGTATTGAAAGGGTTAGAGTTAACAACTTATGGTCACTCAATTTGTTCTCTGAGACCACTAAATCTCTCAATATAGGGAAGGAACAATAATCTATAAGTACATAATCCAAAATGGACTCACTTGTGCTGGATTTATGGGTGTAATTTGCTGGAAAATCAGAAGGGAGCCTACCATTCACTATTAGTCCCTCCGTAAGAGACAATTCTTCCAGCAGAATTTCCCCTCTTTTATTAGTTTTGATTTTGTCAGGGAAGAGGGCTTGAGGAATCAAAAAAGCTTTCTCTTTAGACTTATTTCTGAAGAGTTCTAAGCTAAAGTTGGAAACTCTACAATTGAAATCCCCCACTAGCAAAACCATGGGAGTAAGTATTGCCTCCTTAATCTTTTTACTAAAAATAAAAACCTGCTTCAGTACACTGCTATAACAATTCTCAGGGGGGATATAAGCATTTATTATGACCAGTGGGTTTTTATTTTCCCCATTGCCAAAGCTATTCAAAGTAACCGCCTGAAAAAGGTTACTTTGATCAACATAGTGGGAATAGTTCCACTTTATTCTATTAGAGAGGAGGCATGCAATTCCGCCTTTTGCATGCCGTCTCTTCGAAGGAAAAGCCGCAACCTCAAGCACAAAATAGTCCTTCCCCGCATCTATTCTATTTATACACCAGGTCTCTTGAATACAAATCACATCTGGTTTCAGTGAGAAAAGATACTGTAATTTTTCAGGACTATTATTAATCCCTGCAGTATTCCAAGAAAGAATTTTTAAACAGCTGCTAAAGATGAGAAAATAGCTTTGGGTTATCTTTTGGTTTATTTAATAAGACCCCAGGAAGCCAATCCCATTGATGGTTATCTTCTCTTGGGGTATTGGAAATTTTTTGCAAAGCTGGAATTACATGGGACACTAGCCTTTTAGTTTTTGATATACAAATCTTTAAATCCTCAAAAGAGAAAGGGTGAATTGATTGATTAGATCGATTTTCATGGAATCTATCTCAATTCGCCAAAACAGGTAACACATCAATTCCTCGACTTTGAACATTTTCAGCTTGATTCAAGATAAGATTCACTATTAATTTAGAATAGAACGTTACCCTAATGTATGATATATTATCAATTCTCAACATAGAAACTAAATCAATGTCATTTGATTGAATTAATTTTAAGCTCTCTATTTCACTAAAACATTTGAGTAACAATGCTCTATTTAATGCCAGGTCGTTGTCAAACAACGGTAAAAAGTCTAGAGTCAGTGTATCTACAGTATCTTCCAAGATTTTTTTAAGAGGTTCTTGCGGACAAGCTGTACCTTCAACCCGGGAATGAAAAATAGGCGCAGCGGGATTAAGAACCACTGAGGCAGGAGGGCCTAACTTTGTCACTTCTATTTTTGGAAAAAGAATTGTAGGTTTCCCCACATCACAGCGGGGGCCTCCTGTAGACAAAATTGAACAATTAGGGAGGATTTTATCACAAGCTGGTAATTGAATATCGGGGATACATGTAATAGATTCCTGTTTCGGGACCCCATTACCTGTCCCTTCCGAATTGGGCAGATCATTTGGCTGGATTTGGGAATCCTCAAATACTATTTGTCTCAGCCTTTTTTTCTTATGTCTGCGAATTGGTTTTCTCTTTTTCCCCTTACATCTTTTGAGTTTACCTGGTATCGTTTTTTCTCCCTCTTCAGTCCCCTTGGCTTCCGTCCTGAAAATTGGGAAGAGCACTTTATCAAGATTGCCATCTACTGCCACCCCCTCTTCTTCTACAATTTCAAGATCGGAATCCCTTATACAATTATAAGCAGATGCTTTAGGGACTGAAAAGAGCTCATTTCTGGCTGGAATCCCTGGTATAATTTGATTACAGTTATTGGATATAAACGTTGGATTATTTCCGGATGGAGATATAATATGGGAAACCGGATCTTGTAGCTCCTCTCCAAGGTTTAGATCCGGGGTCTTCTCTGGGATTCTAAGTAATAAAACCTTTAATATCTGAGTAGCCGATTCTAAAACACAATCAGAACTCCCCACAAATGTATTCAATAACAGTAATATTGAAGACAACAAATGCTCCAGAGCTATCAATGACTCCGAAATGGGCTTATCCTGTCGCTCCAAGCCTGGTGGTCTAATCGGGACGATACCTGATATACTAAGTTCAGGACTTTTTGAAAGATTGGACTGCATTGATGAATCTTGAAATTTAAGAGAAGGGGTGCTACTATAGAGCTGCAAACCAGAAGGGGTTGCGCCCTTCGGGGTCTTAGTAGCTTCAAATAATTTTAATGATCCATCTGCTAAATAACGACTACACAATTCCAAATCAATATCTAACCCTTGAAAATTACCATCACATATCTCCTTTGTCTGGGAGCTTCCTAATAAGTCGTTAGTCAAGCACAATTCAGGTTTTGGAGGGATACTATTTTGATGCACATTCTCTGTTCTAGAAGAGAGCAAATTAATAGAATTGGAGCCATCAATGGGGTTTAGATTATGCTCCACACTGGTCTGTAAGGCAAGAATCGTTTTTTCAACTAGAACGTCCCCTTTCTTTGCAGGCACAGATTCTACGCCTAGTGCGGAAGTTATCGCTATGTTCTTATTTATAGCAGTTTTATCAGGGTCAGCCTCCATCACCAAGTTCTTATCTGTTGACTTTTCCCATAACTGGAATAACTGGCAGTGACCCTTTAGTTGAAGATTTTTTGAATCCTTGTTTCGCAGGGGGTTGGATCTCGTCTTAACACAAGACCTTCCCCCCCAAAAGTCTCAAAGAGCGAAGCTTTTTAGCAGTCATCTTTAAAAAATAATGATTAACAGCTTAAAATATATAAATTAAGACAATTGTGGAATAGACACAGAATTCCTGTATGCAGTAAACAGGTCAAGGTCGATGAAAGCAAGAATGGATAATGACTAAATAGCAAACTAATCGAAAAGATGAACAAAACATAGCAGTAAAAAGTTAAAATGTAAATGAGTTGGCCCAGCCCAGCCTACTTCAGCCACTGAGAGCCATAGAGGGCCCGCCTTTTGTCCGGGCTTAGTCCAGCGCGTCCCGCGCGCGTCCTCGCGGGACGAGGGACCTGCCGATGCTTTATGCGCCGCCTGGCGCGCTGGATGCTGGCCTCAATTTCCCCTGGAGGCTTCCGGGCAATGTAGTTCGACCGGCGGAGCCAAGCCCGGCCGGTCGATTTCCCGCTGGATATGGCAGAGCCAAGCCCGGCCGCTGGTCACAAAGATAAGGAGTCTCCTGGGGTCTAGCAGCAAAAGTTAGTAAGAATATGGGGAACTCGGCCCCTACAGATGCTTTATGCGCCGCCTGGTGCGCTTGATGCTGGCGTCAATTTCCCCTGGAGGCTGCTGGGCAATGTAGTTCGACCGGCGGAGCCAAGCCTGGCCGGTCGATTTCCCGCTGGATATGGCGGAGCCAAGCCCGGCCGCTGGTCACAAAGATAAGGAGTCTCCTGGGGTCTAGCAGCGAAAGTTAGTAAGAATATGGGGAACTCGGCCCCTACCGATGCTTTATGCGCCGCCTGGCGCGCTGGATGCTGGCGTCAATTTCCCCTGGAGGCTGCTGGGCAATGTAGTTCGACCGGCGGAGCCAAGCCCGGCCGGTCGATTTCCCGCTGGATATGGCGGAGCCAAGCCCGGCCGCTGGTCACAAAGATAAGGAGTCTCCTGGGGTCTAGCAGCAAAAGTTAGTAAGAATAGGCTTGCACTCAGTGCGCTTAATTATTATTAACCACCAGCAGATGCTTTCCAAGTCTTTTCAGGGCATTACCATGAACAGGAGCCCGTGAACAGGGCCAGAAGCGGGTTTTCCCCTTTTTATGCAGGGAGGGGTGAGGGGGGGGGTTAAGGCTTCAAGTGCCGCTGTGTGGGCGACGTAACCAACCAAGCCACCCAGGTTCCACGGTCACAGAACAACACAGCCAACCTCCACAACCCCTGCAGCCACGCCTGCCACTCCAACGCATGCCCTTACTCACTCCTTCTTAGTTCCTTCTCTGACCTTCTCGGCTCCACGGGGATGTCTACCAGCTCACAGCTTACTCGCAAGCCAGCCTCGCCTAGGTCCAAGGTCCGTCTGCCGTGAGCTGTAACCTCCGCCGCCGCAACTCCACTGTGAGCAACGCGGGGCAGAGCCGGGCCCGGCCCCCCAAACCTGCTGGGCGCTCTGCAGTCGAGCGCACAGGCACAGGTGAAGATGGTGAAATAGGAGGGGCTGGTTTTCCACAAGCTTCAGCGAGCCTCAGCCTCCGTGAGCATAGGTGGAGGGGGGGTTCAGGGCAAAGCCAGCGGCGGCGGCGAAGGCCAAACAGCTTTACAAAGCTAAACCGAGCAGAGAGCAACCTGCTCGCAGCACACGATCGAAAAGCCTGCTCGCCGCCGCAGCCCATTTCGAATGGCGTTTCTGGCGTCTTGCCTGTTTCTGTGCCTCTCCTGTCTGTTTCTTTACCTCTGCTGCCTCTTTCTGCATATCTATTGATTCTGTCTGCACTCTTGCCTATTTATGCACCCTTTTGTCCCTCTTTCTGCACCTTTGTTGCCTCTTTCTGCAACTTCTATTGCTTCTTTCTGCACCTCTGGTGTCTTTCTGCACCCCTCCTGCCTCTTTCTGTGCCCTTCTTCCCTCTTTGTGCACCTCTTTTGCCTTTTTGGCACCCCTCTTGCCTCTTTCTGCATCCCTCTTTCTTAGTTTTTTCATCTCTCTTACCTGTTTCTGCAACTCTCTTGCCTCTTTCTGCAGTTCTGCAGTTTTCTTTCTTCTTTCTGCACCCTTTTCGATCTATATGTACATGCTCTATCTATGTAGGCATAGTTAGAAATTCGCATTCAAAAACCCCTAGAAATTCACTGTAAAAACACCACAGGTTTCAGGGACATTATAGTTTGGGATAAGCATTTAAAAACCAAAGAAATTCAATTAAATAAACAGAGCTTTCTGGGACGTTATAGTTGGGGATTAGCTTTTAAAAATCTTTTGAAATTCATTTAAAAACTACAGGTTTCAGGTACGTTAGAGTTAGGCTGATATTTAACTTGTAGAAAAACAGGTGAAATTCAGCTGTTATAGTTAACTCGCGCCCCTGCAATGCACTGCTTATGATGTCACATATTACATCACTTATGACATGGTCAGTGACATCACTGATGACATCATCCACTTAATATCTGGTATACCTCCTCACACCCTAATATAACCTTTGATATACCCTTCTTGCCTCTTTATGCACCCCTGTTCCCTCTTTCTGTACCTTTCTTGCTTCTTTATATACCCTGTTCCCTCCTTCTACACCTCTCCTGCCTGTTTCTGCACCTCAGTTGCCTCTTTCTACACTTCTCTTGCCTCTTTCTGTACCACTGTTACATCTTTCTGCACATCACTTGCTTCTTTCAGTACCCCTCTTGACTCTTTCTGCACTCTTTTCTCTCTTTCTGTACCTCTCTTGCTTCTTTCTGCACCTCTCTTACTTCATTCTGCATCCCTCCTCCTCTTTATGCACCCTTCTTCCCTCTTTGTGCACCTCTTTTGCCTTTTTCTGTACCTCTTTTCCTTGTTTATGCAACTCTCTTGCCTCTTTCTGTAGTTGTCTTGCCTGCTTCTGTACCTCTTGTCTCTTTCTGTACCCTCTTGCCTGTTTTTGCACCTCACTTGCCTCTATCTGTACCTCTCTAGCCTCTTTCTGCACTTCTCTTGCCTCTTTCTCGACCTCATTTGCCTCTTTATGCACTACTCTTGTTTCTTTCTGCAACTCTGTTGTCTCTTATCACTTCTCTTGGTTCTTTCTATACCTCTGTTGCTTCTTTCTGCACTTCTCTTGCCTTTTTCTGCACATCTTTTGCCTGTTTCTAGACCTCGCTTGCCTCTTTCAGCACCACTGTTGCTTTTTCTGCACCTCGCTTGCTTCTTTCTGTACCCCTCTTGCATCTTTCTGCACCTCTCTTTCCTCTTTGGGTACCTCTCTTGACTATTTCTGCACCCGTTTTCTCTCTTTGTGCACCTGTCTTTCCTCTTTCTCTACCCCATCCTGCCTGTGTCCTCCTCTGTTACCTCTTTTTGCACCCCTCTTCCATCTTTCTGCACCTTTGTTGCTTCTTTCAGCACTTCTCTTTCTTCTTTCTGCACCTCTGGTGCTTCTTTCTGCACCCCTTTTGCCTCTTTCAGTACCCTTCTTCTCTCTTTGTGCACCTCTTTTACCTTTTCAGCACCCCTCTTGCTTCTTTCTGTAACTCCCTTGCCTGTTTCTGCAATTCTCTTGCCTCTTTCTGCAGGTCTCTTGCTTCTTTCTGTGCCTTTCTTCCTCTTTATGTACATGTTCTACCTATGTAGACCTAGTTAGAAATTATCATTTAATAATCCATAGAAATTCACTGAAAAAACACCACAGGTTTAAGAGATGCCCTAGTTTGGGATTAGCATCTAAAAACCTTAAAAATTCACCGAAAAAACTACAGGTTTCAGGGACGTTATAGTTAGGTTGATATTTCACTCGCACAAAAACATGTACAATTCAGCCGTTATAGTTAGTTGAGCGAACTATAACTTGCACCCCGCAACGCACTACTAATGATGTTGCATATTACTTCACTCATGACATGGCCAGTGACATCATACATGACATCACTGATAATATTTTAAATGAAATCACTGATGACATCATCCACCTAATATTTGATATACCTCCTCAAACCCTAATATAACCTTTGACACACCCACTCTAAATTACACACTACTATTCTCGAAACCATAGACACACCAATGCCAGTTAATACATACTCGCTCATTGATTGATAGTTCTGCACACACACCCACTCACTAAACCAAATAGTCACTCATACACGCAGTCACTCATCAAAACAGCCGCTGATATATGCACTCATACACCCATACAGACACTCCCACACCGCCACTCACCCATTGAGTTTCTCGAACACTTTCTGCAACTCTGTTGTCTTTCATCTCTTCTATTGCTTCCTTCTACACCTCTGTTGCTTCTTTCAGTACTACTCTTGCCTGTTTCTGCACCTGTCTTGCCTTCTTTCTGCACCACTGTCACCTCTTTCTACACATCACTAGCTTCTTTCTGCATCCTTCTTACCTCTTTTTGCATCCCTGTTCCCTCTTTCTGTACCTCTTCTGCTTCTTTCTGTACCCCAGTTCCATCTTTCTGCAACTTTCCTGCCTATTTCTGTACCTCTGTTGCCTCTTTCTGCACTTCTCTTGCATCTTTCTACACCTCTGTTGCTTCCGTCTGCACTTCCTTTGCCTCTTTCTCCACCCCTCTTTCCTGTTTCTTTACCTCACTTGCCTCTTTCAGCACTTTTTCTTGCTATTTTCTGCCCCTCTCTTGCTGATTTCTGCATCCCTCTTGCCTCTTTATGCACCCATCTTCCCTCTATTGCCTCTTTCTGCAACTCCCTTGCCTGTCTCTGCAACTCAATTGCCTCTTTCTGCAGTTCTCTTGCCTCCTCTTGTACCTCTGTTGCTTCTTTCTGCACTTCTCTTGGCTCTTTCTGCACCCCTCTTGCCTGTTTGTGCACTTCACTTGCCTCTGTCTGCACATCTTAAGCTTCTTTCAGCACTTCTCTTGCCCTTCTCTGCACCACTCTGGTTTCTTTCTGCAACTCTCTTGTCTTTCATCTCTTCTCTTGCTTCCTTCTACACCTCTGTTGCTTCTTTCAGTACTACTCTTGCCTGTTTCTGCACCTGTCTTGCCTTCTTTCTGCACCACTGTCACCTCTTTCTACACATCACTAGCTTCTTTCTGCATCCTTCTTACCTCTTTTTGCATCCCTGTTCCCTCTTTCTGTACCTCTTCTGCTTCTTTCTGTACCCCAGTTCCATCTTTCTGCAACTTTCCTGCCTATTTCTGTACCTCTGTTGCCTCTTTCTGTACTTCTCTTGCATCTTTCTACACCTCTGTTGCTTCCGTCTGCACTTCCTTTGCCTCTTTCTCCACCCCTCTTTCCTGTTTCTTTACCTCACTTGCCTTTTTCAGCACTTTTTCTTGCTATTTTCTGCCCCTCTCTTGCTGATTTCTGCATCCCTCTTGCCTCTTTTATGCACCCATCTTCCCTCTATTGCCTCTTTCTGCAACTCCCTTGCCTGTCTCTGCAACTCAATTGCCTCTTTCTGCAGTTCTCTTGCCTCCTCTTGTACCTCTGTTGCTTCTTTCTGCACTTCTCTTGGCTCTTTCTGCACCCCTCTTGCCTGTTTGTGCACTTCACTTGCCTCTGTCTGCACATCTTAAGCTTCTTTCAGCACTTCTCTTGCCCTTTTCTGCACCACTCTGGTTTCTTTCTGCAACTCTCTTATCTGTTTCATCACTTCTCTTGCTTCTTTCTTCATGTCTGTTTCTTCTTTCTCAGCACTTCTCTTGCCTCTTTCTGCACTTCTTTTCCCTGTTTCGTCACCTGTCTTGGCTGTTTCTGCACCACTGTTGCCTTTTTCCGTACCTCGTTTGCTTCTTTCTGCACCCCTCTTGCCTGTTTCTGTACCTCTCTTCCCTCTTTGTGTACCTCTCTTGCCTCTTTCCGTGCTTCTATTCATTCTTTCTTTACCTGTTTTGCCTGTTTCTGCGCCTCTCCTGTCTGTTTCGTTGCCTCTGCTGCCTCTTTCTGCATATCTATTTATTCTGTCTGCACTCTTGCCTATTTCTGCACCCTTTTCCCCTCTTTCTGCACCTTTGTTGCCTCTTTTTGCATCTCTTTTCCTTGTTTTTGCAACTCTCCTACCTCTTTCTGCAGTTTTCTTGCCTCCTTCTGCAG
Organism: Lissotriton vulgaris; assembly: GCF_964263255.1. Classification (NCBI taxonomy): domain Eukaryota; kingdom Metazoa; phylum Chordata; class Amphibia; order Caudata; family Salamandridae; genus Lissotriton; species Lissotriton vulgaris. Next base: position 1,317,069,680 of record NC_141689.1, read on the forward strand.
CTGTGTTGCCTCTTTCTACACCCTCTTGCCTGTTTGTGCACCTCACTTGCCTCTTTCTGCACATATCTAGCCTCTTCCTTCACTTCTCTTAACTCTTTCTGGACCTCACTTGCCTCTTTATGCACATCACTTGCTTCTTTCTGCACCCCTCTTGACTCTTTCTGTACCCTGTTCCCTCTTTCTGTACCTCTCTTGCTTTTTCTGCACCTCTCTTGCTTCATTCAGCATCCCTCCTCCTCTTTTTGCACCCTTCTTACCTCTTTGTGTACCTCTGTTGCCTCTTTCTGTACCTAGCTTGCCTCCTTCTGCACTTCCCTTGCCTCTTTCTGCACTTCTCTTTCTTTTTTCTACACCACTTTTCTAACTTCTTTCTACATGTTTGGTGCTTATTTCAGTACTTCTCTTGCCTCTTTCTGCACTTTTGTTGACTGTTTCTTCACCTGTCTCGCCTGTTTCTGCACCACTGTTGCCTTTTTCTGCACTTCGCATGCTTCTTTCTGCACCCCTTGCCTCTTTCTGCATCCCTCTTCCTTCTTTGTGTACCTCTCTTGCCTCTTCCTGCACTCTTGTTCTTTCTTTCTGTACCTGTTTTGCCTGTTTCTGCACTGCACCTGCCTGTTTTAGGCACCTCTGTTGCCTCTTTCTGCACATATGTTGCCTCTGTATGCATTTCTTTTGCCTCTTTCTGCCCCTCTTTTGCCTGTTGATGCAATTCTCTTGCCTCTTTCTGCAGTTCTCTCACCTCCTTTTGCACCGGTTTCTTCTTTCTGTACTTCTCTTACCTTTTTCTGCATCCCTCTTGCCCTTTTCTGCACCTCACTTGCCTCTTTCAGCACCTCTCTTGCCTCTTTCTGCATTTCTCTTGCTTTTTTATACACCTCTCTGGTTTCTTTCTACAACTCTCTTGTCTCTTTCATCACTTTTCTAGCTTCTTTCTACACGTCTGTTGCTTCTTTCAGTGCTTTTCTTGCCTCTTTCTGTACTTTTATTGCCTGTTTCTTCACATGTCTTGCGTCTGCACCAGTGTTGCCTTTTTCTGCACCTGTCTTGCTTCTTTCTGTACCTCTCTTGCCTCTTTCTGCACCCCTGTTCTTTCTTTATATACCTTTTTTTGCCTGTTTCTGTATCTCTCCTGCTTGTTTCTGCACAATTCAATTCAATTCCTTTATTATGTTTTGGAACTCCGAGGAGATCCACATAAAAACCATACACAATACAAAATCCACTGAATGCAAAATAGACCTTTACAATGCCTACAAAAAATACAGAGAAGTCAAATTTCATCAGCCACAAAAGTCATCAATAAATAGCTAAAAAACATTTAAAAAAGTTAAAAATATTAAAACAGAAAATTTCATTTGGAGGGTTATACAGTGCAAGTAAAAAAGAGTTAGCATTTAAAATACCCAATTGTAGACATATGAATCTTAACCACTTGCGCCGAAACGGGCGCAATATGGGACATATGAAGAGAACATGCAAGCAATCCTGGGTGGACAAGTTGCAAAAATTACAAATTGCAGGAGTACCGTACCATTTTGCTAATAGATTGTTTAATGGCAATAGATCCTGTCTTAGGAGAAACCAGAAACGTCGAATGCCATGAGGTAAATTCCAGGTGATATAAGGTTAAATAACTTTCCTCATATACGAGTCAGTAAGATGGTTAGCTCCCTTCTTAGCGAAAATAGCCTCCTTGTCCATTTTAAAACTAAGATCCCAGGTTGCCTCTTTCAGAAGTAACTTTAATTGTGCGGCAGAAATAATAAAGAGAGTAGTCTCTTCCAATTGAAGAAGGTCTACCGCCTTTCTGAAATTTTTAACAATTTGTGAGTGTTCTTTTAAACTGCCTAAAAGTTCGATCTTCATAAAGTCTCTTAATGATCCCTTTTCTCGTCTAGCCAAACTAGCCACCCACCGTACTACCGCTGCTAGGTCCTGCACCCAGCTACTGCGAAGGCCATATTCAAGTCTGCAGGCGGCTGCTGAGCAGGCAGTATTAAGAGAAGATATAGATCTTAACAACTTCCCTTCTATGGTGTGTAAAAAATTCCATTGCCTTAAATCTACCAATTCCATTCCGTACAAAAGGGAGGATGGAATTTTTGCCCTAAAGACTTCCAGTAGGTGATCAAAATGTCTTCTCCCCGTGGCTAAATATAAAGTGGTCAAGCCCTTTCCCTGTGACAAAGCTTTGCGGGAGTTGGTATCAGTGTGGGGTTTGTCACTTAAATTATTGGAGATAATTTTTCCTAAGCAGACATATGTATTTACCACCTCCAATTTGTGACCGCCAGCTGACCATACAAAGTTCTTATACTTTAACTTTTTTCTCCCTGCAATACACATAATTTTGCTTTTTGATGCATTGATCTTCAAGAAATGGGCTTTGGAAAAAAGATCAAGTGCTCGAAGACGATTGGCCAACCCTTTAGGTGTGAGATCTAATATTATGATGTTGTCTGCATATAATAAACAGGAGATAGGAATTCCCCCTACAACCGGGGCTATAACATCACTTGAGGAGATAGATGCAGGAAGATCCGCAATATACAGGGAAAAGAGCAATGGAGCAAGGAGACAACCCTGTTTCAATCCATTAATTGATGGGATAACTTGTGATAGCCCCCTTGCTCCACCTTGCAGGACACGGCACCATGTATCAGTATGCAAAACCTGCACCAGGTCTAGCAAGTGAGGAGGCATGCCCATTGCGGATAGCTTTCTCCACAGCAGAATGCGATCCACCTTATTGAATGCTGTAGAGAAGTCTATAAATGCCGCATACACATATCCCCCACGGACCTTTACATATTTATCCGAAATGATCTGTAGTGCAGTAATATTATCAAATGTGCCTTGCCCTTTTCGAAATCCAGTCTGTTCTAGGGGTAATATATGGTTTGTATCAACCCAATCATTAATTAAAGATAACAAACATTTGGTAAAAACTTTTCCAGTTGCATCAAGGAGGGCTATTTGACGATAATTCTTTGGAATATCCCTATCGCCCTTCTTGAAGAGTGGCACCAGTATACTCCCTTTCCAAGAAGAAGGAATAATTTTCTTCATGAAACAGAAACTGAAAACAGGAAACAATATTTTGCTCCATAAAATTGGCTCCTGTTTCAAGACAGATATCGGGAGTTCATCAGGTCCCATGGCTCCTGAAGTACGCATATCCTTAATCGCCTGTTCAATAGTTTTTTCTGTGAGGGGTTCTATTGCTGAGTCAAGCTCAATACTAAGGTCCCTAAGCTCAGCCGACTCCCCATTCAAAGCGTATAAGGTAGAAATATAATTGACCCATGATGATTCAGGGATTGGAATCGGTAGGGGACCAACTCTTACACCACATCCCTCCCCAATAAGGGTCCAAAACTGTCTAACTTTGCCATGAACCACTGCCTCCCGTAGACTTATCCAAAGGGAATCTTCTTTTTCTTTTTTTATCTTTTTCTTAATCCTGTTTCTCCTTCTTTTTAAGCGATCAATTTTATGGAGTCTTTCAATTGATCTGCACACATATTGCTCCCTCACTAACTTATTTATTTCCTTATTAAGAAGAATAATCGATCTTGGGAGAAGAATCCTTTTCGGTGTCAAATTAGATTTTTTAACATCCAAAATGATTCTCTCCATAAGATCCTTGAAGTGGATTAACTCAGACCCTTCCCAGTTATTTAACTCTAAGATAGTTTTATTCAAAATACGCCCCAGGTCCTCTATGGCTTTGAAGTCCCAGAAACATCTACCAGACTTTTCGCCTTGTTGTGTTATGTATGCTCCGTGTCTCTGCGCCAGGATGCTCCTTCGCTGGAGTCGCTGCGCGCATAATAAATTGTTATAACATAACATTATAACATAACATTATTCATGTTGACCATATCACCATTAAGTGACCATGGGAGTAAGTATTGCCTCCTTAATCTTTTTACTACAAATAAAAAACTGCTTCAGTACACTGCTATAACAATTCTCAGGGGGGATATAAGCATTTATTATGACCAGTGGGTTTTTATTTTCCCCATTGCCAAAGCTATTCAAAGTAACCGCCTGAAAAAGGTTACTTTGATCAACATAGTGGGAATAGTTCCACTTTATTCTATTAGAGAGGAGGCATGCAATTCCGCCTTTTGCATGCCGTCTCTTCGAAGGAAAAGCCGCAACCTCAAGCACAAAATAGTCCTTCCCCGCATCTATTCTATTTATACACCAGGCCTCTTGAATACAAATCACATCTGGGTTCAGTGAGAAAAGATACTGTAATTTTTCAGGACTATTATTAATCCCTGCAGTATTCCAAGAAAGAATTTTTAAACAGCTGCTAAAGATGAGAAAATAGCTTTGGGTTATCTTTTGGTTTATTTAATAAGACCCCAGGAAGCCAATCCCATTGATGGTAATCTTCTCTTGGGGTATTGGAAATTTTTTGCAAAGCTGGAATTACATGGGACACTAGCCTTTTAGTTTTTGATATACAAATCTTTACATCCTTTAAAGAGAAAGGGTGACCTGATTGATTAGATCGATTTTCATGGAATCTATCTCAATTCGCCAAAACAGGTAACACATCAATTCCTCGACTTTGAAAATTTTCAGCTTGATTCAAGATAAGATTCACTATTAATTTAGAATAGAACGTTACCCTAATGTATGATATATTATCAATTCTTAACATAGAAACTAAATCAATGTTATCTGATTGAATTAATTTTAAGCTCTCTATTTCACTAAAACATTTGAGTAACGATGTTCTATTTAATGCCAGGTCGTTGTCAAACAACGGTAAAAAGTCTAGAGTCAGTGTATCTACAGTATCTTCCAAGATTTTTTTAAGAGGTTCTTGCGGACAAGCTGTACCTTCAACCCGGGAATGAAAAATAGGCGCAGCGGGATTAAGGATCACTGAGGCAGGAGGGCCTAACTTTGTCACTTCTATTTTTGGAAAAAGAATTGTAGGTTTCCCCACATCACAGGGGGGGCCTCCTGTAGGCAAAATTGAACAATTAGGGAGGATTTTATCACAAGCTGGTAATTGAATATCGGGGATACATGTAATAGATTCCTGTTTCGGGACCCCATTACCTGTCCCTTCCGAATTGGGCAGATCATTTGGCTGAATTTGGGAATCCTCAAATACTATTTGTCTCAGCCTTTTTTTCTTATGTCTGCGAATTGGTTTTCTCTTTTTCCCCTTACATCTTTTGAGTTTACCTGGTATCGTTTTTTCTCCCTCTTCAGTCCCCTTGGCTTCCGTCCTGAAAATTGGGAAGAGCACTTTATCAAGATTGCCATCTACTGCCACCCCCTCTTCTTCTACAATTTCAAGATCGGAATCCCTTATACAATTATAAGCAGATGATTTAGGGACTGAAGAGAGCTCATTTCTGGCTGAAATCCCTGGTATAATTTGATTACAGTTATTGGATATAAACGTTGGATTATTTCCGGATGGAGATATAATATGGGAAACCGGATCTTGTAGCTCCTCTCCAAGGTTTAGATCCGGGGTCTTCTCTGGGATTCTAAGTAATTTTAATATCTGAGTAGCCGATTCTAAAACACAATCAGAACTCCCCACAAATTTATTCAATAACAGTAATATTGAAGACAACAAATGCTCCAGAGCTATCAATGACTCCGAAATGGGCGTATCCTGTCGCTCCAAGCCTGGTGGTCTAATCGGGACGATACCTGATATATTAAGTTCAGGACTTTTTGAAAGATTGGACTGCATTGATGAATCTTGAAATTTAAGAGAAGGGGTGCTACTATAGAGCTGCAAACCAGAAGGGGTTGCGCCCTTCGGGGTCTTAGTAGCTTCAAATAATTTTAATGATCCATCTGCTAAATAACGACTACACAATTCCAAATCAATATCTAACCCTTGAAAATTACCATCACATATCTCCTTTGTCTGGGAGCTTCCTAATAAGTTGTTAGTCAAGCACAATTCAGGCTTTGGAGGGATACTATTTTGATGCACATTCTCTGTTCTAGAAGAGAGCAAATTAATAGAATTGGAGCCATCAATGGGGTTTAGATTATGCTCCACACTGGTCTGTAAGGCAAGAATTGTTTTTTCAACTAGAACGTCCCCTTTCTTTGGAGGCACAGATTCTACGCCTAGTGCGGAAGTTATCGCTATGTTCTTATTTATAGCAGTTTTATCAGGGTCAGCCTCCATCACCAAGTTCTTATCCGTTGACTTTTCCCATAACTGGAATAACTGGCAGTGACCCTTTAGTTGAAGATTTTTTGAATCCTTGTTTCGCAGGGGGTTGGATCTCGTCTTAACACAAGACCTTCCCCCCCAAAAGTCTCCCAGAGCGAAGCTTTTTAGCAGTCATCTTTAAAAAATAATGATTAACAGCTTAAAATATATAAATTAAGACAATTGTGGAATAGACACAGAATTCCTGTATGCAGTAAACAGGTCAAGGTCGATGAAAGCAAGAATGGATAATGACTAAATAGCAAACTAATCGAAAAGATGAACAAAAAATAGCAGTAGAAAGTTAAAATGTAAATGAGTGGGCCCAGCCCAGCCTACTTCAGCCACTGAGGGCCACAGAGGGCCCGCCTTTTGTCCGGGCTTAGTCCGGCGCGTCCCGCCCGCGTCCTCGCGGGACGAGGGACCTGCCGATGCTTTATGCGCCGCCTGGCGCGCTGGATGCTGGCGTCAATTTCCCCTGGAGGCTGCCGGGCAATGTAGTTCGACCGGCGGAGCCAAGCCCGGCCGGTCGATTTCCCGCTGGATATGGCAGAGCCAAGCCCGGCCGCTGGTCACAAAGATAAGGAGTCTCCTGGGGTCTAGCAGCAAAAGTTAGTAAGAATATGGGGAACTCGGCCCCTACAGATGCTTTATGCGCCGCCTGGCGCGCTGGATGCTGGTGTTAATTTCCTCTGGAGGCTGCTGGGCAATGTAGTTCGACCGGCGGAGCCAAGCCTGGCCAGTCGATTTCCCGCTGGATATGGCGGAGCCAAGCCCGGCCGCTGGTCACAAAGATAAGGAGTCTCCTGGGGTCTAGCAGCGAAAGTTAGTAAGAATATGGGGAACTCGGCCCCTACGGATGCTTTATGCGCCGCCTGGCGCGCTGGATGCTGGCGTCAATTTCCCCTGGAGGCTGCTGGGCAATGTAGTTCGACCGGCGGAGCCAAGCCCGGCCGGTCGATTTCCCGCTGGATATGGCGGAGCCAAGCCCGGCCGCTGGTCACAAAGATAAGGAGTCTCCTGGGGTCTAGCAGCAAAAGTTAGTAAGAATAGGCTTGTACTCAGTGCGCTTAATTATTATTAACCACCAGCAGATGCTTTCCAAGTCTTCAGGGCATTACCATGAACAGGAGCCTGTGAACAGGGCCAGAAGCGGGTTTTCCCCTTTTTATGCAGGGGGGTGAGGGGGGGGGGTTAAGGCTTCGAGTGCCGCTGTGTGGGCGACATAACCAACCAAGCCACCCAGGTTCCACGGTCACAGAACAACACAGCCAACCTCCACAACCTCTGCAGCCACCCCTGCCACTCCAACGCATGCCCTTACTCACTCCTTCTCAGTTCCTTCTCTGACCTTCTCGGCTCCACGGGGATGTCTACCAGCTCACAGCTTACTCGCAAGCCAGCCTCGCCTAGGTCCAAGGTCCGTCTGCCGTGAGCTGCAACCTCCGCCACCGCAACTCCACTGTGAGCAACGCGGGGCAGAGCCAGGCCCGGCCCCCCAAACCTGCTGGGCGCTCTGCAGTCAAGAGCACAGGCACAGGTGAAGATGGTGAAATAGGAGGGGCTGGTTTTCCACGAGCTTCAGCGAGCCTCAGCCTCCGTGAGCATAGGTGGAGGGGGGGTTCAGGGCAAAGCCAGCGGTGGCGGCGGCGACGGCCAAACAGCTTTACAAAGCTAAACCGAGCAGAGAGCAACCTGCTCGCAGCACACGATCGAAAAGCCTGCTCGCCGCCGCAGCCCATTTCGAATGGCGTTTCTGGCGTCTTCACACAGCTCTCTGGTGCACTCTAGTGGACGAAAAAACTCTACCTCAGCACCTCTGTTGCCTCTTTCTGCTTATCTGTTGGTTCTGCCTCACTTCTCTTGCCTCTTTCTGCACCCTTCTTCTCTCTTTGTGCACCTCTGTTGCATCTTTCTGCACCTCTTTTGCCTGTTTCTGCAACTCTCTTGCCTGTGGTTCTGCAGTTCTCTTGCTTCTTTCTTCACCTCTCTAGCCTCTTTCTGCACTTCTCTTGCCTCTTTCTGGACCTCACTTGCCTCTTTATGTACTTCTCTTGCTTCTTTCTACACCTCTGTTGCTTCTTTCAGCACTTCTCTTCCTTTTTCTGCACTTCTTTTGCCTGTTTCTAGACATTGTTTGCCTTTTGCCTCTGCACCACTGTTGCCTTTTTCTGTACCTCGCTTGCTTCTTTCTGCACCCCTCTTGCGTCTTTCTGCATCTCACTTTCCTCTTTGTGTACATCTCTTGCCTCTTTCTGCACCCCTGTTCTCTCTTTCTGCACCTGTTTTTCCTCTTTCTGCACCTCTCAGCCTGTTTCTTCCTCTCTGTTACCTCTTTCCACACCCCTCTTCCCTCGTACTGCACCTCTGGTGCTTCTTTCTGCACCTCTCTTGCTTCTTTCTGCATCCCTCTTGCCTCTTGATGCACCCATCTTCCCACTTTGTGTACCTTTATTACCTCTTTCTGTAACACTATTGCTTCTTTCTGCATCCCTCTTGCCTCTTTATGCACCCTTCCTTCCTCTTTGTGCACACCTATTACCTCTTTCTGCACCTCTCTTTCCTGTCTCTTCAACTCTATTGCATCTTTCTGCAGTTCTCTTGCTTCCTTCTACGCCACTGTTGCTTCTTTCTGCACTTCTCTTGGCTCTTTCTGCACCGTTCTTGCATGTTTGTGCACTTCACTTTGCCTCTTTCTGCATCTCTCTTGCCTCTTTATGCATTTCTCTTGCCTCTTTCTGCGCCTCTCTGGCTTCTGTCTGCAACTCTCTTGTCTATTTCTGCACTTCTCTTGCCTGTTTATTTACTTGTCTTGCCTGTTTCTGTACCACTGTTGCCTTTTTCTGCACCTCGCTTCTTTCTATACCCCTCTTCCCTCTTTCTGTACCCCTCTTCCTCTTTGTGTACCTCTCTGGTCTCTTTCTGCACTCCTTTTCTCTCTTTCTGCACCTGATTTGCCTGTTTCTGTACCTCTCCTACCTGTTTCTGCACCTCTGATGCCTCTTTCTGCACATTGTTGCTTCTGTCTGCACTTCTCTTGCCTCTTTCTGCACCCTTCTTCTATCTTTGTGCACCTCTAGTGCCTCTTTCTGCACCTCTTTTGCTGGTTTCTGCACTCTCTTGCCTCTTTCTGCAGTTCTCTTGTCTTCTTCTTCACCTCTCTTCCTTCTTTCTGCTCTTTTCCTGCCTCTTTCTGCCCTTGCCTGTTTTGTACCTCACGTGCCTCTTTCTGCACCTCTCTTGCCTCTCTGTACTCCTCTTGCCTCTTTCTGCACTACTGTTGCTTTTTTCTGCACCCCTCTTGTTTATTTCTGCAACTCTGTTGTCTCTTTCATCACTTCTCTTCTTTCTACATCTCTACGTCAAGAATAAAGCGCACTCTCAGGAGAAGTATGCACTTCAAAATTCAATTCATTTCAGTAACGCGTTTCAACTGTAAACAGTCTTGCTCACACACTGAGTTGATTCGGACATCTCCTTTACATAACTTGCTTAGACATAGAAAGCAGACTAACGTGCAGGACATGTTTGTTGTGTCTACTATGGTTGCCATCTTACAACACCTCAATGTGTTGGTCACAGTATACAGTATACAATACATATAGTACTGTGTCCAAACTATGTAATATGTCCATTCACAAGAAAAGTAAATTGAAAATGAAAATGCAATACTGTGTAAGAGCCAGGTGGCTATAGGATTAACCCCTAAACTTGCAAATTGCAAATTAAGCGAAATTGTGTCTTCAGTACAGTGCTAGGCTATCTTACATAGGGAGCACAAATCCTTGGACATAGAAGGAAGTACATTATCTTTGTCACATTTAACATCATGTAATGCGATGTGTGTCCCAATTGACTGCGGTGCAGCCTATCTAATTAAGTGTCTGACAATTAATGGATGGATTTGACTAGATTATAGTGTCAGCACCACTCAATCACCCACACAGCCACTCACTCACTTATACTGCCACTCAAACACACACTAATGTGCCAATACAGTCAGTCACACAGCCACTCCCACACCCCTACGGTTACTAACACATTCACTTATTTACCTATACAGGTACTCACACACCTAATTATTCGCTCATGCAGCCACTCACACACCATCTCATACACCTATACATCCACTCATACATCTACTCACACACAGATATACATAGTCACACAGCCACTCACATAACATATGTTAGAAATAGTACCACTCATTAGTATTTTTTCAAACATGTTTTTTGTCGGCATTTAATAACTATACAGAAATCCATACACAAGCAGGATTGTGTACATTATAAACATATTTAGCGGTCCATCACATATGTAGTCATTGTATCAATTTAGGCAATAGCATAGGGGGTGCATGGACACAATACATCATACATGGTATACAAATCATATCATAATGCAAATTGATATTAAATAATATTTGGTATTGCTCGGGTTCCAATAGAACACATGTGTCCTATACGTTCGGACATTAAATTAGATAGTTAATGATCACATCTATTCTCCTGCTCGCTATGGTGAACCTTTCTCAATATGCGTTCTTTAACAGGAGTTGTAGGACTCTACTCTTCACTGTCATAATACAGAGAAAATAATCTCAGTGAACTAAATTGAAGAAAAACGGAATAGTCAAGGGGGTTTGATTATTAGCCAAGTACGCAATGCACCACAGGAGATCACACACCCCTGTGGGTCCCAGATCATGTGTTATAGGATAATATTGAAAGTCCGCCTGCAAGAACCAGAGGGCAAAAAGCCAAAAGCAAACAAAATCATATCACCAAAGAGCAGCCTGTACACAAATATAGGGGGAAGGGTAGCTGTACACACCGCAAAACGGTATCAAATCCGTCAGGTCGAAAGGGGGACAAGTGTCAGTCAAGTTTTGCTGATGTCCAGCTCAACCAGGGGAGGATTGAGGTTGGCGAAGAGGGCTTTTGGGGAAGAATGGAGACCCCGTTATCGACACTATTAGGGCCAATTTGTGAAAAAATTTACAGCATTGAAACTAGGGTAGGTCTCATTGAACAACATATAACAAATATCTCCCATCTAGCTAAGACTCCCCATGCTATAACACTCGCATCCCTACCCGCATCCACTTCAAATGGGGCTGCGCACAAATCTGCGCAACATATCACTAAGGGAGCTAAGGATAAGTTAGGGGGAACCGCTGTAAACAACCAAGCTGATCGAATAGCCCCAAATAATCGATCCAAAGCTATTAATAATACTAGCAGCCATATTGATGGAGGAAGACAGGAACAACAAGAAAAATCATCAAAGGATAATGTTGTAATTTTACCAGCAGGAAATGGGAAACGAGGGGACCAAACAATAGAGCAGACAAAGGGCCCATGTATTTCAGAAGATCACAAGGGCAACACTATACCACCAGTAATAAATCTACCACCAGAATGCGGGGCATATTATACAGTCCTTTGTAATGTCCCTAAACTGCGGGAAGGACAAATAGAAACACATGAAACCCTTAGAAATAAAACCCTTTATTGGTTGACAAAAAATTGTGGTTATCCAATATTGGGTGTAGAACAGATTATACTTACACAAAGAGTGGAATGGATAGGCCCCACAATTAAAACATTTGATGGAGACTGTGTAATAATCAATTTTAGGTCACCGAACTGGGCATACAAAACTTTACTTACCACTTGCATATTTTTATAGACACTTGTTGGTAAATAACCCAGCCTCTGATCATAAGATCTACCACCCTAATAACAACTGGTTGCCCACACCATCGGTAGCACGTCCAATGCGATTCTCCATACCACTGTACAATAGATTTCAGTGTCTGACCCAGATGGAGGACAATGATTGACATAAAATTGTAGCTGGGGTTTCCCCCAGAAGCGTGCAGAGGTTGATGGTAACTCATAGACCATTAAGAAGGGGAAGTGAAATAAGTAACACCCAATCCTTATACACAGACCCCAATATGGAGTGTAAGAACAATAGGGAAAATGAGATTGGCAACCAAAATGCCACAAAATCTGCAGAGCCTTTAGTGAATGTGGACGTGCCTATAAACTCTAATGATATTCAAGGAGTAGAAACTACGACACATGAAGGGTATACACTTACAACCTGGAATATCGCAGGTCTAGGGAAAAAATTAGCTATGTCTTTTTGGCAAGATTTTATCACTTATGGTAGTGACGTAATCTTTATACAAGAAACCTGGAGTACAGACCCTGTTGTAGTGGAAGGCTACACATCCTATTGTTTAAATGCTATACCCTTCCCAATAGGAAGAGCTAAGGGTGGATTACTGATGCTTATATCCAATAAATTGATTGGGTGTAAAATTATATTTGATTCATCTATTGGTAATCATAGCTAAGTTTTGCGACTATTTTTCCCAAAAGGCAAGGATTTGGTCTTAATTAACCATTACAATAATAATTTCCATAAGGATAAGGGAGCTCCATTAGATCCACTAGAAAAAGAGATAGATAGGGTATTGAAACTTTCGAGCAAACTTGTAGTCATTTTGTGGGCGGGCGATTTTAATATCCGAGTTTGCCAAACAATAAATACCAACTCATGTGGATTTATGAAGGTCCATACTACTGCAGTTGGAATTAATGATGACGTGCTACATTTTCCACAATGTGGATATGGAATTACCCTTAATATAATAATGGCAAAGTTTGATCTCGAGTTGTTAGACTGTTCCATGAAAAAGGGCCATGTTAAATGTCTAATATTTACTGGGGGGAACGGGAACAGCAATATAGACCATATCCTAATCTCGAAGAATAGCTTTTATAATGACCTTTGGATATTAGAACAGGTGGTTAGTGACCACAATAGTATCTCTATAGTATTACTAGACTGGGGAAATAGATCGTCTAATAACGCTGACAGAATCTTAGATATTCTCCCTGTTAGGCCTAACGGGATGAGAATAAATTGGAATGGCGTGGATCCAGGAAAGATCCAAATGGAAGTGGTCAGCAAATGTAGAGAAGGTATTAACTACTGCCTTAGCCAGGGGCTCACCCCTGACACTTTACAAACTACATTTTCTGAGATAAATAATGTAATTAAGAGTATACTAACTAGAAATACCAAAGGTCAGAAACAAGACGGGACGAGGTGGTTCGATTCTAAATGTGCCCAGGCATTACATAAACTTAAATTGGCACTGGGGACCAAGCCCCGTAACCAAATTCTTGTCCATGAGCTCCGAATTAATTATAAACAAGCCGTGTTGGCACACAAAAAGAGTTGCAATCAGACGCCTGGGATAAATTAAGCATGGCAGCTGAAACCAACAACAGCAAACTCTTTTGGGAAACTGTAAATAGCCCATTTTTAAGAGACAATCATATTCCTGAACTGACGTCCTATGTAAATTGTACTGAATGGATTGAACACTTTTCTAACATTTTTAACCCGGAGAAGTTGCTTTTAAGTCCTTTTTTAAATGACGATTTTACGTGGCCTACACTACAACTGTTAATTGATGTTGAAGAGGTGCAGGAAGGGTTGGTAAATAGCAAAGGGGGCAAAGCGCCGGGACTGGATGGCGTCCAGATTGATTTATATAACGATGTAATGGATTTATGGGCCCCAATCCTTACAAGGATTTTTAACACTTCTGCCTTGGGGAATTTTCCAATATCATGGGCCCAATCATTAATTGTTCCATTACATAAAAAGGGTTCGCGTTCCGAAGCATGCAATTACCGCCCAATATCACTACTGGACTCTTCTATAAAGGTGATGAGTAGGGTGCTTTTAAGAAGATTGGAAACATGGGCCTCAGACCTAAATGTATTAACCCCAGTCCAGTATAAGTAGAAAGGGTCTAGGGACCATCGAACAGTGTATAAATTTGGATCTATTAATAAATAAATATACAGTAGCGAAAGAGGGAAATTTGTTTTTATGCTTCGCCGATTTGAGCAGTGCGTTTGATCTAGTGGACCATTCTCTTTTATGGACAATACTGCTCGAATCTGGGACCCCAGAAGAGATCGTGTTCTTTTTAGCAAGGTTATACGAAATACTTTCCTGCAGTGTACGATATGGGCCGACTGGCGAGCGAACTCCGTTTTTTGCTGTGCGAAGAGGCATTAGGCAAGGGTGCGTATTGGCACAGCTTTTATTTTCCCTATTTATTAATCAAATAGCTACGGTTTTAAACAATATCTTGGCAGATGCCCCAAAAATAGATAACACTGTAGTGTATTGTTATATGCCGATGACGTAGTTTTAATTTCCCGTACCCCTTTAGGCCTTCAACGGCTCATTGATGAATTTACTGTTTTTATCAATGGCAGGAAACTTTTAATTAACAAATCGAAGACATATACCATGATATGCGGTAGAAAAATTAAGTCACCTAGGTCCTTCTATTTGGATGGCTCAAAGATACAAGCTGTCAAAACTTTCTGTTATTTAGGTATTACCTTTGAAGGCAATGGTAAATGGACTAGTGAGCAAGAAAATATTAGATATAAAATGACCAGGAACACCAATGGCATCTTTCGATTCACTGCAAAAATAGGGGACCGCAGAATTAAGGATATGATAACAATATACAACGCAAGGTGTGTTTCTTCAGCTCTCTATAGAGCTGGACTGTGGGGTTACTCCTCTACAGTACAACTCCAAAAAGATGAAAATAGTTTTCTTAAACGGATGCTGTGTGCCCTGGCTTCAGCATCCACTGATCTAATCCATCAGGAAACTGGCCTAAATTATGTATCAGATCTGGCTGCTTTACGTCCCTTACTTTTATGGCGCTCCATTTGGCATAAAAAGGAAACTGAGTTCACACAGTCCATAATCAGAGATGCCTCAAGTTAGATTATTGCTCACGTATCCCATGGTTGAGTTATCTCATCCATTGGTTCAGCATATTATTTGATTTTACCATCTCCAAGGAGTCTGATTATGCAATACCTTTCTCCAAGAAAGAAATAAAAGACTTGTTCCTGTCTTACAAGGGGGAAGAAAGAAATAAATTACTTAGGACCCATAAGACCTCTGTATTTTATAGGCAACTGGAACTTAAAAGCGGGCTTCAGGCATATCTGGTAGACGTGTCCAGACCTTCACATCGATTTGTATTAATACGTTTAAGGTTGGGCATTGCTCACCATCTTGTGTCCTTTCCCATTGTAGGGCAAGGCACTAATGCAAGTCAAGTCAAGTCAAAGATAGCTTTATTCGATTTCACTATTAAAATCATAAAAGCAGAAGAAAATCACAATAAATACACAGCAAAGAATCATCCTTGTTAAAAAAGTCCATTAATACAAAATAGTACAAAATGCTAGACTATTGAGGGTTTAATTCATAGTTGATCTGCATCTAATCACACTTTTAAAAAAAATTGACACTAAGTGCATAGACATTTCATCTTCTAACATCTGAAGTTTCAATAAAGCAGGTGTACACTGTCTCAATCCCCATTTCTTCAATAAAAACAATAAATACTTTTTTCTGGGGAGCGAGTAAAATTTACAGAATAAAACACAGTGAATTGTAGACTGTTGTGACACATCATCACAGGGGCACAAGATCAAATTTTTTGACCATATATTTGTTTCCGGGAAGGTAACAAGTCTAAAGAAGCTGTCTCCACTGAAGCGTGTTAGGAGCATCCTAGAATAACAGCTCTGTGTGGAAATTAAATATTGCTGTATTTCGTGTCCCTGCGAGATTAGTTGATTCTGTACTACGGACCCCTTTCTTCCCTCTACCTGCCAGTGTTTTTTCTCCAGCAGTTCAAGGCAAATTTCTTTCAGCTTTTTCCTAGTGATAGAAGTTAAAGTTGTGGGGGAATCAAAATAATGAATATGTCCAATCTCTGTTAGAAAGTCCTTCACATACAAAAGCCACCTGATTTTAAACGCCCCCTGAAGTACAAGACAGTCCTGTAATATTTCCCTGTTAAGTCCAGTTTCTTCAGATGTCCAAACCTTGTGCCACAATAGCACAGGACTTACTTTAATAAGGTCGGAAACATAGGGCAAGCCTAATTCTCTGTGTCATACATAAGTTGATGTCGAGTTTGGAACGGCTAATAGAAAGCGAAGGAAGACATTTTCACACAGTTGGATGTCTCGGGTGTCGACAATCCCCCAAATACCTGCACCGTATATTGTGGTAGACACACATTTCGACTTATAGATGTCTACCAAAATGTGTACTGGACGCCCTCCCAATTTATTTGCAAATTGTCTCACAGCTCCGATTGCACGAGAAAGGGATAGTTTCCTCGCATCGACCGCTGATGCCCAAGTTCCCTTCTTATTAAAAATTATCCCTAAATAGGAAAAAAAAAATGTCAATTCTATCTTTGACTTCTCTAAAAAAGTGTTGCATTGAACATTTATTTTTGTTGAACAACACATGTTAAAAGTTTTTCCAATATTGATTTTCAAGCCTCTAGCTCCCATGTAGTTCGAAAAAGTGGTTAGCGCACTCTGTAAACCCACCTGAGTTCTGGCCATGATAACCGCATCATCTGCGTACAACAATATCGGGGCTGGGCTACCTTTAATTTGGGGGAAATCCGTTTTATCTAATGTTAGGGGGTTAGCCACACTATTGATATAAAGGTTACATAAAAAAGCACAAGAATGCAGCCCTGACGGACTCATTCCTTTATGGGGAACACAGATGTACATTCACCCTTACTACCAAAGCGCACTTTAGCCCCCGCCCCCCGATATAGTTCTTTAATAAAATTTAACAAGTTGGGATCAATACCAAGTCGATCCAAAGTATCCCATAATACTTCATGGCTCAAACAATCAAATGCCGAACTCAGGTCGACGAATGTTAGAAATAAGTTGCCTTTTTTTGCCACCACATATTTTCCTACTATTATTGCTAGGTTCAACCCTTGCTCCACGGTACCTAGTCCCGCCTTGAAGCCATACTGGAATTTAGAAAGAGCTCCTGTCTCTTGAGCCCATAATTGTAGCCTATTCAAAATGGCTCTTCCTGCCACTTTCATTAGGGCATCTAGCAAGGAAATAGGTCTATAGCAGGGGTCTCCAAACCGGTCCTGGAGGGCCGGATCCATGCCAGATTTTTTGGATATCCCCATTGAGATACATGTAGTAATTTTAAAAATCTGGCATGGATCCGGCCCTCCAGGACCGGTTTGGGGACCCCTGGTCTATAGCAATGGGGTCGTTACGATCCCCTTTTTTAAATATTGGGACCACGACCGCCTCTTGCCAGGTGCGAATAAACCCCATTTTATTACAACTATTAAGAACATTGGTCAGGAGGGGTGCCCATAGATTTTTATTTGACTTATAGATATCAACCGGGACCCCGTCCGGCCCTGGGGCTTTTCCTGCCACACTCTCTGCTATTGCTGATTCAATTTCAGATAGTGTGAATTCAATACCTAAAGGAAACAAACTTTACGGCTCGGTCCACTCCATCCAATTCCTACCTGTTCATCTTTCTTATATAATGCAGTGAAGTGATTGACCCAGGTTACTTCATCTAGGGCCATCTCTATAGAATCTGTTTTCCTTTCAACGAAAAAAGGGGCGTTGACCGCCTTCCAAAAGCCAACGTTATCTCTCAGGATGCATGCTTGGTGTAATACTCGCCATGCTTCCTGCTTTATTTTCTTTTTCCGATTCTTAATTATGGAATAATCAGAGGCTCGCGCCTTTCTAATCTCAAGTACGTTTTTTGGTTCTCTCTTAAGGGTCATTTTTAAGACTGTAAGCGCTTTACTACATGCTGAGTCGAACCAGTCCTCTCCCTCAGTTTTCAAGCCCCTCCGTATTGTCCTAGTTAAGGCTTTACAGATTTCATCTGAGATCATCTGAAAGGCTACAACTACTGAGGCGCAGTCAGCACTATCTGAAAGGCAAGTCATAAAATCATTATACTGTTTCGTTAACAAGGTTGCAAAAAACGCTGTGGCATCAATTCTATTCCATTTTATGGCATAACCATTCATTTTTGCTAGGGATATTCCATAGTTATAAAGATTGTCAATTACATTGCCATTCTTACTATTTTTTGAAGTAGTTTCTATAGAGAGACTAATAGGAAAATGATCACTTAGGACAATGTCGCCTGTATTACAACCAAGAACATAACGAGAATGACTATTTGAAACCAGGGCATAATCAATCATTGAGCTGCAACCCCTGCCGATGAAAGTGGGTAAAAAAGGGGCCTGTGGGCTACATAGTTAATTTGCGTATCCCAGGTCTAGCTGGTGTATCAGAGAATTAAAAGAATTCCCAGTATTAGAATGCTCAAAGTGTGTGCAGGGTTTACCCTTTAAGTTCTCCATCCCACAAACACCTAAATGGCTATGAGTGCATAAGTGGCAATTAAAATCCCCCACAAATATTACACAATTCCCCCCCTGGGTATCTTGTGGTATACGCTTTGAACAAGTCCATCTAATATCTTAGTTAATTCAGCCCTTGGGATGTTATTGTAAAAATTAATCAGGGTTACAGCCTGATTTCCTCCCATTGAGAGTAACAGGATCTGGTAATAATCTGTTCTTGTGCTTAGATTTTTCACTATGACGTTAGCAGTATTAGATATGTAAGTACAGAGACCCCCGGAGTTCCTACCCCTCCTTGACAACCTAGCGGTGTGAAGAAGGTGCGGAACCCATTAATGTGGATTTCCTCCTTCTCCCAACATTCTTGCAGACAAACAATTGAGAATAATTTTATGTAAGGCAGAAATGCTGGTTCCTTCAGCTTATTTGATAAGCCCGGCACATTCCATGATAATAATGTAATAACATCACTCCTAACCTTACTCTGGCTAAGGGCCCTATCCCTATTTAAATCAACTGGGCTAGTATCTGGTGATGTTAATGCTAGATGTATTTCAGTTTCCCTCTGGGTTTCTAGCGTCACTTGGCCTTGGGCCGCCACTAATGATGCGACTGACGTATTATGTAAATTCCCCATTGCACACTTATTGGCATTAAAATTGATGCCACCCCCTTCGCCTAATACACTCCCTAGTCTTAAATCGCCCTCCCCCAAGACCGCCGTTAAATCACCTTTCTTTATTAAATTTGAGATATTTGTGGGGGTTCGATAGCTGTCCTGCCCATTTCCCTGGTTATTCCCAAGGATTTTATCTTTGGACATCTGTAGTCAATCCACCATTTCTAGGCAATTAAACCTATTTTCAACAGGGGCACCTGTCCATCTATTTATTTGACCATACCCCACCTTTACCATTCTGTCCCTAGTATGATGCGTGACCCGCGTCCAACTACCCTCGTGGTCAGCGAGATCAGTTGCCGGATAGAAGTATGAAAGTGGTCGTGCTTCTATGGCTGGCTGGGTATTTTGGTTTCCCCAGCTACATATATAATCAACCGTGGATGGATCCCTAAAATTGACCAACACACAGTCCCCCGGGATTGTTTTTGTACTAGACCCCACCCATGCTGTTCTGCGGACCATCAGTATTTTACTTGACATGTGAGGGGTTAACGGTCGATTTGTATTTAGCCACTATACTACTTTGTTTTTCAAGGTTGTAAATGGTTCCTCACTACAATTCCTTAATTCTGGGACTCCCGTTAATACAACCGTATACGGGCTTGCTTCTGGGGGTAAATTTATTCTATGCCTCCTTTCAGGTACCCCTAACATCAAATCCCCTCTAGGTTCACCAGGAGTAATATTAGAAGCCTTATCACCTTTCTCTGCTGATTGAGTGGAACAGGCTAATTCAGTTAAGGATTTGCTCGTTTGTTTATTTGAGCTATTTAAACGAATTAATTTTGATTGTTGATCTGAAGCTGGAGGTTTACCAGTTTCTTGTGCAACCTGTTTGTTAGTTTTTACTGTTGGACAAAGGTGCACCGTCTTTGTATTCGTAGTATCTAACAGACCCCGACTGATCAATTCCAACTGAGTAAGCTGTTTCTCAATCCGTGAGAGTCTAGCTACCAAAGGATTGAGGGAAGATTTAAACAAAGCCCCCAATTTTTTTAATAGGTGGTTGTCATCTTCCTCATCTATTACCACAGTGTTTACCCCACCACCTGGCGCTAGACCATAACCTTGCGGGTCCAGTACTAAGCAGGTGTTTCTCTCGACATCGTCCAATTGCTTTTGGGATATGTCAGTATTACTCAAACCTTTTGCTACCTTCGGTTTTCTACCCCCCCCCTGCATTGGTATTAGCCCTTTTTCTCTTTGGCTTTGCACCCTCCCTTCTCTCTCTTAATTGCATCGTAGTTGGTTCTTCTATCATGCTGACCCCTAATATTCCTGCATTATCCTCTACTATTTTACTATTTGTGATGAGTGTAAGCCGGGTATCGACTGGTCGAGAGGAAACTCCTGCTGGGCAGAAATACTATGTACGAGTGCTTGTGATTCGATTATGTTAACTCTTACTGGATGTTCAGGCGTACGGGCACTAGCGAAGCGACCTATGGATGATCTTTTCGCCATGGCTAAATCTTGAGACACCCGACACTCCATTAACGTAATCCCTTGATCTATTACTGAATTAGCTCTTGTAACAAAGTTATCAAGGGTGCCAGTTAGAAGAGACCCCCCCCACATCAGCCATACTCTTACCCCCACGTACTGGCATTTTGAAATATAAGTAACGTTGCTCGAGCTTACGGCTCTATCTATATACAAACAAGTCTTCGAGTCAGAGCGTTAGAGGGGGGGCCCGGCCCAGTCTCTCTCGGGCTCGAACGGGCTACAACAGGCCTGCCCTTGGCCCAGGCTTCGCCCGGCGCACACCCGCGCGCGTCCCGCATCGCGGTTGATTGGAGTCAGTAATATCCTACCAGGCAGGGGCGGGAACAATAAGGGAAGAGGCTGCAGCTGGGCTCTCAATGTGCTGCTGGTCCTCGAAGTCCCTCCACAAGCACACCCTCCAAATGCGGCAACAGAAGCTTCTCCGGGCGGCTCCCGCGGAGCGGGGGCCGCGAGAAGTATTTCAGCGTCCAGGGAAGGGCTGGGACAATAAGGGAAGAGGCTGCAGCGGGGCTCTCAACGTGCCGCGAGAAGTATTTCAGAGTCCAGGGAAGGGCGGGCACAATAAAGGAAGAGGCTGCAGCTGGGCTCTCAATGTGCTGCTGGTCCTCGCAGTCCCTCCACAGGCACACCCTCCAAATGCGGCAACAGAAGCTACTCCGAGCGGCACTAATGTAAACTGCCCCTGTGATAATGTTTCAAAACAGAGTTGCTGTCATTTCCTGTTATTTTGCAAATTTTATGTATTTTTAAGGAAATTTTATCTGAAGCCTATCCTTTTAAAATACGGAATTCGTTTATCAGCAGACGCAATGAAATTATTATGTTCTCTTGAGAGCCCAGATATCTGTTTTTATGTCGCACATTTTATATTGAAAAGTAGTGCTGCTAGGAAATCGATATTACTGTAAAATATCGTGAAATTGTATTTTGTTATGGCCATATTTGCCCTTAAGCACATGTCACTTTATATCAGAGAAGGATTAACTGTTGACTGCAAATTACCGTCCGCTGTTGTAAATAATATAATGAACTGCAACAGAGTTGTGAAGAGGTATGTACTACTGTGAGAATTCTGTTTTTATGGTGAAATATACATTCATGTGCAAGGGTAAAGGCCCAGGCCAAAAATACAAAGTCTGACAAAAACAGGAAGAAGGACACACCATAAGGAGAAAAGTGACTCAAGAAAAAATATTATATGATAAAGTGGAAAGTTTAATTATATTAATAAAACATTGATATGAACATATTCATTGATACACATGATTAAAAATGAGAGGATAAAAAAATTGATTTTTATAAAATAAGCTGTTACTCCAGAGAAATATACATAGGTCACAAAAACGTTATCAACATAATGATAATGTCCAGAAAATGTTGAGGATGCTGATTTCTGTTGACGCGTTTCGACACACCTTTTTGTGTCTTCCTCAGGACAATATCAGCAAAATTCTTGAGTAGAGCTGGAAAAGTCGTAAAAACAGGAAGCCGAGCAGATGAAGGCTTTGTTTTAAGCACTATCAAATGCGGAGTTTAAGAGGACCCAGAGATTCCTTAGTATCGTGACTCCTGTGTATTTCTTGATAATTATAAAAACAAGTTTCATTCAGTTGATGCTGCACTCGCGTGCACACCCTTTAGATTTAGAAAAATCGATATAAAACTGGCTGCAGGCCCGGGAAAATGCAGGTAGAAAACAAACACACATACACATATACATTCATGCACAGGTCACTTTATTTTGCATATGTCACTTTAAGGAGCATTAGTTCAGTTCAGCTCCACAGTTCCTACATTACTGGAAAGGTAAATTATATAATTTTTGCGATTTTGCACATCTGGACTCTTGCACATGATACTTTTTCTAGCACCATGCACTTTAACATGAAGTATTTGTATATGTTATACTTAATTTATAATTGACTGTTGTAACAATTGTTTATTTTACTGATATATTTATATACAATAGTGTATCTCCATTCTAGTATTAAGTTAATACGAAGTTCGGATGATATCTAGGATGTGTAATAATTAATAGTTTTTTATTGTTGTATTTTATTGTTCAGCTTACATGGTTGTGTAAATACACATTGAATAAAAGCTTTTTGAACTGAACTGACCTGTAATCTATGAGGGTTCAAGTAAATCAGGTGTATATAATTGTATTGGACATACTTGAATCTCGTGTTTCTGGAAATGTGCCTGGGGCATTCCATAACCGCTCCCCACTCAGGGTCTAGGAGATCCCTACCCAGCAGTGTTCCCCATTTTACCTGTGTCTTCACCAGTGGCTTCACAGCCCTCTCCAATTACAACCAATAGAGTTGCTTCACCAGATGGCACTCAGAGCCCAGCATCACCTGGGCCTAAAGAACAGCATGAGTCACTGGCTCCTGTTGGTTATCTGGCCAGAAGTTCTCAAATGCCAGTAGTAAAGCGTGTTAGGTTGGAAACTGGCCCGGGGGTATCTCACATTGTGCCACCAAGTCCTCCATGGGAATGAGTGTCCCCAGTTGGTAGAAGTCACCCTCTGTTGTCCAATCGGATAACTGTTGTGCCGTAAAGAACGAAGGAGGTCTTCGTTTGGCAGCCCCACCAGTGGTGAAGCCCGGGCATATTAAGTAGTCCCAGCTGTTTCTGTCAACATTGCAATGCCACTTTCAATAACACTCCTGGTCCAGGGATCACAACTCTTGAGTCAAGGAGCTTTACTAGTAGGGTCCCCTGATTACCAGCCAACCCGATGGGCCCCAATTCTTCAAGGTTCTCACCATCCAGTAACTGAGTTACCCATTGGAGCTAGGCCACCAAGTATTATAATTCATAATAAGGGGCTCCCAGACCTCCAAATGGATGTCTGTGGAGTACCACCAGAGAGACTCTACTGCACCCACCATCCCATATCAATTCCCAGAGTAAGATATCTAAGTGATTGAACCAGGTGACTGGTATCTTAACATGGATGTTAACAAAGAAATGTAGCCATTTAGGCAACATAATCGTCTTAGATAGACAGATCCAAGCCATGATTGGTAATTTCTGGGACTGTCTGAACTTAACACTGGACTTAAGAGAGTGTATTTCCAGTCCCAAATTGCCCTCCCTAAGGTCAGTCAAGGAATGAAACAGCTGGATTGCCAAATATCTAAAAGACATGGGCAATCAAAGCAATCCCAGGGGTATACCGGGCTGCCGCATCACCCCTGCCATCATGCAGAACAAGTGTATTTTAGTTCTGTTAACTCGGAGTCCAGCAAGGACAGAGAAGTAATTCAGCAAAGTCAGTGCATTCACAAATCCCTGTGGCCCATCCATTAAATACAACAACAAATCATCAGCAGACAAGGAGATAATATGCTCTCTACCTTCCACCACTACCCCATGACCTGTTCTTTATTGATGGAAAAGTTCCAACAGTGGCTCAATGGCCAGAGCAAATAGGAGGGGAGAGTGAGGGCACCCCTGCATGGTGCCCCAGTGGATCTCGTTTTGGTCAGATAAGATACCACCAGTCCTTACTCTTGCTGTTGGGTTAGTGTATAGCAACCAGACCAATGTTATCTAGCCGTCTCGCAGCACCATCTTAACCATAACTCCATGGAGGAAGTCCTACCCTACTGAATCAAAAGCGTTTTTAAGGTCCCCTAACATGATATGGGCATTTTTAGCAGGAACAGAAATCCCGATGGTATAGGATATGATATAACCAACGATGGTTCAATGAGGAAGACCTGTTCGGAATAAACCCATTCTGGTCATTGTGAATGAGGTCCGGCATACAAAGGAGAAACCGCAGTGCCAGCCCTTTGCTGAGGATCTTGAAGTCCCTATTCAACATGGAAAGAGAGGTAAACTCAGATGTGTGCTCATCCAAAGTCTTTGACTAAGGGAGGGGGACCGCCAATGCATCATTGTTTGACTCAGGCAATGTGCCCAAGTGCATTAACTCCAAATACAGGGTTTTCAATTGAGGGACCAAGGTGGGGGCAAAGACGGCATAAAATTCTGCAGGAAGCCCATCTGGACCAGGGTTTTTTCCAGTGGCCATGCTCTTGTTTGCAGATCAAATCTCTTGTACTGTCACAGGACTCTCTAGTTCCTCCCTAAGTGGGGGTCCGAGTGTATGCAAGGGTAATGGGGACACCAACTCAGTCAGAGCCTCTGGCAAAGCTGCATTTGGGACCCAATAGAGCGTTTCATAATCCTCTCGGAAGACTGTGCTAATGGCCGCAGGAGAATAAAACTGTGTGCCTCGCTCGATAAGATCTGAGGAATGGGTGTCCCCCTTGACTCTGGATGGACCAACTAGGCCAGAAGTATGCCCAATCTACCACATTCATATGGGATTCTAGCAAGATAGTCTATGTAATCATAACATTAGAAGCATTCCAATGTGGCGTTATATTGGCCCTTAACTTCCCTGATCTGTATCTGGATATCGTTATCTGTAACCAATAGGTTAGCCAACTCATGCATGTGCTGTTCAAGTGAGGTAAGCTCCCTATTCTGTTCTTACCTAGGTTGTCTCATTCAATGGCCCATCAATGCCACCTTCAGAGCCTCCCACTGGATAACGGCATTAGAAGCCGAACCCCGATAAAACCCAAAGCATTCAGAGATGGCCATCTGCAGGGATTCTCTGAAGCAGACATCTTCTAACATCAAAGAGTTAAGGCACCAGGCCGGTGTCACCAGGAGTTCTGCTATGGGACGAAATGTCAACAATAAAGGGCTGTGGTCAGAGAATGTGCAACCAAAATACTCAGTGTGGGTAATGTAGGGGCTAAGACGACCCGACAGACCTACGACGCCGCCTCCCTCAACGCACTCAATGCAGGCCGGAACCCTGCCTGCTGCCGGGCGGCCCCGAAACGCCTCCACGGACCCTTCACCTGCACAACCTGCAAGTTCACCTGCCTCCGAACATGCACCGCGCCCGTCAAGCCAAACCCCAGCAGCGACCTCAAGTGCATCCTGATCAACACCCGCTCCGTCCACAGACACGCAGTCGAACTCTGGAACCTGCTCGACACTACATCTCCAGACGTCGCCTTCCTTACTGAAACATGGATGAACGCCTCCTCAGCCCCCGACATCGCCATCGCCATCCCGGATGGATACATGATCATCAGGAGGGACCGCGTCAACCAGATCGGAGGAGGCATCGCCATCGTCCACAAGAACACCATCCGCATCACGACCGACGCCGACGACACCTACACCGCCGCCGAACACCTCCACTTCCAGATTCACACCGACCCAAAGACGACCCTCAGAGGCACCCTCATCTACAGACCCCCGGGACCACGCACACAATTCAGCGAAGGCATCACGGACTTCATCAGCCCACACGCCCTCCCCTCCGCCGACTACATCCTCCTAGGGGACCTCAACTTCCACCTGGAGAACAACAAGGACCGCAACACCGTCTCCCTGCTGGACAACCTCGCCAACCTCGGACTCAAGCAACTGGTCAACACCCCCACCCACTACGCCGGCCACACGCTTGACCCCGTCTTCTCATCCAGCAAGCACATCGCCTTCAGCTACTCCACCGGACTTCACTGGACCGACCACAGCTGCGTCCACTTCAGCTTCAGAAAAACCACCACCCGCAACAGGTTCCTCACAGAAGCTGGAGCAAGATCACCGCCGACCAGCTCACCTCCTCCCTCAGCCAGAACCCACCTGCCAGCACACCGGACCCCAACAAAGCAGCCCGCAACTTCACGCAGTGGCTGACCGCCTGCGCCGACGAGCTCGCACCCTTGAAGAACCCTCCCAGCAAACCCAGAAGCAAGAAGCCCCCCTGGTTCACCGACAAACTCAAGGACTCCAAGAAGACCTGCCGCACCCTCGAGAAAGCCTGGCTTCGTGACCGGACCACGGACAACATGACCGCCCTCAAACACGCGACCCGCAAGCACCACCAGCTCATCCGCACCACAAAGAAGAAATCACTGAAGGATCGACTGGACAACAATGCCCACGACAGCAAGGAACTCTTCAGCATCGTCAAGGAGTTCTCCAACCCCAGCACCGGCACCGACATCACCCCCTCACAAGATCTGTGCGACTCCCTCGCCTCGTTTTTCCACCGCAAGATTGCCGACATCCACAACAGCTTCTGCCCACCATCCTCGCACTCAACCATCGAACCAATGCACCCCACTGCCACCCTCTGCACCTGGACCGCAGTGACCACCGAAGACACAGCCCGCACGATGAACACCATCCACTCCGGATCTCCGACTGACCCCTGCCCCCACCACGTCTTCATCAAGGCCGACTCCACCATCGCACCCCAACTCCGAGACGTCATCAACACCTCCTTCGACACCGCCACCTTCCCGGAGAGCTGGAAGCATGCAGAGCTCAGCGCCCTACTGAAGAAACCAACAGCAGACCCCACCAACCTCAAGAACTTCCGCCCCTTCTCGCTCCTCCCTTTTCCTGTCAAAGTCATCGAGAAGATCGCCAACAGACAGCTTGCCACCTTCCTCGAGATGAACGGATCCCTCGACCCCTCGCAGTCCGGTTTCAGAGCCAACCACAGCACCGAGACCGCCCTCATCGCAGCCACTGACGACATCCGAGCCCTTCTCGACAACGGGGAAACAGCGGCACTCATCCTCTGTAGTGTAGTTCCTAGTTTCCCACTAGGCCCTGCGCATTGGAATAACATAAACAGTAGTATCGACGTGGAACTGCGGATATTCCAGGCCTCCACTGACTATGCTAAACTTAATTGGGTTGTGTTACCAACTAGCTCAGAGGTCACTGGAAACTTTCTTCTCTGCATAGGAAGTGATCAGCTTCCTTGGCACAGACAAGAAGGGATTCAGTTTTCCAACAACCGTGCAACATGACAACTTTGCTCCTCAGATCAAGAGTCAATCTCTAGGGTCGTGTGAAACAATAGACATGTATTTTACTCAGTCAGTCTAGTGCAGTTTACTTTCACGAGATGTAGAGAATAGAGAGACGGGCGTTTGTCAATAAAGGGTTAACATTTATTGAACAGTCTTTCTTCTCGTACAAGAGAAATGTATTGCCACAATTGCAATAACTGTTATTATAAAAAGTACGTACAGTAAGATAAGTATTGCGAAATAGAACTGTAAAAGCATTGATATGGTTTCTTAGCCATGCAATGGTTTAAAAGTAATAAAACATATATACAGTCATATATACATTAGGCTAACATACTCAACTGGTGCTTCTAACTAAGCCTACCCCAGTGTGCCTGACCTAAGCCTAACACGTGAAAAGGGGAGTAAGTAAGTAGCTTAAGTTAAGTTGGTTTTGCCAAGGTTTGTTTCAAGAATTCTCGTCTAAGGGTTTAGTCAACACCATACCTCTGAATAGAATGATGGAGGATTGGTATCTCCTTCAGGAGTCTCTCTCGATATCCCAGTCACCCGCGAGGGTAAACCGGAAGCGCCGGGACTGGATTTCTCTGCACGAGAAAGGCAGCAGCTCTCTTCAGCGCGTCGAGGAAGGAGGGGGGACAGCGTCCGCGGGCAGCTGGACGGGCGTTTGTCAATAAAGGGTTAACATTTATTGAACAGTCTTTCTTCTCGTACAAGAGAAATGTATTGCCACAATTGCAATAACTGTTATTATAAAAAGTACGTACAGTAAGATAAGTATTGCGAAATAGAACTGTAAAAGCATTGATATGGTTTCTTAGCCATACAATGGTTTAAAAGTAATAAAACATATATACAGTCATATATACATTAGGCTAACATACTCAACTGGTGCTTCTAACTAAGCCTACCCCAGTGTGCCTGACCTAAGCCTAACACGTGAAAAGGGGAGTAAGTAAGTAGCTTAAGTTAAGTTGGTTTTGCCAAGGTTTGTTTCAAGAATTCTCGTCTAAGGGTTTAGTCAACACCATACCTCTGAATAGAATGATGGAGGATTGGTATCTCCTTCAGGAGTCTCTCTCGATATCCCAGTCACCCGCGAGGGTAAACCGGAAGCACCGGGACTGGATTTCTCTGCACGAGAAAGGCAGCGGCTCTCTTCAGCGCGTCGAGGAAGGAGGGGGGACAGCGTCCGCGGGCAGCTGGAATCTGCTGGATGTCTTCGCAGAGGACGGCTGTTCAGCTCCTTAAGCGTACTGCACCATAGTTCGCGCTGTAGCGGCGATAATGGTAATCAGCAGCTTCACCACCACAGGATAGCAGGCTGCAGCGACAGAGTGCTAGGTTTACCAACACAGGGTCATGCAGGCAGCTGGCATCAGCAACAGGCAACGAACTCACATTGCTTAAGGCAACGTTGGTAATATTTATACCTGACAGGTGCCGGGTTTGACGCAAGTTTGCTGGACATAAGACGTCAATTAAAGATGTCACTAGGAAGTGACAGTTATCAGTTGCTCATTAGAGTTCCATTACTAATCAAAACATAGCAAGCGGGGATTTCCAGGTTTGCTAAGTTTTTATCTTGTTGAAGAACTCGGAGTGTTTATCTAGGAATATCAGATAGTGACTGCTGCTCTGTCATTGCACTAATTGGTCGCAAAGGAAGTAGCAGAGAGTCATGCTGGAATGTGGCTCTGTTCGTGTGAGGCCAGAGATGACTTTTCAGAAAATCGCACTTGAACGGTTATGCCAATATAGGGAACAAATGGATTTATAGCCAAATAGGGGCATAAGGTCACAGTATCAATCAGGAACCTAGATAAGCACGCAACACCCACTCCACGGGTTAATGTCCATCAAAATTACTAAAACTAAGCAATTAGATGCATGTGTAACATTGCCCACCCCAAAATACATAAATGCATTCGAAATAGGCGTACTTGTAATACATGGAATTTAGGTACTGTACGTTTTTTAAAGCATAGTAATCATTCAAAAATTATTGCATATGAAATCAATGAACGATTATGCATAGAGAATTACACATGAAGTATCTCTGACAGAAGAAATGCGAGATAAATCATCACATAAAAATGCATTGTAATAACATGTGTGCTAGAGGCTGGTGTTATGTTGTTATGTCTCTAGATGTGTTTAGAAATAGAAGTGTGAAGCTTCTGTTCTCTAAGAATAGTTTTTACGTTAAGCAAATAATTGTTCGTGCCAAAAAAAGGGTCAATATTAGAAAAATTGTCCAATTTAAAGAAAATAGATTTCCAAAGCTCCTGGCAGTTTTTGTTGATCAAAACTGAAGGCCGAATTCAGAGTTCATGGGAACGCTGTGTGTCGGAAAGCTTCTAAAAGTTATTGTTTCTCCGTGGGTGAGAACATCGTATCAGACAGGCTCTCAAAGAATTGGTCTACAAATTCAGGTGATAGTTCAACCAAATTAGATAGCGCTGTAACTTGGCAGGTGTGAGAATGATTGCTGTCATCGAAGGCAGGACCAGCAATGCTCACAGGACGTTGTACCTGGATGATGTTGCTTTTGTCACTCGCTCCACTGTTACCACTTGGCTGTAGTACAGGAGTCTCCACAAATGCCGTCATCAGGATTGGTAGCCGCTGGGGACAACACAATGCGTGAGCCGTTATTGGACTGAGCAAAGTATCGACGTCCATTGGTACTGCTGATGGAAGTGAAAGACAGATGTCCAACACGCATTCATCGCCGCAAAGCATACACCGTAGCACAGGTAAAATGCAATTTTGCCATATCGGTCTGAATGAAAGGAACCAGGTCATGTTTAGATCTCTCAGCCTGGCCAATCCGAGGACGTCAGTTATCCTGTCCCTGTAGCGCATTGCTAGGATTGTCTCTTCCATTCCCATGGGAGCTATGTCTGAGCCGAGGCTTGCCATAACGTAGCAGGAGGGTCAAAAATAGAATCCCTGCAACGAGTCCCAAAAATAGTGGTATGCCGCCAAAAATGGAGTGCACAAAATTAGGAAAGATTCCCAAAATTGCCTGGAAGGGTGTTAGCAGTCCCGTAAAGACTGTCTTAAATATGCCTGGGATGCTTGTTGCACTAGACATGTTAAGGAGTTGGCTGAATATTTCTACGAAATGCACGGGGCAATTTGTTGATAAAAGGTCATGGACTTCAGTAGCCGTCCTTGCGACTAGAAGATCATACGTCTCTTTAGATGACGTTATAGGCACTGTTGTCTGTAAAAGCACAGATTTCATTTTGCTTAACGTATCAATTCGTATAGAATAGAGATTCAGACGAGGCCAGAGGGGAGTCACCATGTCTGGAGGCCCGCTCGGGAACAATGCTTGCATACAGCATTTGACCCTGGACGTAACATGTACTAGATAACTTGTCCCTGGCGCGAGGCCACAACACCTGTGATCCGTTCTAAGAATGTAACTCCCGTTCGCGAGTTGCATAAAGAAGGGCTCTATCTGAGTTGCAGGTGTGACTAGCTGGTGGCATGAAAGGTTGTTTGAATTCCCATCACATGCTCCGTGTAAATTAATACCCTGACACAAAAGTATACCGCTTAGTGAATGTTTACAGTTCTCACCACTAAGAAATACATTTTTGTCGCTGTCACTATAGCAAGAATGAGTGTATGGTAATTTCCATTCGGATTTTACATATCCTTTACCCAATTGTTCATACTGGCCAGCAGGTATGTACTCAAGGCACTTTTTAAAGCGGAAAGTTGTTATCGGAATTGTGATAATTCCGTGTATTATCCATTCAATGACAGGACTCTCTGACATTGTCAATGGTAATCTCTCGAGTCTTTCGATGCTCAGGATTGTATAGTCTGCTCCTTTCTGTGCCAAACTGATCTGTTTATCAGTAAGGTTAAAACTGGAAAATAATGACGTTGTGTTGATTAAACGCCAAGGCACATAGCCTGAACGAAGGTTTTGCAGCGTCCAGCCTAGTTCTATAATAGAACCTAATTGAGACTGGCCATGTTGTAACATTAGCAAATCTCTGTCTATCACATCAAAGGCAGAGGATACAATATTGTCCAACGAATATATTCTGGAAGACAGAGTCGTTAACCCATTGTCTACCACAGAAAGTGATTTCTCCAAATTAATACGATCAATTTCTCGTATTTTCTCAGCAGTTTCAATTTGCTTTACTTTCCAAGCCTCGTTGTAAGCAGCATAGATACTGGTCGCTATGAAATGCTTTTGACGCTGTTTGCGTGGTCCAAGAATGAAATCGCGCAAATCAGCACCATCTTTTAATAAAGACAAGTGTTGCTTTAATATCAGCCAGTGTGGATGTAGCTAGCCATTCTAGGCAGAGTTTCCCTACACTGTATGTTGTTATAATCCCTGGATGTTGTCTCTGGGAATATCTCGAGTCTAATCTGG
Organism: Lissotriton vulgaris; assembly: GCF_964263255.1. Classification (NCBI taxonomy): domain Eukaryota; kingdom Metazoa; phylum Chordata; class Amphibia; order Caudata; family Salamandridae; genus Lissotriton; species Lissotriton vulgaris. The sequence goes on from NC_141689.1 coordinate 1,317,101,690, forward strand.
TCATTTTTAACCCCTGTGTTTTATTCAGGAATCTATCTTGACAGCTGTTTGTGTCTGTAGGCCAGATTAACCACTTTTTCCAATCAGGATGTGTTCTGTTGAAATGTAAAATTTGTGATACGTCTAACTCAATATCTGCGGTTGCATTTTCAGGTATTGGCTTTGGTATAGACGGTGTTTTAAGGTCTTTGTTCTTAGCTAGGCCAAGACAAGATGTTTGGTGTATTGTGTCATTTAAAAATAACATTTGTTCTGGTATCATGCAGGTTCTAAATAGTGCTTCTATGCCTTGCACCTGCCAATCTTTTGTACCCCAAATCGTTTTTGTTTCAATATTATTTTTCCAATAATCAAAACCAAATGTCATCATTTTGTCATAAAATGCTTCTGAATATATCAATTTAGAATTTGTCAGCATTGTTTTCATTCCTGTTTTATCTAACAGTTTATAATAAAACGTTTCTGCATCACTGGTATTGAACCCTGAGAAGTATTTGAATTTCTCAAAAAATGCTTTAGAACTGCTTTTAGGTGGTGTAGAACAATGTTCCCATTGATTATACATAAAAACATTTCTAGGCTGTGCAGATTTGTGCAAGTAATGATCCCCATAGTGGGTGTAACAGAATAATTGCTCATAACTAGATGAACCTTGTAAATAATCATGATCTGTGAATCTAGCTGACATTACTAAATCAGACATCATGTCATTAATACTGTTAAAGTCCCAATCATCAGAGAATGTACTCGGTGTCACAAAGTCACTTAAGGAAACCTTCAGTTGATGAGGATACTTCAGGATTTCGACCGGACCATATATCTCATAGTCTGTTTTCTCCCATACTACCCCACCAGGTATTGGAATTGCTGTGACGTTTACTGTTGACAGTTCTCTTTTCTTCACGTGGGATGATCTGTGTGGTTTCAGGACTAGGTTGATGTTCTGACTTGCTGTGTCCATTCAATTGTAATGAACTTCCCTAAAATTAAAACTAAAATTAGGCATAGTAGGAGTATGAATACCCCTGAGATAATCCAATGCTCAATCAACGGTGAATCCAGATATAGTTCTTTGATTTGTTGAAGGAGTCCTGTTGTATTTTCTATAGAAGACTTTTTTGTTTCTGGCATTACTTCGGGGTCGTTTAAATCTTCAGAGAAGTTGTCGAAGTTGATGAAATAACCAGAGGCAGTTCTGTCAATTGATGGGATTGTTCTTTCAATCTGTCTCTCGGTAGCACTTTCTGATGCCACATCATTATAGACTGGTGTTGTTTCTTGACGAACTGTTTCAATCTGTGTTTCAAGAGGCACAAGTTCCATGGCATTATTGCATAGTCCTTCATTGTGCACTGCAGGCTGATCGAATGTGATGAGTCTTTCAGTTTGAACCTCTTGGATTGTTGCAAGTTTGGGTATTCTGTTGTTTCTTGGGAGTCCACTGGGCCTACTGTTGATTATAGGCCACATGCTTGTGGTTTTACCAGATCGATAGACACGACTCTGTTCTCCTTTTTACCAGCAAGGGGCGGTAGCACAACTGATCTTGTTCCGGTGACTGCCAAGACAGGTACTGCTTTTCTGTAAGAAGGCCCAAATTCCTTCTTAACCGCGATCTTTTCTCTGACTAGATCCCCAATCTTTGGAATCCAGACAGGCCTTGCTGGGGCTGTTGCGGGTGGTGCCTCGTCAGTGGTACTTGGCTGTTGCTTTAACTTTATGTTGCTTAATGATTTTCTTGTTTCATTCAGTTCCTGTAAAACAGCCAAACGATCCTTTACATCAAAGTGCTTTGTTTCTTCTTGTACCACTGACATCTGACTATCGAGGTCCTGAACGCGCATTCTAATTCCGAACAATAGTTCGTATGGGCTGAAACCTTTTAGAGAATTTCTTGGCATGTTGTTAAGACTAGTCTGGACACTTATTAAATGTTTGACCCACCCAGCGCCTGAACCTAATACCTTCGCTGTTATAGATTGCTTTATGTCACGGTTTTTTCTTTCTACCACACTATTCCCTTCGGGATGCGACGGACAAGAATACCGCAACCCAATTCCCATGCTGGCCATGGCCTCCTTATAGGCTCGAGAGCTGAAAGCAGGACCCTGGTCAGAATGGAACGTGGTAATTGCGTATGTGCCGATAAAGACTCGCAAATCTTTTATAACCGTTCTAGCGTCAGCCGAGCGCTGGGGCCACATCCATATGAACCTCGTACAGGAGTCCACTGCTACCATGATATACTTATAGTTACCGTCCCTTTGTAGGGGACCACAGTGGTCCAGATAAACGCATGCAAATGGTTTATCCGAGATGAGAAGGGGTGTATGCGCTGGTCGTTTCACTGTTGATACTTTTATCCTTTGGCATATGTCGCATTCTAATACATACTTTTTAGTTTGTATTCTCAAACGAGGCCACCAATATCTCTGTTTTAATAGTGATACTGTTGCGGAAACGCCAGCGTGTGCAGAAGCAAGCCCTTTGTGTGCCGCTTTGATTAGTCCTAGTCTGTGTTCCCTGTTTGGAATTACTCTATCCCCCACTCCAGGGATTCGAGCAAAAGGAACATTATTTGTATCCGTTAAGTACAAGTACTTTATAGGAAAGCCTTTTGGGAGTGTTTTCTTATCATTTTTTACTGACGTACTGACAGCTTGTAGAATATCGCTGTCTATTTTTGTTTGTGACTGAGTTATCGCAGCTACGGAAGCCGTTTGCACAGCTGCCTTCGCGGCTTCATCAGCCAATGAATTCCCTGCAACGTGAACGCCATCACGTTGATGACTCAGTGTATGTATCACGTGAGTCTTCTGTAGTTCTTTCTGTAAAAGAACTACCTGTTCCCAAAGCATTTTATGCTTTATTGTGCCACCTTTTGCATCTTTGAAACCATTTTCCACCCAATTCTGCAAGTATTCATTATAAGATTGTACGCAATAAAAAGAATCGCACACTATTAGTGTGGGGAATTCGCGATCGGTATTTTCTAGCGCCATCTTAAATGCTACTAATTCAGCTCGTTGAGCCGAGCAATCTCCTAGAGATTGTGTTTTAGTGACCAATGGTCTAAATTTTCCTTTGTGCCAGCGACCTTTAACAATCGCGCACGCAGCACTGTAAGCTTGCTTACCCCCAACTGCGGGTTGTGCTGATCCGTCAGTATATATAATACTTCCGTATTCTTCGAGAGGCAGGATTTCAATTGGCAGAGGACATTCGTATTCATATTGTAAAAATTCCTGTGTTTTTAAGTTAGGATCAAATTCGTAAACTACGTCTGTTGCAGCAAGAGAATTAACCCACTGAATCCATCTCGGATGCAAAGCTTTAGCATTAGGAATGCTTGCTTTAGTTACCGCTTCTAAAGCCGGTATGGGTGTTACGATTATTATTCGTTTACCTTGTGCTAGGGGCCTTTCTTTCGCTACAGCAGTCTGAACCGCAGTTAGAATTTTCTCAGTTGAACTGAATTTTATTTCAGCCTTTGTGTACAAATGTGATTTGTAAGCTATTGGTACCTTTTCTCCCTCATTAGAGGTTAGGTATGTGAATCCGCATCTTCCTGGGATGACTCGGATTACAAGATCACGTGTGTTGTCACGTGTGTCTAATTTTGTTTTTGCTAACATGTCTGTTTGCAGTGATCTCAAAATTTCTGTGTGTTTTTGAGTCCAATTGATTTGTTTAAAATCAGGTTTAATTAGTTCGTAGAGAGGTTTAACCCTCTCTGCGTAATTTAGAATGTAAGTTCTTCCGAAATTCAGAAAACCTAGTATGGATTGTAAGTTCTTCAGCGTTTTTGGAGCTTGGAGTACAGCGCACTTCTCTAAGAAGTTGTCCGCTAGGCTTTTCCCTTCACTTGATAATTCGTACCCTAAAAATAGTACTGTCAGATGGGCAATTCGGGACTTTTTAAAGTTGAATTTGTAACCCTCTGCTGCGAACCCAAGTATGATGGTGTTCACTCTTTTCAAGTGAGTATCCAAGTCGTCGTCTGTGAGATAAATATCATCTACGTAAGATAATGCTTCATCATCATAAATTTGTAGTAACTCTGTTACCCTAGCTGAGAATAGTCCTGGGCTGTTCTTGAACCCCTGTGGGAGTCGACAGAATTTTTTCTGCGACCCAAATGCGGAGAAAGCGGTCAAATATCTGCTTTCTGGTGCAATGTTTTAACAAAAGAAACCGTTAGATATGTCTAATGTCGTTTTATATTTTTTCCTAACTATGTTATTCATTAGGGCTGCACTATGCGAGTTTTGTACTGCAAAAGTTTTGCAACATGTATTAAGATGTCTGTAGTCCAAAACTAGACGATATGAATTGTCTGGCTTGGAGACAGGAAACAAAGGATTGTTCATTTGAGAGGTGCATGTTTCAATCACCCCCTGGTACTCAAGTTGATCTAAGATCTCCCTGACCTGTTTTTTAGCTTCTTGCTTTATGGGATACTGCCGTTGGGCAGTTGGTTCACTTTTTAGTTGGATTTTGTGAGGAGGAGAGTCCTCATCCCATCCTACATGATTTTTATACAATGCAGGTGCCTGGGCTACTGCCCATTTCCGTGCATATGTATATTTTTTATGAATCGGTATGTGATTCGAGAAGGCAGGCATAATTACTTCTTCGCCACAAGGGCACTCCCTGACAAACTCCGGGGGCCAATCTTTTTCAGCTAACAGAATATCATAGCCTTTTGAGAGCTTATCCCAAAATAGACCCTTAATTTTCCTAGTCTTATCACCCTCCATACGCAATGTTATTTCGTATATTTTATGGGGCTCGCTAAGTCTGGTGTCGGCAGTTTCAACCTGAATGTACTCATTCGTGTCCACTGTCTCCAGATGACTCATCAAGTTCTTGCGCGCTATACTGATTTCTGCTGTACTGTCCAACATTGTCAATGCCCACTCCCCGTTTTGCAACTGTGTCCTCAGTATTCTCGGCATGGTTGATTACTCTAATACTGGCTACCTTCTTTTTAGGAAATTGAGATTTTTTACTCTGAGCAGGTTCCTTGTCTTTGGACTTGGTGTGCTCTCCTGGGTCTGACCGTCCTCTTCTTTCCGAATTCTGTGGAAAAGATCGCGAGGGACATGTATCAATACTTTGATATCTATCAGGTTTTTTCAGATTATCCCTATTTCTAAGGTTATATCTTTTCTCAGAGGGCTCCCTCTGGGGAGACTGGTGTTCTCGAGTCGGAGTTCTTTCCCTCCGTCGAGGAGACCTTCCTCTGGTCTGGAAAACTTTTTCCTTGGGAGTGGATTGTTTATTCCCATCCCAGCTCTTTTTAGGAGTGTTTAAATTATTTTTAATAAATAATTTTTCAGGATTTTCGAGCAGTTGGGGCTTAACTGGTTTTCCACCCAAGCTGTCTCTACCTAATTCTTCATAGCATTTTTCTATGATTTTTGCAAGCTCAACAGGATCTTTTATATCTGTTTCCCTCAACTTCTGGCGAATCGCCACAGATGCTGCTTCTCCCTTTATGTTGGCTAATAATATAGCCGTGACCTGCTTGAAATCTTTCAGTAATTTCATACCCAGATTTAAAGCGGGCTCTGGACCGAATTCATTTTGAATCTGTTTTAGCACTTCAGGTATTACCGCCATAGACGGAACACCGTGTGTTTTTGTGTAAATGGAAGCAAAGACTGTACCCCAAGTGTCGCAGTCCTCCACGTGTGGTGCGATTCCCATAGGAAGGCAGATAGTCAAGATTCTGTGTTTCTCAATAGGGGTAGTATCAGGAAATACTGCCTCTATTTGAGTGATTTTCTGTGCTAACCAGAAAGGAATTTGTTCCCGTTTTACGGGTGTTTTACCCAGACATGACTGTATGTTCTGTGGTGTAATTTTATTTGTGTTCCCCTGATGAGGGGTCAGCTGGTGTGAATTAACAGCTGGCTGGACTGTAGCAGTCCGCATTACATATTGGACTAATTGCCTATGTATTTTTATTAATGTGTTTAGCTGTGCTAACAGCTCTTCTCTTGACATTCTTGCAATGTCAGGATGTGGTGTGTAGCTGGCTAGAACCGGCCACGTTGCTCCTGGTCTACCTAGTGGACCGAGCCTGGTTATGTGATTATTGTGTTTTAGGGCGCCATTAAACCAGAGCAGGTGCTCTTGAAATTTAAGTGGGATTTCAATCTCCTCGAAAGGAGCGTACTCTCCCGGAGGTTCCTCTATTTTGTAATAGTGAAACTCTTGTGTTGCAGCGTTTGCCGCTGGAAAGTTTATCCATGAATAGAATACCTCTGTCTGCCGATACTCGTGAGCCTCTATCACGAAAATTACTGTACCACCTTGAGGTGTCAGTCCGTTTTCTATAAGTTTTAATGTTATAGATCTTCTTAAGTGAACGGGGATGATAATAGCATCCGGGTCTGCTTGTTCGGGACCTTGCTGAGTCGCATCTACTGCGGCCCCAGAGGTTTCTACTGACATTTTATAAATGCAGGCTTTGCAGAGTAGGTCTCCAAGGAGACAAAGATTAGGTGCACAATATTTTGGAACACTGTATCCTTCAACGTTGAATAAACCGGAGCTTTACATAGGAATCTCTTCCTACTAAGGTCGGGCGGATTTTAACCTTTCACCCACTCCAGACGTCTATTGGAGTTTTTACGGGAGAAAGGGGTCTGTGAAATATGCACGACTGAGTTACTCTACAAGTCTTGCGTTAGTTTATCGCCTTACCAAACGGTTGGGCGCCATGTAGTGTAGTTCCTAGTTTCCCACTAGGCCCTGCGCATTGGAATAACATAAACAGTAGTATCGACGTGGAACTGCGGATATTCCAGGCCTCCACTGACTATGCTAAACTTAATTGGGTTGTGTTACCAACTAGCTCAGAGGTCACTGGAAACTTTCTTCTCTGCATAGGAAGTGATCAGCTTCCTTGGCACAGACAAGAAGGGATTCAGTTTTCCAACAACCGTGCAACATGACAACTTTGCTCCTCAGATCAAGAGTCAATCTCTAGGGTCGTGTGAAACAATAGACATGTATTTTACTCAGTCAGTCTAGTGCAGTTTACTTTCACGAGATGTAGAGAATAGAGAGACGGGCGTTTGTCAATAAAGGGTTAACATTTATTGAACAGTCTTTCTTCTCGTACAAGAGAAATGTATTGCCACAATTGCAATAACTGTTATTATAAAAAGTACATACAGTAAGATAAGTATTGCGAAATAGAACTGTAAAAGCATTGATATGGTTTCTTAGCCATACAATGGTTTAAAAGTAATAAAACATATATACAGTCATATATACATTAGGCTAACATACTCAACTGGTGCTTCTAACTAAGCCTACCCCAGTGTGCCTGACCTAAGCCTAACACGTGAAAAGGGGAGTAAGTAAGTAGCTTAAGTTAAGTTGGTTTTGCCAAGGTTGTTTCAAGAATTCTCGTCTAAGGGTTTAGTCAACACCATACCTCTGAATAGAATGATGGAGGATTGGTATCTCCTTCAGGAGTCTCTCTCGATATCCCAGTCACCCGCGAGGGTAAACCGGAAGCGCCGGGACTGGATTTCTCTGCACGAGAAAGGCAGCGGCTCTCTTCAGCGCGTCGAGGAAGGAGGGGGGACAGCGTTCGCGGGCAGCTGGAATCTGCTGGATGTCTTCGCAGAGGACGGCTGTTCAGCTCCTTAAGCGTACTGCACCATAGTTCGCGCTGTAGCGGCGATAATGGTAATCAGCAGCTTCACCACCACAGGATAGCAGGCTGCAGCGACAGAGTGCTAGATTTACCAACACAGGGTCATGCAGGCAGCTGGCATCAGCAACAGGCAACGAACTCACATTGCTTAAGGCAACGTTGGTAATATTTATACCTGACAGGTGCCGGGTTTGACGCAAGTTTGCTGGACATAAGACGTCAATTAAAGATGTCACTAGGAAGTGACAGTTATCAGTTGCTCATTAGAGTTCCATTACTAATCAAAACATAGCAAGCGGGGATTTCCAGGTTTGCTAAGTTTTTATCTTGTTGAAGAACTCGGAGTGTTTATCTAGGAATATCAGATAGTGACTGCTGCTCTGTCATTGCACTAATTGGTCGCAAAGGAAGTAGCAGAGAGTCATGCTGGAATGTGGCTCTGTTCGTGTGAGGCCAGAGATGACTTTTCAGAAAATCGCACTTGAACGGTTATGCCAATATAGGGAACAAATGGATTTATAGCCGAATAGGGGCATAAGGTCACAGTATCGATCAGGAACCTAGATAAGCACGCAACACCTCCTGGACCTCTCCGCCACGTTCGACACTGTCTGCCACCGCACCCTAGTCCAACGCCTCAGCAACACCGGCATCCAAGAGAAGGCATTGAAATGGATCATCTCGTTCCTCGCTGGGAGAACACAGAGGGTCCGCCTCCCCCCGTTTCGTTCCGAGGCTACCAAAGTCATCTGCGGTGTCCCGCAAGGTTCTTCACTCAGCCCCATCCTCTTCAACGTCTACATGAGACCTCTCGCAGCCATCGCACGCCAACACAACCTCAACATCATCTCCTACACCGACGACACCCAGCTGATCCTCTCCCTCACCAGAGACGCCGACACCGCCCGAACCAGCCTCCACGAAGGGATGAAAGACGTCGCTGAGTGGATGAAGAACAGCCGCCTGAAACTGAACTCAGACAAGACGGAAGTCCTCATCCTTGGGCCATCACCCACCGCCTGGGACGACTCCTGGTGGCCCCTAGCCCTGGGCACCGCCCCCAAACTGACAGACCACGCACGCAACCTGGGCTTCATCCTGGACTCCTCCCTCTCGATGACCAGACAAGTCAACGCCGTCTCCTCCTCATGCTTTCACACCCTCCGCATGCTCCGCAAGATCTTCCAATGGATCCCGATCGAAACCAGGAAGACGGTCACCCAGGCCCTCGTCACCAGCCGGCTGGACTACGGAAATACCCTCTACGCCGGAACCACAGCCAAGCTACAGAAAAGACTACAACGCATCCAGAACGCCTCCGCCCGACTCATCCTAGACATCCCTCGACGCAGCCACATCTCCGGCCACCTGAGAAACCTGCACTGGCTCCCCATCAACAAGAGGATCACGTTCAGGCTCCTCACCCACGCACACAAGTCTCTCCACAACCTGGGCCCCAGGTACCTCAACGACTGCCTGAACTTCCACACGCCCACCCGCCAGCTACGTTCCGCTAGCCTTGCCCTCGCCGCCCTACCACGCATCCGAAGAGCCACCGCCGGAGGCAGATCCTTCTCCTACCTAGCGGCCAAGACATGGAACTCCCTCCCCATCCACCTTCGGCTGACCCAGGACCACCTCGCCTTCAGGAGACAACTCAAGACCTGGCTGTTCGAGCAGTAGCGGCCCCCCTCCCCCAGCGCCTTGAGACCCTTCCGGGTGAGTAGCGCGCTATACAAGTGTTATGATTGATTGATTGATTGAAGTGTGAATGAACAAACAAAAAGATCAAGTCTGATGTGTAGCCTATAAAGATAGGAATGTTATGAGCAATTGCGTTCAAGCCTATGATGGGCCCTCCAGATTTCCGGCAATTCCCAGTGCCCTAATCAATTACAAAAGCCCTCTGAGACCTTATATGCCACGGATCGCAGCAGGGGGTTATGGACCTAGCCAGATTAACATCTGTCATGCAGTTGAAATCACCTCCCAAGATAGGATTGTCCACCACCAAAGAGGACAAGGGGATAGACGAGAGACCAAAGAACGTGAAGTTGGTCCACATTTGGGGCGTACACACTGCCAAGCATAACCTTCCTGCCCATCAACCCATGCTTAGCCAGAATAATCGACCCAATTTATCAATAATGGAGTGAATGTGTTCAAAAGGGTCCCTGCTTGTTACCACAGCAACAGCTCACTGGAGAAAGCAGAGTAAGAGGCTGCATAAACTTGTCCCTTCCATTTGCACGACTGATAGGCAGCCTCTTCCGTTCTGTGATGCGTTTCCTGAAGCATAATTAATATGCTTCTCACATACACAAGTACCAATGAATATTGTGGCGCATGGAGGCCAAGCCCATTCCCTTAATATCCTAAGATATTAATGAAATGTTATGGTATGTTGAGTGTCCCCGTGATGCAAAATGGAAAAATGTGTCTGCACAATAATCACCCACCTCCGACGATCTCTCCCCAGCAGTAGAATGGCTATGTTTGAAACCAGGACATGTAAACAAAACCCCAATTGCAAACTCCAACAACCCAGGGCAGTCCAACAATGGCTAACCGCCCATACCTTTAAAAAAATGTTGTTAAGAGAAAGCCTTTTCCAGTCACCTACTAGGGACAATCTAGATGGGGACGGGCAAAGTAGGACTCAGTGCTCATGCGCCACACCAGCCCAGTTCCCAGTTTTGTCACCAGGCAGCATCCTCAGGAGGCCTTGGGCTGTCAGCATGTGCCAGGACCATGGTGGCAAGATATATCACTCCTGCAGACCCCTGCCAACTTTTTAGTCCCAGGGACGTAACCAGCAAATGGTACAGGGTGACACAGTACAGATCGGCATTGATCAACACGGGTCAGAAACAAACAGGATATCATAATGACTTTGCAAAAAACTTGTCCACAGATTGCGGGGCCACAACTCAGAGGACTGTTGTACTCATGGCCAAGCCCCCAGAGCCAGAAGCCAATGACTTATGATCAGAAGAAGTGTGTGTGCTTTCATCAGATTTCTGTATCAGCACTTTCTCCACCAAGGCGAGCAACACCACCCTCTGTTCTTGCTTCGTCTGAGAAGATGAAGGTGTCCTCAAGGAGGCCCTCTTGGATGATCGTCAAAATCATTTCCTGGATCTCAGTTCAGCATTCTCAGGCTCCGTCCGGGATCATTGGGAGTGGTGCCTCTGCTTTGTAGGCCTCCAGCCAGGGGCACACTGCATCCAAAGTGTCGCAAAAATGAGGCCTGGGTGTGAGTTTTCTGAGTTTTTCCCACTCCTTGTAGTTTTTACAGTTCTGGCAAACTCATGGAGCTGACAATTTTCCTCGCTTGCACTCACCAACGTTAAGTTGGCGAGTGAGGTAAATCTTACTTCAGACTACCTCCTGGTGAGATTTCCTAACAGGGGCAGTCAAGGATGGCTGCTACTGCTCGCATTGATAAACCTTCCGTTCGCATTGAGAAAGCTACCACTTGAGCAGAACATCTACTCGAGCTGCAGAAAGAAGCAGCACCCTCTTGCACTGTACATGGTACCATTCACACTGATTTCCCAGCCTGGGACAGTCGGCACTAAAAATCTGCGTGAATCGCATGACCTTACGCACTCCATCATTACGTGGAACTCCGCCTAGTCCTAGCAAAAATGGATGCTGCCATCTAGGATGCTCAAAGCTTGGCAGGAAACATCAATGAATACTGTATACATTTTTCGCTGAGGACTTTCTTGGCTTCCACAAATGATGCACGTTGTGCTTGAACCTTGGCAGTAAAATCAGGGAACACTAGCACTTTACTGTTTTCTATTGCAAAAGGGCCATTGGCACAGGCCTTTTAAAGGATAATGTTGCTGTCCCTGTAATGTAGGAGCCGTGCTACCACTGGGCGAGGTGGTGTTGGTGCTAGCAGGTAGGCCGGCACCTGATGTACTCTCTGCAGAGGAAAGGATTGCATGAGGTGGTCTGGGGTGACCTCAACGTGGAGCCAATTTTACAGGAAAGACATTATGTCTGTTACCTCCGCCCTATCAGGGAGCTCCACTGCTCTAATGTTATTGCAGCGTTTATAGCCATACACATCCTCAGCCTGCTGTTCGATGGGTTCACACCGTGGCAGAGGGAGCATCCATTTTGCCAGACATAGCCTGCTGGTCAGGAATGATTTAATCGACTGAATGTTTCACTCTTTGTATGTGGGCTACCAGCTTGTGGTGCTCCACCTGCAGTAGACCCAGGCCCACAGAGACTGCACTGATATCTTGTTGGAGCATGTTTTTTGTATCTGTAATAGTGGATAGCACCCTGTTCAAATGTGAGGGAATCAAGATATCCTGTGACATCGCCTTCTTCCCTGTACCCTAAGGGTGCCGGCACGGACTCCCTCATCTCTAGCTGTGCAGTCCCCAGCCTCTTCTTTGGCTTTACCTTGTCAACAACAGTCACGGTGAAGAAGTCCAGATTCGAACCAGTCTGAACTGGCTTATGAGGTTAAGAACAAAGCAGCCCCAAAAGTAATCATCTACCAAATAAATGATAGCCACATCCCAGTGCCCCCAGTCACAACACAAAAGGGGAGGAGTCGGAAATGCAGCAGCAACCTGAGTTATCAATGCACCAAGAGCTGTTTGTGGGCTGACAACTTTGAGTCCAGCACCCGCAGCGAAGCAGAAACTCAGCCCGCAAACGGTGAACTGTAGGCCAAGATGCCCACACCAGTTCTTCTGGGCTCACACTGACTACATGCATGGAGGGAGACAATCCCAGTACATCTCATCAGGCACCTTGTCCCCGAAGAGAGCAGGTAGCAAGAGGAAAGGATGTGGGCATAAAAGGTATCATCACCCATTTTGCAGGTACACCTCCCAGAGGTCACAGGGCAACAGGAGACCACTCAACCCAAGGGAAATGAGCCCTATAGGTCTAGCAGTTGTCTCCTGCCCACAGTTAACTCCTGCACCATAACTTTAGTAGGGCAGAAAACGTCTGCCCAACCGCAGCAGTGATCACAGTCTATTTGATGGCATGCACCCTCCGTCCCTCACTAAGCAGCAGTTGCTCGCAGCCCCCGGACCAGAACCTGGTCTCATGCTTCTTCCTGCATCCTATTTACTGGGCCACAACCCAGGCCTGAAACCTCATGCCACACCAATTGCTTCCCAAGGTAATCCGTGTCCCAGGCAGTTCTAGCTCCCCAGGCCCTGGTGCCCCTCACCCAGAGGAAGAGCACAGTTTAATAGGGGGTGCCTCCCTATTTTATCCGGCACAAGGGAAGCAATCACTGCAGTACAACACTATGGACTAGGCCCTAGGCCACAGTCATTGTTCATGCCTTTGCTGCAGTAGTGCAGAAGGCTTCCTCCTTGCAGTAGCAGCCCCACAGGCAAGGCAACCCCCTGTAGGCTGGACTCCGCACTCTGCAATTGCTGATGACCACTCATATCCCCTGGGGTCTGGGCCTAGCCTCACACCCCCTCTTACCGCTGGCACACCGGGCCCTGATCTAGGCCCTGAACTCCCAGGCTGCTCTCAACTTAGAGCTGGCCATGCCCAATGCAGCCCCAGCCTTTTCAGCCTCAGTGCCATACACTTGCTAAATTATCGAGTCAGGATGCCTCAATAAATTTTGTTTAACAAGCTGTTTCGATCATTACAACATTACTAGTGAATGCCTTAATAGTAGCATCAAATTTTTAAAAATCTAAAGTGAATAAATCTCAACAAAGACAGGTGTATTCCTTTTGTATAATTTTATTATCAGACGAACAAAGTTAAGGGTACACATTTGGTTCATATACAGAGGTGACAGAAAAACACAGTCATATGATGAAATGTATCCTTGACAATGATGTACTGTAACCTATTTCAAATAATTATTTTTTAAAGGAAAATAGCCTATACTTTGGACATAGATTGCCTGTGCACAAAAACTCTTCTGCAAAATGGAAAATGGGTTGATGCTTCAATGTTTTATTTTGTCCATCTAGAAGTCCACCTTAACATTTTTAAGGCAGAATTGTGGTCCCCAACCTCCAGATTACGGCAAAGCTGAACAATCCAGGCCCTCCTAAGAAAATAGTACTGGGTGCAAAAAGACAATACATGCTCTACAGTTTCCTTGGAGCCAACACAAAAGGGACAACTCATCTCCTGCTCAATAAGGGAGCACTGCTATCTCGCTGTAAAAATTGGAATTTAATGTACAATGTTCTAGCAGCCGGAGGCTCAATGACATCCATATACTCTTCCAAAAAATGGGAATCTTTGAATTCCAAGAATGCTGCAGTAAGGGGACACACATTCCCAGGCCTGTGAGACCCTTCATCTACATGTCTCCAATAGATTGTTTTTAACATAGACTTTTTCATCCTACCAACAGTTTCCGGATGTACCCAGGGGGTCTCACAACTGATCTCTACCAGGCTGCATTTGATTTATTTTAGCCAAGCAATGTTGCCTAGCCCACAACATTTTAGAATGTCTCAAAGACCCAGCTTATTATGTAATTTTCACAAGAGGGTAGTAGTGTTCCCTAACGGGGAAAAACCTGAACATCAAAATAAACAATTAGTGTACAAACAGAGTGTTGCATCCAGAAATCACAGTAGAGTAGTAAACTTGTAGATAAGTTTATTCTTCAAAACAAGTACAGCACCAGATCTGTCAGAGTGTAGCTTCATCAGGAAAAAGTCTTCAATTGAAGATTACAAACTTAACATTCTATAATAACCTAGCAACCTAAGCACTAGGACTAAGCAGTCTAAAGAAGAACACATAGCAAAGAGAAGGATACATATGGTGAGGAAACACAGGATATAACACACCTCCCTTCCTACAAAAGAAAATAAAAAAAAAAGAAAAATAAAACTTACTAGGGAATAAGAAGATGTAAAACAAATATGGCAATCAAATGGCATAATCTTCTAAGTACTTAGGTTTGGACTTAATTCTAGAACTGGATCTGGAACAGGAAGCAGAGGCATCAGGAGAAAGGGATGAATTCACGTCACACACCTGAGAACAGGAAGCAGTTGCACCAGGAGAAAGGGAAGAATTCACGTCACACACCTCACTCACCATGCTCTTTTCAGCCCCACAATGACCATTATCATGCAAGCTCTGGACATCAGACATGTATGGGGACAAAACATCCGGTTCCGTCTCCAATTCGACAAGATCCAAACTAGAACTTTTAGTCTTGGCAACCCTTCTTTTGCTCCACCACTTTCCTCCAAGTACCTTGACAGCATGCTTGCTAACTTGCACAACAGTAGTTTCAGGATAAAATGTTGAACCCTTCACTTTGCATGGCCTCCTAATCTTAACCCTGTCACCAACATTGAGACAAATTTCTTTAACATGCTTCTCTTGATCATATCTAATTTTTGATTTCATTTTAGAAAATTCAACATTTTTTTAAATTTGATCCAAATTCGCACCTTCATCATGGTAAGTCTTACTAACCACCCAACCAGGTGAAAATTCATTAAAAGAGTGTCTCCCTCTTAACAAAAAGAACGGAGTAACCCCAGTGGTCGAATGCGGGGTGTTGTTATAAGACCAAATACGATCACTGACTACTTCCTGGACACTAAGCCCAGACGAAATAGCCAACTGAACAGCATCCTTCAAGATACGGTTCACACGTTCCACTAAACCATTACCTTGAGGACTATACAAAGCAGTGGTAAGATGTTTAACAGCAAAATTCTTCAAAAAGGCCTTCATGTCATGCGACACGAACTGTACACCATTATCTGAAACTAGATAGGTAGGAATTCCCTCAGATTGAAAAAGTTGTTTAAGACATTTAATTACATTCGCTGTATTAGGCTCCTTCAGAAAGTTGAAGGAAACCCATTTAGAGTGATAATCAACAATGGTAAGAATAAATCTAAAACCTAAATTTAAACCACCAAACGGGCCCAAAAAATCCATGCCTAATTTCTCCCATGGACTGTCAGGAAAAACAACAGGACACAAAGGTTGATTCACAGTGCGTAAAGACTTCTCAGCATGTGAACATTCAACACAACCATTCAAGAAGGAATCCACACAAAGATCCATCCCTGGCCACCAATAACAAAGTCTCAATCTATTCTTTGTACTAGTAATCCCACAGTGACCTTTGTGAGCAATATTAATAACTTTGCTTCTAATAGACACAGGAGGAACAAGGGAATGACCTCTCATAATAAAATCACCCTCCAAACTCAACTCTTCTTTAACTTTTGAAAAAGGAAGAAGATCCTTGTCAACTTGATCTTATCTTGGCCAACCTTCTGCAATATATTTTTTTAAGGTGCATAGAGTATTGTCCAATAAAGAAGCTTTGACCCACTCAGGCTCAAACACAACCTCCCTAGCCAATTCCAGACCATCCAGCAAATTGACTACTACTTCCTTGTCATCAAGAATAGGTGCAAAATCTGAACAGCTAGAAGGACATCTAGATAAAAAATCAGCAGTAAAGTTTTTCCCTCCTGGAATGTGTCTCATCACAAAATTAAAATCATAGAGCTTCGAGAAAAGTCGAACCAATCTAGGACTTGCATTCCTTAGACCTTTGTCATTCCAAATAAAAATCAACGGTTTATGGTCAGAAATCAAGACAAATTCACGACCCCAAACATAAGTAGAGAAATGCTTAACTCCCCACACACAAGCTAGAGCTTCCTTTTCAATTGTACTATAGTTTCTTTCAGAAACTGTGAGTTGACGGGAGGCAAAAGCTATTATATTTTCATTACCAGCATTAACCTGACTCAGAACAGCTCCTATCCCAGCATTACTGGCATCCACAGTAATGTATGACACCGAATTGTCATCAAAAGGCTTGAGAGCAGGAGCTCCTATAATTAAATCCCTCAAGGATTGAAAAGCCAATTTCTGTTCCTCACCCCACATAAATTTGACATTATTTCTGGTGAGTGTCCTTAACGGCTCACTTAAATGTGCAAAATTCTGGACAAACCTTGAATAAAACTCGCTTAACCCCAAAAATGATCTTAACTGGTCCTTATTACTGGGTTGAGCACAATCTCTAATTCCTTGCAAAAGGTCACGTTTGGGAGCAATACCTTTATGAGATATGGTGTGACCAAGATAGTTCAAGTTCAGGTATTTGTATAGCACACTACTCACTCAGAGGGTCTCAAGGCGCTTGAGGGAGGGTGGGTGCATTACTTATCGAATAGCCAGGTTTTTAGTTGCTTTCTAAAGGAGGGGTGGTTCTGTGTAAGTCTGAGGTGAGTGGGGAGAGAATTCCAGGTTTTGGCCGCTAAGTAGGAGAAGGATCTTCCTCCCATGGTGGATCTGTGGATGCGCGGGATTGCGGCGAGGGCTTGATTGGATGATCGTAGTTGGCGATTTTTGTTTTTAACATTTTTTTTACATTTTTGTTTTTTAACAGTCATACCATGATTATTCAAAATACCTAGTACCTGATCTAACTTGACAAGATGTTCTTCAACAGAATTTGTAGATATCAAGATATCATCTTGATATGCTAAAACATCACAAACCTCTCCAAACAGTTGAAACATTAGTTTCTGAAAAACAGAGGCCGCCGAAGCTAGGCCAAAAGGTAACCTCAAGTATCGGTAAGGACCAAAAGGAGTATTAAAGGCTGTAAGGTCTCTAGACTCTTCACATAATTCAATCTGATGATATGCTGCCCTTAAGTCTATAGTAGAGAAAACTTTGGTACCTCTCAATTGAGCTAACATGTCTTGGATACGTGGTAGGGGAAAGCAATCGACTTGTATGTTTTTATTCACAGCTCTAAGGTCTACACATAGCCTAAGCTCATCACAGTTCTTTTTAAGTGAGACCACAATTGACGAAACCCATAATGAAGAATTAATGTGCTCAATAACACCATCCTCACACAGTTGATGCAAATGAGTTTTAAGCTTCTCCCTAATACTAAGAGGGACATGCCTAACCTTGTGGATCACAGGCACAGCATCAGGTTTCATAATAATTCTGTGTTCAAAACCCTTAACTGAACCAAGAGTGTCAGAAAACACGGCTTCGTGTTTATCCATCATTTTCTCAAGTGACAACTCTTCAGTAACCAGAGCATTAACCGCACTAGAAAGATCTAAAGAAATGGGGTTGTTAGTACCTGGTCTCAAAACCAAAGGAAACTTCCCTTGATCTCTCCAACCAAGAACATTGTATCCATTCTTAGAAACATAAATTTTAGCTTGTACCGTACGATCTTCAAAAGTGAGATTATCAACAAAATAACCCATGAAGTCAATGACTTTCCCATTAAACGCAACAGTACGTATGTCAGGGGAAAAAGATAAATTCCATTCCACTTATCCAAGAAAAGAACATCAGTAATAATGGTGATGGGTGACCCTGAATCAACTGTAACTTTCACAACAATCTCACCAATTTTAAGATCACAGACAGGATCAGAAGAGTCATCTTGATCATCAACTAAATCTACGGACAATATAATCTTCCTAACAATCTGCTCTTCACTTGCATCAGATACTTGCTGAGAATTCGTGACTTCTAAAAACATAGTTTTAGATTTAAATTTGCACACAGTGGAAAAATGTCCAATTTTTTTACAATTAGTACATTGTTTTTTTAATGCAGGACACAAAGTAGAATTAGCCAGATGTGACTTTGAACCACATCGATAGCAAGCAGGAGATTTATCAGTTTTCTTCCATTCAATTTTAGTGGACTTGTCACGTTGGTTTGTGTTTTGAAATGGAACCTTGTTTACTAAATCAACCTGAGTAGGTTTATTAATACTCAATTCTTTAGAAGCAGTGACTGATCTTTCAATGCCCCTTGCAAGTTCTAAGGTTTCGGACAACGAGGGATTCCGACAACATAAAATCCTCTCTTGGACCTTGTTATTAAAACAATTTACCACAATTTGATCCCTAAGATATTGGTCAATGGGACCCTCAAATTCACAAGTCGCAGCTAAAATCCGTAATTCAGCTAAAAATGTATCAATTTTTTCATATTCCCTCTGCTTATGAGTATAAAAATTGTGTCTTTCAACAATTATACTCGGTTCATCTTTAAAGTACTTTTCTAAACGTGCAATAGCTTCAGTATATTCATTCCAGTCATCTGAAGGTGGTCTAATTACAGGGGGTTGATGATCAAAAATTCTTTGACCTTCAGCACCCAAAGCACTATATAACATTGCATTTTTCCTAACTGGAGAAAATTTTACGGCATCAATGGCAATAATGTAACTATTAAATGATTTAAACCACTGAGTCCACTTAAATTTTGGAGTGCCTGGTTCTGGGAGAAATGGAGATGGAAGAACTGCAGTTTGTTGAGCCATAGCAAATTCTATCAGAAACTTGAGTATGTAAATGAAAAATTATAAGCGTAGGCAAAACACCAATTACTATAATGTTAAAACACTATAAAGCTGTGTGTATCAGCGTGAATGACACACAAATTTTGAAATTGTAAGGAATGCTGTGTAATAGCTGTATGTATCAGGCAACACACTAAAAATAAAGTCAAAACACTGTAAGGCTGTGTGTGTCAGCGTGAATGATGCACACAAGTCTGAAAGTTTTGTAGAAAGCTGTGTGCATCAGCGTGAAAGACACACAACATTTTTTTAAAATTCTGAAGAATGCTGTGTGTATCAGCGTGAGTAATACGGATAAAAACAATTTAATAATTGAAGTAAATACTTTCCTTAAAGCAGGGAAAACCAAAGTGTAATTGAGCATTGAATGCGAGTTGAACACGATATCAAAACCGCTCGCTGTAGAAAGAAATACGTGTTGAAAATGAAGAAATCGGAGATCGTTTCCAAGGCGCGCTGTCTGTGTTGCTGCGCGCTGCCTGTGTTGCTAGGATACAAGGAGCAAGATATTGCGTGATGACTTGCGCGCCGACGTATGACGTAATGAAGATTGCCGGCCCTTGAAGATCGGAGATCGAGTGAAGATGGCCGGGGATTCCAGGAAGCGTCACTGGAGCACACAAGAGAATTCTCGAGGTTCAGGCCCAGGAGGTAACTGACATTTCTTAGATTTGAAAAGCGCAAAAACGTAAATTTTAAAACTTCGAAGATTAAAGTATAAGGAGTGATAATTGACGAAAAGTCACATTTCAAAGAGAAAATGGGTAGACAAAATACTATCACGAAGCAAAATACAGGAAAAAACGATGCAGTGACAGTTATTTTGTTTAAAAGAAAGTAGATTTAAAGTCAAATTTCAGATTTAATTGTAATTCTATGAGCCTGCATCGCGGTTTATCAGCACAATAAAGTAATGCAGCGAAAAGCTCCCAATAGAAATAAGTCTTAAGAAAAAACTGAACTTATCTTGAAGGTAGATGTGGAAGTTGATATCCAAAGTTCACAGTAGACGAGTAGAAGTTGTAGAGTTGAAGATTGATGTTCAAAGTTCAAAGTAGATTAGTAGAAATTGTAGAGTTGAAGGTCTAAAAGACCATTTAGGAACACTGAAGTCTGATCAGATCTTTTTTTTTTAAATTTAAAGAGGTTTCAACGTAGGTTCAGGGAAGTGCTGACTTGACCACCTCGTCGCCAATTTATGTTGCATCCAGAAATCACAGTAGAGTAGTAAACTTGTAGATAAGTTTATTCTTCAAAACAAGTACAGCACCAGATTTGTCAGAGTGTAGCTTCATCAGGAAAGATTACAACCTTAACATTCTATAATAACCTAGCAACCTAAGCACTAGGACTAAGCAGTCTAAAGAAGAACACATAGCAAAGAGAAGGATACATATGGTGAGGAAACACAGGATATAACGCAGAGTCATTGGCGTGACACAAAAAAATGGACTTTTGCCGTAAGTACAGTTGGATGCTAAGCTAGACAAAAGCACTCACTACCCAAGGGTGCTTATTTAGCCAGTTGCAAAAATAACCTGCCAATTCACATAAAAAACATAAGCTAATACAGCACACCTTCAATCTGTGTGAATGGGTCCTACACAGAAGACAGTATTGTGGACCGATATTAACCCAAATTAAGTCAAACAATACTGCAAATCCTTGAGTCAAATATGGCAGTCCAATATCAAACAAGATATGATGAACAATCCACGAGGCTTCTGTAGAAAAATGTTCTTTTTTTATTGATTTTCAGACCAAATTCCCATTGTAAAGAACAGTCAACACATGTTTTGTCTGTACTGGTCAGTACTCAGACTTTCTCAAGGCTATCAGAATCATATCAGTAGTAATGGAGGGTTGATAAGCACTAGAAATAACGTAATAGATTGCAGTCAAGGTAGTCACCACTAATAGAGCACTGTGGTGAGCTGAAATTGTAACCCAGTATCGTGGAAAGAACGAAGGCTCGTGTCACCCAAGATCTAATATGTTGTTACATTAGCGCTATACACGATCCCCAATGTGGTAAGGTGCTTGCAGATGAGGAAGCCAAATTGGAGCAAAATGCATGGTCCCAGTCAGAACCCTCCTGTACCAATGGATCACAGGGTGGGTTGCGAGTAAAGAATTGTCAAAAGGACCTCCCGACCGTGATACGTCGAGTCCTCATAAGCTTCCAAGTCGTTTGTCAGAGTCCCCACGTGTGATAACGCTACCAAGTCAGCTCTCTTATTATGTGGTGGACCAGATCCTCCTCTAGTACATCAGTGTTCTTAGTCTGACCCTATATACAAGAGATCTCATACCCAGATCTAAACACAAATATGCAAGACAGGTACTTGCTGGCAAATTGGTGAGGACAAGTAAAAACCGGTTCTCCACCATTACCATGTCGTTTACATTCTCATGTCCCCTGAGTTCACAAATATATAACGACCTTCCCAATGCCTGGAAGTTTAGTTCTGTAATGCAGGAGTAACAGGACGAAAGTTAGAGCCCTGGACAGCCCTCGAAATGCTGGCTAAATAATGCTCCAATCTAAGTTTACTCTTCTGAATCTGAGAAGACCAACCAAAGGAGTCATTAAGAGTCAAGCCCAAGTAATCAAAAGCGTGAACTCTCTCCAGGAGGACACCATTGTAAATTGGGTATGACCTAGTAGTGGGGCAAGGATTTATAACCATATACCTGGCTTACTAATATTGATCTCCATCCCTCTCTGCTTGCAGAAGACACCAAACTAATCAAGCAAGTTTGTATGCCTATCGGAGACTTAGAGATCAGCAAGGTATTGTCAACAAAGCATCGTACTTACACTGTTCCAAATAGGTCACTAGATCATTAATAAAAGGTATAAAAAGGGATCCGCTAACTCCCCAGAAGTCCCATGTCTGACCTGGGCATAGTTGTTTGTATGCAACCTTCTTAAAATATCCACAGGATATTTTGGGACACCCATGTTGGTCAAAATTTCCCATAGTGCCTCCCTAGGAACAAGGTCAAATGCTGATCGAAAAAGAACAAAAATAACATAAAAGTAACCACCACCCTAAGTAACATATTTCCAATATACTAACTGCAGTTGAAGGACCTGGTCAATAGTACTTATCCCAGCCCTGAAGCCTGCTTGTAGTGATGTGAGCACGTCTGAAACCACTATCCAGTCCTGCAGTCGACTCAGTATAGTTTGACTAAAGTGCTTCTGTGTGCTATCAATAAGAATTATCAGTCGGTAATTGGGTGGAAGTGACCTCAGACCTAGCCTATGACTGTGGCATTGGTACTCCATTCAAGATACTGTTAAGAAACACAGAAAATTAAGGACCCCAGATTTCCTTCTCTGATTAGAAAAGATCACCTGGAACTTTATCCAGGTTTGGTGCTTTCCCTGGAGTAATTAAATCAATAGCATTTACCACTTCAGTCACTGTGATTGGGGCTGGAGCCCAAGCAATCAGGCCAGAGGTATCTATACCAAGCAAAACATGGGATGACAAACCTGTCTCTAGCTGTTCTGCCAGGTCAGCCATACCCCTATCAAGGCCCATCATGGGCCCACTCCCAGGAATCACTTCAGTCTCAGTGTGTGCATATAGGTCAGAGAAATGCTCAGCCCAGGCAGTAGCTAAATGATTCCATGTTAAAGGGTCAAAAGCTCCGGGTCAAAAGCTCCAAGGCCCTTATTGGCCAACGTATGCCAATACCTGTGACGATCATTCCCCATGCTCTGTTGTGCTGCAACTTCTCCATCTGCTTTCCATGTGTAGTCTGTTGTGAAGCCCCTTTCCTACCCACTCTAGCCTGTGTCCATCCCCTACCACTCTCTTCTACCTTCTATGGTCCTTTGTGCAGGCCCCTGGCCCCACGCTCATGCCCACCATGGCTGTTGTGCTGCCACTAACTCTCCCATTTGCCATGCATGGTGTTCTGTGCTGCCACAGCCCCTCCAAACTGCCCTGGGTGGTCAGCTTGCTGCCCCTGACACCCTCGCACCTTCTCTTCATTGTCTGTGTGTATACCATTAAAGTCTCACTTTTGCCCTCTATGGTGTGTTGTGCTTCCAGTGCCCATCCCACCTGCCCTCCATGTTCAGCTTGCTGACCTTTCCCCTTGCCCTCTGTTCCATGTGCAAACCCCTATTCCCTCCCTCCTGCCTTGCCTGGCCCTTTCTTGTGCCCCCTGCCCCCTTCTTCCTGCCCTTCATGGTAAGTTGTGCTGCAACTGTCCCTCTTGTCTGTCTGTCCGGCGTGGTCAGCTTGCTGCTATTACTTCTTTCCCCTCTGCTCTCTGTTGTCCTAGTGCATGGTCCTGTCACCATTCTATTGCTTTCCATTGTCTGTTGTGCTGAACTGTTCAAATGTTCACACAAAAGGGGTTGGGCTGAACTGCCATCCTGCTTGCCCTGTGTGGTGTATTATGCTGCTGCAAACCCTGTAAGGTTTTTTGGTGCCCCTGCTCACCTCCCTCCTGCCCTCTGTAATCTGAGTGCATGTCCCTACCATATTCCTCCTGCTCGCCGAGATCCAATGTACCATACTTGCCAACATTTTGAAATTGGCAGGAGGGAGATTTTGAAAAAAACCTGGAGCATTTATTTTCCCCATTGACTTACATTGAAAAAGAGGAGATATTAGGCAGGAGACAGATAACATCAGAAGTCTCCTGTCTGATTTGGGTCTTTTGGCCTGTATGTAGTATAAGTTTATTGTTTGAATAATTAAAATCATTACAAACCCCCCCCCATATCCATAAAAACGTAGTAAAAATTTCATTACATTTATAAGTACACCTGATTTTGACATGGTTTCATAATTATATAAAAGGGTGTAAATTTCTTTTTAAAAATTTGGGGACCTTTTAGAAAAGATAATTGCATAGTGTATACCCCAGTGTTCCAAATTTTTAATGTTCATACACCACTATTTGCGACCTGCAGCTAGTCGCTAGTAAGCATGCTGTCCGTTCATTAATGTTGTTGGTCGGCTATTGAAGGTGACTTTGGTCCTGCTTATTTTGTTTACTCTCCATCTGCTTGCCGTAGGAGGTTTCTGACCGTTGTCATGAATTTGACGCCCCTGCAGACCAAGATAATGGAAGCGCCTTCCAGCCAGCTTATCACTGCTTGTCTGCATGTACGGATGTTCAACTCATTAAAAATTAATTTTAAATACTGTCTCCTCTGTTCCAGGACTGCTGGACAAGCACATAATAAGTGAGTTACAGATTCTAATTTAAAACCACATAATCGACAGTTTGCGGAGAGATAGGGCTTTTTCCAAGTTGGATACAGGTCTTTTGAGTCGTGCAAGCCCATGCGGAAGTTTGTAAAGCTCTTTTTTAAATGCAAGCTGAAGTGAGCGGATAGATAATTTTGGGGCTTTAGGGTTCTGTATGAGTTGATGACTGTCCACCCATGCCGGCGCTTAGAGATTGATTTTTTGTCAGCCAACAAGGATTTCTTTTTAGCTGCGGCGTTTACGACTTTGCTGAAGCTTACTCTGTCTTCCCCGTTTTCCCACGCTGTTTGTAGTTCCAGCTCGGTCAAAGCTGTTCTCAAAAAGCTTCCCCATGAGCTCGGTATTTCTAAGTTCATCTGGAGCTTAATTTCGTCCCAGCATAATTTGTTCAGGGTGTCCGGGTTAGAACAGCGGAATGTATGGCAAAGTTTGACAAAGCTACTCATTACCCGGAATTTCTGGTGCTGTAGGCCGAATTCCAGTCGAACCTGAGAAGGAGAGGCAGATTTTGGCAGCTCAAAAACGGTCTTGTAGATCCTGGTCTGGAGCTCGTTCAGTAGATTTGCTTCTTTTCCACACCAGGTGACTAAGCCATACGATAGGCTGGGCTGGATTTGTGCGGCCATGACTTTCAGCAGATGAGTGTAGTTCGGGCAGTCTAGTTTTTTACGTAGAAGTCTGTAAGCGTAGATTAGTGATTGGGCTTTAGCTTTTAAAGCCAATTTTTGTTCCTTGTGAGATATGCCCTGCTCAATTATTATGCCAAGATATTTATATGAACGCTGCTCTTCCACGATTTCCCCTTTTACCGACCATTTAAACTTTGTCTTTTTAGAATCCACTAAACGAACAATTTTTGTTTTTTCTTTGTTTAGCTCCAGTTGCACCTGATCCAAGTAGGATGCTAAATGATTTATTGCTCTCTGTAAGCCAATGGGAGTCTGGCTCAGCAAGACAATGTCGTCTGCATATTGTAGGATGGCGACTGACTCGTTGGCCAAGTTTGGAGGGTGACAATCGGCTTTTTCAATGTGCTGTGCGATATCTGAAAGAAACAAATTAAAGAGGCTGGGAGCTAGCACGCATCCTTGTTTCAATCCTCGCTGGGTAAAAATGCTCGGGGTTGTGCTACACCCGTCGCCCAGCTTTACTCTAGCCCAGGTTTCCGTGTAAAGGGCTATTATGGCGTTAAGCATTTCTGTTGGCAAACCCAAGCCCTTGAGTTTGTTCCAGAGAAGACTCCTGCTTACTCGGTCGAATGCGGCTTTGATGTCGACAAAACATGCAAAGAGTCGGGATTTTTTTCTTGCCGCTTTTTCAGTTAAGAGCGCTAGGGTGGCCAGATTGGTTGAGGTGCCCTTCCCTTGCCTGAAGCCCGTCTGGAACTTGGGGATTATGTTCTTCTCCTCCATCCAATCTTGGAGCTGGGCTAGCAGACAAGAAGCGTACAGCTTGGCCTCCACGTCGATCAGTGAGATCAATCTGTAATTGCCCGGCTTACGGTGGTCACCCTTTTTGTATATAGGGTGGATAATATTCCCTTTCCAGGAATCCGGGACTTTGGACTGTGTGTAGATCTCATTGAAGATGGGTGTAAAGTAGGAGGACCAGAAATCCAGGTCGTTCTTGAAGATGGCATTAGGGAGGCCGTTTGGGCCTGCCGCGCCCTTGGGCTTGAGTTTTAAAATATGACCTCTTAGTTCCTTTTCGGTGGTCAAATTAATCAGCTCTTTACTAGCTGCCTCCGGGCTTGTTTCTCTGCCTCCCAGATGGTGCGAATTGGGGACTAATTTCGTTTCCTCTTGCTCAGGATGCTGCCCTCCAGGCCGTTCTGCCGGGCCTGATGCTATGTTGCTGTACAGAGTTTTCACATGGTAAACCCACGTTTCTTGACCGATTCCCGCTTCTTGCTGTAATTTTGGGCCAGCTGCCAGTTTGTTTATTATGCCCCAGAAGTCTCTGCTATTGGGCTTTTTGCTTGCGGACAGTAATTGTGTCCAGATTGCCCCCTTGTACGCTGTTTTTGCTCTGCTCAGGTTCCTCCTATAATTGATCCTTAGTTGGCACAGCTTCCAATTTTTTATTTTACTTCCTTTGTTTGCCGCTCGTGATTGTTGTCGTACCTCTCTTGCTAGCCCTCTTTTTTGATCACGCAGCTCATTATTAAACCAGGGCTCTCTTTTGGTCGCCATCCTTGAAGTCCGACTTGAAGTGGCTGGGAACCTTTGGACTAATAGCTGGGCCAGCTGTTCCCACGCTTTGATGCGATCAGCCACGGCTTGTGGGCCCTGTTTGCCCAAATATTCCCTGACAGTCTCCTGGATGGCTTGTGGCACTGCTCCCTGCCATTTTATTTTTTGGAGGCTAAATTTTTCTGGGTACTGTGTTATGGACTTAATTTTTTGGGCAAGCTTTACTTTGGTGGCCATTCTTGCAGTAAGCGGCAGATGATCACTTTCGACTCGTGATGTAATTTTAAGTGTCGATTTGTGAAAGCAGATTGTTGCTGATAATGAAAAAGTCTATTGTTGAAGACACTTTTCCGCTCAGAAATGTAGCAGCCGCTGGGATATCACCCGAGATTTTCCCGTTCAAGATTGTCAGACCGAGAGGTTCTAATTCGTCCAATAGGATTCTGGCTCCCAGATTAACTTGCCTTTTACTTTTGTGCAGGGAATTCGCTATGAGGTTGCAATTAAAGTCACCTGAAATAACCAGTTGGCAATGTTGATGACTTTTCTGCAAAGATTTTATTAAATTTGTTAAAGTTGCGTATTTTTCATTCTGCTTTTTTCTTTCGGGATGGATATAAACGTTGATTACTAATAGTTGCCTCTTATTTTCATCAAACGAATGTTTGCCGTTTAGTTTGGTCACTTGGACCCAATTAGTCCCCGTGTCCAGTTCCTCGGTTGACCAGTCCAGATTTTGTTTTACATAGGTTGAAAGGCCCCCTCTTGGGTGCCCGAAGTTCGAAAATTTTTCCGCCAAAATGTGGAATTCTATAAATAAAGGAATTGAGGTTGGAGACAGATTCCACGTTTCCTGGAGCAGGATTATATCGTGATGAATAAGAAACGCTGATGTTTCGTGGTCCTGCCCCATGTCTTTAAACCCATGAACGTTCCATGAGCAGAACGTTACGTAAGCTGGTCGCACTTCTTCCGTTTTGGGGGCCCGCCTCCATTTGCCCGCAGCACTTTTCTCTTCTACATTAGGTATACTTGTTATTTAATGTTTTTGAGACCCAGGACCAATCCATATTCTCCTGAGAACTTCCCTCTGTTTTTCCAGGACTTCCCTTTTTGTTCAACCTGTTCTCTTTGAAAGGGATGGGGGGCAAATTAGAGCGTGCGCCGCGCACGCATGTATTATAATTTTTCCCTGGTAAGTCCACATCTTTTAGATTTTTAAGGAGGGGGTGCGGGTACCTGGGGCGCTCATGGACCTTCAACGTTATTCCCCAGGCTAAAAACCTGGCGCTCTTTGAGTATATTTTGTCCACCACATCCTTTGAGGACCAGGTTGTCAGGGTCTCTTCGATTGCCGTCCTTGAGGATTGTTTGAATTCTACGGCTATTAGATCTTGAGAACGGATTCCTTTAAGTTCCGAGATTTCCTTAAATAGCCTCAACAGATTCCCTCTATTTAGGATATCTTGTTTTCCTTTAGTCATATATTCAGGAACGAATGTCAGTTTTAATTCAAATCCCTCAGACTGGTTATGGTCACTATGGCTGGGGAATAAAAATTCCTTACTTCCGGTTTCAGGTGTTGTTGTTGATGGGGTGACCTTTTCGGGTCGTGGTTCGTGCTCTTTGGCTGCGGGATATATCTCCCTCGTATTCCATTCCCTCGAGTTCCGTTCCCTCGTTCCCGATTTTTTGGTTGCTTTCTTCCCTGATTGCTCCGGCTCTAAATCCTGATGTTGGAGTTTACAATAACGAGTAGTGCTGGTTATTGTGATCTATATTGGGTTGATGAGGATTTCAGCCTGAGAAGATGGTATTGCCTGGAGCTTCTTAGCTGGGGAGGCTTTTCGATTTACCGGATCTGGCCCTTTTTTCCTTTCCTCTTTAGGGAGCTCCTGTGAATCTGTGCTTGGATCTCTATTACACCTGGGTTCTCCTTTGCCTGACAAGTGAATTGATTTCCCTCGCTCTTCTCCTTTTTCACTTGCTTCGTTGCTTTCTAGTTGCAGTGCTTCCTGAGTAGATTTCTGGCCTACTTTGCCCTCCGGGGAGGATCCTGTATCTATGTTGATGATTTCATCTGACGTTTGAAGTATCTGAGGGGGCTTTGTACTTTGTTGTGATTCGTTTGAGGCCTGAGGGGTTTTAGAGCAATCTGTTTCCAAGTGTGCAGCGTCTCGGGGAGTGTTGTTATTTTTTTTTCCTTGCAGTGGTTTTGTAGTAAAGAGCGGGAATATTTTTTTCAGAGCTGGGCTTGGCTGTTTGTTATATTTTAGCCGGGCCTTCCTTGCACGCTTTCTTTCCCGTTTTGTAGGTTTTGCAACCACCTCTTGCTTCGGTGTGAGCTGCGAGGCTTCAGATTGGAGGTCTGTTTTCTCCAGTTGGACTTGGGGGTCCACTTTCTTTATGTGGTTATTAACGTTGCTTGGTTCTTCAATTACTGGGTTAGTAACATTTGTTTTTTCCTCTGGATCAGCTATTTTTTGCGGTTGTTTTTGTTGCTTGCTGTTACAGGATTGTTTTACTGCCCCCAGGATATCGTTTAGGATTTCAGGGAGGGTTACCAATTTCTCTATAATTGGGCCGCAGCCGCAATTCGAAAGTTGTTTATTGTATTCTGTTCGCTGGTCCATGTCTCCCCTGTGTGTTAGTAGGGATGTTATTAGGTCCATTTTGTTGTTTATGCCAGATATATGGCTGGCAATAAGATTTACAAGGTCTATTTGGACATCCATTTTGTCTGACTGGAAATTCAGAACCCTTATTGCTTGTTCCAAGGTGGTTATCAAAGTTTGGGTCCATTGTGTGTGGGAATAGTCTTCGTTTGGCTTTGCCGAGTCCTCTGACCCGAGGTCTATCCTACTGACTGATGAAATGGTTATTGGTGGTGAAAGATTTGGGTGCTTGGCTCTTATTGAGCTATGCGTGTCCTCAACTAGTATAGGGTACTGGAGGAATGACTTGCATAATGAGCTTAGAGGGGTGGATGCCGATATTTTGGATCTGTTCTGTGGCGTTTTTTTACTTGGATCTGGTTGTGGATCCTTTCCTGGCAGTATTTTTTCCTGGCTATTGGATTCCAATTTTTTCAGGATTTCCATCAAGTTGGAGTCATTTAACATAGAAAATGATTTGGCAGGAGCTTCTTTCGTTAACACCGCCTGGGGTATTGGAAGTGATGTTTCGTCCTTTGCCCCTTTTTTGCTTGAGGGGCCTTCTTCATTTGGGTCTGCTAGGGGTTTTTCCTTCTTAGATCCCGTGGCTATATTCTGGCCATCCGAAGCTGCATTGAGATCTGCAATACTGTCGTTGTGTTTTTTACATTCTCCCATTTTCTCCTTGGGGGTGTCATGCCCCCGCTCTGGTGTGATGTTGATGTCTTGCTCAGGTGTATGGCAGTTGGAAATTTTGGCTGTCACTTCAAGTTTGTATTTAAGTGTTGGGGCGAGCGTAATGGGCGTTGTCTGATGCACCTGAGCTGCTGTTGTTACAAGCTTTCCCGCGTATAAACTTGCCATGTTTTTTTGCTGAAGGTGATCCCCTTGTGGTGCATTGTTCGGGTTTACTTGTGACTGTAAGGGGGGAGTTCTTGGATTGCCAGGGAGAATTGGGCTTGGTAGCTGAGCAATTTCAGCGGTTGGAGCGTATATTGCCGCCATTGGATCCTTTAAGAAAAAGAATTTGCGGATCCCTGTTTTGTTTTTCGGACTTGGCGTTAATGTTGTTGGGGTTGGAACTGGGACCAGCCTCTCCCTTAGACTTGTTTCCTTTGTTGTTTTGTTGAGGTGTGAAATTTCCTCAGTAGATTTTTTTGATTTCGTTTTTTTGTTTGTTTTTTTGCCTATTGCCGCTTGGCGAACTGTTCCCGATCTCATTTGGACGACCCAAGGTCTGATCTAGAGCCTGATCTGATGTCTTCGCCCTTTTTTGGAGAACTCCGTTTCTCTGGCTCTTATATTATTGATGTTAAGTTGGGTCGTGGCCGAGCTTCTTGGCAAATTAATGTTACCAGTTGGGCAGGTAAACCAAGTTTGTTCTCAATGGACAGGGTAAATGAGTCGGTAGTGAACAGAGCTGTCTTGGTGCCTGGTCATGGTTTTTCCTCGTAAGTCCTTTGACTTTGGACTGGGATGCGTGGATAAGTGACTTTTAGTTAGTGGTTTGAGGGAGTTTGATTGTTGTGGCTGAGCTTGGTAATTTTCCACGACGGGGTGCAGCGCTCTTTGTGTTATTGGTGTTTACCCTCTCCACACACGCTATGTGGCGTTGTGCCTCCCTCCCGGCAAGCAGTGGCCACCAGTATGTGAAGGGCAGTGTTGTAGGCTTGGCCTATGAACAAAGTGGGGGCCTGGCTGGACCCTCGGAGTTATAGTGTTTATATTTTTGCCAGCTGTAATAGGGGGGATTGAGTGATGGTGGACAGCAAATGGCAGGCAGGCAGCTGTTTGCGAGTGAGGCGTGCAGGGGTTGCAAGCGGTGGCAAGCGGAGCACACGGGGGCACTCAAGCTGGGAGGACCTAGTCTACCGGCCTCTGTGTCCGCCCCCGGCTCTTACTTTGCGGCAGCCTCTAGCGGCTGCCGCGCTTGCTTTCGTCTTCCCCCTCCGGCCGCCGCCTCTTACCTTGCTGGCCTTGCTAGCACCTGCTCTCTTGTCCCCAGGTGCAGTTAGCGGCTCCTCTACTGCTATGCGGGCAACTGTTCGGGTATTTCTGATGTTTCTAGTATTTACCGGTGGTTTGGGCGGTCCCTCTCCTGCTTCCTTCGGGCTTTCCCGCAGTTCCGCCGAGATTGTTCCCCCTGGCCCCCTGGACAGCTAGCTACAGCTTGCTATGGCTCCTGCCACTCCCGCCTCACACAGGCCGTTCTCGCCGTTCAGGCCGGTCAGGGGTCTCCGACTGCAACTCTGGCGGGCGACAGACTTCATGGCAGGTTACTGTGGCAGTTTTCTTTTTAAAGAGGCCTTGTTTGACCTTCACATTTGCATTCGGCGCGGTCACTTGTGCGTTGAACCTTTCTCTGGTTTCAGGTTCCTCAGCTCCTCCTCCGCTTCTCTGCTTCTCGGCTTCCTCAGCTTGTCTTCTCTGCAGACCCGGACCACGGCCCCCAAATCTCTGCTGCACACGAAAGCACAGCTGAACGCACGTAAGCTGCGGCTACCGGCAGACAGGTATCTCTTCTCCGGGAGCCGGCCGTCACTCGAGAGCCTAACGGGCTCACAGGCTGAAGGCAGGCTGAGGGCAGCGGGTATGAGCGGTATAGTTGCAGCGGGGGGTTCGCCTCGGCTTGCTTTGATTTATTTTCAAGCTCCTTGTTCGAGCTCGGGCTCGGCTGATGCACCCCGCGGCTACCTTGTCTCTCCCGCGGTCACCGCTATCACCGCTACACGCCACGCAATACACGGCAAGGCGACAGGCGAGGCAGGGCCGTAGGGCCGTGGGGCTGCGCTCTCTCCTCTCTCCCCTCTTCCCGCCCGCCCGCCTCCGCCTTCACCTCTTGCCGCTGCTCACCTCTCCTCCGCCGCTAATGACCGCCGCCGCGCTAGATGCAGGATGCCGGGTGCTGGGTGCCTGGGGGCCGCTACCGCTGTTCCGCCCCAACTTGCGCTAGCTTAGATTCGGGCTCTGCGGGCTCCTCACGGCTCCTCCGGCACCTGCGGGCTCCTCACGGCTCCTCCGGCACCTGCGGCTTCAGCTTCGCTGCTTGCTGCTTGCAGTTGCTCTCTAGGCCTGTATGGTGCACTGCCACTGCCTCTTCTGTCTGCCCTCAATGGTCTGTTTGATTGCCACAGCCTCTCTTGCCTTTCCAGCATGGTTGGTTTGTTGCTCCTGCCAACCCTTTTCCCTGACATCCATGGTCCCTTGTGCTGCCACTGCTCCTCCCACCTGCTTAGCATGGTTAAATTGTTGTCTCTGCACCAGCCTCCCTGCCCTCAATTATCTGAGTCCATCCCCCTGACCTCTGCCTCCCAACATTATTCTAAAGAACAACTAGATTTCTGACCTTCTCTATTCATTAAGAAAGTGTGGAACGCCTGACATCATCTTGATGTAATCAGAAATGTAATACTTAAAGCATTTTCTTTAGAAATTATAAAAATGAGATGGCCTTATTACCATAGAAATTATGGTTAGGGAGTTCTCAAATAGCAACAAAGCACTTTGAATTATTTGCTATCTTTATGGTTTTTTATCCAGTTAATCACTTGATTATGCGTTACACTTAGGGGTGAGGATGTAGCCTTATGGCCACTCGCCCAGAGCTGCAGACTTTGCAACTAGGGAACCAGGTCTGAGTTTCTGTGTCAGCTCGACATCCTGTGATTCTGGGCAAATCACTCAATCTACCCATGCCTAAAACCAAAATGAATGTGTCAGTGTGTAATGTAACTGATGCTCATGTAAAGAATCCCAATATTTTTGGGTCCATTCTGTGCTATATAAAGCTGCAAAGAGTTTTAGAATTTTTTTGTCATTGGGCTATACCTGGGGTCATATGGGTGATATTTGTGCTGTATTTGGGTTCTTTTTTTTCTGGTGGCGCTATTGGGAAACTTATTTGTTATGAAGCTCCCTAATTTCCTCATTTACTGCAGTATCCTCCGTAGAAAATGCTTTCAGTTTTCCACTCAATTGCATCAAGATGGCGTTCAGATGTGCCACACTTTTGGCATAAATTCAGAATGTTTTCACTCTAGTTGCTCATTAGAACACTGTTTCAGTCTGCATTTCAGAATATCTTAATGAAATAGAAGAGGAAGATATTTGAGAACTCACTTTAAACCCTATCTAAATTTTCTTTCTACAGCACTAACCATAATTTCTATGACAAAATGAACCTGTTTCTTTCTAAATTGAATGTTTTAAGTTTTATCAGTTTGATTCAATCAAAATGGGTTCAAGTGTGCCATTCGTTTGTCATAAGTAAGACTGCCACTGCTCTAGTTATTCTTTGGAACAATCTCAGAGGTTGCTGTAGGAGTCAAGAGATTCAAGTGACTGGGTGGTCCTGATGTAAGTACATGCTTTTTTGAGAATGTCAGACTTCATGCTCGTATGGCTGAGAAAGCTAGTGTGAATTTACAGAAAATATGCTCTCATTTTAGCTTCTGGAGCACCTTTCATAACCTTTATGGGAAACTCATAAGAAAACAGTTTTCTCTCAAACATAAATCATGAAATCCTTAGCAGAAGGCTTTTTCACAGGTCAAAATCTCCTAACAAAATATTTATATTGTAACTAGAATCTCTTATCACCCTTTCTACGTTGCCATTCACTGCAATCCATGTCAATGGGGTCCTGACATCTTTATTTGTCCCAAGATGTCTGCCAGCACTTCCTGGTTGAAGTGCTGATGGCCAATCAGCTCCTACCATGAGACCTCTGCTTAGACTCCACACAGAAATAGAAATGTATTTTTCCTTCAATATTTCAAAAACTACGGATTGGATTTACACCACACCACAAAAACTGTTTTCCTGGAACAAGAACTAGCTTTCCACCAAATTTGATATAATTCCATTCAGCATTGCGGGCTGTAGTCGTGTTCAAAATCCCTATAGGAACTAATATGGGAAGCGCACCTTTTTCCAATCCCTCTTCTTCTAGGCCCCCACTTGATGGATTACCCCGAAACTTTACATGCACAGCTAGAATCAGACTTGCAAAAAACACAGTTGATGGACAGAATGCAGAACAATGTCATACATTCACCCCAGTACAAAGATCTGGGAAAGACATGGCTTGGTAGTTCGGACTGGACTGTTCCCATGAGGCACAGGGTGAGCTGATTTGCATATAGCCAGTGTCTAATCCAGGGTGGTGTGGAGTGCAAAAAAACGATGGACTTAGGCCCAGATCCTTGTACTGGGGTGAATGTATGACATTGTTCTACATTCTGTCCATCAACTGTGTTTTTTGCAATTTTCACCCCGAGTGTGCTGGGGATGCTCAGACGTGAGTCCCAGGCTCTCCACACCACTGGAGTCAAGCTATCCAGGCTGATGAAGGCTGATAGCCAGAAACCGGTCCTTGGATGCTTGATTCCGGTCTGGGAAAGACATGGCTTGGTAGTTCGGACTGGACTGTTCCCATGAGGCACAGGGTCAGAGATGATTTGCATATAGCCAGTGTCTAACCCAGGGTGGTGTGGAGTGCAAAAAAACGATGGATTTAGGCCCAGATCCTTGTACTGGGGTGAATGTATGACATTGTTCTACATTCTGTCCATCAACTGTGTTTTTTGCAATTTTCACCCCAAGTGTGCTGGGGATGCTCAGACGTGAGTCCCAGGGTCTCCACACCACTGGAGTCAAGCTATCCAGGCTGATGAAGGCTGATAGCCAGAAACCGGTCCTTGGATGCTTGATTCCGGTCTCGGAAAGACATGGCTTGGTAGTTCGGACTGGACTGTTCCCATGAGGCACAGGGTCAGAACTGATTTGCATATAGCCAGTGTCTAACCCAGGGTGGTGTGGAGTGCAAAAAAACGATGGATTTAGGCCCAGATCCTTGTAATGGGGTGAATGTATGACATTGTTCTACATTCTGTCCATCAACTGTGTTTTTTGCAATTTTCACCCCGAGTGTGCTGGGGATGCTCAGACGTGAGTCCCAGGCTCTCCACACCACTGGAGTCAAGCTATCCAGGCTGATGAAGGCTGATAGCCAGAAACCGGTCCTTGGATGCTTGATTCCGGTCTGGGAAAGACATGGCTTGGTAGTTCGGACTGGACTGTTCCCATGAGGCACAGGGTCAGAGCTGATTTGCATATAGCCAGTGTCTAACCCAGGGTGGTGTGGAGTGCAAAAAAACGATGGATTTAGGCCCAGATCCTTGTACTGGGGTGAATGTATGACATTGTTCTACATTCTGTCCATCAACTGTGTTTTTTGCAATTTTCACCCCGAGTGTGCTGGGGATGCTCAGACGTGAGTCCCAGGCTCTCCACACCACTGGAGTCAAGCTATCCAGGCTGATGAAGGCTGATAGCCAGAAACCGGTCCTTGGATGCTTGATTCCGGTCTGGGAAAGACATGGCTTGGTAGTTCGGACTGGACTGTTCCCATGAGGCACAGGGTCAGAGCTGATTTGCATGTAGCCAGTGTCTAACCCAGGGTGGTGTGGAGTGCAAAAAAACGATGGATTTAGGCCCAGATCCTTGTACTGAGGTGAATGTATGACATTGTTGTACATTCTGTCCATCAATTGTGTTTTTTGCAATTTTCACCCCGAGTGTGCTGGGGATGCTCAGACGTGAGTCCCAGGCTCTCCACGCCACTGGAGTCAAGCTATCCAGGCTGATTAAGGCTGATAGCCAGAAAACGGTCCTTGGATGCTTGATTCCGGTCTGGGAAAGACATGGCTTGGTAGTTCGGACTGGACTGTTCCCTTGAGGCACAGGGTCAGAGCTGATTTGCATATAGCCAGTGTTTAACCCAGGGTGGTGTGGAGTGCAAAAAAACGATGGATTTAGGCCCAGATCCTTGTACTGGGGTGAATGTATGGCATTGTTCTACATTCTGTCCATCAACTGTGTTTTTTGCAATTTTCACCCCGAGTGTGCTGGGGATGCTCAGACGTGAGTCCCAGGCTCTCCACACCACTGGAGTCAAGCTATCCAGGCTGATGAAGGCTGATAGCCAGAAACCGGTCCTTGGATGCTTGATTCCGGTCTGGGAAAGACATGGCTTGGTAGTTCAGACTGGACTGTTCCCATGAGGCACAGGGTCAGAGCTGATTTGCATATAGCCAGTGTCTAACCCAGGGTGGTGTGGAGTGCAAAAAAACGATGGATTTAGGCCCAGATCCTTGTACTGGGGTGAATGTATGACATTGTTCTACATTCTGTCCATCAACTGTGTTTTTTGCAGCTAGAATCAGAGGCACACTTTTTTTGGAGCATTTTATGAAGCCTTGTAAAACGACACCAAAGTTGTAGGAAAGACATGAATTAATTTTCCTGCGGACACTAGGTCCTAACTATAATTACCGACTGGTAATGGGCAGAAGGTAAAATATATATACATATATATATTTATATATATATTTCACAACAAATGCTCCTTCCGATTGCTCCTCGACCCCACGGGAATTGGCGTACACGCTGGCGGGGTGCGCCGGAATTCAAAGTTTTCTGAGAAGTCCCAAGTATCATATACTCTCAATAACGCAACGAGACACCAGCAGTAGTTTCAGGGTGTTTATTCCTCCGACAACATGTTTCGGCTGTAAAGCCTTGCTCACATCAAAGGGAATGTGCAACAAAGCATACTAATTAAGCATTTTACAGCCCTCTGTGTTACTAGACAGAAACGTAGGACTACAGTCTACCCTAGTATTTTCAAACGGCGGCCGGTGACATCTTGGAATATGCAAAATCATAAAAAAATGTTCCTAAGTACACACAAATTCATGTGAGTTAGATTCAATAATCAAACAAAATGGCACAATTCAGGAATTCCCATTAAACAACAAATATATCAACATGTCCTTATCTGGACTCAGAATATATGCTTTGAGAATCCGCCTCCCGCTGCACCCTGTCAAATGGGTGCTACCTTCCGTCCTTATTAATGTCATCGAAAATGTATATATGCAATGTTATTCTTATAGCAAATTTATTTGCATTGCGCATATTGCACCCTCATGGTTCTTGGCGCTGGACCTTTCTGTATTTTGATAGGCGCGCCTGATTAATGAAGCAGATGTCTTACCGCGCGCATTATGGACCCTGTAGTTCTGGGCACCTCTGTCACATTAATTTCGAGGTACGATATGCTGTCTAACATTATGACACCCCACATGGTGTCTTGTTAATCAGTGAAGCAGATGTCTTACCTCGCGCATTGTGGACCCTGTAGTTCTGGGCACCTCTGTCACATTAAATTAGAGGTATGATATGCTGTCTACCATTATGACACCCCACATGGTGTTTTGTTTGCAGAGCACCAGTTATCAGGTAAAATACCCCTCTGCTTTTGTTGTAAAATAGTTAAGGTGTAATACCAGATCATAGCAACATTATTTTCTTTGCACTAGTTAACATGTAAAATACCATAATATACACATTCTATGTAGGCGTATGAACTAGTGCCTAGCTATGTTATGTTACATAAGTGCCCCTGAGGGCTAATGGCCCAAAATCTTTCTCAGAACAACAGATATCAGGTCCATTGTGGCAATGTCATCCAACCAACTGTATTCAGTCTCATACAGTCAAATATTTACAGTGCTATTAATGCATGCATACAACCCGGTGCTGCAAGCTGCTTTTCTGGGCTAAACGTGCTCGGTGATTCTGCGTTGAAAAGGGTAGGAGTGCCCGTGAAAGTGGATACAATGATTGGGCCCCTTCCTTTTCGTCTGTTAAGAAGAAATATAAAAATAAATACA
This sequence comes from Lissotriton vulgaris, assembly GCF_964263255.1. Taxonomy (NCBI): domain Eukaryota; kingdom Metazoa; phylum Chordata; class Amphibia; order Caudata; family Salamandridae; genus Lissotriton; species Lissotriton vulgaris. The sequence goes on from NC_141689.1 coordinate 1,317,139,566, forward strand.
ACTAGTGAAGTGATATTAAAATTCTTAAAAACATAGTCTTTAAGACCTTCTCATGTTACTAAGATTTACAGTAAACTAACAGAAAAAACTTGCGGAGAATGAAGGAGATGGGAATCAAACTAAGGAAAAAAGGGCGAAACAGAAATGATGCTCAAATTTTCTTAGCACAGTTTGTAGATCTAAATACAGACAAAAAGTGTCTCACTCTCTTTAAACACACCAGAAGTGGATTGATTGCTTATGTCCTAAGATGTATAGCTAATTCCTCATCTTGATTAAGACCCCCTGGGTCTTTAGTATGGAAATCGTTGATATATTTTGATTCCTTTTGTCCCAATCTGAGTTCTCTGTTCCCTCCCCTAGGGTTTCTTTCTATCTGTTCAAGAATGAAGAATCTCATTTCAGAAGGATTGGAAAAATGTTTGTCCCTGAAATGCCTGGCCACAGGGTACTTCTCGTCCTTGTGTACAATGGCACGATAAAGTTCTAAAACACGTTTCTTTGCTAGTAGTGTTGTGCTCCCTATATGCCACTTTTTGCATGGACATTCTAATATATAGATCAGTGGTTCCCAAACTTTTGACTCCGGAGGACCCCCAATGAGTCACCACTGGAAGCCGGGGACCCCCAAGCAATTTGTAAGATTTAATTTTCAAACATTATAACAGTAATTAAAAAAAAATAAACACATGTGTGCACACAAAACAAATACTCGAATTACTAAGGATTTTAGGGGTATATTTAGAAGCCCCTATCACCATGGGAACGTCAATTTTTGTGATGTTCCTGTGGCGATAGGGGCTTCGCCTTATTTACACGGCAGCTCTAAGCCACTTAATGTGGCTTTGCGCTGCCTTGTATATAAGCCCCCCTGTCACGCAATGCTTAGCGTGAAAGGGGTGGGCAGTGGGAGTTGCGGTGGGTGTTCCACCCCAACACCCATTGATTTTGATGCTGCCTCCTATTTACAAGGGCAGCGTAACTAGTAGGCAGCACCAAGATTAAGACCATGGAAAACCTGGTCTTAACTTGACAAAACGAGGACAATGCGTTATTTCTCCTCGATTTAGCTTTTTCCCATGGAAAAAGCAAAACACCTTGGATTGTTTATGTTCAGGAAGGTGACCCTTCCGGCACATAAACAATCTTTAAAAAAAAACTTTTTGTAAATTCCATGTGACAAAACGGCATTTCAAAATTGTTCATGTGCAGGAAGTGGGAACACTTCCCCTGCATGCAGACACCCTTTCACTATGGTGCAAGGGTGCCTGCGTTGGCACTACACTGCTAAGTGTTGCGCCAGTGCAAGGGGAAACGCAGGGCTGCACCATATTCTTGTAAATATGGTGCAGCCCTGCGTTTCTGAAGTGGCGGAACATGTCGTTAAGCCAAGGAGGCTAACAACATGCTCCGCCATTCTATTGTAAATATCCCCATAGTATTTTATATTGAAAGACATTGCAAAAAAATGAAACATTTTAATAGGAAGGTTGGTGCTGCATCTCCAAGACTAACTTTTGAATGGTTGCTTTTATTTGGCAGTACTAGGCTCCTGCTCCTGCCAGGGCCAGACTGGAAACTCAAAGCAGCCCTGGCAAATGTTCTCAGACCACTCCCTAGGCGAGGCCTCCGGGTGGTTATGCGCTATATAAATGGAATTTTTCATTTCATTTCATTTCATTTCCCTATATGGTGCACACCAAGTGCAGTGAGTGAGCCTGACCACTACAAAGGGGGCTTTGGGAGGCTCGCTCCCCCAAAAAAATGTAGTTAACCATGGTGCAGTCTACAAAACATTTGTCATTATATCATGAATTGCATTAACTTTTATAGAATAGTAAATGAAGACCTAGCTATGCACCAGGATACAACAATCTTTGTTGGGGTTCTTCAATGATTCCCTTATTATCACCCTCCAACAGTGCCTCTCATTTCTCTATAGAACATCTATCACATGTATTTCATTTGTTTTATAGCACCTTTCATACCATTGTAGGTTATCAGAGCACTTTACATCACACATAATACGTGAAAATCAGTGTATAGAAAATGTTACATAAGGCAAAGGGGACTACAAAGTGTAGGATTCACATGTCATTCATATTGCTAGGCATTTTTAAAGAGTGCTTGGGCTGGTGAAGCACAAACTCAGGATTCAGAACATAACACCGTGGTTAGCATTGACTTTAACACTAAAAATATATTTCCACCCAAATAAACCTTTTAAGCAGCATCTGGATAATTATAGACTGGGAAAAAACAAAAGTTACTAATTTGTACCATGCAGTTTGCAAGCAGCTCTTTGATGAGAGTTTATAGGTCACTGTGCTAGCTTACGATTGTACCTTATGAATTGCACAGTAATAAAATAATCTCTGTGACAAAAGCAGTAACACACTGACCTATGCACATAAAATACAGTTTTTTTAAATGCATGGTACATGTTCTTTGCAGTAGCAATATTTACCCTCTGTGCTACATTAGATAAGTCAAAGCTGCCATTAAACAAAACTCTCAACTCTCTCCAGCAGATACATTAATCACTGGCATGTTCATGACACTTTTATTGTTGCTAGAAAACTGCTAATTTTACCAGGAACTTTTGCAGTGCTTTTCAAACTGCTGCCTGGGGACCCCCTGGGAATGTGCCACGGACCCCTGGGGGTCCGCGGACCACAGTTTGGGAAACACTGATATAGATTGCAAAAGTGGTACTACATGTGAGAAATTGGTTTATCTCTTTCTGGATCCCATTGTGGCTGACTTCTTTTGTAAAAAGGCTATTCTTACTTGCCTTGCAATGGCTGCAAGGGAATAATTCCCTGAGGCCATGTTGGTGTCCTGTTGTGTAGTTGGCAAAATCACTATGGACAAGCATGTCTCTTATACTTATGCAAATCACTCTCAAACAAAAAATGAAACAAATACGGAATACATTGTCGAAATCTTGGATCTTCTGCATATAATCTTGACGTCCGGTATTCAGATGCAGGAATCTGCACAGGTAGGTCATCATATCGTCCTCCTTTTCCTGTGGGAAACAATTGAGGGAAACAACAAGCTTCCAAGCTTTTTTCCCATACGCTAATGGGATTTCCTTTTGCTTCTTTCATTTGGAATAACTCTATAGTATTCCCCATCACTTCTTTAGAATGCAGTGGATGAACACTGTAATGTTCATAGAATTCTTCAGTTCTGCACACATCTACGTTTTCAATTTGTCCACATTGCAAGTCACAATATTCTTCTACAGTTATTTCTTCTTCTCTCACATACACATTTATGTAATATTGATTATTTTTTACCAGATACCACATTGCCTTTTTCACTTTCCTAACATCCACTAATTCTTGCCAGATTTTCTTACTCTTAGTAGGAACGCCATTAACAAGAATAACTAAAGGTTCATCCTCTACATTTTCTACACCAGTAGTTTCAATATTTTTCTTTAAATCTAGAGGCAAATATGCAACTCTTCCCTTTAATCTTCTCTGTACATCTGAAGGAGGCATTTTTCCTGTCTTAGGCTCCATACGAACAATAGTCTGAAATGGATGCACACATTGAATAAGAATAGACTCATAGGTATTTAAATCCATCAGTTCAGAAGGAATATTTACCAACTCAAGATTATTATGCACAGCTCTAGCAGGCATTTTGTTCTCGTCTAATTTGTTATAACAATATTTACAAATACGCTGATTAGACCCCAAATCAAAACAATTCTCAACCAACAAATAAGTTGCAAAATCCTTCCACTCATTATTATTTTCCTTTTCACTTTTTAAATACAAATCAACACTCCTGGTCTGATTTTTATAATGAGTTCGTCGACAACAGATACAAGAATAATTTGGCCTTTCACTTGAAATCACCTTAAACTTTATAATTTCTTGCTCAAAATTCTTTACACCGCAATGTTCTACATTCTCCTCCACATGTTATTCTATTAATGTCTCAGTTTCTGCACTGTCTTCCTGAGGACCAAAGTAACAAACCTGGATTTCATCACAAACATTTGTTACATCTGATACAGATCCACGCAAAAGAGCACTGTTCAACTTTTTTAACATTAGTGCGGGACTTTTTGCATAATACAATATTCTCACTAATTTCCTCATTTCAGAATGATGTACTGCTAACATCCTGAAATGGTGAAAAACACTTCAACATACTTTTTTAGAAAGACAAACCAGAGAATGACCTTGCAAACCAGTATTTTCTCTCACTCTGCAAGGGTCTAGTCCTTGCAAAATCTTAATCTTTTGTTTAACACTTTTCTTAGTATAGTTACGTAACAAATTGCATAAAAAATCAATAGATTCTTGCCGCACACTGCAAATACTACTACAATTCCAAGTGTACACTGGAGCTTTAGGATGTCTCCCTAAAACTTCACCAGCTAACACCTCTTCTGCATTTCTAGGAATAATCCTCTCTTTCTCAATAGGACAACCATTTCTAACCTCATAAGCACGACCACTAGTGTCAACTGCATGCAACAAATCATTACTCTGAAGATAACTTTCTTCATTAAAAAAAGGTCCAGAACTTGAACTATGTTTCCACTCACCCAAAAACACCTCACAAAAATTACTTCTGTTAATTAATCTTCTCCACTTACTTTTGGCCTTCATTAAATGGATTGGCTTATCTAGTGATCTAACTCTATTGATTACTAAAATAAACAATTTTCTTTTCAATTCCAAAGCTTTCTCAACTACATTTTCGATAGCTTTCTTCTTCTTATAAAATACTGTTTTTTTCTTACATACCTTAATTTCTTTAATTAAATTTGACACAAATCTATTATAAAACATTTGTTTTCTAATTTCCATTAATTTATTTTTCTGCCTTCTACTATACAGTTTTCTCTGCACTTGATTTTCCATGATTGTTCTCTTTATTTTTCGTTGCAGATACACTAATACATTTTTTTTGTTTCTGCACACTACTTAGTCTTTAATATTTTCCTCAAAAAAGTGTTCCTTGTCTTAACAGCACTTGGTTTCTCTTTGTTAACACATTCTTCTTCATGTATATCTTGTTGATGACTTCTCTTCAAATAAACACCTTTCTTTCGTTGTTTCTGCTTTTGAAACTTAGTCGGCATCATACAGTTTTTTCAGTATCGATAAACAGAATCTATAAAAAAATATATATAACATTACAAAAATAAATATATCAAATATTCTATTATATTACTTACAAGAACAGAGGGAGGATTATTAGGACAAACGTGGGACTATAAAAATAAAAGCACCTAAAACAAAAGAGAAAGGAGTATGAAACAAGGGAAAATATAACCATAAAGGGGAGTATAAACAGACACTGCAATATAACGACATAAAGGAAGTATGATAAACTAGAAAGTATGAATAGGTAAGGGAGAGTATGGAGAGAAAAATGGAACTATGAGGAGAAAAAAAGAGTATAACAAGAAAAAAAAGAGAGTAAGAGGACAGAGGGGGCACTATAAGACGAGAGAGAGAAAGACTCTAAAGAAAAAAAGAAGGAATATGTGAAAAGATATGCAACTATAAGAACAAAAAAGGAATACTAGCAAAGTACAGTATGTATAAGCACAGAGAGAACAGTACCAGAAGAAAGCACGAAGAATGTGAGGAAAAGTGTAGCAAAAGGAAAAAAATGGTAAACAAGAACAGAGGATACAGTCTGAGGTGAAAAAAATAAGTATAAACAGATGGAGGATTATAAAGAGTGCAAAGTGTATGACGAAAGAGGCAGAAGTATGACAAGACAAACAAATATAAAGAGAGGGGTCAGTGTGAAAAGACAGAGAATATGAGGAAAGTGCTGCAGAGTGTATACAGTGAATTAAGGAGCAGTAACAGATGTGAGCAAACAATATGAACAGATTTAAGAAGTATAAACAGAGAGGACAGAAAATGAAAATAGAAAACAAATATGAAGAAGCAGTGGAAAATATAAACACAGAAAGAAAGAATATAGGACAAAAGGCAATATAAGAAAAACTCAGTAGTAAGAGAACACATTGAGAAGTAAGAGAAGAGAGAGGAGAATATGAAAACAGGGGGCAGTATAACAACAGGGGGTAAAATGAGGAGAGGAATGTCACAGTAAGAAAACACGACAATATTAGTAGAGAGTGCAAAGTATAAGAAAAGACAGAAGAAATGTGAGAGCAGACACAAGAGTATTAGAAGAAAAAGAAAAGTATGAGAAAACAATAGGGAGTACCTGCAAAGAACAGCAAGAATAAGAAGAAACATAGAATATAACAGAAGAGTATATATGAAGAAAGGCGAAGAAATGTAAAAAGACACAGAAACAAAAATATGGAGAAAAGACAAATAAAAAGGAAGACTGACCGTATAAGCAGAGTACTACGAGAAGACAGTAACAACTATGACAACAGTAGTGAATATAAAGACAAGAGGCAATATAAACAGTAGCACAAATAGGCAAAAATAGGACCAAGTATAAAAAAAGGATAAAAAGAGAGCAGAATATAAGAAAAAGAAGATAGTAAAATGAGAGAGGAAGGACTAAGACAAGAGAGGAGGAAGTATGACAAGACAGTATAGAAAATATGCAAAAAGGGGCGAATATAAGGGCATATTATCAAGCCTGGGTGATACAATTATCGCAATTTTATCGTCAGGAAACTGCCGCTAAAGTGGCGCTAATGGGCTTGATAATATGCTCTATGAAATTCCAATCGAAGCTCATGTTGGATGTGAAGAACATCTAACATCAGCTTCGATTAGAATTTCATAGAGCATATTATAAAGCCCATTATCGCAACTTCATCTGCAGTTTCCTGTCGATAAAGTGGCGATAATTTTAACGCCCAGCCTAGATTATATGCCCCATATTGGCATATTATCAAGGACCGCTGTTAAAATTATCGCCGTGTATCGGCAAGAAACTGCCGATAAAACGGCGATAATGGCCTTGATAATACGCCCTGGTTAATTCCCATAGAAGCCTATGTTCTGGTTTTAACATGGGCTTCTATGGAAATTAACAAGGGTGTATTATCAAACCCATTGTCGCTGTTTTATCAGCAGTTTTCTGCTGATAAAACGCCAATAATTTTAACACTGGTCCTTGATATTATACCCCATAAGTTCTTAATGTACACACATGCACAGTGTGATATTACACAAAAAAATTAGACCATGTATTTTACCATTTACTACTGAAAAACGTTCAACTGACTATACATATTCCATGTATATAATTAAATTTTCCAAATACATATGCATTTTACTACATTATTTCTGCCACTATTACATCATAAAAATCATAAAAATTAACACAATAAAACAACAAAGATGCACAAGGGGCTTGTAAATATGCCCAGACTATATACAGAGAGAGAGAAACGAGAAAGAAGACAGAACAGGCAGTATCAAGAAAAAAATGAAATAAGAAGAGAGAGAGAAGAAAATGAACGGACTGAAGCAATAAGAGGAGAGACAAGAAATTATAAACACAAAGAACCACAATATGAGCACAGAGGACAGAAAAACACAGTAGTGCCGAGAGAGAGAAAGAAGTAAGAGGAGAGAGAGGGAAGTATAAAAACAGAGGCTACAAATTATTGAAAAAAGGGACAAATATAGGGGCATATTATCAAGGACCGGTGTTAAAATTATCGCCGTTTTATCAGCAGGAAAATGCTGAGAAAATGGCGATAATGAATCAGCCGCGGCCCGAGGAGGGAGTTGCGGTGGGACAGGCAGGCGGGGGAGGAGCATGGTGGGGGGTGATCAACAATGGAATCTGGATGATTGCAGGTAACTAAACAATTAAATTAATTAAACGAATTTCGTAGCGCGCCCTGCATCGCAAAATGCGATGCAGGGCACGGAACGAAATTCGTTTTTATTAATTTAATTTAGTACTTACCTGCAATCATCCAGATTCCGTTGTTTATCACCACCCCACCCTGCCCCTCCCCCGCCGTCCCACCGCAACTCCCTCCACGGACTGCATCTGGGCTTGATAATACGCCCTTCTTAATTCCCATAGAAGCCCATGTTAACCCCAGAACATGGCCTTCTATGGGAATTAACAAGGGCGTATTATCAAGCCCATTATCGACGTTTTATCGGCAGTTTCCTACCGATAAAACAGAGATAATTTTAACACCGGTCCTTGATAATGTGCCCATCAGTGCCATATTATCAGTAAAGGTCAATACATTATCGCCGCTTTTATCGGCAGGAAACTGCTGCTAAAGCGGCGATAATGGTCTTGATAATATATCCTTGTGAATTCCCATAGAAGCCTAGATTAAGACCATAACCTGGGCTTCTATGGGAATTCACAAGGACATATTATCAAGCCCATTATCACCGCTATACCGGCAGTTTCCTGCCGATAAAAGAGGCGATAATGTATACTCCTTTATTGAAAATATGGCCCATAATCCCTTAATGTGCACAGACGCACAAACTGATATTAAACAAAAAAACATAACAGCATGAATTATAGCAAAACACATTTACTACTATAAAAGGTTTAACAACGGACTAATATAGGGTCATATTATAAAGACAAGCGATAACATTATCGGCCCTTTATTTGCAGTTTTCTGCCGATAAAGCAGCGATAATTTTATCTCCTGTCTTGATGTACCCCATAATTCCTTAATGTACAAAGATGCACCTCACACATTCCCATACAATTTATGAACTCACCTTTCAAATTGATTTGTAGATTAAGAAGAATACCACTCACACAGTGAATATTCTTATACAGAATCTCTCTAGTTCAGTCTTTCCAGCAGAACCGAGAAATTGAACATTTTCTCTCTCATTTTACACATACATACATATAAATAACCAATTAAAATCCTTTATACATTAATTCAAAGCGAAACACACATTTCTATTGGTTTAACATTCCAAACCTTTCCAACTGACATAACTTTCCACCCTACCCCCAACAAATCATGCAAAAGTCAACTGTCAACAGAGGTCAAAAGTTCAGCACTGTATAAAACACTGCTCCTCAACAAATTTACAGTATGCATAAGCACTTACTTATAAGTACCAATAAAGCGAAAAGCTCTCATTACAACCAACCAAGATATAAACACATATATTTGATAGATATCTGTAAAATATTTATTTTTAATGGATTTTTCTTGCTCATGTACGCTTATGGAACAACTTTCAGAATTCCCACTGTACGTGCACACTAAATATACCGTAAAAAAAAATAGCCTTTATCACTAATTTTCTATAATTCCGAGGACCCCATCCCCCGGGGCTCAAATCTAACGTTGTGGACCGTGGGAACAGCCCCAAGGCCTCCACAATCCCAGCCGGCTCCCCACTTTCTGCGGGAGCCGGCATTGCTATTCCTCACAGAGAGCACCTTACATGCTTCCATTCTAATTTCAAACATGATTTCAACAGTTTGTTATACATGTTATAAAATAATATACTACTGCACGCTAAAGCAGAAAAGTCAGCACAATTAGGATAGAATAAAAAAAAGAAAAAAATATATATACTTCTACACTCAACAAACTCGTAAGCAGAGTACACAGTTTAATTTAAAAGCACCCTACCACAACTAGTTTTTGAAATGCATTGTACAATAAAATGCGTCACAAAATAGGCTACATACATGGTGACTCTATAATGTCACATATAAAAAAGAAGGCCACTTTTACGCTACCAGGAAAACACAACAAAAGTACAAGGCCCAAACTTCCATTGTAGTGATTTCTTAGTTGCTGGTCTAGTTGTCAGATCGACACACACAGTCCCTCATGGCTGGTATACACCCACACCACACCCATTCAGCACATCCGTCACTACACACGTGACCCTTTCTATAAAAAAGACGGAGCGCACGTGTTGTATGCCATTTTAGAGTCTTTCCCAAAGCACCTAACAAGGGGCCCACTACTACATGCGTGGCCTCTTTGGTCACTGAGTTAGTAGTGCCCGAAGCACTGAGCGGGTCAAGAACCTGCGATGATGATGATGATGGGAGCACGAGTATGTGGTTAGCCATAGAGATGTCAAGACTCCGCACCATATATGAGACTTCTTTGTTGGGAATCGTGACTACATCATGAAGAAACTGTCGTTTCCCCAAAAGGTGAGCAGTGACACTTGAGTACGCATCAGAAGGAGTCAAAGGGTTGTAGCAAAAATGCGACTTAATATTTTAGACGAACGCACTCCTATATAATGTATTAATTTACATGTATAATTCTTTTTCCAATAGCACTAACGTTTTTATATTCGCTGAAATGTCCGGAATATATTCATAATACAAACTGTCATATTATCAAGAACCGGTGTTAAAATTATCGCTGTTTTATCGTCAGGAAACTGCCGATAAAACTGCGATAATCGGCTTGATAATTCGCCCTTGTTAATTCCCGTAGAAGCCCATGTTAACGCCAGAACATGGGCTTATATGGGAATTAACAAGGGCGAATTATCAATCCCATTATCGCCATTTTATCAGCAGTTTCCGGCCGATAAAACGATGATAATTTTATCACCGGTCCTTGATAATATGCCCCGTGGTACGTACAAATATGACAATGAATATCTATAAAACCGCAATATTATCTAACTCCAAATTAATATCGCAACAATTATCAATCTTTTAATTCCTTTTAGATGTATCATGTAACAATGACAACGGCAATAGCACAAGGTGAGCAAAGAAGCTTGTTTCTGAAACAACAACTTATCTCTAAAAGGAGACAATCTATAGTATGCAGCAGGCGCGCAAAACACACATTGGGCTAACGAGGCTTCAGCTAGGATGACATACCTTCCTGCGCCCACACACAGTCGCACCCGAGTATGTCACAGGTCTTTTAAAGACATTTTGCTTGTTAATGAGGCTTTGATGATCCCCCCCGCTTACAGCCCCTGCAGCTCCACTCTTCGTTTTGTTTGAACTTAAGCCCCACCCCTCGAAAATTTTGACTGTGGTTGCGCCTCTGGCTTCACGTACACCCCCCCTGTCGTGTGTGTGTGTCTCCAATGTTTTAAAGTCCTTTTTTCTCTTTCTCTTTCTTACTCTCTCACATTGTTTCTCTTCCTTTTTTAAAGTTTTCACCAATACTATCTCCACTCTGCTGTATACAACCTTATCGGAATTCAAGTAGTTAACTATCTTGATTACAGTGAATACTTCTTCCACACGTTCAGCACCATCTTTCAATCACCCCGAAGACACTAGGTGACAAAGAATTGAGGGCCATATTATCAAGCAATGGCGATACATTATCACCGCTTTTATCATTAGGAAACTGCTGATAAAGCGGCGATAATGGGCTTGATATTATGCCCTTGTGAATTCCCATAGCAGCCCAGGTTCTTGTGTTAACCTGGGCTGTTATGGGAATTCACAAGGGCACAACAAATTATTTGTGAAAGGAAAGACTAGGTAGTCTGCAGCAGCTTCACAGTGTAGAAATGTATAACTACCTCCGACAAGTGACAACAGATAGGTTACAACAGTCTGACAAACAGATCTACAAGCTTATTACGCCACTTTTCTGTCACTTTTAACATGGGTAAAGTGACGCAAGGAGCTTGTAAATCTGCGTCTGACTTTTCAAGAAAAACTCTCAACTCCAAACTCTGCGACTCAATGGGCGAGAACAGTCTAAGTACGGAATATTAAGAACCCACAATAAAATTCACTCTCGACAGTAGTTTCGCAACTCAGCTTACGATGATTAATCAAAATGTCCTTTTGTTTCCTTCACCAAACATCCTTCAGAAGCAATCACGGCCTATCGAGCAGCAGCAATGGAATTCTCTGCAACATATTGAATATACTTTGACGTATAGAAGAAGAGTTCAAGTCAAGTTGTGAAGTCCGATGGCCGCACTGTTTATACAAGGTAAGCACAGCAGCTTACATATACAATGCCTTCATAGCAATGCATTAGAAATAAGTCGGCATATTTACAATCCCGTTGTGCCACTTTTGCGTCAGTAACGCAGTAGGCACTTCCATATAGACACCATTTGAACGCGGCACTATAACAACTGAAATGTACCAGGCACACTGCACTCGTAAAACCGTACTGTTACCTTTATTTGTGAAAGGAGAGAATGCGTAGTGTGCAGCAGCTTCTCTCTGTAAAACCTATAATTACCTCCGAGCAGTGACAACAGATAGGTTACAACTGTCTGACAAACAGATCTACAAGCTTGTTACGCCACTTTTGAGTCACTTTTAACATGGGTAAAGTGACGCGAGGAGCTTGTAAATCTACCTCTCACTTTTCAAGAAAAAATCTCAACTCCAGACTCTGCGAGACAGTTTTAATGTTCTTTTCTCTCTCTTTCTCTCTCTCACTCTCTGTGACATAATTTCTCTTTCTCTCTTAAACTTATAGACACTGCTGTCTACTTGCACATGTAGAAGAACAGCCCAACTCAAGTTGTGAATTCAACTGGCCGAAGCGTTTGACCGCAGTGTTTATACAACGGTAAGCACAGAGGCCTAGATCTACAAAGCCTTCATTGCAAACCATTAGAAATATGTCCGCATCTTTACAATCCTGTTGTGCCACTTTTGCGTCAGTAACGCAGTTGGCACTTCCATATAGACACCACTTGAACACGCCACTATAACAAGTGAAATGTACCAGGCACACTGCACACGTAAAACGGTAGTATATAAGAGCGGAGAGGCGCACACAATGAAGTCAGTAGTACAAGAAAGTCCAATAAACATGTAGATCTTCTGTTCTTATTTTTAAAAGTATTCTTTATTTTCACGTACAACGGCACGGCCAACGCGTTTCATTCCCATTCGTGCCTTGGGAATTTCATCAGGGCTGCAAAAATACATTGACATATATAAGTATTCAACAAATATTATTAAAATATACACCTAAAATGGCACAAGTCCAAGCCAGATTGCATACAAAAGATGATTTTTTTTTTTTTCTTTTTTTTTAGATTTCAAGGACACACCCGTAGATCCAAACTTACTAAACAAGTTTTTTAATCTGCCAAGTGATAGGTTTTAATAATCCCCTTGTGAAAGCACTTACCCCCTCACCGGTACTTTGCAATCACAAGGCCAGTTCAAGCCATAAAGCTTGATCCTGATTAAAAGCACCACACAATGCCTATTGGAGAAATAGGCACCCGAAACGTACAAGTGATCAAACCATGCTGAGGGTTGAAGAGGGTTGAAGAGAAAAAGGGGTGTGATCCAAGTACCCTTAGTCCAAGATTGAAAAGTGAAGACCAAGATAAAAAGAGTCCCTTAGGGTGAAAAAAGATCCGAAGTGCAGTGGTTCAAGTGACCCTAAAATATCTCAAGATATGATTGAAAGATTCTGCGGCTCACCATATACTAGACAATCTAGTCCGTGCGGTATTTCTCGATGTCGTTCCTCTTAGAAATCAGTTTAAAGGACGGTCACGGTAGGTCACAGTGTGTTCCTATGATGGAAGTATAATAAAAAATATTTCTTTATATAAATATAGGTCACTCTGGTCTCAGGAGGTTCAGACTCTTAGATTCCTTGCATCCTCCATATTGCACCATATCATAATAAGCGGAAGATTAAATTTACCATAGGCTCTATTGATTTTATATGTTTGGATAAATATGGGACATATAGATAAGCTCACCTCTCTTTCTGCCCCCCTCTTCTCATCATCACAATCGGGAATTTGACGTTCCCGTGGGAACGACTTGAATGGCAAATAATACTATTCTTATATATTTTTTATTATACTTCCATCATAGGAACACACTGTGACCTACCGTGACCGTCCTTTAAACTGATTTCTAAGAGGAACGACATCGAGAAATACCGCACGGACTAGATTGTCTAGTATATGGTGAGCCACAGAATCTTTCAATCATATCTTGAGATATTTTAGGGTCACTTGAACCACTGCACTTCGGATCTTTTTTCACCCTAAGGGACTCTTTTTATCTTGGTCTTCACTTTTCAATCTTGGACTAAGGGTACTTGGATCACACCCCTTTTTCTCTTCAACCCTCTTCAACCCTCTGCATGGTTTGATCACTTGTACGTTTCGGGTGCCTATTTCTCCAATAGGCATTGTGTGGTGCTTTTAATCAGGATCAAGCTTTATGGCTTGAACTGGCCTTGTGATTGCAAAGTACCGGTGAGGGGGTAAGTGCTTTCACAAGGGGATTATTAAAACCTATCACTTGGCAGATTAAAAAACTTGTTTAATAAGTTTGGATCTACGGGTGTGTCCTTGAAATCTAAAAAAAAAAAATCATCTTTTGTATGCAATCTGGCTTGGACTTGTGCCATTTTAGGTGTATATTTTAATAATATTTGTTGAATACTTATATATGTCAATGTATTTTTGCAGCCCTGATGAAATTCCCAAGGCACGAATGGGAATGAAACGCGTTGGCCGTGCCGTTGTACGTGAAAATAAAGAATACTTTTAAAAATAAGAACAGAAGATCTACATGTTTCTTGGACTTTCTTGTACTACTGACTTCATTGTGTGCGCCTCTCCGCTCTTATATACTATTTGGTCAGATATACATCCTTGGCAGCGGATGGTGAGAGTAGCCGCACCACCAAATAATTCTGAAACAGATGAAGTGGATGTGCGAAACCTTGGTCAGCTGCTGTGTGCTTTTGTTCAACGTAAAACGGTAGTGTTACCTTTATTTCTGAAAACAGAGCATGCGTAGTGTGCAACAGCTTCTCTGTCTAAAATGAATAATTTCCTCAGAGCAGTGACAACAGATAGGTTACAACAGTCTGACAAACAGATCTACAAACTTATTATGCCACTTTTATGTCACTTTTAACATGGGGAAAGTGACGCATGGAGCTTGTAAATCTACGTCTGATTTTTCAAGAAAAACTGTCAACTCCAGACTCTGCGAGACAGTTTTAAAGTGGTTTTCTGTCGTTCTCTCTCTCACTCTCTGTGACATCATTTCTCTTTCTCTCTTAAACTTATAGACACTGCTGTCTGCTTGGACGTGTAGAAGAATTGTTCAAAAGAAGTTGTGAATTCAACTGGCTGAAGTGTTTGGCCGCAGTGTTTAAACAACGGTAAGGACAGAGGCCTAGATCTACAAAGCCTTCATTGCAATGCATTAGAAATAAGTCTGCATCTTTACAATCCCGTTGTGCCACTTTTCTGTCAGTAACGCAGTAGGCACTTCCATATAGACACCACTTAAAGGCGGCATTATAACAGAAGTGGATTGTACCAGACACACTGCACACGTAAAACCGTAGAGTTACCTTGTCTTGTAATGCTTTAGCTCATTTACTCACATCTACATAATTCTAAACTCTAATTTTATTTTTTGTTTTGCAGATTACCAATCGGACATCTTTTGGAGTCCATTTCACAATTTGTTTATAATATATTTTTTTAAAGTTATTTTTCTAGTTGCTTCTAATAGTTATAATTAAGTTTCGTTTACATTTATTGTTTTAATAAAAGGTAATAAAAAAAACTACATACTTCTGTGGGGGGGGTATGACGGTCCACAATAAAAATAATGTTGAAATACTATAGTAAGATGTTCAAGACTAGGATTGAAAACTACTGAGTTATATATCCTCTGGATAGACTACAACTTACAAAAGAAATCAAATAATACGAAGCAATGTGTACCACATTTACAAACCTCATGCCACATTTTCCCGTGCAAAACTTACCCCACTACAAAATTAAATGTGGGGACCTCAATCACGCCCCTCAAACTACGAAAACAATCCCCCCACAAAGATTTCTATATTGTATGAGGAGCTGCGTGGCCCTCTGCCTACTGCCCTGGAGTCCACGACGCCCAGACCCAGTTGCTGCAGTGTCCTGGGGGAAAAAAGCCATTACAATGCGGTCATAAGCACGCGTGATCGTCACCACGAAGCCATTAGCAGGCACATAGCTTTACCACGCATGCCTTTACCACGCATGCTTTTAAAACTACTATGCATTTACCACGCATGATAAACACATAATCTAAATAATGTCTTTGTGTTGACGGACAGGCGTTGTAATGGCTGTGGCTTACGTCCTTCAAATTAGTTTTTATGTATATGTGTGACCAAGTCTGATAACATCAGAGGCAAAGGACAAACACCGTGGTGTCTGTGGCAGGAAATCTCATCGATCACAGAGAAAATAGGAGGACAGTAAAATGAAAGTAACCGATATAATAAAAAGAACGGAGGAAAACTACTAAAATGGCGGTGGACGGAGTATAACATCAGAGGCCAAGGACAAACACCGTGGTGTCTGTGGCAGGAAATCTCATCGATCACAGAGAAAATAGGAGTACAGTAAAATTAAAGTAACAGATATAATAAAAATAACGGTGAAAAACTACTAAAATGGCGGTGGACGGAGTACGTAATCAACGTTTGGTACCACGGCACTACATTTCAAATAAATATAGATAAAGTATGATTATTAATATATTACAAAAGTACAGCAGCGGATGACACACACGACCCAGGAAAAGAAAGTGGCAAATTTAATACCTGAAATAAAGAAAGGTTTGCTTGTTGAACTTGAAGAAAAAGAAAAAAACGTGGGCTTCGAAACGAGGTTGCGCATGCGTAGAGAGTACAACTGCTGCACAAAAAAACTAACGGAAAGTTTTACATACTATCATAGAAATATACCTCTTTTTTTGACCAGTAAACTTAGGGGAAAATGATCCAGGACCGGTGTTAAAATTATCGCCGTTTTATCGACATGAAACTGCCAATAAAACGGCAATAATGAGCTTGATATTACGGCCTTGTTATTTCCCATAGAGTCCCATGTTAACACCAGAACACGAGCTTCTATGGGAATTAACAAGGACGTATTATCAAGCCCATTATCCCCGTTTTATCAGCAGTTTCATGCTGATAAAACGCGATAATTTTATCACCGGTCCTTGATAATATGCCCCCTAGTTCTCAAAAAGAACCATAGCCATATTATCAACCAAGGGCGATACATTATCCCCGTTTTTATCCGCAGGAAACTGCTGCTAAAGTGGCGATAATGGGCTTGATAATATGCCCTTGTGAATTCCCATAGAAGCCCAGGTTATGGTGTTAACCTGGGCTTCTATGAGAATTCACAGGGCCATATTATCAAGCCCATTATCGCCTCTTTAGCTGCAGTTTCCTGCTGATAAAAGCGGCAATAATGTATCGCCCTTGCCTGATAATATACCCTCTTTTTGCTTTTTTAGCCCCAATGCCCCCACGATCCCACACGACTCCCCACGTCCTACCAATCTCCTTTCCTACTTGAAAGAGAGAGCATATTAACTTGCTCTCTCTTTCAAATAGAAAAACTGTTTGCTATGGTAAAGTGGGAGCGACGACGGTACCGCCCTACCATACCAACAGCAGTGTCCCGGGAGTACGCACCCCGACACACTGCAAGAGCCGGCCCTGAGAAATAGTGCTCCCCAGGACCATCAAGGGTTCCAGTAAGGGGGCCGCCCGACGCCCTCCCAACATTAATTAAAAAACCCACACAGTGCAGGTACCCGGAGCTGAAAGGTCATTTTACATATTACTGCCCCAGAAAGGTGGCGTTCCCCGCCACGTGTACGGGGAGAGAGGAAGGGAGAGCTCAAAACATGTTTTTTTTAAAAAGCCCTGAGGGTGCCGCTCCCAGAGACTGCGGGGAGCAGGACCATAACCCCCCCGCATACTTCAAAATAAAACCAGACGAGTGGCGTTCCCCTGTGCTCAGGGCACCTTACAAGCCCCCCATTATGGAAAAAAATTGCCCCCGTAATTTGCCCCCCTGGACCTAATGAATAAAATGGACTTTTTTTTTTCACCTTTTCCACCGCGTACGAGTACCACAGGAGTACCCCGCGATTTTTTATTTAAAGAAAAATAAAAATTGACCCTAAAGATCCATGCACCACCCCCTGAGCAAGCCTTTAGGGTCAGAATGTGTCTACCCTGCCCCCTTTCCTTATTTCTCAACCTTGTTTTACTGTTTTCTTGTGACTCAGTTCTCGCGACAAACAAGATGGCTGCCAACACTTCCTGCTTTGGAGTGTTGACAGCCAATCAGCATGCAGCTCGAGCTCGTAATTGTACACATTTCCAAACGCGTACCCCGTGATTTTTCTTTTAAAAACACAAAACATAGAGCCTAAACATCCCTGTACGACCCCCTGAGCAAGCCTATACGGTCATGATGTTTACTAGCCTGCCCCCTTTTCTTATTTCTCAACTTTGTTTTACTGTTTTCTTGTGACTCAGTTCTACCGAGGCACAAGATGGCCACCAACACTTCCTGGTTTCGAGTGTTGACAGACACTTGACAGCCAATCAGCATGCAGCTTGCGCTCGTAATTGAACGGATCTCTGTCCGCGTGTAGAACTCTGTAGAACTCTGTCTCTAGATATCGCTATGATTTTACTTGTAATTTTCTCAGAAACTACTGAACAGATATACACCATACACCAAAGCACAATCTGCGAACCGAACTCTACCTCTCTGCCAAATTTGGTGTAATTCCGTTCAGCCATTCGGGTTGTAGCCCTGGCTAAAGGTCCCTATGGAAAATTGCATGGGAAAACACGTTTTGGGACCCCCCTTTTTTCTTGGCCCCCACTTGACGACTCACCCCCAAACTTTCAGGGAAGGAGCGGAACTGAGCAGGTCATTTTCTTGGAGAAATTCGCTAAGATTTGTCCACCGGCGCCAAAGTTATTCCAAATAGAATGTTGTGAATTTCCTATGGAAAGTAGGTCCTAACTATACTATATATATATATATATATACATATATATATATGTATATATATATATTTTAGGCCTGATGATAGCTTGTTTCCAGCTATGAGGATTGGACCCAGATCGGATTGCATTGTTCATTACTTTACAGAGATGTTTGGCTATAGTATTTTCTACCATGTGAAAAACTTCTGGAGGACCGGCATCTAGGGGTGATCCAGAGAATATTTTCAGAAGGTATTGTTCAGCCAGCTCAGGAGAGAGTAAGGGGAACACCGAGAGATCTTTACTCTCTTGGTTTAAATCTGACAGTGGCCCTTTAGATGTGAGCAGGGGCCGACTGGTAGCGATTGGCTGCGTAGGCCAGGATTGGATTGGGATTAAAAATCGGCCATGGAACACAAAAAAAAGTGGCCCACAGTTGCATATTGCCCTTCCGCAAAACACTGCTTCTGCGAAATGTTATTTTAAAAAGGGGGGGAGGTTTAAAAAATACAAGGATTAGCTTACACTGGTGAAACACAAACAAGTGAGGCCACTTTTGCTCAGGCCCCCTGCCCCTGCTCAATATGCATATATGAATGGGCCGGCCCAGCAAGAGAAAGGGAGTGACACCTCTGCCTTGATAAAACTGAGGTAATGGGCACCCATCTACCTCCAGAAAGGCCACTCGCCCCCCACTGGGCGGCTGGAGGCATCAAACAATACAGAAACCACCCAAATCTGCCCCCCCAGGCTGCTAAAAAAAAAAGCCCACAGCTGGAATCTGGATACAGGCCCCTCGGGCATTGCCCGAGTGCTCGCGGTACCAATCTGACATTGGTGTAGGAGTAGTAGTAGTTAGACCAAAATCTGTGTAAATATCCATAATCTTGGCGTGGAAGAAAGTTGCTAGTTGGTTACAAAATACTTGGGAGCTCTCTGGCTCCGTATTGTGATGCGAGGCAGAGAGCAATTGCACTAGCCTGAAGAGTTCTTTGGCAGAGGGGGCTTTTTTGATTTTGTGGGTTCTTCCACTGGAGCGACCTTATATTCCTTAATATCCCTTTTTATATGCCATTCTTTCCTGTTCATTTAGGGACTTTTTCCATGCACGTTCTTGATGATGACATGCTTGTTTAAGCACCCTGAGTCTATCATTATACCAGGGTGCTGAAGGGAATTGTATTTTATGAACGATTGTCTTCAGAGGAGCAAGTTTATTGGCTGCAGTCTTTAGCCATGCAGTGAAGGCCTCCGCCCCACTATCAGAATTATCATGGATTACACAGGGTATGTTGTTTAAAGTTCCGGCTAGAGTCTCGGTCGAGACTCCTTTCCAGTTTCTGGATTTGGATAGGGTGAGAAATTCAGTTTTTTCTGGTTGCCTGGAGCGGGGCAAACTCAAAGGCAACTGCACTGTGATCTGACCAACAGATAGAGATGATTTTTTGATAAACTACTCTGGTATCACTAGTAAAGCTCCCATCCAAAGTGTGACCTGCCTTATGTGTGGGGGATAATACTAATTGTGATATTCCAAAATCAGCAAGGGTTTCTAGAAGGGTGCATGTGTCTTTGTTGTTTGCCTTTTCTAAGGGAAAATTAAAATCACCCAGGATGGTCAACCATCTCTCTGCTAAAAGAGGTTCTAGCAGGTGTTGAAGTCCATCAGGAACAGAGGTCTCGGACCTGGGGGCCTATAGATCAGCAGCCCACCAAACAAACACATTGCTGAGGTAATGAGTTTGAAATGTAGGACTTCACAGGTTTGTCGGTTGAAGTCTGATTCTATCAGACATTTAAAATGAGATTTAAAAATAACGTCCAGGTCTCCGCCCATACGTCCTACTCTATCTACACTCTGTATAGAGTAATTAGCCGGGATTGCATCTGCTAGGTCCAGCCCAGATGCATTGTTGGCCCCGGTTTCCGTAATGAGGACCCAATCAGGTTCCAAGTTTGCTAAAAGAATAGCAAACTCCAGCTTGTGTTTAATGAGGGAACATGTGTTTAAAAGAAAGCCACTATAGCTCAGTCCTCTAGGAAAGGAGTTACCAAGGTTTTTGGGGGGTTTAATGACTCTGCACGGTATGGTGTTTGGACATAAAGGCACACTGTAACCACAGGAAATGCATAAATGTTGATGCTGGTCGAAGATGTTATCAATGGGGATGGTGGCACAAGGGCAGTGATTCCCACTTTTGAAAAATATGGATTATGAATTGATGCTTCAACAAACATTGATTTATGAAGATTAAATTCGCTTGAACTCAATAAAGCCTTTGGATTTATAATTTTCGAATACTGAAACTTTATTCATTGAAAAAAAGAGAGAATAAACCTTTGTGTTTTCAAGAAATAGTGCACTCACCCTCGGGGAGGGTGCTCCCAACCCATTTTGTTCAGTCAACAGGGGCAGTGATTCCCACTTTCTCTGACCTTAAGCATGGTTTCTCTAGAGTAGCTAAAGCAGACTACCTGTTACCTAGCACAAGATGCATGGTTGCTCTGCATCCGTGTACCCATGGGGATTAAGTAGAAGTGTCTTTAGGGACACTAGAGCGCTAACGGCAGGTGTTTGCCTCCCCTCTCCGAGACCGGAAGTGTCTCTAGTGTCCTGTTTCCCTTCGCATCAATCGAGTCAAAAACTAAACTGTTTGAGGCGGACCGGAGAATCAGGAAACGCACCCGAGCACAAACAAGACAAGTTACAGGAGGTATTGACGTGTTTAGACTGTGATCTTCACCCAGAATGTCTATCAACATCTTTTTCTGAGATATTAGGTGAAATTAAATGCAAACTGATTTGTTCCAAGCCTGTGAAACAGCCGCCTCCGATCCATTGGTTTGATGCTGCTTGTTCAAAGTCTATACGAGATTCGCATACTGCTTTCATACCATCGCCCAAAGACCATGGTCAATCACTAAAAATAGTAGTGATTTTTGGAACGTGATAAATGCTCCCTTCCTTAAAAATGATAGTGACTCAACGCCGGACACTCATGTTAGTGAGGATGCTTGGGTGGCTCATTTTGGTGCATAGTTTCCCGCCCTTCCTAGATATTATGATGTGGTCAGCGCTTATGGGACATCTGGTATTTGAGATGGCCAAAGTGAATCGTGGGCTGGCCCAATTTAGCACCGCTAAAGCACCTGGTCCAGATGGGGTGCCCATAGATTTCTTTCTAGAGCACCAAGTATTATGGGCCCCATTGATGACCAATATTTTGAATGGAATAAATAAGGTTGGTCCTCCAGCTTTCTGGGGAAGCACCATATTGGTCCCCATTCATAAAAAAGGGGACAAATCTCAACCACAGAATTATAGACCCATCTCTCTATTAGTCAGTACTGTAAATTTGATGGGGCACTTATTGTTGAATAGGCTGGAAGACAGGGATTGTGTGAAGAATATTTTGATACCATCGCAGTATGGCTTTGAAAGGGGTAGTGAGACAATAGATCGATTCCTAAACTTGAGCTTGACAATTGCAAAAGATACAGCGGCCCAGAGCGGGTATACTTTCATGGCTTTCATGGATCTATTGGCCGCATTTGAGTGCTTGACCCACCTCAAGCTGTGGCTGATTATGGGGGAGATGGGTATAGATGTAGTGATAATTAATTTCAGTCATCAGATATACTCACAAGCTACTATACTACTACATGTGTGAGCTATGGCAGTGATAGGAAGTGCACAAGATCTTTTCAGATTTTGAGGGGAGTCAGGCAAGGCTGTGTCTTCATCCCTTTTCATTCTCGATCTATACAAATGGGGTAAAGGCTGCAGTCTTAGGGTCTACTTCAGACGTCTCCTCTTTTAATGTAGTTCCTCTTCCAATATTGTGTATGCAGATGATGCTCTTTTAATAGCAAGAACAGGGATGGTCTTACAAAGACTAATAGCGGTCTACGTAGATTTCATGAAAAGTTTGGACCTGCAAGTGAATGAATCAAAAACCTTTGTACTAGGGGTATGTTTCAAGAAATTACCAGCTTTCCATTTATGGTCGCAAAGGCTGGAGTTGGTGGACACCTTCCCTTACCTAGGGGTCCTGTTTGATAAGATTCTTTTACGGCTAAATATGTTGGCCAATTAGCCCTTGTAATGGAGAGAAGCGTGATGGCCATCTTCAGTTTTAATAAGTAGCTGGGGTCTAAGCCCACCGAGACAATAAAAAAGGTTTATAGTGTGAAGACCATCTCAGCCGTCATGTACGGGGCAGGGGTTTGGGGGATGCTGACAATAGATTCTCTGCAATGGTTAGAGGATGGTTTCCTTAAAAGGTTATTGGCCCTTGCCCGTAGCTGCTCGAATTACAACTGCAATACCGAACTCGGTTTACCATATCTGCCTGATGCTATTTGGCTATTCGATTTGGAGGAAGAATACTGTCAATCTAACTCAAACCATCATTAGCGGTTGTCTTTTGCTGGATAACGTACAAAAGATTTTTTGGCTGCAGATTGTGAAATCCACACTGACTTCCCTGGGGTTGGTAGAGTTATATACAAATCCAAGTAGCTGCCTGAACTTTCCCAGAGCAAAAACAAAGGAAATCTTTTTGACAAAGGCAGCATATAAGAGAAAAGAGAAAAATCATTGTAAATCCTCTGTAAGGTTAAACCAGATGACTCTTCCCACATCGCAGAGGGAGTACTCGTATCTAGAATTTGTGGTGAATCCACAGCATGGATTCCTCTTGTTGAATTTCTGACTCAGCCTAATACCCTTGATGATGGGCTTTCCAATGAAGAGGTATTCTATAGCTGATTTAACAGCATGCCCATGTGATGGAAGTTCTGAACAGTTTGATCTTCACATAGTTTTCTTTGTGCAGTTTTTATAAAGAACAAAAGATGAGGTAAGTTCTCCCTCTTCTGAGTAAATACAATTTTAGACAAGGTTGCTCAGCCCTTTATTTCGTAAACAATCAGTGACACATTTGTATGCTCTGCAATAGCCACATTTCTTTGGTCCTCTATGAAATGGAGGAGAGCTTTTATAGATTCGTTGTCTTGAGAAAAGACACAATATGGTTGCAGTTATATTTGTTGGCACTTTGCACTTAATAAAGCCTATATTATTGTAATTGTACTTTTCTGTGATACTGTGACCGAACACTATATGACGTATGGCGAAGCCCTATCTGAGTTCTTCCGTCATATGGCGAAGCCCTATCTGAGGTGATCCAGATGGATAAATGCAACACAGAAGGCTGGATCTCGAAAGTAAAGAAGTTGATGTTAGCACTAGGCCTTCAAGCACACTGGGACAAGCAGGAGCCACCTAGGAAAGAAGAGATTAAGCGTCTCTATTGGGAATATGTAGATCATCAAGAATCCTGCAAACCACACCTGGGGAGATTAACTTCAGAATTTTATCTACACAAACAGTCCAGAAATTAAGAGCCTTTTTTTAGATATTATCCAAGGGGCATATTACCAACAACTAGCGATCATTATCGCTATGTTGGCTTAGCGGCAATATTTTTATCGCCGAGCTGCGGCGATTTTTATCGCTTAGGAACCTTGCTATTATCAAGGTTTATCTCCTAAGCGATAAAAATCGGCTGAAATGCATGAATATCGCTGAAAAGTCAGCAATATTCATGCATACCGAGCTAATGCTCTTAGCCATGTTATCCACCTACCATTGGATAACATAGCTAAGAACTGCTCAGGGGCAGGTGTTAGCTTTGGAGATATTCGCGCTTAGCGCGAATATCTCCAAAAGTTGGTAATAGGAGATAGCGATGTTAGCGACTGTTTCCAGTCGCTAACATCTTGGCACGCCCACTTTGCATGTCATTAGTGACAAATTTCACTGACATGCAAAGTGGGGCCCAAGATATTCGCTATCTCCTACTAACTGTCGCTAACTGGTGTTAGCGACAGCTAGGTAATAGGGAGATAATTTTATCTCCGCTTTCTTGGCTTTTAAAGCCAAAAAAGCGGAGATAAACCCCCTTGATAATATGCCCCCAGGTTCCTCGGGATAAGATGTTGTATATCCATTTTAGGTTTGGCGCACTCCACGTCTGGAGACAACATCTAAATGGCACCCAAGCAATTCAAAACTGAGAGATTGTCCATGCTGCAAGGCCCCGGTAGAAAGTGTTATGTTTGCCTGCCAGGCATATAAAACACTGAGGCAGAAATGGCTAAAACCGATCTGCCGGCAGCTGGGTCCACAGGACTAGAGGGCTGCCCTGTGCATTCTCAGATCAGATGCCAGACCACTCCTTGCATGCAGCTTGGCCAAGTTCTTAAGCCATGCAAGGCTTATCAGGCGGAAGACCCAGGCAGGAACGCTGCAGCAGCTTGCGGTATGAAGGCTATTCTCTGCTGTTGTAGGGCTCTTAGGCTGCTACCTGAAGATTTTTATATACAGATTATGCATATGCACTTTATAGCTCTTAGTCGTGCCACAGTATTGTCAAGAGGAGGGTTGGAAATTCCAACTAGGGCCCACTAGGGATTGTAACATGGGTCCACATGAAGAAGCACTAGATGAGGAAGCATCACAATGCCTATTCCTCCCCATCTTAACTTGTTTTTTAGCATGTGTTTACTCTTCAATATAGCCTTATAGCCCGCCGTAGCGGGCTATACCGGCTATTAAAGGCCCGCTGAATCGTTAAAGGCCCGAGCCGAAGGCGAGGGACTTTAACGAGACAGCGGGACTTTAATTGCCGGAATAGCCCTGCTACGAAGGGCTATAAGGCTTTTAGAACATTCTGCCACTAGAGGGCAGAATGTTCTAACAAATTAAACTAAGGGTTCTCGAAGCTCGAGGGGATATAAATCCCCTCGAGCTTCGAGAAGCCTTTGGAGATAGAATGTTGCTCAGCGGGCCTTTACCGGCCCGTAGAAGCAGGGAGCACTCCATTGTCTGCAATGGAGCTCCCAACATTCCAATGTTCTAATTGTATTTATAGTTTTATCGCTTATCTGTCGATTTGCATACTGTATTCTGGGTGTTTCGGACACTGTGCTGTCGTATGTATTGCTTACTTTTACATTGTTTTAATTCGATATGGTGTCTTATAGCTTTTATGATATGAGCTGTCGAAATAAAGCTTCTAAACTAAAACTAAACTATATGACTTATTTATAACCTAAAGGGTATTACGCACTTTAAGAAGTGTCGATTTATGGTGTTAGCTACTGTTTTAAAGTTTTTAAAGGGTTTTCCTAGATTTTAACTTGTCTTATCAATGAACTTGATCTTATTTTGTTTATTTCATTGTATTTATTCTGTGCACTTTACATGCTGTGGAAACAATGTGAAATTAAAGATCTTTGATTTGATTTGATTTGAATTCACATAGCAATTTGGCTCTGTCATTTTCACAATCAACCTTGCGCTACTTTTGTTGTAGATCTACATTTAAGGTTAAGCTTCTTTCTGGTGACTGATGATACCTCTTACACATCTCTCCACAATCAATTTACGAGAACACACACAATCCTTACGGAGCACAGAAACAATCAGGTGACACTCACTGGTAGCATTTGGGATCTCTGAAGCTCGCCTCCTCACCACAGGTGTATGGGTCAGATCCAGCTACAAGTCAAAAAGATGGTACATTGCTCTGTGAATGCTGAACATGTACACTGAATATATGAAGCACAATACATTGTCTTCACAAATGCCTGGTTTTGTCGGTACATTGGACTTGTAGCATAAGGCATGTTGCAGTGTATTCATATAATACCAGGCCCATCACATATCAGGTGCAGAGAGTGCAGACAAGGTACAAGACCAACCTAGCTTGCTACATGGTGCAAGGGTGCTTGGCTTTGATGGCTATGTGAACAGTCCAATTTCAATTTGACTGACCACACTCTGCATAGTATGATAATGCTGGGCCTTCTCAAGTCAATGCGTGTTCTTTACAAAGCAACACACATCAGACAGTACCCATGCGTGTTTGTCCTCTTCACTTAGCTCCCTACATGTGACCAGTGATCTGGACTTATTCTTGCAGCGGGCCGTATCAGTGCTTGATAAGGAGATTGAACCGGTGAACCGGCGTCTTTCTAGATCTCCTGTAACCTCCCATCTTCCCCTGCCCACATGTGCACAAAGATGTGGATAGTGTTGACGAGTCCCCTAATAACTCCGGGATCCAAGAATTAGTCACACTGAATAGTTTGAACAGCTGTTTAACTGGTCAACCGGCACCCCTCACACCGACCATTGTGGTTAATAACCCTAGGGGGGACAACGTACATCCATGCAAGGGGCAAGTGGGGGCCACGTCCATTTGTCATCTTTCTAATCTATCAGCTGTTGGACTAGTCACTCGAAAACAAAAAGATCAAGAGCTGACCGGACACCTAAGAAGATTGTAGTTGATCATGGACTGACCAAAGCAGATTTAACGTGCATCCTAGAATCCCTACAGGACTCCTTTAGAGTTGTTATGGGTACCAAGAAGGGTCCAATCATCCAGCGTTTGACTTTGATTGAAAATAGTATCTCTGAACTTAAACGTTGTGTGCTGCCAAGGGGTGTAGCTACTAACCTATTAATGGCACCTTCAACATCGGATTGTTCCATTGTGGGTGGCCCAAATATGAATACTAGGGAACCCCTACCTTCACCTCTAAGGTCATCAAGGGGTAATGTACATCTGCGTTCGGTTTCACCGCCCT
Source organism: Lissotriton vulgaris (assembly GCF_964263255.1). Lineage (NCBI taxonomy): Eukaryota > Metazoa > Chordata > Amphibia > Caudata > Salamandridae > Lissotriton > Lissotriton vulgaris. Next base: position 1,317,166,939 of record NC_141689.1, read on the forward strand.
CTGTGATCCATATTGTATCAAAACCAGGTATAACTTCTGGCCCAATAGAAAGTTCAGCTGCACTAGGCCAATCCATACAGGAGAGTAGCACCCTTGGAGAGCAATACCTGGGGGGAGGGAAGGGCCGTATGCAGAAGTATGTAAATAACCTGCTTGTTATTCATCTGCCAGCAGAATCAACCCCATATGTCATGATATTGGGGTATGTGCCAACTCTCCCTCAGGGCACCAAGGAGGATTACACTCAATTAAAGAACAAGTTATTACATTGGTTATCTTGTAACACGGTGCTAGGAATAAGGGTAGAGAAAAACATCAACATGGTGCGACAGGTCATTAGGGTTAGCAGTTCTAGTATGGTGTGTAATTGTGATTGTGTTATCATCAATTTTAATCAACCTCACATCGCAGAAAGGATTCTGTTTTCGATGGCAAATAACACCCATTTTGGCCTCAAGAAATCCATCACGGCTTTACCTCTTGGTTTCCTTTTTAAACCTGAATCCCTGGGGCGGAATCACATGTCAAATATGTTTAGGGCCCCATTCAACAGTTATACATCATCTTATCCATCTCCCAGGAAATGGAATTTGAACTTGGATCCAGATCCAAACTGTTGGAATTGGACTGCATATGGCTGGCAGGCCCACCTCCTCCTTCTACCTTAGAACTAACAAATTGTTTTGTGCCCCTGGTTACTTTGGATGCTTGAAATTTACTTAGTGGGACTGCTTTAACGAACCCAGTAACAGCCACTAACCCGCAGGAAATTTCATGGGAAAGTACCAGGATCACAGGGGTTATTGACAGAAACTTTAAATCTTGGAATATTGCAGGACTAACTAATACATTTTCTGACCCTTCGTGGATTATGTAAAACAATTTAGTTTGATTTGCTTGCAGGAGACTTGGCTGACAGGAAGCAGTTTACCACTGGAGGGTTATAAGTGGTTTTCTGTCCCGGCTATCCCCTCACATAGGAAGACCAAGAAGCGGCCTTGCAATCTACATGTCCCTGGCTATCGAATGTAGTTTGTTGGTTTTGCCTACAGAGAGCCCACGTATAGTCTTTGGTACTCTGTAGGGGGGATCCTATAATTTGGCCCTTATAGATTTTTACATTTCAACATCGTGCATCAAGAATGTATGTAATATTACCTTGCTAGGCTCCTTTGTAAGTCAGCACCTTAACACCACGTCTCGAAATCTTGTGATAGTGAGGAATGGTAACATTCACACTTTGGCGATCCCAGGGTATCCAGCGTGGTTGATCAGGGTTGTCCACGGGTGCAGGGAATTCATTTTGAACATTCCCCACAATGGAAGACACTGAATGGCCTCCTTCACGAATTTAATTTGTCGTCATTCATGTGTTTATCTGACCCTTGTAGCAAGGCAGTTATTCCATCTTTCAAAGGTAGGGAGTGATCGTTCTTTTATAGACTTTATTTTGGTTTCCTTGCCACTACTAGATTTATTCACAGGATTTGCTATAAAAGCGAGTGTACACAGTGATCATAATCCCCTGTGTGTTCATTTTCATGGGCTTTTAATGTTGCATAAAAGGGGGGCTGGGGAGAGCAGGTTGGTTAGACCAACAGACGGTGGGATGCAGTTAAAATGGACTCAGATATCCTAAGACGCATTTTATAGGTATACTAGCAGCCCGTCCCGACGTTGTCCGGGGATGTTTAGCAATTATATAGGAGGTCGTATTTTACCTGTCCAGTTGAGCTGTGCATAGACAGTAACGGTAGGTGTCCATTGCAGTCGAACATGTGCCTCCACTTGTGCAGCCAGTGACCAGAAGCGACACAGTGATATGTTCCTCTGCAGCGCCAACGTTTAGCGCGTATGGCTGCTGTTGAGTCCCTTGGGCTGACAGTGGCTGACAGCGGCCCGCGTTGCTATGCGTGTGTGAAACAGCAGTCTGTGGAATGTGCTTTCGTACCGCTGCTACGCTGAATCGCCTCGGCACCTACCACAGCACCCGCAGATGAATGCGTCCGCTCCAAAGCCGTGTTTCGGATTGCGCTGAAGGTGAGCGTGTGCTGTATGGTTTGTTGTCCTTCATGCAATATGGGATCGTCTGTGTCCGCTCCAGCCGCGAACGTGTTTCTCCGCTCCACCTGACGCCACTGCAAAATGCGAACTGTATCCACTCCAACCGCGAACATGTTTGTCCGCTTCAGCCGACGCCACTTACATGCCCCACATCGCGTCAACGGCCAACGCCCACAACAATGCTAAATGCAATGCCCACTCGCATTGGAACGCTAGTCCCACCCAAAACGCTTCTCGCAAGCAGTATAATCCAGCAGGCTTTTGCCGAATGCCGCGCCCATCGCTCTATGCACACGCCCAACGCTTTCCTGCACAACGCACACGCCCACAATGGACAAACTTTGCCCCTAACGTTCTTTTCCCCTTCTAATGTATATGGTGGGCTTCTGTATAGCCTATGTCCATCTGCTGATACTGTCTTTTGCAATGTTGTATTGGGTGTTCCGATTGGCGCAGTGGTTCCGGAGATTACCCGCCTCAAAGGTTTGGGCTCTCTCTTTATAATATTAGTATGGATGTCGGTCTCATGTGCTAATGAGTTAGCCAGGTGCACCACATTGATCTCAGCACTGGGGGAGGTCATCAGCACTTTTAAAATCACCACAGGCAAAATAAGTGACTTCTTAAGTTCTCTGGCCCGGCAATCTGCTAATCAGTCCCCGAGATGGTTCAACTCCCTCTGTTCCCGGGCGGCTAGGAACATGCGGAAAGCATTAAATAGGAGCCTAGAGACCCAATATTGGTGAGATTCCGCCGAAGAAAGTACAAATCGAAATTGGCCAGACGAAAATCTGCTCTAAAGGGCGAAGCATGGAGGGTGCTAATTGAGGCTAGCACGCTGAGGGACAGTTCCAGATTCTGGAAAATAATTAATGGCTCCTTTTTAAACCCTGGGGAAGGGAGTGCGGTAGAAGCCCGCATTGCCGAGGAGAAGTGGGTCCTCCATTTTGAAGCTATGTTTGAGTGCCCCCGTGAGTTAAATAGTACTCTTTTCTGGACGGTCGGTACACCCGACCTGGTTTTTAGTTCTTCTGATGTTAAGGATGGGATCAATGGATTGACTAGTAATAAAGCCCCGGGACCTCATGGCATTCCAGCTGACCACTTTAAATCAAATCCGACTCTTTGGACACCAGTTCTTGTCGCAGTTTTGAATGCAGCAGCAAAATCCGGCTGCCCTGAGTCCTGGGCGACCTCAACCATAGTGCCAGTTGTTTAAAAAGGCATCAGAGACAGCACTCATTGTTATAGACCGATTTCTTTGTTGGACTTGGTGGTCAAGGTGATGAGTCTAGTTCTCTTGGACAGGTTTACAACTTGGACAGAGGAACATGCCATATTATTAGATATCCAGTATGGGTTCCGCCCTGGGCGGTCAACTATGGCCCAGTGTCTTATTCTATCCATGATCCTGAGTAAATATATGGTTGCCTGTCCTGGTATGATCTATTTAGCATTCATGGATCTGTCTTCCGCGTTTGATTGCGCAAACAGGGACAAACTATGGCAGTCCATGCTGGCTATTGGGGTAGACGATAACATCATTCATTTTTGGAAAATCTTCATCAATCAACTAAGGCGCAGGTTAGATTCTCACAAGATTTAAGAGTCTCTTGCACTTTGGCCATAAAGTGAGGTGTACGGGGGCTTGATCTCCTAGGAGGGGATCTCCTGCTAGGTCCCTCCTATGGGTGGGACCCAGGAAGGGGGTGGTTACACCCCTTTCCCTTTGTCCAGGGTCGCGCTGGGACTGGGGCTGGTGAGCCCCAGAACCGGTTTGACTGGATTATGCAAGGGGAAGCCTTGTGCTCCCCAGGCACTGTCTGGTTTCTTTCAAACCTCCCTGCTACAATCCACTATCTCCTGTCTGGGGTGGTGTGACACCTCCCCGTGACAAGAAACCCTTTGTCCAGACCTCATCGGCTGAGTTTCGGTCAGCAGCAGGAGGTCAGACCCGTGTCTGTGGCAGAAGCGTCTATTTCGTGATGCTGAGGCTCTTTTAAAATCAACCGCGTTTTAGCAAAGTAACATGTCTTCTCCCTCTAGAGGGATGGAATGCTACCCCCGTCACCAGGACTGGCGAGGGGGTAGTATTCCAAATCGTATGACACCTTACAAGACATGTTTTGATAAAGCCAAACCAAAGTTAACATATAACCGCGATGGATTATAATGCACTTAATAGTATATGGTATGGCATTATCCTGGAACAGCTAAGGGAATTGGTCCCGACAGCTGCAGACAGGCTCAGCTCATGCTAGAGCACCATCTCACATAAAACCAAGCACTCTGCCTCCAGGATTGTTAAGGCCTGCCACAGGAGTGACTTATAGGTATATATGTGTCCAGTTAGGTTTAGATATAGGCATACTATATCTAAGCAAGGGGTGATTACACCACCTTGCCCCAGCTGAGTGATCAGCCAGTTGTGTCAATTTGGGATAGCCAGCCAGGGGTGGCAAAAGATATGCTTCAGCCCCTGGTAGGCCTTGGATGCACCTATGCCCTGGGCACCTATAGTGCACTGTACAGGGGCTGATAAGGTGACCCAAGCCAATTTAGTTATGCACCTAGGGTACATGGAATCCATTTTACAGAGAGAGCAGATAGCCTGGGGCCCTGATTAGCAGGGAACCAGGCCAACTAAGTCGAAAACCAGCTAAACACAAGGCAATAAATCTGGGGTAACCATAGTCAGGTATCCACCTTCCTACACTATCCCTTCGCCTTACCCTTAAAACTACTACCCCTAAATGGAAAAACACCCACAAATACAGAGGACAAAGCTTTACAAAATGTAATGGCAAAAAACATAAGACAGCATGCCAGCAGAGACACCAACAAGACCAAATAGCACACCAAGGGCCATATGTATGAAGTCAATTCGCAGAATTTCAGTCATTGCGATCACAAATTAGCAGTGTGCAATGTAGCACACAAAAACCCCCTTGCAAAATAAGGAATCACAAATTTTGCGATTCCTTATTTTGCAATTGCAAATGCAAAATAGTGCATTGTTAAGTGAAATCGCAATTTACCACCAACTTGAAGATGTTGGTAATTTGCGATTCCTTAAATACACTGTAAGAAGCACAAAAGAAAGTGCGATTTGGCCTTAAGGAATCGCAAATTACCAACATCTTCAAGTTGGTGGTAAGTTGCGATTTCACTTAACAATGCACTATTTAGCATTTTTTAAAGTGCCATGCGGCGCACATAAATGCCGTTAGGGCTGCACACATGCACATTTCAGGAGTGCAACAGGGTGTCCTTTTGACACCCTGTCGCCCTTGAAATTGCATTCTCAATTTGCGGTTCTCTAATTGCTAATCGCAAATTGAGAATGCCTTCCCATTCATTCCTATGGGCTAGAAGGGAAGGTATTCCTTATTTGCAAATCTCAATTTGCGATTCGCATATAAGGAATATGTGGGATTCGCAAAATTATTAACAAATCCCACATACATTGCATTTTGCGATTTTCAAAGATTAGCAGAAAATCGTAATTTGGGAATTGCAAAAAAACATTTTGATACACATGTCCCCAAATCACACGAACACACACCAAACATCTCCAACAGCCAGCACAGACAAAAAGACTGTAAGCGACAGTGAAAGGAACTTCACACTTCCTTGTTTGAAGCATGGCTGAGCCATTGCATCATTTCCTGGTTGGATGCATCATGTTTCCTACTAAAGCATCACAATTCTTACCAAAGAATCACGTGTTCTACTAAAGTGTCACATTTCCTATGAAAGGGTCGCATTTTCTACTAAAGAGTTACTTTTCCTACTAATGAGTCACATTTTATACTAAAGCACCACATTCTATACTAAAGGTTCACCTTCACTATTACAGTGTCTGGTTTCCTTTAGTACTAAAGCGTCCCATTTCCCAAAGCGTCCCCATTACTACTAAAGCTTCACCTTTACTACTGAAGTGTCTCATTTTCTAAAGCGTCACCTTTACTACTGAAGAGTCACATTTACGGGGCGCTAGAGGGCGCACAAGCAAGATTGCCGCACTTACGTGAGGCTCTTGCTGTTCGGGGACGCATCTCATCATAATCCTCCTCATAAGCAGAGTAATCGACCCACAAAAGCAACGGAAAGTGGTTCGGAAGTTCGCCGTCACGCCTTGCAGCCGGTGAAGTCTCTGAAATCAGCTTAGACACCGAGATATCTTCCTCTGAACTCAGCGACGCCACAACCCCAAGATGGTTGCCACACACACCAGCTAGCTGCCCGCATCGATCCGGCAGGAGCCGGGGTCTCCTTGACCGACCGGAAACGGCGCTGATGCAAAATGGAGGATACGAGTCAGAGTGCTAAGTAACACACCTCTGCCTCAGCTGAGTGACACAGCCCTCCCATCTCGGCGACCCGACGAAGCGTCTGCGCCAATTGCTGCTGGTGCAGACTGCCATCGCCTCCACCTGACGACTGTCCTGGGGATGCTGTAGATGGAACGGGACACACCCAGTGAGTGGGAGTCACCCTAAACATAGTGTGCTGTAGGTGGGGGCGCGCCGCGCTCATCTGCCCCCTCACCCTCCCGCCTCCATATCCTGAGCCTGAACCGTCAGTCCTCGGCTGGAGGTGCCCCGCTCTTGGTCTCTCACCGCAACTTTGGGGGTCGGGACCCACGGGGGCTACTGCGGACTGTGAGGGGTGCTATTTGGCCCCCCCTGCTTTACTCTCCTACGCATGCCCAGGGACTTTTTGCTGAGGAGTGGAGAACCGATTAAAACATCCTGAGGGGCCCTGCCAATCACAGCACCCACTGGACTTGCTGTGCGTATGCCCGGAGCCTATGCGGCCCATCTGGCCAAGGAGGGCAACAATAGCACCTGCAGTGTCAACAGGGCAATCAGTGCCACCAGTGCTAAACAGGCATCCCACTCCAAAAACTGCCTGGAACGCTTCTGATCACGAGGGTGGACTACTGCATCACTACTACCACTCTCTTAGAGATCACCCTTGTGACCAGCTGTGCCTGAGGCTGCCACGCGCCCCACGGCGTTTGCATTGGCAACCACATCTACATGCGCACAAATTGCTGCACTCACCAAGACTAGGCAAGCTGGTACCTCCCTCCTGATTGCCGCCTCTGGGACTGCAAGTTATTTCTCACAGGATAGGATAATCATTTTTAAAGCGCTTGAATGCTGCGGCGTCTTGGCGCTGACTGTGTACAAGAGGAGACTGAACTGTAGAACTGAAGATTTAATTTGGAGGGAACAGCCAGGTCTTCAGCGTTTTCCTAAAAATCAACCGATTGGGTTGAAATTGCATGGTAGAAGGAAATTGATTCGATAGATTGGCTGCACAGTACGACAGACTCCGACCCCCCATCTTGCTCTACGGATTTTAGGGGTGTGGATGTTTGTAGATCTAAGAGTTCAGGCGGGGGAGTGCTTGCAACTAAGCTTACCACGCACCTGGGCATGTGAGCCATAAAAACCACCTATCAGCATCATGGCAAAAGAATCCACCTATAATCCTAAAGAACTGACCAACACACTTGGGTGCAAACCCTGCAAAGGCGAAGCCTCGCTCCTGCACCCTTATCATTTACTTTCTTCCCTACTCACTTCTCCATACCAAGGGGAAAATACCTGACGTACAGTACAGGGCACGTCATGGGGAAAACAGATGCGAAGCAAATGAAAATACTATTCGAAGCTTGCAAATCATCCAGAACACAAACTGAGGCTGAGGAAAACACAACGGATGCTCCCACCACAGAATCGCCCACATCGACGGAAGACTTGAAGGACCTCTTCCTCACCATGAAATCCAGCCTAACCTCCATGGAGGCCAAGAGGGACTCTATGTCCATGCGCCTTGATAACGTCACGCAGAGGATTCACCAGCACAAGGAACGTATAAAGGACACAGAGAAGCACATCTCAGACCTACAGGACACCTCAGATAAAAGCAAAGAGAAACTATTGAATATGGAAAAAGTCTTGAAGGTCTTAGCCCCCAAGAATGAGGACTAAGAATCTAGATCACTTAGGAACAACTTGCGCATTCTTGGCGTGCCAGAGTCCACAAATACTGGCAAAATGGAGGAATATGGTGAGCGCCTCCTCACCACACTGTTTGGCAAAGAAGCGTTTTCTGCGATGCTGATAGAGCAAGCCCACAGGTCATTAGCTGCCAGACCTCCGCCAGGAGACCCCCAAGACCAATAATAGCACTGATACTCCACTATCGAGACCGCAACGCCGCCCTATGACTGGTAAGGGAGAAGCAGACAGTATCTTTCGAGGGCACAGAAATATCAATATACCCAGACTTCACTATGGCCGTCCAGGAGGCTGACAGACAATTTCCCCCTGCAAAGAAGAAGCTTCAGCAAGCGAACATAGCGTATGCCATGCTGTTCCCGGCGCGTTTAAAAGTCACCTATCATAACAAGCAGCATTTTCTTAACAGTCCTCAGCATGTTAACAACTTTTTGAAATCCTCCCCTAAGACATCCTCCGGCCTAATGTCACCAAGCAACTCGCACACCGCCGCTGCGGACCTCTCAGTTATTAAATAATTGGCAAACCAGGAGCATACTATCAATAACTGTGGACACTGCTTGGAAACAGAAGTTGTTGGCCCTGTGCAATATATACCTAACCCGCGCAGCAACAGATAGAATGCAACAACCTGCTGCACTGAGCGAAGTGGAGATATTACACGATCCCATGCCAAAGAAACGGAACACTCAGCTATTTGAGACATTCTATTTGTTCCTGAGCACCCTCGTACCATCGAGGAGGCACTGTGTCGCCCTGTAGCCCCTACACCCAATAGGAAGTCCCTAAACTGATTTGGCATTTTAGTGTTACTAATGTTATTGTTTGTTCCCCTGTTAGGAGCACCGTTACGGGGAAGGTAGGGAATGGTTGGAGGGCTATGCATCACAGGAGGATTGGGCTGCTGATGTGGGAAGGGGGACTTTATTCCAGGAACATCGCTCGAAAAAAGCTGTAACGACAAATCACATTGACATCACTCGACTGCATGACAGGGTTACAACACTCAATGTCCTAAACCGACTACACCACAGGGACGAGGGACGACTCAGCCTCACCTCCCTAGTTACAACCTTCTGACATGGAATATGCGTGGCCTGGGTAACCCCCGGAAGTGAAGGCACATTTTGGCATACCTAGACAGACACAACATACAGTGCGCCATGCTGCAAGAGACTCACCTCAGCCCAGTAGCCGTACCCTCATTTGCGGCCCGATGGGCGGCTCCCACAGCTTTTCCTCTTTCTCCACATACTCAAGAGGTACCACTTTACTGGTTAAACGCACTATCCCATAGACCGCCATAGGCTCCTACTCTGAACCAACAGGATGATACTGCATCCTTTGGGGGTGACTAGCTTCCCAATCCATCACATTCATCAACTGTTATCGCCTCAATACTGATGCCCCCGAATTCTTTCATATTTTGTGGGGGAAGATCCCAGACATTGGCTTAACGCACGTGGTTTGGAGAGGCGACTTTAACCTTACACTGGATCCAACAATTGATAGCTTGCAGCCACACCACTATTCTAACGCCAAACGTTACCTCAAAAACATTGTTATAGACCACGGGATGATTGAGGCTTGGCGATATCTTCACCCCAAAAGCAGAGAGGGACCTGTTACTCTACAGTGCACTCCTCATGGTCATGCATTGATGGGTGTCATTTATCCAGAGGTCTGACATCCTGGATAACTCATGTCACACTCTTGCCACGCACCTACTCAGACCACTCGCCTGTCCTGATGACTCTCACTCCCCCCAACATAGACTTGCCATACAAATCCTGGCGCCTACCTACACATGCAATGTTAGATCCTGTTTTCAAGTCAGAACTTGAACAGGAGACAGATGACTTCTTTCCCTGCAGCATAGTCAGTGCCAAAGTACGCTACTGTGGGGTTTGCATTGCCAAGAGCGGGGGGATATTAAAAGATATCCACTCTACTCTTGACAATTTGGAAACAAATCTTAAGCGCTTAGTGCCCAAATGCACGAGACACCCTTCCCAAACGTTCAGTCGAAAATAAGAGAGACAATGAATGAATATCAAGAGACCGCGGAAAGAGAGTGCAAGTTCTGGGGAAAATATCATCAGGCCCGGCAATATGGTGAGAGTGAAATACCAGGGAAACCGCTCGCAGCAACAATCCGACCACCTAGGTTTTCGAACGCAATACTTGAAATACTTGACGACAAGGGCCACACACACAGAGACACCCCAGACATCTTAGCAGTATTTCAGAAGTTCTATAGCACATTATACAAGTCTCACAGGACACAGCCGGTAGATTTTACCCCTTTCTTTGAAGAGACAGCAATAGGGTGGCTAGGCGATGCCCAACAGGAGTTTCTTTTGGCCGACTTTGAGACGACGAGATAAGAGCTGGGATCAAGCTGTTACAATTGGGCTGAGCTCCCGGCCCTGATGACCTTGCGGGTGAATTTTACAAAACATTCAGCTCTGCCCTCATTCCAGTCCTCTGACAGGTCTATGAAGAAACTAGGGATACAGGGAACCTCCCCCAGATGATGCGCGAAGTGCTCATCATCTCCCTCCAAAAGCCTGGTAAAGTGAAACTCGTACAGGCCGCTCTCCCTCATCAACGTCGATGCGAAAATCCTGGCCAAGATTATCGCAAACCGCATCAGCCCCCTCAGGACCACCCTGGTGCTGCTGGACCAGTCAGGCTTCATCACCAGCAGGGCTACATCACACAACCTCCGCACCTTATTTGTAGTCCTACAAGACATAGACCCAGATGCAAATGCGGCAGCCATCTTTCTTTACGCGACCAAAGCCTTTGATTCCCTTGAATAGGATTACCTTGCCTTTGTATAACGATGGATGGGATTCCCTATCTATTTCTGACCTGGATCTAACTACTATACACCAATTTATAGGCCAGCATACTGATAAATGGCATCCGCTCACCAGCTTTCTGCATGGCTAGGGGAACAAGGCAAGGATGTCAGCTGTCGCCGCTCCTCTTCGCCCTTGCAATACAGTCACTAGCATCTAAATTACGCCAGCACCACAGAGAACGTGCCCTCATTTATCCTGAGCGGCAACTGTAAATCCCACTATACGCGGATGACCTCACCCTCTACCTCCATAATCCGGCAGACAGCCTAAACCCAATACTACTGGTATTGAGACTCTTTGGGAGGCTCTCCGGCAACCAGATAAACTGGAGTACATCTGAAATATTCCCTCTCACCGCTGCAACTCCGAAATTTGACCCAGATTACCCCCTCTCCTGGTGTGCGTACACAGTCACATACTTAGGCATTGTAGTAACTAGGAACAAGGAGGAATTGATGAGAGCCAACTACAGGAGAGCACTAGATCTCCTGACCGAAAAGATCACCAGATGGATTGCAATGCCAATCTCCCTGGCAGGTAGGACGTCATTAATAAAAATGGTAATCCTCCCCAAACTGCCATACTTATTTATTAACATTCCATACGCCTCCAGCAGAAACTTCTTCAAAACCCTGAAATCCCAGCTAAGCCGGCTTACCTAGGGAGGGAAACAACCAAGACTAAAATGGGACAACCTCACTCACCCATTTGCCACCGTTGGATTTGAGATCCCTGACATGGAACTATATTTCAGTTACGCACAGGCCCACTATGCAGCGTTCTGGATAGACCCTCCACCCTACATGCCCCACCTAGTGGTGGAACATGGATATATGGCCTCAACCCTGTACTCGCCGTATTTTAGCTTGCCCATCACTCATAAGCGCACTGCCCTGACCACAGTCGAGTGCACACACCACGCTTGGAGAAAGTCGGCTTGCCGCCTTAAACTTGACTTATTATATCCCCCCTGCTGCCTCTTCAGGGCAGACAAGACCTCCCCATCACACAGGAGGGAGGTTGCCAACAAATGCTCTGAAAACACTCAGTCTTACTGGGGTGACCAGTATAAAAACTGGAAATTCCGCACCTGAGAGGAGTTCTTGGGAAGTAACCCACCCATAGCTCTTGAACTTTACCTGTACGCCAGATTGCGTCAGGACGTTAAGTCCACTACCCCAGACCTCCCTCATGAACCCCCCACCATGGGCCCCTTGTACAACCACCTTCAGAAAGCCACTCCCACACATGGGTTATCCATGTTATACTGGACCCCCAAATAGAAGGCCCACATCCAGCCCCGCCGCGCAAACGTTTTGGGAGGAGGAACTACACCTCCCTTTAACTGAAGAACAATGGACTTATTGCTGTCAACAGACGGGCAAAGTGTCGGCCAGCAGCAGACTGCAACTTATCCATTACAAGTATGTGCACAGTCTATACTATACACCTGCCAAACTTATGCACTTCCACTTAAGAGATACTGACTGCTGTGACAGATGTGGTAGGGAGGGTGCTGATTTTTGCCATTTACCCTGGGACTGAGCCCCGGTCCCACGATATTGAGGAGAGGTAATAGAGGCGCTCGACCAGATGACTGGGATTCACATACCTGACACCCCACTCATTACACTGCTGGGTTACACTAAGGACCTTGATGTCTGATTCGGAAAGGTTTATATCACTAGCGCTTTTACTGGCCAAAAGAACAGTGGTGTGTAGAAGGGGGGGAGGGAGAGCACCTAAATGTAAAGAATGTTTAAAAGATCTGATATGTTGTCAAGAACGACTACATAAGTATGCTGACCTGTTACCTCCATCGTCCAGCCCAAGAGACATTTGGGACCCCTTAAAACTGTATCTACTTGTACAATCAAACACTGATGATACTGAGAGGGGAGAGATGGGAAATGCTGGATTACAGAATCTTAAGGGGAACACATGGAGTCCTGATGAATCCTAGGTTTACTAGCAGCACAACTTTGTCACAGCTCGCTGCGGCCGGGCACCACAAATTATAAGCACAAACAGCAAGTCATTAACAATGTAGTCAGGTGGAAATGTGGTAATGAAAGAATTTGAAATGTTGCGGTAATGGAGTTTATATTTTTAATGTTTTTATTGTACAAGCAAAACCAATAAAACAGATTTTTTTTTAACCGTCACTTTTACTACTGAAGTATCTTGTTTCCTATAGCGACACCTTTACTACTAAAGCGTCTCATTTCCTAAAGTTTTACTTTGACTACTGAAGCGTCGCCTTTACTACTAAAGTGCTGTTTTTGTCTGATGCCTTGCTAGAAGAATGGGCAATGCATTTGTTTTCATTGACACAACTAGCCCTTTGTGTGTGATACAGTGTATTGATTATTGCAATGCAAGTGAGCACTCCCAGGGATCACTTTTCTTGCTCAAAATAACTTAGCTGACATGCTTTCAGACTTCGGATGTCTCACATGTGCATGTTACCTGATCGCATTTGTGCGAGTTCTTGCGCTCATGGTGCTGACACTCAGTTGCTGTGAAATACACAAACATATTGTCAAATGTGCATTAATGTGCATATCTTTACATAATCAATATGTATTACAGTTTGTATTATGCTTGCCTTGATGTAGGTCTCTGCATAGTAGACATTTTTTTATCACAGATATTGCACTCCTATGCAAATGATATCCACATTGTCATTTAAGATTAAGCCCATACTTGAAGATCGTACTTGAAGATCGTACTATCTGTCTGCATTACTAACAGAGGAAGTGCTGAGCTGCAATACACGCTCTGGAAATGACATACACTGGCTACTTCAGCCTGTCTGCAGTGTATGTGGCATACAGCTCACAGATTGGCGGTATGGATCTGAAAGGCATGTTGCTAGGCCAAAAGGTCACTTGCTCATATGTGAATTACATCATATAGCAGACTATGATAGACATGCATTTTGTACACGTTGTTGATATGTACACATGTTTTGGACCAGATGATGGTGTCCTGGGCAGAAAATGACACCTAACTATAGACCTTTGTGATGGGCCATTACAATTAAATGAGATGTGAGTGCATTGAGGTTTACAGTGACTGTTAAATGAAAGTGTTTACACAGAGTAAGTGTTCATTCATGTATTTAATTTTTTTAACCCTTTTTAGTACAACATTTTGGATGTATGGGCATAAACTGATTCAGGCTTCAGTGAAAAAGTTCTGCGCAATGGTGTTCCTTCGCAATTGTTTCTATATTTTCCCCTCAGTCCTCATCTTCATCCCCATCCTTATCTGCTGCTTCCTGCTCCTCCTGGCACTAGTCCATGGGACATTTGTCTGCACACAGATGTTGTGCAATATACAACAAAGCAGGATCATTTTGTAGAGGGGGAGTATAGCAATTGGCCTCGACATAAACAAACAGCAGAAGCAAGACTTCTGTACCCTGAAAGACTGTTCCGTGATACCCATGGCCTTGCCCGGTGCATTGTTGTAGGTGCGCTCTGCATCTGTCTGGGGATGTAGAAATGGGGTCACGACCCATTACTGCAGACCATATCCTTGGAAAGCTGAAAAGACAAAGGGAGAAAATTCACTCAATGTTCATGATAATTGATCAAACCACATTCAAGTACATGTTTGTTATGTGTACTGAATGACTCTTACACAATTCGACCATTAGTGTACGCAATTGGTTACATGAACACTAGCACAATTAATTCCACATGTCTATTCCTGTTCTCTATGTCAAATTGAAACATGTGCATGGTCTGCTACCTCTGACAGTGATATAATGGTCAAACACATTTGTGCTGTGGCATACTGCGATAGGTGTTTTGTAGGTCCATTGCCTCTGTAGTTGAGAGTATGTAGATCATAAATTGGGGTTTGTAGTCCTTCATGAGCAGGTTGTACCAGTACAAACTGTCTCACATGCACACATAAATGTGTCCCTGCGGAACCACTGATGTTGTTGCTTCACTACCTACTGATGACGGAGTCTTCGAATTAACTTCCTTTCAGAATTGTAATGTGCTGCATGTTACATTTGGACACACAGACAACAGCTATGGCAGCCCTTCTTTGCTCACAGTGTTGTATAACAGCATTTGCCCAAGCGTTGCATTGCTCAGGTTTTTCCCACTATTGATAGACACGCAAAGTGGTTTAGCATGTCGTGACACGTGTGACTTGCAGGTTTGCACTGCACACATGCTCTGAACAATGGTGCAAGTATGAGATCCAGATGTATGATGGTACTTCGCAAACACTTACATTGTGTGCCATTACAGCGTAATTGTTACATTGCATGTCCCCTTAGATCGTGAGTAATCACAACGCATACCATTACGTCGCATTTGTATAGCAATGCATGCGAAATACATTCACATCGCATACAGACACCCCACATGATTTTATATTGCAATTTTTTCCCGTATGCGCATTTCCCTTCACCCGACCCTAAACCCTAATCCTTGAATCATAAAACAGTACCCTACAATATGGCACGCTAACGCTTCCCTGAACCCTAAGCCCTAAACAGTAAAGCAAGCCTACACTACGACCTCAACCCTAAGCCCGAATCCCCAAAGGCCAAAACAGTACCTATACTGCAACTAACGCAACCCCAAAAATGCCCCTATACTACAAGAAGCCCTAAGCCCTAAGGCAACCCCAAAACAGCACCTATACTACAAGAAGCCCTGAGCCCTAACGCAACCCCAAAATAGCACCTATTCTACTAGAAGCCCTAGTAGCCCTAATCCCCAAAGCCCAAAACAGTACCTATACTGCAACTAGCCTTAAGCCCTAACACAACCCCAAAACAGCTCCTCTACTACAAGAAGCCCTAAGCCCTAATCCCAAAGCCCAAAACAGTACCTATACTGCAACTAGCCCTAAGCCCTAACCCAACCCCAAAACAGCACCTATACTAAAAGAAGCCCTAAGCCCAATACGAGCGGCCTCCTTACCTGTTTTTTGTCGTTGTTCCAGCGTTGTCTCCCTGTCGTCTGTGTCCCCCGGAGCCCGTCTCGACGCCCCCCTGGAGCCCATCTCGGCGCACGTCCATTACATCCCATGCGCTGGGAATGCATGTCTTCTGAAAGCGCATGCGACGTAATAGAGTGCGTAGACAACGCACGCGTCGTAACGTCGCATGCGTTGTAAGTGCACGCGATGTCAACGCATGCATCGTAAGGCATGCGCTGAGATGGTTGTCTCCCATGAGATCCACCCATCCTACATATGTACTGTCTCAGGTAGCCGATAGAGATATGTCTATTACGTCATTGCTTAATGACTGTTATAGGTCTGACATGTACTTCAGATGTACTTACAAACCAGTAGACTATTCCAATATGTGCCATTGTAGAAGCGCTTATTGATGATGGATAGCCTGAGGATGTATGCGTCATGCACACTCCTGGGGTATTTGGCCAACATGTTGGTGAATATGCCCCGATGATCCACAATAGCCTGGACATTGATTGAGAATGCATACTTCTGGCTCCTTTAGAGATGGGATATATCTGCAGGGGGGATCAATTGCACGTGTGCAGTCCATGGTTCCCAGCACATGTGGGAAACCGGTGATGGCACAGAAGCCTGACTTGAGCTCCAGCTGCAGTTGTGTTGTGTGCTGGGGAAGTGGAGGTACTGTGGTGTTCGACGGATAATGGCATCCAGGACATAGGGTAGGAAAGCTGATAAAGATGGCTTGGAGATTCCTCCCACTCTGGTTGTTGTAATCTGGAATGACCAAGATGCCAATATGTGGAGGACAGCCAAAAGCCTGACCTGTGGAGGGATGTTGATGGCCCTGGAGTTGGTGGCTGGAGCCTTGCCACTATCAGGTTTATCATTTGGGCGATGGACTCCCTTCGGAGCCAGAAGTATGTGATGACCTCACCCTCCCGAAGATCAATGAGGGAAATCCGCTGCCGGTAAATGTGCTCCTTCCTGTTGCACTGCCTTTGTGGTGATGAGGAAAGGAGTGGGTGTTTGGGGAGGAGGGTGGGTGTTTGGGGGTGTGGTTGTCTCCTTGCGACTCCCAACTGCAAAATCAGTACCTCCATGGTGTAGTTGTGTGTGCAACACTGTTCTGTCCTGCTTCTCTTTATATGCCAAAGCCAGAGAGTGATTCCATATGCATGGGTATCCGAGACACATTCATTTTGAGGCTTTTGGGACTCTATGTGGCACTTGCCTGCAATCCGTCGCTTTTCATATAGCTTGTAAATATCAATACACTGGTTTAAGAGTTGGAAATTACAATAGAACACCTACCTTACATATATTAATAGTTTTAAAAAAATGTGTTTATTAGGTCCGGTCAACAACTGCAAATCACATGTACAGTAAAGCCAGCTGATTACAATGTACAAATCACATCATTCTTATACAGCGATATGCATCAGTGGTTACCTTTTTTATACATAGGGATGCTAGTATATTTATCACCACATCTCAAAACCTCAACATCCCCCAAGATTTTCAAAGTCTACAACATTACAGACACCATTTGACACATATTGAGACACATGTTGAATTCTTACATCTCTTCTCTCTTCGCTTAACAGGAAAAATCAACACAAGTATCACATGATCTGCTGACCCATCAATTATCGTATGTCAGTTGTCCCCTTGTATAGACTGGAGGTATTGCTTCAGGGGTTCCCAGAAATCACGAGACCTTGATGCCTGCGGTAATTCCTCTGCGTAAACCTCCATGGTTTCTCTACAATAGGCCATGTCTATAAGCCAGTCTTTGAACCTAGGGGGACGTTTTCTGCCCCATCTAATAGCAACCCAACGTTTTGCTTACAATAGTGCTATGGCCAGAAATTTCCGTTGTTTTGCAGGCTTGAGTTTGTATATTCCCAGTAAACACACAAGGGGGGTATTCGGTATCAGTTCTGATAACATTCCTGTAAGTGCCCCCATGATATGTTGCCAGTATCTAAATATATCTGCCGACATGTCCATGCCATGTGTAAGAAGCCTGCATTTAATGCATCACATCTATAACACTTGTCATGTGATCGAAGGCCATATCTGTATAGCTGGATCGGGGTATAATAAAATTGATGTAAAAATTTAAAGTGTATTATTCACAAATTACAATTTGATGTCATCAATTGTAGCTGCATGCTACTATATTCCCAATCCCATTCATCAATGCTGTCTCCTATTAATGCTTCCCACTTAGTAAGTGACTTGTTTACGATCTCGCTGCGTTCCGACAGTGACGTGTTGTATAAGCGTGTGACTAATTTTTGGCGAGTAAGTGCTATCAGTAGTGTCTGCAATGCTTGCAATGCTGGTGGCTCTTCCGGAAAGGAGGTGTATAGCTCCCTGATTGCCACTTGTAGCCACAAATGGGCAAACATCTTCATGGGTGTGTTATGTATGCTTAATGACGGGTCCTCCCTTTGGATGAATTTACCGTGTGGAAATACATCTGTCATTGTGGATAGCTTCATTTCCCCTAGCAGTTGTAACATTTTTTCCTCTTGCGTGACTGATATTTTCGGATGGTTCGTGATAGGGAGTGATGGGGCGTAAATGGGGAGTTTATTTGCTAGGAATGCCAGCGTATACCATGCTCTTGAAGTTCAGTGTACAATTTGAATCGTGTCTCTGTTTGTGTAGGACTTCGCGTCTGACACAAAGACTATCAGTGGGGTGGGTTGTACACTGTCCTTTTCCACTGCCACATGTGATATGTACACATGTGGTTGTATCCAATAATGAGCATGTTGCGCCTGTGCGCAGTAAAAATATAGTTGTAAATCTGATGCCCCAAACCACCCCTGTAATACGGTTTCGTTAGTATGTTCCAACTTATTCTGGCTTGGTTAACCGCCAATGTTAGCCTCTGCATTGCCGATCGTAGTTTCGAGAACATCGCCTGAGTTAGCCAGATATGAATATTAATAAATCGATATTAACATTAAGGCACGACTATCATTTTTTGCATAGCTATCCTGTCTGCTAAAAAAAGGGGCCTCTGTAGCCCTCTATCTATCTGCTCTTCAAGTTTGGTCATCCTCCTTCCGTAATTTTCTCTTAAACCAGTTCCGGGTCCCTATGTATCCATATGCCCAGGTATTTTACCGGGTCTGTTTGCCATTTCAGGGGATAATCTAAATTCGGCTGCGTTGTTGCCAATGTAAGGGGTATAATTACTGACTTGTCCCAGTTTATTCGCAAACCCAAATACTGCTCAAAGCTGACGTTTTCTCTTACAAGGTTATTAAAATGTATATCGTGGTGGCAAGTGAAGAGCACCATATCGTCAGCATATAGTGAAATGCTAAGGGGGCGAAGATTAAACTGTAAAGCGGCTTCCCAGTGTCGCTGACGAATTTTGCAAGCTAACGGTTCCAAGATCAGCGTGAACAAGATTGGTGAGAGCGGGCAGCCTTGTCCGGTCCCTCTATTTATGCTTAGGGGGTCTGATGTTTGCCCGTTTATTCTGATTCTAGCAGTGGGGCAGTTGTATAAGAGTTCTTTCCACCTCAGAAACTGCTCCGGGAAGCCCATCTTGCGTAATACTACAAACATGTACGTCCATTTCACTGAATCCAAGTACCAAATGAAAGGACACCATACAAGGTATATATCAAATATATATGTATTTATTTTAAACACAACCCCTCTTGACTCCTTATGAGGTCAGAGGTAAAAGTACAATACAAGTTACTCAATTAGCATACAATAAGTTGCACAGTATACGTTTTGCCCTAGGGGCCTCGCAAACCATATACTAAAATAGTGGTATAAGAACCACGTGAGAATTCGAAAGCAGGCCTGGGGCCTGTGGAATCACTGGGGCTACTCTAAACAACCAAAGGTTAGGAAGTAGGAGGCCCACGGGAGACGTGTGCAGTGTCTAAACACCATTGACTTTCTATGGGAAATGAACAAGTTACACATTTACAATTTAAGGACACTTCCGGATGGACTACGATGGAACTCTTTTAGACTCAGACACTAGGAGGGCCAATACCCTCGAGACTACCAGAGTAGTCGTGTTACCTCCCCCACGGAAGCCGGGTGCATAGGTGTCTTTTGATGTCGGGTTTCGTCATCGATTTCAATGGAGAGCTGCAAAGAAGTGCTGCAGGCGACCAGAGGAAAGGTGTCCGGGTGGATCCAAGGGTGGATTAAAGATCTGAAGAATCTGAAAGCAGAAGGGACAGAGTCTGGGTCTCTTTCCAGTGACTAGGATGGCAATGGAAAGCTGCCAGCCAATGTCGGGTGATTTCAGGTGAAAAGGTGAAGCTTGTCTCTTCAGCCTCGAGGTCCAGGAGGTGTTGACAACAACCAGGAGCTGGATTTGAGCTGTCCCACAAAGGATCTAGTTGACTGCGGTGTCGGTATCCGGATTGGACCCAACACGCCTTGGCAAACGCAATCCATGCAGGATGTTGAGATTGGCTTTGTTGCAGACCAGCAAGATCTGGGATGCTTCTCCTTTGGTGGACAGCTGGAGCAAGCCTGGAACAACCAGGAAAGCAAGTTAGATTCAAAAGGAAGTCTTCCAGAGGCTCACTAGCCAACGGGCAAGGAACTGGGAAGAAGCGTCATGCTGAAATGCAAAAGCGGGGCCCGTGGGACATTCATGGAGTGGGGGCCTCTGTGCTTCGGTGCAAATAGTGCTCGGGTCTGGGGCTTCAAGCATCCCAATGCACAACTTTGAGGTACCTCGTGAAGTGGGTGTGTAGTGTAGTTCCTATTTTCCCTATAGGCCCTGCGCACTGGAATAACATAAACAGCAGTGTAGACGTAGGACTGAAGTCTTCTAGGTCTCTACTGACTATGTTAGACTTAATTTAGGTTTGCGCCAGCTAGCTCAGAGGTAACTGGAAACTTTCTTGACTGAATAGGAAGGGATCAGCTTCCCTAGCTCAGACAAGAAGGCATTCAGCTTCCGACAACCGCATAAACATGACAACTTTGCTCCCTCAGAAATAAGAGTCAATCTCTAGAGTCGTGTGAAACAATAGACAGCTATTTCACTCAGTCAGATGTGCATACTTAGTTTCACCAGGGTGCAGAGAAATAGAGAGACAGGCGTTTTCAATAAAAGGTATTATTTATTGAACAGTCTTCCTTCTCATGCAAGAGAAATGAATTGCCACAATTGCAATACTTAATATAAAGTAAGATACGTACAGTAAAAGGAGTATTATGAAATAATACTGTAAAAGCATTGATATGGTTTCTTAGCCATAAGATACTTTAAAATGGATAAAATATATACAATATATACATTCATATATACATTGGCTAACGTACTCAACTGGTGCTTCTAACTACGCCTACCCCGGTGTACCTGACCTAAGCCTAATACGTAGGAGGGAGTAAGTAAGTAGCAGTTTAAGTTAAGTTGGTTTTGCCAAGAATCTGATCCAAGAATTCTCTCTAAGGGTTTAGTCAGCACTGTACCTTGGGAATAGAATGTAGGAGGTCTTGTATCTCTCTCTCAGGACTCGATATCCCAGTCACCCGCAAGGGTAGGCTGGAAACGCCGGAGCTGGATTTTCTCGGCAGGAGAAAAGACAGCGTCTTTCTCAGCGCGTCAAAGAGGAGGGGCAGCGTCCGTGGGCTTCTCGCATCTGCTGGGCTTTCTGCAAGTCGACAGCTGCTCTGCTCCAGATTTCACCACTGTGAGTTTGCTTAAGGCAACGTTGGCATATTTATACCTGAAAGGTGCCGGGTTTGACGTAAGGTTGGACATAAGACGTCAATAAAGATGTCACTAAGAAATGGCCGTTCTTACAGTGCTTCGCAGGAGTTCTAGGACGAAATCAAAACAAAGCTAACGGGGATTTCCCAGGTTGCTAGAGGTTTGGTATGTTGAAAGAACTCGTTGTGCTTTCTAGGAATCTAAGGAAGTAGCTATTGCCGTGCTTTGGACTGCAAGGGCGATTTACTAAAATATGGATCTGATCCTTATGCCATTATATGGATATTATCGATTATAGTCATGTAAGGGCATAAAATGGTAATATTGATTATGGTTCCTAGTTAAACACACAACAGGTGCAGCTTGCAAAATGCAGGATGTCCAGGAGTTCCGGTCCCACGTCTCTCGTGTCCGCCACGGGTCTCAGCTTTGCTGTGAGCGAAGGTCGGGTCAGAGATGTCTGGAAGTCTATGTTCTGTGTCCCAGATTCTTTGGGATCTGGCGGGTGCCTCAGAAATGCAGACCAGCAAAGTTGCTGTTGGTGCCTGTTTGAACAGGGTGGTCACTCCTGAACCACAAGGGAGATGTCTTCCATCTTCCAGTCGAAATGGAATGTCGAAGATCCAGGATATATGTTTCAGAGTTTCATCCAGGGTAATCCAAAGTCCTAGGGACTGGGTTCCTATACTTATGCTAAGTTTAGGGGCTGGACTACCTTTAAATTCCCTCCTATGGGTGGACCTGATAAGGGGGTGGTTACACCCCTTTCCCTTTGTCCAGTTTTGTGCCAGAGCTAGGGCAGAGTTCCCCAGCAACCAGTTTGAACTGGGAAATGCATAGACCACCTTGTGTGCCCCAGGCAGTGTCTGGAAAGCATTCAATGAATGCTGCCCACCCTGCCCCAAAACACTAAAGCCTGTCTGGGGAGGTGCACCTCCCTGGACAGTAAACCTATTGTCCAGGCCTCTACTGCCGGAGTTTCATCCAGCAGCAGGAGGGCAGACTCGGGTCTGTGGCAGCAGCATCCATTTTGTGATGCTGAGGCTCTGTTTAACTTTAACCGGGTTTACCAGTAACTACATGTCTTCTCCCTCTAGAAGGGTGGAATGCTACCTCCGCCGCCAGGACTGGCGGGGGAGTAGTATTCCAAAGTGTTTGACACCTTACACGGCATGTTTTGATAAAGCCAAACCAAAATTAGCATTAACCGCGAGGATTATAATGCACTTAAGAGTATATGGTATGGCTATATCATAGAACATCTATAAGGAGATGGTTCCGAAAGCTGCAGAGGGGCTCAGCTCATGCTAGGGCACCCTCTCACATAAAACCAAGCACTCTGCCTCCAGGTTTGTCAAGGCCTGCCATAGGAGTGACTTATAGGTGTATATGTGTCTATATATGTATATAGATATAGGTATACCATATCTATGATACACCACCTTACTCAGGCTGTGTGAACAGACCTGTGGCGTCATTTTGGAAGGCAAACCAGGGGTGGCACAATAAATGCTGCAGCCCCTGGTAGGCCTAGGGTGCACCTATGCCCTGGGTACCTAGGGTACACTATACAGGGGTTCACCAGGGTGACCCAGTAACTGAAACTGACTGAAAACTCTGAAATGAAACTCTACTTTGAAAGAATACGACTGAAGAATCTCCCTTGTGGTCAAGGAGTGACCACCCTGCACAAGCAGGCACCATCCAGCGATCGACAACTTGCTTTGCCACTGCCTCCCGCCGGAGCCTGAGCCCAAAGCCTGACAAGAACCAGATTCCAGACATCCAACAGCCCGATCCACAGTCCCTGCAAAGCTGAAACCCGTGGAGGCGACGAGAGACGTGGGACCGGCCATCTTGGAAAAGACAGCCACCAGCTAACTGTGCAGCCCCCGGGGCCACCTCTAAGCTGTGCATTAGAGATTGAGAAGCCCCAGCCCGGAGCAGCATTTGCACCAAAGAACAGCCCTGCACACTCCACGAGTTCTGCGTGGGGCCCTTTTGCATTTTCCTGTTTCTTGCGTCTGCCCGGTCATTTGCCCGTTGGCTAGTGGCCATCTTGGCAACGATCCTTCAAATTTTCACCACTGGTCTGGTTGCTCCAGACTGGCCCTTGCTTCCCTCAAAAGAAGCAGCCCCTCAGACCTTGCTGGTCTGAGTAAGCCAAGGCTTGTTGACTCCAATCCTGAAGCCGACACCGCCGACAGCGAGAACCTTTGTGGTGCAGTCCGTGCCTGACTCCTGGTCATCGTCGACACCTCCTGGTCCACGTGCCTGCAGAGACAAGCTTCCCATCAGCACCTGATCGCTTCCCGACATTGCCTTGTTCCTTCCTGGTTCCTTCCTGATCACTGGCTAGTGACCCAGACTCTGTCCCCTCTGCTTTCAGGTCCTCTACATCTTCGATCCACCCGGACTCTTCTCTTCTGGTCGCCTGCAGTATCTTTTCTCCAAGGCTCCATAGATCTCCACAACGAAACCCGACACACTTTGGGACCTATGCACCCGCTTCCTGTGGGTTAGGTAACGCGAGTACTACGGTGCTCCTGTAAAGGTTTACACTCCTAGTGTCCTAGTTTCAAGTGGTTAGTTTCTAATCCAGTCGGAAGACTCCCAAACTTTTAACTTTGTAACTTTTACGCACCCATTGACTTCTATGTGTGAACGCGTGTGCCTTTAGACACTGCACACGCATCCCGTGGGCCTCCTGCTCCCTAACTATTGTTAGTCCAGTGTAGCCCCAGCAATTCCCAAGGCCCTAGGCCTTACCATTGTCTGTGATGTGGTACTTATACCACTTTCTTAGTATATGGTTTAGCGGGCCACCCCGGCCTATCCATAATTGTGCAACTTTTGTTTATTCTATTAAGTTACTTGTTTTGCACTTGTGCTTCTGTGCTCATAAAGAGTTCAGGGGATTGTTTAGAAATAAATACATATATATTTTGAATATATATCCTGTGTGGTGTCCTTTCATTTGGTATTAAAGGGATTGCATATGGTAAAAAAGCTGGTTTCACATGCCCTCTTGAGTTTAGCCTAAGACTGCTTTGTCCATGCTACCCCTAGAATAGCTGGTCTATAAGGTTGACTTTACAACCATTACCATAAGGGTTGTTTGGACTGGTGCAAGGTGTTCACTAGAATAGTGAACATCATATACCAGGCTAACTTATCACATTGGTGTTCGGCGGTTGGGATTTGAGCTTGCTGTTGTTTTACCAATTGTAATCTTTGCAATATCATTTGAAAGATCATACAGGTACCTATAGGTACATATAAAACAAGTTTAGAATACTTACGTTCTACTGAACTTAGTTGTTGTAGAGCAAAGGGCATAGCACACCCTGACTACAACTCCTAGAGAGGTTCAGTAGGAAAACACTCAGTGTAGGTAGGTGCATCACCTTCACCACACTAGAGCAATGTCTGGCACAGGAGAGCCCAGTGGACTCCAACCTGTGGAGATTAACCCTCCCAAGGTACCCTACAGATTTTCTATCCTCAGTTTCAAGGAACTGAGGCACTTGTGTAGAACAAGAAAGCTGAAACAAGGGTCTAACCCTACACTTCAGCAACTCCTAGAGCTCTTAGATGAGTATGAAGCTCTAAAGGCCTCTGGTGCAGACCCTACAGGGAATGCAGGTGAGGGCCTACCCTCTTCAGAAGATGCCACTGACCCCCCTGTTGTAGATGAGGAAGATGATGAGGATGAGGTTGGGGAAGATTCTGATGAGGATGTAGGTAGCCAGGTCGGTAGCCAGGTCCAGGTCAGGAGACTTAGCCAGGCTAACTTAAGCCAATTTGGGGCTGAGAATGGAATAGCTCCATTCAGGCCCATAAGTAGGCTTAATCAGAGGTATAGGAGGGAGAGGTCTCATTCAGGTGAGTCCCATCACTCCAATGCTTCTAGGGGTTCTCAGAGGGGAATGAAATCTCCTCAGAGGAGAGAACACCAGGCTAGGATGAGGGAAGTCAATCTCAGAAATGAGAGAGAAGAACTTGCCCTAGCCAAGGAGAAACTTGCTTTTGACAGAGAAAGGAAGCTAGGTGGGCAAGAGCCCACTGGTGGCAGCAGTATCCCTAAGGATAAAGACAGGTCCTATGACAATAGACACCTGAGTAAGATTGTGCCCCCTTAAAAAGTAGTACAAAAGGGGATGGTGATCACCATCCCCTTTTGTACCCCTTACCAAGTAGGGGATGATATCCACACATGGATAACTGCTTTGGAGAGGGCCTGCAAAGTACAGCAGGTACCCCAATGTCAGTGGGCAGCAATCTTGTGGCTCTCCTTTTCTGAAAAAGGTAGAGATAAGCTCCTCACAGTTAGTGATGATGATGCTAACAATTACACTGTCCTGAAGAGTGCTCTGATTGATGGGTTTGGCTTAACCACTGAACAGTACAGGTTGATGTTCAGAGATACCCAGAAGACACAGACTTAGGACTGGGCTGATTTTGTTGATTGTGCCACTAAGGCTCTGGAAGGCTGGTTGTTGGGAAGTAAAGTTAAGGACTATACAGGATTGTATAATTTGATCATGAGAGAGCAAATCCTTAATAATTGTCAGAACGAGTTGTTGCACCAACACCTGATTGACTCAGATCTGACCTCTCCCCAAGAATTGGGAAAGAGGGCAGATAAGTGGGTCAGAACCAGGGTTAAGCAGAAACACCAGGTCCAAGGTGGTGATCAGAAAAAGTCAGATCAGAAGGGTGGGGAGCAGAAACAAAAAGACCAAACGTATTCTACAGGGCCCCAAAAGTTCAATGAGGGGGGTCCCAAACTTCCAAGAAGAAGAAGAAAGACGGCCGAAGGAAACCTTGGTGTAATGTATGTAAGTCCACTAGTCACTGGACCAGTGACTGCACCAAGAAAGATTCAGCCCCTACCACTGCTGCCCCTAAGGCAACTGCACCCCCTAGTACAGCTGGCAGTGGTAGTAATCAATCCAAGGGTATAGTAGGGTTAACCCAGGGTACTGAGATGGATTCTGGCCTAGTCAGAATACCAACTCAGGCTGTTCTAGTTTGTGATGTGGACATGCCTATGTCCTCTACTGTGAGTCCCAGTACTCTGGGCAAGTACAGACAGACACCTTTGATAAATGATAAAGTGGCTCAAGCATACAGGGACACATGTGCTAGTGTCACAATGGTGACACCTAACTTTGTGGACCCTGGTCAGATTATACTGGGTGACAATTACCTAATGACCAATGCCAGCAATGTCACCACTACACATAGTGTGGCAGTTGTTAATTTCTCCTGGGGAGAGGTAACTGGCCTAAAAAGAGTTGTGGTAAGTGCAGATCTCTCCGTTGAATGTCTTTTGGGCAATGACCTTGAATCCTCACAGTGGTCAGAAGTGGAGTACAGGACTCATGCTGAGATGTTAGGTATATCATCACATGTCCTTGCTGTGACCAGGTCACAGGCCAAAAAGTGCCTCACTGAACAGGTCTTGGATCCTGGAACAATGGACCAAGTTCCTTCCTAGAGAAAGAGCAGTAGGGTCAAGGCAGTGCCTTCCTTCTTGCCTACAAGTGAAGATCAGCCGTCACAGGAAGCTGATTTTGAGACCTCTGAGGGAACTGTCCCAGAAGAGCTTGAACCTGACCAGGTTGAGTTTCTTGGGACAGGGGGACCTTCAAGGGCAGACTTGAGGCAGGCACAGTTAGACTGTTCCTCTCTTGAACCCCTCAGACAGCAAGCTGCTTCTGAGGCTGCAGGGAATGCTACAGGTACCCACAACGTGTACTGGGATGAAGGACTCCTTTATTCTGAGGCTAAAGACCCCAAGCCTGCTGCTTCCAGGAGGTTGGTCATACCTCAGTCCTTTAGGGGTTTCATTCTTACCTTAGCCCATGATATTCCCCTAGCAGGACACTTGGGCCAGAACAAGACTTGGGACAGGCTTGTCCCTCACTTTCACTGGCCCCATATGCCAGAAGATACTAAGGAGTTTTGTCGCTCCTGTGTAACCATACACGAAAGATACCAAGGGTCTTTAAAAAGTTTTGCTGTGGTCGGTACCTATTTATGGTATGCGGACTCACATATACCAAATGGTTATCATGTCAAAGGAGAGATAGAGTATAGGTGATCTGGACAGAAAAAAGAAAGAAAGAAACCCATCAGCCCACCAGTTGGCGGAACTTCATTCTCTGGGTTATGTGGAAAAAGATGATATCCGCTAGACACTTCCTCAGTGCATTCATTGAGGATAGCTAGAGTCGGATCATGTAGGAAAGACCATCAACCAGAAGATGGGTATTTTTAGGGCTGAAAGGGTAAGTTGCAGTGCTCAAAAAGTGTACAGAGTATAAACAAAGTCAGTGGTGATATAAATATGCCTGTATTGATGTCTAGAGAAATTTTAATAGATGTGACCATCAAGACGGCATGTTAAAAGCAGAGTGAATATAGTATGTAAAAAATATTACTATTCATCAAAGATATAGGTTGGTCGACATGTTTCAGCCCCTCCGGGCTTTCATCAGGACCTATGATGTGCACTACTGCAACACTTACCACAAGACGTGATAATGTAGAATGTGTAGACCTACCAGTTGTATGGTCTCTTAATCCAAATCCTCTCCTATAAAACAAGACACAAAAAGACAAGATATACACATAACGAAGCCAGTGTTCAATTTAAACAGGCACATTTGTTGTGTTCTACTCAGTGTGTCCATATTGGTATAATCCACTCACCCAGCATTGTAGGGAGGAAAGACCTCACCTCGCCTGGCACTCGCTCAGGACAAAGAGGCCACGCACTATAAATAGAGAAGAAATGCATCCTCCATTATTTCAAACATATGATGCCAACATATATTGAGTGTGTACCTCTAAGGATTAAAAACAGTTAGGCAGAGAAGCAGGTCTGTGGCAACCACGAGAAAAGACTCTTTTAACCTATCTCCATTAAATCTTTATGAGATTTGCATTAAATAGATCTTACGGAGAACCTCTGTTTATTAATTGCCTGTGGATGCAAAAAATCATATGAGATTTGCAGTAAACCGATATTCCAGATAACCTCTGTTTATTAATTGCCTGTGGAAGCAAAAAATAGAGGCTAGATATAACATACTGCAAACCTACGAATCTGTCAAGGTAAGTCAAAAGTGTTTCAAAAATAGCGCCATTCATTCAAATGGACCTATTTAGCTTAAAGAATGACTATTTTCACTAATGAAGTAATAGCACGCTGCTCTCACTTACCTCTCCGTCGTTACCTCGGTCTGGCAACTGAGCCAAGGGGAAGGTAGAGAGGCTTCGTGCTGTTGTGGTTTAAGAATACGAAATGCGGACCTGAAAGGAAACCCGCTCTGCGGTCGCCTTTCTCCTGATAGGCTGTTCAATGTGTGGGAAAGCCTATCATAGCACGGTGATGATAAAGTGATGGAGCGTCACTAGCTTTGAAGACAGGATTGCTTCCATTGGAGAATAATACCGGAACCGGAAATAATACCTCGGTCCTCCAAAGACTCAATGACTTGTCCTTCTCGAAAACTAAACACTGCTCTTTCTAATGGCAAGTTTCTGATTGAAAGTTTACCGATCTCGGCAATGCGGAGCTGTGGGGAAATCCGTCTCAAGACTGGACTCTGCTTGCTCGGCCAGATATGGTGTAGAGGAAGCAATGCGCAATGAGCGTAAAATCGAACGTGGGACGGACCATCCCGGGAACTCCATAGTGTAGTATTGGAGTTCTTTGGTAGGTTATACTATCACGTAGACGCATGCGCAAAAGCACACTACCCAGACAAACAACAAAACATATTTTCTCGTGTGTTAACCTCCTGATGTTTATAAATATTCTATAGAACAGCCATCTATATGTCACATGTATTTGGCCCTATAGTGGAGATAATAGAAAATAGCAAAAAATAGCAAAAAACTATATGCAGGGTGTGATATAGTCCTCTTTTGCTTATACAGGTACTCACAATGGCAAGAACCACTGTCTAGGGTGTAGTCAGACAATGTTTGTTGTGTGAGCCTGAAAGTTTGCCGTGAACATAACTGGTGTATGCCCTAATGAGGAAACAATACAAATCAGACGAACAATCCAGAATCAACAAACTAGAAACTGACTGATACAGGGATCGTTATACACTCAATTCAGGCATGTGCAGTCAAGTTAGAAGTGGACAAGTTGTCATTCAGATAAACGTGTGCACATGTCTCGAAAAAAGGACGCTCATTGGTAGTTATGAGCTCAATTCCAGCCGATGTTAAGATGTAATTGGACATAGGATTGATTAAAGCTGTAACCAAGGTATTTCATCATTTAACCCCTCAGTATCAGATTTGAGTTTGAAAACCCATTTCTGCTCTTTTCTGAGCAAAAAATGAGAAATATCACTAACATGTGAAGGTATAAATGGCTGCTCCAATACCAGCCATTCTAGCTCCTCTGCAGAGTGTTTCATGGTAAGAAAATGCGACGTCAACCGAGTTGCTTGTCTGTTACATCTAATGGTGCTTTTGTGTTCTTGTATCCTTCGTTTTATTTTTCGAGTCGTCATCCCTATATATCGGAGGGCACATGGGCAAGTGATCTGATAGATGACCCTTTCACTGTTGCAGTTTGTGTGTTGTTTTAACTGCCAGGGGCATGTTGTACCTATGTCCACTGATGATGTTTTCTTGGTTTGAGGGCATACCGAGCAGTTGCCACAAGGATAGTGACCTTGTACCGGAGGAAGGTTCCATAGTCTCGGTTTAGTGTCTTGGGTCGTACTGCAGGGTCTGGTATGAACCAGTTCATCTCTCAGATTGGTGCTCCTCTTGAAGGAGAAAAGAGGTAACGGGATGTTATCCCCTGCACTATTCAAAATGCGCCATTTTTGTCTAATGTTCTTTTGAATCCTAGAGGAGACAGTACTGAATGTAGTCACACACGCTAGTCTGTTCAAAGGTGGTTTCTCAACCGGAGGAGCAAGTAGTGCCTCTCGGTGGTTATTAGAGGCCCTTTTGCAAGATTTCTTGATCAACGTGCTCGGATATAGACGTTGCTTAAGTTTGTGATATAAATCTCTGGATTGGTTGTAAAAATCTGGTTTTTCTGAGCAATTCCTTCGAACCCTGAGAAATTGCCCGAATGGAAGGTTTTCACGCAGGGAACGAGGATGATGACTATCGAATCTCAAAAGGGAATTGCGTGACATTGGTTTACGGTACAGACTGCTTGAAAGGTGTCCTTCTTTAGGAGTAATGAGCAGATCCAAAAATGGAAGCTCAGTTTTGCTGTAATCTACAGTGAATTTTAGATATGGATTCTGACTGTTGAGCCAGGTCTGAAAGGTCAGTATTGACTGACTATCCCCACGCCATTCCACCAGAATATCATCTATGTACCTCTTCCACAACACCGTTTGATGGAAATACGGATTGTTGTGGTTGAGGACATGATGGGTCTCGAAGTGGTGGACATATAGATTTGCCAGGCTTGGCGCAAATTTACTGCCCATTGGCGTGCCCGATGTTTGAAGATACAGAGAATCTTCAAAACTGAAGAAATTCTCAGTCATCGCAATCCTGGCTAGGTCCATGATAAAATGGATAGGTGTTATACTGTCATGATTGTTGGTTTCTAGTAACTGCTCGCAGCCCCCTACCAGAAGAGCCCCAAATTGCCTTCCGCCACCCTGATTCATTCAGGTGCAGCAAGTCCCGCCCGCTGATCAGATACAATCAACGATCAGCTTTCGACTTTTGAGCGACCACACGGACTTCAGCTACCCTCGCTTCCCTGCCTGGGTATCACTCACTGATTCCATCGACAACCCTGTCCTGATGACGATCCCGACTAAAGGGGATCGAAACGCCGTCGACTTTACAGCTTGAATCATACGACGCATATCACGTTCTGTGCTCCTGTACAAATAATTTTGTTTTAAGTGATTACAACTTGTTTCTTTGGAGCCATTATTTGATGTAAATACTTTAGTTCATGCGTCGATCACGCTGTTCACTTTAGCACTTGCACCTTCACTATCACCAATTGTATATAGCACCTTGCACCAAGTGCCACTGGGTTGTCACATGATCTGCTCTGTACAGTGCTGTTTTAACTGTATTGTCATGTGAAAGACCATTCCCTTTGCTTCTTGGTGAATAATACTGCCTTTTTCAAAAAATTCAAATGACTCCTTGTTTCTTCCTTCTTTGTAATGCATATTGCATACATTATTGAAACTGTCTTTACATGATACCTGCTGGGAATTGTTTCTGCTTACACGACACACCCATCCCAACGAGGTTTATGGGTCTTCTCCTGTTGTTCTTACACATAACTACCAATGAGCGTCCTTTTTTCGAGACATGTGCACACGCTTATCTGAATGACAACTTGTCCACTTCTAACTTGACTGCACATGCCTGAATTGAGTGTATAATGATCCCTGAATCAGTCAGTTTCTAGTTTGTTGATTCCGGATTGTTCGCCTGATTTGTATTATTTCCTCATTAGGGCATACACCAGTTATGTTCACGGCAAACTTTCAGGCTCACACAACAAACATTGTCTGACTACACCCTAGACAGTGGTTCTTGCCATTGTGAGTACCTGTATAAGCAAAAGAGGACTATATCACACCCTGCATATAGTTTTTTGCTATTTTCTATTATCTCCACTATAGGTCTAAATACATGTGACATATAGATGGCTGTTCTATAGAATATTTATAAACATCAGGAGGTTAACACACGAGAAAGTATGTTTTGTTGTTTGTCTGGGTAGCGTGCTTTTGCGCATGCGTCTACGTGATTGTATAACCTACCAAAGAACTCCAATACTACACTATGGAGTTCCCGGGATGGTCCGTCCCACGTTCGATTTTACGCTCATTGCGCATTGCTTCCTCTACACCATATCTGGCCGAGCAAGCAGAGTCCAGTCTTGAGACGGATTTCCCCACAGCTCCGCATTGCCGAGATCGGTTAACTTTCAATCAGAAACTCGCCATTAGAAAGAGCGGTGTTTAGTTTTCGAGAAGGACTGTCATTGAGTCTTTGGAGGACCGAGGTATTATTTCCGGTTCCGGTATTATTCTCCAATGGAAGCAATCCTGTCTTCAAAGCTAGTGACGCTCCATCACTTTATCATCACCGTGCTATGATAGGCTTTCCCACACATTGAACAGCCTATCAGGAGAAAGGCGACCGCAGAGCGGGTTTCCTTTCAGGTCTGCATTTCGTATTCTTAAACCACAACAGCACGAAGCCTCTCTACCTTCCCCTTGGCTCAGTTGCCAGACCGAGGTAACGACGGAGAGGTAAGTGAGAGCAGCGTGCTATTACTTCATTAGTGAAAATAGTCATTCTTTAAGCTAAATAGGTCCATTTGAATGAATGGCGCTATTTTTGAAACACTTTTGACTTACCTTGACAGATTCGTAGGTTTGCAGTATGTTACATCTAGCCTCTATTTTTTGCTTCCACAGGCAATTAATAAACAGAGGTTATCTGGAATATCGGTTTACTGCAAATCTCATATGATTTTTTGCATCCACAGGCAATTAATAAACAGAGGTTCTCTGTAGGATCTATTTAATGCAAATCTCATAAAGATTTAATGGAGATAGGTTAAAAGAGTCTTTTCTCGTGGTTGCCACAGACCTGCTTCTCTGCCTAACTGTTTTTAATCCTTAGAGGTACACACTCAATATATGTTGGCATCATATGTTTGAAATAATGGAGGATGCATTTCTTCTCTATTTATAGTGCGTGGCCTCTTTGTCCTGAGCGAGTGCCAGGCGAGGTGAGGTCTTTCCTCCCTACAATGCTGGGTGAGTGGATTATACCAATATGGACACACTGAGTAGAACACAACAAATGTGCCTGTTTAAATTGAACACTGGCTTTGTTATGTGTATATCTTGTCTTTTTGTGTCTTGTTTTATAGGAGAGGATTTGGATTAAGAGACCATACAACTGGTAGGTCTACACATTCTACATTATCACGTCTTGTGGTAAGTGTTGCAGTAGTGCACATCATAGGTCCTGATGAAAGCCCGGAGGGGCTGAAACATGTGGACCAACCTATATCTTTGATGAATAGTAATATTTTTTACATACTATATTCACTCTGCTTTTAACATGCCGTCTTGATGGTCACATCTATTAAAATTTCTCTAGACATCAATACAGGCATTTTTATATCACCACTGACTTTGTTTATACTCTGTACACTTTTTGAGCACTGCAACTTACCCTTTCAGCCCTAAAAATGCCCATCTTCTGGTTGATGGTCTTTCCTTCATGATCCGACTCTAGCTATCCTCAATGAATGCACTGAGGAAGTGTCTAGCGGATATCATCTTTTTCCACTTAACCCAGAGGATGAAGTTCCGCCAACTGGTGGGCTGATGGGTTTCTTTCTTTCTTTTTTCTGTCCAGATCACCTATACTCTATCTCTCCTTTGACATGATAACCATTTGGTATATGTGAGTCCGCATACCATAAATAGGTACCGACCACAGCAAAACTTTTTAAAGACCCTTGGTATCTTTCATGTGTTTTTATACTGCTGAGTTGGGGGACAAGATACAAGAAGGTCTATAAATATTATACACTCCCCTGGGACCCTTCTTTCTACATTTAGTTTTTCTTGCTCCTGTGTAACCAGCCAAGCCAGTGGCAAAGCAGGTGGCATCACAAAGGCCCCCCTGATACCACTACCTGTGGTGGGGGTACCCTTTAAAAGAGTTGGGATAGACATTGTTGGACCAATGGATCCCCAAACAGCATCTGGGCACAGATTTATACTGGTGGTAGTGGATCATGCCACCAGGTATCCAGAGGCTATTCCCCTAAGGACCACAACAGCTCCTGTTGTGGCAAGGGCCCTCCTGGGAGTATTCTCAAGAGTGGGCTTTCCAAAGGAGGTAGTATCTGACAGAGGTGCCAACTTCATGTCAGGATACTTAACTGCAATGTGGAAAGAGTGTGGTGTAAATTACAAATGCACCACTCCCTACCATCCACAGTGTAATGGGCTTGTTGAAAGATTCAATAAGACCCTAAAGGTTATGATTAAGGGTTTACCTGAAAAGCTTAGGCGAAGATGGGACATCCTTCTACCCTGCCTTCTGTTTGCTTACAAAGAGGTCCCACAGAAGGGGGTTGGCTACAGCCCTTTTGAACTTTTGTTTGGACATCCTGTAAGGGGACCCCTATGTCTAGTGAAGCAAGGATGGGAGTTACCTCTCAAAAAGCCTAAACAAGACATAGTGGACTATGTACTTGGTCTCCGCTCCAGGATGGCTGAGTATATGAAGAAGGCTTCTAAAAACCTTGAGGCTAGCCAAGAACTTCAAAAAGCTTGGCATGGCCAAAAGGCTGTGCTGACGGAGTACCAGCCAGGACAGAAGGTGTGGGTCCTGGAGCCAGTGACCCCAGCAGCACTCCAGGACAAATGGTCTGGACCCCACACCATTGTTGAGAAAAAGGGAGAGGTTACCTACTTGGTGGACCTAGGCACTCCCAGGAGCCCCCACAGGGTGCTCCATGTCAACAGACTGAAGGCATATGTTGACAGGGGAGACATGGGCTTGCTCATGGCTACAGATGAGGGGCAGGAGTAAGAGAGTGACCCTCTCCCAGACCTGTTATCTCAGAACCCTGATGATGGTTCATTTGATGGTGTGGCCTTAGCTGGCAGCCTCACTGACCAGCAGCAACATGACTGAAGACAAGTTCTGCAGTCTTACAGGCATATGTTTTCATTGACACCTAGTCAGACTAACTGGTGCACCCATGAGGTGGACACTGGTGACAGTCTGCCTGTGAATAACAAGATCTACAGGCAACCTGGCCATGTCAGGGACTGTATAAAGACTGAGGTGCAGAAAATGCTGGAACTGGGAGTGATTGAGCCATCAGAGAGCTCATGGGCTAGCCCAGTAGTCCTTGTACCAAAACCTCACACCCAAGATGGTAAGAGAGAAATGAGGTTCTGTGTGGACTTCATAGGTCTCAATTCTGTCACTAGGACAGATGCTCACCCAATTCCAAGGGCAGATGAGCTCATTGACAGATTGCCTTCTGCCAAGTTTTTGAGCACATTTGATTTGGCAGCTGGTTATTGGCAAATCAGGTTAGCTGAGAAGTCCAAGGCCAAAACTGCTTTCTCAACCCCAGGAGGTCATTATCAATTTGTGGTAATGCCCTTTGGTTTGAAGAATGCACCTGCCACTTTCCAAAGGTTGGTGAACCAAGTTCTCACTGGGTTGGATGACTTTTGTGCAGCTTATCTAGATGATATTGCTGTCTTCAGCTCCACCTGGGAGGATCAACTGATCCACCTGAAGAAGGTTTTGGAGGCCCTGCAAAAGGCAGGACTAACTATCAAGGCAACCAAGTGCCAGATAGGGCAGAGTAAGGTTGTGTACCTGGGCCACCTTGTCGGTGGGGGTCAGGTTCAACCACTGAAGAGTAAGATCCAGAACATAAAGAACTGGGCTCCTCCAACCACCCAGACACAGGTCAGAGCTTTCTTGGGCCTGTCTGGGTACTACAGAAAGTGTGTTAAGAACTATGGGTCCATTGTGACTCCTCTTAATGGCTTGACTTCAAAGAAGATGCTAAAGAAGGTTCAGTGGACAGTAAGCTGTCAAAAGGCATTTGATGACCTGAAGAAGGCCATGTGCTCTGCACCTATCTTAAAGAGTCCTGACTACTCCAAAGAGTTCATTGTCCAAACAGATGCTTCTGAGTTGGGGGTGGGAGCTGTGCTTTCACAACTTAATGTAGATGGTCAAGACCAGCCCATTGCTTTTATTAGCAGAAGGCTGACCCCTAGAGAGAAACGTTGATCAGCCATTGAGAGGGAGGCCTTTGCTGTGGTGTGGGCCCTGAAGAAGTTGAGACCATACTTGTTTGGCATTCACTTCAAGATTCAGACCGACCATAAGCCCCTCTTGTGGCTAAATCAGATGAAGGGTGAAACCCCAAACTGCTCAGGTGGTCCATTTCCCTACAGGGGTTGGACTTTACAGTGGAGCACCGCCCAGGGACTGACCATGGTAATGCAGATGGTCTCTCCAGGTACTTCCACTTAGAAAATGAAGACACAACTAGTCAAGGTTAGTCTAATGTCCCTGCGTTTGGGGGGAGGGGTTGTGTAGGAGAGTAGGGTCTGCTTTCCTATGGTCACCTCATTTTTTGCTTTTTGCTTCACTGATTTTCGACTTAATGTGGCTGTGGGCCTGCTAATCAGACCCACAGCCCAGCTGTTCTCTCTCTACATTCACTACAATGCACTTTAGGTGCACTACCAATAGGATACTGGATCACCTATGCCCTGGGTACTATAGGTACCCAGGGCATAGGTGCATCCAAGGCCTCTGCAGCATATCTTTTGCCACCCCTGGCTGGCCATTCAAATTGACACAACTGGCTGATCACTCAGCTGGGGCAAGGTGGTGTAATCACCCCTTGCTTAGATATAGTATACCTATATCTAACCTTATATCTAGACACATATACACCTATAAGTCACTCCTATGGCAGGCCTTAACAATCCTGGAGGCAGAGTGCTTGGTTTTATGTGAGATGGTGCTCTAGCATGAGCTTAGCCTATCTGCAGCTTTCGGAACCAGGTCCTTATAGGTGTTCTAGGATATTGCCATACCATATACTCTTAAGTGCATTATGTACCTCGCGGTCAGATGCTAACTATAGTTTGGCTTTATCAAAACATGTCGAGTAAGGTGTCATATGCTTTGGAATACTACCCCCTCGCCAGTTCTGGCAAAGGGGGTAGCATTCCACCCTTCTACAGGGAGAGGACATGTTGTTGCTACCATTCCCGGTTAAAGTTAACCAGAGCCTCAGCATCACAAAATGGATGCTGCTGCCACAGACACAAGTCTGACCTCCTGCTGCTGGGAGTCCTTCCAGCGAGGGAGGCTTGGACAATAGGTTTCCTGCCTTGGGAGGAGCTAGCACCACCCCAGACAGGACTTTGTGTATTGGGACAGGGAGGGCTGAAAGGATTGAGACACTGCCTGGGGCACACAAGGTGTCCCATGCATAGGCCAGTTCAAACCGGTGCTGGGGCACTCCAGCCTCCGCTCTGGCGCGAAACTGGACAAAGGGAAAGGGGTGTAATCACCCCCTTCCCTGGTCCCACCCATAGGAGGGACCTAGCAGGTAATCCAGCCCCTAAGATTGGTATATAGGTAGGAACTGAGTCCCAAAACTTTAGATTATCCTGACTGAAACTCTGAAATGAAACTCTGGACCTTCATCACTCTACTTTGAAAGAAGACGACTGAAGAATCTCCCTTGTGGTCAAGGAGTGACCACCCTGCACAAGCAGGCACCATCCAGCGATCAACGACTTGCTTTGCCGCCACCTCCTGCAGGAGCCGGAGCCCAGAGCATGACAAGAACTGGATTCCCAGACATCCAATAGCCCGATCTGCATGTGGGCTCGAGTGGACCATACGTTGAGGTGATTACATCAGGTGTGTCAGAACCTTTTCTGTTGGATACTGGTGCTACAAAGAGTTCTATGATGCACTCAAAACTCCCTGGCGCACCTTTGTCTGGCGAAATGAATGTTTCTGTAGGTTTTTCTGGCGCCCCGGTTAGGAACCCGATTTCATGTCCTATGTCCCTGTCTGTTGGTCCTTGTGAATTCGAAGCACCCCTTATTCTAACAACAGGTTGTGGTGAAAACTTGTTGGGATTGGATCTGTTAAAAAGATTGTATGCAACTTTGTACTGTTCTCCTTCGGGAGTACAACTTACGCTAGGTAAGAAAGTGGTTTCTCCAATGTATTTGTCAAGGGATAGAATTCCGACAGAATTGTTGTCTCTACTTAATATTCTTTGGGCTACTGGTCCTAACGATGTGGGTCTCTTGGAAATACCACCATACGTTGTGACATTGAAAGTTAATGTTAGGATGCCAAGAATTCCCCAATACAAAATTTCTAGTGAAGGTGAAAAAGCGTTCTTAGCGATCATTTACGATTTGATTGAAAAAGATGTGATTGAAGAGACAAGAGGCAACGTTTGCAATAGTCCTGTTCTGCCTGTTTTGAAACGAACTGACCCCTCTCAGCCACCTGTGTACAGATTTGTGATTGACCTTAGAGAGGTGAATAAAATAGTAGTGCCACAATTTCCAATTGTTCCTGACATTACTGCCCTGTTGACTATGATCCCAGCCTCTGCAACATGGTTTACGGTGATTGACTTGAAGAATGCTTTCTTCAGCATCCCAATTGCTGAGGAAAGTAGGGATATTTTTTTGCTTCAGTTTAGGAGGACGAAGCTTCCGCTTTAAACGCGCTCCCCAGGGCTACTGTGAAAGTCCATCAATATATAGTCAAGCTCTAAAAACACAGCTTGATACAATTGTTTTACCTGAAGGCGCTACCCTCATTCAGTATGTCGATGACTTGCTTGTTGCTGCAGATTCTGAGGAAATCTGTAAAGAAGCCACGTTGTCATTGTTGCGTCATCTGTGTGATCTGCATCACAAAGTGTCTCTATCTAAATTGCAATATTGTCGACAAGAAGTGACCTACTTAGGTCATCTCTTATCGAAGGAGGGAAGGAAACTGACCCCAGAAAGAATCCAGGCAATAGCAAAATTAAGTGTGCCAAAAACACAGAGAGAAGTGCGTGCTTTCTTGGGTATTACATCGTACTGTAGACAGTGGATTCCAAATTTTTCTTTACTGGCCAAACCATTGGGGGCATTAACATGTAAAGATACACCCAATCCCGTGCCTTGGTCTGAAGAGTGTCAGAAAAGTTTTTCTGAATTGCGCACAGCATTATGTTCGGCTCCTGTGTTGGGTACCCCCAACTACAGTAAGCCCTTTACATTGTATGTCCATGAGCAAGAAGTTTGTGCATTATCAGTGTTGACACAGTTGTTTGGAGACAAGCAGCGTCCATGTGCATATTTTTCGTCGACTTTGGATCCAGTAGTTAAAGCATTGCCAAGTTGTTTAAGAGCAACAGCAGCAGCAGCTGTTTCTATTCGACAGTCTGCTGGTTTAGTGATGAATAACACGTTAGTGGTAATGGTCCCACATGCAGTGGACATGTTGTTAAACAGAACCAAGACACAGCACTTAACTAGTGCTCGATTGTCAGGTTACGAACTAACTTTGTTAGCGAGCCATGTGCACATCAAAAGATTTAGCACACTAAACCCAGCCACGTTGTTGCCAATTCCAGTTGAGGCAGAGAATGCTGAAGAACAGCATGATTGTTTTCTTAGAACAGAAGAGGAAACAAAGGGAGAATAGACCTCCAAGATACTCCTCTTGCTGAATGTGATGGTACCTTATGGGTGGATGGTTCATGCTTCAAGCTTCCGAATGGTGACACGACTGCAGCATATGCTGTCACAACTTTGCATACAATCGTTGAAGCCACACGTATTCCACATAATTCATCTCAAGCAGCAGAGTTGATTGCACTTACGAGAGCATGTGTGTTGTCAAAAGGAATGAAAGTGAATGTGTACACCGACAGTCAATATGCCTTCGGTGTGGCTCACAGTTTTGGACGATTGTGGCGTGAACGTGGGTTTTTAACTTCGCATGGAGCAAAAACCCAACACGGTCAGTTGGTGAATGAGCTTCTTAAATCACTGACCTTGCCTTTGCAAGTTGCAATTGTGAAATGTAGTGCCCACAAGAGGGTGACTGATGATGTTGGTCGTGGGAATGCATTTGCTGATGAAGTTGCAAAAGAAACAGCCAGGAATGTGACGAGCCGAATGTATGTTGCAGGCCCTGCAAGATGGGTTGGTGATGTTGGAATGTGTGAGGACACGATAGAGAGTGTGAAATCGATCCAATCTGAGGCTACAGAGAAAGAGATGAGCAATTGGAGAGAAAGTACGGGCAGAATGGATGCAAATGGTTGTTGGGTTGAACTGTCAGAGCATCAGAGATGGTTGCTACCC
Source organism: Lissotriton vulgaris (assembly GCF_964263255.1). Classification (NCBI taxonomy): domain Eukaryota; kingdom Metazoa; phylum Chordata; class Amphibia; order Caudata; family Salamandridae; genus Lissotriton; species Lissotriton vulgaris. The sequence continues at coordinate 1,317,207,545 of NC_141689.1, forward strand.
GATGCGTACGTGCTTGCAGTGGTTACAATGGCTCATGGAATGGCTCATATCAGCGTGAAAGGGATTTGCAAGTTGTTGGCTCCAGTATGGCAAAATGCTGGAATTCCTAAGTGTGCAGAGAACGTGGTCAAGAATTGCATGGTATGTCTGAAACACAATCCTGGTAGGGGAACCCCAACTCCAGCTGGTCATTTTGCACCTCCTACGTATCCGTTTGAGGTTTTGCAGCTAGATTTCATCCACATGGAGAGGTGCAACAATTTAAAATACGTACTCGTTGTTGTCTGTGCCTTCTCAAGATGGGTAGAAGCATATCCCCTAAAGGACAATACTGCCTTGTCCACAGCGAAAGCCTTTGTCAAAGAATTCTTCTCCAGGTTTGGAATGCTGAGAATTGTCTGGAGTGATAATGGGAGTGAATTTGTGGGACGAGTGATGAAGAAAGTATGTGAAGGGCTAGGCATTAAACAGAAGTTCCACGCTGCAAATCACCCCCAATCAGCTGGATTAGTAGAATGCTACAACGGCACCCTAAAACTAAAACTGGCCAAGATTCAAGCGAGCACTGGTCTTAAATGGCCTGACGCTCTGCCCTTAGCACTCCTATCCACCAGAATGACTGTGCATTCAAGAGTGAAACTTAGTCCCTATGAAATTGTCTTCGGCCGTCCGGCCAACATATGGGGGTTGCCCAGACCCACCAAGTTCAGTGAAATTGAACACCCTGTTTTGCTTGACTATTTGTACGAATTGACGGCTAAATTGCGTGTTTTACACCAACAGGTCCATGACTCCCTGCCTCCGGTCTCTGAAGCTCCAGGCCATCAAATCGATCCTGGATCCTGGGTGTTGGTGAAAAACTTTCAGCGATCAAAGAACGACCAGCCCAGGTGGACCGGCCCACACCTCGTCCTTCTTTCCACAAGATCAGCTGTTCGAGTGGAAGGAAAGAAGATCTGGATCCACGGGATCCACTCCAAACGGATCCCTCTGCCTCTGCCCTATGACCGGTGGGTCCAGGAGGGTGTCGCCGACTCAGAGACTGATACTGTGCCACGATTTCTGCCTTTCAGTGATGCTCGTGTGAAAGGAACAATTACTGAGCAAGAGAGTGACAATATTTTGCAACCAGCTGTATCACCATCAGTCCAATTGGACACCACAGAACCTGAACTCCTGTTCTGAGACCATACGATACCGGGAAAACAACGGTATAATCTGAAGCCGAGAAAAACGAACTAATAAAAATGAACTAATAAAGTTTTTTTTTCCCCCAAGTACTATTTTTGAAAGCGCAGCTCTCCTATCTGAGAAACTTGCTTATTTTTTGTTTTTCGAACCGCCATCCGGGTTCCGCTGCTAGGGCCGCGATTGCCCAAAGTCTTTGGGGTGCAGCTGACGACGTTAGGTCGACAGTTCTGGTTGGTCTAAGGGAGTTGCCCTGGATCAACAGAAGTATTCCTTAGCAGAATCAACCTCCCATCGCGGGCAGCATTGTAGAGAGGATGGAGTTTTTCAAAATGGAGAGATCTGCCAAAGCTGTGAACTTTAAAGCCAGAATATGTGGATTGATGACAAAGAAACGTTTTTTATTATTATGCATTTTCCTGTTAGTAAGTGCAATGATGTTTTTAATAGGATATGTATTGTTTTCTTTACAAGCGACCTTTGCACCGACTACATCACCCATACCTCCTCCTACTGTTTCTGCACATTCTTTTCAACCCCTTCCTGAACATGAGTCAGCTAGGAGATTAGAGTTTATTAATAACGCTTTCATCCAGCTCTTGCACCAACACCAACTAGTAATGAACACGACTAACTGTTGGGTGTGTGGTCTTATGCCTCCTGCCATTCAGCCACAATGGTTCTGTGTGGGCATACAGAACAATGTTCATCTATGCACATGAAGTCTACCCCTTACATTCTGTAACAGACAATCCTAAGAATAGTGCTCTAATTAAGGGTATAGTCGATATGATTAAAGAAGATATTTCCTATGAGACTATCCCAAGAGATGAGACACTAGTATACATAGGATGGAACGTGACCGGATATGAAGCTACTCTGAGTGAGAAACAGCAAGCTAAGAGATCTTCCCCGATTTGGATTGTACCCCATCAGGGTCACCTGTGTCTGCAAGGTACTGGCAAGAATCCCAGAGCTCAGTTAGGGAAGAGTGTCTGTACTGAAACGTATGTTTTTTCATCTCAGACTTCCCCTTCATTTTTAGCAGCTAAGGGTACCTATTTCATCTGCCATGATAGAGCCTATACATGGTTGCCCCCTGACTTTTCGGGCACATGTTTCGTTTCGTTCCTGTTGCCTCCCACCTGCACAGCAGCGGCAGATTACCATAAGACAAGGATAGTTAGAGGTGTCTTGAGTAATGAAGACACTGCAGGACAAGAATTTGGGGATTTCGCAAAGGGTTTTCTGCCGTTCTGGGGACCGATGGTTAACAGCAGAAACATAAGGCAATTAGCAAGGGTGGTTGAATCCACCGTAGTTGAAACTGCTGGTGCCCTTAGTAACTTGACTGCTGAGTTCCAATCGGACCGTCTTATGACCCTTCAGAACAGGGTCGCATTAGACGTCATACTCGCAGACCGAGGTGGGGTATGTAAATTGATCCAATCGAGTTGCTGTGTTTTCATTCCAGATAACGCTCCAACAGTATACCAGGCCATCTCTAAACTGCACAAGATTTCCGAATCTATTCATGTGGATAAAGGAGATTGGTCTTTCATGGGATGGTTCTGGGAACTGATATGCGGCTGGGGATGGAAAATTCTGATGGTCATTGGGATGGTCTTGGCCATTCTTTTCCTGTTCTGTCTGTGCGTGCAGTGTGCTCCTGCAATATGTGGCCTCTGTGCTACATCATGTGTAAGGAAGCCTGTGTCAAAAGACGAACTAAGTACCAGAATGATGTTACAGCAGCATCTCAATGACTTTAGGAATATAGACCTGGACTCAGATTAGCATGAGATTAGGTTAAATTGCCTATGTAAGGGCAAAAGGAGGGTTTGTGGTTCTGAAAATTCTGGACTCGTGCAACAAACTTTGTCGTAACATGACGATTTTTATATCAAAAGACCGATAATGGCTAGTACACTATGTACAAACATTTGCGTCATATTCGAGTGGCGAATTTGTCTCTAAATCGCCACTTTTCGTTCTGAACCCTTGGCTTCCATTTTGTGGACGGCAGCCATTTTGGGAGTTGTCCTTCACATAGGCTTATAACTACAGCTGAATTCGATATCAAGGACACATACACCTTAATTGACTTTTCTGTGACCTGGCCAAGCTGGAACCATTGCCCCAGGCCAAACCTGTTCGGTCAGTTCCTCTCCCAGTGGCGGAACGAGATAGCATCAAAGCACAACAGGCCATAAACTGTTTTGCATCGCACACACACCCTGCCCAAATCTTGCTCACACCTGTCCCTGCTCTTTTCTCTTCTTGCTTTATGATGAGGAGGAGCCCGGTTTTATTGGGGGTACACCGATATCTGATGAAAATGTTGGGCCTTGCCGGGTAATTGATTACGAACTGGACACACTGAAATGTGGGCTTGTCATCATGACTCTGTCTTTTCTTTGTAGTGAAAACATGTGAATAGTGTACTAAAATGTAAAGAATGTTTGCCTGAAGCTTAATATTTTGTATAAAAAGAGAAGCCTGGCTTTGTAAGGTTGAGCAGTCTCCTGAGAATATACACACCGTGTTGTTGTACTTCTAGGACGCTTGTTACTTGGTTGCAGCCAATAAATTCGATCTTTGACTTCACCTAGAAGACTCGTGTTTCTGTGGTCTGAATCAGGAAAGTACTCGAGGTCTTTGGGTGTTGCCCCTGACACCGCTGGGTTAACGGATCAGTATAAAGGTTAGATTTGAGTACCACATTGGTTTTCAGATTGGGTTTTTCTGCACTGATCTGTATTTAGTTGAAAGTGCCTCCCTGAATGAATCCAGGGCATAGGCCTGCTCTTCATAAACCAAATTTCTGAAGAATGTGGGAGTCCTATGACGAATCATGTAACCTGGTGGTGCATAAGGACATCCTGTCACATTTTTGTGTATGTTTAGGAGCAGGCTGGTATGACATAAATATGTCACATAATGTGATAGATTACAATATTAATAAAAAATCACTTGGGTGCCTTTTTGTGTATAACTAGTGCAATGCCTTGTCTAAGGCCAGGCCCTTTGGACATCCCCATCTGTGCAGAGCCTTCAGTTGTGTGCAGAATGGGGTTCGGCACTCATGGTGGAGACGAGAGCAGGTTCTGGCCCTGCGGCCAAGCCCCTGGTGACCACGGCCAAAGGAAAAGGAGCAATGGTGCAGTGTGTTAATCAATCAATCAATCAGAGCATTTGTATAGCGCGCTACTCACCCGGAGGGTCTCAAGGCGCTTGTTACAGCTCTACATTGGGGCCCCAATGGTGTTGTCTCATAGCCCTTGGTATAATAGAGTGGTATTCTTTGTAATTTCTTCAAAATTAACTTGTAAACATTTAAATATTAGTTCGGATGGCTATTGGAACTGTTACACCTATGTGTTAGTGCTATTAATGTGTAAATAAAATTTAGGCCAATTATGCACTCAATTGCATAAGCAAGTGTGTGTCAATTGTGTTAATTTCTTGTGTGCAACTTTTCCTGGTGGTAAGTACCTATTGAAATCAGCTCTAGGCATAATAATACATCATTTCAGTTAGTTGTTTAGAGAGCAACCAGCTAAATAGACACGTTTCTCTGTTATTTGCATGACTGCTGGACAAATTGTGCTCACTGTCTGCTAGTTAGCAAGTACACATGAATAAAGAAGTTTCTTTTCAATTTTTATGGTTGTTGGCCAAACAGCATACAATTTCTGCTATGTAGTCTGTGGTCAGCTAAATACGTTTCTGTGGTTTTTAAAAGGCTGCCTTCCAAAAAGTGCATCATATCTGTTGTTTAGCCATCGGCTGAGTAAATAGTGAAACTAAGTTACCCTTTGCAAAGCCACCAGCCAAACAATATATACATTTTCTGCTATTTAGCCAGTAGCCAAGAAAATAATCTCAAGTAATTTCATTACCTATTTGCATGGATTGCCAGCCATTGGTTAAAGTTTCTTGACAGTTTACAAGGCTGCTGGACAAACAGTGCCCAATGTTTGCTATGTAGAAAGTGATCAGGTGAAAAGTGACATTTCTTTGCTATTTGCTCGATAGCAGGCCAAAGGGTACATGAGGCAGATTTACAATAACTGGCGCATCCCCAGGGATGCGCCAGTTATTGTGCGCAAAAAGCTCCACCACCCATGGTGCGCCGCATTTACAATGCGGCGCACCATGGGGCAAAAACGGCACAGATGCGTCATGCATCTGTGCCGTAAAGGTGGCGCATTGCTGGAGTTGCGTCGCAAGCGCGACGCAGCTCCAGCAAGGCTCGGGGGTGCCCTATCAGTCCAATGCTGCGTCAAGCCTTACGCCTGCTTCAAGCAGGCGCAGGGTTTTGACGCAGCATTGGCCTAAAAGTGACTGAGTGAAATCTTGTAGATTTCACTCAGCCACTTTTGTGAGGCGCACCTGCCCTGGAACGCCCACCCTGCGCCGGAACGCCCACATGTGGCGCAGGGCTTTACAACGTGACGCATCTGCCTAGATGCGTCACGTTGTAAATGGGTCGCAGGGATGCGCCACGTTTACGCCGCCGTTGCGTGACGCAAACGTGGCGCAAGTCCAACATAAATCTGCCCCATTATATTTCCTAATTAGCCACAAGCCAGGTAAATTGTAATATTTATTTCCCATTTGTATGCCTGCCAGCCAAACAGTACATAATGTCTGCTATTTAGCCAGACGCTGGATACATAGAGAAGTTACTTTGCTATTTGCATGGCCACCTCCCAATAAGTGCAGGATCTATACTGTTTAGCCAGTGACAGGATAAAATATCAAAGCTTTTGTGTCACTTCCAGGGCCAACTACCAAATCGTACAGAATGACTATGATTTAGCCAGCTGCTGGGTAAATGGTGAAGTTTTTCTTTTATTTGCAAGGCCAGTGGCCAAATTGTAAATAATCTCTACTATTTATCCAGCGGCCAGGTCCATAGCAAAGAAACATTTTTATTATCATGGCAGGCGGCTAAATAGTCTTCCCCTTACTTTAAACTGCAGTGATTAAGATAAAAGGCAGCATTTTTGAATGTGTAAACATACACTGAAAGTTCATTGTCGCTCATTGATAAATTCAGACAAATTTGTGTTTACAGCTGCCCTTTCTTTGCTTAGAATCATACAGTGCAGAGCAGAATGGACTCTGCCCCCCTTTGGGCCTCAGTGCCACTGAACAAGCCGTAACACTTGCAGCTACACCCCTGTAACTGAAAATCAATCCATTTTCAGACAATAGTTATGTCAATGTTGGCAGGTTTTTTAACACCCCTGTAACTGAAAATCAATCCATTTTCAGACAATAGTTATGTCAATGTTGGCAGGCTTAACACCAGTGGAGAATACATCGCCAGAACCACACAACCGTAGGGATAGTACACAAGCACTAATTCAACTGCCACATTTTTCAACATGGGGAGTGGGGAAAATGCGGCAACGGCGGACTTACAATTTCCACCACAAGTCAGGAGATTTACAGTTAACAATCAACTATAAAACAGCCCCTTCAACATCACAACTTTGCAGCAAAATGTTGTGAGACACTTTCTCTATTCTTGGCCGAGCGCAGAATAAAAATATGTTTTTGTTGCAATGTATTTTTTTTTTCGGTTGGCATATCAAAATATGTCTCCCGATGGCTATTGGTTGATTGGTTTGTATATGGTATTCAAATTAAGACTGCTTAGGGCCTTAGCTGACTGAAAGCCGTCGTTGCCTGTTTTTATGCTGGATTCCTGTAATGTTCTGCTCCTGCCTCCCTCTTGTTGAAGGTTGATAATCAGTCCTTTGCTGGTGTCCTGTGACTATCAGCAGCTAACCTTACACGTCAGAGCTGGCTGGCTGCATGCAAATTAATGCAGAAATCTAGACGAGATTGGCTTGTGCGAGCGTTGTACATTCAGTCCAGCATATGCCAAACTATAATACAACATGGTTGGTAAACGATGCCCTTTCAATGCATTTTTTTTACTTTACGGGAAGGTGGGTGAGTTGCTCGCTCCGCGGTAAAGGAGATATATATCAAATAAAGTGACAGATGGGTCTCCGTCATCCTGTGCGGGGGCTGATCTCTACGCGTTTTTTTCAGTCTTAAGTCAGCTTCGAGAGGTGCAATATGGGATAAGAGAGATTATTTGTGTTAAAAAAAAGCCTTTCTTTGCACTCCTGCTGCTCTGAGTGTGACCATCTGTGCCCCCAGCTGGAGTGCCGTGCGTGGTCTGGCACTTGAACCGCAGCATATTTACAGATCTAAACACAAATGGCTACTGCCTGATTGTTTCACGATTCATTAACCAGACAAGCTCTCCTCTCCCGCCAGCACAGCTGTTACAGAGTAAACCTTTATCACTTAATAGGCCTGATTATTACTTTCCATCAAAGGTATTGACCTGTGTCAACTCTCCTTAAGAGAAAGGGTGGTGTGGGTAAGGTGCGAGAGAAGAGATAGTTGAGCAAAATGTGTCAGAAAATCAAAATAAAAAAAAAAGGTTGCCTAATCTTGACATTGTTATGCGAGTCCAAACTGCTGATGTGTCCCGCGCGTACTACGCATTTGCATAGATTTAATGTCCTATTTGCAGAGGGAAGAGGATGCTATGCATAAAGATGAGGCCTCGTAGGAAGCCTAATGTTTCAGAAACAAACGCTGCAGTTATTGATTGTAATAAGAGACTGGAGAAGGAAACCTTGCGAATTCATTGGAATAAAACATCAGCGTGTTAATGTTATGTGTATTTGCAAAGCACACTATCACCGGCGAGGGTATCCTGGTGCTGACACAACCATACAATTACACACAATTGTAACCGGGGTTGTAAATAATATCAAGGTTCACTCTTTTGCTACTTCGTACTTGTGTGAAAGATACAGAGAAATCCTATTCTTGTTATTACATTCGCTCCCCAAAATGTTTTTTAAATTATTTGTAATGTTTAGGTGCCTCCACATTAGCACGAATAACTAGTTATCAATTTACCATGAACATAAGACTGTTTTTCTCACACTGTCTCTCTCAGCACATGGTAGTGTGATTTTAAAACACCGCAGATTGCTTTTTTTCTGCCTCGGAGAGCTATGTAGGTATAGTGGGAAGGTACAACGTTGGCGACCATCAATCAGCAAAATTCAACCCTGAGGAATTTCGTTGGTAAGGTCAAAGCCATTCCACTTCCTGAGGGTACCTTCCCAGAGCTGAGAGTTCGGCGCTGAAGTCTGTGTCCTCATTACAGGAACCTAAATAATATTGGGAGTTATCAAGGGCAGCAGATACCAATACCGTGGGCTGGAGTTTTCACCGGTGTAGTTATGTTCCCATCTGGAGTTGCACAGGTCCGATGGAGCATAATGCAGCAATACTACTTGTTATTTTTTCCCACGATCCAACAAACTTCAAAACCAGGAATCTTAACCTCTTCCCCTCATATTTTACAAGGTTTTACCTGCAAAAGGTGTGCACGAACAAACAACCAGCTCCTCCGATTCAGACACAACCACTTTTAATCGGCTTTAGCCTAGAAGAGCACTTAGTAGGCGAATAGAGTTGGCCTTAGGCGTCTTTTTTTTAGGTTTAAAAAGCTTTATTGGAACAAGTAAAGACCTTGGTACAAAAGTATAACAACGGTCATAAACAGAGTGCAAAGGTATCATGAAATGTACACGAACAAAGGGGGAGGTGAAGAAGTGATGTAGCAAACTTTTCCTAGAAATGAAACCAGCGCTAAGAACAATCTTAAACAATTATGTACCATAATAAATGAGCATTTTAATTTTTTTTGTAAGATAAGAAAGAAAGGATAAATAAAAAAAGAGAAAAATAGAACAACATCCTTATCAAATATTTAACAAAAATAGCAATAGTATACATTATAAAACCTCAGGAAACAAAATGTTATTAATAGAGTATGAACACTGCGAGAAAGATTTAACACAATGCTCGTGGCGGTTGGAATACAAAATACTGTCTTTGTTGCGCAATGCAGTAGGGGATAAATAGTGAGTGAGTGGAGACCATAGGGCGTCTTTTCAAAGTAGTTGCTGAGAAGTAGTAGCGGAGGCTCTATCTAGCCTATGATGGTAGCAGAGAAGATTCCACGAGGCAGAAAAAGTAACATTGAAGGCATCTTTTCAATTGGAAGTAATGACCTGGAAAGCAAAAGCAAGTAGCAGATCCACATAAGAACCCAGGGTACGAGCTCCCAGCCAGTTTATGGAATTACTACCCATAAATATGGAGTAAATATCAAAAGGAAAGTTGTTGGAACAAATGGAGGAAATACATTTACATACCTTTGTCCAAAAAAAGGGAAATGCTAGGGCAAAGGAAAAAGGAGTGTAAGTATGTGCCAGGAGTGTTTTTACAGGACCAACATTTGGGGGACAGGTCAGAACTAAATTTATAAACAGATAATGGGGTTAAAAACAACCTCTGGTAAAATATTAAAGAGTTTGAGTGGTACTAGCATTGCAAGAAGTATGGTGTAATCGTGCCCAAATAAAATTCCATATTTGAATTGAGAGTGTACAATGCAAATCGGATTCCCATAAGACTTCAGTTTTGCACGGTGGGGGGGGGGAAGAGAAAAATTGAGATACTTATATACATGAGAGGCCTGAACGGAAAGGGAAGTAGATATTGGTTCTAATAGGGGGGTGGGGGAGGGTGGGAAGAGATAAATGGAGATACTTATATACATGAGAGGCCTGAACGGAAAGGGAAGTAGATATCGGTTCTAATAGGGGGTCGGAAGTAGAGGAGGATGTTCTAGAGATAAGAGAAAGCTGTTGAGTTAAAAGTAATCTTAAGGAGTCATATTTCAGGAGGGAGGTAACAGGTAAGCAGAACTTAGATTGTATTTCCTGAGAAGACAAAAATTGCATATACCGTATTAGGTTGTTTCACCTGAATAATCCCTTTGGCAACCCAATCTTCCCAAAAATAGTATGGTTAGAGAGTTTGATGGACTTATTATGCTATACACAGGAATCCTGGAATATTTGTAGAGGCGAAAGAGATTTGTTAAGGACCAGGTTGAAAGTCAATATAAATTGTGAAGTGGTTGGAGACTTAAAGGACTGAGGGGAGTGAGTAAAGTAAGCTAATGAGGAGAAGGGGAACGGATGAATCACAGATTCCTATAAACTGTACCACACCGATACGGGTGGGTCTTCCGAAGAAGAAATATAACATTAAACCTGACTGATTAAAAAGGAAGAGTGGTATTGACAGAAATTGGGAAAATTGACTCCACCCCTAGCCTTAGGAGTAGACAAAGAAGATAAAGATAAACAAGCTTTCTGGTTATTCCAGAGAAATTTAGTCAGAGTGCCATTAAGAGTTTTACATTTTTTAAAGGATGTCTCACTGGTAGCATGGATAAGTTAAAATTGATAACCGGAAGCATAATTATTTTGGAGGTGACCAACCTGCCCCACTACGACAAAAATAAAGGAGACCATTTCTCTACCATGCCAGATACCTTTAATAGAACATCTTTCAAATTAAGCTGAACCGTTCTAGCAATTGAAGAAGAGCATTTTATTCCCAAACTAGTGATGTAATTAGTGTTCCATCTGAAGTCCGTCCCTTCGAACATACTTCTTAAGCAATACTGGTTTAATGGTAGAACTTCAGATTTAGAAAAGTTTAATTTATTTCCGGACAGGGCGGCATAAGAGGATAGAAGATTCTTAAAGGCGGGTAAAGAAGTAGAAGGATTGGAGAGATATAACAGAATATCGTTTGCGTAAGCAGGGAACTTGACCTCCATTGATTTATGAGTAAAACCCCTGAAAAGCAGAGGAGTGCCGTAAAGAGTGAAGAAAACGTTCCAGAGATCAGATAAAGAGCAGAGGTGAAAGAGGACAACCTCTACGGGTGCCTCGCTGGAGAGTGAAGTAAGAGGATTGAGTTTCCTTAACAAAGACTTAAGTAGTTGGGGAGGAATATAACAGACTTATAAGGGATAAAGTAACATGGCCAAAACCATGCCACTTGAGTGCACGCATCATGAAGAGCCGGTGGATGCAATCAAAAGCTTTCTCCCCATTCAAGGTGATGGCTGCAACAGGTGAGAAACTCTTAGATACAAGATGTATTTTCAAAAAGGTCCTAAAATTATCTGAAAACGTTTTGCCAATGACAAACCCTGTCTGTTCGTAGCCAATCAAATCTGGGATAACCTTAATAATACGAAGAGCCAGAACCTTAGCATACATTTTGCAATCTAGATTAATTAAAGACATAGGGTGGTAATTAGCACACTACGAGGGATCCTTATCTTTCTTTGGAATTAAACAGATCATGGCTTCAAGAAAGGAACCACAAGCCTCTTTGTGAGAAATAAAGTGTTGAAACAGAGATAGAAGATGAGGAAGAAGGATCTGTGAGAATCAGGAATAAAACTCAGTGGTAAAGCCATCTGAACCTGGAGTCTTCTCTTTGGGTAACTGAGCTAGGGTTCACTTAAGTTCAGAAAGGGATAAATCTTTCTCTAATAAGGAGCAATCAGGAGAAGAGGAGGGGTAATGAGGCAGTGATTTGAAAAAAGAGTCCAAGGCAATATCAGAAGGAAAAGATTCTGGAGTATATAATGTCTTGTAGACCTCCTTAAAACAATGTAGTATCTCCTTGTCCTTGAAATGATTAACACCGTTATCATCAATGATATTAACTATCTTGAATCTTTGAGATTTAACCTTCAAATAATTCACAAGCAATTTAGCAGCTCTATTACGACCACCATAACATTTAGAATTAACATTAAGTAACACCCAAGCAGCTTTCTCCGTCAATTTCCTATTAAAATTAATTTTGCTTGAATTAATTTTTTAAGAGTGTCATCATTATTAGAAGAAAAGTAGGTATGTTCAAGAGGCTTAATGGATGTTAATAAGGTAGCTGATTCATTGAGAAGTTGTTTCTTTCTAACCACAACATAGTCAGTGATAAATCCTGTAGCTGTTACCTTGAAGGCATCCTAGATAGTGTGAACGAGGATGTCGAGACTAGCATTAAAAAGAAGAAACTCTGACAAAAACTTTTTGAAACGCTCTAGAAAAGTATGATCTTTAAGTAAGTAGGTATTAAAATGCCATCTAGTCGCATTGAGGGTTTAGAAGGAAGGTCTAGACTGATCAAAACGGGAGCATGATCGGAAATAAGAATCAACCCAATTTCGGCAGGAATCAGATTAGGGAGGAGATGGGGATTCAAAAAAATATAGTCAATTATAGAGGTAGAATTGTGAGTGGGAGAATAAAAAGTGAATTCCAAGTTATCCGGATTATATATCCTCCAAGCGTTCATCAACCTCTCAAGCGAATCGTATTCACAAACGTTTCTTGCATTTTATTGTGGATATATCTAGCAGTGTACTTCTTATCGAGGAAGGGATCCATGACCTGATTGCAGTCCCCACCCACCATAAGGTTAGAGTCAGGGCATGAGTGAAGGGCATGTGACCTGGATTGCCAGAACTGTGAATTGTGAGAAGTTGGCCTGATATATGATGTTCACTATTCTAGTGAGCACCTTGCACCAGTCCAAACAACCCTTATGGTGATGGTTGTAAAGTCAACCTTATAGACCAGCTATCCTAGGGGTAGCATGGACAAAGCAGTCTTAGGCTAAACTCAAGAGGGAATGTGAAGCCAGCTGTTTTACCATGTGTAATCCCTTTCATACCAATGAAAGGACACCACACAGGATATATATTGAAAATATATATGTATCCGGAGCTCAGAAGGCAAGATGGTGTCTGTGTGAGCGGTCGTAGTGGCAGTGCTCGGCGGTCCTGGGCGGCTTATCTCAAAGACTTCTCTACAGTTCCACATATCAGCCGTTTTCATGATCTAGGAATGATCTAGGAATCCTTCGCGAGCTATTCTTGTTAGGATCTGAATCCATGGTTTACCGCGCCTGCCTGGTATTATAGAACTACATGTCCCAGAAGTCTCGGAGGGAGGAGGCGGGAACTATTTAAGCATCCCGAACCCGAAAGTCGGGTTGTATTGGATTCCGTGTTTTTTCCTTGGAGCAGTATTGTTCGTTGTGCTGAGGATATTGAGTGCATGGTGCTTCGCTAGGTCCTGCGAAGACACGGACACTCACTGGATGTTTTCGGAGCAAAGGAAGAAGTGCGCTCTTTTTGAACGTTATCTATGCAGTGAGTTGGCTGACTCATCAGAACGGGTCCTGTGGTGCTTCGCCGTTGCTTTTCAGCGAAGACACAGACCCCCATGTTTTCGGAATACCGAGAGCTGATAGGGGTGGATTGGCTGATCCAGTCTGTGGGTGTGGTGGTGCTTCGCGGCCGTAACGCGAAGACACGCGCACCCGGTGAACCTTTCCTGGCAAGAGGAGGATTCCGGTTCTGTTTGTTCTGGCAGGGAGTGTGTGCTGCATTGGAAGGACGCCAAGAGAACGGAGAAGCCCAATCCATTGTTGACTTCATTATCCGTTGGCGGTAAGACTTCGGAGGGATTCGTACTTTCATGAATATCTATCGTATTGTTTTCTTTTGGTTCCTTGAAGGGGTTCTACACTTAACAAATTCTTTGCTTCTGTGAAGTTAACAGAAGGAGGGTTGGATGCTGAACTATTTAGGGCTGACTGTGGAACTCGGGCATTCTTTTCTTTCATGGTGTATGATATTAACGACCAGGTATGTACTTCGGAAGTATCCACATGCACATTGAGCGAGAACGGGTATTTGATTAGAGGAATTAACCTGTGTTTGTATCTCGTAGGCTGTGCATATATTTCCGGAGTTTCGAAATCGGACAAATTCCAGAGTACGCCGCCAGCTTGGGCACTAGTGGTAGATAGCCGAGGTAGGTGACGGTTCTACTGGAGGTATATGAGCCTAGGGAAGAACCCCGGCCTGTATTAACACCTTGTCCTTTATCGTTACAGATAGAGCCAGCCCGCAGAGCTCCAACCCGGCCCCTTCATTTTTTTCCCTCGCCGGATCACCTTTTGGCTCTCAGTGTTATATAGACCAGGCTTGGGGAGATCCTTAGGTGGACCTTCTAGAGCATCACCCGGATCCCGAAGAGCATCAGGAGATCCTGACAGAATCCAATACCCACGAAACACTGCTCTTCCCGGTCCGGGTGTTCCTTCGAGATGGCTACCATGGATGATGTACTGCAAGCATTAGTATTGGTTCTGCAGGAGCTGGCGGATTCCTAAGCAGAAACCGCAGCTCTGAGAGAAAAAGTAGACAGACAAGCAAGTAATCCGTTCGATGCATCATCATCCAACCCCCATATCCATGTCACAGTGCCACCTCCTGTTCCGCTGGCTACCCCAGCACGATACTCTAGTGATCCACATAAAATCCAAAAGTTTCTTACACAAATAGCATTGCACTTCTTGTGTAGACCAGCGTCCTTTCCTAATAATTTGTCTAGAGTCGCTTTTGCGATCTCGTACCTCTCAGGGGATGCGGCTGATTGGGCAGTTCCACTGGCACGGAACGACAGCCCTCTGCTTTCTGATTGGGAAGGGTTCAGAAAAGAACTTGAAAGAGTATTTGACCGTCGGGCTACTACGTTTAGCGCCGACAAGGAGCTGTTAACATTGAGACAGGGAAAAAAGGATCTGGTGTCCTACATGACGGCGTATAACAGGTTGATAGCGGAGACTGCTTGGCCTGAAGAAAAGAGGATGTCCCTCTACTACCAAGGCTTGTGTGATGAGATGAAGGATGTGTTGGTGCAGATAGATCCACAACCTACATCCTGCATCGATCTTATCAATCTCACGTTGAGGTTGGACCATCGCATGGCCGATAGGCACGGGGGGCCGGCGGGGAGACAGGGCTCCTCCGGTAACCGAACCTGAGAACAGGACCACAGCACCCTCTAAGGAAACAGGGCCCGAACCAATGGATGTTGGAGCAGTTCGACCGTCCTTGTCCAGAACAGAAAGGGAGTCCCGGAGGGCCCAGGGCTTATGTATGTACTGTGGACGAAAGGGACATTACGTTAGAGACTGCCCATCTAAACCTAAGCGTAAAAATACCTCTTTCCCGGGGAAGAAGGTGGCCATAAGTACCGAAGGAGAAGACGTCCAGGAACACTCTTCTTCTTCGGCGGACATAGGGAAGGAGATGAAGGACCCCGGATGGTGGATCCCATATCTGGATGTATCGGAACAAAACACCTCTGAATCACACATAGTGTTAGACATGCTATTGACTGTTCACCATACAACGCACCCTGTTCGCTTCATGATAGACTCAGGCGCAACAGGGAATTTCATTGATCAGGGATTAGTACAGCGGCTGGGGCTGAATAAAGTGCGTAGTAAGAAACCCGAGTCGGTATTGGCGGTGGATGGCACACCTCTGAAGTCAGGCCCTATTGTCGAGCACACGGAGACCTTAGAACTTACCCTTCCAGGGATTACCTACGATCATGTGCAAGACATCGTCCTCAATATCATAGAGGCCCCTCAGTATGAGCTCATCCTGGGCATGCCGTGGTTGTGGCGACCTAGTCCTTCCATGGACTGGAGGCAGAAAACCCTTAGCTTTCAGTCCGGTGAGTGTCAATCGCAATGCATGAGAGAACACAGTTTGGTAGCCCTGGCTCTCGCATTGGTTCATCTAGTGGCTACTGCCGCTGAGAAAGCGGTTGTCCTACCATCGGAGTACACCAAGTATAGCGAGGTGTTTAGCGAGGAGAAAGCTGCATCTATCCCGCCACATCGCGAGTATGACTGCAGGATTGATCTGGTGGATGGAGCGGTTCTCCCGTCCTGTAGAGTCTATGCTCTGTCCGAGCCGGAGAACTGGCATCTGAGAGACTATTTAGATCATTATTGTGCCATAGGCTTCATTTGTCCTTCACGCTCCCCTGCAGCCTCGCCCCTCTTCTTTACTGCTAAAGCCAATGGTGAACTCAGGGCTTGCATTGACTATCGCGTCCTGAATAAGAACACAGTGAGGAACCCGTATCCGCTTCCGCTTATTCCCGTGTATTAGATCAGGTACGATGAGCGGCCGTTTACACTCGTCTCGATCTTCGAGGAGCCTACCACCTGGTCCGAATACGCAAGGGAGACGAGTGGAAAACGGCCTTCAAGACCCGTTATGGGTTATACAAATACCTGGTGATGCCGTTTGGTCTGTGCAATGCCCCTGCGGTATTCCAGTACTTCTTGAATGACGTTCTTAAGGAATATCTGGATCGCATTGCTATCGTGTATATAGATGACATTCTTATCTATTCAGAATCATCAGAACAGCATTCGGATCACGTGGGTGCAATATTCCAGCGCTTGCAGGAGAATCATTTGTATTGCAAACTTAGCAAGTGCGAGTTCAACGTCAAGCAAGTGGAGTTTCTGGGTGTGATCCTGTCCCCAGGGGTTCAGTATGGCAGAGAGGAAAGTGGCCACGGTGCAGGAATTGCCGGTCCCAAGAACAGTACGTGAGGTCCAATGTTTCCTTGGATTCGCTAATTAATACAGGCGCTTTATAGCACACTTCTCTCAGATGGCAGCCCCTATAACCGGACTACTGAGGAAGGGCGTTGTCTATGTATGGACCCCTGAGGCTACCGCGGCTTTTGAGCAGCTCAAGGAAGCTTTCTGTTCTGCACCGATCCATAGACATCCACAGGTCGACGTTCCCTTCATTGTTGAAGCAGATGCTTCAGACGTGGCTCGTGGTGCGGTATTATCGCAAAGAGACAGAGAAACAGGCCAATTACATCCGGTGGCATTTATGTCAAAGAAATTGTCCCCGGCCGAAACCAGCTATACAGTGGCAGAGAAGGAGCTCTTGGCGGTCAAGAGAGCATTTCAGGAATGGAGGCATTACCTATGGGGGGCTCAACACCCCGTCACTGTGTATACGGACCATCGCAATCTGCAATACATGAAAACCGCCCGACACTTAACACAGAGGCAGATGCGATGGACTCTGTTCTTTGCCGAGTACAACTTTGTAATCACCTTCCGTCCTGGTTCTGATAACAGAAAGGCTGACTCCCTTTCAAGACAGAACGATGCTGAGACCCCACGCTTAACCCAACCTGCGGCCATAGTATCCCCGAGAATGTCCTGTGTGTTGTTACAGTGGAGAACGTCTTGAAACAGGTAAAAGAACATCGTTCCCTTGCACAGTGGCAGGAATGGGCAGCCGAGGACCAACAACGCTCTGTACAGCATGGCGTTCCATTATATCGCAACCGGCTGTTTTTGCAGACTCACGAGATCCGACAGAAGGCGTTTAACTGGTGCCACGATGCAGTGTTAGCGGGGCATCCGGGGAGTAAGAAGACTCTTTCGTCCTTGCAGCGCTCCTTTTGGTGGGGGGACATGGCGAAGGATGTCAAGATGTGGGTTTCCCAATGTGATACTTGTGCCAGGGCCAAGAGTGAGACTTGTAGGGCAAAGGGGGTCTTAATGCCGTTACCTACCCCATCCAGCCCCTGGCAGAACATCAGCCTTGATTTTGTGGTAGGGTTACCCATGGACCAGGGGTGTAACGCCATCCTGGTGGTGGTGGATAGTCTGACTAAAGCAGGTCACTTCCTTCCATGTAAGAACCTACCCACCGCTGCCCAAACCGCCCAAATGTTGCTCCAGCAATTGCTTTGTTTGCACGGTCTCCCCAAGGTTTTCATTTCAGACAGAGGTCCACAGTTTGTTGCTAAGCATGGGCGAATTTTGCGAATCTCGCGTTCGCGAATTTTGCGGATTTGCGAACTCGCAATCCGCAAAATCCGCGAATTCTCGCGAATTTGCGGATTTTTTTTTTTTTGTGTTCGCGCGGGTTTCTGCCAGTTCGCGAGGGTTTTGTACAATTTCGCAAACGCAAACTTACCTGTCGGGTCGCAAGTTTTGCGAACTTGTTGTTTCTACGTGTCCAGCCTGTTTGGGACACTCTTCTTCATCACTGCCACTCTCTGTCACCACTGCTACTCTCTGACTACTCATGCCACCCTCTGGCCCACCCATGCTACCCTCTGTTTCATCACAGCACCCTCTGGTTGTCCAGTGTACATTATTGTGGCAAAGCAAAGCACACCTTCCCTGCCTCAAGTGACCTGAATTAATTTGGGGCTGATTAATGTGTCACAGAATATTTTTTTAGCTGGCACCTGCTTCCTTAGTGCTTCCTGATTAGTGATCTTTTGCACTTGCGAAGTGCTTTCATTGTTGCAAAATTAGTTACAACACCTGCCCTGCCCCAACTGACAATAATGAATTAGGGGCTGATTAATGTGTCACTGGATTTGAACTTCCAGCCTGGCTCCTGCTTGTCTGCCTTAGCTGTAATTCAGGACCTTTGTGTAACTATTCTGAGGGTCAGAGCAGGGTCACATAATAGTTGCAAGTAGGCAACTGAACTCTGGAGGGGCCCCTCAGGAAGCACTACAGGAAATGGCTACTAATGATGAGCTTGAACTTTTGAACCTGGTAAGTAGTTTCAGTTTTGCTAAGATCGTATTTCTGCAATTTAGCGCTTATTCGCGGGGCGCGAAGTTGAACTGGGAAGCCACGAACAGTGCGAGCAAGCCATAAAATCCGCTGCTCGCGGATTTGCGGATTTTGCGGGAAATTCGCGAATCTCGCGGATTGCGAATTTACCGAAAATCCGCAAAATCCGCGAGCGTAACGGATTTTCCGCCCATGCTTATTTGTTGCCAGGTTATGGAGGGCATGGTGTAAAGCATTGCGGGTGGAGGTGTCCTTATCCACGAGCTTCCATCCTCAGAAGGATGGCCAAACTGAGAGATTAAATCAGACCCTCAAACAGTTCCTTAGATGTTATGCGAAGGAGGCCTCGGAATCTTGGGTGTCGATGTTGTGGTTGGCGGAATCGACATCATTCCTGGCATAGTTCCATCAAAGAAACGCCTTTCAGGGCTAATACCGGCTTCCATGCCAACATGCTGCCACTAACGGTACCGAGTGAGATCACGAACCACCCTTCGGTACATGTTCAAGTCAAGGAGCTGCTGAAGATCCATCAGCGGATACAGACGGAACTAGTCCGGGCCAAGGTGACCTACAAGAAATGGGCGGACGCCCATAGGCAGGTGGGGCCACAATACAAGGTGGGGGATCGGGTGTGGTTATCCACCCAAAAAATTAGTTTCAGGTACCGCAGCATATTTCACCCACGATTCATTGGGCCGTATCCCGTCCTTCGACAGGTGAATTCAGTGGCGTATCGTTTGAAGCTGCCTGCATCGGTCAGGATCCATCCGGTTTTTCACTGTAGCCTGCTGAAGCCGGCATATGGACGCCGTCTGGTGGCGCCACCTCCAGTGTCGAGGGATGGCCAGCTGGAGTATGAGGCGCGCAGGATCCTGGATTCCCGGTATCGCCGGGGCAGGCTTTGGTACCTCGTATCCTGGAGGGGGTATACCTCGGAGGAGGACTCCTGGGAGCCATGCACGGGGGTGCATGCCCCGAGAGCGATTCGTCAATTCCATGCTCGCAGTCCGGGTAAACCCGGGTCTAGGAGGCGCTTGGGAGGAAGACGTAATGTCAGGATCTGAATCCATGGTTAACCGCGCCTGCCTGGTATTATAGAACTACATGTCCCAGAAGTCTCGGAGGGAGGAGGTGGGAACTATTTAAGCATCCCGAACCCGGAAGTCGGGTTGTATTGGATTCCGTGTTTTTTCCTTGGAGCAGTATTGCTCGTTGTCTTGTGGATATTGAGTGTGTGGTGCTTCGCTAGGTCCAGCGAAGACACGGACACTCACTGGATGTTTTCGGAGCAAAGGAAGAAGTGCGCTCTTTTCGAACGTTATCTACGCGGTGAGTCGGCTGACTCATCAGAACGGGTCCTGTGGTGCTTCGCCGTTGCTTTTCAGCGAAGACACAGACCCGCATGTTTTCGGAATACCGAGAGCTGATAGGGGTGGATCGGCTGATCCATTTGTGGGTGTGGTGGTGCTTCGCGGCCATAATGCGAAGACACGCGCACCCAGTGAACCTTTCCTGGCAAGAGGAGGATTCCGGTTCTGTTTGTTCTAGCAGGGAGTGTGTGCTGCATTGGAAGGACGCCACGAGAACGGAGAAGTCCAATCCATTGTTGACTTCATTATCCGTTGGCGGTAAGACTTCGGAGGGATTCGTACTTTCACGAATATCTATCGTATTGTTTTCTTTTGGTTGCTTGAAGGGGTTCTACACTTAACAAATTTTTTGCTTCTGTGAAGTTAACAGAAGGAGGGTTGGATGCTGAACTATTTAGGGCTGACTGTGGAACTCGGGCATTCTTTTCTTTCATGGTGTATGATATTAACGACCAGGTATGTACTTCGGAAGTATCCACAGGCACATTGAGCGAGAACGGGTATTTGATTAGAGGAATTAACCTGTGTTTGTATCTCGTAGGCTGTGCATATATTTCGGGAGTTTCGAAATCGGAGAAATTCCAGAGTACGCCGCCAGCTTGGGCACTAGTGGTAGATCACTGAGGTAGGTGACGGTTCTACTGGAGGTATATGAGTCTAGGGGAAGTACCCTGGCCTGTATTAACGCCTTGTACTTTATCGTTACAGATAGAGCCAGCCCGCAGAGCTCCAACCCGGCCCCTTCATTTTTTTCCCTCGCCGGATGACCTTTTGGCTCTGGGTGTTATATAGACCAGGTTTGGGGAGATCCGGAGGTTGACCCTCTAGAGCATCACCCGGATCCCAAAGAGCATCAGGAAATCCTGACAATTCTAGTTGGACGTTGGACGTGATCAGCCAAATCAACCCGTAACCCGTGACCCGTAAAACCTGCAACCGGCAACCCGCAACCTGCTGTGCTTCAGTGCTCTGGTATTCCAGTACCGCTAATACCCCCCAAGTAAGGAGTATAATATAGTAGATCCATCATATTAACATAGCACGGCATCACAGCTCTACAGCACTACAGCACCGGGTAAGATGATGATGGCTACTTTCCGCTACTTTCCGCTTGTGAATTTTGACAGGAATGACTGATCTGAATTCATAACTACCCTCTGCTCCTGCCTGCCTGCCTGTTGCCTTCATCATCTATTTAGGCTCTCTGTTCTGTATCCCGTATCCCGAACTTGTGGCTCCAGTCCTTTTTTTTTTAAGATGTCTTCCTCGCCAAAAGTGCCTAAACTTTTGATTCTGCAGCGCTCTGTGCTCTGAAAAGCAGCCTGCGATCGGCCTGCGATCGACTCCTGTTACTTACATACTTACATACTTTCTCTCCATTCCTTCCGTCCTCCGTCCTCCGATCCTCCCGATCCCCCCGATCCCTCCGATCCCTTCGACTCACCTCGCTTTCTGCGTGTCCTGTGTGTATCTCGCTAGCACCCGAGCCACGCTTAGCCGATTTCTGCACGGACCGGCATCTCTCCCCTCCTTCTTCTCCTGCTCCCGGACGTCATCTGCAAACCCGAGAGCAGGGCTTCAAATCTCACGCACGCTGCGTGTCCCGCGCTTATGGTTGCTGGGGAGACGCAGAGGTTCCGGCAGGAGGGATAAAAGGGGAGAGAGGGAGGGACGGAGAGAAGATCTGAGTAAGGTGAATGCTGCTCGAAGGCAGATTGAAATTAAAGAAATTGAGGAAATGGAGATACAACTTTAAAAACTCTAAAAATCGATCTGATATTAGAAATTCCCCCCCCCCCCCCCCCCCTCTGCTCGGTTTCACACAGTATTTAATATCACATTATTTGCCCTGGCTGGTGAAATATCAACAAACAATCAAGTCCACAAGCTTTGTCCCTCCATCTCTGATCTCATGCAGAGTGTCTTGAATATCTGTCTGAGGAATATTGATGGCAAAAACGGACAGAGAGATGCGAAAAAGTGCTGAGAAAACACGCCTTTTGTCTCAAGAGAGTTCAAGAAGGGCAAGTCCGAATGACATATCTGACAACGGACATGGATAAGAGTGCTGAAGCAGATAGAGTAGACGGAGGGGGAGGACCCTTCGCAAAAAAGGACCAAATGGACCAAAGGGACCAAAGGGACCAAAGGGATACAAAAAAAACAGAAAACACAAATAACAACAATACTAAACAGTCTGGTCCTCAACAAAGGAAAAGTCGATGGAGGTGGAGTAGCTGTTTCCTTACAAGAAGAGAGTCTTAGTTTAGAAGATCAAAGCCTGTGGAATGAAGAGATTGAAGAGATTGAAGAGACTGAAGAGACATCTAGCACGAACAGAACTAATAGGCATAAAGGCCCTGAGACTAGAGGAGCCAGAGCAAAAGAAAGAGATATGTCAAAGAATGAATTCCAAGAGAAAGAAAAAGAGAAAAAAGAGAAAGAGAAATCAAAGACTAAAGATAAAAACTCAGAAAAAAAGCTGGAAAAGGAAAAGGAAAAATCGAGACGCAAGGAGAGAGAGAGAGAGTAAAAGAAAAGGAGCGGGCACCAGGCGACAAGAAGGAGACAGGGAAAGAAAAAGAGGAAAACGCCAAACTAGAGCTAATGGCCAAAAAAGCACAGAGGTTACAGACTATAAAAAACTTAAAAGCTACAGCTAAGAGTACTGGTCTCCCGGCGACATCCCAGCCTCGAATATCGAATATTTTCAGCCCCCGACCCAAAGAGCCACCAAGCGATGTATCAACAAATGAAAAAATGCAGAACCAACAGCAGAGCCAACAGCAAACCAAGGACTCTAGGGACCCAGGTGATAGCTGCAACGAGGTTCAAAATATACTCTCAAATGAAATTAGCTCTAATGAGAACCATACTCTCACCACAGGAGAAGGAACCCGATATGAAGACCCAAATACTGGGAACAAAGAGACAAGGCCATCCATGGAAATGGACACAAAGATAACTAAGTAGGGAGACCAATCTGATCAAAAAAAGATAACTCAGAAAACAGAGCATTTACAACCCGTTCGCAACATCCAAACCTTTTCAGCGGAGAAAGACTCGCACTCAGCTAATTTATCAATCTCCGACGAAGACTCTGAATCAGAAATATATGAAACAGGGATGTCTATTTCCATATATGAAACAGGGATGTCTATTTCCAGCGACTCAAGCGAACTAAGCGAATCAAGCAAACCTAGTCCTGATGCGCAAAGAGAATCAGCACCTCTAGAAGTCACTGGCTCCAGTGACTCAAGACTACACACTAAAAACTGCGTCTGGGGGGAAAAAAGGAGCAGGAGCGGGAAAAAACGGATGAAACATAAAAGGGGGGGGGGGAAATCTATTGAACGAAGAGACCACAGACCCCGGCAACAATACCGATTATGGCAAAAGCAGATCTAATCCTACCCGAAAAAGCCCAATGATTAAATCACCGGGAGAAACGTCAAGTCAAAAAACAACTGAACCCTCATTGAGCGAGGTGCTAAGCTCAATAAAGAATTTCCATGAGGATGTTAAGAAAGATAGCCTAAAGAATCGCATGGCCATTGAAAAACTACAAGGCGCTGTAAAAAAAGTAGGCAATATTTGCTTTGAAATGTCGGAGAGAATGGTCATGGTTGAAACTCGCACCGAGAACCTTGAAACTGATGTCATGAAACTCCAAAAAAATGAAAAAGAGCAAGATGGAATAATAAAGGACCTCATGGCCAAAGTGGAAGATCATGAAAATAGACCTAGAAGGAACAATTTAAGGTTCCTTGGAATTCCAGAAAAATTTGAGGGGGACAACGCTAGAGGGGCAATGATTAACATTCTTAAAACATCATTTCCGGAACTGGAAGCCTGGGATATGGAAAGGGAGATACAGCGGGCCCATCGCTTTCCCTTAACTCTTTCAAAACACTCCAACAAGCAAAATCAATATCCCAGGGCAATGTTGGTCTACTTTGGCAACTTCCTCCTCCACGAAGAAATCTATGATCTTGCAAGACCTACCACACAAAGAGAACATAAGGGGTTCAAATTTTTTGCGAGACCGGATTTTGCTCACTCGACTGTGGAGCGTAGATGGAAAATGCGCCAACTATTTGGACCCTTTGAAAAACTCGGAGCAAAAGTATTCATGCAAAATCGGCACGCCTGAAAAATATATTCAAGGGCTCAACAAGAAGCTTTAATAGCGAAGTACAAGCGGAGGATTACTTACGAGAAATTACAGAGACTAGTTCACAAAATTCAGGGAAATAATGTAAATCTTATATAAGGACATGTCACGGGAATTGACAAGCTGAATTATCTATTCTACTCTTTATTCATGAACATAGTTTGAGGTATCACTGAAAATTAGTAGAAGGGCTAAGCAGGCTGGAAAACAAATCTATTCTATTTTTATAATAGAATATGTGAAACGCTATTATATTTGCTAGACCCTAGCTTATTTGAGATTTGATAAGTATGTAAAATACATTAACAAACCAGCCCAGCCCGTTGGGCTCACTTACACTGATGTCACACCCCTGGTCCCGACAAGACCAGGTAACCTTCAAAGGTGGTGGTGGGTGGGGGGTGGGAAAGAGGGGAGGTGGTCGGGCAGTTGGGGCAGCTATTGGACAAACTTTTCAGGGAATTGAAAGAATAAGCATCACATTATCGACACAAAAAATGGACTGATAGATGGGTATGCTAAAAATATTGTTTTTAAATATTTGGGGTTTAAATGACATCAAGAAGAGACAAATGGTGGCGGTAGGCCTACAGACCATCGGTGCTAACATTTTATGTTTGCAGGAAACCCATATTGAAGGGTCACAATCACACATGTTAAATTCACTAGGATACAATCTAATTGGTGCAACTACACAGGGTATGCGCGCTAGAGGGGTAGCACTTTTAGCCAAAGGAAGAGGGTTTAATTTTAATAGAATTAAATCTGATAAATTGGGAAGATGGGTGATCGCAGAAGCTCATACAGGACAATCTTCATCAATAACCATCTGCTCAATTTATGGGAACAATAGCGATGACCCCATGGTAATTAATAATGTCTCCAATGAACTCACTAATTGGCCGCTACCTGTTATAATCTGTGGTGATCTTAATATAAATCTTTCATATGACTGGTCAATAAAAGATGACTGGCATTACCGTGGACAGAAATCAAAAGTCTTCAAGGCAATCAAGGAACTATGCATCACCCACGGGTTAATCGATGCGTGGCAGACCTCAAATAGTAACCCCAATGATCCAGGGTACACATATTATTCAAATCCGCATCATAAACATGCCAGACTAGATTACTTTTTCATCTCTAGCTCAATCAAAACTTTCTCCAAATTAGAAAAGCTACCCCGTATTATGTCGGATCATAATCCTTTTCTACTTACAGTCGAGACAACATCTCTGACACAGACAACACAAGCTTGGACATTTGAGAGGTCTCTGCT
Source organism: Lissotriton vulgaris (assembly GCF_964263255.1). Classification (NCBI taxonomy): domain Eukaryota; kingdom Metazoa; phylum Chordata; class Amphibia; order Caudata; family Salamandridae; genus Lissotriton; species Lissotriton vulgaris. The sequence goes on from NC_141689.1 coordinate 1,317,232,998, forward strand.
CCTCGAGAGCGAATATTGTAATCACATGAGAAGCTGGATATCTAACTTCTTAGCGGTTAATACTGGCAGCACAGTGGTAGATTTTGTTTAGGATGCCCTAAAAGCAAGCATTAGGGGAGAAAATATACAATATTCACTCAGGACTAACAAATGTGCAAGAGAAACATTAAGACTGTTACAAGAAACTTTAAAGAGGGTGAAGGAAGATCTTATAAGGGTAACAAGAAGCTCTTTTACCACAGAAGAGATAACTAATGCACAAACGCAGGTTGCAATAGCCAAAGCGGCAATCACAAATATATATACCATCAAAGCAGTTAAAAAAGCTACTGTTCACCGTGAAAAAGTATACGAGGTTAGTGAGTCAGTTGGGCAGCAATTAGCAATCCGGATGAGACAGCAGACTACACAAAACGTAATACAGGAAATACAAGACCCTATAGCTGGCAGAGTATCCGACTCAGATAAGATTAGAGAAGCATTTTGGCGTTTTTATAGTGCTCTATATACAGAAGAGGGAGAAATAGTTCAAGAGAAAATTACTGAATATTTAGATATAGATACATGTGACAAATTTAACACAGAAGATCAGGAAAGCTTGGAAAAGGCCCCCGACATAGAGGAAATAATAAAGACGGTAAAAGATCTCTCTCGTGGGAAGGCAACTGGACTAGATGCGATTCCTCTTGAATTTTATATAGTATTCCTGGATCAGCTTCAAAAAATATTGTTGAACCTATGCCTACATTTATTTAGAGGAGGGCAACCCCCCAACTCATGGTCAAAGGCAAAAATTGTTAAGTTCCCCCCAAAAAATAAACCCCCGGACCAGATGGGCTCTTATCGTCCCATTACGTTATTAAACGCAAATTCCAGAACTTACTCTAAACTGCTTGCCAACCGTATCTCATTAATTATCCAGAAAGTAATATCTAAATTTCAGCATGGCTTTATCCCCGGGAGAGACACTGTTAATCACACACGTAGGGTAATCAGCTTATTCGACCATACCCAGGTGACAGGAGACCCGATGGCGTTAATACTACTGGACGCCGGGAAAGCTTTTGACCGGGTCTCCTGGTCATTCCTCTGGCAGGCTATGTCCCGGGTCTGTTTCAACCAGGTTTTCATACAGGCAATCCAAAAACTCTACATTAATCCTCAAGCTATGGTGATGGTCAACGGCTGTATCTCTAAAGAATTAAAAATTTTGAGAGGAACTAGGCAGGGATGCCCCTGTTCCCCGCTGTTGTTCGCTATTTATATTGATCCATTTATCAGGAGATTGGAATGTAATAGGAATATAACCGCTATCTCGACACATAAACACTCCACAAAAATTCTCGCATATGCCGATGATATCGCCATTGTCACTGCTAACCCAAACCTGGCTATGCCTACTATTGAGCTGGAGGCTGTAAGATTTGGGAAAATTTCAAGGTATGCTCTGAACCAAGGGAAAACCCAAATAATTATCAATAACCAATGTGATATGATAGATCCACGCATAACAGGTTCAGCTACTTACCTAGGGGTTACGATTACTTCTGAATTAGAGAATCTAGTCGACCTGAATCTAAAACCCGCACTAAACAAAATGTAAAAAGATCTCCGCCGTATCAATAATCTACATCTCTCTTTGATCGGACGGGTGAATGCATTAAAAATGGTCTACTTTCCAAAACTCCTGTATTTATCTAGAGCCATTAATCTGGAAATTTCAGACCAGTGGTTTAAAAGAATGGAACATATTTTCACTGACTTTGTCTGGTCATACACACAGCCCCGCCGTGCCTATAAACTGCTGACACTTCCCAAAGAAAGAAGAGTGTTGGACTTGGCCCTTCTGGCAGGTTCACCCCTGAACATTTTGCCTGATGTTAATAAATAATTATAGTGATTTCTGGTCTTTGCGCACTTTGACACTGTGGCGCAGTGTAAAGTGCATGCGCTCCCTGAGTGCATATGTGAGATTGGCCTGCCCTCCCATAGGAATGCATGGGGAATGTCTGTGTCCCTGGGTAGTTCCTGATGCGTGAGGTGTGCATGCTCGAGTTTGGTATGTGCGAACTCGTGTGATTGAATTCTTCGCAATGATGTATGTGCATGTATGTGTCTAGTGTGGAAGTGCCACTTCTAGACATGGCTGTACGTGTGCTGTGAGGGTGCTGGAGTATGATTGGCTGGAGCTGGCTGGCAAGCTTGGCTCCAGGAAGTCTGCGTGGGTCTGCCCCGGTGGTGAATGGAGAGACTAGCATGCTGATGTGAGGGAGGGGCTGCACCTGTGTCCTGAATGAGGCTGGGTTTTCCCCACACAATGCTGGCTCCAACCCCTGTGGTGCGACTGATAACCCTAGCCTCCCTAGTGAATGAAAGGGGTGGTTGAGCCATCAAGGGTGCTCCAAAACCAGCTGCGACTGGTTCTCCCCCCACCCTGCACCTGAAGACAGAGGGAAAAGGTGTATAAAAGAGGGGCTGTGACCCCATGAAAATGTTCTTGTTTCCAACTTGAATCCTACCAGGGGCATGCTGCTGCTGGGGCCCAGGGGAAGGCTTGCCTCCCTGGGCCCTGCCCAGCTCCTGGACTGCTGAGCCCCTGGACTCCTTGAGGACTTTGCTGTTTTTTGTGTACCTAGCGCTTGGGAGCGCTTTCCCTTGACCTCTAGCGCTGGAGCGCGCTCTTCATGTCCCTAGCGCCAGTGCCCACCCGGCATTTGCCCCGGTTTTGCGAGGGTTAATGGACCCCAGCGAGTGCCTACCTTGCTTTATTTCTTATTTTATTGATTCTCGAGGGAGCCTACCCCTCGTCATTTCCCCCGAGTTCACCGCCGCTGGCCCAGGACCCTTCGTGATGTCCCCCCCCCCCCCCCGGGCCCCGCTGGGATTGGCTGCCGGCCCGGGATACCCGATGACGCCCTCCCCGGGGCTGCGCCGTGATTGGCTGCCGGCCCAGGATTCCCGATGACGCTTTCCTCAGGGCCTCGCCGTGATTGGCTGCCGGCCCGAGGAGATTGCTGGTCCCGCCCACAAAGCAAGATGAAGAAGGGAGCCTACTCCGCGCTTCTGCGTTTGCCTAGAGAAGCCGCCAACCCCCCCGGGGCTCCCGAGAGTGAGGGAGAGCCCCGGAGAGCGAGAGGAGGCCAGCGGTGCAGAGGAGACCGGTGCGCCACCCGACCCGGTGAGTGCACTAAGGGAGAGGAGGGGCGTCGGGGCACATTGTCGGTGCCCGCCCCTCCCCTCCAGTGCGAGCGCCTGAGTGCTCAGAGGCCCGTGGGGCTTCCCCTGATGCCGAGTCCCCCGAGAGGGACTCCGCCTATTTGATTCTGAGCCCGAGAGGCTCAGGGGGGAAGTTCATAATCACGAGTCCCCCGAGAGGGACTCCACTAAGCCCCCCCCGTTCCTTCATGAGCCCTGAGAGGCTCCAACATTAGTCCTTCCGAGCCTGCGAGGTTCGGCCCCAGCATCGTCGTTGTCGAGCCCAGAGAGGCTCGAGTGCCAGTTATTTGTTTCTCGAGCCCTGAGAGGCTCTCCCATTTGGCGTTTTATTCCTCAGAGCCTGCGAGGCTCCCATGATGCCCCTCATCATCCTCTACAGCTGCCCAGCACTTTGTGGGCAGCTGCTACGTTTAGGTTTTGGCTCAGTGGCGCAACCTGGACCCTGGACCTTTGATGTAAGTTCTGTGCTAATGTGATTCCTGCAAAGTGTTCTGTGCTACACCTCTGAATGTGTGTTTGTGCATCATGTGTTCTTCTTTATTGCACCTCTGAATGTGTTGTAGATGCATCATGTGCCTTGTTCCCTATACCCCTAAATGAATTGTGATACTTAGGTGGTTGTTCTCTTGCTAGTACAGGTGTTGCTAGTGAAGCCCAGGTTCCCTGTGTAATATTCTCCTAAGGTAGTTAGGGTTGCATAGGTGGTGCTTATCTGGTACCAGTAGTTACTGGTTGTGTGCTACATGATTATTTGGTGTGTAACTATCTCCAAGGGCTTGATACTGAGCTCGCTCCCTGACCAGAGTCCCAGGACCAGTGGACTCTATTGTGCCTTCCCTGACAAATTGCTGGTACTTGTCTGATCTCCCTTGGGCCCCTGGGGCATCGCTGAAGTGTGCCTCGCTCACTCCCCCCGGCAGCTCGTGCCCGGCAGCCGGTCCAAGCCTCGAGCTGCGCCGCTCTCCCCTGAGCCGCGCCGCTTCGCTGGGTCGCCTGCATCCTGCCTCTCCCTCCTCATCTGAGCCGCACACATTGGTTGCCCCAGACAAACGCTTGTAGCTAGCCGGCCGCCCGCTCAAGTTTACTAAGGAGATCACTCGCATTATCCCGCTCAACCAGGACGGGAGGTACTGTCCGGTAGGCTCTATGTTCTAAGTTCTAGGCCTATAAGTATTATCCTATAAGTATTGTATTCTAAGTTCTAAAAGTGCTGATTCCTGACAGTGGTCCATGTGGCCCTGTCTTGTACATATCCCTTGTAAATTCTGCCCGTGCCTGTTGGCACATTGTAAAGAGTGTGTTTTATCTAATGTGTTTTGGTATAATACAAAGGCTATTTTCATATATAACCTTGTGTGGAGTTTCCTTTGTGGTGGGCCTTGGGTGTTTTTGCTGGGGTGTGTGCGCAAATACTTAACTCACATCGCCTCCAAGTTTAGCCTTGCTGCTCGCGCCACGTTACCTAAGGGGTGAGCAGGGGTTATCTTGGCGTGTAACTCCCTTTCCCTGACTTGGGAGTGGTGGTCTCTGACTGACTTTGGCGCAAGCCCTGGCCAGCCAGGGATCCCATTTCTAACATTGGCAGGAGCGGGAGGATAACTATTTGTGTTTGCATTGTACCACAGTGGCAACTGGCCGCACTACAAAACTCTGCATTTTAGATGACCACATTTTGGGGATTATTGTATGAAGTTTGCTAAAAATGTCATTTCTGTGGAAATGTGTTTCTTGTGCACTGTGAGTTAGGTGTCCCTAGCTCGGGAGAGTAGATCATCCCCCTAAGTGCAGTGTGTTTTCTGGATTCATCATGAGGGTGGGATTCAGTGGTGGCAGCATAAATGTGTCCAGTGCATGTGTCCCTGTCCTGGAGTAATGGTACCTGTGTCACCTGTGGTCAGGTTGAGAAATCAGGGGTGGTAGAAACTGCCTTACCAGTCTGGGGGGGGGCGTGTGTGAATAATTGGATATGTGTTGGATTTCATGGGTGGGCCTGAAGCTCATGGGAGTTTCCCCTGCCCCTGTGCCATTGTGTTAATTGTTGGGGAGTGACCCTAAGGAAAGTTCTGGTCTTCCAGCCCAGTGTGGTGGAAGTGGCTCAGAGGAGCACAAGCCTGGTCTCCGTAGTCTGGGTGGGGGAGCCTAGCATGTCCGTATGGAGCGTCCTTTTAGGGGGATTTCCCAGTGTGGAGAGAACGTGGAGCGCCTGTAAGCAGGGCTCTAGTAGTTCTGTTATCTGGCAGTACCGCTCCAGTTGGGAGGGTGCAGAAGTCCAGATAGAGGGGTGCGAGGGGGATAGGTTCCCCAGTGGAAGAGCCAGTGGGACAGGGGCCAGCCAGAAAGGTTGTGTTGCCAGGGAGTGACCATGGTGATGCCACTTCTGTCCTGAGTGTCAGGCAAACTTGTACACGACACATTAGTTGTGTCACCCTCAAGGAAGTCCTGGTGCGCCAGGCATCTGAAAAAAGGGGTACGTCCCTCGGTTGGGGAGCCAGTAGCCGGTGTGTCCGGATCTGGACATAAGGGCAACTGTACGTAGTGTCCTGAAGTTACAAGAAGGAACTCCTGCCTGAAGAGAAGGAACCGGGTAAGCTGTATGGGGGATTGACCTGCAGTGGTTGCCTTGCTGCTGAAGGAGGAGAGAAAGTCTTCGATTTTTGTTTTCAACTTGTAGACGTCCTGGTGCGCCAGGCATCTAACCAAAGGGTAGCGTCCCTAGGTTAGGGAGCCAGGTTCAGGTGTTTGCCTGTTCTAGATGGCAGGGTGACTGTAGCCAGTGTCCTGGCCGGTTTGTCTTCTAGGGGTACCCCTGTGAACACAGGTGGGGCTCATCTTAAGTGAAGAGACCCTGTGTTTCCCAGAAAGGGTGGTACAGGCCTAGCAGGGATCTTTAGGGTTCTTGGCTGAGTGTTGTGGTACTACCCTGAGAGCAGGTGGGGCCTACCTTAAGTGGAGGGACCCTGTTCTACAGTGGGAGGGTGCAGAACTCTGGAAGGGGGTCAGAGGGAGTCTGACCCCTGTGCATCCGGTGAATGTGGACTCCCGGTGGGAGTGTTGTGTTCTGGAGGGTGCTTCAGATGTAGAGGTAGGGTGGGGCATTCTTGCCCGCGACCTCTGGTCAGCCTGAGGGTGCGGACCCTAGGTTGAAGGATCAGTGGTAGTTTGGAACTACACTGAGAAAGGGAGTGGAGAATGGCTATGGTAGGCCAGGGGTTACCACCCCCCGCTCTGTGTATTGGCAGGGACCAGTGGTATCTGGGTGGCCTAGGGAGTACCAGTGGTGTAGCCTAGTTGGGCCTGTTTTTTTTAAAAGTATGTGCTTGTCTTATGGATCAACGTGGCGTAGAACCGGAGGGTGTCCCTGCAGTGCGGGCCCACGTCCGTGTTCTATCGCCCAAAGCAGGGAAGTCCATCACAGTGGTAATTGGCCTACCCTGCGTTTTGGCTGGAAGGGGGTTGTGTTGGACTTGGCCCTTCTGGCAGGTTCACCCCTGAACTTTTTGCCTGGTGTTAATAAATAATTATAGTGATTTCTGGTCTTTGCACACTTTGACACTGTGGCGCAGTGTAAAGTGCATGCGCTCCCTGAGTGCGTGTGTGAGATTGGCCGGCCCTCCCATAGGAAAGCATGGGGAATGTCTGTGTCTCTGGTCCTGATGCGTGAGGTGTGCATGCCCGAGTTTGGTATGTGCGAACTTGTGTGATTGAATGCTTCGCAATGATGTATGTGGCATGTATGTGTCTAGTGTGGAAGTGCCACTTCTAGACATGGCTGTACGTGTGCTGTGAGGGTGCTGGAGTATGATTGGCTGGAGCTGGCTGGCAAGCCTGGCTCCAGGAAATCTGTGTGGGTCTTCCCCGGTGGTGAATGGAGAGATTAGCATGCTGATGTGAGGGAGGGGCTGCACCTGTGTCCTGAATGAGGCTGGGTTTTCCCCACACAATGCTGGCTCCGCCCCCTGTGGTGCAACTGATGACCCTAGCCTCCCTAGTGAATGAAAGGGGTGGTTGAGCCATCAAGGGTGCTCCAAAACCAGCTGTGACTGGTTCTCCCCCACCCTGCACCTGAAGACAAAGGGAAAAGGTGTATAAAAGAGGGGCTGTGACCCCATGAAAATGTTCTTGTTTCCAACTTGAATCCTACCAGGGGCATGCTGCTGCTGGGGCCCGGGGGAAGGCTTGCCTCCCTGGGCCCTGCCCAGCTCCTGGACTGCTGAGCCCCTGGACTCTGTGAGGACTTTGCTGTTTTCTGTGTACCTAGCGCTTGGGAGCGCTTTCCCTTGACCTCTAGCGCTGGAGGGCGCTCTTCATGTCCCTAGTGCTGAAAGTGCTTTGTTTATCTCAGCCGGTGCCCACCCGGCATTTGCCCCAGTTTTGCAAGGGTTAATGGACCCCAGCGAGTGCCTACTTCGCTTTATTTCTTATTTTATTGATTCTCGAGGGAGCCTATCCCTCGTCATTTCCCCCGAGTTCACCACCGCTGGCCCGGGACCCTTCGTGATGTCCCCCCCCCCCCCCCCGGGCCGCGCTGGGATTGGCTGCCGGCCCGGGATGCCCGATGACGCCCTCCACGGGCCGCGCCATGATTGGCTGCCGGCCCGGGATTCCCGATGACGCTTTCCTCGGGGCCGCGCCATGATTGGCTGCAAGCCCGAGGAGATTGCCGGTCCCGCCCACGAAGCAAGATGAAGCAGGGAGTGGCGGGAGCCTACTCCGCGCTCCTGTGTTTGCCCAGAGACGCCGCCGACCCCCCCACCAGGGCTCCCGAGAGTGAGGGAGAGCCCCGGAGAGCGAGAGGCGGCCGGCGGAGCAGAGGAGACCGGTGCGCCGCCCGACCCAGTGAGTGCACTGAGGGAGAGGAGGGGCGTCGGGGCACATTGTCGGTGCCCACCCCTCCCTTCCAGTGCGAGCGCCTGAGTGCTCACAGGCCCGTGGGGCCTCCCCTGATGCAGAGTCCCCCGAGAGGGACTCCGCCTATTTGATTCCCAGCCCGAGAGGCTCAGGGGGGCAGTTCATGATCGCGAGTCATCGAGAGGGACTCCACCAAGCCCCCCGTTCCTTCATGAGCCCTGAGAGGCTCCACCATTGGTCCTTCCGAGCCTCCGAGACTCGGACCCAGCATCGTTGTTGTCGAGCCCAGAGAGGCTCGAGTACCAGTTATTTGTTTCTCGAGCCCTGAGAGGCTCTCCCATTTGGCGTTTTATTCCTCAGAGCCTGTGAGGCTCCCACGATGCCCCTCATCATCCTTTACAGCTGCCCAGCACTTTGTGGGCAGCTGCTACGTTTAGGTTTTGGCACAGTGGCGCAACCTGGACCCTGGACTTTTGATGTAAGTTCTGTGCTAATGTGATTCCTGCAAAGTGTTCTGTGCTACACCTCTGAATGTGTGCTTGTGCATCATGTGTTCTTCTTTGTTGCACCTCTGAATGTGTTGTAGATGCATCATGTGCCTTGTTCCCTATACCCCTAAATGTATTGTGATACTTAGGTGGTTGTTCTCTTGCTAGTACAGATGTTGCTAGCGAAGCCCAGGTTCCCTGTGTAATATTCTGCTAAGGTGGTTAGGGTTGCATAGGTGGTGCTTACCTGGTACCAGTAGTTACTGATTGTGTGCTACATGATTATTTGGTGTGTAACTATCTCCAAGGACTTGATACTGAGCTCGCCCCCTGACCAGAGTCCCAGGACCAGTGGACTCTATTGTGCCTTCCCTGACAATTTGCTGGGACTTGTCTGATCTCCCTTGGGCCCCTGGGGCCTCGCTGAAGTGTGCCTCGCTCACTCCCCCCGGCAGCTCGTGCCCGGCAGCCCGTCCAAGCCTCGAGCTGCGCCGCTCTCCCCTGAGCCGCGCCGCTTTGCTGGGTCGCCCGCATCCTGCCTCCACCTCCTCCTCTGAGCCGCACACATTGGTCGCCCCAGACTAACGCTTGTAGCTAGCTGGGCGCCCGCTCAAGTTTACTAAGGAGATCACTTGCATTATCCAGCTTAACCAGGACGGGAGGTACTGTTCGATAGGCTCTATGTTCTAAGTTCTAGGCCTATAAGTATTGTCCTTTAAGTATTGTATTCTAAGTTCTAAAAGTGCTGATTCCTGACAGTGGTCCATGTGGCCCTGTCTTGTACATATCCCTTGTAAATTCTGCCCATGCCTGTTGGCACATTGTAAAGTGTGTGTTTTATCTAATGTGTTTTGGTATAATACAAAGGCTATTTTTATATATAACCTTGTGTGGAGTTTCCTTTGTGGTGGGCCTCGGTTGTTGTTGCTGGGGTGCGTGCGCAAATACTTAACTCACATCGCCTCCAAGTTTAGCCTTGCTGCTCGCGCCACGTTACCTAGAGGGTGAGCAGGGGTTATCTTGGCGTGTAACTCCCTTGCCCTGACTTTGGAGTGGTGGTCTCTGACTGACTTTGGCGCAAGCCCTGGCCAGCCAGGGATCCCATTTCTAACAAGGAGGATTAACCCTTCCAAATCTTAGGGTATATTATTGGGCAACAGTCTTGTTATATAATCATGAACTGTTTCTTCTTGACGGAACAGGGACAACTGTGGATAATGACGCCCCTTCAATTCATCAAATAATACTAGGCGATAAAAGCACTGGCTATCTTTGGAGATATCTCTTCGATAGTTACCATAAAAAAGTGAGATTAAAAACACTCATAGGAGCATTTAAGGTTTGGAAATCTGTGAGGAAAATGATAGGTGTGGGACGGGTATCTTTCTATACACCGATACAAAATAATCCCTTCCTACCAGACATATTTAAAGACTCCTATATTTATAGATGGATCACAGCCGGAATCACTCATATAGGATGTTATTTTTCCTCAGAGGGGATATATTCTTTTGAATTTTTAAAAGACAAGTATCATTTAGAATGGAGAGACTTCTTCAAATATCTCCAAATAAGAGATTTTCTATCACGACGTGTAAGGGGAGAGGACACTATGATTAAAAACCCCATAGCCGATATTCTCAGCCACTCTCAGGAAAAAATCCGGATTGGGGGGTTATATCAGCTATTACTGATGCATTTTTCGGATGATATGCGGAAGATCACTCAGAAATGGCAAAAGAAAATCCCAATCTCCACAGAAGAATTTGAGTATGTATATGTGCTATCGCAAAATATTCTTATGTCAACAAAACTACAAACACAATTTTATAATACATGTTTTTTTATGTATTATACTCCGGACAGAATCGCCAAATGGGGTAGTGGGAGACGCACATGCTGCTTCCGATGTAAGTTACAAAATGCGGACTGTATACACATTTTTTCATCCGGTTCCTCTCAAAGCAAAAATCGAACATTTCCTTTCACTGATTCTCAAAATAGCGGTCACTCTATCTGATCAAACAGTTGTCCTGGGTGTAACAAACTGCACCAATCAGAATATCGGTCATGAATTGATTTTTATCTCGATGGCCGTACTAAGAATTTGCATAGCATTAGCCTGGCTGGATCCTATAGCCCCCTCATATCAACAGTGGTTTTCAAGACTGTTAGCAATCTTTAATCTAGAAATGGCAATATATAAAACTAAAGGTAGGAAGCGTAGGATAAAAGGGCAAAAAATCTGGTCACCTTTAATAGAATGGTCTGAATCCCAGTGACTTATATAATAGCAATCTGGCTGTAATGACTTAGCTGTCATGTGTACCTATCTAACCTAATGTTTATTTGTCTTTTAATAATTATTTGTTAATTCATTTATTTACCTTTTTCTTTTATTATATATATATGCTTTAGAATTTCTTTTTTGTTCCACATTTAACCTGCCTAATCGGAGGGGGGGGGGTGTTGTTTTATGTGTTGTATTGTCTTTTCTGTTTAAAATCTAATAAAGATATTTAAAAAAAAAGAAAATATATATGTATTTTATTTCTAAACAAACCCCTGAACTCTTTATGAGCACAGAAGCGCAAAACAAGTTACTTAATAGAATATACAAAGGTTGCACAAAATATGGATAGGCCGGTTGGCCCGCTAAACCATATACTAAGAAAGTGGTATAAGTACCACGTCACGAACAATGGTAAGGCCTAGGGCCTTGGGAATCGCTGGGGCTACACTGGACTAAAAATGTCACAGAGTCAGCCCCTCATGTTACCCAGGACAGAGGCAAGAAAGGAACTCCATCAGCTCCACCAGTACTATCAAGGCACCACTCATGCCCTAATAGCAGCAGACTGGCATTGATCACAGATTTCCTAAGTGTGGCAAGCAAAACAACTAAGGAAAATAAGGAAACCAAAGTCCATAATGACTCCAATACTTCAAAAGATCTTATAGGCTTAAATCACAAAAATCCCAATAATAAAATCATAGAAGTTCAAAATTTAATGGAAATAAACGTCTTCCAAGACATAAATGCTAAAAGCAGCAAATCATCAACTGAAGAACTTGGGGAGACACAACCAGACATTCGGTGCACATTAGATTTTGAAGTTCAAGGCTCGCAATTCCAAACTCCCACAGCGCTCCTAGAAAGCGGACAAAGTTACAATGTAAAGATGACGGAGGCACTAATTCATAATAATACTTTCTTGTCAGAAACACAACTGCTGCAGAAGCATCAACAGCCTTTAACTGGTCCCAGTAGTAACAATGAGCCCAGTCCAACAAAACAGACGAGTCCAAACATCTCTAGTGCTCACGGAAACAGATATAAGCAGCAGGAGGCCCAATCTGCAAAAGAGCTGGTTTTCGCAGAAATGCACACAAACAAGCAGAACCAATTCTCCTTGCCATCTCGGTTATTGGAAACACACCATCTATGTGGTCATGAGCTCATGATCTTTAATCAGCATGATGAAAAGTACTTTAAAGACAAGAACCTCGATAATTCTTTGACGATGCCACTGTCACAAAGAAGGGCTCGATCAAGGGAGCTCTCAGGCGGACCGGATTTTTCTTCTCCAGATGTCCACTGCCTTCAGGAACAGAGAACAAGCTCTCCACCATCAACAGTATGGACACACTTCCTAGACACTTTGGATACCATTGGTAAAGAGTTGACTTACCATGCAGATAAATTAGATACCCAAGTGGATCTCCTAAACACGCTTGCCATTTATGTTCAGGGGGTGGAACAAAAGCTGCAAACGTTTAATGAAATGATCACAAGGGTGCAGTCAGACAGAGAAACAACCTTCCAATCGTGTCACTGCCACTGCGCCCAAATAATAGATCAATTAGCTACAGTTCCAACCATAATGACCGAATTATTGGGAGTTATTAGGGTTACCCCTTCAAAAATCAACTCACCAGCAGAGAGATCAAAAGAAACACAGAGGGAAGAGGATCAGGCCCGCCTGAGCCCTTGCAAGGAGGAAAATGTAGGAGTCGCAGAGATTAATGCAGCCCAAACACCGGGTATTACCAACATACTACAGCAATCAAATGTTACGGACAAGAGACACTCCTTGGCAGTTCAACAAGCAGATAACTGTCACGAGCGAAAGGCAAACCAAACAAAAAGCATGGCACCTCTAAGAAAGCGAGAGAGAAAACCCCTGAGAAAGGCCAGAAAGGGAAAACAGATAAGACAGGCCCAAAACGTAAACTACTCCACGTTAGAGCCAGAAGCGACACAATAAGAAGCTAATGCTACAAGCACAACCACTGAGAACGCAAGCCCAGTGGCTCATCTGACCGTATCAACTCAAAAGCCCATCACCTTGAAAAATCTCAGTCAATCAACAACGGAAAATTGCCAGACAGCAAAAGTCTACAGCATATTTAAGCCTTTAGAGAAGGGAAAGAAACGGCTCTCAACAACTCAGGCTACACAAACTATAAGAACATCACCCCCAACTAGGGCCTAGTATGATGGAATCTACCGCAACCAGCATTAAAGGAGTCAACCTGCTTAAGGAGGGCGACAAAGAGGAGGAGGGGAGTAACCTTGAACTTACAAATAGACACCATCTGGAAAGTCGCCTGAGACCACCGGCTAAGGCCATTGACACGCATTTACAAAGAAATACATGTAATGTACAGCAATTTTGTGGAACGTCCTCGAAGCATATTGCGGAGGTGAAACAAAGTGAAATGAGCACAGATTGTAAATAAAGGCCGGACAAGGTCGACAATAACATTAAGTTGGAATTTATCCCCCACTATGTCTCGAGGGGAACTCAAGATATCCTCAACAGAGGCGTACTATTAAAATTATTTAAGGCACTTCCATCACTGAGTCATATCGACACCTGTAGTTTGGAAAGTATAGAATTCAGACACAATTCAGACTTAACTGGCCATGAAATCACTAAAGCAACTTTTTCCGATATTTCCATCGCTGAGCAGATTTGGCAGCAACAAGATGTATTTGCTAAATGGGGTATAGAGATAAAAAAGCTTGCTCCGCCCCGTTACCCAACACTGTTACAACTACCAAACCCACAGAAGGGTATGCTGAGAGGTGCGAAAGGTCCGGATCAACCTAGCCCAAGCAATGACATAGCTCAAACTGGTAGGAAAATTACCATCACCATCGTTCACCCCGCAGCGGACAATCCCCTGGCACACGGGCAGAGGAATCAAACTGGAACCAGTTGCGGTACGGCATGAATAAACCCATCCAAAGCATTAAAACCAGCTAATTACTGCAGCATCTGCTCTTGGAATGTGAATGGCCTAAGCGTAAAATTAGAAGATCCAGACTTCTTGGAATTCATTACTCAACATGACCTACTCATCCTCCAAGAGACATGGCAGACAAATCCAACATCAATTGTGGGATATAAAGAGTATCTCAACCCAGCTAAGAGGGATTCCAAATATGGCAGAGCAAAAGGTGGTCTCCATTTTTGTTTCAACCGACCTTTCTTGGGAAGTCTCCGTAGTAGATCTCGACTCGACCTGGATGTCATGTATCAAATTAGTGGCTACATCCTCTTTTAGCTTTATTATATTGAATATTTACATCCATCCCTCATTCAAACAAAAGATGTCATGGATAGAGAAACTAACAGAAACAATAGCCACTCTTAAACTTGCGTATCCACATGTTAACATCATTTTGTCCGGAGACTTCAACATGAACCTTTTAAATGTCAGGAAAGGAAAATCAACAGGCTACATACAACGAAGCAAACGAAGCAACACACACGGTGATAGATGTGCACTCCTGCTGAAAAAACTTTCATTGTGCGCTCTCAACGGACAACTTCCGTTAGAAGGCTCCCCAGCATACACCAGGGTTACTCAAAAATCAGGCTCTATCCTTGACTACACATTTATAGATCAGGACATTCTTCCATATATTGCAAACTATTTAATAAAAGAGAGAGCTGAAAGTGATCACTACCCCCAAACTTTCACCTTGCTTATAAGCATGGCAAACCCCAAAACAGACAATGCAATGTCTCTACCAACGCAATGTTACAATCTAAAACGACTTACTTGGAACAAGGGGAAAATAGATGACATCATGGCTACATGCATTACTCTTCTCGAGAATTTCAAAACTGAACCATTGTGTCCAAAGCCTTGGGCATCCTTCACTTACGACCTAAACAATGAATTCTCAAGAAAAGGTAATGGACGCAAAGGAGGAAGACCAGTAGGGGCAGCTAGGTTCACGAATAGCCTAAGGAAACAAAAAAGACAACTAAACAAATATTTAAGACAACTCCGACTCCGAGGCCCAGATCCCTATCGCGACATCTTTGCCCTAATTTCAAAAACAAGAAAAGAGCTAAAAAGAGACATCAAGGTGGCCAAGAATGATTATAGTGAAAATCTCTGGGCGAAACTTTTCTACGCCAGTAAGCAGGGAGACTCTAAGCTGTTCTGGGAAGTTATCAACCAGTTATCAAATGGCAAGAACCGGCACTTCAACTCAGACATAACGGAATATACCTGGAGAGACCATATTGATCAGACATATAACGCCACTCCACTCTTAGGTGCTATAAAGCAGGAAGTTCCCACACCAAAAATCACGTACAAAACACAAAAGTCAGAATCTTCAGAACCTAAGTTACAGATTACACAAGACCAGGTTCTTAAAATTATAAAAAATGTCAGATCTGAGGGAGCACCAGGTCCTAATGGCTTGCCAAATGCACTCTTCCGGCACGACCCTTCATTTTGGACTGGCATTCTAACTCCATTGTTTACACACGCGTTAACAACTGGCTCGATCCCTGACTCCTGGCGAGGAAGCATTTTAAATCCTATATACAAAACGGGTTCACGGGCAGACCCTGCGAACTATAGATTGATTGCACTGATCAATGTGGAGGCCAAGATATATGCTGCAAATCTTTTGGCAGATCTAGAGGATTGGGTCAAACACATAAATCTGATACCGAACACCCAAACTAGATTCCGGGCCGGAATGGGCACCCTTACCAATAATTCTGCTGTGACACTGCTAGCCAATCAAGCCTACGCAAAATCTCGAACCTTGTACGCATGCTTTATCAACCTTAAAGCAGCGTTCGACAAGGTTCAAAGAAGGAAGATGTGGGCCTAAATGCAAAATTGGGGGGCACCACCCAAACTTTTGGAGGCAATAATCAATCTTTACTCAAACACGTGGGTGCAGATAAGGAAAGGAGATGGCCGCACCATAACAAACAAGATCCCAACATCAAATGGTCTAAAACAGGGGTATGTGTTGGCCCCCTGTTTATTCAACATCTACACAGCCGATCTTGAGAAGTACCTCCAACAAGTGCAAATTGACCCACCAAAATTAGGCAAAACACCGATCAGGAGCCTTCAATACGCAGATGATATTGTGCTCCTAGCACAAACACCAATAGGCCTGCAGCGTTCAATAACACAACTAGGATCTTATATCACTTCTGCTCAATTAATAATAAACCTTAAGAGGTATTATGCTTTGGTAGTCATCACAAAATAGGGTCAAAGGGGAAATTCACCTGAAAATTGGAGGAAAAACCAATATCCCAGGTGGACTCATACAAATACCTAGGGTTCCAACTTGACCACACACTTAAATATAAGCAACACTTGGACCAAGGGAATACTAAAGCAAAACAACTCCTGTATGCTTTCCAAATTTTACAGAAGAAGCTAAAAGGTTGGGATCACTGAAATAATATCGAGGGAAAAAATATCGACTTGCAAAAATATCGTGGACAAAATATCGACAGTCAAAATATCGAGTTTGTATCTACAAACAGGTAAGTACAAAAATATCGAGTACAAAATATTGTTTACAGTAATATAGTTATAAAAAATATCGACTTTATTAAAAACAGTGTTAAATTAAATTAATATTCAAATTTAATTACTAAAATATACTTAAAAATACTTAAATTATCTTATAATAATTAAATAATAAATGAAAATAATAAAAAAAAATTACAATCTTATTTGTTAAAACATATATATATAGTAACATACTATAATTAAATAAGATACTATTATATTACCGTACGATACCAGAAGTGTAAAAAATACTATTCCCACTCCAAAGAGTGCAAGCGTAGGGAAAGCGTTGGATAGCGTAGGGGTTAAAATTACTATTCCCACTCCAGTGGGTGCAACAGTAGGGAAAACTGACCCTGAACCCAAAGAATACCCCTTTACCCAAGAACTGAAAACTGATCCTTAACCCTTAAAAATACCCCTTTACCCAAAAACCCAAAACTGACCCTGAACCCTAAAAATACCCCTTTACCCAAAAACTGAAAACTGACCCTGAACCCAAAAAATACCCCTTTACCCAAGAACTGAAAACTGACCCTCAACCCTAAAAATACCCCTTTACCCAAAAACTGAAAACTGACCCTGAACCCTAAAAATACCCCTTTACCCAAAAACTGAAAACTGACCCTGAACCCTAAAAATACCCCTTCACCCAAACACTGAAAACTGGCCCTGAACCCTAAAAATACCCCTTTACCCAAAAACTGAAAACTGACCCTGAACCCTAAAAATACCCCTATACCCAAAAACTGAAAATTGACCCTGTACCCTAAAAATACCCCTTTACCCAAAAACTGAAAACTGACCCTGAACCCTAAAAATACCCCTTTACCCAAAAACTGAAAACTGACCCAGAACCCTAAAAATACCCCTTTACCCAAAAAACCAAAACTGACCCTGAACCCTAAAATTACCCCTTTACCCAAAAAACCAAAACTGACCCTGAACCCTAAAAATACTCATTTACCCAAAATTAATTAAGATTATTTAATTACCAATGAATTCTTAACTAACAATAACAATAAAGTAAATGTATTAGCACATTAACTGTAATTAATTTAATTTAATATTAATATTCTTTTTTCCCAATTAATTAATTAACAATAACTAAAAATTATATATATAAATAAATTACTCTAATTAATGTAATTAACTAATTAATATTATTTAATTACCAATTAATTACTAATTAAAAATATGTACAAAATTATATTAATTAATTAACTAATTAATATTAATTACCAATTAATTATTAATTAAAAATATTTACAAACAGATATTAATTAATTAATTATTATTAAATTACTCCCCACCCTTATCCCCTATTAACCCAACATCCCGCTCCTAAACATTAACTACAATTTATATTACTATTAATAATTTTTTTTTTAACCTTTTTTCTACATATTATCTATATTTTTTACTTTGACTATTTATCAATATTTTGTCTTGTCAATTTTTTTGAGTCGATATTTTTGTACTCGATATTTTTTTATCATTATTTTATTCGATATTTTGACCAACGATATTTTTGTTATCGATATTTTATTGTTGTCGATATTTTTAACTCGATATTTTGTCCATTCGATATTTTGGAGTCGATATTTTGTCTGTGCACCAAAAGGTTGTCCAACAGGCCAGTTGCTTAAGATAATCGCAGCAAAATTTTTACCCTCAATATCATATGGGTCGGAAATTATGAATACCAAAGATGCAGCCGCCTTAAACCTAGCCCAATCGAGTTTTTTCAAGCGCCTGTTTTTAATTCCTCAGCACATTTCTCAGGCACAAGTTCAACTGGAATACGGACTGAAAAATCAGAAACCTGCCAGACAAGGGGCGATGGTAAAATATTACTGGCGGATGAGGCAAGCGGAAAACGACACTTTAGCCCACTGCTGTTGGGAAGAAATCGAAAATCAGGCGAGGCAAAAAAATTCCATTGTTGTAGTCCTAAAAGAATCACTCGTTGATTTACATCTTGAAGCGGCATGGCATACAACAACATCATATTCCGGGTTCAAAAATATGGTAAACAGCGCAATAAAGCGAACTTCGCTAATAATTGATAAAGCTGCCTTTGCTAAGAAAAACCATGCATGGGCAGTGATTCAATCATATCAGTTTCTGAAACCCTAACCGTACTTGTCCGAACACTTCTCGCATCACAAAAAGCACTATTTGACGCTGTTGCGGTTGGGTTCGTTCGCCACATATAGGATTTAACCCTGATATGGAAGTCAACATGGCCTACTAAAGAATGTCGCTTGTGTGAACAAGGAGAAGAGTCGTTATTACACCTTTTATGAATCTGCCCCGTGCTATTGGAACCTCGAAAAATAGTTCTTCGGGAGATTTTTAGGAAGCACCAATTGAAATCGTGCAGAGCTGCAGTGATACAACGCCTTGGTGGACTGTCAATTCAGCTGTCATGTCGAGCCATCACCTTTTGGAAAAAAGCAGCCAAAGAACTGGACAAAAAAGACAATAGTCCACACGGCAAAGGTATATGACTGACTGGTCACTCCCTTTCTGCACAGACATCAAATATCGCTCTTTTCATATCAAACTGCAATGAACTTCTTACAATGTTATCGTTTTAACTGTTGTTGCGACCAAAGCTTACGAAAAGATAATGGTTTTTACTTGTCTACATTTTCATAGATTTTAACTTCAGTTAATTATTATGTAATATGTGTTTTTCTCATGTTTTTAGGATTTTTAACGAAATCAAATAAAAGTAATACTTACTTACTTACTCACTGGACTAACAACAGTTAGGGAGCAGGCGGCCCACGGGATGCGTGTGTAGAGTCTAAAGTCACACATGTGCATACATTGAAGTCAATGGGTGCGTAAAAGTTACAAAGTTAAAGATTTAGGAGTCTTCCGACTGGACTAGAACTTATCCACTGGAAATTAGGACACTTAGGGCCAGATGTAGGAGCCCTAATACCGGTCGGTAACGGCTGAATTCAGCCGTTACCGACCGGTATTAGGGTTTCCAGATGTAGGGGGCCTATATTTTACCGATTCTGTAAAGTTACTGAATCGGTAAATTTACAGAATCGGTAAAATACCGAATCGGTATATTTACTGATTCGGAAAAACCACATGTAGGTGGCACTCCTAAGAGTGCCACAGGCCCTTAAAATTCGGTATTTTACCACCCAATCCTATTGGGTGGTAAAATACCGAATTCAGGTGTGCATGCACATCTGTGCATGCACACCTGTGCAATGTGACACACAGACATGCCCTTAGGGCATGTCTGTGTGCCACATGGCACACAAGTCCGGAATTGGGGTGCTAGAGGGTGTCAAAGTGACACCCCCTGCACCCTTGCAGGATTCGGTATTTACAGATTCTATAAATACCGAATCTGTATTTCCCATTGATTCCTATGGGCTTCAAGGCCCATAGGAATCAATGGGAAATACAGATTCGGTATTTACAGAATCTGTAAATACCGACTCTTACAGATTCAGTAATTTTTTACCTACATCTGCCTCCTTCCAATTTACCGACTCTTAAATACCGAATCGGTATGAGTCGGTATTTAAGAGTCGGTAAATCGAATTTACCTACATCTGGCCCTAGGAGTGTAAACCTTTACAGGAGCACCGTAGTACTCGCGTTACCTAACCCACAGGAAGCGGGTGCATAGGTCTCAAAGTGTGTCAGGTTTCGTCGTGTAGATCTATGGAGCCTTGGAGAAAAGATGCAGCAGGCGGCCAGAAGAGAAGAGTCCGGGTGGATACAAGGGTGGATCAAAGATGTAGAGGTCCTGAAAGCAGAGAGGACAGAGTCTGGGTCACTAGCTAGTGACCAGGATGGAACCAGGAAGGAACCAGGCGAAGTCGGGATGCAATCAGGTGCTGATGGGAAGCTTGTCTCTTCAGCCACGTGGACCAGGAGGCGTCGACAACAACCAGGAGTCAGACACGGACAGTCCCACAAAGGCTCTCACTGTCGGCGGTGTCGGATTCAAGATTGGAGGGAACAAGCCTTGGCAAAGGCATCCCAGGCAGGATATGATGTTGGCTTCTTTCTCAGACCAGCAAGGTCTGAGGGGCTGCTCCTTTTGAGGGAAGCAAGGGCCAGTATAAAGCAACCAGACCAGTGGTGGAAAATCAAAGATTTGTCGCCAAGAGGGCCACTAGCCAACGGGCAAGTGACCGGGAAGGCGTGTCAAGCATGAAAATGCAAAAGGGCCCCACGCAGAACTCGTGGAGTGTGCAGGGCTGATCTTTAATGCAGATGCTGCTCCGGGCTGGGGCTTCTCAATACCCAATGCACAGCTTCAAGGAGTCCTCGGGGGCTGCACAGTAAACAGGTTGCAGACTTTTCAAGATGGCCGATCCCATGTCTCACGTTGCCTCCACGGGTCTCAGCTTTGCTTGGACTGTGGATCGGGCTGTTGGATGTCTGGGCATTCAAATCTTGTCAGGCTCTGGGCTTGGGCTCCGGCAGGAGGCGGCGGCAAAGCAAGTAGTTGATCGCTGGATGGTGCCTGCTTGTGCAGGGTGGTCACTCTTTGACCACAAGGGAGATTCTTCAGTCGTCTTCTTCCAAAGTAGAGGGATGAAGGTCCAGAGTTTTGTTTCAGAGTTTCAGTCAGGATAATCTAAATTCCTATTGACTCAGCTCCTACCTATATCCTAATCTTAGGGGCTGGATTACCTGCTAGGTCCCTCCTATAGGTGGGGCCAGGGAAGGGGGTGGTTACACCCCTTTCCCTTTGTCCAGTTTCGCGCCAGAGCTGGGGCAGGGAAGCCCCAGCACCGGTGTGAACTGGCCTTTGCATGGGACACCTTGTGTGCCCCAGGCAGTGTCTCAATCCTTTCAGCCCTCCGTGTCCCAATACACAAAATCCTGTCTGGGGTGGTGCTAGCACCTCCCAAGGCAGGAAACCTATTGTCCAAGCCTCCCTCGCTGGACGGACTCCCAGCAGCAGGAGATCAGACTTGTGTCTGTGGCAGCAGCATCCATTTTGTAATGCTGAGGCTCTGGTTAATTTTAACCGGGAATAGTTAGAACAACACGTCTTCTCCCTCTTGAAGGGTGGAATGCTATCCCCATCGCCAGAACTGGCGAGGGGGTAGTATTCCAAATCGTATGACACCTTACTCAACATGTTTTGATAAAGCCAAACCATAGTTAGCATTCAACCGCGAGGTACATAATGCACTTTATAGTATATGGTATGGCAATATCCCAGAACAGCTATAAGGACATGGTTCGGAAAGCTTCAGACAGGCTCAGCTCATGCTAGAGCACCATCTAACATAAAACCAAGTACTCTGCCTCCAGGATTGTTAAGGCCTGTCATAGGAGTGACTTATAGGTGTATATGTGTCCAGATATAAGGTTAGATATAGGTATACTATATCTAAGCAAGGGGTGAATACACCACCTTGCCCCAGCTGAGTAATCAGCCAATTGTGTCGATTTGAATGGCCAGCTAGGGGTGGTAAAAGATATGCTGCAGCCCCTAGTAGGCCTTGGATGCACCTATGCCCTGGGTACCTATGGTACATTGTACAGGGGTCACTGGGTGACCAGTATCCAATTGGTAATGCACTTAACGTGCATTGTAGCGAATTTAGAGAGAGAACAGCTGGGCTGTGGGTCTGATTAGCAGGCCCACAGCCACATTAAGTCGAAAACCAGTGAAGCAAAAAGGAAAAAGTGGGGTGACCGCGACCATAGGAAAGCAGACCCTACTCTCCTACATGAATGAACACCAGTGGGAGCGTAAATGTTAAGAAGAGAAATAGGAAAATAATTTATAGTAAGGTGCAAAAGGAGCCATCTACCATCAGCATCTTTCTCCTCCTTCTCTATAATAAGGGAAAGGGACGCATGAAATATTGTCACCACTCCATTAATAATATAATACACATGACCTACCCATTGCTTTTTGAGAGAACTAATATCATTATCATTAAGATGAGTCTCCTGAAGCATCTTGATTTTACAGTGTAATCTAGATAAATGGGTAAGCACCCTCTGTTTCTTGATGGGATTATGCAATCCCTTCTCATTTCAGGATATTATGCAAACGTTATCAGTCATATTGAAGGATAAAGGCAATAAACAGCAGCATGAGCATTCTAAAATTGACAAAACTGAGATTTAAACATGTGGACATTTGTAAATCACCAGGCAACATTTTTTTTGCAATAATACCCAAAAAAGGATGTTAAAGAAGTAAAAGACAAGAAAAGAGGAAGAAATGAAAGTGATCCGTAATCAAGCATTAAGGGGGAAAGAAAGAAGACATGAGTTACCAAACAGAGAAATAGAAAGTACAAAATAGAAGAAAAGGAAGAAGTAAAAGAAATTAGGGCCTAAAAAATAGAGAATATAATTTAAACATGTGGAAAATTGGGAACCAATTTACCAAAAGGAGGAAGAGAAAAAAGAGGGAGAGAGAAAGAAAGAAACCAAGAGATATAAATGGTAGAAAAAGAAGAGTTGACAAGAAGCTGGGAGAATTCAGCCAAAATAGCCAGAGCATATTAGAAGAGTAAAGAGACTAACATAGGAAGGTGGGAGCTGCGAAGGGAAGACAGACTAGAATCAGCGAAGTCAAGGAGAAACAACATAGACCAATAAGTAAGGAAATGAAAAACTATAATAGGGAACAGCAGTCAAAGAAACGTGGTAGGACAAAATAACACAAAGAGTAAAATCTAGTAGAACCAAATATAGGAAGCGTGCATACTTTAAGGAGAAATGAATACTTACCAATACACGAGGAGTTATAAATAATAGGAGTAGGAGGAAAGGTACAATGAGGAGAGAACATCAGGTAGGGGTATCCAAACTAGACAAGGTGTATCTGTGAAAGAAAAACCACACAGTTACTAAAGATAGTACAATGAGAGGATGAACATATACCAATCAGGTACTAAACAAAAAAAATACGAATAAAGAACATTGGACCTCTATATTGAGAGTAATTAAGCAAATAAGAAACAAATCAAGTTAGAAAATTCAATATTCAAGTTTTCTCAAGGTCCATTTCTTCTCCTTTGTGACGAGAAATGAATTGTCGTAGATCCTCAGGGGGTCAAAAGAATAAGTCAGCTCCTTATAAGTGACTTTAAAAAAACAAGAATGGACAAGGCCATATCTGGCATTCATGGAACGGAGAGCAGGACGGAAGGAAAGAAAGAAACTCCTTGCGACGAGCAGTTGTGGCGCGGGCCACATCCTGTGAGAGAAAGACTCTGTGACCAGACCATAAAATCTGCTTCCTTTGTTTTGCTGCAGACAAGACCATTAACCATTCGGTGTACTAAAGGAAAAGAACAATTATCCCTCTGGGACGATTTCCTGCTGATGTTTAGGAAGAACCACCAAGCTACGGTCCAATACGATGAGCGCATTGCAGGTTGAGAGTAGTACCTTCCTTCAGGCCCATCAACTTAGGAATGTGAATTTTAAGGAAGACAATCATGTCAGATTCCTCCTCACCCTCAGGAATACCATAACGTCTACAATCGTTTTTCATCTGTTGTTTGAGAAGGGCTATTTCTTTGGACATAACCTCAATTTTAGGAATCATGTCTTGAGTGTCACCAATCCTCTGCTCCACCAACGTAACCCTCAATTCCAAATTAGACCATTTCTCCTCTAGTCTCTGAAGGGTGGTGTTGGTATCCATAACAAATGGTTTTAAATTTTTTATCTCCTCCATGAGATCATCCAGTTTGATAGGTAATGGAGACTTTGAAGGAGAGCCCAGCTCCTTCTTTTGGCATTTAGATGCAGTGGCAGTAGAGTCTTTGCGCATGGATGACATAGTGGCAGAAGCAACCTTTTGACTTGAGGGGTGAGGGGATTCCATATATATGAGGAAGAAAAGAAACTGCCAATGATGATAAATTACCAGAGCTAGCGACATGCAGCGATGTGCAGCAGAAAGACCAGCTTGACTGGAGACAGACACAACCTCTTACATAGACTCTTGTCCCCCTCCTTTATTGGCAGCCAATACAAAGCAGAGAAGAATGGAGAAGGTCTGCGAGGAAGAACAACTGCAATCCCTCAAAACAGTTGGAAAACTCAAATAATTGCTATTTTATGAATATATTAGCCAAAGATCCACTCTCAAGTGAGCAAAAGTCACCATTCTACTACTTCAGGCAATAAAAGACAATAGTAGGGCATTAAAAGCGGCAGCAGAAGACCACCGTGGCCCACAGCAGGCAAAATAGTGGCCACTACTATTTATTCTGATGGGGACACGTCACTGGAGAAACAGGATTGAAAAACAGCCCAAAAAAGAAAAAGAAACACAGCTACCCGTTCTCCCGCATCAGGGTAGGTAAAATAGCCAGCCCGTTTGCTTGGCAACAAGACACTGCTGCTGCTCCATATCGGAAAAGGTCCCAGCCGTTGCTTAGAGCTTCATGGAGTCACTGAATTCTTATGGAAGCTCAAGCCATACCTCCGACCTTTGGCGTCGTATGTGTCCTGCAGTGCTTTCGATTCTGCTAGACATCTCCCATTCATAGAGAAAGAGTTATCTAAGCCACTTAAGACAACCATTCTTGAGTAAAAGGAAAAGTATGTATAAGCCAGAATGACATGTGAAGTCAAATCAAAGCAATTAGTTGGATTTTATTGTGGACAGGTTTTACTTGCACTGTCAGGGGACGTTGATGTTAGAAAAAAAGCAACATTCCGACTACACATAGAAGGTATTCCATAGATCTAGGGATGGCATTATTCCACCTTGGCCACCAGCCTATGCACCCAGCAAAATTAGTCATCCACAATCCTCTAAACAGGCATGTTATTTGGTTTGGGGTTTTTGTATCATGGTAAATGCCACTGGCAGCTGCTACAAATTCCAAGTGAAGGTGAAAATGAACCTTGAGCTTTATGAACATTGTACAGGATGGTCAAAATGCTGTGTTCACAGAAGTATGCTGTTCCTCAACAGTAAAGTGGGGGGGAGGGAGGAAAGGACTGATCAAACTAGATCGAGGGGAACTGATTATTCAGAACCAATAGACCTTACACACCCACAAAGGTGCCATGCTTCATCATCGGGCAGCTCCTCTTTGGGCCAGCGCTGCAAAGTCCAACAGGCCCCTTAAGGGGGCGGTTTGCTGGATATCTTTAAAAATAGGATGCAATGAGGAAGTATATGAGTGTGGGTGCTGTGTGTGTGTGGATTTGGTGTGAATGTGTGACAAAAAATTCCCAAGAGGTACCTCGTTAAGTTTATTATGTAAGTCCTCCTGACATGAGTAAAAACAAAAGAATGCTATCCTGGGAACAATGATCATTGCCAGCTCAAACAGTGATGTAAACAGTTGTTCACAAAGTGAAGAATTTGGTGCCTTCAGAATTCCTTCTAATGTCAGGGTTGATATAATCCCAGATTTACGGTTGGTAGTGTGTAGAACAAGACCAAAGGTTATTCAAATTCTTTTTATTTTATTTGTAATGTATCCTCTATAGTGCAGATGAGAACTAAGAACAAGAAACAGCCGACATGTGTTTCGCCCTGAAGCCTACTGGCCAAGGCTTTTTCAGAGTTGATTATAAACAAATAAGTAAGGATAGGGGAGGAGCTATGCGCGCATCCGTGATGGCCGCGTGAGCACAGAGCTCCCCGGACCCTCGCCACTCTTCGCAACTTATCCTGACAACATCCTGAATTCTTGGACGGATTATTAAAGATGAACCATGGCTGAGCTCCTAACTCTTTTCAGATTTTAATTCGGATTCGGGGAACCGAAATTACATCGATTTGAACTTCTGAGGCCCACCTTACGGCAAGCCGGGGACTTGGCGAATTGTGCAGCCGGGACGAAGTTGAATAACAACGGCAGTGGGGTCTCCCCAATAGCCCTACTCCAACTTTCCCTTTCGGTTTCGTTTCTGGGTCCTGGCATTGTCTGATTGCAAGAAAGTTCCGCTTGGTCGGGGATCTGTCCAGCCTATATTCAGTGTGAGTGAGACTTTACCATCTATGCCGATTGGGTCAAGTCGTGTCTTGTCTTGGCCGCACGAGACAGTTTTTGTGGACTGTTGGTGCCTTGCCTGCAGCCGGCCATTTTCACTAGGTCTTGCGGGCCCCTCCGGGGCGCATCTTCCATCATGGCAGCCAGGGTTGAAGCCGAGAAACGGAAGACTAAGACGCCCCTTCGTGGGGGACCGGTCCAATCCAAAATTATGGACCGGAACACTCAATCCAAAGGATCCCCTGGAGTCCCTAGCCGTACCCCGGAGGATGCCAGGGAGGACCCAACCGCTCCTACTGATCTGTCCCTGCAGGACATCATGGGCGCCATTAGCAACATGAAGGAGACCATCGGCCAGCAGTATGAGGCTCTCGCTCATAAAATTGACACGGTGGCCATTGATGTTACCCTGATCAGAGCCGACTTGTCCAAGACCAACGAGAAGGTGAAGTCGTTGAATTTGAAGACTTCTAGCCCCACGGCCGATGTGTCGGAACTTCAGACCGAACTTGGAAATTTAAAATCGGCCAATGACCTGATGTCCCATCGGCTGGAGGATTTTGAGAATAGGGCAAGATGCAATAACATCCGCGTCATAGGTTTTCCGGAGAATCCAGAGACTCACTCGATTGACCTCCTGATTGAAGATCATGTCCTGAACCACCGTGCCCCTTCTGGACTGAGCAAGTTCTTCGCAGTGGAGCGTGCCCATCGCGTTCCAGGTGGAAAGCCTAAGCCGGGCGCTCCTCCGAGGCCTATCATCGCCAAACTTTTTCATTTCAGGGATCGTGATGCTATTCTGCAGGCGTCGAGAGTGAGCGGCCCGGTGAAATTTGAGAATTCCACAGGTAACTTCTACCCGGACTTTACCCAGCTCGTCCAGAGACAAAGAATGGGCTTTCAGGGAGTTAAGCGACGTCTGCGGGACTTAGGATTGAAGTACGCGATGCTTTTCCCTACCAGGCTTCGTGTGGAGTATGAGGAACGGACATTCTTTTTTGACCGACCGGAAAATGTGAGTGACTGGCTGGTGAGCCTGTACAGAAGTGATATTTCGACCCCTGATCTCCGAATACTAGACTTTGCTCATCTGGGTTCTATTTATTTTGTATACTATGTTTCACTTATGTTCCCTTCTTGGTGGTGGGAGGGACGGGCCTCTTTCCTCCTCCAGGGTCTTTTTGTAGAGTGGGACATGTTAGGGCGACAGGCACACTGCATGTTGGGGTGGCTTTTTAGACTACTGCAGGGGTGCAGGGAGGGGGGAGTTGTAACGGGTGTTGGTTGGGGGGTGGGATGGGGTGTTTGTGAATGTGTTTTTCTTTCTCGAGGCAACGTATTGGTTTCTTCTATACTTCAAGTGTCCTGCTCTTTGTGGGGTGACTCATGCATCACTTGTGGGGATGGGGGTAGTGGGTTGAGGTTAATATCTTGGAATGTTAATGGATTGGGTGATCGTATAAAACGGGGTGTGGTACTGCAATATCTGCGTCGCTTGTCCCCTGATGTGATACTTTTGCAGGAGACGCATTTGGTGGGAAATATGTGTCATGCTATGAATAGGTGGGGTTATCGCCTGGTCGCGCACTCCTGGTTCACCACTGGTTCTAGAGGGGTGGGTATTCTGGTTCGGTCTTCTCTCCCTCTTGAGATTGATAACGTAATCCTCGATGACAGAGGGCGATATGCCGCCCTCACTGGTAGGTGGGAGGATAAGTATCTTTCATTGTTCACTGTCAACGTTCCCCCGGGTCTCCAGACCTCTACCTTTTCAGATGTTGGCCGTGTGATGCTGGAGCTCCCTGATTGCATTCTCCTTCTGGGTGGGGATTTTAATTCTGTGCTTTCTGGCAGTATGGATCGTCACCCCCCCAGGGATCTTCCTAATTCCCAGTTATGGCTCAGTGGGTTCTTGGACACCTTTGGTATGGTAGACTGCTGGAGGTTAATGCATCCGACACAGAGCCAGTACACCTTTCACTCTGGGGCTCACAGGAGTCTCTCCAGACTTGACTACATCCTTATGCCCGCTGCCCAGTCTTCCTCTGTTAGGGAGATCAGACATCTGGCCTGGGGCATTTCGGATCATTCCCCATTGTGGCTCTGCATGGACACTGGGGTGAACGCCACGGGGCGGATCGCCCCTATCAACCCCTGGTACCTGCGTAACCCTAAGACCCGTAATAGTCTGATAAAGTCCCTAGACCACTACTTCGTGGAGAACGAGGGGTCTGCTTCGTCCTCTGTGTCCCTGGGGGAGGCTTTTAAGACTGTTATTCGTGGACAGGCCCTATCTTTAATAGCTGAAGCTAAGAAAGCCAGGAATCAGGAGGTGGTGAGTCTTGAGGCGGAAATATTGGAATTGGAGGCTGACCTAGAATCAGGCGTTACCCATGACAGACTCCACGCCCTTGGTCTGAAGCAGCTAGACTACAAATCCCTTGTCACGGATGCTGCCAAGACAATGTACAGGGAGCAGCAGGGTAGACTGTATGATGTTTGGGATAAGGCAGGTAAACTGATTGCGTGGCTTGACAAGAAGGAGAGAGCGAATCGTGTGGTCCCTGTGATTCAGAGTTTAGATGGTGAGAGTGTGACTGACCCGAGTGAGATTGTGGAATGTTTTGCTCTCTTTCACTAGTTTGGTACAGGATTGTGCCCTACACAAACAACTACTTTTTGTATTCCATTCATTGTTTTGATTGTAAGAAAATAAAAATCCTGGTCCGGCTGGACAGGTAAAATATATAGTCCCTATTGTGTTCTATATCAAAAATTGTTTATATCTCTAATTAAGCTTGTCACCTTCAAAATGAGTCTTACCATACCACAGAACATATTCGGAATATATCATGTTTGCGAAAGTGATCGCCATTAGAGTGATCCTGGAAAACCAACAACACAGGAAGGATTATTGGAGTGCCTGTTGTCAAGCTGTCACTTTAACACCAAGCCTAAGTGTTAGTTCCCGAGGCACTCGAGGTGGTGGTGTCCATTGAGGATTCTTCCGGGCCATCAAGAAATTTCTTTAGGTGAGTCAGGTCGGTAAATATTTGTGGCTTTCCATGTATCACCACCCTAAAGCGCGCTGGTCCCACAAAGCCATACTGGTAATTGAGATCACACAGTTTTGGTCGGAGAGCCAGGAAGTTTTTCCGCACATCTACTGTTTCTTTGCAATAGTCCTGAGAGATGAATATTTTGTTAGGCTTCCACAGAATGTGATTTTGTTTGCGCATTAAAGATAGGATTTGCTCCACATGCTGGTATCTGAGCGGCTTACACGCAATCGGCCAAGGACCTCTTTGACCTGATGGGAGACGACCAGGGACCCTATGAGCTCGGTCAAATTCCAACGGGTTAGCGAATGAGAGATTGGTAGCCTGACCAAACCATGACTCCAGGAAGGTTACACCAGAGCCATCTTTATCTTCCGCACCTTCAGGAATTCCAAAGATACGCAGGTTCCCCCTATGGTTCTTGTCTTCCAATTCGGCTAGGCGTCTATTGATTGAGACTGTCAAGATCGAGAGCTCCTTGATAGATTTGATTACCTTCACCTCAGAGTCCTCTAGTTGGCTAATTCTACATTCTGTTTCAGAGAGTCGGACGTTGATATCCTTGATGTCCTGTCTGACAGCCGATATCTCATCCTTGGTCGATTTTGTGACATCATGGACTTCCGCGAGTTTGACCAGTATTGTGTCCAGCGTTGCGTTGATGTCACACCTTCCTTTCGTCGGCGACTCAGGGTTCGGCGGTTCAACTTTCAGCCTCCAGCCTCTTCAGATTTTTGGCCTCTTTCTCCCCCATGGCGTCAGGCAGTACTAGTCGCGGCAGTGACAAATCACCTTGAAAGATGAAGCGTCTTGGTGGCACAACCGCAAGTTGGCGAGCGCAATTGCTGGGCGCTGTATTCAGCTATGATATGGGTAGCAGGGGATATCCCAGTTTAGTGAAACTGCGTGTGAGGGCTACAGAAGAGGGCTCAGAGAGCAGCGATATATCCAGGCAGAAGAGAGCAAGATCCTAGTTAAATGGCTATTCAGAGCAGGCCAGTAGGGTAGGTGAACAGACACACTTCAATCAGCTATTCATCCACCATTAGCTTCACTGCATCATATCAATAGCTGCGATGGTTGGTTATGGCGTCGGCCATTTTAGGGACAGGCAGGGGTTTCCAGCTAGTGGTTGTGTTAGATGTCTTCGTGTCGGCCATCATGAGGTCAGGCAGCATTAGTCTCCACGTGGGAACTTCAATTTGAAGCAATAGTGCCAAACAGAAGGGTATTACATATAGCGCGTTTAGCCGGAAAGCGCGATCAAAGAATCAGCCAAGGGTTGCACTGGCATATCACCCCACGCTATGTAAACACTGTAGCGCTGGGCCCCAAAACTGTACATTAGTCACTGCGAGAAGTCCCACTTCTATAAACAAAGGTGCCCAAATGCAGTCGCTGGTTGTTCTCTGGGCCTTAGGCTCGGGGTGGCTGTGATTAGAGGCATTTAGAGGCAGACGTACTCAAGGTGCAGTTAAATTTATAGGTGGCTGTCCTCCATCTTAAGAGCAGCGCGCTCGGTACCTGAAATTCGGCGAAGACCGCGTCTCATTCGCCCGTGTGCAGGTTTCGAAGGGCAGCTCAGCCTGAGCAGGTTTCAGACATCGAGCCCTGATGGGGTCCGGTAGGCTGCTCAGTCGAGGTGAGGGGCGGGCGTATTCATCGTGCCCAGCCAGGATCTCGCCTCGGGCCACTTGCGCAGGACTACGGGCGGTGATAGGACTCGGAATAACAGTCAGTAGGAGCGCCTCTGGAGCGAACAGGTAGGCTCCTTAGATGCTGTGTGCATTCCGCTGCATCGTCGAACCTTTCAGGGCATCGAACGTCAACAGGAAAACATCAGAATCTTTAAAAGAAGTCGGCGCCACGGAGGAGAGGAGAAATCAGGTCGCCATCTTCTCCGGCGTCTTGAAGTGAAATATTAAGAAAGGCAGGCCTGTAGTCACAGTTTGCAAGAATGCATTAGTGTTAATTACATTCACAAAGTAATTAGACCAAATGTAGAAAAATAATGTATACTTTTTCATAGTGCTACTCATAGTTCACTCAGTTCAGTGATCTGCATGGCACACGTTCTTTGCAGCAGGCACATCAACCCTTGGGCTACATTATTTTTTGTTGAAATCTGTTTTATGAATTTTTATGCAGCAGTATATGAGGAAACAAATATTTGTAACACTTTTTTCATGCAGGTAAGATTACTGAAGCAGTGCATGCATATATGGTCCTCATCGCTTTCCTATAACATAAGGCGTTATCTACACTTTTCGCAATGTAGCGTTCTAATCTAGGACCCTGATCGATAATGTGACCTTATGCCCCTATACGGCTATAAATCCATTTATTCCCTATATTGGCATAACCGATCAAATGCAATATTCAGAAACTCGTCTCTGGCCTCACACGAACAGAGCCACATTTCAGAATCGCTTCCTCTGCCACTTCCTTTGCAGCCAATTAGTGCAATGACATAGCAGAAGTTACTATCTAAGATTCCTAGATTAACACTCCGAGTTCTTCAACAAGATAAAAACTCAGCATCCTGGGAAAGCCCCGCTTGCTATGTTTTGATTAGTAATAGAACTCTAATGAGCACTGATAGACGATCACTTCCTAGTGACATCTTTATTGACGTCTTATGTCCAAAAACTTACGTCAAACAAGGCACCTTTCAGGTATAAATATTACCAACGTTGCCTTAAGCAAACGCTGATGCTGCTGTTTTCGCTGAAGCTAGCTGCCTCAATGCCATCGCTGCTGAAGAAGCTGCTGTTATGCTGATGATACCATAGCTGCTATCGCTACTGCTATCGCTGCTAACTAGCGAACAATGGTGTGGTGAACTTAGGAGCTGAACAGCCGTCCCCTGCAAGAGCCCAGCAGATGCAAGCTGCCCGCTGACGCTGCCCCTCCTCTTCCTCGACGTGCTGAGAGAGACGCTGTCTTTTCTCCTGCAGAGAAATCCAACTCCGGCGTTTCCAAGCCACTCTTGCGAGTGACTGGGATATCGAGTTCCCTGAAGGAGATACCAGACCTCCATCATTCTATTCCAGAGGTATGGTGTTGACTAAACCCTTAGAGAGAATTCTTGAAGCAAACCTTGGCAAAACCAACTTAACTTAAAGCTACTTACTTACTCCCCTCCCAAGTATTAGGCTTAGGTCAGGTACACTGGGGTAGGCGTAGTTAGAAGCACCAGTTGAGTATTTCAGCCTAATGTATATATGAATGTATATATGTTTTATTCATTTTAAACCATTGTATGGCTAAGAAACCATATCAATGCTTTTACAGTATTATTTCGCAATACACATCTTACTGTACGTACTTTTTATAATAACAAGTCTTGCAATTGTGGCAATTCATTTCTCTTGAACGAGAAGAAAGACTGTTCAATAAATGTTACCCTTTATTGAAAACGCCTGTCTCTCTATTCTCTACATATTGTGAAAGTAAACTGCACAACCACTGATTGAGTAAAATAACTGTCTATTGTTCACACAACTCTAGAGATTGACTCTTATCTGAGGAGCAAAGTTATCATGTTGCACGGTTGTTGGAAAACCGAATCCCTCCTTGTCTGTACCAGGGAAGCTGATCACTTCCTATTCAGAGAAGAAAGTTTCCAGTGACCTCTGAGCTAGTTGGTAACAAACCCAATTAAGTTTAGCATAGTCAGTGGAGGCCTGGAAGATCCGCACTTCTACGTCAATACTACTGTTTATGTTATTCCAATGCGCAGGGCCTATTGGGAAAAAAGGAACTACACTACATGGCGCCCAACGTTTGGTAAGGCGATAAACTAACGCAAGACGTTAGAGTAACTCAGTCGTGCATATTTCACACAGACCCCTTTCTCCCGTAAATACTCCAATAGACGTCTGGAGTGGGTGAAAGGTTAAAATCCGCCCGAACTCAGTAGGAAGAGATTGCTATGTAAAGCGCTGGTTTATTCAACGTTGAAGGATACAGTGTTCCAAAATATTGTGCACCTAATCTTTGTCTCCTTGGAGACCTGCTCTGCAAACCTTGCATTTATACAATGCCAGGAGAAAACGGAACCACTGGGGCCGCAGCAGATGCGACTCAGCAAGGTCCCGACACTACTACTGAACCGGGTGCAATAATCATCCCGGCACATTTAAGAAAATCTATAACGTTAAAAATTATAGAAAATGGACTGACCACACAAGGTGGCACAGTTGTCTTCGTGATAGAGGCACACGAATATCGGCAGACAGAGGTAGTCTATTCATGGATAAAATTTCCAGCGGCAAACGCTGCAACACACGAGTGCCACTACTATACAGTAGAGGATCCACCGGAAGAGTACGCTCCTTTCGAGGAGACTGAAATTCCATTAAAATACCAAGAACACTTACTTTGGTTTAAAGGCGCCCTAAAACATAATGTTTACAACAAGGGGTGGTGAGGGACAGAGTCTCTGAATTAGGCAGAAAGCTCTCACCCAGTCAAGAGATCAGGGCTAGATCCAACACCGTTTTTTAGCTCACTGCACCATCCCAGTTTCAGAACCTGGCTGTATGCAAATTAGTCTGTTCCTGTCCCAGTGCATGATGGGAACAGGGCAAACCAAACTGCAAAAGCCAATTCTTACACTGGGAAGGAAACAAGCTCCCGGGGACCGGTTTCTGGCATTACAGCCGTCTTCGGCCCGGTTTGCTTGAATCCTGATGGTGCAATGAGCAAGGGTCCCACATCTGAGAATACCCTTCCACGCTTAGGGTGGACAAAAATATTTACAACAAGGGGTGGTGAGGGACAGAGTCTCTGAATTAGGCAGAAAGCTCTCACCCAGTCAAGAGATCAGGGCTAGATCCAACACCGTTTTTTAGCTCACTGCACCATCCCAGTTTCAGAACCTGGCTGTATGCAAATTAGTCTGTTCCTGTCCCAGTGCATGATGGGAACAGGGCAAACCAAACTACAAAAGCCAATTCTTACACTGGGAAGGAAACAAGCTCCCGGGGACCGGTTTCTGGCATTACAGCCGTCTTCGGCCCGGTTTGCTTGAATCCTGATGGTGCAATGAGCAAGGGTCTCACATCTGAGAATACCCTTCCACGCTTAGGGTGGACAAAAATATTTACAACAAGGGGTGGTGAGGGACAGAGTCTCTGAATTAGGCAGAAAGCTCTCACCCAGTCAAGAGATCAGGGCTAGATCCAACACCGTTTTTTAGCTCACTGCACCATCCCAGTTTCAGAACCTGGCTGTATGCAAATTAGTCTGTTCCTGTCCCAGTGCATGATGGGAACAGGGCAAACCAAACTACAAAAGCCAATTCTTACACTGGGAAGGAAACAAGCTCCCGGGGACCGGTTTCTGGCATTACAGCCGTCTTCGGCCCGGTTTGCTTGAATCCTGATGGTGCAATGAGCAAGGGTCTCACATCTGAGAATACCCTTCCACGCTTAGGGTGGACAAAAATATTTACAACAAGGGGTGGTGAGGGACAGAGTCTCTGAATTAGGCAGAAAGCTCTCACCCAGTCAAGAGATCAGGGCTAGATCCAACACCGTTTTTTAGCTCACTGCACCATCCCAGTTTCAGAACCTGGCTGTATGCAAATTAGTCTGTTCCTGTCCCAGTGCATGATGGGAACAGGGCAAACCAAACTACAAAAGCCAATTCTTACACTGGGAAGGAAACAAGCTCCCGGGGACCGGTTTCTGGCATTACAGCCGTCTTCGGCCCGGTTTGCTTGAATCCTGATGGTGCAATGAGCAAGGGTCTCACATCTGAGAATACCCTTCCACGCTTAGGGTGGACAAAAATATTTACAACAAGGGGTGGTGAGGGACAGAGTCTCTGAATTAGGCAGAAAGCTCCCACCCAGTCAAGAGATCAGGGCTAGATCCAACACCGTTTTTTAGCTCACTGCACCATCCCAGTTTCAGAACCTGGCTGTATGCAAATTAGTCTGTTCCTGTCCCAGTGCATGATGGGAACAGGGCAAACCAAACTACAAAAGCCAATTCTTACACTGGGAAGGAAGCAAGCTCCCGGGGACCGGTTTCTGGCATTACAGCCGTCTTCGGCCCGGTTTGCTTGAATCCTGATGGTGCAATGAGCAAGGGTCTCACATCTGAGAATACCCTTCCACGCTTAGGGTGGACAAAAATATTTACAACAAGGGGTGGTGAGGGACAGAGTCTCTGAATTAGGCAGAAAGCTCTCACCCAGTCAAGAGATCAGGGCTAGATCCAACACCGTTTTTTAGCTCACTGCACCATCCCAGTTTCAGAACCTGGCTGTATGCAAATTAGTCTGTTCCTGTCCCAGTGCATGATGGGAACAGGGCAAACCAAACTACAAAAGCCAATTCTTACACTGGGAAGGAAACAAGCTCCCGGGGACCGGTTTCTGGCATTACAGCCGTCTTCGGCCCGGTTTGCTTGAATCCTGATGGTGCAATGAGCAAGGGTCTCACATCTGAGAATACCCTTCCACGCTTAGGGTGGACACAAATATTTACAACAAGGGGTGGTGAGGGACAGAGTCTCTGAATTAGGCAGAAAGCTCTCACCCAGTCAAGAGATCAGGGCTAGATCCAACACCGTTTTTTAGCTCACTGCACCATCCCAGTTTCAGAACCTGGCTGTATGCAAATTAGTCTGTTCCTGTCCCAGTGCATGATGGGAACAGGGCAAACCAAACTACAAAAGCCAATTCTTACACTGGGAAGGAAACAAGCTCCCGGGGACCGGTTTCTGGCATTACAGCCGTCTTCGGCCCAGTTTGCTTGAATCCTGATGGTGCAATGAGCAAGGGTCTCACATCTGAGAATACCCTTCCACGCTTAGGGTGGACAAAAATATTTACAACAAGGGGTGGTGAGGGACAGAGTCTCTGAATTAGGCAGAAAGCTCTCACCCAGTCAAGAGATCAGGGCTAGATCCAACACCGTTTTTTAGCTCACTGCACCATCCCAGTTTCAGAACCTGGCTGTATGCAAATTAGTCTGTTCCTGTCCCAGTGCATGATGGGAACAGGGCAAACCAAACTACAAAAGCCAATTCTTACACTGGGAAGGAAACAAGCTCCCGGGGACCGGTTTCTGGCATTACAGCCGTCTTCGGCCCGGTTTGCTTGAATCCTGATGGTGCAATGAGCAAGGGTCTCACATCTGAGAATACCCTTCCACGCTTAGGGTGGACAAAAATATTTACAACAAGGGGTGGTGAGGGACAGAGTCTCTGAATTAGGCAGAAAGCTCTCACCCAGTCAAGAGATCAGGGCTAGATCCAACACCGTTTTTTAGCTCACTGCACCATCCCAGTTTCAGAACCTGGCTGTATGCAAATTAGTCTGTTCCTGTCCCAGTGCATGATGGGAACAGGGCAAACCAAACTACAAAAGCCAATTCTTACACTGGGAAGGAAGCAAGCTCCCGGGGACCGGTTTCTGGCATTACAGCCGTCTTCGGCCCGGTTTGCTTGAATCCTGATGGTGCAATGAGCAAGGGTCTCACATCTGAGAATACCCTTCCACGCTTAGGGTGGACAAAAATATTTACAACAAGGGGTGGTGAGGGACAGAGTCTCTGAATTAGGCAGAAAGCTCTCACCCAGTCAAGAGATCAGGGCTAGATCCAACACCGTTTTTTAGCTCACTGCACCATCCCAGTTTCAGAACCTGGCTGTATGCAAATTAGTCTGTTCCTGTCCCAGTGCATGATGGGAACAGGGCAAACCAAACTACAAAAGCCAATTCTTACACTGGGAAGGAAACAAGCTCCCGGGGACCGGTTTCTGGCATTACAGCCGTCTTCGGCCCGGTTTGCTTGAATCCTGATGGTGCAATGAGCAAGGGTCTCACATCTGAGAATACCCTTCCACGCTTAGGGTGGACAAAAATATTTACAACAAGGGGTGGTGAGGGACAGAGTCTCTGAATTAGGCAGAAAGCTCTCACCCAGTCAAGAGATCAGGGCTAGATCCAACACCGTTTTTTAGCTCACTGCACCATCCCAGTTTCAGAACCTGGCTGTATGCAAATTAGTCTGTTCCTGTCCCAGTGCATGATGGGAACAGGGCAAACCAAACTACAAAAGCCAATTCTTACACTGGGAAGGAAACAAGCTCCCGGGGACCGGTTTCTGGCATTACAGCCGTCTTCGGCCCAGTTTGCTTGAATCCTGATGGTGCAATGAGCAAGGGTCTCACATCTGAGAATACCCTTCCACGCTTAGGGTGGACAAAAATATTTACAACAAGGGGTGGTGAGGGACAGAGTCTCTGAATTAGGCAGAAAGCTCTCACCCAGTCAAGAGATCAGGGCTAGATCCAACACCGTTTTTTAGCTCACTGCACCATCCCAGTTTCAGAACCTGGCTGTATGCAAATTAGTCTGTTCCTGTCCCAGTGCATGATGGGAACAGGGCAAACCAAACTACAAAAGCCAATTCTTACACTGGGAAGGAAACAAGCTCCCGGGGACCGGTTTCTGGCATTACAGCCGTCTTCGGCCCGGTTTGCTTGAATCCTGATGGTGCAATGAGCAAGGGTCTCACATCTGAGAATACCCTTCCACGCTTAGGGTGGACAAAAATATTTACAACAAGGGGTGGTGAGGGACAGAGTCTCTGAATTAGGCAGAAAGCTCTCACCCAGTCAAGAGATCAGGGCTAGATCCAACACCGTTTTTTAGCTCACTGCACCATCCCAGTTTCAGAACCTGGCTGTATGCAAATTAGTCTGTTCCTGTCCCAGTGCATGATGGGAACAGGGCAAACCAAACTACAAAAGCCAATTCTTACACTGGGAAGGAAACAAGCTCCCGGGGACCGGTTCCTGGCATTACAGCCGTCTTCGGCCCGTTTTGCTTGAATCCTGATGGTGCAATGAGCAAGGGTCTCACATCTGAGAATACCCTTCCACGCTTAGGGTGGACAAAAATATTTACAACAAGGGGTGGTGAGGGACAGAGTCTCTGAATTAGGCAGAAAGCTCTCACCCAGTCAAGAGATCAGGGCTAGATCCAACACCGTTTTTTAGCTCACTGCACCATCCCAGTTTCAGAACCTGGCTGTATGCAAATTAGTCTGTTCCTGTCCCAGTGCATGATGGGAACAGGGCAAACCAAACTACAAAAGCCAATTCTTACACTGGGAAGGAAACAAGCTCCCGGGGACCGGTTTCTGGCATTACAGCCGTCTTCGGCTCGGTTTGCTTGAATCCTGATGGTGCAATGAGCAAGGGTCTCACATCTGAGAATACCCTTCCACGCTTAGGGTGGACAAAATCGTAACAAATCGTTTTTGGCCACTATAGGTGTGGCAGGGTATACTCAGACATGAGTCCCTTTCTCACCGCACCATCAGGATTCAAGCAAGCCGGGCCGAAGACGGCTGAAATGCCAGAAACCGGTCCCCGGTAGCTTGTCTCCTTTCTGGTGAAGAATTGGCTTGGTAGTTTAGTCTGCCCTGTTCCCATGATGCACTGGGCCAGGGACAGACTGATTTGCATATAGCCAGGTTCTGAGCCGGGGTGGGGCAGTGAGATAAATAACGGTGATGGATCAAGCCCTGATCTTTGGACTGGGTAAGAGTGGTCTGCTCAATTCAGACACTCTGTTCATCACCACCCCCTTTTCTAAATCGTTTTTGGCCACTATAGGTGTGGCAGGGTATACTCAGACATGAGTCCCTTTCTCACTGCTCCATCAGGATTCAAGCAAGCCGGGCCGAAGACGGCTGAAATGCCAGAAACCGGTCCCCGGTAGCTTGTCTCCTTTCTGGTGAAGAATTGGCTTGGTAGTTTAGTCTGCCCTGTTCCCATGATGCACTGGGCCAGGGACAGACTGATTTGCATATAGCCAGGTTCTGAGCCGGGGTGGGGCAGTGAGATAAATAACGGTGATGGATCAAGCCCTGATCTTTGGACTGGGTAAGAGTGGTCTGCTCAATTCAGACACTCTGTTCATCACCACCCCCTTTTCTAAATCGTTTTTGGCCACTATAGGTGTGGCAGGGTATACTCAGACATGAGTCCCTTTCTCACTGCTCCATCAGGATTCAAGCAAGCCGGGCCGAAGACGGCTGAAATGCCAGAAACCGGTCCCCGGTAGCTTGTCTCCTTTCTGGTGAAGAATTGGCTTGGTAGTTTAGTCTGCCCTGTTCCCATGATGCACTGGGCCAGGGACAGACTGATTTGCATATAGCCAGGTTCTGAGCCGGGGTGGGGCAGTGAGATAAATAACGGTGATGGATCAAGCCCTGATCTTTGGACTGGGTAAGAGTGGTCTGCTCAATTCAGACACTCTGTTCATCACCACCCCCTTTTCTAAAACATAATGATCATATTACCAGGCTCGGTCCACTAGGTAGACCACGAGCAACGTGGCCGGTTCTAGCCAGCTACACACCACATCCGGACATTGCAAAAATGTCTAAAGAGGAGCTGTTAGTACAGCTAAAAACATTAAATAAAATACATAGGCAATTAGTCCAATATGTAATGCGGACTGCAACAGTCCAACCAGCTGTTAATGTACCACAGCTGACCCCTCATCAGGGGAACACGAATAAAATTACACCACAGAACATACAATCATGTCTTGGTAAAGCACCCATAAAACGGGAACAAATTCCTTTCTGGTTAGCGCAGAAAATTACTCAAATAGAGG
Source organism: Lissotriton vulgaris (assembly GCF_964263255.1). Taxonomy (NCBI): domain Eukaryota; kingdom Metazoa; phylum Chordata; class Amphibia; order Caudata; family Salamandridae; genus Lissotriton; species Lissotriton vulgaris. The sequence continues at coordinate 1,317,273,105 of NC_141689.1, forward strand.
CAGTATTCCCGAATACTACCCCTATTGAGAAACACAGGATCCTGACCATCTGCCTTCCTATGGGGGTCGCACCACACATGGAGGACTGTGACACTTGGGGTATAGTCTTTGCTTCCATTTACACAAAAACACATGGTGTTCCGTCTATGGCGGTAATACCAGATGTACTAAGACAGATTCAAAATGAATACGGTCCAGAACCTGCTTTAACTCTTGGTATGAAATTACTGAAAGACTTCAAGCAGGTCTCGGCTATATTATTAGCCAACATAAAGGGACAAGCAGCATCTGTGGCGATCCGCCAGAAGTTGAAGGAAACAGATATAACAGATCAACCAATTGAGCTTGCCAGAATCATAGAGAAATGCTATGAAGAATTAGGTAGAGACAGCTTGGGTGGAAAACCAGTTAAGCCCCAACTGCTCGAAAATCCTGAAAAATTATTTATTAAAAATAATTCAAACACTCCTAAAAAGAGCTGGGATGGAAATAAACAATCCACTCCCAAGGAAAAAGTTTTCCAGTCCAGAGGAAGGTCTCCTCGACGGAGGGAATGAACTCCGACTCGAGAACACCAGTCTCCCCAGAGGGAGGCCTCTGAGAAAAGATATAACCTTAGAAATAGGGATAATTTGAAAAAGCCTGATAGATATCAAAGTATTGATACACGTCCCTCTCGATCTTTTTCGCAGAAATCGGAAAGAAGAGGACGGTCAGACCCAGGAGAGCACACCAAGTCCAAAGACAAGGAACCTGCTCAGAGTAAAAAATCTCAATTTCCGAAAAAGAAGGTAGCCAGTATTAGAGTAATCAACCATGCCGAGAATACTGAGGACACAGTTGAAAAACGGGGAGTGGGCACAGACAATGTTAGACAGTGCAGCAGAAATCAGTATAGCCCGCAAGATCTTGATGAGTCATCTGGAGACAGTGGACACGAATGAATACATTCAGGTTGAAACTGCCGACACCAGACTTAGCGAGCCCCATAAAATATACGAAATAACATTGCGTATAGAGGGTGATAAGACTAGGAAAATAAGGGGTCTATTTTGGGATAAACTCTCAAAAGGCTTTGATATTCTGTTAGCTGAAAAAGATTGGCCCCCAGAGTTTGTCAGGGAGTGCCCTCGTGGTGAAGAAATGATTATGCCTGCCTTCTCGAATCACATTCCGATTCACAAAAAATATACTTATGCAAGGAAATGGGCAGTAGCCCAGGCACCTGCATTATATAAAAATCATGTAGGATGGTATGAGGACTCACCTCCTCACAAAATCCAATTAAAAAGTGAACCAACTGCCCAACGGCAGTATCCCATTAAGCAAGAAGCTAAAAAACAGGTCAGGGAGATCTTAGATCAACTTGGATACCAGGGGGTGATTGAAACATGCACCTCTCAAATGAACAATCCTTTGTTTCCTGTCTCCAAGCCAGACAATTCATATCGTCTAGTTTTGGACTACAGACACCTTAATGCATGTTGCAAAACTTTTGCAGTACAAAACTCGCATAGTGCAGATCTAATGAACAACAGATGCCACGCATTGGAGGAGGTTGTAATGCTTTGGGTGGCATCCAGCACCACATTGGACACAGCTGCCCTCCTGCTTGTCACCCAGACAACTGAATAGGTATGTGAGAGCTGCTTAGCCGCTCAGATCTGCTGCTTGAAACTAGAAGGAGAAGGTCTGCCCTACTGGAATCTGCACCCAAAGGCCTGCACTCTGAATGACTGTGCTTGCAGCACAATGTGGTACTTCAGACGTGCAAACTGTGACTTGCTTCAAAAAGGATTAAGGAGTGGACTCCATGCAAGCTACAGTTTAACTTAGCATGGGCCCAGGGCGGGGCTAAGCATGTAGAGGGAGGCGAGCCCCGGAGCTCCTCCGCGGTCGCCCTCCATAAACATCGATCCTGGCCAGCAATCCTGGAACCCAGCGCCACAGTCTGCGCATGAAGGTCCGGTGCCCCTTTTAAGAGGGTCGACAGAGCCTAGAAGGGCCTAGAAGGGCCGAAAATTGGGGTTCTTACCTCTCTCCCTGCTCGTGAGATCTGCAGGCGACAAGATGGCGCCCGCGACTGTCAAGGCTGGCGTCAGGCAGTAAGGGGACCCTTCGAGGCTGGCGGCAGCACTGGGGAAGCTGGAACCCAGCCGCTGGGACCGGAAGAAAGATTGCTGCTCCCGTTCACGATAGCGGTGAGGAGGTATCGCATGCCGGCGGGCGGGGGCCACCCAGCGACATCTGTATCCCCCCAGCTGCCTGACCCTAAGATGGCGACGCCCGGGACAGGACGGACTTTTGCCATTTGGCGCGAAATCTCCTGCTGAGGGCCCTACGAGATCCCCACTAAGGACGGCGGAGCCCCCCGCATCGCCCTGGACCCAGCACCAAGAGCAGAACGAGGTCAGAAATGGGAAAAGCAGCCGAACCAACACGGACCCAGACGAACATCATTCTGCCTGACCCCCAAATGGCGCCCAAGTTGGGTCACCGCACTGAAAAAACATCTCTGTATTCCCTATCTGCCTGGGAGATAGAGGGGATTAAAGCACACATCCTCCCTCCACAGGACTTACAGGGTTAACCAATCCTGCTATTTCCACGCATTAGAATTAAGATGGAAAAATTGTGCTGGGGGAATTTATGGCCTTGAGAAAATCTTTCAAAACAATGAGGTTTCCTGAAGTTTGTCACGTGACATGACCAGTGCGAGCCACCTAAATCCATAATACTAGACTATCATCAAGCGCGGAGAGAAACTTGGAGACAGAGAGCTTACTTGGTTGCTGCTGGGATTGAGACCTCCGTCATGACTTCAAACAAAGTAGTTGTAAAGGAACAGCTGAAATTCCAGGAGCCTAGTCCTGACAGGTCGACGATTTCGAAGGGCTGGAAGAGGTCCCCCGCTACACGGTGGAGGAGGGCACTGGACATTCCAGGAGCCTAGTCCCGACAGCTCGACGACTTCGGAGGGCTTGAAGTGGTCCCCCGCTACACGGCGGAGGAGGGCACTGGACATCGAATGCTGTCTTATTTAAAGCGCTTTGATAACCTATTCGGTTCAAGTTACTGAAATGTGCAACGTAACTGATTCTATGTAAACTGCTGTGTTAACATGTAACGAAACTTGTGCTATGTAAAGCGCTCTGATAACCTAATCGGTTCAAGTTCGCGCTATAGAAAACTCTAAAAATAAATAAATAAATAAACATAGTTAGGAAAAAATATAAAACGGCATTAGCCATATCGAATGGTTTCTTTTGTCAAAACATTGCACCAGAAAGTAGGTATTTGACCGCTTTCTCCGTAATGGGGTCTCAGAAACATTTCTGTAGGCTCCCACAGGGGTTCAAGAACAGCCCAGGACTATTCTCAGCTAGAGTAACAGAGTTACTACAAATATATGATAATGAGGCATTATCTTACGTAGATGATATCTATCTCACAGACGACGACTTGGATACTCACTTGAAAAGAGTGAACACCATTATACTTGGGTTCGCAGCAGAGGGTTACAAATTCAACTTTAAAAAGTCTCGAATTGCCCATCTGACAGTATTATTTTTAGGATACGAATTATCAAGTGAAGGGAAAAGCCTAGCAGACAACTTCTTAGAGAAGTGCGCTGTACTCCAAGCTCCAAAAACGCGGAAGAATTTACAATCAATTCTAGGCTTTCTGAATTTCGGAAGAACATACATTCTAAATTACGCAGAGAGGGTTAAACCTCTCTACGAACTAATTAAACCTGATTTCGAACAAATCACCTGGACTCAAAAACACACAGAAATTTTGAGATCACTGCAAACAGACATGTTAGCAAAAACAAAATTAGACACACGTGACAACACACGCGATCTTGTAATCCGAGTAATCCCAGGAGGATGCGGATTCACGTACCTGACCTCTAATGAGGGAGAAAAGGTACCAATTTCAATTAAATCTCACTTGTACACACAAGCAGAAAAAACATTCAGTCACACAGAAAGAACTGTGAAAGCAGTGCAAATTGCTTAGCAAATGAACGAGAATTAGCACATGGTAAAAGGATTAATATCCTCACAGCGGAATCCGCCTTCGAGGCGCTATTCAGCCCTGTAAACCTGCCTACAGTGTCACTGGATCCGAAATGGATACAGTGTATAGATTCTCTTGGAGCGGAAGATGTGAAATACTATTTCGCCCCGCAATTCGAAGAACTGAATGATTTAGAATATGAAGAAGAATATCCTCTGCCAATCGAACTTCTGCCTCTCCCACAATACGCCTGTATAATCTATATAGACAGATTTGTACAGCAATTTAATGTAGAGAGCAAATCCTACGATGCAGCCTGTGCGATTGTTAAAGGTCGTTGGCTGTGCGGTAAATTCAGACCGAAAATAACAATAACTGAATCAGTAAGAAACTGTTCGGCTCAGAGAGCTGAAATCAGATCTTTAAAGATGGCGCTCGAAAATGCAGAACGTGAATACCCGACACTAATCGTGTGCGATTCTCATTTATGCGTCAACTCTTACAATAATAAACTGCAGAGCTGGATTGAAAATGATTACAAAGATGACACAGGTGCTAAAATAAAGCATAAATTGCTCTGGAAACAGGTAGCTCTTTTACAGAAAGAACTACAAAAGACTCACGTGATACACGCACAGAGTCTTCAACGTGATGGCGTTCACGTTGCAGGGAATTCATTGGCTAACACAGCCACAGCGGACGCAACTAAACCGGCTTCCGTAGCCACAAAAAAGCGTGCAGAGAAATACATAGACGGGGAAACCATGCTGGCAGTAAAAACGACCGTAAAAGGCGACTGTGCAGCACTACCCGTGAACTATCCACTCAATTATGCATACGTAATCGATGCAAACTCCGTTCCTTTTGCTCGAATCCCTGGAGTGGGGGATAGGGTAATTCCAAACAGGGACCGGAGGGGCTTCCTCACACAGGAAGCACATATGGGGTTGGGTCTGAGACACCAAACAATCAGGGACTCTCTGAGAGAATTAGAATCAGAGTACTGGTGGCCGGAAATGAGTGAAGGTATTCATGAGTTTGCAAAAAACTGTGAACACTGCAATAGAGATTGCAGTGGAGATCCGGCCAGTGTAGTGTCAGAAGCCCTAATAGAAAGCATTAGGCAATCTATCCGCGCTATCAAAAAAGAGAAACGCGTCCCATTGTACATCCTTAAGGCTAAACACACTTAAAAAATGTGGCCTCCAGCGCTCGGCTGACGCCAGAACGGTTATAAAAGATCTGCGAGACTTTATTGGCACATACGCAATTGCCATGTTCCATTCTGACCAGGGTCCTGCTTTTAGCTCTCGAGCTTATAAGAAGGCCATGGCCAGCATGGGTGTTGGGTTGCGGTATTCTTGTCCGTCACACCCCGAAGGGAATAGTGTGGTAGAAAGAAAAAACCGGGACATAAAGCGATCTATAACAGCGAAGGTATTAGGTTCGGGTGCTGGGTGGGTCAAACATCTAATAAGTGTCCAGATCAGTCTTAATAATTTGCCAAGAAATTCTCTAAAAGGTTTCAGCCCATACGAACTATTGTTCGGAACTAAAATGAGAGTTCAGGACCTCGATAGTCAGATATCAGTGGTACAAGATAAGAAAACAACAGACTTTGATATAAAAGATAGTTTGGCTGTTTTACAGGACTTGAATGAAACAAGAAAATCCTTAAGCAACATAAAGTTAAAGCAACAGCCAGATACCACTGACGAGGCACCACAAGCAACAGCCCCAGCAAGGCCTGTCTGGATTCCAAAGATTGGGGATCTAGTCAGAGAAAAAATAGCGGTGAAGAAGGAATTTGGGCCTTCTTACAGAAAAGCTGTACCTGTCTTGGCAGTCACCGGAACAAGATCAGTTGTACTACCGCCCCTTGCTGGTAAAAAGGAGAACAGAGTTGTATCAATCGACCTGGTAAAACCACAAGCATGTGGCCTATAATCAACAGTAGGCCCAGTGGACTCCCGAGAAACAACAGAATACCCAAACTTGCAACAATCCAAGAGGTTCAAACTGAAAGACTAATCACATTCGATCAGCCTGCAGTGCACAGAGAAGGACTATGCAATAATGCCATGGAACTTGTGCCTCTTGAGACACAGATTGAAACAGTTCGTCAAGAAACACCAGTCTACAATAATGTGGCATCAGAAAGTGCTACCGAAAGACAAATTGAAAGAACAATCCCAACAATTGACAGAACTGCCTCTGGTTATTTCATCGACTTCGACAACTTTTCCAAGGATCAAAGTAACCCCGAAGTGATGCCAGAAACAAAAAAGACTTTTAAAGAAAAAGCAACAGAACTCTTTCAACAAATCAAAGAAGTATATCTGGATGCACCATTGATTGAGCATTGGATTATTTCAGGGGTATTTATACTCCTATTATGCCTAATTTTAGTTTTAATTTTAGGAAGGTTTATTACAATTGAATGGACACAGCAAGTCAGAACATCAACCTAGTCCTCAAACCATACAGATCATCCCACGTGAAGAAAAGAGAACTGTCAACAGTAAATGTCACAGCCATTCCAATACCCGGTGGGGTAGTATGGGAGAAAACTGACTATGAGATCTATGGTCCGGTCGAGATCCTGAAGTATCCTCATCAACTGAAGGTTTCCTTGAGTGACTTTGTAAAACCTAGTACATTCTCTGATGATTGGGACTTTAACAGTATTAATGACATGATGTCTGATTTAGTAATGTCAGCTAGATTCACAGAACATGATTATTTACAAGGTTCGTCTAGTTATGAACAGTTGTTCTGTTATACACATTATGGCGATCATTATTTGCATAAATCTGCACAGCCTAGAAATGTTTTTAAGTATAATCAATGGGAACATTGTGCTACACCACCTAAAAGCAGTTCTAAAACATTCTTTGAGAAATTCAAGTACTTCTCAGGGTTTAACACCAGTGATGCCGAAACGTTTTATTACAAACTGTTAGATAAAACAGGAATGAAAACAATGCTGACAAACACTAAATTAATATATTCAGAAGCATTTTATGAAAAAATGATGACATTTGGTTTTGATTATTGGAAAAATAACATTGAAACAAAAACCAATTGGGGTACGAAAGATTGGCAGGTACAAGGCCTAGAAGCACTATTCAGAACCTGCATGATACCAGAACAAATAATGTTTTTAAATGACACAATTCACCAAACATCCTGTCTTGGCCTAGCTAAGATCAAAGACCTAAACAAACCATCTATTCCAAAGCCAATACCTGGAAATGTAACAACAGATATTGAGATAGACGTATCTAAAATTTTACATTTTAACAGAACACATCCTGATTGGAAAAAGTGGTTAATCTGGCCTACTGACACAAACAACTGTCAAGATAGATTCCTGAATAAAACACAGGGGTTAAAAATGACCAGACAAGACCCTAGATACTCCCAGAGACAACATCCAGGGATAGTAACAACATACAGTGTAGGGAAACTCTGCCTCGAATGGCTAGGATCATCCACACTGGCTGAAATTAAGCAACACTTATCTTTACTTAAAGATGGTGCTGATTTGCGCGATTTCATTCTTGGACCACGCAAACGGCATCAAAAGCGTTTCATAGCGACCAGTATCTATGCTGCATACAACGAGGCTTGGAAAGTCACACAAATTGAAACAGCAGAAAAAATACGAGAAATTGATCGTATTAATTTGGAAAAATCACTTTCTGTAGTGGACAATGGGTTAATGACTCTGTCCTCCAGAATATATTCGGTGGACAATATTGTATCCTCTGCCTTTGATGTAATAGACAGAGACTTGCTAATGTTACAGCATGGCCAGTCACAATTACGTTCTATTGTACAATTAGGCTGGACGCTGCAAAATCTTCGTTCAGGCTATGTGCCTTGGCGTTTAATCAACACAACGTCATTATTTTCCATCTTTAAACTTACTGATAAACAAATCAGCTTGGCACAGAAAGGAGCAGACTATACAATCCTGAGCATCGAAAAACTTGAGAGATTACCATTGACAATGTCAGAGAGTCCTGTCATTGAATGGATAATACACGGGATTATCACAATTCCGATAACAACTTTCCGATTTAAAAAGTGCCTTGAATACATACCTACTGGCCAGTATGAACGATTGGGTAAAGGATATGTTAAGTCAGCATGGAAATTACCATACACACATTCATGCTATAGTGACAGCGACAAAAATGTATTTCTTAGTGGTGAAAACTGTAAACGTTCACTAAGCGGTATACTTTTGTGCCAGGGTATTAATTTACACGGAGCCTGTGAAGGTAATTCTAACAACCTTTCATGCCACCAGCTTGTCACACCTGCAACGCAGATAGAGCCTTTCTTTATGCAACTCGCAATTGGGAGTTACATTCTAAGAACGGATCACAGATGTTGTGGCCTTTTGCCAGGAAAAGCGTATCTCGTAAGCGTAACTTCCATGGTCAAATGCTGTATGCAAGCATTGTTCCCGAGCGGCCCTGGAGACATAGAGACTCCCATCTGGCCTCGTCTGCATTTCTCTTCTATACGAATTGATACTTTAAGCAAAATGAAGTCTGTGCTTTTGCAGACAACAGTGCCCATCACGTCATCAAAAGAGACGTATGATCTCCTAGTTGCAAGGACAGCTATGGAGGTTCATGACCTTTTATCAACAAATTGCCCCGTGCATTTCGTAGAAATGTTGAGCCAACTCCTTAACATGTCTAGTGCCACAGGCAGCCCAGGCATATTTAAGACGATTTTTACGGGACTGCTAACACCATTTCAAGCAATTCTGGGAATCGTTCCAAATTTTGTCCACTCTGTTTTTGGCGGCATACCCCTATTTTTGGGACTTGTAGCAGGGATTTTATTTTTGACCCTCCTGCTTCGATATGGCAAGCCCCAGCTCAGACATGACTCCTATGGGAATGGAAGAAACAATCCTAGCAGTACGCTACCGGGACAGAATAACTAGAGTCCTTGGATTGGCCAGGCTGAGAGATCTAAACATGACCTGGTTCCTTTCATTCAGACCGATATGGCAAAACTGCATCTTACCTGTACTTCGATGTATGCTATGCGGAGATGAGTGCGTGTTGGACACCTGTCTTTCACTTCCATCAGCAGTACCAATGGATATCGATACTTTGCTAAGTCCGATAACGGCTCACGCATTGTGTTGTCCCCAGCAGCTACCAATCCTGATGACGGCATTCGTTGAGACTCCTGTGCTACGACTAGGTGGTAACAGTGGAGCGAGTGACAAAAGCAACATCACCCAGGTACGACCTTCTGTGAGCATTGCTGATCCAGCCTTTGATGACAGCAATCATTCTCACACCTGCCAAGTTACAGCACTATCGAATTTGGTTGAACTGTCACCTGATTTTGTAGACCAATTCTTTGAGAGCCTGTCTGATATGATGTTCTCACCCGAACAGAAACAATAACTTTAGAGAAGCATTCCGACACACAGCGTTCCTATGAACTCTGAATTCGGCCTTCAGTTTTGAACAACAAAAACTGCTATAAGCGTTGGAACTCTATTTTCCCCGTTCAGCAAGAATTCTTTTGAATTGAACACTTTTTAATATTCACCTTTTTCTGGCACGAAAAATTCTTTGCTTAAAGTAGAACTATTCATAGAGAACAGAAGCTTCTACTTCTATTTCTATATACATCTAGAGACATAATAACTTTACACCAGCCTCTAGCACATTTTACTGCAATGCATTTATATGTGATGAAATTATCTCGCCCTTCTTCTGTATTCAGAGATATTTCATATGTAATTCTTTTTGCATAATCGTTCATTGATTTCATATGCTATAATTTTTGAATGATTTCTATGCTTCAAAAACGTACAGTACCTAAATTTTCACGTATTACAAATACGCCTATTTCAAATGCATATATGTATTTTGGGGTGGGCAATGTTACACATGCATCTTATTGCTCTAGTTTTTAGTAATTTGATGGACATGAATTCGTGGAGTGGGTGTAGCGTTCTAATCTAGGACCCTGATTGATAATGTAACCTTATGCCCCTATATGGCTATAAATCCATTTATTCCCTATATTGGCATAACCGATCAAATGCAATATTCAGAAACTCGTCTCTGGCCTCACACGAACAGAGCCACATTTCAGAATCGCTTCCTCTGCCACTTCCTTTGCAGCCAATTAGTGCAATGACATAGCAGAAGTTACTATCTAAGATTCCTAGATTAACACTCCGAGTTCTTCAACAAGATAAAAACTCAGCATCCTGGGAAAGCCCTGCTTGCTATGTTTTGATTAGTAATAGAACTCTAATGAGCACTGATAGACGATCACTTCCTAGTGACATCTTTATTGACGTCTTATGTCCAAAAACTTACGTCAAACAAGGCACCTTTCAGGTATAAATATTACCAACGTTGCCTTAAGCAAACGCTTGTGCTGCTGTTTTCGATGAAGCTAGCTGCCCCAATGCCATCGCTGCTGAAGAAGCTGCTGTTATGCTGATGATACTATAGCTGCTATCGCTACTGCTATCGCTGCTAACTAGCGAACGATGGTGTGGTGAACTTAGGAGCTGAACAGCCGTCCCCTGCAAGAGCCCAGCAGATGCAAGCTGCCCGCGGACGCTGCCCCTCCTCTTCCTCGACGCGCTGAGAGAGACGCTGTCTTTTCTCCTGCAGAGAAATCCAGCTCCGGCGTTTCCAAGCCACTCTTGCGAGTGACTGGGATATCGAGTTCCCTGAAGGAGATACCAGACCTCCATCATTCTATTCCAGAGTTATGGTGTTGACTAAACCCTTAGAGAGAATTCTTGAAGCAACCCTTGGCAAAACCAACTTAACTTAAAGCTACTTACTTACTCCCCTCCCAAGTATTAGGCTTAGGTCAGGTACACTGGGGTAGGCGTAGTTAGAAGCACCAGTTGAGTATTTCAGCCTAATGTATATATGAATGTATATATGTTTTATTCATTTTAAACCATTGTATGGCTAAGAAACCATATCAATGCTTTTACAGTATTATTTCGCAATACACATCTTACTGTACGTACTTTTTATAATAACAAGTCTTGCAATTGTGGCAATTCATTTCTCTTGTACAAGAAGAAAGACTGTTCAATAAATGTTACCCTTTATTGAAAACGCCCGTCTCTCTATTCTCTACATATTGTGAAAGTAAACTGCACAACCACTGACTGAGTAAAATAACTGTCTATTGTTCACATGACTCTAGAGATTGACTCTTATCTGAGGAGCAAAGTTGTCATGATGCACGGTTGTTGGAAAACTGAATCCCTTCTTGTCTGTACCAGGGAAGCTGATCACTTCCTATTCAGAGAAGAAAGTTTCCAGTGACCTCTGAGCTAGTTGGTAACAAACCCAATTAAGTTTAGCATAGTCAGTGGAGGCCTGGAAGATCCGCACTTCTACGTCGATACTACTGTTTATGTTATTCCAATGCGCAGGGCCTATTGGGAAAATAGGAACTACACTACAGCAACATGAATGCCTAGCGACTCGTGACAGTTGCCCCTCCGAGCAACTTTATTATGAGCCAAAACTTCCACTAGACAACATTTCGAGCTCTCACTAGTAGGAACATTAATCACCAGAGTTATCTTGACATTTTTATGGTTGCCTGAAAACTGCCTGATGCACAAGGAAGTTCATGTGCTTTTACACCAAAAAATTTTTTTAAACATAGCGCCCCCTTCCAGAGTCCACTCCTGTTGCACTTCCATAAAGCCAGCCCTGCTCCCTGCAATGGGGCAGGACAAGCATTTCCAAAAATGGGGTCAGAGCTAACCTCATAGCCATTATATGAGGAAAATGATCTATGTAAGTGGTGGGGTGTTATACTTACCCCAAATTCCAACAAGCAAAACAATTTAACAGATTTCTTGTAGATGATTTAAGGGAGAGTAGATATTTCCCCAGAGAATTAAAAAATAATTGGGATCAAAATTCTAAAATGCAGCAGACCCTTATGGGGCATTCATGAAATATTCCAGTACTTTCATGGTGCACCAGGGAAGCCTGGCTTTTCCTAGGAGTAAATCCGTTTTTTTTAAATGTCTTAAGTCAGAAATAGGTTCCACTATACTAAGGTCCTCATTTTTCTTGGGTGAGCCCCTTGTCAATGAGTACATTCAATATGACAGTGGCAGCAATTTAGCATGGATATTGCAGCCACAGTCATGGGTACCTCTAAAACTTCCCTGCGGTATACAAGGGTTAGATTTTTGCCATTGACACTCCAGATGAAATGATTACAGGAAATGTTATGACAAAAGTTACGTCAAATATCAGTTCCAACATTTTGCTATGGATCTACCCTGTATGCTGAGAATTACGTGCATCATGTCAGGGCCTCGGCCAGGCGTGGTGACACGTGTTCCGTGTCCCTACCTCTGGATATGACTGTGTTAGCTGCTTTCTCAGTTAGACTGTTCAAGACCCCACAGCCAATGATGGTGTCCTCATAGAAGCATGTCAGGGCCTGCAGATTGCCATAGGTAACATCTACCCTCCATAAGCTGTTAGTGCCCTTGTCCATAAGGCAATATTAACCTCCAGTATGCCGGACCAGCACCACACTTGCACTCATAACAAGCATACACACACATTTTCACTATATCCCTTGCACTCTTTCGTACCTTTGTACTCTGTCTCACACACACACACACACTCAGACACTCACACTTCCATTAGTAAATGTGCTATTATTGTGTCAGAAAAGCTTGCCCTGCTGCTTTACCTGCCTTGCCCTTTAGTGAAACATAATAAAAACTGGTTCTCTATATGTTTTTCAAAATATTAATATATTGCTTTGTCAATGTTTGTTACAAGTATAATGTGACCGAAAAATTCGCTTCCTTAAAATAGCTTTGAGGCGCTTATATTTGGGTTCATGTGTGGATCAAGCAGTTACAGTATTGGAAATTAACTAAAACACATTCTAACATGTAGCATCACAGCATCCAACTGACCCGATGAAATGCTTGACTTCTTCAGCAACCATGGATTTCATCCAGTAACACATCACATTTTGGAGTTTTTGAGAGTCAACTTTGAATGTAAAAGGAAACTACATGTCGCGGGTCGAAGCATTGTGGTGAATGGAAAGCCAGGAATGGCTAAATCTGACACATGTTCTTCAATCCACCACCATACCCGAAAGCCCACGCCCTGGTCTCCCTCCTCACGCCATTCCACATTCTCAGTCCACTCTCCCTTCTTGCACCAGCCCTGTTGTTGTAGATGGAATTAAGTATGTTTCTAGTACCACGGAAAGAACAGGCATTTTGATGGGTACCTTTGTAGAAATGTGTAGCTTCATGAGAGTTGAGCAATTTTTATATGTGCACAACAAGAGGTGTGCTCATGTAAGTGCTGGATGATGGTTAATAGTGTGAGGGAATGGAGCATGAGTGATGCAAGTGTAGGGTGTGAAATGTGCTAATGTGAGTGCCGGGTGAGCTGGATGAATGCAACATGAGAGGACGGCCCATGTGAGTGCCAAGTGAGAGGAGTGCATGCAGAGTGAGAGGAGCAAGTGCAAGATGGTGTGAGCTGTGTAAATGCAGCATGAGTGGTGTGCCTGTGTGTGGTGCAGGGTGAATGACAAGAATTAAGGGGAACTGTGAGAGTGACTAGTGAGAGTAGTTAGTGGCGTATTCCTATGAGTCCCTATAGACTGTTGGCCCTGTATGCAGCCACGATGAACAGGGTGTCTATATGAATGCAGGCTGAGAATTCTGTCTGTGTGAGTGCAAGGTGAAAGGAGGAAGTGAAGAGTAAATGGTGTGACTCCAGGGTGTGTGCTGTGCTTGTTTGTGTGACATGTTGTGCCCATGTGAGTGAAGATATGTGTGAAGATGTGAATCCAGTGTGAGCTGTGTGAGTGACAGGAGTGCCTCTGTGAATGCACAGTGATTGATGTGACAGTGGGAGAGTAGGGTAAGAGGAGTGACTGTAGGGTGAGTGATGTGTCTGATGAGTATGGGTGCGGGTGAAAGTGCAGAGTGAGAGAAATTAATGCATGGTGAGAAATGCGCTTGCTTGAGTGAGAATGCAAAGTGAGCAGTGATAGTGACAGGTGAGTAAAGTGGCACATGAGTGCAGGCTGAGTGGTGAGCGTGTGTAAGTGCAGTGTGAAAAGCGTGAGTGCATGGTGAGTGGTGTGAGTGCAGTGTAATCACTGTGAGTGCAGGGTGAGCAGTGTGCTAATGTGACTAAAGGGTAAATAGAGGGAGAATGGTGTGAGTTCATGGCAAGGGACGAGCGCATTGTGGTTGCTGTGAGTACAAGGTGAGCGGTGTGCTCGTGAGTGCAAGGTAAGAGGAGGAAGAACGGTGTGAGTATAGGGTAACAGAGTGAGTTCCATCTGATGGCTGTGAGTGTAGCATGAGCGGTGACAAGTTGACAACTGAGTGGAGTGTCATGTGTGTGCAGGATGAGTGGTGTACTCATGTGGGTGCAGGGTAGGAGGAGGGTGTTTGGTGTGAGTGCATGGTGAGCAGTGTGATCGCTGTGAGTGCAGGGTGAGCGTGAAAGTGAAGAATGAGTGGAATGAGTGATGAGAATGAGGAATGAGGTGTGAGAATGCAGGTTGTATACCATGACACCTGGAGTAACTCGGAATTGCATTGACGTCTGGGTTAAATATGCACAGTATAAAGCCAGGCCACAGACTGAAGCCTTTAAGTTAAAAGTTGTGCTAGTAGAAGTAGGGCCCACAGAATGATCTTTGGGGTGGTGAATGAATCAAATTCCAGATACAAAGGTGCTACATCAGTGGCAAAAAAAGCAAACAAAACTGTTCAGTTTGCAATTGAGAATTTTGGGAATTTTTCAGGAATCCCCCGGCAATCAGAGGTTACAGGCTTCAACTTCATCAACAACAGGCTTTTAGCACTGATGTTCTGTTGTAAACAAAATTAAGAACCAAGACCATCCCTTGAGCACTTGAACCTGTGTGTTTGTGATCAATAATTGTCCATCACTTTATTCCCAACACACAATTCAATACTGTACATAAATGTTAAAGGGAATTAATATAGCATGCAATTAGTAAGACATTGTTTTCTACAAGCACGAGGCAGTCAGTACTGACTTATGCTATTTAAAAGGCACTGGCATAAATGTACTCAGTGCACTTGCAGGAGGGAAAGGCTGATGGGTTGTATTCTGTTGACCACTAGTGGTTCCCTGTCGACCCTTCCCAATAGATAGTTATGTAGAGTGATGTGTTCCAAAGTTCTTGCTGCAATGCCTCACCTTTGCACTGCACCTTGTTTCCTTATTCGCAGTCCTCTGAAGGCCGGGTCTGCTGTTTGCAAGCTAGGTTGAGAGCCATGCTGCTTTTAGTGGTTTATCATCCACACAGCCCAAGGCAGTCCCACTCAGTGATTGTGCACTGACTTGGCCAAGAAAGCTTTGGTTTCTGGTGCACATACTTGTGCCTCTGAAGAAAGACTGTCATGGAACTCTGGTTGGTGAAGAGGCTCTGCTACACCGGAATCCTATGATGGTAGGGGTTCTTCAGTAAGAGAATTGCTCATGCCCAAGCAGGAACCCAACACTCAAAGAAAGCGAAGATCCCACCTCGCATCACAGTGGGGATCCAAATGGGGGTCAAAGTAACCACTGATTGCAGTAAGAAATCTGGATTTAATGCCAACTTTCTCAAGGTGCTTTGGTTTCTTCTGATAAGAATGACAAATGTTGTCAGACTTTCTAAACACCAAGCCTCCCTTTTGCATCCTGATACACTTCCACTGTCTGGGGAAACAACTTCACCCCAACTTGTGCACAGGAACAATTCTGGGATGTCCAAATGGAACACATAGGCCTTCATCACTGCTTTGCATACTGGATATACTTCAATTGTGTTAGACCTGGCACCTTGGCCTGAGTCTCCCTTCCACTTTTTTGCTGATGTGCCTCATATGTTTTGCTGGTGTTAGCTGCTAAGAGCACTGTGCCACTGCCAATCGGTGCCACAGTGCAAGTGCTTGCTCCCTATGAAAAGTGTATATGTGATTGGATTCCATGATTGGCTTATTTGGGTTACTGTCAGACCCCAGTAAAGTGCACCAGGAGTGCCAGGGCTTGTAACTCCAAATGCTGCTAGTGGGCCTGCAGCACGGGTTGTGCCACCCACAGAAGCAGCCTTGTAAAATGTGTCTAGGTCTGCCATTGCAGAACCTGCGTGCAGTCTGGTACTGTCATGCTGGCTGGGCAAGTGCACCCACTTGCCAGCACAAAACCTTCCCTTTACTTCATGTGAGTCACTCCGATGGTAGGCCCAAGGGCAGGGTGCATTGTAAGCATAAGGTAGGACATGCCCTGATGTATGTGGCATGTCCTAATAGTGAATTACAGCCATTTTTCGTTTTTCACTATTGTAAGGCTACCTGTTCTCATAGGCCAGAATAGGCTGCTGGAATTATTACACTCTATAATCCCAGCAGGCTCAGGGAACACGGTAGAAAGTCAAGTTTGGTATGCCTGAACTCAGCATAATGACATACATCTTTTAGCAAAGTTTATTTTCATATCCTGTGCTTGCAAACACCACTTTTAGAAAGTTGGTGCTTGCTTGCCTAACCATTTCAGCCCGCCTCTGCTAGGATGTGTATCTGCTGTCTGGTTTCTGTGTGTGACAGGGCTGGGGAATTCCAGGAGACAGGCTGAGGCTGCCAGGTGGTGAATAGAAAGATTACACCAGGATGGGTGGGAGGAGTGCCCCTTGACTCTGAATAGGGCTGTGCTCTGCCAACACAATGCTGGCTCCACCTCCTGTAGTGCGTCTGATGTCTCTGCCCTGCACACTGAAAAGACAAGCCAGATTCACCACAACAAAGTGCTCCAGAACCGGATTGAACAAGGCACAGGCCCCCTGGCCTGAAAGAACAAAAGATTTGCTGCATAAACGTAGGAGCCCTGCTCCTAAGAAATAAGATCCTGTTTATGCAAGAAGAACCTCTGCCCGACGAGAAGAACCTGGAAAACCTGCATGGAGGAGTACTGTCTCTGACCTGGGAGACTGGCCTGTGGTGGGTGCCTTGCTGCAAGACGGAGAGGAAAAGACTGAAGTGACTTTGTTCTACTTGTGCATTTATAAAACAATCTCCAAGGGCCTGTGTGTGAGCTTGCCCCCTGAACAGAGCCCCAGGACCATTGGGCACTACCTCCCTGGAGAGAAGCTTCTGTGAGTGCTGCATTTCCCCGCAGTTCTAACTGGGAAAGCTGAGCGCGCCATGGAAATCCGCCGCACACTCTGCAGAACCCTGGGCACACTTGTCCCGCCGAGCAACGTGACTTCTGCCTGTCGAGCCGCAGCTCGCATCGCAAGGACCAGCCCAGCCTGGCCCAAGCACTGTGACTGCCGCCTGCCCGATCTGTAGCTCGCACCACAAGAAAGGACCCGTCCGGTCCAAACACTGCAACTATCTGGCCCCCCTACAAGCCGTAGCTCACATCATACGGAACGGACCTTGCCTTGTGCCTGCTTTCCCCTTTTTGAATTGTCCTGTTGGAAGTGCCTGCCGCTGTTCGTGAATGGCTGTGGCGCGTAGTGCGGCTGGGTACGTCTCGTACCCTTCAAATCGTACCGCTGCCTCGCACCACACAACGGCGCCCCCCCCCTTTCCCGGATCGGTGCGTACGCCGCAAAGAAGAGCCTGCCCCCACAACACACCGTCCCCACCGAGTACAGTGACTATTAAGCTCTACGAGCCTTAGCTCGCACCACAACGAGGAGGACCATGCTACGTGGGACATCTGGTTCAACATCGCATCGTCCGCATCGAACTTCACAAGCAAAGGTACTGTGTACGCTTCGCACCGTGTGTGCAACGCCTCGGACTGAAAGGTCCGCTAGACTCTGCAAGGCATTTTTTTTTACACTGCACGAGTCGCACAGGAGTACTACCACTCGCAGAGCCTTTTTAAAACAAGCATTTTTGAAGACTGATTGCTGCTAAATAGCATGGTGGATATTTTTAGATGTTATTGAGACTTGTGGTAAACCCTATGTAAAGAATACGAAATGTTTACATAAAGCTAGACTGGTGTCCATTTGTAGTGTGCTATCTGATTACTGTATATTGTCACAAATGGTTTACCCATAACGCTCTGGGGATTAGCTTTGTCTGCTCGCGCCACGCCGCCTAGAGGGTAAGCAGGGGTTATTTTCAAGAGTAAGTCCCTTGCCCTGACTAGAGGAGAGGGTCCCTTCTTGTCATAAGTACTTACCTGTGCCAACCAGAGACCCCCAATTCTAACAAATAGTCACACACAACATAAACTTGGACAGGATAAGGTGATAAAAAAGGGTATAAATCACTCTCTTCTTGCCTTCCATCCTCTGTATATCTTCTATTTCTGAGAATAGCCTCCTGTGCCACATGCCCACCTGCCTCAATCCTTCTTATTGTAACACTGCATTTAGCTGATACCTCTTTTTATCGATCACAACCTCTCCTCTTTAAAAACTTATCTCTGTAATCTAAAATTAACTAATCTCTACCAGCCTATCTAGCTTACCAACCATTCATTCACCTGAAGCCACATCGCCCCTTCTAATTAGCACACCACCCTGGTATTAATACATAACAAAATTAATGGAGTAAATGCATGTATTTTTTCTTGAGAGCACATTACTAATCACAATAACTAACAATAACCACTAACCTTGGGTTCTGAAGTAGCATTCTACTCTCCGTAAAGTGCTCAATGCCTTGTCAGAGATAGTAAGAGCTACATAAATCAAATTACAGCTCCAGCTATGTCGAATTTTTTTGGAAGGGGGAGAGGGGTGGTGTAGGAAGGTGGCTACCTGACTATGGTTACCCCAGATTTTTTGCCTGTGTTTAGCTGGTTTTCGACTTAGTTGGCCTGGTTCCCTGCTAATCAGGGCCCCAGGCTATCTGCTCTCTCTGTAAAATGGATTCCATGTACCCTAGGTGCATAACTGAATTTGCTTGGGTCACCTTATCAGCCCCTGTACAGTGCACTATAGGTGCCCAGGGCATAGGTGCATCTAAGGCCTACCAGGGCCTTAGATGCACCTGCGAATGAGACCACCCCAGAGGTGGAGGAGGAAGAAGAAGAAGAAGAGGAGGAAGGCTCAGAAGTAGATGAGTCTGATCAGAATCAGAGGGGTAACCAGGTACCAGTGGGGAGGCTTAGCCGAGCCAACTTGGACCTACATAGGGATGGAGAGGGCCAGTACCTCCCCAGACCCTATAACCTAGTTTCCTCAGGTAATAGGAGAGTGAGGTCACCTTCAAGGGACTCTCATATTTCTAGTGCCTCAAGGGAATCTCAAAGGGGAATGACTTCCCCCCAGAGAAAAGAGCATAGGGCCAGAATGAGGGATGTCCAACTCCAGATAGAGAGGGAAGAGGTAGCCCTGGCTCAAGCTAAACTTGCTTTAGCAAGAGAACGAAAATTGTGTGGCTTAGATGCCACTGGTGGCAGCAATATTCCTTGAGAGAAAGACAGGGCCTATGACAATAGAAACCTGACAAAGATTGTGCCCCCCTACAAGGAAGGGGATGACATCCACAAGTGGATAACTGCTCTTGAGAGAGCCTGCATGGTACAGCAGGTTCCTGAAGAACAGTGGGCAGCAATCTTATGGTACTCCTTTTCTGAGAAACTGAGAGATAAGCTCCTCACTGTCAGACGTGAGGATGCTAAAAACTACAAAGTCCTGAAGAGTGCTCTGATAGATGGGTTTGGCTTAACCACTGAACAATACAGGTTAAGGTTCAGAGACACCCAGAAGACACAGACTCAGGACTGGACTGATTTTGTAGATTGTGCTACTAAGGCTCTGGAGGGTTGGCTACATGGCAGCAAAGTACATGACTTCACAGGATTGTATAATTTGATTATGAGGGAGTAGATCCTAAGTAATTGTCAGAACCAGCTCTTACACCAGCACCTGGTGGACTCCGATTTGACCTCTCCCCAAGAATTGGGAAAGAGGGCAGATAAATGGGTCAGAACCAGGATTAGGCCTAAGAATCAGGACAATAACCAGAAGAAGGAGTCTACCAAGCCTCAAGATAAGGGTGGGGCTAAAAGTAAAGAAAAGACTTCCCCAGGGCCCCAAAACTCCAACAATGGGGGTGGGTCCCAAGACACTTCATCTATCAAGAAAAAGCCATACTATCATGTCTGTAAACAGACTGGCCATTGGAAATCAGACAGCTGTTGTCCAAAGAATGGCAATAAATAAAATATACCTCCAAAGCCAGCTCCAACACCTCCTGTTACTGCCAGTAGTAATCCCCCAGGAAGTGGGAGCACACCCAGGAATCTGGGTGGGTTTACTTTTGGAGCACAGATGGACCCTGGCCTATCCAGGTCCCCATCCCCAAATGATCTTGTTTATGAGACTGGCATGGGGTTTGCCAATTTCTCTGATTGCCCAAATACATTGAGCAAATATAGACAAGAACCCATCATCAATGGGTTGAAAGTTGAAGCCTTTAGAGACACAGGGGCTAGCATCACCATGGTGGCTGACTGTATAGTCCCCTCTAAGCAACTTTTACCTGGTGCCACATACCAGGTAACAAACATTGATGGAGTACAAACCAATCATCCCATGGCAGTAGTAAGTCTCAGCTGGGGAGGTGTCACTGGCCCAAAGAGAGTGGCAGTGTCACCAAACTTGACTGTCTACTAGGTAATGATTTGGAAATCTCAGCCTGGACTGAGGTTGAACAGAAAATCCATTCTAGAATGGTAAATGCCAATGGAAAGGTTAGTGGGACTGTAATGGCTACAGCACCAATTCAAGATGTCCTTCCTGAAAAGGTTGGTAGGGATGTGCAAGACTCAGCCCCATCTTTATCAGAAGCCCTTCCTGAACAGAATGCCAAAGCTGTTATGATAACAGCAGATACCCAAACTGAGTCTCCTCCTGAAAAGGTTGGTGGGGCTGTGATGGCCACAACCCAAACTCAAACAGATATGTGTGTTGTGAAGCCTGAAATGATGGATCACTCCACCCAAACTGAGAGCATGGAGGAGGAAGAGAAATCTCCCCCTCACCAGACATTAGGACAGGATCAGCCTCCTCAGGGAACTGATCTTACCCCTGATGAAGGAACTGCCCCAGAGGTTGTTAGGCCTTGCCTGACCCAGCCTCTGATGGCAGTGGACCCTTCTCAGGTGGGACCCAGTCTGGAGCAGGTAACCTGCCCCTCTCTACCTTGCCTTAGTCAGCCCAGGGCTGCAGAGGACAAGAAGGACAGTGAGACCCAGAGGGCCCCCTGTCAAATAAAGCACCCCCATCAACAGATTAGGGGCACCGAAACTAGTAGCCCTAGTAAGGTGAAAACTTTAAAAACTCCTGAGGGAGCCCCCTTAAAAATAGTTAGGGACCTCCCCCAAATGGATTCTGTTGGGCACAGCCAAACCTGGGACCCAAAGGGACCAAACCTGCACTGTCCCTCCAGTAAGCCAAAACAAGGGACCCAGCCTCCAGCTTTAGGTAGCCAGAGGTTGACCCTGAGAGCTCAGTGCAACTCAGTTGAAGAAAGAAAGGCACACATGGTGGAAGATAATTGGAGGAAGCTGAGCCCTAAATTAGTGGAGCCTCACTTCAATACTCCATATCAAAACCAGCCCTTTTCCTTGCATATACACACCCAGGTAGTGATTCCCTATGGTGGAGACCCTCTAATACCCCAAGGGTGAGGGACTGCTTAGTGGACCATGAGACAGGGGGTACCCATGCTAGTGCAGGTACTTCCTTATATGGCCACTCAGGCAATATAGGCTTACCTGGCCAAGGATAGCCTTATCTCCTTTCGTTGGGGGGGGGGGGGTTGTGTAGGAAGGTGGCTACCTGACTATGGTTACCTCAGATTTTTTGCCTGTGTTTAGCTGGTTTTCGACTTAGTTGGCCTGGTTCCCTGCTAATCAGGGCCCCAGGCTATCTGCTCTCTCTGTAAAATGGATTCCATGTACCCCTAGGTGCATAACTGAATTGGCTTGGGTCACCTTATCAGCCCCTCTACAGTGCACTATAGGTGCCCAGGGCATAGGTGTATCCAAGGCCTACCAGGGGCTGCAGCATATCTTTTGCCACCCCTGGCTGGCTATCCAAAATTGACACAACTGGCTGATCACTCAGCTGGGGCAAGGTGGTGTAATCACCCCTTGCTTAGATATAGTATGCCTATATCTAAACCTATCTGGACACATATAAACCTATAAGCCACTCTTATGGCAGGCCTTAACAATCCTGGAGGCAGAGTGCGTGGTTTTATGTGAAATGGTGCTCTAGCATGAGCTGAGCCTGTCTGCAGCTGTCGGGACCAATTCCCTAAGCTTTTCCGGGATAATGGCATACCATATACTATTTGGTGCATTATAATCCTCGCGGTTATATGTTAACTTTGGTTTGGCTTTATCAAAACATGTTGTGTAAGGTGTCATAAGATGTGGAATACTATCCCCTCGACAGTCCTGTTGACGGGGATAGCATTCCACCCCTCTAGAGGGAGGCAACATGCTACTTTGCTAAAACGCGGTTTATTTTAAAAGGAACCTCAGCACCAAAAATGGATGCTTCTGCCACAGACAACAGTCTGACCTCCTGCTGCTGACCGAAACTCAGCCAAGGAGGCCTGGACAAAGGCTTTCCTGTCACAGGGAGGTGTCACACCACCCCAGACAGGAGATAGTGGATTGTAGCAGGGAAGCTTGAAAGAAACCAGACAGTGCCTGGGGAGCACAAGGCTTCCCCTTGCATATTCCGGTCAAACCGGTTCTGGGGCTCACCAGCCCCAGTCTCAGCGCGGCCCTGAACAAAGGGAAAGGGGTGTATCCACCCCCTTCCTAGCTCCCACCCATAGGAGAGGGCCTAGCAGGTAATCCAGCCCCCTAGATTGGTATAAGAATGGGAGCAGTGCCAACGCACTCAGATTATCCTGATGAAACATAAGAAACGAAACTCTGGACCCTGCGACATCCTACTTGACGTAGAAGACTGAAGAATCTCCCTTGTGGTCAAGGAGTGACCACCCTGTGCATAAAGGCACCATCCAGCACCTCGACGTTTGCTTTGTTGCAGTTCCCGCCGGAACTCGAGCGACAGAGTCCAACAAGACCAAGTGAGCCTGCCTTCTAACAGCCCGATCCACAGTCCCTGCAGAGCTGGGACCCGTGGAGGCGACCGGAAGCGTGGGGCCCGCCATCTTGAAAAGACCACGAGACGCTGACCGTGCAGCCCACGAGTGACCCTTGAAGCTGTACATCAGGGTTTCAGAAGCCCCAGCCCTGAGCCACTTTTGCACCGAAGCTCACCCCTTTACACTCACCGAGTGCTGCATGGAGCCCCTCTGCTTCTTTTGGCTCAACGTGTTGGCCCGGTCATTTGCCCGCTGGCTTGTGGCCCCTGTGCCGACGAACTATGAAATCTAACTTGTGATTCTGGTTGCTCCAGACTTGCACCCGCTCCTCTGAAAAGGAGCACCCGCTCTGACCCTCCTGGTTTGAGTGAGAAGCAATCTTCCAGTCCTGCGTGGATTGCTCTTGCCTAGTGTTGTTTGCTCCAATCCTGAAGCTGACAGCGCCGACGGCGAGAACCTTTGTGGGACAGCTTGTGATCCACTCCTGGACGTCGCAGATGCCCTAGAGCCCACGTGGCAGCGGAGAGAAGCTCCTCGACAACCACCTGATTGCGCCCGACATTGCCTGGTTCCATCCTGGTTCCACCCTGGTCACTGCTGAGCGACCCAGACTCTGTCCCCTCTGCTTTCAGGTACTCTACAACTCTGATCCACCCTTGGATCACACCGGACACTTCTCCTTCCCAGCGCCTGCAGCCTCTTCAGCTTCAAGCACCATCAACCTGCCTGACGAAACCCGACACTACTTCGACCCTATGCACCCGCTTCCTGTGGGTGAGGTAACTCAGCAACGCCGGTGTTCCCACACTAGTACACACCTCTAGGGTCTGTGTCTAAAGTTGTATCCTTCTAGGTTGAGCGGAAGTATAACTTTGTAACTTTTAAGCACCATTGACTTTGCATTGGTGCATGCGTGTGCTTTAAGCACTGCACCCGAATCCCGCTGGCTTTTCCTGACTTCAGCATTGCTAGTCCCGACTGCTCCCAGTGATTCCCTAGGCCCTAGGCCTAACCACTGTTCGATTGGTATCTCTTATACCACTTTCTTAATATATGGTTTGAGTGGCCACCCGCCCTCATCCATAATTGTGCAACTTTCATATGTTATACTGTGCTTTTGTTTAAACGCTTGTGCCCCTTTGCTCATAAAGAGTACTGGGGATTATTCTAGTAATAAATACATATATTTTTATAATATATACTTGTGTGGTGTCCTTTCATTGGATATTACAGGATTGTGATTGGTAAAACAGCTCGCTTAACACGACCTCTTGAGTTTAGCCTTTCAGGCTGCTTAGTCCATGCTACCATTAGGATAGCTTGTCTATAAGGTTGACTTACAACCAGACACCATAAGAGATTGTTTGGACTGATACAAGGTGGTTAAAGAATTGGAAACATCATATATCAGGCCAACTTCTCACAGGTGGGTAATCACACAATGACATTTTTTGTGAGTGCTTAGCCATCACAACCACTCCGTCTTCTGGGCACATCGCAGGGGCACCAGTGTCTCAAAACCTCACCACACAGCCTGGAAGTGCTGATGTTTCCCTGGACTGCAGCATGCTGCTGACAGGGTGCGGCCGGTCCATTTGGGTGGAGGAGGCATGCCCCTCAACCTTTTGCTCTGTACGAACAGTGTCCTCAGGCTGAACAAAGGTCAGCCTAACAGACACTGTTTACTTTCAGTTCAGGCAGCCAGGAGCCAGACATGCGCATTTAGCGCTGGCTCCTAGCTGCCTGAACTAAACTTTGCTGGGCTGAGGAAGTCACAGCTCCTGTGGGCGTGACGTCCTCAGCTCAGCAAAGGTCCCTGAGGCCCTCCCTCAGTGACGAGTGGTAGCATCACTGATTGCCTCGCACTTGTGCGCTTCAGTGTTAAGCCCTAAAGAGCCCAGGGTCGAGTGTCAATCAGTGACACTTCATCACAGAGTGGGATGGGGTCAGTAGTCTCACTGACCCCAACCCACTCTGGGATGACGTTGGGACTGCTGCCTTCCCTCTTTGACTAACCTAAGGTCAGCCAATAAGGGGAAGGCAGCAGTCCCAGGCTGTCAAGAACCACGAAGGCAGACCTGGCTGCAGGTAAGTGTGTGTTTTGTTTCTTTTTACATTATTGTTAGGTGCGTGCGTGTGTGAATATTTGGGAAAGAGTGTTGTGAATAAATGTATTTGTGCGTGCATGTGTGAAAGCATGGTTGTAAGCTGTATGTGTGCGTGTGTGCCCCGTCCACCCCCTCCCTCCAAAACTTACTAGCTGCCACTGCTCCTGACAGTTCTTCCTGCCTACGGTTCTTGCAGTCTTCCTTTTATGGATAGCTTCTCATTTGTACAAGGACACCTGCAGCACCCCTCCTTAACACTCAGCTCTTTCCTTCAAAGTAAGCTCAATGCAGTTGTTCTCCTAGCAGGTTACAGAACTTTCAAGTCTGTTTCCAGCACCTAGAAAAGTGGATTTGTCAGTCAGAGACCCCATGCCGTGGAGCACAGAAGAGTTTCTCGTTCTCCCCTGGTGAGGGACCTCGGACTCAGTTTCCAGAGAAAGCCTGGAACATTGGCTAGGGGTTTTTGTCCCGTACTTAAAGTAAGTCAGCAGGCAAACTCAGCTCTGTGACCTGTTTCAGACAGTTCCTGTCTTTCGCATATGCCTTACATCCATATTCTTTGTTTCAGTGCATGCAGGAAGGCAGGGTTATGTTGGGTGTTTCCTATCAGGGATGTTTATTATACGGGAGGTTTCCTGTCAGACGAGACCAAAACGAAGGCACAAAAGATTGAGAGGCTTTGCTATACATATTACCTCAACTTGATGTGAGTAACAAGGTCAGGGAAGAATGGAGCTGGATGGGGGCAAAGGGTTTCCCAACTCTACAAGAGGACCTTAGTCTCCTTCATGCCAATGCTTTGAGTCTGGTCCACCACAAAGGACATCAGTAATGAAGTAGAGGAACCCTGCAATTCATAATGGTGTCTGGGATCTCTCCAACCACTACCTTATGCACTTCGCCAGTACAGGAAATCAAAATGGATTCCTAAGTGACCACAGCCTCATGTAGCATTTAAACTTCACACATATCCTACTTGACATACATAAGCTACACACTCATAAGTCATCCATGTCCAGGGTCCCAGCATCCCAAGACACGTTTGAGGATTACCTTCACAGGGGGGACATGCACCTCTAAAAGGGGATCCCCTGGAATTCTATCACTTGATTTCCTCTTCCAACTCAGCACATCATCAGCAAAACGGCATCCGATCCACATAATACTCCACCCAGATGTTTTCATGCTGAGTGACACACTGCCTTTATTGTTTCATGGATTTAAGCATCCTCTAGCATACCTGTTGCCCATTGGCTGTCTGGAGATGCTGCAGAACACAATTCCTGTGTTTCAATTGGAGAGCACAGTCTGAATCCTCCTAGTAGGTTCTCCTTCCTTACGTCTGAAAATCTACATTTACTATGGATCTTGTCATTGCTCAGCAGAGATTGGGATGCCTGTACATCATCTTCATGGACAATGTGCATTGTAACGGTCATCACTACCAACAGCACAAGGAATGTGGAGTGCTGCCTTCTTGCCCTAAGGAAATTAGTAAACTTATATATCTTATGAAAGCAGCTTCAGGTGTGACCTCCAATACCTATGCCAGGGGCTCTCTCAACCTGGCAGTGGAAGTCAGTAGGGGGAATTAAAGTGCTCATTCAAATAATTTTTCCTAGTGTCCAGCCCCAATAGAGTCCTCCTTCTGCCCTTTTCCTCTACCCTCTCTCAGGCCCATTACCTGCTCACAGGTGTTCTGTTCGGTTTGCCATCCTTTCCGCTCTCCGCTGTGTCAGGTGGGTGGGACCTTCTGTCTTCTCTGTGCCACAGTCAAGGAGACTGCATACAATTCATACGTAGACGGCCGAACTTGCACTCCTTTCCCCGGCAATCCCCTCCATACACTGCCTGCATTGAATCAGCAAAATCTTTCACTCTTATGCTGTGTGCCATAGAAATAGTCTCCTGGTCTCCCACCTCTTACAGGCACTCTTGCAGGTCCAGACGCTGTAGTCCCTGCACTAGAAAACTGGAAAGCTGAAGAAGAGTTCAAGCATCAATTGCAAGATGGTCACCACTGTGGTAAACTACAAAAACATGGATTCAGGTTCACATCTGCCCAACTGCAGCCTAGGAAAATCTTTGGTCTATAAAGTTTTCCACTTTGAGTTTACAAAATGCAAGCCTTGCTGGCAACAGATATCAGCTACATAAAACGTGCTGCACATAACCGAAAGTAATCAAGCTCATTTCAATGAAGAATGTACCATATGTCTATACCTGCTGCACAAAATATTTTCTGGTTTTGTAGAACTTTTTAACAGGGCTCACACATGCTTGTGGTCACTTCTGAGCAATTACCAACAACAAAGTGTGACTGAAGTTAAAAAATAACCAACCTTAACAGAGTTCAACAATGTGAGAAATTATTTAGAATTTAGCTCATATAATTGCAGAAGCTGTCAAGTTTCCCTCTCCTCAGATTCCAAACTTTGAGACTTATGAGTTATCCTGCAGCATTTCAAATTATTGGGGTATTGCTAGAGGTTCATTGGGTATGAACTCCAAGCTGTAAATCCCACAGAGAATGCCCCCACCATCCTTAAACTGGATTGTCTATAAGGCACTGAACACCAACATAAAATGTTGCAGCAAGTTTGCATGTGGAAGAACAGGCGTTTCAACAGCTGAGCACTGATTTTGAGGCTAAGCAATAATGGTCACAGTATTCAAGTGCAACAAAAGCTTGTACATTTGTAAAACAGATAAAATTGCATTCAAAGCTTAAACATTAATGCCCCCATAGAAAAATAGTTGTTTAGGTTTAAAAGATTCCAACAAAGCAGTATGCCATAGCCCTGGGAATCCAACATTAACAACTAAATTACTACAAAAATGAAAATGAAGGAACAATATATTCTTAACAAAATGTTCTCTTGCAGACTTTGTAAACATAAACAAATGGCCGATATATTTTTGTGTGCGGGGGGGGGGGGGGAATGTGTGGTCCCTACTTGAGAGATGCCTTTTGCATTCCCCCACTGTGGAAGTACAAATAAAAAAAAGTAAGAAATAGCGAATAGCGAATAGGCAGAGTGGGGACACATGGGATACTGGAATCAGTCAACAAAACAATAAAACCTCCTTAACCAGTTCCAAAGGAATTGGTTAATGCTCTTTTGAAGACCTGTGAAAAACGTGCGTGTGTGTGTCGGAGATAAGACACCAGAAACAGCAGCTCGAGCTGCAGCAGTAGCCCGGGCTCAGACACAGGACAGAGGGGGATGGGGGGCAGGGGCAGGGGTGTTAAATTCCTTTTAGACCCGTCAAGCATGCAGCCTGATCACAGGTAACTGGAGGCAAGTCACAGGGCAAGTGCAGGGTCTTTATACATAACGCTTTCGCGCGCTAATGGCCCAGTTAATCAACAGAAGGGAGAGGGAATTTCCTTTGTCCCCTCATCCCCCCACTCTTGTCCCCTGTGTCCCCCGCACTACAAACTATGGGGGGGGGATACTTCCCCCTCGTCCCCCACACTTCCTACGCCCATGGCTCCGAGTGCGACAGAGTGTCTCACTAGCAGTTGGGCGACATGTAGGTCTTACATACTGGGGTGCAGCCAATCCCGCCAACAGTCAGATGCATGTACAGCAGCTTCCAGTCACTCTGCAGGGAGGGAAAGGCAGTCTAGCGCAGGGTGTTATATTGGTGGGAAATTTAGGTAAGTGGAGGTGTGAGATGTCCAGCGGGTCGCTATGGGCACAGCAAGGCAACAGCGCCTATGACTTGGTGGGACTTCATATTGACACGCACAGTGGCGGTGCTATTCTGGAGGTTCCTGGACGTGGAGAAAGATGCCTGCATGTAACGGCATGTGCTGCCCTCTGCCAAATGAGGACCTTCAGGATTCACGCATGGGGCAGTCTTTAAGGAGCGAAGGCAGGTTTGAGACCATTAAATGGCCGCGGGTCTCGCTGTGCACGTTAGTCCACAAGAAAAGAAGTGGCGCACGTCCCATGCGCAAGTCACCTCACTGTGTCTCCTGTCCCGGTCAAAGGGTGCACCTTATCTCACTGAATTGGTAATCATTCATACAAGCTGGTGTGGCGCAGGACTTTCCTCGTAGAGCTGGGAGCCGGCAGCACCCAGGAAGGGCCCACTGCCACGTGGAATCCCTGGGGCTCAAGTGACAGCGGCCGCCGCCCTGGTCACCAGGACCCCCTCCGCTCAAAGTCTGGACCAGTGTCCTTGCCGGGAGTGCGAGAGCAGTTATTTTTCCCCCAGAGCTGCCAGATGATCTAGGGAGCAGGCAGACAGCGGCACAGAGGAGTTTTATGATAGGAACAAGGATAAATAGTGAATAAAGTCACCAAGCCTCCAGAACCTCACAGGTGTCCAGCCATCTTGGACGTGCGCCACTGAGAGAGCGCAATTTGAATAAAAAGTATATCCGGACCATAATCATAAGCATATCGCATAAATGTAGAAGCTGTAACGTGAAGTTAACACTTATAGTATGAATTAGCCGATGTAACATGAATAATAGGAAATGTATTTTGTATTTACTCTGATATGCAATAGAACATGTATTAGATTTAGAGGCCCGTATATATAGTGGGCTAATGTAGAAATGTATAGAAATGCTTACGAACAGAAGAACGTGCAAAGTAGAATTCATGTACGTGTATAATTCTAAATGGAGAAGCGGCGAGAAATGTAAAGTGAAGAAATGTGCAGAACATATATAGCGATGTAACGAAGGAGAATACAAAATGTATTCTATGTAAAATGTATTCACTGATAAGCAAACAATTTGCTAAATGCGGTTATATATAAATGTGTGTTAAAGGTTATACTGTGTAGAAGAAGTTGTAGGAATGTTAGAAGAGTTTGGTCATGTGTGATTTTAACCTGACTGACCAAGGGTTCGCAGGAGTGTAGTCCGCTGTATGTAATTTAGTGGGCTCACAGGAGTCGTGAATAGCCTTGATCTGAATGTGCGAGCCAAGGAGTCTAAGGTCTTGTTAGATTTAAGGTGACAATGTCGGACGAAGTTTATGGCCTAAACGTGAGAGGAGACGTTTGGAATTTGAGTCTTGTTTTGAAATGACCATTCACAGGACCAAAGAAGGTTACGAATACAGCCGTAAAGAATGAAGTTCTGATGAGGTGATAGACTTTTGCTCCGAAAGTGTCAAATGGAATGTCAATGAATTCACCAGCAAGAAGACGAAGATGGCGTCTAAGAAGAAGGGTCAACTTAACGGACGACGTGACGAGATGAAGCCATGGAAAGAGCTAGAAATGACATCATGGGGAAAGTACGTGGTGGGCGTCAAAGGGGGCGTTTCACCCATACTGTGATTGTGTATTTTAGGGACAGCACCCCGGGGAGAAGTGAGCGAAGGCGAATAGGAGGAACAGCAAGAGAGTAGATGACTTGAGCAGATGCGCAGAGAGATCAGAGCGCAAGAGAGCAGTAGGCTGAGGACCCTTAGAGAGCGGATGGGTAGGCAGAGAGGGTACTGCTTCTCAATATAAGTTACCATTAAGAGGCTAAGAGAGTTTGAACTTCTTTGGAAGTCAAACTGCTGACACCTTTTTAGGTAAGGAACTTGCGAAGTAAGGATGTCACCTAGTATAGAGTAGGGACAGATTTAACTTGTATTTTTTTCTTTTTCTTTAGATGATGCAACGGAACCACTTAGTATCTATGCTTTTTAATCTGTTGATTCTGGAATTGACTTTGATTGTATTCGTTTGTAGACTGAGGTTCTTTAGGGAATTTATGTTCCTTCTAGTTCCTGTATACTTATTGAATCTTATCCTGAGAGGATTTTATTTGCAACTTTTCTTAATTTTATATTAAACCTTTTAAACTTTATCAGTCGTAAGTGGTTCTTCAGAGTTGCGTCAGTTTATGGGGTTGATCTAACCTATGTGGGGTTTGTCTTTTACTCAATGACAGAAAATAATCGATCCAAATAGACGAATGAGATAGATATCAAAGTAATCAGAAAGGGTATCAAAATCTCATTCCCCGCAGTTGGTAGCAGAGAAAGATGGTTTTCTTCTTGAGGAAGACAACCTAGGTCAGGTTTAGATTACCCCAAGGTCCCTAGTCATCGACGACCAGAAGAAGAATCCCTGCCGAAGAAGGTGCTGACGGTGCGTCGAGAGAAAAGCAGCAGAGTCGGTCGAGAGTGAGTATAAGGGTCATGCGTTGCCAGATTGCAGTGTTTTATGTTGTACCTGTGTTGTAATGTCAAGCGGAGTTGAATGCCTGTAGTGTGATTGAGGGAAGGTTGTGAGCGCGCGCAACCGGATAAAATCTTAAGATCCAGTAAAGGGCTTAAGTGGTTCGGGTGTATCGAACACCCAGAGTAATTTGTCTACCATTGTAAAGGGGGTCATGAGGTACCATTGATCGCCCGACGGACCGATGATAGGGGGAGCGAAAGAGTGAGTGTATGAGTAACGGACGCTGGTCGTACGTTTACTGTGTGTAAGTAACCTATCAGTTAAGGCGAGCGTCTGAAGTGAGAGGAAGACGTTTCGCCAGTTGAGGTGACAATTACAGTTAGACTGTGGCCGTACAGTCAGAGAAAAGTGATCGCTTGGACGGAAGTAGTCATTTTTCAGCGTATGAATGAGACGTATGCAAGACCGCGAGGCAAGCTGAGAAAGGAGGGGAACTGCTGCAGAGGGGACAAGTGACGTCAGCGTAGAGCCGCGCTGAGATTGGTCGGTTAGTGTAGAACCGCGCTGGGATAGGCCGATTAGCGAGAGCCGCACAGGGATTGGTGGTTTGTCATCGGGACGTAAACAAGGAAGAGAATTAATAAGGAAAATCGTAGATTATCGAAAATGAAGTGTTTTAAACGTTTAAGGGCGATCTTTAGGAGAAATAGAAGAAACTTGTATGCAGGAGAAGAAGCTCCACCAGAAGGCACGCCAGCTTATCATATGGCAGTGAATGTAGGCTTACACTCGATACTATGGATCTCCGAGTGGAATAAGCTAACAGAAGGGAATAAGGAACTGACGTTTCCGAGATACGGGACGTTTAAGCTAGAAGTATTGAACCAATTGAAAGCAGTAATGCTTGCAACGAGACCTCTACCGAGGCCAACACAGTTCGAAGCACTTAGTGCATGGTTTAGAGCAGCACACGAAAAGAGCGTGAGTAGACGCCAAGAAAGAGTGAGACGATCGGTAAAAGCAGTGCAGGATGCAAAATGGGACGATGAAGCTAAAAAGTGGAGGGTGCAAAAGATAGAAACAGACAAACTGTTCACCATGCTAGAAGCTACGGGAGAAAAGAAACCTCTAGAAGAAGATGAGGATAGCGAGCCAGATGAGGATCTGATAGAAAGACTATTAACAGATAGACCACCTCCGTACAACAGTGAAGCCGAAAGTCCCGTACTACAGCAAGGGGACGGAGCTAGATGGGGGGAATATAAACCGCTCCCAGTATCAGAGTGGGATACCAGGAAAGGTGAGGAAGTACCTCAATCTAGTCCCGAACAGAGAGTAGTGGGAAGATTCGTGGTCCAGAAGGTGCCAGAAACACAGCATGCAAGGTCGTATCAAATGCCAGATGCTTTGCAAGTACCTGTTACCATAGGCCCTATAGTGTCAATCTACAACCCAGAGGGGGTCCAGCAGGAGGAACAGGCACGATGGGACAGGGAAAGGGCAGAGATAGACAGAAGGAATAATACGATCAATTCCCAAGGGCAGTTGCTAGCACCAAAAAGTCGGAGTACCCCATTAGATTCCGCAACGGGTCCCTGGATAGAACAGGGGGGCCAAAGAGGACAGATGGATTTGAGGGGACCGAAACCGAAATCCTATAAGGAATTAAGGGAATATTTGAGAGAATGGGATGCTGCCGAAGAGACTCAGAATAAAAGGTTTGAAACAGGAGCAGAATGGAGTGACCAGGATAACAGGATCCTCTCTCATTGCGGAGCTGGCGAAAGCAGCCCGGAGTGGGAGAGAGGGAGTCAAGGAAGCAGAGGAGATACTTGCCATACTACCAGTGGCAATAGGCAAATGTGCGACGACAGGAATGCAGGGTATGGGGGAGTGCCTCGCGTCATCCTTAGTGAAGGAGAACGAAGGACGCAGGAGTACCGAAATAGTTTCAGGTGCACTCACCATGCCCCGGACGAAAATGTGCGACATTGGAATCACGGGAACATGGAGAGTCGCGAAGGGTCTCGCCATGCATCCGGTGATCATGGACGAAGTCATGAGAATATAGGGAGTCGCGAAACGTCTCGCCATGCATCCGGCGATCACGAACGAGATCGCGGGAACATGGAGGACCGTGAAGGACCTTATCGGTTATTGAGCGACACCAGACAGCAAGGGAGGTGCAGTGATACAGAGCAGAACGGAGGATCCTATATTGTATCTAGAGAGACCGAGCCGAAAAGACAGAATGTAGTGATGAGGAATGGAGCATTGTTCCACCATACCCCAAGGGAGGATGGAAAAGCTTGGGATCTAAAGAGGTGGGAACAAAGAGATGCAAGAAGAACTCCTCACAACTCACCTGTGCTTAGACGTAGGGCGCGTAGTGGGGGAGAGAGAGATGTAAGCGAACAACCTAGGACTGACGTACTGAAGGCTGAGATAAAAGCAAGACGGCTTGATGTAATGAGTTTGAAATCAGACTTGGATGAGATAATTGATGGCACAGTGGCAATAGAAAGGTTAGAGCTGTACGAACCAGGATGAAATACTGTTTTTATCTAAGGATGTTACTAGAAAAGCAAGATCAGCTCAGGAAAAATTATCTGAATTAGCAGACAGGTATAGGATAGACATGTCACAAACTAAAGCCTTACAGGCCAACCATAGGCTAAATTGCACGGATCAGGATCTAGATGAGCGTAGGACGATTGGGCTAAGAGTACACATAAGGGAACTAATCATGTGTATCAGAATATGGAGGGATCTGGATAGATGGGAGGAAAGATGGTCCAAGAGGGGATCCGTCAGAAGGAGTACACTTGCGAGGTCCCAGGATGGAGAGCTAATGCAAATGGAAGCTTTCCCTTTGCGAGAAATCGCGAACGGAAACTACGTCCATGTGCCCTGGAGTAGGGGGGATTTAGCGGCGTTTACTAATTCTTTCCCAAAGCTTAGAGAGAACCCCGTGGAGTGGTACAAGCAGGTAGAGAGATTCGTGAAGATCTCTAAGGTATTGTGGATCGATTTGAACACCTTGTTCGATATCGTAGTACCCGGAGATTTGTGGACGGCATGTAAACTTAGTATTGAATGGCCCACTTGTGAGCCTCCGAGAGATACCCAGACAAACGGCCCATCAGATAGAGTTATGGAAAAGTACGAGAGAGTAATAGCCTGGTTAAAAGAGAAAGTGCTGGTGCAGGACATAGACTGGGTTAAGATAGATCGAACAACTCAGGAGCCTAAAGAGACCGTTCACGAGTTCTATGAGAGGTTACTGAAAGCATTCAAACAGTACAGTGGGTTAGACGTAATGGATCCTAAAGACATAGGACAGTTTGTGTCTAAGTTTGTTTTAGGATTGAGACCAGACATAAGCCTGATGATTCAACAGCATTTGATCTGTTGGCAAAACAAACCTTTAGATGAGATTCTGAGGTATGCAAGGTACTGTAGCGACGAAATAGACTCGAAGGCAAAGAAACTCAAGGAAAAGCTGATGTTGGTACAGATGCAATCAGGCGGAAAGGGTGGACAGCGGCAACAGGGAACAGGAACGCCAGGAAAAAAACAGAATAATCAAAGCAGAGATGAGGAGGAAAGACCGAGACCGAGAATAGATATCGCAACACTGAAAAAGACAACGAGGTGCCATCAGTGTAACGAGGTGGGACATTGGAGACGCGAGTGTCCTTATAATGTCGTGACAGGGGAATTAGAACAGGAGGAGGATGAGGTACAGAACAACGTGGTTAAGGGAGCAACAGTCCCGAAGGGAAAGTTTGTCAAAGGGGGGACTCAGACTCCTCGAGCCCCGTTTCCTCAACCGCCTCGCATTACAAATGGAGGGAAAACCTACAGACAAATGCCATTGTTCGTAGGAGGAGAAGAATGCTACTACGTTGATCCTCTTACAGGGCAACGAGTGAATAGGGAAGAAGACTGTACTCTAGGAGCAGCCCTGGAAGTAGATCAGAGAGGACCATACGTAGAGGTTGAAGTGGCTGGATGTCATACGACATTTTTGGTGGATACGGGGGCCACTCGATCCACTTTGAGATCAGCGGTAGTCCCAGGTCTGCCAATGTCGGGAGAAATGATTCAGGTGGTAGGAGTCGCAAACAGGAGAATGATGAATCCTCTGACAGAACCAGTGTCAGTGAAGATAGGGAATTACAGTGATGAACATCAGTTTGTGATTTGTGATTCTAGTCCTGTGTGTTTGTTAGGAAGAGATCTGTTGTGTAAATTAAATTGCACAATACATTGCACACCTGAAGGAGTAGAAGTGCAGACCAACGATGAAGATGCCGATTTTAAGGTTGTAAACTCGCAGGAATGCGTGGAACTATATCCTACCTTAACAGTGGAGGAGCTTCCACAGGACTTGAGGGAGAAAGTGTCAGCTGAGGTGTGGGATTTTACTGGTGAAGAAATAGGACTGATCAAAGGGGTAGAACCAGTAAAGATCATGATAAAACCCAATGCCGAGTATCCAAGAACACCACAATATAAGTTGACACCGGAGACGATTGCAGGAATAAAACCTGTGATCGAATCCATGATTAAACAGGGAATACTGAAGGAGATCGTGGGTAGTCCATGTAATTCCCCGATTATGGGTTTGCAGAAGCCTAGTGGGAAATATAGAATAGTGCAGGACCTTCGAAAGATTAATAATATTGTTGTCTCATGTTGTCCAGTGGTACCGAATCCATCAGTGATATTGTTTCAGATACCGTTCCAAGCTGAATGGTTCACAGTGATAGATTTGTGCCAGGCTTTCTTTTCGATTCCTTTAGATGAAGATAGCCAGTATCTTTTCGCTTTTAAGCTGGAAAATCGTGTTTTAACATGGTGTCGTATCCCTCAGGGGTATACAGAAAGCCCATCGATTTTTAACCAGCTGCTGAAGAAAAATCTTGAAAGTCTAGTACTGCCCAAGAATTCGGTTCTGGTCCAGTACATAGACGACCTCCTAGTTGCGTCAGAAACTGAGGAAGCTTGCAAGGTAGACACCATCACCTTACTAAATCACTTGGCCGAGAACGGACACAAGGTGTCTCCAAGTAAATTGCAGTATTGTCTGACCGAAGTGCAATACTTGGGCCACAGGATTGAAAAGGGAAAACGGAAGGTGTCTCCAGACAGAATAGAGGCGATCATGAAAATGAACGCGCCTAAAACACAAAGAGAAGTCAGGATGTTTCTAGGCATGGTCGGTTATTGTCGACAGTGGATAGCCAACTTTTCACTGAAGGCAAAACCGTTATTACAACTGACGCACAAGGGAGTGAGTGATCCGGTACCATGGGACAAAGATTGTTTGATGGCGTTTTTGCAGCTGAGGGAGGACTTGTGTCGTGCCCCGGCTTTAGGAATGCCTGATTACACAAAATCATTTTTGCTTTACTGCTGCGAAAGAGAGGGTTGCGCTTTAGCAGTTTTGGCCCAGATACACGGAGATGCGCGTAGGCCAGTTGCTTATTTTTCGGCTACATTAGATCCAGTAGCCGCAGCGTTGCCCAGATGTCTCAAATCCGTAGCTGCAACGGGTGTCAGCATTGAACGATGTGAGAGTGTGGTAATGGGACATCAGTTAGTGGTGTACGTACCGCATTCTGTGGAATTGTTAATGACCAGGACTAAGACTCAGCATCTGACGAATAGCAGGCTCACACGCTACGAGCAAGTCATATTGGCTGCCGAGAATGTGACCCTAAAGAGATGCTCTGTCTTGAATCCTGCTACTTTGATGCCACTTCCAAATGATATTGATGATGAAATCTGTACAGATCATGACTGCCTTGATGTGACTGAACTATGCACCAAACCGAGACCAGATATCGTAGATGAGCCATTGACTGACCCCGATGAAATATTCTTTGTTGATGGTTCATGCGTAAGAGACGATATCGGTCAGCTGAGAGCAGCTTATGCAGTTTGTACTATTACCAGAGTTGTAGAAGCCGCTTGCCTGGAAGGAGTACATTCCGCTCAGGTAGCTGAAATTATTGCTTTGACGCGTGCCTGTTTAGCAGGTAACAAAATTCGAGTCACCATATACACCGATAGCCAGTATGGTTTCGGGGTAGTTCACGATTACGGGCAGTTATGGTCTCAAAGAGGTTACATGACCTCCTCGGGTTCTCCCATTAGGAATGGAGAATTCGTGAGACTATTGTTAGAAGCATTGCAAGGACCAACAGCTATTGCGGTTGTCAAATGTGCCGCGCACACGAAGAACGTAGACTTTGTGTCGCAGGGCAACCGTTATGCAGATGAAGTAGCGCGTTACTGCGCAGAACAGGGATATTCTCACACCAATGTAGAAGTGGGGGGAATACAGGAAAGAACTGAGTTAACAATGTTGTTAGACACTGTAGATACGTGGGATGAACTGAAATGTGTTCAGGAAAATGCACCAGATGATGAGAAAAAGGGCTGGGAAACAGCTGGGTGTACTAAAAGTGAAATGAACTTCTGGATTTCTGCAGATGGGAGAGCAGTTTTACCAAACGAACTTGTTAGTCCAATGGCAAGGAAACTGCATGGATCAGCACACATAGGTAGAGATGCTATGGTGAGAGTATTCAGACAAACGTGGTTTAATCCGAAATTTAGGGTAGCGGCAGAAGCAGTATGTCAGCGTTGTGCGATCTGTCAGCAACTAAACGTAGGAAAGAGAACACCAGTCACACTGAGTCACATTGGGAGGTCTGGGGGCCTTTCAATAGAATGCAGCTTGATTTCATCGAAATGCCCAAGTGCAATCGACTCAGATACGTTTTAGTGATTGTCTGTATATTTTCTAGATGGGTTGAAGCTTATCCTACACGTAGATGCGATACACTCACAGTAGCAAAATTGTTGCTTAGAGAGTTAATACTGAGGTTTGGGGTGCCATCCTCTTTGGAGTCGGACAGAGGAACTCTTTTCAACAGCGAAATAGTGAAGATGCTATGTTCAGCTTTGAGTATCGATCAGAAGCTCCATTGCAGTTATCGACCAGAAGCTTCAGGGATTGTAGAACAAATCAACAGTACAATCAAGTCCAGACTCGCCAAAGTTTGTTCATCGACATCCCTGAGTTGGCCAGATGCACTTCCATTGGTTCTTATGAGCATACGTAGCACACCAGATAGAAAAACAGGTCTCTCTCCACATGAGGTGCTAATGGGGAGAGCTATGAGATTGCCATTGGTTCCGACTGCAGCGTTATTGAACATCCCAGACGATTTGATCTTGGACTACTGCAAGGGACTATCTGATGCCATTAATTCTGTGTCCCTTCAGGTCCAGGCTGCAGAGGTTCCATCAGCACAAGACTTGTGCCATGACCTGTGTCCAGGAGACTGGGTCCTGGTGAAGAAGCACGTCAGGAAGAACTGTCTAGACGTACGCTGGCGAGGACCATTTCAAGTCATACTAGTTACGAACACTGCAGTAAAGTGTGGAGGCCTGCCCAACTGGATACATGCCTCACACACCCGAAGAGTGCCAACACCTCTGGAAGAAACAGCTCCTCTCTCGGATGAGAATCTGGCGGAAAGCGGAGAAGCCACAGAGGGGGAAAGCCAAGCTGTAGAGGTAATCGAAGAGGCTGAGCCTGTGTTGGAACAGATTGACGACGGTCAGGACACTAGTGGGACCGAAATCGCCTCAGGAGAAGAGAGTACCTGGGAGTTCGAGTCAGACACCGAACAAGCTATAAGTGATCAAGAGACGAGTCCAAGAACAAGGAGCGGGAGGACAAGGAGTGACGAAGCCAGTTGGCCGGAGAGAAGGAGAAGGCCAAGCTTAAAAGCAAATCAAGAGAGAACCCTTGTCCCGATCGCTGAAGAGTCGGATCAGGAAGAAGAAACTACGGATTCAGGTACAGAAAGTCTGAGAAGATCAAGAAGGGTACGTGTGCCCTGCAGAAGGTACGCCACCCCAGAGTGGACTTATCTAGCAGATGTCTTGGGGACAGAAATCTGGGAGAGTGAGAGAAGTGAAAGTAATCGATCTCGATCCATTTGTGGCAGTGGAGATATGGATGTTGACGCCTGGACTCGAGACTGAGGGGTTACTGACTTTCACACTTCCCATACCCCCTTACCTGAGTCGAATCAAAGATCTAGTGCTAAATCGATTACAGTTTCCAACTTTTGGTCATCAAATACCAGAAGAAGAAGAAAAAGTTGTTCGTTTGGAGTTATTGGAACTTGTTATTAAAGCTGCAGGTACGAGAATAATTATAGATGCATAAAGACTTTTTGTGTTTAAGCTATAAAGAAGAAGATAACCTAGAGCCGAGTGGAAAGAAGAATAAAATTAGGGATTACATTTAGAGGGCGGAGAAGGGTTAGGGTTGTCTGTTGCTGAAGATAAAAAGACATTGTTGCGAAAAAGAGACTTTTGTTGATAAAAGTACTTTACAGACTGAGAAAGCAAACAAAGACTTGAAAGAAAACTTTTTCATCAAAATAGAAAGAGCTACGCTGTTTGATAACATGGAGAACGGCAACCCAAACCGAAAAGCCAAATGCATAATAGGTACACTAATAGCAGTAGTAATTTTTCTCATAATTACAGTAGTGACCATATCATACATAGTAGGACATGACACTGATAAAGAAATAACAGATGTAAAACCTGTAACGACTTTGAAACCTGCTCTTGTTGGGAAGAAGGAGGAGAGCAATGTAATTCGTGAAAAGGCGTTACTGGCAGATGAAGCTCGTAGGTTACACGTAGACGAGTCACAGGGAAATTTTAGGTCAAATGCATATGCCAAACTATTGTACGAGTATATTGATGCCATGGAGGCCAAAGATTGCTATGTTTGTATGCAATTGCCGGCTTCTGTAGATGAAGGTATCAGATATCATCATCTCCCATTGACTTATGGGATAACATGTAGTTTACTGCTCAGTATATTTTATGGTAGAGAAGGGTTCGAGTACTACTTTTCAAATTATGATTCGGTACTGCCTGAAGTTCCGAATTATAAACAAATGAATAAGTGGGACTATTATAAAAAGGAGGATAGATTAGCCAAATTCTTTCTTCCTTGGGATACACTAGATACTTCATACGCACGTAGAAATAATCTGACTTGCAAAGTGTCAGAGGTCGAGAAAAAGTTCATAGGACAAGTAGATGACCGATACAGAAGGCAGAAGATTCTAAAAATGTCAGGACAGTGGAAAACAGATTGGACCGAAGAAGAGAAGGCACATAAAAAGAAAGGTAGCAATGGTCCAATAGCTTTGGATAGAACGCAGAAAGGAAAGTTATGTTTAACTCGAAGCAAGACATATTACGAGAGTGTATTTGTAGGTGAAGTAAATTGCGAACATGCTTTTAGGTTAGAGTACTATACGAAAGATTTTATGAAGGAGATGCAAGCTATTCCGAATGTATATTTTGTATGTGGAAGAAATGCCTATGTAAAACTGCCTGACAATTGGTATGGTTCGTGTTACTTGGCAATTGTCTTCCCCAAAATATATCATGCGAAGGATTTAGCGATCATAGAAGGAAAGGCTTCGATAAGAACGAAAAGAGAAGTAGGAGATGCCGAAGTAGTTGGAGACATATTTGGAGCAATGTTTCCTATGTTAGGTTTAATACTTAACGATGTTAAGATCAGGAGACTAGCTACAGTTGTAGATAGATTATCTGCAAGTACTGCAAGGTCATTGATGCTAGTAGAAGGAGAGATGCAGTCGATTAGAGCAATGGTTCTTCAGAACCGACTTGCTTTAGATGTTCTGCTAGCTAAAGAGGGTGGAGTTTGCAAGGCTCTGAAGGTCCAGGAATGTTGTACTTATATTCCTGATAATTCAAAACCACTTGAGAAAGTCATACATAACATTACACAGATACATCAAGAAATCGAAGATTTAACAAAAGTAAATGTTTGGGAAAAAGTAGGTCATGGAATGGGAAAGGTTGGAGATTGGTTTGCCAATCTTGGTAAAAGCATTGTATGGTATATATTGAAACCTGTATTAATAGTATTGATTTGTATTATTACATTGTTAGGGTTAGTGAAATTGTACAATTGGTATATGTCGAATCGGTTACAAAGATCCATGAGAGAGCAAGAGAGGAGATTAGCTGCTTTACAAGATCAACAGTATAAAAGTTTAAGAGCTCTCAAAACGATAAAAAGAGGGAATCTTGTAACTAGTTCTGTGTAAAGGTGTTATTCAAATTGCATTTAGTGATGACCCCTAAAGGTCATCAAAGGGGGGAACTGAGAGAGCGCAATTTGAATAAAAAGTATATCCGGACCATAATCATAAGCATATCGCATAAATGTAGAAGCTGTAACGTGAAGTTAACACTTATAGTATGAATTAGCCGATGTAACATGAATAATAGGAAATGTATTTTGTATTTACTCTGATATGCAATAGAACATGTATTAGATTTAGAGGCCCGTATACATAGTGGGCTAATGTAGAAATGTATAGAAATGCTTACGAACAGAAGAACGTGCAAAGTAGAATTCATGTACGTGTATAATTCTAAATGGAGAAGCGGCGAGAAATGTAAAGTGAAGAAATGTGCAGAACATATATAGCGATGTAACGAAGGAGAATACAAAATGTATTCTATGTAAAATGTATTCACTTATAAGCAAACGATTTGCTAAATGCGGTTATATATAAATGTGTGTTAAAGGTTATACTGTGTAGAAGAAGTTGTAGGAATGTTAGAAGAGTTTGGTCATGTGTGATTTTAACCTGACTGACCAAGGGTTCGCAGGAGTGTAGTCCGCTGTATGTAATTTAGTGGGCTCACAGGAGTCGTGAATAGCCTTGATCTGAATGTGCGAGCCAAGGAGTCTAAGGTCTTGTTAGATTTAAGGTGACAATGTCGGACAAAGTTTATGGCCTAAACGTGAGAGGAGACGTTTGGAATTTGAGTCTTGTTTTGAAATGACCATTCACAGGACCAAAGAAGGTTACGAATACAGCCGTAAAGAATGAAGTTCTGATGAGGTGATAGACTTTTGCTCCGAAA
Organism: Lissotriton vulgaris; assembly: GCF_964263255.1. Lineage (NCBI taxonomy): Eukaryota > Metazoa > Chordata > Amphibia > Caudata > Salamandridae > Lissotriton > Lissotriton vulgaris. The sequence continues at coordinate 1,317,315,564 of NC_141689.1, forward strand.
GTGTCAAATGGAATGTCAATGAAGTCACCAGCAAGAAGACGAAGATGGCGTCTAAGAAGAAGGGTCAACTTAACGGACGACGTGAAGAGATGAAGCCATGGAAAGAGCTAGAAATGACATCATGGGGAAAGTACGTGGTGGGCGTCAAAGGGGGCGTTTCACCCATACTGTGATTGTGTATTTTAGGGACAGCACCCCGGGGAGAAGTGAGCGAAGGCGAATAGGAGGAACAGCAAGAGAGTAGATGACTTGAGCAGATGCGCAGAGAGATCAGAGCGCAAGAGAGCAGTAGGCTGAGGACCCTTAGAGAGCGGATGGGTAGGCAGAGAGGGTACTGCTTCTCAATATAAGTTACCATTAAGAGGCTAAGAGAGTTTGAACTTCTTTGGAAGTCAAACTGCTGACACCTTTTTAGGTAAGGAACTTGCGAAGTAAGGATGTCACCTAGTATAGAGTAGGGACAGATTTAACTTGTATTTTTTTCTTTTTCTTTAGATGATGCAACGGAACCACTTAGTATCTATGCTTTTTAATCTGTTGATTCTGGAATTGACTTTGATTGTATTCGTTTGTAGACTGAGGTTCTTTAGGGAATTTATGTTCCTTCTAGTTCCTGTATACTTATTGAATCTTATCCTGAGAGGATTGTATTTGCAACTTTTCTTAATTTTATATTAAACCTTTTAAACTTTATCAGTCGTAAGTGGTTCTTCAGAGTTGCGTCAGTTTATGGGGTTGATCTAACCTATGTGGGGTTTGTCTTTTACTCAATGACAGAAAATAATCGATCCAAATAGACGAATGAGATAGATATCAAAGTAATCAGAAAGGGTATCAAAATCTCATTCCCCGCACCACCTAGCTCACCCCAGCAGGAGCTGGTCTTGGGGGTGGCAGTCCCCAGGCCTATCAATGGCTCCAGGAAGGGGATGCACAGCGCCCCTCCTTTCTTTGATTTTGGCGAGGAGGTGGTCACTAGGGTGAGAGTGTGCGAGGCAACCCCCACCTGCAAATATATCTTAAAGTACCCCGGGGAGGTGGAGGTCCCTGTGGCTGCGGGGGTATGTGCGGCTCGCCCACAGTCAATTAAATAAAGCCTGGGGATGCAGCAGTCCCCTGGGCTTCAATAAGCCCGGGGAGGGGGGCATGTGTACCCACTCCTACTTTTATTATATGCCCCTGTCACCTGCCTTCACTAGGGCTTAATTTAAAACAAACTGTGAGAGCCTGTGCTAGTTTTTTTTGCACAAATTCATAAATATCATGAATTCTCAGAAATATTTTATTTTAAAAAAATGCTTTTATGGCTTGGTGAGGTCCCTTTGGGAACCCCAAAACCATGGGTATTCTTGCCTTGGCCCCTGTTGTTTTTTTCCACTTTTTCATCTTCAGGATTCTGTGAATTGACTCCTCAGATGGCTTCGAACACTTCCTGGGTTGAAGTGTTGGCAGCAAATCAGAGCTCTGCATTTACCCACACAAGCTCATCTTTTTCGTGATTAATCGCAATGTCACCTCAAAATATCCTCTGCCACAGATATCCCTAACTTTTTCCTCTTAAATTTCTCAAAAACTACTAAACATATTTACTCCAAATAACAAAAAGCACATTCTGCGTAACCAAATATACCTTTCTACCAAATTTGGTGAACTTCATCCAGCAGTGAGGGCTGTAGTTGTGTTGACAGGTCCTATGGGACCATGCACCACTCATACACTCATTCAATCAAACATGCACCACTCATGCACTCATTCAATCATCAATGCATTACTAATGCACGCATTCAATCGCCATATACATGTCATACACTGATTCAGCGTATTTTTTTTTTTACGGAACAGATGGGTTTTTTGGGGGAGTTTTTTTTGTGAATTTTAAAGTTTGAAAATAAAAGAAAAAAATTCTTGCTGGAAACAAAAATTGCAAATGGTAGTGCAAAAACTACAACACGCAAGAAGGGCCAAAAAAAAGTAACATTTGTGATTTTTCTCAGGATTGTGAAAGGCTATTATGGACTGCTCACTACAACAACAACTCCACAATCCATGCGGTATGATGCAATGTAGGAAAACTCTGCAGCCAAATCTTGAATTTGTAATTGGACCTCTGAAGGGACTCACCGTCCTGGTGTTGTTGCGGCTGCTACTGAAGTTGAGGGTCTTTCAGCCTCAAGTTGTCTTCTTGCTGCTTTTAGATGATTACTGTGGTATGTTTTTAAAAGGTAGAGCATGGACGTAGTCTTGCAAGCCAGCAACAATATTTCTCACATACTGTGCATTGCACAAACATTTGCTTTTCCCTACGGAATCCTGAAGAAATCCCTGGCAATGCTTGATTTCTTCTGGGGCGTCACCAGAATCCACCTCTTGGACTTCCTGGTCCACCTGCTGTTGCAACTGATCTCCCTCTTCTCGTTTCCATTTTTGCGAAAATATGCCAGAAAACCACTACAACAAATATAAGTGAGATGCTCACAATGAACTCCCATTTTGAGATAGATAAATGGGGGTTGTTAGACTTGGCACCATTGGGGTGGACCTCCCTTCCCTTTTTTGCTGTTGCCGCCTGTATTTTTGCTATGTTTTTGCTGGTCTAGATGCTTTGGGTGCTTTGCCCCTGCTGTTCAGTGTCAAAGTGCAACTGCACCCTATTGTAAATTGTTGCAATGGATGTGTGACTCCATCATTGGCTTATTTGATTTACTTGTCAGCCCCTAGTGCAGTGCACCATGTGTGCCCAAGGCCTGTAAATGAAATGCTGCTGGTGGGCTAGCAGCGCTGTTTGTGCTGCCCACAGAAGCAGCTTGTAAAATATGGCTTAGGCCTGCCATTGCAGAGCCTGTGTGCAGTCTGGGACTGCCATGTCGACTTGACAAGCGCACGCACTTGCTAGTCCCTAAACCTTCCCTTTTCTATATGTCAGTCACAGCTAAGGTAGGTCCAAGGGCAGGGTGAATTGTATGTGAAAGGTAGGAGATGAGTGTGGTATGTCTGGGTAGTGAATTACAGCCAGTTTTGTTTTTCACTATAGCAAGGCTACCAGCTCCCTTAGCCCAGAATGGGCAGTTTGATTACAACATCTTATAATCCTAACTGACCCAGGGAACAAGGTAGAAAAATGAGGTTAGTATGCCTGAACTCCGAATGTTAAAATACATCTTTTAGTTTGGGTGATTTTTACATTCTGTGTTTGAAAATACCACTTTTAGAAAGTAGGTATTTTCTTGCCTAACCATCCAGTATGCCTCTGCTAGGTTTGTGTATTCCATGTCTGGTTTGTGAGTGACAGGGGGCTGGAGAGGGACTTGGCTCCAGCAGTCTGATGAGTCAGGGCTGGGCTGAATAGGACCTGCATTGAATATAGAGTAGGGGGAGATTCCCTTTAACTTGCCTGAGCCTACATGGAATAGAGATTAGAGGTGAGGAGATTTCTTTTCAGCTACCTGGGCCAGGTCTGCTTTCAACAATGCTGTCTCTAAATCCTGCCAGGAAGCTGCACCTGGGAGGACAGAACTGATTTGTACTAGGTACAGACACTCTCTGCTTTCAGAGAACAAAGGATTTAGTAGTATAAATATTGGGGACCAGACCCCAGAACTTTACATCACTTCTGGGAATCAAGACGAAGCCTTTGCCAAGGAGGGAAACCAAGGAAGCTGAAGGAGGAGACTGTCCCTGTGCTGTTTGCAGTTTGGAGTTGGCCTGCAGTGGTTACTTATTGCCAAGGGAAGGAGAAAAGGTACTTTGTGTGTTCTTTTACTATCATGAGGACGATCTCCATGAGCTTGAAGCTGAGCTTGCCTCCTGTTCTGAAATCTCAGGCACACAAAAACTTCACCAGCAGCGCCCCTGAATTCCCTTGCTGGGAATTCTACCTGCAAAGAGGTGCCTGCTCTTGTTTTGGGTCCTCTGGAGACTGAGTGTCGCTGGGAGCTGGAAGCGCAATGCAAAGAGGAAAAAGCGTGTCATCGCCGCAGCAGTAGCCGTCGCATCACCAAAGAAGCATGTTGCCGCCGCAGCTGTTCGCTGATGCATCGCCGAAGAAATTTGTCGCATCACCGGAGAAGCGTGTCTGAGCCACAGAGGTTGCCGTCACCTCGCCGGAGTAGCGTGTCGCAGGGCTTGTCGCTGGTCAAGAAACCATCGTTTTCCCAGCACGGCCGTCGTTCGTGCACGCATTGCATCCACGTAGTCGCATCGCATCAAAGACGCCTTTTTGTGGCATCGCACCAGATCGTTGCATCACATCGAGGCGCCATCTTGTTGCATTGCACCGAATCACAGTAAGAAACAGATGCTTCACCTCCTCTCCAGTAAGGAACAGACGCATAGCCTCTCCTGAGCTGCTGTAAGGACCAGGTGTGCTGCCACCCCCAAAGCAAGGAACTGATGCATCACCTTCCCTGCAACCCTTTTGTTTGTATTGCATGACACATCCAAGGTACTTTGAGAGTAAAGTGTTGCTGGTGTGGTGTTCACTTGTAGTGTTTTCACTGTATTTCTGTATGTGTTCACAAATGCTTTACACACTGCCTCTGAGACAAGCCTCTTTGCTTGTGCCGAGCTACCAAGGGGATGAGCAGGGGTTATTTTAGGAGTGCATACCCCTTTCCCTGAGTAGAAGCAAGGGTCCCTATTTGGACAAAGGTGCAAGCCATTGCCAACTAGAGACCCTCATTGTTAACATTGGTGGTCAGCGGTGAGGATTTGGACTTGCATTTCTGACTCATATACTGTGATTGGTGTGCACCACTAGTGAGCGCAGACCATAATGCGACCATATACATTTTTAGACAATTTTCTTTTCCTTGGGACTTTTATTTTTGCAATTCTTGTTACCATGAGCAAAGCAGCATCCAACGCATCTATGGATCTACAATTTGAAGAAGATAGAGTGGATACCTACACTGTGCCACAGCTTAAAACTTTCTGTAAAAGATTTAAAATCCCTGTGATAGGCATCACCAAGAAGGAAGAGTTCAAAAAGACGCTGAGTGCATGGTTGGAATTTAGAAATGCTACTGAGCATCCTGAAGAGCCTAGGGATGAAGCCGAGAATACAGATGGGCAATTAGATGGGCCATTGGGCCTGACCGGGGAAAAAGTAGCTTCCAGGGCAGACAGCAGTGTATTTTCAAAGGGCCTGTCCCCAGAAGAGCTGGAGGACACTTGGAAGGATAGAATGCATAGGATGGAGCTAGCCGGGACACCACCATTGGTGGTAGCCACATACTATACAAATGGAATGAATGGAATAGCCAAGTTCAAACTGGGTGGTCAGATGGAATTAGAAAGCAAGAAGATAGCCTTGGACGAAAGGAGAATGTATTTAGAGCATGAGAGAATGTAGAGGGAGTTGGAACTGAAAGCCAAGAGTTTAGAAACTACTCTCTCTGGTGGCAGCACACCATCTGTGCCTGTAGAAACAAGAGTATTTATCCCCAAAGATGTAATTACTGAGTTCCACAAGCATGAAGATGTTGGGCAATGGTTTAAGGCCGATGAGTAGCTATGACTTCCCACCGGGTCCCTGAGAAGGATTGGTGAGCTGGATTGTGGGGCGGATTCTCAGTGATGGGCAGGACACCTTGTTAGTCTTGCACTCTGAGGAACAGAATTCCTATGTCCACATGAAGGAAGCCTTAATGATCAGGTATGAGTTGACCCCAGAGATGTATAGACAAAGGTTCAGAAATTGTAAGAAACTGGAGTCAAGTACTTGGGGGCAATATGTGTCTTTTCTTGCAGAGCATTGGATGGTTGGGTGAAGGGTAGCAAAGTGAATGATTTTGAAGCACTCTAGGATTTGATTGCATGGGAGCACTTGTCTAGTAATTGTTTTCCAGAGCTACGCTAGCACCTGATTTATAGTAAGCTGACTAACCCTAGGAATCTTGCTGAGGAGGCGGACCGCTGGGTTAGTACCCGGGTCCACAAGAGTCATGTGGGAGACTTCGCCAAAGGTGGGCAGGGTCCCCAGCAGAAGAGTGTAGGGGGCAAGGGTAAACAGAGGGAGTTCCAGAAAGGGCCCCAAAGTAATCCCTACGGAAACCAAGGGACGGGTTCCCAGCCTACCCCTGATCCAGTGTGACAGCTGTCAGTTGTCGGCTGGTTTCTGAAAAGCAGGTGATCCCCAATGCATTTAACCCTGTAGTTGCCACTGACAACTCAGAGAGCCACTGCAAGGTGGCCCAGGTTCCCTTTGAGTAGGAGGGTCTCAGGTACCTTTAACGTAGCTGTGAGGCCAGACATGCCTGTTGACTGTCTCCTCGGCAATGATTTGGAAAGATCCCCGTGGGCTAAGGTGGAGTGAAGAGCTCATTTGAGATGTTATGTCTGCCTGAGAGGGCATGTGTGACCACTCGGTCCATGGCAGCCATTAAGGGTATTCAATAGGACCTGGAGCCTGAGATAGTGGCCCAGGTGGCTGCCTTAAGGAGAAGAGGCAGGGGGCGTGGGAAACGTCTCCCAAAGTTCCCAAAGTCCAGGAGGAGGCAGACCTTGAGGTGGATGCCCAGGAACCTACAGGGGTGCAAGTAGCTGAACTGGGGGACCTGCCTGAGGGGACCCATTGTCAGCAGGAAGGAGGACTATCCAGGGAAGAGTTCTGCGAGGAGCAGAAAAGGTGCCCTTCTCTTGTGGGTTTGCACCAACAGGCCACAAACCAGGCAGCAGGTGATCAGTCTGGTTTACATTGGATCTAATGGGAGAATGGTCTCCTGTATAGTGAGCCTAAGGTTGCTGAGCATGGGTCAGCCTGTGTGCTGGTGGTACCCCAATACTTCAGAACCTTCCTACTGGGGTTGGCTCATGATGTGCCTTTAGCAGGACATTTGGGGCAGGACAAAACCTTTGAAAGGCTTGCCACCAACTTTTATTTGCCCCAAATGCGCAAGTCTTCAGATACTCATTGCATGACCTGTCAGACTTGACTTGCCAGGTGTGAGAAGTTGGCCTGGTATATGATGTTCACTATTTTAGTGAGCACCTTGCACCAGTCCAAACAACCCTTATGGTTGTAAAGTCAATCTTGTAGACCAGCTATCCTAGGGGTAGCATGGACAAAGCAGTCTTAGGCTAAACTCAAGAGGGCATGTGAAGCCAGCTGTTTTACTATATGTAATCCCTGTCATATCAATGAAAGACACCACACAGGATATATATTGAAAATATATATGTATTTTATTTCTAAACAAACCCCTGAACTCTTTATGAGCACAGAAGCACAAGCGCAAAACAAGTTACTTAAAAGAATATACAAAAGTTGCACAAAATATGGATAGGCAGGGTGGCCCGCTAAACCATCTACTAAGAAAGTGGTATAAGTACCACGTCACGAACAATGGTAAGGCATAGGGCCTTGGGAATTGCTGGGGCTACACTGGACTAACAGTTGTTAGGGAGCAGGAGGCCCACAGGATGAGTGTCCAGAGTCTAAAGTCACACGTGTGCATACATTGAAATCAATGGGTGCGTAAAAGTTACAAAGTTAAAGATTTAGGAGTCTTCTGACTGGACTAGAACTTTACCACTGGAAACTAAGACACTAGGAGTGTAAACCTTTACAGGCGCACCGTAGTACTCGCGTTACCTAACCCACAGGAAGCGGGTGCATAGGTCCCAAAGTGTGTCGGGTTTCGTCGTGGAGATCTATGGAGCCTTGGAGAAAAGATGCTGCAGGCGGCCAGAAGAGAAGGGTCCGGGTGGATCCAAGGGTGTATCGAAGATGTGGAGGACCTGAAAGCAGAGGGGACAGAGTCTGGGTCACTAGCCAGTGACCAGGCTGGAGCCAGGAAGGAACCAGGTGATGTTGGGATGCAATCAGGTGCTGATGGGAAGCTTGTCTCTTCAGCCACGTGGACCCGGAGGGGTCGACGACAACCAGGAGTCAGGCACGGACTGTCTCACAAAGGCTCTCGCTGTCGGCAGTATCGGCTTCAAGATTGGTGGCAACGAGCCTTGGCAAAGGCAACCCACACAGGATACGATGTCGGCTTCTTACCTAGACCAGCAAGGTCTGAGGGGCTGCTTCTTTTGAGGGAAGCAAGGGCCAGTCTGGAACAAACAGACCAGTGGTAGAAAATTAAAGATTTGTCACCAAGATGGCCACTAGCCAACGGGCAAGTGACCGGGAAGGCGCGTCAAGCAGGAAAATGCAAAAGGGCCCCACGCAGAACTCGTGGGGTGTGCAGGGCTGATCTTCGTGCAGATGCTGCTCGGGACTGGGGCTTCTCAATCCCCAATGTACAGCTTCGAGGGGACCTCGGTGGCTGCACAGTTAGCAGGTTGCAGACTTTTCAAGATGGCCGGTCCCACGTATCACGTCACCTCCACGGGTCTCAGCTTTGCAGGGACTGTGGATTGGGCTGTTGGATGTCTGGGAATCTGGTTCTTGTCAGGCTCTGGGCTCGGGCTCTGGCGGGAGGCGGCGGCAAGCAAGTTGTCGATCGCTGGATGGTGCCTGCTTGTGCAGGGTGGTCACTCCTTGACCACAAGGGAGATGGCAGACTGGCAAAGACCTGAACTTGTTTATGGAATGGCTGAACGGTCGAGACCGATGGTTAAAATTCACCTTCACTTCAAGTAACCAAAGAATAGATTTCCTGGATCTCACCTTTACCGAAAATGGAAAATTGGAGACAAAAACATTTACAAAACCAACTGCTAAAAACAGTCTCTTGTCTTACAAGAGTTATCACCCCAAACCGTTGCGGGATAATCTTCCCTATAGCCAATTTCTCAGGCTTAAACGCAATTGTAGTAAAAACAGCGATTACATGCAACAAGCACAAGAATTGAGTAAAAAACTAAGAGCAAGAGAATACACACCCTCGACCATTTCCAAGTGCCGGAAGCGAGCCAGTAATCAACCGAGAGAGTGCCTCCTACAAACAAATCACAAAGAACCAACTCAGGATTTAGTTACCTGTGTAACTACATACTGTCCAGCAACCTATCAGGTGCAAAAATTGATCAGAAAAAATTGGCGAATTATCCCATCTGGAAAATACAACTGGCCAAAACCAAGGTTCGCAAATAAACGCACGAAGAACCTAAAAGACGTGCTGGTACATACACGCCCAGCCAACAAGAAGACCACGTCACAGATCAGAGATATCAACATGGCGCCTGTCACTGGACATTACCCCTGCGGAACTTGTTTGGTGTGCAAACTCACCAACACGACGAAAACACTACAACTCACAGATACCCTAGTATGGACCCAAAGACAACATACAAATTGCAACTCCACACATGTGGTATATCTGGTGACATGTCCATGTCAGAAGAAATACGTGGGCATGACCTGTAGAAAAGTCAAGGTGAGAATAGGAGAACACAAGAGCAATATTAGGTTGAAGAAAAACACCACCAAACTGTGCTCACATTTTGTAGAAGCCGGCCACACCTGTGAAGAACTGAAATGGACAGTTTTAGAAATGCTAACAGACAAAACCATTAATGCTGAAAAAATATTGTTTGAGAAAGAACAGAGGTGGGTGAACCGTCTCCAAACACATCTCACAGGTCTGAATGACAATATACCCTGGCACCAATTCACATAAAATCCCTGTGAACATGGTTCTCTTATCAGTTATCCCTAGCATATAGTCAGTCTCTTATGTAACTACACCAGATGGCAGGCTCAGTTCCTTACGTTTAACACCTGAAATTTCCAATGACGAATATCTAACCTTTTCACACAACGCTCTGATTTCGTAAGGTAGGACCCTATATCCAACCTTCTTTGGGCCCGAATTATCACCTAAACAATAGGAGAATATATAGAGATTAACGCTCCCTGCAATTTATTACATCTTAAACTATCAAGCTAAGCTTCACGACATCATTATTAATTAAGCACCCTTCGGCAGTGCTGCAATCTAAAAGCGCACATACTCAGAGATCTTTAAGGTTCAATACAATCAAACAACTAGTTTGGCTTTCGCAAACGAAATACTGATTTTAATCCTATTACACACCAGTATTCCTCATCATTTTCCCAATGTTATACATTTTTACACTATCCTATGAGATACTAAGTATATTCCTTATACAACACATATAGTTTGTGTAATTTGTATGCACAGCAAGACTCAGTCCTATCTCTATTGAGATGCCTTACATAATACACAGTGGGAGCGGCTTCCGCTAACCCAGGGGCAGAGCCAGCACAGGGCGAGTAAACCAGTCCAACACACGGGTAAGAATGGCGGCGCCGTAATACTAACGCTACAAGGTATGTCTAAAACGCTCGGCGAGCTGTTAACTGAGGTCTCTTTATCCACCACAGCTCGGGTTTAATTCACCCTGGCACCCTGATGACGAATGTTTTCTCTTTAATATAGGTATTTCCTCCTTTTCGACTTTAGCGTGCATGTCACTTTCACTTCTTTTGCATGTGCTATACGTCAATATACACTAACTATTGACACACTATGTGACCGCATAACAAAGTGCAAATAAATGGTCACTTTTCGACTCTCTATTCGACCTACAGAGTCTGTCCACTTAATCTATATAGCATAATGGGCGTCAACAACAATTTAATCGATTTAGGAGAAATACTCATATCGCCTAACACACAACGACTTATGTCCACGCTCTAATTACCGGAGAGGTCTGAGTTTGTTACCTTACGCTTTAATTAGGTGAAGGACATTTTTTATACAGCTGCCACTCTTTTGAGACACTTTGACTCATAGCATACTGATAAACACATTATCAGCTTCTTAAGTAACGATTTCATGTGCCAAAAATAATCCATTAGCATAACGATAAACTTTCCTACGTACAAAGAGCTCCTAGTGATATCGATTAGGAACAGCTGTCCCTCCCATGGGTCCGACCCCCCCGTTTGTTTTTAGTGCTTTGAATACTAAGCAGCTATATACACTCATTGCTCTATAATAAGAATATACCTTCAGTGCTATATTATACAACCCTTACACTCAAAATGTGGATGTTTGTCCTGTTGTTTCTTCTTCTTTTTCGTTTCTCTACTTTAGGAATGAAACATATATGAAATCAAGTGCTGAAAATTAGATACACTTTCTGAATACTACACATTTGGTGAAAGTATTATTCCTGTTGTCTTGTATGTCCTGACGAATGCTCTATAGAACCGGCTGGGCCAGAAAGAGCAGAAACATGTCGACCGTTTTTTAAGAGATATAAGGTGATCCAGTAACTTGATTGACCACTATATCCATTTCTTTTTAACAACACTACCTCTCCTTTTTACATTAAAGTTTCCCACTGGAGAAGCATTGTTTTTTAAACAGAATTTACTTTCTTTTCTCATTTTTTCACCTTCACCTCTGGGGGTGTCTCACATTTTCTCGACACTGCTACCCAGACCAGAGGTTGCCTCAGGATGAGGCTGGCATATAGCACGATAATTGGACACCCGATGAATATGCCATAACGCTGAACGTGGGGCGGACAACAGATATATACCGCATTCAACATCATAGTGTTTATGAGGCTGTTCCATTATAACCAATGGTTATGCAGCTACAAGTGTCCATTCTCCTTTTTGATTAACTCACAAGGGAGATTATTCAGTCGTCTTCTTCCAAAGTAGAGTGATGAAGGTCCAGAGTTTTGTTTCAGAGTTTCAGTCAGGATAATCTAAAGTCCTATTGACTCAGCTCCTACCTATACAGTAATCTTAGGGGATGGATTACCTGCTAGGTCCCTCCTATGGGTGGGACCAGGGAAGGGGGTGGTTACACCCCTTTCCCTTTGTCCAGTTTCGCGCCAGAGCTGGGGCAGGGAAGCCCCAGCACCACTTTGAACTGGACTATGGATGGGACACCTTGTGTGCCCCAGGCAGTGTCTCAATCCTTTCAGCCCTCCCTGTCCCAATACACAAAATCCTGTCTGGGGTGGTGCTAGCACCTCCCAAGGCAGGAAACCTATTGTCCACGCCTCCCTCACTGGAAGGACTCCCAGCAGCAGGAGGTCAGACTTGTGTCTGTGGCAGCAGCATCCATTTTGTGATGCTGAGGCTCTGGTTAACTTTAACCAGGAATAGTTAGAACAACATGTCTTCTCCCTCTAGAAGGTTGGGATGCTACCCCCGTCACCAGGACTGGCGAGGGGGTAGTTTCCAAATTGTATGACACCTTTCTCAACATGTTTTGATAAATCCAAACCATAGTTAGCATTTAACCGCGAGGTTCATAATGCACTTAAGAGTATATGGTATGGCAATATCCTAGAACAGTTATAAGGACATGGTTCCGAAAGCTGCAGACAGGCTCAGCTCATGCTAGAGCACCATCTCACATAAAACCAAGCACTCTGCCTCCAGGATGTTTAAGGCCTGCCATAGGAGTGACTTATAGGTTTATATGTGTCCAGATATAAGGTTAGATATAGGTATACTATATCTAAGCAAGGGGTGATTACACCATCTTGCCCCAGCTGAGTGATCAGCCAGTTGTGTCGATTTGAATGGCCAGCCAGGGGTGGCAAAAGATATGCTGCAGCCCCTGGTAGGCCGTGGATGCACCTATGCCCTGGGTACCCATGGTACACTGTACAGGGGCTCACAGGGTGATCCAGTATCCAATTGGTAATGCAACTAAAGTGCATTGTAGTGAACTTAGAGAGAGAACAGCTGGGCTGTGGGTCTGATTAGCAAGCCCACAGCCACATTAAGTCAAAAACCAGTGAAGCAAAAAGCAAAAAGTGGGGTGACCATAGGAAAGCAGACCCTACTCTCCTACACAACCCCCCCTCCCCCAAACGCAGGGACATTTGACTAACCTCGACCAGTTGTGTCTTCATGTTCTAAGTGGAAGTACCTGGAGAGACCATCTGCATTACCATGATCAGTCCCTGGGCAGTGCTCCACTGTAAAGTACATCCCCTGTAGGGAAATGGACCACCTGAGCAGTTTGGGGTTTTCACCCTTAAGAATAATAATAATAATAATAAACAGTTTATAAAGCGCCTGGTAACACCTTCCCGGTGTGTCCCCGCGCTAGTAAGGAAGAGCTAGACACTTTAGCATAGACTGCCCGCCCGACGTGCCCCTATAGCCTATACAGATGCGTTTTCAGTAATGCTCTAAACTTGACTTCCGCGCTCTCTAGTCTCATCTCCAGAGGGAGCTTATTCCAGCTGCGGGCAGCCATTACACTAAAGGAGCGCCCTTCCATTCTTGATTTATTAGCCCGCGGGACCACCAACTGACCCGAGCCTCCCGAGCGAAGAGCCCTCGAGGGTTCATATCTGCACACTAGGTTATTCAAATAAGAAGGGGCCCTCTTCCATACAATACGATGGCACATCAGGAGGCATTTATATTGGACTCTTTTCTTAACCAGCAGCCAGTGCAGGGTGTCCAGAGCCCGACTGGAGGCCGCTCTCCTAGGTCGTCTCAGAACCAGACGTGCGACCGAATTTTGTAGGACTTGTAATCGCCCCAAACTATTCTCGGTGGCCCCCAGGAATAGCACATCCTATAGTCCATCCGGGAAGTAACCAGCGCTTGAATCAAGGTCCGTCTGGCTGGCAGGGGGAGTAGGTCCAGCGTTTCATTCAGTGTTTTCAGAACACCAAAGCATTTACCGACTAGTCGTCGGATATGTCCCTCATAAGACAGGGTGGGATTAACCCACACCCCTAGGTTTTTTGCTTCCTCACATGGTACCGGGGTGGGACTCAGACATGGCAGCCACCACTCTGATGACCAACTAAGACTATCTCCACCCACTATCAACACCTCCGTTTTAGAGCCATTCAATTTTAAGCAGTGGGAGTCCATCCAATTAGCCAGAGCCTGCATACAGGCCTTAAAGTTGGATGCTGTCATTGCAGGGGCTTGGGACAGAGATAACAGCAGTTGGGTATTGTCGGCGTATGATACTAATTCCACTCCATATGCCTGAACGATCCCGGCCAGGGGGGCCATATATAGGTTAAATAAGGTGGGGCTCAGGGCAGAGCCCTGAGGCACCCCCTGGTCCAGTGCCATTTCAGCAGAGCGGGCAGACCCCAGTTGGACTTGGAAGAAACGGCCCGTGAGGAATGACTTTAGCCATCCCAAAGCAGCCCCTATTACACCACCATCGCTAAGACACTGCAGCAAGATGGAGTGTGCTACAATGCCAAAAGCTTTGTAAAACAGGGAGATGGGTCCTGGGACGTAAGGTCAGCTGGACCATATATAATATTTTTGAAAAAAGCAAATGCTGACCATACAAAAAGTAATCTCCTTCTTTGGAGTGACAAATAGAGAGAATTTCAGAATTTGTCTGGTATTATTTATTTTATACCCTTTTACTTTTTGTTTTTTGGATTTAGAAATTCATTTGTCCGAAAGAGACATACCATATACATTTAACATACACTTATTCAAAAAAACATTTACAAAAAGACATTGAGTATAAACAGCAGAACATCAATATGAACAATTCATATATACATTTGCACAAATATTTGTGCATCACCATATATATTCATTATTTACACTATCTTCCTTAAAAAAGAAGTGTGTTAGCACTCAAATAAAGAAGAAATCAGATGGAGAGAACGGTGAATGTTCAAAGCAATACAAGAAAGACTGAAGGACTAAATCTCAATCTCAGTCAAACAAGGAGCAACTCATTGCTAGCTGTCGTCAAATACTTGTCTCCATTTGGCCGACGCGTTTCAAACTCGCTATTTTACTTTGCGTGTTCTCGCCAGGGCTTTATGACTTTTCCTGCAGAGGGTGTGCAAAATATGAATAAAAAGGAAGAGTAACGTCAGTTCCTTTTTTGGTGTTAGATAGCCTCATTCAGTAGCTCTACTGTCTGCATTAACTTGGTGAATGCATACCTTACAAAGATCGTCACCGGTGGGTGGGGTTCAAAAATTATCTATGGGGGTCCCCGTCGTAGTATCTAGAAGAGGGGGAGACCAATAGAATTGGTTCAATTGACTGTCCCAAATAACAAGCCTGATGCCTGATGCCAAACAACACACTCCTCACTCCTACCTTATTCAAGTGTTCTTTTCTTTCCTTCGAATTCAGTGATAGCGTACCCCCTTTATTCATGGACGCCCGTGGGTCCCGTGTACCTGCCCAGGGAGAGAATGGTAGGCAACTATCCCTCATTTTCTCAGTTCATATCTAGTCATATCGCCCGCGAAGCTTAAAAGGTACCTGTGCCTCGAGCTTGATGGAGTGAGTTCTCGGCTGGGGCGCGGTCCGCTTGTTATTTATTTGCGCGGTCCGCTTCAGTGGCAATGGTTCTCGCAGTTTAAGGCGGGGGTCCGCTGGGTGTTAGAAAACGCGGTCCGTTTCTAAGAAAATGACACACGTTTGGTTACATAATGCTTGTCAATAATGCTGCAGCTAAGCTAACGGTTCAGAAAGCGGGATATGGACCTACCCGGTAACCTCTGGTCAGTCTGCAGGCATTACTTGCAGTGGCTTGCCATCAGTGCGCCATGTTCAGTGGGGGCGTGGATATTTCAGTGTGTCACATGCTTCTTTGAATTCTGGGATATGTAGTCTATATCTGATATCTTGAATAGGGGTGACTTTTTGTTTATCATTTTTCGTGACATCTACAGTCGAGAGATTTCCGACATGGAGTTCAACCCAGTTTGCAGGCTGTTAAATCGCAATATCAAATAGGCTTCTTTTCTGAGTAAGACATCATCCACATCCTGGACTCTTTTCATGTGCCCTATTGTGTACAGGACTGTCCATTTAAAATCCATCTCAGAGTGACCCTGTTCAATAAAATGTTGAACCATCCGTGCAGACACAACTTTATTTTTAATACGTGATCTGTGTTGTGTGATGCGAGTGTTAATTTGCTGGTTCGTTTTACCAATATACAATTTATCACAGCTACAGGTAATTGCGTAAACCACATTCTTGGTTTTACAATTGCTGAAACCTTCATTCCTCCATCTGATATTCCTGTGGATAAATTCACTGCCCTCAATTGTTGTCTCGCACGATACACAATTACCACATCTGTGATGGCCTTTTATCTGTTTCATGCCCCATATCGAGAGCAGATCGTGTTTGGGTTTTTCAATCATTACATCTGCCCGCACAATTTGTTGACCTATGCTCCGGTTTTTTTTTAAAGCAAAAATTGGTCGTGGAAATGGGCATTCCAATTCTTCTAGTAGGTGCCAATTTCTAAGTATAGTTTGTCGCACCTGATGAGTATGGGGGCCAATCGTTGTGACACAGACTAGCTTGTCCAGATCATGTTTCTCTTTACGTTCGAGAAGGCACTCACGTGGTGTGTATCGTGCCCTTTTGCGTGCATGTTTCAGCAGTTTAGTGGGGTATCCCCTAGTGATCATTTCTTCGCAAAACCTTTGAGCGTGTAACTCATAATCTCCAACCTCTGAGCAGTTTCTTCGAATACGAAGAAGCTTCCCATAAGGTAGATTGGTCTGCAAATTTCTGGGATGTGCACTCCGATGGTGAAGGATGGTGTTTCTGTCTGTCTTCTTTTTGAAGAGAGAGGATTTTAAACAACCATCCGCACAACTTATTTCAACATCTAAAAACGTCATTTTTGAGTTGCTCTGTTCGATGGAAAACTTGATGTCTTGATGTTTATTGTTTAGCCAGTGGTGAAATTCTAACAGTTCCGTGTGGCTCCCCTGCCACAGGAGCCACACTTCATCAATATATCTGAGCCACTGCTTTATGTGTTTTTTGTAGGGGTTGTTGTTCTCCAAGAACTTATTCTCATATTCTGCCATAAACAATATGGCCATCTTCGGCGCATTAGGACAGCCCATGGCTGTCCCTTTGACTTGTGCAAAAAACTCATCATTGAAGCGAAAATAATTTTTCTTCAATGTCAATTCCGCAATTTCCAGGATAAATGACGTAGGCACCCTGTGGGGTCTTACCCTCATATCCAGGTATAATTCAATTACCTCCAGTGCTTCACTTTGGGGAATTTGTGTATATAGTGAAGTCACGTCCATTGTGACCATGATCTCAGTGGAAGGGTTGAATTCTGTGCCCTCAATTTTGATCAAAAAGTCAGTGGTGTCTTGGAGGTACGACTTCACATTACTCACAAAGGGCTTCAAGAAGTAGTCAACGTACTTCGATAATGGTTCCAAGCACGAGTCACACCCTGAAACGATTGGTCGTCCAGGGGGCTCGGCAGAGTTTTTATGTATTTTGGAAAGGAAGTATAGCAATGGAATTCGGGGGAATTTCTTGAGAAGAAAATCCCGTTCCTTCTGTCCCACATAACCACAGTCAAATCCCATTTGGATCAAATCAGCTATTTTTTATTGAATTTCTTTGGTTGGGTCCACTGATAGTTTCCTATACCAGGTTTGGTTGTTAACATGAGATTCACCTTCTGTCAGATATTTATCTCTTAGGCCTCAGCACAGTTGCTCCGCCTTTATCGGCCGGTTTCACTATAATTGTCTTGTCCTCACTAAGGCCTTTCAATGCTGCCTGTTGACCTTTACTTAAATTAGGCTTGACATACTTGTTCTTTTTCTCAAGTTTATTTATTGAGGATAGGACTACTTGTTCAAAAGCATAAATCTGTTTTGGAATATTCTGGTTGGGAACAAAAGTAGATTTGTTTCTTAAACCTGTGGTTTCATTGTCAATTCTTGGTGGCTGATTATTGAAAAAAGCCTTTAGTCGTATTTTGCGACAAAAGGTGATCATTTCCATTTTTATTTTTGTAAAATCCGTTCTTTTATTGGGAACAAATTTCAATCCCAAATTTAGTACGGATTCTTCATCTGGTGTTAAAATTTTGGTCGAAAAGTTGACTATAGTCGATGGAGCCTCTATGATTTGTAGGAGTTTTTCCGGGTACGCATCTCCCATGGTATTTTTTGTCTGGGTTTCCCTGGCTGACCCTTCCCTAAAAAAGAAACCTGCTTCTTATTATTATTGCCTCTTGTTTCAGGGCCAAAAGAGTCCGATGAGGATGATGTCTCTGAAAAGGTTTTGAACCTATTTCGGGAACGCCCTTGGTAATTGTACAGTGCTCCCCTGGAGTCAGCCTGGGAATAATAGTCGTCTTTCAAAAACGGATATGCTTTTTCAAGGGTAAAAGATTTTGAATCCCTCTCGTATTGGATGGTTTTGTTATTTATGGCAGTGTCCTTAAAGGACAACATTTCTTTTTCAATTTTTTTCAAGCAGAGTTTTGGCATCAGGAACCAATTGGCTATCTTGGATACTTTTAGTGGCTTCCTCTATTTCTTCTAATTCTTTTAGACACAGGCGTTGAGCTGTCTCAATTGTATGGACCATGAGATCCCTGCTGCATTTCGTATTTATGCTACTGAAACCCCTTTTGTATTCTGCATCCTCCGTGAAGATCACTGGCACATTTTTCACCTGTAGCCCCCAAGGGATGGTGCCTCCCTTAAGGTGCCTCAGGAGAAAGTGGCCGTGCAACTCCGTCCTAATATGTTTTTTACTTAATCTGATTAATTTATCGGATTCATTTTGTTGCTGTGCAGAGGTGCTAAGAGCAATATCTAAAAATGGAGCAGAGGCTATTAAGGACTGAATATGATTTTCAGAAAACGACAGGGTGTCTTTCTCGGACATACCTAGGAGGAACAGGACGCCCCTCCGAAATGATTAATCACAGAGAGTTGGAAACACGTTCGATTTATAGTGCCCTTCCACTCTCGCAGGTATACACCCGCTCTAAACTTTGTAAAACAGGGAGATAAGTCCTGGGACGTAAGGTCAGCTGGACCATATATAATATTTTTGAAAGAAGCAAGTGCTGACCATACAAAAAAGTAATCTCCTTCTTTGGAGTGACAAATAGAGAGAATTTCAGAATTTGTCTGGTATTATTTATTTTATACCCTTTTACTTTTTGTTTTTTGGATTTAGAAATTCATTTGTCCGAAAGAGACATACCATATACATTTAACATACACTTATTCAAAAAAACATTTACAAACAGACATTGAGTATAAACAACAGAACATCAATCTGAACAATTCATATATACATTTGCACAAATATTTGTGCATCACCATAAATATTCATTATTTACACTATCTTCCTTAAAAAAGAAGTGTGTTAGCACTCAAATAAAGAAGAAATCAGATGGAGAGAACGGTGAATGTTCAAAGCAATACAAGAAAGACTGAAGGACTAAATCTCAATCTCAGTCAAACAAGGAGCAACTCATTGCTAGCTGTCATCAAATACTTGTCTCCATTTGGCAGACGCGTTTCGAACTCGCTATTTTACTTTGCGTGTTCTCGTCAGGGCTTTATGACTTTTCCTGCAGAGGGTGTGCAAAATATGAATAAAAAGGAAGAGTAACGTCAGTTCCTTTTTTGGTGTTAGATAGCCTCATTCAGTAGCTCTACTGTCTGCATTAACTTGGTGAATGCATACCTTACAAAGATCGTCACCGGTGGGTGGGGTTCAAAAATTATCTATGGGGGTCCCCGTCGTAGTATCTAGAAGAGGGGGAGACCAATAGAATTGGTTCAATTGACTGTCCCAAATAACAAGCCTGATGCCTGATGCCAAACAACACACTCCTCACTCCTACCTTATTCAAGTGTTCTTTTCTTTCCTTCGAATTCAGTGATAGCGTTCCCCCTTTATTCATGGACGCCCGTGGGTCCCGTGTACCTGCCCAGGGAGAGAATGGTAGGTAACTATCCCTCATTTTCTCAGTTCATATCTAGTCATATCGCCCGCGAAGCTTAAAAGGTACCTGTGCCTCGAGCTTGATGGCGTGAGTTCTCGGCTGGGGCGCGGTCCGCTTGTTATTTATTTACGCGGTCCGCTTCAGTGGCGTTGGTTCTCGCAGTTTAAGGCGGGGGTCCGCTGGGTGTTAGAAAACGCGGTCTGTTTCTAAGAAAATGACACGCGTTTGGTTACATAATGCTTGTCAATAATGCTGCAGCTAAGCTAACGGTTCAGAAAGCGGGATGTGGACCTACCCGGTAACCTCTGGTCAGTCTGCAGGCATTACTTGCAGTGGATTGCCATCAGTGCGCCATGTTCAGTGGGGGCGTGGATATTTCAGTGTGTCACATGCTTCTTTGAATTCTGGGATATGTAGTCTATATCTGATATCTTGAATAGGGGTGACTTTTTGTTTATCATTTTTCGTGACATCTACAGTCGAGAGATTTCCGACATGGAGTTCAACCCAGTTTGCAGGCTGTTAAATCGCAATATCAAATAGGCTTCTTTTCTGAGTAAGACATCATCCACATCCTGGACTCTTTTCATGTGCCCTTGTTTGACTGAGATTGAGATTTAGTCCTTCAGTCTTTCTTGTATTGCTTTGAACATTCACCGTTCTCTCCATCTGATTTCTTCTTTATTTGAGTGCTAACACACTTCTTTTTTAAGGAAGATAGTGTAAATAATGAATATTTATGGTGATGCACAAATATTTGTGCAAATGTATATATGAATTGTTCAGATTGATGTTCTGTTGTTTATACTCAATGTCTTTTTGTAAATGTTTTTTTGAATAAGTGTATGTTAAATGTATATGGTATGTCTCTTTCGGACAAATGAATTTCTAAATCCAAAAAACAAAAAGTAAAAGGGTATAAAATAAATAATACCAGACAAATTCTGAAATTCTCTCTATTTGTCACTCCAAAGAAGGAGATTACTTTTTTGTATGGTCAGCACTTGCTTTTTTCAAAAACAATGTCAAAAGCGGCACTGAGATCAAGCATCACCAGTGCCATGGTGTGCCCAGCATCCGCTCCCTGTCTCAATGTTTCAGTGGCTCTCAGAAGGGCTGTCTCCGTCGAGAAGCCTGCCCGGAAGCCCGACTGAGAGGAGTGAAGAATTTCAGCCCTCTCCAGGTGATCCACCAGTTGACGATTTACGACCTTCTCTGCCGCTTTGGCCGAATAGGGAAGCAGAGATATAGGTCTCAGATTTTCAAGAACCTCCATACCCACATTCAGCTTTTTCCTGATTGGCAGGACAATAGCCTTCTTCCAGTCGGCCGGGAGCTGTTGGGAGGTGAAGGAAACGTGAAGCACCTGCCTAAGAAGGGGTTCAAGTACGTCCAAACACTCAGCCAGCACCCTGGGAGGCGCAGGGTTGCGCAGGGAGCCTGATTTTACACTGCGGCAGATACTGCGAAGGTCTTCCGACGGGGGGATACCGAAGTGCTCCAATCTCACCGTCAACCCTCCCTGCCCCAGTGGTTCAATAAACTCAAGGCCACTGGCAGGTTGTTCAGAAAAGGAAGCATAGATATTCTTGACTTTCCCAGCAAAGAATTCAGCCACCCGGTTACACTCTGCCACCGAATCGGTAGATGGGGCGTTTAGGCTCGGTACCTGGGATATTTCTTGAAAAATTTTATATAACTCCTTCGCGGAGTGCTCTGCCTCTTCTATCCGCGTGTGGTAATATGCGGCCTTGGCCCCTCGCACTTGCCTTTGATATTTCCTCATAGCTAACTTGTAGCCATCCTTACTCCCAGAGCAGGATGTCAGCCGCCAGCTGCGCTCCAGCCTCTTACACTCAGATTTAGCCAGCTGTAACTCTGGAGTAAACCAGGGGGCGGTCCTGCTTCTTTTACTACAAGACTTAGAGCTGCTTAGTGGCGCCGTGGAGTTTAAGGCATTTAGAATGCGCTCATCAAGCTTAGAGTTCGCACTCTCAATATCTGCGCCATCCAGCGGACCCTCGCTTAGTATACGTATATTAAAACTATTCTGGGAGAACTGCTTCCATTTGCTATACAAATTTTTTTGGTGTCATCTATGTTCTTCTCATAGACTGGGCTAATTATCTCGAAGGGAACTAAATAGTGATCTGACCATGGAATCGGGATTGGGGTATCCACAGTCAAACCATCCAAGCTAGCGAACACCGGATCTAATAGGTGACCGAGTGTATGCATAGGGGAGTGGTTTTTCAGCTCAAGTTGAAGTTCCTGAAATTGCTGATGAAGGTCAGTGACATCTTTTAATTGAGTATCTTCTAAATGCATGTTTATGTCACCTAAAACTAACAGTTTGCTCCGTCTAATAGCTAGGTGAGCGAAGACCTCAATGATACTAGACCTGAAGTTTCCATAGCTGCCTGGGGGTCTATATAAGAGGATCCCGGATATAGAATCCTTTGGACTAAGCTTCAGATTGAACGTACCAGCTTCGCTACTGTCTATTTTAGTCGGGAGTAGAGTGCATTCAAATGGGGCCTTTACAATAATAGCAATCCCCCCACCTCTTCCTCCTCCCCTGTCAATTCTGGCTATGGAATATCCTGGAGGGACCACGTTGATATTGTCCGGTTCCGAGTGTTCGCCCAACCACGTCTCCGTTAGAAAAAGAATGTCTAGCTTCTCATCCAACAGGAGATCCTATATTTGAATGCAGTGCTTACTCAGAGATCGACAGTTCAATAGGCCTCCTTTAACTCTACGCCCATCAGCACAGCCGGCGGGTTCCCTAATGCATTTATAGGAGCAGTAGGGGCAATCATGAAGCACAATCGCCTCCATAGATCGTCTGCAGGGGGTTTTTAGTGGTGGGCATAGGTCACGAAGCTCCTGACTATCATAGTGGATGGGGACTCGCCCAAAATGGGCAGGGATTGGGGCCCCTAGCCCCGACCGGCTGCGGACGGGCGCAGACGGGCTTAACTTAGGCGCAACTTCATTTGATTTAGCCACAAGAGGGGCTTATGGTCGGTCTGAATCTTGATGTGAGTGCCAAACAAGTATGGTCTCAACTTCTTCAGGGCCCACACCACAGCAAAGGCCTCCCTCTCAATAGCTGACCAACGTTTCTCTCTAAGGGTCAGCCTTCTGCTAATAAAAGCAATGGGCTGGTCTTGACCATCTACATTAAGTTGTGAAAGCACAGCTCCCACCCCCAACTCAGAAGCATCTGTTTGGACAATGAACTCTTTGGAGTAGTCAGGACTCTTTAAGATAGGTGCAGAGCACATGGCCTTCTTCAGGTCAACAAATGCCTTTTGACAGCTTACTGTCCACTGAACCTTCTTTGGCATCTTCTTAGAAGTCAAGTCATTAAGAGGAGTCACAATGGACCCATAGTTCTTAACAAACTTTCTGTAGTACCAAGATAGGCCCAAAAAAAGCTCTGACCTGTGTCTGGGTGGTTGGAGGAGCCCAGTCCTTTATGGTCTGGATCTTACTCTCCAGTGGTTGAACCTGACCCCCACCCACAAGGTGGCCCAGGTACACAACCTTACTCTGCCCTATCTGGCACTTGGTTGCCTTGATAGTTAGGCCTGCCTTTTGCAAGGCCTCCAAAACCTTCTTCAGGTGGATCAGGTGATCCAACCAGGTGGAGCTGAAGGCAGAATATCATCTAGATATGCTGCACAAAAGTCATCCAACCCAGTGAGGACTTGGTTCACCAACCTTTGGAAAGTGGCAGGTGCATTCTTCAAGCCAAAGGGCATTACCACAAATTGATAATGACCTCCTGGGGTTGAGAAAGCAGTTTTGGCCTTAGACTCCTCAGCTAACCTGATTTGCCAATAGCCAGCTGTCAAGTCAAATGTGCTCAAAAACTTGGCAGAAGCCAATCTGTCAATGAGCTCATCTGCCCTTGGAATTGGGTGAGCATCTGTCCTAGTGACAGCATTGAGACCTCTATAGTCCACACAGACCCTCATCTCTCTCTTACCATCTTGAGTGTGAGGTTTTGGTACAAGGACTACTGGGCTAGCCCAGGGGCTCTCTGATGGGTCAATCACTCCCAGTTGCAGAATGTTCTGCACCCCAGTCTTTATACAGTCCCTGACATGGTCAGGTTGCCTGTAGATCTTATTCTTCACAGGCAGACTGTCACCAGTGTCCACCTCATGGGTGCACCAGTCAGTCTGACTAGGTGTCAATGAAAACATATGCCTGTAAGTCTGTAGAACTTGTCTGCAGTCCTGTTGCTGCTGGTCAGTGAGGCTGCCAGCTAAGGCCACACCATCAACTGAACCATCATCAGGGTTCTGAGATAGCACGTCTGGGAGAGGGTCTCTCTCTTCCTCCTGCCCCTCATCTGTAGCCATGAGCAAGCCCATGTCTGCCCTGTCAACATATGCCTTCAGTCTGTTGACATGGAGCACCCTGTGGGGGCTCCTGGGAATGCCTAGGTCTACCAAGTAGGTGACCGCTCCCCTTTTCTCAACAATGGTGTGGGGTCCAGACCATTTGTACTGGAGTGCTGCTGGGGCCACTGGCTCCAACACCCACACCTTCTGTCCTGGCTGGTACTCAGTCAGACAGCCTTTTGGTCATGCCAAGCTTTTTGAAGTTCTTGGCTAGCCTCAAGGTTTTTGGAAGCCTTCTTCACGTACTCAGCCATCCTGGAGCGAAGACCAAGTACATAGTCCACTATGTCTTGTTTAGGCTTTTTGAGAGGTAACTCCCATCCTTCCTTCACTAGACATAGGGGTCCCCTTACAGGATGTCCAAACAAAAGTTCAAAAGGGCTGTAGCCAACCCCCTTCTGCGGGACCTCTCTGTAAGCAAATAGAAGGCAGGGTAGAAGGATGTCCCATCTTCGCCTAAGCTTTTCAGGTAAACCCTTAATCATACCCTTCAGGGTCTTATTGAATCTTTCAACAAGCCCATTACACTGTGGATGGTAGGGAGTGGTGAATTTGTAATTTACACCACATTCCTTCCACATGGCTGTTAAGTATCCTGACATGAAGTTGGCACCTCTGTCAGATACTACCTCCTTTGGAAAGCCCACTCTAGAGAATACTCACAGGAGGGCTCTTGCCACAACAGGTGCTGTTGTGGTCCTTAGGGGAATAGCCTCTGGATACCTGGTGGCATGATCCACTACCACCAGTATAAATCTGTGCCCAGATGCTGTTTGGGGATCCATTGGTCCAACAATGTCTATCCCAACTCTTTCAAAGGGTACACCCACCATAGGTAGTGGTATCAGGGGGGCCTTTGTAGTGCCACCTGCTTTGCCACTGGCTTGGCAGGTTACACAGGAGCGACAAAACTCCTTAGTATCTTCTGACATATGGGGCCAGTAAAAGTGAGCAACAAGCCTGTCCCAAGTCTTGTTCTGGCCCAAGTGTCCTGCTAGGGGAATATCATGGGCTAAGGTAAGAAGGAAACCCCTTAAGGACTGAGGTATGACCAACCTCCAGGAAGCACTAGGCTTGGGGTCTCTAGCCTCAGAATAAAGGAGTCCTTCATCCCAGTACACTTTGTGGGTACCTGTAGCATTCCCTGCAGCCTCAGCAGCACCTTGCTGTCTGAGGGGTTCAAGAAAGGAACAGTCTAACTGTGCCTGCCTCAAGTCTGCCCTTGAAGGTCCCCCTGTCCCAAGAAATTCAACCTGGTCAGGTTCAAGCTCTTCTGGGACAGTTCCCTTAGAGGTCTCAAAATAAGCTTCCTGTGAAGGCTGATCTTCACTTGTAGGCAGGGGGGAAGGCACTGCCTTGACCCTACTGCTCTTTCTCATGGTAGGTACTTGGTCCATTGTTCCAGGATCCAAGACCTGTTCAGTGAGGCACTTTTTGGCCTGTGACCTGGTCACTGCAAGGACATGTGATGATATACCTAACATCTCAGCATGAGTCCTGTACTCCACTTCTGACCACTTGAAGTTTTCAAGGTCATTGCCCAAATGACATTCAACGGGGAGATCTGCACTAACCACAACTCTTTTTAGGCTAGTTACCCCTCCACAGGAGAAATTAACAACTGCCACACTATGTGTAGTGTTGACATTGCTGGCATTGGTCACTAGGTAATTGTCACCCAGTATAATCTGACCAGGGCCCACAAAGTTAGGTGTCACAATGGTGACACTGGCACATGTGTCCCTATATGCTTGAGCCACATTATCCTTTATCAAAAGTGTCTGTCTGCACTTGCCCAGAGAACTGGGACTCACAGTATAGGGCATAGCCATGTCCACATCACAACCTAGAACAGCCTTAATTGGTATTCTGACTAGGCCAGAATCCATCTCAGTTCCTAGGGGTAACCCTACTATACCCTTGGATTGATTACTACCACTGCCAGCTGTACTAGGGGTACAATTGCCTTAGGGGCAGCAGTGATAAGGGCTGAATCTTCCTTGGTGCAATCACTAGTCCAGTGACTAGTGGATTTACAGACATTACACCAAGGTTTCCTTTGGCCATCTTTCTTCTTCTTCTTGGAAGTTTGGGACCCCCCCTCATTGGACTTTTGGGGCCCTGTAGAAGACTTCTGGTCTTTTTTTCTGCTCCCCACCCTTCTGGTCTGCCTTTTTCTGATCACCACCTTGTAATGGTTTTTCTGCTTAACCCTGGTTCTGACCCACTTATCTGCCCTCTTTCCCAATTCTTGGGGAGAGGTCAAATCTGAGTCTATCAGGTGTTGGTGCAACAACGGGTTCTGACAATTATTAAGGATTTGCTCTCTTATGATCAAATTATACAATCCTGTATAGTCCTTAACTTTACTTCCCAACAACCTGCCTTCCAGAGCCTTAGTGGCACAATCAACAAAATCAGTCCAGTCCTGAGTCTGTGTCTTCTGGGTATCCCTGAACATCAACCTGTACTGTTCAGTGGTTAAGCCAAACCCATCAATCAGAGCACTGCTCAGGAGAGTGTAATTGTTAGCATCATCATCACTAACTGTGAGGAGCTTATCTCTACCTTTTTCTGAAAAGTGAGCCACAAGATTGCTACCCACTGACATTGGGGTACCTGCTGTACTTTGCAGGCCCTCTCCAAAGCAGTTATCCATTTGTGGATATCATCCTCTATCTGGTAAGGGGGCACAATCTTACTCAAGAGTCTATTCTCATAGGACCTGTCTTTATCCTTAGGGATACTGCTGCCACCAGTGGGTTCTACCCCACCTAACTTCCTTTCTCCGTCAAAAGCAAGTTTTTCCTTGGCTAGGGCAAGTTCTTCTCTCTCAATTCTGAGATTGACTTCCCTCATCCTAGCCTGGTGTTCTCTCCACTCAGGAGATGTCATTCCACTCTGAGAACCCCTAGAAGCATTGGAGTGATGGGAGTCACCTGAGTGAGACCTCCCTCTCCTATACCTCTGATTAAGCCTACTTATGGGCCTGAGTGAAGCTAGTCCATTCTCAGCCCCAAGTTGACTTAAGTTAGCCTGGCTAAGTCTCCTGACCTGACCTTGGCTACCAACCTCATCAGACTCATCCCCCACCTCATCATCCTCATCCTCCCCCTCATCTACAATGGGGGGGTCAGTGGCATCTTCAGTGGAGGGGAGGACCTCATCTGTATTCCCTGTAGGGACTACATCAGAGGCCGTTTGAGCCTCATACTCATCTAAGAGATCTAAGAGGTGTGGAAGTGTAGGGTTAGACCCTTGCTTCAGTTTTCTTGTTCTACACAAGTGCCTCAGTTCCTTGAAACTGAGGATAGCAAATCTGGAGGGTACCTTGGGAGGGTTACCATCCACAGGTTGGAGTCCACTGGGCTCTCCTGTGCCAGACATTGCTCTAGTGAGGTGATAGTGGTGCACTTACCTACACTGAGTGTTTTCCTACTGAACCTCTCTAGGAGTTGTATTCAGGGTGTGCTAGGCCCTTTGCTTTACAACAACTAAGTTCAGTAGAACTTAAGTATTCTAAACTTGTTTTATATGTACCTAAAGGTACCTGTATGATCTTTCAAATGATATTGCAAAGATTACAATTGGTAAAACAACAGCAAGCTCAAATCCCAACCACTGCACACCAATGTGAGAAGTTGGCCTGGTATATGATGTTCACTATTCTAGTGAGCACCCTGCACCAGTCCAAACAACCCTTATGGTGATGGTTGTAAAGTCCAGTTATCCTAGGGGTAGCATGGACAAAGCAGTCTTAGGCTAAACTCAAGAGGGCATGTGAAGCCAGCTGTTTTACCATATGTAATCCCTTTAATATCAATGAAAGGACACAACACAGGATATATATTGAAAATATATATGTATTTTATTTCTAAACAAACCCCTGAACTCTTTATGAGCACAGAAGCACAAGCGCAAAACAAGTTACTTAATAGAATATACAAAAGTTGCACAAAATATGGATAGGCCGGGTGGAACGCTAAACCATATACTAAGAAAGTGGTATAAGTACCATGTCACGAACAATGGTAAGGCCTAGGGCCTTCAGAATTGCTGGGGCTACACTGGACTAACAGTTGTTAGGGAGCAGAAGGCCCACGGGATGCGTGTGCAGAGTCTAAAGTCACACATGTGCATACATTGAAGTCAATGGGTGCGTAAAAGTTGCAAAGTTAAAGATTTAGGAGTCTTCCGACTGAACTAGAACTTAACCACTGGAAACTAGGACAATAGGAGTGTAAACCTTTACAGGAGCATCGTAGTACTTGTGTTACCTAACCCACAGGAAGCGGGTGCATAGGTCCCAAAGTGTGTCGGGTTTCGTCATGGAGATCTATGGAGCCTTGGAGAAAAGATGCTGCAGGCGGCCAGAACAGAAGAGTCCGGGTGGATTGAAGATGTAGAGGACCTGAAAGCAGAGGGGACAAAGTTTGGGCCACTAGCCAGTGACCAGGCTAGAACCAGGAAGGAACCAGGCGATGTCGGGATGCGATCAGGTGCTGATGGGAAGCTTGTCTCTTCAGCCACGTGGACCCGGAGGCGTCGACGACAACCAGGAGTCAGGCACGGACTGTCCTATGAAGGTTCTTGCTGTCGGCAGTGTTGGCTTCAAGATTGGAGGCAACAAGCCTTGGCAAAGGCAACCCACACAGGATACAATGTCGGCTTCTTACTCAGACCAGCAAGGTCTGAGGAGCTGCTTCTTTTGAGGGAAGCAAGGGTCAGTCTGGAGCAACGAGACCAGTGGTGGAAAATCAAAGATTTGTCGCCAAGATGGCCACTAGCCAACGGGCAAGTGACCGGGAAGGTGGTTTGAGCAGGAAAATGCAAAAGGGCCCCACGGAGATCTCGTGGAGTGTGCAGGGCTGATCTTCAGTGCAAATGCTGCTCGGGCTGGGGCTTCTCAATCCCCAATGGACAGCTTCGAGGGGACCTCGGTGGCTGCACAGTTAGCAGGTCGCAGAATTTTCAATATGGCCAGTCCCACGTCTCACGTCACCTCCACGGGTCTCAGCTTTGCAGGGACTGTGGATCGGGCTGTTGGATGTCTGGGAATACGGTTCTTGTCAGGCTCTGGCAGGAGGCAGCGGCAAAGCAAGTCGACGATCGCTGGATGGTGCCTGCTTGTGCAGGGTGGTCACCCCTTGACCACAAGGGAGATTCTTCAGCCGTCTTCTTTCAAAGTAGAGTGATGAAGGTCCAGAGTTTCATTTCAGAGTTTCAGTCAGTATAATCTAAAGTCCTATTGACTCAGCTCCGACCTATATACTAATCTTAGGGGCTGGATAACCTGCTAGGTCCCTCCTATGGGTGGGACCAGGGAAGGGGGTGGTTACACCCCTTTCCCTTTGTCCAGTTTCATGCCAGAGCTGGGGCAGGGAAGCCCCAGCACCGGCTTGAACTGGACTATGCATGGGACACCTTGTGTGCCCCAGGCAGAGTCTCAATCCTTTCAGCCCTTCCTGTCCCAATAAACAAAATCCTGTCTGGGGTGGTGCTAGCACCTCCCAAGGCAGGAAACCTATTGTCCAAGCCTCCCTCGCTGGAAGGACTCCAAGCAGCAGGAGGTTGGACTTGTGTCTGTGGCAGCAGCATCCATTTTGTGATGCTGAGGCTCTGGTTAACTTTAACCGGGAATAGTTAGAATAACATGTCTTCTCCCTCTAGAAGGGTGGAATGCTACCCCTGTCTCCAGAACTGGCGAGGGGGTAGTTTTCCAAAATGTATGACACCTTACTCGACATGTTTTGATAAAGCCAAACCATAGTACGAATTTAACTGCGAGGTTCATAATGCACTTAAGAGTATAGGGTATGGCAATATCCTAGAACATGTAGGACATGGTTCCGAAAGCTGCAGACAGGCTCAGCTCATGCTAGAGCACCATCTCACATAAAACCAAGCACTCTGCCTCCAGGATTGTTAAGGCCTGCCATAGGAGTGACTTATAGGTGCATATGTGTCCAGATATAGGTTTAGACATAGGTATACTATATCTAAGCAAGGGGTGATTACACCACCTTGCCCCAGCTGAGTGATCAGCCAGTTGTGTCCATCTGAATGGCCAGCCAGGGCTGGCAAAAGATATGCTGCAGCCCCTGGTAGGCCTTGGATGCACCTATGCCCTTGGTACCTATGGTACACTGTACAGGGGCTCACAGGGTGATCCAGTATCCAATTGGTAATACACCTAAAGTGAATTGTAGTGAATTTAGTGAGAGATCAGCTGGGCTGTGAGTCTGATTAGCAGGCCCACAGCCACATTAAGTTGAAAACCAGTGAAGCAAAAAGCAAAAAGTGGGGTGACCATAGGAAAGCAGACCCTACTCTCCTACACCAGGCAAGTGGTAAGAGTGGGAGGACGCAAAAGGCTCCTCTCCAACTGTGTCTTGTGGTCACCACCCCCATCGAAAGGGTGGGCATTGACATTGTGGAGCTTATGGATCCCAAGACAGCTATGGGCAACAGGTTCATCCTGGTCTTGGTGGACTATGCCACCTGGTACCCAGAAGCAATCACTCTCCGGACTGTGATAGCCCTCCTGGTGGAACATGCATTTATGGGGATTTTCTTCAGTGTTGGGTTACCCAGAGAGACCATGATACCAACTTCATATCTAAGTATATGAAGTCCTTGTGTCAGGAGGGTGGTGTAACCTATAAGTTCACCACTCCTTATCACCCCCAAGGTAATTGGCTGGTTGAGAGATTCAAACGGATTCTAAAAGGCATGATTATGGATCTTGAGGAACCTATGAGGCATAAGGGGGACGTCCTCTTGCAATGCCTTCTGTTTGCTTACAGAGAGGTATCACAAAAGTCCTTAGGGTTCAGCCCCTTTGAACTGCTGTATGGTCACCCTGTAAGAGGACCTCTGAGTTTGGTCAAAGAAGGCTACGAGAAAGCTCCCAGTAAACCTCCCCAGAATGTATATAGCCACATGCTGGCCTTCAGAAACCAAACTGGGCATTTCAGACAACTCACTCCAGTGAATCTGGAAGCCAGCCAGGAGGAGATGAAATGGTGGTACGATCATAATGCCACTCTGATTGAGTTTCAGCCTGAACAGAAAGTGTGGGTTATGGCCCCCATGGAGCCTTCTACGCTCAAGGATCAGTGGACTGGACCATTTGAGATGTTGGTGCGCAAGAGTAATGTTGCCTACTTGGTGGACTTGAGGTCTCCTAATAACCCTTTGTGGTTCCTGCATGTAAACCGCCTGAAGCCTCACTTGGAGAGGTCCGAAGAGGGCATGCTCCGGATGTATGACGTTACAACGCGAAATATTACAACGCACTCTGTTACAACGCATTTTTCACAACGCAGGATCCATTACATCGCATGGCTTTACAACGCATGACATTACATAGCAGATGCTATTACAACGCATGCCATTACAATGTAAGTATAGGTAAGTATATTATTTTTTTTAAATGTATTTAATTTAAATTTAATTAATTTAATAAATTAAAATATTTACAAATAATTATTTTGTACATATATTACTTTAAGTTTATTTTAAAAAGAACTATAAATAATAAAGAACAATTTTTAATAAATAATAAAATTATTAAAATTAATTTTTAAAATTAAAATAAAGATTTCTTTTAAAACTAAACCCTAAAAATACCCCTGTACCCCAAAACCCAAACCCAGCCCTAAAACCTAAAAATACCCCTGTACCCCAAAACCCAAACCCAACCCTGAAACCTAAAAATACCCCTGTACCCCAAAACCCAAACCCAACCCTAAAACCTAAAAATACCCTTGTACCCCAAAACCCAAACCCAGCCCTGAAACCTAAAAATACCCCTGTACCCCAAAACCCAAACCCAGCCCTAAAACCTAAAAATATCCCTGTACCCCCAAACCCAAACCCAGCCCTGAACCCTAAAAATACCCCTGTACCCCAAAACCCAAACCCAGCCCTGAAACCTAAAAATACCCCTGTACCACAAAACCCAAACCCAACCCTGAAACCTAAAAATACCCCTGTACCCCAAAACCCAAACCCAGCCCTGAAACCTAAAAATACCCCTGTACCCCAAAACCCAAACCCAGCCCTGAACCCTAAAAATACCCCAGTACCCCAAAACCCAAACCCAATCCTGAAACCTAAAAATACCCCTGTACCCCAAAACCCAAACCCAATCCTGAAACCTAAAAATACCCCTGTACCCCAAATCCCAAACCCAACCCTGAAACCTAAAAAGACCCCTGTACCCCAAAACCCAAACCCAGCCCTGAAACCTAAAAATACCCCTGTACCTCAAAACCCATACCCAGCCCTGAAACCTAAAAATACCCCTGTACCCCAAAACCCAAACCCAGCCCTGAAACCTAAAAATACCCCTGTACCCCAAAACCCAAACCCAATCCTGAAACCTAAAAATACCCCTGTACCCCAAAACCCAAACCCACCCTGAAACCTAAAAATTACCCCTGTACCCCAAAACCCAAACCCAGCCCTGAAACCTAAAAATACCCCTGTACCCCAAAACCCAAACCCAGCCCTGAAACCTAAAAATACCCAAACACCCCAAAACATATACCTCAGTACCCCAAAACATATACTCCTATACTCATACTTATTTTTTAAAATTACTTAAATTAATAAATTTAATTTATAATATAAAAAAACATAAATTAATATATTTTTTTTATTAATAATAATTAAATTAATTAAATAGTGTAAAATAAAATTTAAAAAAATTATATACTTACCTATACTTACATTGTAATGGCATGCGTTGTAATAGCATCTGCTATGTAATGTCATGCGTTGTAAAGGCATGAGATGTAATGGATCCAGCGTTGTAAAAGTTGCGTTGTAATAGAAGTGCGTTGTAAAAGTTGCGATGTAACGGTTGTTTCCCGCATGCTCCTAGTGACAAATGATGGAATGGAGGTAGAGACTGAGCCTCTTCCTGACCTCCTGTCTGCAAAAGAGCAAGATGGGTCAGTGGATGGTGTAAACCTCTTTTCCGACCCTGACCCCTGAGAAGCAAGATGACTATTGCCAACTGTTGGGACAGTCTCTTGATCTGTTCTCCCTGACTCCCAGTGTCAATGATTGGTGCGTCCATGATGTGGACACTGGGGACAGTCCTCCTGTAAAGCACAAACTCTGCAGAGTGACTGACAGAGCACCTTTCAGAGTTTGGTCAACCAGGTGTTTGCTTGACTGGTAGATTTCAGTGCCGCCTACCTTGATGACATCGCAGTGTTCAGCGGCAGTTGTGAAGAAAATCTGTGCCTCCTCTGGGAAGTGTTGATGGTTCTGCAGAGGGAAGGCCTCAGGATCAAGGCGAATAAATGACAGATCGGGCAGGGTTCCGTGGTGTACTTTGGACACCAGGTTGGGAGAGGTAGGTGGTGCCTCTACAGCCCAAATTGATACTATCTTTGCTTGGGAACCCCCAAAAAAACAAACAGAGGTGAGAGCCTTTTTAGGACTCAAAGGGTACTACAGGAGGTTTGTCAAGGGGTATGGCAGCATTGTTGCACCCTTGACAGAGTCGACTTCCAGGAAGCAGCTCAAGAAAG
Organism: Lissotriton vulgaris; assembly: GCF_964263255.1. Taxonomy (NCBI): domain Eukaryota; kingdom Metazoa; phylum Chordata; class Amphibia; order Caudata; family Salamandridae; genus Lissotriton; species Lissotriton vulgaris. Next base: position 1,317,349,185 of record NC_141689.1, read on the forward strand.
TGAACTTGACTTATTTCTGTCAGAAAGCTTTTGATGCTCTGAAGACTGCCATGTACACGGCACCCGTGCTTCAGGCGCCAAACTTCTCAAAAGAATTTATTGTGCAGACAGACGCTTCAGAGCATGGTGTAGGGACTGTACTTTCACAGATAAATGAGGAGGGCCTAGACCAACCTGCAGCCTTCATCAGTAGGAGGTTACTTCCACGTGAACAGAGGTGGAGTGCAATTGAGCATGAGGCATTTGCTGTGGTCTGGACACTGAAGAAGTTGAGACCATACTTGTTTGGGATTCACTTCCGGGTTCAGACAGACCACAGATGGTAGATGCAGATGAGGGGTGAGAATCCAAAGCTGTCGAGGTGGTCCATTTCTCTACAGGGGATGGACTTCACGGTGGAACACCGTCCTGGTACTGAACACACCAATGCTGATGGTCTGTCCAGATATTTCCACCTTAGTGAAGAGAACTCCCAAGAGGGTGGGTAGTTCTCCACACACTTCAGCTGGAGGGGACACATGTGAGACCTGGCACCATCAGGGTGGGTCTCCCTTCCCTTTTTTGCTGTTGCCTCCTGTGTTTTTGCTGGTCTAGATGCTTTTGGGCACTTTGCCACTGCTGTTCAGTGCCAAAGTGCAAGTGCTCCCTATTGTAAATTGTTGTAATGTATTAGTGACTCCAAGATTGGCCTATTTGATTGACTTGTCAGACCCTAGTACAGGGTAGCATGTGTGCCCAGGGCCTGTAAATCAAATGCTGCTGGTGGGCTTGCAGCACTGATTGTGCCAACCACAGACGCAGCTTGTAAAATATTGCAAAGGCTTACCATTGCAGAGCCCGTGTGCAGTCTGGGACTGCCATGCCGACTTGGTAAGTGCACCCACTTGCTAGTCCCTAAACCTTCCCTTTTCTACATGTCAGTAGTCACCCCTAAGGTAGGCCCAAGGGCAGGGCGCATTGTATGTGAAAGGTAGGACATGCCCCGATTAATGTGGTATGTCCTGGTATTGAATTACAGGCAATTTAAATTTTCACTATTGCATGGCCACCTACTCCCATAAGCCAGAATGGGCAGTTTGATTATATCATCTTATAATCCTAACTGACCCGGGGAACAAGGTAGAAAAACGAGTTAAGTATGCCTGAACTCAGAATGTTAAAATACAACTTTTAGTGTGGGTGATTTTTACATTCTGTGTTTGAAAATACCACTTTTAGGGGGCCTGGCTTGCAGCCGAGTGGAATGGCCGCACTCTAACGCGGCTCCTCGGCCCTCGCTGCTTTTTCAGGCACTGATGCTATGCCTGTGCTCCTGGTCTGCCCATGTACCTAGGGGGGATGTTCCACTGACCACCTGGGCTCCCGCCTCCCCTTCCCGCTTGCCTCCTGAGCCTCGATCATTGTAGCCGGGTCCCTGAGGCTCGCTTCTCCTTCGGCCCAATATGGCGGCCGCGCCCGGTGGCCGATGCTTGGCAGACTCCGGGGCTGCTGCTGAAACCTAGCTGCCTCCGATGCGAAAATCCGGCCCAGTCGGGGCTTAAGGGGGCGATCTCCTGTCAATCCGAGCTGGTCCCATCCTGCTGAGTCCCACGTGTGATGGCTGAAGCGACTGGAATCGAGCCCTCCCTGGCGCCCGGGGCCTCAGATACACGAGTCCCCCGCTTTGGGCCTGCTACCGGGGACCACATCCAGGCTGCCCTGAGCGCTCAATCTTGTCTGTCTGATTCGCGGCCTGCTGTACCGCCTGGAGGGGGGGCTGCCTCCCATTGTCTGGACCTGCTTCTGGGGCCACGGAAAACGTTTGGACGCTCAGTGAGGCCATGCTACTGATATGATGATCCCGGAGCGAGCTAGAGCCCGGTACACAGAAGCGGAGGGCAGTGCTCACCTCTCCACCTCCACAGCCTAAGGCGAGATACTGATGCCCACCCCAACTTCCGGAGCCCTCTGGGACGGTAGTGGCTCACGCACTGAAAGACCTTGCCCTCGCTACATTGAAGGTGCCGACAAGACGCTGCATTCTGGGACCGGCTGGATGCTATATTGGGCCTGGTTTTGGAGTCCATAGAGGGCCCTCCTTGACTCCACGTGAGCCGGCACGACAGTGTTGCGACTTCTTCCGAGGGTCTTGGGGCCTTGCGAGAGAGGGGGCCCCGGTGTGTCTCCCTTCATTCCTCCTAACCAGACAAGCTAAGCTCCTCCCCGTGCTGAGGACCGTGGAGTGCGACCTGCACGCCATACCACCGTGAGTAGAGCACCTGCTCCCCTCTGCACTCGACTGCCGCTTTGCCTCATCTCTGACAGCCCCCGCCTGGGCCCGAAACTATCTATAGTTTTATCCTGACAATGGTGGAGACTACTTGAATATCCGAGGCTGCCGGGGGTCCCCCTCCTGATCGCACGCTCCTCGACCCTGTACCACTGAGACATATTGGACGTATAGGATTTCATGATGGCTTCTAACAAAGGAAATAAGCCCTCCAAGCAGCGACAGATTAACAAACTCTCGTGGGGTTCTAAAGGGGAGCCTAAAGAGAATAGTCCCGATATTGTATCTAAAACTGCGACCCCTCCTCCTGCAGCGAGGTCCCCCACTCTAGACGACGTGATGGAGGCGATTGCAGGGGTCCGTTCCTCAGTAGAGACCCGTATAGACTCTGTAAACATTGAACTGACGCTGTTACGTGCGGACCTCCGCAAAATGGATACTAAAGTAAAGGACATAGAAATCAAAACCACGGAGCTCATTGACAACACCTCCACCCTCCAACAACAGGTGGCTCAACTTCAAAAACAACAGGCACAAATGGGGGAACTCCTCGATGATTATGAAGGGCGCGCGAGGCGCAACAACCTTTGCATCCTGGGGGTCCCAGAGCGACTGGAGGGGCCGGCAACTGACCTCTTTGTAGAGAACTTGGTACTGCAACATCTCCAACCAAAGCAGCAATCTAACTATTTCTCCATTGAGCGGCCGCATAGGGTCCCCGGGGGTAGGCCGAAGCCGGGTGCCCCCCCCGCCCCATCATTGCTCGAGTGTTTAATTTCCGTGACTGTGAAGTCATCCTTCAGACGGCACTCAAGGGACCGCCCCTAAGCCTGGACAATGCCCAGATCACAATCTTCCCTGACTATACGGTGAAGGTCCAGGCTCGTCGGCGCAGCTTTCTGGAAGTGAAAAAGGCACTCCGTGTTCACACCATCAAATATTCTATGCTATTTCCCGCTAAACTACGCGTTGAATCGGAGGGCAAGACTTGGTTCTTTGAGTCTCCGGCTGAGGTGTGGGACCGGTTTGAGGGGTGACGTCAGCCAGCTGCCACTCAGAATCGCTGCGGACGATCGGCCTACCACTCCGGCCCAGAAACGCTACCAGGAAGCCAAGATCTATTCACAGATACTGCTCACGGAGACCACTGAGGCTTTCACTAGTCTTGATCCACTCCAGTGTTGACTGATGGTTGTTTACTCCGATTCTCCGTGCACTTTCCCTCACGATCCCATCATGAAGATTTGTCCAGTCCTGGTTTCTTAGTGGAACTATGGGAAGGTCACGATTGTCAGCATTGACTTGGTTCCGCTGGTCTCCTTCCTTTATACTCTCTAGGTGTGGCCTCATCAGCTGCTCGATCCTCTTCCACTGTCGCTCCTGGACGCTGTCCAGGGACCATCCTGATGAGACTGAAACCTTCTACTCCTGATCAAACTGGGGCCTGCGGGAAGGTGTTCACCCCTGATCTACTTACATCCTTTCTCCTGGTCCGGATACAATAGATTATCCGGTTTGTTTCACTGTTTCCTGTATGAAGCACATGCTACTATGGTTGTAATTTGTTATAAGATACACTAGGCAAGTCAATCCTTCTCATTTTGAGCGAGGGCACCCTTGGCTCTCCACACACCCCATCAATGTTTGGGAGGGCGACAGGCACTCTGCCTAGTTGCGGAGTGGATAGTTTCAAGTCCGCGGGCAGGGGTGCAGGGAGGGGGGTTGTTTTAGGTGGGAAGGGAGTTCTTGAGGGTTTCGCTCTGATTCCTTTCCATCTCCGATGGTTGTTTTTATGTTTCCTTGCATATAGGCATGATAGACGCTTCGGTCCAGCCTCAGCTGCCATCCTATCCTTTCCGGATATTTGTCCTTGCTCCCGATTAGCACAGCTTTTGGACAGAATCCTTCCCCCACGTCTTTCACTACATAATACTACATGACATAATCTCAAACTAGAGCACTCACCCTCATGACATGGAATGTCAACAGGCTTGGTAGCAAGATAAAGAGAGGAGTGACACTGCAATACCTTAAACGCCACGCTCCAGATGTAGTACTGCTCCAAGAGATGCATCTGATGGGTAACACATGTCGTGCACTCCATCGTGGGGGGTACAGGTTACTGGCAAATGCTGGGCTCACCTCGGGCTCCCGGGACACTGGTATCCTGGTCAAAAAGAGTCTTCCACTTACATGTACTAAAACGTGGGCTGACCTCCTGGGCCGCTTTGCGGTGGCCGAGACTACATGGGAGGGGCGACACCTAAATATTATTTCAGCCTACATCCCACCAGCATTGAGCAAGGATGCCCTGACGACCTTGGAACGACTGTTGATAGACCTCCCCCAGGGTACACTGGTTATAGGTGGGGACTTTAATATGACTATGGACAACGCTATAGATAGATACCCCCAACGAGTCTCCCATAAACAGTGCTCGGACCTTTTGGAATTTACTCAGGCGATGGGCTTAGAAGACCTCTGGCGGGCGTCACACCCCGATACCCCATATTTTACACATTATTCCAACGCTCTCAATAGTATGTCCTGCATTGACTATATCCTTTGCCACACAGCGGATGTTGGCTTCTTTTGAAATCCAAAGGGGCTTCCCCGAGGTATCTCGGATCACTCTCCCCTTACTGTCGACCTCACCTACCATCGACAGGTGACCAGGGGTCCCAAGGTTATCAACCCATGGCTCATGAAAATTCCTGACATCAGAGACAGCCTGCTCGAACATACTGAATAATACTTTGCTGAGAACTTTGGTTCAGTCCATTCGGCCGTTACAATCTGGGAAGCATATAAAGCAATCATTTAGGGGAGAGCGCTCGCTCTTAAATCTGGTTATCAACTCAAGCAGGCTGAACTGTTGCTTCGCACCGAGTCAGAGGTCTCAACTTAGAATCTGTCCTTAACACTACCCCATTGGCTGAAACTGCTGCCCGTCTCCAACTGAAACAAATGGAATACAGAATGCTGGCCCTAGAAAAGGCTCAGGCGAAACTGTTGCAAACTCGCCATCGAGTTTATGAGCTAGGGGACAGGGCCCGTAAAATGCTCGCCTGGCTTGAACGCCGCGAACAGGAATCCAGATGGGTTCCACTACTGATTTGTCCGGATGCCTCACGTATCACGGACCCACTGGACATAGCTGAGGCATTTGCGGACCACCTAGAAGAGGTCTACTCCTCGAAAGCATACTACTCAGCGGACGAATCCCACCTCCTTCTGGAGAAGATGCGCTTACCCACTATCTCCGACTCAGATAGGGAGGAACTTGACGCCCCCTCACGACCGAGGAACTTACGAGCGCCCTCTTTTCTATCAACTCAGGCAAGGCTATGGGGCCCAATGGTATCCCCATAGAATTCCTCAAGGGGATGGCCCAAGAAGTGATTCCCCACCTAACAGCGATGTTTGAGGAAAGCCTTGAACGTGGCAGTCTGCCGCCGGACCAACGCATAGCCTCCATAGCAGTCATCCATAAGCCCAATAAACTGCCTACTGACTGTGGCTCCTATAGGCCAATCTCTTTAATTAACGCTGAGGTTAAGATTCTGGCCAAACTTCTGGCCACCAGACTCCTCACAGTCCTCCCCTCCCTTGTGCATGACGATCAATCGGGATTCCTTCCGGGCCGAAGCACAGCTTTAAACCTCCGTAGACTTCATAACGTAATGGGCATGCAACCTTGTATACAGGAAGATGCCTCAATTCTGACCCTAGATGCCACTCTAGCATTCGACTCCATAGAATGGTCCTATCTTTTTGAGGTCTTGAAGCGTTTTGGCTTTGGCCTGGTTTTTATCCAGTGGGTCCGATTGCTATACACTGACTTGTTAGGCCAGGTGCGAGTCAACGCCCATATATCCAGACAATTCCAACTGCATAGGGGTACCAGGCAGGGATGTCCCCTCTCCCCCTTCTTATTTGTGCTTACACTGGAACCTCTAGCCCATTGGATCCATATAGAGGCCTCAATCAAAGGGCTGAGATGGAATGACGATACGATTGATACAATTTCCCTCTATGCGGATAACATTCTTGTGTATGTCTCCTCTCTCAGATCCTCCGTTAACAGATTGTTTCATCTCATTAGAAATTTTGGGAAATACTCTGGATTTTCAATCAACTGGTCCAAATCGGCCCTGTTCTGTCTCCATGGCCCTCCACCCGTGCTCCAGAGAGGTTTCTCCATTGCTGTGGCAAAAGATGGCTTCAAGTACTTGGGTATTTTTGTCACTCCTGATCCGAAACTCTTTTACAAACACAACCTTAAGGGCCCGCTAAAGAGGCTCCATAGTGACATCTCCCACTGGCGCACGCTGCCCCTATCTCTCCCTGGCAGGGCAGCTCTCTTCAAAATGTTAGAACTTTCACGCTTCTTGTATGTCCTTCCAAATTGTCCCTACCCAATTGCTGACTCCTTTTTCCTGCACTGGAGGGTGATTTTCGGCTCCTCCTATGGGATGGTAAGGCGCTTCGAATAGTTCTGAATAAACTAACTCAGGGTTGGTATGATGGGGGTATCGCCTTGCCAAACATGCGCCTCTACTATTGGGCCTCCCAACTGGTAGCCACCAACTTCTGGATCCACGGTTCACCTACCAACCCGGCTTTCCATCTAGAGCGCTATCAGACGGGATGGGAGGGTCACTTGGGTGCCTTATATGGCAAATTCCCCCGAAATCGATATGTGGGACCCATGGCACAAACTGTGGCTATCTGGCACCTGGCTACTAACAGCCTAGGTTGGTCTGACAGATTTACTCAAGCCACCCCGCTCTGGGCATCCCAAAAGCTGGGTTCCCTCTGTCACCTCAAGGGCTTTGATAGGTGGCACACGATAGGCATCTCCACTCTAGGTGACTTGATTCACAAGGGGAAACTATTGACTTTTGCCGAACTCCAACAGAAACACGATCTTGCCCAATCCGAGGTATTCAGGTACCTCCAGATTTCACACGCTATCACGACCGCTGTACCAAACCTTTCCTCCCTTCCGGAGACCTCTCCCCTAGAAGATAGGCTACTCTCTGAGCTACTCCAGACAAAGGCAATATCGTGCACATATTGTAAACTGTGCAAAAATATGCCCGACTCCTTCCAGGCCGTGCGAGACAAGTGGCAGGAGGATGTGGGAGACCTAGACGACGAAGACTGGAGATCGGCACTAATGTCCCCTAGGGAAACGGCGATAAATCACGGCTTCCGCTTGATCCCATTGAAAATTCTACATAGAACGTACATGTTTGCCCCCTTCCTGGCCAAACTAGGAAGACGCCCGGACGAGATGTGTCTCTGCGGATGTGGCCGCCCTGGCACCTTTTACCATGTCCTCTGGGAATGTCCAACTATCCAGTGGTTCTGAAATAGAGCGGTGCATAAAATGGCAGAGGCGATGGGGAAGCCCATTCCTCTTTTCCCTAAGGAAGCGCTTCTTAATTTATGGGGTGCTACAGACCTCACTGAAATGGAGCTTCAATGGGTGGCCCTGGGTTTCCTGTTGGTAAAGTGAGCGGTGGCAATGCACTGAGGTGCCCCCCAGAGGCCTCTCCTGGTGGGTTGGGTGGCAGAGATAGACAAATGCATGCTGGCAGAAAAATCTGTATTTAAAGTCAGAGGATGCCCTAAGAAGTGGGACAAAAAATGGGGACACTGGAATGTCTATAGAGGCGGGATCTGTACCTCCCCGACGGTGAAAATGGCATTGGATAGGGCTGGATCGAGACGATGTAATGATCTTTAAAGTGATTCCTTTCTGTATGTGCCTGATTTATTTGATTCGGTATTGTATTACTTAATTACTGGATGGTGACTCTGCTTTTGTTTGTTCTTAATAAAATATTAAAACAAAAAAAACAACAAAAAAATACCACTTTTAGAAAGCAGAAATGTTCTTGCCTAACCATCCAGTATGCCTCTACTAGGTGTGTGTATTCCATGTCTGGTTTGTGAGTGACAGGGGGCTGGAGAGGGACTTGGCTCCAGCAGTCTGATGAGCCAGGGCTGGGCTGAATAGGACCTGCATTAAATAGAATGTAGGGGGAGGAGATTTCCTTTCACTTGCCTGAGCCTACATAGAATAGAGAGTAGGGGGAGGAGATTTCCTTTCAGCTACCTGGACCAGGTCTGCTTTTAACAATGCTGTCTCCATACCCTGCCAGGAAGCTGCACCAGGGAGGACATAACTGGTTTTGACATGGTACAGACATGCTCTGCCTTCAGAGAACAAAGGATTTAGTAGTATAAATATTGGGGTCCAGAACCCAGAATTTTAGATCACTTCTTGGAGTCAAGAAAAAACCCTTAGCCAAGGAGAGAAACCAAGGAAGCTAAAGGAGGAGACTGCCCCTATGCTGTTTGCTGTTTGGGGTTGGCCTGCAGTGGTTACTTATTGCCAAGGAAAGGAGAAAATGAACTTTGTGTGTACGTTTACTATCTTGAGGAAGATCTCCAAGGGCTTCAAGATGAGCTTACCTCCTGTTCTGAAGTCTCAGGCTCACAAAGACTTCACCACCAGCTCCCTCTGCAATCCCTTGCAGGGAATTCTACCCGCAGAGAGGTGCCTACTGATGTTTTGCCCCCTCTGGAAGCCTGACGCAACGAGGAAGAAGCGTGTCGCTGCCACAACAGTTGCCGTTGCATTGCCGAAGTAGCGTGTATCTGCCACAGCTGTTCGCCGTCGCATCGCGGAAGAAGTGTGTTGCACTACCGGAGAAGCATGCTGCCGCCGCAGAGGTTGCTGTTGCATCATCAGAAAAGCATGTCGCAGGGCCTGTTGCGGCTCAAGAAACCATTGATTTTTCCGCATGGCTGTCGGGAATGCACGCACCGCATCCACGTTATCGCAGCAAAGACGCCATTTTGTCGCATCGCACCGGATCACAGTAGGAAACAGACGCTTCACCTTCACTCCGGTAAGGAACAGACACATCTCCTCCGCTGCCCTGCAGTAAGGAACAGGTGTGCCGCCTTCCCCGAAGCAAGGAACTGATGCATCGCCTTCCCTGCAACCCTTTTGTTTGTACTGCGTGATGCATCCAAGGTACTTTGAGAGTAAAGTGACGTAGTTACCATCTACATTGAACTAAGCTAGTTCTACAATTTTTATAGTCATATTCTTGATATTGTATTGGGGATTTTTGTTGTTTGGTCTTGTGTTAAGCCTACTAAAGATTACTTATTTATCTAAACTGGTGTGGTGTCCACTTGTAGTGTTTTCACTGTATTTCTGTATGTGGTCACAAATGCTTTACACACTGCCTCTGAGACAAGCCTGTTTGCTCGTGCCAAGCTACCAAGGGGGTGAGCAGGGGTTATTTTAGGAGTGTTTCTCCCTTTCCCTGACTAGAAGCAAGGGTCCTTATTTGGACAAAGGTGCAAGCCATTGCCAACTAGAGACCCCCATTTCTAACAATGGTGGTCAGTGGCGAGGATTTGGACTTACATTTGTGACTCATATACAGTAATTAGTGTGCATTACTAGTGAGTGCAGACCATAACATGACCACATACATTTTTGGTAGAATTTTCTTCATTGTGATTTCTATTTTTGCTAAAAAGTGCCAATCCTTGTTACCATGAGCAAAGCAGCTTCCAATGTGGTACTGAAAATTCTGGACCCGTGTTATAAACACCGTCGTATCATGACGATTTTGGTATCAGCAGACCGAGAATGATTAGAATACTATGCACAAGCATTTTCGTCATATTCGGGTGACAAAATCACCCTGAAATCAGAGTTTCCGTCCTGAACCCTCATGTTCCATTTTGTGAACGGCAGCCATTTTGTGATTGCCCTCACATAGGCCCAATGACTAAGGCCAAAAACGAGTCTGAATGACACGTACTCCTTTGCTGACTCCTCTGTGACCTGGGCAAGCTGACTCCACTGCTTGAAGCCAAACCTGTTCGGCCAGTTCCTTGCCCAGTGGCCGAATGAGATTACTATCAAGGCACAACACATCATAATCCTTTCATCACACACAATCCATGCCTAATCTTACACACACCTGTCCTTGTTTCTTTCTTTATGACTTGCTTTCGGGGAGGAGGTGCCCGTTTTTATTGGGGGTCCGGTGATATCTGATGAAAATACTGGGCCTTGCCGGGTAATTGATTATGGGCTGGACAAACTGAAATATGGGCTTGTCATCATGACTCTGCTTTTTCTTTGTAGTGAAAATATGTGAATGGTCAACTGTAAAATACGGAATGTTTGCCTAAAGTATGATATTTTGTATAAAAAGGGAAGGCTGGCTTTGTAAGATTGAGCAGTCTCCTGAGAATATACACCGTGTTGTACTTCTAGGATACCTGTTACTGGCTGCAGCCAATAAATACGATCTTTGACTTCACCAAGAAGACTCTGTGTTTCTGTAGTCTGAAACAGGAAGGACTCGAAGTCTTAGGGTGTGTTCCCTGGCACCGCTGGGTTCTTAAAAACCCAGTACTTCAGTTGGCGCCCAACGTGGGGCGATTTCAGCGGTACCGGTCCAAGCCAGAGGTTCGTGAGGAGCTTTGTGTGAAAATTCTGGAGGAAGGCCGCCACTTCATCCACCCCTGCATGTCGACTTGGTCCAAAAGTCTTTGCTGCGAGGTTCCCCGCTTCCCGAGGGCTACGAAGGACTGCTGCCCTGACTATCGCCCTGTTTTGGACCCTTGATGATTGATAGAGCGAAACGTTAGACGAGTCTTCCGGTGACGCCATCGATACCTCAGTTAAGTATAAGTGGAGCGTCTCCCAGTCCTTAGTTTGGTTCTTAGTTTTTGGGTATCCCCTTGGGATCGCTTTAATTTGGAACTTGCAAGTACCAAAGCCGAGGGACTCGTGTATTCACGAGACTATCGTATTGGATAATCCTTTGAAGTTTGAAGCTAGACTAGAGAGCGAAAATGCCTGGTCTTAGCAAACTTGGAAATTTGTTTTGTCTTGGTTGTAATAGGGATTCCCGATTGGAGGACTCGTGTCCGGTTCCTCCGATTGGAACTCTAACCTATGAACTTTATGTGAAACATGGCGTAGGCCCCATCGCATATAATGAAGTATGGATCCGATACACCAGGAAAGATGGTGTTTTAAAATGGCCCCAATATGGTAGTTTTGACACGGAGATTTTGGATAATCTGGAGATTAAACTTTTTAAGAAGAAGGCCCGGCCGGCAATGTTTGACTCTTTTCGCATATGGCGCAAAGAAGCCAAACAGAGAGAAATTAAGTTAGCGAAGAAAAATAAATGAGAACGAGGTTTGTCAATGGTGCAAGCTGCTATAGCATTTAGGGATAATGAAGAAGAGCAAGAGAGCGAACAGATGCTTAGGGTTAGGAAGTTGGCGGTAGATAAGTGCTACCCAGTTTTGCCGCGTAAAGAACAAGAAGCAAAGGAAGATCTTGAGAAAGATCCTTTAATGTCGCATCTCTTGAGTTCGCCACCCCCTTATGCACAAAATGCTACGGCACCACCGCCACCAGCTGTGGTTGCACAACACCCAGTTGTTGTGCCACCTGTGATTCCACCACAGCCAGCTCCCTTTCCGTTGGCTACTGTTCCTTTGGCGCAGCCTCCTCAGGGGCCGCCAACTTTGCCTTCTCCTTTGTCTGCTACTCCTACGCCTGTTGTTCTTAATGCTCCCTCCATTCCGACTTTGGATTCTTCTGCTATTGTTCCGTCTTCTCTTATTCTTTCACCTTCTCCTTCTGCTAGACACCGAATGACTACTGCAGTTACTGGTTTCTTTTCTCCTTTGTTGGGACAATGGGGTAATTCCCCTGTCACTGAGCGTAGACAGTCACGTAGTCAGTTGCCGAATATGGATGAGCGTACGATTTTGGACCACATGGCGCGTAAATGTATTATGTACGATACACAGTATGATCTTGAGGGTGTTATGCATGTTTTCCTTCAATGGGAAGCACCGAAGCAACGGTACGTTTTCGATACGATGTGTGCTTTTGTTGTTGAAAAATGGGATGAGGAAGTGGGACAAGCCTGACGAGTTGTACCGCATTCGTTCAGAATTTGCGAAGGGAACTATTGTAAGTCCATCTAATGTTGGGAAAGCGGTCGCGATGTTGTTGTCATTTAGGAGTGAGTCTCCTTCTCGACAATTGTTTGGGCCTGATTCTTCAGTTGGGAGAAAGGCACGACAATATCAAATGAGAGACGTTCCTCTGGTGTGGAAAGAAGAAGTGGCTGCTGGCGCAAATAATAATCCGCCAGCTGTGCCGGCTCATTTTCAGCGTGTCTGGGTACATGTTCCATGGAAACGTGCTGAAGTTTTAGCTATTAAGCAGTCTTTGCCTGATCCACGCAAAAATCCAGCAGGGTACTATAAAGAGTTGACTCAGACTGTGGGTTCGTGTATTATTTATTTGGCGGACATCGACATGTTGTTTGGCAATGTTGTTCCACAACCTATTTGGAGTAAGATTCGTCATACGGATCATGCGGTTGAATTGGGTGACACATGGGTTAATCTTAGAGATGCCGACAATAGGCAAGTAGGCGGTGCTAAGCCTGAGGATTTGATTACTGAACTTCCTGATAAGATTATTACGTATATGAAGACTTTACTACCCGAATTGCGTGTCAATTGGGACAAGTTGTCTGCATGTAAGCAGAAGAAAGACGAAACAGTGTCTGACTTTTTCAGGAGGTTCGAAGAGACCTTTGTCGACCATAGTGGTCAGGATATGGCTACAGAGGGCGGTCAGATATTGTTTGTTGACAAATTTGTACATAATTTGCTTCCTGAATTGTGCAATAAGTTGAAGGATTCTGAAAGTGCTTTGGCTGTTTCCACGTCAGCACAAATTCTGGCTACTGCCCAGTACTATGAAAATAGGCGCAAAGATGAGTTAGAGAAAGCGGATAAGCAGACTAAGGAATTGAAGACTAAAGTTCTTCTACAGCAAGCTTATCCACCCCGTAGTAATAGTCAGCGCGATTATCAGCACCCTCAGCAATATTCGAGAAACTCGCAAGAAACGAGTCTTCTCAACAGCGTTTTCCGTATGGTCCTAATCAGTGTGCGCATTGCAAAGAAGAGGGTCAATACAAGAATAGTTGCCCGGTTTTGTTGCAGCGCACGAATGGTGCTTCTGGTGTAAGAGGTAGAGGTGCTCAACAAGCGCCTAAAGGTAGAGGTCGTGGACAGAATGTACTTTCTTTGCCCCCACAGAACTCAATGAATAGTTTTGATCAGCAACAGGGTTCATCTGGTAGGACCGCTCAGTACTATACGGACGATTACTATAATGAAGGTGAGGAAATGAATGGTAATGATTGTTAGGACAGCCATGGACAAAGAGAGGGAGTTGTTTCAGTTCCAGTAGATCAGAGTGGATCTTATGTTCAGGTGATTACATCAGGTGTGTCAGAGCCTTTTCTGTTGGATACTGGTGCTACAAAGAGTTCTATTATGCACTCTAAACTCCCTGGCGCACCTTTGTCTGGCGAAATGAATGTTTCAGTAGGTTTTTCTGGTGCCCCGGTTAGGAACCCGATTTCTAGTCCTATGTCCCTTTCTGTTGGACCTTGTGAATTTGAAGCACCCCTTATTCTGATGACAGGTTGTGGGGAGAACCTTCTAGGACTGGATCTGTTGAAATGACTATATGCGACGTTGTATTGTTCGCCTTTGGGAGTACAACTTACACTGGGCAAGAGAGTGGTCTCCCCAATGTATTTGTCGAAGGATACACTTCCGACAGAATTTTCGTCTCTTCCGGATGTTCTTTGGGCTACTGGTCCTAACGATGTGGGTCTTTTGGAAATACCGCCATATATTGTAACATTGAAAGCCAATGTTAGAATGCCGTGCATTCCCCAATACAAGATCTCTAGCGAAGGTGAAAAGGTGCTGTTAGCGATCATTTATGATCTGATCAAAAAAGATGTAATTGAAGAGACAAGCGGCAACATTTGTAATAGTCCTGTTCTGCCTGTTTTGAAGCGTACTGACCCTTCCCAGCCACCTGTTTACAGGTTTGTGATTGATCTTAGAGAGGTAAATAAAATAGTTGTGCCACAGTTTCCTGTTGTCCCTGATATCACTGCCCTATTGACTATGATTCCAGTTTCAGCCACTTGGTTCTCGATGATTGACTTGAAGAATGCTTTCTTCAGCATCCCGCTTGCCGAGGAAAGCAGGGATATTTTTGGCTTCAGTTTAGGAGGCCAAAGCTTCCGCTTCAAACGCGCTCCTCAAGGCTACTGTGAAAGTCCATCAATATATAGTCAGGCTTTAAAAACACAGCTTGATACGATTGTTTTTCCTGATGGCGCTACCCTTATTCAGTACGTCAACGATTTGCTAGTCGCTGCAGATACTGAGGAGTTTTGTAAACAAGCCACCTTGTCGTTGTTACGTCATTTGTCTGATCTGCATCACAAAGTGTCTCTTTCAAAATTGCAATATTGTCAACAAGAAGTAACCTACTTAGGTCACCTCTTATCGAAGGATGGAAGGAAACTGACCCCAGAAAGAATTCAGGCAATTGCAAAATTGAGTGTGCCAAGGACACAGAGAGAAGTACGTGCTTTCTTGGGCATTACATCATATTGCAGACAATGGATACCGAATTTTTCTTTGTTGGCCAAACCTTTGGTGGCATTAACTTGTAAAGATACACCGAATCCTATTCCGTGGTCTGAAGATTGTCAGAAAAGTTTTTCCGAATTTGCCTGATGCATTGTGTTCGGCTCCTGTGTTGGGTACCCCGACTACAGTAAGCCCTTTACACTGTATGTCCATGAGAAAGAAGGTTGTGCATTGTCAGTGTTGACACAGTCTTTCGGAGACAAACAGCGTCCATGTGCGTATTTTTCGTCGACTTTGGATCCGGTAACTAAGGCGTTGCCGAGTTGCTTGAGAGCCACAGCGGCAGCAGCTCTTTCTATTCGACAGTCTGCTGGATTAGTGATGAATAATATGTTGATTGTGATGGTTCCACATGCGGTGCACACTTTGTTAAACAGAACAAAGACACAGCACTTAACTAGTGCTCGTTTGTCAGGTTACGAGTTGGCACTGTTAGCGAGTCATGTGCACATAAAGAGATGAAATACGTTGAATCCAGCCATGTTATTGCCGATTTCAGTAGAGACAGATGATGTTGAAAAGCATGATTGTTTTCTCAGGACAGAAGAAGAAATGCAAGGGAGAGTAGATCTAAAAGATACTCCTCTTGTGAAGTGTGATGGTACCTTATGGGTGGATGGTTCATGCTTCAAGCTTCCGAATGGTGATACCACTGCGGCATATGCTGTCCCGACTTTGCATACGATTGTTGAAACTGCACGTATCCCACATAATTCAGCTCAAGCAGCAGAGTTGATTGCACTTACGAGAGCGTGTGTGTTGTCGAAAGGAATGAGAGTGACCATATATACCGATAGCCAGTATGCGTTTGGTGTGGCTCATAGTTTTGGACGATTGTGGAAAGAACGTGGGTTCCTGACTTCGCATGGAGCTAAGATACAACATGGTCAGTTGGTGAATGAGCATCTTGAGTCACTGACCTTGCCGTTACAAGTTGCGATTGTGAAATGCAGTGCACACAAAAAGGTTAGTGATGATGTTGGTCGTGGAAATGCATTTGCTGACGAAATCGCAAAAGAAACAGCAAAAGATGAAATGAATAGAATGTATGTTGCAGGCCCTGCAAGATGGGTTGGTGACGTTGGAATGTGTGAAGATACGATAGAGAGTGTGAAGTCTATTCAAGCTGAAGCTTCACAGAAAGAGTTGAGTGTGTGGAGAGAGAGTACGGGTAAATTGGATGCAAATGGTTGTTGGGTTGAATTGTCAGAACATCAGCGATGGTTGTTACCCGATGCGTATGTGCTTGCAGTGGTGACAATGGCCCATGGAATGGCTCATATCAGTGTGAAAGGGATTTGTAAGTTGTTAGCTCCAGTATGGCCAAATGCTGGAATTCCTAGGTGTGCAGAGAATGTGGTCAAGAACTGCATGGTGTGTCTGAAATACAATCCTGGTAGGGGAACCCCAACTCCAGCTGGTCATTTTGCGCCTCCAACGTATCCGTTCGAGGTTCTGCAGCTAGATTTCATCCACATGGAAAGGTGCAATAATTTGAAATACGTACTCGCCGTTGTTTGTGCCTTTTCAAGATGGGTAGAAGCATATCCCTTAAAAGACAACACTGCCTTATCCACAGCTAAAGCCCTTGTCAAAGAATTCTTCCCTAGGTTTGGAATGCCAAGAATGGTCTGGAGTGATAATGGGAGTGAATTTGTGGGTCGAGTGATGAAGAAAGTATGTGAGGGGCTAGGTATCCAACAAAAATTCCATGCTGCAAATCACCCCCAATCAGCTGGACTAGTAGAATGCTATAATGGCACACTAAAACTGAAATTGGCCAAAATTCAAGCGAGTTCTGGTCTTAAATGGCCTGACGCTCTGCCTTTAGCACTCCTATCAACAAGAATGACTGTGCATTCACGAGTGGGACTTAGTCCCTATGAAATTGTGTTCGGCCGCCCGGCCAACATATGGGGAGTGCCAAGGCCAACAAAATTCAGTGAGATCGAACACCCTGTACTGCTTGATTATTTGTATGAATTAACGGCTAAATTGCGTGTTTTACACCAACAGGTTCACAATACTCTGCCTCAGGTCTCTGAAGCTCCAGGACATCCTATCTATCCTGGATCATGGGTGCTGGTCAAGAACTTCCAGCGGACAAAGAATGACCAGCCCCGTTGGACCGGCCCCCACCTCGTCCTTCTCTCAACAAGATCAGCTGTTCGAGTGGAAGGGAAAAAGAACTGGATCCACGGCGTACACTACAAGAGGGCCCCTTTGCCTCTATCGTACGACCGGTGGGTCCAGGAGGGGATCGCTGACTCTGAGACTGAGACTGTGCCTCGTTTTCTGCCTTTTTGCGATGCATGTGTAAAAGGAACAATTTCTGAACGAGAAAGTGACAATATTTTGCAAGAAGCTGTGCCACCGTCAATTCGATTGAACACTACAGAGCCTGAACTCTTGTTCCAGAACCTTTTCTTCTATTTTTGAAAGTGCAGCTCTCTCATCTGAGAAACTTTCTTATTTTTGTTTTTCGAACCGCCATCCGGGTTCAGCTGCTAGGGTCGCAGTTGCCCAAGTCTTTGGAGTGCAGCTGAAGACGTTAGGTCGACAGTTCTGGTCGGTCTAAGGGAGTTGCCCTGGACTGACAGAAGCATTCCTTAGCATAGAACACCCTACCGCCGCGGGCAGCAATTAGAGAGGATGGAGTTTTTCGAGATGGAGAGACCTGCCAAACAGATGGACTTTAAAGCCAGAATGTGTATATTAATGACAAAGAAACAATTTTTGATATTATGTATTTTCATGTTGCTTAGTGTAATGACGTTTTTAATAGGATATGTTTTATTCTCTTTTCAAGTGACCTTTGCACCCAGTACCCAGCCCATACCTCCTTCTACTGTTTCCTCACATTCTTTTCACTCTCTGCCTGAGCATGAGTCCACTAGAAGATTAGAGTTTATCAATAACTCCTTCATTCAGCTTTTACACCAACACCAATTAGTAGTGAACACAACTAATTGTTGGGTGTGTGGACTTATGCCACATACGACAGATAAGGGTATTCCATACTTGGTCTTACCATTTAGTTACAACAGTTCTTTGTGGGCATTTCAGACGATGTTCATATATGCCATCGAACCATATCCCCCGCGTTCCACGAGAAGTAACTCGAGCAACAAGGCATTGGTAGTGGGAATCACAAATATGAGCAGAAACATTGACTCGTATAGAACGATTCCCAGAGATGAGTTACACGCTTACGCTAGATGGAACGTAACAGGATATGGAGTTACTCTGAGTGAGAACCAGCGAGCAAAGAGATCCTCCCCGATTTGGATTGTACCCCATCAGGGTCACCTATGTCTGCAAGGTAATGGCAAGAATCCCAGAGCTCAGTTAGGGAAAAGTGTCTGCACTGAAACATATGTTTTTGCATCTCGGACTTCCCCTTCGTTCCCAGCAGCTAAGGGTACCTATTTCATCTGCAATGATAGAGCCTATACATGGTTGCCCCCTGACTTCTCGGGCACATGTTTTGTTTCGTTCCTGTTGCCTCCCACCTACACGGCTGCGGCAGATTACCATAAGACAAGGATAGTTAGAGGTGTCATCAGTAAAGAAGACACTGCAGGACAAGAATTTGGAGATTTCGTAAAGGGTTTTCTGCCGTTTTGGGGACCTATGGTTAACAGCAGGAACATAAGGCAATTGACAAGGGTGGTTGAATCCACCGTAGTTGAAACCGCCGGTGGCCTTAGTAATTTGACGGCTGAGCTCCAGTCGGATCGCCTTATGACTCTTCAGAACAGGGTCGCATTAGACGGCATACTTGCAGACCGAGGTGGGGTATGTAAAGTGATACAATCAAGTTGCTGTGTTTTTATCCCAGATAACGCTCCGACAGTCTACTAGGCCATATCCAAACTGCATAAGATCTCTGAATCTATTCACGTGGATAAAGGAGATTGGTCATTGGTGGGGTGGTTCTGGGAACTGATATCCGAATGGGGATGGAAAATTCTGATAGTCATTGGGATGATCTTAGCCATTCTTTTCCTGTTCTGTCTGTGTGTACAGTGTGCTCCTGCAATATGTGGCCTCTGTGCTACATCATATGTAAGGAAACATGTATCAAGAGACAAGCTAAGTAATAGGATGATGCTACAGCAACATCTCAATGACTTTATGAATATAGACCTGGACTCAGATTAGTGTGAGTATAGGTTATTGCCTATGTAAGGGCAAAAGGAGGGGGACTGTGGTACTGAAAATTCTGGACCCGTGGTATAAACACCGTCGTATCATGACGATTTTGGTATCAGCAGACCGAGAATGATTAGAATACTATGCACAAGCATTTTCGTCATATTCGGGTGACGAAATCAACCTGAAATCAGAGTTTCCGTCCTGAACCCTCGGGTTCCATTTTGTGAACGGCAGCCATTTTGTGATTGCCCTCACATAGGCCCAATGACTAAGGCCAAAAACGAGTCTGAAGGACACGTACACCTTTGCTGACTCCTCTGTGACCTGGGCAAGCTGACTCCACTGCCTGAAGCCAAACCTGTTCGGCCAGTTCCTTTCCCAGTGCCCGAATGAGATTAGTATCAAGGCACAACACATCATAAACCTTTCACCACACACAAACGATGCCTAATCTTACACACTCCTGTCCTTGTTTCTTTCTTTATGACTTGCTTTACGAGGAGGAGGTGCCCGTTTTTATTGGGGGTCCGGTGATATCTAATGAAAATACTTGCCGAGTAATTGATTGTGGGCTGGACAAACTGAAATATGGGCTTGTCATCATGACTCTGCTTTTTCTTTGTAGTGAAAATATGTGAATGGTCAACTGTAAAATAAGGAATGTTTGCCTAAAGCATAATATTTCGTATAAAAAGGGAAGGCTGGCTTTGTAAGATTGAGCAGTCTCCTGAGAATATACACCGTGTTGTACTTCTAGGATACCTGTTACTGGCTGCAGCCAATAAATACGATCTTTGACTTCACCAAGAAGAATCTGTGTTTCTGTAGTCTGAAACAGGAAGGACTCGAAGTCTTATGGTGTGTTCCCTGGCACCGCTGGGTTCTTAAAAACCCAGTACTTCACTAACGCACCTATGGAACTACAATTTGAAAAAGATAAGGTGGATACCTACACTGTGCAACAGCTTTAAACCTGCTGTAAAAGATTTAAAATGCCTGTGAAAGGCATCACCAAGAAGGAAGAGTTCCAAAAGGCGTTGAGGGCCTGGTTGGAATGCTACTGAGCATCCTGAAGAGCATAGGGATAAAGCAGATAATACAGATGGGCAAATAGATGGGCCATTGTGCCTGACCGGGGAGAAAGTACCTTCCAGGGCAGGCAGCAGTGTTTCTCCAAAGGGCCTGTCCCCAGAAAAGCTGGAAGACAGGGAGAAGGATAGAATGCATAGGATGGAGCTAGCCAAGCTCAAACTGGGTGGTCAGATGGAATTAGAAAGCAAGAAGTTAGCCTTGGAAGAGAAGAGAATGCATTTAGAGCATGAGAGAATATTGAGGGAGTTGGAATTGAAAGCCAAGAGTTCAGAAATTACTTTCTCTGGTGGCAGCACACTATCTGTGCCTATAGAAACAAGAGTATTTATCCCCCAAAGATGTAATTAATGAGTTCCAAAAGCATGAAGATATTGGGCAATGGTTTAAGGCCTATGAAGTAGCTATGACCTCCCACCGAGTCACTGAGTAGGATTGGGGAGCGGGGTTGTAGGGGCGGTTTCTCAGTGATCGGAAGGACACCTTGTTACACTTGCGCTCTGAGGACCAGAACTCCTATGTCCACATGAAGGAAGCCTTAATGACCAGGTATGGGTTGACCTCAGAGCTGTATAGACAAAGGTTTAAAAATTGTAAGAAACTGGACTCAAGTACTTGGGTGGAATATGTGCCTTTTTTTGCAGAGCATTGGATGGTTGGGTGAAGGGTAGCAAAGTGAATGATTTTGAAGCGCTCTATGATTTGATTGCATGGGAGCACTTGTCTTGTAATTGTTTTCAGGATCTACGCTAGCCCCTGATTGATAGTAAGCCGACTAACCATAGGAAGCTTGCTGAGGAGGCGGACTGCTGGATTAGTACCCGGGTCCACAAGGGTCATGTGGGAGACTTCACCAAAGGTTGGCAGGGTCCCCAGCAGAAGAGTGGGGGGACAAGGGTAAACTGAGGGAGTTCCAGAAAGGGCTCCAAAGTAATCCCCAAGGGAAGGGTTCCCATCCTCCCCCTGAGAAGAAGTCAGGGACTTGTCAGAAAAGCCTGTTCAGAGGGGTCCAAAGAGATGTTTTAGTTGGGCCACTTTTTCAGGGTGCCTCAGTGTCCCAACAAAGGAAAAACAGCACTCACTGGTGTACCGCTCAGGCAGATGGCTAGTGTAGCCCTGGGAGAGGAGATGGGTCCCCAAGGTTGGTGGGGTCCCTCAGAGATGTACCTAGTCTCTTTAGGAGACAGTGAGATAGTACCCAGGAATCAGCTGCCTGATAACACTAAGAAATGCAGACAGTGGGTGACCATCAATGGCCAAAGGATGGAGGCTCTGAGAGACACCGGAGCCAGTGTAACAGCTGTCAGTTGTCAACTGGTGTCTGAAGAGCAGCTGATCCCAATGTATTTCACCATGTAGTTGCGGCTGACAACTCAGATAGCCACTGCAAGGTGGCCCAGATTCCCTTTGAGTGGGAGGGGGGGTCTCATGTACCTTGCAAGTTGCTGTGAGGCCAGACATTCCTGTTGACTGTCTGCTAGGCAATGATTTGGAAAGCTCTCCTTAGGCTAAGTTGGAGTGAAGAGCTCATTTGCAGATGATGGGTCTGCCTGAGAGGGCATGTGTGACCACACGATTCATGGCAGCCAGTAAGGGTATTCAAGAGGACCTGGAGCCTGAGATAGTGGCCGGGGTGCCTGCCTTAAGGAGAAGAGGCAGGGGGCATGGGAAACCAGTCCCCGAAGTTCCCACAGTCCAGGAGGAGGCAGACCTTGAGGGGGATACCCTGAAACCTACAGGGGAGCAAGTAGCTGAACTTGGGCACCTGCCTGAGCTGACCCATTGGCAGCAGGAAGGAGGACCCTCCAGGGAAGAGTTTTACGAGGAGCAGAAGAGGTGCCCTTCTCTTGTGGGTTTGCGGCAACAGGCCACAAACCAGGCAGCAGGTGATCAGTCTGGTTTACATTGGATCTATTGGGAGAATAGTCTCCTGTATAGTGAGCCTAAGGTTGCTGAGCCTGGGTCAGCCCGTGCGCTGGTGGTACCCCAGCGCTTCAGAGCCTTCTTACTGGGGCTGGCTCATGATGTGCCTTTAGCAGGACATTTGAGGTAGAACAAGACCTTTGAAAGGCTTGTCTCCTACTTTTATTGGCCCCAAATGCGCAAGAGTTCAGATACTCATTGCAGGACCTGTCAGACTTTCGAAGCAAGTGGTAAGAGTTGGGGGAAGCAAAAGGCTCCTCGCCAACTGTTCCCTGTGGTCAGCATCCCCTTTGAAAGGGTGGGTATTGACATTGAAGGGCCTCTGGACCCCAAGACAGCCATGGGCAACAGGTTCATCCTGGTCTTGGACGACCATGCCACACGGTACCCGGCAGCCATCCCTCTCCGGACTGTGACGGCCCCCATGGTGGGACGTGCATTGATGGGGATTATCTACCATGTGGGGTTCGCCTGAGAGGTGGTGTCAGCCCATGGTACCAACTTCATATCTAAGTATATCAAGTCCCTGTGGCAGGAATGTGGTGTGACCTACAAGTTCATCACTCCTTATCACCCCCACGGTAATGGGCTGGTTGAGACATTCTACCGGACCCTAATAGGCATGATTATGGGTCTTGAGGAATCTATGGGGCATAAGTGGGACATCCTCTTGCCATGCCTTCTGTTTGCTTACAGAGATGTGCCACAAAAGACCTTTGGGTTCAGCCCATTTCTACTGCTGTATGGCCACCCTGTAAGATGACCTCTGAGTTTAGTAAAAAAAAAAAGCTGGGAGAAATCTCCCAGTAAACCTCCCCAGCATCTATATAGCTACTTGCCGGCCTTCAGAAACCAAACTAGGCATTTCAGACAAATCTCTAAGGCAGCCAGGAGGAGATGAAACAGTGGTATGAGCAGAATACCACTCAGATCGAGTTTCAGCCTGGACATAAAGTGTGGGTCATGGCCCCTGTGGAGCCTTGTGTGCTCCAGGATAAGTGGACCAGACCATTTGAGTTGATGGAGTGCAAGAGTGATGTCACCTACTTGGTGGACTTGCGGTCTTCAAGGAACCCTTTGCGGGTCCTGCATGTAAATAGCCTGAAGCCCCACCTGGAGAGGTCTGAAGTGGGCATGCTCCTGGCGACAGATGATGGAATGGAGGAGGAGATAGAACCTCTTCCTGACCTCCTGTCTGCAAAAGACAAAGATGGGTCAGTGGATAGTGTAAACCTCCCTTCTGCCCTGACCCCTCAGCAGCAAGATGACTGTCACCAACTGTTGGGACAGTTTCCTGATCTGTTCTCCCTGACTCCAAGTGTCACTGATTGGTGAGTCAATGATGTGTACACTGGGGACAGTCCTACTGTAAAGCACAAAGCTTACAGAGTGACTGACAGGGCGAGAGTTTGCATCAAGGAGGAGGTCTCCAAGAAGTTTGCATTAGAGGTGATTGAGTCCTCAAACAATCCTTGGGCTAGTCCAGTTGTCTTAGTCCCAAAGGCTGCCACATAGGGTGTCACGCCAGAACTCCGGTTCTGTGTGGACTACCAAAGACTCAATTCAGTCACTAGGACTGATGCGCACCCCATCCCCAGTGCTGATGAGCTCATTGATCGGATGGGGGCTGCACGGTACCTCAGTACGTTTGATTTAACACCTGAGCACTGGCAGATCTCCTTAACTGATGGGGCAAAAGAGAGGTCAGCATTCTCCACACCAGATGGGTGTAGGAAGGTGGATATCTGACTATGGTTGCCCCCAACTTTTTGCCTCGTGTTTTGCTGGTTTTTCGACTTAGTTGACCTGGGGCCCTGCTATTCAGGACCCCAGGCCCACTGCTCTCTCTGTAAAATGGATTCTATGTACCTTAGGTGCATAACCAATTGGATACTGAGTCACCTTATCAGCCCCTGTACAGTGTACCTTAGGTACCCAGGGCATAGGTGCACCCAGGGCCTACCAGGGGCTGCAGCATGTATTATGCCACCCCTGGCTGGCCATCCAAATCTGACACAACTGGCTGATCAATCAGCTGGGGCAAGGCGGTGTAAGCACCCTTTGCTTTAGATATAGTATACCTATATCTAACCCTAAAATGGACACATATATTCCTATCAGTCACTCCTATGGCAGGCCTTATCAATCCTGAAGGCAGAGTGCTTGGAATTATGTGAGATGGTGCTCTGGCATGAGCTGAGCCCGTTTGGAGCTTGCGGAACCAAGTCGTAATAGCTGTTCCATGATAGCGCTATACCATATACTCTTAAGTGCATTATGAACCTCGCGGTCAAATGCTAACTTTGGCATAGCATTATCAAAACATGTCAAATAAGGTGTCGTACGAATTGGAATACTACCCCCTCACCAATTCTGGCGACGGGGGTAGCATTCCACCCTTCTAGAGGGACACAACATGTATGTAACTGTGAACCCCGGTTAAAGTTAACTCGAGCCTCAGCATCACAAAATGGATGCTGCCACCACAGAAACAAGTCTGACCTCCTGCTGCTGGGAGTCCTTCCAGCGAGGGAGGCTCAGACAAAGGGTTTCCTGCCTTCGGAGGTGCTAGCACCACCCCAGACAGGATTTTATGTATTAGGTAGGTCAGGGCTGAAAGGAATGAGACATGCCTGGGGCACACAAGGTGTCCCTGTGCATACACCGGTCCAAACCAGTTCCTGGGGCACTCCAGCCCCAGAGCTGGCGCAAGACCGGACAAAGGAAAGGGGGTGTAACCACCCCCCTTCCTTGTCCCACCCAGAGGAGGGACCTAGTCGTAGTGCAGCCCCCTTTAGCTGAATAAAGGTAGGAGCTGGTCCCATTCCAAGTTAGATTAATCTTGACAACTTCCATGAAGAACTCTTGACCTTCGCCCTCCTGAATATCAGAAGACTGAAGAATCTCCCCTATGGTCAGGGAGTGACCATCCTGCTTCGCAGGCACCATCAAGCTCCTGTGCGGTTTGCTGCAAGTCCTTCCTTCCTGGAACCCGATGACCCAGCTCGACGAGACCCGGACCTCCAGACTCCTCTGACCTTTACCCACATCCACAGCACAGCTGGGACCCGTGGGTGCGACGAGCAACTTGGAGACGGCCATCTTGAAGAAACCTGCACAGCGCTTCCAGCACGACCGCCGAGGGATCCTCGAGTGAGTGCACTGGGGTCTGAGAAGCCCCACACCGACGCAGCTCCTGCATCAAAGACCAGCCCCCCAGCATCCACGTGATCTGTGTGGAGCCCTTTTGCCTGGTTGCTGCCTTTCCTGTTGTCTGGTCACTTGCCGGCTGGCTCGTGACCTCTGAGACAACGACCCGAAGATTTCAACACTGCTAGTCTGGTCCCCCAGACTGGCCCTGGCTTCCTTGTAAAAGAGAAGCACCCCGGACCCTCCTGGTCCGCACCAGACGCCATCTTTGTTCCACCGCGTGGCTTGCACTTGCCAAGGCCTGTTGACCCGATCGACGATCCAACACCGCCATCAGCAGCAGACTACGTGGGACAGCTCGTGCCTCCAGCCTGGTCGTAAAGAACAGCTCCTGGTCCGCGCAGCTACAGAGAGAAGCGACCCTTCTTCCACCTGAACGCGGCAACAGCATCTGGTTTCCTCCTGGTTCCAGCACCGTCACTGGCTAGTGACCGAGACTCTGTCCCCTTCCCTTTCAGGACTTCTCCTTCCTAGTTCCATCCTTGGAACCACTGGACTCCTCCATCTGGCTGCCTGCCAGCAACTACTTGTTTCAGGCATCATCGGGATCAACGCAGCAAACCCGACACCACTTCAGCCCTATGCACCCACAGCCTGTGGGTTAGGTAACTAAAGCTTCTAGGTGCTGAAGTCAGTGTTCACTATCCTAGTGTCCAAGTCCACTGTTGTTTTTCCTCCATCCAGCCGGGTTCATCCGGAATCCGTAACTTTGTAAACTGTAGCATCCATAGACGTTGATACGCATCCCGCGTGAGAGTTTCCACTCTGCACGTGAGTCCCGTGGGCCTCCTGCTCCTTACTTACCTAGTTTGTAGCGTAGTCCCAGCGATCCTCCAGCCTCTGGATCTCCTTACAGTACTTTCTTTCCTCGCATTCCATTGTTTCAAGTATATGATTTGTCGTGCCCCTAAGCCACACGTGTAGATATTGTGCAAACTCGTATTTCTTTTTTAGTATTGTCATGTGCGTAGCCCTCTGATCTCATAAAGAGCTCAGAGGTGTATGTTAGTTAATAAATATCTGTTTATTTTCATAACAACCTGTGTGGTGTCCTTTCATGTGGTATTCAAGGGGTTATATGTGGTAAACAGCTGGCTTCACATGCCAAAAGATTTTCGCCTAAAGACTGCTTTTGTCCATGCTACTATTAGGATAGCGGGTCTATAAGGTTGACTTACAACCAATCACCATAAGGGTTGTTTAGACTGATACAAGGTGATCACTAGAACTAGTGAGCATCATATATCAGGCCAACTTCTCGCATTGGTGGCAGCGGTGGGATTTGAGCTTGCTGTTGTTTTTACCAAATATAATCTTGAGATATCATTTGAAAGATCACATAAGGTACCATAGGTACATATAACAAGCTTAGAAATACTCTGAGTTCTACTGAAGCAGCTGTTGTAGTAGAAAGGGAGTAGCACACCTTGACTACAACTCTTAGCAAGGGATCAGTAGGAAAACCCATAGTGTAGGTAAGTGCACCACTTACACCTCACTAGAAAAGCATGTCTACCACAGGAGGGAACACAGAGACCCCCCTTGTGGTTGATGACCCTCCACAGGTCACTTCCAGATATGCAGCAATTAGCTTCCAGGAGATGAGACAATTGTGTACCTCCAGGAAACTAAAACAGGGTTCTAACCCTACCACTCCTTTTCTGATAGGTCTCTTAGAGACAAATGATGCCAGAAGGGCTTCTAACACAGGCCCCTCTAATCCAGATGGGAGCATGCCCCCCTTAGAGGGAACCCTTGGTGATCCCGACCTTAACCTCCATGAAGCAGAAGGTGAAGAGGAGGAAGAGGAGGAGGAATCATCTGGGGATGAGACAGACAAAGGTCCAGTAGTAGTCAGTAGACTCACCAGGGCCAATGTAAGCCTGCATGAAGGTGGTACTGGGGGACCCCCAGGGCCATCCTCTGGCAGACTTAACCTTGGGAATAGACGAGTTAGGTCTCACTCCAGAGGCTCTAACAGATCTATTCACACCCATGTCTCTCAGGCATCTTCTCAGACAGGGATGACATCCCCTCAGAGAAGAGAGCATGAAGCTAAGATGAGGGAAGTCAATCTGAGGATTGAGAGGGAAGAACTTGCCCTTGCCAAAGAAAGACTTGCCTTTGCCAGAGAGCAGAAATTGAGTGGGGCAGACCCCACTGGTGGCAGCATTATCATTAGAGATAAAGACAGGAGTTTTGATACTAGACACCTGAGTAAAATAGTGCCCCCCTTTAAACAAGGGGATGACATCCACAAATTGATGACTGCTTTGGAGAGGGCCTGCACTGTCCAGTGCATCCCCCAAAGTCAGTGGGCAGCTATACTACGGCTCTCCTTTGAAGGTAAAGGTAGAGATAAGCTCCTCACTACTAGAGCTGAGGATGCTAACAATTACCAAGTCCTGAAGAATACACTGATTGATGGGTTTGGCTTAACAACTGAACAGTACAGGTTGGTGTTCAGAGACACCCAGAAAACTCAGTCTCAGGATTGGACTGACTTTGTTGATTGTGCCACTAAGGCTCTAGAAGGCTGGCTACTGGGAAGTAAGGTTACTGATTACACAGGATTGTATAATCTAATTATGAGAGAGCAAGTCTTAAAAAATTGTCAGAACCAGTTATTACACCAGCACCTGGAAGACTCTGATCTGACCTCTCCACAAGAATTGGGTAAGAGGGCAGACAAATGGGTCAGAACCAGGATTAGGCCTAAGAACCAGGGTGGTGACCAAAAGAAAGAATCAACCAAGCCTCAAGAGAAGGGTGGGAATAAATCTTCAGACCAAACCACATCAGGGCCCCAAAAATCCTCTGAAAAGGGTGGGTCCCAGAATCCTTCCAATACCCAAAAGAAACCTTATTGCCATACCTGCAAACAGGTAGGCCATTGGAAAACTGACAGCAGTTGCCCAAGGGCCAACAACAATAAGAAAAACATACCCCCAAGTAACACTTCCAAGCCTCCTGTTACTACTAGTAGTAATCCCCCAAGTGGTGGGAGTGCCCCCAAGAATTTGGGTGCATTTACTTTGGGAGTTCCTGGGGACTCTGGCCTAACCAGGTCCCCAGACTTAGATACTCTTGTCTGTGAGACTGGCGTGGGGTTTGCCAACTTCACAGCTTGTCCCAACACGTTGGACTAGTACAGACAGGAGCCCCTCATCAATGGTACAAAAGTTGAGGCCTATAGAGATACAGGGGCTAGCATCACCATGGTGACTGAGGGCCTAGTACCCTCAAGGCAACTTTTACCTGGGGCCACATACCAGGTGACCAACATTGATGGAGTACAGAGAGATCATCCCATAGCTGTGGTCAATCTCAGCTGGGGAGGTGTCACTGGCCCCAAGAGAGTGGCAGTGTCATCAAACTTGCCTGTAGATTGCCTACTGGGGAATGATTTAGAGATCTCAGCCTGGGTTGAGGTAGAGCAAGAAACCCATTTTAAAATGGTAAACCTCCATGGTAAGGTTAGTGGGGCAGTGATACCCACAGCCCCAGTCCAAGATGTCCTCCCTGAACAGGTCAGGAGGGTTGTGCCAGTCACAGCCCAATCTCAGACAGATTCCTTCCCTGGACAGGTTGGCAAGGCTGTGATGGTAACAACCCATGCCCAAACTGAGTCCCTTCCTGAAAAGGTTGGTGGAGTTGTGATGGCCACAGCTCAAACTCAGACAGATAATAGTGTTGTGAAACCTGAAACTATGGATCACTCCACTCAGACAGAGAGCATTGAGGAGGAAGAGAAATCTCCCTCCCACCAGACTTTAGGAAAGGATCAGCCTCCTCAGGGAACTGATCTGACCCCTTGTGAAGAAACTGCCCCAGAGGTAGTCAGGCCTAGCCTGGCAGAACCCCTGATGTCAGTGGACCCTTCCAAGGTGGGACCCAGTCTGGAGCAGGTAACCTGCCCCTCTCTACCCTGCCTCAGTCAGCCCAGGGCTGTAGAGGTCAGGGAGGCCAGTAGTGGACCCCAAAGGGCCCCCTGTCCAAAAGAACTCCCCAATCAGCAGATTAAGAGCACTGAAGCTAGCAGGCCTAGCCAAGTGAAAATAAAAAACACTCCTGAGGGATCCCCCTTAAACTTAATAAAGAACCTCCCACAGATGGACACTGTTGTACACAGCCAAACCTGGAACCTAAAAGCCCCAAACCTGACCTGTCCGTCCAGTAAGCCAAACAGAGGGACTCAGCCTCCAGCTTTAGGTAGCCAGAGGTTGACCCTCAGAGCACACAGCAACTCAGTCCTGGAAAGAAAGGCACATATGGAGGATAGTGATTGGAGGAAGTTGAGCCCAACATTAGAGGAGTCTCACTTCAGTACTCCATCCCAGCACTAGCCTTTTACTTTGCCAAAACACACCACAGGTAGAGATTCCCTATGGTGGAGACCCTCAGATACCCTTAGGGTGAGGAATTGCTTAGTGGACCATGAGATAGGGGGTAACCATGCCAGTGCATATACCACCTCATATGGCCACTCAGGCAATATAGGCTTACCTGGTCAAGGATAGCCTTATCTCCTTTCATTTGGGGGGGGGGGTTATGTAGGAAGGTGGATATCTGACTATGGTTGCCCCCAACTTTTTGCCTGGTGTTTTGCTGGTTTTTCGACTTAGTTGACCTGGGGCCCTGCTATTCAGGACCCCAGGCCCACTGCTCTCTCTGTAAAATGGATTCCATGTACCTTAGGTGCATAACCAATTGGATACTGAGTCACCTTATCAGCCTCTGTACAGTGTACCTTAGGTACCCAGGGCATAGGTGCACCCAGGGCCTACCAGGGGCTGCAGCATGTATTATGCCACCCCTGGCTGGCCATCCAAATCTGACACAACTGGCTGATCAATCAGCTGGGGCAAGGCGGTGTAAGCACCCTTTACTTTAGATATAGTATACCTATATCTAACCCTAAAATGGACACATATATTCCTATCAGTCACTCCTATGGCAGGCCTTATCAATCCTGAAGGCAGAGTGCTTCGAATTATGTGAGATGGTGCTCTGGCATGAGCTGAGCCCGTTTGCAGCTTGCGGAACCAAGCCCTAATAGCTGTTCCATGATAGCGCTATACCATATACTCTTAAGTGCATTATGAACCTCGCGGTCAAATGCTAACTTTGGCATAGCATTATCAAAACATGTCGAGTAAGGTGTCATACGAATTGGAATACTACCCCCTCGCCAATTCTGGCAACGGGGGTAGCATTCCACCCTTCTAGAGGGACACAACATGTATGTAACTGTGAACCCCGGTTAAAGTTAACTCGAGCCTCAGCATCACAAAATGGATGCTGCCACTACTGACACAAGTCTGACCTCCTGCTGCTGGGAGTCCTTCCAGCGAGGGAGGCTCGGACAAAGGGTTTCCTGCCTTGGGAGGTGCTAGCACCACGCCAGACAGGATTTTGTGTATTAGGTAGGCCAGGGCTGAAAGGAATGAGACATGCCTGGGGCACACAAGGTGTCCCTGTGCATACACCGGTCCAAACCAGTTCCTGGGGCACTCCAGCCCCAGAGCTGGCGCAAGACCGGACAAAGGAAAGGGGGTGTAACCACCCCCCTTCCTGGTCCCACCCAGAGGAGGGACCTAGTCGTAGTGCAGCCCCCTTTAGCTGAATAAAGGTAGGAGCTGGTCCCATTCCAAGTTAGATTAATCTTGACAACTTCCATGAAGAACTCTTGACCTTCGCCCTCCTGAATATCAGAAGACTGAAGAATCTCCCCTATGGCCAGGGAGTGACCATCCTGCTTCGCAGGCACCATCAAGCTCCTGTGCGGTTTGCTGCAAGTCCTTCCTTCCTGGAACCCGACGACCCAGCTCGACGAGACCTGGACCTCCAGACTCCTCTGACCTCTACCCACATCCACAGCACAGCTGGGACCCGTGGGTGCGACGAGCAACTTGGAGACGGCCATCTTGAAGAAACCTGCACAGCGCTTCCAGCACGACCGCCGAGGGATCCTCGAGTGAGTGCACTGGGGTCTGAAAAGCTCCACACGACGCAGCTCCTGCATCAAAGACCAGCCCCCCAGCATCCACGTGATCTGCGTGGGGCCCTTTTGCCTGGTTGCTGCCTTTCCTGTTGTCTGGTCACTTGCCGGCTGGCTCGTGACCTCTGAGACGACGACCCGAAGATTTCAACACTGCTAGTCTGGTCCCCCAGACTGGCCCTGGCTTCCTTGTAAAAGAGAAGCACCCCGGACCCTCCAGGTCCGAACCAGACGCCATCTTTGTTCCACCGCGTGGCTTGCACTTGCCATGGCCTGTTGACCCGATCGACGATCCAACACCGCCATCAGCAGCAGACTACGTGGGACAGCTCGCGCCTCCAGCCTGGTCGTGAAGAACAGCTCCTGGTCCGCGCAGCTACAGAGAGAAGCGACCCTTCTTCCACCTGAACGCGGTGACACCATCTGGTTTCCTCCTAGTTCCAGCACCGTCACTGGCTAGTGACCGAGACTCTGTCCCCTTCACTTTCAGGACTTCTCCTTCCTAGTTACATCCTTGGAACCACCGGACTCCTCCATATGGCTGCCTGCCAGCAACTACTTGTTTCAGGCATCATCGGGATCAACGCAGCAAACCCGACACCACTTCAGCCCTATGCACCCGCAGCCTGTGGGTTAGGTAACTAAAGCTTCTAGGTGCTGAAGTCAGTGTTCACTATCCTAGTGTCCAGGTCCACTGTTGTTTTTCCTCCATCCAGCTGGGTTCGTCCGGAATCCGTAACTTTGTAAACTGTAGCATCCATAGACGTTGATACGCATCCCGCGTGAGAGTTTCCACTCTGCACGTGAGTCCCGTGGGCCTCCTGTTCCTTACTTACCTAGTTTGTAGCGTAGTCCCAGCGATCCTCCAGCCTCTCGATCTCCATACAGTACTTTCTTTCCTCGCATTCCATTGTTTCAAGTATATGGTTTGTCGTGCCCCTAAGGCACACGTGTAGATATTGTGCAAACTCGTAGTTCTTTCTTAGTATTGTCATGTGCTTAGCCCTCAGATCTCATAAAGAGCTCAGAAGTATATGTTAGTTAATAAATATCTGTTTATTTTCATAACAACCTGTGTGGTGTCCTTTCATGTGGTATTCAAGGGGTTATATGTGGTAAACAGCTGGCTTCACATGCCAAAAGAGTTTAGCCTAAAGACTGCTTTTGTCCATGCTACCATTAGGATAGCTGGTCTATAAGGTTGACTTACAACAAATCACCATAAGGGTTGTTTGGACTGATACAAGGTGATCAATGAACTAGTGAGCATCATACATCAGGCCAACTTCTCGCAATGGGCACTACCAATTCCAGGTTATGCCCTTTGGGATGAAGAATGCCCCTGCCACCTTTCAGAGGTTGGTCACCCAGGTGTTGGCTGGACTGGAAGGTTTCAGTGCCACCTACCTGGATGACATCGCAGTGTTCAGTGCCAGTTGGGAAAAAACATCTGTGCCGCCTCTGGGAAGTGTTGATGGCACTGCGTAGGGCAGGCTTCATAATCAAGGCAAGTAAGTGCCAGATCTGGCAGGGTTCCGTGGTATACTTGGAACACCAGGTTGGGAGCAGCCAGGTGGTGCCCCTACAGCCCAAGATTGATACCATCCTGGCTTGGTAACCCCCCCCAATACCCAATCAGAGGTCAGAGCTGTTTTAGGACTCACAGGGTACTGCAGGAGGTTTGTCAAGGGGCATGGCTGCATTGTTGCACCCTTGACAGAGCTGACTTCCAGGAAGCAGCCCAAGAAAGTGAACTGGACTGATACCTGTCAGAAAGCTTTTGATGCCCTGAAGACTGCCTTGTGCACGGCACCCTTGCTTCAGGCGGCCAACTTCTCAAAAGAATTAATTGTGCAGACAGACACTTCAGAGCATGGTGTGGGGATGTACTTTCACAGATAAATGAGGAGGGCCTAGACCAACCTGTAGCCTTCAACAGTAGGGGCCTGATTCACAGAACTAACTCATGACAAAATCCTAAACTTACTACTTTTGGTATTCACCGAAGGCATTTAGTAGTAGTAAAGTTAGGATTTTGTCTTAAGTTTGACTTAAGACAGACTTAAGACAGGCTTAAGACAAACTTAAGACAGACTTAAGTTAGGATTTTGTCTTAAGTCTGTCTTAAGTTTGTCTTAAGTCTGTCTTAAGTCTGTCTTAAGTCTGTCTTAAGTCAAACTTAAGACAAAATCCTAACTTTACTACTACTAAATGCCTTCTGTGAATACCAAAAGTAGTAAGTTTAGGATTTTGTCTTAAGTTAGTTCTGTGAATCGGCCCCTAGGACATTACTTCCACGGGAACAGAGGTAGAGTGCAATTGAGCATGAGGCATTTGCTGTGGTCTTGGCACTGAGGAAGTTGACACCATACTTGTTTGGGAATTACTTTCGGGTTCATACAGACCATAGGCCCCTCAGATGGTTGATGTAGATGAGGGGTGAGAATCCAAAGCTGTTGCGGTGGTCCATTTCCCTACAGGGAATGGACTTCACGGAGGAACACCGCCCTGGTACAGAACATGCCAAGACTGAGGGTCTGTCCAGATTAGTGAAGAGAACTCCTAAGAGGGTGGGTAGTTGTCCCCACATTTCAGCTGGAGGGGACACGTGTTAGACCTAGCATCATTGGCGGGGTCTCCCTTCCCTTTTTTTCTGCTGTTGCCTCCTGTGTTTTGATATGTTTTTGCTGGGCTAGGTACTTTGGGCACTTTGCCACTGCTGTTCAGTGCCAAAGTGCAAGTGCTCCCTATTGTAAATTGTTTTGATGGATTAGTGACTCCATGATTTGCTTATTTTATTTACTTGTCAGACCCTAGTATGGTGCACCATGTGTGCTCAGGGCCTGTAAATCAAATGCTGTTGTTGGGCTTGCAGCACTGATTGGGCCACCCACAGAAGCAGCTTGTAAAATATGGCTCAGTTTTGCCATTGCAGAACCTGTGTACAGTCTGGGACTGCCATGTCGACTTGGCAAGTGCACCCACTGTCCAGTCCCTAAACCTTTCCTTTTCTACATGCAGTCACCCCTAAGGTAGGCCCAAGGGCAAGGTGTATTGTTTGTGAAAGGTAGGAAATGCCCTGATGTGTGTGGCATGTCATGGTAGTGAATTACAGCCAATTCTGTTTTTCACTATTGCAAGGCTACCTGCTTCCAAAGGCCAGAATGAGCAGTTTGATTATAACATCTTATAATCCTAACCGACCCAGGGAACAAGGTAGACAAGAATTTACAATGCAATAGGTCTCGCAATGGCATTGCTGTGATCTATTGGCATTGAAAATGTTATTTTTTTAATTCCCTTCGTGAAGCGTTAATCAAATGGTGTAATTGAAAATGGCAATAGCTCACTTTGTTGTAATTGCAAAATCTATTATTTTGCATTTGTACTATAGTAAATTCTCTCTCAAAACTTCATATTCTTTTACAACACATCAGCAAATATACCAATATACCTAAAGCCGGGGTATCAGTTACACCTGGAGGCAGAATTGTCATGTCTTATTAGGTGTAGCCGTAAAAAATTAGACATTACTGGTGGAATCAGTCATTCTGAACCTAATTCAACAAGCTATTTCTTATTTTACTGGGACAATTAAGCTTTCATCAGATTAAATATCTGGTTAATTGCATAGGATCCATGGTGATCCCACAGAGCTTGGTATTTCAACGGGGCAGGTAACTAATGAAGTAAGAGGGCACTGGTAATAAAGAGTCACTGCATCCTTTTTGGAAGTATACTTATATTTTTCTTAAGAAATGTTAAAAAGTAGCAGGGGCTAGTAAAATAGAGAGGTGGTGGTAGGCAGGTAGAGTAGAGAGAGCGATCATGAGAGGTGAGATGGGGCTGAGGGAAGAAAGAGAGAATTGAAAGTAAAGAAGCAGGTGAGATCTGAAGCAAAGAGAAGAGACTGAACTGGAGGGTGTGGGGGGAGGGGCAAGGAGTGAATAGAATAGGGATACCGAAGTAGAAGTGTAGATTAACATGAGGGAGGAAAGTGAGGGGGAGGGAACTGGAAGGTGTTGGAGGGGTAGAGGCGCTGAAGGAAGAGGATGGAGGAGGGGGGAGAGATAGTGTACTTTGGAAGCTCAGAGGAGGAAGAGTGGGCACATATGAGGGACTCGAGAGTGACGCAAGATAGCATGTGAAAGCGACAATGAACTTAGAGGCAAAGGTAGGGGCAGATGAGGCCACATGGCATGGGTGTCAATCTACAGATGGGGTGAACAGAAAGGAGAGATGGCCTTGGGGAGGGGGGCATAGAAGGAAACAAGGAGAGAGTAAGGATGAGGAGTGAAAGGGTGAGAGACACAAGGAGGGGAAAGAGAGAATCAAAAGCAGGAGAGGGGTGTTAATGGAGGGAAGACGTAGAAAGAAAAAGGCAGTGATGAGACAGATGGAGAGAGGCCCAAGCAGGGTAGAGAGGCTGCTGAGTGACCTCGAGTGGAGAGGCACCTGGAGGGGGTGGGAGGGTGAGAGGATGCCGACATGGAAGGTAGTCATAGTTTTGGAGATGTTTTGCCAAATCTGTAGTCCCCATTCCCCTCTATACGCCTCTCTTCACCACTGATGACCCTAAATATATGTCTTAAAAGTGGCCAGTACACTCACTAAACGTGTCTCAGCGAAATCCCTCTCATCTTTTAATCCACTGCTTGAAGAAGTGGAGTTTAGGCCTCCTTAGCACATCCGGCTTTTGCTGGCAGAGGGTGACAAAGGCCAGCACCTCTGGTCGGCGAGCGCCTGGCTGGGGGATGCAGTCTCAAGGAGCAGCACGCGCTTACGCAAGGAAGCAACGTGGGTACAATAACGTTTTAGGATGGAGACTAGGGCTTAGGAGCGCAGGGGGTGGTGTAAAGAGACAGTGGGTGATGGTGGGGTTTCTGGGGGGGCTTATGCTCGGAACAGCTGACTTTGGAGGGGGGGTGGGGTGGGTTGGGTTTCAGCGTGGTTCAGGAGTCATTGGCCCGCCGGGGTGGAATGGCGACAATGGTCTGGCGGTTTAGGATGGGGCAGTGTGCTCGGAGCGGCCGACTTTGAGCAGGGTGGTATTGGGTTGAGATCTGGGTGTGGATCGACATGGTGTGAGCAAACCGACCCAGGCAGCTGCCATGCTCTGCATCCCGCCGCTCTTCTGCTTGTTGGCGCGGCGGTGGGATACCCTGGGTGGGTGTCCGAGACCGGGGGGTTGCAGCACTCCGAGGGGAGCTTCAGTGGGTACATGAGAGGGGCCCAGCTGTAAGAGCAGTACACTTTTCTTTTTTTAATTGGGTAATTGCTGTAAAATGCGAAATCACTCGGGGGTGTCAGTGACCTGACGGTAAATGTCAGACTTCAAAATGGAAATGTTACTCATAAGAAAACCTGGCCTCCCGCCATGCCCGGACAGGCACTCTCATTAGGTCAACTAGTGCTGCAGACCACCCTGGCCAGCCCTGCCTGACAGCAGGTCAGAGAGTGAGCTCAGTGCTTGGCAATATGTTTGGTACACCAGGGTCCACACTTTCCTACAGAGGTATCTCTGGCATAAAATGGTTTACCTGCTGCGCGTTCCGTTTCTTGTCAGTTCCTCTCACTTAGCAGCGCCTTGACCAATAGAAACTGAAAGACCGGTGAACATCCATGCAAAGGCTGGGGCTCTGAGAAAGTTAACGGTGCCCCTCCACCACTTTCACTCGTGCACTGCAGGTATTGTATGTAAACTGCCGCCGCGGAGAGTCACATGGCCTCTACATTGCGTCACGCGAGCGTCGTTTTCCGTGGCACCCTTGACAAGTACAGGCAGGCCCAGAGCACTCTTTGCAGTCATTGGTTACTGCTAAAAATGTGAGCAGCCTTGTGAACACGCCCATCGCTTTCCCGATTGGGTCACTGGCAATCGGTCCTTTAGTGTCTTGCGCTGGACATATCTTTTTTTTGTAAATGTTTTTTTTTTTACTTTGCGCTTAAATACACATATACAATTTTGGATTTGTCGCAGGCAATTGTAAAAAAACATGGAGACCTAAATTTAAGTGCAAGGTAAAATGAAGCAGGGAGGAGCGGAGATCAAATCAAATAATGACGAAATGTAAAATTGCATTGGTACAGAAACGGATACGACTAGATGGAAAAGTTGGCAAGGAAAATGCATGATCAAAATGAAATGGGTGAAATTAATATGACCGAAAGAAGGGCTGAAACAATGGCACAGATGAAATATCATAGAAAGCCATAAGGGAAAAAGTAACTAGAGTGAGTGCTTGCTTCTGGTGGATACCTGGCGCGGAGGGCAGTGCGGGGTGACCGGGGTTCCATCCAGAGTAATAAAACAAGCCCTCCAAACAGTGCTTGCTTGTTACGACTCTGTCTCCTTTTGGGATGGCCCATCCCGACTGGACCTCACGGCTTGTTTATATAACACGCCTCCTAAAGATAAGAAATTGCTTTGCAACAGCAGCAAACCAAACAAGTCAGTCCGGATGGGCCGTCCCAAAAGGCAAAAGGGCGGTAACAAAGAAGCCTCATTTTCAATGGAATGCCACTGTTTACCATAAACGATGACGCCTTCCAACGAAAATGTGGGGCGGGGATTCAAGCCCCCTTCTGAAATGTCCTCTGTCGCAATAGTCTCGCCGAGCGGTTAGCGCATGCGCTGTAATGGTAGGCGAGACCTAAAAAACGAGTTTAGTAAGCCTGAACTCAGAATGTTAAAATGCATCTTTTATTGCGGGTGATTTTTACATTCTGTGTTTAAAAATACCACTTTTAGAAAGTAGGTATTTTCTTGCCTAAAGATCAAGTATGCCTCTGCCAGGTTTGTGTATTCCATGTCTGGTTTGTGAGTGACAGGGGGCTGGAGAGGGCCTTGGCTCCAGCAGTCTGATGAGTCAGGCCTTGGCTGAATAGGACCTGCATTGAATCAATAGTAGGGGGAGGAGATTTCCTTTCACTTGCCTGAGCCTACATAGAATAGAGAGTAGGGGGAAGAGATTTCCTTTCAGCTACCTGGGCCAGTTCTGCATTCAACAATGCTGTCTCCACCTCCTGCCAGGAAGCTGCACCTGGGAGGACATAACTGGTTTTGACTAGGTACAGACACTCTGTGCCTTCAGAGAACAAAGGATTTAGTAGTATAAATATTGGGTCTCAGACCACGAAACTTTCGATCACTTCTGGTAATCAAGACGTACCCTTTGCCAAGGAGAAAGACCAAGTAAGCCGAAGGAGGAGACTGCCCCTGTGCTGTTTACTGATTGGGGTTGGCATGTAGTAGTTACTTCTTGCCAAGGAAAGGTGAAAAAGAACTTTGTGTGTACTTTTACTATCTTGAGGAAGATCTCCAAGGGCTTGAAGCTGAGCTTGCCTCCTGTTCTGAAGTCTCAGTGACACAAAGACTTCACCACCAGCTCCCCCTGAATTCCCTAGCTGGGAATTCTACCTGCAGAGATGTGCCTGCTGTTGTTTTGGGCCCTCTGGAGACTGCGTTTGGCTGGGAGCTGGAAGCGTGATGCAACAAGGAAGAAGCGTGTTGCTGCTGCAGCAGTTGCTGTCACATCACCAAAGAGGCGTGTTGCCGCCGCAGCTGTTGGCCGTCACATTGCAGAAGAAGCGTGTCGCATCACCGGAGAAGCGTGTTGCCACCACAGAGGTTGCAGTCACATCACTGGAGAAGCGTGTCTCAGGGCCTGTGGCGGCTAAAGAAATCATCAATTTCGCTGCACGACCGTTACGCATGTCCACATCGCTTCCACATTGTTGCATCGCATCAAAGACGCTACTTTGTCGCATCGCACCGGATCGTTACATCGCATCGAGGAGCCATCTTGTTGCATCGCACCGGATCACAGTAAAAAACAGACGCTTCGCCTCCTCTCCGGTAAGGAACAGACGCCTCGCCTCCCCTGCGCTGCAGTAAGGACCCACCTCCCCCAAAGCAAGGAACTGACGCATCGCCTTCCCTGCAACCCTTTTGTTGGTATTGCGTGACGCATCCAAGGTACTTTGAGAGTAAAGTGCTGCAGTTACCATCTACATTGAACTCAGCTGGTTCTACCATTTTTAAAGTCATATTCTTGATATTGTATTGTGGATTTTTGTTGTTTGGTCTTGTGTGAAGTCTAGTAAAGGTTACTTATTTTTCTAAACTGGTGTGGTGTCCATTTGAAGTGTTATTACTGTATGTGTTCACAAATGCTTTACACACTGACTCTCAGATAAGCCTCTGTGCTCGTGCCAAGCTACCAAGGGGGTGAGCATAGGTTCATTTAGGAGGGTATCCCCTTTCCCTGACTCGAGGCAAAGGTCCCTATTTGGACAAAGGAGCAAGCCATTGCCAAGTAGAGACCCCCATTTCTAACAGGTGCATTCTTCCTATTCCTATAGTTAAAAAGTGTATCATCCAATCATATTCCTTTCTTAGAATTTATTATGACCTTCCTGACAATCAGCGTCGTCACGAAGACCGGAAAGTGAACAGAATAATATTTTATTAGAAAATAACTACTCAAACATAAGTGTTAATCGACTGATATTAAATCTATGTGGATCATACAATGTAATATGTATAAATATATGTTATACGCTTTATTAAAAACACAGGTTCATCGCGGTTACTGACACCATTGCAACTTCCGGCATCGCCACAATCATGCAAATTACAGAGTAAAAGTTTTAAATTGAAATAATTCTTCCAAAACTTAGATTTAAAGAGTATATCAATAAACAACATGTGTCAAATATTAATTAAAATATGTCCAAGTATGTGTCCCTGAGTTTAAAAAAAACGTGCACTTCGTGACTACCGATGACTCCGCAGTCTACAGTGTCACTGCAAATATATAAAACACCACATTGAAAAGGCTTTTTACAAAACCATCACACAAAGTCAAAAATAAAATCTACATTAGTAAAAAACTAGTTTATGCTATTAAGTAAAATCTGTCTACATATATGTTCCTCAAAAACAAGAGCCTTTCACCACATCAACGCAGATATTGCAACATCATCTCAAATATAACATATGTACAAAAAAGTTTTTACACTTATTAATCCACTGAAAAAATGAAAAAAATAAAAATGACCGTTAAATCACTGGAACCCACCCTCTTTCTCCACTACTCAGCAAACGCACCTCCTGGTGCACTGCTTTTTGGAGGATGAAGTCACCTTGGCTTCACAGGATCCCTGGGGGCCAACAAACCCTCTTGTTACCTCCAGTAAGTCGCACTCAAAGGAATTGCTGCAAGATCTTCAGAGGCCATGCCCCCATTCTCCGCCACTCTGCAGACATTCCGCCTGGGACACTTCTGATAGGAGGATGACGTCCTCTTGGCTTCAGAGGGCCCTTGGGGGCCAACTACCCCTCCTGTTTCCTCCAGTAAGTCCCACCCTGTGGGATTGCTGAAAGGTCTTCGTAGGCCAAGCCCCCTTTTTCTACCACTCCACAAACACGC
Source organism: Lissotriton vulgaris (assembly GCF_964263255.1). NCBI lineage: Eukaryota > Metazoa > Chordata > Amphibia > Caudata > Salamandridae > Lissotriton > Lissotriton vulgaris. Next base: position 1,317,389,881 of record NC_141689.1, read on the forward strand.
CTCCTGGTGAACTGCTGGTGGGGGGGATGAAGTCCCCTTTGCTGCTCAGGGTACTTCAGGGACAACTACCCCTCCTGTTACCTCCAGTAAGTCCCATACAGCAGGGTTGCTGAGAGGTTGTCGGGGGCAATGCCCTCTTCTCCACCACTCTGCAAATGTGCTTTCTGGGGCATTCCTGGTTGGGGGTTGAAATTCCCTTGGCACCAGAGAGTCCTTAGGGCCAAATACCCCTCTTGTTACCTCCAGTAAGCCCTACAGTGTGGTATTGCTGAGAGGTCTTCTTAGGCCATGCCCCCTTTTCTACCACTCTTCAAACATGCCTCCTGGTGCACCACTGATGGGGGGGGATGAAGTACCCTTGGCTGTTCAGGGTACTTGGGGGCCAACTACCCCTTCTGTTACCTCCAGTAAGTCCCACACATCGAGATTGCTGAGAGGATGTCAAAGGCCACATCCCCTTTCTCCACCACTCTGCAAATTTGCCTCCTGCGGGACTCCTGGTTTGGGGATGAAATTCCCTTGGGGGCCAAATACTCCTTGTTACCTCCAGTAAGTTCCACAGAGCATGACTGCTGTGAGGTGTGAGGTCCTGGGAAGCCATGTCACCTGTCTCCATCACTCTGCAAACACACTTCCTGGTGCAATACTGGCTGGGAGATGAAATCCTCTTGGATGTGAAGGACCTTGGGGGATAAAAAGCCCTTTAGAGACCTTCTGTAAGTCCCTTACAGGGGGATTCCTGTGATCTGGTCGAAGGTCCCGCCCACTTTCTCCACCACTCTGAAAACACAACTACCAATTGAAAAAACATAGAATTTCACTTTAAAAACCAAAGGTTACAGGGACATTATAGTTAGGAAATAGATTTTTTTTTTAATTCACTGAAAAATCCAAAGGTGATAAGGATGGTATAGTTAGGCTCAGGTTTTTCTTTAACACAACCAGTGAAATTCAGCAATTATAGTTAGCTGAGTCAACTTTATCTTTGGTCCCTGAAATGCGCTGCTTAAGAGCTCATAGATTACATCACGCATGGCATGGTCGGTGACATCACTGATGACGTCAGGGAAAGAGATGAAACCTCTGCTTCCAGAGGATGGGAGCACTTTAACAGCTCCTACCCTCTGGAGCCTAAGTGTTTCCTTTAGCTTGCCAGGAGCTGTCACAGCACCCACCACCAAGCAAAGGCACCCAGCTATGTCCTGGGTGTGCACTTGGGGACATAGCAGGTGCTGGCCTTGGGTATGGCGATCTCCAGGACCATATAAGGCTCCAGGAGGGGTCTGTATGTGGCCTGGGAGGGGGACCATTCAAGGCCCTCCTTCATTCAAAAAAATAAACTATTGACCCCGGGGAGGTGGTGGTACTTAGGGCCATGGGGGTCTGCATGGCCCCCAAATTATTTATTCAAAACCCTGAGGAGGTGGTGGACCCAAGGGCCTGAGGCAGACCATGTGCCCCCGGCATTTATATAAAAATGAGCCCTGGAGATATGGTGGCCCCAGGACAATAATAAGCTCTAGGACAAGGGCCCGTGCATCCCTTCTTTATTTTTAAATTAGAAATACCACTGGGACCTGGGGCTCTTTTCAAAACAAGTGAAAGAGCTCACATTTTTTTAAGTGCTTTTTTTCACCCTATTAGGGCAGGGGAACCCCAGGACCACATTTAGGGGGTCAGGGTATTCCTACCTGGCCCCTTTTCCTTTCTTTAAAATTGTTTCATAAGACTCGGCTAAAGCTGAGTCCCAAGATGAATGCCAACACTTCCTGGTTGAATGTCGAATCCTCGGATAATCTGCGTCCCTCTATATACAAATTTGGATTTACATTAACATTTCCAAAACTACTGAATGAACTTACACCAATTTACAAAAAAATGGCTTGCTGGACCAACAGCTACCTTTCTGCCAAATGTGGTGTAATTCTGTTTTGGTACTTAGGGCTAGATGTAGGTAGGAAAGATTTACCGATTTTAAATTACAGAATTTTACTGATTCGGTAATTTAAAATCGGTAAATCTATGGGTCCGACATGTAGGTATTCCAGATGTGCTGGAATACCGAATCGGATGAATTCGGTATTTACCGATTCGGTAAATACCGAATCGGTAATGCCCATTCATTCCTATGGGCTTTGAAGCCCATAGGAATGAATGGGCATTACCGATCCGGTATTTACCGAATCGGTAAATACCGATTCGGTATTTACCGAATCGGTAAATACCGATTCACACAAGGGTGCAGGGGGTGTCACTTTGATACCCTCTGGCAACCCCAAAACAGGCACGGGTGCCATGTGGCAGGCATACCTGCTCTAAGGGCAGGTCTGCCTGTCACATGGCATAGGTGTGCATGCACACATGTGCATGCACACCGGAATCGGTATTTTACCATCAAATTGGATTTGATGGTAAAATACCGATTCGTTAAGGCTCTTGGGACTCTGTAGAGTCCCATCTACATATGGGTGGCTCCGAATCGGTAAATTTACCGATTACTTATTTTACCGAATTGGTAAAGTTACCGAATCGGTAATTTTACCGATTCGGTAAAATAATGCCCCCTACATACCATTTGCCTATTTACCGATCGGTAACGGCCGAAAATACCGATTTTCGGCCGTTACCGACCGACCTACATCGGGCCCAAAGTGTTTAAAACACAAATCAAAGGGTCTAGAAGCTCTGAGATAGTCCTTGGAAGTTTGGAGCTACAATTCCCACTATACACCTGGCCAAATCATTAAAAGTCCGCTGGACGCACTCCAAGCTGGGGACGTCTTGAGGGAGATGGTGCAGGAAAACTCCGTTAACCTATTGCTTTCAGGCATTCCACTCCTTAATCATTTTTGAAGCAAGGCAAAGTCCTCAAGGCTGTAGTTCCAAGTTTATAACAGGAGGAGTCATTCAGATTGTAACCTTTTGGGGTGCCGACCAGGGTTCCAGCAGGCCAGTCCTTCTTCTACTTGGAGTTTCAGGCAGCAAATCTGAGTTGCTTTGCAGCTCTCGCATATGTATTTAATGATCTGGGGTAAAAGACCAACATCCAATGAGGTGCAGGGTGCCTCCCGATAGCATGACTGCTTTCTCCTAAAGTGTGGCATATCATTTTCCCACAAAGCACTGCACTTTAAAATGCAAATTTGAGATTTCCTCTCCAGGAGAGTAGGACCTGGCTAAACCAACCTACTGATGTGGTTCATTTACAATAACACTCCTCCTCCAGGCCTTTTACAAATTCCATTCCTTGACTTGCCTTCTGGCTGGAGGTTCAGGAGGAGGGGAAAGGCCTGGCTAGCTTGCTCTCTATGAATTCCAGTTTAATTTACCCAGCCCTCATCCTGGCCTGTTTTCTGCATCTGCAGAGAACCCCATCAGATATCCTCTGTCCATGCAGGCCACTTATCACCTCATCAACGCAGCTTGGCTAAGTCTGTTTAGGCTGGCCAATCAGAAGAGGCTGCTAGAGGTTCTATAACTTCTTTTCTGTACTACTAATGAGAAATTCAGCAATGGAAAGTTGATGGAATCATTGTTGCCAATATTTTAAGTCATTGAATGACATTTTTAGCAGGGGGGGAGGCTGAGAATGGTTTATTAAATACTATTGATTATAGCTACTTCAAACACACCAGGTTTAAGACCTTAAGAGCAGCATATAATATCTGGAAGGCGGCTGCAAAAAAGCTCGAAATAGGTAGATACAATAGATATATACGACTACACACGAGTCATTCACTCCCAGTGGATATTTTTAGGGATTTAGTTATGAAGGAGTGGGATAATAAGGGGATTAAGAAGGTAGGGTATTTATTGGATATGGAGGGGAGGATTTTACAATTACAGGAACTACAGAAAAAATATGAGATATCCTGTAATAGCTTTTTTAAGTATTTACAGGTAAGAAGCTACTTTGCAAACAAACAGGGAGGTTTAATAGGGTTTGGCCACTGCAGAATAATGGATTACATAGAAAGGAGCAACCACTGTACAATGCGGCAGTTGTATGCAGAGCTTTATGTATTAAAAAATGACGATAGGGAAAAACACGCTAGTAAGTGGGTGGAGAAAGTGGGGTCTCATCCCGAGGGATTACAGATAACTTTAGATTTGGGGCGAACAGTTTTATGCTCAGTGGCGCTACAAGCACAGCATTAGAAAACACTGTATTCTCTTTACCACACTCCTGCTAGAATTGCACAGTGGGGGGGGGGGGCACAGGAATAACTTGTCCGAGATGCGATTTAAGTAATGCGGATATTGTCCACATGTTTGCGCAGTGTCCACAACTGCATACATTAAAGGTGGCAATTGAGAAATTTCTGGAAGGCTCGTTAGGGATTAAAATCAAAATGACAGATGAACTAATAATGCTGGGGGTGATGGCGGGGTAGAGGGCTTCCCCACAGAATTTCTGTTTATGGTAGCTGCAGTATATCGGATTGCGAGGGCATGGCTTGACAGGGCACCACCGACATTTCAAACATGGGTAGCAAGGCTACTCTCTACGTACAATCTGGAGAACCCATAGATCAGTGGGAAAAAGGGCGGGAGAGTGGAGGGATCTCCACTGTTGGGTCTGGGGATGAAGCTATAGCTAATGTAAGAAATTGAAATTACATTATTTGTGTTATTGTGTATTTTGATTATTTGTGCTGTAATATGTATTGGAATACTTGGAAAAAAGTAAAAAAACTTTAATAAAAAGAATTTTAAAAAAAAGAATGACATTTTTAGCTCCTTCTTTAGTTATTCTTAAATAAAATATTGCAATGTTAGCCTATTAGGCTAAGTATCTACACTGGGGCAGAATGAGATTGGGAGTTTGTCCCTCACCTGGACACATAAAACATATTTTAGAATGTTCCTGCACATGGCACCACACCCCTGGAGCACCTAGGAGAGACCTTAGGAATGATTCATATGTAAAAATAAGGTAGAGTCCCACTTTAGAAGTACCTTTAATTCCAAAGTGAATTTGCATATAATTTACTTGTCTGGACAGTCTGCAAAGTAGGGCTGCCATTAATAATTACAGCAGGCAACACACCTGTGCACACTCCAGTTCAGAAAATCTACTGGGTTTCTAATCCTCCCTGCCTAATTATTTACTGGGGACTTATAGATAGCTTGAATCACCCTTGCCTTATTATATGCTATGGACTTACAGGGGTCTGTCATTGCCAATTGTAGTTATACCTAAATGCCACATACTTTTTTAATCAGAGCTCTGGCCCTATGCCTGGTTAGCAGAGCCCAGGGTACAGTCAAAGTCAGTTACCATCGGTATTAGTCAAAAAATGGGGGTGAACAGAACACAAAGTATAACTTTCTCAAATGCCGCCCCCCAAACTCATGGTGATGGGTAACTAACCTACAACCTAGTTGTCATCCTCATATAAGTGAAAAAACCTGGATAGCCCATCCACATTGGCATGGGCCATCCCCAGTTAGTGTTTCACTGTGAAGTCCATTCTCTGTAGAGAAATGGACCACCTCAATAGCTTTGGATTCTCCCTCTCATCTGCATGAGCCATCAGAGAGGTTTGAGGTCAGTTTGAACACGGAGGAGAGTACCAAACAGGTATAGTCTCAGCTTTTTCAAGGACCAAACCACAGCAAGGGCCTCCCTCTCAATGGCACTCCATCTTTGTTCTTTAACACTATCACTGCTGCAGCAATCCCCCCTCTGTGCTGAAAGTCCTTGGAATCCATTGTTCATGACGAGCTCAGCTCGTCATAAGCACACGACCAGTGTACTGCATGACGAGCTCAGCTCGTCATGAGCATTTAAGGGGTTAAGGAGAATTTGCCTGCTAATGAAGGCAACTGGCTGATCAAGGCCCACCTCATTTACTTGTACCAACACTGCCCCAGTCCCTTGTTCTGAATCATCTGTCTGAACCATAAATTCCTTTGTGTAGTCAGGGGCCTGTAACACTAGGGCTGAAAACATAGCCTATTTCAGAGTGTCAAAGGCATTCTGACATTCTGAAATGGGGTCCACATGACTTTCTTTTGCCACTTTTTGAAGTGAGTTCTGTCAGGGGAGCCACAATGATCCTATAGTTCTGAATAAATCATCTATAATACCCAGTCGGACTAAGGAAGGCCCTGACCTGTTTCTGGGTGGTAGGAGCTGTCCCATCCCAAATGGTGTGGATTTTGATTTGGAGAGGTTGTACATGGCATCCATCTACAAGCTGACCCAGGTACAAAAATTAACTCTGATTTATGTGGCCTTAATAGTCAGGCCTGCCTGCTGTAGGGCCTGAAGCACTCCTCCAGGTGGAACTGTACACAGCTATTTCATCCAGATAAGCTGCAATGAACTGCTGCAGCCCAGACAGGACACTATTCACCAACCTTTGAAAGGTGGCATTGGCATTCCTCAAGCCAAAGGGCATTACTTTAAAATAGTAATATCCCTCTGGTGTGGAGCATGCTGACCTCTCCTTTGCCAGTATCCTGAGGGTAAATCAAATGTACTCAGAAACTTAGCAGCCACTAACCTACCAATGAGCTCATCAGCTCTAGGTATAGGGTGAACATCAGCCTTTGTGACTGCATTCAGTAGTTTGCAGTACACATCGAACCTCATCTCTTTCTTTTGCCCCTGGGGATTAGGTTTTGGTACCAGCGGCATAGGACTGTCCCATGGACTCTCAGGGAGCTCAATTACACCAAATTCAGCATCTCAGCTACTTCAGACTTGACGTTGGCTCTGACATGGTCAGTAAACCTGTACAACTTGCTCTTCTCAGCTAGGCTGTTACCATTGTCAATGTCATATTTACACCAGCTGGTGATACCTGGGGTCAGAGAGAACAGACCAGCAAACTGCTTCAGAACCTACTTGCAGTCTCTGTCAATTTGGGAGAGAGTACCACTCTCTCCACCGATCCATCTTGCACATTGTTGGAGAGGAGGTCTGGCACTGGTTCAGTCTTCTTCTCTCCTCCCTCATCTGTGATCATCAACATTGTCATGTCTGCTCTCTCTTGGTGGGGGTTGCTTGACATGCAGAACCGGTGAGGGTTCTTGAGGCTGTTCAGGACTATCGGGTAAGTAACATTGACCTTCTTCTCTAGGATTGGATAGGGCCCAGTCAATTTTTTCTGCAGGGCCTTAGGAGCCACAAGATTCCACACCAATTGTCCTTGGGTGTACTCAGCCATGGAGGTGTTTTGGTCACACCAGTGCTTCATGAGTTCCTGGCTGGTCTCAAGTTTTCTTCTTGCCTTGTACATGTACTCTGCCAATGGAGATCTCAGGCCTACACAAAGTCTAGCACATTGCCATTAGCTTTATTGAGAGGCTTCTCTCAAGGCTCTTTCATGTGGCACAATGGCCCCTTGCAGGCTACCCAAATAAGGACTCTAAGGGGCTAAAGCTAACCCATTTTTGTGGGACCTCACTGTAGACACATAATAGGTATGGCAGGCAAACATCCCATCTCCTCCTGAATTTGTCAGGCATACTATTTATCATGCCCTTCAGAGTCTTATTGAACCTTTCCACCAGACCATTAGTCTGGGGATGATATGGGGAGGAAGTTGCAGGCAACACCACATTTTTCCCACATCACTTTCAGGTAGCTGGACATCAAATGTATGCCCCTATCTGAAACAACCTCCTTTGGAAACCCACTCTGTTGAATACACTATGAAGGGCCCTGGCCACCCGATGAGCAATGACTGTTCCGAGGGGCATTGCTTCAGGGTACTTTGTGGCATGATTTAGTACCACCATGATGTACTTAATCCCTGATGCAATGTGTGGTTCTTGGGGACCAACAATGTCCACCCCCACACTTCCATCTTCTCAAAGGGAGTCCCAACCACTGGCAGTCATATCAAGAGAGTCTTTGGCTTGTCCCTTGTTTTGCCACTGGCCTGACTGGTTGCACAGGAGCTGCAAAACTCTTTCACTTTGGCAGACATGTGGGTCCAATAGAAATGGTTAATCAACCGGTTCCAAGTCTTATTCTGACCCGAATGACCTGTCTAGGAGATGTCATGGCTTAAAGTCAAGAGGAATTCTCTGAACTTCTGGGGGACCACTAACCTCCTGGTACCCCTTTTTCAATGTATCTAGCCTTGGTGACCGCAGTAGAGATCACTAAAGATTTGGCTGCCTTTCAGCTTCTCCAAAAAGGTGTCAACCCTACGCACACAAAAGGGCATCTACTAGGCCCTCTCTTCTCCAACATGGAAGAATTAGTAGGAGGGAAGCCGATCCCAGTACCGTGGTCTGATCACTTTCATGTTCCATTCTGCTGGACTCCGAATTCCACCGTATTCCATGTTAAACCGACCAGCACACGGCTATGTCCTTGGTCCAAACTATCAGTGGAACAATGGACTTTAGTGATAGAAAAAACAAACCAACGCCAAACTCTGATGTTATCATCGCTAACGAGAACTTTAATAATTGGATACAAGATTCCCTAGATTTGCTTCTTCCTATAAAAGCAGTCGAGGTGAAAAAAGATATTAACAGAATGGCATGGTACTCTACAAAACTTCGAGAACTAAAACAAACTTGTAAGAAGTTAGGAAGAACTTGGAGGAAAGGCTTTTCTTCAGACAACAAATCAAAATATAAGGAGGCGATTAAAGCCTACAAAGCCGAAATCAAATCAGCACAGGCGGCCTTCTACTAAGAAAACATTTTTTCGTCAGGCAACTCCACATCTGAGATCTTTCGTATTGCTAAAACTCTCCTCAGAGTTCTCCCTCCTCCAGTGATACCTGACACCTCAGGCGCACGTTGTGACAAACTTGCAGAATTCTTCCACAATATAATCCAAACTATATACACCTCATTCCCCCAGACGAAGAGTCAAGTCTGGGATCCCAGTCATTACAGCATAGACTGCTATCTGGAAACAATTCCTTTGATGGATGATGAAATATTTGATTGCATCATGTCTCAAGTGAAGAGCGGATCACCTAAAGATCCAGCACCTTTAAAAATGCTGAAACAAGTGGCTGAAACAGTCTCCCCTTCAATCCTGGAGCTGATCAACGCCTCCTTTGTATCTGGAGTGGTCCTCCCACCCTGAAAGGAAGCAATGGTGAGGGCACTCCTCAAAAAACCCAGTCTGGACCCTGATTCCCTGGGAAACTATCGTCCCATCTCATGTCTCCCAGGAATCAGCATAATTGCTGAAAAACATGTCAATTCAGTGCTGTCTACCTTCTTGGAGAACAACAAACTTCTACACCCATCCCAAACAGGTTTTCGCTAGTTACAAAGCACAGAAATAGCCCTACTCTCAGTTGTAGAGGAGTAAAAAGAAATCTTGGATTCCGGAGGCATCACAGTGGTCATACTCCTTGACCTCAGTGCAGCCTTTGACACAGTAAACCATCAACTCCTGGTCCATAGACTTAGGAGACTGGGGGTGACCAGGGTTGCGCTGGCCTGGCTACAATCCTTTCTGAGTGATAGACTCTTTCAGGTGTTTGATGCTGATGTGACCTCAAAACAGATACCTCTTTGCAGCGGGGTTCCCTGGGGGTCATCCCATAGCCCTACATTGTTCAACATGTATATGAGCTCTTAATTGAAGCTGGAGGTGCCTTTTACGGTACACATAGTGACCGATGCAGATGACACCCAACTGGTGGCAGGACTCAATCATGCCGACATCGCTTCCCCCAACATCCGACAGTGCTTGGAATAGACTGCTAAATGGATGTATGACGCCTTTCTGAAATTAAATGGGGGAAAGACCGAGCGATGATCCTGGGGAACAGATCCCCCTTTGACCTTAACACTATATGGCCAAATGCACCGGGTCTCGTCCCTACTCCCAAGCTCCAGATAAAGAGCCTAGGTATCTGACTAGACCAGGATTTGACCTTCAAGGCCCAGGCACGTAAGGCGGCAGCCTCTTGCTATGGTATCCTGATGATGCTTCGGAAGGTCCTCCCTCTCCTCCCTTTCCAGGCCAGGAAAGTGATGGTTCAGGCGCCTATTTTGTCGCACCTTGACTATGGCAATGCTCTTTAATTAGGTGCTCCCTGTGCAGCATTGTCCAGACTTCAGATGGTATAGAACTGGGCGGCCAGAATTCTTCTAAATGGCCCACAATTCCAATCAGGAAAACCAGCCCTAAAATCCCTTCATTAGCTTCAGATCAAAGAGAGAGGTGAATTCAAGGCGATGTGCATACTACACAAGTCATTGACTGGGAAAAGCCCTGCCATTAATCATTCCATTATTCTTCCCTATCGTGCCAACAGACGCCTTAGCTCGGACCACCTACATCTAGCCACTATTCCAAAGATTAGGAAACCAAGAAGTGGAGGTTGTTTGTTCTCCTACAAATCATCAAAGCTTTGGAACTCTCTTCCTCTAGATTTACGGAAAGAACCCAACCATTGTGTCTTCCATAAACTGTTAAAGACCTGGCTATTTCCTTAATCTGGTCGCTACGCTTATCTTTCTGCTGGCAGCGCTGGGATGCCTCCAGGGTAGCCATGCGCTATATAAAAGGATCTTTAATTTCATTGGTGAAAGAACTCCATCTTCTTACATCCACTGACATTGTCCTTTTTTTGCCTGGAGGCAGTCTGTCTCAAGCTCTCTGTTCCTGACAAAACTCTGGAGTGTCCACCAGCTCCTGTCAATTTAGTAAAATTGGAATGACTTTGCAAGGAAAGGAATGACCTTTTCAGAAGGTGAATCCTACCCCTCAGGGCTGGATTCCTGCTGCAACTCTGGAGTTTATTGGGCTGTCTCATGAGACCCATTGCCTTTTCGCTTCAAACTCACCATTGTCATGGGATGGAGTTTGGCTCTGCTGTCTGCATAGGTTACCTAGTGATACATACCAGGTGTGAGCTGGCCTGGGAAAACCAGTTTCTCTGTGACTAAAGTCACACTGACGCCTGTATCTTTCAGAGCCTCAACCTCAGTTCCATCAATTTTAGGCCTCTGCTTATACCTCTCCATGCTGGTAGGTAAGACGGCCATGGTTGCAATTGCCACCCTACGTAAGGACGCTAAGGTTGCCTCTGTCAATCCCTTCCCCATCTCTTGGACAATCTCCACCTCCACAACTATGCTGGCAATCCCCTGTGGTTGCCCACCAGTGGGGGGATTCTTTGTGCAGACAGCGGGTCACAGAATGTTTCTGCTTTTGCAGGGTCAAAGGACGTCCCCTTAAATTCTTTCTTCTTGAAAGTGGCTTTCATCGGGGTTCCTCCCTGTGCAGGTTTTTATGGATCTTGGGAGGAAACTTTTTGTTTTTGACCTTCTTTTCCCTGGGCTTTCCCGTGGGGGAATTTGTTCTCCCTTCTTCTGATCACTTCCCTGGTGCCGATTGGAAACCTGGGTTCTCAACCACTCATCAGCTAGCTCCCTTACCTCTCTAGAGCTAGTCAGCTTAGAGTCTACTAGGTAAAAGTGTAACTTTTCATGTGCAAAATGAATCACAATGTGCTTTTTCAACAATACATTGTAAATTTAAAGCGAAGCAGCGTGAAGCATTGTTTGCATTACTTTCAGACAACTTTCCAGCACAAAGCGGGTTTTACACAGAAAGCAATTTCCAAATGAAGATTTTGCAATGGTTTGCGTCACCTGATCAATAAATATCCTACTTGAAGTAAGTCAGGTAAGCATGCTATCACGTGATCTACATTAATGCTGCACGATTCAACAAAGCTGTGCTCATATTCTACCTTTTTTTAAACAGAGATGGCTGTCCTTTCACAGGTATATTACTGCATGCTGTATGTTTCTCAAGTTGGTCATCTTTTGAAGATTATCTGCAATTCTATTATGTTCTGCTGATCCAAAGCTCTGTGTTTAGGAGGGAGAGCAAACAATTTCTATCGTCATTCGAATGATTTGCATATTTCCGTTAGTCTTCCTTAGTATGTAAAAATGTGTACATTTCCTCAAGGCTTTCTTGTAAAATTATCAGTAGCTAACACCAACCCTCCCTCCTTGCCTCTGTATTTTCAGTATTCAATCGAAAATGAGATGTCATAAAATAAACGCTTTCGGCTTTGTGCAATGTTTGGGACAGGCACGTATCCTGTTTGTGCCACTCCCACCTGCATGCCTTCATACCAGTAAAGTGGAATCACTGAGGAATAAAAAATTAAAATATTTTAAAAATGTATAATATAATATATTATATATAATATATTACACATATTTTCTTCATTTTGAAGTCGAACCGGCTATTGTTTCTGATTACATTGATTCTTCAAATAAGATCAAAATTCTGTTGTCTTCAAATTTCCGCCCATCACTGTCTGGCGTTTAACATGAAAGCCATGCCATATTTCTGCCCTCATACTGTTCAATAGACCCAGCTGCAAAACGCCTTTTTAGAAAAAAAATCATGCAGTGAAGAAAATGTTAGGATGCGAGCGGCACTCCTTAATGGTCTCTTCCAGTTGTGTAGTGCTTTGAAACAAACATTCAGTTATGAGAGACGGTTCTGCAATACATGTAATGGAGGACTGGTCTAGAATTAAATTCGAATTTTGTGTGACAGCAAAGGTAGCCCATCAATACGAGGTCATGCACTCATTTTAATGCAATAACTGAAATACTCATCTATCGATATTGGTACATAGATACATATACATTAACTCTTAAAACGACCACCAGGCCCATTACGGTTTCACATTTCACAACATGCTACTCAAAGTATATACTTGAATAAAACTGATTAATAGTGCACTATTAACCAGTCCGTGCATTTAACAATTGGTATGCCGTTGTCTCACAATTAGAGCAACACTGGGGCATATTTACGTTAAAATGCCACAGGACAGTGAAGCAAGCAATTTTGCTTCACTGAGCTGTGTAATTTTCAAAATGCAGGGATGCACCGTATTAACAAAAAATGGGCACATCCCTGTTCTCAGCCCTTTGCTAAAAAAAAGCTGCCTAGCACCTACTCAGGCACCCTTGCATCATGGTGCAAGGGTGACAGCGTTGCAGGGATGGTTGTGTTTGTGCAGGAAGGGACACCTTCCTGCACAAAAATAATCATTAATGGAATTTTTATGTGTGCTGCAGAATGCAGGACACATAGAAAGAGCAAAAAATGAATAGAAATACAAGTATTTCTCCTCATTGTGCCACATTAATGCCTCCTTTTGAAAGACGTCAGTTTTTGACGCAGCATCAGATTTACAGATCCTTATACATCTGGAGCAGTGTCAAAAAACTATGGGTGTTGCTGGGATAGCAGCAGCAAAACCCCTTGCACATGCCCCTTTGCCGCAGTAAACTGCATTGTAGAGGGCCATATTTACAAAGCTTTGTTAAGCCATGCAAAGTGGCTGAGAGCTGCCTTGTAAATATGGGCTAGCATAGAGCTCCACCAGAGCGTTAAGAAAAGTGACACTCCAGTGACACTACGGGCTTGTAAATATGCCCCACTGCTTTCATAAGGCACTCAAGTGTGTGCAAATAGAAAATGAGGATCTGAGGATATGAGGATACAATATTTTGCCATAGGGTAGTACCGCAGGCCTTACTGCTACACTGTCCTATGGCAATAGAGAAGGCGAGTATTGCACTGCATCTATCAGATACAGCGCATTTCTGTCAGCGGCGGTGCGTCCATCAGGGCGCTGGGGCGATGCCCCACTAGCACCCCGCGCCCGCAGCTCCCGACATTCAAATAATGCATGTCAGTTTCAGCATGACGTCAGACCGCTCACCCCCTTCAGGGTCTGAAGGAGGTGGGCGGTCTGGCGTCATACTGACTCATCTGACCGACATGCATTGTCAGGTCGGCAGGGGGTGGTGCGGAGAGCATAGCAGGCAGCAGCACAAGTGCGAATGCTGGGTTTAGGTTGGAGAATTTTTCCGACCAGCCCAGTCATGTGCACTAGTGTTGTGTCTGGCTAGCGGCTTCGCATTAGGAGAGCGAAGGTTGAGCAAAGCCTCAACCCTCGGTCTCCTAATGGGCAGGCGGGCAGGGAGTACCCCTCCTAAGCCAATCCTGGTGCTGCTGGAGCAGCCAAAGTATGAGAATTCCCTTGAAACAGAACTAAGCACAGGTTTGCTATACCAAACCTTACAATGTCACAAATACATACAACAAAAACATATTGGAGCAGCGTCAGTATTGGCTGAGAGCATAGGGGTTGCCACTCCAGTCAGTGACGTGGTAAAGTTGAAGGCGTCAATGCTGGAGTCAGACCCCTGCCCAGGAACAGAGGCGGCGCGGACCCGGTAAGTTGTTTGCTGCTTTATTTTAATTGTCCCCCCACGACCCCTCCCCCACGGTATTGCAAGCTGTGTCTGCTTGTTTTTAAGGTGTGTGCTGGTTCGCTATAAGACGACTATGGCATTGATTCAGCAGCGCTTTACCAGCTCTCTGGCACTAGTGCTGTGTTGAGTGCATCAATTTGAGCGAGGTGTTTTGGGTGATTGCTGATTATGAGCCTTTGTAGGCCAGATATCTGAAACAATAGTACCTGGTGTTGTTGTTGACTGAGTGTAGACTGTCCGCTGCCAGTCTGAGCACAAGATTGGGAGCGAGTCTAAGCTCTGCGCGTGCTCAGTTCATCCACCTTGGGAGGATGAAAGGCTAGGTTAGCCTTAACAGTATTCCAAGTCGTGACCTAAAGCCATCACGCAAAGTTCAGCAGAGGGCACCTGCGTTCAATGGTCCCCGTGACTCATAGGGCCGGGCCGAGTCATGCTGTTAATAATCATGAATACGGAGTGAGTGACCTGTGCGAAATATTCATCTTTGGAAACCTCATTCTTTTCAATTTACAAACGTAACCGTGTTAATCGTGCTTTCTGGTCGTGCTAGGCGCAATTACATCCTGCGCACAGAATGAAGGACAGTGTGGGCTACACGGGCTTTCAGGACCTTGGACTGCTCCTCGTTACTGAGAGGAAGTGCTCGCCCAGTGCACTGTTTCAGTGGCGTAGCTAGCCACTTTGCTGCCCGTAAGAGCAGGGTGGGGGATCATTATTTATTCTATTCACGGACATAGCACAGACATGAGCATTGTCATTAAGCCTCAGTCTCTTTATCCTTCATGAGCAGTGTGTCACACCGGTCAATGTCATAAAACAGACCTAGTACCTGTGATGGGTATTGGAACCAAGTCAAAAAATCATCCACAAGGTGTCTGTGGGCCTCTGCTTTTCTGCACACACAGAGAGCCCAACACACACACAGGTACTTCATGAAAAGATGGGTGAACCTCCGTTGCATTTTAAAACAGAAGGATCGTGGTAAAGTATATCTCAATTTGAGTTCCCCATTTCCCGATCTTGTCTTTAATTCGCTTGCATCTATCTATGCTCTGTTTCATGTTGTGAAATGAAGTAATTCACAGAGCTCTCAATTAATGCAAATATCTACTGTGGTCTGCATGTACTCCCCCAGGGTAATCCGGTGGGTTGCAGAAGCTTTTGTTTTTATGATCAGTTTTAATGTGTCTGCCAAAAGCGTTTACCCTTTGAATCACTTTAGTGAATCAGACTTTATAGTGTTTTGTAAAGTTAACTGCATGGTACAAGTGTATGCAAGCGAAAACATTTGTTCAGCCCACTGCCATAAATCCTCCCAATACAGGTTGTCATTGAGCCAAAACCGTTTTCATGTTTCCCAGAGCTTACATGTTCTGTCAGGAAGTGAGATCACCTCATTGCAGCCAACATCAATAAAGAAGTAACAATACCTACCCTTTGTTTTTCTTTTAAATCCAAGTATCAGCCTGGAGTAAGCTAGCTGTAGTTTCTCAGAAAATCCTAACTATTCAAGTAGAATACAATAATTAGGACCTTATCACGCAGATAAGCAGTTTGCCATTAGGTTCACAAATCTGATTGCAAGTCATGTTTGTGAAAATTGAGTTATGACATTGAAGGAGTATGGTGGAGGTAGAGAATGGCATTTTGTGACATGACTGAGATCGTAAACTCTATTGTAAAGCTGGAGCGATATTGGTACCACAAATGAGTTACATGTATACACACAGTACTTCTAACATATCTGTAAATGGGAGTCGGAGTAAAGGAATGTGATCTCCTAACATAGATACAGTCACCACCCACCCGATGAAAAAATGTTGTCACGAAGTACTGAAAGTACACATGTTCAAACTGCCTCCTCACCCTCATAGGCAGTACATAGCACATCAAAAAGGAGTAAAGCCATGAAATGTCCCTATTTCTGATTCAAAGCATTACCACAACTAAAACAGTAAAGCAAGGGACCACTCTTTCAGCAATGGTACCTCTTCGAAGCCCTGCCCATACATGAATCCCATACAAACAGAAACACGTGCAGGACTAATGATATGCAAAGGCATCATAATCAGTTACTTAAATGAACTCAGCTGTCTTCTGCATTAAGAAGTATCCCATTCATACAGTTTCAGCATAAAACAAATAACAATGTGGTTGCATCCATCCGCAGGGTCCCATTGTTGACACTAGCACCGGCCATAGTACAAGATATGTTTTACTTCCAATAGTAATTCCTCTATTGTCGACTTTAGGAAGACTTTTTTTGTACTAACTGTAAAAAGAAAACGCTGTGATCTGGCCACCACTACCAGGATCTAAGACAAATCACCAGGTTTCTATTGACTGTTTTCAGCCTCAAAGTATGGCCGAATCTGTTCAGTCAACCTCTGTTCATGCCTAGTGTGCAGCTGAATCCTATTCAGGACATTTCACTTGAACTGAGAGCGTCCAACCAACTCCGCCAAACCTGGACAAATGCACAAAGTTCACAGAATCTGTTCCACAAATGCCTCATTCTGTCCCAACAACCCCACCACTACAATGCAACAAGATTAGCACCATCAAAAAATGCATCAAAAAGTATTTGAATTAATTCACCTTGGATGTATTGATAAGAGGCTATTTGAAAATAAAATGTCATTCTCTGGTTTATTTATAACATTGGGGATTGTTACACGGGCACTGCCTGCCAGATCATCAAACTCCATTTACAGTCATCGTAAAACATCACCAGAATTTACCCTCTTTCCACTTTTCGAGAAGCACATCTAATGTGAGTCTTACCGCAAATCCACTAAAGGATGGCATCAACTGAGCTAAAATCAACTTTCAGATTCTAGACTCGGGGACTATGCAAGTACCACACTATTTTCTTCTTACTTTAGATGCTATACCCTCTCCAGAATCCCATGTAAGCCCATGAGAAATTGTTACCATTAAACTACTGATGTCTGATCCAAAAGCATATGCATCGTTTGAAGACCATGATATTTATATGGGTATGGATAATTACAAAATCAAGTAGTGTTACCAATATTACAGTAATTGGCATATTCATCAGTTTCATTCCACATATGAGAAGAACAATTGCACTCAACCGGAACACTGCACAAAACCGCAAGTAAACAGTGCAGAATTATTTAAGGAAAGGTTTGGTTATGGCTATCATTTTCGACAATGTAAACACGCAGATTATAATATGCAGGTCACTGATGTTTTGCCCATTCTACTTATTACAAAATATAATATGATTTATTCAACCACATTTATTGATTTCAATGCAACTTCTGTTTGTACATTTTAGGTTGCCACGATTCCTCTTAGAAGTAGACAGGGAACACAATTTCGGAATAGAAGCGACGGAAACACTATTTCCTGTTTGCATCCACATGAGTAATTACATATTCTTAAATTATACCATTCAATAAAATGCAACATTAAACCACAATCAGACGTGCACATTCCTTTCAAGCACCTGAAATGCACTATTCCCACCTCTATGATTGGCACGGTGATTGAGATATATTGAACAAAGTACTTAAGGATTTAGTTGATAATGGTGCTTTAATCAGTTCAGGTTATGCTTCAAAAGACACGGCCCATTTGGCTCATGCAGAATGTGCACTCAGTGAAGGTATACTTCTCGGTCCTTTAGTTAACAGACCAGTTGCTAAATACTTCCCTAAAATGTTGGTATATTTTGCAAGCTATGGCCTGTCGCTTCAGACACGTTCAATTACATTTATCGACTTTCTCACGGAACAGTTCACTAACAACAAGGACATAAACACGCATATCCTTCGAACCCTTAGGTCAAGGGTATAACCCCAGTAGGCAGTCTTTGACGGTGCTCCAGTGATTAGACTCAATCAGGTTCGCCAAAGTTTTCCAAACATCTACCGAGTAAGGAGACAAGGACAGAGAGGTCCAGAACATATGGAGTAAATCCGCTTCTCGTGTTTGGCAACAGGGACAGTGGGGGGAGATAGTGGGAAACATAGAATGTAATTTATGTGGTGTGAGATAAGCTCTATGCAGAATTGCAAATTGGACACTTTTCAAGCGGGAGTTGTGGGAAACTCTGCAGGGGTACTCAATGACGAGCTGCCATTCTTTATCATGGAGGACAAGAGATGGGTCCGGCTCCCACTTAGTGTGCAGAGTGGTTAATGGGGCAACAAGATGGGAGTGCAAGCTCCTGTACAGGCATTTCACCAAGTGCTGACCGTGGCCCATGATAGGCATTGTTTGTATAAACTAATGTCTTTCTGGTTCGTAGCCTAGTGGGACCCAGTGTACACTAACATAGCGGAGGATACTAGCATGTGTCAAAAAGAGCATCTCCTGTAGGCCACAATTCTGTGCAAAGTCCTCGTGAGTCATCAGATGTGATCCGCAAAAAGGTCTCCACCCGTCCGAGCCTCTGCCTGTCCCATTGGACTAATCTAATAGATGTTAATAGGCCCAAAGAAGTGGGGAGGACTCTAAGTGGAATACTCAGAGTGTAGTGTGGAAGCAAGACAGTGCAACGTCTTAAGGAGGGCTGGCAGGGTTCTGTTCCGTGTTATGGTCCCTCTGGCAGCATAATACCATACTTATGGAACAATCTCAGACAGGCAGTGGGGTGGGACACTTCAGGTCACATCACGCAGCAGTTTGCCGCAGTGTGGGCTTCGTAGCAGCGATTAGGTGTAGCCTACGCTGTCATTAGGGCGTCCCATCACACACCTCGGTCCTGGAGCTGGGTGTCAGGCTCAGTGCCCCGTGGGGCTCAGGCCAACCCTTGGTTGGGTAGCCGGAGCCTCATCCAGCCCCCAATGTCAGTGCCACAGGATAGGGTCGTCCAAGCGACTCCTGGGCCTTACCGAATGGTGGCTGCGATGTCTACTGCCGGGTTTCGCCAGACACTCCACAACGCGTCTCTCCCAAAGCAAACGGGCCCGGAGATCAGGGCCATGGAAGGTGAGCAGCAGGCAGTAGCTGTCCCAGGCTGGTTTGCCGCTGCATAAGTCTGTGAATGGTTGTAGATTCTGGGCCTCAGCACCAGAGAGCCACCGAAGTGCGACTGCCATCTTCAGCGGTAAGCCATGCCCCCTCACCTATCCATTGTACTTGATCAAATAATTAAATCACCTCTTAACAACCCTCTGGACTAGACGACGTCACAGCGGCGGGCGTCCCGAAATCACACAACGTTTTAGAGGCAGAATAATGGCACCAAACTCTGTGAGCTCCATAGCCGAAACCACAGCATGCACTGCGCCTGATAACAGACGGTGAACTGCAAGGAGGGCTGCATACACTGCACGGCACATGACGCGTCGCAGTGAACTCTAGACTCAAGACCACTCCCTGCAGTGCGCCAGGCACAACACTGAGTCCCAGAGCCGAAGACACCGCACCAGAGGTTTTGGTCGCATGCATGAAGGGAGGTCCGTCTGTAACGTCTTAACTATGAGGTTGTGTGGCGGTTGTCGGCTTGTGAAGTGACAGTAGCCACACAAACTAGTTTTCAAGGATTGAGAGTGCCTGGGCCTAGTTTTCAGATAAAAAGTTGGCACCCTCGCTCCGAGCGGTATGCAGTTTGCAGGGGCTCGGCGTGGTCTGGGGGCTCTGGCTATGCTCCGGGGCTCGTGGTTAGGGTGGGGTGAAATCTAGGAACCAGTTCTGTGATGAGGAGTGCAGAAGGTTTTTTTTGCCAATTAGGGACTGTACTGAGTGAGATGGCTTTTGTTGGCTGGTTGTGGGGTGGCGTGCACTGTGGGGATCAGTATGCTGTGGAAGGACTGTAAGCTTGGGAAGGCTGAGCTGCGAGATCTGCTCGATGCTTCTCGGGGGCTTGGGTTAGCGGGGGCTATGAGCTGCATTTTTAGCTATGTTAGGAAGGGATGCTGAGGTCGCTTTGATTGCTTTCAGTTGGTTGTACTCTGTGGTAACACAAAAATATACCTCGTGAAAGGCTCTGACGAATAGAGGCGTTTTACTTTGGATGGTGAAGGATTGAGGGGAGCCGTAGTACGGGCAAGTGGTGAATGGGTTCTCCATTGTGTGTGCAGTAGGTAGATGTAGTGTCAATATGTTCTGGTGAGATTGTGTTTGGGCCTGCTTGTCTTCCATCTTTACATGTGGGTGCAATGTGTTCCACAAGGTGTGTGAGGCGTGTGGTGCCAGGAATTTTCACTGTGCCATCTCGGGTGTACAAGATGCTCTTGTGCCTGCGCAGTGAGGCCTTTTCTACATGTGGTAATGTGCGAGATATGGACCTGTGTGCGTGCTGTGTTCTCAGGCATGTGCAGTGTGTGAGTGGTGAGCCTATGTGTTCATCGCGCACAGGGATGTGGGCAGTGCATGTGATGTTTCTAACTGCTTATCGTGCTCCAAGTTGTGTGTAGTGCAGTGCATGCTTTCTATGTGTACAATTTACCATACCAGGCCATGCTGTGGCCGCATCGTGTATGTGGTCTATGTTGCCAGTGTGTGAGACGCCCCACCAGCATACCATTCTACTAGGAGCGTGCAGTGCATACTCTTGTGTGCGCAATGTATGCTCTCCAGAAGTGTGCAACAGCATATAGTACAACAAGTTGGATTGGTTCATTTGTAATTGCTCTGATTTCTGATATACCAGACACACTAGCAAATTACCTGTATCCAGCAACAAAGTTTTAGTTGCCTGTGCTTGTATTCCAACGGGGGGGATATTAAGCAGTTCTTATGGATACGCGCTAAACTGTAATTAAGTAATGTCAGAAAGACTTGCCTTGTACCATTTCAGATCCTTTATGACGCTTTTGTATATCGCATTTCTTTTAGGTAGCTTTAAATTTCATTAGTCAGATGATTTATAACATTGAAAGCCCTGTCTCAAATTGTTTTTCAAATCAGAAACGTGCAACAAAACCTTTTACGCAGGGTCATGCTCGAAGGAAAAGATTCATAGAAAAAAGGAAGGTGCACTCCAATGAAGTCAGTTGCGCAAGAGTACTTTTTGAAAATTCTTCTCTTTATTCATTTCATTAGAACGCCACAGCCAGCGCGTTTTGTTCCCTTTGTGCCATGGGAACTTCGTCAGGGCTCACAGTAATGACACCTCGAAGAAGATTTGACGTGGATCAATCTGAACCTTCACAGTAATGTAACATTGGATTCAAATTCCGAAAGTACCCGTTCTAGTCGTGGGTTCAAAGTTCAAATTCGAAGCAAGTGCGTGAAAATACGATTTCAGCAAAAATAAGGCCGTATCTTAAGAGTGGTCTTGGGCGAAGCCAGATCAGTCATGTGACCGCGCTTGTGTTAATTATGGATAATAGTGACGAGTATGTTCAGTCACGGGAGCCTGAAGTAAGGCACGGTATCCGAGGGCAAGGGGGCGGGTAGGTACAAAGTTTCTTCCACCCTGCCGGTTCCAAGATATACGGGACTATTGCGCCTCTTTCCAGGCGTTGGGGGTATGTATTTTAGCAATTCTGGTCGGAACACTTATTGGCTGATCATCAGACTGGAACTTGGGTGCTTGGCTCCTGTGTCCTACCCTGTCTGCTGTGCCCTTTCCCTGCTTTGTGGGTGTTGGGTGTCGGGCTCCCTTGGTGTGTGGGCTACTTTTCTGCTTCCCGCTTCTCTCTTTCCACCCGCCTTGGGGTTGCGGTTGGCTTTGCCTCTGGTCTGTGGCTCTGGCCTTTCCCCTTTGGGGGCCTGTCATTGGGTCTGTGCTGTTTTCTCGCTCCCGTGAAGGCTGTTTTCAGCTTATGGTGTCTGTGGCCCTTGCTCTCTTCTTGGCTCTGGGGTGTTCGTTCTCCCCTTGTTTGAGTCTGTTCCCACGCCCCTGGTGGGAGGTGCGGTGCGCCTTTGGCTTCTCTGAGCTCCTCTCCTTTGGTTTCTGGTGCCTGGGTTGTTCCGGTGTGCTTTGGGGCTTGGTCTCTGCCTCGGTTAGGTTTACCCTTGTGGTCCCTTGTTTGGCCTCCTGTTTGCTTGTGTGTGTGGGTTGCTGGTGCGCCTCTCGGCTTGGAGGATTCATGCTTTGTGCTGTACGGCCCTTGGTTGCTTTAGGGTCCTCTTTTGGTCCCTTCTTGGGTCCTTTCCTGGCCGCAATTCTCTTGGGCTTTTAGCATTCTTTTGGCCTATTGGTGCCCGGTGGTTCTGGCCCTGGTGTTCTCGGTCCTGGAGTGGTCTTCTGTCCTTTCCTGTGCTGCTCCTTTGTGACTGGCTGTTGCGCTGGGGCCGTTGTGTAGGCTGCTGGGCTCCCTCTCTGTCTTCCTGCTGCTTCTCCTCTCTGTGTGGTCTGGATGTGGTTGGCTGCTGCGCCTTTCCTTATGCCCCTTCTTGGTTGTTTTTTTTTTTGCCTCTCCTTCCGGGTCCTGGTGGCCCATGTTAGGTGCCTCCTGGCTGGCTGGCCTGCCGGTTTCTCTAGCTAGCTTCGTGGGCATTTGTGGGTCACCCACGGGATTGGGCTGTTGGCCTCCTTGTTGGTCTTTCCTGTTTTGCCCTTCTGCTGCTCCTCTTGGGGTTCGCCTTCGGTGGTTCCTTGGTGTCCTCCATGTTTGGCCACTGTTGTTGTCTTCCCTGGTTGTGCCCTGGTTTCGTCCGGGGTTGCTTCGAGGTGGGCTTCTTTGCTCTCTTTGGCCTCTGTTGGGCATGTTGCTGGGTTTTGCGTCCCGGTGCCTCTTGCTTTGGGGGTATGCTTCGGGCTTGGCCGCTTGGCCGGTTCCTGTGCCCTGGGTTATTCTCCTGGTGTGGTGGCCGTCTTTGTTCCTGCGGCTCTTCGGTGTCTCTGCTGGGGTTGGCCACTGGTCGTTTCTGCCCTGTAGCCTGGGTCTTCTGTGTGTTTCTGTGCCTCCAAGTTCCCCGTTGCTGCTGTTGTTGGCTTGGGGTGCCTTTCTTGGGTTCCCTCCCCCTTTTCTTCCTGGCTGTTCCTCTGGATCGGTACCTGGTTTCCTCTCCGGTTCTGCCCTCTTTGGTCTTTGCGGCTCTGCTGGTGGCTTCCCCTGGTGTGTTGGTCCTGTGGTTGGTTGTGTCTTTCCTTGTTCTCTTGCTTTGACGTACCTCTTTGGTTTCGTCTTCCTTCCTCTCACTTTTTGGTGTGGTCCGTTGTGGGTTCCTGTGCCTGTGGGTCACCTTCTTCCCTGTTTTGATGGGATAGTTCGCTCTCTGTCTTGCCTTTGCTGTGTTCCTTCCTGGGCCTTTGGCCCTGCCGTCCTGCGCCGCCTCTTCTCCTCTGGATTGGCCTGTTTGGTCCCTGATTGGGTGGCTGCCTGGTGGTGTCTGGGGCCGTGGCCATGGGCTTCGCCCTTGGCGGTTTCTCTGTGGTTGGTTGCCCTTCCTTGCTTGGTTGCTCTGTTGGGGCGCTTCCACTTCTCCTGGGCTCCCTTTGGTCGTTCGAGGCAATGGGGCTTGGTTTTGGCCCCTGTGGGTGTTCCCTTGGGGCTTGGCTCTGCGTGTGGGGCCTCCTTCTGGCTTGCTTGGGGGATTCCTGTGCTTTTTTGCTGGTCGTCCCCTGCTGGTTTTGGGGTCTCGGCTCTGTCCACTTGGCTGAGGGCGTGGTTGTGGTTGGGTGCTCCTGCCTTCGCTTTTCTCCTTTCTTGTGGGCTCCTTTTGCTCTTGTGGGGTGCAGTTTTTCAGTCTGGTGCTCCTGGCATTGGTGGGAGTCCGGAAGGCCGGGTTGTCTGCTTTGGTATTCTTCACTTTGTTAAGGAATGGGACGAGGACAGGAGGGACCTGGGGGTAATGTCCTATTACTTACCGGTAATCTTCATTATTCCTGGTTCCGTTGTCCACGTCCCATTTCTTACGCCCCTCCCTCCACCCTGGCGTTCGGCCTTCTCGTTGTTGGCTTGGTATTTTCAGGCTGCATGCTGGGCTGGTACAGCTTATGTACTCCCAGTGGGAGGGAGTGGGTTGGGTATCCCAGCATGCTCCTGTTTTCTTTTTTCTGTCGCTGAGATGGTCATCTCCACTTTGTTAAGGAATGGGACGAGGACAATGGGACCAGGAGTAATGAAGATTACCGGTAAGTATTAGGACATTCTTCATGCTATTTCAAAACTGTAATTTTTTTACGCATTTGACGTACATCTTTGCATGTTTTTTATTTTACCTTGATCTTGTGGCTCTTTACATGATCCTAAAATATATGACAGGAATAATAAGGCCAGATCAAATCATTAACAGCTTTGAGAAAACTTTAATTGAATGGACTACATAATTATTTTCGATTAATCCGAAGCATTGTCGTTATACCCCTAAGAAAAATATTTAAAAGCTTGGTAGATGAAGACATCCTTAGAACCTTGCTTCACTATCAAGAAACAGGATCCCAAATTAATGTTCATTTCTCAAATTTGTTTGATAACAATGTAAATGTCTTTCTCTTTGTGTCTGCTTCCCATAGTTAATTTTTCACTGTCCCCATTATACTCCACCAACTGCAATTAAACTCCCGGTGAGGGTCAAAGGCCCTCTTTTCAGCATTAATAACTATTGAGCCAGGAAGAGCAGCACTAATGAGAGCTGCGTTAATGGTGCACACCACCAGAAGATTAAGCGATGCAACCGAGCCCAGGAAGCCAACTATTTACAAGTGACATTTACCATCAGCATGTCTTGGCGTCTAACTATGCTGTAAGAAACAAGGTAAAGGCAATTATGAGCAGCATCAGTTCTGATCATGGCGACACGCTCGGGGGGTAAGAAAGGTCAGGCTTCAGTGAGCACACCTCCACGGTATTGCGTGTGTGCACTGCACAACTAATAAATGATCCGCTCATTCTCGAATATATAATTTCCCTTTAATGCCATCTATTTTTTGACATGTAGGAGGGCGGCTTGGATGGAATCAAAATAATTGCGTTCGGTGTTTGCATTCGGTTATGAAATTAAGCTAGTGTACGAGTAAATTGCTTGACAAGTCATATACAGAAGCAATACATGTTTAAAAGTACAACAATACATAGTGTCCAAATAATACAAAAAAGCTACCAATCGTTTAAGACAAAAATGCACGTTTCGGTGCCAATATTTCTGGCAGTAGTCCCTCCAAGTTAAACATCTATTCATATGGGCGTAGGGCCAGGCCTCTTCACTTATTGGCCTGTTTTTGTCATTCACATGTTTCTTCTGCTCACTACGGCATACAGAATGGGGTGATGGATCTGCCCACTTCAGCCATTGGCTAATTAGATAGTCAGTGGCAGCAGTCGTCCCTTCCACAAGGAGGGCATCCACACATAAAACATTTCTCTTAAATGTCAAAGACTACTATGGCAATGTTTGCGTTTTGAAACCAAAACATTTTTTGCTTCTATCCATGTTTTTTTTTTAGATTGCTGCATCCCAGCAATAAAGGTTTGAAAAAAAGAGAAAAATTGCACCAAAAAAAGCAAATATTAACTCTGAAAAAATAGAAAGTGCTGCTTTAGCGAAGATTTTAGAATTAGCACATTTACACCTAGAGGTAGACATTGCACAATTGTTGAGCAGACTAAAATGATTATTATTGCTCCAAATCCTAAAACTGTCCCTGAGACCACAAACCTGCAGGGACAAGAAATGCGGTGCCATCAGTGGCTGTCCAATGAAGTGCAGCATTCCTCCCCTCCCCAGATTCCCTGAAGCACACAAATTAAAAGGCATGCATACGAGCAAACCACTGTATCAGACAGATACAACTACTTACCACCTTCGATGAATGATCCTGGCCATACAAATGACGTATTAAGTTCATTTCAGATACATAATTATTCTTCTAAATGTGAACTTCATCAGGCCCAAGTGTCATTTACACACCACAGGTTGTCCATGTCATAATTCTGTTCCAAACAATTCATCTCCTGTTTGCATAGTGCCCTATGAAAGCAGAGTTGTCCTAAGTGTGATGCAAAGAGTGCCCTTTTTTTTAAAGTAACGAGTTTTTCTCGAAAAGCGAATGAGTGACAGTTTGAGCACAGAATAGTTTGACAATCGCAGGATTAAGGCAGGTTGACAATCTAAAGAAAGAGTAAAGGAATCAGAGGACCGTCTGAGAATATATCCACTAATGGGACGTTACATTGACTATATGCACTTTGCATGTTTAGGGAGCTCCCCGCTAATGACAATAAGAATTGAAATGGGTAGTTTATCCATATTCTTTTGTCATTCGTCATGCTCTCCAAGCAAACTGTCACGGAATGTCACATGTAATCCTTTGAAAAATATGTTGAAGTGATGTGGAATTGTGAGTCAGTATGCCAAGATGCAAACACAGAGGTATCCTTCAGCCATATGTTAGGTTGATGTACATGCTCATGCTGGCCCTAATTTAGTAATCTTGGGTGTAGGGCAGTGCCACAAGCCTTCCTGCTGCACTGCCCTATGTAAAAAAAAGGACAGGAATGCACCTTATCTATGAGGTATGGCGCACTCCTGTCCTCTTCTACTGGTCTGGTGCACACATAGCTGCCTATCACCAAGGCAGGTAGAGTTGCACCATGGTCATTGAAATCAAGTTGTGTTTTTGAGAGAAGAGACACCTTCCTTCACAAAAACAACCATTACACCACCCCTAAGCAGGCATAGGCTTTTGCCGCATTCCCAGGCTTACAGCATGTTGTAGATCTGGGAATGTGTCAAATACCATGGGTGTTATGTGGGAACACCCACAACAACATAACATAACGTGTATTTGGAAAGCACACTTTCACCCGTAGGCATCTTGCCGTTGAACAACAGATATTTATTGTTACCCAACTCAATGGTACTCAATTTATCAACATCAAATGGATGAAAGGCTGAGTGGACCTGATGGGATTTGAACCTGTGACCATCAGGGCGAATAGAGGCCCTGCAGTGAATGCATTAGTCCACTGAGCCACCAGACCCGGTAACGCCCATGACATGCCTCCCAATCATAGTATGAGGCAATGCAATGACTTGCACTGCATTGTCTCACACCATGTCTTCAAGGCCATGAAAAGCCACTCAGGGTGGCC
The DNA here is from genome assembly GCF_964263255.1 of Lissotriton vulgaris. NCBI lineage: Eukaryota > Metazoa > Chordata > Amphibia > Caudata > Salamandridae > Lissotriton > Lissotriton vulgaris. The sequence continues at coordinate 1,317,417,102 of NC_141689.1, forward strand.
TTAAGTTGTTTTGTAGGTATGGCTCTGCAGTGTGCACCACCAGAATGTCATTAAAAGTGTTGTTCTGGCTGCGTGCAAGTCTCTTAAATGAGCCCCTCAATTTCCAAACATAAGTAATTATGAGCAAAATTTAGGGCGCAATAACCGCGTGCGTAGGATCCAAAAATGAGCATTGCTGTTTTCAGTCTTTCGCCACCTCCACCAGTGACTGCCTATACAGGAATGTGATGGTCCTTGGTATGAGCGAGGAAAGGGAAATGGGATATGACTTTGGCTGGTCAGTGAGGTTTGCAAAATGTAGCGGATCTGTACAAGGCGAAGAGATATCTTATGTTATGTGTGTAATTTAGAGAACTGAGCATAACTGAAATTGTAAAATGCATATAACTGGCCACTATCTGTGTGTAACCACATACCTGTACTTCTGCTTGAAGCTGGCATTCCATGACAAATTATACAGAAAACATAAGTATTCAAAATGTACATGTGCACTTGTATTTCTCTCTATGCTTTGAACAAATCTTGTGACTACACTCTCAAATTAAATCATATAAGCTTTATTAGAAAAAAATAGTGTGTAATAAAAGCTACTTAAAATAACATCACTGAATTGAAAGCTAATAGTTAAAAAAAGAATAAAAACAGGTCACTAAAAATAGAAAATAAAAAAACAATGGATGGAAATAAATGTAGTCCTCGACTGAAAACAATAACATTTCTACAACGGCTTCCTACTTCTTATAACAACCAATAAGTAGTGTGACAGTACAACACATATGTACAATATTGGTAGTGTTTGCAAATAGATAAAAGCTGGGCGGCATTGGACAAATCCAAGTTGCTCTAGCAGCGGCTTAATAAAGCGTTTTCTCAACTCTGTGTAAAACAAACAAAAAGACTGAATATGAATAGTGCTTTGCTTAGAAACGTTGTCTCATGGGACTAAATCGAGATGAAACGGCCAGTTATTAATATTTGGAAAGGTCGTTAAATAATAAAATATATCCAGCCGAAACCTAGTCAGGACAAATCTGTGCCGATGGTTATTAACATTAGCTAGGTAAGGTTGCATATCATGGCTGGTCAGAATTAACTGGTTCTTCAGCACCGATGGTTTCATAATCTCAGTAGTTAGCCTCACATCCTCTAATAGGGATAAGCATTTTAGTTTAAGAGCTTTCCTTTGAATACTGCCAATGAGCTCCGGTTGGTCAAAAAACTTGGAGAGGCCAATGTCGACCAAAAAGTCACATATGAATCCGAGCCAAGGGATTTTTAATGCCGATGTAGATCTGAGACATTCCTCTATAATAGAGCGATTAAGCACAGAGGGCCCGATTCACAAAATTAACTTAAGACAAAATCCTAAACTTACTACTTCTGGTATTCACAGAATGCACTTACTACTTTTGGCATTCACAGAATGCACTTACTACTTTTGGTATTCGCAGAATGGATTTACGACTACTAACTTTACGTCCGCACTCGGGACGGAGATTCAGGCCCCGAGGCGGAGATTCCGGCCTGGAGGTGGGACTTCAGCCCGGAGGTGGGACTGCCGGCCCGGAGGTGGAGACTTCTGCCATGGCTAAATCTCCGCCACTGGCCGGAATCTCCACCTCATCGCCGGAAGTCCCACCTCAGGGCCGGAAGTCCCACTTCCAGGCCCAAATCTCCGCCTCCGGGCCGGAATCTCTGGCCCGAGTGCGGACGTAAAGTTAGTAGTCGTAAATCCATTCTGTTAATACCAAAAGTAGTAAGTGCATTCTGTGAATACCAAAAGTAGTAAGTTTAGGATTTTGTCTTAAGTTAATTCTGTGAATCGGGCCCTGAATGTTCCGAGGACCAGCTCTTGTGCCAGAGCAAAACTGGTTGGACCTTAAAAATATCTGTAAGGTATGAAACTCCCAATTCGGAGTGGCAAACGTAAGTTGAGTTCCATTTTGGAAGAGCAAGGAGATTCCTTAAGAATACGTTTTCTGCACGCTGTAGTGATTCAACATTAGCATATCCCCAGAGCTCAGACCCGTATGTAGCAGTTGGTCTACATTTGGCCTTATAAACGTACAGCCTTTCCCTCTTGTGTATTATGCTCAGTTTCCTGGTATAGTCCAGCAGAGCTGTAGTACCTTTAACAAATTGAAGTCTCCTTGACTTAATTGCATTGGACCAACTCTAATCTTTGTTAAATAAAATACCTAAATAGAAAAATGTAGGTGTAGATAGAATCTTAGAGCCCTCTATAAAAATGTCTCAACTGTTTGAGGACCTGTTCCCAAGCTTCATAATGAAAGTTTTACTGATGTTTATTTTTAGGCCCAGACCCTGCATAAACTGGGCAAAGTCATTGAATACTCGCTGTAATCCTAATTGGGTACCAGCCATTAGTACCACGTCATCAGCATATAAAAGTGCCGGAATCCGGCGCTGTTCTACTCAGGCTAAATCAGTGCACTTATTTGCAAGGTTACTGCCTAAATTATTAAGGTAAAGATTAATAAAAAATGGGGCGAGTACGCATCCTTGGCGTACTCCTCTTTCTATCGGAAATGATTGGCTGCATTCGCCTTTCAGGCCATAACGAACTCTGCCCCTACCCAGTGCATAAAAGTCTCAGAGGAAATGTATAATAGTGTGGTCTACTCCGATACTAACCATGACCAACCATAGGTTATCATGTACCACAAAATCAAATGCAGAGGCTAAATCTGCAAATGCTAAAAACAAATTCCCTTCTCTTTAATAAGCACATATTACCCTATTAGTAGATTTAAATTAATAGCCTGTTCAGTCGTCCCCAAGCCTGGGAGGAACCCATACAGAAAGTAGAAAATAACACTATTGGATTTTGCCTAGTCCTGCAATCTGCCTAAGAGAATGTATCCTGCCACTTTAATTAGTGAGTCCAGCAAGGAAATCGGTCTATATTGTTCTGGGCTATTACGATTGACATTCTTAAGTATGGGAACTATACGAGACTAGGGCCAGGTATGTAAAAAACCTGTGCTCCCACAGACCTGTATCTGAAATTTACATGTGACTTGTATTTCTCGCTATGTTTTGTACAAACCGTGCGACTGCACTCTCTTTTGTAAAGATACATTTTCATTTCTACTTGACTTCAATAGAACAGTAAACTAACCAATATTCTTAACATCTCATTGTTCCCTGGTCTTAGCTATTGTGTATACTTATTTAAACTATATACATTGTACATGTCAATTGTAAATTTATATGCAATAATCCCCTTTAACAGTCCTCCCTGATTCATCATAGGGTCCCCTCAGTAGACTATGTGCCTGATTTAGAGTTTGGCAGATGGGTTACTTCAACACAGACATGACAGATATACCATCTGCTGTATTACAAGTGCCATTGGATATAATGCACTTGTAATACAGCGGATAGGATATCTGTCACATTTGTGATGAAGTAACCCATCCAACAAACTCTAAATCAGGTCTTATACCCTCAGTATTAAAACTTCATATACATTCTCAGGAGAATAGTTTAAAGTTTGTTTGCATCAACAATCTGACTTGAGGATGCTTTTGATCCACTTGCCCATTTCAACCAATTCATTAGAAATTAGTGAGTCTTTGTAAGGAAATTTAGAATCCATGTAGCAAGGTTCTCTCTGTCACAACATTGTAACACAGTTGCATAGAAAAGGACACCATGGACCACAAGGAGATTTATGCTCAATATGACAAAATGGCAGCTCTCCTTCTGGGACCATAAATGTTTGTAGCCTACAGGAAATCATCGTCCCCTAGTAGAACTCTGCTGACCTCTGCACACATGCGCTGATGCATTGTGAAGATCACCAGCTGCTCCTTCACTGAACAGAACCTAGCAAAAACAGATCCAGAGTACCACCTCCACTTGCATGAGCCACATTAACCAGTAACAACTACCTACACCCGATTCTTGACACAAAACAGCAAAACTGTCAAATTAGCTTGGCAACAAAACCATTAAGACCAAACCACTATGCTCATAATCACAAATTCAGCAGATGGAATGTTTCCTTCAATATCAATTTCCTGCCATTAATCACAAACACCTGGAGCACAGTTTATATGATGTTTCATTGGACATATTCCAAAATGACTGGAAACCACACATTACATCCAGTGAAGTAGACACATACATGCAGTTATTAGGTTTGTGCCAGTTTCCTTTCATTTAAGTAGCAACATTTTAAATGTAGTGAAGAGAAATGGAACAGCAACCATAGCATCAAGCAGAAGTGCAGCATCTACAACTGGTAAAACAATGCTGCAATACCCAGCAAGCACACACAAACTCATTTGACATTGTATCAGCACATATCATGATGAAAATGATACACAATCCCACAGGCACAACTGCATTCCCATGTGGTAAGAACTGAAAAGTCACTCTACTGAACATTACATTCAGTATCCACCGAATGTTAAATAAAGTAGATGAGCGGAAAAATCATCAAAGCTAAGAAGCTGATAAACACAAGATAGATTCAAATACATTTAAAAAGCTTTACGTGGACAGACACACATACATTGACCTACCTAATGCTGGAGGAGATTAAATATGCTAAACTGCAAATATTTATCATAGGTACATCACACCAGGATGGTGGTGCAATTTAAATTGCAAACCAGATCAAGGGTCAGGTTAATTCAATGATAAATGAGCAATGGATGGTAGAATATCATGGCTGGCTGCAAGAAACATTAATGTACATGTAAAATGCTCTGAGAGGATTTAGCATTTGTAAGAAGTTTATTGTCCAATGTTCCATCTCTTTTGAGAGCAGGTAGTTAGTTGCTTGTATGTCTGTAATTGAGGCTGATCTTGTAGTACCTGTTTTAAATATATATTAATTTTTATTTGTGTGTCAATGTTCTTTCTTTCAATGAGTATTGCAGAATCCACAGATGGATTCATATGGACCTGCATGGAGTTGGATCAAATGGGAGAGCACCTTAATTGATTGATTGGTTTGACTGTCTTATCTATCTAAGTCCCTTCTGTGGTAAATGTGAACAAGAGTTTTAATAGCGTGTGAACTGCATAGACACTTTGTTGATGCTTCAAGGCTCCTTCAAAGATAACGGTTGAAGTACAGTTCTGGCAATTGTGAAGATATAACAAGGACTGTTGGAACCAACTCTGCCCCCGGTGACCCGGAAGTGAAACTGTTCATGAGTTTCCAGCAGTGAAAGAGAAGAGAAGAGACCCTGAGAGAGGAGAGAGGACCGCTCAACCTATTGCTGCCACTGACCTCCTGATTCTGTGGGGGAGCCAACAAGTCCCGCAGCGCCCCGCATCAACCCGGAGCTGTTCTCAGAGAGGAGCAGCAGCTGTGAAGACCTCGGGGTGCGTGGAGTTGCCGGCAGGGCTGCGAGCTTCGAAGCAGGGACTCCAGCTACCAGGAGTCCCTGCGAGCCCCATTGGACACACCTGGGCTGCTCTCCCTGCTGGCCCAGCCCCCCCGCCCACGGAGTGAAAAGGGGGCTTGGAGTTCTTGCCTGCGGGACCCTTTTATGCTGGATTTGTTGTTTGCTTTCAGACCACTCAACCTATTGCTGCCACTGACCTCCTGATTCTGTGGGGGAGCCAACAACTCGCCGGACCCGCTTCGCGGTTCCCGCAGCGCCCCGCATCAACCCGGAGCTGTTCTCAGAGAGGAGCAGCAGCTGTGAAGACCTCGGGGCGTGTGGAGTTGCCGGCAGGGCTGCGAGCTTCGAAGCAGGGTCTCCAGCTACCAGGAGTCCCTGCGAGCCCCATTGGACACACCTGGGCTGCTCTCCCTGCTGGCCCCGCCCACCCGCCCATCATCCTTCCTCATTGCTTCATAAGGAGGTCCCTTGGCCGCTGCGCGGGGGCGCGTGGGAGCGCGTGCGGGAGAAGCCCGGGACAAGGGCGGGACCATCTGTGGCCGTCAGGGGCCGAAGGAGGCCGGGCTGGGCCCCCGCTGACATTTACTGTACTGGTATTCTGCTGTATTAACAGTGTGCTCTTAAGTCGTTTTGTTATTTGAAGTGTTCCATTGTTTTCTTGATAGCGTAGGAGGTTTTACACTATGTCCTCTTCTTCTAACACCCCCACTTTGTTGCCTCCCTTGAATGAGGCAGGGACAGCCATCATGGGTCCTCTGGACACAAATTTTAAACGAATATCTCAAGACATTGATAAGGAAATTGCCCTGGCGGAAAGACGTGCGGAACATAGGTTATCCATCGAACTCCTGAAAAACCCTGTTGATAAACGTCCTCCACAAAGTTTTCCGGCATTGGTTACCCCTTTATCATCTATAACTCTGCCAGCTGTATCGGAAACTCCTTATCCCTTTCCTCCAATTATAGAACCACCGGTTGTCTCGTCTTTGGAATCTGAAACTTCTACTTTGCCTGCAATCCCTCCTAGTACTCCTATTGATCCACCTATTGGCCAGCTATGTATGGCCCAACCTAGTGTCTTAACCCACGTAGTACAATCTAAACCTTGTTCTAAAAGGAAGAGGAGTGCAGCCCCAAAGAAATGTTATGTCCCAAAACCCCCGAAAAAAATTAGAAAAGTGGGAATATCTACACGCCCCCAGGATCCTACTGGGAGTAGTCCTAGTGGGCCACTGACGGGAGAGGGGGAAGTTGTTCCATTAAGTCCTGACCCTATAGTGATAGCGTCGCCCGAGTCACTACCGTCCATTCCGCCATTGTTCCTCAAGTTGGAGAGACTAATGCTGTCCCTTCTGACTCCCATAGAGGAACGAGTTAAAAAACTAGCAGATCGGTTAGATCACTTTGAGCAGGCCAGTCTGGATAACTTTTTCTCCACAAAATCATTAATTAAGTACCACTTTAGGACGGGAGAGAGTAGGAACCTCCAGCAACCTGCTGGGCAGGATGAAAGTGTTCCCACGGTTGAATTCCACTCTCCCGTGGTTAGCACTGCAATCGGGCCCCAGGGAAAGGGACAAAGCCGCAAGACTAACACCATACTGCCACCCATCTTAGGTAGTAACAATGGGGGGAAAACTAAGCTCCCTGACACCGTGGTTAAAGGTAGTAAAGAGTGTCACAAAAATGTAATCCCTCTAAGTAATAGTAGTCAACATCCACCAAGCACCCTGAAACCCTGTCCAGGTCTGTAGCTGGTGGTAACAACAGCTCCAGAAAAAGCAATGCTGTATTGAATAACTCCCAGGCTTCCCAGGTTCCACAAAATGTTGGTCTTGTAGCTGCTGGTAACAACAGCTCCAGAAAAAGCAATGCTGTATTGAATAACTCCCAGGCTTCCCAGGCTCCACAAAATGTTTCAATATCCCGCCCTGCTGTTCCAGACAATAGCCGCCCCACACTCCTTGTGACAAAGCCTCCACATAGGATACCTCCCACAAATCTTACCCCAGATTCTTACCCTTATGTGGCTGTCCTTACCAATGTTCCACCTTTATTGGTAGGCCAAAGAGAAACCTTCCAGATGTTTAAAAACAAGGTCATGCACTGGTTAAGGGCTAATAGACCATTGCCCGGTGAAGTTGATGGTTTGATTATCGGGGTAAGAAGGGCTAATTGGATAGGTTGTACTCCCAAAAATCTGGGGGGGGAGTGCATTATAATTAACTTTCAAGATCCAAGGGTGGCAGGGTGGATCACGAGGCCGGGCTGGGGCACTAGCAGTGGTGGGATTGGTATTGTGGATCTTACCTTCTTCTACCCAAGACCAATTGATGCCCAATTTGGTGTGTGTGAATAGTGATCTAGGCAGTTCTAGTTATCTACCACTGACAGGGATCGCCCCCTTCACTGTGCCTTTGTTACGACCAAACTTCTACAATGGTCAAACCTACAATTCCCACGATGGGATGAAAAATTCGGGGTGGGGTTGTTGACGAAAGACGGGTGATTCCCTGAATATCGGGGCAGGTGTGACAAGGGGGGACTTATGTGGAAACTCTATTGTGTCTTCCTTGGATACAACAGTGAATCCAAAAGAAGTGATCACTGGTGGGAAGGTTGTGAATTTGAGGGGAAACTGTGGGGCATGTATGCAAAGTTTGGGGGGTGAAGAATCGTCCATAAAAAGTACTACTAATACTCAGGTAACTGACGCTAATTTTGTGGACATTGTTATAGATCAGGAAGGGAATACTGAGAGCCCAATTAATCTTTCCTCCATGTTAGCTTTTGAGGTGGGAATTAGAGATGGCCCTAGCCCAGGGAAGTTTTTCTTGTGGAATATTGCGGGGCTAGGTAGTAGGCTATTGTCCCAAAATTGGATAGATATTGTCAATGGGTTTAAAGTGTGTCTATTCCAGGAGACATGGGCTTGCGATCCTATTTTTCTCCCAGGTTACTTAGGTTTTTCCATTCCAGCGAACAGATGTGCCAGGGGCCGACCTATGGGAGGCTTAACAGTTTGGGTAAAGCAAGGTCTACAAATTAAAGTGAAAGTGTTGGACCTGGGTTGCAAGGATATCCAATTGCTAAGAATGGCATCAGATAAGTGGGGTGCTGTAGACATATATAACATTTATGCTAGGGGTACCAACACTGGGAGCTCACCCACCCTAGAGGCCCTGTCCACTTTTCTCGAATCACAGTCCCTGGGAAACAGAGTGGTAGTGGCTGGTGATCTCAATAGGACCTTCGAACCGTTGGATAACAGGCAAGAGGAAGACATCCAATGGGGTGTTCCGACCCTAAACCTGGTTCCGGTCAAACGGTGGACGAAGGATATATTGCTATTAAATGCAATGTGCCTGGAATATGGGCTGAGGGCCCTAAATGGAAGGACCAAGGGTGACCAGGAAGGTGTTTGCAGATTTGACAATGGCCATAACAAAAGTAGAATAGACTATGTTATTTGTAGCCTTAATTTATGGCAGGGGGTATGCGATATGGAAATCGAGGGTAGATTGGAAAGTGACCACAATCCCCTCTGTGTCACCCACAATTGGTGGACGCCTATGCCAGGCAATCCGCAACCTTGTGATGGAGTATTACCTGTTATGGCTAATGATATGCGTAGACTTAAATGGCCAAGTGTGCTGGCGAATGCAGAATCTATGGACTATATAAGTTCAGAGGTGGATACTGCAATCGCCGCTATGGAGACAGCAAGCCCCGTAATTCCTGGTTCAAGTGTGACCACAGACATACACAACAAGTTTTTTTCCCTTTTAAAACCACATTTCATGAGACCTTCTAAGGCAAATAGGAAAGTCCTACCCAAACCGGCTAGGTGGTTCAATAAGCAGTGTAGGGCAGCCAGATTGGCTTTGGGTAGAGCAATTAGAAGTAGGGATAGGGTTGTGATTGGTGCAGCCAGGAAGCACTACAATGTTAGTGTTCGCCTGGCTAAGAAAAAATGGGATGAAGAGTACTGGGATGAACTGTTGGAGGCCTCAGGAGCTAAGGATTCCAGGCATTTCTGGAAAATTGTGAAGTGGGGTAGAGGTGGCACCCCAAATAAACCAGATAACAATGTTGATGAGGCGGCCTGGGTGGAGTATTTTAAACCCCTGTACGCAGAGATTAAGGAAGTCGTGGCTGCAGAAGCAATTCCAGTTGTATTTTGCACTGAAAGTTTGTTTTCCCCTAAAGAAGTAGAATTAGTAATTTTTTCCTTACAAGGGGGCAGGGCACCGGGTTTAGATGGGATACCTTCCGATGTGTTTAAAAATGATAAAGTACGGTGGGCCAGGTATGTGACCCTACTGGGAAATGCCATTGCAAAGGGGGCTGTAATCCCAGAAACATGGAAGGGAGCAATAATCATACCCATCTATAAGAAAGGTGATCGGTCACTCCCGGCCAATTATAGGCTAATAAGTTTGATTGCCACTGTGCAAAAAGTGGTAGGGAAGATGGTGGTAAACAAACTGATGGACTGGGTAGAGGAGAACAATGCTCTGTCCCCCTACCAGGCAGGCTTCTGGCGGGCGACCAGCACGGTAGACCAAGTATTCCGTTTCACCATGTTGCGGTGGGGGACAGTGTTGCTTGGCGAGGGCAGCCTATATGTCGCCTTTGTCGACTTGCGGGCTGCCTTCGATCTGGTCCCAAGGAGCAAGCTCTGGACAGTTTTGAACAGAATGGGGGTCCCACCCGAGTTGCTCACTTTGATTATGAGGTTGCACGAGTGCAACTTTGCCAAAGTCCAGTGGGGGCTGAATGGGGAATCCTCGATCGACTTCCCGGTCGAACGGGGGGTACGACAGGGATGTGCAATGGCACCCTTGCTCTTTTCCCTATTTATTAATGGAATTTTGGGTAGGATGCTGGATGCAAGTATAGATGCACCTTCACTATCAGGCCTCAGGGTCCCGATCCTGATGTTCGCTGACGATACTTTAATTTTGTCCAAAACTCCGGCTGGACTGCAGCGTGCTCTAAATAAATTTGATGTTTTCTGTGGGGAGCATGGCCTTGAAGTTAATGTTGGCAAGACCAAGCTGATGGCTTTTTCCCAAAGGCGTAGACACCTCGACCAAGGATATTTCTGAACCACAGTGAGCTCGAGGTAGTTAGTGTTTTTACCTATCTTGGGGTCGAGATATCTAGTAAGCCAGGTTGGTCTCACCATATAGAAAAGGCGGTCCTGAGGCATCAGCAGATCTCAGGGGCACTTCGGGTGGAGCAAACAAAATCAAAAACTAAGCCTATAAAACCGGTTCTTCTCGTATACGATGCCAAAGCTATAGGGTCAGCCCTATATGGGGCAGAAGTGTGGTGTTTTGAGAGGCTTCTTCCCTTGCAAACATCAGAGAATAGGTTTCTAAGGGGAATTACGGGGCTTCCCCAGAGTGCGCCATGAATCCCGCTCGGTCTTGATCTAGGGAGGAGATCTGTTAGCGACCGAGCCCGACTACGGCCTATTCTCTATTGGAGACGCCTCTGGACTACCCCAGAGATTCGGCATTATGCCGAAGGGTTTCTAGCCCTAATTAAAGCTGACATCTTTCACAAAATATTCTGATCAGGGGGAGGAAGGATCACTTGTCCTGCATAACTTTGGGTATGCCGTAACTGTTCCGAGTAGTCCCAATAAAAAACCCTCATGCACGTGCTGGTAAATGATGCGGTTTTAGGCGGTATATCTTGTTTCTCTGCCGTCCCTCGCACGTGTGTGCATAATCATAGGGTTAGTTTTTCATTGTCTCTCTTGATCAGAAAAATTCTTTATTAGTTCTGTTCCGGAAAAAAAAAAACCTTTTTTTTTTTCCGGAACAGAGGTGGCAGAGTCAGCACAAGCAGTCAATGGAGAGCCAGAGAGTGCCTCCCTGACCCACCCTGATACCGAAGAGGCTTAATATAGCCACGAACGGAGGTACTATTTGACCTCCCATGGAGCAACATAACGATATGTTCCATTAAACATTTTTTCTTTTCACAAACAGAGATGTGAGAGGTCTCTGTTTCACACCACGGTCCTGAAGAAAGCCCATATGACCCACCTGGCATAAGTAGGGCTGAAACATGTCGACCTTTTTCACTTACTGAGTGTGAACGAGTCATAAATACTCACATTCACCGATTTAATTTTTAAATCCTTTGCCTCCAAAACAGAACTAATAAAGACTTTTTCTGATCAAGAGAGACAATTTTATTCTATCACTATTTCACGTCACAATCACTGATCACTACTGTTTTTAACAATGGGTAATGCCTCCTGGATGGAGGTTGCATGAAAAACTAACCCTATGATTATGCACACACGTGCGAGGGACGGCGGAGAAACAAGATATACCGCCTAATACCGCATCATTTACCAGCACGTGCATTAGGGTTTTTTATTGGGACTACTCGGAACAGTTACGGCATACCCAAAGTTATGCAGGACAAGTGATCCTTCCTCCCCCTGATCAGAATATATAACCTGAGGAAATTGGTTGGATCACAAATTCCTTTTTCCCTCCATATTGATTCTGGTATCTTTCACAAAATACCATGGTTGAAGAAACTCAGGGCTGTTTTGGGTGAGCTCGGCCTCCCTAATCTCTGGGATAATCCATCTGGGGAAGTATTTCCAAGTAAAAACACCATTAAGACCCTGTATTGGGACTACATAGATGGAAGACTCTGGACAAAATTTGATGCAATGGGGGGGGAGATTTCTGGAAATTAAAATGAGACCTGTATTAGAACAATATTGGGACAGTATCACTGTCCCAATGGACAGGAAGTTATTTTTCCAGTTAAGGTCTGGTTCCCTTCCCCTGAGATCCTTGACGGGTAGATGGCGGAGCTCGAATACCTCATGTTGTCCGGTGTGTGGTGCAACTAATGAAAGCATAGGCCACTTTCTATTCTTGTGCGAGGCCTATGCTATCCCGAGGAGAGTATGGCTGGCCCCAGTTTGTCGAAACCTTGGGGCACCTTGTGGTGTTGAGGGGCTAAGAATCATCTGTACTTCCACTGACATGCATATTGTTCTGGGAACAGCAAAGTATTTGGGGTGGGCATGGTCTATTAGGCGGAGGGCGATATCTGTTAATACAATCTGATATTTGTTTTAAAGTTTAAACAACCCTTTTATTGTTAAATCTTGCACAACTGTTTTAAATGTATTTACATATATGAAATACTGATTTTACCTAATATGTATTTTTAAATGTATGTTTGTGCTTTTATGAGTATATATCTCGAATAAAGCTTTACAACGGAACAAGAGAAACAAGACCCAACTAAGATAGAGCACAAACATGTAAGAGCACATGTGTGTGTGTGAAATTCATGTAATTTCCCTTTACTTAATGACATAAACTTTATGGAAAATTATGCAACATCACTCGTAATCACGCAAAATGCAAAGTAGTATTTGGCTTTTTACTTTAGTGCAAAATGCATCCTCATGTCCATTTTTCATGTGAGAGTGCATACTGAGTGCAAATGAGTGCAGAAACATAAATGCTGAAAAGAGCAACTGATCATGTTCTAGTGGTTTGCGTAGTTCCCGTGCATTCACTCTGCTTCTGGCAATGAACAGTATGCAGCTGCGCTATTTGACACAATAAAGTAACGTTGGTTATTTTACATTATAAGCATGAAATTACTGCAATTGTGTGAGATTATGCAGGCATTATAGAAATGGTATGACTTAGGGTCCATGTTCAATTGTGACAAACATGCACAGTGAGTAACTACTTGCACACTGTAAGAAAGAAGTTGGGCATATCCAGTAGTACATTTGCAAGTTAGTGGTGCAGATGCCTGACAACCAAACTTTTAATGACCTTACTGTCTATCTCTCTCTCTCTCTTGCACACATCCACACAAACAAACACACATACACATACATGTCCTATCATCCTTTTGGGGACGATGTGTGGTACCTGCCTTGTGGGGACTAACCTATCCCAATGTTTTTAATATACACTAAAAATAGAAACATGTTTAGAAAACATTCATGATAAAGGATCCTGCTTCAAATGTGCAAATATACTGTTATTTAACTGTGTGGACAGTACCATCCTTCAGTGGCCTTGAACATGTGCTACCATCCTTGTGAGGACCTAGTCAAAAAGTATCATTAGTGGTTGAATACAGTCAAAGGCACATGACTAAATGTTTATTTTATCATCACTATACAAAATAACATCATCATCTATTCATGTATGTAGTGCTGTTTAGTTACTTATATTTTTTATCAAAATAGCTATTAGATCACATCTTCCTAGGAATGGCATGTAATGTTAATGTCTGCATAGGGATCATGTATCATGATGCCAATAGAAGTAATTTGTGATCACAGTATCACCATAGACTTTTTATTGAAATGCTGACAACAATTTTGACGAAAGTTCAGACAGAGGTAAAGTGTGAGATTAATGATACTCAAGTCCCCACAGCGATAGTGTATAATTAAAGGAATGTTCAAGTCCTTATAGAAATGATGCATGAAGGTAATCATACTCAAGTCCCACAAAGATATTGTATGAGTAAGTGATTTTCATGTCTCCATAGAAATATTGTGTGACGATGATGTGTTGAAATCCCCACTGAAATAGTATATTTAGACATTGCTCAAGACCCCACACAATAAGTATGTGATGATGATCAATTTCAAGCCTCCACATTGATAGTTGGAGATTATAAGACTATCATAGCCCTCATCAAGATGGCATGTGAAATTAAACTTATTCAAGTACCCACAGAGATGGGGTTTTATTATAGTGATGTTCATGTGCCCACATAGGCAGTGTGTGAAAATAATCTTGTGAAAGTATCAAATGTAATAGTGTGTAAAGACAAAGTTCAAATATCCACACAGGCAGTGTGTAAAGACGATGATGATGGTGAAGTCCAAATTGAGGTTGTATGTGAATATAAGAATGTCCCTATATAAATATGGTGAGATTATAGTGGTTCAAGTCCCCCAGAGATAGTGTGTTTGAATTGTGATACTTAAGTTCTCATAGATATGAAGTGTTAAGATAATTGAGTTCAGGTCCCCACTGAAATAGTGTATAAAGACAAAGTTCAAGTCTACAAACAAGTAGAATGTGAGGATAAGGATGTTCAAGCCCACCCATAAATTGTATTTGATTGTAGGAATATTCATGTCCTCAAAAAGATAGTGTATGCTTATAGTGATGTTACAGTCCCCACACAGATAGTGTGTGATTATAGTGATGTTTAAGTCCCCACAGAGATAGTACATGACTATAGTAATGTTCAAGTCCCCGCAGAGATAGTGTGTGATTATAGTGATGTTCAAATCCCCACAGAAAAAGTTTGTATTTATTGCGATTTTCAAGTCTCCGCAAAGATAGGATGTGTGTATAGTGATGTTATTATCCCCATAGAGATGGTCAAGTCCTCCAAAGAAAGTGTTGTTATTGTGTTTAACTCCTAATAGAGATAGTATGTGAAGAAATTGTGTTTACGTCCCCTCTGAAATAGTGTGTAAAGGCAATGTTGAAGCCCCACAGGAAGTGTGTGAGGAGTATGATGTTCATCTCTGTTAGAAGCTGGCGTTCCCGCGCGCAACCGTTGTTGTCAAGTGCGCGACCCAGCCCCCCCGCTCCCACATTAGACCAAAAAAGGCCTGCTCCAAGACAGCCCTGCTCACCCCCTTAGTAGTTTGACACAAGCAGCCAGGATTATCTCCAAGGCACAAGTGTTCAGTATGTGAAACCATGCCCACAGCAATCCCAATAATGTCACCACAAATAGACTCCACACAAGTTTGTAAAAAACAAGTATACTTAATATAAAAGATATACAAAATGACCACACAATACAACTCCCACATATATACATTGGGTAATATTGTTTCTGGTGGGTTGGGCGGTCCCTACCCCCAACCACCGCTTCTAACCAACAGTTACGCTGACTTTTAACCATTCTCAACAGGTTAGGTATGTTGTATCACTAGATTCAAACACTTTGCAAAATACAAGGAATACTGCACTAATTAACAATGGGTTCCTGTACAGTATCACTGTAAAAGAATGCAATGCGTAGCATCAAGATCATGTACTGAGTCTACACAAGATAATGCAACTCAGTTCGCTGCCAGCATGCCCTGTTCAAGGAAGGAATACAGCAATGCATCACGCTGCAATTACATACAGTGCAATAAGAAAACACTGCAATGCGTATCACCACCAGCATGCCCTGTGCAAGGAAGGAATAAGGTAATGCGTCACAGTGTAATTCAATACAGAGCAGTAAACAACCAATGCAGTGCGCTACGCTATGATCCTGTATCCTGCAAGAGAAACACAACGTAATGCATAGGGCACTAACCCCTGAGTTTGTTAACCAATTCTAGTATCAGACGTTATCCGATAGTTCGTTAGCAGCAAATATGCAAAGTGTTATACAACTGTTTTTAGAAGTTGTGCGACCAGTTGCCCCCAACATGGATCAACGATGACACCCAAGTTCCACTCTGGGCCTTGGCCCCTGTACTGCCCTGTCCGGGACCAGCACGGACCGAGATCTGGGCCGAAGCAACAGGCGCACACAGCTGCCAGCAGCGAGAGGCCGAGTGAGTGTCCCTCCGGGCCCGCACCTCGCCCCAAGCGATGATCCACTTTACCTGGGGGGGGGGGGGGGCACGGCCCCACTCTCCTCTACTGCCGCAGCGGCTTGGCCATACTCCAGAACCTTGTCATCATAGGCAAGGCTCGCTCGGGCCAGTAGTTCACCTCCTACGGGGCTGCCAGTCCGGGCCACCAATGTTCAGCACACACTCCTTCCACGAACCCTTCCACACAATGCTGGTGCTACCTCACGTTGCCTTCAAGGGCCTGATCACTTGGCCCTCTTCTCCAGTGCTGTTAGGACTTCTTCGCTCCCTGGTGCTCACCGCTCCCCAGTACTCTTCACCAGCACCCCCAGTGGCAGCTTCGACACGCACCCCCGGCGCATCCAAGACTCACTCCGTCTCCTGGTGCACACGGTCTTCAAGCGCTCTCCACTAATGCCCGGGTCGCACCACAACACACACACTGCGCTTCTGAGTCTCACCTCTCCTCCTGGTGCACAAGAGGTACCAGGCGCTGTCCACTAACGCCCTGGCTGCACCACCACACGCCAACCTGTGTGTCAGAGACTCACTCCTTCTTAGTGCCCACGATGTCCAGGCACTCTTCACTAGTGCCTGGACTGCACTGTGACCCGCACTCCCTGCACGTCCCAAATCTCGGCTCTTTTCCACGATGCCCACAATCGACAGGCGCTCCAACACCTGAAGCCGCACCAAGACATGCACCCCTGCGCGTCAGAGTCTTGATTTGCTCCGGGTGCCCAAGATCACCTTAGGCACCCCTTCGGAGGTCTCAGGCTGCCACAACACGGTCAAACCACTGCGCCACTTGAGACTTCCTGGAAACTTTAATGTTCCTGTGTTTCCGGACAGGGAGATGGCTCACCTCGGGCCTTTAAGGGACCGGACACAGCACATAGCAAAGTCCTGCTCACGAAGAAGGGGGGACATGACCCACTGCAGCGCCCCTTCAGCATCTCCTTGGTTAAGAGCTACAAACTGCCCACAAGCCCCAGATCACGAAACAAGGGTCAAGTGTCTCCCTCAGCCTATTCAGCAACTCTTCCTGAGGAAAAGGAATCTTCCAGATCATGGACAGGTCAAAGCCACCAGAGACTTGACCTGTCCACAGCATCTTTAAAGATCTCCCAGCACTTCTCTGAACGATACCGAGACCGTTCTCAATGACATCATCATCATAACCAAAGTCTTGGGGTTACAGTTCTTCCAGTTATACCCCTTATTGTCTTTGAAATTTCCTTGTGTTCAGGGGTCCTCCACCCCTCCCTAAATCAGTCTTGCCTATCTCCCCCCAGTTTCACTGTCCTCTCTTTGATACTGGGGGCCTGTATCCTTAATCACTCAAAGGGAGATGGGTCTATTGTTTTATGGCTCTGAACCAGGCATCTTCACCTCGCAAAACCTCTCGTTCTCCCTGAACCAGGTGCAGGGCATCCTGGCACTGTCTCCACCCCTTCCCTGTGGCATGACCTCCCTCAGCCTGTCTCACCTCTCCCAGATCCAGGCAGGCAATTCACATTCTGTTGAGACACACAAAAAGGTCTAAAGAACAAACTCTGCCATTTTCAACAGCGGTTTATGGACACACATCGACAAAACCATCTACCCAAAAAGATGTGTTATGACGCTGTGAGTTCAGACATACCAAACTTCACTGTTCCATTTCCAATTCTTGGGAAACTAGGCTAACAATACTACACCCAGCCTCCCCCAATTTGTCCTATGGGCAGGATGGTCTTTCACCAGGGCAAGTTAAATGGAGTTTTTTGCACTGTCAGGGCCTAGCACCCACACTGGCACTGGTCATGCCTTTTTCCTACACTGCACCTAGCCTAGGAGATACCCAGGACGTCCTACATGGGGTGCCCCATGTGTATGCAAAAGGGAAAGAAAGGCCTGACAAGTGGTAGCACTTGTCAGGACAAATGCTTATTTAGCATAATGCCCGCAGGCCCTACACTGAAGACCGGTGTTCCCTCTCTGCTCATTTCTTTAGTACTAGCTCTGGGACACACAGTGCACATCACTTAGGGATCTTGCTAGTAAGGCAAACATACCAATCAGAGACAACCAAACACCACTACAATTTATACAGGGAACATCTGTACTTGCACACTGATTAGCAGTGGCAAGTACCTACAGCATCTAACTTCACAGCCCTCTGTCAGGAAAACAGTCTAGGGGAAAACAAAAAGTTTAAGTGAACTTTAGCCAACAAGGCCAAGTCCAACAATCTTCAAACATAGATTGTGTGTGAGTTTTTAAAATTTATTTTATTACTTTATTTATTGATTTTCCCGGTATGAACAATAACACAACATACAGTACATTTATATTATCATTTTGACTGGATACATATGGTTCAGTGTCTACTGTGCATGGAACATGGATTATGTACATATCATGGTGCTTGTAAGATATATGGTTCAAACAATTGATCAGGATACCCACACAAGGTTAGTGTGGTATTGTATATATTCCGTGTTGTGTGCGTGTATGTCTCGTGTATGTGTGGCGCGTGTATGTGTGTGGCGCGTGTCTGTGAATGCTCGTGTGAGGTTGTGGAATGTATGCTTGGAAGAATGTAGTGGGAGGGAGTCGGTTACTGAAGGGGAAAGTGGAGGATGCAGATATGTTTGTGTCGCTGTATTCCTTACTACATAATGGAATAAAGAAGATTTGAAGAACCACTTCAGTCTACGTGTGTTCCTACTTACAATATATGGCGACGAGCGGGATTTCGCAACGACATGGAACATTAATTTCCTAAAAAAAATTTTTTCGGAAATTTCGGATTACTGCTTCATTTCTTAACTTACATTTTTTTCAATTGAACTTTATTCATCGTTACGACGAAATTGCTTACTGGACTTCTGAGAGGCAAGTTGATGATTTTCTGAACTTTTGTCTTCACCAACGTTGTCTCTGGTTGTGCATCTTTCAATTGGACTCGCGAGTGAACGTTCTGCGCGTGTAGATCGTCGTAACTCAAGTGAAAACATCCCTGCGACTTCCCGTAGCTGATTGTTTACCTCGACGCGTCAACGTCATCACGCGTCATTGTCATCACGCATAACGTGCGGCCATCTTGAATATATTCTGGTATCCTGGCAACGAGCACTCCGTGTTTGACATTATCCGAGTGCCGATTTCAAAGGAGAAAATATACAAACTGAATGCGCTTTCGACGCTGACGATACCAAGCGCTTGCTGATTTCAAATAAAAAAAAAAAAAGAAATATACAAAATTAATATGTTTTCAACGCCAGTGGTACCAAGTGCATGCTGATTTCAACGTATACAATACTGTGCTCTACATTGGTAATTGCAACGTTTGGAGTCCATGTAAATCTTTGATGTACATAAATTACTTTTGAGAAAAAATAATTTTAATATAAACTTTGGTGAACATTTTGCCCAAAAGGAATATTTACTGCCAATATTAATTGAACTTTGGTGAACTTTTTGCGCAAGTACTTAGAAGGGAAAAGGAAAAAAATTTCTTTTGTTTAGTTCTAAATTGTTGTATTATTAATTTAATATGTCTTCAATTCATCCACCACCATTTTTTTTTTAGCAGAATCTGGTGAACCTCCTATTGCATGGGATTTATGGCTTGACATGTTTGAAGCTTATGTTGAAGTTTTAGCTGAAGAAGAATCTTCTCAAGAACGGAAGGTGTCCTTACTTAAACATAGATTAGGTGCAGTGAGATTGAGAGAGTTCAAAAACTTACCCAAGATTGAAAATGCTGGTGACATGGGTGTTTACTAGTGTGCTGTTAAACAAATGCAGGAGAGATTTGGAAGGAAAATTAATGTTGTCATGGAAAGGTTTAAGTTTTATTCGAGGGTTCAAAAAAGCGATGAGTCTATTGATCAATATGTTTCAGCGTTAAGGGGTTTAGCAGTTACGTGCGAATTTGAAAGTATGACGTATGACCAAGTGTTACGTGATCAGATTCTTATGAGAACTAAATCCAAAAAAATTAAAGAAAAGTTATGGTCATCAGGGAGTACTTCATTGAAGAGTGCTATTGAAGTTGCTAGAGGTGTAGAAATTTCTGACCAATGTATTCGTGAGGTCAGAAATGAGAAAAATGAGTCTGATTCTACTTCTGTTAACGTGATAAATAAGAGTGATAAATTTAAATCCAAGAGTGATAATAAGTCAACAAATTATTCATCTTTTCCTAATACGAAGAGTTATGAAAAGAGTTTTGAGAAAAGTAATGAGCTAAAGAAGTTTGCATGTTTTAGATGTGGATCTTCCACTCATCTAGCAAACTATAAGTGGTGTCCTGCTATTGACAAAATATGCACGAATTGTAAAAAAAAGGGACATTTCACGAGAGTGTGTCACAACTTCAAAGCTTAGGTCAATTTTTTACAGGATGATGAGCAAGATGATGTTAATTGTGTCCAAATTGATAACCAAGACAATACCTTCCATGTTGTAGGTGAGATATGTAGTGTACATGACGAATCGGTTAAAGAAACTAGTAAAGTTAAGAAGTTACCATCATGTTTTGTTAACATTGATGGTTTGGAAGTAAAGGTTATGGTAGATTCGTGTGCGTGGTATACCATTATGGGCATGGATTTGTTTAAATCACTTTGGCCCGACAGGTCATTATTGGGACCTGATGTAAATCCTGGAAGTTTTTGAGGAGGAGGATGTGTGGTATTGCATATATTCCGTGTTGTGTGCGTGTATGTCTCGTGTATGTGTGGCGCGTGTATGTGTGTGGCGCGTGTCTGTGAATGCTCGTGTGAGGTTGTGGAATGTATGCTTGGAAGAATGTAGTGGGAGGGAGTCGGTTACTGAAGGGGAAGGTGGAGGATGCAGATATGTTCGTGTCGCTGTATTCCTTACTACATAATGGAATAAAGAAGATTTGAAGAACCACTTCTGTCTACGTGTGTTCCTACTTGCAATAGTTAGCATTTCCAGCATAAGCTTGGAGAGGACCTCCGCATGTTGGTATCAACAATAACAGTGCAGCCAGACCCCTGTGTAGTAGTGGGCCTCAGCAATGCCTACCAGTGCTAGGGGTTCTCCCTTCTCTTTACAGAGTCCTCAGACCAATAGGAAGAAGTTGGCACAGAAACTGGAATAGAAAATACAGAGTTTATTAAACCTCATGAGTTGGAACAATATTCACACAGCACCCTTCGCTAATGTATGAAGTACAAATTCAAAAAAGTACTTTATTCGTTTTTTTTTTGTACAAAACCATAAAAGTTCACATGACATTAAAACTAGCAATCCAAGCTTGCAAATAAAAATACACAAGACAAGTTACAATTTATAAAATCCAGCTATTCGTAACGTTAAATATTCGACTATTGCACGATCAGAGGGGGCAGAAGACACAGGGTTTTACTCTTAACAGTCTTACATATCCAAACATATCCAAACATTTCCTATACTTCATACTACATTTTAAAAAACCAGCCACATGAGGTATGCTTTCTGAGTTCAACATTTGTAAATAAAATAACGCAGGATGAGCTTGTGCCAAATTCATCCTTTTTAAAATAGGTTTAAGATAAAAAGCCCTGGGGAATTCATAGTATTTACAAAAGAACATGAAGTGAAGCAAGTCCTGTGGAGACAGATTGTCGCAGCCACAGGATGCTAACACCATCCCTTTGTGACACCCCCTAGGGACTGCCAGTAAAAGGTGAAACAGGTTAAACCTAAACCTTATTAAAAGAAAGCGCTCATATGCTGGTAATGGCCAGAGTAAGTACTGCTCCCCAACAGGCGAGGTTATTAACATCAGATGGAGGCGCACGTTGGGCTTTAACAAGTCCCTTTCCTCTCTGTCCAATTTCTTGCGGATAGTGAATGACTGTTTTACAAGTGTGAGATCTTTCCTCGATATTCCTGACGGGTTTTCAAATAGGTCTGGTCGCCCCTCTTTGCGGAAACTATCTCTGAGATATCTCATCCAGGGTATTTTGGGCATGTGTTCAAGGCTCAGGATTTCTTTTAGCAGGCTATGTGTTAGCCCAAGATGTTTGTTGAGCCAACATTGCAACCAGAACAAAAGGGGATGCAGTGACAAAGTGTCACTGATGAAAGGCATGCCAGTTTCTTCGTGCACTGATGTATTCGAGGTTCCCTGTGGGACGCACAGAAGTTGTTTTAAAACTTTATTTTTAGCGACTTGGAGACCCTTGTGGTTGCTGTATCCCCATAGTTTGCTCCCATAGGTAGCTATCGCCGTGCTCTTAGAGCGATAGACCTTTAGCATTGCCGCCACCGGTCTATTGCCCATTCTGGCTGCAAAATCAAATAGCGCAGCGTTAGCCCTGGCTACTTCTCCCCTTTTCCTGTTCATAAGTGCAACCCAGTTCAACTGTTGGTCTAAAAGTACCCCCAGGAAGGAAAAGGTAGTGCATGTGGGCACCCTAATTCCATTTACCCTGAATGGGTGCTATTTTCTGGCTGCCTTCCCCACCTGCAGCACATAGGATTTAGTGTTATTTGTATGTAAATCTCGTGATAACATAAATCCGTAAAAGGCGTCCAATAGTGTTTGTAGTCCTTTGGGGGTGCGGGCTAATAGGACGGCGTCGTCGGCATACAGTAGGACTGGCAGAACCCGTCATCCCACGTACGGGTAGTCTGTTCCCGTCTTAACCAGTTGATCTTCTAGGTTGTTGATATATAAGTTAAAAAGAAAGGGGGCCAGGATGCACCCTTGCCTGACCCCCCGACAAGTTCTAAAACTTCGACTGACCTTGAGATCCCTGGTATATCTGACGTTAGCCTTTGTGTCACTGTGTAAGTCCACCAGGAAGTTTACCAGATGTTGCTCTACCCACATGGCCTCCATGGACTGCCACAACTTTCCCCGGTTGACACAGTCAAAGGTAGAGGAAAGGTCCATGAAGGCCATGTAGACAGTTCCTGGTCGTGCGATGGTATATTTACCCAGGATTAGGTAGAGATTGAGGCATTGGGCCATGGTAGAATGTCCTGCACGGGCCCCGTACTGTATGTCGGAGATGATCTTGTTCTCCTCTGCCCAAGTGGACAGCCTCTTCAGAATAACGCCCCCTAGTACTTTTACAATGGAGTCTATCAGGGAGATAGGCCTATAGTTTAACACCTTGGCTGCTAAGGCAATTCCCATCCTGTGCTGGAAATCGTCATTCTCTATTATTCATGACGAGCTCAGCTCGTCATCAGCACAGCTCCAGTGTGCCTCATGACGAGCTGAGCTCGTCATGAGCAGGGAAGGGGTTAAAGTACAGTTACGATCTCCCTTTTTAAATACGGGGACTATTGTTGAGAGACCCCATGAGGCTGGGCAAGCCTTTTCTGCCGCAGCGTTTCCCACAGCTGTGAGAATTGGGGCCCAAAAAGTAGGGTCTGATTTGTAGAGGTCAGGGGGGATGCCATCTGGGCCTGGAGCCTTTTTTTTGAAAGATTACTTATTCCCTCCATCAGTTCACCTACTGAGAATACCACAACGTCCTGCCCTGGCCTCTCGTGTAAGGGTGCTGGTTGTACGTTTTTATCCTCAAAGATGGTGGCAAAATGGTTCACCTATTCGCCCTCCGTGATGTTTGACCCCACTTCAGTGGCCCCTGATGGTGCTAGTGGTGATTGGTTAATCGTACACCAAAATCTAGAGCTATTGGATAGGGTCAAGGGGTTTAAGAGTTCCTCCCATAGCTCGTTTTTCAGCTCGGTCTTCCTTTTTGACAACACCTTTTTGTAAATAAGTCGGAGCGATCTGATCAAAACCTTATCTCGTGGAAGTGTTTTGAGGGCCTCTTTCAGATCTCTAGTTGCTTTTGAACAGTTGTGGCAGAACCATTTGGGTTTATCCGATATGGTTTTCCCCCGTACCTCCAACATCTTTCCTACATTTCGGTCGATGTTCTCAAAGGCTGTAAGGACTCCTTCACTCTCGGGATTGGAACTGAGACAGATTAGAAAGTCCTTATCACAATCCTTTTTCAGTTTTTCATGGAATTCGGTCGGTATCACCTTGTTCCATTTTATGCGTCGCCCGCCATTAATGGGTTGCAGCACGTTATCTCTTGCGGTGTTAACCTTTTTTGTTTTTTTCATCAGGGTCCCTCCTAACAAGACACAAACTGGGTTGTGGTCACTATGAGCACTAGGGGCTATTCGAAAACCAGATAGGAGTGTCATAAGATTCCTGTCAACTAGAATAAAATCAATAAAGGTTCCGTGACTTCCTCCTTTAAAGGTGGGTTCTTTTTGTGTAGTCATCGGTGGAGCGATGTTCATAGAGAACAGGAGATCTTGCTCATCTAGTAGGTGGTTCAAGACACTACCCTGGGTTGTATGTTCAAAAGGGAGTCCCGAAGACAGGGGACAGCCCATGTCTGTTAAAATATGTAACATGGGGTCACCACATAGGTGGGCATTAAAATCCCCAGCAAGTAGCAGATTCCTTCTGAACGCTCCCCGACATTGGATAATAAAGTTGTGCAATTCAGAGATCCTACAGCCCTCACCCTGGCTATTTGCGTTATAAAAGTTAAACACGCACATGCTGTTCTCATCTTTCCCCAACATAATGGCCTGGAAATTTGTATTGCCTGAGGGGAGGGCCCTAACGCTACATCTTAGTGCCAGGGAGAAGAAGATGACCAAACCGCCCGAAGCCCGCCCACTTCTGGAGCTTGTTGCCGGTACACAAAATGATTTATAGCCCTCAAGTGCGATGTTGCAGTCGGTTGCCCATGTCTCCTGGAGACAGATGATAGAGTAGTGCTTTACAGACTGCATCCATAAAGGATCTTAGATCTTACTTGCAATCCCCGCTATGTTCCAGGACAGGACGTTGTATTCTAAATTGCCATCTATGGCCACCCCAGTGCTTACGCCAGGTGTGCCAAGCCGCGTTGTTTCCATGCTATGGTCCTCACAGTCTCCAAGTCTTACTGTTCGACCCGTTGAGCCAATATTATCCATTGTGGTTGCATTGGTTAATGCCGTACTGCCCCTTGATAATACCGGACGATTAGGCTGAAGAGCAGGGCCAAAGTAGGAAGACGGTTTGGCAATGGGATCCCTCAGTCAGTCACATTCATTAAGACCTGAAAGGATGTTAAATCTATTTGTGACCTCCATATGTGAGATAGATTCCAATCTACCCCTCGCTTGTCCCCTTAATGACTTAGGGGTCATGCTATTAATGTAGGTAAAACTAAATTCCTGGTTCTAAACCCCCCAAGGAAAACTGTCATCCCCCCATCCTTGGACTCTGTTCCACTCGAAAGGGTAAAAGAGTTCGATTATTTAAGTATCCGCCTATGCGACTCCATGAGCTGGAAAGCCCACCACCAAAAGATTTTGCTGACCCACAAGAGGGTGGTAGGGGCCCTGTTGAAGGAACAACGTGCTTCGTCTCTCAAACCAATTGTTCCTGTACTGGACATCTACAGGGCAAGGGGGGTGAGCACGGCTCTGTATGGGTCCGAACTGTGGGGTGTTCAGAAAGTTGACTTTCTGATGCACTCGGAAAATAAATTCCAAAAAGACCTTATGGGCTTACCGCACAGTACACCTTCTCTTCCACTTCTTTTGGATGTGGGCACTCGCCCAATAAGTGAGCAGGCGAGGTTACGTCCCCTTCTCTTATGGGCACGAATATGGAGGGTACCAGAACTGTCCAGCTATGCTGAAGGCCTAAGGGAACTCCTCTTAACACCTGGCTGGCACAAGGTCCGTTGGCTTAAAGAAGTTAAGCGGCTTCTGTATGACCTGGGCCTTGAAGACGCTTGGGTTAATAGAACTGCCCCGCCCAAACAGACCCTAAAGAAGCTATATTGGTCTTGAGTGGTGGATGTTAGAAACAGTAATTCTAAATTATGTAGATCCACTGCAGAATTTTTGATGGTCAAGGAGCTCCCCTTTAGAGAACCATATTTAGATATGATTTCTAAACCTCGGGACAGGGCACTATATTTTAAATTCAGGGTGGGCCTATTGCCATTGGGGAAGCTGACTGCAAGCTGGAAGCCACCGGTGCAAACTACACCATATTGCCCTTTTAGTGAAAATAGGCATGAGTCAGTTGCCCACCTAATGTTTGAGTGCCCAGCATATGCAGCCCCGCGCCGCATTTGGTTGAAGCCACTCTGTAGGAGTCTCGGTACTAGATCCCATTTGGAGGCCTTACGCATCCTAAGTTCTGATTCCCGTCCTCTGTTTGCTTGCTGCCTGGCAAAATTTTTGGGTTGGGCGTGGTGGGTCAGATCCTCTAGGCAACTGAGTCTCCCTTAATATATATTGTATTTGTCTTACTGTCAATTTGTATGCTTCTACCAGATCCTATAGGCAACTGAGTCTCCCTTAATATATATTGTACCTGTCTTATTGCCACTTGCATGTTTTTAACAAACGGCTAATTTGTATGTTTTTAATTAAGGAACAAAATGCTATAATGTATTGTATTTTAATGTTCTCTTTGTATTGTAATGCTTTTAAAGATATGATTAATATATAAAAAAAAGCTTGTTTTACTTACTTACTTAATGACCTAACAGGTATTGTGTTCCACCCATCTGTTCCTTTTCTATGCATGTTAAGGTGCGTCCTGTTTCTATTGTATGTAACACGGTCTTGCAATGGCACATAAAAGAACCCTAGAGGTAAGATTTCTATGCCTTGTCCCCTCTGACCAGTGTATGCCTCCAGTAAGCTACAACGGCCATCAGGGTTTTTGGGGCTACCCTTCTTGTCCACTCGTCTTATGTCCCTCGTGACCAAATTTCCGCTAAGTGGCAGCGTCAGGGATTGGCAGGTGGTGGGTATGGATGAATTCTTAGAACCATTCCCTGTGCTTGAGTGTTGCTCATATCCTGAGGACCTTTTGCTACCCACTATCTCTTGAAGCAAGTGGTTATTATCTGTGGTAATTTGCTTCTCTCATGGTGTGCTGCTGTCACCGGCTGCGAGGGAAGGACGTCGAGGGATTTCAGCGCATTGCCAGCGCTTGTAACTGTGTGTGGGTTCGAGTTAAGGGGAAAAGGACCGGGATTGCCTCACACGCCGAGGGACTGCGAGGTCCAGCAGGCTCTCTGCTACCCAGCTGCTGCCTCTTCCCTCGGCATTCCCGCCCCGCCTGGACATTTTAAATACTTATCGCGGCTCCCGCTCCGCGGGTGCCGCTCACGGTGTGCTGCTGTCACCGGCTGCGAGGGAAGGACGTCGAGGGATTTCAGCGCATTGCCAGCGCTTGTCACTGTGTGTGGGTTCGAGTTAAGGGGAAAAGGACCGGGATTGCCTCACACGCCGAGGGACTGCGAGGTCCAGCAGGCTCTCTGCTACCCAGCTGCTGCCTCTTCCCTCGGCGTTCCCGCCCCAGCCTGGACATTTTAAATACTTATCGCGGCCCCCGCTCCGCGGGAGCCGCTCACGGTGTGCTGCTGTCACCGGCTGCGAGGGAAGGACGTCGAGGGATTTCAGCTCATTGCCAGCGCTTGTCACTGTGTGTGGGTTCGAGTTAAGGGGAAAAGGACCGGGATTGCCTCACACGCCGAGGGACTGCGAGATCCAGCAGGCTCTCTGCTACCCAGCTGCTGCCTCTTCCCTCGGCGTTCCCGCCCCCCGCCAGCAGTGATTTAATCTCGCCCCTATTCCCGCGGCGCGGGACGCGCGCGGGACACAGCCCGGGGCGAAGCCCGGGCAAAGGGCGGGCCCTCTGTGGCCCTCAGAGGCACGAGGTGGACGGGACGGGCCACGTTTCTTGGCTCCATAGCAAAAGAAGGTATAGTTCTATATACCATTTACAAGACTATTCACAGACATTTTGGCTTCCCCAACACACACACTATTTTGAATATACTCTATTATTAGTGACACACAAGGGGGCATACTAAATTTCCATACTACTGCCAGAGAATGGAAAATCTTCTTCAGAGCTATGCATCACCTACCACTATCTGCGAAACAGATATTGATGACCGTCGCCAATTGTTATCCCCGTCTCATACCCCTGTTAGTTTGCCAAACGTGTCCTACTGGGAGGAACTAAATGCTCTGTGCGGGACTAAGTTCATTCCAATAATATCCCCCTCCCCCGTAAAAGGCCTTAGTACTAGCACTCCCCCAGACAGAACTTGTGAACCTTCCCTACCATCCAATGAGGATAACATCCAGGCCACTGCGCTGTTGCTGGGCCAAAGTGTGAAAAGGAAACATGACGGGGCAAATGATTACGAACTCCAACCCAAAATACAAAAACTCTGTATCGATCCCCCATCGCCTGTCATAAACTCCATCACATCCAGGGTGGTCACTGAGTGCTTGGATGATAAAGTATCTTTGCCTCAATTACAATTACTGCCTCAGCTCGAACTGTTGTTAAATTCTGTAATAGCACCCCTGCTAGAACGAATTACCTCTTTAGGGGATAGGCTGACAAGTATAAAGATTGCTATTAAAGCTAACTCCTCACCCGTTACAAAGATGGCAACACCCAATTGTTCCATCCCACCAACCGTACTTGAAGGTCCTATGTTAACGGACATTACAAAAACTGCTTCAGCTGAAAGACAACTTCCCAGCATGCTACCTCCAACCGATACTAGAACTGCCCACAAACCTTTGTATAACATAAGAAAAAATTTCCCGATTACAAAACAGCCTCCTAAGAGTCAACCCCTACTGGTCACTAAAATTGCCCCTAATCCCTTGTTAAAAAACTACTCTGCAACTAGAGCAGAGCCAAACAGAGCAGCACGTATAGACCTACCTCCGGAAGCCGCCCCCTTTGTGCTTGTTCTCTCAGGAGTACCAGTTCCCTCTTGTAGGAAACCCGAGAGTTATCAGGACCTATTACACAAGGTCACCTTCTGGTTAGCCAAAAATAGACCCCTGCCACCCAATAAGGATGGAGGTATTCTGAGTGTCAGAAGGGTGGGCTGGTTAGGGTCACTACCTAATGACATTCCCGGGGACCTAATCCTTGTTAAATTTAGGAATAGGAACATCGTCCCCTATTTACGATCCTCCCAGCCCCACAAAGGTGACGGCCCCATCTCCATTTGGGATCTGTATGATTTTTATCCGTGTACCCCACACATCACCCTACCAAGATCTACAACAGCATTCAATTATTTGCTAGAAAGGGGTGGTATTAGCTTACCAGCCCCCCATAGATTTGACTTATTTTATAAATACTGCAATGTTTGAGTAGTTTATAAGGGTGAAGTTTACATTTTAATCCAGTCAGCAATGTGGGCTTTATGTAGTATGTTCCCAAATGAGGAAAAGGCTCCTATAGGTTGGGCATATGTTTCTTTTAACTTGTATTATATGTATTTATGAAGAGCCAATAGCTGAGTGTCAAACATGTTAACCTATTTTTTCTGGGTAGCATTCCTGAACTGACTCTTTTTATCTGTATTAACATGGACATAAACGTCTTTCTATGTCATTTAATTGTTTTTTAAACAAGATTCTTGAAAATTCTAACTGGTTGTATAAATTTGTATATATTAGTCGTGTGTTTTGTGTATGTATTTTATATGCTTGTCTTTTATGAAGGAAAACTTCGAAATAAAGACGTTAAAAACTGAACTGAATTTGCTTCTCTAAATTTGCATTGACCACTCTAAGTCTCTCTATGAGGGGGAGAGTTAACGACTTTACTAGCTGTTCTACTTGTCCAATCAAACTACCTCCTCCCTGAGCAGTCAGTGATGATCTTTTGGGCAGGGGATGGTGCCTAATGTTAAGCGGGGCTGGGGCGCTAATAAGCTGGGCAGGAGCTTGTGTTTGGCTGCGTGCACCTGGGGGGTTAATCTTTTTAACCGCAAGCTTAGTGATCTTTGCCCGTTTGCCTTTCTGGCCGCCCCCACACCATTTTCTTTTCCCCGTTTGTTTTCTACTGGTGGGAATTATCTCTACAGTGGGGCAAACTTTGGTCTTTGTAGGGGATGTGTTGCCCTGTATTCGGTCATCGTTACAGGTAGTGCTATCCTGTGTGCTGTTCCCCAGCGTATTGATGCTTTGGCCTTCTGAAATAGTACTAGTTTCTGGTAACCCTAAGTCTATGAGGCGTTGACTGGCTTGCCTCTCGGGGGTTACACTACTCATAATATTGCCCAGAGATGATTTTTCTGCACTAAGGAATTCTGATGATAGCCTTTACTCAGTGATTGCTATTTCTCGTTCCAGGACAGCCACTGCCCTGGTAAAGAAGCCATCTAGTGTACCAGTGATGCTTCCCCCGCAAGGTTTAGGCAGTAATGGTCCCCCATTTTCCTTACGACGGGGCATAGTTTACCCTTGGAGAAATATAAGCTTGGGGAAAACAATAGTAACAATATCCAACAATAAGGGGTTACTTAGTCCATTTGTTACAAACAGAGACAATGTCACCTGATCAGTGTTCCATGCGGGGTCCAAGGATTTAGGGGGGAGGCCCAGCCCGGCCTCCTCTGGCCCCTGACGGCCACAGACGCCCCACCCTTTGCCCGGGCATCGCCCGTCTCGTCCCGCGCAGCGGTAGCCTGGTACAGATATGAAGGGCGTATGACGACCTGGGGGCGGGGCAGACAGGGGGCGCGGACCAGGTGGCAGCGGTCAAGCAGGGACTCCTGGGAGATTGAGTCCCTGCAGCGCGGTGTTCCTGCCCTGTCTCAGGGATGTTGCGGCCTTACACGCCCACAGAACCACCAGCTCTCAAAGTCAGCAATTCCTCCTGTTGCGGGACAAAGCGGCACCCGCGGAGCGGGTGCGGCGAGGAGTTTCAGCAAAGGCAGGTGTCCCAAAGGTAGCTCCACTCTACTTCAGCAGCGGTAATCAAAGGCATCAAAAAACCAACAGCAAGTGCCGCAGAACGGCTCTTACCAATCAAATGGTGTCCAGGTTCCAACTGCCAAGTTCTCAAATCCACCAAATGGTCACTGCAATGCGAATCAACAGAAGAGATCTCAGTCGAGGACCGGCGCCACCTGGATGGTCAGATCAGAAAGAAAGGAAAAACGCTGTGGTTGTCAAGACTCGGGTCTCCTCAGGCAGCGATCACGTCCAAAGTGAGATTCCAATCCTTCGTCTCGACCACTCCTTCGGGCATCTGAGTCGCCAATGAGCTCCGCGTTGGATGCGCCAATTTGTAGTAGTGGGCCTCAGCAAGGCCTACCAGTGCTAGGGGTTCTCCCTTCTTTGCACAGAGTCCAAAGACCAATAGGAAGAAGTTGGCACAGAAACTGGAATAGAAAAGACAGAGCTTATTAAACCTCATGACGTGGAACTACATTCACACAGCACCCTTCGGTAATGTATGAAGTAGCACACTGAATGGAAGGAGCTTGGACCTTTTATACCCACTCAGGGGCTCAAATGAAGGCGGTACAAGTACACAATGCTGGTTTTAGGTACATATAAGGTCATACAGAAAGTGTACAGGCAAAAAGTCTAAGGAGCTAACAGTTTGCTAATTCTGGTGGACACATCCTGATAGTTACAGACTACAGCAGCTGCAAGCTCAACTGATCATGTGCGAAGGTGGAAGATGCTAAATATATCTCGTCTCTAGGCAGATTTCAAGAGCAGTTAACAGAAAGGTAGGACAGAGCACATGGCGAGCACATGGCAAACAAAATGGCTGACAGAAATACAAAATGGATTCCACAAAACGGACAAGATAATCTCTAAATACAGGATGTCTTCTGCTAATGCTTAACCTAATTGCTGCCAAATTACAACAGACGACCCTTTCAGCATTAGCTGAAGACATTTGTTTATCTGTGGTAATCTAGATACGCATCCTGTACATTGATGCTCATCATCTCAGCGATTTATTTATTTAACATTTGTTGTGCTTTTATTTCTGCAATATTTCTTTTGGCAGGTGTACAAGCAGTAATACACATGGAGCAAAGCATATGACCATATTGTATACAAGTACAGCATGTAAATAGTAACACAAGTAGTATACATAGAATAATCAATAGCTTCCAGCCCCAAATAAAAAAGAGTGTCCATATCCAGTTCAAAAATGTCCATGTACCAGTCTTTGTGTGCATTTCTGCAGCAATCTTATGCAGTTTTGAGATTGCATCATAGACTGAAGGTGAGTGATCTGGTATAAATACGCAACAACTGCTACCGATGATGCGACATGCACAACCTCGATCAGCCAAAATCACATCAAGCACCATTCTGTTTTGGAGTGGTACAATTTTTGCAATTTGCAGTTCCTCTGTAATATTCCCAAGTGCCATTGCTGTTTGACTGGTGACAGCTTCCACAACATGAGTCAATTGCCTTATCTTTCTGCTATTCAATGTAGCACCCACAAAGAAGAACAGTCCCAAATTGAAATCAACATATTGTTGCAAAGTGGTATCAGTCTGATCGGCCTCATCTGTACTTATTGTTCGTTTGTATCTATTCTTGTAAATGTCATTATACAACTTTAAATTTCGGTGATACGATAAAGGGGCCAAGAACACAGGTGGTAACAAAAATGATATGTAACATACCCCAGACCACCCAACCGGTAATTGATAGTATTCTTTATTACCACACACAAAATACGTGTTATGTGAAGACGTAAAACTGCTGTTATTAGCACCTTCAATAGTCAATGTCAAAATACATTCACTCCGTCCTACTGGAATTCTTCCAGCACTGCCAATACATAAATCTGCTTTAGCTCTAGTCGAGAAATTACAAAAGGTCCAGTGTTCTTGATGTTCCTCATATTCGTGAAGACATATGGTGTCGAAATATTGTCCGGTTGATTCTCTTCCCATTTAGTCCCTTCAGCTTGAGGATAGCCATCTTTATCCTGATAGCATACTCTATTTAAGTGAAAGATAATTCCATCTACTGAAGGTTTTCTGGTAGCAAACAGAAGTGCATACCAAGCTTGACAAGAACCTTTATGGGAAAACGGTTGATGAATAAAAGGTGTTTCTCCTTTCTTTTGGTGTGCAGGTATCATCCCACACACCCAACAGCTGGTAGCATTTGTGGCATTGTGCGTGTAATGCAACATCTGGATGAATGTATTATTTAGGTAGGATTGTCAATGCTTCTGCTCATGGTAGGGAAGCGTGAAGTAATGATGTTCCGCTGGAGTAGTGGCAACAAAAAGCTGTCGAGCAGGAGCCACTTTCTCAACAAACCAGGTGAATATTGCCAAAACCACCAGAGTAAGAACAATCCCTATAGCACAAATGATTCTTTTTTTATTAGTTTTAGCAACAGCGATAATTTATCTTCCTAAAAACTTGTTGAAAACAATTGTTGGAGCTCTTATCCCTGGGCAGCCGTTGATTTCTTCACCATGGGCCAAGACTGGTGTCACTACACTACGCAGGACTGATCCGGCCTTGCCACATCAGCGTTCAATTTCACTAACCCAGGGCGTTAGCCCACCAGTCTTTTTCGGCAAAGCAGATTCTTTCCTTGGTCTCAGCTGATGTCGGGATCCTCCAGCGATCGTGTGGTCCGGGAAGACTTTCGCAGATTCATCAGGTGAGATAGCTTGACCTTTCTCCATCTCCAGAATCTCTAGATGGTCAGTCAGCACAGCAGATTCCACCAAGGTAGGCGACACACGTTTGCAGTGTGTGCTATGGACCCAATTCTTCTTGTTCGTCACTCAAACTGCTGTCCTTGTCGCAAGGAGCACCTGCTCTGGTCCTCGCCACCTCGGCTCCAAGCTGTTCGATCTGTCGAAGACCTTGACCATCACGTGGTCGCCAGGACGGAGTTCGTGGGCCTCACCTGTAGATCTGTCAGGAAGCACTTCTTGAACCTGTTGATGAATAGAGATCAAACTGTCGGTTAACTGTGCCAAATAATCATTCAACAGAACACAATGAACATCATGTATGGGGTGTGGTTTTGGAACTCCCCAAATGTTCATCGGTCTCTCAAATACTATCTCATACGGTATAAGCCCAGATCGTGAGTGTGGTACCGATCTTATGGACAACAATGCCAAATTTAGTTCATCTGGCCATTCTAAAGACGTGGAAGCCAGTATTTTTGCCAACTTCAATTTTAAAGTAGCATTGTACCTTTCCACAAATCCTGCTGATTGCGGGTGGAAGACTGCATAGAATTTCTGCTTGATCCCTAATCCTTTAAGGACATGCTCAACAACTTGCCCAATAAAATGAGGTCCGTTGCCACTCCAAAAAAGCTTACAAACACCATATCTAGGGAAAAACTCCTTTAGAAGCACCTTTGCTGTGGTGAGGGCAGTATTATCCTTTGTAGGGTATGCCTCTATCCATTTGCTGAAGGCCCATACCACCACTAGGACATATTTCAGATTATTGCAGCGTTCGAGTTGGATGTAATCCATCTGCAAAACTTCAAAAGGTGCGGTTGGTGTAGCAAACCCTCCTGTAGGAGTCCGTGTCCCTTTTCCAGGATTATACTGCCAACAAATCAAACAGGACTGTACTACTCTTTTAGCTGTGCTGGCAATTTCAGGATGCTCCCAAACTTGTGTAAGTAATTTAGTTAATGCTAGAGCTCCAACATGTGCCAGCCCATGTGCCATTTGAACCATAGGTTGTAAATAGGCTGCAGGCAATTTCCACGTATTCATTTCTTTGTTACGCCAACAGCCCTCATCTTCTAACATTCCTTCTTTAGACCATTGCTCAAGTTCTTCCACAGAGGCAGATCTCTGTATATCCAATGCTTCCTCTCTAGCATAATGCCAACGCTCAGCTTGTGATTTCACTACGTACATGGATGTAGTCATTCGCTGCATCGCAGTCTCACGGGCTACGCGATCTGCAAGGGCATTGCCTTGTCCTATTTTGTCAATGATTTTCTTGTGCGTGCTACACTTCATAATAGCAACTCTTTTTGGGTATGTAAGTACAGTCAAGAGATTATGCACTAATTCTCCGTGCATTATCTGCATCCCGTCGGATGTAAGAAAGCCTCTTTCCTTCCAGAGTAGGCCAAAATAATGGACCACTCCAAAGGCATAGCGGCTATCCGTGTAAATGTTCACACACAAGTCAGTGCTAAGTTCACACGCTCCAGTTAAAGCTATTACTTTAGCTGCATGAGCCGACTTCTGAGGTATGCGAGCTGTTTCCACTACTGTCTCAAGCATGGTAATTGCATAAGCAGCTGAAGTTGTGCCATCTGGTAACTTCTAACAGGACCCATCAACCCACAGTTCCCCATCTACATCTAAAAGGGGCGTATCTTGCAAATCGATACAACCCATTGTCTGTTCCTCAGTAAGGAATATACAATCGTGAGGCTCCTTTGACTGAGACTGAGTCACAGGATATGGCAACAAAATGGCTGGGTTCCTCTTCAAGGTAATATGAGATGCTAACAATGTCAATTCGTATCCTGACAGATGAGCACTAGTTAAGTGTTGTGTCTTAGTCTGATTCAAAAGGGCATCTACTGCATGGGGTACTAGCACCAACAGTTTGTGTGACAAAACTATCCCTTCACTCTGACGTATGGACACAGCTGTCGCTGCAACTGAACGGAAGCACCCAGGCAACGCACGAGCAACAGGATCAAGGACAGCTGAAAAGTATGCGCAGGGACGCTGCTTGTCCCCGTGTGTCTGTACTAAAACTGACAATCCACAACCATCTTTCTCGTGTACATAGAGTGTAAAAGCCTTCGTGTAATCTGTTGTGCCTAACACTGGTGCAGAACAAAGAGCTTGTCTTAACTGACAAAAAGCTTTTTGGCATTCATTTGTCCATGGAAGGGGGATCGGAGTGCTTTTAGTCAAAAGCGCTAGCAGGGGTTTAACAATGTGTGAAAATCCCAATATCCATTGCCTACAAAATGAAGTCAAACCAATGAACGCACGGACATCTTTCTGTGTGGAAGGTACTGGGGTGTCTAAAATTGCTTGAATGTGATCTGGTGTCAATGCACGGCCCTCCTTAGACAGAAGGTGACCTAAGAAGTTTACCTTCGGTCTACAATATTGCAATTTCTTTCGTGATACTTTATGATGGTGTGTAGCAAGAAAAGAAAGCAAAGACAAAGTAAATTTTTCACACTGCTCAGGCGTATCAGCTCCCAACAAGATGTCATCGACATATTGTATGAGAGCCACTCCTTCAGACAAAGTAAAGGAATCGAGTTGTCATTTTAAGACTTGACTATAAATACTTGGACTCTCAGTGTACCTTTGAGGAACTCTACAAAATCTGTATGATCGATTATTCAGAGTGAAACCGAACAAATATCGGCTATCAGGATGAATAGGAATCAAGAAGAAAGCTTTCTTCAAATCGATTACAGAAAATGTAGTTGCTGTTGGAGGGACTGAGGTAAGTAATGTCGTTATGTCAGAAACCACAGGGTACTGCGGTACTACAATCTTGTTGAATTCTCTTAAATCAATGATGAATCTATACATTTTGGTGTCAGTAATTTTTTTCAAAATGGGAAGAATCGGATTATTGCAAACATTGTAAGGAACTTCTTCCACAACCCCCACTTTAATCAAATCATGAACAATGCGTGTAAGTGCTTTTTCTCCTTCTCTAGAAAGTTTATACTGAGGCAGTCTTGGCAAAGAACAACCCTCCTTTACACTAATATGCACTGGCGGAATAACCATTTGCCCTACATCGGTGTCTGAAGTAGCCATCAAAGTACTAGGTAGTGAAGCTAATGCAATATCCTCTTTAATAATACAGGATCTCTCAATCACAGGGTAGTTGTCATTCAAAATAACCCGTACTCCTTCCGGAGAACATCGTATCGTAGCCCTGAAATATTTGAGCATATCAAGACCCACAATATTATCTGGTGTATTTGGAGAGAGCAAAAACGGACATGGAGCAATAAACTTATCAACATGGAATGCAAGTGGTTGCGACAGTGGGCTAAGGGAAGGTGTTCCATCAAAACCTATTGATGTAATAGTTAAGCCAGACAGGGGAGCCCTAGGAACCAGTTGTTTAGACAAGGCACTACGAGTAGCTCCTGTATCAACCAGAAACTGATCAGTAGAACCCAAAACATGTGCTGTAACATAGGGACCCCTCTTATCTACTGGAACTTCAACTGATTCCTTACCCCATCCTAGGCAATCCTATGCATAAGCAGAATCTTGTAAATCAGATGGCACATAGTCGGACATTTGATAATGGTTCCTTCTATCAAAAGTGTTAAACCCATCGTACCCACGTGTATTAGCATCAAACCTAGCGCGATCATTCATGCTTCCTCTAGGCCCTGAATATCCTGAGCTATATCTCATTTGTCCCCGACCATGTGGACACTGCTGAGCACGCAGTACTGGACAATCAGAAAGCCAATGTCCAAATTTCTTGCAGTACGCACACTGATCAACAGACAAATTCGAACGAGTATAGGAAGGAAAGGATGAACCATAAAATCCACGTCCACCTCTACCATTACCTCTTGAAGGCGGGCCATATGCTTGGGGCAACATAACCTTCGTTTTCAACTCTTTAGTCTTTTTATCCTCATTACTTTTAGCTACTAATTCTTGTCGTTCATAATACTGAGCCATAGTTAGGAGAGAAACCGGAGAAGAGGTAGTCCGTGAACTCTCACTGGCCTTCAGGTGACTAGCTATTCCTGGCAAAAGGTTTGCAACATATTTATCGACAAACAGAGGCCAACCCGTGTCATCTGTCAATGACTGGCCACTGAAATCATGGAATGCCTCCTTAAAGCGTGTATAGAAATCTGAAACCGATTCGTCTGCCTTTTGCTTACACGACGCTAATACAGTCCAATCTAGAATAATCGTTTTTAAGTTAACTAATATAGCTGTAGGGAGATCTAGAATTAACTGACACGGTTTCTGTGCAGGTTCTCTATCTTCATCTGACTGCTCTAAATCTTTCCACAATGCTCCAAATGTCGCACGATGATCAATTTTACGGACAGTTCTCCACATATCAGGCGGTAATATTAGTCCAAAAAACAAATCAATATAAGGCAAAGTCATAGTACAAGAGCTAATGACACCCTTAACTTTCTCATAAAAGGCTGCTGGATTCTTTCGCGGATCAGGCAATGCAGTTTTCAGGGCCATAAAATCTGCTCTATTCCAAGGAGTGTAAATCCAATTATACATAAAATAACCTTTTGCATCAATAGAAGTCTTATCATCACATGTACCCGTTCCTTTTGGAAGGACATATAAAGGCGCGGCTTCACGCATGGATTTCACATTAATTAAAACATTTTTATCTGTTTCAGGAGTAGAAGTTCGTGCCATACTGATTTGGGATATATGTGCAGCTGCACCTGCTGCCTTTTTCTCTCTCACAAACGGGCTGCTTCAGCACGCACTTTAACCAAGCGTCTGATCGTGTCAGCCACCTGGGAGAAGACAAAAATACCTTCACGTAGTTGTTTACAATCAACTGGTACATCATTGGGCTCCATTTTTGCAGAATATTTTCTAAACCGTGCGATAACTTCTGCGGCAAATGTATCGGTAAAATATATTTGCTCCCTTTCCTGCCAACCTTTTATACTATCTAAAAGTTCAGAAGCAGTGGCAGTACTACGAACGGCTTTACGTGTAGCAGATCTAATCTGAGACACACGTTCAGCAGATAACATCGAGCGGGTTTCTCTAGCTTTGTCCTAGTCTGTAGGAGAGTCCTCATCTGACTCATAAGGAGCAGAAGGAAGAGTATACGGAGGTGGACAACTATCTAATAAGAGAGAATTGTTGTGTAGTTCCTATTTTCCCTATAGGCCCTGCGCATTAGAATAACATAAACAGCAGTGTAGACGTAGGACTGAGGTCATCTAGGTCTCTACTGATTATGTTAGACTTAATTTAGGTTTGCGCCAGCTAGCTC
The DNA here is from genome assembly GCF_964263255.1 of Lissotriton vulgaris. Taxonomy (NCBI): domain Eukaryota; kingdom Metazoa; phylum Chordata; class Amphibia; order Caudata; family Salamandridae; genus Lissotriton; species Lissotriton vulgaris. Next base: position 1,317,455,939 of record NC_141689.1, read on the forward strand.
AGAGGTCACTGGAAACTTTCTTGACTGAATAGGAAGGGATCAGCTTCCCTGGCTCAGACAAGAAGGGATTCAGCTTCCGACAACCGCATAAACATGACAACTTTGCTCCCCCAGAATAAGAGTCAATCTTTAGAGTTGTGTGAAACAATAGACAGCTATATCACTCAGTCAGATGTGCATTCTTAGTTTCACCAGAGTGCAGAGAATAGAGAGATGGGCGTTTTCAATAAAAGGTATTATTTATTGAGCAGTCTTCCTTCTCATGCAAGAGAAATGAATTGCCACAATTGCAATACTTAATGTAAAGTAAAGTACGTACAGTAAAAGGAGTATTATGAAATAATACTGTAAAAGCATTGATATGGTTTCTTAGCCATAAGACACTTTAAAATGGATAAAATATATATACATATATACATAGGCTAACGTGCTCAACTGGTGCTTCTAAAATACGCCTACCCCGGTGTACCTGACCTAAGCCTAATACGTGGGAAGGAGTAAGTAAGTAGCAGTTTAAGTTAAGTAGGTTTTTTGCCAAGAATCTGACTCAAGAATTCTCTCTAAGGGTTTAGTCAGCACTGTACCTTGGGAATAGAATGTAGGAGGTCTGGTATTTCTCTCTCAGGACTGGATATCCCAGTCACCCGCAAGGGTAGGCTGGAAACGCCGGAGCTGGATTTTCTCGGCAAGAGAAAAGACAGCGTCTTTCTCAGCGTGTCAAAGAGGAGGGGCAGCGTCCGAGGGCTCTCCGCGTCTGCTGGGCTCTCGGCAAGTAGATTAGCTGCTCTGCTCCAGAACCACCACAGTGTGTTTGCTTAAGACAACGTTGGTATATTTATACCTGAACGGTGCTGAGTTTGACATAAGGTTTGGACATAAGACGCCAATAAAGATGTCACTAAGAACTGGCCGTTCTTACAGTGCTCGCAGGAGTTCTATTACAAATCAAAACAAAGCAAGCGGGGATTTCCCAGGTTGCTGGAGGTTTGGTGTGTTGAAAGAACTCGTTGTGCTTTCTAGGAATCTAAGGAAGTAGCTTTTGCCATGCCTTGGGCTGCAAGGGCGATTTACTGAAATATGGATCTGTTTCTTATGCCATTATAGGGATATTTATTGATTATAGCCGTGTAAGGGCATAAAATGGTAATATTGATTCAGGTTCCTAGATAAAAACACTACAGAATCATCTTGGGGTTTATTAAGAATAGGATAAAGAGGTCTACGAACAGAGTATTGGCCATTTACCTGTAAATGACGCTCCCTATCTTCCCTCTCTTTAATTTCTTTAATTTCTCTATTTTTCATTTCCAATGCTTTCGCATGAATGGTCTGACGTTGTTCTTTTTCAATCAAGGCTTGCTCACGCTTAATTCGCTCACGCACTTCTTTCTCCCACATTCGCACACAGTCAAACATATCTTGCCTAGCCTTTCGCTTAAACATTCGTTGCTCCACATACTGAATCTTTTGCAAATCAAATGACCCATGCATAGGCCAACGCAACTCAGGATCTTTACGAGTGTATTTGTTCCATAGCATGCTGTACATTATGGAAGAAATACCATACTTAATATACAAGTCCCTATTAGACGTCCCCTCCGGGGAGCCGGTTGTGCTTCGTCGAGTTTCAAACTGGTACCACTACAAAAGCAACACATCCTACGAAGTGTGCTGGAAACAGGCATGCCAAAAATAGTGCAGAATATGCAGTATTATAATCAAAGTAGCGCTTAAGGTACTCTTCGTACGTTGTGCCGTTCAAACAAATTCAAATAGAGAAATATCTCCTCATTACCTACCTATATGAATTGCAATGCATACATAATGATCAAACAAATACTAATATTGGCCAATCTTACAAAGAAAAGCAGCAGTAAGTGTTACTAAACTACCTTACCAATCAAAGGCATCAAAAAACCAACAGCAAGTGCCTCAGAACGTCACTTACCAATCAAATGGTGTCCAGGTTCCAACTGCCAAGTTCTCAAATCCACCAAATGGTCACTGCAATGCGAATCAACAGAAGAGATCTCAGTCGAGGACCGGCGCCACCTGGATGGTCAGATCAGAAAGAAAGGAAAAAAGCTGTGGTTGCCAAGACTCGGGTCTCCTCAGGCAGCGATCACGTCAAAAGCGCGATTCCAATCCTTCGTCTCGACCACTCCTTCGTGCATCCGAGTCACCGATGAGCCCCGCATTGGATGCGCCAATTTGTAGTAGTGGGCCTCAGCAAGGCCCACCAGTGCTAGGGGTTCTCCCTTCTTTGCACAGAGTCCAAAGACCAATAGGAAGAAGTTGGCACAGAAACTGGAATAGAAAAGACAGAGTTTATTAAACCTCATGACGTGGAACTACATTCACACAGCACCCTTCGGTAATGTATGAAGTAGCACACTGAATGGAAGGAGCTTGGTCCTTTTATACCCACTCAGGGGCTCAAATAAAGGCGGTACAAGTACAAAATGCTGGTTTTAGGTACATATAAGGTCATACAGAAAGTGTACAGGCAACAAGTGGAAGGAGCTAACAGTTTGGTAATTCTGGTGGGCACATCCTGACAGTTACAGACTACAGCAGCTGCAAGCTCAACTGAGCATGTGCTAAGGTGGAAGATGCTAAATATACCTCGTCTCTAGACAGACTTCAAGAGTAGTTAACAGAAAGGTAGGACAGAGCACATGGCAAACGAAATGGCTGACAGAAATACAAAATGGATTCCACAAAACGGACAAGATAGTCTCTAAATACAGGATGTCTTCTGCTAATGCTTAACCTAATTGCTGCCAAATTCTACACCTGGATACCTAAAATAACAGCTGCAATTTATCAAATCATCCACATTTTCACCTTCCAGTTCCCCTGTTTCCTTTCCCACTAAGTAGTGCTGGTATAATCCCCAGAAGCTTTCAGGTTGATTTTGTGGGGGTAATAGTTCATTATATGTCTCTGATTGTCTATAACAAAAGAGCATATCTGTAACCCAGTCATCTATTATTGGTACAGGGCCTTTGGACCATAACATTGCCACTCTATGTTTTAGCTAGTAATAACTGCATTGCTACTACTTTCCTTATGCTTTTATCCACGTTTACATTATAACCAAGCAGAACGAGCAGTGGATCAAGACTGTGTCCTGTAATCTCACTTAATTTCTGGAAAATCTTTACCCAGTACTTCAGAATTTCAGGGCACTACCATGCAACGTGTTTGAATCCTTTTACATGCTATGTGCAGCAATGGCATCCCTGCCGAGCCACGCAATCCATATCTGAAAAGCTTCTTAGGCATGTAATACACTCAATTGATATATTTAAAGTGTATCAAGCGAGGTCTGCTTTTCAGGGATATGTGTTTTGTGGCTGTGAAGCAATGTTTTTTAACTTTTATAGTTTATAACTAGGTCTAGATCCTTCTGTTAGTCCTGTCAGACATTCATTAGCTGTGATCTCTTGGCTTCTTGTGCATAACCGTACATTTTAGTTTCCAGCTTAGTGGGGGGTGTCCACACATAAAATATGAGTGAGTATAGGCTCCTCAACTGGTTCCTGCAAATCATCTCCCAATAGGTCTCGCCATTGATGCCTAGTTTTTAGGTATTGATATTGGTCTAGAGCCGAGGATCTATCCCCTTCTTTAGTATATTATCCCACTTATGTACAGCCGCGGTCGGTAGTGGGATGACCTGCAGGGTGGTGAGGTGGGGAGGGGGAGGGGCAGGGTGGGGGGTAGTAATGTATCGATTACGGAGTTTTACAGGTAAGAAAACATATAAATGAAAACAACGAATTTCGTTGCGTGCATTGCATCACCAAATGAGATGCAGTGTGCGCAGCAAAATTAATTTTATTTATTTATATGTTTACTTACCTGTAAAACTCCGTAATCCATACTTTACTACCCCCCAACCTCCCCTCCCCCTCCCCACGTCACTGCCCTGCAGGTCATTCCACTACCGACCGCGTCTGCTTATGTACCACTGCATTTTGGAAGAAGTCACCACTCTTTAATATACATAGCTTTAACAATGTCCGAGCTACATCTTTTTTTCTGGTTGTCGGGAACCAGGTGCACCATTCCAGAGGGGTTAATGGGGAGTTCAGCAACGCGCCTGCCTGTTTCGCAAGCAAATTTCTCCATGCATGGATTGTGGTATTTAAGGAGTCTAGCACAGCATATCGTCTGCTTGAGGTACTAAAAACCACCTGAGGAAGACTGTTGGGGTCAAAAGCGTATCTTTCTATGTACATGTGTGATAATTCCTTTGGGCTGTGTATCCAGGAAAATGCATGAGAGGCTTGACTAACTCTATAGTACAGTTCAAGTTCAGGTGCGTTTAGGCCTCCCATGGAATAGGGCACAGTTAGTGTTTCCCATTTGACCCTCAGCTGTTTGCCAGCCCATGCTTATTTGATCATCAGTGTTTGCGAGGTATCAAACATGACATGGAAGCACGTCTCCACTATGACTCCAGCACCCTCCACGCACTCAACGCCGGACGAGATCGCACCTGCTGCCTGGCCGCCCGAAGCGCACCCAAGGGCCCTTCTCCTGCTGGAACTGCAGCTTCACTAGCATCTGACCCGAAAAACCCCTCGACCAGGAAAGAACCCAACCACCTCAGCCGCATCCTTCTCAACACCTGCTCTGCCTGCAAACACGCCGTCGAACTCTGGGACCTGCTCGACTCAACCTCCCCAGATGTAGCCTTCCTGACAGAGACCTGGTTGAACCCATCCTCAGCACCCAACATCACCATAGCCATCCCGGACAGATACAAGGTCAGCCGCATGGACCGCACCAATGGAATAGGAGGAGCAATCGCCATTGTTCACAGGAACACTCTCAGACTCTTGACCAACACCGATGACGACTTCTGCGCCGCCGAATACCTGCACTTCCAGATCCACACCGACCCCAACACCACTCTCAGAGGAACCCTCATCTACAGACCCCCCCGGACCCCGACCACAGTTCAACGACTCCATCGCCGACTGCGTCAGCACACACGCCCTCGCCTCCACGGACTATATCCTCCTCGGGCCGTGAACTTACCCCTAGAGAACAACAACAACAACACCAACTCCACCACCCTGATCGACAACCTCACCAACCTCGGACTCAGACAACTCGTCACAACACCCACCCACTCCGCCGGCCACACACTTGACCCCATCTTCTCCGCAAGCTCCCACGTCACCTTCAGCCATACCACCGAACTCCACTGGACCGACCATTGCTTCATCCACATCACCTTCCGGAAACCCACCACGCACCATCGCACCTAGCAGATGCCCCGCCACTGCTGGAGCAAAGTCACCAAACACCAGCTAACCACCACCCTCACCCTAAACCCTCCTGCTGAACCCACCGACCCCGACACCGCCGCCCGCAACCTCAGGCAGTGGATAAACGACTGCGACAACACCCTCGCCCCGCTCAAGAAACCCTCCAAAAGCCACACCAGCAAGAAAGCCAGCTTGTTCACTGAAGACCTCTAGGCCTCCAAGCAGACCTGCCGAAAGCTAGTGAAGAACTGGCTCCGCGAACGAACACCGGACAGCTACTCAGCCCACAAGAACGCTACCTGCAGACACCATCAGCTCATCAGATCCACCAAAAGGGCCTCCTTCAAAGACCGCCTAGACAGCAACGCACACAACAGCAAAGAGCTCTTCACCATTGTGAAGGAACTCTCCAACCCCAGCTCCAACACCAAAGACATCCCATCCTGGCAAGACCTGTGAGACTCGCTCGCCACCTTCTTCCACCGCAAGATTGCAGACATCCACGACAGCTTCAACGCCACAACTTCCCCAACCACGGAAACACCCGCACCCACGACCACCACCCGCATCAACGACGACGACAACATCAAGGTCATGAACACCATCCACTCCGGATCTCCATCAGACCCTTGCCCACCCCACATCTTCGACAAAGCCAGCGCCGCCATCGCACCCCATCTCCGAAAAGCATCTCCTTTAAGACAGCAACCTTCCCTAAGAGCTGGAAGCACGCCGAGATCAACGCCTCACTCAAGAAACCCAAGGTGGACCCCAAGGACCTCAAGAACTTCACTTCCATCTCCCTGCTCCCGTTTCTGGCGAAGGTCATCGAGAAAAGTGTCAACAAACAACTGACCCACTACCTCGAGGAGAACAACATCCTGGACCCGTCCTAGTCCGGGCTCCGCAGCAACCACAGCTCGGAAACTGCCCTCTTCACTGCAACTGATGACATCAGAACCCTGCTAGACAATGGAGAAACCACGGCCCTCATCCTCCTGGACCTGTCAGCAGCCTTCGGCACAGTCTACCACCGCACACTACGAACACCCCTCCATGAGGCTGGGATCCAAGATAAGGCCCTGGACTGGACCACCTCCTTCCCCTCCGGCAGAACACAGAGCTGGCGCCTCCCCCCTTCCGCTCCGATGCCACCGAGATCATATGCAGCGTACCCCAGGGCTCATCCCTCAGCCCATCGCTGTTCAACATCTACATGGCACCGCTCGCCCACATCGCCCGACTACATGATGTCAACAACATATCCTACGCCGATTACACCCAACGGATCCTCTCCCTCACCAAGGACCCCCTCACCACCAAAACCAACCTCCACAAAGGAATGAAGGCTGTCGCTGAATGGATGAGGAACAGCCCACTGAAGCTGAACTCAGACAAAATGGCGATCCTCATCCTCGGATCCACTCCTTCGGCCGACCGCACTGGAAACAGCTCCTACACCCACCGACCACGCACGCAACCTAGGCATCATCCTCGATTCCACCGTCTCCATGACTCAGCATTTAAAGTCGTCTCCTCCTTCTGCATCAACATCCTCTCCATGCTCCGCAAGATCTACAAGTGGATCCCCATCGAAACAAGAATAGCCACCCAGGCCCTCGTCAGCATCACACTGGAGTACGGAAATGCACTCTACGCAGGAGCCCCAGCCAAACTCCTGAAAAGGCTTCAACGCATCCAGAACGCCTCTGCACGCCTGATCCCTCGCCGCAGCCACATCACACACCACCTGAGAGACCTGCACTGGCTCCCCGTCAGCAAGAGGATAACCTTCAAGCTGCTCACCCACGCACACAAGGCACTCCACAACACCGGACCAGCGTACCTCAACGGATGACTCAGCTTCTACACCCCAACCCGGCAGCTACACACCGCCGACCTCACCCTCGCCACAGTCCCCCGCATCCAGAGACCAACCTCTGGCGGCAGACCGTTCTCCCACCTCGCTGTAAAGACCTGCGCAACCTGCAAGTTCTCTTGCCTACGAACCTGCACCACGCCCGCCAAGCCTAACTCCAGCAGCGACCTCAAGTGCATCCTGCTCAACACCCTCTCCGTCCACAGACACGCCGTAGAACTCTGGAACCTCCTCGACACAACATCACCAGACATCGCCTTCCTCACAGAAACATGGATGAACGCCTCCTCAGCCCCCGACATCGCCATCGCCATCCCGGATGGATACAAGATCATCAGGAGGGACCGCATCAACCAGACCGGAGGAGGCATCGCCATCGTCCACAAGAACACCATCCGCATCACGACCGACGCCGACAACACCCTCGCCACCGCCGAACACCTCCACTTCCAGATTCACACCAACCCAAAGACGACCCTCAGAGGCACCCTCATCTACCGACCACTGGGTCCACGCACGCAATTCAGCGAAGACATCCCGGACTTCATCAGCCCACACGCCCTCCCCTCCGCCGACTACATCCTCCAAGGGGACCTCAACTTTCACCTGGAGAACCACAAGGACCACAACACCGCCACCCTGCTGGACAACCTCGCCAACCTCGGCCTCATGCAACTGGTCAACACCCCCACCCACTACGCCGGCCACACGCTTGATCCCGTCTTCTCATCCAGCAAGCACATCAGCTTCAGCCACTCCACCGAACTCCACTGGACCGACCACAGCTGCGTCCACTTCAGATTCAGAAAAACCACAACCCACCACCACCCACAACAGGTTCCTCACAGGAGATGGAGCAAGATCACCGCCGACCAGCTCACCACCTCCCCCAACCAGAACCCACCTGCCAGCACATCAGACGCCAATGAAGCAGCCCGCAACTTCACGCAGTGGCTGACCGCCTGCGCCGATGACCTCGCACCATTGAAGAACCCTCCCAGCAAACCCAGGAGCAAGAAAGCCCCCTGGTTCACCGACGAACTCAAAGACTCCAAGAAGACCTGCCGCACCCTCGAGAAGGCCTGGCTCCACGACCGGACCACTGACAACATGACCGCCCTCAAACACGCCACCCGCAAGCACCACCAGCTCATCCGCACCACCAAGAAGAAATCACTGAAGGAGCGACTGGACAACAACGCCCACGACAGCAAGGAACTCTTCAGCATCGTCAAGGAGTTCTCCAACCCCAGCACCGGCAACAACGACATCACCCCCTCACAAGATCTCTGCCACTCCCTCGCCTCATTCTTCCACCGCAAGATTGCCGACATCCACAACAGTTTTGGCGCACAATCCACGCAACCAACCACCGAACCAACGAACCCCACTGCCACCCTCCGCAGCTGGACCACGGTGACCACCGAAGACACAGCCCGCACGATAAACACCATCCACTCCGGCTCTCCAACCGACCCCTGCCCCCACCACGTCTTCAACAAGGCCGAATCCTCCATCGCACCCCAACTCCGGGACATCATCAACACCTCCTTCAACACCGCCACCTTCCCGGAGAGCTGGAAGCATGCCGAGCTCAGCGCCCTACTGAAGAAACCAACAGCGGACCCCACCGACCTCAAAAACCTCCGACCCATCTCGCTCCTCCCTTTTCCTGCCAAAGTCATCGAGAAGATCTTCAACAAACAGCTTGCCGCCTTCCTCGAGACGAACGGATCCCTCGACCCCTCGCAGTCCGGTTTCAGAGCCAACCACAGCACCGAGACCGCCCTCATCGCAGCCACCGACGACATCCGAGCCCTGCTCGACAACGGGGAAACAGCGGCACTCATCCTCCTGGACCTCTCCGCAGCATTCGACACCGTCTGCCACCGCACCCTAGTCCAACGCCTCGACAACACCGGCATCCAAGAGAAGGCACTGAAGTGGATCATCTCATTCCTCGCCGGAAGAACACAGAGAGTCCGCCTCCCCCCGTTTCGATCCGAGGCCACCGAAGTCATCTGTGGAGTTCCGCAAGGATCATCACTCAGCCCCACCCTCTTCAACATCTACATGAGACCCCTAGCCGCCATTGCACGCCAACACAACTACAACATCATCTCCTACGCCGACGACACCCAGCTGATCCTCTCCCTCACCAGAGACCCCGACACCGCCAGAACCAGCCTACAGGAAGGGATGAAAGATGTTGCCGAGTGGATGAAGAACAGTCGCCTGAAACTGAACTCAGACAAGACAGAAGTCCTCATCCTGGGACCATCACCATCCGCCTGGAATGACTCCTGGTGGCCCCCAGCCCTGGGCACCGCCCCCAAGCCAACAGACCACGCACGCAACCTGGGCTTCATCCTGGACTCCTCCCTCTCGATGACCAGACAAGTCAACGCCGTATCCTCATCATGCTTTCACACCCTCCGCATGCTTCGCAAGATCTTCCGTTGGATCCCGACCGAAACCAGGAAGACGGTCACCCAGGCCCTCATCACCAGCCGACTGGACTACGGAAACACCCTCTATGCCGGAACCACAGCCAAGCTACAGAAAAGACTCCAAAGCATCCAGAACGCCTCCGCCCATCTCATTCTGGACATCCCCCGACGCAGCCACATCTCCGGCCACCTGAGGGACCTGCACTGGCTCCCCGTTGACAAGAGGATCACGTTCAGGCTCCTCACCCACGCACACAAGTCTCTCCACGACCTGGGCCCCAAGTACCTCAACGACCGCCTGACCTTCTACACACCCACCCGCCAGCTACGATCTACCAGCCCCGCCCTCGCAACTGTACCACGCATCCGAAGAGCCACCACGGGAGGCATATCCTTCTCCTACCTGGCGGCCAAGACATGGAACTCCCTTTCCCATCCCGTTATGTTTCCTCAGATTTAATGAGAAAATCAACGTAAAGCAACCACGTAAGTCTCGTCTTGAACGAGCGGCTTGTTTAATGGTGTTTACCTTTCATATTTTTGCACCACTTCAAACCGCCGGCAAATTCCCCCCGTTTAAGCGCACCGGCGGACAGCCGTTTTCTCTCGTATCCTCCCGTAATTCACCCCACCATCACTCCTGTCTTTGCACCCTGATTGAACATGCTATGCACGGTCACCTTTTTATCTCACTTAATCGTTTCTTGTGATGTTTGACATATCACTTAACACGCAAGTGTACATATTGCTGCATGATGTTTGTTTAGTTTAAGTTTGATTATTGCATATGTTGAAACACCAGACAGTCATTGATTAGAGCTATGTCCTGTTTCTTCACAGCCCTCCTTGAGAAAGGGCCCTTCGGGTCCGAAATGCATTGGAGCATTCCTTGATAAACTCTCTTTAAGTTGAAAACATGAACCATGAGATGTTATATATGGAGAACTTAAGAAAATGAACTTGTGAAATAAATTTCAGAAACTTGATTTTGTGAACCTTTTTGGAGTCTGTTGCACCGCAACAATGAACCACATAAGTGTGCCCAAAAGCAGGGATGCGCCTACGCCCCAGTAGCGCACTCAACCTATCAACAGTCTCGACGCAGTAGGACAGTTGCGTCACCTGCTGGAGCACCTTCAACTTTGATTGAATATCGCTGATCATCAAATTAAACTATCCCTCAAAAACTAGCTGTGCGCCGCACCAATACCCTTGTTAACAAAATAAGATACACACCCAAAGGGACAGCATTTTCATGAACAGTATTTAGGACACAATGTTTTTGTCAGACAGCATTAATTTATGGATCTTGTGATGTACAAAGGGTGGTGTTAGGTTCAAAGTCAAGCACTTGGGCATTGAGTGCTCAAGGTAAGCACCAGATGGCTGTCATCTGAGGCCATTAGACACACAAGGGATGCTGAGTTATCTAAACTGGAGTACCTCTTGGTGCAACCAGACCCCACAGAGTACTGGGGCAATGTGGGGATGGTTAGACCTACCGCAAGGGGTGTGCAACAGTTTTCTCCATCACATGTCTGTAGGCCTCACCAAGAGCAGTGAGGCCTCCTCTGATGGTGTCAACTGGAGAACAGTGTCCAGCTCTGTTTCACATCTAGGATGGTCTCCAGGCTGAGACCTGGAGCCCAGACCTGCAGTGAACGGTCAGTTCTGGAGCCTCCCTGGAATGCTGTGTGCAGTTGACAACATCTGTCTGTGCTGTATGGGTATATGCGTGGATACATCAGCGGCTGTATCAGTGAGTGCATTGGTGTATGAGTTGCTGTATGGGTAACTGAGTGGATGTGTGTGTAGACCTATGAATCAATGAGTGGGTATGTACATACTGGTATGGTTGTGTCAATGGTAGTGTGGAAGTTGGAGTGGGTGTATGAAAGTTTAATCAGGTGTGATTGGGTACGTCAGAGAATCAGATGATGTTGTAATCATTGATGACATCAGTCATGTGATTTGAGATATCATCAGTGATATCATGAGTGATGTCACTGACCATGTCATGAGTGATGTAATATGTGAGGTCATAAGCAGTGCATTGCGGGAGCTTGTATTATAGTTAGCTCAGCTAAATATAACTGCTGAATTTCACTGATTTTATATGAGTGGAACCTGGGCCTAACTCTAGTATATGAAAATAGTTGAATTACAAACTATAAGATGGCCACCGATTTCACTGCCAAAAGATTTGAATTATATTGACATTGAAAAAGGTGTTGTGTCTAAACACATCTATCAGTGCTAATGACTTGCCAATAGATTATTTGATTAATTTTGGACCCGGGAGTTGTTGTTAATGGCCCCTCGATCCCTGAGGCTGGAGTGTTCTGGTGTATTGCGGCTCCCCACTGGGGGAGTGGCACCTGAGATGCAAGGCGCGGTGGAGAATGGAAGACTTGTGCAACACAAATCCCGTTTCATCCAAGGCAATAATCCAGCACTCCAAGGGGTTTTGCACTTGGTTCTTTATTCACACGGTGATGGCATCTATGTGTTTCAGCTGCTACACGCAGCCTTGTTCACGATGCAGTGCGCCATTTTAAAAATCATTATATACATTTAGTGAAACATAGACATTGACAAAGGACAAACCCCATTGCACATCAAGGCAGTTTACTGTGTAAATTTGGGCGCCATTTTGGAACATGTTGTATTGCATTACATATTCAACACTTTTATATGCTAGTGCACATTGTCTTCTTTTGATTCAAATTGAAATAAAACATTTAAATTTCCTTTTATTTTACATAAAGTGTTTCAGTGCATTACGTTCCTCAGCTGCTAATATTTCCCATAGAATTTCTAAGTTCACAATGAACATATCCTTGTTAAGGGGGCATGGCTACGAAGCCACCGATAGCGGATGCGTGAGCCGAAAGCTCCGCGCCAGCCAGGTTATTTATCCTGACACAGCGGTGCTGCGGCCTGGACCTGGGGGCTCTCTCCCGGGATTTCCACTGAGGGACTGCCTACGGTGACTGTGACATCCTGGTGAAGCCTGCACGTCTGATTCTGAGGTGGAGAAAGTACGGACTGGGCAAGGCTGTGGGACGATGGCAGCTAGAGAAGGGGAGGCGAGCAGCGTCATGGCTGGTGAGAATGTACTGCAGCACTGAGAGGGGCGGAGGAGGCTCCCAACGTCCCGGCCGCCGACTGCAGGCCTGAGATCTCTCCCCAGGACAGCGAGAATTGGGGCCTGTGCCTGATTGCCGCATTGTGCAGAGCTGCGGCCGGACCCGCAGGTGTGCGGTAGGGCACTTACGAGGAGGTTGGAGATGCTGGCCTGGTGGTCGGACAAGGCTGCTGCGGACCTGGGGTTGGTGTTCAATGGACGATTTCCGGGCGGCGGTGAGGCAGTAGGCTCTGAGATCCCCGCGGGAGGCAAAGGCCGTCATCTTTCCACGCTATTACCTCAGAGGGTAATTACGGCGGACTGGGTGCTTGTCTCTCTGCCAGCGATGTGGGATACTTGGTGGTGGAGACTTGACCGTGTGGAGCCTGGCAGCAGACCTCGTGCTGGATGTGAGGAGGTGGTGGATTAGGAGGGGACTAGAGGTGTGATGAGGAGTCCCGCTAGCGTGTGCTGGCCTGTTGGCAACGCCGCGGTGGAAGCGGCGCATCGGATGACGTCTCCCCCCCCGGGCAGTGGGGCATTGATGGTTGGAGGCCTGCCCCGAGTACGGGGAGAACTGGAGTGATGGTAGTTGGCAGTGAGTAGGGGCACACCGGCCTGTCGAGGTACACACTTTGCGGGGCAGATTTTTGCCATGCCTGAGACTGCAGTGATTCTTCTTGGCACACCATTGTTGGGCTGCTTGATGGTGGTGACCCCCCACCTGGCTGAGTGGGACTGTGAGGCTTTGTGCATTGTGGCAAGATTGCGCAGCTACCGGAGGAGGCCAAGCTGGAGCTGAAGGGCAGTGTCAGGAGGAGTTGAGAGCGATCCTCTGCGGAGCTGCACTGCTCGTCGGACGGGTCACGGTGGCCCTAGTGGTGGCCTAGACTCTAGGTGAGAGGACTTGTGGAGTGGACTAAGCTGACAGTGGATTCTGGTGAAGTCCTGGGACACAGGGGTACCGTCCGCATGGTCCGAGAGGGAAGTGCTGGTCAGGGGGATCCGGGACTGGAGCAGAAGGGGAACACCCCCTGGGCTGCTGTAAGTTGGTACCGGGGACTCAGTGAGGGGTCTGGGTGCGGACCCCGAATGTGCGACCCCCAGAAGGATCTGCGGGTGCTCTGTCCCAGCTGTCGTTGGCGCTGGGTGTGGGGTGGAAAGGACATTTCTGGGTTCTGGACTAATTTGCAGCTAGTGGAGGGGTCTTTGCAAGTTATACCTGGCAGTGTGCGACCCTGGAGTGGTGGATTTCAGCTGAGCAGGGGCTAGTGGATTGCGTGGCTAAGGCCCGCCGCACACGGACGGGGGCAGAGGATGGAGAGTCTTCAGCTATGATGAAGCCACTGGGGAAGCAGATCGGGCACCCCCTGACCTGGAGGATGGCAAGGTAGACTCTGCCTCAAAAGATGCTGAGGAGGACACCAATTCGACCCTACACCAGGACATAAGCATGGTAGCGGTTGGCCTTGGATTGTTGCGCGCCGAACATTCTAAGCTGGCTGAGAGGGTCAAACACATGGAGTCATCACTGGAGGCTCTGGAGCCAGCCTAACAGGCGCTATCGACCCAGGTGGGTGAGCTGGCCCCAAAGGCCAGTTTCTTGGAGAAGCGTGCAGAGGACGCGGAAGGACGCAAAAGGCGAAACAACGTCCGGGTGGTGGGCCTTCCAGAGGGAGTGAAGGATCAGGATATGGTTGGCTACTTGGAAACCTGGCTAAGGGTTGTGGTAGGACCTCAGGGCCTTTCTTCCTTCTACACTTTGGAACGAGCTCGCTGTGTGCCTACCCGACCCCCGGCGCCTAGCCGGCCGCCTTTTGCTGTGGTGGCCAGACTGCTCCATTTCCGGGACAGAGATCTCCTCCTCAGGAAATCCCGGGAGGCAGGTCCTTACATTGTTCCCCGATTATACGTTGGAGGTTCAGAGGTGTCGCTCCTCCTTCCTAGAAGCTAAGAAAGCTCTGGAGATAACATGCCAGTTGTGACTCCGCAGCTATCTAATGACTTGTAGAACTGGGTGATTAGGAGAGGAGCAGACAGCCTTCTCCTTTCATCCTTTCCCCTGCCTGGTTGTGTTGTGCCATTATATCCTTTATTACTTATTGGAGTGGGGAACAGTCTTGGGTGCACATATATCATTACGGGATGCTAAGGGTGGTCTGGGAAGGGTGGGGGTTTACTGGGTGGGTGTCCCTGGGCTGGAATGGCCTGGCATGGCTGTTGCTTAGTAATGATAGTGATTTAGAAGTTTGGTTGGTATTCTGTCACGCTGCGCCCCCCATAGATCCGAGCGCAGTTGACCATGGATCTTTCCGTATTGGTGTGAGCTTTCACTATGCGATTTGCTGGTGTGTTTGGGCAGCTGACCGTTGTCAGTCCACTCTTGAGATGGAGAGTTGTTTTGAGGGCTTGTGTTGTTCTCTGCCAGGAGGGCGGTGTGGGGATGGTTGGGGGATCAGGGGGGATGGGCTTCCCGGTAGATCCGATGACTGCACACATGGGCGGCCCTGAGGGGGTTAAGGTTATGACCTGAATATTAGGGGCAAGGGTACACCTGCAAAGCGTTATAATGTTTTCAATTATATTAAGAGACGGGAGCACAGGTGGTTTTCTTACAGTAGACCATCTCACTGAGGGAGAGGTCTCAAGCTTGCAATTCAGATGGCGGGGCCAGCTCTTTAGCACGACCTACTCGGCCTTCTCCCGGGGAGTGCTGATATGGATCAGGCCGGGGTTGCCCTTTCAGCTAACACGGAAGGCACTAGACCCTGAGGGGCGGTATGTAGTGGTCACGGGTACTCTGCAAGTCAAGGAGATCACGTTGGGCAGTATCCATGGCCCTAATCTGGAGCAACTTCCATTCCTATATAGGTTATCTGTGGTGTTGGCGGTGTTCCTTCATGAGACCTTAGTGTTGGGTGGAGATTTTGATTGTGTTTTTGATATACAGCAGGATAGGTCCACCCCTCCCCTGCGGGGTGTCGCAGCAGCTGCCACCACTAAGGGACTGCGGGCATGGGTGATGGGTTGGGACCTTCATGAGGTGTGGCGATTGCACAACAAAGGGTGTAGGAAATATTCCTACTATTCATATCTTTATGATCTGCACACACGTTTGGGTATTTTTTTTGTTCTGCACCATTGGTGTCCATGATGACCGGAGCGGAATACCTCGGACGGTCCCTTTCGGACCATAGCCCTTTGCTAATGGGGTTTGTTCCGGTTCTGGAGAGAGCCCCGATTCTGCGTTGGCGGCTGGATCCGGGGCTGCTGGAGGATGACGACTTCCACCAGGGGCTTGCTGAGGCCTTATCTGCCTATTTCTTGGTCAGCCAGGGAACCACCAGCTCTCCGTTGGTGGAATAGGAGGCATTTGAGATGGTTTTGCGTGGACATTGCCTGGGAAAGACCGTGGGTGCTCGACAAATGATCACCCAGGAATCGACAGACTTAAAGGCCCAGATTCTGCTCCTGGATAGGGGAGCAGTTGGGCGATTCCAGATCTGGAGAAATTAGCGGAGGTGAGGAGCATTTATAACGCTACTTGGGACTGACCGAGAGCTCTTGATTTTAAACAGTATCAGACCAGGCAGCACAAGGAAGGGGGCAGAGCCGGGAGATTCCTGGCTTGGTTAATTTGGTCCCTAAAGTAGAGGTTTCCCCGTGGTGAACATCACAGACTTTCAGGGTCGTGTTCTCGCCTCCTCGAAAATAATCAATGATGTATTCAAGGTATACTATGAATCGTTGTATGGTAAGGCACAACAACTGGTTCAAGTAGAACAGGATGTACGGGACCGGTTGACTTTACCTATTAAAGCCAGCAAAATAAGGGCAGCTGTTAGGTAGATGGCTAGAGGTAAGACACCTGGGCCAGATGGTCTCCCAGGCGAATTTTATAGTGCTTATGTTGATACGCTGGCCAGAGGTTGGAATAGATGTGCGCCGCTGCGCTCCATGTAATGCGCCTGCCGCCCTCACCTAGGAAAGCATTGGTGATCCCTCTGCCAAAATCTAAATTGGTTCATCCCAAATTGACGGAATTCAGACCATTGTCCATGTTAAATATGGATCTAAAAATGTTGAGTAGGGCACTGGCCCTAAGACTTTTGGCCCACAACGGCCGACTGGTACATTCTGATCAGTGCAGGTTTATTCCCTTGCGCTCCACGTCCAGTAATCTTAGGAGATTGTATCATGTTATGTTTCATCCGGCACTGCGAGATTACCCTGACGCAGTAGTAGTGGCGATTGACTTAGGGAAAGCTTTCAACACTGTACGCTGGGACTTTTTGCTCTCGGTGATGGGTGTCTTGCAGATGGGGGATGGGTGGTTGCAGTGGATCCGTTTGCTTTATGGCGAGCCCATGACACGAGTGCGAACTGGGTCTACTGTTTTGGTGGCCTATCCCATTTATAGGGGTACCAGGTAGGGGTGCCCGTTGTCGCCGTTACTTTTTGCTTTGGCCATGGATCCCTTGGCAGCAAGACTGCGGAGGGACTGTGACAGGCTGGGGGTGACCCTTGAAGTGGTCCCCCACATCATCTTGCTCTATGCGGATGATGTTTTGATCTACTTGAGAGATGGGTCCTCAGGAGTCCGTCACGTACTGGGCATTCTAGAAGAGTTTGCAACTCTGTCTGACCTAGGGGTAAATGGGAAAAAAAGTTTGTGTTCCCACTGCACCCCACCTTGCCTAGATCGTTGAGCCTCCCAGCTTCACTGACTTGAGCACCTGTGACTGTCAAATATTTGGGGATACAGATTTATCACATGCAGGCAGATATGTTTGAGAGGAACCTCAGGGGCACTTTGAGGGCGTTGTGTCCGCAGGTAGCCTTCTGGCGTTCTCTTAAGTTGTCACTTATGGCTAGATTGGCATTATCAAAAATGATTGTTCTACCCCGCTAACTGTATTACTTTGTCAATCTTCCGGTATTGATACCGAAGTCATGGTTTTGGACGTTGGATGGGTTGCTCTGAGCTCTCATATGCGATGGTGGCCATAATAGAGTGCCTTTACAGACCCTGCGCCTCCAGACAGAGGTTTAGGGACCCCAGACTTTGAGGCATATTACTTGGCGGGCCAACTCAAATGGATGGCAAGATGAATAGATGGCAGGGATCTGCTTACGTTCTCACTCCCTGCTGGGGCACTATGTACAAGGTTACTTCCTAGAATTCTTGACCGCAGGCAGAAGATGCTCGATATGGGGACACTCCTCTCTGTGGCGGCGTGGTGTTGGGACAGATGTGTGGCAAGATCCTGAATGAGACAGTTATATGCCCCAAGCCTTCCATTGGTGGGCATCCCTCAGGCAGGGCTGGGCCCTCCTCTCACGCAGCGACAAATGACGGGTTGGGAGGAGGCGGGCATACGCACAGTGGGCGACTGTTGCAGAGATTGCGAATGGCTCCCACGGGCCAATTTTCTTACTTATCATGAACTTCCCCCAGGTCAATTCTTAAATTATCATAAGCTCCGTGGGGTAGTGACAGAGGTCTGGGGTGCGGCCATGGGCGAACCGGATGTCCACCAAGTCCTGGAGACGATGGTGACTCTGGGTTCTGCAGGCCACCTGATACGTTGGCTTTACCTGACTGTTAAAAGGGGTTCAAAGACAACCAGTAACCAAAGACCCCTTTATGTTGCCCGGCGGTTTCGCCTCTATGACCCACCAATATTAATCAATGAAGAAGCAGGCGCTGGAGACTGGAAGGCAGGAAACGAGGATTTTATTCTCTCCGGAGGAGAACACATCAATTCAGACAGCAAGTATCGTCACGAGGTGCTCTAACCACATCTCTGAGGCCTGGCCTCTTATACTAGGGTTTATGACCTTTATTGCACGTAACACATTCTCGTAACACTTTGATATTTGAAAGAACATCCTCGGAATCTCCCCTTCAGGCCCGTTCCCACATACATTTACAGTTGAATTCCCCACCCCGGTCACAACAGGTGATGATTGTCGCGCAGCAGGGCATTCCGCCGATTCACGGAATGCGTGGGGTTGATCGGATCTCATAGGGTGGGGGCTTTGATCAGCTCGAGGGTCTTTTGATGGGGGGGGAAAGCTTCCTACTGTACGGGGTAATAAACAGTATCCGCAGGGCCAGGTGGCGGCCTGGGAACAAGGAAGACAAACGGGGACACAGGGAAAGGGGGTTTGCATTAAAAGGATCTGAGACCATGAAAGGAATGAAGGGAGGTGTCGCGCTGGGAACAGGATGGGATTCTGTGGCGGAGCTGCGCTGAAGAGGGGTTTATGACCCAAGG
The DNA here is from genome assembly GCF_964263255.1 of Lissotriton vulgaris. Classification (NCBI taxonomy): domain Eukaryota; kingdom Metazoa; phylum Chordata; class Amphibia; order Caudata; family Salamandridae; genus Lissotriton; species Lissotriton vulgaris. Next base: position 1,317,474,961 of record NC_141689.1, read on the forward strand.
CATGAGAGAGCGGGGGTTGTCAGCGTGCGGGGGATGCTTGCGAGGTTAGGAGAGAGAGAGACGCGCTGGCTATCAGCGAGGGGCAGGGAGGCCATGGTGTTTAAAATGGCTGCTGCTTACGCGCAAGGCATGTGAGAGTGGGAATGACCGGTGCGTGGGGGTCTTTCGTGAGGGTGATTCTGATCGTAACGGCTAAAATATGGCGGATGTGCATGACGAAAAGTGTGGCATCGGAAAAAGGCAAGATGGCGTAGATAATGTTCATCAAACTGTATTAATTTTCCACAGTCCTCCCTTTAACATTTCCAAGACATCTTGCTGGCCTATTTCCTATCTATACCTATTGCAGCGGTCATAAGTAAGGGAGAGGGGACTTAGGCAAAAGAACTGTACATAAACATCACATTATAAACATCACATTGAAAAATCTCATCATCTAGTAGGCGGGTTCATCGTTAAGTTGGTTGCAGAAAAAGTCATAGTATTGCAATATCAGACTAGAATTATGTAGCGAGGGCGTTGGGTACAGATCATAGATACTTATAGTCATTTGGAATAGGAACTGGTAAGTTATCATATAAGTAAGTTCTTTTTGTACTCGGCGGGAGCATAGTCAGTCCAATGGTGGTTGGAAGAGAAATGAGATATAATAAAAATAAAAATCAGAGTTCTCAGTGTCTTTGTCGTCTTCTGTTGGCACTGTTAAGCACCTGGATTACAATTCGTTCTGTCAACAGGAATGTTCATGTGGATTGAGTCGTTGGAGGTCTGCGGGCAGGGGTACATTTTGTTTTGTTTCGCCAGACCTCATAGGAGAAATGCGTTACGGTTTTGGAGCAGGTGCACTTTCTTCCGTAACCCAGAGCATAGTTATTAGGAGGCAAAAAAAGGATTGTGACGAAAAGTGCAATTGTCTTTGAGTAGTGGGGTCTGTTTGTTTCTTGAGTCTCTGTGGTGGGTATTTCCTGTTGCTTCCATCATCATCGAGGCGTTCAGCAGCGGGTAGAACCACATACTTCGTTCATCTTCTCTTTAGGGGCGACCCTTGGTGGAGTTCTAGGTCACCGTTCTGAGATTAACATAGTTCGTGGTCTACTTAGTCGGAGCTCCCTCCCTTTTGACGCAGGGAATACCCTTCTCTGGATAGCTCAGTAGGATTTGGAGGAACTTGGAAGTTCAGGTGGAAAGGTGTGTGTGTGAACAGTCCTTATGGTAGGTCGGAGGAGGAGGGGATGGAGCAGGGCCAAGTTGGGAACAGATCAGGGGGACGGAGAATTTGAGACAGGCGGGTCCATAACCAGGTTCGGAGAGCGGGGACTTTTTGGCACACGTCGATCATAGAGCAGGGGCTTTAGGTCAGCCCTTTCCTTAGCTTTGTCTGAAACAGTGCCTCATCCTGCGACTCCTTACTGCTGTGGTCTCGCCTTGGCCTCCGTCGCTGAGGTTTCACGATCCGCAGTCAAGCCGCGTGCTCCCACATCCGGTCTCTTTCTCCTCCGACAGCGGTACCCTTAAATGAGTTCGAAAAGACAGTCTTTAGAGATTTTGCAGAAGAAGGTAATTACGTAAACCTATTTCTCTCCCAACACCAAGCAACTGGGGTAAACATCCGCTACATTGAGATTTGCAGCCAACGTATAAACAATTGATGATGGGTTTGCTGGATTTCCTACAACTTCCCTTTGTGGCTAATTCTTTGGCGTTTTGTTGGTTATTACATTCATTTGTCGTGGTACGAGGTCTGGTACCCATTCATTGCATTCGTCTATTACAGTAGATGTCAGTTCTTCTGGTAGAGACCCATTTCCCTAGTACGAGTCTTGCAAGGCTAGGCCGGTCTTCAGGGCTTTGTATCTTACGGAAAAAATGCAACGTGCTATTCACCATAGTCTGATAGGCATCCTTCTGAGGGATGAACATAGGCTAAACGACTCTCCATTACATCAATGCGTCCTATCTTTTAGCTAAACATCCTATTTTCAACAAGGTTTACTGCAACAAGTTCTTTCAGTTTTCGATCTAATTTTAACTTTGCACACATCTTTCTAACTTTCTATATAGATTCTCGCAACCTGGCCACTACAAAAACTCGGGGGGGTTTTGCGATAATTATTAAACTTATCCTTGGGGTGGGTGGGATGTTATGGAAAATAACTAGGAACACAGCGAATTGGAGCAAGGGGCGTTTTTTCAGATTCTCGTTCAGGGCAGCTGATACCAAACTGGGGGCAATTTGGGAAGACGGGGGTGTCTCGATTATTTCTTACTGCTTGGGGTATGGAGACAATTTGGAATGGGGAAGGTCGCATTACCACAGACATTTTTTATCATGGAAGCCACTGACAAATAGTTCCCTGACTGTGGGTCAAATTTAGGGAACCTTAGTCGTCTTACCTGTCCCTTTCCTTTTGGCCAATTTAATTTTCATCCATATTTAGCAGAAAAGGAGAGGTAGTAACGTGGTATCGATACAATTTTATTTAGGACGAATTTGTGCAAATACTTGTGGTATTTGGGGCCAATCAGGAGGTGCACCAGGTTCGCCAATTAGGTGCCAGTCGCTAGGAAGAGGGAAAGTGTGGAGGGGTGAAAGAGAGAGAGAGAGAGAGAGAGAGAGAGAGAGAGAGAGAGAGAGAGAGAGTAGCAATAGGCCAAATAGTACACGTGTGACACGGAGAATGACCGTGTATTGTTTGGGCTATTCAGTGCGTTACCCAACGTTAGACGTTTCGGGTCTGTGTTAGGACGTAGAAAGCATGCAGTTTTGGGACGGAAGAGCATTAGGTCAGGTACAAAAAGGTCGCGCATTGAGTAGGGCGTCTTGTTGTGTTGTCTTGCAGCGTTAGTTCGTATTCATGCATCGGGCGTGACGTGGCTCCAGATCCTTTACGATACCCTAATCGGGACTCCAATGTAACCTGCAGAGGGAAAAAGGAGGAGAAGGGAGGGGGAACAACATTCGAGCACATCAAATGTACGGGCACGAAAGTCCTTTACTTACCACATACTCGTACTTATCTCCTCGGGATATAATCCCTAGGGTCTTGGTTTTCTGAAGTCAAGGGGGCGGGCAGTGTGATAGGTGGTTCATGGGGGGGTTCGAGGGTGGCATTATGGATCGTGTGTAGGGAAACGCTAAAAAAGGAATCAGAGGTGCCTATCGCGAGGTACCTGGTTTTGTAGATGTATCTGGCCATCGGGATCCTTAAATCATTCCCAAAGCTGTGATGTTCTAAGGCATATCAGTTCTTCGGTCAACCCTGTCCCTTAGTACCTTCGACCACCATACCTTTATAACATTCTATCAATCACACCGCTTTACTTTACCCATTCTCAGGAGTCGAGGTCCTTCTTCATACGTTAGTTCCTGAGCTTAGTCGCATATTTTGGAGGCAGCGTATCATACCTTTGATTCGATCATCAATCCAGGGCCGAACAACCATTTTTCAGATAACCTTAAAAAAAGAGCAGAACGGTTGCGCACAGAGAAAGCCCTCCCACCAATTCCCACATTTACAAAAGTATGTGATGCCTATTCATAGTTTGGAAAACCTTTATTTGCATAATCGTTCAGTACGTAAAATGTGAGAGTGCAATCATATTTTGGCCGGACACGTCGACGATGGAAGCACATACAGTAGGGGGGTTATTTTGCGGCACATGAACATGTTAAAAAGGCCTAATTAATTATTTGCAAGTAACTAAAAACGTTTCATTGCGTGATGAGGGATCAGGGGCATTTCAGTTCATAAATGGAAACACAGTCAAGCTCATTGTAATCACATTTCCTAGATGTATACCGTGGGTGTGCATCATAAGCGACGTTATGTACCAGTTACAATAAATATCAAAATAAATCGTTCATTGAAATCAACATTTTTACGGGACCCCTTTTCAAATGTTCGTCAAGCGAACCCTCCTCCCTTTTTCATCAAGTGCGCAAAGTAAGCGTGGGCGGAAAATCCGTTCCGCTCGCGGATTTTGCGGATTTTCGGGAAATCCGCAATCCGCGAGATTTGCGGATTTCCCGCAAAATCCGCAAATTCGCACAGAGCGGATTTTTTTGGCGGCGCGCGGCGTTGGTGATACAATTTTTGCGGCGCGCGGCGTTTATCATCGTTTGCCGAGTTGTTTTTTTCGATAGTTTGCGAGTGCTGCGCCATTTTGGATCTTGCTGTGTGATCCCGCGGGAATTGGCGAGCGCGATTACGTCATCGCGGCTTGCCAGCGATAGTTTGTCAACGCGAGTACGGCGTGATCACGTCTCGCGGTACTTCGCAATTGCGAGATTTGAGATGCGGCGAGCGAAAATATAAATTTGCAATTCTGCACAAGAAATCCACCAGCAAGCAGCATAAACCTTCTAGAAATGATGATTTTTATGTGAATAACTCCTTAGTTTGACATTTGCCTGCACTTTTTTAGCGAGGAGTCCATTTTGGGGAGGGGGCAGGGGGGTGGGAGGAAGGAAGTGCCCCATAGTCTTCAACTTCCTGTTCCTGTTCAGCAGGCTCCTCCCAGTGCTTTGTCCATCTCCTGGTCACTTTTCATTTGGATGTGGACCTGGAAGGATTACTTTTTGTGGATGCTGCTGGATCTTTGGATTTGAGGCCTTTTTGACTTTGTTTGGATCACTGTTGGATTAGAAATTTTACAAGTACGTTTGTTTGGGGCATTACAGTTGCTGCAACTAAAATTTTGGGATTTTCTATTTTTGGGCTGTTTTGGGGCCTTTTGCCCAGGGGTACTCAGTGGTGGGTGGACTGATTCTTTCTGTGGGTTGTCTTGAACTTAAACATCATGGAGGCCATAGATGAATTGGGATTGTGCTGATTTTTCTGTGTTTTTCGATTTTTTTTTTTTTTTAAATTTTGTGTTTTTCGATTTTTGACCTGTTGTTGGGGCCTTGACCAGGGGTAGTGAGTGGTGCATGGGCCTAGTCTTTCTGTGGGCTGTCTTGAATTTAAACATCATGGAGGCCATGGATGGAATGGGATTGTGCTGATTTTGCAGTGTTTTTCGATTTTTGGGGGTGTTCATGGGGAGGGACATGCCATGTGGCTGGTGGCCATTTTGAGTGCAGCTACAGGCACTGGCCATGTGCTGGCAGGCAAGTGGCCATTTTGAATGCAGGCTTTGTTGTTAGGCCTCCAACCATTTTGCCTACTTTTCAACCTTTATTTATGCCCAGGGGTAGTGAGTCTTGCATGGGCCTAGTATTTCTGTGGGTTGTCTTGAATTTAAACATCATGGAGGCCATGGATTGAATGGGATTGTGCTGATTTTGCAGTGTTTTTCGATTTTTGGGGGTGTTCATGGGGAGGGACATGCCATGTGGCTGGTGGCCATTTTGAGTGCAGCTACAGGCACTGGCCATGTGCTGGCAGGCAAGTGGCCATTTTGAATGCAGGCTTTGTTGTTAGGCCTCCAACCATTTTGCCTACTTTTCAACCTTTATTTATGCCCAGGGGTAGTGAGTCTTGCATGGGCCTAGTATTTCTGTGGGTTGTCTTGAATTTAAACATCATGGAGGCCATGGATTGAATGGGATTGTGCTGATTTTGCAGTGTTTTTCGATTTTTGGGCCTGTACTTGTGGCCTTTTCACCAGGGGTATTTGAGTCTAGCATGGGCCTAGTCTTTCTGTGGGCTGTCTTGAATTTAAACATCATGGAGGCCATGGATGGAATGGGATTGTGCTGATTTTGCAGTGTTTTTCGATTTTTGGGGGTGTTCATGGGGAGGGACATGCCATGTGGCTGGTGGCCATTTTGAGTGCAGCTACAGGCACTGGCCATGTGCTGGCAGGCAAGTGGCCATTTTGAATGCAGGCTTTGTTGTTAGGCCTCCAACCATTTTGCCTACTTTTCAACCTTTATTTATGCCCAGGGGTAGTGAGTCTTGCATGGGCCTAGTATTTCTGTGGGTTGTCTTGAATTTAAACATCATGGAGGCCATGGATTGAATGGGATTGTGCTGATTTTGCAGTGTTTTTCGATTTTTGGGGGTGTTCATGGGGAGGGACATGCCATGTGGCTGGTGGCCATTTTGAGTGCAGCTACAGGCACTGGCCATGTGCTGGCAGGCAAGTGGCCATTTTGAATGCAGGCTTTGTTGTTAGGCCTCCAACCATTTTGCCTACTTTTCAACCTTTATTTATGCCCAGGGGTAGTGAGTCTTGCATGGGCCTAGTATTTCTGTGGGTTGTCTTGAATTTAAACATCATGGAGGCCATGGATTGAATGGGATTGTGCTGATTTTGCAGTGTTTTTCGATTTTTGGGCCTGTACTTGTGGCCTTTTCACCAGGGGTATTTGAGTCTAGCATGGGCCTAGTCTTTCTGTGGGCTGTCTTGAATTTAAACATCATGGAGGCCATGGATGGAATAGGATTGTGCTGATTTTGCAGTGTTTTTCGATTTTTGGGCCTGTACTTGTGGCCTTTTCACCAGGGGTATTTGAGTCTAGCATGGGCCTAGTCTTTCTGTGGGTTGTCTTGAATTTAAACATCATGGAGGCCATGGATTGAATGGGATTGTGCTGATTTTGCAGTGTTTTTCGATTTTTGGGGGTGTTCATGGGGAGGGACATGCCATGTGGCTGGTGGCCATTTTGAGTGCAGCTACAGGCACTGGCCATGTGCTGGCAGGCAAGTGGCCATTTTGAATGCAGGCTTTGTTGTTAGGCCTCCAACCATTTTGCCTACTTTTCAACCTTTATTTATACCCAGGGGTAGTGAGTCTTGCATGGGCCTAGTATTTCTGTGGGTTGTCTTGAATTTAAACATCATGGAGGCCATGGATTGAATGGGATTGTGCTGATTTTGCAGTGTTTTTCGATTTTTGGGCCTGTACTTGTGGCCTTTTCACCAGGGGTATTTGAGTCTAGCATGGGCCTAGTCTTTCTGTGGGCTGTCTTGAATTTAAACATCATGGAGGCCATGGATGGAATAGGATTGTGCTGATTTTGCAGTGTTTTTCGATTTTTGGGCCTGTACTTGTGGCCTTTTCACCAGGGGTATTTGAGTCTAGCATGGGCCTAGTCTTTCTGTGGGTTGTCTTGAATTTAAACATCATGGAGGCCATGGATTGAATGGGATTGTGCTGATTTTGCAGTGTTTTTCGATTTTTGGGGGTGTTCATGGGGAGGGACATGCCATGTGGCTGGTGGCCATTTTGAGTGCAGCTACATGCACTGGCCATGTGCTGGCAGGCAAGTGGCCATTTTGAATGCAGGCTTTGTTGTTAGGCCTCCAACCATTTTGCCTACTTTTCAACCTTTATTTATGCCCAGGGGTAGTGAGTCTTGCATGGGCCTAGTATTTCTGTGGGTTGTCTTGAATTTAAACATCATGGAGGCCATGGATTGAATGGGATTGTGCTGATTTTGCAGTGTTTTTCGATTTTTGGGCCTGTACTTGTGGCCTTTTCACCAGGGGTATTTGAGTCTAGCATGGACCTAGTCTTTCTGTGGGCTGTCTTGAATTTAAACATCATGGAGGCCATGGATGGAATAGGATTGTGCTGATTTAGCAGTGTTTTTCGATTTTTGGGCCTGTACTTGTGGCCTTTTCACCAGGGGTATTTGAGTCTAGCATGGGCCTAGTCTTTCTGTGGGCTGTCTTGAATTTAAACATCATGGAGGCCATGGATGGAATAGGATTGTGCTGATTTTGCAGTGTTTTTCGATTTTTGGGCCTGTACTTGTGGCCTTTTCACCAGGGGTATTTGAGTCTAGCATGGGCCTAGTCTTTCTGTGGGCTGTCTTGAATTTAAACATCATGGAGGCCATGGATGGAATAGGATTGTGCTGATTTTGCAGTGTTTTTCGATTTTTGGGCCTGTACTTGTGGCCTTTTCACCAGGGGTATTTGAGTCTAGCATGGGCCTAGTCTTTCTGTGGGTTGTCTTGAATTTAAACATCATGGAGGCCATGGATTGAATGGGATTGTGCTGATTTTGCAGTGTTTTTCGATTTTTGGGGGTGTTCATGGGGAGGGACATGCCATGTGGCTGGTGGCCATTTTGAGTGCAGCTACAGGCACTGGCCATGTGCTGGCAGGCAAGTGGCCATTTTGAATGCAGGCTTTGTTGTTAGGCCTCCAACCATTTTGCCTACTTTTCAACCTTTATTTATGCCCAGGGGTAGTGAGTCTTGCATGGGCCTAGTATTTCTGTGGGTTGTCTTGAATTTAAACATCATGGAGGCCATGGATTGAATGGGATTGTGCTGATTTTGCAGTGTTTTTCGATTTTTGGGCCTGTACTTGTGGCCTTTTCACCAGGGGTATTTGAGTCTAGCATGGGCCTAGTCTTTCTGTGGGCTGTCTTGAATTTAAACATCATGGAGGCCATGGATGGAATAGGATTGTGCTGATTTTGCAGTGTTTTTCGATTTTTGGGCCTGTACTTGTGGCCTTTTCACCAGGGGTATTTGAGTCTAGCATGGGCCTAGTCTTTCTGTGGGTTGTCTTGAATTTAAACATCATGGAGGCCATGGATTGAATGGGATTGTGCTGATTTTGCAGTGTTTTTCGATTTTTGGGGGTGTTCATGGGGAGGGACATGCCATGTGGCTGGTGGCCATTTTGAGTGCAGCTACAGGCACTGGCCATGTGCTGGCAGGCAAGTGGCCATTTTGAATGCAGGCTTTGTTGTTAGGCCTCCAACCATTTTGCCTACTTTTCAACCTTTATTTATGCCCAGGGGTAGTGAGTCTTGCATGGGCCTAGTCTTTCTGTGGGTTGTCTTGAATTTAAACATTATGGAGGGCATGGATGGATTGGGATTGTGCTGATTTTGCAGTGTTTTTCGATTTTTTTGTGCTCTATAACTGAACTGATGTTCCTCTGTCTTCCATTTTTTTTAGGTGCACAAGACTCAAGAGAACCACCAGTGCCAGGAAGAAGTCCTGCAGCGGTGTGTGTGTGCAGCATAACGTCACGCGACGTCACGTCTGGCCTCAGACAACTCTACAATTCGTGCAACTGCGGCCTGCTGTCTGACCTGCTCTGAAGAAGATGGCCCCGCCCCCAAAGAAAGTTCTCCGTAGCTCCTCTAGCAAGAAAGTTGCTAGTAAGGAGCAGAAGAAGCAAGTTACCAAGGAGGCTGGTGTGCCACCCGCCACTTTTTTTGGGAGCAAAAAAAAAAGTACGCCTGCAGCAGCAGGATCTGCTGGGGACCAACCTGAGAGCAGCACCCCTGCTCCATTGGGTTCAGTGCCTCCACCACCACGCCAACTTAAGTCAAAGCCCTTGAGTGCTTCAGAGGCAGTCAGTGTACTTCTCCAATCACCATCGACCAGTGATGTTGGCTCATCGCAAGAAAGTAGCAGCAATGTCCCTGAATCAACACAGGTTGTTGTAACTCATCTGACAAGTGTTGAACAACCACAGCCGCAACAACAACACCATGTGCAAGTACACGCCCAAGTACATGTGGAAGGAGAGGCAGCAAAAGGAGATGCGCAAGCAAAGGTGCATGGAGGTTCACAAGTGCCCACAATAGTTGTTCCTCCCGAAGTAGGGGCACATTTGGAAATCGACATTGAAGCTGAGGTATCATTGGAAGCCACTCCTCCTGATGATCATTCATTGTCTTCCACATCCCTAGCAAGGAAAAGATCAAGGGGGGTGTCTACATCTTCTTCAAGCCCACCTCGTTCTGGTGCAAGTGATCTGTCTTGGGAACCACAACTGCGGTCTGACAGTGAGGCAGAGGCACACCATGATCTGACACCGGTACCTAAGCGTAAAAGGAAGGTCGTCCAAAAACTCAAACCTATGGAGTGTGATGAGGCTCAACAAGAAGTGACAGATACTGCTGGTGATGAAGCCTCTCACGATGACGACGAGCCAGTCATCACAAAGGTCACTGCAGCCCCACCGGGCATGCAGCAAAGAGACATTTTGACCCTATCCCGAGAAGCTGCTGAGCGTGATGATGATGTCGGCGAGGAGGCAATGGAAATGGAATCATTAGATTTGGAGTTAAGTAGTACACCAAAACCTACCGCTTCCATATTTCTTCGCAAGAAGGTACCCACCTCGTCCTCGACCTCAATTCGTGGTGGTGAAAGTGCAAAACGTACTGAAGTTCGGCAATCCACATCCTCCACTTCATCTGTCATTAGCAGCAGGACCACCACCACCAGTATCGCCGCCTCCTCCGGCCCCCGAAGACATTTCAAGTCTCCAGTTTGGGACTTCTTTAGTGTTTGCCCAAAAAAGGAAAACGTAGCCATTTGTAGCCTTTGTAAGCTTCGATTTAGTCGTGGTAAGCTTGGTTCTAACTATGGTACCGGAGGCCAGAGAGGTCATCTTGAGAGAAGGCACGCTGTCGAATGGTTTCCGCACCTAGAGGCGGTCAAGAAAGCCGGAATTGCACGTAATGAAAACGTTGATTTGTCATCTGCTGATGACGAGGAGGTAGAAGAAGACGATTCAAACACTTCACTTACACCCAGTTCCCATGTCAGCAGCACACCCCATGGGAGCCACACTAAGAGTGTGGGAGAGAGTGAGACATCAATGCGGAAAAGTTCATCAGCGAGCGTAACTGGGTCGAAGAGATCATCATCATCCCGTAAATCATTGGTCCAGGGCAACATTAAAAAGATGTTGTTTACAGAAGCGCAATATGAACGCAACCACCCAATGACCCGTCTGTATAACACTAAGCTGGCTAAAATGCTAGCTCTGGACCTTCTCCCTTTTTCTTTTGTAGAAGGGGTTGGTTTTCTAGAATTAGTGACAGCGCTCTGCCCTAAATGGAAGGTTCCTAGCCGGTTCTATTTTGCCCAAGTTGCGGTTCCAGCACTACATGAAGATGTTCTGAAGGTGATTGGGGCAGCTTTGCAGAAGAGTGCTGTTCACACTATACATCTGACAACAGACATGTGGACCAGTGGCGCAGGCGCTGATTACATGTGCATCACTGCACACTGGGTCTCTTTTTCAGGGGCTAAAGCAAAGCTAAACTCAGGTGTTGACACTAACATTGTTTTTAAAGGTGCTCGGAAACATGCAACACTAGCCATGTTTGGTTTGGAGAAACGTCACACAGCAGAAAACATTTTGGATGTCTTTAACACAAAGGTCCTTAACTGTCTGTCCCCACTAAAACGCAAGGTTGGTTATGTTTCCACGGACAATGGCTCCAATATAGTTAAGGCCATGAGGGACGGTTACTATTTCAGAGTGCCGTGTTTGGCGCACTGTATAAACCTGGTTGTCCAAAAATTCTTGGGTAATAAACGCAGTGCAGCGTACAGTGTATTGGAGAACTGCCGAAAAATTTGCAAGCATTTCAGGCATTCTTTTAAGGCCCGGAAGCAGCTGAGGAGCATGCTATATCAATGTCAAATGCCAGTGAAAGCACTCATCCAGGAGGTGGTAACACGTTGGAGCTCAACCTTCTACATGCTTGAGCGTCTGTATGAGCAGTATACGCAACTCGATCAATATTTCTTGAAAGAGGGTATAGAGGAGCTGAGGATGGGTGGGCCGCAATGGAACATAGTTGAAAGCCTAACACGCATGCTTCGTCCTTTTGAGGTCTTCACGCGTGCAGTCAGCAAGGAGGACTCTAATTTGGGAAAAGCTATCCCATTGTTGTACATGCTGGAGGACCAACTGAAGGAGGTGTGTTCTGTGTTTCGAAAAGATGACAAAAAGAAAGACTCTTTGCTTCTGGCTGAGCAATTATTAGAGCTCCTACAAGGTGATGAACGTCTTAAAAAGATCCACTCAGAACAGCATTACATTTGTGCTACTATTCTGGATCCACGCTACAAAAAGGCGCTGGCAGGCAGAGCATTCTTTCCTTTTGGTGATGAAGATGTTACAAAGTACAAACGTTGGCTAGCCTTGTCAGCCAAGAAGTTTGAAACAGAACGGCTGGAAATTGAAGGAAATGGCAGTACATCAGCAGGCCATCCCCAGTCAAAACAATCCACTTCTGCACCTGTGGCTGTGGCACAAGTGACCTCTCAGCCGTTAAAGACACAGGCAACCGGATCATCTGCACGAAAGACAACAGAAACATTGGAGGCTGAAGAGGATTGGCTAGCTCTGCGTGGGTTTGGTTCTCAAAAGGTCAGAGGCACAGCAAGAGCTACGCAAAGTGGAGGAACCTTGGAGGAGGACCTTGAGTCGATGGTGAAGGACTATCTGAATGACTCCACAGAGGTCTATGTTAATTCTGACCCATTGGCGTATTGGCATGGGAAAAAAGAATTGTGGCCACAGCTCACCAACCTGGCTATAAACTACTTGTCTTGCCCACTCGCAAGTGTGTCTTCTGAACGGGTTTTCAGTGCGGCTGGTGGGATTGTAACTCCCAAACGGAGCCGCCTCTCGCCCAAAAATGTGGAGAGGTTAACAATGATCAAGATGAATCAGCACCTCATACCACCAGATATAAGAGTACGAGAGAGCGTGCCGGATGAAGAGGAGGTGGCCAGCAACATAGATGAGGGAATTTCTACTCTGTCAGGTGGCACTGACCTCACCCTGGCTGAATTCGCAGAGTATGATGACGAAGCCTTATTCTTATTCCTGGACCGTGATACCGACTTCGAGCCCTGAAAATGAGACAACGAATCAATAACTTTCTTTTTCATCCTTATTCACTTTTATTCCTGTGTGTCTGTCTTTCTTTGTTGTGCACAGTTAATATAATTCAAACTTTAATCAGATAATCACAAAAACAAGCCCATCAGCAGAACTGTCTTCACTTGTTTGCTAATTTATTTGAAGGTGCCGCAGTCTGCATTCCTCAGGTTCACAAGTTCAGAAGAACATGCTCCTCTATCCTCCTCCTCCAGACTCCTATTTCCATCAAAGCAGAGGGCTGGTTTACGCCCAATGAAGAAAGACTCAGCACTTGTGGGGGTGTTGTTCTACCTCTTTGCAGGTGAGTTGACGGGTCTGGGGCCATTGCTGGGAAGCACTAAAAGTGGTTTGGACCAAATCCGAGGCGGAATTTTTTTTGTGTTTTTGATGACTTGCTTGCCTTTGAGGTGCTCTTAGGGGGGGTTCCGTCTGTTTGTGGGTGAGTTTCGTGGTCTGAGAGCATTGCTGGGACACTCTAATCTTGATTGCATTTGCTTTTCAGGAAATCCGTCGTGCCAACCCCGACTTATGGCCTAGCTACGCAGCGCGTTTGGACCGAAGGCCCAGAAATATTGCAAGTATGAGATTTTGCTTTTGGCCTGTTTGGGGGTGTTATGCTTCTTGGCGGGTGGGTTGCCGGGTCTTGGGGCATTCCTGGGAAGGTCTAATACCGGGTAGAAGTGGTTGGGACAAAATCCAGGCCGATTTTTTTTTTTGGGCTATTTCTGACATTTTGCTCTATGTAGCCTATTCGGGGGCCTGTTTGGGGGGCTTCCTGGTGTTTGTGGGTGAGTTTCGTGGTCTGGGAGCACTGCTGGGACACTCTAATCTTGATTGCATTTGCTTTTCAGGAAATCCGTCGTGCCAACCCCGACTTATGGCCTAGCTACGCAGCGCGTTTGGACCGAAGGCCCAGAAATATTGCAAGTATGAGATTTTGCTTTTGGCCTATTTGGGGGTGTTACGCTTCTTGGCGGGTGGGTTGCCGGGTCTTGGGGCATTCCTGGGAAGGTCTAATACCGGGTAGAAGTGGTTGGGACAAAATCCAGGCCGATTTTTTTTTTGGCTATTTCTGACATTTTGCTCTATGTAGCGTTTTCGGGGGCCTGTTTGGGGGGCTTCCTGGTGTTTGTGGGTGAGTTTCGTGGTCTGGGAGCACTGCTGGCTATATATACTTTACTTTGCAAGAGGTTTGAAGCAAATCCATGGTGGCAGAGGGGACTTAGGGCCTAGCTGCAGAGCGCGCGCGGAGTGATTTGGGAAATTTGTGAAAAAGTGACTAAGTCCCCATTTTTGTACTTTTGCTCTTTGGCTGTTTGGGGGTCTTCTACTCGTTTTCTCCTGGGTTGACGGCTCTGGGGCCATTGCTGGGAAGCTCTAATACCGGATAAAAGTGTTTTGGACCAAATCCCAGGCGGAATTTTTTTTGTGTTTTTGATGACTTGCTTGCCTTTGAGGTGCTCTTAGGGGGGGTTCCGTCTGTTTGCGGGTGAGTTTCGTGGTCTGGAAGCACTGCTGGGACACTCTAATCTTGATTGCATTTGCTTTTCAGGAAATCCGTCGTGCCAACCCCGACTTATGGCCTAGCTACGCAGCGCGTTTGGACCGAAGGCCCAGAAATATTGCAAGTATGAGATTTTGCTTTTGGCCTGTTTGGGGGTGTTATGCTTCTTGGCGGGTGGGTTGCCGGGTCTTGGGGCATTCCTGGGAAGGTCTAATACCGGGTAGAAGTGGTTGGGACAAAATCCAGGCCGATTTTTTTTTTTTGGGCTATTTCTGACATTTTGCTCTATGTAGCCTTTTCGGGGGCCTGTTTGGGGGGCTTCCTGGTGTTTGCGGGTGAGTTTCGTGGTCTGGGAGCACTGCTGGGACACTCTAATCTTGATTGCATTTGCTTTTCAGGAAATCCGTCGTGCCAACCCCGACTTATGGCCTAGCTACGCAGCGCGTTTGGACCGAAGGCCCAGAAATATTGCAAGTATGAGATTTTGCTTTTGGCCTGTTTGGGGGTGTTATGCTTCTTGGCGGGTGGGTTGCCGGGTCTTGGGGCATTCCTGGGAAGGTCTAATACCGGGTAGAAGTGGTTGGGACAAAATCCAGGCCGATTTTTTTTTTTGGGCTATTTCTGACATTTTGCTCTATGTAGCGTTTTCGGGGGCCTGTTTGGGGGGCTTCCTGGTGTTTGTGGGTGAGTTTCGTGGTCTGGGAGCACTGCTGGGACACTCTAATCTTGATTGCATTTGCTTTTCAGGAAATCCGTCGTGCCAACCCCGACTTATGGCCTAGCTACGCAGCGCGTTTGGACCGAAGGCCCAGAAATATTGCAAGTATGAGATTTTGCTTTTGGCCTGTTTGGGGGTGTTACGCTTCTTGGCGGGTGGGTTGCCGGGTCTTGGGGCATTCCTGGGAAGGTCTAATACCGGGTAGAAGTGGTTGGGACAAAATCCAGGCCGATTTTTTTTGTGGCTATTTCTGACATTTTGCTCTATGTAGCGTTTTCGGGGGCCTGTTTGGGGGGCTTCCTGGTGTTTGTGGGTGAGTTTCGTGGTCTGGGAGCACTGCTGGCTATATATACTTTACTTTGCAAGAGGTTTGAAGCAAATCCATGGTGGCAGAGGGGACTTAGGGCCTAGCTGCAGAGCGCGCGCAGAGTGATTTGGGAAATTTGTGAAAAAGTGACTAAGTCCCCATTTTTGTACTTTTGCTCTTTGGCTGTTTGGGGGTCTTCTACTCGTTTTCTCCTGGGTTGACGGCTCTGGGGCCATTGCTGGGAAGCTCTAATACCGGATAAAAGTGTTTTGGACCAAATCCCAGGCGGAATTTTTTTTGTGTTTTTGATGACTTGCTTGCCTTTGAGGTGCTCTTAGGGGGGGTTCCGTCTGTTTGCGGGTGAGTTTCGTGGTCTGGGAGCACTGCTGGGACACTCTAATCTTGATTGCATTTGCTTTTCAGGAAATCCGTCGTGCCAACCCCGACTTATGGCCTAGCTACGCAGCGCGTTTGGACCGAAGGCCCAGAAATATTGCAAGTATGAGATTTTGCTTTTGGCCTGTTTGGGGGTGTTACGCTTCTTGGCGGGTGGGTTGCCGGGTCTTGGGGCATTCCTGGGAAGGGCTAATACCGGGTAGAAGTGGTTGGGACAAAATCCGCGCGGAAAAGCCTTTAGTTTTGGCACTTTTTGTAACTTAGGGTTCGTTAGGGTTAGCCCTAGCAGCAGGATTGCATGTGTTTCGGGGTGTTCTAGATTTTTCAAACTGAGTTCTGGGGTCTTAGAGCACTCGTGAGAATGTGTAATTTTGGTTGCAAGTCATTTAAAGAAAATCCATGGTGGGAAAGGGGGGATTTGGCATAGTTAAAGAAAGCCTTTGCCACTATTCTTAACTTAGGGTTCGTTAGGGTTAGCAGTATTTCTATTGCATGTGTTTGAGTGGGGGGGATTTCGAGTCTTGGAGCGATGCTGGCTATGGCTACTTTTGCTTGGTTGCTTGCAAGTGGTTTGAATGCAATCCACGGTGGGTAATGGGTAATTAGGGTACTTCGGCCTACTTTTACTTTCAAAGTAAGTTTTGTCACCAGTTTTCTGCTAGGCCTCGTTTTTTGAGATTTGATTGGGGGTCTTCTACATTTTTGCGACTGGCTTTAGTAAGGGTCTGGGTGGGAGCACTGCTAGGAAGATCTAATTTTGTTCTAAAACACAGTTTCAAGTACACCTAGCTTGAGGGGCAAGATCCGATACATTAATTTGCCCATACTTATTTATCCTTCAAAAGGTGACTCAGAGTACGCACTTTCGAAAACATTGTACTGTCTACTAGGAAAAACAAATTGTGACTTTTTGCACTCCACAGCCTACATACCTTATATTTATTTATCAGTGGTGTTGTAATATTATATCACTTCCTGTTTTTCGTTGAATAATTACAGGCCGGGTTTCAGTCTCTGCAATGGGGAAAAAAGGATGGAGTCAGGCTTCACAGTAGCGAGCCACAATTCAGCATCAGGAAGGCAGTGGACAGGGTGTCTTCTGGTGACCAACATCGATGGACGAAGCGTCGGCTGCAATGGAGGAGTGCCGCTAATAGGAGGATTTTTTTTCTGCGGGCAACTTACTTACCACTTCCAACAGGACCACTACAACCACATAGATACAGTATCCCTTGCCTTTTTCTCTGACTGTGACTGCATTTCTTGGCTCTCTCTCTGCTTCTACATTGATCCCTTAACACATCACTTAGTCCACTCCACTATCACATCTGCACCACACATAGTCATTTGTAAGTGCTCCTACGTAATTCGCAAGTCGCAGCACGCCCCAGGCCGTAGAGGACTGGGATGGCCCCAATGATGAAGCATGTCACCAAGGGGCAACCCTGGTGAGTGAGGGGACACCTAGAAAAAAAGCAATTTCTCCTTTTCTATCTACTATACCTTCTGTCAGGTTACGCAGCCCCTAAGCGCCTACCGTACTATGAAACTACATTTCCCATGAGTAGGCGGGAGACTTGCAGACTATTTAGTGAGACTATATGAGAGTACCCTTGTATGTTAGGACAGCACTTCACTGATGCCTGTCTTGTCTTCTGTTACAGGTATCCTTTCCCTGCTGACCCTACCTTTACCCATCCCACATTTTTTATTTTAGTTTGTTATTTTTCTCCCCCGCCTAATGCCTCGAACACCCTGTGTTTACACTTCTGGGTGTTGGTGACATTTGGAGGTGGAACCATATTTGCATCGACTGGATCACGGGGAGTAAACCTGACACCTTCCAGACCAACCCCATTGAGTGTTGTTGTGAATGGATTTATAGTGACCAGCAAGGCTCTCAGGTATCTGGCTACAGAGACCTTATGTTGAATATAGTTATCAATATTTCCACCCACGCCCTGTACTGTCGCATTCTTTCTTCCACAGTTGTCGAAAGTACTACTTACTTTTAACTGACATGCATGCAGTTACAGTAGTGTATGCACTTTCAAAGATTGATGGATAGGTTTGTACCCAAAGATTTGTTTATGTTCACAATTGTTCGTCCATGCTGTGCTACTTTTTCTTGTCTCCCAAAACCTTTCCCAAAAACCCCCGTACCCATCCATTTTTCAAACCCTAACCCTCTTCCCCCGGGCTGTGTGGTTTTGATTGATGTGTGACTAAATTACAGCAATAAATCCACACACTTGCTGGGGAGGATAAGGTGATAGCAACAGGCTGGTGAAGAAATCCGAGGATATATTCTTACTCTGCTTGACAAAGACCCATGGCTAATGTCAAAGAACTTCAACCGAATTAGTTATACTTTAACATTTGTTAGGCTACAACGTGGCACTGTTCTAGTGTACTTCTGTCACCTGCTATATTCTGTATTGTACCTTTGTATTGCTCAGGAGGACAAACCAGATTTCATTTTCTTTTTTTCATAGGCAAGCAACTGCCACTGTGTCACACCACTAGTACCACCGCTATGAGGAAATTTTATCCGCCCAGGATTGCCAACCTTATTTGCTGTTTCCCGTGGAGCCAGCCCTGGGCCTAGCCCTACTTGCAAACAGAAATTACAGGTAAGATAGGCGTTTGGTTGGAGGTAGTATAATGGAGTATTAGGAGAGACGAGAGATTTGATTGACGGTAGTACTACTAAAGTCCTAGGACTATTCAGGAAAACAAACTTACTGTTATGTTAAACCCCCACCCACCAGACTCAAAAGCAGTAAAAAACAGGTATGGTCAGATAAAGTTTCAAAAAGTATATTTTTATAGCCCTAACAAAAGAATCTCCCGCAAGACCCTCCCTAACCCCAACGATTGTCCTTCAAAAGTCCCCAAAAATCACAACTCCCAATTCCCACCCCCCAAAAGTCTCTAAAAAAGGGGCAAGGGACACTATGGCAGGGTGCTGTTGGAATTAGCAGCCAGGGCATCATGCTCCTTGCGGAGGGTGGCAAGTTCGAAGCGGAGGCCCTCCACCACGTTCTTATAATTATGGACCTCCTGCTCCAGGTAGGACAGTCTGAGGGATAAGCGGCGCCGGTGTGCCTTGCAAATCCTGTGAGGGGCAGCTGCTTTCTTTGCTGCTGGGCGGTGGCGTTTGGCTTTGGTAGCCCGGCTCTGTACCGCTGGAGCACTGCGCTGGCTGGCAGCCCGCACGGAGGAGGAGGCAGCTGTCCCAGTGGACGTTGTTGTTGTTCCAGACTGCGTCTCCTCCTCCTCCAGGGCCACCAGCCGCCGATATTCAGCAACAGTGGCATCCAGCCTCCGTTGCCGGGCCATTCGAGCCAGCTCCTTCCTCCTTGATGGTGTCTTGGATTTGGAAGGAGCAACTACATGAAAAAAGAAAGACATAGTCTGTAACCAATGCTCCTTAAGATTAACACAAAATGATTGAGCAGAAAGTTGTCACAGTACAAGTAGCAAATTGAAAGCACAGTGCATAACTATTGAGGACAGTATCTATGTAACCTCCAACTTCTTCATCCTTGCTCTAACATTAGTGGGAGTTTAAGGAACAAATTCTACGAGCACTATGGACTTCTATTACAGTCGACTATGACAGTACACCACTCTTATTCTTCTTCTTCTCTCTTGTTTAGGAAAATTGGTACGTTATCTTATGCAAGCCGGCATAATGCCAGCGCAGTGAACTTGCACCCGAGAAAAACAGACGCACACCATGGTGAGTGAGACAGACTTGCGTTACTGTACCGGTCCAGTACATGCAGGTGGTGAAGCTCTTACTTTTCTATTACGGGTGGCACTGAGAATACTCTGTTAAAAGGGCTACTGCTTAATTAATTTAGCTTTCACCCTACAGTGCAAATGAGTATTAGAAAAGGAAAATGAAGAAGCTAAATTATCTGATTATCTATCACTTCACATGGGATGTATTTGATGACATATGGGATGACTTTAGGTGCTTTGCTTATTATTGAGTGAACAGTGATACCCCCACACATGAATGACGTACTACTACTAAACTAAAGTTATTAAGGGAGGTAGGGAGTGCCCACCGTAATAACTGGATATATGCTGTGCTTGCAGTTGCAATACAAACTACTACTACTATTCATGGTAGTCTTTGGACAACGTTACAACTTCTTTTCCTTGCCTTTCCTACACTGGAACGGACGTGCGGGTGTGCGGTGTTACATGCTCTTCAAAGTAACACTTAGTTCATCCAGTGACCGTCTACTCTCTCTAGATTCACATATGCTATCTAAGAGTCAGATAGTACCATGAATGATCCAGGCATCCATCCATTCAAAGTATATTGCACACATACAGTTTCTGTCTCACCCACCCAGGCTGTTCTCCTTCCACCCATCCTTGCTTCATCATTCACCCAGCCATGCACCATACCATTTTCTTACCTTCCCAGCCACCTCGGGGACCAAGCAAACACATATCATTCTTCTTTGCCAGTCATCATTACATTTCTCGTGCTTCCACACTTACTTACACCCTTCTTTCGCTTTTCGTTCATCCCATCCATCAAGTTCACCTCAGATCTGATTGGGATTCTTCTCGCCAAAAACTTCACAGCTAAGTCGAAGTACATTTAGAGGAGGCTACTACCTGCTTTTTTTATAATACACCCGTGCAGAAAGCACACTCTGCAGTCTTCAATCTCAATGACTAAGGAATGTATAGCTTACCTCTGCCCGCCACCACCGTGTGAACCCTCACAGGCATGTCCTTTTCCGGCACTTGCACCGCCTCCTCCCCAGAGTTGTCCTCCTCGTCCAATGCCACCACCTCCGCGCTGGCCCCGTCTCCAGATGTTCCACCTACAAAGTACATTTAATAATGTTAGAATACACCACTCACTACTATATAATATTTGGTCTAGGAGGAAGAAAGAAATGTGAAAAAAAGTGTACAATTTAATAATTTTTGACTGTGTACTCTAGAGTAAAAATGTCCCTTTTTCCAGGGAAGGCTGTTGTCTTGCTGCACTTTTTGGCACAACTGATGAATGTTTGCTTTTTACTTTTTAACACGCACCACTTTTTCTCCTAACAGACAGAACCTTGACTTCTAAGAACACGAGCAGGATCAAGTTCAAACCAGGTGAGAGCTCGGCTCGACCACAAGAAATGTGTCCAATTAATCGTCAGCACTAAGCACTTTTCCATTTTCAGTTACACGTTCACTTTTATGACAAACTTGAATTTAATAAATGTGTTTACTTTTAATAAAGCTTTTAAACTTAAATAGACTCTGTGGTTTTTGGTCCTCCAGACTAGAGTGGATGAGCTAAAGGTTTTCGAATTTTTGCAAGCATGAGTCCGTGCCTCTGCCATCGGTGACTTTGGGAGCTAAATGACGCTGCCACACTATCTAGTCAGTAAGGAGATTGGGGGTTCAACTACAAAGTCTGTTATCACTGAGGTATGTGGAAAGTCTAACAGTTACAGCACCTATTATAATTGATAAGCTAAGCGATGCATTATTTAGTGTCCATAGTTCTGTTTGTGCAGATTTGTCCCTGCAACAGTAGTAGAATGGATTGTCCTATCCAAACCAAAAGTAAAGTAGTATCTTATTATTTCTTGGTGGTGGTCATTCACCTTTTTATTGTTGGCAATGGTCAAAGCATAAACATTTAGAATACTTGAAAAGACATTATGGACAATCCCAGAGGACTACACTCAGTGCATAGAGCTATTGCTGACTAGAATGGGAGTCCAATGGAAATGCCAAATGTGCAATCTTAGTTAGCTACACAGACAGACTAATAAGAATAATCTAGTAATACCACACGGAGTCATAGGGATAAGAATTTAGATCCTGTCTACAAGAAGATCAAAGACGATTTAGAAAAAATCGAATGAGGAACGCTAGGAAAAAATAAGTACTCTATATTAAAATTAAAACTTACTGGGGCCAGCAAAGGAGCCCTCGACTGCCCGGTCCTGGCCTGCATCGACAACAGCACCCTCCTCCTCCTCCTCCTGTGTCCTCCTCTTGCCCCTGGGGGAAGCTGATGTACAACATGAAAGAAAGAAAAACAGAAAACATGGATGATATTTATTTCTCAACCAAATCAAACATTTAAAAAAGAACTAACAAAGTAACAAAATATTTTTGCGAAATAGCAAATAGGGAACGACTCCACGGGATATATTATTGACCAATCTCATGTGGTCGACTAGGTCATTACTTTAGTATTGCTTGATTTGCGGACCGTCGAATTGGAAACTACCCTATGTAACTCACTAAACAAAGTACTAAAAAGGTTTGCCTAGGATTGGCAGGCAGCAGTCCGCAGCACGCAAAGTGACAGCCAAAGTCCATCGTGATTGAAGATCAGCGACAACACTAAAGTTTCCTACTACATTCACCAGTCATTAAAATACTCAAACTATTAATCCACCACCACTATTTCTTCTTATCGCCATGTGTACAAAGGAAGGACTGGACTTGAGTCTGTAGGGGCTGATTTATAAGGCCCTTGCGGCTCTTTTGCTCCATTGTTGCGTGACTTTTGTGACGCAGCGACAGCACAAAAGAGGCGCAATGGTGCGGCGTATATTAACAACGTGACGCATCTGGGAGATGCATCATGTTGTAAAGCCCTGCGCCAATAGGGGTGTTCCGGCGCAAGGGAGGGCGTTCCTGCGCAGGAACGCATCCTAAAAGTGGCTGAGGGAAATCTACAAGATTTCAATCAGTCACTTTGAGGACAATGATGCGTGACTCAAACCCTGCGCCTGCTTGAAGCAGACGTACGGCTTGACGCAGCATTGGGGAGATAGGGCACCCCAGAGAATTGATGGAGCTGCACCATCGTTGCGACGCAACTCCAGCAATGCGCCACCTTTACGGCACAGATGCGTAACGCTTTGGTGACGTTTTGGGCCCATGGCGCGCCGCATTGTAATACGGCGCACCATGGGTGATGGTGGCGTGACGCACAATTACTGGCGCATCCCTGCAACTTTGCAGGGATGCGCCGGTAATTAAAAATCTGAACCTTAGTGTGTAGCATTGCGCAGTTCTTTCAACTACACTCATACATAATTTCACAGGCCAATGAAATGAACACAAAATCTAAAACAAATAAGCATAGTAGCAACACTACTGAGAAGGAGAGCAGTGTACCTGAAATGCACAGAAGATTTTGAAATAAAATGTACCTACAATGTAATGAGCAGCATTATTGCTCTTGGTAAAAAACAAAAATTTGCAATATAATAACACAGCAGGAGAAAACATAGTAGTAAAGACATAGCTACTACTACTCACCAAGCCCGGGGATCTCAAGGCCAAGGAGGTCGAGCAGATCTCGCTCACGGGTCAGGACATCCGTCCAGCGGTGGGTGGCCTGGTTGTAGGTGCGCCAGACCCGAGAGTGGTGGTAAATGGCCTGGCACACCTTCTCCCACCGCTTCCGGCGCTCCCGTGCCCCGTACCCGGCACAGATCTTGCCGCCTCCCATGATGGTCCTGGGGAGGCGGCGCTGAACATAAAAAATGAGTTGGGCCACCTCCTCCGGGGTAAAGATCTCCCGTGGCATCACTAGCTCCCCCCTCAAACGCCCGCACGGGAGCCGGACACGGGGTGCGGGACCCTTCCCCTTCTCGGGATGCTTCCCGGCTCCCTTCACCATGGTCTGGGCGGAAAGGAATAAAGAAAATAGAATAGGGAAGAGAAGAAAAGAAAAGAGTTTACAAAAGTAGTTTAAAATTAACCAAAAGTAGCAGTAAACACAAAAATATAGGGCTAGAAAAATAGAGGGATAGATAATAAGTAAAATAGATAAAAAAAAACTTCAAACAAGCAAAGGATGGCAGAGATTGACAGAGGATACAAAGACCATGCCCAGAACCATAGCAATGAATGAGAAACAAGATGGCCGCGCCCGTTCACGACCGCGCGGGTAAGTTCGCGCGAGATTTTCCTTGCGAACACGCGCGAGACTGTACTGGCAAGCCGCGGACTTTGCGAGATTACACTTCGCGCCCGGAAACGGAAATACGTCAGGCAAACAAGATGGCTGCGCCCTTGAACGACCGCGAGGGTAACTTCGCGTCTTGCGCTACGAGCGGCTCGCAAAAACGCACAAAACCTTGCCAACTAACACGCCGCAAAAAAAACAAATTGCATATTCGCACGAATTTGCGGCTTCCGAATCCGATCTTGCGCGTGTTCGCACCCCGCGAACCCCGCGAAATTGCAGAAAAACGAGTTTTTCAAAAGTGAAAGCACTCGGCAGGGGCAAGAGTTCAAACTCATCATTAGTAACAATTCCCGGTAGTGCTTCCTGACTGGGGCCCCTCCAGAATTCAGTTGCTAGTTGCAACAATTGTATGACCCTGCTCTGACCCTCACAGCAGGCTCATACAATAGCTACAAGTAGGCCACAAAGAAGGTCCTGGGGAAAAAAAATGCACTGCAACAGAAAGCAAAATTACAGATAAGGAAGCAGGTGCCAGACTGGAATTTTAAAACAGTGACACATTAATAAACTAACCCCAAATTAATTCATCTGAGTTGAAGCAGGGATGGTGTGCTTGCTTTTCCCCCCCATAATCTACAGTAATGATGAACCAGAGGGTGGCATTGATGTAACAGAGGGTTGCAGTGGTGAAACAGAGGGTGCTGGGAACCTGTGATGATGAACCAGACGTAGAAACAACATAATTCGCGACCGTTGCGCGACGAAATGTAAGTTCGCAATTGCGAACTGGTACGAAACCCTCGCGAACTGGCAGAAATCCTTGCGAACACAAAAAAAAAAAAAAATCCGCAAATTCGCAAGAATTCGCGGATTTTGCGGATTGCGAGTTCGTAAATCCGCAAAATTCGCGAACGCGAGATCCGCAAAATTCGCCCATGCTTAGCGCAAAGGTTCGTATATAAATCTTAGTACATCAAGTTTCATTAGCTAAGGAACACCAGGAGGCATCCGTTAGTTCCTATTGATACCGGCGCCATTTTGGGCGAGGCCGGTTTAGTCCGGAAGTAGTATCAGGGGCAAAAAATGTCTCCGACGATTGGCGGTTGGACCAGGGTCCCTTTCGGCAGTTCAAAAAAACTGTGCTAACAGAGGGGCTGGTGGTGTGGACCGTCAATCAAGAGAGGGAGGGAGGTAGAGTCTTTCTTACCGGGTCATGTTGATGTTCAGCCGGAACTTGCTCGAGTTCGTTAGCCCATAATGTTCCTGGGTGGTTCAGATGGAAGCTGATGCAGACACGAGAGCACCGCCATCTTGTTGCTGTGCCGTGGTTATTTCATTAGTGATCAATGCAGCTGTTCCCCACCGGAAGCCTGAAGGGGCTGAGGGCTCTTGGGACTTTGGTAGAATCTTCAAAGTCGAGAGGATGTTTGTCGATGGTGGGGGCTTGCGCCCAGGTGGGCAAGTGCCCGAGTTGCAATTTCGGACAAAGTTACTCCAGCGGCCTAGACCCGCCTTCCGAGGGCCCAGACGCCATTTTGAGACCCTGCGGCAGCCGCCCTCCGTCGTATCTTTCAGGAGTGGAAGAAACTTCTTGTGGTGACAAAGGCAGAACATCATGCCGTTGGAGCAGGACATTTTGGTTCGGGGCGCCAGGGTGCAGCAGTGGAGCCTTCATCTGGGGAGGTGAGGGAGGCTCGTCCGTGCCGCCTCCCTCTCCCGGCGCATCCCACGCCGTCCCTTTGAATCAGGGGTGCACATGATGACCACCCTACACCCCTGATTCCGACTCTTGGGGGACCATTGTACGTCCGGTGCTGTTCAAGTATGCCCGTCGGACATTGTATGTCCTGTGCTGCGAAAATATATGTGCGTCGGACATTGTATGTCCTGTGCTGCGGAAATATATGTGCGTCGGGCATTGTATGTCCTGTGCTGTGCAGGTATATGGCCATCGCCCGGCTGGAGGACATCGGCGCCGGGCCAGGGCTGGGAAACCTCCTACCTGTGGAGGCGGGAGAGGCTCGCCCGCGTCGCCTCTCCCTCCCTGCCCACCCTGCATCAGTTTGATGGAGGAATTCGTGATGGCCGGACCAGGAGATACGAGGGAGGGGGTCATTTGCATCCGCCCCCTCCCTACCCGTGGCCCGGGGAACGCCATCCCTGGAAGGGTAGTATGGGAAGACCATTTCATCGCCTGCTTTGAGGAGGCTCCTGTACCTTCTCGCCGGCGATCTCTTTTGGTCTATGGCTGTTGGCAGGCCCCGCCCCACACGTGCTATGTGTTTCGGGTGGGCGGGACCATCGAACTGTTACATTTCGAGGACTTCCAGAGTGAGCGTAATATGTTTTGTATTTCTTCTATTAGTACAGTTTGTTTTAGAGAGTGTTTTACTAGTTATTCTATTTACCGTTGGTTGTGTGTTATCTTTACCGTAATTAAATCCTAAGTTATATAACAGATGCTTGGCTTCCTTGAGTCCTTTTTTTTTTTTAACGGGGGTTGTTTACACTGGCCTGTAATTGTGTTTGTTTTTCAGAGTGGGGGAGCAACAGAGAGCAATCAGTCCCAGAACTCTAACATGTCGTTAAAATTGGTCTGACGAAATCTGTGCCATCGAGCATAATCAAACGGGGTGGTTCTATCTGTTCTGTCTGCACTAGTCTGATTGGTTTTTATCTTGCGCCTTTTCCCTTTCTGTCGGCCTGTTCTTTCTGTCGACCCTCCGTTCTTACCTATGCTCTGTAGAGTCGGGCATTGGGCTTTCCAGTGCCCGAGACATCTACAGAAAGCACATTGGTTTTGTTTTAAATCTGTTCGTCCTGTGCATAGTGTCGGGGGATTACTTTCGGGTCGTTGTGTCCCGGGGTTGTCCTGTCGGCACATCCCTTTACACCGTTCCCTTTTCATGTCTACTCCTCGGAACTGTGCCATCGCTGGCCCTTCCCTTTGCCTACTAGACGTTTGGAGGGTTGTCCGTCGTGTCTCTTCACCCTTTCTGACTTCATCGCTTTCCTTTCGTCGTGTGGCTTCTTTGCGCCACATACCGAGACTATCGAGCATAATAGGTGTTGTTTCATTCCTACGAAGGGTTATTTCTACCGTTTCTATTTTGTCAAGATCGAAGGATCCTATCAGTGGCCACTGACTTTCTCGATCTTTTTTCGTATATTTATGCCACAGCTGGCTATAGGCTATAGCGATTAATCCATGCTTCATGAACATGTCCTTATTAGGGGTGCCTTCCAGCGGAGCCGGATGGTTCATCTCTAATAAGCGGTCCGGGCTAAACAGGCTACTAACCAGTGGGGAGAAGACAGGCATGACGGATCACAATGGGGATAATAGTCAGCACTACCTATCTTATCACTGCGTGCAAAGACTAGACAGAATATTTCTATTCTACGTTGTTTGCAGGCAGTGAATACCTCATGAACCAATCTTGAGCAATCAATGTTAGGTCAAAAATAAAAAATCAATATGGTCAATGGGGAGAATAAGTAGGCTCGCAAAGGTCCGCGTCACCTACCCTTTCACTATCTGCAAAGAGGGGACCTATTCTTCCCTGTTTGCAGACAGAGAATCTCCAGAAAACAATCTATAACAGTTAATCAATGGGGGGGGGGGCAATTGTTCAGTGGGGGAGAAAGATAGGTCCGACGGATGCGTACCTATCCTTCACTGTTTATAAAGGGAGAGCCTGTTGTTTCTCCGTTTGCAGACAGTGAATCTCCAAATAAATTAACAAAAAGTAATACTAGTATTTTCTCATCAATTATCAATCACTTTCACAATTCGTCGTGTTTACACGACCTTACCCGGACCGCATGGACAGTTTCTTGTCTTCCGAATCCAGCGCCCGATCGTCCTCTTCTCTTCGTACTCCTCGTGGCACTCCTGATGGTTCCCAGTCAGGACCGCAGATCACTCGAGAGAGGTCTGTTCGGAACCAGTGAAGTTCGGATGATCGGCT
Organism: Lissotriton vulgaris; assembly: GCF_964263255.1. NCBI lineage: Eukaryota > Metazoa > Chordata > Amphibia > Caudata > Salamandridae > Lissotriton > Lissotriton vulgaris. Next base: position 1,317,502,440 of record NC_141689.1, read on the forward strand.
GTCAGACGAGGGTCTATCGGACAGGGTACCTTCCGATCGTTGCAGTCGTTCACTCTGTCGTCAGGACCTCTCCCACTGGATCCACGAGTCGCTGATGGGCCCCACGCTTGGGACGCCAATTGTTAAAAGGGGTTCAAAGACAACCAGTAACCAAAGACCCCTTTATGTTGCCCGGCGGTTTCGCCTCTATGACCCACCAATATTAATCAATGAAGAAGCAGGCGCTGGAGACTGGAAGGCAGGAAACGAGGATTTTATTCTCTCCGGAGGAGAACACATCAATTCAGACAGCAAGTATCGTCACGAGGTGCTCTAACCACATCTCTGAGGCCTGGCCTCTTATACTAGGGTTTATGACCTTTATTGCACGTAACACATTCTCGTAACATTTTGATATTTGAAAGAACATCCTCGGAATCTCCCCTTCAGGCCCGTTCCCACATACATTTACAGTTGAATTCCCCACCCCGGTCACAACAGGTGATGATTGTCGCGCAGCAGGGCATTCCGCCGATTCACGGAATGCGTGGGGTTGATCGGATCTCATAGGGTGGGGGCTTTGATCAGCTCGAGGGTCTTTTGATGGGGGGGGGAAAGCTTCCTACTGTACGGGGTAATAAACAGTATCCGCAGGGCCAGGTGGCGGCCTGGGAACAAGGAAGACAAACGGGGACACAGGGAAAGGGGGTTTGCATTAAAAGGATCTGAGACCATGAAAGGAATGAAGGGAGGTGTCGCGCTGGGAACAGGATGGGATTCTGTGGCGGAGCTGCGCTGAAGAGGGGTTTATGACCCAAGGCATGAGAGAGCGGGGGTTGTCAGCGTGCGGGGGATGCTTGCGAGGTTAGGAGAGAGAGAGACGCGCTGGCTATCAGCGAGGGGCAGGGAGGCCATGGTGTTTAAAATGGCTGCTGCTTACGCGCAAGGCATGTGAGAGTGGGAATGACCGGTGCGTGGGGGTCTTTCGTGAGGGTGATTCTGATCGTAACGGCTAAAATATGGCGGATGTGCATGACGAAAAGTGTGGCATCGGAAAAAGGCAAGATGGCGTAGATAATGTTCATCAAACTGTATTAATTTTCCACATGACTATAAGGGAGTTGGCGCCTAAGACGCTTCTGGATGTACAGGAAAGATGGGAGAAACTGTTAAGGCGACCCTTGTCAGATAAGGAATGGCAGAAAGTCCTAGCGAGCTCGAAAAAGATCTCAAGGAACATGGCCTTTAAGGCCCTCCAATTCAATATCCTACATAGAACTTACCTCACTCTGCAACGATTGAATGTGTTTTATAATAGGGATGATCAGTCCTGTGCTAGGTGCACATTGGGGAATGCAGACTTTGACAATATAATCTGGTCCTGCCCGGCGCATTCCACTTACTGAAACAGGATTGTGGATCTGGTTAATAAGGTACTGGATCACACTGTTTCTAGGGCTCTGGTGTAATTTTTCAGAATCATGCCCTTATAAAGGTATAACTTATCATATCCTTATATAGGCATAAGAATCATAACCATTTTTAGACACAGCCAATGCAGTCCAAATACGGCATGGCTACTTCCACTAAGCTCCTAAAAGTACAACGAGTTCTTGAAGACAACCAGCCTTCAGCAGTACGGGAATTCCCCCTGCTTCAGTATTGATTTGTTCCAGAACTCCTGGAGCATGTAAAGAACTCCGAGTTCTTAGTGACGTTATTATGTCCACCCTTACGTCAAACTCGGCACCTTCCAGGTATAAATATACCCACATCTGCCCTAGAAAACACACAGTGGTTTGGAGCATATCGACTAACTACTTGCCCGATGCCCTGCTGTAGCGAGTGGGGAAGGAAGCCGACCCTCCAGCTGACGCACTGAGAGAGACGCTGTCTTTTCTCCTGCCGAGAAATCCAGCTGCAGTGTTTCCCTGCTACCCTTGCGGGTTACTGGAAGATCGAGTCCTGAGAGAGAGATACAAGACCTCCTTCATTCTATAACCAAGGTACTGAGCTGGTTAGACCCGTAGAGAATTCTTGGATAGATTCTTGGCAGAAACTATTTAACTCAAGCTACACCTCACTTACTTCTTCCCTTGTACTAGACCTAGGTTAAGTACACCGGGGTAGGCGTATTTTAGATGCACCAGTTGAGTACTTTTAGTCATTATCTATCATTGTATGTATTTTATCTATTTTATGTATCTTATGGATTAGAAACCATATCATGCTTTTACAGTATTATTTCATAATACTCTTTTTACTGTAAGCACTTTACTTCATAACAAGTATTACGATTGTAGCAATTAACTTCTCTTGCATGAGAAAGAAGACTGCTCAATAAATAACCTTTTTATTGAAAACGCCCGTCTCTCTATTTCTCTGCAAAAATCCTGGTGAAACAAAGCATGGACGATTGACTGAGTGAAATAGCCATCTATTGTTTCCACGACTCTGAAGATATATTTCTTATTCTTGGGGAACAAAGTTGTCATGTTATATGGTTGTCAGAAACGAATCCCTTCTTGTTTATTCGAGAAAGTTTCTAGTGACTCTGAGCTAGCTGGCATTCACAATTAAGTCTAACATATTCAATAGAGACCTAGTCGACCTAAGTCCTACGTCTACACTATCGTTTTTGTTATTCCAATGCGCATAGCCTATTGGGAATATAGGAACTACACTACATGGCGCCCAACGTTTGGTAAGGCGATAATTTAACGCTAGATACTAGAGTAACTCAGTCATGCTTTTCACACAGACCCTTTTTTCCATAAAAACTCCAATAGACGTCTGGAGTGGGTAAAAGGTTAGTATCCGCCAGAACTAAGTAGGACGAGAATCCTATATATTAGTTTTTGGTTTATTCAAGGTTGAAGGATACAGTGTTCCAAAATATTGTGCACCTAATTTTTGTTTCCTGAAAACATACTCTGCAAACTTTCTGTCAGCAAAATTACGGAGAGTGACAATGAAAGGGAGAGAGCTAGAATAGCAACTCAACTATTAGAAGAAGACACAAGTCTTCAGCAAAACAACCCAGATGCAATAATCATCCCGATAAATGTAAATAAGAGTGTAACTTACAAACTAATAAATAGTGGTGTATCATCGAGAGGTGGTACAGTCATATTTGTGGTAGAGGCACAAGAATATCGGCAGACAGAGGTATTCTATTCATGGATACATTTTCCAGCAGCAAATGCTGTAACAAACAAGTTCCGCTACTACAAAGCAGAGGAACCTCCAGCATAATACGTTCCTTTCGAGGCCGTTGAAATTCTACTAACTTACCAGGAGCATCAGCTCTGGTTTATTGGCGCCCTAAAACATCAAAATCACATTACCAGGCTCGGTCCACTAGGTAGACCAGGAGCTACATGGCCGGTTTTAGCCAGCTATACACCACATCCTGACATTGAAGAAATGTCAGATAGAGAACTGTTAGTTCAAATAAAACAATTAATTAAAATACATAGACAGTTAGTCCAATATGTCATGCGGACTTTAACAGTCCAACCAGCAATAACAATTCCACAGCACACCCCTCACCAGGGGAATACAAACAAAATTACACCACGACTATACAATCAGTCATTGGTAAATTACCCGCAAAACGGGAACAAATTCCGTTCTGGCTGGCTCAAAAGATTACTCAAATAGAGGCAGTATTCCCTTATAGTACACCTCATAAAAAACACAGAATTCTGACAATCTGATTACCAATGGGGATCGCAACACATGTGGAGGACTGTGACACTTGGGGAACAGTCTTTGCTTCAATCTACACAAAAACACATGGTGTTCCATCTATGGCGGTTATACCAGACGTACTAAGACAGATTCAAAATGAATACGGTCCAGAGCCTGCTTTAAATCTAGGTATGAAATTACTGAAAGATTTTAAACAAGTCTCGGCTATACTACTAGCCAACATAAAAGGAGAAGCAGCATCAGTGGAGATCCGCCAAAAATTTAAAGAAACAAATTTAGCAGAACAACCTTTTGAACTTGCCAGAATAATTGAAAAATCCTCTGAAGAATTAGGTAGAGAAAGTTTGGGTGGGAAACCACTAAAACCACAACTAACAGAAAAACCTGAAAAGACTTTCATTAAAAATAATGTAATTACTATTAAAAAGAAATGGGAAACTAACAGACAGACTCTTCCTAAAGAGAAACAGTTTCAGTACAGAGGAAGGTCTCCCCAACGGAGAGATAGGTCTCCAGAATGGGGGGTAGGTCTCCCCAACGGAAGCCCTCTGAAAAAATATTTAACCTCAGAAATAGGGATAATTTGAAAAAACCTGACAGATATCAAGATATTGATACACGTCCCTCTCGATCTTTTCAGACTTCCTCGCAGAAATCGGAAAGAAGAGGACGGTCAGAACATAAAGAAGAGCGCGTCAAGTCCAAAGACAAGGAACCCGCTCACCAAAGTAAAAAATCAAAATTTTCCAAAAAGAAGGTAGCAAGCAGAAAGATAAAACATGCAGAGGATCCTAAGGACACAACTCAAGAACGGAGAGTGGGCCCAAACAATGCTAGACAGCGCAGCAGAAGTGACCATAGCTCGCAAGATCCTGATGAATCTTATGGAGACAGTGGACACGAATGAGTACATTCAGGTGGAAACTGCAGACACCAGAGTTAGTGTACCCCATAAATTATATGAAATAACATGTATAGAAGGGGACATGACTAGGAAAATAAGAACTCTCTTTTGGGAGAAGCTATCTAAAGGCTATGATATTCTTCTAGCTGAGAAAGACTGGCCACCAGAATTTGTTAGGGAGTGCCCACATGGCGAAGAAATGATTATGCCTGCCTTCTCAAATCATATTCCAATTCATAAAAAATACACATATGCAAGAAAATGGGCAGTGGCCCAAGCCCCTGCATTATATAAAAATCATGTGGGATGGGATGAGGAATCCCCTCACCATAAAATCCAGTTAAAAAGTCAACCTACTGCACAAAGGCAGTATCCTGTTAAGCAAGAAGCTAAAAAACAAGTCAGGGAGATCTTAGATCAACTTGAGTACCAGGGGGTGATTGAAACATGCACCTCACAAATGAACAATCCTTTATTTCCTGTCTTCAACGAGTCAGTTTTTAAGACTTTTTTAATGATGATGAAGAATATCTGTAAATGAAAAAATATATATTATATTATTAAAATCTATAAAATATACAATCCTACTATTAAACAAACACGTTCTACATAACACCCATTTAAATGCTTTCTTTTGAAATCACAATCCATTTACTGCAGTACACAGGTACTAACTGATTAATTCTAGTTGTGAATGAGCAGAGTTTAGCTGTTTAGAGGAGTGCATCAGCAGTGGATAGAGGATTGTAATAGTGCATGTATTAGTATCTGGGTCATTGCATGAGTACATGGGTAGTGACTGGATGATTAGACTACTGTAAGGAAAGAGGATGATGAAATTATAAGTGCTTGGGTTTTGGCACTGTTATTAGATAAGGACATGGTACTGGCTGGATAGTTGGAGGAGTGGATGTAGAGTGACAGTGTGATTGCTGGACTGCATGGGCACAACCAGGATAATTGGATAGTGTACATTTGATTGTAGCACTGAATGTGTTAATGCCTGAGTCATTGTACAAGTAAATAGATAGTGACTGGATACTTAGAGTGCTGCAACTTGACAGCATGGTGAATTTGTTAAGTCCTTGGGTTTTGGCGCAGTGATTAGATAAGGACATGATACTGCCTGGATGATTGGAGGAGTGAACGGAGAGTGACAGTGTGATTGCTGGACTACATGGGTACTACCTTGGTAATTGGAGGAGTGAATCAGTAGTGTGGAGATGATTAGAGGACTGCACGGATAGTGCACATTTGATTGTAGCACTGCATGTGTTAATACCTGATTCATCGTACAAGTACATGGATAGTGACTGGATACTTAGTGTGCTACAAGTTGACAGCATGGTGAATTTATAAGTGCTTGGGTTTTGGCGCAGTAATTAGATAAGGACATGGTACTGGCTGGATGATTAGAGGAGTGCACGGAGAGTGACAGTGTGATTGCTGGACTTCATGGCTACTACCTGGGTAATTGGAGGATTGAATCAATAGAGTGGAGGTGGTTAGGGGATTGCATGGATAGTGCACAATTGATTGTAGAACTGCATGTGTTAATGCCTGAGTCATTGTACAAGTACATGGATAGTGACTGGATACTTAGAGTTCTAGACGTTGACAGCATGGTGAATTTGTACGTGCTTGGGTTTTGGCGTAGTGATTAGCTAAGGCTATGGTACTGGCTTGATGATTGCAGGAGTGGACGGAGAGTGACAGTGTGATTACTTAACTGCATTGGTACTACCTGGGTAATGGGAGGAGTGAATCAGTAGTGTGGAGGTGGTTAGGGGACTGCATGGATAGTGCACATTTGATTGCAGCACTGCATGTGTTAATGCATGTGTCATTGTACAAGTACATAGATAGAGACTGGATACTTAGAGTGCTGCATTTTGACACCATGGTGAATTGATAAGTGCTTGGGTTTTGGCACAGTGATTATATAAGGACATGGTACTGGCTGGATAATTGGAGGACTAGACGGAGAGTGCCAATGTGATTGCTGGACTGCATGGGTACTACCTGGGTAATTGGAGGAGTGAATCAGTAGTGTGGAGGTGGTTAGGGGACTGCATGGATAGTGCACATTTGATTGTAGCACTGCATGTGTTAATGCCTGAGCAATTGTACAAGTACATGGATAGCGACTGGATACTTAGAGTGCTGCAAGTTGACAGCATGGTGAATTTATAAGTGCTTGGGTTTTGATGCAGTGATTACATGAGGACATGGCAGAGTGATTAAAAGAGTCCGCAGGGAGTGACAGGGGAATTGTTGTAATACATGTGTAGTGCTTTATAGATTTTATCACTGCTTCAGTTAGTGCATGAGTCTTTGCATGAATGCATGGGTAGTGTTTGGATACTAACTAGGTGATTGCACAATATAGAATCAGTAAATAATTTCTCATCTACTTATAAAATCACATATTCACTACCTTTACACTCCTGTAATCAGTGATGCACCTCTCAATAATTCAGTAAATATACATACAACTATATACATACAATCTGAAGACATACATGAGTCATTACCAACTATCTAGTTAAATAGATAACTACCATATACCTGAAAGAGTAAAATGTGGTGGTTTACTTTGGAGCTACATCTTGACCATTAAATCTAGAAACATGCAATATCCTCAAACTATACCACTCTACAGACTTAAGAAAAAAGACTAATAAACAACACATTTTATGAGCATTTCTAAAACCACACTTTTATTATACATCTTCAGCATTATATCTAAAATGATGTGGCATTATTAAACCATACCTTAGCTCACATTACAAAAAGAAGAATAATTAACAACACCTTATTTCACAATTCTATCTTAAAACTTATGGCATCATTTAACTTTACCTTCTGTACAAACTAATAACAGAAACTTAATTATTAACACCTTATATGACCATCTTCCAAACAGCACAGTTGTGCTACATTTTACCAAACTATCTATAATTATGCAGTATCATTAAACTATGCCTTTGTAGAAAAAAGAAAAAATGATGCCTAATAAACTACACCTTATTTGAACATCTTTGAAAATACACATTTGTAGTGCATGTTCAAACAACTATCTAAAAATAAGAGGTATTATTCAGATATACCTTTGAACAGACTTAAAATATATATATTACTGTAGAGACTATTTTTAAACAAACTTCAAGTACAATAAAAAATAATACCAATATACATCTCTACATTTAATAATATATTTCAAACAACACAGTTTTACAATATTATCAAATCTATTTTAAATAAACCTCAAATAAATCTGTTGAATGAAAAATCTCATACACTCAGACAGAATTTTCTTTTACACAGAGTCAATCTAGATCACCAGACTCTGCAAGGTAATGCCAGTAATGGCAAGATTTCCCTCTATTTTGACATACAAATACACATAAGCAACAAATCACATTGCTTCCCAGAGATTTTCAAATTGAAAAATAAACTTCCATTGGTCATACATAATAACACTTTTCAACTGACTTCTTAACCCCTTCTGCTTAATGCCAATTTTCATACCAACAGCTCATGCAACATTCAATTTAACTGACAGGTTACAAGTTCACCAAAGAATGTTGAAAATAATTTATTTATTTGAAAGATTTTATATTGCGCTGGCTAGACCCGGAGGTATTAGAGTGCTTAACATGTGTGAAAAACAAGATTACAAGAGTTGCTCAAACAAAACATAACAGGAACAATAAATAACAACAAACGTTCCATTGAGGTCTATTAAACAGAGGACAAAGCAAGAGCAGATACCTTTACAAATATATTGGCAGGGTGGAAGGGGATTAAGGGATGAGCTGTGGGTGAGGTAGAAATTTTGAAAGAGGTAAAGGCGGGGGACTACAGATTGGGATGGGGGATGGTCAATCGGCAGGGGATTTTAAGAGGGAGGAGGGAAGGGAGGTGAGAGTAGACTGGAGGAGAAGGACGGGGGTGGAGAGGTGAAGGGAGGGGAAGTAAGGAGGGTAGGGTCAGAGGAGGACAAGGTTCGATTCAGTATCCCAATATTTGCTGAGGAGGTTCAGTTTAAGGTCTTTTTTGAAGGTATTGTAGGAGGGGTTGTATAGTTCCTTTGGGAGGGCATTCCAGTCGGTCGGCGCGTTTCCAGAGAAGGAGCGAGATTGCGTGGTTTTCTTTTTGAATAAGGGGGGGTGAGGAGGAAAGTGTTTGTGCTCCTCATTGTTCTGAAGCTGCCTGCTTTTTTAAGTTTGTTTGTGAGGAACAGCAGGCCTTCTCGTGTAGGGCTTTATGTGTGATGCATGCTGTCTTGTAGGAGGATCTACCTTCAGCAGGAAGCCAGTTGAGAGTCTTCAGGACTGGGGAGATGTGTTCAAAACTTTATAGCCAGTGATGAGTCTGGCTGCTAGGTGTAGCACAGATCTGAGTGGGGCTAGGTGGACTTTGGGGGTTCCTGTGAGGATAGCTTTCCCATAGTCAATTTTTGAGAGTACCAGGGATTGGACGACCCATTTGAAGTCTTCAGGTGGGATGAAGGGTTTAATTTTCTGTAGGTGATAGAGAGTGAAGAGAGCTCCTTTAACAAAGTTTTTTACGTGATCGTTGAGGGTTAGATTTTTGTCAATGGTAAAACCAAGAGATTTCACTCAGTTTGACAAAGAGAGAGAGCAGTTGAGTGAATTGAGGTCAGAGATCTTTCCAGGGCTTTGGAAAGAAGAGGTAGGTTAGGGATAGGGCGGAGGTTGTTCAGGTCATTTGGGTCTGAGGTGAGATTTTTAGGGATAGGCATGATTTGACCGAGTTGAAGTGAGTCTGGGACACAACCTGTGGAGAAGGAAGTGTTTTATGATGTTGGTCCAGTAAGGGGCAATGATGTGTTTGAGATTCTGGATAAGACTGGAAGATAGGGTCTTTGGTGTGTGAGGAAGGTTTAAGTTTGGTTATGATGGTAGAGACTTCAAGTTCAGTCACGGAGGGGAAATTAGACCAAGATGCATAGTTTTTAGTTTCAGGGGGGGAAAGCTGGGTTCTGGAGGGGTGGAAGGGAAAGGAGACAGAGGTAAGACGGTAGAATCGTTAAGTGTATTTTCAGCGATAAGAGGGGAATTTGGTGGGATCTCCGTTAGATGGAAGGAGTGATCGATTTTGGCAATTTTTTCGGAGAAGAAGATGGCAATTTCCTCACATCTGTTTGTTGAGGCAGTAAGTTTGGGGGGAGCTGTGGATGTTTGGTTGCGAACAATGTTAAATAGTTCTCTGGGTCTGATTTTTACCCGATCCAGTTGAATTCGGAAAAAGGAGGCCTTTTCCTGGAAGATATGTTTTTTATATGATGATCTAGTGGTCCTGAGACAGGCAAGGTGGGCGGCAGAGGGGTGTTGTCTCCAAGACCTTTCCGTCAGTCTAAGTGATCGCCTTTCGCCGTTGAGAACAGAGTTAAACCAGGTTTTTAAATGGAATGGTTCTTTGCTTTTTTCGTTTGGGAGGGGCTAGGGGTCAATGACCTCGCTGGCGGTATTGTTCAAGAGTTCAGTGAGCTCATTTGCATCCTGGGGCGGAGGTAGGAGTGAGAAGAAGTTGAGCTTGTAGTTTAGACTCGAGTTCGCCAGGAGGGATTTGGTTGAGGTTTCTGGTCCATTTCAAGGGTAGGTGACTTTTAATAGGCGGGGAAAGGGGGCAGATTCGATTTTGAACAGGATGAGGTGATGTTCAGACCAGTCAATGGGGAGGATACTGGAGATGGAAGCAAGGTCAATATTGGATATGATGGCATCGAGAGTGGCACCTTTGGTGTGGGTGGGCGAGTGACAAAGTTGAACAAGGCTATTGATTTCTAGAAGAGTGAGGAGATGGGTGATGGTGTGGCCAGCAGTATTGTTCCAGTGGATGTTAAAGTCACCAAGGAAGAGGTTTTTTGAGTTGGAGAGAGAGGATTGAGAGAGAAGGTCAGATAGTTCCTCAGCGAAGGGAAGTGGGTCACCCAGAGGATGGTAGATGGCATGTAGGCGAATTGGGGAGGAACCCTGAATAGTGAAGTTGGCGCCAAGGTACTCAAAGTGTTCGGAGTTTTTTACACAGGAGAGTTGCAGTTAGTTTTTGTAAACAATAGCTAGGCCACCTCCATTTCTGTCTGTTCTGTCTTTCCTAATGAGGGAGTAGCCCGGGGGGGGGGGGGGGGTGAGTAGGTCAAGGTTGGAAGATGAGTGGTCATTAAGCCAGGTTTCAGTAAGGAAGGCAATGTCAATGGATTCACTAAGGAGGGTTTCAGATATTTCAGTTGCATGCCGTACAGCCAAGCGGCAGTTAACAAGCATGCAAGATAGGGGCTTAGGGTTGGATTTGACTGTAGTGCACAAGTGTATAGTGGTAATTTGGGTTGGGGGTCTGGGCAAGATGGGAGAGGAGGGGGTTCTGCTCATTCCTAGGATCACTGGGATGCTTGAAAAATGTTGAGTGCATTCGAGGATCAGGGGTTTGGGCAGGTAAGAGTTGCATGGGTCGGTAGTGGCCGAGGGGTAGAGACAGTTTCTAGCACGATGCAACCTAGAAGATCTGTTGTTGAGGGGAATAGTTTTCCAGTGGTTATGTTGGGAGGGGTGTGTAAAGCAAGGGCAGGCAGAGACTTTCTGATTTAGGAGGGCCTTGTCGTACAGAGCGATGACGTCTTCTCTAAGTCTCATGAGTTCCGTCTGAATGGCTGAGAGATTCAGTTAAAAGTTGGAAATCGATAAGGTTGAGTGTTAACTCGGGCGGTGAGGAAAGGGTGGAGCATGGGGGCTCGATGTTGGATGCAGATGAGAGCCTGATGAGTGGAGGTGGAGAGATGCAGCGTGATGGGGTCAGAGAGGAGCTAGTGAGGTAGAAGGTTGTGGTGGAGGGGTCTCTCGTGTAGGTAGGTCGTGTGGTCGGGGGAGAAGATATGTTGGAGAAAGGGTCAGGGGGAAGTAAGGATAAGATGAGAGGAATGAGTGAAATTCAGTGATGGAGGTGTAGGTATAGTGGGGGAGGGGTGGGAAGCAGTAGGTGTAGGAGCCTGGACTTGATTCCCTCCTCGTGTGGGGGGGTGAGTGAAATTAGTGGTAGGTGTAGTGAACATCGGGAGGGTGGTCATCAGGGGGGAGGGATCCGGGAGAAGTGGGGAGGTCATCGGTAGCTAGGTGGGTTTGGGGATGTCAGTTGTTAGATGAGGTGGGGTCTTGGGTTTTGGAATGCTCAATTACGGAGTCTAGGGGAGTGGGCTCTGTGCTGGTGGGATTGAAGTATGGGTGACACACGATTAGGGAGAGGGTTTAGGGGCAGGTTTATATAGAAGGTCTGTTAGGGAACTGTAGAGGTGGTCGAAAGTGTTAAGGTGGTGTTCGGATGCTTGGATGAGAATGTTGCCGTCTTTGAAAATGGAGATGTCAATTTCTCCTCTGAAAGCTGGGGATGGGGAGGTAGATAAATTGAAACCATATGGGATATCCCCGGATTTGGAGATAGTGAGATTGTTCAGGAAGATGCTTTTCTATTTGAAGAGACGTTTGGAGTAGAAAATAAGGTTCGTTTTTATAGGATTGGATGGGTATAAGATGTTCCAGGAAGTAAGACCATGCCTTGAGAGGGTAGGACCAGGGGGAGTGGGGATGTGCAATTGGGGGGGCATGATGGGTCTTCGGGGGGAATCAGGAGTAAAAGAGAAGGGAGGGGTGGGACAAAATAGGTAAGAGGTAAGAGGCGTTTGAGAGGGGAGGTCAGGAAGGGATCAGGAGGGGATGAGGGGTTGTCAGTGTGGGGAAATATTGGGAGGGATAGAGGGGAGGGAGTGGGAGGTAGGAGGCGCCTGAGAAGGGAGGTCAGGGGGAGAAGCGCTAGAGGGCAAGGGGAGGAAGTGGTAGGGAGGGGCAGGAAACTGAAGTTTTGACCAGATATCAGCGATATAGAAGAGAAGGGGTTAGGGGGGGTGCCAAGAGGGTATGACAGAGTATAAATATATCACCAAAAATATAGTAGGGGGCTGGTGAATAAAATAAAAAGGGGGTTTGAGAGGAGGGAACAGAGAGGAGATTAAAGAAGGAGTAGGAGAGATTAATAAGTAGAGGGGACGAACGTGTAGCAGTGGGAGTACAGCCAGACAGCACCAAAAATTAGTTAAGGTACATCCAGATAATGACAATAAGAATTAGAATAAGAACAGCAAGTGTGGTTGCTTTTGCAAAACATGCCCTTATCCTTTCTGCTGTACCTTCCAAACATTTTTACTAACCAGTAAGAAACATTCTTTTTAAACAAGGAAAATGCACCCTATTTTTGAATGTATAATCTTCTTAAACAGCCAATCAAATCTCTACTTTCATAAAAACAGCATCTTCTCCACCCTTTTAGATATCTCTCATTCTACCAACTGACTACCTCAGCTACAGATATCTTTTGATTAACTACAGTGATCCCTTCAAAATGCTTTCAGTGTGGATTATTGGGCACAGCTATGTATTCCGGTGCAAAAGGTATGCTGAACTCAGAGGTATTGACAAAACCTAGCTTTGCAAAATGTAGACATTAAATAGCTTGGACAGAGAGGATTAAAGTGGCACCAATTGATGCCTTTGGTTAAAACCTATTTGCATCTCCAACTCCCTGACCTCATGATTGTGCACAGCGGTAGCAATGACTAGGCACATTGACTGGGGTAGGTCTGGAAATGCTAATGAAGGACACTTTTGCAGAATTGATGTTGTTTTTTCCCCAAACTGCCTTTGTATACTCTAACATATGCCAATGACAGAAATGGAATTGGTCCAATCAATTTTGTCCACAGATTGAGAAAGTTAGAAAAAAAATTCTGCTTACCTCAGAGACCATAGAATGGGCTCCATATATACCAACAATATAGGTTTCCATATGGAGGGTATTTACAGGAGTGACAAAGTACACTTCACTGATGAAGGGAACAGAGTGTGTCTCAACAACCTAAAGCTCTGCATCCACACTTACATGTAGCTGCAAGAAACTCATAATGAACACAAGGGCTCTTTTTAGAGCCACCCAATAACCCAACATATGACCTAGGTTTATATAAAAAAGCAATATTTTTGCTAGGAGTCGCGCATCCAGCGCTGAGCGCCGCGCACCCCTCACGTTCACACCAGAGGCAATGCTGGGAGCCACGCATCCCTCGTGTTCCCTCTAGGGTACTGTGCTGAGCGCTGCATACCCCTTGCGTTTACACCGGAGGCTTTGCTTGGAGCGGCGCATCCCTTGCGTTCACACCAGGGGGCCACACTGGGAGCCACACACCCCTGCGTTCACATGAGGGGCCGCACTGACTGCTGTGCTAGGCTCGAGACTCCAATTTTTTTTTTTAAATGTCCACTTTCATTAATTTACATTTGCTCCAGGGACCCCATCCCCGGGGCCTCACCTCATGGTTAGGGACCGTGGGGGGAGCCACAATGCCCCCATGGTCCCTGCCCGCTCCCTGCTTCCTGTGGGAGCCGGCATTGCTTTTCCTCACAGGGAGCTGGTGTCATGCAGCTCACCTGTGGTGAAAATCAATCTGCTTTGGATTTTGGAAGAGAGAGCAGGATTCCCTGCTCTTGCTTCCAAAATCCAAAGCAATTTTGCTATGATGACTCCCGCCTTGTCATAGCAAATAGCAGTCTCCAGGGGTGGGCACCCCGGGACACTGCAGGAGCCGGCCCTGAGGGGTGGCGATCTCCATGGCTATCCAGGGCTCCAGGAAGGGGCCCGTACAGCCCCCTCCCAATGTGATTGAAGCCCCGGGGAGCTGGTGTTCCCCGGGGCTTGAATTTACATGATTAGTGCCCCGGGGAGGTGGCAGTACCCAGGGCATGTGGGGGGGGCTCAAGCCCCCCCCACAGGTTTAATATTTAATAAAAAAAGAAGCCCCAGGGTTGGCAGTCCCCGGGGCTGTGGGGGGGACCATCTTCCCTGTGAACATTTGAGAAATGCCCACACAAATCAAACAAGCCCCGACGGTGGTGGTCCCAAGGGCTGCAGGGGGGCCACATGCCCCTACAAATATAGAAAAGCCCTGGGGTTGGCAGTCCCTGGGGCTGGTAAACAAGCCCTGGAGTGTGGTGGTCCATGAGGGGGTGGTGGTCCCTGGGGCTGGGGGGGGGGGGGGGCCCACAGCCCCACTAATATTTTTGGGAAATGTCCCCAGGACCGTGCCCACCCAGGGGCCTCAATTAAATGAAGTGTGGGAGACCCCAGCACAAATTTGCTGATTTCTCTTTTTTTAATGCTTTATTTGGACCTGGGGGTCCTTGTGGGACCCCCTGAGCAGGCCTAGAGGGTCAGGGTTTTTCAACCCTGCCCCCTTTTCTTGTTTTCCAACTTTGTTTTACTGTTTTCTTGTGACTCGGTTCTACCGAGTAAAAAGATGGCTGCTGTTAGAATTGGGGGTCTCTGGTTGGCGCAGTGCAGCACTGGCGACAAGCAGGGACCCTCTCCTCTAAGTCAGGGCAAAGGATTACTCACAGAAATAACCCCTGCTCACCCTCTAGGTAGTGTGGTGCAAGCAGTCTAGGCTAATCTCTGGAGCACATATGGTTAAACAATTGCAGTATCACACACAACAACCACCAACCCACCACACAATGACACCAGACTGTATTTTGTATAAAAATATATCTCCTATATATATATGTACTTTAAGCAGGCTTGTAAATACAGTCTTTAGGTTGCAAAACACTATTCCAGTTACTTTGGTGATGCCACAGTTCTTTAAATGCAATCTTCTGATTCTTTACAGGAAATTCTGAACGCTTTCTCACTTCTTTGGGGGTCTGTGCGCTTTGTAGCGCTCCTGCTACATTCCGTACGACTTTCTGGACGAGCCCTACTAAACCTCACGCTTCTCGCGTGAGACGCCGTACGACGCGAACACTGAACCCAGCAGTACTAGGCGTACCAGCCTCAGGAGAGCCAGCGTACGGTGTGACCCAGATTCGAAGCGCACTACGAGGCGTACCAGCCTCTGATGCGCAGGCGTACGCTGGAATTGGATTTCAAAGCGCACTACGAGGCGTACCGGCCTCCGATGCGCTGGCGTACGATGGCAATGTAGTTCAAGCGCACTACGAGGCGTACCAGCAGGGTACGGTGCGCACAATGTCTTAGAAAACGTAGAAGCAGACAGTCAGGATGGACAACAATTCTGAGCACACAGCGCGGGCTGAAATGCAGTTCGCTTTGCACACAATACCTTCGTGTCCTTTTCTTTCTTGATTGATTCGGTGCGGACGGCTCTATGCTGTTGTCCGGCGTCGCGGTGCTATCCTGGCGGGTGAGGCCACGGGGTCGCTTCTCACCAGGTGGGCGGTGCTCCGGGGGACACAGGCTCACAAGGGCTGAGTCCTGGGGTTACCTGGAGAGGGGTGAAGCGGATTTCGAGGTGTTCTGCAGGGCTCCTCCTCGGGAGGCGAAACATACTGTTAGTCTGTCTCTTCTTCACTTTCCACGGCGCGGGGCAGCAAAAGGTGGTGAGCGGACCGGACGGGTCCTCTGCTTTGCGTTGTAAGCTTCCACTCAGTGAGTCAGTCAAGGTGCTGGGGTCAGACGGCGCTGACCTTTGCGGTGCGAGCTGCGGCTCGGCGGCAGGAATTCACGGTGCTCGGCCGGACCGGAGTTAGCACAGGCTCTTTAGGGCAGCGATGCAGGGTCGACAATGCCTCAGCAGTTATTCCTCTTCCAGGGGGGGTAGCGTCCACTGTTCCTGGCGCGCAGTTCAGGGGGCAAGTTCAACAGCAAGCCCTTGGAGATTGTCAAATGCACAAGTAGTTTCAAAAAGTCTCTCAGTCTTTTTCTTTTTCTCTCCTTCTGCAGCAAGGCACCCACCACAGGCCAGTATCTCAGGATTAGAGACAGTACTTCTCCATGCAGCTTTCCTATGTCCTTCTCTTCTGGCAGAGTTTCTTCTTGGCGTCAACAGGATCTAATTTCTTAGGAGCAGGGCTTCTTCTTTTATAGGACATTTCTTTTGTTCTTTCAGGCCAGGGTGGCCTTTGCATAGCCTATTTCAGTTTTGAAGCACTCTGCTGTGCTGTTTCTGGCTTTTCCTTTCAGTGTGAGGGGCAGGCACATCAGATGCTCCGCAGGAGGTGGAGCCCGCATTCAGATGATGAGTACAGCCAGGAGGACCTTGTTGACAGTCTTCCCTCTTCCTGGACCAGGTGTCGGGCAGAGTCATCAGTCGCTCCCCAGGGGGTGAAGCCAGCACTGTGGTGGCAGAGCACAGCCCTATTCAGAGTCAAGGGGCACTCCCACCTCCCACTAAGGTGTAATCCTTGCATTCACCACCTGTCATCCCCCAGCCCTGTCACTCACACAAACCAGACAGCAGATACACATCCTAGCAGAGGCGGGCTGACATGGTTAGGCAAGCAAATGCTAACTTTCTAAAAGTAGCATTTGTAAACACAGGATATTAAAATAAACTTTACTAAAAGAAGTATTTTATTATTCTGAGTTCTGCCACACTAAACTTGACTTTCCCTGAGCCTGCTGGTATTATAGGGTGTAATAATTCCAGCAGCCCATCTTGGCCTAAGAGAACAGGTAGCCTTACAATAGTGAAAAACGAAATTGGCTGTAATTCACTATTAGGACATGCCACACACATCAGGGCTTGTCCTACCTTACACTTACAATGCACCCTGCCCTAGGGCCTACCATAGGGGTGACTAATATGAAGCACAGGGAAGGTTTTGAGGCTGACAAGTGTGTGCACTTGCCCAGCCAGCATGACAGTACCAGACTGCACGCAGGTTCTGCAATTGCAGACCATAGACACATTTTAAAAGGCTGATTCTGTGGGTGGGGCAACCAGCGCTGCAGGCCCACTAGCAGTATTGGCATTTACAAGCCCTGGCACTCCGGGGGGCACTTTACTGGGGACTGACAGTAAATCCAATGAGCCAATCATGGAAATCAGTCACATATACACTTTACATTGGGAGTACTTGCACTGCGGCACTGATTGGCCATGGCGCAGTGCCCTGAGCGGCGGACACCAGCAAAAACATCTGAGGCACATCAGCAAAAAGTGGAAGGGAAACTCACGCCAAGGCGCCAGGTCTAACAGCTGCCAACACTTGCTGGTTTGGAGTGTTGGCAGCCCATCACAGTGAAGCCTGTGCTCGGGAGGGGTTGCGACTCCCCTATATTTTGAAACTTTTTCTTTTACATATTTCTCAGGAACTACTGAATGGATTTACACCATTTAACAAAAAGGACTCTTTCTGAACCAAGGGCTACATTTTAATCAAATTTGGTGGAATTCGTTAAGCAGTTCGGGCTGTAGCTGTGTCTAAAGTTTCCTATTGAAAATTACATAGGGAAAATACATTTGGGCCGACCCTTTTTTCTCATCCCCCGCTTGTTGAATCACCCCGAAACTTTAAAGACAGGAGCTGACCGGAGCGGGCCACTAGTTTTGAAGATTTCGCAAAGATTCATCAACCGACCCCAAGGATATTATATCTGTATGTGTTGCATTCACTCCGTCCGACGCTGCTGCATCTCAGTCACACTTTTTGGACTGTTGAAAAAGAATAAGCCAGACCCAATTCTGGTGCAAAATCAGTGATTTATTCCGTGAAGCAGAATAGCACCCAGCAAGCCCACATATCTGTATGTGTATGTATATACATGTATGTGGATATATTAGGGAGTTATAGTTAGGTCCTAGTTTCCCTAGGAAAAGCGTTTTTTCTTAAGCCAATATCTTTAGTACAATTTGATGAATCTTCATGAAATTTTCAAAACTAATGGGGCGCTCTGGTCAGCTCCTGCCTTGAAAGTTTTGGGGTGCTTAGTCAAGCGGGGGTGACAAAAAGGGGGGTTCCCAAAACAAGTTTTCTCCATATTAATTTCCATAAGAAACTTTAAACAAAGCTACAGACCGAATTGTTGAATGGCATTACACTTAATTCGGTAAAAAGGTAGCTCTTGGTTCAGAAAGCGACTTTTTTTAAATGGTGTAAATCTGATGAGAATTCACTGAGTAGTAGTAGAATGGTGAAGCTGCATCAAAAAATTGAGGTTTAAGAGATGTTGGCAGATGTATCAGTAATTAGGGTTAATTGTATGAGTCTGTAGAAATGTACACTTGAAATACACCACATAATTTTTGGTCTCTGCATGAAATGGGAAGTGCATTCTCTGTAGTTTTAAGTTCTTCGTGGTCTTGTGACTGAAGTAAGTCTCTACTTACTCATATATTCTGATCTGTGTTATCCATTTGAAGACGCTTTACACATAAAACACAGGTACTCATCTATTTTTATGTTTCTTTTATATATGATGCCACTAGCAAAAGGTACAGACAAATGCATGCATTCTTTCAGGAGTACAGGGGACTTACAGCAGAGATATGTAAAGGGTTGCTACTTTGAATTTGGCTAGGCGCATTTTTTCTGCTGCAGCTTCACCATTTTAGTAGTAAAATGCTTGTAGCGCAACGGCGCGAAGTTACCCTCACGGTCGTTCACGGGCGCGGCCATCTTGTTTGCATGACGTATTTCCATTTCCGGGCACGATGTGTAATCTCGCAAAGTGTGCGGCTCGCTAGTACAAGTTTGCGTGTGATCGCGAGGAAAATCTCGGGCAAACTTACCCACGTGCTCGTGAACGGGCGCGGCCATCTTGTTTCTCATTCATTGCTATGGTTCTGGGCATGCTTTCTGTGTCCTCTCTGAATCTCTGCCATCCTTTGCTTGTTTGAAGTTTTTTTTAATCTATTTTACTTATTATCTAACCCTCTATTTTTCTAGCTCTATATTTTTGTGTTTTCTGCTACTTTTGGTTAATTTTAAACTACTTTTTTAAACTCTTCTCTTTTCTTCTTCCCTATTCTATTTCTTCTTTATTATTTACCTTCCTTTCTGCCCAGACCATGGTAAAGGGAGCCGGGAAGCATCCTGAGAAGGGGAAGAGTCCCGCACCCCATGCCCGGCTCCCGTGCGGGCGTTTGAGGGGGGAGCAGGTCACAGCCCGGGAGATCTTCAGCGTGGAGGAGGTGGCCACACTAGTTTTTTATGTTCAGCGCCGCCTCCCCAGGACCATCATGGCAGGCGGCAAGATCGCTAGCGGGTACGGGATCCGGGAGCGCCAGAAGCGGTGGGAGAAGGTGTGTAGTGCCATGTACCAACACTCTCGGGTCCGGCGCACCTACAACCAGGCCACCCACCTTTGGACGGATCTCCTGGACCGGGAACGCGACTTGATCGACCTGCTCGGCCTTGAGATCCCCGGGCTTGGTGAGTAGTAGTAGCTATTTCTTCACTACTCTGTTTTCTCCTGCTCTGTGTGTTATGATATTGCAAATTTTTGTTTTTTACCAAGAGCAATAATGCTGCTGATTACATTGTACGTAAATTATATTTAAAAATCTTCTGTGCATTGCAGGTGCACTGCTCTCCTTCTCAGTAGCGTTGCTACTATGCTTATTTGTTTTCGATTTTGTGTTCATTTCATTGGCCTGAGAAATTATGTATGAGTGTAGTTTAAAGAACTGCGTAATGCTAGACACTAAGGGTCAGATTTTTAATTACCGGCGCATCCCTGCAAAGTAGCAGGGATGCGCCAGTAATTGTGCGCCACGCCACCACCACCCATGGTGCGCCGTATTTACAATGCGGCGCACCATGGGCCCAACACATCACCGAAGTGTTACGCATCTGTGCAATAAAGGCGGCGCATTGCTGGAGTTGCGTCGCAACGATGGCGCAGCTCTAGCAATGCTCTGGGGTGCCCTATCTCCACAATGCTGCGTCAAGCCGTACGTCTGCTTCAAGCAGGCGCAGGGTTTGAGTAACGCATCATTGTCCTAAAAGTGACTGATTGAAATCTTGTAGATTTCCCTCAGCCACTTTTAGGATGCGTTCCTGCGCAGGAACGCACCCTCCCTTGCGCCGGAACGCCCCCTGATGGCGCAGGGCTTTACAACGTGATGCATCTCCCATATGCGTCACATTGTTAATATGCTCCGCACCATGGCGCCTCTTTTGTTCTGCCGCTGCGTCACAAAAGTCACGCAACAATGGAGCAAAAGAGCCGCAAGGGGCTTGTAAATCTGCCCCTACAGACTCAAGTCCAGTCCTTCCTTTGTACACCTGGCAATAAGAAGAAATAGTGGTGGTGGATTGATAGTTTGAGTATTTTAATGACTGGTTGATGTAATAGGAAACTTTTTAGTGTTGTCGCTGATCTGCAATCACGATGGACTCTGTTTGTCACTTCGCGTGCTGCGGACTGCTGCCTGCCAGTCCTAGGCAAACCTTTTTAGTAGGTTGTTTATTGAGTTACATAACTTTCCAAGTCGACGGTCCGCAAATCAAGCAATACTAATATCGTAGTAGACCACATGAGATAGGTCAATATATCCCGTGGAATAGTTGTCTATTTGCTATTTCGCCAAAATATTTTGTTATTGTTCTTTTGAAATGTTTGATTTGGTTGACAAATATCATCCATGTTTTCTGGTCTTTCTTTCTTTCATGTTGTACATCTGCTCCCCCCAGGGGCAAGAGGGCATTGGAGGAGGCTGCTGCTGCTGCTGAACAAGGCCAGGATCGGTCAGGCGAGGGCTCCTTTGCTGGCCCCAGTAAGTTAATTTTAATATAGAGTACCTATTTTTTCCCAGCGTTCCTCATTCCATTTTTTCTAAATCGTCTTAGATCTTCTTGTAGACTGTATCTAAATTCTTATCCTGCCTCAACTATGACTCCCTGTGGTATTACTAGATTATTCCTATTGGTCTGTCTGTGTAGCTAACTAAGATTGCACATTTGGCAAAAGGTGTAAAACGAAACTCCCATTCTAGTCAGCAATACCTCTATGCACTGAGTGCAGTCCTCTGGGATTGTCCATAATGTCTTTTCAAGTCTTCTAAATGTTTATGCTTTGACAATTACCAACAATAAAAAGGTGAATGACCACCAAGAAAGAATAAGATACTACTTACTTTTGGTTTGGATAGGAGGACAATCCATACTACTACTGTTGCGGGGACAAATCTGCACAAACAGAACTATGGACACTAAATAGTGCATTGTTTATCAATTATAATAGGCGCAGGTAGACTTTCCACATACCTCAGTGATATCAGACTTTGAAGAACCCCCAATCTCCTTACTGACTAGATAGTGTGGCAGAGTCATTTAGCTCCCGAATTCATCGATGATTGATCCCCAATGATGATTATCCAACGCAGGACAAGAGTACGGAGTCAGTCTTTTTGGGGAAAAATACACCCTGTACAGTGTGAACAGATGGTTTCGTTTAAGAGGAGCTGACTTTACTATTCCATTCACCAGACTAAAAGAATCTCCCCACAGATCTACCAGTTTGTTACTATCCAATCCCTCAACATTTCCCCAGAGATTCTGAAGTTCCAAATCAGTAACTCCCTCTTTTTCCATCAATGCCTCATACCAGAAAGAGAGCTCTTTATCCCAACGCCCCTTTCTATTTACAAAATCAAATTTCGGGTTAGATGCACAATCCAATATTTCAGTAGACCACCAGCTTGACAGCTGGTAATATTTAAATCTTGTAAGGGTTCCTCCAGTCAACATGAAGAGGGAATCCCACCCCAATAGCTGTTGGTCATTTTGTAAATCTCTCCACTGCATTAGCCCTGCTAATTTGAGAGGGGTTGACAGTTGGTCTCTAAGACATTCTGGAGTGCCTGGAGAGTCCCATATTGGGGCCTGAGGAGCATAGTATGGAATTTGTAGTTTTTTCCTGAAGAAAACCCAATTCTTCAGAGCCGTAACTAAAACCTTTAGTCTGACCTTTTTATAAAATCTGGGGTCTCCAAACTTAAATAAGAAATATTCGTAGCCTTGGGGGATATCATGCAATATTGCCTGAAACAAACGTCCCAAAAAAGATGCATCTGCCTTGCCTGCCATAACTCTGAAATTTTTAAAGTGGAAGGAATGGCCATAATGCAAGATGTCAGGTAGCGCCAGTCCTCCCATTTTTAATTGTCTCCTTAACTTCTTAGCAGAAATTCTGGGCATTTTGGAGTTCCAGATAAATGAACCTATTTTTCCTTGTAGTTTACCCACCTCCTTTGTATCAAAAGATAAGGGTATTGAGTTAAACAGGAAAGTTACCTTTGGCAGTATAATCATCTTTATAAGATTGACCCTCCCGAAGATGTTTAATGGGAGCCCGGACCAACGCTGCAATTGTCCACAAATGTCCTTATACACCTTGTCCAAATTAACTTTCGATATCTGAGTAATGTCCTGGACTAACTGGATCCCAAGGTACCTCATCCTTAATTTTGCTTCAGGCAGCACTACCTCCTGATTCCATTGCATGGTTTCTGTTTTTTCCTTATTTATTCTATATCCAGAGGTCTCTCCAAAAGCTTCTGCATGTTCGAAAAGTCTAGGTATTGCTACCTCAGGATTGGAAGTGAACATTAAAAGGTCATCTGCATATAAGGCGAACTTTAGATCCAAATCTGTTATGGAAAAGGGTTTTATTAAATGATCTGCCCTTAATTTAATCACTAATGGCTCAATATATAAGGCTCAATATATAAGTTGAACAATAAGGGGGAAAGGGGGCACCCCTGCCTAGTACCCCTTGATATTTGAACCCAGGGTGTATTTTTCCCCAAAAAGATTGACAAGGATCACAAACCTGCAATATAGCTGCCCACGGTGCAAATCTTTAGAGGCAGATGATTTACATATGTTTGTGGACTGTCCTGGTCTCAACCTGTTTTGGAAAAAAATCGAGGGTTTTTTGGTGGATGTATTAGGAACACGGATTGTGGTGTCACCGGTAATGATCCTGTTCGGTCTAGAGGCGGATTACCACCTCGATAATCTGCAGACTAAATTTATTTTCTATGTGATGTTATTGGCAAAACGAGAAATATGCAAAGTATGGAAATCTGAAGACGCTCCACCTTTTTCTGAATGTTTAAGGTATATTATATATATTAGTGAGTCTGATATAGCATGTGATAATTCCTCAGAGTATAAGATCTGGGAGCTCCTTGTGGCATGGCGGACCAGATGAGAGTATTCCGATGATTTCACCTGGGTACTGTCGGTGCTTAGTCCTCAACCAATCCGGGGGTCGCCAAGTCACAGAGGTTGAGGTGGATAAAGCAAACAGTAAACACTAGAGGAGGGTATCTTTTCCTGCCTCCACTGGCATCAAATTCTGTGGTCGTAACATCGAGATGTCAGGGGGGGGGGAG
The DNA here is from genome assembly GCF_964263255.1 of Lissotriton vulgaris. NCBI lineage: Eukaryota > Metazoa > Chordata > Amphibia > Caudata > Salamandridae > Lissotriton > Lissotriton vulgaris. Next base: position 1,317,526,250 of record NC_141689.1, read on the forward strand.
AGGATCTCCGTCTAGAGCACCCAAAAAATTGGTATATGAGGAATACAAAACAAAAAAAACAAAAAAAGAGTACGGAGTCAGAGTCCAGAAGTGCCAGAGGCACGGACTCATGCTTGCAAATTGCAAAACCTTTTGCTCATTCACTCATGACCAAAAACCACAGAGTCTATTAAAGTTCTAAAGCTTTATTAAAAGTAAAAATATTTATTAAAATCAAGCTTGTCATAAAACATAAACGGTTGATAAAAAATGGAAAAGTGCTTATAGTGATTTTTTATTTCACACATTTATTGTGGGCGAGCCGAGCCCTCACCTGGTTTGAACTTTCATTTTTCTTTTTGGTGCTGAATCATTGGTCCCTTCGTCCTAGTTATGATGATTTGTTCTTAGAAGTGAAGCTTCTGTCTGCTATGAGAAAAATGGTGCGTGTTAAAAAGCAAGCATTCATCAGTTGTGCCAAAAAATGCAGCAAGACAACACCCTTCCCTGGAAAAAGGGACATTTTTACTTTAGAGTAGAAAGTCACAAATTATTAGATTGGTTTCTGTATTCACATTTCTTCATTCCTAGACAAAATACTAGTGAGTGGTGTATGTCTATGACATCTAACATTCTTTAATGTACTTTGTAGGTGGAACATCTGGTGCTGGGCCCAGCGCGGAGGTGGAGGAGGAAAGCTCTGTGGGGGAGGCGGTGCAAATTGCCGGACCAAACTGCTGTGCGGGTTGCCACGGTAGTGGCGGGCAGTGGTAAGCTCTTATATTCCTTACTTATTGAGATTGCAGACTGCATAGTGTGCTGCTCCCCGTGAGAAAACGTCAGGTTTGTCCAGATGAGAGACATGAAGAAGAATGAATGACATTTAAGGGCCTATTATGATGCCGGACGTACCTGAGTCCGTCCGCCACCATAGAGTGGGAGGGACCGTCTGCAGGGGCAGCGGTGGTCCCTCTGTGCTAATTAGGATGTGACCGCCACCCTGGCGGTCACATCCTGTATTTTTATCATTGCGGCTTGAAGCAGCACCCGCCGCAATGATAAAAATGTAAGTTGTGCATTTGCATGCACAAAGCGGCAGGCACCGTGCGGTGCCTGCCGCTTTGTGCAGGCAAATGCAGGGGGGTACCATAGGTGCCCCCCATGTGCACCCCCCACCCCCCCTTCTCCCCTGGGGCCCCGCAACGGGCCCCCAAACAATAATCCGTATGCCTTTGCACGGCGGAAATGCCGCTGTGTAAAGGCATGTTCCTCCAGACATCCTAATATGGCTGGCGGTGTCTGATAGACACCGCCAGCCATCTTAGTGCTTTTCCGCCACGGACGGGAGGCGACCGCGGCGGAAAAGCTGTAGACTGAAAAACGATCCCCCAGCCATCCTAATCTCGCGGGGTGTCTTTTTCAGTCCGCTGCAGATTTCCCGCATCCTCCGGGCCGGCGGTCCGCAATCCTAATCTGCCCCATAGTTTGAATGGATGGATGCCTGGATCATGGTACTATCTGACTCTTAGATAGCATATGTGTATCTAGAGAGAGTAGACAGTCACTGGATGAACTAAGTGTTACTTTGAAGAGCATGTAACACCGCACCCGCACGTCCGTCCCAGTGTGGGAAAGGCGAGGAAAAGAAGTTATAATTTTGTCCGAATACTACCAAGAATAGTAGCAGTAGTTTGTATTGCAAGCACAGCATATATCCGGCTATTACGATGGCCACTCACTACCTCTGTTAATAAGTTTAGTAGAACTCGGTCATTCATGTGTGGATGTATTACTGTTCATTCAATAAAAAGCAAAGCACCTAAAGTCATCCCATATGTAGGCAAATACATACCATGTGCAGTGATAGATAATCAGATTATTTATCTTCTTCATTTTCCTTTTCTAGTATTCATTGGCACTGTAGGGTGAAAGTTAAATTAATTAAGCAGTAGCCCTTGTAACAGAGTATTCTCAGTGCCACCCGTAATAGAAAAGTAAGAGCATCATCACCTGCATGTACTGGACTGGTACAGTAACGCAAGTCTGTCTCACTCATCATGGCGGGCGTCTGTTTTTCTCGGTGCAAGTTGACTGCGCTGGCATTATGCCGGCTTGCAGAAGTTAACGTACCAATTTTGCTAAACAAGAGAGAAGAAGAAGAATAAGACTGGTGAACTGTCATGGTCGACTCTAATGGAGTGAGTCCATAGTGCTCGTAGAATTGATTCCTTAAACTCCCACTAATGTTAGAGCAAGGGTGAATAAGTGGGAGGTTAGATAGATACTGGCCACAATAGTTATGTACTGCACTTGCAAGTTGCTAGTTCTACTGTGACACAACTTTCTGCTGAATCATTTTGTGTTAATCTTAAAGAGCATTGGTTACAGACTATATCTTTCTTTCTTCATATAGATGCTCCTTCCAAACCAACCCGGAAGGAGCTGGCTAGACGGGCCCGGCAACGGAGGCTAAGGCCACTGTCGCTGAATATCGGCGGCTGGTGGCCCAGGAGGAGGGGGACACGCAGTCTACAACAACATCTACCGGCACAGCTGCATCCTCCTCCGCGCTCCCTGGGTCACCCAGTCAGCGCAGCAGGTCTCCAGCGGTACGGAGCCGGGGTACGCAGCCACCCGCCACCGCCAAGCAGCAAAGAAATCAGCTGCCCCCCACAGCAGTTGGAAAAAACGGATGCACCGCCTTTCCCTGATGGTGTCCTACCTCGAGCAGGAGCTCCTCAACACCAAAACCCTGCTCGAGACCCTCCGCAAGGAGCATTCCGACCTGGACCGGAAAGTCAACAGCAGCAGCCAGCAGTAGGAGGAGACTGTCCCTTTCCCCTTTTTTAAAGACTTCTGGGGGGGTGGAATTGGGAATTGGGTTTTTTGGACTTTTCACGGACATTCGTTGGGGTTAGGGAGTGGGGTGGGTTGGGTCTTGCGGGAGAATATTTTTGTTAGGGATATAAGTATACTTTAAACTTTATCTTAGCATACGTGTTTTTTTTTTACTGCTTTTGAGGCTGGTGGGTGGGGGTTTAACAGTAAGTTTGCTTTCCTGAAACTTAAGTGGCATCTTGATTCAAGTTGTGTAATTAATTGCCCAAATGTTTTCAAAACTAAGTGCCTCTCACAGAGTAAGTGAATTCAATAGTCCTAGGACTTTACTAGTACTAGCGTCAGTCTCTCGTCTCTCCTAATACTCCATTATAGTTCCTCCCCCCAAACGCTTATCTTACCTGTAATTTGTGTTTGGACATAGGGCTAGGCACAGGGCTGGCTGCACGGCAAATGGCGATTAAGGTTGGCAATCCTGGGCGGATGAAATGTCATCATTGCGTTGGTACTAGTGGTGTTACACAGTGGGTTGCAGCATCTGAAAAAAAAGAAAATGAAACCTTGTTTGCCTTTACCGTAGCATTAGAACGGTACGATAGAGAATATAGCAGGTGACAGTACACTAGAAAAGTGCCACAATGTAGCCTAACAAATGGTAAAGTATTGAAAGTATAACTAGTACTTGCGTTGAATTTCTTTGACATTGGCTACTACTACAAGAAATAGTACCGAAGGTGAAGGACACAGCAGCGTAATAATTTGCCACGTCTAGGAGGAGGATGTTCTTGATGACCAATCAAGTTGATGGCGCACATGAAACTCTGCTTTCATTTGCCAATAGTGACTGAGTGTCAAGCTGAGTAAGAATAGAATATATCCTCGGATTCCTTCACCAGCCTGTTGCTATGACCTTATCCTCCCCAGCAAGTGTGTGGAATTATTGCTGTCATTTAGTCACACATCAATCAAAACCACACAGCCCGGGGGAAGAGTGTTAGGGTTTGGAAAATGGATGGGAATGGGGGATTTTGGGAAAGTTTTGTTGAGAGAAGAAAAAAAAAGCACAGCATGGACAAACAATAATTGAAGATAAAGACATCTTTGGGTACAAAGCTAACCATAAATCTTTTAAGTGACATAAAGGAAGTGCATGCACTACTGCATGCATGGTTACTGAAAAGTAAGTAGTACTTTCGACAACCGTGAATGAAAGAATGCGACAGTACAGGGCTGCAGTAATAATTATGCGTTTTCACTTGCCTATCTCTGCACTCAGAGAAACACTTCTTACATTAAATTAGGTTTAAAAAATAGCAGATGTAAAACCTATAGAATGGCTGTAGGGATGAATTTAGAAGCAGAGATCAAAGAAATGCAGAGCCACACTCATAGAAGTTCACAGCAATAACATTACTTAAAAGATAATTAGAAAAGAACGGATACTGTATCTGTATGTTATTGTAGTTGTCCTGTTGAATTTAGTAAGTTGCATGCATCAAACCATTCCTCTTATTAGCGGGACTCTTCCATTCCAGCTGACGCTCCGTCCATCAATGTTGGTGACCAGAAGACACCCTGTCCACTGCCTGCCTGGCGGATGCTGAATTGCGGCTCACTAATGTGAAGCCTGACTTCATCCTTTTTTTCCCATTGCACACACTGAAACCCGGCCTGTAATTATTAATGGAAAAACAGGAAGTGATATTAGAACACCACTGCCAAATAAATATAAGGTATGTACGCTGTGTAGTGCAAAAAGTCACACTTTGAGTTTCCTAATAGACAGTACAATATTTTTGAAAGTGCGTACTCTGTCTGAGTCTCCTTTTGAAGGATAAATAAGTATGGGCAAATTAATTTAGCGGATCTTTCCCCTCAAGCTAGGTGTACTGTAAACTGTGTTTTAGAACAAAATTAGACCTTCCCAGCAGTGCTCCCAGACCCTTACTAAAGCCAGTTGCAAAAATGTAGAAGACCCCCAATCAGATCTAAAAAAACAAGGCCTAGTAGAAAACTGGTTACAAAACGTACTTTCAAAGTAAAAGTAGACCCAAATCCTCCCTTACCCACCGTGGATTGTATTCAAACCACTTGAAAGCAAGCAAAAGTATCCATACCCAGCATCACTCCAAGACTCGCAAACCCCCCACAAACAGCCCCCCACCCAAACACATTCAATACAAATACTGCTAACCCTAACGAGCCCTAAGTTAAGAATAGTGGCAAACGCTTTCTTTAACTATGCTAAATCCCCCTTTTCCCACCATAGATTTTGTTCAAATCACTTGCAACCAAAATTACACATTCCCACGAGTGCTCTAAGACCCCAGAACTCAGTTGCAAAAATCTAGAACACCCCGAAACACATGCAATCCTGCTGTTGGTGCTAACCCTAACGAACCCTAAGTTACGAAAAGTGCCAAAAGGCTTTTCCGCATGGATTTTCTCCAAACCACTTTTATCCGGTATTAGACCTTCCCAGAAATGCCCCAAGACCCTCCAACCCACCCGCAAAAAAGCACAACACCCCCAAACAGCCAAAAAGCAAAAATGTAAAATCTCATACTTACAATATTTTTCGGCCTTCGTTCAATTCTGTCCAAACGCGCTGTGCTGCTAGGCCATAACTCCCGTTTTCCACCATGGATTTCCTGAAAAACAAATGCAATCAAAATTAGACTGTGCCAGCAGTGCTCCCACACCCCAAAACCCACCCACAAACACCCGGAAACCCCCCCAAAGAGCACCTCAAAGACAAGCAAGTCAGCAAAAACGCAAAAAGAATTTCGCCTCTAATTTTGTCCAAACCACTTTTATCCGGTATTAGACCTTCTCAGCAATGGCCCCAGAGCCGTCAACCCAGGCGAAAACAAGTAGAAGACCCCCAAACAGCCAAAAACCAAAGTACAAAAATGAGTACTTAGTGATTTTCAGGTCAATTTCCAAAATCACTCCGCGCGCGCTCTGCAGCTAGGCCCTGACTCCCCTCTGCCACCATGGATTTGCTTCAAACCTCTTGCAATCAAAAGTATCCATGCCCATCAGTGCTCCCAGACCCGAAACCCACCCACAAACACCAGGAAGCCCCCCAAACAAGCCCCCAAAAACGCTAAATTGAGTGAAATGTCAGAAAAAGCAAAAACTTTTTCCTCATGGATTTGGTCCAAACCACTTTTATCCGGTATTAGAGCTTCCCAGCAATGGCCCCAGAGCTGTCAACCCAGGCGAAAACAAGTAGAAGAACCCCAAACAGCCAAAAAGCAAAACTTCAAAAATGGGCACTTAGTCATTTTCAGGGTAATTTCCAAAATCACTCCGTGCGCGCTCTGCAACTAGGCCCTAACTCCCCTCTGCCACCATGGATTTGCTTCAAACCTCTTGCAATCAAAAGTATCCATACCCAGCAGTGCTCCCAGACCCCGAAACCCACCCACAAACACCAGGAAGCCCCCCAAACTGGCCCGAAAACATAATAGTGAGCAAAAAGTCAAAAACGTTTTCAAGTCTGATTTTGTCCAAACCACTTTTATCCGGTATTAGAGCTTCCCAGCAATGGCCCCAGAGCCCTCAACCCAGGCGAAAACAAGTAGAAGAACCCCAAACAGCCAAAAAGCAAAACTTCAAAAATGGGCACTAAGTCATTTTCAGGGCAATTTCCAAAATCACTCCGTGCGCGCTCTGCAGCTAGGTCCTAACTCCCCTCTGCCACCATGGATTTGCATCAAACCTCTTGCAATCAAAAGTATCCATACCCAGCAGTGCTCCCAGACCCCGAAACCCACCGACAAACACCAGGAAGCCCCCCAAACAGGCCCCCGAAAACGCTAAATTGAGCGAAATGTCAGAAAAAAGCAAAAACATTTTCCTCATGGATTTGGTCCAAACCACTTTTATCCGGTATTAGAGCTTCCCAGCAATGGCCCCAGAGCTGTCAACCCAGGCGAAAACGAGTAGAAGACCCCCAAACAGCCAAAAAGCAAAACTTCAAAAATGGGCACAGTCATTTTCAGGGCAATTTCCAAAATCACTCCGTGCGCGCTCTGCAGCTAGGTCCAAACTCCCCTCTGACACCATGGATTTGCATCAAACCTCTTGCAATCAAAAGTATCCATACCCAGCAGTGCTCCCAGACCCGAAACCCACCCACAAACACCAGGAAGCCCCCCAAACAGGCCCCCAAAAACGCAAAATTGAGCGAAATGTCAGAAAAATCAAAAACTTTTTCCTCATGGATTTGGTCCAAACCACTTTTATCCGGTATTAGAGCTTCCCAGCAATGGCCCCAGAGCCGTCAACCCAGGCGAAAACAAGTAGAAGAACCCCAAACAGCCAAAAAGCAAAACTTCAAAAATGGGCACTTAGTCATTTTCAGGGTAATTTCCAAAATCACTCCGCGCGCGCTCTGCAACTAGGCCCTAACTCCCCTCTGCCACCATGGATTTGCTTCAAACCTCTTGCAATCAAAAGTATCCATACCCAGCAGTGCTCCCAGACCCCGAAACCCACCCACAAACACCAGGAAGCCCCCCAAACTGGCCCCGAAAACATAATAGTGAGCAAAAAGTCAAAAACGTTTTCAAGTCTGATATTGTCCAAACCACTTTTAGCCGGTATTAGAGCTTCCCAGCAATGGCCCCAGAGCCCTCAACCCAGGCGAAAACAAGTAGAAGAACCCCAAACAGCCAAAAAGCAAAACTTCAAAAATGGGCACTAAGTCATTTTCAGGGCAAATTCCAAAATCACTCCGTGCGCGCTCTGCAGCTAGGTCTCAACTCCCCTCTGCCACCATGGATTTGCATCAAACCTCTTGCAATCAAAAGTATCCATACCCAGAAGTGCTCCCAGACCCCGAAACCCGCCAACAAACACCAGGAAGCCCCCCAAACAGGCCCCCGAAAACGCTAAATCGAGCGAAATGTCAGAAAAAAGCAAAAACATTTTCCTCATGGATTTGGTCCAAACCACTTTTATCCGGTATTAGAGCTTCCCAGCAATGGCCCCAGAGCCGTCAATCCAGGCGAAAACGAGTAGAAGACCCCCAAACAACCAAAAAGCAAAACTTCAAAAATGGGCACAGTCATTTTCAGGGCAATTTCCAAAATCACTCCGTGCGCACTCTGCAGCTAGGTCC